>NC_136434.1:256986824-262921824 GCF_052849685.1 Lactuca virosa
CCTCAATTTCAAAGACATCAATAAACTTGTTCTTGGTGATCATGTGCGAGGGCTACCTATCTTAAATTTTGATAAACAACATCTTTGTGCAGCCTGCGAAATGGGGAATCAGAGCAGGAAGAGTCATCCAATAATTGTGAATACGAAAGTCATAGAATCACTTGAACTTTTGCATATAGACCTTTGTGGTTGTTCGGCAATTGAAAGCATTGGTGGTAACAAATATATACTTGTAATTGTTGATGATTTTTCTAGATTTACCTGTGTGCATTTTCTTAAGCAGAAATCAGAAGCCACTCCTAAGCTCAAGGATTTCAATAAAGGAGATTGAGATACAACTGCGAAAGCTGGTTCGTAACATTTCCAGTGACAACGGTTTAGAATAAAAAAACCAAGCATTTGAAGAATTTCTGACTGTGAAAGGAGTAACTCACAACTTTTCGGCTCCTTATACTCCTCAACAAAATGGGGTCGTTGAAAGACGAAACCGATCGTTATGCGAAGCTGCAAGAATCGTGATGTCATTTGCGAATCCACCGCTTTACTTCTGGGCGGATGCAATTGGAACAACCTGGTTTACCCAAAATCGATCAATCCTCAATAAGCGATTCTATATCACTCCATATGAGATTATTAATAATCGCAAACCTAATGTCAAGTTTTTCCATTTATTAGTTCCAGGTGCTTTATCTTCAATTCTAAAGAGCAAATGAACAAATTCGATGTGAAGGCTGATGAAGGTATTTTCTAGGGGTATTTTTTGACTTCTAAGGCATATAGGGTTCTCAACAAAAAGTCCAAAAAGATAGAAGAAACCTACTATGTCACATTTGATGAAAACTATTTGAAGAAGTATCAGAAGAATGACAGTCAATCAAAGGAGATATTTCCCAACCCGAATCCAGTTACAATTCCACTCACTAATCTCTATGAGGAGTTCATGATCTTATTCGACGAGCCAGAAAAGTCAATCTCCTCATAATCCAAAGCAGCAGACAACAAGGAAGATGAACTGAAGAAAATCATTGATAACGCTGCGAAAGATATAGAACACGAGCACCCCACTCCGAAAAACTCTGAAATTCCATCTCAATCACAAGGGGCAAATGCTACACCGCGGGGGGAGGGTTTTACTTCAACCTATTCAACTCATACACCTGTTCAGGGGGAGAACGAAACCCCTGAAATTAGCAAAGAACCACCACTACAGGGGGAGGGTTCGACTCCGAATGAAGAAGACCATACATCATTCGAGGGGGAGAATGAAAATACGAATGATGATTCGGATGTGCAATCAGATTTTGAAGAAGTGAACGCTGAATTGGATCCAACATATGATCCTAATTACCCTCCTTTGACCAAATGGACCAGAGATCATCCAAAAACTCAAGTAATATGAGATTCATCTTCAGGAGTTCTTACAAGAGCACAACAAAACGCGAAACGAACTGCATTATTCTCTAAAGTGGAATATTGCATGTTCAACTCATTTATCTCTAAAATTGAACCTAAAATGTTCAAATTGCTCTTGCTCATTCTGATTGGGTGCAAGCAATGAAGGAGGACCTCAATGAATTCGAACGAAACAAGGTCTGGACACTTATTTCCACTCCAAAGGATGCATCCGTTGTTGGTCTAAAATGGGTATTTCGTAACAAGCTGTACAAAGAGGGAAATAAGATTCGAAACAAGGCGCGACTCGTTGTTAAGGGATATTGCATGGAAGAAGGCATAGATTACGAGGAAACATTTGCACCAGTTGCAAGATTGGAATCAGTTCGCATCTTCTTGGCATACGCAGCACACAAGAACTTTGAAGTATATCAGATGGATGTCAAGTGTGCCTTTCTGAATGGGCATTTGGAAGTAACAGTGTATATGGAACAACCACCAGAGTTTATAAACGAAAAATATCCAAACCACTGTTATATTCTGGACAAAGCATTTTATGGTCTAAAGCAAGCTCCAAGAGCCTGGTACGAAACGTTAAATCGCTTTTTAGAACAGGCTAAAGTTAAACTAGGATCGGTCGACCCAACCTTCTTTCACAAGAAAGATGGTGAACACTTGATGATCGTCCAAATTTACGTTGATGACATCATCTTCGGATCAACTAACCCCAACTTAAATGCCGAGTTCCGAAAGTTGATGGAAACTAAGTTTGAGATGAGCTCCACGGGTCCGATTAACTTTTTCCTTGGTTTGAATATAAGACAGAGTCAGGAAGGTATCTTTATTAATCAGGATGCGTATACAAAGACCTTACTCTCTAAGTTTGGAATGGTGGGAGATTCGAAGGTGAAGGTTCCAATGGCATTCAGAACGAAACTAACACTGTCTATGGACAAACCGGCTGATGATATGACACTCTATCGTCAAATGATAGGTTCATTGATGTATGTAAATGCTAGTCGTCCAGATATCGTGTTTTATGTTTGCAATTGTGGTAGGTTTCAATCGAATCCTCGTGAACCCCACATGACTGCTGTAAAGAATATCTTCAGGTATCTCAAACGAACATCCTCGCTAGGAATACGGTACCCTTCACGTTCAGGTTTCTTTATGCAAGTGTTTTCGGATGCTGATCTGGGAGGTTGCGGTTTAGATCGAAAGAGTACAACGGGAGGATGTCAATTCCTTGATGGAAAAATCATGAGTTGGCAATCCAAAAAGCAAACTTGTGTCTCCCTATCAACTGCTGAAGCAGAGTACATAGCCGCTGCCTCTTGCACTTCACAAGTTATCTGGATCCAAAGTCAGCTTCGTGACTTTGGCATAAATATGAAGCAAATCCCTTTATATTGTGATTCTGAGAGCGCCATTCGCATATTTCACAACCCAGTGCAACATTCAAAGACCAAACACATCACACAGAGGTATCATTTCATCAAAGATCATGTGGAAGATGGAAATGTCGAGATACACTTTGTTAGAACCGCTGATTTGCTGGCCGACATCTTCACGAAAGCCTTTCCTGAACAAACCTTTAATTGTATTCTTCAAGGCTTAGGAATGATTGAGGCTGAATCAGTTCCGAAACTACCTTCGCATTAGAAAAGTATTGTTTGAGTTGCGAATAGGTGCGAACGTTCGTAGTAATTCGCAGACAACTGTTCATCCGCGAACGCTCGTAGTGGCTCACAGTCCACTGTTCATTTGAAGTTTCAGAGCTTCTTGTATACTTTTGTACACTTTGTGTGTTTTTACTTATTTATATTTCTGTTTTTATTTCTTTTCAGAAAATCAAAAATCCAAAAATATTTTATTTGTTTCCATTTTTATTTATTTTTCAGAAAATTCAAAATTACAAAAATATTTTCTTTTTGTTCTTATTTCTTTTTATGAAAACATCAAAATACCAAAAATATTAGATAATTGGGCAGGTTTGAAGGCACATATCTTGGATGATGGGGCAGGTATAAATTTACTAATCTGTGCACTAGTTAAGTGTCCCTAGAGGCATGCTGTTGCATGTAGTCCGAAGCCTCTGAGACTCTATGATGAAGCCTTAATGAATCGATAACACCAATCGTTTCTTACCAATGAGGCTATTCATTCACATAAGTCATGAGCTACCTTACTCTTCTCAGATTGAGTTAAGAGTTGACTTCTTATTCACTTTCGCATAGCAGATGTATATTTTTCTTTGGAACCACCTCCAACTACTTCTCCATTACTTTCGCCTTCATAAATGTAACCCTTGAGACTCTCACAAATTACCACTGGGGTTTATGGTTGCACAACATCTGTGTTTATGATCTTAAATTCATAATAACCACGAATTGAGTGACACCCAAAATCCAAAACATACTTAGGAATTGATGGTGAACAATTTAACTGTTCTAGCTTTTCACCAAGGAATTAACGAATGTCCACCTTTGTGGTCAGTACCATGAAATCTCTTTTTCTTTTTGTGTGATCTTAATGAGATGTTCTAGTTCTAAGACGTCTCTTCCCAATAGATCCAATTTTTAAATTTTCTTGAGATTTCAATACTTATCCTAGTCACTTAAAATAATTCCAAAGCATACTTGTTCTTATGGCTACACTGGTCAGACAAGTATTTTATCCGAACGTTCGGACTTATGTCTAGTTTCATAGTTTTGTTGAAGATAAAGCCACCCTTTAAGCCTAATGAAAAGAAGCTTTTCACTGTTTCTCAACAAACAGATGATCGTAATTCAACGAGACACCACACAAGCACTTCAAAGTCTCTCTTGATTACGAAATAAGAGATTGTTGCCCGGGATCAATCTACTTTATGTCTTAAAAGACATCACTAGAATCCCAAAGAATAATGTTGATTTATTTCTTTATCTTTGGCATACACTCTCGCACGAACATCCTTGTGATTTTCCAAAGTCTGGTTCGTGGTACTCATGATTACTTTCAGTTTCGCAGAATAGTTGCTGGTGTTCAAACTGCGAAAGTGTGGAACTGCGAAAGACAGTAACTGAAACGGCATATTAAACGGATAAGATTTGCTTTGGGCGCGTAAATTTCAAATCAGACGTTTGCTTTTCCGCCACCTAACACAAGTAACAGTTGTCATTCATGCATTTGTAGGTGACTGTTCAGTATTCGATGCAACCAATCGCCGGATTTCTCTCTCTTACTATACGGTATACAAGGATTTTTTCGATTCGATATTACTTACCACTTTCTAAAGAAATCAAAATCCTCCCGGCGATTATACTCTCTACTATTCATCATCTTCTTCATCAAGCTTCCATGGTCACTTCATCAGAAACCCCCTCAGTTGCAGAAGAAATGGCGCAATCATCCATTCTCAACATCAAGGCAAACTAGAACCTCATTCTGGGCCTTGATCTAACCAAATATGACGGTTTTCTTCAGCCGATCGTTGAGTACTTAAGGTACTCTCCACTGGTCATCGTTCTGACGAAATCGTATATCGTTCCCTTGGTTCATCTGTCCAAGGCGTACTCTACAGCTAGACACCAAAAGGGTGAGGTGATGATTACGTTCGAACTCTTCAACAAGAAAACCCAAATCACAAAATCCCATTTCTGTAGCCTGCTAGGGCTTCCTCAAGGTCGTGAACTGGTTGACCCTGAGACCATCTCCAACTCTGCCATATTGGAGATGTTTTATCAGATGGGTTACAAGGATGTTTTGACTGCTGTATCGAAGTTCAAGAAGCCCAATTTGCCGCCGATGTGGAATACGCTGTTTACCATTCTCTTCAAGAGTTTCTTAGGAAGGGTTACTGGCTCTGATTGTGCGAGCAAGCTCTTCATGACGCTTATGTATGGAAATTATTCGGGCATCAACCTGGATTATGGCTCTGTGCTTTGGGCGCAATTGGTCCAAAGTACCCTTTCAACTACACGACACAGTGAGATTTCATGTGCTCGTTTCTGGACAATAGTGGTTCAAAGGGTAATTTATAAGCTTAACATCCCGGTTTTAGAAGATTCGTGTATGGCTGCTATTCAGATCTTTCACAGCAACAACATTATGTTGGCTGATACTTCCAGATTTTCATTCATTGGCTCAATCCCTGAGGCTATGCTTCGCGATGTCCCAGCTGCCAGTGAAGTCCTGCAAACTTATCGTAGTCAACCAGTCTCTGGTTTTTTGCCCAATGACTGATGAAGTACAAAAGATCCTTGACGAGGCAGATAAACCAAAGAAAGGAGAAAATAAAAGAGCAGCGAAGGTTAGTCCGTCCGAACCTGCTCAATCACCTAAGAAGGGAGGTAAAAGAAAATCCAATGAAGGACCCTCCAAACCTCCTCAAGCTCCGAAAAAGAAGAAGGTAAAGAAAGCTGCTCGCATGCCACTAACTCTTACGCCAAGTGACCATGAAGACTTGCAGTCAAACACAGTTTCAGATATTCTTGTTTAAGAAGAAGTTAGCAACGACCATGATGATACTGCTGCACCGTCTCAGCCCCAGGTTTCGCAGCCAAAACCCACAAACCCTGAGGTAACATTTCAAATGCCTACATCAGTTCCAATTACTGATGATTTCTTTCAACACTCTACTCTTCCTCACTCTCCTATTACCACTACTACTCCTATTACCATTGCACCATTTCCAAATATGGGTGTTTCACAGACCCAAACCTCTCTCGTACAATCAACCCCACAATTCACAAATTCAATAGCCAACACAACCACTGGTGAACCTCCAGTTTCTGTCAACGCATCTGATTCGAGGGCAGGTGATTCAGGTTTCACTTTTGGTCATTCCTCACCACCCATCTCACCTATTCTCCTGGACGATCCAGATACTATTTATGGTGAAGATGAAGAAGATTTTGGAGGTTTCACTTACAGTTCATTCAACATTAGGACTGAGAGTGATGACGAAGCTCCAGTCACCCAAGGGCAGTTAAAGGCTCTATCTGAGAAGTTGGATTCCTTGATTGAATCCACCCAGACATCCTCTCATGGTGACTACTCAGAAGAAACTGTCAAGGCGTTCTTTGAAACGATGACGAAGGAACATTCTGCGAACCGCTGTTGAGGCTTCAGCTTCTGTGTGCAAGGAGACGACCGAAAAAGTCGATAAACTAATTACTGATTCTCGATCCTTTATGAACACTTTTCAGAGCTCTTTTGAATAAAATATTGTGAAGGCGAATGAAGTAATTTCTAACCTTTGAACAACTCTTCGAACAGAGAAGGTCGCTCTAGAAACAGTTCGTACTGGAATCCAAATTGACAACTCGGAGTTCAACTCCTCCTTTTCTTCCAAAATAGACAAGCTTCGTGAAGACTTGGCTATAGAGAGCAAAATTATGGATCAACTCGCAGTGAAGACTGAAAACAAGAACGTTCTAACTGTCAAGCTGGAGCATGCTGAGAAGCAGATCACCGAACTCTTATCTGAAAAGGTTGTAATCAAGAGTTATGATGCATATGTGAATGCCTTGCTCTCCGACATTGTCGAGACTCGTGACTCTATGATCACGATCACAATTAGAAAGCATCTAGTTGAAAAAATCAGGCCAGTTTTCGCAATGCTGAACAGAATTGAAGGTGTTTCGGACTTCAACTCACTTTCGAAACAAAGGGGAGAAACTGTGAAGTCAACTGTCAAGCCAAAGTCAGAAAACGAACCGAAGGTTAATGTAGCTTGAGGTTCGAAAGGAAAAGAAAAGCTAACTGACGAAAGGATTATTGATAACAATGAAGAAGAAGAGCCTGATGAGCATGAGCTAAAAAGAAGGAAGGCTTGTGAAGCTCAAATTCATGAACACAATCGAATTGTGAGAGAAGCTGAAGAGAAAGAGAAAGCTGAAAGAGAAGCTCAAGTCACATTGGAAAGCCGAAAGCTTTTATTTCCATTGTGGACGTTGGAGCGAATTATGAGCGAGGCTGTAGACTTTCCAATTGGTTAAAGCCGGTTGCATCTTTTGACTTGCAGAACACACAAGATTCGCAACTGGATCTTCCAATCACACCAAAAGCTTTCAAGTTTCGTAGCTTTGTCAAAGTTGCGAACGTCCCTCTGACAGACAGCGGTGCAGACCATTTTCTCTTCTTGTTCTACTTAAAGTACATGAAGCCTCAGTATGAAACTTAGAGTGCGAAGAAGATAACTGATGTGAAGGTTTCAGGTCCAATCGAAACTGATAGCTTCCCGAATGCTAATTTGAAGGTCGCTAGAGGGTCTACGAGTCAGGTTTGCGAATTTACTCTTGCTCATCTACCTTGCCTGAACCCGTACGATTGGATTATGGTGTTCAACATGTTACTCAAGAATGAAAAAAAGTACGAACCCGTTGTTACTCATCTCAAACAAAAGTTAGTCTCATACATTCAAGAGGTTGGGAAGATGGACGCTGAGATAGCAACTGTTTTGCGAAAGAGGCCGTCTGTGCTCCCCAAGGAAGCTCCAGAAGACTTTGATAAAATGAAGTTGGGGAAAATACGAAAGGATGGATGGTGCATGACATTTCAAATGAAAGAGCAAACTGATGTTGATTTTCACAAAGTTTTCTTCTATCTCGCTGATAAGCATCTTTACACCACCTCTTGCATGCAATACATTCTCGAGTTTATGCATAAAAGCAAAAGGAATCGTAAAGGGGATAAGAAGTGTTTCTCCGATATGATCTTTTCATACATCCAGGTTCGCAAGGCTCTGCTCAGCGTCATTCTGAAACGCTTTGAAGTACAAAAGCGAACTCCACAGTGAAGGTCTCCTGCCTCAATTGACGCTAAGGGGGAGATTGTTGGGCCATATGTGTTGCGTCATTGTGGTTTACAACTTAGTCTATTTTGTATCTAGGTTGGGCCTGTCCACTCGTTAATTATTATTAGGGTTTTACTATTTAATGTGCATGCATGCACCGTATCTTGTAGTCGTCGCTTTTGAAAACCCTACATGCCTTTACAGTAATAGTTCTTTATCGAGCTCTTCTAAGGCTGTGATTAATAATCATTCGACACATTTGATTTTTATTTTGTGTTCTTAATTCTTTTACCAGTTTGAATCTATACGATCACTCAAGTTTTATTCTCAACAGTATTGTAATATATTGTTAGTTGTATACTCTTCAATATATGCTTTGTCTGTGATAATTTCATTACGTTGCTACCCCACTGCTTTCGTCTCCGACTGGACTTATGACAACTTGATATAAGAGCCTTAGCTATAGAGAACTAGTATTTCCTTGAGGATCTAGGACTATAGCTTATGGCGAGAACTTTCTTTAAGTTTAATCCTTAAAATCTACAATTAATTAAGTATTATTAAATAATAATACCTTATAAAAATAAGATATAGAGTTTGAGTGAAAACTAAACTCTATGATTAAAACTATTTTCCCTAATCTAAGAACAAACTTATAACTCAAGATTTTAGATCAAATACCCAATAAGTTTTATAGTACATAAGTCGTGCTACAACTAAACCTAGTTTGTGCACCTAAGTTTTATTATGGACCTACCGCATGCGTTGTCTAACTTAAGTGTGGTAGTTGATAGACTAAAACCCTTGGAAAATCTAGGACAAAATCATAACTAAAATCACAGTTTAAAATATGTGAATGCCTGGATTTTGACAATATACATGTGGTGTGATATATATATATATATATATATATATATATATATATATATATATATATATATATATATATATATATATATATATATATATATATATATATGATAACACATGATACTGACAAAATTTTGAAATATTTTTATAGATGGTTGAGTGGATGAACATGAAGGGAAGCACAATCCTTGTTCCTCTACTACCTAGTGACCGCTACTACCCCGAGTACCCGACGAGGTACCATCTAATGGCGTCAGAAGAGGGAGCTCCGATTCTTGTTGAGGACGAGGAGCCAGAAGAGGACTCATATGAGGAGAAGGAACCCAAGGAGGAAAATAAGCTATCAAACAAGGCCGAGCCCATTGAGGATAGCTAGCCAATGGAGGAGGAGGATGAGGAGATCACCCCACCCCCACCATGACCACCCAGTCCATACCAGTACATAATAAGAGGAACCAAGACCAGGCGAACTACCCCCATGTCCATTCCATGATGGGTTTTACATGTAATAATGCGGAAAAATACTTATACCCTTAAGGGTACATGCAACCTAATAGATCTATGTTATAACACTATTGAAGCAACATACTATTTAACAACAATACTTATAAACCCTATATAAAATCGAAATTAGCATTGTGATGGAGGGTTACATACCTTTTGTAGATCCCAATTAAGTTTATCAAAGTCTTCTTGTCTCCTTGGAAAACCTAGCTCCAATAGTGTGCGAGCCTGTACTGGTTCACTCCCGAAACACAAGAAACCCTAGGATTGAAGGAGATATGGGTGAGAGGAGGAGAATTTCATTCACCCCCTTAAGGTATGTGAGAGTCATGAAAATTAGGTGCCCAAGGGTCCTCTTTATAGTCCAAGGTACTTAGGGACAAAGCAAGATGTGAATGATTAAATAATAGATTTAATCGCAATCCAAATTCATTCCTTATATACCATCAAGAGGCTTCTGGAAACCCTAAGAAAGGATCCAAAACCATCCATACTATGGACCATTCTAGAATTTCATATTTTGTTCAACTATTGAACAATTACAATTCACCCCTTGCACCTTTAATTAATTTCAGTTAATCCCGAATTAATTCCTGATTAATTTTGATTAGTCAATTTTGACTATTTCTAATTAATTTATTTTTCATATAAAAATTTAACAAGTCATTATTTAGATATTTTTAATTAATATATTAATCACATAATATATTTAAAAAAAATTATCTCTGTCTCTCTCTGTCTCTCTCTCTCTCTCTCTCCTTTGATCAATCCAAACCATTTCTTAGTTATGAGGGCAACCCAAAAAAGACTTTACTTTTATTCATCAACATTATAACAATTTACTTAGGACCTTAGACACTTAATCCAACTTTCCCATCATTAGAAGGATCTAGAAGCTTCATCATGGGATGCCTGTAAATTTGAAGAGATTTCTGGAAGACCCAACTTGGCTTGTTGCTTTTATGGAGGATCGGGTGTCATATGGGAAGACCACCAACCGATACGAGATCGCTCAACCATTGGGAGTCCATCCTTCGCCCCTACTGAAGTTGAGACCTTGGCGCAGCTGTTTGAGTGCAATATCAAGCCGTATAAGAAACTAATTATTGAGAGCGGTGAGATAAGCATTGTGGAGGGAAATATATCACTCTTGTTAGGACGAGTGAGGAGGATTGAGGGGCAACTTACATGAAATCATTCTTTTAGAGGATTTCACATAACTCCAGGATGACAGAGGTGGAACTCCAAGAACAGACGACTATTCTTCGAGCAGGGAATAACGAGGAGTTGGTTATAGACATAGATCGGATGACTAGGGAACTATAGAGCCAGGTGATAGAGATCACCAATGCTTTAGGAAACTACTTGGGATTTTGGTAAGCATGGAGGA
The DNA here is from genome assembly GCF_052849685.1 of Lactuca virosa. Lineage (NCBI taxonomy): Eukaryota > Viridiplantae > Streptophyta > Magnoliopsida > Asterales > Asteraceae > Lactuca > Lactuca virosa. Next base: position 256,997,759 of record NC_136434.1, read on the forward strand.
GCAGGAAGTAGGGAGATGTAAATACTAGTAAGGATGGTTTGGTGTAGGCAAGCGTAGAGTATGACTTGCCAAGTTCTTGTGTAGAAGTTTAAGTAGGACTAAATGCAGTAAAGGATGATGGGGTAGAGGACAAGTAGTGACATGGGTTGCTAAAATTGGTAGGAAGTCATGTAGTGAGAGTATAGTATATCTTGCTAATTTTGGGCCTTTGGGCTAATGTAAAATTTGTTAGGACTTTTACTACCATAATCTTAAACATCTTTTCTAATGATTATTATAACTGAATTATGTGGAATATATCGAAGCATATATTATATTATTTTGAAATGTGGAAAATTTGTGTGAACTAGGGGTTTAACAAAAATCTTCCTAAAAATTGATGAACTTTTATGAATATAACAAGTCATTTAACATTGTACTTTAATGACTAACAAAGCACCACAAACTTATATTTTTTTTGCTAATTATAATAGGAAATCTAACATGCCTCCAAGAAGGAGAAACACCATGTTACATCCTGATGGAATATCCACTTCAGGGCCAACAGATGGACGACCAAAGAGAGGCCGCCTAAGACCGAAAGTAATCCTAGAAGCTGAAACACCAACTCCCGGTGCACCACCACCATCACCACCACCTGAAGTTAGTCTACCAAAGAGAATATCAGAAGTAGAAAAAATAATTTTTAGTGCCTCACAATTGCATTGGAAAACATAAGAACCGTTCTTGGTGGAACGCCCGTGGGAGGAAATGAAGGAGAGTCTCGAAGGACATGTTCATACAAGGACTTCATGAAGTATAAACCTATAAAATTTTATGTAAATGAAGAAATGGTGTGTCTAACCTGGTGGATAGAGAAGATGGAAGTTGTGTTTTGGAGATAAGCTATTGTTCTGAAGGCAACAAAGTCTGATTTGTCGCTTGCACCATAATGGACACCACTTTAACATGGTGGAACGACCATATGAAAGAATGGGTGTGGTTTCCGTCAAGTCCATTTCGAGGGATAATAGGAATCTTGAAGAGCCTCGAAGGACTTGTTCATACAAGGACTTCATCAATTGTAAACCTAGAAACTTTTATATAAATGAAGGAGTGGTGGGTCTAACCCGGTGGATAGAGAAGATCGAAGTTGTGTTTGAGATAAGCTATTGTTCTGAAGGCTGCAAAGTATGATTTGTCGCTTGCACCTTAATGGACACCACTTTAAGATGGTGGAACGACCATATGAAAAAATGGGTGTGGTTGCCGTCAACTCCGTTTCGAGGGATGATATGAAGGCACTACTAGTGGAAGAATATTGTCCTGGCGCCGAGGTGAAAAACTTGGAACATGAGATATGGAACTTGAAAATGAAGGGGTTGGACATTAAAGCTTACACTACCAGGTTTAACGACTATGCTATTATATGTCTGAGAATGGTGAGTCTGGAGCACAAAAATGTGGAGCAGTATCTTTGGAGTTTGGTGCCATAAATAAAAGGAATGTTCATTGCATCAAGACCTACCACCTACAACAGTGCTAAGAAGTTGAATAGGGAACGATGAAAGCCAATATTGAGACCCTTAAGACCAGCTCCACAAGAGAGAGTCAAAGGAAGGGAACTTGCGCCAGCAAAAGAAACAAAAATTCAGGAAAGTTTATACAACGACAACGTAAGCAACAAATCCAACCCCATCACCAACGCAACTGAGAAATTATGTTGGGAAGCATCCATTGTATGACACTTGGAAACAACATCACACCAGTGAATGTTTCCACTACACTAAGTGAAAAAGACAAGTTTTATGACTAAAAAGATGTATGTAAACTTTTAGTCAAAAAATAACAATTATAAATATTTCAAAGTTGTCATAGAAAATATGTATGGATTTTTCTTGAAAAGAGAAAACCATCCATGTTTTCCAAAAACAAAGATTTCATCAACTTAAAAAAAATCTAACTAATCTTGCAAAATGGCTCTTGATACCAATGGTTGGGTTTTTATTCAAAAATAATTTCAAAAACATAAAGAATGCAACGGAAGACTTAATATTTGAACAAAAATAAAACTAGTTTTATTCCCACCAAGGATCATTTTGCAAGAGTTAGAAAGATTAAAATAACCATAGAAGAGAAAGGATAACAATCTTTGAAAACTTTGATCCTCATGGGAGGTTGGAAGTTGATGAAGTATGGCATTATGCTCTAAATTAAGAGCTCTCTAGAAATATCCACCAAGCAAGATTAGAACCATCAAAACATGCTAGTATACACTTGTATTAGTTGCTCATAAGCCTTAGAAATATACACCAAAATATAAGTTCTAAGGTGAAGCAAATAAGGGACATAAATCTAGCATAGATTTGCAAGAGAATGAAGAAGAAGTAGAGGCTTTAACTTCGAATTTTGACAGCCATATAGAGCACTCTTTCTCTTGGTTTTACACTCCCAAACTAAAGAACAAGAACAACTTCAAAAAACACACACAAACCACTAGCGAGTCTTTCTTTTATGTGCCATCAAGTGTAGACCAAAAGCAAGACCATAAAGCTAAAGCTAGAGGATGTCATGGGACATATATTAAATAAAGAAAAAGCGACCAAAGCTCATGCTTCTTGATTTTCGGCCACCATGGTCAAAGGGACAAGTGATGATGTGCTTCTTTATTTATTCATGACTAGATGTTATATATATTTATATAAAAGCCTATCATTTATATAAAGTGATTCTAACATATATATATATATATATATATATATATATATATATATATATATAACTCTAACCAGTTTATTAAGATATAAATATAACTGATAAATAATCGTACTTTATGATATATTTCATAAGTTGTTATTTATCCAAAAAAATATTATTTCCATACATAATAAATTCCCAATTAGTAAAATATTATTTCATTGAAATAATAATTTTCCAATTAAATACAAGCGTTGATATATATTTATTAACAATCAAATTATACTAATAAATAATCAATTGATGTTAACTTGCTATAAGGTGTGACCATATAGGATCATATGTTATTAGCAATATCATTCTATAATGACTCTTGGGCATACTAGATGATTCACACACACACACACACACACACACATATATATATATATATATATATATATATATATATATATATATATATATATATATATATATATATATATATATTCATGTCATATGAATATAACTAGCGTTGTTCTCTTTTCTTATAATTTCCAAGAAATAATAATTTCCTAATTAGTTATTAAAATACTTTCCAATTAAATATAAGAACTATAATATTTATCGAAGATCAAATTCTTATAAATAATATATCAACATCAATTTTTTGTTAGTGTGACCCTTTAGGATCACATATTATTTAACAATATCATCCTATAATGTTTATTGTGCATAAAATCTTTCAGTCTCCCACTTGCACAAGACTTATTATAGATTGATATAGACAGTGGTGAACAACTAGAAACATTTCACTCCCCCTAGTAACATATCACTTTGTTCCATTCTATTAACATCCAATTCCCAAAAGCTCAAAGCTACAATTGATGTATAAGGTAAGTTTATCATTTATCCCTTTGTTACAGACATCCTATTAAACATGAGACTTGGATCGCAATAAATCTCAAAGGCTATTCAACTTTGGGCACTGCACACTAGATGTATAGCTCTCCATACATACGAGTAACAAATCCCATCTCAACTACATACTCCTATTGTATACTTTATATCACACCTGATAATGACCTTTATAACCGTCTGGTCAAAGAACTGTCCATGTGAAAGTATAGTGCTCCCTTCACTTAAGTCCCTATACACATCTCATGTATTAAGGATACAACAATAGCACCTTATATCAAGCATCACACGTAATAGCGATCTATGATGTGACCTTGATGCAGATCATGTCCAATATTTGTTCTATGATAAATAAATATGGATCATGGTTACAACCTATCACCTATTTTCCATCGTATGAGACTTGACCAATCAAATTCTTATTAGTCTTACTTCATAGTTGCTCTTACAATTATAAACGAATATGAACTTTTAGAATAACTAGATTATTAATGGATTAAACATGTTAATATAGAACACAACAAGTATTGAAATAAAGATCTTATCCCAATACAATGCTTGTTATCACAATGTTCCAGTATCTAAATACTAAATCCAAATTAAAATCCCATTTCAAGATTAATAATGTCTTATGGCTCAAGTGTGACCTTTCATGCTTGGCTTAAAGGAAGGACTTTATTAATGGGACCGATAAAATTTAATTTGTGTGAATTTTGTGAATACGATCATCTTTATATTTTACTTTAGTCTAAGTGTAGTTAAATATCTGGGAGAATATTATTGGTGTTATGATGTGATATAGAGCCTATTAGCTTGATTAGGTTTACTCTTGAAGTCACAAATATTTATTAGTTATCCTTTAATGGAAGGACTCAACATAGTTTTTCAATGAACTCATTCATCCAATAATATTTGATTTCAACTTCCAAAGTAGCAACATATTCTTATTGTGTAGTAGACTGTGCAATTTTGTTTTGCTTGGACCTCATTCCAATAAAACTATTTCTTCATCCATAATGAAGTCATAATCCAATTAAAAATCATAATTATCTCTAACTGTTTTAAAGTCAACATAGAATTATCTCTATCTCTTCATCTAAACTAATTATACCATGTATATTCTCTCGGTTCTTTTTAATTACTCATATAATACCTTGTAGTTATTCAATGGCTTTCCTATTTATCTTATTGATATCTTATGATATTTTTATAGCATGATCATATACCTGGTCTTGTGCATAATATGGCATAAATGACAGATTAATTTGTCAAAAGAAATAGAATATAAATCATTTTATCTATCTCAAACCTATATGTGAGGTCCTTTTGAGGAAAGCTCAAAATGGTGCCATGTGGAAATGCCAAGAGTCCTCCAAAGGAATCTTGTATCTTGATATCTTTTAATATATTGTCAACGTATTCATAAACATTAACAACGATAACATTCGTCTTTATCTCTCTCCACAAATTTTACATTCCAAGAATGTATCTTGTCATTCATAAGTCTTTCATCATAGAAACACTTTGTGAGTCAAGGCAAAACAACCTTCCATTATTAGAATGTAATTTCTCATGATTAAGTATGTCTAATTCATACAAGATTAGGAATATCACTATTGCTCCCACTAGTTCTTAGTAAACACACATGTTGTCATTATTTTCATATCAACAAATAGATCTTAAGGATAACACATTTTGTTATGATAAATTGGATTAAGAAAACTTCCAAGCTAACCTATATAGACATCTTCAAGTAGGTGTCTAATAAGAACAATGGTTTTCCTTGAAATCTATTTTCCATATCTCATAATCCGAATATATACTTTTGGTAAATAATAACATTATTGATCTAATCACAGCTACTTGAAGAAATTTTTGATCCTAATCAATGACTTGAGTATGACTAAAGCCTTTTATAACGAGTCTTGCTAAATGTGTGTGTGTGTGTGTGTATATATATATATATATATATATATATATATATATATATATCCACGCATGTATTCCTTCTAAAAGAATTACTTATTCCATCTAGCATTTCTATAAGGAAGAAGATTAATAAAGCTCATACATGATTTTTATACATTGATTAAATATCAGTGTTTATGACTCTAAGTCATTAATTAGGTTCAAAGTTTGATATAGCATTTTGGTAGTTAATCGATTTGCTACAAAACCATCAAGAAGAACACATCAATGAGAGATTCCATATTTCTCATGTTATAGATGATTCCCACCATATATGCGAACAATTTGTGTTTATGAATAACTATTATTCATGTTTAACAACTTCTTGTTAAAACTAGTGCCAACTTTTGCTTACACCAGGCTATGGTTCTTGAGCAGCTTCAAGATCCATGGGACTCCTACTTGCTTTTTCATTAGAATCTTTCTTTCCAACAAGTCAACTTTCAGAGGAATAAGAGATCTTATTCATGGTGGGTTTGTATAAAATAATCTAACCAACCGTTTAGAATATTCTACAAATATGTATTTAGTAGATTTTGGGTTTACAAGCTTTAGTGTAACATCGACTTCAAATCTATAAAACATTAACTAATATAAGGATGGAGCATTTCCATACTAATTCTTATAAAAGGTTTTATCTAGTTATTAGTAGGTGTTTTTATTCAAGATACAAGTGATAGTGATTAACTCATAATCCCAAAAAAGTATAAAGGAAGACAATATCTATCGATTAGAAAGGAAACATATCTAGTAAGGTTTAAATCAAATTTTATTATCTCTAAAACTTTAGATGGTTCCGCTAATTTGTATCTCAACTTTATATTTCAAAACTTTAAGAAAGGTTTCTTAATTATCTTTTAACATGTAATTTATAATTCCAATGACTATAGTTATTAATAAAGTTGATTAGGTATCTTGTACTAAATCTAGACATTTATTAGAAGGAAAGTCATACATCATAGTTTATAGTTCCTTAATAAACATTTTTTATGTAGTTTAGTGAAAATAGAATTAGTAATCTATTATATATAAATAAGATTCACATATATCAAATAAAGTACATTATTCTCCTTCAAAAATCCATTTCTTGTAGTCGGAATATATGTATATCATTTATATAATAAAGATAACAATGTCATAGATAACTTTTATTAAAATCATGTTTGAGTCAAAAGTTGTTGCATATAGAACTTATTGTTTAGAAAACATTGATATTTACTCTATAATTTTATTAAGAGATCTAGTTGTTTAAAAACTAGAATTTAATTGTAACACTTATACTCTGGTATGTAACTTATGGCCCTTTTATTTTTGGAATTGTGCATTTTAGTCCCTGAAACCAGTATGCGGGGCGTACCACTTGGTACGCTTAGCGTACTGAGTTGATGGTGAGTCGGGGCCCAGGTCACATATGCTGGGCGTACGTATATGTACGTTCGGCGTACATGGACTTTAATGAAACCTTAGTTGGGGGTTTTTGCACCCTATATAAACATCCTTATTCATTAGAGTTGGCCTCCTTATCAGTCTCTAAAGCCCCAAAATCCTAAAAACAAGTCTTAGCCTCAATTGTTGAGTATTTCAGCCTTTGGTGAGAATTTGGTGTTCATATTGTGCATTTTGAAGGAGTTGGAGAAGCTTGAAGTTGCTTGGCTTGGAGAGAAGGTCTTGGATCCAGAATCACCACCCTTTTTGCAAAGCTTTTGAGGTATCAAGTTCTCATCTTGACTTCTAGTTGTTTAGATCTCTTTTTGGGATGATTTGTCATGCTTTTGGCGATTGTTGGGTGGATTGTTGAGCTAAGACGTCCTAAGCACTTATCCTTTCCGATCTAGGTTTTGTTGGGTTTTGAGCATTCTAACACTCCTATGGTGTACATGCAACCCTATAAACCTTGGATCTATGTTTTCTCTATTATACATGCATAAATTAACTATTCCAAGGTTTCATCCTAACTAGCATATTATGAAGCACCTATACTACAAAGTTCTAGTTAGATGACATACCTTTTGATGTAGCTTGATGTCTTCAAGCTTTAAGAGCTTAGCCCCAATAGTGTGGAAGCCTCAAATGGAATCACAAATCACCAAAACACCTTGGAAGAACTTGAGAGAATATGTATGCACACTAAAATCGGCCCATACTTATTTTCACACACTTGTGCCAATTTTGTGAGCCAAGGACCCCTTTATATATTATGGAGGATTAGGGTTACATCCATGTAAACCCTAATACCCATGACCTTTCATTTACATAAGATCCATGGGTTAAAAGCTCCATGGACCATCCATGAAAGCTTAGCCCAACCTAAATGAACTTGGCCCATTCCATATATATAAGAGTCCATATTTAATTAGTTCTTTTTGATCACTTAATTAATTCTAAATTAATTCTTCATCAATACTAATTAAATAATATGATTCCATATTAATATATTAGAACTTATAATATATTAATATAAATCATAAATATACTATTCTCAAAAGACTATCCATATAAATTGTGCCGGTGAAGTGCAACCCAATTGGACCATGCCGAGTCGGGTCAAGTACATACCAAATATAGTTATGGACTTAGACATTAATCCAACAGTCTCCCACTTGGATAAATCTAAAACTATTATTGAGTATGACTTCAAAACCTAACTGGCAATCGTAGCTCTTAAAGCCGCTGTCGAACTCTGACCTTGTCAATGACTTGTCCATTAGATAAGGGATCATATAATCCTCCATTCTAGATATCATATGGACTGAGACATGGATTATAATCATTCTCTCTGTCCATTTGTTGTTTCCCGATTTTCGATTTATGATGACTGACTGATTGAACAAATCAAATCAGTCCTGGCTTGGCCAAGCACTCACATGTGTCATCGCTAAATCATCGAGGGGCCCACATATATCGCTTTTATCCCGAAGGCAAAAGGAATGGATAAACTTCGACTCATATGGCTTGTTCTACTACTTGTTGAATCATACACAAAAGGCACATTTTATAACATCGAGTTACCAAATGCGTTTTCATGCAATCAATGTATAACCAACTCATAGTAACAACTCATATCTCTAGGTTTGAAGAATATAAGATATTATCGTCTCATGATCACTCGTGATAAAATCCATGAAGTGATTCAAATGAGCGCGGGTTGAATCCAATACTCAGAACTTATGAGCACTCATGAGTGTTGTAGCACCACTTTGTCCACCAACTTGGACCTCTACAAACCAACCCATGACAGTCTTGACTCATATCTACTTCCAACATATAACCGACTGTGGATGGTTTGAATAACTTAATCATTCAGGAAGAGCGACTTAGTTATTCTGGAAGTCAAAACATGCAAAGTGAAACACAAGAATAAATGAATCAAATGTGGTATCAAACCCTATGAATATAAATAAACACTTTTATTTATCACCATACTGATTACTCATTATTCATTGTTTCGGTTTTATCAACTTTATACTTGAATTAAAAACACTAGTTGTCCCATGCTCCAAGCATGTACACTATGTTTTTCTTAAACAATAGCTTTGCCATACACCAAGTATGCACTCTATGTTTGTCTATGATCCTTACTTTGTGAAATAAACCAATTGAACATAATTTCAATGATTCTAATTTCACACTCGCAAATCCTTATCGAAAAATGTGAGAATTTCAAATTCCTATCATTTATCGAAATCTGTTTAGATTTTAAACTTATATGCACTGACCCTCTTGTAATGAATATGTACAAAGTCACAAAGACTTGTCAACAGTCATTATAAGGTATTCCAATGGAGATCAACTCCATGGAAACTAAGTCTCATATTCAAAGTACATTGCTTTGGACATGCTTCTTGCATTAAGTTTTCTAATCTTACACAGATAACTTCCACCTATGGAGACAACTCCATATTCTCATTTTGACTATCACTTCTGAATAAGAGATGCCTCTTTTCAGAATATGTCAATATGGTCTTTCCAAAATTAGCACTATACTTCCAACTGTCCCTAAGCAACCAATCTTTGGTAAACCTCAGATTGTCCTCGACAATTGCTTAATCATTTTAGTAATATCCAATTCTAGACCTTTTCCCTTCTTAATGCCTTTGGGCATTTGGAAAAATTTAGAAATGACAAATATTATAGCACATGCAATCGATCCTGTACCCAAAGCAAATGGTACACGATTCATGATGCCTCACATAAAGACATGATTCTAGACGAGTCTTTTGCTACAATATTTTTATTTGCCATGTTTTCAAAATTTGACTATGAAGAGGGATGCCGTAATCATAATCGAATTTTGAGTACGCAATATATAGAATTTCCTTAAGTTGAACCAATCCAACATGAAATTCATATATATATTCTTGACTAAAGATGATTAAGGTCTCAATCTAAGCCTTTAGAACTAAAATGAAGTATATCCTCTCCCTTAATTATAGCAAAACAACTTTTTCAATCCCTGTAGCCTCACGAATTGAAACTTTTGTTTTCTATAATTAACATTGCTAACTTGAAACACTAACAATAATTATCATGCTCCCACTAACATGATGATTATTAGCATAACACTTATGCTCCCACTAGCTTTGACATGTACTCAGAAATCAGCTGGACTTCTAGAAATCAATACTTTATTGACTTTCTTACCAAAGTTCAGGTTTCTGATACGAGATGCTTTGATAAAACTTTATCAAAATCATACACCTTTCCTTAGATAGCATGCATGTGTGTCTAAACAATTTCAGAACTATGAAAAGGGATGCCGTAATCATAGTCTCAGTTGTTTAGACCTTTTGCCATCTGCTTCAAATCTACTTGGTGGAAGTGTTTCCTCACCATCATTTTCATGAATCGGAGAGAAACCTTATGACCCTTAGATTTTATGATGTATGTGTTCTTATCCATGTGAATCGTCAAAACCATAGTCACAAGACAAGGGTAATGACAAATCCAAACCCATATGGACTGAACTTATGCAATCTTAACTTCTTGCCACCTGGCAGTACAGGGCCTGCCATTGCTTCCAAGTTGTTATGCAACCAATTGAGAACTTTCAGAACTCCTATTCAAAGCCAACTTTAACTGGAATGGGCACAGAATATGTCAACACGATAGGTTATAAACCTCAAGTCGTGTGCTAGTGAAGAACCTCAGGTTTTATTCTTGATTAGTTCTTGAAATTCTTTTTAGGATCTTTAAGACTCCCACTATCCTCTTGACATATACGACTATCTTGCCAAATATTCAAGAGATAGTGCGGATTCTTTATCAAGACAAACACTTCACACAATTGGCCTTAGTTGGTCTTTGTTTTATCCAAAACATCACAACTTACCAATTTCAAATGTACAAGAGTAGGACACTTTTACTCTTACATTTGACAAGTGTTTTAAACCTTTCTTTAAGATATGTCACTCAAGTTACAATCTTGGAGTATGACTCTAAGAATTGTTTTGGAACGAAGTATGACTCATCTTCCTGATCTAACCATTTCAACAATTCATGACTCCTCTTCTTAGTCATAAGAATGCACTAAGATGACCTTTAGAGGACTAATTGTGATATGATTTCTAAATCATTAAGATGATCACAAACATGATACTAAAGTACTCTCCCATCTTTTCAGATTTGAGAAACTTTTATCTTTCTGCCTAATTTGATTCTTCCCATTCGTTCTGCCATACATTGAGACTTTTCCAATGTTTCAGAATTATACTTAAACTTGTAAGTATAACCATATTTACTAAACTTTAGTAAATCAAATAGTCTTAACGAGCTTTGTGGTGGACATGACCAGTGCACAAGAATTTGTACTCGATCCCTTTAGTCCTTCACTTGACTCACACATCCATGTGAACAAGTAATTAGTCTTGATTTTCCAATGCTTGAAAGTTCTCATTCATCATACTATTCAACTTGCATGATTCCAAGTTTCGGTCCAATTGAAACTTGGGCGATGAGGAACTTTCCTGATTTGGTAAATTTAGACACTACCACAAATGAAAGAATCAAATCCATTTTCCAATATTGCTGTCAGTGGAATCATATAAGCAACAATTTTCCACAAATGCCATTGTAAGGATACTTCAAATAAATAAAATTAAACAATTTTCTTTTATTTTAAAACTTTGCGGAAAAACTTATCCTTACAATCCACATGGAAAATTGTTGTTATCTATTCCTTAGCAATATATCATAACTTCTTAAGCAACTGCTCAAAATTCTGATGCGATCGAAATCCACCTTCGCGATCAGAATCAGCATATACTTCCTTTAAGATTTCTCTCTATTCTTTTATTCTTAAAACATCAACATGTGACCCAGTCACATCATGTAATGTGGATCTCAGAATAGAACTTAACAGAGTTAGATAATGGGCTCTACCTGATGTAGAGTCAAACTTATTGACTTTAACATCCTTAGGTAAATTTGGCAGCTTTGCAATCAACGCCCCTTCCTTTGGCAAAATAAACATATGGACCCTTTGGTAATGGGACTATCTCAGACTTAGCCTTTCTCTTTACCATTTGGTCAACCGGGTTGACTATGGCCAATCCCTTTCCATTGGGAAGAGAATGCTTTTTCTGGATTTCCAGTGTCACCATTGTCACTGTCCATAAAGTTTTTGGGAAGTTGATCTTCTAATCAAATTTGCTTTACTATCGTTCCAAATCATTGCTGATTCAGCAGCACCAAGCAAATAGATATGATCATTAAGGTTCATGTCATAGTCTGTTTCATAGTAGTCCCAAAGGAACTCACTATGTGACTTAGAAAGTGATTGAACATCCAACTTTCTCAAGACTTTGACACCCAACTCTCCCGGCTTGTCAATATGTGACTTCATCTCTAAGATGTGATCACACATAGACCTTGCTTGCCATTAGGGCTTGAGTGACCTTGAACTTGTGGGTTAGGGAGAATAATTGGAGGAAGTGGTGGAAGAGAAGTATGACTTCCATGAGCCAAACTCGGGAAGTCATATTCATTAGGCAAGCTTGGTTTGGGAAGATCATTGTTGTCTAAACCAGACATCAACAATGGGAGAAATTCACGTAAATTTGATTTAAGTCCTTAATATAACACCCAATATGATATATTAAGGCTAGGACCCAACAAACTATTTTGTAACTTGGAAGAGGGATGTCGTAATCCAAGCTATAAAATATTTGAAGGTAGGTGAATGACGATTCACCAATTTCCACCAAGATAAACGAAATGTATTATTAGGTTTTAATTGGTTTTGAAACTCCTAGATTCTTTTGAGATTCATTGAACTTTTCAATGGCATGTTTCAATCTCGAGTGTGCCCTTCAGGTTTTGTGACTGGGATGCCGAGGATCACAAAACAAGGTGTGAAGTAACCATGCAAATATACTTGGTACCCTTAATATTTACCCCTCAATCGATGTGCCGGTTAACCACACACGCTCCACCGATGCTATGATAAACATTAAGTTACCCTTTGCCTACCTTGTTAAATCAAGCTAGTGTGCCGGTTAACCACACACGCTCCACTAACTGACTTAAGAAAGTGCAAAGTGTAATTTCATGGGTTAGCACCAAATTCACATTTTCCTAAGTAACTAAGATTGGGAATTTATAAATGTTTAGTTACTTAGTATTTGTCATTAATACTTTTAATGAAGGGAGAATTATAGTCCTTGTCCTACCCGTTCGGCTAACGACCCTCCACCGGTCAAGGAAGCGGTGGGTGAGAGTGGACACCCATTAAACTGTCATTTTATAGGCAGTAACCTTATACCCCCCTTATATACCGGCTTCGTGAATGAGGCCTACTAATGGTAAGACGACTTGCTCTTATACATATATATAAATATTATTAACTTATAATATTATAAAGTATAAGGGTTGAATTTTAACTTTTAAAATTCTAAGGGCTTAACTTGGAATTAAAGTATTCATGGGAAAACTTTACAAATTCCAAAACTTGAGGGCAAGTTTTTGAAACTATTAAAAAAATTTCATTTCATAACTTATGAGTTTAATGGTTCGTTAAAATGAAGACTCTTCATTTTTTATGTAACCTCTTATTCTTTAATAACACTTTTAAAGAAGTGACTCTTAAACATCCATAACTTGAGGACAAGTTATGGAGTCATAATACTATTTAATGAAAAAGACTCTTCATTTTTTTTATGTAACCTATGACACTTTTATGAGTTTTAAGATTCATAAATGTGACCTTTTATGTAACTTGAGGACAAGTTACAAAAACACATTTTATGAACTACCTCTAGATTAATTAGGATTGAAAACAACTAAAACAAATTTTTTTTTCATTAATCTAAACTAACTCATAAATCAAGGAAACACAAAAAAAAATAACTTTTGGATTCCATAACTTATGGAGTTTAATGTTTTGTTTTATGATGAAACTTTTCATGTTCCATAACTTAAGAACAAGTTATGGAATTCTTTAAAACATTAAGACCAAGTTTTGTAACTCCATAAAAAATTTTGAATCAATTTTTTTTTAAACCTTTTCATATCCATAACTTATGGAGGTTTCAAAAAACTCTTTAGATCAAACTTTTAAAACTAATAAAATAATCATATCATTTTATCTTTTACTAAATTTGACCTAATTCAACTCATATAGCAAATGATTCAAATTTTACAAATAATTAGTTTTTCACAAAAACAAGTAATTATCTTAAAATTTGACAAACGTCATGTTTTTTTTCCTTTTTTTTCAACTTTGAAAATAAAACATTTGCATCAATATAACAGAAAACAACCCATGGCTCTGATACCACTGTTGGGTTTTGAGCATTCTAACACTCCTATGGTGTACATGCAACCCTATAAACCTTGGATCTATGTTTTCTCTATTATACATGCAAATATTAACTATTCCAAGGTTTCATCCTAACTAGCATATTATGAAGCACCTATACTACAAAGTTCTAGTTAGATGACATACCTTTTGATGTAGCTTGATGTCTTCAAGCTTTAAGAGCTTAGCCCCAATAGTGTGGAAGCCTCAAATGGAATCACAAATCACCAAAACACCTTGGAAGAACTTGAGAGAATATGTATGCACACTAAAATCGGCCCACTCTTATTTTCACACACTTGTGCCAATTTTGTGAGCCAAGGACCCCTTTATATATTATGGAGGATTAGGGTTACATCCATGTAAACCCTAATACCCATGACCTTTCATTTACATAGGATCCATGGGTTAAAAGCTCCATGGACCATCCATGAAAGCTTAGCCCAACCTAAATGAACTTGGCCCATTCCATATATATAAGAGTCCATATTTAATTAGTTCTTTTTGATCACTTAATTAATTCTAAATTAATTCTTGATCAATACTAATTAAATAATATGATTCCATATTAATATATTAGAACTTATAATATATTAATATAAATCATAAATATACTATTCTCAAAAGACTATCCATATAAATGGTGCCGGTGAAGTGCAACCCAAATGGACCATGCCGGGTCGGGTCAAGTACATACCAAATATAGTTATGGACTTAGACATTAATCCAACAGGTTTATCATGGGATCCTTAAGCATAAAGGTGCCAACTTTATGGAGTATATTGCGTCATACATTCATTAAGTCTCTTATTAAGTCCTTGTTGAGCTTAAGAGCTTCATTTAGCCATGCATGGACGTAACGTTAGAAACTTTACGTGGTAATCCAGCTCAAGGAAGTCAGATCTACATTCTGGAGTAAATTCTTAATAGGTTAAGAGCTGAAAGTAGAAGGTAGCTAAACTGGAAGAGTACATTGGGCGTACAAGCCTGTACACATAATGTACAAGCCCTTGAGCGAGTACGCACAACGTACAAGCTGAGTACGCCCCTCGTACTCAGTCAGGTGGCTTTGCGATTTTGGGCTTGGAGTTTGGGCCATGTTTTGGGCTTAGAAGGTTGGGGTTTAGTTGGTCCATCTGAATTTGGGATTTTTAGGCCAGGAACATAATTGGGCCTTGGTTTAAGGCCCATGAGAAGGGAATGTGCCCAATCAGAAATTGGGCCACATTTGGGCCTTAGTGGATTCTTTGACTTTTGGGCCTTTTAGATTGTAATATTAGGCCTTAGTCTTGGACCAATCTAGGTTAGGGGTAAAATGGTCTTTTTACCCCAAGTATGGATTTATGGTTATGGTTGGAACCTAAATGTTAATTGGATTTTATTTGATATTGATAGCTCGGGGATTTGTCGGACCAGTAGCCAGGGATTATCTCTTTGATTCAGCAGTGCGAGGTGAGTTCCTTCGCTAGGTTTAGCGGGTCGGAGGCACCAATGCCGGCCCATGATTATGATATGTTAGTATGCTAGCTGTCTGTGTGACTCTTGCATGTGTTATGTGCTTATATGTTTACCGGGCAGGGGCCGATGCCAGGCGAGGCCCGATGACCATTTTGTATTTTATGTATCTTTGTGATTATTGCATGTGTATTTGTTTACTTGATATATGTTATATGTTATATGTATTTTAGGCGGGGCCCGATCTGTTTACCGAGCAGGGCTCGATGCCAGGTGGGGCCCGATGTCGGACAGGGCCCGATGTCGGACAGGGCCCGATGTCGGATGGGGCCCATTATATGTTATTATGTATGGTATGTGGTATTTTGGGTAACTCACTAAGCTTTGTGCTTACGGTTTTCAGTTTATGTTTCAGGTACGTCTGGTTCCACGGGGAAGAGCTCGGGTTGACTGCATCGCACACACCACATGGATTTCGCTTTTGAGATATCACTCAGATTGTTCTGATGTTGAGATACTTATTTTCATTTGAATTGTATGGATAATGTTTTTGAAATACTGGTTTATTTAAATTAAAAATGAAAATTTTGGATCATATTTTTGGGACGTTACATTAATCATTTCAGACTACAAATGTGATCACTATGAAAAACGATTTAGTAAATAATCAATCATCTGATCAATTATCTAATACATATATTTAGACAGACTAATTTAAACATAGATTGTTCCAAAACAAATATTGTTTTTACAATACAAGTATATTATGTTCTAAACATAAATAATAAACTCTACCATTGGAGTTCCAACTTGCTTGTGCTCAACTACTTACTCTTCTTAACTAAGGGCCTCTTAGAGCACATAGGGTGACTTTTTTTAGCCTTGCATTCTTCATGTGCTTGAACTTGTTCATATAAAATATCACTGTATTTTAAAAATATCTACTCCACCTAACGAAACATATGATATGCTTCTAAATTCAACAAGACTTCCCGGATGTCTAGAATTACAGTTCCTAGTATGATGTCAGAAACATCTTCAACATCACAACAATGCTTCCACAAAGCAGCATGTTCAGTTCTACTAGTAAGTGAAAGTTATTTAGGAATAAGGCTTTTAAGAATGTACAATTTCTGATATCTCTTGAGATTGATTCTCAATATATAAACCTATTCACTGAAGTTATATCCATCGAATGTTATATATTCTTATAGATCAGAAAGAGAAAGATGACGCATGGTTTTGAGATCGGATTTTGTTTTCATCTACAAAATTTTAATAAAATTCATTTAGTATTTCCAGTATTTATATATTTTATAATTAATAGCCTTTAAGTTTCCAAAAACATTATAATCAAAGATTAGGATCCAAATTTCAAAACAAATAAATGGTTAGGTATTCTTTATCCCATTCATTGAATCCAACAAGGTAGATATCGACTATAAATTATATTCTAATATATAATTCCTAGCATTGTGGAATCGTTAATAACAAAGTTTAATAGACATGTTTGATCTCATATATGCCTTAGATATATATTGCTTAGGTAACCTTTATAAATACAAATTTCGGATCAAATCATCCAGTTTGAGGAACATGTGTATTCGACCTATAACTTGGTTAAATAAATCACGAACACACCTTGACCATCAAAAGATAACATTAGCCATTAGGTATCCATTATCCCACTAGCTTATATGAGTGACGTGCGAGTGCTATTCAAATTGAATTATATAGATTTGAGTTTAATAAGGGGTCTTTGATATTTTTATAATTCTAGTTTAAAAAACATCTAATATCATGGTTATTGCATGTATCCAATAAGCAATTGTATACTTTTATTTAATATCACATTTAAGCAATCTTCTTTTATAGAATTAAATTTTATATAATCGAAACAATCAAAATTTAATATTAATATCTAGTATTAAATTTGGACGTTTGAGCGCTAAAGAATACTTACAAATCTTTTAATAAAACTTCCTTTTATAATATAAGATTTGGAGTTTAATTGTCGAAATTTATTTTTAGCTTGTGTTTAACGATAAAACCAAATCTAGTTTTAAAACTTTAATTACTATCGTATCATAAAAGATAAATTTCATTAAAGTGAAACTCCTTGTGATTCTTTTTATGTTTAAAAAATTATCTAGCATTTTTAAAACCTAATTTTACAAAATGCATAATATATAAATATAAAACCAGCATCACAAAGCATTAAAACATATGTGGATAGACCAAACACATCTAGTGAAATTTTTAGAGACGTCACAAAAATGTCAAGCCCATTCCTAAGGGACACAAACGGACCAAAACTTCAACTTGTTGAACTTTTGTGTTCCCACTTGCTTTGACAACTCCAAGTAGCAAAACTTCACAATTTTATAAAAGTTATAGAACTTTATAAAATCATGGGGTGACACATTTGATCTTCCAAAATAGTCTTCATCTTTATCTTGTTATATTTTTATAAAATAATGTTTTCTAACAACTATTCAATTACTTATAAAAATAAACAAAATGAAAAAAATATATTTAGCTATTACATACAATATTAATAAGTAAATATTACAACCATTTTAACAAATCAACACATACAACAACACAATAGGTTCATGGCTAGTTTATGGACAACATACATACAAACACACAAACATACACACACACACACACACACACACATATATATATATATATATATATATATATATATATATAAAATCAAAATTATATAAAAAACACTTTGTTTTTCTAAGACAACTTTTCTGACTAAAAGATGCATGTAAATTTCTAGTAAAAAAAATTAGAATTATAAACATTTTAAAGTTGTCATAGAAAATAAGTATGTATTTTCTTACAAAAAGAAAACCATGTGTGCTTTCCAAAAAGAAAGATTCTACCAAATTATCTAATAATCTAACAAGACTTGCAAAAATGACTCTGATACCAATTATTGTGTTCTATTCAAAATTCGATTTGTAAAAACACCAAAAAATAGCAACGAAAGCTTTAAAATTGCGAATAAACTTAAAACCATTTTAACCCACCAATGATAATTTTTGTAAGCATGGAAATATTAAAACAACCATAGGAAGAAAAGAACTACAACTTTGAAGACTTTGATCCCCTTGGGAGGTTGGATGTTGATAAAGAATATAGATGCTGAACTCCACCTTAGTTAGAAAACCAAGAATTATTCAAATTGATTTGGGTGCTAGTTCTTCTTGTATTAAGCACTCCTTAAGCCATTAAGAATTAATGCCAATTTATTCTTAAGTAGAAGCAACTTTTCCCCTTTACTCTTCCTTATATACTTCCTTACATATAACAAGGACCATGCTTTCTTTAAATATAAGATTCATGCTTTCTTACATAGCATGGGTGAAAGAAAGAACTAAAACAATCAACCACCATACCCCCATGGCCACTCACGAATTTAATGAGTCAAGTGGTGTAATGGAGTGTCTTTCACATAAGTATAAAACTAGCTTATACCATGCAACATTTAAATGAAATAAAAAGAGTTCAAATAAATGTACATGGCATCTATATTCATTTCATATTAATATAACTTGTTTTGTTCTCTTTTCTTCATTTCTTATAAATAATAATTTCTCAATTAGTTGTTAAAATATTATTTTCATAAAATAAAAAATTTCCAATTAAATATAAGAAATATAAACATTTATAAAGTATCAAATTCTTATAAATAATATATTAACATCAAGTTGTTTTTAGTCACTTTTGGATCATTTTTTATCTATCAATATCATCATATAATTTTTCTTATAAACATCTTTCATTCAATTCAATAACTAAATGATAGTTTTATGTAATCGTGATGTGGAAAGAAGATTTATGAGAATTAGTTGATCCTATTATAGATGGATTATCTATAGATTCTATATTATTAGGAGAATTTTGTTAGGTATAGTCATTATTAACCCTAATATTATCTTATCCAAACATTGTTCCAACACAGTTTACCATACTTTTGATGTTGTTTACTAGGAAATAAGTACTACTAAGGATTGTTATAGGATATGTATATATATATATATATATATATATATATATATATATATATATATATATATATAGAGAGAGAGAGAGAGAGAGAGAGAGAACTAGGTTCAAATGTTTTTAGCAAGTATTGTATGCCTAAATGCACCAATGAGAATTCAAGAAATAATAAACAATTAAATAAATCATTTAAGGGTATTTTGGACCTTTTATACTTTTAATTAAGGAAATCATTTAATTGAATCTTGCAATTAAGGAAATAAAATAAGTATATTTGACCTAGCCTCTCTCTTAAATCCTGTCTAATAAAACCTCCAAAATCCTCAAACCCTTTTCACTCCAAGTTCACCAACCGGACCACCAGGTTCAATCCCCTGCCCACTCTGCCGCCATGGAAACGTCTCCTACAAGAAGCTCACAACCACAAAACCGCTTCCCCAAACGTTGAAATCCACCTCATCCCTCTTATGTTGCTCGTATTCTTAAATGGCGGAGACCGATGATAGAATTGCAATTGAAAATTTCTTCAATGGCGGAAGATGCGAAGGAAGGCAGTCAACGGTTCTTCGTTCCTCTCCCGTCGTCGGCAGCAAAGAAGATCAAGGGTAAGATCCCCCGGTGCTCATCTTCATCGGATTAAGGAGGAGAAGCACGATTGGAATCAGAAATCGGGAAGCACCTCCAGTGCTTCACCGATTCGAAGGAGGAGGAGGAAATTATCGATTCCCGGTGAGCCTTCCTTGACCGTCATCGGTAGAAATCGAGGTAAACGAGTCGTTTTCTTGTATGATTTCGACGAAATAAACGGAGGGAGGAAAGGGGAAACTATTTATGTGGTTCTTGTATGATTGAAGATGAGGATGTTTGAATGAAATCGGAACAACAAGGATGGTAGACTCCGAGATTTTTACTGGATCGTGGGTGAAATTAGGAAGCAATATGCTGCTCGTATTCTTCAATGGCGGAGACCGATGAAGAAGATGATGTTGAATCTGGATTCATGTAGAATTGGGGATAAAGGCCTGGCACTTAGCAGTTAATTACACCATATTAAAAATTCTTTCAATTTTAGCATTTGGTTGAGCACATAAACGAAGTTCATTGTCAACTCCAGTAACAACCCTAGAGTCTGAAGAAGAAGATGTTGACTTAATTTTGAAGCCCTTTTAGCCACCAAAGCCTTATCAGAATCCATTTAGCTCTCTCATGATAATGCTTCAAAAGAGCTTCAACAATGCATGTATAAGCTTCTTATTTTAAAGGTATGATGCCTACCTTCACACATTCCATTCATGTTTACACACGAGCCATTTATTTGCTATGGTCTACTTATTTCACTACTAATCACTTGGTTGTCCTTGACATCCTTGTGCATTCTGTACAATTGAACCTAACGATGCTACTATTCTTTCAGAATGAAGAAGGGAAATATTCTTCACATGTAATCCTTCAAATTGGAATGCAAACACATATTCATTCTATAAGAATGAACTCGATTTTTTTTCTTTAATTTTTTTCATATAAGAATGCAAACACTTGTTCATGCGAAAACATAAATACATTGCGAAAATGCGAAACCAGAATATATCTTATAAAAATCAAACACATGTATTTCAGAAATTAAATTTATTAGCAATAAATTGAAGATAATAAGTTTACATGGGAGGGTGTTATGGCAATATAGATTTAAAAGTGGTTTTAATATTCGTTTCTCTCTTTTTTTTCATCTCCTTAACCACGTTTTAATTCAAGTTTTCATAATAAAAAAAGTCAAAAAACATGCTATGCTAATATGAAACAATTTTTCACGTATTATCGATTATCATCGTGTAGTTCAAAATTTGGATGAGTTCTTGTCCAAAATACAAGGTTGCGGTAGCACAATCTCATAGGTTTTGATCATCACTTTTCATAAACTTATTCCTAGCAAATCGTTTGTTTCTTTTTGTTAGTTGTAACATTTTAACAACCGTAATTTATGTACACATCAAGTTTATAAAACATTTTACGTAAACAAAATATGATTTCACAAGTATTTCCCTAAAAATCATAAAATCAAAAAAGAGGGGATGTTGAAACAAACCCTCGAAGCGTGTGGTAAGTTCGTTGAGAAAACCGGGTCGTTTTTTTTTTTTTTTTTACTTTTAAACGAAGCACTTTTTGAACAATTCGAGCACCTGGAGTTGCAGATCGGCACATTTGGAACATAGGGAACCACATTTTACAACAAACGGAGCACCAGAGGTAGTTGTCGGAGGTCGATGCGCCGACAGCCACGACGATGCATGGTTAGTGGTTTTGCCTTGTTCGGAGCCTGTTTTGCGACACATAGATATAGGGGATGAGCAAGGGGGAGTAGGGGTGTTTGTGGGTTGTTACGATCGAAGGAGGGAGGCTGGAGTGTTGGTGGTCGGTGGCGTTTTTCTCCAGAAAAGAGGTAGTATAGAAAGGGTTAGAGAGAGAGAGAGCTAGAAATCGATAATGAGAATGAGAGAGAGATAAGAGGGAATGAGAGGATTGCATGAATCTTGAGTAATATTTAGGTATAACAATTGATTTTAAAAAATATTTTCAAAGATTTTCGGAAGATTTTACTTAGATTTCTTAAATATTACAAGTACGACAATGTACTTTCATGATTTCGTAATGTTGTCGTCTCTCGTTTTCTCGATTCTTGTGCACTCATCCGACCTCGTAAAAATATCTTTAAAGTTTTTTGAGATAGTCTCGGATTTGGTGATTTGAAAAATGCAAACGGAATTCAAATCTGATACATGGAACTATGTGAAAACGATGTTTAAAGACTCAAGTTTAAAAAAAAAAGTTCTAGACTGAAAGTTTTTGTAAAATTATTTCAAAAACGCATGTGGATTGTCCGGAGTGTGCTGACTCCATTAATGTAATCGGAATTTTTAAACAAAAGACGATACTATGTTTAAAATGCGTTTTTAGTTTTGTAAATTGATATTGTTAGCCGGCTAGTTTTCGTTATTTTGAAAAGCCCGTAACTTTTGCATACGAACTCCGTTTCTGACAATTTTTATATCCATGTAGTCGTGAGAACATATTCTATCAAAACTGATAATCATTTGTCCCCAAGTACACCTAATGCATAAGTTTTATTTTTAGGGCATTAAACGATATTTATTTTCATGAATTGTTTTCTATTCGTTAACAGTTGTCAACTTTTTGAGCAATTTGAAGTTTTCTATGTGCAATTATTAGTAACATAAATTCTATTGCATCCCAAAACATAGAACAACTTACAATAGGTCCTATTATAGTGGCGTTAGCGGTGGTTTCACCGGCGAACTTTGTCCTATTTTTACTAGTTGTTACATTGAAGTAACTGATAACTCTTTAGCTAATTGTGATAATTTTGCAATTAAATGTTTTTTGTTTTTATTTATTCATGATTTTAATAATTGAATGAAAAATGTAACATAATATTCAAATAAAGATATCGGATTAGGTACCTATGATAAATTGTTCATTGTATTATAATTATTCTACGCTTTTTATGTAAAAAATCTTTGTGCAGTACAAAGAGATATACTATGCACCGAACAGATGCACAGTTATGATTACTATATATTCAAAGTTTTAGCCAGACAATCTAAAACACTAAAAGATATTTTAGATTCAACTTTCATTTAAAAAATTTCCATTTCTAAGTTGTATCTGAAGTATGCTTCCATTTTCATTTAATTTTTCTTAAATTTATATGTCCATGTTTCCTTTAAATTTATAGAATGCTCAAAGGAGTATGAAATACACAAATTTCCAGGAAGTTCAAACACATCACTTATTTTTAATAAATAAATAAATCTCATGTTTTATTCTATAACTATAACTAGAGGGGTTACCCGCGCGTTACGCGGGGTGGAATGTGTTCGTTTTGTGAGACAAATAATGAAGTACATTGCATAAATTGGTATCCAAATTAAAGTATGTTGCTATTCTGTGTAATTTTCCATCAATCGGATGAATGGAAATGTAATGATAGATCATGCTACCAAAAGAAGTACAATGCTATATTTGAATAGATTTTCAAAAACAATGAAAATACAATCTTATATCCAGGTAGTTTTAAATGAAAGTAGAATGCAATCTACAATAAATACAGAAAGAACATCTTCATACTTACCTCATCCCTCACCCGTCTTCTTCGATTTCATTTCCTTGAATGATCAAATCATGCACCTAACATTAGAATTAAAGTAAAATGTTATATGTTTCAATAACACCATTATAAGGTCTCCAAATTCCAATGGGTAGTTTAAGAATTGAAGAGAAAATGTATTATGGACACTCATTTAAACAATATGGCCCTCGGTACTAATATGAGGGTATAAAAGAATGAAAGCAAAGTAATCCATTTTAAAAAACAATGAAACCCAGTAAAGAGAAACAATCTATTATTATTCCATTTATCAATAACCATGACCACTAATCATCTCATTTCGTAACATGCGAGCTTAACCAAGCAAGGGTAATTTCGTAATTTGGAGAGCAACATCTAGTAGTAACAAATATAAATTAACAAAAGTAAAATATATTAGAGAACACATCAGATGTAAAAAGATACAATTATAAATACTAATCTGAAATGTGTTTATATAGTTTTGGATGATGATACCCACCTCCAATATATCGTTTCGGTACTTTGGCTAGGATTTATAAGAACCCTTTGAGCTATACCAACACTTTTGAGAAGTAATCTGGAAAATTTACCATAAAATAATACAAATCTGAAAAAAAAAACAGTATTTCAGTTGAAGAAAACAATGAAGAAACAGTGAACCATATACCTGTTTCTTCAATGGATCCAATCTTCCCCTGTTTAAAAAAAAATAAATCAAAAGGTTGAAACCCTTCTAACTTTTCAATAAACCCTAATCCACATGAAACTTTTTATTTGTTCAAATTTGAACATTGGTTCAATGGATTTCTACGAACAGGATGTGGGTTCCAAACAAAAGAGAAATATCAATTCGGTTGGTTTATTATGAAGCTAAAGTTGGTCATGCTATAGCATAATATACTCCTGTTCGAACCGGGGTTTGAAACCAAACTTCTCCTCTATAAAATTACTTAATTGTGTCATTAATTAAAAAAAATGAAAAATAATAAAAAAAATATTAAAAAATTAAAAAAATTAAAAAAGAAGTACCTTGTTGTTGACTGTATGGCGTCAAAGCTGGATTGACGTCTCAGATTAGCTGCAAGGCAATAAAAAAACAGAATTCATGTAAAAAAAAACATAATAATTTATATTGTAGTTTTTTATAAGTTTTAACTAACCTTTGTCTTTTCGTTGTGCAGAAACACCTTGAATTGCAGTAAAGATTTCGGGTGTAAATACATAAACACCACAATTTATTCGGTCACTAACCTGTGTAGATTAGATATGTTATTAAACCAAAACAGTAAAAACTAATTATTCTATTTAACATGTCAAGTTGTTGACTTTGGTTAAGCACATACAAAGTTTCAGGTTTATCAGTGTAATGGAACAACTCGTTGGAATTAGGATTAGCTAGAAGTTCCTCCAATTGTTCTGCTGATACAGGGGAAACCTTAATTACAAGGATTGTTCCCATCCAACCATATTTTTATGAGCCTTTACAAAAAATTTGTAGTGTATGTTAGAGTGAGTCATTTAAACATTTAAGTTTCCTATTAACATGAATGAATTTTATATAAATTTATGTAATGTATAAAAAAAGAAGTCATACCAAACATCTCGGACAATGGGAAAGTGCAGGAAACATCACAATTTAGCAAGAACGTGTGCAATTGTTATAAAAAACCTTAGCATTCAATAGGAGTTTGAAAAGATAGTTTTTTCTTGTTACTTTTGTGATGAGATCTCTGAAATTGTATAGTCAACCAGCAAACCCACGTGGGTTGTCATCTTTCAAGTATCTATTTCAAGATGATCCAAAAGGCAATCATAATAATAAGATGAAAAACTGAGATCAAATCCAACACCATCAAAGAGAAACGAAAATTATCAAAAAGAAAGAAGGTCGTGAAGTTACTTGCTAGGAATAAAATGGAAGCCCGGAAGAGGGCCATCAATCTCAATCTCTCTCCAACACTTGTACACAAACCTGCAAGGCGCAAATTGACGGTGTTGTTTAGGTCGAACCCTAAATCGGGGAAAATCCACTGAAAGCTGTCAGACTTCTTCACCTGAAAGCTGTTCATAGTAAGCTTAAAATTAGGGATACATGTAGAATAGCTGAGGTAATTGGATAAACTAAAAACGCAGACACCGACCTTATCCAACATCGAAGATTATAGGTGGAAGTAAGTAAATAAATAATACTTCTTCACTGAATATTAACAGACGCGAGCTTTTCCACTTGCTTGTACATAAGATGATTGTTCCAACAACAAACCCCTATTTGGAGTCACATATTTCGCAGTGGTGTTTGTATCAGACATTTTGTCGAGCACTTGATGTGCGTCTCTAAAGAGGAAATATATTCCATTAATAATGTAAAAGAAATTCCAAAAACTTCAAAACAACAACAAATTACAAATAGCAGGTTATAAATTCCTTCTCTATTAAGATTGAATGAGTAAACATTCCCGCCAGCCCAAACAGATCGGCTTCAACAAACACCATCTGAAAATCGTTGTAATCTGTATATTTAATTGTGCACATCATATTTTCCAATCATACGCAGTAACAACCTGTATGAACACACCATCAATCAAATCAACATTTATGATAGTGATTATGAGCAGGAAAGGAAATTGATCACAGAAAAAGAAGAACGCATACAACACGTTAATCTATTACCCGGTTTCCTTTGGAATCTGAAAAAAATAGCATACCTTATAAAATATATCCAAAGTATCACCAAAGTTAAATTTAGACAGAGGTAAACAACTCCAAACAATCAATTTCTTAAATTTCCAATCCCCCTCCCTACTTCAGTTGGTAAACATTCCCGATACGCCAGCCCAAACAGATCAGCTTCAACAAACACCATTTGAAAAAGAAGGAAAACATTTGGAGGCGATGGTAGGAAGAAATCAAATACAAATAAAAAATCAGTAGAAGAAAAGTAGAAAAAACCATACCTTGAGAAATTGGAAAGGAAGGAAAGAGAAAAGAAAGAAATCGTATTATTTGCCCCTTCTGTTGAATTCGATGAAATGAGAAACCTGGAAGAACAAACCAAAAATTTTAAAAACAACAAAGTGAATCATAATATGAAAGTAAAGAAATTAGAATAAATTGGTAACTGAAAGCATCAACCATTGGTGAAGGAAACATCGAAAAAGAAGTGGAGGGATTAAAGTAAGTCAATGAGTAGATACACCACCAAGGATCCGGCCCCGAACAGTACGCAGGTGGCAAAATAACAACCACTATTGCACTTTCCGGTGGTCGGCACCGTCACCACGGCTGCCCTCCTTTTTTTCGTTCCCGTGACGACAATCAGTGGAAGGTAGAGCAAATAGGGAGAGGCGGTGGAGGAAACATCGACAAGGAGCGGAGGGATTAAACTAAGTCGATAAGTAGATATACCACCAAGGATCCGACCACATTGATGTTTCCCTGTTGAACTAAAGAAGATAAATCGATGGTGGTTTGGAGTATCAGGGGTGAGACGACCGAAGTTATTAATAGAGAAAGACAAAAAGAAAATATGAGATTGTGGAGGGGCGACTCACGCACCTAGCCAGCCTCTCTCTTTTTCCTCCATCGTCCCTGTCGATTTGAACAACAATCCAAACACCTCTGTGAACTCGAAGAAACGACCCAAGCACCCCTCCCCCTTATGGCTACTGTACTGATCTCACTCTCTCCCTTTTCTTTGGAACCGACGAAGTGGACAAGAAGAAGGACCGATGACCTAACCGATTGTGGCGAGCCTCCATCCGACCCTTACTGTTGCTGATTTTGATTTCTTTTTCTTCGATTGAACATCACAGAACCACCATGGGACCAACAGTTTTTCCCTCCTCCCCTTCGCGATCCACTACCGGAGCAGCCCCTTTCTTCCATCACATTTAAGGCGGAGGCAGGGCAGTGGTGCTTTTCTGGAAGAAGAAAACGCGAAACAGTAAAACCAAATTAACAGGAAGAAGACACATGCAAATCTGTAGAAATTGACACGTATCTGGGAACACATTAAAAAAACAATAAATTGACCACTCTTCACCGATTACGAAGAACGAAGAACATAAAGAAGAGAGTCGATGCAGGAAGAAAATAAGAAAAGTAACTCTAAAGTGGGAAATTAAGCAAAATAGAGGGACACAAAGTTAATATAACTTGAGGGACCGATTTCGACAAAATAAGGGAACAAATACTGTTACAATCTTTCATAAACTTAATATATATATATATATATATATATATAATAATTTCAACTAAACAATTTGAAAATATGTATAGTTCTACTTTTTTTGTAATAAAAGTTTAAGTTTAACAATTTGAAACTGCATATGGCATTTTATATTTAAATTTTAAATTTCAGAAATTAAATTTTTGAGGTTGAAAATGAATTATTTTACAACATTAATATATATATATATATATATATATATATATATATATATATATATATATATATTAAGTTTAGTGGTCATATTAATTGTGCATTGAACATGTGCACAATTAATTGAAAAGAAGGAAAATGGACTTATCTTATTTAGCATGCTTATATTCATATGCAATTGAACATTCACATAAGAATATGAAACACATATATCCTAACATACATTCATTTCATGTTGATTGTTAGTAAGTTTATGCATACATAATTTCATATACATATACTTATGCATTTTTATATGTGTATGCATATAAATTCATATCCAAGTACATAAACATTTTGTATGTATATGCATTTGCATATACTATTCCCATACACATACATATCTATATGAATTTAAAACTGATCTTGTAACATCTCGTTTATTAAATAAATAAATAGACAAATTAATGAATGAATAGTAGCCCAAAAATCAATAATAATATAGCAAGGTGTTGGTCTCGATGAGTTAATTGATATAATTTTTGAAGTTGGGGGTTAAAAGTGTAAGTTCTGGAGTGGTTTGTAAATATTTATGAAGGCAGGGACTGCTTGGTAAATTATTGGGACTAATTTGAAGAGATTTGGGAGGCTAAGGGGCTGAATGGTAAGTTTTGGACCTAAAATGAAATGAATTTATGGAATCAGGGGCTAAAGGGTAAATGTAGGAAAATTGACTTATCTTATTTAGCATTGAACATGTGCACAATTAATTGAAAAGAAGGAACATGGACTTATCTTATTTAGCATGCTTATATTCATATGCAATTGAATATTCACATAAGAATATGAAACACATATATCCTAACGTACATTCATTTCATGTTGATTGTTAGTAAGTTTATGCATACATAATTTCATATACATATACTTATGAATTTTCATATGTGTATGCATATAAATTCATATCCAAGTACATAAACATTTTGTATGTATATGCATTTGCATATACTATTCCCATACATATACATATTTATATGAATTTAAAACTGATCTTGTAACATCCCGTTTATTAAATAAATAAATAGACAAATTAATGAATGAATAGTAGCCCAAAAATCAATAATAATATAGCAAAGTGTTGGTCTCGATGAGTTAATTGATACAATTTTGGAAGTTGGGGGTTAAAAGTGTAAGTTCTTGAGTGGTTTGTAAATATTTATGAAGGCATGGACTGCTTGGTAAATTATTGGGACTAATTTGAAGAGATTTGGGAGGCTAAGGGGCTGAATGGTAAGTTTTGGACCTAAAATGAAATGAATTTATGGAATCAGGGGCTAAAGGGTAAATGTAGGATTCAAGCTGAAAAGATTTTGTAAGGAGGGGCTGATTTCGGAAATATGGAAAAAGTTGAAATGAGACACGGGTTTAACCTCGTATATTTCTTTTTCCCTCTCGTTGGAATATTGGAACCCTAACCCTAAGTCGTTATACCACCAGCCGCCATGTGAAACCTTCAGCCACCACACCCGTTTCGCTAGTTCTCCGACCAGTCGAGCCACCGAGTGTAGCAATGTCTATATTCCGGCGAGAGCAGTCAACGACGTGACTGCCGAGTGTGTCCGTCGCCACCTTTTTGTCATCCTCCTTCTTCTTCTGCCTTCTGTCGTCATCTACAAACGTGCCACGTCCGTTACTGGCGCTACTCCGACCACCTTTCACCATCTCCTGCCCAGCAGACGCCGACGTCGCCGTTGTAGTGAGTTCCTCCGTCGCCGTCTTCCTCCTCCATGTCCGATGTATTTCTGCGTGGTGGGTGTTCTGTCCGTGGGTGTGTGCGTGTTTCAATACTTTTGTTGTGTGCTAGTTGGCCGGAAAACCCGAGGAAACCACCATGGCTGCCAACCATGGTGGCTGTTGCCGTTAGTTTCTTTTCTGCCACCCTTAACCGCCGTGTATGGGTGGCTGTGAGTGTGATATAGTATTTATGTGCGTGTGTTTTGCTTGTAAGGGAATGTAGGAGCGTTTCTTGGCCGGAGATTCGAAGAAAAACCCCACTACCACCACCGTGAGGTGGGGGCTGCCACCTGACGCCGCCATTCCGCCGCCATCAGCCGCCACGTTGGGTGGCTGTGTGCTCTAACATGTGATTTGAGCGTTATTTGGGATTCGTTTAATGTATTTTGGTTTAGAATCATAACCACCACCGCGAGGTGGTGGCTGCCGCCGTGAGCCGCCGTTGACCACCACTACCCGAGGTGGTAGTCGGTGGTACCGGCCTAATGGGACCCTAATGAAACCATAATTGACCTAAAAATCTAATTACTGGACTAAGTGGCATGCGTTTGGGTTAGAAACCCTAATTAGAGTTTAGAAAACCCTATTTTGGAATATGTTAGTTTTGGATTGTCGGGACCCGCGTTTGGACCATTGGACAGGCTTGGGCCCAATTGGAAAAATTGGGCCATAGATGGGCTATAACTAGACCTTAATGATTGTGAGATATTGGACCATCAGAATGCCAAGTGTTGGACCAAGAATAAATGGTTGGGCCTGAGGTTAAGACCATGTAGAGGATTGGGCCCAATTTGGAAAATTGGGCCATCGTTAGGCCTTGGTTGATTATTTGACTTCTGGGCCTTCAGAGTATGAGTTTGGGCCTTAATCTTGGACCAAGCTAGGTTAGGGGTAAAATTGTCCTTTTACCCCAAGTGTGGATTTATGGTTATGCATTGGAAACCCAAATGGTTAATTGGGTTTTGTTTTGATGTTGACAGTTTAGGGATCTGTCAGCCAACAACCAGAGATTTATTAGCGGGACTTCAGTAGTGCGAGGTGAGTTTTCGCCTGTAGGAACGGGTCTAAGGCACCAAGGCCGGCCCGTTATATATGTTAGTTCCGGACTAAGGTCCGATGTTGGGCGGGGACCGATGTAGGTTTATATGTTTCCGGGTTGCGACCCGATGCCTGGGCGGTACCCGATAAATGTTTGTATGCATGATGTCTTTGTGATTCTTGCATGTGTTTGTATTTGTATGCTTTTCGGACTCCGTTCTGATGCCGGGGTGGTTCCCGAGGAATGTTAGTATGCTTTCCGGATTTCGATCTGATGTTGGGCAAGGCCCAAGGAATGTATTTATGATTGTGTTTAGATGATTATGCTTATGTTTATGTGTATTAGTAGATATGCTCATATGTATGTCGAGCTTTTCTCGATGCCGGGCGGGGCCCGATGCCTGGTAAGCCGATGTCGGGCGGGGCCCGATGTAGTGGACTAAGCCCAAGTTATGTTTATGTTATATGCATTGTTGATATGTTTATATGTATACCGGATCTCGGTCCGATGCCGGGCGGGGCCCGATGTAGCAGGCCGGGTCCCACGGTATGTTGATATGTTTATGTTATGTGATTATGTTATATGTATGGTTGATATGTTCGTATGTATACCGGATCTTGGTCCGATGTCGGGCGGGTCCCAATGCCGGATTTCGGTCTGATGTCGGGCAGGGCCCGATGTAGTGGGAAAGGCCCAAGTTATGTGATCATGTGTATGGTATGTGGTAGTTTGGGGAGACTTACTAAGCTTCGTGCTTACAGTTTTTAGTTTTGGTTTCAGGTACTTCGGTTTTCAAAAGAGGAGCTCGGGATGATTGCAGTGCACACACGATTTGTTTAGCTTGGGATGTTTTCACTCTGATATTTTGACACATGATTCTGATACAGTATTTTGTTATGATGATTTGAGATACATGACTTATGATCTTTATTGTGATGTTTGATGAATTACAGTTTTCTTAAATGATTTCAAAACGAAATTTTTGGACTGTATGTTTGGGATGCTTCAAGTTGGTATCAGAGCCTTGGTTTGAGGGATTCAGGCACACTCTCGGGTGTGTCTGAACTCAAACTAAGGAATTGGTATAAAAATTTTCAAAAGAAAATCATTTTTATGAAAAGCATTTTTAAAAGAGAAAAGAACTTTGAAAAGAGAAAAGGGTGTAGTGCATGCAATCATCCGAGCTCAAGTAAGTACTCCCAAATTACCCACACAAGTTTATGTTAAGATATGTTTATGAGAACTGCATGCTAGATTAGGACTAAGGATCTAGGAAGGATGCCTTATGTGCATATTATATGTGTATCATCTTTATGAGAACTACATGCTAGATTAGGACGAAGGATCTAGGAAGGATGCCTTATGTGCCTGTTATATGTGTCTCGGCTTTGTGAACCGCATGCTAATACAGATTAGTCAGTGATGGCCTGAATGAGATATGCTTGATTATGCTTACTCGATGCTCGAATGCTGCTTGCTTTGTGCTTTTTTGGAGTTCTAGTTATCTTTTACTAACTAGTAAATGAATATGTTAAGTTACATATTGCAAGGACTAAATAATTTCAGAAGGTTAGGTCTAGCTCTATTGCGCAGCTCTTGTTTGAGTCCAACCGTTGTATGGTAGGATCTCTCATTCGAAGAATTATCTAGTCTTAGTGATATTTAATAGTATTCACGAGCTAGTTAGGGAAGATAGCAGGGACTTCTTATGCAACTGATAGCGGAGAGTGGGTTGGTGATTACCCTAGGGCAAACCTAGGATAATTTTAGCATGAGATCAGCAGTAGTAGTAGAAGGGACTTGGTGGAGTCAAGGCAGTTCTTGAGGAAAGTACGGATAGATGTGGAGGGTAGTATAGGCCCGTACTAACGAAAGCAGAGGATCCGTACTTGAATCAAGGAAGGCTGAGATGAACCCAGGAAACTTGTAGTGTGTGAGATCCCTCGAGTTATGATGAGTATGTTGGGTTTTAGGTACTATAACACTCCTATGGTGCACATACAACCCTAATAGCTTTGGATCTAAGTTTTCTCTAGTTATACATGCAACAAAAATTATCCAACGCATGAAGCCTACAACTAGCATACAATATTGATATTTGAATCATAAAATACTAGTTAGAAGATTACCTCTTGTTGTAGCTTGTAGAGTTTTTTTTTCTTTCAAGAGCCTAGCACCTCAAGTGTGATGCCTCAAATGTCTTACATGAAACCAAGAACAAAAGGAGGAACTTGAGAGAGAGGTTTGGAGACACAAAAATCGTCTAGAGCTTCTTAGAATCACTAGTGCACGATTTTTGGCTTAGGGGCTACATATATACAGTGTAGAATTTCAAGGGTCATTTGTAAACCCTAATCCTTACACTTAGGCTTATGATCCAGAACACACATGGACTAACTCTTCATGGACTCTCACATAAACTTAGTCCATCATGGATCAATAGCCCAAACCATATGTATCACTGATGTACATAATCAGTCCTCATTAATTTAATTAGTCTCTTTTGATCACTAAATTAATTCCAAATTAATTCTTGATCAATACTAATTAAATAATATGATTTCTCAAATAATATATTATACTTATAATATATTAATAAATCACAATAACATCTTTCTCAAATATCCATCCTATCAAATTGTTCCAGAGAGTTGCAACCCAAATGGACCATGCTTATATCGTGCCAAGTACATACCAATCATAGTTATGGGCTTAGACACCTAATCCAACAGTCTCCCACTTGCAAATACGACTTAAAATCCGATTAGCAATCGTAGCTCTCAAAAGACCGTTGTCGAACTCTGATCTTATTGGTAAGGTGTACATTAGTTAAGGGATCATATATTCCTCCATTCTAGATATCGTATGGACATAAGACATGGATTATAATCATTCTCACTGTCTATGTCTTGTTTCCCGATTTCCGATTTGTGACGACCGACTAATTGAACAAATCAAATCAGCTCAGGCTTGGCCAAGCACTTAAGGTTGTTATCACTAAATCATCGAGGGCCCCACAGATATCGCTTTTATCCCTCTTAGGGTAAAAGGAACGGATAAACTTCGACTCATATGCTTGCTCAATTTACTCATCAAATCACACACGACAATACGTTTTATAACACCAAGTTACTGGTGTGTTTACATATCCTCAATGTGCAACAGACTTGTAACTACAACTCATATCTCTCCGTTTCAAGAATATAAGATATTATCGTCTCACAATCACTCGTGATAAAATCCATGAAGTGATTCATGTGAGCGTGGGTTTAGTCCAATAATCAAATCTTATTTCAAGAGCACTCATGAATGTTGTAACAACCTTTTGCTATGTCTAACACCTTAGACAATCTTACAAAACCCATTCATGGCAGTCTACTTTCATAACCTACTTCCAAAGTATGATCGACTGTGGATAGTTTGAATAATTTTATTATTCGGGAAGTCAAAACATGCAAAGTGAAACACAAGAATAATCGAATCTAATATGGTCTCAAAACTTTTGAATATAAATAAAACACCTTTTATTTAATCACCATATTGATTACACATTATTCATTGTATAATGTTTCGATTTATCAACTTTATACTTGAATTAAAACAATAGTTATCCCATGCTCCAAGCATGCACACTATGTTTACCTATGGTCCTTTCTTTGTGAAATAGATCAATTGAATACATCTTCAATGAAACTCATTTCACAACTCCAAATCTTTATCACAAGTGTAAGAATGCCAAATTCTTGGCACTATTAGAATGTGTCAGATTCTAAACTATTATGCAATGATTCCTTTCGTAATGTCGAGGTACAGAAGCCACAGAGACTTTGCCAATGATATTACAAAGTATTCCTTTGTATATTGTCACAAGAACAATTCCATAGAAGCGAAGTCTCAATTTCAAAGTACATTCCTTTGAACATCCTTCTAGCATAAAAGTTTCTAACCTACACAAAGATCTTTTAATATCCAAATACCATTATGGAAACATTTCCATATTTGCCATGTGACAACTCATTATTGATAGAATTCTGTCTATTCATAATAATGTCAATACAGTCCATTCATTACTATACTTCCAACTCCCCATAAATGACCAATCCTTGGCGAACCTTAGATCATCATTGATAGTTGTTTAACCATTTTAGTCATATCCGGTTCTAGTCCTCTTTCCCTCTTAATGCCCTAGGCATTTGGAAAATTAGAACACAAGAATATTATAGCATATGCAATCGATCCTATACCCGAAGCATATCGGATACGATTCATAATATCTTACAGAAAGACATGATACTTGACCAGTCTTTTGCTATAACGTTTCTATACATAGAATTCCCATGTTGAAACATTCCGATATGGTAATCATATATATATCCATGACTAAGTCTAATTAATATTTCAATGTAAGCTTTTATATTTGAAATAAAGTATAAGTATCCCCTCCCTTACTATAGCGAAACAACTTTTCAAACTCTGCAACTTTGCAAATTTAAAACTTTGTTTCCTATAAATAGTATTGCCAACCTGCAACACTTAACATAATAATCATGATCCCACTATCATGATAATTATATCGTTACTAGCATAACACTTATGCTCCTACTAGCTTTGACATGTACCCAGAAATCAGTTGGACTTCTAGAAATCAATACATATTGACCTTCTTTCCAAAGTTTAGATTTTTTATCCGATATGCTTCGATAAGCCTTTATCTAAGCTCATACACCTTTAGTTAGATTTCTCATGTGTGTCTAAACTATTTCAGAACTTACAGCAGTAAGTCCCGGATGTTCAAACTATTTGCCATTTCTCACAATTCGAACTATGAAGAGGGATGTCGTAATCATAATCGAATTTGAGAATGCAATTAACACAACTGCTATCTCCTCAAAATCTTCTTAGTGAAAGTGTTTCCTCACACTCATTTTCATGAAATGGAGAGAAACCTTATGTCACCTAGATTTTATGTGAATTTGTTATTTCTAACCATTATCATAGGATAAGGTCTATGACAAATTCAAACTCATATGGACTGAACTTGTTCAATCTTAATTTCTTGCCACTTGGCAGCACAAGGGCCCACCATGTCTTCCAAGTTGTTGAGCAGATTACCCTTACTGATCAATGAACTTTCACTGATCAAGGTGCTTTGTCTTATGCAATCAATTGTGCACCCATAGAACTCACATGCATAGTCATATTTAACTGGAATGGGCACAGAAACAAGAATATGTCAACACGATAGGTTACAAACCTCAAGTCGTGTGCTAGTGATAAACAATAGGTTTTATTCTTGACTAGTTCTTGAAACTATTCAAGATCTTTAAGACTCCCACTGTCCTCTTGACATATAAGATTCTCTTGTCAGGAAGCATTCCTTGACAAACAAATATTCAAGATTTAGTGTGGATTCTTATCAAGAATAACACTTCACACAATTGGTCTTAGTAGGTTTTTGTTTTATCCAAAACATCACAACTACCAATTTGAATGTGTTATAACCTGCTTAAGATATGTCACTCAAGTCATAATCTTGGACAATAACTCTAAGACTCGATTTTGGAACGAAGTATGACTCACCTTAACTGATTTAGCCATTTCAACAATTCCTGATTCCTCTTCTTAGTCATACAAATGCACTAAGGTGCCCTTAGAGGATCAATTGTGATATGGTTTTCATAATCATTAAGATGATCATAAAACATGATACTAAAGTATTCTCCTTTCCTTTCAGATTGGATAAACTTTTAATCTTTCTGCCTGTTTGATTTATTCGTTCTGCTATACATTGAAACTTTTCCAATGATTCAGAATCACACTTAATCTTGTAAGCATAACCATATTTACCAAACTTTTAGTAAATCATAACGAAAAGTCTTATTGTTCTTTGTGGTGGACCTGACCAGTGCATGATCATGTGTATTAGATCCCTTAGTCCTTCACTTGACTCATATATACATGTGAACAAGGAATTAGTCTTAATTTTCCAAAGATGAAGGTTCTCATTTGTGACACCAGTCAAATTTAGGTCAAAAATAAATTGATCAATATTTGTAATTGGGATGAACCAAGTGGTAGAGATTGTAACAAGGTTTCCAAAAATATAAAGAACACTGAAATCTGAGTTATAACGAAGAAGTTATGACCAATCGAAAATCCGCGACAAAACCGGCAAAACACTGTTCAGTGTAAAAAGTGAATTTTCGATAAAAGGCTTTTTAGCCTTAACAATCTAAATGAAAGTTGTAGAATATGTTAAACCGAGAACGTTCATAAAAAGAACGTAAAAATCTGACTTCGTATGAGGAAGTTATGATTTTTCTAAGTTTCAGTTTAGCAGTAGACAGCTAAAAATTCGAAAGATAAATTGATCGATATTTAGCCAACGCAACTTAAACGAGAATCGAAGGTCTCGTCAAAAGTAGTACAACGGTAAAAAGACAGACGAAAGCAGACGTCGGATGAAGAAGTTATGAATTTTTAACGGATTCCCTGTCTCGGTCTGTTAAAAATAATAATATTAAAAATAAAGTCAAAATTAGCCGACAAAGTCTAAACAAACGTCGTAGAGTATAATTTTACCTACGTGTGCATATAAAGAACGCCAAAAACAGAGCTCGTATGCGAAAGTTATGAATTTCGCAAGTTTTTGGCACAAAAATCAAGAAAATGTTGAAAACCGGGAATTTTCGCATGGACCCTCTTCGGCCACGTCACCATCGCATGCGAGGATTCCACGGGTCTGCTACGTGGCGTCTTCTGATTGGACCGCAGTCTCACGTGGCGCCTTCTGATTCGACCAAAGCCGCGGTCCACTTACATTCGGACACCCTCGCAGGAGACACCCCTCGGACCCTCGTGGCACCTCCCTATTGGACCGAAGTTCGGTCCACTCAGAAGCCAACACGCGCCTCGCACCGAGTCCTGCATCCGAGCTTCGTAAAACGCCTTAGACTTCGGCCTCGTGGCCTTCGCAGCTGATGACGCGTGGCTGCTGACTCCTCCTTCCCTCCGCCACCTGTCCGATGATACACCTCCTCAGCCGAACCCTCGCACCCCTATATAAAGGGTGCGAGACTTCTCGGATTTGAGAGGTTTTTCACCCCAAAATTCACCTTTTTTCACCTTTTCACCCCCTAAACTTTCTCACGACCCCCAAGGCCCCGATATCGTGTCTAAAATCTGAAGCAAGCCCCGGAGCCCCAGAATTCTCGAGAAGATAACCTCTTTCCAGTCGAAGTGCTGCCCGCATAAAGCCGATTTTTACTCAAAAACTCACGGTTTCTACGAGAAAGATCATCTATAGAAACGAAACGCTGCCCGAATCACCGCTTATCAAAGTGAGTTCATACCCCTATAATATAGCTTTTTAAATGGTTTTATATGCTTTTTAGGGGGGGAATACAAGTTGAACACAATATAAATTGTGTTAATAACTGTATGTGATGATAATCACACAAAGGTTTTCCTTATGCTTTTAAAGATTACCAAATACTTCGAAAATGACTTAAAGCCATGTTAAATCTTTAAAGTCATGTAAACTCCGTTAAATTCTTTGAAAAAGGTTTTATAAACTATTTCAAATTATAATCGCCAAAATCATGTTTATATAATTGTATAAATATATAAATAAGATTTGAAGGGCTTAGGACTAATGAATTATCTTATTTCCTTTTCCTTGTTTGGATGTGGAATTAAGGTTGTGTTATTTATCCGAAGGTCGTTTCCTTCTTAATTATATATATATTATACATATATGAGTATAAAAGGTTACTCCATTCAGTATCATTACCTTTGTATCATGCTGAGCAAAGGTGTTCATCCATGAGAAATCATGCTAATCAGATAG
This sequence comes from Lactuca virosa, assembly GCF_052849685.1. Taxonomy (NCBI): domain Eukaryota; kingdom Viridiplantae; phylum Streptophyta; class Magnoliopsida; order Asterales; family Asteraceae; genus Lactuca; species Lactuca virosa. The sequence goes on from NC_136434.1 coordinate 257,036,758, forward strand.
AACATATAAATTATAATAGGTATAATTTATGATTCAAAACTAAATATACAAGTATGATTCACGATTGTATACTTTCCAAGGAAATTACCAACAATTCATTTATCTATACCAGAATATGTATAATACTTTTAATATATGGATAACATATTAAAGAAGTAATAATACATCATACCGGGATTGCATTAACAAAGGTCCAATACAGAGTACTAGGGTTAGCAATCACGGGGTAATAATACATTAAACCGAGTTTGCATTAACAAAGGTACGATACAGAGTACCAGGGTTAGCAATCACGGGGTAATAATACATCGTAAATCTCGTTGAAACAATAAATTTGTGAGACTCTTCATGGTGTACTTATCTAAGTACGACCTTAAGTCCTGACTTATTAACCAGAATCTCCTGTAGGGAGGGCGTGAATTTGTGTATAGATCTATATGGGACTGACAATCCCGCACCTTTACTGTTCGCAACAGTTTTGCCTGCAGGCCTAGGGTGTCAAATATCATATCGTTTCCGACGCCTGAAGAACGTCGCAGCAGTCATATCAGTCATATTAGTATGGTTAATAGAACTCACATGGATAAAACAACGAGTAAATTACTAAGTAATATACTTCTCTTAAAACAGTAAGAAAAGATAATTACATCCTGACCAAATATACCTTCGGTTAGTTTTTTTACTTACAGTAAAAACTACGTATCATGAAATCAAGTATGGTAAATATACTTGTACTTCTGGTTTTGGAACAGTTAAAACCACAAGGCAGTATTATGGATAACATAATATTTTCCAGGATTAATACTAATGTTTTACTGTAGAATAGATATAACTAAGAATACTTTTACAAAGGAAACGGTTTATGGGATTAAACCACTTTTACAAAGGAACCGGTTTATGGGATTAAACCACTTTTACAAATGAAACGGTTTATGGGATTAAACCACTTTCACAAATGAAACGGTTTATGGAATTAAACTACTTATCAAATGGAACTTAGTTATTCAATCTCTTTAAATTAGTATAACACAAAGGACCTTTAGTGGTTAATTCTATAATTCCTTAGTTGCTACATCATAGTTATACATAAGTAATATACGATTGACAGTGAAATGTGTGACTTCCGCCTTACTTCCTGTTCCTTGTTTGGTTGTGGGCTTAGGGCAGATACACCCATTTAACTGTCCATTCGATATTAGGTTATATATAATTAGTATAAACTAAGTAATTACAGAGGGAAACTATTGAGGTTATCAGTTAATCACCTCAGGAAATATAGGATTTTCTGGAGGAACCAGTGAACTTTTCCAAAGAACTTAAAGTATACTTAACAGAACTAAAATACTTATGAACTCACCAGCTTAAATGCTGATCTACACTTTCCAAATAACTTGTATTCTCAGGAATCCAGTAGACAGGTACACTCCCGAAGCTTTTGAGAAGACTACCTAGTACAGTATCGCGACTCTTTTCTTCTACTCTACCCACCTTGGTGTTTAAATATGTAATGTTTAAACACTTATGTAAAACTTATACTTATTAATGCAATGGTTGTTTGTACTTTGATTACTATATTGCATGTGTTGTGATACTTACCTGAAGTCCTCCGCCCCCGAACGTTTCCGCCGTTCTGGTTTGGGGGGTGTGACAGATTGGTATCAGAGCAGTGTTTATAGTGACCAAGAGTTATACTTTAAAAATATAACAATATTTTATAAAAGTATAAGTACATGCAGAATATATATACTAGAATGAGTATCACAAGAAGAACAAAACAAAAGTATTTGGATGTTGGACATTACAGTTAAACCTAGACAGTGACGTAATCATATCTGGGATCAATATAGCCTGATCAACTATATTTATTTGAGATATGACCAACATGTGTTTGGGGAGTGATTGTACTGTTGCAACAGATCTAAAACTTACCTAAGTACTAGAAGAATTCTAGAACCAAACATAAAGATTAAAATACTATAGGAGTATTTTAGGATGGTATAACAATAAAACTGAAAACTTATCAACTTCTTATATCTAGAAGTCTAAACTCATAACTAAAATAACATGGAGGTATTTTAGATACCTTTGGGAAATGTTAAAAAGATCTTTTCTGAAAAGTCTATAATTACTAAGTGGATACGTTAAGGTTATATATAGCTGAGATTTTATAGACTTAGAATATGTGATTTTCACTCTACTTCCTTTTCCTTGTTTGGATGTGGTTTTAGAGTAGGATTACTTATTCAAATGTATATTTGATCTGGATTATATATAATCGGTACACACCATGTGATTATAGAAGGACCAGAAAGAATCACCTTCGTAAAAATTTAAATTTTCTCATAGATTCTTTAGACATTCCCATTCTCGTGTAAACCCCTTAGTTAAACGTAGTTACTCCAGCAATCAATAGAAGAGTCAAGGAGGATCCAAAAAAATTTCATTAAGAGAATTCCGAGAAAGTAACAGATGATAAGTAAATAAACTATAGAAATCATTTACTGCCCTTACCCTATTAAGGACACCAATGAGAGATTCGCATGAACTTCTGAGATTCAAAATCTTCATTACGAAGTAATGGGGATCAGTGTCAGAATCGGAAGTAAGACAGCTCGGGAATTCAATATACCTACAGAGGAGAAGGACACCCTATAGATACCAGGAGGAAACAAATCATTACCATCCAGAATAGAAAAGAGAACAAAAGAAAACCACGTGTGATTCATGTGAAGTGTTTGAGCGCCTTTTCATTTAAGTAATAACTAATAAATGATACAACCTAGTGAGCTAGTATTTATACCACTCACATTAGGTTTTGAGCTTATCCTCTTTTCCCGTCACGACTAATAACAATAAATCAGATCACAAAATCTTAATTGATAGTGATTACTTCTCAAATTTATAAGTCTATTTTATGTAGACACTGTTATGAATTGTTTTCGAATATTTTCGAAAGTTGGAAAACGATATCCACCAATCGAAGGTAACTTAGTTCGGATGATACTTGGTTCATAACCATTCTAGAAACTTATTTTTGTTCCTTACCAGGACTGCATCATAGGGATGCAGGTCGAATCATTGAGAACAATATAACAAAACGAAAGATTTATACATAGATACAAATGGTTAGAATACATCTAGAGACAACGATAGTCGCTCACGAGCTCATTTTCTTATCATGAAACAGAATCATGCTACGTTTCAAGCTGCAGTCACAGCAGCTGTAGCAGCTGTCATGACACACCTTAATGCTAACAACGCAAATGTTAGTAGTAATGCTATCGAAAATCCTGATTGTGGTAATGACCAAGTACAACAACGAGCACCTACTTGTAAGGACACTTTGAACCTTAAGCCTAATATCCTGAAACGAAAGTTCAAGAACAAGAAAGGGAGTTGTTCAACTCAAGAACCTAACAGAGGGCAACGAACTGGGGCAGTCAATACCCCCATCAGCCCTGTTATTCTAGCACCGACCACGCCGTACTTAGGAACCCTCCCACACTGCAGCAAGTGCAACTACCATCATCATGGAGTTTGCCGAGAGCTGAATTGCAATAGATGCAACTTGAAGGGGCATACCGCCCGCATCTGTAGAACTCCGGTTGAGTTCATCACTTCAACTACCAATGTTGGAACCATTCCCATATGTCACCTTTGTGGTGAAATAGGACATTACAAGAGGGACTGTCCAACAAAGAAGAATGACGGGGGAGCAGGAGGAGTTTGACCCCAATACATGGGAAGGCATCAAAGAACCCTGCTATATTTTGGTACGCTTCCAAACCCCGATAATTATCTATAATTATGAGTACTCTCCCGTTCAAATTAAATCACAACATTTATATAAAATTTGAAACCCTACCAGGTAAGCTATGATGACTTAGTGTATACATAAGGGTCATTTGTAGTTAAGATTTGTAAACTTAGAGTGAGTAATCCCGCCTCATTTCCTCTTCCTTGTTTGGTTGTGGATTTAGGGCAGGGTTGCTCAGTCAAAGGTCTTACCAATATTAATTATACATGACTTGTATACACCAAGCGATTATAAAGAGACCTAGTAAGGATCGTTTCATGAAAGTTCATAATTTCAAATTATCAGAACCCTCGTATTAGTAGTACCCGCCAATTTCAAATCAAAAAGGGGTTCGTAGCGATAATAACAGAATAAAACCAGAAGCGCTGAAAACTTAGGTACATAGGATATCATCCTAGTAATCATTCCTCCCAGAACGACTTAATATCTATTTCGTCGAGAAAATTCCGACATCCTCATTCGACATGGTTTGGCCTGGCCCTTACCATGTGAAAATTCTTATGCTGTATAAGAGAACTTTTTCCTTAATCAGCCGTAAGATGAAATTCTTCCAATCCATAACGCAAAACCCTTAGGTTGTCTCTCATTTCAAAACTTCAGAAGTACCCATGCGAAGGGTACCACACCATTCTAGCCTACTCAGTAGACAGGAAACTTCAAACGAAAAGCACCGAAGTAGTCTTAGAAGTCAGTAACTACCGAAGTACCTCAATAGATCTCATAGGAAAATCATTGTACCGCAGGTCAAGTTCAAGAATAAAGACTAAGAACTCATTAAGTTAATCTATCGCTGCTAAGTGTATACACGAGGGTGGTATATAATTTAGACTTAACAAGATTAAGGATGTGTAATTCCGCCCTATCTCCTATTCCTTGTTTGGTTGTGGACCTGGGGCAGAGTCACCCATTCGAACGTTTTGTGAAATCTAAATTATATACGACTTGTATACACGAGGTGATGGTGGATGAGCCAAGTATGAGTCTGATCATGAACTTCGGAGCAAAAGCCTTCATCATATATTCTACCAGGAGGAATTCAACGTGAGACCACGACAATGGGTCGAGCTACTAAATGACTACGAATTCGAAATTCGTTATCATCTCGACAAAGCCAATATAGTAGCTGACAACCTAAGTCGGAAAGAGTACCCAGGTCGTAGAGCCAATCATTGACTATGATAACCCATTCAAATCTGTCCACACAAAGTAAGGAGGCTCAACAAGAAGCCTTAAAACCTGAAAATGTGGAAAGTAGAGAAGATAACTAGAACGTGTGAGTGCACGGTATTCCAATATCTGTTATCTCCGCTGAGATAATAGAATCATCTCCCAGTTCAGGTAGTCACTTAAAAATCTCTGGGAACTATAGTAGTCATGAGCCTATGTGATCGACTATGGTAAAGCATGGGATACCCATTTACCAATTAGTCGAGTCCTTTATCATGCTAGCATTCAAGTTGCTCCATTCGAAACCTTCTATGGTCGCAAGTGCAGATCCTATCTGCACTCGACTAAATTAGGTAACACGCAACTAGCTAGAGATCCAATTTCCACACAGTACCTTCACTGATCTGGAATTCATCCAAGAAACTACCAAAAACAAAATACGAATCAGGAAGCGACATAAAGCTTCCAGAGTTAATCAGAGAAGCTACGGCTTCGATAAAAGAAAAACCTTGGAATTCCAGGTTGATGACCTTGTCATATGAAGGTCTCACCCCGAAAGGACAAGATACGCTTGAGAAAGGGTGGAAAACTAAATTCAAGGTACATAAGACCATTTGATATTCTTACCAGAATTGGTCTTGTACTTATAAACTTAGACTACCACAAAAACTTAATAACATTCATCCCACCTTTCACATATATAATCTAAATAGGTTTCTATCCGATGAAACACTTGTTATTTCACTCGATGAAATCAAGTTAAATAAAAGTCTACACTCTGTAAAAGAACCAATGAAAACCATGGATAGGGAAATCAAAAGAACCAAGCAAAGTCTTATCCCGTTAGTGAAGGTTCGCTGGATTACAAACCGGGGACCTGAATTCACTTGGGAAAGGGAAGATTAGACCTAGTCCATGAGTATCACGTTAGACTTAATTTCGGGACAAAATTCCCTCTAACGGGGGGGATAATGTAACACCAGTCAAATTTAGGTCAAAAATAAATTGATCAATAATTGTAATTGGGATGAACCAAGTGGTAGAGATTGTAACAAGGTTTCCAAAAATATAAAGAACACTGAAATCCGAGTTATAACGAAGAAGTTATGACCAATCGAAAATTTGCGACAAAACCGGCAAAACACTATTCAGTGTAAAAAGTGAATTTTCGATAAAAGGCTTTTTAACCTTAACAATCTAAATGAAAGTTGTAGAATATGTTAAACCGAGAACGTTCATAAAAAGAACGTAAAAATCTGACTTCGTATGAGGAAGTTATGATTTTTCTAAGTTTCAGTTTAGCAGTAGACAGCTAAAAATTCGAAATATAAATCGATCGATATTTAGCCAACGCAACTTAAATGAGAATCAAAGGTCTCCTCAAAAGTAGTACAACGGTAAAAAGACAGACGAAAACGGACGTTGGATGAAGAAGTTATGAATTTTTAACGGATTCCTTGTCCCGGTCTGTTAAAAATAATTATATTAAAAATAAAGTCAAAATTAGCCAACGAAGTCTAAACGAAAGTCGTAGAGTATAATTTTACGTACGCGTTCATATAAAGAACACCAAAAACGAAGCTCGTATGCGAAAGTTATGAATTTCGCAAGTTTTTGGCACAAAAATCAAGAAAATGTTGAAAACCGGGAATTTTCGCATGGACCCTCTTCGGCCACGTCACCCTCGCATGCGAGGCTTCCACGGGTCTGCTACGTGGCGTCTTCTGATTGGACCGCAGTCTCGCATGGCGCCTTCTGATTCGACCAAAACCGCGGTCCACTTACCTTCGGACACCCTCGCAGGAGACACCCCTCGGACCCTCGTGGCACCTCCCCATTGCACCGAAGTTCAGTCCACTCAGAAGCCAACACGCGCCTCGCACCGGGTCCTGCATCCGAGCTTCACAAACCGCCTTAGACTTCGGCCTCGTGGCCTTCGCAGCTGATGACGCGTGGCTGCTGACTCCTCCTTCCCTTCGCCACCTATCCGATGACACACCTCCTCGGCTGAACCCTCGCACCCCTATATAAAAGGTGCGAGACTTCTCGGATTTGAGAGGTTTTTCACCCCAAAATTCACCTTTTCACCCCCTAAGCTTTCTCACGACCCCCCAAGGCCCCGGTATCGTGTCTAAAATCCGAAGCAAGCCCCGGAGCCCCGGAATTCTCAAGAAGATAACCTCTTTCCAGTCGAAGTGATGCCCACATAAAGCCGATTTTTACTCAAAAACTCACAGTTTATTCGAGAAAGATCATCTATAGAAACGAAACGCTGCCCGAATCACCGCTTATCAAAGTGAGTTCATACCCCTATTATATACCTTTTTAAATGGTTTTATATGCTTTTTAGGGGGGGAATATAAGTTGAACACAATATAAATTGTGTTAATAACTGTATGTGATAATAATCACACAAAGGTTTTCCTTATGCTTTTAAAGATTACCAAATACTTCCAAAATGACTTAAAGCCATGTTAAATCTTTAAAGTCATGTAAACTCCGTTAAATTATTTGAAAAAGGTTTTATAAACTATTTCAAATTATAATCGCCAAAATCATGTTTATATAATTGTATAAATATATAAATAAGATTTGAAGGGCTTAGGACTAATGAATTATCTTATTTCCTTTTCCTTGTTTGGATGTGGAATTAAGGTTGTGTTATTTGTCCGAATGTCGTTTCCTTCTTAATTATATATATATATATATATTATACATATATGAGTATAAAAGGTTACTCCATTCGATATCATTACCTTTGTATCATGCTGAGCAAAGGTGTTCATCCATGAGAAATCATGCTAATCAGATAGAACATATAAATTATAATAGGTATAATTTATGATTCAAAACTAAATATACAAGTATGATTCACGATTGTATACTTTCCAAGGAAATTACCAACAATTCATTTATCTATACCAGAATATGTATAATACTTTTAATATATGGATAACATATTAAAGAAGTAATAATACATCATACCGGGATTGCATTAACAAAGGTACAATACAGAGTACCAGGGTTAGCAATCACGAGGTAATAATACATCAAACCGAGTTTGCATTAACAAAGGTACGATACAGAGTACCAGGGTTAGCAATCACGGGGTAATAATACATCGTAAATCTCGTTGAAACAATAAATTTGTGAGACTCTTCATGGTGTACTTATCTAAGTACGACCTTAAGTCCTGACTTATTAACCAGAATCTCCTGTAGGGAGGGCATGAATTTGTGTATAGATCTATATGGGACTGACAATCCCGCACCTTTACTGTTCGCTACAGTTTGGCCGGCATGCCTAGGGTCTCAAATATCATACCGTTTCCGACGCCTAAAGAACGTCGCACCAGGTATATCAGTCATATTAGTATGGTTAATAGAACTCACATGGATAAAACAACGAGTAAATTACTAAGTAATATACTTCTCTTAAAACAGTAAGAAAAGATAATTACATCCTGACCAAATATACCTTCGGTTAGTTTTTTTTACATACAGTAAAAACTACGTATCATGAAATCAAGTATGGTAAATATACTTGTACTTCTGGTTTTGGAACATTTAAAACCACAAGGCAGTATTATGGATAATATAATTTTTTCCAGGATTAATACTAATGTTTTACTGTAGAACAGATACAACTAAGAATACTTTTACAAAGGAAACGGTTTATGGGATTAAACCACTTTTACAAAGAAACCGGGTTATGGGATTAAACCACTTTTACAAATGAAACGGTTTATGGGATTAAACCACTTTTACAAATGAAACAGTTTATGGAATTAAACTACTTATCAAATGGAACTTAGTCATTCAATCTCTTTAAACTAGTATAACACAAAGGACCTTTAGTGGTTAATTCTATAATTCCTTAGTTGCTACGTCATAGTTATACACAAGTAATATCCGATTGACAGTGAAATGTGTGACTTCCGCCTTACTTCCTGTTCCTTGTTTGGTTGTGGGCTTAGGGCAGATACACCCATTTAACTGGCCATTCGATATTAGGTTATATATAATTAGTATAAACTAAGTAATTACAGAGGGAAACTATTGAGGTTATCAGTTAATCACCTCAGGAAATATAGGATTTTCTGGAGGAACCAGTGAACTTTTCCAAAGAACTTAAAGTATACTTAACAGAACTAAAATACTTATGAACTCACCAGCTTAAATGCTGATCTACACTTTCCAAATAACTTGTATTCTCAGGAATCCAGTAGACAGGTACACTCCCGAAGCTTTTGAGAAGACTACCTAGTACAGTACCGCGACTCTTTTCTTCTACTCTACCCACCTTGGTGTTTAAATATGTAATGTTTAAACACTTATGTAAAACTTATACTTATTAATGCAATGGTTGTTTGTACTTTGATTACTATATTGCATGTGTTGTGATACTTACCTGAAGTCCTCCGCCCCCGAACGTTTCCATCGTTCTGTTTTGGGGGTGTGACATCATTCATCATACAATACAAGTTGCATGATTCCAAATTTCTGTCCGATTGAAACTTGGTTGATGAGAATTTTTTCTTATTTGGTAAATTTCTGAAACTGCCACAAACAAAACAATCAAATCCATTCACAGTATTGCTAATAATATATAAACACCAAATTTTCACAAATGTCATTTGGAAGTAAATATAAAATAAGATAAAAAACAAAATTTTCTTTTATTTATAAAAATTACGGAAAAACTTGTCCTTACAATGCAATTACATATGAAAACTACGTTCCTAAATATTTCTAAGCAATCTATCATAACTCCTAAGCAGCAGGCCAAAAATCTGATCATCGAACCATGCGATCGAAATCCATCTCTTCTCGATCAAACTCTGCTTACTCTTCCTTTAAGCTTCCTTTCTTTTCTTTGATCCTACAAAACATCAAAAATGCAATCTTATCACATCATGTATTAAGAATCTACAAATAGGAACTTAATAGAGTTAGACAGTGGACTTACCTGAAGCAGAGTCAAACATTTTGACTTTACCATCCTTGTGGGCCTTCAGATAGATACGGCATCTTCACAACCAATGCCCTTTCTCCTGGTAGTAGAAGCAAACAGACTCTTTTGGAATGACACATGGAACAATCTCAGACTTAGCCTTTCTCTTTACCATTTGGTCAAATGGTTTGACCATGGCCGATCCTTTTCCATTGGGAAGAGAAGATTTTTCTGGACTTCCAATGTTTCCATTGTCAATGTCCATGGAAGTTTGGGTAGCAGATCTTCCAATCAAATTTGCTTGACCAGTGCGCCATATCATTGCTGCTTCAGCAACAATTAGCAAGTATGTAAGATCAATAAGGGTCACGTCGTGATCTGTCATATAGCAGTCTTTAACAAACTAACCATACAACTCGAGAAGTGACTGAAGAACCAAGTCAACAGCCAGCTTCTTTGGAAAAATGACACCTAACATTCCCAGCCTGTCAATGTGTGACTTCATCTCTAAGACATGTGCACACACAGACCTTCCATCTTGGTGTTTGCTTGCCAATAGGGTTTAAGTGACCTTGAACTTTTCAAGTCGACGAACATGTGGGTTAGGGAGAACTATTGGAGGAGGTGGAGGAAGTGAAACATGATATCCATTTCCACGATCCAATCGTGGGACATCATCTTCGTAAGGAAAACTTTTTCCATAAGATTCGGGAAGACCATAGTTGTCAGAACTAGACATCTACAAAGGAGAAATTCAAGTAAATTGATTTAAGTCCTTCATTTAACACCCAAAATGAAATATTAAGGCTAGGACCCAACCCAATATTTCACAATTCGGAAGAGGGATGTCGTAATCCAATTGTAAAATATATGAAGGTAGGTAAATGACGATTTACCAATTTCCACCATGAAAAACGAAAATAAACATTAGATTTTAAATGGATTGAAATTCCTAGATTCTTTGAGATTCATTGAACTTGTCAATGGCATGTTTAATCTCGATTATGCCCTTCAAGTTTGTGACTGGGATACCGAGGATCACAAACAAGGTGTGAATAACCATGCAAATTAGCTTGGTACTCTTGAAGATATTTATCACCTAATCAATGTTTCGGTTAACTACACACGCTCCATTGATCTATGACAAACTACAAGCTACCCATTTCCATCCTTCATTAGTCCCATATTAGTGTATCGGTTAACCACACACGCTCCACTAACGACTAATAATGTGCAATGTGCAATTTCATGGGTTAGCATCAAATTCACATTTTTCCTAAGTGACTAAGATTGGGAATTTATAAGTTTTTAGTTACTTAGTATTTTCATTATACTTTTAATGGAAGTTTGTGTCCTATCCTACCCGTTTCAGATAACGACCCTCCACCAATCAAGGAAGCGGTGGGTGAGAGTGGACACCCATTCAACTGCCATTTTATAGGCAGTTTCCTTATACCTCCTTATAGATTGGCTTCGTGAATGAGGCCTACTAACGGTAAGACTAACTTTTTAATTATACATATATAATATATTAAACTTTTAATTGTATAAAGTATAAGGGTGTATTTTAAACTTTTAAAATACTTCATGGTTTAATCTATTAATAAATTATACAGTTAATTTAATTTAACTTAAACCATATGATTATGGATTTAATAATAATCTTTTAATTAAACATTTAATTAACTATTAATAAAGTCCATAAGAGTTAATTTGAACTATTCAACAAAACATCAAGGTTCCAAATACTAAATTCAAAATTAAAACCATTTAATTAATTTTTTAAGTTATGAACCCAAGAGTTTTAGAATTCAATGTTTCTTCAAAAACACATTTTCAAATTCCAAAACTTGAGGGCAAGTTTTGTAACTCTTGAAAACTTTTGGATTCCATAACTTATGGATATAATGTTTTTTTATAAATGTGACTGTTCATGTTCCATAACTTGAGGACAAGTTATGAAACTCTTCAAAACCTTTTGAGTTCCAAATTTGATGAAAAATGTTGCAACTCCTTAAAACATTTAGATCAAATTTTAAACTTATAAAATAAGCATTTTATCATTTACTAATTTGATCATAATACAACTCTTGTAGTAAGATAATTTCAAATCAAATTACACAAATAATTAGTTTATCATATAATCTAGTAATTATTTTATAATTTGATAATTTATCTTTTAATTGGATGAGGATAATCACTACCATATTAGAAAAAACAAATTTTATGATACAAAACAGTTTGTGGTAATGATCCTAATCCAATTTTGGCCAAAAAACCCGAAAAACTACCAACAGCTGATCCAACTCGTCGAGTCTGATAATGGACTTGTCGAGTTCATCACTGATGAACATGGACTCGTCGAGTTCATGTATGGACTCGTCGAGTTCATGTATGGACTCGTCGAGTTCATGTATGGACTCGTCGAGTCCTTCAGTCAGAATGCAAATTTTCAACTTTTTCAACTTTGAACAATTAATCTATGCATCTATATAACTAGCAAACACTCATGGCTCTGATACCACTGTTGAGTTTTAGGTACTATAACACTCCTATGGTGCACACACAACCCTAATAGCTTTGGATCTAAGTTTTCTCTAGTTATACATGCAACAAAAATTATCCAAAGCATGAAGCCTAAAACTATCATACAATATTGATATTTGAATCATAAAATGCTAGTTAGAAGATTACCTCTTGTTGTAGCTTGTAGAGTTTTTTTTCTTTCAAGAGCCTAGCACCTCAAGTGTGATGCCTCAATTGTCTTACAAAAAACCAAGAACAAAAGGAAGAACTTGAGAGAAAGGTTTGGAGACACAAAAATCGTCTAGAGCTTCTTAGAATCACTAGTGCATGATTTTTGGCTTAAGGGCTACATATATATAGTGTTGGATTCCAAGGGTCATTTGTAAACCCTAATCCATACACTTAGGCTTATGATCCATAACACACATGGACTAAATCTTCATGGACTCTCACATAAACTTAGTCCATCATGGATCAATAGCCCAAACCATATGTATCATTGATTTACATAATTAGTCCCCGTTAATTTAATTAGTCTCTTTTGATCATTAAATTAATTCTAAATTAATTCTCGATCAATACTAGTTAAATAATATGATTTCTCAAATAATATATTATACTTATAATATATTAATAAATCACAATAACCTCTTTCTCAAATATCCATCCTATCAAATTGTTCCAGAGAGTTGCAACCCAAATGGACCATGCTTATATCGGGTCAAGTACATACCAATCATAGTTATGGGCTTAGACACCTAATCCAACAGAGTATTATGATGATTGTGATGGTATATTTCCGAGTATAGTGATGCTACGTGGTAGACCAGATGGTAGTTCTAGTGCCGGCAAGGGATCAGTTTCGAACTCTAGAGTCGGGCAGCTCGATGATCAGATGAGGGAGTTCATTCTATATGAGAGTACGCACAGTATCACTTACCAGACTCCTGTGATCTTCGGTATGATCAAGGAGGGAATTTTAGAGATTTGTAATGAGAGGATGAGTGCATCCTGAACTGAGATAGTAGCCATGATAGGGACGCATACATTGATGTCTCGGGAATTCATAGCTTGTGAAGCTCCAGATTATCATGGGGCTAAGGATCCCATTACAGTAGTAGGTGATTGACAGATGTCACCAATATTTTTGTACCATCCGTAGTCCCGTAGGGGACAAGGTCCGACCTGCTTCCTGCCTCCTGAAAGACAGGGCACGCGATTGATGGGAAGAGGTTGGTAGCGAGTTGAGTGATGAAGTGGTTGATGTTATGTCACGGGATGACTTTTCGACCAGATTCTGGGCGAAGTTGCCTTGGCAAGTGAGGCGCGATAGTTGGCGCAAGAGTTGTTGGATCTCGGCCAGACTACGGATACTCTGTGGCAGAGATCACTGCCAAGTCTCGGGAGAGAGACTATTTGGTACCGCAGTATGCAGCAGATGAGGAAATGAAGAAGATAAGGTATCATGACATACTGCAGAATGATAGCAGGGAGATCGTGAGTATCTTGGGGTGCGAGACCCTGAATGATATGACTTCTAGAGCATGAGAACAGGATATTGACTTGGAGCACATTGGGAAGAGGGAACCAGATCAGTTGCTTATATTGAAGGGTCTCGGGAGGAGACCCCAGATTTCAGACAACTTTTGAGAGGCCAGCAGGACTATAGTCATATGTCATTTGCATGCCAAGAATTATTAGTGGGTAGTGGAAGGTCATTTCCCTAATTATGGATTCGGGAAGTATTCATCTGGTTTTTAGAAGTTGTGTGATCTTTTGCATTGGCTAGTAATGGAGCACTAGCTGGTAGGAGCTGGTTGTCCTCGGATCGATCGTTGGAAAGTGAGGATTGAGAATTTTCCAATTTTCATGTATTGTGAAGACTTAGTCGAATCTAAGTGGGGGAGAATCGTCTAGGGATTCAAAAGCAGGAGCAGTTTTGAAACTGGGATAAGTTTCACATCCTATTTAGGAAGGAATATAGCCCAAGTGGCTATATGGATTGATGATAGTGTGAGATGGAAGTTCGAAAAACTTTCCTATAATGAGATCACGTTCTTGGAATGTTTGATAGCAGGCCTTAGGGAATCAGGTTGGGGATTCCAGTCAGGACATGAGTTCAGTTTGGGATGTTAGGTCGTGTGTATGCTCGACGTTGGATGTGTTCGGATTAGTAATCAGCGATTAAGATAGTGTGGAAAGTGTTGTAAGTCTGCGGGTGTAGCGGTAGCATTCACAAGGTTAGCGTATAGTATTGGAAGTGTTGTAAGTCTGCGGGTGTAGCCGTAGCATTCACAGGGTTAGAAAATAGTGTTGGAAGTGTTGTAAGTCTGTGGGTGTAGCCGTAGCATTCACAAGGTTAGCAGATAGTGTTGGAAGTATTGTAAGTCTGCGGGTGTAGTCGTAGCATTCACAAGGTTAGCAGATAATATTAGAGTGTTGTAAGTCTATGGGTGTAGCCGTAGCATTCACAAGGTTAGTAGATAACATGGGAGTGTGTTGGATCGCGGAAGGAACAGTAGTACCCACCAGTTCGGGTGCAGCAGTGAGGGCGTGGCAAATCCACGTATTGGTTTACAGAGTTCCCCATATGAATTAGACCTGTTTGAGCCATTGATAAGACCGTAGGAATATCACTACAGTCATGGGAATCAAGGAAGCGATTGACCGTTTAAGGTCGTTTGTGATATAAGGCTACCCTTGGTCATGTAGCAATCCCTTTTAGCCTTGGATTTGGTAATGTTAGGACTCGACGTATGGACCCGATCATTTGGATCAGAAGGTCGTTAGAGCCATAGTAGCAAGATAACTAATGGCAATTATTGGCAGACAAGGATTTCGTTTGGAGATCGTGTGAGGCGACTACGTGGGAGTCCTTAGGCTCTGCAACCGGGTCGGAACCCGGTATTTCAGATGACTAGTGAACGAATTGAGACCAGGGAGGTCTCGGTAGATTTTGGAAGGCAGCCAGGGTGCAGCATCCTGTTTCAGGCAGTTCAGTGTTTCAGACAGTTCAGTGCTTCAGACAGTTTCAGTGTCTCAAGCAGTAATGTTATTTTAGGATTTCATGTCTGGTTAGAGTCACAGATAGCTTGGGTTATGCTAAGTCGCTCACATCGGGATTAACTGAGCCTTGGCCAAGTATAAGTGATCTGCAGGGATAATTTGGTCTGTAATTCTTTTTTCTAGTGGGAACCTCGAGTTATCAGAAGTTGAGTAGTCAGCTGAGAGATAAGTTGACTGGATTCAGCTATAATGGTTCTATATGGGCGGCCTGTCAAGGAGTCATACCATCTCAAGAATCCAGATTCTAGATTGAGTAAAAGCGATCATGTTGCAAGGAATTCATTATCTTCGGGTTTTAGAACCATGCGAGGGTTGCTTACAGTTAGCCTGGGAAGCCGAGGGTGTGCTCGGGATTGTGGCCATGTCACTCGAGTGGTTTGGCGTAACAGGGATGGTAAGGAATGATTTCTTGGACGAAATCTAATTTAAGTGGGGAAGAGTTGTAACATCCCGTTTATTAAATAAATAAATAGACAAATTAATGAATGAATAGTAGCCCAAAAATCAATAATAATACAACAAGGTGTTGGTCTCGAGGAATTAACTGATACAATTTTGGAAGTTAGGGGTTAAAAGTGTAAGTTCTGGAGTGGTTTCTAAATATTTATGAAGGTAGGGACTGCTTGGTAAATTATTGGGACTTAATTTGAAGAGATTTGGGAGGCTAAGGGGCTGAATGGTAAGTTTTGGACCTAAAATGAAAAGAATTTATGGAATTAGGGGCTAAAGGGTAAATGTTGGATTAAAGCTGAAAAGATTTTGTAAGGAGGGGCTGATTTCGGAAATATGGACAAAGTTGAAATGAGACACGGGTTTAACCCCATATCTTTCTTTTTCCCTCTCGTTGGAATATTGGAACCCTAACCCTAAGTCGTTATACCACCAGCCGCCATGTGAAACCTTCAAGCGCCACACCCGTTTCGCTAGTTCTCCGACCAGTCGAGCCACCGAGCGTAGCAACGTCTATATTCTGGCGAGAGCAGTCAACGACGTGACTGTCGGGTGTGTACGTTGCCCTATTTCTGCCATCCTCCTTCTTCTTCTGCCTTCTGTCGTCATCTACAGACGTGCCACGTCTATCACCGACGCTACTCCGACCACTTATCGCCATCTCCTGCCCAGCAGACGCCAACGTCGTCGCTGTAGCGAGTTCCTCCGTCGCCATCTTCCTCTTCCATGTCCGATGTATTTCTACGCGGTGGGTGTTCTATCTGTGGGTCTGTGCGTGTTTTAATACTTTTGGTGTGTGCTAGTTGGCTGGAAGACCCGAGGAAACCACCATGGCTACTAACCATGGTGGCTGCCGCTGCTAGTTTCTTTTCTGCCACCCTTAACCACCGTGTATGGGTGGCTGTGAGTGTGATATAGTATTTGTGTGCGTGTGTTTTACTTGTAAGGGAATGTAGGAGCGTTTCTTGGCCGGAGATTCGAAGAAAAACCCCACTACCACCACCTGACGCCGCCATTCCGCCACCACCAGCCACCACGTTGGGTGGTTGTGTGCTCTAACATGTGATTGGAGCGTTATTTGGGATTCATTTGATGTATTTTGGTTTAGAATCATAACCACCACCGTGAGGTGGTGGCTGCCGCCGTGAGCTGCCGTTGACCACCACTACCCGAGGTGGTAGTGGGTGGTCCCGGCCTAGTGGGACCCTAATGAAACCATAATTGACCTAAAAATCTAATTACTGGACTAAGTGGCATGCGTTTGGGTTAGAAACCCTAATTAGAGTTTAGAAAACCGTATTTTTGAAATATGTTAGTTTTGGATTGCCAGGACCCGCGTTTGGACCATTGGAATTGAAGTATGAATTTCACACGATCACACCATATGAATTATCTAGTAGAGTGATGGACTTAATGGATTAAGTACTTAATGGATTAAGTAAGAAACACTTAATCCTAATCGTCATTTTATGTAAAAACCCTAATTTGGTTTGGGCCTTGAGTTGGGCCTTTTGTTTGACTTTGGTGATTGGGCTATTGATGGGCCATCCAAGAACAAATATATGGACTAGAACATTTGGATTGGGCTTCAGGTTAAGGCCCATTATACAGGCTTAGGCCCAATTGGGAAAATTAGGCCATAAATGGGCCATAACTAGGCCTTAATGATTATGAGATATTGGACCATCAGAATGCCAAGTGTTGGACCAATAATAAATCATTGGGCCTTAGGGTAAGTCCATGTAGAGGATTGGGCCCAATTTTGAAAATTGAGCCATAGTTGGGCTTTGGTTGATTATTTGACTTTTGGGCCTTCAGAGTATTAGTTTGGACCTGAATCTTGGACCAAGCTAGGTTAGGGGTAAAATGGTCCTTTTACCCCAAGTATGGATTTATGGTTTTGCATTGGAAACCCAAATGGTTAATTGGGTTTTGTTTTGATGTTGACAGTTTAGGGATCTGTCAGCCAGCAGCCAGAGATTTATTAGCGGGACTTCATCAGTGCGAGGTGACTCTTCTCCTGTAAGAATGGGTCTAAGTCACGAAGGTCGGCCCGTTATATAAGTTAGTTCCAGACTAAGTTCCGATGTCGGGCGGGGCCCGATGTAGGTTTATATGTTTCTGAGTTGCGACCCGATGCCGGGGCGGTACCCGATGAATGTTTGTATGCATGATGTCTTTGTGATTCTTGCATGTGTTTGTATTTGTATGCTTTCCGGACTCCGGTCCGATGCCGGGGCGGTTCCCGAGGAATGCTAGTATGCTTTCCGAATTTTGATCCGATACCGGGCAAGGCCCAAGGAATGTATTTATGATTGTGTTTAGATCATTATGCTTATGTTTATGTGTATTAGTAGGTAGATATGCTCATATGTATGCCGAGCTTTGCTCGATGCCGGGCAGGGCTCAATGTCGGATGCAGTCCGATGCCGGGTAAGCCGATGTCGGGCAGGGCCCGATGTAGTGGGCTAGGCCCAAGTTATGTTTATGTTATGTGTTTATGTTATATGCATTGTTTATATGTTTATATGTATACTGGATCTCGGTCCGATGTCGAGCGAGGCCCGATGTCGGACGAGGCCGATGCCGGGCAGGGCCCGATGTAGCAGGGCGGGGCCCACGATATGTTGATATGTTTATGTTATTTTATTATGTTATATGTATGGTTGACATGTTCATATGTATACCAGATTTTGGTCCAATGCCGAGCAGGGCCTAATGCCGGACTTCAATCCGATGTCGGGCGGGGCCCGATGTAGTGGGCAACGCCCAAGTTATGTGATCATGTGTATGGTATGTGGTAGTTTGGGGAGACTCACTAAGCTTCGTGCTTACAGTTTTCAAATTTTGGTTTCAGGTACTTCGGTTTTCAAAAGAGGAGCTCGGGATGATTGCAGTGCACACACCATTTGTTTAGCCTGAGATGTTTTCACTATGATATTTTGACACATGATTCTGATACATTATTTTGTTATGATGATTTGAGATACATGACTTATGATCTTTATTGTGATGTTTGATGAATTATGGTTTTCTTAAATGATTTCAAAACGAAATTTTTGGACTGTATTTTTGGGATGTTTCAGATTTTCTTCACTGTTTCAAAACCATATGTATTTTCATATGCATATCAATATACATTTCATATCCATGTTCATACGCATATGTTTCTAATTTTCATATGTATAAGCATATTCATATAAGCTTCGATTTCTGCATCTTGTTTGATTTTTAACAAGCTTATGCATATTTATATACATTTTCATATGCACATGAAAATAAATTTCATTTCTATATGTATATATTCATATGCATTTTCATTTTATATTTCTCATATAAATATGTATTTAAATATATGCATATGCATATACATTTCGTATGTTCATATGCATATACATGTTGATTAGGTTCATACATATGTATGTGACATATGTATATGTATTTTCATATGTGCATGAGTATATGTATTTTACTATGTGCATATGCATATGCATTTCAATACGTGTATACATAGATATGCACATATGCATATGCATTATAATAATTGCATTTCTATATGTGTATACGTAGATATAGATATATGTTCAAAATCGACTTCATGAATTATTTGAGGATTCAGACATCCTGGCGATGGAGCATCAGACTCCATGATGGGGGTTGTAACATGGGTTGGGCCAGAATTCCAAACATAGTTTATCGAAGGTGACATCAAAGCTTTCTTCAAGAACACGAGTTCGACGATTCAGAACTCGGTAAGCTTTTGATTTTGCTGAGTATCCAAGAAAGATTGCTTCATCGACTTTGGGATGAAATTTCGTGAGCTGATCACTATTGGTTTTGATAAAGCACCAACAGCCAAAGATATGCAGAAAGGATATACTCGGCTTACGACCATTCATCACTTTGGACGGTGTCATATTGAGGAGTCAATTGATGATGCTACGATTATGAGTGAAGCAAGCAGTGGACACGACTTCAGCCCAAAGATAAATTGTAAGATTTGCAAAATTGAGCATCGATCGAGCAGCTTCAACTAAAGTTATGTTGCGTCTTTCAACCACACCGTTTTGTTGAGGGGTGTAGGGAGATGAGAAATTGTGGTCAATACCGTTATCGGATAGGAATTTCTCAATGGTGACATTTGTAAACTCCAAACCATTATCACTTCTGATTCGACGAATAGGCAGTTTCACTAGAACCTCAATTCCTTTAATGAAAGTAATAAGTTTCGAGGCAGTTTCTGACTTGAGCCTAAGGAAGAAAACCCAGGTGAACCTTGTAAAATCATCCACAATCACAAGAATGTATGTCTTGTGATGTAGACTTTCTGCAGTGGAGGGTCCACAAAGATCTATATGAAGCAGTTCTAACAGTTCCGAGATTGATTTTTTGATGATGATAGGATGACCTTTCTTCGATTGCTTCCCACATTCACAGGCAGCATAGAGATGATCGTTTTCGATCTTGAGGATAGGCAGACCTCTGACCATTTCACCGGAAACAAGATCATTCATATATCAAAAGTTTAGATGAGCAAGCCTTCGATGCCATAACCAACTGACATCAGGAACTGCCTTGAAGAGTAGGCAGAGTTGAGGCTTGCCAACAATCATGTTTATATCAATAGGATACATGTTCTTGTTGCGATTTAACTTGATCAGACATTATTTCCGGTATTCAGACATGACATAGCTATGTTTCTTGCAGAATTCAACTCGACGATTTGCATCAGTAAGTTAAGCCACACTGATTAGGTTATGCTTCAGGTCAGCTACGCATGCCACGTTTTATACAGAGAAGTTTCCATTGGTGAGGATGCTATAACCTCGAATCTGAGAATTGGAGTTGTTGCCATACGTCACATAGCCAGCATTTGGTGAAAGTTTGAGATCACGCAGAAAATCTTTCTGCCCCGTCATGTTCATGGAACAAGCACATCAATACACCATATTGTATATTGTTCCAAAGCATAGAGTTCCTGCAAAAATTAGTGAAGTTTGGAGTTTTTAGGCTCCGAGTTAGGTTCTGGGACTTGGGCACGGGCTTTGGGATTTGGTAGTGACTTTTGAGCAACAGGTGTCTTGGAAGGCTTGTTCCGAGATCCTTTGGGAAATAAGCAAAATGCTAAAGTCTTTTCACTGATCCATAAATCAAATTCAACAACAGGTTGTTTTGGAACAACTTTTCTCGAACCGACTGTTTTTGAAGTTGTAGGAATCACAGTGTTACTTGAAGTTACAAAATCTTTTTCAACACTCTTAGCTCTCCACTCAAGTTTTTGTTTTGAATTATTTGAAAAGGTTTGAGTGACAGTGTTTTTAACAAAACTTTCTTTGTTTATTGTTTTTGATGGTACATTCGGTTTTGAAAGATGTTGAGGTTTAAAATTCATACCATCAGATTTAGCAATGAAAACAGAGGAAACAGTACGAGGAGAGTTATTTCTTGTGGGACAAGTATCAACAGTCTTTTTTGGAATGGGACTGACAGCTTTGTTTTGAACTACTGAACGAGGAGGAATGGATGGCCTTTTAAGAGTCTTAATAGGCGCAAATGTTTTAGGGTTCCTAGTGGTCGGGCTTACAGTCAGAGATACTTTCTTTTTGGAATTCTCAGTGAACCTGGAATTTTTTTCTTCACCTAATTTCCTTATTGAGTGTATTTTTGGCTTTTATCTTAGGATCGACGACATCTTATCTATTCAAAGAAGGTTTCTTCCTAGAGTCAGATGATGACTTGGAACATTGGCCAACAGATAGGTTGTTAAACTTGGGTTTGATTGGCACTAAGGTGGTTTTTGAAATTACTTGAGAGTCATGTCACACCCCCAAACCAGAACGGCAGAAACGTTCGGGGGTGGAGGACGTCATGTAAGTATCACAACACATGCATTATAGTAATCAAAGTACAAACAACCATTGCATTAATAAGTATAAGTTTTACATAAGTGTTTAAACATTACATATTCAAACAACAAAGTAGATACGGTAGAAGACATAAGACGCAGCAAAGTACCAGGCAGTCTTCTCAAAAGCTCCGGGAGTGTACTTGTCTACTGGATTCCTAAGAATACAAGTTATTTTGAAAGAGTAGATCAGCATTTAAGCTGGTGAGTTCATAAATATTTTAGTTATATGAAGTATACTCCAAGTTCTTGGAAAAGTTAACTGGTTCCTCCAGAAAATCCTATATTTTCTGACGTGATAATATGATAACCATAATAGTTCCCTCTATAATTACTTAGTTTATACTAGTTATATATAACCTAATATCGAACTGACAGTTAAATGTGTGAATTTGCCCTAAGCCCACAACCAAACAAGGAACAGGAAGTAAGGCGGAAATCACACATTCCACTTCCAATCGGATATTACTTATACATAACTTTGATGAATAAACTAAGGAATTATAGAATTAACCATTTAAGTCCTTTATGTTACACTAGTTTTGAAAAAGTGAGGGATTATGTTCCATTCAAGTATTATTATACCTATAATAAGGTATAACATAATTTTAACTATCCATAAAATTATGAAAAGAATGTTTTCCGTTTTAATGGTGAAAAATGGTTTTAAATCTCCATTAAACCATTCTGTAAAGTAGTTTTAAATCCCCATAAAACCATTCTGATAAGTAGTTTTAAATCCCCATAAAACTGTTATGATAAGTAGTTTTAAATCCCCATAAAATCGTTATGATAATGGAAATTGATTACTATGGTAGTATTTCTTAAAAAGAATAAACTACTGGTGAATAACTACCCTAATATTAACCTGGTTAATTAGGGTTAAAATGTGATAAAGTTGTAACCATGCTGGACTAGAATGAACACGACGACCCACTGGTGTCGAAACTGAATATGTGACATTTGTCACCCCATGGTTGGTCTGCCGGACTGTAGCTAGCAGTCAGGATGTGGGATTGTGAGTCCCGTATAGATCTATACACACAATGTCTGCTCTCCCTCCTAGAGACTCTGGTTACAAGAATGTAACATAGCAAGTATTGCTATGTCCTGAATACGTACCATCATATTTTACTTTGAGTAAAGATCGAATTATATCATTTTCTTGATAATGTAGTTTAGACCTCGTATACTTATCTAGAAAAATAGATTTCTCGTTTTTTTTCATAAATTATACCTATTATAAGTTATACGTTCTATCTGAGTAGCATGATCTCTCCTGAATGTATTCATTTGCTCAGCATGATACAAAGGAATGATACCGACTGAAGTAACCTTTTATATTCCCATATGTATAATGTATATAATTGAGAAGGAAACGACCTTCGGATAAATAACCTCACCTTAAACCACATCCAAACAAGGAAAAGGAGATAAGGTAACTCATTAGTCCTAACTCCTTTAAGTCTTATTTATATACTTATACATATATGAACATGATTTTGACAATTATAATATGAAATAGTTTATAAAACCTTTTTCAAAGAGTTTAACAGAATAGTAAGAGTTTTAACAGTGTTTCAAAAAGCGTTTACATGACTTTAAAGATTTAGGATGACTTTAAGTCATTTTGGAAGTATTTGGTAATCCTTAAAAGCATAAGAAAATCCTTTGTGTGATTGATATCACATACAATTATTAACACAATTTAGAATTGCTTCTACTTGTATTCCCCCCCCCCCCTAAAAGTATTTAAAAACATTTCAAAGGTAGATTAAAGGGGTATGAACTCACCTTATGTTGGAGATTTGATTGAAGATACGATATAGGATGTTTGGTATGCCAAGCTAAGTCCCGAGCACAAATGGATCGTAATTGGCATATATTGACATATATATGTGTATAATTAGTGTATATAACAACTAATCATGAAAGGTGAACAACCTTAAGTGTTAGGAAACACTTAAAATGAAGTGTTACAATCATATGTGATTGAAAGAAAGGAGTTCACGGCCAAACTTTAGGGGTTCACGGTCATGGGATGGTTTACGGCCCAAGATCTTATGAAGGGTTTACGGCCGTACACCCTTGAAGATCTTGAAGATAATGAAGAACAATGATGAACAATGATGAACAATGATGAATCAAGGCTAGAACAAAGGGGTTTCCAAGCATAAACAAGAATAGGGATGAGATGCTTATGTTTTTGGAGTGAAAAGCAAGCCTTCTCTTGATGATACTTGAGAGAGAATGGATAGTTCACGGCTGGAGTTTGGAAAAATGAAGTAAAAATGAAGTTATCCCATATATATGGAGGGTGGTTCACGGCTAGAAGAGTGTTCACGGCCGTGAACAAGGTGTATGGCCGTGAACCTCATGTGTTGGACTTTCTGGTTCGTGAACAGCCTTCTGATCTCGAGCTAATATTTTATAACACCCAATCCTTAAGTGTACTAGGCTTATAAACTCTCATACTGACCTTAAACACAGTAAACAGATAGCATAAACGAGTTTAACTTTTGATTGAATTGGATTGATTTACAAGAAGAAAATAACGGGGTGTTACATTATCGGGATAGGGATACTTATGGTTTTGATGATCCCCGCGACCCCAAGTGAATTTGGGTCCTTGCTATGCACTTTAAGTGGACTCTCACTATCGGGATAGGGATCTGATTACTTCAAATAACTTTGCTGTCTAGGATTTCTTCGGATTCTTCCACAAAGTTAAGGTTCTCTTTTATCTCGATTTAATCAAGTGGGAAAACAAGGTCTCGTCGGATAAATACTTTTCAAGATAAAGACGTTGAAGGTAGGATGTAGATTATTGAATTCTTGAAGTAGTCGGGGTCTATAAGCTACTGGACCAAATCTAGCAAGAATCTCGAATGATCTTATGTACCTTGGATTTAGTATTCCATGCTTTCTGAAGCGTATCATGTGCTTTCAGGGTGAGACCATCACATGACGTGGTCACCAACCTGAAATTTCAAGGATTTTCTCTTATTGCTGGCGTAGCTTTTCTGATTGACTTTGGAAGCCTTACGTCGCTTCCTGATTCGTACTCTCTTCTCGGTAGTTTCTCGTATGATTTTGGACCAGCGAAGATGCTGTCTGGAAGTTGGACCTCTAGCTAGTTGCGTTTCATCTACTTTAATCTAGTGCAGAGAGAATCTGCACTTGCGACCAAAGAGGGTTTCGAATGGAGCAATTTTAATTGCTAGCATGGTCAAGGACTCGACTAGTTGACAAGTGAGTATTGTTGCTCTACCAAATTCAATCACATATGCTCTTCGTACGACTTCTAATGCTTGAATCGTTCTTTCATTCTGTCTATCGGTTTGTGGACGGTAGGCTATACTCATGTTTAGCCTAGTTTCTAGGGACCCCTGATGTGACTGGCCTGAACTGGGAGGTGATTCTATTATCTCTAACGGAGATAACAGATATTGGAACACCGATCTTACTAATCTCTCTAACGCACGTTCTAGTTATCTTCTCTATTTTGCCCGTTTCTTTAAAATTGTAGGAAGTGCGCGGACTTGGCTAATCTGTCGACGATCACCCAAAATGGCATCAAGTCCACCTGTTGCCTTGGTAACTTGATTAAAAAGTCCATTATAATCTGCTACCACTCCCACTCATATATCTCTGATTGTTACAGTAAGCCTGCGGGCTTTTGCTTAGAAGTTCATGATAAGACTCATACTTGACTCATCCACCATTACCTCATGTATACAAGTCGTATATAATTTAGATTTGACAAAATGTTCGGATGGGTGACTCTGCCCCAGGTCCACAACCAGACAAGGAACAGGAGATAGGGCGGAATCACACATCCTAAATCTTGGTAAGTATAAATTATATACCACTCTCACGTATACACTTAGCAGTGATAGATTAACCTAATGAGTTCTTAGTCTCTATTCTTGAACTTGACCTGTGGTACAATAATTTTCCTATGAGATCTATTTGTTGGATTAATGTCTAAGTCCATAACTATATTTGGTATGTACTTGATCCGACCCGGCATGGTCCATTTGGGTTGCACTTCACCGGCACAATTTATATGGATAGTATTTTGAGAATAGTATATTTATGATTTATATTAATATATTATAAGTTCTAATATATTAATATGGAATCATATTATTTAAATTGTATTGATCAAGAATTAATTTAGAATTAATTAAGTGATAAAAAAGAACTAATTAAATATGGACTCTTATATATATGGAATGGGCCAAGTTCATTTAGGTTGGGCTAAGCTTTCGTGGATGGTCCATGGAGCTTTTAACCCATGGATCCTATGTAAATGAAAGGTCATGGGTATTAGGGTTTACATGGATGTAACCCTAATCCTCCATAATATATAAAGGGGTCCTTGGCTCACAAAATTGCACAAGTGTGTGAAAATAAGAGTGGGCCGATTTTAGTGTGCATACATATTCTCTCAAGTTCTTCCAAGGTGTTTTGGTGATTTGTGATTCCATTTGAGGCTTCCACACGATTGAGGCTAAGCTCTTAAAGCTTGAAGACATCAAGCTACATCAAAAGGTATGTCATTTAACTAGAACTTTGTAGTATAGGTGCTTCATAATATGCTAGTTAGTATGAAACCTTGGAATAGTTAATATTTGTATGTATAATAGAGAAAACATAGATCCAAGGTTTATAGAGTTGCATGTACACCATAGGAGTGTTAGAATGCTCAAAACCCAACAGTGGTATCAGAGTCATGGGTTGTTTTCTGTTATATTGATGCAAATGTTTTATTTTCAAGTTGAAAAAAAAAGGAAAAAAAAACATGACGTTTGTCAAATTTTAAGATAATTTCTTGTTTTGTGAAAAACGAATTATTTGTAAAATTTGAATCATTTGTTATATGAGTTGAATTAGGTCAAATTTAGTAAAAGATAAAATGATATGATTATTTTATTAGTTTTAAAAGTTTGATCTAAATGTTTTAAGGAGTTACATATTTTGTCATAAAATTTTGGAGCTCAAAAGTTTTTTTTTAAAGTTGTGATCTTAAGGGTTTTTGAAACTTCCATAAGTTATGGATATGAAAGTTTTTTTTTTAATAAAAAAAAATTTGATTCAAAGTTTTTATGGAGTTACAAAATTTGGTGTTAATGTTTTAAAGAATTCCATAACTTGTTCTTAAGTTATGGAACATGGAAAGTTTCATCATAAAACACCATTAATTCCATAAGTTATGGAATCCAAAGGTTTTCAAGAATTACAAAACTTGCCCTCAAGTTTTGGAATTTGAGAAAAGTTTTTTATGAAAAAAAGAATTGAATTCTAAAACTCTTGGGTTCATAACTTAAACAATTAATTAAATGGTTTTAATTTTGAGTTTAATATTTGGAATTATGATGTTTTGTTGAATAGTTCAAATTAACTCTTATGGACTTTATTAATAGTTAATTAAAGCGTTTAATTAAAAGAGTATTATTAATCCATAAATATATGGTTTGAGTTTAATTAAATTAAAAGTCTAGTTTAATTAATAGATTAAACCACCAAGTATTTTAAATGTCTAAAATACACCCTTATACTATTATAATATTAAAAGTTTAATATATTATATGTATAAGAGCAAGTCGTCTTACCATTAGTAGGCCTCATTCACGAAGCCGGTCTATAAGGGGGGTATAAGGTTACTGCCTATAAAATGGCAGTTTAATGGGTGTCCACTCTCACTCATCGCTTCCTTGACCGGTGGAGGGTCGTTAGCCGAACAGGTCGGACAAGGACTATAATTCTCCCTTAATTATAAGTATTAATGACAAATACTAAGTAACTAAACATTTATAAATTCCCAATCTTAGTTACTTAGGAAAATGTGAATTTGGTGCTAACCCATGAAATTACACTTTGCACTTTCTTAAGTCAGTTAGTGGAGCGTGTGTGGTTAACCGGCACACTAGCTTGATTTAACAAGATAGGCAAAGGGTAACTTAATGTTTATCATAGCATCGGTGGAGCATGTGTGGTTAACCGACACATCGATTGAGGGGTAAATATTAAGGGTACCAAGTATATTTGCATGGTTACTTCACACCTTGTTTTGTGATCCTCGGCATCCCAGTCACAAAACCTGAAGGGCACACTCGAGATTGAAACGTGCCATTGAAAAGTTCAATGAATCTCAAAAGAATCTAGGAGTTTCAAAACCAATTAAAACCTAATAATACATTTCGTTTATCTTGGTGGAAATTGGTGAATCGTCATTCACCTACCTTCAAATATTTTATAGCTTGGATTACGGCATCCCTCTTCCAAGTTATAAAATAGTTTGTTGGGTCCTAGCCTTAATATATCATATTGGGTATTATATTAAGGACTTAAATCAACTTTACGTGAATTTCTCCCATTGTTGATGTCTGGTTTAATAAACAATGATCTTCCCAAACCAAGCTTTCCTAATGAATATGACTTCCCGAGTTTGGCTCATGGAAGTCATACTTCTCTTCCTCCACTTCCTCCAATTATTCTCCCTAACCCACAAGTTCAAGGTCACTCAAGCCCTAATGGCAAGCAAGGTCTATGTGTGATCACATCTTAGAGATGAAGTCACATATTGACAAGCCGGGAGAGTTGGGTGTCAAAGTCTTGAGAAAGTTGGATGTTCAATCACTTTATAAGTCACATAGTGAGTTCCTTTGGGACTACTATGAAACAGACTATGACATGAACCTTAATGATCATATCTATTTGCTTGGTGCTGCTGAATCAGCAATGATTTGGAACGATAGTAAAGCAAATTTGATTAGAAGATCAACTTCCCAAAAACTTTATGGACAGTGACAATGGTGACACTGGAAATCCAGAAAAAGCATTCTCTTCCCAATGGAAAGGGATTGGCCATAGTCAACCCGGTTGACCAAATGGTAAAGAGAAAGGCTAAGTCTGAGATAGTCCCATTACCAAAGGGTCCATATGTTTATTTTGCCAAAGGAAGGGGCGTTGATTGCAAAGCTGCCAAATTTACCTAAGGATGTTAAAGTCAATAAGTTTGACTCTACATCAGGTAGAGCCCATTATCTAACTCTGTTAAGTTCTATTCTGAGATCCACATTACATGATGTGACTGGGTCACATGTTGATGTTTTAAGAATAAAAGAATAGAGAGAAATCTTAAAGGAAGTATATGCTGATTCTGATCGCGAAGGTGGATTTCGATCGCATCAGAATTTTGAGCAGTTGCTTAAGAAGTTATGATATATTGCTAAGGAATAGATAACAACAATTTTCCATGTGGATTGTAAGGATAAGTTTTTCCGCAAAGTTTTAAAATAAAAGAAAATTGTTTAATTTTATTTATTTGAAGTATCCTTACAATGGCATTTGTGGAAAATTGTTACTTATATGATTCCACTGACAGCAATATTGGAAAATGGATTTGATTCTTTCATTTGTGGTAGTGTCTAAATTTACCAAATCAGGAAAGTTCCTCATCGCCCAAGTTTCAATTGGACCGAAACTTGGAATCATGCAAGTTGAATAGTATGATGAATGAGAACTTTCAAGCATTGGAAAATCAAGACTAATTACTTGTTCACATGGATGTGTGAGTCAAGTGAAGGACTAAAGGGATCGAGTACACATTCTTGTGCACTGGTCATGTCCACCACAAAGCTCGTTAAGACTATTTGATTTACTAAAGTTTAGTAAATATGGTTATACTTACAAGTTTAAGTATAATTCTGAAACATTGGAAAAGTCTCAATGTATGGCAGAACGAATGGGAAGAATCAAATTAGGCAGAAAGATAAAAGTTTCTCAAATCTGAAAAGATGGGAGAGTACTTTAGTATCATGTTTGTGATCATCTTAATGATTTAGAAATCATATCACAATTAGTCCTCTAAAGGTCATCTTAGTGCATTCTTATGACTAAGAAGAGGAGTCATGAATTGTTGAAATGGTTAGATCAGGAAGATGAGTCATACTTCGTTCCAAAACAATTCTTAGAGTCATACTCCAAGATTGTAACTTGAGTGACATATCTTAAAGAAAGGTTTAAAACACTTGTCAAATGTAAGAGTAAAAGTGTCCTACTCTTGTACATTTGAAATTGGCAAGTTGTGATGTTTTGGATAAAACAAAGACCAACTAAGGCCAATTGTGTGAAGTGTTTGTCTTGATAAAGAATCCGCACTATCTCTTGAATATTTGGCAAGATAGTCTTATATGTCAAGAGGATAGTGGGAGTCTTAAAGATCCTAAAACGAATTTCAAGAACTAATCAAGAATAAAACCTGAGGTTCTTCACTAGCACACAACTTGAGGTTTATAACCTATCGTGTTGACATATTCTGTGCCCATTCCAGTTAAAGTTGGCTTTGCATAGGAGTTCTGAAAGTTCTCAATTGGTTGCATAACAACTTGGAAGCAATGGCAGGCCTTGTACTGCCAGGTGGCAAGAAGTTAAGATTGCATAAGTTCAGTCTATATGAGTTTGGATTTGTCATTATCCTTGTCTTGTGACTATGGTTTTGACGATTCACATGGATAAGAACACATACACCATAAAATCTAAGGGTCATAAGGTTTCTCTCCGATTCATGAAAATGATGGTGAGGAAACACTTCCACCAAGTAGATTTGAAGTAGGTGGCAAAAGGTCTAAACAACTGAGACTATGATTACGACATCCCTTTTCATAGTTCTGAAATTGTTTAGACACACATGCATGCTATCTAAGGAAAGGTGTATGATTTTGATAAAGTTTTATCAAAGCATCTCGTATCAGAAATCTGAACTTTGGTAAGAAAGTCAATAAAGTATTGATTTCTAGAAGTCCAGCTGATTTATGAGTACATGTCAAAGCTAGTGGGAGCATAAGTGTTATGCTAATAATCATCATGTTAGTGGGAGCATGATAATTATTGTTAGTGTTTCAAGTTAGCAATGTTAATTATAGAAAACAAAAGTTTCAATTCGTGAGGCTGCAGGGATTGAAAAAGTTGTTTTGCTATAATTAAGGGAAAGGATATACTTCATTTCAGTTCTAAAGGCTTAGATTGAGACCTTAATCATCTTTAGTCAAGAATATATATATGAATTTCATGTTGGATTGGTTCAACTTAAGGAAATTATATATATTGCGTTCTCAAAATTCGATTATGATTACGGCATCCCTCTTCATAGTCAAATTTTGAAAACATGGCAAATAAAAATATTGTAGCAAAAGACTGGTCTAGAATCATGTCTTTATGTGAGACATCATGAATCGTGTACCATTTGCTTTGGGTACAGGATCGATTGCATGTGCTATAATATTTGTCATTTCTAAATTTTTCCAAATGCCCAGAGGCATTAAAAAGGGAAAAGGTCTAGAATTGGATATGACTAAAATGATTAAGCAATTGTCGAGGACAATCTGAGGTTTACCAAAGATTGGTTGCTCAGGGACAGTTGGAAGTATAGTGCTAATTTTGGAAGGACCATATTGACATATTCTGAAAAGAGGCATCTCTTATTCAGAAGTGATAGTCAAAATGAGAATATGGAGTTGTCTCCATAGGTGGAAGTTATCTGTGTAAGATTAGAAAACTTAATGCAAGAAGCATGTCCAAAGCAATGTACTTTGAATATGAGACTTAGTTTCCATGGAGTTGATCTCCATTGGAATACCTTATAATGACTGTTGACAAGTCTTTATGACTTTGTACATATTCATTACAGGAGGGTCAGTGCATATAAGTTTAAAATCTAAACAGATTTCGATAAATGATAGGAATTTGAAATTCTCACATTTTTCGATAAGGATTTGGGAGTGTGAAATTAGAATCATTGAAATTATGTTCAATTGGTTTATTTCACAAAGTAAGGATCATAGACAAACATAGAGTGCATACTTGGTGTATGGCAAAGCTATTGTTTAAATGCTTGGAGCATGGGACAACTAGTGTTTTTAATTCAAGTATAAAGTTGATAAAACCGAAACAATGAATAATGAGTAATCAGTATGGTGATAAATAAAAGTGTTTATTTATATTCATAGGGTTTGATACCATATTTGATTCATTTATTCTTGTGTTTCACTTTGCATGTTTTGACTTCCAGAATAACTAAGTCGCTCTTCCTGAATGATTAAGTTATTCAAACCATCCACAGTCGGTCATATGTTGGAAGTAGATATGAATCAAGACTGTCATGGGTTGGTTTGTAGAGGTCCAAGTTGGTGGACAAAGTGGTGCTACAACACTCATGAGTGCTCATAAGTTCTGAGTATTGGATTCAACCTGCGCTCATTTGAATCACTTCGTGGATTTTATCACGAGCGATCATGAGACAATAATATCTTATATTCTTCAAACCTAGAGATATGAGTTGTTACTATGAGTTGGTTATACATTGATTGCACGAAAACGCATTTGGTAACTCGATGTTATAAAACATGCCTTTGTGTATGATTCAACAAGTAGTAGAACAAGCCATATGAGTCGAAGTTTATCCATTCCTTTTACCTTCGGGATAAAAGCGATATATGTGGGCCCCTCGATGATTTAGCAATGACACATGTGAGTGCTTGGCCAAGCCAGGACTGATTTGATTTGTTTAATCAGTCAGTCATCATAAATCAAAAATCGGGAAACAACAAATGGACAGAGAGAATGATTATAATCCATGTCTCAGTCCATATGATATCTAGAATGGAGGAATATATGATCCCTTATCTAATGGACAAGTCATTGACAAGGTCAGAGTTCGACAGCGGCTTTAAGAGCTACGATTGCCAGTTAGGTTTTGAAGTCATACTCAATAATAGTTTTAGACTTATCCAAGTGGGAGACTGTTGGATTAATGTCTAAGTCCATAACTATATTTGGTATGTACTTGACCCGACCCGGCATGGTCCATTTGGGTTGCACTTCACCGGCACAATTTATATGGATAGTCTTTTGAGAATAGTATATTTATGATTTATATTAATATATTATAAGTTCTAATATATTAATATGGAATCATATTATTTAATTAGTATTGATCAAGAATTAATTTAGAATTAATTAAGTGATCAAAAAGAACTAATTAAATATGGACTTATATATATATATATATATGGAATGGGCCAAGTTCATTTAGGTTGGGCTAAGCTTTCATGGATGGTCCATGGAGCTTTTAACCCATGGATCCTATGTAAATGAAAGGTCATGGGTATTAGGGTTTACATGGATGTAACCCTAATCCTCCATAATATATAAAGGGGTCCTTGGCTCACAAAATTACACAAGTGTGTGAAAATAAGAGTGGGCCGATTTTAGTGTGCATACATATTCTCTCAAGTTCTTCCAAGGTGTTTTGGTGATTTGTGATTCCATTTGAGGCTTCCACACTATTGGGGCTAAGCTCTTAAAGCTTGAAGACATCAAGCTACATCAAAAGGTATGTCATTTAACTAGAACTTTGTAGTATAGGTGCTTCATAATATGCTAGTTAGTATGAAACCTTGGAATAGTTAATATTTGCATGTATAATAGAGAAAACATAGATCCAAGGTTTATAGGGTTGCATGTACACCATAGGAGTGTTAGAATGCTCAAAACCCAACACTATTGGGGGTACTTCGGTGGTTACTGACTTCTGAGACTACTTCGGTGCTTTTCGTTTCAAGTTTCCTATCTACTGAGTAGGCTAGAAGGGTGTGGTACCCCTCGCATGGTTACTTCTGAAGTTTTGAAGTGAGAGGTGATATAAGGGTTTTCGTTATGGATTGGAAGGATTTCATCTAACGGCTGATTTAAGGAAAAAGTTCTTTTACACAGTATAAGAATTTTCATGGTAAGGACCAAGCCAAACCACGTCGACTAATGATGTCGGAATTCCTCGATGAAAAATAATTATTAAGTCGATTTGGAAGAAAAGATTATCAGGACGATGTGCTAGTTATGCACATATGGTGTTCAGTGCTTTCGGTTTTGTCCTTGGTATTATTACCACAAACTTTTGATTTGAAATTAACGAGCACTAACAGTACGCATTTTCTGATAATTTGAAATTATGGACTTTCATGAAATGACACCTACTAGGTCTTTCTATAATCGCTTGGTGTATAAAAGTCATGTATCATTAAGATTGGTAAGACCTTCGACTGAGCAACCCTGCCTTAAATCCACAACCAAACAAGGAACAGGAAATGAGGCGGAATCACTCACTCTAAGTCTACAATTCTTAATTATAAATGATCCTAATGTATACACTAAGCCATCATAGCATACATGTTAGGGTTTCGAATTTTATATGAATGTTGTGATTTAATTTGAACGAGAGAGTAATCATACTTATAAATAATTATTGAGGTTTGGAAGCGTACCAAAATATAGCAGAGTTCTTTGATGCTTCCCCATTCTCTAGGGTCAAACTCCTCCTGCTCCCCCATCGTTCTTCTATGTTGGACAGTCCCTCTTAAAATGTCCTATTTCACCACAAATATGACATTTTGGACTGGTTCCAATATTGGTAGTTGAAGTAATAAACTCGACCGGGGTCCTACAGATGCGGGCGGTGTGCCCCTTCATGTTGCATCTTAAGTAATGCAGCACTCGGCAGACTCCATGATGATGGTAGTTGCATTTGCTGCAGTGTGGGAGGTTTCCTAAGTACGGCGTGGTCGGTGTTGGGATAGCAGGGATAATGGGGGTATTGACTGTCCCAGCCTGTTGCCCTTCAGTAGGTCCTTGAGTTGAACAACTCCCTTTCTCGTTCTCGAACTTTTGTTTCAGGATATTAGGTTTGAGGTCCGGAGTGTCTTTACGATTAAGCACTTGTTGGTGAAATTGGTTATCACCACGATCGGGATTACCGATTACATTTACACTAACATTTGCGTTGTTAGCATTAAGGTCAGCCATGACAACCGTTACGGCTGATGTGACTACAGCTTGAAACGTAGCTGAATCTACCTAAAGGATTGGTGTTTTACTGGTGGGTTGGTTACGTTTCTTCGGAGGCATGATTCCGCTACACGATGAGAAAATGAGTTCGTGAGCAACGATAGTTGTCTCTAGATGTATTCTAACTATTTATATATACATATAAATTTTTCGTTTTGTTATTCGGTTCTCAATGTTTCGACCTACATCCCTATGATGCAGTCTTGGTAAAGAGTAAAATTAAGTTTCTAGAATGATTATAAACCGAGTGTCAACCGAACTAAGTTATCTTTGGTTGGAGAATGTCATACTCCAACTTCGGAAAGATTTGAAAACAATTCATATCAGAGTCTACATAAAATAGACTCATGAATTTGAGAAATATTTACTCTCAATTAAGATTTTGTGATCCGATTTATTTTTATTAGCCATGTCAGGGAAAGACGATAGGCTCAATACCTAATGTGAGTAATGTAATCACTAACTCACTAGGTTGGATTATTTATTAGTTATTACTGAGATGAAAAGGCATTCAAACACTTTGCATATAACACACGTGGTTTTCCTCTGTTCTCCGTTCTATTCTGGGCGATAATGATTTGTTCTCTCCTGGTATCTATATGGTGTTTTTCTCTTCCGTAGGTATATTGAATTTCTGTGCCGTATTACTTTCGATTCCAACTCTGATCTCCATTACTTCATAATGAACAGTTCGAATCCCGGAAGTTCATGCGAACTAATGAAATTCTAATGATTTCTATAGTTTCTTTACTTCTCATCTGTTTCTTTCTCAGAATTCTCCTAATGAAATTCTAATGGATCCTCGTTGATTCCTCTGTTGGTTGCTGGAGTGGCTACATCTATCTAAGTGGTTTATACGAGAATGGAAATGTCTAAAGAATCTATGAGTAAATTTAAATTTTTACGAAGATGATCCTTTCCGGTCCTTCTATAATCACATAGTGTGTACCGATTATATATAATCCAGATCAAATAGACCTTCGAATAAGTAATCCTACTCTAAAACCACATCCAAACAAGGAAAAGGGAGTAGAGTGCAAATCACTTATTCTAAGTCTATAAAATCTCAACTATATATAACCTTATCGTATTCACTTAGTAATTATAGACTTACCAGAAAAGATCTTTTAAAATTTCCCAAAAGTTTATTTATGGTATCTAAAATACGTCTATAGTATTTTAATTATATGTTTGATTCTTGAACTTCTAGATATAAGAAGTTGATATATTTTCAGTTTGGTTATTACAGCATCCTAAAATACTTCTACAATCGCTCCCAAACACATGTTGGTCATATCTCAAATGAATATAGTTGATCAGGCTATATTGATTCAAGTTATGATTACATAACTATCCAGGTTTAACTGTAATGTCCAACATCCGAATACTTTTGTTTTGTTATTCTCGTGATACTCGTTCTAGTATATATATTCTACATGTACTTATACTTTTATAAAATATTATTATATTTTTAAAGTATAACTCTTGGTCAGAGTGTTTTTATCCCAATGTGTTTATAGTTGTATATCTTTTATGACTGATATACTGAGTTCACTATAAACAATGCTCTGATACCAATCTGTCACACCCCCAAACCAGAACGGCAGAAACGTTCGGGGGTGGAGGACGTCATGTAAGTATCACAACACATGCATTATAGTAATCAAAGTACAAACAGCCATTGCATTAATAAGTATAAGTTTTACATAAGTGTTTAAACATTACATATTCAAACAACAAAGTAGATACGGTAGAAGACATAAGACGCAGCACAGTACCAGGCAGTCTTCTCAAAAGCTCCGGGAGTGTACCTGTCTACTGGATTCCTGAGAATACAAGTTATTTTGAAAGAGTAGATCAGCATTTAAGCTGGTGAGTTCATAAGTATTTTAGTTATATGAAGTATACTCCAAGTTCTTGGAAAAAGTTAACTGGTTCCTCCAGAATATCCTATATTTTCTGACGTGATAATATAATAACCATAATAGTTCCCTCTATAATTACTTAGTTTATACTAGTTATATATAACCTAATATCGAACGGACAGTTAAATGTGTGAATCTGCCCTAAGCCCACAACCAAACAAGGAACAGGAAGTAAGGCGGAAATCACACATTCCACTTCCAATCGGATATTACTTATACATAACTCTGATGTATAAACTAAGGAATTATAGAATTAACCATTTAAGTCCTTTATGTTACACTAGTTTTGAAAAAGTGAGGGATTATGTTTCATTCAAGTATTATTATACCTATAATAAGGTATAACATAATTTTAACCATCCATAAAATTATGAAAAGAATGTTTTCCGTTTTAATGGTGAAAAGTGGTTTTAAATCTCCATTAAACCATTTTGTAAAGTAGTTTTAAATCCCCATAAAACCATTCTGATAAGTAGTTTTAAATCCCCATAAAACTGTTATGATAAGTAGTTTTAAATCCCCATAAAATCGTTATGATAATGGAAATTGATTACTATGGTAGTATTTCTTAAAAAGAATAAACTACTGGTGAATAACTACCCTAATATTAACCTGGTTAATTAGGGTTAAAATGTGATAAAGTTGTAACCATGCTGGACTAGAATGAACACGACGACCCACTGGTGTCGAAACTGAATATGTGACATTTGTCACCCCATGGTTGGTCTGCCGGACTGTAGCTAGCAGTCAGGATGTGGGATTGTGAGTCCCGTATAGATCTATACACACAATGTCTGCTCTCCCTCCTAGAGACTCTGGTTACAAGAATGTAACATAGCAAGTATTGCTATGTCCTGAATACGTACCATCATATTTTACTTTGAGTAAAGATCGAATTATATCATTTTCTTGATAATGTAGTTTAGACCTCGTATACTTATCTAGAAAAATAGATTTCTCGTTTTTTTTCATAAATTATACCTATTATAAGTTATACGTTCTATCTGAGTAGCATGATCTCTCCTGAATGTATTCATTTGCTCAGCATGATACAAAGGAATGATACCGACTGAAGTAACCTTTTATATTCCCATATGTATAATGTATATAATTGAGAAGGAAACGACCTTCGGATAAATAACCTCACCGTAAACCACATCCAAACAAGGAAAAGGAGATAAGGTAACTCATTAGTCCTAACCCCTTTAAGTCTTATTTATATACTTATACATATATGAACATGATTTTGACAATTATAATATGAAATAGTTTATAAAACCTTTTTCAAAGAGTTTAATAGAATAGTAAGAGTTTTAACAGTGTTTCAAAAAGCGTTTACATGACTTTAAAGATTTAGGATGACTTTAAGTCATTTTGGAAGTATTTGGTAATCCTTAAAAGCATAAGAAAATCCTTTGTATGATTGATATCACATACAATTATTAACACAATTTAGAATTGCTTCTACTTGTATTCCCCCCCCCCCCCTAAAAGCATTTAAAAACATTTCAAAGGTAGATTAAAGGGGTATGAACTCACCTTATGTTGGAGATTTGATTGAAGATACGATATAGGATGTTTGGTATGCCAAGCTAAGTCCCGAGCACAAATGGATCGTAATTGGCATATATTGACATATATATGTGTATAATTAGTGTATATAACAACTAATCATGAAAGGTGAACAACCTTAAGTGTTAGGAAACACTTAAAATGAAGTGTTACAATCATATGTGATTGAAAGAAAGGAGTTCACGGCCAAACTTTAGGGGTTCACGGTCATGGGAGGGTTTACGGCCCAAGATCTTATGAAGGGTTTACGGTCGTACACCCATGAAGATCTTGAAGATAATGAAGAACAATGATGAACAATGATGAATCAAGGCTAGAACAAAGGGGTTTCCAAGCATAAACAAGAATAGGGATGAGATGCTTATGTTTTTGGAGTGAAAAGCGAGCCTTCTCTTGATGATACTTGAGAGAGAATGGATAGTTCACGGCTGGAGTTTGGAGAAATGAAGTAAAAATGAAGTTATCCCATATATATGGAGGGTGGTTCACGGCTAGAAGAGTGTTCACGGCCGTGAACAAGGTTTACGGCCGTGAACCTCATGTGTTGGACTTTCTGGTTCGTGAACAGCCTTCTGATCTCGAGCTAATACTTCATAACACCCAATCCTTAAGTATACTAGGCTTATAGACTCTCATACTGACCTTAAATACACTAAACAGATAGCAAAAACGAGTCTAACTTTTGATTAAATTGCATTGATTTACAAGAAGAAAATA
Source organism: Lactuca virosa (assembly GCF_052849685.1). Classification (NCBI taxonomy): domain Eukaryota; kingdom Viridiplantae; phylum Streptophyta; class Magnoliopsida; order Asterales; family Asteraceae; genus Lactuca; species Lactuca virosa. The sequence continues at coordinate 257,075,765 of NC_136434.1, forward strand.
ACGGGGTGTTACAAGTCCGAAACACACAAATCAGATGAATCATCAATTAAGGTTTATACCTCAACGTCATTATCTAAGGATGCCCATACAAAATCTGATCTATCAGAGTCAGGTCCAGTTGTCTCCGGAATAATTTCCTCAACAAGGTAATTGTTTGGAGGAATTCGGAATTTGAACTACAGTGTAAGGAATGCTGGGAGAAAATTCTGAGGTCTGATTCAGGTACACGGGTATCAGAGGCGGAAAAGGCGTGGAATCAGGACACTTGACAAGTATTGGTTGAAACTCAGGAATCAGGGAAGAAAATCTGTTTGAGGTTACATGAAGGGGTGCCAAAGGTAAGACAGGGGTATCCGAATGTTTGCGGTTCAGAATGTCTCCCATAAAAGTTAGGTTCTGTAACTCCTTCAAGGGATAACAAATTGGTTTCGGAAACTCGCTTTCAAGACCAGGTGCTTTGGACCAAGGATGACGAAAATTGTGAGTCATCCTTTCATTTGCTTCAAAAATATTTATGGAATCAGTAAAGCATCAATTTTGGCATTCAGACGTTTATTATCAGAAATTAAAACATTCCTTTCAGAATAAGTGATTTCAAATTTGTCTTTAAGAATGATACATTCATCTTTTGACATTACAAGTGCATGCTCTAAAGACTCTATCTTAAGCTTCTTATCCTGGAAACGAAATCTAAGACGACTTAATTCACTCTCCATCTTCTCACTAGCTTTTATGGCAGACTCATAGGCTTTGTAAATGATGTTCATATCTGATTGGATCTGGGTTAGATATGGTTCACAAAGAGATAAATCAAAATTATTATTAGTAATCATAGATTTTACCTGTTGAACGATGCTTCTGCCGGGTGGGTCGTTGGTCGCCATGTAGCAGTAGTTTGGTTCAGCATAATCATAATCTTCCTCTGATCCAGATGATCAGTAGCCTTCATCACATTCGATGGTTTTTCTAGCAATAAGACACATGTTTCTACCAGTACTCACATCATCTTCATCTCCAGATGACCAATATCCTTCCACATCTCTCGACACAGTGATAACGAATGCTTTCTCACTAGCATCCATCTCTTGGGATCGACGTGCATAGTATGCAGAAGCGGTATATAGAAGAACTTTTATCCTGAACACAGAAATGATTGAAATACCAAGGCAATTCTGAATCAACTATAATCTATTCTTATGGATTAAAAGGATAACCACTCAAGCTCTGATACCAATTATGGGTACAAGAATTAATGCGCAAGGACAAGGTTTGAAAACTCAAACCTTGAGTTAATCTTAAAGATCAATGTCTGCTCTTAATTGATGTTCCAGTCGAGTCTGGTAATACCAGTCAAGACATGAATGAAATATTCAACAAAGTACTCAATATTAACTTGTCACACCCCCAAACTGGAACGGCGGAAACGTTCGGGGGCGGAGGACGGCATGCTTAGTATCACAACACATGCATCATAGTAATCAAAGTAACAAACAACCATAGCATTAATATGAAAGTGTTTACAAAGTATGTGATTCACAAAAGTTAGACTCCAAAAGTAAATAACAAAACAAGACATGAAGCTACTATCCCCCATCTTCTGAATTCCAGCGCGCGTACTTGTCTACTAGTTTCCTGAGAATACAAGTTATTTTGAAAGAGTAGATCAGCATTTAAGCTGGTGAGTTCATAAGTATTTTAGTGATGTATAGTAAGTTGAAAGTTCTTTTAGAAAAGTCCGCCTGTTCCTCCAGAAAATCCTATATCTTCTGATATGATGAATGAAAGTAAAAATGACTCTACAATTCCTTCTATGAGTACTAAATGGATACAAGTTATATAGAATCCAGATCAAACAAACAATCGATTGTGTGAATCTGCCCTAAGCCCACAACCAAACAAGGAACAGGAAATGAGGCGAAAGTCACACATCCCATTGGTTGTTAGATCTTTATTGTATATAACCCTAGCGTATTCATTTGGTACTTACGGAGTTAACTGTAATAGTTCTTTATATTTGATGAACACATTCTTTAAGAAAATAATATATTTCCTTTAGTAAAAATGGTAACCACAATAGTTCCTTCTATAATCACTTAGTTTATACTAGTTATATATAATCTAATATCGAACGGATAGTTAATTGTGTGAATCTGCCCTAAGCCCACAACCAAACAAGGAACAGGAAGCAAAGCGGAAAGCACACATCCAACTACCTATCGGATATTAATTATATATAACCCTGATGTATAAACTAAGGTATTATAGAATTAACCGCTAAAGGTCCTTTAAGTTATACTGGTTTAATAAAATGAATTAAACCTTTTACTGATAAGTTTCTAGTTTAGTCTACTGAATGTTCTATCTGAAAAGTATGTTTTTGTACTAGAAAACGGTGTATTGAATTTGTATACTATGACCTGACCCATACCTGGTACTCCTTATGATTACTTGGTGTATACGGAATATATATATATATATATATATATATATATATATATATATATATATATATATATAGCTACGGTCGATTAGATAGTAGACTGGGTTAATCTGCTCTAAGCCCACAACCAAACAAGGAACAGGAAATGAAGCGGAAAGCACACATCCTACTATCTGCCGGACCCGATTAATATATATCCCTGATGTATCTACCGAGGAATCATAAAGTTAGCATTATAGGCCCTCTTCTAACTGAATGTACTAAGACTCGACTGTTCTGTTTGTCTTTTGTAATGATGTAAGTTTTCCCAAGTTTAAGACTATCTTTACTAGAAAATAGTTTGCATTACCTTTTATGTGAGAAGATCACTATACGAATGTAATGGGAAATAACAGTATTCAGTAATATTGTATAAAGTAACTACTGAAGCACTAACTACCTTAAAACCAGTTTGTTAATTAAGGTTTCAAAATGTGATGAGGTTATAACCATACTTGATTGACTAGTAAAACACGACGTTCAAGACGTCGAAATGGTATGACATTCGTCACCCGTAGACCTGCAGGTCCCACTGTAGCTAGCAGCAAGGTGTAGGATGGTTAATCCCGTATAGATCTATACACAAATTCACGCTCTCCCTCCAGGAGACTCTGGTTACAAAGCGTGACACATCAGTATATTGTCGTGCCATGAAGTAGTGGCTCACATTAATGTTATAGTATTCTTGTATTTGTATAGTATGTTCCCTCTGTTCTAGTTTGTAGTATGTTCTCTTTGTTCTAGTGTGTAGTATGTTCTCTCTGTACTAGTTATAGTATGAATTGAACCCCTAAACTATACTATTATAGTTTACTAGTATGTTTACTTGAACTGTTTCTGATTTGTAGAAAAGACTCGATTATCTACTGAGTTATGATTGTACTTTAAAAACTGAGTTTTATAAACAATAAAGCAATATAACTTTAAAAGAGTTTTGAAATGATTTGATTACTTATAAAAGCATAAGAAATCCTTTAATGTGATGGTTATCACAAATAACATTTACACAATTATCATTGTGTTCAACTTGTATTCCCCCCCCCCCCTAAAAGCATTTAAAACATTTAAAAGATTGATTATAGGGGTATGAACTTACCTTATGTGGGTGATTCAATTGAAGATTCGCATAAGGATGAGAAGTTCCACGAATGAAGTCCCGAGACACAAACGAGTCCTAAATGACATATATTGATACATATATGCATGTAATTAGCAAATATAACTACAAAGGAGATTGGGAAACAACCTAGGATGCAAGGATAACTCACCAAAGAAGTGTTGGAAACAAGATAGGAGGTTGATTGGATGTTCACGGCCCAAAGGAAGGATGGTTCACGGCCCAATGGAGTTCACGGCCCAAATGGATGAATGGTTAACGGCCCAAGTTGGTCCACACCCCAACTTGATGAGTGGTTCACGACCCACTTGGTGTTCACGGCCCAATCTTGAAGAACACTTGAAGATCTAGGTGTTTTGGCTAGTATTTGAAGATCCTAGCAAGCTTCTATGGAGTATCTAAGGAAAAGGGTGTTTTAAGGGTGAAAAATTGGAGTGTTTGTGGATGATACTTGAGAGAGAAAGGGGTTGTTTGCGGCCAAGATATGAAGAAGTGAAGGAAAATGGCAAAAACACATATATATGCTAAGGGTTCACGGCCTAAGAGGGGTTCACGGCCACCCTTGGGTTCACGGCTGTGAACACTCTTTGATGGGCTTTCTAGTTTAATTTCGTTCCTCTAATACTAAGCTAACACTTCTCAACATCCAATCCATAAGTTTACTAGGCTTAGAACTCATTAGAATGACCCTTAACAAGGCTAAAAGGCAAAAAAAAAAAATAAGTTTGACTTTTGGTTGACTGGATTGACTTTACAAGATAGGAATTTACGGGTTTTCACATAATTGAAGTAAACAAGGAGTAGAATCAATGTAAAGACATTAAATGAACAAGAAGAATGTTGTGAAAGATCTTGACTTGAGAGAAAAGTAAAAGAGAGTTAATGAGAATATTTCTATCTTTGGAGTAACAATCCGTGTTTTTCTTGTCATTCAAAACACTCCTTAAATAGGCTAAGGAGGTACATCGTACAAACTTTGGAAACACTCCTAGGACTGGTTAATAATCAGCTTCTGACAACTGATTATATAGAAGATACAAAAAGATAAGTCCTATGAAGTGTTACATCATAAACAAGACAAGAATCATTAAATGTTCAAACATACAATCTAATCTCGGATCTTCACTTCAGCTCGGACTGATCTTCACTTCGGACTCCATCTCTATTTAGGACTTCATCAATCTCGAAAATTGCTGACTTTAGATCTTCATACTTGTGATTGCTAAAGGTTCACTTTTCATGTTTCAACAAAGAGGAATGCCCAGTTCTCCCCCACTCATTGTTCGAACCATCATCGACTGACGCCTACAAAATCAAAGCCTCCGACCGATTTAACCAGGTACTTACTCGACTTTGAATTTCAGTCTACACAACACAACACAAGATGATCCTTCGAATAATCATAAGGAAGTTCTGAATCTCAAATGGAGACTTCGGAGACCCTTCCCATCATTTCCAACTCAACCTTAGCAAATTCGGTTAGAATTATATTGGATTGACAAGGAACCTTACGAACCGAACATACGCACAAAAACTTTACAATTGGAGAATTTACCAAAACCTCATCATCCTCTTGAAGCTTCGAGAATTTCCCACAGGTGCTCAAAACACAACTCCGACAAGCTTGGTATATCTGCAAAACTCTCATGTCCTAAGACAGGATTAACTCGATGTCTCCTTGGATACACTAGATCTTATAGAATTTTCATTATGTATCTCACTTGCGATATGGCCTTTACTTTGGCCATAGAACCACAAGAGCACTCGAGTCTCGTACATTTTCTCGTTATGAACAGAGACGATTTACTGTAAACTGGACTTTACCTTCTTACAACAAAACTGATGATGACATCACCATATCCTATCTTAACCATCGACTGCCCACATCTGGTATCTCTTTCCTCGAGCACAGGAGACAGGAAAAACACAACCCCGATGCATAAAGTAACATCCCTTGTCATCAGTTGACCACTCAGCCCTGCGCTGCAATCCTCACATCGATCATCATAGCGGCTTCCTTCTTGAGTCCCACAACTCAGACTGAAACTACTTGAAGAAAGGTCCTCGAGGCCTCTGAATCATCTAACTCACACAGGTTTGCACCATTTAGTCCCAAACTGTGACATACACTAAGGCCCAATCAATTACTAACCTCATTCCAAAAAATCATGGCCGACAAGCCGACAACGATGGAGACAACTGCAACTAATGATAGTGTTATACCACACCATCTATCATTCCCCATTTCCTTAGAAACCTTATTTACCCTTCCTGATCCCCGTACGGATCATGTGCTTTTAGTAGTATGGGCCCCTACTACCTTCCACACCTATCCGTACGTGTCCCGAGAATTGCCTCAATGTCCCTATGTTACTATACTAGACCACTATCCATCTCAGATACATGTGCCCGCACGGGTACACACTACCACCCATCCTAGAGTCTCTTTCTCTCTCTTTCCTTTCTATGTCTCTCTCTCTCTCTCTAGGATTCTTCTCACGCATGAGAAAACACTAGGTCACCCTTCTCGAACTCCACCACTACCAGGTGTATCAGCACACCCATATGCTTATAAAGCCACCACCAGCTACCTAGATTCCCACCTTATACTTCCTTATACGCAAGTGCTCATACAAGCACACTATAACACTGATCCAAGGTCACTAGGAATACTCACCCCGACCCTACTATCAGCCACGAAAGAAACTTATACCAATGCCAAGTAGCTATCTTACGAATACAATTACATGCAACAAGGATTAAATAGTCCTTCAACTGAAAGATCATCGGTTGCACCCAAACAATATTTGTGCAATAGGGCCAAATCAAACATTCTAAAACTAATTAATCCTTGTGGAATGCAACTTAGCATATTCAGTTAATAGTCAACTGACATCAGTATAGGTTTCACATAACACAAAGTAAGCAACATTCGATCAGCAAAACCAACAAGCAAAAGGCATCATAAGGATCAGGAAATTGTAGCACATATTTCCTAAGGATCCCTAACCTAGACACTATCATACATATCTAACAGCTTGAATATCACACAAAAAAAGCATCTCTCCTAAGAAGGCACTCTAGTATGCAACCCTGAGTAGATCATTAGCCTAACTTATAGCATGGCATCATACTATAACACATATAACAAAAAGTCAAAGACAACATATAAAGAAAGTATGGATATTTTTGGAAATTACTTCTCCGAGCTCCGACTGACTGTACACAGTACATCTTCTCTTTTCTTCTCATGGAATGAATCTTTTCCAAAACGGTTTATAAAAACTATCAGATCCTTAGTTTGAGTTTGGAATCCCACGAGTGTTCATCCAAATCCCTCAAACCAGGGCTCTGATACTAACTTCTAACATCCCAAAAACTCAGTCTAAAATTTTCATTTTTGAAATAATGTGACATCCATTTTTAATAAAGTTGCATTCAGTATAAATCATTTGTTCATAAACCATTATTCAGAAATCAGAGTTATAACAAAGACAATGCGGAATCTCGAATCATAAAATTGTTGATGTGTGCGTACAGTCACGCCTTCACCGCCCGATAAGTACCTGCAAAATACTTAACCCACAACTATAAGCACAAAGTTTAGTGAGTTCCCAAAACATCTCATACAACACAACATAACAATCGGCCACGTTCCACCAACAGCCTTGGAACTATCAACATTCTCGAATGTCACATACAACACATAATATAATCAACTATGGATTAACAAAAACCCTAGGACTATCTGCAGTCCCAGTAGACTAACAACACGCCTTGTAGATTAACAGAACACCTCCCAGGTTATCAGTAACCCTGGGGACTATCAACAGTCCCATGGACTCACAACGGTCCTAGATTTATCAGCAACTCTGTTCACATATAGCAATAATCAACAGATTAGACCCACCTGGTCAACATATACTACCACACATGCAAGTATAGTGAGAAGACTCACATGAAGCAACAAAACATGAAATAAAACCATTGAAGTGGCTAAGATGGATTTTCAGCTCTCCACACACCTACATCATGTTAATAATTCTTACTTAGGTCATATTTCAATTAATATTGGGTTAATATACCCAAACCTTAGTTAATACATTGTCTTTTTGTTCATCGAATTCTCTTATGCGACCAAACATGTAATTTAAATACATAGTTTGATTATTGACGCTTTTCTGTCTTTTGAATTATCATTGGGTCGAATAATGTTTATCTCCTAAAAATAATATTAGTCCAACCCAATGAAGTCCTAGTAATATATATTGTTGTTAGCCCGATAAGCCTAAAATGTTGACTCAAGTTACTGCCAAAGTCATATACCAATTTATAGAAAATCTAATAAATCGCTACAATTAATAAAATGAAATTTTATTAGTTACATAGCCCAATAATTGGTATTCCATATGATTTAAATTCATAATCCCAATATCAATACTTAGTTAAATCCATAATTTACACCCAAAGAAATATAAGACCAACAAACAAATAAAAGGTCCATTATGTCAGGAAAACTACCTCACTCATTCCACTTGCAGGCAGCTGCACCTTCAATCCTGACTTCGATGTCCAACCTATCTCATGTAAAGCCCTAAATCTGGTGGGCTTTCTTTCTCCTGTAGTAGTAATCATCTTTCTCAACATGTAGCCTTTCCATCGGAGCTCCAAGTTCTACCAGTCTCCTCCACTCCTCTAAATGAAGTGAAACAAAATCTTGATTTCATTGGAGACCTCCCAAAGAAAATCCCGACTCTCTCTCTCTAACTCTTATCTCACTCAGCTTCCCCCATCTCTTTTCCGTCACACACAATTCACACACTCGTAGATTCAAGTAACATCACCACTTATCCTTTACTCTCCCACCTCCGGCGATCTCAGGAGATGAAATCTAGCAACCCAACAGCAGCTCCGACGATGGCACCCTTCTCCTCTTTCTCTTCTTTTCTCTCGATCTCAATCTCTTTCCCCTCTCTATAGCCGCACAACACTCTCACGCCCTTTAATCTAGGGTTTGGGATGATTAAATGCGGTATACATTGCAAAAAAACAACAAAACGTGATGAAGGTTCGCATTCCCTCTCACGTTGTCGTGATGCTGGGAACAAGGGACTAGAAGTTTCCAAAATCGGCAGAAACAGTCCCCCAAATTTGGATCTTTGACGGTTGTTTACCTCTGATAAATTTCTTCAATAAAAATAGTTTATGTAAATAGCAAAATTACCCCTATATCTTTATATTTAAAATTTATCGTTATTAATATTATGTTTATTATTATTATTATTATTATTATTATTATTATTAATTTAACCCTTTTTTTATTTAACTATTACTTCTAATTTAATAAATCTCATTTTAATTAATTTACTCCCTTAAATTATTATAATAATGCCTCCTTAAGCCAATTAATTCATCCAGATAATTATTTGCGACATTTTTTTAAAACAAATAAAGAGATGTTACAAGGTGGACATATTATTTTTTAAATTATAATATAGAAAAAACTTCAAAATGGTCCCTGTGGAATCCCGAAATATGAAGTTTAGTCCCTAAATTTAAAAATCCTCACAAATGGTCCTTGTAGTTTCAAAACTTTTGATGTTTGGCCCTTATTACTCACTCCGTCACCTTTTGTCCCTTAAATGAAGGGCATTTTCGTCATTTCACTATCTGAGGGGACCATTTATGAAGTTTTGTCTTATTTAAAAAATTGATTTGATAAAAAGGTCACACCTGTCTCTCTCTTGTGTCTTCTTCTTCATCACACCCAAAATTTATCCCTTTTTCCAACATTAACATACCGTGTGCATTTGGAGAAGATTAATGGTAGATTTGAAAAAAAAAACATACCTACCTACATTAATTGATTTGGGAAATATTAACTGCAACAACAATTACGCCTTCCCTGATCAATATAATAAATACCTTCTTACCCTTTGACTGGGAAAACTAAACCACTAAGCCGCCCTCACAATCGCTCATCGACCACTAATCTTTTATCCATAAACCAATTACCTGTAACATCTGTACACCACTAAAAACCCCACACATTTCTGTTCTCTAACCGATAAAGACCAGACCAAAGATAGAAATTGATTTCAAATCCTTTTTTAGTGTTCTCTTATTTGAAACTAGATGCAATAAATAGTACAAAAATAAGAGATGTGGTGACGATTAGACATGTACATAGCCTTCTGATTAATCATGCAACAACGAAAGAAACATAAACATAAAGATTCTTTAACCCATGTTTCGTTTAGACTTGTACAAATCTTTACCTGCAAACCTCTCTAATCCCTCAACTAGCCCATACCCACCTTCTTTAACCCCTGTTTCGATATAAACTGTCTTTCATTAAACATAAAGATTTTTATAGTTATTATTTTCAAACGATAAACAATCGATTCTTCTAATTCTTGTCTTGTGAGTGAATCCATATGTTTTTAAACAAAAACACCTAGAACTTAACCTCTTTTGGTTACTCCCATTTTCAAAACTTCCATCACTTGATACATAATGATTAAGCCATTCAACAGAACTTTGGCCTAATGTTATATCAGAAGTAAAAAATCCTAATTTTGAAGTTCGTTTGTAAGAAAAGAATTGACCAATGTAAGAAATTTAAAGAAGTAAGAAGTTGGAAGAGGTTAAGCACCTTAAAATATTTTGATATAGAAGTTATCTGAGACTCTATTGATGAAATCCTGCAACAAAGGTTTCTCTTTTGAAGATGAATCTCTGCTATGTAGTGGAGGCGATGAGGAAGGTGGAGTGAAGGGTGATGATGGGGGCAGATCGATGAGGTAAAAATGTAGGGAAAGAGGGGTTGATGGAGTGTTTGGGTTTCTGACGGAGCAAAAGAACGACCGCATTAAGAACTTCATCTTCTCCGGCAAGTTTTGTGGTGGTGGTAATTCTTTGTGAAAATGGAAGAAGATGGTATGGTAGGCTCTTGTCTAGGGGTCTAAAATGTAAATATAGTTTGTCGTATTGCAATCATACGATTGAAATCAATAATTGTAACCGGCTCTTTCGAGCCTATAAATAGGGCATTTGCCCATATGAAATGAACAAGGTGTTTTGAGTTTTTAAGACTTGAGTTAACTCTCAACGTTCTTACTCTTTTGAAATAGTTTATCTATTTATGAATAGCAGAGCCCTCTCTTGAAATAGTTTATCTATTTCTAAATAGCAGAGCCTTCTATCCATACTATCCAAAACCATTCATATAATCCAACCAATCCATCATCAATTAAGAACATCATCAAATTATCATCCCGACACAACCCTCCGTATCAATTTCGTATCAGAGTAAGGTATCGTTCTTACTATGAATTCTCATCGATATTTGTCATACATAATCATCACAAGATATCATTCATCGTTTCATGAATATATGTTAATCATGCATCATCATAAATTTCATAATCATCATAATAAACTCCATTATCACTATCATTTTTGAAGCTATAATTTTTAATGGTACTTTTAATCTAAAACATAACTAAATTATTGTTCTTATAGAATTATAATTATGAGTTTTCCAAGTCTTAATTTTAATAAACAATAATTAAAAATTTTTCGTAAAGCAATAAAACAATCTAAAAAATTTCTTTTAAATTTAAAAGCAGATTCTAAAATATCACTAATTAATAATATATCTAATATTGAAGCAATACATATAGTAGATAATAGTATAAATTGGCAACAAGAACAAATAAAAAGTATTGAAGATAAAATAACAAGATTAATTTGTTAAACATGTCTCAAGAAATAGAAAATTCATCAATAATTATTAATAACGAAGAAAATGAATCTGGATACACTTTTGATGCTCTAATCAATAAAAATAATATTAATAAAGATGCTGTAAGAAAATCAAATTTTACATTATTAGAAAAACATAATTTTAGAAATAACACGTTAAAAAACTTCTTTTCTAGAAAAAATATTATATATTATGGAAAAAATATAAGAGAAGAACATATATCTATAGAATTAACTCAAGGAAATAGTATTATACTCATAATAAATAAACAACAAATAAGAAATCGATTATCTAATATTAAAGAAATTGATAGGATAAAAATTGCTTATATTCATATATCAACTATTCAAGTAATTTTAAAAATACTTTTAGTGATTTAGATACTCCATTAGAATTAGAAATTAGAGATGATTGTATAATTAATAATCAAGAAAGTATTATTTCAAAAGGAAAAGGTAATCTAATTGAAAGAAAAATAAAATTTAATATTAATATTCAACTAGGGTTAAGTCTTAAAGATAAAAATCTAAGTAATAGTATTACAGTACGATATAAATTATTAAGACAAAATTTTATGTTAAAAGGTAATCATTCATTTAATATTACATATCAAATAAATTATGCATTAACAAACTTTCATCATAGTATTACGTTTAAAACAGAAGATAGAATTTATATAGATAAATTATTTATCCCTTTATTATCACTACAATCACCAACTATGACTAGTAATAGAATATTTAATGAAGCTACATTTCAACCCATAATAACTACTCTATTAATAAAAATAAATGCAATTATAGAACCCCCATTTTCAACCATAATAGGTAGATCTTCCATTTCACAAAATCAACCTACAACATCAACCGAAAATAAAGTTGAAAAATTAGAAGATATTAAAGAAATGATTAAATCATTAAGTTTAAGAATATGACAGAATCATCTAATAATTCTTCAAAATACTTTAAAACACTTGAACGTCCATATCAAAATTCTAAACCATGCATACCAGATAAAGAAATGATTATAGAAATACCATAAAATTTACCACAAGGAACACTATATAATATTGGTCTTAGTTCTGAAGAAGATAAACCCATAGGAGATAAATTAAATATAATTAGTCAAAAACTAAACAACTTTATAGAAATAGAAAGTTTACTTTTGCTTAAACAAATACCAGAATTATTACAAAATTTAACTCAACAAAAAATATTACTTGAAAAATATTTAAAAATAAAAACTATTAAAGAAGAACCACTTAATGAAAAACCACCACTTAAAGAAAAATCATTTACTATTAAACGACCTTTCACATGGTAAAAATAAATATAATTATGAGCAATAAATCTCAAATATATTATCACAAAATCATAATTTGAATACAATACGCAATCCAATCAAACACAACTTGTTAATACGGAAATTTTACAAGAAAAGGTAGAAACATTAACTTATTTGCAGCATTAGAAATCTCATCTGAAATTCAAGATAACGAAATAGAAAATAATACAGATAATAATGATGCTGAAGTATATGATTTTTCATCCGATGATGAAAATCCTTATTCAAATCCATATAAAAATTCACAAAATAATTTCTGATTAAAAAGAAAAAATCATATGTTGAAGATGATTATTAAAGTAAATATATTTACGGACCACCTTCATTAGAAGAAAAAAAATTTATCGACAAGGATTGGTTAAAAACAAACAAAATAAATGGGAAAAGGTACCTCCACAATACATACCTAAATTATTTACTTTTCCAACAAATTCAGATATTCTTTTTATTGATCGTGATCAAAATCCCGAAGCCAAAATTCAAGAATGGAGTAACAAAATGGGAATTCAAATCCAATTAACTAAAGAATTACGAAATTTACATCCAAAAAATTTTCTTAACTATATTATTCATAAAACACAAGGCAATTCATATTGATTCATTTCATCTCTTGATGAAACTGAAACAATGATGATAGCTACAACTGACGATATGGAAACATTTAAAAATGTATTAAATCGTCTTATTCAAGAATTCATAGGAAACAAATAGAAGATAAAACGTCTCAGGAAGCCTTTCAATTAGAATCATTATGACATTTAACTAATCTACAAATTTGTAACATCTGTTATGTAGACCCATTTATATGTGAATATTCTGAACATTACTATAATCTAGATCCCGCTACAAAAAAGTTAGCATTAGATATGTGTTATCAAAAATTACCATCGTTAGTGAGTCAAAGTGTAATAAAATATTTTGAAGAAGCTTTACAACAAAATAAAATTGCAGATACTTTAGGAGCACGAATAAGTATAATAAAAGCCTGGATGCAAAAGAAATATTTAGAGCACAAAACAATACAAGATGCAAAAATTGATTTATGTTGTGAAACTCTTTCTAATAAAGTTAATCAATATGGTTGTAAAGACAATAAAAGACGACGATATAAAAAGAAAATTTGGAAAAAAAACAAACTTATAAGCCTAAATATAAACAATATTATAAACAAGGTGAAAGAAAATATTTTCGAAATAGAAAACAATATAGACAAAAATATCAACCTAAAACAAATTATTGCCCATCTAATAAGAAAGATTGTAAATGTTTCATATGTCAAGAAGACGGACACAAAGCTTACGAATGCCCAAAAAAGACTAAAAAGGAAAGAGAAACAAATTTATTAAAAATTGCATATGATCTTGGATATGAACCTATAGAAGATTCAGATGTAGATACAGATATAGATATTTATGCATATACAACTGATTCTGATTCAGATGCAAATAAATGATCCTATGGAAACAATATTATTGGAATTGGAACATGAGGGAAACCTCATATCTAACCCATCAAAAGTATACATTGATAAAGCATACAGTGGTATGAAAATACCACCTGAAGTATACATTGATAAAGCATACAGTGGTATGAAAATACCACCCGAAGTATACATTGATAAAGCATACAGTGATATGAAAATATCTCCAAAAGCATACAATGATACATATGTATCATCTGAAATATTAAAAGCAAACAAATATGAGCAAACATATAGGTACCCAAAAGGCGCAAACATTCAGATAGGAGATCTATTGACATGGAAGCCATCATGAAGCAAATACAACATCAACTCAAACAGAAGCAGGAGAAAAAAGCATCATTAATCAGACAACTTGAAGCAGTCAAACGCGAAGAAGAACAACTATAACAAACATTACAAATCCTATCATCCTATTCCGCACCTAAAGAAGAAGCAGCTAGCTACTCAACAACAAAACATCCAAAAGAAGACATTCAAGAGATAGCATCCGATGATAGTCAGCCGCAAACATTACTCAAATAAAAAAAACAATCCACTACATCTAATCCAGAAGAATATCCACCACTTCAATACGATAATAAAAATATAAAGAAATGGTATGTAATATTCAACGGCGCAAACAAAGGCATTTACGATGATTGGGGCATCGCCAATTCATTCATACTTGGACAAAATGTCATCCACAAAAGCTATAAAACTAAAAATGAAGTAGAAACAGCCTACAAGGAAGCATACAAAGCAGTTATGAAAGATCATGTCGAACATTCAAAAATAGTTCTTCTTACAAAACTAAAAATGAAGCAGAAACAGCCTACAAGGAAGCATACAAAGCAGTTATGAAAGATCATGTCGAACATTCCAAAACAGTTCTTCTTACTCCACAAAAACCAATACCCATTCCTAAATCCCTTAACCAATTAAATGCCAAAATTGCCCTTGAAGCCATTCCATCAACTAAAGAAAAGGAAGCTATGAAAAAACCAACTGCCCAAAAATTTGCTAAATTATGGGACAGCCTTATCTCATACACCGAAGTCCATTCGTTTATGGGCTTTTAACCAGTAGCCAGGCGCCCAGGCCCCAAAGCAGTTTTTCTAGCAGACCTATATGATCCTATGACTCTATGGGATTATTTTATTCATGGTTTTATCGATACAAATTTATTTAGAAGGCAGCAATTTACAATGCATCAGCGAATTCCCATCTATTGTACAAACTATAATCAGAAACTACAAAACACGTTTTACCAAACAAAGAAAAGGCCTATTCATCAAGATGCAATCAAGCTACCCAATTTTCGATGAAGATTCTCAATTACTTGTCCCAAGCATTACCTTCGCTAACATGGGAATAAGCAACGGCTCAAAACCAACAAAGGATGACCTACCTCATGAAGTACCAACGCAAGATCATTTAATTTTTGCATTAGCCGAGGTTTACCTCGCATCATCTCGTATAAGCAATGGAAAGGATCAGAAATCTCGAGTCAGAATCAATTATGCAAGCAAATCATTCATTATCTACTCTCTCCAAGACAATGAAATTACACCCGACACAATCAAAGCAATTGAAACCTTCGAACTGTCGTTCGAAAATTTTTCCCATCACTTAGCCGAATTACCAGCTGACCTCAAGAAGCAACTCTGTAAACACGTGATGCATGTAGCAGGACACAATTGTAGTTACTGTGATGAAAATACGGAAGAAACACTGTTCATGGAAGATTAACATAGATTAACATAAATACGTCAGCCATGACCGCAGCAAACATTATTCAAGAAATATCTATCCTTTCAGTGGCGGGAGGGATTGCCGCAAGAAATGACGCATAAAGCCATTGTTATTGAAGACATTATTGAAGACACTTGTCCTTTCGTTGTGGAAGGAATTCTATTTATTATTTGTCATTTGTCGTTGTATAATCATTATTTGTATTTGTCGGTAGAATGTGACATAAAGTAATGTCGGTAGGATGTGAAATAAAGTGTAAGACCCTCCATAGTCTAGGGGTCTAAAATGTAAATATAGTTTGTCGTAGTGCAATCACACGATTGCAATTAATAATTGTAACCGGCTCTTTCGAACCTATAAATAGGGCATTTGCCCATATGAAATGAACAAGGTGTTTTGAGTGTTTAAGACTTGAGTTAACTCTCAACGTTCTTCATCTGTTGAAATAGTTTATCTATTTCTGAATAGCATAGCCCTCTGTTGAAATAGTTTATCTATTTCTGAATAGCAGAGCCTTCTATCCATACACTATCCAAAACCATATATATAATACAACCAGTCCATCATCAAATTATCATCCCGACGCAACCCTCTGTATCAATATAATCCAACCAATCGATCATCAACTAAGAACATCATCAAATTATCATCCCGACGCAACCCTCTGTATCAATTTGGTATCAGAGCAAGGTATCGTTCTTACTATGAATTTTTTTTATCGTTATTTGTCATGTATAATCATCACAATATATCATTCATCGTTTCATAAATATATGTTAATCATGCATCATCATAAATTTCATATTATTTGTCATAATCATCATAATAAACTTCACTATCACTATCATTTTTGAAGCTATAATTTTTAATCATAAATTTAATCTAAAATATAACTAATTTATTGTTCTTATAGAATTATAATTATGAGTTTTCCAAGTCTTAATTTTAATAAACAAGAATTAAATTTTTTTCGTAAAGCAATAAAACAATCTAAAAAGATTCTTTTGAATTTAAAAGCAGATTCTAAAATATCACTAATTAAAACTATATCTAATATTGAAGGAATACATATAGTAGATAATAGTATAAATTGGCAACAAGAACAAATAAAAAGTATAGAAGATAAAATAACAAGATTAATTTGTTAAACATGTCTCAAAAAATAGAAAATTTACCAATAATAATTAATAACGAAGAAAATGAATCTGAATACATTTTTGATGCTCTAATTAATAAAAATAATATTAATTAATATGCTATAAGAAAATCAAATTTTACATTATCAGAAAAACATAATTTTAGAAATAACACGTTAAAAAATTTCTTTCTAGAAAAAGTATTATATATTATGGAAAAATTATAGGAGAAGAACTTATACCTATAGAATCAACTCAAGGAAATATTATTATACCCATAGTAAATAAACAACAAATAAGAAATTGATTATCTAATATTAAAGAAATTGATAGGATAAAAATTGCTTATATTCATATATCAACTATTCAAGTAATTTTAAAAAGTACTTTTAGTAATTTATATTTTCCATTAGAATTAGAAATTAGAGATGATCGTACAATTAATAATCAAGAAAGTATTATTGCAAAAGGAAAAGGTAATCTAATTGAAGGAAAAATAAAATTTAATATTAATATTCAACTAGTGTTAAGTCTTAAAGATAAAAATCTAAGTAATAGTATTACAGTACGATATAAATTATTAAGACAAAATTTTATGTTAAAAGGTAATCATCCATTTACTACTACATATCAAATAAATTATGCATTAACAAACTTTCATCATAGTATTACGTTTAAAACAGAAGATAGAATTTATATAGATAAATTATTTACCCATTTATTATCACTTGAATCACCAAATATGACTAATAATAGAATATTTAATGAAGCTAATTTTCAACCCATAATTACTCCGTTAATAAAAAGAAATCCAATTATAGAACCCCAATTTTCAACCATAATATGTAGATCTTCCATGTCGAAAAATCAACCTACAACATCTACTGAAAATAAAGATGAAAAATTAGAAGATATTAAAGAAATGATTAAATCATTAAGTTTAAGAATATGACAGAATGATCTAGTAATTCTTTAAAATACTTTAAAACACTTCAAGGTCCATATCAAAATTCTAAACCATACATACCAGATAAAAAAATGATTATAGAAATACCACAAAATTTACCATAAGGAACACTATATAATATTGGTCTTAGTTCTGAAGAAGATAAACCCATAGGAGATAAATCAAATATAATTAGTCAAAAACTAAACAATATTATAGAAATAGAAAGTTTACTTTTGCCTAAACAAATACCAAAATTATTACAAAATTTAACTCAACAAAAATATTACTTCAAAAATATTTAAAAATTAAAAGTATTAAAGAAGAACCACTTACAGAAGAACCACTTAAACAAAAATCACTTACTATTAAACGACATTTCACATGGTAAAAATAAATATAATTATGAACAATAAATCTCAAATATACTATCACAAAATCGTAATTTAGAAACAATACGCAATCCTAACAAACACAACTTGTTAATATGGAAACTCTGCAAGAAAAAGTAGAAACATTAACTAAATTATTTACAGCATTAGAAATCTCATCTGAAATTCAAGCTAACGAAATAGAAAATAATACAGATAATAATGATGCTGAAGTAATATATGATTTTTCATCCGATGATGACAATCCTTATTCAAATCCATATAAAAATTCACAAAATAATTTCAGATTAAAAAGAAAACAATCATATGTTGAAGATGATTATCAAAGTCAATATATTTACGGACCACCTTCATTAGAAGAATTTTTTTTGGAAAATGAATGATTAAAAACAAACAAAATAAATGGGAAAAGGTACCTCCACAATACATACCTAAATTATTTACTTTTCCAACAAATTCATATATTCGTTTTATTGATTGTGATCAAAATCCCGAAGCCAAAATTCAAGAATGGAGTAACAAAATGGGAATTCAAATCCACTTAACTGAAGAATTACGAAATTTATATCCAAAAAATTTTCTTAACTATATTATTCATAAAACACAAGGAAATGCAAATCGATTCCTTTCATCTCTTGATGAAACTGAAACAATGATGATAGCTACAACTGACGCTATGGAAACATTTAAAAATGTATTAAATCGTCTTATTCAAGAATTCATAGGAAAACAAATAGAAGATAAAACGCATCAGGAAGCCTTTCAATTAGAATCATTATGGCATTTAACTAATCTACGAATTTGTAACATGTGTTATTTAGACCCATTTATATGTGAATATTCTGAACATTACTATAATCTGCATCCCGCTAGAAAAAAGATAGCATTAGATATGTTTTATAAAAAATTACCATCGTTAGTGAGTCAAAGTGTAATAAAAGATTTTGAAGAAGCTTTACAACAAAATAAAATTGCAGATACTTTAGGAGCACGAATAAGTTTATTGAACGCATGGATGAAAAAGAAATGTTTAGAGCAAAAAACAACACAATATGCAAAAATTGATTTATGTTGTGAAACTCTTTCTAATAAAGTTAATCAATATGGTTGTAAAGACAATTAAAGACGACGATATAAAAAGAAAATTTGGAAAAAACAAACTTATAAGCCTAAATATAAACAATATTATAAACAAGGTGAAAGAAAATATTTTCGAAATAGAAGACAGACACAAAGCTTACGAATGCCCAAAAAAAGACTAAAAAGGAACGAGAAACAAATTTATTAAAAATTGCATATGATCTTGGATATGAACCTATAGAAGATTCAGATGTAGATTCAGATATAGATATTTATGCATATACAACTGATTCTGATTCAGATGCAGATAAATGATCCTATGGAAACAATATTATTGGGATTGGAACATGAGGGAAACCTCATATCTAACCCCTCAAAAGTATACATTGATAAAGCATACAGTAGTATGAAAATACCACCGGAAGTATACATTAATAAAGCATACAGTGGTATGAAAATACCACCCGAAGTATACATTGATAAAGCATAGAGTGATATGAAAATATTGATGAGTTTTGAGCATTCTAACACTCCTATGGTGTACATGCAACCCTATAAAACCTTGGATCTATGTTTTCTCTAATATTCATGCAAATAAGAATTTTCCAAGGTTTACATCCTAACTAGCATGGGATGGGGTACTTGTAATATAAAACTAGTAGAATGACATACCTATCTTGTAGCTTGGATTCCTTAAGACCTTGTGAGCCTAGCACCCCAAATGTGATGCCTCAAATGTTTCACACAACACCACAACTCTTGGAATAACTTGAGAGCAGAACACCTTCACTCACAAAATCGGCTAGCCCTCTTTGTCTTGTCTTAGTGCCCGATTTTGCTCCTTATGAGGTTGCTTATATAGTGTGCCACATGTAGGGTTATACCATGTAAACCCTAATGTGCATGGCTTTTCATTTCCCCCATGATCCATGGGTTTTAACCTCCATGGAGCATCCATGGAGCACCCAATGGGTCCTAGCCCAATCTAGTGAATCATGGACCATAAGCCTACTATATAAGAATGAATGATTTACAAATCAATCCCCATATATTTAATTAGTCTCCTTTTGATCACAAAATTAATTCCAAATTAATTCTTGCTCAATACTAATTAAATAATATGATTTCATATTAATATATTAGAACTTATAATATATTAACAAATCGTAAGTGTCCTTTTTCTCATTTTGTCTATCCAACAGTTGAGATGAAGATGCAACCAAATGGACCATGCCAAATTGGGTCAAGTACATACTAAATATAGTTATAGACTTAGACACCTTATTCAACAGTCTCCCACTTGGATAAGTCTAATAACTATATGTATGACTTCAAGAACCGACGAACAATCGTAGCTCTTTTAAAGTCTCGCGGAACTGAGATGATGATGCGCCATTTAAGATAAGTGATCATATAATCCTCTGTTCTAGATATCAGCCGAACAAATACATGGAACAATATCGTACTTATTGTCTAGCAGTTTGTTTCCCGATTTCCGATTTGTTTGACATAGAACTAAACTGAACACATCAATTTGGTTTTGACCGGGCCTGGTACATAGGTTAAAACAAAATCATCGAGGGGCCCAAATATCGCTTCTAATCCTCCAAGGACTAGAATGAACAGATAAACTTTGGCTCATATGCTTGTTCTACTACTTGTTGAATTATACACAAAGGTACGTTTTATAACATCGAGTTACCGATGCGTTTTCGTACAATAAATGCACAACCAACTCATAATCAACAACTCATATCTCTAGGTTTGAAGACTTATATGATATTACCATCTCACGATCACTCGAGATAAATTCCATGAAGTGATACAAGTGAGCGTGGGTTGAATCCACTACTCTGAACTTATGAGTACTCATGAATGTTGTAGCAACCATTTGCTATGTCTAGCACCTTAGACATCTACAAACCCAATTCATGACAGTCTTGATTCATATCTACTTCCAACATATGACTGACTGTGGAGAGTTTGAATAATCTGGTTATTCGGGAAGTCAAAACATGCAAAGTGAAACACAAGAATAATACTAATCCTATATGGCCCTAAGCATCTTTAAGAGTAAATAAAACACCTTTTATTTAAACAACATATTGATTACTCATTATTCATTGTATAATGTTTCGATTTATCAACCTAATACTTGAATTAAAACAATAGTCATGCCATGCTCCAAGCATGCACACTATGTTTGTCTAAACAATAGTTTTGCCATACTCCAAGTATGCACACTATGTTTGTGTGACAACCCAAATTTTTTTGCCTTGTAAGTCCAGTCAATCAATCTAGAGTCAGACTCATTTATGCAATCTTTTAGCATTGTTAAGGATCGTTTTATGAGTTCTAAGCCTAGTACACTTAAGGATTGGGTGTAGGGATATGTTATCTTCAGTTCATCGAGTTATATTCAAGCCATACACTCCTTCTAGAGGAGTGTACGGCCGTACACATGGGTGTACGGCCGTACACTCAATGTGGCCGTACACCACCTCCTATATATAAGCCATCCCTTCATTTCTTATTCATTTCTTCAACTTCCAAGTCAAGAACTCGAGTTCTCTCTCAACTATCATCAAACTTTCACCTAGATCTTCAAAGAAAGTAAGCATTCCTTCCATTGTTTAGTTGATTCATTTCATTATCTAGTAAGGATACATGATTTCATCCATGAAACATCATCAAAACTCAATAACATCAAGAGTGTACGGCCGTACACTCTATATACGGTCGTATACCCCTGTTAAGTCCATAATCTAAGGCTTTAAACACTTGCTAGGTGCTAGTTATCCATTAGAACTCTTGAAACCTTGAGCCCCTTTGAATCTAGACCCAAAAATGCATCCATCTTGGAGTGTGTACGGCCGTACACACTTGGTGTGGCCGTACACACCTCAAAAGCCTCCAAAATGAAAGCCTTGGTCATCCTTTGGTTGTATATTTGTCACACTAGCTTCCCCGTGGATCAAACACCTTTCCTTATGCATGTTTTCCATGAGTGTACGGCCGTACACTCCATGGCCATACACACCTTGGCCGTACACTCCATATTGTGGCCTTAAACCCCCTTTGATCAATCACATGTGATTGTAACACTTAGCCCAAGTGTTTCCTAGTCCCTAAGGGTGTTTCCTTACGTATTGGTTGTGTAAAACACTAATTCCATGCCTATATATGCCATTATATGTCATTTAGGACTTGTTTGTGTCTTGGGAATTCATTCGTGGAACTTCTCATCCTTACGTGAAGCTGCAATTGAACCACCCACATAAGGTGAGTTCATACCCCTATAATCAATCTTTTAAATGTTTTAAATGCTTTTAAGGGGGGGGGGGAATACAAGTTGAACACAATGATAATTGTGTAAATGTTTTGTGATAAACATCATTTTTAAGGATTGCTTATGTGTTTATAAGTGATCAGATCATTGCAAAAACTCTTTTAAAGTTATGTTACTTTATGGTTTATAAAACTCCGTTTTTAAATTACAATCATAACTTAGTAGATAAATGAGTCTTTATTTCAAGGTAGTAACAATTCAAACAAAGATACTAGTAAACTATAACTAGTATAGAGAGTTCATACTATAGTTAGTACAGGGAGGAGCATACTATAACTAGTACAGAGAGTTCATACTATAGCTAGTACAGGGAGGAGTATACTATAACTAGTACAGAGAGGAACATACTATAACTAGTACAAGGAGGAACATAGTATAACTATAACAGAAGAGCAAATCATGAATTACACACTTATACTATATATTCCTAGTATCCTAGGAAGAGATTGTATCTTTAACTCATTATTTATAACAAATTAAGGTAATACATCATGCCGGGTTTTCACTAACAAAGGTACGAATACCACGTACCAGAGTTAGCAAACACGATGTCGGGTTTGTACTAACAAATGTACGAATACCACGTACCAGGGTTAACAAACACGAGGTAATACATCATACCGGGTTTACACTAACAAAGGTACAAATACAACGTACCAGGGTTAGCAAACACGAGTATGATACTGGAGTTATTTATAAAGGGTACATCCACAAAGTATCGGACAATAATAAATAAAACACATAAATATATACAAAATACACCATACCGGGTTTGTACTAACAAAGGTACGAATACCACGTACCAGGGTTAGAAAACACGATGCCGGGTTTGTACTAACAAAGGTATGAATACCACGTACCAGGGTTAGCAAACACGAGGTAATACATCATACCGTGTTTACACTAACAAAGGTACAAATACAACGTACTAGGATTAGCAAACACGAGTATGATACTGGAGTTATTTATAAAGGGTACATCTACAAAGTACCGGACAATAATAAATAAAACACATAAATATATACAAAACTCACAACAGTATCGACTGAGGCGTTAAGAGTACAGGATTTCATTACTTCTAGTAATTGTCCAAATATTAGAACAATGCCTCATAACTTATTCATAACGTGAACATTCAGTTAGAAGGGGGCCTATAATGCTAACTTTATGATTTCTCGGTAGATACATTAGGAATATATATTAATCGAGTCCAACAGATAGTAGGATGTGTGTCTTCCGCTTCATTTCCTGTTCCTTGTTTGGTTGTGGGCTTAGAGCAGATGCACCCAATCTACTATCTATTCGATCTTAACTATATATATATATATATATATATATATATATATATATATATATATATATATATATATATATATTCCGTATACACCAAGAAATCATAAGGAGTACCAGGTATAAGTCAGGTCACAGTATACAAATTCAATACAGTGTTTTCTAGTACAAAAACATACTTTCAGATAAAACATTGAGTAAACTAAACTAGAAACTTATCAGTGAAAGGTTTAATCCATTTTATTAAACCAGTACAACTTAAAGGACCTTAAGTGGTTAATTCTATAATACCTTAGTTTATACATCAGGGGTATATATAAATAATATCCGATAGGTAGTTGAATGTGTGACTTCCGCCTCATTCCCTGTTCCTTATTTGGTTGTGGGCTTAGGGCAGATTCACACAATTAACTATCCATTCGATATTAGATTATATATAGCTTGTATAAACTAAGTGATTATAGAAGGAACTACTATGGTTACCATTTTTACTAAAGGAAATAAGGGTTAATCTTAAAGAATGTTTTCTTCAAATATAAAGGAACTATTACAGTTAACTCCGTGAGTACTAAATGAATACACTAGGGTTATATACAGTAAAGATCTAACAAACAATGGGATGTGTGACTTCCGTCTCATTCCATGTTCCTTGTTTGGTTGTGGGCTTAGGGCAGATTCGCACAATCGATTGTTTGTTTAATCTGGATTTTATATAATTTGTATCCATTTAGCATTCATAGAAAGGATTGTAGAGTCATTTTTACTTATCTTTCATCATATCAGATGATATAGGATCTTCTGAAGGAACATGCGAACTTTTCTAAAAGAAATTTCAACTTACTAATACATCACTAAAATACTTATGAACTCACCAGCTTAAATACTGATCTACTCTTTCAAAATAACTTGTATTCTCATGTAACTAGTAGACAGGTACGCGTGCTGGGATTCAGAAGATGGAGCATAGTAGCTTCATGTCTTGTTTTGTTATTTACTTTTGGATTCAATATTTTGTGAATCACTACTTTGTAAACACTTTAATATTAATACGATGGTTGTTTGTTACTTTGATTACTATGATACATGTCTTGTGATACTAAACATGACGTCCTCCTCCCCCGAACGTTTCCGCCGTTCCGGTTTGGGGGTGTGACAGTTTGTCCAAACAATAGTTCTGCCATACTCTAAGTATGCACACTATGTTTGTCTATGATCCGTACTTTGTGAAATAGACCACTTGAACATGATTCCAATGATGCTCATTTCACAATCCCAAATACTTATCGTAAATGTAAGAATTCTAAATTCCTGCCACTTACCGAAATCTGTTAGATTCTAAACTTATACGCATCGATCCTCTTGTAATGACTATGCACAAAGTCACAAAGACTTGTCAACAGACATTACAAAGTATTCCAATGGAGATCAATTCCATGGAAACGAAGTCTCAAATTCAAAGTACATTCCTTTGAACATCCTTCTTGCATTAATTTTTTCTAATCTTACACAGATTTAATGAATAACTTCCACCTATGAAACATTTCCATATTCTCATTCTGACTATCATTTATGAATAAGAGTTGCCTCCTTTCAGAATATGTCAATGTGGTCCTTTTCAAAAATTTACACCATACTTCCAACTGTCCATGAGCAACCAATTTTTGGTAAACCTCAGATTGTCCTCGAAAATTGCTTAATCATTTTAGTCATATCCAATTCTAGACCTTTTCCCCTCTTAATGCCCTAGGCATTTGGAAAATTTAGAAAGGATAAATATTATAGCACATGTAATCGATCCTATATCCGAAGCATATGGGATGTCTCACATAAAGACATGATCCTACACCAGTCTTTTGCTACAATATTTTTTATTTGCCATGTTTTCATAATTTGACTATGAAGAGGGATGCCGTAATCATAATCGAATTTTGAGAATGCAATATATATATATATATATATAGAATTTCCTTATGTTGAACCATTCCAACATAAAATTCATATATTATCCAATTCTAAAGATGATTAAAATCTCAATCTAAGCTTTTAAAATTGAAATGAAGTATAATTTCCTCTCCCTTAATTATAGCAAAACAACTTTTCAAACCCTGCAAAGTACACTTTACAAGTTGAAACTTATGTTTTCTATAATTAACATTAATAACTTGCAATACTTAACATAATAATCATGCTCCTACTAACATGATAATTATTAGCATAACAATTATGCTCCCACTAGCTTTGACATGTATCTAGAAATTAGTTGGACTTCTAGAAATCAATATTTTATTGACTTTCTTACCAAAGTTCAAATTTCTGATACGAGATGCTTTGATAAGAGTTTATCAAAATCATACACCTTTTTCTTAGATAGCTCACATGTGTGTCCACACAATTTTTATAACTATGAAAAGGGATGTCGTAATCATAGTCTCAATTGTTTAGACTTTTGTCATTTCTCACAAGTCCATGTTAGTGTGCCGGTTACCCACACACGCTCCACTAACGACTTTGAGAATGCAAATATCACAGTTGCTATCTACTTAAAAACTACTTAGTGAAAGCGTTTCCTTACCATCATTTTCATGAATCGGAGAGAAACCTTATGACACTTCAATTTTATGGTGTATGTGTTCCTATCCATGTGAATTTGTCAAAACCATAATCACAATACAAGGTTAGTGACAAATTCAAACTCATATGGACTGAACTTTTCCATTCTTAATTTCTTGCCACCTGGCAACACAAGGGCCTACCATTGCTTACAAGTACCCCATGCCATGCTAGTTAGAATGTAAACCTTGGAAAATTCTTATTTGCATGAATATTAGAGAAAACATAGATCCAAGGTTTATAGGGTTGCATATACACCATAGGAGTGTTAGAATGCTCAAAACCCATCAAAGAACTCTCAGAACTCATATGCTAAGCCAACTTTAACTGGAATGGGCGCAAAAACTAGAATATGTCAACACGATAGGCTATAAACCTCAAGTCGTGTGCTAGTGATAAACTACATGTTTTATTCTTGATTAATTCTTGAACCTTTTCAAGATCTTTTAAGACTCCCACTGTCCTCTTGACATATAAGACTCTCTTGCCAAGAACCATTCCTTGACAAACAAATATTCAAGAGATAGTGTGGATTGTTATCAAGACAAACACTTCACACAGTTGGCCTTAGTTGGTCTTTGTTTTGTCCAAAACATCACAACTTACCAATTTCAAATGTACAAGAGTAGAAAACATTTTACTCTACATTTGACAAGTGTTTGTAAACCTTCTTTAAGTTATGTCACTCAATCTTGGAGTATGACTCTAAGAATTGTTTTGGAACGAAGTATGACTCATCTTCTTGATTTAACCATTTCAACAATTCATGATTCTTCTTCTTAGCCATAGGAATGTACTAAGATGTCCTTAGAGGATCAATTATGATATGTTTCTTAATCATTAAGATGATCATAAAACATGATACTAAAGTACTCTCCCATCTTTTCAGATTTGAGAAACTTTTATCTTTCTGCCTAATTTGATTCTTCTCATTCGTTCTGCCATACATTGAAACTTTTCCAATATTTAAGAATTATACTTAAACTTGTAAGTATAATCATATTTATTAAACTTTAGTAAATCATGACGAATAGTCTTATCGATCTTTGTGGTGGACTTGACCAGTGCACAAGAATGTGTACTCGATCCCTTAGTCCTTCACTTGAATCACATATACATGTGAACAAGGAATTAGTCTTGTTTTTCCAAAGATGAAAATTCTCACGCATCATACAACACAACTTTCATGATTCCTAGTTTCTGTCCAATTGAAACTTGGGTGATGAGAATCTTTCCTTATTTGGTAAATTTAGACACTACCACAAACGAAAGAATCAAATCCATTTTCCAATATTGCTATAAATGGAATCATATAAACAATAATTTTTTCACAAATGCCATTGTAAGGATACTTAAAATAAATAAGACTTTTTTTTTATTTTAAAACTTGCGGAAAAATTTATCCTTACAATGTGAATGCATATGAAAACAATGTTGTTATCTATTCCTAAGCAATCTATCATAACTCTTAAGCAGCAGCTCAAAATTCTGATTTTCACGATCATAATCAGCTTTTACTCTTCCTTTAAGCTTTCTCTCCTTTCTTTGATTCTACAAAACATCAAAATGTGACCTAGTCACATCATATATTAAGAATCTCCAAATAGGAACTTAATAGAGTTAGATAGTGGTCTTTACCCGCAGTAGAGTCAAACTTTTTGACTTTACCATCCTCATGATCTTTCAGGTAAATAGGGAAGCTTCGCAACCAATGCCCCTTCTTTTGGAAAAAGAAACATATGGACTCTTTGGGAATGGTACAAGGGACTATCTCAGACTTAGCCTTTCTCTTTACCATTTGGTCAACCGAGTTGACTATGGCCGATCCCTTTCCACTGGGAAGAGAAAGTTTTTCTGGATTTCCAATGTTACCATTGTCAATGTCCATGGAAGTTTGGGAAGTCGATCTTCCAATCAAATTTACTTTACCAGTGCTCCAAATCATTGCTGATTCAGCAGCATCAAGCAAATAGGTAAGATCTTTAAGGGACATGTCATGGTCTGTCATATAGTAGTCCTAAAGGAACTCACTATGCGACTTAGGAAGTGATTGAATAACCTAGTCAACAACCAACTTCCTAAAGACTTTGACACCCAACTCTCTCGGCTTGTCAATATGTGACTTCATCTCCAAGATGTGAGCATACATAGACTTAGATTGCCAATAGGGCTTGAGTGACCTTGAACTTTTCAAGAACTTGTGGGTTAGGGAGAATAATTGGAGGATGTGGAGGAAGAGAAGTATGATTTCCATGATCCAACCACGGGACATCATCTTCATTAGGAAAAACTTGTTTCGAGAGATTTAGGAAGATCATAGTTGTCTGAACCAGATATCTATGATGGGAGAAATTCAAGTTAGTTGATTTAAGTCCTTAATATAACACCCAATATGAAATATTAAGGCTAGGAACCAACACAATATTTTATAACTTGGAAGAGGGATGCTGTAATCCAAGCTATAAAATATTTGAAGGTAGGCGAATGACGATTCACCAGTTTCCACCATGCAAAACAAAATGGGAATTAGGTTTTAATTGGATTGAAACTCCTAGATCTTTTGAGATTCATTGAACTTTTCAATGGAATGTTTAAATCTCGATTGTGCCCTCTCAAGTTTGTGACTGGGGTGCCGAAGATCACAAACAAGGTGTGAATAACCAAGCAAATTAACTTGGTACCCTTAATTTTATCACCTAATCGATGTGTCGGTTACCCACACGCGCTCCACTGATCTATGATAAACATTAACTCACCCTTTGCCACTCTTACTAGTCCATGTTAGTGTGTCGGTTACCCACACATGCTCCACCAACGACTTGGTAAGGTACGAAGTGCAATTTCATGGGTTAGCACCAAATTCACATTTTCCTAAGGAGTGTTACAAAGTGCAATTTATCATTATACTTTTAATGAAGGGAGAATTATAGTCCTTGTCTTACCCGTTCGGCTAACAACCCTCCACCAGTCAAGGAAGCGGTGGGTGAGAGTGGACACCCATTAAGCTGCCATTTTATAGGCAACAACCTTATACCCCCTTATAGACCGGCTTCGTGAATGAGGCCTACTAACGGTAAGACTGACTTGCTCTTATACATATATATATATATATATATATATATATATATATATATATATACATATATATATATATATATATATATATATATATATATATATATATATATATATATATTATTGACTCATAATACTATAAAGTATAAGGGTTGAGTTTTAACTTTTAAAACTCTAGGGTTTGGAATTAAAGTGTGTATGAGACTTTACGAATTCCAAAACTTGAGGGCAAGTTTTGAACAATTCAAAAATCTTTTGGATTTTCATAACTTATGAGTTTAATTAAGGTTTTTTAAAAAACTTTAATGAAGAGACTCTTGAACATCCATAACTTGAGGATAAGTTATGGAGTCCATAAAACTATTTATGAGAAAGACTCTTCAATTATGTAACCTATGACTCTTTAATGGGTCTTTAAAAGAAATGACTTTTGGTAATCCATAACTTGAGGACAAATTATGGACTCCATTAAAAAACATTTAGATCAAGAATTCACTAACAAACAATTTGCAAATAATTCCTATGATCTTACTAAAACTCATAAGCATGAACATCCATATCAACTATTTCAAGAATCATATAAACATACATAAAACTTGAAAATTTGATAATAACCATTGAAATGGATTAGTATAATCATTACCACATCAAAAACAGGTTTTATGAGCCTAAAACAGTTTATGGTAATGATTCTAGTCCATTTCCAGCAGCAAAACTCGAAATTATGCACATAGGGGCTCCTACTCGTCGAGTGCAAGAAACTACTCGACGAGTAGGATGCATTTTGTCATGGACTCGTCGAGTCCCCCATGGACTCGGCGAGTCCACTGAACAGTGGACAGAAAAAACGATTTTTTCAAGCAGTTTGCACCAAATATCAAGAAAACAAGCCTAGGCTCTGATACCACTGATGAGTTTTGGGCATTCTAACACTCCTATGGTGTACATGCAACCCTATAAACCTTGGATCTATGTTTTCTCTAATATTCATGCAAATAAGAATTTTCCAATGTTTACATCCTAACTAGCATGACATGGGGTACTTGTAATATAAAACTAGTAGAATGACATACCTTTCTTGTAGCTTGGATTCCTTAAGACCCTGTGAGCCTAGCACCCCAAATGTGATGCCTCAAATGTTTCACACAACACCACAACTCTTGGAATAACTTGAGAGTAGAACACCTTCACTCACAAAATCGGCTAGCCCTCTTTGTCTTGTCTTAGTGCCCGATTTTGCTTATATAGTGTGTCACATGTAGGGTTATACCATGTAAACCCTAATGTGCATGGCTTTTCATTTCCCCCATGATCCATGGGTTTTAACCTCCATGGAGAATCCATGGAGCACCCAATGGGTCCTAGCCCAATCTAGTGAATCATGGACCATAAGCCCACTATATAAGAATGAATGATTTACAAATCAATCCCCATATATTTAATTTGTCTCCTTTTGATGACAAAATTAATTCCAAATTAATTCTTGCTCAAGACTAATTAAATAATATGATTTCATATTAATATATTAGAACTTATAATATATTAACAAATTGTAAGTGTCCTTTTCTCATTTTGTCTATCCAACAGTTGAGTTGAAGATGCAACCCAAATGGACCATGCCAAATCGGGTCAAGTACATACTAAATATAGTTATGGACTTAGACACCTTATCCAACAAATATCACCAAAAGCATACAATGATACGTATGTATCCTCTAAAATATTAAAAGAACACAAGTATGAGCAAACATATAGGTACCCAAAAGGCGTAAACATTCAGATAACATATTTGTTGACATGGAAGCCATCATGAAGCAAATACAACACCATCTCAAACAGAAGCAGGAGCAAAAAGCACCATTAATCAGACAACTTGAAGCAGTCAAACGCGAAGAAGAACAACTACAACAAACATTACAAATCCTATCATCCTATTCCGCACCTAAAGAAGAAGAAGCTAGCAGCTCAACAACAAAACATCCAAAAGAAGACATTCAAGAGATACCATCCGATGATAGTCAGCCGCAAACATTACTCAAAACAGAAAAACAGTCCACTACATCAAATCCAGAAGAATATCCACCGTTTCAAGACAATAATAAAAATATAAAGAAATGGTATGTAATATTCAACGGCGCAAACAAAGGCATTTACGATGATTAAGGCATCGCCATTTCATTCATTCTTGGACAAAATGTTATCCACAAAAGCTATAAAACTAAAAATGAACCAGAAACAGCCTACAAGGAAGCATACAAAGCAATCATGAAAGATCACGTCGAACATTCAAAAACAGTTCTTCTTACTCCACAAAAACCAGTATTCATTCCTAAATCCCTTAACCAATTAAATGCCAAAATTGCCCTTGAAGCCATTCCATCAACCAAAGAAAAGGAAGCTATGAAAAAACCAACCGCCTAAAAATTTTCTAAATTATGGGACAGCCTCATCTCATACACCGAAGTCCATTCCTTGATGGGCTTTTACCCAGTAGCCAGGCGCCCAGGTCCCAAAGCAGTTTTTCTAGTAGACCTATCTGATCCTATGACTCTATGGGATTATTTTATTCATGGTTGTATCGATACAATTTATTTAGAAGGCACCAATTTACACTGCATCAGCGAATTCCCATCTGGTGTACAAACTATAATCAGAAACTACAAAACACGTTTTTCCAAACAAGAAGAGGCCTATTTATCAAGATGCATTCAAGCTACTCAATTTCCGATGAAGATTCTCAATTACTTGTCTCAAGCATTACCTTCGCAAACATGGGAATAAGCAATGGCTCAAAACCAACAAAGGATGACCTACCTCATGAAGTACCAACACAAGATCATTTAATTTTTGCATTAGGCGAGGTTTACCTCACATCATCTCCTATAGGCAATGGCAAGGATCAGAAATCTCGAGTCAGAATCAATTATGCAAGCAAAACATTCATTATCTACTCTCTCCAAGACAATGAAATTACACCAGACGCAATCAAAGCAATTGAAACCTTCGAACAGTCGTTCAAAAAAATTTCCCATCACTTAGTCGAATTACCAGCTAACCTCAAGAAGGAACTCTGCAAACACGTGATGCATGTACCACTGTGATGAAAATACGGAAGAAACACCGTTCATGGAAGATTAACATAGATTAACATAAATACGTCAGCCATGACCGCAACAAAGATGATTCAAGAAATATATGTCCTTTCGGTGGCGGGAGGGATTGACGCAAGCAATGACGCATAAAGTCATTATATGAAGACATTATTGAAGACACTTGTCCTTTCATTGTGGAAGGAATTCTAATTATTCTTTGTCATTTGTCGTTGTATAATTATTATTTGTATTTGTCGGTAGAATGTGACATAAAGTAGTGTCGATAGGATGTGAAATAAAGTGTAAGACCCTCCATAGTCTAGGGGTCTAAAATGTAAATATAGTTTGTCGTATTGCAATCATACAATTGCAATCAATAATTGTAACCGGCTCTTTCGAGCCTATAAATAGGGCATTTGCCATATGCAATGAACGAAGTGTTTTGAGTGTTTAAAGACTTGAGTTAACTCTCAACGTTCTTCCTCTGTTGAAATAGTTTATCTATTTCTGAATAGCAGAGCCCTCTGTTGAAATAGTTTATCTATTTCTGAATAGCAGAGCCTTCTATCCATACTATCCAAAACAATTCATATAATCCAACCAATCCATCATCAATTAAGAACATCATCAAATTATCATCCCGAGAGGGGGGGGGGGGCTTTTTATTAAATAATTATATTTTATTTTTTCTTTTTTTTAAAATAAGGAAAAACTTCATAAATGGTCCATATAATAGTGAAATGAAGAAAATGCCCTTCAGTTAACGGACAAAATATCATGGAGTGAATAATAAGGACCAAACATCAATAGTTTTGAAACCACAGTGTCCATTTGTGAGGTTTTTTAAACTTTGAGACTAAACTTTAGATTTTAGGATACCACAGGGAGCATTTATGAAGTTTTTTCTATAATTTATAAATAATCAAAAAGCAATAAAATAATCAAAAAATAAAAGAATAATGATATAAACATTAATTTAGATATGGTTGAGATTAAGCCTGAAGTACATCCAAACCGTACGGATGGTTCGTGTAACGACCAAAAATTCGTTACCAATTTAATCTGAAATTAAATTAAAAATGTAAAGTCATTAGTAGGAAACTAGCGATAGAAAGTTCGAGCGCTCCTCAAGACGATTATGTGTATATAAATATCACCGAAAATGAAAATCGTCTAAGGAAGTTACGACCATTTTAAAAGTACGCTACTATTTCAGAGAAAGGAAAAATTACGGCTCACCACAACGCGGTTAGGCCATATCCGTGACGCCTCGAGGTGATAGTGTCGAGGATAGGTGGCTACGGAACAAGATACATGGCAGCACTGAAACGACATGTGGCACGTCACTGCGGCATGGCCAAGAAATTACCACGGCGCCGCGCCGATCAACCACTACTATATGCACGAGTCATTCGTCATTCTCGCATGTGCGTTCGGCGGAGCTATCGTTCAGCTAGGATGCATTGTGTAAAGTATGAAGGAACATATTAAAGAGGGTCGATACAAACTTAAGGTACAATCGTTTGTCCCGTAATTTAGTTATTCACTTGTTATCTTAATCATAGAACGAGGTTCAGGACCTGAATTAGACTGTCGAGTTATGATATGGTGTTGTTATAGACCCAACGACATAATAAGATTATTAATATGGTCAGTGACAAATGTAAACCCCAAATTACGGGTTGAACTGATGTGAGTTATCCAACTAATGTTTTATAGGGTTAAGCCATTTGGTAGTTGTACGACAAGACTCGATGAGTCGGGTAACAAATGATTACCTGATTCAGTTAATTGTTAAACAACGGAATATCATAGTAAGCATGTACACGTTTTGGGAACTTAGTGTATTATCTGAATAGGTTCATACGAGTGGTTGGATAGAAAGGGGCGCAACACGTGAGGTTGAATTGGCAGTTTATCATCACTAACTAGACAAGTGAGTACATGTGGATTCTCGATACATGTCACCAGAAAAGTAAGATGATTTATTATGTATTTTATGTGAACAAGCAAGTCTTATCATATGATATTTGAGTATAAACTGAGTAGTTCCCATTGATTTATATTTGATTAAAAAAGGGAACATCGGGGGTCGAAATAACAACACGCCAAGTGTTTAGCAATCT
Source organism: Lactuca virosa (assembly GCF_052849685.1). NCBI lineage: Eukaryota > Viridiplantae > Streptophyta > Magnoliopsida > Asterales > Asteraceae > Lactuca > Lactuca virosa. The sequence goes on from NC_136434.1 coordinate 257,110,783, forward strand.
ACAACATAATTTGTTCAGAAAAAAATGACATTGCTGGTTATTGTTTTTGTTGTGTTATGGATAGGCTGGTTATTTCTTTGGATAATTGATTTGAAATTTGTTATTGATTACTGATGATGAGTTTTCATGATTGATATTTGATTTGGGATTGGTTTTGACCACTCATGAAGAGTGATATTATTCGATTGGATTCAGTTGCTCATAATGAACTTTCATGTGTTGAGATGAATGCATTCATAGTCTTCGAGATAGGTCTTACATAGTTAGAAAGTACTACTAAGATGATATCTCCCATCACGAAGTAGTACTGCTGGGAGGAACCAACATGATATATATATATATATATATACACACACACACAGAAGTATTGAGCCCCTAGAATCGAGGGTGGATTCCCTGGTAGGCTAGATTGGACCGGTCTGGAGTTTCGAGGCTATTACAAAAATACGGGATTGATCCCTTGTATATTCAGAATGGATAAAAATCCCACATTTCCATGCATATGGGAGTTGTACTCACGAGTCTTCGGATCTACGTAGTTTTTGCTATGTGCCTAGGTATAGGAATCAAAGAAGGTGAATGCGACTAGTAAAGATGACGAAAGTGTAGTGATTTGATTATGATGGCATGTGCGGAATTAAGAACGATTTAGTGAATCATCAAGTAAAATCAAGAACATGAACACTAGAAGTAAATAATTCTTTTAAGCTCTCATTAGTTTCATAGAAAGAGTACAAAATGGGTTTTGCAAATTCTCTCTCTAAACTAATCTCTCAAAATGTTCATTAGATAAAATGAGTGTCACTCACTTCTTTATAAAGGAAAGACAACTCATTATGCACAATCAAAGGAGTAAGCCCTCATAACATCCAAGAGTGACTTTGCCCCCTTACATTCTCCCCCTCAAAGTTAAGATTGGATGTCCGTCTTCAATCTCCAACGAGCACGCGCGATCAAGACCAAACTCCCCCTCGAAGTAAACACCGGTCTTCAAATCCTCAAATGAAAGATCCGCTTCGAATACCCATCATTCTCCCCCTTTTTATAAAAAAAATGATTATAAAACCCATTAAGGGTGAGATGCGCTCGAGGAATGAACTTTACAAAACTCCCCCTTGATGTGTTCCAAAAATGAAACACCAAAAATCTTACACGCAAAAACAATCACGAAAAAGCCACAAAAAATTTCCAATTTATGAAAATTTTTGACTTTTTGGGTGAAAGTTGCAAGATTTTTCAAAAACCGGGTAGAAATTGTCACTTTCTGAAACTTGCAGGGACCCATTGCGCCAAAACCAACCTAATATGCGAAACTCTATCCCATTTGCGAAACTTGGCATAAAGCGTAAATTCGCACAAACTGCAGGGGCCAGAAATGTAAAATCTTCATTTTCTCAGAAAATTAGCCCAATTTCGAAGTTAGGTATCTGCTGCCAACTTTTCGAAACTGCAGGGGCTAAATGAGAAATTTTGTCATTCTTCACAAATTTTTACTCCAATGTCGAAGTTGGACCATTTGTGTCATTTCGTGAAAAGTGTAGGGGTGCAAACTGAAAATATTTGTTTTCTTCCCCAATTTTCGTTATACAGGGACGAAGTATGAGATTGACTAATAAAAGTCAAAATCGACTTCCAACCCTTCGTTCTTCAATTCACATGCGTCCCTTTTACATTTTCACTCTTAATAACGAAGCACCAACAAAGCAACCCTTCGCTTTTAATTCCACAATCGATCAATAACGAATCAATCAACCCTTCGTTACTTAAAAATCAAGTCTTCGTTAATTGATTCCCGATTCTCATACCAAACTTTCGAAATTTACCAGCATTTTCGTTAGTCGATACCAAAACCTTCGTTACTCATGTCTTCCCAACTATCGATTCGTTATTCTCAAGTCTTTGCTTTTGGACAAACACATCAACTCCGAACTAACGAATATTTGTCATCGCTTTTACAAGTGATGACCAATATATGATTCAAACACACCTTTTTAACGAATTCACAGCTTTCGTTATCAATCAACTTCCAAGAACCTTCGCTTTCAGTTCTTAATCATCGACCATCAACAACCATTCGACCCATCTGCTTATCGATATCATTTCAAACCTTTGAAAATCGACACCAACAGGAAACTCGATTTAGACCCCAAATTCCATTCATTCACCAAAATCAATCGACATCTACAATCATCCTTCCCTATTCGTTCTCAAAAACCATTTGTTCGTCATCAATAAACCAACAAAAAACTGATTTCGTTCTCAATTAACTTCCCAAAATCAAACTTTCAATTTCAATTTCGTGCCATTAACATCGTCGATTTCTTGACCCATCGACTTTTCAAAATCGACATAACCAAACAATATCCAACCTTCGAAACTTATCATCACAGCCTTCGAAAGTAAATCAACAATTCTTGAAATCCAGTCAAATCGAAATCACAACCTTTTCAAAAATCAAATTTCTTCATCTGTTCATTATCAATCATCGACAACTAATCCTTCATAATCAGAATATGTGAACCTCAGAATCAGTCATCACACAAGATCGATTCCTTCATCCATTGAAATCGAATCATTCCTTTTTCCAAAACGAATTCAACTTCAATCCATTCAATTTTCAAATCTCGTTCAAGAAGCAAATATGAACAAACACAGTGTTCGTTCATCATGAACACACTCCCATTTAATTCCAAAATTAAACCCCAATTAAACCCGATTTCGACTTTCACAGACCAAATATGACTCGTATCAACCAAATTCCACATTCAATTCATTGATTCATCAATTGCAAACTGAGTTTGACTTTTCAAAATCAAATGCAAATAAACACGAAATCGATGTTTCTAATGCCAAATTTCAGATCAAAACATGAATGTTCATCTGTTCTTCATCAAACTATCTGTTAACCAACATCGATTTATTGACTCCATTCGTTCATCAATCGAGTCTAACCATTCAAAATCAAATTTCTAACCCAAAAATCACCAAAGTCGATTCCACAGTTTACCAATCAACATCGAATGATTATTAAAGATGAATGAATGAAATCGGGACTCAAGAACAACCGATTAATGAACAATCGATGAAAAAGAAAAACCGATGAAGACTGAAATCAACCTGGAACAAATTGTACAACTAGGTAATGCAAGTGTACAAATCAACAGTTCCTCAATTATATGACATCGGCCAATGTAAGATACGAATGGGCTCAATCAATGGTATCGAGAAGTGTATTGGATTTGACAAAATGGGCTTACAAATCGGATGAACAGTAAGTGGTTTAAACAAAATAAATTTGTTAAAATTGATTGGGCTCATGATGAACAGTGAATAAATAAATAAAATTTGAGAATAAGATTTTGATTTTGAATTGATCTAAACAAAAATAATTGGATCAACTATAGGGTTGAAACGAAATAGATCCAATGAGGCAAATCGATCAAAAATGAAAAACCCAAAATATGAATCGAAATCATGGACGTTTTGGAATCCATGTGAGAATTTGAGATACCTTTTTGACGAATCGATTTTCGTTTTCAACGAACGAATCAAATTTAGAAGATCTTGGTTCTTTTGTCGGAACGAGAAAATCTCCAATTTGAACATTGTATCACCCACAATGCGTGTTGTACAACTCGTTCTTCGTGTTCTTCGTGTTCTTCATCGATCCAAGAACATCTTCAAAAGAACCACCAACACATTTGGGTTTTGAGTTCAAATTCAATGCAACATTTGGAGATTATTGCTTTGGAACCCAAATTTACTTCACGGATTTCGGATTCACAACAACATTTGACGATTTTTGTGAATAAACCCGCTTGTTCTTCCTTTTAATATTCTTCTTCTTTTTCTTTCTCATCTTTTTGCATCTTGAAGACTTGATTTCATGAACAAACCCACTTTCCACAACATCAACTTTTTGAGTTTGAATCAAATCTTTTGGAGTTTGATACTTGTGAATTTCTTGGATCACCGACTTCCGATAAGGAATCATTCCTTCAAACGAATCATAAGAACACAAAATATCATCGGTTTGAACTCCAATCGAGCAAAAAACCTTTTCATCTTGAAAATCAACTTGAACGCCTTTTTCTTGAACATCAAGATCATCATCAAGAACACCTTCCCGAGCTTCACGACAATCTGCATAATATTCAAGTTTATTGCTTCCATATTTTCATTCAGCACGAGAAATTCCTTTTATGACTTCTCCATCTCTTCTATTTCTTCGTCTCTTTTGATATGTTGTAACCAAACGATCAAACAAATCTTTGGTTTGAAAAATTGGACAACTAATTAATTCTCCAACTTCATTCTTTTCTCCATTTACAACGATATCACATTCACTTTTCAATCCAACAGTCAAGCTATAAAGAAGATATTCAAAAGTGCATTCACCTTGATCATCCTTACTATAAATCATCTATTTCTCCATAATTGCTTCTTTTCTTTTCGAATCAAACGATATGAACTTGGGTTTTCTAGAGAGAGAAAGTGAAAAGCAAGGAGATCTCTAGAGAGAGAAAGTGAATATGAACCAAATTCTAGTGAGAGAAAGTGGTACAAACAAGTATTCTAGAGAGAGAAAATCGAATTATGGATCAAATCAAGGAAAATTTTGATTTCTAGAACACAAAACACTCTCTAAACACGAAGATCAATAAGAACATGAAGAATCACCAAATCAAGATAGCCATCAAGGATCAATTCTTGATCCAATCAAGAACACTCGCTCTGATACCAATTGTAGTGATTTGATTATGATGACATGTGCGGAATTAAGAACGATTTAGTGAATCATCAAGTAAAATCAAGAACATGAACACCAGAAGTAAATAATTCTTTTAAGCTCTCATTAGTTTCATAGAAAGAGTACAAAATGGGTTTTGCAAATTCTCTCTCTAAACTAATCTCTCAAAATGTTCATTAGATAAAATGAATGTCACTCACTTCCTTATAAAGGAAAGACAACTCATTATGCATAATCAAAGGAGTAAGCCCTCATAACATCCAAGAGTGACTTTGCACCCTTACAGAAAGGTGTAGCTAAAGTTGTAAATCTTTTTCTCTTTTATTGTGTGTTGTTGATATTGTTTTAATATACCGAAAGCTGTAAAACTCTAACAAATATGTGAATGTTTTGATAAAAGTAGTTTTAATAATATAAAATAGTGTTTAACGGTTACGGATTACAGTCCTAATAAAAATTTCTTTAGAGGGACCAACTATACGAACTACCCAAACCACATGGAGCATCCATATAATTTACCTATCAATTTTTTTTTATCATAATCTACTTTCATATTGTGTATGAAGTTTAGACGATCAATATAGCACATCATTTCGCATAGTATTACGATTCTTTAAACACCATTAGATATAAAATATTGTCAAGTAGTTAAAATAATATGAATATTGATTTACAAAAAATATAAACACTATTTGTAAGTTTATTTTGGACCATTATTGAAAAATAGTTGATATTACTAAATGTAAAAAATAATTATTAAATCATGTGATACATTTGCAAATTGACCGAGCAAGTGACATTAAGTTGCGGATTTTGACTCATAACCCATGATAACATCAAAGAAATTTCATTTGTTAGAAATAATTAGCATCTTTCTTCTTGTTTATTCTAGTAAAATTGAATCATACCACCTTTTCAGTTGATAAATACGAATAAGGCATTCAAATATTCTCAATAACGTGGACGAGTTTCCACACTAACCACTTATATAAATGGGCCCCGAGGCCCTGATTGTTCGAGAAAAGCAATATTTGTGAAAACCATTTTGACTGCTTGTCATCAAAAACAAGTACGGAGTATGTTTATTATTAAGTATGATAAGTAAACTTGAAAAGTAACATTTTTATGTAATTTTTTGTTTGAGTGTAATAGTAGTTGTATATCTCTGATATGACTATTTATATGAGTAAATGAATACTTATAGCACAATCCTTATTATGTGAGTGAACAGAGGTACTTACAACACAACCCTTTAAATAGAAAGATAATTTCTATATGTACCCCCCCCCCCCCCCCCAAATGTTGTGTACCCCCTCCATGTGAGTGTAATAGTGTTTGTATACCTCCTGATGTGACTATTTATGTGAGTGAAGGGGATAGAGGTACTTATAGCATAACCCTTTAGACGATGCGGTATGGGCCTAATAACGTCGTTATTGCCGACATGTAACATCAAAAAAGTTGTTGTAACGGGCGGAATACCCCCCCCCCCCTTCTCGTTATATCCGGTTGCCATTGAATCTTGTTGTCGTTACCACAGAAAGAAACAAGCAAAAATTGAACGTTGAACTCTTGACCGTTGACAAACGGTCACTTTGTTTAAAAAAAATTACCTATAAATATATTTCATTCTCATACACTTTTTACACATTTCAAAATTTTTTTTTATCATTTTCTATATTCTTTACAATTTTAAAACTTTTCAAAAAAATTATGGATCATTTCAATCGTTCGACGATGATAGTGACGATATATTCATCACTATAATGTACCAGTTTTACAACAACGGGCTACTACAAGCAGACCCAACCCCTCTACTAAAAAGACGTGCAATGTTAAATAAAAATCGTGAGTAAGGAAACGAACGTCTGTATCGCGATTACTTTGCGGATAATTGTGTGTACGAGTCGAAAGAGTTCAAAAGAATATTTCGTTTGAGTAGGAATGTGTTCCTACAGATCGCCAACGTCTTGGAAAGCCGGTATTGTTTCTTTAATTTCAATACATATTTAATATATCTTTATACAAAATAAATACAACTTTACTACATTTTTAATACTAAGGTACTATATTTTTAAAACTAATTAGTATATATTTAGGTATACATTTTTCCAATTGAGATATGATGCTACAGGTAGACGAGGATTCACAACGTTATAAAAATGTATTGCAGCCATTCGTTTGATGGCTATGGGGGAGTCACCCGACACCATCGACGATTATATGAGAATGTCCGAAAGAACTGCACGGGAGAGTTTGTATAGATTGTCAAAAGGTGCTGTGGAAACATTCGGAGACATATATTTGCGGAAAGCTTCGTTGCATGATACACACGAACTTTATGCAACACATGAAGAAAGACATGGGGTTCCCGGAATGATTGGAAGCATTGATTGCACGCACTGGAAATGGAAAAATTGTCCAGTAGCATGGAAAGGGCAGTATGCAAGTGGTCATCATGGTTCACCTTCGTTGGTTTTAGAGACTGTTGATTCCCAAGATTTATGAATTTGGCATGCATTTTTTGGGGTTGCGGGTTCCAACAACGACATCAACGTTCTTGATCAGTCGCCAATATTCGACGATATTTTGAATGGAAAGGCCTCAGATGCTCATTTAACATTGAATGGAAACGAATGCAAGTTTGAGTATTACCTTACGGATGGAATATATCCTCCGTATTTCACATTCGTGAAGGCATTCCGACACCCGGTTGAAGAAAGACATAAATTATTTAAGAGAAGACAAGATGGAACACGTAAGGATGTTGAACGTGCTTTTGGAGTGCTAAATACGAAGTGGCACATAGTTGAGCATGTGACACGACCACTGGACTTAGAAACTCTACGATATTTCATGTATGCATGTATCATAATGCATAACATGGTAGTAGGAGATAAATGACGAAATATTGCACACTATATCCTAACAGAGCCAAGACACGTTCAATTTCAAGCAGGAACAACATAATATTTGCATAGAATCGTTGACATTCAGGACGCAAATAAACACAGACAACCTCGAGAAGACTTGGCGGATTATATTTTCGACGGTAACGATAACGAATAGCATTGTTTAGGAAAAATAAAATATGTTTTTTTTTGTATTGTAATGTTTTTTAAAAATTTGGATGTTATGTGCAATTTAAATGCTATGTTATTTTTATGTTGTAAACATTATGTTTTATTTAGATATTCTGCTTTATTTAAAATATATTTGTTTTAATAAAAAAAATAAACACGGAAAAAAAATAAAAAAAAAATTATGAAATGCAAAATAGTTGGTGTTATAATATGCTCTTAACATCGTGACAATTTTCCTATTTGATGTTATAACACCATTGATGATGTGTCATGTGAGGTGACACCAAAATGACGTTATAACTAGTTGCTCATACACAATGCTTTTAGATATCAACTTTTCGGTTTATTTAAATCTTAAAGCTTTGTTGACCCTCCTTAAAGCTTTGTTGACCCTCCTTATCCGATCCTAGATGCTCATAATAAAAGATCCAAAATTATAAAATATGGTTCTCTTCGAAACATTTTCGTTTTTAACACGGAGGTCAAGTATATTTAGAACAAGCATTAAATATCTTTGTATGTAAAACTTGTTCTTGAAGATTTCAGAATACAAATTCAAGTAAAATGGAATCCATTATCAACAAAGATTAGTCCTATATTCATTGGAATTCGTGAATCGAATGAAAAGAGTTTAACCCTCCGTTTTGTGGTAATGGAGTTGTCATTTTTGTTTCATGATAATAAATTAACATGTATGCAAAGATTCGCCTTCAATTAATTAGACCGATTTAATATATATATATATATATATATATATATATATATATATATATATATATATATATATATATATATATATATATATGAAAAGTGAATATACCCTATATGGTATATAAGATTAGGTAAGTAGTTTTGTTCATTTCTAAAAAAAAAAAAAAAACTTCGTTCTTTTTAATACGTCCTTATTCACTGCAGAAACTCAATTTCTCAAATATTAATTAATTACATTTATGATTACACTTCCTACCAATTATCAAATATATTTTTCACTTTTTCTTGTTCGCAATTTCTTTTCACATGTTTATCTCAATAAAGTGGAGTGATTTGTCAAAAAACTATTTCGTCTGCTTAAAAAGATGAAAATGCATTCACTTTACATATCGAAGTCTTCCCTCATGATTTTATCCAATTTTCTCTACCATTGAAAAAACATCACCAATTTTTGTTGAAGAATCTTGTCCACGGTTGTTTTCTCAGTGAATCTTGGAATGCCGATTGTAACCGAAAGACGAATTGTTTTTTTTTCCTTTTCAAAAGAATAAACAAATAATCAAAACTACGTAGTTTTAATGAGTGAGTACCTAATTTTGTATACCCTCAACGGTATATTCACTTTTCCCTATATATATATATATATATATATATATATATATATATATATATATATATATATATATATATATATATATATATATAAAGAAGATATTTTTCCTATCACCTCATGCATTTGAAACCCTCACATCTTTTCACCTTCAAAGTTATTGATTACACATCATGGTTTTATAATTTATATAATATGTTTAATAAGCAATTAATGGATAGTCTACTATAAAAATGTCATTCTTTTTGAGTAGACACATAAATACAAATCACATACAAAATTCACAAAGAAAACAAGTTTAAAGGTTTTGTGTTGGTTTGAGGGCTTTGGACCATTTTTCGAACCATGCTATTTTGTTAAAGTTTTTAATTTTTAAGTTTGTTATATACTAATTCTTTTTTTATATTTTTTTTTGCTTAAGTATTCTTTTAAGACAATAATTGTATGTTGTGGTTGAAACTTTAATGTAAATTAGATTAGATTCATGTTATGGATCATATGTTATGAAAAGTGATATAGATAATATTTTATTATATATTGTATATATGTTTGTATGTTTGTGTTGCTTCAAAGTAATAATTAATAAAAAATCATGGATATGCAATATTAACCATAATATCCATGTAAGTCTCTTTAAAATGAAAATTGTCAATCTTATCACTTTATATTTTAGTATATGTTTAACATTTTAATTATAATACTAAGTGTCTTTTAAAAGTTTTCTTTTGTTTATTAATAATAGTAAGTGGTTTTAAAATTAATGAACCATAATTATAAATAATAAAATCAAATTATGAAAATCATGGATATGTCATATTGTCCATGCAAATCTCTTTTGAAATGCAAATTATCTATCTTATCAGTTTATTATTTAGTGTACGTTTCACATTTTAATAATAATGTTAAGTGTTTCTTAAAAGTCTTATTTAACTTATTAATAATAATAAGTGATTTAAAACTAAAGAACAATAATTTTAAATGATAATAACATCAATTTATAAATTACATAACGTTAGCAATAAATAAATTGTATTTTAAATGAACATCATTATTGAAATTAGAAAATAATCGCATAAGTAAAAATTTTAATTAATCAATCATAACAATTGTTAAAAATAATATTAAATAGATAATTATATTTAATTTTATTAATGAGGAAGGTGCGTTGATGTCAATGAATAATATTGTTCAAAATATTATGTCAAAGTTAATGTCTATAACATAACCATTTTAAACATATATTTTTCAACATTTCAACAATAAATTTTCAACCTACGATGCGCAACGCCTGAGAATTCGTCACATTCATTTGAAACCTCCAACTTTTCAATTTCTTTTTAAATTAATACATTAAATCCAATATTATTGTAATTTCAATATTAATTCTTTATTCTCAATATAAGATATTTAGTTTGTTAATCTAAATATGATATTAAATTAATAACATAATTTTAAAAATAAATTCAAAACCTTTTTTTAAATAGTTTAAAGTTTAAATGGCGATTTAAATCAAAATATCAAATTAACAAAAAAAAAAAAGAATAGTTAAAAATTACTTTTTATAATAATAATATTTTCCATAAAATAGATAGTCTAAAATAAATTTAAAATATTAAAAGTTTAAATAAAATATTAAATATAAAACATGTATTAAAAGATAGTTTTAAAACTCATTAAATATAAAATATGTATATCTAAATTGAGTTTATTTTTATTTTCACAGGTTACAGTTATTGAGATGATGCGATTTTTAAAAGAATAATATGAGATCTACTATTTGATACTCATAAATCCATTACGAAAGTAATTTCGTATACTCATTTTTGATAATGCTGATTATTTATTTAAAATACTTAGAACTTTTTTATAAAAAATTAGTTTAAGAATTATTAATTTAAACTTACTAACAACTATATATTTATTTTAATAACATATTTATCAATATTTTAATTATAATTGCGCAACGCACGGAATATCGTCTAGTCATTATCACTATCATTATCATACATATTTATAAAGCTAGCATTTTTCCTTGAACCTCATGCATTTGAAACCACCATAAAATTTTGCAAACACCTCATGCATTTGAAACCTCCTATTTTAATGAATACCACTCAAAAGTCTCATAATAATGATTAACAATTCAAAGGTTTTATAACTTATATAATATATTTAATAAACAATTAATGGATACTGTTAGAACAAAGTTCTAGTAGGATTGATAGATTCTAAGCAGAAAAACAATTAAAGACGTAATGATGAACATAGGAATGGTTTAACTGATGTCGAATGATTAAACTTTAACACCTCAGAAGAGCTCGATTAAGAACTTCGACTGTAGAGGTGTTTAGGGTTACAAAACAATAATAACTATAATCACGTTAGTATCTAAGGCATACATGCATGCACTATTTATAGCTAAACCCTATAATAATCACGGATGGACAGGTCCAATCCGGATATACAATACTAAGCCCATGACGCAACATAACATACCCAACAATCTCCCCTTTTACGTCAATGGAGCCGAAAGCTCAGTTCGGTTGAGCTATAGAAGACTTCTTGATAGTCTTGAACACCTTCGGTATGATGGACAGAAGAGTATGACGAAACGTGATATACCACTGAAGCATGTCCGTGAAGTTCTTCTTGTCTGCCTCAGAGTTCTGCTTGCACCGATGGATGATACTAATTATGTGCTCTAAGCAGTCCGTTGAGAACAGATGTTTGTCAACAAGAGCGAAAATAAATTTATTGGCTTCGCCTCTTGTGAACATCACCGTGAGATGTGTAGAATCAATTTGGCCCATCTTTATTTTATTCACATCTCCAGGTTTTGCTGTTGGCTTTACAGTGGGTTTCTTATTCATAACTTTAGCTATCTCCTGATCCATTGCAGCTACTTCATGGATATAGGAGGCCAACATCCTCTTTAGATGATCCAGGATCGGCTCATATTCTTTCGGATTGGTGAGCAGTATGTTAAACAACAAGATCCAATCATGAGGATTCAAGTTTGGAAGATCTGCCAGGCATATAACCGAAACCGAGTTTGCTGAATCTCAGGTTATTTTGAAACTAACATTGATAAACTTCCCGGCAGGCGAAGGTTTCAGCACCTTGACAGTAATAATCTTCTGTGCACTCCATGTCAAGTACTGAGGCTGACCGAACTTCAGATAAAAATCGATAAGTTCGCGATCAACTTTAGGATGAGGGAAGGGAACTTGAACAGTCGAATCAAATCAATGAAATGTAAATGCCTTTCGTGTTATAGGCATATCGAACTGTGAATCCCTTGAATTTTCACAATCAAAAGAAGTGACTGGTTCTAGCCAGTATACGCTTGGAAACTCTATTGCCTCTTTGATGAGCGTTTCTCTTGTCCAGAGAGGAAACAAGGCCTTTTTACAGTTTATAGCATCTTGCTCTTCCTTGTTCTTTCGCTCCCTTTCTTCAGCTTCCTTCGCAACCCGAAGGGTTTCATCCAATTCTTTATCCCTTTTCTTTCGCTTCAGGGCCTCAGCAATTGTTTCTTCTTCTTCATCACTATCATCATCCAATCCCTTTTTCTTATCTTGATTATCAGAACCCGAAGCTTCATTACCCTTTGGTTCGGTTTTGACAGTGACCTTCAGTTGAGCACCTTCTCCCCCTTGTTTTGGAGGTACGAATCTCTTCGAAACACCCTTCATTTTATGTAATAGAGCAAGGGCAGGAAGAAGTTTGGAAGTCAAATGATTCATGATGGTCAGAGTAAGTATTGGATCATGAGCACTAAGAAGATTGGTAAGCATATTCTTGACATCCCCAGCACAGCTCCGAAACACAGCTCGCTCTGTCTTTAACAATGAAATCTCCTTTTCAGCTTGAGCTAATTGCACTTTCTGAACTTCAATAGTAGAGGCTTGACGTGCAAGATCTTCCTTTAATGCACTCTCCTTAGCTAAATCAGCTTGGAGTGTTTGAAGATGAGAAGTCACTGAGCTAAGTAGAGAAGTGTTCTCAGCTTGAATGGAAGAACGAACAGACTCAAATTTAGCTTGCTCCTCTTTTAGTGACTTGGATAAGGAATCAACTGAAGCCTTCACTTTGGCTGCATTTGAATCAGCATGTCCTTTGAGTGATTCAAGAAAAATCTGAGAGCTGTGAACAAGTTCTGCAACTTCAGCAGTGGCCTTCTGGCAAGAAGAAGTGGAATCCTCAAAGGCCTTTGTCAATTTGTCAATGGCCCCAATATATTGCTCAAAAGCGGTGTCCAGAAAAGCTTTGAGCACAACATCGTTGTATGACTTGTTAGAGGCAAGCAATTGGTCAAGCTTTTCATCAATACTCTGTAACTGTTGTCGTGAGACAGGAGCCTCTTCAACGTCGTCTGTTGGAAGCCGATAGGGACTGTAATAAGTCGAGTCAAATTCAACATTATCACCACCGAGAGTGGCACCAGAATCGGTTGAAGGTGAGGGTGAAAGAGGTTTGGATGTAATAGGAGGTTCGGTTTCAGTATTCGCCCCCGTATCAGATACGTTGACGTTAACTGTTGGTTCGGTTGTAGTGGTGGTAGTTGCTTGGGAAATGATACGAGGTGGTAAAGGAGTTGTAGAAATTGGTATGGTACTAACTGGTGGTGGTGGTACAAAAGTTGTTGTTTGAGATGTGGTAGGTGGTGGAATTGGAGCAACCGAAACTTGAGCAATGGTTTTCGGTGGAGATGGAGGAGGTGTTGGAACCGTGTCATTAAGAGGTTCGGTGGGAGTAGGAGAACGAGGAGGTGTGTTACCTCTCGGTGATTCATGATGTTGAATTTCCTCTTCCTCATCCTCCTCATCATTGTCTGAGCTGGGAGGAAAAGGACTCTTTGATTTCTTCGCCATCTTCTTAATCTTCTTTGGAGCCGAAGAATCACCTTTATCAGCCTTTCGCTTTTTAGACTTGGCAGCTTTAGACGAAGGACCTTCGGTTGTCACTTTCTTGGTAGTTGCCCTTTTTCCTCGGTTGGCAGGGTTCTCCACAACATCCAAAGCAGCTTGCTGTTCAGGAGTCAGTACTCTCGGTCCTTTGGGAGGAAGCTTTCGGTATTCAGCCATCACCTTACTTTCGGCTGACACACATCTGTACATCGTCTCAGGTATGGAACCATTGTGGGAGAACTTTGTGGCATCAGAGAAGATGATCTTCTTCGTATGAAAGGTAGCCACAGACGAGACCAGGGCATCCTTCATTACTGGAATCTGCAAAATATCAATAGCCCTTCGTGTGATGATGGTCCACAAGCGACCACAAGAAATTTCAAAGTGTCTCGTTGAAGTATTGAGACTTTGCACCACTTGTGACCAAATAATCGACCCATAGTCGAGATTAATTCCATTGTAGAGACCATAGAGAATGGTCAGAAAACCCTTACTGGTACCATCTGACCCAGCAACCCTCTCCGCTAAAATTTTGTTGAGAAGAGTAAGCAATCCATTCCATTGTGGCGGCAAACATGATTTCTTAACCTTCGTCACGGTGGTAAGAACATCAGTGTATCCCATCTCGTAGAGCATTGTAAACAGTTGAGTTGTGGTTATGAAAAAAGGAGAGATAACAGAGGCATCGACGGCAAGCTTTAACAGGGAACAGAATCGCCCTTTTGAAATTGATGCCTTGTACGAGAAGATTTGAAAGTAGATCCTCTCCTTGTTCTTGTCATAGGTTGCAGTAGAATAGACTTGCGATAATAGAGACACCGGTACTGATTCCACCTGTGTGAGTGCGATAACCAGAGGAGAGTATTTGAGGCATTCAACAACGTGGAGCATGTACGAATCATATAGAAACGGGTTCAGTTGAATGATCATGTTCTGATTGGGTTTGATCACGAGCAATGAAGACGATGCAGTTTGATCTTGAACAGATGAGGAATCCGCCATTGTTGAGACAAGGAAGAAGATGAACAGTTGCAGATCACCTTGTGTATTGAGAGAATTTGAAGAAGGTAAGAAGGTACAATATGTGTGAGAAACCTTTTATATACCGTTGCCAGGAGAGAGAAAGAATCTTCGTGATGATGATACGATCACTGAAACGTCGCCTGAAAAAGCGCGATGTGACAGCTTGGTTTCCCCAGATAAACGTCAACAAGCGTGGGTTTAGGAACCGTTTAAATTCACGCGCCCAAAATCTTATCCACATATCGTCTTTTCAAATTCACCTTCGCTTCAGATATGATAACAGCTATTTTCGCGCCTAAAAGAAACTTCACACAGGCCATAAGAAACAACCAGAATTTTAGAAAATCACAAAGTATTTTCGTGCAAGAGTGTGCCAAAAATAAAGAAATAAAGCGAAATGTGTATAGGATGTAAGTGATGTCTGTTAGAAGACATAAAGCAGATGATTCCGGGCAAGAAACTCTTCCTTCAAAGTCAAGAGAGACTTGAAGTGCTTGCGTGGTTTCCCGAAACAATACGATCGAGTGCTTGTAAAGAAACACCGAAAGGCTTCTTTTAAATAATAGGCTAAGGGTGGCTTATCTTCAACCAAACGTTGATTCTTAACATAAGACCGAACGTTGGATGAAGTACTTGTGAGACCGATGTGGTTTGTTGAACAAGTAGGTTGGATATAATTTGATGTGACTGAAGATGTTATATAAATCTCAAAAACAAAACCAAACTGGATCTTTTTGGGAAGAAATGCCTTGGTGTTAGACAATTTCATAAAAGACCACTCAAAAATAAAATGAGATTTTGTCAGGTAACAAGTAAGATCTTGAATATAAAGATTCACCGTCAATTCATTGTTGGTGTTGGATTGTGGGTTTCACTCAGCACGTGGTTTACGTATCTAAGATCATAAACACGGATTTTATGCAACCATAAACCTCAGTGGTAAAAGCTGAGAGTCTCAAGGGTTACAGTGGTGAACCGAAAGTTGATGGAGAATGTAAGGATGTTGGTTAAGGAACCGAAAGTACCTCTGCTATATAAACGTGACAAAGCAGAAAACTCTTAACTTATTTGAGAAGAGTAAGGTAGCTCTTGACTTGAGTGGATTTTAACAGGCTGATTGGGAAGAAACGATAGGTATAGATCGAATCATTAAGGCCTAGCTCTTAGTCTTAGAGGCTTCGGTCGACATGCATCAACATGCTTCTAGGGACACTTAACTAGTTCATATGAAAAGAATCATACCTGCCTTAGCTCCAAATTATGGTGCACTGAAATACTTGGGACCTAATTAAAAAGAACAAGCAAACAAACAAACCACACAAACAAAACAAACGAAACAAAACAAAAAAAAACTTTTTAGAAAAATATTTTTGGAGTTTTGAGATTTTCTGAAAAATAATAAAAACAGAAAAATAAAAGAAAAATATTTTTGGATTTTTGAACTTTTGTGAAAAATAATAAAAACAGAAAAATAAACCAAAAGAAATTAGCACAAAACACTCAAAAAAATAATAATAATAAAATGAAAGAGAAAATAGAGTAAGAAATAGACTTAAAAAAATAGACTTAAGAAAAATAAGACTTAAAAAAATAAACAAAATTTACAGCCGAAACCAACCCTTAAAAGAATGAAGCGAAATAAGCCGAGCGTTCGGTTCATTTCGGTTCCTTAAAATTCCGAAGCCGAAATAGACCGAGCGTTCGGTTCATTTCGGTTCCCGAAAATTATGGAGCCGAAATAGACCGAGCGTTCGGTTCATTTCGGTTCCCGAAAAATCCGGAACCGAAATAGACCGCGTTTTCGCTCTATTTCGCTTGTCTAATTTTTAGAGAGAGATTTGAGGGTTCGGTACCGACTCTGCTTCCATCATTCCCAAACCTTGTAAAATTTTATTGAAGCTTGCTTCTGGCAAGGCTTTAGTGAATATATCAGCCAGTTGATCAGATGACCGAACGAAATGTACTTCCACGTTCCCATCTTCTACATGGTCCTTGATGAAATGGTATCTCAGAGAAATATGCTTTGTCTTTGAGTGTTGCACTGGATTGTTGCATATTCTTATCGCACTTTCTGAGTCACAATAGAGAGGTATTTTCTTCATGCTTAGTCTGTAGTCCCTCAGTTGGCTTTATATCCATATCACTTGAGAGGTACAGGATGCTGCAGCTATATACTCAGCTTCGGCTGTTGAAAGAGAGACACAGGTTTGCTTCTTGGACTACCAGGTAACAAGTTTACCGTCAAGGAATTGGCATCCACCAGTTGTGCTCTTTCGGTCCAGACCACATCCTCCAAGATCGGCGTCAGAAAAGGCTTGAACAAAAAATCCAGATCTAGCTGGGTACCAAAGACCGAGAGAGGAGGTTCGCTTCAGATAACGAAAAATATTTTTCTCTGCCACCATGTGAGGTTCTCTTGGATTAGCTTGAAACCTGGCACAATAACAAACAGAAAACATAATGTCTGGTCTACTAGCCGTTAGATACATAAGAGACCCTATCATTTGACGATAGAGTGTTACATCAACAGCAGGTTTTTCCAAAGACGGTGTTAACTTTGTGCCAAACGCCATAGGAACCTTCACTTTTGAATCTCCCGTCATACCGAACTTTCCCAACAAGTTCTTCGTGTAGGCCTCCTGGTTGATAAAAATACCTTCTGGTCCCTGTCTTATATTCAAACCAAGGAAAAAATTAATCGGACCCATTGCGCTCATTTCAAATTTAGTCTCCATCAACTTCCTGAATTCAGCCGTTAAGCTAGGATTCGTGGAGCCGAAGATGATGTCATCGACATAAATCTGAACTATCATTAGATGTTCGCCTTCTTTCTTTCGGAAGAAGGTTGGGTCAACCGAACCTTGCTTGAATTTAGATATTTTGAGAAAGCGAGTTAAAGTTTCATACCAGGCCCTCGGTGCTTGCTTCAGACCATATACAGCTTTATCTAACACATAGCAGTGATCAGGGTATTTCTCATTCACGAACGCAGGTAGTTGCTCAACATACACCGTTTCTTCTAGTTCTCCATTCAAGAAAGCACACTTCACATCCATTTGGAAAACTTCGAAGTTTTTATGAGCAGCATATGCCAGAAAGATTCTAACTGATTCCAACCTTGCTACAGGAGCGAAGGTCTCCTCATAATCTATCCCTTCTTCTTGGCAATATCCTTTTACCACTAACCGAGCCTTATTGCGTATAACGTTCCCCTCTTTGTCCAACTTATTCCTGAAGACCCATTTTAAGCCGACCACTGAAGCATCCTTTGGAGTGGAAATCAACCTCCAAACTCGATTACGTTCAAACTCATGGAGTTCATCTTGCATGGCTTGTACCCAATCAGCGTGATCAAGTGCAGCATTAACTATCTTCGGTTCGACTTTGGATACAAACGAATTAAACATACAAAATTCAACATTAGAGAATAATGCAGTTTGTTTCGCTTTCAATTGAGAACGTGTTAGAACCCGTTCAGATGATTCACCGATTATTTGTGCTTTGGGATGATCCTTAGTCCATTTCATTAGAGGAGGGTAATTTGGGTCATAGGCTGGATCCAACTCTGCATTTACTTCTTCTTCAAGTTCTGATTGATCACCTTCGTCATTTGTATTCTCTTTCTCCCCCTCAAATGACGAAGCGTATCCCTTGTTAGGTTCAGAATTTTCTTCTTCTGTTATAGTTGGATTCTCCCCCTCGATTGGACTATCATTGGGTGGGATTGGAGTTGAATGCTCCCCCCCCCCCCATCTGGACTTTTATGGGTTGGGGATGGAGTTGGATTCTCCCCCTCAAAAGACATATCGGTTGTCTTTGGTGCAGATGAACCCTCCCCCGTGAACGTTGAGCTGTTGTTTGGAGAGTCAATTGAGGGTTGACCTTCAGTCGGTTTAGGAGGTTCATTTTCCATTTCTTTTGCAGCTTCATCAATGATCTTTTTCAGATTGTCGATTTTGTTGTCTGTTGCTTTCGCCTCTGAGTGTGCAACCTTTTCTGGTTCATCAAATAGCCTTATGTACTCTTCAAACAGGTTGGAAATTGGAACCGAGACTTGTCCTGACTCAGGAAATATTTCCCCCAAGGCACTTTTGCTTCTTTGAACTTTCTTCATGTAGTTATCATCAAAGGTTACATAGTATGTTTCTTCAATTCGTTTAGATCGTTTGTTCAAAACTCTGTATGCCTTTGAAGTGAGTGAATAACCAAGAAAAATTCCCTCATCGGCTTTGACGTCAAACTTGTTTCGGTTCTCTTTGGAATTAAAAATGAAGCACCTTGAACCGAACACGTGGAAAAATTTAACGTTGGGCTTTTGATTGTTCAGAATTTCATACGGAGTGATGGAGAATCGTTTGTTGAGTAACGATCGGTTCTGAGTATAGCACGCGGTTGCAACTGCATCAGCCCAGAAGTATAGCGGAAGAGAAGCGAAGCTTAGCATGGTTCGGGCTGCCTCACATAAAGAACGGTTTCGTCTTTCAACAATCCCATTCTATTGTGGTGTATAGGGTGCCGAGAAGTTGTGAGATATCCCCTTTTCAGCCAGAAAGTCCTCAAAATCTTTATTCTTGAATTCAAGCCCATTGTCGCTTCTGATATTCCTCACCAGCTTTCGCAGCTGCACTTCCACTTACTTGATGAACATCTTCAATTTGGGAGTTGCGTCTGATTTCTGTTTAAGAAAGAAAACCCAGGTGAAGCGTGAAAAATCATCTACTATGACAAGAATGAACTTACTACCACCGAAGCTTTCGATAGCCGAAGGTCCACATAAGTCAATATGCAGAAGTTCAAGAGCTTCAACAATCTTTGTATTGATACGTGTAGGATGGCTCTTTCTACTTTGTTTTCCCATCTCACACGCTGCACATAGGTGTTCCTTATAAAACTTGAGAAGAGGAAGGCCTCGACCATGATCACCAAGCACCAACTTATTAATGTCTTTGAAGTGCAGGTGTGATAGGCATCGATGCCACAACCAACTTTCGTCAGTGTTCGCCTTTGACAGCATGCATATTGCTGGTTTTCCTCGAATTGGGTTGAGATTTAAAGGATACATCTCTCCCTTGCATTCAGACTTCAACAGAACCCTTTTAGATTGCTTCTCAATAATTTCTGATCCCTCATCATCAAATGAAACCTTCAAACCAGTACCCACAACCAATTGTGATACACTGATGAGGTTATGCTGCAACCCTTCCACATAAGCTACTTTACAAATCGAGAAGTCTCCGTTGGTTATCATTCTATATCCTTTGATTGTGCCATAAGAGTTATTTCCATACTTCACAAATCCACCATCCTTAAGGGACTGAAACTCCCTTAGCTCTTCCCTCCTTCCTGTCATGTGACGCGAGCAGCCACTGTCTATGTACCATTCGTCATCGAACTGCTCGTCACTTATAACCTGCAAATTCAAGCAGATTTAGGAACCCAAAGTTTCTTGGGCCCTGGTGAGTCTTTTACAGAAAAAGGAATAGCAGTAGAAATATCAACCAAATAAGTTCTTTTTATTAGAGTTGTTTGGTCTTTTCTTTTGATGGTATACACCTTGATTTTGTTTTCATCTTGTTTAAATTGTGGTGTATTAGATGGTGTGTTGTTAGATGGTTTTGGGATATTCTTTTTAATCCTAGGGTTAGATGACTTTTTCTTATTATTGATATCAGAATCTGAATCAAGCTTTCCCTTTCCTTTGATGTCCTTCACTGAATTCGATTTTCTTTAGGAGTAGGACGGACCAAAACTTGACTTTCGGTTGTTAGCCTTGGCGTTGTGAGCGAAACTTGACGTTCGGTTTTGAGCGCTGGTGTTGGAATCGAAACTAGACGTTCGGTTCTGAGCTTTGGAATAGTAAGAGCTTGGACTAAAATTTTCTTTCCCTTTTAACTTTTCCTTTTCTTTGGCAATGGACTCTTTCTTGGAAGGAACGTAGTTGGGGTTTTGAGATTGCCAATAACGTTTTCGCTCATTTAGATTTTTCATGTATCTTTGATTTCTTTGTCGTTTCTGTTCAGCTAACTCCTTCTGAGATTTGTGAATATTGAAGCTTGATTTTGGCTTCTCCTTTTGAGTTTCGGATGTCTTGGAAGGAACATTCGGTGTTTTCTTTGGTTCTTCATGTATCTCTTTTGTTCCACTTGTGCTTGGTTTGTCAAAACTTGAGGGGTTTGTTGATGGGTTCTGCAACGTATCTTCCTTTTACCCTCCATGAGGTTTGCTCCGATAAGCCGATGGTTTCGTCTGCGTTATCAATAGGGGCTGACCAGAAATAATCGTCGCACCCTTCAGCATTGTCTTTGTCGACCAAGATTTTCAATTCTGCTGTTTGTTTTGTAGTGACCCCTGTAACAGCATATACCTGATTTGGCACAGTTTGAACCTTTTGATAAACCACTGCTTTCTCTTTGAGTTTTTGCGGCTTGTCCTTTGACAGGCGAGCGTATTCAACCGATTTTTCAGATATGAGGGGTTTCTCATTCTCGGTTTCGCTTTTCATAAACTCAGAACAATCAACCACGTCTTCTACCGAGATTTCGCTCATCTCACTTTCCTCATCAAATTCAGACGTATTTTCTATATTCATTTTATGTTCTGAAATTAATTTGGCGTTAGACGAGTCAAATGATTGAATGGTCTCGGACTTAATTTTTAACCTATCATTTTCATCTAAAAGATTTTTGAGCATACATTTATGTTCCTTAGAGTCAATGAAGGTCTCTATTTTGTCCAGTCCGATTTTATAAGCGATGGATGTCTCTTCTGAGGACATTATGGATTCACATTCAACGATGACCTCATCCTCCTTAAATTCAAGGAAGGGTAAGATCATCTTATGAATCTTTTTCCCTATTTCACAACATAAGTGCAACTGAGCAATATTTGTATATAAGCGTTTAGCAATTAAACAAAAAACATTCCTTTGCTTAAAAAACTTTAAATTGTCTCTTTGCAAATAAATAATTTCAACCCTAGCCCTATTTTACTCCGTCTCCTTCAACTCAATCCACATCCTTCTCTCCTCACTCTTTGAAGACACCCTGCTGAGTTGGTCAGTTAGGTTAGAGTTCGCAAAGCGAGTTTGCATGAGGCTACCACTTAAGTTAGAAAATTTAAATTTTAATTCATTTAATTCTTCTTCATAATTTGTTATAGGAACTTTAAGTGATTCAAGGATGGATTGTACCTTTTTGATCAGCCGATCATAGTCGTTGATCTTCTCACTCACGGGCTTGGCTGCAAAGCACTTGTCCTCAGTTAGGTTTGGCTCCTTACTCGCACTTTCGGTTGGTCTACCAGCTGTAACCATCAAACATTTTCCAGCCGAACCTGTATCCTTCGCCACATAAGCTCTTCCATGTGTGGGCTTTCTCACTTCTTCATCCTCAGAATCGGTTGACCAGACTTCAACGCCACCGAACTCATCTTCATCCGCATTTTCCTGCACAATCAATGTGACAATCGTCAATTTCCGGTCAAGTCAAAGTCAAACAAAGTCAACAAGTCAAACCGGTCAACTCAGTTAACCCTTGTATGTTAGGGTTTACTCTATGTAATTACTAAACAACTCGCTATTTTAATGAGAAAACATCATTTGGAAAATTCGTGTGTTTAAATTTCCTTAGCCTTGATAATGCTAAACAATGAACCAAAGAGATAAAACACTATTGCACACTCATCGGGAGTGTGTAGGACACTAAAACATGACTTAACGGGGTTTACGGACCTTGCATTGCGAAGCCGTACACTCAAAAAGGTCACAAACGAAACCTCCCTCAATCGTTTTCACTCTATCTCCTTCTATTTGAAATCTCTCCCAAATCTCTCTCAAAAGTTCCCGTAACTTTTTGAAACCATTCGGGTCATCCCGACCCTTAACCGGGTCAAAAATCGCTTAAAACGGGGTTAGAACGGGAAAAATACCCCAAAAGACCCGAAACCCCTTTTAAGGCCGAAGTCCCCCTATAGGGGCCAAACCCTCCTTGGACCGGAGTCTCCTTGAGCAGCCGCAGCCAGCGAGCCGCAGCCACCGACCGCAGCCAGCAGCCGCAGTCACCGAGCTGGAGCCCGGGGCCGCAGCCGTCAAGCCCGGGGCCGCAGCCGTCAAGCCCGCAGCCACCTCGCCACATCTCCATACGATTTTTCTACAATTTATGGTGATGTTTACAAAACTGCCTATCATTTCAAACATCAACCCGGACCAGTCTGTGATTATGGACGTTTACACACATGTTGGAGACCACTAAAAATCATGAGAAAATTTATGAGCAAACTAGACATGTTTTCCAAACTCCCAGAATTTACGGATTCGGATTTGGAGCTGTTATGAATTTTCTATGAATTTTCTAAGAACAGTAATAGAAAATGTTAACAACAGAAAAATGCTATCAATTTCATTTCACCTTGTAACATGTCGAGCAATGTGTATATCTTTATGTGAATAAATGTTATTACAATAAATGACATTTTGTCTTAGTATATGGACATGCATCAGTTAACAAATGGATTTTGATATATATAGAACATAGAAGATAACAAATTGTTATAAATATAGTACATCCATCACATACAAATAATTGAATAAACTATGTTAAGTGTAGCTTATGTACATTACCACTACTACCCTTGTTTTGATAAACTATAATAGGTATAGTGTATGATACATTACATAACACACTCATACAAAAAGGATACATTTATAGAAAAGGGATTTTCATTACATCACATGTAAATTCGTTAATGACTTCTGTGAGACATTCGCTTCACATTATCAATAAGTCTTGTATTGTAACCAGAGTCTCCTGGAGGGAGAGCGTGATAGTTGTATATAGATCTATATTGGGTTTGACAAACCCACACCCGAGCTGCATGCAACAGCTAGACCGGCAGGTCTGAGGTGACAAATGTCATAACATTTCCGACGCCTGAAGAACGTCGTTTCAGGCCAACTAGGTCATAGCATGGTTATAATAACTCACATTAAAATATTAACAAACATAGAATTTACGGGGATTTCATTGAAATTAAACGAGTTTATGTCGATTTAAACTTGCATTGTTTTTACTATAAATATGACAAATTAATTGTACATTCTGGTCTTTGGGTTTTAAGACTACATTTACACATTAAGGAAAATATTGGATTTTCTGGAACGGACACTACTTTTACAAGAAAAAGGTTTTCATAATTGCATACAAAAACTTATGAACTCACCAACCTTTGTGTTGACACTTTTTCAAACCAACTTGTATTCTCAGGAAATCACTAAACAGGTAACCAAGTGCTTTTGAGGATGGGACGTTAAGGCGTCAAACATTTCACGTTTTGTCAGCATATTGTAATTGGTTTGGAAACATGTAATTCATACAATGATGTAACTCTTTCAATTATATATATGTTGGTTGTGTTTACTTTGATCACTATTGCAAAATGTTGTTATGATACTATACATGAAGTCCTCCACCTCCGGACGTTTCCGCCATCCTTGGTTTGGGGGTGTGACAGATTGGTATCAGAGCACAGTTTATAGTGAATTAAGTATATCAAACCACATAAGATATACAAACTATAAACACATTTGGGACTAAAAGTCTCTGATTTTAAAACATTTTAATGGGATATACTTTTAGAAAATAAATAGTTTTCTCGTTTAAAGTATACATACATGCGTTACATACTCGTGTAGTGTCATAACTAGGAGAACATAAAGTAAAAGAAGAGGAGTTGTACCCTATGAGTATGCCTTAGTATGTGTGAATCAAGTCTAGGAGGGATATAGCCTGATCAACTATATCTGTCCGAGAAGTGACTTACACATACCGGGGGATAGTCGTAATGGGCAACAAATCTAATAACCTAACTTCACTCTACAAAGAATGCTCTAAGAACCAAATCTAAACATTTAAAATACTATAGGAATATCTGTATGTTGCTATAGCGCAATATTAATATTATTAACCGTTACATGCTTCTTACGCTCCCATTCTCGCACAGACGACATGGCAGGATTCCACTTACCAGGAGACCCATACTTTCCCAATCTGGGAAACGCCGGCTGGATCGAAGAAGAGCCCGAAGAACTGATCGAAGAGGACCCCGAAGTGGAACCCGAAGAGGAGCCCGAAGAGGAGCCCGAAGAGGAACCCGAGGAGGAACCGGAAGAAGAAGAAGAAGAAGAGGAAGACATCGAGGCAGACATGGATGAAGACGAAAGTGAAGAAGAACCAGAAGTCATCAATCCTCCCTATATAGCCAGAGTTCCCGCCAACCGATACGACTTCTTCGGACCCGTACCTCGATGGGCGACCACAATTGAGGGATGGGGTCGCCGTCAACGACAACGATCACCTTACGGAGGTCAACGAGGTTTCTATGACCTCAGCCACGGAGGACCAGCCGATAGAGCCCTCCCATTCATGACTCAACAGATAGCGATTATGGATGATCGCGGTAGAATGACGACCGATCAGGTCCGGGAACTAAGTGCCATCATAGAGTCTACCACTGCTCGCACCAGAGACCTAGAACGAGACTCCCACTACAGAGATCAACTCATTCAGGACCTTCTCGCTGCTCGAGCAGAAGCAAGGGAGTATCAGGAAAGATACTTGGCGCTTGAGGAGAGAATGGTTGCAACCAAACGGAGATTAGCAGAACTGCAAGGCGCATCGACATCATCCCAAGCTCCATCAGGGAAGGATCGTCGTGAGTAGGATTCATTACTACTCACACAACTTCGTAGTATAGGTTTATGAGCATGCGTTGGTGCTACTCTTTTGTATGTAGGTTGACCCCGCGATTAAGTGATTACACTATTCAAGGGGCTTTTGTGCTGTCGAAACTATCTTTTACATTGATGTAATGTAGACCCTTATGAGGTCAAATTTTCTCCAAAACAATATGTACTAAAAGTTTATCAATGAATTTGGCATGCATTTTACTTCATTGGATGTTGACATGAGATTTTACTATGTGGTATTACAAACAATTTACAACTGATAACTCTAAGATTTTTAAGTGTACCTCGTCGTTATGTGTAATTAAAGAAGTAATCGACCTAGAAATGGTGAGTCCGCCTTAGGACCTGTTCCTTGTTTGGTTGTGGACTTAGGGCAGACTCATTAGTATCAACATCTTATTAAAATTTTAATTACACATAACTGGGGCACATTGAGCGAATCTTAGGAGTGGGTCAGACACGGAACCGAACACATGACTCCGTTTGAGTCACCACTATTCAATTCATAAGTTCAATTGCATAAACTTTCTCCATGAATTACTTGCTAATGCAATAAAGTCGGAATATAATACAAATGAGAGAAAACAAGTGACACTCGACTCGTATTAATATTGAAGTCCTTACCGACTTGTCATTTTAAAAACTTGTGACAGAACTATGCCGCCAAGGAGAAGACCAAGACCTTCCAGCAGCGCAACACCACCTCCTCCGCCGCCGCCTCCGCAATTTGATCCGGCAATGTTCCAGGCTGCAGTAGCAGCAGCTGTGGCGGCAGCTATGTTGCAAATCGGCACTAATGGCAATGGTGGATCTGGATCTGGTGCTACACCCTCTAACCAGGGTGACAGTTCGGGGCGCACAAAGGAATGCACCTACAAGGACTTCACCAACGGCAAACCCGATACCTTTAATGGGAGCGGGGGCGTCATGAAATTGATGCAATGGTTCGAAAGGACCGAAGCAGTCTTCGAAATCTGTGCTTGTCCCGAAGCGAGCAAGGTCAAGTACGCGGCATTCACTTTCACCGGTAGGGCTCTCACTTGGTGGAATGGCCGAGTTAAATCACTTACTCCAACGGTGGCTAACTCCATAAGCTGGGAAGACCTAAAAGCGTTGATGCTAAAGGAGTATTGCCCGAGGGGTGAAATACAAAAACTCGAAGAAGAACTCTGGAACCTCAGAATGTCAGGCACAGATCTTGAAACTTACACGGCCCGATTCAATGACCTAGCACTCCTCTGTCCAACAATGGTCACTCCAGAGGAGAAAAAGCTGGAACGATACCTCTGGGGGCTATCACCCCAGATTCAAGATAGTGTACTGGCCTCGAAACCTGCTACCTTTGAAAGTGCCAAGGAATTGGCACATCAACTTATCGATCACAGGGCCAGCCGTGATACTGTGATCACCACCACTGACCAAGCAAAAGGAGGGAACAACAAGAGGAAGTTCTGGAACAATAAAAAGAAGCAACCGGCACAGGACCCCGCCAAGAAGCAACAAACTGTGGCTGTCCGTGCTGCCACTACTGCTACCACCCCAGCACCACTGAAGCAATATGCTGGAAATCTCCCTAAGTGCAACAAGTGCAACTTCCACCACACTGGTGCTTGTCGGGAAATGCACTGCAAAAACTGCGACAGGAAGGGGCATACCGCTCGTTTCTGTAAAGCGCCAGCACGACCGATCAACCAAGTTGCCAATGCAGGGGCAAGCCAAACCTGCTATGGATGTGGTGAAGCAGGACACTTCAGGAGAAACTGCCCCAAAGCACAAGCCCCTAATGCTGGTGGTGTGGGGAGAGTCCTGGCGATAGGACATGGGGAAGCAGTCAAGGATCCTACAGTGGTTACCGGTACGTTTCTCCTCAATAACTCTTATGCATGCGTACTATTTGATAGTGGATCGGAGAGGAGTTTTGTGAGCCACCAATACAAACAATTACTTAAACAAAATCCCCAGTCACTAAAAGATTCATACGTCGTAGAAATGGCAAATGGAAAAGTAGAGCGCACTGATGATATATACTCAGGATGTACCCTCACTTTAGACAATCATTCATTCAAAATTGACCTAATGCCAGTCACAATAAAAAGTTTCGACATAATTGTGGGTATGGATTGGTTAAGTTCTCATCGTGCCGACATTCTATGTTACGAAAGGGCCGTTCGCCTGAATCTGCCAAATGGCGAAACCCTTCTCATTTATGGTGATAAACCCAGTGCAAATTTACAAGTCATCTCTTACGTCAAAGCCCAAAAGTATCTCCGAAAGGAATACCGCGCCTTCTTGGCCCACATAGTAGATAAGAAGCAGGAGGTGAAGGACATCAAAGACATTCCCGAGGTGTGTAACTTCCCCGATGTATTCCCAGAAGATCTCCCAGGCGTACCGCTCGCGCGACAAGTCGAATTCCGAATCGACCTAATTCCCGGAGCTACCCCCGTCGCCAAAGCTCCATACCGCCTAGCACCAGCAAAAATGCAAGAGCTGTCCAGCCAGTTGAATGAACTGTTGAGCAAAGGGTTCATTAGACCGAGCTTCTCACCTTGGGGAGCACCAGTCCTTTTTGTAAAGAAGAAGGACGGATCCTTTCGCATGTGCATCAACTATCGGGAGTTAAACAAACTTACCATCAAGAATCGATATCCCCTACCCCGAATCGACAACCTCTTCGACCAACTTCAGGGAGCAAGCTACTTTTCAAAAATCGACCTGAGGTCGGGTTATCATCAGCTGCGAGTTCAAGAAGAAGATATCCCCAAGATTACATTCAGGACTCGCTATGGACACTACGAGTTTGTAGTGATGCCATTCGGATTAACAAACGCGCCTACGGTGTTCATGGATCTGATGAACCGAGTGTGTCGACCCTTCCTAGACAAATTCTTGATCGTATTCATCGACGATATCCTGGTCTATTCACGAAGCAAAGAAGAACACAGCCAACATCTGCGACTAGTATTGGAGACTCTAAGAACGGAGAAGCTTTATGCTAAATTTTCGAAGTGCGAATTTTGGCTCCGAGAAGTGGGATTTCTTGGCCACGTGGTTAGCAAGAAAGGAATACACGTGGATCCCTCAAAAGTCAAAGCAATCAAAAACTGGTCAGCACCTACAACACCGACAGAAATCCAACAATTTTTAGGGCTCGCCGGCTACTACCGAAGATTCATACAGAATTTCTCCAAGATTGCCAAACCACTCACCACCTTGACTCAAAAAGGTGTGATGTTTAAGTGGGGAGATAAACAGGAAGCCGCCTTCCAAACGTTAAAACAAGCCCTGTGCAGCGCACCGGTCTTGTCTCTTCCAGAAGGAACTGATGACTTCGTGGTATATTGCGATGCTTCAAGTCAAGGCCTCAGATGCGTGCTCATGCAGAGAGGGAAGGTCATCGCTTACGCGTCAAGGAAACTTAAGACACACGAAGTTAATTATACTACCCACGACCTAGAGCTGGGAGCAGTAGTGTTCGCCTTAAAGATCTGGAGGCACTACCTCTACGGCACAAAGTGCACCATCTTCACCGATCACAAAAGTCTTCAGCATATCATCAATCAAAAAGAGCTCAACATGCGACAAAGAAGATGGGTAGAGCTGCTGAGCGACTATGAGTGCGAAATCCGCTACCATCCGGGCAAGGCCAATGTAGTGGCCGATGCCCTAAGCAGAAAAGAATATTCAGGCCGCCGAGTAAAATCCTTAACCATGACAATCCATTCACACCTGACCGCACAGATCAAGGGAGCACAACTAAAAGCCTTGAAACCAGAAAATGTGGCAGGTGAGGCATTAAGGGGAATGGATAAGAACTTAGAAGTCAAGGATGATGGAGCTCGTTATCTCATGAACCGAATCTGGACACCGAAGTTTGGTGGATTCCACGACGTTGTCATGAATGAAGCACACAACACTCGATACTCCATCCATCCCGGATCAGATAAGATGTATCTAGACCTCAAAAAGCTATACTGGTGGCCAAACATGAAGGCCGAGATTGCTACTTATGTGAGCAAGTGCCTGACTTGTGCCAAGGTCAAAGTAGAATACCAGAAGCCATCAGGACTACTACAACAGTCGGATATACCCGAGTGGAAGTGGGAACGGATAACCATGGACTTCATAACCAAGCTGCCTAAGACGTCGGGTGGGCTTGACACCATATGGGTAATCGTAGACAGATTGACCAAGTCTGCGCACTTCCTGCCGGTAAAGGAAACCGACAAGATGGAGAAGTTAACCAGGACGTACATCAAGGAGATTGTGCGACTGCATGGTGTACCAATATCCATTATCTCCGACCGAGATAGTAGATTCACCTCGCGATTTTGGCAGTCCTTACAGAAATCTCTGGGAACTAGGCTTGACGTGAGTACGGCCTACCATCCACAAACCGACGGGCAGAGCGAGCGAACCATACAGACATTGGAAGACATGTTGAGAGCCTGCGTGATAGACTTTGGTAAGGCATGGGATACCCATTTACCGCTTATAGAGTTCTCCTACAATAACAGCTATCACACTACTATTAAGGTCGCCCCATTCGAAGCTCTCTACGGCCGTAAGTGCAGATCCCCACTGTGTTGGGCTGAAGTGGGGGATACACAGCTAGCTAGAGGGCAAGTCTTTAATAGCACCCTCACTGGTCCTGAAATCATAAGGGAGACCACAGAAAAGATTGTTCAAATTCAGGAAAGAATGAAAGCATCCCGAGATCGGCAAAAGAGTTACGCGGATAAACGACGCAAACCCTTGGAGTTCCAGGTCGGAGATCGGGTACTATTGAAGGTTTCCCCTTGGAAAGGAATGATACGTTTCGGTAAACGTGGGAAACTGAACCCGAGGTACATCGGACCGTTCGAAATCCTTGCCAGGATTGGTCCCGTGGCGTACAAACTCCGATTACCACAAGAACTTAATAACGTACATCCCACATTTCACATATCGAACTTAAAGAAGTATCTGTCTGATGAGACACTCGTAATACCACTCGACGAAATCGAAGTTAACGAAAATCTCCACTTCGTGGAGGAACCAGTCGAAATCATGGATCGAGAGATCAAAAGAACGAAACAAAGTCGTATCCCCATCGTTAAGGTCCGTTGGAACGCTAAACGAGGACCTGAGTTCACCTGGGAACACGAAGATCAAATGAAACAAAAATACCCGCATCTCTTCCCAAACTCTTGAAGTCCCAGCAAAAATGTAAATTTCGGGACGAAATTCCCTCTAACGGGGGGATGATGTGACAATCGTCAATTTTCGGTCAAGTCAAAGTCAAACAAAGTCAACAAGTCAAACCGGTCAACTCAGTTAACCCTTGTATGTTAGGGTTTACTCTATGTAATTACTAAACAACTCGCTATTTTAATGAGAAAACATCATTTGGAAAATTCGTGTGTTTAAATTTCCTTAGCCTTGATAATGCTAAACAATGAACCAAAGAGATAAAACACTATTGCACACTCATCGGGAGTGTGTAGGACACTAAAACATGACTTAACGGGGTTTACGGACCTTGCATTGCGAAGCCGGACACTCAAAAAGGTCACAAACGAAACCTCCCTCAATCGTTTTCACTCTATCTCCTTCTATTTGAAATCTCTCCCAAATCTCTCTCAAAAGTTCCCGTAACTTTTTGAAACCATTCGGGTCATCCCGACCCTTAACCGGGTCAAAAATCGCTTAAAACGGGGTTAGAACGGGAAAAATACCCCAAAAGACCCGAAACCCCTTTTAAGGCCAAAGTCCCCCTATAGGGGCCAAACCCTCCTTGGACCGGAGTCTCCTTGAGCAGCCGCAGCCAGCGAGCCGCAACCACCGACCGCAGCCAGCAGCCGCAGTCACCGAGCTGGAGCCTGGGGCCGCAGCCGTCAAGCCCGCAGCCACCTCGCCTTCGGTCTCCCTTTGGACAAAGCCGCCTACGGTAGCAGCTCGGATCCGCAACCTCTCTTCTCCTCGGACCGCAGTCATGCGACCAATGCCACTCCGGATTTAGGCTGCTGATGACCCAACCCTTGCCAGACTTCGGATTCTCCTCTTTTCTACCCGGTTTTCGACCCCGACTCAGTTTTAAGCCCGTCTTTAATTATTTTAACGAGGGATTTCCACCCAAAACTTTATTTTAACATATTAAGACCCATATGTCTTAATTAATCACGTTTTTAATGCAAATCTTATCCAAGATTTAGTAGTTGGAGTAATTAAGGTGGAGTGTTGACCTTGCTTTACTTTATGACACAAGCAACCCCCCCCTCACCCACTCTATGGCCAGCCACTCCTCCCACCCTACCTTGGTCATGTCAAGGTACTTTCTCATCATTTTTCAGCCATTATCTCGTCCAAAGAGCTGAAAGACTCCCACTCTCTCTTTTCATTTCACCCACTTCACTCATTTCCACCAAAGATCAAACACAACTTTTCTCTCCAACTTTCTCTCTCAATTTCGGGATTTCAAGGCTGATCATCAAGTTTTCTTCCACTCTTGGTAAGTATAACTCATCCTCCTTGTGATTATTACACTTCATTCTACTCAACTCATGGGTTGCTCACACAAATTCCATCCCTTTGGTGTTAGATTCTTGAAATCTTCAAGGCTTCTTCAAGTGTTCTTGAGTTGAATACTTCCCTTCTCCAACACTCATCCACTGAAATCACACAAGGTGAGTTCATACCCCTACATTTTCATGTTTTCTTAAGTTTTAAGGGGGGGGGATACAAGTTAAATCATCAAGAACACAACTAAACTTTTCCAACAACTTTCATAAGAATAGTTGGACTTCAATCACGGACTGTTTTGGACAACCTACACATTTTAGTTTTCAAAACTGTACAAGGTGCAAGTAGTTCAAGTCCTTAGGTTTAAAATGGCTACTTGCACATCTCCATACGATTTTTCTACAATGTATGGTGATTTTTACAAAACTGCCTATCATTTCAAACATCAACCCGGACCAGTCTGTGATTATGGACGTTTACACACATGTTGGAGACCACTAAAAATCATGAGAAAATTTATGAGCAAACTAGACATGTTTTCCAAACTCCCAGAATTTACGGATTCGGATTTGGAGCTGTTATGAATTTTCTATGAATTTTCTAAGAACAGTAATAGAAAATGTTAACAACAGAAAAATGCTATCAATTTCATTTCACCTTGTAACATGTCGAGCAAGGTGTATATCTTTATGTGAATAAATGTTATTACAATAAATGACATTTTGTCTTAGTATATGGACATGCATCAGTTAACAAATGGATTTTGATATATATAGAACATAGAAGATAACAAATTGTTATAAATATAGTACATCCATTACATACAAATAATTGAATAAACTATGTTAAGTGTAGCTTATGTACATTACCACTACTACCCTTGTTTTGATAAACTATAATAGGTATAGTGTATGATACATTACATAACACACTCATACAAAAAGGATACATTTATACAAAAGGGATTTTCATTACATCATATGTAAATTCGTTAATGACTTCTGTGAGACATTCGGTTCACATTATCAATAAGTCCTGTATTGTAACCAGAGTCTCCTGGAGGGAGAGCGTGATAGTTGTATATAGATCTATATTGGGTTTGACAAACCCACACCTGAGCTGCATGCAACAGCTAGACCGGCAGGTCTGAGGTGACAAATGTCATAACATTTCCGACGCCTGAAGAACGTCGTTTCAGGCCAACTAGGTCATAGCATGGTTATAATAACTCACATTAAAGTATTAACAAACATAGAATTTACGGGGATTTTATTGAAATTAAACGAGTTTATGTCGATTTAAACTTGCATTGTTTTTACTATAAATATGACAAATTTATTGTACATTCTGGTCTTTGGGTTTTAAGACTACATTTACACATTAAGGAAAATATTGGATTTTCTGGAACGGACACTACTTTTACAAGAAAATGGTTTTCATAATTGCATACAAAAACTTATGAACTCACCAACCTTTGTGTTGACACTTTTTGAAACCAACTTGTATTCTCAGGAAATCACTAAATAGGTAACCAAGTGCTTTTGAGGATGGGACGTTAAGGCGTCAAACATTTCACGTTTTGTCAACATATTGTAATTGGTTTGGAAACATGTAATTCATACAATGATGTAACTCTTTCAATTATATATATGTTGGTTGTGTTTACTTTGATCACTATTGCAAAATGTTGTTATGATACTATACATGAAGTCCTCCACCCCCGGACGTTTCCGCCATCCTTGGTTTGGGGGTGTGACAATCAAGGCATTCATTGAACTGTTAGTTGCCTTCTTTTTCTTGATCTCTTCCAACTTTCGCATGTAATACGCCTCATCATCTTCACCATCTCTTTTCTCATCCATCTTCCTCAGGATGCAATCTTTGGCAAAGTGGTTCTTGCCATGACAGTAATTGCAGTCGAAACCAGAGTCTCCTGCAAGCTTGCTCTCCTTCTTGTCGTCATCATTTTGATAAGTATTCTTCGCTTCATCTTTCACCTTCTCAGAGCTGTAACTTCCCTGCCAGTTTCGGTTCTTATTGACAGGAAACTTCTTTCGTGCAAACCTTTTTGGATTGGTGACCATCATTGCATACTCTTCGCTTGTAAGGTCACATTCGGACATATCTAACTCCTCCTCTTCTTCTGCAACACTTTTGCCTTTTGAGACAAGGGCTAACGATCCCACACCCGAAACTACCTTCGCCTCCTTGGTTACCACACTCTCATGGGATTTAAGTATGCCCACAAGTTTCGCTAGTGAGTAAGATTTGAATTGTTCGTGAGCTTTCACTGTTGAAACCACTGCCATCCATTCTGGTCTCAAACCATTCATGAAGGTTACCTTTTGCTCGATCAATTTTCTTTCTATACCATGCTTGATCATCTTGCTAAGGAGATGATTGAAGCGATCAAAGGTTTGTATCTGTTTCTCTTCAGGTTTCTGTTCGAAAACTCCAAATTCAGAGAGTAGCAAGGTTTGAATAGAGTGTTCTAGATCTTCGTCGGTTGAATAAAGTTCCTTCAACCTATCCCAGATTTCTTTAGTCGTCGTGCATGAACCAACTAACCGAAAAGTGTCAGATTGCAAAGCGAATCTGATCATTCTCATGGCCTTCACATTACATAGCAACATGTCCTTTTCATCCTGTGGCATCTTATCTACGTCCGCCACGAGCTTATTATATTCATTTTGAGTCTTCACTGTCGTGTTCGTTCCAGAGTGAACAAACGGCCCAAGTGTGATTGCTTCCCAGATGAGATAACCATTATCTTCAGATCCAACCACGTAATCTTCAAAGTGATGCACCCATACTTCATAGTCTTGAGTGTAAAGAATGGGTACCCTTTTAGTGGATCCAATGCTATTAGAGATGTTGATGGGATTAGTTTGAGAACCTTCGTGAGACATGGTGAGCCTTTCCTTAGAACCGCTAGAATCTGACCTGTAAACTTGAGATTAGGGTTTTATCAAACACAAGAGTTACCGTCGACAGGAAGAAGACGGCTTCTTTATATTCGATAAAAGCGGAAACCCTAAAGAATTCTTAATACAGAAGGAATGTGTATTGATCACACAGTCTCCTGCTCTGATACCAATTGTTAGAACAAAGTTCTAGTAGGATCGATAGATTCTAAGCAGAAAAACAATTAAAGACGAAATGATGAACACAGGAATGGTTTAACTGATGTCGAATGATTAAACTTTAACACCTCAGAAGAGCCCGATTAAGAACTTCGACGGTAGAGGTGTTTAGGGTTACAAAGCAATAATAACTATAATCACGTTAGTATCTAAGGCATACATGCATGCACTATTTATAGCTAAACCCTATAATAATCACGGATGGATAGGCCCAATCCGGATATAAAATACTAAGCCCATGACGCAACATAACATACCCAACAGATACTCTACTATAAAAATGTCAATCTTTTTTAGTAGACACACAAATACAAATCTCATACAAAATTCACAAATAAAACAAGTTTAAAGTTTTTTGTGTTGGTTTGAGGGCTTTGAACAATTTTTCGAGTCATGTTATTATGTTGAAGTTTTTAATTTGTAAGTTTGTTATATACTAATTCTTTTTTTGTATTTTCTTGATTTAAGTATTCTTTTAAGAATATCATTGTATGTTGTGGTTGGAATTTTAATGTAAATTAGATTAGATTCATGTTATCGATCATATGTTATGGAAGGTGATATATATATAATATTTAATTAACTATTGTATACATGTTTGTATGTTCATGTTGCTTCAAAACAAAAATTAATTAAAAATCATGGATATGTCATATTATCCATATTATCCATGTAAGCCTTTTTTAAAATGCAAATTGTCAATCTTATCACTTTATATTTTAGTATATGTTAAACATTTTAATTATAATAATAAGTGTTTTTTAAAAGTTTCTTTCACTTATTAATAATAACAAGTGGTTTTAAAATTAATAAGCAATAATTATAAATAATAAAATCAAATTACATGGATATGTCATATTATCCATGCAAGCCTCTTTTGAAATGCAAATTGTCTATCGTATCACTTTATTATTTAATATATGTTTCACATTTTAATAATAATATTAAGTGTTTCTTAAAAGTCTTCTTTAACTTATTATTAATAATAAATGGTTTAAAATTAATGAATAACAATTTTAAATGATAATAACATCAAATTATAAATTACATTTAGCTATAAATAAATTGTATTTTAAATGAACATCATTATTGAAATTAGAAAATGATCGCATAAGTATAAATATAATTAATCAATAATAATAATTGTTAAAAATAATAGTAAATAGATAATTATATTTAATTCTATTTATGAGAATGTGGGTTCATGTCAATGAATATTATTGTTTAAAATAATTGAGATTATATATATATATATATATATATATATATATATATATATATATATATATATATATATATATATATATATATATATATATATAAATATTATCTCAAAGTTAATGTCAGTAACATAACCATTTTAAACATATATTTTTCAATATTTTAACAATATATTTTTAATCTTCGCTGCGCAACGCGTGAGAATTCGTCTAGTATACTTATAAAGGAAACTTTTTTTCTTTCACCACATTCATTTGAAACTCCATGTATTTTTCCTTTCACCACATTCATTTGAAACTCCCATGACTTTTCAATTTCTTGCTAATAATGATTATAAGTTGGTTAATAAGGTTAAATATATATCAAATCTAAAGTGTAATCATATATAAACTAAATTTCAATATTAAAATAAACTTATGTTTTTAACTTTTAACATATTATACTTAATTTATTAGGTCTAATATGTTGTTGTATGTAAATCATTATCATTTTAAAGCTACAACTTTTAAACAATTTGTATAAAATACTTAAATTGTTAATTTAAATATAACCTTACGGGATGAACTTAAATATAAATTTTAGTTCAACGTAAACAACCCAAAGAATATTTTGTAATTAGATAAAATTTATAAATTGTAGTGTCTTTCTAATAATGATTATAACTTGGTTAATAAGGTTAAATAAGTATCAAACCTAAAGTGTAATCATAAATAAACTAAATTTCAATATTAAAATAGTATTTTTACTTCACCTTATAAAGTTATGTCTTTAACTTTTAACATATTATATTTAATTTATTAGATTTAATATGTTGTTGTGTCACACCCCCAAACCAGACGGCGGAAACGTTCGGGGGTGGATGACTTCATTTGTAGTATCACAACACATGCATTATAGTAATCAAAGTACATAAAACCATTGCATTAATAAGTATAAGTTTGTATATTGACACCAAAATAGTTATAGCAAAAGACAGAAGACATGAC
This sequence comes from Lactuca virosa, assembly GCF_052849685.1. Taxonomy (NCBI): domain Eukaryota; kingdom Viridiplantae; phylum Streptophyta; class Magnoliopsida; order Asterales; family Asteraceae; genus Lactuca; species Lactuca virosa. The sequence continues at coordinate 257,148,462 of NC_136434.1, forward strand.
TCAAAACGGCTCTGTTTTCTCAAAATCTCGGGGAGTACCTGTCTACCGATTCCCTGAGAATACAAGTAATTTGAAAAGAGAGTATCAACATAAAGTTGAGTGAGTGCATAAGTATTTAAGTTTGAAAACTTGTTTTCTGTTCTTTGAATATGTAAACTGTTCCAGAAATCCTATATTTTCTGATGTATATGAAAAGTAGTTTTAATCTCCTAAAACCATTATGTCTGTAAACCAGTCTTCTGTATTTGTATTCTTTTGTAAAACCTGTAAAAGTGAGTGTGCCTGGCTTCACCAGCTGTTACTGTAAACTGAAATGTAATACTGTAAATTGTATCTTTGTAAACTAGTACTTTGAAAATGTACTCATGTTTAGTTAATTATACACTAACCGTATTGTTAATATCTTTTTAATGAGTTATTATAACCATACTATGACTAGATGGCCTGAAACAACGCTTTGAAGGCGTCAAAACTGTTGATAACAATTGTCACTCGTAGGCGTGTATGCCCGGCTGTAGCTAGCAGTCCGAGTGTGGGGTTGTCAATCCCATATAGATCTATACACATTTGTTTCGATCCCCGACTGGAGATTCTGGTTATGATATCAGGACTTTAACTATGTTGTTTAAATGAATAAACAACCTGAATCTGTTGTCTCATAAAAAAACATATAGACGTTACGTGTATAATAGTAATGAAAACTCAATCATTCTGAAATAAATGATTGATAGTATGCTCCTTGTTTATTATACTTAATATGTATTTGTAAGTTGTATACCCTTGTTTAGTTTTGAATCAAACCCTTGTTCTTGTAAAATAGTGTACTCTAGTATACTTGACTCGTGAGTTAGTGTTCTTGAATCATAAATTATACCTATTATAATTTATATGTGCTTTATGTATTGATACTAACTGTTCATGAATGCAACCCCTTGCTCGACATGTTACAAAGGGTATTGAAACTGAATGAAATAACCTTTATAGTTATATACATATACAAATATATATAACTAATTAGACGACATTTGGACAAATAACCGATACCCTAAGTCCACATCCACACAAGGAAAAGGAAATAAAGCGAGTTATCAGTCCTAAGCCCTTTAAATCTTATATATATATATATATATATATATATATATATATATATATATATATATATATATATATATATATATATATATATATATATATGATTTTTGCCACACCCCCGAACCAGACGGCGGAAACGTCTGGGGGCTCGTGTGACTAACAATTGAATTATCATCACAATGAATATACATGAAACATAACACATTCACCACCAACCTTACATATAACAACCAGCATTGTTCACATCAAGTACATTGTTATAAATTACATAAGTTCAAAGTATTAATAGTACGAGGAGCGATGTTACATAAAATAAAACCATACATACTTGAAAATCTTCCTGCTTAACGATTACCTGAGAATACAAGTTATTTTGAAAACGGTCAACATATATAATGTTGGTGAGTTCATAAGTATGTTTGAATAAAAGTCTTTGAATCCTTTGTAAAATCCCAGAAAATCCGATATTTTCTGTAAAATGTCTGAAAATGATGTGAAAATCGAGTATAAATGCATGTGTGAATTTATTAGTTGTAACATATATGGATGTAGTTTAGATTTCTTGTATTGTAAGGAGGTGATAGTTATGTATGGATATTTCCCCAGAAAATCCGATATTTTCTGATTTATAATAATGTCGAGGTTCTTTTATCGTTAAATAAGTTATTTTGTATTGACACAATCGAAGGGTTAATCTCCGAAATGTTAAATTGGTATTGAATCTCTATATGAGTCGTTATAATCATACATGATAATGACTAGGTTGCCTGTCTTAACATTTTTCCAAATGCCGCCATTTGCTCAAGGTTTTGTCGCCCTAGACTGGCCTAGTCTAGCTGTAGCGAACAGCTAAGGCGTGGGGGGTCACCCCGTATAGATCTTTACACAAACTCTCGCTCTTCCTCCAGGAGACTCTGATTATAACTACAAGCTACGATTGTACACTCAAAGGTGCCAACCGACACGTCTCACTAGATTCTCAACCTTTCGTACTATGTTTAATGTTTACGTGTATGTTGTATGTTATTAAATCCAAAGGTACATATATAAGTATACGAATTTCAATAGTTAGGTAAAGGTATAGTTACGATCTACTAATCATGTGAATTTCAGTCCAAGTCCAGTTAGCATGTAAATAGATCACAAAGGCCCAATAACATGTAAGTGGGTAATTTGGACCCACTAGGCATGTAAATGGACCACAAAGGCCCAACAAACATGTGACCCCTAACTCAGGCCCAAATTAACATGTAAATGGGTCGCAAGGCCCAATAAACATGTCATGGAAAATATTGGGCTCAATATACACTTGAATGGGCCCTTAAGGCCCATTGGCCACGTAACGTGAATATTAGGCCCACTAAAATCGTTATCGATGTATTTCGTTCATTTGTTATTATTTCGTTGATTGTTTTAGTTCGAGGTTTACCGAATTGAATATAAAAAGTCCTCTTTTGTAAAAACGACGTTCTTGACCAATAAGCCTCAAATTTTCAATTAGGGCCCAAAGTTTTGTAAAAATAACACTTTAGTCTATAATTTAAAAAAATTTGATATTTCGTCCCAAATGTTTAGAAATTCCAAATATTTATATTTTTACATTTATGGTCCAGTTTTGCAGAAAGTTACATTCTCAGTCCTTTGTTTGTAAAATTGACACTTTCGGCCCAATTTTGATAAAAATTACATTTTTGGTCCAATTTAGAAATAAATGATATTTTCACCCCTAAATTTGGTTTATTTACATTTATGATTCAAACTTTGGTCAAATAACATTTTTAATCCCAAAACCTCCATTTTTCGCAAGTTTGGGCCCAAAACCGTAAGGCCCAAATATTTGGCTCATTAAGCTAAAATTTGTATTTTTGGCCCTATGGAAAGCATGTTTATCATAAAAATCCATTTTTATACAAGTAGGACATGTTTGATCCTTATAAAAACATAAATGTCACTTTTTACTCTTATCTTTTGTTTTCTTGACAAATTTGACCCTTAACAAAGTTTTTGCCTTAGATTTTTATATCTTAAACATATAACACTTTTAACTTGATAATATAATGTATAAGGTGTCTTAGTTCATGGATCTTAACTCAATGTTATTTAAGATGTTGAGATTTACTAAGATCTAACACATTTTTACAAAATAAACTAAGAAATCACACAAGACATGCATATAACACATAGATCTACACATTTTACTAGTATTCTCCCCCAAAAATTATGTAAAAACCGAAAACAGGGGGGGTATGAACTCACCTTTGCTTGATGTTCGGTTTTTGAAGAAGAAGTGGAAGAGATTTTTGGTCCTAACATACCGAGCTTATGGAGGTTTTCTAAGAGTATGATCACCAAAATGTTTAGGAGAAGTGATCTAACATGTGAAAGGAGTTATATAGCTTGGATATGTAAAAACTTACCAAGAAATGATGATATTCTTGTGAGAATCCTCTTGAACACAAGTAAAATTTCGAGATTTTGGAGGAAGAAGAAGAAGGATGCTTGAGAGTGATTGAGGAAGTGTTTGAAAGAGTGTGTGTGTGTGTGTGTGTGTTTTTGGCTCTCGGCCGAAAGTAGAAGAAGAGAGGGGAGAGAGTTGGTGAAGTGACTTGCATGGGAGTATGAGAGTCCTTGCATTGATATATGTTGAACAATATGGAGGTGGCACCTCCTAAGTCAACTCTTATTACATTTTTTTTGTTTAATTGATGTTGGGCCGAGATCTTTGGGCCAATGAGTGGGAATGGAATAGTTTGAGCCCATTAACATTTAGTTAGGATTTTTGGAACCTAAACATGAAATTTTCAGCCCATTGGGCTCATTAGATAGCTCACGGCCCATTTTGAAAGAAAAGGGAGTTTATGGCCCATTAGGGCAAATTAATTCATTAATGGCGCAATCAGGCCCATTAAGGGTAAACTAATTTATTTTGGACCCAAAATGGCCCAAAATGCTAAGTTTTATGGAAGTGGGTCCAATTAGACCCCAAATATGGTTTCCAAGCCCAAAATGGTTGAATTGGATGCTTATTGGTCCATTAGGCCCAATAAGGAAATCCTAGTCCAATATGGACTTAAACCATGGTTCTTAGGGCTTCAGACTCTTTGATGAACATAATTGATGAATCTAAATGAGCATTGAGTGAGATTTACTTAGAGTATAAGATTTACAATAGTTGAATGGTTACACAGGAATAGAATTTCCTAGCTAAAATGCTAGTTGTGACATCATACCCCCGTTAGAGGGAATTTCGTCCCAAAATTCTTTTGAAAACTAGGTTTGTGAAGGAAAGAATAAGTGAGGGTACTTCTGCTTCATCTGGTCTTCACGTTCCCACGTGAATTCCGGTCCACACTTTGCGCTCCATCGAACCTTCCCAATCGGGATGCGACTTTGCTTTGTACGCTTCACCTCCCTATCCATAATCTCGACTGGTTCTTCGACGAACAGGAGATTATCGTTTATTTCAATCTCTTCCAAAGTAACGACAAGGGTTTCATCTGATAGACACTTTTTCAGATTCGAGACGTTAAACACTGGGTGTACGTTGCTGAGCTCGACAGGTAGTTGCAGCTTATAAGCCACTGGACCAACTCGGGCAAGAATCTCGAACGGTCCAATGTATCGCGGGTTCAATTTTCCTCGTTTCCCAAAGCGAATCATTCCTTTCCAAGGAGAGACTGTAACGACCCAAAATTCATGACTAAAAATTTCCTTTAAAATCATTACTTAAAACATAATTGTCAAACCATAAACGAAACCATACATAAACCAGAGTATTAATTCCAAAACATATTTTCATTATCAGAGTAAAACATCCCAGGCTGTCTAATCAATGGTGTGTGCCATGCGATCACCCCGATCTCTTCCCTCCACTACCGGAAGTACCTGAAACCAAAACTGAAAACCGTAAGCACGAAGCTTAGTGAGTTCCCCAACCTACCACATACCCTGTATAATCACATACTGCAAATACTGGGCTACGCCCGCTACTTTGGGCCTCATCCGCTACAACGGCCCCGCCGCTCCAGGCCCCGCCTGGCTTTGAGCCCCGCTCGGATACAGATCTGTTTCTCTTAGGCCCTGCCTGTCCCTGGGCCCCGCCCGCTAATCATATACTAACACATACACATACCACAACACATAACCAAACATATACTATTGAATCCTGTTCTAAGGCCTCGCCTATCTTGAGCCTCGCCCTTGTCCTGCTACTGATGAGTCATGGAACCCCGTCCATACTCCTTCTGATAGTGAGATACGGGGCCAGCCCACACTCACTCCTTTCCTAACTTGGTCCTCGCCCCTGCTCTGCTGCTAATGAGATATGGAACACCGTCCACACTCTGCTATTTGTGGGTTACGGGACCTCGCCCACACTCACCTCCCTACCAGGCACATACATGTATCACACAGACAACAAGTATATTCTATCATGCAAACCATTCCTTGGGCACCCGCCTGCTATCACTGGACCTTGGTCCTGAATATCATACTAGCATATAGTGCCTAGGGCTAACCCCCGGGTCTTCCTACTCATTACTACATGGGCCGGCATTGTGGTCGTAGACCCATCCACACAAGGGAAACTCACCTCCTACTGCTGAAGCTGACCCACGGAAGCACAATCCCGAATTACTACTCCAAACTCCAACACCTAAAGCCATCAATGAACCATTGACGTAAATATCCAGATTACCATAATACGCTTGAAGTCAATCGGTCAAAGTCAAAGTCCTGGCCAAAGTCAACCTTCCTGATTGACTCTACTCGCCGAGTCAACCCATAGACTCGCCGAGTTCTTAAACTCAGAAACTCTCATAATACGACTCAACTCGCCGAGTCACCCCAAGACTCGTCGAGTTCAACGATCTCTGAGTCCCATCCTGTCCAACTCACTGAGTCACCACTCAACTCACTAATCTGTGCCTTAACCAGAAGAGGTTGGGGGGTCTGCGACCTGACTCGTCGAGTCCAAGAACAGACTCGCCGAGTCCACGGCAATCTTCAACTGACTCGCCGAGTTGTTCTTCCAACTCATCGAGTCCCTGCCCATCATCATACAACTCGCCGAGTCCACCCATGTGACTCGCCGAGTGTCTTCAGTCCTTAATCCATACAGTGGCTTTTCGAGCCATGTAGGGGCTCCAACCCATAGATCCACTCTTCTAAAGTCTAACCCCCACGTAAAGTTGCAAACTTTACGTGAAACCAAGGAGCTAAAGGCCCAAAACACTCTAGGGCTAGGGTTTAAGACAAATGGGCTTCACCAACAATTCATTGACTGCTGCTTTAAGACATTCTGGACCATCACAACCCTAGATCTGAAGTAGCAACCTCAGATCTAAGCCCCAAACCCGAAATAGATCTCAATCTTACCAAAATAGCCCCAAAATCTCATTCAAGAATAGATCTAGATGCAAAAGGGGTGAAGGTAACAGCTTATTATCTCCAAGATGACCTCCTACTGAAGAATAATCCAAATCTCTGTAAATCCCCTTGATCCAAGCTTCTTGATCTTTAAGATCTCTTCACAAAAACCACTTATCTAAGCTCCAAATTGCTCCCAATGACTCCCACTCACGATTTAGGGTTTCTGGATCTCAAAAGGGTGGTAAAGAGGCTGAGGGAGGGATATGATGTTCTTTATATAGGGTGCAAACTCTAAGATTAGGGTTTTTCTCGCCCAGACCAGACTCGCCGAGTCCACTTGTCGACTCGCCGAGTCGGTCACTTACTCTATGACCCGGATCCCGCTCCGACTCGTCGAGTTCTTCCCTGGACTCGATGAGTTGACTCCTTGAGTTAGAGCTTTTCCTTTCTTTTCTTGGTCTTTCTGATTCTGGGTGTTAAAGAGACCTTTAACAACACGCGATCCCCGACTTGAAATTCTAATGGCTTTCGCCGCTTGTCAACATAGCTTTTCTGTCGGTCTCGCGATGCTTGAAGTCGAGCTTTGATTTGGATTATCCTTTCGGTCGTCTCACGGATGATTTTGGGTCCGGTAAGAGTACTGGCTGGCGATTGTCCTTTTTCTAGTTGAGTGTCACCCACCTCAGCCCATCATAGTGGCGATCTGCACTTACGACCATAAAGAGCCTCGAAGGGAGCAACCTTGATGCTCGTGTGATAACTGTTGTTATAGGAGAACTCGATCAGAGGCAAGTGAGTATCCCATGACTTGCCGAAGCCAATCACGCAAGCTCGGAGCATATCCTCGAGTGTCTGGATGGTACACTCACTCTGACCATCCGTCTGTGGGTGGTAGGCAGTGCTCATATCTAGTTGTGTTCCCATTGCCTTTTGAAGAGATTGCCATAATCTGGAAGTGAATCTGCTATCTCGATCCGAGATAATAGATACTGGCACTCCATGGAGTCTCACAACCTCCTTAACCGATTCGGGTCAGCTTTTCCATCTTGTAGGACTCTTTTATTGGTAGGAAATGAGCGGATTTTGTTAATCTATCGACAATTACCCAAATAGCATCTAGTCTGTCTGTTGTCTTTGGCAATTTGGTCACAAAGTCCATAGTAATCCTCTCCCATTTCCACTCAGGTATCACTGGTTGCTGCAGCAGTCCCAAGGGCTTTTGGTATTCCACTTTCACCTTGGCGCAAGTAAGACACTTGCCCACGAAAGTGGCTATCTCTGCCTTCATATTAGGCCACCAATATTGCTGCTTGATATCCAAATACATTTTGTCTGCCCCCAGATGAATAGAATATCACGTCTTGTGGGCTTCATGCATGACTATCTCTCTAAATCCCCCAATTTTGGGAACCCAAATTCTATTCATGAAGTAGTAGGTTCCGTCGTCTTTGACTTCGAGCTCCTTCTCCATTCCTCGTAGCGATTCACTAGCGACATTCTCTGGCTTCAATGCGTCCAATTCGGCTTCCTTGATCTGTGAGGGTAGATGAGATTGGATGGTGATTGACAGGGTCTTCACACGACGACTTGAATACTCCTTTCGGCTCAGGGCATCGGCTACTACGTTAGCCTTGCCTGGATGGTATTTGATTTCACACTTATAATCGTTTAACAGTTCAACCCATCTCCGTTGCCTCATGTTTAGTTCCTTTTGATTTAGAATGTGCTGGAGGCTCTTGTGGTCTGTAAAGATGGTGCACTTGGTACCATATAGGTAGTGCCTCTAAATTTTCAAGGCGAAGACCACTGCCCCCAGTTCGAGATCATGCGTGGTATAATTTACTTCATGAGTTTTCAGTTGTCTGGATGCGTAAGCAATTACCTTCTTGATGGGTTTTGAGCATTCTAACACTTCCTAAGTGTACATGCAACCCTAATAACCTTGGATCTATGTTTGTCTAATAATCATGCAAAGTTGAATTCCAAGGTTATATTCCTATCTAGCATACATGGGGAACATTTTTAACTTGAATGAAAGATAGAATAACATACCTTGTTGTTGATTATGATCCTTGAAACCTTGTGAGCCTAGTACCCCAAGTGTGATGCCTCAAATGCTTCACATAACACCAAATGCAAAGGAGTAAACTTTGAGAGAATCTTACACTTGCAAAATCGGCTCTAGCCCTCTTGTTTCTTAGTGTAGCCTATTTATGTAGAGAATGGGTTTCTTATATATTGTTGACACATCTAGGGTTACACCATGTAAACCCTAATGTGTCATGACTCTTCATTTCCATGACCCATGGGTTTGTAACTCCCATGGAGCATCCATGGAGCATCCTATGGGTGGAACTCAACTTGATAATCCATGGAGCCTCTTAGCCCACTATATAAGATATGGAAGATTTACATAATCTACCCATATATTTAATTAGTTATCTTTTGATCACTTAATTAATTCTAAATTAATTCTTGATCAAACTAATTAAATAATATTATTAATATATTAGAACTTATAATATATTAATAAACCATAAGTGTTATTTCTCTCATTTTAGTTTATCCAATTGCATGGTGCCATGCAACCCAAATGGACCATGCCGGGTCGGGTCAAGTACATACCAGAAATAGTTATGGACTTAGACACCTTATCCAACAGTCTCCCACTTGGATAAGTCTAATAACTATAACTGCAATACTTCAGGAACCGATCGGCAATCGTAGCTCTTTCAAGGTCTCTCGGAACTGAGAAGATGCTGATACGCCATTTAAGATAAGTGATCATATAATCCTCTGTTCTAGATATCAGCCGGACAAATACATGGAACAATGTCTTACTTATTGTCCAACAGTTTGTTTCCCGATTTCCGATTTGTTTGACAAAGAACTTAATTGAACACATCAACTTAGTTCTGACCGGGCCCGGTACATAGGTCAAAACAAAATCATCGAGGGGCCCAGATATCAGCTTCTAATCCAAGAAGGAACATATAAACTTCGACTCATATGTTTGTTCTACCACTTATTGAATTATATACAAAAGCACGTTTTATAACATCAAGTTACCAATGCGTTAACGTACAATCAATGCATAACCAACTCATAAGTAACAAATCATATCTCTAGGTTTGAAGACTTATACGATATTACCGTCTCACGATCACTCGAGATAAATTCCATGAAGTGATTCCAGTGAGCGTGGGTTGAGTCCACTGCTCAGAACTTATGAGCACTCATGAGTGTTGTAGCCATGTCCAACAGCTTAGACCTCTGCAACCAATCATGACAGTCTTGATTCATACCTACTTCCGACATATGACCGACTGTGGAGGTTTGAATAATATGATATACCAAACATAATTATTCTGGAAGTCAAAACATGCAAAAGAAATATAGTAAACGATCGACAAGAGATAGCAACACTTTACTCATAAATAAAACACCTTTTATTCATCATCTAATGTCAATTACACTTTACACATTTCAAGGTTATCTAACTACTAAATCTAATATCATCCTTCAGCCCTATGCTCCGAGCATGCTGGAGATGCTTAACCCGAGTCAGTCCCTTCGTGAGGGGATCTGCTGGATTCTCATCCGATGATACCCTCTTTGCCACGAGGAGTCCTTCTTCTATTCGATGTCTGATGAAATGGTATTTTCTGTCGATGTGTCTGGATCTCCCTTGATCCCTTGGTTCCTTTGCTAAGGCAACTGCACTTTCACTATCACAGAAAATTTCCATTGGCTCTTTAATAGCTGGTACAACTCCAAGGTCTCCAATGAAGTTCTTCAGCCATATCGCCTCCTTTGCTGCCTCGCTAGCTGCTATATACTCTGATTCGCAAGTTGAATCAGCCACTGTCTCTTGCTTGGAACTCTTCCAAGAAATTGCTCCTCCATTTAAGGTAAAGACCCAGCCTGACTGAGAGCGGAAATTATCCCTATCAGTCTGAAAGCTAGCATCACTATACCCTACAACTCTCAAGTCTTCACTCCCACCGAGGGTAAGGACCCAGTCCTTAGTCCTCCGTAGGTACTTGAGGATATTCTTTACCGCAGTCCAGTGTGCCTTGCCAGGGTTCCCCTGATACCTGCTAACCATGCTCAAAGAAAAGGCTACATCAAGTCGAGTACACGTCATAGCATACATGATCGATCCTACAGCCGAAGCATAAGGTATTCGACTCATTTATGCTATATCAGCCTTAGTACTAGGGCTTTGTGTCTTACTCAATCTGGCGTTACTCTGGATGGGTAACTCTCCTTTCTTGGAGTCCTGCATGCCGAATCTCTTCAACACCTTATCCAAGTAAGTACTCTGACTAAGTCCAATTAGTCTTTTACTCCGGTCTCTCAAGATCCTTATCCCTAGAATATAGGCAGCTTCTCCTAGGTCCTTCATAGAGAAACACTTCCCAAGCCAGGACTTAACTTCCTGCAGAGTTGGGATGTCATTTCCTATGAGTAGTATGTCATCCACATACAATACCAAAAAGCTAACTATACTCCCACTAGCCTTGACATATACACAAGATTCATCTTCACTCCTAGAAAAGCCAAATTCCTTGACTTTCTCATCAAAGCAAAGATTCCATCTGCGAGGTGCTTGCTTTAACCCATAAATGGATTTCTCAAGCTTACACACTCTATTATGGTACTCTGTGTTGACAAAACCCTCTGGCTGACTCATGTAAACATCCTTAGCCAACTTTCCATTAAGGAAAGCGGTTTTGACATCCATTTGCCATATTTCATAGTCATGAAATGCGGCTATGGCTAACAGAACCCTAATAGACTTAATCTTGGCCACTGGAGAAAAGGTCTCATCATAATCAACTCCCGGAGTTTGTGAGAAACCCTTTGCAACCAGTTGTGCCTTATAAGTTTGTATATTACCATCCATGTCGGTCTTCTTCTTGAAGATCCATTTGCACCCTATAGTCTTACGACCTGGTACATTCTCAACCAAGTTCCAAACTTGATTGTCATACATGGACTGTATCTCGTTGTCCATTGCCTCTTTCCACTTGGCTGACTCAGGGCCTGCCATGGCTTCCGCGTAACTGTTAGGTTCATCCAGACCTATCAGTGTCTCATCACTGATAAGTGTATCACCTTCTGCAGTAATATAGGATCCATAGTAATGCTCAGGTGCATTCCTAACCCTTGTGGAACGCCTCAGAGGTACAGACTTGTCAATTGGCTCAACAAGAGTTTCCTCCTCAAGTTGAGTGCTAGGGTTTGAAGTTCCTTCACCACTTGACTCTTGAATTTCTTCAAGGTCAACTTGCCTCCCACTGTCTCCTTGGCTTATGAACTCTCTCTCTCGAAAGAACGCCCTCCTAGCTACAAAGACCACATTCTCACTAGGTCTGTAGAAGATGTAACCAAAGGATTTCTGTGGGTAGCCGATGAAAATACACCTCTCACTTCGAGGTTCGAGCTTATCATGAGTCTCGCGTCTCACGAAAGCCTCGCAACCCCAAATCTTAATGTGGTCTAGTTTGGGTACTTTACCAGTCCACATCTCATGAGGAGTTTTGGCAACTTTCTTTGTGGGAACTAGATTAAGGATATGGGCGGCAGTCTCTAAGGCATACCCCCAAAATGAGATTGGTAGCGAAGCTCGACTCATCATGGAACGAACCATATCCAACAAGGTTCGATTACGCCTCTCAGCTACACCATTCAACTGCGGTGTCCTGGGAGGTGTCAATTGTGAGACAATCCCACATTCCCTAAGATAGTCGAGGAACTCTGAACTAAGATACTCACCACCTCGATCGGATCGAAGCATCTTAATGTTCCTGCCCAATTGATTCTCGACTTCCTGTTTAAACTCTTTAAACCTCTCAAAAGTCTCTGACTTATGCTTGATTAAGTAGACATATCCATATCTACTGTAATCATCAGTAAAAGTCAAATAATAACGATTAGCATCCCTTGTGGCATGTTTGAAGGGCCCACACACATCCGTGTGTATAAGATCCAACAAACCTTCACCCCTCTCACAAGAACCTGTGAAGGGTGACTTTGTCATTTTTCCAAGTAAGCATGATTCGCAACTATCATCTGACTTTAGGTCAAATGACTCCAATACTCCATCCTTTTGGAGTTGGCCTATGCGTTTCTTGCTTATATGTCCAAGACGACAATGCCATAATGATGCTTTATCCAAGTTATTAACAGAATCAATACACAATACATTATTTCCTAAGTTATCAACCACAGATACAGTTTCATACACACCATCACAAGGTAATGCTTTAAAATAAAGAACATTATTAAAGAAAGCATTAATCGAACCAACTTCATTATCAAATGAAAAGGTGAAACCTTGTTTATACAATGCATGAAAGGAAATAATATTTCTTGCCATTTCTGGCGAATAACAACATTTATTCAAATCTAAACTAAACCCAATACTTAGCGATAAAGTATAAACTCCAATCTTGGTGACAGGTAAAGCTTTCCTATTCCCCATGATTAAGTTTATTCTTCCATGCTCCACATTCTCACTTCTTCTTAGTCCCTGCAAATCAGAACAGATATGAATACCACAACCGGTATCAAGGACCCAAGAGTTAGAATGGGGTGAGTTATTAGATAAGATAGTGTAAATACCTGCATGGTTGGGTTTAACTTTCCCATCCTTCACATCTTGCTGGTACTTTGGACAGTTCCGCTTCCAATGTGACTTTTCATGGCAATAGAAGCATTCAGCCTCTTTAGGGTCAGAAGAAGGAGTGACAAAACCTTTCTTGGTTCCACTTGAAGAAGAGCCATCAAGGGTCCTAGCCTTGGTACCCTTCGAAGAGCTCTTCCTCTTCTTCCCTCTACCTTTCCCGATTGCCAAAACCGGGGCGGAGTTTGGAGTAGGAGTGTTAACAACCGACTTACCCTTAAGACCTGTTTCTGCGGTCTTGAGGAGTCCCTGAAGTTTGCTGAGTGTGATCTCTTCCTTATTCATATGATATGTCATGCGGAATTGATCATAGCACGATGGTAAGGAGTGCAAAATGATATCTATTGCAAGCTCCTCAGGGAAGTTCACATTAAGCTTCAGCAACCGATCCACATACCTTTGCATTTTCTGCATGTGGCTCGTGACGGATTCCCCGTCCTTCATCATGGTTGTTATGATAGAGCATATGATTTCATACCTCTCTTGTCGTGCACTTTGATGGTATCTTTCCATCAGATCTTGGTGCATTTCAAAAGGGTAGAAGTCCTCATAGGACTTTTGGAGTTCCGCTGTCATGGTGGCCAACATGATGCATGCTACTTTTGTAGCATCCCTTTCATGTGCCTGGAAGTCAGCGATCTCCTGGGGAGTTGCAGTGGTCTCATCAATCTCCTTAAGCTCCTTGTCAAGGACATATTCTTTGTCCTCGTAGCGGGTAATCATCCTGATGTTTCTGATCCATTCATTGAAGTTGGATCCATCAAAAGTGACTTTCCCACACAAGTTCATAAGGGTAAAGGAGCCATTAGGATTAGAGCCAGAAGCAGCATTGTTTGAAGACATCTGAAAGAAGAGAACAAGATTAGTTTAGATATTAAGAGAGTCCTTAATAAAACACCCAAATGTAATATTAAGGCTAGGATCCAATCACAATATATTATAACTTAGAAGAGGTATACCGTAATCCAAGCTATAACATATTTGAAAGGTAGGTGAATGACGATTCACCAATTTCCACCATGAAAAACGAAATATAAATATTAGGTTTTTAATTGGTTCTTAGAAATTCCTAGATTCTTTTGAGATTCAATGAACTTTTCAAAGGCATGTTTCAATCTCGAGTGTGCCCTCCAAGTTTTGTGACTGGGATACCGAGGATCACAAAACGAGGTGTGAAGTAACCATGCAAATCACTTGGTACCCTCAAGGTTTATCACTCAATCGATGTGCCGGTAAACCACACACGCTCCACCGATGCTATGGTAAACCTTAAGTCACCCTTTACCTACCTTGTTAAGTCCAAGTTAGTGTGCCGGTTAACCACACACGCTCCACCAACGACTTAAACAAAGTGTAAAGTGTAATTTCATGGATTAGCACCTTATTCACATTTTCCTAAAGTAACTAAGATTGGGAATTTAATAAAAGCATTTAGTTACTTTATAATATTCATCATACTTTTAATGAGAATTTATAAGTCCTTGTCTTACCCGTTCGGCTAACGACCCTCCACCGATCAAGGAAGCGGTGGGTGAGAGTGGACACCCATTAAGTTGCCATTTTATAGGCAACAACCTTATACCCCCTTATAGACCGGCTTCGTGAATGAGGCGTACTAGCGGTAAGACGACTTGTTGTTATATATATATATATATATATATATATATATATATATATATATATATATATTAGTAACTTATAATATTATAAAGTATAAGGGTTGAATTTTAACTTTTAAAATTCTAAGGGTTGGAACTAAAGTTTTAATCAAGACTTTACATGTTCCAAAACTTGAGGGCAAGTTTTGTAAACTTCCAAAACTTTTCATTTCTTATAACTTATGAATTAATTGAGTAATAAAAATGAAGACTCTTCATTTTTATAACTCTTGTGTTCTTTTAATGGCTTTAATAAAAGTGAGACTTTTGGTTTTCCATAACTTGAGGACAAGTTATGGACTCCATTAAAACACATTATGATCATGAATTAAACTACCATGAAGGTTACAAACAATTCCTATGATCATCTAATCTTCATAAGTTCAAGAACATGAATATGAACACTTTCAAGAATCAAAAATTACACTTAAAAAAAAACTTGTAATTTAACGATTTTTTTTTCAAGCTGTTTGCACACAAAAAAAAAACAACAAACAAACCTAGGCTCTGATACCACTGATGGGTTTTGAGCATTCTAACACTTCCTAAGTGTACATGCAACCCTAATAACCTTGGATCTATGTTTGTCTAATAATCATGCAAAGTTGAATTCCAAGGTTATATTCCTATCTAGCATACATGGGGAACATTTTTAACTTGAATGAAAGATAGAATAACTTACCTTGTTGTTGATTATGATCCTTGATACCTTGTGAGCCAGCACCCCAAGTGTGATGCCTCAAATGCTTCACACAACACCAAATGCAAAGGAGTAAACTTTGAGAGAATCTTACACTTGCAAAATCGGCTCTAGCCCTCTTGTTTCTTAGTGTAGCCTATTTTGGTAGAGAATGAGTTTCTTATATAGTGTTGACACATCTAGGGTTACACCATGTAAACCCTAATGTGTCATGACTCTTCATTTCCATGACCCATGGGTTTGTAACTCCCATGGAGCATCCATGGAGCATCCTATGGGTGTAACCCAACTTGATAATCCATGGAGCCTCTTAGCCCACTATATAAGATATGGAAGATTTACATAATCTACCCATATATTTAATTAGTTATCTTTTGATCACTTAATTAATTCTAAATTAATTCTTGATCAAACTAATTAAATAATATTATTAATATATTAGAACTTATAATATATTAATAAACCATAAGTGTTATTTCTCTCATTTTAGTTTATCCAATTGCATGGTGCCATGCAACCCAAATGGACCATGCCGGGTCGGGTCAAGTACATACCAGAAATAGGTATGGACTTAGACACCTTATCCAACACTTCTCTCGTTGCATAAGGACACAACCTAATCCTTGATTCGAAGCATCACAGTAACCTATGAAGTCTTCGGTTCCCTCCGGTAAGGATAGCACTGGAGCACTACAGAGGGCTTTCTTCAAGGATTGGAAGGCAATTTCTTGCTTCTCGGTCCAGTTGAAAGGTATGCCTTTCTGAGTCAATGTGGTGAGGGGTTTGGCTATCTTGGAGAAGTTCTGAATGAATCTTCGGTAGTAGTCTGCAAGACCCAAGAACTGGCGAATTTCTGTTGGCGTTGCCGGAATTGCCCAGTTTTCGATTGCTTTGATCTTGGAGGGGTCCACGTGTATTCCTTCTTGACTGACTACATGGCCCAGAAAGTTTACACTGCGGAGCCAGAATTCACACTTGGAGAGTTTCGCATACGACTTTTCAGCCCATAGGGTTTCTAAAATCTGTCAGAGGTGTTGGCTATGATCTTCTTCACTTCGAGAGTACACGAGAATATCATCGATGAAGACGATTACAAATTTATCAAGGAATGGGCGGCAGACTCGATTCATGAGGTCCATAAATGCAGCGGGGTCATTTTTTAGACCGAAGGGCATTACGACGAATTCGTCATGACCGTATCGAGTTCGGAAAGCTGTCTTAAGAATGTCCTCATCTCGGACTTTGAGTTGATGATAACCGGATCTCATATCTATCTTTGAAAAGTAACTAGCTCCTTGAAGCTGGTCAAATAGATCATCGATTCGTGGAAGTGGATACCGGTTTTTGATGGTGAGTTTGTTTAATTCCCTATAGTCGATGCACATCCTGAAGGATCCGTCTTTCTTTTTAACGAAAAGAACCGGAGCTCCCCATGGTGAGAAGCCGAGTCTGATGAATCCTTTATTTAGGAGTTCGCTTAATTGGCTTGATAATTCTTGCATTTCTGCAGCAGCCAACCTATTGGGTTATTTGGCGATTGGAGTGGCTCCAGGCACTAGGTCGATTCGGAATTCAATTTGTCGTTCTGGGGGTATTCCCGAAAGATCTTCTGGAAACACATCCGGGAAATCACACGCCATTGGGATGTTGTGAATGCTCGCTTCCTCTTTGGTTTTATCCACCACGTGAGCAAGAAATGCGTAGTTCTTCTTTTGTAGACACTTTTGCGCCTTGATACTCGAGATAAGGCGAAGGTTTGCGCCGGGTTTATCTCCGTAGATTATTAGGGTTTCACGATTAGGGAGATGAAGGCGAACGGCCTTCTCGTGACACATAATATCAGCATGATGGGGGTTAACCAATCCATGCCGATGATCACATCAAAACTCCTAATGTTTACGGGCATCAAGTTTATTTAAAAAGAGTGGTTGTTTAGTGTTAACGTATATCCTATGTACATATCTTTGGTGGTTTCAGTTTTCCCATTATCCATTTCCACCGTGAAGGCTTCGTTGAGCTTCTGGGGTTGTTGATTTAGCAAGTATTTGAATTTGTTACTAACAAAGCTTCGCTCCGCCCCACTATCAAATAAGATGCATGCATACGAGTTGTTAAGTAGGAACGTACCGGTGACAACTGCTGGGTCCTGCACTGCTTCTCCCTGACCCATTGCCAGCATTCTTCCTACTGCTCCTGCCCCTTGATTGTTCGTGTTGGGGCAGTTTTGCCTGAAATGCCTGGTTTTCCCACATCCGTAACAGGTATAGCTGGCTCCAGCATTGGTGTTTTTGTTGTTTTTGTTATTGTTGTTGTTGTTGTGGTTGTTGTTGTTGTTTGTCATCTGATTCTGTTGAAGCTGAGTCCTACAATACTTCGCTGTGTGGCCCTTCCGGTTGCACCTTGTGCAACTCATCTCTCTGCACTCCCCGTGATGGTGGAAGTTACATTTGCCACACTTGGGGAGATTTCCCGAGTACTGCTTGGAAGCATTTGACGTGGATGAGGCTGGAGCATGTGGTGTGGTGGTAGCTTGTGTTGCAACATGGACAGACACCGTTTGTTGCTTCTTAGACGATTCCGAGTTTTGCTTTCCCTTTCGCTTGTTGTTTTTCCCCTTATTGTTCTCTTCTTCCTTCTTAACCTCTGCTTCCACTGTTTTGGCACCCTTATTATTGCCATGATCATACAGTTTCTTGGCCAGTCTCTTGGCGCTGTCGAACGTCTCAGGGTTTGCTGCAATGACATTCCCTTGGATAGGTGCAGTCAATCCCCAGATAAACCTCTCAATCTTTTTCCCTTCTGAGGTGATCATTCCGGGACACAAAAGAGATAGCTCACTAAACCGGGATATGTATGTGTCGATATTGGAGTTTTGAACCGTGAGGTTCCACAACTCTTGTTCCATCGTCTGAATCTCACCCCTAGGACAGTATTCTGCTAACATCATCTCCTTCAGCTCTTCCCAGGGCATCGCGTTCGCCACCGGGAGTGTCATGGCCTCTACGTGGCCATTCCACCAGGAGAGAGCTTGGTCAATGAACGTGCAGGCTGCGAACTTGACCTTACACTCATCCGGACACCTGCAGATTTCGAAGACCGATTCTACTTTCTCGATCCATCGCTTCAGGGCTATTAAGCCTCCTGTCCCATTAAAGGTCCAAGGTTTGGCATTGGTGAAGTCCTTGTAGGTGCATGGCCATGCGGCTCCGTGGTTTGTCCCTTGATTTGTGCTTCCGGCTTCCTGCCCGTTACCTTCTCCATTGTTTCCATTGCGAATCTGCGCAAGTGCTGCAGTGACCGCGGCAGACACTACTGCCTGGAATGCAACCGAGTTTATCTCAGGTGGGGTCGGTGTTGCGTTGTTTCCACGGTTGGGTCTTTGGGGCATCTTTCTGTCATGGAATGGAAAGATGTTGAGTGCCTATTGTTCTGCGAGTTTGGGGTCCTATAGACTAGGCGTGTAACGTGTGTATTTAAGTAATTTCATGCATTAACATAAAACAAGGAACATAAAACACATAGCAGATGACAACGTCATGATAAAACATAAAGCATTTTCATTAATACTAATAGTTTTGGATACATGAAAATTTGCCAGAAGGCCTACAATACAATGAAATAACATAAAATCCGGCAGCATGACGACTCTATGAGTAGTGTGATCACTTAAACATAGAGTCGATAATACATAGCATAAATCACATAAACATAATACTAACGATAGATACGGCTGGTCCTAGTCATGGTGGGATGTGCCACGGGGTGGTGCTGAGGAAGTGGATGCTCCCTGAAGGCGAGCCACCTGTCGCTCTGCATCTCGAAGTCGAGTCTCCCACCTCACCTGCCTCATGTGGAACTCTCGGATAACCTCTCGCGTTTCCTGCTCTGCCCGCTCAACCCTAGTCCGCATCTGGTGCATCTGATCGGCGGTGCTCTGGGCCAGATCGCCAATATCCCTCAATCGTCTCACCACGACCGGAAGTGCCCGATCAGCCGGTCCTCCCTCCCTCAAGTCATAGAACTCACGTGCCATGCGAAACGGGGGTCGCTGTCCCTGTTGCCTGCTCCACCTCCAAATTTCGATACCCCAGGGAGGTGTAGGGCCACTCGGGCCCATTCGGTGAGCCGGCACCGTCACTGGGTATGGTGGGTTGATGCTTCGGACTCTGCGTCTGAATCATCATCGCTGTCGTCACCCGACTCCTTTTCACTATCGTCTGCCACGGGTTTCGCAGGTCCCTCTTCAATTTCTTCTTCCTCAGGGTCCTCTTCAGGTTCCTCGTCGGATTCCTCTAGCCATCCCTTATTTCCCTGATTGGGAAAGTAGGGATCTCCAGGGTGGTGGAAACCAGCCATACTGACTGCACGAGAGTGCATAAATAAATCACGTTTTGATTATCCCTATAGTATATTTTTAGTTATTTAAGTTTGGGTTCTCTAGAGTTTTTTGAGAGTGAGGTAGGCTTTTGGGTTCATTTCCCGCTATGATTACTCCCGAACACATGTTGATCATATTCTGAATAAATATAGTTGATCAGGCTATATTTATCCCTAATATGGCTACAAAACTGCCCAGGTTTAATCATAGTGTTTAATTTCCTACAGAAGTTTTTATTAGATGTTGTTAGATTATTATCCTAGTATGCGCCCATAAGTGTGAAATTTTTGTTTTGTTCAGAGTTATTTAGTCCCATTGTGTTTATAGTTGCATATCATTTATGGTTAGATACGCTAGTTCACTATAAACAGTGCTCTGATACCAACCTGTCACACCCCCGAACCAGGCGGCGGAAACGTCCGGGGGCTCGTGTGACTAACAATTGAATTATCATCACAATGAATATACATGAAACATAACACATTCACCACCAACATTACATATATGTCACACCCCAAAACCGGAACGACGGAAACGTTCTGGGATGGAGGACCTCATGTACAGTATCATCACAATGCATAATAGTAAAGACTAGCAACAACATCCATTGCATTAATATAATAATTTTAATACAAGCGTGTTCTGTATAGTTTGTAAGACACCAAAATGTATAATCAAAATAAAGATGAGTCTTGTATGTGCTCCATCTTCTCAAAAGCTTCATCTGTACCTGTCTACTAATGACCTGAGAATCCAAGTTATTTTGAAAGAGTTTATCAGCATAAAGCTGGTGAGTTCATAAGTATTTAGTGTCATTGCTTGTATGAAAATGTTTGTAACAACTTAATGTATTAACTGATTTCAAATGTTTGTAAATAGTATACTCCCTAGAAAATCCTATATTTTCCAGTAAAAATGTAGTCTTCTACCAAGACCCGATTGTTTGTGTATTTGTTCCTTATATAGTGTAAGAGTTTTTCCTCAGTGAAACTATCATTATAAAAATATAGTTTATTTAAACGTGTATGTGACAAAATCATAGTGTAATGAAATACAGACTCCAGGTAGTACTAAATGTACAGTACACCTCAGGGAGTCTGAAGTAGTAACATGTAGACTCCAAGCGGTATTAAATGAACAATACGCCTCGAAAAGTCTATTTTTGCCTTTAATTCTTAATTGGTTAATTAAAGGTTTGAATGTGAACTCGTATGTAACCATGCTGATCGACGGCTGAATAACTGATGACCCTCCAGGTCATATGTAGTGAAGTAACATTTTGTCATCCCTTGGCCTTTCGGTTGGGACTGTAGCTAGCAGTCGGGATGTGGGAGTATCTGTCCCATATAGATCTATACACATAATGCCCGCTCTCCCTCCAGGAGAATCTGGTTACAAGGTGATAGCACAATAAAGTGTCGTATCGAGAAGTAGTATGTCACATTCTGTTTATAGTATTCAAATGTTTATGTAGTATGTCATAGTGTAGTAATGTTTTCTCTGTACTAGTGTATAGTATGTTCTCTTGTATATTGTATAGTATGTTCTCTTGTATAGTGTATAGTATGTTCTCTTGTATAGTGTATAGCGTGTATTGACTCATAACTGTACTGGCTCTTGTATGTGCCGTTGTAATAGTAGTAGTGAGTAGTAAAACCTTAACTATACCTATTATAGTTATATAGTAATGTTGTAGGTATGCCTTTGCTACACAAAGGTACTAAACTGAAGTGAAAGCTTTTATATCCAACACACACACACACACACACATATATATATATATATATATATATATATATATATATATATATATATATGATATATAACTAAGATTTCAACGACATTCGGACAAATAACAGGATACCCTAAGTCCACAACCAAACAAGGAACAAGAAATAAGGTGTGCTATCAGTTCTAAGTCCTTCAAGTCTTACTTATATAAATATATTCGTGTAGATATGAGTTTGAAAACAATGCAAGTTTAAAAGAGTTTGGAAACAGTTTTAGTATCTAAAAGTTTAATAAAAGGTTTTAAAACGCTTGAAAACCATAATTTTGATAGTAACTTGAAAGTAGTAGTAAATCTTTCTGTTTGTTCTAGTCATTAATCACATGTGATTAAAGCAATAACTAGAATATTTCAACTTGTATCCCCCCCCCCATAAAAGCATTTAAAATCATTTCAAAGGTTGATTAAGGGGTATGAACTCACCTGCAGTGAGTGATTTGGATGGAAGTGCCGGATAGGATGCTAAGTGTCAAGTGAGGACTTGAACACACACACGGATCCTATTTAACATGTAATGATACATATATGTATCCAATTAGTCATTTAACAACCAATTTATCAAGTAAAGATACCCTAATACATGGATAACACTTTGATTCAAGTGCTAGGAGTACTAAAGGGTTGTATCTAAAGAGAGTATGGCCTCACATTGGAGTTTACTGCCCATATGGTAACACCATATGAGTTTACGGTTTATGGTCATTTCCCCCATGAGTTTACGGCCGTAAACTCATGGTAATTAGTACCATTTTGAGTTTTAAGGTCTTATACCACACAAGGAAGGGATCTAGGCTTGTACCCAAGGCTTAGGAAGGGACTAGGGCTCAAAATGGCCCTTCATTGGAGTTTACGGTTCATGGACCACTCCCTTGGAGTTTACGGTCGTAAACGCATGAGTTTACGGCCGTAAACTCATGGTAACTCCTACCATTTCGTGTTTTGGGGTCTTTAGCTCATGCATCCAAGGTTCTAGTCCAATAGCCAAGTCCTAGAAGGTGTTGGTGGCACTTATACACCACTTGATGGTGTTTACGGTTCAAGGAGATGCCTTGACCGTAAACCCATGTGTTCTTGGGGGTTTTGATGTTTGTCAAAGGTTTAACAAGTATTCTAAGTAAGTAACTAGTTAGGAGGAGTGTACTTACTTATAGGAAGCTTGTAAGAGTGTTTAAGGCCCAAAAACACTAGTGTGTGTTCTTGGTGTTTTGAAGAACACTTGAAGATCTATGAAAAAGACAAGATTTCATGGATGAAATCATGTATAACTACTAGATGAAGTGTTATAACAACAAAACAAGAGAAGAAACACTTACATTTTTGGAAGATTGGAAGAAATGTGTTATGATACTTGAGAGAAAAGTTGGGTATTCTTGAGCTTGGAAGTGTAAGGTGAGGAAATGGGAAGTAAACTCATGCCTTAAGCATGAGTTCAAGGTCAAGAGGAGTTTACGGCCCAAACTCCCCAAGTTTGGCTGTAAACACCTTGTTATGGTGTTGAAGTGTTTATTTGCTACACATTTCTCCTAGAAGATACTTCTTTTTATTTGTCCGTTTGACGAATTTTAAATAAAAACAACCAAACAGGCTTTAAACCGGCCAAAAATGTACTGAAATGAATTTGACTACTATTTGCAGTGCTTGACTGTAGAGTTTATACAAATGAAAATTTCGGGTTGTCACAATATAACAACCAGCATTGTTCACATCAAGTACATTGTTAACAATTACATAAGTTCAAAGTATTAATAGTACGAGGAGCGATGTTACATAAAATAAAACCATACATACTTGAAAATCTTCCTGCTTAACGATTACCTGAGAATACAAGTTATTTTGAAAACGGTCAAGATATATAATGTTGGTGAGTTCATAAGTATGTTTGAATAAAAGTCTTTGAATCCTTTGTAAAATCCCAGAAAATCCAGTATTTTCTGTAAAATGTCTGAAAATGATGTGAAAATCGAGTATAAATGCATGTGTGAATTTATTAGTTGTAACATATATGGATGTAGTTTAGATTTCTTGTATTGTAAGGAGGTGATAATTATGTATGAATATTTCCCCAGAAAATCCAATATTTTCTGATTTATAATAATGTCGAGGTTCTTGTATCGTTAAATAAGTTATTTTGTATTGACACAATCGAAGGGTTAATCTTCGAAATGTTAAATTGGTATTGAATCTCTATATGAGTCGTTATAATCATACATGATAATGACTAGGTTGCCTGTCTTAACATTTTTCCAAATGTCGGTATTTGCTCAAGGTTTTGTCGCCCTAGACTGGCCTAGTCTAGCTGTAGCGAACAACTAAGGCGTGGCGGGTCACCCCGTATAGATCTATACACAAACTCTTGCTCTCCCTCCAGGAGACTCTGATTATAACTACAAGCTATGATTGTACACTCAAAGGAGCCAACCGACACGTCTCACTAGATTCTCAACCATTCGTACTATCTTTAATGTTTACGTGTATGTTGTATGTTATCAAATCCAAAGGTACATATATAAGTATACGAAATTCAATAGTTAGGTAAAGGTATAGTTACGATCTACTAATCATGTGAATTTCAGTCCACGTCCAGTTAGCATGTAAATAGATCACAAAGGCCCAATAACATGTAAGTGGGTAATTTGGACCCAATAGGCATGTAAATGGACCACAAAGGCCCAACAAACATGTGACCCCTAACTCAGGCCCAAATTAACATGTAAATGGGTCGTAAGGCCGAATAAACATGTCATGGAAAATATTGGGCTCAATATACACTTGAATGGGCCCTTAAGGCCCATTGGCCACGTAACGTGAATATTAGGCCCAATAAAATCGTTATCGATGTATTTCGTTCATTTGTTATTATTTCGTTGATTGTTTTAGTTCGAGGTTTACCGAATTGAATATAAAAAGTCATCTTTTGTAAAAACGACGTTCTTGACCAATAAACCTCAAATTTTCAATTAAGGCCCAAAGTTTTGTAAAAATAACACTTTAGTCTATAATTTATAAAAATTTGTTATTTCGTCCCAAATGTTTAGAAATTCCAAAAATTTATATTTTTACATTTATGGTCCAGTTTTGCAGAAAGTTACATTCTCAGTCCTTTGTTTGTAAAATTGACACTTTCGGCCCAATTTTGATAAAAATTACATTTTTGGTCCAATTTAGAAATAAATGATATTTTCACCCCTAAATTTGGTTTATTTACATTTTTGATTCAAACTTTGGTCAAATAACATTTTTAATCCCAAAACCTCCATTTTTCGCAAGTTTGGGCCCAAAACCGTGAGGCCCAAATATTTGGCCCATTAAGCTAAAATTTGCATTTTTGGCCCTTTGGATATGTAAAAACTTACCAAGAAATGATGATATTCTTGTGAGAATCCTCTTGAACACAAGTAAAATTTCGAGATTTTGGAGGAAGAAGAAGAAGGATGCTTAAGAGTGATTGAGGAAGTGTTTGAAAGAGTGTGTGTGTGTGTGTGTGTGTTTTTGGCTCTCGGCCGAAAGTAGAAGAAGAGAGGGGAGAGATTCGGTGAAGTGACTTGCATGGGAGTATGAGAGTCCTTGCATTGATATATGTTGAAAAATATGGAGGTGGCACCTCCTAAGTCAACTCTTATTACATTTTTTTGTTTAATTGATGTTGGGCCGAGATCTTTGGGCCAAGGAGTGGGAATGGAATAGTTTGAGCCCATTAACATTTAGTTAGGATTTTTGGAACCTAAACATGAAATTTTCAGCCCATTGAGCTCATTAGATAGCTCACGGCCCATTTTGAAAGAAAAAGGGAGTTTATGGCCCATTAGGGCAAATTAATTCATTAATGGCGCAATCAGGCCCATTAAGGGTAAACTAATTTATTTTGGACCCAAAATGGCCCAAAATGCTAAGTTTTATAGAAGTGGGTCCAATTAGACCCCAAATAGGGGTTCCAAGCCCAAAATGGTTGAATTGGATGCTTATTGGTCCATTAGGCCCAATAAGGAAATCCTAGTCCAATCTGGACTTAAACCATGGTTCTTAGGGCTTCAGACTCTTTGATGAACATAACTGATGAATCTAAATGAGCATTGAGTGAGATTTACATAGAGTATAAGAATTACAATAGTTGAATGGTTACACAGGAATAGAATTTCCTAGCTAAAATGCTAGTTGTGACAATTTTTGGGGAAAAACATAAGTTTATAAAATAATTTAAAGAGTTTAACATTTTGAAATACTTTTGGTGACTTGATGTCATTTTAACACAATTTGAAACCATTTGATTTAAAGATAATTGAAATCCATTTTGGTGAGATATTTTGAAATCATTTATTGGTAACACAAAATCCTTGTGTTAGATTTGTATTCCCCCCTTAAAACTGTAAAAACTATGAAAATGCGGGGGTATGAAGTCACCTTTTAAAGGGTGATTCGATTGATGAATTGATATAGGACGTTTATTTCCACATGTGTAATCCCGTAGTAAAACAAGTCATATAAAGCAATTTATATAGCATATATGCAACCAATTAGCTAATATAATCATAGGAATGATTGGAAATTGGATTAATTTGTAAGTATAAGTTACAAATAGGAGTGTTAGAGGCTAAAATGGATGCTGAATTGAGTTCACAACCAGGAGGGTTCACGGCTCATGAGATGTTCACGGCCCTGATGGTGTTCACGGTCATGTGTTCTTGATGAAAAAAGAACACCTGAAGATCCTAAGAAAGTTTCTAAGAAGATTCAAAGGTTTTCAGATGGGTGTTCTTCGTGAAAATTAGTGAAATTAACGGATTTCAGCCTAGTATATGAAGATTGAAGGATGTTCTTGAAGTGATAACAAGATCAAGAAATGATACCTTTTAGATCTTATGAAGAACTAGTGATTATCACGAAATATGATGAGAAAGGATGAATTTGGCATGTTCTTGAGGAGAGAGGTTGTTCTTGGCTGATGATACTTGAGAGAAACAGGTTGGAATTTCGTTTGAAAGTGTAGAAATGAAGAAAAAATCAGCTAAAACACACACACACACACACACACACACATATATATATATATATATATATATATATATATATATATATATATATATATATATATATATATATATATATATATATATATATATATATGCGCGAGGATTTACGGTCCGAAGGGTTCACGGTCGTGAACCTCGTACACGGCCCGAAGGCTGATCACAGCCGAAGCCTGATCACGACCTCATTCACGGTTCGAAGTTCTCGGTTCTGTTCACGGCTGCGAGGTTGCGGTCCGAAGGGAAAGAAAGAAGAAAAATGATGCGAATGCTCTCGGATCCCACTTATTCCCTTCTTAACACCTAATAATCTTAGGGTTTTAACATGCAAAGGTTACTATTCTAACCTTGAAAAAAATCCAAACAATAAAGAGGAATTCAGTTTACCCAAGTTTGACTTTACAAGTAGAAAAATAACGGGTTGTTACATTATCCCCCCGTTAGAGAGAATTTCGTCCCGAAATTAGGACTATAGCGTTACAGAAAGACTAGGGAAAAAGATGTGGATATTTCTGTTGCATTTGATCCTCCCGCTCCCAAATGAATTCAGGTCCCCGCGTTGCATTCCAGCGAACATTCACTATCGTGATACGGCTTTGTTTGGTTCTCTTGACTTCCCTGTCTAGGATCTCTACGGTTCTTCCACAAAGTTGAGGCTCTCGGTTACCTCGATCTCGTCAGTGGGATAACAAGAGTCTCGTCGGATAAGCACTTTTTCATGTTAGAGACGTGGAAGGTAGGATGTATGTTACTTAGTTCTTGAGGTAGTCAGAGTTTGTAAGCTACTGGACCGATTCTAGCAAGAATCTCGAATGGTCCTATGTACCTTGGGTTTAGCTTGTCATGTTTTCCAAAACGTATCATGCCCTTCCAGGGTGAGACCTTCAATAGAACACGGTCACCAACCTGGAATTCCAAGGGTTTTCTCCTTTTGTCAGCGTAGCTTTTCTGTCTATCTCTGGAAGCTTTAAGTCGATCCCGAATGTGTACGATTTTCTCTGTGGTTTCTTGAATGATTTCCGGACCCGTGAGAGTACTGTCCAGGACTTGACCTCTAGCTAGTTGCGTATCACCCACTTCAGCCCAGCACAGAGGTGATCTGTACTTGCGGCCATAGAGGGCTTCGAATGGAGCAGCCTTTATGCTAGTGTGATAACTGTTGTTGTAAGAGAACTCGACAAGGGGTAAATGACTATCCCATGCCTTTCCAAAGTCTATCACGCAGGCTCGCAACATATCTCCTAGAGTTTGAATCGTCCTCTCACTTTGCCCGTTAGTTTGTGGATGGTAGGCTGTACTCATGTCCATCCTAGTTCCCAAAGATTTTTGTAAAGACTGCCAGAAACGAGAGGTGAATCTGCTATCTCGGTCAGAAATAATAGATATTGGCATACCATGTAGTCTAACAATCTCTTTGAGGTAAGTTCTTGTTAGCTTCTCCATATTGTCGGTTTCTTTTATTGGCAAGAAGTGTGCGAATTTGGCCAATCTATCGACGATTACCCAAATAGTATCATAACCACCCGATGTCTTGGGTAACTTAGTTACGAAATCCATCGTAATCCGCTCCCACTTCCATTCAGGGATTTCAGGTTGTTGCAATAGACCTGAAGGCTTCTGGTACTCTACCTTGACTTTGGCACAACTAAGGCACTTGCCCACAAAGGTGGGAATCTCGACCTTCATGTTAGGCCACCAGTATAGTTTCTTGAGGTCCAGATACATCTTGTCTGAACCTGGATGAATGGAGTATCGGGTTTTGTGTGCTTCATTCATAACCATGTCTCTATAACCACCGAACTTTGGTGTCCAGATCCGGTTCATGAAACAATAGACTCCATCACCCCTGATTTCAAAGTTCTTATCGATTCCTCTCAAGGTTTCACCTGTCACGTTTTCGGGTTTTAGGGCCTCTAGTTGAGCCTCTTTGATCTGTATGGACAGATGTGAATGGATCTTCATGGTTAACGACTTTACTCGGCGTCCCAGGTATTCTTTTCTGCTAAGGGCGTCAGCTACTACATTGGCTTTACCAGGGTGATAACGAATCTCGCATTCGTAATCGTTCAGTAGCTCCACCCACCGTCGTTGTCTCATGTTCAGCTCCTTCTGGTCGAAGATATGTTGAAGACTTTTATGGTATGTGAATACAGTGTACTTCGTGCCATATAAGTAATGTCTCCAGATCTTCAGAGCAAATACTACTGCTCCCAGTTCAAGGTCATGTGTTGTATAGTTGACCTCATGTGTTTTTAGCTGTCTCGAGGCGTAGGATATAACCTTTCCTCGTTGCATAAGAACACATCCAAGTCCTTGATTAGAAGCATCACAGTACACTACAAAGTCCTTTGTCCCTTCAGGAAGAGACAAGATCGATGCACTGCACAGGGCTCGCTTCAGCGTTTGGAACGCTGTTTCTTGTTTCTCTCCCCAGCTAAAAGTTACACCCTTTTGTGTCAGGGTGGTAAGTGGTTTAGCAACTCGAGAGAAAATTTGGATGAATTTGCTATAGTAGCCAGCAAGACCTAAGAATTGACGGATTTCTGTAGGCGTTTTGGGTGCTGACCAGTTCTCGATTGCATTTATTTTGGAAGTGTCCACGTGTATTCCTTTTGAACTGACCACGTGACCTAGGAAATCAACTTTCCTAATCCAAAAATCGCACTTTGAGAACTTCGCATATAACTTCTCTGTTCTCAGTGTTTGCAAGACTTGTCGGAGATGTTGGCCATGCTCCTCCTTGTTTCTTGAGTAGATAAGAATGTCGTAAATGAAGACTATTACGAATTTGTCCTGGTACGTATGACACACTCTGTTCATTAAGTACATGAACACAACAGGTGCATTCGTCAATCCGAAAGGCATCACTACAAACTCGTAATGACCATAAAGAGTTCTGAACGCTGTTTTGGGAAGATCCTCCTCCAGAATTCGTAATTGGTGATACCCGGATCTTAAGTCTATTTTTGAGAAGTACCTTGAAGTTGGTCGAACAGATCGTCAATGCGAGGTAGAGGATATCGATTCTTGATGGTAAGTTTATTCAGCTCACGATAGTCTATGCACGTACGAAATGATCCATCCTTCTTCTTCACAAATAAAATCGGTGCTCCCCATGGTGAGAAGCTTGGTCTTATGAAGCCTTTTCTAACGAGTTCGTTCAGCTGGCTGGATAATTCCTGCATTCCCAAAGGTGAAAGACGATAGGGGGATTTGGCTACAGGGGTAGCCCCATGGATTAAGTCGATTCTGAATTCGACTTGTCGTTCAGGAGGCAATCCTGGAAGATCATCGGGAAATATGTCAAGAAAGTTGCAGACCTCAGGAATGCTCGCGATGTCTTTCACTTCTTGCTTTTTGTCTACCACATGAGTTAAGAAAGCACAGTACTCCTTGCGAAGGTACTTTTGTGCCTTGATACAAGAAATGATCTTAAGGTTCGTTCCGGGTTTGTCGCCGTAGATGATAAGAGTTTCGTTAGTTGGCAAGTTCAGACGAATGGCTCTTTCATAACATAGGATGTCGGCATGGTTAGAGCACAACCAATCAATACCAATAATGACGTCGAAACTTTTGATAAAGACCGGCATAAGGTCTATTGGGAAAGAAAAGTTATTCAAGGTAAGGGTACATCCTATGTATATATCGTTAGTGTATTCGGACTTCCCGTTAGCCATTTCTACTGTGAAGGTTTCATTTAGTGGTTGGGAGTTTTGATTTAGCAGGTGTTCGAATTTATGGCTCACGAAGCTCTTTTCAGCACCACTATCAAATAGAATGCATGCATAAGTATTGTTGAGAAGAAACGTACCCGTGACCACCGTAAGGTCTGCCACAACTTCTTCGTGACCAATTACCGGTATCCTTCCAGCTCCACCGGCATTTCCAGCTTTCAGACAATCTCTTTTGAAATGTCCAACATCACCACATCCAAAACACATTTGACCTACTCCAGTGGCAGGTACTTGGTTAATCGGTTGGGGTGGTGATTTACAGAATCGGGCAGTATGCCCTTTTCTGTTGCAGTATCGACACTGCATTTCTCGGCAATTTCCGTTGTGGTGGAAATTACACATGTTACATTTAGGGAGATTACCAGCATAAGGCTTAGCTGGTATGGGGTTAGCAAGAACAGCAGCAGGTACAGTAGCAGTATGGACTGCCACTAACTATTGCTTTTTCGAGGGTTCCTGAGAAGATTTGCCCTTCCTTTTTTCCAGGTTTTCTTGTTGTTGTTGTTGTTGTTGTTGTTGTTGTTGTTGTTGTTATTGTTGTTGTTGTTGTTTCCCTTGGGTTGTTCTGGAGCAGCAACCACTAAGTTTTGACAGGCTCCATGGTCAATAAGCGACTGTGCCAACTCTTTGGCACTGTCAAAGGTAACAGGACTGGAAGCAATAACACTTCCCTGAATCTGGGGTGACAACCCCCAGATGTACCTTTCAATCTTTTTGCTCTCCAGAGCAACCATTTATGGACATAGGATCGCTAAGTCGTAAAACCTATTAGTGTAGGCTGTTATGTCTGAACCAACCATAGTAAGACCCCAGAGCTGTTGCTCGAGCTTCTGAATTTCACCCCGCAAGCAGTACTCCCGCATCAACATTGTCTTCAAGTTCTCCCAACTTATTGAGTTAGCCACTACTAAGGCCAGTGACTTAACATGGCCGTTCCACCATGTTAGGGCTCTATCTGCAAAGGTACAGACATCGAATTTAACTTTGCTACCCTCCGGGCAGGAGCAGATCTTGAAGATTGCCTCTGTTTTCTCAATCCATTGCCTTAACGCCATAACTCCCCCAGTCCAGTTAAAGGTCCTAGGTTTGGCGTTTGAAAATTCCTTGTAGGTACACTCTCGTGAGTGCCCGTGACTTTCGCCATGGTTAGAGGGATGTGCACCAATTCCTGACCCACTAGCACCAGTAGTGTTGATTTGTGACATAGCAGCTGCAACAACTGCAGTGACCGCCGCCTGAAACATGGTAGCGTCAAATTTAGGAGGTGGTGGCGGTGGTGGTGTTGGCTATTCATTAACATTGACACGCCTTCGGTTTCTCCGTGGAGGCATCTTTCACTTTAAAAATTAAAAGATGAAAAGACAGTCAGATATCAAGAATAAACATGAATATGATATCTCTGAACTAAAGAACTTAGTTCAATATGAATCTTGTAAGGAATTGGAAATAAAAGTCTACTACAAGTACAACTTGCAACAGGATAATATGAATTTAAGTGGTTATTTTTCAAAGAGTATGAAAATGCATGTCGATTGTATTGGTATATTAAGTACATAGAGTTTGGAAAAATTGACCTTAAACATGTCTACAATACACCACAATACTGGAAAAACATCAAAATTAAACCGACCTACCGAAAATGAAATTTTCGCGGTCGTACTGAAAAACATGAAAAATAACGCTAGAACATATCCGAAGAATTAGACTATAACCAAAAGAGTAAGTAGTGAATGAGTAGAGTACGATCTACTTCGTACTATATCCGGCCCTGGATTTGGCTAACTGGCGTTCTATTTCGTACATACACCTTTCTTGTGTTATTTGTCGTTCTCGGAGTTCTCTAACTTCGGCTTGGGATGCCGCCAGTTCCCTCAGCAAGAAATTAGTAGGATCCCTTGTCGCATGATGACTGTTTCCCAGGTTGCGAATGCGAACGGTGTTAACTCCAGTAGCAGCATCAACCTGCATGACTTGGTCGATAGCAGCTCTTCCTTGTTCATCGTTATGCGCCACACGGCGAACTAACACCGGGAGGGATCTGTCTGCTGAGCCTCTTGTGTCCAGATTGTAGAAGCTTCGGTCTCCTTGGTAAGGGTGGTTCTGACCCTGTTCGACACTCCACCTGTCTAAGTTTATTGCCCACAGAGGCGTCGGGCCTTGGAAGTTTTGTCGTGGATTAGGATTTTGGGCAACCGGTGGGGGACTGTAGGCTTCTGATCCTGAATCAGTATCTTCGGGAAAATCTTCTTCAAAATCCTCTTCTAAGGGAACTTCAGGATTCTCTTCTGGCTCTGCATCGAGCCATCCTCCATTTCCCTGGTCGGGAAAGTATGGGTCTCCGAGTAGATGGAATCCAGCTATTGTTATCTAAGCGCGAATAGAGATATAAGAAATATCTAATATAAATAAAAGCAAGTAAACAATTTCAAGTTTCTATAAAAGAAACTTACAATTAACAGGTAATGTAATCTGTATGGTATAACTTGGGTCGAATAGACCTTCGAATCAATGATCCTACTCTACCCCTACATCCATACCCCTACATCCAAACAAGGAAAAGGGAAGTTAAGCTAAATCACACATTCTAAGTCTATATATAACCTTAATTATATATAACCGTAATATATACACTTAGTATTTATAGATCTACCTGCAGGAGTCCTTTGTTTTCATGTAGTTTTAGTATACAGTGCCTAAAATACTCCTATATTATTTTAACTTTATTATATGTTCTAGAGTTCTTTTGTATATGTATAGTTGGTAAGTTTTAGATTTGCTGCAACACTACCTTCACTCCCAAAAACATGTTGGTCGTATCTCAAACCAATATAGTTGATCAGGCTATATTGATCCCAGATATGATTACATAACTGCCCAAGTTTGACTGCAGTGTCCAACATCCAAATACTTTTGAGTTGTTATGACTGTGATACTGTTCTTGTAGGTATGAGTGTTAGTATACTTCTTGTAAAAATGCTTAAATTTTAAAAGTATACTTGTAGTCAGATCTCTTAGCCCCAACGTATTTATAGTTTGTATATCTTTATGAATTGATATACTGAGTTCACTATAAACAATGCTCTGATACCAATCTGTCACACCCCCAAACCAGACGACGGAAACGTCCGGGGGTGGATGACTTCATTTGTAGTATCACAACACATGCATTATAATAATCAAAGTACAAACAACCATTGCATTAATAAGTATAAGTTTTTACATGTGTTCAATCATTGTATATTGACACCAAAATAGTTATAGCAAAAGACAGAAGACATGACTCAAAACGGCTCCGTCTTCTCAAAAGCTCGGGGAGTACCTGTCTACTGATTCCCTGATAATACAAGTAATTTAAAAAGACAGTATCAACATAAAGTTGAGTGAGTGCATAAGTATTTATGTTTGAAAGCTTGTTTTCTGTTCTTTGAATATGTAAACTGTTCCAAAAATCCTATATTTTTTTATGTATATGAAAAGTAGTTTTAATCTCCTAAAACCATTCTGTTTGTAAACCAGTGTTCTGTATTTGTATTCTTTTGTAAAACCTGTAAAAGTGAGTGTGTCTGGCTTCACCAGCTG
Source organism: Lactuca virosa (assembly GCF_052849685.1). Classification (NCBI taxonomy): domain Eukaryota; kingdom Viridiplantae; phylum Streptophyta; class Magnoliopsida; order Asterales; family Asteraceae; genus Lactuca; species Lactuca virosa. The sequence continues at coordinate 257,182,477 of NC_136434.1, forward strand.
TTACTGTAAACTGAAATGTAATACTGTAAATTGTATCTTTGTAAACTAGTATTTTGAAAATGTACTCATGTTTAGTTAATTATACACTAACGTATTGTTAATATATTTTTAATGAGTTATTATAACCATACTATGACTAGATGGCCTGAAACAACGCTTTGAAGGCGTCAAAACTGTTGATAACAATTGTCACTCGTAGGCGTGTATGCCCGGCTGTAGCTAGCAGTCTGAGTGCGGGGTTGTCAATCCCATATAGATCTATACACATTTGTTTCGATCCCCGACTGGAGATTCTGGTTATAATATCAGGACTTTAACTATGTTGTTTAAATGAAAAAACAACCTGAATCTGTTGTCTGATAAAAAATATATAGACGTTACGTGTATAATAGTAATGAAAACTCAATCATTCTGAAATAAATGATTGATAGTATGCTCCTTGTTTAGTATACTTAATATGTATTTGTAAGTTGTATACCCTTGTTTAGTTTTGAATCAAACCTTTGTTCTTGTAAGATAGTGTACTCTAGTATACTTTACTCGTGAGTTAGTGTTCTTGAATCATAAATTATACCTATTATAATTTATATGTGCTTTCTGTATTGATACTAATTGTTCATGAATGCAACCCCTTGCTCGACATGTTACAAAGGGTATTGAAACTGAATGAAATACCCTTTATATTTATATACATATACAAATATATATATATAACTAAAATTTAAACGACATTCGGACAAATAACCGATACCCTAAGTCCACATCCAAACAAGGAAAAGGAAATAAAGCGAGTTATCAGTCCTAAGCCCTTATATATATATATATATATATATATATATATATATATATATATATATATATATATATATATATATATATATATATATATGATTTTTGGGGAAAAACATAAGTTTATAAAATAATTTAAAGAGTTTAACATTTTGAAATACTTTTGGTGACTTGATGTCATTTTAACACAATTTGCTAATATAATCATAGGAATGATTGGAAATTGGACTAATTTATAAGTATAACTTACAAATAGGAGTGTTAGAAGCTAAAATGGAGGCTGAATTGAGTTCACGACCAGGAGGGTTCACGGCCCATGAGGTGTTCACGGCCCTGATGGTGTTTACAGTCCTGTGTTCTTGATGAATAAAGAACACCTGAAGATCCTAAGCAAGTTTCTAAGAAGATTCAAAGGTTTTCAGATGGGTGTTCTTCGTGTTCTTCGCGAAAACTAGTGAAATTAACGGATTTCAGCCTAGTATATGAAGATGGAAGGATGTTCTTGAAGTGATAACAAGATCAAGAAATGATACCTTTTAGATCTTATGAAGAACTAGTGATTATCACGAAATATGATGAGAAGGGATGAATTTGGCATGTTCTTGAGGAGAGAGGTTGTTCTTGGCTGATGATACTTGAGAGAAAAAGGTTGGAATTTCGTTTGAAAGTGTAGAAATGAAGTAAAAATCAGCTGAAACATATATATATATATATATATATATATATATATATATATATATATATATATATATATATATATATATATATATATATATATATATATATATATATATATGCGAGGGTTCACGGTCCGAAGGGTTCACGGCCGTGAACCTCGTACACAGCCCGAAGGCTGATCACGGCCTCGTTCACAGTCTGAAGTTCTCGGTTCTGTTCAGGGCTGCGAGGTTGCGGTCCGAAGGGAAAGAAAGAAGAAAGATGATGCGAACGCTCTCGGATCCCACTTATTCCCTTCTTAACACCTAATAATCTGAAGGTTTTAACATGCAAAGGTTACTATTCTAACCTTAGTAAAAATCCAAACAATAAAGAGGACTTTAGTTGACCCAAGTTTGACTTTACAAGTAGAAAAATAACGGGTTGTTACATGTTGTATGTAAACCATTATCAGTTTAAAGCTACAACTTTTGAACAGTTTGGACAAAATACTTAAATTGTTAATTTAAATATAATATTACAGAGTCAACTTCAATATAAATTTTAGTTCCACTTAAAAAACTCAAAGAATATTTTCTGAATAGTTAAAAGTGATAAATTGTAGTGCTAAATGCAAAAACTAAATTATAATATAATTTTAACTAAAATATTTCCTAAATATATTTTTATAATCGTTAAAAGATTTCAAATAAGTAGCTTAAAATAAATTACAATAACAATAGTTAAAAATAACTCTATATAAATGATTATATTGTTATCTTAAAAAAAATTGTTTGATGTTTTAAATAATTACAAGGATAGAAATTAAAACGTTAAGTAAATAAATTTTTAAAAATTAATTAACAATAACAACAACTATAAATAACATTAAACCATATATTATTTTTTATTTTATTCATGAGTAACATGCGGGTAGAGATCATTCAAAAGATTGAGATTATGCAGTTTTAATAGATGTATATATTATCATATAACTCAAAATAATCAATATATTATATCAACTTAGTATATGAATTATTATATCAAATTTAACAACAACATTATTGTTATATTTAAAAAAAACATATATTTGTAAAGATTTAAGCTATATAGATGCTTCTGCGCAACGCGTAAGGAAGCATTTTTCCTTCTACCACCTTCATTTAAAACTCCCAAACATTTTTCCTTTCACCACATTAATTTGAAACTCCCATGACTTTTCAATTTCTTTCTAATAATGATTTAAAGTTGGTTAATAAGATTAAATAAATATCAAACCTAAAATGTAATCATATATAAACTAAATTTCACTATTAAAAGAATATCTTTACTTCTACTTATAAAGTTATGTTTTTTTAATTTTTAACTTATTATACATAATTTATTAGTTTTAATATATTGTTGGATGTAAACCATTATCATTTTAAAGTTACAACTTTGAACAATTTGTATAAAATACTTAAATTATAAAATTTTTATATATCATTAAATGATTAACTTAAATATAACATATAATTTAACTTAAACAACCCAAAGAATATTTTGTAAATAGTTAAAAGTGATAAATTGAAGTGTCTTTTTAATAATGATTATAAGTTGGTTAATAAGGTTAAATAAACATCAAATGTAAAGTGTAATCATAAATAAACTAAATTTCTATATTAAAATAATATCTTTATTTCTACTTATAAAGTTATGTCTTTAACTTTTAACATATTATACTTAATTTATTAGATTTAATATGTTGTTGTATGTAAACCATTATTAGTTTAAAGCTACAACTTTTGAACAGTTTGGGCAAAATACTTAAATTGTTACTTTAAATATAACATTACAATGTCAACAAAAAAATAAATTTCAGTTCCACTTAAAACCCAATGAATATTTTGTGAATAGTTAAAATTGATAAATTGTAGTGCAAAATGCAAAAACTAAATTATAATCTCAATTTAACTAAAATATTTCCTAAAGATATTTTTATAATCGTTAATAGTTTTCAAATAAGTAGCTTAAAATAATTTATAATAACAATAGTTAAAAACAACTCTATATAAATGATTATATTGTTACCTTTAAAATCAAAAAACAATGTTTGATATTTTAAATAATTATAATGATAGAAATTAAAACGTTAAACAAATAAAATTGACAATTTTATTAACAATAACAACAACTATAAATAACATTAAACCATATATTATATTTAATTTTATTCATTAGTAACTCGCGGGTAGAAGTCATTCAAATGGTTGAGATTATGCAGTTATAATAGATGTATATATTATCATATAATTCAAAATAATCAATATATTATATCAATTTAGTATACGAATTATTATATTAAATTTAACAACGACGTTATTGTTATATTTAAATATATATATATATATATATATATATTTGTAAAGATTCCAACTATATAGGTGTTTATGCGCAACGCGCGAACATTCTCCTAGTATACTTATAAAGGAAATATTTTTTCTTTCATCACATTCATTTGAAACTCCCAACTCTTCATATTTCCATATAATATACTTAATTTATTAACTTAAATATGTTTTTAGTTGTAAACATTATCATAAATGGAAGACTTCATGACTTATCAATATGATATATTTAATTTGTTAACTTCAACATAACGTTAGGTACAAATAATTGTATTTTAAATGAACATTTTTAACGCAATTAGAAAATAATTCCATAAGTAAAAATATAAATTAATTAATCATAAGAATTGTTAAAAATAATACTAAATAAATAATTATATTTAATTCTATTAATGAGGAAGGTGAGTTGATGTTAATGAATATTATTGTTCAAAATAGTTGAGATTATATATATATATATATATATATATATATATATATATATATATATATATATATATATATATATATATATATAAGTTAATGTACAAAATATTATATCAAAGTTAATGTCAATAACATGACCATTATAAATATATATTTTTCAATATTCTAACAATATATTATTAACCTGCGCCGTGCAACGTGCGGGAATTCATCAAGTATACTTATAAAGGAAACATTTTTCTTTTCACCACATTCATTTGAAACTCCCATGACTTTTCAATTTCTTTCTAATAATGATTAGAAGTTGGTTAATAAAGTTAAATAAATATCAAACCTAAAGTGTAATTATAGATAAACTTAATTTCAATATTAAAATAATATCTTTACTTCTACTTATAAAGTTATGTCTTTAAATTTTAACATATTATACTTAATTTATTAGTTTTAATATGTTGTATGTAAACCATTATCATTTTAAAGCTACAACTTTTGAACAATTTGGATAAATACTTAAATTGTTAATTTAAATATAACACTACATTGTCAACTAAAATATAAATTTTAGTTCAACTTAAACATCCCAACTAATATTCTTTAAATAGTTAAAAGTGATAAATTGTAGTGTCTTTCTAATAATGATTATAAGTTGGTTAATAAGGTTAAATAAATATCAAACCTAAAGTGTAATCATAAATAAACTAAATTTCAATATTAAAATAATATATTTACTTCTACTTATAAAGTTATGTCTTTAACTTTTAACATATTATACTTAATTTATTAGATTTAATATATTATTGTATGTAAACCATTATCAATTTTAAGCCACAACTTTTGAACGTTTGGATAAAATACTTAAATTGTTAATTTAAATAAAAATTACATGGTTAACTTAATTATAAGTTTTAGTTCCACTTAAAAAACCCAAAATATATTTTGTGAATAGTTAAAAGTGATAAATAGTAGTGCTAAATGCAAAAACTAAATTGTAATCTCAATTTAACTAAATTATTTCCTAAAGATATTTTTATAATAATTAAAAATTCTCAAAAAAGTAGCTTAAAATAACTTACAATAAAAATATTTAAAAATAACTATATATAAATGATTATATTGTTACCTTTAAAAACAAAAAACAATGTTTGATATTTTAAATAATTATAATGATAAAAATTAAAACGTTAAACAAATAAATTTTAAAAAAATTAGTAAATAATAACAACAATTATAAATAACATTAAACCATATATTATATTTAATTTTATTAATGAGTAACTTGGAGGTAGATGTCATTCAAACGATTGAGATTATACATGTTTAATAGATGTATATATATTATCATATAATTCAAAATAACCAATATATTATATAAATTTAGCATACGAATTATTATATCAAATTTAACAAGAACGTTATTGTATGTTTAAGAAAATATATATCTGTAAAGATTTCAACTATACATATGTTTCTGCGCAACGCGCGGGTATTCGCCTAGTATGTATATATATATATATATATATATATATATATATATATATATATATATATATATATATATAGAGAGAGAGAGAGAGAGAGACAGAGAGAAAGAGAGAGAGAGATGTTCAATAGAGAACCATAATTATTGGTTCTCCAAGAAACCAACTTTTTTTTCAAGTTTTATAGTTTATTGTTTATCGAAAAAGAATCTAAAAATTTCTAAATTAATAACTTCACATTGTGAATGTTAAAAAATAAATTATATATATTTTGAGTTCACCGTGTGAATTCAGATTCACACTGTGAATCTGCACAGATTCACATTGTGAATTTGACGATTTTTTTTATCGAATTTGATATCATTGGAAAAAGGATAAAAAGTTATGAAATTCTATATTTTTAATTTTATTTTATAAAAAAACCTCTAAATGCTGAAAAAAAAGATTGGTTCGTTGGTTAATTATAGTCTCTATTGAACCTCACCATATATATATATATATATATATATATATATATATATATATATATATATATATATATATATATATATATATATATATATATATATATATATATTTACAGTTCGGATCCGGTAGAAATCCAAAAATTGGTAGGAACCGCGATGACTATTCTCCACCAATCATTTCGTCAAGGGCACAAATCATTTCATTTTTTTTATTATTTTATTATTTTTCGTTAAAAAAAATTCAATTTTTTTCCTTAAATAGATATATGCTCGGTTTTAATGTTTTTATATTTTTTTCATTATTTTTAAATTATTTGTTTTCTTTTTTTCATTTTTTTCATTTTTTTAAATTTCTTTACTACATGCTTGAAGATAGTAGGGTTTTTTTTTTTTTTTTTTTGATTTTTTAAACTAAATATCGGTTTGAGTTTTTAATGTTTAACAACTATAAAATTTTAAATAAGAAGAATATTAAGGATCATAATATTTTTCATTCATACTTTTTTTTTTGAATCATATTATTTTTGGATTATAAAATTTCAAATCATAGTATTTTAAATCTTAACGATATTATGTATCATATATTTTTGGATCATTTGATTTGGATCATGTTAATTTGGATCATAATATATTGAATTAAATAAATTTTTTGTTCAATATAATATTTCGATCATTATAATTTTTGAATCATTTAATTTTGAATCATAAAATATATAATAATTAAGGATCACTAAATATTTGAATCAAAATATTTTTAAATCATAACAAGTTAATGATCATAAACATATCGATTCATAATATTTTTGAATCATAAATATTTTGAATCATCTCTATTTGGATCATATTATGTTCAACATTTTTTTAAAAAACTTTTAATCTTTTAAAATCAAGTTTAGTATCTAAAATACCTTATTATTTGAAGAACTTTGATTTTTTCATATTTTTTTTCAAAGAAAATAAAAGTTATGGACAAAAAACTAAGCGGGTGGAAAAAAACCCACCAGTCAATAAGAACTGTACACTTGTCATACTGGGGTAGGGGCATGTGTTAGTTCCTGGAGAGGCCACATGGCCGAATTTTCTTTTTCTTTTTTCTTTTTTCTTTTAATCTTTTTGCTTTTGTCACTTGTACCCTCCACAATTAACTTTCTTCGAAAATTATTAAAATCTCGCAATTAATTACGAAAATGTCATATCATCTCGCGAGATTTTGAAGATAAATAAAATCAAATATAATCTTTTGTGAATGAGACGTACATAATCATGAGAAATTACATTCCGACTATGCAAGACTGTTTCACCTTGACTCTGAAAGTGTTTCTAAGATAAAAGACCTAGGAAAGACAAGATCTATTCTTGGAATGTAAAATTCATAAAGATCAATATCAATAATGTTAAAGTTTAAATCTGTATGTATATTTCGACAATATCTTGACGGAGAATAAGATACAAGATTGCTTTGGAGAACTTTTGGCATTGCCACATGACACAAATTTTGAGCTAGCCTTAAAAGACCTAGCCCATAGGTTTGAGCTAGATAAAATTATTTATATTCTATTTTCTTTGACAAATGAATCCATAATTACCCCATATTATGCACAAGACCATGTATATGATCATGCTATGAACATATCATAAGATACCAATAAGATACATGGGAAAGTCATTAGATGATTGTTAGAACATTCTTAGAGTCCATATGAAGAATTAGAGAATATACCTAACATAATCAGTTTAGAAGAAGATCTTTACGTAAATAGCTACACAAGATGTTGACTTAAAAACAAATAGAGATAATTATGAACTATACATGGATTATGGCTTCATTAAGATTGAAGAATTAGTTTTGTTGGAATAAGCTCCAAGCAAAACATAACTGCATAGTCTAGTAAAAAATAAGAGTGCACTGCTACCTCATAAATTGCAATTAAATATGATTGGATGAATGAGTTCATTGAAAAACTATGTTGAGTTCTTCTATTCAAGGATAACCTAGAAATATTTTGTGACTTCAAGAATCTACTTAATCAATTTAAGAGACTCTATGTCACATCAAAAAACCAATCATATTCTCCAAGATATTTAACTATACTAAAAATAAAGTAAAATGTGGGGATGATAGTATTTGTTGAATTGACACAAATTAAATTTACTTAGACCTATTAATAAAGTCCTTCCTTTAAGCTAAGCATGAAATTTCAAGCTTGAGCTATAAGACTTTGTTATTCTAGAAATGAGATTTGATTTGGATTTAGTGTTTGTGTAACACCTATTTCCAGGTATGGCTCTCGAGACCAAACCTTTCTAAATTTGAGAGTTTTTGGTTTCCACGACATGGTGGTGAAGCTCACTTCGACGTGGTACCGCTCCAAAAAGGAACACACATTTTAAGTCACCAAGACATGGTCATGTGATGGCTACGACGTGGCGACGAAGGAATGCAAAAACCTAAGTTCGGGTCTTGAGCCCTATTTAGACAACGTTATCGCTAATATTTGCTCTCAACTTCAGCCTCCATCCCTTTGAGAGAACCCCAAGTGTATGAGTGTGTTTTCTTGGTGTAATACTGTGTATTTTTCACTTTTCAAGGTTCCTAGAAGAAGGAAAAGGTGATCTAAGCTTGTTGGGGGACTTTTTGCCGTTGTGGGTTGCTTCGACAACAATCTTTAGGCTCCAGAAGGTATACAGTTCATTCATTATCATTATATGGGTTGTCTATGATGTGATTAAGTCCCTTTTTTCCTTTTGGAAATGAATCCTTGGAGTTTTAAGAAACTCCAGGACCTAGGATAAGATTTATGCTAGTTTCTGGACCTTATGGTCCCATAAAGTTTGCATCTTGATCGTAAACCAACCATGCATGGGTTTACTAGGTTATTTGGTCCCTTTTGACTTAAGGTTTAAGATCTAGGCTTCTAGAGGTTAGAGAAAGGATAAAGTTGGAAACTTTACCCATGCATGGCCTAAATGTTCTAGATTTGGCCTTAAGTGCTCTGAAAATAAGGATTAAGAGCATAATGAATTCAGCTGGTCAGGACTTAACCACGATGTGACAATGATATTGCCACAACATGGTGGCGAGGGACTTCACAACTATTTTGGCATTTAGCCACCACGACGTGGCCATAATATTGGCCACAACGTGATGACTCGACTGTTGTCTTTTTGCCAAGATTGAATTGAGGTCAAACTTTAGGGTTCTGGTCTTAGATTGAGGATTTACCCTTATTTCTATAGGGGTGTGTCGTATCGGTTAGTTGTGAGTGACGAGTTGTAAGGATTTATGATTTCATCTGTGAGGTGAGTTTTCTCACTATGCTTTATACTACAGTATGTATGCTTTGTATGCCAGGATAGTGATATGTTGTAGTGATCTGTTAGACTGGTAAATCTGTTATGATAACATGTGTTATTAGTTATTTGTATATGTCGACATATTATGGTTGTGTTGAGGCGGTACAACTTTGTGATGAAGGAAAAGAGACCTGGGGAAGTCCAGTTTATACTGTAGGCCCAAGGGGACTGGCCCGGATTTGATACTAGAGGCTTCGTGAAGCGAACCGACTTGGATGTTGTAGGCTCCGGATGGCAGTCCATCCTCGTGATGTAGGCCTTGTGTACATGCATTGTTTGTGTATTTTTGTGTGGGGTATTTTAGGGAACTCACTAAACTTTGGCTTACAGTTGTGTATTTAAATGTTTTAGGTACTTTTGAGGATCGGGGTAAGGCAAAGGCATGGGTGTACACATCAACCAACAGTCTTTATGATTTTAGATATATTATGTTTTGATACTCCAATTTTCAGTATATGTTATGAAATAATGTTTTGAAGACTCATGGTTCTTTAGAAACCATGATTACCTCTTTAAAAAAATTACTATGATTTTTGTGACGTAACAAGTTGGTATTAGATCCCTGGTTTAACGGATCTGGATGAATAGTCGTGTGATTCTAGTCTCAAACAATGGATTTATAAAAGATTTTCATAATAGTTTTTTAAAAATAAATCTAAAAACGAGGATACAATGATACAGTCAGCCGAAGTTCAAGAGAAAGTTATTCCCCAGAATACCCATACTTGTTATATGTATATTGTTGATATGTTAAGTGTTAGAACTACATGTTAGTTTGTAGGATAGGATCCTCAGGAATTACATGATAGAATTGCCTAATTTGTGATGGCTTATAGAATAGGGGATTATTTAGTTGTGTTATATTAAGTTGACATCATTACTGTTAGTAGCTAAGCGTGTGCATAATAGTTGTAATTAATTAGAATTTTATATACTTAAAATGTTTGATTCGACCTTACTTCCTGTTTGTTTTTGGTTATGGGCTTGGGGTAGAATCAATTATTCAACTGTCTATCAGATCCAACATTATGTACAATTAGCATACACAAGGCGACTTGTAGTATTAGTGAAGGTTTCTTGAGGTGTTGAGACATGAGAGAGAGCATCCTAGGAAGAAGACTAGGAGTTAGTAGCTACTCTTCATAGTGTATAGTTGAGGCATGTTAGCACGTGTAATGGTATGGGGTCCAATAGTATAGAAGTTCATGGCAATTATTGAGACAAATACGTACAAGTGTGAAAGGTAGTATGAGCCCATACTACCTAAACCACAGGAATCGTACAAGTATCAAGGAGAGTCATGGGACTCTGAGGAATGGGTAGTTGAGTATATAGTGTGTTAGCGCTATAAATTAATATTGAAATCTATCTTGTCTATTTTTTTAGCATGGTGATGACGAGGGGTTCCGGTTCAGGTGTTGGCAGCCCGAATAGGACAGAACTGATTGATGATGAGATCCGAGAGTTGATTTCCACTCAAGTGACCCTGACAGTCAGGGAGGCAATTCCAAAGGTTTTTGGGTCTATCAAGACCATGATGGTTGATATGTTTGACAAACATTATGTTATTGTCACTAATGCTGCTATCATCGCAGTCACTGTAACTATTGCCACTGTAGGCATTCAGGGAGGAGTGTCGATGCAGTTTTAGGAGTTTAGTAAAATGAAACCCCTGGAGTTCGAAGGGATCATCAACCAAATTTTTTCCATGAGGTGGATATCTAACATTGAGAGATTTTTTTACACGTGTTCATGTCTAGAGAAACTAAAGATGAGGTTTGCACTGAACCTCCTTCGCTTGGGAGTGAAGGATTAATGGAAGTTTGTGACTCGGGCGTTTTCTCCTGCGGAGCAGGCCGCAGTGACTTTGGAGAAATTTATGGAGATGTTCTATACGGAGTATGTTCCATTAGTTGGAAAGGATAAATTGGCTCAGAAGTATCAGTCGCTCAAGAAGACGACAAAATCAGTGACGGAGATCACCAAGATGGTCACATAGAGTTCCCTATATTTCCTTGAGAGTGATGCTTGACAACATGTGCAGATGTCACGATACTTGAGTATGCTGAAGACTGAGATCAGAGATTTTGTATCGACTACCCAACAATGGACCCAAGCAGTGTTGCAGTCCCATGCCAAGAGGAGAGAGATTGAGTTGGAGACATAGAGGAGGGAGAAGAGGCAAACACTAGTCCAGGCCCAACCAACAACTAAACGGTTTAAGGCCACCAATTATTTATTTGGAGGCCAGAAGGGTCGCACTTGCAACAAGTGCGACATGGTGCACGAGGGTTCATGTCGGTTCATGACAGGATGCCACTGTGTGGCAAAGAGGGCCATTATACGAGGGATTGCCAACAACCGTAAACACAACATCAACATAGTATGAGGGTTTGTTATCACTATCATTAGGTGGTTCGTATAAAGGACAATTGCCCCTTGATTTCTAGGCTAGTGCAGGCACCATCCCCTATGAATTTGAGGATCACAGATGCCTGATAGGGAATAGCTGAGGCTCCGAAGGCCAGGGATCGTGCCTATCAGTTGACAGCAAAGGAGACCAGGGTGGCGCCTGACGTTGTTACTGGTATGTATCTGTTTATGCTTCTGTTACCTCTTACTTTAGTCTGTATGCTTATGTTTATGATTTGATTAGGTACACTCTTAGTGAATTCATTGCTTGCTTTAGTGTTGTTTTATTCGGGTGCAAGTCGGTCCTTTGTATTACTATCCTTTAGTAGGATCTTCGAAGTAGCTCTTGGGGTATTGGAGTGTCCGTTGCTAGTTTCCATTACTGATGAACACAAAGTTTCTACTATAACGTCCCAAAAATCCATAGTAAAAATTTCATTTTTAAAACAAATAACCATACAAAGGAGTTGTTCCAAAACCGGTCAAAGTGAATATATTATTTATACATGAGATTATAAATCACAAATAACCAATGCGGAAAACTATGTGGGATGTGGTGCAGTTACAATGGGCCCTTCCCTTTCGTATCAGAAGTACCTGAAACCATAAACCTAAAACCGTAAGCATAAATCTTAGCGAGTTCCCTAATATACCACATACCATACATATCATTAGGCCCAACCCCGTGGTTTCTTTCAACCCAACATATAATCTTGGGCCCAGCCCTGGGTTTTCTTTCAACCCACCATACAATCATGGGCCCACCACTAAGCCCTAGCCCTTGGATTGCTTTCAACCTATCATATACTCATGGGCCCATCCATCGGGTTTATTTCAACCCGAACATACAACAATGGGCTAAACCATGGGGTTTATATCAACCTAATCATACAAACAGGCAAGAGTCACAAAGATAGATAGCATCCTACATACACAATCCAGTGCGCCGACATTGGTACCTAATTCACAACGCCGACTCAAAACCCAGCTCAATGTAGCACCGACTGCAACTAACTACTCTCATCGCCAAAAGATGGGTGTTAAACACTTCCTATCAATCCACACAAAGCAAACCCTAATTCTACCTTTTAAAAATAGAAATTTGACCAAAAGTCAACCCATGCCAAAAGTCAACGGTCAAAGTTAATGGTCAAAGTCAACGACCGATGGTGACTTTAGTCAACCGCCACATCGTGTCCTTCCTTGGCCACATTGTGGCCCTCATAGGATCAAAGAGACCGGAAATTCCCCGTCGCAACACCATGACAACCTATGGCCACGCCGTGGGAGCTGAGATTCCAACAACTTAATATATTAAGTTGTTTTATTCGATTCCAAGAGCTCCAATACTCATATCCGGTCCATAAAAGTATTTATGGATAAAGTTTCCGACTTTATCCATTAAAACCCCCCAAAGAGATCAAGATCTCAAATCCTAGGTCAAAATAAAGCCACAATCCATAACGTCTTAACCATTAAGTCCTTAATCTGAAATAGTCCTTAACCCAATCACTCCAAAAGGTTTTATAATACCAGATCTATGATAAAGGTGAAAGCTTTATAGACATGCATACCTAAAACATATCTAAAATCCATTTTAGGTCATAATAAGCTAAGAATGCCCAAAATTCATGCAATGATAAAAACTCCAAACCAAAGTCTAGATCTACAACATATGTTGCTCTTCGGACCTCATAGAGTCATAAAGTTGCCAAATTTATGAGTTTGTTCCCTCCAAACTTGCTCAAACATGAAGAACATGGGACAAATTTCAAGATCTAACCATAAAATCCATAAAGTTAGAGCCTTTGACACTTACAAAGGTCTAGAAGCTATGAGGTATGTTGATGGTGTTACTTCCTTACAAAATCCCATAATAGAGTATCTTCTTCTCCTTCTTCTCTTCTTTTCCAACCTAACAAATACTCGAAAAGGCCACAAACACAATTGGATTGGAGGCTAGGGTTTCTCCGAGGTATAAGGGTGTTGGAGGCTGAAGATGAACCTTATGAATGGCTTAAAGAGGTTGAAATACATAGCAAACCATAAAAAAATCATGGGCTTGGTCCAAAACAGCTGCCACACCGCGGCGGTCCAACAAAACATGCGATCCTCCAAACCTATGCCACGTCGTGGGCATCCGTTCCCATGTCGTGGTGCAGGACTTCCTCCAAAAGTTCATTTTTAGTCCTTGATAAAAGTAAGTTTAACCCATTTGGAACACGGGTGTTACAACTCTCCCCCACTTAAATTAGATTTTGTGCAACCGTCAAAATTTAGGTCAAACAAAGTCAACAAGTCAACTCGGTCAACTCGACTTGTACTAATATGTTTGGGTTTAAGCTATGTTTCCTAATATGTTACAAAGTAAATCTCTCCCAAATCTATCTCAATATCTCAAATCTATCCCAAATCTCTCTGTATATCTCAAATCTCTCTCAAATCTCTCTATCCCTATCTCAAATCTCTCTTAAATCTCTCCCAAATCTCTCTCAAATCTCTTTTCAACTTTTCCCATAAACACCAACATCATCCCATCCATTCCTTTGTTGAAAACAGCCCAAAACAAGAGTAGAAAACCCAAAAGAACAAGCCCATTTCGGATTTTGAAGGCTGACTTCGGAACTAGTATGTGACTCCGGAACAAGAAGGATGACTTCGAAACTTGTGGGTTGACTCCGAAACTTCTGATTTGCTCCGGAAAGTCTCGTATCTCGGAAAAGCCTCGCATGCTTCGGAAGAACCAGCAGCCCGGACAACTTCACATTCTCGGAAGATGGTGCACTCCGGAACCGAACCATCTCGGAAGACTACTGCCTATTCCGGACCTCCGATCCACTCCGGACCTGCTGACTCCACGCCTTGACTTCGGACCTCGCTGCTTGACTCTAGAATGTGCAGAGTGACTCCGGAACATGCTGATTCACTCCAGAACCTCCTGACCACCTCCAGAACCCCTCGCAACTTCGGACCCATTCCGAAATTTTGACCATTTCGTACCTTTTTTTCATTTTAAGAGATTTTGACGTCAAGAATTTCCTAAAACTGGTATTTTTCATAATTTAGACCCCATAAACTCCTATTTTAGGCCTAATGTGAAGCTTAGAACATATTTTCATACCTAATATTATATTATTTTAATCACCCACTTGGCCACTTGTATAGCAACTTGAATTGGATATTTAACTTCCCAATGAGATAATTTCACATTTTAATGCAAACATCACCTCATAACTTTATCTTATTACCTTCCTATTTAAATCACCAAATGGAGTCATTTCACACTTCTAGTAAACAAACTTCACCACTTTTCCTCTCAAACTCCATATTCTCTCAAGATCAAGTAACTCCAGGAGACCATTTCTTCAAAGTCGTAAATAGAAATTTGGGTAAGTTCATCATCCATATATGATTCTTACAAACACTCTCTTACTAGTTTCATATATTCACACATTATTATGTGTTTAAAACCATTAGGATTACGACATCCTTCCTGTATTCTGACTCGAAGTTCACCGTCGTTATCTCGTTATCAAACCGCAACTACATATAATGTGAGTTCATACCCCTATATTTTTCAAAGACTTTTTCTATGTTTTCGGGGGGGGGGGGGGGAATATAAGTAACACACAAAAACATTTAAATACGTTACTTTACTATTTTTACGAAAAGTGCTAAATACGCGAAACAGTTTTCCTACCAACCTATATATTTTTACACACAACGTTTTGATAAAAACGTAAAAACATGAAAAACGATTAAAAAATACATTAGATTATTTCTTATATATATATATATATATATATATATATATATATATATATATATATATATATATATATATATATATATATATATATATATATATATATAACTGTATATATGGGATAATGTCATTCACAAACGTTTTCATTTCAAAAACACGTACACTAGTTGAATGGAAATTGTGAGACACTGTCTTCAATCGTACCTAACTGACGTATATTCCCGAGTCCTGTATTAATAATCGGAATCTCCTATACGAGAGCGTGATACTTGTGTATAGATCTATACGGGACTGATGATCACATACCCTGGTTGTTAGCTATAACCAGACTGGCAGGTTATGGGTGGCAAATGTCATAAATATCTCGGCGCCTGAAGAACGACGAGGCAGGCACCACATCTTAAAAGCACGGTTATAAAAACTCACATAATGAGACGACGATACATTTATTTTACACGAACACACATTCCTTCAAACGGTTTTATATACGAATAAAACTGCATATTACTACTTTAATGTTAGGAAAACACTGGTACATTTCGGTTTTGGAACTTTTACAGATTACATCTCATTCATTAGAAAATATCGGATTTTCTGGAATACACATTATCATTTTTCAAGTAAACGGCTTACATGTCATGCTTTAAAAAATATTGGATTTTCTAGAACAAACACCCTTATTTTACAAGTGATCAGCTTACCTTTCATTTATTAGAAAATATCGGATTTTCTGGAAACAAACACGATATCTTTATACGGAAAGGCCTACTATTTTCATAACTAACTCTTATGAACTCACCAAATTAATTGTTGACACTTTTTCAAACAACTTGTATTCTTAAGAAATCGGTAAAACAAGTAAACACCCGCTTTTGAGCATGGGCGCTAAGGCGTCAAACAAGTCTTTTTTGTCATCATATTGTAATTGACTTTCGAAACATGTAACACTTACAATGATGTAACTTTTTCAATTATATATATGATGGTCATGTTTGCTTTCTTTACTATTATTCAACTGTTATGATACAATACATTAAAGTCATCCACCCCCGGACGTTTCCGCCATCCTGGTTTGGGGGTGTGACGGATTGGTATTAAAGCATTGTTTATGGTGAACTAAGCATATCAAACCACATAAGATATACAAACTATAAATACAATGGGACTAAAACTCTCTGATGTACCATTTTTGTACAAGTATACTTTAGAATATCATAAGTATTTTTATAAAAGTGTATGTATATACATATATACTAGGAACAGGGTTATAATGAGTACCATATAAAAAGTATTTAGATAAGTTGAACACTGCGGTTAAGCCTAGATAGTTATGTAAAGATATCTGGGGTAGATATAGCCTGATCAACTATATTTATTTGAGATACGACCAACATGTGTTTGGGAATAGTCGTAGTGAACAACGAGCCTAAAAGTTACCAACACTACATACCAAGAAACACTAAAACACAACATAAAGTTAAAATACTATAGGAGTATTTTATGATACTACAGAAACACACACTTAGATTCTCTAGGTACCTCCATTCTCGCACATACAACATGACCATATCTGACCACGACAACCCCTACAACCCCACCGCAACAGCCAACAGATGTATAAAGGAGGAGATAAACCGCCATAAGACGACAAATCCTTACGACCGAAACTAGGACAATCATAACCGAACAAGGAATGAAGGAAGCCACTTGAAAGATGTGTGAGATGGCAGAACACCTTGTGTATCATTTTGGTATATGGCAGGAGAGTATAGTCTAGTGAGTTAGTGACTATACTACTCACACTGCATGATAGACTTATTGCGTCTTTCATCACAACTAGTAGTAGTAAATCAAGCAAGATACGTCCTCCCAAAACCCATGAAAACCCGAACCAACTTAAAGCTTTGACATCTATGTGTTATTGTGATAACTTAACATTGTACAATATCTACTACTACTAACCACCATAAGTACATCACGAGGATGTTGGTTGAAATATTGGAATCATACAACGAAGCATGATATCTATATGTTTATATAAATATAGATGGAATACAACTAGCAATGAACATAGTCACTTACAAACTCGTTTTATACCATACATCAAGAATCATGCCACCACACGGAAGTGACCAACACACTGGCGCAACCCCCATTCTACAAATGGACCTCGCCACATTCCAAGCAGCTGTAGTAGTCGCCGTGACAGCCGCCATGACACAACTTAACACTAACAACACGAACATAAATAAGAACGTTGCCAACAATTCCAATTATGGGGATAACCAAGGACACCAGCGAGTATGCTCCTGCAAGGACTCCCCAAATTACGAACTTAAGAACATTCACGAAAATGGAGGGGTAATACTCAAGAAAAGAAAATTCTGGAACAAGACAAAGGGCAAATCAACGCGCAAGTCTGCTAAGAGACAACAAATAGTGGCAGCCCACACTGTCACTGTCCCGTCCGCCCCAGCACCAGCAAAGAAATATGCTGGAATCCTACCCAAGTGCAACACGTGCAACTATCATCACAGTGGAGCCTGCCGGGTGATGCGTTACGAGAATTGCAACGAAAATGGGTATACCGCCCGTTTCTATAGGACACCGACCCCATAAATCACCCAAACCACAAACGACGGAGTAAGCCGAATGTGTTACGGATGTGGTGAAGCGGGGCATTTCAAGAGGGAGTGTCCGAAAGCAAGTAATGCCATAAATGTGGGCAGAGTTCTAACAATAAAGCACGAGGAAACCATGAATGATCCGACCATGGTTACTGGTACGTTTCTCCTCAATCACTCATACACAGGCATACTTTACATTAACACGTATGAATAATTCACAAATCACCAATTTAAAAACATGTTCAGATAAAAACTACAACTACTCAACGAAACATTCCCAGTAGAATTATCAAATGATAAAATAGAAAGCACTAAAGTTAGATACGTAGTATGCACTCTAACACTAAAACAACTAACGGTTTTAAATTTACCTAATACAATGGGGAACCTCGACGTGATCACCGATATATTTTAGTTAATCTTCACCATGTTAATATCGTGTGTTACGAAAAAGCCGTTAGCCCTAATATGCCAAATAGCGAAACCCTCGTCATTTACGGCAACAAAACCCGGTGCAACCCTTCAAATCATCCCTTATGTCAAGACTCAGAGTAATCTACGCGAGACGTACCATGCCTTTCCTAGCCTACACAGTAGATGAGAAACAGGAAGTGTAAAACATCAAGGATGTTCCAGAAGTCCGTAAACTTTCCGATGTATTCCCAAGCAGACCCCTCGGGAATACCACTCATCAAGTCAAGTTCCAGGAATTGACCTAAAGCTCAGTAGATATGGAAAAAGTAGTTATAATTACCTTCGCACCCAAACTAATCACATCTCTCATGAAGGAACTAAGGACCCCTGCTGGTAATTTATCACTATTAGGTGCATACGTAAGGGTGGTATATAATTAAGATCCTATAAACTTAGGATGTGTGATTCCGCCTTGAATCCTGTTCCTTGTTTGGTTGTGGGCTTAGGGCAGAATCACTTATCCGACTGTCCTTCCAATCTTTATTATATACGACTTGTATACACAAAACAATGATAGATGAGCCAGGTATGAGATATACCACGAAGCCCAAGACAAAAACTGCCGGGACTACGGGTGGACACATTAACATTTGAGTGATGAACCAGACCCATATACTTCCTATCGATCAAAGAAAAAAGGTGAAATAGAAAAGCTGACAGGAACGTACCACAAGGAGTCCGTGAGACAGCACAATATACCACTATCAACTATTACGGAATAGGGAATAATCCATTCGCCTCACACTTTTGACCGTCATTACAGAAGTCTTCGAAAATCCAAACTCGTGTTGAGTATAGCATACCATCCCTAAACAAACAGTCGGAATGAGTGAAACATCCAATCAATGGAAAATATGTTGAGAGTTTGCATGATAGACTTTGGTAACGCTTGGGATGCCCATTTACCTCTCGTCGATTCCTCATACAACAAAAGCTATCACACTAGCATTAGAGTTGCTCCATTCGAAGCCCTCTATGGCCGCAAGTGCAGATCACCTCTGTGTTGGATTGAAGTGTGTGACACACAACTAGCAAAAGGGCAAGTCCCTGACAGCACCCTCACCGGCCCCGAGATCATAAGGGAGACAATGGAGAAGATCGTTCAAATCCGTGAACGACTGAAAGCATCGAGGGACCGGCAAAAGAGCTATGCGGATAAAAGACGCAAACCCTTGGAATTTCAGGTGGGTGACCGCATTCTACTAAAAGTCTCACCCTGGAAAGGTAGGATACACTTTGGAAAACGTGGGAAACTAAATCCAAGGTATATCGGGCCTTTTGAGATCCTTGCCAGGATTGGCCCAGTGGTATACAAGATTCGATTACCGCAGGAACTCGATAACGTACACCCCACCTTCCACGTGTCTAATCTAAAGAAATGTTTGTCCAACGAGGTTCTCGTAATCCCACTTGATGAAATCGAGGTAAACAAGAGCCTCTACTCCATCGAAGAACCGATGGAAATCATGGATCGAGAAATCAAGAGAACAAAGAAAAGTCAGATACCCATCGTGAAGGTCCGTTGGAATACTAATTGAGGACCCGAATTCACCTGGGAATGCGAGGACCAGATGAAAAAAAATACCCACATCTTTTCCCCAACCTTTGAATTCCCACTCAAAATACTAATTTCAGGACGAAATTCTTTCCAACGGGGGGATGATGTGAAAACCGTCAAAATTTAGGTCAAACAAAGTCAACAAGTCAACTCGGTCAACTCAACTTGTACTGATATGTTAGGGTTTAAGCTATGTTTCCTAATATGTTACAAAGTAAATCTCTCCCAAATCTCTCTTAATATTTCAAATCTCTCCCAAATCTCTCTCTCTATATCTCAAATCTCTCTCTAATCTCTCTATCTCTCTATCTCAAATCTCTCTTAAATCTCTCCCAAATCTCTCTCAAATCTCTTTTCAACTTTTCCCATAAACACCAACATCATCCCATCCCTTCCTTTGTTGAAAAGAGCCCAAAACGGGAGTAGAAAACCCAAAAGAACAAGCCCATTTCGGATTTTGAAGGCTGACTTCGGAACTAGTATGTGACTCCGGAACAACAAGGATGACTTCGGAACTTGTGGGTTGACTCCGGAACTTCTGATTTGCTCCGGAAAGTCTCATATCTCGGAAAAGCCTCGCATGCTTCGGAAGAACCAGCCGCCCGGACAACTTCGCATTCTCGGAAGATGGTGCACTCCGGAACCGAACCTTCTCGGAAGACTACTGCCTATTCCGGACCTCCGATGCATTCCGGACCTGCTGACTCCACGCCTTGATTTCGGACCTCGCTGCTTGACTCTTGAATGTGCAGAGTGACTCCGGAACATGCTGATTCACTCCGGAACCTCCTGACCACCTCTGAAACCCCTCGCAACTTCGGACCCATTCCGGAATTTTGACCATTTCGTACTTTTTTTTTTTCATTTTAAGAGATTTTGACGTCGGGAATTTTCTAAAACTCGTATTTTTCATAATTTAGACTCCATAAACTCCTATTTTAGGCCAAATGTGAAGCTTAGAACATATTTTCATACCTAATATTATATTATTTTAATCACCCACTTGGCCACTTGTATAACAACTTGAATTGGATATTTAACTTCCCAATGAGATAATTTCACATTTCAATGCAAACATCACCTCATAACTTTATCTTATTACCTTCCTATTTAAATCACCAAATGGAGTCATTTCAAACTTCTAGTAAACAAATTTCACCACTTTTACTCTCAAACTCCATATTCTCTCAAGATCAAGTAACTTGAAGAAACCATTTCTTCAAAGTTGTAAATAGAAATTTGGGTAAGTTCATCATCCATCTTTGTTTCTTAGAAAACACACTCTTACTAGTTTCATATATTCACACATTATTATGTGTTTAAAACCATTAGGATTAGGACATCCTTCTCGTATTCTGACTCGAAGTTCATCGTCGTTATCTCGTTATCAAACCGCAACTACATATAATGTGAGTTCATACCCCTATATTTTTCAAAGACTTTTTCTATGTTTTCGGGGGGGGGGGGGGGGGGGGAATACAAGTAACACACAAAAATATTCTTGTTATAACATTTAAATACGTTACTTTACTATTTTTACGAAAAGTGCTAAATACGCGAAACGGTTTTACTACCAACCTATATATTTTTGCATACAACGTTTAGATAAAAACGTTAAAACATAAAAAACGATTACAAAATACATTACATTATTTCTTATAAATATATATAACTATATATATATTTCGGGTACAAAACATTTAGTTCATCAAAACTTTACAAATATAGTTTACAAAACTTTACCCCTTTGTAACCCATTGAGCAAAGGGTAAAATTATATAAAGTGCATATATAATTATTTTACGACATTTTTGACGTTATCCTGGAAATATGGGATAATGTCATTCACAAACGGTTTCATTTCAAAAACACGTACACTCGTTGAATGGAAATTGTGAGACACTGTCTTCAAACGTACCTAACTGAGGTATATTCACAAATCCTGTATTTATAACCGGAATCTCCGATATGAGAGCGTGATACTTGTGTATAGATCTATACGAGAGTGATGATCCCACACCCTGGTTGTTATCTACAGCCAGACCGACGGGTTATGGGTGACAAATGTCATAAATATCTCGGCGCCTGAAGAACGACGAGGCAGGCACCACATCTTAAAAGCACGGTTATAAAAACTCACATAATGAGACGAAAATACGTTTATTTTACACGAACACAAATTCCTTCAAACAGTTTTATATACGAATAAAACTACATATTACTACTTGAATGTATGGAAAACACTGGTACATTTCGGTTTTGGAACTTTTACAGCTTACATCTCATTCATTAGAAAATATTGGATTTTCTGGAATAAACATTATCATTTTTCAAGTAAACAGCTTACATCTCACGCTTTAGAAAATATTGGATTTTCTGGAACAAACACCCTTATTTTACAAGTGAACAGCTTACCTTTCATTTATTAGAAAATATCGTATTTTCTGGAAACAAACACGATATTTTTACACGGAAAGGCCTACTATTTTCATAACTAACTCTTATGAACTCACCAACTTAATTGTTGACACTTTTTCAAACAACTTGTATTCTCAGGAAATCAGTAAAACATGTAAACACCCGCTTTTGAGGATGAGGCGCTAAGGCGTCAAGCAAGTCTTTTTGTCATCATATTGTAATCGACTTTTGAAACATCTAACACTTACAATGATCTAACTTTTTAATTATATATATAATGGTTATGTTTGCTTTCTTTACTATTATTCAACTGTTACGATACAATACATGAAAGTCATTAACCCGCGGACGTTTCCGCCATCCTGGTTTGGGGGTGTGATAGATTTAGTCCTCGAAATCGATGTTTACTACTTCCCAGGTTATTTGGACAATCCTTCCACAATCCCGACTCGGACTGTCACACCCCCGAACCAGACGGCGGAAAACGTCCGGGGGATTACGCGTGACTTCATCTTGTAATATCATCACAATGCATATAATTGAAACAAGACAACACCATCATCATACATATCAAAATACAACCAGCATTGTTTACATCAAGTATAGTATCATAAATTACATGCCAAAATATTCAATGTATGATGATAACAAAATATAACAAATTCCACACTTCATGTTGACCTTTCCGCTTAACGATTCCTTGAGAATACAAGTTATTTTGAAAACGTCAACATATATAATGTTGGTGAGTTCATAAGCATATTTGAATGAAAAGTTTTTGTATCGTTCGTAAAACACCAGAAAATCCGATATTTTCTGTAAAAAAAAATGGTTTGAAAGTGATGTATCAAAATCAGGTATTAATGCATGTGTGTTTTCTGTTTTTGGAATGTATATAAAAATGTAATCCGGATAAAACCCTGTATTTTTGTTGTAAGTAGAAGGTATTGTTTTACTGTGTATTTCCCCAGAAAATCCTATATTTTCTGTTTATAAAAGTGTTGTGGTGTAACCCCTAAGACCGAATATCAGTGTATGTATATTTTTGTATCAACAAGATATTATAGGTGTTCCATAAAATTATGTCGGAGAGGATCTCTAGGTGAGCCGTTTTAACCATACTTGATTATGACGAATTCGCCTGTCGTGGCGTTCTTAGCCGCCGGCTTGATTACAGTAAGGTTTGTCACCCTAGACTGGCCTAGTCTAAGCTGTAGCGAACAGCTCAGGTGTGGGGTGTCACCCCGTATAGATCTATACACAAACTTTCGCTCTCCCTTCAGGAGACTCTGGTTATAACTACAGGCTACAATTGTACACTCGAGAGGTGTCACCCGACATGTATCACTAGCATCCTTAACTGAGTTTACGCGAATATTGTATTATGTTATATGTATAATGTTTCCGAGTACGTTTTATGTTTGCAAAGTCCAACGAGTATGTATATGAATTTACGAGGCCCAACATACATTTAGAAGGACCACTAAGGCCCAATAAGCATGTGATGTATAGTCTAGGCCCAATAAGCATGTAATTGGGCCACTAAGGCCCAATCAACATGTAATGTATAATCCAGACCCAATATTCATGTGAATGGGCCACTAAGGCCCAATAACATGGATTGTAGGTATTAGGCCCAATAAACATGTAATCGATGAATTTAGTTCGTTTGTTATGTCATTGTTTGTTTTTAGCTTGATGGTTTTCTAAAATGGCATAAAAAGTCCTTTTTGTGTAAAGATGATAATTTTGGCCCATAAAACCGAAAATTTACAAATTAGGCATATTCGTGATAAAATTTACACTTTAGTTCCCTTAAGACCAAAAGCTTACATTTATGGGCTTATTTCAAATAAAATGACAATTTGAGCCCACTATTATTAAAAATAGCATTTTTAGGCCCAATATCATGAAAATTGACATTTTCGGCCCAATTATATAAAAATTGACATTTTTGGCCCCAATTATGCAAAAATAATATTTTTGGCCTATTTACATGTATAATTTACATTTTCAGCCTATTTTTGATAAAAATGACTTTTTCGGCCCAAATTTTGTGAGAATAACATTTTTGGCCTAAGTTCAAATAAAGTGACATTTTCAGCCCCTAAAACCGTAAATTTACATTTTTGGCTCAAATTTGTGTTAAATGACAATTTAATCCATAAAATTCGTAATTTTACAATTTAGGCCCATTGAAAACCGTGAAGGCCCATATTAAGGCCAATTATACGAACTTTAACACTTTTGGCCATTTTTAAAACCATAATGTCATAAAAACCCATTTTTATACAAAAGTGACTCTTTTGGTCCTTGAAAAACCGTGAATATCATAAAAGGCTTCATCTTTTTGTTTTCTTGTCAAAAATGGTCATTTTTCAAGATTTTGTTTAGTTTTTCAACATTCTTAACTTATTTAGCACTTTTATCTTATGATAAGTTGTATAAAGTGTTGTAGTTTCCAAATATTGTCATGATCTATGAAGCTCTTCACATAATCACAACATATAACTTAGAAAACACACATAAACATGCACAAATACATAGATCTAGCACATAGCAACTTGTATCCTCCCCAAAAACGTAGTAAAACCAAAAATCAAGGGGTATGAACTCACATTTCTTTGATGTTTTTGGTTCTTGGTGATAATTTGAGCAGATCTCGGCCCTAGGAAGCTTCTTGAGGAGGATTTTCGGACTTAGATGGTTCTAAGAAGCATAATTCACGAAAACATGGATGTAAAAGGAGTGAATGAGTTTAAAGATGAAGTATAACACTTGGGTTTGTAAGATCTTACCACAATGGATGAGTTCTTGATGAAGTTCTCTTGAAAACACCCACAAAAGTCATGAAATTTTGAGGAGAAAAGGGAAGTTCTTGAGAAGATTTATGAGAGTGTTTGAAAGAAAGAATGAAGGTGGTGGGGTGGTGGTCTCGGCCGAGAGTAATAAGAAGGAGGGGAAGGTTTGATTTTTGGTTATTACTTGATGGTCATTAAATTAGTGCATGGATGTATGGGGGTTTATCACCCTAGATGTATGCTAAATAATGTTGAGGTGTCATCATTTAGCTCCTTGCAAATTTCTCTTTTTTTTTCTAATTGTTGTTTGGGCTGAGAATGGGCTAAAAGAAAGGAATTGAGATAAGTTTGGGCCCTATCTTGACTTAGTTCGAAATTATGAGGCCCAAGTAATATTTTTTGGCCTATTGGGCCCTTACGAGGGTTCACGGCCCAATGACACCCAATTAAAAGGGTTTACGGCCCATTAGGGCAAATGAAACCATTTATGGTCCAACAAGGCCCATTAGAGATAATATGCATTATTCTTGGCTCACATGGCCCAAAATGTTAAAATCTTATGAATATGGGTCCAATTAGAGCCCAATTAGGGTTTCTAGGCCCAAAATGGTCAAATTGAAAGTTTATTGGTCCATTTGGCCCAATAAGAGGATCCTAGTCCATATTAACTTGAGCTGGAATTTCTAGGGTTTTCAATCCATATGAGATGTTTTGTATTAGGTTTTGAACTTAAACCAAGAGTTTGGATTCAAATGGATGGTTTTGATTGAGCATAAAGTATGATTATCACTTAGAGTACATGCCTTGCAATAGTTGAATGTTTACATGAGAATAGAATTTCCTAGCTAAAATGCTAGTTGTGACATCATCCCCCCGTTAGAGGGAAATTCTTCCCGAAATTCTTTTCAAAGCTAGGCTCATGAATGAGAGAATAGGTGAGGGTACTTCTGCTTCATCTGGTCTTCGCGTTCCCATGTGAATTCCGGTCCACGCTTAGCGTTCGATCGAACCTTCACAATCGGAATGCGGCTCTGCTTCGTACGCTTCACTTCCCTGTCCATTATATCGACTGGTTCTTCGACGAACAGGAGATTCTCGTTTATTTCGATCTCTTCTAAAGGAATGACAAGAGTTTCATCTGATAAGCACTTTTTCAAATTCGAGACGTGGAACACGGGGTGTACATTGCTGAGCTCTAAAGGTAGCTGCAACTTATAGGCTACCAGACCAATTCGAGCAAGAATCTCGAACGATCCGATGTATCGCAGGTTCAGATCATTCCTTTCCAGGGAGAGAATTTCAATAGCACCCGATCCCCGACTTGGAATTCCAGAGGGTTTCGCCGTTTGTCATCATAACTCTTCTGTCGGTCTCGTGATGCTTGAAGTCGGGCTTTGATTTGGATTATCTTTTCGGTCGTTTCTCGAATGATTTCTGGCCCTATGAGAGTGTTGTCTGGTGATTGTCCTTTTGCTAGTTGGGTGTCACCCACCTCAGCCCAGCATAGAGGCGATCTGCATCTACGACCATATAAAGCCTCAAAAGGAGCAACCTTGATGCTCTTGTGATAACTGTTGTTGTATGAGAATTCAACCAAGGGCAAGTGGGTATCCCATGACTTGCCGAAGTCAATCACACAGGCTCGGAGCATGTCTTCGAGTGTTTGGATGGTTCGTTCGCTTGGGCCATCGGTTTGAGGGTGGTAAGCAGTGCTCATGTCTAGCTGTGTTCCCATTGCATTCTGAAGTGACCGCCAAAATCGTGAAGTAAATATACTATCTCGATCTGAGATAATAGACACTGGTACTCCATGAAGTCTTACGATCTCTTTGATGTAGATTCGTGTCAACCTTTACATCTTGTAAGATTCTTTTATTGGCAGGAAATGAACGGATTTAGTTAACCTATCGACAATTACCCAAATAGCATCCAACCCGTCTGTTGTCTTAGGTAATTTGGTCACGAAATCCATAGTAATCCTTTCCCATTTCCACTCGGTTATTACGGGCTGTTGTAACAGTCCCGAGGGCTTTTGGTATTCCACTTTAACCTTGACGCAAGTGAGACACTTGCCCACGTAAGTGGCGATCTCTGCCTTCATATTTGGCCACCAATAATGTTGCTTTATGTCCAGGTAAATCTTACCCGAACCCGTATGAATGGAAAATCATGTCTTCTGGGATTCGTTCATGATCATTTCTCTGAATCCCCCAAGTTTAGGGACCCAGATTTTGTTCATGAAATAATAAGCTCCGTCCTCTTTGGCTTCAAAATCTTTATCCATCCCACGCAGCGTTTCGTTTGTGACGTTCTCCGGCTTCAATGCATCTGTTTGGGCTTCCTTGATTTGTGAGGTTAGGTGGGATTGGATGGTTATTGATAAGGTTTTCACCCGGCGACCTGAGTATTCTTTTCTGCTCAGGGTATCGGCTCCCACGTTAGCCTTGCCTGGGTGGTACTTGATCTCGCACTCGTAATCATTTAGCAGCTCAACCCATCTTCGCTGCCTCATGTTTAACTCCTTTCGGTTTAGAATGTGCTGGAGGCTTTTGTGATCGGTGAAGATGGTGCACTTTGTACCGTAGAGGTAGTGCCTCTAAATCTTTAGGGTGAAGACCACAGCTCCCAGCTCGAGATCATGAGTGGTGTAATTTACTTCATGTGTCTTTAGTTTCCTGGATGCGTAAGCTATCACCTTCCCACGCTGCATGAGGACACAGCCTAACCCTTGATTCGAATCATCGTAGTAGACTACGAAATCTTAGGTTCCATAAGGTAAAGATAGCACAGGTGCGCTACAAAGGGCTCGCTTCAGGGTTTGGAAGACGGCTTCTTGCTTTTCCGTCCAGTTGAAAGACACACCCTTTTGTGTCAAAGTGGTAAGGGGTTTGGATATCTTGGAAAAGTTCCGGATAAACCTTCGGTAGTAGCCTGCGAGACCCAAGAATTGACGGATTTCTGTTGGGGTTCTCGGGATTGCCCAACCTTCAATGGCCTTTATCTTGGAAAGATCTACGTGAATCCCCTCCTCGCTGACTACGTGGCCCAAAAAGTTTACACCGCGGATCCAGAATTCGCATTTGGAGAGCTTTGCATAAAGTGTTTCAGCTCTTAGGGTTTCTATGACTTGGCGGAGATGTTGACCATGCTCTTCTTTGCTTCGAGAGTAAATGAGGATATCGTCGATCAAGACAATCATGAATTTATCAAGGAATGGGCGGCAAACTCGATTCATGAGGTCCATAAATGCAGCGGGGGCATTTGTTAGACCGAAGGGCATCACAACAAATTCGTAATGTCCGTATCGTGTTCGAAAAGCAGTTTTTGGAATGTCCTCTTTCCGGACTCGGAGTTGATGAATACCGGATCTCAGATCTGTTTTTGAGAAATAACTAGCTCCTTGAAGCTTGTCAAATAGATCATCGATTCGTGGAAGTGGGTACCGATTTTTGATGATGAGCTTGTTTAATTCCCTATAATCGATGCACATTCTGAAGGATCCGTCCTTTTTCTTTACAAACAAGACCGGAGCTCCCCAGGGTGAGAAGCTTGGTCGGATGAACCCTTTGCTCAACAGCTTGCTTAGTTGGCTGGATAACTCCTGCATTTCGGCGGGAGGTAACCTGTAGGGTGATTTGGCAATTGATGTGGCTCCTGGTATTAGGTCGATTTGGAATTCGACCTATCTTTCTGGGGGTATTCCCGGAAGGTCTTCTGGAAACACATCCGGGTAGGCACATGCCACTGGAATATTTTGAATGTTTACTTCCTCTTTGGTCTTATCCACAACATGAGCGAGGAAAGCGTAGTTCTTCTTGTGTAGACACTTTTATGCCTTGATACACAGGATAAGGCGAAGATTGGCGCCATGTTTATCACCATAGATTATTAGGGCTTCGTGATTGGGAAGATGAAGACGAACGACCTTCTCGCAACACATAATATCAGCATGGTGGGGGCTTAACCAATCCATGCCTATTATCACATCAAAACTTCTAATATTTACTGGCATCAAATCTATTTGAAAAGAGTGATTGTTTAGTGTTAATGTGCACCCTACATAGACATCTTTGGTTGTTTCAGTTTTCCCATTAGCCATTTCCACCGTGAAGGCTTCGTTGAGCTTCTGGGGTTATTGATTTAGTAAGTGTTTGAATTTATTACTAAAGAAACTTCGCTCTGCCCCACTATCGAATAAGATGCATGCATATGTGTTGTTAAGTAGGAACGTACCAGTAACAACTGTTGGGTCCTGAGCCGCTTCACCTTGACCCATTGTCAACACTCTTCCTGATGTTCCTGCCCCCTGGTTGTTTGCTTTGGGGCAGTCGTGCTTGAAGTGGCCGGTTCCTCCGCACCCATAGCAGGTGTAACTGGCCCCAACATTGTTGTTGTTGTTGCTGTTGTTGCGATTATTGTTGTTGTTGTTGTTGTTGTTGTGGTTCGACTGTTGGTTTTGTTGAGGATGAGTTCTACAGTATCTTCCAGTATGACCCTTTCGGTTGCAGCTTGTGCAATGCATCTCTCTGCATTTTTCGTGATGGTGGAAATTGCATTTGCTGCACTTGGGTAGGGTCCCTGAGTACTGTTTGGGAGCATTTGGCATGGATGAGGCTGGAGCATGTGGTGTTGTGGTAGCTTGAGTAGCAACATGGACAGTCACAGTTTGTTGTTTCTTTAATGCTTCTAAGTTTTGTCTTCCCTTCCGTTTGTTGTTTTTCCCTTTCTTGTTATCACTTTCTTTCTTAACCTCTGTTTCCCTTGCTTTGGCACCCTTTTCGTTGCCATGGTCATATAGTTTCTTGGCTAGCCTCTTTGCACTATCATACGTGGTCGGGTTTGCTGCTATCACATTCCCTTGGATTGGCGCGGTCAATCCCCAGATAAATCTTTCAATCTTCTTCCCTTCAGACGTGATCATTCCGGGACACAAGAGAGACAACTTACTAAACCTTGATATGTATGCATCAATGTCAGAGTTTTGAACCGTGAGGTTCCACAGCTCTTGTTCCATTTTCTAGATTTCTCCCCTTAGACAGTACTCAACCAACAATATTTCCTTAAGCTCCTCCCATGGCATAGCGTTCGCCACCGGGAGTGTCATGGCCTCTAGGTGACCATTCCACCAAGAGAGATCTTGATTAACGAATGTGCAGGTCGCAAACTTGACCTTGCACCCATCCGGACATCCGCAGATTTCGAACACCGATTCCACCTTCTCTATCCATCTTTTCAGGGTTATTACGCCTCCCGTCCCGTTGAAGGTTTGAGGCTTGGCGTTGGTGAAGTCCTTGTAGGTGCAGGTTCTTGTGCTCCCGTGGTTTGGTCCCTGATTTGTGCTTCCGGTTCCCTGCCCGTCACCTCCACCGTTGTTTCCGTTGCGAATTTGTGCCAGTACTGCAGTGACCGCAGCTGACACTGCCGCTTGAAATGCGACTAAGTTTATTTCTGGTGGCGTCGGTGTCGTGTTGTTTCCACGGTTTGGTCTTTGAGGCATCTTCGTGTCATAGAACGGAAAGATGTTGAGTATCGAATGTATTTAGTTTCACGATCTCTTGGTTATAGCACAGTGTTAGTGATTCGGTTGTGTATAAGTGAGTGAATGCATACAATCAGCATGTAGTAAAAGTAATAGAACACATAGCAGATCACAACATCACGATAATATATATATATATATATATATATATATATATCATTTCCACTAGTAATAACGATTTTAATACAGGGAAAATTTGCCTAAAAGGCATACAATACATAGGGAAACATATGATCTGAAAGCATGACGACCCTATGAGTAGTGTAATCACTTAAACATATGGTCGATAGTACATAGAGTAGTACATAAAAGGAAATCATAACGATGGTACATAAACGGATACTAGCTGCGACGGGGTGGGTCTGGCAACGAAATCACATGCCGAAATGTCGTGCTACAAGATCAGCCATCTCGGCCATCTCCCTAACTACCTCGTCCCTCTCGTGCTCTGCCTGTACAACTCGGGTCTCTGTTGCTAATAGTTGTTGCCGAAGAGTGGCAACCTCCTCCTCTAGGGAGCGAGTCCTATCTACGGGATCCCGTGGTGCTGTGGAGTGATCCTGTACTATCTCTGAAGTGGGAGGTTCACTGGGGACTTCATTAGTGTATCCTCCCTCCTCCATGATCTCATCGGATTCTCCAAACTCATAGTCCGTCTCCACGTACTCCTCGGGCCCAACACCGGGGGCTGCCTCCTGACCCATCACACGGTCTTCCTCAATCATTATGTGGTCCACTAGGTTCTAATAGAAAAGAACGCCCTGATGTGCTTCGTCCATGGCGACTGCGCAAGAAACTGGGAGTGAGAAGTGGGTATGTGCAATAAGTTTTCCAAAATACTCCTATAGTATTTTAATTATTTGAGTTTGAGTTCCTTAGAAGTTTCGGATACGAGGTAAGTTTCTAGGTCCATTTCCCGCCATGATTACCCCCAAACACATGTTGGTCATATTTTGAATAAATATAGTTGATCAGGCTATATTCATCCCTAATATGACCACATAACTGTCCGGGTTTAATCACAGTGTTCCATTTCCTCCAAAGACTTTTAGTGTTATTGTTTTAATGTAAACCTAAGTATTCGTTTTATTCAGAGTGTTTTAGTCCCATTGTATTTATAGTTGCATATCAAGTATGATTAGATATGCCAGTTCACTATAAACAATGCTCTGATACCAATCTGTAACACCCCCGAACCAGACGGCGGAAAACGTCCGGGGGCTTACGCGTGGCTTCATCTTGTACTATCATCACAATACATATAATTGAAACAAGAAAACACCATCATCATACATATCAAAATACAACCATCATTGTTTACATCAAGTATAGTATCATAAATTACATGCCAAAATATTCAATGTATGATGATAACAAAATATAACAAATTCCACACTTCATGCTGAACTTTCCGCTTAACGATTCCCTGAGAATACAAGTTATTTTGAAAACGTCAACATATATAATGTTGGTGAGTTCATAAGCATGTTTGAATGAAAAGTTTTTGTATCGTTTGTAAAACACCATAAAATCCGATATTTTCTGTAAAAAAAATGGTTTGAAAGTGATGTATCAAAATCAGGTATTAATGCATGTGTAACGCCCGTGTTTCTAGGCTAGGAATTAAAATTGATGTGATAGTCTAGGATAACCTTTGTAACTCATTTTGAAGAAATGAAAAGGAATTATGTGAATATTATGTGAATTATGTGTTTTATGCTTAATTACTAGGATTTAACTAATTAAGAATAAAAATCTGCGTCGAAAATAAATATTAGATAAATCCGATATCTATTAAGAAAGTTGTAGTGGTCGTGACAAGGATTACAGATATATAAAGAATACCGAAATCCAAGTAATAACGAAGAAGTTATGACCTGTCGAAGTTTCCCGACAAAACCGGCACGGTGCCGAATGACGTAAAAAGTGAGTTTTTGATAAACTACTTTTTAGCCTTAGTGATCTAAGCGAAAGTCGTAGTGTTCGTTAAACCGAGAGTATGTATAAAAAGAACGTCAAAATCTGACTTCGTATGAGGAAGTTATGATTTTTCTAAGTTTCATCTTAGCAGTAGACAGCTAAAAACTCCAATTTTAGATCGAGTGATTTTTAGCCGATACAACCCAAACGAGAATCGAAGGTCTCGTCAATAGTAGTACAACGGTAAAAAGACAGACGAAAACGGACGTCGGATGAAGAAGTTATGAATTTTTAACGGATTTCCTGTCCCGGTCTGTTAAAAATAATAATATAAAAATTAAATTCAAAATTAGCCGACGAAGTCTAAACGAAAGTTGTAGAGCGTAATTTTACCTACGCGTGCATATAAAGAACGTTAAAAGCGGAGCTCGTATGCGAAAGTTATGGATTTTAGAAGTTTTTGCACAAAAATCGAGAAAATTCGCATAGTCATGCTTCGACCACGTCACCTTCGCTCCATGCGTGCCACGTGTCCGAAATTGCTGAGTCATCCGAAGCTGTGGCGCATCCGAGGAGTGACGCGTGTGCAGCCTCGTCCGAGCCTCGCACCACCTGCCGCGTGTCCGACCTTCGCACCACCTTTCTCCCTTCCCTTTTGCTTCGGATCCGAACCTCGGACCTAGACTTCGGTCCAATCAGAGGTCAGCAGCTGGACCCTCGCACGTGCGAGCCATGTGCCTCCTCTTCGGATCTGCTGCCACCTGGAAGCCTCTCAGCCGTTGGATCAGAAGCCTCGACCCTATAAATAGAAGGGTGCGAGACCTCCCGGGGATAATTTGGAAATTTGTCAATTTTCACCCCTCTTTCAATATTTCTTTCATTACAACTTCCCCCCAAAGCCTCGGTATCATACCAAACACCCGAAACACGTCCCGAAGTGCCTGAGAAGCCCGAGAAATTTATCTTTTCGGTTTTGAAGCCCAACCCTCGCAGAGCCCGGTTTCTCAATAAAACTCCCGGTTTTATTAGAAACGATCGTTTTAGGAAACGAAGTGCTGCCCGATTATCATTAAATCAGGTGAGTGTGTAGTCACTTTCACCTTACACATAGATACGAAGTATTTACCTTAAAATACGTGCTATGTGTAAATATATTAATTGTTTATTTGAGGTGACTGTTGAATAGATGTTTTATACAAGTGTTAAACTGTATATGTATTTTATCTACAAATATGTTGGGTAAAACATGGGTAGACGAAATAGTTAATGGGTGTTAAAATGATGAGAGGCCTCGATGTTGTTGTTGTTGTTGTTGTTGTAGTCGTCTACCGGAGTATTGATGACGACCATGGACCTTTCTAGACAGTCCAGTGGAACACTAGCAGGTTCGCAACTTGTAGGTGTTGGTGAACTAAATGTTCATTGGCGTACTCCATCCCCCTCATGGTTGCCTTTAGGACATGTATGGCTGAGGAGTCCCTTTAGCAGTAGTGTCCATCCCGATGATATTCCTTAGGCTAGGTCCCTTGTGATAGGTGTTTAGGGACGTAAAGTGAGGATAACGGGAATGGGTAATCAGGGTTATTGTTGATTGGTGAACTTAATAAGTTTATTATTATTGTGGGTTGAAAACCCTATATGCTCACCAGGCTCCCAAGCCTGACCCACTCAGCTTTTTATTATTACAGGTAGTGGACCCCGAGTATAGTCGGAGGATCATGAGATATCTTTGGATTATAGGCCCGTAGTTGTAAATAACTGTTGTAAGGCTTATAATGTCTTGTTTATGATTTTGATCTGTATCGGAACATGACATCCCGAGGTTTTGATATAAAAGGAAATTATATATTTCTTAAAGAAAGGTTTAGATAAACTTTTATCATGTTTTGTTTTGGGGACCAATTCCGCAACATCTTTTAAAAGGATTTCTCTGATTTTATTTTACGAGCATAAATTAAATCGGTCTTTTCTGGCCGAGAAATTAGGGGATGTCACAGCATGTGTGTTTTCTGTTTTTGGAATGTATATAAAAATGTAATCCGGATAAAACCCTGTATTTTTGTTGTAAGTAGAAGGTATTGTTTTACTGTGTATTTCCCCAGAAAATCCTATATTTTCTGTTTATAAAAGTGTTGTGGTCTAAACCCTAAGACCGAATATCAGTGTATGTATATTTTTGTATCAAGAAGATTTTATAGGTGTTCCATAAAATTATGTTGGAGAGGATCTCTAGGTGAGCCGTTTTAACCATACTTGATTATGACGAATTCGCCTCTCGTGGCGTTCTTAGGCACCGACTTGATAACGGTAAGGTTTGTCACCATAGACTGAGCTAGTCTAGCTGTAGCGAGCAGCTCAGGTGTGGGGTGTCATCCCGTATAGATCTATACACAAACTCTCACTCTCCCTCCAGGAGACTCTGGTTATAACTACAGGCTACGATTGTACACTCGAGAGGTGTAAACCGACATGTCTCACTAGCATCCTTAACTGAGTTTACGCGAATATTGTATTATGTTATATGTATAATGTTTCCGAGTACGTTTTATGTTTGAAAAGTCCAACGAGTATGTATATGAATGTACGAGGCCCAACAGACATGTAGAAGGACCACTAAGGCCCAATAAGCATGTGATGTATAGTCTAGGCCCAATAAGCATGTAATTGGGCCACTAAGGCCCAAGCAACATGTAATGTATAATCCAGGCCTAATATTCATGTGAACGGGCCACTAAGGCCCAATAACATGGATTATAGGTATTAGGCCCAATAAACATGTAATCAATGAATTTAGTTCGTTTGTTATTTCATTGTTTGTTTTTAGCTTGAAGGTTTTCTAAAATGGCATAAAAAGTCCTTTTGTGTAAAGATGACAGTTTTGGCCCATTAAGCCGAAAATTTACAAATTAGGCATATTCGTGATAAAATTTACACTTTAGTTCCCTTAAGACCAATAGCTTACATTTATGGGCTTATTTCAAATAAAATGACAATTTGAGCCCACTATTATTAAAAATAGCATTTTTCGGCCCAATATCATGAAAATTGACATTTTCGGCCCAAATATATAAAAATTGACATTTTTGGCCCCAATTATGTAAAAATAATATTTTTGGCCTATTTATATGTAAAATTTACATTTTCAGCCCATTTTTGATAAAAATGACTTTTTCGACCCAAATTTTGTGAGAATAACATTTTTGGCCCAAGTTCAAATTAAGTGACATTTTCAGCCCCTAAAACCGTAAATTTACATTTTTGGCTCAAATTTGTGTTAAATGACAATTTAATCCATAAAATTCGTAAATTTACAATTTAGGCCCATTGAAAACAGTGAAGGCCCATATGAAGGCCCATTATACGAAATTTAACACTTTTGGCCTTTTTTAGAACCATAATGTCTTAAAAACTCATTTTTATACAAAAATGACTCTTTTGGTCCTTGAAAAACCGTGAATATCATAAAAGGCTTCATCTTTTTTTTTCTTGTAAAAAATGGTCCTTTTACAAGATTTTTGTAACGACCCAAAAATCAAGGGTAAAAATTTCATTTTTAATATAGTTAGAACATAGATATCATTTATTCCAAACATCCAGAACATTATTAATTAAAACATTTATCAGAGTTCATCCCAAAAATCATTCAATGCGGAAAACATGGGTGTGTGCACTGCGATCAATTCGAGCCCTTCTATTCCAAATCGATGATACCTGAAACCAATAAACAAAACTGTAAGCATGAAGCTTAATGAGTTCCCCAGAGCATACCCCACACAATCCACACAACCATATAATCCACATCAGCTATAACAGCTACATAAACCATAACAATCACATAAGCATGCATATATACATATGGAGATGCCATGGAAACCCTCCAAGGTTTTATTCACATACTCACATAAATCATATCAACTACACAAGCCATACATATAAACATATAGGGAAGCCATGGAAACCCTCCAAGGTCTTATACCGAGTGCCACTAGAACCCCCACATGGTCTTAACTAGGAAACCCATGGGAACCCCCACATGGTCTTATATCCAACTGCCATGGGAACCCCCACATGGTCTTAGCCTGGAACGCCATGGGAACTCGCACATGGTATTATATCCCACTGCCTTGGGAACCCCCCGAGGTCTTCCATGCAAGCAACACAGAGTCAACTAGCACATCACATATCACAGAATATCTAGCCTACTACATATCAGATATTAGCTAGCATACCACATAACACATATAACTAATTGCCATGGGAACCCCCACATGGTCTTAGTCTACTGCCTCGGGAACCCCCTGAGGTCTTCCATGCAAACGTCATACTAACAAAACACATAATCAGCTAGCATATCACATATCATAAAATGGGCCGGCCTTGATGCCTTAGACCCATTGGTATGGTGAGGAGACTCATCTGGCACTGTTAAAGTCCTGCAGACTCAATCCCACACTGCTGAAGTCCCGCATACTCAACCCCAGCTGCTGGATGACAGATTCCCGAACTGTCAACACCAAATAATACCCAATTAATAATTGGGTTCCACTACATAACCATAAGTACATACTTTGGATAATTACTACATTACCCCAAGCTTGGCTTATTCAAGCCTAAGGCCCAAGGTCAACTAGGAATCAAAGCCCGACACATGGCCCAATTTTCCAAATTGGGCCCAAGCCTATACATGATCTTATTCTAAGGCCCAAAATTATATAACCATTAAGGCCCAAACTATGGCCCATCTATGGCCCAATTTTCCAAATTGGGCCCAACTCCCATACGGGTCTTACCTCAAAGCCCATTAATTATTTTAGTCTATTTGCTTGATCTTGGATGGCCCTTTAATAACCCAATCATCAAGGCCCAATAGAAAGGCCCAACTTAAGGCCCATGTGAAATTAGGGTTTCAGATAAAATGATGATTAGGGTTAAGTTTCCAACTTAACCCATTAAGGACTTAATCCACTAAGGACTTAATCCATTTAGTCCAATATTGCTTAGATTAATCTTTGCCAATGATTATTATTTAATATTTCAAACTACTAAATAATTCCCGTGTGTGTGTCCCGATTAATTCTCAAAATTAGGGTTTTATTGGGTCAATTAGGGTTTATTAGACCCATTAGGGTTTTCACTAAGCCCATTAGGGCTTACAAGGCCCATTAGGGTTTCAAGCAACCCAAACGAAACAAACTCAACGAGGTAAGCACACCGCCACCCGACACGGCGGCCGGTGGCGGCAGCCACCACCCTAAGGTGGTGGTTTTCAATTTCTTTTATTATACTTTAGCTAATTACAATTTACAATGCCTTAACCAAGAATAAACACACACACTAACTACATAAACACACACAATGGTGGTTCATGGCGGCAGCCACCACCTCACGGTAGTGGTGGTGGTTGTTCTCAAGAATTCCGGCCAAACAAAGCCATATACAACACACATACAAGCTACTGAGTTGCGAGATGCACCCCAGCCACCCACCTGGTGGCGTTAACGACGACAACCGAAATATTAGCGGCAACAACGGTGGCGCAGTGGTAGTTTGCGATGTGGCAGCGGGAGAGGATGGCGGAGCACAACCGGGGCTGCTAGAATAAACCGCAAAGGTGGCGGCGGACATAGGGAGGCGGGCAGCAACATCCATCGCAAGTTGATTTCCCGGAGGTTTCTTGTCGCTCACGACCATCCATCAGCGAATAGGTTCCGATCGTCAGCCTCCCACGGTTACGCGAGCTGCACACGACATCTCCGGTAGCGGCACAGTGGTGGTGATCGTGGTTGGAATGCGGAAAACAGGGGACGAAAGGAGAAGGCATCAGCCATTAGCTTCGCCAGCGGCTAGGGGGGCGTCTCAAGGCAAGGCAGCGGAAATCTGCGAGCAACATCAACAGTGGAGAAGAAGAGAAGAGTGCAGTGGCAACCTCACATCATGGTTTCCGGCGACTCAATGGTTGACGTCGTGCATTGCTTTGCTGGGCGACACCGGTGGCTAGGAGACGGTGGTAATGGAAGTGGTGGCTAGAGGATGAAGATGAAGTGGGGTGGCGGCCGGTTTATGATTTTAGGGTTAGGGTTTGGCAATCCTTTAAATACCCGTCCCATATTAAGAGTTTGCCATAATGGAAGAACTGGTCCCTCCCCATAAACACTTTCGCAACATAAGCCCCAAATTTACTCTTTATACCCCTGCTCCCTCTATTCTTTTTCATTTTAAGTCTAATTCTTACCAAATTAAATCCCAATAATTACCACAGAGTCCCTGCCTTCATAAATACTTACAAAATAAGTCTCGAATTTATACTTTAACCCATGAATAATCTCAATAATAACTTTTGGCTCCCAAAACCAACACCTGTCTATATAATTATTGAGTTTAGGGCTACGATTCATTCGTTAATTTATTTATTTAATAAACGGGGTGTTACAACTCTCCCCCACTTAAATTAGATTTCCTCCTCGAAATCATTCCTTACCATTCCTTACACGCCAAACCACTCTAGTAACATGGTCACCATCCTGGGCACTCCCTAGCCTTCCAAGGGTAGCCGTGACCAATCTTCGTAAAGCCCTAAAATCCGCAGGTGAACGAATTCCCCGCGACAAGACCACATCTACTCCGTCTGAAATCTGCGGTCTCGAGATGGTCTGAA
The DNA here is from genome assembly GCF_052849685.1 of Lactuca virosa. Classification (NCBI taxonomy): domain Eukaryota; kingdom Viridiplantae; phylum Streptophyta; class Magnoliopsida; order Asterales; family Asteraceae; genus Lactuca; species Lactuca virosa. The sequence continues at coordinate 257,222,205 of NC_136434.1, forward strand.
TCCCTGATAGACCACTCATACTGAATCATCATTGTTGAACCCAGTCCACTTATTCCTCAACTGACTACTCAACTTCTGAGCACTCGTGGTTCCCACAATAAATCAAGGTCACAGACCCAAATATCCTTGCATATCACTTATACTTGGCTAAGGCTCAGATAATCCCGCTGCGATTGACTTAGCATAACCCAAGTAATCCGTTGTTCCATCCATACTTGCAACCCAAAAGACAAATACCAACACTGCCGAAAACGCTGGAACTGCCCGAACACTGAACTACATGAAGCAATATGCTGCTACATAGCTGCTTCCCAAAATCTATCGAGACCTTCCTGGTCTCAATTCATCCGTCAATCATTTGAAATATCGGGTTTCAGCCCGGCTGCGGAGCCAAAGGATCCTCCCTTAGTCGTCTCACACGAATCCTGAACGAAATCCTTCTCTGGAACTAGTTGCAAGTAGTTATCATGCCACTGTGGCTCTAACAACCTTCTGATCTAACGGATCGGGTCCATGCGTCAAATCCTGACGTCACCAAATCCAAGGATAAAAGTGATTGCTACATGACCAACGGTAGACTTATATCACAAACGACCTTAAGCAATTCTTTGCTTCCTTGATCTCATAACTGTAGTGGCGTTCCTACAGTCTTATCACTGGCTCAACCAGACCTAATCCGTCTGGGTAATTTCGAAATCCAATCCGTGGATTTCCATATCCTCACTGCTACACCCGACTGGTGGTGCTACTGTTCCTTCCGTGTTCCAACAACACGCTAATGGCATCTACCAACCTAGTGAATGCTACGACTACCCGCAGTATCATGACACTCTATCACCATCTGACCGCTAGTGAATGATACGGCTACCCCCGCAGTCTTACTACACTTCCCATGCTAACTGACCATTAGTGAATGCTACGGCTACCCCCGTAGTCTTACAACACTTTCCATACTAACTGACCACTAGTGAATGCTACGGCTACCCCCGTAGTCTTACAACACTTTACATACTATCTGACTACTAGTGAATGCTACGGCTACCCCCGTAGTCTTACAACACTTTCCAAACTGGGTCGAACACGCACTCAACCTAACACACCACTGAACTTGAGTCTTAACCGAAAATCTAACCTGGTTCCCAAAACATGCTATCATGTGACCCCACTATATCAGTACCGCACCCATTCCAGTGATCAAAGCGTCATAGAAAACCACGAAATCATCTACACCCTCTAGCAAGGTGAGAATCGATGCCTCGCACAACCGCTGTCTGAGAGTCTCGAAGGCTGCCTGCTGCTCAGGCCTCCAACAAAAGGCCACCGACTTCTTGGTTAGTCGGGTCAAAGGAACTGCAATCTCGGAGAACTCCCGTATAAATCTCCGATAATAATCCGCTAGACCCAGGAAACTCCGAAACCAAGTTGGAGATCTCGGAATCTCCCACTGCATTACGACCTCTATCTTGGCCGGATCGACCAGAATACCCTTCTGGTTGACAAGGTGCCCAAGAGATTGCACCTCGTGCAACCAGACCTCACATTTGGAGACCTTTACAAAAAGTCTCTCCCCCACTTAGATTCGACTAAGTCTTTACGGCTCGTGCAAATTGAAGGATTCCCAGTCCTACTCGCTTTCTAATATCCCACTGATGACAACCTGTGCTTAGTAATGCTAGTGATCAATCAGCGGTTACACCTTGAGATCGCCCATCCTCGGAAATCTTGATGAGTACTCTTGAAATCTGGTCCAGTCTGCCACCTCAATCCACCTCCTATGATGACAGCTGGAGGCCTTAATCTTCACCCTGGCTGACGAATTCTCATTCCCACTTGTAACATCACTGAACTCTAAACGAACTCACCCGTGCGAAAGTACATTTCTCTTGAACATCCAATGTTCTTCCATAGACCGCTGACGACCATACCCGAACAATGACAGAACTACAAAACTCTAACTCCCCTGGTGAACTATCGCTTTAACTCTGACTTGATATCCTCTGAACACTACTTCTACATAGATCCTAACAAGATCCGAAATGATAACAATACACACGGAACCCAATCTGCAAGATACGTTCCTCTGTCGATTCATCAAGGACTTTTTGGCATGTAGAATGGCATATATGATCCTTGATAACCCAAACACGAGCAAAAATCTGACCTGAGATCTGTCGTATCCAAACTCACTCACAAATCCAAAGCGATACAGGTTCCCAACATCTGGAGTTGACTACGACGAAACCTTCTCACCAGTTGCGAAGATAAAGTCTATTAGGGTGATGCTGGCCATTGCTGTATTTCATGACTATGAAATATGGCAGATGGATGTCAAAACCGCTTTCCTTAACAGGAAGTTGGCTGAGGATCTTTACATGGATCAACAAGAGGGTTTTGTCAATGCGAAGCATCCCAATAGAGTGTGTAAGCTTGAGAAGTCCATTTATGGACTTAAGCAAGCGTCTCGCAGGTGGAATCTTTGTTTTGATGAGAAGGTCAAAGAGTTTGGTTTTCTGCGAAACGAAGATGAATCATGTGTATATGTCAAATCCAGTGGGAGTATAGTAAGCTTCCTCATATTGTATGTCGACGACATACTGCTCATAGGAAACGACGTCCCGACACTGCAGGAGGTTAAGTCCTGGCTCGGGAAGTGCTTCGCTATGAAGGACCTCGGAGAGGCTTCCTATATTTTGGGAATAAGGATAGTAAGAAACAGAAGTAAGAGACTAATAGGACTTAGTCAGAATACTTACTTGGACAAGGTACTAAAACGTTTTAGTATGGAGAATTCAAAGAAAGGGGAGTTACCAATCCAAAGTAATGCCAAGTTGAGTAAGACTCAAAGTCCGAGTACTGAAGTCGAGATAGCAGAGATGAGCCGAGTACCTTACGCTTCCGCAGTTGGCTCAATCATGTATGCTATGACTTGTACTCGCCCTGTTGTGGCCTTCGCTTTGAGCATGGTCAGCAGATATCAAGGGAACCCTGGCAGAGCGCATTGGATCGCAGTCAAGAATATTCTTAAGTACCTTCGGAGGACCAAGGAATGGTTCCTAGTCTTCGGTGGGAGTGATGACTTAAAGGTGCGAGGGTACAGTGACGCTAATTTTCAGACCGATAGGGATAACTATCGTTCGCAGTCGGGCTCAGTCTTTACCCTTAATGGAGGAGTAGTGACCTGGAAAAGTTCCAAACAGGAGACCGTAGCTGATTCAACGTGTGAATCAGAGTATATAGCGGCGAGCGAAGCGTCAAAGGCGGCGATATGGTTAAAGAACTTCATTGGAGACCTTGGAGTTGTGCCAGCCATACAAGAGCCTATGGAAATTTTCTGTGATAATGAAGGAGCGGTTTCCTTGACCAAGGAACCAAGGGATCACGGTAGATCTCGACATATCGACAGAAAATATCACTTTATTTGACATCGGGTGGAAGAAGGGCTCCTCGTAATGAAGAGGGTATTGTCAGAGGATAACCCAGCAGATCCGCTTACGAAGGGACTGAGCAGGGTTAAGCACTTGCAGCACGCTAGGAGCATTGGGCTGAAGGACGATATTAGTTTAGATTAGATAGTTTAGAAACGTGTAATAGATAAGTTGTTATTAACATTCGATGATTAAATAAAAGAGTATTATTTATTAGTAATGTTACTGTCTTATGTTAATCATTTACCTATTGTTTCATTTTGCATGTTTTGACTTCCTGAATAATTGAATTATTTGATAATAATCGAATTATTCGAACAGTCCACAGTCGTTCATATGTTGGAAGTAGATATGAATGAAGATTGTCATGAATTGGTGTGTAGAATGTCTAAAATGTATTAGACATATCAAAGGTTTGCTACAACGTTCATGAGTGCTTATGAACTTGATTTGAGCATTGGAATAAACCCACGCTTGCTGGAATCGCTTCATGGAATTCATCACGAGCGATCGCAAGACGGTAATATCATATGGTCTTAAAACCTAGATATATGATTTGTTGTTTGCTAATTGGTTGTGCATTGATAATGCGTAAACGCATCAGTAACTTGATGTTATAAAACGCATTGTTGTGTATGATTTGATTAGTGGATAATAAATGCATATAAGTCGAAGTTTATCTGTTCCTTTTATCTTAGGAGGGTAAAAGCGATATCAGGGCCCCTCGATGATTTTATTTGACTTATGTGTCGGGCCCGGTCAGGACTGAATTGATGTGTTCAATTAAGTTCTATGTTAAATCAATCTGAGATCGAGAAACTAACTGATGGACAATAAGTATGACTATGTTCCATGTAATTGTCCACATGATATCTAGAACAGAGGATTATACGATCCCTTATCTAAAGGGCAGGTTACTGATAAGATCAGAGCTCGACAGCATCTTTGAGAGCTACGATTGCTAATTGGATTGTGCTTGCATTTGTAGTTACTAGACTTATCCAAGTGGGAGACTGTTGGATTAGTGTCTAAGCCCGTAACTATATTTGGTAAGTACTTGACCCGGTTATGCATGGTCCTTTTGGGTTGCCTTCACCATAGCAACTTGACAGGGTGATTTATGAAGAGAGAGAGAAGATATTATGATTTATTAATATATTATGAGAATAATATATTAAAGGAATAATCATATTATTTAATTAATATTGGTCATAGATTAATTAAGAATTAATTTGGTGACTAAAAGAGGTTAATTAAATAAAGGGGACTGGAACTGTCAATTGTGTGATAGTTGATTTTGGGCTATGGATCCTTGTGGATTATAGGGTGGACGAAACCAAGGTGTATGGACTCCTTGAATTCGTTCAAGCCTCAATCTAGAAGGATCTTTGGATTGCTTAGGGCCTAAGTTATTCAATTAGGGTTTCAGGATGTAACCCTAGTAGCTCAAGTATTTAAAGACCCCAAGGGCTACAGAACTCGGCTACCAGAAACCCTAAGGAGTTCCAAGAGCCGATTTTTTGCCTACATCCTCTCTCCAAATCATCCTCTTGCTAGTTGGTGTTTGTAGGCCGTTAGAGGAGTGAGAATTGTGACTCTAAGCTCCAAGAACAAGAAAATTCAAGCAAGCAACAAGAGGTAATCATCTAGATCTAATTTGTCTCATTAATTGTTGAATTATACTCACTAGATCTAGGATTTGCAAGACTTGGATAAATTGCATGTTCAATTGGAGAAACCTAGATCCAAGCATTAGGGTTTGCATGTGAACATAGGAAAGTTCTTATGGCTCAAACCCATCACCACTTGGATAAGTCTAATAACTATAACTGCAAGTATGACTTCAGGAACCGATCAGCAATCATAACTCTTTTCATGGTCTCTCGGAACTGAGAAGATGATGTTACGCCATATAAGATAAGTGATCATATAATCCTCTGTTCTAGATATCAGCGGGACAGATACATGGAACAATGTCTTACTTATTGTCCAACAGTTTGTTTCCCGATTTCCGATTTGTTTGACATAGAACTTAATTGAACACATCAATTTAGTTCTTACCGGGCCCGGTACATAGGTCAAAACAAAATCATCGAGGGGCCCAGATATCACTTCTAATCCAAGAAGGAACAGATAAACTTCGACTCATATGCTTGTTCTACTACTTGTTAAATCACACACAAAGTCACGTTTTATAACATCGAGTTACCAATCCGTTTTCGCACGATCAATGCATAACCAACTCATAGACAACAAGTCATATATCTAGGTTTGAAGACTTATATGATATTACCGTCTCGCGATCACTTGAGATAAATTCCATGAAGTGATACCAGCGAGCGTGGGTTGAATCCAATACTCAGAACTTATGAGCACTCATGAGTGTTGAGGCCATGTCCAACATCTTAGAGCTCTACAACCAACTCATGACAGTCTTAATTCATATCTACTTCGAACATATGACCGACTGTGGATAATTTGAATAATATGTAAAACATAACATAAATATTCTGGAAGACAAAACATGCAAAAGAAATAATAGTAAACAATTGACAAAAGATAGCAACACTTTACTCATAAATAAACACAACTTTTATTCATCATCAAATGTCAATTACACTTTACAAATTTCAAAGTTATCTAACTACTAAAACTATCATCCTTTAGCCCTATGCGCCTTGCATGCTGGAGATGCTTAGCCCTACTCAGTCCCTTCGTGAGGGGATCTGCTGGGTTCTCATCCGATGATACCCTCTTTGCCACGAGGAGTCCTTCTTCTATTCGATGTCTGATGAAATGGTATTTTCTGTCAATGTGTCTGGATCTCCCGTGATCCCTTGGTTCCTTGGCTAAGGCAACTGCACTTTCACTATCACAGAAAATTTCCATAGGCTCCTTTATAGCTGGTACTACTCCAAGGTCTCCAATGGAGTTCTTCAGCCATATTGCCTCCTTTGTTGCCTTGCTTGCTGCTATATACTCTGATTCACAAGTTGAATCAGCCACTGTCTCCTGCTTGGAACTTTTCCAAGTAATTGCTCCTCCGTTTAAGGTAAAGACCCAGCCCTACTGAGAGCGGAAATTATCTCTATCAGTCTGGAAGCTAGCATCACTATACCCTATAACTCTCAAGTCATCACTCCCACCAAGGGTAAGGACCCAGTCCTTAGTCCTACGCAGGTACTTGAGAATGTTCTTTACCGCAGTCCAGTGAGCCTTGCCAGGGTTCCCCTGATATCTGCTGACCATGCTCAATGCAAAGGCCACATCAGGACGAGTACAAGTCATAGCATACATGATCGATCCTACAACGGAAGCATAAGGTATTCGACTAATTTATGCTATCTCAGCCTCTGTACTCGGGCTCTGAGTCTTACTCAATCTGGCGTTACTCTGGATGGGTAACTCTCCTTTCTTGGAATCCTGCATGCTGAACCTCTTCAACACCTTATCCAAGTAGGTACTCTGACTAAGTCCAATTAGTCTTTTACTCCGGTCTCTCACAATCCTTATCCCTAGAATATAGGCAACTTCTCCTAGGTCTTTCATAGCGAAACACTTCCCAAGCCAGGACTTCACTTCCTGCAAGGTTGGGATGTCATTTCGTATGAGTAGTATGTCATCCACATACAATACCAAAAAGCTAACTATACTCCCACTAGCCTTGACATACACACAAGATTCATCTTCACTCCTCGAAAAGCCAAACTCTTTGACTTTCTCATCAAAGCAAAGATTCCATCTGCGAGGTGCTTTCTTTAATCCATAAATGGATTTCTCAAGCTTACACACTCTATTAGGGTTCTCTGTACTGACAAAACCCTCAGGCTGACTCATGTAAACATCCTCAGCCAACTTCCCATTAAGGAAAGTGGTTTTGACATCCATTTTCCATATTTCATAGTCATGAAATGCAGCAATGGCTAACAATACCCTAATAGACTTAATCTTGGCAACTGGTGAAAAGGTCTCATCATAATAAACTCCTGGAGTTTGAGAAAAGACCTTTGCAACCAGTCGCGCCTTATAAGTGTGTACATTACCATCCATGTCAGTCTTCTTTTTGAAGATCCATTTGCACCTAACTGTCTTACGACCTGATACATTGTCAACCAAGTTCCAAACTTGATTGTCATACATGGACTGTATCTCACTGTCCATTGCCTCCTTCCATTTAGCAGACTCGGGGCCTTCCATGGCTTCCGCATAGCTGTTAGGTTCATCCAGACTTACCAGTGTCTCATCACTGATAAGTGTCTCACATTCCGCAGTAATATGGAAACCATAGTAGTGCTCAGGTGCATTCCCAACTCTCGTGGAACGCCTCAGACGTACATAGTCGTCAATTGGATCAACAGGAGTTTCCTCCTCAAGTTGACTGCTAGGGTTTGAGGTTCCTTCACCACTTGAATCTTGAATTTCTTCAAGGTCAATTTGCCTCCCACTGTTTCCTTGGCTTATGAACTCTCTCTCTCTCTCTCTCTCTCTCTCTCTCTCTCTCTCTCGAAAGACACCCCTCCTTGCTACAAAGACCACATTCTCACTAGGTCTGTAGAAGAGGTAACCAAAGGATTTCTATGGGTAGCCGATGAAAATACACCTCTCACTTCGAGGTTCGAGCTTATCGTGAGTCTCGCATCTCACGAAAGCTTTGCAACCCCAAATCTTGATGTGGGCTAGATTAGAAACTTTTCCAGTCCACATAGGATATGGGCGGCAGTCTCTAAGGCATACCCCCATAATGAGATTGGTAGCGAAGCTCGACTCATCATGAAACGAACCATGTCCAACAAGGTTCGATTACGCCTCTCAGCTACACCATTCAACTGTGGTGTCCTGGGAGGTGTCAATTGTGAGACAATCCCACATTCCTTAAGATAGTCGAGGAACTCTGTACTAAGATACTCACCACCACGATCGGATCGAAGCATCTTAATGTTCCTGCCCAATTGATTCTCGACTTCCTGTTTAAACTCTTTAAACCTTTCGAAAGTCTTTGACTTATGCTTAATTATGTAGACATATCCATATCTACTATAATCATCTGTAAAAGTCACATAATAACGATTAGCATCCCTTGTGGCAGTTTTGAATGGTCCACAAACATCTGTGTGTACTAGATCCAACAAACCTTCACCCCTAGCACACGAACCTGTGAAGGGTGACTTTGTCATTTTTCCAAGTAAGCATGATTCACAACTATCATCTGACTTTAGGTCAAATGACTCCAAGACTCCATCCTTTTGGAGTTGGCCTATGCGTTTCTTGCTTACATGTCCAAGACGACAATGCCATAATGATGCTATATCCAAGTTATTATCATTAGTAGAATCAATACACAACACATTATTTCCTAAGTTATCTACAACAGACACAGCTTCATACACACCATCACAAGGTAATGATTTAAAATAAAACACATTATTAAAGAAAGCATTTATTCCACCAACTTCATTATCAAAAGAAAAGGTAAACCCTTGTTTGTACAAAGCATGAAAGGAAATAATACTTCTTTCCATTTCAGGCGAGTAACAACATTTATTCAAATCTAAAGTAAACCCACTACTTAGCAATAAAGAATAAACTCCAATCTTGGTGACAGGTGTAACTTTCCTATTTCCCATGATCAAGTTTATCTTCCCATGCTCCACATTCTCACTTCTTCTTAGTCCCTGCAAATCAGAACAAATATGAATACCACAGTTGGTATCAAGGACCCAAGAGTTAGAATAGGGTGAGTTATTAGATAATATAGTGTAAATACCTGCGTGGTTGGGTTTAACTTTCCCATCCTTCAAATCTTGTTGGTACTTTGGGCAGTTTCGCTTCCAGTGCACCTTTTCATGGCAATATAAGCATTCAGCCTCTTTTGGATCAGAAGAAGGAGTGACGAAACCTTTCTTGGTTCCACTTGAAGAGGAGCCATCAAGGGTCTTACCCTTGGTACCATTCGAAGGGTTCTTCCTCTTTTTCCCTCTACCTTTCCCGATTGCCAGGACAGGTGCGGAGTTTGGAGTAGGAGTAGGAGTGGTAACAACCGAATTACCTTTAAGACCACTTTCGACGGTCTCCAAGAGTCCTTGAAGTTTGCTGAGGGTGACTTCTTCCTTGTTCATGTGGTATGTCATGCGGAATTGATCATAACACGATGGTAAGGAGTGCAAAATGATATCTATTGCTAACTCCTCGGGGAAGTTCACATTCAGCTTCATCAAACGGTCCACATACCTTTGCATTTTCTGCATGTGGCCCGTGATGGGTTCACCATCCTTCATTCGGGTTGTTATCATGGAGGAGATGATTTCATATCGCTCTTGACGAGCACTTTGATGGTAGCGGTCCATCAAATCCTAGTACATCTCAAAAGGATAGTAGTCCTCATAGGAATTTTGGAGCTCAGCTGTCATAGTGGCCATCATGACGCATGCCACTTTGGTAGCATCTCTTTCATGTGCCTCATATTCAGTAAACTCCTCAGGAGTAGCAGTCGGATCAGGTACCTTAAGCTCCTTGTCGAGAACATATTCTTTGTTCTCATACCGAATGACCATCCTGATGTTCCTGATCCAATCTGTAAAGTTGGATCCATCAAAGATGACTCTCCCACAAAGGTTCATGAGAGAGAAGGAGCCGGTAGGGTTTGAGCCAGAAGCAGCATTGTTGGAAGACATCTGAAAAGAAGAAAAGACAAGTTTAGTTTAGATATAAATATAGTCCTTAATAAAACACCCAAATGTAATATTAAGGCTAGGATCCAATCACAATATATAATAACTTAGAAGAGGGATGCCGTAATCTAAGCTAAAACATATTTGAAAGGTAGGTGAATGAAGATTCACCAATTTCCACCATGAAAAACGAAATATATAAGTAAAAGGTTTTATTTGGTTTTTAGAAACTCCTAGATTCTTTTGAGATTCATTGAACATTTTCAATGGCATGTTTCAATCTCGAGTGTGCCCTTCATGTTTTGTGACTGGGATACCGAGGATCACAAAACAAGGTGTGAAGTAACCATGCAAATTACTTGGTACCCTTAATGTTTTTCACTTAATCGATGTGCCGGTTAACCACACGCGCTCCACCGACCTATGAAAAACCTTAAGTCACCCTTTGCCTACCTTGTTAAGTCCAAGTTAGTGTGCCGGTTAACCACACACACTCCACTAACGACTTAATCAAAGTGCAAAGTGTAATTTCATGGGTTAGCACCTTATTCACATTTTCCTAAAGTAACTAAGATTGGGAATTTATAAAAACATTTAGTTACTTTATAATAATCATTATACTTTTAATGAGAATTTTTTTAAGTCATTGTCCTACCCGTTCAGCTAACGACCCTCCACCAGTCAAGGAAGCGGTGGGTGAGAGTGGACACTCATTAAGCTGCCATTTTATAGGCAACAATCTTATACCCCCCTTATAGACCGGCTTCGTGAATGAGGCCTACTAACGGTAAAACTACTTTGATCTTATACAAATATATATATTATTAACTTATAATATTATAAAGTATAAGGGTTGAATTTTAACTTTTAAAATTCTAGGGGTTGGAACTAAAGTTTACTAGATGACTTTACATGTTCCAAAACTTGAGGGCAAGTTTTGTAACTTTACAAAACCTTTCAATTCATAACTTATGAGTTATTAAAATGAAGACTCTTCATTTTTGTAACTTATGTGTTCTTTTAATGGATTTAATACAAAGTGACTTTTGGTTATCATAACTGAGGACAAGTTATGGACTCCATTAAAACACATAAAGATCATGAATTCAGCATTAAACAAGTAATTCCTATGATCTATCAAGAACTCATAAGAACATGAATAATCATATCAAAATTTCAATAACATATGAACACATATAATCATGTAATTTTGATATTAGCCATTATAAATGGATTAGAACAACCATTACACCATCTAAAACAAGTTTTTCAAACACCAAAACAGTTTAGGGTAATGTTTCTAGTCCATTTCCAGCAGCAAAACTCGAAAAACTGCACTCAGGGGCTCCCACTCGTCGAGTGCAAGAACCTACTCGACGAGTAGGATGAGTTTACTCATGGACTCGTCGAGTCCCCCCATGGACTCGGCGAGTTCATGCTTCAGAATGCATAAAAACGAGTTTTTTCACAATTTTGCATCAAGTATCAAACAAACAAGCCTAGGCTCTGATACCACTGATGAGTTTTGAGCATTCTAACACTCCTAAGTGTACATGCAACCCTAGAAAACCTTGGATCTATGTTTGTCTAAAATACATGCAAAATACTTTTTCCAAGGTTCATAATCCTATCTAGCATACATGGGGAACATTAAACATAAAAGATGGCTATAATTACATACCTTGTAGTTGATTTGATTCCTTGAAAACCTTTAGAGCCTAGCACCCCAAGTGTGATGCCTCAAATGTTTCACACAACACCAAATGCTCTTGGAATAAACTTTGAGAGAGTTGCATAACACTTGAAATCGGCCTTGCCCTCTTGTCTCACTAGTGTAGCCGATTTTGGTTGCTATAAGTATGCTTATATAGTATGTTGCATTAGGGTTACACCACGTAAACCCTAATGTAACATGGCTCTTCATTTCCATGACCCATAGGTTTGTAACTCCCATGGAGCATCCATGGAGCATCCTATGGACCTCAGCCCAACTTGATAATCCATGAAGCCTTTAGCCCACTATACAAGTTATGGATGATTTACACAATCAACCCATATATTTAATTAGTCTCCTTTTGATCACTTAATTAATTCTAGATTAATTCTTGATCAATACTAATTAAATAATATTATTAATATATTAGAACTTATAACATATTAATAAACCACAAGTGTTATTTCTCTCATTTAGTCTATCCAAATGCATGATGCCATGCAACCCAAATGGACTATGCCGGGTCGGGTCAAGTACATACCAGAAATAGTTATGGACTTAGACACCTTATCCAACACACATATCAGGCCAACTCTATCGCTGACTACTCAGCACTAGCATGCAAGTCTATCAGCTCATATAACATATTAAAGCATCTCTCCTAGCCCTAACTAGCATGCGATTCACATATTCATAATCAAATCATAACAGATAACAAATGTGGGTATTCTGGGAAACTTTACTTGAGCTCGACTGATTGCATGCACCACACCCTTTCTTTTCTTAGAAAACGTTTTCCTTGAAAACATTTTTCTTTTTGAAAACTTTACAGATCCTCAGTTTGAGTTCAGACACACCCGAAAGTATGTACGAATCCCTCAAACCAAGGCTCTGATACCAACTTGTAACGACCCAAAAATCAAGGGTAAAAATTTCATTTTTAATATAGTCAGAACATATATATCATTTATTCCAAACATCCAGAACATTATTAATTAAAACATTTATCATAGTTCATCCCAAAATCATTCAATGCGGAAAACTTGGGTGTGTGCACTGCGATCAATCCGAGCCCTTCTATTCCAAATCGATGATACCTAAAACCAATAAACAAAACTGTAAGCACGAAGCTTAGTGAGTTCCCCAGAGCATACCCCACACAATCCACACAACCACATAATCTACATCAGCTATAACAGCTACATAAACCATAACAATCGCATAAGCATGCATATATACATATGGAGATGCCATGGAAACCCTCCAAGGTCTTATTCACATACTCACATAAATCATATCAACTACACAAGCCATACAAATAAACATATAGAGAAGCCATGGAAACCCTCCAAGGTCTTACACCGGGTGCCACTGGAACCCCCACGTGGTCTTAACTAGGAAAGCCATAGGAACCCCCACATGGTCTTATATCCAACTGCCATGGGAACCCCCACATTGTCTTAGCCTGGAACGCCATGGGAACCCCACATGGTCTTATATCCCACTACCTCGGGAGCCCCCCGAGGTCTTCCATGCAAGCAACACAGAGTCAACTAGCACATCGCATATCACGGAATATCTAGCATACCACATATCACATATTAGCTAGCATACCACATAACATATATAACTAATTGCCATGGGAACCCCCACATGGTCTTAGTCTACTGCCTCGGGAACCCCCCGAGGTCTTCCATGCAAACGTCATACTAACAAAACACATAATCAACTAGCATATCACATATCATAAAATAGGCCGGCCTTGGTGCCTTAGACCCATTGGTATGGTGAGGAGACTCACATGGCACTGTTGAAGTCCCGTAGACTCAACCCCAGCTGCTTGATGACAGATTCCCGAACTGGCAACACCAAATAACACCCAATTAATAATTGGGTTCCACTACATAACCATAAGTACATACTTTGGATAATTACTACATTACCCCAAGCTTGGCTTATTCAAGCCCAATGCCCAATCCTTAGGCCCAAGGTCAACTAGGAATCAAAGCCCGACAAATGGCCCAATTTTCAAAATTGAGCCCAAGCCTATACATGATCTTATTCTAAGGCCAAAAATCATATAACCATTAAGGCCGAAACTACGGCCCATCTATGGCCTAATTTTCCAAATTGGGCCCAACTCCCATACGGGTCTTACCTCAAAGCCCATTAATTATTCTAGTCCATTTGCTTGATCTTGGATGGCCCTTTAATAACCCAATCATCAAGGCTTAATAGAAAGGCCCAACTTAAGGCCCAAGTGAAATTAGGGTTTCACATAAAATGATGATTAGGGTTAAGTTTCCAACTTAAGCCATTAAGGACTTAATCCACTAAGGACTTAATCCATTAAGTCCAATATTTCTTAGATTAATCTTTGCCAATGATTATTATTTAATATTTCAAACTATTAAATAATTCCCGTGTGTGTGTCCCGATTAATTCTCAAAATTAGGGTTTTATTGGGCCAATTAGGGTTCATTAGACCCATTAGGGTTTTCACTAAGCCCATTAGGCTTCATTGGGCCCATTAGGGCTTACAAGGCCCATTAGGGTTTTAAGCACCCCAAACGAAACAAACTCAACGAGGTAAGCACACCGCCACCCGACACGGCGGCCGGTGGCGGCAGGAGGCGGCAGCCACCAACCTAAGGTGGTGGTTTTCAATTTCTTTTATTATACTTTAGCTAATTACAATTTACAATGCCTTAACCAAGAATAAACACACACAGTAACTACATAAACACACACAATGGTGGTTCATGGCGATAGCCACCACCTCACGGTGGTGGTGGTGGCTGTTCTCAAGAATTTCGGCCAAACAAAACCATATAAAACATACATACAAGCTACTGAGTTGCGACATGCACCCCAGCCACCCACCTGGTGACGTTAATGATGACAACCACAATATTAGCGGCAACAGCGGGGCACAACGACGGTTTGCAATGTGGCAGCGGGAGAGGATGGCGGAGCACAACCGAGGCTGCTAGAATGAACCGAAAAGGCGGCGGCGGACATAGGGAGGCGGGCAGCAACATCCATCGCAATTTGATTTCTCGGAGGTTTCTGGTCGCTCACAACCACCCATCAGTGAATAGGTTCCGATCGTCAGCCTCCCACGGTCACGCGAGCTGCACACGGCATCTCCGGTAGTGGCACAGTGGTGGTGATCGTGGTTGGTATGCGGAAAACAGAGGAAGAAAGGAGAAGGTAGCGATGCAAGTCGTAGTAGCAGCCATTAGCTTCGCCGGCGGCTAAGGGGGGGCGTCTCAAGGCAAGGCAGCGACAATCTGCGAGCAACAGCAACGGTGGTGAAGAAGAGAAGAGTGCAGCGGCAACCTCACATCATGGTTTCTGGCGACTCAATGGTTGACGTCGTGCATAGCTTTGCTGGGCGACACCGGTGGCTAGGAGAAGGTGGTAATGGAAGTGGCGGCTAGAGGATGAAGATGAAGTGGGGTGGCGGCCGGTTTATGATTTTAGGGTTAGGGTTTGGCAATCCTTTAAATACCCGTCCTATATTAAGAATTTGCCATAATGCCAGAACTGGTCCCTGCCCATAAACACTTTTGCAACATATGCCCCAAATTTACTCTTTATACCCCTGCTCACTCTATTCTTTTAATTTTAAGTCTAATTCTAACCAAATTAAGTCCCAATAATTACCACGGAGTCCCTGCCTTCATAAATATTTACAAAATAAGTCTCGAATTTATACTTTAACCCACGAATAATCCCAATAATAACTTTTGGCTCCCAAAACCAACACATGGCTATATAATTATTGAGTTTAGGGCTACGATTCATTCGTTAATTTATTTATTTATTTATTTATTTATTTAATAAATGGGATGTTACAATTTTGTTTAGTTTTTCAACATTCTTAACTTGTTTAGCACTTTTATCTTATGGTAAGTTGTATAAAGTGTTGTAGTTTCCAAATATTGTCAAGATCTATGAAGCTCTTCACATAATCACAACATATAACTTAGAAAACACACATAAACATGCACAAATACATAGATCTATCACATAGCAACTTGTATCCTCCCCAAAAACATAGTAAAACCGAAAATCAAGGGGTATGAACTCACTTTGCTTTGATGTTTTTGGTTCTTGGTGATAATTTGAGTAGATCTCGGCCCTAGGAAGCTTCTTGAGGAGGATTTTCAGACTTAGATGGTTCTAAGAAGCATGATTCACGAAAACATGGATGTAAGAGGAGTGAATGAGTTTAAAGATGAAGTATAACACTTGGGTTTGTAAGATCTTACCACAATGGATGAGTTCTTGATGAAGTTCTCTTGAAAACACCCACCAAAGTCACAAAATTTTGAGGAGAAAAGGGAAGTTCTTGAGAAGATTTATGAGAGTGTTTGAAAGAAAGAATGAAGGTGGTGGGGTGGTGGTCTCGGCCGAGAGTAATAAGAAGGAGGGGAAGGTTTGATTTTTGTTTATTACTTGATGCTCATTAGATTAGTGCATGGATGTATGGGGGTTTATCACCCTAGATGTATGCTAAATAATGTTGAGGTGTCATCATTTAGCTCCTTGCAAATTTTTCTTTTTTTTTTTCTAATTGTTGTTTGGGCTGAGAATGGGCTAAAAGAAAGGAATTGAGATAAGTTTGGGCCCTACCTTGACTTAGTTCGAAATTATGAGGCCCAAGTAATACTTTCGGCCCATTGGGCCCTTATGAGGGTTCACGGCCCAATGGCACCCAATTAAAAGGGTTTACGGCCCATTAGGGAAAATGAAATCATTTATGGTCCAACAAGGCCCATTAGAGATAAGATGCATTATTCTTGGCTCACATGGCCCAAAATGTTAAAATCTTATGAATGTGGATCCAATTAGAGCCCAATTAGGGTTTCTAGGCCAAAAATGGTTAAATTGAAAATGTATTGGTCCATTTGGCCCAATAAGAGGATCCTAGTCCATAGTAACTTGAGCTGGAATTTCTAGGGTTTTCAATCCATATGATATGTTTTGTATTAGGTTTTGAACTTAAACCAACAGTTTGGATTCAAATGGATGGTTTTGATTGAGCATAGAGTATGATTATCACTTAGAGTACATGCCTTGAAATAGTTGAATGTTTACATGAGAATAGAATTTCCTAGCTAAAATGCTAGTTGTGACACAGACCCAAAAGTTAGTCCTTGCATACGACGACCCTCCGATACTACACTCAAAACCCAAACTTAGCAGGACTCATATACCTCAACGAAGAATGAATCCTTCACATGCTAACTTAACCGATAAAGAATAATCATCACTACTCTGCTCGAAATCCGGAATCCCAATACCTTATCTGACTTCCAAGTAGGCAAAACCATTCAAAAACACAATCAACATAACCTCACTCTGAAACTTGAACCGAACGAAACCCTTTCGACCCTGCATTATCATGTTGATTCCACTGGAAAACAGAATTCTTAACCATTCATCTGTAACATCCTAAAACTATTGACATAAAATTTCATTTTAATTATAGAAGAAGTATCATCAGTTACTTGTTTTAAAACCGATACATTACAATCAGAGTATAAATCCCAGAACAAAGTCAAATGCAGAACATAAAGTGTGTGTGCCATGCAGTTAACCCGAGCCCTTCTTTTTTGAAAACCAAAGTACCTGAAACATAAACTGAAAATCGTAAGCACAAAGCTAAGTGAGTTCTCCAAGATGCCACATACCACACATACATAAATCACATATTGGGCCCCAGCCGTCTATCGGGCCTCGTCCGGTTTCGAGTCCCACTCGGCCTCGGGCCTCGCCCAGAATCGAGCCCCGCTCGGATTACAGACTTTTTCACCATTTTCAAGCTAGAACTCAAATCCTCTCAAGTATCATCCAACTTTTCTTCTTGATCTTCAACTTTGTAAGTGTTTCTATCCCTGAAAAGTTGATATCTTGCTTAACCTAGTGATCTTACATGATTCCATCCGTGAAATCATTCCAAAAGTGTAGATCTTTAAGTTTCACCAAGAACACCAAGAACACACACTAGTGTTCTTGGACTTTTAGCACCTTTTCAAGCTTCTACCAAGTAAGTACTCTTACCCTAGTGTGTTATAAGGCTTGTTACACTTCATAATCATCTAGAAAACTCCAAGAATCAAAGGATCAAAGGTTTTTACGGTCCAAGAACACCTTGGACCGTAAACCCTAAAAAGGGTGCCAAAGTGTGCCCTAGTCCCTTACAAGTCGCTTACAAGCCTTGGAAACTAGCCTAGACCCCTTCCTTGATGTGCTTAGTACTTGAAAACATCAAAAGACTATAAATCATTTGGGTTTACGGCCGTAAACCCAAAGACAAATGGTCCAAGGACCGTAAACTCCACAAAGGAGTGAAATGGTGCCCTAATCTCTTCCTAAGGCTTATACTTCGGGTAGAAATGCTTCTAAGGACTTGTAAAGCTTCAAAACTCAACATGGTAAAAATACCATGAGTTTACGGCCGTAAACTCATGGGTTTACGACCGTAAACTCAATGAGTTATGGTCACAAAACCGTAAACTCCAAAGGAGTTTACTCTTGAACCCTAAACTCAAATACAAGGTCCTACCACCCTTAGATGCAATCCTTAGGGCTTATAGCACTTAAATCAAGTGTTTTACATGTCTTAGGATGTCTTAAACTTGGTTAATTAGTTGTTTTATGACTAATTGGATTCACATATGTGTTATTATATGTTAACTAGGATCATTGTGTGTGTACAAGTCTTCACTTGACACCTAGCATCCTATACATTCCGTTCATCCAAACCACTCACTACAGGTGAGTTCATACCCCTTTAATTAACCTTTTAAATGTTTTTAAATGCTTTTATGGGGGGGATACAAGTTGAACAATTATAGTTATTATATCAATCACATGTGATTAATAACTACCAAACAAGTGGATTTCTTACTTTTCAAACTGTTTTATAAACTCTTTTTCATATCAAATACTTTTATTAAACTCTTTTAACTTATATTCTGTGTATCTATGTAGATATAGTTATATAAGTAGGATTGAAAGGACTTAGGACTGATAGCTCACCTTACTTCCTGTTCCTTGTTTGGTTGTGGACTTAGGGTATTCAGGTTATTTGTCCGAAGGTCGTTTGAATCCTAGTTATATATCATGTATATGTGTATAGATATAAAAGGTTACTTCATTCAGTTCGATACCTTTGGGTAGCAAAGGTACACAAACATGTTCATACATTTAAACAACATTACTAGTAAACTATTATAGGTATAGTTTAGGGAAATACTAATACTATTACTAGAACAGTGAAACACACAATGAGTCAGTTCATATATGAGTCAATAACAAACAAACAATAGATACTATGATGAGAAACAAACAATAGATACTATGATGAGAAACAAATAATAGATACTATGATGAGAAACAAACAATAGAATACTATGATGAGAAACAAACAATACATGCTAGACAGGGAGAGAACACACAATACAGCTAGCACATACATATACTAGAACATTATTACATTTATGTGAGCCACGTAACGGGGAATGGCACTACCTGTCATGACCGTTTTGTATCCAGAATCTCCTTAAGTGGGGAGCGTATGAGTTTGTGTATAGATCTATACTGGATTGACTATCCTACACCTTGTTGCTCGCTACAGTGGGACTTGCAAGTCTACGGGTGCCAAACGTCATTTCTTACGACGTCTTACATCGTCGTTTTTCTATAGAGTCGGTAGCAGGATACAGGCCGATCACATGGTACTTTAAATAACAATTGGTTTAAAGTAGTTAGTACAGCAGTAGTTACTTAATACAACACTACATTACTATTTCATTTTCCCATTACATTTACTTTGTGATATTCACACAATAAACAATAATGTAAAAACTATATTTTTGGTTAATGATAGTCAGATTTGGGAAAATACACACTCTTACAAGAGACACACACAGATACTAGATGCCTTGGTAGAAGGCTACTTTTAGTAGGAAACATAGGGTTTTTTAGGAGAGTTCAAACAATTACAAACTTATACAAATACAGACTTACAAACACTTTCATACAAATACAGACACTAATATACGTATGTTCTCACCAGCTTTAAAGCTGATAAACTCTTTCAAAATAACTTGTATTCTCAAGTCACCAGTTGACAGGTACCGGTGCCATGTTTTGAGAAGATGGAGCTCGTTCAAGACTCATCTTTTATTTTGAACTATATTTTTGGTGTCTATATAACTTGACAGAACACACTTGTATTAAATTATTTTATTAATGCAATGGATGATGTTGTTGCTTGGTTACTACTTTGCATTGTTGTGATACTGTACATGACGTCCTCCACCCCTGAACGATTCCGCCGTTCCGGATTTGGGGTGTGACACTAACGTAAAATCATGGGCCGACATTGGTGCCTTCGACCCATTAAACCCAATGAGGAGACTCACCTCGCACCGACGAACCACACAGACGATCTTTGGCTGCTGGCTGACAGATTCCAGAACTGTGAATATCAAAACAACACCCAATTATCAATTGGGTTCCAAACCATAACCATAAATCCATACTCGGGGTAAAAAGTCCATTTTACCCCTAACCTAGCTTGATTCGAGACCAAGGCCCAAACTCATAACCCGAAAGGCCCAAAAGTCAAATAACCATCTAAGGCCCAATTATGACCTAATTTTCCAAATTGGGCCCAAACCCCTTACATGGGCTTTACCCTATAGCGCAACCAAAATTCCTAGTCCAAGACACTCATACTCAGATGGCCTATTAAGAACTCAAACACCCAAGCCCAAAAAGGAAGCCCAACACGAAGGCCAAAATGCCAAAACCCTCCTGACAGAGTACGCAGGGCGTACCCAGCTGTACGTTGCGCGTACGCGCTTGATGGCTTGTACGTTGCGCGTACAGACTTGTACGCCCAACGTACTACTCTATTAAGCAAACTTTTAGCATTAAGCACTTAATGCTTAGCCGAAAGGTCCAAACCACATATATGAGTCCTAATCAATGTCTAGACCCATAAAGTAATTGACTTGATGACTTTGCAAGCCTCAAAAGAATAGAGTTATAATGAGGATACTTCGTTCCTAAAGGTAATTATGAGGAAAAAAACATTGTAAGGTGTGTAAGATATTGTATGCCCAATATCCATTATAGAATGATATTTCTAATAACATATGATCCTATATGGTCATACCTTATAGCAAGTTGCTACAAATTGATTATTTATTAGTATAATTTTTTTATTAATAAATATATCAACACTTGTATTTTATTGAAAAAAACATTATTTTGAGAAATAATATTTTACCAACATATTGAGAATTATTAATTCTAGGAAATAAAAATAAAGAGAACAAAACTATATATATATATATATATATATATATATATATATATATATATATATATATATATATATATATATATCATATGGTATGATTATTAAAGTTGTGTACAAAATTTTGGACACTTTAGGTAATCCAATGTTTACAACTTTACTAACCAGTTATGGGATATGTAATAAGCCCTTCGATTTTGTCTCTTTCACTAGGGAAGGACTAGGCAAGGGAGGACATGCTTTTGAATTGTCTAATACTTAATTCCATGGTTATAAGAAAGCCTTACCTCTTCACTTTTTGGTCTTACTTTTGTATACATTTTATGGTATATAAATAAGGCATTTACTAGTGATTTGGTTGGTCTTTTTGCTCACAAGAATCCTCTCAAATGGCAGCCAAATTTTCGAAAATTTAAGCCTGTCCCTCTCTAATTTTGTTTTGCTTTGTTGTTAGAAATGAAGAAATAAAGTTGATTCTCTTTAAGCACTTATTTTGTATAAGTCTTAAAGCTTATGAACAACTTTATAACAAGTGTTTACTAGCATATTTTGGTGGTGCAAAGATTGCTTAGTTGATACTTATAGAGAGATCTTATTTTAGAGCTTAATGCGACACTTCATCAACTTCCAACCTTACCTTACGATCAAAGTCTTCAAAGGTTTTATCACTTTCTTCTTTTTTGGTTTTGTTTAATCTTTCTTTCTAAATGATCCTTTGTGAGTTTTAGACTAGTTTTATTTTGTTCAAAATCAAAGTCGTTCGTTGCTAACTACGTCTAATTATGTGTTTAAAATTGGACTATTTTGAATAAAAACTCAACAGGAGGGGAGGGGGGAACCTATAATACCTGCTTTTCGTTACAATAATTATCTGAAGGGAGGTATAATCTGTTTATAACATTAGTAGGGTACTTAAATCATGGATATGATTTATGATGTGTATTGGTGTTTAACATAATATTATTGAAGAAAGTTGTAAGTCTCACTGAGATGATTTCGTGGATATAAAGTTTGTCAATAACGGGGTTCGTATGAAGAAGTTATGACCGTATGAAATTAGGAGAAAACTACGTAGCTATTTTGAGAAACTCAACGGAAGTCAAAGTTCAAACGGTCAACTCTTGGGTAACCACGACATGTGTCAATTACTGAAGGACACATGGCAGGAGGATGAAACATGTGGCTTGTTGGGTTTTGTATACTACAACATCCTATGGTGCACATACAACCCTAAATGCTTTGGATCTATGTTTTCTCTAATTATACATGCAATATTGTTTCCAAAGCATTAACCCTACGACAAGCAAACAATCGACATAAACAACATAAAATACTAGTTAGGAGTTTACCTCTTTATGCAGCTTGTAGAACTTGTTGTATTTGGCTTTAAGAACTTAGTGCCCCAAGTGTTGCACCTCAAATGGTTCACAACACACCTTAGACAAAAGATGACTTTTGAGAGAGTATTCTTGCACTAGAAATCGCCTCCATCTCTTAGAATACTAGGGTTGTCATTTTAGCTATGGGGTGCTCTATATATATGTTAGGAATCCAAGAATCATGGGTAAACCCTAATCCATATTCTTGGGCTTATTATCCATAATCCATGATTCAAGTGGGCTAACTCTTTATGGATTCTTCCATAAACTTAGTCCATCATGTATCATAAGCCCAAAACATATATATAACTAATTTACACAATTAGTCCCCATTAATTTAATTAGCCTCTTCTGATCACTGAATTAATTCCAAATTAATTCTTGATCAATACTAATTAAATCATATGATTTCATAATAATATATTAGAACTTATAATATATTAATAAATCATAAATAACCTCTTCTCAAAAGTCCATCCTATCAAATTGTCGTGGTGATATGCAACCCAAACGGACCATGCTACTCTCGGGTCAAGTAGATACCAATTATGGTTATGGGTTTAGACACCTAATCCAATGGTCTCCCACTTGAATAAGTCTAATAACTATTATTGCATGTACGACTCCAAAATCCCGACTAGCAATCGTAGCTCTTAAAAGCCGTTGTCGAACTCTGACCTAGTCAATGACGCGTCCATTAGATAAGGGATCATATATTCCTCCATTCTACAAGATATTATATGGACTGAGACATGGATTATAATCATTCTATCTGTCCATCTGTTATTTCTCGATTTTCGATTTATGACGACTGACTAATTGAACAAATCAAATCAATCCAGGCTTGGCCAAGCACTTAGGGTGTCATCACTAAGTCATCGAGGGGCCCAGAAATATCGCTTTTATCCCTCTAAGGGTAATAGGAATGGATAAACTTCGACTCAAATGCTTGCTTGTACTTACTTATCAAATCACACACAACGATATGTTTTATAACACCAAGTTACTGGTGCGTTTACATATGTCAATGTGCAACCGACTTGTAAATTACAACTCACATGTCTTGGTTTCAAGAATATAAGATATTATCGTCTCATGATCACTCGTGATAAAATCCATGAAGTGATACAAATGAGCGTGGGTTGAGTCCAATACTCAAATCTTATTACAGGAGTACTCATGAATACTGCAGCAAACTTGTGCTATGTCTAACACCTTAGACAATCCTACAGACCCATTCATGACAGTCTTGCCTCACTACCTACTTCCAAAGAATGATCGACTGTGGATGGTTTGAATAACCTAGTTATTCGGGAAGTCAAAACATGCAAGGTGAAACAGAAGAATAATACTAATCCTATATGGCCCCAAAACTTTTGAGTGTAAATAAAACACCTTTTATCTAATCTCCATATTGATTACTCATTATTCATTGTATAATGTTTCGAATAATCAACTTAATACTTGAATTAAAACAATAGTTATCCCATGCTCCAAGCATGCACACTATGTTTGCCTATGGTCATTTCTTTGTGAAATAGATCAATTGACAACATTTCAATGATGCTCATTTCACAATTCCAAATCCTTATGATAAATGTAAGAATACCAAATTCTTGCCATTTACTGAAATATGTTAGATTCTAAACTTATATGCAATGATCCTCTTGTAATGACTTATGCACAAAACTCACAGAGACTTGGCAACATACATTACAAAGTATTCCAATGGAGAGCAATTCCATGGAAACGTAGTCTCACATTCAAAGTATATTCCTTTGAACATCCTTCTTGCATTGAGTTTTCTAATCTTACACAGATTTAAAGAATAACTTGCACTTATGGAAACATTTCCATATTCCCATTTTGACTATATCTTCTGAACAAGAGTCACCTCTTTTCAGAATATGTCAATATGGTCCTTCCAAAATTTTCACTATATTTCCAACTGTCCATGAGCAACCAATCTTTGGTAAACCTCAGATTGTCCTCGACAATTGCTTAACCAATTTAGTCATATTCGGTTCTATTCCTTTTTCCCTCTTAATGCCCTAGGCATTTGGAAAAATTAGAACATGAGAATATTATAGCATATGTAATCGATCCTATACCCGAAGCATATGGGACACGATTCATAATGTCTTACATAGAGACATGATACTTGATCAGTCTTTTGCTACAATATTTCTATTTGCCATGTTCTCACAAATTGAACTATGAAGAGGGATGTCGTAATCATAATCGATTTTGAGAACGCAATTAACATTTCCATATATATATATATATATATATATATATATATATATGGAATTTTCTTATGTTGAATCTTTTCAACATAACATTCATATATGTCCTTGACGAAATTTGATTAAAACTCAATGAAGTATGAATTCCTCTCCCTTAATTATAGCAAAACTACTTTTCAAACTCTGCAACTTTGCGAATTGAAACTTTTTGTTTTCTATAATTAACATTGCTAACTCGCAACACTTAACGTAATAATTGTGCTCCCACTAGCATAATAATTACATTCTTATTAGCATAATACTTATGCTCCCACTAGCTTTGACATGTACCCAGAAATCAGCTGGACTTCTAGAAATCAATAATTATTGACTTTCTTACCAAAGTTCAGATTTCGGATACGAGATGCTTTGATAAGACTTTATCTAGGCTTCTCAAAATCATACACCTTTCCTTAGATAGCTCACATGTGTGTCTAAACAATTTTAGATCTTACAGTAATAAGTCTGAAATGTTTAGACCTTTTTCTATTTCTCACAATTCGAACTATGAAGAGGGATGCCGTAATCATAATCGAATTTGAGAATGCAAATAACACAATTGCTATCTCCTTAAAATCTACTTAGTGAAAGCATTTACTCACAATCATTTTCATAAATTGGAGAGAAACCTTATGACACTTAGATTTTTATGGTGTATGTGTTCCTATCCATGTGAATTTGTCAAAACCATAATCACAAGACAAGGTTAGTGAGAAATCCAAACTCATATGGACTGAACTTGTTAAATCTTAATTTCTTGCCACCTGGCAACACAAGGGCCTACCATTGCTTCCAAGTTGTTATGCAAACAACTGAGAACTCATATAACTTACAAGCATAGTCAACTTTAACTGGAATAAGCACAGAAACAAGAATATGTCAACACGATAGGTTACAAACCTCAAGTCGTGTGCTAGTGATTAACAATAGGTTTACTCTTTATTAGTTCTTGAAACTTGTCAAGATCCTTAAGACTCCCACTGACCTCTTGACATATAAAACTCTCTTGTCATGAACCATTCCTTGACAAAACAAATATTCAAGAGTTAGTGCGGATTCATATCAAGACAAACACTTCACACAATTGGTCTTAGTTGGTCTTTGTTTCATCCAAAACATCACAACTTACCAATTTCAAATGTACAAGAGTAGAAAAATTTTACTCTACATTTGATAAGTGTTATAAACCTTCCTTAAGATTATGTCACTCAAGGATCGATCTTGAAGTGTGACTCTAAGACTCGATTTTGGAATGAAGTATGATTCATCTATTGATTTAACCATTTAAACAATTCAAGATTCCTCTTCTTAGCCATATAAATGCACTAAGATGTCCTTAGAGAATCAATTGTGATATGGTTTCAGAATCACTAAGATAATCATAAAACACGATACTCAAGTACTCTCCATTTTTCTTACATTGGAGAAACTTTTATCTTTCTGCCTAATTTAATTCTTCTTATTCGTTCTGCCATACATTGAAAATTTTCCAATGATTCAGAATTACACTTAATCTTGTAGGCGTAACCATATTTACTAAACTTTAGTAAATCATAACGAATAGTCTTATCGTTCTTTGTGGTGGACCTGACCAGCGCACAACCAAGTGTACCCAATCCCCTAGTCCTTTACTTGACTTACATATACATGTGAACAAAGAATTAGTCTTATTTCCCAAAGATGAAAATTCTCATTCATCACACAATACAACTTGCATGATTCCAAGTTTCCATCCACCTGAAACTTGGGCGATGAGAATCTTTCCTTATTTGGTAAATTTTGACACTACCACAAACGAAAGAATCAAATCTATTTTCCAATATTCCTATTAATGGAATCATATAAACAAGAATTTTCACAAATGCCATTGTAAGGAAACTTAAAATAAAAAAAAAAAACTTTTCTTTATTCATAAAACTGCGAATAAACTTTTCCTTACAATGCAATTACAAATGAAAACTATGTTGTTATCTCTTCCCAAGCAATCTATCACAACTCTTAAGCAACAGCTCAAAATTCTGATCACCGAACCACGTGATCGAAATCCATCTCTTCACGATCAGAATCCGCTTACTCTTCCTTTAAGTTTCCTTTCATTTCTTCGATTCTCCAAAACATCAAAATGTAATTACATTATATCATGTATTAAGAATATCCAAATAGGAACTTAATAGAGTTAGATATTGGACTTACCTGAAGTAGAGTCAAACTTTTTGACTTTACCATCCTTATAATCTTCCAGGTAAATAGAGCAGCTTCGCAACCAATGTCCCTTCTCTTGGCAATAGGAACATATGGACCTTTTGGGAATAGTATACTGGATTATCTCAGACTTAGCCTTTCTCTTTACCATTTGGTCAATTGACTTTACCGTGGCCGATCCCTTTCCATTGGGAAGAGAAAGTTTTTTCTGGACTTCCAATGTTACCATTGTCAATGTCCATAGAAGTTTGGGGAGTAGACCTTCCAATCAAATTTGCTTTACCAGTGCACCAAATCATTGTTGATTCAGTAGCAACAAGCAAACAGGTAAGATCGATAAGGGTCATGTCGTGGTTTGTCATATAGTAGTCCTTAATGAACCCGCTATATGACTTAGGAAGTGATTGAAGAACCCAGTCAATAGCCAACTTCCTTGAGACTTTGACACCCAACTCTCCCAGCCTGTCAATACGTAACTTCATCTCCAAGATGTTGGCACATACATACTTCCATCTTTGTGTGTTCTTGCCAATAGGGCTTAAGTGACCTTAAACTTTTTCAAGTCTTTAAACTTGTGGGTTAAGGAGAATAATTGGAGGAGGTGGAGGAAGTGAAGTATGATTTCGAGTCCCATTAATGCACGACAAAGGGATTAATCTTTCACCTGCATCGTCATGTGGGATATCATCTTCATTAAAAAGCTTTTTCCAAAAGGATAAGGAAGACCATAGTTGTCAGAACTAGACATCTATGATGGAGAAATTCAAGTTAGTTGATTTAAGTCCTTAATATAACACCAAAAACAAAATATTAAGGCTAGGACCCAACACAATATTCTACAATTGCGAAAAGGGATGGCGTAATCCAATTGTAGAATATTTGAAGATAGGTAAATGACAATTTACCAATTTCCACCATGAAAAATGGAATAGATTATTAGGTTTT
The DNA here is from genome assembly GCF_052849685.1 of Lactuca virosa. Taxonomy (NCBI): domain Eukaryota; kingdom Viridiplantae; phylum Streptophyta; class Magnoliopsida; order Asterales; family Asteraceae; genus Lactuca; species Lactuca virosa. The sequence goes on from NC_136434.1 coordinate 257,250,166, forward strand.
AATTGGATTGAAATTCCTATATCCTTTGAGATTCAATGAACATTTCAATGGCATGTTTAAATCTCGATTGTGCCCGGCAAGTTTGTGACTGGTATGCCGAGGATCATAAACAAGGTGTGAATAACCATGCAAATTAGCTTGGTACACCCAATGTTACAAATCACCTAATCAATGTGCCGGTTAACCACAAACACTCCATTGATCTATGATTAACATCAAGTTACCCTTTGCCACTCATTGTCAGTCCCAATTAGTGTGCCAGTTAACCACACACACTACACTAACGACTTAACAAGGTGCAAAGTGTAATTTCATGGATTAGCACCTTTTCACAATTTCCTAAAGTAACTAAGATTGGAGATTTAATAAAAGTTTAGTTACTTTATTATTTATCATTATAGTTTTAATGAGGGAGAATTAATGTCCTATCCTAGCCGTTTGGCTAACGACCCTCCACCAGTCAAGGAAGCGGTGGGTGAGAGCGGACACCCATTAAACTGCCATTGTATAGGCAGTAACCTTATACCCCCTTTATAGACCGACTTCGTGAATGAGGTCTACTAACGGTAAGACTGACTTGTGTTATACATATATATATAATTATTAAACTTCTAATAATATAATAGTATAAGGGTTGAATTTTAACTTTTAAAACTCTAGGGTTTGGAATTAAAGTATTCAAAAATGAGACTTTACAAATTCCAAAAACTTGAGGGCAAGTTTTGAAACTTGTCAAAACTTTTGGTTTCCATAACTTATGAGTTTAATGTGTTTTTTATGAAAAACTTTTCATGTTCCATAACTTGAGGGCAAGTTATGGAAGACTTTAAAACCATTTAAAAATGATACTTTCCCATTTTCCATAACCTATGAGTTTTAATGACATTTTAAAAGAAAAAACTCTTCATTTTCCATAACTTGAGGACAAGTTATGAATTTCATTAAAAACATTTAGATCATTATTTTAATTAACACAATAATCAAATAATACATACATGATCTAGTTAAACTCATAAAAACAAAATAATTCATATCATCAATCTTCAAGAAATTAGCCTAATCATATAAACTAATACAAATATTGAAATTATGACAATTATTTTTAAATTGGACAAGCATGGTCATTACCTTATGAAAAAACAGGTTTCATGGTTATATAAACAGTTTGAGGTAATGATCCTAATCCAATTTTTGGGCAAAACTCGAAAATCTGAACTCTGGAGCACCTACTCGACGAGTTCATGAACTGGACTCGTCGAGTTCATGATTTAATGAGTGGACTCAGTGAGTTCATCAGTCAGAATGCAAAAAAATCGATTTTTCAGCTTTGAAACTTAAGCAAGCATTAAATATAATAGAAAACAACCCTTGGCTCTTTTACCACTGTTGGGTTTTGTATACTACAACATCCTATGGTGCACATATAACCCTAAATGCTTTGGATCTATGTTTTCTCTAATTATACATGCAATATTGTTTCCAAAGCATTAAGCCTACAACTAGCAAACAATTGACATAAACAACATAAAATACTAGTTAGGAGTTTACCTCTTGATGTAGCTTGTAGAACTTGTTGTATTTGGCCTTTAAGAACTAAGTGCCCCAAGTGTTTCACCTTAAATGGTTCACAACACACCTTAGACAAAAGATGACATTTGAGAGATTATTCTTGCACTAGAAATCGCCTCCATGAACTCTTAGAACACAAGGGTGGTCATTTTAGCTATGGGGTGCTCTCTCTCTCTCTCTCTCTCTCTCTCTCTCTCTCTCTTTCTCTCTCTCTCTCTATATATATATATATATATATATATATATATATATATATATATATATATATATATATATATATATATATATATATATATATATATATATATATATATATATATATATATATATGTTAGGAATCCAAGAGTCATGGGTAAACCCTGATTCAAGTGGGCTAACTCCTTATGGATTCTTCCATAAACTTAGTCCATCATGTATCATAAGCCCAAAACATATATATATATATATATATATATATATATATATATATATATATATATATATATATATATATATATATATATATATATATATATATATATATATATATATAACTAATTTACACAATTAGTCCCCATGAATTTAATTAGCCTCTTTTTATCACTGAATTAATTCCAAATTAATTCTTGATCAATACTAATTAAATCATATGATTTCATATTAATATATTAGAACTTATAATATATTAATAAATTATAAATAACCTCTTCTCAAAAGTCCATCGTATCAAATTGTCGTGGTGATATGCAACCCAAATGGACCATGCTACTCTCGGGTCAAGTATATACCAATTATAGTTATGGGCTTAGACACCTACTCCAACATGGCTAACTCTTGTAGAAACACGAAACCACGACACGACCTTACGCTTGTTACGGCGCGACGACGCAAAGTATATATAGATTTCATTTGTGTCAATTTAAGAGATTTTGCACACGTGGTCAGGGGAGCGGCTCTCGAGATATTCTCGGAGGCTTATGATAAGAAAATTGTACCGATGTATGGGAGTGTAATGGTTCAGTTACTGGACGGATCGAAGTATCTTTTACCCCGTTATTTTGTTATTCCATCGGTCTAATATTTTTAACAGGTTGTTAGAGCTTATTTATTGATTGAGTTCATAATATGGTGCTATTACGAACCTGATGGTAAGGTTAGTAGATAAATCTTACAGTTAAGTACTGATTCTAGATAGTAAGGGTTATAAACCTTAAGTTACTGAAATTACCCGTTGTGGAAATTTTTGTAACACCTGCGAATTCAGTCTAGACATTTAACATATAATAAATAATCTTATATAAAGTTGAATATGTCGCAATGATGGTTCCAGGGATATAAGGAACGCTTGAATGTGACTTCGTAGGAAGAAGTTATGATACGTCGAAGTTTCGCGTGCAAACCTTCGTAGGCATCTGATTTTGTATGAGGAAATTATATTTTTTTTTGAAGTTTCGGAACAATAGTGTGGGCACAGATTTCGAAATTCAAATCAGTCGAGTTTTAGCCGAAACAATCTAGACAAGAGTTGAAGATCTCGTAAATAGGATCATGTCGTTATAAAGACAGTCGAGAACAGAAGTCATATGAAAAAGTTATGATTTTTATATGGACTTTTACCATCTAAGCCTATAAAAGTATAACTTTAAAAACAAATTAATAATTAGACGACGGAGTCTAAACGAAAGTTTTAGTAATCGTCGATAGCTACACATGGATATGAAGAACGTAGAAAACGGAGCTCGTATGTTAAAGATAAGATTTTTGGAAGAAAATTAAATCTCGTATTCGTGATGCGCGTACCTTCTAGAAGGTCAATATGGGCCACCCATATTTCGACACATTTTACCAACTTGGAGGAACTGCGTAGCAAGAGTGCACAACGTGCACTTCATTCTGCATGACGTGTCTCTCAAAAACCAGCTATAAATAGCAGGCCACAGCTCCTCACATCCTCACACCTTCAGCAGTCTCTCTTCATTTTCAATGGGAATTTATCTCCATTTCCCCTAGATTTTAGAAGTTTTAGCGAAGCCCTGAGTCGTCGAATAGATAGAAGCATTCAGTCGGAGTTTTGTTGGTGAACTTTCTGGACTTTTGTCAGAAATCTCTTTATGAAAGTATATAGTTACTTTCATAGTAGTTCATATGAATTTATAAATAAGATTTATCAGTGATTCTAAGTCATAATACTGATTGATCTACTTACAGGTATGATGTCTAGGATAGATTTAGTGAGGTGTTTAAAGTGGGATTTCCAAACAGTACACTCTGTATACCAAAGGACCCTACTCCAATATGATCATACCTAGTTATTCCTTACTTGATAGATCTTAATGTAGAAATTAGGATTAGTGAGGAATCTAGACTATCGTTAGTCACTAGGAATATAAGACTAAGACTTAGTATTGTGAATACCTAGGTCATATTAAAGGAAAAGCTAATGTAACATCCGGATTTCCAGGGATAATATTTTGAGTATTCATTTTGATATATGAGGAGTGACTCGACGAGTTGGCGCCTTAACTCGTCGAGTAGAGTCGCGTTTTGGTGACGTGTTTAATGAATGGACTCGACGAGTCGGGTATCTGACTCGCCGAGTCAGCGCTGCTGAGGAAAACCCTAATTGTCCGGGTTTGTGACCTATTTAAAGGCCCTTATGGCCTTCATCTGCGGCTACCCTTCCCTTGAGAGACCCTAATCGATCCAGAGAGCATAGAGAGAAAGAGGGAGCTAATTTTCATCATTTGGGTGCATTCTTGCAAGGAAGAAGGAGAGTGCTCAAGCTAAATTGTTGGAGGGGCTCAGATCTACTTCTATTCCATTCAAAGCTGCTGTTTAAGGTATAAATCTCTACCTGTTTTCGTATGGTTAGTAGATCTCATGAATCTAGGGTTTCTTTACCCCTTTTTGTTGAGATTATGGAGCATGGAGAGTCCCATTGTGGCATATGACATTAGATCTGGACCTTGAGTGGTCCAGAGAGTCTCAATCATCCAACTTTATGCAGTCCCATTGGAGTTTTGAGTCTAGGTTGTCATTTTAAGGGCTATTTCTTCAAATAGAGCTTGATGTGTGGTGCATGGACATAAAGATTGAACCTTTACGTGACTTTTGGGTGCTAGAAGGCCAGATCTATAAGTTAGAGAAACAGATCTGACCTCAGAAGGTCAATCGAGTGTGGCCATGGAGGAAACTCGCCGAGTCCATAAGAGGACTCGACGAGTCGGATCGGGTTTCCCAGCGATTCGTGTTCAATGGTAACCCGACGAGTGAAAGGTTAACTCGACGAGTCAAGTAAGGCCTTAGGAGGATTCTGAGGACAAGCATGGGCTCGCCGAGTCACCTGAGTGCACTCGGCGAGTCTGGTCAAAGTTAGATCGTTGACTGGAGTTGACTTCAGTTGACCTTAGGGTTGGTCAAACTGATTCAAGAGGGGCTATGGAGGGGTAGAATGGTCCTCTACCCATTCTTTAGAGATGAGGATATAAGGTGAGTATTGATTAGAGATATTATCATTTTGATAGGCGGAGGCTAGATCGGGGATATCGAGCATGAGAGTTTTCTAAACATCATGCGAGGTGAGTCTTCTCACTATACATTACCTATAGTGGTATCTATGTGTAGACCGGAGGGTCTTATGTGTTATGTGTATGTTTGAGAATATGTACATTGTGATATATGTATGCTATGTGTTATATAGACCGGACCGGAGGGTCGAACGACTTACGAGGCCAGAGGGTCCTCGAGTAGACCGGACCGGAGGGTCCAACGATTTAGACCGGACCGGAGGGTTCAACGAACTAGACCAGACTGGAGGGTCCAACGAGCTACGAGACTGGAGGATCCCGCTGAGACACATTGACCGGAGGGTCATACCGATTTATAGCCTCGAGTGGCTATGTACTGTATGTGGTATTTTGGGGAACTCACTAAGCTTTGTGCTTACCGTGTTATGTGCTATGTGTTTCAGGTTTCTCAGGATCGCAGGACGACACCTGCTTGATTGTACACACCAGAGAAAGAGTTATGTTTTGAGGATCCTGGACTATTAATGGAGTTGTGTTTTGTAATTTGAATAAACGAGATGTTTATACAAAATATTATGAAAAGTATGCGCTTTTAAAATGAAAAATTCGTTTGAAAATTTACGATGTTACAAGTTGGTATCAGAGCCTTGGTTTGAGGGATTCGGATGCATTTTCGGGTAAATCTGGACTCAAACTGAGGATTTGAGAAAAATATTCAAAGAAATGATTTTTCTAAAAACGAGCAAGAGTTTCTGAGGGAAAACGAGAAGGAGCAGTGTGTACAATCAGCCAGAGCCCGAACGATGATTTCCCAAAATACCCTTACTTCTGTATTATGAGATATGTTATGAGGTATTATGCATGCTAGAGATAGGCTAGGTATTTCATATTTTAGGACTAGAGTGGCCTGATTTGTGATGCCTTAGCCTAGGAGTTGCTGTTATCTGTGATGATCATTCGAGTATGTGTTGAGTAAGAGTATCCAGCAGGAATCCTTTTAGAGATGGATTTGAGTAGAGGAGTAATCTAGGAGAGATACCTAGATGAGCATTTGTGGAACCTCCTAAGAGAGTAGTTAGCTACCCGCGAGGGGTAGAGTTGCTGAGTTCGGTGATATCTTTTGAGTATGAGTAGAGCAAGTGGAGTTATCACCTAGAGTAGGTTTTGCATGTTTATTCGACGCCCGAATGTTGCTTGCTTCGTGCTTTGTGGAACTCCCGATGATGGGAGTCATCTACCAAGTGAATGTGATGATATTCAGGAGGTAGATGACTGGCACCATAAGGAGTTTCTCAGCAGGTGATGGCGGAGAAGTGTGAGAACCTAGGAAGAGCCTAGCAAGTGACCTTAGTCAGATGAGTACGCTGACAGAGTAGAGCATTTCATTGAGAAGCAAGCACGCATGTCGGGATTGGTGATTCCGAAGGTTGAACAGCTACTTAGGGACTCTGGGATGGTCCGTGTATAGAGTACGGGTAGATGTGACAGGTAGTATGGGCCCGTACTACTGAAAGTAGAGGACTTATACTCGATGCAGGGAGTATTCCGGAGGATCTAAGTAGCAGATCGAGAGGTGATGTCATGGTTCGAGTACCATGATAAGTAGCAGATCGAGAGGTGATGTCATGGTTCGAGTACCAAGATGTCACACCCCCAATCCAGATGGCGGAAACGTCTGGGGGTGGAGGACTTGAATTGTAGTATCACAAAACATGTATCATAGTAATCAAAGTACAAGCAACCATTGTATTTAAAAAGTATAAGTATTTACATGTGTTCAATCATTGTATATTGAACCAAAATATAGTTATACAAAAGAAAATATGACTCAACAAAGCTCCATCTTCTCAAAAGCTCGGGGAGTACCTGTGTATTATTTCCCTGAGAATACAAGTAATTTGAAAAGAGAGTATCAACATAAAGTTGAGTGAGTGCATAAGTATTTATGTTTAAAAAAGTATCTCTGTATATGAGAACTGTTCCAGAAAATCCTATATTTTCTGTTTTATATGAAAAGTAGTTTTATTCTCATAAAACCGTTCTCTTTGTATCAATGTTTTGTATTTGTATTCCTTTATGAAAACTTGTAACTGAGAGTGTGCCTGGCTCCGCCAGCTGTTATTGAAAACTGTATTGAACCATTGTAGTTTGTCTTCTGAAAACTGGTACTTTGAAGGTGTACTTTCGTTTACTTGTTTATACGCTAACGTATTGTTAATATCTTTTTAATGAGTTCTTATAACCATACTATGATGGATGGACTGAAACAAACGCTTTGTGGGCGTTTAAACTGTTGATAACAATTGCCACTCATCGGCGTGTATGCCTGACTGTAGCTAGCAGCCTGAGTGTGGGGTTGTCAATCCCGATATAGATCTACACACAACTTGTTTCGATCCCCGAGGCTGGATATTCTGGTTATAATGTCAGGGCTTTACCTTGGTTGTCTAAAATGAATTAAACAACCTGAATGTCTCATAAAAAGCATATAAACGTTACATGTATATTAGTTAAGAAAACCCAATCATTCTGAAATAAATGATTGACAGTATGTTCTTGATTTAGTATTTCAAACATGTATTTGATAAGTGTAAACCTTGATTTGTTCTGTATCAAAACCCTAGTTTCTTGTAAGAATGTGTATTATTGTATTATGAATTATTGTTCTATGTATAAATTATACCTATTATAATTTATATGTACTTTCTGAATGTGTATATACTGTATTTAGCATGTAACCCCTTGCTCAACATGTTACAAAGGTGTTTGAATTAATGAAATAACTTTTATATTTATATACATACACAATTTCATATACAAGTAGAATTTAAACGACACTCGGACAAATAACCGGAACTATAAGCCCACATCCAAACAAGGAAAAGGACCCAGAATGAGTTATCAGTCCTAAGCCTTTTAAATCTTATTTATATATACATATATATATATATATATATATATATATATATATATATATATATATATATATATATATATATATATATATATATATATATATACAAATATGAATTTTTGGGGAAGAATATAAGATTATAAAAGAGTTTGATGTTTTGAGTATTTTTGAATAATTTAATGTTATTTTATCATGATTTGAATCATGATTTTATAACACAAAGTTCTTGTGTTATGCTTGTATTCCCCACCTTAAAACAGTAGAAAATATGAAAATACGGGGGTATGAACTCACTTGATAGGTGGTGAACCGGACACAGTTTCGTTTCACGAAAAGGAGTTTATTTGTCGAGAAACCGGCTCAAATTGGGCAGCGTTTCGACAGGAGAGAGGTTACTTCTTGGGAATCTCGGGGCTTCGAGGCTTGCTTAAGGTCCGAGACTTGATACCGGGGCTTTAGGGGTTGTATGAGAGCTTATGGAAGTGAAAAGGGTGAATGTGTGTGAAATTTGGTGTGAAAAATGGGGTTTCTTCGGAAGCCCACGCATGCTATATATAGTCCGAAGGTTCGGACCCGGAGCTATGCGAGGCTGACACGCGTCGGACAGGTGGCTTACTTCGGACCGAAGGCTCGCAGGGTGTTAGGCTCGGATTGGACCAAACCTCGGTCCAATGGGAAGAGGCTACGTGCGAAGGAGGGTGTCCGAGGGGTGTCTTCGGGGCATCTCATGCGAAGCTGTTCACTTCTTAGTGGACCTCGGCTGCGGTCTAATCAGGAGGTGCCACGCATGGCTTCTGTCCACTCAGCAGCTGCCACGTGCGAGGTGACGTGTCACATGCGAAATTGCCCGGTTTTCCTATTTTTCTTTATTTTTGTGCCAAAACTTGCGAAAATCATAACTTTCGCATACGAGCTCTGTTTTTGGCGTTCTTTATATGCAGGCGTAGGTAAAATCATACTCTACGACTTTCGTTTAGACTTCGTCGGCTAATTTTGACTTTATTATTAATATTATTATTTTAAACAGACCGGGGCGGGAATCCGTTAAAAATTCATAACTTCTTCATCCGACGTCTGTTTTCGTCTGTCTTTTTACCGTTGTACTACTACCGACGAGACCTTCAATTCTCGTTTAGGTTGTGTCGGCTAAAAATCGCTCGATCTTAATTTCGAGTTTTTAGCTGTACACTACTATATTGAAACTTAGAAAAATCATAACTTCCTCATACGAAGTCAGATTTTTCCGTTCTTTTTATGAAAGTTCTCGGTTTAACATAAACTACAACTTTCATTTAGTATGTTAACGCTAAAAAGCATTTTATTGAAAATTCAGTTTTTACACTGAATAGTGTTTTGCCGGTTTTGTCGCGGATTTTCGATTGGTCATAACTTCTTTGTTATAACTCGGATTTTAGTGTTCTTTATGTTTTTGGAAACCTTGTTACAATCTCTATCACTTGGTTCATCCCAATAGAGATTGCTAAATAATTTATTTTTGGGGGTCAATTATGTAAATATGAACATTATGCTAAAATTTCTCTTTATTATTATAAAAAGAAATTCACATTGACTTATAATATTACATAGGATTTAAATAACGATTTGTTACACAAGATTTGTAGCAGATCGAGAGGTGATGTCATGGTTCGAGTACCATGATTAGTAGCAGATCAAGAGGTGATGTCATGGTTCGAGTACCATGATTTGTAGCAGATCGAGAGGTGATGTCATGGTTCGAGTACCATGATTTGAGGCGGATTGAGAAGAGAGAACATGGTTCGAGTACCATGATTCGTAGCAGATTAAGAGGAGGTAACATGGTTCGGGTATCATGATTCATAGCAGATCGAGAGGTGGTCACATGGTTTGATTACCAAGACACGTGGTGGTTAGTGCTTCTGGTTTTACCGGTTATTTTGTGGCGATTGTCTAGACTGAGATCAGATGTGAAAGAATATGGGGCCAGAGGGCCATGATGAACGAGTTTTAGTGGTGCATGCCTTGAAAGGGAAATCGAGTTAGCTCCGAGGGATTATTGGTGAGATGCCAGTTGGAGTCGCAACACTCAGGGATGAGTAGGGATGGTGCGTTATGGGAGAATACGGTCTGGGCTGAGCGACCGGCCGATAGTGGAGATGTCATTTTCTGTGACCTGAGCGGTGCTATTTCTGTTCATGTGGGAAGCAGGAGAGGTATTGAGATTTTCGGTTTCCAAGGTTGGGGGTGAGCCCTGTGGGGTAGCTTTGGTTACGATCTTTCATCGAAGTATCTGGGCAGTACGTCTGCCGCGAGGTAAGGATATAGCAAGAGCAGGTTGTCAGTGGGGACTGAGATGGTCAAGGACCAGGATACACCCTATTTGAGCATAGTAGGGCATGTGTTAGCTGCAGCAACGGACGATTAAGAGGAGTATATCGAAGCGGTGGCTCTTATTGTCTATGATGGGTATCGAGTGTGGAAATGAGGTCTCTGCTCTTATGATAATTCACGTGATGGGACATTGGTTGAGGAGTCGAGGATGAGGAGTATGTTAGTTCATTATTCTCATACTAAGAGTCAGGGTTACTACTGGACAGTTGAGATGTCCGGTAGTGGGATGGTACGAGATTCCGAATGACTAGAGGTAGTCATGATGAGAAGTTTCTGAGGATTTCATCTGAGATTTGGGGTATTTGGAATTGCTTGATCTCCATCGGGGAGATCCTCGAGCCTTGCGTATCACCTTCCAAGAGTAGGTGCGATGTTACTGGTAAAAACAGTCTGTGGGATAGATTGTTGGTGAACCAATTGGTGATAGTTCGAACCCTGAGTGGGGGAGAACTGGGTACTTTTTGAGGAGGTCAGAGATTTGTTCAAGAGCGGTTAGAGAACTGGATATAGAGACCTGCGGTGCGGATTCCTGAGACTAGGGTTATTGGTGGTCAAGGCCAGGTACAGAGCGAGATAGAGCATGTGGTACGTGTTTGAGAAAGGATGAGTGTCTCCACGGCAAGTGGCCATTGGTCGGAGACCTTGTGGTGGATAGGAATCCTTCAAAGTTATAATGGTGAATTCGAGCTGGTTGGCTTGTAAGGTTAGTTCGGCGGTTGAGAATTTCTGGTTCAAGGTATGGGCTATTATATGCATTGTGGGAAGGGAAGAAGTTGATTGGGCAACCAACTTCAGGGTCGTTATGAGTATTCTTGCATGAGTTTTGAGCAATAGAGGAGGAAGTTTCGGATTGTCGTCTACGTGTTGTGAGTCGCTGACGACTCCTCAGTGTTTCAATTGAGAGTTGGAATATTTCGGAGTTACGAGTGTTGCGAGAGGAAGATCAGTTGCGAGACTTTGAAAGGATGTTTTGCGGTATCAGGGTATGATACCGTATACATGAGATCGGTAGGTGAGGAAAGACTTCGTGAGGTTCGGTGATGGTGTACCGAGGTATCCGAGCATGATGCCCTGATTATCGGGTTATTTTGAGGCTTGAATTACGAGATAGTAAGTGGAGTATCAAGTATCTATGATTCCAGTGGGAGCCCTTCGACTAGTGACAGCAAGTGAGATTATTTAAGAATGTGGATTGCAACAAGAAAAGGTGTGGTGATACTACGGGGAGCCGTAGTACTCACCATTCAGTGAGAAGGTGTTGTGATACTGCGGGGAGCCGTAGCACTCACTAGTCAGTGAGAAGGTGTTGTGATACTGTGGGGAGCTGTAGTACTCACTAGTAAATGAGAAGGTGTTGTGATACTGCGGGGAGCCGTAGTACTCACTAGTCAGTAAGAAGGTGTTGTGATACTGCAGGGAGCCGTAGTACTCACTAGTCAGTGAGAAGGTGTTGTGATACTGCGGGGAGCCGTAGTACTCACTAGTCAGAGAGGGTGTTGTGATACTGCGGGGAGCCGTAGTACTCACTAGTCAGAGAGGGTGTCGTGATACTGCGGGGAGACGTAGTACTCACTAGTCGGTGAGAGGGTGTCGTGGTGCTGCGAGGAACAGCGAGATTCGTTAGTCATAGCATGACTCAGGAGAGTTCTTAGGCTTGAGTAGCCTTACTGCATTGAGTAGGCTTGAGTAGCCTTATTGCATTGAGTATCCGAGAGCCTGGTGGCCAGATCAGGAAAGAGAAGGAGGTCTCCATAATGGTCGGGAATCATTATATCCCGAGTTAGGCTGTGGAGACCGTAATGGGAAGGGATCAGAGAAGTGATGTACGAGTGGGTTGTGAGTCATGAGTCATGAGTTGGGTGCTTTATTGGGACGGGTGGTTCCAAATTCGCGTCGGGCCAAACTCTCGAGTTGAGTTTGATTCTAGTGGTGTATCGAGTAAATGGATTGAGATTCCGGATTTAGAGATGGATTTCTTTTTAGAAGGGGTATTGTTTTCATCTGGTGTCTTGGAACTGGGTGGGTCGGTTCGTTGGTAAGGGAAAGACCGCGAGACGCGTGAGACTAATAGGTAGTTGTAGACAGAGGTCAAGGGTGAGACGATTTTAGTTGAGATTATAGTAATCGCTTGGGGTAAAGTGAGCATCGTGTCTGGTGTGTGACATTGGGCCGAGATAGTTGTTATGAGAAGGAAGTCAGTGAGACGCTTTGGGGCATATGAGTTTAGATGTCAGAGGTCACTTCTGAGCGAGCTTGATTATTTTTCTTGTGTCTGAGGACAGGGTGTTGAGGGTCCAATGTTCGGACAGATTCTGACAGCAGTCCAGTGGATGGGTCTCTGGTAGCATGTAACCCTTTCGTCTATGGAAGTGTGTTTGGGATCGTTTGGTATGTCTGACATGGGTGATCGGTAGCCGATTGTTGGACTTATCTTGTGAGAATCTGAGGGGCAAGTAGTTATCGGGGTCTGTATTCGAGGAGCGAATAACATGATGATATCTTGGGTGGACGGTCTGGCGACGAACCAGATCACTAGAGTTCCAGACTCAAAAAGTCAGAACGGGTACTTAGCGGCAGAGGGGTCGGTTTTGTTCCGAATTTAGGAGTTCCTGTTTGGGTGCAGGTATCAATGGAGTAAGATATCGTTTTGGTGTGAGATCCTTTCAGTGGTGCTTTTCGGGTGTTTGGTTTCTATTTATGTGGTTGAGGAGCGATTTCGAGGGCGAAATCTAATTCAAGTGGGGGAGAATTGTAACATCTGGATTTCCAGGGATAATACTTTGAGTATTCATTTCGATATATGAGGAGTTACTCGACGAGTTGGCGCCTTAACTCGTCGAGTAGAGTCGCGTTTTGGTGACGTGTTTAATGAATGGACTCGACGAGTCGGATATCTGACTCGCCGAGTCAGCGCTGCTGAGGAAAACCCTAATTGTCTGGGTTTGTGACCTATTTAAAGGCCCTTATGGCCTTCATCTGCGGCTACACTTCCCTTGAGAGACCCTAATCGATCCAGAGAGCATAGAGAGAAAGAGGGAGCTAATTTTCATCATTTGGGTGCATTCTTGCAAGGAAGAAGGAGAGTGTTCAAGCTAAATTGTTGGAGGGGCTCAGATCTACTTCTATTCCATTCAAAGCTGCTGTTTAAGGTATAAATCTCTACCTGTTTTCGTATGGTTAGTAGATCTCATGAATCTAGGGTTTCTTTACCCCTTTTTGTTGAGATTATGGAGCATGAAGAGTCCCATTGTGGCATATGACATTAGATCTGGACCTTGAGAGGTCCAGAGAGTCTCAATCATCCAGCTTTATTCAGTCTCATTGGAGTTTTGAGTCTAGGTTGTCATTTTAAGGGCTATTTCTTCAAATAGAGCTTGATGTGTGGTGCATGGACATAAAGATTGAACCTTTACGTGACTTTTGGGTGCTAGAAGGCCAGATCTATAAGTTAGAGAAACAGATCTGACCTCAGAAGGTCAATCAATTGTGGCCATGGAGGAAACTCACCGAGTCCATAAGAGGACTCGACGAGTCGGATCGGGTTGCCCCACGCTTCGTGTTCAATGGTAACTCGGCGAGTGAAAGGTTAACTCGCCGAGTCGAGTGAGGCCTTAGGAGGATTCTGAGGACAAACATGGGCTCGCCGAGTCACCTGAGTGCACTCGGCGAGTCTGGTCAAAGTTAGACCGTTGACTGGAGTTGACTTCAGTTGACCTTAGGGTTGGTCAAACTGATTCAAGAGGGGCTATGGAGGGGTAGAATGGTCTTCTACCCATTCTTTAGAGATGAGGATATAAGGTGAGTATTGATTAGAGATATTATCATTTTGATAGGTGTAGGCTAGATCGGGGATATCGAGTACGAGAGTTTTCTAGACATCATGCGAGGTGAGTCTTCTCACTATACATTACCTATAGTGGTATCTATGTGCAGACCGGAGGGTCTTATGTGTTATGTGTATGTTTGAGAATATGTGAATTGTGATATATGTATGCTATGTGTTATATAGACCGGACCGGAGGGTCCAACGACTTACGAGGCCAGAGGGTCCTCGAGTAGACCGGACCGGAGGGTCCAACGATTTAGACCGGACCGGAGGGTCCAACGAGCTAGATCGGACTGGAGGGTCTAACGAGCTATGGGACTGGAGGGTCCCGCTGAGACACATTGACCGGAGGGTCATACCGAGTTATAGCCTCGAGTGGCTATGTGCTGTATGTGGTATTTTGGGGAACTCACTAAGCTTTGTGCTTACCGTGTTATGTGCTATGTGTTTCAGGTTTCTCAGGATCGCGGGACGGCACCGGCTTGATTGTATACACCAGAGAAAGAGTTATGTTTTGAGGATCCTGGACTATTAATGGAGCTGTGTTTTGTAATTTGAATAAACGAGATTTTTATACAAAATATTATGAAAAGTATGCACTTTTAAAATGAAAAATTCGTTTGAAAATTTACAGTGTTACAGCTAAGGTGTTAGCCGATGCTCTTCCCAAATCACCACTTGTCTACTTTGAACATGTGAATGCATAGTTATTTCAATATACACATAAATACATGTATTCGAAATGATTAAATGTTATGTGTGTTGTTTAGCCGTGTTTAATATATTTGTACCACATGATATGGTTATTACTTGATTAAACTGTATATCTATTATACTTAAAAGATGATTGGGTAGTGAAGGGTTGTGTGAAATAATAAATGAGAGGTTGTGATAGTAAAGTATTAGTTAGTGAAAGGCTGTATGAAATAATAAGTTGTGAGCATAGTACTATCATACTGTTGTGCCTATTAATCTAAGGAAATCTTGAAGGGTTGTATGACGACCACTGAGTATTCTAGGGAGTCAAGTAGAATATTGGTTGGCTCATTACCTATAGGTGTTAATGAAATATGTGTACATTCGTTGTGTTCCATCCCCCACATGGTTGCTTCATTGATATGTACTGCTAACGGAATCCTTGAATTTGTATTATTTACTTGTTGCGTATAAAGATCCTTTCGGATAGGTCCCTCAAGATCATCATTTTAGGACCAGGAAGTGAGGATAATGGGAATGGGTAAACCGATCAATTGATTGATGTGCAATTTAGAATTAAAAGATTATAATATTGTATGTTGAAAACCATATGTTCTCACCAGGCTCCTATGCCTGACCCATTCAATTTCTTTGTATCACAGGTAGTGGTACGAAGATACATGGATATTGATGTTCGGATCTCATGTGTGATTCAAGTAGATGTAGTCCATTAGTATAATAAGATGTTGTAAAGCCTATTAAGACAAGTTTATGCTTATGTTTTGTATCAGTTGTGACATCCCAAGTTTTTATATGAAAACCGTTTCATCAGAAATGTTTTGGTTAAAAAAAATTGGGAACAAATTATGCAATAAAAGAATACTTTGAATTAAATAAGCGCAAAGAAAAAGTTTTAATTGGCCGTGAATTAGGAATTTTGAGGATTTCTAGATTTAAACTTAGAATGCTAAGCGATGATCATGAGAGGTGTGTCTATTTTTCTTAGGTTGTATACCTGAATTGACACAAGCACTATCTTACTTTAGGATAGAATGCCTAATTTGATGTAATGTACTACATGACTTTTATTATAGCATGCCTTAGGTTGCCTACCTAAATTGATATTACTTGAGTAGATCTAAGGTATGTTGCCGACCTTGATTTTGAAAATTTATGTGTTCAGGATTCTAAACGTATAATTAATGTATTAGAAGTGTCATATAACTTTTAGGGTGATAAGGAGGATTATGCGTCTAAACATAACTGAAACCTTCTTTATCATTATATACCCACGATTCTAGTACCGTGAACGATTGTATGGTATAAAAAATATCATTGTGACAACTCTTAGTAGATTGGGAAATGGTAACTGGAATCAGCAGCCTGAACCCCAACATGCGATCGAGCATGCACCATAAGTAGTGCCAACAGCTGAATCGATCACGATGGCAGGAGTTCAAGCCTTGATGTAGGCAATGCTAGTTGCGAAAATGGAGCATACCAGACAACTGCTACTAGGGAATAGGAGAGAAGTCACTGCACCAGTTGTGCAACCTGAACTGAATGAGGAACAGTCCAAGAAGGAAGCTATAGTTGGATTGTTGGCCAAGCTGAACTACGAAGGGTTAACAGGAACAACCGTGATGAAGGATTTGAAAAGGATGGACGTAAGTACAAGGACTTTATGACTTACAAAACGTCAACTTTTAATGGGAGAGAAGATCCAATTGGAGTCATGGATTGGATTTATGAGATGGAGCTAGTGTAACATACCAAGATTTGTCATTTATAGTCTCTGGGGATAGAGGGGTAAAGCCATGAAAATCCTAAGGGCTAAATTGCAATTTTAGGATCATGAGGAGTACGCTGTGCATACATAAGAGTACACTGAGCGTACTAGGTGCACTCTAGTACGCTAGGCGTACACTTGTGTACGTTGGGCGTTCTGATGTCAGAAGGAAACCCTAATATTTAGGGTTTGAGTGCTATATAAACATCCTTATGATCCCATAACCCTCCCTTAATATTAGGGTTTCCTTGAGTGTGTGAGCTTATAGAGTGTGTTTTGAGTAGTTGGAGAAGAGGGTGTTACATCAAGAAGTTGGAGAAGGAGAACAAGCTTGTAGATCTGAAGTTGTTTGGTGCCCTAGAAGCTCCAAAAGGTAAAAAGCTTCAAACTTTATGCTTGTATGATATAGATCTTGCCATTCTAGCTTTAAGGAACCATTTGTTCTCCCAAAAGTCCCAAGTAGGTCCATGATGTGATTTGGACGGGATGAGTTGTCCTTTCAGACCCTTGAAGAGGTCCTAAGTGATAAAAATGGGGTCTTAATATCTAAATGTGTCTCATGCATGGAGTAGGAAGGTCTTAATGGATTAAGACCATGTGTGAAGAACTTTCTTGACGTCCAAAGTTTTAAAGTTTGAGACTTTATGATTCATACGCATATTTGGTCAATGGATCTGAAGTTTGGGCTTAAGTGCTTAAGCCATTAAGCACTTATTAGAGTTTTGGAAAAACGTCGCGTACGCCCCGCGTAGTTTCTGTACGCCTAGCATACTGAGTCAACCACCCCGATGGTGGTCAACGAAAATGGAAGTACGCCCAACGTACTAGAGGAGTACGCCCCACGTACGCCCTCTGTTGGGCTTTTGACATTTTGGGCTTTGGGGTTGGGCCACTCTTGGGCCAGTTTGATATGGGCCTTGATGGACTTTCTGAACAATGATTTTTTGGGCCAGTTTTGGCAATGGATTTTAGAATGAGGCCCAATTAGGGAGTTGGGCCCAATTTGGAAAATTAGGCCATTAATGGGCTTATGTATATGGACTTTTGGATAGTGAATTTGATAATGGGCCTTGGCCAAAATTAGAAATGGACTATGTGGATTCTTAGTCAAGATTAGTATTCCCATTTATTGACTTAATTTTCGTTATTTGGATAGTTGGGATTTTGGTGAGACAGCGATTCGGGTGTTCGATTCATCAGTCGAGATCGACATTGCAAGGTGAGTTATCCTCACTATTCTCAAGGGTCTAAGGCACCAAGGCCGGCCCTTTGAAATCTTATTCAGATTTTTTGCTGCTATGATAGGTTAGATCGATATCCTGGTAGATAGGATGGTTATGCTTAGTGACCTGTAGTTTGGTCTGACTGTCTGTATGCTGGTAGGAGATTACCTGTTATATGTGCACATGCTTGGTTAGTAGTTAAGGTGTGACAACCCGAAATTTCTATTCTGTATAACCATTCACTTCAATAGAAGTCAGAACAGTTTCTACTAACTTTCAAGCTTTCTGGAATAAGTTTGACGGTTTTAAGAGTAGAACTTCAGGAGATATCAGGAGAGAGGATGCCCTAGGGTTTATTGTGTAGCAATAATGTCCCAAAACTCCAAGAGTTTGGAGTTTACGGCCTAAACAAGGTGTTTACGGCCGTAAACCCCAAGGGTATAAATATGGCACTTAGCCATTTTTAACACTTTTTCACAATTTCAAAGCTAGAACTCAAATCCTCTCAAGTATCATCCGATTTTTCTTCAAGATCTTCAACTTTGTAAGTGTTTCTATCCCTAAAAAGTTGATATCTTACTTAATCTAGTGATCTTACATGATTCCATCCGTGAAATCATTCCAAAAGTGTAGATCTTCAAGTTTCACCAAGAACACCAAGAACACACACTAGTGTTCTTGGACTTTTAGCACCTTTTCAGGCTTCTACCTAGTAAGTACTCTTACCCTAGTGTATTATAAGACGTGTTACACTTCAAATCATCGAGAAAACACCCAAGAATCAAGATCAAAGGTGTGTACGGTCCAAGATGTTCTTGGACCGTAAACCCTAACAAAAGGGCCAAAGTGGCCCTAGTCCCTTACCAAGCCTTGGAAACTAGCCTAGACCCCTTCCTTGATGTGCTTAGTACTTGAAAACATCAAAAGACCATAAACCATTTGGGTTTACGGCCGTAAACCCAAGGAGAAGTGGTCCAAGGACCGTAAACTCCCTAAAGGAGTGAAATGGTGCCCTAATCTCTTCCTAAGGCTTAAACATGAAGTAGGAATGCTTCTTATGATCTTAATGGCTTCAAAACACAAAATGGTCAAGTACCATGAGTTTACGGCCGTAAACTCATGGGTTTACGACCGTAAACTCAATTACAAGGTCCTACCACCCTTAGATGCAATCCTTAGGACTTATAACACTTAAATCAAGTGTTTTACATGTCTTAGGATGTCTTAAATTTGGTTAATTAGTTGTTTTATGACTAATTGGATACATATATGTGTGATTATATGTTAACTAGGATCTTTGTGTGTGTACAAGTCTTCACTTGACACCTAGCATCCTATCCATTCCGTTCATCCAAACCACCCACTACAGGTGAGTTCATACCCCCTTAATCAATCTTTTAAATGATTTTAAATGCTTTCATGGGGGGGGGGGAATACAAGTAGAAAACAGGAAGTTATAGAATCAATCACATGTGATTTATAACTGTGTTTTCAAACAACTGATTTCACATACTTCAAAATGTGATAAACACAATGCTTTTCAGTTATTTTTACTTTGTTATCAACAGATTACTTTTGAATTATTTTATAAACTGACATCAAGTCATTATTATTTATTGTTCAAAACTCTTAAATGTTTTACAAAACCTCTTTCAATTTACTGTTAAAAACCATATCTATACACTTATGTTTCATGTATATATGTATTGATATGAGAGTTTTCATTCTTTCTTCAGTTCCAACACTCTTGAGTAGCAAGGGTGTATAAACCTACTTGGACATTCAATTTACATTCTAGTAAACTATTATAGGTATAGTTTAGGGGATACAAATTACTATTCCTATTACAAGGAATTACACAAGAGTCAGTTCATTCATGAGTCTATACTACTATATGAAGAGATACTATTACATGTTATCCAGAGAGAAATACTATATCTATACAGAGAGAAATACTATATATACTTTACGGGACTGACCATCCTACACCTGGCTGCTAGCTACAGCGGGACCTGTTCATCGACGGATGATCTCGGTTGTACTGTTCGGCGAGTTTCCACGCCGTGTTTATCCTAAGGCAAAAGGATACGATTTCAATGATAATATAATTTTCCCTATTACTTTTATTTTGTGACACATTCACATAAACGATGAGGTAGACTATATTTTTATAATAATAGTTGTACAGGGAAAAATCTTCATTGATACAAACATGCAAACTTTCAAAGCATTCGGGTCTTGGTAGAAGACTACTTTTTATACTAGTAGGAAATATGGGATTTTCTAGGGTTTTCACACTTATACTAAATGTTTTATTAAACATTTACAAGTCTTTCATAACAGCTTTTCGAATCAATGATACCATAATACTTATGAATTCACCAGCTTTATGCTGATCTACACTTTCAAAATAACTTGTATTCTCAGGTCACCAGTAGACAGGTACGATGACCAGGTTTTGAGAAGACGGAGCACAGACAAGACTCGTCTTTTATTTTGATTACATATTTTGGTGTCTTATTACTATGAAAGAATACTCATGTATTAAAACTTTACTTTTAATGCAATGGATGATGTTGTTGCTTGTTTACTACTTTGCACTGTTATGATACTTTACATGACGTCCTCCACCCCCGAACGTTTCCGCCGTTCCGGTTTTGGGGTGTGACAGATTGGTATCAGAGCTTTGTTTATAGTGAATTGAGTATATCAACCCATAAAAGATATACTAACTATAAATACAATGGGATTAAAATACTCTGACCAAGAGTTTATACTTTTAAATAATAAAATATTTAACTAAGTATACATGCCTGCATTCATACTAGAATCAGTGTCACAATGACAAGAACAAAAGTATTACGATTGTTGAATATCACAAGTAAGCTCGGGGATATATGGTCAGTCCTGGGAGTGGCATAGCCTGATCAACTATGCTGGTCCGAGGAGTGATTAGCATGTGCCCAAGAATGGTTGTGATATGGCAACAAGTCTAAAAACTTACCAACATTACCATAATGAAATACCATAGGGGTATTTGGTGTTACTATAATTACTTATCTGAGAACTAAAAGGTCTTTATCAGTAGGTCAATAGTTGCTGAGTGGATACACTAAGGTTATATGCACCTAGGACGTCATAGACTTAGAATCTGTGAATCTTTGCTTTACTTCTTGTTCCTTGTTTGGTTGTGGGCTTAGAGTTAGGGTCACTTATTCGAAGGTCTATCCTGTCCTGAGTACATATAACTGGTATGCACTAAACAAGTATTGAAGTAACTGATAAAGATCATCTTATAATTATCTTAGTTAGTATGTCTATAAATTTCTTCTTATATCCCTTTTCTCGCGTAGATATCATGGCTGGATTCCATCCCCACGGCGACCTGTACTACCCTAACCACGGAAATGCTGGATGGCTTGGAGAAGAGCCAGAGAATGATCACCCCATTCCTTTGGATGATCACAAAGTTAAAGGCTTTTCTGATAGTTCAGACTCAGAACTAGAAGTCAACAATCTACCCCCAGCTGCTCATGACCCAAACCCTCGTCCAACATTTCAAGGACCCACACCTCTGTGGGCCACAAACTTGAATAGATGGAGTCAGGAACAGAGTCAACCCATCCCCTACAATGGAGACAGAAGCTTCTACAACCTCACCGAGGGAGGTTCAGCTGACAGGGTCGTACCCATCATGGTTCGTAGGATTTCCCGGAACACCGAACAGGGTCGAGCCGCTATCGACCGAGTCATGGAGATTGACGCCAACTCTGGCGTTAACACAGTCCGCATTCGCCAACTAGAGTCTGCTCATGAAAGGACTCTGGTCCACAATGCAGCTCTGCAGAGAGAACTTGCTGGAACCCAAGCTGAAGTCAGGGAACTTCGAGATCAGCAAGTAAGATCTGATAGGCGTGTGAGGGACATAGAACGCCTTCTGTCGGGATCAAGAACTCACTCAAGTAGTTCTCGTCGCCGATAGAATCTCATCGACTTCTCTTTTGGATATAACCTAGTTGTGTAAAACTCTGGTCTAATTTCCTATCTTTGTAAATCTTAGACCTGTTAGGTCTTGATTAGGTCGCAGTCCTGTCAAAATTTTCCATCTTGGTTGATGTAAGGCCTCCTACTAGGCCATTTTTCCTGAAATTGTTACATCTGTAATTCCAGTAATATTGACAGGTACCTAATCTCATGGAAATTATTATCCAAATGCTATCATCTGTTAGTTCTAGATCTACATTCAATCGTGCGGTTGGGCTATGAAGAGTTAGTCCATGAGTCATTTTCATCAACTTTCCTATTAAATTCTTATCAATATCTTCATCTTTCTAAACTTACAGTTAAAAGATGCCTCCTCGCAGAAATCCGAGGCGTAACAATAATAACGAAACACCGATACCACCACCTCCACCACCCCCTCTGTTCGACGCTGCTATGTTCCAAGCAGCTGTCACGGCGGCCGTAGCGGCTGCCATGTCACACATCAATACTCCTGTCCCTAGTGGATCAGGAACTAGTGCACCTATTTCTAACCATGGCGAGAGCCATGGGCACCCCCGGGAATGCACCTACAAGGATTTTACGAATGCCAAACCCAGAAATTTCAATGGAACTGGAGGGGTTATGATCTTAAGGCAGTGGATCGAAAAGACAGAAGCAGTCTTTGAAATCTGCGCCTGCCCAGAGAACAATAAGGTCAAGTTTGCTACTTGTACCTTTTCTGACAGGGCTTTAACTTGGTGGAATGGCCACGTTAAGTCACTGACCCTAATAGTGGCAAATTCGATAAGCTGGGAGAACTTGAAGGCCATGCTGATGAGAGAGTACTGTCCACGAGGGGAAATTCAAAAACTCGAGCAGGAACTATGGGGTCTTGTAATGGTTGGTTCTGACATATCAACTTATACTAATAGATTCTGTGATCTAGCAATTCTTTGCCCTGATATGGTTGCTCTAGAGAGCAAGAAAATAGAGAGATATATTTGGGGACTGTCGCCCCAGATCCAGTCAAGTGTGTTAGCATCAAGGCCTGTTACTTTTGATAGCGCTAAAGAGCTGGCACAATCTCTTATAGATCACAGAAACTACCAGAACCCAACGATTTCTACACCCGAACAACAAAAGGGAAACAACAACAACAACAAGAAAAAGCGGTGGAACAAGAGGAAAAGCGGGACTTCCTAAGAATCCTCAAAGAGACAACAACTAGTTACAATCAATGCTGCCTCGGTAACTCCTGTTGTCCCTGCTAATCCCTTACCAGCGAAGCCTTATGCCGGTAATCTTCCGAAGTGCAACAAATGCACCTTCCATCACAACGGACCTTGTCGGGAAATGCAGTGCACCAACTGCAACAGAAGGGGGCATACTGCCCGTTTCTGCAAGACTCCAGCAAGGCCGACCGCTCAAGTTCCTAACGCCGGTGTGGGCCAAGCTTGCTACGGTTGTGGCGAAGTGGGCCACTACAAGAGGAACTGCCCTAAGGCAGGGATAGCTGGCGGAGTAGGAAGAGTTCTGGCCATAGGCCACGAGGAAGCCGTAGCTGATCCTACAATAGTTACTGGTACGTTTCTCCTCGATAACTCATATGCTTGCATACTTTTCGACAGTGGAGCGGAGAAAAGTTTTATAAACCAGAAATTTGCACACCTGCTTAAACAAAAACCACGTGCACTAGATAAATCTTTCACTGTACAAATGGCAAACGGGAAAACGAAAAGTACTAACTGCACATACGTTGGTTGTACTCTTACTTTAGATGGCCATACTTTCAAGATAGACCTCATGCCGGTCCCAATTAAAAGTTTCGACGTCATTATCGGCATGGATTGGTTGAGTCTTCATCGCGCCGACATCTTGTGCTTTGAAAAAGCAGTTCGTCTTAACCTCCCTAACAGCGAAACCCTAGTTATCTACGGCGACAAACCAAGTACGAACCTTCGCATCATTTCGTGCATACAAGCTCAGAAGTGCTTGCGAAAGGAATATCATGCATTCCTCGCACACATCGTCGATACGAGTCAAGAAGTGAAAGATATTCAGAACATCCCAGAAGTACGTGACTTTCTCGACATCTTTCCAGAAGAACTTCCAGGATTACCACCCCAACGCCAAGTCGAGTTCAGAATCGACTTAGTGCCAGGAGCAACTCCAGTAGCTAAATCTCCATGTCGTCTGGCACCAGCAGAGATGCAGGAACTTTCCAGTCAGCTTAACGAACTTCTTCAGAAGGGATTCATTAGGCCAAGCTTCTCACCATGGGGAGCAGCGGTCTTGTTCGTCAAGAAGAAAGATGGATCGTTATTATGTGCATCGACTACAGGGAACTCAACAAGCTTACCATTAAGAATCGTTATCCCTTACCCCGCATCGACGATTTATTTGATCAACTTCAAGGAGCCAACTACTTCTCGAAGATAGATCTACGATCCGGTACACCAACTACGAGTGTTAGAGGAGGATGTTCCCAAGACAGCCTTCCGAACTCGTTATGGGCACTACGAATTCATAGTGATGCCATTCGGATTAACTAACGCGCCTGCAGTATTCATGGATTTAATGAATAGGGTGTGTCGTCCTTACTTGGATCATTTCGTCATCGTCTTCATCGATGACATACTCATCTACTCTCATAGTAAGGAAGAACATAGTCAACATCTTCGTCAAGTCTTAGAAACATTACGATCGGAGAAGCTCTATGCGAAGTTCTCCAAGTGCGAATTTTGGATTCGAAGAGTCGAATTCTTGGGCCACGTAGTTAGTGAAGAGGGAATTCACG
This sequence comes from Lactuca virosa, assembly GCF_052849685.1. NCBI lineage: Eukaryota > Viridiplantae > Streptophyta > Magnoliopsida > Asterales > Asteraceae > Lactuca > Lactuca virosa. The sequence continues at coordinate 257,274,840 of NC_136434.1, forward strand.
TGGACCCTTCCAAAATCAAGGCCATTGAGAACTGGTCAGCACCGAAGACACCTACAGAAATTCATCAATTTCTAGGTCTCGCTGGCTACTATCGCAGGTTCATTCAGAACTTCTCCCGAATTGCGAGACCTCTTACAACACTGACCCAGAAGGGTGTGGCCTTTGACTGGGAAGAGAAACAAGAGAGCGCGTTCCAAACGCTCAAGCGAGCCTTATGCACCGCACCAATAATATCCCTCCCCGAAGGGATAGAAGACTTCGTTGTCTATTGCGATTCTTCAAATCAAGGGCTCGGCTATGTTCTGATGCAACGAGGTAAGGTCATCGCCTATGCCTCAAGACAGCTGAAGACACACGAGGTCAACTAACCACCCACGATCTTGAGCTAGGAGCAGTTGTGTTTGCTCTGAAAATCTGGAGACACTACCTGTATGGTACAAAGAGTACTATCTTTACAGACCACAAAAGCTTACAACATATATTCGACCAGAAGGAGCTCAACATGAGACAACGACGGTGGGTCGAGCTACTCAGTGATTACGAATGTGAAATTCGTTATCATCCGGGTAAAGCCAACGTAGTAGCCGACGCCCTAAGTCGGAAAGAATACTCTGGTCGTAGAGTCAAATCATTGACTATGACTATCCATTCACACTTGTCCACGCAAATTAAGGAGGCTCAGATCGACGCTTTGAAACCTGAAAATGTGATGAGTGAAACCCTAAGAAGGATGGATAAGAATTTGGAAGTCAAGGGTGGCGGAGCCTTATACCTCATGGATCGGATCTGGACACCGAAACACGGTGGCTTCAGAGACTTGGTCATGACCGAGGCACACAACACTCGTTATTCCATCCACCCAGGTTCAGATAAGATGTATCTGGATCTTAAAAAGCTATACTGGTGGCCTAATATGAAAGCAGAGATTGCTACCTTCGTAAGTAAATGCCTTACTTGTGCCAAGGTCAAGGTCGAATACCAGAAACCCTCCGGTCTTCTACAACAGCCGGAGGTACCTGAATGGAAGTGGGAGCGGATCACTATGGACTTCATAAGCAAGTTGCCCAAGACAACGGGTGGACTTGATACCATATGGGTCATCGTCGACAGATTGACCAAGTCCGCACACTTCCTGCCTATCAAAAAAACGGACAAGATGGAGAAGCTTACAAGAACCTACATTCGGGAGATTGTACGACTGCACGGTGTTCCCATATCCATTATCTCGGACAGAGATAGCAGATTCACTTCGAGGTTCTGGCAGTCGCTACAAAGTTCCCTAGGAACTAGGCTGGACATGAGTACAGGCTACCATCCACAGACCGACGGACAAAGTGAGAGAACTATCCAAACCTTGGAAGATATGTTGCGAGCCTGTGTGATCGACTTTGGGAAGGCATGGGATACTCATTTACCCCTCGTCGAATTTTCCTACAACAACAGTTATCACACGAGCATAAAGGCTGCTCCATTCGAAGCCCTCTATGGCCGAAGGTGCAGATCCCCTCTGTGCTGGGATGAGGTGGGAGATACCCAGTTAGCTAAAGGACGAGTTCCTGAAAGCACTCTCACAGGTCCGGAGATCATTCGGGAAATGACAGAGAAGATCGTTCAGATTCGTGAACGATTAAAAGCCTCTAGAGACCGACATAAAAGCTACGCTGATAAGCAAAGGAAACCGTTGGAATTCCAGGTGGGCGACCGTGTTCTATTGAAGGTCTCACCCTGGAAGCGCTTGATACGCTTAGGAAAGCGTGGAAAGCTAAATCCAAGGTACATAGGGCCTTTCGAGATTCTCGCAAGAATCGGCCCTATAGCTTACAAACTTAACTTACCGCGTGAACTCAGTAACGTATATTCTACTTTCCACGTCTCGAACTTGAAAAAGTGTCCGTCCGACGAGACTCTTAAAATCCCACTCGACGAGATCGAGATCAACGAGGGCCTCAACTTCGTGGAAGAACCAGTAGAGATCATGGACCGGGAGGTCAAGCAAACGAAACAAAGCCGCATCCCGATAGTGAAAGGTTCGCTGGAACGCCAAGCGAGGACCTGAATTCACTTGGGAGCGAGAGGATCAGATGAAATTGAAATATCCTCGTCTTTCTACTTAGTTATTTGTAACTACTTATTTGCTTAAACTCTAATTTCGGGACGAAATTCCTTCTAACGGGGGGATGATGTGACAACCCGAAATTTCTATTCTGTATAACCATTCACTTCAATAGAAGTCAGAACAGTTTCTACTAACTTTCAAGCTTTCTGGAATAAGTTTGAGGGTTTTAAGATTAGAACTTCAGGAGATATCAGGAGAGAGGATGCCCTAGTGTTTATTGTGTAGCAATAATGTCCCAAAACTCCAAGAGTTTGGAGTTTACGGCCTAAACAAGGTGTTTACGGCCGTAAACCCCAAGGGTATAAATATGGCACTTAGCCATTTTTAACACTTTTTCACAATTTCAAAGCTAGAACTCAAATCCTCTCAAGTATCATCCGATTTTTCTTCAAGATCTTCAACTTTGTAAGTGTTTCTATCCCAAAAAAGTTGATATCTTACTTAATCTAGTGATCTTACATGATTCCATCCGTGAAATCATTCCAAAAGTGTAGATCTTCAAGTTTCACCAAGAACACCAAGAACACACACTAGTGTTCTTGGACTTTTAGCACCTTTTCAAGCTTCTACCTAGTAAGTACTCTTACCCTAGTGTATTATAAGACTTGTTACACTTCAAATCATCAAGAAAACACCCAAGAATCAAGATCAAAGGTGTTTACGGTCCAAGATGTTCTTGGACCGTAAACCCTAACAAAGGGGCCAAAGTGGCCTTAGTCCCTTACCAAGCCTTGGAAACTAGCCTAAACCCCTTCCTTGATGTGCTTAGTACTTAAAAACATCAAAAGACCATAAACCATTTGGGTTTACGGCCGTAAACCCAAGGAGAAGTGGTCCAAGGACCGTAAACTCCCTAAAGGAGTGAAATGGTGCCCTAATCTCTTCCTAAGGCTTAAACATGAAGTAGGAATGCTTCTTATGATCTTAATGGCTTCAAAACACAAACTGGTCAAGTACCATGAGTTTACGGCCGTAAACTCATGGGTTTACGACCGTAAACTCAATTACAAGGTCCTACCACCCTTAGATGCAATCCTTAGGACTTATAACACTTAAATCAAGTGTTTTACATGTCTTAGGATGTCTTAAATTTGGTTAATTAGTTGTTTTATGACTAATTGGATACATATATGTGTGATTATATGTTAACTAGGATCTTTGTGTGTGTACAAGTCTTCACTTGACACCTAGCATCCTATCCATTCCGTTCATCCAAACCACCCACTACAGGTGAGTTTATACCCCCTTAATCAATCTTTTAAATGATTTTAAATGCTTTCATTGGGGGGGGGGGGGGGAATACAAGTAGAAAACAGGAAGTTATAGAATCAATCACATGTGATTTATAACTGTGTTTTCAAACAACTGATTTCACATACTTCAAAATGTGATAAACACAATGCTTTTCAGTTATTTTTACTTTGTTATCAACAAATTACTTTTGAATTATTTTATAAACTGACATCAAGTCATTACTATTTATTGTTCAAAACTCTTAAATGTTTTACAAAACCTCTTTCAATTTACTGTTAAAAACCATATCTTTGAATTACTTTTGAATTATATATGTATTGATATGAGAGTTTTCATTCTTTCTTTAGTTCCAACACTCTTGAGTAGCAAGGGTGTATAAACCTACTTGGACATTCAATTTACATTCCAGTAAACTATTATAGGTATAGTTTAGGGGATACAAATTACTATTCCTATTACAAGGAATTACACAAGAGTCAGTTTATTCATGAGTCTATACTACTATATGAAGAGATACTATTACATGTTATCCAGAGAGAAATACTATATCTATACAGAGAGAAATACTATATATATACTTTACGGGACTGACCATCCTACACCTGGCTGCTAGCTACAGCGGGACCTGTTCATCGACGGATGATCTCGGTTGTACTGTTCGGCGAGTTTCCACGCCGTGTTTATCCTAAGGCAAAAGGATACGATTTCAATGATTATATAATTTTCCTTATTACTTTTATTTTGTGACACATTCACATAAACGATGAGGTAGACTATATTTTTATAATAATAGTTGTACAGGGAAAAATCTTCATTGATACAAAAATGCAAACTTTCAAAGCATTCGGGTCTTGGTAGAAGACTACTTTTTATACTAGTAGGAAATATGGGATTTTCTAGGGTTTTCACACTTATACTAAATGTTTTATTAAACATTTACAAGTCTTTCATAACAGCTTTTCGAAACAATGACACCATAATACTTATGAATTCACCAGCTTTATGCTGATCTACACTTTCAAAATAACTTGTATTCTCAGGTCACCAGTAGACAGGTACGATGACCAGGTTTTGAGAAGACGGAGCACAGACAAGACTCGTCTTTTATTTTGATTACATATTTTGGTGTCTTATTACTATGAAAGAACACTCATGTATTAAAACTTTACTTTTAATGCAATGGGTGGTGTTGTTGCTTGTTTACTACTTTGCACTGTTATGATACTTTACATGACGTCCTCCACCCCCGAACGTTTCCGCCGTTCCGGTTTTGGGGTGTGACATAAGGGTATTCCATCTCGAGGATGATAGGACCCTAGTATGTTGTCTCTGTAGACTGTGATATGATTATTTGATATAGGTGCACATATTTGATAGTATGTGGGCATTCCAACCCATTGCTTGTGGGCCGAGAGTATTCCATCCCGAGGATGATTGGACTCATAGTATGTGGGCAATTCAACCCAATAGGTGTGGGCTGAGAGTATTCGATCTCGAGGATGATTGGACTCATAGTATGTCGGCATTCCAAGCCGATGGTGGTGGGCTGAGAGTATTCCATCCCGAGGATGATTGTACTCATTGTATGTGGGCATTCCAACCCGATGGTTGTGGACTGAGAGCATTCCACCCCGTGAGACGCGAGACTCACGATAAGCTCAAACCCCGAAGTTCCCAATCTAGACCACATCAAGATTTGGGGTTGCGAGGCTTTCATGAGACGCGAGACTCACGATAAGCTCAAACCCCGAACCGAAAGGTGTATTTTCATCGGCTACCCACATAAATCATTTGGTTACATCTTCTACAGACCCAGTGATAATGTGGTCTTTGTAGCAAGAAGAGGATTCTTTCGAGAGAGAGAATTCATGAGCCAAGGAGACAGTGGGAGGCAAATTGACCTTGAGGAAATTCAAGAGTCAAGTGGTGAAGGAACCTCAAACCCTAGCCCTCAACCTGAGGAGGAAACTCCTGTTGAGCCGACTGAAGAATCTATACCTCTAAGGCGTTCCACCAGAGTTAGGAATGCACCTGAGCATTATTATGGTTTTCGTATTACTACAGAAGGTGAGACACTTATCAGTGATAACACACTGGTAAATCTGGATGAGCCTAACAGCTACACGGAAGCCATGGCAGGCCATGAGGCTGCTAAATGGAAAGAGGCTATGGATAACGAGATACAGTCCATGTATGACAATCAAGTTTGGAACTTGGTTGACAATGTACGTGATCGTAAGATAGTTGGGTGCAAATGGATCTTCAAGAAGAAGACCGACATGGATGGTAATGTACACACTTATAAGGCACGACTGGTTGCAAAGGGTTATTCTCAAACTCCGGGAGTTGATTATGATGAGACCTTTTCACCAGTGGCCAAGATTAAGTCTATTAGGGTTCTGTTAGCCATTGCTGCATTTCATGATTATGAAATATGGAAAATGGATGTCAAAACCGCTTTCCTTAATGGAAAGTTGGCTGAAGATGTTTACATGGTTCACCCAGAGGGTTTTGTCAGTACAGAGTACCCCAGTAGAGTGTGTAAGCTCGAGAAATCCATTTATGGATTAAAACAGGCACCTCGCAGATGGAATCTTTGCTTTGATGAGAAAGTCAAAGAATTTGGCTTTTCAAGGAGTAAAGATGAATCTTGTATCTATATCAAGGCTAGTGGGAGTATAGTCAGCTTTTTGGTACTGTATGTGGATGACATACTACTCATAGGAAATGACATCCCAACCCTGCAGGAAGTAAAGTCCTGGCTTGGGAAGTGTTTCGCTATGAAGGACCTTGGAGAAGCTGCCTATATCCTAGGGATAAGGATTTTGAGAAATAGGAGTAAAAGACTAATTGGACTTAGTCAAAGCACCTATGTGGACAAAGTGTTGAAAAGGTTCAACATGCATAACTCCACGAAAGGAGAGTTACCCATCCAGAGTAACGCCAGATTGAGTAAGACACAAAGCCCTAGTACTGAGGCTAAGATAGCAGAAATGAGTCGAATACATTATGCTTCAGCTGTAGGATCGATCATGTATGCTATAACGTGTACTCGACCTGATGTAGCCTTTGCTTTGAGCATGGTTAGCAGGTATCAGGGGAACCCTGGCAAGGCACACTGGACTGCGGTAAAGAATATCCTCAAGTACCTACGGAGGACTAAGGACTGGGTCCTTACCCTCGGTGGCAGTGAGGACTTGAGAGTTGTAGGGTACAGTGATGCTAGCTTTGAGACCGACAGGGATAATTTCCGCTCTCAGTCGGGCTGGGTCTTTACTCTAAATGGAGGGGCAATTACTTGGAAAAGTTCCAAGCAGGAGAGAGTGGCTGATTCCACTTGTGAATCAGAGTATATAGCAGCAAGCGAGGCAGCAAAGGAGGCTATATGGCTAAACAACTTCATCGGAGACCTTGGAGTTGTACCAGCTATAAAGGAGCCAATGGAGATTTTCTGTGACAGCAATAGTGCGGTTGCCTTAGCCAAGGAACCAAGAGATCATGGGAGATCCAGACACATTGACAGAAAATATCACTTCATCAGACATCGAATAGAAGAAGGAATCCTCGTGGCAAAGAGGGTATCATCGGATGAGAACCCAGCAGATCCCCTCACGAAGGGACTGACTCGGGCTAAGCATCTCCAGCATGCTCGGAGCATAGGCCTGAAGGATGATATTAGTTTTAGTAGTTAGATAATCTTGAAATTTGTAAAATGTAATTGACATTTGATGATAAATAAAAGCTGTTATTTATGAGTAAAGTGTTTCTATCTCTTGTCAATCGTTTACTATTATTTCTTTTTGCATGTTTTGACTTCCAGAATAATTATGTTATGGTTTATATCATATTATTCAAACTCTCCACAGTCGGTCATATGTTGGAAGTAGATATGAATCAAGACTGTCATGGGTTGGCTTGTAGAGGTCTAAGATGTTAGACAAAGCAGGGCTACAACACTCATGAGTGCTCATAAGTTATGAGTATTGGATTGAACCCACGCTCACTTGTATCACTTCATGGAATTTATCTCGAGTGATCGTGAGACGGTAATATCATATAAGTCTTCAAACCTAGAGATATGATTTGTTGCCTATGAGTTGGTTATGCATTGATTGCACGAAAACGTATTGGTAACTCGATGTTATAAACCGTGCCTTTGTGTGTAGTTCAACAAGTAGTAGAGCAAACATATGAGTCGAAGTTTATCTGTTCCTTCTAGGATTAGAAGCGATATATGGGCCCCTCGATGATTTTGTTTTGACCTATGTACCGGGCCCGGTCAGAACTAAATTAATGTGTTCAGTTAAGTTCTATGTCAAACAAAATCAGAAATCGGGAAACAAATGCTGGACAATAAGCAAGACCATGTTCCATGTATTTGTCCGGCTGATATCTAGAACAGAGGATTATATGATATGATCACTTATCTAAAATGGCGCTTCATAGTTCAACAGAGTTTTAAGAGCTACGATTGCTGATCGGTTCCTGAAGTCATACTTGCAACTATAGTTATTAGACTTATCCAAGTGGGAAACTGTTGGAGATAGTGTCTAAGTCCATAACTATATTTGGTATGTACTTGACCCGACCCGGCATGGTCCAGTTGGGTTGCACTTCACCCGAACAATTTACGGATAATCTTTTGAGAATAGTATAAGTTATGATTTATTAATATATTATAAGTTCTAATATATTAATATAAAATCATATTATTTAATTAGTGTTGATCTATAATTAATTTAGAGATCAAAAGTATGACTAATTAAATATGGGCTCTTGTATTTATATAGTGTGGGCTAATGCTTATTTGGAATGGGCTAGGCTTGCATGGAAAGTCCATGGATACTCCATGGAGCTTTAACCCACGGATCTCATGGAAATGAAAAGACATGGGTATTAGGGTTTACATGGATGTAACCCTAATCCACCACACTATATAAAGGAGGCTTTGGTTCTTGAAATTGTACTAGTTGATGTGTATAAACTAAGAGGGCCGATTTCAAGAAGTTTGTGACTATTCTCTCAAGTTTCCAAGTTTGTGGTGATTTGTGACTTCCATTTGAGGCATCCACATTATTGGTGCTAGGCTCTCAAACTCCAAGCAATCAACTACTACTACAAGGTAAGTAATTCTACTAGTTTTATTTGATTCAAGTACCCCATGCCATGCTAGTTAGGATAAGAACCTTGGAAAAATAATTATTTGCATGTATCTTAGTCAAACATAGATCCAAGGTTTCTAGGGTTGCATGTACACCATAGGAGTGTTAGAATGCTGAAAACCCATCAGATTAGTGGTAGGTGTCAGGGTAGAGCGGAGCCTCCGAAGGCTCAAGGACGCCCCTTCCAGCTTACAGCCGAGGAGGCCAGGACAATACCTGATGTGGCGACCGATATGTCTTTTCTCCTATCTATTTATTTATGATTGTATTATGAGCTTTCATTTTATTTCTGCATAAGTTATTAAGACTTAGGAGATGTTAGGTGGAATTTATTGTCAAGGGATTGTAGATGGTTAGGATCCAGAGGTGCATTCGAGGATAAGGAGTTAGGATAGAGAATCGCCAGTCTAGGACAAGCAGTTGTAATTCAGAAATTCAGAGGTCATCAGCGGGAATTCAGATTCTCTTGAAGTTCGGTTACTTCGTATCGGGAGGATTGTCTTGCGTGGGTTAACCCCTCTAAGGTTAAGTGTGGTAATACTCGATTGAGACAGTTAAGTCGCGTATCAGCTTCACCACCAGTGGGTAGTGGTTAGTACTCTAAGTGGGGGAGAATCGGGAATTCTTGGATGGGACGTCAGCCATTGAAGATGATGTCTGTTGCGGTTCGGATAACGGATTCCAGAATGGTTGGGTTGAGGCGGTCGAGACATGCTAAAGACTTTGTATGGGTTTTGTTAGTTATATGATCGGGTACTGAGTGTATGCTATAAGGTAGCAATCAATAGGTCTGTTTTTCTGGTAGTGTGTATGATGTTTAGTGATAATAACCCATGGAACTGTATGTTATGCGCTTGCTGGTTATCATCTATAGAATGTCCTTAGGGATTGTCGATGGTTATGTAGGAGAGTATGAAAACTCTTGGGGTAGAAACTTGTTCTATAAGTGGATAGTGTATGGTGAGGTTTCAGTACTGTGGCACTTGTTGATGTTGGGAAGGACATTGATTAGGCCTTCTTGGGCAATGGAGGAGGTGAGTATCTCCAGGATGGAGTGTTGGGCAACTGAAGTGACGACAACAGTGTCAATATGTTGTGGGCTCAGAAGCAATCCAGACCTATGTTGAGGACCATGTAATGGTATTCCAGTCATAGGCTGTGGGCATAGAGATTGTGATGGTTATGTCTCTTGTTGGAGCGCGTTCAGAGTAGATGTATTGTTGAGATTCGAGTGGGTTGTACTCGGTTGTGACGAATCAGAGGATTGTGGATGAGACGCAAGGATAGATCCTTAGATCTCAAGTTATGAGTAGACCCAAGTTATGTTCATAGAGGTATTCCAATCTAGGGTATTCCATCATGAGGATGACCGGACCCTAAGATTGATTGGACCTGACATGTTTGGTATTCCAACCCGAGGGTTGATTGGGCCAAACATGTGTGTGATACGAGGGTATTCCATCCTAGGGATGACTGGACCCATCGTAGGCATGCCTGGTATTCTAGCCCGAGGCTGATTGGGCCAGGTATGAGTGTAGTACTTGTTAGTTGGTTGTTCATGTGTGTTGTTTCGGGAGATGAAGGGGGGATATGATGGGTCCCTGATATTTTGGATCATCAGGATTTTGCCAGGGTTGGCAAGGTAACATATAGGATAGACCTTCCGAACGGGGTTCGGTTAGATTCACATCACTTTTCACGTCTCGCAGCTACGAAAAGATGCATAATGGATGAGAAGATGGTTGTATCACTAAGTGATATTCAGGACTGAGAACACTTGAACTAGGTAGGGAGACCAATGACAACATCTGAATGGATCCGAGTAGACTTGGGAGCCACAGTCCAAGATGCGAAAGCATTACCTGAATTTTTTTCCGTAGCAGTCTTCGAGGACGAAGCCTAGTTCAAGTGGGGGAGGGGGGGTTGTAAAATCCCAAGATTTGTCATTTATAGTCCCTGGTCTTAGAGGGGTGAAGCCATGAAAAGCCTAAGGGCTAAATTGCAATCTTGGGATTAGGAGGAGTACGCTGCGCGTACATAAGAGTACGCTGAGCGTACTAGGCACGCTCTAGTACGCAAGGCGTACACTTTTGTATGCTGGGCGTACTCATGTCAGAAGGAAACCCTAATATTTAGGGTTTGAGTGCTATATAAACATCCTTATGAGCTCATAACCGTCCCTTACCTCAGCCTCCACAGTTTTGAGTCGTTTTCCCCAAACCCTAATCCTTTTTTCCTTGAGTGTGTGAGGTTATAAAGTGTGTTTTGAGTAGTTGGAGAAGAGGTTGTTGCATCAAGAAGTTGGAGAAGGAGAACAAGCTTGTAGATAAGAAGTTGTTTGGTGCCCTAGAAGAACCAGAAGGTAAAAATCTTTAAACTTTATGCTTGTATGATATAGATCTTGCCATTCTAGCTTTAAGGAACCATTTCTTCTCCCAAAAGTCCCAAGTTGGTGCATGATGTGATTTGGACGAGATGAGATGTCCTTTCAGACCCTTGAAGAGGTCCTAAGTGATAAAAATGGGGTCTTAATATCTAAATGTGTCTCATGCATGGAGTAGGAAGGTCATAATGGATTAAGACCATGTGTTAAGAACTTTCTTGACGTCCAAAGTCTTAAAGTTCGAGACTTTATGATTCATATGCATATTTGGTCAATGGATCTGAAGTTTGGTCTTAAGTGCTTAAGCCATTAAGCACTTCTTAGAGTTTTGGCAAAACCTCGCGTACCCCCCGCGTAGTTTCTGTACGCCCATCGTACAGAGTCAACCACCCCGATGGTGGTCAACGCAAATGGAAGTACGCCCAGCGTACCAGAGGAGTAGCCCCCGCGTACGCCCTCTGTTGGGCTTTTGACATTTTGGGCTTCGGGGTTGGGCCACTCTTGGGCCAGTTTGACATGGGCCTTGCTGGACTTTCTGAACAATGAATTTTTGGGCCAGTTTGGGCAATGGATTTTAGAATGAGGCCCAATTAGGGAGTTGGGCCCAAATTTTAAAAATTGGGCCATTAATGGGATTATGTATATGGACTTTTGGATAGTGAATTTGATAATGGGCCTTGGCCCAAATTAGAAATGGACTATGTGGATTCTTAGTGAAGATTAGTATTCCCATTTATTGACTTAATTTTCGTTATTTGGATAGTTGGGATTTTGGTGTGACAGCGATTCGGGAGTTCGATTCATCAGTCGAGATCGACATTGCAAGGTGAGTTATCCTCACTATACTCAAGAGTCTAAGGCACCAAGGCCGGCCCTTTGAATTCTTATTCGGATTTTTTGCTGTTATGATAGGTTAGATTAATATCCTGGTAGATAGGATGGTTATGCTTAGTGACATGTAGTTTGGTCTGACTGTCTGTATGCTGGTAGGAGATTACATGTTATATGTACACATGCTTGGTTGGTAGTTGAGGGTATTCCATCCCGAGGATGATAGGAACCTAGTATGTTGTCTCTGTAGACTGTTATATGATTATTTGATATAGGTGCACATGTTTGATAGTATGTGGGCATTCCAACCCGATGGTTGTAGGCCGAGAGTATTCCATCCCGAGGATGATTGGACTCAGAGTATATGGGCATTCCAACCCAATGGTTGTGGGCCGAGAGTATTCCATCCCGAGGATGATTGGACTCATAGTATATGGGCATTCCAACCCGATGGTTGTGGGCCGAGAGCATTCCATTACGAGGATGATTGGGCTCGTAGTATATTGGCATTCCAACCTGATGGTTGAGGGCCTGGGGGTATTCCAACCCGATGGTTGATTGGACCCATAATATGTAGGCATTTCAACCCGGTGGTTGAGGGCCTGGGGTATTCCAACCCGATGGTTGATTGGACCCATAGTATGATGTTTGTGAATATATGTGTATGGTTGTGTGTATGGGTATTTTGGGGGTAACTCACTAAGCCTTCGAGCATACATTTATCAATTATTGTTTTAGGTACATCGGATGACCTTGGGAAGGCGAAGGCGTGATCGTGCACCTCCTCATGTTTTTATGATTTGGTTCTGGGGATACTCTGATGTCAAAACTATTTTGAAAACACTTTGTATTCATGAATGGTTTTGAATGGTTGAAAAAGTTTTAAATTGGTTCGAATTTTATGGATGTTTGTAATAATAATGGGTGTTGAAATGTTTTAAAAAGTTTAAATTTGGCATAATTTTATGGATGTTACAAGTTGGTATTAGAACATCTCGGAAAACATAAGTACTGCGGGAAGGCGAAGGCGTGATCGTGCACCTCCTCATGTTTTTATGATTTGGTTCTAGGGATACTGTGATGTCTAAGCTATTTTGAAAACACTTTGTATTCATTAATGGTTTTAAATGGTTGAAAAAGTTTTAAATTGGCTCGAATTTTATGGATGTTACCGCTAGCCTTCATAATAGGTGGTTGCGAGGGCATGTTATAGACTACTTATGTTGTGCGTTAGTGTATGTGTGAAAACCCGAAATTTCTATCTTGTACAACCGTTCAATTCAATCAAAGTCAGACTTGTTTTTGGCTATCTTTTAGCGCTGTAAAAGGTCTGTTTGGGTGTTTTAAGCGTTGTACATTAAAGGATAAAATGTTAGGAAGTATCGTATAGAGTTCAGTGTGCAGCATACAAGCCGAAAACTCCACCATAAGGAGTTTACGGCCGTAAACTAGAGTTTACGGCCATAAACAGCTCCTTGGTCGTGAACTCTTCCCTTCATTTGAGTTATTCCTTCATTTTTTTCACCTTTTTCACACACTTCCATCTCAAGAACTCGATTTTATCTCAAGTATCATCAAGAACTTTCATCTTGATCTTCAATCTTGTAAGTAATATTCCATTTTCAAGTTGATATTCTTCTATATCTAGTGAAGATTCATGTTTTCATCTATGGAATCATTTTTTTTGGTTAGATCTTCAAGTATTCACACTTTCACCAAGAACACTCACTAGTTCTTGGACCGTGAACCCCCTCTCAAGCTTAAAAAACGTGGGTATATCTTCTATCTCCTAGTTAGGCTTGTTAAACTCTTGATTCTAGCCTTAGATCATCATAAAATACATGAGCATCAAGAGTTTACGGCCGTAAACCCTTGCATGGACCTTAACTCTTGTGTTGATGGATGTTTTGGCCCTTAAACTCCCTTATTTTTGAGCCTAGAATCGAAATCACTTATTGAATGCTTGATAGGACCATAAAACACCTTGTTTGCAAGTACTCCCATGAGTGTACGGCCGTAAACCCCTTGACCGTACACTCTAGGGCCGTATACTCCCTTAGGCCGTAAACACAATGGCCGTAAACTCCATTGTGTGGCCGTAAACCCGTTAGATGCAATCCTTTATAATTGTAACACTTCCATTTAAGTGTTTCCTAGTTCCTAAGGTGAATCTCTATCATGATTAGTTGCTTATACACTAATCATATCCATATTTGTGTCATTATATGCTTATTAGGATCCGTTTGTGCTCGAGACTTCACTTGACACTTAGCATCCTACCATCGATCTTACTTTCGTATCACTCACTACAGGTGAGTTCATACCCCTTAACTTATATTCTAAATGATTTTAAATGCTTTTATGGGGGGAATACGAGTAGAACTATTATAGTTATTATATCAATCACATGTGATTAATAACTATCAAACAAGTGGATTTTCTTATACTTCAAACTGTTTTATCAAGTAAACTATTTCAAAACACTTTATAGACTGACATCAAGTCATCGATAACCATTCAAATGGTCAAAACCTTTTTATATGCTAAACTCTATATTAAACTCTTTTAAACATATATATTGTCAAAAATCATGTCTATATAGATATAGTTGTATAAGTATGGTTGAAAGGACTTAGGACTAACAACTCACTTTATTTCCTGTTCCTTGTTTGGTTGTGGACTTAGGGTATCCGGTTATTTGTCCGAGTATCGTTTGAATCTTAGTTCTATATTATGTATATCTGTATAGATATAAAAGTTCTTACATCAGTTCAACAGCTTTGGGTAGCAAAGGTGTACAAACATACTCAGTCATTCAAACAACATTCTAGTAAACTATAATAGGTATAGTTTAGAGGTTTACTACTCACTATTTCTAGTACAATGAAACATACAAGAGTCAGTTCATTCACGAGTCAATACAAAATTACTATTATGAGAAACAGAAAGAACATACTATCATGAGAAACTAAGAGAACATACACTACACTATACAAAGAGAACATACTATACACTAGAACAGAGAGAACATACAATACACTAGAACATACTATACAAATACTAGAATACTATAACATTTATGTGAGCCACTACTTCGTGGCATGGAAATCTACTGACGTGTCACGTTTTGTAACCAGAGTCTCCTGGAGGGAGAGCGTGAATTTGTGTATAGATCTATACGGGATTGACCTTCCTACACCTTTCTGCTAGCTACAGTGGGACCTGCAGGTCTACGAGTGACGAATGTCATACCATTTCGACGTCTTTGATCGTCGTGTTTTACTAGTCAATCAAGTATGGTTACAGTCATATCACATTTTACCTTAACTAATCAATTGATTTAAGGTAGTTACTTATACATAATACTACAGTACATCTTAAATTTCCCATTGCATTCACATTGTGATCTTCTCACATAATCGGTAATGTAAACTATATTTGTTAATGATAGTCATACTTGGGAAAGATACACACTTTTACAAACAAACAACATACAGAACATTCGGGCCTTGGTAGAAGGCTACTTTTTAGTAGAAAATATAGGATTTTCGAGGAGATTCAAACATTTACTACAAACACTTACAACCATTTACATCAAACATTTACAAACACTTTCATACAAATAATGACACTTAAATACTTATAAACTCACCAGCTTTAATGTTGATCTACGCTTTCAAAATAACTTGTATTCTCAGGTCACCAGTAGACAGGTACCGATGACTAGGTTTTGAGAAGACGGAGCTTTCAAGACTCGTCTTTATTTTGATTATTCATTTTTGGTGTCTTATAAACCACATGATGTTGAGAGAAAAACTTGAGACACACTTGAACAAACGTTAGAACAAGTATAGTTGCGGAATAGTTTATTTCAAAGGATCTAAAAGCTCAATAATAATAATAAGTTAACGAGTTAGATAATTAGAGAGTTAGTTGCGGAAATGTAAGGAAATATAAATGACAGCAGGTGTTATATCAAGTATACACATAAGTTGATTCTTAACAAGGAATGCATACAGACCAAGTTAGTAAGTGAGATCAAACTTAGTGATTAGGTCACGAATGACTTGCTCCGAAGAGAGATAATATTCAGTTATATTCAAGTGAACTTTTTGAGAGTAAGAAGGAGAGAGTAATAGAAGATATGAGATTCAAGATGCGTAATCAGATAGATGTAAGAGATGTGTAATTATTATGAAAGATTGAGCTCTATATATAGAGACTCAAAGATTACATTGGATCAATTCTCTATGTGTAGCCATGCAAGGCATACTGGATAATAGAGAGTATTCTAACAAAAGTAGATAAAGAGTTAAACTAAGTAAACTAGAAAGTAAAGTACGGTTGATGATGGCTTTGGATGAGGTTGCTGATAAGGGTTGACTGCGGATCCTTGAGGGTTGCGGTAGATCAAGTTCAAGAGGGTCAGTTTTATGATTCAACAATTCCCCCCCTAAGTGACCTCTTTAACTTCTCTTCAGTTATCAAGTTTTAGGAACTTGATTAGAATCCACCAAAACTTTCTGACATTCTCCAACCAGGCGATCCTCCTTAAAATTTCGAACTTGACTTCGGCAGTTGTGTGTTTTGACTTTTGAATTGCGGTTCGATAAATTTCACTTTGATTCCTTGTAAGACGATTCATGGCAGTCATAGGAATGAAGTATTTGGTTTCATTGAGCTTTCGCTTAAAGATGACTCCAAGATCAGGGAAGTTTGTTGCACCCAGATATCTTTCTTGATAACCTTCAGTAAGCATTGGTGCAGGATCAAGTGGTGGTAGATCGAACTTTTTGGCAAGGACAGGGTGAATATCTGCATCAATCTTTGCGAAGTCACAGACAGTTTCCCTTAGGAATGCGCTTGCCCTTTCAAAATTTATCTTCATCTTAGGATACTTTTCAGATTTGTTTTGGAACACCTTATCTATCAGGAAGACTTCTTCTGGATTCATGCATGGGAAGTCAGCTTGGGTGCAGACGTAGTCCTGATTCCTTCTTTCAATTTACTGTTAAAAACCATATCTATACACTTATGTTTCATGTATATATGTATTGATATGAGAGTTTTCATTCTTTCTTTAGTTCCAACACTCTTGAGTAGCAAGGGTGTATAAACCTACTTGGACATTAAATTTACATTCCAGTAAACTATTATAGGTATAGTTTAGGGGATACAAATTACTATTCCTATTACAAGGAATTACACAAGAGTCAGTTTATTCATGAGTCTATACTACTATATGAAGAGATACTATTACATGTTATCCAGAGAGAAATACTATATCTATACAGAGAGAAATACTATATATATACTTTACGGGACTGACCATCCTACACCTGGCTGCTAGCTACAGCGGGACCTGTTCATCGACGGATGATCTCGGTTGTACTGTTCGGCGAGTTTCCACGCCGTGTTTATCCTAAGGCAAAAGGATACGATTTCAATGATTATATAATTTTCCTTATTACTTTTATTTTGTGACACATTCACATAAACGATGCGGTAGACTATATTTTTATAATAATAGTTGTACAGGGAAAAATCTTCATTGATACAAAAATGCAAACTTTCAAAGCATTCGGGTCTTGGTAGAAGACTACTTTTTATACTAGTAGGAAATATGGGATTTTCTAGGGTTTTCACACTTATACTAAATGTTTTATTAAACATTTACAAGTCTTTCATAACAGCTTTTCAAATCAATGACACCATAATACTTATGAATTCACCAGCTTTATGCTGATCTACACTTTCAAAATAACTTGTATTCTCAGGTCACCAGTAGACAGGTACGATGACCAGGTTTTGAGAAGACGGAGCACAGACAAGACTCGTCTTTTATTTTGATTACATATTTTGGTGTCTTATTACTATGAAAGAACACTCATGTATTAAAACTTTACTTTTAATGCAATGGATGGTGTTGTTGCTTGTTTACTACTTTGCACTGTTATGATACTTTACATGACGTCCTCCACCCCCGAACGTTTCCGCCGTTCCGGTTTTGGGGTGTGACATAAGGGTATTCCATCTCGAGGATGATAGGACCCTAGTATGTTGTCTCTGTAGACTGTGATATGATTATTTGATATAGGTGCACATATTTAATAGTATGTGGGCATTCCAACCCATTGCTTGTGGGCCGAGAGTATTCCATCCCGAGGATGATTGGACTCATAGTATGTGGGCATTCCAACCCAATAGGTGTGGGCTGAGAGTATTCGATCTCGAGGATGATTGGACTCATAGTATGTCGGCATTCCAACCCGATGGTGGTGGGCTGAGAGTATTCCATCCCGAGGATGATTGTACTCATTGTATGTGGGCATTCCAACCCGATGGTTGTGGACTGAGAGCATTCCATCTCGTGGATGATTGGGCTCGTAGTATAGTGGCATTCTAACCCGATGGTTGAGGGCCTGGGGGTACTCCAACCCGATGGTTGATTGGACCCATAGTATGTAGGCATTCCAACCCGGTGGTTGAGGGCCTGGGGTATTCCATCGCGATGGTTAATTGGACCCATAATATGCTATTTGTGATTATATGTGTATGGTTGTGTGTATGTGTATTTTGGGGGTAACTCACTAAGCCTTCGAGCTTACATTTATCGATTATTGTTTCAGGTACATCGGATGACCGTGGGAAGGTGAAGGCGTGATCGTGCACCTCCTCATGTTTTTATGATTTGGTTATGGTGTTATTCTGATGTCTAAACTATTTTGAAAAGACTTTGTATTCATTAATGGTTTTGAATGGTTGAAAAGGTTTTAAATTGGCTCGAATTTTATGGATGTTACAAGTTGGAATAATAGCGTTGGCTTGAGTAAAGTGGAGGAACACTCGTGTGAATCCAGTATCAAACTAAGGAAAATATTTTCAAAATGATTTTTAAATGGTTTTTAAATGAAGAAAAGGAGGATGCAGAGTGTACGATCAGCCGGAGCCAGTAAGTAGACTCCAAAATACCATGCGGTTATTTGATTATGTGATATGTTAGAACAACATGCTAGTACTAGGCAAGGGATCTTCAGGAATTTCTTGATAGAATTGCCTGATTGTATGATGCCTGATAGCCTATGGTTTTCCTTATATGAAATTGACATCATTACTGTAGTTGCTTAGTGTATGCATCACGACCGTACATAATTAAGATCTTATAGCCTGAGAATGTTTGGTTTGGCCTTATTTCATGTTCTTATTTGATGAAGGGATTACGGTAGGATCAGGTATTCGAAAGTCATTAGGGTCCAGCGTTATGTATGACTAGCATACACTAGTGCTGCAGGGTTGGTGGAAGTTTCATGGATGGGTTGTTTCGATGAGTCCGCCGGTTATGAGATATTTAGCCTTCCTCTAGGAGTGAGGATTGAGAGCTCGCTATGTTTATGTATGTTGTTAGGGTTTTGTGATGATACCTGAGACAAATATGGTTATGTGTGGAAGGTAGTATGGGCCCATACTACTGAAAACACAGGACCCATACGCGTAGCAAGGAAGTCACAACCCCTAGGTTTTTAGTTAGGAATTGGTTCCCGGATTGCTAGGTGGAATATCTGATATATCTTTTCGGTACGATTTCAGCATGGTGGTTACATGACGATTCATGACTGGATCCGGGTCAGGATCAGGAGAGGGCGGACAGGAGGTGCCGATAGCGCCCGAGACTATCGGCCAGATGAGATGGATGACAGGATCCGGGAGATCCTGCATGATGAGGTTGCTTCTATGATCTGGGCTCAGTTGCCGGAGATGTTTGGGTCTATCAAGACTGCTATGGTGGAGTATTTCGATGATCACTATGCATCCCTCACAGAGGCGGATGCCGCAACAGCCACAACAGCTATATCGACGACAGGGTTGGGAGACGGACGGGTTTTTCAGAACCGGGACTTCGACAACATGAAGCCCCCTACTTTTGATGGGACTCAGGACCCCATCAAAGCCATGAGGTGGCCGTCTGACGTGGAGGGGTGTTTCTTCACATGTTCATGCCCTGCTGACCAGAAGGTCAGGTGTGCTATGAACCTGATGAGGTCCGGAGCAAAGGACTGGTGGAGATTGATGACTGGATCATATTCGGATGAGAAGCAAGCTGCAGTTACTTGGGATCGATTTCAGGATATGTTCCGTACCTGCTACGTCCTGCGGGTTGAGAGGGAGAGACTGGCGCATGAGTTTTGGATCTGCGACAGGATTCGGAGTTGGTGACGGAGATCACCCGCATGTTTACTGAGAGGGCGATGTTTCGCCCGGAGTTTGCATCCGAGCAGGCTTAGATGACTCGTTATTTGAGCATGCTTAAGACGGACATCAGACAGTTCATGTCCACGCACAGATGTGATACCCTGCTAGACTTACAGGAGGCCGCCAGGCGGCGTGAGTTGGAGACTAAGCTTCAGCTGAGAGAGCAGAGATAGGCCCCGACACATTCACAGCCTGTGCTGAAACGATTTAGGGCCGCTGAATACATACAAGAGAGTCAGAGGGGTCGCACTTGTGGGAAGTGCGGCAATGTGCATGATGGGGTTTACCGATCTTCTTTAGGATGCCACAAGTGTGTCAAGGAGGGTTACATCGCAAGGGATTGTAGGCAGCAGACTCCAGGGGCTGGTGTCAGGCTTTGTTACCATTGTGAGCAGGTGGGCCATATGAAGGCCCAGTGTCCCCTACTAGGTGCCAGGACGGCACAGGCTCCAGCACCGGCTACACTGAGGATTATGTTGGAGATAGTGTCTAAGTCCATAACTATATTTGGTATGTACTTGACCCGACCCGGCATGGTCCATTTGGGTTGCACTTCACCCGAACAATTTACGGATAATCTTTTGAGAATAGTATAAGTTATGATTTATTAATATATTATAAGTTCTAATATATTAATATAAAATCATATTATTTAATTAGTGTTGATCTATAATTAATTTAGAGATCAAAAGTATGACTAATTAAATATGGGCTCTTGTATTTATATAGTGTGGGCTAATGCTTATTTGGAATGGGCTAGGCTTGCATGGAAAGTCCATGGATACTCCATGGAGCTTTAACCCATGGATCTCATGGAAATGAAAAGACATGGGTATTAGGGTTTACATGGATGTAACCCTAATCCACCACACTATATAAAGGAGGCTTTGGTTCTTTAAATTGTACTAGTTGATGTGTGTAAACTAAGAGGGCCGATTTCAAGAAGTTTGTGACTATTCTCTCAAGTTTCCAAGTTTGTGGTGATTTGTGACTTCCATTTGAGGCATCCACATTATTGGTGCTAGGCTCTCAAACTCCAAGCAATCAACTACTACTACAAGGTAAGTAATTCTACTAGTTTTATTTGATTCAAGTACCCCATGCCATGCTAGTTAGGATAAGAACCTTGGAAAAATAATTATTTGCATGTATCTTAGTCAAACATAGATCCAAGGTTTCTAGGGTTGCATGTACACCATAGGAGTGTTAGAATGCTGAAAACCCATCAGTGGTATCAGAGACTGGTTTGTTTATTTGATACTTGATGCAAAAAAACAAAAAAAAAAAAAACTTGAAAATCGAAGTTTTGTTTAAAAGCTCGTATCAAAATTTCAAGTTTTGTATATGTACTTGCGATTCTTGAAATTTTTGATATGAACATTCATAAACATATGAGTTTAGAAGATCATAGAAACTATGTGCTAATAATTGATTAGATTAATTCTTGATCTTTATGTGTTTTAATGGAGTCCATAACTAGTTCTTAAGTTATGGATAACCAAAAGTCCCATTTATAAATAACCATTAAAAGAACACATAGGTTACAAAAAATGAAGAGTCTTCATTTTTAATAACCATTAACTCATAAGTTATGAGAAAGGAAAAGTTTTGAAAGTTTACAACACTTGCCCTCAAGTTTTGGAACATGTAAAGTCATATTAAAAACTTTAGTTCCAACCCCTAGAATTTTAAAAGTTAAAATTAAACCCTTATACTTTATAATATTATAAGTTTAATAATATTTATATATGTATAAGATCAAGTCGTCTTACCGCTAGTACGCCTCATTCACAAAGCCGGTCTATAAGGGGGGGGGGGTATAAGGTTGTTGCCTATAAAATGGCAACTTAATGGGTGTCCACTCTCACCCACCGCTTCCTTGATCGGTGGAGGGTCGTTAGCCGAACGGGTAGGACAAGGACTTATAAATTCTCACTAAAAGTATAATGATAATAATAAAGTAACTAAACTTTATTGAATTCCCAATCTTAGTTATTTTAGGAAAATGTGAATAAGGTGCTAATCCATGAAATTACACTTTACACTTTGTTTAAGTCGTTAGTGGAGCGTGCGTGGTTAACCGGCACACTAACTTGAACGTAACAAGGTAGGTAAAGGGTGACTTAATGCTTATCATAGTATCGATGGAGCATGTGTGGTTAACCGGCACATCGATTGAGGGGTAATACATTAAGGGTACCAAGTAATTTGCATGCTTACTTCACACCTTGTTTTGTGATCCTCGGCATCCCAGTCACAAAACTTGAAGGGAACACTCGAGATTGAAACATGCCATTGAAGAAAGTTCAATGAATCTCAAAGAATCTAGGAGTTTCTAAACCAATTAAAACCTAATTAAATATTTCGTTTTTCATGGTGGAAATTGGTGAATCGTCATTCACCTACCTTCAAATATCTTATAGCTTAGATTACGGCATCCCTCTTCTAAGTTATAAAATATTGTGTTGGGTCCTAGCCTTAATATTACATTTGGGTGTTTAGTTAAGGACTATCTCTATATCTAATCTAATCTATTCCCTCTTCTTTTCAGATGTCTTCCAATAACAATGCTTCTGGCTCAAACCCTACTAGCTCCTTCTCTCTCATGAATCTTTGTGGGAGAGTCATCTTTGATGG
Organism: Lactuca virosa; assembly: GCF_052849685.1. Classification (NCBI taxonomy): domain Eukaryota; kingdom Viridiplantae; phylum Streptophyta; class Magnoliopsida; order Asterales; family Asteraceae; genus Lactuca; species Lactuca virosa. Next base: position 257,297,473 of record NC_136434.1, read on the forward strand.
GTCCAACTTTATAGATTGGATCAGAAACATCAGGATGGTCACTCGGTATGAGAACAAAGAATATGTTCTCGACAAGGAGCTGAAGGTACCCGAGCCAACTGCTACTCCTGAAGAGCTTGCTGAATATGAGGAACATGAAAGAGATGCTACAAAAGTGGCATGCATCATGGTGGCCACCATGACAGCCGAGCTCCAAAAGTCCTATGAGGACTATTATCCTTTTGAGATGCACCAGGACTTGATGGACCGCTACCATCAAAGTGCTCGTCAAGAGCGATATGAAATATTCTCCTCCATGATAACAACCCGAATGAAGGATGGTGAACCCATCACGGGCCACATGCAGAAAATGCAAAGGTATGTGGACCGTTTACTGAAGCTGAATGTGAACTTCCCTGAGGAGTTAGCAATAGACATCATTTTGCACTCCTTGCCATCGTGTTATGATCAATTCCGCATGACATATCACATGAACAAGGAAGAAGTCACCCTCAGCAAACTTCAAGGACTCTTGAAGACCACCGAAAGTGGTCTAAAGGGTAAGTCGGTTGTTACTACTCCTACTCCTACTCCAACTGCTGCCAATGTCTTGGCAATCGGGCATGGCAAAGGGAAGAAGAGAAAGAACCCTTCTAAGGGTACCAAGGGTAAGACCCTTGAAGGCTCCTCTTCAAGCAAAACCAAGAAAGGTTTTGTCACTCCTTCTGTTAACCCTAATGAGGCTGAATGCTTCTATTGCCATGAAAAGTCGCACTGGAAGCGAAACTGCCCAAAGTACCAGCAAGATTTGAAGGATGGGAAAGTAAAACCCAACCATGCAAGTATATACACTATATTGTCTAATAACTCACCTCATTTTAAGTCTTGGGTCCTTGATACAGGTTGTGATATTCACATATGTTGTGATTTGCAGGGACTAAAAAGAAGTGAGAATGTGGAGCAGGGAAAGATAAACTTGATCATGGGAAACATGAAAGCTTCACCTGTCACCAAGATAGGAGTTTATTCCTTAGTGCTAAATAGTGGGTTTACATTAGATTTGAATAAATGTTATTATTCGCCAGAAATGGCAAGAAATGTTATTTCCTTTCATGCATTGTATAAACAAGGTTTTACCTTTTATTTTGATAATAATAATGGTAGTATTGATGCTTTCTTTAATAATGTTCTTTATTTTAAAGCATTACCTTGTGATGGCGTGTATGAAACTGTATCTGTTGTAGATAATCTAGGAAATAATGTATTGTGTATTAACTCTTCCACTAGCTTAGATAAAGCATCCTTATGGCATTGTCGTCTTGGACGTGTAAGCAAGAAACGCATAGGCCAACTCCAAAAGGATGGAGTCTTGGAGTCATTTGACCTAAAGTCAGATGATAGTTGTGAATCTTGTTTGCTTGGTAAAATGACAAAGTCACCTTTTACTGGCACTTGTGCTAGGGGTGAAGGTTTGTTGGACCTCATACACACGGATGTGTGTGGACCCTTCAGAACCGCCACAAGAGATGCTAATCGGTTCTATGTGACTTTTACTAATGATATTAGTAGATATGGATATGTCTATCTAATCAAGCATAAGTCAGAAACCTTTGAGAAATTCAAAGAGTTTAAGCAAGAAGTGGCGAATCAGTTGGGCAGGAACATTAAGATGCTTCGATCCGATCATGGTGGTGAGTATCTTAGTACTGAGTTCCTTGAATATCTTAAGGAATGTGGGATTGTCTCACAATTGAAACCTCCTAGGACACCATAGTTGAATGGTGTAGCTGAGAGGCGCAATCGGACCTTGTTGGATATGGTTCGTTCCATGATGAGTCGAGCTTCGCTACCAATCTCACTTTGGGGGTATGCCTTAGAGACTGCCGCCCATATCCTTAATCTAGTCCCTACAAAGAAGGTTGCCAAAACACCTCACGAGTTGTGGACTGGAAAAGTTCCCAATCTAGACCACATCAAGATTTGGGGTTGCGAGGCTTTCGTGAGACGCGAGACTCACGATAAGCTCAAACCCCGAAGCGAAAGGTGTATTTTCATCGGCTACCCACAGAAATCCTTTGGTTACATCTTCTACAGACCCAGTGATAATGTGGTCTTTGTAGCAAGAAGAGGATTCTTTCGAGAGAGAGAATTCATGAGCCAAGGAGACAGTGGGAGGCAAATTGACCTTGAGGAAATTCAAGAGTCAAGTGGTGAAGGAACCTCAAACCCTAGCCCTCAACCTGAGGAGGAAACTCCTGTTGAGCCGACTGAAGAATCTATACCTCTAAGGCGTTCCACCAGAGTTAGGAATGCACCTGAGCATTATTATGGTTTTCGTATTACTACAGAAGGTGAGACACTTATCAGTGATAACACACTGGTAAATCTGGATGAGCCTAACAGCTACACGGAAGCCATGGCAGGCCATGAGGCTGCTAAATGGAAAGAGGCTATGGATAACGAGATACAGTCCATGTATGACAATCAAGTTTGGAACTTGGTTGACAATGTACGTGATCGTAAGATAGTTGGGTGCAAATGGATCTTCAAGAAGAAGACCGACATGGATGGTAATGTACACACTTATAAGGCACGACTGGTTGCAAAGGGTTATTCTCAAACTCCGGGAGTTGATTATGATGAGACCTTTTCACCAGTGGCCAAGATTAAGTCTATTAGGGTTCTGTTAGCCATTGCTGCATTTCATGATTATGAAATATGGAAAATGGATGTCAAAACCGCTTTCCTTAATGGAAAGTTGGCTGAAGATGTTTACATGGTTCACCTAGAGGGTTTTGTCAGTACAGAGTACCCCAGTAGAGTGTGTAAGCTCGAGAAATCCATTTATGGATTAAAACAGGCACCTCGCAGATGGAATCTTTGCTTTGATGAGAAAGTCAAAGAATTTGGCTTTTCAAGGAGTAAAGATGAATCTTGTATCTATATCAAGGCTAGTGGGAGTATAGTCAGCTTTTTGGTACTGTATGTGGATGACATACTACTCATAGGAAATGACATCCCAACCCTGCAGGAAGTAAAGTCCTGGCTTGGGAAGTGTTTCGCTATGAAGGACCTTGGAGAAGCTGCCTATATCCTAGGGATAAGGATTTTGAGAAATAGGAGTAAAAGACTAATTGGACTTAGTCAAAGCACCTATGTGGACAAAGTGTTGAAAAGGTTCAACATGCATAACTCCACGAAAGGAGAGTTACCCATCCAGAGTAACGCCAGATTGAGTAAGACACAAAGCCCTAGTACTGAGGCTAAGATAGCAGAAATGAGTCGAATACATTATGCTTCAGCTGTAGGATCGATCATGTATGCTATAACGTGTACTCGACCTGATGTAGCCTTTGCTTTGAGCATGGTTAGCAGGTATCAGGGGAACCCTGGCAAGGCACACTGGACTGCGGTAAAGAATATCCTTAAGTACCTACGGAGGACTAAGGACTGGGTCCTTACCCTCGGTGGCAGTGAGGACTTGAGAGTTGTAGGGTACAATGATGCTAGCTTTGAGACCGACAGGGATAATTTCCGCTCTCAGTCGGGCTGGGTCTTTACTCTAAATGGAGGGGCAATTACTTGGAAAAGTTCCAAGCAGGAGAGAGTGGCTGATTCCACTTGTGAATCAGAGTATATAGCAGCAAGCGAGGCAGCAAAGGAGGCTATATGGCTAAACAACTTCATCGGAGACCTTGGAGTTGTACCAGCTATAAAGGAGCCAATGGAGATTTTCTGTGACAGCAATAGTGCGGTTGCCTTAGCCAAGGAACCAAGAGATCATGGGAGATCCAGACACATTGACAGAAAATATCACTTCATCAGACATCGAATAGAAGAAGGAATCCTCGTGGCAAAGAGGGTATCATCGGATGAGAACCCAGCAGATCCCCTCACGAAGGGACTGACTCGGGCTAAGCATCTCCAGCATGCTCGGAGCATAGGCCTGAAGGATGATATTAGTTTTAGTAGTTAGATAATCTTGAAATTTGTAAAATGTAATTGACATTTGATGATAAATAAAAGCTGTTATTTATGAGTAAAGTGTTTCTATCTCTTGTCAATCGTTTACTATTATTTCTTTTTGCATGTTTTGACTTCCAGAATAATTATGTTATGGTTTATATCATATTATTCAAACTCTCCACAGTCGGTCATATGTTGGAAGTAGATATGAATCAAGACTGTCATGGGTTGGCTTGTAGAGGTCTAAGATGTTAGACAAAGCAGGGCTACAGCACTCATGAGTGCTCATAAGTTATGAGTATTGGATTGAACCCACGCTCACTTGTATCACTTCATGGAATTTATCTCGAGTGATCGTGAGACGGTAATATCATATAAGTCTTCAAACCTAGAGATATGATTTGTTGCCTATGAGTTGGTTATGCATTGATTGCACGAAAACGCATTGGTAACTCGATGTTATAAACCGTGCCTTTGTGTGTAGTTCAACAAGTAGTAGAGCAAACATATGAGTCGAAGTTTATCTGTTCCTTCTAGGATTAGAAGCGATATATGGGCCCCTCGATGATTTTGTTTTGACCTATGTACCGGGCCCGGTCAGAACTAAATTAATGTGTTCAGTTAAGTTCTATGTCAAACAAAATCAGAAATCGGGAAACAAATGCTGGACAATAAGCAAGACCATGTTCCATGTATTTGTCCGGCTGATATCTAGAACAGAGGATTATATGATATGATCACTTATCTAAAATGGCGCTTCATAGTTCAACAGAGTTTTAAGAGCTACGATTGCTGATCGGTTCCTGAAGTCATACTTGCAACTATAGTTATTAGACTTATCCAAGTGGGAGACTGTTGGAGATAGTGTCTAAGTCCATAACTATATTTGGTATGTACTTGACCCGACCCGGCATGGTCCAGTTGGGTTGCACTTCACCCGAACAATTTACGGATAATCTTTTGAGAATAGTATAAGTTATGATTTATTAATATATTATAAGTTCTAATATATTAATATAAAATCATATTATTTAATTAGTGTTGATCTATAATTAATTTAGAGATCAAAAGTATGACTAATTAAATATGGGCTCTTGTATTTATATAGTGTGGGCTAATGCTTATTTGGAATGGGCTAGGCTTGCATGGAAAGTCCATGGATACTCCATGGAGCTTTAACCCACGGATCTCATGGAAATGAAAAGACATGGGTATTAGGGTTTACATGGATGTAACCCTAATCCACCACACTATATAAAGGAGGCTTTGGTTCTTGAAATTTTACTAGTTGATGTGTATAAACTAAGAGGGCCGATTTCAAGAAGTTTGTGACTATTCTCTCAAGTTTCCAAGTTTGTGGTGATTTGTGACTTCCATTTGAGGCATCCACATTATTGGTGCTAGGCTCTCAAACTCCAAGCAATCAACTACTACTACAAGGTAAGTAATTCTACTAGTTTTATTTGATTCAAGTACCCCATGCCATGCTAGTTAGGATAAGAACCTTGGAAAAATAATTATTTGCATGTATCTTAGTCAAACATAGATCCAAGGTTTCTAGGGTTGCATGTACACCATAGGAGTGTTAGAATGCTGAAAACCCATCAGATTAGTGGTAGGTGTCAGGGTAGAGCGGAGCCTTCGAAGGCTCAAGGACGCCCCTTCCAGCTTACAGCCGAGGAGGCCAGGACAATACCTGATGTGGCGACCGATATGTCTTTTCTCCTATCTATTTATTTATGATTGTATTATGAGCTTTCATTTTATTTCTGCATAAGTTATTAAGACTTAGGAGATGTTAGGTGGAATTTATTGTCAAGGGATTGTAGATGGTTAGGATCCAGAGGTGCATTCGAGGATAAGGAGTTAGGATAGAGAATCGCCAGTCTAGGACAAGCAGTTGTAATTCAGAAATTCAGAGGTCATCTGCGGGAATTCAGATTCTCTTGAAGTTCGGTTACTTCGTATCGGGAGGATTGTCTTGCGTGGGTTAACCCCTCTAAGGTTAAGTGTGGTAATACTCGATTGAGACAGTTAAGTCGCGTATCAGCTTCACCACCAGTGGGTAGTGGTTAGTACTCTAAGTGGGGGAGAATCGGGAATTCTTGGATGGGACGTCAGCCATTGAAGATGATGTCTGTTACGGTTCGGATAACAGATTCCAGAATGGTTGGGTTGAGGCGGTCGAGACATGCTAAAGACTTTGTATGGGTTTTGTTAGTTATATGATCGGGTACTGAGTGTATGCTATAAGGTAGCAATCAATAGGTCTGTTTTTCTGGTAGTGTGTATGATGTTTAGTGATAATAACCCATGGAACTGTATGTTATGCGCTTGCTGGTTATCATCTATAGAATGTCCTTAGGGATTGTCGATGGTTATGTAGGAGAGTATGAAAACTCTTGGGGTAGAAACTTGTTCTATAAGTGGATAGTGTATGGTGAGGTTTCAGTACTGTGGCACTTGTTGATGTTGGGAAGGACATTGATTAGGCCTTCTTGGGCAATGGAGGAGGTGAGTATCTCCAGGATGGAGTGTTGGGCAACTGAAGTGACGACAACAGTGTCAATATGTTGTGGGCTCAGAAGCAATCCAGACCTATGTTGAGGACCATGTAATGGTATTCCAGTCATAGGCTGTGGGCATAGAGATTGTGATGGTTATGTCTCTTGTTGGAGCGCGTTCAGAGTAGATGTATTGTTGAGATTCGAGTGGGTTGTACTCGGTTGTGACGAATCAGAGGATTGTGGATGAGACGCAAGGATAGATCCTTAGATCTCAAGTTATGAGTAGACCCAAGTTATGTTCATAGAGGTATTCCAATCTAGGGTATTCCATCATGAGGATGACCGGACCCTAAGATTGATTGGACCTGACATGTTTGGTATTCCAACCCGAGGGTTGATTGGGCCAAACATGTGTGTGATACGAGGGTATTCCATCCTAGGGATGACTGGACCCATCGTAGGCATGCCTGGTATTCTAGCCCGAGGCTGATTGGGCCAGGTATGAGTGTAGTACTTGTTAGTTGGTTGTTCATGTGTGTTGTTTCGGGAGATGAAGGGGGGATATGATGGGTCCCTGATATTTTGGATCATCAGGATTTTGCCAGGGTTGGCAAGGTAACATATAGGATAGACCTTCCGAACGGGGTTCGGTTAGATTCACATCACTTTTCACGTCTCGCAGCTACGAAAAGATGCATAATGGATGAGAAGATGGTTGTATCACTAAGTGATATTCAGGACTGAGAACACTTGAACTAGGTAGGGAGACCAATGACAACATCTGAATGGATCCGAGTAGACTTGGGAGCCACAGTCCAAGATGCGAAAGCATTACCTGAATTTTTTTCCGTAGCAGTCTTCGAGGACGAAGCCTAGTTCAAGTGGGGGAGGGGGGGTTGTAAAATCCCAAGATTTGTCATTTATAGTCCCTGGTCTAAGAGGGGTGAAGCCATGAAAAGCCTAAGGGCTAAATTGCAATCTTGGGATTAGGAGGAGTACGCTGCGCGTACATAAGAGTACGCTGAGCGTACTAGGCACGCTCTAGTACGCAAGGCGTACACTTTTGTATGCTGGGCGTACTCATGTCAGAAGGAAACCCTAATATTTAGGGTTTGAGTGCTATATAAACATCCTTATGAGCTCATAACCGTCCCTTACCTCAGCCTCCACAGTTTTGAGTCGTTTTCCCCAAACCCTAATCCTTTTTTCCTTGAGTGTGTGAGGTTATAAAGTGTGTTTTGAGTAGTTGGAGAAGAGGTTGTTGCATCAAGAAGTTGGAGAAGGAGAACAAGCTTGTAGATAAGAAGTTGTTTGGTGCCCTAGAAGAACCAGAAGGTAAAAATCTTTAAACTTTATGCTTGTATGATATAGATCTTGCCATTCTAGCTTTAAGGAACCATTTCTTCTCCCAAAAGTCCCAAGTTGGTGCATGATGTGATTTGGACGAGATGAGATGTCCTTTCAGACCCTTGAAGAGGTCCTAAGTGATAAAAATGGGGTCTTAATATCTAAATGTGTCTCATGCATGGAGTAGGAAGGTCATAATGGATTAAGACCATGTGTTAAGAACTTTCTTGACGTCCAAAGTCTTAAAGTTCGAGACTTTATGATTCATACGCATATTTGGTCAATGGATCTGAAGTTTGGTCTTAAGTGCTTAAGCCATTAAGCACTTCTTAGAGTTTTGGCAAAACCTCGCGTACCCCCCGCGTAGTTTCTGTACGCCCATCGTACAGAGTCAACCACCCCGATGGTGGTCAACGCAAATGGAAGTACGCCCAGCGTACCAGAGGAGTAGCCCCCGCGTACGCCCTCTGTTGGGCTTTTGACATTTTGGGCTTCGGGGTTGGGCCACTCTTGGGCCAGTTTGACATGGGCCTTGCTGGACTTTCTGAACAATGAATTTTTGGGCCAGTTTGGGCAATGGATTTTAGAATGAGGCCCAATTAGGGAGTTGGGCCCAAATTTTAAAAATTGGGCCATTAATGGGATTATGTATATGGACTTTTGGATAGTGAATTTGATAATGGGCCTTGGCCCAAATTAGAAATGGACTATGTGGATTCTTAGTGAAGATTAGTATTCCCATTTATTGACTTAATTTTCGTTATTTGGATAGTTGGGATTTTGGTGTGACAGCGATTCGGGAGTTCGATTCATCAGTCGAGATCGACATTGCAAGGTGAGTTATCCTCACTATACTCAAGAGTCTAAGGCACCAAGGCCGGCCCTTTGAATTCTTATTCGGATTTTTTGCTGTTATGATAGGTTAGATTAATATCCTGGTAGATAGGATGGTTATGCTTAGTGACATGTAGTTTGGTCTGACTGTCTGTATGCTGGTAGGAGATTACATGTTATATGTACACATGCTTGGTTGGTAGTTGAGGGTATTCCATCCCGAGGATGATAGGAACCTAGTATGTTGTCTCTGTAGACTGTTATATGATTATTTGATATAGGTGCACATGTTTGATAGTATGTGGGCATTCCAACCCGATGGTTGTAGGCCGAGAGTATTCCATCCCGAGGATGATTGGACTCAGAGTATATGGGCATTCCAACCCAATGGTTGTGGGCCGAGAGTATTCCATCCCGAGGATGATTGGACTCATAGTATGTGGGCATTCCAACCCGATGGTTGTGGGCCGAGAGCATTCCATTACGAGGATGATTGGGCTCGTAGTATATTGGCATTCCAACCTGATGGTTGAGGGCCTGGGGGTATTCCAACCCGATGGTTGATTGGACCCATAATATGTAGGCATTTCAACCCGGTGGTTGAGGGCCTGGGGTATTCCAACCCGATGGTTGATTGGACCCATAGTATGATGTTTGTGAATATATGTGTATGGTTGTGTGTATGGGTATTTTGGGGGTAACTCACTAAGCCTTCGAGCATACATTTATCAATTATTGTTTTAGGTACATCGGATGACCTTGGGAAGGCGAAGGCGTGATCGTGCACCTCCTCATGTTTTTATGATTTGGTTCTGGGGATACTCTGATGTCAAAACTATTTTGAAAACACTTTGTATTCATGAATGGTTTTGAATGGTTGAAAAAGTTTTAAATTGGTTCGAATTTTATGGATGTTTGTAATAATAATGGGTGTTGAAATGTTTTAAAAAGTTTAAATTTGGCATAATTTTATGGATGTTACAAGTTGGTATTAGAACATCTCGGAAAACATAAGTACTGCGGGAATGCGAAGGCGTGATCGTGCACCTCCTCATGTTTTTATGATTTGGTTCTAGGGATACTGTGATGTCTAAGCTATTTTGAAAACACTTTGTATTCATTAATGGTTTTAAATGGTTGAAAAAGTTTTAAATTGGCTCGAATTTTATGGATGTTACCGCTAGCCTTCATAATAGGTGGTTGCGAGGGCATGTTATAGACTACTTATGTTGTGCGTTAGTGTATGTGTGAAAACCCGAAATTTCTATCTTGTACAACCGTTCAATTCAATCAAAGTCAGACTTGTTTTTGGCTATCTTTTAGCGCTGTAAAAGGTCTGTTTGGGTGTTTTAAGCGTTGTACATTAAAGGATAAAATGTTAGGAAGTATCGTATAGAGTTCAGTGTGCAGCATACAAGCCGAAAACTCCACCATAAGGAGTTTACGGCCGTAAACTAGAGTTTACGGCCATAAACAGCTCCTTGGTCGTGAACTCTTCCCTTCATTTGAGTTATTCCTTCATTTTTTTCACCTTTTTCACACACTTCCATCTCAAGAACTCGATTTTATCTCAAGTATCATCAAGAACTTTCATCTTGATCTTCAATCTTGTAAGTAATATTCCATTTTCAAGTTGATATTCTTCTATATCTAGTGAAGATTCATGTTTTCATCTATGGAATCATTTTTTTTGGTTAGATCTTCAAGTATTCACACTTTCACCAAGAACACTCACTAGTTCTTGGACCGTGAACCCCCTCTCAAGCTTAAAAAACGTGGGTATATCTTCTATCTCCTAGTTAGGCTTGTTAAACTCTTGATTCTAGCCTTAGATCATCATAAAATACATGAGCATCAAGAGTTTACGGCCGTAAACCCTTGCATGGACCTTAACTCTTGTGTTGATGGATGTTTTGGCCCTTAAACTCCCTTATTTTTGAGCCTAGAATCGAAATCACTTATTGAATGCTTGATAGGACCATAAAACACCTTGTTTGCAAGTCCTCCCATGAGTGTACGGCCGTAAACCCCTTGACCGTACACTCTAGGGCCGTATACTCCCTTAGGCCGTAAACACAATGGCCGTAAACTCCATTGTGTGGCCGTAAACCCGTTAGATGCAATCCTTTATAATTGTAACACTTCCATTTAAGTGTTTCCTAGTTCCTAAGGTGAATCTCTATCATGATTAGTTGCTTATACACTAATCATATCCATATTTGTGTCATTATATGCTTATTAGGATCCGTTTGTGCTCGAGACTTCACTTGACACTTAGCATCCTACCATCGATCTTACTTTCGTATCACTCACTACAGGTGAGTTCATACCCCTTAACTTATATTCTAAATGATTTTAAATGCTTTTATGGGGGGAATACGAGTAGAACTATTATAGTTATTATATCAATCACATGTGATTAATAACTATCAAACAAGTGGATTTTCTTATACTTCAAACTGTTTTATCAAGTAAACTATTTCAAAACACTTTATAGACTGACATCAAGTCATCGATAACCATTCAAATGGTCAAAACCTTTTTATATGCTAAACTCTATATTAAACTCTTTTAAACATATATATTGTCAAAAATCATGTCTATATAGATATAGTTGTATAAGTATGGTTGAAAGGACTTAGGACTAACAACTCACTTTATTTCCTGTTCCTTGTTTGGTTGTGGACTTAGGGTATCCGGTTATTTGTCCGAGTATCGTTTGAATCTTAGTTCTATATTATGTATATCTGTATAGATATAAAAGTTCTTACATCAGTTCAACAGCTTTGGGTAGCAAAGGTGTACAAACATACTCAGTCATTCAAACAACATTCTAGTAAACTATAATAGGTATAGTTTAGAGGTTTACTACTCACTATTTCTAGTACAATGAAACATACAAGAGTCAGTTCATTCACGAGTCAATACAAAATTACTATTATGAGAAACAGAAAGAACATACTATCATGAGAAACTAAGAGAACATACACTACACTATACAAAGAGAACATACTATACACTAGAACAGAGAGAACATACAATACACTAGAACATACTATACAAATACTAGAATACTATAACATTTATGTGAGCCACTACTTCGTGGCATGGAAATCTACTGACGTGTCACGTTTTGTAACCAGAGTCTCCTGGAGGGAGAGCGTGAATTTGTGTATAGATCTATACGGGATTGACCTTCCTACACCTTTCTGCTAGCTACAGTGGGACCTGCAGGTCTACGAGTGACGAATGTCATACCATTTCGACGTCTTTGATCGTCGTGTTTTACTAGTCAATCAAGTATGGTTACAGTCATATCACATTTTACCTTAACTAATCAATTGATTTAAGGTAGTTACTTATACATAATACTACAGTACATCTTAAATTTCCCATTGCATTCACATTGTGATCTTCTCACATAATCGGTAATGTAAACTATATTTGTTAATGATAGTCATACTTGGGAAAGATACACACTTTTACAAACAAACAACATACAGAACATTCGGGCCTTGGTAGAAGGCTACTTTTTAGTAGAAAATATAGGATTTTCGAGGAGATTCAAACATTTACTACAAACACTTACAACCATTTACATCAAACATTTACAAACACTTTCATACAAATAATGACACTTAAATACTTATAAACTCACCAGCTTTAATGTTGATCTACGCTTTCAAAATAACTTGTATTCTCAGGTCACCAGTAGACAGGTACCGATGACTAGGTTTTGAGAAGACGGAGCTTTCAAGACTCGTCTTTATTTTGATTATTCATTTTTGGTGTCTTATAAACCACATGATGTTGAGAGAAAAACTTGAGACACACTTGAACAAACGTTAGAACAAGTATAGTTGCGGAATAGTTTATTTCAAAGGATCTAAAAGCTCAATAATAATAATAAGTTAACGAGTTAGATAATTAGAGAGTTAGTTGCGGAAATGTAAGGAAATATAAATGACAGCAGGTGTTATATCAAGTATACACATAAGTTGATTCTTAACAAGGAATGCATACAGACCAAGTTAGTAAGTGAGATCAAACTTAGTGATTAGGTCACGAATGACTTGCTCCGAAGAGAGATAATATTCAGTTATATTCAAGTGAACTTTTTGAGAGTAAGAAGGAGAGAGTAATAGAAGATATGAGATTCAAGATGCGTAATCAGATAGATGTAAGAGATGTGTAATTATTATGAAAGATTGAGCTCTATATATAGAGACTCAAAGATTACATTGGATCAATTCTCTATGTGTAGCCATGCAAGGCATACTGGATAATAGAGAGTATTCTAACAAAAGTAGATAAAGAGTTAAACTAAGTAAACTAGAAAGTAAAGTACGGTTGATGATGACTTTGGATGAGGTTGCTGATAAGGGTTGACTGCGGATCCTTGAGGGTTGCGGTAGATCAAGTTCAAGAGGGTCAGTTTTATGATTCAACAATTCCCCCCCTAAGTGACCTCTTTAACTTCTCTTCAGTTATCAAGTTTTAGGAACTTGATTAGAATCCACCAAAACTTTCTGACATTCTCCAACCAGGCGATCCTCCTTAAAATTTCGAACTTGACTTCGGCAGTTGTGTGTTTTGACTTTTGAATTGCGGTTCGATAAATTTCACTTTGATTCCTTGTAAGACGATTCATGGCAGTCATAGGAATGAAGTATTTGGTTTCATTGAGCTTTCGCTTAAAGATGACTCCAAGATCAGGGAAGTTTGTTGCACCCAGATATCTTTCTTGATAACCTTCAGTAAGCATTGGTGCAGGATCAAGTGGTGGTAGATCGAACTTTTTGGCAAGGACAGGGTGAATATCTGCATCAATCTTTGCGAAGTCACAGACAGTTTCCCTTAGGAATGCGCTTGCCCTTTCAAAATTTATCTTCATCTTAGGATACTTTTCAGATTTGTTTTGGAACACCTTATCTATCAGGAAGACTTCTTCTGGATTCATGCATGGGAAGTCAGCTTGGGTGCAGACGTAGTCCTGATTCCTTCTTTCAATTTACTGTTAAAAACCATATCTATACACTTATGTTTCATGTATATATGTATTGATATGAGAGTTTTCATTCTTTCTTTAGTTCCAACACTCTTGAGTAGCAAGGGTGTATAAACCTACTTGGACATTAAATTTACATTCCAGTAAACTATTATAGGTATAGTTTAGGGGATACAAATTACTATTCCTACTACAAGGAATTACACAAGAGTCAGTTTATTCATGAGTCTATACTACTATATGAAGAGATACTATTACATGTTATCCAGAGAGAAATACTATATCTATACAGAGAGAAATACTATATATATACTTTACGGGACTGACCATCCTACACCTGGCTGCTAGCTACATCGGGACCTGTTCATCGACGGATGATCTCGGTTGTACTGTTCGGCGAGTTTCCACGCCGTGTTTATCCTAAGGCAAAAGGATACGATTTCAATGATTATATAATTTTCCTTATTACTTTTATTTTGTGACACATTCACATAAACGATGAGGTAGACTATATTTTTATAATAATAGTTGTACAGGGAAAAATCTTCATTGATACAAAAATGCAAACTTTCAAAGCATTCGGGTCTTGGTAGAAGACTACTTTTTATACTAGTAGGAAATATGGGATTTTCTAGGGTTTTCACACTTATACTAAATGTTTTATTAAACATTTACAAGTCTTTCATAACAGCTTTTCAAATCAATGACACCATAATACTTATGAATTCACCAGCTTTATGCTGATCTACACTTTCAAAATAACTTGTATTCTCAGGTCACCAGTAGACAGGTACGATGACCAGGTTTTGAGAAGACGGAGCACAGACAAGACTCGTCTTTTATTTTGATTACATATTTTGGTGTCTTATTACTATGAAAGAACACTCATGTATTAAAACTTTACTTTTAATGCAATGGATGGTGTTGTTGCTTGTTTACTACTTTGCACTGTTATGATACTTTACATGACGTCCTCCACCCCCGAACGTTTCCGCCGTTCCGGTTTTGGGGTGTGACATAAGGGTATTCCATCTCGAGGATGATAGGACCCTAGTATGTTGTCTCTGTAGACTATGATATGATTATTTGATATAGGTGCACATATTTAATAGTATGTGGGCATTCCAACCCATTGCTTGTGGGCCGAGAGTATTCCATCCCGAGGATGATTGGACTCATAGTATGTGGGCATTCCAACCCAATAGGTGTGGGCTGAGAGTATTCGATCTCGAGGATGATTGGACTCATAGTATGTCGGCATTCCAACCCGATGGTGGTGGGCTGAGAGTATTCCATCCCGAGGATGATTGTACTCATAGTATGTGGGCATTCCAACCCGATGGTTGTGGACTGAGAGCATTCCATCTCGTGGATGATTGGGCTCGTAGTATAGTGGCATTCTAACCCGATGGTTGAGGGCCTGGGGGTACTCCAACCCGATGGTTGATTGGACCCATAGTATGTAGGCATTCCAACCCGGTGGTTGAGGGCCTGGGGTATTCCAACGCGATGGTTAATTGGACCCATAATATGCTATTTGTGATTATATGTGTATGGTTGTGTGTATGTGTATTTTGGGGGTAACTCACTAAGCCTTCGAGCTTACATTTATCGATTATTGTTTCAGGTACAGCGGATGAATGCAGGAAGGTGAAGGCGTGATCGTGCACCTCCTCATGTTTTTATGATTTGGTTCTGGTGTTATTCTGATGTCTAAACTATTTTGAAAATACTTTGTATTCATTAATGGTTTTGAATGGTTGAAAAGGTTTTAAATTGGCTCGAATTTTATGGATGTTACAAGTTGGAATAATAGCGTTGGCTTGAGTAAAGTGGAGGAACACTCGTGTGAATCCAGTATCAAACTAAGGAAAATATTTTCAAAATGATTTTTAAATGGTTTTTAAATGAAGAAAAGGAGGATGCAGAGTGTACGATCAGCCGGAGCCAGTAAGTAGACTCCAAAATACCATGTGGTTATTTGATTATGTGATATGTTAGAACAACATGCTAGTACTAGGCAAGGGATCTTCAGGAATTTCTTGATAGAATTGCCTGATTGTATGATGCCTGATAGCCTATGGTTTTCCTTATATGAAATTGACATCATTACTGTAGTTGCTTAGTGTATGCATCACGACCGTACATAATTAAGATCTTATAGCCTGAGAATGTTTGGTTTGGCCTTATTTCATGTTCTTGTTTGATGAAGGGATTACGGTAGGATCAGGTATTCGAAAGTCATTAGGGTCCAGCGTTATGTATGACTAGCATACACTAGTGCTGCAGGGTTGGTGGAAGTTTCATGGATGGGTTGTTTCGATGAGTCCGCCGGTTATGAGATATTTAGCCTTCCTCTAGGAGTGAGGATTGAGAGCTCGCTATGTTTATGTATGTTGTTAGGGTTTTGTGATGATACCTGAGACAAATATGGTTATGTGTGGAAGGTAGTATGGGCCCATACTACTGAAAACACGTGACCCATACGCGTAGCAAGGAAGTCACAACCCCTAGGTTTTTGGTTAGGAATTGGTTCCCGGATTGCTAGGTGGAATATCTGATATATCTTTTCGGTACGATTTCAGCATGGTGGTTACATGACGATTCATGACTGGATCCGGGTCAGGATCAGGAGAGGGCGGACAGGAGGTGCCGATAGCGCCCGAGACTATCGGCCATATGAGATGGATGACAGGATCCAGGAGATCCTGCATGATGAGGTTGCTGCTATGATCTGGGCTCAGTTGCCGGAGATGTTTGGGTCTATCAAGACTGCTATGGTGGAGTATTTCGATGATCACTATGCATCCCTCACAGAGGCAGATGCCGCAACAGCCACAACAGCTATATCGGCGGCAGGGTTGGGAGACGGACGGGTTTTTCAGAACCGGGACTTCGACAACATGAAGCCCCCTACTTTTGATGGGACTCAGGACCCCATCAAAGCCATGAGGTGGCCGTCTGACGTGGAGGGGTGTTTCTTCACATGTTCATGCCCTGCTGACCAGAAGGTCAGGTGTGCTATGAACCTGATGAGGTCCGGACCAAAGGACTGGTGGAGATTGATGACTGGATCATATTCGGATGAGAAGCAAGCTGCAGTTACTTGGGATCGATTTCAGGATATGTTCCGTACCTGCTACGTCCTGCGGGTTGAGAAGGAGAGACTGGCGCAGGAGTTTTGGATCTGCGACAGGATTCGGAGTTGGTGACGGAGATCACCCGCATGTTTACTGAGAGGGCGATGTTTCGCCCGGAGTTTGCATCCGAGCAGGCTTAGATGACTCGTTATCCGAGCATGCTTAAGACGGACATCAGACAGTTCATGTCCACGCACAGATGTGATACCCTGCTAGACTTACAGGAGGCTGCCAGGCGGCGTGAGTTGGAGACTAAGCTTCAGCTGAGAGAGCAGAGATAGGCCCCGACACATTCACAGCCTGTGCTGAAACGATTTAGGGCCGCTGAATACATACAAGAGAGTCAGAGGGGTCGCACTTGTGGGAAGTGCGGCCAGGTGCATGATGGGGTTTACCGATCTTCTTTAGGATGCCACAAGTGTGTCAAGGAGGGTTACATCGCAAGGGATTGTAGGCAGCAGACTCTAGGGGCTGGTGTCAGGCTTTGTTACCATTGTGAGCAGGTGGGCCATATGAAGGCCCAGTGTCCCCTACTAGGTGCCAGGACGGCACAGGCTCCAGCACCGGCTACACTGAAGATTATGTTGGAGATAGTGTCTAAGTCCATAACTATATTTGGTATGTACTTGACCCGACCCGACATGGTCCATTTGGGTTGCACTTCACCCGAACAATTTACGGATAATCTTTTGAGAATAGTATAAGTTATGATTTATTAATATATTATAAGTTCTAATATATTAATATAAAATCATATTATTTAATTAGTGTTGATCTATAATTAATTTAGAGATCAAAAGTATGACTAATTAAATATGGGCTCTTGTATTTATATAGTGTGGGCTAATGCTTATTTGGAATGGGCTAGGCTTGCATGGAAAGTCCATGGATACTCCATGGAGCTTTAACCCATGGATCTCATGGAAATGAAAAGACATGGGTATTAGGGTTTACATGGATGTAACCCTAATCCACCACACTATATAAAGGAGGCTTTGGTTCTTGAAATTGTACTAGTTGATGTGTGTAAACTAAGATGGCCGATTTCAAGAAGTTTGTGACTATTCTCTCAAGTTTCCAAGTTTGTGGTGATTTGTGACTTCCATTTGAGGCATCCACATTATTGGTGCTAGGCTCTCAAACTCCAAGCAATCAACTACTACTACAAGGTAAGTAATTCTACTAGTTTTATTTGATTCAAGTACCCCATGCCATGCTAGTTAGGATAAGAACCTTGGAAAAATAATTATTTGCATGTATCTTAGTCAAACATAGATCCAAGGTTTCTAGGGTTGGATGTACACCATAGGAGTGTTAGAATGCTGAAAACCCATCAGTGGTATCAGAGACTGGTTTGTTTATTTGATACTTGATGCAAAAAAAAAAAAAAAAAAAAAACTTGAAAATCGAAGTTTTGTTCAAAAGCTCGTATCAAAATTTCAAGTTTTGTATATGTACTTGCGATTCTTGAAATTTTTGATATGAACATTCATAAACATATGAGTTTAGAAGATCATAGAAACTATGTGCTAATAATTGATTAGATTAATTCTTGATCTTTATGTGTTTTAATGGAGTCCATAACTAGTTCTTAAGTTATGGATAACCAAAAGTCCCATTTATAAATAACCATTAAAAGAACACATAGGTTACAAAAAATGAAGAGTCTTCATTTTTAATAACAATTAACTCATAAGTTATGAGAAATGAAAAGTTTTGAAAGTTTACAAAACTTGCCCTCAAGTTTTGGAACATGTAAAGTCATATTAAAAACTTTAGTTCCAACCCCTAGAATTTTAAAAGTTAAAATTCAACCCTTATACTTTATAATATTATAAGTTTAAGAATATTTATATATGTATAAGATCAAGTCGTCTTACCGCTAGTACGCCTCATTCACGAAGCCGGTCTATAAGGGGGGGGGGGGTATAAGGTTGTTGCCTATAAAATGGCAACTTAATGGGTGTCCACTCTCACCCACCGCTTCCTTGATCGGTGGAGGGTCGTTAGTCGAACGGGTAGGACAAGGACTTATAAATTCTCACTAAAAGTATAATGATAATAATAAAGTAACTAAACTTTATTGAATTCCCAATCTTAGTTATTTTAGGAAAATGTGAATAAGGTGCTAATCCATGAAATTACACTTTACACTTTGTTTAAGTCGTTAGTGGAGCGTGCGTGGTTAACCAGCACACTAACTTGAACGTAACAAGGTAGGTAAAGGGTGACTTAATGCTTATCATAGTATCGATGGAGCATGTGTGGTTAACCGGCACATCGATTGAGGGGTAATACATTAAGGGTACCAGGTAATTTGCATGCTTACTTCACACCTTGTTTTGTGATCCTCGGCATCCCAGTCACAAAACTTGAAGGGCACACTCGAGATTGAAACATGCCATTGAAGAAAGTTCAATGAATCTCAAAGAATCTAGGAGTTTCTAAACCAATTAAAACCTAATTAAATATTTCGTTTTTCATGGTGGAAATTGGTGAATCGTCATTCACCTACCTTCAAATATCTTATAGCTTAGATTACGGCATCCCTCTTCTAAGTTATAAAATATTGTGTTGGGTCCTAGCCTTAATATTACATTTGGGTGTTTAGTTAAGGACTATCTCTATATCTAATCTAATCTATTCCCTCTTCTTTTCAGATGTCTTCCAATAATAATGCTTCTGGCTCAAACCCTACTAGCTCCTTCTCTCTCATGAATCTTTATGGGAGAGTCATCTTTGATGGGTCCAACTTTATAGATTGGATCAGAAACATCAGGATGGTCACTCGGTATGAGAACAAAGAATATGTTCTCGACAAGGAGCTGAAGGTACCCGAGCCAACTGCTACTCCTGAAGAGCTTGCTGAATATGAGGTACATGAAAGAGATGCTACAAAAGTGGCATGCATCATGGTGGCCACCATGATAGCCGAGCTCCAAAAGTCCTATGAGGACTATTATCCTTTTGAGATGCACCAGGACTTGATGGACCGCTACCATCAAAGTGCTCGTCAAGAGCGATATGAAATATTCTCCTCCATGATAACAACCCAAATGAAGGATGGTGAACCCATCACGGGCCACATGCAGAAAATGCAAAGGTATGTGGACCGTTTACTGAAGCTGAATGTGAACTTCCCTGAGGAGTTAGCAATAGACATCATTTTGCACTCCTTGCCATCGTGTTATGATCAATTCCGCATGACATATCACATGAACAAGGAAGAAGTCACCCTCAGCAAACTTCAAGGACTCTTGAAGACCACCGAAAGTGGTCTAAAGGGTAAGTCGGTTGTTACTACTCCTACTCCTACTCCAACTGCTGCCAATGTCTTGGCAATCGGGCATGGCAAAGGGAAGAAGAGAAAGAACCCTTCTAAGGGTACCAAGGGTAAGACCCTTGAAGGCTCCTCTTCAAGCAAAACCAAGAAAGGTTTTGTCACTCCTTCTGTTAACCCTAATGAGGCTGAATGCTTCTATTGCCATGAAAAGTCGCACTGGAAGCGAAACTGCCCAAAGTACCAGCAAGATTTGAAGGATGGGAAAGTAAAACCCAACCATGCAAGTATATACACTATATTGTCTAATAACTCACCTCATTTTAAGTCTTGGGTCCTTGATACAGGTTGTGATATTCACATATGTTGTGATTTGCAGGGACTAAAAAGAAGTGAGAATATGGAGCAGGGAAAGATAAACTTGATCATGGGAAACATGAAAGCTTCACCTGTCACCAAGATAGGAGTTTATTCCTTAGTGCTAAATAGTGGGTTTACATTAGATTTGAATAAATGTTATTATTCGCCAGAAATGGCAAGAAATGTTATTTCCTTTCATGCATTGTATAAACAAGGTTTTACCTTTTATTTTGATAATAATAATGGTAGTATTGATGCTTTCTTTAATAATGTTCTTTATTTTAAAGCATTACCTTGTGATGGCGTGTATGAAACTGTATCTGTTGTAGATAATCTAGGAAATAATGTATTGTGTATTAACTCTTCCACTAGCTTAGATAAAGCATCCTTATGGCATTGTCGTCTTGGACGTGTAAGCAAGAAACGCATAGGCCAACTCCAAAAGGATGGAGTCTTGGAGTCATTTGACCTAAAGTCAGATGATAGTTGTGAATCTTGTTTGCTTGGTAAAATGACAAAGTCACCTTTTACTGGCACTTGTGCTAGGGGTGAAGGTTTGTTGGACCTCATACACACGGATGTGTGTGGACCCTTCAGAACCGCCACAAGAGATGCTAATCGGTTCTATGTGACTTTTACTAATGATATTAGTAGATATGGATATGTCTATCTAATCAAGCATAAGTCAGAAACCTTTGAGAAATTCAAAGAGTTTAAGCAAGAAGTGGCGAATCAGTTGGGCAGGAACATTAAGATGCTTCGATCCGATCATGGTGGTGAGTATCTTAGTACTGAGTTCCTTGAATATCTTAAGGAATGTGGGATTGTCTCACAATTGACACCTCCTAGGACACCATAGTTGAATGGTGTAGCTGAGAGGCGCAATCAGACCTTGTTGGACATGGTTCGTTCCATGATGAGTCGAGCTTCGCTACCAATCTCATTTTGGGGGTATGCCTTAGAGACTGCCGCCCATATCCTTAATCTAGTCCCTACAAAGAAGGTTGCCAAAACACCTCACGAGTTGTGGACTGGAAAAGTTCCCAATCTAGACCACATCAAGATTTGGGGTTGCGAGGCTTTCATGAGACGCGAGACTCACGATAAGCTCAAACCCCGAAGCGAAAGGTGTATTTTCATCGGCTACCCACATAAATCCTTTGGTTACATCTTCTACAGACCCAGTGATAATGTGGTCTTTGTAGCAAGAAGAGGATTCTTTCGAGAGAGAGAATTCATGAGCCAAGGAGACAGTGGGAGGCAAATTGACCTTGAGGAAATTCAAGAGTCAAGTGGTGAAGGAACCTCAAACCCTAGCCCTCAATCTGAGGAGGAAACTCCTGTTGAGCCGACTGAAGAATCTATACCTCTAAGGCGTTCCACCAGAGTTAGGAATGCACCTGAGCATTATTATGGTTTTCGTATTACTACAGAAGGTGAGACACTTATCAGTGATAACACACTGGTAAATCTGGATGAGCCTAACAGCTACGCGGAAGCCATGGCAGGCCCTGAGGCTGCTAAATGGAAAGAGGCTATGGATAACGAGATACAGTCCATATATGACAATCAAGTTTGGAACTTGGTTGACAATGTACGTGATCGTAAGATAGTTGGGTGCAAATGGATCTTCAAGAAGAAGACCGACATGGATGGTAATGTACACACTTATAAGGCACGACTGGTTGCAAAGGGTTATTCTCAAACTCCGGGAGTTGATTATGATGAGACCTTTTCACCAGTGGCCAAGATTAAGTCTATTAGGGTTCTGTTAGCCATTGCTGCATTTCATGATTATGAAATATGGCAAATGGATGTCAAAACCGCTTTCCTTAACGGAAAGTTGGCTGAAGATGTTTACATGGTTCACCCAGGGGGTTTTGTCAGTACAGAGTACCCCAGTAGAGTGTGTAAGCTCGAGAAATCCATTTATGGATTAAAACAGGCACCTCGCAGATGGAATCTTTGCTTTGATGAGAAAGTCAAAGAATTTGGCTTTTCAAGGAGTGAAGATGAATCTTGTATCTATATCAAGGCTAGTGGGAGTATAGTCAGCTTTTTGGTACTGTATGTGGATGACATACTACTCATAGGAAATGACATCCCAACCCTGCAGGAAGTAAAGTCCTGGCTTGGGAAGTGTTTCGCTATGAAGGACCTTGGAGAAGCGGCCTATATCCTAGGGATAAGGATTTTGAGAAACAGGAGTAAAAGACTAATTGGACTTAGTCAAAGCACCTATGTGGACAAAGTGTTGAAAAGGTTCAACATGCATAACTCCACGAAAGGAGAGTTACCCATCCAGAGTAACGCCAGATTGAGTAAGACACAAAGCCCTAGTACTGAGGCTAAGATAGCAGAAATGAGTCGAATACATTATGCTTCAGCTGTAGGATCGATCATGTATGCTATAACGTGTACTCGACCTGATGTAGCCTTTGCTTTGAGCATGGTTAGCAGGTATCAGGGGAACCCTGGCAAGGCACACTGGACTGCGGTAAAGAATATCCTCAAGTACCTACGGAGGACTAAGGACTGGGTCCTTACCCTCGGTGGCAGTGAGGACTTGAGAGTTGTAGGGTATAGTGATGCTAGCTTTGAGACCGACAGGGATAATTTCCGCTCTCAGTCGGGCTGGGTCTTTACTCTAAACGGAGGGGCAATTACTTGGAAAAGTTCCAAGCAGGAGAGAGTGGCTGATTCCACTTGTGAATCAGAGTATATAGCAGCAAGCGAGGCAGCAAAGGAGGCTATATGGCTAAACAACTTCATCGGAGACCATGGAGTTGTACCAGCTATAAAGGAGCCAATGGAGATTTTCTGTGACAGCAATAGTGCGGTTGCCTTAGCCAAGGAACCAAGAGATCATGGGAGATCCAGACACATTGACAGAAAATATCACTTCATCAGACATCGAATAGAAGAAGGAATCCTCGTGGCAAAGAGGGTATCATCGGATGAGAACCCAGCAGATCCCCTCACGAAGGGACTGACTCGGGCTAAGCATCTCCAGCATGCTCGGAGCATAGGGCTGAAGGATGATATTAGTTTTAGTAGTTAGATAATCTTGAAATTTGTAAAATGTAATTGACATTTGATGATAAATAAAAGCTGTTATTTATGAGTAAAGTGTTGCTATCTCTTGTCAATCGTTTACTATTATTTCTTTTTGCATGTTTTGACTTCCAGAATAATTATGTTATGGTTTATATCATATTATTCAAACTCTCCACAGTCGGTCATATGTTGGAAGTAGATATGAATCAAGACTGTCATGGGTTGGCTTGTAGAGGTCTAAGATGTTAGACAAAGCAGGGCTACAACACTCATGAGTGCTCATAAGTTATGAGTATTGGATTCAACCCACGCTCACATGTATCACTTCATGGAATTTATCTCGAGTGATCGTGAGACGGTAATATCATATAAGCCTTCAAACCTAGAGATATGATTTGTTGCCTATGAGTTGGTTATGCATTGATTGCACGAAAACGCATTGGTAACTCGATGTTATAAACCGTGCCTTTGTGTGTAGTTCAACAAGTAGTAGAGCAAACATATGAGTCGAAGTTTATCTGTTCCTTCTAGGATTAGAAGCGATATCTAGGCCCCTCGATGATTTTGTTTTGACCTATGTACCGGGCCCGGTCAGAACTAAATTAATGTGTTCAGTTAAGTTCTATGTCAAACAAAATCAGAAATCGGGAAACAAATGCTGGACAATAAGCAAGACCATGTTCCATGTATTTGTCCGGCTGATATCTAGAACAGAGGATTATATGATATGATCACTTATCTAAAATGGCGCTTCATAGTTCAACAGAGTTTTAAGAGCTACGATTGCTGATCGGTTCCTGAAGTCATACTTGCAACTATAGTTATTAGACTTATCCAAGTGGGAGACTGTTGGAGATAGTGTCTAAGTCCATAACTATATTTGGTATGTACTTGACCCGACCCGGCATGGTCCATTTGGGTTGCACTTCACCCGAACAATTTACGGATAATCTTTTGAGAATAGTATAAGTTATGATTTATTAATATATTATAAGTTCTAATATATTAATATAAAATCATATTATTTAATTAGTGTTGATCTATAATTAATTTAGAGATCAAAAGTATGACTAATTAAATATGGGCTCTTGTATTTATATAGTGTGGGCTAATGCTTATTTGGAATGGGCTAGGCTTGCATGGAAAGTCCATGGATACTCCATGGAGCTTTAACCCATGGATCTCATGGAAATGAAAAGACATGGGTATTAGGGTTTACATGGATGTAACCCTAATCCACCACACTATATAAAGGAGGCTTTGGTTCTTGAAATTGTACTAGTTGATGTGTGTAAACTAAGAGGGCCGATTTCAAGAAGTTTGTGACTATTCTCTCAAGTTTCCAAGTTTGTGGTGATTTGTGACTTCCATTTGAGGCATCCACATTATTGGTGCTAGGCTCTCAAACTCCAAGCAATCAACTACTACTACAAGGTAAGTAATTCTACTAGTTTTATTTGATTCAAGTACCCCATGCCATGCTAGTTAGGATAAGAACCTTGGAAAAATAATTATTTGCATGTATCTTAGTCAAACATAGATCCAAGGTTTCTAGGGTTGCATGTACACCATAGGAGTGTTAGAATGCTGCAAACCCATCAGATTAGTGGTAGGTGTCAGGGTAGAGCGGAGCCTCCGAAGGCTCAAGGACGCCCCTTCCAGCTTATAGCCGAGGAGGCCAGGACAATACCTGATGTGGCGACCGGTATGTCTTTTCTCCTATCTATTTATTTATGATTGTATTATGAGCTTTCATTTTATTTCTGCATAAGTTATTAAGACTTAGGAGATGTTAGGTGGAATTTATTGTCAAGGGATTGTAGATGGTTAGGATCCAGAGGTGCATTCGAGGATAAGGAGTTAGGATAGAGAATCGCCAGTCTAGGACAAGCAGTTGTAATTCAGAAATTCAGAGGTCATCAGCGGGAATTCAGATTCTCTTGAAGTTCGGTTACTTCGTATCGGGAGGATTGTCTTGCGTGGGTTAACCCCTCTAAGGTTAAGTGTGGTAATACTCGATTGGGACAGTTAAGTCGCGTATCAGCTTCACCACCAGTGGGTAGTGGTTAGTACTCTAAGTGGGGGAGAATCGGGAATTCTCGGATGGGACGTCAGCCATTGAAGATGATGTCTGTTGCGGTTCGGATAACGGATTCTAGAATGGTTGGGTTGAGGCGGTCTAGACATGCTAAAGACTTTGTATGGGTTTTGTTAGTTATATGATCGGGTACTGAGTGTATGCTATAAGGTAGCAATCAATAGGTCTGTTTTTCTGGTAGTGTGTATGATGTTTAGTGATAATAACCCATGGAACTGTATGTTATGCGCTTGCTGGTTATCATCTATAGAATGTCCTTAGGGATTGTCGATGGTTATGTAGGAGAGTATGAAAACTCTTGGGGTAGAAACTTGTTCTATAAGTGGATAGTGTATGGTGAGGTTTCAGTACTGTGGCACTTGTTGATGTTGGGAAGGACATTGATTAGGCCTTCTTGGGGAATGGAGGAGGTGAGTATCTCCAGGATGGAGTGTTGGGCAACTGAAGTGACGACAACAGTGTCAATATGTTGTGGGCTCAGAAGCAATCCAGACCTATGTTGAGGACCATGTAATGGTATTCCAGTCATAGGTTGTGGGCATAGAGATTGTGATGGTTATGTCTCTTGTTGGAGCGCGTTCAGAGTAGATGTATTGTTGAGATTCGAGTGGGTTGTACTCGGTTGTGACGAATCAGAGGATTGTGGATGAGACGCAAGGATAGATCCTTAGATCTCAAGTTATGAGTAGACCCAAGTTATGTTCATAGAGGTATTCCAATCTAGGGTATTCCATCATGAGGATGACCGGACCCTAAGATTGATTGGACCTGACATGTTTGGTATTCCAACCCGAGGGTTGATTGGGCCAAACATGTGTGTGATACGAGGGTATTCCATCCTAGGGATGACTGGACCCATCGTAGGCATGCCTGGTATTCTAGCCCGAGGCTGATTGGGCCAGGTATGAGTGTAGTACTTGTTAGTTGGTTGTTCATGTGTGTTGTTTCGGGAGATGAAGGGGGGATATGATGGGTCCCTGATATTTTGGATCATCAGGATTTTGCCAGGGTTGGCAAGGTAACATATAGGATAGACCTTCCGAACGGGGTTCGGTTAGATTCACATCGTCTCGCAGCTACGAAAAGATGCATAATGGATGAGAAGATGGTTGTATCACTAAGTGATATTCAGGACTGAGAACACTTGAACTAGGTAGGGAGACCAATGACAACATCTGAAAGGATCCGAGTAGACTTGGGAGCCACAGTCCAAGATGTGAAAGCATTACCTGAATTTTTTTCCGTAGCAGTCTTCGAGGACGAAGCCTAGTTCAAGTGGGGGAGGGGGGGTTGTAAAATCCCAAGATTTGTCATTTATAGTCCCTGGTCTTAGAGGGGTGAAGCCATGAAAAGCCTAAGGGCTAAATTGCAATCTTGGGATTAGGAGGAGTACGCTGCGCGTACATAAGAGTACGCTGAGCGTACTAGGCATGCTCTAGTACGCAAGGCGTACACTTTTGTATGCTGGGCGTACTCATGTCAGAAGGAAACCCTAATATTTAGGGTTTGAGTGCTATATAAACATCCTTATGAGCTCATAACCGTCCCTTACCTCAGCCTCCACAGTTTTGAGTCGTTTTCCCCAAACCCTAATCCTTTTTTCCTTGAGTGTGTGAGGTTATAAAGTGTGTTTTGAGTAGTTGGAGAAGAGGTTGTTGCATCAAGAAGTTGGAGAAGGAGAACAAGCTTGTAGATAAGAAGTTGTTTGGTGCCCTAGAAGCTCCAGAAGGTAAAAATCTTTAAACTTTATGCTTGTATGATATAGATCTTGCCATTCTAGCTTTAAGGAACCATTTCTTCTCCCAAAAGTCCCAAGTTGGTGCATGATGTGATTTGGACGAGATGAGATGTCCTTTCAGACCCTTGAAGAGGTCCTAAGTGATAAAAATGGGGTCTTAATATCTAAATGTGTCTCATGCATGGAGTAGGAAGGTCATAATGGATTAAGACCATGTGTTAAGAACTTTCTTGACGTCCAAAGTCTTAAAGTTCGAGACTTTATGATTCGTACGCATATTTGGTCAATGGATCTGAAGTTTGGTCTTAAGTGCTTAAGCCATTAAGCACTTCTTAGAGTTTTGGCAAAACCTCGCGTACGCCCCGTGTAGTTTCTGTACGCCCATCGTACAGAGTCAACCACCCCGATGGTGGTCAACGCAAATGGAAGTACGCCCAGCGTACCAGAGGAGTACCCCCCGCGTACGCCCTCTGTTGGGCTTTTGACATTTTGGGCTTCGGGGTTGGGCCACTCTTGGGCCAGTTTGACATGGGCCTTGCTGGACTTTCTAAACAATGAATTTTTGGGCCAGTTTGGGCAATGGATTTTAGAATGAGGCCCAATTAGGGAGTTGGGCCCAAATTTTAAAAATTGGGCCATTAATGGGATTATGTATATGGACTTTTGGATAGTGAATTTGAGAATGGGCCTTGGCCCAAATTAGAAATGGACTATGTGGATTCTTAGTGAAGATTAGTATTCCCATTTATTGACTTAATTTTCGTTATTTGGATAGTTGGGATTTTGGTGTGACAGCGATTCGGGAGTTCGATTCATCAGTCGAGATCGACATTGCAAGGTGAGTTATCCTCACTATACTCAAGAGTCTAAGGCACCAAGGCCGGCCCTTTGAATTCTTATTCGGATTTTTTGCTGTTATGATAGGTTAGATTAATATCCTGGTAGATAGGATGGTTATGCTTAGTGACATGTAGTTTGGTCTGACTGTCTGTATGCTGGTAGGAGATTACATGTTATATGTACACATGCTTGGTTGGTAGTTGAGGGTATTCCATCCCGAGGATGATAGGAACCTAGTATGTTGTCTCTGTAGACTGTTATATGATTATTTGATATAGGTGCACATGTTTGATAGTATGTGGGCATTCCAACCCGATGGTTGTAGGCCGAGAGTATTCCATCCCGAGGATGATTGGACTCAGAGTATATGGGCATTCCAACCCAATGGTTGTGGGCCGAGAGTATTCCATCCCGAGGATGATTGGACTCATAGTATGTGGGCATTCCAACCCGATGGTTGTGGGCCGAGAGCATTCCATTACGAGGATGATTGGGCTCGTAGTATATTGGTATTCCAACCTGATGGTTGAGGGCCTGGGGGTATTCCAACCCGATGGTTGATTGGACCCATAATATGTAGGCATTTCAACCCGGTGGTTGAGGGCCTGGGGTATTCCAACCCGATGGTTGATTGGACCCATAGTATGATGTTTGTGATTATATGTGTATGGTTGTGTGTATGGGTATTTTGGGGGTAACTCACTAAGCCTTCGAGCATACATTTATCAATTATTGTTTTAGGTACATCGGATGACCTTGGGAAGGCGAAGGCGTGATCGTGCACCTCCTCATGTTTTTATGATTTGGTTCTGGGGATACTCTGATGTCAAAACTATTTTGAAAACACTTTGTATTCATGAATGGTTGAAAAAGTTTTAAATTGGTTCGAATTTTATGGATGTTTGTAATAATAATGGGTGTTGAAATGTTTTAAAAAGTTTAAATTTGGCATAATTTTATGGATGTTACAAGTTGGTATTAGAACATCTCGGAAAACATAAGTACTGCGGGAAGGCGAAGGCGTGATCGTGCACCTCCTCATGTTTTTATGATTTGGTTATGGGGATACTGTGATGTCTAAGCTATTTTGAAAACACTTTGTATTCATTAATGGTTTTGAATGGTTGAAAAAGTTTTAAATTGGCTCGAATTTTATGGATGTTACCGCTAGCCTTCATAATAGGTGGTTGCGAGGGCATGTTATAGACTACTTATGTTGTGCGTTAGTGTATGTCTGACAACCCGAAATTTCTATCTTGTACAACCGTTCAATTCAATCAAAGTCAGACTTGTTTTTGGCTATCTTTTAGCGCTGTAAAAGGTCTGTTTGGGTGTTTTAAGCCTAGTACCTTAAAGGATAAAATGTTAGGAAGTATCGTATAGAGTTCAGTGTGCAGCATACAAGCCGAAAACTCCACCATAAGGAGTTTACGGCCGTAAACTAGAGTTTACGGCCATAAACAGCTCCTTGGTCGTGAACTCTTCCCTTCATTTGAGTTATTCCTTCATTTTTTCACCTTTTTCACACACTTCCATCTCAAGAACTCGATTTTATCTCAAGTATCATCAAGAACTTTCATCTTGATCTTCAATCTTGTAAGTAATATTCCATTTTCAAGTTGATATTCTTCTATATCTAGTGAAGATTCATGTTTTCATCTATGGAATCATTTTTTTTGGTTAGATCTTCAAGTATTCACACTTTCACCAAGAACACTCACTAGTTCTTGGACCGTGAACCCCCTCTCAAGCTTAAAAAACGTGGGTATATCTTCTATCTCCTAGTTAGGCTTGTTAAACTCTTGATTCTAGCCTTAGATCATCATAAAATACATGAGCATCAAGAGTTTACGGCCGTAAACCCTTGCATGGACCTTAACTCTTGTGTGGATGGATGTTTTGGCCCTTAAACTCCCTTATTTTCGAGCCTAGAATCGAAATCACTTATTGAATGCTTGATAGGACCATAAAACACCTTGTTTGCAAGTCCTCCCATGAGTGTACGGCCGTAAACCCCTTGACCGTACACTCTAGGGCCGTATACTCCCTTAGGCCGTAAACACAATGGCCGTAAACTCCATTGTGTGGCCGTAAACCCCTTAGATGCAATCCTTTGTGATTGTAACACTTCCATTTAAGTGTTTCCTAGTTCCTAAGGTGAATCTCTATCATGATTAGTTGCTTATACACTAATTATATCCATATTTGTGTCATTATATGCTTATTAGGATCCGTTTGTGCTCGAGACTTCACTTGACACTTAGCATCCTACCATCGATCTTACTTTCGTATCACTCACTACAGGTGAGTTCATACCCCTTAACTTATATTCTAAATGATTTTAAATGCTTTTATGGGGGGAATACGAGTAGAACTATTATAGTTATTATATCAATCACATGTGATTAATAACTATCAAACAAGTGGATTTTCTTATACTTCAAACTGTTTTATCAAGTAAACTATTTCAAAACACTTTATAGACTGACATCAAGTCATCGATAACCATTCAAATGGTCAAAACCTTTTTATATGCTAAACTCTATATTAAACTCTTTTAAACATATATATTGTCAAAAATCATGTCTATATAGATATAGTTGTATAAGTATCATGAGAAACTAAGAGAACATACACTACACTATACAAAGAGAACATACTATACACTAGAACAGAGAGAACATACAATACACTAGAACATACTATACAAATACTAGAATACTATAACATTTATGTGAGCCACTACTTCGTGGCATGGAAATCTACTGACGTGTCACGTTTTGTAACCAGAGTCTCCTGGAGGGAGAGTGTGAATTTGTGTATAGATCTATACGGGACTGACCTTCCTACACCTTTCTGCTAGCTACAGTGGGACCTGCAGGTCTACGAGTGACGAATGTCATACCATTTCGACGTCTTTCATCGTCGTGTTTTACTAGTCAATCAAGTATGGTTACAGTCATATCACATTTTACCTTAACTAATCAATTGATTTAAGGTAGTTACTTATACATAATACTACAGTACATCTTAAATTTCCCATTGCACTCACATTGTGATCTTCTCACGTAATCGGTAATGTAAACTATATTTGTTAATGATAGTCATACTTGGGAAAGATACACACTTTTACAAACAAACAACATACAGAACATTCGGGCCTTGGTAGAAGGCTACTTTTTAGTAGAAAATTTAGGATTTTCTAGGAGATTCAAACATTTACTACAAACACTTACAACCATTTACATCAAACATTTACAAACACTTTCATACAAATAATGACACTTAAATACTTATAAACTCACCAGCTTTAATGTTGATCTACGCTTTCAAAATAACTTGTATTCTCAGGTCACCAGTAGACAGGTACCGATGACTAGGTTTTGAGAAGACGGAGCTTTCAAGACTCGTCTTTATTTTGATTATTCATTTTTGGTGTCTTATAAACCACAGAATGTTGAGAGAAAAACTTGAGACACACTTGAACAAACGTTAGAACAAGTATAGTTGCGGAATAGTTTATTTCAAAGGATCTAAAAGCTCAATAATAATAATAAGTTAACGAGTTAGATAATTAGAGAGTTAGTTGCGGAAATGTAAGGAAATATAAATGACAGCAGGTGTTATATCAAGTATACACATAAGTTGATTCTTAACAAGGAATGCATACAGACCAAGTTAGTAAGTGAGATCAAACTTAGTGATTAAGTCACGAATGACTTGCTCCGAAGAGAGATAATATTCAGTTATATTCAAGTGAACTTTTTGAGAGTAAGAAGGAGAGAGTAATAGAAGATATGAGATTCAAGATGCGTAATCAGATAGATGTAAGAGATGTGTAATTATTATGAAAGATTGAGCTCTATATATAGAGACTCAAAGATTACATTGGATCAATTCTCTATGTGTAGCCATGCAAGGCATACTGGATAATAGAGAGTATTCTAACAAAAGTAGATAAAGAGTTAAACTAAGTAAACTAGAAAGTAAAGTACGGTTGATGATGACTTTGGATGAGGTTGCTGATAAGGGTTGACTGCGGATCCTTGAGGGTTGCGGTAGATCAAGTTCAAGAGGGTCAGTTTTATGATTCAACAATTCCCCCCTAAGTGACCTCTTTAACTTCTCTTAAGTTATCAAGTTTTAGGAACTTGATTAGAATCCACCAAAACTTTCTGACATTCTCCAACCAGGTGATCCTCCTTAAAATTTCGAACTTGACTTCGGCAGTTGTGTGTTTTGACTTTTGAATTGCGGTTCGATAAATTTCAATTTGATTCCTTGTAAGACGATTCATGGCAGTCATAGGAATGAAGTATTTAGTTTCATTGAGCTTTCGCTTAAAGATGACTCCAAGATCAGGGAAGTTTGTTGCACCCAGATATCTTTCTTGATAACCTTCAGTAAGCATTGGTGCAGGATCAAGTGGTGGTAGATCGAACTTTTTGGCAAGGACAGGGTGAATATCTGCATCAATCTTTGCGAAGTCACAGACAGTTTCCCTTAGGAATGCGCTTGCCCTTTCAAATTTTATCTTCATCTTAGGATACTTTTCAGATTTGTTTTGGAACACCTTATCTATCAGGAAGACTTCTTCTGGATTCATGCATGGGAAGTCAGCTTGGGTGCAGACGTAGTCCTGATTCCTTCTTTCAATTTACTGTTAAAAACCATATCTATACACTTATGTTTCATGTATATATGTATTGATATGAGAGTTTTCATTCTTTCTTTAGTTCCAACACTCTTGAGTAGCAAGGGTGTATAAACCTACTTGGACATTAAATTTACATTCCAGTAAACTATTATAGGTATAGTTTAGGGGATACAAATTACTATTCCTATTACAAGGAATTACACAAGAGTCAGTTTATTCATGAGTCTATACTACTATATGAAGAGATACTATTACATGTTATCCAGAGAGAAATACTATATCTATACAGAGAGAAATACTATATATATACTTTACGGGACTGACCATCCTACACCTGGCTGCTAGCTACAGCGGGACCTGTTCATCGACGGATGATCTCGGTTGTACTGTTCGGCGAGTTTCCACGCCGTGTTTATCCTAAGGCAAAAGGATACGATTTCAATGATTATATAATTTTCCTTATTACTTTTATTTTGTGACACATTCACATAAACGATGAGGTAGACTATATTTTTATAATAATAGTTGTACAGGGAAAAATCTTCATTGATACAAAAATGCAAACTTTCAAAGCATTCGGGTCTTGGTAGAAGACTACTTTTTATACTAGTAGGAAATATGGGATTTTCTAGGGTTTTCACACTTATACTAAATGTTTTATTAAACATTTACAAGTCTTTCATAACAGCTTTTCAAATCAATGACACCATAATACTTATGAATTCACCAGCTTTATGCTGATATACACTTTCAAAATAACTTGTATTCTCAGGTCACCAGTAGACAGGTACGATGACCAGGTTTTGAGAAGACGGAGCACAGACAAGACTCGTCTTTTATTTTGATTACATATTTTGGTGTCTTATTACTATGAAAGAACACTCATGTATTAAAACTTTACTTTTAATGTAATGGATGGTGTTGTTGCTTGTTTACTACTTTGCACTGTTATGATACTTTACATGACGTCCTCCACCCCCGAACGTTTCCGCCGTTCCGGTTTTGGGGTGTGACATAAGGGTATTCCATCTCGAGGATGATAGGACCCTAGTATGTTGTCTCTGTAGACTGTGATATGATTATTTGATATAGGTGCACATATTTGATAGTATGTGGGCATTCCAACCCATTGCTTGTGGGCCGAGAGTATTCCATCCCGAGGATGATTGGACTCATAGTATGTGGGCATTCCAACCCAATAGGTGTGGGCTGAGAGTATTCGATCTCGAGGATGATTGGACTCATAGTATGTCGGCATTCCAACCCGATGGTGGTGGGCTGAGAGTATTCCATCCCGAGGATGATTGTACTCATTGTATGTGGGCATTCCAACCCGATGGTTGTGGACTGAGAGCATTCCATCCCGTGGATGATTGGGCTCGTAGTATAGTTGCATTCTAACCCGATGGTTGAGGGCCTGGGGGTACTCCAACCCGATGGTTGATTGGACCCATAGTATGTAGGCATTCCAACCCGGTGGTTGAGGGCCTGGGGTATTCCAACGTGATGGTTAATTGGACCCATAATATGCTATTTGTGATTATATATGTATGGTTGTGTGTATGTGTATTTTGGGGGTAACTCACTAAGCCTTCGAGCTTACATTTATCGATTATTGTTTCAGGTACAGCGGATGACCGCAGGAAGGTGAAGGCGTGATCGTGCACCTCCTCATGTTTTTATGATTTGGTTCTGGTGTTATTCTGATGTCTAAACTATTTTGAAAAGACTTTGTATTCATTAATGGTTTTGAATGGTTGAAAAGTTTTTAAATTGGCTCGAATTTTATGGATGTTACAAGTTGGAATAATAGCGTTGGCTTGAGTAAAGTGGAGGAACACTCGTGTGAATCCAGTATCAAACTAAGGAAAATATTTTCAAAATGATTTTTAAATGGTTTTTAAATGAAGAAAAGGAGGATGCAGAGTGTACGATCAGCCGGAGCCAGTAAGTAGACTCCAAAATACCATGTGGTTATTTGATTATGTGATATGTTAGAACAACATGCTAGTACTAGGCAAGGGATCTTCAGGAATTTCTTGATAGAATTGCCTGATTGTATGATGCCTGATAGCCTATGGTTTTCCTTATATGAAATTGACATCATTACTGTAGTTGCTTAGTGTATGCATCACGACCGTACATAATTAAGATCTTATAGCCTGAGAATGTTTGGTTTGGCCTTATTTCATGTTCTTGTTTGATGAAGGGATTACGGTAGGATCAGGTATTCGAAAGTCATTAGGGTCCAGCGTTATGTATGACTAGCATACACTAGTGCTGCAGGGTTGGTGGAAGTTTCATGGATGGGTTGTTTCGATGAGTCCACCGGTTATGAGATATTTAGCCTTCCTCTAGGAGTGAGGATTGAGAGCTCGCTATGTTTATGTATGTTGTTAGGGTTTTGTGATGATACCTGAGACAAATATGGTTATGTGTGGAAGGTAGTATGGGCCCATACTACTGAAAACACAGGACCCATACGCGTAGCAAGGAAGTCACAACCCCTAGGTTTTTGGTTAGGAATTGGTTCCCGGATTGCTAGGTGGAATATCTGATATATCTTTTCGGTACGATTTCATGGTGGTTACATGACGATTCATGACTGGATCCGGGTCAGGATCAGGAGAGGGCGGATAGGAGGTGCCGATAGCGCCAGAGACTATCGGCCAGATGAGATGGATGACAGGATCCGGGAGATCCTGCATGATGAGGTTGCTGCTATGATCTGGGCTCAGTTGCCGGAGATGTTTGGGTCTATCAAGACTGCTATGGTGGAGTATTTCGATGATCACTATGCATCCCTCACAGAGGCGGATGCCGCAACAGCCACAACAGCTATATCGGCGGCAGGGTTGGGAGACGGACGGGTTTTTCAGAACCGGGACTTCGAAAACATGAAGCCCCCTACTTTTGATGGGACTCAGGACCCCATCAAAGCCATGAGGTGGCCGTCTGACGTGGAGGGGTGTTTCTTCACATGTTCATGCCCTGCTGACCAGAAGGTCAGGTGTGCTATGAACCTGATGAGGTCCGGAGCAAAGGACTGGTGGAGATTGATGACTGGATCATATTCGGATGAGAAGCAAGCTGCAGTTACTTGGGATCGATTTCAGGATATGTTCCGTACCTACTACGTCCTGCGGGTTGAGAGGGAGAGACTGGCGCAGGAGTTTTGGATCTGCGACAGGATTCGGAGTTGGTGACAGAGATCACCCGCATGTTTACTGAGAGGGCGATGTTTCGCCCGGAGTTTGCATCCGAGCAGGCTTAGATGACTCGTTATCTGAGCATGCTTAAGACGGACATCAGACAGTTCATGTCCACGCACAGATGTGATACCCTGCTAGACTTACAGGAGGCCGCCAGGCGGCGTGAGTTGGAGACTAAGCTTCAGCTGAGAGAGTAGAGATAGGCCCCGACACATTCACAGCCTGTGCTGAAACGATTTAGGGCCGCTGAATACATACAAGAGAGTCAGAGGGGTCGCACTTGTGGGAAGTGCGGCAAGGTGCATGATGGGGTTTACCGATCTTCTTTAGGATGCCACAAGTGTGTCAAGGAGGGTTACATCGCAAGGGATTGTAGGCAGCAGACTCCAGGGGCTGGTGTCAGGCTTTGTTACCATTGTGAGAAGGTGGGCCATATGAAGGCCCAGTGTCCCCTACTAGGTGCCAGGACGGCACAGGCTCCAGCACCGGCTACACTGAAGATTATGTTGGAGATAGTGTCTAAGTCCATAACTATATTTGGTATGTACTTGACCCGACCCGGCATGGTCCATTTGGGTTGCACTTCACCCGAACAATTTACGGATAATCTTTTGAGAATAGTATAAGTTATGATTTATTAATTTATTATAAGTTCTAATATATTAATATAAAATCATATTATTTAATTAGTGTTGATCTATAATTAATTTAGAGATCAAAAGTATGACTAATTAAATATGGGCTCTTGTATTTATATAGTGTGGGCTAATGCTTATTTGGAATGGGCTAGGCTTGCATGGAAAGTCCATGGATACTCCATGGAGCTTTAACCCATGGATCTCATGGAAATGAAAAGACATGGGTATTAGGGTTTACATGGATGTAACCCTAATCCACCACACTATATAAAGGAGGCTTTGGTTCTTGACATTGTACTAGTTGATGTGTGTAAACTAAGAGGGCCGATTTCAAGAAGTTTGTGACTATTCTCTCAAGTTTCCAAGTTTGTGGTGATTTGTGACTTCCATTTGAGGAATCCACATTATTGGTGCTAGGCTCTCAAACTCCAAGCAATCAACTACTACTACAAGGTAAGTAATTCTACTAGTTTTATTTGATTCAAGTACCCCATGCCATGCTAGTTAGGATAAGAACCTTGGAAAAATAATTATTTGCATGTAACTTAGTCAAACATAGATCCTAGGTTTCTAGGGTTGCATGTACACCATAGGAGTGTTAGAATGCTGAAAACCCATCAGTGGTATCAGAGACTGGTTTGTTTATTTGATACTTGATGCAAAAAAAAAAAAAACTTGAAAATCGAAGTTTTGTTCAAAAGCTCGTATCAAAATTTCAAGTTTTGTATATGTACTTGCGATTCTTGAAATTTTTGATATGAACATTCATAAACATATGAGTTTAGAAGATCATAGAAACTATGTGCTAATAATTGATTAGATTAATTCTTGATCTTTATGTGTTTTAATGGAGTCCATAACTAGTTCTTAAGTTATGGATAACCAAAAGTCCCATTTATAAATAACCATTAAAAGAACACATAGGTTACAAAAAATGAAGAGTCTTCATTTTTAATAACCATTAACTCATAAGTTATGAGAAATGAAAAGTTTTGAAAGTTTACAAAACTTGCCCTCAAGTTTTGGAACATGTAAAGTCATATTAAAAACTTTAGTTCCAACCCCTAGAATTTTAAAAGTTAAAATTCAACCCTTATACTTTATAATATTATAAGTTTAATAATATTTATATATGTATAAGATCAAGTCGTCTTACCGCTAGTACGCCTCATTCACGAAGCCGGTCTATAAGGGGGGGGGGGTATAAGGTTGTTGCCTATAAAATGGCAACTTAATGGGTGTCCACTCTCACCCACCGCTTCCTTGATCGGTGGAGGGTCGTTAGCCGAATGGGTTGGACAAGGACTTATAAATTCTCACTAAAAGTATAATGATAATAATAAAGTAACTAAACTTTATTGAATTCCCAATCTTAGTTATTTTAGGAAAATGTGAATAAGGTGCTAATCCATGAAATTACACTTTACACTTTGTTTAAGTCGTTAGTGGAGCGTGCGTGGTTAACCAGCACACTAACTTGAACGTAACAAGGTAGGTAAAGGGTGACTTAATGCTTATCATAGTATCGATGGAGCATGTGTGGTTAACCGGCACATCGATTGAGGGGTAATACATTAAGGGTACCAGGTAATTTGCATGCTTACTTCACACCTTGTTTTGTGATCCTCGGCATCCCAGTCACAAAACTTGAAGGGCACACTCGAGATTGAAACATGCCATTGAAGAAAGTTCAATGAATCTCAAAGAATCTAGGAGTTTCTAAACCAATTAAAACCTAATTAAATATTTCGTTTTTCATGGTGGAAATTGGTGAATCGTCATTCACCTACCTTCAAATATCTTATAGCTTAGATTACGGCATCCCTCTTCTAAGTTATAAAATATTGTGTTGGGTCCTAGCCTTAATATTACATTTGGGTGTTTAGTTAAGGACTATCTCTATATCTAATCTAATCTATTCCCTCTTCTTTTCAGATGTCTTCCAATAACAATGCTTCTGGCTCAAACCCTACTAGCTCCTTCTCTCTCATGAATCTTTGTGGGAGAGTCATCTTTGATGGGTCCAACTTTATAGATTGGATCAGAAACATCAGGATGGTCACTCGGTATGAGAACAAAGAATATGTTCTCGACAAGGAGCTGAAGGTACCCGAGCCAACTGCTACTCCTGAAGAGCTTGCTGAATATGAGGTACATGAAAGAGATGCTACAAAAGTGGCATGCATCATGGTGGCCACCATGACAGCCGAGCTCCAAAAGTCCTATGAGGACTATTATCCTTTTGAGATGCACCAGGACTTGATGGACCGCTACCATTAAAGTGCTCGTCAAGAGCGATATGAAATATTCTCCTCCATGATAACAACCCGAATGAAGGATGGTGAACCCATCACGGGCCACATGCAGAAAATGCAAAGGTATGTGGACCGTTTACTGAAGCTGAATGTGAACTTCCCTGAGGAGTTAGCAATAGACATCATTTTGCACTCCTTGCCATCGTGTTATGATCAATTCCGCATGACATATCACATGAACAAGGAAGAAGTCACCCTCAGCAAACTTCAAGGACTCTTGAAGACCACCGAAAGTGGTCTAAAGGGTAAGTCGGTTGTTACTACTCCTACTCCTACTCCAACTGCGGCCAATGTCTTGGCAATCGGGCATGGCAAAGGGAAGAAGAGAAAGAACCCTTCTAAGGGTACCAAGGGTAAGACCCTTGAAGGCTCCTCTTCAAGCAAAACCAAGAAAGGTTTTGTCACTCCTTCTGTTAACCCTAATGAGGCTGAATGCTTCTATTGCCATGAAAAGTCGCACTGGAAGCGAAA
Organism: Lactuca virosa; assembly: GCF_052849685.1. NCBI lineage: Eukaryota > Viridiplantae > Streptophyta > Magnoliopsida > Asterales > Asteraceae > Lactuca > Lactuca virosa. The sequence goes on from NC_136434.1 coordinate 257,336,920, forward strand.
CTGCCCAAAGTACCAGCAAGATTTGAAGGATGGGAAAGTAAAACCCAACCATGCAAGTATATACACTATATTGTCTAATAACTCACCTCATTCTAAGTCTTGGGTCCTTGATACAGGTTGTGATATTCACATATGTTGTGATTTGCAGGGACTAAAAAGAAGTGAGAATGTGGAGCAGGGAAAGATAAACTTGATCATGGGAAACATGAAAGCTTCACCTGTCACCAAGATAGGAGTTTAATCCTTAGTGCTAAATAGTGGGTTTACATTAGATTTGAATAAATGTTATTATTTGCCAGAAATGGCAAGAAATGTTATTTCCTTTCATGCATTGTATAAACAAGGTTTTACCTTTTATTTTGATAATAATAATGGTAGTATTGATGCTTTCTTTAATAATGTTCTTTATTTTAAAGCATTACCTTGTGATGGCGTGTATGAAACTGTATCTGTTGTAGATAATCTAGGAAATAATGTATTGTGTATTAACTCTTCCACTAGCTTAGATAAAGCATCCTTATGGCATTGTCGTCTTGGACGTGTAAGCAAGAAACGCATAGGCCAACTCCAAAAGGATGGAGTCTTGGAGTCATTTGACCTAAAGTCAGATGATAGTTGTGAATCTTGTTTGCTTGGTAAAATGACAAAGTCACCTTTTACTGGCACTTGTGCTAGGGGTGAAGGTTTGTTGGACCTCATACACACAGATGTGTGTGGACCCTTCAGAACCGCCACAAGAGATGCTAATCGGTTCTATGTGACTTTTACTAATGATATTAGTAGATATGGATATGTCTATCTAATCAAGCATAAGTCAGAAACCTTTGAGAAATTCAAAGAGTTTAAGCAAGAAGTGGCGAATCAGTTGGGCAGGAACATGAAGATGCTTCGATCCGATCATGGTGGTGAGTATCTTAGTACTGAGTTCCTTGAATATCTTAAGGAATGTGGGATTGTCTCACAATTGACACCTCCTAGGACACCATAGTTGAATGGTGTAGCTGAGAGGCGCAATCGGACCTTGTTGGACATGGTTCGTTCCATGATGAGTCGAGCTTCGCTACCAATCTCATTTTGGGGGTATGCCTTAGAGACTGCCGCCCATATCCTTAATCTAGTCCCTACAAAGAAGGTTGCCAAAACACCTCACGAGTTGTGGACTGGAAAAGTTCCCAATCTAGACCACATCAAGATTTGGGGTTGCGAGGCTTTCGTGAGACGCGAGACTCACGATAAGCTCAAACCCCGAAGCGAAAGGTGTATTTTCATCGGCTACCCACAGAAATCCTTTGGTTACATCTTCTACAGACCCAATGATAATGTGGTCTTTGTAGCAAGAAGAGGATTCTTTCGAGAGAGAGAATTCATGAGCCAAGGAGATAGTGGGAGGCAAATTGACCTTGAGGAAATTCAAGAGTCAAGTGGTGAAGGAACCTCAAACCCTAGCCCTCAACCTGAGGAGGAAACTCCTGTTGAGCCGACTGAAGAATCTATACCTCTAAGGTGTTCCACCAGAGTTAGGAATGCACCTGAGCATTATTATGGTTTTCGTATTACTACAGAAGGTGAGACACTTATCAGTGATAACACACTGGTAAATCTGGATGAGCCTAACAGCTACACGGAAGCCATGGCAGGCCCTGAGGCTGCTAAATGGAAAGAGGCTATGGATAACGAGATACAGTCCATGTATGACAATCAAGTTTGGAACTTGGTTGACAATGTACGTGATCGTAAGATAGTTGGGTGCAAATGGATCTTCAAGAAGAAGACCGACATGGATGGTAATGTACACACTTATAAGGCACGACTGGTTGCAAAGGGTTATTCTCAAACTCCGGGAGTTGATTATGATGAGACCTTTTCACCAGTGGCCAAGATTAAGTCTATTAGGGTTCTGTTAGCCATTGCTGCATTTCATGATTATGAAATATGGCAAATGGATGTCAAAACCGCTTTCCTTAATGGAAAGTTGGCTGAAGATGTTTACATGGTTCACCCAGAGGGTTTTGTCTGTACAGAGTACCCCAGTAGAGTGTGTAAGCTCGAGAAATCCATTTATGGATTAAAACAGGCACCTCGCAGATGGAATCTTTGCTTTGATGAGAAAGTCAAAGAATTTGGCTTTTCAAGGAGTGAAGATGAATCTTGTATCTATATCAAGGCTAGTGGGAGTATAGTCAGCTTTTTGGTACTGTATGTGGATGACATACTACTCATAGGAAATGACATCCCAACCCTGCAGGAAGTAAAGTCCTGGCTTGGGAAGTGTTTCGCTATGAAGGACCTTGGAGAAGCTGCCTATATCCTAGGGATAAGGATTTTGAGAAACAGGAGTAAAAGACTAATTGGACTTAGTCAAAGCACCTATGTGGACAAAGTGTTGAAAAGGTTCAACATGCATAACTCCACGAAAGGAGAGTTACCCATCCAGAGTAACGCCAGATTGAGTAAGACACAAAGCCCTAGTACTGAGGCTAAGATAGCAGAAATGAGTCGAATACATTATGCTTCAGCTGTAGGATCGATCATGTATGCTATAACGTGTACTCGACCTGATGTAGCCTTTGCTTTGAGCATGGTTAGCAGGTATCAGGGGAACCCTGGCAAGGCACACTGGACTGCGGTAAAGAATATCCTCAAGTACCTACGGAGGACTAAGGACTGGGTCCTTACCCTCGGTGGCAGTGAGGACTTGAGAGTTGTAGGGTACAGTGATGCTAGCTTTGAGACCGACAGGGATAATTTCCGCTCTCAGTCGGGCTGGGTCTTTACTCTAAACGGAGGGGCAATTACTTGGAAAAGTTCCAAGCAGGAGAGAGTGGCTGATTCCACTTGTGAATCAGAGTATATAGCAGCAAGCGAGGCAGCAAAGGAGGCTATATGGCTAAACAACTTCATCGGAGACCTTGGAGTTGTACCAGCTATAAAGGAGCCAATGGAGATTTTCTGTGACAGCAATAGTGCGGTTGCCTTAGCCAAGGAACCAAGAGATCATGGGAGATCCAGACACATTGACAGAAAATATCACTTCATCAGACATCGAATAGAAGAAGGAATCCTCGTGGCAAAGAGGGTATCATCAGATGAGAACCCAGCAGATCCCCTCACGAAGGGACTGACTCGGGCTAAGCATCTCCAGCATGCTCGGAGCATAGGGCTGAAGGATGATATTAGTTTTAGTAGTTAGATAATCTTGAAATTTGTAAAATGTAATTGACATTTGATGATAAATAAAAGCTGTTATTTATGAGTAAAGTGTTGCTATCTCTTGTCAATCGTTTACTATTATTTCTTTTTGCATGTTTTGACTTCCAGAATAATTATGTTATGGTTTATATCATATTATTCAAACTCTCCACAGTCGGTCATATGTTGGAAGTAGATATGAATCAAGACTGTCATGGGTTGGCTTGTAGAGGTCTAAGATGTTAGACAAAGCAGGGCTACAGCACTCATGAGTGCTCATAAGTTATGAGTATTGGATTCAACCCACGCTCACTTGTATCACTTCATGGAATTTATCTCGAGTGATCGTGAGACGGTAATATCATATAAGTCTTCAAACCTAGAGATATGATTTGTTGCCTATTAGTTGGTTATGCATTGATTGCACGAAAACGCATTGGTAACTCGATGTTATAAACTGTGCCTTTGTGTGTAGTTCAACAAGTAGTAGAGCAAACATATGAGTCGAAGTTTATCTGTTCCTTCTAGGATTAGAAGCGATATCTGGGCCCCTCGATGATTTTGTTTTGACCTATGTACCGGGCCCGGTCAGAACGAAATTAATGTGTTCAGTTAAGTTCTATGTCAAAAAAAATCAGAAATCGGGAAACAAATGCTGGACAATAAGCAAGACCATGTTCCATGTATTTGTCCGGCTGATATCTAGAACAGAGGATTATATGATATGATCACTTATCTAAAATGGCGCTTCATAGTTCAACAGAGTTTTAAGAGCTACGATTGCTGATCGGTTCCTGAAGTCATACTTGCAACTATAGTTATTAGACTTATCCAAGTGGGAGACTGTTGGAGATAGTGTCTAAGTCCATAACTATATTTGGTATGTACTTGACCCGACCCGGCATTGTCCATTTGGGTTGCACTTCACCCGAACAATTTACGGATAATCTTTTGAGAATAGTATAAGTTATGATTTATTAATATATTATAAGTTCTAATATATTAATATAAAATCATATTATTTAATTAGTGTTGATCTATAATTAATTTAGAGATCAAAAGTATGACTAATTAAATATGGGCTCTTGTATTTATATAGTGTGGGCTAATGCTTATTTGGAATGGGCTAGGCTTGCATGGAAAGTCCATGGATACTCCATGGAGCTTTAACCCATGGATCTCATGGAAATGAAAACACATGGGTATTAGGGTTTACATGGATGTAACCCTAATCCACCACACTATATAAAGGAGGCTTTGGTTCTTGAAATTGTACTAGTTGATGTGTGTAAACTAAGAGGGCCGATTTCAAGAAGTTTGTGACTATTCTCTCAAGTTTCCAAGTTTGTGGTGATTTGTGACTTCCATTTGAGGCATCCACATTATTGGTGCTAGGCTCTCAAAATCCAAGCAATCAACTACTACTACAAGGTAAGTAATTCTACTAGTTTTATTTGATTCAAGTACCCCATGCCATGCTAGTTAGGATAAGAACCTTGGAAAAATAATTATTTGCTTGTATCTTAGTCAAACATAGATCCAAGGTTTCTAGGGTTGCATGTACACCATAGGAGTGTTAGAATGCTGAAAACCCATCAGATTAGTGGTAGGTGTCAGGGTAGAGCGGAGCCTCCGAAGGCTCAAGGACGCCCCTTCCAGCTTACAGTCGAGGAGGCCAGGACAATACCTGATGTGGCGACCGGTATGTCTTTTCTCCTATCTATTTATTTATGATTGTATTATGAGCTTTCATTTTATTTCTGCATAAGTTATTAAGACTTAGGAGATGTTAGGTGGAATTTATTGTCAAGGGATTGTAGATGGTTAGGATCCAGAGGTGGATTCGAGGATAAGGAGTTAGGATAGAGAATCGCCAGTCTAGGACAAGCAGTTGTAATTCAGAAATTCAGAGGTCATCAGCGGGAATTCAGATTCTCTTGAAGTTCGGTTACTTCGTATCAGGAGGATTGTCTTGCGTGGGTTAACCCCTCTAAGGTTAAGTGTGGTAATACTCGATTGGGACAGTTAAGTCGCGTATCAGCTTCACCACCAGTGGGTAGTGGTTAGTACTCTAAGCGGGGGAGAATCGGGAATTCTCGGATGGGACGTCAGCCATTGAAGATGATGTTTGTTGCGGTTCGGATAACGGATTCCAGAGTGGTTGGGTTGAGGCGGTCCAGACATGCTAAAGACTTTGTATGGGTTTTGTTAGTTATATGATCGGGTACTGAGTGTATGCTATAAGGTAGCAATCAATAGGTCTGTTTTTCTGGTAGTGTGTATGATGTTTAGTGATAATAACCCATGGAACTGTATGTTATGCGCTTGCTGGTTATCATCTATAGAATGTCCTTAGGGATTGTCGATGGTTATGTAGGAGAGTATGAAAACTCTTGGGGTAGAAACTTGTTCTATAAGTGGATAGTGTATGGTGAGGTTTCAGTACTGTGGCACTTGTTGATGTTGGGAAGGACATTGATTAGGCCTTCTTGGGCAATGGAGGAGGTGAGTATCTCCAAGATGGAGTGTTGGGCAACTGAAGTGACGACAATAGTGTCAATATGTTGTGGGCTCAGAAGCAATCCAGACCTATGTTGAGGACCATGTAATGGTATTCCAGTCATAGGCTGTGGGCATAGAGATTGTGATGGTTATGTCTCTTGTTGGAGCGCGTTCAGAGTAGATGTATTGTTGAGATTCGAGTGGGTTGTACTCGGTTGTGACGAATCAGAGGATTGTGGATGAGACGCAAGGATAGATCCTTAGATCTCAAGTTATGAGTAGACCCAAGTTATGTTCATAGAGGTATTCCAATCTAGGGTATTCCATCATGAGGATGACCGGACCCTAAGATTGATTGGACCTGACATGTTTGGTATTCCAACCCGAGGGTTGATTAGGCCAAACATGTGTGTGATACGAGGGTATTCCATCCTAGGGATGACTGGACCCATCGTAGGCATGCCTGGTATTCTAGCCCGAGGCTGATTGGGCCACGTATGAGTGTAGTACTTGTTAGTTGGTTGTTCATGTGTGTTGTTTCGGGAGATGAAGGATGGATTATCCTGTCAGCATGAGACGATTCGCTTCAGGAAGGGGGGATATGATGGGTCCCTGATATTTTGGATCATCAGGATTTTGCCAGGGTTGGCAAGGTAACATATAGGATAGACCTTCCGAACGGGGTTCGGTTAGATTCACATCACTTTTCATGTCTCGCAGCTACGAAAAGATGCATAATGGATGAGAAGATGGTTGTATCACTAAGTGATATTCAGGACTGAGAACACTTGAACTAGGTAGGGAGACCAATGACAACATCTGAAAGGATCCGACTAGACTTGGGAGCCACAGTCCAAGATGCGGAAGCATTACCTGAATTTTTTTCCGTAGCAGTCTTTGAGGACAAAGCCTAGTTCAAGTGGGGGAGGGGGGGTTGTAAAATCCCAAGATTTGTCATTTATAGTCCCTGGTCTTAGAGGGGTGAAGCCATGAAAAGCCTAAGGGCTAAATTGCAATCTTGGGATTAGGAGGAGTACGCTGCGCGTACATAAGAGTACGCTGAGCGTACTAGGCACGCTCTAGTACGCAAGGCGTACACTTTTGTACGCTGGGCGTACTCATGTCAGAAGGAAACCCTAATATTTAGGGTTTGAGTGCTATATAAACATCCTTATGAGCTCATAACCGTCCCTTACCTCAGCCTCCACAGTTTTGAGTCGTTTTCCCCAAACCCTAATCCTTTTTTCCTTGAGTGTGTGAGGTTATAAAGTGTGTTTTGAGTAGTTGGAGAAGAGGTTGTTGCATCAAGAAGTTGGAGAAGGAGAACAAGCTTGTAGATAAGAAGTTGTTTGGTGCCCTAGAAGCTCCAGAAGGTAAAAATCTTTAAACTTTATGCTTGTATGATATAGATCTTGCCATTCTAGCTTTAAGGAACCATTTCTTCTCCCAAAAGTCCCAAGTTGGTGCATGATGTGATTTGGACGAGATGAGATGTCCTTTCAGACCCTTGAAGAGGTCCTAAGTGATAAAAATGGGGTCTTAATATCTAAATGTGTCTCATGCATGGAGTAGGAAGGTCATAATGGATTAAGACCATGTGTTAAGAACTTTCTTGACGTCCAAAGTCTTAAAGTTCGAGACTTTATGATTCATACGCATATTTGGTCAATGGATCTGAAGTTTGGTCTTAAGTGCTTAAGCCATTAAGCACTTCTTAGAGTTTTGGCAAAACCTCGCGTACGCCCCGCGTAGTTTCTGTACGCCCATCGTACAGAGTCAACCACCCCGATGGTGGTCAATGCAAATGGAAGTACGGCCAGCGTACCAGAGGAGTACCCCCGCGTACGCCCTCTGTTGGGCTTTTGACATTTTGGGCTTCGGGGTTGGGCCACTCTTGGGCCAGTTTGACATGGGCCTTGCTGGACTTTCTGAACAATGAATTTTTGGGCCAGTTTGGGCAATGGATTTTAGAATGAGGCCCAATTAGGGAGTTGGGCCCAAATTTTAAAAATTGGGCCATTAATGGGATTATGTATATGGACTTTGGATAGTGAATTTGATAATGGGCCTTGGCCCAAATTAGAAATGGACTATGTGGATTCTTAGTGAAGATTAGTATTCCCATTTATTGACTTAATTTTCGTTATTTGGATAGTTGGGATTTTGGTGTGACAGCGATTCGGGAGTTCGATTCATCAGTCGAGATCGACATTGCAAGGTGAGTTATCCTCACTATACTCAAGAGTCTAAGGCACCAAGGTCGGCCCTTTGAATTCTTATTCGGATTTTTTGCTGTTATGATAGGTTAGATTGATATCCTGGTAGATAGGATGGTTATGCTTAGTGACATGTAGTTTGGTCTGACTGTCTGTATGCTGGTAGGAGATTACATGTTATATGTACACATGCTTGGTTGGTAGTTGAGGGTATTCCATCCCGAGGATGATAGGAACCTAGTATGTTGTCTCTGTAGACTGTTATATGATTATTTGATATAGGTGCACATGTTTGATAGTATGTGGGCATTCCAACCCGATGGTTGTAGGCCGAGAGTATTCCATCCCGAGGATGATTGGACTCAGAGTATATGGGCATTCCAACCCAATGGTTGTGGGCCGAGAGTATTCCATCCCGAGGATGATTGGACTCATAGTATGTGGGCATTCCAACCCGATGGTTGTGGGCCGAGAGCATTCCATTACGATGATGATTGGGCTCGTAGTATATTGGCATTCCAACCTGATGGTTGAGGGCCTGGGGGTATTCCAACCCGATGGTTGATTGGACCCATAATATGTAGGCATTTCAACCCGGTGGTTGAGGGCCTGGGGTATTCCAACCCGATGGTTGATTGGACCCATAGTATGATGTTTGTGATTATATGTGTATGGTTGTGTGTATGGGTATTTTGGGGGTAACTCACTAAGCCTTCGAGCATACATTTATCAATTATTGTTTTAGGTACATCGGATGACCTTGGGAAGGCGAAGGCGTGATCGTGCACCTCCTCATGTTTTTATGATTTGGTTCTGGGGATACTCTGATGTCAAAACTATTTTGAAAACACTTTGTATTCATGAATGGTTTTGAATGGTTGAAAAAGTTTTAAATTGGTTCGAATTTTATGGATGTTTGTAATAATAATGGGTGTTGAAATGTTTTAAAAAGTTTAAATTTGGCATAATTTTATGGATGTTACAAGTTGGTATTAGAACATCTCGGAAAACATAAGTACTGCGGGAAGGCGAAGGCGTGATCGTGCACCTCCTCATGTTTTTATGATTTGGTTCTGGGGATACTGTGATGTCTAAGCTATTTTGAAAACACTTTGTATTCATTAATGGTTTTGAATGGTTGAAAAAGTTTTAAATTGGCTCGAATTTTATGGATGTTACCGCTAGCCTTCATAATAGGTGGTTGCGAGGGCATGTTATAGACTACTTATGTTGTGCGTTAGTGTATGTGTGACAACCCGAAATTTCTATCTTGTACAACCGTTCAATTCAATCAAAGTCAGACTTGTTTTTGGCTATCTTTTAGCGCTGTAAAAGGTCTGTTTGGGTGTTTTAAGCCTAGTACCTTAAAGGATAAAGTGTTAGGAAGTATCGTATAGAGTTCAGTGTGCAGCATACAAGCCGAAAACTCAACCATAAGGAGTTTACGGCCGTAAACTAGAGTTTACGGCCATAAACAGCTCCTTGGTCGTGAACTCTTCCCTTCATTTGAGTTATTCCTTCATTTTTTTCACCTTTTTCACACACTTCCATCTCAAGAACTCGATTTTATCTCAAGTATCATCAAGAACTTTCATCTTGATCTTCAATCTTGTAAGTAATATTCCATTTTCAAGTTGATATTCTTCTATATCTAGTGAAGATTCATGTTTTCATCTATGGAATCATTTTTTTTGGTTAGATCTTCAAGTATTCACACTTTCACCAAGAACACTCACTAGTTCTTGGACCGTGAACCCCCTCCCAAGCTTAAAAAACGTGGGTATATCTTCTATCTCCTAGTTAGGCTTGTTAAACTCTTGATTCTAGCCTTAGATCATCATAAAATACATGAGCATCAAGAGTTTACGGCCGTAAACCCTTGCATGGACCTTAACTCTTGTGTTGATGGATGTTTTGGCCCTTAAACTCCCTTATTTTCGAGCCTAGAATTGAAATCACTTATTGAATGCTTGATAGGACCATAAAACACCTTGTTTGCAAGTCCTCCCATGAGTGTACGGCCGTAAACCCCTTGACCGTACACTCTAGGGCCGTATACTCCCTTAGGTCGTAAACACAATGGCCGTAAACTCCATTGTGTGGCCGTAAACCCCTTAGATGCAATCCTTTGTGATTGTAACACTTCCATTTAAGTGTTTCCTAGTTCCTAAGGTGAATCTCTATCATGATTAGTTGCTTATACACTAATTATATCCATATTTGTGTCATTATATGCTTATTAGGATCCGTTTGTGCTCGAGACTTCACTTGACACTTAGCATCCTACCATCGATCTTACTTTCGTATCACTCACTACAGGTGAGTTCATACCCCTTAACTTATATTCTAAATGATTTTAAATGCTTTTATGGGGGGAATACGAGTAGAACTATTATAGTTATTATATCAATCACATGTGATTAATAACTATCAAACAAGTGGATTTTCTTATACTTCAAACTGTTTTATCAAGTAAACTATTTCAAAACACTTTATAGACTGACATCAAGTCATCGATAACCATTCAAATGGTCAAAACCTTTTTATATGCTAAACTCTATATTAAACTCTTTTAAACATATATATTGTCAAAAATCATGTCTATATAGATATAGTTGTATAAGTATGGTTGAAAGGACTTAGGACTAATAACTCACTTTATTTCCTGTTCCTTGTTTGGTTGTGGACTTAGGGTATCCGGTTATTTGTCCGAGTACCGTTTGAATCTTAGTTCTATATTATGTATATCTGTATAGATATAAAAGTTCTTACATCAATTCAACAGCTTTGGGTAGCAAAGGTGTACAAACATACTCAGTCATTCAAACAACATTCTAGTAAACTATAATAGGTATAGTTTAGACGTTTACTACTCACTATTTCTAGTACAATGAAACATACAAGAGTCAGTTCATTCATGAGTCAATACAAAATTACTATTATGAGAAACAGAAAGAACATACTATCATGAGAAACTAAGAGAACATACACTACACTATACAAAGAGAACATACTATACACTAGAACAGAGAGAACATACAATACACTAGAACATACTATAAAAATACTAGAATACTATAACATTTATGTGAGCCACTACTTCGTGGCATGGAAATCTAATGCCGTGTCACGTTTTGTAACCAGAGTCTCCTGGAGGGAGAGCGTGAATTTGTGTATAGATCTATACGGGACTGACCTTCCTACACCTTTCTGCTAGCTACAGTGGGACCTGCAGGTCTACGAGTGACGAATGTCATACCATTTCGACGTCTTTGATCGTCGTGTTTTACTAGTCAATCAAGTATGGTTACAGTCATATCACATTTTACCTTAACTAATCAATTGATTTAAGGTAGTTACTTATACATAATACTACAGTACATCTTAAATTTCCCATTGCATTCACATTGTGATCTTCTCACATAATCAGTAATGTAAACTATATTTGGTAATGATAGTCATACTTGGGAAAGATACACACTTTTACAAACAAACAACATACAGAACATTCGGGCCTTGGTAGAAGGCTACTTTTTAGTAGAAAATATAGGATTTTCTAGGAGATTCAAACATTTACTACAAACACTTACAACCATTTACATCAAACATTTACAAACACTTTCATACAAATAATGACACTTAAATACTTATAAACTCACCAGCTTTAATGTTGATCTACGCTTTCAAAATAACTTGTATTCTCAGGGCACCAGTAGACATGTACCGATGACTAGGTTTTGAGAAGACGGAGCTTTCAAGACTCGTCTTTATTTTGATTATTCATTTTTGGTGTCTTATAAACCACAGAATGTTGAGAGAAAAACTTGAGACACACTTGAACAAACGTTAGAACAAGTATAGTTGCGGAATAGTTTATTTCAAAGGATCTAAAAGCTCAATAATAATAATAAGTTAACGAGTTAGATAATTAGAGAGTTAGTTGCGGAAATGTAAGGAAATATAAATGACAGCAGGTGTTATATCAAGTATACACATAAGTTGATTCTTAACAAGGAATGCATTCAGACCAAGTTAGTAAGTGAGATCAAACTTAGTGATTAAGTCACGAATGACTTGCTCCGAAGAGTGATAATATTCAGTTATATTCAAGTGAACTTTTTGAGAGTAAGAAGGAGAGAGTAATAGAAGATATGAGATTCAAGATGCGTAATCAGATAGATGTAAGAGATGTGTAATTATTATGAAAGATTGAGCTCTATATATAGAGACTCAAAGATTACATTGGATCAATTCTCTATGTGTAGCCATGCAAGGCATACTGGATAATAGAGAGTATTCTAACAAAAGTAGATAAAGAGTTAAACTAAGTAAACTAGAAAGTAAAGTACGGTTGATGATGACTTTGGATGAGGTTGCTGATAAGGGTTGACTGCGGATCCTTGAGGGTTGCGGTAGATCAAGTTCAAGAGGGTCAGTTTTATGATTCAACAATTCCCCCCTAAGTGACCTCTTTAACTTCTCTTCAGTTATCAAGTTTTAGGAACTTGATTATAATCCACCAAAACTTTCTGACATTCTCCAACCAGGTGATCCTCCTTAAAATTTCGAACTTGACTTCGGCAGTTGTGTGTTTTGACTTTTGAATTGCGGTTCGATAAATTTCAATTTGATTCCTTGTAAGACGATTCATGGCAGTCATAGGAATGAAGTATTTGGTTTCATTGAGCTTTCGCTTAAAGATGACTCCAAGATCAGGGAAGTTTGTTGCACCCAGATATCTTTCTTGATAACCTTCAGTAAGCATTGGTGCAGGATCAAGTGGTGGTAGATCGAACTTTTTGGCAAGGACAGGGTGAATATCTGCATCAATCTTTGCGAAGTCACAGACAGTTTCCCTTAGGAATGCGCTTGCCCTTTCAAATTTTATCTTCATCTTAGGATACTTTTCAGATTTGTTTTGGAACACCTTATCTATCAGGAAGACTTCTTCTGGATTCATGCATGGGAAGTCAGCTTGGGTGCAGACGTAGTCCTGATTCCTTCTTGTAAGAGTATACTGGATAAAGTCAGCTTTCATGAATTTTCGGGGCTTAAAGTTCTTGACTGCGGATGGTCTATCATTAGACCAAATTTTTTCTATTGAAGAAGCATGTTTGGCATAAAATCGATTGAGTCTTTCGAATTCCATGGGCAGTCTCTTGTGATCAGGTAGGCTGCGGTAAAACTGCTCAAATACAGTAAAGTATTTAGCATTGGGGGAGATTGGAACATCCCAGTAACCGTCAGAGGGAGGTACAACAAAAGTAAGATAGGGTTTATAGTCATCATCCAGCAGTCTTCGGTGGGGATTGATCCAAGAATTGACTAAGGATTCATCCATGGTGATGTCGAATCCGTTTTCTCTCCAGATAAGTTCAGCAAATTTGGCTGCTTTCCAGTCTGCTTTCTTCTATTTCGTTGCGGGAGAGTCATTGGAATGTTCGGATGACATGTTGGATGCCAGATTCTTGAAGTGGGGAGGAGTCTCCGGACGCTCATGAGAAGTTTCTTGAATAATTTTCTGTTGCGGTGGAGACTGATGTTGCGGTGGTGTCTGATGGCTTGGATTCTTGTGAGGAGATGGATGCGGAGAGGGAACTTTTTCATTGATGACAGGGGGCTCCTATGTTGAGAGACGTTGTTTGAATCATGGTCTTCATCACTTCCCCCTCTTGAGGAATGCAAAACCGGAGCATCCTCAAGCCATTGCTTAAGACCATCGACTTTGGCACACACCTCCTGGAATTGAGCTTTGAGAGCATCAGCCAGTTGCTAATTGTCTGGGATGGCAGTGTTGAAGAGTAGTCGATGAATCTCCTTGGTAAGTTGAAGCATCTCAGGACCATGAAAGTTTGAAGACAGAGAGCGTTGAAGTCTGTTGATGGTAGATTGAAGAACCGAGATGGTGGACTCATAGGCAGTATGAGTTTCAGCTATCAGCTTCTGTGAGTAAGTTGATTGGTCCACAACAGCTGTCTGTAGATCTGCCTTGATTGTGGATACTTCAGAGATGAGGCGCTCCGCAGTAGCCATCAACTGCTTATGATCAGCCTGACGACTTGTATCTAGGGATCGAATTCCCATTTGAACTTTTAAAGAATTCACTCAGCAGCTAGGCGTTCACGAGTTTCCAGTCGTTCGATTCTTTCAATGAGTGACTGTGGTCCTGGTAAGTCTTCAGGTTACGGTTGAGTGGGCTTAACCGCAGCAAGAATTTGATCTACTTTGGCTTGTAGACTCAGAAATTCTTTTCTGGACACAACAGTCTTCTTTTTCTTCTTTTTCTCTTTCGGCTTGGAGGTTGAGTGTTAAGAGCCACTCGAAGCTTCTTCCTCATCAAAAATCATTAAATCATCATCAGAAGGGATAGGATGATTTACCTCATTGAGATCAAAGTCATCGAATCCGAATGTAGGACCAGAGCTAACTTCTATTGCGGTGCCATCACCATCAGAATCTCTAACAGTTGGAGTTGGAGGGAGTTTTGATGTACCTTCACCACCAAGAGTGGACTGAGCATTGCGGATTTTTTCAGCCATTGTGGACATCCACTCTTGTAATTTAAGAATGGTGGCTACGGTATTGGCGTTATTGATGGCGTCCGCCCAATACTTGGCTACGGATTGAATCTCTTGTTGTTTCTGTTGAATTTGCTTGATTTGCTGATCCTTTCTTGCTTGAAATGCCCTACGGAAAGCAGCATATTTCTTGATGTCGGATTCCGAGACTGGATTGTAGTGTAACCATGAATCATTTGATTCGTCACCGTCAAATCCTTGAAAACGCACCGAGGTGTCCCTCGGGTCCACGGATCCTTGCACAATGGTGCTCACCGTGCCTAAACCACCTGGAAATTGTGTAAGCAGGTTAGGATTTCCTGAGCTTCCTCAGTCTCCTTGACCCATGGTCAAGTCTGGCCTCGGCTCAGTTCTGGCAAGGGCAGAAGAATTGCCCTGCGGTTGGGAAGGTGTTTGCAGTGTTTGGGTTACAGACAAAAGGATGGAGTTCAACTCCTCGGGAGAAAAGAAATGTAGACAGGAAGCCCTGGAGACCTTAGGGAGAGAGCCAGTTCCATCCCCTTGGCAGTGAGCTGGGGGTGAGTCTCCACGTTCTAGTTGAAACAGACACACTTTCTGTGTCTGAGTGGAATTCGATGGTGGTATTGAATGGGTCTGCGGCCACCCCAAGGACTACCGGAGCCTTTTGAGAGGCTGCGGCATCAGTCCGGTGACGCATTTGGTCAGTGGGATTGGTCTTTCTTTTCTTGAGGATAGAGATGGGTTGCGCGTCATCATCAGAATCACTCATAGAGGGAGAGTGAGATCGATTTTCAGTTGTTTCCTCATCTGAGGACACAGTTTGTTTGAGTTTTCTTTTCTTTGATGGTTCAGTGTGTTTGGGAGCATCTTTCTTCTTTGGGGTTCCATGTTTCTTGGTGATGTTGCGGGGGCCTTGGCGAGCTGAGGCTAGCTGCTTGCGTCTTTTTGATAAAGATAAGTTGGATAGAGTGGTGGAGGATGGGACTGCGGTACTACCAGGGATGGTGAGTGCGGATGAGGCTTGTCTAGGTAGAGGCGGGGTAGGAAGGTATGGGTCAATACCTTCCGTAGCCTCTATGTGGTCTGTGACATCAATGGTGTCAAGTCCAAGGGTAGACAGAATGTGGACTGGTAGCCGTCTAATGGGTCCAAAAATAGATTGATCCGTAGAGGGGTTGTACCTTTTTAGATCTTTGGTGATGAAGAAGTTGACATCGTTGCCCATGCTTAGTCCTGCATCCGCATGAAGATCTGAGATGCATAGAGACCAGAATCTAGCAAAGGTGAGCTTGGTAGGGTTTTCTCTTGGACTTTCCTTGGGAATATACTGCAAGAATTCATCCCACAAGATCTGATCGTAGTTGACATCGTGGCCAGTGAAAATACTCCACACTAACTCTAACAGTTTGAGGCCCATGTTATCAGTGCCTCCGGTTTTGCCTGACAGGCTGCGGATCACGAAGTGGCAAACGAATTGCCACACCGCAGACAACTGATTTTTCTTGAATTCGCCTATGCCTTTCAGCTTCTTTTGGTAACCCATTTGGTAGAGTGCAGAAAGGATGTCCGCTATGCTTGGGGTGAAGACCTTTGTTGAAGGATGAACTAACAGGTTGATAGCATTGAGGAATTTTTCTTTGGTCAAAATAACCAAGGAATCGTTCACCAGATTCAGATGCACTTCTTGAAGATTGTCGAGGGGTCGATATGCAGAGAAGGCACATTTGAAGAGGGTCGATAAAGGAACCACATCTGTGAAGGAATCAAAGGGACCAAACAGTGGGTGATTGGACAGGAACTTGATCATCAACTTGATCGGAGCATTGTAAGAGGAATGCTCTTCGAATACTGCCCTAAAATTACTTGAAGCGATTGATGGCATTTGGTTTCTTGAAGCAGAGTCTAAACCAGTTGGGTGTGCTGAGGTAGATGCCTTGGAATGTTTCTTCGAGATACCGGATTTCACTATTTTTGAGGAGTTTGAAGAACTTGCTAGAAAACAGAGTGCAAGAAGATGAAGGAGAAGTTCGTCGAGTTTTCAGAAAACATAAAACTTCCTTGGGGAAGAAGAAGGGGGTTTTATAGTGGCGGATTTGAAACAGTTATTAGTTTTACCCTAGGTGAAATTGGATAAGGTAAAAATGTTTGGGTTGTTTTCTTTGATTAGGAAAAGAAATCTCAGCCACATATAAGAAAAGGTTTATTATATTTTTTGAGATTTTTCAAAAGGGGTTAGCATTTAATGAAATGTTAGTCCCTAAAACATCACGTCTGAAGAACGTGTGGTGAGGGGGGGGGGGGGGGTTAATCCGTTGTATAAAAGGGGAAGATGTAACGGATTAGACGTTTTGGGGTAATATGTAATGCCCGTGTTTCTAGGCTAGGCATTAATATTGTCATTATAGTCTAGGTTAACCTTTGTAACTCATTTTGAAGAAATGAAAAGAAATTATGTGAATATTATGTGAATTATGTGTTTTATGCTTAATTATTAGGGTTTAAATAATTAAGAATAAAAATGAGCGTCAAAAATAAATATTAGATAAAGCCGATATCTATTAAGAAAGTTATAGTGGTCGTGACAAGGATTACAGATATATAAAGAATGCCGAAATCTGAGTTGTAACGAAGAAGTTATGACCTGTCGAAGTTTCTCGACAAAACCGGCACGGTGCTGAATGTTGTAAAAAGTGAGTTTTTGATAAACTACTTTTTAGCCTTAGTGATCTAAACGAAACTCGTAGTGTTCGTTAAACCGAGAGTAGGCATAAAAAGAACGCCCAAATCTGACTTCGTATGAGGAAGTTATGATTTTTCGAAGTTTCAGCTTAGCAGTAGACAGCTAAAAACTCGAATTTTAGATCGAGTGATTTTTAGCCGACATGTCCTAAACGAGAATCGAAGGTCTCGTCATTAGTAGCACAACGGTAAAAAGTCTGATGAAAACGGACGTCGGATGAAGAAGTTATGAATTTTTAACGGATTTCCTGTCCCGGTCTGTTAAAAATAATAATATAAAAATTAACGTCAAAATTAGCCGACGAAGTCTAAACGAAAGTTGTAGAGCGTAATTTTACCTACGCATGCATATAAAGAACGTCAAAAACGGAGCTCGTATGCGAAAGTTATAGATTTTAGAAGTTTTGGCACGAAAACCGAGAAATTTCGTATAGGTGGCTTCGGCCACGTCACCTTCGCTTAGAACGTGCCACATGTCCGAAATTGGTGAGTCATGCGAGCCACGTGTCCGAAATGCTGCTGAGTCATCCGAGCTTCTGAGCTGATCCGAAGTGGTCCACTGAGAAGGCGACACGTACCCTCTTCCCTCGTGTCCGAACCCTCGCAGCATGCCACGGATGCCTCTACTTCGGACCCTAGACCTCGGTCCAGTAAGAAGCTGCCAGCAAGCCTTCGCATGCGCAGCCATATGCGAGCCCTCCCTGCGAGCCCTCGGATCTTCGCCACCTGGAGGCTTCTCAGCCGTCCGATCAGAAGCTCCTCCCTATAAATAGAAGGCTGCGAGCCTTCACGGGTTTTTTTTAAGAAATTGCCACTTTTAGCCGCTCTTTCCATATTTTCTTCATTTTAACATCCCCTAAAGCCCCGATATCGATTATAACCCCCAAAATACGCCACGAAGTGCCCGTGAAGCCCGGAAAATTTATCTTTTCGGTTTCGAAGCCCGACCTTTGCAGAGCCCGGTTTCTCAATAAGACTCCCAGTTTTATTAGAAACGAACGTTTTAGGAAACGAATTGCTGCCCGATTATCATCAAATCATGTGAGTGTGTAGTTACTTTCACTTTACACATAGATATGAAGTATTTATCTTAAAATACGTGTTATGTGTAAATATATTAATTGTTTATTTGAGGTGATTATTGAACAGATGTTTTATACACGTTTTAAACTGTATATGTATTTTATCTACAAATATGTTGGGTAGAACATGGGTAGAAGAAATAGTCGGTGTATTTTATCTAAATGTTCATTGGTGTACTCCAATCCCCCTCATGGTTGCCTTTAGGACATGTATGGCTGAGGATTTCCCTTAGCAGTAGTGTCCAACCCGATGATATTCCTTAGGCTAAGTCCCTTGTGTTAGGTTTTTAGGGACGTAAAGTGAGGACAACGGGAATGGGTAATCAAGGTTATTGTTGATTGGTGAACTTAATAAGTTATTATTATTGTGGGTTGAAAACCCTATATGCTCACCAGGCTCCCAAGCCTGACCCACTCAGCTTTTTATGATTACAGGTAGTGGACCCCGAGCATAGTTGGAGGATGATGAGAGATTTTTGGATTATAGGCCAGTAGTTGTAAATAACTGTTGAAAGGCTTATAATGTCTTGTTTATGCTTTTGATTTGTATCGGAACATGACATCCCGAGGTTTTGATATATATATGGAAAATATATACCTTCTTAAAGAAGGGTTTTGATAAACTTTTATCATGTTTTATTTTGGGGACCTATTCCGCAACATCTTTTGAAAAGATTTCTCTGATTTTATTTTAAAAAGCATAAATTAAATCGGTCTTTTCTGGCCGAGAAATTAGGGGATGTCACATAATAGGAAGAGACAGTTTAAAAGGGATTTTTATGGAAAATCGTTCTTTTTGTCATCATACCCAAAATAGGTCTGACACAAGGTTTATTCAAAAAGTAGAAATGAGACAGTGATATGCTTCACAATGAATGTTTTTTGAATGTTTTTCTTATTTAATGAATTATCATTAAATAGCACACCACGTTTCAGGAATTTATGAAGCGGTTGAGAAATCAATCAATGTGATTGCAGACTGAGACTTCATTGCGGATGGATCTTTTGTCATTGCGGATGGATGGTTAGATGACTGCAGTAGAAGAACTGAGGAGAACACTTGAACAAGAATTAGTAACAACAAACAATAAGGACCATTGAAAGATAGATATGGTATATAGTTGCGGTACATAGAATGTACTGCGGTACACAGGATATACCAAAACTATCTATCATAAATAACTTCAGTTAGGACCGCAACAGAGACCAAGGATTGTCTGCGGTACCTATCAATTCAAAAAGAATTGTGGGTCCGGATTCATCATTCCTAACATTTGTAAGAAACTGTTGAGTTTTGTAGAGTCAAGTGCCTTTGTGAATACATTAGCAATCTCTTCATGAGTATGGACAAAAATTAGTTCAATGTTACCTTTCAGGATGTGGTCTTTGATGAAGTGATACCGTAGTTCAATATGCTTTGTCTTAGAGTGCTGAGTTGGATTGTGAGAAATCGCTATAGCACTCTCAGAGTCACAATAAATTGGTATCCGCAACATTCTGTATCTGTAGTCCATAAGTTGTGTTTTCATCCACAAGACTTGTGAACAACAGCTGGCTGTGGCCACATATTCAGCTTTTGCGGTAGACAGTGATACACAATTTTGTTTTCTTGATGACCAGCTGACGAGTCTTCCACCCAGAAATTGACATCCACCGGAGGTGCTTTTTCGATCTAGTCTGCATCTGGCATGATCCGCATCAGTGAATGCTTGTAGGCTGAAGTCATTCCCTGCGGGGTACCATAAACCAAGAGTCTTGCTACCCTTTAAGTATCTTAGAATCTGCTTGGTTGCGGTCATATGTGACATTTTTGGATCGGCCTGGTACCTTGCGCATACACCTGTTGCAAAGACAATGTCTGGTCGGCTTGCGGTGAGGTACATCAATGAGCCAATTATACCTCTATAAGTCTTGTGATCCACTGATTCGCTAGAAGGATCAACATATATCTTATATCCGAAGGCCAGGGGGAACTTAGCCGAAGAACAGTTGTCCATTGAATATTTCTTTAACAGTTCAGTGGTGTATTTCTCCTGATGGATGAATATCCCTTGAGTGACTTGTTTCACTTGAAGTCCTAGAAAGAAGTTGATCTCTCTATTCATGCTCATTTGGAACTTGTTGGTCATGAGCTTAGCAAATTCATCCACCATTCCTTGATCAGTTGATTCGAAGATGATATCATCCACATAGATTTGTACAAGCATAAGGTGATTACCATTTGCTTTTCTAAATAAAGTGGGATCAATCACTCCTCTTTTGTATCCGGACGAGACAATAAATTCAGAGAGAGCCTCGTACCACGCTCTTGGGGCTTGCTTTAGACCGTAGACTGCTTTTTCAAGCTTGTAGCAGTAGTCTGGGAATTCAAGACTTTCGAAGCCCGGAGGTTGCTGAAGATAAACCTCCTCTTTTAGTTCACCGTTGAGAAAAGCGCTTTTTACATCCATTTGATGTACCTTGATGTTCTTGTGAGATGCGTATGCTAAGAAGATTCGTCTGGCTTCCATTCGTGCCACCGGAGCATACGTTTCATCATATTCAATATCTTCAAGTTCACTATATCCCTTGGCAACTAGCCTTGCCTTGTTTCTGACGACCGCACCGGATTCATCCAACTTATTCTTGTACACCCATCTAGTACCAACAATGGTGTGACCATGCGGCTTCGGAACGAGCTGCCACACTTTGTTTCTTTTGAATTCTTCTAGCTCTTCTTGCATTGCGGATATCCAGTCTGGTTCTAGTAATGCTTCTTTGATCGTTCGGGGCTCGACCGAGGACGTAAATGCTGCGTAGTGACAATGATCAGATAAATCCTTGGAAGATCGAGTATGGATACCTGCTGATGAGTTGCCGATGATTTGACCTAGTGGGTGGTCCTTCGTCCATACATGTAGACGGGGTTGCAGATGATTAGCAGCTGCGGTAGAGGGAATGTCTTCGATATCGGAAGACTCTGCAGTTGGAGATGGTAGTTCCCCCTAGACTTGAGAACATCCTGCTGAATTGTCTTGAATTGGAAATGTGGGATCAGAGTTTTCTTGGGCAGATGGTGAAGGTTCCCCCTGGATTGCAGACGGGAGTTCGCCTTGAACCTGAGAAGGTTCCCCCTGGATTGTGGATGGGAGTGTGATAATTCTCGAGTCTGTTCTTGTGTCAATGTTCTCTATGTTCTCATCATCCGAGTCCGAAGAAACGTTTGATGGTTGAAATCCTCTGCGGAGAGGGATTGGAGCTGCATCTTCTAGTACTGGAACCTCGATGGTTGTTGTATGGTCCGGAGTTGAGTTTTCCCCCTCAACCGACGAGGTGGAAGTATTTAGTGATATAGAAGTATTTAGTGATACCTCATCGGATGGTATAGGAACAGATACGTCAGCATGCTGCTGTAGAGCTTCTGGGGACACAAGAACTTCGGATAACTTGGCTGTTTCTACAGGGTCAAATAGATCGTTATAGTTTACTTCAACTAGGTTTAGTGGACCCGAAGAAGCAGGAATATCACTTTCTAGGATTGCTGTGGTTTCGATTGATGGAGCGTTGTTGCGGCTGTGATAGTCATCGAATTTGACATCGAAGCTTTCAATTATCAGCCTTGTGCGTCTAATGAGAACCCTATAAGCAACTTTTTTTGTTGAGTAGCCAAGGAAGATGCCTTCATCAGACTTCGGTGTGAATTTATTAAGGTGGTCTCTATTGTTGATTACGAAATATCTACACCCAAAGATATGAAAGAATCGGACATTTGGCTTGCGGTTGTTAAGGCCCTCATAAGGAGTTTTACTGAGACACTTGCACACAATGCTTCGGTTCTGCACAAAACATGTTGTGGCCACTGCTTCAGCCCAGAAGTAGAGAGGAAGGTGTGCGAAGTTGAGCATAGATCTGGCTGCTTCTACCAGAGTACGGTTCCTTCGCTCTACTACCCCATTTTGTTGCGGTGTGTAGGGAGCTGAGAAGTTGTGAGTGATGCCCTTTGAAACCAAGAAACTATTTAAGAGGTGGTTGGTAAACTCGATTCCATTATCACTTCGGATGCGACACACTGGTAGTTTGATTTGAAGTTCTATCTCCTTGATAAAACTGATGAGTGTCTGCGGTGTATCTGACTTGAGTCTGAGAAAGAAAACCCACGTGAAGCGTGTGAAGTCATAAACTATAACCAGTATGTATTTCTTGTGATGAAGACTGGCTACGGTATATGGACCGCAGAGATCAATGTGCAGGAGTTCCAGTGGTTCATAAATTGAGGAATCAATCACCATAGGGTGACTTGCTTTGGATTGCTTTCCATATTCACATGCAGGTCAGAGTGTATCATTGCTGAACTTGAGGATTGGAAGACCTCAGACTAGTTCGCTGGTGACGAAATTGTTGATGTATCTGAAGTTGAGATGAGCTAGCATGCGGTGCCATAGCCAGCTGACTTCGGATACTGCTTTGGATAGGAAGCATAACTACGGTTTGCCTATGATGAGAGAGACGTCCAGAGGATACATAGTACCTTCGGATCGGGATTTGATCAGACACGTGCTCCTATCACTTGTTATTACATAGCAAAATTAGTCATCAAATTTAACTCGATGTCCTGCCTTACATAGTTGGCCAACACTGATGAGATTGTGTTTAAGGCTTTCTACATACGCAACCTTTTGAATAGAGTAGTTTCTCGTAGTAAGAACACCATAACCTCATATTATCCCATTCGCATTGTTGCCGAATGTGACATTTCCACCGTTGCAAATTGGCCTGAAATCCCGAAGGTATTCTAACCTTCCGGTCATGTGCAAGGAGTAGGCACTGTCGATTAACCATTCTTCTTCTAGTTCTTCCTTGCACAAGGCCTGAGAATTACACGGTTAGTTTAGGCATCCAAACTAGTTTGGAGCCTGGGACAAAAGATGAGTTTCTGATTGATGCATGAACCGAGGTTGAAGGGACTGGTTTCGTGTCAACTTTTAATCCTAGTCCTGGGTGTTTGTGAGTTTTTGGAGTGTTGCGATTTTTAGAAAAGTTACGAGGTTTCTGAAAAGGACCAGATTTGACATGAGACGAACCATTTTGACAACTACATTGACATTGACACTTTGTTTGGTCAGCGGTTTAAATGATGAGGTAGGCTTGTGACCGGTCCGAGGGTGGTGAGATCTGACATTAGTGCTGTTGGAATTTGAAAAAGTTAGTTTCGAAAAGGATTTAGCATGTGTAGATTTTTTGGACCTTTTTGTTGGGTTTTGTAAAATACCCTTCCACTTGTTAAAATTTTGATGTGATTTTAAAAGTGTTGGAGTGGGTAAGATATCATTCCATTTTGGATAATCTGAGGAATAGATTTGAAAACCATTGCTTCGAAATGTCCTTACTTTCTTTTGGGTTGTGTCAGATGAGTTTGGAATGACTGTTGAAACTGTACATTCCTTTTTGTATGTTTTCTTGATGGGAGAGTTCTTTGAAATATAGTGCGAGAAAACAAACTTTTCTGGACTCTTAGATTTTGGAAATCTGATATGTCTTTTGTTTTTAGAAAAGATTTGTCGATTTGTGCCTCGAGATCGAATTTCCTCTTTGAAAGCCTTTTTAGCTAAGGTTTTTGGAGAACCGCAGTCATTGGTGTTCAACTACGGTTTCCTGGATACCTTTGAAAGTTTTTGAAAACGAGGGCTAGATTCATCCAAACTGGAATATTCAGGGTTTTGAGAGCATTGACCCACTTCAACATTTTCTACGGGTAATTCATGATGAATTGGCTGAAGAGTCATAGAGCTTTTGATTGAGGACTGCGGTAGGGATGATTTGACTACCGCAGAGTAAGACTGAGTTGGGACTTCTGTGGGACTTTTGTGGGACTTATGTGGCTCATGACTACAGTGAGAGACACTGCGGTCTGAGGGCAGCGATGGGAAGTCCTGTGAAACTTCAGGACTCTCTAGAACAATTTCCTCATCAACAACTGATGAAGTCTGAGAATTTGGATAGATTGTGCCACAGATAGGAGTTTGATCACTTGTGTGACCCGAAACCTCAGGCACAATTTCCTCAATGACACAGTTATTACTTAGATTATGAAGTCTACCGAAGTGTGTTCTAATGTCTTCAGGAAAGGTCTTGTCATTGACTGGGAAATGAAATTCTCGGTCCGGAGGGACATACAGTCAATCTTTGTTAAACCGGGGTGAGGAATCCTTTGCGGTAGGATATCCATTGGACCAACCCCAATTGTATGTATTGTCCACAGTTACATTATTCACCAAATTTTCAATAGCTTCACTTTCATTGAACAGTTTTTCTATTAATAGATTTAAGCGTACAATCTCACTCTGAGCTAAATCTCTTTCGTTCAAAGCTATCTCTAGTTGTGTTTCACTCAACATTCTTGCATCTTTTTCTAACTCTAAGTCCTTTTCTAACATAGCCATTTTGAGTCTTTTGTTGTCCAGTCGTCCTCTTACATGAAACATCTCTTGGGACGCTATGTTCTTCTAATCTAGAGCTTTGTTATAGTCTATAAGGACGGCATCACATGTGTCATTAAGATTGTCTATGAAGGGTTGACAGTCATGTATGCTATAGTTTAGAGTTCGAATCATGAGTTTTACCTGTTCGAAGATGCTTAGAGTTCCATCCTTCACCATGTAGCAGTAGTTCTTTTCCAGCTTTGTAGACCCCTCGTCATCCGTAGTTTCCAGCATGCAGATCTTGCCTTTTCCTTTGACGTTGCTGATGGCTTCTTCTTCATCTCCAGATGACCAAACTTGATGGTCTCTTTTGACATGGGCTACGTATGCCCTTGCCTTTTCCTTTGCTTCCAATTCTTGAGCCATTCACAGGTAGAATGCTCTGTCTTTCACTATGTTGGCCTTGCAATCTTTTGCAAAATGATTCTCTTTGCTGCACCTATGACAAATCACAACATCATTTTTGTCTTCTGAGGGAGTAGCGGAGTCAGTGGTTTGGATGGACTGCGGTGCCTCCTTTGGTTGAGTATTTTGAGATTGCGGTGGTGAATGAGAACTTTTGGGATATCGAGAATGGTTATTATGCGGGTTGAAGTTACGGTTGAACGGAGGTTTGTTGAACTGCTGATTCTTACGAAAGGAAGAAGGTGGTAGCCAGTTGAACTGTTGACTAACAAGAGCAATAGCCTTCTAAAATTCTTCTTCATCATCATACTCTGAGTCGGCTTCGTATCACTACGGAGGAGTGTCATACGAGGAAGATTAGGATTGATTATGTGGTGCTTGTGCTATAAGAGCAAGTGGTCCTCCGAAGTCAGCACAGTCTTTGAGTACGGTGGATTCTTGTGCTTGCAGTTCCACGTAAAGCTTGTAGAGAGACAGCGAGTGAATCTTTATGTCCCCTTGAACTATCATTTTAGCAATAGTCCAATGTCTTCCCAACCCATTGAGAAACTGAAGGTTTGTTTCATGGTTACTGCGGATGGTGCCATCATTAGATAACTTAGTGACTATTAGGTTGAACCTTTTGAAGGAGTCTTCCAAACTTTCGCCAGTATGAGCTTTGAAATTGTTGAACTCATTGAGTGCAGTTGTGAGCTTCTTATCTTGAGCTTGTTCTGAGCCTTCGTATAAATTCTTGAGAACTTCCCATATCTTTTTTGCTGATTTGCAGTTTATGATAATGTCGAAGTTGTCAGGAACAACTCCACAAGAGATTTCATAAAAAGCAACATCATCATTTTCCATTTTATCGAGGTCATCTTTAGTGTGACGGTTCTTGACTGGTTGACCTCCTCCTAGTCTGGCTGTGGCGCCGTTAGTTTAAACTGGTGTAAGAACAGGGACATGTGGTCCTTCTTCTATGGACCGCCATACATCTCTACCAAGTCTGCTTAAGTATCTTTCCATTCTCTGAGACCAGTGATGATATTCATTTGCCACCAATATTGGGGCTCAATTTGAACCACCAACACTGTTTGAAACATTCAGAGATAACGCTTGTGCCATTTTTGCTTGTTTTTTTTAAAGTTTTTTTTTTTAAGAAATGAGCTTCAGTGGTATAGAAGGCCTTTTGAAAATCAGAGTTTTTTTTTCAAAAAAGCAACCACTATGGCTCTGATACCAATTGTTGAGAGAAAAACTTGAGACACACTTGAAAAAACGTTAGAACAAGTATAGTTGCGGAATAGTTTATCTCAAAGGATCTAAAAGCTCAACAATAATAATAAGTTAACGAGTTAGATAATTAGAGAGTTAGTTGCGGAAATGTAAGGAAATATAAATGACAGCAGGTGTTATATCAAGTATACACATAAGTTGATTCTTAACAATGAATGCATTCAGACCAAGTTAGTAAGTGAGATCAAACATAATGATTAAGTCACGAATGACTTGCTCGCAAGAGAGATAATATTCAGTTATATTCAAGTGAACTTTTTGAGAGTAAGAAGGAGAGAGTAATAGAAGATATGAGATTCAAGATGCATAATCAGATAGATGTAAGAGATGTGTAATTAATAAGAGAATTTGAGCTCTATATATAGAGACTCAAAGATTACATTGGATCAATTCTCTATGTGTAGCCATGCAAGGCATACTGGATAATAGAGAGTATTCTAACAAAAGTAGATAAAGAGTTAAACTAAGTAAACTAGAAAGTAAACTGCGGTTGATGATGACTTCGGATGAGGTTACTGATAAGGGTTGACTGCGGATCCTTGAGGGCTGCGGTAGATCAAGTTCAAGAGGGTCACTTTTATGATTCAACACAGAACACACTTGTATTAAAATTATATTATTAATGCAATGGATGATGTTGCTTGTTTACTATTATGCATTGTTGTGATACTGTACATGACGTCCTCCGCCCCTGAACGTTTACGCCGTTCCGGTTTTGGGGTGTGACAGTAGGGGCAGGATTGTTCGTTGGTAGAACATGTTATGGAAGACCATAAGCCCTAACAAGCCACTATAGCTGAGATGGGCAGAGTTCTTACATTTCAAACGCAAGTTCTACTCAGCCTAAAACATGTTAGAGTTGGAGAACACATTTTTGACACTAAAAAGGGAAACATGCCCGTTGACGAATATACCAATGCCTTCATCGATAAGATAGAGTTTGCCTTGTGCATTGTATGTGATGAGCTAACAAAAATTGGTAAGTATGCAAAGGGACTACCGTGGGAGTATATTGTGCCAGTACATTAGGAACCTACTCTTAAGGCAGCTATCTGGGCTACCAAATCTGTTGAAGACATGATCAAGGGAAGAACCGCCGACAAGGATAAAGTTGGTGAGACAAGGAAGGGTGAAGGATTTTGAAAATCTGATAAGAAGATTAAATTCTCGAAGCCTAACCCCAACAAAAAGAGTTTGCGGTGGCAACGAGGCGAAGTGGTGTGAAAAGTGCAGAAGTAAGCATTTCGGGTAATGCAAAGAAGAAGTGACCTACTACAAGTGTGGAAGGCCTGGTCACTATTTGGATGAATGCAGTTACGCTAAGAGGGTATGTTTTGAGTGTAGAGAATAATAACATATCATAAAGGACTGCCCTAAGAAGAAATAGGCTGCAAAGTCAACCACCCAGCCAAGGCCAAAGGCACGAGCATTTCAGATGAGCCTGGACGCATCAGAAGATGAAGGAGATCAAGAGTAGGAAGTTTCTTATCCAAAGTTCAAGATAGGAAGTGGTCATATATGTAGTGTTATGTTGTGTAGCCCGATGTAAGAGGCATGAAGTATGGTGAACTTGAATAATATTGTAATCTTTTTCAGAAGTTATACAACCCAAATTATATTATTCATTGTGTTAAGTTGTTGCGTGATTCTTTTTCTCGTATGGTGACTTGGGGAATGCAAGGCAATTCTCGTAAGGTAGTAGAAGCATATACTACCGGAAGTACATGACTCACACTTTAATCAATAGGAGTCACAAGGTCACTTAGTCACAAGTAGTTTAGTTTGATTTATCTATTTCCGACATTACCTTTGTTTCGGTAATAACTAGGAAGAATGATCTTTGTTATGACCCCAGTGGTCGTAATGAATCGAGTCCAGTTAAAATAAATATGCAGAGTAAGTTACTCAGGTTATACAATCATGTTTGATGTAGTGTAAATGATGGAATGAAAAGATAATCGAAGCAATCGACGAAAATATCCTATCCATTATTACAGATAAACAACTGGTAGCTAGAAATGTTACCTACTATGATGTGGATGTACCTCATTAGAAAATGAAGGAATGTATCCTTCGTGCTAGAGTTTGATTAATAGAGACCTGATTCTATCCATTTCATCATGCGATGTAAGATGATTAGAGCATAGCCATTCAATTTGTTATGCAAGCGAAAGTAAAGGCCTTGTCATGGGTTGAGTCTGTTTGAGAAAGAGTAGAATTCTTCGATAAAGGCCGTGTTAGTAATTTAAAACGTAGGACTGAATGTCCAACAGAGAATGAAAATCGGATGCAAGTTTGAGCATCGCCAATAGTTAAAAAGTCCGAATTTGTACGTCATACATCATCGTCCATTTGGGTTGCATGGCATCATGCTTTTGGATAGACTAAATGAGAGAAATAGCACTTATTAATATATTATAAGTTCTAATATATTAATAATATTATTCAATTAGTATTGATCAAGAATTAATCTAGAATTAATTAAGTGATAAAAAAGGAGACTAATTAAATATATGGGTTGATTGTGTTAATCATCCATACTTGTATAGTGGGCTAGATGCTCCATGGATTATCTAGTTGGGCTAAGGTCCATAGGATGCTCCATGGATTCTCCATGGGAGTTACAAACCCATGGGTCATGGAAATGAAGAGCCATGTTACATTAGGGTTTACATGGTGTAACCCTAATGCAACACACTATATAAAGAACATGTTATCTACCAAAATCGGCTACACTAGTGAGACAAGAGGGCAAGGCCGATTTCAAGTGTTAGCAAATTCTCTCAAAGTTTATTCCAAGAGCATTTGGTGTTGTGTGAAATATTTGAGGCATCACACTTGGGGTGCTAGGCTTTCAAGGTTTCCAAGGAATCAAAACAACAACAAGGTATGTAATTCTAGCCATCTTTATGTTTAAAGTTCCCCATGTATGCTAGATAGGATTATAAACCTTGGAAAAAAGTATTTTGCATCTATTTTAGAAAAACATAGATCCAAGGTTTTTCTAGGGTTGCATGTACACTTAGGAGTGTTAGAATGCTCAAAACCCATCAGTGGTATCAGAGCCTAGGCTTGTTTGTTTTGATACTTGATGCAAAATTGTGAAAAAAACTCGTTTTTATGCATTCTGACGCATGAACTCGCCGAGTCCATGGGGGGACTCGACGAGTCCATGACCAAACTCATCCTACTCGTCGAGTAGGTTCTTGCACTCGACGAGTAGGAGCCCCTGAGTGCAGTTTTTCCAGTTTTGCTGCTGGAAATGGACTAGAAACATTACCCTAAACTGTTTTGGTGTTTTAAAACTTGTTTTAGTTGGTGTAATGGTTGTTCTAATCCATTTACAAATGGCTAATATCAAAATTACATGATTATATGTGTTCATATGTTCCTGAAATTTTGATATGATTAATTCATGTTCTTATGAGTTCTTGATAGATCATAAGAATTACTTGTTTAATGCTGAATTCATGATCTTTATGTGTTTTAATGGAGTCCATAACTTGTCCTCAAGTTATGGATAACCAAAAGTCTCTTCATTTTAATAATTCATAAGTTATGAATTGAAAGGTTTTCTAAAGTTACAAAACTTGCCCTCAAGTTTTGGAACATGTAAAGCCATCTTAATAAACTTTAGTTCCAACCCCTAGAATTTTAAAAGTTAAAATTCAACCCTTATACTTTATAATATTATAAGTTTAATAATATATATATATATATATATATATATATATATATATATGTATGTATAAGATCAAGTCGTTTTACCGTTAGTAGGCCTCATTCACGAAGCCGGTCTATAAGGGGGGTATAAGGTTGTTGCCTATAAAATGGCAGCTTAATGGGTGTCCACTCTCACCCACCGCTTCCTTGACTGGTGGAGGGCCGTTAGCCGAACGCGTAGGACAATGACTTAAAATTCTCATTAAAAGTATAATGATTATTATAAAGTAACTAAATGTTTTATAAATTCCCAATCTTAGTTACATTAGGAAAATGTGAATAAGGTGATAACCCATGAAATTACACTTTGCACTTTGATTAAGTCGTTAGTGGAGCGTGTGTGGTTAACCGGCACACTAACTTGGACTTAGCAAGGTAGGCAAAGGGTGACTTAAGGTTTTTTCATAGGTCGGTGGAGCGCGTGTGGTTAACCAGCACATCGATTAAGTGAAAAACATTAAGGGTACCAAGTAATTTACATGGTTATTTCACACCTTGTTTTGTGATCCTCGGTATCCCAGTCACGAAACATGAAGGGCACACTCGAGATTGAAACATGCCATTGAAAAGTTCAATTAATCTCAAAAGAATCTAGGAGTTTCTAAAACCAAATAAAACCTAATAATTTATATATTTCGTTTTCATGGTGGAAATTGGTGAATCGTCATTCACCTACCTTTCAAATATGTTTTAGCTTAGATTACGGCATCCCTCTTCTAAGTTATAATATATTGTGATTGGATCCTAGCCTTAATATTACACTTGGGTGTTTTATTAAGGACTATCTTTATATCTAAACTAAACTTGTCTTTTTTTTCAGATGTCTACCAACAATGCTGCTCCTGGCTCAAACCCTATCGGCTCCTTCTCTCTCATGAACCTTTGTGGGAGAGTCATCTTTGATGGATCCAACTTTACAGATTGGATCAGGAACATCAGGATGGTCACTCGTTACGAGAACAAAGAATATGTTCTCGACAAGGAACTTAAGGTACCTGAGCCAACTGCTACTCCTGAGGAGTTTGCTGAATATGAGGCACATGAAAGAGATGCTACCAAAGTGACATGCATCATGATGGCCACTATGACAGCCGAGCTCCAAAAGTCCTATAAGGACTATTATCCTTTTGCGATGCACCCGGATTTGATGGACCGCTACCATCAGAGTGCTCGTCAAGAGCGATATGAAATTATCTCCTCCATGATACCAACCCGAATGAAAGATGGTGAACCCATCACGGGCTACATGCAAAAAATGCAAAGGTATGTGGACCGTTTAATGAAGCTGAATGTGAACTTCCCAGAAGAGTTAGCAATAGATATCATTTTGCACTCATTACCATCGTCTTATGATCAATTCCGCATGACATACCACATGAACAAGGAAGAAGTCATCCTCAGCAAACTTCAAAGACTCCTAAAGACCGCAGAATCAGGTCTTAAAGGTAAGTCGGTTGTTAACACTCCTACTCTTACTCCAAACTCCGCACCTGTCCTGGCAATCAGGAAAGGTAGAGGGAAAAAGAGGAAGAACCCTTCGAAGGGTACCAAGGGTAAGACCCTTGACGGCTCCTCTTCAAGCAGAACCAAGAAAGGTTTCGTTACTCCTTCTGCTGACCCAAAAGAGGCTGAATGCTTCTATTGCCATGAAAAGGCACACTGGAAGCGGAACTGCCCAAAGTACCAGCAAGATTTGAAAGATGGGAAAGTGAAACCCAACCATGCAGGTATTTACACTATATTATCCAATAACTCACCCTATTCTAACTCTTGGGTCCTTGATACCGGCTGTGGTATTCATATTTGTTCTGATTTGCAGGGACTAAGAAGAAGTGAGAATGTGGAGCATGGAAAAATAAACTTGATCATGGGGAATAGGAAAGTTTCACCTGTCACCAAGATTGGAGTTTATACTTTGTTGCTAAGTAGTGGGTTTACTTTAGATTTGAATAAATGTTTTTATTCGCCTGAAATGTGAAGAAATGTTATTTCCTTTCATGATTTGTACAAACAAGGGTTTTCCTTCTCTTTTGATAATGAAATTGGTGGAATAAATGCTTTCTTTAATAATGTGTTTTATTTTAAAGCATTACCTTGTGATGGTGTGTATGAAGTTGTGTCTGCTGTAGATAACTTAGGAAATAATGTGTTGTGTATTGATTCTACTAATGATAATAACTTGGATAAAGCATCATTATGGCATTGTCGTCTTGGACATGTAAGCAAGAAACGCATAGGCCAACTCCAAAAGGATGGAGTCTTGGAGTCATTTGACCTAAGGTCAGATGATAGTTGTGAATCATGCTTACTTGGAAAAATGACAAAGTCACCCTTCACAGGTTCTTGTGCTAGGGTGAAGGTTTGTTGGATTTAGTACACACATATGTGTGTGGACCCTTCAAAACTGCTACAAGGGATGCTAATCGTTATTATGTGACTTTTACAGATGATTATAGTAGATATGGATATGTCTACTTAATTAAGCATAAGTTAGAGACTTTCGATAGGTTTAAAGAGTTTAAACAGAAAGTAGAGAATCAATTGGGCAGGAACATTAAGATGCTTCGATCCGATCGTGGTAGTGAGTATCTTAGTACAGAGTTCCTCGACTATCTTAGGGAATGTGGGGTTGTCTCACAATTGACACCTCCCAGGACACCACAGTTGAATGGTGTAGCTGAGAGGCGTAATCGAACCTTGTTGGACATGGTTTGTTCCATGATGAGTCGAGCTATGCTACCAATCTCATTCTGGGGGTATGCCTTAGAGACTGCCGCCCATATCCTTAATCTGGTCCCTACAAAGAAGGTTGCCAAAACACCTCACGAGATGTGGACTGGAAAAGTTCCTAGTCTAGCCCACATCAAGATTTGGGGTTGCGAAGCTTTCGTGAGGCGCGAGACTCACGATAAGCTCGAACCTTGAAGTGAGAGGTTTATTTTCATCAGCTACCCACACAAATCCTTTGGTTACCTCTTCTACAGACCTAGTGAGAATGTGGTCTTTGTAGCAAGGAGGGGTGTCTTTCGAGAGAGAGAGTTCATAAGCCAAGGAAACAGTGGGAGGCAAATTGACCTTGAAGAAATTCAAGAGTCAAGTGGTGAAGGAACCTCAAACCCTAGCAGTCAACTTGAGGAGGAAACTCCTGTTGATCCAATTGACGAGTCTGTACCTCTAAGGCGTTCCACAAGGGTTAAGAATGCACCTGAGCACTACTATGGTTTCCATATTACTGCAGAAGGTGAGACACTTATCTGTGATGAGACACTGGTAAGTCTGGATGAACCTAACAGCTATGCGGAAGCCATGGCAGGCCCCGAGTTTGCTATATGGAAAGAGGCAATGGACAGCGAGATACAGTCCATGTATGGCAATCAAGTTTGGAACTTGGTTGACAATGTACCAGGTCGTAAGACAGTTGGGTGCAAATGGATCTTCAAGAAGAAGACCGACATGGATGGTAATGTACACACTTATAAGGTGCGACTGGTTGCAAAGCGCTTTTCTAAAATCCAGGAGTTGATTATGATGAGACTTTTTCACCAGTAGCCAAGATTAAGTCTATTAGGGTATTGTTAGCCATTCCTGCATTTCATGACTATGAAATATGGCAAATGGATGTCAAAACCGCTTTCCTTAATGGAAAGTTGGCTGAGGATGTTTACATGAGTCAGCCTGAGGGTTTTTTCAGTACAGAGAACCCTAATAGAGTGTGTAAGCTTGAGAAATCCATTTATGGATTAAAGCAAGCACCTCGCAGATGGAATCTTTGCTTTGATGAGAAAGTCAAAGAGTTTGGCTTTTCGAGAAATGAAGATGAATCTTGTGTGTATGTCAAGGCTAGTTTGAGTATAGTTAGCTTTTTGGTACTGTATATGGATGACATACTACTCATAGGAAATGACATCCCAACCCTGCAGGAAGTGAAGTCCTGGCTTGGGAAGTGTTTCGCTATGAAAGACCTAGGAGAAGCTACCTATATTCTAGGGATAAGGATTCTGAGAGACCGGAGTAAAAGACTAATTGGAATTAGTCAGATTACCTACTTGGATAAGGTGCTGATGAGGTTCAGCATGCAATATTCCAAGAAAGGAGAGTTACCCATCCAGAGTAATTCTAGATTGAGTAAGACTCAGAGCCCGAGTACCGAGGTTGAGATAGCAGAATTGAGTCGAGTACCTTATGCTTCTGCAGTAGGCTCGATCATGTATGCTATGACCTGCACTCATCCTGATGTAGCCTTTGCTTTGAGCATGGTTAGCAGGTATCAGGGGAACCCTGGTAAGGCTCACTGGACTGCGGTAAGGAATATCCTCAAGTGCCTGCGGAGGACTAAGGACTGGGTCCTTACCCTTGGTGGGAGTGATGACTTGAGAGTTGTAGGGTATAGTGATGCTAGCTTCCAGACTGATAGGGATAATTTCTGCTTTCAGTCAGGCTGGGTCTTTACCTTAAACGGAGGAGCAATTTCTTGGAAAAGTTCCAAGCAGGAGACAGTGGCTGATTCAACTTGCGAATCAGAGTATATAGCGGCAAGGGAGGTAGCAAAGGAGGCGACATGGCTAAAGAACTTCATTGGAAACCTTGGAGTTGTACCAGCCATAAAGGAGCCCATCGAGATTTTCTGTGATAGTGAAAGTGTTGTTGTCTTAGCAAAGGAACCAAGGGATCACGGGAGATCCAGACACATTGACAGAAAATATCATTTCATCAGACATCGAATAGAAGAAGGACTCCTCGTGGCAAAGAGGGTATCATCGGATGAGAACCCGACATATCCCCTCACGAAGGGACTGGGTAGGGTTAAGCATCTCCAGCATGCAAGGAGCATAGGGCTGAAGGATGATATTAGTTTTAGTAGTTAGATAGTTTTGAAATTTGTAAAGTGTAATTGACATTTGATGATGAATAAAAGTTGTTTATTTATGAGTAAAGTGTTGCTATCTTTTGTCAATCGTTTACTATTATTTCTTTTGCATGTTTTGACTTACAGAATATTTATGTTGTGTTTTACATATTATTCAAATTGTCCACAGTCGGTCATATGTTGGAAGTAGATATGAATTAAGACTGTCATGAGTTGGTTGTAGAGGTCTAAGATGTTGCACATGGCCTCAACACTCGTGAGTACTCGTAAGTTCTGAGTATTGGATTCAACCCACGCTCGCTGGTATCACTTCATGGAATTTATCTCGAGTGATCGCGAGACGGTAATATCATATAAGTCTTCAAACCTAGAGATATGACTTGTTGACTATGAGTTGGTTATGCATTGATCGTGCGAAAACGCATTGGTAACTTGATGTTATAAAACGTGCCATTGTGTGTGCTTTAACAAGTAGTAGAACAAGCATATGAGTCGAAGTTTATCTGTTCCTTCTTAGATTAGAAGCGATATCTGGGCCCCTCGATGATTTTGTTTTGACCTATGTACCGGGCCCGGTCAGAACTAAATTGATGTGTTCAAATAAGTTCTATGTCAAACAAATCGGAAATCGGGAAACAAACTGCTGGACAAAAGTAAGACATTGTTCCATGTATTTGTCCGGCTGATATCTAGAACAGAGGATTATATGATCACTTATCTTAAATGGCGTATCATCATCTTCTCAGTTCCGAGAGACCTTGAAAAGAGCTACGATTGCTGATCGGTTCCTGAAGTCATACTTGCAGTTATAGTTATTAGACTTATCCAAGTGGGAGACTGTTGGATAAGGTGTCTAAGTCCATAACTATTTCTGGTATGTACTTGACCCGACCCGGCATGGTCCATTTGGGTTGCATGGCATCATGCTTTTGGATAGACTAAATGAGAGAAATAACACTTGTGGTTTATTAATATATTATAAGTTCTAATATATTAATAATATTATTCAATTAGTATTGATCAAGAATTAATCTAGAATTAATTAAGTGATCAAAAAGGAGACTAATTAAATATATGGGTTGATTGTGTAAATCATCCATACTTGTATAGTGGGCTAGATGCTCCATGGATTATCTAGTTGGGCTAAGGTCCATAGGATGCTCCATGGATTCTCCATGGGAGTTACAAACCCATGGGTCATGGAAATGAAGAGCCATGTTACATTAGGGTTTACATGGTGTAACCCTAATGCAACACACTATATAAAGAACATGTTATCTACCAAAATCAGCTACACTAGTGAGACAAGAGGGCAAGACCGAGTTCAAGTGTTAGCAAATTCTCTCAAAGTTTATTCCAAGAGCATTTGGTGTTGTGTGAAACATATGAGGCATCACACTTGGGGTGCTAGGCTATCAAGGTTTCCAAGGAATCAAAACAACAACAAGGTATGTAATTCTAGCCATCTTTATGTTTAAAGTTCCCCATGTATGCTAGATAGGATTATAAACCTTGGAAAAAAGTATTTTGCATGTATTTTAGACAAACATGGATCCAAGGTTTTTCTAGGGTTGCATGTACACTTAGGAGTGTTAGAATGCTGAAAAACCATCATTTATCCGATCAATTTGATCCCTATCCCCATGGGGGATGTTTGCGTGATTGTGGGTATGGATTGGCTGTGTCGTTTCAGTACTATGATTAACTGTGAGGGCCAGCGCATGGTAGTTTGAACCCTAAGTGGGGGAGAACTGGTTATCTATGGAGAGGGCTCCAGGATGGGATTAGGGTTTTGTTCTGCAGCAAGGGCTTGACAATATATTCAGCATGGGTGTGTGGCGTAGTTGGCTTATGTGGTGGATACGCATGTTAGGGATCAGGTTTCAGTTTCAGAGGTCCCGGTTGTTAGGGAGTTTTTTGATGTGTTTCCGGAGGAGTTACATGGTGCGCCTCCTGAGGGGCAGGTCGAGTTTAGGATTGACCTTGTGCCAGGTGCGGCCCCGATTGCAAAGGCGTCATACCTCTTGGCACCGACTGAGAAGCAGGAGTTGTCATCTCAGCTGCAGGAGCTGCTAGGCAAGCAGTTCATCAGACCGAGCAGTTCTCCGTGCGGAGCGCCGATTTTGTTCTTCAAGAAGAAGGATGGTTCACACCGGATGTGAATTGATTACCGGGAGTTGAACAAGTTAACGGTGAAGAACCGTTATCCCCATTCGTGGATTGATGACCTCTTTCATCGGTTGTAGGGTGAATCTTGGTTCTCCAAGATAGATCTGAGGTCTGGGTATCATCAGGTCAGAGTGAGAGAGTACGACGTGGAGAAGACCGTGTTCCGGACTCGTTATGGGCATTACGATTTCGTGGTTATGCCGTTTGGGCTCACCAATGCGCCGACAATATTCATGGATTTGATGAATCGAGTATGCAGGTCGATGCTCGATCGTTCTGTTATTGGGTTCATTGATGATATCTTGGTGTATTCCAAGACCAGAGAGCAGCATGAAGAGCATCTTCGTCACCTTCTGGGGGATTTGAGGTAAGAACGAATTTATGCTAAGTTCTTGAAGTGCGAGTTTTGGTTACGCTAGGTTCAGTTCCTTGGACACCTCATTAACCAGGATGGGATATTGGTCGATCCGGCCAAGATTGAGGTTGTGATTCAGTGGGAGGTTCCGAAATCTCCCTTGGATATTAGGAGTTTCTTGGGTTTGGCAGGGTACTATCAGAGATTCATTCAGGATTTCTCCAAGATTGCAGTACCCCTCACTCGTCTGAAGATGAAGGCGGTGGATTTCTGATGGGGCCCTAAGTAGCAATCGACATTTGAGACCCTTCGGCAGAGACTTTGTGAGTCCCTGCTCTTGACCCTCCCAGAGGGAATTGAGGATTTTGTGGTATTCTGTGATGTATCCATCAATGGTTTGGGGGTGGTCCTCATACAGAGAGGACGAGTGATAGCATATGCTTCATGGCAGCTGAAGTCGCACGAGACACAATATCCCACACATGATCTAGATTTGGGGGCAGTGGTTTTTACCCTCAAGATTTGGAGGCACTATCTTTATGGGGTCCACTGTAC
Source organism: Lactuca virosa (assembly GCF_052849685.1). Classification (NCBI taxonomy): domain Eukaryota; kingdom Viridiplantae; phylum Streptophyta; class Magnoliopsida; order Asterales; family Asteraceae; genus Lactuca; species Lactuca virosa. The sequence continues at coordinate 257,374,994 of NC_136434.1, forward strand.
TATCTATATGGATCACAAGAGTCTGAGGCATATTATGGAATAGCCGAACCTGAACATGAGGCAACACAGGTGGCTGGACGTAGTCAAGGATTATGACTGTGAGATCCTTTACCATCCAGATAAAGCAAATATGGTAGTATATTCCTTGAGCCGCAAGTCAGCTGGGTATTCATATTGGGTATCGTGTATGAGGATGTAAGTGGATTCCCCGCTTTTGGGATTGATTAGGGAGGCTCAGGCCGAGGGTGTTCGGGAAGAAAATTGGAAGAAATAGAGGATCAGGGGTGAGAATACTAGATTTGTTTCAGATAGTCATGGGTTGTTGACCCGATGTGGTCGGGTTTGGGTTCCGATGTCTGGCGGGGTCAGACATATTATATTGGAGGAGGCTCATAAGTCTCATTTTTCTATCCATACGGGAGCCACCAGGATGTACTGGGATCTGAGATTGAGTTATTTGTGGTCGTGTATGAAGAGGGAGATAGCCTGGTACGTGGAGAGATGCATGACCTGCAGGATGGTTAAGGTTGAGCATTAAAGGTCGCATGGCAAGCTGCAACATCTACAGGTTCCCATATGGAAATGGGGGCATATTTCGATGGACTTCATCACCAAGTTGCCGAAGACGGGAAAGGGTTTTGATGCTATTTGGGTCATCGTGGATCGATTGACCAAGAGTGCCCACTTTCTGGCAATTCGGGAGAGTTCTTCGGCTGATAAGTTGGCCGATGTGTATATCCGCGAGATCTTTGCTCGCCATGGGGTTCCGGTCTCCATTGTTTCAGACCGTGATGTTCAGTTCACCTCCTGTTTTTGGCAGAGGTTCCATGAGGAACTGGGCACGAGGTTACACTTTAGTACTGCTTATCATCCGCTGACCGACGGCCAGAGTGAGCGGACGATACAGACCCTTGAGGATATGTTGCGGGCCTATGTTATCAATTTTAGTGGGAGATTAGACTCCTACCTACCTCTTGTAGAGTTCTCCTACAACAACAGTTATCACTCCAGCATTGGTGCTCCACCTTTTGAGCTCTTATATGGGCGGAGATGTCGTACCCCGGGTTGCTGGGGAGAGGTTGGTCAAAGGGTTATGGGTCAGACCAATGTGGTCCTTGAGACCGCAAAGATGATTCAGCAGATCAGACAGAGACTGCAGACTGCTCAGAGTCGGAAAAAAGGATATGCCGACCGGCACCGATCCGAGTTGGAGTTTTAGGTCGGCGACATTGTGTTACTGAAGGTCTCAACATGGAAATGCGTGATATACTTCAGGAAGAGGGGAAAATTGGGTCCCCGTTATATTGGTCTGTTTTGAGTGATCGCCAGGGTTGGAAAGGTTTCTTTCAGGTTGAATCTTCCCGAGGAGCTCATCCCGATTCATAACACTTTCTATTTTTCGCAGCTACGAAAGTGCGTATTGGATGAGAATGCAGTCGTTTTCTTAGATGATATTCAGGTTGATGAGCACCTGAACTATGTTGACAGGCCGGTGGCTATCCTGGAAAGAAAGGTAAAGGTTTTGTGTAGCAAGGAAGTACCTTTGGTAAAGGTACGGTGGCAGCACCGGAGGGGCTCCTAGTGGACCTGGGAGCCAGAGGCTGAGATGCGGGAGCATTATCTGTATTTTTTCACCGCAACAGACTTCAAGGACAAAGTCTAATTCAAGTGGGGGAGAGTTTTAACACCCCGGTATTCAGGTACTTCTAAATTCATCAGTATGGTTTAATTCATGTCATTTTGGTCCCTATAATAGAAAGAAGTACCCATGAGAAGCCCTAGTGGCAATATTGTAATTTTGGGATAGGAAGAGTACGCTAAGCATACATGAGGGTACGCTGAGCGTACTAGGGCGCACCCTAGTACGTTGGCATACACTAATGTACGTTGGGCATACTCATGTCTGGAGGAAACCCTAAGTTGGAGGGTTTGAGGGGTATTTAAACATCCTTATTGCTCATTTATCCCAACCTTTTCTACCTCCAAAGCCTTAGAGTCATTCTTCCAAAACCCTAGCCCCCTTAGAGTGTGATTTGAGCCTTAAAGTGTGTTCTTGGTGTATTAGAGGAAGGAGAAGTTGCATCAAGAAGCCTTGAAGTGGAAGCAAGCTTGAGGATGTGGGATCTTTGCCCCTTTGTGAAGCTCCAAAAGGTATAAAGTCTATACCTTTATGTTTTGGTTGTTAGATCCCATCTTTGGAAGTTTTATGTTGCTTTTCTTGTCCCAAAGGTCCCATTCTATGCATGTTTGGTTATTGACATTTTAAGTTGTCCTTCCAGACCCTAGGAAGGGTCCTAAGCCATAAAAATGAGGTCCCAATGGCTAGAATTGTCTCATGCATCTTGTAGAGGGTCTTAATGGATTAAGACCTTGTATTAAGGACTTTGTGGAAGTGTAAAGTCATAAAGTTGGAGACTTTATGACTTTAGGGTGCATTTGGACAGTAGATCTCAAGTATGGGCTTAAGTGCTTAAGCCATTAAAAATTTAATGAAGCTATGAGATCTACGAGGTTACGCCCCGCATTGGTGGGAGTACGCCCCGCGTACTCGGTCAGCCACCCCGGAAGTTGGTCAATGCGAGGCTTCGCGTATGCTTAGCGTACCTCTGGGTTACGCCACACATACTCGTATGAGTCAGTCCTTGTCGAGTTGACTCGGTTGAGTTGACTAGGCTGGGTTAACTCAGTGGGATTAATGGGTTTGACCATTTGACTTTGACCAGTTGACTTTAAGTTTGACCAAGTTTGACTTTGAAGGCATTTCGGGTATTTCAGGATTTTGATGGAATTCCTCACTTAGTGGATGTAGGTATTGACTTGAGAGCTGAGATTCGGAGTCGGGCCTTATCAGTTCTGTCTAGTTTGTGAGGTGAGTTTTCCTCGCTATACTTTCGGGTCGAAGGAACCAAGGTTGGCCCATTGGTTTGATAACCTGATATTCGTTGATATGTTGAGTATGGAGTAGATATGCATGCTAGTTTTGATATGCTAGTCTGGTATAGGACTACCTGTGATACTGTCTGTTTATATGTGTATGTTATTATTTGTTTTATATCGACATATTGTGTGGGTTGGGTTGAGGTTGTACTACTCCGTGCTATAGCCAACAAACCCTGGAGCAAGCCATATATGAGTTGAGGGACGATGAGGGCATGTCAAACTCATACTGAGGGCTCATGTGCGTTCCAATTACGAGCTGAGGGTCAGGAAGCGCATGCCAAACTCGTACTGATGGCTTAGTTATATTTAGTCTGAGGACTGATCAGGCCGGGGAGCAAGCCAGACATAAGTTGTGGGCCAAGGACAAGCCAGACTTATGATGTGGGCTCAGGGGTGATGCAAGCTGTTAGATGTGGACCCATTTGTAACGCCCGTGTTTCTAGGATAGGCATTAATGATGATGTAATAGTCTAGGTTATCCTTTGTAACTCGTCTTGAAATAATAAAGACGTATTATTTGAGTATTATGTGTTTTGTGCTTAATTGTTTGACTTAAATGAATTAAGGATAAAAATAAGTGTCAAAATGAAATGTTAGATAAACCCGATTTCTATGAAGGATGTGGTAGTGGTCGTGACGAGGTTTCCGAATATATAAAGAATGCTGAAATCCGAGTTATAACGAAGAAGTTATGACTTGTCGAAGTTTCGCGACAGAACCGACACGACGCTGAATGACGTAAAATATGAATTTAAGATAGAGCAATATTTAGCCTTAGTGATCTAAACGAAATTCGTAGAATATGTTAAACCGAAAGCGTGCATAAAAAGAACGTCTAAATCTAACTTCGTATGAGGAAGTTATGATTTTTCGAAGTTTCGACTTAGCGGTATGCAGCCCAAAGTTCAAATATGAGACCGAGAGATTTCTAGCCGGAACACTCTAAACGAGAATCGAAGATCTCGTCGATAGTAGTCCAACGGTGAAAAGACAAACGAAAACGGACGTCAGATGAAGAAGATATGATTTTCTAACGGAGTTTTCCTGTCCCAGCCTACTAAAAATAATATAATTAAAATAAAATCAAAATTAGCCAATGGAGTTTAAACGAGAGTTGTAGAGCATGATCTCACTTAAGCGTGGATATAAAGAACGTCGAAAACGGAGCTCGTATGCGAAAGATATGAATTTCTGAAGTTCGTAACACAAAATTCGAGGCTGTGTCAGAGCTCACGAGGTGAGCACAGTGCTCACGACGTGAGCACAGACTGGACACCCTCCAGAGCAAGTGGAAGAATGACGAACGCAGTGACCTACTGAGCTCACGACGTGAGCACTTAAATCTCAAGACGTGAGTACATAAAATGGCCCTATAAATAGAAGTTGAAGGCCAGCCGAGTTTTGTTGCTCAATTCCTTTCCTCTCTCCCGTATTACATCGATTTACGTGCAAAGAAGTACCCCCGAAGCCCCGGTATCATCCCAAAACCCGAAGCGAGTCCCGAAGCCTGAAGAACCCGAGAAGAAAATCCTAGATTAGGTCCCTTGTAATAGTTGTTGTCGTAGGGACGTAAAGTGAGGATAACGGGAATGGGTAATCGGGTTATTGTTGGTTGGTGAAATTAAATATAATTATTTATTGTGGGTTGAAAACCCTATATGATCACCAGGCTTCCAAGCCTGACCCACTCAGTTTCTTTGTATTACAGGTAGTGGCGCGAGAGCATAAGTTGGAGAACATGTGAAGATGTTTTTGTTTATAGACCTGTAGTTGTATATAACCGTGTAAGGTCTATGTTTTATTGTTTATGCTTTTGTGTCTGTATCGGAACATGACATCCCGAGTTTTGTTATATAATGAAAATACATTTCTTTAAGAAATGCTTTGATAAACCTTATTTTATCATGTATTGTTTTGGGGACAAATTCCGCAACTCTTTTAAATCAATGGATTTACTCTAAAATTATTTTAAAAGCATAAATGAAACCGGTCTTTTCTGGCCGTGATTTTGGGGATGTCACAGTTGGTATCAGAGCATTAGTTTAAGCGAACTAGGAATTTGTAGGATTTCTAGAGTTAAACTTAGAATTCTAAGTGAAGATTTTGAGATAGTGTCTGTTATATTTTAGACACGAGTACTAGTTTATTTTAGGAAAGTTGCCTAAAATGCTTTTATGTGCTAAATGTTATATGTTTGCCATATATGATATTATTTTTTCGGATCTATGGTTTGTTGCCAACCGGATCTGAAAGCTTATGTGTTTAGGATTCTAAGTGTATGATTACGATATTAGAACTAGCATGTAAACGTTCGGAGTGATAAGGATGATTTGATTATCTATCGTGATTGAGGATCTAAATTCACCTTGTTCGGTGTATAGATCAACGATGGCAAGAACATGAAGTGGTGTTGGAAACGTAGATGAAAACAGGAATCAACAGCCTCAACCACCAGTGGTTGAGCAAATACCCGTTGTAGCAGCAACACCTGAGCCAATGACAATGGCTGGTGTACAATTGATGATTCAGACGATGTTGGATCGTCAGATGGAAGAAACAAGACGTCTGCCTCAGTAGAATCGTGAAGAACCTTCAATGCCGATTGTGCAGCCCGAATTAAGTGAAGGGCAGTCGGAAGGAGGTAACTTCAGTGGGACTGTTGGTCAAGCCAACCCACCGTTAGTTAGACAAAACCACCAGGAGGGAGGAATTGATGGACTTGGATGCAAGTACAAAGATTTTCTGACTTGCAAACCATCGACCTTCACTAGAAAGGAGGATCCGATCGGAGTTATGGATTGGATCTCGGAGATTGAGCTAGCCTTCATGACGTGTGGTTGCAGAGGCAAGCTGCAGACCACGTTCGCAATACGTTAGTTCAGGGGTGGAGCTGTTCGTTGGTGGAACACTCTGGGGAAGACCCTAAGCCCTAATGAGCCACTACAACTGACTTGGGCAGAGTTCTTGGTGCAATTCAAGCGCAAGTTCTGCTCGGCCCAAAATCTGCTGCAGTTGGAGAACAAGTTTCTGACTTTGACGAAAGGCAGCATGTCAGTTGATGATTATACATACACCTTCACCGACAAAATGGAGTTTGCTTTGTGCATCGTTCCAGTTGAGCTAACAAAGGTAGACCGATAAGCAAAGGGACTCCCATAGGAGTACGCAGTGCCAGTACGTCAGGCACCTATTCTGGAGGCAGCTATTTGGGCTGCCAAGTCTGTTGAGGACATGATCAAGGGAAGAACCGCCAACAAAGTTGAAGTTGGTGAAAAGAGCAATGTGACATCCCCAAAATCACGGCCAGAAAAGACCGGTTTCATTTATTCTTTTAAATAAAATCAGAGTAATCCTTTGATTAAAAGAGTTGTGGAATTTGTTCCCAAAACAAAATATGATAAGAATTTATCAGAGCATTTCATAAAGAAATGTATTTTCATTATATATCAAAACCTCGGGATGTGATGTTCCGATACAGACCAAAAGCATAAACAATACAAAATAGACCTTACAACAGTTACATATAACTACGGGTCTATAATCCAAAAATATCTTGACAATGTCATCCAACTTATGCTCTCGTGCCACTACCTGTAATACAAGAAAACTGAGTGAGTCAGGCTTGGGAGCCTGGTGAGCATATAGGGTTTCAACCCACAATAAATAAATATATTTAGTTCATCAACCAACAATAACCCGATTACCCGTTCCTGTTATCCTCACATTATGTCCCTAAAACACCTATCACAAGGGACCTACACTAAGGAACAACATCGGGATGGACACTACTGCCAAGGGGGTTCCTCAGCAATAAATGTCCTAAAGGCAACCATGGGGGGATGGAGTACAGTGGTGAACACATCGTTCACAAACACCTACAGGTTGCGAGCCTGCTAGCGTTCCACTGGACTGTCTAGAAGAGTCTGTGGTCATCATCCATACTCCGCTAGATGAAAGAATCAACAACAACAACATCGAGCCTCTCATCATTTTATTTCATCACACACCAACTGTCTACCCATGTTCTACCCAACATATTAGTAGATAAAATATATACATTTATATACAGCTTAAAACCTGTACAAAATATCCATTCAACAAATAGTTCGAATAAACAAATAATATATAAACACATAGCACGTATTTTATAGAGAATTCTTCATATCTATGTGTTAGAAGAAAACGAATATACACTCACTTGAAAAGACGATGATCGGACAACACCTCGTCTCTTAAAACAATTGTTTCTGATAAAACCGGGATGTTTTCTCCAAAACCGGGCTTTACGCGGGCAGAGTTTCGGCTCGAAAACTTTACTTCTCGGGATCTTCAGGGCTTCGGGACTTGCTTCGGGTCTGGGGAATAATATCGGGGCTACGGGGGTATTTCTTGCACGCAAAACGAGGAAATATGGGAGAGAGAAGAATTTGAGCACTAAAACTCGGCAGCCCACGACATCTATTTATAGGGGTTGATCCCTGTGATTACGCTGGGTGTAACTTTAGAGTACGCTAGGCGTACTCCCTCTACAAGAAGTACGCTGGGCGTACTCTTCGGATAAGCTTTGGTATGCGTGCCTCGAACTTCAAAAATTCATAACTTTCGCATACGAGCTCCGTTTTCAACGTTCTTTATATCCACGCGTAGGTGAGACTATGCTCTACAACTTTCATTTAGACTCTGTCGGCTAATTTTGAATTTATTTTTATTATATTATTTTTAGTAAGCCGGGATAGGACAACTCAGTTATAAAATCGTAACTTCTTTATCCGATGTCCGTTTTCGTCTGTCTTTTTACCGTTGGACTACTAACGACGAGATATTCGATTCTCGTTTATATTGTTTCGGCCAAATATCACTCGATCTCAATTTCGAGATTTGGGCTGTATACCGCTAAGTTGAAACTTAGAAAAATAATAACCTCCTCATACGAAGTCAGATTTAGACGTTCTTTTTATGCACGCTCTCGGTTTAACGAATTCTACGACTTCCGTTTAGATCACTAAGGCTAGATATCGCTCTATCTTAAATTTGTATTTTACGTCATACAGTGCCGTGTCGGTTCTGTCGTGAAACTTCGACAGGTCATAACTTCTTCGTTATAACTCGGATTTCAACATTCTTTATATATTCGGAAACGTTGCCACGACCACTACAACTTCCTTCATAGATATCGGGCTTATCTAATATTTTATTTGATCGCTTATTTTTATCCTTAGTTCATTTAAATCACACAATTAAGCAATAAACATATAATACTCAAATAATACATTCTTATTATTTCAAAACGAGTTACAAATGTTAACCTAGACTATTACATCAACATTAATGCCTAGCCCCGAAACACGAGCGTTACAATTCTCTCCACCTTAGAATGATTCCGTCCCGGAATCATCAACGAAAATAGGACTTGTATAATGATTCCATACGTTATCTTTCCATCCTAAGTAACTTTTATGTTTCCTCGAAAGAGTATCTAACTCTAGGGCTTCTTGACTGCAGATGATGCTCAATCTTGCATCTGCTTTTCGTACTATGTTGGACTTTCAATCATAACTTTCAAGTTACACAATAAGTCCTTATTGTGGTCACCTTCTTCTTCTTCTTAGGATAAATACTTTCCTTTATCTATTGTAACAGACCGATGGGTCATGCTCTAATGATCTCTCATCGTATGATGCAACGCTTAGACTCAAGTCTCTTAGAGTCAAATTCCAGAATGGAATATACCTTCCTTCATATTCTAATGCGATATAACCACATTTTAACATGTAGCATTTCTAGCTACTAACTTCTTTAACAACGAGCGCGATACAATTGGTCGTATTGATTTCACCCTTCTGACTTAAGTCGGATGTTACATCGAGCTTAGTTCTCCGAACCACGTAGCAAACTCATTGTAGTCGGACTCAATTCGATATGACCACTAGGGTCGGAATAACAACCATCTTACTAGTCATTACCGAAACAATGGTAATGACATACTTGAATAAAACGGAATCAATTACTAGCTTCTTGGTAACCTTGTGACTTTCCCTGATCCAAGCCTGAGTCATGTGCTTCCAGTAGTATAGATCTCTACTACTATTCACACCTACTCATACTCGTCCCAAGTATTGTCTCGCAGTCCCCAAGTCCTAAAATCACAAAACAATTTAACACATACGAATGTGTCCAAATAATTATAGAAATTTTCCTAGACTCTACTAGGACTTCTTCCATGCGCATCTTCAATCATCAATTCTACTTTAACTCGATTGGTGATGGAAATTCCAGATTATGGGACAACTTCAAGAATTACACCAATCGTTCCATCATCCTGCCAATCGAAGGTGTACTTCAGACGTACTGTACTCCTTTAAACGTACTGTTATTTTATCAGACATAAACTAAAGGCAAGATACCACCTTCGACATCTTCTGATAGGTGTCACTCAATACATCAGATAACAAAACCAGGGTTTATATTAATTCTTGAAACTATTACACAAAAGTTCAAGTTCACCCTATACTATGCCTCTAATAGGCTACACCATATGTTACTTCATAATTTGATCTTTGGATAGGAAATCCTTATTCCTAATTCCTCGCATTATTGTCTGCTTCGTCGAGGATCATGTGGAATGCCCTTGGCTTTGGTGGAATATTGGGTCTTTCTGCCTCCTTCTTTTTAGGACAGTCTCTCAAGATGTGCCCCTCCTCACCACACCCGTAGCAGACTTTCTTGGTAAGGGTGCATTCGTTGGCATAGTGCCCTGGCTTTCCACATTTGAAGCATATGGATTCCCCGCCACATTTCTTAAAATGCTTCTTCTTGCATTTGTCGCACCATTTCGCTTCGCCTCCTCCACTTCCTCCTCTCGAACCAGATTTCGAGAATTCATTTTTCTTGTTGGACCCTGAAGACCCATCAAACTTCCTCTTCTCACCAACCTCTGGTCTCTCCAGACCCTTCTCACTGATCTGAGTCTCAACATTCTTAGCAGCCCAGATGGCGGCTTTCAATGTGGTTGCTTGCTTAACCATTGGAACATAGTCCGCTGGTAATCCACGGGCAAACTTGTTAACCTTGGAGAGTTCAGTTGGAACTAAATATGGAATAAGCTTCATCTTTTCCGTGAAACTAGCAGCGTATTCAGTAACGCTCATTTTTTCCTTTTTCAAATTCTGAAACTCATTATTGATTTCCAGAAGGTCCTGCTCGGAGCAGTATTGCAATTTGAGTTGCACCACAAAGTCTTCCCAAGACATCCTGCTCGCTTCTCCCTTGGGCATCGAGTCAGCTAACAACTTCCACCAACTCAACACTCCAAATTTTAACAGAGGGATCGCAATAGCGGTCTTCTGCCTGTTGCTGCATTCGCAACTTTCAAACATCGTCTACATTTCGGAGATCTAGTTTATAACTTCTACCGGCGTCGGGCTTCCAGATAGACATGGTGGTTTGGATGCCATGAAATCTTTATACTTGCATCCACATCCGTCGTTTCCTCTATTATGGTTGTTACGTCTAACCACCGCTGGGTTGGATTGACCAATAATCCCACTGAAGTTTCCTCCTTCCGACTGCCCTTCACTTAATTCGGGCTGTTCAATCGGCATTGAAGGTTCTTCACAATTATGTTGAAGCAGACGTCTCGTTTCTTCCATCTGACGATCCAACATCGTCTGAATCGTCAATTGTACACCAGCCATTGTCATTGGCTCAGGTGCTGCTGCTACAACAGGTGCTTGCTCGATTACAGGTGGTTGATTCCTGTTTTCGTTCGCGTTTCCAACTCCGCTTCTTGTTCTTGCCATTCTTGATATATACACCGAATAAGGTAAATGTAGATCCTCAATTACGATAGAGAATCAAATCATCCTTATCACCTCGAAACGTTTACATGCTAGTTCTAATACCGTCGTCATACGCTTAGAATCCTAAACACATAAGGTTTCCAGATCCGGTTGGCAACAAACCATAGATCCGAACAAATAATATCATATATGGCAAACATATAACATTTAGCACATAAAAGCATTTTAGGCAACTTTCCTAAAATAAACTAGTGCTCGTGTCTTAAATATAACAGACACTCATCTCATAATCTTCACTTAGCATTCTAAGTTTAAGTCTAGAAATCCTACAAATTCCTAGTTCGCTTAAACTAATGCTCTGATACCAACTGTGACATCCCCAAAATCACGGCCATAAAAGACCGGTTTCATTTATGTATTTAAATAAAATCAGAGTAATCTTTTTATTAAAAGAGTTGCGGAATTTGTTCCCAAAACAAAATATGATAAGAATTTATCAGAGCATTTCATAAAGAAATGTATTTTCATTATATATCAAAACCTCGGGATGTGATGTTCTGATACAGACCAAAAGCATAAACAATACAAAATAGACCTTACAACAGTTACATATAACTACGAGTCTATAATCCAAAAATATCTTGACAATGTCATATAACTTATGCTCTCGTGCCATTACCTGTAATACAAGAAAACTGAGTGGGTCGGGCTTGGGAGCCTGGTGAGCATATAGGGTTTTCAACCCACAATAAATAAATATATTTACTTCATCAACCAATAATAACCCGATTACCCGTTCCCGTTATCCTCACATTACGTCCCTAAAACACCTATCATAAGGGACCTAGACTAAGGATCAACATCGAGATGGACACTACTGCCAAGTGGGTTCCTCAGCAATAAATGTCCTAAAGGCAACCATGGGGGGAATGGAGTACACCGGTGAACACATCGTTCACAAACACCTACAGGTTTCGAGCCTGCTAGCGTTCCACTGAACTGTCTAGAAGAGTCCGTGGTCGTCATCCATACTCCGCTAGACGACAGAATCAACAACAACAACATCGAGGCCTCTCATCATTTTATTTCATCACACACCAACTGTCTACCCATGTTCTACCCAACATATTAGTAGATAAAATATATACATTTATATACAACTTAAAACCTGTACAAAACATCCATTCAACAACTAGTTCGAATAAACAAATAATATATAAACACATAGCATGTATTTTATAAATAATACTTCATATCTATGTGTTAGAAGAAAACGAATATACACTCACTTGATAAGACGATGATCGGACAGCACCTCGTCTCTTAAAACAATCGTTTCTGATAAAACCGGGATGTTTTCTCCAAAACCGGGCTTTACGCGGGCAGAATTTCGGCTCAGAAACTTTACTTCTCGGGATCTTCGGGGCTTCGGGACTTGCTTCGGGTCTCGGGAATAATATCGGGGCTTCGGGGGTATTTCTTGCACGCAAAACGAGGAAATATGGGAAAGAGAGAAGAATTTGAGCACTAAAACTCGGCAGCCCACGACATCTATTTATAGGGGTTGATCCATGCGATTACATTGGGCGTAACTTCAGAGTACGCTGGGCATACTCCCTCTACAAGCAGTACGCTGGGCGTACTCTTCGGATAAGCTTTGGTATGCGTGCCTCGAACTTCAAAAATTCATAACTTTGGCATACGAGCTCCATTTTCGACGTTCTTTATGTCCACGCGTAGGTGAGACTATGCTACACAACTTTCATTTAGACTCGGTCGGCTAAATTTGACTTTATTTTTATTATATTATTTTTAGTAGGCCGGGACAGGAAAACTCCGTTATAAAATCATAACTTCTTCATCCGTTGTCCGTTTTCATTTGTATTTTTACCATTGGACTACTAACGACGAGATCTTCGATTATCGTTTAGATTGTTTTGTCCAATATCACTCGATCTCAATTTCGAGATTTGGGTTGTATACCGCTAAGTTGAAACTTAGAAAAATCATAACTTCCTCATACGAAGTCAGATTTAGACGTTCTTTTTATGCACACTCTCGGTTTAATGAATTCTACGACTTCCGTTTAGATCACTAAGGCTAGATATCGCTCTATCTTAAATTCGTATTTTACGTCATACAGTGCCGTGTCGGTTCTGTCGCGAAACTTCGACAGGTCATAACTTCTTCGTTATAACTCGGATTTTGGCATTCTTTATATATTCGGAAACCTTGCCACGACCACTGCAACTTTCTTCATAGATATCGGGCTTATCTAATATTTTATTTTATCGCTTATTTTTATCCTTAGTTCATTTAAATCACACAATTAAGCAATAAACATATAATACTCAAATAATACATTCTTATTATTTCGAAACGAGTTACAAAGGTTAACCTAGACTATTACATCAACATTAATGCCTAGCCCATAAACACGGGCGTTACAAGAAAGTTTGAAGGAACTTCAGGTTCCAGCAAGAAAATCAAATTTTCAAAATCCGATTCGAAAAAAGTTTGGAGGAGGAAAAGGAGGCGAATCGAAATGGTGTGAGAAGTGCTAGAAAAAGCACTCTGGGAAATGTAGCAAAGATGTGACCTGCTACAAGTGTTGAAAGACGGGGCATTATGCCAGTGAGTGTCCGTCCAACAAGAGAGTGTGCTTTGGGTGTAATGAAGAGGGGCACATTTTGAAAGACTGTCCGAGAAAGAAGGAGGCAACAAAACCCAATATTCCCCCAAAGCCTAAAGCAAGAGCGTTCCAGATGACACTGGAAGCTGCTGAAGAAGAAGCTGATGTCGCTTCAGGTACCTCTCTCGTAAACAATTTGCCTGCCCAAATTTTATTTGATTCTGGAGCTAACTACTCCTTTATATCGCATGAATTTGGTAGAAAACTAGCTTTGCCTGTTGATAGACTAGATAATGCTTTATTAGTCGAAGTTGCTAGTGGCAAGTTTGTACCTATTAGCCATCGTATGAAAAACATCTTAATCGACCTGAATGGGAATAAGTTCGACGAGGAATTATTGCCTATCGAACTTAACGGTTTCGACATCGTGTTGGGAATGGATTGGCTTAGCGCTAATCACGCCGAGATATTGTGCAGAAAGAAGATAGTCAAAGTAAACCCGCCAGGGAAAGAGTCATTTATGGTGTATGGGGACAAACGCATGGTAAATTCTGGAATCATTTCTCTAATGAAAGCCAGAAAGTGTTTGGCCAAAGGATGTACATCATATTTGGCATTCGTAATTGACGCAAAGAAGGAGAAAAAGGAGGTGCAGAACATTTCGGTGGTGTGTGATTATCCGGAAGTATTTCCCGAAGATCTTCCTGGATTACCGCATGATAGACAAGTGAAGTTTAAAATAGACTTGTTACCCGGAACGACGCCGATAGCAAAAGCACCTTACCGATTAGCACCAACGGAGATGAAGGAGCTGATGATGCAACTTCAGGAGTTATTGGACAAAGATTTCATTAGACCTAGTTCATCACCCTGGGGCACTCCGATGTTATTCGTAAAGAAAAAGGACGAGAGTATGAGGATGTGCATTGACTACAGAGAGCTGAATAAGGCAACGATAAAGAATACATATCCATTGCCAAGGATTGATGACCTGTTCGATCAGCTGCAATGCTCAAGTTATTTTTCAAAGATCGATCTTAGGTCAGGATATCATCAGCTGAAGGTGAGAGAGCAGGATATCGAGAAGACTGCATTCAGAACACGATATGGACACTACGAGTTTTTGGTTATGTCGTTTTGACTAACCAATGCTCCAGCAGCATTCACGGATTTAATTAACAGGGTTTGTAATCCGTTCCTTGATAAATCTGTGATAGTGTTCATAGATGACATTCTGATTTACTCGAAAAGCCAAGAGGAGCATGGCCAACACTTGTGAGAAGTGTTAGAAGTCTTGAAGAAGGAGAAGTTGTATGCTAATTTCTCCAAATGTGATTTTTGGATTCGAGAAGTCCAATTCTTGGGTCACGTGGTCAGCCAAGAAGGGATAATGGTTGATCCAGCAAAGATTGAAGCTGTGATCAAGTGGGAACAACCAAAAAGTCCCACGGAGATCCGAAGCTTTTTTGGATTAGCTGGATATTACCGAAGGTTTATCCAAGGCTTTTCTTCGATCGCTACTCCATTAACAGCTTTGACTCACAAAAGAGCTACTTATGCTTGGAGTGATAAGCACAAAGAAGCATTCGAGTTGCTAAAGAAGAAGCTATGTGAAGCACCGATTCTTTCTCTACCCGATGGAGTTGAAGACTTCGCTGTCTATAGCGATGCGTCTGGTGTTGGGTTGGGTTGTGTTTTGACCCAAAGAGAAAATGTGATAGCATATGCGTCTCGACAGCTGCAAGAGCATGAAAAGAACTACCCCACTCACGATCTGGAGTTGGCAGCGGTAGTTTTTGCTCTGAAAATATGGAGGCATTACCTCTATGGCTCGAAGTGCAAACTTTTCCCTGATCATAAGAGTCTCCAATATCTCTTTAATCAGAAAGAATTGAATATGAGGCAACGACGCTGGCTAGAATTACTTAAGGACTACGACTGTGAGATACTTTACCACCTCGGTAAAGCAAATGTTGTCGCTGATGCTCTCAGTCGGAAAGTCAATCTTGAAAGAAAAAGGCCAAGAGCGTTGAGAATAGAAGTTGTTTCGACAATTGTGGAGAGTATAAAGAAAGCTCAAGAAGAAGCTTCAGAGAAGAATGACCGAAAGGAGGAACGTTTGGGCAAAATGTTAGTGTTTGGTACAAACGGTCATGGACTGAAGGTATTCGAAGATCGTATTTGGGTACCTAATTCAGGAGGAATAAGAGATCTTCTGATGGAAGAAGCTCACAAAAGCATGTGCTCAATTCATCTCGGCAGCACTAAAATATATAGGGACCTGAAACCCTATTACTGGTGGCCGACGATGAAGCTTGATATTGCAAAGTACGTGGCGGAGTGTGTGACATGTGCGCGGGTCAAGGCACAACATCAGAAACCATACTGGAGTTTAGAACCTTTACCTGTGCCTATGGGTAAATGGGAAGACATTGCTATGGATTTTGTCACTAAACTTCCTAGAACAAAGAATGGTCATGACATGATTTGGGTGGTCGTTGATCGCTTCACTAAGAGTGCGCACTTCATAGCAGCCAATGAGAAATGGTCTATGGATAAGCTTGCGAATTCTTACGTGAAGGAAATTATGAGGCTTCATGGTGTTCCGTTAACGATTGTGTCAGATCGTGACAGCTGTTTCACCTCGCGATTTTGGAAAAGTCTACAAAAGGAATTGGGTACCAAGTTGTGTTTGAGTACATCTTACCATCCACAGACTGATGGTCAGAGCGAACGAACGATACAAACGCTTGAAGATATGCTGAGAGCATGTACCCTGGAATTCCAAGGTAACTGGGATGAACATTTACCTTTGGTAGAATTTTCCTACAATAATAGTTTCCACTCGAGCATTAAGATGGCACCTTATCAAGCTTCGTATGGACAGAAGTGTCGTACGCCGTCTTGTTGGCTTGAGGCTAGGGAAAGCAGTTTATGGGACCAGAGATAGTCCATCAAACTGCTGAAAAGTTGAAAATAATTAAGGAAAGAATGTTAGCAGCTCAAGATCGTCAAAAGAGCTATGTTGACAAGAAAAGACGACCGATGACTTTTGAAGTTGGAGATTCGGTTTTGCTTAAAGTCTCGCCGTGGAAGGGACTTATAAGATTTGGTAAAAGGGGAAAGTTAAGTCCAAGATTTATTGGACCGTTTAAATTTCTTCAGAGGATTGGGAACCAAGCTTACAAGCTGGAATTACCCGAAGAACTGAATGGAATTCATAACACTTTCCATGTGTGTTATTTGAGGAAGTTCACGGGAGAAGTTCCCGACATGATTCCAATATCTGGATTAAGAATTGATGAGAACAAAAGGTTAATTGAAGAACCAGAGGCAATCGTTGACCGAAAGACTAAGAAGTTACGACGCAAGATGGTCGAATTATTGCTTGTCCGTTGGAAACATACGAATGGGCCAAATCTCACCTGGGAGACGAAGAGTGACATGATGAGTCGCTATCCGCATTTGTTTGTTGATATGTGATTCCAGGGACGGAATCATCCTAAGGTGGAGAGAATTGTAAAGCCCGTGTTTCTAGGCTAGGCATTAATGATGATGTAATAGTCTAGGTTAACCTTTGTAACTCGTCTTGAAATAATAAAGATGTGTTATTTGAGTATTATGTGTTTTGTGTTTAATTGTGTGACTTAAATGAATTAAGGATAAAAATAAGCGACAAAATGAAATGTTAGAAAACCCGACATCTATGAAGGATGTGGTAGTGGTCGTGACGAGGTTTCCGAATATATAAAGAATGCTGAAATCCGAGTTATAAAGAACCGGCACGACGCTGAATGACGTAAAATACGAATTTAAGATAGAGCAATATTTAGCCTTAGTGATCTAAACGAAAGTCGTAGAATATGTTAAACCGAGAGCGTGAGTAAAAAGAACGTCTAAATCTGACTTCGTATGAGGAAGTTATGATTTTTCGAAGTTTCGACTTAGCGGTATGCAGCCCAAAGTTCAAACGAGAGTTGAAGCGCATGATCTCACCTACGCGTGGATATAAAGAACGTTGAAAACGGAGCTCGTATGCGAAAGATATGAATTTCTGAAGTTCGGAACACAAAATTTGAGGCTTTGTCAGAGCTCACGAGGTGAGCATAGTGCTCACGACGTGAGCACAGACTGGACACTCTCCAGAGCAAGTGGACGAATGACGAACGCAGTGACCTACTGAGCTCACGACGTGAGCACTTAAATCTCACGACGTGAGTACAGAAAATGGCCCTATAAATAGAAGTTGAAGGCGTGCCGAGTTTTGTTGCTCAATTCCTTTCCTCTCTCCCGTATTACATCGATTTACGTGCAAAGAAGTACCCCCGAAGCCCCGGTATCATCCCAAGGCCTGAAGCAAGTCCCGAAGCCTGAAGATCCCGAGAAGAAACGAGTTTCCGAGCCGAAGCTCTGCCTGCGAGAAGCCCGATCTTGGAAGATATTCCAGTTTCACCGAAGAATACTACTCTTAGAGCTGTAGTGCTGTCCGATCATCTTCTGATCAAGTGAGTGTATACTCCCTTTCTTCTAACACATAGATATGAAGTATCTCCTATAGAATACGTGTTATATGTGTATAAATATAAGTGTATATGTATGTTATCTGTTTATTTGGAACGAGTATTGAATAAGTATCTTATCAGTTTTTAAGTTGCATATGAATGCATGTGTATGTTGTTATCTACAAAAATGTTGGATAGAACTTAGGTAGATAGTTGATGTGTGATAAACTGATGAGAGGCCTCGATGTGATTGTGATCTAATCATTCAGCAGAATATGGATGACGACCACAGACTCTTTCTAGACTGTCCTGTGGAACGTTGGCAGGCTCATAACCTGTAGGTGTAGTGAACTTGGGTGTTCTTTTGATGTATTCTATCCCCCTCATGGTTGCCTTAGGACATTCATTGCTGAGGAAACCCCTTTGCAGTAGTGTCCGTCCCGATGAAAATCCTAGATTAGGTCCCTTGTAATAGTTGTTGTCATCGGGACGTAAAGTGAGGATAACGGGAATGGGTAATCGGGTTATTGTTGGTTGGTGAAATTAAATATAATTATTTATTGTGGGTTGACAACCCTATATGCTCACCAGGCTCCCAAGCCTGACCCACTCAGTTTCTTTGTATTACAGGTAGTGGCGCGAGAGCATAAGTTGGAGAACTTGTGAAGATGTTTTTGTTTATTGACCTGTAGTTGTATATAACTGTGTAAGGTCTATGTTTTATTGTTTATGCTTTTGTGTCTATATCGGAACATTACATCCCGAGTTTTGTTATACAATGAAAATACATTTCTTTAAGAAATGATTTGATAAACCTTATTTTATCATGTATTGTTTTGGGGACAAATTCCGCAACTCTTTTAAATCAATGAATTTACTCTAAAATTATTTTAAAAGCATATATGAAACCGTTCTTTTTTGGCCGTGATTTTGGGGATGTCACACCATTGCATGTTATTATTGTATATGTGCTATTTTTTGTGTATTGGTATTTTGGGGGAACTCACTAAGCTTTGGGCTTAGAGTTTTGGATTATGTTTCAAGTACCTCAGAGGACAGCAGGAAGGCGAAGGCGTGATCGTGCACCTCCTCATATTTTGTTTTATGATATTGGGAAGACTCTGATATTAAACATGTTTTGAAAACTATTTTGTAATCAATGATGATTTATGGGTTGTCTTAAAATTTTAGATTTTTCTTGAATTTTATGGATGTTATGTTGGATAAGGTGTCTAAGTCTGTAACTATATTTGGAATGTACTTGACCCGACCCAACATGGTCCATTTGGGTTGCACTTCACCAAAACAATTTGTATGGATAATCTTTTGAGGATAGTATATTTATCATTTATTAATATGAAATCATATTATTTAATTAGTATTGATCAAGAATTAATTTGGAATTAATTTAGTGATCAAAAGAGACTAATTAAATATGGACTCTTAGATATATATATATATATATATATATATATATATATATATATATATATATATATATATATATATATATATAATGGGTTAATGTTCATTTAGGATGGGCTAAGCTTGCAATGAAGTCCATGGAGCTTTTAACCCATGGATCCTATGGAAATGAAAGGTCATGGCTATTAGGGTTTACATGAATGTAACCCTAATCCTCCATACAATATAAAGAAGTCCAAGGCTCTAGAAATGGCACTAGTGTATGTGAGAACAAAGGTGGGCCGATTTCTACATAGTGCATACTATTCTCTCAAGTTTTCCAAGTTGTGTGGTGATTTGTGATGCCACTTGAGGCATCCATATTATTGGTGCTAGGCTCTCAAAACTCCAAGCAATCAACCACAAGAAAAAGGTATGTAGTTCTATCTATATTTGATGTTACAAGTACCCCATAACATGCTAGTTAGGATGTGAACCTTGGAAAAATCAAATTTGCATGTATATTAGAGAAAACATAGATCCAAGGTTTCTAGGGTTGCATGTACACCATATGAGTGTTAGAATGCTTAAAACCCATCAGTGGTATCAAAGCCTAGGCTTGTTTTCATTATACTTGATGCAAATTGCTTGAAAAAGTCGAAATTCTGCTCACTGTTCAGTGAACTCGCCGAGTCCATGGGGGGACTCGACGAGTCCATGTGTAAATTCATCCTACTCGTCGAGTAGGTTCTTGCACTCGGCGAGTAGGAGACCCTGTGTACAGATTTTCGAGTTTTGCTGCTGGAAATGGACTGGAATCATTACCCTGAACTGTTTTGGTTTTATAAAATATGTTTTTGATGTGGTAATGATTATGCTAATCCATTTTCAAAGGTTATTATCACAGTTTCAAGTTTTATATGTGTTTATATGATTCTTGAAATTTGTTGATATGAATGATCATGCTTATGAGTTTTAGTAGATCATAGGAATTATTTGCAAATTGTTTGTTAGTGTAATTCTTGATCTAAATGCCAATTAATGGACTCCATAACTTGTCCTCAAGTTATGGAATTCCAAAATTCTTTTCTTTAAAACCATTAAAACTCATAAGTTATAGAAATGACAAGTTTTTGAATAGTTTCAAAACTTGCCCTCAAGTTTTGGAATTTGTAAGCCTCACACACACTTTAATTCCAACACCTAGAGTTTTAAAAGTTAAAATTCAACCCTTATACTTTATAATATTATAAGTTAATAATATATATATATATATATATATATATATATATATATATATATATATATATATATATATATATATATATATATATATATATATATATATATATATATATATATATATGTATAAGATCAAGTTAGTTTTACCGTTAGTAGGCCTCATTCACGAAGCCGGTCTATAAGGGGGGTATAAGGTTGTTGCCTATAAAATGGCAGCTTAATGGGTGTCCACTCTCACCCACCGCTTCCCTGGTGGAGGGTCGTTAGCCGAACGGGTAGGACAAGGACTATAATTCTCATTAAAAGTATAATGATAAAGTAACTAAACCTTTTATAAATTCCAAATCTTAGTTACTTAGGAAAATGTGAATTTGGTGCTAACCCATGAAATTACAATTTGTACCTTACCAAGTCGTTAGTGGAGCGTGTGTGGTTAACCGACACACTAACATGGACTAGTAAGTGTGGCAAAGGGTAACTTAATGTTTATCATTAATCGGTGGAGCGCGTGTGGTTAACCGGCACATCGATTAGGTGATAAAGTTAAGGGTACCAAGTTAATTTGCATGGTTATTCACACGTTGTTTGTGATCCTCGGCATCCCGGTCACAAACTTGAGAGGGCACAATCGAGATTTAAACATGCCACTGAAAAGTACAATGAATCTCAAAAGAATCTAGGAATTTCAATTCATTAAAACTTAATAATTTATTTCGTTTTTCATGGTGGAAATTACTGAATCGTCATTCACCTATCTTAAATATTTTATAGTTTGGATTACGGTATCCCTCTTCTAAGTTATAAAATATTGTGTGGGGTCCTAGCCTTAATATTACATTTGGGTGTCTTATTAAGGATTCTTTATCTAATTTAAACTTGTCTTTCTTCCTTTTCAGATGTCTTCCAACAATTCTTGAGGCTCAAACCCTACCGACTCCTTCTCTCTCATGAACCTTTGTGAGAGGGTCATTTTTGATGGAACTAATTTCAATGACTGTATTAGGAACATCAGAATGGTCACACGCTATGAGGACAAGGAATATGTCCTTGACAAGGAGCTTAAGGAACTTGATGAGTCGTCTACTACTCCACTGGAGGTTGCAGATTTTAGGGCACATGAGAAAGATGCCACCAAGGTAGCTTCTATCAATCTTGCCACTATGGCACCTGAACTCAAAAAGTCCTATGAGGACTTCTATCCTTTTGAGATGCACCAAGACCTGATGGAAAGGTACCATCAGAGTGCACGCCAAGAGAGGTATGAAATAATCGCCTCCATGATAACAACTAAGATGAAGGATGGAGAGTCCATCACGGGCCACCTACAAAAAATGCAAAGATTTGTGGACCGTCTGCTCAAACTGAATGTGAACTTTGATGAGGAGCTGGCTATTGACATCATACTACACTCCTTACCTCCCTGTTATGATCAGTTTCGCATGACCTATCACATGAATAAGGAAGAGGTCACCTTGAGCAAGCTTCAGGGACTTTTGAGGACTGCTGAAAGCAACCTCAAAGGGAAAAATGTTGTTTCTACTCCTACCACTGCACCTGTTCTAGCAATCGGGGATGGAAAATGGAAAAAGAGGAAGACCCCTTCCAAGGGTACCAAGGGAAAGTCTCTTGAAGGCTCCTCTTCCAGTGGAACCAAAGGTGGTTCTTCTACTCCCACTTCCAACCCAAGAGAAGCACAATGCTTCTATTGTCAAGAAAAGGGCACTGGAAGCGAAGCTACCCCAAGTACTTGCAGGATATAAAGGATGGGAAGATCAAGCCGTCATTTGCAGGTATTTACACTATATTGACTAATAACTCACCACATACTAATTCTTAGGTCCTTGATACAGGGTGTGGAATTCACATTTGTTCTGATTTGCAGGGATTAAGAAGAAGTGAGGAAGTGGAGCACGGGAAGATAAACTTAATCATGGGGAATAGGAAAGCATCGCATGTCACCAATATTGGAGTTTACTCTTTATTGCTAAGTAGTGGGTTAACATTAGATTTGAATAAATGTTGTTACTTGTCTGAAATGGCGAGATAAATTATTTCTTTTCATGGCTTGTACAAACAAGGCTATAGTTTTTCATTTGATAATGAATGTGGTGCTATTAATGTTTTTTATAATGATATGTTTTATTTTAAAGCATTACCTTGCAATGGTGTATATGAAGCTGTGAATGTTGTAGATAACTTAGGAAATAATGTATTGCATATTGATTCTTCCACTAGTTTGGATAAGGCATCCTTGTGGCATTGTCGTCTTGGACATGTCAACAAGAAGCGCATAGGCCAACTCCAGAAGTCTGGACTTTTGGAATCATTTGACTTAAAGTCAGATGATAGTTGCGAGTCTTGTTTACTTGGAAAAATGACAAAGTCACCCTTCACTAGTACTTGTGCAAGGGGTGAGGGTTTGTTGGATCTCATACACACAGATGTGTGTGGACTTTTCAAAACCGCCACAAGGGATGCTAACCGCTTCTATGTGAATTTTACTGATGATTATAGTAGATATGGTTATATCTACTTAATCAAGCATAAGTCGGAAACCTTTGAAAAGTTCAAAGAGTTTAAACAGGAAGTGGAGAATCAGTTGGGCAGGAACATTAAGATTCTCCGATCCGATCGAGGTGGTGAATATCTTAGCACATAGTTCCTTGACTATCTTTAGGAATGTGGAATTGTTTCACAATTGACACCTCCCAGGACACTGTGACAACCCGAAAATTTTCGCCTTGTAAAGTCTAGCTTTTCAACTCAACTGAGTGTCAGACTCGTTTTTGCTATCATTTAGCCTTGTTTAGAGTCTGTATAAGGGTTCAAAGCTCAGTACATTCAAGCATTGAGTATAGGATTGGGTCGCGTACACTTCTAGCACTGAAAACAAGCCTTACACTCCAACATGAGGAGTGTACGGCCATACACTTGGGTGTGCGGCCGCACACCCCTCTCCTGGCAGCACACTCTCGTGTATATAGGTGGGACTTAGCTTTCCTTTATCTCTTTTCACCCTCCCAAGCCAAGAACTCGACTTCTCTTTCAACTATCATCCGATTTTCATCCTAGATCTTCGAGATTGTAAGTGTTCTTCCCTTGATTTGTTGTTAATCCTTTTAACCTAGTAACACCCTTTGATTTCATCCATTGGAAATCATATTTTCGCTAGATCTTCAAATCTTCATCCATTCCACCAGGAACACCAAGAACACACACTCGTTCTTGGTGATTTTGAGCCTTCTTGAGCCTCCAGATCGTAAGTACTCCTTCCCTATGCTTGGTACTTGATAGGAGCACTAGATTAACACCTTAAAAACGTCTAGAACTCAAGAACATAAGGAGTGTACGGCCGTACACCCATGTGTGGCCGTACACCCCTCAAAACACCCCTAAAGGGCCTTCAAAATGCATTTCTAGCATCAACACTTGATGAGCATTAGTCCCACAAGCCTCCCTACCTTTGGAAAACACTTTTGTGCACTCATTACCATGAGTGTGTGGCCTTACACTCCCTGTCCGCACACCCATGGCCGCACACTCCTCAAAGTGGTCGTACACTCCCCTTAGATGAATCACATGTGATTCTAACACTTGGTCCAAGTGTTTCCTAGTCCCTAAAGGTGTTTCCTTGCATGTGGTTGCTTCTAAACACTATATTCATGCCAATATATGTCAATATATGTCATTTAGGACTCGTTTGTGTCTCGGGAATTCATTCGTGGAACTTTTCATCCTTACGCGCATATTCGTTTGAATCACCCACATAAGGTGAGTTCATACCCCTATAATGAATCTTTTAACTGTTTTAAATGCTTTTAAGGGGGGGGGGAATACAAGTTGAACAAAATGATAATTGTGTAAATGTTTGTTATAAAACATCTTTCAAAAGATTGCTTATGTCTTTTATAAGTGATCAAAACATTTCAAAAACTCTTTTAAAGTTATGTTACTTTATAGTTTAACAAAACTCCGTTTTTAAAGTACAAGCATAACTTAGTAGTAAAATGAGTCTTTTAAATAATAGTTCAAGTAAAATACTAGTAAACTATAAGGGGTATAGTTTAGACGTTCAGTTCATACTAGATGCTAGAACATACTATAAAGAGAATCAGGGAGGTAGATATAATACACGATAACATAGAGATCATACTATAAAGAGAAACAGGGAGGTAGATACAATGCATCAAAGAGAACATACTAAGATACTATAACAGAACGAACATACTAAGATGCTATAGCATAAGAACAACTACATGATCTAATTATACCAATGAATCACTAACTCATTGTTCTAAACAAAAGGTGATAGTAAAATTGGGTATACATGATCATATAACTTTAATGTGAATTTACATGGCCTAGCAATCTGTTTGCGGAAGTCGCGTTTGGTCCCCAAAATCTCTTGCAGGGAGAGCGTATAGTATGGGTACTATCCATCACATTATGACCTTAATAAAACAAACATGTTTTAAGGTAATCGGTACGTCAGGATGTCAATTCAAAAGACAACTGTGTACTTATAATTTCCCATTACTTTCATTTTGTGAAAGTTCCACTTGAAAGTTAATGCAAACTATTTTCGAGTCAAGATAGTTATAAACTAGGGAAAACTTACATTTTACAAAGGTCAACCAGAACAGTCGAGTCTAGTACATTCAGTAGAAAGGGGGGCCTATAATGCTAACTTTATGATTCCTTAGTGTATGCATTCAGGGATATATATTAATCGGGTCCGACATGTAGTAGGATGTGTGCTTTCCGCTTCATTTCCTGTTCCTTGTTTGGTTGTGGGCTTAGAGCAGATTCACCCAGCCTACTATCTATTCGATCTTATCTATATATATTCCGTATACACCAAGTAATTACAGTTAACTCCGTGCATACCAAGTGAATACGCCAGGGTTATATACAATAATGATCTAACAAACAATGGGATGTGTGCCTTCCACCTAATTTCTTGTTCCTTGTTTTGTTGTGGGCTTAGGGCAGATACACACAACCGATTGTTTGTTTACTATGAGTTTTATATAACTTGTATCCATTTAGTACTCATAGAAAGGATTGTAGAGTCATTTTTACTTATCTTTCATCAAAGCAGGAAATATAGGATTTTCTGGAGGAACAGGCGAAATTTTCTAAACATAACTTACCACTTACTACAACTTTCTTACAATTTACTTACATCACTAGAATCTTATGAACTCACCAGCTTAAATGCTGATCTACGCTTTCAAAATAACTTGCTTTCTCAGGAGACCAGTAGACAGGTACGCGGACTGGGATTCAGAAGATGGAGCAGTATAGCTTCATGTCTTTTTGTTATTTGCTATGTATTCTATATTATATAAATCGCATACTTTGTAAATAATTTCTTTCTAATGAAGTGGTTTTTTATTACTTGCTTACTATGATGCATGTCTTGTGATACTAAACATGACGTCCTCCACCCCATAACGTTTCCACCGTTCCGGTTTTGGGGTGTGACAGATTGGTATCAGAGCATTATTTATAGTGAACTAAGTATATCAACCGATAAAAGATATACAACTATAAATACAATGGGGCCGAAGTGCTCTGGATAAGAATATATTTTAAATATATAATGATACCTTATAAAAGTATACATACATGCTTATACATTTATACATACTAGAACAAGTATCACAACAAGAACAGAACAGAAGTATTTAAAGGTTGAACACTACGGTCAAACCTGGACAATTATTTAATCATAGCTAGGATCAACAGTCTTAAAACTTACCTAACTCTATTCAAGAGAATTCTAGATCAGAACATAAAGATAAGATACTATGGGAGTATTTTATGATACTATAACACGATAACAAGTTTAAAACATACCAAGTACATTACGTTAAAACACTATAGGAGTATTTTAGGCACTATATAAATAACTTTTGTGATAACTTAAAAGACCCTTACGAATAGGTCTATAATCTTGCAATGTATACTCCCAAGGTTTTATATAATTGAGAATTTATAGACTTAGAATTTGTGATCTACGCTTCACTACCTGTTCCTTGTTTGGTTGTGGTTTTGGAGTAGGATCACTTATTCGAAGGTCTATTGAATCTTAAAATTATATACAACTTGTATACATTGTGCAATTATAGGAGGACTCTGTAAGGATCACCCCATAATGTTTCACTTAAATCTCATAGATTCTTTAGACACTTCCATTTCTCGCACGACAAACCCAGATAGATGTAACCGCTTCCTCATAGCAGTCAACAGAAGAGTCAAGGAGGAACAAGAGCAAGTTCATGAGAAGTTTTCAAAGAAGGATCATCCGAAGTAACCAAAACGTCTTATGTGTCACACTAATAAATAATAATCTTGTTTAACTTAATGAGCTAGTGGAAACACTGCTCACATTATGTGTTAGGATTATTTTCTTACATGCAACTGGTAACAGTTATTCAGGTAACAGATATTCATTCAAGGATAGCCATCCCAAATTCATAAAGTTTATTAGGTATAGACTCTTTTATGAATTGTTTCCAGAACCCTGTGGAAGTCAGGACCCAATACACTCAGAACTAGGATAACCTTGTCTTTTCAGCTTTCGGCTTATTGTTGGGATTTGAGCATTCTAACACTCCTAAGTGTACATGCAACCCTAAATACCTTGGATATATGTTTTCTCTATTATACATGCAAATATGAATATTCCAAGGTATTACCCTATCTAGCATACAATCTTTGATACTTGGGTAATAAAACAAGTTTGAAGACATACCTTTTTATCTAGCTTGATTCCTTGATGCTTAAGAGTTGAGTGCCCCAAGTGTGACACCTCAAATGGTTCACACAACATCAAATACACTTGGAATAAGTTAGAGAGAAATGAACCACTTCATGAAATCGTCTATCCCTCACCATACACACATAGTTCTCTCATGGTGTCACATGGTGGCCGATTTTGACAAGAGTAAGATGCTTATATAGTTTGTCACAATTAGGGTTACACCATGTAAACCCTAATTGTCATGGCCTTTCATTTCCATGATCCATGGGTACAAAAACACCATGGAGCATCCTATGGGTTTTAGCCCAATTTGATAATCCATTGAGCATTAGCCCACTATACAAGTATGGATGATTTACACAATCAACCCATATATTTAATTAGTCTCTTTTTGATCACTTACTTAATTCCAAATTAATTCTTGATCAATACTAATTAAATAATCTTATTAATATATTAGAACTTATAATATATTAGTAAACCTTAAGTGTTATTTCTCTCATTTTAGTCTATCCAAATGCATGATGCCATGCAACCCAAATGGACCATGCCATCGGGTCAAGTACATACCAATTATAGTTATGGACTTAGACACTAATCCAACAGTATCCCACTTGGATAAGTCTAAAACTATTATTGAGTATGACTTCAAAAAACAACTGGCAATCATATCTCTTTAAGCCGCTGTCGAACTCTGATGTTGTAACTGAACTCTGATCTCGTCAATGACTTGTCCATTAGATAAGGGATCATATATTCCTCCATTCTAGATATAATATAGACTGAGACATGGATTATAAATCGTTCTCTCTATCCATTTGTTGTTTCTTGATTTCCGATTCATGACGACTGACTGATTAAACAGATCAAATCAGTCCTGGCTTGGCCAAGCACTCACATGTGTAATCACTAAATCACCGAGGGGCCCACAGATATCGCTTTTATCCCTTTAAGGGTAAAAGGAATGGATAAACTTCGACTCATATGGCTTGTTCTACTACTTGTTGAATCATACACAAATGCATGTTTTATAGCATCGAGTTACCAATGTGTTTTCGTGCAATCAATGTATAACCAACTCATAGTAACAACTCATATCTCTAGGTTTAAAGAATATAAGATATTATCGTCTCATGATTCAATCGTGATAAAATCCATGAAGTGATTCAAATGAGCGCGGGTTGAATACAATACTCAGAACTTATGAGCACTCATGAGTGTTGTAGCACCACTTTGTCCAACATCTTAGACCTCTACAAGCCAACCCATGATAGTCTTGATTCATATCTACTTCCATCATATGACCGACTGTGGATGGTTTGAATAACTTAGTCATTCAGGAAGAATGACCTAGTTATTCTGGAAGTCAAAACATGCAAAGTGAAACACAAGAATAATCGAATCCAATATGGTCTGAGAACTTATGAATATAAATAAAACACCTTTTATTTATCACCATATTGATTACCCATTATTCATTGTATACTGTTTCAACTGTCAACGTTATACTTGAATTAAAACAATAGTTGTCCCATGCTCCAGGCATGTACACTATGTTTTCTAAAAACTAGTCATGCCATACACCAAGTATGCACACTATGTTTGTCGAAACATTAGTTATGCCATACATTAAGTATGCACACTAAGTTTGTCTATGATCTTTACTCTGTGAAATAGATCGATTGAACATAGTTCCAATGATTCTCATTTCACAATCCCAATTCCTTATCGCAAATGCAAGAATTCCAAATCCTGCCATTTACCTAACTCTTTTAGATTCTCAACTTATATGCACTACCCTCTTGTAATTAATATGTACAAAGTCACAAAGAATTTTCACTAGACATTACAGAGTATTCCAATGGAGATCAATTCCATGAAACATTCTTCTTGCATTAAGTTTTTCTAATCTTACACAAATTGAATAACTTCCACCTATGGAAACATTTCTATATTCCCTTTTTGACTATCACTTCTGAACAAGAGTTGTCTCTTTTCAGAATAGGTCAATATGGTCCTTCCAAAATTAACACTATAATTCCAATTGTCCCTGAGCAACCAATCTTTGGTAAACCTTAGATTGTTCTCGACAATTGCTTAATCATTTTAGTCATATCCAATTCTAGACCTTTTCCCATCTTAATGCCCCAGGCATTTGGAAAATTTTAGAAAGGATGAATATTATAGCACATGCAATCGATCCTATATCCGAAGCATATGGGATGCGATTCATGATGTCTCACATAAAGACATGATACTAGACCAGTCTTTCTGCTACAATATTTCTATTTCTATTTTCCAAGATCTCATAATTCAGATTATGAAAAGGGATGTCGTAATCATAATCGAATTTTAGAATGCAAATAATGGGTCTATATATAGAAATTCCTTATGTTGAGCCATTCCAACACAAAATTCATATATACCCTTGACTAAAGATGATTAAAACCTCAATCTATGCTTTTAGAATTGAAATGAAGTATAATTTCATCTCCCTTAATTATAGCAAAACAACTTTTCAACCCCTGCAACTTCTGGAATTGAAACTTTTGTTTTCTATAATTAACATTGCTATCTTGCAATACTAATCATAATGATCATGCTCCCACTAACATGATGATTATTAGCATAACAGTTATGCTCCCACTAGCTTTGACATGTACTCAGAAATCAGCTGGACTTCTAGAAATCAATACTACCAAAGTTCAGACTTCCGATACGAGATGCTTTGATAAAACTTTATCAAAATCATACACGTTTCCTTAGATAGCACACATGTGTGTCTAATCAATTTCATAACTATGAAAAGGGATGCTTTAATCATAGTCTCAATTGTTTAGATCTTTTCCATTTCTCATAAGTCCATGTTAGTGTGCCGGTTAACCACACACACTCCACTAACGACTTTGAGAATGCAAATATCACAACTGTTATCTACTTAAAATCTACTTAGTGAAAGTGTTTCCTCACCATCATTTTCATGAATCGGAGAGAATCCTTATGACACTTAGATTGTTTATGGTGTAAGTGTTCTTATCTAAACTCATATGGACTGAACTCAATCTTACTTTCTTGCCACTTGGCAGCACAAGGGTCTGGCATTGCTTCCAAGTTGTTATGTAACCAATTGAGAACTCTTTGAACTCATATGCAAAGCCAACTTTCACTGGAATGGGCACAGAAGTAGGAATATGTCAACACGATAGGTTATAAACCTCAAGTCGTGTGCTAGTGATGAACTACAGGTTTTATTCTTGATTAGATCTTGAAGCTTTTCCAAGATCTCTAAGACTCCCACTGTCTTCTTGACATATAAGACTCACTCGTCAAATATTCAAGAGATAGTGCGGATTCTTTATCAGGACAAACACTTCACACAATTGGCCTAAGTTGTTCTTTGTTTTATCCAAAACATCACAACTTACCAATTTCAAATGTACAAGAGTAGGACACTTTTACTCTTACATTTGACAAGTGTTATAAAGCTTTCTTTAAGATATATCACTCAACTTACAGTCTTGGAGTATGACTCTAAGACTTGTTTTGGAACGAAGTATGAATAATCTTCTTGATTTAACCATTTCAACAATTCTTGATTCCTCTTCTTAGCCATAGGAATGCACTAAGATGTCCTTAGAGGACTAATTGTGACATGATTTCTAAATCATTAAGATGATCACAAAACATGATACTAAAGTACTCTCCCATCTTTTCAGATTTGAAAGACTTTTATCCTTCTGCCTGATTTGATTCTTCATTCGTTCTGCCATACATCGAAACTTTTCCAACGTTTCAGAATTATACTTAAACAAGTAAGTATAACCATATTTACTAAACTTTAGTAAATCATGACGAATAGTCTTATCGATCTTTTGTGGTGGACTTGATCAGTGCACCAGAATGTATACTCGATCCCTTAGTCCTTCACTTGACTCACATATACATGTGAGCAAGCAATTAATCTTAATTTTCTAAAGATCAAAATTCTCATTCATCATACTATACAACTTGCATGATTTCCAAGTTTCTATCCAACTGAAACCTTGGGTGATGAGAATCTTTCCTTATTTGGTAAATTATGACACTACCACAAATCAAAGAATCAAGTCCATTTTTCCAATATTGCTATTAATGGAATCATATAAACAACCATTTTTCACAAATGCCACTGTAAGGATATTTAAAATAAATATAAAATTAAAACCTTTTTATTCTATTTTAAAACTTTGCGGAAAAAACTTATCCTTACAGTGCAAATGCATATGAAAAACTTGTTGTTATCTATTCCTAAGCAATATATCATAACTCCTAAGCAACAACTCAAAAATTCTGATCACCGAACCATGCGATCGAAATCCATCTTCGCAATCAGAATCAGCATATTCTTCCTTTAAGTTTCTTCACTTTTTTTTATTCTTAAAACAACAACATGTGACCCAGTCACATCATGTAATGAGAATCTCAGAATAGAAACTTAACAGAGTTAGATAGTGGACTTCACTTGAAGTAGAATCAAACATCTTGACTTGATCAACCCTATGATCCTTCAGGTAAATAGGCAGTTTTGTAACCAATGCCCCTTCATTTGGGAATATAAACATATGGACTCTATGGAAATGGTACACGGGACTATCACAGACTTAGACTTTCTCTTTACCATTTGGTCAACCGAGTTGACCATGGCCGATCCCTTTCCATTGGGAAGAGAAAGCTTTTTCTGGATATCCAATGTTACCATTGTCAATGTCCATGGAAGTCTGGGAGGTTGATCTTCTTAATCAAATTTACTAGTGCTCCAAATCAGTGCTGATTCCGCAGCACCAAGCAAATAGATAAGATCATTTAAGGGTCATGTCATAGTCTGTTTCATAGTAGTCCCAAAGGAACTCACTATGTGACTTAGAAAGTGATTGAACATCCAACTTTCTTAAGACTTTGACACCCAACTCTCCCGGCTTGTCAATATGTGACTTCATCTCCAAGACGTGAGCACACATAGCCTTTGCTTGCCAATAGGGCTTGAGTAACCTTGAACTTGTGGGTTAGGGAGAATAATTGGAGGAGGTGGAGGAAGTGAAGTTCCAAGAGATTTGGGAAGATCATAAATGTCTGAACTAGACATCTTTTGGGAGATATTCAAGATAGTTGATTTAAAGTCCTTAATATAACACCCAATATGAAATATTAAGGCTATAGAATATTTGAAGGTAGGCGAATGACGATTCGCCAATTTCCACCATGAAAAACGAAATAGAAATATTAGGTTTTAATTGGATTTGAAACTCCTATATCTTTTGAGATTCATTGAACTTCTCAATGGCATTTTTCAATCTCGATTGTGCCCTCTCAAGTTTTATGACTGGGATGCCGAGGATCACAAAACAAGGTGTGAATAACCATGCAAATATACTTGGTACCCTTAATATTTACCCCTTAATCGATGTGCCGGTTAACCACACGCGCTTCACCGATACTATGATAAACATTAAGTTACCCTTTGCCTACCTTGTTAAGTCAAGCTAGTGTGTCGGTTAACCACACGCGCTCCACTAACCGACTTAAGCAAAGTGCAAAGTGTAATTTCATGGGTTAGCACCAAATTCACATTTTTCCTAATTAACTAAGATTGGGAATTTATAAAAGTTTAGTTACTTAGTATTTATCATTAATACTTTTAACGAAGGGAGAATTCTAGTCCTTGTCGTACCCGTTCGGCTAACGACCCTCCACCAGTCAAGGAAGCGGTGGGTGAGAGTGGACACCCATTAAACTGCCATTTTATAGGCAGTAACTTTATACCCCGTTATAGACCTGCTTCGTGAATGAGGCCTACTAACGGTAAGACTGACTTGCTCTTATACATATATATATTATTAACTTATAATATTATAAAGTATAAGGGTTGAATTTTAACTTTTAAAATTCTAAGGGCTTAACATGGAATTAAAGTGTTCATAAGGGAAAACTTTTCAAATTCCAAAACTTGAGGGCAAGTTTTGAAACTATTCAAAACTATTCAATTCCATAACTTATGTGTTTAAAGTAGTTTTAATACAAAAAACTCTTCAAGTTCCATAACTTGAGGGCAAGTTATGGAAGACTTTAAACTATTAAAAGAATGTAAGTTTTCCTTTATTCATAACTTATGAAATATTTATGAGTTTTATGATTCTTAAATGTGACTTTTCATATAACTTGAGGACAAGTTACAAAAACACATTTTAGAACCAACTCTTAGATTAATTTGGATTAAAAGCTACAATTTCACATAACTTTTTCTATTAATCTAAGCAACTTATAAGAACAAGATAATTTAATCAAACTTTTTCATGTAATT
Source organism: Lactuca virosa (assembly GCF_052849685.1). Taxonomy (NCBI): domain Eukaryota; kingdom Viridiplantae; phylum Streptophyta; class Magnoliopsida; order Asterales; family Asteraceae; genus Lactuca; species Lactuca virosa. The sequence continues at coordinate 257,408,619 of NC_136434.1, forward strand.
AGCCTAACCATAAAACTAATACAAAACATGAATCTATTGACAATTATCTTTGAAATTGGATTAGCATGAACATTACCACATCAAAAACAGGTTTATAAGTTGAAAAACAACTTAGGGTAATGTTCCTAGTCCAATTCCAGCCAAAACTGTCGAAGATATGCTGTCTGGGGGTCCAACTCGTCGAGTGCACGAACCAACTCGGCGAGTTGGATGAGTTTTCCCTTGGACTCGTCGAGTCCCTTTATGGACTCCGCAAGTCTGCTGTTCAGACAGCAAAAAACTTCGATTTTTCAGCAATTTTAGCAAGTATAACAAGAAAACAAGCCTAGGCTCTAATACCACTGTTGGCATTTGAGCATTCTAACACTCCTAAGTGTACATGCAACCCTAAATACCTTGGATCTATGTTTTCTCTATTATACATGCAAATATGAATATTCCAAGGTGTTACCCTATCTAGCATACAATCTTTGATACTTGGGTAATAAAACAAGTTTAAAGACATACCTTTTTATGTAGCTTGATTCCTTGATGCTTAAGAGTCGAGTGCTCCACGTGTGACACCTCAAATGATTCACACAACATCAAATACACTTGGAATAACTTAGAGAGAAATGAACCACTTCATGAAATCAGCTAGCCCTCACCATACACACATAGTTCTCTCATGGTGTCACATGGTGGCCGATTTTGACAAGAATAAGATGCTTATATAGTTTGTCACGATTAGGGTTACACCATGTAAACCCTAATTGTCATGGCCTTTCATTTCCATGATCCATGGGTACAAAAACACCATGGAGCATCCATGGAGCATCCTATGGGTTTTAGCCCAAGTTGATAATCCATGGAGCATTAGCCCACTATACAAGTATGGATGATTTACACAATCAACCCATATATTTAATTAGTCTCCTTTTCATCACTTAATTAATTCCAAATTAATTCTTGATCAATACTAATTAAATAATCTTATTAATATATTAGAACTTATAATATATTAGTAAACCTTAAGTGTTATTTCTCTCATTTTAGTCTATCCAAATGCATGATGCTATGCAACCCAAATGGACCATGCCAATCGGGTCAAGTACATACCAATTATAGTTATGGACTTAGACACTAATCGAACACTTATATCCACTGCTTTAGACTTATTCCATCTCATCTTTGTAGTATTTTAGCAAAGATGCCTCCTCGCAGATCAAACAGACGCACTACTCCGATAACTCCAACTCCAACGCCACAATTCGATCCTGCTGCTCTCCAAGCAGCGATATCCTCCGCAGTGTCAACTGCTCTAGCTCACTTCGGCGAAGGTGGTACCTTCGGATCTGGTAGCGGTACCCACTTAGCCAATCCTAGAGATTCTCATGGACACCTAAGGGAGTGTTCGTACAAGGACTTTATGAACTGCAAACCCAATTCCTTCGATGGAAATGGTGGAGTCGTCGCTCGGATGCGATGGTTCGAGAAAACAGATTCTGTCTTCGAAATCTGTTCGTGCTCAGAAGGGAGCAAAGTAAAGTTTGCTGCCTGCACTTTCTCAGACAGAGCCGTAACATGGTGGAATAACCATGTTAAGTCACTGACCCTATCAGTGGCTAACTCAATATGTTGGGAAAACCAAAAAGAGTTAATGCTGGAAGAATAATGCCCGAGGGGAGAAGTTCAAAAGATGGAACAAGAACTATGGGAGCTCACGATGGTCGGCTCAGACATAGTGGCCTACACTGACCGGTTCAGCGACCTAGCAACACTATGCCCCAGGATGGTTACCCCGGAGAGCAAGAAGATAGAAAGATATATCTGGGGTCTAACTACCCCAATCCAAGGAGATGTACTGTCTTCTAACCCAGCCACATTCGATAGTGCCAAACGCCTGGCACAGCGACTCATCGACCATGGAGTCCGCCATGGTATATAAGTACTCGTTCCCAAGCCATCAAAGGGAGAGGACTATAAACGAAAGTCGGGGAACAAGAGGAAGAAGAAGCGAACAACACAGGAACCCCCGCAGGAGCAACAAACGAGTACTATGTACGCCGCCACAACGCCTGCTACTCCAGCACCTGCCAGTCGATATGCTGGAACCCTCCCAAAGTGTGGAAAGTGCAACTATCACCACACCGGAGTTTGTCGGGAAATGTAGTGTCTGAACTGCCAGAGAAAGGGACACACAGTCCGTTTCTGCAGGGCACCAGCTCAACCGATCTCCCAAGTCCCCTGAGCTGAAGAAAACCAAGCCTGTTATGGATGTGGTGAGACTGGACACTATCGGAGAGACTGCTCGATAACAAAGAACTCAGGAGCAGATGGACGGATTCTGATGATCACCGCAGGAGAATCAACCCTGGAGTCGCCAGCGAGCAGCGGTACGTTTTCGAAATAGTAATTACTTTAAAAATTAATTTATATTTATATAATACTAAAATTTGGGGAAACACTTAAAAGTAATTATAATAACTCACTTATCGGAACAAGTCACAGTATTCAAGGGAACTAAAAGATCCGTTCAGAGAAGCTATGATAGCTTAGTATGTACATCAGGGTTGTGCATAGCTAAGATTTTGCAGACTTAGAGTGAGTGATTCCGCCTTAATTTCTGTTCCTTGTTTGGTTGTGGATTTGAGGCAGAGTTACTCAGTCGACTGTCTAATTCGTCTTAATTATTCATAACTTGTATATTCCAGGCGATCGTAGTGGTACCGAGGAGGATGGTAGTATAAAGTATCGAAGTGTTAACATCAGGGGGAAAACAGAAAACACTAGAACATTTACAAAGAGTACATTTTCGAGCACCCTAGGGAAATACATCATCGTATAACAAACGTTTCTTTCAAATCGGCCAAACTTTGTTCAGTAAAGAGTCCGTTGCTATCATTCGTCATGAGTTGGCATGGTCCTCACCACACTAAGTTCATATGTTTCTATCGCCTTGACCGTTAAATTCACGAAACATTCGTCATTTGTAATGACAGTCCGACCTAGACCTCAGTTTTTTCCTTCGTATTCTAAACCCCGAAGTACTCGTGCGAATAGTACTTTGCCCTCCGAAGCCTTGCCGCCGTATGTACAGCTGACCTTTCCGAAATACCACTCGTCCAGCAGACCAAGTTCAAGCACAGAGGCTAAGGACGAATACAACCCACCTATCGCTATTCAGTGTATACGCGAGGGTGGTATATGATTATGATTACGCAGATCAGGTATGCGTGCTTCCTCCCTATCTCCTATTCCTTGTTTGGTTGTGGACATGGGGCAGATTCGCACATCCGACCGTCTTACTAATCCTAATTATATACGACTTGTATACACGAGGTAATGATAGATGGACCAAGTCTGAATCCTATCTTGGACATTAGGGCAAAGTTTCCAGGTCTACGAGTGGGTATTCTGCCAATCAGAGGAGCGCAACCCCAGTAGTACTGTTAAGAAAGCTAATTTCGGGACGAAATTCCATCTAACGGGGGATGATGTGACAATCCGAAAATTTTCGCCTTCTAAAGTCTAGCTTTTCAACTCAACTGAGTGTCAGACTCGTTTTTGCTATCATTTAGCCTTGTTTAGAGTCTGTATAAGGTTTCAAAGCTCAGTACATTCAAGCATTGAGTATAGGATTGGGTCGCGTACACTTCTAGCACTGAAAACAAGCCTTACACTCCAACATGAGGAGTGTACGGCCGTACACTTGGGTGTGCGGCCGCACACCCCTCTCCTGGCAGCACACTCTCGTGTATATAGGTGGGACTTAGCTTTCCTTTATCTCTTTTCACCCTCCCAAGCCAAGAACTCGACTTCTCTTTCAACTATCATCCGATTTTCATCCTAGATCTTCGAGATTGTAAGTGTTCTTCCCTTGATTTGTTGTTAATCCTTTTAACCTAGTAACACCCTTTGATTTCATCCATTGGAAATCATATTTTCGCTAGATCTTCAAATCTTCATCCATTCCACCAGGAACACCAAGAACACACACTCGTTCTTGGTGATTTTGAGCCTTCTTGAGCCTCCAGATCGTAAGTACTCCTTCCATATGCTTAGTACTTGATAGGAACACTAGATTAACACCTTAAAAACGTCTAGAACTCAAGAACATAAGGAGTGTACGGCCGTACACCCATGTGTGGCCGTACACCCCTCAAAACACCCCTAAAGGGCCTTCAAAATGCATTTCTAGCATCAACACTTGATGAGCATTAGTCCCACAAGCCTCCCTACCTTTGGAAAACACTTTTGAGCACTCATTACCATGAGTGTGCGGCCGTACACTCCCTGTCCGCACACCCATGGCCGCACACTCCTCAAAGTGGTCGTACACTCCCCTTAGATGAATCACATGTGATTCTAACACTTGGTCCAAGTGTTTCCTAGTCCCAAAAGGTGTTTCCTTGCATGTGGTTGCTTCTAAACACTATATTCATGCCAATATATGTCATTTAGGACTCGTTTGTGTCTCGGGAATTCATTCGTGGAACTTCTCATCCTTACGCGCATATTCGTTTGAATCACCCACATAAGGTGAGTTCATACCCCTATAATGAATCTTTTAACTGTTTTAAATGCTTTTAAGGGGGGAATACAAGTTGAACACAATGATAATTGTTTAAATGTTTGTTATAAAACATTTTTCAAAAGATTGCTTATGTCTTTTATAAGTGATCAAAACATTTCAAAAACTCTTTTAAAGTTATGTTACTTTATAGTTTAACAAAACTCTGTTTTTAAAGTACAAGCATAACTTGGTAGTAAAATGAGTCTTTTAAATAACAGTTCAAGTAAAATACTAGTAAACTATAAGGGGTATAGTTTAGACGTTCAGTTCATACTAGATGCTAGAACTGATGGGTTTTGAGCATTCTAACACTCCTAAGTGTACATGCAACCCTAGAAAACCTTGGATCTATGTTTGTCTAAAATACATGCAAAATATGATTTCCAAGGTTCATAATCCTATCTAGCATACATGGGGAACTTTAATCATAAAAGATGGCTAGAATTACATACCTTGTAGTTGTTATGATTCCTTGAAAACCTTGAGAGCCTAGCACCCAAGTGTGATTCCTCAAATGTTTCACACAACACCAAATGCTTTGGAATAACTTTAGAGAATGTATAACACTTGTAAAATCGGCTTGCCCTCTCTTGTTCTTAGTGTCACCAATTTTGGTGAGTATCATGTTCCTTATATAGTGTGTCACATCTAGGGTTACACCATGTAAACCCTAATGTGACATGACTCTTCATTTCCATGACCCATGGGTTTGTAACTCCCATGGAGCCTCCATGGAGCATCCAATGGGTTTAACCCAACTTGATAATCCATGGAGCCTTTTAGCCCACTATACAAGTTATGGATGATTTACATAATCAACCTATATATTTAATTAGTCATCTTTTGATCACTTAATTAATTCCAAATTAATTCTTGATCAATATTAATTAAATAATAATACTATTAATATATTAGAACTTATAATATATTAATAAACCACAAGTGTTATTTCTCTCATTTAGTCTATCCAAATGCATGATGCCATGCAACCCAAATGGACCATGCTGGGTCGGGTCAAGTACATACCATAAATAGTTATGGACTTAGACACCTTATCCAACAGTCTCCCACTTGGATAAGTCTAATAACTATAACTGCAAGTATGACTTCAGGAACCGATCAGCAATCGTAGCTCTTTTCAAGGTTTCTCGGAACTGAGAAGATGATGATACGCCATTTAATATAAGTGATCATATAATCCTCTGTTCTAGATATCAGCCGGGCAAATATATGGAACAATGTCTTACTTTTGTCCAGCAGTTTGTTTCCTGAATCCTTATCCCTATCCCTAGAATATAGACAGCTTCTCCTAGGTCTTTTACTCCGGTCTCTCATAATCCTTATCCCTAGAATATAGGCAGCTTCTCTGTCACACCCCAAAACCGGAACGGCGGAATCGTTCAGGGGTGGAGGACGTCATGTTTAGTATCACGAGATATGTATATGGTAAGCAAGTAATGACCAACCATTTCATTTCGAAAGAAAGTGTTTACAATGTGTGTGTTCACAAAACATAGAATTCATACACAAATAACAAAACAAGACTTGAAACTATAATGCTTCATCTTCTGAATCCCCAGCACGAGCACCTGTCTAATAGTCTCCTAAGAATACAAGTTATTTGAAAGAGTTGATCAGCAATTAAGCTGGTAAGTTCATAAGATTTTAGTGATGTGAGTAAGTTGTAAAGTGTTGTTGAAAATGTAGATGTAAAATGGTGATGAAAGTGTTGTTGAAAATGTAAATGTAAAATGTTGTAAGTTGTAAGTTCTGTTTTGAAAAGCTCGCATGTTCCTCTAGAAAATCCTATATTTCCTACTTTGATGGAAGTTTAAGTAAAATGACACTACAACCCTTTATATGGGTACTAAGCGGATACGAGTTATATAAGACTCAGAGTAAACAAACAATCGATTGTGCGCATCTGCCCTAAGCTCACAACCAAACGAGGAACAGAAATTACGGCGGATAGCACACATCCCATTGGTTGTTAGATCATCGTCGTATATAACCCTTGTGTAAACACTTGTTACTCATGGAGTTAATTGTAATGGTTCCTTTATATCTAATGAAAAGTTCTTTAAGAAAACCCATATTTCTTATAATAAAATGGTGACCACAGTGACAACTTTTATAATAGCTTAGTTTATACTGCTATATATAATCTAATATCGGATAGAAAGTTAATTGAGCGAATCTACCCTAAGCCCACAACCAAACGAGGAACAGGGAGTAAGGCGGAAAGCACACATCCAACTACCTATTGGGTATTAGTTTTATATATAAGCATGGTGTATAAACTAAGGTATTATAGAGTTACTCACCTAAGGTCTTTTAAATTGTACTGGTTTAATAAAATGGATTAAACCCTTTACTGGGAAGTTTCTAGTTTTGTATACCAAAAGTACTGATTTTGGAAAGTATTTTTTGTACTAGAAAAACTGTGCTTTGACTCTATGTCCTATAACCTGACCCATACCTGGTACCCTTATGATGACCTAATGTATACTAAGCATATATATATAAAAAATCGGGTAGAAATTAGATTGGGTGAATTCGTTCCAAGCCCACAACCAAACAAGGAACATGAAATGAAGCGGAGAGCACACATCCTATTACCTGTCGGACTCTATTGGTATATATATATCCTGTGATGTATACATTAAGGAATCATAAGACTAGCATTATGGTCCTTTCTTTTAAGTGTAGCCTTCTACCAAGGCATCTTCTGCTATGTGCTAGACTCGACTGTTCAGTTTGTCAATTGTAAAAATGTATATTTTCCCTAATTTATAACTATCTTGACTCGAAAATAGTTTGAGTTTGACTTTCAAGTGGTACTGTCACTTTATGAAAGTAATGGGAAATGTAGGTACACAGTTGTTGTTTATAATGACATGCGGATGTACTAATAACCTAAAAACATATTTGTTTTATTACGGTTATAATGTGAAGGCTAGAACCCCTACTAAACGCTCTCCCTGTCAAGAGATTAAGGGAACCAAACGCGACCTTTATAAATTCTTGCAAGACGTGTAATTCACATTAAAGTATATGATCATGTATACCCAATATAACTATCACCTTTTGTTTAAAACAATGAGTTAGTGATTCATTGGTATAATTAGATCCTGTATGTGTTCTCATGCTATAGCAACCTAATTTGTTTGTTTTGTACTGTATATTGTATGTTCTGTTTGTTTCTCGTAATTGTGTGTTCTCTCTGTATGGTATTGTTTGATTCTCTTCACTATCTGTTCTGTATGGTTCCTTTACCGCTTGACTCTTGAAGTTCTTCAAGGTCAATTTGCCTCCCACTGTTTCCTTGGCTTATGAACTCTCTCTCTCTCGAAAGACAGCCCTCCTTGCGACAAAGACCACATTCTCACTAGGTCTGTAGAAGAGGTAACCAAAGGATTTCTGTGGGTAGCCGATGAAAATACACCTCTCACTTCGAGGTTCGAGCTTGTCGTGAGTCTCGCATCTCACGAAAGCTTCGCAACCCCAAATCTTGATGTGGGCTAGACTAGGAACTTTTCCAGTCCACATCTCGTGAGGTGTTTTGGCAACCTTCTTTGTAGGGACCAGATTAAGGATATGGGCGGCAGTCTCTAAGGCATACCCCCAGAATGAGATTGGTAGCGTAGCTCGACTCATCATGGAACGAACCATGTCCAACAAGGTTCGATTACGCCTCTCAGCTACACCATTCAACTGTGGTGTCCTGGGAGGTGTCAATTGTGAGACAACCCCACATTCCCTAAGATAGTCGAGGAACTCTGTACTAAGATACTCACCACCGCGATCGGATCGAAGCATCTTAATGTTCCTGCCCAGTTGATTCTCTACTTCCTGTTTAAACTCTTTAAACCTATCGAAAGTCTCTGCCTTATGCTGGATTAAGTAGACATATCCATATCTAGTATAATCATCTGTAAAAGTCACATAATAACGATTAGAATCCTTTGTGGCAGTTTTGAAGGGTCCACACACATCCGTGTGCACTAGATCCAACAAACTTTCACCCCTAGCACACGAACCTGTGAAGGGTGACTTTGTCATTTTTCCAAGTAAACATGATTCACAACTATCATCTGACTTTAGGTCAAATGACTCCAAGACTCCATCCTTTTGGAGTTGGCCTATGCGTTCCTTGCTTACATGTCCAAGACGCCAATGCCATAATGATGCTTTATCCAAGTTATTATCATTAGTAGAATCAATACACAACACATTATTTCCTAAATTATCTACAACAGACACAACTTCATACACACCATCACAAGGTAATGCTTTAAAATAAAACACATTATTAAAGAAAGCATTTATTCCACCAACTTCATTATCAAAAGAAAAGGTAAAACCTTGTTTGTACAAAGCATGAAAGGAAATAACATTTCTTGCCATTTCAGGCAAATAACAACATTTATTCAAATCTAAAGTAAACCCACTACTTAGAAACAAAGTATAAACTCCAATCTTGGTGACAGGTGAAACTTTCCAATTCCCCATGATCAAGTTTATCTTTCCATGCTCCACATTCTCACTTCTTCTTAGTCCCTGCAAATCGGAACAAATATGAATACCACAACCGGTATCAAGGACCCAAGAGTTAGAGTAAGGTGACTTATTAGATAATATAGTGTAAATACCTGCATGGTTGGGTTTCACTTTCCCATCCTTCAAATCTTGCTGGTACTTCGGGCAGTTCCGCTTCCAGTGTGCCTTTTCATGGCAACAGAAGCATTCAGCCTCTTTTGGGTCAACAGAAGGAGTGACGAAACCTTTCTTGTTTTCGCTTGAAGAGGAGCCATCAAGGGTCTTACCCTTGGTACCCTTCAAAGGGTTCTTCCTCTTCTTCCCTCTACCTTTCCCGATTGCCAGGACAGGTGCGGAGTTTGGAGTAGGAGTAGGAGTGGTAACAACCGACTTACCTTTAAGACCTGATTCTGCAGTCTTTAGGAGTCCTTGAAGTTTGCTGAGGGTGACTTCTTCCTCGTTCATGTGGTATGTCATGCGGAATTGATCATAACACGATGGTAAGGAGTGCAAAATGATATCTATTGTTAACTCCTCTGGGAAGTTCACATTCAGCTTCATCAAACGGTCCACATACCTCTGCATTTTCTGTATGTGGCCGGTGATGGGTTCACCATCTTTCATTCGGGTTGTTATCATGGAGGAGATGATTTCATATCGCTCTTGACGAGCACTCTGATGGTAGCAGTCCATCAAATCATGGTGCATCTCAAAAGGATAGTAGTCCTCATAGGTCTTTTGGAGCTCGGCTGACATAGTGGCCATCATGATGCATGCCACATATTCAGCAAACTCCTCAGGAGTAGCAGTTGGTTCAAGTACCTTAAGCTCCTTGTCGAGAACATATTCTTTGTTCTCATACCGATTGCCCATCCTGATGTTTCTGATCCAATCAGTAGAGTTGGATCCATCAAAGATGACTCTCCCACAAAGATTCATGAGAGAAAAGGAGCCGGTAGGGTTTGAGCCAGGAGCAGCATTGTTGGTAGACATCTGAAAAGAAGAAAAGACAAGTTTAGTTTAGATATAAAGATAGTCCTTAATAAAACACCCATATGTAATATTAAGGCTAGGATCCAATCACAATATATTATAACTTAGAAGAGGGTTGTCGTAATCTAAGCTAAAACATATTTGAAAGGTAGGTGAATGACGATTCACCAATTTCCACCATGAAAACGAAATATAAATTATTAGGTTTTATTTGGTTTTTTAGAAACTCCTAGATTCTTTTGAGATTCATTGAATTTTTTTCAATGGCATGTTTCAATCTCGAGTGTGCCCTTCATGTTTTGTGACTGGGATACCGAGGATCACAAAGCAAGGTGTGAAGTAACCATGCAAATTACTTGGTACCCTTAATGTTTTTCACTTAATCGATGTGCCGGTAACCCACACGCGCTCTACCTACCTATGAAAAACCTTAAGTCACCCTTTGCCTACCTTGTTAAGTCCAAGTTAGTGTGCCGGTTAACCACACATGCTCCACTAACGACTTAATCAAAGTGCAAAGTGTAATTTCATGGGTTAGCACCTTATTCACATTTTCCTAAAGTAACTAAGATTGGGAATTAATAAAACATTTAGTTACTTTATAATAATCATTATACTTTTTAATGAGAATTTTAAGTCATTGTCCTACCCGTTCGGCTAACGACCCTCCACCAGTCAAGGAAGCGGTGGGTGAGAGTGGACACCCATTAAGATTTCATTTTATAGGCAACAACCTTATACCCCCCTTATAGACCGGCTTCGTGAATGAGGCCTACTAACGGTAAAAACGACTTAATCTTATACACACACACACACACATATATATATATATATATATATATATATATATATATATATATATATATATATATATATATATATATATATATATATATATATATATATATATATATATATATATATATATATATATATTATTAAACTTATAATATTATAAGGTATAAGGGTTGAATTTTAACATTTAAAATTCTAGGGGTTGGAACTAAAGTTTATTAAGATGGCTTTACATGTTCCAAAACTTGAGGGCAAGTTTTGTAACTTTACAAAACCTTTCAATTCATAACTTATGAGTTATTAAAATGAAGACTCTTCATTTTTGTAACTTATGTGTTCTTTTAATGGCTTTAATACAAAGAGGCTTTTGGTTATCCATAACTTGAGGACAAGTTATGGACTCCATTAAAACACATAAAGATCATGAATTCAACATTAATCAAGTAATTCCTATGATCTATCAAAAACTCATAAGAAGATGAATAATCATATCAAAATTTCAAGAACATATGAACACATATAATCATGTAATTTTGATACTAGCCATTGTAAATGGATTAGAATAGTCATTACACCATCCAAAACAAGTTTAATAACACCAAAACAGTTTAGGGTAATGTTTCTAGTCCATTTCCAGCAGCAAAAGTCGAAAAACTGCATTCTGAGGCTCCTACTCGTCGAGTGCACGAACCTACTCGACGAGTAGGATGAGTTTAGTCATGGACTCGGCGAGTCCCCCCATGGACTCGGCGAGTTCATCATGCAGACAGCAAGAAAATCGACTTTTTTCACTATTTTGCATCAAGTATCAAACAAACAAGCCTAGGCTCTGATACCACTGATGGGTTTTGAGCATTCTAACACTCCTAAGTTTACATGCAACCCTAGAAAACCTTGGATCTATGTTTGTGTAAAATACATGCAAAATATGATTTCCAAGGTTCATAATCCTATCTAGCATACATGGGGAACTTTAATCAAAAAAGATGGCTAGAATTACATACCTTGTAGTTGTTATGATTCCTTGAAAACCTTGAGAGCCTAGCACCCCAAGTGTGATGCCTCAAATGTTTCACACAACACCAAATGCTTTGGAATAACTTTAGAGAATGTATAACACTTGTAAAATCGGCTTGCCCTCTCTTGTTCTTAGTGTCACCGATTTTGGTGAGTATCATGTTCCTTATATAGTGTGTCACATCTAGGGTTACACCATGTAAACCCTAATGTGACATGACTCTTCATTTCCATGACCCATGGGTTTGTAACTCCTATGGAGCCTCCATGGAGCATCCAATGGGTTTAACCCAACTTGATAATCCATGGAGCCTTTTAGCCCACTATACAAGTTATGGATGATTTACATAATCAACCCATATATTTAATTAGTCATCTTTTGATCACTTAATTAATTCCAAATTAATTCTTGATCAATATTAATTAAATAATACTATTAATATATTAGAACTTATAATATATTAATAAACCACAAGTGTTATTTCTCTCATTTAGTCTATCCAAATGCATGAAGCCATGCAACCCAAATGGAGCATGCCGGGCCGGGTCAAGTACATACCAGAAATAGTTATGGACTTAGACACCTTATCCAACAAGAACATACTATAAAGAGAATCAGGGAGGTAGATATAATACACGATAACATAGAGATCATACTATAAAGAGAAACAGGGAGGTAGATACAATGCATCAAAGAGAACATACTAAGATACTATAACATAATGAACATACTAAGATGCTATAGCATAAGAACAACTACAGGATCTAATTATACCAATGAATCACTAACTCATTGTTCTAAACAAAAGGTGATAGTAAAATTGGGTATACATGATCATATAACTTTAATGTGAATTTACACGGCCTAGCAATCTGTTTGCGGAAGTCGCATTTGGTCCCAAAAATCTCTTGCAGGGAGAGCGTATAGTATAGGTACTACCCATCACATTATGACCTTAATAAAACAAACATGTTTTAAGGTAATCGGTATGTCAGGATGTCAATTCAAAAGACAACTGTGTACTTAGAATTTCCCATTACTTTCATTTTGTAACAGTTCCACTTGAAAGTTAATGCAAACTATTTTCGAGTCAAGATAGTTATAAACTACGTAAAACTTACATTTTACAAACGTCAACCAGAACAGTCGAGTCTAGTACATTCAGTATAAAGGGGGGCCTATAATGCTAACTTTATGATTCCTTAGTGTATGCATTCAGGGATATATATTAATCGGGTCCGACAGGTAGTAGGATGTGTGCTTTCCGCTTCATTTCCTGTTCCTTGTTTGGTTGTGGGCTTAGAGCAGATTCACCCAGCCTACTATCTAATCGATCTTATCTATATATATATTCCGTATACACCAAGTAATCATAAGGAGTACCATGTATGGGCCAGGTCATAGGACACTAATTCAATGCACCGTTTTCTAGTACAAAACATACTTTTCAAATAAGAACTCTTGGTATAGAAAACTAGAAACTTACCCAGTAAAGGGTTTAATCCATTTTATTAAACCAGTGTAACTTAAAGGAACTTAGGTGGTTAATTCCATAATACCTTAGTTTATACATCAACGTTATATATAATTAATATCCGATAGGTAGTTAGATGTGTGCTTTCCGCCTCATTCCCTGTTCCTTGTTTGGTTGTGGGCTTAGGGCAGATTCACACAATTAACTATCTGTTCGATATTAGATTATATATAGCTAGTATAAACTAATTGATTATAGAATGGACCACTATGGTTACCATTTTTATTTTAAGAAATAAGGGTTTTCTTAAAGAATCTTTTCATCAAATATAAAGGAACTATTACAATTAACTCCGTGAGTACCAAGTGAATACGCCAGGGTTATATACAACAATGATCTAACAAACAATGGGATGTGTGCCTTCCGCCTCATTTCCTGTTCCTTGTTTGGTTGTGGGCTTAGGGAAGATACACATAGAAAGATTGTTTGTTTATTCTGAGTTTTATATAACTTGTATCCATTTAGTTCTCATAGAAAGGATTGTAGAGTCATTTTTACTTACCTTTCATCAAAGCAGGAAATATAGGATTTTTTGGAGGAACAGGCGAACTTTTCTAAACATAACTTACCACTTACTACAACTTTCTTACAATTTAATTACATCACTAAAATCTTATGAACTCACCAGCTTAAATGATGATCTACTCTTTCAAAATAACTTGTATTCTCAGGAGACCAGTAGACAGGTACGCGCACTGGGATTCAGAAGATGGAGCAGTATAGCTTCATGTCTTTTTGTTATTTGCTATGTATTCTATATTATGTGAATCTCATACTTTGTAAACACTTTCTTTCTAATGAAATGGTTGTTTATTACTTGCTTATTATGATGCATGTCTTGTGATACTAAACATGACGTCCTCCACCCCAGAATGTTTCCGCCGTTCCGGTTTTGGGGTGTGACAGACACCACAGCTGAATGGTGTGGCTGAGAGGCGCAATCGAACCTTGTTGGACATGGTTCAATCCATGATGAGTCGAGCTTCGTTACCAATCTCATTTTGGGGGTGTGCCTTAGAGACTGCCGCCCATATCCTTAATCTAGTCCCTACCAAGAAGGTTGCCAAAACACCTCACGAGATGTGGACTGGGAAAGTACCCACTTTAGACCACATCAAGATTTGGGGTTGCGAGGCTTTCGTGAGGCGCGAGACTCACGATAAGCTCGAACCTCAAAGTGAGCGGTGTATTTTCATCGACTACCCACATAAATCCTTTGGTTACCTCTTTTACAGACCCAATAAGAATGTGGTCTTTGTGGAAAGGAGATGAGTCTTTCGTGAGAGAGAATTCATAAGCCAAGGAAACAGTGGGAGGCAAATTGACCTTGAAGAGCTTCAAGATTCAAGCGGCGAAGGAACCTCAAACCCTAGCAATCAACCTGGGGAGGAAAGAGGCTATGAATAGCGAGATCCAATCCATGTATGACAATCAAGTTTGGAACTTGGTTGACAATGTATCGGGTCGTAAGACAGTCGGGTGCAAATGGATCGTCAAGAAGAAGACCGACATGGATGGGAAGGTACACACTTACAAGGCGCGAGTGGGCGCGAAGGGCTTCACTCAAACTCCGGGATTTGACTATGATGAAACCTTCTCGCCAGTAGAGAAGATTAAGTCTATTAGAGTTATGCAGCCATTACTGCATTTCATGATTATGAAATATGGCAAATGGATGTCAAAACCGCTTTCCTTAATGGAAAGTTGGCTGAGGATGTTTACATGAGTCAGCTAGAGGGTTTTGTCAATGCAGAGTACCCCGATAGAGTGTGCAAGCTTGAGAGATCCATTTATGGATTGAAACAAGCATCTCGCAGCTGGAATCTTTGTCTTGATGAGAAAGTCAAAGAGTTTGGTTTTTCGAGACGCGAGGATGAGTCTTGTATATATGTCAGAGCTAGTGGGAGCATAGTTAGCTTTTTGGTACTGTATGTGGATGATATACTACTCATAGGAAATGACATCCCAACCTTGCAGGAGGTTAAGTCCTGGATTGGGAAGTGTTTCTCTATGAAGGACCTTGGAGAAGCTGCCTATATCCTAGGGATAAGGATATTGAGAGAGAGGAGTAAAAGACTTATTAGACTTAGTCAAAGCACTTACTTGGACAAGGTGTTGAAAAGGTTCAACATGCAGAATTCCAAGAAAGGTGACTTACCGATCCAAGACAATGCCAGACTGAGTAAGACTCAGAGTCCGAGTACAGAGGCTGAGATAGCTAAGATGAGTTGATTACCATATGCTTCCACTGTTGGCTCGATCATGTATCTTATGACTTGCACCCACCCTGATGTGGCCTTAGCTTTGAGCATGGTCAGCAGATATCAGGGGAACCCGGCAAAGCCCACTGGACTGCGGTAAAGAATGATCTCAAGTACCTGCGAAGGACTAAGGACTGGGTCTTTAACTTCGGTGGGAGTGATGACTTGAGAGTGATAGGGTACAGTGACGCCAGTTTCCAGATTGATAGGGATAATTTCTTCTCTCAGCACGGTGGGTCTTTACTCTAAATGGAGGAGCAATTACTTGGAAAAGTTCCAAGCAGTAGACAGTAGCTGATTCAACTTGAAAATCAGAGTACATAGCAGCAAGTAAAGCGGCAAAGGAGGCGATATGGCTGAAAAACTTCATTGGAGACCTTAGAGTTGTACCAGCTATAAAGGAGCCTATGGAAATTTTTTGTGACAGCAATAGTGCGGTGGCCTTAGCAAAGGAACCAAGAGATCATTGCAGATCCAGACACATTGACAAAAAATATCACTTCATAAGACACAAGATAGAAGAAGGACTCCTCGTGGCAAAGAGGGTATCGTCAGAAGATAACCCAGCAGATCCCCTCACGAAGGGACTGACTAGGGTTAAGCATTTACAGCATGTGAGGAGCATCGGGATGAAGGGCGATATTAGTTTTAATAATTAGATAGCTATTTCTGAAAATTGTTAAATGTAATTGACATTTGGTGATTAAATAAAAGTTGTTATTTGTTTATGAGTAAAGTGTTACTATCTTGTGTCAATCGTTTACTATTGTTTGAACTTTGCATGTTTTGAATTACAGAATAATTACTTTTTTCAAACTTTCCACAGTCAATTATACTTTAGAAGTAGGTATGAATCAAGACTGTCATGAATTGGGCTTGTAGATGTCTAAGGTGTTTAGACATAGCAAGTGTTGCTGCAACATTCATGAGTGCTCATAAGTTCTGAGTATTGGATTAAACCCACGCTCACTTGTATCACTTCATGGAATTTATCTCAAGTGATCGTGAGACGGTAATATCATATAAGTCTTCAAACCTAGAGATATGAGTTGTTGACTATGAGTTGGTTGTACATTGATTGTACGAAAACGCATCAGTAACTTGATGTTATAAAACGTGCTCTTGTGTATGATTCAACAAGTAGTTAGTACAAGCATATGAGTCGAAGTTTATCTGTTCCTTTTAGTCCTTGGAGGATAAAAAGCGATATATGGGCCCCTCGATGATTTTGTTTTGAACTATGTACCGGGCCCGGTCAGAACCTAATTGATGTGTTCAATTTAGTTCTATGTCTAACGAATCGGAAATCGGGAAACAAACTGCTGGACAATAAGTACGATGTTGTTCCATGTATTTGTTCGGCTGATATCTTGAACAGAGGATTATGTGATCACTTATCTAAAATGGCACGTCATAGTTCAACAGAGTTTTAAGAGCTACGATTACTGGTCGATTCCTGAAGTCATACTTGCAACTATAGTTATCAGACTTATCCAAGTGGGAGATTGTTGGATAAGGTGTCTAAGTCTGTAACTATATTTGGTATGTACTTGACCCGACCCAGCATGGTCCATTTGGGTTTCACTTCACCAAAACAATTTATATGGATAATCTTTTGAGGATAGTATATTTATGATTTATTAATATAGTATAAGTCATAATATATTAATATGAAATCATATTATTTAATTAGTATTGATCAAGAATTAATTTGGAATTATATTAGTGATCAAAAGAGACTAATTAAATATGGACTCTTATATATATAGAATGGGCCAATGTTCATTTAGGAGGGGCTAAGCTTGCATGGAAGTCCATGGATAGTCCATGGAGCTTCTAACCCTTGGATCCTATGGAAATGAAAGGTCATGGGTATTAGGGTTTACATGAATGTAACCCTAATCCTCCATACAATATAAAGAAGTCCAAGGCTCTAGAAATGGCAGTAGTGTGTGTGAGAACAAAGGTGGGCCGATTTCTACATAGTGCATACTATTCTCTCAAGTTTTCCAAGTTGTGTGGTGATTTGTGATTCCACTTGAGGCATCCATATTATTGGTGCTAGGCTCTCAAAACTCCAAGCAACCAACCACAAGAAAAAGGTATGTAATTCTATCTAGATTTTATGTTACAAGTACCCCATAACATGCTAGTTAGGATGTGAACCTTGGAAAAATCAAATTTGCATGTATATTAGAGAAAACATAGATCCAAGGTTTCTAGGATTGCATGTACACCAAATGAGTGTTAGAATGCTCAAAATCCATCATGTTACAATAGATGTTGATGTAGATATTGGGATTATTAAGGAATGTAGACAATCATTTGTCATTAGGAATAAAAAACTAAGACTTAGTGATGTGAACAACTAAGGTATGAGGCGAAGCTCTGCCAAAATCACCAATCATCTACTTTTAACAAGTGACTACATAGTTACTTTTAACTTCCACATAGATTCAAGTATTCTAAATGGTTAACCATTATGTGTGTTGTTTTGCTGTGTTGGGTATATTTGTGCAACATGATATGGTTATTACTTGATGAAACTATATACGTATCATACTTAAAATATGATTGGATAATGAATGGCTATCTGAAATAATAAATGAGAGGCTGTGATAGGAAAGTATTAGTTAGTGAAAGGTTGTGCGAAAGAATAAGTTGTGACCACAGTACTATCGTATTGTTGGGCCTACACATCTGGGACATAATGAAGGGTTGTCTGAGATAATAATGAGAAGTTGCGGCCAAAGTAATATTGTACTACTATGCCCAGTCATCTAGAGGAGTATAGATGCCGACCACTAACTATTCTAGGTAGTCAAGTAAAACACTGGATGGATCATTACTTGTGAGTGTTAATGAACTACGTGTTCATTCATTGTGCTCCACCCCCACATAGTTGCCTCATAGGTACATACTGCAAACGGAATCTCGAAGCAGTTTTATTTACTCGATGTGTACAAAGATCGTTTAGGATAGGTCCCTCGAGATCATCATTTTAGGATTAGGAGTGAGGATAACGAGAATGGGTAACTGGGTCATTTGATTGCTATGAAATACTGAATTAAAATACTATAATGTTACGGGTTGAAAGCCCTATGTGCTCACTACGATCCTAAGCCTGACCCTCTCAGTTTCTTTGTATAACAGGTAGCGGTACGAAGATACAAGGATAATGATGTTTGGATCTGATGCGAGATTTGAGGAGATGTAGCCATTAGTAAAATAAAATATTGTAAGGCCCTTTAAGACAACTTTGTGCTTATGTTTTGTATCATTTATTACATCCCATGTTTCTATATGAAACAGTTTCTTCGAAAAAATTCTGGTTAAAACAATGTTTTGGGAACAAATTTGGCAATAAAAAGTACTATGAATTAAATAAGCATAAAGAAAAAGCTTAAGTGTCCATGAAAATAATGATGTCACAATTTAGCTAACAACTTATGTGGTTAAGCCAGAAGGACTACTATTATGGGGTTAAATTAGTTTGATGACAATTGGTCATAGAATGTAGCTAGTAGTGAGTTATGACAGGTTCTAAGGAAGTTGTTATTTGTTAGATAAATGTTAGCATGTGGCATGCTGAGAGGCAACGGAGGGCAGATACTGAAGCAATAACTATTCTACTAACTAACCATGTAGGTAAATATACTCTAACAAATGTTGTTATTGTTGTGCGTCTCGCTACACAATTTGCAAAATAGGTATGTTGCGATATCAACAAATATATGTTTGTTAACTTGGATAGAGAACATTCAAAGGAGTATTTTATGATACATGATAGTCTAGAGAGATAAGTAGTATAAATAATATTTTTTTGACTTGGATAGAGTACATCCAAAGGAGTATATGATCGCACTGATGATTGTTTGGTTAGCCAAAATGGTGTTATAAGGCAATAATCAATTAGGTTGGATAATGTTCGTAGATTATGATATAGCCGTTGATGTTTATTTATTGTTGGTATGTTGATAAAATATTTGATGATGTATGTATTCGTTCTATATGCTCAAGAATGATCATAAAATGATATTGCTAATAACATTTGATCTTATAGGGTCACACCATTAACAAGTAGACACTTGAATTAGTATTTATGTATATGAGTTTGATTCATATTAAACTATTAAAACTCTTTGAATATTATTTGATAATAATAATAATAATAATAATAATAATAATAATAAAATGTGGTTCATAAGTGTATAAATCATTATATGTATGGTACTTATATTGTTAATTATTAAATGATTTAATTTGGTAATAACATATGATCTTATAGGGTCACACCATGTTTCCATCAATTGGTATTAGAGCCTTCTTTACATGCATGCATAGATTTTATAAATGAAATGAAAATATTTGGTTGTTTGAAGCCATGGACGATTTTCATGATGTATGAAAAGTTCATGCATGGCTTATTTGGCAACATATACTGATAGTTTTTATAAAATGTGATCAATTTTTTTATAACTACATGCATTTGATCACATTGATGTTACCTTAGAAAAACAAAATATTAATTGATAATTTTTGTATGATGTTAAATGAATAAACAAGTCGTGGGTCATGTGTTGTGTGTTGTTAGAATTTTTGTATATGGTTTCAATATTATTTATTTATTGTAATGGTTTGTAATAGTTAATAGGAATTTCTTCATTTTTTTGTTGTAAATAATAGATTACTTTGTAATCTAGTCTAAGTACTTTAAAATGTAACAAGAAATGAAGATGATGCCATTTGGAAGACCGAAAAGCGTTGGAATTTATTAATTTTAATATAAGTGGAAAACACAACCTTTTTTGCAAAAGTTTGCTGAAAGTGTTGCATCAGATTCGGTGAAGCTGAAAGAACAACCCGTAATGCAACCTTTTATGTGAAATGTTGCATGTTGCTAGAACAATTTAGAATTAATAGAGTATTCAACATCTTGCACGCATCAGATGCTTTCTCAAGTGAGAGCTTCAACAACAACATCTATAGAAGATTTTCGTCCTTATTGTCCCTTAGAAAAAGGAGTTGATATTTCATGTATGTCTCACATGAAATATGACAAAATTATGGCTTGGTTTATGCATTCGCCTTTGTGCGTGATAATTGTATATTGTTATTTTTTTGTATGGACAAAAATAGGATTTTTCATGCTAGATAACCAAACATATAGATTCGTATCATCATGGAGTTTATTATTTTCAAAAACAATTTTTTTTATACATAATCCAATTATAATTCATAATTATATATATATATATATATATATATATATATATATATATATATATATATATATATATATATATCTATCTGTTTTTGAAGTTAGCATCTTATGTAGCTCTTTACATAAATGTCTTCTTCCAAACTGGTTATCACATGAATATTCTCTTAGTTCTTCTTAAGTACTCATAGAATGTTCTTATAGTTATCCAGTGACTTAACCATTTATTCAATTTGTATCTCAAGATATGTTCATAGCATAATCATATACCTAGTCGTGTGCATAATATGGCATAAATAATGGATTCATTTTCCCAGCAAATAGAATATAAATCATTTCATCAATCTCAAATCTATGTGTTGGGTCCTTTTGAGACATACTCAAAATGGTGTCTTGTGACAATGCCAAGAATCCTCCAAAGGAATTATATAATATTCATTCAAAAGAATTTAAAACATTTAATATTCATCTTTATCTATCTCTATAGATTTATATTCCAAGAATGTATCTTGTCATTCCTAAGTCTTTCATTTTAGAAATACTTTCCGAGTCAAGGTGAAACGAATTTGCATAGTCGGAATGTTATTTCAAATGATTAAGTATGAGTCATTCATACAAGATTAGGAATATCACAATCCTCCCATTAGTTCCTAGTAAACACACATGTTCTTTAATTTTGATGTAAAAGCATACCTTGTATCTTCATATTAAAATGACTATTCCAAACTTGAGATGTTTGATTTGTATCCATAATGGGATCTTAAGCTTTACACGTTTTGTTATGATAACATGGATTGAAAAAGCCTCCAGGCTAAGATATATAGATATCTTATACTAGATGTTTATTAAGAAAAGCGGTCTTTATTGAAATGTATTTGCTATATCTCATATTAAGAAAATGAAGTTATAGTAAATAATATCATTGTTGATCTAATCATAGCAACTTGTGACAAGGTTTGATCATATTCAATGTCATGAGTATTATAAAGACCATAGCCAATGACATGATTATGATAAAATCCTTTTATAACAAGCCTTGCTAAATGTGTATAGATAACCATGCATGTATTCTTTCTAAAATAATTTCTTACTCCTTCCATCCTGCCTATATATAGGAAGCTTAATTAAGCCCATACTTAATTATTACACGTGGATTACATCTTAATGTTTATGACTCTAAGTCATTTATCAAATTCAAGATTTGATATAGCATCTTGGTAGTTGATGAATTCAATAGAAACCATCAAGAACAACTCATCAATGAGAGATTTCACATTTCTCAATTCAAAGATGATTTCTACCATCAATGCGAATAGTTTGTTTTCATGAATAGCTATTATTCAAGTTCAACACTTTCTTGTTGAAACTAGTGCCAATAATTACTATATCAGTTAATGGTTCTTGAGCTTCTTCAAGTTCCATGTGTCATCCACTTGCTTTGTCACTAGACGTTTGTTTTCTGCTGACTCATCATTCATAAGAATAAAAGAACATATTCTTTGTGGGTTTGTATAAAATAATCTAAATACCCTTTTAGAATATTCTACAGACATTTATTTTGTTGGTGTCTGTATTCAAGATATAATTAATAGTGATTAAGGTATAACCCAAAGAGCATAGAGGAAGACAATTTCTACCTATTAGATAGTAAAATTTATCTGGTAAGGTCTAATTCATCCTTTATTATCACTTAATGAAACTGTATATGTATCATACTTAAAATATGATTGGATAATGAAGGGCTATGTTAAATAATAAATGAGAGGATGTGATAGGAAAGTATTAGTTAGTGAAATGTTGTGTGAAGTAATAAATTGTGACCATAGTACTATCGTACTGTTGTGCCTATGCATCTGGGACATAATTGAGGGTTGTCCGAGACAATAATGAGAAGTTGTGGCCAAAGTAATATCGTACTACTATGCCCAATCATCTACAGGAGTATAGATGATAGCCACTTACTATTCTTGGTATTCAAGTAGAACACTGGATGGATCATTACTTGTAAGTGTTAATGAAGTACGCGTTCATTCGTTGTTTTCCACTCCTACGTGGTTGCCTCATTGTTACATACTACAAAAGGAATCTCGAAGCAGTTTCATTTACTCGATGTGTACAAAGATCATTTAGGATAGGTCCCTCGAGATCATCATTTTAGGATCAGGAAGTGAGGATAACGGGAATGGGTAGTCGGGTCATTTGATTGATATGGAATATAGAATTAAAATACTATAATATTACAGGTTGAAAACCCTATGTGCTCACCAGGCTCCTAATTCTGACCCACTCAGTTTCTTTGTATAACAGGTAGCGGTACGAAGATACAAGATTAATGACGTTTGGATCTAATGCGAGATTCAAGGAGATGTAGGCCATTAGTAAAAAATAAGATATTGTAAGTCCTGTTAAGACAACTTTATGCTTATGTTTTGTATCAGTTATGACATCCCATGTTTTTATATGAAACTATTTCTTCGGAAAAGTTTTGGTTAAAACAATGTTTTGGGAACAAATTTGGAAATAAAAGAGTACTCTGAATTAAATAAGCATAAAGAAAAAGCTTTAAGTGGCCATGAAAATAACGATGTCACAATTTAGCTAACAAGTTATGTGGTTAAGCCAAAAGGATTACTACTATGGGGTTAAATTATTTTGATGACAATTGGTCATAGAATGTAGCTAGTAGTGAGTTGTGACAACTTCTAAGGAAGTTGTTATTTGTTAGATAAGTGTTAGCATGTGGCAAGCTGAGAGGCAGCGGAGGCCAGAGACTGAAGCATGAATTATTCTACTAAGTAACCATCTTAGTAACTCTACTCTGACAAATGTTATTATTGTTGTGCGTCTCGCTACATAATATGTGAAATAGGTATATTGCGATATTAACAAATATATGTTTGTTGACTTGGATAGAGAACATTCAAAGGAGTATTCGATGATACTTGATAGTCTAGTGAGATAAGTAGTAGGTGATAAATAATATTTTTTGACTTGGATAGAGTATATCAAAAGGAGTATTTGATCTCAATGATGATTGTTTGGTTAGCCGAAATGGCTTTATAAGGAAAAAATTAATTAGGTTGGATAATATACATACCTTATGTTATAGCTATTGATGTTTATTTGTGGTTGATATGCTGATAAAATATTTGATGATGTATGTGTTGCTTCTGTATTATCAAGAATGATCAGAAAACGATATTGATAATAACATTTGGTCTTATAGGGTCACACCATTAACAAGTCGACACATGAATTAATATTTAAGTATATGAGTTTGATTCATATTAAACTATTAAAACTCTTGGAATATTATTTAATAATAATAATAATAATAATAATAATAATAATAATAATAATAACAACAACAACAACAACAATAATAATAATAATAATAATAATAATAATAATAATAATAATAATAATAATAATAATAATAATAATAACAACAACAACAACAACAACAACAACAACAACAACAATAATAATAATAATAATAATAATAATAAAACATGGTTCATAAGTGATGAACCATTATATGTTTGGTACTTATATTTCTAATTATTAAATGATTTAGTTTGGTAATAACATATGGTCTTATAGGGTCACACCATGTTTCCATTAATTTGTATTAGAGCCTTCTTTGCATGCATGCATAGATTTTATAAATGAAATGAAAATATTTGGTTTTGGGAAGCAAACCCTAGCCTCAAACACTCTCCCTCAACCTACAAAAGCAAACCCTAGACTCCATTGCTAACTCTTCAGTTTTTGTAGTGTTTGGTGGTGTTTTAAAGAAGATGAAGGTGCCCTTGAGATTTGTTTTAGAAAGCACCTCTCCCTAACATCCTTGTTCATGTTTTCTAGACACACGTAAGTCCTCAAGGT
This sequence comes from Lactuca virosa, assembly GCF_052849685.1. Taxonomy (NCBI): domain Eukaryota; kingdom Viridiplantae; phylum Streptophyta; class Magnoliopsida; order Asterales; family Asteraceae; genus Lactuca; species Lactuca virosa. The sequence continues at coordinate 257,433,423 of NC_136434.1, forward strand.
CCAATTTTTATAATAGTTGTCTCTAGATTTAGCCCTTTTGTCCCTTAATCTTCATGGTGTTGGAATTGGAAGGTTGGATCCCGTAAAGTTGGCAACTTTATTGGTCCTTGTGGTCATCTTAATGTCATATGTTCCATATCTAAGGATCTTTGGAGTTTTGGCCCCATGCACAAGCTTTGGAGTTCCAAATTGCCATTTTTTTTCCTAAAATGGAATGGACATGCATTGGACATGCATGTCAATAAAGCTACGCTTTTTATGGTCCATTAGGTGTAGGAAACCCTTCTGGGAACTTTAGAAGAGTAACTATAGTGATTAGGTGCTGAATGCGTCTTTAGATGTCTTAGTTTCCTTTAAGGATTTAGGGTTTAGGATCTTGACTAATTGAGGTGTCTTAATGGATAAAGTTGGAAACTTTATCCATAAATTCTGTGGGAAGGACCGTTGGAGCTCTTGGAGTTATAGGAAAAAGGATTAATAGGTTAAATTATCCATAACAGTCCCCATGGCGTAGCCTTATGTTGCCACATCATGACGACTAGGTAAGGACCCTTATGTTTTGTAGTTACGATGCCACGACATGGCCAATGGATGGCCATGACATGGCGACTTGCGGATTTGGACTTTTGGGTTGTTGACTTAACTGTTGACCGTGAGGGTTGACGTTTTGACTTAGTACACTTTTTGGGTCAACATATGGGTTGGAATTTAGGCTGGGAATTAAGTTCCTTGTTGTATGATAGGTGCGTCGTGATATAGGCCTTCATCCCGGGAGGGAGTTGTTAGATTATCTGCTAGATTACGAGGTGAGTTTTCCTCATTATACTCGTGGGTTAAAGGAACCAGTGGCGGCCCACTAGGTTGTGTTATTTATCCTTGCATATAGGATGTTGCTATGTTGTAGTGATATGTATGATTAGCTGCACTTGTTGTTTAATGTTTATCTATTGCATATGTCGACATAGTGTGGTTGGGTTGAGGCGATACTACTTTGTGTTGTAGGTCGACAAACCCAAGGCAATCCAGTCGGGAGACTATGGGCCAGGGTAATCTAGTTGGGAGACTGTAGGCTAGGGGTAATCCAGTCAGGAAACTGTGGGCCTAAGGGCAATCCAATTTTATATTGTGGGCCCGGAGAGCATGTATTGTTTATATTCTGATGTGTGTGGTACTTTTGGTGGAACTCACTAAGCTTTAGATTTCAGTTTGGTTTTGTGGTTTCATGTAAATCAGATGATTAGGGCAAGGTGAAGGCTTGATCGTACACATCATCCTCTGGATTTTATGTTGAGAGATGTTTTTGGATACTCTGATTTTATGACTATGTTTTGGAAGAAAATTTTGTATTACTTATGATTTATAGAAATAGTTTTTGAAAAATGAAAATTTTTATCATGATTTTTGGGACGTTGCAAGTTGGTATTGTTGGGTTTTGAGCATTCTAACACTCCTATGGTGTACATGCAACCCTATAAACCTTGGATCTATGTTTTCTCTATTATACATGCAAATAAGAACTTTCCAAGGCTTTAATCCTAACTAGCATACTATGAGGCAACTATACTACAAAGACTAGTTAGATGACATACCTTTTTGGTGTAGCTTGATATCTTCAAGCTTTAAGAGCTTAGCCCCAATAGTGTGGAAGCCTCAAGTGGAATCACAAATCACCAAAACACCTTGGAAGAATTTGAGAATAAGAATACTTTGGTTCTCTCTAGTGAAATCGGCTAGCCCTCTTAGTGTACCCACACTAGTGCGAATTTCACCAACCAAGGACATCTTTATATAGTGTGGAGAGTGAAGTGCAACCCAAATGTGTCGGTGAAGTGCGAATTTCACCAACCAAGCCCTCTTAGTGTACCCACACTAGTGCGAATCACAACCAAGGACATCATAAATATACTATTCTCAAAAGACTATCCATATAAATTGTGTCGGTGAAGTGCAACCCAAATGGACCATGCCGGGTTGGGTCAAGTACATACCAAATATAGTTATGGACTTAGACATTAATCCAACGGGTATCTGAGCCCTAGTTTGAGAGAATTGGATGAACACTTGTGTGAATCCAGACTCAAACTAAGGATCTAGAAAATGTTTTTCAAAATTAACTCTAAAATGACTGATAGAGAGGATGCAATGTGTACAATCAGCCGGAGCCAAGGAAAGTGTTTCACAAGATACCCAAACTTGTTATGTGTATTGATAATATGTTAGAAATGCATGCTAGTTTGTAGGCTATGAATCATCAGGAATTGCATGATAGAATTCCTTGATTTATGATTCCTGACAGCCTAGGAGAATTTCTTTATATGCTTTATGGGAAGGACATTATTACTTTAGTTGTTTAGTGTGTGCATCATAGTTATACATAACTTAGATTTTATAGCCTGGAAATTTTTTATTTATCCTTTTTTCCTATTCCTTGTCTGGTTGTGGGCTTAGGGTAGAATCAATTATTCAATTGTCTAACCAGTGTTATGTATGATTAGCATACACAGAGCGGCTATGGGGTTAGTGGAAGTTTCATGAGTGAGTATGGTTTGTAGATGGCTAGCATGAGAAATGATTAGCCACTCTTGTGAGAGTCAGAATAGGATGTATGTCTATCCTAGTTGTTTGGCTTTATGGCTGGGTCGTACGTGATGATCCTCTGAGATGAATGTGTAACAAGGAAGCACATGTCCCGTACACGTAACAAGGAAGTCAAGAACCCCAAGGATTTAGTGATCCTGTAAAGATGTAATAGCATGAATCGTGGATTTTCTGATGTATTTCGGTTTGTTTTCAGTATGGAAATCACTAGAGGTTCAAGATCAGGAGTTGGCGACCTAGAGAGGGTAGAATTGATTGATAATGAGATTCGTGAGGTGATCACCACCCAGGTGACCATGGTTCTTAAGGAGGCGATCTCAGAGGTATTTGGGTCTATCAAGACTGTTATGATCGAGATGTTTGACGAGCGCTATGTTGCTGCCTCAGAAGCTGCTGTAGTTGCAGCCACTGTAGCTGGTGCTGCTGCGGGACTCCAGGCGAGAGGGATGATGCAGTATCTTGGCTTCAACAACACGAATCCCCCATATTTTAACGGGGTTAAGGACCTGATCGTGGCCATGAGGTGGATATCAAATATGAAGGGTTGTTTATTCACAAGATCGTACCCAGAGGACTAGAAGGTCAATTTCACATTGAAACTTCTTCGTTTGGGGGCGAAGGACTGGTGGAAGCTGGTGATCGACACTTATTATCCTACAGAGAAGGTCGCAGTGACTTGGGAGCAGTTTACTAATATGTGCTACTCCGAGTATGTTCCCTTGGTTGAGAGGGAGAGGTTAACCCAGGAGTATCTGCCGCTGAAGCAGAAAACAGAGTGTGTGACGTAGATCACCAAGATATTTACTGAGAGATCTATTTTCTACCTCAAGTATGCTACCTCAGAGTAGGTTTAGATGTTCACTTACTTGAGCATGCTCAAGGATGAGATCATGGAGTTCGTATCGACTCAACAATACCATTCCCTCACCGAGGTATAGTCTTTCTCTCGAAGGAGAGAGATTGAGATTGAGACCCAGGCCAGAGACATGAGCTAGGGTCCAGTTCAGAATCAGCCAGCAGCGAAGTAGTTTAAGCCTGCTGATTTGCGATCCGAAGGAAGTAGGGTCCCTTACTTGTGGCAAGTGCGGTAAGATTCATGAGAGATTGTGTCGATCAGGGACAACATGTCAAAATTGTGACATAAAGGGGCATTATGCAAGGGATTTTCGCCAGCAGGCCCCGTCGTCGAGCACTACGATATGTTGCCACTGTGACGAGGTTGGTCATGTGAAGGCCAGCTATCCATTACTTGCTGCGAGGCCGGTGCAAACACCGGCTACGGCCACTCTTCGGATCACAGATGTGTACCATGGGAGGGCCGAGGCCTCGAAGGCTAGGGGTCATTCTTTACAGCTCATAGTAGAGGAGGCAATGCGCTTGACGTTGTTACTGGTATATATTTATTTATTATTTGGTTTAGTTATTTCCTGAATGAATATCCTTGTATTTCTGATAGGTACCCTCTTAGAGAATTCCTTGCCTTCTCTTGTGCTTTTTGACTTGGGTGCGAGTCAGTCCTGTTGAGTTTTGAGCAATCTAACACTCCTATGGTGTACATGCAACCCTATAAACCTTGGATCTATGTTTTCTCTATTATACATGCAAATATTAACTATTCCAAGGTTTCATCCTAACTAGCATATTATGAAGCACCTATACTACAAAGTTCTAGTTAGATGACATACCTTTTGATGTAGCTTGATGTCTTCAAGCTTTAAGAGCTTAGCCCCAATAGTGTGGAAGCCTCAAATGGAATCACAAATCACCAAAACACCTTGGAAGAACTTGAGAGAATATGTATGCACACTAAAATCGGCCCACACTTATTTTCACACACTTGTGCCAATTTTGTGAGCCAAGGACCCCTTTATATAATATGGAGGATTAGGGTTACATCCATGTAAACCCTAATACCCATGACCTTTCATTTACATAGGATCCATGGGTTAAAAGCTCCATGGACCATCCATGAAAGCTTAGCCCAACCTAAATGAACTTGGCCCATTCCATATATATAAGAGTCCATATTTAATTAGTTCTTTTTGATCACTTAATTAATTCTAAATTAATTCTTGATCAGTACTAATTAAATAATATGATTCCATATTAATATATTATAACTTATAATATATTAATATAAATCATAAATATACTATTCTCAAAAGACTATCCATATAAATTGTGTCGGTGAAGTGCAACCCAAATGGACCATGCCAGGTCGGGTCAAATACATACCAAATATAGTTATGGACTTAGACATTAATCCAACAGTCTCCCACTTGGATAAGTCTAAAACTATTATTGAATATGACTTCAAAACGTAACTGGCAATCGTAGCTCTTAAAGCCGCTGTCGAACTCTGACCTTGCCGATGAACTCTGACCTTTGTCAATGACTTGTCCATTAGATAAGGGATCATATATTCCTCCATTCTGGATATCATATGGACTGAGACATGGATTATCAATCATTCTCTCTGTCCATTTGTTGTTTCCCGATTTCCGATTTATGATGACTGACTGATTGAACAAATCAAATCAGTCCTGGCTTGGCCAAGCACTCACATGTGTCATCGCTAAATCATCGAGGGGCCCACAGATATCGCTTTTATCCCGAAGGTAAAAGGAATGGATAAACTTCGACTCATATGGCTTGTTCTACTACTTGTTGAATCATACACAAAGGCACGTTTTATAACATCGAGTTACCAAATGCGTTTTCGTGCAATCAATGTATAACCAACTCATAGTAACAACTCATATCTCTAGGTTTGAAGAATATAAGATATTATCGTCTCATGATCACTCGTGATAAAATCCATGAAGTGATTCAAATGAGCGCGGGTTGAATCCAATACTCAGAACTTATGAGCACTCATGAGTGTTGTAGCACCACTTTGTCCACCAACTTGGACCTCTACAAACCAACCCATGACAGTCTTGATTCATATCTATTTCCAACATATGACCGACTGTGGATGGTTTGAATAACTTAATCATTCAGGAAGAGCGACTTAGTTATTCTGGAAGTCAAAACATGCAAAGTGAAACACAAGAATAAATGAATCAAATATGGTATCAAACCCTATGAATATAAATAAACACTTTTATTTATCACCATATTGATTACTCATTATTCATTGTTTTGGGTTTTATCAACTTTATACTTGAATTAAAAACACTAGTTGTCCCATGCTCCAAGCATGTACACTATGTTTTTCTTAAACAATAGCTTTGCCATACACCAAGTATGCACTCTATGTTTGTCTATGATCCTTACTTTGTGAAATAAACCAATTGAACATAATTTCAATGATTCTAATTTCACACTCCCAAATCCTTAACGAAAAATGTGAGAATTTCAAATTCCTATCATTTATCGAAATCTGTTTAGATTTTAAACTTATATGCACTGACCCTCCTGTAATGAATATGTACAAAGTCACAAAGACTTGTCAACAGTCATTATAAGGTATTCCAATGGAGATCAACTCCATGGAAACTAAGTCTCATATTCAAAGTACATTGCTTTGGACATGCTTCTTGCATTAAGTTTTCTAATCTTACACAGATAACTTCCACCTATGGAGACAACTCCATATTCTCATTTTGACTATCACTTCTGAATAAGAGATGCCTCTTTTCAGAATATGTCAATATGGTCCTTCCAAAATTAGCACTATACTTCCAACTGTCCCTGAGCAACCAATCTTTGGTAAACCTCAGATTATCCTCGACAATTGCTTAATCATTTTAGTCATATCCAATTGTAGACCTTTTCCCTTCTTAATGCCTCTGGGCATTTGGAAAATTTTAGAAATGACAAATATTATAGCACATGCAATCGATCCTGTACCCAAAGCAAATTGTGCACGATTGATGATGTCTCACATAAAGACATGACTCTAGACCAGTCTTTTGCTACAATATTTTTATTTGCCATGTTTTCAAAATTTGACTATGAAGAGGGATGCCGTAATCATAATCGAATTTTGAGAACGCAATATATAGAATTTCCTTAAGTTGAACCAATCCAACATGAAATTCATATATATATATATATATATATATATATATATATATATATATATATATATATATATTCTTGACTAAAGATGATTAAGGTCTCAATCTAAGCCTTTAGAACTGAAATGAAGTATATCCTCTCCCTTAATTATAGCAAAACAACTTTTTCAATCCCTGCAGCCTCACGAATTGAAACTTTTGTTTTCTATAATTAACATTGCTAACTTGCAACACTAACAATAATTATCATGCTCCCACTAACATGATGATTATTAGCATAACACTTATGCTCCCACTAGCTTTGACATGTACTCAGAAATCAGCTGGACTTCTAGAAATCAATACTTTATTGACTTTCTTACCAAAGTTCAGATTTCTGATATGAGATGTTTTGATAAAACTTTATCAAAATCATACACCTTTCCTTAGATAGCATGCATGTGTGTCTAAACAATTTCAGAACTATGAAAAGGGATCTCGTAATCATAGTCTCAATTGTTTAGACCTTTTGCCATCTGCTTCAAATCTACTTGGTGGAAGTGTTTCCTCACCATCATTTTCATGAATCGGAGAGAAACCTTATGACCCTTAGATTTTATGGTGTATGTGTTCTTATCCATGTGAATCGTCAAAACCATAGTCACAAGACAAGGATAATGACAAATCCAAATTCATATGGACTGAACTTATGCAATCTTAACTTCTTGCCACCTGGCAGTACAGGGCCTGCCATTGCTTCCAAGATGTTATGCAACCAATTGAGAACTTTCAGAACTCCTATGCAAAGCCAACTTTAACTGGAATGGACACAGAATATGTCAACACGATAGGTTATAAACCTCAAGTCGTGTGCTAGTGAAGAACCTCAGGTTTTATTCTTGATTATTTCTTGAAATTCTTTTTAGGATCTTTAAGACTCCCACTATCCTCTTGACATATAAGACTATCTTGCCAAATATTCAAGAGATAGTGCGGATTCTTTATCAAGACAAACACTTCACACAATTGGCCTTAGGTGGTCTTTGTTTTATCTAAAACATCACAACTTACCAATTTCAAATGTACAAGAGTAGGACACTTTTACTCTTACATTTGACAAGTGTTTTAAACCTTTCTTTAAGATATGTCACTCAAGTTACAATCTTGGAGTATGACTCTAAGAATTGTTTTGGAATGAAGTATGACTCATCTTCCTGATCTAACCATTTCAACAATTCATGACTCCTCTTCTTAGTCATAAGAATGCACTAAGATGACCTTTAGAGGACTAATTGTGATATGATTTCTAAATCATTAAGATGATCACAAACATGATACTAAAGTACTCTCCCATCTTTTCAGATTTGAGAAAATTTTATCTTTCTGCCTAATTTGATTCTTCCCATTCGTTTTGCCATACATTGAGACTTTTCCAATGTTTCAAAATTATACTTAAACTTGTAAGTATAACCATATTTACTAAACTTTAGTAAATCAAATAGTCTTAACGAGCTTTTTGGTGGACATGACCAGTGCACAAGAATGTGTACTCGATCCCTTTAGTCCTTCACTTGACTCACACATCCATGTGAACAAGTAATTAGTCTTGATTTTCCAATGCTTGAAAGTTCTCATTCATCATACTATTCAACTTGCATGATTCCAAGTTTCGGTCCAATTGAAACTTGGGCGATGAGGAACTTTCCTGATTTGGTAAATTTAGACACTACCACAAATGAAAGAATCAAATCCATTTTCCAATATTGCTGTCAGTGGAATCATATAAGCAACAATTTTCCACAAATGCCATTGTAAGGATACTTCAAATAAATAAAATTAAACAATTTTCTTTTATTTTAAAACTTTGCGGAAAAACGTATCCTTACAATCCACATGGAAAATTATTGTTATCTATTCCTTAGCAATATATCATAACTTCTTAAGCAACTGCTCAAAATTCTGATGCGATCGAAATCCACCTTCGCGATCAGAATCAACATATACTTCCTTTAAGATTTCTCTCTATTCTTTGATTCTTAAAACATCAACATGTGACCCAGTCACATCATGTAATGAGGATCTCAGAATAGAACTTAACAGAGTTAGATAATGGGCTCTACCTGATGTAGAGTCAAACTTATTGACTTTAACATCCTTAGGTAAATTTGGCAGCTTTGCAATCAACGCCCCTTCCTTTGGCAAAATAAACATATGGACCCTTTGGTAATGGGACTATCTCAGACTTAGCCTTTCTCTTTACCATTTGGTCAACCGGGTTGACTATGGCCAATCCCTTTCCATTGGGAAAAGAATGCTTTTTCTGGATTTCCAGTGTCACCATTGTCACTGTCCATAAAGTTTTTAGGAAGTTGATCTTCTAATCAAATTTGCTTTACTATCGTTCCAAATCATTGCTGATTCACCAGCACCAAGCAAATAGATATGATCATTAAGGTTCATGTCATAGTCTGTTTCATAGTAGTCCCAAAGGAACTCACTATGTGACTTAGAAAGTGATTGAACATCCAACTTTCTCAAGACTTTGACACCCAACTCTCCCGACTTGTCAATATGTGACTTCATCTCTAAGATGTGATCACACATAGACCTTGCTTGCCATTAGGGCTTGAGTGACCTTGAACTTGTGGGTTAGGGAGAATAATTGGAGGAGGTAGAGGAAGAGAAGTATGACTTCCATGAGCCAAACTCGGGAAGTCATATTCATTAGGAAAGCTTGGTTTGGGAAGATCATTGTTGTCTAAACCAGACATCAACAATGGGAGAAATTCACGTAAAGTTGATTTAAGTCCTTAATATAACACCCAATATGATATATTAAGGCTAGGACCCAACAAACTATTTTATAACTTGGAAGAGGGATGCCGTAATCCAAGCTATAAAATATTTGAAGGTAGGTGAATGACGATTCACCAATTTCCACCAAGATAAACGAAATGTATTATTAGGTTTTAATTGGTTTTGAAACTCCTAGATTCTTTTGAGATTCATTAAACTTTTCAATGGCATGTTTGAATCTCGAGTGTGCCCTTCAGGTTTTGTGACTGGGATGCCGAGGATCACAAAACAAGGTGTGAAGTAACCATGCAAATATACTTGGTACCCTTAATATTTACCCCTCAATCGATGTGTCGGTTAACCACACACGCTCCAACGATACTATGATAAACATTAAGTTACCCTTTGCCTACCTTGTTAAGTCCAGGTTAGTGTGCCGGTTAACCACACACGCTCCACTAACAGCTTAAACAAAGTGCAAAGTGTAATTTCATGGATTAGCACCTTATTCACATTTTCCTAAGTAACTAAGATTGGGAATTTATAAGTGTTTAGTTACTTAGTATTTATCATTATACTTATAATGAAGGGAGAATTATAGTCATTGTCCTACCTGTTCGGCTAACGACCCTCCACCGGTCAAGGAAGCGGTGAGTGAGAGTGGACACCCATTAAACTGCCATTTTATAGGCAGTAACCTTATACCCCCCTTATAGACCGGCTTCGTGAATGAGGCCTACTAATGGTAAGACGACTTGCTCTTATACATATAATATATTAAACTTTTAATATTATAATAGTATAAAGGTGTATTTTAGACATTTAAAATACTTGGTGGTTTAATCTATTAATTAAACTAGACTTCTAATTTAATTAAACTCAAACCATATATTTATGGATTTAATAATAATTTTTTAATTAAACGCTTTAATTAACTATTAATAAAGTCCATAAGAGTTAATTTGAACTATTCAATAAAACATCATAATTCCAATTATTAAACTCAAAATTAAAACCATTTAATTAATTGTTTAAGTTATGAACCCAAGAGTTTTAGAATTCAATTCTTTTTTTCATAAAAAACTTTTCTCAAATTCCAAAACTTGAGGGCAAGTTTTGTAATTCTTGAAAACCTTTGGATTCCATAACTTATGGAATTAATGGTGTTTTATGATGAAACTTTCCATGTTCGATAACTTAAGAACAAGTTATGGAATTCTTTAAAACATTAACACCAAATTTTGTAACTCCATAAAAACTTTGAATCAATTTTTTTTTTAAAAAAAAACTTTCATATCCATAACTTATGGAAGTTTCAAAAACCCTTAAGATCACAACTTTAAAAAAACTTTTGAGCTCCAAAATTTTATGACAAAATATATAACTCCTTAAAACAATTTAGATCAAACTTTTAAAACTAATAAAATAATCATATCATTTTATCTTTTACTAAATTTGACCTAATTCAACTCATATAACAAATGATTCAAATTTTACAAATAATTCGTTTTTCACAAAACAAGTACTTATCTTAAAATTTGACAAACGTCATGTTTTTTTCCTTTTTTTTCAACTTGAAAATAAAACATTTGCATCAATATAACAGAAAACAACCCATGGCTCTGATACCACTGTTGAGTTTTGAGCATTCTAACACTCCTATGGTGTACATGCAACCCTATAAACTTTGGATCTATGTTTTCTCTATTATACATGCAAATATTAACTATTCCAAGGTTTTATCCTAACTAGCATATTATGAAGCACCTATACTACAAAGTTCTAGTTAGATGACATACCTTTTGATGTAGCTTGATGTCTTCAAGCTTTAAGAGCTTAGCCCCAATAGTGTGGAAGCCTCAAATGGAATCACAAATCACCAAAACACCTTGGAAGAACTTGAGAGAATATGTATGCACACTAAAATCGGCCCACTCTTATTTTCACACACTTGTGCCAATTTTGTGAGCCAAGGACCCCTTTATATATTATGGAGGATTAGGGTTACATCCATGTAAACCCTAATACCCATGACCTTTCATTTACATAGGATCCATGGGTTAAAAGCTCCATGGACCATCTATGAAAGCTTAGCCCAACCTAAATGAACTTGGCCCATTCCATATATATAAGAGTCCATATTTAATTAGTTCTTTTTGATCACTTAATTAATTCTAAATTAATTCTTGATCAATACTAATTAAATAATATGATTCCATATTAATATATTAGAACTTATAATATATTAATATAAATCATAAATATACTATTCTCAAAAGACTATTTATATAAATTGTGCCGGTGAAGTGCAACCCAAATGGACCATGCCAGGTCGGGTCAAGTACATACCAAATATAGTTATGGACATAGACATTAATCCAACAAGTCCTTTATATCTCAGTCTCTCAGTAAAGATTTCGATATGACCCGTAGGGAGTTGGAGTGTCTGTTGCGAGTTTCCATTGCCAAGGAACACAAGGTTTCTGATTCGAGTGTTTTTCAGGATTGTACTTTGGAGATATTTGGGGTGTCTTACACGATTGACTTAATTACAATCCCTATGGGTGATATGTGCGTGATTGTAAGGATTGACTGGTTGAGCACATTTGGAGCCATGATCGATTATGAGAGGAAGCTGGTGGTAGTTCGAACCCCAAGTGGGGGAGAACTAACCATGTATGATGAGGGTACCAGGGTTGGTTCAGCTTTTTTTTTTTTGGATGCTAGGGCCCGACAGTATCTACAACATGATTGTTTAAGTTATCTTGAATATGGGTCGACACTCGGGACATGGGGAGAGTTTCGTTATCAGATGTGCCAGTGGTTAGAGAGTTTCCAGATGTATTTCCAGAGGATTTACTTGGTGTGCCTCCCGTGAGGCAGGTGGAGTTCATGATCGATTTGATCCCTAGTGCGGCCCCGATTGCTAAAGTACCATATTGCCTCGCACCCACAGAGATGTAGGAGTTGTCCTCTTAGCTTAAGCATCCATTGGGTAAGCAACACACCGATCCGTTCATCCTGGGGAGCACCAATTCTGTTTGTGAAGGAGAAGGATGGGTCTCACCGTATTTTCATAGATTATCAGGAGCTAAACAATTTGATGATGAAGAATCGTTACCTACTCCTTATGATTGATGATCTCTTCGATCACTTGCAGGGTGCATTTTGGTTCTCTAAGATTGATCGGAGGTGGGGTTACCACCATATGTGATTCGGAGAGGAAGATGTGGAGAAGACAACGTTCCAAACTTGTTATAGTCATTATGAGTTCACTATGATGCCGTTTGGGATAATCAATGCACCGGAAACATTCATCAATTTGATGAACGGGGAATGAAAGTTGATGCTCGATCGGTCGGTTATTGTGTTCATTGATGATATACTAGTCTACTCCATGACCAATGAGCAACATGAGGAACATCTTCAGGAGTTACTTGGAGTACTCAGACAGGAAAGGATTTATGTCAAGTTCTGTAATTATGAGTTCAGGTTACGAGAGGTCCAGTTTCTAGGACCCCTCATCAATCAGAACGAGATTTTGGTCGATCCGGCCAAGATTGAGGCAATGATGCAGTGGGAGGTCCCAAAGTCCACATCGGAGATCAGGAGTTTTCTGGGGATGGCTGGTTACTATCGGAGATTCATTCAGGATTTCTCCAAGATTGTTGTTCCTCTGACTCGCCTGACGAAGAAGAGTGTGGATTTTTGTTGGGGGCCTGAATAGTCGACTACGTTTGAGACCCTAGGAGGAAGTTATGTGAGGCCTCGGTATTATCCTTCTTGAGGGTGTTGAGGATTTTGTAGTATTTTGTGATGTGTCAATCATAGGCTTAGGGTCAATACTTATGCATTAGGGCAGGGTTATAGCATATACATTTAGGCAACTAAAGCCTCATAAGGTTAGGTATTTGACACATGAATTGGAGCTGGGGGCTGTGGTATTTCCCATTAACATTTGGTGACATTATCTCTATGAGGTCCGTTGTACCATCTAAAAGAATCAGAAGATTTTGAGATATGTTATGGATCAGCCGAATCTGAACATGAGGCAGGGTAGGTGGCTTGACATTGTCAAGGATTATGAGTTCGAGATTCTTTATAACCCATGGAAGGACAATATAGTCGTCGATGCCTTAAGCTGCAAGACGGTTGGGACTTCTGTTCGAGAGCATTGTTTGAAAATGACCATCAACTCACCACTTTTGGATTTGATTAGGGAGGCTCAGGCCGAGGGAATCAGTAGGTAGAATTGGAAGAATGAGAGGATCTGGAGTCAGATTAGTAGGTTTTCCACTAATAGTCGAGGGCTTTTGACCTAGTACGGTCGACTTTTGGTTCCATTTATTGGCGGGGTCTGAAAGACAGTGATGGAGGAGGCGCAAAAGTCCAGGTTCTTAATTCACCTTGGAGCACGAAAATGTATCGATACTTGATACTTAGTTATTAGTGGTTGTGCATGAGTTGGGAGATAGCATGGTATGTGGATATATGCTTTACCCGCCGGATGGGCAAGGTAGAGCACCAGAGGCTGCATGGCAAGCTTCAGCCTTTGGAGGTGCCATGTGGAAATGAGACTAGATCACTATGGGTTTCATCACCAAGTTGTCGAGGACGGCCAAGGTCTTTGATGCGATCTGGGTCATTGTCGATCTTATGACAAAGAGTGCCCATTTTCTTGCCATCTGGGAGAGTTCTTCGGCCAAGAATTTTCTCGACGTGTATGTGCACGAGACTGTCGCTGGCTATGATGTATCGGTGTCTATTGTATCTAATCATCATTTTTGGTTTACTTCTTGGTTTTGGCAGAAATTTCATGAGGAGTTCGGTACGAGGCTACATTTCAGCACGTCTTATCACCCTCAGACTGATGGTCAGAGTGAGCAGACCATTCTCATGCTCGAGGATATGCTGAGGGATTGTGCCCTCGATTATGGTGAGAGTTGGGATTCCTACCTTCTCATCGCTCATTTTTCTTACAACAACAACTATCACTCTTGTATTCATACACAACCGTATGAGCTTCTCTATGGGAGGAAGTTTTTTACACCAGTTTGCTGGGGAGAGGTCGTCCATTGAGTCATAGGAAGGGTCGAGGTGTTCCTTCAGACAATTGATATTATCCAACTGATTAGGTAGAGGTTACAGACAACTCAGATCCCATACAAAACTTATGCTGATAGGGGATTATACGAGTTAGAGTTCTAGGTTGGAGATATGGCTTTGCTGAAGGTATCACCCTGGAATGGTGTTATATGCTTCTGGAAGAGGGGTAAATTGGGTCCCCGAATTATTGGATTGTTTTGGGTAGTGGTCAGGGTGGGAAAGGTGGCCTACCGATTAGATCTTCCTGAGCAGCTTAGCCATATTCACAACACCTTCCATGTTTCCCAGCTGTGGAAGTGTGTGGTTGATGATTCAACAGTGGTTCCACTAGATGATATTCAGGTCAACGGGCGCCTGAACTACGTGGAGAAGCCGTCAGCCATTCGGATAGGAAGATGAAGGCCTTGTGCAACAAGGTAGTACCTCACGTTAAGGTTCAGTGGCAACATCAGAAAGGTTCCGAGTGGACTTGAAGTCCGAAGCGGAGATGCGCGAGTACTATCCAGATCTGTTTTTAGGTGAGGATTTCGAGGACAAAATCTAGTTCAAGTGGGGAAGAATTATAACACCAAGTTTTTTGGTATGTCTCTCTTTAAAAGTATTAATATTTCAAAATTTTGATTTCTAGTGGCCACAACATGATGAATGATTCCCACGACATGACCGTGGTCAGTGAATGCGTAGAGGCTAAGGTGTTGTTTGTTTTTTCTGGGGCAAACTGTCTACAGTCTGCGGACTACATCTGTCGACCTATGCAGTAGAAGAGGTGGACCAAACGTTTGTAGTATGAAAAAAGAAGACTATTTGTTTTTTTAATATCTGCTGGCTACTAAAATAAACTAAAATCTAAATAAACTAATTTTTTTAAACTTCAAAGTGATTTTTTAATATTTTTATGACTTTGTTATAAATAATAAACAAATCTAAATCGACTTTTATGTATTATTGTATAAAAAGTGAAAATAAAATAGTACGAATTAATTTATATATTTGATAAAAACCAATAATTTTGGTAGTAAAATTATACATAAACATTGTATTTAGAAATTAAAGAATTTGATATATAAATAGATGGAAATAAACTTTGATTTTTTCAATTAAATCAATTAAAAACGTATCATAAATATTTTCCCAAGAAATTGACGATACTATATTAAATAATGTATTAATATTTTTGGCACAAAAAATATAAAAATATATTATGATTTTTTTTCCATATTTATATAAACAACTTCAACGATCATTATTGTAATAAATCTTTATTTATAAATTTGTCAAAAATTTAATGTTTGTGTCGTCAAACCTTTTTCTTTTTTAGTATTGTAACTTTTTTTTTCAAATTGTTTATCATGATTAAAATTAGAATAATAGTAAATTAAAAAAAAACTAAAAATAAATAAATAAAGATATGTGTGTTTTTTAGGCTATAAGATGTCTGAAGATGTTAGAAGACTTTGGTCCACATCTACGCCAAGAAGAGGGGGCACATACATTTTTATGTCTATAGTCTTCAAAAAAACAAACAGTATGCGAAGACTAATGTCTGCAGGTGGTCTGCGCGGCGCAGACAGAAGAGGCCAATAAGATCTGCAGACAAAAAACAAACAACACCTAAGTGTCACGACGTGGCATTCTATTCTCCACGACGTCACCTTTATTTAATGACGAAACGTAATTCGGGGTTTGTGCCCCTATTTAAGGGATATGATGGCTATGGTTTCCCACCCTCAGCCTCAAACACTCTCCCTCACCCTCCAAAAGCAAACTGTAGCCTCTATTGCCAATTCTTCAGTTTTTGTGGTGTTTTGAATAAGAAGAAGGTGCCATTGAGCTTTGTTTCAGCAAGGAAATCTCCCCATCATGATTGTTCAAGTTTTCTAGACATTCAGAAGTCCTCAAGATCCAATTTTTATGTTACATGTCTCTAGATCTAGCCCTTTTGTCCCTTAATCTTCATGGTGTGGGAAATGGAAAGTTGGATGCCATAAAGTTGGCAACTTTATGGATCCTTGTGGTCATCACAGTTTCATATGCTCCAGATATGAGGATCTTTGGAGTTCTTGTAACGCCCTGTTCCGAATCGTCTCCTATGTGGGGGTGGTGACTCGAAGATCGAGTATCATCAGGCTTAGGGACTTAGAGGAAAAGAGCTTTAGACCCATTTTGGTGTGGGTAATGTAATTTGGATGATTCGAGAGTTCGGTCTGTGTTTTGGCGCCAAGGGGTATTTCGGTAAAGTGCCAATTCGTGCTTTTATGAATTTTGGATTTTTTTGGAATGTTTTAAGGAAAGGATGGGTTGATAGAAGTGTAGATCTTCTCGTTAACTTTTCGTGGATATAAAGAACGTCAAAATCGGAGTTAGAACGAAAAAGTTATGTCTGTTTGAAGTTTGGTCGATTTTAGGTTACAGTGAGTATATTGGGCGTACTGAGGCACCCTAAGAATGATGGGCGCACCAGAAGTACGTTGAGCATACACAATCGGTGCCCAAACCCTATTTTCGTGGTTTGAGCCCTATTTAAGCTCCTTAACTCCCTCAAACCCACTCCATTCTTAGCCTCTACCCCTCCAACACCCCTTCCATGAAACCCTAACCCTAGTTGAGCCTTATGTGCTAAAAGAAGGTGTTGTTGAGTGCTTTGGAGTATGCATGGTGCAACTTGGAGAAGAAGGAATTTCTTGGAGAAGTGTTGGTTTCATTGAAGCTTGTAGATCTGGACTTTGTTCACCTTGATCTATCTTCTAGAGGTATAAAGTTTGAATCTTGTTGATTTGTTTAAACGGTTTTAATATTTATTTCTTCATATGGTATGTAATAATTAAATAGATAATTTTCATTTTCGTTATTTTTGTAAGGAGTAGTTTAGTTTTAGAGTAGTTTATTTTTATAAAAATGTTAGAAAAATAAAGTTGGTGGCCATTTTGAAGATCAAATGTTCATGCACTTGTTTTTGGTAAAGTTTTATAAACTTTATAAAAGCATTTCATGAACTTGCTACAAAGTATTGAAGGAAGTGGGAGCATGAAGACATCATAGAAGTTTTAGTCCTTGTGTCCCTTAGGAATGGACTTGGAATTTTTGTGATAGCTCACAAAATCACATGAAGTTTTGATTTAATAAAATTTGTCATTTGACATAAGATGGTAAAAGGGTTTAAATATAAAATGATTTTTATCGGTTAAAACTAGCTAACGACAAATTTCGACGATTAAATTTTATAAGTTTATAATTGGAATTTTAGAGACTTATTAAACTCCAAACCTTATATAAGAAAATAGTGGTTTTATTAAAAGTTTTATAAATGTTTCTTTTTCACACAAACGTCAAACCTTAATAAAGATATTAAATTTTAAAAATTTATCACATGGAAAATATAAAATTAAATTTTATAAAAGGAATATTGCAAGAAAATGTGATTTTAATAAAAGGATATCAAGGTTTATTGGATGCATGCAATAACCATGATATCATATGTTTTTAAACTAGAACTATAAAATATAAAAGGACCCCTCATTAACCGCAAGTATATGTCGTCAGATTTGAAAACACGCGCACGTCACTTGTGTGGTCCTTATGAGATAAGGTCAACTAACCACTTAGATTCATCTTTTGACGACTAAGGTAGTTTTAGACTTTCGAGTGGATGACGTTAGCGGAAATCTTTTGTGATAAAGGCCACCTAAGAGAAAGAGGTTTGAGGCATAGATGGGATCAAACATGTCATAAACAAATATTTTTTGTGATCACATACTGCTAGGAATTATGTATTAGAATATAACTGATAATCCTTACCTATGTTGTTGAATTAAGAAAGGGGATAAAGATCACCTAACCATTTATTTGTTTTCCAACTCGGATCCTATACATTAATAAATAATATTTTAGACACCTAAAGGGTATTAGTTATTGAATATTTAAATATGAAAAATACTAAATGAATTTTGTTAAATTTTAAAGATGAAAACAAAATCCAATGACACTACTATGTATCATCTTGCGGTTGTTGATCTACAAGAGACAATAACATTACATGGATACAATATCAAGGAATGCTTTCGTACCTTGAATAATCTTCTCAAGAAAGATCAAAAATTATATATTCTTAAAGGTAATTGTCACACCCCAGCCGGCGGCAGAAACGTCGGGTTGTGCGACGTAGGGATGTTAAATCAAGGCAAACATATATAATGAACAATACATAGAAATATAACACAAACAATACTTTTATTTGTTATAACTTATTCATGAGTTACATTGTTCAATAGATCAAGCACACATTTTAAACATAACTAGAAAATAAACAAACATATATAAACTCTAGCAAGCTTCCTTGATGACATCTTCGTCCGCACGGCTATCCTCCGCACTTATCTACCTGAGAATATATGTATTTTGAAAACGGCAACATAATTTTGGTGAATTCACATTTTTTTTTATGGTTTACACTTTATTCGATTGTTTTAATTAAGAACACTTTTTCTTTTAAAAAAATCTTTTTTTCATTGTTAAGATATTTTACCAATCCTAACTTAAAATACTTTTTAGGAAATTTTACTAATCCTAATTTAATATAATATACTTTAGGATATTTTACCAATCATAATCTTCTATAATATTCAATACTCGAAGGTGTCCCTTAAGGTAGTTGGTTCCTTATGGTTTTCGGGTTTGTATTACCATGATCCCCTATAATCGACACAGTGGACTAATATTTTCCCCGTATGACGCGTCATGGAATGTCGAATAACTCTTGTATATAAAGAAAGTTATCCTGCCCCGATTGTAGCTAACAATCGCAGGTTGGGGTGTCACCCCGTATAGATCTATATATATCTTTCTTGCTCTCGCAAGATTAATGATTATAGGTTGTGGGTAGCCGAATTTAATCAGACTAAGGATGAATAATAAAAGTTCATTAACACATTAACCTTAAGTGTTTTATCTTTTCTTTAACTATTTTATTTAATAAAATCTATAATCATCAATATAAACTTTTTTACTTTATAGTTGACAATTAAAAACCATATACCTCATAATTATCCTTGTATATATATACCCTAAATATGGTTCATTTGAAAACAGGATATCCCCCCCCCCCCCTAAAAACCATATACCTCATAATTATCCTTTGTTTAACTGCTAATATATTTAAAAAATATATTTTGATAAAGAAGTTTTATAAGCATGTATTCCCCCCCCCCCCCAAAACCTTTAAAATAGTAAAATGGGGGCGTGAACTCACCCTTGACTCGTGAAATCGCTGATGTAGGGTTGAATCGGGGTCGGGACTCTGGGGACCGCCTAGGGTAGCAGCAACTTCAAAACTAGAGAGAGAGAGCTATGATAGAGAGGAATGCAGAATGGACTGCAAGCCCTGCTATTTATAAGCAAGGATTTAGGGTGAACATGAGTTCAAAGATCCATGCACGTCACACGTTATTATCATAGCTCCATGTAGAAGTGTTCCCGTGTTACTCCCCGACATGGCCACGTGACACTCATTCCACTCAAAGTCGGTGTCAGGTGCACGGCGGGGATAGGCACACACCACGCGAGAACGAAATGATTTTGAAAAAAATTATAACTCTATTGTGTGAGTTCCGATCTAATTCCTCTTTATATATATGTGATTATATCAAAGAGTACTACAACTTTCCTTTAGGTTTTTTAGCTAGTTTTGACTTTCATTTTTATGCCTAATAGGGGTAAAATAAATGATTTTATAAAAATCATATCTCTCTCATACTGATCCAGTTTTTGGCATTCTCTGTCCTAATGTTTATATCTTAAGGAGTAATACGAATCTCCTTTTTGCATATTGTGTTCTTCACTCAACCATATAACTAGTAGTTGGATCCTAATTAAAGGTCTTACTCTAAGTGCCCAATACGTTGTAAACAACATTTATATTTATACCATATAAATATAATTAGTTTCATGGTCTCTTGTACTATTATTTCCTCGAAACAATTATTCTCAATATGTTGATAAAATATTATTTTCATAAAATAATGTTTTCCAATTAAATACAAGTATTGATATATATATTAATAATCAAAATTACTCTAATAAATAAGAGGTTAGTAGTAACTTGTTATAAGAAGTGACCTATATGACCATATGCCATTAGCAATATCATTCTATAATGACTCTTGGGCATAAATATCTTTCATAACCATCCTTCACCGATTTTGGTTTTAATTCCCGAAAATAAGCCAACAGAACTACCCTTTAACATATATACTTGTTGATCCTCAGAAATTCGTGTCGCGGCATATTCCTTATCGCGTCACGACAAGGTTTATTTTTAATACTTGCCATGTCCGTCTTCTGTCACGTGTTACAACTTGTTGCCATGTATCCCATGACTCACATTAATACTCACATCATGACATACACCCATGCTCGCGTCACAATATCATTTGTAACATCCCCAATTTTCACGGCCAAATAAAACGTTTTTCTTTATATGTAGTTAAAAACAAATTATTCTTTAAAAGAATATATATATATATATATATATATATATATATATATATATATATATATATTGTTGGATCTATATGCCCAAAAATCATTATGGAGTGATATTGCTAATAATATATGATCCTATAGGGTCATACCTTTATCATGTTGGCACATTTTGTATATTTATTATTAATATGTTTATTAATAAATAATATCAATTCTTGTATTTTAATTAGGAAATAATTATTGTTTTGTGAAAATAATAATTATAGGAGAGTATTACTAGTTATTATTTTATATGGTATGAATTAATAAGTCATACACAACATTTTGGACTAGTTGGATTCTTTTATATTTTACCAAAACACAAAATTTATATTTTATAAACTTGGAGTAGTTTATAAAAAATAAATAATCTTTCTTTTTTAATTTGGCATTGCCAAAACATTGTTGCAACTGGAAAAATTCTAGAGCAAACAACTCCAAACTGTAACCGTGTGCAAGGGAATTTACATAATAACATTGATACAATAGAACTTTGAATGCCATAAGGGCATGTTTATATAAGTTATTATATAAATATATATTGAAAACCATGTTAAGATAAGTTAATACAAGTCACCATAAGTCAAAAAGGTTAAGTTAAAACCATAAATATTACACCTCATATGAGATTTCGGTTTTAGGAATCTAGGAAACAATTGGTTTTCGGTTTTGGGTGCTCCACTAAGACCGAAATCTCCCTAATGATGCACATTCAAGGTAATTTCGATCATGCTAGGACTGAAATCCCTTGTGCTTGCTACCTAGGCCGAAAACCCTTTTGGGATTGGTTTAGTTTTGGCCGAAATCACCGTCTTTTGGTCGAAATCCTCCTTAAAAGTCAAGATAAGATGCAATTTGATTGGTTGTTTACCAACGTAAGTGTCACTTCATTATCTCTTATATCCTATATAATACACACATATGAATCATTCTTCAAAAAAAATTCACAATTAACGAAATTCATCTCCATTCCCTCTCAAATATATCAAGCCATTTCCCTTCCAAATTCAAAAGATCCAACATCTCCTGGAGCTTTACTTCTTCAAGCTTTTTCCTTAGAAAATCATAGTAAGTTCTTATAATCTAGTGTTATGCAAACATATCTATGTTAGTTCATTATATTTACACATTAGTATATGTTAAAAATTCATAGGATACGGTTATTTTCATGTGTTTTAACACGAAGAACATCGCCACTCACACGTTATCCAACCAAAAACACACACTCGAGGTGAGTTCATACCCCTACGTTTTCACAATTTTCCATGTTTTAGGGGGGGGGGGGGGTACAAGTAAAACACAAGCAACCTTGCGTTAACAGTCAAACTATTTCAAATCGTTTCAATCGTTATTTTTACCAAATTATATATATATATATATATATATATATATATATATATATATATATATATATATATATATATATATATATATATATATATATATATATATATATATATAATTAAGATTGTACATGCTTAGAATTGGTGATTTTGCCTTACTTAATGTTCCTTGTTTGGTTGTGGGCTTAGGGTAGAATCATTTATTCGACTGTCTTTTCAGTCTTAATTATATATACCTTATATATAAGTATAAAAATTATTTCAACACGTTAAAAAAAAAGAATATTTTCGCAACTTATTTTATTACCGTTTGTACAGAAATGTTAAATTTCACGGAATATCTTTATCTCAGATTTACAATTATAAACATATATAGTTGCAAAAAATACAAAGGTTTTCACTTCAGTAAAACATACACTTTAAACTATAATAGGTATATTTTACGGAACATACGTACTATTTTACCAAGTTCGAGATACAATACAAAAACAAACATATAAACTATACTAGGTATACTTTATGAGACATACGTACAGTTTATTCATTACAAAATAGCTTTTCATTATTCTACACGTAACCGTCAATATAGCTTTGTGAGACACACTTCAAGTACTTATCTATGTACCAATGAAAGACCTGAAATTATAACTTGGACGGAGAGCGTGACACTTGTTTATAGATCTGTACGGGGCTGAAAATCCCGCACTTAAACTGTTAGCTACAGTTAGGCCGACATGCCTGAGGTGACAAATGTTGTACCAATTCCGACGCCTGATGAACGTCGTATCAGGCCATCTTAGGTCATCAAACATAGTTATAATAACTCACAAATTGGTATTTACAATATGATTAGTGTACGAATACATACATAACTTCAAATAGTTTTATTTAATAATAAAACTACAATACAGTATTTTACAGTACAACTGGTAATTCCAGGCACATACATTCACATATTTTCATACAAGTATAATTACAGAACACTATTTTCCAGTAGAGTGAAACTTACATTTCAGGGAACATTCATTTTCATACGACTTTATTCAATAATAAAACTACATTATACTATTTCAGAGTACGATAACACTTATACATTTGGTCTTATGGTATTAAGACTAAAATTCATTTACAACATAAAATATTGTATTTTCTAGAAGAACACACTTACATTTTCAAGGAACAAAAGACATATTTCTAATACAAAACTGCTTATGAACTCACCAACTTAATTGTTGACACTCTTTTCAAAACTACTTTTATTCTCAGGGAATCAGTAGACAGGTAACCACGTAGGTTTTGAGAATACGGAGCATCAAAGAGTCGTGTCTTTTAGTTTTTGCTACATACTTTTGGTGTCAAATATACAATGATTTGAACACAAATGTAAAAACTACACTTTATCAATATAATGGTTGTTGTGCTTTGATTACTATTATTCAATTGTTGTAATACTGTACATGACGTCATCCGCCCCTGAATGTTTCCGCCGTTCTGGTTTGGGGGTGTGACAGATTGGTATCAGAGCATTGTTTATAGTGAACTAAGTATATCAAACCACACAATATATACAAATATATACACAATGGGGCTGAAACGCTCTGACTAAAAGTATATTTTTAAAATATAAGTATTTTATAAGAAGCATATAAACATTCATACATACTAGAAACAGTATCACAGTAAGAACTACATAAAAGTATTTAGATAAGTTGGACACTGCGTGTTAAGCCAAGACAGTTATGTAATCATATCTGGGATAAATATAGCCTGATCAACTATATTTATTTGAGATATGACCAACATGTGTTTGGGAATGATCGTGGTGTTGCAACAAGTCTAAAACTTACCAACCCTATATACCAAGAAACTCTAGAACCAAACATAAAGTTAAAATACTATAGGAGTATTTTATGACACTATAGAACTATGCAACTAGAGCCTTCACATGTCTTTTTACTACTACCATTGTGTAGTCAACATAACTAAATAGTTAAGACACTCTGTTTTGATAATGGTCGATTCATAGCCATTATGAAAGACTTATCATTATTCCACTCTTAAACCTGGTGATAGGAAGATGCCATCACGTAAATCAAACAGGCGTTTCAAAAACACACCACCAACTCCACCACCTCCATAGTATGACCCTGTTGTCTTCCAAGCAGCAGTAACAGCAGTCGTGGCAGCCGCCATGACACAAATCAATGCAAGTGGTGCTAGTGGGGTGGGTAGTGGTGCCAACAATTCTAACCACGGAGAAAGCCACGAACACCCAAATGAGTGTTCCTATAAAGACTTCATGAATGCCAAACCTAAGTCTTTTGATGGAACCGGAGGTGTCATTGCTCTCACACGCTGGTTCGAAAAGACAGAATCAGTGTTTGAAATCTATGTGTGCCTTGAAGCTAGCAAGGTCAAATTTGCAGCATGCACATTCATGGATAGAGCCCTCTTCTGGTGGAACGACTATGTCAAATCATTGACTCTCCTAGTAGCTAACGCCATGAGATGGGAAGACTTAAAAGTTCTGATGCTAGTAGAATACTGCCCGAGGGGCGAAGTGCAAAAATTAGAACAAGAACTCTGGGGTCTGAGGATGGAAGACTCCGACATTGCTGCTTACACTGCTAGATTTAGTGACTTGGCTATTTTATGTCCCGGGATGGTCACCCCGGAATGTAAGAAATTGGAAAGGTACATCTGGGGACTATCTCTCCAGATCCAAGGAAATGTGATAACCGCAAATCCACTTACTTTCGATATTGCCAAGCGTCTGGCACAAACACTCGTGGATCATGGAGTTCGCCAAGGCTTCGTGACATCCATTCCCGAACAACCCAAAGAAAGTGGAAACAAAAAGAACTTCTGGAATAAAAGGAAGGGCTAATCGTCGCAAGAGCCCGCAAAGAAGCAACAAGTTGTGGCAGTTCACGCTGCTACTATTCTTGCTACTATTCCAACTATTGTACCTACTACTCCAGCAACCCCAAGTCGATATGATGGAACCCTACCAACGTGTAATAAGTGCAACTTCCATCACACGAGAGTTTTTCAGGAAATGCATTGCAAAAACTGTAATAGGAAGGGGCACACCACCTATTTCTGTAAGGCACCGACACAACCAATCACCCAAGTCCCCGGAGTAAGCCAGCCTTGTTATGGGTGTGGTGAAACAGGACACTTCAATAGAGATTGTACAAAGGCAAAATTTTTTGGAGGTGTGGGAAGAGTATTGGCAATAGGTCATGAAGAAGCAATAGAAGATCCTACCGTGGCTACCGGTACGTTTCTCCTCAACAATTCTTATACGTGCATTCTTTTCGATAGTGGTGCGGAAAAAAGTTTCGTGAGCCATAAATTTAAGCACCTACTTAAACAAAATCCCCAATCACTAAATGACACATTCACCATAGAAATGGCGAGTGGAAAGACAGAGAGCACTAACGACATATACATAGGATGTACCCTCACTCTAAACAACAACTCTTTCCAAATCGACCTTATGTCGGTCTCACTAAAAAGTTTCGACATCATCATCGGCATGGATTGGTTAAGTCCTCACCGTGCTGATATCCTATGGTACGAAAAAAGCCATTCGTCTTAATCTGCCAAGTAGCAAAACCCTCGTCATTTATGGCGACAAACCCGACACGAACCTTCAAATCATTTCTTGCGTCAAGGCTCAAAAGTATCTTCGCAAAGAATATTGTGCCTTCTTAGCTCACGTGGTAGATAAGAATAAAAATTAATAGACATCGAGGGCATTCCCGAAGTCTTTAACTTTACCGACATATTCCCCAAAGATCACCCAGGAGTTCCTCCTGAACGTCAAGTCGAGTTCCAAATCGAGTTGATTCCCGGAGCTACCCCCGTAGCCAAATCCCCGTACCGTTTTGCATTGGAAAAAATGCAGGAACTATCCAGTTAAATAAACGAACTGCTAAGTAAAGGATTCATTAGGCCAAGTTTCTAGCCTTGGGGAGCGCCGGTCTTGTTCATGAAGAAAAAGGATGGATCGTTTCGCATGTGCATAGACTACCGGGAATTAAATAAACTCACTATCAAAAACCGATACCCTTTACCTCGAATCAATGATCTCTTCGATCAACTTCAAGGAGCAAGTTTCTTCTCGAAGATTGACCTAGTATCACGATATCATCAGCTATGAGTCCAGAAGGAAGATATTACTAAGACCGCTTTCAGAACTCGCTACGGTCACTATGAATTCGTAATAATGCCCTTCGGTTTAACGAATGAACCCGCAGTGTTCATGGACCTGATGAACCGTGTGTGTCGACCTTACTTAGACAAATTTGTAATAGTTTTCATCGACGATATACTAGTCTATTTCCGAAGTAAGGAAGAACACAACCAACACTTGCGACATGTCCTGGAAACATTAAGGGCAGAGAAGTTGTATGTGAAGTTCTCGAAGTGCGAATTCTGGATTCGAAAGGTGGATTTCCTAGGTCACGTGGTCAGCGAGGAAGGAATACATGTGGATCCCTCCAAAATCAAAGCTATCGAAATCTCGGCGACCCCAAGAACTCCAACAGAAATGAGTCAATTTCTAGGCCTCGCTGGCTATTACAGAAGGTTCATTCAAAACTTCTCCAAGATCGCATAGCCACTCACCGCTTTCACTCAGAAAGGTGTAACCTTCAACTGGAAGGAGAAACAAGAAACTTCTTTCCAGACACTAAAGCGATCCCTATGAAGCGCTCCGATATTGTCCCTCCCAAAAGGGACGAAATATTTTGTAGTTTACTGCGATGCGTCCAAGCAAGGGCTAGGATGCGTTCTTATGCAGCGAGGAAAGGTCGTATCCTATGCCTCGAGACAGCTTAAGAACCAAGAAGTTAACTATACCACGCACGACCTTGAACTGGGAGCAGTAGTTTTTGCTCTGAAGATCTGGAGGCATTACCTTTATGGTACGAAGTGCACAGTCTTCACGGATCACAAAAATCTCCAGCACATCTTCGATCAAAAAGAACTTAACATGAGGCAACGAAGATCGGTAGAACTACTCAATGATTACGAATGCGAGATTCGCTATCATCCAGGCAAAGCCAATGTAGTAGCAGATGCCCTTAGTCGAAAAGAGTACTCGGGCTGCCGAGTAAAGTCATTAACCATGACTATCCATTCACACCTGTCTACGCAGATCAAAGAGGCTCAGTTGGAAGCCTTAAAACCAGAGAATGTGACAGGTGAAGCCTTAAGAGGAATAGATAAAAACCTAGAGGTTAAGGGTGACGGAGTTCCTTATTTCATGAATCAAATCTGGACACTGAAATTCGGTGGGTACAGAGATTTTGTCATGAACGAAGCACACAAGACTCGATACTCCGTTCATCCCGGTTCAGATAAGATGTAGCTGGACCTCAAGAAACTCTATTGTTGGCCAAAAATGAAAACTGAAATTGCTACCTATGTGGGCAAGTGCCTGACTTGCGCCAAAGTCAAGGTAGAATACCATAAGCCTTCGGGTCTACTGAAACAACCAGAAATACCCGAATGGCATTGGGAGCGGATAACTATGGATTTCATAACCAAGTTGCCCAAGAAAACGGGTGGTCATGACACCATTTGGGTAATCGTCATCAGATTAACCAAATCCACGCACTTCTTGCCAATAAAGGAAACCGACAAGATGGAGAAGTTAACAAGGACATACATTAAAGAGATAGTACGATTGCATGGTGTGCCAATATCCATTATCTCTGACAGAGATAGTAGATTTACCTTATGGTTTTGGCAATCAAAGCAAAAGTCTTTGGGAACCAAACTCGACATGAGTACAACGTACCATCCCCAGACTGATGGGCAAAGTGAGAGAACCATTCAGATGTTGGAAGACATGTTGAGAGCTTGTGTGATAGATTTTGGTAAAGCTTGGGATACCCATTTACCACTCGTCGAATTCTCGTACCATAACAACTACCACACTAGCATCAAAGTTGCTCCGTTTGAAGCCCTCTACGGCTGTAAGTGTAGATCCCCTCTGTGCTGGGCTGAAGTAAGTGATACGCAAATGGAAAAGGAATAAGTTCCTGACAACACTCTCACCAGTCCCGAGATCATTCGAGAAAAGACAAAAACCCTTGGAATTTCAGGTTGGTGACCACGTCCTGTTAAAGGTCTCATCCTAGAAAGGAATGATACGTTTCGGCAAACGTGGAAAACTAAATCCAAGGTACATCAGACCATTCGAGATTCTTGCTAGAATCGGCCCGGTGGCGTAGAAACTCAAACTACTGCGTGAACTCAGTAACATAAATCCCACTTTCACATATCCAATCTAAATAAATGTCTGTCCCACGATACTCTTGTAATTCCACTCGATGAAATCGAGATAAACGATAGTCTACACTTTGTAAAAAAAACATGTGGAAATCATGGACATGTAAATAAAGAGAACAAAACAAAGCCGTATACCAATAGTGAAGGTTCGCTGAAATGCTAAGCGGAGACCTGAATTCACTTGGGAACGAGACAATCAAATGAAACAAAAGTACCCACATCTTTTCCCTAGTTCATTAGTAACCACTTTAGAACTAATTTCGGGACGAAATTCCCTCTAACGGGGGATGATGTGACAACTGGAAAAATTCTAGAACAAACAAGTCCAAACTGTAATTGTGTACAAGGGAATTCACATAATAACATTGATACAATAGAACTTTGAATGCCATAAGGGAATGTTATATAAGTTATTATATAAATGTATATTGAAAACCATGTTGAGATAGTTAAAAAGGTTAATTTAAAACCATAATATTACACCTCATATAAGTTTTCAGTTTGAGGAATCTAGGAAACAATCGGTTTTTGGTTTTGGGTGCTCCACTAAGACCGAAATCTCCCTAATGATGCACATTCAAGGTGATTTCAGTCATGCTAGGACCGAAATCCCTTGTGTTTGCTACCTAGGCTAAAAACCCTTTTGGGAATGGTTTAGTTTTCGCCGAAATCACCCTCTTTTGGCCGAAATCGTCCTTAAAATTCAACATAAGATGCAAGTTCATTGGTTATTTACCTTCCCAAAGTGATATAATACACTTACCAATGTAAGTGTCACTTCATTATCTTTTACATCCTATATAATACACACATATGAATCATTCTTCAAAAACCATTCAGAGTTAACAAAATTCATCTCCACTCTCTCTCAAATATCAAGCCATTTCCCTTCCAAATTCAAAAGATAAAACATCTCATGGAGCTTTACTTCTTCAAGATTTTTCCATAGAAAATCATAGTAAGTTCTTATAATCTAGTGTTATGCAAACATGTCTATGTTGGTTCATTATATTTACACATTAGTATGTGTTAAAACTTCATAGGATATAGTTATTTTCACGTGTTTTAACACGAAGAACATCGCCACTCACACGTTATCCAGCCAAGAACACACACTCGAGGTGAGTTCACACCCCTATGTTTTCATGATTTTTCCATGTTTTAGGGGGGAGGGGGGAATATAAGTAAAACACTAGCAACCTTGTGTTAACAGTCAAACTATTTCAAATCGTTTCAATCGTTATTTTTACCAAATTATATATATATATATATATATATATATATATATATATATATATATATATATATAAATTAAGATTCTACAAGTTTAGAATTGGTGATTTTGCCTTACTTCATGTTCCTTGTTTGGTTGTGGGCTTAGGGTAGAATCATTTATTCGACTGTCTTTTCACTCTTAATTATATATGCCTTATATATAAGTATAAAAATTATTTCAACATGTTAAACAAAAAGAATATTTTCGCAAATTATTTTATTACCGTTTGTACATAAATGTTAAATTTCACGGAATATCTTTATCTCATATTTACAACTATAAACATATATAGTTGCTAAAAATACAAAGGTTTTCACTGCAGTAAAACATACACTTTAAACTATAATAGGTATAGTTTATGGAACGTACGTACTATTTTACCAAGTTCGAGATACAATACAAAAACAAACATATAAACTATAATAGGTATAGTTTATCAGACATACATACTGTTTGTTCATTACAAAATAGCTTTGCATTATTGTACACGTAACCATCAATATAGCTTTGTGAGATACACTTCAAGTACTTATCTAAGTACCAACGAAAGACCTGAAATTATAACCAGAGTCTCCTAGAGAGAGAGAGCATGACACTTGTGTATAGATCTATACGGGACTGACAATCCCGCACCTAAACTGTTAGCTACAGTTAGGCCGACATGCCTGAGGTGACACTATTTTCCAGTATAGTGATACTTACATTTCAGGGAACATTCATTTTCATATGGTTTTATTCATTAATAAAACTACATTATACTATTTCAGAGTACAATAACACTTATACATTTGGTCTTATGGTATTAAGACTAAAATTCATTTAGAATAGAAAATATTGGATTTTCTAGAAGAACACACTTACATTTTCAAGGAACAAAGGACATATTTCTAATATAAAACTGCTTATGAACTCACCAACTTAATTGTTGACACTCTTTTCAAAACTACTTTTATTCTCAGGGAATCAGTAGACAGGTAACCACGTAGGTTTTGAGAATACGGAGCATCAAAGAGTCGTGTCTTTTAGTTTTTGCTACATACTTTTGGTGTCAAATATACAATGATTTGAACACAAATGTAAAAACTATACTTTATCAATATATTGGTTATTGTGCTTTGATTACTATTATTCAATTATTGTGATACTGTACATGACGTCATTCGCCCCCGAACGTTTCCGCCTTTCTGGTTTGGGGGTGTGACAAACATATAATCATGGAGGTTGTCCATGCTTTTGTCTCCATGCTTTGTCTCCCATGCTTCTAAAGGCTACCATTACTTTAGAATATTTTAATGGGTAGGCCTTACTTTGCATGGACTATATAAGAGATGCATGAGGCTTGCATTTTGGCTAAGAAAAACACTCTCTTCTTCCTCCCTTTTCTTCTCTAAAACCGTAAGTCATGAAGAGCTCCAAGTTTTTGAAGTTTGGTGCTTTACTTTGGTGTCTAGAAGACCTCTTGAGTTGTTCCCTTTAGTGCTTATTTGAGTTAAGCACTTAAAGGCTTAAGACACTCAATAATACAAGAAGGAACTAGCATTCCAAGTGCTTTACACTTGATGGTGGATACTTTTATAGAAGATCATACACTTTGATCTTTTGTTATCTTTATCAACACCCCAAAACCAAGTGGGTTCTAAGGCTTCAAAGGTTATCTCTAAAACATCCTATGGTTGTTTTTATTTCATTCAAACCTCTATAAATGGATCCATGATGGTTTGGTTTTGTTATGAACTATAAATAAACATGTTTATTTTAAAGTCTTCCGTTGTCGGTTTTTATGAAAAACAAACTTATATTTTGTATCAAAACCCAACAGTGGTATCAGAGCCATCTCTTATATGTTAGAATGATTTTTATGTTTGGTAATCCTTGGTTTTTGGAAAACAAAAAGCATGAATTTCTCTTGGTTAAGAAAAATCCATATTTGTCTTCTTTAGCAACTTCTTGGTTAAAATTGTTTATTTTTATATATAACCACTTTTCATTCATTTTGGTTATATAAAAGTTGCCTTAGAAAAAACAAAGAGTTGTTTGTTGTAATATTTGATATTTTGTTGTGTATAAACAAGCCATTTGGAGCTTTGTGTTGTGTTTCGTTGATATTTATTTATTCATAAGATGTAATAGATAAATAGGTAATTTTTCATTTGTTGATATGTAATAAATTAGTTAGACCAGTTGTATTCCTTTTAAATGTAACAAGATGAAGAAATGACCATTTTGAAGATGACTTAACCACTTGAGACCATAATCCCAATCATGAGCTTCTACTTTTGGTTTTGGGCTTAATTATAGTCTGAATGGTTTAAGTGTTGCAACTTTCACAACATGAAGATTTGAAGTCCTTTTGCAAGCAAGAGTTGACTTGGCAAGTGGGAGCTTAAAGACCTTTTGAAGTGTCCCTTAAGTCCTTTAGGAAAGACTTAATATTTCTTGTGATGGCTCACAAAATTATTACTAAACATGGCTTGGTTTATACACATTATAATACATGCATGTGATGTTTATTTTGTGTTAAATGTATGTTATGTGTTATGTATAAAAATAGTTCTACATGTCAAATAACATTTTTTCATAAGATAATATCACTTGGAGTTTGAGTAAAAAATATCTAAAAGATAACATAAGATGTTTATAAATGGATATTTATAAAAACGTTTTACCGGTTAAAACTCAATTTTTGTTGAAAATAGTTTTATTGTAAGACTTATAAATACACAACTTTAAAATATTTGATATGGTTTAAAAGATGTTTAAACTTTATATAAGCTCCATGTCTTTATAATAAATAAGTAGTTTTTATTAAAAAGACTAAAATTGGTTTATAGCGTTATAACGACAAATAATAAAACTAGTGATTATTTTTTGCGCCGAAATTTAATATAAGATATTGGTGTTTTAAAGATAATGCAACATGTTGATATTATGTTTTATACATGCTAAATGAGATTTAAAACATAGGTATCATCACCCAAGTTTTGGTTTATCAAAATATGACTTTTATCATAAGATGCATAAAATTGAATTTATAAAATAAAATGAGTTTATTCTATAAATTCATGAAGTCATAATTTTCTGATTGTTAAAAGGAGAATTAAAATATTGATTTTATAACTTATCCAAAACTCCAAGTCTTAAGCATAAAATAAAGTTTTATTAAGACTGTTACCGGTTCTTAAAACCGATCTACGACTAAACATTAAAATACCGGATTTTAGTTTATAATTGATCGCGGTTAATAGCAAATAAAATGAAGTTTTATTTTGCACCAAAAGAACCTCATAACACGTGATATGAATTTTACAAAAGGGTACATGAATTGTTGGATGCATGTAGTATTCATGAGACCATGTTTTTATAAACTATAATTGTAAAACATATATAAACCCTTGTTTACAAAACTTCAAATCTATGCAATCAATTTAAAATTTACTTGGAATTTTTGTGCAGTTCATATGGATTTTAGTGTCACCTTATTCATTTGAGTTGTCAAAAATAGTCAATGTGTTTTTGTATTTGCTTATGGGATAAGGTCACCTAACCATTTGTGAAATAGAACTCACATGTTTTTTGAGTGGATGATTTGATCAATTTCTTATGTGATAAAGGTCACCTAAGCATAAGAGTTTTAGGGTATAGATGGGATAGACATGCCAAGCTAAACAATTATTATTTAGGATCCCATAATCTAGGAGTTACATATCATATGCAATTGGTAATCGCTACCTACCGAGTTTGATTAAGTTTATGGGATAAAGGTCACCTAACCATTACTTGTTTCGTTACTTGGATCCTAGACTTTAATAAATTAATGTTTTAAAAAACAATAAAACGTATTAATTTTTAAAGACTAAATATTGAAAATACTAAATGAGACTTTGTTAAATTCTGTTGATAACTATTAATAAATTTATGCTTTGCAAAACCTCTCTCTTGTTGAGTTTCAAGAGACAGTAACATTTGATGGTTATAATTCCTATAACTGGTATAATATCTTGAGGTTCTACCTATAAGATAAATAGAAATTATATACACTAAAAGATCCCATACCTGAATAACCTCTACAACTAATTAATATGATCATGATACTTTGATGGAAGTATTATTGTGATGATATTGATGTGTCTCACATCATACTGAAGACATTAACCATGACTTGCAGAAAGTCTTGGATAATTATGAAACATATCAAATGTCTCATCAAGTAAAGCAGATATTCAATCAGAACACTAGAAATAGCTTCAAGTATGCTCAAGCATTGAATAAAAGGAAGTCTAAGATATTGTGCACTCATATAGACTTATAGTTCAGTTAAGGAAAATGCAGCATAAGCCTAGAAATCAAGAAAGGACCAAATGATTAGTGTTGTAAACTGGACACTAAACGAGGAATTGTTCCTCTCATCTTATCAAGCTGAAGAAATTTGACTTGGACAAGACTTCAGATATCTATATGATAGAACTATTTATTTTTCCATCATTCACTTGAGTATGTAATACTTTATGTGATACTAATAATTGATATTATGTGTTGATGATTGGAAGAAATAATCAACTGATTACAAACGAATGGTATTTCGTGATGAAGATATAACAAGTGTTGTTATAGTCTTTTATTTAAATAATAAATGTATTGTACCTATCCTTATAGGGACATGTAACTGTTCTAATTTCTGAATAAACCTGGATTTACTTATCGTTTAGTGGATGTTCACATTCATGTTCTGAAACGATGAATTCTGTGCTAAAGAATATTTTCTCATAATGTTATTTATGAAGTAAATCTATAATCTTTCATTAAATTAATAGTTCTGATCATAACACCTATATAATCAAATGATATTTTATTGGAACTTATCCATGTCATAATCATCATGACAATATAAATAAGAAATACATATACCAACTTCAAAAGGATGGAATTTTTTAAGTCAAATGAGCTTGATTCATTTGATATATGTGAATCCTATTTGTATGGGAAGATAATTCACAAGTGTCTTTGTCTATTAGTAGTTAAAGAACAAAAGGCTTGACAAAGAATTATACATAAGTGATGCATGTAATCTTTTTTAATCCATGAATAGATTTGGTGATACATGTCTATTCAGTTTCACTGACGACTTTTATTCGTTATTGTTGAAACCGTTGATTTGCTCAAATTTTTTCATAGTGAAGATTGAAATACAACTTAATGAGACCATCATTAACCTTTCGTTGTGATAAAGAAAATGAGTTTTGTAAACCAATTCTTCTTGGAACATTTTAGGAATTGTGGAATCGATTCACAACTCATTCCGACAAAAACAGTCACTTGTCATTAGTATGTGTCTTGTGGCATAGGATCACCTAGTCAATTGAATCTAACTTTTGATATTCGAGGTAGCCTTAGTATTCTCTAGTGGGATAGGTGTTGGGTTTTGAGCATTCTAACACTCCTATGGTGTGCATGCAACCCTAGAAACCTTGGATCTATGTTTTCTCTATTATACATGCAAAATTTGATTTTTCCAAGGTTTCATCCTAAGTAGCATATCATGGGGTATATTTAATACAAAATTCTAGTGTAATGACATACCTTTCTTGTAGCTTTGATTCCTTAAGACTTTGTGAGCCTAGCACCCCAAATGTGATGCCTCAAATACTTCACACAACACCACCAACAAATGGAATAACTTGAGAGAAGAACACTTGCTTCAAAAATCCGCTAGCCCTCACTTCTTATCACTTAAAGGTGCCATTTCATGAACTATGAGGCTTCTTATATAGTGTGCACATTAGGGTTACACCATGTAACTCATAACTTTCCACATTCCTCATGATCCATGGGTTTTAACCTCCATGGAGTATCCATGGGTCACCACATGGGTTTAGCCCAACATGAAGAACTATGGGTCATAAGCCCATTTTATAAGAATGAATGATTTACCAAATCAATCCCCATTTATTTAATTATTCTCTTTTTATCACAAAATTAATTCCAAACTAATTCTTGATCAATAATAATTAAATAATATGATTTCATATTAATATATTAGAACTTATAATATATTAATAAATCATAAATATCCTCTTCTCACAAAAGTATATCCAAATTGTTCCGATGCCATGCAACCCAAATAGACCATGCTAAATCGGGTCAAGTACATACCAAATATAGTTATGGACTTAGACACCTTATCCATCAGTCTCCCACTTGGATAAGTCTAATAACTATAGTTGCAAGTACGACTTCAGGATCCGACCAATAATCGTAGCTCTTAAAAGTCTCGTGGAACTAAGTTGTGCTATTTAAGATAAGTGATCATATAATCCTCTGTTCTCAAGATATCAGCCAGACAAATACATGGAATAACGTCGTACTTATTGTCCAACAGCTTGTTTCCCGATTTCCGATTTGTTTGACATAGAACTTAATCGAACACATCAATTCAGTTCTGACCGGGCCCGACACATAAATCAAAACAAAATCATCGAGGGGCCCAATATATCACCTTTAATCCTCCAAGGACTAAAAGGAACAGATAAACTTCGACTCATATGCTTGTACTAACTAATCATCAAATTGTACACAACAACACGTTTTATAACATCAAGTTATTGATGCGTTTTCGTACTATCAATGTACAACCAACTCATAGTCAACAACTCATATCTCTTGGTTTGAAGACTTGTATGATATTATCGTCTCACGATCACTCGAGATAAATTCCATGAAGTGATACAAGTGAGCGTGGGTTGAATCCAGTACTCAGAACTTATGAGCACTCATGAATGTTGCAGGAACAATTGCTATGCCTAATTCAATTCAGACAAATCTACAAACCCAATTCATTACAGTCTTATTTCAATACCTACTTCCAAAGTATGATCGACTGTGGATAGTTTGAATAATATAATTATTCTGGAAGTCAAAACATGCAAAATGAAACAATAGTAAATGATTGACACAAGACAGTACTATACTAGTAAATAAAAACACCTTTTATTTAAACATCAAATGTCAATTAAATTTCAACTATTACAAGTTTCGAAAGCTATCTAATTACTAAAACTAATATCATCCTTCAGCCCAATTCACCTCGCATGCTGTAAATGCTTAAACCTACCCAGTCCCTTCGTGAGGGGATCTGCTAGGTTCTCATCTGATGATACCCTCTTTGCCACGAGGAGTCCTTCTTCTATTAGATGTCTAATGAAGTGGTATTTTGTATCGATGTTCCTGGATCTGCCGTGATCCCTTGGTTCCTTAGCTAAGGCAACTACACTCTTGTTATCACAGAAAATCTCCATAGGCTCTTTTATAGCTGGTACAACTCCAAGGTCTCCAATGAAGTTCTTCAGCTATATTGCTGATGGGTTTTTGGTATACTACAACATCCTATGGTGTACATACAACCCTAAATACCTTGGATCTATGTTTTCACTAATTATACATGCAAATGGTTTCCAAGGCATTAAACTTATAACTAGCATGCAATTTTTCATAAACAATACAAGATACTAGTTAGAGTAACATACCTTTTATGTGGCTTGAAGTCTTGATGTATTTGGTGTTGCTTGAAAGACTTTGGCCTTTAAGAACTTAGTGCCTCAAGTGTTACACCTCAAGTGGAATCACAACTCACCTAGAACAAAGGTGACTCTTGAGAGAGAAACTCCATGCACCAAAAAAACCATAATTCTCTAAGAACTTCTAGTTTTTTTTTCAAGTGGCGATTTTGGGCAATGGAGTATGTATTTATATGTGGCATTTCAAGGGTCATGGGTGTAACCCAAATCCATAACCATGAGTATTATGATCCATGGTTCATGTGGCCCAACTCTTTATGTATCCATACATAAACTTGGTCCAACATGGATCATAAGCCCAACACATATAACTATAACTAATTACCATAATTAATCCCCATAGATTTAATTAGTCTCTTTTGATCACTAAATGAATTCCAAATTAATTCTTGATCAATACTAATTAAAACATATGATCTTATATTAATATATTAGAACTTATAATATATTAATAAATCATATATAACCTTTCTCTCAAGAGTCCATCCTAACAAATTGTCGTGGTGTTATGCTACCCAAATGGACCATGCTACTCTCGGGTCGAGTACATACCAATAATAGTTATGGTCTTAGACATCTAATCCAACAGTCTCCCACTTGGATAAGTCTAAAACTATTATTGCAAGTATGACTCCAAGATCCCGACTAGCAATCGTAGCTCTTAAAAGTCGCTGTCGAACTCTGACCTACTCAATTCTAGATATCATATGGACTGACACATGGATTATAATCATTCTCTCTGTCCATTTGTTGTTTCCTGATTTCCGATTTACGACGACCGACTAATTGAACAAATCAAATCAGTCCAGGCCCGACCGAGTACTAACGTTTGTCATCACCAAGTTACTAGTTGGTTTTACATATGTCAATGTGCAACCGATGCGCAACTAGAATTCACATGTCTCCATTTGAAGAACATAAGATATTATCGTCTCATGATCACTTGTGATAAAATCCATGAAGTGAGTCAAATGAGCGTGGGTTTAATCCAATACTCGAATCTTAATCCAGGAGCACTCATGAATACTGCAACTATGTCTAGGCCACCTAGACAAACTATAGACCCATTCATGACAGTCTTGATTCATACCTACTTCCAAAGTATGATTGACTGTGGAGAGTTCAAATAACCTAGTTATTCGGGAAGTCAAAACATGCAAAGTGAAACACAAGAATAATACTAAGCCTATATGGCCCCAAGCACCTTTGAGATTAAATAAAACACCTTTTATTTAAACACCATATTGATTAATCATTTGTGACAACCGTCAAATTCTGGTCTAGTCAAAGTCAAATAAAGTCAACAAGTCAAACCGGTCAACCCTACTAACACTTGTATACTAGGGTTCACCTTATGTAATTACTGTACAACTCACTATTTTAATAAGAAATCATCACATGAAAAGTTGTATTTCTAGATTTCTTGAACCCTAATCGGGGTAAGTGAGATAGCAAAGCGATAAAACACTATTGCATACCCTTCGGAGGTGTGTAAGACTCTTAATCATGGCTTAACGGGGTTTGTGGACCTTGCGTTTCAAAGCCAAACACTCAAAAAGGTCACAAAAGAAATCTCTCCCAATCTCTTTCACTCTATCTCTCCCTATCTGAAATCTCTCCAAGTATGTCAAATCTCTCCCAAATCTCTCTAAGTATACCATATCTCTCCAAGTATGTCAAATCTCTCCCAAATATCTCTAAGTATGCCAAATCACTCCAAGTATGTCAAATCTCTCCCAAATCTCTCTAAGTATGCCAAATCTCTCCAAGTATGTCAAATCTCTCCCAAATCTCTCTAAGTATGCCAAATCTCTCCAAGTATGTCAAATCTCTCCCAAATCTCTCTAAGTATGCCAAATCTCTCCAAGTATGTCAAATCTCTCCAAGTATGTCAAATCTCTCCCAAATCTCTCTAAGTATGCCAAATCTCTCCAAGTATGTCAAATCTCTCCCAAATCTCTCTAAGTATGCCAAATCTCTCCAAGTATGTCAAATCTCTCCCAAGTCTCTCCAAGTATGTCAAATCTCTCCCAAATCTCTCTCAAAATCTCTCTCAACTGTTTATAATCACTCGGGGCATCCCGACCCTCGAATTTGACGAAAACAGCTCGAAAACGGAAGTCTACGCGAAAAACAGCCTTAAGGAGCCGAAACTCCTCTTAGGAACCGAAACTCCTCTTAGGAGCCGAACCTCTTAGAGCCGAACCTCCTGAGAACCGAAACCCGCTCAACCGAAATGGACCGAGCGCTCGGTCTATTTCGGTCCCCTGATCATGCTGAACCGAGACTGACTTTCGGCTCTCCTTCTCACCTTCGGTCCGAGGACCTGACCTTCGGTTCCGAGATGCGAGCCTGGACCGAACCTCGCAGATAGCCACCGAGACCGAGCCTCTCCTTCTGTTCCTTCTCTTCGCACCTTCGGTTCCTCTCCAGCGACCGAACCCTCTCTCGGCTCCCACCTACTTTCGGTTCTAAGCATCAGGAACCGAACCTCCGGCCCAGACTTCAGATTTTTGCCTATTTTTCCCGGTTTTTGACCATTTTCACGTATTAAGCCCGTTTTTCGTGATTTCAACGCGAGATTTTCTCCAAAAATCATATTTTAACATATAAGACCCTAAATATTCATAATTTAAACATATTTTTATGGAAATCTTTATTTAAGAATAAAATCTAGTGGGTGAATATTTGAGGTGGAGTGTTGACTTTACTTTAGTGTATGACACAAGCAACCACCCCATACCCACTCCAGGGACCAGCCATTGTCCTTCCACCATACCTGGTCATTCAAGAGTACTTTCCCCACCATTTGACCAACCACACTCTTGGTCAAAGGCTGAAAACTCTTATCTCTCCTCACCATTCTCTCATTTCTCTCATTTTTCCTCCAAAAGACAAACATCATTCTCTCTCAATTCTCTCTCTAAATTTCGAGATTCAAGGCCATTCTCCAAGCTTTTCTTCTACTATTGGTAAGTATTATCATTCTCCACGAGATTATTTCACTTCTTTCTACTCAAATCATGGATATCTTACATAAATATCATCACATTCATGTTAGATCTTCGAACCTTCAAGGCATCTTCTTAGTGTTCTTGAGTAGAACACTTCTTTACTTCAACATCCATCCACTAAGAACATACAAGGTGAGTTCATACCCCAATCTTTTCATGTTTTTCTTAAGTTTTAGGGGGGGGGGGGAATACAGGTTAAAACACTAAGAACATAACTAAACTCATTTAACAGCCTTCATCAGAAAAGTTTAACTCCATTCACGGACTGTTTTGGTCAACTTAAACATTTTAGTTTTCAAAACTGTATTAGGTGCAAATAGTTCAGGTTCATACCTTTAAAAATGACTACTTGCACATCCACTAAGAACACACAAGGTGAGTTCATACCCCTATCGTATCATGTTTTTCTTAAGTTTTAAGGGGGGGAATATAGGTTAAAACACTAAGAACATAACTAAACTCATTTAACAGCCTTCATCAGAAAAGTTTAACTCCATTCACGGACTGTTTTGGTCAACTTAAACATTTTAGTTTTCAAAACTGTATTAGGTGCAAATAGTTCAGGTTCATACCTTTAAAAATGACTACTTGCACATCTCCATACGATTTTTCTAAAATTTATCGTGATTTTTACAAAACTGTCTATCATTTCAAGAATAAATCCGGACCAGTATGTGATTAAGGACCTTTTTACACAAGTTGGAGGTCACTAAAAATCATAATAAAATTTATGAACAAACTAGACTCATTTTCCAAACTCTCAGAATTTACAGATTCTGATTTGGATCTTTGATGATTTTTCTATAAAATTTCTAACAACATAATAGAAATGTTAATACTAGAAAAATGCTATCAATTTCATTTGCACCTTGTAACTTGTTGAGCAAGGTGTGTATCATTATGTGAATATATGTTTTTACATTATATGTCATTTCGTCTAAGTGTAATGACATACACCAGAAAACAAATGGATTTTACCTTCATAAGTATGGTAATTAGTTTAAGGTTATAAACAAAGTTTACATCCATTTCATACAAACATTTGATAAACTACGGAAGAATAGTTTATATTGCTTTACATTACAAACGATTATAATAAACTATAATAGGTATAGTTTATGTTTCATTACATTTCAAACTCTTTACCAAAGGTTTTTAGTTCACGTAAATCTGTTAATGAATAAATTTATGAGACATTCGCTTCGCGTTACATCCATGTAACAAAATCAAAAGTCCTATAAATTGTAACCAGAGTCTCTTGTAGGGAGAACGTGATAGTTGTGTATAGATCTATATTGGGTCTGACAAACCCACACCTGAGCTGCATGCAACAGCTAGACCGGCAGGTATGTGGTGACAAGTGTCATTTAACTTGCGACGCCTGAAGAACGTCGTATTACGAGGCCATCTGAGTCATAGTATGGTTATAATAACTCACATGTGGTATTAACAAAACATAAGATTTGCGGGTTTTACTTCTAAATTTAACGATTTTACGTCGATTTAAACTTGCATAAAATTACTTTAAGTATGGTAAAATACTTGTACACTTCGGTCTTGATTTTTAAGGCTACAATGCATTACATAAGAAAATATGGGATCTTTCTTGAACAAACATCATACTTACAAGAAAAGGATTTTAGCATCGCTTTCAAAAGCTTATGAACTCACCAACTTAATTGTTGACACTCTTTCAAAACTACTTGTATTCTCAGGAAATCAATAAACAGGTAACCAAGTGCTTTTGAGGATGGGACGTAAAGCGTCAAACTTTTCATTTTTGTCAACATAATGTAATTGATTTGGAAACATGTAAACGCATACAATGATGTAACTCTTTCAATTATATTTATGTTGGTTGTGTTTACTTTGATCACTATTGCAATTTGTTGTTATGATACTATACATGAAGTCCTCCACCCCCGGACGTTTCCGCCATCCTTGGTTTGGGGGTGTGACAGATTGGTATCAGAGCAATGTTTATAGTGAACTAAGTATATCGAACCACATAAGATATACAAACTATAAACACATTTGGGACTGAAAGTCTCTGATTGAACATTTTCAAATGTCTATACTTTTAGAAAGTAAACGGTTTGTTGTTAAAAGTATAAGTACATACATACATGCTCGCATAGTGTCATAGCTAGGAAAAACATAAAGTAAAAGAGGAGGAGTTGTACGTTTCGAGTATGCCTTGGGATATGTGGTCAAGTCTGGGATGGATATAGCCTGATCAACTATATCTGTCCGAGAAGTGACTTGCATATATTGGGGGATAGTCGTAGTGGACAACAAATCTGACAACCTAACATCACCCTATAATGAATACTCTAAGAACCAAACATAACATTTAAAAATACTATAGGAGTATTTTGTAAATTTATAACTCGACAATTTAGATTCATTTCATATCTCTTACACCCCTATTCTCGTACAGACAACATGGCGGGATTCCATCTACCTGGAGATCCTTACTTCCCTAATGAAGGAAACGCTGGATGGCTCGAGGCAGAACCCGAGGAGATGATCGAGGAAGATCCTGAGGAAGACCCCGAAGATCCTGAGGAAGACCCCGAAGAGGTTGAGGAGGAAGAGGAACCCAAGGAGGAAGAGGAAATGGAGGACGAAGAAGAAGAAGAGCCAGAGGAGGAAGTCATCAACCCTCCTTACATCGCCAGGGTGCCTGCGAACCGCTTTGGCTACAAAGGGCCCGAACCCCGTTGGGCAACGGTGATCGAGCGATGGAGCCGTCAGCAACGAAAACGATCACCATTTGGCGATCAATGAGATTACTACGACCTCAGCCACGGGGGACCAGCTGATAGAGCGCTTCCAGTCATGACTCAACAGATAACAAACATCGATGATCGCAATAGAGCGACGACGGACCAAATTCGGGAGCTGAGTGCCAATATAGAAGCTACTACTACCCGCACCAGAGACCTAGAGAGAGACTCCTACTTCAGGGACCAACTCAACAAGGACCTTCTCGCTGCCCGA
The DNA here is from genome assembly GCF_052849685.1 of Lactuca virosa. Lineage (NCBI taxonomy): Eukaryota > Viridiplantae > Streptophyta > Magnoliopsida > Asterales > Asteraceae > Lactuca > Lactuca virosa. The sequence continues at coordinate 257,476,956 of NC_136434.1, forward strand.
GCAAAAGCAAGGGAGTATCAAGAAAAATACTTGGCACTCGAGGAAAGAGTGATTGCAGCCGAGCGACGATTGGCTGAACTCCAGGGTGCATCGACCTTGTCCCAAGCACCACCAGGGGCCGATCACCGTGAGTAGAACTCATTCTACTCACACGTCCTTGTAGAATAGATTTATGAGTATGCGTTGGTGCTACTCTTTTTGCATGTAAACTAACCCTGCGATTAAGTGATTACACTACTCAAGGGGCTATGTTATGCCAAAATTTTCTGTTACATTGATGTAGACCTGCTTAAAGGTCAAATTCTCCTAAACAATATGTATCAAATTATATCAATGAAATTGGCATGTATTCTATTTCACTACGAGTTTATAATAAATCTCATAGCATGGCAGTGCAAACAACTTTCGGTGTTTCTGAGATTCTTAATATGCACCTCCTGGTTAGTTGTAATTGTGAGACGATCGACTTAGATATGGTGAGTCCGCCTTAGGTCTTGTTCCTTGTTTGGTTGTGGGCCTAGGATAGACTCATTAAGTTCAACGGCCTATTGGACCATAATCACAAATAACTGGTGCGCATCGAGTGATCATACGAAAGGACCAGGCATGACCAAAGATTACAGAATTACATTTGGGGTCACTACAATATTCGGGAAGTTCGAGCACAAGAACTTTCTTCATAAATCATTTCTGGATGTTTTAAGTCGGGTCATATAACAAATAATCAAATTCAATAAACTCCGACTTACAATAGAAGACTTACCGATTTTTCGTCTTTATAACTTTTGACAGAACTATGCCGCCAAGGAAAAGACCCAGACCTTCCGGCAGCACAGCACCACCTCCTCCGCCGCCGCCCCCACAATTTGATTCCGTGATGTTCCAGGCTGCAGTAACAGCAGTCGTGGCGGCCGTAATGTCGCAGATAGGGACAAACGGTCCTGGTGGCTCTGGATCGGGTGCTACGCACTCTAACCACGGGGACAGTACGGGTCGTACAAGAGAGTGTTCTTACAAAGACTTCACGAATGGCAAACCTGATTTCTTTAAGGGAAGCGGGGGAGTGGTCACGCTAATGCAATGGTTCGAGAGGACTGAAGCAGTTTTCGAAATCTACGCTTGCCCCGAAGCAAGCAAAGTCAAGTATGCGACATTCACTTTCACCGGTAAAGCTCTTACTTGGTGGAATGGCCGAGTTAAGTCACTTACTCCTGCAGTGGCTAACTCTATCAGCTGGGAAGACTTGAAAGCTTTGATGCTAAAGGAGTATTGCCCGAGGGGCGAAGTGCAAAAACTGGAAGAAGAACTCTGGAACCTCAAGATGTCGGGCACAGACCTTGAAACCTATACTACCCGATTCAATGACCTCGCACTCCTCTGCCCAGCAATGGTCACTCCAGAAGAGAAGAAGGTAGAATGATACCTCTGGGGGCTGTCATCCCAGATTCAAGATAGTGTGCTGGCCTCGAAACCCACTACTTTTGACAGTGCCAAGGAATTGGCACAACAACTTATCGATCATAGAGCCAGCCACGATACGGTTACTACCACACATGATCAAGCTAAGGGGGGGAGCAATAAAAGGAAATTCTGGAACAACAAAAAGAAGCAGTCGGTGCCAGACTCCACCAAAAGGCAACATACAGTTGCTGTTCGTGCTGCCATTACTCCTGTCACTCCAGCACCACCGAAGCCATATGCGGGAACCCTTCCCAAGTGCAATAAATGCAATTTCCACCACACCGGTGCTTGTCGGGAAATGCACTGCAAAAATTGCAACAAAAAGGGGCATACCGCTCGCTTCTGTAGGACGCCAGCCCAACCAATCACTCAAGTCGCCAATTCGGGGGCAAGTCAAGCCTGTTACGGCTGCGGGGAGACAGGGCACTTCAAAAGAAACTGCCCAAAAGCACAAACCCCTAATGCTGGTGGCGTGGGGAGGGTCCTGGCTATAGAACATGGAGAAGCAATCAAGGACCCCACGGTGGTTACTGGTACGTTTCTTCTCAATAACTCATATGCATGCATACTCTTCGATAGTGGAGCGGAGAGGAGTTTTGTGAGCCATCAATTCAAACATTTACTTAAACAAGATCCCCAATTACTAAAAGACACATACGTCGTAGAAATGGCAAACAGAAAGGCAGAGCGCACTATCGATATATACTCAGGGTGTACCCTCACTCTAGACAATCATTCATTTAAAATCGACCTTATGCCGGTAACAATAAAAAGTTTCGACATAATCATCGGTATGGATTGGTTAAGTTCTCATCGTGCCGGCATTCTATGTTACGAAATGGTCGTTCGCCTCAATCTGCCAAGTGGCGAAACCCTTCTCGTCTACGGTGATAAACCCAGTGCAAACCTACAAATCATCTCTTGCGTCAAGGCTCAAAAGTATCTCCGAAAGGAATACCACGCCTTCTTAGCCCACGTAGTAGATAAGAAACAAGAGATGAAAGATATCAAAGACATTCCAGAAGTGTGCAACTTTCCCGACGTATTCCCTGAAGACCTTCCAGGCGTACCCCTCGCACGACAAGTCAAATTCAGAGTCGACTTGGTCCCCGGAGCTACCCCAGTAGCCAAAGCTCCATACCGCCTAGCGCCGGTGGAAATGCAAGAATTGTCCATCCAATTGAACGAGCTGTTAAGCAAATGGTTCATCAGGCCGAGCTTTTCACCTTGGGGAGCACCGGTCCTGTTTGTAAAGAAGAAGGACGGATCTTTTCGCATGTGCATTGACTACCGCGAGTTAAATAAGCTTACCATCAAAAACCAATACCCTCTACCCCGAATCGATGACCTCTTCGACCAACTTCAAGGAGCAAGTTACTTTTTAAAAATCGATCTGAGGTCGGGTTACCATCAGCTACGAGTTCAAGAAGAAGATATCCACAAGACAGCTTTCAGAACTCGCTATGGGCACTACGAGTTTGTAGTGATGCCCTTCGGGTTAACAAACGCACCTGCGGTTTTCATGGACCTGATGAATCGAGTGTCTCGGCCCTACTTAGACAAGTTCGTGATCGTATTCATCGACGACATTTTGGTTTACTCACGAAACAAGGAAGAGCACCGTCAACACCTGCGACAAGTGTTAGAGACATTGAGAGCTGAGAAGCTTTATGCTAAATTCTTTAAGTGCGAATTCTGGATCCGAGAAGTGGATTTCCTTGGTCACGTGGTCAGTGAGAGAGGGATACATGTGGACCCCTCCAAAATCAAGGCAATCGAGAACTGGTCAGCACCTACAACCCCAACGGAAATCCGACAATTCTTGGGGCTTGCTGGATACTACCGAAGATTCATCCAAAACTTCTCCAAGATCGCTAAACCACTCACCACCTTGACTCAAAAAGGTGTGATGTTTAAATGGGAAGATAAACAGGAAGCTGCCTTCCAAACGTTAAAACAAGCCCTGTGCAGCGCACCGATCCTGTTGCCAGAGGGAACCGAAGACTTTGTAGTCTACTGCGATGCATCAAACCAGGGGCTTAGGTGTGTATTAATGCAGCGAGGAAAGGTCATTGCCTACGCATCGAGGCAATTGAAAACACACGAGGTCAACTACGCCACGCATGACCTCGAATTGGGAGCAGTAGTGTTCGCCCTAAACATCTGGAGGCACTACCTTTACGGAACAAAGTGTACTGTCTTTACCGATCACAAGAGCCTTCAACACATTCTCAACCAAAAGGAGCTCAACATGAGGCAAAGACGATGGGTAGAACTACAGAACGATTACGAGTGTGAAATTCGTTATCACCCAGGTAAGGCAAACGTAGTAGCGGATGCCTTAAGTCGAAAGGAATACTCGGGACGCCGAATAAAGTCATTAACGATGACGATCCATTCACACCTGTCCACACAAATCAAAGAGGCTCAATGGGAGGCCTTGCAACCGGAAAATGTGACGGGTGAGGCATTAAGAGGAATGGATAAAAACCTAGAAGTCAAAAACGACGGAGTTCGTTACCTCATGAACCGAATCTGGACACCGAAGTTCGGTGGTTTCCGAGACGTCATCATGAACGAAGCACACAAGACTCGATACTCCATCCACCCAGGTTCAGATAAGATGTATCTGGATCTCAAGAAGTTGTACTGGTGGCCAAACATGAAAGCCGAAATCGCTACCTATGTAGGAAAGTGTTTGACTTGCGCCAAAGTCAAAGTAGAATATCAGAAACCCTCAGGACTACTACAACAGCCTGAGATACCTGAGTGGAAGTGGGAACGGATAACCATGGACTTCATAACCAAGCTACCCAAGACCACGGGCGGGCTTGATACCATATGGGTAATCGTAGACAGATTGACCAAATCAGCGCACTTCCTGCCGATAAAGGAAACCGACAAGATGGAGAAACTGACTAGGACGTACATCAAAGAGATGGTACGACTACATGGCGTGCCAAAATCCATTATCTCAGACAGGGATAGTCGATTTACCTCGCGATTCTGGCAATCACTTCAGAAGTCCTTGGGAACTAGACTGGACATGAGTACAACCTATCACCCACAAACCGACGGGCAAAGTGAGAGGATTATTCAGACGCTAGAAGACATGCTTAGAGCGTGTGTGATAGACTTTGGTAAAGCTTGGGATACCCATTTACCACTTGTCGAATTCTCGTACAATAACAGTTATCACACTAGCATCAAGGTTGCACCATTCGAAGCCCTCTATGGCCGCAAGTGCAGGTCACCTCTATGCTGGGCTGAAGTAGGTGACACGCAACTAGCTAAGGGACAAGTCCCTAATAGCACCCTCACTGGCCCGGAGATAATAAGAGAAACTACAGAGAAGATTCTTCAAATCCGAGAACGATTAAAAGCTTCTAGAGACAGACAAAAAAGTTACGCAGATAACAGACGAAAGCCTTTGGAATTCCAGGTTGGGGATCGTGTGCTGTTAAAGGTCTCACCCTGGAAAGGTCTAATATGTTTCAGCAAGCGAGGAAAGCTGAACCCTAGATATATCGGACCATTCGAAATCCTTGCCAGGATTGGCCCGGTAGAATATAAACTACGTTTGCCACATGAACTTAATAACGTACATCCTACCTTCCACGTATCGAACTTAAAGAAATGTCTATCCGACGAGACCCTCGTGATACCACTCGACGAAATTGAAATCAACGAGAGTCTCCAGTTCGTGGAAGAACCGGTAGAAATCATGGATCGAGAGATCAAAAGAACAAAGCAAAGTCGTATTCCCATTGTAAAGGTCCGCTGGAACGCTAAGCGAGGACCCGAATTCACCTGGGAACGCGAGGATCAGATGAAACAAAAGTATCCGCATCTCTTCCCAAATTCTTGAAGTCCCAGTCAAAAAGCAAATTTCGGGACGAAATTCCTTCTATCGGGGGGATGATGTGACAACCGTCAAATTCTGGTCTAGTCAAAGTCAAATAAAGTCAACAAGTCAAACCGGTCAACCCTACTAACACTTGTATACTAGGGTTCACCTTATGTAATTATTGTACAACTCACTATTTTAATAAGAAATCATCACATGAAAAGTTGTATTTTTAGATTTCTTGAACCCTAATCGGGGTAAGTGAGGTAGCAAAGCGATAAAACACTATTACATACCCTTCGGAGGTGTGTAAGACTCTTAATCATGGCTTAACGGGGTTTGTGGACCTTGCGTTTCAAAGCCAAACACTCAAAAAGGTCACAAAAGAAATCTCTCCCAATCTCTTTCACTCTATCTCTCCCTATCTGAAATCTCTCCAAGTATGTCAAATCTCTCCCAAATCTCTCTAAGTATACCAAATCTCTCCAAGTATGTCAAATCTCTCCCAAATCTCTCTAAGTATGCCAAATCACTCCAAGTATGTCAAATCTCTCCCAAATCTCTCTAAGTATGCCAAATCTCTCCAAGTATGTCAAATCTCTCCCAAATCTCTCTAAGTATGCCAAATCTCTCCAAGTATGTCAAATCTCTCCCAAATCTCTCTAAGTATGCCAAATCTCTCCAAGTATGTCAAATCTCTCCCAAATCTCTCCAAGTATGTCAAATCTCTCCCAAATCTCTCTAAGTATGCCAAATCTCTCCAAGTATGTCAAATCTCTCCCAAATCTCTCTAAGTATGCCAAATCTCTCCAAGTATGTCAAATCTCTCCCAAATCTCTCCAAGTATGTCAAATCTCTCCCAAATCTCTCTCAAAATCTCTCTCAACTGTTTATAATCACTCGGGGCATCCCGACCCTCGAATTTGACGAAAACAGCTCGAAAACGGAAGTCTACGCGAAAAACAGCCTTAAGGAGCCGAAACTCCTCTTAGGAACCGGAACTCCTCTTAGGAGCCGAACCTCTTAGAGCCGAACCTCTTGAGAACCGAAACCCTCTCAACCGAAATGGACCGAGCGCTCGGTCTATTTCGGTCCCCTGATCATGCTGAACCGAGACTAACTTTCGGCTCTCATTCTCACCTTCGGTCCGAGGACCTGACCTTCGGTCCGAGGACTTGACCTTCGGTTCCGAGATGCGAGCCTGGACCGAACCTCGCAGATAGCCACCGAGACCGAGCCTCGCCTTCTGTTCCTTCTCTTTGCACCTTCGGTTCCTCTCCAGCGACCGAACCCTCCTCTCGGCTCCCACCTACTTTCGGTTCTAAGCATCAGGAACCGAACCTCCGGCCCAGACTTCGGATTTTCGCCTATTTTTCCCGGTTTCTGACCATTTTCACGTATTAAGCCCGTTTTTCGTGATTTCAACGCGGGATTTTCTCCAAAAATCATATTTTAACATATAAGACCCTAAATATTCATAATTTAAACATATTTTGATGGAAATCTTTATTTAAGAATAAAATCTAGTGGGTGAATATTTGAGGTGGAGTGTTGACTTTACTTTAGTGTATGACACAAGCAACCACCCCATACCCACTCCAGGGACCAGCCATTGTCCTTCCACCATACCTGGTCATTCAAGAGTACTTTCCCCACCATTTGACCAACCACACTCTTGGTCAAAGGCTGAAAACTCTTATCTCTCCTCACCATTCTCTCATTTCTCTCATATGTCCTCCAAAAGACAAACACCATTCTCTCTCAATTCTCTCTCTAAATTTCGAGATTCAAGGCCATTCTCCAAGCTTTTCTTCTACTATTGGTAAGTATTATCATCCTCCACGAGATTATTTCACTTCTTTCTACTCAAATCATGGATATCTTACATAAATATCATCACATTCATGTTAGATCTTCGAACCTTCAAGGCATCTTCTTAGTGTTCTTGAGTAGAACACTTCTTTACTTCAACATCCATCCACTAAGAACATACAAGGTGAGTTCATACCCCTATCTTTTCATGTTTTTCTTAAGTTTTAAGGGGGGGGGGGGGGGGAAATACAGGTTAAAACACTAAGAAGATAACTAAACTCATTTAACAGCCTTCATCAGAAAAGTTTAACTCCATTCACGGACTGTTTTGGTCAACTTAAACATTTTAGTTTTCAAAACTGTATTAGGTGCAAATAGTTCGGGTTCATACCTTTAAAAATGACTAATTGCACATCTCCATACGATTTTTCTACAATTTATCGTGATTTTTACAAAACTGTCTATCATTTCAAGAACAAATCCGGACCAGTCTGTGATTAAGGACCTTTTTACACAAGTTGGAGGTCACTAAAAATCATAATAAAATTTATGAACAAACTAGACTCATTTTCCAAACTCTCAGAATTTACAGATTCTGATTTGGATCTTTGATGATTTTTCTATAAAATTTCTAACAACAGAATAGAAATGTTAATACTAGAAAAATGCTATCAATTTCATTTGCACCTTGTAACTTGTTGAGCAAGGTGTGTATCATTATGTGAATATATGTTTTTACATTATATGTCGTTTCGTCTTAGTGTAATGACATACACCAGAAAACAAATGGATTTTACCTTCACAAGTATGGTAATTAGTTTAAGGTTATAAATAAAGTTTACATCCATTTCATACAAACATTTGATAAACTACGGAAGAATAGTTTATATTGCTTTACATTACAAACGATTATAATAAACTATAATAGGTATAGTTTATGTTTCATTACATTTCAAACTCTTTACAAAAGGTTTTCAGTTCACGTAAATCTGTTAATGAATAAATTTGTGAGACATTCGCTTCGTGTTACATCCATGTAACAAAATCAAAAGTCCTGTAAATTGTAACCAGAGTCTCTTGTAGGGAGAACGTGATAGTTGTGTATAGATCTATATTGGGTCTGACAAACCCACACCTGAGCTGCATGCAACAGCTAGACCGGCAGGTCTGTGGTGACAAGTGTCATTTAACTTGCGACGCCTGAAGAACGTCGTATTACGAGGCCGTCTGAGTCATAGTATGGTTATAATAACTCACATGTGGTATTAACAAAACATAAGATTTGCGGGTTTTACTTCTAAATTTAACGAGTTTACGTCGATTTAAACTTGCATAAAATTACTTTAAGTATGGTAAAATACTTGTACACTTCGGTCTTGATTTTTAAGGCTACAATGCATTACATAAGAAAATATGGGATCTTTCTTGAACAAACATCATACTTACAAGAAAAGGATTTTAGCATCGCTTTCAAAAGCATATGAACTCACCAACTTAATTGTTGACACTCTTTCAAAACTACTTGTATTCTCAGGAAATCAATAAACAGGTAACCAATTGCTTTTGAGGATGGGACGTAAAGCGTCAAACATTTCATTTTTGTCAACATAATGTAATTGATTTGGAAACATGTAAACGCATACAATGATGTAACTCTTTCAATTTTATTTATGTTGGTTGTGTTTACTTTGATCACTATTGCAATTTGTTGTTATGATACTATACATGAAGTCCTCCACCCCCGGACGTTTCCGCCATCCTTGGTTTGGGGGTGTGACATCATTATTCATTTGATAATGTTTCAAACAATCAACTTTATACTTGAATCAAAACAATAGTCATGCCATGCTCCAAGCATGCACACTATGTTTGTCCAAACATTAGTTATGCCATACTCCAAGTATGCACACTATGTTTGACTATGATCCTTACTTTTTGGAATAGATCAATTGAACATAATTCCAATGATCCTTGTTGGAACCTGAAAGTGAACCTCTAGCAATCCAAGTCCGGATTCAGAAGTACTTGTATTCCGGAACAAATGGTCCGGAGTGAAATGAGAAGAGTGGTCTGGAATCTGTCCAGACCAGGAAAGAAGAAAATGCGAAGCTGAAGGCATTCCAGAATGATTCTCATGTCCGGAATGGATGCTGATCTGGAACAACGATATTTAGTCTTTGTGCATTTATTAAGTTTGTATTTGTATTGATATGACATTTCATAGGACTTAGTCTTTTGTAATATTAGACAGTCAGAATGTCAGGAACATTTCTATTGTCCGGTCCTATGTAAGTTTCCTAGTTTATTCGTTGTAACCTTCACTCCTATTTATAGGAGCTTTCAATGCAAAGTCAAATGCGGATCTTTCACTCAACTTTTGGCATTTACTAAGTTATTTCAAACATTCTTGTTGTTCTTCATTTATTAGCTTTACCTTGATCATTTATTCTCATCTCTTCATTTATGACTTGATCATTTGTTGAATACATCAACTTAGACTTGACTGGTCTTTCCAGGATTGACTAGAACATTTATTAGCAAGCAGACATTGATCTTAAGCATTCACTCAAGGTTTGAATTCTCAAGCCTTCTCCCTGCGCATCAGATGAATCTTGTTCTCACAATTGGTATTAGAGCTTGAGTGGTTGTCCTTTGAATCCATAAGATCAGATTAGTTGGTTTGAAATTACCTTCGTATTTCAACAATTTCTGTGATAAGGATAAAAGTTCTTCTATATACCACTTAAGCTTGAAGATATCTTAACTTCAATGGCTACTTCTAATCCTCAACAAATGATTTCAATGCAAATCGCAAATAGTGTGGGTGGCCCTACACGTGCCCCATTACTAGTTGTGGAAGAATATGATCACTGGAAAGTTAGAATGGAAAGGTTTTTTACTGGCCAAAGATAAAGGTGAAGAAATCTGGAGATCCGTCAAAGAAGGTCCACATGTTCCAGTAAGAACAGTAGTAAGAGATGCAGCTGCTCAGCTCATGCATGAAGATGAAACCCGCCCAGCTCCTCTAACTGCAGATTATATTGAGAAGCTGCATGCTGATCAAGTTGCTTTCTCTGAAATGGTGTTTGGTGTTCCTCCCTCACTCTTTGAGCACATCAAGTTGTGCAAATCAGCCAAAGAGATTTGGGACACTCTTCAGGACCTGATTGAAGGTTTGGAAAATATGAAAGACAAACGCCTCACCTCTGTTGTCAATGACTTTGATACTTTCACTACCACTACTGGTGAATCAGTGGCCTCAGCCTCCAACCGTTACTGAATCGTGGTCAACAATATGACTGCTCATGGGATTGTCCGAACTCCTTTGGAGTACAATCTCAAATTCATAAACAGTGTCGGCAAAGGATGGGGAAATGTAAAGTCTTGTCTTCAAAGCAATGGTTCCTTAAAAAAATTAATGCTCTATCAACTTTTTGATGAACTTCAAGGACACGAGTCTAATGTTGCTCAGACCATAAGGGAACTCTCCGGAGGTCCTCTCGCCCTTGTCAGTTCTTTCGACACAACCATTCCAAACACATCCACTTCGGATCCCTTTAAACCCATTGTTCCATCTGTTCATACATCCGCATCCATCTTACCCACACAAATCTATCCTGTTGATGATTCCGAAGCCATGGACTCCGAACTTCGTTTCCAACAAGAGTTTGCTCTACTCTCAATGAAATAAAAACGTCCCTTCAATCCATCTTACAAACCATACCAAAACAGATTCCATGCTCCTCACAATAACAATCCGCAACCATACTCAGCTCCGGAATCTAAACCAACTTCGGAAAACCCTCCCGCATAAAAACCAAACATCACTAAGTCAAACTCTACTCCGGAACCCTCTCAGAGTTCCAAATAGGACAAACCAAAAATTGTGTGTCATAAGTGTGGACATGCAAACCATTTTGCTAAAGATTGCCTGGCTGATGCTCCACAGAAACCAAAAATCAAGGATTCTGCCTACTACGTCCGAAGAGCACAAGAGATGGCTGAAAGCGAAAAAGCCTTTGTAGCAACCGTTTCGAGAGATGTTGAAGGATATTGGTCATCCGGGGATGATGATAACATGATAACTGGAAGGAATATGTCTTTGATGGCAAGACAAACTGTTGAATGTGATGAAGGATACTGGTCTTCTGGGTCAGAAGATGAAGATGATGTTGCTGAACCTCATTATTGCTACGTGGCCACCAATGACCTACCTGGTCGAAGCATCGTTCAGCAGGTAAAATCTATGATCTCTGATAATAATTTTGACTTGTCTCTCTGTGAACCTTATCTAACCCAGATTCAAATAGATATGAGCACCATCTATAAAGCCTATGAGTCTGCCATAGATGTCAATGAGAAGAAGGAGTGTGAGTTAAATCGTCTTAGGTTACGTTTCGAGGATAAAAAATTAAAAATCGAGTCTTTAGAGCGTGAACTTGTAATGTCAAATGATGAATGTATCATTTTGAAAGATAAATGTGAAATCACCTATTCTGAACGAAATGTTTTGATTTCTGATAACAAACGTCTCAACACAAAGATAGATGCTTTGCATAATTCTGTAGACATGCTTGAAGCAGACATTCGGATGACTCATAATTTTTGTCATCCATGGTCTAAAGAACCTGGTCTCGGAAGCGAGTTTCCGAAACCAATTGTTAGTCCCTTGAAGGAATTGCAAAATTTTGACATTCATGGGAGAGGTTCCAAACATCAAACATTCGGACACCCCTGTTTCTCCCTTATCACCACTTCCTGAGACCGTCGACCATTTTGAGTGCATAATTCCTGAGTTCAAACCAATTGTTGTCAAATGTCCCGATTCCACGCCTCTTCCGCCTTTGATAAACCTGGACCTGAATCGGACCACAGAATTTCATCACAGTGTTTCAAATTGCATAGATTACGTTGCTAGGAGTAACCCTCCCAACAACTGTGTTGTTGAAGAAATTCCTTCCCTGACAACTGAAACTGTTGCCTCTGAATTTGTATGGGCATCCTTAAATGATAAAATTGAAGTCTCAAGCTGTGTGTCCTCTGATTCTTAGGAATCGGATTCCTTAGTCATCTCAAAAACTAAATTGGTTCCCATTACTCCTGAGTTTGGTAATCCATCCGTAGGAAAAACCTCAAAATCCTCGTCTCACCCTAAGAGAAAACCAATGCTGAATAGGAAGGATATTGTAGATCCCAAAGTAGAAGCTCGAAATGCACATAAAAAGGAAGTTAAGGCCAGGCAATATTCCAAGTTCCTTGAGAACTCCAAAAAGAGCATATCTCAGAACCCTCGTTCATCAACCAACAATCAAAACTTATTCACACCCACTAAGATCCTCAAAAGGCCTTCTAAACCTCTTAGTCGTGTAGAACCCAAGAAAGTAGACAGTTCTACTCAGCCTAAATCTCGTGTGAATTCCATGACAGTCCAAAACACTTCTCCTCGGACTATTTCATCAGTTTTTATTGCTAAATCTGATGGCACAATTTTTAAACCCAATCTTTCAAAAAACAATGTGTCATCAAGAAAGTCCACAAATGCAAACAAAACAATCTTTTCAAAATCTTCAAAGAAAAATTTTGTGTGGAAAGTCAAATCTCCCATTGATGAAACAACAATTCCGGAAGTCACAAATGTTACCAACACTTCGGAAGTCAAAGGTCCGAAGAAGACTGTTCGGAACATCCAAGTCATTGAATATGACTACTGGATAAACGAAAAGACATTAGCCTTATGTCTGTTTCCAAAGAATTCAAAGAATACCACCTAGAAACACAAAGTTGTTCCTAAGTCACAATCAAAGTCCAAAGCCCATGCCTACGTCCCAAAGTCTAATTCGGAGCCGAAAAACTCCATTACTCACTAATTTTTGCAGGCACTTTGTGCTTCGGAGCAAGAAACAATATGGTATATTGATAGTGCTTGCTCCATGCACATGACGGGGCGGAAAGACTTTCTGCAAGATCTAAAACTTTCTCCAAACGTTGGTTACGTGACGTATGGGAACAACTCCAACTCTCAAATTCATGGTGGAACTCTCACCAATGGAAACTTCTCTATTTCACATGTGGCTTATGTAGCTGATCTAAAACATAATTTGATAAGTGTTGCTCAGCTCACTGATTCAAATCGACGTGTGGAATTTTGCAAAAAATACAACTATGTAATGACTGAGGACCGGAAAGAGCGTTTAATCAAGTCGCTTCGCAACAAGAACATGTACCCGCTCTACATCAACATGATTATTGGCAAAACACAACTCTTCCTTCTCACCAAAGCTGTCCCTGACATCAGTTGGTTATGGCACCGAAGGCCCGCTCATCTAAACTTTTGGTACATGAATGATCTCGTATCGGGCGAAATGGTGAGAGGTTTACCTCTTCTCAAATTCAAAAATGATCATTTGTGTGCTGCTTGTGAGTGTGGTAAGCAATCGAAGAAGGGTCATCCTGTTATCATCGAAAAATCCATTTCGGAACCATTGGAGCTGCTACACATTGATCTTTGTGGACCATCCACTGTAGAAAGTCTTCATCATAAGAAATACATTCTTGTGATTGTTGATGATTTTACAAGGTTCACTTGGGTCTTCTTCCTAAGGCTGAAATCCGAAACAGCCTCAGAGCTCATCAATTTAATCAAAGGAATAGAAGTTCTTATCAAACTCTCTGTTAGGATAATCCGAAGTGATAATGGATCGGAATTCACAAATTCCACCATTGAGAAATTTTTCACTGAAAAAGGAATCGACTACAACTTCACAGCGCCTTATACTCCACAACAAAACGGTGTAGTTGAAATACACAATAGAACTCTCGTTGAAGCTGCTCGATCCGTGCTGAACTTCGCAAATCTACCACTCTACCTTTGGGCTGAAGCCGTATCTACTGCGTGTTTCACTCAAAATCGAAGTATCATCAATCGACGCCTCAACTTGACACCGTATGAAGCAATGAATGGTCGGAAGCCAATAATCTCGTTTTTACATGTTTTCGGATGCAGGTGCTTCATCAAGAACAACCGTGATCAGCTTACCAAGTTTCAACCTAAAGCTGATGAAGCCATCTTCCTTGGGTACTCCTCAAAATCAAAAGCTTACAAAGTTCTTAACCGGAGAACTCGTGTTCTGGAAGAAAGCTTTGACGTTACTTTCGATGACAACTTCGTTCGTAATTCTGGCCCAACCGATATTACAACTCACATTATGGAGTCCGATGCTCCTCCGCCAGGATGTCCGAACCCCCAAACAATTCTTGAAGTTGAATTTGAAACTCTCTTTGGTCCTTCCGAAACCGCCCTTGATTCGGAATCTCGAACATGGCCAACTCTCATTCCAGTCTCTCCTTCAGAAGCCCCTGTCTCACAAAACGTCTTCGGTACGATCCCAAGCCTCCCTCCATTTTATTCTGAACCATTTCAACCTTCTCAGGTTGAGGGGGAGAATGCTCATCCCTCTCTTGAATCAAATGTGGATGGCTTCCAAGATGCAGCTGCTGATTTCGATGACTCCAATGCTCTCAACATTGATGAAAATGAAATTTTATTTGAGTTCCCTTCTGATGATGATGTCAATCTCTCTGGTTCAGAAGTTCAGGGGGAGCATCATCCTCACATTCAAACCATTCAGGGGGGGAGCAAATCAATTCCACTGTTGATATCGGATCGACGGCTGCACAAGAACTCCCAAGGTTACATGTTTGGACAAAGGATCATCCTCCGAACCAAGTAATCGGAAACCCCAATGCTAGTGTGCAGACTCGTTCTGCTACAAATATCCAAAATGAATGCCATTTCTTAGCATTTATATCCATGGTTTAACCCAAATCCATTAAGGAAGCATTGGAGCATGCTGACTGGATTACAGCCATGCAAGAAGAACTTGCAGAATTTGACCGAAATGAAGTTTGGACTCTCATGCCTCCTCCTCAGAATCATCCCATTGTCGGTATGAGATGGGTATTTCGCAACAAGTTGGATGACGCAGGAGTTATTATTCGAAATAAAGCAAGATTGGTGGGAAAAGGATTTACACAGATTAAAGGGCTCGACTACGATGAGACCTTTGCTCCTGTTGCACGTCTTGAAGGCATCATAATCTTTCTTTCTTATGCTGCTGATAAAGGCTTCAAAGTTTACCAAATGGATGTTAAGAGTGCCTTTCTTAACGATGAACTTGACACTGAAGTATACCTTCAACAGCCCCCCGGTTTTGTTAATCTTTCCTTTCCGAACTACTGTTACAAACTCCGGAAGGCAGTCTACGGACTCAAGCAGGCTTCTCGGGCATGGTACGAGACCCTCACTGATTTTCTCAAACGCTCTGGTTTCCAAAGAGGAATTCTAGATCCTACCTTGTTCCGAAGATCAAATGGAAAGCATCTCATGCTGGTTCAAATTTATGTGGATGAGATCATTTTTGGATCCACGGATTCATCTATGGTTGCTGACTTTGCTAAACTAATGATCAATCGACTCCAAATGAGCATGAACAGGGAGTTAAGCATCTTTCTTGGCCTTCAAGTTAAACAAACTAACAGAGGAATCTTCATTCACCAAGAGAAGTACATTTCAGAACTCCTCAAGAAATACTCAATGGACACCTGTGCCTCAGCCAAGGTACCAATGGGCTTCGGACACAAGATTTTTGCCGACCCTTCAGGTGTTTCAGTTGATGAAAAGAAGTATTGCGGAATGATTGGATCTCTGTTCTATCTCTCAGCAAGTCGTCCGGATATCATGTTTTCCACATGTTTATGTGCCAGATTTCAAGTCAACCCAAAGATGTCTCATCTATTGGCTGTGAAACAAATTCTCCGATACCTCAAAGGTACAAAGAGTCTCGGAATCTGGTACCCAGCAAATGAGAGCTTCCTACTTCAAGCCTATTCAGATTCGAACTATGGTGGTCTTCAACTTGATAGAAAAAGCACTTCAGGTGGCTGTCAATTCTTAGGTGGTCGTTTGGTCAGTTGGTCATCCAAGAAACAGAACTGCATTGCACTATCTACGGCCGAAGCCGAATACATTGCTGTTGCCAGCTGTACATCTCAGGTTTTGTGGATGAAATCTCAACTCCTGGATTATTGTTACCGTTTTCAATGCATTCCTATCTATTGTGATTCTCAAAGTGCCATTGCGATTTCTCACAATCCAATTCAACACTCAATGACTAAGCACATCGATATAAGGTACCATTTCATAAAAGATCATGTTCTAAATGGTAACATTGAACTCATTTTTGTTCCATCTGACGATGAGATTGCTGATGTCTTTACCAAGGCATTAGACGAAACCAAATTCAACGGTTTTCTGAACAAGATGGGTATGATGATACCAGATCCTTAATTCTTTCAAGAGACCTTTTCTCTTTGAAAGATGTACTCGAAAGAAAATTAGTTCTGATCTAAATTTTTTTTCATCTCGGAACTACTTTCTCTCTGAATACATAGGATCATTTTACTTGTCTTTATTTCTGACCATCACTTGTGTTTTAAGCTGTACAGTTCGTCCTGATTGTTTATTATTTAAAGTCCACATTATCATAATGCTCGAATCTTTCATCTCGGAATACACTTCATAATGGCATCCCGGAATTCAACTCCGGAAAGGTATTGCATTCTCCACTCCGGAAGTTTTCTCAAAAATCCACTCCGGAAGGTTTCTCATAGCTCAACCCGGAATGCTTTACAAATCTTGCTCCAAAATTTTATTTAAAATCTCACTCCGGAATGCTTTCAAAATCATGTTTCGGAAACTTTTTCAAATTCACTCCGGAAATTCTTGAAAATCATTTCTCCGGAATTTCTGCTCCGGAATCATAAACCTTTTTCAAATCAAACTGAATTTCTGCTCCGGAATCACAAATCTTTTCCGAAATGACACCATTTTTTTTTACTCCGGAATCGAATCTCTCTGCGGATTATTTCTCATTCCGGACCACTTTTCAAATCTACCATGTTCCGTAGCACAACTCTTTATTCTTTGAATCAAACATTGTCCGGAACCGCTCATCCAAAATTCCAAAGGTTAATAAGGTGAAACGTTTCTTCAACGGTTACTTTTTGAGAAGATCCTTATCCTATCTTCCTCGAATTTCGTGACACGTTTGCACGCCCCATAAAGCAACCGTCGAATCGCCGTTTATGGATTTCCATTTCCAGTTACAAACAACCTCACCTTTCACCTCCTAGGTCAACTCAGCCCCCTAAACCAAATTCTCATTTAATGCAACCCGTTTTGAACTTGGATCCTCATCATTACACCCACCGATCCGACCCACTTCCCTTACCTATAAATATCAATTAACACCCCCTTTTACCTCTTTACGCGCCTAATACTTCCAAAACCCTCAATTTCTCTCTAAGTTCTTCGTGTTCATCAAGCATTCATCACTTTGCAACAATGGTTGTCCCTCCTTCACCACCAAAAACTGCTCCAACCGCTTCAAATCCGAAGAAGTCCATTGCCAAGAAGAAACAATCAAAAGGTTCATCTTCATCAACCTCCCCTGAACCGTTTCGAAGGGACACGACGCAACTGTTTTCCCTAAACCCTGAAGATTACGATGAATCTGTTCGTGTTATGGTGGAGTTCATCGCGAATCATCCCCTCTCCATCCCTCTTACTAAAATTCCTGAACCACCTCTTCCACTTCATCATCTCCACAGGGCTTTCACAAGAATCAAAGAAGTCGACGGTGTGTTAGAGACACACATCATTGGAGATCGAATCGTTCCCAACTACAAATCTACTTTTCTCAAGGTAATCGGTGTGAAACCAAACCCCAAGGGATTCAACGTCCAAGAACCCACCACTGAATAGTTTCAGACGTTTCTAAATCACATTGGCTATAATCAAGATTACAGGGCCAAAGACTTCAAGAAATTAGCCGTCTCTGGACTCTGGACTGTGCTGATGCACTTCATCATTCGAGGGCTATCTGGTAAGCATGGAGGAGTCGATACACTTAGCAAGGACTGGCTTCATTTTGTCTATAGCATCTACTCTGGACGTGACCATGTAGTTGATCTTCCGGAGGTCCTATGGCAAGATTTTTGCAAGTTTTCCATCAAAAGGAAGGACAACGAAATTTCGAGCCCTAGATTCTGGGCACTGACAATTCAACAACTCTTCAATGAGCTTTCCGAACCAATTCCAATCACCATAGTTCCTCCGGAGGTATGTGTTTCTTTCAAAGTTGTCAAAGCTTATAGAATTACAGACCAATCCTCCTTTGGTCCAGTTAGACGACTTCCGGACCGCATGTTGGCCTTAATTCCTTCTGATTCCATTTATCTGAAACAACATTTAGAGACTTCGGTTGTGTTTGACCCAACACAACCTGCCCCAGTCTCAGTTGAGCCCACTTTTGAAGAGGCCAATCCTCCCACATCCGGACCTAAGGTTAAGAAATCTGCCAAATGGAAAAGTTCTCCCACAAAGCCAAAGCCTAAAAAGGAAGATGCTCATGAGGTGCCCCTCAATGTTTCAACATCCGGACCTAAGGCTGACTCTGGCCGTCCGAACACCCCACTAGCCCACTCATTAGAGGTACCCCTCAATGTTTCAACATCACCTGCACATACTCACGGGGAGTCTCCACATAATCCACCCTCACCTTCCCAAAAAGGTGATGCCGGTGTTGACAATAGTTCCTTGAAGCCCCCTAGAACACATCCACGAGTCTCATTTGATATCCCCTATTGTTTCTCACACAAGCACACACACCGGAACCCCTGTTCCGGAACCCAAGCATTCCGGAGCTGGAGCAGTCCCTCTGACTCTGGATGCCTCAACTGGTCTGATACCCGGAAGGTGTATAGGACGACCAGGTGCTAACGATCCCCAATGGGAAGATTATGTTAACAGGGCTGTTTCCAGATGTCCGGATCTGACAAGAGCTCAAGTGGAAGCCACTCTTACTTCAATGTACAACAGAGGTCATCAAAGCAACCTTCCGTATGTTCCTCCTACAGATGATGATGCCAATCGAGAACTAGCTTTGGAACAACCTCCCATCACCACTCACACCAACGTATTCCAAACTGGTTCGGATGAAGAACTCTCCAAAGAGATAATGATCACTGATGAAGGAAACTCTGTTCCGGACCCCAACTTCATGTTGTCCATCCGTTTTCAATCCAAGCCATCAACCTCCAAGTCTGCTTTTGGCTTCAGATCATCTTCTTCAACCACTCCGGATGGTGGAACTAACTCCCAGCTACATAAAGATGATGCCAATACTAAGCCTGGTCCATCGATTCATACTTCATCACGACAAGCTCCTCCGCAACACTCAGACTCTGACTCCGAATCCTCTGCTGGTGATCACATTGATCCCTTTGCTCTCTTTGACATTCAAACCATTGTGTCTAATACTATGAAGAAGGTCTCCTCAATCGAAACATCCGTAACAGAGCTCAACACAAAGATGGATCAAAAGGTTTCCGGACTTGATTCCAAACTCGATGCCATCCTTCAGTCTTTCTCACAACAGTCCAGACCTTCCATTGAGGAACGAGAATCCCAACTAGATCAACTGATATCTCTCCGGCTCAAGCACTCCATCTAGGAAGTGGAATCTAAATATGATGTTTTGGTTGACCACTATCTCAACACAATCACCTCCATGCTCAAAGTCCATGACGACTTGGTGTCTGCCACCAACGATCTTATCAAGAAGACCCACATTCGTCATGAGAAACAAATAAAAAGGATGGATAAGGAGATCAAGAAGAATGATGAGATGAACCTTATAATTCAACAAGTCCTCATCAAGCTACTTCGATCCACCTGGAACATAGTTGATGTTCCAAATCGAAAGTTTGATGAGATGTTAGCTATTCTTGGTCATCTGTTCGACCACCTGGCTGCTCAAGCTCCCACTTCCGAAGCATACGATACCCTCACTCTTCAACTCAACACGGGCCTTCAGAAAGTCATCTCCAAGTTTGACGATCTAAATGACTATTTATTGCTTGCACCGGTTCCGAGATCCATCGATGCAAGAGGGGGAGAAGGTCCAAGCAGACCATGGAAGCCTGCCTCGGAGCTCACACTCCGAGATGAAGACTTGAATTCCGAAGATGAAGCCCAAGTTGTGTCCGGACTTCTAGGAATTTCCTCTGATGATGAAGAAGACAGTGAAGAAGAAAAGTATGTCACCAAAGGAGTTTTTGCTCTCGAGGCTACGAAGAAGTTATTCCCAAAGGTTTTGACAGAGGAAGAGAAGAGGGCCTGGTCCGCAACCTCTTGGCCATCCTCTTTACCTGACGTTCTTCGAAGGGCCATTCAAACGACCAAAGCCAAATCCTTCCTCGAAGCTAAAGACTTCCGAGCCACTCCTTCTATGCTCCCACCGATTCCGGCTCCAAAAATTGCTGAAATACACCAGGGCTCTCCACTCCAGATCCCTGATGACATTCCGGAAGAACCTCTTCTGAACCCTACTCTGGAATTCATGTTGGATGAAAACATGCGGGTCATCATGACTGCACTGAAAAGAGACAAAGGCAAAATGCCAATGACTGCTGAACAACAAGCCTTCCACTTCGGACATCCTCTCATGCAGAAACAAGGATGGTCTCAGGAGGAAATCAACAAGGCTCTAGAGGACAGCATCTGGATCCATGCTCTTAAGGATAATCCTGATCCGATGCGTGACATATCTCCTCTTTGCCGTGAAGGAATACTCTGTGATCACAAAATCGTTCTGTGCATGTACTACGATGTTCCCACCAACGATTTCGAACAGCTCGATCTTCCTCTCTCTCCTTACAGCAAGTACTACATCAAGTGTGCTCCTCTTCACCCAAATGACGATCCGGAAGTGATCCTCCGGACGGAACGAGAAAGGCTTGAAACATTCTACTCCCAGAATGCTCAATCGTTCAAGGAAGTATGGACTAGAAAAAGAATCACCAAAGTCCATGTATTGGCAAGAAAAATCCTAGTGAAATTCGAACTCAACTGCCCACTATTTCGATTTCACGTCTTCCGAAACAATCCTAACTACCGAACCATTACTGATGTGGAATTCCCTTCCTTGAATCCGAACGACATTCTGACTCTGGCTGCTCACTTTCGAGGAATTCAAAACAACGATATCGGCATGGGTGCCTTTCATGCTGCTTTAAGCTTCCTCAAGGACTACGTCGCGGAATTCTGAAAATGCGACTATCAGCTGGCTCATCTCTACGGAACTGAAGACTTCGTTGCGAAGATCACCTATGTTCTTCCGGAAGCTGAACTGTTTGAAGATGGTCTAATCGATGATCCGGTTCTAGGGTTTGTCTACACAACCAGGAAGACAAACAAGAATGACTTTTTTCGTCTCCTTGACAAACACCTAGTCCCGACCAAAGCACTCCGGAAGTTCATCTCTCGTGCGTCAAAGTCTAAAGCTCCGGAACAGGTCAAAGCAAAGTTTGTGAGTCAACTGACCTGGTACATTGAAGTTAGAGAATGGTTGTTCTGAGCTTACACCTTCATCAAGGAAGGAGCAGTGTAATTGGATGGATTGCTAAGTTCACTTATGGGGAGATTGTTGGAACCTGAAAGTGAACCTCTAGCAATCCTAAGTCCGGATTCGGAAGTACTTGTATTCCGGAACAAATGGTCCGGAGTGAAATGAGAAGAGTGGTCCGGAATCTGTCCGGACCAGGAAAGAAGAAAATGCGAAGCTGAAGGCATTCTAGAATGATTCTCATGTCCGGAATGGATGCTGATCCGAAACAACAATATTTTGTCTTTGTGCATTTAATAAGTTTGTCTTTGTATTGATGTGACATTTCATAGGACTTAGTCTTTTGTAATATTAGACAATCAGAATGTCAGGAACATTTCTATTGTCCGGTCCTATGTAAGTTTCTTAGTTAATTCGCTGTAACCTTCACTCCTATTTATAGGAGCTTTCAATGCAATGTCAAATGCGGATCTTTCACTCAACTTTTGTCATTTACTAAGTTATTTCAAACATTCGTGTTGTTCTTCATTTATTAGCTTTACCTTGATCATTTATTCTCATCTCTTCATTTATGACTTGATTATTTGTTGAATACATCAACTTAGACTTGACTGGTCTTTCCAGGCTTGACTAGAACATTTATTAGCAAGCAGACATTGATCTTAAGCATTCACTCAAGGTTTGAATTCTCAAACCTTGTCCATGCGCATCAGATCAATCTTGTTCTCACAATCCTCATTTCACAATCCAAATCCCTATCGTAAATGTAAGAATTCCAAAATCCTGCCATTTACCGAGATCTGTTAGCTTCTAAACTTATATGCATTGATGCTTTTGTAATTACTATGCACAAAGTCACAAGGACTTGTCAACAGACATTACAGAGTATTCCAATGGAGATCAATTACATGGAAACGAAGTCTCAAATTCAAAGTACATTACTTTGAACATCCTTCCTGCATTAAGTTTTCTAATCTTACACAGATTTAATGAATAACTTCCACCTATGAAACATTTCCATATTCCCATTTTGACTATTACTTCTGAACAAGAGTTGCCTCCTTTCAGAATATGTCAATATGGTCATTTCCAAAAATTTACACCATGCTTCCAATTGTCCATGAGCAACCAATCTTTGGTAAACCTCAGATTGTCCTCGACAATTGCTTAATCATTTAAGTCATATCCAGTTCTAGTACTTTTTCCCTCTCAATTCCCGAGGCATTTTGAAAAATTTAGAAAGGATAAATATTATAGCACATGTAATCGATCCTATATCCGAAGCATATGGGACACGATTCATGATGTCTCACATACAGACATGATCCTAGACCAGTCTTTTGCTACAATATTTTTTTACCATGTTTTCATAAGTCGACTATGAAGAGGGATGCAGTAATCATAATCGAATTTTGAGAACGCAATATATATAGAATTTTCTTATGTTGAACCGTTCCAATATAAAATTCATATATATATATATATATATATATATATATATATATATATATATATATATATATCCTTGACTACAGATGATTAAAATCTCAATCTAAGCTTTTAGAATTGAAATGAAGTATAATTTCCTCTCCCTTAATTATAGCAAAACAACTTTTCCCAATTGAAACTTTTGTTTTCTATAATTAACATTGCTAACTTGCAACACTTATCATAATTATCATGCTCGCACTAACATGATAATTATTAGCATAACAATTATGCTCCCACTAGCTTTGACATGTATCCAGAAATCAACTGGACTTCTAGAAATCAATACTTTATTGACTTTCTTACCAACGTTCAGATTTCTGATACGAGATGCTTTGATAAGAGTTTATCAAAATCATACACCTTTTCTTAGATAGCTCACATGTGTGTCTAAACAATTTTTAGAACTATGAAAAGGGATGTCGTAATCATAGTCTCAATTGTTTAGACCTTTGCCATTTCTCACAAGTCCACGTTTGTGTGCCGGTTACCCACACACGCTCCACTAACGACTTTAAGAATGCAAATATCACAATTGCTATCTACTTTAAAATCTACTTAGTGAAAGCGTTTCCTCACCATAATTTTCATGAATCGAAGAGAAACCTTATAACACTTAGATTTCTATGGTGTATGTGTTCCTATCCATGTGAACTTGTCATAACCGCAATAGGAGGTTAGTGACAAATCCCAACTCATATGGATTGAACTTGTTTCAATCTTAAATTTTTTCCACCTGGCAGCACAAGGGCCTACCATTGTTTCCAAGTAGTTATGCAAACAACTGAGAACTCACAGAAGTCACATGCATAGTCAACTTTTAACTGGAATGGGCACATAAATAAGAATATGTCAACATGATAGGTTACAAGCCTCAAGTCATGTGCTAGTGATAAACAATAACCTTGATTAGTTCTTGAAACATTTCAAGATCTTTAAGACTCCCACTGACCTCTTGACATATAAGATTCTCTTGTCAAGAACCATTCCTTGACAAAACAAATATTCAAGAGTTAGTGCGGGTTCTTATCAAGATAAACACTTTACTCAATTTGTCTTAGTTGGTCTTTGTTTTATCCAAAACATCACAACTTACCAATTTCAAATGTACAAGAGTAAGAAAACATTTTACTCTACATTTGACAAGTGTTATAAAGCTTCTAAGGATTATGTCACTCAAGTTACAATCTTGGAGTATGACTCTAAGACTCAATTTTTGGAATGAAGTATGACTTATCTTTTTGATTTAACCAATTCAACAATTCACGATTCCTCTTCTTAGTCAAACAAATGCACTAAGATGTCCTTAGAGAATCAATTGTGATATGGTTTCATAACCACTAAGATAATCATAAAACAAGATACTCAAGTACTCTCGCATCTTTTCAGATTGGAGAAACTTTTATCTTTCTGCCTAATTTGATTCTTCTTGTTCATTCTGCCTTACATTGAAACTTTTCCAATGTTTCAGAATTACACTTAAACTTGTAAGTATAACCATTTTCACTAAACTTTAGTAAATCATGACGAATAGTCTTATCGTTCTCTGTGGTGGTCCTGACCAACGCACATGCAAGTGTACCCGATCCCCTAATCCTTCACTTGACTCACATATACATGTGAGCAACGAATTAGTCTTAATTTCCCAAAGATGAAAATTCTCATTCATCATACAATACGAATTGCATGATTCCAAGTTTCTATCCCACCGAAACTTGGGTGATGGGAATCTTTCCTTATTTCGTAAATTATGACACTAACACAAACGACAGAATCAAATCCTTTTTCCAATATTGCTATCAATGGAATCAAATAAACAACAATTTTTCACAAATGCCATTGTAAGGATATTTAAAATAAATAAAATTAAAACTTTATCTTTTATTTTAAAACTTGCGGAAAAACTTATCCTTACGACGCAAATGCATATGAAAACTATGTTGTTATCTTTTCCTAGGCAATCTATCATAACTCTTAAGCATCATCTCAAAATTCTGATCACCGAACCATGCTATCGAAATCAATCTTCGCGGTCAAAATCAGCATACTCTTCCTTTAAGCTTCCTTTCTTTGATTCTACAAAACATCAAAATGTGACCTAGTCACATCATGTAATAAGAATCTCAAAAAGGAACTTATTAAAGTCAGATAGTGGACCTTACCTGACGTAGAGTCAAACTTTTTGACTTTACCATCCTTATGAACCTTCAGGTAAATAGGACAGCTTCGCAACCAATGCCCCTTCCTTTAGCAATAGAAACATATGGACTCTTTGGGAATGGTACACGGGACTATCTCAGACTTAGCCTTTCTCTTTACCATTTGGTCAACTGAGTTGACTATGGCCGATCCCTTTCAATTGGGAAGAGAAAGATTTTCTGGATTTCCAATGATACCATTGTCAATGTCCATGGAAGTTTGGGAAGTCGATATTCCAATCAAATTTGCTTTACCAGTGCTCCAAATCATTGCTGATTCAGCAGCATCAAGCAAATAGGTAAGCTCATTAAGGGTCATGTCATGGTCTGTCATATAGTAGTCCTAAAGGAACTCACTATGTGACTTAGGGAGTGATTGAAGAACCTAGTCAACAACCAACTT
Organism: Lactuca virosa; assembly: GCF_052849685.1. Classification (NCBI taxonomy): domain Eukaryota; kingdom Viridiplantae; phylum Streptophyta; class Magnoliopsida; order Asterales; family Asteraceae; genus Lactuca; species Lactuca virosa. The sequence continues at coordinate 257,502,630 of NC_136434.1, forward strand.
CCTCAAGACCTTGACACCCAACTCTCCCGACTTGTTAATATGTGACTTCATCTCCAAGATATGGGCACACATAGACTTTGCTTGCCAATAGGGCTTAAGTGACCTTGAACTTTTCAAGAACTTGTGGGTTAGGGAGAATAATTGGAGGAGGTAGAGGAAGAGAAGTATGATTTCCATGATCCAATCAGGGACATCATCTTCATTAGGAAAGCTTGTTCCAAGGGATTTGGGAATATCATAGTTGTCTGAACTAGACAATGGGATAAATTCAAGTTAGTTGATTTAAGTCCTTAATATAACACCCAATACGAAATATTAAGGCTAGGACCCAACACAATATTTTATAACTTGGAATAGGGATTCCCTATTCCAAGCTATAAAATATTTGAAGGTAGGCGAATGACGATTCACCAATTTCCACCATGAAAAACAAAATAGGAATTAGGTTTTAATTGGTTGGAAACTCCTAGATCTTTTGAGATTCATTGAACTATTCAATGGAATGTTTAAATCTCGATTGTGCCCTCTAAGGTTTGTGACTGGGATGCCGAGGATCACAAACAAGGTATGAATAACCATGCAAATTAACTTGGTACCCTTAACTTTATCACCTAATTGATGTGTCGGTTAACCACACACGCTTCACCGATCTATGATAAACATTAAGTTACCCTTTGCCACACTTAATAGTCCAGGTAAGTGTGCCGGTTAACCACACACGCTCTACTAACTACTTGGTAAGGTACAAAGTGCAATTTCATGGGTTAGCACCAAATTCACATTTTCATAAAGTAACTAAGATTGGGAATTGAATAAGTGTTTAGTTACTTAGTATTTATCATTATACTTTTAATGAAGAGAGAATTAATGTCCTGTCAAACCCGTTCGGCTAACGACCCTCCACCAGTCAAGGAAGCAGTGGGTGAGAGTGGACACCCATTAAACTACAATTTTATAGGCAGTAACCTTATACCCCCTTATAGACCGGCTTCGTGAATGAGGACTACTAACGGTAAGACTGACTTCGTTTTTATACATATATATAACTATTAACTATTAATATTATAATAGTATAAGGGTTGAATTTTAACTTTTAAAATTCTAAGGGTTTGACTTGGAATTAAAGTATTCATGGGGGGAAACTTTACAAATTCCAAAACTTGAGGGCAAGTTTTGAACAATTCATAAACTTTTGGTTTCTATAACTTATGAGTTTAAAGTAGTTTTAATGAAAAAAAAACTCTTCAAGTTCCATAACTTGAGGAGAAGTTATGGAAGACTTTAAAACATTTAAAAATGAGACTCTTCATTTTTCATAACTTATGGAAATCTTATGAGTTTTAAAAATCATAAATAAGACTTTTCATATAACTTGAGGACAAGTTACAAAAACACATATTATGAACAACTTTTAGATCAATTTGGATCGAAAACAAATTATCACATAATTTTTCTATTAATCTAAACTAACTCATAAGAACAAGATAATTCAAATCATTAATCTTCAAGAAATTAGCATGAGCATATAAACTATTACAAATCTTGAAATTATGACAATTATCTTAGAAATTGGATTAGCATGAACATTGCCACATCAAAAACAGGTTTATAAGTTCAAAAATAGCTTTGGGTAATGTTCCTAGTTCAATTGCAGCCAAAAAACTCGAATATATGCTGTCAGGGGCTCCAACTCGCCGAGTGTAAGAACAAACTCGACGAGTTGGATGAGTTTGTACATGGACTCGGTGAGTCCCTCAATGGACTCGTCGAGTCCCCTCTCCAGACAGCAAAAAATTTCGATTTCAGCCATATGCATCAAGTATAATTGAAAACAAGCCTTGGCTCTGATACGACTGATGGGTTTTTGGTATACTACAACATCCTATGGTGCACATATGTCACACCCCAAAACCGGAACGGCGAAAACGTTCGGGGGTGGAGGACGTCATGTTTACAAAGTGTGTTCACAAAACATAGAATACATAAACAAATAACAATCAATACGTGAAGCTATATTGCTCCATCTTCTGAGTTCCCAGCACGAGTACCTGTCTACTAGGCTCCTGAGAATATAAGTTATTTGAAAGAGTTGATCAGCAATTAAGCTGGTGACTTCATAAGATTTTAGTGATGTAAATAAATTGTAAATTCTGTTTAGAAAAGTTCGCCAGTTCCTCTTAGAAAATCCTATATTTTCTACTTTGGTGAAAGATACGTAAAAATGATTCTACAATCCTTTCTACGAGTACTAAATGGATACAAGTGATATAAAAACTCAGAGTAAACAAACAATCGACTGTGCGCATCTGCCCTAACTCACAACCAAACAAGGATAGGAAGTAAGGCGGATAGCACGCATCCCATTGTTTGTTAGATCATTGTTATATATAACACTGGCGTGTTCACTTGTTACTCGTGGAGTTAATTGTAATGGTTCCTTTATATTTAATGAAAAGGTTCTTTAAGAAAACCCTTATTTCTTATAATATAATGATGACCACAGTGATTACTTCTATAATCACTTAGCTTATACTGGCTATATATGATCTAATATCGATTAGATAGTTAATTGGGCAAATTTGCCCTAAGCCCACAACCAAACAAGGAACAGGAAGTAAGGCGGAAAGCACACATCCAACTACCTATTGGGTATCAATGATATATAACCACGCTGTATAAACTAAAGTATTTTAGAGTTAATCACCTAAGGTCCTTTAAGTTTAACCTGGTTTAATAAAATGGATTAAACCCATTACTAGTAAGTTTTTAGTTTTGTATACCCAAAGTTCTGATTTGGAAAGTGATCTGAACTAGAAAACTATGCATTGACTTTGTGTCCTATGACTTGACCCATACCTGGTACCCTTATGATGACTCAATGTATACTGGACATATATATATCTAGAATCGAATAGATAATAGACTGAGTGAATCTGCTCCAAGCCCACAACCAAACAAGGAACAGGAAATGGAGCGGAGAGCACACATCCTATTACCTGTCGGATCCTATTGATATACATGTATCCTTTGATGTATACACTAAGGAATCATTAACTAAATATAATATATATATTAATGAATATGTGGGAAGATCAGAAAGTAATTGTAGTAGGGAAAATAATGTTTTACCTCAGCAGTGACCCTGCTGGCTATGAAGTAATAAACTACAGACTCCAGGTAGTATTAAATGTACAATCCACCTCGGGGAGTCTTTTTGCCTTTAATCCCTAATGAGTTAATTTAAGGTTTAAATGTGAACTCGTATGTAACTAGGAAGATATTTTATTATATTTTATCACCTCGTGTCTGCTAACTCAGATTCGTGAAATCGTACTAAAGTTAACGCAAACCGGAAAGATATATTATTATATTTTATCACCTCGTGTCTGCTAACCCAGAGACGTGTAATCGTACTAAAGTTAACGCAAACCGGAAAGATATAATTTACGTGCTTTTCCCTAGTACTTAGTGTGTGGTGTGCTTTTCCCTGGTACTTGGTGTGCTTTTTCCCTGGTACTTAGTGTACTTTTCCCTGGTACTTAGTGTGCTGTGCTTTTCCCGGGTACTTGGTGTGCTTTTTCCCTGGTACTTAGTGTGGTGTGTTTCTCTCTATATTAGTTATAGTATGTTTCTCTATGTATCTGTTATAGTATGTTCTCCTCTATACTTATTATAGTATGAACTGAATCCTTAAACTATACCTATTATAGTTTACTAGAATGTACTTGAACTATTGTTGAAAATACTCAATTTACCACTAAGTTATGCTAGTACTTTAAAACGGAGTTTTGTTAAACTATAAAGTAGCATAACTTGAAGAGAGCTTTTGAAATGTTTTGACAACTTATAAATGACATAAGTAATCTTTTGAAAGATGTTTATAGAAAACATTTACACAATTATCATTGTGTTCAACTTGTATTCCCCCCCTTAAAAACATTTAAAACAGTTAAAAGATTCATTACGGGGTATGAACTCACCTGATGTGGGTGATTCAAACGAATGTGCGCGTAAGGATGAGAAGTTCCACGAACGAAGTCCCGAGACTTAACAAATCCTAAATGACATATAATGGCATATATTGACATAAATATAGTGTTTAGAAGCAACCAAATGCAAAGAAACACCTCACGGGACTAGGAAATATTTTGACCAAGTGTTGGAATCACATGTGATTCAATTTAGGGGAGTGTACGGCCTCTTTGAGGAGTGTGCGGCCATGGGTGTGCGGCCAGGGAGTGTGCGGCCGCACACTCATGGTAATGAGTGCACAAAAGTGTTTTCCAAAGGTAGGGAGGCTTGTGGGACGATTGTTCAACAAGTGGTGAAGCTAGAAAAGCACTTTGGAGGCCCTTAGGCACTAAACAAAGGGGTGTACGGCCACATGGAGTGTTTGCGGCCGCACACTCCTTGATGAACATGGTTTGGACGTTTTCTAAGGCTCATATCTAGTAAGTAACAAGCTTAGGGGATGGTACTTACAATATGGAAGCCTTTAGGGGTGCTTGAAGGGTGTTTTGAGGGGTGTACGGCCACATGAGAGTGTGTGGATGCACACACCATGTGTTCTTGAGTTCTGGGCATTTTTAAGGGCTTAATCTAGTGTTCTTAACAAGATTCGAGCATAAGGGAAGAGTACTTACGATCCGGAGGCTCGAGAAAGCTCATAATCGCCAAGAACAAGTGTGTGTTCTTGGTGTTCTTGGTGTAACTTGAAGATCTAGACAAAACATGATTTAGAATGGATGAAATCAAAGGATGTAACTAGTTTATGAAGATTAACAACAAATTGGGAGAAGAACACTTACCAACTCGAATATCTAAGCTTAAAATCGGATGGTAGTTGAGAGCAAAATCGAGTTCTTGGCTTGGGAGGGTGAAAAGAGATGAAAGAAGGCTAAGTCCCTCCTATATACACAAGAGTGTGCTTCCAGGAGAGGGGTGTGCGGCCGCACACCCATATGTGCGGCCGTACACTCCTTGTGTTGGAGTGTAAGGCCCAGTTTTGATGCTAGAAGTGTACGCGATCCATTCCTATGCTCTATGCTTGAATGTACTGACCTTTGGACCTTTAAACGGACTCTAAATGAGGCCAAATGATAGCAGAAATGAGTCTGACCCTCAGTTGACTTAACTGGCTGAGCTTTGCAAGGCAAAAATTTAAAATTTTTTCGGGTTGTCACAACATACAACCCTAATATAACATCCCAAATTTCAAGACCAAAAATTTCATTTTTGATATAACAATTTAGAAAACATTTATAAGAAAATATAATTGAATCATATCATTTCATAAAACCATAATCTCATGTCTCAAAATCATATCATAACATACACTTATCACAAAGAAAATTGTCTAACATACATTCCTACTGGTGGGCCGGCATTGTGGCCGTAGACCCACCGCTACTGAAATGTAACTCACCTCGATGTCGCGTAGTGTCTGCACAATCCTTGGTACGGAAATCCTCTTGTCCCAACTCCTCAATCCCTACACAATAACCCTCCTTGATTACTAATCCGTACCCACAACCCTCCTTTACAAGGGTCAACTGAAGTCCAGGTCAAAGTCAAAGTCAAAGTCAACATCCAGTTGACTTGACTCACCGAGTTGGTCCACCAACTCGTCGAGTCCCTATTCTTTCAAAATGATATAACCCCCTGACTCTACTCGTCGAGTCTAGCAAGAACTCGATGAGTTTACCTTCAACCATAACATCGGTACCATCTTCAACCGACTCGCCGAGTTCATCCTTGAACTCGTCGAGTTCATCTTCATCATAGGAATGTGTCCAGTCTATGACTCGCCGAGTTCTATGAATAACTCGTCGAGTCCGTCTTTATGGGTTGGGAGATTGCCTTGGACTTGCTGAGTTTGTTCATACACTCACCGAGTCCCATGATTTCCAGGTCTATAATCACGTCCATCTTGTTGAGCCCCCTTCTAGACTCAACCAGATTCCTCAGAAACAGAAAAAATTGGGAAACCAATACCCGACTCGCCGAGTCCCCTAAAGTCCATATCCATAAACTCAATTTCTGTTGAGCTCATCTCATCCAATGGGTAGATCTGACCTCCTAGGGTCGATATAACACGTAAAGTCACGAACTTTACGTCCATGCATGGGTCTTTAAGCTCAAAAGACCCAAAAATGAGGTCTACAAGATGCATGGGGCTCTCATGGCCATAAAGTTGGCACCTTTATGCCATGAGAACCCTCCAAGGTTCAAGATCTGAAGCCATTACTCTACATTACACTCTAAACCCGAAATGGCTTAGAAATACCCCAAATATGTCAAGATCCAAGCCCTAAAGTAGATATAACAAATAAGAAGTCAAGGTTGGAGCTTTTTACCTCCAACAAGCTGGAAATGCAACCAAATCTCTTGATCTATTGACTTCCTCTTGAATCTCCAAGTCTTTCCTTCCTTCTTCAAACTTCAAATCACAAAGAATGGCACAAAAATAGCTCAAGAACACTCAAAAGTTGATTAGGGTTTTGTGAATCGGGTTTGGAGGTGATGGAGGCTGGGGTGGAGGCCTCATAAAGTGTTTAAATAGGGTGCAAACCCTCAAATTTAGGGTTTCACTCAGACAGCTCCTACTCGCTGAGTCGGTCTCCCGACTCGTCGAGTAGGTCACTTACCCCCCCCCCCCCGATCCGAAGTCGAACCTACTCGACGAGTTAGGCCTCCAACTCGCCGAGTCCTAGTGTAAAATATGAAGTTTTGCTTGAATTTAAATACGTACCTGAAACCGGGTGTTACAACTCTCCCCCACTTATTTTAGATTTTGTCCTCGAAGTTTGCTGCTGAGTCCTGAAAAAGCTTGGGGTAGTGCTCCCTCATCTCTTCCTCCGGCTCCCAAGTCCATTCCAACCCCTTGCGGTGCTGCCATTGCACCTTCACCAGCTCCACCCTCTTGTTCCTCAGATCCTTTGTCTTCCTGTCGAGGATCGCCACTGGCCGCTCGATGTAGTTCAGGCTGTTATCAACCTGAATATCCTCCAAGGGCACCATTGCCGAGTCGTCCACCAGGAACTTCCGTCACTACGAGACGTGGAACGTACTATGAATCTGACTGACTTCGGCTGGCAGGTCCAGCCTATACGCCACCTTGCCCACCCGGGAGACAACCCTGAAAGGTCCAATGTACCTGGGGCCCAACTTGCCCCACTTCCTGAATCGGATGGCGCCTTTAAGAGGACCATATCCCCGACCTGGAACTCCAGGTCTGAGTGGCGCTTGTCGGCATAACTTTTCTGTCGACTCTGAGCAATCTGAAGCCTGATCCTAACCTGCTGAATCCTCTCTGTCGTCTTGAGCACCACTTCGGTGCTCCCCATGACCTTCTGTCCAACTTCACCCCAACATATCGGGGTCCTGCACTTCCTCCCATACAACATCTCAAAAGGAGGACGATCGATACTCGCATGATAGTTGTTGTTGTAGGAGAACTCAGCTAATGGAAGATAAGTATCCCAGCTACCCCCGAAGTCTAGAACACATGCCCGCAAAATATCCTCCAAAGTTTGGATGGTCCTCTCGCTCTGACCATCCGTCTGTAGGTGAAAAGCGGTGCTAAAGTGCAGGCGAGTGCCCAACTCGTCATGGAATTTCTTCCAAAATCTGGAAGTGAACCGTACATCTCTGTCTGAAATCACGGAGACTGGCACTCCGTGTTGAGCCACTACCTCTCGGATGTAGATATCGGCCAGCTTCTCGGCCGAGACGCTCTCCTGGATCGGTATGAAATGGGCACTCTTAGTCAACCGATCCACGATGACCCAAATCGAATAAACTCCCCGTGCGGTCCTGGGAAGCTTTATGAGGAAATCCATAGTAATATCTTCCCATTTCCACATAGGGATATCCAACGGCTGAATCTTGCCGTGAGGCCTCTGGTGCTCGGCCTTGACCTTCCTACAGGTCAGGCATCTCTCGACATACCAGGCTACATCCCGCTTCATGCAGGGCCACCAATAATCAGGACGAAGATCTCTGTACATCATCGTCGCTCCGGGATGAATGGAAAATTGGGATTTGTGCGCCTCCTCCATCAGAACCTGACGCACACCCCCGTGGTATGGAACCCACACCCTGCGGTGTAGTGTCAATAACCCTTGGCTGTCGTAATCGAAGGAGGAAACCTGGCCCACAATATGCTCACTCTTATGATGTTCCTCCTTCATAGCGGAGTCACCATGGTCATCCTCATGCAGATGTCTCTGATCGGCGCTGCCTTGCGGCTATGCGCATCGGCCACGACATTGGCCTTCCCCGGGTGGTAGAGGATCTCACAATCGTAATCCTTCACCACATCCAACCATCGGCGCTGTCTCATGTTCAGATTCGGCTGATGCATAAGGTACCTCAAGCTTTTATGGTCCGTGTAAATGGTACAACGGACCCCATAGAGGTAATGATGCCAAATCTTGAGGGCGAAAACCACTGTCCCCAACTCCAAGTCATGCATCGGATAGTTCGCCTCATGAGGCTTCAGCTGCCTCGAAGCGTAGGCGATAACATGCCCCATCTGCATCAACATCGCGCCCAAACCCGAGATGGACGCATCGCAATACACCACAAAATCATCCATGCCCTCAGGCACGGCTAATATTGGCGCCTCGCACAATCTCTGTCTCCGCGTCTCAAATGCGGCCTGCTGCTCAGGCCCCCAGCGAAATACAACAACCTTCTTCGTCAGCCGGGTCAAGGGTACGACTATCTTGGAGAAATCCTGCATGAATCTCCAATAGTAGCCGGCTAATCCCAGGAAACTCCGAATCTCAGATGGAGACTTCGGAACCTCCCATCTCATCACGGCCTCCACCTTGGCCGGGTCAACCAATATCCCATTCTGGTCGACAAGGTACCTAAGAAACTACACCTTGCGCAACCAGAACTCACACTTGGAGAACTTAGCATACAAGCTCTCCCTCCTCAGGGTATTTAGCACCTCTCGCAAGTGCTCCTCATGCTGCTCCTGCGTCTTGGAATAAACCAAGATGTCGTCAATGAAAACTATCACGGACCGATCCAGCATCGGCCTGCACACGCGGTTCATGAGATCTATGAACGCGGCAGGAGCATTGGTGAGCCCGAAGGGCATCAGCACGAACTCGTAATGGCCATACCGAGTTCAAAAAGCAGTCTTCTGTACATCCTCCTCTCTAACCCTCATCTGGTGGTATCTTGACCGTAGATCAATCTTGGAGAACCAAGATGCTCCCTGAAGCTGATCAAACAAGTTATCTATCCTCGGGAGTGGATAACGGTTCTTCACCGTTACCTTGTTCAACACCCGGTAATCTATGCACATGCGATGTGACCCGTCCTTCTTCTTGACAAACAGGATCGACGCTCCCCAAGGCGAACTACTCGGCCTGATAAATCCCTTGTCTAACAGCTCCCGCAGCTGCGTAGACAACTCCTGCATCTCGGGAGGAGCCAACCAATATGGTGCCTTGGCTATCGGAGCCACACCAGGGACTAGGTCGATCCTGAACTCCACCTGTCGCTCCGGAGGTATCCCATGCAACTCCTTTGGGAATACATCCGTGTAATCTCGCACCACCGGAACATCGCTCACCTTCGCCTTTCCCGCCTCCCGGGTATCCATAACCTAGGCGACTTACCCAGTGCAACCCTGTTGTAGATAGTGCCTAGCCCTCGCTCCTGAACATAAGGCTGGTTCGTGCTATGGCCTCTTGTCTGAATCACCAGCTCTCCTCCACTCGGGGTCCTGATCCGAACCAATGGGGCTCAAACAATCCATGCCTATAATCACCTTGTTCCCACGCAACGGAATAGGAACCAAGTCTACCAGGTAGCGCTCCTCGAATAGCCTCAGAACACAATCTCTGAAAACCTCTGACGCTCGCACTGATCGGTCATCGGCAATCTCGACCTCTAGAGGGCAATCCAACATGCCCGAAGACTCAGGGAACCTCTTCTTAAGTGAAAAAGAAACAAATCATCGAGTGGAACCTGAATCGAACAACACCTGTATTGGGATACCGTTCACTTGGAACGATCCTAAACAAACATACAACATAACATATCACTATCATAAACAGCATATAATAAAAGCTAGGGAGAAGAAATCATACGCTTCACCACATTGGGTGCGACGCGTTCCTCCTCGGTAGTCAACTGGAAGGCTCGGCTCCTCGCCACTGGAGCCTCTGTCTTGCCCTGCCGGCCATCAGTAATCCGTAGGGTCGCTGGAGCTGGCGCTGCAGCTGTCAACTGACGGCAATTGGACTTTTTATGGCCTCGCTGGTTGCAGTGGAAACACAGCAACTCTAATGTCTGGAGAGTGGGCGCAGGGGCGGTACAATCCCTGCTGAAGTGCCCCGTCTTGCCGCACTTGTAGCAGCCTAATGATCCCAACCTACAAACCCCCTCATGAGTCTTGCCGCACTTTCCGCAGCGGCGCCGGCCCTGCTGGCCCTTCGACCTAGAGTCGGATCCCTTGGGCTTCTTCCCCGAAGCCACAGTCACATGCCCCTCCTCCGCCTTCCTCCTCCTGATGTGCTCTAAGTCAATCTCCCTCTCCCTCGCCCTGGCAATCATGGAATCCAGGGTCGGGCATGCTGAGAAGCTGATATGCTCCCGGATGTCAGCTCTCAACATGTCATGGTAGCGGGTCCTCCGCATCTCCTCGTCCCCCGCATACTGGGGCACCAATAATGCCCTCTCCCAGAATTTGGCGGTGATCTCCGCCACTGACTCAGTCGTCTGCCTCATGTCAAGAAACTCCCTGGCCAGCTGCTGAAGCTCCACAGCCGGCGCAAACTCCGCCCTAAACCTGGTCACAAAGTCAGACCAGGTCATAGCCTCAATGGCTGAGGCTCCCAAGGAATCACCAACTGACTCCCAACAGTCTCTAGCTCTGTCCCTCAAACATCCCGCAACATATCGAACCTTCGACCCCTCAGGGCAGAAGCTCGTCAGCTGTGCAGACTCTATGTCTGCAATCCATTGTCTGGCAGCAATGGGGTCCTTCACCCCATGGAAATCCAGCGCACCACTGCCCCTGAAGTCCTTGAAGGATAGTGTGCCTGATCCTGACTGAGTGAATGCCATATCGCTCCTGAATGCCCTGAGGAGATCCTCCATCAGCTCTATGATCCCTTCCTTGATCGACCTGAAAATCACCGGGGTCGACTCAAGGAAGCCTCTCGTCATCTCGGATGCGATGAACTCGCGTAGTCCCTCATCCACTGGCTCGGAACCTGCACCCGAACCTGATCCTGAACCGGATCCTGATCCTGAACCTCCCCCTCCATGACGTGTGATCATCACCATTCTAAAACAGAACACATAATCGTCAGAATCATACATAACTATCGGGAAGTCTCATACACTCTACAGTTCCCTGATTCCATCTTAGCCCTCCTTGAATCGAGTACGGATCCTTTGCTTTCAGTAGTACGGACCCATACTACCTTCCACATCTATCCATACTTTCCTCAAGGATTGCTTCGACTTCACCAAGTCCCTTCTACTACTATTGATCTCTGCACTAATCTCATCCTAGGCTTATCCTAGGGTAACTCTCCAACCCACCCTCCGCCATCAGCTACATAAGAAGTCCCTGCGACCTTCACCTAACTAACTTGCGAATACCATCACATATCACTAATACAAGATAATTCTTCGAATGAGAGGTCCTGCCTTACAACGGTTGGACTCAAACAAGAGCTGTGAAATAGGGCTAAACCTAACCTTCTGAAATTATTTAATCCTCACAATATGTAATGCAATGTATTCGTTTATTAGTTAAGTAAAGATAACTAGAACTCCTATTAGCACAAAGTAAGCAGCATTCGTGCGTTAAGTAATCCAATCAAACATACTATATCCAAGCTATCATATAACTGACTAATCAGTATTATCTTGCAGCTCAATAAACACATATAACAGGCATATCAGGCATCTTCCTAGATCCTTATCCCTAATCTAGCATGCAGTTCTCATAATCATATCATATCATATCATAACATAACATGTATGGGTATCTTGGGGAAAACTTACTTGAGCTCGATCGGTCGCACACATCACACATATTGTTCTTTTTCAAAGTTCTTTTCTCTTTTCAAACTTCTTTTCATAAAAAAAATGATTTTCATTTTGAAAAATTTCATACCAAGTCCTCAGTTTGAGTCCAGACACACCCGAGAGCGTGCCCGAATCCCTCAAACCAAGGCTCTGATACCAACTTGTAACATCCCAAATTTCAAGACCAAAAATTTCATTTTTGATATAACAATTTAGAAAACATTTATAAGAAAACATAATTGAGTCATATCATTTCATAAAACCATAATCTCATGTCTCAAAATCATATCATAAAAATAGTAACAATGTCAGAGTACAATCCCAAGAAATCTCATAGTGCGGAAATCCTGCGTGTGTGTCATGTGCCGCTACCGCACCGGCTCCTTCCCCTTCGCTGAAGAGGTACCTGAAACAAAACTGAAAACTGTAAGCACGGAGCTTAGTGAGTTCCCCCATCATACTACATACCATACAATCACATGACATATACACTGCCAGGCATATCTGGGTGCCCGACCTACCCCTTCGGTCCTCTCGACCGGTGACCTTGCCTAGCATATCTGGGTGCTGGCCTACCCCTTCAGTCCTCTCGACCGGTCTCGGGGGATTATCCTATCCCTTACTACTACCACATATTATCATATAATCATTATCTGTCTAGCATAGCTAGGTACTAAACTACCCCTTCGGCCCTATCGACCGGTAACTTGAGGACTATCTCCCCCTAATGCTACAATCACGTAACATCATAACATGCTAACACCTAAACATATCAAGTAGCAGTAAACACAGACAATTATCACAAAGACAATTGTCTAACATACATTCCTATTGGTGGGCCGACATTGTGGCTGTAGACCCACCGCTACTGAAAGGTAACTCACCTCGATGTCGCGTAGTGTCTGCACAATCCTTGGTATGGAAATCCTCTCGTCTCAACTCCTCAATCCCTACACAACAACCCTCCTTGATTACTAATATGTACCCACAACCCTCCTTTACAAGGGTCAACTGAAGTCCAGGTCAAAGTCAAAGTCAAAGTCAACTTTGGTCAAAGTCAACATCCAGTTGACTTGACTCGCCGAGTTGGTCCACTAACACGTCGAGTCCCTATTCTTTCAAAATGATATAACCCCCCGACTCTACTCGTCGAGTCTAGCAAGAACTCGATGAGTTTACCTTCAACCATAACATTGGGACCATCTTCAACCGACTCACCGAATTCATCCTTGAACTCGTCGAGTTCATCTTCATCATATGAATGTGTCCAGTCTATGACTCGCCGAGTTCTATGAACAACTCGTCGAGTCCGTCCTTATGGGTTGGGAGATTTATTTGGAATCGCTGAGTTTGTTCATACACTCGCCGAGTCCCACGATTTCCAGGTCCATAATCACGTCTATCTTGTTGAGTCCCTTTCTAGACTCAACCAGATTCCTCAGAAACAGAAAAGATTGGGAAACCAATACCCGACTCGCCGAGTCCCATGAACGACTCGCCGAGTCCCCTAAAGTCCATATCCCTAAACTCGATTTCTGTTGAGCTCATCTCATTCAAAGGGTAGATCTGACCCCCTAGGGTCGATATAACACGTAAAGTCACGAACTTTACGTCCATGCATGGGTCTTTAAGCTCAAAAGACCCAAAAATGAGGTCTACAAGATGCATGGGGCTCTCATGGCTAGAAAGTTGGCACCTTTATGCCATGAGAACCCTCCAAGGTTCAAGATCTGAAGCCATTACTCTACACTACACTCTAAGCCCGAAATGGCCTAGAAATACCCCAAAGATGTCAAGATCCAAGACCTAAAGTAGATCTAACAAATAAGAAGTCAAGGTTGGAGCTTTTTACCTCCAACAAGCTGGAAATGCAACCAAATCTCTGGATCTACTGACTTCCTCTTGAATCTCCAATTCTTTCCTTCCTTCTTCAAATTTCAAATCACAAAGAATGGCACAAAAATAGCTCAAGAACACTCAAAAGTTGTTTAGGGTTTCATGAATAGGGTTTGGAGGTGATGCAGGCAGGGGTGGAGGCCTCATAAAGTGTTTAAATAGGGTGCAAACCCTCAAATTTAGGGTTTCACTCAGACAGCTACTACTCGCCGAGTCGGTCTCCCGACTCGTTGAGTAGGTCACTTAACCCCCCCCCCCCCAATCCGAAGTCGAACCTACTCGACGAGTTGGGCCTCCAACTTGCCGAGTCCCCGTGTAAAATATGAAGTTTTGCTTGAATTTAAGTACGTACCTGAAACCGGGTGTTACACCTAAATACCTTGGTATATGTTTTCACGTATTATACATGCAAATGGTTTCCAAGGTATTAAACTTATAACTAGCATGCAATTTGTCATAAACAATACAAGATACTAGTTAGAGTAACATACCTTTTATGTGGCTTGAAGTCTTGATGTATTTGGTGTTGCTTGAAAGACTTTGGCCTTTAAGAACTTAATGCCTCAAGTGTTGCACCTCAAATGGAATCACAACTCACCTAGAACAAAGGTGACTCTGGAGAGAGAAACTCCATGCACCAAAAACACCATAATTCTCTAGGAACTTCTAGTTTTTTTTCAAGTGGCGATTTTGGGCAGTGGAGTATGTATTTATATGTGGCATTTCAAGGGTCATGGGTATAACCCAAATCCATACCCATGAGTATTATGATCCATGGTTCATGTGGGCCAAATCTTTATGTATCCATACATAAACTTGGTCCAACATGGATCATAAGCCCAACACATATAAATATAACTAATTACCATAATTAGTCCCCATAGATTTAATTAGTCTTTTTTGATCACTAAATTAATTCCAAATTAATTCTTGATCAATACTAATTAAAACATATGATCTTATATTTATATATTCGAACTTATAGTACATTAATAAATAATATATAACCTTCCTCTCAAGAGTCCATCCTAACAAATTGTCATGGTGTTATGCAACCCAAATGGACCATGCTACTCTCGGGTCGAGTACATAGCAGTAATAGTTTTGGGCTTAGACATCTAATCCAACAATTGCCTCCTTCGCCACCTTACTTGTTGCTATATACTTTTATTCGCAAGATGAATCAGCTACTGTCTCCTGCTTGGAACTTTTCCAAGTAATTGCTCCTCCATTTAGGGTAAAGACCCAGCCCGAGTGAGAGTGGAAATTATCCTTGTCTGTCTGAATGTTGGCATCACTATACCCCACTACTCTCAAGTCATCACTCCCACTAAGGGTAAGGACCCAGTCCTTAGTCCTTCGCAGGTACTTGAGAATGTTCTTCACTGCAGTCCAGTGAGCCTTGCCTGGATTCCCTTGATATCTGTTGACCATGCTCAAAGCAAAGGCTAGATCAGGGCAACTACAAGTCATAGCATACATGATCGATCCTACAGCGGAAGCATATGGTATTCGACTCATCTGAGCTATCTCAGCCTCTGTACTCAGGCTCTGAGTCTTACTCAGTTTGGCGTTACTCTGGATCAGTAAGTCGCCTTTCTTGGAATCATGCATGCTGAACCTATTCAGCACCTTATCCAAGTAGGTACTTTGACTAAGTCCAATTAGTCTCTTACTCCTATCTCTCAATATCCCTATCCCTAGGATATAGGCAGCTTCTCCAAGGTCCTTCATAGCGAAACACTTCCCAAGCCAATACTTAACCTCCTGCAAGGTTGGGATCTCATTTCCTATGAGTAGTATGTCATCCACATACAATACCAAAAAGCTAACTATACTCCCACTAGCCTTAACATATACACAGGACTCATCCTCGCTCCTTGAAAAGCCAAACTCTTTGACTTTCTTATCGAAATAAAGATTCCATCTGTGAGATGCTTGTTTTAATCCATAGATGGATTTCTCAAGCTTACACACTCTATTAGGGTACTTTGCATCGACAAAACCCTCTGGCTGACTCATGTAAATATCCTCAACCAACTTTCCATTAAGGAAAGTGGTTTTGACATCCATTTGCCATATTTCATAATAGACTTATTCTTCGCTACTGGTGAGAAGGTCTCATCATAGTCAACTCCCAGAGTTTAAGTAAAGCCCTTCACAACCAGTAGCGCCTTATAAGTGTGTACCTTCCCATCCATGTCAGTATTCTTCTTGAAGATCCATTTGCACCCGGCTGTCTTACGACCCGGTACATTGTCAACCAAGTTCCAAACTTGATTGTCATACATGGACTGAAACTCGCTGTCCATAGCCTCCTTCCATTTGGCAGACTCAGGGCCTGCCATGGCTTCCTTGAAGTTGTTAGGTTCATCCAAATTTATCAGTCTACTATCACTTATAAATGCATTACCTTCTGTAGTAATTTGGAAACGATAATAAAAATCAGGTGTGCTCCTAACTCTTGTGGAACACCTCAGAGGTACGGACTTATCAATCAGCTCAACAGGAGTTTCCTCCTCAGGTTGATTGCTAGTGTTTGAGGTTCCGCTTGACTCTCGTAGTTCTTCAAGGTCAATTTGCCTCCCACTGTTTCTTTGGCTTATGAATTCTCTCTCACGAAAGACTCCTCTCCTCACCACGAAGACAACATTATCACTCGGTCTGTAGAAGAGATAACCAAAAGATTTCTATGGGTAGCCGATGAAAATACACCGCTAACTTCGAGGTTCGAGCTTGTCGTGAGTCTTACGCCTCACGAAAACCTCGCAACCCCAAATCTTGATGTGGTCTAAAGTGGGAACTTTTCCGGTCCACATCTCGTGAGGTGTTTTGTCAACCTTCTTGGTAGGGACTAGATTAAGTAAACGGGCGGCAGTCTCTAAGGCATACCCCCAGAATGAGATTGGTAACGAAGCTCGACTCATCATGGAATGAACCCTATCTAACAAGGTTCGATTGCGCCTCTCAGCTACACCATTCAGCTGTGGTGTCCTAGGAGGTGTCAATTGTGAAACAATTCCACATTCCTTAAGATAGTCAAGGAACTCGATACTAAGATACTCACCGCGTCGATCGGATCGGAGCATCTTTATCTTCCTGCCCAACTGATTCTCCACTTCTTGTTTAAACTCTTTAAATTTTTCAAAGGTTTCTGACTTACGCTTGATTAAGTAGATATAGCCATACCTACTGTAATCATTAGTAAAAGTCACATAAAAGCGGTTAGCATCCCTTGTGGCGGTTTTGAAGGGTCCACACACATTAGTGTGTATGAGGTCAAACAAACCTTCACCCTAGCACAAGTACTAATTAAGGGTGACTTAATCATTTTTCCATGCAAACAAGATTCGCAACTATCATCTGACTTTAAGTCAAATGACTCCAAGACTCCAGCCTTTTTGATTTGGCCTATGCGCTTCTTGTTGACATGTCCAAGACGACAATGCCACAAGGATGCCTTATCCAAACTAGTGGAAGAATCAATATGCAATACATTATTTCCTAAGTTGTCTACAACCGACACATTTTCATATACACCATTACAAGGTAATGCTTTAAAATAAAAAAACACCATTATAAAAAGCATTAATACCACCACATTCATTATCAAATGAAAAAGTAAATCCTTGTTTGTACAAACCATGAAAAGAAATAATATTTCTCGCCATTTCAGACGAGTAACAGCATTAATTCAATTCTAATATTAACCCACTACTAAGCAATAAAGAATAAACTCCAATCTTGGTGACAGGTGAAGCTTTCCTATTCCCCATGATCAAGTTTATCTTCCCGTGCTCCACATCCTCACTTCTTTTTAGGCCCTGCAAATCAGAACAAATGTGAATTCCACACCCTGTATCAAGGACCCAAGAATTAGTATGTGGTGAGTTATTAGAAAATACACTTTCCCATCCTTAACATCCTGCAAGTACTTGGGGCAGCTTCGCTTCCGGTGCCCTTTTTCCTGACAGTAGAAGCATTGTGCATCCTTCGGGTTGGAAGAGGGAGTGGCAGAACCCCCTTTGGTTCCACTCGAAGAGGAGCCATCAAGAGACTTTCCCTTGGTACCCTTTGAAGGGGTCTTCCTATTTTTCCCTTTACCTTGCCCGATTTCCAGAACAGGGGCGGTGGTAGGAGTGGTAACAACATTCTTATCTTTGAGACTACTTTCAGCAGTCCTCAAAAGTCCTTGAAGTTTGCTAAGTGTGACCTCCTCCTTGTTCATATGATAGGTCATGCAGAACTGATCATAACAGGAAGGTAAGGAGTGTAGAATGATATCTATTGCTAACTCCTCATCAAAGTTCACATTTAACTTTATCAAACAGTCCATGAATCTTTGCATTTTCTGCAGGTGGCATGTGATGGACTCTCCATCCTTCATTTTTGTTGTTATCATGGAGGTGATGATTTCATACCTTTCCCGACAAGCACTCTGATGGTATCTTTCGATCAGGTCCTGGTGCATCTCATAAGGGTAGGAATCTTCATAGGATTTCTGGAGTTCTGCTGTCATGGTAGCCAACATGATACAAGATACCTTAGTGGCATCCTTCTCATGGGTAGTGTATTCAGCAATCCCCTCTGGAGTAGCAGAAGACTCATCAATAACCTTTAGCTCCTAATCAAGGACATACTCCTTGTCCTCATAGCGAGTGACCATCCTTATGTTCCTAATCCAATCATTGAAATTAGTCCCATCAAAGATGACTCTCCCACATAGATTCATGAGAGAAAAGGAGCCATTAGGGTTTGAGCCAGAAGCATTGTTGGAAGACATTTGAAAAGGAAGAAAGACAAGTTTAGATTAGATAAAGAGTCCTTAATAAGACACCCAAATGAAATATCAAGGCTAGGACCAACACAATATTTTATAATTTGGAAGAGGGATGATGTAATCCAAGCTACAAAATATTTGAAGGTAGGTAAATGACGATTTACCAATTTCCACCATGAAAAAAGAAATTGTTATTAAGTTTTAATTGGATTGAAACTCCTAGATCCTTTGAGATTCATTGAACAATTCAATGGCATGTTTAAATCTTGATTATGCCCTTCAAGCTTGTGACTGGGATACCAAGGATCACAAATAAGGTGTGAATAACCATGCAAATTAACTTGATACTCTTAATTTTATCACCTAATCGATGTGCTGGTTAACCACACACGCTCCACCGATCTATGATAAACCTTAAGCCACCCTTTGCCACCCTTGTTAGTCCAAGTTAGTGTGTCGTTTAACCACACACGCTCCACTAACGACTTAGCAAGGTGCAAAGTGTAATTTCATGGGTTAGCATCAATTTTACATTTTCCTAAAGCACCTAAGATTGGGAATTTATAAAAGGTTTAGTTACTTTATATTTATCATTATACTTTTAATGAGAATTAGTGTCTTATCCTACCCGTTCGGCTAACGACCCTCCACCAGTTAAGGAAGCGGTGGGTGAGAGTGGACACCCATTAAGCTGCCATTTTATAGGCAGCAACCTTATACCCCCTTATAGACCGGCTTCGTGATTGAGGCCTACTAACGTTAAGACTGACTTATTCTTATACATATATATAATAGTATAAGGGTTGAATTTTAAACTTTTAAAATTCTAGGGTTTGGAATTAAAGTATTTTAAAGTGACTTTACAAATTCCAAAACATGAGGGCAAGTTTTGAAACTATTCAAAACCTTTCATTTCTATACCTTATGAGTTTTAATGGTTTTAATGAAAATAATCTTGGAATTCCATAACTTGAGGACAAGTTATGGAGTCCATTAAAAAACATTTAGATCAACAATTCAACTAACAAGCATGTCAAACAATTTCTATGATCTAACAATACTCATAAGCATGCACAATTCATATCAACAATTTTCAAGAATCATATAAACTTAAAAAAAACTTGAAACTTTGACAATTATCTTTGAAATTGGATAAGCACAATCATTACCACATCAAAAATAGGTTTAACAGTCTAAAAACAGTTTAGGGTAATGATCCTAGTCCAATTCCAGCATTGAAACTCAAAATTTTGCACTCAGGGCCTCCAACTTGTCGAGTGCATGAACCAACTCGGCGATTTGGATGAATTTCAACATGGACTCGTCGAGTCCCCCCAATGGACTCGGCGAGTTTACTGAACAGTGAGAAGAAAATCGACTTTTTCAGCAACTAGCATCAAGTATAATTGAAAACAAGCCTAGGCTCTGATACCACTGTTGGTTTTTGAGCATTCTAACACTCCTATGGTGTGCATGCAACCCTAGAAACCTTGGATCTATGTTTTCTCTATTATACATGCAAACTTTGATTTTTCCAAGGTTTCATCCTAACTAGCATATCATGGGGTATATGTAATA
The DNA here is from genome assembly GCF_052849685.1 of Lactuca virosa. Taxonomy (NCBI): domain Eukaryota; kingdom Viridiplantae; phylum Streptophyta; class Magnoliopsida; order Asterales; family Asteraceae; genus Lactuca; species Lactuca virosa. The sequence continues at coordinate 257,522,950 of NC_136434.1, forward strand.
CAAAATTCTAGTAGAATGACATACCTTTCTTGTAGCTTTGATTCCTTAAGACTTTGTGAGCCTAGCACCCCAAATGTGATGCCTCAAATGCTTCACACAACACCACCAGCAAATGGAATAACTTGAGAGAAGAACACTTGCTTCACAAATCGGCTAGCCCTCACTTCTTATCACTTAAAGGTGCCATTTCATGAACTATGATGCTTCTTATATAGTGTGCACATTAGGGCTACACTATGTAACTCATGACTTTTCACATTCCTCGTGGTCCATGGGTTTTAACCTCCATGGAATATCCATGGATCACCACATGGGTTTAGCCCAACATGAAGAACTATGGGTCATAAGCCCACTTTATAATAATAAATTGTGACAAATCGAAATTCCTATCTTGTAAGTCAACCAAAATTCATCAAAAGTTCAGCTTTGTTTTTTCTATCTTCTAGCTGTGTTAAGGGTCATACATAGGCTTTTAAGCCTTGTACACTTAAGGATTGAGTGTTATGAAGTATTAGCTCGAGATCAGAAGGTTCCACCCGACCCAAAAAACCCAAACATATGAGGTTCACGGCCGTAAACCCTCTTCACGGCCGTGAACACTCTTCTGGCCATGATCTCTCCCATATATATATATATATATATATATATATATATATATATATATATATATATATATATGTGTGTGTGTGTGTGTGTGTGTGTGATTACTTCATTTTTCTTCAATTCTCCAAGCGCCAGCCGTGAACTACCTATTCTCTCTCAAGTATCATCAAGTGAAGGCTCACTTTTCACTCCAAAACGTAAGCATCTCATCCCTATTCTTGTTTATGCTTGAAACCTCCTTTGATTCCACCATTGATTCATCACTTTCATCATCATCTTCAAGATCTTCAAGGGTTCACGGCCGTGAACCCTTCATAAGCGCCGTGAACCCTTCATAGGATCTTGGACCGTGAACCCTCCTAAGGCCGTGAACTCCTAGAGTTTGGCCGTGAACACCTTTCAACCAATCATTTATGATTCTAACACTTCATTGAAAGTGTTTCCTAGTTGCTAGGGTTGTTTCCCTTACATGTTAGTAGTTATATCCACTAATTGTATGTCTATATATGTCAATATATGCCAAATAGGATCCATTTGTGCTCTAGAGTTCATTTGGCATACCAAACATCCTATATCATATCTTCAACCAAATCTCCAACATCAGGTGATTTCATACCCCTATAATCTACCTTTTAAATGATTTTAAATGCTTTTTAGGGGGAGAATACAAGTTGAAAACAATTATTAAATTGTGTTAAAAATCACATGTGATGTCAATCACATAAAAGGTTTTCTTATGCCATTAAATATTGTGTTAATAATAAAAGATTACCAAATACTTCCAAAATGACATAAAGTCATGTCAAATCTTTAAAGTCATGTAAACTCTTAGTTTAACAATGTTAAAACTCTTTTACTACTGTTAAACTCTTTGAAAAAGGTTTTATAAACTCTTTTATATTATAATTGACAAAATCATATATGTATAAGTATATAAATAAGACTTAAAGGGTTTAGGACTAATGAGTTGCCTTATCTCCTTTTCCTTGTTTGGATGTGGGTTTGAGGTGAGGTTATTTGTCCGAAGGTCGTTTCCTTCTTAATTATATACATTATACATATAGGAATATAAAAGGTTACTTCAGTCGGTATCATTACCTTTGTATCATGCTGAGCAAAGGGGTACTTTCAAGATAGATCATGCTAATCAGATAGAACGTATAAATTATAATAGGTATAATTTATGAAACAAACGAGAAATCTATTTTTTATATAAGTATATGAGGTCTAAAATACTTTGTCAAGAAAAGGATATAATTCGATCTTTACTCAAACTAAAATGTGATGGTACGTATTCAAGACATAGCAATACTTGCTATGTTACATTCTTGTAACCAGAGTCTCCTAGAGGGAGAGCGGACATTGTGTGTATAGATCTATACGGGACTGACAATCCCACATCCTAACTTCTAGCTACAGTCCGGCAGACCAGCCATGGGATGACAAATGTCACATATTCAGTTTCGACACCAGTAGGTCGTCGTGTTCATTCTAGTCCAGTATGGTTACAACTTTATCACATTTTAACCATAATTAACCAGGTTAATACAAGGGTAGCTATTCACCAGTAGTTTGTTCTTTTTAAGAAATACTACTGTAGTAATCACTTTCCATAAACAAAACGGAACGGTTTTATGGGGATTTAAAACTACTTAATGGAACGGTTTTATGGGGATTTAAAACTACTTTACAGAATGGTTTATTGGGATTTAAAACCACTTAATAGAACGGTTTTATGGGATTAAAACTACTTATCAGTTGTAAAGCAGAAAATATTGGATTTTCTGGAACGTAATCAGTCACTTTCTCAAAACTAGTATAACATAAAAGACTTTAATGGTTAATTCTATAATTCCTTAGTTTATACATCAGAGTTACATATAAGTAATATCCGATTGGCAGCGGAATGTGTGACTTCTGCCTCATTTCCTGTTCCTTGTTTGGTTGTGGGCTTAGGGCAGATTCACATATTTAACTGTCCGTTCGATATTAGGTTATATATAACTAGTATAAACTAAGTAATTGTAGAGGGAACTATTATGGTTATCATATTATGTCAGAAAATATAGGATTTTCTGGAGGAATCAACAAACTTTTCCAAGAACTTAGAGTATACTTCATATAACTAAAATACTTATGAACTCACCAGCTTAAATGCTGATCTACTCTTTCAAAATAACTTGTATTCTCAGGAATCCAGTAGACAGGTTGTCACACCCCAAAACCGGAACGGCGGAATCGTTCGGGGGTGGAGGACGTCATGTTCAGTATCACAACAATGAATAGTAGTAAACAAGCAACAACATCATCCATTGCATTAATAATATAATTTTAATACAAGTGTGTTCTGTCAAGTTTATAGACACCAAAAATATGAATCAAAATAAAAGATGAGTCTTTAACGAGCTCCATCTTCTCAAAACCTGGCATCGGTACCTGTCTACTGGTGACCTGAGAATACAAGTTATTTTGAAAGAGAGTATCAGCTTTAAACCTGGTGAGATCATAAGTATTTTAGTGTCTGTGTTTGTATGAAAGTGTTTGTAAGTATGTGATGTGTAAGTTTGTAAAAGTTTGAGTATGTTTGTAAAATGTTCGAATTTCCTAGAAAACCCTATGTTTTACTACTAAAAGTAGCCTTCTACCAAGGCATCAAGTGTTTGTGTGTATGTCTCTTGTAAGAGTATGTATTTTCCCAAATCTGACTATCATTAACAAAAAATATAGTTTTTGCATTACGATTCAATGTGTGAAGATCACAAAGTGAATGCAATGGGAAATAAAATAGTATTGTAGTATTGTATTAAGTAACTACTGTTGTACTAACTACCTTAAATCAATTGTTATTTAAAGTACCATGTGATCGGCCTGTACCATACTACCGACTTAGAACACGACGATGTAAGACGTCGGAAGTAAGGACGTTTGGCACCCGTAGACTTGCAAGTCCCACTGTAGCGAGCAGCAAGGTGTAGGATAGTCAATCCAGTATAGATCTATACACAAACTCAACGCTCTCCATTTAAGGAGATTCTGGATACAAAACGAGCCATGACAGGTGATGCCATGCCCCGTTACGTGGCTCACATAACTGTAGTAATATTCTTGTATATGTATTGTATGTACTAGCTGTATTGTGTGTTCTTTCTCTGTATAGTATGTATGTATGTTCTCTCTATTTCTAGCATGTATGTTTGTTCTCTCTCTGTCTAGCATGTATGTTTTCTTGTAAAATGTATAGTAATTAACTAGCTGTATTGTAATGTATAGTATGTACTAGCTGTATTGTAATGTATAGTATATACTAGTTGTATTGTAATGTATGTTTCATTGTTCTAGTAATAGTATTAGTAACTTCCTAAACTACGCCTATTGTAGTTTACTAGTAGTATGGTCTGTATGTATGAACATGTTGTATACCTTTGCTACCCAAAGGCATTGAATAGAAAGAAGGAACTTTTATATCTATATACATATACATAATATACAACTAGGATTCAAACGACCTTCGGACAAACAACCGATACTCTAAGTCCACAACCAAACGAGGAACAGGAGGTAGAGTGAGCTATGAGTCCTAAGTCGTTTCAATCCTATTTATATAACTATATCTATATAGATACATAATTAACAGAATATAAGTTTAAAAGAGTTTAGTAAAAGTATTTGACATGTAAAAGAGTTTGTAAAACAGTTTGAAGTAGTTTGCTTGATAGCACAGTTTGAAAAGTAAGAAATCCACTTGTTTGGTAGTTATTAATCACATGTGATTGATATAATAACTAAAATAGATCAACTTGTATTCCCCCCCCCCATAAAAGCATTTAAAATCATTTAAAAGATTGATTAAGGGGTATGAACTCACCTGTAGTGAGTGGTTTGGATGAACGGATGGTATAGGATGCTAAGTGTCAAGTGAAGACTTGAACACACACAAGGATCCTAGTTAACATATAATAACACATATATGTATCCAATTAGTCATTTAACAACTAATTAATCAAGTATAGACATCCTAGGACATGAAAAACACTTGATTTAAGTGCTATAAGTACTAAGGATTGCATCTAAGGGTTGTAGGGCCTAGCATTTGAGTTTAGGGTCAAAGGGTAAACTATTTATGAGTTTACGGTTTTGGGACCAACTCCCTTGGAGTTTACGATCGTAAACCCATGACTTTACGGCCGTAAACTCATGGTACTTCTACCATTTTGTGTTTTGAAGTCTTAAAGGTCATAAGGAAGCATCCTAACTTCAAGTCTAAGCCTTAGGAAGTGATTGGGGCAACATTTCACCCCTTTTTAGAGTTTACGGCCCATGGACCACTTCTCCATGATTTTACGGCTGTAAACTCTAATGGTCCTTGATGTTTTCGATGTTTAAGGTCCTATACACTTCAAGGATGTGATCTAGACTAGTATCCAAGGCTTGGTAAGGGACTAGGGCACACAATGGCCCTTTCATTAGGGTTTACGGTCCAAGAACATGTTTGGACCGTAAACACCTTTAATCTTGTGTTTCTTTGTGTTTTCTAGTTAATTAAGAAGTGTAACAAGCCTTATAACATACTAGGGTAAGAGTACTTACAATAAAGGAGCTTGAAAGGGTGTTAAAAGTCCAAGAACACTAGTGTGTGTTCTTGGTGTTCTTGGTGAAACTAAGAACACTTGAAGATCTACACAAATGGAATGATTTCACGGATGAAATCATGTAAGATCACTAGATTAAGTAAGATATCAACTAATTAGGGCAAGAAACACTTACAAAGTTGAAGATCAAGAAGGAAAATCGGATGATACTTGAGAGGATTTTGAGTTCGATCTTTTGAAAGTGTGAAAAAAATGAGTAAAATGACTAAGTGTCATATTTATACTCTTTGGAGTTTACGGCCGTAAACTCCATGTTTAGGCCGTAAACTCCAAACTCTTGGAGTTTTGAGACCTTACTGATGTACGATAAACCCTAGAGCATCCTCTCTCCAGTTATCTCCTAAAGTACTAAGCTTTAAAACACTCAAACTGACTCTACACAGCTCAAAAGTTAGCAGAAACAGTTCTGACTTCTATTGAAGTGAATGGTTGTACATAATAGAAATTTCGGGTTGTCACATCATCCCCCCGTTAGAAGGAATTTCGTCCCGAAATTAGAGTTTAAGCAAATAAGTAGTTACAAATAACTAAGTAAAAAGACGAGGATATTTCAGGTTCATCTGATCCTCTCACTCCCAAGTGAATTCCGGTCCTCGCTTGGCGTTCCAGCGAACCTTCACTATCGGGATACGGCTTTGTTTCGTTTGCTTGACCTCTCGGTCCATGATCTCAACAGGTTCTTCCACGAATTTGAGGCTCTCGTTGATCTCGATCTCGTCGAGTGGGATTACAAGAGTCTCATCGGACAGACACTTTTTCAAGTTCGAGATGTGGAAAGTAGAATGTACGCTACTGAGTTCGCGGGGTAAGTTAAGTTTGTAAGCTACAGGGCCGATTCTAGCGAGAATCTCGAAAGGCCCTATGTATCTTGGATTTAGCTTTCCAAGCTTTCCAAAGCGTATTAAGCCCTTCCAGCGTGAGACCTTCAATAGAACACGGTCGCCCATTCCAACGGTTTCCTTCGTTTATCTGTGTAGCTTTTCTGTCGGTCTCTAGAGGTTTTCAATCGTTCACGAATCTGAACGATCTTTTCTGTCGTTTCCCGAATGATCTCCGGACCCGTGAGAGTGCTTTCAGGAACTTGTCCTTTAGCTAACTGAGTATCACCCACCTCAGCCCAGCACAAACGGATCTGCACTTTCGGCCATAGAGGGCCTCGAATGGAGCAACCTTTATGCTCGTATGATAACTGTTGTTGTAGGAAAATTCGACAAGGGGTAAATGAGTATCCCATGCTTTCCCAAAGTCGATCACACAGGCTCACAACATATATTCCAAGGTTTGGATAGTTCTCTAACTTTGTCTGTCGGTTTGTGGATGGTAGGCTGTACTCATGTCCAGCCTAGTTCCTAGGGAACTTTGTAACGACTGCCAGAACCTCGAAGTGAATCTACTATCTTTGTCCGAGATAATGCATATGGGAACACCGTGCAGTCGTACAATCTCCCTTATGTAAGTTCTTGTAAGCTTCTCCATCTTGTATGTTTCTTTGATAGGCAGGAAGTGTGCGGACTTGGTCAATTTGTCGACGATGACCCATATGGTATCAAGTCCACCCGTTGTCTTGGGCAACTTCGTTATGAAGTCCCTAGTGATCCGCTCCCACTTCCATTCCGGTATCTCCGGTTGTTGTAGTATATCGGAGGGTTTCTGGTATTCGACATTCACCTTGGCGCAAGTAAGACATTTACTCACGAAGGTAGCAATCTCTGCTTTCATGTTAGGCCACCAGTATAGCTTTTTGAGATCCAGATACATCTTATCTGAACCTGGGTGGACGGAATAACGAGTGTTGTGCGCCTCGGTCATGACCAAGTCTCTGAAACCACTGTGTCTCGGTGTCCAGATCCGATCCATGAGATATAAGGCTCCGCCACCCTTGACTTCCAAGTTTTTATCCATCCCTCTCAGGGATTCACCAGCCACATTTTCAGGTTTCAAAGCGTCGAGCTGAGCCTCCTTAATTTGCGTGGACAAGTGTGAATGGATAGTCATGGTCAATGATTTGACCCTACAACCAGAGTATTCTTTCTGACTTAGGGCGTCAGCTACTACGTTGGCTTTACCCGGATGATAACGAGTTTCGCATTCGTAGTCACTGAGTAGCTCGACCCACCGTCGTTGTCTCATGTTGAGCTCCTTCTGGTCGAATATATGTTGTAGGCTTTTGTGGTCTGTAAAGATAGTGCTTTTTGTACCATACAGGTAGTGTCTCCAGATCTTCAGAGCAAACACAACTGCTCCTAACTCAAGATCGTGGGTAGTATAGTTGACCTCGTGTGTCTTTAGCTGTCTCGAGGCATAGGCGATGACCTTACCTCGTTGCATCAGAACACAGCCGAGCCCTTGATTTGACGCATCGCAATAGACAACGAAGTCTTCTATCCCTTCGGGGAGGGATAGTATTGGCGCGGTGCACAAGGCTCGCTTGAGCGTTTGGAACGCTCTTTCCTGCTTCTCTTCCCAGTCAAAGGCCACGCCCTTCTGGGTCAAAGTCGTGAGAGGTTTTGCAATTCATGAGAAGTTCTGAATGAACCTGCGATAGTAGCCAGCGAGGCCTAGAAATTGACGAATTTCAGTAGGCGTCTTCGGTGCTGACCAGCTCTCAATGGCTTTGATTTTGGAAGGGTCCACGTGTATTCCCTCCTCGCTAACCACGTGCCCTAAGAATTCGACTCTTCGGATCCAAAATTCGCATTTCGAGAACTTCGCATAGAGCTTCTCCGAACGCAGTGTTTCTAAGACCTGTCGTAGATGTTGACTATGCTCCTCCTTACTACGAGAGTTGATAAGTATGTCATCGATGAAGACGATGACGAACTGATCCAAGTAAGGACGACACACCCTATTCATTAAGTCCATGAATAATGCGGGCGTGTTTGTTAATCCGAACGGCATCACTACGAATTCGTAGTGCCCATAACGAGTTCGGAAGGCTGTCTTCGGGACATCCTCCCCTAGCACTCGTAGTTGGTGATATCTGGATCTTAGATCGATTTTTGAAAAGAAGTTCGCCCCTTGAAGTTGGTCAAACAAATCGTCAATACGAGGCAGAGGGTAACGATTTTTGACCGTCAGTTTGTTGAGCTCCCTGTAGTCGATGCACATACGAAACGATCCGTCTTTCTTCTTGACGAACAAGACTGGAGCTCCCCAGGGTGAGAAGCTTGGTCTTATAAAGCCCTTGCTGAGCAGTTCGTTAAGTTGACAGGACAGTTCTTGCATCTCTGCAGGTGCTAGACGATAGGGCGATTTCGCTATGGGAGTAGCCCCTGGAACTAAGTCGATTCTGAACTCGACTTGACGTTGAGGAGGTAATCCTGGGAGTTCTTCTGGAAAGATGTCGGGAAAGTCACGTACTACTGGAATGTTCTGAATGTCTTTCGTTTCTTGGCTCACATCTACAACATGAGCAAGGAATGCGCGACATTCCTTTTGCAAAAATTTATGGGCTTGAATGCTCGAGATGATACGAAGGTTCATGTCGGGTTTGTCGCCATAAACGACTAGAGTTTCGCCAGACGGTAGATTAAGGGGAACAGCCTTTTCATAACACATGAGGTCGACACGATGTACACTCAACCAGTCCATGCCGATAATGACGTCGAAACTTTTAATTGAGATCGGCATGAGGACGATCGAAAATGAATGGCTATCTAGTGTTAGGGTACACCCTATGAATATATTGCTAGTGCTTTTTGTCTTTCCATTAGCCATTTCTATAGTGAACGGTTCTTTAAGTGCTCGTGATTTTTTCTTAAGTAAATGAGCAAATTTTTGGTTCACGAAGCTCCTCTCCGCTCCACTATCAAACAGTATGCATGCATAAGAGTTATCGAGGAGAAACGTACCAGTGACCACTGTGGGTTCCGCAACCGCTTCCTCGTGGCCTATGGCCAGAACCCTTCCCACTCCACCGGCATTCCCTGCCTTCGAGCAGTTCCTCTTGTAGTGGCCCACCTCGCCACAACCGTAGCAAGCTTGGCCCACACCAGCGCCAGGGACTTGGGTGATTGGTTTTGCCGGAGCCTTGCAGAAGCGGGCAGTGTGCCCCTTCCTGCTGCAGTTAGAGCACTGCATTTCTCGGCAGGATCCGATGTGGTGGAAGTTGCATTTTTTGCACTTAGGCAAACTTCCAGCGTACTGCTTAACCGGAGCAGCAGCGGCAAGTGCTATCGCAGCATGAACTGCCACGACCTGCTGCTTTTTGGCAGCCTTCTTCTTCTTCTTGTCATCCCAGAACGTCCGCTTGGAATCAGCGGTTTTGGAAGGTTCTGAGATGGCCAGGGTTGTTGTTGCGGCCGGGGTACGAACCCCATAGTCAATAAGCCGATGTGCCAATCGCTTGGCACTATCGAATGTAGTGGGGGTTGAAGCCAAAACATTTCCCTGGAATGGAGGCACCAGCCCCCATATGAATCTCTCTATCTTCTTTCCCTCTGTATGAACCATGTTGGGACAGAGGGCCACCAGTTCACAGAACCTGGCGGTGTAGGAGACTATGTCGGAGCCTTTCATGGTTAGGCTCCACAGTTCCTGCTCCAGCTTTTGGATTTCGCCCCTCGGGCAGTATTCTTCAATCATAAGCTCTTTAAGAGCTTCCCAGCCCATAGCATTAGCCACTATGAGAGATAGTGACTTGACATGGCTATTCCACCATGTCAGGGCCTTTGTCTCGAAGGTGCATGTAGCAAATTTGACTTTGCTTCCCTCCGGGCATGAGCAGATCTCGAAGATCGACTCTATCTTTTCGAACCATTGCGAGAGGGCAATGACTCCGCCAGTCCCTTTAAAGGACAGTGGTTTGCAACTGGTGAAGTCCTTGTAGGAGCACTCTCTCAAGCGCACAGGGATTTCACCATGAGTAGATTGAACAGGGGTTCCTCCTCCAGTGGAACCGGAAGAATGATATTGAGCCATGGCTGTTGCCACAGCCGCAGCTACAGAAGCATTCAGAGATGTCGTATCGATTTGAGGAGCAGGTGGTGTTGCAGTTGATGGAGGATCGCGTCTTGTTGATCGACGTGGAGGCATCTTTTATCTATAAGTTTAGAAAGATGAAGATATTGATAAGAATTTAATAAGGAGAATTTGATGAGAATGCCTCATGGACTAACTCTCCATAGTCCAACAGCACAATTGAACAACACGATTGGATTTAGATCTAGTACTAACAGATGATAGCATTTGGATAATAATTTCCATGAGATTAGATATCTGTCAATAATACTGGGATTACAGATGTAATAAGTCCGGGAAAAATGACCTAGAAGTAGGTCTTACATCAAACCAAGAATGGAAAATTTTTGACAGATCTACAACCTAATCAAGACCTAACAGGTCCAAGTTTGAACAAAGATAGGAAATTAAACTAGAGTTTTTACATAAACTAAGTTATATCCAAAAGAGAAGTCGAGGAGACTCTAGAGGCGACGAGAACTACTAGAGTGAGTTCTTGATTCAGACAGACGGCGCTCTATGTCTCGCATGTGCCTTTCATACATTGTCTGCCTAGCCCGAAGTTCCCTAACTTCAGCTTGGGACGCAGCTAGCTGTTGCTGCAGAGTCCCATTGGTTATCCTAGTCCTTTCCATAGCTACCTCGAGTTGGCGAATGCGGACCGTGTTAACGCCAGAGTTGGCGTCAATCTCCAGGACTCGGTCGATAGATGCTCGACCTTGCTCGGTGTTTCGAGAAATCCTACGGACCATGATGGGCAGGACACGATCAGCTGAACCTCCTTCGGTGAGGTTGTAAAAGCTTCTGTCCCTATTGTAAGGAATGGGTTGACCTTGTTCCTGACTCCATCTGTTTAGGTTTGTGGCCCACAGAGGTGTGGGTCCTTGAAATGCTGGACGAGGGTTCGGGTTTGGGTCTTGAGCAGCTGGGGGTAGGTTGTTGACTTCTGGCTCTGAGTCAGAACCATCAGAAAAGCCTTTAGTTAGGTGATCATCCAAAGGGATTGGGTGATCATCTTCTGGCTCTTCTCCAAGCCATCCAGCATTGTCGTTGTTGGGATAGTACGGGTCTCCGGGGATATGGAATCCAGCCATTATATCTATACGAGAAAAGGGATATAAGAAATAAGCACATAAGTAATTTATAGTAACACAAAATACTCCTATAGTATTTTAAGTTTATGTTCTGTTCTAAGGTTTTCGTTGTGTTATTGTTCGTAAGTTTTTAGACTTGTTGCAACCTCACAACCACACTTAGGCACATGCTAGTCAATACTCGGATAATATAGTTGACCATGCTATATCTTCCTAGCTTTGACTATATGTCTCTAAGTCTACTTGTTCTGCCCAACAATCGTAATACTTTTGTTCTGTCCTAGTGACACTGAATTTAGTATGAATGCAGGCATGTATACTTAGTTAAATATTTTATTATTTAAAAGTATAAACTCTTGGTCAGAGTATTTTAAACCCATTGTATTTATAGTCTGTATATCTTTTATGGGTTGAAATACTCAATTCACTATAAACAATGCTCTGATACCAATCTGTCACACCCCAAAACCGGAACGGCAGAATCGTTCGGGGGTGGAGGACGTCATGTTCAGTATCACAACAATGAATAGTAGTAAACAAGCAACAACATCATCCATTGCATTAATAATATAATTTTAATACAAGTGTGTTCTGTCAAGTTTATAGACACCAAAAATATGAATCAAAATAAAAGATGAGTCTTGAACGAGCTCCATCTTCTCAAAACCTGGCATCGGTACCTGTCTACTGGTGACCTGAGAATACAAGTTATTTTGAAAGAGAGTATCAGCTTTAAAGCTGGTGAGATCATAACTATTTTAGTGTCTGTGTTTGTATGAAAGTGTTTGTAAGTATGTGATGTGTAAGTTTGTAAAAGTTTGAGTATGTTTGTAAAATGTTCGAATTTCCTAGAAAACCCTATGTTTCACTACTAAAAGTAGCCTTCTACCAAGGCATCAAGTGTTTGTGTAAATATAGTTTTTGCATTACGATTCAATGTGTGAAGATCACAAAGTGAATGCAATGGGAAATAAAATAGTACTGTAGTATTGTATTAAGTAACTACTGTTATACTAACTACCTTAAACCAATTGCTATTTAAAGTACCATGTGATCGGCCTGTACCATACTACCGACTTAGAACACGACGATGTAAGACGTCGGAAGAAATGACGTTTGGCACCCATAGACTTGCAAGTCCCACTGTAGCGAGCAGCAAGGTGTAGGATAGTCAATCCAGTATAGATCTATACACAAACTCAACACTCTCCATTTAAGGAGATTCTGGATACAAAACGAGCCATGACAGGTGATGCCATGCCCCGTTACGTGGCTCACATAACTGTAGTAATATTCTTGTATATGTATTGTATGTACTAGCTGTATTGTGTGTTCTTTCTCTGTATAGTATGTATGTATGTTCTCTCTATTTCTAGCATGTATGTTTGTTCTCTCTCTGTCTAGCATGTATGTTTTCTTGTAAAATGTATAGTATGTACTAGCTGTATTGTAATGTATAGTATGTACTAGCTATATTGTAATGTATGTTTCATTGTTCTAGTAATAGTATTAGTAACTTCCTAAACTACGCCTATTGTAGTTTACTAGCAGTATGGTCTGTATGTATGAACATGTTGTATACCTTTGCTACCCAAAGGCATTGAATAGAAAGAAGGAACTTTTATATCTATATACATATACATAATATACAACTAGGATTCAAACGACCTTCGGACAAACAACCAATACTCTAAGTCCACAACCAAGCGAGGAACAGGAGGTAGGGTGAGCTATCAGTACTAAGTCCTTTCAATCCTACTTATATAACTATATCTATATAGATACACAATTAACAGAATATAAGTTTAAAAGAGTTTAGTAAAAGTATTTGACATGTAAAAGAGTTTGTAAAACAGTTTGAAGTAGTTTGCTTGATAGCACAGTTTGAAAAGTAAGAAATCCACTTGTTTGGTAGTTATTAATCACATGTGATTGATATAATAACTAAAATAGATCAACTTGTATTCCCCCCCCCCCCCCCCATAAAAGCATTTAAAATCATTTAAAAGATTGATTAAGGGGTATGAACTCACCTGTAGTGAGTGGTTTGGATGAACGGATGGTATAGGATGCTAAGTGTCAAGTGAAGACTTGAACACACACAAGGATCCTAGTTAACATATAATAACACATATATGTATCCAATTAGTCATTTAACAACTAATTAAACAAGTATAGACATCCTAGGACATGAAAAACACTTGATTTAAGTGCTATAAGTACTAAGGATTGCATCTAAGGGTTGTAGGGCCTTGCATTTTAGTTTAGGGTCCAAGGGTAAACTCTTTATGAGTTTACGGTTTTGGGACCAACTCCCTTGGAGTTTACGGTCGTAATCCCATGAGTTTACGGCCGTAAACTCATGGTACTTCTACCATTTTGTGCTTTGAAGTCTTAAAGGTCATAAGGAAGCATCCTAACTTCAAGTCTAAGCCTTAGGAAGTGATTGGGGCAACATTTCACCCCTTTGTAGAGTTTACGGCCCATGGACCACTTCTCCATGAGTTTACGGCCGTAAACTCTAATGTTCCTTGATGTTTTCGATGTTTAAGGTCCTATACACTTCAAGGATGTGATCTAGACTAGTGTCCAAGGCTTGGTAAGGGACTAAGGCACACAATGGCCCTTTCATTAGGGTTTACAGTCCAAGAACATGTTTGGACCGTAAACACCTTTTATCTTGTGTTTCTTTGTGTTTTCTAGTTGATTAAGAAGTGTAACAAGCCTTATAACACACTAGGGTAAGAGTACTTACAATAAAGGAGCTTGAAAGGGTGTTAAAAGTCCAAGAACACTAGTGTGTGTTCTTGGTGTTCTTGGTGAAACTAAGAACACTTGAAGATCTACACAAATGGAATGATTTCACGGATGAAATCATGTAAGATCACTAGATTAAGTAAGATATCAACTAATTAGGGCAAGAAACACTTACAAAGTTGAAGATCAAGAAGGAAAATCGGATGATACTTGAGAGGATTTCGAGTTCTAGCTTTTGAAAGTGTGAAAAAAATGAGTAAAATGACTAAGTGTCATATTTATACTCTTGGGAGTTTACGGCCGTAAACTCCATGTTTAGGCCGTAAACTCCAAACTCTTGGAGTTTTGAGACCTTACTGATGTATAATAAACCCTAGAGCATCCTCTCTCCAGTTATCTCCTGAAGTACTAAGCTTTAAAACACTCAAACTGACTCTACACAACACAAAAGTTAGCAGATAACAGTTCTGACTTCTATTGAAGTGAATGGTTGTACAGAATAGAAATTTCAGGTTGTCACACAGGTACACTTTCGAAGCTTTTGAGAAGACTGCCTAGTACCGCGTTGCGTCTTATGTCTTCTACCGTATCTACTTTGATGTTTGACTATGTAATGTTTAAACACTTATGTAAAACTTATACTTATTAATGCAATGGTTGTTTGTACTTTGATTACTATAATGTATATGTTGTGATACTTACATGACGTCCTCCACCCCCAAACGTTTCCGCCGTTCTGGTTTTGGGGTGTGACAGATTGGTATCATAGCATTGTTTATAGTGAACTCAGTATATCAGTCCTAAAAGATATACAACTATAAACACATTGGGATAAAAACAGTCTGACCAAGAATTATACTTTAAAATATAACAATATTTTATAAAAGTATAAGTACATGCAAAATATATATATATATATATATATATATATATATATATATATATATATATATATATATATACTAGAACGAGTATCACAAGAAGAACAAAACAAAAGTATTTGGATGTTGGACACTGCAGTTAAACCTGGACAGTTATGTAATCATCTCTGGGATCAATATAGTCTGATCAACTATATTTATTTGAGAGACGACCAACATGTGTTTGGGAGTGATAGTGGTGTTGCAACAAGTCTAAAACTTACCTAGGTACCAGAAGAATTCTAGAATCGAACATAACGTTTAAAATACTATTGGAGTATTTTATGATACTATAGTCACAAAACTGAAACTTCTTATATCAAGAGGTTCTAGAATTAAATATATAATTAAAATACTATAAGAGTATTTTAGATACCATAAATAAACTTTTGGAAAATTTTAAAAGATCTCTTTTGGTAAGTCTATAATTACTAAGTGGATACATTAAGGTTATATATAGTTAAGATTTTATAGACTTAGAATATGTGATTTTCACTCTACTTCCTTTTCCTTGTTTGGATGTGGTTTTAGAGTAGGATCACTTATTCGAAGGTCTATTTGATCTGGATTGTATATAATCGGTATACACTATGTGATTATAGAAAGACCGGAGATCATCCTCGTAAAAATGTATTTGTAACGAAATTTTTTTATTAATCTCATAGATTCTTTAAACATTCTCGTTCTCGTATAAACCACTTAGATAGATGTAGTCACTCCAACAACCACTGGAAGAATCAACGAAGGTCCAGAAGAGATTCGTTAGGAAAATTCCGAGAAAGAAACAGCTGAGGAGTAGAGAAACTATAGATACCACCAAGTACCTTTACCTTATTAAGGGCACTGATGAGAAGTTCGCATGAACTTCTGGGATTCGAACTCTCCATTATGAAGTAATGGGGAATCAGTGTCAGAATTGAAAGTAAGACGGCGCATGAATTCAATATGCCTACGGAAGAGAAGGACACCAATTAAATACCAGGAGAGAACAAATCATTATCGCCGAGAGTAGAACTGAGAACAGAGGAGAAAACACGTGTGATTCATGCGAAGTGGTTGAGCACCTTTTGCGTTACACAAATAACTAATAAATTAATACAATCTAGTGAGTTAGTGATAACACTACTCACATTAGGCATAAGCTTATCATCTTTTCCCGTTACAACTGATAACAGTAAATCGAATCACGAAATCTCAATTGAGAGTGATTATTTCTACAAATTGATGAGTCTAATTTTATGTAGACTCTGATATGAATTGTTTTCAAATCTTTCCGAAGTTGGAGTATGACATTCTCCAACCAAAGATAACTTAGTTCGGTTCACACTCGGTTTATAACCATTCTAGAAACTTGATTCTACTCTTACCAGGACTGCATCATAGGGATGTAGGTCGAATCATTGAGAACCGGATAACAAAAAGAAAATTTTATATGTATATATAAATGTTTAGAATACATCTAGAGACAACCATCGTTGCTCACGAACTCATTTTCTCATCGTGTAGGAGAATCATGCCTCCGAAGAAACGTAACCAACCCACCGGTAAAACACCAATCCTTCAGATAGATTCAGCTACGTTTCAAGTTGCAGTCACAGCAGCCGTAGCAGCTGTCATGGCTCACGTTAATGCTAACAACACAAATGTTAGTGAAAATGTAATCGACAATCCCGATCGTGGTGATAATCAATTTCAGCAACAAGTGCCTACTTGTAAAGACACGTCGGACCTCAACCTAATATCCTGAAACGAAAGCTCGAGAACGAGAAAGGGAGTTGTTCAACTCAAGGACCTACTAAAGGGCAACAAACTGGGGCAGTCAATACCCCCATCAGCCCTGCTATCCCAACACCGACCACACCATACTTGGGAAACGTCCCATACTGCAGCAAGTGCAACTACCATCATCATGGAGTCTGCCGAGTGCTGCATTGCATTAGATGCAACATGAAAGGGCACACCGCCCGTATCTGTAGGATCCCGGTCGAGTTCATCACTTCAACTACCAATGTTGGGATCAGTCCAATATGTCATCTTTGTGGTGAAATAGGACATTTTAAGATGGACTGTCCTACAGAGAAGAACGACGGGGGAGCAGGAGGAGTTTGAGCCATAGAATGGGGAAACATCAAAAAATCCTGCTATATTTTTTGTACGCTTCCAAACCCCAATGATTATTTATAATTATAATTAATCTCTCGTTCGAACCAAATCACAGCATTCATATAAAATTTGAAACCCTAACAAGTAAGCTATGATGGCTTAGTGTATACACAAGGGCCATTTATAATTAAGACTTGTAGATTTAGAGTGAGTGATCCCGCCTCATTTCCTGTTCCTTGTTTGGTTGTGGATTTAGGGCAGGGTCGCTCAGTCAACTATCTTGGCAATCTTAACTGTACATGACTTATGTACACCAAGCGGTTATAGAGAGACCTAGTAGGGATCTTTTCATGAAAGTTCATAATTTCAAATTATCAGAACCCTCGTATTGGTAATACCCGCCAATTTCGAATCAAAAAGGGGATTCATAGCAATAATAACAGAATAAAACCAGAAGCGCTGAAAACTTATGTACATAGGATATCTCATTATCCGAGTAATCATTCCTTCCAGATCGACTTAATATCAATTTCGTCGAGAAGTTCTAACATCCTCACTCGAGCTGGTTTGTCTTGGTCCTTACCATGCAAAATTCTTATGTTGTGTAAAAGAACTTTTTCCTTAATCAACCGTCAGATGAAATTCTTCCAATCCATAACGCGAACCCTTATATCATCTCTCACTTCAAAACTTCAGACGTACCCAGGCGAGGGGTACCGTGTCTTTTTAGCCTACCTAGTGATCAATAGCCTTGAAGCGAAAAACACCAGAGAAGTCTCAGAAATTAGTAACCACCCGAAGTATACCCAATAGATCTCCGAGGAAGACCACTTGTACCGCAGATCAAGTTCAAAAATAGAGAATAAGAACTCATTAGGTTAATCTATCGCTGATAAGTGTATACGCAAGAGTGGTATATAATTTAGACTCAACAAGATTTAGGATGTGTGATTCCACCCTATCTCCTGTTCCTTGTCTGGTTGTGGACCTGGGGCAGAGTCACCCATCCGAATGTTTTGTCAAATCTAAGTTATATACGACTTGTATACATGAAGTGATGGTGGATGAGCCAAGTATGAGTCTTATCATGAACATCTGAGCAAAAGCCCGCAAGCTTACTATAACAATAGGAGATGTCTGAGTGGGAGTGGTATCAGATTATAATGGGCTTCATTATCAAGTTACACAAGGCAACAGGTGGACTTGATGCCATTTTGGGTGATCATCAATAGATTAGCCAAGTCCGCACACTTCCTGCCATTGTAAAGAAACGGGCAAAATAGAGAAGTTAACTAGAACGTGTGTCCGAGAGATTAGTTAAACTGCACGGTCTTCCAATATATGCTATCTCCGTTGAGATAATAGAATCATCTCCCAGTTCAGGTAGTCACTTCAGAAGTCTCAGGAAACTAGGCTAGTCATGAGCTTAGCCTACTATCCTTTAACCAACAAACAAAATAAGAGAACGATTCAAGCATTAAAAATCATACTGAGAGCATAGGTGATCGAATTTGGTAAAGCATGGGATACCCATTTACCAATTAGTCGATTCCTTTATCATGCTAGCATTTAAAGTTGCCCCATTCGAAACCTTCTGTGGTCGCAAGTGAAGACCCCTCTGCGCTGGACTAAATTAGGAGACACGCAACTAGCTAGAGGTTCAATTTCCAGACGACACCTTCGCTGGTCTGGAATTCATCTAAGAAACTACCGAGAAGAGAGTACGAATCAGGTAGCGACGTAAAGCTTCCAGAGTTAATCAGAAAACATACACCTTCGTTAAGAGAAAACCCTTGGAATTCCAAGTTGTTGACCTCGTCATGTGAAGGTCTCACCCGGAAGGGCAGGATACGCTTCGGAAAGCGTGGAATACTAAATACAAGGTATATAAGACCATTCGAGATTCTTACTAGATTTGATCCAATAGCTTAAAGACCCCGACTACTTCAAGAATTCAATAATCTACATACTACCTTCCATGTTTTTATCTTGAAAAGTATTTATCCGACGAGGCCTTTGTTTTCCCACTCGATTAGATCGAGATAAATGAGAATCTCAACTTTGTGGAAGAGTCCGTAGAAATCCTAGACAGCGAAGTCGTTAGGACTAATCAGATCGTTACCCCCCCCCCCCCATTAGTGAAGGTCCGCTGAGATGCATAGCGACGACCTGATTTCACTTAAGAACGGAAAGATCAAATGGAACATGAGTATCCGTACCTTTCACCTTCTTCCATGTATATTCCTTAGACTTGATTTCGGGACGAAATTCCCTTTAACGGGGGGATGATGTGACAACCCGAAATTCCTATCTTGTAAGTCAACCAAAATCCATCAAAAGTTCAGCTTTGTTTCTGCTATCTTCTAGATGTGTTAAGGGTCATACATAGGCTTTTAAGCCCTGTACACTTAAGGATTGATTGTTATGAAGTATTAGCTCAAGATCAGAAGGCTGCACCCGAACCAAAAAACCCAACATATGAGGTCCACGGCCGTAAACCCTGTTCACGGTTGTGAACACTCTTCTGGCCAAGCTCCAACCTTGAACTACCTATTCTCTCTCAAGTATCATCAAGTGAAGGCTCACTTTTCACTCCAAAACGTAAGCATCTCATCCCTATTCTTGTTTATGCTTGAAACCTCCTTTGATTACACCATTGATTCATCACTTTCATCATCATCTTCAATATCTTCAAGGGTTCACGACCGTGAACCCTTCATAAGGTCCGTGAACCCTTCATAAGGTCCGTGAACCCTTCATAGGATCTTGGACCGTGAACCCTCCTAAGGTCATGAACTCCTAGAGTTTGGTCGTGAACACCTTTCAACCAATCATTTATGATTCTAACACTTCATTGAAAATGTTTCCTACTTCCTAGGTTTGTTTCCCTTACATGTTAGTAGTTATATACACTAATTGTATTCCTATATATGTCAATATATGCCAAATAGGATCCATTTGTGCTCGGGACTTCATTTAGCATACCAAACATCATATATCATATCTTCAACCAAATCTCCAACATCAGGTGAGTTCATACCCCTATAATCTACCTTTTAAATGATTTTAAATGCTTTTTAGGGGGAGAATACAAGTTGAAAACAATTATTAAATTGTGTTAAAAATCACATGTGATGTCAATCACATAAAAGGTTTTCTTATGCCTTTAAATATCGTGTTAACAATAAAAGATTACCAAATACTTCCAAAATGACTTAAAGTCATGCCAAATCTATAAAGTCATGTAAACTCTTAGTTTAACACTGTTAAAACTCTTTTAATACTGTTAAACTCTTTGAAAAAGTTTTTATAAACTCTTTTATATTATAATTGTCAAAATCATGTTCATATATGTATAAGTATATAAATAAGACTTAAAGGGCTTAGGACTAATGAGTTGCCTTATTTCCTTTTCCTTGTTTGGATGTGGGTTTGAGGTGAGGTTATTTGTCCGAAGGTCGTTTCCTTCCTAATTATATACATTATACATATAGGAATATAAAAGGTCACTTCAGTCGGTATCATTACCTTTGTATCATGCTGAGCAAAGGGGTACTTTCAAGATAGATCATGCTAATCAGATAGAACGTATAAATTATAATAGATACAATTTATGAAACAAACGAGAAATCTATTTTCTATATAAGTATACGAGGTCTAAACTACTTTGTCAAGAAAAGGATATAATTCGATCTATACTCAAACTAAAATGTGATGGTACGTATTCAGGACATATCAATACTTGCTATGTTACATTCTTGTAACCAGAATCTCCTGGAGGGAGAGCGGACATTATGTGTATAGATCTATACAGGACTGATAATCCCACATCCTGACTGCTAGCTATAGTCCGGAAGACCAGCCATGGGGTAACAAATGTCACATATTCAGTTTCGACACCAGTAGGTCGTCGTGTTCATTCTAGTCCAGTATGGTTACAACTTTATCACATTTTAACCCTAATTAACCAGGTTAATATTAGGGTAGTTATTCACCAGTAGTTTATTCTTTTTAAGAAATACTACTGTAGTAATCACTTTCCATAAACAAAACGGAACGGTTTTATGGGGATTTAAAACTACTTAATGGAGTGGTTTTATGGGGATTTAAAACTACTTTACATAATGGTTTATTGGGATTTAAAACTACTTAATAGAACGGTTTTATGGGATTAAAACTACTTATTAGTTGTAAAGCAGAAAATATAGGATTTTCTGGAACGTAATCAGTCACTTTCTCAAAACTAGTATAACATAAAGGACTTTAATGGTTAATTCTATAATTCCTTAGTTTATACATCAGGGTTACATATAAGTAATATCCGATTGGCAGTGGAATGTGTGACTTCCGCCTCATTTCCTATTCCTTGTTTGGTTGTGGGCTTAGGGCAGATTCACATATTTAACTGTCTGTTCGATATTAGGTTATATATAACTAGTATAAAATAAGTAATTGTAGAGGGAACTATTATGGTTATCATATTATCACGTCAGAAAATATAGGATTTTCTGGAGGAATCGGCAAACTTTTCCAAGAACTTAGAGTATACTTCATATAACTAAAATACTTATGAACTCACCAGCTTAAATGTTGATCTACTCTTTCAAAATAACTTGTATTCTCAGGAATCCAGTAGACTGGTACACTCCCGAAGCTTTTGAGAAGACTGCCTAGTACCGTGTTGCGTCTTATGTCTTCTACCATATCTACTTTGATGTTTGAATATGTAAAGTTTAAACACTTATGTAAAACTTATACTTACTAATGCAATGGTTGTTTGTACTTTGATTACTATAATGCATGTGTTGTGATACTTACATGACGTCCTCCACCCCCGAACGTTTCCGCCGTTCTGGTTTGGGGGTGTGACATGAATGATTTACCAAATCAATCCCCATTTATTCAATTAGTCTCTTTTAATCACAAAATTAATTCCAAACTAATTCTTGATCAATACTAATTAAATAATATGATTTCATATTAATATATTACAACTTATAATATATTACTAAGTGATAAATATCCTCTTCTCACAAAAGTCTATCCAAATTTTTCTGATGTCATGCAACCCAAATGGATCATGCTAAATCGGGTCAAGTACATACCAAATATAGCTATTGACTTAGACACCTTATCCAACAATAGGGTCACCTGGCCACTAGCTGAATGTCGATTGTACAAGTTTTTAGAGAGGATAAAATATAGACCTTGCAGTCTATTATATGATGTTTTTAAAGGAACTATTTACTTTTTAAATTTTTGGAATTATGCTCACTACAACAAATATATATTGAATATATATTTTCCAACCAAACAAGTATATTAAATACTCTTATTAGACTAAGGATGTAATGTTTTGTCCTTATCTAAGAGGTATGGAGTTACAGAGCTTATGTTAGACAATAAGCTTAACTACTCTTACATCTACAAATTGCATTTATGTAGACTATCCTAAATGATTGTTTAGGATGAATTTTTTACTAATCCCACTAATTTTCATTCCATAAGAGAAGTGATTAGAAATGCTTTTTCTAAGTGGGAGCAATTTGGAGATTTAAGAGCTAAAGATCCATAAGCTAAATACTTCATAGTTTGGAACTAGCAAGTTTTCAACTGTTGTTAAATCTGCTAAATGGTTGATCAGAAAATAATAAAACACATAGAGATGCATTCATGTATGATTATCAAGTATGGGCATGATTAATCTTTCTCAATATATTGAGAATATAAAGAGTAAGTGAGTTTGCAAAAGGAGAAAACATACTTGAATGAAAATCTTTTAAGATTTAAGCTAACATCTCAAAGTAAGAATCTTCTTTCTTATAAGATAATTACATAGTGTGATTTGGTTATAAATCAAGATGACTCTTGTGTTTTCTACAAAGCTAGTTGGAGCGCAGTAACATTCCTAATGTTATATGTAGTCGACATATTGATTCATTGAATAAGGAGTTATATAGATAGGTCATGCCAACTTAAAGGATTAAGTTAAATTGCATTAATTTTCAAGGATCTTAAAGATCATAAGATAAAGGATTCTGAGAGAGTTATCTTGTTAAAAACCATATGACATGATTTTGAGCAAAATCCTAGTGCAAATGTTTTTGAACTAGATAATATGATTGTATTTTGTATGCTGATACAACTGGATTAATCATATATGTCATGATTATATATAATGGACAAATGAGTCGAATGCTTAGAGCATGTCGAATAATACCAGTATAATCCGAGAACAAGTCATTGTGTGACTTATAGGAATATTCTAAAGTACTTGCAAGAACTAGAGAAGTATTCCTAGTCTACGGAGTATTTGAAAGAAAGCTATGTTTAAAGTTGTTACACATGTGATAGATTTTCAAATATATTGAGATGACTATCAGTCACAATCGGGTGTGTCCTCATTATGAATGAAGAGATAGTTACATGGATAGTGGTTCCATGTAGATTTTTAATTACTGTTACACATCAGAGTTAGAGTACCTCTTGGTTTGGAGAACCACGTACAAATATGCTTAATGTATAGTTCATTATGACTATGAGTAATCCCATTACGCAAGTATTTGTATCTAAGTCATATCCAAGCATCTAATTCATTCTTAATAGTTTTTCTTTATATATGAGTTATGTATAAAACTGAAAATGATTGTATTCGCAAGGTTTACACAAATCAACTTTGACAAATCTACTTGACAAAACTCCATCATTAGCTAAAGCATGAAAGTCAAGCTGGTGCTATAGGGCCTTGTCGATATGAGTAAATGTATTGATTGAAATTTAGTATTTTGATATTGAAACAATAAAGACAACATATATTGCAATGAATGATATATTGGATATGAGTCTTTCATTAAATAATTGTTGTGTTCTATATTAGCATTTTTAAATCCTTGAATAACTAGGTTATTCTAAATGTCCATAGTCGTTCATAGTTGTGGGAGCATCTATGAGGTAAGACTAATATGAGTGGATTGGTGGATTCCCATGGACATGAGAATGGTAAAGAGCTGCTACCAACTTCATAGGTACTTGATTAGGAGAATAAGTATTGGACTTGACCCGCATCAAAACCAATTTATGGATCATAGTCAAGAGTGATGTTTTGATCAAGGTTATATCTTTGTAATCTTAGACCTGAGATACATATTTAGGACTTGAAGTGTAGGAATTGTTGTGCTTAGACATGGTTTAACGTTGATTCGTAAAAGGCAGTCATAACAGCCATCGTTGGGTATGACATGAACAACATTGATAGGCGTATGTAGTCAAGATGATCTTTGTATTCTTAGACCTGAGATACATATTTGGTACTTGAAGTGTAGGAATTGTTGTGCTTTGACATGGTTTAACGATGTTTCGTAAAATTTAGTCATAACGACCATCGTTGGGTATGACATGAACTACATTGACGGGCGTATGTAGTCAAGATGGGATTTGTCCCTCTTATTCGTTGAGAGTTAGACATTTAAGGCCTTACTAAAAGTTAAACATTAAATGAGATTGATCGCGATCCATATCTCATGTTCAACATGATGTTTGAGACAAAGGAATAATTGATACCACATCTTTAGTAACAATTGCAGCTTAGAGCTTCTGGAATTGGTTGTTGATGAGATAACACCCTTCATATGTTGTTAGGGGCAGTAGCCCATTGCTAGACGTCAGCTACTGTCTATGTCCGTCTATAATGAATCTTGTGCAAGTGGAAAATTGTTGGATATATATGCCCAAGAATCATTATGGAGTGATATTGCTAATAATATATGATCCTATAGGGTCCCACCTTTATCAAGTTGGAACATTTTGTACATTTATTATTAATATGATTATTAATAAATAATATCAAATATTCTATTTTAATTAGGGAATAATTATTGTTTTGTGAAAATAATAATTATAGGGGAGTATTACTAGTTATTATTTCATATGGTATGAAATAATAAGTCATGCACAACACTTTGGACTAGTTGGATTCTTTTGTCTTTTACCAAAAGACAAAGTTTATATTTTATAAACTTGGAGTTTATAAAAAATAAAGAATCTTTCTTTATTAATTAGGCATGGCCGAAACATATAATCATGGAGGTTGTCCATGCTTTGTCTCCCATGCTTCTAAAGGCTACCATTACTTTAGAGTATCTTAATGGTTAGGCCTTACTTTGCATGGACTATATAAGAGATGTATGAGGCTTGCATTTTGGCTAAGAAAAACACTCTCTTCTTCCTCCCTTTTCTTCTCTAAAATCATAAGTAATGAAGAGCTCCAAGTCTTTGAAGTTTGGTGCTTTACTTTGGTGTTTAGAAGACCTCTTGAGTTGTTCCCTTTAGTGCTTATTTGAGTTAAGCACTTAAAGGCTTAAGACACTCAAGAATACAAGAAGGAACTAACATTCCAAGTGCCTTACACTTGATGGTGGATACTTGTAGAGAAGATCATACACTTTGATCTTTTGTTATCTTCATCAACACCCTAAAACCAAGTGGGTTCAAAGGCTTCAAAGGTTATCTCTAAAACATCCTATGGTTGTTTTCATTTCATTTTGTCACACCCCCGGACCAGACGGCGGAAACGTCCAGAGGCGGGTGACTTAATTGTGCAGTATCATAACAATTGAATATAAATGAAACAGAGCAATCCAAACATTATACATTGAGATAATAAACTTACATTGTTTACATATTGTATTTGTTCTTCGAATTACCCAAAAGAGACATAAGCAGAAAAAGCAAAGCTACAGCTAAAAATCTTGCATCCGCGTCCCTTGTTACCTGCTTATTAAATCCCTGAGAATACAAGTCGTTTTGAAAAGCGTCAACTAAAAAGTTGGTGAGTTCATAAGCATTTTTGCATAAAATCGTTTACACTTGTTTGGAGTCGTTCGTATTGTACTTTCAGAAAATCCGATATCTTCTATGAAATCGTTTGAAGTCTTGCCTTGAAAATCATGGATATATGTGTGCATGTCATTACTTTTGTTCATCCTTATAAGGATTGATCCATGAAAAGTATTGTAATTTGTGAAATCGAGTTGTGTCCGAGAATAGTTCTTTTGAATAGTAGAAATCAACCGTTTCCAGAAAAATCTTATTTTCAAAAGGAATATGGTTGAAAATCTTGTTCCTCTTATCGAGTAAAATTGAATGTGCATTCTAGTTTATCGTTATCGAAATTGTAGAAAAATCGTTCTCTCCAGAAAATCCTATATTTTCTGCTATAAAATATTCGTAAGTTCTAGTTTATCGTTATCGAACTCGTAGAAAATCGTTTTCCCCAGAAAATCCTATATTTTCTGCTATAAAATAATCGTAAGTTCTAGTTTCCAACTATGTATATGTGTGGGCTAATTTATCGTTTTCGAAATCGTTTACAAATGTTTTCCATAGAGTCCTACGCTTTTTAATTTGTAAAAATAGCAGTATTACGACTCTATACTTGTTAGGAGAAACAATCAACATGGCAATTGTGGACAACCTAAGCGATGAAAAAGGACGGTCAACGCAACAAATGCGGACCATCACTTATCATGTATAGGACGGTCAACACAACGTGCCAAAAATTTATTTATGAGGTTTTTCCTTACATAAATTTCTAGATGACATAGCATATTCTAGTGAGTCGTTATAACCATACTAATCTGACGAAGTGCATGTTTTGGCATTTCTCAGGCGCCCTCGGTTTGGAAAAAGACATTTGTCACCCTAGACTGGCCTGTCTAGCTGTAGCGAACAGCGAAGGTGCGGGGTGTCAACCCCGTATAGATCTATACACAAATTCTCGTTCTCCCTCCAGGAGACTCTGGCTATAACTCCTTACAGGACTTACACGTACACTAATATTTTTATATTTAGGTACTTTTGAGATTTGTCTGACTAGAATATTAACAACCTTTTGAGCAATCGTTAGAGATCCATTATTTGTTAGATAAATAATGAAATTTGTACTTGTTGAATAAAAATATCGTTCTCGTTCCATATCGTTGATTGTGCTCGTTAACTAGGTGCTCGTGTTCGTTCCTTTTCATTTATTGAAAAATAAGTCATTTTATTCAAGAGAAAAAGTGTCAAGTTATGATTTGTATAAATTTATAACTGCCGGTTATGACATGCATTTTCTGTTTTATGACATATAGAACATTACTTATGTTCTTGGAGGTTCTATGACAGCAGCTTATGACATGCAAATGTTTCTATCAGAAAGGCTCTATTTGTATATTTTCTTGACGCAAACTTTTATGTTGAATATTTATAAGATACTCCCTGATATTTTGCAAAATAGTCACAAAGTTTCTATTTTCGAAGAATCCCTAGAAATGGTGTCCACTTAGTAAGGTCTCTTTTTATAACTTTTATCTTTAGACATGAAAGCATAGATAAAGGGGTTAAGTTGGACACACTCAATAGTTGGGAGGCTCTTTTGCACAAAGTGTCCTCTGTTCTTTATGAAATTGAGAAATCCTACGTTCATGAGTTTATTACTAAAATATTAAGTTAATAATATTTCACACACACATACAAACATACGTATATATGCAATCATTTAAGAGTTTAGGCAAGATTTGACTTGTACTCTCCCCCAAAAACATTAAAACATTGAAAAAGGTGGGGTATGAAGCTCACCTTGAGATGGTTGAGGAGCTGTTTGGAGTTATGGAGTGAAGATCTCAAGCTTGAACTTTGGCTGAGATGAGGAACTTCCTTAGGAGAAAGTTATCCTAAAGGTGATTTTTCACATATTATTATGAATAAAATAATATGGGTTCATCTCGAAATATTATAAAATATTAGATGAGTGGAGGAATTTACCTTAAAATTTCGCAGGAAGAAGTTGAGAATTTTCTTTTCAGCAAGATCCCCCGTTCTTGCTTGAAGATGAGTTTTTGAGAGAAAATGGAAAGAGTGTGGGAGAAGGTGAAGTCTAACCCCTTTACTGTCGTTGTATTGAGGAGTGTAAGAAAAAGGGAGGAATCTTTGGTGCATGGGGATCTGGTGGTCCATGCATGGATATTTGGTGGGTAAAGCATGGGATACTGTGATTTGCATGGGAAATGAGGAATTTCATCAAATCACAAAGTCAACCTCTTTGTCTTTATCTTGATTTATGATAGGATTTTCCTAAATCCTAAACTTTTATTTTATGTAAATATAATTTAAATAATTAAATTTGGCATAAAATAAAGGTTTTAGGCGTCTTAGTTAAGAAAAAAAACACGAGTTTGGTGGGATTCCCGACCTGAAAATACCCCAAACGAAGAAAGTGTCCGGAATAGTCCAAAATCCGGGGCTAAATAGTGAATTCCGGAGCTCTAGGGTAATTTCCGAAGCTCTAAGTTAAATTCCGGAGGGGGGGGGGGGTGAAGCTGCGAGGGTCCGAAATGGTTGGCAAGAAGTTCCGGAGCAAACAGTACCTTCCGGAGTGCATTCTCGGATTCCGAAGTCGGGGCGGGTCAGCGGTCCGGACAAACCAGATGCTTCCGAACCGAAGCGAGGTAAGGGCTTCCGGAGCTGCGAACTTATCCGGATGATAGGATATTGCGAGATGGTCCGGATGAGAGCCTTCCGAGGCAAAGAAGGTTCCGAAACAAGAAGCTTCTTGGTTTCTTAGAAGGTATCCGGACTAAGAGGGTTCTGGACCAAGAGGAGTTCGGACTAAGAGGGTTCCGGACCAAGAGGAGTCCGGACCAAGAGGGCTCCGGACCAAGAGGAGTACGGACCAATAGGTTCAGGACCAAGAGGAGTCCGGACCAAGAGGTTCTGGACCAAGAGGGTCCTTTTGGGGTTTCCTCTTCCGGTTTTGAGCTGTTTTCGACTGAGGAAGGTACTTAGGGAGATTTCAGAGAAATTTGAGATACGTGGAGAGATTTGGGAGAGATTTCACATGCTTGGAGAGATTTGAGAGAGATTCACTATACTTTGAGAGATTTCGCATACTTGGAGGGATTTGGGAGAGATTCACTATTCTTGTAGAGATTTAGCATACTTTGAGAAATTTGAGAGAGATTCACTATTCTTGGAGAGATTTCGCATACTTAGAGAGATTTAGGAGAGATTCACTATTCTTGGAGAGATTTAGCATACTTGGAGAGATTTGGGAGAGATTCACTATTCTTGGAGAGATTTCACATACTTAGAGAGATTTCAGAGAGATTCACTATTCTTGGAGAGATTTCGCATACTTAGAGAGATTTGGGAGAGATTCACTATTCTTGGAGAGATTTGGGAGAGGTTCACTATACTTGGAGAGATTTGCATTCTAACACTATATGGCTCCTTAGGAACCCATATTGTACACTTAGAAGTGTTAGAAGCAAGTGGGCATCCCAAACTTTGTCAATGTCCACTACACATGCTTCTCTTCGGGATGTGGGTTCGTGTTTACCTTGACCTTGCCAGGTGGAATTTCTAGAGTTTTGGTGGTCTGACACTTGTGAGTGCGGGACACATGGAAGGAGAAATGTCCTAACCTGGGTCCTCTGGTTAATCGGGGACTATGAGTTATCGGGCCCTTTCTTGGCGAGGCCTTTTGAATGGTCTTCTAGGGATCGGGATCCTGGTGTCCTAGAAGTAGACTTTTCTGGGTCTTAGGAGTTGGTACTATGGTCACCAAGGTTGAGTTTGCATGATATAGTTGACCTTATGAGCCTTAGATTATCTTGGGAGTTTTCTCCCTAGAGTTTTTCCAACCTAATGGTAGGTCGGCCTCTTCCAGTTCTTTGCTGGTGGTTGAGCGAACCTCCAATTCGGGGTAAGGAGTATCGATCCTTGATGATGAGTTTGTTTGGCTTACTCGTAGTCAGTGGTGCTTATGGTACTTTCGTATTTCCCCCTTATGAGTTAGACAGGTGCTTCCTGTGTTTAGGGATTGGGTCTGATGTTTCCTTTACATAATATGCCAATCTTATGATCAGACACCATTTGTTCTTGTGACCGTGCTAAGTGGTGTCGGGTGTTTGGTCATTGAGGTGGTTCCAGGAGTCGAGGTGATTCTATCTCTGCTTAGCACATGGTTGAGGTTTCCAAGAGGTTTTGGGAACCTTTGGAGGAAGGTTGGAAGCCTTTCGGATTCCCTTAATGCCTTTTGCTCCCTGATTTTTAAATCTTTATCGAGGCTAGGGAAAAGCGTGTGGCAATTCTTACACCAGGACTTAGGTGTCTGGTTGCTAGGGATTTGCCGTTACCGGCTGAAAGAGTTTCGTTACCCGGTGGAGTAGGACGAAAGTCTATTGGTAGAGCTCGAGGTTTGTAAGGTGAGGATCAAGCCTGTCCGTGCCAATTGATGGCATTGGACTTCTTGTTGTTACGTCGATTCGAGGAGCACTGGTTGCTAGGAATGACAGGGTGTTATATGTTCATGTTCTTATCGTTGCTAGTTTCGTTTTCGTTGTTACCATTGGGTCTATTCGTTTCTGCTTGTTAGGAGTTCTAGTGTTTGTGTTCTTATCGTTGCTAGTTTCGTTTTCATTGTTACCATTGGGTCTATATCGTTTCTGCTTGTTAGGAGTTCGAGTGTTTGTGTTCTTATCATTGCTCGTTTCGTTTTCATTGTCACCATTGGGTCTATATCGTTTCTGCTTGTTAGGAGTTCTAGTGTTTGTGTTCTTATCGTTGCTAGTTTCGTTTTCATTGTTACCATTGGGTCTATATCGTTTCTGCTTGTTAGGTGTTCTAGTGTACGTGTTCTTATCGTTGCTAGTTTCGTTTTCGTTGTTACCATTGGGTCTGTTCGTTTATGCTTGTTAGGAGTTCTAGTGTTTGTGTTCTTATCGTTGCTAGTTTCGTTTTCATTGTTACCATTGGATCTATATCGTTTCTACTTGTTAGGTGTTCTAGTGTTCGTGTTCTTATCGTTGCTAGTTTCGTTTTCGTTGTTACCATTGGGTCTATTCGTTTATGCTTGTTAGGTGTTATAGCGACACAAAGGCGCTGTTATAAGTCAAGGTAATTCGTAATCTGACTTCTGCCAGGTTTTTCCACTATAGATGGATGTGACCCGACCGCACATACTTAGGATTTTAAAAGGTAATTGACTTGGGGTTCTATCCTAATCAACATTCAGACCAGAGACAGGAAAATGATGCGGAATCGCACGCTCTTAGTTTATGGAATCCTAACTATATACGATACCAACGTTCATATGGAACTATTCATGGTCCATTGGTAAGGATTCTCTAGCTTCTCCGTGATTCACGGATTCGCTCGAATGGGGAAATAGTTTTTTATTACATCTTCAATTTGCAAGACCTTTTTGTGAAAATATGTTACATGAAGTTTATCGTTCGAAACGTACCAAAAATCTTGGTAGGGTTTCTTGTCGTCTCTTCATGTCTAGTTGTCAACTCCCTCGTCAGTCATCTCTGTTGGACAATTTCTCTTGAAATGTCCTGTTTCACCGCACCGATGACAAACTGGACTTACTTCTGGGTTGAGGGTCGAAGTGACGCATGGGGCCGGGGCCCTACAGTAGCGGGAGGTGTGCCCCATCTTGTTGCACCTCTTGCAACGATATGTCTGGCAGACTCTCCAATGATGGTATTTGCACTTGTTGCAGGGTGGATTATTCCCAAGGTATGATTGTCTTGGTGTGGGAGGAGTAAGGTTAACAGGGGTAGAGACTGGTCCTGCTTGTTGCCTTTTAGTAAGCCTCTGAGTCGAACTACCTCCTTTTTCGTTTCCGAACTTTCGTTTCTTGTTCTTAGGTTTAGGTCCTTGAGTGCATGGGTGAGTTGTTCTTCGTTGGTTTCCTTGGTTGTTGTTACAGTTGAAGTTACCGACACTGCTTCCAACTTCGTTTGTGTCGTTGGCATTGAAGTATGCCATGACGGCTGCCAGAGCCGCTGTTACAGTGGCTTGGAGAGTGGCGGGGTCTATTTGTAGGACCGGTGCATGGTCGGGGTACTGGTTACCTTCATAAGAAGACATAACTCTGTTGCACACGAAAAGTGAGCTTGTGAGTACCCGTAGTTAGTTTCAAGTGAGTTTACTCGTGTAATCTTAACGTACTGGTGGTAATCGGGTCAACCTACATCCCCATGATGCAGTTATGGTAGAGAGTGGAAACATGTATTGTCTGATGTAAAGTCCGTCAAAATAGCACGTAGCTAGCACTATAGTTAACGGATTCAGTTGTATGTATTCTTGGAGGATGTACTCCTCTTGATTTACTACTACTGGTTGTGATTAAGGGTATTATGAACCTAAGGCGACTAGTGTGGTGATCCTCTTTTGGCGCACAAAGTGCTTGGCCATTTACTTATGCTATGAGTGCCCTTTTTGTGTTCCTTACGCTGCTAAGGCTGTCCTAGCCTTGATGGCTATGAGTTGTGGTCTCCAAATGACCACTGTCTAGTTTTCTGGTCTTACTTGTCGGTTTCGTAGGCAATTGGAAGGGTGTTCTTGTTACTCGTGGGGGATCGGATTTACATTGTTGCGTACTGGGCTTTGTCTATGGTTTCCATTTCTCCGAGACAGAGGGTTGGAAATCGGGAGTCAATTCGGTTTACTTGTGGTCTAGACAGAGGTGATGCCTGATTCGTGAGGGTGTTGGCTATCGGAGTTCGATGCACGTCGATTATGGATTGTCTTTTGTGGAGACGCGCCCTAAACCGAATAGGAGTCAATTGCTCAACTTGTTTTTGCGTGGGTATCGTTTTGTTTCTAGGTATGTTCATCCCATGGACACTTATATTGGGTGGTTACGTATCCGGGAAGAGAAAGGTGAAAGGGTCTCTGGTCTGCTCCCAATCGGGTAAAGCTCGTCAAGGGTTTCCTTGGCGCTTTCATCCTTGCTGGTTTCTTAGTCGGAATTCTCCCTTTCACAATTCATCTCTGGGTATCCCTTAGGATCCATTTCTAGATTTTCCTCTTGGGCTTCTTTTGGTCTCTCCTTGCCCCATCTGCAAATCATCGTGATAGGGTAGTAGAAGTCTTGTTGAGGAATTTCAATTACGTCGTTTGTGCAAGAGTCGCGGCTCGAGGTATACGGGGATAGTTTAGGTTTGAGGGGTTTATAGTATCCTAAAATACTCCTATAGTATTTTAAAATTGATGTTCGAATTCTAGTATTCTCTTGTGTGCATAGTTGTTAGGTTTTAGGTTTGTTGCAACACCACCATCACTCCCAAGCACATGTTGGTCATATCTCAAATAAATATAGTTGATCAGGCTATATTGATCCCAGATATGATTACATAACTGCCCAGGTTTGACTATAGTGTTCAACCTTTTAGTTACTTTTGTTTTCTTCTCGTTATGATACTGTGTTAGTAGTTACGTATACATTTATAGAATACTTGTCTTTTTAAAGTATACTTTCAGGCAGAGTTTGTTTTAGTCCCATTGTATTTATAGTTGTATATCTTGTATGGCTAGATATACCAGTTCACAATAAACAATGCTCTAATAGCAATCTGTCACACCCCCGGACCAGACGGCGGAAACGTCCGGAGGCGGGTGACTTAATTGTGCAGTATCATCACAATTGAATATAAATGAAACAGAGCAATCCAAACATCATACATTAAGATAATAAACTTACATTGTTTACATATTGTATTTGTTCTTTGAATTACCCAAAAGAGACATAAGCAGAAAAAGCCAAGCTACAGATAAAAATCTTGCATCCGCGTCCCATGTTACCTGCTTATTAGATCCCTGAGAATACAAGTCGTTTTGAAAAGCGTCAACTAAAAAGTTGGTGAGTTCATAAGCATTTTTGTATAAAATCGCTTACACTTGTTTGGAGTCGTTCGTATTGTACTTTCAGAAAATCTGATATTTTCTATGAAATCGTTTGAAGTCTTGCCTTGAAAATCATGGATATATGTGTGCATGTCATTACTTTTGTTCATCCTTATAAGGAGTGATCCTTGAAAAGTATTGTAATTTGTGAAATCGAGTTGTGTCCAAGAATAGTTCTTTTGAATAGTAAAAATCAACCGTTTCCAGAAAAATCTCTTATTTTCAAAAGGAAATATGGTTGAAAATCTTGTTCCTCTTATCGAGTAAAATTGAATGTGCGTATTAGTTTATCGTTATCGAAATCGTAGAAAAATCGTTCTCTCCAGAAAATCCTATATTTTCTGCTATAAAATATTCGTAAGTTCTAGTTTATCGTTATCGAAATCGTAGAAAATCGTTTTCCCCAGAAAATCCTATATTTTCTGCTATAAAATAATCGTAAGTTCTAGTTTCTAACTATGTATATGTGTGGGCTAATTTATCGTTTTCGAAATCGTTCACAAATGTTTTCCATAGAGTCCTACGTTTTTTAATTTGTAAAAATAGCAGTATTACGACTCTATACTTGTTAGGAGAAAGAATCAACATGGCAATTGTGGACAACCTACGCGATAAAAAAGGACGGTCAACGCAACAAATGCGGACCATCACTTATCATGTATAGGACGGTCAACACAACGTGCCAAAAATTTATTTATGAGGTTTTTCCTTACATAAATTTCTAGATGACATAGCATATTCTAGTGAGTCGTTATAACCATACTAATCTGACGAAGTGCATGTTTTGGCATTTCTCAGGCGCCCTCGGTTTGGAAAAAGACATTTGTCACCCTAGACTGGCCTGTCTAGCTGTAGCGAACAGCGAAGGTGGGGGGTGTCAACCCCGTATAGATCTATACACAAATTCTCGTTCTCCCTCCAGGAGACTCTGGCTATAACTCCTTACAGGACTTACACGTACACTAATATTTTTATATTTAGGTACTTTTGAGATTTGTCTGACTAGAATATTAACAACCTTTTGAGCAATCGTTAGAGATCCATTATTTGTTAGATAAATAATGAAATTCGTACTTGTTGAATAAAAATATCGTTCTCGTTCCATATCGTTGATTGTGCTCGTTAACTAGGTGCTCGTGTTCGTTCCTTTTCATTTATTGAAAAATAAGTCATTTTATTCAAGAGAAAAAGTGTCAAGCTATGATTTGTATAAATTTATAACTGCCGGTTATGACATGCATTTTCTGTTTTATGACATATAGAACATTACTTATGTTCTTGGAGGTTCTATGACAGCAGCTTATGACATGCAAATGTTTCTATCAGAAAGGCTCTATTTGTATATTTTCTTGACGCAAACTTTTATGTTGAATATTTATAAGATACTCCCTGATATTTTGCAAAATAGTCACAAAGTTTCTATTTTCGAAGAATCCCTAGAAATGGTGTCCACTTAGTAAGGTCTCTTTTTATAACTTTTATCTTTAGACATGAAAGCATAGATAAAGGGGTTAAGTTGGACACACTCAATAGTTGGGAGGCTCTTTTGCACAAAGTGTCCTCTGTTCTTTATGAAATTGAGAAATCCTACGTTCATGAGTTTATTACTAAAATATTAAGTTAATAATATTTCACACACACATACAAACATACGTATATATGCAATCATTTAAGAGTTTAGGCAAGATTTGACTTGTACTCTCCCCCAAAAACATTAAAACATTGAAAAATGTGGGGTATGAAGCTCACCTTGAGATGGTTGAGGAGCTGTTTGGAGTTATGGAGTGAAGATCTCAAGCTTGAACTTTGGCTGAGATGAGGAACTTCCTTAGGAGAAAGTTATCCTAAAGGTGATTTTTCACATATTATTATGAATAAAATAATATGGGTTCATCTCGAAATATTATAAAATATTAGATGAGTGGAGGAATTTACCTTAAAATTTCGCAGGAAGAAGTTGAGAATTTTCTTTTCAGCAAGATCCCCCGTTCTTGCTTGAAGATGAGTTTTTGAGAGAAAATGGAAAGAGTGTGGGAGAAGGTGAAGTCTTAACCCCTTTACTGTCGTTGTATTAAGGAGTGTAAGAAAAAGGGAGGAATCTTTGGTACATGGGGATCTGGTGGTCCATGCATGGATATTTGGTGGGTAAAGCATGGGATACTGTGATTTGCATGGGAAATGAGGAATTTCATCAAATCACAAAGTCAATCTCTTTGTCTTTATCTTGATTTAGGATAGGATTTTCCTAAATCCTAAACTTTTATTTTATGTAAATATAATTTAAATAATTAAATTAGACATAGAATAAAGGTTTTAGGGGTCTTAGTTAAGAAAAACACGAGTTTGGTGGGATTCCAGACCTCAAAATACCCCAAAACGAAGAAAGTGTCCGTAATAGTCCAAAATCCGGGGCTAAATAGTGAATTCCGGAGCTCTAGGGTAATTTCCAAAGCTCTAAGTTAAATTCCGGAGGGGGGGCTGAAGCTGCGAGAGTCCGAAATGGTTGGCAAGAAGTTCCGGAGCAAACAGTACCTTCCGGAGTGCATTCTCGGATTCCGAAGTCGGGGCGGGTCAGCGGTCCGGACAGACCAGATGCTTCCGAACCGAAGCGAGGTAAGGGCTTCCGGAGCTGCGATCTTATCCGGATGAGAGGATATTGCGAGATGGTCCGGATGAGAGGCTTCCGAGGCAAAGAAGGTTCCGAAGCAAGAAGCTTCTTGGTTTCTTAGAAGGTATCCGGACTAAGAGGGTTCCGGACCAAGAGGAGTCCGGACCAAGAGGGTTCCAGACCAAGAGGGTTCCGTACCAAGAGGAGTCCGGACCAAGAGGGCTCCGGACCAAGAGGAGTCGGGACCAAGAGGAGTCCGGACCAAGAGGGTTCCGGACCAAGAGGAGTCCGGACCAAGAGGGTTCCGGACCAAGAGGGTCCTTTTGGGGTTTCCTCTTCCGGTTTTGAGCTGTTTTCGACTGAGGAAGGTACTTAGGGAGATTTGAGATACGTGGAGAGATTTGGGAGAGATTTCACATGCTTGGAGAGATTTGAGAGAGATTCACTATACTTGGAGAGATTTCGCATACTTGGAGAGATTTGGGAGAGATTCACTATTCTTGGAGAGATTTAGCATACTTGGAGAGATTTGGGAGAGATTCACTATTCTTGGAGAGATTTCGCATACTTAGAGAGATTTGGGAGAGATTCACTATTCTTGGAGAGATTTAGCATACTTGGAGAGATTTGGGAGAGATTCACTATTCTTGGAGAGATTTCGCATACTTAGAGAGATTTCGGAGAGATTCACTATTCTTGGAGAGATTTCGCATACTTAGAGAGATTTGGGAGAGATTCACTATTCTTGGAGAGATTTGGGAGAGGTTCACTATACTTGGAGAGATTTGCATTCTAACACTATATGGCTCCTTAGGAACCCATATTGTACACTTAGAAGTGTTAGCACAAGTCTCACAATAGTACTTGCTTATTTGAGGACGGAATTTCCTAGCCAAAAAGGCTAGTTGTGACACATTCTAACCACTATAAGTGGATCCATGATGGTTTGGTTTTGTTATGAACTAAAAATAAACATGTTATTTTAAAGTTTTCCGTTGCCGGTTTTTATGAAAAACAAACTTATATTTCGTATCAAAACCCAACATATATATATATATATATATATATATATATATATATATATATTAGAGAGAAATTTGTCCCAAAACATTTTCATTGTAAGATAAAATTAAAATCAAGACATTTTCAAAGAAACGTTTTACATTAATATTTAAAAAATCTCGGATGTTGTAACTGATTGGGGATAGGGTACACGCACGAATACCTAGAAGCTTATAGCGATAGAAAAGTCTCGAGTGCATAAACAAATACATTCCTGGAAAATTAAAGAAGCAAATAAAATACTAAAAGAGAATACGAGAAGTGACGAATAACTAGAAGCTTATAGCGATAGAAAAGTCTCGAACGTCTATGTATTCATTGACAAAGATCATATATTGAAGTGTACTTTTAAAACTATAAAACCTGTGAACTCACCAACATTATGTTGACCGTTTTCAAAATCCATGTATTCCTAGGAAGCCAAAAGAAGAGAAGATCGTTGTAGGGAAAGACAAGAAGCATGAAACTATTTAGATTTTATTAGGTAAGAATCAATGTAATTATGGGTTATAAATAAAAGAATATTATGGTTTGTTTTATGCTCCAAGATTTGGAAAATCAAACCTACCCTATCACGGCTCATCATTTTCGCCACTGGTCGAACGTGTGAAAGAGAAAGGTATCAGAGTCGAAAATTATAGCGAACTAGTAATTCCTTAAGATATTATGAATATAGCCTAGGGCATATACTCTGATAAGGTTTGTCCTAAAACCTATAAATAAAAGTATTATTATTAATTACAATACTGATACACTACTTACGAGGAAGGTGATTAATTTGAACTATTGCTTGGGTTGATGGATTTCAGAACGACTATATGCTAAAATGGTCCTGCCCTCTGACACTTCCCATCTGGCCGATCCTTATTTAATAGCCTAGAAGTACATAACAAACATAATAATCGCAAATCCAGAACAATTAAGTACACGAGCCAAAAGCATCAAATATAATAATCATTTATCTTAACTAAATCAGTGGACATATGTCAAGTCACAACTAAACATAGACTGATCACCTATGTTTAAT
This sequence comes from Lactuca virosa, assembly GCF_052849685.1. NCBI lineage: Eukaryota > Viridiplantae > Streptophyta > Magnoliopsida > Asterales > Asteraceae > Lactuca > Lactuca virosa. Next base: position 257,561,466 of record NC_136434.1, read on the forward strand.
TCTAACTGGACCAATGTACCAACTGAGTTTTGATTCGGTGATTGATAAACTAAAAAAGCATATATATATATATATATATATATATATATATATATATATATATATATATATATATATATATATATATATATATATATATATATATATATCATACAACCCCAGAAAATGTATAATATACATAAAGAGTATCAAATAAATCCATAGAACAAGTACCAAAATACAACAAACTATGAAATCAACCATTCTCGCCACCTTCACCATCGCCATCACCATCATCACTTGCTTACCCATCCTCCTCATCCTCATCGATGTCATCATCACTAGTATCCCCCTGTCGTGTGTCTAAGGGTTCATCATCCTGGTATGATCGTGGAAAGGGCGGGTAATCGTTTCTATCAAAATTGATCACCATCGTAAGTTATTTCATGATCCACAGTTGACCTCACATAATGACCTGATGTTCCCTGCTCAAGGAATCCATACATTGAGACAAGTAGTTGAAGTCGACCTCAGGTTCAGGCTCTTATTGAGTATCCTCTGGTGCATGCCTTGGTCTCCTTCACCTCTCGAATGCAGGCTCAGGAATAGCTGCTGGCTCCACTTGTCTTAGAGGCGGAAAAATATCATCAGGGATCCTCAACGCCTGATCGACTCCCTGTACCACAACTCGTATCTTCCTCATTGCAATCACACCTAAATCTTGGATGGGGCACGAAGCCATCCTACTGGTGTCCATCATATAGGAATGAGCCAAACGAGTAAACCAATGACCTCCACAGATCCGACTCTTCGCCGTAGAGGGTATAGCTAATGAAGATAAGTACAAAGCAAGGGAATAAGGGAGGTTGAGGTGAACCTCTGTTTGGATCAGACAGTACATGTAGAATAGTTCACCCGAAGGAACGTTGTTATACTCCTCGTGCTGATAGATAATGGAAGCAATTAGGCGATGGATCAACCTAAAGATAGGAGATCTAAATGAACTCGTATTGGTCACCCTAGAGACATAGATTCCCCTAGCATGAGCCTCGACCTATAGCCAGTTATACTCTTGTGGTATTAAGAGGATGTGGTTGTCTAGATAGGAAATAAACTGAGGACTAGCAACCTCCTCCTAGTGTAAACCCCCAGATGCCATCCCAGCTCTACAATGCTGTAGGAGCGGGATACCCCTCTCATATGAAAGCTAAAGATGGACTGATATGACCAGACTGTCGACGCTTGCAATGCAAAAAGTAGCAAAGAACTCCCAACATAGCTCATGGTAGATGACTTCCTGAATCTTGAAGATCTGATACCACCCTTGGCAAGTAAAAAGCCCAATATCGTTGTCATCGCTAAGAACCCGAGTGAGATACGGCTCCAGACATGTTGTCGGTACAAGATCATCAGCGGTCCTCCATACAAGTTCATGAGGAATACTGGACGGGTTGGATAGTAGATCAGTCAACTGGGAAACTAAGAAGCTCCGGCCCTCAGTAGGAATACCATCTGGAAACTATAGAAATGAACGAGACGGCCAGTTAGGTGGTAACTGACCATCCCTCTGGCGACCTGATCGTGACGTAACCTGAGAAAAATAGGGCAAGATAGTTAGAATGAATATAAAGTAAGTAAAAAGGTTACAAAAAGGATAGATAAGAAGTTCATGTACAGCAAGAACTACACCAGACGCATGATGAAGATGCCCCCGTGCATTGAAGATGCACAATGTGCCTCAAGAACACGAGGAACAGTCGATTCCAAAAGCCCTGAATTCATCTAAATTTCAACCTAGAACTTATACGACAATGTCATGTGAAGCTTATACTAGTAGAATACACCATCAATTTTATGAAAAACACCATAAATCCATGGATTTAGCAAAACCATAGGTTTTACCACAAAACCGAAAACCCCAAATTAAGGTTAGATTAAATGAGTAAAGGAGAAATCGAGCATTGGGGTTTAGTGATCGGTAGTTAAACTAAACATTTACCTAATCAATTTCGATTATTACAAGCAAAGTGGCAAAATCCTAAAAGTCTCAAAAATGCTATATATATAATCAATGGTTGTATAAACTAGGACACAGTTAAAGTTTATAGTAAGGATACCTTGGAAGTAGGTGAAATTAGAGAATCAAAGTCTGAAAACAACAATCGCATGGCGTGGTCGTTGCCTTTGAGGTCCAGTCGTATGTGGGGTCTAGTCGAGTGTAGGGACTAGTCGAACTTTTTGGAAGCATCTGACGAATAAATTCGTAAATTCGTCATTTAATATTGAATGGATGAAGGTGTGAAATGAGAGTTTGTATATCTTTCCAGATTACAGACTTGCAACAAAAACTTCGTCAAATTTCCTCTCTTGTTCTTTCCCTGGAACACAACACCATTAGGCTGATGAATAATTTCTCCATCTTTGAATTCATTGATATTTAATTTTTCTTCGCCAACGTTTGTGGCACTTTCGTAGTATTCTTGATTGCTATGGTAAGATCATTATCTGTAATAGCCAAATATTAAAAGTAGCTATCCAAAAAAGCCTTAATATGGCCAAACCCGAGAATGAAGTCATTTCGGTTCGTGTTCGGAATCTTCGACACATCCACATTGATCAATATCTTTTTTGGTTGAGATAAGACATTCAAATTCATCAAGGGGAAATCAGCAATCGTGAACTCAATCTCCACATTGTTTTCTATTACAACTGAATAAAAAAAGTTCTGAAGCAAACCCTCGAACACATTATCCCTATCGATTTTCATCACCTTCAAAAAAAAATCTTCACCAAAGACCATACATCATCTTAATTCTTTCCTAAGATTGCATGAAAGCAAATCTTCACCCTTTTATATTTGTTTTTGTCTTTGAAGTTTTCTACCAATTTGAATTGTGGAGATGTGAAACGCATGTGATTGATTGTAAAATCGAGTTTATTGAAATCAGAATTTTTAGTCTCAAAACTCTTCTTCGGTATTTTGTGAAATTCATCATTCTACCCCCAAAACATCTATTTCTATTGTTTCATAACACCGGTTCTTGTTTGGAGCACCTTTGTTCAAGCGTGGTGGTTCATTCTCTCTTTCTCGAAGAATGCTATTTATCAGCTTTTGACGTTCCAACTCTGCTGCTTGTAACTTCTTCTTTTCCTCATCAGATTGTTCAATTAGAATCATATTTCCTTTGTCTTTCAGATCAACTATTGAAGTTTTTTTTACAAGGGCATTAATCAAATCTCCTTCATTTTCCTTAATCGAAATTCCTTTCAATGGAGCTTTCAGGACATTTGTTGTTGTAGACGTTGGTGTCGAAGATATCGTTATAGGCTTCATAGGGATTGTTGTTGGAATTTGAGTTGAAATAACCTTCCCAACCACGAATCTTGTATCATCACCAGAAACGTTTGAAAATCCAGGTACTCCAACTCCTCTATCTCCCCCTTGCGGAACTTGCGTAGCACGAGGAGCATTTTTTGGTAAACGAAGTACCAACCTACGGATTGGAGCGAGCTTAGTTTTGATGTTCGACTCAATATTCAAAACCATCTTTGATATTGATTCTTGAGAGATGGTATATCGATTCAAAAGATCCACCTTTGATAAAGTTTCTTGAATCCCAAAAAAGAATTCCTCCACTTTCTCAAACACCTTTTCATCCTTGTCAGACTTTGCTTGAAACTACTTTGTATGCTCGTTGTTGAATTCAACCAAATGAGTTATGGCACCATCAATAACATCCACTTTGCCATGCAACAACTTGTATTTTTCTTCCAGCTTCTTTACTTCTTCCGACACCAAAGATTTTATCTCAGCAACCTTAAGATCAAGAGAATCCTTCGTTGCATTCACCTTTTCCATAAAACGTTCATGACTTTCCTTAGCAACATCATGAAGCTTTTGAATCTCATAATCAAAACTCTTTGAATGAATTGACAATCGTTCTTCTTGTTTCTGCTCAACACCCTCAATCAAATTCCGCAAACATGATTAATGGGCTTTTAACAAACAATCCATCTCAAACCTAATCATATAATGCTTCCCTCTTATATTTGCTGTAATTTGAAGAAGCGAATTGATCTTTGAGTTAAAAATCTTGAATTGCTTCCCATGATATGATTAGTTCATTAGGAATATCTTCTTCTTCGGGATTGCATTGAAACTTTACATATAAAACCAGTACATCTTCATCATCAGCTTCGTCTCCTTGAAGTGACTACTCAGTTGATTGTGATGAGAAAAGAGTGGTGATGGATTCTTGCATAAGACCAAAAAATGTTGTTGAGACAGTAGAAACAAAAACAGAATTAAGAATGGGTGATGTTGGTGGTGGTAAAACTGTTAAAGTTGTAATGGAAGTTGTAACAGTAGATTCTTTATTGATCATCCCTTCATCCATGTTGACATTTGTGTCCTTATTTGATAAGTTCACAGTGATGTTTGGAGTTTCGACCTCCTCTTTACCAGACTCGATATTCGAAACCTCAGATGGTTTGACTAAATTCTTCTAAGGGATGTTGGTTTGTTGTTGATCACCTGAATTGATGTTTATATCCGTATCAGATACATTTACAGTGACACCAGGAATCCGTGTCTCCTTAAAAATCGATTTGACAGGGGTACCTTTCATGGCGAACCAATAAAAGAATCAATTTGAATGTCTGACATGTCGCTATCACTATCATTCTCAGTCTCTACTGTTACTTCCTCAAGTCGAACTCCACCATGATCATTCTTTGTCTTCTTTATCTTTTGCACAACATATATAGTTTGACGCTTCTTTGTTGCTGGAGAACCAGGACTCGAAATCTCGCGAATTACAACTCCAAATCTAGTAAACTATAACTTCTTAACTCTTTTGGAACAACACTTTTTGCCAACTATTTCACTTTCCTGTGTAATTATATCTGCACTTGGAACAGAAGTTTCAACAAACATGGGCGCAATAGTCTCGACAACCAGCTCAGGCTCTTGAGTAGGTTTCGTGATTGCACAATCAAAAGTTTTCTTTTATAGTTTCTTGGTTCGTTTAAGTATCCCTTTACCAGTCTTCATTGGTATTGTTTCTTTAACAAATTCCTCTTGTACTTCGGGTTGTTTCTCAACTTGTTTCTTCTTCTTCTGAGTTTTGGATTCCTTTTTGGAAACAGGTGGTGGTAAAATAGTTGTTGTAGTGGTGGAATCAATCAAAAGTAATTAATTGACCAACAAAGGATTTGTTGGGTCAACCAACTTAAGCATCGAATCAGGAATTCGAGCAACATTGGGAAATATATTTGCATCATCCACAAAAACCCTTGGAATAGTCATCGTCGGAAATTCAACAGATTCAATTCCATCAAGATTGAGAATATTTTCCTGACTGTAAATTTCTTTCAAAATAAGTCCCCAAAACCTAGCACTTGATATTCCAGTTGCAAATTTCGTGTGAGAGATTGAGATTCCAAATTCTTCCCATAGGAGTGATGCATAATCGATATTTAGACCATAGTATAATCCCGCCATAACATAATATATATCAAGCTTGGCCAGGTCAAGCCTAGAGCTTCTTCTTTTCAAACATCATCAAAACTATCCCAAACAAGAAACTCCAAACACATGGAAGAGTGGACTTCTTTAAGTGACTAATTTCAGTGAGTGTAGGTTGATGTCCCATTTCGTTGAACATATGAATAACTTGATCATGCGTAACTTCACAAAAGTACCTGATGTTGGTACTCCTAGGATTTGTGAAAACTGTTTCCGGGTGAGATTCTTTTATTTTAAGTTCGTAAGCTGGAATGTAACCACCTTTGTTGGATGGTGAGGCGTTATGACCCGTTCTGAACCGTCGAAACGCAATGGAATCGAAATTGCTTATTTTCGGTGCGATTGGATGAGACATTGTGAATGGGTCCGAACACGATATTGGGGTACATTGGATTCGTTTGGACTGGCTCATTACGAATGGGATGGTTGCGACTGGTTGTGAAAGATCACAATATGTGGCATTCGTCTGATGGTCATTGCGATGTGATTCACATTAGTTGATGGATCGTTGCGAAGATTAGTCTGGTTGTGAGAGGGGGATTGGATGTGAAAGTTGTTTGGATCCCGATTTACTACTCAGTCACAATGGGACATTTGGATGCGATGGATAAGTTGGTTGCGATTTGCTTTGGCATTCGATGCTACTTTGCACGTGGCGTTTTTCTAGAAGCATTGGAAGTTGAAATGTCACATTTTCCACTTTCCAATATGTCATTTCCCAAGGAAACTATTCCAAATATATTACTTCCCCAAGACATGTCATTTAATAGTATTTTTTTAGTATTTTATTAGCATTTAAATAATCCTTTAATTGCCAGAACTATTAGTGTCTTTTATTTTTTAACAGTTATTTGTAAGACTATATATATAGTCATGTTCTATCATTTTGAAATGAGCTATGTGTTATGTTGAAGATATAAAATTTGAATTGTTGTTCTTTCGAGTTGTTGCGACAATTCAAACTTGGATCCTTATTAGGACGCGCCTCTTAATATTGATCTCGAACTCAAGTTAATAGGTCTTAACTTGTTTTCACCGAACTCAAATCAATAGGTTTTGGTTTGTTTTCACCGAAGTTTCAAGTTATATGTCTAGTTTGATCTCTATACCTATCCCTTTTTGTTATTTTGTTCTTGTCATGTATCCTTTGTTATTTATTCCGCTGCATTTTCAAGACTCATTTGGTATCAAAAGTGGTATCAGAGAATTGAGTTTGAAACATACATGGTAACGAGGTCCGTACAAGGTCCGTACAGGTATCAACTTCCCCACATGACCCACATGTAGAATTTCCGATGTTTACCCCCATGACTTTTTAGGGCAAAATCCGAAGGAATACGATCCTACAAAGTTCACCAAACAAAACAAGAGACCTTGATAAGTTTATAAAAACACTAACATGAAAACTTAATTAAGTTAGTTGGTTTTATGACAATATTTAGATATTACTGCCTTCTAATATCTTTTTTTTCCATTTAATATCTTACTACTAGTGTTAACAATTTTATGATTCCAGAAAACTAAAACTACCGTAACAACTTGCGTTCTCAACATCTATGAGAGATATCTAAATCATCATAAAAGAAGGAGATTATTCGGCAAATGACCAAAATGTAGGGTGACTTTGAAGAAAATGACTACAAAAATGAAGATCTCAGAAAATGACCACAAGTTCCGCAGAGGGGGTTCTGCGGAACCATAAACACCTCTGCGGAATGTGGTTTTTTTTTTTTTTTTCGTTTTTTCGTTTTTTTTTCGTTTATTAATATTATTTTTTAATCACATAAGGTATTATGTGATTATTATGTAAAAAAAAAATTGTTTTCGTTTTTCCTTTTTCTTATTTAATTACCCGTTTATAAAAGCTGTGTGTTTAATAAAAATTATACAAATATTCTATGTTTTTTATAAAATTACACACACCGGTATTCTGAATTATACAAATATTCTATGTTTTTTATAAAATATTTTATGTTTTCTAAAGTATGTTTCGTAACCTACTTAAACTATGTTTATTATTCAGAATACCGGTGTGTGTAATTTTATAAAAAACATAGAATATTTGTATAATTTTTATTAAACACATAGCTTTTATAAACCAGTAATTAAATAAGAAAAAGGAAAAACGAAAACAATTTTTTTTACATAATAATCACATAATACCTTATGTGATTAAAAAAATAATATTAATAAACGAAAACAAAAAAAAAGAAACGAATAAACAAAAAAAAAATGAAAAAAACCAAGATCCGCAGAGGTGTTCACATTCCGCAGAGGTGTTTATGGTTCCACAGAATCCCTCTGGGAAACCTGTGTTCATTTTCTGAAATCTTCATTTTTATGGTCATTTTTTTAAAAGTTACCCTACCTTTTGGTCATTTGCCGAATAAGCTCTAAAAGAAGTTTTAAATTATTACATAAATTAGTGACATATCTCATCACGAGATTGATGGTTCCAGGCCTATATAAAATATAAATTAAATTGAACTAGAATAGTAATTCAAAATAGATTAGAATATATGTCGGTTTAAAAAATAATATAAACAGATCATAGCATACAAAATTTGTATGATTAAGAATCTTTTTTAAAATTAAATTTCTGAAATCATCACAGTTACCCATGAAAAATAAATGTTGGGTTTAACTCCGTCCCCATCCATGCATTTGATGCATACAAAATTTAGTAGCTTGTGATATAAAATTGTCCCACCCAAAACTAACTACAAATATCGATAGCATTTTTATTTCACAGTGTTTTGATATACGGAATAATAATCTCATCACTATAGGTTGTTTTGATCATTTGATACAGAGTAATCATCATATCTACATATATATATTTAATGTAATAATACGTAAATTTGAAGTTCATAAGAAAACAATCATTTTTTGTAGTTTTATGCATCGAGCCCAAACAGTGCTAAGTTCATTCCGAAGCTTAAATATATGCACTATCTTATATTTCAAATGCAAAATATTAAAAAAAAATAATAATAATAACATATTTTATGATGTGAAATTGGTAAGTTTATTTATTTATTAAAATAATGCATAATACTGAAAAAAGTTAACATTAAAAGTTTGACTTTTTTTTTCATATTCAATTCATTTGCATTAAATGGTATCTATGACGCTTTTATAACCCTCTCTTTCTCCCTTTAAAACCCCTTCAAACTCCACACTTCAAACTTCAAACTCCACACCACACCACACCACACCAAGAAATGGCCAGCACCACCACCGCATCAAGTCTGCAAATCAACAACGATTTGGCTCACAAAAACCTCGATGATGATGGTCGCGAAAAACGAACAGGTTTTATTTCTTTTTCTTTTCTAGCTAATAGTAGTAGTAGTAGTGCATGCATGATATGGATCTTTGTGGTTTCAAATAACGATAGATTGATCGATGTGGTGGGTTGGGTTGCAGGGACCTGGGTGACTGCAAGTGCACACATTATAACTGCGGTGATTGGGTCGGGCGTGCTGTCTCTAGCATGGGCCATCGCTCAGTTGGGTTGGATCGCTGGTCCAGCGGTTCTCATGACCTTCTCTTGCATCACTTACTTCACCTCCACCCTTCTTGCAGATGCATACCGTGCACCAGATCCAGTGTCTGGGAAGCGTAACTACACCTACATGGATGTGGTTCGAGCCAGTCTAGGTCCAACTTAACATCCATCTCTTCTTTTTATAACATCATGTGTTTATTGTTTGTTAACAAAGGGTAGAATTGTCATTTTTATAGGAGGGAGGAAGGTGCAATTATGTGGGATAGCTCAGTATGTAAATCTTGTGGGGGTTACAATTGGATATACAATAACTGCTTCTATAAGCATAGTGTAAGTGAATAAATAAATGACATGCAACCATTTCTATACATTTATATAACAAAGTATATAGTTATAATTTTTTGTACCACTAGTATTATACATTATATATGAAGTACCGCAAAATGGAAATAACTTGGAATCCTACATGTTTCAATCTTGATATTTTTTAAATGTTCAAAAAAAATAAATAACTAAAATTATATTTTGTTTTATTTTCAGGGCAGTGAAGAAATCGAATTGTTTCCATGATCATGGGCATGGAGCAGACTGTAAACCGTCGAATTATCCGTACATGATTTTGTTTGCAGTAATTGAGATTCTGTTAAGTCAGATACCCAATTTTCATAAGCTATCATGGCTTTCGATTTTAGCTGCAGTCATGTCTTTTGCTTACTCTCTCATTGGACTCGGCCTCTCGATAGCTAAAGCCGTTGGTAAATCTTCAAAATACATATTTTCTTTTATCATCAATGTTCATCACTATGAATATTTTAATTTACTGTTTTTTTGGTTGTACAAATTAAAAAAGCTTATTTGATTTATTTCTTTTTTTATATTTGTGGAAAGATTCTTTATGACTTTTGTAAATTACGTATGTTGAAATTAATAGGGGACCGGCATGAGGCAAAGACAACACTAACAGGTGCAGAAGTAGGACCACTTTTATCCAGTTCAGAGAAGGTGTGGAAAACATTTCAAGCGGTTGGAGACATTGCTTTCGCTTATGCCTTCTCCACTGTTCTTATCGAAATTCAGGTTTTTATCTCATACTAATTACTTTTACTTTTATGAAGTTAATGTGAACTTTTTAAGAGTTTTTCGGAAATTTAAAACTTTTAGCTTTGAAAAATCTCGAAATAAAGGAAAGAAAAAAGCTTTGCTGAAATTATGAGAACAAACAGCGGGTAATTAAAACCCACTTGAAGTAGCATCTAAAGAATAATTATTATTATAGCATAGGTTGCATTTAATTTTAATCTCTTACTTGTATGTCATTTATATAATTTTATACGTTTTAAAAGTTTATAACTAAATTTATCAACAAATAAAAACTATACATATTGGAAAAACTATATTCTAAAGTTCAACTTTCACTGCCATATCTCTCTCTCTTTATATATATATATATATATATATATATATATATATATATATATATATATATATATATATATATATATATATAAACTTGAGATAATGACTTGAAAAGGTAACGAACTTTTAGATTTGTTTACATTTAGTCACTGAACTTTTTTTCGTGCTTTATTTACCCATGAATTATTTGAAATTGTTCACATTTACCCTTATGATCGGTTGTAACTGGTCATAACGGTAAAATGTGAACAATTTCAAATAATTTAGAGGTAAATAAAACATGAAAAAAGTTCAGTGACTAAATGTGAAAATGACTGAAAGTTCGTTACCCTTTCAAGTCATTACAACAGCATGGCCATGATCTTATGCATCTACACTCTTTAATCAAAGCTCTTGCTGTTGTAAAGTGAAAACCCTCGTTCAAATCTAACATCACATTATTTTCACATTTCTTTATCATATGTTCTCTTTCTTCATATGATCTATAATGACCATCTCCACCTTTTAGAGTGAAAACTCTCGCCTATGTCCTACGTAAATGTTTGAATCCAACTCAATCTTTTTTTCCTTCAGTTTCTACGTGATTGAAGTCGTTCCTATTCTATTTTTTTAATGTTATTTTTTTGTACCTTATACACTAAAGGTATATCACACGAATATTACAACATACTCACTTGTGTGACCTCAATATTCCGCTTGTGCTCATTCTTAACAACATTTAGAACCATTTATGATATAATGACTTGAAAATGTAACAAACCTTCAATTTTGTTCATATTTAATCATTAAACTTTTTCGTGCGTGATTTACTCCTGGGTTATTTGAAATTGTTCACATTTTACCCTTTTAACCAGTTACAACCGTTCATAAGGGTAAAATGTGACAATTTCAAATAATTCAGAGGTAAATCAAGTACGAAAAAAAGTTTAGAGACTAAATGTCAACAAAGCTAAAAGTTTGTTACCCTTGCAAGTCATTATCCCTATAAACTTTGATTTCATTTGTAATTAAGTACAAGTATTCAATTTACTAACCAAATACCTAAAGACAACTCTGAATATGAAATTATAAGAATATTTGTAATGTCATTATAACCTTATAAATTCTTTTAAAATTTTGTTAACGAACCGGTAAGTATATTTGTATTGAGTTTTGGGCAAATACCATAAAAGCCGCAACATTTTAACGCGTAATTGGGAAAAATTCTATTATTTTTTTTGTTGGCTATGTCCATAAATAGGACGCAGAGTTATCACTCTAACCTATTTAACAGGTTTTATGGTTAACCTCGTTATCTTTTTCTGCAAAATCAGTCATAAATTTGGGTTTAAAGTTCAAATTTTGTCACTTTAGTTTGCAAAAAATTACACTACATGTCCAAAACTCGGTTTATGTTTTTTAACTTATTTATTTTCATTTATATTTTATTTTTAGTCAAAACTAAACTTGGATCTATATATTTTTTCATTTCTTTAATATTTTTCGTTTTTTTTGTTTTTTTCTTTATGTTTTTCGTATTTCTATATATTTTTTATTTTTATATTTTTTGCATATATATATATATATATATATATATATATATATATATATATATATTCATTTTTAATTTTTTCATTTTTTCGTTTTATTTTTCATAAATTTGATAATTTTTCTTTTACCTTTTTCAAAACTATAAAATGTATCCACATATTAGAGTATATTATAACTTTGGTGTGTCGTTTGCTATTGGTTTCTATTTTTTTATAATTTTGGTAACTTATGGTTTTGTAATTATTTTATTTTATTTTTATTCAGGTAAATAAAAAACTTATATTTATATTTATAATTTCGGCTCAACTTCTTTTATTTATATTTTTTTTGTCTTTAGTTCTATTACATTTATGTTATCAAATTCATGAAAAATAAAATGAAAAAATGAACAAATTAAAAATACAAAAAAACTAAAAAATAATACGAAAGTAAATACGAAAAAACTAAAAAAAATATGAAAAGTGTAAAATATACTAATATAAAATAGTATATAAAAACAAAACTAAATAAAGTGTGTGTGCATATATATATATATATATATATATATATATATATATATATATATATATATATATATAATACGAAAAATATAAAAAAAATATAAAAATAGGAAAAACGTAAAAAAACAAAAAGAAAAAAAGAAAAAAATTACGAAAAATATTAAAAAAAACGAAAAAAAATATAAAACCATGAATAGTTTTGGACATGTGTAAATTTTTGCAAACTATCAGAACCAAATTTGAGCTTTAAGCCTAATTTTAAAACTGATTTTGCAAAAAAGATAACGAAGTTAACCATAAAAGCTGTTAAATGGGCTTTTATGTAATAAACAAATGGAAGTGGGTTTCTATGTAATAAAATCAAAATTAATTATAGTTCAGATTGGAAAACCATGGAAGTGGGTTTCTATGTAATAAAATCAAAATTAATTTTCTCTTTCAAAAAAAAATCAAAATTAAAAGTTATATATATATAGAAAGGTTATTTGGAAAACAAAAAAACCCTAAAAAAACCCTAAAAATCATAGAAATGCATAAAAAAAATACTTAGAGATCATAAAACTTTTTTTGAATTTTTTTTTCGAAAAAATCGCAGCTTTCTATAAAAATTCGCTGAAAAAAATTTTGAATTTTTTTTTTTTATAAAATAATAATAATAATAATAATAAATTGATTATTTATTTTTTTTTCAGCGAATTTTAAGAAAAAGCTGCGATTTTTTATAAAAAAATTCAAAAAAAAGTTTTGTGATATCTAAGTATTTTTTTCTATGTATTTTTATGATTTTTAGGGTTTTTTTAGGGTTTTTGTTTTCCATGGAACCTAAACCTATATATATATATATATATATATATATATATATATATATATATATATATATATATATATATATATATATATATATATAATCAAACCTAACACAGTAACACCTACCAAATTAAAGTTCCATTGAAAGCAGCTACGTATGCAAGAATAAAAGTGACAATACAAAAGACGGGTTTTGAAAGGTTTGGTATTTAAAGCATATGTAAATAGTTTTGGATGTGTATTTTAAAATTGTCTTTTGGATACGAGGAAAATAAGGACATTGGTACAGATGTCCATTACTATTTGAATGTACCTTGTACATTTATCACATTAGGTTATAGCATGTGAGAACCACGGTTACAAAAGTAATTAAATTTTTATATTAAAATTCATAATTATTAATCAATTTATTTCAATAAATTATTAATTAAACATGATTTTGTAGGATTTTCAATATATAAATACAATTAATTATCGACAATCAAAACCGAAACTTATTAAAGACGAATTTAAATTTCTTCTAAAAATGAAGAATCAAATCAATATTTTTCGAGCTTATTATCAACATCAATACTTTTTAAAAATAAAAAACAATGAGAAAATGTCAAGTGTCATTTTTATAGAGCTTTTGAAAAAAATATAACTTAGGAGAAAATAACAAATGACAATACTAACTATTCTTTTATTAGTACATGAAGATTTATATAAAAGAGAAAATTTGGTGTCCTGTAACTATTGTCATCGTCATGCTTATTTGGCTAATGTTGCCGATGACAAATATCTTCCCTCAACTTATTTTTCTTTCGATGACACTCATCTCTCTCTCTCTCTCTATCTCTCTCTCTCTCTCTGTGTGTGTGTGCGCGCGCGCAATTAATGGTAAAACTTTGACAGAATTTATAAAAGTTTGTGTGTCGTCTATATGACCAAATTTTGAAAGATAAAAATATTACTAGGCTCTTTAACCTTTAGAAATGCAACACATAATTTATGAGACTTTGATTCGTGATGATATATTGTTGTTTTTAAAAATAATTACCAAACATATTAAATGTGAAGAATAAAAATAAAGTTTTAAATTCTTGTGGACCATTAAATCATGATAATCAAGCATCCATGCCTTCAAATGTGTTTGTAAGTTTCAAAAAAAGACGTCGATAGGCTACACTAGGTTGGGGTTCCGAGGTAAGAGGTAGGGGTGATTTGATAATAGCCAACCATTTTGGTGAAAGATTGACATGCTTATATTCTCTTTCCCCACCTTCAACTACTGATTACACCCCACGAGGAAATGATGACATGTTTACTTTTTTTGTCAACTATATATATTAGTGACACATAAATTTTAGATATCGACTAAAAATGGTATTCCATTTTATCATATAAAAACATCTTATTTGGTTTTTGAAGTATTTTATTAGTTGAAATTGTATTGTTTTCGTAAAAAGTTAGTTCCAAAAATTAATTATATGTTTCCCACAGGATGCCTAACGAGTATCAATTTAGTTGCATCCAAATTTTACCATATTACAAGCTCAAAATGATATAGTGGTAAGATGGGTTAAAATGACATTTTTTTAAATTGCATTCAGAAGTAGCATAGAAAAGATGCATTCTCTCTCTCTTTCTCACTCATTGGCATGTCACCATAGTGGGGCAGTGGATGCCAAGCTTGTCAGCGGCTTGTCGAGCTTAATGTATAGCCCACTCCCGGAAGCCTTAGTGATTATGACCATTTTCTCTTTCAGTTTTATAAAACTATTATGACCATTTTCTCTTTTAGTTTTATAAAACTATTATTGTCCTCTTATAATCTTATTATTTAAAGTGACTTTCATAAGTCTGATTCTGAAACATTATCTTCTTACTAACATGGTAACTTGTAATTTGTATAGTTTCTTATAACCTTTAATTTGAAGTATCGGTAAACAAACAAATCCCAGTTGGTTTTGATAATTATTGTGATTTTAAGTGTAATGAATATGAATTTTTTATGTGATTTCACTTATTATGATTGTTTAGGTTTGGTCACATCTTTTGGGGTGGCAATTGACTTTGTGTTCAAATTTCAAACATAATTTATATCACTTGCTTTATAAAAACATATCAATAATATATATTTTTAAAAGTTTAATGACATATTTCGAATGCAGGACACACTGAAATCATATCCACCAGAAAACAAGATGATGAAAAGAGCATCGCTAATTGGTGTCTCGACAACCACTTTGTTTTACATGCTCTGTGGGTTAATCGGTTATGCAGCATTTGGAAACGATGCACCAGGCAACTTCTTAACTGGCTTTGGATTCTACGAACCCTTTTGGCTTATCGACTTTGCTAATATATGCATTGCCATCCATCTTATTGGCGCATATCAGGTATTTTTCTTATTCATCTCATATTTGAATCCTAAACCTCATGGAATCTACTTACCTCTTAGAAGAGACTTAAACTCTCAACCTTATGAAAGGATGCTCAAACAAGTGATGTAGACGTGCATTAGATGCCCAAAACATGTTAGATGTAAAAATGTTGCATAACTATGTCATAGAATGGAATGTGATATCATATTTTGTTTGAAAAATAACTTTGTTGATTTATTTTTTAATTTTTGCAAAGGGGTTATAGTTGTCTAGAAATCCAACACATAAACTAGCTAATCTTACCATTTCGACTTGTGAGTAGTTTACGAGTAAGTTAGATTTATTGTTAAAAAAATATATGTCTACAAGAAGCTAAACCAATGTTCAGATTAAAACTTTCATACTATTGTTGGGTAGATTAGGACAAGGGTGAAACACTGGTGCATCAACAAACATTTAACCTAAAGTTTTATTATTGCTGAAAGAAAAAAAAACTAAAAATTGTAGGTATTTTGTCAACCAATATTCGGGTTTGTTGAGAAGAAATGTCGGGAAAAGTGGCCCGAAAGCAAGTTCATAATGACAGATCATACTATTAACGTGCCATTTTGCGGAGAGTACTACTTCAACATGTTTAGATTGGTGTGGAGGACAACGTATGTGATGATAACCACACTGATTGCAATGATTTTTCCTTTCTTCAATAGCTTCTTAGGGTTGATCGGGGCCGGTTCATTTTACCCTTTGACAGTTTATTTCCCGATTGAGATGTATATTGCTAGGGCCAAGATACCAAAGTTTTCATTCACGTGGGTGTCGTTAAAGATCTTGAGTTGGACTTGTTTGGTAGTCTCGTTGGTTGCGGCAATTGGATCTGTGCAAGGGCTCGTGACCGAACTCAAGAAGTATCAACCCTTCAAAACCGAATAGAAGCATAAATGATAATAAAGACCGATATTATTACTAACTACTTGTTGTTTTTGCATATGGCGATTGCTCACAAAAATTGTTAGCAATCATGATAAACTCCTTATAAATAGTCGAGATGTAATGAAGCTATGAGAATATATGATTGGTTATTGTTATGGTTACGGTATGGTCAAATGATTATGTTATAGTATTATTTCTTGAGGTGTTATTTCTTGCAACCATATATGGGAATGATATATTTTAGGGATGATGTATATATATATTTTTTATCACATAATATTAATAACCATAGAAAACAATGAAAAAAATATGTAAATTCATTAGACTACTTTGGTTAATGAGAAAAGCACTTTATTAAAAAAGAAACTTATGCATTATAGCTATGAATTCGTTAGTAAACTCAAAATCATAAAAAAATAATCGTGTGGTCCGATATTTTTCATGTAAAATAGAACTTAGAAAGACTAAAAAGAAAAGGAACAACAAACAAAACTAAAGTTAGAACAATAAAACCACAATAATAAAAACAATGATATCATAGAGCAACGTCAAGAAGAGCAACCTTCATGAATAAACTAGAAATTGCAGCCAGCTTGAGAAACAACCTCATAAATAGCAACCAACATGATAAGCCACCTTAAAAATATCCACCTTTAGAGAAAAAGACATACGAATGGCAGCATAGGAACAACAACACCATACACTTGAAAAAACTAAACGAAGTCATCGAATTTGTGCTGCCTAAGACATAAGAAGGGTAAGAACATAAATAAAGTAAACAACACAAGGAACATGCTCTTGGTGCTGCTCAAATCGGATGACGTGATTGGAAATCTCTTATGATAAAGGTCACCTAAGCAAGAGAGTTCCAATATATAGATGAGATCAAGCATGTCAATTAACAAATGGATTGTTAAGGATCCCATACATCTAGGATTTACACTTAGTGTAAGTAATAAAAGTTATTTACCTTGTTGAAATCAAGTGGATGGGATAAAGGTCACCCATTTATTTGAATTGAAACTTGGATCATAGACTTTAAAAATTAAAGTTTTTAAAACTTAAGGGTATTAAATTTTAAAGAAATAAATACTAAATTAATCTTTGTTAAAATTTTGTAGATGGTGCCACCAACAACTATAACACACCATCACTTAATGAACATTTGATCTATACTGGACAAAGAAAAATTTGGTCATTCCAAAAATAAAGAGAGATGAAACTCTGAAGATTGGTGCCAAAACCTCAACAACCCTCAAATCCTCATTAAAAACTCTAAATGGGACTCAACTCATCTCCATACATGATATCTTTGGAAACGATTCAGAAGAATATGTATCTGAGTTAATCAGGATCATGCCCGACATATTTATCAAGCCTCGACCCATCCCAATGATAACCACAAGTCAGAAGCCTCCAACTAAGCATATTGAATCCTCCTCAAACTCCACTGATCGAATATCAAAAGAACTCAAGTTTACTGGTAGTCCAGGTCCTTCCTTAGGCCACTTCAAACTTCTGGAAGTAAAACTTGACTTGATTCTACAATGGTTGCTAAAGTTTTCTCCTTCAGAATTAAAGTTGATCACCTCCGAAGAACTAGAAGCAACACTTCAGAAGGTTCTCTCCACTTCTTCCAATACCGAAGAAGCCCTGTAGAAGTTTAAGGAACTTCAAACCTTTGTTTCCACATCCATCGCACAACTCTCCACGAAGATTTATGACCATAATACATATCTTAAAGAAGCATTTGGGTTATTCTCTGATGGAGGAGAAGGAAGAATGGAGATTGTAACATCCTGTTTCCCGCTATTTCTGGGTCGTGGGTCGGAATTCGATTGTGTAAGGATTTGGGCCTTAAGGAGGCAAACTTTACTCCTTGTGGAAGGAGGTAATGATAGTAAAGAGATTTAACCCTTGAATTGTTTTTTGGGCCGAATGGTAGAAAGGGAAAAGTTATAGGTCGGGTTCTTGCATGAAATATGGATTTTTGTTCGAGAAGTTTTTATTCGAAGATATTTAGATATATTGTGGGTCTCTTCAACACCTTTCCGTGGATATAAATGTTGGATTAATGTTTAAGTCCATAACTATATTTGGTATGTACTTGACCCGACCCGGCATGGTCCATTTGGGTTGCACTTCACCGGCACAATTTATATGGATAGTCTTTTGAGAATAGTATATTTATGATTTATATTAATATATTATAAATTCTAATATATTAATATGGAATCATATTATTTAATTAATATTAATCAAGATTAATTTAGAATTAATTAAGTGATCAAAAAGAACTAATCAAATATGGACTCTTATATATATGGAATGGGCCAAGTTCATTTAGGTTGGGCTAAGCTTTCATGGATGGTCCATGGACCTTTTAACCCATGGATCCTATGTAAATGAAAGGTCATGGGTATTAGGGTTTACATGGATGTAACCCTAATCCTCCATAATATATAAAGGGGTCCTTGGTGTCACACCCCGATCCTTGTCGGAATCGATCGAGGCGTGATATATTGTTCAAAGTCTCATGAAAACTATGTTATAATATGATTAGATTCAATTAAGTACTAAGTATGCAAACAAGATCCACAACATACAAATACAAATCCAAATACGAACAACATTTATTACATCAAATTTAAATAGTCTTGTGGATTTCTAAGGCACAACCTATTTTTCATCAACTTCATTCTTCAAATCTGCATCATGGGTAAAAACAGGTCAACTACGAGAGTTGGTGAGTAATCTAATTTTAGTAGAGAAAATTGTGAAGTTGAAACCTTTATAATTGGAAATTTGTTTTCTTTTGAAGTCGGCAAACAATTGTATTTGAGATAACGGTTTATAAATCAAAAATTGATTAACAAATGATAACAACAACAATAAGTCCTCACCTTATATATACATATGTATATATATAAAAATATACATAGGATGGAGCATCTAATCATCATACACACTCAACCACGTGCGATCAATCACCTTAGCGTCCCAAGGCGGGGTGGTCAACCCAATAGCGCTATTATTGTCCATAACGTACCTCAAGAATACGGGCATAGTCATGGAGATTAGACTAAAAATGGTAATGCACTACAAGTACATGTAGCGTAAACAAACAATAGTTATACAATTAATGACTCACGTATAAATGTCCCAACAATGTCTCAATTGTGATAAAACAATAAAATGAAGTTGGAATATATTAGAACCACATGATACACCCCAAAAGTATTGAAAATTATAAAGTATGGGGTAGATTACTCACATTAGTCCCAAAACGAAATGCGTGTGTCGTACGATAGACGGTTCGGGTCAAAATGGCGTAGAACCTAATATAATTAATAGTTTTGGTTTAGGAACTGCTAAACGAGAATAGAGTACTAATACAAATAATTAGACACATATTCTTATATTAGATGAAGTAACAATAATTCATTTTGATTATAATATTAAGGTATTCATTTGTTAAATGAATTTTAAATTGAATTAATTACTTTGCATAATTAATTTATATTTTCAATTTAGGCCAGATTTTAATAATTTCTTATTAAAATAATAACTTGCCCAATTATAATTATTTACAGATTTTAACAATTATTTATATGAAATAATCATTAAAATGCATTTTTACATGCTTAAATACTTAGGAAAATGGTTTTAAATAGTACACAGTTTTGAAAAATTATGAAATTATTAGGAAATCATTATTTCATACAATATTAATTACTGTAAAATTTGTATATTTTTCTGAACTGTTTTAGTATTTATTAATACTTTAATGATTAAACAACAACAAAATTCGGGAAAAATAGTAAATGATTCCCAAAAATTCTGTAAAATTAACCATAGTTTTATAACATGATATAGAGCCCAGTGTATAAGTTTCAGATATTTGTGACTATGGGAAGTATTTTTTATATATTTCATTATTAATTAATCAATAAAATCATAAATAATAGTAAACAGTAATATAAATGCATGAAACTTCATAAATTATGTTTAATAAATATATTAGTCATCCCAGAATTTTCTCAGAATTTATTGAATGCAAAAAGTATTTTATGTGAATTATTGCCCTACTTTATTGCAATAATTATAGTAATTCAATAAAAATAAGTTATTTTCTGAAAATTTCCAGAACGTCTTATTTTATTGATGGGATTCTGAGAAAAATCAGGTTTATGCATAAAATGAGTTTTAGATATTTTGGTGGATTTAATTTGTTTCTTGTATGAATATGAAACTTTTAACAACATACCTTGATGAATGCTTCAAGAGGGATGAAGATTTGAGTATAATAGATTGTTCTTGGATGGAATATGAGTATTTCTTGGAGGAAATTTCGAGATTGAGAGTGAGAGAAAGATTAGAGAATGTTTAAGTGGTGAAGAGAATAATGTGTTGGGAGAAAAAGGAAAGGAAAGTGGATGGGAGGTGTGAGTGGGAGACCATGGGAATAATCTTTTTGCTTTTGGTGGTCTTCATAATTTCCCACTAACACAAGTATCTTTTACATAATTAATATAAGAGTTTTATAAAATTTAATGTAAAGTTTATAAAAATAGAGTTTTATAAAATTTAATGTAAAGTTTATAAAAATGGAGTTTTATAAAAGATGAGTTATTATTTGATTATAACAATCTACTTTGATTTGAAGTTTAATTATAGCATTCAAGTTTGATTCTTTTAAATTTAATTAGAGCATTATACTTTGATTTGATTTTAATATGGTATCATAATTTAATTTGATTATAGTTATAACGTTGTACTATACTATGTTGCTATTAACGTCAATTTATATCGTAGTGTATGAGTTTTGATCCTATTAGCGTCAAGTAATCTTGAGTAGGGTTTGAATGAGATTGAGAGAGGTTTCGTTTGTGATCTTTTTGAGTGTCCGGCCTCGCAACGCAAGGTCCATAGACCCCGTTAAGCCATGATTTAGTGTCCTACACAATCCCTATGATTGTGCAATAGTGTTTTATCGCTTTGGTTCGTTGTTTAGCACTGTTAAGGCTAAGGAATATCAAACACATGAACTTTCCAAATGATGTTTTCTCATTAAAATAGCAAATTGTACAGTGATTACATAACGTAAACCCTAACATACAAGGGTTAATGGAGTTGACCGGTTTAACTTGTTGACTTTGTTTGACTTTGACTTGACCGAAATTTGATGGTTGTCACACTTGGCTCACAAAATTGGAACAAGTGAGTGAAAATAAGGGTGGGCCGATTTTAGTGTGCATACATATTCTCTCAAGTTCTTCCAAGGTGTTTTGGTGATTTGTGATTCCATTTGAGGCTTCCACACTATTAGGGCTAAGCTCTTAAAGCTTGAAGACATCAAACTACATCAAAAGGTATGTCATCTAACTAGAACTTTGTAGTATAGGTGCTTCATAATATGCTAGTTAGGATGAAACCTTGGAATAGTTAATATTTGCATGTATAATAGAGAAAACATAGATCCAAGGTTTATAGGGTTGCATGTACACCATAGGAGTGTTAGAATGCTCAAAACCCAACAATGGTATCAGAGTCATGGGTTGTTTTCTGTTATATTGATGCAAATGTTTTATTTTCAAGTTGAAAAAAAAAGGAAAAAAAAACATGACGTTTGTCAAATTTTAAGATAATTACTTGTTTTGTGAAAAACGAATTATTTGTAAAATTTGAATCATTTGTTATATGAGTTGAATTAGGTCAAATTTAGTAAAAGATAAAATGATATGATTATTTTATTAGTTTTAAAAGTTTGATCTAAATGTTTTAAGGAGTTACATATTTTGTCATAAAATTTTGGAGCTCAAAAGTTTTTTTTAAAAGTTGTGATCTTAAGGGTTTTTGAAACTTCCATAAGTTATGGATATGAAAGTTTTTTTTTAAAAAAAAAAAATTGATTCAAAGTTTTTATGGAGTTACAAAATTTGGTTTTAATGTTTTAAAGAATTCCATAACTTGTTCTTAAGTTATGGAACATGGAAAGTTCATCATAAAACAAGTATTTAACTCCATAAGTTATGGAATCCAAAAGTTTTCAAGAGTTACAAAACTTGCCCTCAAGTTTTGGAATTTGGAAAAAGTTTTTTATGATAAAAAAAAAAGGAATTGAATTCTAAAACTCTTGGGTTCATAACTTAAACAATTAATTAAATGGTTTTAATTTTGAATTTAATAATTGGAATTATGATGTTTTTATTGAATAATTCAATTAACTCTTATGGACTTTATTAATAGATAATTAAAGTGTTTAATTAAAAGAGAATTAATAATTCCATAATGACATGGTTTAAATTTAATTAAATTAAGAGTATAGTTTAATTAATAGATTAAACCACGAAGTATTTTAAATGTCTAAAATACACCCTTATACTATTATAATATTAAAAGTTTAATATATTATATGTATAAGAGCAAGTCGTCTTACCATTAGTAGGCCTCATTCACGAAGCCGGTCTATAAGGGGGGTATAAGGTTACTGCCTATAACATGACAGTTTAATGGGTGTCCACTCTCACCCACCGCTTCCTTGACTGGTGGAGGATCGTTAGCCGAACAGGTAGGACAAGGACTATAATTATCCCTTCATTATAAGTATAATGATAAATACTAAGTAACTAAACACTTATAAATTCTCAATCTTAGTTACTTAGGAAAATGTGAATAAGGTGCTAATCCATGAAATTACACTTTGCACTTTGTTTAAGCTGTTAGTGGAGCGTGTGTGGTTAACCGGCACACTAACCTGGACTTAACAAGGTAGGCAAAGGGTAACTTAATGTTTATCATAGTATCGTTGGAGCGTGTGTGGTTAACCGACACATCGATTGAGGGGTAAATATTAAGGGTACCAACTATATTTGCATGGTTACTTCACACCTTGTTTTGTGATCCTCGGCATCCCAGTCACAAAACCTGAAGGGCACACTCGAGATTGAAACATGCCATTGAAAAGTTCAATGAATCTCAAAAGAATCTAGGAGTTTCAAAACCAATTAAAACCTAATAATACATTTCGTTTATCTTGGTGGAAATTGGTGAATCGTCATTCACCTACCTTCAAATATTTTATAGCTTGGATTACGGCATCCCTCTTCCAAGTTATAAAATAGTTTGTTGGGTTCTAGCCTTAATATATCATATTGGGTGTTATATTAAGGACTTAAATCAACTTTACGTGAATTTCTCCCATTGTTGATGTCTGGTTTAGACAACAATGATCTTCCCAAACCAAGCTTTCCTAATGAATATGACTTCTCGAGTTTGGCTCATGGAAGTCATACTTCTCTTCCTCCACCTCCTCCAATTATTCTCCCTAACCCACAAGTTCAAGGTCACTCAAGCCCTAATGGTAAGCAAGGTCTATGTGTGATCACATCTTCGAGATGAAGTCACATATTGACAAGCCGGGAGACTTGGGTGTCAAAGTCTTGAGAAAGTTGGATGTTTAATCACTTTCTAAGTCACATAGTGAGTTCCTTTGGGACTACTATGAAACAAAATATGACATGAACCTTAATGATCATATCTATTTGCTTGGTGCTGCTGAATCAGCAATGATTTGGAACGATAGTAAAGCAAATTTGATTAAAAGATCAACTTCCCAAAAACTTTATGGACAGTGACAATGGTGACACTGGAAATCCAGAAAAAGCATTCTCTTCCCAATGGAAAGGGATTGGCCATAGTCAACCCGGTTGACCAAATGGTAAAGAGAAATGCTAAGTCTGAGATAGTTCCATTACCAAAGGGTCCATATGTTTATTTTGCCAAAGGAAGGATCGTTGATTGCAAAGCTGCCAAATTTACCTAAGGATGTTAAAGTCAATAAGTTTGACTCTACATCAGGTAGAGCCCATTATCTAACTCTATTAAGTTCTATTCTGAGATCCTCATTACATGATGTGACTGGGTCACATGTTGATGTTTTAAGAATCAAAGAATAGAGAGAAATCTTAAAGGAAGTATATGCTGATTCTGATCGCGAAGGTGGATTTCGATCGCATCAGAATTTTGAGCAGTTGCTTAAGAAGTTATGATATATTGCTAAGGAATAGATAACAACAATTTTCCATGTGGATTGTAAGGATAAGTTTTTCTGCAAAGTTTTAAAATAAAAGAAAATTGTTTAATTTTATTTATTTGAAGTATCCTTACAATGGCATTTGTGGAAAATTGTTGCTTATATGATTCCACTGACAGAAATATTAGAAAATGGATTTGATTCTTTCATTTGTGGTAGTGTCTAAATTTACCAAATCAGGAAAATTCCTCATCACCCAAGTTTCAATTGGACCGAAACTTGGAATCATGCAAGTTGAATAGTATGATGAATGAGAACTTTCAAGCATTGGAAAATCAAGACTAATTACTTGTTCACATGGATGTGTGAGTCAAGTGAAGGACTAAAGGGATCGAGTACACATTCTTGTGCACTGGTCATGTCCACCACAAAGCTCGTTAAGACTATTTGATTTACTAAAGTTTAGTAAATATGGTTATAGTTACAAGTTTAAGTATAATTCTGAAACATTGGAAAAGTCTCAATGTATGGCAGAACGAATGGGAAGAATCAAATTAGGCAGAAAGATAAAAGTTTCTCAAATCTGAAAAGATGGGAGAGTACTTTAGTATCATGTTTGTGATCATCTTAATGATTTAGAAATCATATCACAATTAGTCCTCTAAAGGTCATCTTAGTGCATTCTTATGACTAAGAAGAGGAGTCATGAATTGTTGAAATGGTTAGATCAGGAAGATGAGTCATACTTCGTTCCAAAACAATTCTTAGAGTCATACTCCAAGATTGTAACTTGAGTGACATATCTTAAACAAAGGTTTAAAACACTTGTCAAATGTAAGAGTAAAAGTGTCCTACTCTTGTACATTTGAAATTGGTAAGTTGTGATGTTTTGGATAAAACAAAGACCAACTAAGGCCAATTGTGTGAAGTGTTTGTCTTGATAAAGAATCCGCACTATCTCTTGAATATTTGGCAAGATAGTCTTATATGTCAAGAGGATAGTGGGAGTCTTAAAGATCCTAAAAAGAATTTCAAGAACTAATCAAGAATAAAACCTGAGGTTCTTCACTAGCACACGACTTGAGGTTTATAACCTATCGTGTTGACATATTCTGTGTCCATTCCAGTTAAAGTTGGCTTTGCATAGGAGTTCTGAAAGTTCTCAATTGGTTGCATAACAACTTGGAAGCAATGGCAGGCCCTGTACTGCCGGGTGGCAAGAAGTTAAGATTGCATAAGTTTAGTCCATATGAGTTTGTATTTGTCATTATCCTTGTCTTGTGACTATGGTTTTGACGATTCACATGGATAAGAACACATACACCATAAAATCTAAGGGTCATAAGGTTTCTCTCCGATTCATGAAAATGATGGTGAGGAAACACTTCCACCAAGTAGATTTGAAGCAGATGGCAAAATGTCTAAACAATTGAGACTATGATTACGGCATCCCTTTTCATAGTTCTGAAATTATTTAGACACACATGCATGCTATCTAAGGAAAGGTGTATGATTTTGATAAAGTTTTATCAAAGCATCTCGTATCAGAAATCTGAACTTTGGTAAGAAAGTCAATAAAGTATTGATTTCTAGAAGTCCAGCTGATTTC
Organism: Lactuca virosa; assembly: GCF_052849685.1. Classification (NCBI taxonomy): domain Eukaryota; kingdom Viridiplantae; phylum Streptophyta; class Magnoliopsida; order Asterales; family Asteraceae; genus Lactuca; species Lactuca virosa. Next base: position 257,587,676 of record NC_136434.1, read on the forward strand.
TGAGTACATGTCAAAGCTAGTGGGAGCATAAGTGTTATGCTAATAATCATCATGTTAGTGGGAGCATGATAATTATTGTTAGTGTTGCAAGTTAGCAATGTTAATTATAGAAAACAAAAGTTTCAATTCGTGAGGCTGCAGGGATTGAAAAAAGTTGTTTTGCTATAATTAAGGGAGAGGATATACTTCATTTCAGTTCTAAAGGCTTAGATTGAGACCTTAATCATCTTTACTCAAGAATATATATATGAATTTCATGTTGGATTGGTTCAACTTAAGGAAATTCTATATATTGCGTTCTCAAAATTCGATTATGATTACGGCATCCCTCTTCATAGTCAAATTTTGAAAACATGGCAAATAAAAATATTATAGCAAAAGACTGGTCTAGAATCATGTCTTTATGTGAGACATCATGAATCGTGTACCATTTGCTTTGGGTACAGGATCGATTGCATGTGCTATAATATTTATCATTTCTAAATTTTTCCAAATGCCCAGAGGCATTAAGAAGGGAAAAGGTCTAGAATTGGATATGACTAAAATGATTAAGCAATTGTCGAGGACAATCTGAGGTTTACCAAAGATTGGTTGCTCAGGGACAGTTGGAAGTATAGTGCTAATTTTGGAAGGACCATATTGACATATTCTGAAAAGAGGCATCTCTTATTCAGAAGTGATAGTCAAAATGAGAATATGGAGTTGTCTCCTTAGGTGGAAGTTATCTGTATAAGATTAGAAAACTTAATGCAAGAAGCATGTCCAAAGCAATGTACTTTGAATATGAGACTTAGTTTCCATGGAGTTGATCTCCATTGGAATACCTTATAATGATTGTTGACAAGTCTTTGTGACTTTGTACATATTCATTACAGGAGGGTTAGTGCATATAAGTTTAAAATCTAAACAGATTTCGATAAATGATAGGAATTTGAAATTCTCACATTTTTCGATAAGGATTTGGGAGTGTGAAATTAGAATCATTGAAATTATGTTCAATTGGTTTATTTCACAAAGTAAGGATCATAGACAAACATAGAGTGCATACTTGGTGTATGGCAAAGCTATTGTTTAAGAAAAACATAGTGTACATGCTTGGAGCATGGGACAACTAGTGTTTTTAATTCAAGTATAAAGTTGATAAAACCGAAACAATGAATAATGAGTAATCAGTATGGTGATAAATAAAAGTGTTTATTTATATTCATAGGGTTTGATACAATATTTGATTTATTTATTCTTGTGTTTCACTTTGCATGTTTTGACTTCCAGAATAACTAAGTCGCTCTTCCTGAATGATTAAGTTATTCAAACCATCCACAGTCGGTCATATGTTGGAAGTAGATATGAATCAAGACTGTCATGGGTTGGTTGGTGGACAAAGTGGTGCTACAACACTCATGAGTGCTCATAAGTTCTGAGTATTGGATTCAACCTGCGCTTATTTGAATCACTTCATGGATTTTATCACGAGTGATCATGAGACGATAATATCTTATATTCTTCAAACCTAGAGATATGAGTTGTTACTATGAGTTGGTTATACATTGATTGCACGAAAACGCATTTGGTAACTCGAAAATCGGTCAGTCATCATAAATCGAAAATCGGGAAACAACAAATGGACAGAGAGAATGATTATAATCCATGTCTCAGTCCATATGATATCTAGAATTGAGGAATATATGATCCCTTATCTAATGGACAAGTCATTGACAAGGTCAAAGTTCGACAGCGACTTTAAGAGCTACGATTGCCAGTTAGGTTTTGAAGTCATACTCAATAATAGTTTTAGACTTATCCAAGTGGGAGACTGTTGGATTAATGTCTAAGTCCATAAATATATTTGGTATGTACTTGACCCGACCCGACATGGTCCATTTGGGTTGCACTTCACCGGCACAATTTATATGGATAGTCTTTTGAGAATAGTATATGTATGATTTATATTAATATATTATAAGTTCTAATATATTAATATGGAATCATATTATTTAGTTAGTATTGATCAAGAATTAATTTAGAATTAATTAAGTGATCAAAAAGAACTAATTAAATATGGACTCTTATATATATGGAATGGGCCAAGTTCATTTAGGTTGGGCTAAGCTTTCATGGATGGTCCATGGAGCTTTTAACCCATGGATCCTATGTAAATGAAAGGTCATGGGTATTAGGGTTTACATGTATGTAACCCTAATCCTCCATAATATATAAAGGGGTCCTTGGCTCACAAAATTGGAACAAGTGAGTGAAAATAAGAGTAGGCCGATTTTAGTGTGCATACATATTCTCTCAAGTTCTTCCAAGGTGTTTTGGTGATTTGTGATTCCATTTGAGGCTTTCACACTATTGGGGCTAAGCTCTTAAAGCTTGAAGACATCAAGCTACATCAAAAGGTATGTCATCTAACTAGAACTTTGTAGTATATGTGCTTCATAATATGATAGTTAGGATGAAACCTTGGAATAGTTAATATTTGCATGTATAATAGAGAAAACATACATCCAAGGTTTATAGGGTTGCATGTACACCATAGGAGTGTTAGAATGCTCAAAACCCAACAATAAAGATCGTCGAAATAGTATTTAGAAGGAAGAACTTATAACCATTAGAAGATAGGGAGGTTTGGGTTTAGTCTAGTATGTTGGGCGTAAAGGGTGTACGTTGGGCTTACTAGACATGGAAAATTGGGGAGGGCCAACCTAGTACGCTGGGCGTACACGATTAGATGTCAAACCCTAATTTTAGGGTTTTGAGCCCTATTTAACCTTCTTAACTCCCCCAAACCATTTCCATTCTCAGTATCCACCCCTTCAACATTATCCCTTGAAACCCTAACCCTATTTTGAGCATTGTGAGCAAAAGAAGGTGTTTATAAGTTCATTGGAGTGTTCTTGGTGCATCTTAGAGAAGAAAGAGCTCATTGGAGAAGTGTTGCTTGCATTGGAGCTTATAGATCTAGACGTTTTTCACCTTGATCTTTCTTCTGGAGGTATAAAGTTTGAATCTTGATGATGCATTTGTTAGATCTAGCTAGTTTTGGGTGTTATGAGCTTTTGGTAACTTTAAATGCATAAAGTTTAGATCTTGAAAGTTTGTGACCTTGTTATAGATAAAGTTGGAACCTTTATCCATCTAAACATCATATTGATTCAGATCTCAAGGTTAGAGACTTGGACTTAATGGATTAAGTTGAAAAAGATGCACTTTTTGTCCCTTTGAGACTTAAAGACTAGATCTTGTTTGTTGGGACCATTCTAAGGGATAAATTTGAAAACTTTATCCATTATGAAGCTACTAGGAACCATAAAAAAGTGGTCTTCATCTTTCTATACCTTCCATGCAAGAGTTATGATGTCTTAATAGATTAATAAGTTAGGGTTTTGGCTTTTGGACATTTTCTAGCCATGAAAAGTCATATAGGTGGAAACTTTATGACTTAATTCGATGTTTTGAGATTATATCTGAGATATGGACAAAAGGTCTTAAGTTATAAAGTAATTAATGGAGAAATAAGACCAGGTCGCGAACGCTGGGTGTACGTGGAGTACGTTGGGCGTACGCAGCTGCCATGGACTTTGAATTTGTTGACTTTCGTTGACCGTTGAATTTTAACCAAGTTTGAATTTAGGTTAAACTTGAGGGTTTTGGACTGTTAATTAAGCTTTTACTTGGTTTTGGTGATTAGCAGATTCGCGGGAGCATGCAGTGCAGAAAGGGAAACACGTCTCAGTTTTTTGGGTTTCTTCATTTCAGGTGAGTTTTGCCTCGTTGTACCCATGGGTCGAAGGCACCAATGTCGTCCGACTAGTTTTGGTTATCTTTTAGTTGGGTTGTGTCATAGGGATTGTATATAGTCATGTAGGATAGACTGAGGACTCTTGATCTAGGCTTTCTTGCATGTTCCTTCTTTGGTTGTGGCTCTAGAGTAGGATCACCTGCCTGGGTGTCTATCTCACCTCTGAGTATATACGGTTATGTATTCCTTGGATTGTTGGTATTTAGTATGTTGATATGTTGTAGTGATCGGTTAGATCTGTATCATGGTACATATGATGTTGCTATATTGTAGTGATCTGTTAGATCTGTATCCTGGTATATAGGATGTTGCTATGTTGTAGTGATCTGTTAGATCTGTATCCTGGTATATAGGATGTTGTTATGCTGTAGTGATCTGTTAGATCTATATCTTGGTATATAGGACGTTATTATATGGTAGTGATCTGTAGATCTGCCTGTTGTTTGTTGACTGGTTATATGATTATTTGTTTTTGGATATATGTTATTTGTTATGTATTTGTCGACACGGTATGGTGGGGTTGAGACTGTACTGCTTTTTGCTCCACGTCAACAGACTGGGGCATTCCGACCGGGAGGTTGTAGGCCAGGGGTAATCCAACCAGGAGGTTGTGGACCCAATATCTATTGGGCAAGCTAACCGAAAGGTTGTGGGTCGGGAATTCCAACCGAAAGGTTGTTGGCCGGGGCATTCCAACCAAAAGGTTGTGGACCCAATATTTGTTTAGTTATATGTGTGTGTGGTGGTACTTTGGGGGAACTCACTAAGCTTTGGCTTACAGTTTCAGTTTATTGTTTCAGGTACTTCAGTTGATCGTGGCAAGGTGAAGGCGTGATCGTGCACATCCTTTGGATTTTATGTTATTTAGATTTTGGGATAATATGATTATTGACTATCACTTTTGAAACAATGTTTTGTAAACAACTATGGTTATTGGGTTGTTTTTGAAAAACAAAAATTTTACTCTGATGTTTTGGATGTTACAAGTTGGAATCAGAGCCTTGGCTTGAGAGAATTGGATGAACATTCGTGTGAATCGAGACTCAAACTAAGGAACTGCAAAAGGTTTTCAAAAAAAATTGTTTTCAAAAGTAACCAAGGAAGGATGTGATGTGTATGATCAGCCGGAGCAAGAAAGTATACCCCAAGTTACCACACTGTTATTTGGTATGATATGATAGCACTTCATGCTATGATAGGCTAGGTATCTTTAAGAATTGTATGATAAAATTGCCTGATGTATGATGCCTGATATCCTAGGAAGACTTCTTGTATGAAATTGCCATCATTACTATATTTGCTTTATGTATGCATCATAGTTGTACATAACAAAGATTTTATAGCCTGAGAATGTTTAGTTTAGCCTTATTTCCTGTTCCTTTCTTGGTTGTAGTCTTAGGGTAGAATCAAGTATTCGATTGTCTAAAGGATCCAGCGTTATGTATGATTAGCATGCACGAGTGGCTGCAGGGTTGGTGGAAGTTTCATGGGTGAGTATATGGGTGAGCAGCCGGCTAGCTGAGCCGTGATTAGTCACTCTCGAGAGAGTAAGGATAGGATGTATGGTATCCTAGTGGTGGGTTTTATTTTTAGCGGTTTGTGATAATCCTTTAAGACAAATACAGGTAAGTGTGGAAGGTAGTATGGGCCCGTACTACTGGAAGCACAGGACCAATACGCGTAGCAAGGAAGTCACAAACCCTGATGGTTTCGTCTGTATGGGATGGTTATGAGGGTATGAGTTGTGGCATATTTGATATATTTTGGTTTATTTTCAGTATGGTATTCACGAGGGGATCGGGTTCTAGATCTGGAACAAGTGGCCAGTATAGGCCAGGGTTCATTGATGATCAGATCCGAGAGATGATTGTCGTTGAGGTGGCTACTGCTATCTGAGGATCTATTTCGGAGATGTTTGGGTCTATCAAGACCACCTTGATTGAGCTATTCGATGACCGTTATGCTGCACTTTATGAGGCCGTTGTTGCTATAGTTACTGCGGCTGTTGTTGTCGCGGGGAGAGAGCTTTCCAATATCGGGACTTCGAAACTACGAATCCCCTGGAGTTTGATGGGGCCAGGGACTCGTTTGTGGAGATGAGATGGCTGTCTGATGTGGAGGGTTCTTTCTTCATATTCTTGTCCTACTGACCAAAAGGTCAAGTACGCGCTGAATCTTCTTCCCTGGGGTGTGAAGGATTGGTGGGAGTTTGTGACCCAGGGCTTTTCGCAGGCCAAGTGAGTCACAGTGACTTGGGAGCAGTTTGTGGACATGTTCCGAGTGTAGTATATTCCTCTTGAGGAGCAAGAACGATTGGCTTAGGGGTACCTGGATCTGTGACAGACGACAAAGTCGGTGATGGAGATCACCAAGATGTTCACTATGACGGCTTTGTTCTGTCCTGAGTTCGCTGCTTCAGAGCAGGCTGAGATGACTTGGTTCTTGAGCATGATCAAGACGGATATTCGGTAGTTTTTGTCTACCCAGAATACAATAGCCTCAGTGAGTTTCAGGGTGCCGCGAGGAGGCGAGAGATTGAGATAGAGACCCATACGATGGAGCAGCATCAAGCTCCGGTTTAGTTCCAGCCTACAGTGAAGCAGCTCAAGTCCACCGTCCGGAGTTCGGGATCAGCTGAAGTGAGGTTTAGATCTTTTGTATGTCACATGTGTGGCAAGGAGGGTCATTTTGGAAGAGATTGCAGGCAGAGTGCACGAGTTTGTTTCCATTGCGGCCAGGAGGGCCTTATTAGAGTTCGTTGTCCCTTTCCTGTTTTTGGTGAGGTGTTGGACCCTGCACTCCTAGCTTGGCAGCTACCCGATGTTCTTAATGGGACAGCAGGAGTTTCGGGGGCCGAGGTTTGATTTTTTTTCAGTTCTTCTATTTAGTCGTTGTTGCAGTGTTGGTATTCATATGTATTTTCTGTTTATGTTTCAAAGTTCAGTTGTAACCTTGGATGACCAACGGAATGGAATTGCCTTATTAACTATGTTCTAATTGAATTCTTATTATGAATGGGTTAGTTATCTTTTTCCTCGATTGTATGCATGTTGAAATTTGTGAGTGTTGTGTGGGTTCGAATTCTCCTGTGTATATCGATATCAGTGGTCGGGATCAAGTAGTAGATTTTAAGTGGGTATGGGTATCAAAGGACAGTGAAGTTGTCAGATTCTTGCATTTTCAAGTGGGGGAGAGTGGAATCTCGTAGCAAGAAGACCTTATGCCAAGGTTCGGTTCTCAGTCGAATTTCTCCAAGCTCAAGACTTCCGCACAACTGTTAAATCTTTCGGTTTCGCGTCAAGACCATCGTAAGCTATTGGATTTTCCTTTGAGTCATATTAGTTTTAGTTGTGATAACATATGTAGGGCGTACTTGTGCTTTAGACTCTAGGATGTTAGGAGCCCAGGTTGAGGGATGTGATGAGGGCTTTCTTTTCTGTTCTCGTTTGATTTAGGCTTGGAGGTCTGAGTCACAACCCGAAGACCTGGTAAGGTTAGTTAAGTCTTGTTGGGATCAAGTGTTTCCATCAGTTAGTGGATTGGGGGTAAGCCCGAGTGTTGTCATCGGTTAATGGATCGGGGGTAAGCCCGATTGTTGTTATCGGTTAGTAAATCGGGTGTTAGTCCGAGTGCTGTTGTCGATTAGTGGATCAGGGGTAAGACTGGGTGTTTTCAGTAGACAGCTAAGCAAGGCTTTCGGAGCCAAGAAGGAGTATGGCCTAGATTGGTACGTGACCGGTTAGTTCTCTTTGCGATGGTGCACTTATGTGCGAGATTAGCATGACGACGATTGGCCGAGGAGGTTTAGAGCCGATCAAATTTGTGGGTTTTCGGTTATTTTGGTTGATGTGATGGGTTGCATCATAAAGTGGAAGCAAGAGTTGATTTCGAGGACGAAATCTAATTTAAGTGGGGGAGAATTGTAACATCTTGTTTCCTGCCATTTCTGGGCCATGGACCGGAAGTCGTTTGTGTAAAGATTTGGTCCTTACGGAGGCAAAGTTTAGTCCTTATGGAAGGAGGTAATGATATTTAAGATATTTAACCCTTGAATTGTATTTTGGGCCAAAGGGTAGAAAGGGAAAAGTCATAGGTCGGGTTCTTGCATGAAATATGGAATTTTGTTCGATAAGTTTTTAATCCAAGATATTTAGATAATATTGTGGGGCTCTTCAACAACTTTCCGTGGATATAAAGATCGTTGAAATCGGAGTTAGAACGAAGACGTTATGACCGTTCGAAGATAGGGAGGTTTGGGTTTAGTCTGTACACTGGGCATACAAGGTGTATGTTGGGCGTACTAGACAGGGAAAATCGCGGAGGCCCAATCTAGTATGTTGGGCATACCAGGAGTACGTTAGGCATACACGATTAAATGACAAACCCTAATTTGAGGGGTTTTGGCCCTATTTAAGCTCCTTACCCCCCCCCCCCAACCCTTTCCATTCTCAGGCTCGACCCCTTTAACGTCCTCCTTTGAAATCCTAACCCTAGTTTGAGCCTTGTGAGCAAAAGAAGGTGTTTTTAAGCGTTTTAGAGTGTTCTTGGTGCATCTTGGAAAAGAATGAGCTCATTGGAGAAGCGTTGGTTGCATTGGAGCTTGTAGATCTAGACCTTGTTCAGCTTGATCTTACTTTTGGAGGTATAAAGTTTCAATCTTTATGATGCATTTGTTAGATCTAGCTAGCTTTAGATGTTATGAGCTTTTGGTCACTTTAAGTGCATAAAGTTTAGATCTTGAAAGTTTGTGACCTTTTTATGGAGAAAGTTGGAAACTTTATCCATCTAAACATTATATAGATTCAGATCTCAAGGTTGGAGACTTGGACTTAATGGATTAAGTTGAAAAAGATGCACTTTTGGTCCCTTTGAGACTTAAAGACTAGATCTTGTTTGTTGGGACCATTCTAATGGATAAATTTGGAAACTTTATCCATTATAAAGCTATTAGGAACCATAAAAATTTGATCTTGGTCCTTCTATCCCTTCCGTGCAAGACTTATGATGTCTTAATGGATTAATAAGTTAGGGTTTTGGCTTTTGGAACTTTTCTAGCCATGGAAAGTCATAAAGGTGGAAACTTTATGACTTTAGTCGATGATTTGAGACTAGATTTGAGCTGTGCACAAAAGGTATTAAGTGATAGAGTACTTAATGGATAAATAAGATCAGGTCGTGTACGTTGGGCGTACGCAACTGCCATGGACTTTGACTTTGTTGACTTTCATTGACCGTTGACTTTTGACCAAGTTTGACTTTAGGTCAAACTTGAGGGTTTTGGGCTGTTAATTAAGGTTTTATTTGGTTTTGGTGACTAGCAGATTTGCGGGAGCATACAATGTAGAAAGGGAAACGTGTGTCATTTTTTGGGTTTCTTCATTTCAGGTGAGTTTTTCCTCATTGTACATGTGGGTTGAAGGCACCAATGTCGGCCCACTAGTTTTAGTTATCTTTTAGTAGAGGGGTGCCATAAGGACTGTATATAGTCATCTAGGATAGACCGAGGACTCTTGATCTAGGCTTTTTTTCCTGTTCCTTGTTCGGTTGTGGCTCTAGAGTATGATCACCTGTCCGGGTGTCTATCTCCCCTCTGAGTATATTTGAATTTTCCTTGTTTGGTTGTGGCTCTAGAGTTGGATCACCTGTCCGAGTGTCTATCTCACCTCTAAATATATGCGGTTATGTATTCCTTGGCTTTTTAGTATTTAGTATGTTGCTATGTTGTAGTGATCTGTTAGATTTTTATCCTGGTATATAGGATGTTGCTATGTTGTAGTGATCTGTTAGATTTGTATCATGGTATATAAGATGTTGCTATGCTGTAGTCATCTGTTAGATCTATATCGTGGTATATGGGATGTTGCTATGTTGTAGTGATTTGTTAGATCTGTATCCTGGTATATAGGATGTTGTTATGTAGTAGAGATCTGTAGATCTGTTTGTTGTCTGTTGACTAGTTATATGATTATCTGTTGTTGGATATAAGTTATTCGTTATGTATATATCGACATGGTATGGTGGAGTTGACACTGTACTGCTTTGTGCTGTCAGTCAACAGACCAGGGCATTCCAACCGGGAGGTTGTGGGCCAGGGGTAACCTAACCAGAAGTTTGTGGACCCAATATCTATATGGAAATCCAACCGAAAAGTTGTGGGTTGGGGCATTCCAACTGAAAGGTTGTGGGCGGGGCATTCCAACCGAAAGGTTATGGGCCAGGGGTAATCCAACCAGGAGGTTATGGACCCGATATCTGTTTTGTTATATGTTTTTGTCGGGGTACTTTAGGGGAGCTCACTAAGATTTGTCTTACAATTTCAGTTTATTTTTTTAGGTACTTTAGTTGATCGCGGTAAGGTGAAGGCATGATCGTGCACATCCTTGGATTTCATGTTATTTGGATTTTGGGATACTCTGATAAATGACTATCACTTTTGAAACAATGTTTTGTAAACAACTATGGTCATTAGGTTGTTTTTGAAAAACAATAAATTTTACTCTGATTTTTGGGATGTTACAAGTTGGTATCCGAGCCTTGGTTTGAGAGAATTGGATGAACATTCGTGTGAATCCAGACTCAAACTAAGGAACTGCAAAAGGTTTTCAAACAAAAAATTGTTTTCAAAAGTAACCAAGGAAGGATGTGATGCGCACGATCAGTCGCTGCACTTTCTAAGGCTGTTGTTGCTCCAACAACCACAGCTCTTGCTGCCGCGAGGGTTCAGGGGAGAGAGCTTTCCAATATCGGTACTTCGACAATGCGCAACCCCCGGTGTTTGATGGGGTCAGGGACTCGATTGCGGCGATGAGGTGGATGTCTTATGTGGAGAGTTGTTTCTTTAAATATTCTTGCCATACTGACCAGAAGGTCAAGTGCACCCTGAATCTTCTTCGTTGGGGTGTGAAGGATTGGTGGGAGTTTGTGACCCAGGGCTTTTCTCAGGTCAAGTGAGCCACAATAACTTGGGAGAAGTTTGTGGACATGTTCCGAGCGGAGTATATTCCTCTTGTGGAGTGGGAGTGATTGGTTCAGGAGTACCTGGATCTATGACAGACGACCAAGTTAGTGACAGAGATCACCAAGATGTTCATTGTGAGGGATTTGTTCTTTCCTGAGTTCGCATCTTCAGATCAAGCTTAGATGACTTGATACTTGAGAATTCTCAAGACAGATATTCAGCAGTTTGTATCTACCCAGTGATACAGTTCCCTCAGTGAGCTTCAGGATGCCGTGAGGAGGTGAGAGATTGAATCTGCTGAAATCAACATTGGTATGGATTCTCTTTCTAAAACAATAACTTAAACCTTCAGAATAGTCTTTGAGAAGCTAGATGATATGGTTAAAGGATTCATGAATTCGGTTGAGACCACTTTCAGGAAAGGGGAAGAAGAAGAATAGAAAACTTACCTCACCTCCGAAGGATGACTTTCAAAAGAAGACTGGTGAAACTTCTGATGAAAATAAAATTCCAGAAGGAGTCAGTATTGAAGAAATCTCAGATGAAGACAAAGACAAACAAGAAAACAAGTCTTATCCTTTTCCCAAGAAGTCTCCAGTCAAATATGCGGATAAGACCACGCCTCGTGATCTAGGAAAGAAGAAAGTTATCGAAGAAGAATAAGCCATCCCCCAATCCTCTGTAATCATATCAGAAGATGAAGTATCTTAAGACACAAGAAATCAACTTGCCTTAGATCATGAGGACAAGGATCGTTTGGGCGCTCTTATCCTCCAGTAAAAGATCAATCAAGGAATGTCTAATCAAACTCACGAAGTATCTCCTAACAACAGTGAAGAAGAAGAAGTAGAAGTTTACAATTCCCTCTTCCTTCCATGAAGGTACATTATCTGAAGATTAGAAGATAGGGACATGGTTCCTCATGAATCGTATGAAGCTCCTTTGTAACATCCCGTTTTGAGATAAATCGTATATAGATGGTTGGACCATAACTTGATCATGTGAAGGTCTCGGGTCTCGAAGGATTAAGTTTGAACCTTAAAGGAATAAGGTTCTTAGACTAAGTGTTTAAGACTTTAGGCTAAAGGTTTATTTTTTGGGCCAAAAGCAGTTGGGCTTAACCGGATATTTGGGTTGTTGGTTCAAGCCCGTCGTGACATGGTGGATGGGTTACAACAGTGTGGTGAGTGTTGCATCCCAAGCCCATAAAGACTAGGTTTTCTTCCATACTTAAAGGCTTAAACTCTTGGTTAGGCTATTTTATTCAGTATCCATCCTCTTAACTTAAAACCCTAACCCACATAACCTTATTTGCATCCTTGGAAATTTTTGTGGTCCAAAAAGCTCTCACGTGTTAAAGATTTGTAACATTCAGTATCAGGTACATTTCAAATTTTAGCTAAAACCAAAAATATTTTCATTTCCACCCCTACGCTCGGCGTAATTTAGAGCTACGCCCCACGTAACTCATTTAATTTTGGTTGCGACATTAAGCTAGTACGTTGGGTGTATGTGTAGGTACATTGAGCGTACTCATGTAAGGTTTAAACCCTAATTTTTAGGGTTTGGACCCTATTTAAAGGACTTGATACCCTCAAACCTTTCCTTACCTCCCACCTCCATCCCTCTTTGACCCTCATCTCGAAACCCTAATCATTGTGTGCATGTTTTGAAGCCCTTGAGTGTTATTTTAGTGTTCTTGGTGGTGAAGGGAGATCCTTGAAGAGGTGGTGTTGTACTCAAGCTTTTGGATCGAGATTCTTCTCATCCTTGTGCATCTTTAGAAGGTATAAAGTTCAAATCTTGATGCATGCCTTGCTAGATCTAGTTAGGGTGCAAGTTTTGTCCTTTTTGTCCTAAAAACCTTTATCTATTGCTTATTGTTCATTCTAGACCTTTTGAGGTGTCCTTTCAAGCATTTTAGAGTGTTTATTTTCATAAAAATTCTAGCTTGGTCCTTATTTTTCTTCGATGCAAGAGTTATGGAGTTTTAGATGATAATGTAAGTTAGGGTTTTGGTTTTGAGCTTCCTTTTGCCATCCAAAGGCATAAAGGTTACAACCTTATGACTTTAGATGTTTATTGGAGTTAGATCTGAAGTTTTGACGTTAAGTATTAAAGCATTAAGACCTTAATAGAAGGTATAAATCTCTGAAGAGAACGTCGAGTGTAACCATGTGTACGCTACACGTACTGGATCGTTGCCCCGTAACCCTTCTGCATAAAATATTGTATATGGGGCGTAATGGGTAGTACGCAGGGCGTACTAGCACGAAACCCAATTAGGCCATTTTTGGGCCTTGGGCCATTAGGGGTTTTGGGCCTTATCTAGTTGGGTCGTGACTGGGAAGGGAAAAGTGGTCTTTTTTCCTTTAGCAAGATAAAGGATGAATTGGACCTTTATTTATGGATTAATCTCGATTATTAATTAGGATTGTTATTGGGTTATGTTTAGTGTGAGGAGCAGTGTTAGTAGCATCTCGAGTGTGCGATTCATTTATCTTTAGTTAAAGTTGAGTCTTCTTACCACACTAGTCGGTCGAAGGCACCAAGGCCGACCCACTGATTTGTATGTGTAGGATGTATGTTATTATATGACTATTACTTATGCGATTGTATGATATATGAATGGAGCCAATTTGGGCTTGGAGTCATTATGGACTCGGGGTTGATATGGACACGGGGGTTAATACGGACTCGACACAACTATTTGTTGTTACAATAGGGTTGATATGGACTCGGGGGTTGTTATGGACCTGACACAGCCACATGTTGTTATATTATGTGTATGGTTTATGTGGTATTTTGGGGAAGCTTGCTAAGATTTATGCTTACAGATATGTTTTTGGTTTCAGGTACTTCCGGTACAAAAAGGAAGGGCCCTACGTGATGGCACGACATCCTCCCCTCATGATTTCCACATTTTATGATCTATGTTACTCTGATAATTTGTGATAGTTCGTATTTTTTATGTTTTCAAGACATGTTATGTTTGGATTGATGAATTGAAAAATGAAATTTTTACTTATGGAGTTTGGGTCGTTACAAGTTGGTATCAGAGCCTTGGTTTGAGAGATTCGAGCACACTTTCGGGTGTGTTAGAATTCAAACTGAGGAAATGATAATCTATTCAAAATAAAACTTAAATTTTAAAAAGATTTCACCAAGTAAAAAGGGGTGTGATGCGTGAAATCAGCCGAGCTCAAGTAAGTAATTCCCAAAACACCCACACTTATGTGTTATGATTAGCATATCTAATATCTGAATTGTATGTTAGCATACAATTCAGATATTAGATAGAATTGCTTGATTTGTGTGTTGCATTATAGCCAAAGGGAATTAGATGTCATGTATTACTCGGAATTGATATCAACTCAGTTAATTGCTAACTGTATGATTTTAAAGTTGTATATGATTAGGAATATATAGCCCTAAAATGATCGATTTAGACTCATTTCCTATTCCTTATTTGGCTGTGCACTTAGGGTAGAATCATCATTTGACAGTCTAGGTGATCACATTTTATGTATAACTTGCATGCATAATGCAACCGAGAGTGTTAATTGAGATTGTATGTATGGTAGAAGCGGTCAGATTGATAATTCCTAGGAGACCCCAGGTAATGTCATAGTATATTTTGTATGATGTATAGAATAGGATTGGTATATAGATTTATTGTGGTGACTTAGAGGAATCAAGACGGCTCTTGAGGAGGGTACAAATAGGTGTGGAAGGTAGTATTTGGCCCGTACTATTGGAAGAACAGGAACTGTACTTCAGACAAGGACGGACCTGGGGATTCAAAGGAGGCTCGTATAGTGAGAGTTCCCTCGAGTTTTATGCTAATTGTTATTTTTGGGTGTTTATTCATTGACTTATAGTCTCTCAAAGTCGGGATATCAAAGCTGAAAATTTTATGTTTTTCAGCTTTCTTTGTATTTTGTGATAGATTTAAAACATGTATATCTAATTCGTTTGAAGTCGGAATAGCATGTGATTTTTTCCAAAGTGTAGTATAGAGTTTGTACATGATTTTAGACTATAATTTTGTCATTTTTGGTTTAATATTCATTGATTTATAGTCTCCCAAAGTTGAGATATCAAAGCTGCGAATTTTTTTTTCTCAGCTTTATTTTTGTATTTTGTGAAATTTTAAAACATGCATTCGACCCACTTTACCCGGTTCCCCGGGTTTTTCAGTTTTAGACCCACTTACCCCGTTCCATTCGACCCACTTTGATATTTCCGGGTTTTCCGGTTCTAGACCCACTTTACCCGGTACCTTACCCGGAACCGAACCGGAACCGGTTCTTATATACCGGTCCGGTTTCCGGTCCTAAAAAATCTCGTTAACCGGTTCCTGGGTTTTCCGGGTCCGGGTCTACCGGTCCGGGTTTGGACCCACTCTCATCCTTAGTAGGGTTTGCCTCCTATATGCTGAGGGACCGAGCGCGTGACTCGTGGGATGAGGTCGGCCGAGCCATGGGGACTGCATCGATGGCAACCATGACTTGGGAGGAGTTTTTTATGAGGATCCAAAGGGATTTTTCACCGGTGATCGAGGTGAAGCAGCTGGCGAGGGAGTTTCAGGACCTTCGCCAGACTACTAAGACTGTGGCAGAGATCACCACCTAGTTCCGAGAGAGGGCTCTTTTGGTTCCGCAGTATGCTGCGGATGAGGAGCTGAAGAAGGCGATATATCATGACATGTTGAGGGATGACATCAAGGAGTTCGTGAGTTGTTTGGCGGGAAAGACCTTGAATGATATAAGTGAGAGGGACCTCGAGCGGGAGATTGAGCTGGAGCTAGGACGAAGCACAAACCAGAGTAGGTGCAGACTGTTGTGGGCCAAGCTAAGAGTCCCAAGACTTTTGATTCGCATTCTAGGGGCCAACAAGGTCGGGGTTGCTGCGGAAAATGCGGAAAGCAACATAGTGGGGCATGTTGATCAGTAGGTTCGGGTTGTTATAGATATGGTCAGTCAGGTCATATGAGTATGGATTTCCCCCGGAGTGCATCGATCTGTTTTCACTACAACCAGATAGACCATAAAAAGACTGATTATCTGAGCTTGTTAGGAGGGGCAGTGGTGGCCCCTGTACCAGCCACCTTGAGGATTACCGATGGCCGCCAGGGCAAGGTAGAGACACCTATGGTAAAGAGCAGCGCATTTTAGCTGACTACCGATGAGACTCGAGCAGCACCGGATGTGGTTACCAGTATGTAATTTTAATATATCTTTTTTGCTTTCCTGTGTAACACCCATTCCAGGTATGAATCTAAATTGCAAATGTTTAATGCTTTCTGGGTGGCCACGGCGTGGTGGAGTATCACCACGACATGGAAATTCTTTTTGGGCCGCGGGTTTTTTATGGACCACCACGGCATGGCAAATAGGTGCCATGGCGTGGTAGCCGCTGTTGGAGAAAAACCCTAATTTTTATAGTTTGCACCCTATTTATGCTTCTTTAACCCCCAAGACCTTTTACCCTCATCAGCCTCCATTTCCCACTCTGTTCCTTTCAAACCCTAATCTTCATTGGTGTCACACCCCGATCCTTGTCGGAATCGATCAAGGCGTGATATATTGTTCAAAGTCTCATGACAACTATGTTATAATATGATTAGATTCAATTAAGTACTAAGTATGCAAACAAGATCCACAACATACAAATATAAATCCAAATACGAACAACATTTATTACATCAAATTTAAATAGTCTTGTGGATTTCTAAGGCACAACCTATTTTTCATCAACTTCATTCTTCAAATCTGCATCATGGGTAAAAACAGGTCAACTACGAGAGTTGGTGAGTAATCTAATTTTAGTAGAGAAAATTGTGAAGTTGAAACATTTATAATTTGAAATTTGTTTTCTTTTGAAGTCGGCAAACAATTGTATTTGAGATAACGGTTTATAAATCAAAAATTGATTAACAAATGATAACAACAACAATAAGTCCTCACCCTATATATACATATGTATATATATATATATATATATATATATATATATATATATATATATATATATAAATATATAAACGATGGAGCATCTAATCATCAAACACACTCAACCACGTGCGATCAATCACCTTAGCGTCCCAAGGCGGGGTGGTCAACCCAATAGCGCTATTATTGTCCATAACGTACCTCAAGAATACGGGCATAGTCATGGAGATTAGACTAAAAATGGTAATGCACTACAAGTACATGTAGCGTAAACAAACAATAGTTATACAATTAATGACTCACGTATAAATGTCCCAACAATGTCTCAATTGTGATAAAACAATAAAATGAAGTTGGAACATATTAGAACCACATGATACACCCCAAAAGTATTGAAAATTATAAAATATGGGGTAGATTACTCACATTAGTCCCAAAACGACATGCGTGTGTCGTACGATAGACGGTTCGGGTCGAAATGGCGTAAAACCTAATATAATTAATAGTTTTGGTTTACGAACTGTTAAACGAGAATAGAGTACTAATACAATACAATTAGACACATATTCTTATATTAGATGAATTAACAATAATTCATTTTGATTAGAATATTAAGGTATTCATTTGTTAAATGAATTTTAAATTGAATTAATTACTTTGCATAATTAATTTATATTTTCAATTTAGGCAAGATTTTAATAATTTCTTATTAAAATAATAACTTGCCAAATTATAATTATTTACAGATTTTAACAATTATTTATATGAAATAATCATTAAAATGCATTTTTACATGCTTAAATACTTAGGAAAATGGTTTTAAATAGTAAACAGTATTGAAAAATTATGAAATTAGTAGGAATTCATTATTTCATACAATATTAATTACTGTAAAATTTTTATATTTTTCTGAACTGTTTTAGTATTTATTTAATACTTTAATGATTAAACAACAACACAATTCAGGAAAAATAATAAATGATTCGCAAAAATTCTGTAAAATTAACCATAGTTTTATAACATGATATAGAGCCCAATGTATAATTTTCGGATATTTGTGACTATGGGAAGTATTTTTTATATATTTCATTATTAATTAATCAATAAAACCATAAATAATAGTAAACAGTAATATAAATGCATGAAACTTCATAAATTATGTTTAATCAATATATGGGTCATCCCAGAATTTTCTCAGAATTTATTGAATGCAAAAAGTATTTTATGTGAATTATTGCCCTACTTTATTGCAATAATTATAGTAATTGAATAAAAATAAGTTATTTTCTGAAAATTTCCAGAACTTCTTATTTTATTGATGGGGTTCTGAGAAAAATTAGGTTTATGCATAAAATGAGTTTTAGATAGTTTGGTGGATTTAATTTGTTTCTTGTATGAATTTGAAACTTTTAACAACATACCTTGTTGAATGCTTCAAGAGGGATGAAGATTGGAGTATAATAGATTGTTCTTGGCTGGAATATGAGTATTTCTTGGATGAATTTCGAGATTGAGAGTGAGAGAAAGAATAGAGAAGGTTTAAGTGGTGAAGAGAATAATGTGTTAGGAGAAAAAGGAAAGGAAAATGGATGGGAGGTGTGAGTGGGAGACCATGGGAATAATCTTTTTGCTTTTGGTGGTCTTCATAATTTCCCACTAACACAAGCATCTTTTACATAATTAATATAAGAGTTTTATAAAATTTAATGTAAAGTTTATAAAAATAGAGTTTTATAAAAGATAGGTTATTATTTGATTATAACAATCTACTTTGATTTGAAGTTTAATTATAGCATTCAAGTTTGATTCTTTTAATTTAATTAGAGCATTATACTTTGATTTGATTTTAATATGGTATCATAATTTAATTGGATTATAGTTATAACGTTGTACTATACTATGTTGCTATTAACGTCAATTTATATCGTAGTGTATGGGTTTTGATCCTATTAGCGTCAAGTAATCTTGAGCAGGGTTTATTAAATTTCCAATGTTGTTTAGCACTGTAAAGGCTAAGGAAAATCAAACACACGAATTTTCCAAATGATGTTTTCTCATTAAAGTAGCGAATTGTACAGTTATTACATAACGTAAACCCTAACATACAAGGGTTAAGGGAGTTGACCGGTTTGACTTGTTGACTTAGTTTGACTTTGCCTTGACCGAAATTTGACGGTTGTCACATCATCCCCCCGTTAGAAGGAATTTCGTCCCGAAATTTTCATTTTGACTGGGATTTCGAGAGTTTGGGAAGAGATGTGGATACTTTTGTTTCATCTGATCCTCGCGTTCCCAGGTGAATTCGGGTCCTCGTTTAGCGTTCCAGCGAACCTTCATAATGGGAATACGACTTTGCTTTGTTCTTTTGATCTCTCGATCCATGATTTCTGGTTCTTCCACGAAGTGGAGACTCTCGTTGATTTCAATTTCGTCACGAGGTATCACGAGGGTCTCGTCGGATAGATTTTGTCAATCATATCTTCGGGGTTAAAATATAGTTTTATTAGTTACCTATAGCGACGACTCGTTGTCACCACAGGTTTAATCTATTACGATGACTTGTTGTCGCTATAGGTTTTTAACAAGGGCCAACGACATACCTATAGCGACACACAAGTCATAATTTGCATGTGTGAAGACTTGGAGTACTTTCTAATGAAAAGTGTGCTACTGGGGAAATTGGAAACTGGTACGTAGCTTCAAAGTCAAGAATATGCAGTAGGCATGTGATGCATTAAATGCATGAGGCACACAAGTCATAATTTTCAGCAACATATACGTATATGTGTGTGAATTGAAGAAGAAGGTTACGGCTCAAAGAATATATATATATTCATTTTCTTCTTCATTTGTTAGATACACAATAACCATAACATCATAGACTATATATATTCAATTTCGTTTGTAATTTTCACTAGTTTATATTCCGCGAGTGTTACCGAAATCATTTATCAATTTTTCGGAAGTGCTTAACTTGTTTTGTTGCATTCCCACAACTTGCTATTAATTACTTCTCCCACTTTACTTATAAATCATCACATTCTTATCGCGACTTTTAACTTCTCCCTCACAAATGGATCCACCTGCAGATCACCAAAACCCCATAGATGACCTCGATTGGTTTCAATACTTTGATCATCAAGATCTTTTCAGGTATATATAAACGTCACTCATTACACCATCTTTCGCATAGAAAAGTGATTTTGTCGACATTGATCAAAACATGGTTTGGATTTGTAGTGATCAAAAAGAGTCTTTCATCGTGTTGGATTTGATTATCTTGAGTTTTTTTTTTTTTTTTTTTTTTTTTTGGATTTTTGCAGTGGTGACATGCTCGACCATCGTGATTACGAGTTGTCGGAAAAATTGCATGAAGTGCTCGATCAGAACGTTTCCACAGTACTTAACAAAGATCAAAACATCATTTCTAGAAATGAGTTTCACGATTTTGATCCCCTTAAAGACATAAGCTTATGGGATTGTTGGGAGGATGGTAATTTACCATTGGTTAGTTTCAGTGAAGACTGTAAATCCGGTGGTGAGGCTACATGTAGTTCTAGTGCTGCCACCACTGATCACGGTGGCCGGAAGGTGGCAAAGAGATTGAGACCATTGGAGTTTGAAGAGATAGAGAAGTACTTTGAGATGCCGATAATCATGGCAGCAAAGGAACTAGGGATAGGGTTAACATTGTTGAAGAAAAGATGCAGAGAGCTAAACATAAACAGATGGCCTCATAGAAAACTTACGAGCCTACAATCCCTCATTCAAAATGCCAAGGTAAATTACGATAATAACCTTCTATACATTACTCATGCATGCATGCCTGCACTTGGTAACCAAAGTAGTTTTGGTATTTTCTAAAATTTTAATTATTAGTTTCTTTATAACATAAACAATGGCCCTAGGCATATTCCACATCAAATCAATTGATTTACTACGATTTCCTGATTTATATTTATATAAACTTAACTCATTGTAAATTTTGTGAACTCACACGAAAAATATATTGCATCTACCTTTTTTAAAAAAAACTAGGAGTTGGGATTAAAGGAGGAGATAGAGACGTTAGAAGGGCACAAGAAGATGATGGAGAAATTGCCAGGTATGGAATTGACAAAAAGAACAAAGAAGCTTAGGCAAACTTGCTTCAAAGCTATTTATAAGAAGAGAGGACTTAACAATCCTTAGTCCTTACCTTTTCTTTTAGCCATTTTGTTATAATTAGTGGATTTTAATCTACATTGTATGTGTTTTTCTCTTGATAGTTTGATACCCTTTTTAGTTTCATTGTGTTTGTCTATTGATTTTTAATGCAGAAAATTTTGTATAATTTGGGTATTATAGTTTGTATTATGTATTTAACTATGTTCTAGATTGCCGACACGACTACGCTGACGACTCTATACCAGAGGTCTATATAAATAGACTTATGAAGTTAGTAGGAATAACTTGATTATAATCTTGTGATTTGTTCCATGTCTGATCCACTCCTAGGATTCACTCGACATGCCCCCAGTTATGTGTAATTAAAATTTTATTAGACTGTTGATCCTAATGAGTCTACCCTGAGTATCTTCGATCTTCTTTTCTTTGACCTTTGTTTCCACCACATGGGCTAAGAAAGCCATATATTCTTTTCGTAGATATGATCGAGCTTGAGTACATGACATAAGACTAAGCTTTTTCGAATGAGTCTCGCCATAAATACGAAGACTTTGACCGTCGGCGAGAGGAATACGAATGAACTTATCGTAACATACTATTTCAACATGGTTTTGGGATAGCCCATACATTCCTACGATGATGTCGAAGCTACCAAGTTCCATAGGAACTAAATTGACAGAAAATTTATGACCGCAAAAATCAAAAGTGTAATCTTGGATGACTGCATTGAGTGAAACGTATTTTCCATCGGCGACTTCTACGGTAAAGTACTCATCAAGAATCGTGCGAGATGTGTGAAGTATGGGCTCAAATTCCAAAGACACAAAACTTTTAGCGGCACCTGAATCAAAAAGTACTGACGCGTAGCAGTCATTTATGAGAAACGTACCATTTACGACCTTGTTATCGATCTTCGCTTGGGTTGCGGTAATGACAAAGGCTCGGCCTTTGGGAGCTGGAACCTGCATTGTTGGATTTGCCTGGGCTTGGGTGTTGATGATATTGACTAGCCTAGGACACGCGTTTCTGAAATGGGTGGCGTCACCACAGTTGAAGCATGTTCCAGTTGGATACCGGGTTTGTGTTTGCTGATTTGAGGGTAGATAGAGTGGTCGCTGAGTTTTTGGTGCACGACATGTGTCCGCCAAGTGGCCATAGCGACCACAATTCGCACAGAGGTGACACAGGCTGGTGGTCATATGGTGATAGTTACAGTGGTTACAGAGGGGGTGAGGTCCGGTATACGGCTTTTTATTCGGTTGGGCTTGTGGGGTGACTTGGGGATAGGAGTAGCAGGGGTAATAACAGCATGGTTGTGGTGATGAATTTTCCGCTTCTTTTTGTCATGTCGGTGGGAGGACTCGGACTTGACAATTAGGGGGGTCTCAGGGGTCGGCTTTTCAATTGACATCTTTGAACCCTTGCGTGGGAGGACACCATCGTTCATATTGTCCTCGTTGAGTTGACCTGCTATTTCAATGGCGGATTCTAGGGTAGATGGCCTGCTGCTGGTCACCGAATCACGGATCTGGCGTGGTAACCCTTTGATGTAGCGGCGTATTGCAGTTTTCATAGGTTGAACCATGTGAGGTAGGCGTCTTGAGAGATCATGGAATCTATTGGTGTAGGTCGCGTTGTCGCCTCCCACCTGTTTCAGATTCCAGAATTCATCCTCGAGAGTTTGCAATTTGCTGTCAGGGCAGAACTTCTCCATCATGCGTTCCTTTAGTTTTAACCAGGTCATTCCCAAGGCAACAACCTCTCCCTTTGCCCGTTTTTCTAGGTTCCACCATGTGAGAGCATGACCTTGGAGGCACCTTGTAGCATGACGGACCATCAGGTCCTCAGGACACTCGCTATGGATGAAAGTACTCTCCATTTCTTCAATCCATGTGAGGAGTGCGGTGGCACCATCGATGCCTTTGAAGTAAGGCGGATTGCAGTTACGAAAGTGCTTGAACGAGCAACGAGGAGTGGTTGCTGGAGCTTGTGGCTGAAGAGAATGAAGTTGGGTTGCAATTGTTGGGATGACGTTTGCTACCTCCTTGGCGATAAGGGCAGCTAGCCTTCGGTTGTTGCGAGCAGCGTATGGGGGTCGTAATGCCATCTACGAGAAACACGCATATGGACTTGTGAGTTATTTGTAAATTGATTATGGAAATAAAGTTTTTAGACATTGTTGGGTAAAATAATTGTAAAACACTTGTTGGGCCATGGTTAGGAGTGTTGGGCACCTTTTGGGCTTTCCATGGTTACTAAATGTGAAACATGTAGCACTTGCGTGGGCCCCCACAAAACTAAGTTTTCACATGTCTTTCCCACTTCTAGGCCCATTAGGGAACTTAATAGTCCAATGAGTTGGCCATTTTGGAGTGTATCCTTTCGGATACGTTTGATAAGGTCGGGTATTTTGATGGCTCAAAAGTAATGTGAATGACGCGCTTTGGCCTATAGGTTTGGGAACTCTCGCCTTTGGTCCCCAGGTAAGCAAACTGGTCCCTCGGTTGATTGGGATGTATACGAATGCTTGCCTAGTCAGGACTTTCGGGCTACCGGCACCTCCCCCTTCCAGTTACTACGCGTCCATTACTATGATCCTACCCAACTAGAGTGGATGACTTTGAATTTCCTATGAGCTTTAAGGAATATATATGTATATACATTTTTTTTAATACCACTTGAATATGTGTGTGATTTTTCAGAGAAAGAGGAGAATATTCACCAGTGTATGCACACATATAAGTGTCAGGAGTAATACGTATGCACTTAAGGGAGCAATTAACACACAAAGGTATTCCTAGGCTTTTCTAAGTGTGAATTGCATGCAGTTGTGTGTGCATTTTATAAACTAGCATACGAGAGGACCCTAAAGGCTATAGACTAGGTCAAGGAAATTAACCTAATTCCCTATAGTCAAGGGCTCTGATACCAATCTGTCACACCCCGATCCTTGTCGGAATCGATCAAGGCGTGATATATTTATTGTTCAAAGTCTCATAACAACTATGTTATAATATGATTAGATTCAATTAAGTACTAAGTATGCAAACATGATCCACAACATACAAATACAAATCCAAATACGAACAACATTTATTACATCAATTTTAAATAGTCTTGTGGATTTCTAAGGCACAACCTATTTTTCATCAACTTCATTTTTCAAATCTGCATCATGGGTAAAAACAGGTCAACTACGAGAGTTGGTGAGTAATCTAATTTTAGTAGAGAAAATTGTGAAGTTGAAACATTTATAATTTGAAATTTGTTTTCTTTTGAAGCCGGCAAACAATTGTATTTGAGATAACGGTTTATAAATCAAAAATTGATTAACAAATGATAACAACAACAATAAGTCCTCACCCTATATATATACATATGTATATATATATATATATATATATATATATATATATATATATATATATATATATATATATATATATATATATATATATATAAATATATATAGGATGGAGCATCTAATCATCAAACACACTCAACCACGTGCGATCAATCACCTTAGCGTCCCAAGGCGGGGTGGTCAACCCAATAGCGCTATTATTATCCATAACGTACCTCAAGAATACGGGCATAGTCATGGAGATTAGACTAAAAATGGTAATGCACTACAAGTACATGTAGCGTAAACAAACAATAGTTATACAATTAATGACTCACGTATAAATGTCCCAACAATGTCTCAATTGTGATAAAACAATAAAATGAAGTTGGAACATATTAGAACCACATGATACACCCCAAAAGTATTGAAAATTATAAAATATGGGGTAGATTACTCACATTAGTCCCAAAACGACATGCGTGTGTCGTACGATAGACGGTTCGGGTCGAAATGGCGTAGAACCTAATATAATTAATAGTTTTGGTTTAGGAACTGTTAAACGAGAATAGAGTACTAATACAATATAATTAGACACATATTCTTATATTAGATGAATTAACAATAATTCATTTTGATTAGAATATTAAGGTATTCATTTGTTAAATGAATTTTAAATTGAATTAATTACTTTGCATAATTAATTTATATTTTCAATTTAGGCCAGATTTTAATAATTTCTTATTAAAATAATAATTTGCCCAATTATAATTATTTACAGATTTTAACAATTATTTATATGAAATAATCATTAAAATGCATTTTTACATGCTTAAATACTTAGGAAAATGGTTTTAAATAGTAAACAGTATTGAAAAATTATGAAATTAGTAGGAATTCATTACTTCATACAATATTAATTACTGTAAAATTTTTATATTTTTCTGAACTGTTTTAGTATTTATTTAATACTTTAATGATTAAACAACAACAAAATTCGGGAAAAATAATTAATGATTCGCAAAAATTCTGTAAAATTAACCATAGTTTTATATCATGATATAGAGCCCAGTGTATAAGTTTCGGATATTTGTGACTATGGGAAGTATTTTTTATATATTTCATTATTAATTAATCAATAAAACCATAAATAATAGTAAACAGTAATATAAATGCATGAAACTTCATAAATTATGTTTAATCAATATATGGGTCATCCCAGAAGTTTCTCAAAATTTATTGAATGCAAAAAGTATTTTATGTGAATTATTGCCCTACTTTATTGCAATAATTATAGTAATTCAATAAAAATAAGTTATTTTCTGAAAATTTCCAGAACTTCTTATTTTATTGATGGGGTTCTGAGAAAAATTAGGTTTATGCATAAAATGAGTTTTAGATAGTTTGGTGGATTTAATTTGTTTCTTGTATGAATTTGAAACTTTTAACAACATACCTTGTTGAATGCTTCAAGAGGGATGAAGATTGGAGTATAATAGATTGTTCTTGGCTGGAATATGAGTATTTCTTGGATGAATTTCGAGATTGAGAGTGAGAGAAAGAATAGAGAATGTTTAAGTGGTGAAGAGAATAATGTGTTGGGAGAAAAAGGAAAGGAAAATGGATGGGAGGTGTGAGTGGGAGACCATGAGAATAATCTTTTTGCTTTTGGTGGTCTTCATAATTTCCCACTAACACAAGCATCTTTTACATAATTAATATAAGAGTTTTATAAAATTTAATGTAAAGTTTATAAAACTAGAGTTTTATAAAAGATAGGTTATTATTTGATTATAACAATCTACTTTGATTTGAAGTTTAATTATAGCATTCAAGTTTGATTCTTTTAATTTAATTAGAGCATTATACTTTGATTTGATTTTAATATGGTATCATAATTTAATTGGATTATAGTTATAACGTTGTACTATACTATGTTGCTATTAACGTCAATTTATATCGTAGTGTATGGGTTTTGATCCTATTAGCGTCAAGTAATCTTGAGTAGGGTTTATTAAATTTCCAATGTTGTTTAGCATTGTAAAGGCTAAGGAAAATCAAACACACGAATTTTCCAAATGATGTTTTCTCATTAAAGTAGCGAATTGTACAGTTATTACATAACGTAAACCCTAACATACAAGGGTTAAGGGAGTTGACCGGTTTAACTTGTTGACTTAGTTTGACTTTGCCTTGACCGAAATTTGACGGTTATCACATCATCCCCCCGTTAGAAGGAATTTCGTCCCGAAATTTTCATTTTGACTGGGATTTCGAGAGTTTGGGAAGAGATGTGGATACTTTTGTTTCATCTGATCCTCGCGTTCCCAGGTGAATTCGGGTCCTCGTTTAGCGTTCCAGCGGACCTTCATAATGGGAATACGACTTTGCTTTGTTCTTTTGATCTCTCGATCCATGATTTCTACCGGTTCTTCCACGAAGTGGAGACTCTCTTGATTTCAATTTCGTCACGAGGTATCACGAGGGTCTCGTCGGATAGATTTTGTCAATCATATCTTCGGGGTTAAAATATAGTTTTATTAGTTACCTATAGCGACGACTCGTTGTCACCACATGTTTAATCTATTACGATGACTTGTAGCATTGTGAAACTTTAGGGTTTAACATTTGGACACTTTACAGGCATCCAAAGTCATAAAGTTGGAAACTTTATGACTTACAATGTCATTTGGGATCAAAATTGAGTTTTAGACGAAAGGACTTTAGGGATTAGGAGCTTAATGTTTAAGCCATGTTGAGTTTTTGCTCTTTTTGAACTTAGAATTTCATATCCTTACTCATTGGAGCGACTTAAGGGATAAAGTTGGAACTTTATCTATTTAGACCCCAGAATAGACCAGATTTAGGTTTTGGAGCCCCTGAGATTGAAGAAATTGACTTATCCCATTAAGATGTTCGGGGAATAGTGACCACGACATGGTTTGGACCACCACGGCGTGGCGAATGGGCTAAGGCTCGTCTGTTTTGGTGTTTTTGTGGCCACGACGTGGCCATGGAAGGCCACAACATGGCGATCAGCTGTAGGTTGACTTTTAACTTTGACCTTTGACAAGTTTTGACCAAGTTGACCTAAGGGTATTTTACTTATTTTGAGTTGTAATTGAGAATTGGTCACTATTTTTTGGATAGGTGATCGATAGAGTAGATATTCGGAGTTGTGTCCTGTTCAACGATCATTTCAAACTGAGTGGTGAGTCTTCCTCGTTGTATTTATGGGTCGAAGGCTCCAAGGCCGACCCATTAGATTAGATATCCTGTTTAGTTGTGTACTGTTATGTTGAGATACGTGTTTACTGATTAGGAGTAGGATGGTAGATCTGTAGGACTACCTGTGTTTGATGATTATTGATTAATATTGCATATGTCGACATGTTATGGTTTGTTGGGTTGAGGCGGACCAGCTGGTGCTGAAGGCCAAGATACCCAGGGTGGCCCAGATAGACTGAAGGCCTACAAGGCGGTACAGTCAGGCTGAAGGACCGAAGAGCTGTCCAGATAGACTATAGGCCCGGTGCGGCGGTCCAGTAAGGCTGAAGGCACATGTATGCATGTTGTTATGTGTTTTGTTGTGTGGTGATACTTTTGGGGAACTCACTAAGTTTTGGCTTACAATTTTAGTTGTTGTTTCAGGTACTTCAGAGGATCGGGGGAAAGTAAAGGCGTGATCAAGCACATTCCTTCAAATTTTAAGTTATTGGATTTTTGGGATACTCTGATTATGGATTAGTACTTTTGAAATAATGTTTTTGTAAACAATTATTATCTTGGGTTGTTTTTAAAATGAAAAATTTTCTCGGATTTTTGGGATGTTACATCCTTATTTATGCTTATATTGTATCCGATCATGTATAGGGACTTTCTTAATCAATGGTATGATTGATCATGTTCTGTTAGATTCTGGTGCTACCTGATCCTTTGTATCTGTTGCGATCAGCAAGAAGTTTGGTGATGCTCCTGCGATTCTGGACTATCCGTTGGAGGTCGAGATTGTTGATGATCATTTTGTGAGTGCTTCAAGGATTAATCGTGGGTGTGTACTGAACATGTTCAGCGAGAAGTACTCTATTGATTTGGTGTTGATTCCTCTGCGAGGGTCGAAGGTTATTATCGGGATGGACTGGTTGGGTCCTAATGGGACCATGATTGATTCTGAGTGCCAGCTGGTAAGATTTCGAACCCTAAGTAGGGGAGAACTAGTTATTCATGGCGAGGGAGCTTCACATGGGTCGACTCTCTATTCAGTTGCGAGGGCCAGGATATATCTTCAGTAGGGTTGTTTTGTTGGATTAGGTGTCTAAGCCTATAACTATAATTGGTATGTACTTGAACCGAGAGTAGCATGGTCCATTTTGGGTTGCATTCACCAGAAAAATCTGATAGGATAGATATTTGAGAAAGAGGTTATCTATTATTTATTGATATATTATAAGTATGATATATTAATTGAGGAATCATATTATTTAATTAGTATTGATCAAGAATTAATTTGGAACTAATTTAGTGATCAAAAGAGACTAATTAAATATACAGGGGCTGATTTTGTAAATCAATGATACATATAGGTTGGGCTAATAATCCATGATTGATTATTGATGGGCTAAGCTTATGTATGGATCCATAAAGTGTTAGTCCATTACAAGCCTAAGTGTAAGAATTAGGGTTACACATGACACTTGGAATTCTAACATTATATATATGTAACGTCTTGGCCTAAAATCGGACACACTAGTCTTCTTAGAGAAACTATAGTTGATTTTGAGTGCCTCCAACCTTTATCTCAAGTTCTCAAATTGTTGGTGGTGTTTTGTGAACCATTTGAGGCGTCACACTTGAGGTGCTAAGTTCTAAAAGGCCAAATACAACAAGCTACAACAAGAGGTATTCTTCTCACTAGTTTTTATGACGCATACACCAAATTTTTTATGCTAGTTAGGCTTCATGCTTTGGAAAACAATATTGTGTGTATAATTAGAGAAAACTTAGATCCAAAGAATTAGGGTTGTATGTGCACCATAAGGCTGTTATAATGCTCAAAACCCATCAGTGGTATTAGAGCCTATGGTAGTTTTCTGTTATATTGATGCATGGTTGATTGTTTAAACTTGAAGCAAAATGAAAAACTGTTTCTGCCAGACTGAACTCAACGAGTTCATTAAGGAACTCGACGAGTTCATGATGAACTCGACGAGTTCAATGCCTGGCTCGACGAGTTGCATTGTCTGGTGGCAGGTTTTCGGGTTTTTTTGGCCTAAATTGGATTAGGATCATTACCACAAACTGTTTTATATCACAGAATTCATTTTTTATGATATGGTAGTGATTATCCTCATCCAATTAAAAGACAATTGTCAAAATTTTGAGATAATTGTTAGTTTATATGATAAGCTAATTACTTGTAAATTGTTGATTTGATATTATCTTGCCTTATGAGTTAGATTAGATCAATGACAAATTACAAGATAATTTTATTGGTTAAAATTGATCTAAATGCTTTTAAAGAATTCCATAACTTGTCTTCAAGTTATGGAAAATGAAAAGTCTCATTCATAAAAAAATGCATTAACTCATAAGTTATGGAAACCAAAAGTTTTGAAGAGTTACAAAACTTGCCCTCAAGTTTTAGAATTTGTAAAGTCTCACTTATGAAACATTTAATTCCAAACCTTAGAATTTTAAAAGTTTAAAATTCAACCCTTATACTGTTATAATATTTAAAGTTAATATATATATATATATATATATATATATATATATATATATATATATATAAGACAAGTCACTCTTACCGTTAGTAGGTCTTATTCACGAAGTCGGTCTATAAGGGGGGTATAAGGAAATTGCCTATAAAATGGCGATTGAATGGGTGTCCACTCTCACCCACCACTTCCTTGACTGGTGGAGGGTCGTTAGCCGAACGGGTAGGATAGGACATTAATTCTCATTAAAAAGTATAATGATAATTATAAAGTAACTAAATGTTTTTTATAAAATTCCCAATCTTAGTTACTTTAGGAAAAAATGTCAAAATGATGCTATTCCATGAAATTTCACTTTGCACCTTGTCAAGTCGTTAGTGGAGCGTGTGTGGTTAACTGGCATACAAACTTGGACTAGTAAGGGTGAAAAAGGGTAGCTCGATGTTTGTCATAGATCAATGGAGCGTGTGTGGTTTACCGGCACATTGATTAGGTGATAAATGACATCGAGTGTACCAAACACATTTGCATGGTTATTCACACCTTGTTTGTGATCCTCGATATCCCAGTCACAAACTTGAAGGGCATAAGCGAGATTTAAACATGCCATTGAAAAGTTCAATGAATCTCAAAAGAATCTAGGAATTTCAAATTATTTAAAACTTAATAATCAATTTTGTTTTTCATGGTGGAAATTGGTAAATCGTCATTTACCTACCTTCAAATATTTTGCAATTGGATTACGGCATCCCTCTTCCGAATTGTAGAATATTGTGTTGGGTCCTAGCCTTAATATTTTAGTTGGGTGTTATATTAAAGATTCTTATCTAATCTAAACTTTGTCTTTATTTTTCAGATGTCTTCCAACACCGCTTCTGGCTCCAACCCTTCTGGCTCTTTCTCCCTCATGAACTTGTGTGGGAGAGTCATCTTTGATGGTTTGAATTTCAATGATTGGATTTGAAACATTAGGA
The DNA here is from genome assembly GCF_052849685.1 of Lactuca virosa. NCBI lineage: Eukaryota > Viridiplantae > Streptophyta > Magnoliopsida > Asterales > Asteraceae > Lactuca > Lactuca virosa. The sequence continues at coordinate 257,618,591 of NC_136434.1, forward strand.
TGGTTACCCGTTACGAGGACAAGGAATATGTGCTCGAAAAAGAGCTTCAGGAGATTGATGAAGCCACTGCTACTCCTGAAGAGGTTGCTGAATATCGGGCACATGAGAAGGACGCCACAAAGGTGTCATGCATCATGCTTGCCACTATGGCAGCTGAACTTCAAAATTCCTATGAGGACTACTACTCTTTTGAGATGCACCAAGACTTTATGGAAAGATACCATCAAAGTGCTCGTCAGGAAAGGTATGAAATCATTGCCTCCATGATAACAACCAAAATGAAGGATGGAGATTCCATCATGGCCCACTTACAGAAAATGCAAATGTTTGTGGACCGCTTGCTGAAGTTGAATGTTAACTTCGATGAAGAGTTGGCCATTGATATTATCCTACATTCTTTGCCTCCTTGTTATGATCAGTTTCGTATGACTTATCATATGAGCAAGGAGGAGGTCACTCTTAGCAAGCTTCAAGGCCTTTTGAGAACTGCTGAAAGTAGTCTAAAAGGAAAATCTGTTGTATCTACTCCTACTCCTACTGCTGTTGGCCCAGTCCTGGCAATTGGACATGGAAAAGGGAAGAAGAGGAAGGTTCCTTCTAAGAGCCGCAAGGGAAAGTCTCATGATGGATCCTCTTCTAGTGGGACCAAAGTTGGTTATGCTAATCCTTCTACCAATCCAAAAGAAGCAGAGTGCTTCTACTGTCATGATAAAGGGCACTGGAAGTGAAGCTGTCCCAAATACTTGCATGATGTCAAGGATGGGAAGATAAAGCCCACCCATGCAAGTATTTACACTATTCTGTCTAATAACTCATCACATGCTAATTCTTGGGTCCTTGACACAGGTTGTGGTTTTCACATTTGTTCTGATATGCAGGGACTAAAAGGAAATAGGGATGTGGAGCATGGGAAGATGAACTTGATCATGGGGAATAGGAAAATGTCGCCAATCACCAAGATTGGAGTTTATTCTTTATTGCTTACTAGTGGGTTAGAATTAGATTTGAATAATTGTTGCTACTCGTCCGATATGGCGAGAAACATTATTTCCTTTCATGGTTTATACAAACAAGGTTTTAGATTTTCATTTGATAATGAAATTGGTTCTATTAATGCTTTTTATAATGATGTTTTTTATTTTAAAGCATTGCCTTGTAATGGTGTATATGAAAATGTGATGGTTGTAGACAACTTAGGAAATAATGTATTGCATATTGATTCGTCCAATAATTTGGACAAGGCATGCTTGTGGCATTGTCGTCTTGGACATGTCAACAAGAAGCGCATAGGCCAACTCCAAAAGGCTGGTGTGTTAGAGTCATTCGACTTAAAGTCGGATGACACTTGCGAATATTATTTTCTTGGAAAGATGACCAAGTCACCCTTCACTGGTACTTGTGAAAGGAGTGAGGGTTTGTTGGATCTCATACACACCGATGTGTGTGGACCCTTCAGATCTGCCACAAGGGTTGCTAACCGCTTCTATGTGACTTTTACTGATGATTACAACAGATATGGCTATATCTACTTAATCAAGCATAAGTCAGAAACCTTTGAAAAGTTCAAAGAGTTTAAACAAGAAGTAGAGAATCAATTGGGCAGGAAGATAAAGATGCTCCGATCCGATCGGGGTGGTGAGTATCTTAGTATCGAGTTCCACGAATATCATAAGGAATGTGGAATTGTTTCACAATTGACGCCACCCAGGACACCACAGCTTAATGGTGTGGCTGAGAGGCGCAATCGAACCTTGTTGGACATGGTTCGTTCCATGATGAGTCAAGCTTCGTTACCTATCTCATTCTGGGGGTATGCCTTAGAGACTGTTGCCCATGTCCTTAATCTAGTCCTTACTAAAAAGGTTTCCAAAACACCTCACGAGATGTGGAAAGGGAAGGTTCCCGCGTTAGCACACATCAAGGTTTGGGATTGCGAGGATTTCGTGAGGCGTGAGACTAACGACAAGCTCGAACCTCGTAGTGAGCGTTGTATTTTCATCGGCTACCTACAAAAGTCTTTTGGATATCTCTTCTACAGACCGAGTGACAATGTTGTCTTCGTTGCGAGGAGAGGGGTTTTCCGAGAGAGAGAACTCATATGCCTAGAGGACAGTGGGAGGCAAATTGACCTTAAATAGCTTCAAGAGTTCAGTAATGAAGGAACCTCAAACACTAGCGCTCAACCTGAGGAGGAAACTCCTGTTGAACCAGTTGACGAGTCCTTACTTCTAAGGCGTTCCAGTAGAGTTAGTGTTCCACCTATGTTATATGGTTTCCATATTACTACAGATGGTGATACATTTATCAGTGATAGCACACTGGTAAATTTGGATGAACCTAACAACTACAAGGAAGTCATGGCAGGACCCGAGTCTGCAAAATGTAAAGAGGCTATGGACAGCGAGATTCAGTCCATGTATGACAATCAAGTTTGGAACTTGGTTGACAATGTACCAGGTCGTAAGACAGTTGGGTGGAAATGGATGTTCAAGAAGAAGACCGACATGGATGGGAACACACATATAAGGCGCGATTGGTTGCGAAGGGCTTTACTCAAGCTCATGGAGTTGACTATGATGAGACCTTTTCACTAGTAGCGAAGATTAAATCTATAAGGGTTATGCTTGCCATAGTTGCATTTCATGATTATTAAATATGGCAAATGGATGTCAAAACTGCTTTCCTTAATGGAAAGTTGGCTGAATATGTTTACATGAGTCAGCCAGAGGGTTTTGTCAGTGCAAAGTACCATAATAGAGTGTGTAATCTTGAGAAATCCATTTATGGATTGAAACAAGCATCTCAGAGATGGAATCTTTGTTTCGATGAGAAAGTCAAAGAGTTTGGATTTTTGAGAAGCGAGGATGAGTCCTGTGTATATGTCAAAGCTAGTGGGAGTATAGTTAGCTTTCTGGTGTTGTATGTGGATGACATACTTCTCATAGGAAATGACATTCCAACCTTGCAGGATGTTAAATCCTGGCTTGGGAAGTGTTTCGCTATGATGGACCACGGGGAAGCTGCTTATATTCTAGGGATAAGGATATTGAGAAACAGGAGTAAAAGACTAATAGGACTTAGTCAAAGTACGTACTTGGACAAGGTGTTGAAGCGTTTCAACATGGAGAATTCTAAGAAAGGTGACTTACCTATCCAAAGCAATACCAAACTAAGTAAGACTTAGAGTCCAAGTACAGAGACCGAGATAGCAGAGATGAGTCGAGTACCATATGCTTCCGCAGTTGGCTCGATCATGTATGCTATGACTTGTACTCGCCCTGATGTGGCCTTTGCTTTGAGCATGGTCAACAGATATCAAGGGAATCCTGGTAAAGCTCACTGGACTACGGTAAAGAACATTCTTAAGTACATGCGAAGGACTAAGGACTGGGTCCTTACCCTCGGTGGGATTGATGACTTAAGAGTGACAGGGTATAGTGACGCCAATTTTTAGACCGAAAAAGATAATTTGTGCTCTCAGTCGGGCTGGGTATTTACCCTGAATGGAGGAGCAATAACTTGGAAAAGTTCCAAACAGGAGACTGTAGTTGATTCAATGTGCGAATAAGAGTACATAGCAGCAAGTGAAGCGTCGAAGGAGCCAATATGGCTGAAGAACTTCATTGGAGACCTTGGAGTTGTACCAGGTGTAAAGGAGCCTATGTAGATTTTTTGTGACAGCGAGAGTGCGGTCGCCTTAACCAAGGAACCAAGGTATCATGGCAGATCCAGGAACATCGACAAAAAATATCACTTCATAAGACATCGGATAAAAGAAGGACTCCTCGTAGTAAAGAGGGTATTGTCAGAGGAGAACCCAACATATCCCCTTACGAAGGGACTGAGTAGGGTTCTGCACTTGCAGCATGCGAGGAGCATTGGACTGAAGGACGATATAAGTTTTAATGATTAGATAGTTGTTCAGAAACTTGTAATAGATAAAATGTAATTGACATTTGATGATTAAATAAAAGGAGTTTTATTTATGAGTAAAGTTATTATCTTGTGTCAATTGTTTACTATTGTTTCATTTTTGCATGTTTTGACTTCCAGAATAATAAGATTATTCAAACTATCCACAGTCGATCATACATTTGGAAGTAGGTATTGAGGCAAGACTGTCATGAATTTGGCTTGGAGATTGTCTAAGAGTGTTTAGACATGGAAAAAGTTTGCTACGACATTCATGACTGATCATAAGGTCTGAGTATTGGATTAAACCCACGCTCACATGAATCATTTCATGGAATTTATCACGAGTGATTGTGAGACGATAATATCATATAGTCTTCAAACCGAGATATATGAGTTGTTGACTATAAGTTGGTTGTACATTGATAATGCGAAAATGCATCAGTAACTTGATGTTATAAAACGTGCTATTGTGTATGATTTAACGAGTAGTTAGTACAAGCATATAAGTCGAAGTTTATCTGTTTCTTTTATCCTTGGAGGAATAAAAGCGATATCTTGGGCCCCTCGATGATTTTGTTTTGACTTACGTGCAAGGCCCGGTCAGAACTCAATAGATGTGTTCAATTCAGTTCTATGTGAAACAAATTGGAAATCGGGAAACAAACTGCTGGACAATAAGTATGACTATGTTCCATGTATTTGTCCGCAGGATATCTTGAAGAACAGAGGATTATATGATCCCTTATCTGAAATGGCACATCAGAGTTCGACATCGGCTTTTAAGATCTACGATTACTAGTCGGTTTTAAGTCGTACTTGCAGTTATAGTTATTAGACTTATCCAAGTGGGATACTATTGGATTAGGTGTCTAAGCCTATAACTATAATTGGTATGTACTTGACCCGAGAGTAGCATGGTCCATTTTAGGTTGCATTCACCAGAACCATCTGATAGGATGGATATTTGAGAAAGAGGTTATTTATGATTTATTGATATATTATAAGTATGATATATTAATTGAGGAATCATATTATTTAATTATTATTGATCAACAATTAAGTCAGAATTAATTTAGTGATCAAAAGAGACTAATTAAATATACATGGGCTGATTGTGTAAATCAATGATACATATAGGTTGGGCTAATAATCCATGATTGATTAGTGATGGGCTAAGCTTATGTAAGGATCCATAAAGCGTTAGTGTTGGATTAGGTGTCTAAGATCATAACTATTTTGGTATGTACTTGACCCGATTGTGAGCATTGTCCTTTTGGGTTGCCTTCACCATAGCAACTTATAGGATGAATTAAGGAGAAAGATGATTAATTATGATTTATTAATATATTATATGAATAATATATTAAAAGAGAAATCATATTGTTTAATTAATATTAGTCAAGAATTAATTAAGAATTAATTTTGTGGCTAAAAGAGATTAATTAAATAAAGGGGACTGATATTGCAATTATATGATAGTTGCAATTGGGCTATGGATTCCTAATGGAAAGGGGATTGGACGAAATCTATGGGAAGCACATATGGATTTCGTCCAAGGGCTTTCTAAGGGAACTCCATGGGATGCTTAGGGCCTAAGCAGTCAGATTAGGGTTTCCTAGTTAAAAACCCTAATAGCCTAAGTATAAAAGGGAACCTTAGGCCTCCAAAAACGTGTCCAACTCTTTGAGAGAACCCTAGAACGTTTTTGTGCCTCCTCCTTCTCCTTCTTCTTCATCCTTATTGCTTATGGTGTTTGTGATTCCATTAGAGGTGCAACATTTGAGGCACTAAGCTTTCAGAAGTCAAGATCAATAAGGATTGTGATTGTTATTGCTACATAACAATCAAGGTAAAGATCTAAACCCTTTTATTATGATAATATCGATTATTATATGCTAGATCTAGGGTTTATGAGCTTTGGATGATTATTGCATGTTTATTACACAAACTAGATCCAAAGCCTTAGGGTTTGCATGTACACCATAGGATTGATGTAGTGCTCAAAACCCATCAGTGGTATCAGAGCCTGGGCTGTTTGTTTGATGTATTTGATGCTTAATTGTTCATTGCTTGCTTGAAAAATCGATTTTTAGGGTTTCTGACTGGCAGACTTGCCGAGTCCATGAATGGACTCGACGAGTAGGTCCTACTCGACGAGTTCCATTGTGAACTTGACGAGTCCAGGGCTCTGGTGCCAAGATTTTCGATTTTTCTGCCAGATTTTGTTGAGGATAATTGCCAAAACTCGTTTTTCTTGCCTAAATCCGATTTTTTAAGTTTGGAAATGTTTATCCTCATCAAAATTGATGGATTTGGTTAAATATGGATAATATAGGATTGTTATTAGTCAAATATTTAACCTAGTAACATTGAAAAGTTTCAATTTACACCCTTTAGGTTTTATAGTTTAAATTTGAACTCAAAAGTTTTAGTTTTGAAATTTAAATAGTTAAACCCTAATATTTTGAAAGGTTTCAAAATTTGTCCTCAAGTTTTGGAATTTAAAATTTAAATTAAAAGGTATTAATTTTGAAATATTAAATTCTAAGACGCTAGTTTTTTGAAAAGTTCAAATTACACCCTTATGGTGTTATTAAGTTAATTAAATGTATAATTAAAAGAGAGTTAATAAATCCATAATGACATGGTTTAAGTTAATCAAATTAAAAGTATAATTTGTTAATAGATTAAACCACCTAGTTTTTTAAAAGTGTAAAATACACCCTTATATTATATAGAATTAAAGGTTTAATATTATATATGTATAAGTAAAATGTCAGTCTTACCGTTAGTAGGCCTCATTCACGAAGCTGGTCTATAAGGGGTATTTAAGGAAGCGGCCTATAAAATGACTGCCATTGGGTATCCACTCTTACCCACCGCACTCTTGACTTGTGGAGGGTCGTTAGCCGAACGGGTAGGATAGGACACAACCTTCCATTATAAGTATAATGAAATACGAAGTAACTAAATACTCTTTATAAATCCCCAAATCTTAGTTACTTTAGGCAAAATGTGAAAATGATGCTATTCCATGGAATTACACTTTGTACCCTTGCCGAGACAATTAGTGGAGCGTGTGTGGTTAACCGGCACACTAAGTTGGGATTGGCATTGGTAGCGAAGGGTGACTCGATGTTTGTCATAGATCAATGGAGCGTGTGTGGCTAACCGGCACATTGATTAGGTGATAATGACATTGAGGGCACCACGTACATTCGCATGGTTATTCACACCTTATTTGTGATCCTCGGCATCCCAGTCACAAATAAAGGGCATAATCGAGATTAAACATGCCATTGAAAAGTTCAGTGAATCTCAAAAGATCTAGGAGTTTCAATTCATTTAAAACTTAAACCTTCAATTTTCGTTTTTCATGGTGGAAATTGGTAAATCGTCATTTACCTACCTTCAAATGTTCTGCAATTTGGATTACGACATCCCTCTTCCAAGTTGTAGAATATTGTGTTGGGTCCTAGCCTTAATATCTCATTTGGGTGTTTTATTAAGGAGTCAATCAACTAACTTGAATTTCTCCCGTTTTGTAGATGTCAAAGTCTAACAACTATGGTCTTCCTGAATCCATTGGGAAAAGTTTTCCACTTGAAGATGGTGTTCCACGATTGGATTGTGGAAATGGAAATCATGCTTCTCTTCCTCCACCTCCTCCAATAATTCTCCCTGACCCACGTGTTCGAAGACTTGAAAAGTTCAAGGTCACTCAAGCCCTATTGGCAAGCAAACACGAAGATGGAAAGTCTGTGTGTGCTCATGTCTTGGATATGAAGTTGCATATTGACAGATTGGGAATGTTGGGTGTTGAATTCTCTAGGAAGCTGGCTGTTGACTTGGTTCTTCAATCACTTCCTGACTCATATAGTCAGTTCATTAGAGAGTACTATGTGATGGACAGAGACGTGACCCTCATTGATTTGACTTATTTGCTTGTTACTGCTGAATCAGAAATGATCTGGCGGACCGGTCAAGAAAATTTGTCTGGTAAATAAATGTCTCAACCTTCTATGGACAATGGCAACATTGGAAGTCCAGAAAAGTTTTCTCTACGCAAGAGAAAGGCTAAGTCTGAGATACTCCCTTGTGCCATTCCCAAAGAATCTGTGTGTTTCTACTGCCAAGAGAAAGGGCATTGGTCACGAAGCTGCCCTGACTACCTGAGAGATCTAAGAGATGGGAGAGTCAAGATGTATGACTCTACTTCAGGTAAAATCCACTATCTAACTCTATTAAGTTCCTTTTTGTATATTCTTAATACATGATGTGATAAGATTACATTTTAATGTTTTGTAGGATCGAAGAAAAGAAAGGAAGCTTAAAGGAAGAGTGAGCTGAGTCTGATAGCAGAGAAATGGATTTCGATCGCATGATTCAAAGATCGGATTTTTTAGCTGCTGCTTTAGAGTTAGGATAGATTGCTAAATAATATTTACAGAGTTTTCATTTGTAATCGCATTGTAAGGACAAGATTTTTCCGCAATAAAATAAATTTGTTTTTATCTTATTTATTTATCCTTGCAATGTTATTATTGAGAATTGATGTTTGTTTGTTTCTATTGTTAGCGATATTGAAATGGATATGATTCTTAGTTATGTTATTTGTGGTAATTTTAGAAATTTACCAAATAAGGAAAGATTCTCATCGCCCAAGTTTCAATTGGACAGAAACTTGGACTCATGCAACTGGTATTGTGTGATGAATGAAAACCTTCGTATTTGGTAAATTAAGACTAATTCCTTGTTCACATAAGTATGTGAGTCGAGTGAAGGACTAGGAGATCTGGTACACAATGTTGTGCACTGGTCAAGTCCGCCACAAAGAACTATAAAATATTCGTCATAGTTTGCTAAAAGATTAGTAAATGTGATTATACTTAAAAGATTGAGTATGATTCTGAATCATTGGAAAAGTTTCAATGAATGGCAGAACGGATAAGAAGAATCAATTAGGCAGAAAGATATAAGTTTCTCCAATCTGAAAAGATGGGAGAGGACTTTAATATCGTGTTTTATGATTAACTCAGTGATTATATAGCCGTGTCACAATTGATCCTCTAAGGACACCTTAGTACACTAGTATGGCTAAGAAGAGGAATAAAAAATTGTTGAAATGGTTAAATAAAAAAGGTGAATGATACTTCGTTCCAAAATCAAGTCTTAGAGTCGTACTCCAAGATTGTGACTTGAGTGACATAATCTTAAGAAAAAGGTTGAAAACACTCATCAAATGTGGAGTAGGAAAATGTTTTCTCTTGCACGTTTGAAATTGGTAAGTTGTGATGTCTTGGATAAGACAAAGACCAACTAAGATCAATGTGTGTAGTATTTGTCTTGATAAGAATCCGCACTAACTCTTGAGTATTTTTTTTTGTCGAGGAATGTTTCTTGACAAGAGAATCTTATATGTCAAGAGGTCAGTGGGAGTCTAAATGATCTTGAAAGGTTTCAAGAACTAATTGTTAATCACTAGCACACGACTTGAGGTTTGTAACCTATCGTGTTGACACATTTTGTTTCTATGCCATTCCAGTAAAGTTACTTATGCATATGAGTTCTACGAGTTCTCAATTGACTGCATAAAGGCTAGCACCTTGTTCAATGGAAGTGCATTGACTAGTATAGGTGAGCTGCTAAATAACTTGGAAGCAATGGTAGGACCCTTAATGGCAAGAAATTAAGAATGAACAAGTTCTGTCCATAAGAGTTTGGATTTTTCACAAACATTATCTTATGATTATAGTTATGACAAAGTCACATGGATAGGAACACATACACCATAAAATCTAAGTGTCATAAGGTTTCTCTCCTTCATGAAAATGATTGTGAGGAAACGCTTTCACTAGGAAGATTTTAAGGAGATAGGAATTGTAAGAATTGCATTCTCAAATCCGATCATGATTACAGCATCCCTTTTCATGGTTCGAATTGTGAGATTTGACAATTAGTCTAAACCTTTAGGACTTATTGCTATAAGTTTTGAATTAGTTTAGACATACATGTGAGTTATCTAAGGGAAAGGTGTATGAGTTTAAGAAGCTTAGATAAAGGCTTATTGAAGCATATCGTATCAGAAATATGCACTTTCGTTAAGGAAATCGATAAGTATTGATTTCTAAAAATCCAACTGTTTTCTGAGTACATGTCAAAGCTAGTGGGAGCATAACTGTTATGCTAGTAAAGTAATGATTATCATGTTAGTGGGAGCATGATTATTATGTTACAAGTTAGCAATATTAATTATAGAAAACAAAAGGTTTCACTTTGCAAAGTTGCAGGGGTTGAAAAATTGTTTTTCTATAATTAAAGGAGAGAATATCATACTTCGTTTCAAAATCTAAAAGCTTGTATCGAGAAATTTTAGTCAAATTTAGTCAAATATATATGAATGTTATGTTGAAATGGTTCAACATAAGGAAATTCTATATATGGAAAGGATAATTGCGTTCTCAAAATTTGGTTATGATTACGGCATCCCTCTTCATAATCAAAATTATGAGAATATGGCAAATAGAAATATTATAGCAGGAGACTGGTAAAGTATCACGTCTTTATGTAATACATTATGAATCGTGTCCCATACGCTTTGGGTATAGGATCGATTGCATATGCCATAATATCTGACCGTTTTGATTTTCCAAATGCTTAGGGCATTAAGAGGGAAAAGGATCAAAACCGGATTTGACTAAATTGATTAAACAACTGTCAAGGACAGTCTGAGGTTCGCTAAGGATTGGTTGCTTGTGCACAGTTGGAAGTAAAGTATTGAATGGAACATATTGATGTTATTATGAATAGATAAGACTCTATTAAGAATGAGTTGTCATATGACAAATATGGAAATGTTTCCATATTGGGAGTTGGACGTTAAGAATCTATGTCTAGATTAGAAACTTTTATGCAAGAAGGATGTTCAAATGAATGTACTTTGAATGTAAGACTTCATAGAGTACATTGTAATTTCATTGGCAAAGTCTTGGTGACTTCTGTGCAAAAAGATTACAAAAGGATCATTGCCGAAAATGTTAGAATCTAACATATTCTAGTAGTGGCGAGAATTTTGTGTTCTTACACCAATGATAAGGATTAGGAGTTGTGAAATGAGCATCATTGGAAATGTTTTCACAAAGTATGGACCATAGGTAAACAGAGTGTGCATGCTTGGTGCATGGGACAACTGCTGTTATAATTCAAGTAATAAGTTGATTATCCGAAACATTATACAATGAATAATGTGTAATCAATATGGTGACTAAATAAAAGGGGTTTTATTTATACTCAAAAGTTTGGGGCTATATTGGATTCAATTATTATTGTGTTTCACGTTGCATGTTTTGACTTCCCGAATAATAAGATTATTCAAACCATCCACAGTCGCTCATACTTTGGAAGTAGGTATGAAAGAAGACTGTCATGAATTGGCTCGTAGACTGTCTAAAGTGTAATAGACATAGCAAAAGTGTGCTACAACGTTCATGAGTGCTTATGAATTGAGATTTGAGCATTGGATTAAACCCACACTCACTTGGATCGCTTCATGGATTTTATCACGAGTGATTGGTGAGACGATAATATCTTATATTCTTTAAACCGAGACATGTGAGTTGTAATTTACAAGTTGGTTGCACATTGATAATATGTAAACGCACCAGTAACTTGGTGTTATAAAACATATTGTTGTGTGTGATTTGATGAGTAGGTACAAGCGAGCATTTGAGTCGAAGTTTATCTGTTCCTTTTACCCAATGAGGGATAAAAGCGATATATGTGGGCCCCTCGATGATTTAGTGATGACACCCTAAGCGCTTGGCCAAGCCGGGACTAAGTTGATGTGTTCAATTGTAGTCTGTTTTCAGTCGTCATAAATCGGAAATCGGGAAACAACACATGAACAGAGAGTATGATTAAAATCCATGTCTCAGTTCATACGATATCTAGAATGGAGGAATATATGATCCCTTATCTAAAGGACGCGTTACTGATAAGATCAGCGTTGACAACGGATTTTGAAAGCTACGATTGCTGATCAGGTTCTGAAGTCATACTCAGAATAGTTATTAGACTTATCCAAGTGGGAGACTGTTGGATTAGGTGTCTAAGCTCATAACTATTTTGGTATGTACTTAACCCGATTGTGAGCATGGTCCTTTTGGGTTGCCTTCACCATAGCAACTTATAGGATGAATTAAGGAGAAAGATGATTAATTATGATTTATTAATATATTATATGAATAATATATTAAAAGATAAATCATATTGTTTAATTAATATTATTCAAGAATTAATTAAGAATTAACTTTGTGACTAAAAGAGATTAATTAAATAAAGGGGACTGATATTACAATTATATGATAGTTGCAATTGGGATATGGATTCATAATGGAAAGGGGATTGGACGAAATCTATGGGAAGCCCTTATGGATTTCGTCCAAGGGCTTTCTAAGGGAACTCCATGGGCTGCTTATGGCCTTAGCAGTCAGATTAGGGTTTCCTAGTTAAAAACCCTAATAGCCTAAGTATAAAAGGGACCCTTAGGCCTCCAAAAACGTGTCCAACTCTTTGAGAGAACCCTAGAACGTTTTTTTGCCACCTCCTTCTCCTTCTTCTTCATCCTTATTGCTTATGGTGTTTGTGATTCCATTAGAGGTGCAACATTTGAGGCACTAAGCTTTCAGAAGTCAAGATCAATAAGGATTGTGATTGTTATTACTACATAACAATCAAGGTAAAGATCTAAACCCTTTCATTATGATAATATCGATTATTATATGCTAGATCTAGGGTTTATGAGCTTTGGATGATTATTGCATGTATATTAGACAAACTAGATCCAAATCTTTAGGGTTTGCATGTACACCATAGGATTGATGTAGTGCTCAAAACCCACCAGTTAGTCCATTACAAGCCTAAGTGTAATAATTAGGGTTACACATGACTCTCGGAATTCTAACACTATATATATGTAACCCCTTGGCCTAAAATCGGACACACTTGTTCTCTTAGAGAAACTATAGCCGATTTTAAGTGCCTCCAACCTTTCTCTCAAGTTCTCCAATTGTTGGTGGTGTTTTGTGAACCATTTGAGGCATCACACTTGAGATGCTAAGTTCTTAAAAGCCAAATACAACAAGCTACAACAAGAGGTATTCTTCTAACTAGTTTTTATGATTCATATACCAAATTTTGTATGCTAGTTAGGCTTCATGCTTTGGAAAACAATATTGCATGTATAATTAGAGAAAACTTAGATCCAAAGCATTAGGGTTGTATGTGCACCATAAGGTTGTTATAGTGCTCAAAACCCATCATTTGGGTTTCTGACTTATATGGCGGATACTCGGGTTGGGGGTACGACGACGTTAAGTGAGGTGCCCATTGTTCAAGATTTCCCCAATGTGTTTCATGAGGATTTTCTAGGTGTGCCTCCTGAGAGGCAGGTTAAGTTCTAGATTGATTTAGTTCATGGTGCAGCCCCAATAACCAAGTAACCGTACACTTGGCACCGCCGGAGATGCAGGAGTTGCCTACGCAGCTTCAAGAGCTGCTAGACAAGAGATTTATTCGGCCAAGTAGCTTACCTTGGGGAGCATCGATCCTGTTCCCAAAGAAGAAGTACGGCTCCACAGGATGTGTATTGACAATCGAGAGTTGAATAACCTAATGGTAAAGAGTTGTTACCCATTTCCGAGGATCAACGACTTATTTGACAAGCTTCAGGGTGCATCTTGGTTTTCCAAAATTGATTTACGATCAGGTTACCATTAGATGAGGTTCAGAGACGAGGATGTACAGAAGACGGCCTTCAGAACTCGTTATGGTCATTACGAGTTTGTGGTGATTCCATTTGGGCTTACCAATGTGCCAACAACGTTCATGGATCTCATGAACCGGGTATGCAGGTTGATGCTGGATCGGTCGATGATCGTGTTTATTGATGATATTCTGGTGTACTCCAAGACCAAGGAACAGCACGAGAATCATTTGCGGGAGGTATTGGAGACTCTGAGGAGGGATAGGTTGTATGCCAAGTTGTGCAAATGTGAGTTTTGGTTGCGTGAGGTGCAGTTCTTGGGGCACATCATCAACCAAAATGATATATTGGTTGATCTGGCCAAGATCGAGGTCGTGGTGAAAAGGAAGGTTCCAAGAACTCCATCTAAGATTCAGAGTTTCTGGGTCTTGTGGGATATTATTGGAGATTTATCCAAGATTTCTCCAATATTGTTCTGTCATCGACCCACTTGACAAAGAAGAATGTTACTTTTCGTTGGGACCCGATCAACAGTTGGCTTTTGAGACACTGAGGAAGAGGTTGTGCGAGGCCCTAATTCTTGTGCATCCCGAGGGTATGAATGACTTTGTGTTTTATTGTGATGCCTCTATATCGGGTTTGGGAGAATTTCTTATGCTGAGGGATCCTATGATTGCTACACTTCGAGGCATTTGAAGCCTCATGAGGCGTATTATCCTATGCATGATTTGGAGTTGGGGCTATGGTTTTTGCCCTCAAGATGTGGAGGTACTATCTGTATGGGGTTAGGTGTACTATCTACACTGACCACAAGATCTTGAGGTACCTGATGGATCAACCCAACTTGAATATGCGACAGTGGAGGTGGTTGGATTATGTAAAGGATTATGATTGCGAGATTCTGTACCACCCTTGGAAGGCCAATATGGCGGTCGATGCTCTGATTCGTAAGGCTATGAGTGAACCTATCAAGGATATGTTTCTGAGGATGGTTACCATTTCTCCTTTGTTAGATTTGATCAAAGAGGCTCAGGTGGAGGGATTGAAAAAGGAGAATTGGATGGCAGAGCGGATCAGAGGATAGATTCCTTTATTCGTCAGAGATAGTCGGGGTTTGTTAACTTAGTGTGGTAGAGTTTGGCTTCAACCTACTGGTGGGGTGAGGCAAACAGTTCTAGAAGAGACTCTTAAGTCAAAGTTTTCGATCCATCCGACGGACACAAAGATGTATAGGGATTTGAAGTTGATTTATTGGTGGCCCTGTATGAAAAGGGAGATAGCATGGTTTGTAGAGCGGTGCCTGACTTGCCGGAAAGTCAATGTCAAACATCAGAGACCCCATGGCAAGATGCAACCATTACCCATTCCAATATGGAAATGAGGGGGGATCACCATGGAATTTATCATGAAACTTCCAAGGATGGCGCGTGGAATTGACTCGATCTGGGTCATTGTTGATGGATTGACCAAGAGTGCACACTTCATACCAATTGCCGAGAGCATATCTGCTGAGAAGCTAGCTGATATTTACATTCAGGAGGTGGTGGTTCGGTATAGGGTGCCAGTTTCGGACCGAGATGTTTGCTTCACCTCCAGGTTTTTGAGGAAATTTCATGAGGAGTTGGGTACCCAGCTGCATTTCAGTATAACATACCACCCCAGACCGATGAATAGAGTGAGCGGACGATTCATATGGTCGAAGATATGCTCTGGGCATGCGTGTTAGATTTTGGAGGGAGTTGGGATACTTACCTTCCACTAGTTGAGTTCTTCTACAACAACAATTATCATGCCAGTATTGACCGACCACCTTTTGAGATGTTTTATGGGAGGAGGTGAAGGACGTTGGTTTGCTCGGGCGAGGTCAGGAATTAGGCCATGGGGAGTACTGAGAGGTGCTTAAGACCATTGAGTTGATTCAACAGGTGCGTGACAGGTTACGGGTCGTGCAAAGTTGGCAAAAGAGTTATGCAGATCAGCGGTGTTTGGACCTCGAGTTTCAGGTGGGGGAATTGGTGCTTCTGAAGGTGCCACCTTGGAAAGGTTTCATCCGATTTCGGAAGCGTGGCAAGCTAGGCCCTTAGTTTATTGGTCAATTGAGGATTTATGCGCGGGTGGGAAAGGTTACATACTGGTTGGATTTTCCTAATGAGGTCTGTCAGATCCATAACACTTTCCATGTCTCTCAGTTACGAAAGTGTATAGCCGATGTTTCGAAGGTGATTTCTTTGGATGATATTCAATTTGATGAGCACCGGAATTATGTGGAGAGGCCAATTGTGATTCTCAATAGGAAGACCAAGGCTCTGCGCAACAAGGTGGTGAACCAGACGAAGGTGCAGTGGCAGCACCAGAATGGCTCCGAGTGGACGTGGGAGCTTGTGCAACAAATTCTGATTCAAGTAGAGGAGATTTGTAACATTCAGTATCAGGTACATTTCAAATTTTAGCTAAAACCCAAAATATATGCATTTCCAGCCCTACGCTTGGTGTAATTTAGAGCTACGCCCTGTGTAACTCATTTAATTATGGTAGCGACTTTGGGCTAGTACGTTGGACGTATGCGTAGGTACGTCGGGCATACTTATGTAAGGTTCAAACCCTAATTTTTAGGGTTTGGACCATATTTAAAGGACTTTATGCCCTAAAACCTTTCCTTACCTCCCGCCTCCATCCCTTTTAACCCTCATCTCGAAACCCTAATGCTTGTGTGCAAGTTTTGAAGCTCTTGAGTGTTGTTTTAGTGTTCTTGGTGGTGAAGGAAGATCCTTGAAGAGGTGGTGTTGTAATCAAGATTTTGGATCCAGATTCTTCTCATCCTTGTGCATCTTCAGAAGGTATAAAGTTCAAATCTTGATGCTTGCCTTGCTAGATCTAGTTAGGGTGCAAGTTTTGGCCTTTTTCTCCTAAAAACCTTGATCTATTGAGTATTGTTCATTCCAGGCCTTTTGAGGTGTCCTTTCAAGCATTTTAGAGTGTTTATTGTCATAAAAATGCTAGCTTGGTCCTTATTTTCCTTGTATGCAAGAGTTATGGAGTTTTAGATGATAATGTAAGTTAGGTTTTTGGTTTTGAGCTTCCTTTTGCCATCCCAAGGCATAAAGGTTACAAATATCTGATTTTAGACATTTATTGGAGTTATATACGAAGTTTGGACGTTAAGTCTTAAAGCATTAAGACCTTAATAGAAGGTATAGATCTCTGAAGAGTACGCCGAGCATAACCATAGGTACGATGTGCGTACTGGATCGTTGCCCCGTAACCCTTCTGCATCAAATGTTTTAAGTATGACGTAATGGGTAGTACGCAGGGCGTACTACCACAAAACTTTATTGGGCCATTTTTGGGCCTTGGGACATTAGGGGTTTTGGGCCTTGTCTAGTTGGGTCGTGAATAGGAAGGGAAAAATGGTCTTTTGCCCTTAGATAGATAATTGATGAGTTAGACCTTCGTTTATGGATTAATCCCGATTATTCATTAGGATTGTTATTGGGTTATGTTTAGTATGAGAAGCCGTGTTCGCAACAGCTTGAGTGTGCAATTCAGTTATCTTTAGTTAGAGGTGAGTCTTCTTACCATACTAGTGGGTCGAAAGCACCAAGGTCGGCACACTTATTTGTATGTGTAGGATGTGTGTCATTATGTGACTATTACTTATGTGATTGTGTGATACATGTATGGAGCCAATTTGGGCTCGAGTCATTATGGACTCGGGGTTGATACGAACCTGACACAACTATTTGTTGTTACAATAGGGTTGATATTGACCGGGGGTTGTTACGGACCTGATACAGCCACATGATGTTATATTTATGTGTATGGTGTATGTGGTATTTTGGGGAAGCTCACTAAGCTTTGTGCTTACAAATATGTTTTTCGTTTCAGGTACTTTCGGTACAAAAGAGAAGGGCCCAACGTGATGGCACAACATCCTCTCCCTCATGATTTCTGCATTTTATGATCTTTGTTACTATGATATTTTGTGATAGTTTGTATTCTGGATGTTTTTAAGACATGTGATGTTTGGATTGATGAATTGAAAAATGAAATTTTTACTTATGGATTTGGGGTCGTTACAAGATTGGTGTTTGATTCAATCCTCAGCTCAAGAACCTTTCCCTAATCTCCTCTTCTGCATTGAAAGTCTTTAAGATTCCAATTTTTATTCAATTTTTTGCATTGATCTAAGATTTATATAGGTTTTGGTGACTTTAACCTTGTGTTCTTGGAGTTTGAGTAACTCCAGAACTTTGGGATGCCAAACGATCATGTTTCTAGACTTAAGGAAGACGAAAAGGTGGTTGCTTGTGTCCATTTCCAACCATGCTTAGATTTATGAGCTTTTATGGACTTAATCTTGTTAGGGTTTTAGATTTAGTTAGATCTAGCCCTTGGAATGGATAAAGTTAGAAACATTATCCATTAAGTCACTGAGATGAATCATATATCAAGTTATGAGACTTGATCTATAAGGATTAAGCACTTGATGGAGAAAATGGTTATGATCGAAACCGCGGAAAGGCCAAGGAAGGTCCACGGTGTGGCTACACACTGAATCGTGACTATTTTTGTTTTGACTGGGGCATGGCGTGGCCAAGGATTTTCAACGACGTAAAGGTTGATAACTTTGTGGATCGTTAACATTTGTTAACCGTTGACTTTGACCAGTTTGACCTTGGGTTAAACTTAAAGGTTTTGGATTATAGACTCAGGTTTAAACTTTACCTGGTGTTAGACGGTTCGCGGTTTTGAATGGTGCAAGAAGTTGAGAGTGAAGTTGTACTTCTCCGGTTTACGATTCAGGTGAGTTTTCTCACTATACCTTGTGTAACATTGTATATCCTTTGAATGGTAGGATATAGGTACCGTTAAAGTACAAGTATGCTAGTTGATTAAGATAATTACTTGTCGTATATGTATAATGTAGGGAACTTGGTCTCATGGTATGCAAGATTGGTAGGGTCTGGATTGTTGAATGTATGATATTGTTAAGTGTCATAAACAGATAAGGTAATGGTAGTGTTGGTCGTTTATTGAGTGGATACCCTAGGGGCCATGTGTAGTTTGAATTAGATAGCCTAATAGCTCTTGGTCTAAGCCTTATTGCATGGTTCTTGTTTGATTTATTGTTTTCGGGTAGGATCATCTGTTAGACTGTATATCTTATTTCAGACTATGTATGACTATGTATTCATAAGGTGATCATCAATATTAGAATTAGCCTTGGTATGGATATTGTACGGCTATTAGCTGCTGGTTACATGTTTTTTGCGAGTCG
The DNA here is from genome assembly GCF_052849685.1 of Lactuca virosa. Classification (NCBI taxonomy): domain Eukaryota; kingdom Viridiplantae; phylum Streptophyta; class Magnoliopsida; order Asterales; family Asteraceae; genus Lactuca; species Lactuca virosa. The sequence continues at coordinate 257,637,547 of NC_136434.1, forward strand.
GCGATAGTTGGTGGCTAAGAGCCAATAACGGTATGGTGGCAGAGTGACAATAGATGGTATGCATGGTTATTATGTATGATGTACACATGTTGATAGGAGAGTTGGTGGAACGACGCTGGAGTCGAGAACTTTTCTTGTATGCATTCTATGTATAGTGGAATATATGGTATACTAGAGAACTCACTATGATTTATGCTTACAATTGTGGATTTACTTTTTTTTGGTTGTTCGTGGGAAGGGTGCGACATGACTGTACACTCGCATCAATGTTACTTGGTTTCTGCTGTTTTGTAATTCAACTTTGTCATATCTTATGTTTTTTAAACAATTGGATGTTACCTTATATTTTGCAGTAAAGAGTTTTTAAATCCTAAATCTATTTTTAAATGGAAAACTTTTGTCAGAAATTTGGGGCGTTACATCCTCCAAACTCAGAGTATGAACGGGACATTCCAAACACTCTGAATGCTCACTACTTTCCAATTTGCCCTCCCCTTGAAGTCATCAAACCTCGGAGTGATCCTTTTTATGAGGAAATAAAAAGGTTAAGTGATTTCTACTCCAAGTACGAGCAGAAGATCTATGGGTGTGGGTGTTCAAGAATAACAATCCTCAACTTCAAAGTCTTCTGATCTCATTCATTGAAAAATGCTCCATACTATGCATTCGAACTGCATAAAACTAATGAACACAAACACTACCTTATAGAAGCTGACTTTCCAATCGCCAAACATACTGATCTCTTATACATTGCAAATGAGTTAAAGAGAAGAATTCCCACTAAGGAATCAGCTAGGCCTGGTCTCATTTACGATCCAAACCTTTTTGTAGAGACTTATTTTTTAGATATCCTCGATTGATTTTGAAGTAAAAAATTCAAAAAAAAAAAAAAAGAAAAAAAACTCACTTCAATAACATTCCATGAACGTTCGTCGCATGTGATTATATTCTCGTGTTTGTATTACATTCGTGAGTACAACTTCACTCTCAACTCCTTATATATATATATATATATATATATATATATATATATATATATATATACATATATATATATATATATACATATATATATACATACATACATACATATATATATATATATATATATATATATATATATATATATAATTGTTTTACATTCTAATATTTGTAGAGGTAACTAACTTCATTGAACTCTTTGACATATATTTTATTTGTGCTTCAACTTTTGTCCTTTTGTCATTTTAAGAACGTATTAGGTAAAAAAAAATGAAGGTTTTGGATTGCAGACTGATGTTTGACCTTATTTGGTATTAGACGATTTGCGGGTTTGAATGGTGCAAGGAGTGAGAGTGAAGTTGTACTTCTCCTATTTACGATTCAAGTTTGTTTTCTCATTATACCTCGTGTTTCATTGTATATCCTTTGAATGGTAGGATATAGGTACTGATAGAGTACAAGTATGATAGTTGATTAAGCTCATTCCTTATTGTGTATGTATAGTATAGGGTGCTTGGTGTCATGGTATGCTATATTAGTAGGGTCTTGCTTGTTGATTGTATGATATTGTTAAGTGTCATGAACGGATAAGGTAATGGTAGGATTGGTCATTTATTGAGTGGATACCTTAGGGGACGTGTGTAGTTTGAATTAGATATCTTGATAACTCTTGGTCTAAGCCTTATTGCATGGTTCTTGTTTGATTTATTGTTTTCGGGTAGGATCGTCTGGTGATCATTGTCACACCCCAAAACTGGAACGGCGGAATCGTTCGGGGGTGGAGGACGTCATGTTCAGTATCACAACAATGCAAAGTAGTAAACAAGCAACAACATCATCCATTGCATTAATAATATAATTTCATACAAGTGTGTTCTGTCAAGTTATATAGACACCAAAAATATACATCAAAATAAAAGATGAGTCTTGAATGAGCTCCATCTTCTCAAAACCTGGCACCGGTACCTATCTACTGGTGACCTGAGAATACAAGTTATTTTGAAAGAGTTTATCAGCTTTAAAGCTGGTGAGATCATAAGTATATTAATGTCTGTATTTGCATGAAAGTGTATGTAAGTCTGTAATTGTATAAGTTTGTAAAAGTTTGTAATTGTTTGAACTCCCCTAGAAAACCCTATGTTTCCTACTAAAAGTAGCCTTCTTCCAAGGCATCTAGTATATGTGTGTGTGTCTCTTGTAAGAGTGTGTATTTTCCCAGATCCGACTATCATTAACCAAAAATATAGTTTTTACATTATTGTTTATTGTGTGAAGATCACAAAGTAAATGTAATGGGAAAATGAAATAGTAGTGTAGTGTTGTATTAAGTAACTACTGCTGTACTAACTACCTTAAACCAATTGTTATTTAAAGTACCATGTGATCGGCCTGTATCCTGCTACCGACTCATAGAAAAACGACGATGTAAGACGTCGTAAGAAATGACGTTTGGCACCCGTAGACTTGCAAGTCCCACTGTAGCGAGCAGCAAGGTGTAGGATAGTCAATCCAATATAGATCTATACACAAACTCATACGCTCCCCACTTAAGGAGATTCTGGATACAAAACGGTCATGACAGGTAGTGTCATGCCCCGTTACGTGGCTCACATAAATGTAATAATGTTCTAGTATATGTATGTGCTAGCTGTATTGTGTGTTCTCTCCCTGTCTAGCATGTATTGTTTGTTTCTCATCATAGTATTCTATTGTTTGTTTCTCATCATAGTATCTATTGTTTGTTTCTCATCATAGTATCTATTGTTTGTTTCTCATTATAGTATCTATTGTTTGTTTGTTATTGACTTATGTATGAACTGACTCATTGTATGTTTCCCTGTTCTAGTAATAGTATTAGTATCTCCCTAAACTATACCTATTATAGTTTACTAGTAATGTTGTTTGAATGTATGAACATGTTTGTGTACCTTTGCTACCCAAAGGTATTGAACTGAATGAAGTAACCTTTTATATCTATACACATATACATGATATATAACTAGGATTCAAACGACCTTCGGACAAATAACCTTGAACTGAACGAAGTAACCTTTTATATCTATACACATATACATGATATATAACTAGGATTCAAACGACCTTCGGACAAATAACCTGAATACCCTAAGTCCACAACCAAACAAGGAACATGAAGTAAGGTGAGATATCAGTCCTAAGTCCTTTCAATCCTACTTATATAACTATATCTACATAGATACACATAATATAAGTTAAAAGAGTTTAATAAAAGTATTTGATATGAAAAAGAGTTTATAAAACAGTTTGAAGTAAAACAGTTTGGTAACACAGTTTGAAAGTAAGAAATCCACTTGTTTGGTAGTTATTAATCACATGTGATTGATATAATAACTATAATAGTTCAACTTGTATTCCCCCCCATAAAAGCATTTAAAAACATTTAAAAGGTTAATTAAGGGGTATGAACTCACCTGTAGTGAGTGGTTTGGATGAACGGATTGATAGAGGATGCTAAGTGTCAAGTGAAGACTTGAACACACACAAGGATCCTAGTTAACATATAATAACACATATATGTATCCAATTAGTCATTAAACAACTAATTAACCAAGTTAAGACATCCTAAGACATGTAAAACACCTTATTTAAGTGTTATAAGTACTAAGGATTTCATCTAAGGGTTGTAGGACATTGCTATTGAGTTTGGGGTCCAAGGGTAAACTCTTTTGGAGTTTACGGTTTTGGGACCAACTCACATTGAGTTTACGGTCGTAAACCCATGAGTTTACGGCCGTAAACTCATGGTACTTTGACCATTTTGTGTTTTGAAGCTTTAAAGATCATAAGAAGCATTCCTACTTCATGTTTAAGCCTTAGGAAGAGATTAGGGCACCATTTCACTCCTTTGTGGAGTTTACGGTCCTTGGACCACTTCTCCTTGGGTTTACGGCCGTAAACCCAAATGGTTTATGGTCTTTTTGATGTTTTAAGTCCTAAGCACATCAAGGTTATGTTCTACACTAGTTTCCAAGGCTTGGTAAGGGACTAGGGCACACTTTGGTACCCTTATTAGGGTTTACGGTCCAAGAACATCTTGGACCGTAAACACCTTTGATCTTGTGTTTCCTTGGTGTTTTCTAGATGATTAGAAGTGTAGAAAGTCTTATAACACACTAGGGTAAGAGTACTTACTATGTAGAAGCTTGAAAAGGTGCTAAAAGTCCAAGAACACTAGTGTGTGTTCTTGGTGTTCTTGGTGAAACTTGAAGATCTACACATTTGGAATGATTTCACGGATGGAATCATGTAAGATCACTAGATTAAGTAAGATATCAACTTATTAGGGCTAGAAACACTTACAAAGTTGAAGATCAAGAAGGAAAATCGGATGATACTTGAGAGGATTTGAGTTTTGGATCTTGAAAAGTGAAAAAGTGATTAAAATGGCTAAGTGCCATATTTATACCCTTGGGGTTTACGGCCGTAAACACCTTGTTTAGGCCGTAAACTCCAAACTCTTGGAGTTTTGGGACATTCTTGCTACACAATAAACCCTAGGGCATCCTCTCTCCTGTTATCTCCTGAAGTACTAGGCTTTATGACACTCAAACTGACTCTACACATCTCAAAAGTTAGCAGAAACTGTTCTGTCTTCTATTGAAGTGAATGGTTGTACAAAATAGAAATTTCGGGTTGTCACAATCATCAGTATAATATTGGCCTCAGTATGGATATTGTACGGCTATGAGCTGCTGGTTGCGTGTTGGCTACGAGCTGGTGGTAGTTGGTGGCTGAGAGCTGGTAGCGGTATGGTGGCAGAGTGTCTAGGGTTGTTCACTATTCGGATAAAACCAAATTGTCCAATTGGACAATTTGGTTCGGATTTTTGAATTTTTGGATGGGTTTCCAGTAAAACCGAATTATTATTTTGGATTTCGGATTGGTTACGGTTTATAAAATTAAAACCGAATAGTCCAAAAAAACCGAATAAGAGTTTATTTTATATATATATATATATATATATATATATATATATATATATATATGTTTTAAATATACATCTTTTAGTTATTTATTAATTTGTAAATTGTATTTTCAAATAGATTAGAAAGTATTATCCAATAAAATACTTCAATGTATACTTTTCAATAGGTTTTTATCTATAAAATATTGAATTATAATAAATTTTTTAATAGTGGTTCATAATTTTAATTCTCACCAAAAAATTTATTTTAAAGTTGATTAAAATTATGTTATATATATATTTTTAAATGTATCGCTTATATATTGAAAACCGAATTGTGAAAACTGATCCAACCGAATTGTAATTTGAATGGTTCGGATCGGAGTCAAATTTAGTTTGGATAATTCAGATTCATGTTTTGAAAACCGAAATTAATATGGATTCACCTGATTGGATCGGATCAAACCGATCCATCCAAATGAACACCCCTAAGAGTGTCGATGGATGGTATGCATGGCTATTATGTATGTTATATATATGTTGATAGGAGAGTTGGTGGAACGACGCTAGACGCGCGAACTTTTCTTGTGTGCATTCTATGTATAGTGGAATATGTAGTATACTGGAGAACTCACTATGTTTTATGCTTACAGTTTTGGATTTAAGTTTTTTAGGTTGTTTGTGGGAAGGACGCGACATGACTGTACACTTTCATCAATGTTACTTGGTTTCTGATGTTTTGTAATTCAACTTTGTCATATCATATGCTTTTCAAACAATTGGATGTTAGCTTATGTTTTCAATTAAAGAGTTTTTAAATGCTAAATCTATTTTTAAATGGAAAACTTTTGTCAGAAATTTGGGACGTTACATCTTCCAAACTCATAGTATGAATGGGACATTCCAAACTCTCTGAATGCTCACTACTTTCCAATCTTCCCTCCCCTTGAAGTCATCATACGTCGGAGTGACCCTTTGTATGAGGAAAGAAAAAGGTTAAGTGATTTCTACTCCAAGTACGAGCAGAAGGTCTATGGGGGTGGGTGTTCAAGAATAACAATCGTCAAATTCAAATCCTTTTGATCTCGTTCATTCAGAAATGCTCCAGAATATGCATTCGAACTGCATAGAACTAATGAACACAAACACTACCTAACAGAAGTTGACTTTCCAATCCCCAAAACATATTGATCTCGTATTCATTGCAAAGCAGTTAAAGAGAAGAATTCCCACTAAGGAATCAGCTAGGCCTGGTTTCATTCCGATCCAAACCTTTCTGTAGAGACTCATTTTTTAGATGTCATCGACTGATTTTGAAGTAAACTCCATTATTACTCTTCCACACTTTGAGGAGATGGATTCGATCTTGGAAGGGACTGAAGAAAAAGACTATTGATATAGGCTAGGCTCTCGAATCTCTAGCAAGCATTAGGGTTCTTTATTTGGTGTATTATTTTTATGGATGAATCAACATAGTGAAAGCTTTTGTTTTCCGATTCATATTATTAGTCGGTTCATAGCATATAACTGAAAACATATAGCTGAAAACAGAGAAGAGAGAAATCCATAAAATAGAGGTCGTTTTAAAAAATCGAGTAACTAAAAATCGTTAACATATATAGTAGAAGCGATGAAGCACTGTACGCATGCATTGAGGGTTGTTGCAGGTTGCATGATTGTTAAGCAAGAGATCATGGTTGTTAGATCATGAAGCACAAACGAGCGTCTAGGTCTCTAAAGTTTTATGGTTTTTGAGAGAAAGTTGTGGATAAAAACACAAACATGGGAACTTGAAGAATGCTAGGAAATGGCTAAAAATATGAAGTAACGGCTAAAAATATGAAGTAACGTACATTTTCAATTCCGTACCACCTAGTTTTGTTTTTTCCAAAAGAAAATGTTGGATGAAGGTGTAATTTTCGATATAACATGCATTGAGACTACTTTTTAATTTGTTTTATGTTTAATTTAAATTCGACAAAGAAAAAAATATTTGTGGTTCAACTTCATTATATCCAAAATAATCTGAAAATTTAGAAAATTGACATGAAAGTTTGACTTTTTTCTTATTCATTTCATTTGCGTTAAATGCGGTGTATGTCACTTTTACCATTTTCTTCTCCCTTTATAACCCCTCCAAACTCTAAACTCGGATCTCCCCCTCAACACAACACCACACAAAGTCACAAACAAAGACATGGCCAGCACCTCATCAACTCTCGAAATCAACGACTTTGCTCATAAGGACCTCGACGACGATGGTCGCGAAAAACGTACAGGTAATTAGTTATCATGCAATCTTTTTATTTAGTTGTAAATCAATCATTGATATTCTAATTTTTAACATTTAATTTCTCCATTGTTGATATTCCGTTTTCTAGTAGTAGTGCATGCATGATTGTGTTTTCTAATAACGAACAATGTGGTGGATTCGATTGCAGGGACCTGGGTGACCGCAAGTGCACATATAATAACTGCGGTGATTGGGTCGGGTGTGTTGTCTCTAGCATGGGCCATCGCTCAATTGGGTTGGATCGCGGGTCCCACGATTCTCATGATATTCTCGTTCATTACTTACTTCACCTCCACCCTCCTTGCAGATGCGTACCGTGCACCCGACCCGGTGTCCGGGAAGCGTAACTACACCTACATGGATGTGGTTCGAGCCAGTCTAGGTTCAAAATGTCTACCATACCCTTTTGTTGGATCATCATCGACACCGATGTGTGTCTTTTATATTTATTAACAATGGTAAATTAAAATGTTGTTTTGATATATCTATATATAGGAGGAAGTAAGGTGCAATTATGTGGGATAGCTCAATATGTTAACCTTGTGGGGATTACAATTGGATACACAATCACTTCTTCCATAAGTATAGTGTAAGTAAAAACTAGAACAACAACCACTAATATAAATTTTTGTATCAAGATTATATATATTCAAATAATTAAAATTATATTTTTATTTCAATGTTTTATTTAATTTTCAGGGCGATAAAGAAATCGAATTGTTTTCATTATAGAGGGCATGATGCACCTTGTAATCCGTCGAATTATCCCTACATGATTGCTTTTGCAGTAATTCAGATCGTGTTATGTCAAATACCCAATTTTCATAAGTTATCATGGCTATCGATGTTAGCTGCCGTGATGTCTTTTGCTTACTCTTTCATTGGACTCGGCCTCTCGATAGATAAAGCAATTGGTAAATCCCATATTTAAAACACATATGCTATTTTGTCTCTCTGTGTGTGTCACATTCATTGTTAAGAATATATTAATTTACTATTTTATTCGCAGTAAAAAAATGTCTTTTTGTCTATAATAATATTATTCTTTTGCAACTTTTATAATTTACATATTTGAAACTAATTTATAGGATCCGAGGCAAAGACATCATTAACCGGTATGCCAGTCGGGCCAAAATTTTCCGCTACAGAGAAGATGTGGAAAGCATTACAAGCAATTGGAGACATGGCTTTCTCCTATGCCTTCTCAACTGTTCTCATCGAAATTCAGGTTCTTATTTTTTACATTATTTTATTCTTTATTTGATTAATTATATAAAGCATTAACTTTGATTATGATCTTGTAATATACAAACAAAATACCTAAAACATCTCAGAATATGAAAAAGAAAATATGAAAATTTATATCGTCATACCTAGCCTAACTTAACTATAAGGTTATGTTTGTCAGACTAGCTGCAAAACTACCTGATAGCTGAAAAACTAGTTGATAGCTGAAAAGCTAGCTGGTAGCTGAAAACCAGATTTTCGTTGAACCGGTTTGGTGGGTTTCTGTTCGACCACCGATTCAACCGAATTTTTTTCTATATTTGGCGGTGGTGTACGTCTGCCTTCGAATTGCGTACATTCCGAAAATGTTTATTTTGCTTTGGAAATAAGTTGTTTTTTAACAGGCCAAATAAAATCCGAAATACAAGTCCAATAAACCTATTCAAACGGTTTTTACCGATTCTATTACAAGGGTTTAAGTTGGTTTTTGAAGAAAATGCCTGGTTCGATCCGATCTAGAAATTGACATATAATTGGTGGTTGTTGCATTGCTTTCGTCCTCGGTTTTCGGTTCGAATAATTTTTTAACACATTGATTGAGGTTATTTTTTTAAGTTTTTTTGTTTTAAAAAGAAAATTATTTTGTATATATATATATATATATATATATATATATATATATATATATATATATATATATATATATATAAATTGAAACTAGAAATATCATAAAACGATAGCTTTTAACAAGAAAACAATTTAGATTTTAATCTAGACTTTATCCGTTATATAAAATATGTTAAATTGAAATAAATGAGGTGTGACAATCCAAGACTATAATTAAGTTATTGATTGTAGTTGACATCTGTCGCGGTGTCATTTTTTTTTCTCAAATCCAAAAGTCATTTTTAAGGTACAAGTCCAAAACTATCTACGTAAGTCATAAGAAGTAGTTGTTCAAGTTAGAACAATGTTAATTAATATGATGGACTAATATTATAAAAGCCTTAAATTTTTGGCGCGTAATTGGAAAAAGCCTTAATATTTTTTTTTATTATTGCTATGGCCACAACTTTCTCGCAGAATTATCACTCTACCCACTTAACGAGTTTCATGGTTAAGTTGGTTAACTTTTTTGCAAAATCAGTCCTAAAAAGTTCAAATTTAGTCCCTGAGGTTTGCAAAAAATTACACCATATGGTTTTTTAACTTTATTTTTCGTTTTTTGTATACTTTATTTATTTTCGATTTTTTTATAAATATATGTACATTTTTTATTTTCTTTTTATATATATACTTTATTTATTTTCATTTTTTAATTTCATTTTTCAACAATTTTTTTAAACCTTTTTACCTTTTGTTTTCTATTTTTTAGTGTATATATAGAGTATATTAGAGTTTTTTTAGGTTTTTTCATATTTCTTTTCGTATTATATTTTAATTTTTTTCATCTTTTAATTTTTTTAATTTTTTTCTTATTTGTTTTCCAATTATTTGTTTTTGTTTTTTTTGTATTTTTATCTTTTTATTGACCTTTTTCAAAAAATATAAAATGTATTAATATATTAGAGTATATTACAATCTTGATAATTTATAGTTTTTGTAATTTTTTTATTTTTATTCAAGTAAATAAAATAATTATGTTTATATTTGAAATTTCGGTCCAACTTATTTTCTTTCTATTCTTTTTTTCTTTAGTGCTATTATATTTATGTTACGGAAAAATGAAAATTAATAAAAAAAAGTTAGCTTGTTTATTGAGAATTAGTGTTTCAATGTGTTATATAACTTGCAAATTAAATCATATTTCTATATGTGATATCAATAGAATAAATTCAAGATGATATTTTTCAATTTGATAATAGACTAAAAAAAACAAAAAAATAAAAATAATAGTCGGTGTCTATAAAAAAAACTTGTTATAGTAATTTATATTGAATTCAAGTTCGTTTACTTGAATCAAAGTAAATAAAAACATTAGAAAAACATTAGAAAAACCATAAATAACTAAAATAGGGAAAAAAATAGAAAACAAAAGGTAAAAAGATAAAAAAAATTGTTGAAAAAAAAGTTAAAAATGAAAATAAATAAAGTATATAAAAAAAGAAAATAAAAATGTATATATATTTAAAAAAACCGAAAATAAATAAAGTATACAAAAAACGAAAAATAAGGTTAAAAAACCATGTTGTGTAATTTTTTGCAAATCCCAGGGACCAAATTTGAACTTTTTAGGACTGATTTTGTAAAAAAGTTAACTAAGTTAACCATAAAACTCGTTAAGTGGGCTAGAGTGATAATTCTGCGATAAAGTTGTGGCCATAGCAATAATAAAAAAATATTAGGGCTTTTTCCAATTAGACATTAAAAATTTAGGGCTTTAATAATATTAGTCTTTAATATGATCCACAATTCATAATTCCATGTGTAGGCCTAACAATCGTGTCGTGTTCGGGTTGGCGTGTCGCGGGTTGGCGGGTCAAAATATGTCAACCCAAACACGACCCATTTAAATATACAGGTCACGGGTTGGCGTGTCACGGGTTGACGAGTTTGGAACATAAACCCATATATGACCCACGAACCCATTTATTTATACGGGTTCACAGGTTGGCGGGTTTGTGAGTTAGATTTGGGTTCGTGGGTCAGATTCCATAAATAAAATTAACAATTAAACATGAATAAATTCTTGATGGTTGATGCAAACATATCTGAATTTTAGACACTTAACTACTTAAGTCTTAAAGTCTTAAACATCCAAATGAAAATTAAAAACATTCATAGAAACATGTTCAATGCCTCAATCACTCATACAACCATACGCCGATAAGCCATTTGATTTAGGGAAAAAATGAGGAAAATCAATTGGTTACAAACTTACTTACGACCTTATGAGTTAGGACCACAACTCAAAATATCAATACATTTAAAAATAAAAAATATATTTTTTTAATTAAAAATATAAACGGGTTGGCGGGTCAACCCATTTATTTTTTGAGAAACCCATATATGACCCGTTTAATAAACGTGTTGGCAGGTTGGCGGGTTGGCGTGTTGAAAAACTCAACCCAAACCCGTTTATTTCGTGTCGTGTCGCGAGTCGTGTCGCGTGTCGTGTCGAGAATTGCCGGCCCTATCCATGTGCATGTTGTCTCTCAAATCATTTATACGACAAAACACTAATGTTGCATACGTAACTATGCACATCATTAACGATGATGCTTTTAATGGAACTTTTAGTTTGACAGGTGTTAATTAAGCTTGATTTCTATGTCTAATTAGTAATTATTAAAAAAAATAAAAGATACATTATATTAAATGGGATAAAAATATGAAACATAATCAATAAACACAGTACTGTTTGATTCATGAAAATATTTGTTGCTTTTTAAAAGAATCACTAGAGATATAAAATGTGATAAAAAAAATTAAAATAAAATAAAATAAAAAAGTTCTAGATTCTTGTGGACCATTAATTCTTGAACCTCAGAAGGTTAGGACAGTACGGGGTGGGTGGCGTGGGATGGGGTATGGTGGGACGATCATGCATGCGATGAGAAAAGCCAACAATTTTAGAAAAATATGGCATGCTTATACTCTCTTTCGCCACCTTAATATCTTGTTATTTTAAAAAAAAAATTGCAACTCGTATTGCCTTATATGCCCTTATAGTAGAGATGTGAATTCATAAGTAAATTTTGGATTCATTGATGATTGAACATAATCAACATATCTTCTTACGAACTTAATAATTTGTATCAGTTCCATAGCGTTTGATTATCAAACTGCCTTTACTTATACATTAAGATTTTCAAAATAAATTAATTTGAAGAAATTGTTATATATAAAGAGGTTTTCATAATTAATGTTATCAATAGGAAATAATTTGATGTGATTTCACTAATTGATGATGGTTTATGTTCGGTCACACTCATGGAATGTCGACTCAATTTGTAAATGGAATTCCTTTGAATTAAAACTTCATACGGAAATTATATGAATTGAATCTTATAAAAAATTCAATATTTTCAAAATTTAACTAAATATTTTGAATATAGGACACACTGAAATCATATCCATCCGAAAACAAGATGATGAAAAGAGCATCGCTAGTTGGAGTCATGACGACTACTGTGTTTTACATGCTTTGTGGATGCCTTGGTTACGCAGCATTTGGAAACGATGCACCAGGCAACTTTTTGACAGGCTTTGGGTTCTACGAACCCTTTTGGCTCATCGACTTTGCCAATATATGCATTGCCGTCCACCTTATTGGTGCATATCAGGTATTTTCTTGAATACAACTCACTTTATTAAATAAAGTGTTTTTACACAAAATGCAACTATGTTTTATTCTAGAATCAAAATATGCAATAGTATAACTCGAAAACTGCTTCTCTAGAAAGTCGCACAAGTTAAATGTTTATTTATGCAACCTTTAATTTTATAGTTTTTACTAATATACACAACATGTTTGACTTTTCTATTAATTTATGTTAATTTGTAAAGATTATACAATGGCCAAACAAGTTAATGGTAAAATGTTGCATATCTAAGCCATAGAATGAAAAAGTGATTACATATTTGGTTTAAAATTTTGACTTTATTACTTATTATTCTGTAATTATCTAATCTTGAATCGGCACACATCGTCTCTCCCTAAAAGCATAAACATGTTATAAATTATGATTTATATGGATCCATGGAGCTTAATTTTACATTAATATGTCCATGTTGGGATTATAATTCCCACATAGATTAGGAAAATATGAAATCACGTATACAATATAATCATTTGAGTATTACTACTAAAAATACAAAAAACTATACAGGTATTTTGCCAACCGATATTTGGGTTTGTTGAGAACAAATGTGCAGAAAAATGGCCAGAGAGCAGGTTCATAATGGTGGAACGTGAGGTTAGGTTGCCGTTTTGCGCAGAGTTTGACATTAACCTTTTTAGATTGGTGTGGAGGACAACATATGTGATTATAACCGCACTCATAGCAATGATTTTCCCCTTTTTCAATAGCTTCTTAGGGTTAATTGGGGCGGCTGCATTTTACCCTTTGACAGTTTATTTTCCGATTGCGATGTATATCGCTAGGGCCGGGATATCAAAGTATTCATTCACATGGATCTGCCTAAAGACATTGGATTGGACTTGTTTGGTGGTTTCCTTGGCTGCAGCAATAGGATCCGTGCAAGGCCTTATCAGCGACCTTAGGGATTACCATCCCTTTAAAGAGTAGGACAGGATAAGAGAGGAGATGGCCATAATAATAATATTATAAAAATAATGTGAGTCTGAGATAGTATTGTTTTTGAAAAATAATGTGAGTCTGAGATAATATTGTTTTTGACACGTCGGTTGGCTGCCGGCAATCAGAGAGAGTTATACTTGTCATAAATGCTTCTTCATATTAATAATGAATGCTCTATGAAAAAATTTGATTTGGTCATCCGTTGTTGTTTCTTGCAACCAAGAGATTATAATTCCGAATATGCATGGAAATTAGAATGTATTTTGATTATGTCTTCGGGTTTTATTTAAAGGTTAATAACCATTGATATGGTAACCAACTTTGGTTTTTATCAATATTTAGATAACCATATTTTTTTCATATACGTTTGATCAGTAAACTTTTTTTGACCTATTCTCATAATAGGATAATATAATTACCGATGATATTATCCAATTATGAACATGTTAATTATTACCTTATTATGAATATGTCAAATAAGTTTACCCATTCAACCGGTCAAACGTGTATGAAAAAAAAACACGTTTACCTAAATACAGACAAATAATGTGAAAATAAATAGTTTCACAACAAACTAACACTCAATCAAATATAATTATACATCCTATTTTAGACAAGTTCTTTATATTTCGGAAACATTTTTTTTGGTAATATTGAGTTCTTTATGCTAAGTGCAAGTTGTCATAAGACACACTGATGTGACATGGAATCGGGTCATCCGGTCTTGGTGTCGGATCTAGATCGTAGATCTAGAGTAGGTATTGTTAGTGAGTTTCCGACTTGATTCCTAGTTGCCATTAAAGAAAAAAAATCGTTGAATCGCCCTAGGAAATGTGCCTCGGGAGTAAGTTCCAACGATAAAGTTAGATCCATGTGTATGAGGAGATGGTTTGACCTGAATGGAGAGAACCATCTTGATGGGAAGAAAGTATGTATATTGTGGTTTATATAAGGGTGAATGTATTCTTTGTCTTGTCAAATTTCTTTAGTTGTTCTTTCACTTTTCGGACTCCGATTTATATACGGGGGATCTGAGATAGGTTGGGTCTAAAATGGGTTAGTTGGAGAGTTTTGTCATTTATTTAATTGGGTTAATGACCTAAATGAGTAACAAACTTTTTTTTTGTTCATATTTAGGTAATTACTAGTTTTTTCATACACGTTTAATCAATAAACTTGTTTGACATGTTTATAATGGGATAATATCACCGATAATTCTAGTAATATTACCTTATTTTGAACAGGTCAAAAAAGTTTACAAGTAAAACGAATTTAAAAAAACATGGTTACCTAAATATGGACAAAAACCAAAATTTATTACCCTCTTAGGTCATGAACCCTTTATTTAAAATAAAAAAAAATCAATAAGCTTTTTATACTAATTTCATATGATTTGGGTTCAGCCGAATCCATTATTTGTTTTTGGTCCCATAAAGTAGGGATGAAAGTGGGTACAAACTCGGACCGGATGGACCAGGACCCAAAAAACCCACAAACCGGTTAACAGAATTTTATAGGTGTAACATCCCAAAAACCATAATAATTTTTTTTTTCATTTTTATAAAACATTTCCACAAAACCATAAGATAGTAAACCATTGTTTTCAAATCAAATCCATAGAAATAGAGTATCAAAAATCTCTCAAAACATAAATCATTAAGAGGATGTGTACGATCACGCCTTCGTATTGCCCCAATCATATAATGTACATGAAAACATGAAATCCACAACTGTAAGCCAAAGCTTAGTGAGTTCCTCCAAAATACCCTACAACACAATACATATACAAGAATGCACAGTGGTTCCATATTCATAGGACTGGATTACCCTCGAGTCCATAGTCATCAGATTGGATTACCCCTGGCCCACAGTCATCGGACTGGATTGCCCCGGACCACAGTCATCAGACTGGATTGCCCCGGGTTTGTTAGCTTACAACACAGAGCGTTAAAGCCTCAACCAAACCACACTATGTCGACATATGAAACAGATAAACAATAACCAACAAGTACAAGTATCATACAGATCTACTAATCTAATAGATCACTACAACATAGAAACATCCTATACACAAGGATACATAACACAATCTAGTGAGCCGGCATTGGTGCCTTCGACCCACGAGTACATTGAGGAAAATTGACCTCAATTCGATGACAAGATGGACCATGCACCCAAGCTAACGACATCCAGTTTCCTCACGCTAAACGCATAATGAAACCCTAATTAATAATTAAGGTAATAGTTAACCTCCATAGAGTCTTAGTTCATAACTAATCCTCCTTGGGCAAAAGTCCATTTTGACCATTCAAGACTAAATCCCCACACAGTTGACCAAGAGTCAAAACCGTTCAAAAAAAGTCAACGGTTAACCTTCAGTTGACTTACGACTTGTGTATAGAGGCTATGCCGTACGTAGAGCCCCTAATCCCAAAAACTTCTATTAAGCTCTTAATACAGCAAGCCAAACCCCCAAACTCCCAGATCTGATCTAAATGAACGTCTTAATGGATAAGGCCTCTGACTTTATCCATTTGCATGGTCACAAAAGGCACAAAACTAAAACCTATGTCCATAAAGTTATATATTGGTCAAGAAATCATGCGTGGGTGGATGGGAGTAACCAAGCTCTCATTTTTATGACTTAACAACCCCAAAAACGTCTGGAAGTGATACTCAAATGGTCTGGAGTAGCTCATACTTAAAGAGACCAAGGTTATGGGGACAAAAGCATGAAAATCTCAAGAGTAACTAGATCTAACATGAAACATCATCAAGGTAGAAACCTTATACCTTCTGGGGATAGATGTTGGCGTGAAAATCTGAGATCTACACACCATGAAGCTTCCCACATGGTTCTACAAGCATGGTGGTTGTCGAGGCCAACAAAAATAAATAAGCCTAAATCTTTTACACTAAAATAGTGTATAGTGGTAAAGAGATCGTATCCACGGAGATTGGTTCAATTTTATAACTCTATGATAATCTTGTTGTACAAATACTTGTAAAACTAAAATAAAATAAAATTGGGGGATTTTGATCTTTTGATATGTTTAAAAGAAAACTAAAATTACACTAAGATTTAAAAACACAATTCAACAAAAGCAAAGTTTGATGTACAATCAATAAGATAAGGATGGTTGACTTTGGACTTTCATTACTTGAACATTTGGTTAATTAATCATGAGAATACCAAGGTGCAATACTTGTGTTTATAATCTAACTTGGCTATAGCAATTTATAAGCATAACTTGCCTCAACTCTTCTTTTGTATTAAAATGACTAGAGAAGCTCGTATCACATTTCCTAAATCAAAGTCACAAAACTAATGAAGCATGTAATTTTGTGAAAATCAATTAGCATTAGGTTTTAAGAATCACTAAGTCCAAAGAGTAATCTATTGCTTTCATTACTACTATGGAGAAAATATTTTCCTAGTCTAAATGAAATGAAAACAAACATTTAAACTAATTGTTGCTTGTTAAATTGAAGACCCATTACTTAGCCAAGAATTTAACCAACAAAAATAACATTCTCATATCAATATTCATGACTAGAGATATATAAACATGAAGGAAGTTTTCATAGAAAATATAATCATAGATATTCAACACAAATTCATGGAGTTCTTCAAAATAACCAAAACATTCAAGCAATTACATCCAAGTCAACCCAATGGTAAATCTAGCCTAGCATGGCTAAGATTAAAGAAAAACAAGAGAGATTAGAGATACCAAACATTGTTCAAGATGAAAGATGAAAGAAATCCACAAATCTTCAAATCTTCTTAGAGAGTAAAATGTGTTGTTCTTCCATGTGTTTTCTCTCCTTCTTGCTTCAAAACTCCAGTAAAAGTGGTCAAAAATCGGATCCAAAAGTCCCCCAAAAGCATTCCACCAACCTTCCCAAAATAGAGTCAAAAAGTCAAAAATCCGGATTCTCCACGGTGCGATCCACGCGGACCATTTGTAAATCCACGCGGACCGCGTGGATTCTGGGCCATTTGGCCCATTTGATTGGCCTTCTAGTTTTTGCTCCTTTATTTCTTGGTCCAGCCCACATGTAAAGTGATGAATCAAAGAATCGAGTTATGAATTAATCAGAGTATGAATTCAAGTATGAATGTGAGATTTAAACACACAATGTAAATATGATATGTTATGCTCTATTACGCTTTCGAATTCTTTACAGAGTAAAAGAGATAAGTCTGTAAAAGTTCTTATCTACCTCTACTAAATAACCCTATATATAGGGAACTGAAAGCGTACAAAAAATATACTAAGGCTTTGACACTAACGCTTCGAACATAAGCGCCTTAGTAAAATACATTACAAACTATTCGAAGAGTACAAAACATACTTCGACTAATTACAACATTTCGACCCTTACAATCTCCCCCTTTGTAATAATAGTCGAAGTCTTCAATTTGTAAGAAGAGTGATGGAATACAGCAACACCCTTCGAATCTCTGTATACCAAGAGATAATCTTTTTCAACTCTTTCTTATCTCCTTCATTATTCTTCTTGCAATGATTCATACGAACAATTAAGTTCGTATATTGAGAAGTAGAATATCTCTCAACTTCACTTGCTTGAAATAAAAACCTTTTAGACTTTCCAGCTTTGTCTTTTCCTGCGAAGACCAAACCAAAAGGCTTTAGGTAAATTTCACCATCAGCATACTTCTTCAAATCTGCCTGTGTCTTCGAAGGAGCCATTGGACCTATTATTTCCATTCCTTTAGCCGTAGCTAACTCCACATCAGTAAGTGCCAAACACTCATAGTAATTTTCGATAAAAATTTTGATGTGAGCAACTCAAAGCTTGAATTCTTCTGGTTCTGTGTTTTGAAGGAATGAGAAGGATTTATCTTTCAAAAGTAATGCAACTTGTATAAGATCATACAAGTTCATTAATGGAAAATCTGCAACAGTGAATTCGCAAATTTTTCCATCTGCCCTGGCAACCACGTATTTAAAATTTTGGACTGTGTTTTCGAAAACCACATCCCTTTTCATACTTATCACCTTCTTGATTTTGATTAAAGACCACACTTCTTCAGGGGCTTTACCAAGAACAGCATGAAAACGAATTTTCATGTGTGTACCTTCATCTTTCTCTTTAAAATTCCCTTCAGCCTTGAACTGAGGCATAATAAGCATCATTTCGTTTATCGGGAAATCCAACTGGCTTGCATCAGTATTTGTAACCAAATAGCTTTGTTTTGGTTTCTTTTCAAACGAATACATGTGATTGAATGCAACCTTGGCCTCGATTGTTTCGTAGTTATAGTGTTTCGTTGGATCCCCTTTATTCATTCCCTTCGGATCATTAGCACGCTGAGCCATTATTCTTTGAACTATTCTGAGCTTTTCTATTTCGGCTTCAGCTTCAGCCTTCTTTTCTTCTTTTGACTTTTCCACAAGAATTGATTTCCCTTTATCTTTCATGGCTGGATTATCAATTGTTTCTTTTGGAATCGAACCACTTCCACCAGTCTCCGAAGATTTACCAATTACAATCCCTTTCGAAAAAGTTTTTGTAATGGGTAATGTTGTTACAACTGTTGAAGTCACCATCTCAGCCGAAACTATTACTGGCTTTGTTGTTGGGATTTTTGAGGAAAAGACTTTTCCCACAACTTTCGCATCCACACTACTAGCCTTCGACTCTGTAGTTTTTCTTTCTCCCCCTTGCACCCCTGTGAAAACAGGCGGGGCATTTGTTGTTGGAAGAAGGCTGGATATGCGAAAGAGAGGGGCAAGTTGCTTGTTGAGAATGGCTTCGAATTGATTAAACTTTTGAGATAAAAATTCAGGAGTAATCAATTGAGAAGAAATTGGCCTATCAGAAATCTCTTTTAATTCCTTGAGCAACTTAAGCACTTCTTCAAAACTTGCACTTTCGGATGTTGAAAGTTGAGTAATTTGAGGACTCAAATTTTCATACAACTTAGCAAACCGAGTGACTGCATCACAAATGATATCAACCTTGTTATGCAATGACGCATAGTCATGTTGAACAGTTGCTATTTCTCTTTTCATATCTTCACGAAGTTCGTGAATTTGCAAGTTGACATCTTCTCGAACTTTCTTCACATCTTGAATAAACAGAACGTGTCTTTCCTTGGCAACATTCTTCAACTCTCTCAAGTCACCAGTAAACTTCGAACTCTGAGAATTAATCCGAATTTCATTGTTTTGATCATTATGATCAATCTTCTCCAAGAGTCGAGATTCAGAATCTTTAAGCATCCCCGATACTTTACTTATAATTCGAGATTCAAACACCTTCAACAACGAATCAACTTCTACACTTGAAACAGACGAACCAACGCCTAGATCTGCTTGGGATTGAATGATAGAATTCAATTTTTGATTTAAAATCTTAAACTGCTTCATGGTCATCAACATGTGATCAGGAAACTGCTCTTCTTCGTCATGAAACTCCAAATCTTCAAACATTCCTCCAAACGCCTCATGATCAGTCTCTGTTTCCATAAAAATGGTTTCTTGAATAGGGGAAGTTGATTTTGGTGGCTCAGTAGATTGTGAAGAAAAAATGGAAGTAAAAGGTTGATCAAGAATATGTTCGAATGTTGGGGAATGTGTGGTTGATGTAATGGGAATAGTGGATGGGGATACAGAAACAATGTGTTCGAAAGGAGCAGAAGTAACATGACCTTGAGCTTCATGTTTCGAACCTTCTTCACCCATATTGACATTTGCATCCGTATCAGATACGTGTGTAGGGATGCCTGAAGTTCGAACCTCCTCAGGAACTGATTTGGCAATCGAATCTTCAGGTGATTTGATAACAGTCTGCTCAGGAGTTTCAGGAATTCTTTCTTCATCATCTTCAGTGGACTCAGTAGAAATGACCAGCCTTCTTGTCTTCTTCTTCTTCTTCTTCTTTGATAAACGTATTGCCATATCCTCAGCTTGTCTTTTCTTGGACACCGGAGAGACAGGTGTTGGCACTTCTCGAATTAACACACCTTGATGAGTGATTTGAGGTTTTCGAACCACTTTGTGTGTAAGAGACTTGCGTTTGTGGGTTGACTTCATTTTTATTCTTCGAAACATTCCAGTCTTCGAAGGAATGATAACATTCTCTTGTGTTTCTGCAATAATGGGCTCAATTACTTGGGTCTCAGCAACAGATACTTCAACCGTTTCAGCCTTCTTCTTGGGAGATTTCGAAGGTTTTGACTCAGTTTCAGTCTTCTTCGTCTTCTTGGATTTCGTATCTTCTCTATCCAATAATACACCAGTTTCAATTGTAGTATCGATAGTCTGTAAATATGCCACCAAAACTGAATTCGAAGGATCGACCCTTTTAAGCATTGCATCGGGAATACGAGCCACTGATGGAAAAATATCAGCATTGTCTGTAACATCCTTCGGATGGTGGTATGGTTGAAAAACTGCTCTTTCTTCATCATCGGGTACCAAAACACCTTCCTTATTGTAGAAATGTTGCAAGATCAAGCTCCAATATCTTGCACACGAAATGTCATGAATAGCATTCGTATGTTCTACTCCCTTTTGAAATTCCTTCCATAATTGAGTAGAATAGTCCACTTGAATATCATAATATATGCCAGCAACCATGGCATAAACTTCCATCCTTCCTTTATCAAGACCAGCGGATCGCCCAGTCAGACATCTTAGAAAAATGCCAAATAAGAAATTCCAGATTCTTGGAAGTCCAGATTTTTTAAAATCACTAATCTTGGACAATGATGGCTAATATCCCATCTCATTGAACATGTGAACGATTTGTGGAAAAGTACATGAAACATATGGAGGCGAATTCGGAATATCAAGAATTTGACAGAATAGTTTCGTGGTTAGCCTGACCTTTTTATCGTTCACCAGATGAAATGTAATTAGATCAGATGCTTTGTTGTATGTTGCAGTCGATCCTGCTTGAGAAAGCCAGGATAATGGAACAGAGAAAGAGTTGAACATCGCTTTAGCCAAAACCGAGTTCTTCAAAGCAACAATGAGCATCTTTAATTCTTCCGGATACTGAGAAACTTCACCCTCCAAGTAGTAGTTTGTTGCTTGAATCTTCATTATTGGTAATGAAGAGGCATCTTCAGTTGTATGAGAATCAACATGAGCAGAAGTCGCCATTGTTAGGGTTTGAAGAAGATGATGAACAGAGAATTTTGGGAAATTTGCTTTTTGATCGCGTAAACGGATAATGAACCCTTGAATCCCCTTTTATATGTAACCCTGAAGTTTGAATTTGAAGCGGGATGTGTATTTAATGAAATACGACGTGGCACCTTGAAAGTCGGACCATTACTGCTGAAAAGTAGCCATGCGTCAAAAAGTAGTTGTCACATCACCTTGAAAACCGGACAGAATATCATACGCCATTTAAAAACAGCCTGTCTTGTGATCACCAAGAGTATTGTAACCGTTAGAACCCTTCGAATGGAAGCAAGGCTCTTTCACTTTTGGGATGAAAAGCGAAGTCATACGCCAGAAGTTCGAAATCATCGGCCTGAGTTGGTATTACTCAGAACCTCAAGGATTTCGTGAGTGCTGTGTTCCAAAGAATAGAGACGTGAAACAAATATAAGAAAAATATGGGATATTGTGATGTCAAACCATTGACACAAAAGTAGATTAAATCCCGGGCAAAGATTACTTCATTAATCATTAAGAGAAATGATCAATAGCTTGTGTGGGTTCCCGTGAATTACAATCGAATACTTGTTGATAAGTATCGAAGGGCTTCTTTTATAATGTTTCGTGGGTAGTTTAAAAAATTTTCGTTACATGTCATCCTAAACATAAGGTGAGAAATTGTAACATAAATTACTTGTTTGACCAATGTAGTCAGTGACAAGTTTGCTTTGAAAATTTTTGATATGACAAGGATATTCGAATGAAACTCACACGAAAATCATATTCAAGAAAAAAATTATATGCTGGATCTTGTTGGGTAACAAACATCGTGGGTTTCGAATGTTTGATCAAGACCACTCATTCAAAATGAATATGATTTGGAGTTTCGAATTTTGGTACAGAAACAAAAGTTTCGTGAAAATTTGGAACTGAGTTCCCCGTCAATTCCTTCAAAGTTAATGAAAATTGGGTTTCACTTTCATCACGGTCTCATGATGTCAGATCATAAACACAGAGTTTTGATATATCTAAGTCTCGATGGGTTTGATCAGAGACCTCTCGGACATATGTCTTCGTGTGTGATTGTGAAAGAATTTTATGGATGAAAAAGATTGATGTAAGACACGAAAAGTACCTCTGTTATTTTTGGACCAAACAGTAAACTCTTAACTCATTTTGAGAAGAGTAAGGTAGCTCAGAGACTAATGTGAATATAAGCCTGATTGGGAAGAAATCTTCGTATGAATAATTTCATTAAGGCTTTCGTACACACACATTGAGTCATGGAGGCTTTGGTCAACATGCAGCAGCATGCTTCTAGGGAATTAATTCATACGAAAAATGTACCTTACCCTAGTACTGCAAAGATAATCCCTTTTTGTATCGTTATGATAATCTGCAACAAAATACTAAAAAGAAGTAAGAATTAAAATATTTTTGTTGTTTTGAATTTTTCGAAAATAAAGACAAAATAAACGAAAATCTTTTTGTATTTTTTTTTTTTTTGGAAATTTTCGAAAATTAAATGACAAAACAAAAGAAAATCTTTTTGGATTTTTGAATTTTCGAAAATGAAATGACAAAACAAAAGAAAATCTTTTTGGATTTTTGAATTTTCGAAAATGAAATGACAAAATAAAAGAAAATCTTTTTGGATTTTTGGAAATTTTCGAAAATTAAATGACAAAACAAAAGAAAATCTTTTTGGATTTTGGAAATTTTCGAAAATTAAAAAAAATATACTGTACTTGTTGCAAACACACGAAATTTTGTCATTCCTTTAATATTGACAAATGTACGAATTCGAAGGGGTCGAAGCGTTGACTATGAACAGTAACCTCAGAATCAACCCTTAAAAGAAGTGATAAATGTGCGAATTCGAAGGGGTCGAAGCGTTGACTATGAACAGTAACCGCTGAATTCTGAATGACTTTGCTTTATCTTTTATTCAGTGCCTCTGATTCATTCCTTGTCAACCATCATTCTCCTTTTTCGCATGGAACAGAATTTCCATCGATCATTACAAGCCCTTCTATTATTCTCACAAGGGATTTTTCATCTAAATGTTTCGTGAATATATCAGCTAACTGATCAGTTGTTTTCACAAAATGTACTTCAATATTTCCATCCTCCACGTGATCTTTAATGAAATGAGAACGAAGAGCTATATGTTTAGTCTTCGAATGCTGCACAGGATTATGAAAAATTCGTATTGCACTTTGAGAATCACAATATAATGGAATCTTTTTCATATTTATTGCATAATCACGCAATTGACTTTGGATCCATATTATTTGCGAAGTGCAAGCAGCAACAACCACATATTCTGCTTCAGCTGTTGAAATTGATACGCATGGCTTTTTCGACTGCCAGCTCACCAATTTGCCATCAAGAAATTGACATCCACCACTTGTGCTTTTCCAATCAAGATTACAACCACCCAAGTCAGCATCCGAATATGCTTGTACAAAGAACCCAGTGTTCGAAGGATACCACAATCCTAACGAAATTGTTCCTTTAAGATAACGAAAGATATTCTTCACAGCAGTGAGATGTGGTTCTCGTGGATTAGACTGATACCTTGCACAATTACACACAGAAAACATGATATCAGGTCTACTAGCTGTGAGATAAAGTAATGAACCAATCATGCTTCTATATAAAGTTATGTCGACAGCAGGTTTATCTAACGACGGTGTTAGCTTGATGCCTGTTGCCATTGGAACTCGTAACTTTGTGCTATTCGTCAGTCCAAACTTTTCCAGCAGATTCTTCGTATATTTTTCTTGATTGATAAAAATTCCTTCTCTATTTTGACGAATATTCAAACCAAGAAAATTATTGATTTTTCCCATCATGCTCATTTTGAACTTACTCTTCATCAAATCTTCGAATTCTCTAGACAAAGCAGGGTCAGTTGAGCCAAAAATAATATCATCAACATAAATTTGAACAAGAATTAGATGATTCCCCACTTTCTTTCGAAATAATGTGGGATCAACGGCTCCTTGTTTAAATTTAGACTGTTTCAAAAATGAGGTTAGAGTTGCATACCATGCTCGTGGTGCTTGTTTCAAACCATAAATTGCCTTATCTAAAATATAAACATAATTTGGAAATTCTTCGTTAATGAAACCTGGGGGTTGTTCTACGTATACTGTTTCTTCAAGCTCTCCATTTAGAAATGCACACTTCACGTCCATTTGATAAACATCAAAGTCCTTGTGAGCTGCATAAGCCAGAAATATACGAACCGCCTCGAGTCTTGCGACAGGGGCAAAAGTTTCTTCATAGTCGATTCCTTCTTGTTGTGAATATCCTTTGACAACAAGTCTGGATTTGTTTCGAACAATATTTCCATCTTTGTCGGTTTTATTTTTGTAAATCCATTTTAACCCGACAATCGAAACATTTTCAGGTTTAGGAATTAATCTCCAAACCTTGTTTCGTTCGAATTCAGACAATTCAGATTGCATTGCAACAACCCAATCTGAGTGTTCCATTGTAATCTTAACTGTTTTTGGTTCAATTTTAGAGATGAAAACATTGAACATGCAAAATTCTTGATGAGTATTCAATACCTAATTCTTTGCAAGAATTTGAGCTCTTGTTAAAACTCCCTCTTGTAGATTCCCAATTACTTGATCCTTCAGATGATCTTTTGTCCATTTTTCCATTGGAGGATATGCTGGATCAAATTCCAAAGGTGCATCTTCGTATATATCATCGTGTTCTGAGCCTACAATCGAACAAGCATCATCAAAATCATTATTATCTTCAATATTTTCTGAATGCTCCCCCTCAACATCATCATTCCTCCTTTCTTTCTCCCCCTCGAAAGAATGTTGTTCGTCATCTAATGAATTCGAATCCAAGTGCTCCCCCTCCACTGGATGGTGTTGCATACTTTCGCCATTTTCTGGAGAATTTGATGTTGATGAATCATTATGCTTTGTTAGTTCAGAGATATGATTATCACTTGCATTGATTTCAGCATCAACAGCATGATCTGAAATTCCAAAAATTAAATCATAATCAATATCTAATTGTTGTGAGGATTCAGATTCATCTTGTATGTTTTTCAGAATTGGATGATTTTCAAACTGAGTTGTTGTTTGTTTAATGTAGTAATCATCAAATGTAAGATTAAAAGTTTCTTCAACTTTTCGTGTTCTTTTATTCAACACACGATATGCAACTGAATTATGCGAATATCCCAAGAAAATCCCTTCATCTGCTTTTGCTTGAAATTTCGTAAGATTATCCTTGAGATTCATAGTGAAGCACCTGCATCCGGAAACATGGAAAAATTTGACGTTAGGTTTTCGATTGTTGAGAATTTCATATGGAGTAATATTAAATCGACGATGAATGAAGGATCTGTTTTGAGTAAAACATGCAGTTGAAACTGCTTCAGCCCAAAGGTATTGTGGAAGATTCGCATATGCCAACATAGTCCTTGCCGCTTCGCATAGAGACCTATTTCTTCGTTCAACAACACCATTTTGTTGTGGTGTGTATGGAGATGAAAAGTTATGCGAAATCCCTTTGTCCACCAAAAATGAATCAAAAACATTGTTCTTAAATTCAGTTCCATGATCACTCTTAATTTTTCGAACAATCTTCTTCAATGTCGTTTCCATCTTTTTGATAAAATCAATCATGATTTGTGCAACTTCGGATTTAAGCTTGAGAAAATAAACCCACGTAAATCTGGAAAAGTCATCGACAATAACTAAAATATATCGTTTCTTGTTGAGAGTTGAAACAGTCGAAGGACCACACAAATCAATATGTAAAAGCTCCAGAGGTGCAACAATTTTCGAATCTATTGTTATTGGATGACCTTGTTTATGTTGCTTGCCAACTTCACAAGCTGCACATAAAGAATCATTGTCAAATTTAAGTACAGGTAAACCTCTTACCAAATCTTGTACCACAAGTTTATTGATATTTCGAAAATTGAGATGAGAAAGTCTTCGATGCCAGAGCCAACTTAAGTCTGATGTTGCTTTCGAAAGAAGACATATAGCAGGTTTCCCTACTATCGGATTGATATCCAAAGTGAACATGTCACCCTTCCTTTTGGATTTCAGTAATACTTCTTTTGTGTTGACATTCGAAATTACACTCCCTTCTTCGTTAAAAAGAACTTGATTGCCAGTGCCCACAACAAGTTGAGAAACACTTATCAAGTTATGTTGAAGACCTTCAACATATGCAACACGATTCACTGTGAATTGTCCATTTGTGATCTTCCCATATCCTTTGACTTGACATTTTTGATTGTTCCCAAACTTCACTACTCCAGCATTTTTGAGACTTCGAAAGTCTCGTAAATTCTCCTTCTTTCCAGTCATGTGACGAGAGCAACCACTATCGATGTACCATTTGTTATCATATTGCTCGTCACATAGTACCTACAATCAATTGAAAATTTTAGGTACCCAAGGCTTTTTGGGTCCTTGGAAATTAGATTTCAATTTCGAATGTAATGAAGAACTTTTAACCCAATCACAAACTTTGATTTTGAGACTATCAATTATGTTTACTTCATCATTTAAAGGAACCGAAACATAAGTGTTTGATGGTTTCGAATGTTCACTGACATTACCCTTCGAATTCTGAGTTTGTGAATGAACATTCTTTGCTTTTATTACTGGTTTCCAAGCTTTGACTGAAATGTTCGAATCCTTAGAAGATGAACTACTATTTGATGAATTATTCACATATTTTTCATATGCATCGTGAATTTGCTCCTTTGAATATTTATTTGACTGATACATCTTTCCTTTGCCTTCAAGCCAATGATCAATGTTCTTCCTTGAAGTCATTCCTTTTTCTCGTGAAGTTTTCTTTGTTTCTTTCTTCGTATGATTAGGAAAATTAGGCTTTTGAGGAACAAAATCAACTTTTGGTTTTGTTATAAAAGATTGACTATAAGACGTATCAACTGTTGATTTAAAATGTTGACGTTGAAAGAATTTTTTATTTGAATTTAATGTTTTTGAAAAATTTGGTTTAGAAACATTCAAAAATTTTGTTTGATTATTCACTTCAGCCCTTGAATGTGTTGTTTGAGAGAAAAGTTGTCTTTTGGTTGAAAAAGAAGGATTTTTAGCTTTGAAAACATTTTTGGGAGATTGTGATTCAGACATCTTTTGATACTCAACATTCTGCCAAAATATTTTCTTTCTTGCTTGTCTTTTTGAAACGTTGTTTTCCTTCGAAAATTTGTCAATTTGGTCTTTAAATTCCTTAGAGTTTAGTTTGACAACCTTTTCATTTTCCTTTACAACTTGTTTTGAAAATTCTTTTTCAATTTTTGATTTTTCAACCCATTGTCTTTGTGGCTTTTGACGTTGAAATACATATGAATTCTTTGTTAAGTTGTTTTCAACTGTGCTTTGATTTGCGAAAAAACCTTCGTCAGTTGTTTTTGAATTATCCTCTTCAACCAACTTCTTTAATTCTGGTTTGATATTTTCAACATTACTAGTAGTTACGAAAACTTGATTTGGAAAAATGACATCATCTGTGCATTTGAAATTTGGATAAACCACTGTATTCGTTTCAAGATAATGTTCATCTTTTTCATTCATTACTTTTTCGAACTTTTGTGTATCACCATACACTTGATCAACCACCATTCGAGGAGTTTCTTCTTCTTTTGTAAATTTCTTTTCCTTCGAAATTTTCTCTTCATCTTCATCGTCACTATCATCAGTTTGGCTGTCTTTGAGATCCACGAAGTTCATATCACAAACTTTCGAAGTTGAGGATATATCAGTTTCATTTTCAACCATCAAATCCTTAACTTTTTC
This sequence comes from Lactuca virosa, assembly GCF_052849685.1. Classification (NCBI taxonomy): domain Eukaryota; kingdom Viridiplantae; phylum Streptophyta; class Magnoliopsida; order Asterales; family Asteraceae; genus Lactuca; species Lactuca virosa. Next base: position 257,666,223 of record NC_136434.1, read on the forward strand.
TTTCCCTTTAGATGTTAAAGCAACATTAACAACAGACAACTGTGAACAATCAACATCTTCTAGTTCACTAATTTCACTAATATTATCAGAATTATCTTCAATATCAGCAAAATTAGATTGAGTATCAGATGTTGAATTCTCAGTCTTTTTCAAAATGTGAATTTGTTCAGATTTAGGCAAAGTTTCATTCACTATGTTAACTAATTCATTCGCATCAAGACATTCATCAATTTTGACAATTCCATATTTATATCTATCATCAGGAACTTTGGCAAAATCAGCTATTATTTGTTCACAATCATACGAAATATTGTCTACCATGGCTCTTTCAAATGCTAGAAAAGGTAGTAATTTTCTATGTTGCTCTTTACTTATATCACTCGAATGATGTAAATCAGTTAATTTTCTATAAAGTCTTTTAGCTGAATTACAATAGATGTTTCTTTGTGCCAACAACAGTTTAACATCATTCGATAATGTATCCCTATCACACATTATATTCTTTATTTGTAATTCTAAGTATTCAATTTTGCTTATTTTCATGTCTAATCTGTTTTTGACCTCTAACAACTCCATTGACAACTTGTTGGCCTCATTGCTAGAAGACACAACAATTGAATCAAAATAAGTAACTGTCTCATCAAAAGAAATTAGTTCAGAATCATAAGCATGTGTAGGAATATTAAAGGATTCGAGAATTTTACGTACCTTAGTAGTCATTGGAGATTTGTCAGTAGCTTTGGATACGAAGCATCGTCCCCTCACTTCGAATTCCTCATCCTCTGAGTGTTCCTCCATTTTCGCATACAATGCTCCATGTGTCGGATTCCTCATTTCCTCATCGTCTGATCCAGATGACCAGATTTGATATGTTCCATCTTCATCCTCATCCTCACCCTTTGCAACCAATGACGAATTCTTTGCTTTAGCACGAACCACCTCCAGCTTCTCTGCATAGTATGCCTCATCCTTGACTTTATTCTTCCTCTCATCCTTCTTTCGAAGCATACAGTCATTTGCAAGATGATTCGCACCGTTGCAATAATGACAATCTATTCCTGCATCACCTTTCAACTTCTTCTCACTCTTTCCTTCAACTATCTTCAAATCTTGCTTCTCCACTTTCTTTTTCTCCTCACCAACATTTTTACTCACAGAATTTCCCTTCACCTCAGCAAGCTTAGTCTTCGAATTGAACGGCTTTTTGAAAAATTTCTTGACACGATTATTCGAGTAAAATGCTATTGCTTCATCATCCGAATTTATGATGAATCCTTCTTCTTCCTCAGAATCACCATTCTCAGCTTCTCTTTCCGAAATTTTTGACACAAGAGCTAATGGACCTCCCAAATTCAATTTCGATTCCTCAGCAATTTCATTTACTTCAACTTCGTGTGTTTTCAACTGATTGTACAAATCATTGAGAGATGATGTATCAAAACTTTGCTGATTCTTTACCATCATACTCACACTCCTCCACTCTTTTCGAAGCCCCATTACAAAGATGAGATTGAATTCCATTGAAGTCCTGGTAATTCCATAGCGATTTCATCGATAGATTAGCTCATTCAGACGATCATAGTAAACTTCAATCGTTTCTCCTTCTTTTTGATTGAAGTCTTTCAGCTCAACCAAACATGGTTTAACTGAATTGATTTTTGTCTTCTCACTTCCTTGAAATTTATCTTTCAGATTGTTCCAGATTTCCTTTGCAGTTGTACAACTCCTAATGTAATTGTACACAACTGGAGGTAAAGCACCTCGTAATTCCCTCATACACCTTTTGTCCAATTTCTTCAGACGATCACCTTGATTATCAACATCAGAACTTGTGGATGAAGATCCGATTGGTTGAACATTCACTGGAACATTGATATTTCCAGTGATACATGTCCATAATTCTTCATCAAGACCATTCAGATAATCCTGCATACGATCAGCCCACTGATCATAGTATTCAGGGATTAGCATTGGAATTTTGGTTGATGATCCTAACAGATGAGAAAACGACGTCATTGAATTGAGATTAAAACTCGCCATTGTTGTACGGAAGAAGATTTTGAGAAGTTTGAAAAGATTTGAGAATTTGAAAACAAACTAGATGAATCAAATTGAATTGATGAGAATAACACTCGATTCAACAATTCAAATGCAGAATCGCATCACAGACTAAGATCTAGACAATTTTTTCACTTTCAAAAAGTGCGGAAACTTTTGAATCAAAAATTGATTCAAAAACTTTTTGAACAACTTGAAAATCAGATCAGAGATATGATTCCTGCTCTGATACCAATTGATGAATCAAAGAATCGAGTTATGAATTAATCAGAGTATGAATTCAAGTATGAATGTGAGATTTGAACACACAATGTAAATATGATCTGTTATGCTCTATTACGCTTTCGAATTCTTTATAGAGTAAAAGAGATAAGTTTGTAAAAGTTCTTATCTACCTCTAGTAAATAACCCTATATATAGGGAACTGAAAGTGTACAAAAAATATACTAAGGCTTTGACACTAACGCTTCGAACATAAGCGCCTTAGTAAAATACATTACAAACTATTCGAAGAGTACAAAACATACTTCGACTAATTACAACATTTCGACCCTTACATAAAGGTTCTTGATAGCCCAATTGTGTCTTCTTGACTCTCCCAAGATGGGTCATTGCTTCCTTGATCTTTTATAGCTCAAAATTCTCTTCACATCATCATCATTCTTCATCTAAAATTGAGCCCAACTTGCTCCTTTAATTATGTTGACAACATGCCCAATCACACCACTTCAAGTCCACAAGCAAACCGTAAGCCTCCAAAAGTCACGCACTCCTTCCATACCTCCAATGACAAATAGTCTTCGATAAATCCTGCAAATAAGCTCAAAAGACTGGAAAGCACCCGGTAAAGGAGAAAAATAACAAAAAGAGAAAATATGGATGAATATTAACTAAAATGAGATGGAATGTGCTAAAATAAAGTATAAAAAGAAGTAAATAAAATGAAACTATCAAAGCACCTTCTTCCTTCAAAGAGCACACAAATCTCTTTAAAAGCTCCAAAATTCACAACTGGAAGCTAGGGTTTCATAGGAACAATATGAGGTGACGGAGGCTGGAAATGGGAAGGATTCCAAGAAGTTAGAACCCTTAAATACGGCTCAAAACCTTCGGGTTGGGGTTTTAGTCACCAACGTCTACGTCATGCGTAGCATAACCTACTCCGTACATAGGTCATTAAACTCGCATTCATCGTTCTACATCTACGCTTTGCGTAGCCTTCCTACGCCTCGTGTAGGGCAAAACCCCCAACTTCCAATTGAACTTCAAACAACCATAACTTCTTCGTTTCAACTCGGTTTTCGGCGTTCTGTATATGCACGGAAAGGTATTGAAGAGAACCACATTCTTATCTAGTTACTTTTAACTAAAAACATCCCGAACTAAAATACTTAATTCACGCAAGAAACCCGAGATATCACCTTTTTAATTTTACCCTTTTGCTCCAAAGCACAAATTGAGGGCTTTAATCACTTAATCCAACATTATGAACATCTGAAAGCGTCTAAACTATATTCCTTTGAAGCCCAAGCCCTTCACTTGATTGAATTACGGCCCATAAACCCTGAATTAAGAAATATCCCGAAATAGGGTGTTACAACTCTCCCCCACTTAAATTAGATTTCGTCCTCAAAATCTGACTCAGTTAGAATTCCTGAAAAACTGTACTAGCACAATTCCACATGCTCCCTCCCATTGCTTCATAACATTACACATCCAAATTGAAAACTGAGATACTATGCAGATTCCAAGTGATGCCAACAATAACCCAAACACTTGAAAATATTCAACTGCAAAAACCATCTCTCTCACCCCCACAGTACGACCCCACTCAAAGGGAACTAATCAAGTCGGGATAATCTCGAAGCTACGACTGAACCGATTTATACCTCAAAAATTAGAAATCCCTCAACCTAAGATTTACATGGAAAACATAATGGTTGATGACCATCCACTCGTCATACTTACCCTAAGTCTCTGACTAGGAACACCACTAAACCGAGCATAAAAATACTCAAAATATTTCGATCAAGAATTTCTACCCACCTAAACTCAGAAATCACATGAAAGTTCTCAAATACACACTTGACTTCTTGTCAAGTCATCACCATCTCACCGCTCCCACGAGCGTAATAGTGATCAATCCGGAAGAAAATCATGGGCAACATCTAAACTACCATGTGCTCAAGCGTACAATCAACTAACAATTCATCAAGGATTCCTACAACAAACTCCATCAATGGTAACCCAACTCACTCGTAACTGTTCTCACAACCACCCACAAAGATCTAATATGAAAACTCCATATGGAACTGACGATAACAACCGTGAATTTCTAATAAGTCAAAACCTAACAGAGTCCGACCCAACCCGTCGGCTACTAAGCCATCAATAGTATTTCCATACTGCTCAAAATACCTAACTATGCCAAAGACCAACGATTCACACATACAGATCTTCGTGACACATCTATAGACCCAACACACAAGTGAAATCCTCAATGGTTGACGACACGTTGTGACACCATTCAACCATTAGAATGAGAAGCTCACGGTTCCTCACCGTTCTTGCCATCACCCAATCTCAGAAATGAAGATTCCCGGCCAGCGCCCGGTGGGCCAATAGACATACGGCCATCATCCCACCGACCTGCAGGAACCCAATCAACATCCCACTTCACACTTACCAAAACCACAAAATCCATATCATACTATAATACACAACCCTTCCATATTTTGGATTAGGTGTCTAAGCCCATAACTATGATTGGTATGTACTTGACCCAATATAAGCATGGTCCATTTGGGTTGCAACTCTCTCGAACAATTTGATAGGATGGATATTTGAGAAAAAGGTTATTGTGATTTATTAATATATTATAAGTATAATATATTAATTGAGAAATCATATTATTTAATTAGTATTGATCAAGAATTAATTTGGAATTAATTTAGTGATCAAAAGAGACTAATTAAATTAACGGGGACTGATTATATAAATCAGTGATACATATGGTTTGAGCTATTAATCCATGACGGACTAAGTTTATGTGAGAGTACATGAAGAGTTAGTCCATGTGTGTTATGGATCATAAGCCTAAGTGTATGTATTAGGGTTTACAAATGACCCTTGGAATTCTACACTATATATATGTAGCCCCTAAGCCAAAAATCGTGCACTAGTGATTCTAAGAAGCTCTAGACGATTTTTGTGTCTCCAAACCTCTCTCTCAAGTTCCTCCTTTTGTTCTTGGTTTGTTGTAAGAAATTTGAGGCATCACACTTGAGATGCTAGGCTCTTGAAAGGCCAAAACTCTACAAGCTACAACAAGAGGTAATCTTCTAACTAGTATTTTATGATTAAAATTTCAATATTGTATGCTAGTTGTAGCCTTCATGCTTTGTATAATTTTTTGTTGCATGTATAACTAGATAAAACTTAGATCCAAAGCTATTAGGGTTGTATGTGCACCATAGGAGTGTTATAGTACCTAAAACCCAACAGTGGTATCAGAGCCATGGGTGTTTTCTGTTATATAGATGCATAGATTAATTGTTTAAAGTTGAAAAAGTTGAAAATTTGCATTCTGACTAAAGGAATCGACGAGTCCATACATGAACTTGACGAGTCCATGTTCATCAGTGATGAACTCGACGAGTCCATTATCAGACTCGACGATTTGGATCATCTGTTGGCAGTTTTTCGGGTTTTTTTGGCCAAAATTGGATTATGATCAATACCACAAACTGTTTTGTATCATAAAATCTGTTTTTCCTGATATGGTAGTGATTATCCTCATCCAATTAAAAGATAAATTGTCAAATTATAAAATAATTACTAGATTATATGATAAACTAATTATTTGTGTAATTTGATTTGAAATTATCTTACTACAAGAGTTGTATTATGAGCAAATTAGTAAAAGATAAAATGGTTATTTTATAAGTTTAAAATTTGATCTTAATGTTTTAAGGAGTTACAAAACTTGTCATCAAGATTTGGAACTCAAAAAGTTTTTAAGGAGTTACACAATTTGTCATCAAATTTGGAACTCAAAAGGTTTTGAAGAGTTTCATAACTTGTCATCAAGTTATGGAACATGAAAATTCACATTCATAAAAGACATTAACTCCATAAGTTATGGAATCCAAAAGTTTTCAAGAGTTACAAAACTTGTCCTCAAGTTTTGGAATTTGAAAAGGTATTTTTTATGAAACATCGAATTCCTAAAACTCTTGGGTTCATAACTTAAAAAATTAATTAAATGGTTTTAATTTGAATTTAGTATTTGGAACCTTGATGTTTTTGTTGAATAGTTCAAATTAACTCTTATGGACTTTATTAATAGTTAATTAAATGTTTAATTAAAAGAGTATTATTAAATCCATAATCATATGGTTTAAGTTTAATTAAATTAAGAGTATAATTTATTAATAGATTAAACCATCAAGTATTTTAAAAGTTTAAAATACACCCTTATACTATATAAAATTAAAAGTTTAATATATTATATATGTATAATTAAAAAGTCAGTCTTACCGTTAGTAGGCCTCATTCACGAAGCCAATCTATAAGGGGGGTATAAGGAATATGCCTATAAAATGGCAGTTGAATGGGTGTCCACTCTCACCCACCGCTTCCTTGATTGGTGGATGATCGTTAGCCGAACGGGTAGGATAGGACACAAACTTTCATTAAAAGTATAATGAAAATACTAAGTAACTAAACAATTATAAATTCCCAATCTTAGTTACTTAGGAAAAATGTGAATTTAATGCTAACCCATGAAATTGCACATTGCACCTTATTAGTCGTTAGTTGAGCGTGTGTGGTTAACCGACACACTAATATGGGACTAATGAAGGATGGAAATGGGTAGCTCGTAGTTTTTCATAGATCAATGGAGCATGTGTGGTTAACCGACACATTGATTAGGTGATAAATATCTTTGAGAGTACCAAGCTAATTTGCATGGTTATTCACACCTTGTTTGTGATCCTCGGTATCCCAGTGACAAACTTGAAGGGCATAATCGAGATTAAACATGCCATTGACAAGTTCAACGAATCTCAAAGAATCTAGGAATTTCAATTCATTTAAGACCTAATATTCATTTTCGTTTTTCATGGTGGAAATTGGTAAATCGTCATTTACCTACCTTCAAATATTTTACAATTGGATTACGGCATCCCTCTTCCGAATTGTGAAATATTGTGTTGGGTCCTAGCCTTAATATTTCATTTTGGGTGTTATATTAAGGACTTAAATCAACTAACTTGAATTTCTCCCTTATAGATGTCTAGTTCTGACAACTATGGTCTTCCCGAATCTTATGGAAAAAGTTTTCCTCATGAAGATGATGTTCCCAGAAATCATACTTCACTTCCTCCATCTCCTCCAATAGTTCTTCCTAACCCACATGTTCGTCGACTTGAAAAGTTCAAGGTCACTTAAACTCTATTGGCAAGCAAACACCAAGATGGAAGGTCTATGTGTGTACATGTCTTGGAGATGAAGTCACACATTGACAGGCTGGGAATGTTAGGAGTCGTTGTGTCGAGGAAGTTGGCTGTTGACTTGTGTGACAACCGTCAATTTTCAGGCTAGTCAAAGTCAAATAAAGTCAATAAGTCAAACCGGTCAACTCATCTAACCCTAGTATATTAGGGTTTACAATATGTTAGCTATTGTGCAACTCGCTATTTTAATAAGAAGTTATCACTTGGATAGTTCGTATGATTGAAATTCTTAAACCCTAAACGGGATAAGTGAGGTAACAAAACGATAAAACACTATTGCATACCCTTCGGGGGTGTGTAAGACCCTTAAACATGGCTTAACGGGGTTTACGAACCTTGAGTTGCGAAGCTAAACACTCAAAAAGGTCACAAACAAAGTCTCTTTTAATCTCTCTTTATCAATCTTAATCTCTCCCAAATCTCTCCCAAATCTCTCCCAAATCTCTCTCAAAATCTCTTCTAACTTTTTATAATCATTTGGGGCATCCCGACACTTAACTTGGTGAGAAACTGCTCAAAACGGGAAGTTTATATGAAAAACAGCCTTAAAGGACCGAAGCCTCTCTATTGGAACCGAACCCTCTTAGAGCCGAAGCTCCAAGGACCGAATCCGAAGGTCCCTTAAGGAACCGAAGCTGCTTGAGAACCGAAACAGGAGAAACCGAACCCAAACCTCGGAGGACCGAACCTGACCTTCGCCTTCGCTCCCTGCCTTCGCCTTCACTCCTTTCCTTCTCGCCTGCGAGATTGCTCGGCTCTCACCCACAACCGAAACCACCTTCGGTTCTCAACCCCTGAAGACCGAACCCTCGGCTCCAAATCCGAAATTTGCAGACTTCGCCCTTTTTCTCGGTTTTCGACCACTTTCGTGTTTTAAGCCCGTTTTTCATGATTTTGACGCGGGATTTTCACCCAAACTCGTATTTTGGCATATGAGACCCTATATAATCATATTTTAATCATTTTTGGAGGAAAAATAATTGCCTAAGAATAAAATCTAGTGGGTAAGATTCTGAGGTGGAGTGTTGACTTTACCGTAATGTGTGACACAAGCAAACCCTCCACACCCACTCTAGGGCCGTACTCAGTCACTATTCCTCCATACTTAGTCAACTAGTTGTCCTTTCACCCTCTTTCACCAGCCTATAATCAGATCAAAGGCTGGAAGTTCTTATCTCTCCTCCCACATTATTCACTCTTTCTCAAGAAGAACAAACACACCTCTCTCACCTTCTCTCTCTCTTAAACTCGAGAGTCCAAGGCTGTGATTGAGCTTCTCACTCACTTTTGGTAAGTATTTCCATCCTACACTTGAATATCTTACATCCTTTCACTCCAAACATGGATTCCTCACACAAATATCATCATATTTGTTCATAGAACCTTCAAATCTTCAAGCATCTCCCAAGTGTTCTTGACTTGGAAACTCCTTTTCTTCATCATCCATCCACTGAAAACACTCAAGGTGAGTTCATACCCCCACATTTTCATGATTTATTCAAGTTTTAGGGGGAGAATACAAGTTAAAACACCAAAAACTTAACTATACTCAAACATCAGGTTTCAACAGGAAAGTTTTGTTCCATTCACGGACTGATTTGACCATCTTAAACTTAATATCTTTCAAAACTGTTTAATATACAAATATTTCAGGTTCATACCTTTAAAATGACTACTTGTACGTTTCCATACGATTTTTATACAATTTATGGTGATTTTAACAAAACTGCCTATCACTGTAGCAACGAGTTCGGACCAGTCTGTGAATATGAACGTTTTCACACCAGTTAGAAACTTCTAAAAATCATAATAAAAATTATGAACAAACTAGACACATTTTTTAAACTCTCAGAGTTTACGGATCTAGTTTTCGGTTTCGTATGCATTTTCTATGATTTTTCTAAATCAGTACAAAAATGGTAAAAACGAATTTACAGTTTACAACTTTCATAACACTTTGTAACATGTTGAGCAAAGTGTTAAACCTTGATGACTTCGTATTTTGCATGTGTTTTCTGTTGTGATAAAGTTATATAACAGAAAATAGACATTAAATTGTAAGAATCCTTATTATTACAAGTATTGCAAGATGAGGCATAATAAACATAGTTATGATTTTGCTATAAATCTACTTACACAGAAAAGGTTACTATACATTACAAACATTTTGATAAACTATTATAGGTGTAGTTTATGTTTCATATACATTACAAACTATTAGGATAAACTATAACAAGTCATAGTTTATGTTTCATTTACATCACACCACGAGAGAGTACATCTCGACAAAAAGGGGTTTTCAGTTCACTTATGTAAATCTGTTAATGAATAAATTTGTGAGACAATCGCTTCACGTTACTTCTAAAGTAACGAAATCAAAAGTCATGTAATTGTAACCAGAGTCTCTTGTAGGGAGAGCGTGATAGTTGTATATAGATCTATATTGGGTCTAACAAACCCACACCTTAGCTGCATGCAACAGCTAGACTGGCAGGTCTGGGGTGACAAATGTCATTAACATTCCGACACCTGAAGAACGTCGTATACAAGGCCGACTGAGTCGTAGCATGGTTATAATAACTCACATGGGGTATTAACAAAACATAAGATTTACTGGGTTTTCCTTTAATTAAACGAGTGTATGTCGATTTAAACTTGCATAATTTACAACTTATTTGGAAAATACTAGTACATTATGGGCCTTGACATTTAAGGCCACAATACATTTTTAAAAAGGGAAAATATTGGATTTTCTGGAACAAACATACTCTTACAAAGAAAGGATTTCAACATTTCATTCAAAAGCTTATGAACTCACCAACTTAATTGTTGACACTTTTCAAAACTACTTGTATTCTCAGGGAATCAGTAAAACAGGTAACCAGCGGCTTTTGAGGATGGAACGCTAAGGCGTCAAACATTTCATTTTTGTCAACATGATGTAATTGATTTAGAAACATGTAAAAACTTATACTATGGTGTAACTTTTTCAATTATATTTATGTTGGTTGTTTGTACTTTAAGCACTATTATACTCGTTGTTGTGATACTATACATGAAGTCCTCCACCCCCGGACGTTTCCGCCATCCTTGGTTTGGGGGTGTGACAGATTGCTATCAGAGCAATGTTTATAGTGAACTAAGTATATCGAACCACATAGGATATACAAACTATAAACACATTTGGGACTAAAAGTCTATGATTAAACATTTTCAAGTGGCTATACTTTTTAAAAATAAACGGTTTCTTGTTAAAAGTATAAGTACATGCATATATGCTCGCATAGTGTCATAACTAGGAAGAACATAAAGTAAAAGAGGAGGAGTTGTACGTTACGAGTATGCCTTGGGATATGTGGTCAAGTTTGGGATGGATATAGCCTGATCAACTATATCTTTCCGAGAAGTGACTTGCATATATTGGGGGATAGTCGTAGTGGGCAACAAATCTAACCACCTAACATCACCTTATAATGAATGCACTAAAAACCAAACATAACATTTAAAAATACTATAGGAGTATTTTGTAACTTTGTAACTCGACATTCTAGATTCATTTCATATCTCTTACACCCCTATTCTCGTACAGATGACATGGCGGGATTCCATCTACCTGGAGACCCTTACTTCCCTAATGAGGGAAACGCTGGATGGCTCGAGGCAGAACCCGAGGAAATGATCGAGGAGGATCCTGAGGAAGACCCCGAAGAGGTTGAGGAAGAAGAAGAACCCGAGGAGGAAGAAGAAATGGGGGACGAAGAAGAAGATGAGGAACCAGAGGAGGAAGTCATCAACCCTCCTTACATCGCCAGGGTGCCTGCTAACCGTTTTGGCTACAACAGGCCCGAGCCCCGTTGGGCAACAGTGATCGAGCGATGGAGTCGTCAACAACAACAATGATCACCATTTGGCGATCAACGGGGTTACTACGACCTCAGTCATGGGGGACCGGCTGATAGAGCTCTCCCAATCGTGATCCAGCAGATCACGAACCTTGGGGACCAGAATAGGGAAGTGGCGAATCAAGTTCGGGATCTCAACGCTGCTGTAGAAGCCTCGGATGCTCGTACCAGGGACTTGGAAATAGACTTCTACCCCATAGACCAACTCATCGATGTAACATCCCGATTCTTGAATAAATACGTAGATAAAGATTTATTAATGAATAATATCCCTAAAATATATAATATTTAGCGGGGTGTTGGTATGGGGAACCGAATGATATAATTTTGGATTTTGGGGGGGGGGGGGTCCAAAAGAGTAAGTTCTGGACTTGATTTGAAAGGGATCCCAGAAGGCAGGGTTTAATTGGTAAATTATGTACTTAGGTTGAAAGGAATTTGTTATGAAAGGGCTAAACGGTAACTTTTGGATCTGTTTTTAAAAGATCTTGTGGGGGAGGGGCTAGTATTGTAAAAAGAGAAAATGTTGAATAGAGGCACTAGATTTAGACCCGGCACCCCTTCCTCACGTGCATCTAGTATCAAACCCTAGCCCTAATTATACAGCCGCCATGCGCATGATGTTTAGCAATCGCCACACCCCTCCGTTCACTGTTCCGATCAGGCAAGGCCGACTGCCGCCTCGACGTTGAGCACCGCCTCAGCATATGTTGCTGTCGGAGGCATAGTGAGGATCCTGAAGCTTGGAGCCAACTGCATACACCGCCGTCGCAGGAGACCACAGTGGTTGGTGTGTTCGTGGTCATCGTTGAATCTATTTCTGCTGGTAATGACTCCCTTCGCTTCTCTCTTCATTTCTCGAGTCCCGTCGCCGTCGTAGCTTCGGACGTTTCACCTGTCGTTGAGCTTTTCGGCTGCCATCAGCCACCGTGAGGATGGTGGCAGTATGTGTGTGTGTGTGTCACTGCGTTAATTTGGTCTTTACTTAGCTTATAGTGGTGAAGGAATGCGTCTAGTCGAGTGTGGGTGTGTATGAGCTGCCGGAAATCGTTAGCAACCACCATGGTGGCTGCCGCCCCCCTGCCACCGTCTTCTGCCGCCACCAGCCGCTGTGGAGGGTGGTTGTGTGTGTGCATTATGTGTAAAGTGAGACATGTGATTTTGAGTCAAGATTTCAAGCCACCACCGTTGGAAATGGTGGCTGCCGCCGGGAGCCGCCGCCAACCACCACTGCCCGAGGTGGCAGTGGGTGGTGTTGACCTAGTGGAACCCTAATTAGCCCAATTACTTAATATTGGACCGGGTTGGCTCGTGCTTGGGCTAGAAATCCTAATTAGGGTTTAGAAAACCCTAATTTTGGGTTTGTTGATTTGGGCCTATTGGGACCCGCGTTTGGACAAGTGGACTGAAGATAAAACCCATGACAATTTTATTATATGATATATTAGTGGAATAATGAACTTAATGGGTTAAGTGAGAAATACTTAACCCTAATCGTCATTTTATGTGAAAACCCTAATTTTTACTTGGGCCTTGTGATTGGGCCTTCCTATTGGGTTTTAGTATTTGGGCCATTGATGGGCCATCCAAGAGCAGTCATGTGGACCAGAATATTTAGAGGGGCTTTAGGGTAAGGCCCATATGAGGGTCTGGGCCCAATTTGGAAAATTGGGCCATGGTTGGGCCTTGGTGGGCCCAATGGACTTGAGTTATTTATGGACCATGTTTAAACATAATATGAGAAGGTTGGTCTTAGATCCTAATGGGGTTAATTGTGGGTTTGGCTTAGTGATAGGAGCCGGAGTGTAACAGCAGCATTTATAGGATTTGTTCGCCATCCGAGGTGAGTCTTCTCACTATACATTACCTAGAGTGGTATCTATGTGTAGACCGGAGGGTCTTGTGTGCTATGTGTATGTATGAGGTTATGTGCATTGTGATATATGTATGCTATGTGTTGTATAGACCGGACCGAAGGGTCCAACGATATAGACCGGACCGAAGGGTCCAACGATATAGACCGGACCGAAGGGTCCAACGATACAGACCGGACCGAAGGGTCCAACGAGCTAGACCGGACTGGAGGGTCCAACGAGCTACGGGATTGGAGGGTCCTGCTGAGACACAATGACCGGAGGGTCATACCGAGTTATAGCCTCGAGTGGCTTATGTGTTGTATGTGGTATTTTGGGGAACTCACTAAGCATTTATGCTTACAGTTGTTGTGTTATGTGTTTCAGGTACTAGCGAGGATCGCGGGAAGGCGCCGGCTTGATTGTACACACCAGAGAAAAAGTTATGCTTTGTGGATCCTGGATTTTATTCAAATAATTGTGAACACGTGTTTTGATAATTGATATATTGAGATGTTGTAAAATGTGTTGATGTCATTTATGTGAATTTAAAACTGAAAAATTTGTTTGAAAATTTACGGTGTTACAATCGAGGACCTTACCACCGCTCGGGCGAAGGTAAGAGAGTACCAGATAAGGCACGCAGCTCTCGAGGAGAGAGTAATTGCGGCCGAACGCCGGATTGCGGAGCTTCAAGGAGCCTCGACCTCATCTCAAGGCCACAATGGACCAGATGCCACCCGTCGCGAGTAGTGCTTACACTACTCACATTTTGTTATAAACTAGGATTTTGAGTATGCGTTGGTGCTACTCTTTCTTGCAAGTAGGTTCGACCCTGCGTCTAAGTGATTACACTATTCGAGGGGTCGTTATGCTGTCAAATTTCTATTCTACATTGATGTAATGTAGACCTCCTATGAGGTCAAATTTTCCTAAGCACTATGTACCAAATTTACATCAATGAAATTGACTTGCATTTTATTTTGTTATATGTTTGGCATTGGATCTCATAACTTGATAATACAAACAATTTGCAAATGATAACTCAAAGATTATTGAGGTGTACCTCGAATTTATGTGTAATTAAGGGGCGATCGACTTAGAAATGGTGAGTCCGCCTTAGGACCTGTTCCTTGTTTGGTTGTGGATTTAGGGCAGACTCATTAGGTTCAACGGTTTATCAAAACTTAATTACATGCGACTAGTATACATCAAGTAATCTTATGAGTGGATCAAGCATGGAAAAAAGATTACAAGATTTCATTTGAAGCCATTACTACTAAATTCATAAGTTTATTTATATAGACTTCTGCTATGAATTGTTTGCAACATTCGAAAAATCGGGAAAATACTATACGTAAAAACTAATAACCTAGTTTTGCGTCTCCCGACTGATAACCATTTCTAAAAGACTTATACTCATTTCGTCTTTGAAATTCTATAACAGAAAAATGCCGCCTCGTAGATCTGCTAGGCGCACCGGCGGGACACAAACAAATCCACCACCGCCGCCTCCCCAGTATGACCCGGTAATGTTCCAAGTTGCGGTCACAGCTGCGGTGGCAGCTGCTATGTCCCAAATCAGCACCGACAGTGCCAGAAGGACCGGGAGCGGTACTAATAACTCCACTCAAGGAGATAGCCAAGGGCGTTCGAGAGAGTGTTCCTTCAAGGACTTTACTAATGGCAAACCCGACTTGTTCAATGGAAGCGGGGGAGTCATCGATTTGATGCAGTGGTTCGAGAAGACCAAATCTGTCTTCGAAATTTATGCATGCCTCGAGGCAAACAAAATCAAATTCGCAGCTCGCACTTTCACCGGCAGGGCCCTTACTTGGTGGAATGGCCACGTAAAATCCCTAACTCTCGCCGTGGCTAATTCGATAAGCTGTGAAGATTTAAAAACCATGATGCTGAAGGAGTATTGGCCAAGGGGTGAAGTGCAGAAATTAGAACAGGAACTTTGGAGTCTCAAGATGACGGGCTCTAACCTCACAATGTACACCGCCCGATTCAATGATCTAGCACTCCTCTGCCCGGCGATGGTCATTCCGGAAAGCAAGAAGGTGGAACGATATCTCTGGGGATTATCGTCCGAGATTCAAGATAGTGTGTTGGCCTCATGACCAACTACTTTCGAGAGTGCCAAGGAGTTGGCACAACAACTCATTGATCATCGGGCCAGCCATGCCACTGTGACAACCACCTCCGATCAAGCACGACGAGGGAACAACAAGAGGAAATTCTGGAATAATAAAAAGAAGCAACCTGCGCGGGACCCCGTAAAGAAGCAGCAGACTGTTGCCATCCATGCTGCCACCACTCCTTCCACTCCGGCACCACTGAAGCAATATGCTGGAACCCTTCCCAAGTGCAACAAGTGCAACTTCCACCACACCGGTGCTTGTCGGGAAATGCACTGCAGTAATTGCAACAAAAAGGGGCATACCGCCCGTTTCTGCAGGGCGTCTGCACAACAGGCCAACCCGGTCGCCAATACTGGAGCAAGCCGAGCCTGTTACAGCTGCGGGGAAACCGGGCACTTCAAGAGGGACTGCCCAAAAGCTAAAAACTCGAACACCGGTGGTGTCAGAAGAATCTTGGCCTTAGGGCAGGGGGAAGCAAGGGAAGATCCCACGGTGGTTACCGGTACGTTTCTCCTCAATAACTCATACAAATGCATATTATTCGATAGTGGAGCGGAGAGGAGTTTCGTTAGCCACAAATTCAAACAATTGTTAAAACAAAATCCCTAATCACTAAAAGAAACATACGTCGTAGAAATGGCAAATGGAAAAACAGAAAACACTAACGACATATACTCAGGGTGTACCCTCACTCTAGACAATCACTCATTCAATATCGATCTATTGCCGGTTCCAATAAAAAGTTTCGACATCATCATCGGCATGGATTGGTTAAGTTCTCATCGTGCTGACATTTTATGTTATGAAAGGGCCATCCGCCTTAATCTGCCAAATGGCGAAACCCTTCTCATCTACGGCGATAAACCCAGTGCTAACTTACAAATCAGTTCTTGCGTCAAGGCTCAAAAGTATTTCCGAAAGGAATACCATGCCTTTTTAGCGCACGTGGTAGATAAGAAACAAGAAACGAAGGACATCAAAGACATCCCGGAGGTCCGTGATTTCCCCGACGTGTTTCCAGAAGACCTCCCAGGGGTACCACTTGCTCGACAAGTCGAATTCCGAATCGATTTGATCCCCGGAGCTACCCCCGTAGCCAAAGCTCCATACCGTCTAGCACCGGAAGAAATGCAATAATTGTCCAGCCAACTAAACGAACTGCTGAGCAAAGGGTTCATTCGACCTAGTTTCTCGCCTTGGGGAGCACCAGTTCTATTTGTAAAGAAAAAGGATGGATCGTTCCGAATGTGCATCGACTACCGCGAGTTAAATAAGCTTACCATCAAAAATCGATACCCCCTACCTCGAATCGACGACCTATTTGACCAACTCCAAGGAGCATCCTACTTTTCAAAGATCGATCTAAGGTCGGGATACCACCAACTACGGGTCTAAGAGGAGGATGTTCCCAAGACGGCATTCAGGACTCGGTACGGTCATTACGAGTTTGTAGTAATGCCCTTCGGATTAACAAACGCACCCGCGGTGTTCATGGATTTAATGAACCGGGTGTGTCAGCCCTACTTAGACAAATTCGTGATCGTATTCATCGACGATATTTTGGTCTATTCACGAAGCGAGGAAGAGCACATCCAGCATCTGCGACTAGTATTGGAGACTTTAAGAACTGAGAAGCTTTATGCTAAACTCTCTAAGTGCGAATTCTAGCTCAGAGAAGTGGGATTTCTTGGCCATGTGGTCAACGAGAAAGGGATACATGTGGATCCCTCCAAAATCAAGGCGATAGAGAACTGGTCGGTACCAAGAACGCCTATAGAAATCCGTCAATTCTTAGGCCGCACTGGTTACTACCGAAGATTCATCCAAAACTTCTCCAAGGTCGCTAAACCGCTCACCCCCTTGACTCAAAAAGGTGTGATGTTTAAGTGGGAAGATAAACAAGAAGCTGCCTTCCAAATGTTAAAACAAGCCCTGTGCAGCGCACCAATCTTGTCTCTGCCAGAAGGAACCGAAGACTTTGTAGTCTACTGCGACGCATCAAACCAGGGGCTTGTGTGTGTGTTAATGCAGCGAGGAAAGGTCATTGCCTACGCATCGAGGCAATTGAAAACACACGAGGTTAACTACGCCACGCATGACCTCGAATTGGGAGCGGTAGTGTTCGCCCTAAAGATTTGGAGGCACTACCTATACGGAACAAAGTGTACTGTCTTCACCGATCACAAGAGCCTTCAACACATTATCAGTCAAAAGGAGCTCAACATGAGGTAAAGACGATGGGTAGAACTACTGAATGATTACGAGTGTGAGATTCGTTATCACCCAGGTAAGGCAAACGTAGTAGCAGATGCCTTAAGTCGAAAATAATACTCGGGGCGCCGAGTAAAGTCATTAACGATGACAATCCATTCACACCTGTCCACACAAATCAAGGAGGCTCAGCTGGAGGCCTTGAAACCAGAAAATGTGACGGGTGAGGCATTAAGAGGAATGGATAAAAACCTAGAAGTCAAAGACGATGGAGTTCGCTACCTCATGAACCGAATCTGGACACCGAAGTTCGGTGGTTTCCGAGACGTCATCATGAACGAAGCACACAAGACTAGATACTCCATCCACCCAGGTTCAGATAAGATGTATCTGGATCTCAAGAAGTTGTACTGGTGGCCAAACATGAAAGCCGAAATTGCTACCTATGTGGGCAAGTGTTTGACTTGCGCCAAGGTTAAGGTAGAATATCAGAAACCCTCAGGACTACTACAACAGCCTGATATACCTGAGTGGAAGTGGGAACGGAAAACCATGGACTTCATAACTAAGTTACCCACGACAACAGGTGGACTAGATACCATTTGGGTGATCGTCGACAGACTGACCAAGTCAGCACACTTTCTACCAATGAAAGAGAACGACAAGATGGAGAAGCTGACCAAGATGTACATCAAGGAAATCATGAGATTGCATGGGGTGACAAAGTCCATTATCTCAGACAGGGATAGTCGATTTACCTCGCGATTCTGGCAGTCACTTCAGAAGTCCTTGGGAACTAGGCTGGACATGAGTACAACCTATTACCCACAAACCAATGGGCAAAGTGAGAGAACCATTCAGACGCTAGAAGACATGCTTAGGGCGTGTGTGATAGACTTTGGTAAAACTTGGGATACCCATTTACCACTTGTCGAATTCTCGTACAATAACAGTTATCACACAAGCATCAAGGTTGCACCATTTGAAGCCCTCTATGGCCGCAAGTGCAGGTCACCACTGTGCTGGGCTGAAATGGGCGACACGCAACTAGCTAAGGGACAAGTCCCTAATAGCACCCTCACTGGTCTGGAGATAATAAGAGAAACTACAGAGAAGATTGTTCAAATCCGAGAACGATTAAAGGCTTCTAGAGACAGACAGAAAAGTTACGCAGATAACAGACGAAAGCCCTTGGAATTCCAGGTTGGAGATCGTGTGCTATTAAAGGTCTCACCCTGGAAGGGTTTAATACGTTTCGGTAAACGAGGAAAGCTGAACCCTAGATACATCGGACCATTCGAGATCCTCGCTAGGATTGGCCCGGTAGCTTACAAGCTTCGCATACCACAGGAACTTAATAACGTACATCCTACCTTCCACGTATCGAACTTAAAGAAATGTCTATCCGACGAGACCCTCGTGATACCACTCGACGAAATTGAAATCAACGAGAGTCTCCACTTCGTGGAAGAACCGGTAGAAATCATGGATCGAGAGATCAAAAGAACAAAGCAAAGTCGTATTCCCATTGTGAAGGTCTGTTGGAATGCTAAACGAGGACCCGAATTCACCTGGGAACGCGAGGATCAGATGAAACAAAAGTATCCACATCTCTTCCCAAATTCTTGAAGTCCCAGTCAAAACGCTAAATTTCGGGACGAGATTCCTTCTAACGGGGGGATGATGTGACAACCGTCAATTTTCAGGCTAGTCAAAGTCAAATAAAGTCAATAAGTCAAACTGGTCAACTCATCTAACCCTAGTATATTAGGGTTTACAATATGTTAGCTACTGTGCAACTCGCTATTTTAATAAGAATTTATCACTTGGATAGTTCGTATGATTGAAATTCTTAAACCCTAAACGGGATAAGTGAGGTAACAAAACGATAAAACACTATTGCATACCCTTCGGGGGTGTGTAAGACCCTTAAACATGACTTAACGGGGTTTACGAACTTTGAGTTGCGAAGCTAAACACTCAAAAAGGTCACAAACAAAGTCTCTTTCAATCTCTCTTTATCAATCTTAATCTCTCCCAAATCTCTCTCAAAATCTCTTCTAACTTTTTATAATCATTTGGGGCATCCCGACACTTAACTTGGTGAGAAACCGCTCAAAACGGGAAGTTTATATGAAAAACAGCCTTAAAGGACCAAAGCCTCTCTATTGGAACCGAACCCTCTTAGAGCCGAAGCTCCAAGGACCGAATCCGAAGGTCCCTTAAGGAACCGAAGCTGCTTGAGAACCGAAACTGGAGAAACCGAACCCGAACCCGAACCTCGGAGGACCGAACCTGACCTTCGCCTTCGCTCCCTGCCTTCGCCTTCACTCCTTTCCTTCTCGCCTGAGAGATTGCTCGGCTCTCACCCACAACCGAAACCACCTTCGGTTCTTAACCCCTGAAGACCGAACCCTCGGCTCCAAATCCAAAATTTCGCAGACTTCGCCCTTTTTCCCGGTTTTCGACCACTTTCGTGTTTTAAGCCCGTGTTTCATGATTTTGACGCGGAATTTTCACCCAAACTCGTATTTTGGCATGTGAGACCCTATATAATCATATTTTAATCATTTTTGGAGGAAAAATCATTCCCTAAGAATAAAATCTAGTGAGTAAGATTTTGAGGTGGAGTGTTGACTTTACCTTAATGTGTGACACAAGCAACCCTCCACACCCACTCCAGGGCCATACTCAGTCACTATTCCTCCATACTTAGTCAACTAGTTGTCCTTTATCCGTCTTTCTCCAGCTTATAATTAGATCAAAGGCTGGAAGTTCTTATCTCTCCTCCCATATTATTCACTCTTTCTCAAGAAGAACAAACACACCTCTCTCTCTCAAACTCGAGACTCCAAGGCTGTGATTGAGCTTCTCACTCACTTTTGGTAAGTATTTCCATCCTACACTTGAATATCTTACATCCTTTCACTCCAAACATGGATTCCTCACACAAATATCATCATATTTGTTCATAGAACCTTCAAATCTTCAAGCATCTCCCAAGTGTTCTTGACTTGGAAACTCTTTTTCTTCATCATCCATCCACTGAAAACACTCAAAGTGAGTTCATACCCCTATATTTTCACGATTTATTCAAGTTTTAGGGGGAGAATACAAGTTAAAACACCAAAAACTTAACTATACTCAAACATCAGGTTTCAACAGGAAAGTTTCGTTCCATTCACGGACTGATTTGACCATCTTAAACTTAATATCTTTCAAAACTGTTTAATATACAAATATTTCAGGTTCATACCTTTACAATGACTACTTGTACGTTTCCATACGAATTTTATACAATTTATGGTGATTTTAACAAAACTGCCTATCACTGTAGCAACAAGTTCGGACCAGTCTGTGAATATGAACGTTTTCACACCAGTTAGAAACTTCTAAAAATCATAATAAAAAGTATGAACAAACTAGACACATTTTCTAAACTCTTAGAGTTTACAGATCTAGTTTTCCGTTTCGTATGAATTTTTTGTGATTTTTCTAAATCAGTGCAAAAATGGTAAAAACGAATTTACAGTTTACAACTTTCATAACACTTTGTAACATGTTGAGCAAAGTGTTAAACCTTGATGACTTCGTATTTTTCATGTGTTTTCTGTTGTGATAAAGTTATATAACAGAAAAATAAACATTAAATTGTAAGAATCCTTATTATTACAAGTATTGCAAGATGAGGCATAATAAACATAGTTATGATTTTGCTATAAATCTACTTACACAGAAAAGGTTACTATACATTACAAACATTTTGATAAACTATAATAGGTGTAGTTTATGTTTCATATACATTACAAACTATTAGGATAAACTATAACAAGTCTTAGTTTATGTTTCATTTACATCACACCACGAGAGAGTACATCTCGACAAAAAGGGGTTTTCAATTCACTTACGTAAATCTGTTAATGAATAAATTTGTGAGACAATCGCTTCACGTTACTTCTAAAGTAAAGAAATCAAAAGTCCTGTAATTGTAACCAGAGTCTCTTGTAGGGAGAGCGTGATAGTTGTATATAGATCTATATTGGGTTTGACAAACCCACACCTTAGCTGCATGCAACAGCTAGACCGGTCAGGTCCACCACAAAGAACAATAAGACTATTCATCATGATTTACTAAAAGTTTAGTATGGTTATGCTTACAAGATTAAGTGTAATTCTGAATCATTGAAAAAGTTTCAATGTATAGCAGAACGAATAAAAAGAATCAAACAGGCAGAAAGATAAAAGTTTCTCCAATATGTAAGGAAAGGAGAGTACTTTAGTATCTTGTTTTATGATCATCCTAATTCTTATGGAACCATATCACAATTGATCATCTAAGGACATCTTAGTACATAAGTATGGCTAAGAAGAGGAATCGGAAAATTGTTGAAATGGTTAAATCAATTAAGGTGAGTCATACTTCGTTCCAAAATCGAGTCTTAGAGTTATTCTCCAAGATTATGACTTGAGTGACATATCTTAAGCAGGTTTATAACACATTATAAAATGTGGAGTAGAAAAGTTTTCTTACTCATGCACATTTGAGATTGGTAGTTGTGATGTCTTAGATAAGACAAAGACCAACTAAGACCAATTATATGAAGTGTCATTTTTTATAAGAATCCACACTAACTCTTGAATATTTGTTTGGGAAGGAATGGGTCTTGACAAGAGAATCTTATATGTCAAGAGGTCAGTGGGAGTCTTAAAGACCTTGAAAATTTTTAAGAACAATTCAAGAATAAAACTATTGTTTATCACTAGCACACAGCTTGAGGTTTGTAACCTATCGTGTTGACATATTATTGTTTCTGTGCCCATTCCAGTTAAAGATGAGTATGCTTGTGAGTTCTATGAGTTCACAAGTGATTGCATAAGGCAAAGCACCTTGATCAATGAAAAGTTCATTGATCAGTAAGGGTGATCTGCTCAACAACTTGGAAGACATGGTAGGCCCTTGTGCTGCCAAGTGGCAAGAAATTAAGATTGAACAAGTTTAGTCCATATGAGTTTGAATTTGTCATAGACCTTATCCTATGATAATGGTTAGAAATAACAAATTCACATGGATCGGAACATATACATCATAAAATCTAAGTGACATAAGGTTTCTCTCAATTTCATGAAAATTAGTGTGAGGAAACACTTTCACCAAGTAGATTTTAAGGAGATAGCATTTGTGTTAATTGCATTCTCAAATTCGATTATGATTACGGCATCCCTCTTCATAGTTCGAATTGTGAGAAATGGCAAAAAGTTTGAACATTCGGGACTTACTGCTGTAAGTTCTGAAATAGTTTAGACACACATATGGGCTTTCTAATAAAAGGTGTATGAGCTTAGATAAAGGCTTATCGAAGCATCTCGTATTAGAAATCTAAACTTTGGTAAAAAAGTTAATAAAGTATTGATTTCTAGAAGTCCAGCTGATTTTGGATACATGTCAAAGCTAGTGGGAGCATAAATGTTATGCTAGTAACAAAATAATTGTTATGCTAGTGGGAGCAAAATTATTATGGTAAGTGTTGCGAGTTAGCAATACTATTTATAGGAAACAAAGTTCCAATTTGCAAAGTTGCAAAGGTTGAAAAGTTGTTTCGCTATAGTAAGGGAGAGGATACTTATACTTTATTTAAAATCTAAAAGATTAGATTGAAATATTAATTAGACTTAGTCATGGATATATATATGATTACCATATTGGAATGTTTCAACATGTGAATTCTATGTATGGAAATGTTATAGCAAAAGACTAGTCAAGTATAATGTCTTTATGTAAGATATTATGAATTGTATCCCATATGCTTCAGGGATAGGATCGATTTCATATGCTATAATATTCTCGTGTTCTAATTTTCCAAATGCCTAGGGCATTAAGAGGGAAAGAGGACTAGAACTAGATATGACTAAAATGGTTAAAGAACTGTCAATGACGATCTAAGGTTCGCCAAGGATTGGTCACTTATGGGTAATTAGAAGTATAGTAATGAATGGACTGTATTGACATTATTATAAATAGACATGATTCTATTAATAATGAGTTATCATATGGCAAATATGGAAATGTTTCCATAATGGGAGTTGGATATTAAAAAATCTATGTGTAGGTTAAAAACTTTTATGTAAGAAGGATGTTCAAAGGAATGTACTTTGAAATTGAGACTTCGCTTCCATGGAATTGTTCTTGTGACAATCTCCAAAGGAATACTTTGTAATATCGTTGGCAAGGTCTCTGTGACTTCTGTACCTAGACATTACGAAAGGAATCATTTCATAATAGTTTAGAATCTGACACATTCTAATAGTGGCAAGAAGTTGGCATTCTTACACTTGTGATAAAGATTTGGAGTTGTGAAATGAGTTTCATTGAAGATGTATTCAATTGATCAATTTCACAAAGAAAGGACCATAGGTAAACATAGTGTTCATGCTTGGAGCATGGGATAACTATTGTTTTAATTCAAGTATAAAGTTGATAAATCGAAACATTATGCAATGAATAATGTGTAATCAATATGGTGATTAAATAAAAGGTGTTTTATTTATATTCAAAAGTTTTGAGACCATATTGGATTCGATTATTCTTGTGTTTCACTTTGCATGTTTTGACTTCCCGAATAATAAGATTATTCAAACTATCCACAGTCGATCATACTTTGGAAGTAGGTTATGAAAGTAGACTGTCATGAATGGGTTTTGTAAGATTGTCTAAGGTGTTAGACATAGCAAAAGGTTGCTACAACATTCATGAGTGATCTTGAAATAAGATTTGAGTATTGGATTAAACCCACACTCATTTTAATCACTTCATGGATTTTATCACGAGTGATCATGAGACGATAATATCTTATATTCTTGAAGCTAAGAGATATGAGTTGCAGTTTACAAGTCGGTTATACATTAATGATGTGTAAACGCACCAGTAACTTGGTGTTATAAAACATATCATTGTGTGTGATTTGATGAGTAATTAGAGCAAGCACATGAGTCGAAGTTTATCCGTTCCTTTTACCCTAAGAGGGATAAAAGCCATATCTGTGGGCCCCTCGATGATTTAGTGATGACAACCTTAAGTGCTTGGCCAAGCCTGGACTGATTTGATTTGTTCAATTAGTTGGTCATCATAAATCGGAAATCGGGAAACAACTCATGGATAGAGAGAATGATTATAATCAATGTCTCATGTCCATATGATATCTATAATGGAGGAATATATGATCCCTTATCTAATGGGCGCCTTACTAATAAGATCAGAGTTCGACAGCGGTCTTTTGAGAGCTACGATTGCTAATCGGAATTTATGTCGTACTTGCAATAATAGTTATTAGAATTATCCAAGTGGGAGACTGGTGGATTAGGTGTCTAAGCCCATAACTATGATTGGTATGTACTTGACCAAATATAAGCATGGTCCATTTGGGTTGCAACTCTCTGGAACAATTTGATAGGATGGATATTTGAGAAAGAGGTTATTGTTATTTATTAATGTCACAACTAGCATTCTAGCTAGAAAGTTCTATACTATTGTAAACATTATCTATTATAAACTCGTAACCCTAATTCATGTTATGCTTGTAGTTCAACCTATGGAAGCACATTCAAACCTAGATTCATCAAGTAAAGTTGAAAACCCTAGAAATCCTGGTTTAAGTCCATTATGGACTAGGATTTCCTCATTGGGCCTAATGGGCCAATAAACTTCCAATGTGACTATTTTGGGCTTAGAACCCTTAAATGGGCTCTCATTGGACCCACTTTCATGAGACTTAACCTTTTTGGGCTTTATAAGTCTAAAATGGACTAGTTTACCTTTAATGGGCCTTATTGGGCCATAACAATCCAATAAGCCCTAAAGAGCCACAAATCCATTCTTTCATGCAAGATTGGGCCGTAATCCACTCCAAAGGCCCAATGGGCCGAAAACTATCAATTTGGGCTTCACATTACGAAACTCAAACACTAAGGTCCAAATCTTTTCTCCTCCTTCTCTCTCTCTCTCGGCCCAAGTAGAAAAAAAAAGGGAAAAAGATGTAATTAGGGAGGGTTGACCTTGGAGGTGTCACCTCCTTATTACACCCCATACCTCCATGCAAAAATCCAACATATATCCATGATAGTCATTTCATCACCTCTCTCTTCCCTTCTCTTTTTCTTCTTCGGACGAGAGCACAAGGAAACACACACACTCACAACATCAAACTTCTTCCAAACTCTCTCAAGTATTCTTCTCCTTCCCACTCCAAAATCTCGAAATTTTGCTTGTGCACCAAGAGGATTTCAAGAGAATATCATCACTTCTTGGTAAGTTATACATATCCAAGGATTATATAACTCTTTTCTTATGATTAGATCCCTTCTCTTAAATATTTTTGGTAATCATACTCCTAGAATCACCTCAAGTTCGAGATCCACATCAAGGTGTTGCTAGGACCAAAAGTCTTCTTCTTACCTTCTTCAAAAACCAAAACAACTAAGCAAGGTGAGTTCATACCCCTCTATTTTCGGTTTTCACATGTTTTATGGGGGAGAATACAAGTAAAATGTGTAGATCTATGTGTATTTGTATGTTATGTGTGATTTCTTGTGTTTATGTGGTAAATATGTGCCAAAAATGAAAGATATTTCGAGATCTATAGTTCAAGAAGGAAAAATATGTGATCTAGGATGTATTACACTTAAAAAGTTAAGAAAAACTACCATATAAGGTTTATAATAAGCATGTTACAACATAAAACTCATTATTGGACTATTTTTGTCAAATAAACAAAAGTTTGGGAAAAAGTTATCATTTACGATTTTTACAAGGTTCAAAAGGTCAAAACAGTTTAAATAGAAGTTTTTATGAACATTATGCTTTTCAAAGGACTAAAAATGTAAATTGTAGCCTATTGGGCTAAAATTTTGGGCTTTTCGACCCATAGGCCCAAATTTGCGAAAAATATGGTTTTAAGGGGCTGAAATGGTGAATCTCTCAAAACAGTGGGTAGAAAAGTTAATAAATCTATTTCAGGGGTTAAAATGACCTTATTTGCCAAAAAGGATTAAAAATGTAAAGTTTTTGAATTTTGGGTAAAAAGTGTAAAAGTTTCGAAAAGTGTGGATTTAAATACAAATCTTTTAACTAAGGGGCTGAAACTGTCCAAAAATAAAACTTTGGGCTTAAAACATTATTTAATTAAGTATTTAGGCCAAAAATGTCAAGAAAAAGAGTTCAAGGACCTAATATGTCATTTCTCATAAAAGGGCTAAAAAGCGCCAACTTTACCAAAATAAGGGCGGAATAGGTCAAACTAATACTTTTGGTCAATTATGCTAATAATAAAATAATTTGGTCAAAATATACAAAACTTTATAACTTATGGGTTTTAAATAGAAAAATAACTATTTTTATAAATCTATGAATCGTTATAAAACAAATTCGTGATTTTTACGACATATCGATTAAACAACTTCGCAACCAAATACTACAGCAACCAGTTAACATTCTAATGGTTGGGCTTGAGAGATTCTAATCATGCTTATTGGGCATTCGTGACCCATTAACTTGACTTTTGGGCCCAACATAAATAATACATGTTATTGGGCCTCCTGTGACCCAATTACATGCTTAAGGGACCCTCAATGGTTTTTACATGCTATTGGGCCTCAGTGGCCCATTAGCATTACTAGTAAGGTCCAAATAAATCATATGCGAAATGGGCCAACGCCCCTTTCGTCTACTCGACAGCTTTAAATAACATACGAAATTAGTAGGGCCTAGTAGTCCTCTTCTCCTCGTCTGTTAGGCTTACCTTCACTTCAAGTAAACTGAAATCGGGTCATTAATCAAGGTTCATCAAATTCATGTGGATTAAGTGAGTAATAACGGGTGACACCAATAAGTGTCGGTCGTAGTCTGTAGTTGTAATCAAAGTCTCTTGGAGGGAGAGCGAGAGTTTGTGTATAGATCTATACGGGGGTGACTCCCCCACACCTAAGCTGTTCGCTACAGTTAGACTCGGCCAGTCTAGGGTGACAAAATCTTAAGATCAATCCCGGTGTTCATTAGAATGCCAAGACAGACGAACTAGTCATTATCATGCATGGTTATAACGACTCACATAGAAATCCGATATCATTTAAGTAATCAGGGGAAATCATATTCATTCGATGTGACGATACAATAATACAAAACAATCATAACTTTTTATCGGAAAACATCGGGTGTTCCGGGGAAACCAATCTTATTCACTTGTACTTTCAAAAACTATAATGCAAAACTACTCATTTATACACGTTTTGAAATCATTCACGCATATACTTACAGGATCATCACAACATTTTCATGAAAAGTCTTATTACAGAAAATATCGGATTTTCTGGGTTTTACGAACGACATAAACTATTTTACATCAAACACACTTATGAACTCACCAACATTATATATGTTGACCGTTTTCAAAATAACTTGTATTCTCAGGTAATCGTTAGAACAAGGAAGCATCGAGCGTGTTGAAAGTTTCTTTTCTAGTTGCTAATCACCAAACACCTTATATTTTGGGATCATGTAATGTAAACCATGTATTTGATGTAAACAATGCCAATTGTACTATGTAATGTTTGGTGATGAACGTGTTATGTTTCATGTATATTCATTGTGATGATATTTAAATTTAAGTTACGCGAGCCCTCGGACGTTTCCGCTGTCTGGTTCGGGGGTGTGACAGGTTGGTATCAGAGCTCTGTTTATAGTGAACTGGCATATCTAACCACACATTGATATGCAACTATAAACCCAGCAAGGGACTAAATAACTCTGAACAAAACAAATAAAATGTGCTAATAAACACTCTTATTTGTGCGACTTAGAAAAATGAACATAATAACAAATCAAATAAGATGATTGGGAGAACCTGACATCCCGGTTAATCCAGGACTGTTTACAGTTGTATTAGGGATGAATGTAGCCTGATCAACTACATTTCTTCGTAGTACAACTATCACATGACCTGGAACGATCACGATGGTCAGTAAACCTAAGGCATACCCTATTGTTAAACAAGAAGAGCGCATCAACCCAACTTTTTATATATAAATAAAAAATCTTAGGAGTAATAATAGTTTATTTATATACCTCCTTACGTGTTCCCCCTCACAGTCACCATGGAAGAGGAGCATCAGGGCATTCAGTTTCATCAGGTCTTAGTGGCCCACGGAATGATTGAGGACGACCCCGAGGAAGAGCAAGGGGGAGCACACGGCGTTGGACCCGACGAGTACACGGACACCGACTACGGGTTTGATGGGACCGATTACGATATGGAGGAAGAAAGAGGCACAGACGAAGCCTCCGTCACACCACCTACCGACGAGACGCAGCAGAACCACCCTGCCCCACCAGGAAATCCCGTGAGAGAGAATCGTTCTCCGGAGGCTGAGGCTGCCGCTCTACGACAACAGCTATTCATCATGGAAGCACGAGCGGTGCAGACTGAACAAGAAAGAGATGAAGTCATTGGAGAGATGACTGAGATGGCCTAGTTGTTGGCACAACACTTCGGTATATGATCTCGCTGCCACCGTTGGGCGCTTCCTAGTGTGTTAGGACCAGCTTTACCCTACTAGTGTTATGTTCTCTTATGTTCGCTATATCATGTACTACCGACTCCATGTTTAAGTGATTACACTACTCATAGAGTCGTTATGCTGCCAAACTTTATGTATGCTCTTTCGAGGAAATTTTCATATATCAAAGTACGGATATTATTAGTGAAAAATATTATATGTTTTATGGTGATGTTGTGACCTGCTATGTGTTTTATACTATTATTGTTTGGTGTGAATATATGGGAACAATTAGATACAAAAGAATCGATTCACGAAATTCTCAACTTAAAAACAATACATACTCAACATCTTTTTGTTCCGTAACAGCAAGATGCCTCAGAGACCAAACCGCGGAAATAACCAACCACCGACACCACCAGAAGTCAACTCAGCTGCATTTCAAGCAGCTGTATCTGCTGCAGTCACAGCAGCCATGGCGCAAATCCACCAAGGGAACAATGGCGGAGGAAACGGGCAGAGGGCTGGAAGTTCAAACAACGGAATAAATCAAGGACCTACCAAGACATGCTCTTACAAAGACTATACCAACGCCAACCCATGAACCTTTAACGGAATGGAAGGTGTCATAGCCCTAAAGAGGTGGATTGAGAAAATTGAATCCATCTTTGAAATTTGCGGGTGTCCAGATGGGTGCAAGGTCAAGTTCGCAGCATGTACCTTTGTTGATCAAGCTATTTCATGGTGGAACGGTCACATCGAAGCCAAGACCCTTCCAGTGGCAAACACGATGCCCTGGGAAGAACTGAAGGAAATGATGTTGGTAGAGTACTGCCCTAGAGGCGAGATACAAAAGATGGAACAAGAATTGTGGAACTTGACAGTTCAGAACTCCAATATCGACGCATACATATCCAGGTTTAGCGAGCTATCCCTTCTGTGTCCGGGTATGATCACCTCAGAAGGGAAAAAGATTGAGAGGTTCATCTGGGGATTGACTGCACCTATCCAAGGGAATGTCATTGCGGCAAACCCTGAGACGTTTGATAGCGCCAAAAGATTGGCCAAGAAACTGTATGATCATGGCATCAAGAAGAGTGTTAAGATTGTGGAAGCGGATGTTAAGAAGGAAGAAGAGAATAAGAAAGGGAAGAACAACAAGAGAAGAGGTAAACAGAACTCAGAATCATCTAAGAAGCAACAGACAGTGACGGTCCATGCAGCAACCCAAGCTACCACAGCACCAGATGCTCCAGCCTCATCCACGCCGAATACTCCGAAACAGTACCTAGGGAATCTTCCCAAGTGTAATAAATGTAACTACCATCACCACAGGGAATGCAGAGAGATGATGTGCACAAGATGCAACCGGAAGGGCCATACAACAAAGTATTGTAGGACCCAGCTTCCACAAAACCAGATGCCCAATAACAGCAACAACAACAACAACAACACAAAGGATGGAGCCACTTATACCTGTTATGGGTGTGGGAAGACCGGACATTTCAGGCGGAATTGTCCCAATGCAAACACCCAGGCGACAGGAGCAGCAAGAAGAGTGCTAACTATGGGACAAGGAGAAGCGGTTCAGGATCCCGCTGTCGTCACCGGTACGTTTCTCCTTAACCACTCATATGCATGCATCCTGTTTGATACCGGGGCAGAGCGAAGCTTTGTGAGCAATAAATTCAAACACTTGCTAAAACAACAACCCCAAAAGCTTAATGAAACCTTTACGGTGGAAATGGCTAATGGGAAAACAGAATCAGCTGGGGAAATCTATGTAGGATGTACCCTAACTTTAAATCAACATGCCTTTCAAATAAACTTGATGCCTATAACTATTAGGAGTTTTGATGTGATTGTCGGCATTGACTGGTTGAGCCCCCATCATGCCGAAATTATGTGTTGCGAGAAGGCCGTTCGCCTTCATCTCCCTAACCACGAAACCCTAATTATATACGGGGACAAACCCAGTACGAACCTTCGTCTTATCTCGTGCATTAAGGCACAAAAGTATCTACAAAAGAAGGACTTGGCGTTTCTGGAACACATAGTGGATAAGCCCAAGGGAGAGGTCAATATTCGAGACATCCCAGTGGCTTGCGACTTCCCGGATGTCTTTCCTGAAGACCTTCCGGGGATACCCCCAGAAAGACAAGTCGAGTTCCGAATTGACCTGGTGCCGGGAGCTACGCCCATTGCCAAATCACTCTATAGGTTGGCTCCTGCGGAGATGCAAGAACTGTCAAGCCAGCTTAGCGAACTCTTGATCAAAGGATTCATCCGACCTAGCTTCTCACCCTGGGGAGCTCCGGTCCTCTTTGTTAAGAAAAAGGACGGATCCTTTAGGATGTGTATTGATTACAGAGAACTAAACAAGCTCACTATCAAAAATCGCTACCCACTTCCACGAATCGACGATCTATTCGACCAGCTCCAAGGAGCAAGTTACTTCTCTAAGATAGATATGCGATCCGGATATCACCAACTCAAAGTCCGGGAAGAGGATATCCCCAAAACCGCTTTCCGAACTCGCTATGGACATTACGAATTTGTTGTAATGCCCTTCGGTCTAACGAATGCCCCTGCCGCATTCATAGACCTGATGAATCGAATCTGCCGACCATTCCTCGACAATTTTGTCATTGTTTTCATCGACGATATCCTAGTCTATTCTCGAAGTGAAGAGGAGCATGGCCGACATCTCCGGCAAATCTTGGAAACCCTACGAACTGAAAAGTTAT
This sequence comes from Lactuca virosa, assembly GCF_052849685.1. NCBI lineage: Eukaryota > Viridiplantae > Streptophyta > Magnoliopsida > Asterales > Asteraceae > Lactuca > Lactuca virosa. Next base: position 257,698,204 of record NC_136434.1, read on the forward strand.
ACGCAAAACTCTCTAAGTGTGAGTTCTGGCTCCGTAGCGTGAACTTTTTGGGTCATGTTGTTAGTCAAGAAAGGATACATGTAGACCCTTCTAAGGTCAAAGCCATAGAAGGATGGGCGGTCCCAGCGACACCCACAGAAATTCGTCAATTTTTAGGTCTCGCAGGCTATTACAGGAGATTCATTCAGAACTTCTCCAAAACAGCCAAGCCACTTACCATGCTTACACAAAAGAGCGTGCCATTCGAATGGAAAGAAAAGCAGGAGGTTGCCTTCCGAACTCTGAAGCGAGCTCTCTGTAGTGCACCAGTACTATCACTACCAGAGGGAATAGAGGACTTTGTAGTTTACTGCGATGCTTCGAATCAGGGTTTAGGCTGTGTACTCATGCAGCGAGGAAAGGTGATAGCTTATGCATCCCGACAACTAAAGACACATGAGGTGAATTATACCACCCATGATCTCAAATTGGGAGCAGTGGTCTTCGCCTTGAAAATTTGGAGGCACTACCTTTATGGTACCAAGTGCACCATTTTCACCGACCACAAGAGTCTCCAGCACATTTTAAATCAAAAGGAGTTAAACATGAGGCAGCGAAGATGGGTTGAGCTACTAAACGATTATGAATGCGGAATCAAGTACCACCCAGGCAAGGCTAACGTGGTAGCTGATGCCTTGAGTCGGAAAGAATACTCAAGTCGTCGTGTGAAGACTCTTTCAATAACCATTCAATCCCATCTGTCCTCACAGATCAAAGCAGCCCAGTTCGATGCCATGAAGATAGAAAACAGAACAAGCGAAGCGTTATGCAGAATGGAAAAGAATTTGGAAGTCAAGGAGGACGGAACATATTATTTCATGAACCGAATTTGGGTCCCTAAACTTGGGGGATTCAGAGAAGTAGTCATGAATGAGGCTCATAAGACACGATACTCCATCCATCCGAGTTCAGATAAAATGTACTTGGATATCACGCAACAGTATTGGTAGCCTAACATGAAGGCAGAAATTGCCACATACGTTAGCAAGTGCCTCACTTGTGCTAAAGTGAAGGTAGAATATCAGAAGCTCTCGGGACTATTACAACAACCGGTAATACCCGAGTAGAAATGGGAAAGAATTACTATGGACTTTGTGACCAAATTACCCAAGACAACAGATGGATTGGATACCATATGGGTAATAGTCGACAGGTTGACAAAATCCGCCCATTTCCTGCCAATAAAGGAGTCATACAAGATGGAACGATTGACGAGAATCTACATCAAGGAAATCGTGAAACTACATGGAGTACCAATATCTATCATCTCAGATCGAGATAGTAGGTTCACTTCACGCTTTTGGCAATCACTTCAGAAGGCTATGGGGACACGACTCGATATGAGCACTGCTTACCACCCACAGACGGATGGTCAAAGTGAGCGAACCATTCAAACGCTTGAGGATATGCTTTGGGCATGTGTGATAGACTTTGGAAGGTCGTGGGATACCCACTTACCTTTAGTTGAGTTTTCGTACAACAACAATTACCACACAAGCATCAAAGTTGCTCCTTTCGAAGCATTATATGGTCGTAAATGTATATCACCATTGTGTTGGACTGAGGTAGGCGACACTCAGCTGGCAAGAGGGCAAACACCAAGCAATGCATTAACAGGACCAGAAATCATACGCGAAACGACAGAGAAAATAGTTCAAATCAAAGCTCGACTTCAAGCATCACGAGACCGATAGAAGAGCTACGTTGATAAACGGCGAAAGCCCTTGGAATTCCAAGTCGGGGATCGGGTATTGCTAAAAGTCTCTCCCTGGAAAGGGGTGATTCATTTTGGGAAACGGGGAAAACTAAACCCACGGTACATTGGACCATTCGAGATTCTTGCCCGAATCGGTCCGGTGGCTTATAGACTGCAACTACCTGCTGAACTCAACAGTGTACACCCCGTGTTCCATGTTTCAAATTTGAAAAAGTGCTTATCGGACGAGACTCTCGTCATCCCGTTTGAAAAAATCGAAATCAACGAGAACCTCCTGTTCGTGGAAGAACCCGTCGAGATCATGGACAGGGAGGTGAAGTGTACTAAGCAAAGTCGCATTCCAATAGTGAAGGCTCGTTGGAACGCGAAACTTAGACCGGAATTCACATGGGAACGCGAAGACCAGATGAAGCAAAAGTACCCACACCTATTCTCGCATTCTGTCACACCCCAATACCGGAACGGCGGAAACGTTCGGGGGTGGAGGACGTCATGTACAGTATCACAACAAGGCATAGTAGTAAACAAGCAACAACATCATCCATTGCATTAATAGTATAATTTAATACAAGTATGTTCTGTGAAAATTTATAAGACACCTAAAATGTAAATCAAAATAAGAGATGAGTCTTGAACGAGCTCCATCTTCTCAAATCCTGGCGTCGGTACCTGTCTACTGATGACCTGAGAATACAAGTTATTTTGAAAGAGTTTATCAGCTTTAAAGCTGGTGAGTTCATAAGCATTTTAGTGTCATTATTTGTATGAAAATGTTTGTGAGTGTTTGAATGCATAAGTTTGTAAATGTGGTAGTAAAGTTGTAAGTGTTTACTTGTAGTAAAATGTTCGCTGTAAATGTTTGTAAACCGTTTGTAAAATGTCCGTATCATCCTAGAAAATCCCATATTTTCTACTAAACTGTACTCTTCTACCAAGACCCAATGTTCGGTTTGTTTGTTTGTAAGAGTATGTATTTTTCCCAAGTTTAACTATCGTTATCAAAATATAGTTTGTACATTATCGTTTAAAGAGGAAACGTTACAGGGTAAATGTATTAGGGAAAATATTATAAAGCTGTAGTTTTGTATGTGAAAACTACCGTAGTACTACTTACCTTAAAGCCAATGAATTATAAGGTAAGGTGAGATTTGTAACCATATTGATTGACGGTTGTAGGACACGACGATGAAAGACGTCGAAACAAATGTGACATTTGTCACCCCTTGGCTTGGTCGGCCGGGGACTGTAGCTAACAGTCGGGGTGCGGGATAGTCTGTCCCGTATAGATCTATACACACAATGCCCGCTCTCCCCCCAGAAGACTCTGGTTACCAACATGACAACGGTGGAATCCGCGTCATGTAGAAGTAAATCTCATATTCTAAATGTTATGTTGGTGTATGTTCCTTCTGTTTACTTGTTCATGTATATGTATATGTTCTCTTCTCTGTACTAGTATATATATATATATATATATATATATATATATATATATATATATATATATATATATATATATATATATATATATATATATATATATGTTCTGGTGTGTTCCTCATAATAGTAAGTTATGTTTGTTTCTAATCATAGTAAGTATTGACTCACGTATGAACTGACTCTTTGTATGTTTCCTTGTACTAGAAGTAATGAGTACTATCATTCTAAACTATACCTATTATAGTTTACTAGTTGAATTGTTGTATAACTGAATGTATTGAACTGAGATAAAAGCTATTATGTCTTGTACATATAAACATAATATATAACTAAGGATCAAACGACACTTGGACAAACAACCGGGTACTCTAAGTCCACAACCAAACAAGGAACAGGAAAATAAAGTGAGTTATGAGTCCTAAGTCCTTCAAACCTTACTTATATAACTATATATGCATTAGACATGGTTTTGACAATATATATATATATATATATATATATATATATATATATATATATATATATAAAAGTTTAAAAAGGAGTTTTGTAAAACCTCTTGAAGAGTTTAATAACAAATATTGATAACTTGATGTCACTTTATAAAATGATTTAAAAAGCAGTTTGGCATTTAAGAATAAGATTGATAAAGAATGTAACATGTAAAACAGTTTGATAAATAGTTTGAAGTAGTTTGTTTGATAAAACAGTTAAAAGTATAGCAAATCCATTTGTTTGATAGTTATAAATCACATGTGATTGATATTATAACTATAATGATTCAACTTGTATTCCCCCCATAAAAGCATTTAAAAACAATTAAAAGGTTGATTAAGGGGTATGAACTCACCTGTAGTGAGTAACTCGAATGAAAGATCGATATAGGATTGTTGGGTGTCAATTGGAGTCTTGAGCACAAACGAATCCTATTTAACAAATAATTACACATATATGAATACGTTCAATGCATATAACCACTAATGGTGATAGGGACATGCCTTAAGGACATAAAAACACTTAGAATTAAGTGTTACCAACACATATGGTTGCACATAAGGGGTGTATGGCCCTATATTGGAGTGTAAGGCCACAAAATCATGGGTTTTGTGTGTGTGTGGCCAGAGTGTATGGCCAAGTGTGTGTGCGGCCGCACACTCACTATGAAGTGTGTCAAAAACGTGTTTCCAAGCCTTAGGAATGTTCTAGGGAAGGTGTCTTGACCATAGCTTAGCCGGAATGGAAGTTTGTTGCTATGTTGGACCCTTAAAAGGGTATGTGCGGTTACACATGGTGTGTGCGGCCATGGAGTGTGCGGCCGCACACTCCTAGTAAAAATGGTCCAAAACATATTGCCAAGGTCATATCTTGTATCCCCTATGTGTCTTTGATCATGTGCTAGAATACTACTTGAGTTTGAGGTCTTAAAGCACCAAAATAAAGGGTGTACGGCCGCACACTCCTTGCAGATCGAGTTTTGGACGTTTTCTAGGGATCAAACATAGCTAATAACATGAAGGAGAAGGGTACTTACAATGTAGAAGCCTATAGGGGTGTTTGGAGCCCATGAAATTAGTAGGTGTTCTTGGTGTTCTTGGTGAGTTTGAAGAACACTTGAAGATCTACTAAAATAGAGTGATTTCATGGATGAAATCAGTGATCTAAGCTAGATGGAGTAAGGAATCAACAAATGAAAGGATAGAAACACTTACCACTTGAAAATCTAGCTGAAAAATCGGTAGCTACTTGAGAGAAAACGAGTTCTTGGCTAGGAGGGTGAAAAAGGGTTGAATGAAGGCCAAGACTCTATCATATAACATTGAGTGTGCTGCCAGATGAGAGTGTGGTACCGGAGGAGGGGTGTGCGGCCGCTCACCCAAGTGTACGGCCGTACACTCCTTGAGTTGGAGTGTTTGGCCACTTTTTGTGTCGGGTGAGCTTGCGGGACTCAAATCCAAACTTCTAACTTGAAGTTACTAGGTTTAGAACACCCAAATGACTCAAAACAAGGCTAGAAGTGACTGAAACGAGTCTGACTTTGCTTGATTTGGATAATAGTACAAGATGGAAATTTCGGGTTGTCACATCATCCCCCCGTTAGAGGGAATTTTGTCCCGAAATTAGAGTTTAAGCAACTAAGTTATTACAAATAACTAAGCGAAAAGATGAGGGTATTTCAATCTCATTTGATCCTCGCGCTCCCAAGTGAGTTCCGGTCCTCGCTTGGCGTTCCAGCGAACCTTCACTATTGGGATACGACTTTGCTTCGTTTGCTTGACCTCTCGGTCCATGATCTCTACAGGTTCTTCCACGAAGTTGAGGCTCTCGTTGATCTCGATCTCGTCGAGTGTGATTACAAGAGTTTCGTTGGATAGGCACTTTTTCAAGTTCGAGACGTGGAAAATAGGATGTACGTTACTGAGTTCGCGAGATAGATTGAGTTTGTAAGCTACAGGGCCGATTCTAGTGAGAATCTCGAAGGGCCCTACGTATCTTGGATTTAGTTTTCCACGCTTTCCGAAGCGTATCAAGCCCATCTAGGGTGAGACTTTCAAAGGAACTCGGTTTCCCACGTGGAATTTCAAAGGTCCGAAGGTCATTCAGGACCTTTGGAGCAATTACCACTGCCTCTAACTCCAGATCGTGTATCGTATAGCTGGCTTCGAGTGTCTTAAGTTGACGGGAGGCATAGGCAATGACCTTACCTTGTTGCATTAGAATACAACCGAGCCCCTGATTTGACGCATCGCAATAGAACATGAAGTCTTCTATCCTTTCGGGGATGGATAGTATCGATGCGGTGCATAAGGCTCGCTTCAACGTTTGGGACGCTTTCTCTTGCTTCTCTTCCCAGTCAGAGGCCACGTCCTTCTGGGTCAAAGTCGTAAGAGGTTTCGTAATCTGGAGAGGAGTTCTGAATGAATCTACGATAGTAGCCAGCGAGGCCTAGAAATTGATGAAATTCTGTAGGCGTCTTCGGTGCTGACCAGTTCTCAATGGCTGGCAACGTGACCCAGGAATTCGACTCTTCGAATCCAAAATTCGCATGTAGAGAACTTCGCGTAGAGCTTCTTTGATCGAAATGTTTCCGAGATCTGACGAAGTTGTTGACTATGCTCCTCCTTACTACGAGAGTAGATAAGTATGTCATCGATGAAGACGATAACGAACTGATCCAAGTAAGGACGACACACCCTATTCATTAAATCCATGAATACTGCGGGCGCATATGGTCAATCCGAATAGCATCACTACAAACTCGTAGTGTCCATAACGAGTTCGGAAGGTTGTTTTCAGAACATTCTCCTCTAGCACTCGTAACTGGTGATATCCGGATCTCAGATCTATTTTTGAAAAGAAGTTCGCCCCTTGAAGTTGGTCGAACAAATCATCTATGCGAGGCAGAGGGTAACGATTCTTAATGGTAAGCTTGTCGAACTCCCTGTAGTCGATGCACATACGAAACGATCCGTCTTTCTTCTTGACAAACAAGACCGGAGCTCCCCAGGGTGAAAAGCTTGGCCTTATAAAGCCCTTGCTGAGCAGTTCGTTAAGTTGACCGGACAGTTCTTGCATCTCTGCAGGTGCTAGGCGATAGGGCGATTTGGCTAATGGGGTAGCCCCTGGAATTAAGTTGATTCTGAACTCGACTTTGACGTTGAGGAGGTAATCCTGGAAGTTCTTCTGGAAAGATGTCGGAAAAATCGTGTACTACTGGAATGTCCTTTTTGTCCTTCATCTCTTGGCGCATATCAACAACATGAGCAAGGTATGCGCGACATTCCTTCCGCAAGTATTTTTGGGCTTGAATACTCGAGATGATACGAAGGTCCATTCTTGATTGTCGCCGTAGATAACTAGAGTTTCGTTGTTAGGGAGGTTGAGACGAATTGCTTTCTCAAAGTACATGATGTCGACTCGATGTTAGCCTCAATCAATTCGTACCGGTTATGACGTCAAAACCTTGTGGTGGATTAGATGTCATGTAGATCTAAAAGAAATTATGATTACTTCATAAATTAAGGAAAAGGATAGGTACTTCTGTTCCATCTGCATCTCTTGTCCCGATCGGTGGAAAGAGTATTTGTTTAACTTCTAAGTTTATGCGCGTGGCAGCACGATCACTTGTAGTCTTGAGTAGTCTCCGTCCTAAAATTCATATTTGGAAGTCATATTTGGTTCATCAATCACAGCTTCGCGTATACGAGTCGTATATAATTAAGATTGAAAAGACCGTCGAATAAATGATTCTTCTCTAAGCTCACATCCAAACAAGGAAAAGAAGTTAAAGCGGAATCATGAATTCTAAGCCTGTAGAACCTTGATTATATACCACCCTTGCGTACACATTCCTCAGCGATAGATTAACCCTATGGGTCTTCGGATTGAACTTGACGTACTGCACGAGCGGTATACCGGGGAGGTTTCTTTGGGAAGGATATGAAACATAAGATACCCTACGCATGAGTATCTCGGAGCTCTGGAATGACGACTTCGCTAGAAAGGCGATTACGGGGAAAAGAATTTTCGCACGAGACTGGCATTGTGAGGATCGAATTGACTCATGTTACTTGATAATGTCGGACTACTCAGAATAAAAGGCGTTAGACTAGATCATAAAGGTGTTACAAAAACATAATGGTGCAACTTTGACAGAGTTTTAGTACTTTAGTTTTATCTTACAAGACTACTGCTGCGAACAAGGTATACTACAAAAAGCAAATACAAGCAGCACGAGAGTCCCTTGACTGAAGGGATCTCGCAAAAAGATATGACTCGAGTTGCACTAGTTTTCAACAGCTTATAAGTCTACTATAACGAACCGCCCTAGAATTTCAACGTGGGTCCGGAGTAGTCTCTCCTGCAGCAGTGATCCTTAGTATTTTCCCGTCTGTGCCAGAGCTCTTTTTTATTGGACAATCCTTCTTGAGATGTCCTATCTCACCGCATAAATGACATATCTGGCTTGTACCAGCATCGGTGGTGGAAGTGAAGTGTCGGGTCGGAGTTATGTGGATACGAGCGCTTTCGTTGTTCCTCTCTTTTGGATAATTCCTTTTATAGTGTCCGGTTTCACCACAATCATAGCAAGCCGGGCTGACCCCGATGCTAGTGGCTTGGAAGACGGTTCGTGCCGGCGCCCTACAGACACAAGTAGTGTGCCCCATTCGATTGCAATTCATGCATTGCAAATCACGGCAAACTCCGTTATGATGAAAAGTACACTTTTCACACTTCGGGAGTGTTCCCTCATATGGTCTGATCGGTGTTGAAGTGGCAGGGGCCGCCACTTGTTTTTGTTGCGTAGCAAGTTTTTGAGATCGCTTGCGCTCCCTTTGGGCTTGACACTTCCGTTTCTGATTCTCATATTTGTGGCTTAGGATGTTTGTAACAGTTATCATTTGTTGATTTCCTGGATGATTACAACAATTTGAACTGTCAACACCTTTTCCACCTTTGTTTGCGTTATCAGCGTTGAGTTGTGCTACGACAGCTGCCACGGCAGCTGTTACCGCGGCTTGGAAGGTGGCGGCGTCTATATGAAGGATCGGGGTTTCGTCGTTCGGCTGACCATTTCTGGATGACGACATGATTCTGATATATGACAAGGAAAGGAGTTCGTGAGTGATTATGGTCGGTCCTAGATGTATTCTACTCATTCATGTAAATGTAAATTTATCGTTTTGTTAAATTGTTCTCGATGGTTTGGCCTACATCCCTATGATGTAGTACTGGTAAAGAATAGAAGTAAGTTCATAGAATAGTCACAAGACGTTTTTCATCCGAACCAGGCTATCATTGGTTGGTGGATAACGTGATCCATCTTCCGAAAAGAATTGGAAGTGATCCATGAGCTAAATCACCACAGCTCAATAATTTGACGAAAGTGAGTTTTAGATAGAATTCTATTGATAGCAGAATGAAAGAGTTTGGACAAGGATTGCTACAGGAATAAGCCGACTGTCAATATCAGTGATATCTAAGATGTAATATGTTAGGGAAAAATTGACCTTGGAGTTGGTCTTACATCATATCCTAAGTAGAAAAGTTTTGACAGAACTAAGGCCTACGAAAAGTACTTACAGTACAGGGGTAGTTACATAGGAAAGTGCTACTTAGAGCATAAATAGGAAGACCATTCCTTAGCCCAAAAAGGAAAGAAGGTAGAGCATGTCCTACTGACGGCGAGTATCCCTCAGGTGAACCCTTAGTTCAGCCAGCTGACGCTCCACATCAAGTAGGTGTCTTTCGTATACTCTCTGGCGTACTTGGAGCTCTATGACTTCAGCTCGAGTCGCAGCAAGCTCTTGCTGCTGGGTCTCGTGGTCTCTCCTAGACCTCTCACGAGCATCTTCAAGATGAATGGTACGGATGGAATGCATTCTCGCATTGGCATCAACTTCTGTGATTCGATGGAGAGCTGTCCTGCCCTGAATTTCATTTCGGGCAACTCTGCGGACCAGGATTGGCAAGACCCTGTCTGCTGAGCCTCCTTTGCTCAGTTCATAAAAGCTTTGGTCTCCATTGAATGGTATGGGCTGATTCTGCTCTTGGCTCCATGTTTCCAAGCTTTCCACCCACGGAGGCGTCGGGCCTTGAAAAGTCGGACGAGGGTTAGGATTTGGGATTGGAGCCACTGGGAGTAGATTGTTCACTTCTGGCTCGGGATCAAGATCCTCCAGAAGGTCTTCTACCAGATCATCATCTAAGTGGAGTCCAGGTTCTGCTTCTGGTTCTGCATTTATCCCTCCTCCATTCTGTTGGCCGGGAAAGTAAGGGTTGCCGGGGAGGTGGAATTCAGCCATGTTATCTAAGCGAGAAGAGAGGTAAGAGAAATAATTAATATACGAACTAATTAAGATAATTATAATATGATCCTTACTAGTTACTCCAACATTTGCGTAGTGCATACCCGTCATATGTAACCAAAATAGGATAGACCTTCGAATAAGTGACCCTAACTCTAAGTCCACAACCAAACAAGGAACAGGAAGTAAAGCAAAGGTCACAGATTCTAAGTCTATAGCACCCTAGTTACATGTAACCTTAGCGAATCCACTCTACAACTATTGACATACTACTAAAGACCTTTTTAGTTCTCAAACAAGTAATTATAGTAACACAAAATACTCCTATAGTATTTTAGGTTTATGTTCTGTTCTAATGTTCTCGTTGTAGTAGTGTTGGTAAGTTTTTAAACTTGTTGCAACAGCCCAACCATCCTTAGGCACATGCTAGTCACTCCTCGGAAAATATAGTTGATCAGGCTATATCCCCCCAGATTTGACTATATGTCTCTAAGCCTAATTGTGTTGTCTGACAATCGTAATACTTTTGTTCTGTCCTAATGACACTAATTTTAGTATGAATGCAGGTATGTATACTTAGTTAAATATTTTATTATTTAAAAGTATAGACTCTTGGTTAGAGTATTTTAATCCCGATGTGTTTTATAGTTTGAATATCTTTTATGGGTTGATATACTCGATTCACTATAAACAATGCTCTGATACCAATCTGTCACACCCCAAAACCGGAACGGCGGAAACGTTCGGGGGTGGAGGACGTCATGTACAGTATCACAACAAGTCATAGTAGTAAACAAGCAACAACATCATCAATTGCATTAATAGTATAAATTAATACAAGTATGTTCTGTGAAAATTTATAAGACCCCAAAAATGTAAATCAAAATAAGAGATGAGTCTTGAACGAGCTCCATCTTCTCAAATCCTGGCATCGGTACATGTCTACTGATGACCTGAGAATACAAGTTATTTTGAAAGAGTTTATCAACTTTAAAGCTGGTGAGTTCATAAGCATTTTAGTGACATTATTTGTATGAAAATGTTTGTGAGTGTTTCAATGCATAAGTTTGTAAATGTGGTAATAAAGTTGTAAGTGTTTACTTGTAGTAAAATATTCGTTGTAAACGTTTGTAAACCGTTGTGACAACCGTCAATTCAAGTCAAAGTCAAAGTCAAAGTCAACAAGTCAAACCAGTCAACTTAACTAGTACTTGTATGTTAAAAGTTATTTTATGTGCATCTTTATGTCAAAAATTCAAGTGTCACGAAGAATCTATGTGTTAATAATGTAAAAACCATAAAAAGGGAGTTAAACGCATCAAAACACGACTAAGGACCCTTTCGGGGACTTAAAACAATCATAAACGAAACATAACGGGGTTCATGAACCTTGCATTACGAGATTATACGATGATAATGGCTAAGATTAAATCTCTCCCAAATCTCTCCAAGTATGTGAAATCTCTTCCAAATCTCTCTAAGTATGTGAAATCTCTCCAAGTATGCGAAATCTCTCCCAAATCTCTCCAAGTATGTGAAATCTCTCCCAAAACTCTCTAAGTATCTCTAAGTATGTGAAATCTCTCCAAGTATGTGAAATCTCTCCCAAATCTCTCCAAGTATGTGAAATATCTCCAAGTATGTGAAATCTCTCCCAAATCTCTCCAAGTTTGTGAAATCTCTCCAAGTATGTGAAATCTCTCCCAAATCTCTCCAAGTATGTGAAATCTCTCCCAAAACTCTCTAACTATGTGAAATCTCTCCAAGTATGTGAAATCTCTCCCAAATCTCTCCAAGTATGTGAAATCTCTCCCAAAACTCTCTAAGTATGTGAAATCTCTCCAAGTATGTGAAATCTCTCCCAAATCTCTCCAAGTATGTGAAATCTCTCCCAAAACTCTCTAAGTATGTGAAATCTCTCCCAAATCTCTCCAAGTATGTGAAATCTCTCCCAAAACTCTCTAAGTATGTGAAATCTCTCCAAGTATGTGAAATCTCTCCCAAATCTCTCTCAAAATCTCTCTCAACTTTTTATAGTCATCCCGACCCTTAACTTGGTGAAAAACAATGCGAAACGGGAAGATACCTTGGAAAATAGCCTTTTAGGGCCGGAGTCCCTCTATAGGGGCCAAACCCTACTTGGACCGGAGTCCCTCTCTAGGGGCCAAACCCTACTTGGACCGGAGTCCCTCTCTATGGGCCAAACCCTACTTGAACCGGAGTCCCCCTATAGGGACCAAACCTTACTTGGACCGGAGTGGGACTACTAAGGACCAAGGCTGCTGAAGACCGCAGCCACCTAGCCGCAACCGGACCGCAGCCCAGCCGACCGCAGCCAAGCGAACCGCAGCCTCCGAACCGCGGTCTTCCTTCCCTTCGGATCCACTTCAGTAACCAAGCCTGACTTCGGATTTTCCCCTTTCCACCCGGTTTTCGACCACGACTTCGTTTTAAGCCCGTTTTTCATGATTTTAACGTGGGATTTTCACCCAAATCCATATTTTACCATTTTAGAACCCTAGAACTCTTATTTCAATTATTTTTTTTTGTATTTATTAATTAAAAATCATTAGTTTATATTAAGAAGATATTAACCCCACAAGTGGGTCAAGTGTGCCCACTTGCCTTCCATGTGTCACCCTCTCACTTGCCACCTTATCAACATCACACAAACCAATGCACACATCACTTCAAGCTCACAAGCTGCTCCAGCAACCTTCCATATAAGGAAATCCCTGGAGGATTTCTTGAGTTACTTGCTCATTTCAAACACACACACTTCTCATATCACCACTAAAGAAAGCTTATTTCTCTCTACTTTCCACCACCTTGTGCAAGTGTTCTTGAGTTGCTACAACACTTTTTGGTAAGTATTCCATCTAAACTCTAGTGTCATTCCATAATTTCATAACGCCCTTGGATCATTGACTCATATCTTAACACCCAAAAATCGTTCTTAGGATCATCCAAACTCTCACGTGTTCATCAAGTGTTCTTGATTCGATACTCCTCGTCTTCGACCTTCCACTCTTCAAGTCATCACTCAAGGTGAGTTCATACCCCTACATTTTCATGTTTTCTTTAGTTTTCAGGGGGGAATACAAGTTAAAATACCAAACACTTAACTGAATTCAAACAACAGCTTTCATCAGAAAAGTTGAGTCTTATTCACGGACTGTTTTGACTGTCTTAAACTTAATATCTTTCAAAACTGTTTAATATGCAAATATTTCAGGTTCATACCTTTAAAATGACTACTTGCACATCTCTATACAATTTTTCTACGATGTATGGTGATTTTTACAAAACTGCCTATCATTTCAGAAACGAATTCGGACCAGTCTGTGAATATGAACATTTTAACACAAGTTAAAGACTTCTAAAAATCATAATACAAATTATGAATAAACTAGACACATTTTATGAACTCTCAGAATTTACGGATTCAGTTTTCGACTTCGTATGATTTTTCTATGATTTTTCTAAAAACAGTGCAGAAAGCTTAAAAACTAGTTAACAGCTTATAACTTTCATAACACTTTGTATTATGTTGAGCAAAGTGTATAACAATAAGTTCTAAATATTGAATGTGTTTTCTTGTTAGTTTATCATCATAAACTGAAATTTAGTCATTCATGATAAGATTCTTCATTCATTTAGAACACATATAATAAGCTATAGTAAGCATAGTTTATGGATTCATAGTACTAATGTATTTTCATAAAAGAGTTCTTTTACATTACAAACGTTGGATAAACTATAATAGGTATAGTTTATGTATCATTTACATTTCAAACTTATTTACCAAAGGTTTTCAGTTCAGTTCACGTAAATCTGTTAATGAATAAATTTGTGAGATGTTCCCTTCGTGTTACCTTCATGGTAGCAAAATCAAAAGTCATGTAAATTGTAACCAGAGTCTCTTGTAGGGAGAGCGTGATAGTTGTGTATAGATCTATATTGGGTCTGACAAGCTAGCACCTAAGCTGCTTGCAACAGCTAGACCGGCAGGTCTGTGGTGACAAATGTCATTTCGTTTCCGACGCCTGAAGAACGTCGTATTACAAGGCCGTCTGGGTCTTAGCATGGTTACAATAACTCACATGTGGTATTAACAAATCATAAGATTTACGGGTTCTTACTTTTAAATTAGCGAGTTATGTCGATTTAAATCACAGGAAATACTTTAAGTATGGAAAAACATTTGTTTATCTTCGGTCTTGGGATTTAGGACCACCTAACTTTAAAAAGGGTTTTATGCCGATTTAAAATCGCTTTTATATCTTTAAGTATGGAAAAATACTTGTTTTCAGTCCTTAGATTTAGGACTACCAAACTCTAAAAAGGGTTTTATGCCGATTTAAAATCGCTTTTATATATTTAAGTATGGAAAATACTTATTTATTTTCGGTACTGGGATTTAGGACTACCTAACTTTTTATAAGGAAAATATAGGATTTTCTTTGGAACATATTTCTATTAAAACTACATAAAGCTAGACTTGTTAGACTTCAGCTACAATTGTTAAGTGTATATGATAGAGTTATATAAGAATCTAGTCACAATCGACTTAGAATTGGTGGGCCCGCCTCATCTCCTGTTCCTTGTTTGGTTGTGGACCTAGGGCAGACCCATTGTATTCAACAGTTTATTGAACTTAAATTTTATATAACTTATATACACTGGGCGATTATAGAAGGAATCTATGGGTGCCTCTAGGGTTCATTATCGCATAACATAGAAACATTCATTTTACTTAATAAAGAAAATATTGAATTTTCTGGAAACATACTTTGTTGCTTTTACAAGGAAAACGGTTTCTTTCTCAAACAAAACTCTTATGAACTCACCAACTTAATTGTTGACACTTTTTCAAACTACTTGTATTCTCAGGAATTCAGTGATAACAGGAAATCAACCGCTTTTGAGGATGGGACGTTAAATCGTCAAACATTTCATTTTGTCATCATAAGTGTAATTGTTTGGAAACATGTAAACATATAGTATTGTATAACTTTTTCAATTATATTTATGATGGTTGTATTTACTTTGGGCACTATTATACTCGTTGTTGTGATACTATACATGAAGTCCTCCACCCCCGGACGTTTCCGCCATCCTTGGTTTGGGGGTGTGACAACCGTTTGTAAAATGTTCGTATCATCCTAGAAAATCCCATATTTTCTACTAAACTGTAGTCTTTTACCAAGACCCAATGTTCGGTTTGTTTGTTTGTAAGAGTATGTATTTTCCCAAGTTTAACTATCGTTATCAAAATATAGTTTGTACATTATCGTTTAAAGAGAAAACGTTACAGGGTAAATGTATTAGGGAAAATATTATAAAGCTGTAGTTTTGTATGTGAAAACTACCGTAGCACTACTTACCTTAAAGCCAATGAATTATAAGGTAAGTGAGATTTGTAACCATACTGATTGACGGCTGTAGGACACGACGATGAAAGACGTCGAAACAAATGTGACATTTGTCACCCCTTGGCTTGGTCGGTCGGGGACTGTAGCTAACAGTCGGGGTGTGGGATAGTCTGTCACATATAGATCTATACACACAATGCCCGCTCTCCCTCCAGGAGACTGTGGTTACCAACATGACAACGGTGGAATCCGCGCCATGTAGAAGTAAATCTCATATTCTAAATGTTATGTTGGTGTATGTTCCTTCTGTTTACTTGTACATGTATATGTATATGTTCTCTTCTCTGTACTAGTATATGTATATGTTCTGGTGTGTTCCTCATAATAGTAAGTTATGTTTGTTTCTTATCATAGTAAGTATTGACTCACGTATGAACTGACTCTTTGTATGTTTCCTTGTACTAGAAGTAATGAGTAGTATCTTTCTAAACTATACCTATTATAGTTTACTAGTTGAATTGTTGTATAACTGAATGTATTGAACTGAGATAAAAGCTATTATGTCTTATACATATATACATAATATATAACTAAGGATCAAACGACACTCGGACAAACAATCGGGTACTCTAAGTCCACAACCAAACAAGGAACAGGAAAATAAAGTGAGTTATCAGTCCTAAGTCCTTCAAACCTTACTTATATAACTATATATATGCATTAGACATGGTTTTGACAATATATATATATATATATATATATATATATATATATATATATATATATATATATATATAAGTTTAAAAAGGAGTTTTGTAAAAGCTCTTGAAGAGTTTAATAACAAATATTGATAACTTGATGTCACTTTATAAAATGATTTAAAAAGCAGTTTGGCATTTAAGAATAAGATTGATAAAGAATGTAACATGTAAAAGAGTTTGATAAATAGTTTGAAGTAGTTTGTTTGATAAAACAGTTAAAAGTATAGCAAATCCATTTGTTTGATAGTTATAAATCACATGTGATTGATATTATAACTATAATGATTCAACTTGTATTCCCCCCATAAAAGCATTTAAAAACAATTAAAAGGTTGATTAAGGGGTATGAACTCACCTGTAGTGAGTAACTCGAATGAAAGATCGATATAGGATTGTTGGGTGTCAATTGGAGTCTTGAGCACAAACGAATCCTATTTAACAAATAATTACACATATATGAATACGTTCAATGCATATAACCACTAATGGTGATAGGGACATGCCTTAAGGACATAAAAACACTTAGAATTAAGTGTTACCAACACATATGGTTGCACATAAGGGGTGTATGGCCCTATATTGGAGTGTAAGGCCACAAAATCATGGGTTTTGTGTGTGTGCGGCCAGAGTGTGCAGCCAAGTGTGTGTGCGGCCGTACACTCACTATGAAGTGTGTCAAAAACGTGTTTCCAAGCCTTAGGAATGTTCTAGGGAAGGTGTCTTGACCATTGCTTAGCCGGAATGGAAGTTTGTTGCTATGTTGGACCCTTAAAAGGGTGTGTGTGGTTACACATGGTGTGTGCGGCCAGGTGTGTGCGGCCGCACACTCCTAGTAAAAATGGTCCAACACGTATTTCCAAGGTCATATCTTGTATCCCCTATGTGTCTTTGATCATGTGCTAGAATACTACTTGAGTTTGAGGTCTTAAAGCACCAAAATAAGGGGTGTACGGCCACATGAATGTGTGCGGCCGCACACTCCTTGAAGATCGAGTTTTAGTCGTTTTCTAGGGATCAAACATAGCTAATAACATGAAGGAGAAGGGTACTTACAATGTAGAAGCCTATAGGGGTGTTTGGAGCCCATGAAATTAGTAGGTGTTCTTGGTGTTCTTGGTGAATTTTAAGAACACTTGAAGATCTACTAAAATAGAGTGATTTCATGGATGAAATCAGTGATCTAAGCTAGATGGAGTAAGGAATCAACAAATCAAAGGATAGAAACACTTACCACTTGAAGATCTAGCTGAAAAATTGGTAGCTACTTGAGAGAAGACGAGTTCTTGGCTAGGAGGGTGAAAAAGGGTTGAATGAAGGCCAAGACTCTATCATATAGCATTGAGTGTGCTGCCAGACGAGAGTGTGTTGCCGGAGGAGGGGTGTGCGGCCGCACACCCAAGTGTACGGCTGTACACTCCTCGAGTTGGAGTGTTTGGCCACTTTTTGTGTCGTAAATCCAAACTTATAACTTGAAGTTACTAGGTTTAGAACACCCAAATGACTCAAAACAAGGCTAGAAGTGACAGAAACGAGTCTCACTTTGCTTGATATGGATAATAGTACAAGATGGAAATTTCGGGTTGTCACACATTCTATAACATCCCGGATTTCGAGTCCAAAAATTTCTTTTAAAAACATTACTGATTCATAGCATTAAGTCATTCAGACATACTAAAAGGGTTTATATGACAAATCATAGTTTCATTTCCAAAACACTTGTTTAATTATCAGAGTAAACATCCCAGGCTAACTTGTCATGGTGTGTGCACTGCAACCCTTCCGAGCTCCTCTTCTGAAAACTGAATACCTGAAACCAAAACTGAAAACCGTAAGCACGAAGCTTAGTGAGTTCCCCAGATACCACATACCATACAAACCAACCGATCCATACATACCATACGTAACCATGAGCCATACATAACAAACATATCCATAATCAAGTAAAGTGCTATGTGCCAAACATAGTCTTGCTGTATCGCCACGGGCCGCACGTGGACTTTCTTGTCAAGCCTGGGGGCCACTCCCTGGGTCTTACAGACAAGTGCCAAGGGCCACCCCCTGGTCTTCCATGCAAGCATCACAAAGACAACTATACCTACTACTCTACTAGGCTACTCAGCATACAGTGTGCCAGGAGCCACCTTCTGGTCTTTCATTCATAATAGTATACAGTGTGCCAGGAGCCACCTCCTGGTCTTTCATACATGTTGCCTAGGGCTAACCCCCGGGTCTTCCTACCATACATAATAACATACTGTGTGCCAGGAGCCTCCTCCTGGTCTTTCATGCATAATGCCTAGGGCTAACCCCCGGGTCTTCCTACCATACATAATAACATACTGTGTGCCTGGAGCCTCCTCCTGGTCTTTCATGCATAATGCCTAGGGCTAATCCCCGGGTCTTCCTGCCATACATAATAACAAACTGTGTGCCAGGAGCCTCCTCCTGGTCTTTCATGCATAATGCCTAGGCCTAACCCCCGGGTCTTCCTACCATACATAAACTAAATGGGTCGGCATTGTGGCCGTAGACCCATACAAACAGTGAGGAGACTCACCTCGCACTGCTGACTTTGCTGATAACCCTCTGGCTGCTGTCCGACCACTCTCTGAACCGCTGCTCCGCTAGCTCCCTGAGCTACTAATATCAATAAAACACTTAGTTCCAAACTGCACTCTAGAAGTCAAACTAAGTTAACTCTGGTTAAAGTCAAAGTCCTGGTCAAAGTCAACCATCCAGTTGACTCGACTCGCCGAGTCAACCTGAAGCCTCGCCGAGTCCTTAAACTCAGAAGCTCTCAAAATATGACCCAACTCGCCGAGTCACCCCAGGACTCGTCGAGTTCAACGATCTCTGAGTCCCACCCTGTCCAACTCACTGAGTCACCGCTCAACTCACTGATCTGCGTCTTAACCAGAAGAGGTTGGGGGTTCTGCGACCTGACTCGTCGAGTCCAAGAACAGACTCACCGAGTCCTAGGCAATCTTCAACAGACTCGCCGAGTTGTTCTTCCAACTCGCCGAGCCCATGCACATATTCATACAACTCGTCGAGTACACCCATGTGACTCGCCGAGTCTCTCCAGTTCTCAATCCATACAGTGGCCTTTCGAGCCATGCAGGGGCTCCAATCCATAGATCCACTCTTCTACAGTCTATCCCCCACATAAAGTTGCAAACTTTACGTGAAACCAAGGAGATATAGGCCCAAAACACTCTAGGGCTAGGGTTTAAGACAAAGGGGCTTCACCAATGACTTATTGACTGCTGCTTTAAGACATTCTGGACCATCACAACCCTAGATCTAAAGTAGCAACCTCAGATCTAAGCCCCAAACCCGAAATAGACTTCAATCTTTGCCAAAATAGCCCCAAATCTCATTCAAGAATAGATCTAGATGCAAAAAGGGTGAATGTAACAACTTATTACCTCCAAGATGACCTCCCACTGAAGATTAATCCAAATCTCTGCAAACCCCCTTGATCCAAACGTCTTGATCTTCAAGATCTCTTCACAAAACCACTTATCTAAGCTCCAAATTGCTTCCAAGGACTCTCACTCACGATTTAGGGTTTCTGGATCTCAAAAGGGGAGTAAAGAGGCTGGGGAAGGGATGTAATGTTCTTTAAATAGGGCACAACCCCCGGGATTAGGGTTTTTCTCGCCCAGACCAGACTCGCCGAGTCCACTAGCCGACTCGCCGATTCGGTCACTTACTCTATGCCCCAGATCCCGCTTCGACTCGTGGAGTTCCTCCCTGGACTCGACGAGTTGACTCTTGACTTAGAGCCTTTCTTTTCTTTTCTTGGTCTTTCTGATTCTGGGTGTTACAACACTCCCCCACTTAAACTAGACTTCGTCCTCGAAGTCTGCCACGGCCAACTACCCTACCATCTGGTCGCCACTTTACCACTAGGTATACACTCCGCCCATCCGATCCAAACCTTGAATATGTCATCTTCAGAATAACCTGTTACTTACTACCCTCGAGTACAACACTTTTATCCAACCGGTAATCATACCGATACTCCTGATACACTTACCCTTGATTCGCAAGGGGTTTACCCTTTTACCCTACACTGTCACTGGCCTTTCTAAGGCACTTTGCACAAGCAACAACCTTCCCAATTTCCTTCGAGGACCGATCCTCTGCTGAAACCGCAATCCCGGCCACTCCCAGTGCCGACCATCATACCAGTACTCACGGAATAACCCCCATACAATGCTCCAATACTGAAAGCTCCACCCAATCGTGAGAATTCAGACAATCTTTCGAGTAGCAGATCCCTCTCTGCTACGTTTCAGGCTCAGACGAGAATGGCGTCACCGAGCCAAATCCTTTACTCTGAGATCATTCGATCCCGCGATGAGCAGCTTAGCATCATCCGATCAGTTCACGGCTTTTCGCACCGAATCCCTTACCATCATTCCTGCCTATAGTCCTGTTGACTCCCATCCGCCTACCGGATAAACCGAGACCGCCCTGGTCCCAATTGATCTACCATTACCCGGAATGCCGGTTTCCCCCATGCTACCTCTGAGATACAGCCCCCCCGCCAAAACTCCGCGAACTAAGCTACTAATGAATGCCACGGCTTACCCGCAGTCTTACGCCACTCTTGGTCTCCAATGACCTACCGTCTTCCGGACCCAATCATAATGTGGCCCACTCACATCCGGGCGGCTACCCCGTCCTGAACTTAACTATCTGAAAAACCCTGCCACTGAATCACACACCTGATACATTTGCACTAGTGAATAGGGAGCGACGAATGCTACGCGCCACCCCGTAGTCTTACTATACTCGCTCTGTCAACTAGTGAATGCTACGTCCACCCACATAGTCTTACAACACTTCTGCGCTGCCAGCCAACTAAAGCTACGGGCCACCCCGTAGTCTTGCTAAACCAGTACTACGGGCCACACCGCAGCCTAACTATACTCACATACGATTGCTACGGGCTACACCGCAGTCTTACTAAACTAATGCTACGGGCCACACCGCAGTCTTACTAAACTAATGCTACGGGCCATACCGCAGTCTAACTATACTCACATACGATTGCTACGGGCCACACCGCAGTCTTCCTAAACTAATGCTACGGGCCACACCGCAGTCTTACTAAACTAATGCTACGGCCCATACCGCAGTCTAACTATACTCACATACGATTGCTACGGGCCACACCGCGGTCTTACTAAACTAATGCTACGGGCCACACCGCAGTCTTACTAAACTAATGCTACAGGCCACACCGCAGTCTAACTATACTCACATACGATTGCTACGGGCCACACCGCAGTCGCACTACACTTCGACGCTATCTGCTAACCATTGCTACGGACCGCCCCGCAGTCTTACCACACTCCTCTTACTATCTGACCACTGGTGAATGCTACGGCCATCTGGTAGTCTGACAACACCTTTCCACACCGACTGGCTGCTAGTGGATGCTACGAATAACCCATAGTCGAGCATACAAGCACAATCTAGTACCCCCAAGTGGTACTCATGTCCCAACTGGAACTCCCAACCGATTCCTCTGCAATCTGCTACCAGACATCTCGAGAATGAGGTCTCACAATTAGCAAGTTTTTCCAAACTTCCAATTCACACTGTCCTCAATTCGTACAGCCACCTAGGCTGTCTTTCTTCCTGACAGGAGAGCGAAACTTATCCTAGTTTCAAAACCGCTTCTGCTCCCATAACATGATTGTTTCTCCCGCACTTAGCTTCAGCTAAGTCTTTCCTGTACGCGAAAACCCGAGGATTTCCATTCCTTCCTCCCTTGCACAAAAGGCATGATAACTACCATCGCCTTGATGTCGCTAGCGATCCATCACTAGTCCGTTCCAAATACCGTACAATTACCGAATACTAGATGAGCACCTCCTGCATCCCCGATACTGATAATCCCCTGAGCTCCAACTAATGCCCTTAAGGTCTGAATGACTAATGCTCAGGGTAACCCCATCAGTGAGAGACCACTTCCCTTGATGCTTCCAAAAGCTATCCCAAGTACCAAGACTAGAACCACCTAACCCTAATGATGGTGGAGGGCTACTCCATGGACTCTGTCCACCAACCTCCACGTAACGCTCCTGAACCGCTTTGGTCATAATCGAGATAATACTGGACACTTCGAACCCGAAGTGAGGGATGACCCTACACTAGCTACTAATAGTTCCCGGTATGCAATTGGCATATGACAATTCTGAAAGTACAATCCGAATACAAGCAGAGAGACAACTCATACATACTATTACCTGAGTCCGGGGTAAGAACAACCCTAATGTTGGATTAATGTCTAAGTCCATAACTATATTTGGTATGTACTTGACCCGATCCGGCATGGTCCATTTAGGTTGCACTTCACCGGCACAATTTATATGGATAGTCTTTTGAGAATAGTATATTTATGATTTATATTAATATATTATAAGTTCTAATATATTAATATGGAATCATATTATTTAATTAGTATTGATCAAGAATTAATTAAGTGATCAAAAAGAACTAATTAAATATGGACTCTTATATATATGGAATGGGCCAAGTTCATTTAGGTTGGGCTAAGCTTTCATGGATGGTCCATGGAGCTTTTAACCCATGGATCCTATGTAAATGAAAGGTCATGGGTATTAGAGTTTACATGGATGTAACCCTAATCCTCCATAATATATAAAGGGGTCATTGACTCACAAAATTGGTACAAGTGTGTGAAAATAAGAGTGGGCCGATTTTAGTGTGCATACATATTCTCTCAAGTTCTTCCAAGGTGTTTTGGTGATTTATGATTCCATTTGAGGCTTCCACACTATTGGGGCTAAGCTCTTAAAGCTTGAAGACATCAAGCTACATCAAAAGGTATGTCATCTAACTAGAACTTTGTAGTATAGGTGCTTCATAATATGCTAGTTAGGATGAAACCTTGAAATAGTTAATATTTGCATGTATAATAGAGAAAACATAGATCCAAGGTTTATAGGGTTGCATGTACACCATAGGAGTGTTAGAATGCTCAAAACCCAACAGTGGTATCAGAGTCATGGGTTGTTTTCTGTTATATTGATGCAAATGTTTTATTTTCAAGTTGAAAAAAAAAAGAAAAAAAAACATGACGTTTGTCAAATTTTAAGATAATTACTTGTTTTTGTGAAAAACTAATTATTTGTAAAATTTGAATCATTTGCTATATGAGTTGAATTAGGTCAAATTTAGTAAAAGATAAAATGATATGATTATTTTATTAGTTTTAAAAGTTTGATCTAAAGAGTTTTTTGAAACCTCCATAAGTTATGGATATGAAAAGGTTTTTAAAAAAAATTGATTCAAAGTTTTTTATGGAGTTACAAAACTTGGTCTTAATGTTTTAAAGAATTCCATAACTTGTTCTTAAGTTATGGAACATGAAAAGTTTCATCATAAAACAAGTATTTAACTCCATAAGTTATGGAATCCAAAAGTTTTCAAGAGCTACAAAACTTGCCCTCAAGTTTTGGAATTTGGAAAAAGTTTTTTATGATAAAAAAAAAGGAATTGAATTCTAAAACTCTTGGGTTCATAACTTAAACAATTAATTAAATGGTTTTAATTTTGAATTTAATAATTGGAATTATGATGTTTTTATTGAATAATTCAATTAACTCTTATGGACTTTATTAATAGATAATTAAAGTGTTTAATTAAAAGAGAATTAATAATTCCATAATGACATGGTTTAAATTTAATTAAATTAAGAGTATAGTTTAATTAATAGATTAAACCACCAGGTATTTTAAATGTCTAAAATACACCCTTATACTATTATAATATTAAAAGTTTAATATATTATATGTATAAGAGCAAGTCGTCTTACCATTAGTAGGCCTCATTCACGAAGCCGGTCTATAAGGGGGGTATAAGGTTACTGCCTATAAAATGGCAGTTTAATAGGTGTCCACTCTCACCCACCGCTTCCTTGACTGGTGGAGGGTCGTTACCCGAACAGGTAGGACAAGGACTATAATTCTCCCTTCATTATAAGTATAATGATAAATACTAAGTAACTAAACACTTATAAATTCCCAATCTTAGTTATTTAGGAAAATGTGAATAAGGTGCTAATCCATGAAATTACACTTTGCACTTTGTTTAAGCTGTTAGTGGAGCGTGTGTGGTTAACCGGCACACTAACCTGGACTTAACAAGGTAGGCAAAGGGTAACTTAATGTTTATCATAGTATCGTTGGAGTGTGTGTGGTTAACCGGCACATCGATTGAGGGGTAAATATTAAGGGTACCAAGTATATTTGCATGGTTACTTCACACCTTGTTTTGTGATCCTCGGCATTCCAGTCACAAAACCTGAAGGGCACACTCGAGATTGAAACATGCCATTGAAAAGTTCAATGAATCTCAAAAGAATCTAAGAGTTTCAAAACCAATTAAAACCTAATAATACATTTCGTTTATCTTGGTGGAAATTGGTGAATCGTCATTCACCTACCTTCAAATATTTTATAGCTTGGATTACGGCATCCCTCTTCCAAGTTATAAAATAGTTTGTTGGGTCCTAGCCTTAATATATCATATTGGGTGTTATATTAAGGACTTAAATCAACTTTACGTGAATTTCTCCCATTGTTGATGTCTGGTTGAGACAACAATGATCTTCCCAAACCAAGCTTTCCTAATGAATATGACTTCCCGAGTTTGGCTCATGGAAGTCATACTTCTCTTCCTCCACCTCCTCCAATTATTCTCCCTAACCCACAAGTTCAAGGTCACTCAAGCCCTAATGGCAAGCAAGGTCTATGTGTGATCACATCTTAGAGATGAAGTCACATATTGACAAGCCGGGAGAGTTGGGTGTCAAAGTCTTGAGAAAGTTGGATGTTCAATCACTTTCTAAGTCACATAGTGAGTTCCTTTGGGACTACTATGAAACAGACTATGACATGAACCTTAATGATCATATCTATTTGCTTGGTGATGCTGAATCATCAATGATTTGGAACGATAGTAAAGCAAATTTGATTAGAAGATCAACTTCCCAAAAACTTTATGGACAGTGACAATGGTGACACTGGAAATCCAGAAAAAGCATTCTCTTCCCAATGGAAAGGGATTGTCCATAGTCAACCCGGTTGACCAAATGGTAAAGAGAAAGGCTAAGTCTGAGATAGTCCCATTACCAAAGGGTCCATATGTTTATTTTGCCAAAGGAAGGGGCGTTGATTGTAAAGCTGCCAAATTTACCTAAGGATGTTCAAGTCAATAAGTTTGACTCTACATCAGGTAGAGCCCATTATCTAACTCTGTTAAGTTCTATTATGAGATGCTCATTACATGATGTGACTGGGTCACATGTTGATGTTTTAAGAATCAAAGAATAGAGAGAAATATTACAGGAAGTATATGTTGATTCTGATCGTGAATGTGGATTTCGATCGCATTAGAATTTTGAGCAGTTGCTTAAGAAGTTATGATATATTGCTAAGGAATAGATAACAACAATTTTCCATGTGGATTGTAAGGATAAGTTTTTCCACAAAGTTTTAAAATAAAACAAAATTGTTTAATTTTATTTATTTGAAGTATCCTTACAATGGCATTTGTGGAAAATTGTTGCTTATATGATTCCACTGACAACAATATTGGAAAATGGATTTCATTCTTTCATTTGTGGTAGTGTCTAAATTTACCAAATCAGGAAAGTTCCTCATCGCCCAAGTTTCAATTGGACCGAAACTTGGAATCATGCAAGTTGAATAGTATGATGAATGAGAACTTTCAAGCATTGGAAAATCAAGACTAATTACTTGTTCACATGGATGTGTGAGTCAAGTGAAGGACTAAAGGGATCGAGTACACATTCTTGTGCACTGGTCATGTCCACCACAAAGCTCGTTAAGACTATTTGATTTACTAAAGTTTAGTAAATATGGTTATACTTACAAGTTTAAGTATAATTCTGAAACATTGGAAAAGACTCAATGTATGGCAGAACGAATGGGAAGAATCAAATTAGGCAGAAAGATAAAAGTTTCTCAAATCTGAAAAGATGGGAGAGTACTTTAGTATCATGTTTGTGATCATCTTAATGATTTAGAAATCATATCACAATTAGTCCTCTAAAGGTCATCTTAGTGCATTCTTATGACTAAGAAGAGGACTCATGAATTGTTGAAATGGTTAGATCAGGAAGATGAGTCATACTTCGTTCCAAAACAATTCTTAGAGTCATACTCCAAGATTGTAACTTGAGTGACATATCTTAAAGAAAGGTTTAAAACACTTGTCAAATGTAAGAGTAAAAGTGTCCTACTCTTGTACATTTAAAATTGGTAAGTTGTGATGTTTTGGATAAAACAAAGACCAACTAAGGCCAATTGTGTGAAGTGTATGTCTTGATAAAGAATCCGCACTATCTCTTGAATATTTGGCAAGATAGTCTTATATGTCAAGAGGATAGTGGGAGTCTTAAAGATCCTAAAAAGAATTTCAAGAACTAATCAAGAATAAAACCTGAGGTTCTTCACTAGCACACGACTTGAGGTTTATAACCTATCGTGTTGACATATTCTGTGCCCATTCCAGTTAAAGTTGGCTTTGCATAGGAGTTCTGAAAGTTCTCAATTGGTTGCATAACAACTTGGAAGCAATGGCAGGCCCTGTACTGCCAGGTGGCAAGAAGTTAAGATTGCATAAGTTCAGTCCATATGAGTTTGGATTTGTCATTATCCTTGTCTTGTGACTATGGTTTTGACGATTCACATGGATAAGAACACATACACCATAAAATCTAAGGGTCATAAGGTTTCTCTCCGATTCATGAAAATGATGGTGAGGAAACACTTCCACCAAGTAGATTTGAAGCAGATGGCAAAAGGTCTAAACAATTGAGACTATGATTACGACATCCCTTTTCATAGTTCTGAAATTGTTTAGACACACATGCATGCTGTCTAAGGAAAGGTGTATGATTTTGATAAAGTTTTATCAAAGCATCTCGTATCACAAATCTGAACTTTGGTACGAAAGTCAATAAAGTATTGATTTCTAGAAGTCCAGCTGATTTCTGAGTACATGTCAAAGCTAGTGGGAGCATAAGTGTTATGCTAATAATCATCATGTTAGTGGGAGCATGATAATTATTGTTAGTGTTGCAAGTTAGCAATGTTAATTATAGAAAACAAAAGTTTCAATTCGTGAGGCTGCAGGGATTGAAAAAGTTGTTTTGCTATAATTAAGGGAGAGGATATACTTCATTTCAGTTCTAAAGGCTTAGATTGAGACCTTAATCATCTTTAGTCAAGAATATATATATATATATATATATATATATATATATATATATATATATATATATATATATATATATATATATATATATATATATATATATATATATATATATATATATATATGAATTTCATGTTGGATTGGTTCAACTTAAGGAAATTCTATATATTGCGTTCCCAAAATTCGATTATGATTACGGCATCCCTCTTCATAGTCAAATTTTGAAAACATGGCAAATAAAAATATTGTAGCAAAAGACTGGTCTAGAATCATGTCTTTATGTGAGACATCATGAATCGTGTACCATTTGCTTTGGGTACAGGATCGATTGCATGTGCTATAATATTTTTCATTTCTAAATTTTTCCAAATGCCCAAAGGCATTAAGAAGGGAAAAGGTCTAGAATTGGATATGACTAAAATGATTAAGCAATTGTCGAGGACAATCTGAGGTTTACCAAAGATTGGTTGCTCAGGGACAGTTGGAAGTATAGTGCTAATTTTGGAAGGACCATATTGACATATTCTGAAAAGAGGCATCTCTTATTTAGAAGTGATAGTCAAAATGAGAATATGGAGTTGTCTCCTTAGGTGGAAGTTATTTGTGTAAGATTAGAAAACTTAATGCAAGAAGCATGTCCAAAGCAATGTACTTTGAATATGAGACTTAGTTTCCATGGAGTTGATCTCCATTGGAATACCTTATAATGACTGTTGACAAGTCTGTGTGACTTTGTACATATTCATTACAAGAGGGTTAGTGCATATAAGTTTAAAATCTAAACAGATTTCGATAAATGATAGGAATTTGAAATTCTCACATTTTTCGATAAGGATTTGGGAGTGTGAAATTAGAATCATTGAAATTATGTTCAATTGGTTTATTTCACAAAGTAAGGATCATAGACAAACATAGAGTGCATACTTGGTGTATGGCAAAGCTATTGTTTAAGAAAAACATATTGTACATGCTTGGAGCATGGGACAACTAGTGTTTTTAATTCAAGTATAAAGTTGATAAAACCGAAATAATGAATAATGAGTAATCAGTATGGTGATAAATAAAAGTGTTTATTTATATTCATAGGGTTTGATACCATATTTGATTCATTTATTCTTGTGTTTCACTTTGCATGTTTTGACTTCCAGAATAACTAAGTCGCTCTTCCTGAATGATTAAGTTATTCAAACCATCCACAGTCGGTCATATGTTGGAAGTAGATATGAATCAAGATTGTCATGGGTTGGTTTGTAGAGGTCCAAGTTGGTGGACAAAGTGGTGCTACAACACTCATGAGTGCTCATAAGTTCTGAGTATTGGATTCAACCCGCGCTCATTTGAATCACTTCATGGATTTTATCACGAGTGATCATGAGACGATAATATCTTATATTCTTCAAACCTAGAGATATGAGTTGTTACTATGAGTTGGTTATACATTGATTGCACGAAAACGCATTTGGTAACTCGATGTTATAAAACGTGCCTTTGTGTATGATTCAACAAGTAGTAGAACAAGCCATATGAGTCGAAGTTTATCCATTCCTTTTACCTTCAGGATAAAAGTGATATCTGTGGGCCCTCGATGATTTAGCGATGACACATGTGAGTGCTTGGCCAAGCTAGGACTGATTTGATTTGTTCAATCAGTCAGTCATCATAAATCGAAAATCGGGAAACAACAAATGGACAGAGAGAATAATTATAATCCATGTCTCAGTCCATATGATATCTAGAATGGAGGAATATATGATCCCTTATCTAATGGACAAGTCATTGACAAGGTCAGAGTTCGACAGCGGTTTTAAGAGCTATGATTGCCAGTTAGGTTTTGAATTCATACTCAATAATAGTTTTAGACTTATCCAAGTGGGAGACTGTTGGATTAATGTCTAAGTCAATAACTATATTTGATATGTACTTGACCCGACCCGGCATGGTCCATTTGGGTTGCACTTCACCGGCACAATTTATATGGATAGTCTTTTGAGAATAGTATATTTATGATTTATATTAATATATTATAAGTTCTAATATATTAATATGGAATCATATTATTTAATTAGTATTGATCAAGAATTAATTAAGTGATCAAAAAGAACTAATTAAATATGGACTCTTATATATATGGAATGGGCCAAGTTCATTTAGGTTGGGCTAAGCTTTCATGGATGGTCCATGGAGCTTTTAACCCATGGATCCTATGTAAATGAAAGGTCATGGGTATTAGGGTTTACATGGATGTAACCTTAATCCTCCATAATATATAAAGGGGTCCTTGGCTCACAAAATTGGTACAAGTGTGTAAAAATAAGAGTGGGCCGATTTTAGTGTGCATACATATTCTCTCAAGTTCTTCCAAGGTGTTTTGGTGATTTGTGATTCCATTTGAGGCTTCCACACTATTGGGGCTAAGCTCTTAAAGCTTGAAGACATCAAGCTACATCAAAAGGTATGTCATCTAACTAGAACTTTGTAGTATAGGTGCTTCATAATATGCTAGTTAGGATGAAACCTTGGAATAGTTAATATTTGCATGTATAATAGAGAAAACATAGATCCAAGGTTTATAGGGTTGCATGTACACCATAGGAGTGTTAGAATGCTCAAAACCCAACACCTAATACATATAGAATCGAAAAATTGCCATAGATACGTACCTGCAACATTCCCTGCTGTAATCCAGATCTCCCTCAAGTGTCACTGCAAGGCCCTACCCTCTCACACATCCGTGATCCTCAAAATTGTCGGGGCAGACGCACTCCCTGCTCCTCCCCTCATCGTCGGGTAGTCGGCCTTCTTGTGTCCCACCTGATTGCAGTGAAAACATAATGGGCTTGCCCCCTGTGGGCAGTCCCTGCTGATGTGACCATCACTGCCACACTTGTAGCAGCCTGAACCCCTGGAACGACAAACTCCCTCGTGTGGTTTCCCGCACGTGCTGCACTGACTTCGGACTTGCCGACCTACTAATCGCTGATCTGAAGTCTTGGGTCTCTTCCCGGGACCCTCCAAAGTATACGTCTGATCCGACCTCCTCTTCTCAATGTGCTCCAAATCAATCTCCCTTTCCCGCGCCTTGGCAATCATAGAGTCCAGGGTCGGGCCTTCCGAGAAGCTCACATGCTCCCGAATATCAGCTCTCAACATGTCATGATAGCGGGTCCTCTGCATCTCATCATCCCCTGCATACTGAGGCACCAATAAGGCCCTCTCCCGAAACTTGGCGGTAATCTCCGCCACCGACTCCGTCGTCTGCCTCATGTCTAGGAACACTCTGGCCAGCTGCTGAAGCTCCACCGCCGGCACAAAACTCCGCCCTAAACCTGGTCACAAAGTCTGACCAGGTCATAGCCTCGACGACCGAGGCTCCCAATGAGTCACCAACCGACTCCCACCAATCTCTAGCTCTGTCTCTCAAACATCCCGCCGCAAAGCGGACCTTCGACCCCTCCGGACAGAAGCTCGTCAACTGCGCAGACTCAATGTCTGCGATCCATCTCCTGGTAGCAATGGGGTCCTTCACCCCGTGAAAATCCGGCGCACCACTCCTTCTGAAGTCCTTGAAGGACAGTGTGCGCGTACTCGCCTGGCCAGACGTCAAATCACTCCTGAAAGCTCAGAGGCGATCCTCCATCAGCTTAATGATCCCCTCCTTGATAGACCCGAAAATGACCGGAGTCGCCTCAAGGATGTCTCTCGTAATCTCAGACGCGATGAACTCGCGTAACCCATCATCAACTTGCTCGGATCCCGCGCCCGAGCCCGATCCTGATCCAGATCCTGAGCCTCCTGCTCCTTGTCGCGTGGTCACCATACTGGAGATAAACACATAAATGTCCGGATCAAAACATACCCCGAGAGGTCTCACACATTATCCAAGATTCCTGGTTCCATCTCGGCCCTCCTTGACTCGAGTACAGATCCTCTGCTTCCAGTAGTACGGGCCCATACTACCTTCCACATCTATCCGTACTTTCCTCAAGGGTTGCTTCAACTTCACCAAGTCCCTTTCACTACTACTAACACTCCTCCCAACACTACTCTCATCCTAGGCTTTCCTAGGTTCCCGAACTCACCCAGTCCTCAGCTGCTGAAAGATTCCCAGTAATGTCAACTAGCTACCTCATGAATATAGCTAGCTCACATTACTAAGAGTCTCACAAAGCACAAAGCAAGCAACATTCAGACCATAGAAAATCTAACCATCATATTCCAATCAAATCATTCTATCCTCTAATCAGGAATCTGTACATGCACTTCAAAGGCTCATACAATCAGGCATAACCTAAACAGGCTATCCTATTACTGACTGGTCAGTACTAGCATGCAAGTCTACAAGCACATACAATAGGCATATAAGGCATCCTCCTAGATCCTTAGCCCTAATCTAGCATGCAATTCTCATAATCATATCATAACATAAACTTGTATGGGTAATTTCGGAGAACTTACTTGAGCTCGGCTGATTGCATGCACCACACCCTTTTCTCTTTTCAAAGTTCCTTTTTCTTTTTCTAAAACCCTTTTCTTTCCTCAAAATCCTTTTATAAATATGGTTTTTTTTCCTTTTGAAAATTTTATACCACTTCCTCAGTTTGAGTTCAGACACACCAGAGAGTGTGCCCGAATCCCTCAAACCAAGGCTCTGATACCAACTTGTAACATCCCGGATTTCGAGTCCAAAACTTTCTTTTAAAAACATTACTGATTCATAGCATTAAGTCATTCAAACATACTAAAAGGGTTTATATGACAAATCATAGTTTCATTTCCAAAACACTTGTTTAATTATCAGAGTAAACATCCCAGGCTAACTTGTCATGGTGTGTGCACTGCAACCCTTCCGAGCTCCTCTTCTGAAAACTGAATACCTGAAACCAAAACTGAAAACCGTAAGCACGAAGCTTAGTGAGTTCCCCAGATACCACATACCATACAAACCAACCGATCCATACATACCATACGTAACCATGAGCCATACATAACAAACATATCCATAATCAAGTAAAGTGCTATGTGCCAAACATAGTCTTGTTGTATCGCCACGGGCCGCACGTGGACTTTCTTGTCAAGCCTGGGGGCCACTCCCTGGGTCTTACAGACAAGTGCCAAGGGCCACCCCCTGGTCTTCCATGCAAGCATCACAAAGACAACTATACCTACTACTCTACTAGGCTACTCAGCATACAGTGTGCCAGGAGCCACCTCCTGGTCTTTCATTCATAATAGTATACAGTGTGCCAGGAGCCACCTCCTGGTCTTTCATACATGTTGCCTAGGGCTAACCCCCGGGTCTTCCTACCATACATAATAACATACTGTGTGCCAGGAGCCTCCTTCTGGTCTTTCAT
The DNA here is from genome assembly GCF_052849685.1 of Lactuca virosa. Taxonomy (NCBI): domain Eukaryota; kingdom Viridiplantae; phylum Streptophyta; class Magnoliopsida; order Asterales; family Asteraceae; genus Lactuca; species Lactuca virosa. Next base: position 257,730,979 of record NC_136434.1, read on the forward strand.
GCATAATGCCTAGGACTAACCCCCGGGTCTTCCTACCATACATAATAACATACTGTGTGCCAGGAGCCTCCTCCTGGTCTTTCATGCATAATGCCTAGGGCTAATCCCCGGGTCTTCCTGCCATACATAATAACATACTGTGTGCCAGGAGCCTCCTCCTGGTCTTTCATGCATAATGCCTAGGGCTAACCCCCGGGTTTTCCTACCATACACAAACTAAATGGGTCGGCATTGTGGTCGTAGACCCATACAAACAGTGAGGAGACTCACCTCGCACTGCTGACTTTGCTGATAACCCTCTGGCTGCTGTCCGACCACTCTCTGAACCGCTGCTTCGCTAGCTCCCCGAGCTACTAATATCAATAAAACACTTAGTTCCAAACTGAACTCTAGAAGTCAAACTAAGTCAACTCTGGTTAAAGTCAAAGTCCTGGTCAAAGTCAACCTTCCAGTTGACTCGACTCGCCGAGTCAACCCGAAGAATCGCCGAGTCCTTAAACTCAGAAGCTCTCAAAATACGACCCAACTCGCCGAGTCACCCCAGGACTCGTCGAGTTCAACGATCTCTGAGTCCCATCCTGTCCAACTCACTGAGTCACCGCTCAATTCACTGATCTGCGTCTTAACCAGAAGAGGTTGGGGGTTCTGCGACCTGACTCGTCGAGTCCAAGAACAGACTCGCCGAGTCCTAGGCAATCTTCAACAGACTCGCCGAGTTGTTCTTCCAACTCGCCGGGCCCATGCACATACAACTCGTCGAGTACACCCGTGTGACTCGCCGAGTCTCTCCAGTTCTCAATCCATACAGTGGCTTTTCGAGCCATGCAGGGGCTCCAATCCATAGATCCACTCTTCTACAGTCTATCCCCCACGTAAAGTTGCAAACTTTACGTGAAACCAAGGAGATATAGGCCCAAAACACTCTAGGGCTAGGGTTTAAGACAAAGGGGCTTCACCAATGACTTATTGACTGCTGCTCTAAGACATTCTGGACCATCACAACCCTAGATCTGAAGTAGCAACCTCAGATCTAAGCCCCAAACCCGCAATAGACCTCAATCTTGCCAAAATGGCCCCAAATCTCATTCAAGAATAGATCTAGATGCAAAAAGGGTGAAGGTAACAGCTTATTACCTCCAAGATGACCTCCCACTAAATATTAATCCAAATCTCTACAAACCCCCTTGATCCAAGCATCTTGATCTTCAAGATCTCTTCACAAAACCACTTATCTAAGCTCCAAATTGCTTCCAAGGACTCTCACTCACGATTTAGGGTTTCTGGATCTCAAAAGGGGAGTAAAGAGGCTGGGGAAGGGATGTAATGTTCTTTAAATAGGGCACAACCCCCGGGATTAGGGTTTTTCTCGCCCAGACCAGACTCACCGAGTCGGTCACTTACTCTATGCCCCGGATCCCGCTTCGACTCGTCGAGTTCCTCCTTGGACTCGACGAGTTGACTCTTGACTTAGAGCCTTTCTTTTCTTTTCTTGGTCTTTCTGGTTCTGGGTGTTACATTTCCTCATTGGGCCTAATGGGCCAATAAACTTCCAATGTGACTATTTTGGGCTTAGAACCCTTAAATGGGCTCTCATTGGACCCACTTTCATGAGACTTAACCTTTTTGGGCTTTATAAGTCTAAAATGGACTAGTTTACCTTTAATGGGCCTTATTGGGCCATAACAATCCAATAAGCCCTAAAGAGCCACAAATCCATTCTTTCATGCAAGATTGGGCCGTAATCCACTCCAAAGGCCCAATGGGCCGAAAACTATCAATTTGGGCTTCACATTACGAAACTCAAACACTAAGGTCCAAATCTTTTCTCCTCCTCTCTCTCTCGGCCCAAGTAGAAAACAAAAAAAAGGGAAAAAGATGTAATTAGGGAGGGTTGACCTTGGAGGTGCCACCTCCTTATTACACCCCATACCTCCATGCAAAAATCCAACATATATCCATGATAGTCATTTCATCACCTCTCTCTTCCCTTCTCTTTTTCTTCTTCGGCCGAGAGCACAAGGAAAGACACACACTCACAACATCAAACTTCTTCCAAACTCTCTCAAGTATTCTCCTCCTTCCCACTCCAAAATGTTGAAATTTTGCTTGTGCACCAAGAGGATTTCAAGAGAATATCATCACTTCTTGGTAAGTTATACATATCCAGGGATTATATAACTCTTTTCTCATGATTAGATCCCTTCTCTTAAACATTTTTGGTAATCATACTCCTAGAATCACCTCAAGTTCGAGATCCACATCAAAGTGTTGCTAAGACCGAAAGTCTTCTTCTTAACTTCTTCAAAAACCGAAACAACTAAGCAAGGTGAGTTCATACCCCTCTATTTTCGGTTTTCACATGTTTTATGGGGGAGAATACAAGTAAAATGTATAGATCTATGTGTATTTGTATGCTATGTGTGATTTCTTGTGTTTATGTGGTAAATATGTGCCAAAAATGAAAGATATTTCGAGATCAATAGTTCAAGAAGGAAAAATATGTGATCTAGGATGTATTACACTTAAAAAGTTAAGAAAAACTACCATATAAGGTTTATAATAAGCATGTTACAACATAAAACTCATTATTGGACTATTTTTGTCAAATAAACAAAAGTTTGGGAAAAAGTTATCATTTAAGGTTTTTACAAGGTTCAAAAGGTCAAAACAGTTTAAATAGAAGTTTTTATGAACATTATGCTTTTCAAAGGATTAAATATGTAAATTGTAGCCTATTGGGCTAAAATTTTGGGCTTTTCGACCCATAGGCCCAAATTTGGGAAAAAATATGGTTTTAAGGGGCTGAAATGGTGAATCTCTCAAAACAGTGGGTAGAAAAGTGAATAAATCTATTTCAGGGGTTAAAATGACGTTATTTGCCAAAAAGGATTAAAAATGTAAAGTTTTTGAATTTTGGGTAAAAAGTGTAAAAATTTCGAAAAGTGTGGATTTAAATACAAATCTTTTAACTAAGGGGCTGAAACTGTCCAAAAATAAAACTTTGGGCTTAAAACATTATTTAATTAAGTATTTAGGCCAAAAATGTCAAGAAAAAGAGTTCAAGGACCTAATATGTCATTTTTCATAAAAAGGGCTAAAAAGCGCCAACTTTACCAAAATAAGGGCGGAATAGGTCAAACTAATACTTTTGGTCAATTATGCTAATAATAAAATAATTGGGTCAAAATATACAAAACTTTATAACTTATGGGTTTTAAATAGAAAAATAACTGTTTTTATAAATCTATGAATCGTTATAAAACAAATTCGTGATTTTTACGACATATAGATTAAACAACTTCGCAACCAAATACTACACAAAACAAGTAAACATTCTAATGGTTGGGCTTGAGAGATTCTAATCATGCTTATTGGGCCTTCGTGACCCATTAACTTGACTTTTGGGCCCAACATAAATAATACATGTTATTGGGCCTCCTGTGACCCAGTTACATGTTTAAGGGACCGTCAATGGTTTTTACATGCTATTGGGCCTCAGTGGCCCATTAGCATTACTATTAAGGTCCAAATAAATCATATGCGAAATTGGCCAACGTGCCTTTCGTATACTCGACAGCTTTAAATAACATACGAAATTAGTAGGGCCTAGTGGTCCTCTTCTCCTCGTCTGTTAGGCTTACCTTCACTTCAAGTAAACTGAAATCGGGTCATTAATCAAGGTTAATCAAATTCATGTGGATTAAGTGAGTAATAACGGGTGACACCAATAAGTGTCGGTCGTAGTCTGTAGTTGTAATCAAAGTCTCTTGGAGGGAGAGCGAGGTTTGTGTATAGATCTATACGGGGGTGACTCCCCCACACCTAAGTTGTTCGCTACAGTTAGACTCGGCCAGTCTAGGGTGACAAAATCTTAAGATCAATCCCGGTGTTCATTAGAATGCCAAGACAGACGAACTAGTCATTGTCATGCATGGTTATAACGACTCACATAGAAATCCGATATCATTTAAGTAATCAGGGGAAATCATATTCATTCGCTGTGACGATACAATAATACAAAACAATCATAACTTTTTATCAGAAAACATCGGGTTTTCCGGGGAAACCAATCTTATTCACTTGTACTTTCAAAAACTATAATGCAAAACTACTCATTTACACACGTTTTGAAATCATTCACGCATATACTTACAGGATCATCACAACATTTTCATGAAAAGTCTTATTACAGAAAACATCGGATTTTATGGGTTTTACGAACGACATAAACTATTTTACATCAAACACACTTATGAACTCACCAACATTATATATGTTGACCGTTTTCAAAATAACTTGTATTCTCAGGTAATCGTTAGAACAAGGAAGCATCCAGCTTGTTGAAAGTTTCTTTTGTAGTTGCTAATCACCAAACACCTTCTATTTTGGAATCATGTAATGTAAACCATGTACTTGATGTAAACAATGCCAGTTGTACTATGTAATGTTTGGTGATGAACGTGTTATGTTTCATGTATATTCATTGTGATGATATTTCAATTTAAGTCACGCGAGCCCTCGGACGTTTCCGCCGTCTGGTTCGGGGGTGTGACAATTAATATATTATAAGTATAATATATTAATTGAGAAATCATATTATTTAATTAGTATTGATCAAGAATTAATTTGGAATTAATTTAGTGATCAAAAGAGACTAATTAAATTAACGGGGACTAATTATGTAAATCAGTGATATATATGGTTTGGGCTATTGATCCATGATGGACTAAGTTTATGTGAGAGTCCATGAAGAGTTAGTCCATGTGTGTTATGGATCATAAGCCTAATGTATGGATTAGGGTTTACTGTAAGTCCCCAAATCTGGAACCAACTAGTGATCAAACACAAGAACAATCTATAATCAATGAGAATAAGAAGGAGTAGAAGCAAGAATGATCCAAATTGCACACGTTTGTATTGATCCGTAAACGTCAGGTACAATGAAACACACACATACAACCGTTAACTAATCTGACAAGACTGACACATATTTATAAGGAACAGTGAACCTTAAGCAGTTCACGGCCGCAAACATCCTTGCAGCCGCAAACACCACTTGAACTGAAAACAACATGTTTTCGGTTCACCCAACCGTAAACACCCTAAATACCCATACAAAGACTAACAAGACCTATACAGATGGATGCCTAGCCCAAACCAAAAAATAATAACCTAACAGTCTCCCCCTTGGTTTGAGGCTAGCATGAGTTCAGTCTTTTTGTATGACCAACACATCAGACCTTCCCATCGCACCCAGCCACATCTTCTTTTCAATAATCTTCGCGACCATTCCTGTGAATTCTTTAGCAGCAGGCTCTAGAATTTCATTCTTGACCACAATCTGATGTCGAGCTATGGTATGAATGTCGCGTTCACCAAATTGCAAAAAGATCCTTTGCTTCAACTAGTCGGAAAATGTCGGTTGGAAATTTGATGACTGCGGTGGCTGTAGCTTCATCATAGACCCAATACTCCATATCGTCCAAAGATCCATCCTGGAAATGCTGAATAATAGGAATTTGGAGCATTTGCTTTGTAGGAGGCGTCATCACAGCTTTTACTGTCTGATTTGTTTTGGGATCAAGGACGTATTTAAATATCTTGACAAATGACTCAGCAGTCTTCATTCCATCAAACTGCCTCCTCACCTGATTCTCCAAAAAGCGTTTGAAATCAGTTTCGCGAGGATCATTTGACGGATTGTGAAAAGGAGCATCAGCAAGTTCTCCAAAATCGAATCTGTTCAATTGTAAGTCCACAAATCTAGAACCAACTAGTGATCAAACACAAGAACAAGCTATAATCAATGAGAATAAGAAGGAGTAGAAGAAAGAATGATCCAAATTGCACATGTTTGTATTGAGCCATAAACGTCAGCTACAATGGAACACACACATACAACTGTTAACTACTCTGACAATACTGACACATACTTATAGGGAACAGTGAACCGTAAACAGTTCACGGCCGCAAACATCCTTACAGCCGCAAACACCACTTGAACCGAAAACAACATGTTTTCAGTTCACCCAACCGTAAACACCCTAAATACCCATACAAAGACTAACAAGACCTATACATATGGATGCCTAGCCCAAACCAACAAAATATGACCTAACATTTACAAATGACCCTTGAAATTCTACGCTATATATATGTAACCCCTAAGCCAAAAATCATGCACTAGTGATTCTAAGAAGCTCTAGAATATTTTTTTTCTCCAAACCTCTCTCTCAAGTTCCTCCTTTTGTTCTTAGTTTGTTGTAAGACATTTGAGGAATCACACTTGAGGTGCTAGGCTCTTGAAAGGCCAAAACTCTACAAGCTACTATTGGATTAATGTCTAAGTCCATAACTATATTTGGTATGTACTTGACCCGACCCGGCATGGTCCATTTGGGTTGCACTTCACCGACACAATTTATATGGATAGTCTTTTGAGAATAGTATATTTATGATTTATATTAATCTATTATAAGTTCTAATATATTAATATGGAATCATATTATTTAATTAGTATTGATCAAGAATTAATTTAGAATTAATTAAGTGATCAAAAAGAACTAATTAAATATGGACTCTTATATATATGGAATGGGCCAAGTTCATTTAGGTTGGGCTAAGCTTTCACGGATGGTCCATGGAGCTTTTAACCCATGGATCCTATGTAAATGAAAGGTCATGGGTATTAGGGTTTACATGGATGTAACCCTAATCCTCCATAATATATAAAGGGGTCCTTGGCTCACAAAATTGGCACAAGTGTGTGAAAATAAGAGTGGGCCGATTTTAGTGTGCATACATATTCTCTTAAGTTCTTCCAAGGTGTTTTAGTGATTTGTGATTCCATTTGAGGCTTCCACACTATTGGGGCTAAGCTCTTAAAGCTTAAAGACATCAAGCTACATCAAAAGGTATGTCATCTAACTAGAACTTTGTAGTATAGGTGCTTCATAATATGCTAGTTAGGATGAAACCTTGGAATAGTTAATATTTGCATGTATAATAGAGAAAACATAGACTATAATTCTCCCTTCATTAAAAGTATTAATGATAAATACTAAGTAACTAAACTTTTTATAAATTCCCAATCTTAGTTACTTAGGTAAATGTGAATAAGGTGCTAATCCATGAAATTACACTTTGCACTTTGTTTAAGCTGTTAGTGGAGCGTGTGTGGTTAACCGGCACACTAACCTGGACTTAACAAGGTAGACAAAGGGTAACTTAGTGTTTATCATAGAATCGTTGGAGCGTGTGTGGTTAACCGGCACATCGATTGAGGGGTAAATATTAAGGGTACCAAGTATATTTGCATGGTTACTTCACACCTTGTTTTGTGATCCTCGACATCCCCGTCACAAAACCTGAAGGGCACACTCGAGATTGAAACATGCCATTGAAAAGTTCAATGAATCTCAAAAGAATCTAGGAGATTCAAAACCAATTAAAACCTAATAATACATTTCGTTTATCTTGGTGGAAATTGGTGAATCATAATTCACCTACCTTCAAATATTTTATAGCTTGGATTACGGCATCCCTCTTCCAAGTTATAAAATAGTTTGTTGGGTCCTAGCCTTAATATATCATATTGGGTGTTATATTAATGACTTAAATCAACTTTACGTGAATTTCTCCCATTGTTGATGTCTGGTTTAGACAACAATGATCTTCCCAAATCAAGCTTTCCTAATGAATATGACTTCCTGAGTTTGGCTCATGGAAGTCATACTTCTCTTCCTCCACCTCCTCCAATTATTCTCCCTAACCCACAAGTTCAAGGTCACTCAAGCCCTAATGGCAAGCAAGGTCTATGTGTGATCACATCTTAGAGATGAAGTCACATATTGACAAGCCGGGAGAGTTGGGTGTAAAAGTCTTGAGAAAGTTGGATGCTCAATCACTTTCTAAGTCACATAGTGAGTTCCTTTGGGACTACTATGAAACAGACTATGACATGAACCTTAATGATCATATCTATTTGCTTGGTGCTGCTGAATCAGCAATGATTTGGAATGATAGTAAAGCAAATTTGATTAGAAGATCAACTTCCCAAAAACTTTATGGACAGTGACAATGGTGACAATGGAAATCCAGAAAAAGCATTCTCTTCCCAATGGAAAGGGATTGGCCATAGTCAACCCGGTTGACCAAATGGTAAAGAGAAAGGCTAAGTCTGAGATAGTCCCATTACCAAAGGGTCCATATGTTTATTTTGCCAAAGGAAGGGGCGTTGATTGCAAAGCTGCCAAATTTACCTAAGGATGTTAAAGTCAATAAGTTTGACTCTACATCAGGTAGAGCCCATTATCTAAATCTGTTAAGTTCTATTCTGAGATCCTCATTACATGATGTGAGACTATGATTACGGCATCCCGTTTCATAGTTCTGAAATTGTTTAGACACACATGCATGCTGTCTAAGGAAAGGTGTATGATTTTGATAAAGTTTTATCAAAGCATCTCGTATCAGAAATCTGAACTTTGGTAAGAAAGTCAATAAAGTATTGATTTCTAGAAGTCCAGCTGATTTCTGAGTACATGTCAAAGCTAGTGGGAGCATAAGTGTTATGCTAATAATCATCATGTTAGTGGGAGCATGATAATTATTGTTAGTGTTGCAAGTTAGCAATGTTAATTATAGAAAACAAAAGTTTCAATTCGTGAGGCTGCAGGGATTGAAAAAGTTGTTTTGCTATAATTAAGGGAGAGGATATACTTCATTTCAGTTCTAAAGGCTTAGATTGAGACCTTAATCATCTTTAGTCAAGAATATATATATGAATTTCATGTTGGATTGGTTCAACTTAAGGAAATTCTATATATTGCGTTCTGAAAATTCGATTATGATTACGGCATCCCTCTTCATAGTCAAATTTTGAAAACATGGCAAATAAAAATATTGTAGCAAAAGACTGGTCTAGAATCATGTCTTTATGTGAGACATCATGAATCGTGTACCATTTGCTTTGGGTACAAGATCGATTGTATGTGCTATAATATTTGTCATTTCTAAATTTTTCCAAATGCCCAGAGGCATTAAGAAGGGAAAAGGTTTAGTATTGGATATGACTAAAATGATTAAGCAATTGTCGAGGACAATCTGAGGTTTACCAAAGATTGGTTGCTCAGGGACAGTTAGAAGTATAGTGCTAATATTGGAAGGACCATATTGACATATTCTGAAAAGAGGCATCTCTTATTCAGAAGTGATAGTCAAAATGAGAATATGGAGTTGTCTCCTTAGGTGGAAGTTATCTGTGTAAGATTAGAAAACTTAATGCAAGAAGCATGTCCAAAGCAATGTACTTTGAATATGAGACTTAGATCCATGGAGTTGATCTCCATTGGAATACCTTATAATGACTGTTGACAAGTCTTTGTGACTTTGTACATATTCATTACAGGAGGGTTAGTGCATATAAGTTTAAAATCTAAACAGATTTCGATAAATGTTAGGAATTTGAAATTCTCACATTTTTCGATAAGGATTTGGGAGTGTGAAATTAGAATCATTGAGATTATGTTCAATTGGTTTATTTCACAAAGTAAGGATCATAGACAAACATAGAGTGCATACTTGGTGTATGACAAAGCTATTGTTTAAGAAAAACATAGTGTACATGCTTGGTGCATGGGACAACTAGTGTTTTTAATTCAAGTATAAAGTTGATAAAACCGAAACAATGAATAATCAGTAATCAGTATGGTGATAAATAAAAGTGTTTATTTATATTCATAGGGTTTGATACCATATTTGATTCATTTATTCTTGTGTTTCACTTTGCATGTTTTGACTTCCAGAATAACTAAGTCGCTCTTCCTGAATGATTAAGTTATTCAAACCATCCACAGTCGGTCATATGTTGGAAGTAGATATGAATCAAGACTGTCATGGGTTGGTTTGTAGAGGTCCAAGTTGGTGGACAAAGTGGTGCTACAACACTCATGAGTGCTCATAAGTTCTGAGTATTGGATTCAACCCGCGCTCATTTGAATCACTTCATGGATTTTATCATGAGTGATCATGAGATGATAATATCTTATATTCTTCAAACCTAGAGATATGAGTTGTTACTATGAGTTGGTTATACATTGATTGCACGAAAACGCATTTGGTAACTCGATGTTATAAAACGTGCCTTTGTGTATGATTCAACAAGTAGTAGAACAAGCCATATGAGTCGAAGTTTATCCATTCATTTTACCTTCGGGATAAAAGCGATATCTGTGGGCCCCTCAATGATTTAGAGATGACACATGTGAGTGCTTGGCCAAGCCAGGACTGATTTGATTTGTTCAATCAGTCAGTCATCATAAATCGAAAATCGGGAAACAACAAATGGACAGAGAGAATGATTATAATCCATGTCTCAGTCCATATGATATCTGGAATGGAGGAATATATTATCCCTTATCTAATGGACAAGTCATTGACAAGGTCAGAGTTCGACAGCGGCTTTAAGAGCTACGATTGCCAGTTAGGTTTTGAAGTCATACTCAATAATAGTTTTACACTTATCCAAGTGGGAGACTGTTGGATTAATGTCTAAGTCCATAACTATATTTGGTATGTACTTGACCCGACCCGGCATGGTCCATTTGGGTTGCACTTCACCGGCACAATTTATATGGATAGTCTTTTGAGAATAGTATATTTATGATTTATATTAATATATTATAAGTTCTAATATATTAATATGGAATCATATTATTTAATTAGTATTGATCAAGAATTAATTTAGAATTAATTAAGTGATCAAAAAGAACTAATTAAATATGGACTCTTATATATATGGAATGGGCCAAGTTCATTTAGGTTGGGCTAAGCTTTCATGGATGGTCCATGGAGCTTTTAACCCATGGATCCTATGTAAATGAAAGGTCATGGGTATTAGGGTTTACATGGATCTAACCCTAATCCTCCATAATATATAAAGGGGTCCTTGGCTCACAAAATTGGCACAAGTGTGTGAAAATAAGAGTGTGCCGATTTTAGTGTGCATACATATTCTCTCAAGTTCTTCCAAGGTGTTTTGGTGATTTGTGATTCCATTTGAGGCTTCCACACTATTGGGGCTATGCTCTTAAAGCTTGAAGACATCAAGCTACATCAAAAGGTATGTCATCTAACTAGAACTTTGTAGTATAGGTGCTTCATAATATGCTAGTTCGGATGAAACCTTGGAATAGTTAATATTTGCATGTATAATAGAGAAAACATAGATCCAAGGTTTATAGGGTTGCATGTACACCATAGGAGTGTTAGAATGCTCAAAACCTAACAGCTATAACAAGAGGTAATCTTCTAACTAGTATTTTATGATTCAAATATCAATATTGTATGCTAGTTGTAGGCTTCATGCGTTGGATAATTTTTTGTTGCATGTATAACTAGAGAAAATTTAGATCCAAAGCTATTAGGGTTGTATGTGCACCATATGAGTGTTATAGTACCTAAAACTCAACACCATAGTGTTATAACCATTCCAGTAACAGACTAACTCATCCTATAGAATGTTACGTGCCAAGTCGCAGACTTACCACACTTCCACAACTGCCTACCAACTGAGTGAATGCTGCGGTTGCCCTACAGTCTTACAACACCTCCACTACTAACTATCAACCTAGTGAATGCTATAGCTACCCTACAGGCTTACAACACTTCCACAACTGCCTATCAACCTAGTGAATTTTACAACTACCATGCTGTCTTACTACACTTCCACAACTGCTATAGGCCTAACACATGGTCTTGTAAACTACCCACAAGAATTGTTGGATTAATGTCTAAGTCCATAACTATATTTGGTATGTAGTTGACCCGACCCGGCATGGTCCATTTGGGTTGCACTTCACCGGCACAATTTATATGGATAGTCTTTTGAGAATAGTATATTTATGATTTATATTAATATATTATAAGTTCTAATATATTAATATGGAATCATATTATTGAATTAGTATTAATCAAGAATTAATTTAGAATTAATTAAGTGATAAAAAAAAACTAATTAAATATGAACTCTTATATATATATGGAATGGGCCAAGTTCATTTAGGTTGGGCTAAGCTTTCATGGATGGTCCATGGAGCTTTTAACCCCTGGATCCTATGTAAATGAAAGGTCATGGGTATTAGGGTTTACATGGATCTAACCCTAATCCTCCATAATATATAAAGGGGTCCTTGGCTCACAAAATTGGCACAAGTGTGTGAAAATAAGAGTGTGCCGATTTTAGTGTGCATACATATTCTCTCAAGTTCTTCCAAGGTGTTTTGGTGATTTGTGATTCCATTTGAGGCTTCCACACTATTGGGGCTAAGCTCTTAAAGCTTGAAGACATCAAGCTACATCAAAAGGTATGTCATCTAACTAGAACTTTGTAGTATAGGTGCTTCATAATGTGCTAGTTAGGATGAAACCTTGGAATAGTTAATATTTGCATGTATAATAGAGAAAACATAGATCCAAGGTTTATAGGGTTGCATGTACACCATAGGAGTGTTAGAACGCTCAAAACCCAACAGTGGTATCAGAGCCATGGGTTGTTTTCTGTTATATTGATGCAAATGTTTTATTTTCAAGTTGGAAAAAAAGGAAAAAAAACATGACGTTTGTCAAATTTTAAGATAATTACTTGTTTTTGTGAAAAACTAATTATTTTTAAAATTTGAATCATTTGGTATATGAGTTGAATTAGGTCAAATTTAGTAAAAGATAAAATGATATGATTATTTTATTAGTTTTAAAAGTTTGATCTAAAGAGTTTTTTGAAACCTCCATAAGTTATGGATATGAAAAGGTTTTTAAAAAAAATTGATTCAAAGTTTTTTATGGAGTTACAAAACTTCGTCTTAATGTTTTAAAGAATTCCATAACTTGTTCTTAAGTTATGGAACATGAAAAGTTTCATCATAAAACAAGTATTTAACTCCATAAGTTATGGAATCCAAAGTTTTCAAGAGTTACAAAACTTGCCCTCAAGTTTTGGAATTTGGAAAAAGTTTTTTTATGATAAAAAAAAGAATTGAATTCTAAAACTCTTGGGTTCATAACTTAAACAATTAATTAAATGGTTTTAATTTTGAGTTTAATAATTGGAATTATGATGTTTTGTTGAATAGTTCAAATTAACTCTTATGGACTTTATTAATAGTTAATTAAAGCGTTTAATTAAAAGAGTATTATAAAATCCATAAATATATGGTTTGAGTTTAATTAAATTAAAAGTCTAGTTTAATTAATAGATTAAACCACCAAGTATTTTAAATGTCTAAAATACACCCTTATACTATTATAATATTAAAAGTTTAATATATTATATGTATAAGAGCAACTCGTCTTACCATTAGTAGGCCTCATTCACAAAGCCGGTCTATAAGGGGGGTATAAGGTTACTGCCTATAAAATGGCAGTTTAATGGGTGTCCACTCTCACCCACCGCTTCCTTGACTGGTGGAGGGTCGTTGGCCGAACAGGTAGGACAAGGACTATAATTCTCCCTTCATTAAAAGTATTAATGATAAATACTAAGTAACTAAACTTTTTATAAATTCCCAATCTTAGTTACTTAGGTAAATGTGAATAAGGTGCTAATCCATGAAATTACACTTTGCACTTTGTTTAAGCTGTTAGTGGAGCGTGTGTGGTTAACCGGCACACTAACCTGGACTTAACAAGGTAGGCAAAGGGTAACTTAGTGTTTATCATAGAATCGTTGGAGCCTGTGTGGTTAACCGGCACATCGATTGAGGGGTAAATATTAAGGGTACCAAGTATATTTGCATGGTTACTTCACACCTTGTTTTGTGATCCTCGGCATCCCAGTCACAAAACCTGAAGGGCACACTCGAGATTGAAACATGCCATTGAAAAGTTCAATGAATCTCAAAAGAATCTAGGAGTTTCAAAACCAATTAAAACCTAATAATACATTTCGTTTATCTTGGTGGAAATTGGTGAATCGTCATTCACCTACCTTCAAATATTTTATAGCTTGGATTACGACATCCCTCTTCCAAGTTATAAAATAGTTTGTTGGGTCCTAGCCTTAATATATCATATTGGGTGTTATATTAAGGACTTAAATCAACTTTATGTGAATTTCTCCCATTGTTGATGTTTGGTTTAGACAACAACGATCTTCCCAAACCAAGCTTTCCTAATGAATATGACTTCCCGAGTTTGGCTCATGGAAGTCATACTTCTCTTCCTCCACCTCCTCTAATTATTCTCCCTAACCCACAAGTTCAAGGTCACTCAAGCCCTAATGGCAAGCAAGGTCTATATGTGATCACATCTTAGAGATGAAGTCACATATTGACAAGCCGGGAGAGTTGGGTGTCAAAGTCTTGAGAAAGTTGGATGTTCAATCACTTTCTAAGTCACATAGTGAGTTCCTTTGGGACTACTATGAAACAGACTATGACATGAACCTTAATGATCATATCTATTTGCTTGGTGCTGCTGAATCATCAATGATTTGGAACGATAGTAAAGCAAATTTGATTAGAAGATCAACTTCCCAAAAACTTTATGGACAGTGACAATGGTGACACTGGAAATCCAGAAAAAGCATTCTCTTCCCAATGGAAAGGGATTGGCCATAGTCAACCCGGTTGACCAAATGGTAAAGAGAAAGGCTAAGTCTGAGATAGTCCCATTACCAAAGGGTCCATATGTTTATTTTGCCAAAGGAAGGGGCGTTGATTGCAAAGCTGCCAAATTTACCTAAGGATGTTAAAGTCAATAAGTTTGACTCTACATCAGGTAGAGCCCATTATCTAACTCTGTTAAGTTCTATTCTGAGATCCTCATTACATGATGTGACTGGGTCACATGTTGATGTTTTAAGAATCAAAGAATAGAGAGAAATCTTAAAGGAAGTATATGCTGATTCTGATCGCGAAGGTGGATTTCGATCGCATCAGAATTTTGAGCAGTTGCTTAAGAAGTTATGATATATTGCTAAGGAATAGATAACAACAATTTTCCATGTGGATTGTAAGGATACGTTTTTCCGCAAAGTTTTAAAATAAAAGAAAATTGTTTAATTTTATTTATTTGAAGTATCCTTACAATGGCGTTTGTGGAAAATTGTTGCTTATATGATGTCACTGACAGCAATATTGGAAAATGGATTTGATTCTTTCATTTGTGGTAGTGTCGAAATTTACCAAATCAGGAAAGTTCCTCATCACCCAAGTTTCAATTGGACCGAAACTTGGAATCATGCAAGTTGAATAGTATGATGAATGAGAACTTTCAAGCATTGGAAAATCAAGACTAATTACTTGTTCACATGGATGTGTGAGTCAAGTGAAGGACTAAAGGGATCGAGTACACATTCTTGTGCACTGGTCATGTCCACCACAAAGCTCGTTAAGACTATTTGATTTACTAAAGTTTAGTAAATATGGTTATACTTACAAGTTTAAGTATAATTCTGAAACATTGGAAAAGTCTCAATGTATGGCAGAACGAATGGGAAGAATCAAATTAGGCAGAAAGATAAAAGTTTCTCAAATCTGAAAAGATGGGAGAGTACTTTAGTATCATGTTTGTGATCATCTTAATGATTTAGAAATCATATCACAATTAGTCCTCTAAAGGTCATCTTAGTGCATTCTTATGACTAAGAAGAGGAGTCATGAATTGTTGAAATGGTTAGATCAGGAAGATGAGTCATACTTCGTTCCAAAACAATTCTTAGAGTCATACTCAAAGATTGTAACTTGAGTGACATATCTTAAAGAAAGGTTTAAAACACTTGTCAAATGTAAGAGTAAAAGTGTCCTACTCTTGTACATTTGAAATTGGTAAGTTGTGATGTTTTGGATAAAACAAAGACCAACTAAGGCCAATTGTGTGAAGTGTTTGTCTTGATAAAGAATCCGCACTATCTCTTGAATATTTGGCAAGATAGTCTTATATGTCAAGAGGATAGTGGGAGTCTTAAAGATCCTAAAAAGAATTTCAAGAACTAATCAAGAATAAAACCTGAGGTTCTTCACTAGCACACGACTTGAGGTTTATAACCTATCGTGTTGACATATTCTGTGCCCATTCCAGTTAAAGTTGGCTTTGCATAGGAGTTCTGAAAGTTCTCAATTGGTTGCATAACAACCTGGAAGCAATGGCGGGCCCTGTACTGCCAGGTGGCAAGAAGTTAAGATTGCATAAGTTCAGTCCATATGAGTTTGGATTTGTCATTATCCTTGTCTTATGACTATGGTTTTGAAGATTCACATGGATAAGAACACATACACCATAAAATCTAAGGGTCATAAGGTTTCTCTCGTATTCATGAAAATGATGGTGAGGAAACACTTCCACCAAGTAGATTTGAAGCAGATGGCAAAAGGTCTAAACAATTGAGACTATGATTACGGCATCCCGTTTCATAGTTCTGAAATTGTTTAGACACACATGCATGCTGTCTAAGGAAAGGTGTATGATTTTGATAAAGTTTTATCAAAGCATCTCGTATCAGAAATCTGAACTTTGGTAAGAAAGTCAATAAAGTATTGATTTCTAGAAGTCCAGCTGATTTCTGAGTACATGTCAAAGCTAGTGGGAGCATAAGTGTTATGCTAATAATCATCATGTTAGTGGGAGCATGATAATTATTGTTAGTGTTGCAAGTTAGCAATGTTAATTATAGAAAACAAAAGTTTCAATTCGTGAGGCTGCAGGGATTGAAAAAGTTGTTTTGCTATAATTAAGGGAGAGGATATACTTCATTTCAGTTCTAAAGGCTTAGATTGAGACCTTAATCATTCTTAGTCAAGAATATATATATGAATTTCATGTTGGATTGGTTCAACTTAAGGAAATTCTATATATTGCGTTCTCAAAATTTCGCTGTCGAACTCTGACCTTGTCAATGACTTGTCCATTAGATAAGGGATCATATATTCCTCCATTCTAGATATCATATGGACTGAGACATGGATTATAATCATTCTCTCTGTCCATTTGTTGTTTCCCGATTTTCGATTTATGATGACTGACTGATTGAACAATCAAATCAGTCCTGGCTTGGCCAAGCACTCAGATGTGTCATCGCTAAATCATCGAGGGGCCCACAGATATCGCTTTTATCCCGAAGGTAAAAGGAATGGATAAACTTCGACTCATATGGCTTGTTCTACTACTTGTTGAATCATACACAAAGGCACGTTTTATAACATCGAGTTACCAATGCGTTTTCGTGCAATCAATGTATAACCAACTCATAGTAACAACTAATATCTCTAGGTTTTAAGAATATAAGATATTATCGTCTCATGATCACTCGTGATAAAATCCATGAAGTGATGCAAATGAGCGAGGGTTGAATCCAATACTCAGAACTTATGAGCACTCATGAGTGTTGTAGCACCACTTTGTCCACCAACTTGGACCTCTACAAACCAACGCATGACAGTCTTGATTCATATCTACTTCCAACATATGACCGACTGTGGATGGTTTGAATAACTTAATCATTCAGGAAGAGCGACTTAGTTATTCTGGAAGTCAAAACATGCAAAGTGAAACACAAGAATAAATGAATCAAATATGGTATCAAACCCTATGAATATAAATAAACACTTTTATTTATTACCATACTGATTACTCATTATTCATTGTTTCGGTTTTATCAACTTTATACTTGAATTAAAAACACTAGTTGTCCCATGCTCCAAGCATGTACACTATGTTTTTCTTAAACAATAGCTTTGCCATACACCAAGTATGCACTCTATGTTTGTCTATGATCCTTACATTGTGAAATAAACCAATTGAACATAATTTCAATGATTCTAATTTCACACTCCCAAATCCTTATTGAAAAATGTGAGAATTTTAAATTCCTATCATTTATCGAAATCTGTTTAGATTTTAAACTTATATGCACTGACCCTCCTGTAATGAATATGTACAAAGTCATAAAGACTTGTCAACATTCATTATAAGGTATTCCAATGGAGATCAACTCCATGGAAACTAAGTCTCATATTCAAAGTACATTGCTTTGGACATGCTTCTTGCATTAAGTTTTCTAATCTTACACAGATAACTTCCACCTATGGAGACAACTCCATATTCTCATTTTGACTATCACTTCTGAATAAGAGATGCCTCTTTTCAGAATATGTCAATATGGTCCTTCCAAAATTAGCACTATACTTCCAACTGTCCCTGAGCAACCAATCTTTGGTAAACCTCAGATTGTCCTCGACAATTGCTTAATCATTTTAGTCATATCCAATTCTAGACCTTTTCCCTTCTTAATGCCTTTGGGCATTTGGAAAAATTTAGAAATGACAAATATTATAGCACATGCAATCGATCCTGTACCCAAAGCAAATGGTACACGATTCATGATGTCTCACATAAAGACATGATTCTAGACCAGTCTTTTGCTATAATATTTTTATTTGCCATGTTTTCAAAATTTGACTATGAAGAGGGATGTCGTAATGACTGATTATAATCCATGTCTCAGTCCATATGATATCTAGAATGGAGGAATATATGATCCCTTATCTAATGGACAAGTCATTGACAAGGTCAGAGTTCGACAGCGGCTTTAAGAGCTACGATTGCCAGTTAGGTTTTGAAGTTATACTCAATAATAGTTTTAGACTTATCCAAGTGGGAGACTGTTGGATTAATGTCTAAGTCCATAACTATATTTGGTATGTACTTGACCCGACCCGACATGGTCCATTTGGGTTGCACTTCACCGACACAATTTATATGGATAGTCTTTTGAGAATAGTATATTTATGATTTATATTAATATATTATAAGTTCTAATATATTAATATGGAATCATATTATTTAATTAGTATTGATCAAGAATTAATTTAGAATTAATTAAGTGATCAAAAAGAACTAAATAAATATGGACTCTTATATATATGGAATGGGCCAAGTTCATTTAGGTTGGGCTAAGCTTTCATGGATAGTCCATGGAGCTTTTAACCCATGGATCCTATGTAAATGAAAGGTCATGGGTATTAGGGTTTACATGGATGTAACCCTAATCCTCCATAATATATAAAGGGGTCCTTGGCTCACAAAATTGGCACAAGTGTGTGAAAATAAGAGTGGGCCGATTTTAGTGTGCATACATATTCTCTCAAGTTCTTCCAAGGTGTTTTGGTGATTTGTGATTCCATTTGAGGCTTCCACACTATTGGGGCTAAGCTCTTAAAGCTTGAAGACATCAAGCTACATCAAAAGGTATGTCATCTAACTAGAACTTTGTAGTATAGGTGCTTCATAATATGCTAGTTAGGATGAAACCTTGGAATAGTTAATATTTGCATTTATAATAGAGAAAATATAGATCCAAGGTTTATAGGGTTGCATGTACACCATAGGAGTGTTAGAATGCTCAAAACCCAACAAGAATACCTAACCAAAGATCAATACAAGCCGAACCCCCAGCCTGTTGGACCAAATCAGGCGTTTGGGTCGTGCTTCGAACCCCAAAGCCTTCATCAGACAAGAACAAACAGAGAGATCCTAACACAAACCTCAACCTAAACCCAACCACGGATGCTGAGTGTGACCCTACCTTTACTTCATGTCCCCGAACCAGATAACCAGGATTCTTAACCTTTGATTCCTTAGTTACAGCAGACCAATGAACAATATTCCTTGCATGAGCCTCGGCTCATACCACAACTAAAAACCAGTGATCCTCTTGTGCTTAGTTAGTAAACTCCAAGTTGATCCGCACTTAAAAATACTTTTGTTACTCCTAAGCGGTTCTCCCCTACTTGGAAACAGCCACTCCCCAACGACTTTCAAGAATTCCACTATATGTCCAATCCATAGCGACCGAACCCTAAGATTTCCAACTTGTGATTACAATCTATATCAATAAACATTCCAACCATAAAACCTTCTCAAAGTAATATCCCAATCTTAAGTAATTGAACATATCCTATAATTGCTTTAACATCCAGTCCTTCAGGTAAACTTCTTTCCTTATTTATAAGTATAATTTTTAGAGATTTTGTTCATTATGCAGGGTGTAATGTAGTCTCCTACGTAATGCGTAGGAGGGACATTGGACGTGGGGATTTAATGAGCTACGAAATGCGTAGCTCAAGCTACACAGCGCATAGTGACCCAACATTAAAACCCTAATTCTGGGTTATGAGCCTTATTTAAGGACTCTAACACCCTTGAGGACCCTTCCATCATCAGCTTCCATTCCCCAAATGTATCCCTTTCAAACCCTAATTCCCATGAGTGACTTTTAAGGCCATTGTGTGATATTTTGGTTCCTTTGGTAGAAGGAAGACCCCATTGTTGAAGATTTGGAGTGCTCAAGCTTGTGGATCTGGGATTTTGTGATTCTCTTCCATCCCCAGAAGGTATAAAGTTTGTACCTTTATACTTCCATTGTTAGATCTAGCTTAGATGTTGAAGTTATGTCATTTTGTCCCATTATTTTGGTCCATTTGAGTATGAGCTACTCTATACCTTTTAGAGTGCATTTCTAGAAGTAATTTGGGGGAAACTCACTAAGCTTTGGGTTACAGTTTGATTTCATGGTTTCAGGTACATCGGAGGATCGGGGCAAGGCAAAAGCGTGATTGTGCACATCATCCTTGGAGATTTATTTGACCTATGATTTTAGGATACTCTGATTGATGATTATAACTTTTGGAAACAATGTTTTGTATGATTTACGGGCTATTATATGGTTTTAAAAATAAAACTTTTTGTCATGATTTTTTGGGATGTTACAAGTTGGTATCAGAGCCCCGATGTGAGAGAACTGGATGAACACTTGTGTGGTTCCATACTCAAACTAAGGATCTTCAAAATATTTTTAAAATTAACTCTAAAAAGGCCGACATAAAGGATGTGATGTGTACAATCAGCTGGAGCCAAGGAAAGTGTTCCCCAAGATACCCACACTTGCTATGTGTATTAATGATATAAATAGAACTGCACGCTATTTGTAGGCTAGGGATCTTTAGCAATTGCATGGTAGAATTTCCTGATTAGCCTAGGAAAGTTTCTTGTTATGCTATATGGACCTGACATTAATACTGTGGTTGCTTAGTGTATGCATAATAGCTGTACATAACTAATATTTTATAGCTTGAGAATGTTTGATTTAGCCTCGTGCCCAGAGGACCAGGAGGTCAAGTTCTCCTTGAACCTTCTTTGTTTGGGGGCGAAGGTTGGTGGAAGCTGGTGCCCAGTGACTATTCTCCTGTGGAGAAGGTTGTAGTGACATGAGAGCAGTTTATAAATATTTTTCATACTGGGCATGCACTGCTGGTGGAGATGGAAGGGTTAGCCTAGGAGTATCTGTCGCTGAAGCAGATGATAGAGTTGGTGATGAAGATCACCAAGATGTTACAGAGAGAGCCCTTTTCTTCCCCGACTATGCTGCTTCGGAGCAGGTCCAAATATCTCGTTACTTGAGCATGATCAATCTAGAGATCCACGAGTTTATATCGACCCAACGATATAGTTCTCTCTTCAAGCTGAAGTCTTTCGCTCGGAGGAGAGAGGTTGAGATTGAGACCCATACGAGAGAGAAAAGGAAGACCCCAACTCAGTCACAGCCGACAACGAAGCGGTTCAAGGCCGCCGATTCACGATCTAGAGGTCAGAGGGGCCGCACTTGTGGCAAGTGTGGAAAGGATCGTGAGGGAGTGTGTCGACCAGCGACAACATGCCACAATTGTGGCATGGTGGGGCATTTTTGCAAGGGAGTGTTGCTAGCAGGCTCCACCACCAAGCACCAGGATTTGTTACCACTATGACCATGTTCGCCATGTGCAGGCCAGTTGCCCATTGCTTGATGCGAAGCCAGTACATGAACCGGTTCTGACCACTCTTCGGATCACAGATGGGCATTAGGGGAGGGCTGAGGCCCTGAAGACTAGGGGTCGTGCTTTTCAGCTCATAGTAGAGGAGGCCAGGGCGGTTCCTGACGTTGTTACCAGTATGTATCCATTATTATCCTATTTAGTTATTCCCTGTTTACTTATGCTTGTATTTCTAATAATTACTTTCTTAGTGAATTCTTTGACTGATCTTGTGCTTTTCGACTCGGGTGCGAGTCGGTCTTTTGTCTCTGAGTCCTTCAGTAGGGATTTTGTTATGACTATTGGGGATTTGGAGTGTTCGTTGTGAGTTTCCATCACCAATGAACATGGGGTCGCAGCTTCGAGCGTTTTTCAGGAATGTACCTTGGAGATATTCGAAGTTTCTTACCTGATTGACTTGATTCCCAACCCTATAGGGGACGTGTGTGTGATTGTGGGGATGGACTGATTGAGCAGATTTGGCGCCATGATTGACTGTAAGAGATAGTTAGTGATAGTTCGAACCCCCATTGGGGGAGAACTGACTATTTATGGTGAGGGTACCAGGGTTGGTTCAGCCTTTGTTCCGCTGCCAAGGCTCAACAGTATCTTCAACATGGATGTCTAGGTTATCTTGCGTATGCGGTTGACACTCAGGATGAGGGGAGAGCTTCGGTTTCAGATGTGCCAGTGGTCAGGGAGTTTCCAAATGTATTTCCGGAGGATTTACTTGGTGTTCCTCCCATGAGGCAGGTGGAGTTCAGGATCGATGTGATCCTTGGTGCGGTATTGATTGCCAAGGCGTCGTATCGCCTCACATCGCCAGAGATGCAGGAGTTGTCCTCTCATCTTCAGGAGATATTGGGCAACCAGTTTATCCGACCGAGTAGTTCACCCTGGGGAGCACCAATTTTGATTATGACGAAGACATATGGGTCTCATCCTATGTGCATATATTATCGGGAGTTGAACAAATTGATAGTGAAGAATCAGGATACCACCAGATAAGAGTCAGGGAGGAGGACATGGAGAAGACAATGTTCCGAAGTCGTTATGGTCATTAGCAGTTTGTAGTGATGCCGTTTAGGTTCACCAATGCACCTGCAACATTCATTGATTTTATGAACCTGGTATGCAGGCCGATGCTCGACCGGTCAGTTATAATTTCATTGATGGTATCCCGGTTTACGCCAAGACCAGGGAGTAGCATGCAGAGCATCTTAGAGAGCTACTTGGAGTACTAAGACAGGAGAGGCTTTATACCAAGTTCTCAAAGTGTGACACCTGGTTACGATAGGTCCAGTTTCTGGGACACCTCGTCAATCACAATGAGAGTTTGGTCGATGCGGCCAATATTGAGGCAGTAATGCAGTGGTAGGTTCCGAAGTTCCCATATGAGATTTGGAGTTTTCTGGGGTTAGCTGGTTACTATAGGAGATTTATTAAGTATTTCTTCAAGATTGATGTTCCTCTGACCCGCATGACGAAGAATAGTGTTGATTTTCATTGGGTGCCTGAGCAACAGGATGCATTCGAGACTTTGAGGAGGAAATTACGTGAGGCCCCGGTATTGACCTGATGGGTTTTCAGCATTCTAACACTCCTATGGTGTACATGCAACCCAAGAAACCTTGGATCTATGTTTGACTAAGATACATGCAAATAATTATTTTTCCAAGGTTCTTATCCTAACTAGCATGGCATGGGGTACTTGAATCAAATAAAACTAGTAGAATTACTTACCTTGTAGTAGTAGTTGATTGCTTGGAGTTTGAGAGCGTAGCACCAATAATGTGGATGCCTCAAATGGAAGTCACAAATCACCACAAACTTGGAAACTTGAGAGAATAGTCACAAACTTCTTGAAATCGGCCCTCTTAGTTTACACACATCAACTAGTGCAATTTCAAGAACCAAAGCCTCCTTTATATAGTATGGTGGATTAGGGTTACATCCATGTAAACCCTAATACCCATGTCTTTTCATTTCCATGAGATCCATGGGTTAAAGCTCCATGGAGTATCCATGGACTTTCCATGCAAGCCTAGCCCATTCCAAATAAGCATTAGCCCACACTATATAAATACAAGAGCCCATATTTAATTAGTCATACTTTTGATCTCTAAATTAATTCTAAATTAATTATAGATCAACACTAATTAAATAATATGATTTTATATTAATATATTAGAACTTATAATATATTAATAAATCATAACTTATACTATTCTCAAAAGATTATCCGTAAATTGTTCGGGTGAAGTGCAACCCAAATGGACAATGCCGGGTCGGGTCAAGTACATACCAAATATAGTTATGGACTTAGACACTATCTCCAACAGTCTCCCACTTGGATAAGTCTAATAACTATAGTTGCAAGTATGACTTCAGGAACCGATCAGCAATCGTAGCTCTTAAAACTCTGTTGAACTATGAAGCGCCATTTTAGATAAGTGATCATATAATCCTCTGTTCTAGATATCAGCCGGACAAATACATGGAACATGGTCTTGCTTATTGTCTAGTATTTGTTTCCCGATTTCTGATTTGTTTGACATAGAACTTAACTGAACACATCAATTTAGTTCTGACCGGGCCCGGTACATAGGTCAAAACAAAATCATCGAGGGGCCCAGATATTGCTTCTAATCCAAGAAGGAACAGATAAACTTTGACTCATATGTTTGCTCTACTACTTGTTGAACTACACACAAAGGCACAGTTTATAACATCGAGTTACCAATGTGTTTTCGTGCAATCAATGCATAACCAACTCATAGGCAACAAATCATATCTCTAGGTTTGAAGACTTATATGATATTACCGTCTCACGATCACTCGAGACAAATTCCATGAAGTGTTACAAGTGAGCGTGGGTTGAATCCAATACTCAGAACTTATGAGCACTCATGAGTGCTGTAGCCCCGCTTTGTCTAACATCTTAGTGTTGGGTTATGAGCATTCTAACACTCCTAAGTGTACATGCAACCCTAAATACCTTTGGATCTATGTTTTCTCTATTATACATACAATTATGAACATCCAAGGTATTATCCTAATCTAGCATACAAAATAATAAATATAACAAGATAGAATACATACCTCTTTGATGTAGAATGTCTTCATGAAGCTTGAGTGCCTAGTGCCCCAAGTGTGACACCTCAAATGGTTCACACAACACCAAATACACTTGGAATAACTTGAGAGAAACTTGAACACTCCTTGAAATCGTCTAGACCTCACACTCACACATTAGTGCACGATTTCTTGAGCCATGGGATTCTTTTATATGGTGGCTATTAGGGTTACACCATGTAACTCATAACTTTACCCATTCCTTATGCTCCATGGACTTTAACCTCCATGGAGTATCCATGGGTCACCCCATGTACTTAGTCCAACATAAGGAATCTTGGATCACAAGCCCACATATATAAGAATGAATGATTTACACAATCAACCCATATATTTAATTAGTCTCCTTTTGATCACTTAATTAATTCCAAATTAATTCTTCATCAATACTAATTAAATAACCTTATTAATATATTAGAACTTATAATATATTAACCAACCTTAAGTGTTATTTCTCTCATTATAGTCTATCCAAATGCATGATGCCATGCAACCCAAATGGACCATGCCGGGTCGGGTCAAGTCTTACCAATTATAGTTATGGACTTAGACATTAATCCAACAGTCTCCCACTTGGATAAGTCTAAAACTATTATTGCGTATGACTTCAGGAACCGATCAGCAATCGTAGCTCTTAAAAGCTTCTGTCGAACTCTGACCTTGTCGATGAACTCTGACCTTTGTCAATGACTTGTCGATTAGATAAGGGATCATATATTCCTCCATTCTAGATATCATATGGATTGAGACATGGATTATCAATCATTCTCTCTGTCCATTTGTTGTTTCCCGATTTCCGATTCATGATGACTGACTGATTGAACAAATCAAATCAGTCCTAGCTTGGCCAAGCACTCACATGTATCATCTTTAAATCATCAAGGGGCCCACAGATATCGCTTTTATCCCGAAGGTAAAAGGAATGGATAAACTTTGACTCATATGGCTTGTTCTACTACTTGTTGAATCATACACAAAGGCACGTTTTATAACATCGAGTTACCAATGCGTTTTCGTGCAATCAATGTATAACCAACTCATAGTAACAACTCATATCTCTAGGTTTGAAGAATATAAGATATTATCGTCTCATGATCACTCGTGATAAAATCCATGAAGTGATTCAAATGAGCGCGGGTTGAATCCAATACTTAGAACTTATGAGCACTCATGAGTGTTGTAGCACCACTTTGTCCACCAACTTGGACCTCTACAAACCAACCCATGACAGTCTTGATTCATATCTACTTCCAACATATGACCGACTGTGGATGGTTTGAATAACTTAATCATTCAGGAAGAGCGACTTAGTTATTCTGGAAGTCAAAACATGCAAAGTGAAACACAAGAATAAATGAATCAAATATGGTATCAAACCCTATGAATATAAATAAACACTTTTATTTATCACCATATTGATTACTCATTATTCATTGTTTCGGATTTATCAACTTTATACTTGAATTTAAAACAATAGTTGTCCCATGCTCCAAGCATGTACACTATGTTTTCTAAACACTAGTCATGCCATACACCAAGTATGCATACTATGTTTGTCTATGATCTTTACTTTGTAAAATAGATCAATTGAACATCACTCCAATGATCCTCTTTTCACAGTCCCAAATCCTTACTACAAATGCAAGAATTCCAAATTCATGCCATTTACTGAAATCTGTTAGATTCTAAACTTATATGCATTGATCCTCTTAATGATTATGCACAAAGTCAGAAAGACTTGACAACAATCATTACAGAGCATTCCAAAGGAGATCAGCTCCTTGGAAACATCCTTCTTTCATTAAGTTTCCTAATCTTACACAGATTGAATAATTTCTAACTTTGAAACATTTCCATATTCCATTTTGACTATCACTTCTGAACAAGAGTTGCCTCCTTATAGATTATGTCAATATGGTCCTTCCAGAATTAACATTATACTTCCAACTATCCTTGAGCA
Organism: Lactuca virosa; assembly: GCF_052849685.1. Classification (NCBI taxonomy): domain Eukaryota; kingdom Viridiplantae; phylum Streptophyta; class Magnoliopsida; order Asterales; family Asteraceae; genus Lactuca; species Lactuca virosa. The sequence continues at coordinate 257,757,916 of NC_136434.1, forward strand.
ACCAATCTTTGGTAAACCTTAGATTGTCCTCGACAATTGCTTAATCATTTGAGTCATATCCAATTCTAGACCTTTTCCCTTCATAATGCCCCAGGCATTTGGAAAATTTTAGAAAGGATGAATATAGCACATGTAATCGATCCTATATCCGAAGCATATGGGACACGATTCATGATGTCTCACATAAAGACTAAACCAGTCTTTTGCCATAATATTTCGATTTCAATTTGCCAAGTTCTCAAAATTCAGATTATGAAAAGGGATGCCGTAATCATAATCGAATTTTAGAACGCAAATAATGGACCTATATATAGAATTTCCTTATGTTGAGCCATTCCAACATGAAATTCATATATATATATATATATATATATATATATATATATATATATATATATATATCCTTGATTAAATACGATTAAAATCTCAATCTAAGCTTTTAGAATTGAAATGAAGTATAATTTCCTCTCCCTTAATTATAGCAAAACAACTTTTTCAACCCCTGCAACCTCACGAATTGAAACTTTTGTTTTCTATAATTAACATTGCTAACTTGCAACCTTTGTCATAATTATCATGCTCCCACTAACATGATGATTATTAGCATAACACTTATGCTCCCACTAGCTTTGACATATACTCAGAAATCAGCTGACTTTCTTACCAAAGTTCAGATTTCTGATACTAGATTGTTTTGATAAAACTTTATCAAAATCATACACCTCTCTTAGATAGCTCACATGTGTGTCTAAACAATTTTAGAACTATGAAAAGGGATGCCGTAATCATAGTCTCAATTGTTTAGACCTTTGCCACTTCTCACAAGTCCATGTTAGTGTGCCGGTAAACCACACACGCTCCACTAACGACTTTGAGAATGCAAATATCACAATTGCTATCTATCTAAAATCTACTTAGTGAAAGTGTTTCCTCACCATCATTTTCATGAATCGGAGAGAAACCTTATGACACTTAGATTTAATAGTGTATGTGTTCTTATCCATGTGAATTTGTCAAATCCATAATCACAAGACAAGGTTAGTGACAAATCCAAACTCATATTGATTAAACTTGTGCAATCTTAAATTCTTGCCATTTGGCAGCTTAGGTGCCTGCCATTGCTTCCAAGTAGTTGTGCAACCAATTGAGAACTCTCAGAACTTCTATGCAAAGCCAACTTGAATAGGCACAAAAATTTCAACACGATAGGTTATAAACCTCAAGTCGTGTGCTAGTGAAGAACTTTAGGTTTTATTCTTGATTAAGTCTTGAAACTTTCAAGAGCTTTAAGACTCCCATTGTCCTCTTAACATATAAGACTCCCTTGTCAAATATTCAAGAGATAGTGCGGATTCTTTATCAAGACTAACACTTTACACAATTGGCCTAAGTTGGTCTCTGTTTTATCCAAAACATCACAACTTACCAATTTCAAATGTACAAGAGTAGATAACCTTTTACTCTTACATTTGACTAGTGTTAACAAACCCTCTTTAAGATATGTCACTCAAGTTACAATCTTGGAGTATGACTCTAAGAATTGTTTTGGAATGAAGTATGACTCATCTTTTTGATTTAACCATTTCAACAATTCATGACTCCTCTTCTTGACTTTAGAGGACCAATTGTGATATGGTATCTTAATCATTAAGATGATCATAAACATGATACTAAAGTACTCTCCCATCTTTTCAGATTTGAGAAACTTTTATCTTTCTGCCATACTTTGATTCTTCTTATTCGTTCTGTCTCACATTGAAACTTCTCCAATGCTACAGACTTATACTTAAACTTATAAGTATAACCATATTTACTGAACTTAGTAAATCATGACGAATAGTCTTCTTGATCTTTTGTGGTGGACTTGACCAGTGCACAAGAATGTGTACTCGATCCCTTAGTCCTTTCCTTATTCACATAAGGAATTAGTCTTAATTTTCCAAGCTGAAAGTTCTCATTCATCATACTATACAACTTGCATGATTCCAAGTTTCGGTCCAATTGAACCTTGGGTGATGAGAATCTTTCCTTATTTGGTAATATTAGACACTACCACAACCGAAAGAATCAAATCCATTTTTCCAATATTGCTATCAATGGAATCTTATAAGCAACAACTTTTCACAAATGCCATTGTAAGGATACTTAAAATAAATAAAATCAAAACCTTTTTCTTTTATTTTAAAACTTTGCGGAAAAACTTATCCTTACAATCCATATGAAAACCTTGTTGTTATCTATTCCTAAGCAATATAAATATCATAACTCTTAAGTAATAGCCCAAAATTCTGATCACCGAACCATGCGATTGAAATCCATCTTCGCGATCAGAATCAGCATGTACTTAATAGAGTTAGACAATGGACTTTACCTGAAGTAGAGCCAAACTTATTGACTTTAACATCCTTAGGTAAATTTGGCAGCTTCGTAACCAATGCCCCTTCCTTTGGCAATAGTTACCTATGGACCCTTGATAATGGGACTATCTCAGACTTCGCCTCTCTCTTTACCATTGGGTCAACCGAGTTGACTATGGCCGATCCCTTTCCATTGGGAAGAGAGAGCTTTACTGGATATCCAATTTCATCATTGTCAATGTCCATAGCGTTTTAGGAAGTTGATCTTAGCAAATAGATAAGATCATTAAGGGTCTTGTCTTAGTCTGTTTCATAGGATTCCCAAAAGAACTCACTATGTGACTTAGAAAGTAGTTGAGCCACCAACTTTCTCAAGACTTTGACACCCAACTCTCCCAGCTTGTCAATATGTGACTACATCTCCAAGATGTGATCACACCTAGACCTTGCCTTGCCAATAGGGCTTGAGTGACCTTAAACTTTTTTGGAACTTGTGGGTTAGGGAGAATAATTGGAGGAGGTGAAAGAAGTATGATATCCATGGGACATCATCTTCATTTAGGAAAGCTTGTTTCAAGAGATTTGGGAAGATCATAAATGTCTAGACCAGACATCGTTTTGGGAGATATTCAAGATAGTTGATTTAAAGTCCTTAATATGACACCCAATATGAAATATTAAGTCTAGGACCAAACAAACTATTTTATAACTTAGAAGAGGGATGCCATAATTCAAGCTATAAAATATTTGAAGGTAGGTGAATGACGATTCACCAATTTCCACCATGAAAAACGAAATAATTTATTAGGTTTTAATTAGATTTGAAAGTCCTAGATCTTTGAGATTCATTGAACTGTTCAAAGGCATGTTTCAATCTCGAGTGTGCCCTTCAGGTTTTGTGACTGGGATGCCGAGGATCACAAAACAAGGTGTGAATAACCATGCAAATATACTTGGTACCCTTAATATTTACCCCTTAATCAGTGTGCCGGTTAACCACACACGCTCCACCGATATTATGATAAATATTAAGTTACCCTTTGCCTACCTTGTTAAGTCCAGGTTAGTGTGCCGGTTAACCACACACGCTCCACTAACGACTTAAGCAAAGTGCAAAGTGTAATTTCATGGGTTAGCACCAAATTCACATTTTCCTAAGTAACTAAGATTGGGTATTAATAACAGTTTAGTTACTTAGTATTTATCATTAATACTTTTAATGAAAGGAGAATTATAGTCCTTGTCCTACCCGTTCGGCTAACGACCCTCCACCAGTCAAGGAAGCGGTGGGTGAGAGTGGACACCCATTAAACTGCCATTTTATAGGCAGTAACCTTATACCCCCCTTATAGACCGGCTTCGTGAATGAGGCCTACTAACGGTAAGACTGACTTTACTCTTATACATATATATAAATATTATTAACTTATAATATTATAAAGTATAAGGGTTGAATTTTAACTTTTAAAATTCTAAGGGCTAACTTGGAATTAAAGTATTCATAAGTGAAAACTTTTCAAATTCCAAAACTTGAGGGCAAGTTTTGAAACTATTCAAAACTAATTAATTCCATAACTTATGAGTTTAAAGTAGTTTTAATTAAAAAAAAAACTCTTCAAGTTCCATAACTTGAGGACAAGTTATGGAAGACTTTAAACTAATTAATAAAAAAAATAACTTTTTTTATTGTAACTTATGGAACTAATTAAGGTTACACTTTTTTTTTAATTTAATGAAGAGACTCTTGAACCTCCATAACTTGAGGACAAGTTATGGAGTCATAAAACCATTTAATTAGAACTAGACTCTTCATTTTGTAACCTTTGCCAACTTTTATGAGTTTTATGATTCTTAAATGTGACTTTTCATATAACTTGAGGACAAGTTACAAAAACACACTTTGGAATCAACTCTTAGATTAAAATGGATTGAAAACAACTATTTCACATAACTTTTCTATTAATCTAAGAACCTCATAAGAACAAGATAATTCAAATCATCAATCTTCAAGAAATTAGCATGAACATACAAACTAATACAAATCTTGAAATTATGACAATTATCTTAGAAATTGGATTAGCATGAACATTACCACATCAAAAACAAGTTTATAAGTCCAAAAACATCTTAGGGTAATGTTCCTAGTCCAATTCCAGCCAAAACAATCGAATATATGCATCCAACTCGATTTTTTCAGCTACTTTTGCAAGTATAACAACAAAAAAAGCCTAGGCTCTGATACCACTGTTGGGTTATGAGCATTCTAACACTCCTAAGTGTACATGCAACCCTAAATACCTTTGGATCTATGTTTTCTCTATTATACATACAATTATGAACATCCAAGGTATTATCCTAATCTAGCATACAAAATAATAAATATAACAAGATAGAATACATACCTCTTTGATGTAGAATGTCTTCATGAAGCTTGAGTGCCTAGTGCCCCAAGTGTGACACCTCAAATGGTTCACACAACACCAAATACACTTGGAATAACTTGAGAGAAACTTGAACAATCCTTGAAATCGTCTAGCCCTCACACTCACACATTAGTGCACGATTTCTTGAGCCATGGGATTCTTTTATATGGTGGCTATTAGGGTTACACCATGTAACTCATAACTTTACCCATTCCTTATGCTCCATGGATTTTAACCTCCATGGAGTATCCATGGGTCACCCCATGGACTTAGTCCAACATAAGGAATCTTGGATCACAAGCCCACATATATAACAATGAATGATTTACACAATCAACTCATATATTTAATTAGTCTCCTTTTGATCATTTAATTAATTCCAAATTAATTCTTGATCAATACTAATTAAATAACCTTATTAATATATTAGAACTTATAATATATTAACCAACCTTAAGTGTTATTTCTCTCATTATAGTCTATCCAAATGCATGATGCCATGCAACCCAAATGGACCATGCCGGGTCGGGTCAAGTCTTACCAATTATAGTTATGGACTTAGACATTAATCCAACACTTAGACCTCTACAAGCCAACCCATGACAGTCTTGATTCATATCTACTTCCAACATATGACCGACTGTGGAGAGTTTGAATAATATGATATAAACCATAACATAATTATTCTGGAAGTCAAAACATGCAAAAAGAAATAATAGTAAACGATTGACAAGAGATAGCAACACTTTACTCATAAATAACAGCTTTTATTTATCATCAAATGTCAATTACATTTTACAAATTTCAAGATTATCTAACTACTAAAACTGATATCATCCTTCAGCCCTATGCTCCGAGCATGCTGGAGATGCTTAGCCCGAGTCAGTCCCTTCGTGAGGGGATCTGCTGGGTTCTCATCCGATGATACCCTCTTTGCCACAAGGATTCCTTCTTCTATTCGATGTCTGATGAAGTGATATTTTCTGTCAATGTGTCTGGATCTCCCATGATCTCTTGGTTCCTTGGCTAAGGCAATCGCACTATTGTTGTCACAGAAAATCTCCATTGGCTTCTTTATAGCTGGTACAACTCCAAGGTCTCCGATGAAGTTCTTTAACCATATAGCCTCCTTTGCTGCCTCGCTTGCTGCTATATACTCTGATTCACAAGTGGAATCAGCCACTGTCTCCTGCTTGGAACTTTTTCAAGTAATTGCCCCTCCGTTTTGAGTAAAGACCCTGCCCGACTGAGAGCAGAAATTATCCCTGTCAGTCTGAAAGCTAGCATCACTGTACCCTACAACTCTCAAGTCCTCACTGCCACCGAGGGTAAGGACCCAGTCCTTAGTCCTCCGTAGGTACTTGAGGATATTCTTTACCGCAGTCCAGTGTGCCTTGCCAGGGTTCCCCTGATACCTGCTAACCATGCTCAAAGCAAAGGCTACATCAGGTCGAGTACACGTCATAGCATATATGATCGATCCTACAGCTGAAACATAAGGTATTCGACTCATTTCTGCTATCTCAGCCTCAGTACTAGGGCTTTGTGTCTTACTCAATCTGGCGTTACTCTGGATGGGTAACACTCCTTTCTTGGAGTTATGCATGTTGAACCTTTTCAACACTTTGTCCACATAGGTGCTTTGACTAAGTCCAATTAGTATTTTACTCCTGTTTCTCAAAATCCTTATCCCTAGGATATAGGCAGCTTCTCCAAGGTCCTTCATAGCGAAACACTTCCCAAGCCAGGACTTTACTTCCTGCAGGGTTGGGATGTCATTTCCTATGAGTAGTATGTCATCCACATACAATACCAAAAAGCTGACTATACTCCCACTAGCCTTGATATAGACACAAGATTCATCTTCACTCCTTGAAAAGCCAAATTCTTTGACTTTCTCATCAAAGCAAAGATTCCATCTGCGAGGTGCCTGTTTTAATCCATAAATGGATTTCTCGAGCTTACACACTCTACTGGGGTACTCTGTACTGACAAAACCCTATGGCTGAACCATGTAAACATCTTCAGCCAACTTTCCATTAAGGAAAGCGGTTTTGACATCCATTTGCCATATTTCATAATCATGAAATGCAGCAATGGCTAACAGAACCCTAATACTCTTAATCTTGGCCACTGGTGAAAAGGTCTCATCATAATCAACTCCCGGAGTTTGAGAATAACCCTTTGCAACCAGTCGTGCCTTATAAGTGTGTACATTACCATCCATGTCGGTCTTCTTCTTGAAGATCCATTTGCACCCAACTATCTTACGATCAGGTACATTGTCAACCAAGTTCCAAACTTGATTGTCATACATGGACTGTATCTCGCTATCCATAGCCTCTTTCCATTTAGCAGCCTCAGGGCCTGCCATGGCTTCCGTGTAGCTGTTAGGCTCATCCAGATTTACCAGTGTGTTATCACTGATAAGTGTCTCACCTTCTGCAGTAATATAAAAACCATAATAATGCTCAGGTGCATTCCTAACTCTGGTGGAACGCCTCAGAGGTATAGATTCTTCAGTCGGCTCAACAGGAGTTTCCTCCTCAGGTTGAGGGCTAGGGTTTGAGGTTCCTTCACCACTTGACTCTTGAATTTACTCAAGGTCAATTTGCATCCTACTGTCTCCTTGGCTCATGATTTCTCTCTCTCGAAAGAATCCTCTTCTTGCTACAAAGACCACATTATCACTAGGTCTGTAGAAGATGTAACCAAAGGATTTCTGTGGGTAGCCGATGAAAATACACCTTTCGCTTCGGGGTTCGAGCTTATTGTGAGTCTCGCGTCTCACGAAAACCCCGCAACCCCAAATCTTGATGTGGTCTAGATTGGGAACTTTTCCAGTCCACACCTCGTGAGGTGTTTTGGCAACCTTCTTTGTAGGGACTAGATTAAGGATATGGGCGGCAGTCTCTAAGGCATACCCCCAAAATGAGATTGGTAGCGAAGCTCGACTCATCATGGAACGAACCATGTCCAACAACATCCGATTGCGCCTCTCAGCTACACCATTCAACTGTGGTGTCCTAGGAGGTGTCAATTGTGAGACAATCCCACATTCCTTAAGATAGTCAAGGAACTCAGTACTAAGATACTCACCACCACGATCGGATCGAAGCATCTTAATGTTCCTGCCCAACTGATTCTCCACTTCTTGCTTAAACTCTTTGAATTTCTCAAAGGTTTCTGACTTATGCTTGATTAGGTAGACATATCCATATCTACTAAAATCATCAGTAAAAGTCACATAGAACCGATTAGCATCTCTTATGGCGGTTCTGAAGGGTCCACACACATCCGTGTGTATGAGGTCCAACAAACCTTCACCCCTAGCACAAGTGCCAGTAAAAGGTGACTTTGTCATTTTACCAAGCAAACAAGATTCACAACTATCATCTGACTTTAGGTCAAATGACTCCAAGACTCCATCCTTTTGGAGTTGGCCTATGCGTTTCTTGCTTACATGTCCATGACGACAATGCCATAATTATTATCAAAATAAAAGGTAAAACCTTTTTTATACAATGCATGAAAGGAAATAACATTTCTTGCCATTTCTGGCGAATAATAACATTCATTCAAATCTAATGTAAACCCACTATTTAGCACTAAGGAATAAACTCCTATCTTGGTGACAGGTGAAGCTTTCCTGTTTCCCATGATCAAGTTTATCTTTCCCAGCTCCACATTCTCACTTCTTTTTAGTCCCTGCAAATCACAACATATGTGAATACCACAACCTGTATCAAGGACCCAAGACTTAGAATGAGGTGAGTTATTAGACAATATAGTGTATATACCTGCATGGTTGGGTTTTACTTTCCCATCCTTCAAATCTTGCTGGTACTTTGGGCAGTTTTGCTTCCAGTGCGACTTTTCATGGCAATAGAAGCATTCAGCCTCATTAGGGTTAGCAGAAGGAGTGACAAAACCTTTCTTGGTTTTGCTTGAAGAGGAGCCTTCAAGGGTCTTACCCTTGGTACCCTTAGAAGGGTTCTTTCTCTTATTCCCTTTGCCATGCCCGATTGCCAAGACATTGGCCGCAGTTGGAGTAGGAGTAGGAGTAGTAACAACCGACTTACCCTTTAGACCACTTTCAGCGGTCTTCAAGAGTCCTTGAAGTTTGCTGAGGGTGACTTATTCCTTGTTCATGTGATATGTCATGCGGAATTGATCATAACACGATGGAAAGGAGTGCAAAATGATGTCTATTGCTAACTCCTCAGGGAAGTTCACATTCAGCTTCAGTAAACGGTCCACATACCTTTGCACTTTCTGCATGTGGCCCGTGATGGGTTCACCATCCTTCATTCGGGTTGTTATCATGGAGGAGATTATTTCATATCGTTCTTGACGAGCACTTTGATGGTAGCGGTCCATCAAGTCCTGGTGCATCTCAAAAGGATAATAGTCCTCATAGGATTTTTGGAGCTCGGCTGTCATGGTGGCCATCATGATGCATGCCACTTTTGTAGCATCTCTTTCATGTACCTCATAATCAGCAAGCTCTTCAGGAGTAGCAGTTGGCTCGGGTACCTTCAGCTCCTTGTCGAGAACATATTCTTTGTTCTCATACCGAGTGACCATCCTGATGTTTCTGATCCAATCAGTAAAGTTGGACCCATCAAAGATGACTCTCCCACAAAGATTCATGAGAGAGAAGGAGCTAGTAGGGTTTGAGCCAGAAGCATTGTTATTGGAAGACATCTGAAAAGAAGAGGGAATAGATTAGATTAGATTTTGAGATAGTCCTTAATAAAACACCCAAATGTAATATTAAGGCTAGGACCCAACACAATATTTTATAACTTAGAAGAGGGATGCCGTAATCTAAGCTATAAGATATTTGAAGGTAGGTGAATGACGATTCACCAATTTCCACCATGAAAAACGAAATATTTAATTAGGTTTTAATTGGTTTAGAAACTCCTAGATTCTTTGAGGTTCATTGAACTTTCTTCAATGGCATGTTTCAATCTCGAGTGTGCCCTTCAAGTTTTGTGACTGGGATGCCGAGGATCACAAAAGAAGGTGTGAAGTAACCATGCAAATTACTTGGTACCCTTAATGTATTACCCCTCAATCGATGTGCCGGTTAACCACACACGCTCCATCGATACTATGATAAACATTAAGTCACCCTTTACCTACCTTGTTAAGTTCAAGTTAGTGTGCCGGTTAACCACACACGCTCCACTAACGACTTAAACAAAGTGTAAAGTGTAATTTCATGGATTAGCACCTTATTCACATTTTCCTAAAATAACTAAGATTGGGAATTTAGTAAGGTTTCGTTACTTTAGTATTATCATTATACTTTTGATGAGAATTTATAAGTCATTGTCCTACCCGTTCGGCTAACGACCCTCCACCGATCAAGGAAGCGGTGGGTGAGAGTGGACACCCATTAAGTTGCCATTTTATAGGCAACAACCTTATACCCCCCTTATAGACCGGCTTCGTGAATGAGGCGTACTGGCGGTAAGACGACTTGATCTTATACATATATAAATATTATTAAACTTATAATATTATAAAGTATAAGGGTTGAATTTTAACTTTTAAAATTCTAGGGATTGGAACTAAAGTTTTTAATATGACTTTACATGTTCCAAAACTTGAGGGCAAGTTTTGTAAACTTTCAAAACTTTTCATTTCTCATAACTTATGAGTTAATGGTTATTAAAAATGAAGACTCTTCATTTTTTTTGTAACCTATGTGTTCTTTTAATGGTTATTTATAAATGTGACTTTTGGTTATCCATAACTTAAGAACTAGTTATGGACTCCTTTAAAACACATAAAGATCAAGAATTAATCTAATCAGTTATTAGCACATAATTTCTATGATCTTCTAAACTCATATGTTTATGAATGTTCATATCAAAAGTTTCAAGAATCGTAAAAACATATAGAAAACTTGAAATTTTGATACGAGCTTTTGAACAAAACTTCGATTTTCAAGTTTTTTTTTTTTTGCATCAAGTATCAAATAAACAAACCAGGCTCTGATACCACTGATGTGTTTTCAGCATTCTAACACTCCTATGGTGTACATGCAACCCTAGAAACCTTGGATCTATGTTTGACTAAGATACATGTAAATAATTATTTTTCCAAGGTTCTTATCCTAACTAGCATGGAATGGGGTACTTGAATCAAATAAAACTAGTAAAATTACTTACCTTGTAGTAGTAGTTGATTGCTTGGAGTTTGAGAGCCTAGCACCAATAATGTGGATGCCTCAAATGGAAGTCACAAATCACCACAAACTTGGAAACTTGAGAGAATAGTCACAAACTACTTGAAATCGGCCCTCTTAGTTTACACACATCAACTAGTGCAATTTCAAGAACCAAAGCCTCCTTTATATAGTGTGGTGGATTAGGGTTACATCCATGTAAACCCTAATACCCATGTCTTTTCATTTCCATGAGATCCATGGGTTAAAGCTCCATGGAGTATCCATGGACTTTCCATGCAAGCCTAGCCCATTCCAAATAAGCATTAGCTCACACTATATAAATACAAGAGCCCATATTTAATTAGTCATACTTTTGATCTCTAAATTAATTCTAAATTAATTATAGATCAACACTAATTAAATAATATGATTTTATATTAATATATTAGAACTTATAATATATTAATTAATCATAACTTATACTATTCTCAAAAGATTATCCGTAAATTGTTCGGGTGAAGTGCAACCCAAATGCACCATGCCGGGTCGGGTCAAGTACATACCAAATATAGTTATGGACTTAGACACTATCTCCAACATGACCCTCCTAGACGGTGTTAAGGATTTCATAGTATTTTGTGATGTGTCGATCACGAGTCTAGGGACAATACTCATGCAACGAATTAGGGTCATAGCTTACGCATCCAGACTGTCACATCCCAAAACCGGAACGGCAGAAACGTTCGGGGGTGGAGGACGTCATGTACAGTATCACCACAATGCAAAGTAGTAAACAAGCAACAACATCATCCATTACATTAACAATATAATTTAATACAGGTGTGTTCTGTCAAGTTTTATAGAGACCAAAAATATACATCAAAATAAAAGATGAGTCTTGAACGAGCTCCATCTTCTCAAAAACCTGGCTCCGGTACCTGTCTACTGGCGACCTGAGAATAAAAGTTATTTTGAAAGAGTTTATCAGCTTTAAAGCTGGTGAGTTCATAAGTATATTAGTGTCTGTATTTGTATGAAAGTGTTTGTAAGTCTGTAATGTATAAGTTTTGTAAAAGTTTGTAATTGTTTGAACTCTCCTAGAAAACCCTATGTTTCCTACTAAAAGTAGCCTTCTACCAAGGCATCTAGTATCTGTGTGTGTGTCTCTTGTAAGAGTGTGTATTTTCCCAAAATCTGACTATCATTAACCAAAAATATAGTTTTTACATTATTGTTTATTGTGTGAATATCACAAAGTAAATGTAAAGGGAAAATGAAATAGTACTGTAGTGTTGTATTAAGTAACTACTGTTGTACTAATTACTTTAAACCAATTGTTATTTAAAGTACCATGTGATCGGCCTGTATCCTGCTACCGACTCTATAGAAAAACGACGATGTAAGACGTCGTAAGAAATGACGTTTGGCACCCGTAAACTTGCAAGTCCCACTGTAGCGAGCAGCAAGGTGTAGGATAGTCAATCCAGTATATATCTATACACAAACTCATACGCTCTCCACTTAAGGAGATTCTGGATACAAAACGGGTCATGACAGGTAGTGCCATGCCCCAGTTAAGTGGCTCACATAACTGTAAGTAATGTATATGTATATGTATATTTATGTGCTAGCTGTATTGTGTGTTCTTTCTCTGTCTAGCCTGTATGTTTTGTTTCTCATAACTGTGTATTATGTTTGTTTCTCATCACTATGTATTATGTTTGTTTCTCATCACTATGTATTATGTTTGTTTCTCATCACCATGTATTATGTTTGTTTCTCATCACTATGTATTATGTTTGTTTCTCATCACTATGTATTATGTTTCTTTCTTATCACTATGTATTATGTTTGTTTCTCATCACTATGTATTATGTTTGTTTCTCATCACTATGTATTACTCATGAATGAACTGACTCATTGTATGTTTCATTGTTCTAGTAATAGTATCTTCCTAAACTATACCTATTATAGTTTACTAGTAATGTTGTTTGTGTATATGAACATGTTTGTATACCCTTGCTACCCCAAGGCATTGAACTGAATGAAAGAAGTAACCTTTTATATCTATACACATATACATGATATATAACTAGGATTCAAACGACCTTCGGACAAATAACCCGAATACCCTAAGTCCACAACCAAACAAGGAACAAGAAGTAAGGTGAGCTATCAGTCCTAAGTCCTTTCAATCCTACTTATATAATTATATCCATATAGATACACAGAATATAAGTTAAAAGAGTTTAATAAAAGTATTTGATATGTAAAAGAGTTTGTAAAACAGTTTGAAGTAAAACAGTTTGATAACACAGTTTGAAAAGTAAGAAATCCACTTGTTTAGTAGTTATTAATCACATGTGATTGATATAATAACTATAATAGTTAAACTTGTATTCCCCCCATAAAATCATTTAAAAACATTTAAAAGGTTAATTAAGGGGTATGAACTCACCTGTAGTGAGTGGTTTAGATGAACGGAATGTATAGGATGCTAGGTGTCAAGTGAAGACTTGTACACACACGATGATCCTAGTTAACATATAATATCACATATATGTATCCAATTAGTCTTTAAACAACTAATTAACAAAGTTAAGACATCCTAGGACATGTAAAACACCTTATTTAAGTGCTATAAGTCCTAAGGATTGCATCTAAGTGTTGTAGGACATTGCTATTGAGTTTTAGGGTTCAAGGGAACCCTTTATTGGAGTTTACGGTTTTGTGACCATAACTCATTGAGTTTACTATCATAAACCCATGAGTTTATAGCCGTAAACTCATGTTTCTTTGACCATCTTGTGTTTTGAAGCCTTAAAGATCACAAGAAGCATTCCTACTTCATGTTTAAGCCTTAGGAAGAGATTAGGGCACCATTTTACTCCTTTTAGGAGTTTACGGTCCTTGGACCATTTCCCTTTGGGTTTACGGCCGTAAACCCAAATGGTTTATGGTCTTTTGATGTTTTCAAGTACTAAGCACATCAAGGAATGGATCTAGGCTAGTTTCCAAGGCTTAGAAGGGACTAGGGCACACTTTGGCACACTTTTTGGGGTTTACGGTCCAAGAACATCTTGGACCGTAAACACCTTTGATCCTTGGTTTCTTGGGTGTTTTCTTGATGTTTAGAAGTGTAACAAGCTCTATAATACTCTAGGATAGAAGTACTTACTTGGTAGAAGCTTGAAAAGGTGCTAAAAGTCCAAGAACACTAGTGTGTGTTCTTGGTGAAACTTGAAGATCTACACTTTTGGAATGATTTCACGGATGGAATCATGTTAGATCACTAGATTAAGGTATATATCAACTTATTAGGGTAAGAAACACTTACAAGTTGAAGATCTTGAAGAAATGTTGGATGATACTTGAGAGAGAATTGAGATTTGGATCTTGAAAATGTGAAAAATGGTAAAATATGACTAAGTGTCATATTTATACCCCCTTTTAGGGTTTACGGCCGTAAACACCTTTGTTTAGGCCGTAAACTCCAAAGTCTTGGAGTTTTGGAATAATATTGTTGCACAACAAACCCTAGGGCATCCTCTCTCCTGCTATCTCCTGAAGTACTAATCTTAAAATACTCAAACTTATTCCAAAAAGCTTGAAAATTAGCAGAAACAGTTTTGACTCCTATTGAAGTGAATGATTGTACAGAATAGAAATTTCGTGTTGTCACACAGACAATTGAAGTCTCATGATGCTAGATATCCAACACATGATTTGGAGTTGGGGGATGTGGTTTTCGCTCACAAGATTTGGCGATACTATCTATATGAGGTCCGATGTATCATCTACACGGATTACAAGAGATTGAGATATCTTATGGATCATCCAAATCTTAACATGAGGCAGCGCAGATGGCTTAACGTATTAAAGGATTATGACTGCAAGATTATTTATCACCCAGGGAAGACCAATGTGGTCGCCGACGCATTAAGCCACAAGGCGGCTAGTACTATTGTTTGAGAGCACTATTTGAGGACGACCATCGACTCCCCACTGCTGGATTTGATCAGGGAGGCTCAGGCCGAGGGACTCAAGAGGGAAAATTGGAAGAATAAGAGGATCAGAGGTCAGATTGATAAGTTTACTACAGATAGTCGCAGACTTTTGACCTAGTGCAGTCGGGTTTGGGTCCCATTTTCCAGTGGGGTTCGACAGACAGTGATAGAGGAGGCGCATAAGTACAGGTTATCGATTCATCCTAGAGCCACAAAGATGTAACAATACTTGAGACGTAGCTACTGCTGGCCATGCATAGAGAGTGAGATAACATGGTATGTGGAGATATACTTGACCTGTCGGCTGGTTAAAGCTGAGCACCAGAGGCCACATGGCAAGTTACATCCCTTGGAGGTTCCCATGTGGAAATGGGAACAGGTCACCATGGATTTCATCACCAAGTTGCCAAGGACGACCAAGGGGTTTGATGCTATTTGGGTCATTGTAGATCGTCTGAACAAGAGTGCCCTTTTCTCGCTATTCAGGAGAGCTCTTTGGCCGAGAAATTGGATGATGTATATGTTGGATTAATGTCTAGGTCCATAACTATATTTGGTATGTACTTGACCCGACCCGGCATGGTCCATTTGGGTTGCACTTCATCGACACAATTTATATGGATAGTCTTTTGAGAATAGTATATTTATGATTTATATTAATATGTTATAAGTTCTAATATATTAATATGGAATCATATTATTTAATTAGTATTGATCAAGACTTAATTTAGAATTAATTAAGTGATCAAAATGAACTAATTAAATATGGACTCTTATATATATGGAATGGGCCAAGTTCATTTAGCTTGGGCTAAGCTTTCATGGATAGTCCATGGAGTATGTAACCCATGGATCATATGAAATGAAAGGTCATGGGTTTAACCCTAGTCTCCACACTATATAAAGATGTCCTTGGTTGGTGAAATTGACGCTAGTGTGGGTACACTAAGAGGGCTAGCCGATTTCACTAGAGAGAACCAAAGTATTCTTATTCTCAAAGTCTTCCAAGGTGTTTTGGTGATTTGTGATTCCACTTGAGGCTTCCACACTATTGGGGCTAAGCTCTTAAAGCTTGAAGATATCAAGCTACACCAAAAAGGTATGTCATCTAACTAGTCTTTGTAGTATAGTTGCCTCATAGTATGCTAGTTAGGATTAAAGCCTTGGAAAGTTCTTATTTGCATGTATAATATAGAAAACATAGATCCAAGGTTTATAGGGTTGCATGTACACCATAGGAGTGTTAGAATGCTCAAAACCCAACAGTATATGTGTACAGATTGTCGCCCACCATGGTGTTACAGTTTCTATCGTATCAGACCATGATGTACGATTGACTTCTCAGTTTTGGAAGAGATTTCCAGAGGAGTTGGGTACTAGACTGCATTTCAGCTCGGCTTATCACCCTTAGACTGATGGTCAGAGTTAGCGTACCATTCAAACACTCGAGGATATGATAAAGGATTGTTGATGGGTTTTGACCACTATAACATCCCTATGGTGCACATACAACCCTAATGCTTTGGATATAAGTTTTCTCTAATTATACATGCAATTTTCAATTTTCCAAAGCATGAAGCCTATCTAGCATACAACTTGATATTTGAAACATAAAAGCTAGTTAGAATAATACCTCTGGTTGTAGCTTGTTGCACTTGGCCTTTCAAGAGCTTAGCACCTCAAATGTGATGCCTCTAATAAGTCACAAACACCACCAACAATTGGAGGACAATGAGAGAAAGCTTGGAGACACCAAAATCGGCAATACTCTTCTTAGAATACTTGTGTGTACCGAATTTGGGACTAAGGGACTACATTTATAGTGTAGAATTCCAAGGGCCATTTGTAAACCCTAATTCATACACTTAGGCTTATGATCCAATAACTCATTTGGACTAAAACTTCATGGACTTTCACATAAGCTTAGTCCATCACAAATCAATCATGGATCATTAGCCCAAACTTAATGTATCACTGATTTGCATAATCAATCCTCGTTAATTTAATTAGTCTCTTTTGATCACTAAATTAATTCCAAATTAATTCTTGATCAATACTAATTAAATAATATGATTTCTCAATTAATATATTATACTTATAATATATTAATAAATCATGAATAGCCTCTTTCTCAAATATCTATCATATCAAATTGTTCTGGTAAAAGCAACCCAAAAGGACCATGATACTATCGGGTCAAGTACATACCTATTATAGTTATGGGATTAGACACCAAATCCAACCGTCTCCCACTTGGATAAGTCTAGTAACTATAACTGTAAGTAAAAACTAATTAGCAATCGTAGTTCTTAAAAGCCGCTGTCAAACTCTGACGTGTCCTTTAGATAAGGTATCATATAATCCTCTGTTCTTCAAGATATCGTGTGGACAAATACATGGAATATTGTCATACTTATTGTCCAACAGTTTGTTTCCTAATTTCTGATTTGTTTGACATAGAACTAAATTTAACACATCAATTGAGTCTGACTGGGCCCGACACATAAGTCAAAAAAATCATCGAGGGGCCCAAGATATCGCTTTTAAACCTCTTGGGATAAAAGGAACAGATAAACTTCGAGTTATATGCTTTTACTAACTACTTGTTAAATCATACACAACAACACGTTTTATAACATCAATTTACTGATGCGTTTTCGTACTATCAATGCACAACCAACTCGTAGCCAATAACTCATATATCTTGGTTTGAAGACTATATGATATTATCGTCTCACAATCACTCGTGATAAATTACATGAGGTCATTCATGTGAGCGTGGGTTTAATCCAATACTCTTATTTCAGGAGCACTCATGAATGTTGTAGCAAAATTTTGCTATGTCTAAACACTTTAGACAATCTACAAGCCAATTCATGACAGTCTTGCATCAATACCTTCTTTCAAAGTATGATCGACTGTGGATAGTTTGAATAATCTTATTATTCTGGAAGCCAAAACATGCACAATGAAATAATAGTAAACAATTGACACAAGATAATAACTTTACACATAAATAAAACTCCTTTTATTTAATCATCAAATGTTAATTACATTTTATCTATTACAAGTTTCTAAACAGCTATCTAATCACTAAAACTAATATCATCCTTCAGCCCAATACTCCTAGCATGCTGCAGGTGCTTAACCCTACTCAGTCCCTTTGTAAGGGGATCTGCTGGGTTCTCCTCTGACGATACCCTCTTTACTATGAGGAGTCCTTCTTCCACCCGATGTCTTATGAAGTGATATTTTCTGTCGATGTGCTTGGATCTGCCATGATCCCTCGGCTCCTTGGTTAAGGCGACCACACCCTCGTTGTCACAGAAAATCTCCATAGGCTCCTTTACAACTGGTACAAATCCAAGGTCTCCGATGAAGTTCTTCAGCTATATTGCTTCCTTTGACACTTCGCTTGTCGTTATGTACTCTGATCCTCACGTTGAATCAGCTACAATATCCTATTTGGAACTTTTCCAAGTTATTGCTCCTCCATTCAGGGTAAATACCCAGCCCGACTGAGAGCGAAAATTATCTCTATCGGTCTAAAAGTTGGCGTCACTATACCCTGTCACTCTCAACTCATCACTCCCACTGAGGGTAAGGATCCAATCCTTAGTCCTCCGCACGTACTTAAGAATGTTCTTTACTGCAGTCCAGTGAGCTTTACCATGATTCCCTTGATATCTGCTGACCATGCTCAAAGAAAAATCCACATCAGGGAGAGTACATGTCATAGCATACATGATCGAGCCAACTGCAGAAGCATATGGTACTCGACTCATCTTCGCTATCTTGGCATCTGTAGTCGGACTCTGAGTCTTACTTAGTTTGGTATTGCTCTGGATAGGCAGTTCACCTTTCTTGAAATTCTCCATGTTGAAACGTTTCAACACCTTGTCCAAGTAGGTACTTTGACTAACTCATATTAGTCTTTTACTCCTGTTTCTCAATATCCTTATCCCTAGAATGTAAGGAGCTTCCCCAAGGTCTTTCATAGCGAAACACTTCCCAAGCCAGGACTTAACCTCCTGCAAGGTTGGAATGTCGTTTCCTATGAGAAGTATGTCATCTATATAAAACACCAGAAAGCTAACTATACTCCCAATAGCTTTGACGTATATACAGGAATCATCCTCGCTTCTCGAAAAACCAAACTCTTTGACTTTCTCATCGAAACAAAGATTCCATCTGCGAATTGCTTGTTTCAATCCATAAATGGATTTCTCAAGCTTACACACTCTACTAGGGTACTTTGCACTGACAAAACCCTCTGGTTGACACATGTAAACATCTTCAGTCAACTTCCCATTAAGGAAAGCGGTTTTGACATCCATTTGCCATATTTCATAATCATGAAATGCAGCTATGGCTAGTATAACCCTTATAGACTTGATTTTGGCCACCGGTGAGAAGGTCTCGTCATAGTCAACTCCAGGAGTTTGAGTAAACCCCTTCGCAACGAATCTCTCCTTATATGTGTGTACTTTTCCATTGATGTCGGTCTTCTTTTTGATGATCCATTTGCACCCTACCGTCTTACGACCTGGTACATTGTCAACCAAGTTCCAAAATTGATTGTCATACATGGACTGAATCTCGCTGTCCATCGCCTCTTTCCATTTTGTAGACTCTGGGCCTGCAATGGCTTCCTTGTAGTTGTTAGGTTCATCCAAATTTACCAGTGTTCTATCATTGATAAATGTATCACCATCTATAGTAATATGGAAACAATAAAACTCAGGTGCCATTCTAACTCTACTGGAACATCTCAGAGGTAAGGACTCGTCAATTGGTTCAATAGGAGTTTCCTCCTCGGGTTGAGCGCTAGTGTTTGAGGTTCCTTCATCACTTAACTCTTGAAGCTCTTCAAGGTCAATTTGCCTCCCACTGTCCTCTTGGCATATGAGTTCTCTTTCATGGAAAACCTCTCTCCTCGCAATGAAGACAACATTGTCACTCGGTCTATAGAAGAGATTGCCAAAGGATTTTTGTGGGTAGCCGATGAAAATACAACGCTCACTACGAGGTTCGAGCTTGTCGTGAGTCTCTCGTCTTACGAAAGCCTCGCAACCCCAAACCTTGATATGTGCTAACGAGGGAACCTTCTTTGTCCACATCTCGTGAGGTGTTTTGGCAACCTTCTTAGTTGGGACTAGATTAAGGATATGGGCAGTAGTCTCTAAGGCATACCCCCAGAATGAGATAGGTAACGAAGCTCGACTCATCATGGAACGAACCATGTCCAACAAGGTTCGATTGCGTCTCTCAGCCACACCATTAAGTTGTGGTGTCCTAGGTGGCATCAATTGTGAAACAATTCCACATTCCTTAAGATAGTCGTGGAACTCGATACTAAGATACTCACCACCTCGATCGGATCGGAGCATCTTTATCTTCCTGCCCAGTTGATTCTCCACTTCTTGTTTAAACTCTTTAAACTTTTCAAAGGATTCTGACTTATGTTTGATTAAGTATATATACCCATATATGCTACAATCATTGGTAAAAGTCACATAGAAGCGGTTAGCATCCCTTGTGGCGGATCTGAAGGGTCCACACACATCGGTGTGTATGAGATCCAACAAACCCTCACCCCTTGCACAAGAACCAGTGAAGGGTGACTTGGTCATCTTTCCAAGCAAACAAGATCCCATGTGTCATCCAAATTTAATTCAAATGACTCCAACACTCCATCCTTTTGGAGTTGGGCTATGCTTCTTGTTGACATGTCCAAGACGACAATGCCACAAGCATGCCTTGTCCAAACCTTTGGACGAATCAATATGCAATACATTATTTCCTAAGTTGTCTATAACCATCACAATTTCATATACACCATTACAAGGCAATGCTTCAAAATAAAATTTACCATTATAAAAAGCATTAATAGAACCAATTTCATTATTAAATGAAAAACTAAAACCTTGTTTATACAAACCATGAAAGGAAATAATGTTTCTCGCCATATCGGACGAGTAGCTACAATTATTCAAATCTAATTCTAACCCACTACTAAGCAATAAAGAATAAACTCCAATCTTGGTGACAGGCGACACTTTCCTATTCCCCATGATCAAGTTCATCTTCCCGTGCTCCACATCCCTACTTCTTTTTAGTCCCTGCAAATCAGAACAAATGTGAAAACCACAACCTGTATCAAGGACCCAAGAATTAACATGCGATGAGTTATTAGACAGAATAGTGCTTCATCAACCTCCTTTAG
Source organism: Lactuca virosa (assembly GCF_052849685.1). NCBI lineage: Eukaryota > Viridiplantae > Streptophyta > Magnoliopsida > Asterales > Asteraceae > Lactuca > Lactuca virosa. The sequence goes on from NC_136434.1 coordinate 257,779,113, forward strand.
GAGTAGCAGTTGCTTCATCAACCTCCTTAAGCTCTTAATCGAGGACATATTCATTGTCCTCGTAACGAGTGACCATCTGAATGTTCTGAATCCAGTCATTGAAATTCGATCCATCGAAAATGACCCTCCCACACAAGTTCGTGAGAGAGAAAGAGCCAGAAGCATTTGGGGTAGACATCTGAAAAAGAAAGACAAAGTTTAGATTAGATAAGAATCCTTAATATAACACCCAAATGAAATATTCAGGCAAGGACCCAACACAATATTTCACAATTCGTAAGAGGGATGCCGTAATCCAATTGCAAATATTTGAAGGTAGGTAAATTATGATTTACTAATTTCCACCATGAAAAACGAAAAAGAGTATTAAGTTTTAAATGAATTGAAATTCCTAGATTCTTTTGAGATTCATTGAACTTTTCAATGGCATGTTTAAATCTCGATTATGCCCTTCAAGTTTGTGACTGGGATACCGAGGATCACAAATAAGGTGTGAATAACCATGCAAATGTGCTTGGTACTCTTGGTGTCATTTATCACCTAATCAATGTGCCGGTTAACCACACACGCTCCATTGATCTATGATAAACATCAAGCTACCCTTTTCCACCCTTGCTAGTCCAAGTTAGTGTGCCGGTTAACCACACACGCTCCATTAACGACTTGGCAAGGTGCAAAGTGCAATTTCATGGAATAGCACCAATTTCATATTTTTCCTAAAGTAACTAAGATTGGGAATTTACAAAACATTTAGTTACTTTGTAATTTCATTATATTTATTAATGAGAATTAATGTCCTATCCTACCCATTCGGCTAACGACCCTCCACCAATCACGGAAGTGGTGGGTGAGAGTGGATACCCATTCAACCACCATTTTATAGGCAGTTTCTTTATACCCCCCTTATAGATCGGCTTCGTGAATGAGGCCTACTAACGGTAAAACTGACTTGTCTTATACATACATACATACATACATACATATATATATATATATATATATATATATATATATATATATATATATATAAGTATTAATCTTTTAATATTATAATAGTATAAGGGTTGAATTTTAAACTTTTAAAATTCTAGGGTTTAGAATTAAAGTTTCATAAATGAGACTTTTCAAGTTCCAAAACTTGAGGGCAAGTTTTGTAACTCTTCAAGACTTTTTGAATTCCATAACTTATGGATTTAATGTTTCATGAATGAGACTTTTCACATTCCATAACTTGAGGACAAGTTATGAAACTCTTTAAAACCATTTAGATCAAATTTTAAACTAATACAAATATCAAATAATTTATCATTTACCAATTTGACCTAATTTAATTCATATAGCAAGACAATTCAAATCAAATAATACAAATAATCAACTTATTATCTTAAAATATGATAATTGTCTTTTAATTGGATGAGGATAATCATCACCATATCAGAAAAAACGAATTTTATGATACAAAACAGTTTGTGGTAATGATCATAATCCAATTCTGGCCAAAAAAACTCGAAAAACTGCCATCTGATGATCCAACTCGTTGAGTCAGGCAATGGACTCATCGAGTTCATCACCAAATTATCCAACTCGTCAAGTCTAACCATAGGACCCATCGAGTCCAACAGTCAGAGTCAAGAATTACAATTTTTTTCAGCTTTGAAAATAACACAATTGCATCAATATAATAGAAAACAGCCTAAGCTCTGATACCACTGATGGCTTTTGAGCACTATAACATCCCTATGGTGCACATAAAACCCTAATGCTTTGGATGTAAGTTTTCTCTAATTACACATGCAATTTTGAATTTTCCAAAGCATGAAGCCTATCTAGTATACAACTTGATATTTGAACCATAAAAGCTAGTTAGAATAATACCTCTTGTTGTAGTTTGTTGCACTTGGCCTTTCAAGAGCTTAGCACCTCAAATGTGATGCCTCTAATATGTCACAAACATCACCAAAAATTGGAGAACAATGAGAGAAAGCTTGGAGACACAAAAATCGGCTATACTCTTCTTAGAATACTTGTGTGTACCGATTTTCGGACTAAGGGGCTACATTTATAGTGTAGAATTCCAAGGGCCACTTGTAAACCCTAATTCATGCACTTAGGCTTATGATCCAATAACTCATTTGGACTAACACTTCATGGACTTTCACATAAGCTTAGTCCATCACAAATCAATCTTGGATCATTAGCCCAAACTTAATGTATCACTGATTTACATAATCAGTCCCCATTAATTTAATTAGTCTCTTTTGATCACTAAATTAATTCTTAATCAATACAAATTAAATAATATGATTTCTCAATTAATATATTATACTTATACTATATTAATAAATCATGAATAGCTTCGTTCTCAAATATCTATCATATCAAATTGTTCTGGTGAAGGAAACCCAAAAGGACCATGCTACTATCGGGTCAAGTACATACCTATTATAGTTATGGGCTTAAACACCTAATCAAACAATTGTGTTATGGGTTTTGGTAGGAGTTGGGATTCCTACCTCCCCTAGCTAAGTTTTATTACAACAATAGCTATCACTCCAGTATTGGTGCACCACCGTACGAGTTTCTCTACGGTGAGAAGTGTCGTACACCAGTTTGTTGGGGAGAGGTCGACCACAGGGTCATGGGGAGGACTGAGGTAGTCCTCCAGACAACAAAGCTCATCCAACATATCAAGCAGAGGTTCTATACATCTCAAAGCCGACTTAATAGTTACATAGACGATGATCTGAGTTAGAGTTCCAGGTTAGGGATATAGTTATTCTTAAAGTATCACCCTAGAATGGTGTTATATGCTTCAGGTAGAGGGGAAAGTTGGGACCCCGATTTATCGGACCATTTCGAGTGATGGCCAGAGTAAGTGACCTATCGATTAGATATGCCTGAGGAGCTTAGTCAGATTCACAACGCATTCCATGTTTCCCAGCTCTGGAAGTGTGTGGTTGACGATTCAGCGGTGATCCCTTTGGATGACATTTAGGTTGATGAGTGTCTGAATTATGTGGAGAGACCGGTAGTAATTCTAGACAGGAAGACGAAGGCCTTGTGCAACAAGATGGTACCTTTGGTCAAGGTCTAGTGGAAACATCGAAAGGGTTTCAAGTGGACTTGGGAACCCGAGGCAGAGATACGTGAGCATTACCTAGAGTTATTCGTAGCATCAGACTTCGAGGATGAAGTATGATTCAAGTGAGGGATAATTGTAACACCTGGTCCTTTAGGTAAACTTCTTTCCTTATTTAAAAATGTAATTTTTGGAGATTTTGATCATTACGCGGGGCGTGATAAAGTATCCTACACAGCACTAGGAGGTACATTGGATGCGAGGATTTAATGAGCTACGTCCTGTGTAGTTAAAGCCACACAATGGGTAGCAACCCAGAATCAAAACCCTAATTTGGGGTTATGAGCCCTATTTAAGGACTCTAACACCCTTAAGCACCCTTCCATCAACAGCCTCCATTGCTCAAACATGTCCCTTTCAAACCCTAATTCCCTTAAGTGACTTTTAAGGAAATTGTGTGATATTTTGGTGCTTTTGGTAGAAGGAAGATGCCATTGTTGAAGATTTGGAGTACTCAAGATTGTGGATCTGGGATTTTGTGACTCATCCATCTCCAGAAGGTATAAATTGTGTACCTCTATACTTCCATTGTTATATCTAGCTTAGATGTTGAAGTTATGTCATTTTGTCCCATTATTTTGGTCCATTTGAGTGTGAGCTACTCTAAACCTTGTAGAGTGCGTTTCCAGAGGTACTTTGGGGGAACTCACTAAGATTTGGGTTACAATATGATTTCATGGTTTCAGGTATATCAAAGGATCGGGGCAAGGCAAAGGCGTGATTGTGCACATCATCCTTGGATATTTATTTGACCTATGATTTTGGGATACTCTGATTGATGATTATAACTTTTGGAAACAATGTTTTGTATGATTTATGAGCTATTATATGGTTTATAAAATAAAAAATTTTGTCATGATTTTTTGGATACTACAATTGCTCAACTAATTGAACCAAACTCCATGCTTGAAGGAAAACTCCATAATTAACCTGAATGCTATCAGAATCGTGATCAGATTGATTCCTTTTGAACCCTACTGCCACCACTCGCCGAAATTAGATTCTGCGTAGATCTGAGGCCCTTCCAGAAATTTCGTCAACGTTGCTCTGGCACCCTAACTAGAGGTCCAAAGTATCCATTGGTCCACACTTGATGAAAAATCGATGAACCCATAACACCGTCAACTAATACAACTCGACAATTATAAAACAATCTCAACCACTAAACAAAACCCATGCGATTGTGCATCCACCCCACCCTCATGTAGGTTGATAAATTAACAATAGCTCTACCCTTACTAATGATAGCGATCGGTTCAACGAGCTAACCACCCCTTCAACAGACATTCAACCTAAACGACATACACTCCTCTTAACTTTATTTTGTTGTCCCAGAAGGAACAACTGGCTATAGCGAGATCTTTGTCTAGATGCTTTTGACACAAGGACCACACACACAACCTCAAAATCATGAATCTGACTAATCCCTTAATCCTCACCACCATAAAAGATCTCAAAAATCTAAAATACCATAAATCCAATGAACATACACTGCAACTTCCTCCAACCTATTGTGATGGAACCATCAGAATCAATCTAGTTGTTGATCCTTCAAGCAGAACATTCAGTCCTCCTCCACTCAGGGCTTACTCCCTCACTGGACGACGTCTTCCATGTCGAAGCCTAAAACTGATTCATCCAAATACCCTATAATAAAACAACTGGTACCAGAGCCTTGTTAAAAATGGCATTACATTATAATAAAACACTTTACAGTGAAGTGTTTGAAGAAATTCAAAATATCGAGGTTGAAATTTCTCATCATAAAGAAATGATTTTCAATAATAAGAAAAATTTAGTGCATATAAATTTCAGAATTCTACAAGCACAAAATAAACATACTCACGAATATATACCAACCATGGTTACTATACGTAAGTATCTCCTTCACAGGCAAAAAACATATCAAGAACACCTTGATAGAGCTTTAAACTCAGTTTCAGAACTCAGAAAGAGGATTTTGACTTGCTAAGCATCTCTTAAAATGAATAAAGAGATTTTCAACAATTCTGAAGAAAATAATTCAGAAGAAAAACAAATCTTAACTTATGTTGAGGATGAAGACGGCTTTCATGCAAATCTCTTAATAAAACAAGACCTTCTCTCTCGAGTTAAGAAAACAGATTTAAAAATAAAGAAAGAAAACATTTTCAAGAATGTTCCTTCTAAACTTAGTATTTTAAACCCTCTCAAGAGGAAAAATGAAATTTTCTACTTTGTTAGTACTAAAGAAATGTCTGTAGACATAAAAGATACAGTAGGAGCTGTTTTCCTACCCCTTTTGACTAAGGAACAAATAAACAATAACTTGAAAAATATTCCAGTTGAGATTAGATCAAAAATAAGAATGGTCCATATCGGAGCTATAAAAATTTTGATAAAATCCCAATTCCAAGCAAGAATAAATTCTCCCATAAAAATGGCCTTAATTGACAACAGAATCACTGACCGACAGGACTGCATCTTAGGTGCTGCCAAAGGAAACCTTGCTTACCAAAAGTTTATGTTTTCAGTCTATCCAAAGTTTGCTCTGGATTTAAAATCTGCAAATATAGATAAAACCTTATCTTTTATACATCACTTTGAGAGAAGTGACCTTATGAGTCCATGTGATAAACCATTCATAATAACCTATCTCATAGGATATGCCCTGACCAATAGTCACCATAGCATAGACTACAAGAAAGACGAGTATATTGAACTTGACGACGTCTTCTCAGAAATCGGCCATGTCGAAGATAAGCAATTCTGCGACATAAATCCTCAAGAAAACTCTTGGGTTTTAAACATAGCTAGAAACAAAAAAGCTCTAGGAGAAACTCTTAGACCAAGGATTTCTATGGATTCACTTCACATAGGAGAAAGCTCAGAAAGAAAAGATAGTAACTTAATAAGAAACATGTCTTTAAAAATTGATAGCCTACGTCAAAATATCAAACAAATCACTGAGATTGTAAATGAGTAATAAAATAGATTTTCCTCATTTTTATAAAAAAGGTAAAACAGTCAAAATTAAAACTCTTGACGACAATACTGAAAAGAAAGAATACGTTTTCTCTACTTCTGGAAAAGCTGGTATTCAAACAATTGTAAATCATTGCAATAATCTCAACCAGATCATTGCAAGATGTCTTTTAAAGACTTCAAAAATAAGCCATTACCTTGGTGTTTCAAAAGATATTTCTACAAATATTTCAAAAAATAAAATACCTTTTAACCAATTTAAAAGTGATTTAGCTTTCCTTAAAAATAATCTTGACAAAAAAGATTTTGAAAAATTATTCGAAACAATCGAAAAACAAAATAGGTTGACTATTAAATTAACCCAATCTATTGATAAACATTCTATCCTCCTAGAAAACTCTTTAAAAAATAATCAGTTTGTGGAAGAAGTTGCCAGAAGAGCAAATATTGAAGGCACTCTTAAGGCAACCAACCTTAAGATCACTAGTATACAAGACTAGTTAAAACAACTGATAGGATGAGCTTAACCGAGCTCAATAGATCGATCAACCTCCTTGAAGAAAAAATAGCTGGGCTGATCATAAACCTTGACTTAACAGTCAATAAATACGTAACCACTAACCAGTTAGAAGTTGCATCTGCAAAAATTATTGCAGACATTACTAAAGAGTTGTCTGAAAAGATTGATTCTTGCCCTTGTAATAAAGACATTCTTGAACACATCAAGAATATTTCCATTATAGAGCAAAAAACCAAACCGGGAAAATACTCAGGACTTAAGAAATACTCACCTCCCAATCCTAGTATTGGAAACCCAGACTTAGGTAGCTCAAAAGACTCCCAGAAGATTGATATCTTTAGGAAGGAGAAACAATGAAAGAAAAAGTCTCCGAACAGCTCGAGAAATATTTCTTTAATCTTCAGTATGAAGACTATGATAAACCTGACCAAAAACTCATTCAGCTTCTATCCTTGGAAACTGAAGAATGCGAAGAACTATATCAAAAAGAGCCACAACTTTTTGATCAATACTTTAAAGTAGCTAAAGCAAATGAACCTGATACCGAATCAGAACAGGAAGACAATCCTAACATAAACGCTGTCAAGTTCGAATACTCAGATAGCAACGAAGAAATGGAAGCAGAATCTTCATATATGGCCGCAAACAGAGGCGAGAGAAAGAAGAAAAAGAACTATGAGTTCAAAATGTCTGTCCATAATGGTATTCCAAATAGTGGTAAAGGACCCAATACGATCAATGTCCTCAATATTGATTGTATCCAGGACTTAAAACTCAGAGAAAGAGTTATAGAAAAATGGGTTACTGAGATTTCACTAATCTTACAAACAAACCTAGATGAATTTGGAAATGCAAAAAATGTTCTCCTACTTTTAGAACACAAGACTGATGGAATTGTGCAAAAATTCCTTAGAAATAATAATTGGAATGAAGAATTACATGGATTAGACCTTTTTGATAATCTTATAAATGTCATTTACACTACGTTCTTAGGACTAGATTATGTCTCCAATAAAGACTTCACTATAAATAAGAAAGTCGACATAGCAAGAGTCTCAATGACAAAACTCCAGTTACATGATATTTGTCTCCTTGACAAATACACATGTAGATATGAACCATATCTTTATGATATTCCACAGAGATGTGAATATTCACAATGGATATCTGCTTATCTTATGAAAATACCAATCATTGGAGAAATCTGTACTGAAAGATGGAAAAAAGAAGTCATTGGAGAAATTCAGCAAACCAGTCTTTCTTATGCAACAAAAATTGCAAAAGAAGAAATTGACAGAATATGTCAAGACAGGTATAAATAACAAAAGCTTAAAACTATAAGCAAGGATTGTTGTAACATTCTGTCTGATTTCAAAGATTTTGATATCGGAAGAAAAACTTATACTAAGAAAAAGTATAAAGATAAAAACAAAAAGAAATACAAATCTTTTTGGAAGAAGAAAAAGAGAAGATTTTCTCCAGGAAAATACTTCAAAAAATCTTCGAAAGAAACACCTAAAAAGAATACTTCCTGCCCACAAGGAAAGAAAAAATGCAGGTGTTGGATTTGCAACGAAGAAAGACACTACGCTAATGAATGTCCAAATAGGAAAAAGTACCCTGACAAGGTCAAAGTATTACAAGCCGCTAATAACGGAGGCTATGAAGCTCTTGAATAAGAATACGACGGTATACAACGTGTTTTCATTCTACATGTTGATACTAATTCCTCGTCATCCTCAAAAAAAGATGAAACAACTACTGATGACTTAGAATAGCCTTAAACAGACTCTGGCTTTTAAGACGGGTGAGGTTAACCAATTTTGTGCAAACCTCCAGAAAAATAATGATTCTCTCATGAATCTCACTAATCCAAACTCTATTTATGTTTCTGCTTTCCTTAACTTCAAAGGATATAAGAAATTTTGGGTACACTGTTTTGTAGACACAGGTGCATCCTTATGTCTTGCAAGCAAGTTCATCATTCCAGACGAACTATGGGAAAATGCTCCCAAAGAAATTGTCGCTACTATTGCAAATGGTGACACTATAAAAATTAATAAAGTTTGCAGAAACATTAATCTCGAGCTTTCAGGAGAACATTTCAACGTTCCCACTATTTATCAACAAGACTCAGGAATTGATGTTGTATTTGGCAACAACTTCTGCCAAGTCTATGGACCATTTATACAATGGATAGATAGAATTGCCTTTCATCTTAACAACGATATGGTAATTGTAAAAAAGGTTACTGAAGCCTTTAGTAAAGGAAAACCAAGTTTTCTTGAAACCTAGAAAAAAGGTTCTAAAGAAAAACAAATTTCGGGTACCAATATAACCCAAGAAGGAATTATTGGAGAAAGGATTATTTCTGCCCAAACCACCTTTTTCAAACAGATATAAGATCTTCTTGAAAAAGTTTGTTCTGAAAATCCTATTGATCCAGAAAAAACCAAAGGATGGATGAAGGCTTCAATGAAGCTCATTAATCCTAAAACAATTATCAGAGAAAAACCTATGGTTTACTCTCCACAAGATAGAGAAGAATTCTCCAAACAAATCAAAGAACTACTTGATATAAGATTAATCAAAGAATCAAAATCTCCTCATATGTCCCCTGCTTTTCTTGTTAACAAAGATGTTGAGAAAAGAAGAGGAAAGAAACGCATGGTTGTCAACTACAAAGCAATCAATGATGCAACCATTGGAGATTCCCATAATCTCCGTACTATGCATGAGCTCTTAACCCTATTACGGGGAAAAATATTTATTCAAGTTTCGACTGCAAATCTGGTTTCTGGCAGGTCCTACTTGATGAAGAATCGCAGCTACTCACTGCTTTTACATGTCCTGATGGACTCTTTCAATGGAAGGTACTACCCTTTGGGTTTAAACAAGCTCCTAGTATTTTTCAAAGACACATGCAGAACGCCCTACGAGGTCTTGAAAGTTTCTGTACGGTATACGTTAATGATATCATGGTCTTCAGCAAAAATGAACAAGAACACTATGTTCATGTTACCCAGGTTCTCAGAACCATTTTAAAATACGGAATAATACTTTCAAAAAAGAAAGCTCATCTTTTCAAAACAAAAATTAATTTTTTGGGTTTAGAAATAAATGAAGGCACTCATTTTCCCCAAAAACATATTCTTGAACATTTACATGATTTTCCAAATGTTTTAGAAGATAAAAAACAACTGCAAAGATTTCTTGGTGTTTTAACTTATGCTGAAACATATATTGAAAAACTTGCAGCCATGAGAAAGCCCTTACAGGCAAAATTAAAAAAAGATGTCATTTGGAATTGGTCAAATACCGATACAGATTACATCAAAAAGATAAAGGAAATTTTAATCAATTTTCCAAAGCTTTATCTTCCGAATATTGAAGATAGTTTAATTATTGAAACTGATGCTTCTGATGAATTTTGGGGAGGAGTTTTAAAAGCCAAAAATTCCAAAAATGAAGAACAAATTTGCAGATACACCTCTGGCAGTTTCAAAACAGCCGAGAAAAACTATCATAGCAATGAAAAAGAATTACTCGCTGTAAAAAGAGTTATTACAAAATTCTCTGTATATTTAACACCGGTAAAATTCCTGGTCCGTACAGATAATAAAAATTTTACTTATTTTCTCCGAACTAAGATTGCAGGAGACAACAAATTAGGCCGACTAATACGTTGGTAAGAGTGGTTCTCTCGATATACTTTTACTGTAGAATATCTTGCAGGAGATAAAAATGTGCTGGCAGACTGTCTCACCCGTGACTTCAGGTATGTCTTACATCATCCATGATCTCACTTGCTCCTCTCGAGCCCTATAAAAGGATATGATCCCCACGACATATTCTTTACAAACTTCACTCACAAAAAGAGAGGGGAAGGATAAAGAGTAAATTTACAAAATGGAAGACCTCAAATCCCTGAGGATGAAGAAACAAATGCTCCTCATAGAGCTATCAGCAATCGAACGAAAAATCAACTTGTATGAACAAGTAACAACGGTCACCGATGTACCGGAAAGCGAAAGCTTAAAAACAAAGGCTATTCCAGTGCAAACGGCATCTGGTAAAGAAACAACAAATCCGTTGAAAGCTGATGCTTTGCTTAAAAGCATAATAAAGGAGACAGCTACTCCTCTTCCAGAAGGAAAAACTAGCTTGTTGGTTAATTCCAACCCTTGTACTAAAGGAATCAGTAAAATGACAATTTTGTCACCCACTAACGAATCTGTGCAGGAGCTTAAACCAGATTACAAAAAGGCTCTTAACAAAGAAGCTGAAAGATTCTATGTAATCTACAAAGGGCCACACGCCGGAATACATACAGACTGGGGAATTACAGAGACCTTCTGCAAGGTCGATAAAGTAACATGCAAAAAGTTCAGAAATGAAACAAGTGCACGACTTAGTTTTGCCACCTTCAATAACGAAGCCAATCAAACCAAAAAACCTCTTCTAAAGCCGAAAGTCCGGAAGATCAAAAAAGAACACAGAGACCAAAGATTTGACATCCCAAATGACGTCGAATATGAAGCCAACAACCCTGCAAACTCCTTTGAAGATTTCAGAATAATCTGGAGTAAAGCTAGAGCGGCATGCCCAGAAGATCTTATCCATGAGAGATTTTTCACAACAGATAAGAAAACCAAAAGTCTTTACAACTTCCTTGAAGGAGAAGATCCAAGATTAATCCAACAAGCCTTTTCAGCAGGATTAATAGACAACATCTATCCAAGTTGCAATTTGCAAGAACTAAAGTTCTTCCCATCCAGCATGATAGAAACCATTAAGAACTTCCGAAAGAAAGTTCTCAAAGCAAGAGATGATCCAATTTATATCAGAGTCATCTCCTCTCTTCCAGATTTGATTCAAGGAGCAACACTTGCCCCTTATCACTATCTAGCAATTGGCTTAGCAAAAGCCAAAAAAGACATCGAACAATCTCGACCCACGAAAGACAAAGATCTCCCGTTCGAAGAAATCCTTCATCCAAATCGTATCAACGGCCTTAGAAGAATTTATGAAAAGATCATTGAGATAATCTCAGGATCAAAGAAAAAAGTTAATTATACAAATTCACACTGTATAATCACCAGCTGGAGCTATGGCAACACCAGCAACGAAGACCTTGAACGAGCATCCAAATTCGGAGAACAGTTCACGAACAACAACTTTGATGCATCTACCACTACAAGACAAATTTTCTGTAAGTATGCGAAGCAGTTGTTTGAAGACCATCATTGCAACTACTGCAATTGCAGTGATTCCACGACAAAGGAGGGTCCCTTCTCTGAAGATGACAAATCTTCATCATCTTAAAGAAAGATGCCGCACGCGTTAAATGGCCCCCGCCACTCAAGAAAATAATGCCTCCTACATTATTAGAAGCTTTCCAGCTGTCCATAATAATGTAATCGTTAGTGGATAGAAACGTCATGCCTGACATAATAGGCAATTATCAGACCCTCTCAATGTATCTATAAATTGATAGTTATGTTTTCATTAGAGGATATCGCAAGAACGAGGGCAAGAAAAACACTCCCTATTCTGTAAATTTTTAATGTCTTGTGAGTAAAATCTCCCTTAGAAGGGAGAAGATGTAAAATATTGTAAGAGTACTCCCATTTCGGGAGCTCTTTTATTAATAAATCCATGTTTTGTTATACTTGAGTGTTCATACAAAATAGATTCATGAAACCTGTAAGTCACAGAGTGTCAGATCGACGATGGTCAACAGTACCGCAGGCATGAGGCCAACTGGGAAACCAACCACACAGACCAACGGATGACACAGGCTGGCTTGAATAATTTCTATCTATGTAAGTAATACTCCTACTCCAAAACACTTATTGATTAATGAGTTTTCACTTTACAATTTTTATATCTATTCCCTTCTTAAAATCCCACATACAAAAAATCCCACATTACAAATCCGTTTGGATTTGTAATGTGGGATTTTTTTGTATGTGGGATTTTAAGAAGGGAATAGATATAAAAATTGTAAAGTGAAAACTCACTAATCAATAAGTGTTTTGGAGTAGGAGTATTACTTACATAGATAGAAATTATTCAAGCCAGCCTGTGTCATCCGTTGGTTTGTGTGGTTGGTTTGGTACTGTTGACCATCGTCGACCTGACACTCTGTCACTTACAGGTTTCATGAATCTATTTTGTATGAACACTAAAGTATAACAAAACATGGATTTATTGATAAAAGAGCTCCCGAAATGGGAGTACTCTTACAATATTTTACATCTTCTCCCTTCTAAGGGAGATTTTACTCACAAGACATTAAAAATTTACAGAATAGGGAGTGTTTTTCTTGCCCTCGTTCTTGCGATATCCTCTAATGAAAACATAACTCTCAATTTATAGATACATTGAGAGGGTCTGATAATTGCCTATTATGTCAGGCATGACGTTTCTATCAACTAACGATTACATTATTGTGGACAGCTGGAAAGCTTCTAATAATGTAGGAGGCATTATTTTCTTGAGTGGCGGGGGCCATTTGACGCGTGAAGCATCTTTCTTTAAGATGATGAAGATTTGTCATCTTCAGAGAAGGGACCCTCCTTTGTCGTGGAATCACTGCGATTGCAGTAGTTGCAATGATGATCTTCAAAAAACTGCTCCGCATGCTTACAGAAAATTTGTCTTGTAGTGGTAGATACATCAAAGTTCTTGTTCATGAACTGTTCTCCGAATTTGGATGCTCGTTCAAGGTCTTCGTTGCTGGTGTTGCCACAGCTCCAGCTGGTGATTGTACAGTGTGAATTTGTATAATTAACTTTTTTCTTTGATCCTGATATTATCTCAATGATCTTTTCAGAAATTCTTCTAAGGCCGTTGATACGATTTTGATGAAGGATTTCTTCGAACGGAAGATCTTTGTCTTCCGTGGGTCGAGATTGTTCGATGTCTTTTTTGGCTTTTGCTAAGCCAATTTCTAGATAGTGATAAGGGGCAAGTGTTGCTCCTTGAATCCAATCTGGAAGAGAGGAGATGACTCTGATATAAATTGGATCATCTCTGTCTTTGAGAACTTTCTTTCGGAAGTTCTTAATGGTTTCTATCATGCTGGATGGGAAGAACTTTAGTTCTTGCAAATTGCAGCTTGGATAGATGTTGTCTATTAATCCTGCTGAAAAGGCTTGTTGGATTAATCTTGGATCTGCTCCTTCAAGGAAGTTGTACAGACTTTTGGTTTTCTTATCTGTTGTGAAAAATCTCTCATGGATAAGATCTTCTGGGCATGCCGCTCTAGCTTTACTCCAGATTATTCTGAAATCTTCAAAGGAGTTTGCAGGGATGTTGGCTTCATATTCGACGTCATTTGGGATGTCAAATCTTTGGTCTCTGTGTTCTTTTTTGATCTTCCGGACTTTCGGCTTTAGAAGAGGTTTTTTGGTTTGATTGGCTTCGTCATTGAAGGTGGCAAAACTAAGTCGTGCACTTGTTTCATTTCTGAACTTTTTGCATGTTACTTTATCGACCTTGCAGAAGGTCTCTATAATTCCCCAGTCTGTATGTATTCCGGCGTGTGGCCCTTTGTAGATTACATAGAATCTTTCAGCTTCTTTGTTAAGAGCCTTTTTGTAATCTGGTTTAAGCTCCTGCACAGATTCGTTAGTGGGTGACAAAATTGTCATTTTACTGATTCCTTTAGTACAAGGGTTGGAATTAACCAACAAGCTAGTTTTTCCTTCTGGAAGAGGAGTAGCTGTCTCCTTTATTATGCTTTTAAGCAAAGCATCAGCTTTCAACGGATTTGTTATTTCTTTACCAGATGCCGTTTGCACTGGAATAGCCTTTGTTTTTAAGCTTTCGCTTTCCGGTACATCGGTGACCGTTGTTACTTGTTCATACAAGTTGATTTTTCGTTCGATTGCTGATAGCTCTATGAGGAGCATTTGTTTCTTCATCCTCAGGGATTTGAGGTCTTCCATTTTGTAAATTTACTCTTTATCCTTCCCCTCTCTTTTTGTGAGTGAAGTTTGTAAGGAATATAACAATTCCTTGAATAATAATAACAATTCTTTGAATAATGGCATATAACAATTCTTTGTATGAAGTTTGTAAGGAATATAACTGGTATCTTGGTATGAAAAATGACATATAACAATTCTTTGAATAATAATAACCAAAAAATCATAAAGAAAATCTGAACCTCAGATGGAGACCTCGTAAACTCTTCCCAGCTTCGGGCAACCAAAAGTTGCATTAGAGGAGTTTATCCACAATCTTATCTTCCTCTAGAACTTCAAGGATCCATTATAGATGTTCAATCAATAGCTCCGAATAACTCAACATATCAATAGAACTCTCTGTCCTGAATTAAAACATCGCAATCCTCCTTAGATACCCCCGATCTTCTCAAAATTATGCCATTTTTCCGACTTGTAACATGGTCCTCACCTAGGCCCTCAAGCCAAAAGAGTAGTCAAGGCTCGAACATTTCCTTGCTAAAAGACAGAAGCAATTCACCACGAATCGAACGATACCCCTTTGCGGTAGAAACTGATGCGGCGAGCACACTCCCTTTCTTATATCTATTGATTGAAACACATTCGATCCCTACCCCTCTGAAACGCATGGGGTGAAAGGGCATAAACCTGTCGTAGGGAAAGACATCCCGATCAATCGGCGAACCAACCATCCTGAAGATGCAACCCTTGGGTCGATCATCACATTTGCCTTCTTCATGAGTCTTGCAAATCAAAATGGAACTACTCTGAACAAGGTCTTTGACACTTTAAAACCACTTAACTTATACACATATGTACCCTTCATATTCAAAGTGCCATGGCCTCTAAGGCCTAAATAAATATCAAGCTCATCTTCATTCTGAACAACCGTAATCAAAAGGCAGTCAGATATGAAAATACTGCAATGAATCATGGTATCAAACCATGCTCTCTACCCTCAACTATCTCCTTAGAATGCTTGTGACTTTCCATGATTCGAGTACGGATCATGTGCTTCCAGTAGTGTGGTCTCAATACTACATTCCACACTTATCCATACTTCCCTCAAGAATCATCTCGAGTCCTCTAAGTCACCTACTTATAATAATACTCCCAAGCATCTATGATAAGCATACATGAAAATTCTACTAAACCTATAGTCGCCTTGTGTATGCTAATCATATATAACACTGGATTTAATAGACATTTGAATAATTGATTCTACCCTAAGTCCACAACCAGACAAGGAACATGAAATAAGGCTAAATCAAACATTCTCAAGCTATAAAATCTTAGTTATGTACATCCATGATGCATAAACTAAACAACCACAGTAATAATGTCAGTTTCATATAACATATCAAGAAATCCCCATGCTATCAGGCCCTCAAACTAAACAAGGTCGTGTTTTTGTTGCATGATTTCACTAGGATAGGGAAGCCACAAATACATTATAACATATATTGGATCAAATAAACATTGAAACTCGCATTGGATCGTCCCACACAACACTAGCAACGTAGATCTCAACATAACAATTTTCTTAACTAGATTCAATTTTAGATTATTATTTCAAATCTTTCTAATAATTTTTTTTAAATCGTAGTCAGTTTTTCAATTTTTATCAGTAAGCTTGCACTCCTATATTCAACCCCCTACCCCACACTTAAATGATGCAATGTCCCCATTGCATGCTAAAACAATAAAAGAACGTAAAAATAAAGAGGAAGAATTGGAACATACACCCCTGGGGTAGTAGTGGTGATATCGAATGGGGCTGCTAAAAGTTGCTCCAAAAATTGATAGAAGACTAGAAACTGGAATGTTGCTTCTGAATGTGTCGGAAAATAAGACCAAGAACACTGACTTCTGAAAT
The DNA here is from genome assembly GCF_052849685.1 of Lactuca virosa. NCBI lineage: Eukaryota > Viridiplantae > Streptophyta > Magnoliopsida > Asterales > Asteraceae > Lactuca > Lactuca virosa. The sequence continues at coordinate 257,795,585 of NC_136434.1, forward strand.
GTGGTGAAAACGATTGCAGGTTAATGCAATGTACAGTGACCACGAAGTGGGAAATGTCGACCACTTCGTGTATTCGATTGAGGAAAAATGTGCATCGCAAATAAAAGCTTGCCCACAACGTGGTAAGTGTCGACCACGGCATGGTATCTAGAATGGCAACCACCTGTCACGATGAAAAATTCCCCCACGACATAGGAAAGTGTCAACCATGTCGTGGTAGCTTGGACGATACTCCTGATTCGCGTTGAAATAAAACTCCATGGCATGGGAACAACTTTTCCATGCCATAGGAAATTGATGAAATTAGAAACGTCACTCTTAGAAAAATAATCCCTAACAAAATCGACGCGCACCCTTCACTTAATAAAGGTCGTGGTTCTCGATTATCAACTTCAAACTCTCTCGGTTTTTTCTCTTTTGACAAAACAACATTCGGGCCTAGCGGCTGCACTTATTGAAGTCATCCGAAGGGCAAAAATTCTGCAAATATCTAAAACATTAAGAGCATCAACATGGAAAAAATAAAACAAAATAAAAATAAAAATAAAACTCACTAAAATAACCAACAATTGGCAAACCAAAATAACTAAAAAGGATATCTCGATCACTCGTCTTCGTCAAAATCAAGCTACAATTGTTGATTAAATCACTTAGATGCAAGAAGTGGTTTTCGAAAAACAATCGGGACCCGTCAGACGATTTCCTTTGTTTTCTTTGCACCATTAACTAATAAGTAGAACAAGAGTTGACCCAACTAGTCAAGAGTAGCAAGAGTTCGGCCTTCTGCTTAACCACCACGACACGCCTTTCTATACCACGCCTCGAAGATTGAGTTGGACAAATTACCAAAGTAGTAGACTAAACAAGTCAAGAATTCCCTAATCGCTTGCAATCTCGAAACCTATGCAAAAAGTAAAACCAAACAATGCGTACGATCACGAATTCCTACACAAAACAACAAAAACCTTCACAACAGGTGACATGATATCAAAGAAAAGTAAAAATAAAAATAAAAAAAACGAAAAATGAAAAAACAAAAATAATCAAATAAACTAAATCAATTGAAAAATGTCCCCCGGCAAGAAAATAAAATAACTAAAAACAATAACGAATAATCAAACAAACTAACTTAATAGAAAACCGTTCCCCGAAAACGGCGCCAAAAACTTGATGTGTATTTTTATAATGCACTATTTTTTTATATATAAGTCCTAGTATATCGCATCTAAACCACACCTTACAGGCAGTAAACCTGATCAAGTATAGTATAGTTTTGATAAGCAAAGGTTTCGAACTCAAGGGAACGGTAGTGAATTAATATTAGAATATTTGATTATAGGTTACACTAAATAAATGAAAGCAATAAAAAGAGGTTTTATTATAAAGGCTCAACTAAATCAACAACTAAACAAACTATATAAACTGATTAGAAACGAATCACTTTAGGTAATCAAGTTTAGATTGGATTACTTCTCAAAATCATGGTTATCTTCGTTAATAGGGCAATGGATCTATTAGTTGGTTATTGAATTCTAATGTGACTAGCTATCTTGATCGGTCTTCCTAGTACTAATAATTAATGAACAACTAACACAATGATCATGCAATTAATGAACACATAATTAATTTAATATATTGGGATGATGAATGATATGATCTAGTAATCTCTCATCAATGGTCATGACAATCAATCGAAGCATAGCATGGATATCTAAGCTCTCTGAAACACAAAAATCACAGATTAACATTATCTAACCCTAGGATTTGATCAATCTCTAATCCTAACAGTTTAATGATCATAAACTAATTAAGATTCAAGTTAATGTAATTAGATTGGTCCTCTTAAATACACACAACTCAACAATAGGCAATAAAAATCATAACTTTAACATGATAGGTGTGATCAATCAAACACAATTAATAACCAAACAAATAAAATCCAAAATCATTGAAATCAACACATAAAATCGAGTTTTATCTACTCCAAACAAAAGCAACATGTTTTAACACCTGGATTCAGAAAGTAAAAATAGTAGGAACACAACTGGAATACTAATTGTGATCAGAAAAGCAAACCGAATGATTCTCGACATGAATGTGCTCTCAAATCATTTAGATCTTCGTTCCATATTAACTTAACGGCCCTCCGGCCGCCTTCTAGACCCTCAAAACGACTTCTCATCGGTTTATAAGCGTAAGGAACGAATTAGGGTTGAAAATATATCATTAAGGGAAATTTTTGTTGGGTTTTGATCACTATAACATCCCTATGGTGCACATACAACCCTAATGTTTTGGGTCTAAGTTTTCTCTTGTTATACATGCAATATTCTTTTTCCAAAGCATAAAGCCTAACTAGTATACAAATTTGATATATGAATCATAAAAAAAAACTAGTTAGATGAATACCTGTTTGGGAGCTTAGGGGTTCAATTTATAGTGTGGAATCCCTAGGGTTTCATACATAAAACCCTAATTTACTTAAGCCTTTAAGTATTCCAATGATCGAATAATCCATTAGGCCCTTTGGACTAAATCTTCATGGACTCACACATAGATTTAGTCCATCCCAAATCAACATGGATTATTAGCCCAAACTATAAGTATTACTGATTTACCTAATCAGTCCCCGTTAATTTAATCAGTCTCTTTTGATCACTAAATTAACTCCAAATTAATTCTTGATCAATACTAATTAAATATTATGATTTCTCAATTAATATATTATTCATATAATATATTAATAAATCATAAATAACCTCTTTCTCAAATATCCATCCTATCAAATTGCTCTGGTGAAGGCAACCCAAAAGGACCATGCTACTATCGGGTCAACTATATACCAATTATAGTTATGGGCTTAGACACCTAATCCAACAGTCTCCCACTTGGATAAGTCTAATAACTATAACTGCAAGTACTAATTCAAAACCGACTAGCAATCATAGCTCTCAAAAGCCGCTGTCAACTCTGATCAATAACGCATCCTTTAGATAAGGGATCACATATTCCTCCATTTTACAAGATATCGTATGAACTCAGACATGGATTATAATCATTCTCTCTGTTCATGTGTTGTTTTTCCCGATTTCTGATTTATGACGACTGACTAATTGAACAAATCAAATCAGTCCACGCTTGGCCAAGCGCTTAGGTTGTCATCACTAAATAATCAAGGGGCCCACAGATATCGCTTTTATCCCTCTTAGTGTAAAAGGAACAGATAAACTTCGACTCATATGCTTGCTCAATTTACTCATCAAATCACACACAACAATACGTTTTATAACACCAAGTTACTGGTGCGTTTACACATCATCAATGTGCAACCGACTCGTAAACTACAACTCATATGTCTCTGCTTCAAGAATATAAGATATTATCGTCTCATAGTCACTCGTGATAAAATCCATGAAGTGATTCAGATGAGCGTGGGTTTAATCCAATACTCAAATCATATTATAGGAGTACTCATGAACACTGCATCAAACTTGTGCTATGTCTAAGCACTTAGACAATCTACAGTCGGATTCATGACAGTCTTACCTCATTACTTACTTCCAAAGTATGATTGACTGTGGATGTTTGAATAACCTAGTTATTCGGGAAGTAAAAACATGCGAAGTGAAACAGAAGAATAATCGAATCCAATATGGTCTCAAAAGTCTTGAATATAAATAAAAACACTTATTATTTAATCACCATATTGATTACACATTATTCAATGTATAATGTTTCGACTAATCAACTTAATACTTGAATTAAAACAATAGTTATCCCATCCTCTAAGCATGCACACTATGGTTACCTATGGTCCTTACTTTGTGAAATAGATCAATTGTAAACATTTCCAATGACACTCATTTCACAATTCCAAATCCTTATTGTAAGTGTAAGAATACGAAATTCTTGCCACTATTAGAATGTGTTAGATTCTAAACTATCATGCAATGATCCTTTTGTAATGTCAATGCACCAAAGTCACAGAGACTTGGACAATGATATTACAAATTACTCCACCAGAGATTGTTACAGGACAATTCCACAGATACGAAGTCTCATATTCAAAGTACATTCCTTTGAACATCCTTCATGCATGAAAGTTTTCAACTTACACATAGATTCTTAATATCCAACTGCCATTATGGAAACATTTCCATATTTGCCATGTGAAAATCATATCTATTCATAATCATGTCAATATGGTCCATCCATTACTATACTTCCACCTATCCATAAGCAACAAATCTTTGGCGAACCTCGGATTGTCCTTAACAGTTGTTTAATAACGTTGGTCATATATGGTTCTGGTCCATTTTCCTTCTTAATGCCCGAGGCATTTGGACAATTCATAACACACAAATATTATAACATATGCAATCAATCCTATACACGAAGCATGTGGGGCACGATTCATAATGTCTTACATAAAGACATGATACTTTACCAGTCTCTTGCTATAACATTTCCATATATAGAATTTTCTTATGTTGAATCATTTCATCATAACATTCATATATGTTCAAGACTAAATTCTATTAAAATCTCAATCTAAGCTTTTAGATTTGAAATAAAGTATGAGTTCCTCTCCCTTAATTATAGCAAAACAATTTTTTCAAACTGTGCAACTTTGCAAACTTTTGTTTTCTATAATTAGCATTGCTAACTCGCAATACTTAACGTAATAATTGTGCTCCCACTAGCATAATAATTACATTCTTACAAGCATAACACTTATGCTCCCACTAGCTTGGACATGTACCCAGAAATCAGCTGGACTTCTAAAAATCAATACTTATTGACTTTCTTTCCAAAGTTTAGATTTCTGATACTTGGTGCTTCAAAAGTCTTTTATTTAGACTTCACAAGCTTATACACCTTTCATTAGAAATCTCACATGTGTGTTTAAACAATTTTATAACTTACAACAGTAAGTCCCGAATGTTCGAACTTTTTCCATTTCTCACAATTCGAACTATAAAGAGGGATGTCGTAATCATAATCGAATTTGAGAATGCAATTAACACAACTGTAATCTCTTTAAAATCTACTTAGTGAAAGCGTTTCCTCACAATCATTTTCATGAAGCTGAGAGAAAACTTTACCACTTAGATTTAATGGTGTATGTGTTCCTATCCATGTGAATTTTTCAAAACCATAATCACAAGACAAGGTTTCTGAAAAATCCAAACTCATATGGACTGAACTAGTTCAATCTTAATTTCCTGCCATCTAGTAGCACAAGGGTCCTACCATTGTTTCCATGTTGTTGAGCAGCTTACCTATACAAATCAATGTACTTTCCATTGATCAAGGTGCTTTGCCTTATGCATTCAAATGAGAACTCATAGAACTCACATGCATAGTCAAACTAACTGGAATAGGCATAGAAACAAGAATATGTCAACACGATAGGTTATAAATCTTAAGTCGTGTGCTAGTGATTAACAATAGGTTTATTCTTGATTAGTTCTTGAACCTTTTTAAGATATTTAAGACACCCACTGACCTCTTGACATATAAGATTCTTTGTCAAGAAACATTCCTTGACACCCAAATACTTAAGAGTTAGTGTGGGTTCTTATCAAGATAAGCACTTCATGTAATTGGTCTTAGTTGATCTTTGTTTTATCTAAAGCATCACAACTACCATTTTCAAATATGCAAGAGTAAGAATCATTTCTACTCCATATTTCATGATGTGTTGTAAACCTTACTTAAGATATGTCACTCATGCCATAATCTTGGAGTATGACTCTAAGACTCGATTTTGGAACGGAGTATGACTTACCTGTGAAAACCGTCAAATTTCGGTCAAGTCAAAGTCAAAAAAAGGCAACAAGTCAAATCGGTCAACTCCAATAACCCTTGTATGTTAGGGTTTACGTTATGTAATCACTATATAATTCGCTATTTTAATGAGAAATCATCATTTGGAAAGTTCATGTGTTTGATTTTCCTTAGCCTTAATAGTGCTAAACAACGAACCAAAGCGATAAAACACTATTGCACAATCATCGGGATTGTGTACGACACTAAAACACGGTTTAACGGGGTTTACGAACCTGGCGTTGTGAAGCCGGACACTCAAATTAATCACAAACGAAACCTCTCTAAATCGTTTTCACTCTATCTCTTTCTATTTGAAATCTCTCCCAAATCTCTCTCAAAAAGTTACTTTAACTTTTTGTAATCATTTGGGTCATATCGACCCTTAACCGGGTCAAAAATCGCTTGAAACGGGGTAAAAACGGGTAAAATAGCCTTAAGGACCTGGAACTGAAGCTTCAGGACCGAAGCCTCTCATCCGAGGCCTCGGATCCGAAGCCTCTCATCAGGACCGAAGCTGAAGCCTCTCAGGAGACCGAATCCGAAGCCCTCAGACAGCAGCCTCGCATGCGAGGGTCCGAAGTCTCGGCCCCCATCCGAGAGGCCTCGCAGACGGCCCCTTTTTACCGGTTTTTCGACTACGACTTCGTTTTAACTCCGTTTTTCATTATTTTAACGTGGGATTTTCACCCAAAACTTTATTTTATAAACTAAGGCCCCAAAATATATAAATCTCCAGGGTTTTATAAAAATATATTAAAAGAATTAGTGGTTGAACTAATTATTGAGGGAATATTTGCTTTTCCTTAATTTATGGCAAAAGCAAACCACCACCACCTCACTCTATGATCAGCCACTCTTTCCCACTACCCCTTGTCTCCTTAGTGGACCTTTACACCCAATCTCCAGCTCTTCCCACGTTCTAAGAGCTGGAGGATTGATCCTCTCTCCTCATTCTCCATAAAGTTCTTTCATTCTACACATAGCAACCAAAGGACACTCTCCAAAATTCTCTCATCTTTTCTCTCAACTTCAAGAACTTCAAGGCTTTCTTCAGGGATTTCTTTCTTCAATTAGTAAGTATCTTCATCATTCATATAATTATTACACTCCATTCTACTCAAATCATGGATATCTTACACAAATTCCATCTTATTCGATGTTAGATTCTCGAATCATCAAGACATCTTCTTAGTGTCCTTGGGTTGAACACTTCCTCTCTCTCACTTTCATCTACTGAAACCACATAGGGTGAGTTCATACCCCTACATTTACATGTTTTGCTTAAGTTTTAAGGGGGGAATACAAGTAAAATCATCAAGAACACAATTAAACTTTTTCTATCAGATTACATCAGAAAAGATGAACTTCGATCACGGACTGTTTTGGTCAACTTAAATATTTTAGTTTTCAAAACTGTTACAGGTGCAAGTAGTTCAAACTCTTAGCTTTAAAATGGCTACTTGCACCTCTCCATATGAGTTTTATACAATTTATGGTGATTTTTACAAAACTGCCTGTCATTTCAGAGGCAAACCCGGACCAGTCTGTAATTATGAACATTTTCACCTCTGTTAGAGATCACTAAAAATCATGATAAACTTTACGAACAAACTAGACTCATATTCCAAACTCTCAGAATTTGTGGATTTGGATTTAGAGCTTTGATGATTTTTCTATAAATTTTCTAAGAACAGTAACAAAAACTGTATTCAACGAAAAGTTGCTGTCAACTTCATTTCACCTTGTAACATGTTGAGCAAGGTGTATATCTTTATGTGATTATATGTTATTGCAATATATGACATTTCATCTTAATATTTAGACACACATCAGTTTACAAATGGATTTGGACATATAAAATATAAAGAATAACAAGTGATTATAATCAAAGTACAACCGATACATTCAAACATTTAATAAACTATTTTGAATATAGTTTGCATACAATACTACGTACTACCCTTGGTGGATAAACTATAATAGGTATAGTTTATGATACATTACATAACACATACATTTAAAAAGGGTACATTTATACAAAGGATATTTTCATTAAGCAAGGTACGGCCATACGGTACCAAGTTTTCATAACACGTAATTCCGTTAATGACTTTGTGAGACATTTACTTCAAACTACCATTAAGTCATGTATTGTAACCAGAGTCTCCTTGAGGGAGAGCGTGATAGTTGTGTATAGATCTATATTGGGTTTGACAAACCCACACCTAAACTGCATGCAACAGTTAGACCGATAGGTCTGGGGTGACAAATGTCATAACATTTCCGACGCCCGAAGAACGTCGTTTTAGGCAACCTTTGTCATGGTATGGTTATAATAAACTCACACAAAGTATTAATAAATATTGGAATTTACGGGAACCTCATTAAAATTAAACGAGTTTATGTCGATTTAAACTTACATTATTTATTATAAGTAAGAAAAGTTACTTATACATTTCGGTCTTTGAATTTAAGACTACATATACATTTTAAGGAAAATATTGGATTTTCTAAAACAAATACTACTTTTACAAACGAAAGGCTTTTAATAATATCAAACAAAAGCTTATGAACTCACCAACCTTTGTGTTGACACTTTTTCAAACAACTTGTATTCTCAGGAAATCATTAAACAGGTAACCAAGTGCTTTTGAGGATGGGACGCTAAGGCGTCTACTATTTCATATTTTGTCAACATATTGTAATTGATTCGTAAACATGTAATTCATACAATGATGTAACTTTTTCAATTATATATATGTTGGTTGTGTTTGCTTGAATTACTATTACAATTGTTGTTATGATACTATACATGAAGTCCTCCACCCCCGGACGTTTCCGCCATCCTTGGATTGGGGGTGTGACATTACTTTCTTGATTTAACCATTTCAACAATTCCCGATTCCTTTTCTTAGCCATACAAATGCACTAAGGTGTCCTTAGAGGATTAACTGAGATATGGTTCCATAATCATTAGGATGATTATAAAACATAATACTAAAGTATTCTCCTTTCCTTTCAGATTGGAGAAACTTTTATCTTTCTGCCTAATTGATTCTTCTTATTCGTTCTGCTAGACATTGAAACTTTTCCAATGATTCAGAATTATACTTAATCTTGTAAGCACAACCATATTTACTGAACTTTCAGTAAATCATCACGAATGTACTTTATCGTCCTTTGTGGTGGATCTGACCAGTGCACATCAATGTGTACTAGATCCTTTCATCCTTCACTTGTCTTACAGACATATGTAAACAAGGAATTAGTCTTAATTTCCCAAGTACCAAGATTTCCATACATCACATGATTCAAATCATATGATTCCAAGTTTTTGTCCAAATGAAACTTGGTTGATGGGAATCTTTCTTTACTTAGTAAATTACGATACTACAACAATTGATATAACTAAGAATCAATCATATTCAATATTGCTATTAATAGAAACGTATGAGCAACAATTTTCACAAATGCTATTGCAAGGAAACATAAAATAAGATAAAATCAAAATTTTCTTTATTTATAAAATTGCAGAAAACTTGTCCTTACAATGCAACTACATATGAAAACTATGTTTCTAAATATTCCTAAGCAATCTATCATAACTCCTAAGCAGCAGCTCAAAAATCTGATCATCGAACAATGCGATCAAAATCCATTTCTTTGTGATAAGACTCAGCTTACTCTTCCTTTAAGCTTCCTTTCTTTTCTTCGATCCTATAAAATATCAAAATGCAATCTTATCACATCATGTATTAAGAATATGCAAATAGGAACTTAATAGAGTTAGATACTGGACTTACCTGAAGTAGAGTCATACATTTTGACTTTACCATCCTTGCGATCCTTCAGGTAGATACAACAGCTTCTCATCCAATGCCCCTTCTCTTGGAAATAGAAACAAACAGACTCTTTCAGAATGGTGCATGGGAGTATCTCAGATTCAACCTTTCTCTTTACCATTTGGTCAACGGTTTGACCTTGGCCAATCCCTTTCCATTGGGAAGAGAAAACTTTTCTGGACTTCCAATTTCGCCATTGTCAATGGAAGTTTGGGAGATTAATCTTCCAATCAAATTTGCTTGACCAGTGCGCCAAATCATTGTTGATTCAGCAGTAATTAGCAAATAGGTAAGATCGATAAGGGGCACGTCGTGATTTATCATATAGTAATCTTTAATGAACTCACTATATGACTTAGGAAGTGATTGAAGAACCAAGTCAACAACCAGCATCCTCGAGACATCGACACCCAACACTCACAGCCTATCAATAGCTGACTTCATCTCCAAGACGTGTGCACACATAGACCTTCCATCTTGGTGTTTGCTTGCCAATAGGGCTTGAGTGACCTTGAACTTTTCAAGTCGACGAACATGTGGGTTAGGGAGAACTATTGTAGGAGGTGTAGGAAGTGAAGAATGATTTCCATTTTCATGATCGAAGCGTGGAACATCATCTTCATGAGGGAAGCTATTTTCAAAAGATTTGGGAAGACCATAGTTGTCAGAATTAGACATCTACAAGGGACAAATTCAAGTTAATTGATTTAAGTCCTTAATATAACACCCAAATGAAATATTAAGGCTAAGACCCAACACAATATTTTACAATTCGGAAGAGGGATGCCGTAATCCAATTGCAAAATAGTTGAAGGTAGGTAAATGACGATTTACCAATTTCCACCACGAAAAATGAAAGTGAACATTAGGTTTTAAATGAATTGAAATTCCTAGATTCTTTGAGATTTATTGAACTTTTCAATGGCATGTTTAATCTCGATTATGCCCTTCAAGTTTGTGACTGGGATACCGAGGATCACAAACAAGGTGTGAATAACCATGCAAATTAGCTTGGTACTCTCGAAGACATCTATCACCTAATCAATGTGTCGGTTAACCACACACGCTCCATTGATCTATGATAATATACGAGCTACCCATTTCCATCTTACATTAGTCCCAGATTAGTGTGTCAGTTAACCACACACGCTCCACTAATGACCAATAAGGTGCAATGTGCAATTTCATGGATTAGCACCAAATTCACATTTTTCCTAAGTAACTAAGATTTGGGAATTTATAAAACATTTAGTTACTTGTATTTCATTATAATTATTAATGAAAGTTTGTGTCCTATCTTACCCGTTGAGCTAAAGACCCTCCACTGGTCAAGGGTGTGGTGGGTAAGAGTGGATACCCAAGGGCGGTCATTTTACAGGCCGCTTCGTTAAACACCCTTATAGACCATCTTCGTGAATGAGGCCTACTAACGGTAAGACTGACTTTTAACTTATACATATATAATATATTATACTTTTAATTTTGTATAGTATAAGGGTGTATTTTACACATTTAAACTAAGTGGTTTAATCTATTAATAAATTAAACTTTTAATTTAATTAAACTTAAACCATGTCATTATGGATTTATTAATTCTCTCTTTTAATTAACCACTTAATTAATTTAATAAAACCATAAGGGTGTAATTTGAACTATTCAAAATATCAAGGTTCTAAATTTAAGATTTCAAAACTAAGGCTACTTAATTAAATTTTAAGTTACAAAACCAAGAGGTGCATTTTTGAACTTTTTTCAAATTACTAGGGTTTTAGAATTTAATATTTCAAAATTAAAGCTTTTAATTAAATTTTAAATTCCTAAACTTGAGGGCAAGTTTTGAAACTCTTCAAAACCTCTTGAATTCCATAACTTAAGGAGTTAATGTTTCATGAATGAGACTTTTCATATTCCATAAGTTGAGGACAAGTTATGAAACTCTTCAAGAAATATTTAGATCAAATTTAACTAATAAAATTATCATATAATTTATTATTTACCAAATTGACCTAATTTAACTCACATAGCAAGACAATTCAAATCAAAGAATACAAATAATCAACTTATTATCTTAAAATTTGATAATTGTCTTTTAATTGGATGAGGATAATCATCACCATATAAAAAAACGAATTTTATGATACAAAACAATTTATGGCAATGTTCCTAATCCAATTCTGGTCAAGAAACCCGAAAATCTGCCATCTGATGATCCAACTCGTCGAGCCAGGCTATGGACTCGTCGAGTTCATCACCATATGATCTAACTCGTCGAGTTCCCTTATGGGAATCAACAAGTCTAGCAGTCAGTGGCCAAAAATCACATTTTTTCAGCTTTGGAAAATAAACAGTTGCATCAATATAACAGAAAACACCCTAGGCTCTGATACCACTGTTGGGTTTTAAGCACAATAACATCCCTATGGTGCACACACAACCCTAATGTTTTGTGTAGCACCTGTTTCCTGGTATGTATTTTATTTAAGTAATGTTGCATTTTTGGCCGGGGACTCGGCGAGTTGAAGGCCCAACTCGCCGAGTAGAAGCGGGATGAGACGCGGGATTTAAGTGATGGACTCGTCGAGTCGGGTCCCGGACTCGACTGTGATGGACTTGTCGAGTCGGGTCCCGGACTCGACGAGTAGGCTCTGTCTGGATAAAACCCTAATATGAGGGTTTGCACCCTATTTAAACAACCTTATACAACCTCCATTGTCCCTTTATGCTCCCAGAAACCCTCTATAGAAAACCCTAACCGTTGTTGAAGCAATCTAAGCCATTTTGTTGGATTTTGGTGTTGATAGTCTTAAGAAGGAAGGAGAAAGGCTTGAGGAAACAAGAGGAGACCATAGGGGTTCGAGTTTGTGCTTCATTTTCAGTCCTCAGAAGGTATAAAGTTGCTAACTTGCTTGTTCATTTGCTAGATCCCATTTTGTGGAGATTTAGGGCTTTTATAAGCCATTTTAGGTAGCCAACCATGAATGCAAGCATGGTTGGGGACAAGGATTCGGATCTAGGTCCTTTGAGGGGTCACAAGGCAGAAAGTGGGTGCTTTTCCACCCAAGGAAGACTCCATGCAACCCAAGAGCTTGTTTTAGGACCTTTTGGACTCAAAGTCCCATGCATGCACGTAAAGTTTGTAACTTTACGTGCTAGGACGATTGTAGGAGCCTAGATCTATCTTTTGGTCAAGAGTTGTACATCAAAAATCGAGTATTTAGGGTGTGGACGTGACCAACTCGGCGAGTCCGTTCTTGGGACTCGACGAGTCCAAGGCTTTGAGTCCCATATCTGTTGAGGGTCAAAAGGACTCAGTTGGGTGTTAGTAGGGTTGTAGTAGGACAGAAAGAGTGACCCAACGCATTGGACTTCATTTTAGACCTGGAGTTCATGGGACTCGACGAGTGCTAGAACAGACTCGGCGAGTCCAAGGCAATCTCCCAACCCTTGAAGATGAACTCGATGAGTTGTTCATACAACTCAGCGAGTCGAGGACAGGACGTGTTCTTAGGATGAAGACGGACTCGACGAGTGTTCATACCGCTCGGCGAGTCGGATGAAGGTTCATATGAGGTTGTGTTAGAAGGAGATCTCGTCGAGTCATCGCTAAACTCGACGAGTAGGGACGTGGAAGAGGACAGCTGAGGGGGTAGGGACTCGACGAGTTGACGACCCAACTCGGCAAGTCGGGTCAACTGGAAGTTGACTTTGACCTTGACCTTGACTTTGACTTTGACTTGGACTTGGTCTGGGGTAAAATAGTCATTTTACCCTAAGGGTAGATATCGGGATTCCGATTAAGTGTTTTGTGGGGATTATAGCCGGAGGACTTCCGGAGCAGCAGCAGTCAGAGATTCCCCGCACAAATATTCAACAGCTACTCGTTTGAGGTGAGTTACCTTCCAGTAGCGGTGGGTCTACGGCCATAATGCCGGCCCACCAGTAGGAGTTGTATGTTAGATGATTGTCTTTGTGATATCATCTAGGTTTGCTACTACCTGATATGTTATATGCTGGCATGATATGTTATATGTGATAGTAGTAGAGTTCGGTTGTTAGGACCGAAGGGTAGGTCAGACACCCCAGATATGTCTGACAGTATGTGATGATATGTTTATATGCTGGCATGATATGTTATATGTAATAGTGGTAGTAGGAGGGGAATAGTCCCCAAGTTCGGTTGTTAGGACCGAAGGGCAGTTCGGACACCCCAGATATGTCTGATAGTATGTTTATGTTGTGATATATGTGATAGTAGTAGTAGGGGGTGGAATAGTCCTCGAGGGTTGGTTGTTTGGACCGATGGGTAGGTCAGCACCCCAGAATTGCTTGACATGGGTAGGTCAGCACCCCAGAATGGCTTGACACGGGTAGGTCGGCACCCCAGAATGGCCGTATCGGGTAGGTCGGGCACCCCAGAATTGCCCGGCAGAATGTATGTTATGTGATAGTATGGTATGTGGTACGATGGGGGAACTCACTAAGCTTCATGCTTACAGTTTTCAGTTTTGTTTCAGGTACCTCTTCATCGAAGGGGAAGGAGTCGGCGCGGTAGCTGCACATCATACACACACCCCAGATTCTGCATTATGAGTTTCCTTGGGATTGTGCTCTGACATTATGAATATTTATGATTTGGATTTTCAGACATTATACATAGTTTTATGAGATGTTATGATTTGACAATGTTTTTCTTCCGATTGTTTTAATTAAAGTAATTTATAAAAAAATAAAATTTTTGGGCGTGAAAATTGGGATGTTACATGTTGGTATCAGAGCCCTGGTTTGAGGGATTCGGACACACCTTCGGGGGTGTCTGAACTCAAATCGAGAGATTTAAAAGATTTTTACAAATGGTTTTTAAAAAGCTAAGATTAAAAGAGTTTCGAGAAAGAACGAAGTGTGTGATGTGCGCGACCGGCCGAGCTCAAGTAAGTATTCCCTAAAGTACCCATACAAGTTGATGTTATGATTATCAGTTTCAGTAGAACAGCATGCTAGATTAGGACTAAGGATCTAGGAAGGATGCCTTATGTGCCTATTGTATGAGTACCAGCTTATTGAGAACTGCATGCTAGTACAGATTAGTCAGTATGATAGCCAGGATAGTATATGCTTGATTATGTGTACTCAATGCCCGAATGCTGCTTGCCTTGTGCTTTTAGGAGTTCTAGTTGTCTTTCACTAACTAGTAAACGAATATGTTAAGTTACATATTGCAAGGACTAAATAATTTCAGAAGGTTGGGTCTAGCCCTATTTCGCAGCTCTTGTTTGAGTCCAACCGTTGTAGGGTAGGATCTCTCATTCGAAGAATTATCTAGTTTGAGTAATATGTAATAGTATTCGCGAGCTAGTTAGGGGAAGAAAGCAGGGACTTCTTATGCAGCTGATGGCAGAGAGTGGGTTGGTGATTACCTAGGGCAAGCCTAGGATGAGATTAGCATGAGATCAGCAGTAGTAATAGAAGGGACTTGGTGGAGTCGAGGCGGTTCTTGAGGAAAGTACAGATAGATGTGGAAGGTAGTATGGGCCCGTACTACTGAAAGCAGCGGATCCGTACTTGAATCGAGGAAGGCTGAGGCAAGACCAGGGAACTTGTGACGGGTGTGATCCCTCTAGATGTATCAGTATCACTGACGGTTGTCATTATGTGTTGTAGAATGGTGGTACTACGTCCGAGGCCAACAGTTGGCAGCTCAGGAGAGGGATCGGGTTCAGGTTCAGGTTCCGAACCAGTGGATGAGAGGCTACGCGAGTTCATCGCGTTCGAGATCACTAGAGGCATCCTTGATGCGACCCCGGTCATCTTTGGGTCGATCAAGGAAGGGATTGTTGAGCTGATGGAGGATCGCCTCCGGGCGTTCAGGAGCGACATGGCGAACAGCCAGTCAGGATCACGCACACTGTCCTTTAAGGACTTCAGGGGCAGTGGTGCACCGGATTTCCATGGGGCAAAGGACCCCATTGCGGCCAGGCGATGGATTGCAGACATTGAGTCTGTACAGTTGACCAGCTTCTGCCCTATGGGGTCGAAGCTGAGATATGCAGCAGGATGCTTGAGAGATAGGGCCAGGGATTGGTGGGAGTCGGTTGGTGACTCTCTAGGAGCCCCGGCGGTTGAGGCTATGACGTGGCCGGACTTTGTGACTCGGTTCAGAGCGGAGTTTGCACCTGCAGTGGAGCTCCAGCAGTTGGCGAGGGAGTTCTTAGATATGAGACAAACTATGGAGACTGTGGCAGAGATCACCGCCAAGTTCCGGGAGAGGGCATTGCTAGTGCCCCAGTATGCAGGAGATGAGGACATGAGGAGGACCCGCTATCATGACATGCTGCGAGCCGACATTCGGGAGCATGTTAGTTTTTCAGCTTGCCCTACCTTGGAGTCCATGATTTCCAGGGCAAGGGAGAGGGAGATCGATCTGGAGCATGTCCGGAAGAGGAAGGTAAAGGAGGGGCAGACGATTGGGGCTTCGGGGAAGAAGCCCAAGGGATCAGATGGTAGGTCGAAAGGCCAGTCAGGACTAGGCCGCTGCACGAAATGCGGCAGGCCACATGAGGGGGCGTGTAGATTGGGATCGTCGGGCTGCTACAAGTGCGGCAAGACGGGGCACTTCAGCAGGGATTGTACCGCCCCTACACCGGTTATTCAGACATCTGAGTTGTTGTGTTTCCACTGCAACCAGAGGGGCCACAAGAAGGCCAACTGCCCCCAGTTGACAGCAGCAGCAACTCCAGTGAAGGCGCCAGCTCCAGCGACCCTGCAGATTACTGACGGTCGGCAGGGCAAGTCAGAGGGTCCAGTGGTGAGGAGTCGGGCCTTCCAGTTGACTACCAAAGAGGCACGTGCTACACCCGATGTGGTGCCGTTTATGCTTTTATGATATGATGTTGTGATTTTGATATGTTATGTGTGTGCTTTGTTTAGGATCGTTCCATGTGAACGGTTTTCCAGTTCAGGTATTGTTTGATTCGGGTGCTACCCGATCATTTGTCTCTCTTGCGCTTAGCAAGAAGTTCCCTGAGTCTTCGGGCATGTTGGATTGCCCTCTAGAGGTCGAGATTGGGGACGACCGATCAGTGCGAGTATCTGAGGTCTTCCGAGATTGCGTTTTGAGATTGTTCGAGGAGCGTTACCTGGTAGACCTGGTTCCTATTCCGTTGAGAGGGAACAAGGTGATTATGGGCATGGATTGGCTAAGCCCCAATGGGGCGGTGATCGACTGCGCGCAGCAGTTGGTGCGGATCAGGACCCCAAGTGGGGGAGAGCTGGTGATTCAGGGCGAGAGGCCACATCGAGGACCAGCTTTATGTTCGGTGGCGAGGGCTAGGCGTTACCTTCAGCAGGGATGCGCAGGATATGTCGCCTATGTAATGGACACCCGAGAGGTAGGTAAGACGTCAGTGAGCGATGTTCCGGTAGTATGAGACTACGCAAATGTGTTCCCGGAAGAGCTTCCTGGGATTCCCCCGGAGCGTCAGGTGGAGTTCAGGATCGATTTGGTTCCTGGTGCGGCCCCGATTGCCAAGGCGCCGTACCGGTTGGCTCCTCCCGAGATGCAGGAGTTGTCTACGCAGCTGCAGGAGCTGCTAGACAAGGGATTTATCAGGCCGAGTAGTTCACCTTGGGGAGCCCCGATCCTGTTTGTCAAGAAGAAGGATGGGTCGCACCGTATGTGCATAGACTACCGGGAGCTGAATAAGGTAACGGTGAAGAACCGTTACCCACTCCCGAGGATTGACGACCTCTTTGACCTGCTGCAGGGAGCATCTTGGTTTTCCAAGATTGATTTGCGCTCAGGTTACCATCAGATGAGGGATAGAGAGGAGGATGTGCAGAAGACAGCGTTTCGGACTCGCTATGGTCATTACGAGTTCGTGGTGATGCCCTTCGGGCTCACCAATGCTCCTGTCGCGTTCATGGATCTCATGAACCGCGGACCGATGCTGGATCGGTCCGTGATAGTATTTATTGACGACATCTTGGTCTATTCCAAGACGCAGGAGCAGCATGAGGAGCATCTGCGAGAGGTTTTGGATACTCTGAGGAGAGAGAGCTTGTACGCTAAGTTCTCCAAGTGTGAGTTCTGGTTGCGCGAGGTGCAATTTCTTGGGCACCTTGTCAACCAGAACGGTATTCTGGTCGACCCGGCCAAGGTGGATGTCATGATGAGATGGGAGGTTCCGAAGTCTCCATCTGAGATTCGGAGTTTCCTGGGTTTAGCCGGCTACTATCGGAGATTCATACAGGATTTCTCCAAGATAGCCGTACCCTAGACGCGGCTGACGAAGAAGGCCGTAGTCTTTCGTTGGTGGCCTGAGCAGCAGGCAGCATTTGAGACACTGAGGCAGAGGTTAGCGAGGCGCCGATTTTAGCCCTGCCAGAGGGCGTAGAGGATTTTGTTGTGTACTGCGACGCGTCTATATCAGGGTTGGGAGCGGTATTGATGCAAAGAGGGCATGTCATCGCCTACGCTTCGAGGCAGCTGAAGCCTCACGAGGCGAACTACCCGACGCATGATTTGGAGCTGGGGGTGTTGTTTTTGCCCTCAAGATTTGGCGTCATTACCTCTTTGGGGTCCGTTGTACCATTTACACGGACCATAAGAGCCTGAGGTATCTCATGGACCAGCCAAATCTAAATATGAGGCAGCGTCGGTGGCTTGATGTGGTAAAGGATTATGATTGTGAGATCCTTTACCACCCGGGGAAGGCCAACGTGGTGGCCGATGCGCTTAGCCGCAAGGCGGCACCGATCAGAGATATCTGCATGCGGATGACAGTAGTGACCCCGTTATTGGAGCAGATCCGAGAGGCTCAGCAGGAGGCTATGAAGGAGGAACATCGGAAGAGTGAGGGTATAGTGGGTCAGGTTTCCTCCTTCGACTATGACAGCAGGGGATTATTGACATTACATCGCATGGTGTGGGTTCCATACCTCGGAGGCGTGCGCCAGGTTTTGATGGAGGAGGCGCACAAATCCCGATTCTCCATTCATCCCGGGGCGACGAAGATGTATAGGGATCTTCGTCTTGATTATTGGTGGCCCTGCATGAAGTGGGATGTAGCATGGTATGTGGAGCGGTGCTTGACCTGCAGGAAGGTCAAGGCCGAGCACCAGAGGCCACACGGCAAGATGCAGCCGTTGGATATTCCCCTGTGGAAGTGGGAAGATATTACTATGGATTTCATCACCAAGCTTCCCAGGACCGCGCGGGGAGTGGATTCCATATGGGTCATCGTGGATCGGTTGACCAAGAGTGCCCATTTTATACCGATCCAGGAGAGCATATCGGCCGAGAAGCTGGCCGATATTTATATTCAAGAGGTGGTGGCTCGTCACGGGGTGCCGGTCTCCGTGATTTCTGACAGGGATGTTCTGTTCACTTCCAGGTTTTGGAAGAAATTCCACGACGAGTTGGGTACTCGTCTGCATTTCAGCACCGCCTTTCACCCGCAGATGGATGGCCAGAGCGAGCGGACCATCCAGACTCTGGAAGATATGTTGCGGGCGTGTGTGTTACAATTTGGTGGTAGTTGGGATACTTACCTTCCGTTGGCTGAGTTCTCCTACAACAACAGCTACCACGCAAGTATTGACCGTCCTCCCTTTGAGATGTTATACGGGAGGAAGTGCAGGACCCCGATATGCTGGGGCGAGGTTGGCCAGAGGGTCATGGGGAGCACCGAAGTGGTGCTCAAGACGACGGAGAGGATTCAGCAGGTCAGGAGCAGACTTCAGACTGCACAGAGTCGGCAGAAAAGTTATGCCGATAAGTGTCGATCAGACCTGGAGTTTCAGGTCGGGGATATGGTTCTCCTGAAGGTGTCGCCATGGAAGGGGGTTATCCGATTCAGGAAGCGGGGCAAGTTGGGCCCCAGGTATACTGGACCTTTCAAGGTCATAGCCCGGGTGGACAAGGTGGCATATCGGCTGGACCTGCCAGCCGAAC
The DNA here is from genome assembly GCF_052849685.1 of Lactuca virosa. Taxonomy (NCBI): domain Eukaryota; kingdom Viridiplantae; phylum Streptophyta; class Magnoliopsida; order Asterales; family Asteraceae; genus Lactuca; species Lactuca virosa. Next base: position 257,815,208 of record NC_136434.1, read on the forward strand.
TCAATCAGATTCATAGCACCTTCCACGTCTCCCAGCTACGGAAATGCCTGGTGGACGACTCAGCAGTGGTACCATTAGAGGATATTCAGGTCGATGAAAGCCTGAATTACATTGAGCGGCCTGTAGCGATTCTCGACCGGAAGTCGAAGGATCTGAGGAACAAGAGGGTGGAGCTCGTGAAGGTGCAATGGCAGCACCGGAAGGGCTCGGAATGGACCTGGGAGCCAGTGGATGAGATGATGGGGCATTACCCAGAGCTATTCCAGGATCGAGCAGCAGACTTCGAGGACGAAGTCTAAAATAAGTGGGGGAGATTTGTAGCACCTGTTTCCTGGTATGTATTTTATTTAAGTAATGTTGCATTTTTGGCCTGGGACTCGGCGAGTTGAAGGCCCAACTCGCCGAGTAGAAGCGGGATGAGACGCGGGATTTAAGTGATGGACTCGTCGAGTCGGGTCCCGGACTCGACGAGTAGGCTCTATCTGGACAAAACCCTAAACTGAGGGTTTGCACCCTATTTAAACAACCTTATACAGCCTCCATTGTCCCTTTATGCTCCCAGAAACCCTCTATAGAAAACCCTAGCCGTTGTTGAAGCAATCTAAGCCATTTTGGTGGATTTTGGTGTTGATAGTCTTAAGAAGGAAGGAGAAAGGCTTGAGGAAACAAGAGGAGACCAGAGGGGTTCGAGTTTGTGCTTCATTTTCAGTCCTCAGAAGGTATAAAGTTGCTAACTTGCTTGTTCATTTGCTAGATCCCATTTTGTGGAGATTTAGGGCTTTTATAAGCCATTTTAGGTAGCCAACCATGAATGCAAGCATGGTTGGGGACAAGGATTCGGATCTAGGTCCTTTGAGGGGTCACAAGGCAGAAAGTGGGTGCTTTTCCACCCAAGGAAGACTCCATGCAACCCAAGAGCTTGTTTTAGGACCTTTTGGACTCAAAGTCCCATGCATGCACGTAAAGTTTGTAACTTTACGTGCTAGGACGATTGTAGGAGCCTAGATCTATCTTTTGGTCAAGAGTTGTACATCTGAAATCGAGTATTTAGGGTGTGGACGTGACCAACTCGGCGAGTCCGTTCTTGGGACTCGACGAGTCCAAGGCTTTGAGTCCCATATCTGTTGAGGGTCAAAAGGACTCAGTTGGGTGTTAGTAGGGTTGTAGCAGGACAGAAAGAGTGACCCAACGCATTGGACTTCATTTTAGACCTGGAGTTCATGGGACTCGACGAGTGCTAGAACAGACTCGGCGAGTCCAAGGCAATCTCCCAACCCTTGAAGATGAACTCGACGAGTTGTTCATACAACTCGGCGAGTCGAGGACAGGACGTGTTCTTAGGATGAAGACGGACTCGACGAGTGTTCATACCGCTCGGCGAGTCGGATGAAGGTTCATCTGAGGTTGTGTTAGAAGGAGAACTCGTCGAGTCATTGCTAAACTCGACGAGTAGGGACGTGGAAGAGGACATCTGAGGGGGTAGGGACTCGACGAGTTGACGACCCAACTCGGCGAGTCGGGTCAACTGGAAGTTGACTTTGACCTTGACCTTGACTTTGACTTTGACTTGGACTTGGTCTGGGGTAAAATAGTCATTTTACCCTAAGGGTAGATATCGGGATTCTGATTAAGTGTTTTGTGGGGATTATAGCCGGAGGACTTCCGGAGCAGTAGCAGTCAGAGATTCCCCGCACAGATATTCAATAGCTACTCGTTTGAGGTGAGTTACCTTCTAGTAGCGGTGGGTCTACGGCCACAATGCCGGCCCACCAGTAGGAGTTGTATGTTAGATGATTGTCTTTGTGATATCATCTAGGTTTGCTACTACCTGATATGTTATATGCTGGCATGATATGTTATATGTGATAGTAGTAGAGTTCGGTTGTTAGGACCGAAGGGTAGGTCAGACACCCCAGATATGTCTGACAGTATGTGATGATATGTTTATATGCTGGCATGATATGTTATATGTAATAGTGGTAGTAGGAGGGGAATAGTCCCCAAGTTCGGTTGTTAGGACCGAAGGGCAGTTCGGACACCCCAGATATGTCTGATAGTATGTTTATGTTGTGATATATATGATAGTAGCAGTAGGGGTGGAATAGTCCCCGAGGGTTGGTTGTTAGGACCGATGGGTAGGTCAGCACCCCAGAATTGCTTGACATGGGTAGGTCAGCACCCCAGAATGGCTTGACACGGGTAGGTTGGCACCCCAGAATGGTCGTATCGGGTAGGTCGGGCACCCCAAAATTGCCCGACAGAATGTATGATATGTGATAGTATGGTATGTGGTACGATGGGGGAACTCACTAAGCTTCGTGCTTACAGTTTTCAGTTTTGTTTCAGGTACCTCTTCATCGAAGCGGAAGGAGTCGGCGCGGTAGCTGCACATCATACACACACCCCAGATTCCTCATTATGAGTTTCCTTGGGATTGTGCTCTGACATTATCACTATTTATGATTTGGATTTTCAGACATTATACATAGTTTTATGAGATGTTATGATTTGACAATGTTTTTCTTCCGAATGTTTTAATTAAAATAATTTATAAAAAAATGAAATTTTTGGGCGTGAAAATTGGGATGTTACACTTTGGATCTAAGTTTTCTCTAGTTATACATGCAATATTCTTTTTCCAAAGCATGAAGCCTAACTAGCATACAAATTTGATATATGAATCATAAAAAAAAAAAAAAAAAAACTAGTTAGATGAATACCTCTTTGTGTAGCTAGTGATTCTTGGCCTTTCAAGAGCATAGTACCTCAAGTGTGATACCTCTAATGGAGTCACAAACACCATGAACATATGGAGGATAAAGAGAGTGAGGAAAGGAGGCACCAAATCAGCTAGGGTTTCACCTATGGAGTGCTTGGCCGATTTTGGGAGCTTAGGGGTTCAGTTTATAGTGTGGAACCCCTAGGGTTTCATACCTAAAACCCTAATTTACTTAAGCCTTTAAGTATTCCAATGATCCAATAATCCATTAGGCCCTTTGGACTAAATCTTCATGGACTCACACATAGATTTAGCCCATCCCTAATCAACATGGATTATTAGCCCAAACTATAAGTATTACTGATTTACCTAATCAGTCCCCGTTAATTTAATCAGTCTCTTTTGATCACTAAATTACCTCCAAATTAATTCTTGATCAATACTAATTAAATATTATGATTTCTCAACTAATATATTATTCATATAATATATTAATAAATCACAAACAACCACTTTCTCAAATATCCATCCTATCAAATTGCTCTGGTGAAGGCAACCCAAAAGGACCATGCTACTATCGGGTCAAGTACATACCAATTATCGTTATGGGCTTAGATACCTAATCCTACAATTTTCAGGTCTATTTATAGCTTATACCTGGTCACCACATCGTGGTAGACCGCCACCACGTCGGGGTCCTCGTCGAAATCCCGTATCCGCCATGTCATCTGATTGGTCGCGAATATTCCATTCACCATGTCGTGGTTGGATCACCACGTCGTGGTGATTAGGAATCAACATTTTCTCGAAACATGAAAGTCGTCCAACATTGTGTCTAGATTTCAGAACATTTTGAATATCGTCAATCGGATTTACGAGCTATGAGATATGGCTAAAACATTGACGAGGGGTTAAGGTGTCCAGCAACATCCTTTTTACGTATTTTTAGCTCCTTTATCCTCCTTTTGCATTTCAGCTCCCATTTTAACTGTAATTTAACATTTCCTAGCATATTAAGTATCTTTTAGGTCTAAATAATATAAAAACATAGTATAAAATAATAAGAAAACGTCATCAATATATGTATAAAATAGACGTTATCAAACTACCCCACACTAGTCTTTTGCTTGCCCCTAAACAAAACTGATTTTATTATTATCATATCAAGACTTTATCTACCAACATCGCACAAGACAATCCTTTTTAAGCCTCTCTATTACTCCAAGACCGCAATGCATATATTTGTGTGTAGATTTTCCTAAGAGTTTCCCCAATTCTAAATACTCACAATCTTCATAAACACTTGCCCACTTCTTTTGAACAACGCTCATTTTATGCATCCCTCCGAATTCATCCCCATAAAACTTTCTTAACCTCAATGAATTTTTGATTAAGCCCCCAAGCATACATATCGAAACCTACAAATAAAAAAATTACAATAATAAATACTTGGCAAATTTTCGCCTTATTCTCGAGTTTTCGATAATTTAGAGCTTTTGTACATGATATTTATTGATCTTCATACATTCGTAGACTCTCTCAAACTTTTTTTTTCTTTTTTTTTTCTATTTTTTTCGATTTTTTTCACTCTTTTTTCTTTTTTTTTTCACTTTTTTCACTCAAAACTAAAAATCCTATAAAATATATGCTTAAGCAAGGGAACATAACCTCAACCCTTATTGGTTAGAGGTATTAGTTACAGGTACAATGACTACATAAGCTCTCTTGATACATTTATAGTACACGATGCTAAACATATTGCGGCCCCCAAACTAATCAAGGTTGTGTTTTTGTTCCATGATTTCACTAGGATATTGAAGCCACATATTCACTATAGCAAATATTGGGTCAAATAAACATTGAAACTTGCATCGGATCGTGCGACACAACACTAGCAACCTAGATCTCAACATAACAATTTCTTAACTAGATTTAATTTTAGATTATTATTTCAAATCTTTCTAATAGTTTTTTTTTCCAAAATCGTAGTCATTTTTTCAATTTTTATCAGTAAGCTTGCACTCCTATATTCAACCCCTACCCCATACTTAAATGATGCAATGGCCCCATTGCATGGTAAAACAATAAAAGAACATAAAAATAAAGAGGAAGAATTGGAACAGACAACCTTGGGGTAGTAGTGGTGATATCGAATGAGACTGCTAAAAGTTGCTCCAAAAAATGGCTAGAAGACTAGAAACTAGAATGTTGCTTCTGAATGTGTCGGAAAATAAGACCAAGAAAAATTACTTCTGAAATGTGGTGCAAAAGATTGCAAATGAATTTAATGTACAGTGACCACGACCTGGGAAATGTCGACCACTTCGTGTCCTCGATTGAGGAAAAACTTTGCATCGCGAATAAAAGCTTGGTCACGACGTGGTAAGTGTCGACCACATCGTGGTATCTAGAATGGCAACCTCCTCTCGCGATGAAAAACTCCCCCACTACATTGGAAAGTGTCAACCATGTCGTGGCAGCTGGGACAATACTCCTGATTCGCGTTGAAATAAAACTCCATCGCATGGGAAAAATTGGAAACGCCACTCTTAGAAAAATAATCCCTCACAAAATCGATGCGCATCCCACACTTATTAAAGGTCGTGGTTCTCGATTATCAACTTCAAACTCTCTCGGTTTTTTCTCTCGTAACAAAATAGCATTCGGACCTAGCAGCTGCACTTGTTGAAGTCATCCGAACGGAAAAAATTCTTCAAAATATCTAAAACATCAAGAGAATCAACATGGAAAACAAAATAAAACAAAATAAAAAGAAAACTCACTAAAATAACCAAAAATTAGCAAACCAAAATAACTAAAAAGGATATCACGATCACTCGTCTTCATCAAAATCAAGCTACAATTATTGATTAATTCCCTTGGATGCAAGAAGTGGTTTGTGAAAAAAAAATCAGGACCCGTCAGATTATTTCCTTTGTTTTCTTTGCACCATTAACTAATAAGTAGAACAAGAGTTGACCCAATTAGTCAAGAGTAACAAGAGTTTGGTCTTCTGCTTAAACACCATGACACGCCTTTCTATACCACACCTTGAAGATTGAGTTTGACAAATCACAAAAGTAGTAGACTAAACAAGTCAAGAATTCCCTAAGCGTTTGCAATCTCGAAACTCGTGCAAAAAGTAACACCAAACAATGTGTATGATCACGAATTCCTACACAAAACAAAGAAAAAAAACCTCCCAACAAGTGACATGATATCAAAGAAAAGAAAAAATAAAAATAAAAATAAAAACGAAAAATGCAAAAATAAAAATAATCAAATATACTAAATCAATTGAAAATGTTCCCTGACAAGAAAATAAAATAACTAAAAACAATAACGAATAACCAAACAAACTAAATTAATAGAAAACCGTTCCCCGGAAACGTCGCCAAAAACTTGATGTGTATTTTTATAATGCACTATTTTTTTATTTATAAGTCCTAGTATAATGCATCTAAACCACACCTTACAGGCAGTAAACCTGATCAAGTATAGTATAGTTTTGATAAGCAAGTGTGTCGAACTTAAGGGAACGGTAGTTAATTAATATTAGAATATTTGATTATAGGTTACATTAAATAAATGAAAGCAATAAAAAGGGGTTTTTATTATAACAACTCAACTAAATCAAAAACTAAACTAACTAGATAAACTGATTAGAAACAAATCACTTTAGGTAATCAAGTTTAGATTTGATGACTTCTCAAAATTATGGTTAACTTCGTTAATAATGCAATGGATCTATTAGTTGGTTACTGAATTCTAATGTGACTAGTTATCTTGATCGGACTTCCTAGTACGATAATTAATGAACAACTAACACAATGATCATGCAATTAATGAACACATAATTAATTTAATATATTCAGATGATGAATGATATTATCTAGTGATCTCTCATCAATGGTCATGACAATCAATCGAAGCATAGCATGAATATCTAAGCTCTCTGACACAGCCAAAATCACAGCTTAACATTACCTAACCCTAGGATTTGATCAATCTCTAGTCCTAACAGTTTAATGATCATAAACTAATTAAGATTCAAGTTAATTTAATTAGATTGGTCCTCTTAAATACACATAACTCAGCAATAGGCAATAAAAATCATAACTTTAACATGATAGGTGATGATCAATCAAACACAATTAATAACCAAACGAATAGAATCCAAAATCATTGAAATCAACACAAAAAATCAAGTTTTATCTACTCCAAACAAAAGCAACAGGTTTTAACACCTGAATTCAGAAAGTAAAAATAGTAGGGACACAATTGGAATACTAACTGTGATCAGAAAAGCAAACCAAATGATTCTCGATGTGAATGTGCTCTCAAATCCTTTATATCTTCGCTCCATATTAACTTAACGGCTCTCTGGCCGCCTTTAGACCCTCAAAACGACTTCTCATAGGTTTATAATATATATCATTAGGGGAAATTTTCAGGTCTATTTATAGCTTATAATTGGTCACCACATTAAGGTAGATAGCCACGACATCCTGGTCCTCGTCGAAATCCCGTATATGCCAGATCATCTGATTGGTCGCGAATATTCCATTCACCATGTCGTGGTTGGATCACCACGTCGTGGTGATTAGGAATCAACATTTTCTCGAAACATGAAAGTCGTCCGACATTGTGTCTAGATTTCAGAACATTTTGAATATCGTCAATCGGATTTACGAGCTATGAGATATGGCTAAAACATTGACGAGGAGTTAAGGTGTCCAGCAACATCCTTTTTACGTATTTTTAGCTCCTTTGTCCTCCTTTTGCATTTCAGCTCCCATTTTAACTGTAATTGAACATCTCCTAGCATATTAAGTATCTATTAGGTCTAAATAATATAAAAACATAGTATAAAATAATAAGAAAATGTCATCAATATATGTATAAAATAGACGTTATCAAACTAACCCACACTAGTCTTTTGCTTGCCCCCAAACAAAACTGATTTTATTATTATCATATCAAGACTTTAGCTATCAACATCGCACAAGACAATCCTTTGTAATCCTCTCCATTACTCCAAGACCGCAATGCATGTATTTGTGTGTAGATTTTCGTAAGAGTTTCCCCAATTCTAAATACTCACAATCTTCATAAACATTTGCCAACTTCTTTTGAACAACGCTCATTTTATGCATCCCTCCGAATCCATCCCCATAAAAATTTCTTAACCTCAAGGTATTTTTTATTAAGCCCCCAAGCATACATATGGAAAAATAACCTAGAAATAAAAAATTACAATAATAAATACTTGGCAAATTTTCGTCTTATTCTTGAGTCTTCGATAATTTGGAGCTTTTCTACATGATATTTGTTGATCTTCATAGCTTTGTAGACTCTCTCAAACTCTTTTTTTTCTTTTTTTTTTTCACTTTTTTCACTCAAAACTAAAAATCCTATAAAATATATGCTTAAGAGGGAACATAACCTCAACCCTTATTGGTTAGAGGTATTATTTAAAGGTGCAATGACTACATAATTTCTCCTTGATACATTTATAGTACACGATGCTAAACATATTGCGGCCCCCAAACTACTCAAAGTTGTGTTTTTGTTCCATGATTTCACTAGGATAGGGAAGCCACAAATACACTATAACAAATATTGGCTCAAATAAACATTGAAACTCGTATCGGATCGTCCCACACAACACTAGCAACCTAGATCTCAACATAACATTTTTTTAACTAGATTCAATTTTAAATTATTATTTCAAATCTTTCTAATAATTTTTTTTAATATCCTAGTCATTTTTTCAATTTTTATTCATAAGCTTGCATTCCTATATGCAACCCCTAACCCACACTTAAATGAAGCAATGTCCCCATTGCATGCTAAAACAATAAAAGAACAAAAAAATAAAGAGGAAGAATTGGAACAGACTCCCCTGGGGTAGTAGTGGCAAAATCTGCATCGCGAATAAAAGCTTGGTCACTACGTAATAAGTGTCGACCACATCGTGGTAACAAGAATGGCAGCCTCTTCTCGCGATGAAAAACTCCCCCACGACATTGGAAAGTGTCAACCATGTCGTGGCAGTTGGGACGATACTCCTGATTCGTGTTGAAATAAAACTCCATGGCATGGGAACAGCTCTTCCATGCCATAGGATATTGATGAAATTAGAAATGCAACTCTTAGAAAAATAATCCCTCACGAAATCGACACGCACCCACACTTATTAAAAGTCGTGGCTCTCGATTATCAACTTCAAACTCTCTCGGCTTTTTCTCTTGTGACAAAATAGCATTCGGGCCTAGCGGCTGAACTTATTGAAGGCATCCGAAGGGCAAAATTTATGCAAAGATCTAAAACATCAAGAGCATCAACATGGAAAACAAAATAAAACAAATAAAAATAAAAATAAAAACTCACTAAAATAACTAAAAATTAGCAAACCAAAATAACTAAAAAGGATATCACGATCACTCGTCTTCGTCGAAATCAAGCTACAAATGTTTATTAAATCCCTTGTATGCAAGAAGTGGTTTGTGAAAAAAAAAACTTTCGGGAGACGTCAGACTATTTCCTTTGTTTTCTTTGCACCATTAACTAATAACTAGAACAAGAGTTGACCCAACTAGTCAAGAGTAGCAAGAGTTCGGTCTTCTGCTTAACCACCACGACACGCCTTGCTATACCACGCCTCGAAGATTGAGTTGGACAAATTACCAAAGTAGTAGACTAAACAAGTCAAGAATTCTCTAATCGCTTGCAATCTCGAAACCCATGCAAAAAGTAAAACCATACAATGCGTATGATCACGAATCCTACCCAAAACAATGAGAACATTCCCGAAAAGTGACATGATATCAAAGAAAAATAAAAATAAAAATGAAAAGTGAAAAAACAAAAATAATCAAATAAACTAAATCAACGCAAAACCGTTCCTCGGCAAGAAAATACAAATAAAATAAAATAACTAAAAACAATAACGAATAATCAAACAAACTAGATTAATTGAAAACTGTTCCCCAGCAAGGGCACCAAAAACTTGATGTGTTTGTTTATAATGCACTAGTTTTTTTATTTATAAGTCCTAGTCTATCACATCTAAACCACACCTTACAGACAGTAAACCTGATCGAGTATAATATAGTTTTGATAAGCAAGGGTGTCGAACTCAAGGGAATGGTAGTGAATTAATATTAAAATATTTGATTATAGGTTACATTAAATAAATGAAAGTGATAAAAAGTGGTTTTTATTATAAAATATCAACTAAACTAACTAGATAAACTGATTAGAAACGAATCAATTTAGGTAATCAAGTTTAGATTGGATTACTTCTCAAAATCATGGTTAACTACGTTAATAGTGCAATGGATCTATTAGTTGGTTACCGAATTCTAATGTGACTAGTTATCTTGATCGGATTTCCTAGTACTGATGATTACTGAACAACAAACACAATGATCATGCAATTAATGAACATAATTAATTTAATATATTCGGATGATAAATGATATGATCTAGTGATCTCTCATCAATGGTCATGACAATCAATCGAAGCATAGCATGGATATCTAAGCTCTCTGACATAGCCAAAATCACAGATTAACATTACCTAACCCTAGGATTTGACCAATCTCTAGTCCTAAAAATTTAATGATCATAAACTAATTAAGATTCAAGCTAATGTAATTAGATTGGTCCTCTTAAATACACCTAACTCAACAATAAGAAATAAAAATCATAACTTTAACATGATAGGTGATGATTAATCAAACACAAATAATAACCAAACGAATAAATTCTAAAATCATGGAAATCAACACATAAAATCGAGTTTTATCTACTCCAGACAAAAAGCAACAGGTTTTAGCACCTGAATTCAGAAAGTAAGAACAGTAGGAACACAATTGAAATACTAATCATGATCAGAAAAGCAAACCGAATGATTCCCGACATGAATGTGCTCTCGAATCCTTTAATCTCTGCTCCATATTAGCTTAATGGCCCTTCGACCGCCTTCTAGACCCTCAAAACAACTTCTCTGAGGTTTATAATCGTAGGGAACAAATTAGGGTTAAAAATATATCATGAGGGGAAATTTTCGTCTCTATTTATAGCTTATAACTAGTCACCGTGTCGTGGTGGACCGCCACCACGTTGTGGTCCTCGTCGAAATCCCGTATCCGCCAAGTCATCTGATTGGTCGCGAATATTTCATTCACCATGTCGTGGGTGGATCACCACGTCGTGGTGAGTGGGAATCATCATTTTCTCAAAACAAGAAAGTTGTCCGAAATTGTGTCTAGTTTTTAGAACATTTTGAATGTCGTCAATCGGAGTTAGAAGTCGTGAGATATGTCCAAAACACTGACAAGGGGTCAAGCAGTCCAACACATCCTTTTTGCGTCTTTTTAGCTTCTTTCTCCTCCGTTTGCATTCCAGCTCCCATTTTAACTGTAGTTGAACATTTCAAAGCATAGTAAGTATCTTTTAGTTCTAAATAACATGAAAATATAGTATAAAATAATAATAAAACATCATAAATATATGTATAAAATAGATGTTATCAATAATCTTCCCGCGAACCTCAGAAGTACCTGAAACACATTTATTCAACAACTATAAGCACAAATCTTAATGAGTTCCCCAAAATATTACACACAACACAACACATAAAACAAATTTTGATTATCAGTAACCCTGGAGACTACACGAAGTCTCAGTGGGCAAACAGCATTCCCTGTGGATTATCCACAACCCTGAAGACTAGCCAAAGTCTCAACACATAAAAACAACGCAAACACAGTAATAACACTTAGACCCAACTGGTCGTCACACACACACACACACACACACACACATATATATATATATATATATATATATATATATATATATACACAACATTTGTACCATAAAGGTAAGAATAAGTGAGGAGACTCACTTGGCACTGATGACTGATAGAACTCAACCCGAACTGCCGGAACTAGACTCCATCTAATTAAATACACCAATTAACCTTAATTAATAATTAAGGTATTTCCCACACACACTATTAAGCCCAAGAAGAGTATAGTCCACACTCAGAGTAAAATACCATTTTGCCCTTGCAAAACCCCTCACAATCCATCTAAGACACAAGTGATCAAAGTCAACAAAAGTTAACAGAATTCAACCCTTGGTCAGTACGCTCGGCATACTCAAATCTACGATGGGTGTAGAGCGTAAATCAAGAAAGACAGGCATGCATCTGGCTACGCGGGGCGTAGTCAGGCATATGCTTAGCGTACATAGGCATGTCTTAAAACTTCCATAACAACATCTTCATCATTAAGACATTCATCCCAAACTCATATCTGGCCCCTAAAGAACGTCTTAACCCATAAAGTTTCTGAATTTAAGCCTTTGCATGGCTAAAGAGAGCTTAACCTAAAAAAACCCTAACTTCATCATCACCAAAAGCTCCAAAACACTTGCATGAGGGAAAGGAGAAGCTCAAGCTAGCATTTTTGTGAACCACAACACTCAAAGACCTCTGAAAGGACAACTCAATAGCCCTAGCATACTCCATACTCGCAAAGATTAAAGTCTTAGGACAAAAGAAACATAAAACCATGCAAAACAAGATATAACAACATAAGTCCCAAGGTAAGAACTTTATACCTTCAGTAAATGAGTAAGGAGGTATAGATTCTGGATCCAAAGCATTGCAAGCACCACCACTTCTTGAATGATCCTTTCTTCACAACCAAGAGCACATAAAGGCCACTCTCAAGCTTCAAATCACAGTCCCACGACTAGGATTTCGTTCTAGGGTTAAGAGTGTCACACCCCCAAACCGAAACGACGAAAACGTTCGGGGGCGGAGGACGTCATGCTCAGTATCACAACAAATGTAGAATGTTGAGAGAAAAACTTGAGACACACTTGAACAAACGTTAGAACAAGTATAGTTGCGGAATAGTTTATCTCAAAGGATCTAAAAGCTCAGCAATAATAATAAGTTAACGAGTTAGATAATTAGACAGTTAGTTGCGGAAAAGTAAGGAAATATAAATGACAGCAGATGATATATCAAGTATACACATAAGTTGATTCATAACATGGAATGCATTCAGACCAAGTTAGTAAGTGAGATCAAACTTAGTAATTAAGTCACGAATGACTTGCTCCGAAGAGAAATAATATTCAGTTATGTTCTAGTGAACTTTGAGAGTAGGGAGAGACTTAAGATGTGTAATCAGATAGAAGTGAGAGAGGTAATTGATAGCATCGAAGTTGTTGTATTAGAAAGATTGAGCTCTATATATAGAGACTCAGGAATTACATTGGATCAAATCTCTAAGAGTAGCCATGCAAGGCATACTGGACAATAGAGAGTACTACAATAAAAGTAGATAAAGTTAAACTAAGTAGACTAGTAAATAAGAAAGGCTGCGGTTGATGATGACTTTAGATAAGGTTACTGATGAAGCTTTGACTGCGGATCCTTGAGAGCTGCGGTAGCTTAAGTTCAAGAGGGTCACTTTTATGATTCAACAATTTCCCCCTAAGTAACCTCTTTAACTTCTCTTCAATTATCAAGTTTTAGGAACTTGATTAGAATCCACCAAAACTTTCTGATATTTTCCAACCATGTGATCCTTCTAAAAATTTCGAACTTGACTTCGGCAGTCGTGTGTTTTGATCTTTCAACTGCGGTTCGACAAATTTCAAGTTGCTTCCTTGTGAGACAATTCATGGCAGTCATGGGAATGAAGTATTTGATTTTATCGACCTTTCTTTTGAAAATGAGCCCAAGTTCTGGGAAGTTTGTTGCACCTAGGGATCTCTCTTGATAACCTTCGGTAGGCATCGGTGCAGGATTAAGTGGTGGTAGATCGAATTTTTTGGCAATTGTAGGGTAGATGTCTGCATCAATCTTTGCAAAGTCACAGACGGTTTCCCTCAGAAATGTGCTTGCTCTTTCAAGTGCTATCTTCATCTTTAGATACTTCTCGCTTTTGTTTTGGAACACCTTTGCTATCAGGAAGACTTCTTATGGATTCATACATGGGAAGTCAGCTTGGGTGCGGACATAGTCCTGATTCCTTCTTGTAAGAGTATACTGAATGAAGTCAGCTTTCATAAATTTTCGGGGATTAAAGTTCTTGACTGTGGATGGTCTATCATTAGACCAGATTTTCTCTATGGAAGACGCATGTTTGGCATAGAATTGATTGATTCTTTCGAATTCCATGGGCAGTCTCTTGTGATCAGGTAGGCTACGGTTAAACTGCTCAAATACAGTGAAGTATTTAGCATTTGGGGAGATTGGACCATCCCAGTAACCGTCAGAAGGGGGTTCAACATAAGTAAGGTAGGGCTTGTAGTCATCATCCAGCAGTCTTCGGTGGGGATTGATCCAGGAATTGACTAAGGATTCATCCATGGTGATGTCGAATCCGTTTTCTCTCCAGATGAGTTCAACAAATTTGGCTGCTTTCCAATCTACTTTCTTCTGTTTCGTTGTGGGAGAGTCGTTGGAGTGTTCGGATGACATGTTGGATGCAAGATTCTTGAAGTGGGGAGGAGTCTCCGGTCGCTCAGGATAAGTTTCTTGAGTGATTTTCTGTTACGGTGGAGACAGATGTGGTGGTGTCTGATGCGGTGGTGTCTGATGCGGAGATGGTTGCGGTTAGGGAATTCTTTCAGTTATGATGGGGGGCTCCTATGATGAGAAACGTTGTTTGAGTGATGGTCTTCATCACTTCCCCCTCTTGAGGAATGCAAAACTGGAGCATCCTCAAGCCATTGTTTAAGAACATCGACTTTGGCACACACCTCCTGGAATTGAGCTTTAAGAGCATCAGCCAGATGCTGATTGTCTGGGATGGCGGTGTTGAAGAGTAGTCGATGAATCTCCTTTGTAAGTTGAAGAATCTCAGGGCCATGAAAATTTGACAACAAAGATCGTTGAAGTCTGTTGATGGTAGATTGAAGGACTGAGATGGTGGACTCATAGGCAATGTAAGTCTCAGCTATCAGCTTTTGTGAGTGAGTTGACTGGTCCGCAATGGCTGTTTGTAAATCTGCCTTGATTGCGGATACCTCAGAGATGAGGCGCTCCGCAGCAGCCATGAATTGCTTATGATTAGCCTGGCGACTTGTATCGAGGGATCGAATTCCCATTTCAACTTTCAGGGAAATTCGCTCAGCAGCCAGTCGTTCACGGGTTTCCAGTCTTTCGATTCTTTCAATTAAGGAATGCGGTCCTGGAATGTCTTCAGGTCGCGGTTGAGTGGGCTTAACCGCAGCAAGAATCTGATCTACTTTGGCTTGTAGACTCAGAAATTCTTTTCTGGACACAACCATCTTCTTTTTCTTCTTTTTCTCTTTCGTCTTGGAGGTTGAGTGTTGAGAGCCACTCGATTCTTCTTCCTCATCAAACATCATCAAATCATCATCAGAAGGGTTAGGCTGATTTACCTTATTGAGATCAAAATCATCGAATCCGAAGGTAGGAGCGGAGCTAACTTCGATTGCGGTTCCCTCGTCTTGAGAATTTCTAACAGTTGGAGTTGGAGTTGGAGGGAGTTTAGATGTACCTTCACCACCATGAGTGGACCGAGCCTTGCGGATTTACCTTATTGAGATCAAAATCATCGAATCCGAAGGTAGGAGCGGAGCTAACTTCGATTGCGGTTCCCTCGTCTTGAGAATTTCTAACAGTTGGAGTTGGAGTTGGAGGGAGTTTAGATGTACCTTCACCACCATGAGTGGACCGAGCCTTGCGGATCGTCTCAGCCATTTCAGACATCCACTCTTGTACTTTCAGAATGGTGGCTACGGTATTGGCGTTGTTGATTGTGTCCGCCCAATACTTGGCTACGGATTGAATCTCCTGTTGTTTATGTTGGAGTTGCTTGATTTGCTGATCCTTCCTTGCCTGAAATGCCCTACGGAAAGCAGCATATTTCTTGATGTCGGATTTAGAGACTGGAGTGTAACGTAACCATGAATCATTCGATTCATCACCGTCAAATCCTTGGAATTGCACCAAGGTGTCCCTCGGGTCCACAGATCCTTGCACATTGGTGCTCACCGTGCCTAAACCACCTGTAAAAGATGTAAGTAGAGTAGGATTTCCTGAGCTTCCTCGGTCTCCTTGACCAGTGGTCAAGTCTGGCCTTGGCTCAGTTCTGGCAAGGGCGGAAGAATTGCCCTGCGGTTGGGAAGGTGTTTGCAGTGTTTGGGTTACAAACAAAAGGATGGAGTTCAACTCCTCAGGGGAAAAGAAGTGTAGACGGGAAGCCCTGGAGACCTTAGGGCGAGAACTAGTTCCATCCCCTTAGGAGTGAGCTGGGGGTGAGTCTCCACGTTGAGTTGAAACAGACACACTTTCTGTGTCTTAGTGGAATTCGATGGTGGTATTGAATGGGTCTGCGGCCACCCCAAGGACTACCGGAGCCTTTTGAGAGGCTGCGACATCAGTCCGGTCACGCATTTGGTCTGTGGGATTGGTTTTTCTTTTCTTGAGGATAGAGATGGGTTGTGCATCCTCATCAGAATCACTCATAGAGGGAGAGTGAGATTGATTTTCGGTTGATTCGTCATCTGAGGGCACAGTTTGTTTGAGTTTTCGTTTCTTTGAAGGTTCGGCTTGTTTGGGAGCATCTTTCTTCTTTGGGGTTCCATGTTTCTTGGAGATGTTGCGGGGGCCTTGATGGGTTGAGGCTAACTTCTTACGTCTTTTTGATAAAGACAAGTTGGATAGAGTGGTGGAGGATGGGACTGCGGTACTACCAGGGATGGTGAGTGCGGATGTCGCTTGTAGAGGCGGGGTCGGAAGGTATGGGTCAATACCTTCCGTAGCCTCTATATGGTCTGTGACATCAGTGGTTTTAAGACCAAGGGTAGATAGAATGTGGACTGGTAGCCGTCTGATGGGTCCAAAAACAGATTGATCAGTAGAGGGATTGTACCTTTTAAGATCTTTAGTGATGAAGAGGTTGGTGTCATTTCCCATGCTAAGTCCTGCATCCGCATGAAGATCTGAGATGCATAGAGACCAGAACTGTAACAAATCGTTATTTCAAACCTATGTAATAGTATAAGTCAATGTGTATTTCTTTTTATAATAATAAAGAGAAATTTTAGCATAATGTGCATATTTACATAATTGACCCTCAAAAATAAATTATTTAGCAATCTCGATTGGGATGAACCAAGTGATAGAGATTGTAACAAGGTTTCCAAAAACAAAAAGAACACTAAAATCCGAGTTATAACGAAGAAGTTATGACCAATCGAAAATCCGCGACAAAACCGGCAAAACACTATTCAGTGTAAAAACTGAATTTTCAATAAAAGGCTTTTTAGCCTTAACAATCTAAATGAAAGTTGTATTTTATGTTAAACCGAGAACTTTCATAAAAAGAACGGAAAAATCTGACTTCGTATGAGGAAGTTATGATTTTTCTAAGTTTCAGTATAGCAGTGTACAGCTAAAAACTCGAAATTAAGATCGAGCGATTTTTAGCCGACACAACCTAAACGAGAATTGAAGGTCTCGTTGGTAGTAGTACAACGGTAAAAAGACAGACGAAAACGGACGTCAGATGAAGAAGTTATGAATTTTTAACGGATTCCCGCCCCGGTCTGTTTAAAATAATAATACTAAAGATAAGGTCAAAATTAGCCGACGAAGTCTAAACGAAAGTCGTAGAGTATGATTTTACCTACGCGTGCATATAAAGAACGCCAAAAACGGAGCTCGTATGCGAAAGTTATGATTTTCGCAAGTTTTGGCACAAAAATAAAGAAAAATAGGAAAACCGGGCAATTTCGCATGTGACACGTCACCTCGCACGTGGCAGCTGCTGAGTGGACCGAAGCCATGCGTGGCACCTCCTGATTGGACAGCAGCCGAGGTCCACTAAGAAGCGAACAGCTTCGCATGAGATGCCCCGGAGACACCCCTCGGACACCCTCCTTCGCACGTGGCCTCTTCCCATTGGACCGAGGTTTGGTCCAATCCGAGCCTAACACCCTGCGAGCCTTCGGTCCGAAGTAAGCCACCTGTCCGATGCGTGTCAGCCTCGCATAGCTCCGAGTCCGAACCTTCGGACTATATATAACATGCGAGGGCTTCCGAAGAAACCCCATTTTTCACACCAAATTTCACACACATTCACCCTTTTCACTTCCATAAGCTCTCATACAACCCCTAAAGCCCCGGTATCAAGTCTCGGACCTTAATCAAGCCTCGAAGCCCCGAGATTCCCGAGAAGTAACCTCTCTCCTGTCGAAACTCTGCCCAATTTGAGCCGGTTTCTCGACAAATAAACTCCTTTTCGTGAAACGAAACTCTGTCCGGTTCACCACCTATCAAGTGAGTTCATACCCCCGTATTTTCATATTTTCTACTATTTTAAGGGGGGAATACAAGCATAACACAATAAATTTATGTTATAAAATCATGATTCAAATCATGATAAAATAACATTAAATTATCCAAAAATACTCAAAACATCAAACTCTTTTATAATCTTATATTTTTCCCCAAAATTCATATTTGTATATATATATATATATATATATATATATATATATGTATATATATATATATATATATATATATATATATGTATATATATATATATATATATATATATATATATATATAAATAAGATTTAAAAGGCTTAGGACTGATAACTCATTCTGGGTCCTTTTCCTTGTTTGGATGTGGGCTTATAGTTCCGGTTATTTGTCCGAGTGTCGTTTAAATTTTACTTGTATATGAAATTGTGTATGTATATAAATATAAAAGTTATTTCATCAATTCAAACACCTTTGTAACACGTTGAGCAAGGGGTTACATGCTAAATACAGTTATATACACATTCAGAAAGTACCTATAAATTATAATAGGTATAATTTATACATAGAACAATAATTCATAATACAAGAATACACAGTCTTACAAGAAACTAGGGTTTTGATACAGAACAAATCAAGGTTTACAATTATCAAATACATGTTTGAAATACTAAATCAAGGACATACTGTCAATCATTTATTTCAGAATGATTGGGTTTTCTTAACTAATATACATGTAACGTTTATATGCTTTTTATGAGACATTCAGGTTGTTTAATTCATTTTAGACAACCAAGGTAAAGCACTGACATTATAACCAGAATCTCCAGCCTCGGGGATCGAAACAAGTTGTGTGTAGATCTATATCGGGATTGACAACCCCGCACTCAGGCTACTAGCTACAGTCAAGCATACACGCCGATGAGTGACAATTGTTATCAACAGTTTAAACGCCCACAAAGCGTTTGTTTCAGGCCATCCGTCATAGTATGGTTATAAGAACTCATTAAAAAGATATTAACAATACGTTAGTATATAAACAAGTAAACGAAAGTACACCTTCAAAGTACCAGTTTTCAGAATACAAACTACAATGGTTCAATACAGTTTTCAATAACAGCTGGCGGAGCCAGGCACACTCTCAGTTTTCATAAAGGAATACAAATACAAAACATTGATACAAAGAGAACGGTTTTATGAGAATAAAACTACTTTTCATATACAACAGAAAATATAGGATTTTCTGGAACAGTTCTCATATACAAGATACAAAGATACTTTTTTTAAACATAAATACTTATGCACTCACTCAACTTTATGTTGATACTCTCTTTTCAAATTACTTGTATTCTCAGGGAAATAATACACAGGTACTCCCCGAGCTTTTGAGAAGATGGAGCTTTGTTGAGTCATATCTTCTTTTGTATAACTATATTTTGGTTCAATATACAATGATTGAACACATGTAAATACTTATACTTTTTAAATACAATGGTTGCTTGTACTTTGATTACTATGATGCATGTGTTGTGATACTACAATTCAAGTCCTCCATCCCCAGAGGTTTCCGCCGTCTGGTTTGGGGGTGTGACAAGAACCTAGCAAATGTGAGTTCGGTAGGGTTTTCTCTTGGACTCTCTTTGGGAATGTACTGCAAGAAGTCATCCCACAAGATATGACCGTAGTTGACATCGTGGCCAGTGAAAATACTCCACACCAACTCCAATAGCTTGAGACCCATATTATACGTGCCTCTGGTTCTGCCTGACAGGCTACGGATCACAAAGTGGCAAACGAACTGCCACACCGCAGACAACTGATTTTTCTTGAATTCGCTTATACCTTTGATCTTCTTCTGGTAACCCATCTGGTAGAGTGCAGAAAGAATGTCTGCCATGCTTGGAGTGAAAACCTTGGTTGAAGGATGAACTAGCAGATTGATGGCATTGAGGAATTTTTCCTTGGTCAGAATCACCAAAGAATCGTTCACCAGATTCAGATGCACCTCTTGAAGATATTCGAGGGGTCGATATGCAGAGAAGGCACATTTGAAGAGGTTTGAAAGAGGAACCACAACGGTGAATGAATCGAAGGGACCAAACAGGGGGTGATTGGATAGGAACTTGATCATCAACTTGATCGGAGCATTATAGGAGGAATGCTCTTCGAACACAGCCCTAAAATTGCTTGAAGCAATCGTTGGCATTTGGTTCCTTGATGCAGAGTCTGAACCAGTAGGGTTTGCTGAGGCAGATGCCTTGGACTTTTTCTTCGAGATGCCGGATTTCACCATTTTTGAGAGTTGAAGAAACTTGCAAGAAAACAGAGTGCAAGAAGATGAAGGAGAATAAGTTCGATGTTTCGATGTTTAGAAAGCGTAAACCTTTCTTGGGGAAGAAGAAGGGGGTTTTATAGTGGCGAATTTGAAACGGTAATTGATTTTACCCTAAGTGAAATGAGATAAGGTAAAAAATGTTTGGGTGTTTTCTTTGATTAAGAGAGGAAATCTCAGCCACAAATTAAGAAAAGGTTTAAATTATTTTTCGAGATTTACCAAAAAGGGTTAGCATTTAATGAAGTGTCAGTCTAAGACATCACGTCTGAAGAACGTGTGGTGAGGGTGGGTTTAATCCGTTGTGTAAAAGGGGAAGATGTAACGGATTGGACGTTTTGGGGTAATAGGAAGAGCCAGTTTAAAAAGGGATTTGTTTATGGAAAAACGTTCTTTTTGTCATCATACCTAAAATAGGTCCGACACAAGGTTTATTCAAAAAGGGAATGGGACAGTTACACAAGGAATGTTTTTTTTAAATGTTATTCTTATTTAATGAAGGATCATTAAATAACACACCATGATTCAAGAATTAATGAAACAGTTGAGAAATCAATCAATGTGATTGCAGATTGAGACTTCATTGCAGATGGATCATTTTTCATTACGGATGGATCATTTGTCATTGCAGATGGACGGTAGAATGACTGCAGTTGAAGAACTGAGGAGAACACTTGAACAAAAATTAGTAACAACAAACAATAAGGACCATTGAAAGATAAATATGATATATGGTTGTGGTACATATACTGCGGTACGTAGTATATACCAAAACTATCTATCATAAGTAACTTCAATTAGGACCGCAACAGAGACCAAGGATGGTCTGCGGTACCTATCAATTCAAAAAGAATTGTGGGTCCGGATTCATCATTCCTAACATTTGTAAGAAACTGTTGAGTTTTGTAGAGTCAAGTGCCTTTGTGAATACATCAGCAATCTCTTCATGAGTATGGACAAAAATTAGTTCAATGTTACCTTTCAGAATGTGGTCTTTGATGAAGTGATACCGTAGTTCAATATGCTTTGTCTTGGAGTGCTGAATTGGATTGTGAGAAATCGCTATAGCACTTTCAGAGTCACAATAAATTGGTATCTGTAGCATTCTGTACCCATAGTCCATAAGTTGTGTTTTCATCCATAAGACTTGTGAACAACAGTTGGCTGCGGCCACATATTCAGCTTCTGCGGTAGACAGTGATACACAATTTTGTTTTCTTGATGACCAGCTGACGAGTCTTCCACCCAGAAATTGACATCCACCTGAGGTGCTTTTTCGATCTAGTCTGCATCCGGCATGATCCGCATCAGTGAATGCTTGTAGGCTGAAGTCATTCCCTGCGGGGTACCATAAGCCAAGAGTCTTGCAACCCTTTAAGTATCTTAGAATCTGCTTGGCTGCAGTCATGTGTGACATTTTTGGGTTAGCCTGGTACCTTGCGCATACACCTGTTGCAAAGATGATGTCTGGTCGGCTTGCGGTGAGGTACATCAATGAGCCAATAATACCTCTATAAGTCTTGTGATCCACTGATTCGCCCGAGGGATCAGCAGATATCTTATATCCAAAGGCCATGGGGACCTTAGCCGAAGAACAGTTGTCCATTGAATATTTCTTTAACAGTTCAGTGGTGTATTTCTCCTGATGAATGAATATCCCTTGAGGGATTTGTTTCACTTGAAGTCCTAGAAAGAAGTTAATCTCTCTATTCATGCTCATTTGGAACTTGTTGGTCATGAGCTTAGCGAATTCATTCACCATTTTTTTGATCAGTTGATCCGAAGATGATATCATCCACATATATTTGTACAAGCATAAGGTGATCAACATTTACTTTTCTAAATAAAGTGGGATAAATCACTCCTCTTTTGTATTCGGACGAGACAAGAAATTCAGAGAGAGTCTCGTACCACGCTCTTGGGGCTTGTTTTAGACCGTAGACTGCTTTTTCAAGCTTGTAGCAGTGGTCTGGGAATTCAAGACTTTCAAAGCCCGGAGGTTGCTGAAGATAAACCTCCTCTTTTAATTCACCGTTGAGAAAAGCACTTTTCACATCCATTTGATGAACCTTGATGTTCTTGTGAGCTGCGTATGCTAAGAAGATTCGGATGGCTTCCATTCGTGCTACCGGAGCATACGTTTCATCATAGTCAATACCTTCAAGTTGACTATATCCCTTGGCAACTAGCCTTGCCTTGTTTCTGACGACCGCACCGGATTCATCCAAGTTATTCTTGTACACCCATCTAGTACCAACAATGGTGTGATCTTGCGGCTTCGGATCGAGCTGCCATACTTTGTTTCTTTTGAATTCTTCTAGATCTTCTTGCATTGCGGATATCCAGTCTGGTTCTAGTAATGCTTCTTTGATCGTTCGAGGCTCGATCGAGGACATAAATGCTGCATAGTGACAGTGATCAGATAAATCCTTGGAAGATCGAGTCTGGATACCTGCGGATGGGTTGCCGATGATTTGACCTGGTGGGTGGTCCTTCGTCCATATGTGTAGACGGGGTTGCAGATAATCAGCAGCTGCGGTAGAGGGAATATCTTCAATATCGGAAGACTCTGCGGTTGGAGATGGCAATTCCCCATGGACTTGAGAACATCCTGCTGAATTGTCTTGAACTGGGAAGGTGGGATCAAAGTTTTCTTGGGCAGATGGTGAAGGTTCCCCCTGGAGTGCAGACGGGAGTTCGCGTTGAACCTGAGAAGGTTCCCCCTGGATTGCGGATGGGAGTGTGATAATCCTCGAGTCTGTTCTTGTGTTAATGTTCTCTATGTTTTCATCATCTGAGTCCGAAGAAACGTTTGATGGTTGAAAATCTCTGCAGATAGGGATTGGAGCTGCATCTTCTAGTATTGGAACCTCGATGGTTGTTGTATGGTCCGGAGTTGAGTTTTCCCCCTCAACCGGTGAGGTGGAAGTATTTAGTGATACCTCATCGGACGGTGTAGGACCAGATACGTCAGCATGCTGCTGCTGAGCTTCCAAGGACACAAGAACTTCGGATAATTTGGCTGTTTCTACAGGGTCGAAGAGATCATCATAGTTTACTTCAACTAGGTTTAGTGGACCCGAATAGGCAGGAAGATCACTTTCTAGGATTGCTGTGGTTTCGGTTGATGGAGCGGTGTTGCGGATGTGATAGTCATCAAATTTCACATCGAAGCTTTCAATTATCAGCCTTGTGCGTCTAATGAGAACCCTATAAGAAACTTTGTTAGTGGAGTAGCCAAGGAAGATGCCTTCATCAGACTTCGGTGCAAATTTGTTAAGGTGGTCTCTGTTGTTGATTACGAAACATCTACACCCAAAAATATGGAAGAATCGGACATTTGGCTTGTGGTTGTTAAGGCCCTCATACGGTGTTTTGCTGAGACGTTTGCACACAATGCTTCGGTTCTGTACAAAGCAAGCGGTGGCCACTGCTTCGGCCCAGAAATAGAGAGGAAGGTGGGCGAAGTTGAGCATAGATCTGGCAGCTTCAAGTAGAGTGCGGTTCCTTCGCTCTACTACCCCATTTTGTTGCGGTGTGTAGGGAGCTGAGAAGTTGTGAGTGATGCCCTTTGTAACCAAGAAACTATTTAGGAGATGGTTAGTGAACTCGGTTCCATTATCACTTCGGATACGTCGTACTGGTAACTTGATGTGAAGTTCAATTTCCTTGATGAAATTGATCAGTATCTGTGGAGTTTCTGAGAGTCTTAAGAAAGAAACCCAGGTGAACCGTGTGAAGTCATCAACGATAACCAGTATGTATTTCTTGTGATGAAGACTGGCTACGGTAGATGGACCGCAGAGATCAATGTGTAAGAGTTCCAGTGGTTTAGAAATTGAGGAGTCAATTACCATGGGGTGACTTGCTTTGGATTGCTTTCCACATTCACATGCAGGATAGAGAGTATCATTGCTGAACTTGAGGATTGGAAGACCTCTGACTAGTTCTCCTGTGACCAAATTGTTGATGTATCTGAAGTTGAGATGAACTAGCTTGCGGTGCCATAGCCAACTGACTTCGGATACTGCTTTGGATAGGAAGCATAATTGTGGTTTGCCTATGATCAGAGACACGTCCAGAGGATACATAGTGCCTTCGGATCGGGACTTGATCAGACTCGTGCTCCTATCGCTTGTCATTACATAGGAAAATTGGTCATCAAATTCAACACGATGGCCTGCCTTACATAGTTGACCAACACTGATGAGATTGTGTTTAAGGATTTCTACATAAGCAACCGTTTGAATAGAGAAGTTTCCCGTAGTAAGAACACAATAACCTCGGATTATCCCATTCGCATTGTTGCCGAATGTGACATTTCCACCGTTGCAAATTGGCCTGAAATCCCGAAGGTATTCTAACCTTCTGGTCATGTGTAAGGAGCAGACGCTGTCGATTAACCATTCTTCTTCTTGTTCCTCGTTGCACAAAGCCTGAGAATTACACGGTTAGTTTAGGCATCCAAGCTAGTTTGGAGCCTGGGACAACGGATGAGTTTCTGATTGATGCATGAACCGAGGTTGCAGGGACTGGTTTCGTGTCAGCTTTTAATCCTAGTCCTGGGTGTTTGTGAGTATTTGGAGTGTTGTGTTTTTTTGAGTTACGAGGTTTCTGAAAAGGATTAGATTTGACATGAGATGAACCATTTTGACAACTACATTGACATCGACATGCTGAAATTTTGTCTTTTGTTCTGACACTTTGTTTGGTTAGCGGTCTAAATGATGAGGTAAGTTTGTGACTGGTCCGAGGTTGGTAATATCTGACATTGGTGCTATTGGAATTTGAAAAAGTTTGTTTCGAAAAAGATTTAGCACGTGTAGATCCTTTGAACCTTTTTATTGGATTTGGTAAAATGCCCTTCCACTTGTTAAAATTTTGATGTTATTTTAAAAGTGTTGGAGTGGGTAAAATACCCTTCCACTTTGGATCATCTGAGGAATAGATTTGAAAACCATTGCTTCGAAAAGACCTTTCTTTCTTTTGGGTTGTGTCAGATGAGTTTGGAATGACTGTTGAAACTGTACATTCCTTTTTGCATGTTTTCTTGATGGGAGAGTTTTTTGAAAAATAGTGTGAGAAAACAAACTTTTATGGACTCTTAGATTTTGGAAATCTGATATGTCTTTTGTTTTTAGAAACGGTTTGTCGATTTGTGCCTCGGGATCGAATTTCCTCTTTGAAAGCCTTTTTTGCTAAGGTTTTGGAGAACCGCAGTCATTAGTGTTCAGATGCGGTTTCCTGGAAGCCTTTGAAATTTTTTGAAAATGAGGGCTTGATTCATCCGAACTTGAGGATTCAGGGCTTTGAGAGCATTGACTCACTTCAAAGTTCTCTATGGGTAATTCATGATGAATTGGCTGAAGAGTCACAAAGCCTTTTATTGAGGACTGCGGTAAGGATGATTTGACTACCGCAGAGTAAGACTGAGTTGGGACTTTAGTGGGACTTTTGTGGGACTTCTGCAGCTCATGACTACAGTGAGAGACACTGCGGTCTGAGGGCAGAGATGGGATGTCCTGTGAGACTTCGGGACTCTATATGATAATTTATTCATCAACAACTGATGAGGTCTGAGAACTTGGATAGATTGTGCCACAGATATGAGTTTGATCACTTGTGTGACCCGAAACCTCAGGCACAATTTCCTCAATGACACAGTTATTACTTAGATTATGAAGTCTACCGAAGTGTGTTCTGATATCTTCGGGAAAGGTCTTGTCATTGACTGGGAAATGAAACTCTAGGTCTGGAGGGACATACAGTCGATCTTTGTTAAACCGGTGTGAGGAATCCTTTGCGGTAGGATATCCATTAGACCAACCCCAATTGTATGTATTGTCCACAGTTCCATTATTCACCAAATTTTCAATAGCTTCACTTTCATTGAACAGTTTTTCTATTAATAGATTTAAGCATACAATCTCACTCTCAGCTAAATCTCTTTGGTTCAAAGCTATCTCTAGTTGTGTTTCACTCAACATTCTTGCATCTTTTTCTAACTCTAAGTCCTTTTCTAACATAGCCATTTTGAGTCTTTTGTTGTCAAGTCATCCTCTTACATGAAACATCTCGTGGGACGCTATGTTCTTCTCATCTAAAGCTTTGTTATAGTCTGTAAGGACGGCAGCACATGTGTCATTAAGATTGTCTATGAAGGGTTGACAGTCATGCATGCTATAGTTTAGAGTTTGAATAATGAGTTTTACCTGTTCGACGATGCTTAGAGTTCCACCCTTTGCCATGTAGCAGTAGTTCTTTTCCAGCTTTGTAGACCCATCATCATCCGCAGTTGCCAGCATGCAGATTTTGCCTTTTCCTTTGACAGTGCTGATGGCTTCTTCTTCATCTCCGGATGACCAAACTTGATGGTCTCTTTTGACATGGGCTATGTATGCCGTAGCATTCTCCTTTTCTTCCAATTCTTGAGCCATTCGTAGGTAGAATGCTCTGTCTTTCACTACATTTGCCTTGCAATCTTTTGCAAAATGATTCTCTTTGTTGCACTTGTGACAAATCACAACGTCGCTTTTGTCTTCTGAGGGAGTACCGGAGTCAGTAGTTTGAATGGACTGCGGTGCCTCCTTTGGTTGAGTATTTTGAGATTGCGGTGGTGGATGAGAAGTTTTGGGATAATGAGAATGGTTATTCTGCAGGTTGAAGTTACGGTTGAATGGAGGTTTGTTGAACTGTTGATTTTTACGAAAAGAAGGTGGTGGTAGCCGGTTGAACTGTTGACTAACAAGAGCAATAGCCTTCTAAAATTCTTCTTCATCATCATACTCTGAGTCAGCTTCGTATGACTGCGGTGTAGTGTCATACGAGGGAGAGTAGGATTGATTATGTGGAGCTTGTGCTATAAGAGCGAGTGGTCCTCCGAAGTCAGCACAGTCTTTGAGTACGGTGGATTCTTGTGCTTGCAGTTCCCCGTAGAGCTTGTAGAGAGACAAAGAATGAATCTTTCTATCCCCTTGAACTATCATCTTAGCAGTAGTCCAATGTCTTCCCAAACCGTTGAGAAATTGAAGGTTTGTTTCATGGTTACTGCGGATGGTGCCAGCATTCGATAACTTGGTGACTATCAGATTGAACCTTTTAAAGGAGTCTTCTAAACTTTCGCCAGTATGAGCTTTGAAATTCTTGAACTCATTGAGTGCAGTTGTGAGCTTCTTATCTTGAGCTTGTTCTGAGCCTTCATACAAATTCTTGAGAACTTCCCAGATCTCTTTTTCTGATTTGCAGTTTATGATAATGTCGAAGTTGTCAGGAGCAACTCCACAAGAGATTTCATAAAAAGCAACAGCATCATTTTCCATTTTATCGAGATCATCTTTGGTGGGACGGTTCATGACTGGTTGTCCTCCTCCTAGTCTGGCTGTGGCACCATCAGTTTGAACTGGTGTAAGAACAGGGACATGTGGTCCTTCTTCTACAGATCGCCATACATCTCTACCAAGTCTCCTTAAGTATCTTTCCATTCTCTGAGACCAATGACGATATTCATTTGCCACCAATATTGGGGCTCGATTTGAACCACCAACACTGTTGGAAACATTCAGAGATAATGTTTGTGCCATTTTTCCTTGTTTTTTTTGAAGTTTTTTTTATAAGAAATGAGCTTCAGTGGTATAGAAGGCCCTTTGAAAATCAGAGTTTTGTTTTCCAAAAAGCAACCACTATGGCTCTGATACCAATTGTTGAGAGAAAAACTTGAGACACACTTGAACAAATGTTAGAACAAGTATAGTTGCGGAATAGTTTATCTCAAAGGATCTAAAAGCTCAACAATAATAATAAGTTAACGAGTTAGATAATTAGACAGTTAGTTGCGGAAAAGTAAGGAAATATAAATGACAGCAGATGATATATCAAGTATACACATAAGTTGATTCATAACATGGAATGCATTCATACCAAGTTAGTAAGTGAGCTCAAACTTAGTGATTAAGTCACGAATGTTGTATTAGATTTATGATAATATTCAGTTATGTTCTAGTGAACTTTGAGAGTAGGGAGAGATTTATGAGGCGTAATCAGATAGAAGTGAGAGAGGTAATTGATAGCATCGAATTTGTTGTATTAGAAAGATTGAGCTCTATATATAGAGACTCAAGAATTACATTGGATCAAATCTCTAAGAGTAGCCATGCAAGGCATACTGGACAATAGAGAGTACTACAATAAAAGTAGATAAAGTTAAACTAAGTATACTAGTAAATAAGAAAGGCGGCGGTTGATGATGACTTCGGATGAGGTTGCTGATGAAGCTTTGACTGCGGATCCTTGAGAGCCGCGGTAGCTTAAGTTCAAGAGGGTCACTTTTATGATTCAACATAGAATAGTAAAACAAGCAACAACATCCACTTCATAAATATTAAAGTGTTTACATGTATTCGATTCACATAGATTGAATCCAAAAGTAAATAACAAATCAAGGACATGAAGCTACTATGCTCCATCTTTTGAATCCTGGTGTGTGTACCTGTCTACTAGTTTCCTGAGAATACAAGTTATTTTGAAAGAGAGTATCAACATTTAAGTTGGTGAGTTCATAAGTATTTTCGTTATAAAAAGTATACTGTTAATTCTTTAGAAAAGTTCGCATGTTCCTCCAGAAAATCCTATATTTTCTAATGTGATGAATGATAAGTAAAAATGACTCTTACAATTCCTTCTATGAGTACTTAATGAATACAAGTTATATACAATCCAGATCAAACAGACAATCGATTATGTGAATCTGCCCTAAGCCCACAACCAAACAAGGAACAGGAAATGAGGCGGAAGTCACACATCCCATTGTTTGTTAGATCTTCATTGTATATGACCCTGACGTATTCACCAGGTGCTTACGGAGTTAACTGTAATAGTTCTTTGATATTTGATGAAAATATTCCTTAAGAAAATCATATATTTTCTTTAATAAAATGGTAACCACAATAGTTCCTTCTATAATCACTTGGTTTATACTAGCTATATATAATCTAATATCGAACGGACAGTTAAATGTATGAATCTGCCCTAAGCCCACAACCAAACAAGGAACAGGAAGTAAGGCAGAAGTCACACATTCCACTGCCTATCGGATATTAATTATATATAACCCTGATGTATAAACTAAGGAATTATAGAATTAACCATTTAAGGTCCTTTATGTTATACTAGTTTAATAATAAGTATCAAACCTTTTATAAGTTTCTAGTTTCACTAACTCTATTGTGAAACATTGTTTTCGGTAATAAATGTTATTGTTTTCAGAAAGTTCTATCGAAAACTGTTTACCTTAAAATACGATGTTTACCATAGAAAATCCTATACTTTATATAAAACCGACTGGTAGTCTTACTCATTCCAATACCGAAAAGTACAAGTATTTACTTTAATGGTATCTAGTTTTGTGGATTAGTTAAGCTGGCTGAAGATTTGTTTGCCCTGAACACCTGATACGACGATACTACCCTCCTATGATCACTTAATACATACGAGATGTATATAACCGAGATCGAACAGACAGTTGAATGGGTGAATCTGCCCTAAGCCCACAACCAAACAAGGAACAGGAAATGAGGTGGAAGTCACACATTCCACTGTCTACCGGACTTCAGTTTTATCTAACCTGATAGTTTATACTGAGTATCATATAGTTAATATCCCTTGTGAAAGTTTAGGAAAAGTATATTACTACGTAAATATATCGTTGTTATCAATTTGTGAGTGTTATGACCATACTAAATTTGAGTAGTATAAAACACGACGTATTGTAGGCGTCGAAAAATATGACATTTGTCACCCGCAGACCTGCCGGTCCGGCTGTAGCTAACATCGAGGTGCGGGATTGTCAATCCCATATAGATCTATACACAATGTCACGCTCTCCCTCGAGGAGACGCTGGTTCATAAGGATAGACTTCCGCTGGTACTTATGTTAGTACTCGAAGACGCGTCTCACAAACTAGATAAACGACTTTAAAAGTAATAATGCGAGAAACCCTTTTTTATAAATAACAGATAAGTTTGTAAAAAGATCCTTTTTGTTTCATAAACTAAACGTATAAATAGGTTTATTTCCCTGTTTTAACAAGTTTCATGTTTTAAATACAATTTAATGGTAAGAAAGACATAATGAGCAATTTATATTTTAAAACACCATATTTAACAGCATAAGAAATCCTTTTGTGTGATTTATATCACATGCAAATATTAACACAATTTAATTGTTTTCAACTTGTATTCCCCCCTTAAAAGCATTTAAAACAATTTAAAAAGGTATATTATAGGGGTATGAACTCACCTTATGTGAGTGATTCGATTGAAGACTGGAATAAGAATGTTATACTCACGAACGAAGTCCCGGAGCACAAACGAGTCCTAAATAGCATATTGTGACATATATATGTATACAGTTAGTGCATTTAACATCTAAGGTGCAAAGGAAACAGCCTATGAAGTAGGGAGCACTTACAAAGAAGTGTTAGAATCGAAAAATGGAAGGCTGAATGGAGTTCACGGCCAGACTTGATGGGTTCACGACCCCATGAGGAGTTCACGGCCTATACATGGTTCACGGCCCATGGATGGTTCACGGCCCAACGAGGGTTCACGGCCCAAAACAAGGAAGAACACTTGAAGATCTTAAAGATTAGCGAGTGTTTTGAAGGCCCTAAGTGGTATCCTAAGGCGATTCAAAGGAAAGGGATGATTATAGAGTGAAAATGGTGCTCTTGATATATGATACTTGAGAGAGAAACTCAAGTTCATGGCCAGAAGAAGAAGAAGTGAGGGATAAATGAATCAAACTTATATATATAAGGAGGTGTTTGCGGCCGAGGAGTTCACGGTCCGAAGCTTGATCACGGCCTGAAGATGTTCACGGCTCCGAAGTGGTTTGCGGCTGCGAAGGTTTGTGGTCCATGCGAAGGCTCTCGGTTCCAAAGGCTTTTCCCTCCAACCCATAACACTATAGTTTATAAGGATTATATACTAATAACCCAATAATCTATCTAACTTAAGATAATAGAAGGAAAAATTTTGACCTTAGCAAGACAGAAACTTCGGGTTGTCACATCATCCCCCCGTTAGAGAGAATTTCATCCCGAAATTAGCTTTCTTAGCAGGACTGCAGGGGTCGTGCTCCTCTGAATGGTAGAATATCCACTTGTAGACCTGGGAAACTTTGCCCTGAAGTTCATGGTAGGATTCATACCTGGTCCATCTATCATTACCTCGTGTATACAAGTCGTATATAATTAAGATTAGTAAGACGGTTAGATGTGCGACTCTGCCCCAGGTCCACAACTAAACAAGGAATAGGAGATAGGGCGGAAGCACACATTCTCAGTCCGCCGAATCTTAATTATATACTACTCTCGCGTATACACTCAGT
Source organism: Lactuca virosa (assembly GCF_052849685.1). Classification (NCBI taxonomy): domain Eukaryota; kingdom Viridiplantae; phylum Streptophyta; class Magnoliopsida; order Asterales; family Asteraceae; genus Lactuca; species Lactuca virosa. The sequence goes on from NC_136434.1 coordinate 257,846,979, forward strand.
AGAGATAGGTTAACTGTATTCGTCCTTAGCCTCTGTGCTTGAACTTGACCTGTTGGACGAGTGGTAGTTCTAGAAGGTCTGCTTGGTATACATCAGAAAGGTTTCGGAGGTCAAAGTACTCCTCTCATGAGTACCTAAGGGTTTAGAATACAAGAGACGATTCTGAGGTCTAGGTCGAGTTTTCGTTACGAGTGACGAGGGTTTCGTTAATCGGTCGGTTAAGGAGGTGGGTTTTTTGTAACACATGAACTTGGTATGGTGAGGACCACGCCAATCCACGTCGAATGACGACGCTGGACTCTTTATAGAAACAAGTGTTAAGTCGATTTGAAAGAAACGTCTGTTATAACGATGGTGTATTCCGAGTGTGCTCGAGTGTGCATTCTGTGTAGGCTTTCTAGTGCTTTCTTTATATTACCACTGGCACAAATCGTACCGCGATAAGCAACTACTAGTAGTGAAAGTGATTTGATAACTGGTGATGATACTTTATATTACGATCCGTCTCAGGTACCTCTATGATCGCTTGGTATATACAAGTCATGTATAATTAAGATGAATAAGACGATCGACTGAGTGACTCTGCCCTAAATCCACAACCAGACAAGGAACAGGAAATGAGGTGGAATCACTCACTCTAAGCCTGCAAAATCTTAGTTATGCATAACTCTGATGTACAAACTAAGCCATCATACCTCACCTGAACGGATCTTTAGTTCTCTTATGAATGATGTGACTTGTTGGAGTAAATAATTTATAACTACTTTTTAATTTCCCCAATTTTTAATTTTAATATAAAATATAAATTAAATCTTTAAATTAATTTTATTTGGAAGACGTACCGGTGTTCGCTGGTTGTTCCGGGCCAGTCTCTCCTGCGGTGATCATCAGTATCCGCCCTTCCCCGCCCGTGTTTTTCGTTATTAGGCAGTCCCTTTTGTAGTGCCTAGTCTCACCACACCCATAGCAGGCCTGGTTTACTTCTACTCCGGGGACTTGGGAGATTGGTTGTGTTGACGCCCTACAGAAATGAGCAGTATGCCCCTTCCTGCGGCAATTCACGCACTGCATCTGCCGACAAGCTCCGGTGTGGTGGTAATTACACTTACTACACTTCGGGAGAGTTCCATCATATCGACTGATAGGCGCTGGAGTGGCAGGTGTTGTGGCGGCGTGTACAGTAACTACTTGTTGCTCTTGCGGGGTCTCCTGTGTTGTTCGTTCCTTCCTCTTGTTCCCCGACTTTTTTTTATTGTCCCCTCCCTTTGTTGGCTCGGGAACTGGGGCCACCACGTCATGGCGGACTCCATGGTCAATGAGTCGCTGGGCCAGGCGTTTGGCGCTATCGAAGGTAGTTGGGTTGGAAGCCAGTACATCCCCTTAAATCTGGGTAGATAAACCCCAAATGTACTTTTCTATCTTTTTACTCTCCGGGGTAACCATCCCGGGGCACAGTGCTGCCAGGTCGCTAAACCTGTCAGTGCAGGCTACTATGTCTGAGCCGGCCATGGTATGATCCCATAACTCTTGCTCCAGCTTTTGTACTTCGCCTCTTGGACAATATTCTTCCAACATCACCTCTTTCAGGTTCTCCCAGCCTATTGAGTTAGCCACTGATAGGGTCAGTGACTTAACATGGCCATTCCACCATGTTAGGGCTCTGTCGGAGAAGGTGCAGGTAGCAAACTTCACTTTGCTCCCTTCTGGGTACAGACAGATTTCGAAAACTGATTCTGTTTTCTCGAACCACTGCATCAGACCAATGACTCCCCCTCTCCATTAAAGGATTTGGGCTTACCGTTCATGAAGTCCTTGTACGAAGATTCTCGTGGGTGTCCGTGAGTAACTCCGGTGTTAGTTAGGTGGGTACCGCTACCAGATCCACTGGTACTACTTGCACAGATTTGAGTTATAGCAGCTGTTGTTGCGGTTGTTACCGCTGCTTGGAAAGCAGCAGGACCGTGTTGTGGTGGTGGATTCTCTGTTGTGGTATTGACTACGTGCCTTATAGGTCTACCGCGAGGAATCTTTTGCTATAATGAATACGAGATGAAACGGTGATAAGTCTATAGCAGTGGTTATATGTCGAATGCTGATTAACTAAGTTATCCTAGTTCTGAGCGTATCCTGATCCGACTTTCACAGTGTTCTGAAAAGCAATTCATAATGGAAGTCTATATAAAATAAACTTTATGAATCAGTAGTGACTACCCGCGAATGAATTTCTGTGAATATTATAACTGATACAAGTTATTACGAAAGAAGAAATAATCCTAACACATAGTGTGAGTAGTGTATTCACTAAATCACTAGGTTATTTTAGTTTATTAGTTATTAGTACGACGCATAAGACGTTTGGTTTCTCCGGCTGATCCCTCCTTGGAAACTCCTCATGAATCTCTTCTTGTTCCTCCTTGACTCCTCTGTTGACTGCTAAGATGGAGTGAAACCTCCAAAGGCTGCAACTTGCTGTGAGGGCGCAGGTGCTCAGCCTTGACCTTCCGGAGGTCAAGCATCACTCTACAAACCAGGCCACATCCCTCTTCATACACGACCACCAATAACTACGCTTCAGATCAAGATACATCTTGGTAGCCCCGGATGAATGGAGAATCTTGACTTGTGGGCCTCCTCCATCAATACCCATCGAGCCCCTCCCGTATATGGTACCCAAACCTGTCCATGAAGAGTCAATAGCCCCATGTTGTCGTAAAGGTTGAAACCTGACCGATCACCCGCTCCATCTTCCGATTCTCTTCCTTTATAGCCTCCGACTGTGCTTCTTTGATCGTTTCCAAGACTGGGGTCATCACAATCATCATCAAACACACATCCTGAATTGGGGTACTGACCGTCCTCCGGCTCAAGGCATCGGCCACCACATTGGCCTCACATGGGTGATACAGAATTTCATAGTCATAATCTTTCACTACATCCAGCCACCTTATATGCCTCATATTCAGGTTAGGATGACCCATAAGATATCTCAGTCTCTTATGGTCAGTGAAAATGGTACACCGAACTCCATATAGATAGTGACGCCAAATCTTGAGAGCGAAAACCACCACCCCCAAGTCCAAATCATGGGTGGGATACTTCACTTCATGAGGCTTCAGCTGCCTCGAAGCGTATGAAATCACATGCCCTCTCTGCATCAACACAACACCCAACCCTGAAATGGATGCATCATAGTAGAACACAAAATCCTCAACTCCCTCAGGGAGGGAAAGTACTGGTGCCTCACAAAGTCTCTAGCGAAGAGTCTCGCATGATGATTACTACTCAGGAACTGCAATCTTGAAGAAATCTCTAATGAATATTCGATAATATCCTGCCAAAGCAAGGAAGCTCTGAATCTCAGATGGAGACTTCGGCACTTCACACTGCATTACTGCCTCTATCTTGGCTGGGTCAACCAAGATAATGTTCTGATTGACGAGGTGTCCAAGAAATTGAACCTTGCACAACTAGAACTCATATTTGGAGAACTTGGTGTGTAACCTCTCCATCCTCAAAACCCCAAGAATCTCACACAAATATTCCTCATGTTGTTACCTGGTCTTCGAATATACCAAGATGTCACAAATGAAGACAATCACTGACCGGTCCAACATGGGCCTACAACCCCGGTTCATGATATCCATGAACGCCGCCGGTGCGTTGGTGAGTCCAAAAGGCATCACCACGAACTCCTAATGCCCATAACGATTTTGGAAGGCCGTCTTCTGAATATCCTCCTCTTGCACTTTCATATGATGGTATCCAGGCCTCATATCAATCTTGGAAAACCAAGATTCCCCCTGCAACTAATCGAATAGATCATCAATGCTTGGCAACGGATAGAGGTTCTTCACCATTACCTTGTTAACTCCCGGCAATCAATTCACATCCTTTATAAACCATCCTTCTTCTTGACAAAAAGGATTTGTACTCTCCACGGAGAACTGCTCGGTTGTATACACTCCTTTCCTAACAACTCCTGAAGCTGAGAGGATAACTCGTGCATCTGAGGAGGTGCAAGACGATATCGTGCCTTAGTGACCAGTGCCCACCAAGGATCAGATCGATCCAGAACTCCACTTGCCTTTTAGGAGGTATACCCGACAACTCTTCCGGAAAACATCGGGGAAATAACACATAACATGAACACCAGAAACGGAAATCGATATCTACTCATCAATCCCAGTATCCACCACATATGCCAGATATCCCATGCACCAATTCTGTAAACACTGCCTCACCCTGGCGGTAGAATAGAAAGCTGACCCTAACGTGGTACCCTCTTCATAAATGCTCAACACTCCCTTACTACGATTTCCAACTGTCACCAACTGCCGCCCACAGTCAATAAGAGCCCTAAACTGGCTCAACAAATCCATACCCACAATAACACAGACATCTCCCATCACAATAGGGATAAGATCTATCGGATACCCAACACCAAAAATCTCCAGTACACAGCCCCGATACACGTCAATGGAAAAAGACCGGATGCTCATCAGGTATAGAGACTCTTAGTGGCCTACTCAGGGCCTCTCGTGAAATACTAAAATCATGACAAAAGGATGATGACACAAAAGACCGAATCGCACCCGAGTCAAACAACACTAGCGCAGGTACAGAGTTCAGAAGGAAAGTACCTAACATGAGCATTATCATAAGCAAACATAAAAAAATTAGCAGAAATAAATAAAGAACACATACAATCCACGACGTCAGGTACTGCTCTGGCCTCCTCCGCTGTCATCTGAAATGCCCTCCCTCGGTCCCTCAGAGCGTCGGCCTTCCCCTGCCGGCCGTCAGTGATACGCAGGGTCACATGGGGCCAGAGTCTGAACTGTCCTGGATGTAAGGTACGGACACTCATCTCAAATGACCTGTTTGGTTGCAATTGAAGCAAACCCGAAATCCATTGGGGCAATCCTTTGCCATATGCCCCTCCTTTCCACACATGTAGCAAATAGTCCCCGACCGACAGAGCCCCTCGTGACCCTTACCTGCTTAGTCGTCGGTTGCAACTGCACTGGTCTCCTATCTCTCGCCTGAATCTCCCTCTCCTCTCTCACCTGGGTCTCCAGCTCGATCTCTCTCCTTCTGGAATTGGTCTGTAGTTCGGCTAATTTCCGATACGAAGTGTTCGCCACGAACTCACACGTGCCTGCTCATTCGACATGTGCTTATGGAAAAACATGGCCCTCTCATGAAACATCATGGTGATCTCAGTCACCGTCTGTGTCTTATGCTTGAGAGATAGATCCTAATGGGACAACCTCTCTCTACCAACCATTGGTACAAACTCATCTATGAATATCTCAGTAAATCTCTCCCAATTCGTTGCAGTATGCTCTATGAGAGAATAGTCGGCTGTCACAAATTTCCACCAATCCTTCGCTCCTAAGTGAAGTAGGTTCAATGCGAAACGAACCCTCAAATTCTCCAGACAGGAGCAAGTGTAAAAACAACCCTCAACATCAAAAGTGCATCTCACCGCTGAAATTGGGTCCTGGGTCCCATCACACTCTGGTGGCTTTGTGTTGTTGAACTCTTGGTATCACAACGAATCACCCCTCTGTGGTCTCGCAGCAGCAACAGCTGTGGTGGCTGCGGCAGCGGCAGCCTCAATGACGGCGGCATAACGCTCGCCGAAAGTCTCAATCATCATGGACTTAATAGACCCAAACATCTCCGATATAGCTCCTCTAATTTTTGCGACCATCTTGGTGGCAACGATCCTACGGATCTCCTCATCACTGGCACTCGGCCTCTCGGGGTCGCTGGATCTTGAACCTTCGGTAACCACTATACTACAACACACAAGAAAACCATCAGAAACAGCATAAAGCGCATACACAAACACTTACACACTCTTGTAAGTTCCTTAGTTCCCTCAGATTTCTCCTTGAGCCGCGAACGGCTTCGGTGATTTTTGTAGTACAGGCCCAATACTACCTTCCACACCAACCTGTATTTGTCTCAAGTCGTCCTCTCAGGACCCTAAGTCATAAGAGCTCTATTCCTCAAGCGTCTATATAACCTCTCTACCGGTTCCTCAGAACCACTACTAAGCATCTAGGTACTCATTCTAGAATGCTCCCCAACACCGCTCCTACTCACAAGATCTCCGCTATCCTCGCCATTTGCTTCGCGAATGCCAGTCGTACACAGTAAAAGACTCGATGGAGAGTCGAATAAATGATTCCACCTCAAGTCCACAACCAAACAAGGAATAGAAAGAAAGGAAAAACCAGGCATTCTAAGGCTATAAAACCCTAACTATGTATAATTATGCAGCATACACTAAGCAAATAGCAATGATAGATTCAATGTTATAAAAGCAACCTCCTAGGATAAAGGCATCACAATTCAGGAAATCCCTATCACACTTCCTTGTAGGATCCTTAGCCTATCACTAGCATACAGTTCTATCAGTTTATAAGACTGATACACTACTCATAAAATAATAGAGATATTTTGGGAAACTACTGCTCGAGCGTTGGTTGATTATACAAACTGCTTCATTGGGTTTTCTCCTTTGGAATTCTTCATTTCTTTTTGAAAAGTTTTTATAAATATCCTCAGATCCTTAGTTTGAGTTTGGAATTCCCCTAGCGTTCATCCAAATCCCTCAAACCAGGGATCTGATACCAATTTGTAACATCCAAATTTTTAAACCAAATTTTTATTTTTAATTCCATATAAAAAAAGTTTTCATAAAAACCATCTCACGAAAATTCATAATGTCAAATACCATTTCACATCAAAATACCAGAGTGTCCCAAGATATTCAGTTACATAATCTTCCGGCAAATGTGTACAATCAAGCCTTCGCTTTCCCGCGATCCTCAGAAGTATCTGAAACACATTTAATCAACAATTGTAAGCATAAATCTTAGTGAGTTCCCTAAAATATTACACACAGCACAACACATAAAACAACTATGGGTTATCAGCAACCATGGAGACTACCGGAAGTCTCAGTGGGCAAACAGCACGCCCTGTGGGTTATCAGCAACCCTGGAGACTACCCAAAGTCTCAACACATAAAAACAAGGAAAACACAGTAATAACACTTACACCCAGCTAGTCGTCACATATATATACAACTATTCTACTACTACACGGGTAAGAATAAGTGAGGATACTCACCTGACACTGATGACTAATAAAAGTCACACCCGAACTGTCGGAACTAGACTCCACCTAATTAAACACACCAATTAACCTTAATTAATAATTAAGGTATTTCCCACACACACTATTAAGCCCAAGACAAGTCTAGTCCACACTCAGAGTAAAAGACCATTTTTCTCTTGCAAAACCCCTCACAATCCATCTAAGACACAAGTGGTCAAAGTCAACGAAAGTCAACCCTTGGTCAGTACGCTCGGCGCACTCAACTCTACGTTGGGCGTAGAGCACAAATCAGGAAAGACGGTGTAGCCAGGCGTACTCTCAGCGTACGTAAGCAAGTCTCAAAACTTCCATAAAAACGTCTTAATCATTAAGACATTTATCCCAAACTCATATATAGCCCCTAAAGAACGTCCTAACCCATAAAGTAGGAATTTAATCCTTTGCATGGCTAAAGAGAGATTAACCTCAAAAACCCTAACTTCATCCTCACCAAAAGCTCCAAAACACTTGCATGAGGGAATAGAGAAGGCCAAGCTAGCATTTTTATGAATCATAACACTCTAAAACCTCTGAAAGGACAGCTCAACAGCCCTAGAGTACTCCATACTCACAAGGATCAAAGTCTTGGGACAAAAGACACATAAAACCTTGCAAAACAAGATCAAACAACATAAGTCCCATGGTAAGAACTTTATACCTTTAGAAGATAGATAAGGAGGTATAGATTCTGGATCCAAAGGTTTGCAAGCACCACCATTTTTGAATGATCCTTCCTTCACAACCAAGAGCACATAAAGGTCACTCTCTAGCTTCAAATCACACTCACAAGGCTAGGGTTTCGTTCTAGAGTTTACAGGGAATGGAGGTTGGATGAGAGAATGTCCAAAGGAGGGATACGGTGATTAAATAGGGCTCACACCCTAAAATTTAGGGTTTAGGAACTGTGTGAGTAAGACCGACGTACTCACATGTACGCCCAACGTACTCCTTCCTCCGCCTTGACTCGTTCGATGACTTACGCCTGGCGTACAAGGCTACTACGCCCAGCGCAAGTGGCCAAATTGCAAGCTTAGAACAACATAAACGGCTTAAAAAGAAAGTACCTAACAACGGGTGTTACACGTACATTGAGGAAAACTCACCTCAATCTAACGATAAGATGGACCACACACCTAAGTTGACGATATCCAGTTACCTCACGCTAAAGACATAATAAAACCCTAATTAATAATTAACGTAATAAGTAACCCCCACAGAGTCTTGGTTAGTAGCTAATCCTCCTCGGGAAAACGATCATTTTGCCCATTCAAGACTAAATCCCCACACAATTGAGTAGAAGTAAAAACCGGTAAAAAAATTCAACATTCAAACTTCATTCGACTTACGCCCTACGTAGCATAACCTACGCCCTGCATAAAGCCCTTGATCCCAAAAACTTCTATAAATCTCTTAATACAACAAGCCAAACCCCCAAACTCCCAAATTTGATCTAAATAAACGTCTTAATGGATAAAGTATCTGACTTTACCCATTTGCATGGTCATAAAATGCATAAAACTAAAACCTAGGTCCATAAAATTATCTATTGCTCAAGAACTCATGTGTGGGTGGATGAGAGTGACCAAGCTCTCACTTTTATGATTTAACAACCCAAAAAAACGTTTGGAAATGATACGCAAATGGTATGGAGTAGCTCATACTTAAAGAGACCAAGGTTATGGGGACAAAAGCATGGAAATCTCAAGAGTAACAAGATCTAACATGAAACATCATCAAGGTAGAAACTTTATACCATATGGAGATAGATGTTGTCTTGAAAATCTCAGATCTACACACCTTGAAGCTTCTCACTTGGTTCTACAAGAACCTTCTTCCTTCAAAGAGCACACAAAGTTATCTAAACGCTCCAAAATTCACAAACGGTGGCTAGGGTTTCATAGGAACAATATGAGGTGATGTAAAATGGAAATGGGAAGGATTCCAAGAAGTTAGAGCCCTCAAATATTTCTCAAACACTTAGGGTTAGGGTTTTGGTCAGCAGCGTCTACGCCATGTGTAGCATAACCTACACTCTGCATTGGTTATTAAACTTGCGTTCATCACTAAACATCTACGCCCTACGTAGCCTTCCTAAGCCCTACGTAGGGCATAACCCCCAACTTCCAATTCAACTTCAAACAACCATAATTCTTCATTTCAACTCCTTTTTCAACATTCTTTTTATGGATGAAAAGGTATTAACGAGCCCCACAATCTTATCTAGTTACTTTTGACTAGAAACATATCAAACTAAAATCCTTATTTCATGCAAGAAGACCGAGATATCACCTTTCTAATTTTACCCTTTTGCTCCAAGGCACAAATCAAGGGATTTAATTACTTAATCCAACATTATCAACATCTGAAAGGGTCTAAAATCTACTCCCTTGAAGCCCATACCCTTCACTTGATCGAGTTACGGCCCACAAACCCTGAAATGAGAAATGTCCCAAAACAGAGTGTTAAAGTAGGACCAGAAACTGGATCGGTATATAGGAACCAATTACGGGTGCGGTACTGGGTAAAGTGGTTCTAGAACCTGAAAAACCCAAAAATTACAAAGTAGGTAGCTTGGAACAGTGTAGAGTGGGTCTAGAATTGGAGATCCGGTACTTTTTGGTAAATACTTAGTGGGTTGAACTTTGAAAAAATTTCAAACTTGATATCCCGACTTTGGGGTATTTTAAGTCAATGAATATGAAACCAAAAATGACAAAATTATAGTCTAAAATCATGTATAAACTGTAACCTTTGGATCCTCGAGGTATGAAATTTTAAGTAAAATATGGATTTTTAAGGGGTCACTACGTGAGGGATGCACCGTCACATCATGACATGGCCGCGGTATGCAGGAAGGGTCATTTATGTGTCATGACGTGAGACTATGTGGGTCACGACGTAACACCTGATCAAATGTAAAATCCTAATTCCGAACTTGGACCCTATTTAAAGGAAGTAAGGGGTTAGCGATTCCTTCATCCTTGGCCTCCATCACCTCCAAACTTGTAAAAGAAAACCCTAATGCCTCTCCTTAATTTTGGGCTCATTTTGGTGCTTGTGTTTGCTTTTAAATGAAGAAGGATGCCTTGGAAGTGTTGTGAGTGTCCAAGATCCAAACTTTCTCATGCTAGGTTGCTAGATCTAAGGTTTTGTCCCATTTTCTTTAAATTTGAGATAGATGGAATGGTAGGATTCTATAAAGTTAGCAACTTTATGAATCCTTAAGGTCATTTGTATATCATATGGTTCAGATCTGGAAGCTAAATGTGTATTGGACCCATGCATATGATCTTTGGTGATTTTTCATCATGTCTGACCTAGTTGGAGCCTTAGACTCACAATGAGCATGCATGGATAAAAAGCATCAACATTTAGGTGTTATTGGACGAGATGAGGATTTATGGAAAGATTAGATGAATGGATTAATGGGTTGAGAGCTGAATCAATGAAGTTGAGATAACCAGTTTTCACAACATGATATCCTTGTTGTCATGACGTGGCTATTAGGGGCAAGATCCTAGAATCATATTCAGGATCCTTAATATTGTTGAAACCTCAGGATCCTTGAAATAGATCGCAAGATCTTGATTATTATTACTAATATTTCCTAACACCTATAACGGTTATGCTTTTCTCTCTCTTTTTCTCACATGTGCAGAATTATTCAACGTGAGACTCATTCTCAATGGAGACTCATCTCAACCAAGCAAAGACTCGAAATACCAAGTCAAATAACGTTCATATGCTGATTCTGGAGGATCCCAGAATTATCTTACTTCTTGTTGCTTGCATTAGACTATAAATAACACATGTATTTAGCACACTACACACACAATTAGCTGGTTACTACACTTATACTCGTATTACCTTCATCATCTTTGTAATCTCAAATTTAAATCAATAAAACACATCAAGGCATGTGATCATTATCACCTCCCAAGGTTTTATGTTGGAGATCCAATAAAGGATCAATGGCTTCCCTTGTAACTCACTTCTCTCACTTTGATCATTATTATATGCTTATATTATACTAACACCGCGACCTCTCACACAACTTGGTTTAATTGCACTTAATCAATTTTTGACCAAAACAATTTGGCGCCATCCATGGGACCGTGGTGTTCATAATCGTTTGAGAATCATGTCTACCCAACTGACCTTATCCGCTTCCTCCATTCCTCCTATATCCTCGAAAAACTTTCCTCCGCCCCCAGGTGGAGCTCCCAAGAAAACTTCTGAGGCACCAAAGAAAAACACCTCTCTAGTCACTACTCAAGGATTTCAGGATCCTCCTGCACTAATTTCCAGAAATGAGCTATTTGCTATGATGAAGAAATTGGAACGACAACTCACCCAGCAATAGGAGGACAATAGGATGGTACTCAAGGAAATGGAGAGAATGAGGGCGGAGATCCACAAGCCCCAAGAAGCAGCACCCTCAATCTTGCAGCCCAAGATACTGAACTTTGATGATACAGGATCCTCAACAAACCGCCGCGAGATAGGATCCTCGACACCAGCCTCGGCTCCCACATGGGGTGCAGCTCCAAAAGAGCAAGCTTATACGACCCATGATCCCGGCGAAACCTTCGTTACTCCCAATAAAAAAAGATCCCGGTAACTTTTTCAATAATAACACTTTTACTACTAACTATATGGATGTTGATGTAGGAATTAGCCCAATCATGGATAAAGAACTTCAACAGCTACGAAAAATGATTTTAAGCGTACCCAAAATAGTTCAGCCTATACCAGAATTCTCCCCAACTGTGACAACCCGAAATTTCCATTCGTACAAACCCTACTGTCAAGCACTTCAGATAAAAGTCAAATACTTTTCTGCTAAAATTTAGCCGGTTTAAAGTCCATTTGAGTGTATTAAAGCTTAGTACTTCAGGAGATAACTAGAGAGAGGATACCCTAGGGTTTATTGTGCAGCAATAAAGTCTAAAAACTCCAAGAGTTTGGAGTTTACGGCCCAAACATGGTGTTTACGGCCGTAAACTCTAAGGAGTATAAATATGACACTTAGTCATTTTTATCACTTTTTCACCATTCCAAGCCTAGAAAACTCATTTCTCTCTCAAGTATCATCCGACTTTTCTTCAAGATCTTCAAGAAAGTAAGTGTTTTCCTCCTTGAATAGTTGTTCTCTACCTTAATCTAGTGATCTTACATGATTTCATCCATGAAATCATTCCATTTGTGTAGATCTTCAAGTGTTCTTCATTTCACCAAGAACACCAAGAACACACACTAGTGTTCTTGGACTTTAAACACTCTTACAAGCTTCCCATAAGTAAGTACACTCCTCCTAACTAGTTATTTACTTAGAATACTTGTTAAACCATTGACAAACATCAAAAACCCTCAAGAACACATGTGTTTACGGTCAAGGGATCTCCTTGAACCGTAAACACCATCAAGTGGTGCATAAGTGCCACCAACACCTTCTAGGGCTTGGATATTGGACTAGAACCTTGCATGCATGAGCTAGAAACCCCAAAACACGAAATGGTAGGAGTGACCATGAGTTTACGGCCGTAAACTCATGGGTTTACGGCCGTAAACTCCATGGGAGTGGTCCAAGAACCGTAAACTCCAATGAAGGGCCATTTTGAGCCCTAGTCCCTTCCTAAGCCTTTGATACAAACCTAGAACACTTCCTTGAGGGGTATAAGAACTTAAATCACACAATGGTACAAATTACCATGAGTTTACGGCCGTAAACTCATGGGGGAAATGACCAAAAACCGTAAACTCATGTGTTGTCACCAAATGGGAAGTAAACTCTAATGAAGGGCCATTTTGAGCCCTAGTCCCTTCCTAAGCCTTTGATACAAACCTAGAACACTTCCTTGAGGGGTATAATACCTTAAATCACACAATGGTACAAATTACCATGAGTTTACGGCCGTAAACTCATGGGGGAAATGACCAAAAACTGTAAACTCATGTGTTGTCACCAAATGGGAAGTAAACTCCAATGTGAGGCCATACTCTCTTTAGATACCACCCTTTAGTACTCCTAGCACTTGAAACAGAGTGTTTCCATGTATTAGGGTGTCTTTACTTGATTAATTAGTTTTTAAATGACTAATTAGATACATTTATGTATCACTACATGTTAAATAGGATCCGTGTGTGTGTTCAAGTCCTCACTTGACACTTAGCATCCTATCCGACACTTCCATCCAAATCACTCACTGCAGGTGAGTTCATACCCCTTAATTAACCTTTTAAATGTTTTTAAACGCTTTTATGGGGGGGGGGGGGAATACAAGTTGAATCATGATAGTTATCATATCAATCACATGTGATTAATAACTATCAAACTATGGATTTACTACACTTTTAGCTGTTTTATCAAGCAAATTACTTCAAAATGATTTCTCGAATGCTTTTACACGTTGAACTCTTTATCAAACTTGTTTTCTAAACTACATATTTCCCTTCAAATTCTGTTATGACTATGTTTCAAACAGAGGTTTTCATGTACTTCAAACTATGTTCCAAATAAGGGATTTCTTATACTTTAAACTGTTTATATCAAACAAACTGCTTTTAAATTGTTTTATAAATTGACATCAAGTCATCAAGTCTTATTATTAAACTTTTCAAATGTTTTACAAAACTCATTTTAAACTGTTATATGGTCAAATGCATGCCTATATATGTATAGTTATATAAGTAATGTTTAAAGGACTTAGGACTGCTAACCCGCCTTATTTCCTGTTCCTTGTTTGGTTGTAGACTTAGGGTATCCTGTTATTTGTCCAAAGGTCATCTAAATATTAGTTATATATTATGTATACCTATATAGACATAAAAGTTCTATCAGTCAGTTCAGTACCTTTGGGTAGCAAAGGCATACTTCCATTTATTCATTTACATATATTACTACTAACTATAATGGGTATAGTTAGGAGATACTATTTACTATTCCTAGTGCAAGGAATCACACAAGAGTCAGTTCATTCATGAGTCTATACAAATATATTACATGCTATATGAAGAGACACTATTGTATACTATATGAAGATGCACTAGTACATACACTACTACCCACGGGACTGACCATCCTACACCTGGAGTCTGTATTTCATTCATTTAGACTTTTCGAGGCGTATTGTTCATTTAATACCACCTGGAGTCTGCATTTCATTCATTTAGACTTTTCGAGGCGTATTGTTCATTTAATACCACCTGGAGTCTGCATTTCATTCATTTAGACTTTTCGAGGCATATTGTTCATTTAATACCACCTGGAGTCTGCATTTCATTCATTTGGACTTTTCGAGGCGTATTGTTCATTTAATACTACCTGGAGTCTGTGTTTTAATCACTTTATAGCCAACAGTGTCACTTTTGAGGTAAAATATTATTTTCCCTATTACAGTTACTTTATGATTTTATCACATACACGTTTATGTATAGTTATATTTAGATAATAATAGTTATACTAGGGGAAAAACCTTCATTTTTGCAGAGGTGCAAACCTTCAAAACAGTCGAGTCTTGATAGAAGACTGCTTTTATACTAATAGGAAATATGGGATTTTCTAGTGTTTTTCATACTTATACAAAGTTTTCATAAAACAATTACAAGTCTTTTCTTTACAGTTTTACAAATCAATGACACTAAAATACTTATGATCTCACCAGCTTTAAAGCTGATACTCGCTTTCAAAATAACTTGTATTCTGAGGTCACCAGTAGACAGGTACGATGACCAGGTTTTGAGAAGACGGAGCAGTCAAGACACGTCTTTTATTTTGATTTCTTATTTATCATGTCGTATACTATGAAAGAACACACATGTATTAAAATTCTACTATTAATGCAATGGATGATGTTGTTGCTTGTTTACTACTTCACACTGTTGTGATACTTTACATGACGTCCTCCGCCCCAGAACGTTTCCGCCGTTCTTGGTTTTGGGGTGTGACAGATTGGTATCAGAGCATTGTTTATAGTGAATCAAGTATATCAACCCATAAAAGATATAGAGACTATAAATACAATGGGATTAAAATACTCTGACCAAGAGTTTATACTTTTAAATAATAAAATATTTAAATAAGTATACATGCCTACATTCATACTAAAATCAGTGTCACAATGACAAAAACAAAAGTATTACGATTGTTGAATATCACAAGTAAGCTCGGGGATGTATGCTCAGTCCTGGGAGTGGCATAGCCTGATCAACTATGCTGGTCCGAGGAGAGATTAGCATATGCCCAAGAATGGTTGTGATATGGCAACAAGTCTAAAAACTTACCAACACTACCACAATGAAAGCATTAGGAGTGTTTTGTGTTACTATAATTACTTAGTTGAGAACTAAAGATCTTCATTAATAGGTCAATAGTTGCTAAGTGGATATGCTAAGGTTATATGTAACTAGGATGACATAGACTTAGAATCTGTGAAATTTTGCCTTACCCCCTGTTCCTTGTGAATTTGGAGTAACTGATGAAGATTATCATATAATTATCTAGTACGCCTAATAATTATTTCGTTACCCCAATGCTCGCATAGATAACATGGTTGGACCCCATCCCCACGGCGACCCGTACTTCCCGAACGAAGGCAATGCTGCATGGTTTGGAGAAGAGCCAGCAAATGATCATCTAATCCCTTTGGATGATCACCATGCGGAAGGCTTTTCGGATGGTGCTAACTCCGAGCCCGAGGTTGAGAACCTACCCTCGGTGGCTCCCAATCCAAATCCTAACCCTCGTCCGGCTTTCCAAGGCCCGACGCCTCCTTGGGTAGAATGTTTGGAGACATGGAGCGAAGAGCAAGGTCAATCTATGTCGTTTAACGGAGACCGGAGATTCTATAACCTGAACGAGGGAAGCTCAGCAAACAGGGTTCTGCCAATCCTGGTCCGCAGGGTTGCCCGAAACGACATTAAGGGCAGGACAGCACTCCATCAAATCATGGAAGTTAACGCCAATGCGAGAATGCATACCCTCCGTACCATTCGTCTGGAAGATGCTCGCGAGAGATCTATGACAACCTAAAATTTCTATTCTGTACAACTTCTCACTTCAATAAGAGTCAGAACAGTTTCTGCTAACTTTCAGGCTGTTTGGATTAAGTTCTAGTGTTTTAAAGTTAGTAATTCAGGAGATGACAGGAGAGAGGATGCACTAGGGTTTATTGTGCAACAATAATGTCCCAAAACTCCAAGAAATTGGAGTTTACGGCCTAAACAAAGGTGTTTACGGCCGTAAACCCTAAAAGAGGGTATAAATATGACACTTTGTCATTATTTATCACTTTTCACAATTTCAAGATCCAAAACTCAATTCTCTCTCAAGTATCATCGACTTTTCTTCTTGATCTTCAACATTGTAAGTGTTTCTAGCCCTAAAAATTTGATATCTTACTTAATCTAGTGATCTAACATGATTCCATCCGTGAAATCATTCCAAAAGTGTAGATCTTCAAGTTTCACCAAGAACACCAAGAACACACACTAGTGTTCTTAGACTTTTAGCACCTTTTCAAGCTTCTACCTAGTAAGTACTCCTACCCTAGTGTATTATAATGCTAGTTACACTTCTAAACATCAAGAAAACACCGAAGAAACACAAGATCAAGGTGTTTACGGTCCAAGATGTTCTTGGACCGTAAACCCTAAAAAGGGTGCCAAAGTGTGCCCTAGTCCCTTCTAATCCTTGGAAACTAGTCTAGACCCCCCTTCCTTATTGTGCTTATGATGCGTATATGGGCTTGATTTAGTGAGTGGGGTAGTGTTTAGGTAAATTAGGCTAGAATAACAACCACAAATAGATGGAATGAAAAGGATAGATTTGATAAACAAACTAGACCTATAGCTTGTAAATCTGAAGACAAACTAAGACCTATTAGTTTGAATTCGATCAACTCAAGGATCACGTCCAAAAGATGATAATTTGTGAACTATGACAATAATTCTAAGTGAAAATAAGGGTTCTTTGATTAAAATTTGTGTCTTATCTTTCCCATGCATAAACTTGGCTTTATATGAAGCCTTTATTACAAACTTGGTGGTTACAAGCCAACCAACCAATTATTCATTAAAACTAGTAAATGAAATTTAAGGAAACTCTTGAAATAACACAAAAAAAACGTCCAAGACACTTGAGAATGAAAAAAAAACGTCTATGCTTCATTAAGGAGCCATATGAAGCATTAAGGAGCCATAAGAAGCATTAAAGTGCAACCATAATCCACCAAAGAGTGATAAAAACGGCTAGGAGGCTTTATGAAGCAAAAAGTAACGTTTTTAGCACTTATGAATCCTTAAAAATGTTGCCCTAGCCTTCATGCAACCCTAATTCAATTTGTGGGTTACCATGCATAACCCAACCATTGAGCCCAAGCCACCTTCTAGCCCACTAGTAATCACTAATCCATCACCTTTTGGGCTTTCATAATCCATGCATCGATCATCCCCTCCCCCTTTGAAAGGAATTGAACTCAATTCATCAAGTCCATCATCATCAAGATAAGGTGAAAGATCTCCCACATTAAAGGTAGCATGCACTCCATGGTCTCCTCCCAAATTTACCTTATAAGCATTATCATTGACACGTGACACCACTTTATAAGGACCTTCGGCTCTTGGCATTAACTTGTTTTTCCTTTTGTTAGGAAAACGTTCTTTCCTCATATGCACCCACACCAAGTCACCATCTTGAAAGACACGTGGTTTCCTATGCTTGTTTGACTTCTGTTTGTACAACTCATTCACCGTTTCAATCTTCTCACGAACTTGTTGGTGTAGTTTCATCATGGCCTTCAACTTGTCATTAGCATCCTTGTGAACCAATTCATCCTTTGGCAATGGAATCAAATCCAAAGGCATGTAAGGATTCACACCATACACTACTTCAAAAGGAGAATGACCTGTTGCATAAGTAGGAGAACGATTATAGGCAAATTCAGCATGTGCAAGTTTGATGTCCCAATCTTTTTGAGTTTTGCTAACCAACCCTCTCAACAAAGTACCCAAAGTTCTATTAGTCACCTCCGTTTGTCCATCCGTTTGTGGATGATGGGATGTACTAAAAAGTAACTTAGTACCCACTTTCCTCCATAAAGTGTTCCAAAAGTAACTTAGAAACTTGGAATCCCTATCAGAAACAATTGTTTTAGGAATACCATGCAAACGAACCACCTCTTTAAAGTACAAATCAGCCACATTAGATGCATCATTGGTTTTATGACATGGCACAAAGTGAGCCATTTTTGAAAACCTATCCACCACCACCATAATGGAATCCTTCCCCCTTTGAGTTCTAGGCAAAGCCATAATGAAATCCATGGACACATCTTCCCAAGGACGAATAGGAACCGGCAAAGGAGTGTAAACACCATGCTTGAAAGTTCTTTTCGCCATGTGACATGTAACACACTTGCCCACTATGTTGGTTACATCCCCCAACATTTTTGGCCAAAAGAAATGTTCTTTAAGCACCTCCAAAGTTTTGGTAATGCCAAAATGACCAGCCAAACCACCGCCATGAGCTTCACGAATCAGCAACTCCCGTATTACATGTTTTGGGACACAAAGGCGATTTCCTTTGAATAGAAAGCCATCTTGAATCACAAATTCACCATTACGACCACCTGCACATTTCAAAAACATATCTCCAAAGTCCATATCAGATTGATAATGGTCCTTTAGAGTTTCAAATCCCAAGAAACGAACATCCAAAGTCACCAACAATGAGTAACGCCTCGAGAGTGCATCAGCCACCACATTGCTTTTGCCATCCTTGTATTTGCATGAAAAATGAAAGCAAGAACTCCACCCACTTTGCATGTCTTGTGCTCAACTTTTGTTTCCCATTGATGTACTTCAAGGATTCATGATCAGAATGCAAAATAAAATGATTTGCACGCAAATAATGACTCCAATGATCTAAAGCACGAACAATAGCATAAAACTCCTTATCATAAGTGCAATAATTCAAACGAGCACCACCCAACTTTTCAGAAAAATAAGCAATAGGACGTTTGGATTGGATCAAAACAGCCCCAATACCAACTCCACTTGCATCACACTCCACTTCAAATGGTTGAGAAAAATCTGGAAGAGCCAAAATAGGAGCATCACACAACAATGCCTTGAGTTTCTCAAATGCCTTTTGAGCTTCTTTTCCCCATGAAAAGACTCCTTTCTTCAAACAACCTGTTATGGGACTTGCAATGGTGCTGAAATCACGAACAAATCTTCTATAGAAAGAAGCAAGACCATGAAATGATCTAACTTCAGAAATGCTAGTAGGAATAGGCCATGACTTGATTGCTTTAGTTTTGGATGGGTCCACGGACACGCCATTTCTTGACACCACAAAACCCAAAAATGCCACTTCTTCCACCAAAAACGAACATTTATCTTGCTTCCCATAGAGTTTTTGAGCTCTAAGCATCTCGAAAACCTGTTTTAAGTGCACCAAATGATCCTCCAAGCTCTTGCTATATACCAAGATATCATCAAGGTACACCACCACAAACCTGCCCAAAAAAGATTTTAGCACTTCATTCATTAGTCACATGAAAGTGCTAGGTGCATTAGTTAGACCAAAAGGCATCACGGTCCATTCATACAAGCCATGTTTAGTTTTAAAGGCTGTTTTCCATTGAATTTGATGGTAACCACTTCTCAAATCAATTTTTGAGAACATAATAGAACCATGCAACTCGTCTAGCAAATCATCAACTCTAGGAATAGGAAATCGGTATTTTATGATGATGTTATTAACAGCCCTACTATCAACGCACATCCTCCAAGAACCATCTTTTTTTGGAACCAACAAAACTGGAACAGCACAAGGACTTAGGCTTTCACGAACATAACCCATTTTCATGAGTTCATCAATTTGTTTTTGCAACTCTTTTGTCACCTCCGGATTACATCTATAGGCAGCTTTATTAGGCAAAGGAGCACCCGGAATAAGGTCAATTTGGTGTTCAATACCACGGATTGGAGGCAAACCCGGTGGTAATTCGCTTGGAAACACATCTTGAAACTTCAAAAGCAAATTAGCAATAGCGTTTTCTCCATGCACAATCTTCTCCATCTTTGCATGCTCTTTGGCCACAAGCATGTAAATCACATCACCTTTGTCAAGAACTTGCTCCACCTCCCTTTCACTAGCAAACACAGAAAGATTAGGTTTTTTTACTTGTTTAGAATTCATGGACCTTATCGCCGTTGGGGACATGGGTTTTAACACAATTTTTTTATTATTGTGTTTCAACTCATATTCATTGCTCCTCCCTCTATGTAACACGTCCCTATCAAATTGCCAAGGACGCCCCAACAAAATATGACATGCATCCATAGGAATAACATCACACAACACTTCATGTTCATAAGACCCCATAGTTAGACCAACTCTAACCTGTTTTGTCACCTTTATTTTGCTTCCATCATCCAACCAATGAAGAACATATGGTTTTGGATGGTTTGTAGTAGACAAACCCAATTTGGTCACCATTTCATTGGAAGCAACATTAGTACAACTTCCACCATCAATAATCAAACTACACCACTTGTCTCTAACCAAACATTTGGTGTGAAACAATTGGTCTCGTTGATCCATATCAGCCACAGTTTGAACCCCTTGAGTTTTAAGGGTTCTAAGCACCAAAACTGTATCATACACCGGTGCTTCATACTCTACCTCCTCCTCTTCTTCCTCTTCTTTTTGTATATCATGAAAAATACCCGCCAACCTCTCTTCTTCCTCCAACTCTTCACGACATTCAATGGCCTCCCTTAAAGTCACCACCCTTTTGTTTGGACAAGCATTTTGGTAATGACCAAAACCTTGACACTTGAAACATCTAATTTTCGCCAAACTAGTTTCTTTGGTACCACTAGTAAGTTTAGGAGCAACGGGAGCACTACTAGAACCAGAAGGAGTAGAAACAGAATTTTGTCTATTGCTAGACTCGGGCTTGGACCACGACTTTGACTTAGGACTTTCAAGACTTGAACTTGAACTCCCACCAAAACGTGCTTTGGCTTGCCCCTCCAACTTCAAACATAAACCACAAAGAGTTCCAAAATCAGCATAAGGATACAAATCCACAACATTGGCAATGTTGTAGTTCAACCCTTTTAGAAAACAAGTCATTTTTTGTTCTTCAATTTCTTCAATATCCCCCATCAAGGACAACTTCTCAAATTCATCAATGTATTCTCCAACACTCACTTTTCCTTGCCTCAAATCAGCAATCTTCTTGTAAGTGGCAATTCTATGAGTAGAAGGAACATATCTCTTTCTTAGCTTTCGTTTTAGAGAAAGCCAAGAACAAATTTTTTCTTTGCCTTCACGGGTTCTCTTGGCCTTAAGCCCTTCAAACCACAATGAAGCACCACCACTTAGCTTGAGAATGGCATACTTGCAGCTTTTTTCGTCATACACTTCTTTGAACTCGAACATTCTTTCAATCTTCCTTTCCCACTCCAAGTAGCGTTCAAGATCAGTTCCACCAACAAATTCAGGCAAGTCAGACACCTTGAATTCTTCCACAACCCTATGTTCACCACGGCGGGGTTGCCTTCGATTTCCACCTTCTTGGATGTTTCTTAATGCTTCACGAAGATTTTGTAGGAACTCCGGATCATCAAAATCCATTCTGCGCTCTGATACCACTTATGATGCGTGTATGGGCTTGATTTAGTGAGTGGGGTAGTGTTTAGGTAAATTAGGCTAGAATAACAACCACAAATAGATGGAATGAAAAGGATAGATTTGATAAACAAACTAGACCTATAGCTTGTAAATCTAAAGACAAACAAAGACCTATTAGTTTGAATTCGATCAACTCAAGGATCACGTCCAAAAGATGATAATTTGTGAACTATGACAATAATTCAAAGTGAAAATAAGGGTTCTTTGATTAAAATTCGTGTCTTATCTTTCCCATGCATAAACTTGGCTTTATATGAAGCCTTTATTACAAACTTGGTGGTTACAAGCCAACCAACCAATTATTCATTAAAACTAGTAAATGAAATTTAAGGAAACTCTTGAAATAACACAAAAAAAACGTCCAAGACACTTGAGAATGAAAAAAAAACGTCTATGCTTCATTAAGGAGCCATATGAAGCATTAAGGAGCCATAAGAAGCGTTAAAGTGCAACCATAATCCACCAAAGAGTGATAAAAACGGCTAGGAGGGTTTATGAAGCAAAAAGTAACGTTTTTAGCACTTATGAATCCTTAAAAATGTTGCCCTAGCCTTCATGCAACCCTAATTCAATTTGTGGGTTACCATGCATAACCCAACCATTGAGCCCAAGCCACCTTCTAGCCCACTAGTAATCACTAATCCATCACCTTTTGAGAATGCATACCCTCCGTACCATTCGTCTGGAAGATGCTCGCGAGAGATCTGTGACAACCTAAAATTTCTATTATGTACAACTTCTCACTTCAATAAGAGGCAGAACAGTTTCTGCTAACTTTCAGGCTGTTTGGATTAAGTTCTAGTGTTTTAAAGTTAGTAATTCAGGAGATGACAGGAGAGAGGATGCCCTAGGGTTTATTGTGCAACAATAATGTCCCAAAACTCCAAGAAATTGGAGTTTACGGCCTAAACAAAGGTGTTTACGACCGTAAACCCTAAAAGAGGGTATAAATATGACACTTTGTCATTATTTATCACTTTTCACAATTTCAAGATCCAAAACTCAATTCTCTCTGAAGTATCATCGACTTTTCTTCTTGATCTTCAACATTGTAAGTGTTTCTAGCCCTAAAAATTTTATATCTTACTTAATCTAGTGATCTAACATGATTCCATCCGTGAAATCATTCCAAAAGTGTAGATCTTCAACTTTCACCAAGAACACCAAGAACACACACTAGTGTTCTTAGACTTTTAGCACCTTTTCAAGCTTCTACCTAGTAAGTACTCCTACCCTAGTGTATTATAATGCTAGTTACACTTCTAAACATCAAGAAAACACCCAAGAAACACAAGATCAAGGTGTTTACGGTCCAAGATGTTCTTGGACCGTAAACCCTAAAAAGGGTGCCAAAGTGTGCCCTAGTCCCTTCTAAGCCTTGGAAACTAGTCTAGACCCCCCTTCCTTATTGTGCTTAGGACTCAAAACAACCAAAAGAACATAATCATTTGGGTTTACGGCCGTAAACCCAAAGGGAAATGGTCTAAGGACCGTAAACTCCTAAAAAGGAGTGAAATGGTGCCCTAATCTCTTGCTAAGGCTTAAACATGAAGTAGTAATGCTTCTTGTGATCTTTAAGGCTTCAAAACACAAATGGTCAAAGAAACATGAGTTTACGGCCGTAAACTCATGGGTTTACGACCGTAAACTTAAGGAGTTATGGTCACAAAACCGTAAACTGCAAGGGAGTTTATCCTTGAACCCCAAACTCAATAGCAAGGTCCTACCACCCTTAGATGCAATCCTTATGACTTATAGCACTTAAAACAAGTGTTTTACATGTCTTAGGATGTCTTAAACTTGGTTAATTAGTTGTTTTATGACTAATTGGATACATATATGTGATTATATGCTAACTAGGATCATTGTGTGTGTACAAGTCTTCACTTGACACTTAGGATCCTACATCATCCGTTCATCCAAACCACTTACTACAAGTGAGTTCATACCCCTAAATCAACCTTTTAAATGTTTTTAAATGCTTTTATGGGGAGGGGAATACAAGTTGAATCATGATAGTTATCATATCAATCACATGTGATTAATAACTATCAAACTATAGATTTACTACACTTTTAGCCGTTTTACCAAGTAAACTACTTCAAAATGATTTCTCAAACGTCTTTACATGTTGAACTCTTTATCAAACTTGTTTTATTTACTAAATCTTTCCTTTCAAATTCTGTTACAATTGTGTTTCAAACAAATGATCTCTGGTACTTTAAAATGTTCTTATCAAACAAACTGCTTTAAAATCATTTTTATAACTGACATCAAGTCATCGATGCTTATTTTTTAAACTTTTCAAAGGTTTTACAAAACTCCTTTTATACTTTTATATTGTCAAATGCATGCCTATATATGTATAGTTATATAAGTAATGTTTAAAGGACTTAGGAAGGCTAGCTCGCTTGAATTCCTTTTCCTTGTTTGGATGTGGCTTTAGGGTATCGGTTATCCGTCCGAAGGTCATCTAAATATTAGTTATATATTATGTATACATATATAGACATAAAAGTTCTATCAGTCAGTTCAGCACCTTTGGGTAGCAAAGGCATACTTTCGGATATTCACATACATTACTAGTAACTATAATAGGTATAGTTAGGAGATACTATTTACTATTCTCAGTACAATTGTTAAAAGCATGTCTAGATATGTATAGTTATATAAATAATGTTTAAAGGACTTAGAACTGCTAACTCACTTTATTTCCTTTTCCTTGTTTGGATGTGGCTTTAGGGTATCGGTTATCCATCAGAAGGTCGTCTAAATATTAGTTATATATTATGTATACATATATAGACATAAAAGTTCTAGTCAGTCAGTTCAGTACCTTTGGGTAGCAAAGGTATACGTTCATATATTTCTAGTAAGCTATTATAGGTATAGTTTTGGGTATATATATGTTTACATAATATAAATGTGGATTTCGACCTAGCGATTCGTTGCGGAAGTCACTTTTAGTTCCCAGAATCTCTTATATGGAGAACTTTTAGTATGGGGACCATCAATCACATTATTACTTACTTTCAGCGGGTCTCATGAGAAGACTACTTACTTACTTACTTACAGCGGGTCTCGTGAGAAGACTACTTACTTACTTACTTACTTAATTACTTACTTACTTTCAGCGAGTCTCGTTAGAAGACTATTTACTTACTTTCATTCGGGTCTTGGTAGAAGACTACTTTTATACTAGTAGGAAATATGGGATTTTCTAGGAAGTTCAGACGTTTACACTTTTACTTACAAACCTTTTCATTGATACTTATATAAATAATGACATAAATTACTTATGAATTCACCAGCTTTATGCTGATCTATGCTTTCAAAATAACTTGTATTCTCAGGTCACCAATAGACAGGTACGACGACCAGGTTTTATGAAGACGGAGCAGTCAAGACTCGTCTTTTATTTTGATTATTCATTATGTTGTTTTATCCTATGAAAGAACACGCTTGTAATTAAAATTATACTATTAATGCAATGGATGATGTTGTTGCTTGTTTACTACTTTGCATTGTTGTGATACTATACATGACGTCCTATGCCCCAGAACGTTTCTGCCGTTCTGGTTTTGGGGTGTGACAAGATCTAGGGGAGACCATGAGGCCCTACTGCAAGCACTAGCTGAATCTCGAGCCGAAGTCATAGAGCTCCGAGTACGCCAGAGGGTGTACAAAAGACACCTGCTAGATATGGAACGTCAACTGGCTGAACTAAGGGTTCACCAGAGGGATGACCGTCACCAGTAAAAGATGCCTTATTTTTCCTTCCTTGTTATAAGGAATCGTTTTCCTGTCTATGCCCTATGTAGCACTTTTCTATGTAACTACCCCAGTACCGTGAGTACTTTTAGTTAGGCCTTTATGCTGTCAAAACTTTTCTACTCCAGATATGATGTAAGACCTCCTACAAGGTCAATTTTCCCAAACTTATTACATCATAAATATCAACGATATGGACAGTCGGCTAATTTCTGTGTCAATCTTTGTTAAAATACTTTCATCCTACTATCGCTAGAATTCTATCTAAAACTCACTCTAGTCCAGTTATTGGGCCATGGTAATTTAGCTTAGGGATCACTTCTAATCCTTGTCGAAGGTTGGATAGCAATCGTCTTATAACCATTCTATGAACTTACTTCTACTCCTTACTAGGACTGCATCATAGGGATGTAGGTCAAACCCTCAAGAACTTACTCCTACTCTTTACATGAATGGTCTAAATACATCTAGGTTCAACCATAATCACTCACGAACTCATTTTCTTTTGTATAACAGAATCATGTCGTCATCCAGAAATAACCAGCCGAGCAACGAAACCCCTATCCTTCATATCGACGCTGCTACATTCCAAGCCGCAGTAACAGCTGCAGTGGCAGCTGTCCTTGCAAACCTCAACGCTAACAACGCAAGCAAGGCTGGTTAGGGGGCTGACAATTCCGATCGTTGTATCGATCCAGGAAGCCAACAAATGATAACAGTCACAGACTTGCAAAGCCGTAAAACTGAGAATAGGAAACGAAAGCGTCAAGCCCAAAAAGAGCGCAAGCGATCCCAAAGACTTGCCATGCAACAGCAACAAGTGGCAACCCCTGCCATCCCAGCACCGATCAGACCATACGAGGGAAAACTTCCGAAGTGTGACAAGTGTAGCTTTCATCATAATGGGGCTTGCCATGAAATGCAATGTTGTAATTGCCACAAAATAGGGGACCATGCTCGTAGCTGTGGAGCACCGACACGACCCATCACTCAAGTCCCTCACATCGGAGCCAACCAGGCTTGCTATGGTTGCGGTGAAATCGGACACTTTAAGAGGAATTGTTCGAAAAGGAGGAGCAACGAAAGCAACCGTGTCCACATAACTCCGACCCGACACATCACTTCCACCACCGATGCTGGTGCTAGCCAGATATGTCACCTATGCGGTGAGATAGGACACCACGAGAAGGATTGTCCTATAACAAAGAACTCTGGCGTAGACGGGAAGATACTAAGGATCACTGTCGCATGAGAGACTACTCCGGACCCACGTTGAAATACTAGGGCGTTTCGTTATAATAGACTGGTAAACTGTTAAACACTAGTGCAACTCGAGTCTTGTCTTTTGCGAGATCCCGCCAGTTAAGGGGCTCTCGTGCTGTGTATACTTGCTTTTGTAGTATACCTTATTCGCAGCAGTAGTCTTGTAGTAAACTTAAGTACTGAAACTCTGTTAAAAGTTGCACCGTTGTGTTTAGTTTGTAACATCTTTATGAACTAAGTCTAATGCCTCTTATTCCGAGTAGTCCGACATTTTCATATAACTTGAGCAAATCCTACCTTCACAATACCAGTCTCACGCGTAAATTCTTTTCTCCGAAATCGCCTTTCTAGCGAGGCCGTTATTCTAGAACTCCGAGGTACTCATGCGGAGAGTATCTTATATTTTGTATCCTTCCCAAAGACACCTCAGCAAACCTCCCCGGAGTACCACTCGTACAGTACGTCAAGTTCAACCCGAAGAACCATACGGTTGATCTATCGCTGGAGAAGGTATACGCAAGGGTGGTATATAATCAAGGTTCTACAGGCTTAGAATTAATGATTCCACTTTAACTTCTTTTCCTTGTTTGGATGTGAGCTTAAAGAAGAATCATTTATTCGACTGCCTTTTCAGTCTTAATTATATACGACTCGTATACACGAAGTTGTGATTGATGAACCAAATATGACTTCTGATATGAACTTTAGGACGGAGACTGCCCAAGACTATGAGAAATCGTACTGCCATGTGGATAAAATTAGAATCCAATCAAATGCCTTCTCGCCGATCGAGACAATAGATTCAGATAGAACAGAAAACTCTGAGGATTACATCCGCAACGTCAAGTCGAATTTAGGATCGACTTAGTTCCAGGGGCTACCCCAGTAGCCAAACCGCCCTATCGTATAGCACCTGCTTTGATGCAAGAACTGTCCGATCAACTTGACGAACTGCTCAGCAAGGGCTTTATAAGACCAAGTTTCTCACCCTGGAGAACTCCGGTCTGGTTCGTCAAGAAGAAAGACTGATCACTTCGTATGTGTGTCGACTACAGGGAGCTCAACAAGCTAACCATCAAAAATTAGTACCCCTTTACCTAGCATAGACGATTTAGTTGATCAACTGCAAAGGGGGAACTTCCTTTCAAAAGTCGATCCAAGATCCGGGTATCACCGACTACGAGTATGAATGGAAGATGTTCTGAAGACAACCTTCCTAGATTTAATGGATAAGGTGTGTCGTCCTTACTGGGATCAGTTCATCATCGCCTTCATCGATGATATACTTATCTACTTTCGTAGTAAGGAGGAGCATAGTAAACAGCTTCAGCAGGTCTTGGAAACATTTCGATCAGAGAAGCTCTACGCGAAATTCTCTTAAAAGCGAGTTTGGATTCGAAGGGTCAAATTCCTGTGTCACATTGTTAGTGAAGAGCGAATAAAAGACTTTGTAGTCTATGGCGATGCGTCCAAATCCAAGGCTCAGTTGCATTTTGACGTAACGAGGTAAGGTCATTACCTAAGCCTTCCTTCAGTTGGAAACCCTAAAAGCTAGCTATGAAATTCACGATCTAGAGTTAGAGGGCATCATTAGAGAAGATCGTTCAGATTATTGGACGATTGAAAGCCTCTAGTGACCGACAGAAAAGTTACGCAGGGCTTTTCGAGATTCTCGCTAGAATCGGCCCTGTAGCATACAAACTCAATCTACCCCACGAGCTTAGTAACATACATCCTACCTTCCACATCTCGAACTTGAAAAAGTGTCTGTCCGACGAGACTCTTGTACTCCCACTCGACGAAATCGAGATCAACAAGAGCCTCAACTCTGTGGAAGAACCTGTAGAGATCATGAACCGAGAGGCCAAGTAAACAAAGCAAAGCCGAATCCCGATAGTGAAGGTTCGCTGGAACGCTAAGTGAGGACCTGAATTCACTTGGGAGCGAGAGGATCAGTGGGAACTGAAATATCCTCATCTTTTACTTAGTTATTTTGTAACTACTTATTTGCTTAAACTCTAATTTCGGGACGAAATTCCTTATAACGGGGGATGATGTGACAACCCGAAATTTCCATTCGTACAAACCCTACTGTCAAGCACTTCAGATAAAAGTCAAATACTTTTCTGCTAAAATTTAGCCGGTTTAAAGTCCGTTTGAGTGTATTAAAGCTTAGTACTTCAGGAGATAACTGGAGAGAGGATACCCTAGGGTTTATTGTGCAGCAATAAAGTCTAAAAAATCCAAGAGTTTGGAGTTTACGGCCCAAACATGGTGTTTACGGCCGTAAACTCTAAGGAGTATAAATATGACACTTCGTCATTTTTATCACTTTTTCACCATTCCAAGCCTAGAAAACTCATTTCTCTCTCAAGTATCATTCGAATTTTCTTCAAGATCTTCAAGAAAGTAAGTGTTTTCCTCCTTGATTAGTTGTTCTCTACCTTAATCTAGTGTTCTTACATGATTTCATCCATGAAATCATTCCATTTGTGTAGATCTTCAAGTGTTCTTCATTTCACCAAGAACACACACTAGTGTTCTTGGACTTTAAACACTCTTACAAGCTTCCTATAAGTAAGTACACTCCTCCTAACTAGTTATTTACTTAGAATACTTGTTAAACCATTGACAAACATCAAAAACCCTCAAGAACACATGTGTTTACGGTCAAGGGATCTCCTTGAACCGTAAACACCATCAAGTGGTGCATAAGTGCCACCAACACCTTCTAGGGCTTGGATATTGGACTAGAACCTTGCATGCATGAGCTAGAAACCCCAAAACACGAAATGGTAGGAGTGACCATGATTTTACGGTCGTAAACTCATGGGTTTACAACCGTAAACTCCATGAGAGTGGTCCAAGAACCGTAAACTCCAATGAAGGGCCATTTTGAGCCCTAGTCCCTTCCTAAGCCTTTGATACAAACCTAGAACACTTCCTTGAGGGATATAAGACCTTAAATCACACAATGGTACAAATTACCATGAGTTTACGGCCGTAAACTCATGGGGGAAATGACCAAAAACCGTAAACTCATGTGTTGTCACCAAATGGGAAGTAAACTCCAATGAAGGGCCATTTTGAGCCCTAGTCCCTTCCTAAGCCTTTGATACAAACCTAGAACACTTCCTTGAGGGGTATAAGACCTTAAATCACACAATGGTACAAATTACCATGAGTTTACGGCCGTAAACTCATGGGGGAAATGACCAAAAACCGTAAACTCATGTGTTGTCAGCAAATGGGAAGTAAACTCCAATGTGAGGCCATACTCTCTTTATATACCACCCTTTAGTACTCCTAGCACTTGAAACAGAGTGTTTCCATGTATTAGGGTGTCTTTACTTGATTAATTAGTTGTTAAATGACTAATTAGATACATTTATGTATCACTACATGTTAAATAGGATCCGTGTGTGTGTTCAAGTCCTCACTTGACACTTAGCATCCTATCCGGCACTTCCATCCAAATCACTCACTGCAGGTGAGTTCATACCCCTTAATTAACCTTTTAAATGTTTTTAAACGCTTTTATGGGGGGTGGGGGGAATACAAGTTGAATCATGATAGTTATCATATCAATCACATGTGATTAATAACTATCAAACTATGGATTTACTACACTTTTAGCTGTTTTATCAAGCAAATTACTTCAAAATGATTTCTCGAATGCTTTTACACGTTGAACTCTTTATCAAACTTGTTTTCTAAACTACATATTTCCCTTCAAATTCTGTTATGACTATGTTTCAAACAGAGGTTTTCATGTACTTCAAACTATGTTCGAAATAAGGGATTTCTTATACTTTAAACTGTTTATATCAAACAAACTGCTTTTAAATTGTTTTATAAATTGACATCAAATCATCAAGTCTTATTATTAAACTTTTCAAATGTTTTACAAAACTCCTTTTAAACTGTTATATGGTCAAATGCATGCCTATATATGTATAGTTATATAAGTAATGTTTAAAGGACTTAGGACTACTAACCCTCCTTATTTCATGTTCCTTGTTTGGTTGTGGACTTAGGGTATCCTGTTATTTGTCCGAAGGTCGTCTAAATATTAGTTATATATTATGTATACCTATATAGACATAAAAGTTCTATCAATCAGTTCAGTACCTTTGGGTAGCAAAGGCATACTTCCATTTATTCATATACATATATTACTAGTAACTATAATGGATATAGTTAGGAGATACTATTTACTATTCCTAGTGCAAGGAATCACACAAGAGTCAGTTCATTCATGAGTCTATACAAATATATTACATGCTATATGAAGAGACACTATTGTATACTATATGAAGATGCACTAGTACATACACTACTACCCACGGGACTGACCATCCTACACCTGGAGTCTGCATTTCATTCATTTAGACTTTTCGAGGCGTATTGTTCATTTAACACCACCTGGAGTCTACATTTCATTCATTTAGACTTTTCGAGGCGTATTGTTCATTTAATACCACCTGGAGTCTGCATTTCATTCATTTAGACTTTTCGAGGCGTATTGTTCATTTAATACCACCTGGAGTCTTCATTTCATTCATTTAGACTTTTCGAGGTGTATTGTTCATTTAATACCACCTGGAGTCTGCATTTCATTCATTTGGACTTTTCGAGGCGTATTGTTCATTTAATACTACCTGGAGTCTGTGTTTTAATCACTTTATAGCCAGCAGTGTCACTGTTGAGGTAAAATATTATTTTCCCTATTACAGTTACTTTATGATTTTATCACATACACGTTTATGTATAGCTATATTTAGATAATAATAGTTATACTAGGGGAAAAACCTTCATTTTTGCAGAGGTGCAAACTTTCAAAACAGTCGAGTCTTGATAGAAGACTGCTTTTATACTAATAGGAAATATGGGATTTTCTAGGGTTTTTCATACTTATACAAAGTTTTCATAAAACAATTACAAGTCTTTTCTTTACAGTTTTACAAATCAATG
Source organism: Lactuca virosa (assembly GCF_052849685.1). Classification (NCBI taxonomy): domain Eukaryota; kingdom Viridiplantae; phylum Streptophyta; class Magnoliopsida; order Asterales; family Asteraceae; genus Lactuca; species Lactuca virosa. Next base: position 257,878,867 of record NC_136434.1, read on the forward strand.
ACACTAAAATACTTATGATCTCACCAGCTTTAAAGCTGATACTCGCTTTCAAAATAACTTGTATTCTCAGGTCACCAGTAGACAGGTACGATGACCAGGTTTTGAGAAGACGGAGCAGTCAAGACTCGTCTTTTATTTTGATTTCTTATTTATCATGTCGTTTACTATGAAAGAACACACATGTATTAAAATTCTACTATTAATGCAATGGATGATGTTGTTGCTTGTTTACTACTTTACACTGTTGTGATACTTTACATGACGTCCTCCGCCCCAGAACGTTTCTGCCGTTCTTGGTTTTGGGGTGTGACACCAACAAGCCACATGATCTCAAAATTCGCTCCTGCGATTGCTGACTCCGAGATCCCAAAGCGCTTCCAAACTCCCAGCATGAAGCCTTATGATGGGACTACGGATCCTGAAGAACATGTGGCACAATACTGGGAAAAAATGAAGATCATCCCCATTCCCACACACTTGAACGAGCTTGCCTATACAAGAGTTTTGGTTCAACCCTCACTGGATCAGCCTTGAAATGGCTGCTAAACATTCCTCCCTACTCTATTACTTTGTTTGCACATTTAGTTAATATTTTACGCAACCAGTTTTTGTTTAGCAGAACCTTCGAGAAGATCAATAGTGATGTCTATCGGGTGGTTCAGGATTCTAAGGAATCTCTCAGAGACTTCGTGAACAGGTTTGGCAGGGAAGCTCTGAGTATCCCCAACATCGACATGGAAACTGTCGTAGAAGCCTTCAAAATAGGCTTGAAAAAAGACTCTCCTTTCAATGAAGACCTTGTAATGACTCCATGCAAAAGAATGGATAAACTAAGGAGCAGAGCATTAATGTTCATAAGGCTTGAAGAATAGAAGGAGATCCAAAAGAGGAGCAACCCACCAAGCTCATATGATAACCCCAATAGGAAGGCTGAATCTTCGACCCAGAGATCCTATAAATCTAAACCTTATTCTAGATTCGATCATCATAGGGTTCATGCCCTCTAAGATGAAGGAGAGGAAGAAGAATATCCCAAGATCACTGACTATTGTTTTTCTATGGATGTTTCAGGTTTGATATTTGGTATACAGGATCTTGGCGACGAAGCGAGATGGCCAAGAAAGGGGGAAAAGTCCACCACCTGGAAAGATAAGTCCAAATGGTGCTCATACCACGAGGAATTTGGTCACATTACAAAAGATTGCATAGCCCTAAGAAGTGGAAAGATAAGTCAAAATGGTGCTCATAGCATGAGGACTTTGGTCAGATTACAGAAGATTGCATAGCCCTAAGAAAGGAAATTAGTTACCTACTTAGCAAGGGATACCTCAAGGAGATCCTGGGAAGAAGAAAAGAAAGATACAAAGAAAAGGATCAGGATCCTCATAAGACTCCTGAAAAACCAAGATCCCCTCTTGCAGATGCTAAGGTAATCAATATAATCTCTGGATGATCTGACATTTGTGGTACCTCTTATTCTGAAGCAAAGAGACATGCCAAAGCCTCAAAAACGGTGAAAGAGGAAAGACCTCAGAAGAACACGTCAATCACAAGCGAGAAGGAGATTACCTTCGATGAAACAGATAGAACGGATGTCTAGGATCCCCACCATGATGGACTGGTGATCATTCTTTACATCGCCAACCACTTTGTCAGAAGGATCCTTGTCGATGGAGGATCCTCAGTCAACATTATACTCCTGGATGCTTTGAAAAGAATGAACATCCCTGAAACCAAAATAGTCAAAATATCCTCAATACTAATAGGATTCAGTGGCAAAACAAAGCATACGGTCGACAAGATAAAGCTACCTATCTACATAGAGGGGGTAAACTCTATGCAACGCTTCTGTGTAATTGATATATTTTCCTCCTATAATGTTGTAGTAGGTAGGCCATGGATCCACGATATGAAGGTTGTCCCCTCAACATACCATCAATTGTTTAAGATGCCACTCCATGCGGGGCAGTGAAAATCACATGTGATCAATAAGAATCCAAGGAATGCTACAAGAACTCAATGAAACCCTCAATGGTACCACAAAAAGTATAGTAATTAAAGACTGGGGCACGAAGTGTGCTAGAAACAATAGAGCAAGATGTGAAAGAAATGCCCTTGAACCTCTAGGATCTTGAAGCCAAAGTCCTCATAGGGTCCTCACTACCAGAGCATATCGAGCAAGAACTAATAATTTTCCTAAAAGATAGAAGCAAAACATTCACCTGGAAGCACGAGGACATGATAGGTATAGACAAAAATATTATAACTCATAAACTTAACATTGATCCTTCATTCAGACCAATACACCAAAAAATAAGGAAGTTTGCACCAAAAAGAAATCAGATCACCCAAGAAGAAGTAGAAACACTTCCTAAAACAGGGATGATCAGGGAAGCAAAGTTCCCTAGATGGCTAGCCAACGTCATGGTAATGAAAAAGAAGAACGAAAAATGGAGAGTATGTGTAGACTATAAGGATCTTAACAAGGCTTGAGCTAAGGATCCTTTCCCCATGCCACACATAGACTCCATGGTGACTAAAAGAGGAATAGAAGCAACTCCAGAGAAAATAAAATCCATAATCGATTTAAGATCACCGTCCTCGACAAAGGATATTCAGAGACTAATAGGAAGAGTAGCAGCTCTAAACAGGTTCATCTCAAGATCCTCATAGAGGTGTAAACCTTTATATGACATCTTGAAGAAAAACAAAAGATTTAAGTGGACTAAAGAACACACAGATGCTTTTCAGAAACTTAAAAAATATTTAAGTTATGCACCCTTGCTAGTGAAACCACTAGTTGGGGAACCACTCCTACTATACCTTTCAGTATCCTCTAACGTTGTAAGTGCAGTTTTAGCCAATGATCTCAATGGCGACCAACATACCATATACTATGTAAGTAAAAGTCTCCTGGATCCTGGGCCAGGTATTCCCATCTCGAAAAACTAATACTTGCATAAGTAACTTGGCTTTATATGTCACACCCCAAAACCCAAACGGCGGAAACGTTCGGGGGTGGAGGACGTCATGTACAGTATCACAACAAAGCATAGTAGTAAACAAGCAACAACATCATCTATTGCATTAATAATATAATTTAATACAAGTGTGTTCTGTGAAGTTTATAAGACACCAAAAATGTAAATCAAAAATAAGAGATGAGTCTTGAACGAGCTCCATCTTCTCAAAACCTGGTATCGGTACCTGTCTACTGATGACCTGAGAATACAAGTTATTTTGAAAGAGTTTATCAGCTTTAAAGCTGGTGAGTTCATAAGCATTTTAGTGTCATTGTTTGTATGAAAATGTTTGTAAGTGTTTGATGTATAAGTTTGTAAATGTTTGTAGTAAATGTTTGTATTTCCTAGAAAATCCTATATTTTCTACTAAACGTAGCCTTCTACCAAGGAATCAAATGTTCTGTATGTTTGTTTATTGTAAGAGTGTATATTTTCCCAAATGTGACTATCATTAATCAAAAATATAGTTTCAACATTACCGTTTATGTGAGAAGATCACAATTTGAATGTAATGAGGAAATAATAATAGTATTGTAGTGTTGTATTATAGTAACTACTGCTGTACTATCTACCTTAAACCAATTGTTATTTAAGGTATAATGTGAAATGGTTGCACCATACTTTCGACTAATAACACGACGATGAAAGACGTCAGAAGAAATGACATTTGGCACCCGTAGACTTGCAAGTCCGACTGTAGCGAGCAGCAAGGTGTAGGATAGTCAATCCAATATAGATCTATACACAAATTCAACGCTCTCCCTCAAGGAGATTCTAGATACAAATTGAGCCATGACAGGTGATGCCATGCCCCGAAGCTGTGGCTCACATTTATGTTATAGTATTCTTGTATATGTATTGTATGTACTAGTGTAATGTATGTTCTCTCTGTCTAGTATGTAGTATGTTCTCTTTGTTTCTCATCATAGTATGTTCTCTTGTTTAATGTATAGTATGTATTGTTTCTCATAATAGTATGTTCTCTTACTTTCTCATAATAGTATGTTCTCTTAGTTTCTCATAATAGTATGTATTGTTTCTCATAATTGTATGTTCTCTTAGTTTCTTATAATAGTATGTTCTCTTAGTTTCTCATAATAGTATGTTCTCTTAGTTTCTCATAATAGTATGTATTGACTCATGTATGAACTGACTCTTTGTATGTTTCATTGTTCTAGTAATAGTATTAGTAACTTCCTAAACTATACCTATTATAGTTTACTAGCAATGTTGTTTGTATATCTAAATGTATTGAACTGAGATAAAAGCTTTTATGTCTTGTACATATATATGCATAATATATAACTAAGGATCAAACGACACTCGAACAAACAACCGGGTACTCTAAGTCCACAACCAAACGAGGAACAGGAAATAAAGTGAGCTATCAGTCCTAAGTCCTTCAAACCTTACTTATATAACTATATATACATTAGACATGATTTTGACAATATATATATATATATATATATATATAAGTTTAAAAAGAAGTTTTGTAAAACCTTTTAAAGAGTTTATATAAATATTGATGACTTGATGTCATTTTATAAGACGATTTAAAAGCAGTTTGGCATATAAGAACAAGTTTGATAAAGAATTTAACGTGCAAAAGAGTTTGATAAACATTTTGAAGTAGATTGTTTGATAAAACAGCTAAAAGTATAGTTATTAATCACATGCGATTGATATAATAACTATAATGTTTCAACTTGTATTCCCCCCCCCCCCCCCATAAAAGCATTTAAAATCATTTAACAGGTAGATTAAGAGGTATGAACTCACCTGTAGTGAGTGGTTTGGATGAACGAGTGGTATAGGATGCTAAGTGTCAAGTGAAGACTTGAGCACACACACGGATCCTATTTAACATATAATGACACATATATGTATCTAATTAGTTAATTAACAACTAATTAAGCAAGCAAAGACACCCTAGGATATGGAAAACACTTTAATTCAAGTGCTAGAAGTACCAAAGGGTTGCATCTAAGGGAAGTATGGCCTCACATTGGAGTTTATGGCCCAAGTGTAAGCCCCCATGAGTTTACGGCCCATGGGTTTACGGCCCAATGAGTTTACGGCCGTAAACTCATGGTATCTTGTACCATTTTGTTGTTTAAGGTCCTATACTCATCTTGGAATTGTTCTAGACCTAGACCCAAGGCTTAGGAAGGTGTTTGTGGCAACTTTGCACCAATAAGTAGAGTTTACGGCCAAGGGAGATTTCCTTGGCCGTAAACACCCTTTTGTCCATGATTTCTTGGTGTTTTCAAGGTGTAAACTAAGTGATTCAAGCATATAACAAGCTAAGGCAAGAGTACTTACAATATAGAAGCTTGTAAGGGTGATTAAAGTCCAAAAACACTAGTGTGTGTTCTTGGTGTTCTTGGTCAAATGAAGAACACTTGAAGATCTATCAAAATGGAATGATTTCATGGATGAAATCAAAGGGTTGTACTAGTTAATGAAATGTAACAACAATTCAAAGGAAGAATTTCTTACATTTTTGGAAAATTAAGATGAAGATCTTGAAGATACTTGAGAGAGAATGGGAGTTCTTTGACTTGAAATGAAGGAAATGATGGAAAATGATGTAAACTCATGCATATAGCATGAGTTCACGGCCATGGATGAGTTTACGGCCCAAACTCATGAAGTTTGGTCGTAAACACCTCATAATGGGGTTTAAGGCTTGATTGTTGCACATTTACCCTAGAAGATACTTCCTAACATTTGATTCTTGAATGCCATATGATTAAAACACCCAAACATACTCTAAACAGTGCTAAAAGTTAGCAGAAATAAGTCTGGCTGATTGAAATGTAGGGTTTGTACAAGATAGAAATTTCGGGTTGTCACATCATCCCCCCGTTAGAGAGAATTTCGTCCCGAAATTAGAGTTTAAGCAAATAAGTAGTTTCAATTTAACTAAGTAAAAAGATGAGGATATTTCAGTTTCAACTGATCCTCGCGCTCCCAAGTGAATTCAGGTCCTCGCTTGGCGTTCCAGCGAACCTTCACTATCGGGATACGGCTTTGCTTTGTTTGCTTGACTTCTCGGTCCATGATCTCTACAGGTTCTTCCACGAAGTTGAGGCTCTCGTTGATCTCGATCTCGTCAAGTAGGATTACAAGAGTCTCGTCGGACAGACACTTTTTCAAGTTTGATACGTGGAAAGTAGAATGTACGTTACTGAGTTCGCGAGGTAAGTTGAGTTTGTAAGCTACAGGGCCGATTCTGGCGAGAATCTCGAAAGGCCATATGTATCTTGGATTTAGCTTTCCACGCTTTCCGAAGCGTATCAAGCCCTTCCAGGGTGAGACTTTTAAAAGAACTCGGTCTCCCACCTGGAATTCCAAAGGTTTCCTTCTTTTGTCTGCGTAGCTTTTCTGTCGGTCTCTAGAGGCTTTCAATCGTTCACGAATCTGAACGATCTTCTCTGTCGTTTCCCGAATGATCTCCGAACCTTTGGAGCAATTACCACTGCCTCTAACTCCAGATCGTGTGTTGTATAGCTGGCTTCGAGTGTCTTAAGCTGACGGGAGGCATAGGCAATGACCTTACCTCGTTGCATCAGAATACAACCGAGCTCTTGATTTGACGCATCGCAATAGACTACGAAGTCTTCTATCCCTTCTAGGAGGGATAGTATCGGTGCGGTGCATAAGGCTCGCTTCAGCATTTGGAACGCTTTCTCTTGTTTCTTTTCCCAGTCAGAGGCCACGTCCTTCTGGGTCAAAGTCGTAAGAGGTTTCGCAATTTGGAGAGAAGTTTTGAATGAACCTACGATAGTAGCCAGCGAGACCTAGAAATTTACGAATTTCTGTAGTTGTCTTCGGAGCTGACCATTTCCCAATGGCCTTGATTTTGGAAGTGTTCACATGAATTCCCTCTTCACTAACAACGTGACCCAGGAATTCGATTCTTCGAATCCAAAACTCGCATTTAGGGAACTTCGCGTAGAGCTTCTCCGATCGTAATGTTTCCAAGATCTGACGTAGATGCTTACTATGCTCTTCCTTACTACGAGTGTAGATAAGTATGTCATTAATGAAGACAATGACGAACTGATCCAAGTAAGGACGACATACCCTATTCATTAAGTTCATGAATACTGCGGGTGCATTGGTCAATCCGAATGGCATCACTACAAACTCGTAGTGTCCATAATGAGTTCGGAAGGCTGTTTTTGGAACATCCTCCCCTAGCACTCGTAATTGGTGATCCTCGGATCTCAGATCTATCTTTGAAAAGTAATTCGCCCCTTGCAGTTGGTCGAACAAATCGTCTATGCGAGGCGGTGGGTAACAATTCTTAACGGTAAGCTTGTTGAGCTCCCTGTAGTCAATGCACATACGAAACGATCTGTCTTTCTTCTTGAAGAACAAGACCGGAGCTCCCCAGGGTGAGAAGCTTGGCCTTATAAAGCCCTTTCTGAGCAGTTCGTTAAGTTGATCGGACAGTTCTTGCATCTCTGCAGGTGCTAGACGATAGGGCGATTTGGCTAATGAGGTAGCCCCTGGAATTAAGTCGATTCTGAACTCGACTTTGACGTTGAGGAGGTAATCCTGGAAGTTCTTCTGGAAAGATGTCGGAAAGATCCAAAAGAAAGTACAATTACTCATGAAGTAAGGAAAAAGGATAGGTACTTCTGTTCTATCTGTATCTCTTGTCTCGATCGGCGGGAAAGGCATTTGTTTGGCTCCTAAGTTTATTCGCATAGCAGCGCGATCTCTCGTATTCTTGAGCAGTCTCCGTCCTGAAGTTCATATTAGAAGTCATATTTGGTTCATCAATCATAGCTTCGCGTATACGAGTCGTATATAATTAAGATTGAAAAGGCCGTCAAATAAATGATTCTTCTCTAAGCTCACATCCAAACAAGGAAAAGAAGTTAAAGCGGGATCATCAATTCTAAGCTTGTAGAACCTTGATTATATACCACCCTTGCGTATACATTCTCAGCAATAGATTAACCGTATGGGTCCTCGGATTGAACTTGACATATTGCACGAGCGGTATACCGGGGAGGTTTCTTCGGGAAGGATACGAAACATAAGATACCCTACGCATGAGTATCTCGGAGCTCTGGAATGACGGCTTCGCTAGAAAGGCGATTATGGGGAAAAGAATTTCCGCACGAGTCTGGCATTGTGAGGATCGAATTGACTCATGTTACATGATAACGTCCGACTACTCGGAATAAAAGGTGTTAGACTAGATCATAAAGGTGTTACAAAAACATAATGGTGCAACTTTGACAAAGTTTCAGTACTTTAGTTTCATCTACAAGACTACTGCTGCGAACAAGGTATACTACAAAAGCAAGTAAACACAGCACGAGAGTCCCTTGACTGACGGGATCTCGCAAAAAGATATGACTCGAGTTGCACTAGTTTTTAACAGTTTATAAGTCTACAATAACAAAACGCCCTAGAATTTCAACGTGGGTCCGGAGTAGTCTCTCTTGCAGCAGTGATCCTTAGTATCTTCCCATCTACGCCAGAGTTCTTTGTTATTGGACAATCCTTCTTGAGATATCCTATCTCACCGCATAAATGACATATCCGGCTTGCACCAACATCGGTGGTGGAAGTGATTTGTCGGGTCGGAGTTATGTGGACACGAGCGCTTTCGTTGTTCCTCTCTGTTGGACAATTCCTTTTATAGTGTCCGGTTTCACCATAACCGTAGCAAGCCGGGCTGACCCCGGTGCTAGTGGCTTGGAAGACGGTTCGCGCCGGCGCCCTACAGACACGAGTAGTGTGCCCCATTCGATTGCAATTCATGCATTGAAAATCACGGCAAACTCCGTTATGATGAAAATTACACTTTTCACACTTCGGGAGTGTTCCCTCATATGGTTTGATCGGTGTTGAAGTGGCAGGAGTGGCCACTTGTTGCTGTTGCATGGCAAGTCTTTGAGATCGCTTGCGCTCCTTTTGGGCTTGACGCTTTTGTTTCTTATACTCGGATTTGTGGCTTTGGGTGTTTGTAACATTTATCATTTGTTGATTTCCCGGATTGTTACAACAATTTGAACTGTCAACACCTTTTACAGCCTCAATTGCATTACCAGCGTTGAAGTGTGCAAGGACAGCTGCCACGGCAGCTGTTACCACGGCTTGGAAGGTGGCGGCGTCTATATGAAGGATCGGGGTTTCGTCGTTCGGCTGACTATTTCTGGATGACGACATGATTCTGTTATATGACAAGAAAGGAGTTCGTGAGTGATTATGGTCGGTCCTAGATGTATTCTACTCATTCATGTAAATGTATATTTTTCTTTTTGTTAAATTGTTCTCGGCGGTTTGACCTACATCTCTTTGATGCAATACTGGTAAAGAGTTGAAGTAAGTTCGTAGAATGGTCACCAGACGATTGCTATTTCGAACTACGCTATCATTGGTTAGTGGGTAACATGATCCAACTTCCGAAAAGAATTGGAAGTGATCCATGAGCTAAATTACCGTAGCTTGATGAATTTGACGAGAGCGAGATTTAGATAGAATTCTAACGCTAGTAGAATGAAAGTATTTGAACAAGGGTTGCCATAGGGATTTGCCGACTGTCAATATCAGTGATATTTAAGATGTAATAAATTTGGGAAATTGACCTTGAAGTAGGTCTTACATCCTATCCTAAGGAGAAAAGTTTTGACAGAACAAAGGCCGACGAAAGGTACTTACAGTAGAGGGGTAGTTACATAGAAAAGTGCTACTTGGAGCATAGATAGGAAGACTATTCCTTAAACCAAGGAAAGAAAGGTAGGATATCTCCTACTGATGACGGTTATCCCTTGGGTGAGCCCTTAGTTCAGCCAGCTGACACTCGACGTCGAGCAGGTGCCTTTCGTACACCCTTTGGCGTACTCGGAGCTCTATGACTTCAGCTCGAGTTTCAGCTAGCTCTTGCTGCAGGGCCTCGTGGTCTCACCTAGACCTCTCACGAGCATCTTCCAGGTGAATGGTGCAGATGGTATGCATTCTCGCATTGGCGTTAACTTCCGTGATTCGATGGAGAGCTGTCCTGCCCTGAATTTCGTTTCAGGCAACTCTGCGGACCAGGATTGGCAAGACTCTGTCTGCTGAGCCTCCTTCGCTCAGGTCATAAAAGCTTCAGTTTCTATTGAATGGTGTGGGCTGATCCTATTCTTGGCTCCATGTTTCCAAGCTTTCCACCCAAGAAGGCGTCGGGCCTTGAAAAGCCGGACGAGGGTTAGGATTTGGGACAGGAGCCACCGGGGGTAGGTTATTGACCTCAGACTCGGAGTCCGAACCATCAGAAAAGCCTTCAGCCTGGTGATCATCCAAAGGGATTGGGTGATCCTCCTCTAGCTCTGCCTTAAACCCTCCTCCATCACCTTGGTTAGGGAAGTACGGGTCGCCGTGGGGATGGAATCCAGCCATGTTATCTACACGAGAAATAGGGATAAAGAAATAATTAATAGACGTACTAATTGGATAATTATAAGATGATCTTTATCAGTTACTTCAATACTTGTATAGTGCATTCCAGTTATATGAAATCAAAATAGGATAGACCTTCGAATAAGTGACCCTAACTCCAAATCCACAAGGGACAGGGAGTAAAGCAAAGGTCACAGATTCTAAGTCTATGACATCCTAGTTACATATAACCTTAGCGTATCCACTTAGCAACTATTGACCTACTAATGAAGACCTTTAGTTCTCAGATAAGTAATTATGGTATACAAAATACTCCTACAGTATTTTAGGTTTATGTTTTGTTCTAATGTTTTCGTTGTAGTAGTATTGGTAAGTTTTTACACTTGTTTCCACATCACAACCATTCTCGGGCATATTCTAATAACTTCTCGGATCAACATAGTTGATCAGGCTATGTCACTCCCAGAACTGATCATACATCCCCGAGTCTACTTGTGATGTTCAACAATCGTAATACTTATGTTATGTCCTAGTGACACTGATTTTAGTATGAATGCAGGTATGTATACTTAGTTAAATATTTTATTATTTAAAAGTAAGGATGAGAGTAGGTCCAAACCCGGACCGGTAGACCCAGACCCGAAAAACCCGGGAACCGGTTAACGAGATTTTTTAGGACCGGAAACCGGACCGGTATATAGGAACCGGTCCCGGTTCGGTTCCGGGTAAGGTACCGGGTAAAGTGGGTCTAGAACCGGAAAACCCGGAAATATCAAAGTGGGTCGAATGGAACGGGGTAAGTGGGTCTAAAAATGAAAAACCCGGGGAACCGGGTAAAGTGGGTCGAATGCATGTTTTAAAATTTCATAAAATACAAAAATAAAGCTGAGAAAAAAAAAATTCGCAGCTTCGATATCTCAACTTTGGGAGACTATAAATCAATGAATATTAAACCAAAAATGACAAAATTATAGTCTAAAATCATGTACAAACTCTATACTACACTTTGGAAAAAATCGCATGCTATTCCGACTTCAAACGAATTAGATATACATGTTTTAAATCTATCACAAAATACAAAGAAAGCTGAAAAACATAAAATTTTCAGCTTTGATATCCCGAATTTGAGAGACTATAAGTCAATGAATAAACACCGAAAAATAAAAAAATTATAGTCTAAAATTATGTACAAACTATAAACTACACTTTGGAAAAAACCTTATGCCAATCCGACTTCAAACGAATGAGATATGATGTTTTAAAATTATCACAGAATATAAAAAAACCTGAAAACATAAAATTTACAGCTTTGATATCCCGACTTTAAGAGACTATAAGTAAATGAATATAAACCCAAAAATGACAAAATTATAGTCTAAAATCATGTACAAACTATAAACTATACTATGAAAAAAACCTCATGCCAATCTGACTTTAAACGAATGAGATATGCATGTTTTAAAACTATCACAGAATACAAAAAAAAGCTGAAAAACATAAAATTTCCAGCTTTGATATCCCGACTTTGAGAGACTATAAGTCAATGAATATAAATCCAAATATGACAAAATTATAGTCTAAAATCATGTTAAAATTATAAACTATACTATGGAAAAAACCTCATGTCAATCCGACTTCAAACGAATGAGATATGCATGTTTTAAACTTTTCATAGAAACCGGTTCCGGCCCCTAACACGGTTCCGGTTCTTAAACCCGGTTTACCCGGACCCGAAGGACCCGAAACGTGGATTACCCGGAACCCGGATATAGACATTCTTTAAACCCGGGACCCGGACCGGTTTTAATTATTCCGGTTCTAACGGTTCCGGTTTCGGTCCGATTCTGGTTCCGGTCCGGTTTTCCGGTTCTAAATCTCATCCCTATTTAAAAGTATAAACTCTAGATCAGAGTATTTTAATCCCGTTGTGTTTATAGTTTTTATATCTTTTATGGGTTGATATACTCGATTCACTATAAACGATGCTCTGATACCAATCTGTCACACCCCAAAACCGGAACGGCGGAAACGTTCGGGGGTGGAGGATGTCATGTACAGTATCACAACAAAGCATAGTAGTAAACAAGCAACAACATCATCCATTGCATTAATAATATAATTTAATACAAGTGTGTTCTGTGAAGTTTATAAGACACCAAAAATGTAAATCAAAAATAAGAGATGAGTCTTGAACGAGCTCCATCTTCTCAAAACCTGGCATCGGTACCTGTCTACTGATGACCTGAGAATACAAGTTATTTTGAAAGAGTTTATCAGCTTTAAAGCTGGTGAGTTCATAAGCATTTTAGTGTCATTGTTTGTATGAAAATGTTTGTAAGTGTTTGATGTATAAGTTTGTAAATGTTTGTAGTAAATGTTTGTATTTCCTAGAAAATCCTATATTTTCTACTAAACGTAGCCTTCTACCAAGGCATCAAATGTTCTGTATGTTTGTTTATTGTAAGAGTGTGTATTTTCCCAAATGTGACTATCATTAATCAAAAATATAGTTTCTACATTACCGTTTATGTGAGAAGATCACAATTTGAATGTAATGAGGAAATAATAATAGTACTGTAGTGTTGTATTATAGTAACTACTGTTGTACTATCTACCTTAAACCAATTGTTATTTAAGGTATAATGTGAAATGGTTGCACCATACTTTCGACTAATAACACGACGATGAAGGACGTCGGAAGAAATGACATTTGGCACCCGTAGACTTGCAAGTCCCACTGTAGCGAGCATCAAGGTGTAGAATAGTCAATCCAGTATAGATCTATACACAAATTCAACGCTCTCCCTCAAGGAGATTCTGGATATAAATCGAACCATGACAGGTGATGCCATGCCCCGAAGCCGTGGCTCACATTTATGTTATAGTATTCTTGTATATGTATTGTATGTACTAGTGTAATGTATGTTCTCTCTGTCTAGTATGTAGTATGTTGTCTTTGTTTCTCATCATAGTATGTTCTCTTGTATAATGTATAGTATGTATTGTTTCTCATAATAGTATGTTCTCTTAGTTTCTCATAATAGTATGTTCTCTTAGTTTCTCATAATAGTGTGTATTGTTTCTCATAATTGTATGTTCTCTTAGTTTCTTATAATAGTATGTTCTCTTAGTTTCTCATAATAGTACGTTCTCTTAGTTTCTCATAATAGTATGTATTGAGTCATGCATGAACTGACTCTTTGTATGTTTCATTGTTCTAGTAATAGTATTAGTAACTTCCTAAACTATACCTATTATAGTTTACTAGCAATGTTGTTTGTATATCTGAATGTATTGAATTGAGATAAAAGCTTTTATGTCTTGTTATATATACATAATATATAACTAAGGATCAAACGACACTCAGACAAATAACCGGGTACTCTAAGTCCACAACCAAACGAGGACCAGGAAATAAAGTGAGCTATCAGTCCTAAGTCCTTCAAACCTTACTTATATAACTATATATACATTAGACATGATTTTGACAATATATATATATATATATATATATATATATATATATATATATATATATATATATATAAGTTTAGAAAGAAGTTTTGTAAAACCTTTTGAAGAGTTTATATAAATATTGATGACTTGATGTCATTTTATAAGACGATTTAAAAGCAGTTTAGCATATAAGAACAAGTTTGATAAAGAATTTAACGTGCAAAAGAGTTTGATAAACATTTTGAAGTAGATTGTTTGATAAAACAGCTAAAAGTATAGTAAATCCATTTGTTTGATAGTTATTAATCACATGCGATTGATATAATAACTATAATGTTTCAACTTGTATTCCCCCCCTCCCCATAAAAGCATTTAAAATCATTTAAAAGGTAGATTAAGGGGTATGAACTCACCTGTAGTGAGTGGTTTGGATGAACGAGTGGTATAGGATGCTAAGTGTCAAGTGAAGACTTGAGCACACACACGGATCCTATTTAACATATAATGACACATATATGTATCTAATTAGTTAACTAACAACTAATTAAGCAAGTAAAGACACCCTAGGACATGGAAAACACTTTAATTCAAGTGCTAGAAGTACCAAAGGGTTGCATCTAAGGGAAGTATGGCCTCACATTGGAGTTTACGGCCCAAGTGTAAGCCCCCATGAGTTTACGGCCCATGGGTTTACGGTCCAATGAGTTTACGGCCGTAAACTCATGGTATCTTGTACCATTTTGATGTTTAAGGTCCTATACTCATCTTGGAAGTGTTCTAGACCTAGATCCAAGGCTTAGGAAGGTGTTTGTGGCAACTTTGCACCAATAAGTAGAGTTTACGGCCAAGGGAGGTTGCCTTGGCCGTAAACACCCTTTTGTCCATGATTTCTTGGTGTTTTCAAGGTGTAAACTAAGTGATTCAAGCATATAACAAGCAAAGGCAAGATTACTTACAATATAGAAGCTTGTAAGGGTGATTAAAGTCCAAAAACACTAGTGTGTGTTCTTGGTGTTCTTGGTGAAATGAAGAACACTTGAAGATCTATCAAAATGGAATGATTTCATGGATGAAATCAAAGGGTTGTACTAGTTAATGAAATGTAACAACAATTCAAAGGAAGAATGTCTTACATTTTTGGAAGATTAAGATGAAGATCTTGAAGATACTTGAGAGAGAATGGGAGTTCTTTGACTTGAAATGAAGGAAATGATGGAAAATGTGTTGGGTTTTGAGCATTCTAACACTCCTATGGTGTACATGCAACCCTATAAACCTTGGATCTATGTTTTCTCTATTATACATGCAAATATTAACTATTCCAAGGTTTCATCTTAACTAGCATATTATGAAGCACCTATACTACAAAGTTCTAGTTAGATGACATACCTTTTGATGTAGCTTGATGTCTTCAAGCTTTAAGAGCTTAGCCCGAATAGTGTGGAAGCCTCAAATGGAATCACAAATCACCAAAACACCTTGGAAGAACTTGAGAGAATATGTATGCACACTAAAATCGACCCACTCTTATTTTCACACACTTGTGCCAATTTTGTGAGCCAAGGACCCCTTTATATATTATGGAGGATTAGGGTTACATCCATGTAAACCCTAATACCCATGACCTTTCATTTACATAGGATCCATGGGTTAAAAGCTCCATGGACCATCCATGAAAGCTTAGCCCAACCTAAATGAACTTGGCCCATTCCATATATATAAGAGTCCATATTTAATTAGTTCTTTTTTATCACTTAATTAATTCTAAATTAATTCTTGATCAATACTAATTAAATAATATGATTCCATATTAATATATTAGAACTTATAATATATTAATATAATCATAAATATACTATTCTCAAAAGACTATCCACATAAAATGTGTCGGTGAAGTGCAACCCAAATGGACCATGCCGGGTCGGGTCAAGTACATACCAAATATAGTTATGGACTTAGACATTAATCCAACAGTCTCCCACTTGGATAAGTCTAAAACTATTATTGAGTATGACTTCAAAAACCAACTGGCAATCGTAGCTCTTAAAGCCGCTGTCAAACTCTGATCCTGTCAACGAACTCTGACCTTTGTCAATGACTTGTCCATTAGATAAGGGATCATATATTCCTCCATTCTAGATATCATATGGACTGAGACATGGATTATAATCATTCTCTCTGTCCATTTGTGGTTTCCCGATTTTCGATTTATGATGACTGACTGATTGAACAAATCATATCAGTCCTGGCTTGGTCAAGCACTCACATATGTCATCGCTAAATCATCTAGGGGCCCACATATATTGCTTTTATCCCGAAGGTAAAAGGAATGGATAAACTTCGACTCATATGGCTTGTTCTACTACTTGTTGAATCATACACAAAGGCACGTTTTATAACATCGAGTTACCAATGCGTTTTCGTGCAATCAATGTATAACCAACTCATAGTAATAACTCACATCTCTAGGTTTTAAGAATATAAGATATTATCGTCTCATGATCACTCGTGATAAAATCCATGAAGTGATTCAAATGAGCGTGGGTTGAATCCAATACTCAGGACTTATGAGCACTCATGAGTGTTGTAGCACCGCTTTGTCCAACATCTTAGACCTCTACAAGCCAACCCATGACAATCTTGATTCATATCTACTTCCAACATATGACCGACTGTGGATAGTTTGAATAACTTAGTCATTCAGGAAGAATGACCTAGTTTATTCTGGAAGTCAAAACATGCAAAATGAAACACAAGAATAAATGAATCAAATATGGTATCAAACCCTATGAATATAAATAGACCACTTTTATTTATCACCATACTGATTACTCATTATTCATTGTTTCGGTTTTATCAACTTTATACCTGAATTAAAAACACTAGTTGTCCCATGCTCCAAGCATGTACACTATGTTTTTCTAAACAATAGCTTTGCCATACACCAAGTATGCACTCTATGTTTGTCTATGATCCTTTTCTTTGTGAACTAGATCAATTGAATATAATTTCAATGATTCTCTTTTCACACTCCCAAATCCTTGTCTTAATGTAAGAATTCCAAATTCCTATCATTTATCGAAATCTGTTTAGATTTTAAACTTATATGCACTGTTCCTCTTGTAATGATTATGCACAAACCCACAAAGACTTGGCAACAATCATTACAGAGTATTCCAATGGAGAGCAATTCCATGGAAACGATGTTTCAAATTCAAAGCGCATTGCTTTGAACATGCTTCTTGCATTAAGTTTCTTTAACCTTACACAGATTGCTTCCACCTATGAAGACAAGTCTATATTCCCATTTTGACTACCACTTCTGAACAAGAGTTGCCTCTTTTCAGACTATGTCAATATGGTCCTTCCAATATTAACAATATACTTCCAACTGTCCTTGAGCAACCAATCTTTGGTAAACCTTAGATTGTCCTCGACAATTGCTTAATCATTTTAGTCATATCCAATTCTTGACCTTTTCCCTTCTTAATGCCTCTGGGCATTTGGAAAAATTTAGAAATGACAAATATTATAGCACATGCAATCGATCCTGTACCCAAAGCAAATGGTACACGATTCATGATGTCTCACATAAAGACATGATTCTAGACCAGTCTTTTGCTACAATATTTTTATTTGCCATGTTTTCAAAATTTGACTATGAAGAGGGATGTCGTAATCATAATCGAATTTTGAGAACGCAATACATAGAAGAACGCAATATATAGAATTTCCTTAAGTTGAACCAATCCAACATGAAGTTCATATATATATATATATATATATATATTCTTGACTAAAGATGATTAAGGTCTCAATCTAAGCCTTTAGAACTGAAATGAAGTATATCCTCTCCCTTAATTATAGCAAAACAACTTTTTCAATCCCTACAGCCTCACGAATTGAAACTTTTGTTTTCTATAATTAACATTGCTAACTTGCAACATTAACAATAATTATCATGCTCCCACTAACATGATGATTATTAGCATAACACTTATGCTCCCACTAGCTTTGACATGTACTCAGAAATCAGCTGGACTCCTAGAAATCAATACTTTATTGACTTTCTTACCAAAGTTCAGATTTCTGATACGAGATGCTTTGATAAAACTTTATCAAAATCATACACCTTTCCTTAGATAGCATGCATGTGTGTCTAAACAATTTCAGAACTATGAAAAGGGATGTCGTAATCATAGTCTCAATTGTTTAGACCTTTTGCCATCTGCTTCAAATCTACTTGGTGGAAGTGTTTCCTCACCATCAGTTTCATGAATCGGAGAGAAACCTTATGACCCTTAGATTTTATGGTGTATGTGTTCTTATCCATGTGAATCGTCAAAACCATAGTCAGAAGACAAGGATAATGACACATCCAAACTCATATGGACTGAACTTATGCAATCTTAACTTCTTGCCACCTGGTAGTACATGGCCTGCCATTGCTTCCAAGTTGTTATGCAACCAATTGAGAACTTTCAGAACTCCTATGTAAAGCCAACTTTAACTGGAATGGGCACAGAATATGTCAACACGATAGGTTATAAACCTCAAGTCGTGTGTTAGTGAAGAGCCTCAGGTTTTATTCTTGATTAGTTCTTGAAATTCTTTTTAGGATCTTTAAGACTCCCACTATCCTCTTGACATATAAGACTATCTTGCCAAATATTCAAGAGATAGTGCGGATTCTTTATCAAGACAAACACTTCACACAATTGGCCTTAGTTGGTCTTTGTTTTATCCAAAACATCACAACTTACCAATTTCAAATGTACAAGAGTAGGACACTTTTACTCTTACATTTGACAAGCGTTTTAAACCTTTCTTTAAGATATGTCACTCAAGTTACAATCTTGGAGTATGACTTTAAGAATTGTTTTGGAACGAAGTATGACTCATCTTCCTGATCTAACCATTTCAACAATTCATGACTCCTCTTCTTAGTCATAAGAATGCACTAAGATGACCTTTAGAGGACTAATTGTGATATGATTTCTAAATCATTAAGATGATCACAAACATGATACTAAAGTACTCTCCCATCTTTTCAGATTTGAGAAACTTTTATCTTTCTGCCTAATTTGATTCTTCCCATTCGTTCTGCCATACATTGAGACTTTTCCAATGTTTCAGAATTATACTTAAACTTGTAAGTATAACCATATTTACTAAACTTTAGTAAATCAAATAGTCTTAACGAGCTTTGTGGTGGACATGACCAGTGCACAAGAATGTGTACTCGATCCCTTTAGTCCTTCACTTGACTCACACATCCATGTGAACAAGTAATTAGTCTTGATTTTCCAATGCTTGAAAGTTCTCATTCATCATACTATTCAACTTGCATGATTCCAAGTTTCGGTCCAATTGAAACTTGGGTGATGAGGAACTTTCCTGATTTGGTAAATTTAGACACTACCACAAATGAAAGAATCAAATCCATTTTCCAATATTGCTGTCAGTGGAATCATATAAGCAACAATTTTCCACAAATGCCATTGTAAGGATACTTCAAATAAATAAAATTAAACAATTTTCTTTTATTTTAAAACTTTGCGGAAAAACTTATCCTTACAATCCACATGGAAAATTGTTGTTATCTATTCCTTAGCAATATATCATAACTTCTTAAGCAACTGCTCAAAATTCTGATGCGATCGAAATCCACCTTCGCGATCAGAATCAGCATATACTTCCTTTAAGATTTCTCTCTATTCTTTGATTCTTAAAACATCAACATGTGACCCAGTCACATCATGTAATGAGGATCTCAGAATAGAACTTAACAGAGTTAGATAATGGGCTCTACCTGATGTAGAGTCAAACTTATTGACTTTAACATCCTTAGGTAAATTTGGCAGCTTTGCAATCAACGCCCCTTCCTTTGGCAAAATAAACATATGGACCCTTTGATAATGGGACTATCTCAGACTTAGCCTTTCTCTTTACCATTTGGTCAACCGGGTTGACTATGGCCAATCCCTTTCCATTGGGAAGAGAATGCTTTTTCTGGATTTCCAGTGTCACCATTGTCACTGTCCATAATTTTTTTTTTGGAAGTTGATCTTCTAATCAAATTTGCTTTACTATCGTTCCAAATCATTGCTGATTCAGCAGCACCAAGCAAATAGATATGATCATTAAGGTTCATGTCATAGTCTGTTTCATAGTAGTCCCAAAGGAACTCACTATGTGACTTAGAAAGTGATTGAACATCCAACTTTCTCAAGACTTTGACACCCAACTCTCCCGGCTTGTCAATATGTGACTTCATCTCTAAGATGTGATCACACATAGACCTTGCTTGCCATTAGGGCTTGAGTGACCTTGAACTTGTGGGTTAGGGAGAATAATTGGAGGAGGTGGAGGAAGAGAAGTATGACTTCCATGAGCCAAACTCGGGAAGTCATATTCATTAGGAAAGCTTGGTTTGGGAAGATCATTGTTGTCTAAACCAGACATCAACAATGGGAGACATTCACGTAAAGTTGATTTAAGTCCTTAATATAACACCCAATATGATATATTAAGGCTAGGACCCAACAAACTAATTTATAACTTGGAAGAGGGATGCCGTAATCCAAGCTATAAAATATTTGAAGGTAGGTGAATGACGATTCATCAATTTCCACCAAGATAAACGAAATGTATTATTAGGTTTTAATTGGTTTTGAAACTCCTAGATTCTTTTGAGATTCATTGAACTTTTCAATGGCATGTTTCAATCTCGAGTGTGCCCTTCAGGTTTTGTGACTGGGATGCCGAGGATCACAAAACAAGGTGTGAAGTAACCATGCAAATATACTTGGTACCCTTAATATTTACCCCTCAATCGATGTGCCGGTTAACCACACACGCTCCAACGATACTATGATAAACATTAAGTTACCCTTTTCCTACCTTGTTAAGTCTAGGTTAGTGTGCCGGTTAACCACACACGCCCCACTAACAGCTTAAACAAAGTGCAAAGTGTAATTTCATGGATTAGCACCTTATTCACATTTTCCTAAGTAACTAAGATTGGGAATTTATAAGTGTTTAGTTACTTAGTATTTATCATTATACTTATAATGAAGGGAGAATTATAGTCCTTGTCCTACCTGTTCGGCTAACGACCCTCCACCGGTCAAGGAAGCGGTGAGTGAGAGTGGACACCCATTAAACTGCCATTTTATAGGCAGTAACCTTATACCCCCCCCCCCCCCTTATAGACCGGCTTCGTGAATGAGGCCTACTAATGGTAAGACGACTTGCTCTTATACATATAATATATTAAACTTTTAATATATTATAATAGTATAAGGGTGTATTTTAGACATTTAAAATACTTGGTGGTTTAATCTATTAATTAAACTATACTCTTAATTTAATTAAATTTAAACCATGTCATTATGGAATTATTAATTCTCTTTTAATTAAACACTTTAATTATCTATTAATAAAGTCCATAAGAGTTAATTGAATTATTCAATAAAAACATCATAATTCCAGTTATTAAATTCAAAATTAAAACCATTTAATTAATTGTTTAAGTTATGAAGCGAGCCTTATATATATATATATATATATATATATATATATATATATATATATATATATTGTCAAAATCATGTCTAATGTATATATAGTTATATAAGTAAGGTTTGAAGGACTTAGGACTGATAGCTCACTTTATTTCCTGTTCGTCGTTTGGTTGTGGACTTAGAGTACCCGGTTGTTTGTGTGAGTGTCGTTTGATCCTTAGTTATATATTATGTATATATTTGTACAAGACGTAAAAGCTTTTATCTCAGTTCAATACATTCAGATATACAAACAACATTGCTGAAGCGAGCCTTATGCACCGCACCAATACTATCCCTCCCAGAAGGGATAGAAGACTTCGTGGTCTTTTGCGATGCGTCAAATCAAGGGCTCGGTTGTATTTTGATGCAACGAGGTAAGGTCATTGCCTATGCCTCCCGTCAGCTTAAGACACTCGAAGCCAGCTATACAACACACGATCGGGAGTTAGAGGCAGTGGTAATTGCTCCAAAGGTTCGGAGATCATTCAGGAAACGACAGAGAAGATCGTTCAGATTCGTGAACGATTGAAAGCCTCTAGAGACCGACAGAAAAGCTACACAGACAAAAGAAGGAAACCTTTGGAGTTCCAAGTGGGAGACCGAGTTCTTTTAAAAGTCTCACCCTGGAAGGGCTTGATACGCTTCATAAAGCGTGGAAAGCTAAATCAAAGATACATAGGGCCTTTCGAGATTCTCGCTAGAATCGGCCCTGTAGCTTACAAACTTAACTTACCTCGCGAACTCAGTAACGTACATTCTACTTTCCACGTCTCGAACTTGAAAAAGTGTCTATCCGACGAGACTCTTGTAATCCCACTCGACGAGATCGAGATCAACGAGAGCCTCAACTTCGTGGAAGAACCTGTAGAGATCATGGACCGAGAAGTCAAGCAAACGAAGCAAAGCCGTATCCCGATAGTGAAGGTTCGCTGGAACGCCAAGCGAGGACCTGAATTCACTTGGGAGCGCGAGGATCAGTTGAAACTGAAATATCCTCATCTTTTTACTTAGTTAAATTGAAACTGCTTATTTGCTTAAACTCTAATTTCAGGACGAAATTCTCTCTAACGGGGGGATGATGTGACAACCCGAAATTTCTATCTTGTACAAACCCTACATTTGAATTAGTAAACCTTTTTTCTGCTAACTTTTAGCACTGTCTGGAGTCTGTTTGGGTGTTTTAATCATATGGCATTCAAGAATCAAATGTTAGGAAGTATATTCTAGGGTAAATGTGCAACAATCAAGCCTTAAACCCCATTATGAGGTGTTTACGGCCAAACTTCATGAGTTTGGGCCGTAAACTCATCCATGGCCATGAACTCATGCTATATGCATGAGTTTACATCATTTTGTTGGATTAATGTCTAAGTCCATAACTATATTTGGTATGTACTTGACCCGACCCGGCATGGTCCATTTGGGTTGCACTTCACCGGCACAATTTATATGGATAGTCTTTTGAGAATAGTATATTTATGATTTATATTAATATATTATAAGTTCTAATATATTAATATGGAATCATATTATTTAATTAGTATTGATCAAGAATTAATTTAGAATTAATTAAGTGATCAAAAAGAACTAATTAAATATGGACTCTTATATATATGGAATGTGCCAAGTTCATTTAGGTTGGGCTAAGCTTTCATGGATGGTCCATGGAGCTTTTAACCCATGGATCCTATGTAAATGAAAGGTCATGGGTATTAGGGTTTACATGGATGTAACCCTAATCCTCCATAATATATAAAGGGGTCCTTGGCTCACAAAATTGGCACAAGTGTGTGAAAATAAGAGTGGGCCGATTTTAGTGTGCATACATATTCTCTCAAGTTCTTCCAAGGTGTTTTGGTGATTTGTGATTTCATTTGAGGCTTCCACACTATTGGGGCTAAGCTCTTAAAGCTTGAAGACATCAAGCTACATCAAAAGGTATGTCATCTAACTAGAACTTTGTAGTATAGGTGCTTCATAATATGCTAGTTAGGATGAAACCTTGGAATAGTTAATATTTGCATGTATAATAGAGAAAACATAGATCCAAGGTTTATAGGGTTGCATGTACACCATAGGAGTGTTAGAATGCTCAAAACCCAACAGTGGTATCAAAGACATGGGTTGTTTTCTGTTATATTGATGCAAATGTTTTATTTTCAAGTTGAAAAAAAAGGAAAAAAACATGACGTTTGTCAAATTTTAAGATAATTACTTGTTTTTGTGAAAAACTAATTATTTGTAAAATTTGAATCATTTGCTATATGAGTTGAATTAGGTCAAATTTAGTAAAAGATAAAATGATATGATTATTTTATTAGTTTTAGAAGTTTGATCTAAAGAGTTTTTTGAAACCTCCATAAGTTATGGATATGAAAAGGTTTTTAAAAAAAATTGATTCAAAGTTTTTTATGGAGTTACAAAACTTGGTCTTGTACAAATATCTGAATGTATTGAACTGAGATAAAAGCTTTTATGTCTTGTACAAATATATACATAATATATAACTACGGATCAAACGACACTCAGACAAACAACCGGGTACTCTAAGTCCACAACCAAACGAGGAACAGGAAATAAAGTGAGCTATGAGTCCTAAGTCCTTCAAACCTTACTTATATAACTATATATACATTAGACATGATTTTGACAATATATATATATATATATATATATATATATATATATATATATATATATATATATATATATATATATATAAGTTTAGAAAGAAGTTTTGTAAAACCTTTTGAAGAGTTTATATAAATATTGATGACTTGATGTCATTTTATAAGACGATTTAAAAGCAGTTTGGCATATAAGAACAAGTTTGATAAAGAATTTAACATTCAAAAGAGTTTGATAAACATTTTGAAGTAGATTGTTTGATAAAACAGCTAAAAGTATAGTAAATCCATTTGTTTGATAGTTATTAATCAGATGCGATTGATATAATAACTATAATGTTTCAACTTGTATTCCCCCCCCCCCCATAAAAGCATTTAAAATCATTTAAAAGGTAGATTAAGGGGCATGAACTCACTTGTAGTGAGTGGTTTGGATGAACGAGTGGTATCTAATTACCTAAGTGTCAAGTGAAGACTTGAGCACACACAGAGATCCTATTTAACATATAATGACACATATATGAATCTAATTAGTTAATTAACAACTAATTACGCAAGTAAAGACACCCTAGGACATGGAAAACACTTTAATTCAAGTGCTAGAAGTACCAAAGGGTTGCATCTAAGGGAAGTATGGCCTCACATTGGAGTTTACGGCCCAAGTGTAAGCCCGCATGAGTTTACGGCCCAATGAGTTTACGGCCGTAAACTCATGGTATCTTGTACCATTTTGATGTTTAAGGTCCTATACTCATCTTGGAAGTGTTCTAGACCTAGATCCAAGGCTTAGGAAGGTGTTTGTGGCAACTTTGCACCAATAAGTAGAGTTTACGGCCAAGGGAGGTTGCCTTGGCCGTAACACCCTTTTGTCCATGATTTCTTGGTGTTTTCAAGGTGTAAACTAAGTGATTCAAGCATATAACAAGCTAAGGCAAGAGTACTTACAATATAGAAGCTTGTAAGGGTGATTAAAGTCCAAAAACACTAGTGTGTGTTCTTGGTGTTCTTGGTGAAATGAAGAACACTTGAAGATCTATCAAAATGGAATGATTTCATGGATGAAATCAAAGGGTTGTACTAGTTAATGAAATGTAACAACAATTCAAAGGAAGAATTTCTTACATTTTTGGAAGATTAAGATGAAGATCTTGAAGATACTTGAGAGAATGGGAGTTCTTTGACTTGAAATGAAGGAAATGATGGAAAATGATGTAAACTCATGCATATAACATGAGTTCACGGGCATGGATGAGTTTACGGCCCAAACTCATGAAGTTTGGTCGTAAACACCTCATAATGGGGTTTAAGGCTTG
Source organism: Lactuca virosa (assembly GCF_052849685.1). NCBI lineage: Eukaryota > Viridiplantae > Streptophyta > Magnoliopsida > Asterales > Asteraceae > Lactuca > Lactuca virosa. The sequence continues at coordinate 257,904,264 of NC_136434.1, forward strand.
ATTGTTGCACATTTACCCTAGAAGATACTTCCTAACATTTGATTCTTGAATGTCATATGATTAAAACACCCAAACAGACTCTAAATAGTGCTAAAAGTTAGCAGAAATAAGTCTGACTGATTGAAATGTAGGGTTTGTACAAGATAGAAATTTCGGGTTGTCACATTATTTCACTTAGATCTTCATTTAGGGTAGTATGTTGTCACTTTTGGGCCACATTGAAGTCATTTTTGGGATGCGGGTATGTCATGAAGTTGTGACTTCAGATCTAGGCACTCATGAGCTTATGAGGCTTAAAGTTGTCAGCTTTATCAAGCCTTGGCCCTTCTCCATGCTCTAGATCTCTTATATAGCTTAGTTTTGGTGTTTCTAGCTTCATGACACCATGCATGGACGTAAATTTAGCAACTTTACGTGGTAACTTAGTCCTAGAGGACCAGATCTATGGTTTGGAAGCGGTGAACTTGATTGGAAGTGACTGAATGGATTTAGACTAAAGGGAACTCGACGAGTTGGATCGTGGTTCCCCAACATTTTCTGTTACTAAGAAAACTCGGCGAGTCTAGGAGATGACTCAATGAGTTGGCCATGGTTTTTGGGTTTTGAAGATTGAAGAACTCGACGAGTTGTAGTGAAATGTCCCGATTATGTTGATAGGAAAAACTCGACGAGTTCGTCCAAGGACTCGACGAGTTGGATCGCGATTTAAGAGGTTTATGATTTATGGGACTCGGCAAGTTGATGGACCAACTCGGCGAGTTGAGTCAACCCAGAAGGTTGACTTTGACCAGAATGTTGACTTTGACTTGGACTTTGACCAGAGTTCACTCTTAAGGGGGGTCATGAGTATGGAAGGGTAATTAAAGGAGATCTTTATGTGTAGGAGTTTGAGGGGAGTTGATTGCAGAGTCGAGGATAGTTCAGCTTCTTCACGACATTGGAGGTGAGATACATTCCAATAGAAGTGGGTCTAAGGCACCAATGTCGGCCCACTAGTAGGAGATATAGTAGAGATGATTGTCTTTGTGATAATTGTCTGGTATGCCACTATCTGTTATGCTTATGTGCTAGTATGCTATGATTTTATGTGATAGTGGTAAAAGGGGTAGGAAAGACCCCGTTACCGGTCGAAAGGACCGAAGGGGTAGGCCAGCACCCTGATATGCTAGGCAGTATGTGATTTATGTGTGTATATATTAGAATGACACATGGTAGTAGTAGGGGTGAAATAGTCCGCGATACCAGTCGAAAGGACCGAAGGGGTAGGCCAGCACCCTGATATGCTAGGCAGTTAACGGTTGAAAGAGACCAAATAGGTAGGCCAGCAACCTGATATGCTAGGCAGTTACCGGTTGAAAGAGACCGAATGGGTAGGCCGGCACCCTGATATGCTAGGCAGTTACCGGTTGAAAGAGACCGAAGGGGTAGGCCAGCACCCGAATATGCTAGGCAATATGTGTATTGTATGGTATGTGGTATGATGGGGGAACTCACAAAGATTAGGGTTTACAGTTTTGGTTTCAGGTACCTCTTATTCGAAAGGAAAGGAGTCGGCATGACTGCAGCGCATCACACACACGATTTTCCGCACATGAGATTCTTGGGATTTGTACTCTGACATTATTTTCTTATGATATGTTTTGAGATATTTGATTTATGGTTTTTCATGATATGAGATAACATTGATGGCGTTTTCAGTAATCTGTTTTATGAATCTTTAAATTAAAAATGAAATTTTTGGTCTTAAATTGTGGGATGTTACAATTAGGCCACTAGTTTAATTACAGTAAGGCTTGTAATATTTCATTATGATTATGTTTCTATATTGATGATGACATCCCAATGTTTTAATATAAATAAAATACATTTCTTCGGAAATGCTTTGATAAAACATTTATCATATTTTTGGGAACAAATTCCGCAACCTTATTCTTCAAAAAGGATACTCCGATTTTTAAATGTGCATAAACAAATCGGTCTTTTATGGCCGTAAAAAAGGGGATGTCACAGATCCTATCATTGTTTTCTTGATCCTGCAATTGATATCTTGTCGTTGGGATTACTACTTCAGTTGGGATTACGGCTTCCGTTCCAAATACCAAGGAGTATGGAGTTTGGCCTGTGGCCTTTTTTGAAATGGTCCTATATACCCATAGGACGAAAGGATTTTCCTCTGCCCATCTTCCTTTTTTCTCATATAACCTCTCACAACAAGAAAAACGTGATTTTGCTAAGGAAGGATTCCGTTGCGAAAAACTGAAACTCCGTTGCAAAAGACGAATAGCGATGGAATTTGCGACGATCGATTTCCGTCTCAAAAAACCCCGTAGCGAGGGTTTGCTAGGGAAGCAATCATTCCGTCGCAAATGTGACAAGTGAATGAAATCCGTTGTAGATGGTATTCCGTCGTGTATTCTGTAGTAGGATTCCATTACAAATTCCGTGGTGGTGAATCCCTAGCAAATTCCGTGGTGGTGATTCCCTAGCAAATTCCATGGTGATGAATCCCTAGCAAATTCTGTGGTGGTGAATCCCTAGCAAATTCTGTGGTGGTGAATCCCTAGCAACTTCCGCGATGATGACTCCCTAGGAAATTCCGTCGTCATGAATCGCTAGCAATTTTCATGGTGTATATTATATAGCAGATTCCATAGCAAAGATTCCATAGGGACGAATAGATAATCGATTTATAAATTAAATCCAAATTATTTTGTAGTAATATATGAAAAAAAATAACAAATAACTCAAATAACATTATATCATAAAATAATACAATAATTATGTATTACATGGAAAATCCCTACTAGTTTTGTTGTTCTCTAATAATATTAATAAGACCCATTGCCGATTTAAGTTGTTTATCAAGTTGCTCGACTCTTGCGTTGTATTGGTCTTCTTGGGCCTTCATTATTTCTTTAAGCTCTTCATTTTGCTCTTTTTGTTTAGCAACAAGCTCCCTTAATTCTTCCATTTCATCACTTTTTTTCTGGAATGTAAGATACATCCGTTTTACTATTAATCTTGGGAACCGCCTTTGAAAAAGATCCTAGTCCATAAAGTCTTCTTTTTTTGTCATTCCCACCAACAACATCATAAAATATTTTGTCATCCTCAAATTCAGCACCTTCAGCTTCTAGCTCTTCCGTTTTTCTGTATAGGGCGCCTACAAAATAATAATAATTTAAATTAAAATATATCAAAGTTATGAATGCCATTAAGGACTAGCTACAATATAAAAGTTTAATTGCACTGAAATGAATATTACATGAATTTGTCTATCTTTTTCATTTGTAAATGTGACTCCATCATGATTCTTCATGTGTGTATACAGGAACAATTCACTATGGGATGGATCACGTCCTAATTTCCTCTTCTGCATAAATACCATAAAATGTAAAACATACACATAAACATAAACATTGATGTACCATTAAAAAAACTTACCAAATTAGAAGCTATCTTTTAATGATTTGTGGTGTCACACCCCCGAACCGTCAGAAATAACGGCGGAAACGTTCGGAGGCGGGTGGCGTCGTGCGTAGTATCACAACAGTTGTATCATAGTAAGCAAAGTAAACACAACCATTACATTACAATATGATTATTTACATCTGTTTGAAAACATAGTTTGTACATAAGAGTATATAACAAAAGTAAAAGACGTGACTCCAAATGCTCCGTCTTCTCCAAAAGTTGATAAAAGTACCTGTCTATTGCTGCCCTGAGAATACAAGCAGTTTGGAAGAGTATCAGCATAAAGCTGGTGAGTTCATAAGTATTTAGTTATGGTGAAAAATGTTTATTTGTTCCTTTGAAAAGTGTTTCCCAAGAAAATCCTATATTTTTTTATGAAAGATGTTTGATTATCCATTAGTTATTTGTTAAACAGTCCGTTTATGAAAGGTTGCATTATCCCGGGAAAATCCTATATTTTCCCTAAAAGTTTATAGTTGGTTATCTGTTCTTGTCTGAAGTGTACAAGTATCTACCATACGTGTATCGTTAGACGTAGCTTTCTTGAAAAACCTTGTTTGTTCCCTGTGAGGTGTATTAGCCTTATTACATAAATAAAACTAATAAATAATTGGTGAACTAAATCCTAAGGGTGTTATTAATACTCTCTAATAATCAAATCGGTTATTACTTTGAGGTTAGTTCACTTGATTCATTATTACAAAGTAAATTTTTGTTATCTGGGTTGTGGGTGTCATAACCGTACTTAAACTTGATATGGCACGTAACGGGGCCAGTATCCTTTTATGACTTTGTCACCACAGGCATGTATGCCTAACTGTAGCTAGTAGTTTAGGTGCAGGATAGTCAGTCTCGTATAGATCTATACACAACAGTCACGATCTCCCTACAAGAGATTCTGGTTACAAGTGCTAGTCCTACACTCTCAAATTCGGTGGGAGTGTTACCAAGGACGTGTCCCCAACTTGAGACTAACAATTTGTATGTAATAATACTGATAATATTGTTTAAGATTTGTATGAGTTCTTTATAAAATGACACATTTTACGATATGCTTCACGAATTCGTTGCTTTAGTTTTGAAAATTGTTTCTACGAGCTGATTTCTCAATCATTTGGTAAAACTGTTTTCTATGATAAAAGCATTCTAAACATATAGTTATCTTAAGCAAAATAATATATTTTGAGTACAAATTTCCTTGTATTTTTGCTTGTATTCCCCCCCTGAAAGCATGAAAAACTTCGGAAAAGCATAGGGGTATGAACTCACAGTTCGTAAGATTCGAGCGTAAGGTCGGTGTGGATGCTGAGTGTCAACTGATGTTTCGTACGCAAGTGGATCCTATTAACATATGGTAACACATATATGTATTAGATGAGGACATAACACTATTTGTTATGGAAGGAAACCACCTTAGGGACTAGGAAACACTTGAAACTAAGTGTTAGAATCACACGTGATTGAAAATGGGGAGTTTGCGGCCGTAATCAGGAGTTTACGGTCCATGAGTTTGCGACCCAAGTGTTTGCGGTCCATGGGTTTATGGCCCATGGGTTTACGGCCTATGGATTTACGGCCCATGAGTTTACGGCTGTAAACACTTGGTGAGAGGTGTGATTTTTGGTGTTCCAAGGTCCTTTCTAGCCTCTTGGAAATGTTCTAAGCCTTATGCACAGCTCAAAGTAGGGTTTAAAGGCCAATAATCGACCAAAAATGGAGTTTACTGCCATTGAAGGGAGTACGGCCGTAAACCCATTTCGTGTTCATGATTTGGGTCGATTTTTAGGTGATAATCAATGATTTCTAGTAGATAACAAGCATAGGGAGTAGTTACTTACTATAAGAGGCTTGGAATGAGGTTTTTAGCCACCAAGAACTAGTGTGTGTTCTTGGTGTTCTTGGTAAGAGAGAAAATCTAGAAAAAGATGAAATTTATGAGATGAAACATGGATTCATCACTAGAAAAGGGATTGAAACACAATAGAAGTGAAGAATCACTTACATTTTGAAGATCCTTGAGCAAAACTCGAAAATTGTAGAGAGAGAGTAGAGAGAGAAAGCTTATGAGATGTGTAAAGTGTGAAATGAAGGCCACTCATCCCTTATATAGGGGTGAGTTTTTGGTAAAGAGGTGGGGTGGGGGTGTACGGCCTTAAACTCGAGTTTGCGGTCGTACACTCCTCTCGAAGGGGTGTTTGGTCCGGATGCTATGCTTTGACTTAGAAAACCTCGTTTTTGAACCCAAAAATTGATTGTACTGAGTTCAAAATATTTAATTAGACCCGAGAAAATGCTGACAAGAGCATAAATAAATTCCGAATTGATTTATTGTTAACAGTTTGGACGAAAGAAATTTCGGGTTGTCACATCATCCCCCCGTTAGAGGGAATTTCGTCCCGAAATTCGAAAATAGAATACAAATCATGAATTAGGAAAGAGATGCAGATACTTCTGTTTCATCTGATCTTCGCGCTCCCAAGTGAATTTAGGCCCCCGCTTGGCATTCCAGCGAACCTTCACTATCGGGATGTGACTTTGTTTCGTTCGTTTGATTTCTCGATCCATGATTTCGACCGGTTCTTCCACAAAGTGTAGGTTCTCGTTGATTTTAATCTCATCGAGAGGGACCACAAGGGTTTCGTCGGATAAACATTTCTTAAGATTCGAAACGTGGAAGACAGGATGAATGTCGTTAAGTTCTTGGGGTAGACGAAGTTTGTAGGCTACGGGACCGATCCTAGCGAGGATCTCGAAGGGTCCTATGTATCCTGGATTTAGCTTTCCATGCTTACCAAAGCGTATCATGCCTTTCTAGGGTGAGACCTTTAGCAGGACACGGTCTCCAATCTGGAACTCCAAGGGTTTTCGTCGTTTATCGGCGTAGTTCTTTTGTCGATCTCGTGAGGCTTTCAGTTATTCTCTGATTTGTATGATCTTTTCTGTGGTTTCACGGATGATTTCTGGACCAGCGAGAGTGCTGTCAAGGACTTGCCCCTTGGCTAACTGCGTGTCGCCCACCTCAGCCCAGCACAGAGGGGATCTGCACTTGCGGCCATAGAGGGCTTCGAATGGCGCAACCTTGATGCTGGTATGGTAACTGTTGTTGTAGGTAAACTCTACCAAGGGCAAATGGGTGTCCCACGACTTACCGCAGTCGATGACACATGCTCTCAACATGTCTTCCAAAGTCTGGATGGTTCTCTCACTCTGCCCATCTGTCTGAGGATGGTAAGTTGTGCTCATATCCAACTTAGTTCCAAGAGCTTTCTACAGGGACTACCAAAATCTCGAGGTGAACCTGCTATCTCGATCGGAGATAATGGACACTGGCACACCGTGCAGTCGGACTATCTCTTGGATATAGATTCCTGTGAGTCTCTCCATTTTGAAGTTTTCCTTGATCGGCAGGAAGTGGGCGGATTTAGTCAGTCGGTCGACTATTACCCAGATGGTGTCGTACCCACTTGGAGATTTGGGTAATTTGGTGATAAAATCCATAGTAATCCTTTCCCACTTCCACTCAGGTATCTCCGGCTGCTGAAGCAAACCTGAGGGCTTCTGGTATTCGATCTTCACTTTGGCGCAAGTTAGACACTTGCCTACAAAGGTAGCGGTCTCTGCTTTCATGTTTGGCCACCAGTACAGTTTCTTGAGATCAAGGTACATCTTGTCCGAACCTGGATGAATGGAGTATCTGGTCTTGTGAGCTTCATTCATGACAACCTCTCTGTAACCACCAAACTTTGGGGTCCATATCCGGTCCATGAAATAATAGACTCCATCTCCCTAGATCTCTAGGTTCTTTTCCATTCCTCTCAAGGTTTCACCTGACATGTTTTTTGGTTTTAAGGCTTCCAGCTGAGCCTCCTTGATTTGCGCGGATAAATGGGAATGGATAGTCATGGTCAGTGCCTTCACTTTACGACCTGAGTACTCCTTCCAGCTGAGGGCGTCTGCCACCACATTGGCCTTGCCGGGATGGTAGCGTATTTCGCACTCGTAATCGCTGAGTAGCTCAACCCATCGTCGTTGTCTCATGTTTAATTTCTTCTGGTCGAAAATATGTTGCAGGCTTTTATGGTCAGTGAAGATAGTGCACTTGGTTCCGTAGAGATAATGTCTCCATATCTTCAATGCGAAGACCACTGCTCCCAATTCCAGGTCGTGCGTTGTGTAGTTGACTTCATGTGCTTTCAGCTGTCTCGAGGCATAAGCAATAACTTTTCCTCGCTGCATGAGCACACAGCCTAAGCCCTGATTGGATGCATCATAGTAGACAACGAAGTCCTCCGTCCCTTCGGGCAGAGACAAGATAGGTGCGCTGCATAGGGCTCGCTTCAACGTTTGGAATGCAGTGTATTGCTTTTCACTCCAACAGAAAGGTACGCCTTTCTGAGTCAGAGTGGTTAAGGGTTTGGCAATTCTAGAGAAATTTTGGATAAATCTGCGATAATAGCCTGCGAGACCCAAGAATTGACGAATTTCTGTGGGCGTCTTCGGTGCTGACCAGCTCTCTATCGCTTTGATTTTTGAGGGATCCACGTGTATGCCTTCCTCGCTTACCACGTAACCTAGGAAGGTTACTTTTCGAATCCAGAATTCGCACTTGGAGAATTTCGTGTAAAGCTTCTCCACCCTTAGGGTTTCCAGCACTAATCTCAAGTGTTGTTTGTGATCTTCCTCGCTTCTGGAATAGACAAGTATATCGTCGATGAACACGATGATGAACTTGTCCAGGAAAGGACGGCACACCCGATTCATCAGGTCCATGAATACTGCCGGTGCGTTGGTTAGACCGAAGGGCATTACTACAAATTCGTAGTGACCATACCGAGTCCGAAATGTTGTCTTAGGAACATCACTCTCATGGACTCGCAGCTGATGGTACCCTGATCTTAGGTCTATTTTGGAGAAGTAGGTGGCTCCTTGAAGTTGATCGAAGAGGTCGTCGATTTGAGGAAGAGGGTAACGGTTTTTGACAGTGAGCTTGTTCAGTTCTCGATAATCAATACACATCCGAAAGGATCCATCCTTCTTTTTCACGAACAAGATCGGGGCTCCCCAGGGTGAGGAACTCGGTCTTATGAATCCTTTGCTGAGCAGCTCATTGAGCTGACTGGATAACTCCTGCATTTTTGCTGGCGCTAAGCGATATGGGGATTTAGCTACGGGGGTAGCTCCGGGGACTAAGTCGATGCGAAACTCGACTTGGCGCTCGGGAGGAATTCCCAGAAGCTCTTCGGGAAAGACATCAGGAAAGCTGCAGACTTCGGGGATGCTCTCGAGGTCTTTAACTTCCTGTTTCTCATTTATGACGTGGGCTTGGAATGCATAGCACTACTTTCATAGAAGTTTTTGGGCTTTGATGCACGAGATGATGCAGAGGTTCGAGCTGAGTTTATCGCCATAAATCATGAGGGTTTCACCAGATGGAAGATTGAGACGGATAGCTTTTTCCTAACAAAGGATATCAGCACGATTGGGGTTCAACCAATCCATGCCGATGATGACATCGAAGCTTTTTATGGAAACTGGCATAAGATCGATCGGAAAAGAATGATCGTTTAGGGTAAGGGTACAGCCTATGAATATGTCGTTAGTGCTCTCTTTCTCACCGTTAGCCATCTCGACGGTAAATGTTTCGGTTAGCGTTTGGGGTTTATGTTTGAGAAGATGTTTGAATGCATGGCTAACAAAACTTCTCTCCGTACCAGAATCGAAAAGAATGCATGCATAAGAGTTGTTGAGAAGGAACGTACCCGTAAAAACGGTAGGGTCAGCAACTGCCTCCTCTTGCCCCATCGCTAATACTCTCCCTGTGTTGCCAGTTGTGGTTGCCTTGGGGCAGTTTCTCTTATAGTGTCCGATCTCACCACAGCCATAACAGGCTTGACCGACACCTGCTTCAGATGCCTGATTAGTTGATTGGACTGGTGCCTTACAAGCTCAAGTTGTGTGCCCCTTTTTGCCACAGCTGGTGCAAAGCATTTCACGGCATGGGCCAGGATTATGATGGTAACTGCACTTGTCGCACCGAGGAAGGGAACCAGCATATCTACTGGTAGGTACTCGAGTTGCAGAAACAGTGGCAGGAGTAGTAGCAGCGTGGACTGCCATATTTTGTTGTTTCTTGGAGAGCTCCCGAGAGGGCTGGCCCATGCGCTTGTTCCAAAATCTCTTCTTCCCACTACCCTCCTTCTGTGGTTAAGAAACAGCTGTCAACTCATCAAGATCGACTCCATGATCGATCAAAGTCTGCGCTAGACACTTGGCGCTATCAAATGTAGCTGGCCGAACAGCCAAGACATCTCCCTTGGTTGGTTGTGTCAGTTCCCAAATGTATCTCTCAATCTTTTTGCTTTCTGGGGTGACCATACCCGGGCAAAGAAGTGCTAGGTCTTCAAACCTAGAAGTGTAAGCAGCAATGTCGGAACCCTTCATCTTTAGGTTCCAGAGTCCGTGCTCCAGTTTCTGCATTTCGCCTCGTGGGCAGTACTCAGCTAGCATGAGCTCCTTCAAGCTCTCCCAACCCATAACATTTGCTATTGGCAGGGTTAAAGATTTGACCCGACCATTCCACCAGGTCAATGCTCTGTTGGTGAAAGTGCAAGCGGCGAATTTCACCTTATTGGCTTCAGAACATGAACAAATTTCGAAAATGGACTCGGTCTTCTCGAACCATCGAGTCAGGGCAATAACACCTCCATTGCCGTCTAAAGATGTGGGTTTTGCGTTCATGAAATCTTTATAGGAGCACTCCTTCTGGTGTCCCTGACTACTGTAACATCCCAAAAATACAACCCAAAAATTTTCGTTTGAAAACCTTACTAAATCATCATATCAAATATTAAAAGATAAATCCATGGATCATGTGTCTCAATATGTCATAATAAGTTATCAAATCAACTGATGTCAAAACATATCAAAATATCTGAATAAAACTCCCAGGATAAACTGAAGCTGTGGTCTGTGCCATGCCATGATCCCGAGCTCTTCCCCTTACTAGCGGAAGTACCTGAAACCAAAACTGAAAATTGTAAGCACGAAGCTTAGTGAGCTCCCCCAAACTACCACACACCATACAATAACATATAAAGCACATATTGGGCCTTGCCCACTGCATCGGACCGAAGCCCGGACTAACTGGGGCCTTGCCCCCTGCATCGGACCGAAATCCGGACTAACCGGGGCCTTGTCCCCTGCATCGGACCGAAGTCCGGACTAACTGGGGCCTTGCCCCCTGCATCGGACCGAAATCCGGACTTAACTGGGGCCTTGCTCCCTGCATCGGACCGAGGTCCGGACTAACTAACACATAAACATGCCTGAATCACAAAGACATCAAGCATACTGTACTACTGCATCGGACCAAAGTACGGAACTACTGCTATCTAAACGGGCCGTCATTGTGGCCGTAGAACCGTTCCTACTGGAAGAAACTCACCTCGTAACGCTGGTTGCTGAGGTGCTAAATTTGAGAATGTCTGACTGCTGCTCCGGAACTCCCCGGCTACAAATCCCATAAACACTAAATCAAATACTGATAACTAATCTCAGGGTAAAATGACTATTTTAGCCCTGGTCAAAGTCAACTTCCTGGTCAAAGTCAACTTCCAGTTGACCGGACTCGCCGAGTTGGGCCGCCAACTCGCCGAGTCCCTTTCATCCATTCTAGTCCTTTACTCACTTCTACTCGTCGAGTTTGGCAAAGACTCGACGAGTTCTTCGATACTATCATCGAGTCTAACTTCATCCGACTCGCCGAGTTGTATGAACAACTCGTCGAGTTCTCCTTCATCATATGAACACGTCCAGTCTATGGCTCGCCGAGTCGTTTGAACAACTCGTCGAGTCCCAAGCATGCTATTACTATACATTCAATTCTAATCTATTTCAGTGCTTCCAAATCATAGATCTGAGCTTCTAGGACTGGTTTTACACGTAAAGTTTCCAACTTTACGTGCATGCACAAGGGTATGAGGCTAAAATACCCAAAATCATCAAATACTAGGCTCTTAGGGTTTGGAACAAGGCCAAGATTGCATAAAGGTGGCTATAATGAGCTCCTGGAGTTCAATAACGTCCAAATCTAAGGTTTCCATCCAAAGGAGAGTCCATATCTCAAGTTTTGAATCATATAAGGCTCCAAAGAAGACATAACAAGCATAAAAAGAGGGTTTAATGGAGGAATACACAAGGTAATAACTTTATTACCTGAATGGGAAACAGATGGAAGCTATCTCTTGGATCTCCTTTCTCTTCTATGGACCTTCTTTCCTTCCTTCCCGTCCAAAGCTTCCGAACTAGCACAAACACACTCAAGTTCAACAATGGGGGCTATGGTTTACAGGGGAAATGCTCTAAAGGTGCTGGAGGCTGGGGTGGGAGGCTATAATGACGTTTAAATAGGGTACAAACCCTTGAAATTAGGGCTTCATCAAGACAGACAGACTCGCCGAGTCCCAACATATGGACTCGCCGAGTAGCCAACTTAAATCGCGAGCTCATCCCGCTTCTACTCGACGAGTCAGGCTACAGACTCGTCGAGTACCCCTTAAGAAATGGAGATACTTTAATTAAAATTACATACCAGAAATGGGGCGTTACAACTCTCCCCCACTTATCTTAGACTTTGTCCTCGAAGTCTGCTGCCGCTGAATCCGAAAATAACTCAGGATAATGCTCCCTCATCTCCCCCTCGGTCTCCCACGTCCACTCTGAACCCATTCGGTGTTGCCACTGCACCTTCACTTACTGAACCACCTTGTTCCTCATGGTCTTCGTCTTCCGATCCAAGATCGCAACTGGTCTCTCGATATAATTTAGGCTGCTATCAACCTGAATATCCTCTAAGGGTACAACTGCTGACTCGTCCACCAAACACTTCCTCAACTGAGAAACATGGAAAGTGTTGTGGATCTGGCTAAGCTCTGCTGGAAGGTCCAACCGATAAGCAACCCGACCCACCCGGGCCAAAACCTTAAAAGGACCAATGAACCTTGGGCCCAGCTTGCCCCTCTTCCGGAACCTGATAACACCCTTCCAGGGTGATACCTTCAGGAGGACCATATCGCCCACCCGAAACTCCAAGTCCGAACGCCTCCTGTCGGCGTAACTCTTCTGTCGACTCTACGCAGTCTCCAATCTGCTACGGACCTGCTGGATCAACTCTGTGGTCTTGAGCACCACCTCGGTGCTCCCGATGACTCGCTGACCGACCTTGCCCCAACAAATCGGGGTCCTACACTTTCTCCCGTAGAGCATCTCGAAAGGAGGGCGGTCAAAACTAGCGTGGTAACTGTTGTTATACGAAAATTCCGCTAAAGGAAGATACGTATCCCAACTGCCCCCAAAATCTAGGACACATGCCGGAAGCATGTCCTTGAGAGTCTGAATCGTCCTCTCGCTCTGCCCGTCCGTCTGGGGGTGGAAAGCGATGCTAAAATGAAGACGAGTCCCCATCTCGTCATGAAACCACTTCCAAATCCTGGAAGTAAAACGGACGTCTCGGTTTGATACTACTAATACAGGCACTCCATGTCGTGCCACTAGAACAACAGAATTCACAGATCCACTTATCCCTGCGATCACTTATACTTGGCCATAACTCAGATAATCGTGCTATGAGTGACTTGCCACTCCCCAAGCTATCCATGAAAATCCAAAATACCATTACCGCTGAAGACCCAACACTGTCTGAAACACTGATCTGCCTGGAAACACTGAACTGCATGAGCACTGAACTGCCTGAACACTGAACTGCCTGAAACACTGAACTGCCTGAACACTGAACTGCCCGAAACACTGGACTGCCTGAACACTGAACTGCCTGAACACTGAGCTGCCTGAACACTAAACTGCCTGAAACAGCATGTTGCTACATGGTTGTTTTCCAACATCTATCGAGGCCTTCCTGGTCTCAATTCATTCGTCAGTCATCTGACATACCAGGTTCCCACCTGACTGCGGAGCCCCAAGGACTCCCTACTTAGTCGCCTCACACAACTTCTGAACGACATCCTTCTCTGAAACTAACAACTACTAGTTATCTTGTCACTATGGCCCTAGCGGCCTTCTGATATAACTGATCGATTCCACACGTCGAATCCTGAGGTTACCAACCCACAGCTAAACGTGATTACTACATGACCAATTGTAGCCTTATATAACAAGTAACCTGAAGCAATCCATTACTTCCTCGATCTCACAACTGCAGTAGCATTCCTACACTCTTATCACTGGCTCAACTAGGTCTAATCCATCCAGACAATTCCGAATTCCACTTTGTGGATTTCCACATCTTTTCTGCTACGCCCGAACTGGGGGGCTAATGTTCGTTCCTACGTCGAATCTTGAGGTTACCAACCCACTTTGTCGAATCCACTTTGTGGATTTCCACATCTTTTCTGCTACGCCCGAAATCCACTACGTCGAATCCTGAGGTTACCAACCCACTTTGTGTCAAGTTCGGAAGAAAGAAGTTGAAGGGTGCTAAGTGAAAATAAAGGAAGGGACTCGGCAAGTAGGTTTCTTGACTCGCCGAGTCGAAGCGGATGCGTGGCACGGGGTTAAGTGGCCTGACTCGGCGAGTCGGCGGCTGGACTCGACGAGTCAGTGCTGGTCGAGCAAAAACCCTAATCTTCGGGGTTGCACCCTATTTAAAGGACTTAATGTCCTCCCCTCAGCTCCCTTAGCCCCCTTTGAGACCCAGAAACCCTAGAATCGTGAGTGAGAGCCATTGGAAGCAAATTGGAGCATTGTTAAGTGTTTTGTGAAGAGATCTTGAAGATCAAGAAGCTTGGATCAAGGAGATTTGTGGAGATTCAGATTACTCTTCAGCAGGAGGTCGTTTTGGAGGTAATGAATCGTTATCCTTGGCTTTCCCCTTTCTAGATCCATTTTCATTGAAGTTTTAGGGCTTGTTTGGAGATGATATGATGAGATCTTGGTGTATAAGTTAGATCTGGAGTTGAAACTCCAGATCTGAGCTCTATTTGGATCAAAGATGCAGAAAGCCCTTTTGGTTGCTATGCAAAAGCCTTTCCCCAAGAGTTAAGTCCCTTTCTAGCTTGGTTTTTGGTATTATGGGGCAAGAAGCACGTAAAGGTAGCAACTTTATGTTGCTAATGGACTCTAGAGACCCCGATCTATTGTTTGGAGCAAAGGAGTAGCTCTGTGTCTCGAGATTTTGGGAATGCACGTATGGACTCGACGAGTCTGGGAGATGACTCGGCGAGTCGGGCTAGAGATCAGACTTTGAGTCACGTAGTAACTCGTCGAGTCGCATGGGTGACTCGGCGAGTCTTATGATGATGAGCTTGGACTCGACGAGTTGGAAGAACAACTCGGCGAGTCTATTGAAGATTGTCGTGGACTCGGCGAGTCTGTTCTTGGACTCGGCGAGTCTGGTCGCAGAACCCCTAACCCCTTTTGGTTAAGACGCGGATCAGTGAGTCAAGGGGTGACTCAGTGAGTTGGACAGGATGGGACTCGGAGATCGTTGGACTCGACGAGTCTTAGGGTGACTCGGCGAGTAGACTCGGGTTGTGGGAATTTCTGAGTATAGGGACTCGATGAGTCGACGGGTCGACTCGGCGAGTAGAGTCAGTCAGGGAGGTTGACTTTGACTGAGGACTTTGACTTTGACCAAGAGTTGACCAGTTTAACTTCCAAGGGTATTTTGGTGATTTTGGTATTTATGGAATTGGTTCTTTGGTAGTGTTCGGTGGTGGAGTTCGTCTCGGTGATCGGAGCAGCTGATCTTATCCTTTCAGTCGGCAATTGCGAGGTGAGTTATCCTCTCTATATCGACAGGGTCTACGGCACCAAGGCCGACCCTTTATCGGATGGAAATCCGGGTATTGTTTGTTATGTTATTGTTTTGCTAGATCTGCATCCTGGTATTTAGGATGGTGTTATGTTAGTGACCTGGTTAAGGTCGGTACCCGGGATATAGGGTAATGTTATGCTAGTGACCAATTAGGTCGGAATCCTAGTTAGGATGTTGATATGCTATGTGATCTGTTAGACTGTTTGTCTGGTTGAGGATTGTTATGTGATTGATTGTTTTATGTGCACATGGTTGTTTGACGGGGGTTGGGTTGAGGCGGGTCCTGCTTTGTGCTGAAGGCCAACATACCCAGGGCGGACGGGATATTCCGAAGGCCTAGCGAGCGGTCCGGATAGGCTGAAGGCCCCAAGAGGGCGGACCAGACGTGCCAAGGCTCGGGGAGTGGACCAGACCGACTGAAGGACCGGTGCGGGCGGACCAGTCATACTGTAGACTCAGAGAGTGGACCAGGTGGATTGAAGGCCCGGTGCGGGCGGACCAATCACACTGTAGACTCGACGTACATGGCTAGACTCGGTGGGTGGACCAGGTGGACTGAAGGCCCGGTGCGGGCGGACCAGTCACACAGTAGACCCGATGTGCATGGTTGTTCTATTTATGATATGTTATGAGTGTGATATGTGTGGTTGGTATTTTGGGGGTAAGTCACTAAGCTTTCGGGCTTACAGTTTCAGTGTATTGTTTCAGGTAGTTCAGGAGATCGTGGCAAGGCGAAGGCGTGATCGTACCGCTCCTCATGTTTTATGATTTATATGATATGGTTATGGGGGATACTCTGATGTTTAAACTATTTTGAAAACGAGTTGTATGAACGTAATGGTTTTTGAATGATTAAAATGTTTTAATTTGGCTCTAATTTTATGGGTGTTACAACAACACTCTAGCACTACCTAACTGCTAGTGAATGCTACGGCTACACCCGCAGACTTACAACACTCTAACAGTATCTGGCTGCTAGTGAATGCTACGGCTACACCCGCAGACTTACAACACTCTAACACTATCTGGCTGCTAGTGAATGCTACGGCTACACCCGCAGACTTACAACACTCTAACACTATCTGGCTGCTAGTGAATGCTACGGCTACACCCGCAGACTTACAACACTCTAACACTATCTCATTCGTTGGTTACTGATCCGAACACATCCGACGACGAGTATACATACGACCTATCATTCAAGACTGAACCTATGTCCTGACTGGAATCCCCAACCTGATTCCCTAAGGCTTGATGGCAAACATTACGGGAATGCGATCTCCTTACTGGCAATTTTTTCCAAACTTCCATCTCACACTATCCTCAAACCACACATATGTCTGGACTGTCTTCCTTTCTGATAAGGATTCGAAACTTATCTCAGTTTCAAAACTGCTCCTACTTCTGAATCCTTGGATGTTCTCCCCCACTTTGATTCAACTAACGTCTTACAACACACAATGCTGGAAGTATCCTCAATCCTTCTTACCATTCTATGCCCAATCTGCTGAAAACCATGTTTGCCATTGCTAGTGTGTCACTACTAACCAATCCAAAAGATCACACCACTTCCAAGAATCTGAATACATTTCCGGTAATAACCTGCTAGACCCAGGAAGCTCCGAATCTCAATTGGAGTCCTCGGAAACTCCCACTGCATCACGGCCTCTACCTTAGCCGGAACGACTAGAATACCCTTCTGATTGACAAGGTACCCAAGAGTTTGCACCTCGCACAACCAGAACTCACATTTGGAGTACCTTGCAAAAAGTCTCTCCCTTCTCAAGGTCTCTAGCACTTCCCTCATGTGCTCCTCGTGCTGGAATATAACCAATCTAAACCCGAACTACACCTTCCCAAAGGTAGTGAGATACTACCGAGTCTTACTCATACTTGCCACAGTTACTGCATCCGAAGTAACGTACTCTACAGGGGACGTCCTCCAGCTATCATTCCAAATCCAAGATATGCAGATGGCATATAACTCACTCACAAGTAGGTAATATAATATTCCAATATATGTACCTACTAAATCGGTGCAGTAACATAACAACATCATAAATAATAATTGACAGGAAGGTAAAAGATACATACCTCCAACCTCCCGTGCTGCTCGAATCCTTGCTGAAATCAACCGGAATGCTCTGCTCCGAGCCGTGGGCGCCCTTGCCCGACCCTGACGTCTGCTGGCGGTTCTCGAAGTCACAGGGGCAGGAGTTGTCACCTGCCCTGCTGAACACAAACTCGGACAGTGGGCCTTCTTGTGGCCCCTCCGACTGCAATGGAAACATATTGGGTCCAGTCCCTGGGCGATGGTAGCAGTACAATCTCTGCTAAAATGACCAGTCCGGCCGCACTTGAAACAGCCAGGATCACCACCTCTACTACTCCTACACGCACCCTCGTTCGTCCTTGCACACTTACCGCATCGGCTGCGGCCCTGGAAGTCTCTCGATCTCGAACTCGGCCCTTTGGTTCTTTTACCCGAACCTGTGGGCCACTGAACCTCATCCGGTTTCCTCTTCCTTTCTGACTCCGGGTTAATCTCTCGCTCTTGCGTTATCCCATCGTCCCCATCAATCGTCTAAACAACCGCGGTCTGATCCTGGAGCTTCTCGATCAACCTATCAGTGACTCTCTCGACGATGTCGGGTAGCTCCTCGCGAACGACTCGTGATACCTCCGCAACAACCCAATCAACCAGAGAACTCTCCTCGGGACAGGGTGCCCCACTCACTCCCGACCCCTGATGGCAAGAGATAAAAATGAGATCCCCCTCCCTGATGGATCCCTGGGATCCATAAGAGTTGGGCTCTAGACAAGCCCCAAACTGCCCTGAAACTATCCTGGCCATAAAGGCCTCAAGACGACTATCCAAAAGCTCCACGATGGCCTCCCTAACCGAACCGAATATCACAGGAGTCTGATCAATGATGTTGCGGATAATCTCTGCAGAAATGACATCTCTCATCTGATCATCAAGCTGTTCGGCTCTAGAGCCTGAGCCAGATCCCTCCCCGGCACCTGAACTGCCAACTGGTATCTCGCGCAACATCACCATGTTGAAAACATATCGCAATAACTGTCAGAATTCTCATTGCTTCTGAGGGATCTCACACACACTCTACAATTTCCCTGGTTTTGTCTTGGCCCCTCTTGAATCGAGTACGGATCCTCTTTTTTCAGTAGGTTGGGCCCATACTACCTTCCACATCTATCCGTACTTTCCTCAAGAGTTACCTTAACTCAACCAGCCCCTTCTACTGCTACTGATCCCTGCTACTCTCATCCTAGGCTTGCCCTAGGCAAATCTCTGTCTCTACCCAAACCAGTCCTCAGCTGCTGAAAGCCTCCTTGTAATGCCAATTAGTCATCACCTGAATACTATCACATGTGACGAGGCTCAAATAATCCTTCGAGTAAAAGACTCGTCCCTACAACGGTTAGACTCAGACAAGAGCTGCGCAATAGGGCCACATCCATCACTCTGAGATTATTCAACCCTGATCACATGTGACGTGACGTTTCACCTAATGGCTAACTCCCATCAGTTCGAGTCCTACAAAGCACGAAGCAAGCAGCATTCGGACATAGGAAACTACTCAAGCACTTCTATCCTCATAACGAGAAACTGTACTAGCATACAATGCTAAGCTCATACTATCAGGCATAACCTAATCAGGCTATCCTACTGCTGTCTACTCAATACTAGCATGCAATTCTCAATAAGCTGACACACATATAACAGGCCAAATCCATCACTCAAAAATTCTTTTGAAAACATTTTTCTTTTGAAAATCGTTCACCATTTCCTTAGTTTGAGTCCAGTCATACCCGAAAGTGTGGCTGAATCCCTAAAACCAAGGCTCTGATACCAACTTGTAACATCCCAAAAATACAACCCAAAAATTTTCGTTTGAAAACCTTACTAAATCATCATATAAAATATTAAAAGATAAATCCATGGATCATGTGTCTCAAAATGTCATAATAAGTTATCAAATCAACTGATGTCAAAACATATCAAAATATCTGAATAAAACTCCCAGGATAAACTGAAGCTGTGGTGTGTGCCATGCCATGATCCCGAGCTCTTCCCCTTACTAGCGGAAGTACCTGAAACCAAAACTAAAAACTGTAAGCACGAAGCTTAGTGAGCACCCCAAACTACCACACACCATACAATAACATATAAAGCACATATTATGCCTTGCCCACTGCATCGGACCGAAGCCCGGACTAACTGGGGCCTTGCCCCCTGCATCGGACCGAAATCCGGACTAACTGGGGCCTTGCCCCCTGCATCGGACCGAAATCCGGACTAAGTGGGGCCTTGCCCCCTGCATCGGACCGAGGTCCGGACTAACTAACACATAAACATGCCTGAATCACAAAGACATCAAGCATACTGTACTACTGCATCGGACCAAAGTACGGAACTACTGCTATCTAAACGGGCCAGCATTGTGGCCGTAGACCCGTTCCTACTGGAAGGAAACTCTCCTCGTAACACTGGCTGCTGAGGTGCTAAATCTGAGACTGTCTGACTGCTGCTCCGGAACTCCCCGGCTACAAATCCCATAAACACTAAATCAAATACTGATAACTAATCTCAGGGTAAAATGACTATTTTACCCCTGGTCAAAGTCAACTTCCTGGTCAAAGTCAACTTCCTGGTCAAAGTCAACTTCCAGTTGATCGGACTCGCCGAGTTGGGCCGCCAACTCGCCGAGTCCCTTTCATCCATTCTAGTCCTTTACTCGCTTCTACTCGTCGAGTTTGGCAAAGACTCGACGAGTTCTTCTTCGATACTAACATCGAGTCTAACTTCATCCGACTCGCCGAGTTGTATGAACAACTCGTCGAGTTCTCCTTCATCATATGAACACGTCCAGTCTGTGGCTCGCCGAGTCGTATGAACAACTCTTCAAGTCTGAAGAACAACTTGCCGAGTTGAAGAAAAACTCGTCGAGTCCCAAGCATGCTATTACTATACAGTCGATTCTAATCTATTTCAGTGCTTCCAAATCATAGATCTGAGCTTCTAGGACTGGTTTTACACGTAAAGTTTCCAACTTTACATGCATGCACAAGGGTATGAGGCTAAAATATCCAAAATCATCAAATACTAGTCTCTTAGGGTTTGGAACAAGGCCAAGATTGCATAAAGGTGGCTATAATGAGCTCCTGGAGTTCAATAACGTCCAGATCTAAGGTTTCCATCCAAAAGAGAGTCCATATCTCAAGTTTTGAATCATATAACGCTCCAAAGAAGACATAACAAGCATAAAAGAGGGTTTAATGGAGGAATACACAAGGTAATAACTTTATTACCTGAATGGGAAACAGATGGAAGCTAACTCTTGGATCTCCTTTCTCTTCTATGGACCTTCTTTCCTTCCTTCCCTTTCCAAAGCTTCCAAACTAGCACAAACACACTCAAGTTCAACTGATGTTTCGTACGCAAGTGGATCCTATTAACATATGGTAACACATATATGTATTAGATGAGGACATAACACTATTTGTTATGGAAGGAAACCACCTTAGGGACTAGGAAACACTTGAAACTAAGTGTTAGAATCACACGTGATTGAAAATGGGGAGTTTGCGGCCGTAATCAGGAGTTTACGGTCCATGAGTTTGCGGCCCAAGTGTTTGCGGTCCATGGGTTTATGGCCCATGGGTTTACGGCCTGTGGGTTTACGGCCCATGAGTTTACGGCTATAAACACTTGGTGAGAGGTGTGATTTTTGGTGTTCCAGGGTCCTTTCTAGCCTCTTGGAAATTTTCTAAGCCTTATGCACAGCTCAAAGTAGGGTTTAAAGGCCAATAATCGACCAAAAATGGAGTTTACGGCCATTGAAGGGAGTACGACCGTAAACCCATTTCGTGTTCATGATTTGGGTCGATTTTTAGGTGATAATCAATGATTTCTAGTGAATAACAAGCATAGGGAGTAGTTACTTACTGTAAGAGGCTTGGAATGAGGTTTTTAGCCACCAAGAACTAGTGTGTGTTCTTGGTGTTCTTGGTGAGAGAGAAAATCTAGAAAAAGATGAAATTTATGAGATGAAACATGGATTCATCACTAGAAAAGGGATTGAAACACAATAGAAGTGAAGAATCACTTACATTTTGAAGATCCTTGAGCAAAACTCGAAAATTGTAGAGAGAGAGTAGAGAGTGAAAGCTTATGAGATGTGTAAAGTGTGAAATGAAGGCCACTCATCCCTTATATAGGGGTAAGATAATGCTGACAAGAGCAGAAATAAATTCCGAATTGATTTATTTTTAACAGTTTGGACGAAAGAAATATCGTGTTGTCACATGTGGATCCATCATTATGGGTAGGTTGTGCTAATCCATCAGCCACACCGTTACGCCTATTTTTCTTGTTCTGCTCGGATTTCAGCTTGTATTCATCTGTATTCCATTTTTCGTGCCAGTAGTTCCAGACTTCTTGTGAAATATGAGCTGGTTTAAAGGCATGTGGGTTTCTTTGTGGGCTCCGCTTGTTGTAGATATATTGGCCATAACTTTGTGTCGCTTTACTTGCCCAAGCTTGTCTCACCAGCGAGTCTATTGTTTCACCCCAACAACATTTTTTCTACACATTAACAATATAAACATAAGTTTAAATGTAAATGTTTACCAAACAACAATTTATCACATATAGTTAAATACTTGGAACTCCTCCTAATATAATTCGCGCATTTCTCTGCTTACTTTTCCCCAAATGTAGCCTTTTAGGATCTACTATTTGTAAAAAGGACCGACTAATAATGTGTGCACAAGGTCCTGGTGGCATGAGCCTGTAAATAATCATGTGATCGTTTTAGTTTTGAATTAATATGTACGTGTACACGAAAAGGTTATACATAGAAAAAAGATGTAAGATATGATTGGTAACTCACGTTTTTTGCCAAACGTGAACAGTTAAACGTCCTTCTGGTCCATAATCTTCATAAGAAATGTTTTCACCTTCTACATTTTCCATAACAGATCCATTCACAGTTGGTTGTGTTGGTGATGGGGTAGATTTTGGGGTAGGTGTTGGGATAGATGTATATGTTGAGGATGTGGTAGTAACTGTAGTTGTTAAGGATGGAAATGTCAATGAAGCTGTTGAGTTTGTGGTAGTAGATATAGGTGTTGATGATGTGGTATTTGATGTCGGTGTTGAGGATGGTTTCGATGATGTAGGTGCTGAAGTTTTGGTTGTAATTGTAGGTGTTGAAGATGGTATCAATGGTCCAGTTGCTGAAATTTTAGATGTATTTGTTGAGGATGGTGTGGATGTTGTAAGTGATGCTGAGGAAGTGGTAGTGATCGTGGGTGTTAATGATTTAGGTTTAGGGGTTTTGGTGCTAGATGTTATACGTGAACTAGATGTGGTTGATGATTTTGAGAAGTCGACTTCTTCATCTTGTAATTGTCTGCTTAAGAATTTTGCAGTTGAAGTCCTATTGCGGTTCAAAACCTGAGGTGCAATGAATTTAGTTGGCTTCACACTTGATGCTCCTTTTTGTTTCAAGTTCGAAATCTTTATTAAAGATGATAAACTATTGATGAGCAGAGAACAATCATACAATAAAAATATATTATAGATGAAGGCATTACTACGCATGCATGGTATTGAATACAACTTTTGAATAATATTGCCTACTTCGTTAATATGTTATTAAAGTGCAGCAATCATAGACTGTGAAAGCAAAGCCAATGTAGTTGTAATTTAAGATGATAATATATATATATATATATATATATATATATGAAGATGATCAGAGAACAAGAAACGATGATCACGACAATAGTAAATTAAATAAAAATAAATTTTAGATGAGTGACAATCTGTATCGCCAAAGTCAGTGCACAAACTTAATGAAGAAATGTAGATTTTGATCAATTAGCCACCGGAGATGATTACAAAAAATGTAAACCCCTATTTCTAATAATTTAACTTACCCTAATATGCAACCTTAACGTGTGTCGGTTAGAGGGAAAGGAATTGTGAAATTTTTTGAAACTCCACTAATGAAGAATTCAAACTGTACAAATTAGCGCTAAATATTTAGTAATTCAAAATTTTTAAAGTAGTTACAGTGAGATAGAAAGGGTATATAATGTCAAGAAAGAACAAAGAGTAACGAGGTTTTCGTACCATAATTTTATTTAAAATTATAAACGAGAATTAAACACTAATAAAATATACATCTTTATGTTGCTATGTTTGAAACAAAATTTATATATAAAAGGCGTATGGGTCATGGGTCGATGTGGTAGTTGCTTATAGTGTCATGGTAATACCCATGGATCATATATGGGCCATGGGTTAATGTGGTAGTTGCTTATAGTGTCATGGTAATACCCATATATCACATATGGGTCATGGGTCAATGTGGTAGTTGCTTATAGTGTCATGGTAATACCCATAGATCACATATGGGTCATGGGTCGATGTGGTAGTTGCTTATAGTGTCATGCTAATACCCAGTTGGAGCTTGGCCTTGTGGTAAAAGCGTGTTGAATCTATATGCCCAATAATCATTATGGAGTGATATTGCTAATAATATATGATCTTATAGGGTCACACCTTTATCAAGTTGGCACATTTTTTATATTTATTATTAATATGATTATTAATAAATAATATCAATTCTTGTATTTTAATTAGGGAATAATTATTTTTTTGTGAAAATAATAATTATAAGAGAGTATAACTAGTTATTATTTCATATGATATGAATTAATAAGTCATGAACAACATTTTGAGTTAGTTGGATTCTTTTGTCTTTTACCTAAAGACAAAGTTTATATTTTATAAACTTAGAGTTTATAAAATTTAAAGAATCCATCTTGAGAGGTATGGTCGGAATCAATAAACAAATATGGACGTTGCTTTTCAACCTCCATGCTTTGTCTCCCATGCTTCTAAAGGCTAGAAATACTTTAGAGTATTTTAATCTTAGGCTTTACTTTTCATGGAGTATTTAAGGGAGTGCCTTGCGTGAGTTTTGAACAAGTTTTTTTTTTCTCTTCCTTTCTTCTCCTTTTGCTCTCTAAAACTGTGAGTTTTATGCCTCTACAAGACTCTCTCTTTTGAAGTTAGTTTGGTGGCTTAGAAGCCTTCTTGAGTTGACTACTTTAGTGCTTAGTTGAGTTAAGTAGTTAAACGCTTAATACACTCAAGAATACAAGATGGAACTAGCATTCCAAGTGCCTTAATCTTGATGGTGGATACTTGTAGAGAAGATCATGTTCTTTGATCTTTACATCTTGATCAACACCCCAAAACCAAGTGGGTTCAAAGGCTTCAAAGGTTATCTCTAAAACATCTTATGGATGTTTTTATTTCATTCTAACCTCTATAAATGGATCCATGATGGTTTGGTTTTGTTATGAACTAAAAATAAACTTGTTATTTTTAAAGTCTTCCGTTGCCTGTTTTTGTGAAAAAACAAACTTATATTTCGTATCAAAACCCAACAGTGGTATCAGATCCATCTTTTATATGTTAGAATGATTTTTTATGTTTGATAATCTTTGGTTTTTGGAAAACAAGCATGACTTTCGTTTGGTTAAGAAAAATCCATATTTGTCTTCTTTGGCAACTTCTTGCTTAAAATTGTTTATTTTTATATATAACCATTTTTCATGCATTTTGGTTATATAAAAGTTGCCTTAGAAAAAACAAAGAGTTGTTTGTTGTAAATATTTGATATGTTGTTGTGTATAAACAAGCCATTTCGACATTTTTGTTGTTTTTGGTGATATTTATTTATTCATAAGATATAATAGATAAATAGGCATTTTTCATTTGTTGACTTGTTGTAATAAATTAGTTAGACTAGTTCTATTTCTTTTTAAATGTAACAAGATGAAGAAATGACCTCCTTGAAGATGACTTAACCATTTAAGACCATAATCCCAACCACAAGCTTCCACTTTTGGTTTTGGGCTTAATTATAGTCTTAATGGTTTAAGTGTTGCAACTTTCACAACATGAAAATTTGAAGTCATTTTGCAATCAAGAGTTGACTTGGCAAGTGGGAGCTTGAAGACCTTTTGAAATGTCCCTTAAGTCCTTTAGGAAAGACTTAATAATTCTTGTGATGGCTCAAAAAAATTATTACTAGACATGGCTTGGTTTATACATATTATAATGCATGTTTGTGATGTTTATTTTATGTTAAATGTATGTTATGTTTTATGTGTAAAAATGTTTTTTACATATCAAATAACATTTTTTCATAAGATAATATCACTTTGAGTTTGAGTAAAAAATATTTAAAAGATAACATAAGATTTTTATAAATGGATATTTATAAAAACGTTTTACCAGTTATCCGGTTTACCGGTTTAAACTCAATTTTTTGTTGAAAATAGTTTTATTGTAAAACTTATAAATACCTAACTTTAAAATATTTGAAATAGTTTAAAAGATGTTTAAACTTTATATAAACTCCATGTATTTATAATAAATAAGGAGTTTTTATTAAAAAGACTAAAATCGGTTTATAACGTTATAACGGCAAATAATAAAACTAGTGATTATTTTTTTGTGTCGAAACTTAATATATGATATTGGTGTTTTATATATAACGTAAAATGTTGATATTGTGTTTTATGCATGCTAAATGAGATTTAAAACATAAGTATCATCACCCGAGTTTCGGTTTATCAAAATATGACTTTTATCATAAGATGCATAAAATTGAGTTTATAAAATAAAATGAGTTTATTCTACAAATTCATGAAGTCATAAGTTTTTTGATTGTTAAAATGAGATTTAAAATAGTGATTTTATAATTCATCCAAAACTCCAAGTCTTAAGTATAAAATAAAGTTTTATTAAGACTATCACCGGTTCTTAAAACCGATCTACGACTAAACTTTAAAATACCGGATTTTAGTTTATAATTGATCGCGATTAATGGAAAATAAAATGAAGTTTTATTTGGCACTAACCTCATAAAAAGTGATATGAATTTTACAAAAGGGTACATGAATTGTTGGATGCATGCAATATTCATGAGACCATGTTTTTATAAACTATAAATGTAAAACATATATAAAACATTTTCTAAAAATGCAAGTCATTGCCGTCCTTTTGAAGAACACTCGTTATCATTTGATGGTTTTAGTGTCACGAGGTCACCTGGTCCTAGGATTGGATTATGATGTTCGGGGTAGTTTTGTAGTTTCTGGTTTCTAAAGGTTCACCTTGTTACTAGTTAGTTACAATGCTACAAGTTGTTTCAAGTAGGATGACTTGATCGGAATCTTATGTGATAAAGGTCACCTAAGCATGAGAGGTCCGAGGCATAGATGGGATAAACATGTGTCACACCCCCGAACCAGGACGGCGGAAACGTCCGGGGGCGGATGATGTCATTGTACAGTATCATAACAATTGAATATGAATGAAACATAGCATTCCAAGCGACCTACATTGAAAATACACACTTACATAGTTTACATTTTTGTACTTGTTCATCAGTTACACAAACGTGACAAGAAGTAAAATTTCATGAAGTCGCACCACTTGATCTCATAGCAGAGCTGATTACCTGTTACTGGTTCCCTGAGAATACAAGTCGTTTTGAAAAGCGTCAACTAAAAAGTTGGTGAGTTCATAAGCATTTTTGTATAAAAATGGTTTTGCACTTGTTTAGAATACTTCTCGTAGTACTTTCAAAAAATATGATACTTTCTATGAAAATGATTTGTAAGTCTCGTTCCAAAACTGTGAATATAGGCATGCGTATCCTTTTTTATCTTTTGTTTGTAAAAGTAAAGCGAACGTTCCCAGAAAATCCAATATTTTCTGATGTAAGAAAAACTGTAGTCTAAAACCCTAAGACCGGAAGTGTAAGAGACTGAATACTTGAAAAATGATTTGCAGTTTTATAGTTTAATAAAATCGATGAAGAGTAAGCTTCCCGTAAACCAACATCATATTGGTAATCCCTATGTGAGTCGCTATAACCATGCTTGATATGACTGATATGCCTGTCATGACGTTCTTCAGGCGTCGGTTTCGGTAAGATATTTGTCACCCTAGACTGGCCCCGTCTAGCTGTAGCGAACAGCTCAGGTGTGGGGGTGTCAACCCCGTATAGATCTATACACAATTACCTCGCTGTCCCTCCAGGAGACTCTAGTTATAACTACAGGACTTACGGTGTACGCTGGGTAGGTACGGTGAAGGAAAGTCTCACAAGAGCATTAACAGATTTACATGAACTATGACTCCGTTTTACTTGCAAAATAAGATAATTATGCCTTTAAGTAATTATGTGTACTTTTGAAAAGTGTGGTTTGTGACCTCCAAACTATACCGATTATAGTGTATTATGTTTGTTTGTCAAGACAATTTATATAATCATATATATAAATACACATAAGTTAACATGTCTAGATGTTTTAAAGGAATATATCATATAACTTACATCTAACACAAGTATAAGAACTTTTAGTATGATAAAGACAAGTTCTAGTTTTTGACTTTTCTGTCCATGTTTTTAGAAATATTATAGAAAATCAGCGTAAGTCGAAATTTGGATCCGTAAACTCTGAGAGCTTAGAAAATGAGTCTACTTTGTCCATAATATTTTTCCCTGACCTTAAGTGGTTCCTAACTAGAGTGAAAACGTTCATTTTTACAGTCTGGTCCGAAAATGTTCTGAAATGATAGGCAGTTTTGTAAAAATCACCATAAATTGTAGGAAAATCGTATCAACGCGTGCGAGTAGTAATTAAAAATGTATAGACCTGAACTATCTGTCTGTTGAACAGTTTTTATATATACTAAGTTTAATAAGAGCAAAACAGACCGTAAACAGATCACAACTTTAATAGTAAAAAGCTGATTTTTAAGCTTAGATATGTTTTAGTGACCTAACTTGTATTTTTAGTTTAAAAAGCCTTTAGATCATCCAAATAGGATTTTTTTTACTTGTATTCCCCCCCCCCCCCCTAAAACTTGGAAAAACTTGAAAATGAAAGGGTATGAACTCACCTTGAGTGGATTTCTTAGTGGATAAAGAGATGAAGATGAAGATCCTCAAGCTTAGAACACTTGAAGATGGTTGAAGAACACTTGAAGATTGTATTACCCTATGAATAATAGCACATATAAATGTGTGTAAATGTAACAAAACTAGTATGAATATGTATAAAAACACTATATTAACAAGGAATGCTTACAAAAAATCCTAGGAACCAACTTGGAGGGATGGATCTTTGGAAGACTTGAACTTGTTCTTGAGATTATTATGGAGGAATGAAGAAGATGAAGTGAGAGATGAAGATGAAAAGAGAGGGGGGGAGGGGTGAACGAAATTTATGGGGGAGGTAGGATGGTGGGGTGGGTAGGGGGTAAGGG
Source organism: Lactuca virosa (assembly GCF_052849685.1). NCBI lineage: Eukaryota > Viridiplantae > Streptophyta > Magnoliopsida > Asterales > Asteraceae > Lactuca > Lactuca virosa. The sequence goes on from NC_136434.1 coordinate 257,932,958, forward strand.
GTGGGGTGAGGTGATGTTTGCATTGTTATATGTTGGGTAATGGTCTTGATACATGTTGGTTAATGTTTTATGTTGGGAAAAGATGTAACAATCATGTCACTAAGTCAACTCTTCTTATTTTTATAAAAATCTAGGTAATTTATAAAAGTGGGGTAATTTTTATAAAAAGATGATATTCTTTATAAAAAGTGTGGTATTTTTATAAAGAAAATATGGTATAAATGATGTATAAATATTTAATTTGAATTATAAAAATTCAAATTGTTAATAAAATCATTATTATCAAAAATAATAATATGTTACATGAAAATTAGGTTGATCCCTAAATTCTTTTCGTTACAAGTTAGGCGTTTTAGGCCGAGTATGGGATTTGTCGTATTTGGTGACGAATTCACCAAAAATTTGTATTTGTAGCATTTGTTATGCATTTGTCATGTAGTGTAAGGATTATGAATTCCACTACATCGTGTTATAAATTATACTAAAACAATATAAAATTGAATTACCGAATTGTTACGATACTAACCTTATTTAGGGTATATGTTCTATAATTTCCAATAAGAATGGTGCTTTGTATTATAACTTGTCAATCGTATATTGGACGCATTAGGGAATATCACAATTCACCTACAATTCTAATACAAGTTGAGTTGACCTGGTTGGCTTTTGTTGACTTTGTTTGACCCAGAATTGACAGTTGTCACATCATCCCCCCGTTTGAGGAATTTCGTCCCAAAATTAGCATCTGGGACAGCTCTTGCAATTAGGAGAAACGTTGCGGGTATCTTTGTTTCATCTGATCTCTTTGTTCCACGGGAAATTTAGGTCCTTGCCTGGTGTTCCAGCGGACCTTCGCTATTGGTATCTAACTTTGTTTCGTTCTTTTGTTTTTCCCTGTCCATGATTTCTACATCTTCCTCTTTGGGTTGTAGGTTCTTGTTTACTTGGACATGTGGAATGTGGGATGCAGGATGTTGAGTTCTTGTGGTAACCAAAGTCTATGGGCTACCGGACCAATCTTAGCGAGGATCTCGAATGTTCTAAGGAAGATTGTGCACTTGACGCCCTAAAGGTAGTGTCTCTAGACCTTGAGACGAACACTATGGTCTCTAAGGTTAAGGTTGCGTGTGGTGCGGCTGGCCCTACGAGTCTCAGGTTGCGTTGGGAGTTTCTTCTTATGGAGTTCTGAACTAGGGGTATGTCGACCTTTGCTCGTTCCTTCCAAGTTGGTCAAATGGGTCGTCGAGTCGGAATGGGAATGCTGGCCCTTGATGGTGGGTTTGTTAGACTTTTGGTGGTCAATGGTCCTATGAACAATTTGTCCTTCCTCTTTATGAGTCAGACCGGTGCTCTCTGAGGTTAGAGGCTTGGTCTGATAATTTCCTTGCTTATTAGGCCGTTCCATCGACCGGACAACTCTGTGTTTATGTTGGTGCTAAATGGCATTGGGAATTTGGCTATGGAAACGGCTCCAAGAGTCGAGTTGATTCCGCACTCAACTTGGCACATGGGTGATATTTCCGAAAGACCTTCTCGGAAAATACTTCGGAAAGGTTATAAATCTCTTGGATACCCTTGATGTCTTTTGCTTCTTATTTCCTATTTCTATTGTGGGCTAGGAAAGAGCGTGGTACCTCTTGCATATGATGTGGAGCTTTGTCGTTATAGGTTGAAAGGGGTTAAAGCGAAGGGTCTCTTTGCAGTGCTTGAAATTGGTATGGTGAGGATCAAGCCATTTTATGTCAAATGACGACGTTGGACTTCTTATTATAACAAATGTTAATTCAATTTGGAAGGAATGGTTGTTTAGAATGATAATGTGTTCTATGTACATGTTTTTAACACTACCAGTTTCATCCTTGTTATTACTATTGCGATTAGTTTGTTCCGGATTTTAGGGTGTTCTAGTAATACGAATACCTTGATAGATGATGAAATTTCGTAGTCTGATTTCTACTAGGTCTCCCTATGATAGTTTGGTGTAACCTACTCGTATATAATTGAGATTGAAAAGACAGTCGACTGAGTGGCCCTGCCCTAAGTCCACAACCAGACAAGGAACAGGAATTAAGGCGGGATCGCGCACTCTAAGTCTATAGAATCTTGATTATATATGACCCTGCATTTACACTAAGCCATCATAGCTCACCTACAAGGATCTTTAGGTTTTCTATGAATGATATGATTTGTTCAGATGAGGGAGCAATTTATGATTTTGTTTTTAGTTGGCAAAAGTTTTAGTGAAAATTTGATGCTTAATTATTTTTGTTTGGAAACGTACCGAAAATCCTAGTATGGTTCTACTTTATACCTCAAATGAAGATCTAAGTAATAGAAAGCCAATGTATCAACTTTATACAACATACTACCCTAAATGAAGATCTAAGTAATAGAAAGCCACGGTATCAACTTTATACCTCAAATGAGTCAGAAATGCAGCTCAAACTCTGAATCTACTAGCTTCCTCTTGAATCCCCAAGCTTCTCCTTCCTTCACAAGCTTCAAAATCACAAAGAATGCACAAAATGGCTCAAAACTCTCCAAAAGTGGATTAGGGTTTCTTGGCTACGGTTTGGGACGATGGAGGCTGTAAATGAGGCTAGCCTTTGGAGGTTAAGGTGTTTAAATAGGGTGCTAAACCCTGAAAATTAGGGTTTCATTCTGGTAGCCTTACTCGTCGAGTTGAGTCCCTCAACTCGTCGAGTAGACTTTAAGTTCCGCGTCCAATTTTCGTTCCTAATCGACGAGTTTGGGGCCTCCAACTCGTCGAGTTCCTGTTCAAAAAATGAATAAATTGATTTAAAATACATACCAAGAATCGGGCGTTACAAATATCCCCTACTTATTTTAGACTTCGTCCTCGAAGTTTGTTGCGTCTGGGAATAGCTCGAGGTAGTGCTCCCTCATCTCACGCTCTGGCTCCCATGTCCACTCCGAGCCCTTGCGGTGCTGCCACTGCACCTTCACCAACTCCACCCTCTTGTTCCTCAGATCCTTCGTCTTACTGTCGAGGATGGTTACCGGTCGCTCGATGTAGTTCAAGCTTTCGTCCACCTGGATATCCTCTAAAGGCACAACTGCAGAGTCATCTACCAAGCACTTCCGCAGCTGGGAGACGTGAAAGATGTTGTGGATCTGACTAAGCTCGGCTGGCAAATCCAGTCGATACGCGACCTTGCCCACCCGGGCTATAACCCTGAACGGTCCGATGTATCTGGGGCCCAACTTGCCCCGCTTCCTAAACTAAATGACACATTTCCAAAGTGACACCTTCAGGAGGACCATATCTCCTACCTGAAACTCCATGTCTGATCGTCGTCTGTCGGCGTAGCTCTTCTGCCGACTCTGGGCTGTATGGAGTCTGTTCCGGACCTGCTGGATCCTCTCTGTTGTCTTGAGTACCACCTCGGTACTCCCCATGACCCTCTATCCAACCTCACCCTAACATATCGTGGTTCTACACTTCCTCCCATATAGCATATCGAAGGGAGGACAATCGATGCTGGCGTGGTAACTATTATTGTAGGAAAACTCTGTTGGATTAATGTCTAAGTCCATAACTATATTTGGTATGTACTTGACCCGACCCGGCATGGTCCATTTGGGTTGCACTTCACCGGCACAATTTATATGGATAGTCTTTTGAGAATAGTATATTTATGATTTATATTAATATATTATAAGTTCTAATATATTAATATGGAATCATATTATTTAATTATTATTGATCAAGAATTAATTTAGAATTAATTAAGTCATCAAAAAGAACTAATTAAATATGGACTCTTATATATATGGAATGGGCCAAGTTCATTTAGGTTGGGCTAAGCTTTCATGGATGGTCCATGGAGCTTTTAACCCATGGATCCTATGTAAATGAAAGGTTATGGGTATTAGGGTTTACATGGATGTAACCCTAATCCTCCATAATATATAAAGGGGTCCTTGGCTCACAAAATTGGACAAGTGTGTGAAAATAAGAGTGGGCCGATTTTAGTGTGCATACATATTCTCTCAAGTTCTTCCAAGGTGTTTTGGTGATTTGTGATTCCATTTGAGGCTTCCACACTATTGGGGTTAAGCTCTTAAAGCTTGAAGACATCAAGCTACATCAAAAGGTATGCCATCTAACTAGAACTTTGTAGTATAGGTGCTTCATAATATGCTAGTTAGGATGAAACCTTGGAATAGTTAATATTTGCATGTATAATAGAGAAAACATAGATCCAAGGTTTATAGGGTTGCATGTACACCATAGGAGTGTTAGAATGCTCAAAACCCAACAGTGGTATCAGAGCCATGGGTTGTTTTCTGTTATATTGATGCAAATGTTTTATTTTCAAGTTGAAAAAAAAGGAAAAAAAACATGACGTTTGTCAAATTTTAAGATAATTACTTGTTTTTGTGAAAAACTAATTATTTGTAAAATTTGAATCATTTGCTATATGAGTTGAATTAGGTCAAATTTAGTAAAAGATAAAATGATATGATTATTTTATTAGTTTTAAAAGTTTGATCTAAAGAGTTTTTTGAAACCTCCATAAGATATGGATATGAAAAGGTTTTTAAAAAAAAATTGATTCAAAGTTTTTTATGGAGTTACAAAACTTGGTCTTAATGTTTTAAAGAATTCCATAACTTGTTCTTAAGTTATGGAACATGAAAAGTTTCATCATAAAACAAGTATTTAACTCCATAAGTTATGGAATCCAAAAGTTTTCAAGAGTTACAAAACTTGCCCTCAAGTTTTGGAATTTGGAAAAAGTTAAAAAAAAAATTGAATTCTAAAACTCTTGGGTTCATAACTTAAACAATTAATTAAATGGTTTTAATTTTGAGTTTAATAATTGGAATTATGATGTTTTGTTGAATAGTTCAAATTAACTCTTATGGACTTTATTAATAGTTAATTAAAGCGTTTAATTAAAAGAGTATTATTAAATCCATAAATATATGGTTTGAGTTTAATTAAATTAAAAGTCTAGTTTAATTAATAGATTAAACCACCAAGTATTTTAAATGTCTAAAATACACCCTTATACTATTATAATATTAAAAGTTTAATATATTATATGTATAAGAGCAAGTCGTCTTACCATTAGTAGACCTCATTCACGAAGCCGGTCTATAAGGGGGGTATAAGGTTACTGCCTATAAAATGGCAGTTTAATTGGTGTCCACTCTCACTCACCGCTTCCTTGACCAGTGGAGGGTCGTTAGCCGAACAGGTAGGACAAAGACTATAATTCTCCCTTCATTATAAGTATAATGATAAATACTAAGTAACTAAACACTTATAAATTCCCAATCTTAGTTACTTAGGAAAATGTGAATAAGGTGCTAATCCATGAAATTACACTTTGCACTTTGTTTAAGCTGTTAGTGGAGTGTGTGTGGTTAACCGGCACACTAACCTGGACTTAACAAGGTAGGCAAAGGGTAACTTAATGTTTATCATAGTATCGTTGGAGCGTGTGTGGTTAACCGACACATCGATTGAGGGGTAAATATTAAGGGTACCAAATATATTTGCATGGTTACTTCACACCTTGTTTTGTGATCCTCGGCATCCCAGTCACAAAACCTGAAGGGCACACTCGAGATTGATGCATGCCATTGAAAAGTTCAATGAATCTCAAAAGAATCTAGGAGTTTCAAAACCAATTAAAACCTAATAATACATTTCGTTTATCTTGGTGGAAATTGGTGAATCGTCATTCACCTACCTTCAAATATTTTATAGCTTGGATTACGGCATCCCTCTTCCAAGTTATAAAATAGTTTGTTGGGTCCTAACCTTAATATATCATATTGGGTGTTATATTAAGGACTTAAATCAACTTTACGTGAATTTCTCCCATTGTTGATGTCTGGTTTAGGCAACAATGATCTTCCCAAACCAAGCTTTCCTAATGAATATGACTTCCCAAGTTTGGCTCATGGAAGTCATACTTCTCTTCCTCCACCTCCTCCAATTATTCTCCCTAACCCACAAGTTCAAGGTCACTCAAGCCCTAATGGCAAGAAAGGTCTATGTGTGATAACATCTTAGAGATGAAGTCACATATTGACAAGCCGGGAGAGTTGGGTGTCAAAGTCTTGAGAAAGTTGGATGTTCAATCACTTTTAAGTCACATAGTGAGTTCCTTTGGGACTACTATGAAACAGACTATGACATGAACCTTAATGATCATATCTATTTGCTTGGTGCTGCTGAATCAGAAATGATTTGGAACGATAGTAAAGCAAATTTGATTAGAATATCAACTTCCCAAAAACTTTATGGACAGTGATAATGGTGACACTGGAAATCCAGAAAAAGCATTCTCTTCCCAATGGAAAGGGATTGGCCATAGTCAACCCGGTTGACCAAATGGTAAAGAGAAAGGCTAAGTCTGAGATAGTCCCATTACCAAAGGGTCCATATGTTTATTTTGCCAAAGGAAGGGGCGTTGATTGCAAAGCTGCCAAATTTACCTAAGGATGTTCAAGTCAATAAGTTTGACTCTACATCAGGTAGAGCCCATTATCTAACTCTGTTAAGTTCTATTATGAGATCCTCATTACATGATGTGACTGGGTCACATGTTGATGTTTTAAGAATCAAAGAATAGAGAGAAATATTAAAGGAAGTATATGCTGATTCTGATCGCGAAGGTGGATTTCGATCGCATCAGAATTTTGAGCAGTTGCTTAAGAAGTTATGATATATTGCTAAGGAATAGATAACAACAATTTTCCATGTGGATTGTAAGGATAAGTTTTTCCACAAAGTTTTAAAATAAAACAAAATTGTTTAATTTTATTTATTTGAAGTATCCTTACAATGGCATTTGTGGAAAATTGTTGCTTATATGATTCCACTGACAGCAATATTGGAAAATGGATTTGATTCTTTCATTTGTGGTAGTGTCTAAATTTACCAAATCAAGAAAGTTCCTCATCGCCCAAGTTTCAATTGGACCGAAACTTGGAATCATGCAAGTTGAATAGTATGATGAATGAGAACTTTCAAGCATTGGAAAATCAAGACTAATTACTTGTTCACATGGATGTGTGAGTCAAGTGAAGGACTAAAGGGATCGAGTACACATTCTTGTGCACTGGTCATGTCCACCACAAAGCTCGTTAAGACTATTTGATTTACTAAAGTTTAGTAAATATGGTTATACTTACAAGTTTAAGTATAATTCTGAAACATTGGAAAAGTCTCAATGTATGGCAGAACGAATGGGAAGAATCAAATTAGGCAGAAAGATAAAAGTTTCTCAAATCTGAAAAGATGGGAGAGTACTTTAGTATCATGTTTGTGATCATCTTAATGCTTTAGAAATCATATCACAATTAGTCCTCTAAAGGTCATCTTAGTGCATTCTTATGACTAAGAAGAGGAGTCATGAATTGTTGAAATGGTTAGATCAGGAAGATGAGTCATACTTCGTTCCAAAACAATTCTTAAAGTCATACTCCAAGATTGTAACTTGAGTGACATATCTTAAAGAAAGGTTTAAAACGCTTGTCAAATGTAAGAGTAAAAGTGTCCTACTCTTGTACATTTGAAATTGGTAAGTTGTGATGTTTTGGATAAAACAAAGACCAACTAAGGCCAATTGTGTGAAGTGTTTGTCTTGATAAAGAATCCGCACTATCTCTTGAATATTTGGCAAGATAGTCTTATATGTCAAGAGGATAGTGGGAGTCTTAAAGATCCTAAAAAGAATTTCAAGAACTAATCAAGAATAAAACCTGAGGCTCTTCACTAGCACACGACTTGAGGTTTATAACCTATCGTGTTGACATATTCTGTGCCCATTCCAGTTAAAGTTGGCTTTGCATAGGAGTTCTGAAAGTTCTCAATTGGTTGCATAACAACTTGGAAGCAATGGCAGGCCCTGTACTGCCAGGTGGCAAGAAGTTAAGATTGCATAAGTTCAGTCCATATGAGTTTGGATGTGTCATTATCCTTGTCTTCTGACTATGGTTTTGACGATTCACATGGATAAGAACACATACACCATAAAATCTAAGGGTCATAAGGTTTCTCTCCGATTCATGAAACTGATGGTGAGGAAACACTTCTACCAAGTAGATTTGAAGCAAATGGCAAAAGGTCTAAACAATTGAGACTATGATTACGACATCCCTTTTCATAGTTCTGAAATTGTTTAGACACACATGCATGCTATCTAAGGAAAGGTGTATGATTTTGATAAAGTTTTATCAAAGCATCTCGTATCAGAAATCTGAACTTTGGTAAGAAAGTCAATAAAGTATTGATTTCTAGGAGTCCAGCTGATTTCTGAGTACATGTCAAAGCTAGTGGGAGCATAAGTGTTATGCTAATAATCATCATGTTAGTGGGAGCATGATAATTATTGTTAGTGTTGCAAGTTAGCAATGTTAATTATAGAAAACAAAAGTTTCAATTCGTGAGGCTGCAGGGATTGAAAAAGTTGTTTTGCTATAATTAAGGGAGAGGATATACTTCATTTCAGTTCTAAAGGCTTAGATTGAGACCTTAATCATCTTTAGTCAAGAATATATATATATATATATATATATATATATATATATATATATATATATATATATATATATATATATATATATATATATATATATATATATGAATTTCATGTTGGATTGGTTCAACTTAAGGAAATTCTATATATTGCGTTCTTCTATGTATTGCGTTCTCAAAATTCGATTATGATTACGGCATCCTCTTCATAGTCAAATTTTGAAAACCTGGCAAATAAAAATATTGTAGCAAAAGACTGGTCTAGAATCATGTCTTTATATGAGACATCATGAATCGTGTACCATTTGCTTTGGGTACAGGATCGATTGCATGTGCTATAATATTTGTCATTTCTAAATTTTTCCAAATGCCCAGAGGCATTAAGAAGGGAAAAGGTCTAGAATTGGATATGACTAAAAAGATTAAGCAATTGTCGAGGATAATCTGAGGTTTACCAAAGATTGGTTGCTCAGGGACAGTTGGAAGTATAGTGCTAATTTTGGAAGGACCATATTGACATATTCTGAAAAGAGGCATCTCTTATTCAGAAGTGATAGTCAAAAATAGATAATGGAGTTGTCTCCATAGGTTGAAGTTATCTGTGTAAGATTAGAAAACTTAATGCAAGAAGCATGTCCAAAGCAATATACTTTGAATATGAGACTTAGTTTCCATGGAGTTGATCTCCATTGGAATACCTTATAATGACTGTTGACAAGTCTTTGTGACTTTGTACATATTTATTATAGGAGGGTCAGTGCATATAAGTTTAAAATCTAAACAGATTTCGATAAATGATAGGAATTTGAAATTCTCACATTTTTCGATAAGGATTTGGGAGTGTGAAATTAGAATCATTGAAATTATGTTCAATTGGTTTATTTCACAAAGTAAGGATCATAGACAAACATAGAGTGTATACTTGGTGTATGGCAAAGCTATTGTTTAAGAAAAACATAGTGTACATGCTTGGAGCATGGGACAACTAGTGTTTTTAATTCAAGTATAAAGTTGATAAAACCGAAACAATGAATAATGAGTAATCAGTATGGTGATAAATAAAAGTGTTTATTTATATTCATAGGGTTTGATACCATATTTGATTCATTTATTCTTGTGTTTCACTTTGCATGTTTTGACTTCCAGAATAACTAAGTCGCTCTTCCTGAATGATTAAGTTATTCAAACCATCCACAGTCGGTCATATGTTGGAAGTAGATATGAATCAAGACTGTCATGGGTTGGTTTGTAGAGGTCCAAGTTGGTGGACAAAGTGGTGCTACAACACTCATGAGTGCTCATAAGTTCTGAGTATTGGATTCAACCCGCACTCATTTGAATCACTTCATGGATTTTATCACGAGTGATCATGAGACGATAATATCTTATATTCTTCAAACCTAGAGATATGAGTTGTTACTATGAGTTGGTTATACATTGATTGCACGAAAACGCATATGGTAACTCGATGTTATAAAACGTGCCTTTGTGTATGATTCAACAAGTAGTAGAACAAGCCATATGAGTCGAAGTTTATCCATTCCTTTTACCTTCGGGATAAAAGCAATATCTGTGGGCCCCTCGATGATTTAGCGATAACACATGTGAGTGCTTGGCCATGCCAGGACTGATTTGATTTGTTCAATCAGTCAGTCATCATAAATCGAAAATCGGGAAACAACAAATGGACAGAGAGAATGATTATAATCCATGTCTCAGTCCATATGATATCTAAAATGGAGGAATATATGATCCCTTATCTAATGGACAAGTCATTGACAAGGTCAGAGTTCGACAGCGGCTTTAAGAGCTACGATTGCCAGTTAGGTTTTGAAGTCATACTCAATAATAGTTTTAGACTTATCCAAGTGGGAGACTGTTGGATCAATGTCTAAGTCCATAACTATATTTGGTATGTACTTGACCCGACCCGGCATGGTCCATTTGGGTTGCACTTCACCGGCACAATTTATATGGATAGTCTTTTGAGAATAGTATATTTATGATTTATATTAATATATTATAAGTTCTAATATATTAATATGGAATCATATTATTTAATTATTATTGATCAAGAATTAATTTAGAATTAATTAAGTCATCAAAAAGAACTAATTAAATATGGACTCTTATATATATGGAATGGGCCAAGTTCATTTAGGTTGGGCTAAGCTTTCATGGATGGTCCATGGAGCTTTTAACCCATGGATCCTATGTAAATGAAAGGTCATGGGTATTAGGGTTTACATGGATGTAACCCTAATCCTCCATAATATATAAAGGGGTCATTGGCTCACAAAATTAGACAAGTGTGTGAAAATAAGAGTGGGTCGATTTTAGTGTGCATGCATATTCTCTCAAGTTCTTCCAAGGTGTTTTGGTGATTTGTGATTCCATTTGAGGCTTCCACACTATTGGGGCTAAGCTCTTAAAGCTTGAAGACATCAAGCTACATCAAAAGGTATGTCATCTAACTAGAACTTTGTAGTATAGGTGCTTCATAATATGCTAGTTAGGATGAAACCTTGGAATAGTTAATATTTGCATGTATAATAGAGAAAACATAGATCCAAGGTTTATAGGGTTGCATGTACACCATAGGAGTGTTAGAATGCTCAAAAGCCAACAAACTCTACCAAGGCCTCCCAGATCTTCTCCAGAAGCGAAGTCACTACTGTCATCCTCAGACAGATGTCTCTAATCAGGCTGTGAATGCCTTGTGGCTAAGTGCATCAGCTACAACATTGGCCTTCCCCGGGTGGTAGAGGATCTCACAGTCGTATTCCTTCACCACATCTAACCACTGACGTTGCCTCATGTTCAGATTCGACTGATCCATGAGGTACCTCAAGCTCTTGTAATCCGTGTAAATGGTACAACGGACCCCATAGAGGTAATGTCGCCAAATCATAAAGGCAAAGACAACTGCCCCCAGCTCTAGATCATGCGTCGGGTAGTTCGCCTCGTGAGGCTTCAGCTGCCTCGAAGCGTAGGCGATGACATGCCCCCTCTATATCAACATTGCGACCAAACCTGAGATGGATGCATCACAGTATACCACAAAGTTGTCAATGCCCTCTAGCAGGGCTAAGATCAGCACCTGCATAACCTCTGCCTCAACGTCTCAAACGTTGCATGCCGCTCAGGCCCCCAACGAAATACAACGGCCTTATTCGTCAGCCGGGTCAAGGGTACTGCTATCTTGGAGTAATCATGTATGAATATCCGGTAATAGCCTGCTAACCCGAGGAAACTATGAATCTCAGATGGAGACTTCAGAACCTCCCATCTCATCACAGCCTCCACTTTGGCCGGGTCGACCAGAATACCATTCTGGTTGACAAGGTGCCCCAGAAACTGCACCTCGCACAACCAGTACTCGCACTTGGAGAACTTGGGGTACAAGCTCTCCCTCCTTAAAGTATCCAACACCTCTTGCAAGTGCTCCTCGTGCTGCTCATGCGTCTTGGAGTAAACCAAGATGTCATTGATAAAGACTATCACAGACCGATCCAACATCGGTCTGCATACGCGGTTCATGAGGTCCATGAACGCGGCAGGAGCATTGGTGAGCCCAAAGGGCATCACCACGAACTCGTAATGACCGTAGCGAGTCTGGAAAGCAATCTTTTGTACATCCTCATCTCTGACTCTCATCTGATGATATCCTAACCGCAAATCGATCTTGGAAAACCAAGATGCCCCATGTAGCTGATCGAAGAGGTCGTCAATCCTCGGGAGTGGGTAACGGTTCTTCACTGTTACCTTATTCAGCTCCCGGTAGTCTATATACATCCTGTGGGACCCGTCCTTCTTCTTCACAAACAGAATTGGGGCTCCCCAAGGCGAACTTTTCGGCCTGATAAATCCTTTGTGTAACAGCTCCTGCAGCTGTGTAGACAACTCCTGCATCTCGGTAGGAGCCAACCGATATGGTGCCTTGGCTATCAGTGTCACACCAGGAACGAGGTCAATCCGGAACTCCACCTGCCTCTCCGGAGGTATCCCAGGCAACGTCTCTAGGAACACATCCGGGTACTCCCGCACCACTAGCACATCGCTCACAGTCGCCTTACCCTCCTCTCGTGTATCCATAATGTAGGCGACATAACCTGTGCAACCCGGTTGAACACAAAGTCGGCCCACGTTGCGGCCTCTTGCCCTGAATCACCAACTCTCCCTAATTTGGGGTCCTGACCAGAACCATCTGCTGCTCGCAATCGATCACCGCCCCATTAGGGCTAAACCAGTTCATGCCTATGATGACCTTGTTCCCACGCAACGGAATGGGAACCAAATCCACGGGGTAATGCTCGTCGTACAACCTCAATACGTAATCGCTGAAAACCTCTGATGTCAGAACGGATCGGTCTTCCACAATCTCGACCTTTAATGGACAATCATATATGTGCCTGAAGACTCAGCAAACCTCCTGCTGAGTGAAAGGGATACGAATGATCGGATAGCTCCAGAATCAAATAACACCAATACTGGAATATTGTTCACATGGAACGATCCCGTCACCACATCTGATGTGGCACGCACCTCCTCGGCGGTCAACTGGAAGGCTCGGCTCATCAACACTGGAGCATCTGACTTGCCATGTTGGCCATCTATGATCTGCATGGTCGCTGGAGTTGGCGCCGCCACTGGCGTTGCTGATGTCAATCTCGGGCAGTTGGCCTTCTTATGGCCCTTCTGATTGCAATGAAAGCAAATCAGGTCTGATGTTTGAAAGGTGGGGGTAGAGTCAGTACAATCTCTGCCAAAGTGCCCAAGCTTGCCGCACTTATAGCTGTTGGATTAATGTCTAAGTCCATAACTATAATTGGTAAGACTTGACCCGACCCGGCATGGTCCATTTGGGTTGCATGGCATCATGCATTTGGATAGACTATAATGAGAGAAATAACACTTAAGGTTGGTTAATATATTATAAGTTCTAATATATTAATAAGGTTATTTAATTAGTATTGATCAAGAATTAATTTGGAATTAATTAAGTGACCAAAAGGAGACTAATTAAATATATGGGTTGATTGTGTAAATCATTCATTCTTATATATGTGGGCTTGTGATCCAAGATTTCTTATGTTGGACTAAGTCCATGGGGTGACCCATGGATACTCCATGGAGGTTAAAATCCATGGATCATAAGGAATGGGTAAAAATATGAGTTACATGGTGTAACCCTAATAGCCACCATATAAAAGAATCCCATGGCTCAAGAAATCGTGCACTAATGTGTGAATATGAGGGCTAGACGATTTCAAGGAGTGTTCCATTTCTCTCAAGTCATTCCATGTGCATTTGGTGTTGTGTGAACCATTTGAGGTGTCACACTTGGGGCACTAGGCACTCAAGCTTCATGGAGACAAGCTACATCAAACAAAGGTATGTATTCTATCCATTTGATTACCCAAGTATCAAGTATTGTATGCTAGATAGGGTAATACCTTGGAAAGTTCATAATTGCATGTATAATAGAGAAAACATAGATCCAAGGTATTTAGGGTTACATGTACACTTAGGAGTGTTAGAATGCGCAAAACCCATCAGTGGTATCAGAGACAAGGCTTGTTTTCTTGTTATACTTGCAAAATTAGCTGAAAAATCGAATTGTATTAGTTTAAAAGTTATGTTAATTACTTGAAAAAAATTTGATGTGAATTATCTTTGTTCATATGAGTTTATTAGATTAATAGAAAAGTTAATTGATTATGTGTTTTCAATCAATTTTAATCTAAGAGTTGATTCTAAAATGTGTTTTTGTAACTTGTCCTCAAGTTATATGAAAAGTCACATTTAAGTTTCATAAAACTCATAAAAAGTTGGCAATGGTTACAAAAATGAAGAGTCTTGTCCTCATTAAATGGTTTTATGACTCCATAACTTGTCCTCAAGTTATGGAGGTTCAAGAGTCACTTCATTAAATGATAAAATGTGTAACCTTAATTAGTTCCATAAGTTACAAAAATAAAGAAAAGTTACATTCTTTTATTAGTTTAAAGTCTTCCATAACTTGTCCTCAAGTTATGGAACTTGAAGAGTTTTTTTTTTAATTAAAACTACTTTAAACACATAAGTTATGGAATTAATTAGTTTTGAATATTTTCAAAACTTGCCCTCAAGTTTTGGAATTTGTAAAGTTTTCCCCATGAATACTTTAATTCCAAGTTAGCCCTTAGAATTTTAAAAGTTAAAATTCAACCCTTATACTTTATAGTATTATAAGTTAATAATAAATATATGTATAAGAGCAAGTCAGTCTTACCGTTAGTAGGCCTCATTCACGAAGCCGGTCTATAAGGGGGGTATAAGGTTACTGCCTATAAAATGGCAGTTTAATGGGTGTCCACTCTCACCCACCGCTTCCTTGACTGGTGGAGGGTCGTTAGCCGAACGGGTAGGACAAGGACTATAATTCTCCCTTCATTAAAAGTATTAATGATAAATACTAAGTAACTAAACCTTTTATAAATTCCCAATCTTAGTTACTTAGGAAAATGTGAATAAGGTGCTAATCCATGAAATTACACTTTGCACTTTGTTTAAACCGTTAGTGGAGCGTGTGTGGTTAACCGGCACTCTAACCTGGATTTACAAGGTAGGCAAAGGGTAACTTAATATTTATCATAGTATCGGTGGAGCTCGTGTGGTTAACCGGCACATCGATTGAGGGGTAAATATTAAGGGTACCAAGTAATTTGCATGGTTACTTCACACCTTGTTTTGTGATCCTCGGCATCCCAGTCACAAAACCTGAAGGGCACACTCGAGATTGAAACATGCCATTGAAAAGTTCAATGAATCTCAAAAGATCTAGGAGTTTCAAATCCAATTAAAACCTAATAATACATTTCGTTTTTCGTGGTGGAAATTGGTGAATCGTCATTCACCTACCTTCAAATATTTTATAGCCTAGATTACGGCATCCCTCTTCCAAGTTATAAAATATTGTGTTGGGTCCTATCCTTAATATCTCATATTGGGTGTTATATTAAGGACTTAAATCAACTATCTTGAATATCTCCCAAAAGATGTCTAGTTCAGACATCTATGATCTTCCCAAATCTCTTGAAACTTCACTTCCTTCTCCTCCTCCAATTATTCTCCCTAACCCACAAGTTCAAGGTCACTCAAGCCCTAATGGCAAGCAAGGTCTATGTGTGATCACATCTTAGAGATGAAGTCACATATTGACAAGCTGGGAGAGTTGGGTGTCAAAGTCTTGAGAAAGTTGGATGTTCAATCACTTTCTAAGTCACATAGTGAGTTCCTTTGGGACTACTATGAAACAGACTATGACATGAACCTTAATGATCATATCTATTTGCTTGGTGCTGCTGAATCAGCAATGATTTGGAACGATAGTAAAGCAAATTTGATTAGAATATCAACTTCCCAAAAACTTTATGGACAGTGACAATGGTGACACTGGAAATCCAAAAAAAGAATTCTCTTCCCAATGGAAAGGGATTGGCCATAGTCAACCCGGTTGACCATATGGTAAGGAGAAAGGCTAAGTCTGAGATAGTCCCATTACCAAAGGGTCCATATGTTTATTTTGCCAAAGGAAGGGAAGTTGATTGCAAAGCTGCCAAGTTTACCTAAGGATTTTAAAGTCAATAAGTCTGACTCTACTTCAGGTAGAGCCCATTATCTAACTCTGTTAAGTTTCTATTCTAAGATCCACATTACATGATGTGACTGGGTCACATGTTGATGTTTTAAGAATCAAAGAATAGAGAGAAAGCTTAAAGGAAGTATATGCTGATTCTTATCGCGTAGGTGGATTTCGATCGCATCAGAATTTTGAAGTTGTTACTTAGGAGTTATGATATATTGCTTAGGAATAGATAACAAGAAGTTTTTCCGTATACATTTGCACTATAAGGATAAGTTTTTTCCGCAAAGTTTTGAAATAAAATAAAAGTTTTTAATTTTATATTTATTTTAAATATCCTTACAAGTGGCATTTGTGAAAAATGGTTGTTTATATGATTCCATTGATAGCAATATTTGAAAAAAATAGGACTTGATTCTTTCGTTTGTGGTAGTGTCATAATTTACCAAATAAGGAAAGATTCTCATTCCCAAGGCTTCAGTTGGATAGAAACTTGGAATCATGCAAGTTGAATAGTATGATGAATGAGAACTTTCAAGCATTAGAAAATTAAGACTTGTTCACATGGATGTGTGAGTCAAGTTAAGGACTAAAGGGATCGAGTACACATTCCTGTGCACTGGTCAAGTCCACCACAAAGCTCGTTAAGACTATTCGTCATGATTTACTAAATTTTAGTAAATATGGTTACACTTACAAGTTTAAGTATAATTCTGAAACATTGGAAAAGTCTCAATGTATGGCAGAACGAATGGGAAGAATCAAATTAGGCAGACAGATAAAAGTTTCTCAAATCTAAAAAGATGGGAGAGTACTTTAGTATCATGTTTTGTGATCATCTTAATGATTAAAGAACCACATCACAATTGGTGTTCTAAGGACATCTTAGAGCATTCTTATGACTAAGAAGAGGAGTCATGAATTGTTGAAATGGTTAAATCAAGAAGATGAGTCATACTTCGTTTCAAAACAAGTCTTAGAGTCATACTCCAAGACTATAAGTTGAGTGACATATCTTAAAGAAAGGTTTATAACACTTGTCAAATGTAAGAGTAAAAGTGTCCTACTCTTGTACATTTGAAGTTGGTAAGTTGTGATGTTTTGGATTAAACAAAGACCAACTAAGGCCAATTGTGTGAAGTGTTTGTCTTGATAAAGAATCCGCACTATCTCTTGAATATTTGGCAAGATAGTCTTATATGTCAAGAGGACAGTGGGAGTCTTAAAGATCCTAAAAAGAATTTCAAGAACTAATCAAGAATAAAACCTGAGGTTCTTCACTAGCACACGACTTGAGGTTTATAACCTATCATGTTGACATATTCTGTGCCCATTCCAGTTAAAGTTGGCTTTGCATAGGAGTTCTGAAAGTTCTCAATTGGTTGCATAACAACTTGGAAGCAATTGCAGGCCCTGTACTGCCAGGTGGCAAGAAGTTAAGATTGCATAAGTTCAGTCCATATGAGTTTGGATTTGTTATTATCCTTGTCTTGTGACTATGGTTTTGACGATTCACATGGATAAGAACACATACACCATAAAATCTAAGGGTCATAAGGTTTCTCTCCGATTCATGAAAATGATGGTGAGGAAACACTTCCACCAAGTAGATTTGAAGAAGATGGCAAAAGGTCTAAACAATTGAGACTATGATTACGGCATCCCTTTTCATAGTTCTGAAATTGTCTAGACACACATGCATGCTATCTAAGGAAAGGTGTATGATTTTGATAAAGTTTTATCAAAGCATCTCGTATCAGAAATCTGAACTTTGGTAAGGAAGTCAATAAAGTATTGATTTCTAGAAGTCCAGCTGATTTCTGAGTACATGTCAAAGCTAGTGGGAGCATAAGTGTTATGCTAATAATCATCATGTTAGTGGGAGCATGATAATTGTTGTTAGTGTTGCAAGTTAGCAATGTTAATTATAGAAAACAAAAGTTTCAATTCGTGAGGCTGCAGGGATTGAAAAAGTTGTTTTGCTATAATTAAGGGGGAGGATATACTTCATTACAGTTCTAAAGGCTTAGATTGAGACCTTAATCATCTTTAGTCAAGAATATATATATGAATTTCATGTTGGATTGGTTCAACTTAAGGAAATTCTGTATATTGCGTTCTCAAAATTCGATTATGATTACGGCATCCCTCTTCATAGTCAAATTTTGAAAACATGGCAAATAAAAATATTGTAGCAAAAGACTGGTCTAGAATCATCTCTTTATGTGAGACATCATGAATCGTGTACCATTTGCTTTGGGTACAGGATCGATTGCATGTGCTATAATATTTGTCATTTCTAAATTTTTCCAAATGTCCAGAGGCATTAAGAAGGGAGAAGGTCTAGAATTGGATATGACTAAAATGATTAAGCAATTGTCGAGGACAATCTGAGGTTTACCAAAGATTGGTTGCTCAGGGACAGTTGAAAGTATAGTGCTAATTTTGGAAGGACCATATTGACATATTCTGAAAAGAGGCATCTCTTATTCAGAAGTGATAGTCAAAATGAGAATATGGAGTTGTCTCCATAGGTGGAAGTTATCTGTGTAAGATTAGAAAACTTAATGCAAGAAGCATGTCCAAAGCAATGTACTTTGAATATGAGACTTAGTTTCCATGGAGTTGATCTCCATTGGAATACCTTATAATGACTGTTGACAAGTCTTTGTGACTTTGTACATATTCATTACAGGAGGGTCAGTGCATATAAGTTTAAAATCTAAACATATTTCGATAAATGATAGGAATTTGAAATTCTCACATTTTTCGATAAGGATTTGGGAGTGTGAAATTAGAATCATTGAAATTATGTTCAATTGGTTTATTTCACAAAGTAAGGATCATAGACAAACATAGAGTGCATACTTGGTGTATGGCAAAGCTATTGTTTAAGAAAAACATAGTGTACATGCTTGGAGCATGGGACAACTAGTGTTTTTAATTCAAGTATAAAGTTGATAAAACCGAAACAATGACTAATGAGTAATCAGTATGGTGATAAATAAAAGTGTTTATTTATATTCATAGGGTTTGATACCATATTTGATTCATTTATTCTTGTGTTTCACTTTGCATGTTTTGACTTCCAGAATAACTAAGTCGCTCTTCCTGAATGATTAAGTTATTCAAACCATCCACAGTCGGTCATATGTTGGAAGTAGATATGAATCAAGACTGTCATGGGTTGGTTTGTAGAGGTCCAAGTTGGTGGACAAAGTGGTGCTACAACACTCATGAGTGCTCATAAGTTCTGAGTATTGGATTCAACCCGCGCTCATTTGAATCACTTCATGGATTTTATCACGAGTGATAATGAGACGATAATATCTTATATTCTTCAAACCTAGAGATATGAGTTGTTACTATGAGTTGGTTGTACATTGATTGCACGAAAACGCATTTGGTAACTCGATGTTATAAAACGTGCCTTTGTGTATGATTCAACAAGTAGTAGAACAAGCCATATGAGTCGAAGTTTATCCATTCCTTTTACCTTCGGGATAAAAGCGATATCTATGGGCCCCTCGATGATTTAAAGATGATACATGTGAGTGCTTAGCCAAGCCAGGACTGATTTGATTTGTTCAATCAGTCAGTCATCATGAATCTAAAATCGGGAAACAACAAATGGACAGAGATAATGATTGATAATCCATGTCTCAGTCCATATGATATCTAGAATGGAGGAATATATGATCCCTTATCTAATGGACAAGTCATTGACAAAGGTCAGAGTTCATCGACAAGGTCAGAGTTCGACAGAAGCTTTTGAGAGCTACGATTGCTGATCGGTTCCTGAAGTCATACGCAATAATAGTTTTAGACTTATCCAAGTGGGAGACTGTTGGATTAATGTCTAAGTCCATAACTATAATTGGTAAGACTTGACCCGACCCGGCATGGTCCATTTGGGTTGCATGGCATCATGCATTTGGATAGACTATAATGAGAGAAATAACACTTAAGGTTGGTTAATATATTATAAGTTCTAATATATTAATAAGGTTATTTAATTAGTATTGATCAAGAATTAATTTGGAATTAATTAAGTGATCAAAAGGAGACTAATTAAATATATGGGTTGATTGTGTAAATCATTCATTCTTATATATGTGGGCTTGTGATCCAAGATTTCTTATGTTGGACTAAGTCCATGGGGTGACCCATGGATACTCCATGGAGGTTAAAATCCATGGAGCATAAGGAATGGGTAAAGTTATGAGTTACATGGTGTAACCCTAATAGCCACCATATAAAAGAATCCCATGGCTCAAGAAATCGTGCACTAATGTGTGAATATGAGGGCTAGACGATTTCAAGGAGTGTTCCATTTCTCTCAAGTCATTCCATGTGCATTTGGTGTTGTGTGAACCATTTGAGGTGTCACACTTGGGGCACTAGGCACTCAAGCTTCATGGAGACAAGCTACATCAAACAAAGGTATGTATTCTATCCATTTGATTACCCAAGTATCAAGTATTGTATGCTAGATAGGGTAATACCTTGGAAAGTTCATAATTGCATGTATAATAGAGAAAACATAGATCCAAGGTATTTAGGGTTGCATGTACACTTAGGAGTGTTAGAATGCGCAAAACCCATCAATAGCATCCCGATGTCCCTAACCTGCAAACCCCCTCATGCGTCTTGCCGCACTTCCCACATCGGCTCCGGACTTGCTGGCCCTTCGACCTCTCGTCGAACCCCTTGGATTTCTTCCCAGAAACCCCAGTCGACTGCCCTGTCTCCGCCTTCCTCTTCATGATGTGCTCTATATCAATCTCCCTCTCCCTCGCCCTCGCAATCATGTCATCCAAAGTCGGGAATGTCGAGTAGTTGACATCTTTCCGATTGTCAGCTCTCAACATGTCGTGGTACTGGGTCTTCCTCATCTCCTCATCCTCCGTGTACTGAGGCACCAGTAAGGCCCTCTCCCTAAACTTAACGGTAATCTCCGCCACCGACTTCGTAATCTGCCTCATATCCAGAAACTCCATGGCCAGCTGCGAAAGCTCCACAGCCGGTGCAAACTCAGCCCTAAACCTGGTCACAAAGTCCGACCAGGTCATAGCCTCAATGGTTGGGGCTCCCAACGTGTTACTGACTGCCTCCCTATGACAACCCGAAATTTCTATCTTGAATAGTTGTTTAAATCAATCAAGGTTGAACTCATTTTGCTATCTTCTAGCATTATTTAGGGTCTATTTGAGAGTTTTAATCATACTACATCCAAGGATCGGGTATTAAGAAGTAACTGCTTGAGTCCATTGTGCACCATGTAAGCCATAAACTTCATCATGTGGAGTTTACAGCCACACCATATGAGTTTACGGCCGTAAACTCAAGGTGGCCGTAAACTCACCCTATAAACATGATATTCCACCCTTTCTTCCTCATTATTCACCATTTCAACCTCAAAAACTCGAATTCTCTCTCAAGTATCATAAGGATCTTCATTTTATTCTTCAAAAATGTAAGTGTTTCACCCTTTGTTTAGTTGATACATCTCATTATCTAGTATCAACCTTTGATTTCATCCATTAACTTCATCTTTTTAGGTTTGATCTTCAAGATCACTAAGAACACCAAGAACACCAAGAACATACACTAGTGTTTTGGGCCGAAATCAACTCTATTTGCTTCCATATTGTAAGTATGTTCTTCCTATACATGTTATCTAGTAGGAACCCTCGATTTGCACCTGGAAAACATCATTTTCCCATGAAAATTAGGAGTTTACGGCCAAGATCATCTCCCTTGGCCGTAAACCCTTGTTAAAGGTACATTTGTTGGCCATAAACTCCCTTAAGCTAAGCATTGAGTCTAGAACACTTCCTTGATGTTTGCAAGGCCTTGACAACACTTTTTGGCACAAAACTTCTTGAGTTTACGGTCGTAAACTCATAGGGCCGTAAACCCTATGGCCGTAAACTCATGAGGTCGTGAACACATGGCCGTAAACTCCAATGTTTGGCCATACACTCCTTAGATGCATTCCCTTGTGATTATAACATTTCCATATAAGTGTTTCCTAGTTCCTAAGGTGTGTTCCTTACATGATTAGTTGTTTAAACACTAATATATACATATATGTGTCATTATATGCTTATTAGGATACGTTGTGCTCAAGGCTTCACTTGGCACTTAGCATCCTTCAAATCGATCTTTCATTCGTATAACTCACTGCAGGTGAGTTCATACCCCTTAACTTATCTTTTAAATGATTTTAAATGCTTTTATGAGGGGGGAAAACAAGTAGAACTATTATAGTTATTATATCAATCACATGTGATTAATAACTATCAAACAAGTGGATTTCTTATATTTCAAACTGTGTTATCAATCAAACTGCTTCAAATCGTTTTATAAACTCTTTTACATGTTAAATTCTTTCTATTAAACTCTTTCAAACTTATATTTTGTCAAAAGCATATCTATATAGATATAGTTATATAAGTAGGGTTGAAAGGACTTAGTACTGATAACTCGCCTTACTTCCTGTTCCTTGTTTGGTTGTGGACTTAGGGTATCGGTTGTTTGTCCGAAGGTCGTTTGAATCTTAATTATATATTATGTGTATGTATATAGATATAAAAGTTCATCCTTCAATTCAATACCTTTGGGTAGCAAAGGTGTACAAACATGTTCATTCATACAAACAACATTGCTAGTAAACTATAATAGGTATAGTTTAGGAAGTCACTAATACAATTACTAGAACAACGAAACATACAAAGAGTCAGTTCATACATGAGTCAATACATACTATAACGAGAAACAATACTCACTATAAAGAGAAACAGATAGAGAATACTATAACAAGAAACAATACTCACTATAAAGAGAAACAGATAGAGCATACTATAACGAGAATCAATACATACTACACACTATACACTAGAGAACATACTACATACTAGACAGAGAGAACATACATTACACTAGTACATACTATACAAATACAAATACAAGAATACTATAACATTAATGTGAGATACTACTTCATGGCTCAGCATATATTGCTGTGTCACGTTTTGTACCCAGAGAAAGCGTTCCAAACGCTAAAGAGAGCCTTATGCACCGCACCGATACTATCCCTCCCTGAAGGGATAGAAGACTTCGTCATCTTTTGCGATGCGTCCAATCAAGGACTCGGCTGTGTTGTGATGCAACGAGGTAAGGTCACCGCCTATGCCTCAAGACAGCTGAAGACACACGAGGTCAACTACACCACACATGATATTGAGTTAGGAGCAGTAGTGTTTGCTCTGAAGATCTGGAGACACTACCTGTATGGTACGAAAAGCACTATCTTTACAGACCACAAAAGCCTACAACACATATTCGACTAGAAGGAGCTCAACATGAGACAACGACGATGGGTCGAGCTACTCAGTAAGGACAACGTAGTAGCTGACGCCCTAAGTCGGAAAGAATACTCTGGTCATAGAGTCAAATCATTTCCTATGACTATCCATTCACACTTGTCCACACAAATTAAGGAGGCTCAGCTCGAAGCTTTGAAACCTGAAAATGTGGCGGGCGAATCCTTGAGAGGGATGGATAAGAACTTGGAAGTCAAGGGTGGCGGAGCTTTATATCTCATGGATCGGATTTGGACACCGAAACACGGTGGTTTCAGAGACTTGATCATGACCGAGGCACACAACACTCGATATTCCGTCCACCCAGGTTCGGATAAGATGTATCTGGATCTTAAAAAAGTTATACTGGTGGCCTAACATGAAACCAAAGATTGCTACCTTCATGAGTAAATCCCTTACTTGCACCAAGGTTAAGGTCGAATACCAGAAACCATCAGGTTTACTTCAGCAACCGTAGATACCTGAATGGAAGTGGGAGCGGATCACGATGGACTTCATAACCAAGTTACCAAAGACTACGGGTGGTCTCGATACCATTTGGGTGATCGTAGACAGGTTAAAAAAGACCGCACACTTCCTGCCTATCAAAGAGACTGACAAAATAGAGAAGCTAACAAGAACATACATTAGGGAAATCGTACGACCGCATGGTGTTCCCATATCCATTATCTCTGATAGGGATAGTAGATTCACTTCGAGGTTCTGGCAGTCGCTACAAAGTTCCCTAGGAACTAGGCTGGACATGAGTACAGCCTACCATCCACAGACGGACAGAGTGAGAGGACTATTCAAAATTTGGAAGATATGTTGCAAGCCTGCATGATTGACTTTGGGAAGGCATGGGATACTCATTTACCCCTTGTCGAGTTCTCCTACAACAATATTTATCACACGAGCATAAAGGATGCTCCATTTGAAGCCCTCTATGGCCGTAAGTGCAAATCCCCTCTGTGCTGGGCTGAGGTGGGCGACACTCAGTTAGCTAAAGGATGAGTTCCTGACAGCACTCTCACAGGTCCGGAGATCATTCGGGAAACGACAGAGAAAATCGTTCAGATTTGTGAACGATTGAAAGCCTCTAGAGATCGACAGAAAAGCTACGCAGACAAGCGAAGGAAACCGTTGGAATTCCAGGTGGGCGACCGTGTTCTATTGAAGGTCTCACCCTGGAAGGGCTTGATACGCTTCGGAAAGCGTGGAAAGCTAAATCCAATATACATAGGGCC
This sequence comes from Lactuca virosa, assembly GCF_052849685.1. Lineage (NCBI taxonomy): Eukaryota > Viridiplantae > Streptophyta > Magnoliopsida > Asterales > Asteraceae > Lactuca > Lactuca virosa. Next base: position 257,957,720 of record NC_136434.1, read on the forward strand.
TTTTGAGATTATCGCTAGAATCGGCCCTGTAGCTTACAAACTCAAACTACCTCGCGAACTCGGTAACGTACATTCTACTTTCCACGTCTCAAACTTGAAAAACTGTCTGTCCGACGAGACTCTTGTAATCCCACTCGACGAGATCGAGATCAACGAGAGCCTCAACTTCGTGTAAGAACTTGTAGAGATCATGGACCGAGAGGTCAAGCAAACGAAGCAAAGTCGTATCCTGATAGTGAACGTTCGCTAGAACGCCAAGCAAGGACCTGAATTCACTTGGGAGCGCGAGGATCAAATGAAACTGAAATATCCTCATCTTTTCGTTTAGTTATTTGTAATAGCTTATTTGTTAAACTCTAATTTCGGGACGAAATTCTCTCTAACGGGGGGATGATGTGACAACCCAAAATTTCTATCTTGAATAGTTGTTCAAATCAATCAAGGTTGGACTCATTTTGCTATCTTCTAGCATTATTTAGGTTCTATTTGAGAGTTTTAATCATAGTACATCCAAGGATCGGGTATTAAGAAGTAACTGCTTGAGTCCATTGTGCACCAAGTAAGCCATAAACTTCATCATGTGGAGTTTACGGCCACACCATATGAGTTTACGGCCGTAAACTCAAGGTGGCCGTAAACTCACCCTATAAACATGATATTCCACCCTTTCTTCCTCATTATTCACCATTTCAACCTCAAAAACTCGATTTCTCTCTCAAGTATCATAAGGATCTTCATTTTATTCTTCAAAAATGTAAGTGTTTCATCCTTTGTTTAGTTGATACATCTCATTATCTAGTATCAACCTTTGATTTCATCCATTAACTTCATCTTTTTGGGTTTGATCTTCAAGATCACTAAGAACACCAAGAACACCAAGAACATACACTAGTGTTTTGGGCCGAAATCAACTCTATTTGCTTCCATATTGTAAGTACCTTCTTCCTATACATGTTATCTAGTAGGAACCCTCAATTTGCACCTGGAAAACATCATTTTCCCATGAAAATAAGGAGTTTACGGCCAAGAGCATCTCCCTTGGCCGTAAACCCTTGTTAAAGGTGCATTTGTTGGCCATAAACTTCCTTAAGCTAAGCATTGAGTCTAGAACACTTCCTTGATGTTTGCAAGGCCTTGACAACACTTTTTGGCACAAAACTTATTGAGTTTACAGTCGTAAACTCATAGGGCCGTAAAACCTATCGCCGTAAACTCATGAGGCCGTGAACACATGGTCGTAAACTCCAATGTTTGGCCATACACTCCTTAGATGCAATCCCTTGTGATTATAACACTTCCATATAAGTGTTTCCTAGTTCCTAAGGTGTGTTCCTTACATGATTAGTTGTTTAAACACTAATTATATGCATATATGTGTCATTATATGCTTATTAGGATCTGTTGTGCTCAAGGCTTCACTTGGCACTTAGCATCCTTCAAATCGTTTTATAAACTCTTTTACATGTTAAATTCTTTCTATTAAACTCTTTAAAACTTATATTTTGTCAAAAGCATATCTATATAGATATAGTTATATAAGTAGGGTTGAAAGGACTTAGTACTGATAACTCGCCTTACTTCCTGTTCCTTGTTTGGTTGTGGACTTAGGGTATCGGTTGTTTGTCTAAAGGTCATTTGAATCTTAATTATATGTTGTGTGTATGTATATAGATATAAAATTTCATCCTTCAATTCAATACCTTTGGGTAGCAAAGGTGTACAAACATGTTCATTCATACAAACAACATTGCTAGTAAACTATAATAGGTATAGTTTAGGAAGTCACTAATACTATTACTAGAACAAAGAGTCAGTTCATACATGAGTCAATACATACTATAACGAGAAACAATACTCACTATAAAGAGAAACAGATAGAGAATACTATAACGAGAAACAATACTCACTATAAAGAGAAACAGATAGAGCATACTATAACGAGAATCAATACATACTACACACTATACACTAGAGAACATACTACATACTAGACAGAGAGAACATACATTACACTAGTACATACTATACAAATACAAATACAAGAATACTATAACATTAATGTGAGATACTACTTCATGGCTCAGCATATATTGTTGTGTCACGTTTTGTACCCAGAGTCTCCTGGAGGGAGAGCATGAATTTGTGTATAGATCAATACGGGACTGACCCTCCTACACCTTGTGGCTAGCTACAGTGGGACCTGCAGGTCTGCGGGTGACGAATGTCATATCGTTTCGACGTCTCGAATGTCGTGTATTACTGGTCGATCAAGTATGGTTACAATCATATCACATTTTACCTTAATTAACTAACAAGTTAAAGGTAGTTAGTACATTAGTAGTTACCTAGATAAAACTACAGTACATCTTTATTTTTCCAATTCATTCCCATTGTGATCTTCTCACATAAACGGTAATGAGAAACTATATTTTGGTAATGATAGTCATACTTTGGGAAAACTCACACTTTTACAAAAGAACAAACATAGAGAACAATTGAGTCTTGGTAGAAGACTACTTTAGTAGAAAATATAGGATTTTCTAGGAAGTTTACAAACATTTACATCAAACATTTACAAGTACATTCTCCAAACTTATACAAACAATGACACTAAAATACTTATGAACTCACCAGCTTTAATGTTGATCTACGCTTTCAAAATAACTTGTATTCTCAGGTCACCTGTAGACAGGTACAGATGACCAGGTTTTTAGAAGATGGAGCACGATCAAGACTCATCTCTTATTTTGATTATTCATTTTGGTGTCTTATAAACTTCAGAACACACTTGTATTAAAATATTACTATTAATGCAATGGATGATGTTGTTGCTCGTTTACTATTATGCATTGTTGTGATACTGTACATGACGTCCTCCGCCCCCGAACGTTTCCGCCGTTCCGGTTTTGGGGTGTGACAGATTGGTATCAGAGCATTGTTTATAGTGAATTGAGTATATCAACCCATAAAAGATATACAACTATAAACACAATGGGATTAAAATACTCTGACCAAGAGTTTATACTTTTAAATAATAAAATATTTAACCTAAGTATACATACCTGTATTCATACTAAAATCAGTGTCACTAGGACAGAACAAAAGTATTACGATTGTTGGACATCACAAGTAGGCTTGGGGACATATAATCAGATCTGGGAGTGATATAGCCTGATCAACTATATCTTTCCGAGAAGTGATTGCATGTGCCTAGGAATGGTTGTGGCGTTGCAACAAGTCTAAAAACATACCAACACTACTATAATGAAAACATTAGAACAGAACATAAACTTAAAATACTATAGGAGTATTTTGTGTTACTATAATTACTTATGTGCAAACTAAAAAGGTCTTTATTAGTATGTCAATAGTTGTTGAGTGGATACGCTAAGGTTATATGTGACTAGGGTGTTATAGACTTAGAATATGTGATCTTTGCTTTACTTTCTGTTCCTTGTTTGGTTGTGGACTTAGAGTTAGGGTCACTTATTCGAATGTCTATCCTGTTTTGGTTACATATGACTGGTATGCACTACGCAAATGTTGGAGTAACTGGTAAGGATCATCTTATAATTATCTTAATTAGTACGTCTATTAATTATTTCTTTTACCCCTTTTCTCGCTTAGATAACATGGTTGGATTCCATATCCCCGGAGACTCGTACTTTCCCAACCAAGGCGACGGAGGATGGCTTGATGTTGAGCCCGAAGAGGAACCTACAATTCCATTGGATGATGACTTTGCTGAGAACTTCCCTGAGGATTCTGACTCCGAGCTAGAAATCAACGATCAACCCCTGGTAGCTCCAAACCCAAATCCAAACCCACGTCCGGCTTTTCAAGGCCCGACGCCTCTGTGGGTGGAGAGTCTGGAGACCTAGAGTCAGGAACAGGGCCAACCCATCCAATGGGGACAGAAGTTTCTATAATGTGAGCGAAGGAGGCTCAGCAGACAGAGTCCTGCCTATTTTGGTCCGCAGGGTTGCTCGTAATGAAATTCAGGGTAGGACAGCCCTCCAACGAATTGCAGAACTTGATGCCGATACAGGGATCAACACTTTCCGCATTCGTCAGCTGTAGGATGCCCGGGAGAGAGCTGAAAGAGACAATGAGTCTCTGCTTCAAGCACTAGCTGAGACTAGGGCTGAAGTCATAGAGCATCGCGTGCGCCATCGAGTGTACGAGCGACGTCTGCTTGAGTTGGAGCGTCAGATGGACAACTTAAGGGTTTGCCCAAGGGGTTCCCGCCGTCAGTAGAGGATGCTTTGCTCATCCCTTTACTTTTTTATTAAGGATTAGCCTTCTTATCTATGCTCTCAGTAGCACTTTTCCTATAATTTCCGATTATCTTAAGACCTTGAACTTTCGGTAGATAGGCCTTTATTCTGTCAAAATTTTCTTATCTTGGTGTAATGTAAGACCTTCTCCTAGGTACATAAGGCATCTTCCTAGATCCTTATCCCTAATCTAGCATGCAGTTCTCATACACATACAACAGGCATATAAGGCATCCTTCCTAGATCCTCAGCTCTAATCTATCATGTAGTTCTCATAATCATATCGTATAACATAACAAACATGTATGGGTATCTTGGGGAAAACTTACTTGAGCTCGGCTGATTGCACGCATCACACTCCTTGTTCTTTCTCAAAAACCTTAATTTTAAAGTTTGGAAATTTTAATTTTTCTAAAAACTTTTCAAATCCTTAATTTGAGTCCAGAGACCCCCGAAGGTGTGTCTGAATCCCTCAAACCAAGGCTCTGATACCAACTTGTAACATCTAAAATTTTAAGAACAAAAATTTCATTTTTAATTTAAAGATTCATGAAACAGATTACTGAAAACGCCATCATTGTTATCTCAGATCATGAAAAACCATAAATCAAATACACATATTGCCTAGCATGAAGCTTAGTGAGTTCCCCCATCATACCACATACCATACAATACACATATTGCCTAGCATATCCGGGTGCTAGCCTACCCCTTCAGTCTCTTTCAGCCGGTAACCGCCTAGCATATCAGGGTGTTGGCCTACCCCTTCGGTCTCTTTCAACCGGTAACTTCCTAGCATATCAGGGTGTTGGCCTACCCCTTCGGTCTCTTTCAACCGGTAACTACCTAGCATATCTGGGTGTTGGCCTACCCCTTCGGTCCTTTCGACCGGTAACGGGGTTTGTCCTACCCCTCCTACCACTATCACATAAAATCATAGCATACTAGCACATAAGCATAACAGATAGTGGCATACCAGACAATTATCACAAAGACAATCATCTCTACTATATCTCCTACTAGTGGGCCAGCATTGGTGCCTTAGACCCACTTCTACTGGAAGGTAACTGTGACAACTCGAAATTTCTATCTTGTACAACCATTCACCTCATTAGAAGACAGATTTATTTTTGCTAACTTTTAAGCTGTTTGGAGTCAGTTTGAGTGTTCTAAAGCCTAATACTTCAAGAGGTAATAATAGGAAGTATACTTTAGAGTTTGTTGTGCATCATTTATGTCTCAAAACTCCAAGAGTTTGGAGTTCACGGCCCCAAACATGGAGTTTACGGCCGTAAACTCTAAAGAGTATAAATATGACACTTAGTCATTTTTGGCTCATTCTTCACCTTCCAAGCTCAAGAACACCCACATTCTCTCTCAAGTATCATAAGATCTTCTTCCAAATTTTCCAAAAATGTAAGTGTTTCTTCTCTTGATTTGTTGATACAACACTTCATCTAGTAGTTATACATGATTTCATCCATGAAATCTTCTCTTTTTCATAGATCTTCAAGTGTTCTTCATTTCACCAAGAACACACACTAGTGTTCTTGGACCTTAAACACTCTTACAAGCTTCCTATAAGTAAGTACACCCCTCTTAACTAGTTATCTGCTTAGATTACTTGTTAAACCATTGAAAAACACCAAGAATCCCCAAGAACACATGGGTTTACGGCCAAGGCAATCTCCTTGGACCGTAAACACCATTAGGTGGTGCATATGTGCCACCATTACTTCCTAGGACTTGGATATTGGACTAGAACCTTTCATGCATGGGCTAAGGACCTTAAACCACGAAATGATAGGAGTTACCATGGGTTTACGGCCGTAAACCCACTACGGGCGTAAACCCTAGACCGTAAACTCCATGGGAGTTGGTCCTTGGGCCATAAACTCTCATAAGGGGGCCATTATGAGACCTAGTCACTTCCTTGAGGAGTATAGGACCTTAAACAAACAAAAGGATCAAGCACACATGAGTTTACGGCTGTAAACCCATGGGGGAAATGACCATTGGCCGTAAACTCATGTGGTGTTACCATATGGGCAGTAAACTCCAATGTGAGCCCATACTCTATTTACATGCAACCCTTTTGTACTCCTAGCACTTGAATCAAAGTGTTATCCATGTTTTAGGGTGTCTTAACTTGCTTAATTAATTGTTAAAAGACTAATTAGATGCATATATGTGTCATTATATGTTAAATAGGATCCGTGTGTGTGTTCAAGTCCTCACTTGACACTTAGCATCCTATACCATCCGTTCATCTGAATCACTCATAATCAACCTTTGAAATGATTTTAAATGCTTTTATGGGGGGAATACAAGTTGAACTATTAAGTTATTATATCAATCACATGTGATTAATAACTGTCAATCAAATAGATTTTTGCATGCTAAACTGTTTTATTCAGCTAAAAGTTTTCATATATTACTTTCAAATCTCTTTTAAAGTACTATAATTTCTTTTTAAATTACTAAACATTTATCAAAGTCTTTTAAACTTATATTCTTGTTAGATTCATGTCTATATAGATATAGTTATATAAGTAGGGTTTGAAGGACTTAGGACTGATAGCCCGCTTTATTTCATGTTCCTTGTTTGGTTGTGGACTTAGAGTATCCGGTTATTTGTCCGAGTGTCATTGAAGTCCTAGTTATATATCATTTATATCGTTTTAGATATTAAAACTCTTACTCCAGTCCAGCGCCTTTGGGTAGCAAAGGTACCTAGATAACCTCTCAAGTAAACTATAATAGGTATAGTTTAGAAATCAACAATAACTTTTATGAGGAGAACCTAGCTTTATCAATATTCTAAAACTTGTACTTTTAGTAAAAAGAAACGTATATAGAAATCAAAACACGAGATACATCCTCATGACGCGGATTTCACCGTTGTCAAGTTGGTAACCAGAGTCTCCTGGAGGGAGAGCGGGCATTGTGTGTATAGATCTATACGGGACAGACCATCCCACATCCTGACTGCTATCTACAGTCCCGGCCGACCAAGCCAAGGGGTGACAAATGTCACATTTATTTCGACGTCAGCAGATCGTCGTGTTTACATCCATCAATCAGTATGGTTACGAGTATCTTCACATATACCTTATAATTCATGGCTTTAAGGTAATTAGTACCACGGTAGTTTCTACATATAAAACTACGATGCTATAATATTTTCCCTAATACATTAAACTTAGAACGTTTTTGACATAAAACGATAGTGTAAAACTATATTTTGATAATGATAGTAACATTTGGGAAAAATGCTTTTAAACACAAAGCAATCGGGTTTTGGTAGAAGGCTACTCATTCCTTTTACACAAAACAGTCGGTTCTTGGTAGAAGACTGCTTTTAGTAGAGAAACTCATGCTTTTAAACATGAAACTGTCAAGTCTTGATAGAAGACTGCTTTTAGTAGAGAAACTCATTCTTTTAAACATGAAACAGTCGAGTCTTGGTAGAAGACTACTTTATTTAGAAAATATAGGATTTTCTGGAAGGAATTCAAATACTCTATAAACTTTAATCACCATCATCTAATGAGATTATTTTGAGGAAAAACATGTATTTATATCAATGTCATTAAAATACTTATGAACTCACCATCATTAAAATGTTGATCCTCTCTTTCAAAATAACTTGTATTCTCAGGTCGTCAGTAAACAGGTACACTCTGGGAGCTTTTCCGAAGTCAGCCTTGTACCGAGCTGCATCTTATGTTATTCTCTATATCTACTTTTGATGTTGTTGCTAAATGTAACCTATGTAAAAACTTATACTATTAATGCAATGGTTGTTGTACTTTGATTACTATATTGCATGTGTTGTGATACTTGACATGACGTCCTCCACCCCAGAACGTTTCCGCCGTTCCGGTTTTGGGGTGTGACAGATTGGTACCAGAGCATTGTTTATAGTGAACTCAGTATATCAAATCATAAAAGATATACAACCTATAAATACAATAGGATAAAAACACTCTGACCAAGAGTTATACTTTAAAATATAACCATATTTTACAGAAGTATAAATACATCCAGAATATAAAAGCCCGAACAAGTATCACAAGAAGAACAAGAATAAAAGTCTTTGGATGTTGAGCATTACCATCAAACCTGGGCAGTTATGTAAGCGTAGCTGGAATAAATATAGCCTAATCAACTATATTTATTCGATATGTGACTAACGTGTGTTTGGGAGTGATGGTGGTGTTGCAATGAATCTGAAACTTACCATATAGGAATGCTAGAGCCGAACATAAAGTTTAAAATACTATAGGAGTATTTTATGATACTAAAAGACTAACAATAAACCCAAAAGCATGTTCAGAAGTTCTAGAATCAAACATGTAATTAAAATACTATAGGAGTATTTTAGGAACCATAAATAATCTTGCGTGAAAACTAAGAAGACCCTTATTGATAGGTCTATGATTACAGAGTGTATACTCCCAATGTTATATATAGTGAGGATCTCATAGGCTAAAAATGTGTGGTTTCGCTCTACTTCCTTTTCCTTGTTTGGATGTGGATATAGAGTAGTATCACATATTCGAAGCCCTATCAGATCTAAGCTATATATGATTGATGTACACTATGTAATTGTAGAAGGACCCAATAAGGATCACACAGTAAAATGTTTTAATAATCTCTTGAGATTCTTTAGACATCCCCATTCTCGCATAAACCCCTTTAGAAAACCTTATCCACTTCAGTAATCGGCAGAGGTGTAAGTCCCTAATCTGCTTGTGTATCAATCAGATCCGTTTGATGGTGCGAAATCCCAATCAAACGGATGATGTCAGATCAAATAGAAGAGAAGGAGAAGAAGAATAATATGAATCTTGAATGTATTGATGATATGAATTAAGTTCCTTACACAAGATTCACACACTTACACACACTAAAACTCCTTTCTCTCTCTCTCTTGGCCGTACACTCTCTTCTGTTCATCAATCTATTCCTCACACCCTTAACACCTATATATATACTTGGGGAATATGGGCCATAAATGGGTTTACGGCCGTAAATGGGTTTACGGCCGTAAACACCCATTGGGTCGTAAACAGGGTTTACGGTCGTAAACCTGTTTACGGCTGTAAACACCCCCTTGGCCATAAACCTGACCGTAAACTCATAAAATATTACAGAAAAATACAATTTCCTAGAAAAGCAAAGTATAAACCATATTTTTGACCCAACAATCTCCCCCTTGGTTTATAGCTTTCTTTTCTTTTCTTAAATGACCCAACAAGATCCCCCTAAAAAGTAGCTGGCTTTTCTTCATAATCTTCATTGGGAGCTTGGCTTCAACTTTAATCTTCAAATTCTTCACGACTTCAAGATGAACATGATGAATCTTCAATAATTGACTTCATCTTGAGCACTTGGGCTTTTCTTCAGAATTTGGCATGAACGCACATTGGGTGAGGAGGCTTCTTGTACTGATTCTTGAGAGATAGCGCTTTCAACTTGAGAATCTTCAGAGAGAACATCAGAGAGAACAAATCTTCTGGATCACTTCAGCAGGTTCAAGATAGCAGCATATTGATTGAGGAGGCTTCAATGCAATCCGTCACATAATCTTCAATTTCAGCTTCACCTTGCTTCTGGGGTTGAAAGATTGAATGTCGAAAGAATAATCTTCATTTCTTGCTCCTTCGAATGAGAATTCTTCGATGATCACGGATGAAGCCTTGGCTCAGAAATCTTCAACACAAACTTCCATGAGTTTCATCTTCACCTGAATTCACTATTCAAGACAAAACAAAACTAAAAGAAAAATTTAGCACACAATATTTTTGGATTTTTCATATTTTCTGAAAAATAAATAAAACAGAAATAACACTATTTTTGGATTTTTAATTTTTTGATTTTTGTTTGGTTTCAAAATTTTTAATTCTCCCCTAATATTTAAATTAGAAGAAAACTATGAACAAATTTAACAAAAATAAAATGATATCTAACTTTAAGAGTGATTTGGGATCAAAGTTTTTTAGACAGCCTTTATCCGTTTATCAGTACCTCTCCCTTCATCAATAGATCTGGTCAATCGCCGGTATTGTGGTCCACTTAAACACGAGAGATTGTGACAAAATTAGGACATACTATAAGTGACAAGACAATGTGATCCTATGTTCCTAGATAGTATTCCTAAAGGACCATTCAGCTGACGACAACCAAAGATATTGTTGTCCACCTAAATTGAGCAGCGAGATCTACAGACAACCTAGTGATTGTTCAATTTTAAATGTACTAGAACATGTTTCCCACTTCCTGACATACCCCAATAATCAGGAACTTCCAAATTACTCCTTACTTTAGGTGAGCAGACAATTATTATGAGAGAAGTCAGATTTAGAATGCATATGCTGTACACCCAGGTCGGATCTCTTCCAATATCGCAGAGGGTGAAACATATGACTAACCAGATTTAGAGGGATTGAGAAGTCGAATGGTGCATATGTTGTGTACCAGGTCGGATGTATTTCAATCACGCAAAGGAGACAGCATATGACTAACAGACAGGAAGAATTGCATAGATAGAAGATGCAGAGAAATAGAATTGCATATGTTGCAGTCCAGGTCGGATGTATTTCAATCACGCAGAGGAGGCAACATATGACTAACAGAAAGAAAGCAAGAAAATAATTTCCTACAGACCTACTTTATTGGAATTCCCCAGTCGCCCCATCAATACCGGAATTAAGGACAGAGTCCGTACATCGAGGAAGAGTTAAACCATAGTTCTAGATACGGATTACTTTAATGTGACTGGTGGATTATCATGTATATCTCCCTGCTCAACCTATCTGGGTGTCGTATTGTCAGGCTAAATGGATCTATCTAGGTCAAGATTTTTCAAGTCTCTAGATTCCTTAAGTTCATTAATGCCTAGTCAAGTCCATTTTAATCTTTCGTGCCTACCAGCGCATCGAACACAGAGCCTAGACAATTCAGATTCAGTCCCTTACACAGAGTCAGATTGCCTGTTATCACATGATTATATCACTTCCCAAAACATCTCCTGCAAGCACATTCCATTAACAACATATTTTTGATTTTTTGATTTTCTAATGTTTTTGGATTTTTTTTAAACTTTTCTAATTTTTTTTTTGTTTTTATTTCTCCCCCTAAATTTGTGTATAGGAGAGAAACGAAAGTAAATGCACAAATTTAAACTATCCTAAAACAAAAATTTGTCTTTGAAGCGAATCAGAGTAAGATAAACTCAGGAGTATAGAGAAGAAAACTCAAACCGTAAGTCACCGATTGAATTTGCATCCAGAAGGTCTGAGAATAGCACGCGTAATCTCAGAACAGATCCAAAAATTCTTCACATCGTTAAGCACTAACCCCGTTTGTGATCTCTTCCTTTCTTCCTTTCCCGCAAAAGGACACATACTCTCAAACAAAGGTCTGAATGTTGTACAGTTGAGAGATGTCCCTTATCATGTGCATGGAACAGCCACTACCAACAAACCGAAGTATGATGATATGCCTCCATAGCTGCTCCGACATAGAGCGGGATTAGTTGGTCTTTGGAACCCAGTCCATTTTGAAACTGAGTCGACCTTTGTCATTAACGCACGGTACTCTCTCCCATGACATGTCCTACTTATCACAAACAGAAGATGTAGAAATATTAGAGTCATTAGTTGATTTGGGAGATTGAGCTTTCGGAACCCATTTGTAGTTGGGCTTGACCCATTTCTTTTTCGATCTGATGGGTGGCTCAGCACTTGATTTTGAACTTGATGTCGGCCGTTGAGATGACTTTGATTTTGGCTTCACGGGAGCATCTCTTGGATTTGGCTTCTTGGCCGGCATTCCCTTCTTGACCTCTGGAGTTGGATTCTTGGCCTTGGGAGTTGAATTCTTGGCCTTCTTGGCATTCCAGTCGCCAATGTCTGATCGTGACCTTGAGGGGTTTCTTTTGAAGTATCTCCCTCTTGGTGCGTTTTGCCACCCTTGTGCATAGTAGGGAACGTATGCGCGATTTGGACAATGTCTGGCAATGTGTCCAGGTGTTCCACAGTGAAAACAAGTCCTTTTCTTCACTGGGAAATTGTTTCTTCCTGCCCCTGGTGGTGTAACCTTGCCTTTTCTCTTATTGTTCCCACAAGCACAATCACAACAGGCACTCTGTTTCACTGGAATTGGTGGCCTGTATTTCTGAACAGCAGGTTGATCAGAAGCAGCTGAGTTCGAAGCAACAGATTCAGAGCTCAAGGAGATGTTGGTTTGTTCAGTGGTGTTCTCCTTGTTCTCATCCTCTGCTACTTTACCTGCACATGAAGTAGATGTGTTAGAAACAGGAACATCAGTATTTTCAAACAAATAATCAAATATGTCAAAAAAATTTAACTCAACATGATCCGATGCAAAAGCATCAAAAGCATCACAAGATGTATCATCAACTTTAATATCAGAAACAAAAGGTTTTTCATTGGAAACAGAAACATCAGGTTCAGGCTCAGTTTTGTTATCAGAAATAGATCCTTCAACTTTGTGCTTTGACTGATCTAAGGATTGATCTGCAGGGGAAGTAGAAACGTTAGTACTTTCAACATTAATAAATCCTCCTAAAACAAAACCAGATGGCTTGCCATAAACCATGAATGGTTCGTTGGCAATCTCCTCTTTTGACAAAGGTTGATACTGATATGTGTGATTATAAGGAGGAGGTACATTATCGTATCCTAAATCCTTCTGCTGGTTTCGTTTGAACTGCATGCAATGATCAATCATGTTGGCAACTACCTCGCTTGATCCATCAAATTTTCTAAAATCAAAATTTGCAGTTTCATATTGTCTCTTTAATGTATCAAGCTCAGTAATTAACTCATCATTCTGTCTTTTGATGTAATCATAATTTTCACATTTTTCACTGTAGTCTTGCTGAATTCTCTTAAAGTCCTTTATTTTTGTTTCTAATTGGGCCTTTAGAGGTTTCTGTCCTTTCCTGAGTTGATATCCTTCATATCTCAGGTTCTCAACTTCTCTTTTTAATAGATCAATGTGTTCCTGAAGAAACTTAATCGTAGTTTTACAAGATGGATTACATGAAACTTCATTGACTGGAACGTTTGAAGAACTCATTTTATTATTATTATTATTATTATTTTTTTAAAATATGCCCTTTGACTAAAAACTCAAAAGTCAACCTCAAAAGTCAAATTTTAAAAAGTCAAACTCAAAAGTCAAACTTAAAAGTCAAACCGAAAAGCTAAATTTGAAAATTTAAAAGTTAAACGAGAAAGTTAAAGTTTAAAGTCAAAGGTCAAGCTTTAAAAGTCAAAGTCAAAGTTTTAAGTAAAAAGTCAAAATTAAAAGTCAAAAATTAAAATCTAAAATTTTGGGTTGAAAATGTAATTTAAAAATAAAAGAAAATTGATTTTGGGCTAAAAATGACAAAATTTCGAAACTGGATGTGACAGGGAGTGTTTATGAATTAAATCGCGAAGGTTTGTAGCATGTGATGTGTTGGTTCAACTGGTAAGGCGGAGGGCTGATGAAGTAGATGCCGCGAGTTCGAATCCTAGCAGGCGCAAAAACTCTTCCTATTTTTTAGATGCGAAGGCGAGGCTGCTGCTTGCGAGGACGAGGTGCGAGGCGCGAGACCGAGGCTCCTGAACGAGGCGAGGTGCGAAGCGATGCGAGGTGCGAAGACCGACGACGCGATGTGAGGACCTGGTGCGAACCGGAAACTGCTGCTGACCGTAAACCCGAGCCGTACACGTGCGAGCCGTAAACTCCGAGCCGAAAACTCGGACCGCAAACTCCGAACCGTAAACCTCGGACCGTAAACCTCAGAAACCCTAGCTGCTGACCGTAAACGCCGCCACCCCCTCGCTGGTTACGACCAAAAACAGCGATTTTTGCCCTTTTTTGCTCCAAAACTCGATCAAAAACCCGTTTTTATGAAAAACGCGAATAACAAACCCCCCCTAATTTTCAGAGATCTATCCAAAAACGCGAAAATTTTTCAAAAATAAGATCAAATATGCTCCATATTTGAAAAAAATGACTGATACAATCCAAGCTCTGATACCAATTGTAAGTCCCTAAACTGCTTGTGTAACAATCAGATCCGTTTGATGGTGCGGAATCACAATCAAACGGATGATGTCAGATCAAATAGAAGAGAAGGAGAAGAAGAATAATATGAATCTTGAATGTATTGATGATATGAATTAAGTTCCTTACACAAGATTCACACACTTACACACACTAAAACTCCTTTCTCTCTCTCTTGGCCGTACACTCTCTTCTGTTCATCAATCTATTCCTCACACCCCTAACACCTATATATATACTTGGGGAATATGGGCCATAAATGGGTTTACGGCCGTAAATGGGTTTACGGCCGTAAACACCCATTCACGACCCATGTTCACCAAGCCCATGTTTCTTATGTATAAATATAGGTGTAAGGGGTGAGGAGTAGATTGATGAACGTTAGAGGAGTGTAAGAACAAGGAGCTAATGTGTGTGTATTTGAAGGTGTTCTAGAGAGAGAAACTAGAGAGAAGAGAGTGTGTGTAAGTGTGTGTGAATCTTGTATCCGGATCTTCATTCATATCAATACATACAAGATTCATCATATTCTTCTTCTCCTTCTCTTCTATTTGATCTGACATCATCCAATTGATTGGGATTCCGCACCATCAAATGGATCACCTTCAAATACACACACATTAGCTCCTTGTTCTTACACTCCTCTAACGTTCATCAATCTACTCCTCACCCCTTACACCTATATTTATACATAAGAAACATGGGCTTGGTGAACATGGGCCGTGAATGGGTTTACGGTCGTAAATGGGTTTACGGCCGTAAACACCCATTGGGCCGTAAACAGGGTTTATGGTCGTAAACCTGTTTACGGCCGTAAACACTGAGCTGTTTACGGTCCTAGACATAAAATTACATTTTCCTAGAAAAGCAAAGTATAAACCATATTTTGACCCAACAAGAGGAGTCGATAAAGACCCAGGAGATGTTCATTGAGAAGATTTCCAAGTAGGAAATAAATGAACAGTGATGAGACTATTGAAATCGCCATGTGCCTATACCTTTTAGGGACATCGGTGGGAAATTCGCCTGAACTTCCGAGATTCTAGTCATCCATTATGAAGTGACGACGATCGGAGTCAGAATCAGAAGTAAGACGGAGCGAAATTTCAATATGTCTACAGGAGAAGAGAACCCCATGAAAATACCCGGAGAAAACCAAAGTTCATTTAAGCTAAGGATAAGCGGTGAACAGAGGGAGCCAATGCATGAAACCCGAGAAGTGTTTCTACCTCTTTAACGTCACGCTAATAACCCATAAAATAATACAATTTATTGAGCTAGTGATTACACTACTCACACTATGTGTTAGGCAAATCGTCTTTCCTGTCGCGATTAATATAAATAGATCGGATCACAAAACCTCGATTGAGAGTGTTTAGCCCTAAACTTTCATGAGTCTTTTTCTTGTGTAATTTTCGTTCCGAAGTCCTTTCGAATCTTTTCAAGGCTGGAGAGTGAACCTCTTCAATATAAAGATAACTTAGTTAAAACGACACCCATTTTATGGCTTTCCGATGCATTTACTTCTACCCTGTTACCAAGACTGCATCATAGGGATGTACGTCGACACTTAGAGAACCATAGCGGAAAGCGCGGGAAAAATTTATGCCTGTTATATTAAAGAAAGATATGTCTAGAGGTAACCATCGTTTCTCATCAGTTTGTGTTCCTCATCGTGTAGGAAAAACCATGCCTCCCAAGAAACGTAACCAACCCGCTAGCAAGACACCGACTCTTCAGATCGATGAAGCTACGTTCCAAGCTGCAGTTTTAGCAGCTGTCATGGCTCACCTGAATGCTAACAACGCCAATGTTAGCAGGAGCATTATCGGGAATCCGGATCATAGCAATGGACAACAACAACCAGCAACGGTGTGTAAAGCCACCCAAGAACTCCAATCTAATCCCCTGAAAAGAAAGTTTGAGAACGAGAAAGGGAGTACCATGGACGAACCCGAAACGCTAAGAACTTGTGTGCTCTGTTCAGCACATGGTCCTATCAATTTCCATTCCATATCGTGTCGATGTTCGTTAATTTCGACACTACCGTCAGCCATGGTTCGAATTAGTTCGATCATGCGAGAATTCCTAGTGCTGTGTAAAAAGAACTTTCACCTTACCTTAAGCGTCAAATAAAATTTATTTCGAACCTAATAGAAAACCTAATGCGAACCATCGGTCGTCTCTCTCATCCAACCTTCAGAAGTACCCAGGAGAGGGGTACCACGCGCTGTTAACCAACCCCATTAGACATTAAAAACCAGAAGCGAAAGGCACTGCAGATATTCCGGAGGACAAAAACCGCCCGAGGCCTACTCAGTAGATCCTCCAGAAAGACCACTTGCACCGCACGATCTAGTTCGTGAATTAAGAGAAAGAACTCATGGGATGAACTTACTACTACTGAGTATATGCATTAGAGTGGTATATAATTTAGGTCGATAAGATTTAAGATGTGTGATTCCGCCCTACTCCCTGTTCCTTGTTTGGTTGTGGGTTTGAGGTGGGGCCACACATTTGAACATCCTGTCAATCTCAATTATATACGACTTATATACACTGAGTAATAGTGTTTGAGCCGAGTATGAGGTCTACCACGAACCTTAAAATAAAACCCTTCATCATATACCCATAGGGAAGGAGCTGAAGTCAAGAAAACAATTGTGGGTTGAGCTACTAAAATGACTACAAATTCGAAATTTGTTGTCATCCCGGGTCAGGCCAACATGGTAGCTGACACCCTCAGTTAGGAAAAGTAACTCAAGTCGTAAGAGTCAAAAACATTGACTACGACCATCCATTCACGCCTGATCCCATAATTTAAGCCTCTTAGTAGTGGGCCAAGAAACCTGGAAAGCTGTGACAGGTTAACCTCTGAGAGGAATGGATGGGGAAATTAGAGGTTCTGAGTGACAGATTCTTATGCCATCTAGATTTAATCTGGATAGGGAAACTCGGTAACATCGGAAGAGTAGCTGCAAGGGATGCCCGCACTACTCAAGCACTTCGTTCATCCAGATACAGACGAGAAGTGCCTAGGATGGAAAAAGTTGAGATAGTGCCTCATCATGCGAGAAAAGTCACCGTCGTCATATAGATGATAGTCTGCATTCACCAAAGTTAATACTAGGATGATAAGAACCACATGATTACCTCCGCGACCAGGAATACTTGAGTAAAGTAGACGGCAAGTTCTGTTAAGCTTTATAACCCAGGTCATAAAGAGATTATGGACTCGACACCAGTCTAGGTGTTAGTCGACGGGTTATAAAAGATCACGCGCTTCCTACAAACTAAAGGAAACAGACACAATGGAGAAACTAATGGAGCATGTCTTAGAGATTTGTTAGGCTACTAGGAGTTCCAAGGAACACTATCTCTAAGAGATAGTAAAACCACCTCCCGAAATAGTCAATAACTTTAGAAAATCTCTAAGGGCGAAGCTAGCCCTGATCAGAGACTGCTATCCATGAAACAGCGAACCGAGTGAGAGAATGATTCTTTCCAATTAGGGATCATACTGTGAAAGCATCTATTAGACGATGATGAAAATTGGAATTATCTAAGCATCATCTGGTAAAACCCTCTATCATACTGACGTTGAGATATTCCGTTAGAAACACCTCATGAATCGGAAGTGCAGGTCCTTTCTGCACTGGGCTGAGGTAGATGACACGCAACCAATAGATGCCAGCATATAGTCAGCACCTTCAGTGATCCAGAAAACCTCCGAAAGCCAACCAGTAGGAAATATGAATCCTAAGACGACCTGAGCCTCCTAAGAACCAATCAGAAGGACTACACCTCCAGAAAGAGAGAACTTTTGGAACTTCAGAATGGCGATCACGCCAAGTGATGATCTCACCATGGAAGTACATTATGTTCTAGGTACTGAAACGTTCTATTTTCCCAAGAACTTAGGACCATCAGAGATTCTTGATAAGAATTGGTCCAGCATCCGTCAGACCCCAACTAGTTTAAGAATTCCATAAATTCCACCCTAACCTATCCAAGTCTCAGTGAATGAACCAGTGGTAACCGACAAAACTCTCATCATTTTCTCGACTAGATCCAAAAAAAAAACCAGAGTCACGTTTGTTAAGGGAAACGGGAGGAATTTAGCTCAGTATGGACCTGATTCCCCTAAGGAACGGGCGGATCAGCTAGAGCATGAAGTATCCATATCTTTCGTATTCATCCTTGAGTGTTCGTTAAGATTCTAATTTCGGGACGAAATTCCCTCTAACGGGGGATGATGTGACAACTCGAAATTTCTATCCTATACAACCATTCACCTCATTAGAAGTCACGTTTATTTTTGCTAACTTTTAAGCTGTTTGGAGTCAGTTTGAGTGTTCTAAAGCCTAATACTTCAAGAGGTAATAATAGGAAGTATACTTTAGAGTTTGTTGTGAATCATTTATGTCTCAAAACTCCAAGAGTTTGGAGTTTACGGCCCCAAACATGGAGTTTATGTGACAACCGTCAAATTCTAGTCAAAGTCAAACAAGTCAAACCGGTCGAATTTAATTAGTGCCTGTATGTTAGAAGTTATTCTATGAATAAAAATGTGCATTTGTATGTCAAAAATTCAAGTGTCTCGAAAAATCTATGTGTTAACAGTGTAAAAACCCTAAAAAGGGAGTTAAACGCATCAAAACACGACAAGGACCCTTTCGGGGACTTAAAACGATCATTAACGAAGCATAACGGGGTTCACGAACCTTGCATTACGAGATTATACGATAATGACAGCTAAGATTAAATCTCTCCCAAATCTCTCCAAGTATGTGAAATATCTCCCAAATCTCTCCAAGTATATGAAATCTCTCCCAAATCTCTCTAAGTATGTGAAATCTCTCCCAAATCTCTCTAAGTATGGGAAATCTCTCCAAGTATGTGAAATCTCTCCCAAATCTCTCTAAGTATGTGAAATCTCTCCAAGTATGTGAAATCTCTTCAAGTATGTGAAATCCCTCCCAAATCTCTCTAAGTATGTGAAATCTCTCCAAGTATGTGAAATCTCTCTAAGTATGTGAAATTACTCCAAGTATGTGAAATCTCTCCCAATCTCTCCAAGTATGCCAAATCTCTCCCAAATCTCTCTCAAAACCTCTTTTGATTTATTTTAATCATTTGGGACATCCCGACACTTGACTTGGTGAAAACCATGTGAAACGGGAAGATATCTTGGAAAATAGCCTTTTAGAGCCGAAGTCCCTCTATAGGGACCAAACCCTACTTGAACCGGAGTCCCCTTGTCTAGCCGCAGCCAGCTAACCGCAGCCATCTAGCCGCAGCCAGCGAGCCGCAGCCTCCGAACCGCAGCCAGAGAACCGCAGCCAGCGAGCCGCAGCCTCCGAACCGCAGCCTCCGAACCGCAGTCCGTTTCCCCTTCGGATTTCCCATTTTTCCACCCAGTTTTCGACCACGACTTCGTTTTAAGCCCGTTTTTCATGATTTTAACGTGGGATTTTCACCAAAATCCATATCATTTTTAACCCCAGGACTCTTATTTTATTTATTTCTCAATGATTTATTAATTAAAAATCATTAGTTTATATTGAGAAGATATTTACCCCACAAGTGGGTCAAGTGTGCCCACTTGCCTTCCATGTGTCATCCTCTCAATAGTCCAACCCTATCCACATCACACAAACCAAGGTAAACATCATTTCAATCTTGCAAATTGCTCCAGCAACATTTATATAAAGAAATCCCTGGAGGATTTCATGGTTCACTTTGATAAATCCTTCACTTACACACTTCTCATATCACCTCAAGAAAGCTTATTTCCCTCTACTTTCCACCATCTTGTGCAAGTGTTCTTGAGTTGCTACAACACTTTTTGGTAAGTATTCCATCTAAACTCAAGTGTCATTCCATAATTTCATAACACTCTTGGATCATTGACTCATATCTTAACACCAAAAATCGTTCTTAGGATCATCCGAACTCTCACGTGTTCATCAAGTGTTCTTGACTTGATACTCCTCGTCTTCGACCTTCCACTCTTCCAAGAATCACTCAAGGTGAGTTCATACCCCTACATTTTCTAGTTTTCTTTAGTTTTCAGGGGGGGAATACAAGTTAAAATACCAAAACATATTCAAAACTCAACCTAACAGCTTACAACAGAAAAGTTGTGACCTGTTCACGAACTGTTTTACCCAACTTAAACTTAATAGTTTTCAAAACTGTTTAATATGCAAGTAGTTCAGGTTTATACCTTTAAAATTACTACTTGCACATCTCCATACGATTTTTCTACAATTTATGGGGATTTTTACAAAACTGCCTATCACTGCAGCAACGAAATCAGACCAGGTTGTGAAAATGAACATTTTCACACTAGTTTGAGACCACCAAAAATTATGGGAAAATTTATGAACACTGTAGACACTTTTTCCAAATACTCAGAGTTTGCGGATTCAGTTTTTGACTTACGATGATTTTTCTATAATTACTCAAAAATAGTGACAGTTAAGGGTAAAACTGTCAAATACATATTTAAGAGTTATTCACACCTTGTAACATGTTGAGCAAGGTGTGTAAGATTTACACTTAGTATTTCCAATGTCCTTTATTTGAAATACATATACATGCGTAACCAGGTTTTAATACCATCATACAACACTTTTGATAAACTATAATAGGTATAATTTTGAACACTACATCTAACAAAGAAAACAATAACATTATCGATTTACAAAACGAACTTTCACTACACACTACGTGAACTCGTTAATGAATATTTGTGAGACATTCTCCTTCGGGGTACTCCAAGTACCACAGAAAAGTCCTTTAGTTATAATCAGAATCTCTTGGACTGAGAACGTGATAGTTGTGTATAGATCTATATTGGGTCCGACAAACCCGCACCTGAGTTGCTTGCAACAGCTAGACCGGCAGGTCTGTGGTGACAAGTGTCATAACTTTCCGACGCCTAAAGAACGTCGCATTCAAGGCCATCTAGTCTTTAGTATGATTATAACATCTCGCATGGAATATTAACACAGCATAAAATTCACGGAAATTCTAGGGCTTTATACAAAGGAGTTTTATTTAAATATAAAACACACACATAAGTATGACGATTTACTTACACGTACTAGGCCCTAATTCAATTCAGTTTACAACAAATCTTTTAGAAAATATTGGATTTTCTGGAAACAAACTTGTAACAAACGTTAAGGAAACAACATTCATCTTTATAAAATACTTGTGAACTCACCGGCTTTATGCTGATACTCTCTTTTCAAAACAACTTGTATTCTCAGGTAATCAGTAATACAGGTAACCGCAAGATTTCTGAAGTCAAGACGCTAAGGCGTAGATTATTTTGCTACATTTTATCATCATATGTAATTTAATTGAAAACATGTATTTTTGGAACATGTATTTTGGAAACAATGTAATCTTTTAAATTATATCTATGATGGTTGTGTGTTACTTTCTTCACTATGGTTATGATACTGAGCATAACGTCATCCGCCCCCGAACGTTTCCGCCGTTCTGGTTTGGGGGTGTGACAGATTGGTATCAGAGCTTTGTTTATAGTGAACTAAGTATATCGAACCACGTAAGATATACAAACTATAAATACAACGGGACAAAATTCTCTGACGTAGCTTTTCAAAAAAAATGCTTTAAAATAAAAATTTATATTTTTATAAAAGTAATTGCACAATCGCACAAACTAATTCAGTATCATAATGGCAATAACATAAAAGTATCAAGACCAGTTGAACACCATGATTCAGCTTCGGGGTATGTAGTCAGATCTCGGAGGAATATAGCTTGATCAACTATATTCAGCCAAGGTAGGACCAATGTATGCCGAAGAAGGATCATGGTGAGCAACAAGTCTGCAGCTTACCAAAAATTTCAAGAATCAAACTTAAAGATACTATAGGAGTATTTTAACACAAAAAGCCGTACTCGCAACTTCGACAACTAACTTCTTGTTCCCAAAGTTTTTTTCTCGCGACATTCCTCCTTATCCCCATTCTTGTACAGGTACGATGGCAGGATTCCACTTACCAGGTGATTCCTACTTTCCCAACCAAGGGAATGCCGGTTGGATTGTGGAAGACCCAGAGGAAAAACCCGAAGAAGAGCCCATGGAGGACGAGGAACCCATGGAAGAAGAAGAATCCGTAGACGGCGAAGAGGAAGAAGACTCAGATGGAACCGACTCCGAACCCGAAGTTTACAATCCACACCCTGCCCCCATTCCTCCACAAAATTCATAGAGTCTATATTTCATTGTTTACAGACTTCTAGTATGAATGAATTCTTACAACATTTTTACAAGTCGGAGTCATGATACATATAAAGAACTAATAATGTTTAGTTTAACACTCGACTTGTATCAAAGACTTATTGTCTTTTCATTCTTGTAAAATGGCAGAAAATGCCACCTTATAGAAATCCTAGACGCGGCTAAGTAGCTGGGACTGCGCCACCCCCACCACCACCTCCTCAGTTCGACCCAGCCATGTTCCAGGCTGCGATAGCGGCCGCAGTGGCAGCCGTGATAGCCCAAATCAACCCCAGTAATTCGGGAGGTGCAGGCAGTGGTGCCTCGAATGCTAATAATGGAGACGGCCAGGGACGCTCGAGAGAGTGTACCTACACAGAATTTACTAACGCCAAGCCCAAAACCTTCAACGGGAGTGGAGGTATCATAGCATTGCTACAATGGTTCGAGAAAACCGAGACCATTTTCGAAATATGTGCATGCCCTGAAGCAAGCAAGGTCAAATTTGCTTCATGCACATTCTCCGAAAGAGCCCTCACCTGGTGGAAGGGTCACGTCAAGGCACTAACGCTCCCGGTGGCTAACGCGATAACATGGGAAGACCTGAAAACCATGTTAATGAAGGAGTACTGCCCCAGGGGTGAGATACAGAAGCTGGAAGAAGAATTTTGGGGTCTTAAGATGACAGGCTCTAACATCCTGTCGTACACCTCATGGTTCAGCGATCTAGCCATGCTGTGTCCCGGGATGGTTCCTACTGAAAGCAAGAAGGTGGAAAGATACGTATGGGGATTATCTCAACAACTCCAAGGGCACGTATTGGCCTCAAAGCCAACTACCTTCGACAGTGCCAAAGAACTGGCACAGCAACTCATCGACCATAACGCCAGCCATGGCATTGTAACGACCACCTCCGAGCAAGCAAAAGGGGGAAACAACAAAAGAAAATTCTGGAATAAGAAAAAGGGGCAGACTACTCAAGACCCTGCCAAGAAACAACAAGTGGTTGCAGTGCACGCCGCCACAACCACTGCCAACCCCACTCCGATAAGGCAATACGCCGGGAACCTGCCCAAGTGCAACAAATGCAGCTACCACCACAACGGTGCATGCCGTGAAATGCATTGCACCAACTGTAACAAAAAGGGGCACGCCGCCCGATTCTGTAGGACTCCAGCCCAACTGAACGCACAAGCTGCCAACGCCGGAGCAAGCCGAACCTGCTATGGATGTGGAGAAGCAGGACACCTCAAACGTAACTGCCCGAAGGCAAGGAACCCCAACCCCGACGAAGTGGGCAGAGTTCTGGCGATAGGTCATGAGGAAGTCGTCGCAGATCCAACTGTGGTTACCGATACGTTTTCCCTCAACAATACCTACGCATGCATTCTTTTCGATAGTGGTGCGGAGAAAAGCTTCGTGAGCCACCAATTTAAACGCTTGCTTAATCAAACACCACAAACACTAAAAGACACATTCACCATAGAAATGGCTAACGGAAAAACAGAGAACACTAACGATATTTACACCGGGTGTACCCTCACTTTAAATAATCACTCTTTCCTAATCGACCTTATGCCGGTCACCATAAAATTTTTTGATGTTATCATTGGCATGGATTGGTTATGCCCTCACCATGCGGAAATCCTATGTCACGAAAAGGCCGTTCGCCTTAATCTGCCAAGTGGCGAAGCTCTCGTCGTTTATGGCGACAAGCCTAGCTCAAACTTTCAGATCATCTCTTGTATCAAGGCTCAAAAGTATATCCGCAAGGAGTACCACGCCTTCCTAGCCCACGTCGTAGATAAGGGTCAAGGAATGAAAGACATCAAGGACATTCCGGAGGTCTGCAATTTCCCCGATGTATTCCCAGAAGACCTTCCCGGAGTGCCCCCTCCTCGACAAGTCGAATTCCGAATCGACTTAATTCCCGGAGCTACCCCCGTAGCCAAATCGCCATACCGTCTAGCCCCAGCCGAGATGCAGGAACTGTCCAGTCAACTAAACGAACTACTGAGCAAAGGCTTCATTAGGCTAAGCTTCTCGCCTTGGGGAGCACCAGTTTTATTCGTTAAGAAGAAGGACGGATCGTTCTGTATGTGCATTGACTACCGCGAATTAAACAAACTCACTATCAAAAACCGGTACCCTTTGCCTCGAATCGATGACCTCTTCGACCAACTACAAGGAACGAGTTTCTTCTCAAAGATTGACCTTAGATCTGGATTCCATCAACTACGAGTTCAAGAGGAGGATATTCCCAAGACAGCGTTCACAACGCGCTATGGTCACTACGAATTTGTAGTGATGCCTTTCGGCTTAACAAATGCACCTGCAGCGTTTATGGACCTGATGAATCGGGTGTGTCGACCTTACTTAGACAAGTTCGTAATTGTTTTCATCGATGATATACTAGTCTACTCCCGAAGTAAGGAAGAACACGGCCAGCATTTACGTCGAGTCCTGGAGACACTGAGAGCGGAGAAATTGTACGCAAAGTTTTCAAAGAGTGAGTTCTGGATCCGAGAGGTGAATTTCCTCGGGCATGTAGTCAGCAAGGAAGGAATCCATGTGGACCCTTCAAAGATCAAGGCGATTGAAAGTTGGGCAGCACCAAGAACACCCACGGAGATCCGACAATTTTTAGGGCTCGCCGGTTACTACCGGAGATTCATTCAAAACTTCTCCAAAATTGCAAAACCACTCACCACCCTGACTCAAAAAGGGGTGACATTCGTCAGGGAAGACAAGCAAGAGGCTGCATTCCAAACACTAAAACGAACTCTATGCAGTGCTCCGATCTTGTCCCTACCAGATGGAACCGAAGACTTTGTGGTTTACTGCGATGCATCAAACCAAGGTCTAGGGTGTGTGTTAATGCAACGAGGGAAAGTCATTGCCTACGCCTCAAGGCAACTGAAGACGCATGAGGTAAACTACACGACGCACGACCTTGAATTAGGAGCAGTAGTTTTCGCCCTAAAAATCTGGAGGCATTACCTTTACAGCACCAAATACACCATCTTCACCGATCACAAAAGCCTCCAGCATATCCTCAATCAGAAGGAACTCAACATGAGACAAAGGCGATGGGTGGAATTACTAAACGATTACGAATTCGAGATTCGTTATCACCCCGGAAAGGCCAATGTGGTTGCAGACGCCTTAAGCAGAAAGGAGTACTCAGGCCGCCGAGTGAAAGCATTGACCATGACCATCCTCTCACACCTGTCCGCACAAATCAAGGAAGCCTAGGAGGAAACCTTGAAGCCAGAGAACGTGACAGGTGAAGCATTAAGAGGAATGGACAAAAATTTTGAAGTCAGGGATGACGGAGTTCGTTGTCTCATGAACCGGATCTGGACACCAAAATTTGGTGGATTTAGGGACGTTGTCATGAACGAAGCTCATAAAACTCGCTACTCTGTGCATCCCGGCTCAGACAAGATGTACTTAGACCTCAAGAAGATGTATTGGTGGCCAAACATGAAAGCTGAAATAGCTACCTTCGTGGGCAAGTGCCTGACTTGCGCCAAGGTTAAGGTAGAATACCAAAAGCCCTTGGGACTACTTCAACAACCAGAGATACCCGAGTGGAAGTGGGAGCGGATTACGATGGATTTCATTACCAAGTTACCTAAGACCACGGGTGGGCTTGACACCATCTGGGTAATCGTCGACAGGTTAACCAAATCCGCACACTTCCTACCAATAAAAGAGACAGACAAAATGGAGAAGCTGACAAGGATTTACATTAGAGAAATAGTGCGCCTTCACGGAGTACCGATATCCATTATCTCCGACAGAGATAGTAGGTTCACGTCACGATTCTGGCAGTCACTACAGAAAGCTATGGGAACTAGGATGGACATGAGTACAGCCTACCACCCACAGACTGACGGTCAGAGTGAAAGAACAATTCAGACGTTAGAGGACATGCTAACGGCTTGTGTGATAGATTTTGGTAAAGCTTGGGATACTCATTTACCTCTTATTGAGTTTTCCTACAATAATAGTTATCACACTAGCATCAATGTTGCTCCGTTCGAAGCCCTCTACGGCCGAAAGTGCAGATCACCCCTGTGCTGGGCCGAGGTGGGCGATACGCAACTAGCAAAGGGGCAAGTCCCTAACAGCGCACTCACTGGCCCGGAGATCATAAGGGAAACGACCGAGAAGATCGTCCAAATTCGAGAACGAATGAAGGCTTCGCAAGACCGACAAAAGAGCTACGCAGATAAGAGACGAAAACCTTTGGAGTTCCAAGTTGGAGATCGGGTACTTCTAAAAGTATCACCTTGGAAGGGTTTAATACGCTTCGTAAAACGAGGGAAATTAAATCCAAGGTATATCGGGTCATTCGAAATCCTCGCCAGGATTGGTCCGGTGGCATACAAGCTACGATTACCAGATGAACTCAAGCATATTCATCCTACATTCCATGTGTCAAACCTGAAGAAATGTTTGTCTGATGAGACCCTCGTCATTCCTTTGGAAGAAATTGAGATCAATGAGAACCTCCACTTTGTAGAGGAACCTGTTGAAATCATGGACCGAGAGGTCAAATCGACGAAACAAAGCCGCATTCCCATCGTAAAGGTCCGATGGAACGCCAAGCGAGGACCCGAGTTTACTTGGGAACGTGAGGACCAAATGAAGCAAAAATACCCACATCTATTCCCCGACCCTTGAAGTCCCACTCAAAAATGCAAATTTCGGGAAAAAATTCCTTCTAACGGGGGGATACTGTGACAACTGTCAAATTCTAGTCAAAGTCAAACAAGTCAAACCGGTCGAATTTAATTAGTGCCTGTATGTTAGAAGTTATTCTATGAATAAAAATGTGCATTTGTATGTCAAAAATTCAAGTGTCTCGAAAAATCTATGTGTTAACAGTGTAAAAACCCTAAAAAGGGAGTTAAACGCATCAAAACACGACTAAGGACCCTTTCGGGGACTTAAAACGATCATTAACGAAGCATAACGGGGTTCACGAACCTTGTATTACGAGATTATACGATAATGATGGCTAAGATTAAATCTCTCCCAAATCTCTCCAAGTATGTCAAATCTCTCCCAAATCTCTCCAAGTATATGAAATCTCTCCTAAATCTCTCTAAGTATGTGAAATCTCTCCCAAATCTCTCTAAGTATGTGAAATCTCTCCAAGTATGTGAAATCTCTCCCAAATCTCTCTAAGTATGTGAAATCTCTCCAAGTATGTGAAATCTCTCCCAAATCTCTCTAAGTATGTGAAATATCTCCAAGTATGTGAAATCTCTCCCAATCTCTCCAAGTATGCCAAATCTCTCCCAAATCTCTCTCAAAACCTCTTTTGATTTATTTTAATCATTTGGGACATCCCGACACTTGACTTGGTGAAAAACCATGCGAAACGGGAAGATATCTTGGAAAATAGCCTTTTAGGGCCGAAGTCCCTCTATAGGGACCAAACCCTACTTGAACCGGAGTCCCCTTGTCTAGCCGCAGCCAGCTAACCGCAGCCATCTAGCCGCAGCCAGCGAGCCGCAGCCTCCGAACCGCAGCCAGAGAACCGCAGCCAGCGAGCCGCAGCCTCCGAACCGCAATCCGTTTCCCCTTCGGATTTCCCATTTTTCCACCCAGTTTTCGACCACGACTTCGTTTTAAGCCCGTTTTTCATGATTTTAACATTGGATTTTCACCAAAATCCATATCATTTTTAACCCCCTGACTCTTATTTTATTTATTTCTCAATGATTTATTATTTAAAAATCATTAGTTTATATTGAGAAGATATTTACCCCACAAGTGGGTCAAGTGTGCCCACTTGCCTTCCATGTGTCATCCTCTCAATAGTCCAACCCTATCCACATCACACAAACCAAGGTAAACATCATTTCAATCTTGCAAATTGCTCCAGCAACATTTATATAAAGAAATCCCTGGAGGATTTCATGGTTCACTTTGATAAATCCTTCACTTACACACTTCTCATATCACCTCAAGAAAGCTTATTTCCCTCTACTTTCCACCATCTTGTGCAAGTGTTCTTGAGTTGGTACATCACTTTTTGGTAAGTATTCCATCTAAACTCAAGTGTCATTCCATAATTTCATAACACTCTTGGATCATTGACTCATATCTTAACACCAAAAATCGTTCTTAAGATCATCCGAACTCTCACGTGTTCATCAAGTGTTCTTGACTTGATACTCCTCGTCTTCGACCTTCCACTCTTCCAAGAATCACTCAAGGTGAGTTCATACCCCTACATTTTCTAGTTTTCTTTAGTTTTCAGGGGGGGAATACAAGTTAAAATACCAAAACATATTCAAAACTCAACCTAACAGCTTACAACAGAAAAGTTGTGACCTGTTCACGAACTGTTTTACCCAACTTAAACTTAATAGTTTTCAAAACTGTTTAATATGCAAGTAGTTCAGGTTTATACCTTTAAAATTACCACTTGCACATCTCCATACGATTTTTCTACAATTTATGGTGATTTTTACAAAACTGCCTATCACTGCAGCAACGAAATCAGACCAGGTTGTGAAAATGAACATTTTCACACTAGTTTGAGACCACCAAAAATTATGGGAAAATTTATGAACATTGTAGACACTTTTTCCAAATACTCAGAGTTTGCGGATTCAGTTTTTGACTTACGATGATTTTTCTATAATTACTCAAAAATAGTGACAGTTAAGGGTAAAACTGTCAAATACATATTTAAGAGTTATTCACACCTTGTAACATGTTGAGCAAGGTGTGAAAGATTTACACTTAGTATTTCCAATGTCCTTTATTTGAAATACATATACATGCGTAACCAGGTTTTAATACCATCCTACAACACTTTTGATAAACTATAATAGGTATAATTTTGAACACTACATCTAACAAAGAAAACAATAACATTATCGATTTACAAAACGAACTTTCACTACACACTACGTGAGCTCGTTAATGAATATTTGTTAGACATTCTCCTTCGGGGTACTCCAAGTACCACAGAAAAGTCCTTTAGTTATAATCAGAATCTCTTAGAGTGAGAACGTGATAGTTGTGTATAGATCTATACTGGGTCCGACAAACCCGCACCTGAGCTGCTTGCAACAGCTAGACCGGCAGGTCTGTGGTGACAAGTGTCATAACTTTCCGACGCCTGAAGAACGTCGCATTCAAGGCCATCTAGTCTTTAGTATGATTATAACATCTCGCATGGAATATTAACACAGCATAAAATTCACGGAAATTCTAGGTCTTTATACAAAGGAGTTTTATTTAAATATAAAACACACACATAAGTATGACGATTTACTTACACGTACTAGGCCCTGTTTCAATTCAGTTTACAACAAATCTTTTAGAAAATATTGGATTTTCTGGAAACAAACTTGTAACAAACGTTAAGGAAACAACATTCATCTTTATAAAATACTTGTGAACTCACCGGCTTTATGCTGATACTCTCTTTTCAAAACAACTTGTATTCTCAGGTAATCAGTAATACAGGTAACCGCAAGATTTCTGAAGTCAAGACGCTAAGGCGTAGATTATTTTGCTACATTTTATCATCATATGTAATTTAATTGAAAACATGTATTTTTGGAACATGTATTTTGGAAACAATGTAATCTTTTAAATTATATCTATGATGGTTGTGTGTTACTTTCTTCACTATAGTTATGATACTGAGCATGACGTCATCCGCCCCCGAACGTTTCCGCCGTTCTGGTTTGGGGGTGTGACAGTTTACGGCCGTAAACTCTAAAGAGTATAAATATGACACTTAGTCATTTTTGGCTCATTCTTCACCTTCCAAGCTCAAGAACACCCACATTCTCTCTCAAGTATCATAAGATCTTCTTCCAAATTTTCCAAAAATGTAAGTGTTTCTTCTCTTGATTTGTTGATACAACACTTCATCTAGTAGTTATACATGATTTCATCCATGAAATCTTCTCTTTTTATTAGATCTTCAAGTGTTCTTCATTTCACCAAGAACACCAAGAACACACACTAGTGTTCTTGGACCTTAAACACTCTTACAAGCTTCCTATAAGTAAGTACACCCCTCTTAACTAGTTATGTGCTTAGATTACTTGTTAAACCATTGAAAAACACCAAGAATCCCCAAGAACACATGGTTTTACGGCCAAGGCAATCTCCTTGGACCGTAAACACCATTAGGTGGTGCATATGTGCCACCATTACTTCCTAGGACTTGGATATTGGACTAGAACCTTTCATGCATGGGCTAAGGACCTTAAACCACGAAATGATAGGAGTTACCAAGGTTTTACGGCCGTAAACCCACTAGGGCCGTAAACCCTAGACCGTAAACTCCATGGGAGTTGGTCCTTGGGCCGTAAACTCTAATAAGGGGGCCATTATGAGCCCTAGTCCCTTCCTAAGCCTTGGATACAAGTCTAGATCACTTCCTTGAGGAGTATAGGACCTTAAACAAACAAAAGGATCAAGCACACATGAGTTTACGGCCGTAAACCCATGGGGAAAATGACTATTGGTGGTAAACTCATGTGGTGTTACCATATGGGCAGTAAACTCCAATGTGAGGCCATACTCTCTTTAGATGCAACCCTTTTGTACTCCTAGCACTTGAATCAAAGTGTTATCCATGTTTTAGGGTGTCTTAACTTGCTTAATTAATTGTTAAAAGACTAATTAGATGCATATATGTGTGTCATTATATGTTAAATAGGATCCGTGTGTGTGTTCAAGTCCTCACTTGACACTTAGCATCCTATACCATCCGTTCATCTGAATCACTCACTGCAGGTGAGTTCATACCCCTTAATCAACCTTTGAAATGATTTTAAATGCTTTTATGGGGGGAATACAAGTTGAACTATTAAGTTATTATATCAATCACATGTGATTAATAACTGTCAATCACATAGATTTTTTCATGCTAAACTATTTTATTCAGCTAAAAGTTTTCATATATTACTTTCAAATCTCTTTTAAAGTACTATAATTTCTTTTTAAATTACTAAACTTTTATCAAAGTCTTTTAAACTTATATTCTTGTTAGATTCATGTCTATATAGATATAGTTATATAAGTAGGGTTTGAAGGACTTAGGACTGATAGCCCGCTTTATTTCATGTTCCTTGTTTGGTTGTGGACTTAGAGTATCCGGTTATTTGTCCGAGTGTCATTGAAGTCCTAGTTATATATCATTTATATCGGTTTAGATATTAAAACTCTTACTCCAGTTCAGCGCCTTTGGGTAGCAAAGGTACCTAGATAACCTCTCAAGTAAACTATAATAGGTATAGTTTAGAAATCAACAATAACTTTTATGAGGAGAACCTAGCTTTATCAATATTCTAAAACTTGTACTTTTAGTAAAAAGAAACGTATATAGAAATCAAAAAACGAGATACATCCTCATGACGCGGATTTCACCGTTGTCGAGTTGGTAACCAGAGTCTCCTGGAGGGAGAGCGGGCATTGTGTGTATAGATCTATACGGGACAGACCATCCCACATCCTGACTGCTAGCTACAGTCCCGGCCGACCAAGCCAAGGGGTGACAAATGTCACATTTATTTTGACGTCAGCAGATCGTCGTGTTTACATCCGGCAATCAGTATGGTTATGAGTATCTTCACATATACCTTATAATTCATGGCTTTAAGGTAATTAGTACCACGGTAGTTTCTACATATAAAACTACGGTGCTATAATATTTTCCCTAATACATTAAACTTAGAACGTTTTTGACATAAAACGATAGTGTAAAACTATATTTTGATAATGATAGTAACATTTGGGAAAAATGCTTTTAAACACAAAGCAGTCGGGTTTTGGTAGAAGGCTACTCATTCCTTTTACACAAAACAGTCGGTTCTTGGTAGAAGACTGCTTTTAGTAGAGAAACTCATGCTTTTAAACATGAAACTGTCAAGTCTTGGTAGAAGACTGCTTTTAGTAGAGAAACTCATTCTTTTAAACATGAAACAGTCGAGTCTTGGTAGAAGACTACTTTATTTAGAAAATATAGGATTTTCTGGAAGGAATTCAAATACTCTATAAACTTTAATCACCATCATCTAATGAGATTATTTTGAGGAAAAACATGTATTTATATCAATGTCATTAAAATACTTATGAACTCACCAGCATTAAAATGTTGATCCTATCTTTCAAAATAACTTGTATTCTCAGGTCGTTAGTAAATAGGTACACTCCGAGAGCTTTTGCGAAGTCAGCCTTGTACCGAGCTGCATCTTATGTTATTCTCTATATCTACTTTTGATGTTGTTGCTAAATGTAATCTATGTAAAAACTTATACTATTAATGCAATGGTTGTTGTACTTTGATTACTATACTGCATGTGTTGTGATACTTGACATGACGTCCTCCACCCCAGAACGTTTCCGCCGTTCCGGTTTTGGGGTGTGACAGTAACTCAGCTCAAATGTCGTGAAGTAGTTAAACTGCCCTCGACTATGCAATCAACTCCCCTCAAACTCCTACACAAAAAGATCTCCTTTAATTACCCTTCCATACTCATGACACCCCTTAAGAGTCAACTCTAGTCAAACTCCAAGTCAAAGTCAACCATTTGGTCAAAGTCAATGTTCTTATCAAAGTCAACCTTCTGGGTTGACTCAACTTGCCGAGTTGGTCCATCAACTCGTCGAGTCCCATAAATCATAAACCTTTTAAATCACGATCCAACTCGTCAAGTCCTTGCACGAACTCGTCGAGTTTCTCCTATCAACAAAATCGGGACATTTCACTACAATTTGTCGATTTCCTCCTTGAACTCGTCGAGTTCTTCAATCTTCAAAACCCCAAAACCATGGCCAACTCGTTGAGTCATCTCCTAGACTCGCCGAGTTTGCTTAATAACAGAAAAGGTTGGGGGACCACGATCCAACTCGCCGATTTGGATGAACAACTCGTCAAGTTCCCTTTAGTCTAAATCCATTTAGTCACTTCCAATCGAGTTCAACGCTTCTAAACCATATATCTGGTCCTCTAGGACTAAGTTACCATGTAAAGTTGCTAACTTTATGTCCATGCATGGTGTCGTGAAGCTAGAAACACCAAAACTAAGTTATATAAGAGATCTATGGCATGGAGAAGGGCCAAGGCTTGATAAAGTTGGCAACTTTAAGCCTCATAAGCTCATGAGTGCCTAGATCTGAAGTCACAACTTCATGATATACTCAAATCTCGAAAATGACTTCAATATGGCCCAAAAGTGACAACATACTACCCTAAATGAAGATCTACGTAATAGAAAGCCAAGGTATCAACTTTATACCTCAAATAAATAAGAAATACAGCTCAAACTCTGGATCTACCAGCTTCCTCTTGAATCCCCAAGCTTCTCCTTCCTTCACAAGCTTCAAAATCACAAAGAATGCACAAAATGGCTCAAAACACTCCAAAAGTGGATAGGGTTTCTTGGCTAGGGTTTCGGACGATGGAGGCTGTAAATGAGGCCAGCCATTTGAGGTTAAGGTGTTTAAATAGGGTGCTAAACCCTAAAAATTAGGGTTTCATTCTGTCAGCCCTACTCGTCGAGTTGAGTCCCTCAACTCGTCGATTAGACTTTAAGTTCCGCGTCCAAGTTTTGTTCCTACTCGACGAGTTTGGGGCCTCCAACTTGTTGAGTTCCTGTTCAAAAATGAATAAATTGATTTAAAATACATACCAGGAACCAGACGTTACACTAATACTCCTTGAATCTCTCCGCAGAATGTGTCTTTCATATAGCCACCTGTGATACAATAAACTGAGTGGGTCAGGTTGGAAAACCTGGTTAGGCATTTCAATCCCACAATGTGATAATAATGTATATCCCAAACCCGCAAATCCAACTATTATCATTAACACAGATATATCATATTTCTAAAACAGTTTATCCCATCCCGTCGATTCCCACGTATAGATCCTATACAACGATCTTACAAGATCTAGCCTAAAGGATCAATATGAACAACAAACTAACGACGCTGCTTCGGAAATTCCCTGGCAGCAAACGAGGATCAATAAATACATCAAACGAGGGGAATGGAATAAGTTTTACCACCGTTCGTAAAAACAACAAGACAATTAAGTTAGGATTGGTTATCTAGATAATTGTGCCTAGCAGTGGTCTGACACCGTGAGGTATTTTACCCCCAGACTCACCCTATCCGACAATACAACATCAGATATACCTAGTAGTGGTCTATTATTGACACACTCTATTAGGCAGTCTACGAAGTTCCCTCAATTATTTCATGAAAGGAAACGTTGACACACAAACCTCATCAAAAGAAAAGGTATGGGGAAATACTAATAAAGTACTCTCGTACGCTCCCGTACGCCGACACATAATAGTGTCAAAAAAGGACTTTGTACATGATAGTACTTCTGGCACATTATAGTACCCTGGTATGAGTAGGTCTCGTACCCCGGAACATAATAACACCCCGGCACAAGTAGCACCTAAGACACAGAGCTTTGAAAAAGATTTGGTACATTGAAAGTACTTTTGTACGTAGGACGTACTCCATCGATCATCAATCTCCTCGAACAGAGTTTATACTCTCTATTCCGATCACACACGTACCCTTAATAAGATACTACCCAATATCCAAACTTAATTGAATTAAGCATCTCTTTTAGGTCTTATTTCATCACTAAGCAAGCCTACAATGCTTATAATCAACTTTCAATACTAACTCTATTTCAGCAACACTATCGTAATTTAGTGTAATATTTTATACAGAGTATTAAGTATTAACATACATTTATCTTCTCATTTATAATACTTCTATTATTATTATCATGTAAATACATCTTAACACATATAGAACCATGTCTGGTTCGCATAGCGTATATCATCAAATATACATATAACACATATTTCCAGATAATAAGCATATAACTCACATATAAACTTTCAACATATATTTAATACATTTATTAATACTTGTATTAAAATCTTGTTCATGAAAGGGACTATGCACTCACTTGTTAAAGTGACGACTCGAAATTTGGGCAGCGCTTCGCTTCTAGCAACTGTCTTTTCCTTTGACGTAACCTAGCATTATTATTGCTAAGTTTTAGTCTAATATTTATTGCGACTAATTATTAGTCTAGATTTATCATTAACTAAAAGTCTACTTTCATGATCTATCAAGTAAGGAACAACCAGGTAGGATCATATTGGAGGTAGGGTCCGTTTGGTATATGAAGTATACTGTTTGGAAATCTCACTTTAAACACCTCACTAAATCACAGCCTAGACATCATCCCCGTAAGTAGATCAATTAGTATAACGACTTGGAATCACAGATAAATCTTGTTTACAGGTTCATAATAACGATAATGAACTTAAACATAATTTATACTTAAAGTATGGTAAACATAACTCACTTACAAGGGAGTTTAGCCAGGAACCGGGCTCTGCGCTGGCAGAACTTCTAAGTCGAAATCTCTTCTTCTCGGGGTCTGCTGACGCTCTGCGACTTGCTACTAACACCTAGGAAGTGCTAGGTAAAGGCTTAGAGGGTTTGGGTGTGTTTGGGAGAGAAATGGGTGAAGAGATGTAAGAAAAAGAGTGAAAACGCCTTCTATTTATAGGCTGTCAGCACCGAGTACGCTGAGCGTAATGGGGTTTTAAGGGTTACACTAAGCATACTCAAAATTATGTTGGGCGTAATGTGCCACGTGTCGCGATCTCGTGCAAAGTCGTGGGGAAGAAGTAGTGGCTCAGATCTTGCCACGTGTCACTCGCTGGTTTAGTCCAAAAATTAATTATCTTCTAAAATCCGTAACTTTCGCAGACGAGCTCTGTTTTGTACGTTCTTTATATCCACGCATAGGTAGCAACGTGATCTACAACTTTCATTTAGACTCCGTTGGTTAATTTTTACTTTCTTTTTAAAGTTATATTTTAACAGGCTTAGACAGTTAAAGTCCGTTAAAAATTCATAACTTTGTCAGTCGATGTCCGCTTTTTACTGTCTTTATATCGTTGAGCTCCTATTCATGAGATCTTCAATTCTTATTTAGATTGTGTCGGCTTAAAATCGATCGATCTAAAATTCGATTTTCGGGCTGTATACTGATATGTAAAATCTTAGAAATATCATAACTTCCTCAAACGAAGTCAGATTTGGACGTTCTCTATATGCACACTCTTGGTTTAACATATACTACGACTTTCGTTTAGATCGCTATGGCTAAAAAGTATTTCGTCAAAAATTTACTTTTTACGATACGCGGAGCCGTGTCGATTTAATAGTGAAACTTCGATGGGTCATAACTTCTTCGTTATAAGTCGGATTTTAGCATTCTTTATATGTACGGAATCCTTGTGACATATACTATACATTGGTTGAGATTGTTTATTCTAAATAATAATCTATCAAAAAGTCATTTTTAACGCTTATTATCTCTAAATTGACTAGCCCGAATCTGTGTGCGTTACAATTATCTCCCCCTTAGGATGATTACGTCCTGGAATCATCAACAAAAAAGGGCTTGTATAATGACTCCATATGTTATCTTTTCATCCTATGTAATAATCGTAACTCTTTTGTCCTTTCAAATGAGTATTTATCTTTTGGACTTCTTGACTGCTGGTCGTGCTCAATCTTGCATCTGCTCTTCGTACTATGTTGGATTTTCAATCGTAACCTTTGAGTTAGAAACTCGATCTTTATTGGATACTCCTTCTTCTTCTTAACAGAATTAACTTAAGATAAGTTCTTTACTTCGATTACCATAATAGACCGATGGGTCATGTTCTAATGACCTTTCATCGTATGATCCAATGCTTAGACTCAGGTCTTTTAGAGTCAAATGCCAGAATGGAAGATACCTTCCTTCATGTTCTAATGTAAAATAATCACATTCTAGCATGTAGCACTTATACCTACAAGCTTCTTACTTTAACGGCGATTGCGATACTTCTATTGATCGCTTCGATTATCTTTTACTTCAATCTTCTGGCTTAAGTCGGATACTACATCGTGTTGGATTAGGTGTCTAAGCCCATAAATATAATTGGTATGTACTTGACCCGAGAGTAGCATGGTCCATTCGGGTTGCATATCACCAGGACAATTTGTGGATAGCTGTTTGAGTAAGAGGTTATTTATGATTTATTAATATATTATAAGTTCTAATATATTAATATGAAATCATATGATTTAAGTAGTATTGATCAAGAATTAATTTGGAATTAATTTAGTGATCAAAAGAGACTAGTTAAATTAATGGGGACTAATTGTGTAAATTAGTTATATATATATATATATATATATATATATATATATATATATATATATATATATATATATATATATATATATATATATATATATATATATATATATATATATATATATGGTTGGGCTTATGATACATGATGGACTAAGTTTATGGATGAATCCATAAAGAGTTAGCCCACTTGAGTCATGGATCATGGATAATAATCCCAAGGGTATGGATTAGGGTTTACCCATGACTCTTGGATTCCTATATATATATATATATATATATATATATATATATATATATATATATATATATATATATATATATATATATATATATATATACACACACATAAACCCATGGCTAAAATCGGTTCCAAGACGTGTTCTTGGAGTTCATAACCGATTGGTGTGCCTAGTAATCTCTCTCAAGTTCTCCTTTGTCCTAGGTGTGTTGTGAACCGTTTGAGGCATCACACTTGGGGTGCTAAGTTCTTAAAGGCCAAAACTACAAGCTACAACAAGAGGTAATTATATAACTCATTTTTATGTTGTTTATGTCAATTGTATGCTAGTTGTAGGCTTAATGCTTTGGAAACAATATTGCATGTATAATTAGAGATAACATAGATCCAAAGCATTTAGGGTTGTATGTGCACCATAAGATGTTGTAGTATACTAAAACCCAACAGTGGTATCAGAGCC
This sequence comes from Lactuca virosa, assembly GCF_052849685.1. Taxonomy (NCBI): domain Eukaryota; kingdom Viridiplantae; phylum Streptophyta; class Magnoliopsida; order Asterales; family Asteraceae; genus Lactuca; species Lactuca virosa. The sequence continues at coordinate 257,996,297 of NC_136434.1, forward strand.
TATGATTGTTTTCTATTATATTTGATGCATGGCTTAATTTTCAAAGTTGAAAAAATCAATTTTCTGGCCTCTGACTGATGAACTTGCCGAGTCCACTGGCTGACTCGACGAGTCCACTCAGTATAAGGTCAACTCGGCGAGTCATGTTCATGTACTCGACGAGTTGATGCTTCTGATGGCAGATTTTTGGGTTTTTTTGGCCTGTTTTGGATTAGGATCGTTACCACAAAATGTTTTAGTTCATAAAATTTGATTTTGTTGATATGGTAGTGATCATGCTTATCCAATTAAAAGATAATTGTCAAAATTTTCAAGATTTGTATTAGTTTATATGATTAGGCTAATTTCTTGCAAATTGTTGATATGAATTATTTGACTTATGAGTTTAACTTGATCATAGATAAATTATTTGATTATTTTGTTAATTGAAATATTTGATCTTAACATGTTTTTAATGTCCTCCATAACTTGTCCTCAAGTAATGGAACATGAAAAGTTTTTTCATAAAAACCATATTAACTCATAGGTTATGGAAAACCAAAAGTTTTCAAGAGTTACAAAACTTGCCCTCAAGTTTTGGTATTTGAAAAGTCTCAAATTAAGAAACTCTTGTAATTAAAAAGGTGTAACTCTTGGGTTCATAAATTAAAAAAATTAATTAAATAGTTTTTAATTTTGAATTTTTATTTAGAACCTTGATGCCTTAAATAGTTAAATTACACCTTATGGACTTTATTAAATTAATTAAAGTGTTTAATTAAAAGAAAATTAATAATTCCATAATGACATGGTTTAAGTTTAATTAAATTAAAAGTATAATGTATTTAATAAAATTAAACCATCAAGTATTTTAAATGTGTAAAATACACCCTTATACTATTATAATATTAAAAGTTTAATAATTATATATATGTATAAGTAAAAGGTCAGTCTTACCGTTAGTAGGTATCATTCACGAAGCCGGTCTATGGGGGGGTATAAGGTTACTTCCTATGAAATGGCAGTTTAATGGGTGTCCACTCTCACCCACCGCTTCCTTGACTGGTGTAGGGTCGTTATCCGAACGGGTAGGATAGGACAATAATTTTCATTAAAAGTATAATGATAAATATAAGGTAACTAAACTTTTATTAAATTCCCAATCTTAGTTACTTTAGGAAAAATGTGAAAATGGTGCTAATCCATGAAATTACACTTTGCACATTGTTAAGTCGTTAGTGGAGCGTGTGTGGTTAAACGGTACATTGATTAGGTGATTTGTAACATTGGGTGTACCAAGCTAATTTGCATGGTTATTCACACCTTGTTTGTGATCCTCGGCATCCCAGTCACAAACATGAAGGGAACAATTGAGATTTAAAAGTGCCATTGAAAAGTTCAATGAATCTCAAAAGATCTGGGAATTTCAAATCCAATTAAAAATTAATAATCTATTTCGATTTTCATTGCGGAAATTGGTAAATCGTCATTTACCTACCTTCAAATATTCTACAATTGAATTACGGCATCCCTTTTTGCAATTGTAGAATATTGTGTTGGGTCCTAGCCTTAATATTTCGTTTTAGGTGTAATATTAAGGACTTAAATCAACTAACTTGAATTTCTCCCTCATAGATGTCTAGTTCTGACAACTATGGTCTTCCTTTTTTTTTTGGAAAAAGCTTTCTAATGAAGATGATATCCCACTTGGCGATCAAGGTGAAAGATTAATCCCTTTATCGTGCATTAATGGGACTGGAAATCATACTTCACTTCCTCCACCTCCTCCAAATATTCTCCCTAACCCACAAGTTCAAAGACTTGAAAAGTTCAAGGTCACTCAAGACCTATTGTCTAGCGAACACCAAGATGGAAGGTCTGTGTGTGCACATGTCTTGGAGATGAAGTCACACATTGACAGGCTGGGAATGTTGGGTGTCGTTGTTTCAAGGAAGCTGGTTGTTGACTTGGTTCTTCAGTCACTCCCTAAGTCGTATGGTGAGTTCATTAAGAACTACTATATGATAGAGCATGATATGACCCTTATCGATCTTGCCTATTTACTTGTTGCTGTTGAATCAGAAATGATTTGGCGCACTGGTAAAGCAAATTTGGTTGGAAGATCTACTTCCCAAACTTCCATGGACATTGACAATGGAAACATTAGAAGTCCAGAAAATATTTCTCTTTCCAAGGGAAAGGGAAAGGCTAAGTCTGAGATTATCTCGTGTACCATTCCAAAAGAATCTGTTTGCTTCTATTGCCAAGAGAAGGGGCATTGGTTGCAAAGCTGCCATTTCTACCTGAAAGACCACAAGGATGGTAAAATCAGAGTGTATGACTCTGCTTCAGGTAAGTCCACTATCTAACTCTATTAAGTTCCTATTTCGAGATTCTTAATACATGATGTAATGTAATTACATTTTGATGTTTTGGAGAATCGAAGAAAAGAAAGGAAACTTAAAGGAAGAGTAAGCTGATTCTAATCATGAAGAGATGGATTTCGATCGCATGGTTCGATGATCAGAATTTTGAGTTGCTGCTTAAGAGTTATGATAGATTGCTTAGGAATAGATAACAACATAGTTTTCATATGTATTTGCATTGTAAGGGTAAGTCTTCCGCAATTTTTATAAATAAAGAAAAGTTTTGAAATTTATCTTATTTTAAGTTTCCTTACAATGGCATTTGTGAAAATTGTTGTTTATATGTTTCCATTGATAGCAATATTGGAAAATGGATTTGATTCTTTCGTTTGTGGTAGTGTCATAATTTACCAAATAAGGATATATTCTCATCACCCAAGTTTCAGTTGGATAGAAACTTGGAATCATGCGACTTGTATTGTGTGATGAATGAGAACTTCATCTTTGGGAAATTAAGACTAATTCCTTGTTCACATGTATATGTGAGTCAAGTAAAGGACTAGGGAATCAGGTACACTTGGTTGTGCGTTGATCAGGTCCACCACAAAGAATGATAAGACTATTCGTTATGATTTACTAAAGTTTAGTAAATATTGTTATGCTTACAAGATTAAGTATAATTATGAATCGTTGGAAAAGTTTCAATGTATGGCAGAACGAATAAGAAGAATCAAATTAGGTAGAAAGATAAAAGTTTCTCCAATCTAAGAAGAAAGGAGAGTACTTGAGTATCGTGTTTTATGATTATCTTAGTGATTGTGAAACCATATCACAATTGATCCTCCAAGGACATTTTAGTGCATTTGTATGGCTAAGAAGAGGAATCGTGAATTGTTGAAATGGTTAAATCAAGAAGATAAATCATACTTCGTTCCAAAAACAAGTCTTAGAGTCACACTCCAAGATTGAGCCTTGAGTGACATAATCTTAAGGAAGGTTTATAACACTCATCAAATGTAGAGTAAATGTTTTCTTACTCTTGTACATTTGAAATTGGTAAGTTGTGATGTTTTGGATAAGATAAAGACCAACTAAGACCAATTGTGTGAAGTGTTTGTCTTGATAAGAAACCGCACTAACTCTTGAATATTTGTTTGTCAAGTAATGTTCCTTGACAAAGTGAATCTTATATGTCAAGAGGTCAGTGGGAGTCTTAAGGATCTTGAATAGCTTCAAGAACTAATCAAGAATAAACCTATTGTTAATCACTAGCACACGACTTGAGGTTTGTAACCTATCGTGTTGACATATTCTTGTTTTTGAGCCCATTCCAGTTAAAGTTGACTATGCATGTGAGTTCTATGAGTGCTCAATTGTTTACATAACAACTTGGAAGCAATGGTAGGCCCTTGTGCTGCCAGGTGGCAAGAAATTAAGATTGAACAAGTTCAGTCCATATGAGTTTGGATTTGTCACTAACCTTGTCTTGTGATTATGGTTATGACAAATTCACATGGATCGGAACACATACACCATAAAACCTAAGTGTCATAAGGTTTCTCTCCGATTCATGAAAATGATTGTGAGGAAACACTTTCACTAAGTAGATTTTAAGGATATAGAAATTGTGTTATATGCATTCTCAAATTCGATTATGATTACGGCATCCCTCTTCATAGTTCGAATTGTGAGAAATGGCAAAAGGTCTAAACATTTCAGACTTATGGCTATAAGTTTTAAAATTGTTTAGACACACATGTGAGCTATCTAAGGAAAGGTATATGAGTTTGAGAAGCCTAGATAAAGTCTTATCGAAGCATATTATATCAGAAATCTGAACTTTGGTAGGAAAGTCAATAAGTATTGATTTCTAGAAATCCAGCTGATTTCTGGGTACATGTCAAAGCTAGTGGGAGCATAAGTGTTATGCTAATAAGAATGTAATTATTATGCTAGTGGGAGAATAATTATTATGGTAAGTGTTGCAAGTTAGCAATGTTAATTATAGAAAAACAAAAGTTTCAATTTGCAAAGTTGCTAGAGTTTGAAAAGTTGTTTTGCTATAATTAAGGGAGAGGAATTTATACTTCATTTCAATTCTAAAAACTTATATTGAGATTTTAATCAAATTTAGTCAAGGATATATATGAATGCTATGTTGGAATGGTTCAACATAAGGAAATTCTATACATATAGAAATGTTAATTGCATTCTCAAATTCGATTATGATTACGACATCCCTCTTCATAGTTCGAATTGTGAGAACATGGCAAATAGAAATATTATAGCAAAAGACTGACCAAGTATCATGTCTTTATGTAAGACATTATGAATCGTGTCCCATATGCTTCGGCTATAGGCTCGATTGCATATGCTATAATATTCTCGTGTTCTAATTTTTCCAAATGCCTAGGGCATTAAGAGGGAAAAAGGAATAGAACCGGATATGACTAAAGTAGTTAAGCAGTTGTCGAGGACAATCTGAGGTTTACCAAAGATTGGTTGCTTATGGACAGTTGGAAATATATTCTGAATTTTGGAAGGACCATATTGACATACTCTGAGAAGAGGTAACTCTTGTTCAGAAGTGATAGTCAAAATGGGAATATGGAAATGTTTCCATAAGTGGAAGTTATTCTTTAAATCTATGTAAGATTAGAAAACTTAATGCAAGAAGGATGTTCAAAGGAATGTAATTTAAATGTGAGACTTCGTTTCCATGGAATTGATCTCCATTGGAATACTTTGTAATGTCTGTTGCCAAGTCTCTGTGACTTTTGTGCATAGTCATTACAAGAGGATCATTGCATATAAGTTTAAAATCTAACAGATTATAGCGAATCGCAAGAATTTGGTATTCTTACATTTACGATAAGGATTTGGAATTGTGAAATTAATGTCATTGAAATGCTTTCAATTGATCTATTTCACAAAGAAAGGACCATAGGCAAACATAGTGTGCATGTTTGGAGCATGGCATAACTGTTGTTTTAATTCAAGTATTAAGTTGATTAGTCGAAACATTATACAATGAATAATGTGTAATCAATATGGTGATTAAATAAAAGGTGCTTTATTTATATTCACAAGTTCTTAGACCATATTGGATTCAATTATTCTTTTGTTTCACTTTGCATGTTTTGACTTCCCGAATAACTAGGTTATTCAAACTATCTACAGTCGATCATACTTTGGAAGTAGGTGATGAGGCAAGACTATCATGAATCTAACTGTAGATTGTCTAGGTGTTTTAGACATAGCACAAGATGGCTGCAGCGTTCATGAGTACTCCTGGAATAAGATTCGAGTATTGGATTAAACTCACGCTCATCTGAATCACTTCATGGATTTATCACGAGTGATTGTGAGACGATAATATCTTATATTCTTGAAACCAAGACATGTGAGTTGTTATTTACAAGTCGGTTGCACATTTACATATGTAAACGCACCAATAACTTGGTGTTATAAAACATATTGTTGTGTGTGATTTGATGAGTAAGTACAAGCAATCATTTGATTCGAATTTTATCCATTCCTTTTACCCTTAGAGGAATAAAAGCGATATATGTGGGCCCCTCGATGATTTAGTGATGACACCCTAAGCGCTTGGCCAAGACTGGACTGATTTGATTTGTTCAATTAGTCGGTCGTCATAAATCGGAAATCGGGAAACAACAGATGGACAGAGAGAATGATTATAATCCATGTCTCAGTCCATATGATATCTTGTAGAATGTAGGAATACATGATCCCTTATCTAATGGACGCGTCATTGACTAGGTAACAGTTCGACAACGGCTTTTAAGAGCTACGATTGCTAGTCGGGATTTTGGAGTCGTACTTGCAATAATAGTTATTAGACTTATCCAAGTGGGAGACTGTTGGATTAGGTGTCTAAGCCCATAACTATAATTGGTATGTACTTGACCTGAGAGTATCATGGTCCATTCGGGATGCATATCACCGGGACAATTTGTGGATGGATGTTTGAGTAAGAGGGTATTTATGATTTATTAATATATTATAAGTTCTAATATATTAATATAAAATCATATGATTTAATTAGTATTGATCAAGAATTAATTTGGAATTAATTTAGTGATCAAAAGAGACTAATTAAATTAATGGGGACTAATTGTGTAAATTAGTTATATGTATATATATGGTTGGGCTTATAATACATGATGGACTAAGTTTACGGATGAATCCATAAAGATTTAGCCCACTTGAATCATGGATCGTGGATAATAAGCCCAAGGGTATGGATTAGGGTTTACCCATGATTCTTGGATTCTTACATATATATATATATATATATATATATATATATATATATATATATATATATATATATATATATATATATATATATATATATATATATATATACATAACCCCATGGCTAAAATCGGTTACAAGACGTGTTCTTGGAGTTCATAACCAATTGGTATGCCTAGTAATCTCTCTCAAGTTCTACTTTGTCCTAGGTGTGTTGTGAACCGTTTGAGGCATCACACTTGGGGTGCTAAGTTCTTAAAGGCCAAAACTACAAGCTACAACAAGAGGTAATTCTATAACTCATTTTTATGTTGTTTATGTCAATTGTATGCTAGTTGTAGGCTTAATGCTTTGGAAACAATATTGCATGTATAGTTAGAGAAAACATAGATCCAAAGCATTTAGGGTTGTATGTGCACCATAGGATGTTGTAGTATACTAAAACCCAACATGTCGAACATGGTTCTCTGAACCACGTACAATACATATCTTAGTCGGACTCGATATTATATGACCACCAGGGTCGGAATAACAATCATCTTCCTAGTCATTACCGAAACAATGGTAACGATATATATGAACAAAAGGTAATCAATTACTAGTGCCTTGGTAACCTCGTGACTTTCCATGATCCAAGTACGAGTCATGTGCTTCCGGTAGTATAGGCCTCTACTACATTTCACACCTACTAATACTCGTCCCAAGTATTGTCTCTCAGTTCTCCAAGTCACCATACAAGAATTTCACATAGTCATTTAACACATCGGATAACATAACTAAGGTTTATATTATTTCTTGTAACGATTACATAGACATTCGAGTTCAACCTATACTATGCCTATTAGGCTACACCACATGATACTATCTATATGGCTACTTAATAGCTTGATCTTCAGATATATATATATATATATATATATATATATATATATATATATATATATATATATATATATATATATATATATATATATATATCCTTACTCCTAATCCATTGGATTATCACCTACTTCATTAAGGATCATTTGGAATGCTCTTTCCTTTGGCTTCGGCGGTATATTTGGCTTTGTCGCTCCTTCCCTCTTTGGGCAGTCTTGCTTGAAGTGTCCTTCTGCACCACACTTAAAGCAGAATTCTCTCTTGGTCGTGCATTTATAGTGACCAGTCTTCCTGCATTTGAAGCAGATCACCTCTTTAGAGCATCTCCCAATGTGTTTTCTTTTACACTTGTCACACCACTTTTCTTCATTGTTATCCCCATACCTCTTCTTTTTGGGATCAGACTTCGGGAACCAATTTTTCTTTTCGGATCTTGAAGACCCCTCAAACTTCCACTTCTCGCCAACTTCAACCTTATTGGCGGTTTTTCCTTTGATCATTTCTTCAACAGACTTAGCAACCCAGATGGTCGCCTCAACAGTAGGTTCCTGGCGTACTGGTATAGTGTACTCCCATGGTAGTCCCTTTTTATACTTATCGATTTTCGTTAGCTCGTTAGGGAAGATGCGCAAATCAAAATCCATCTTGTCTATGAAGGCATTGGTATACTCATCAATGGACATGTTACCCTTTTTCAATGTCAAAAACTGGTTCTCTAACTCTAGAATGTTTTGGGATGAGCAGAACTTGCGTTTAAAGTGTACCAAGAATTCTGCCTATGTTAGTTGTAGTGGCTCATTGGCGCTTATGATCTTTCCCAAAGTGTTCCACCAACGTGTTGGGTTTTGAGCATTCTAATACTCCTATGGTGTACATGCAACCCTATATACCTTGGATCTATGTTTTCTCTATTATACATGGAAATATCAATTTCCAAGGTATCATCCTAACTAGCATATTATGGAGTATATGCAATATGAAATATAGTTGAATGACATACCTTTTGTTGTAGCTTGATTCCCTGTACCTTTAAGAGCTTAGTGCCCCAAGTGTTGCACCCAAGGTTGCAGAAATCGCTCGACGGTAGCTCGGCGGTGGACTGGGGTCAAGGGATTAATCGGCTAGGCGGGGATTAATCGGGGACCATTAATTATTAAAACTATTATTAAAAAATTAATAAATATAACATTAATCCTAAGAATTAATAAAAATTATCACATAATTAAACTAAGAATCCAGTTTTTTGTTTGTGCATATAAACATTATTATAACTAATTCCATGAGGCCCTTAAATATAAAATGATCTGGGAAATATGGTTTCTTAAAAAAATTAAAACAAAAAACTGAAGATTGCAAAGATCTGTAGTTAAAAATATTGTACTTGGATGTAATGATTCTTGTAAACCCATCAATCTTCCAACACAATGGAGAATTATAACAAAACCACCCTCAAGGGCAAATTGGTCAAGAGACCAACCAAAGAGAACTAGACCAATAACCAACAACCTGAAAGACACAAAATGAATTTTATGCTTGTAATTTAACATTTCAGCACATCAAAAGAGATCAATAATTGTAAATGGTTAATTGCAGGTAAAATACACCAGGCTCCATGAGTTAGCAGTGATGATGACAGGTCCTTCACAGTCAAAAAAATACAATTCATAATTCCAAAACAAGTTTGAGCTCTGCACAGCAGCACCTTCATATCTGATCACATTTGCATCTGATCACATTTATATCTAATCACATTTGCAAGCCCCTGCCAATAGAAGTCGCATTATATCACAATTTTTAAAAAGTAAACATATCAATGCAAGATATGAGAATAAATCAATAATAATATCCCTAGATGATTGATAAGAGAAATAATAGATGAACATAACATTCCACCGATCCAGAGCCCTGCACAGCAACACCTTCGACATTCATCTTGATCACTCATTCGTATCTGATCACCTTCAGCACAACAACACAGCAGCACTTTCTTCGAATCGACCTCATCTTGAAACAATCACATTCAATTTTGATCACTCATTCGTATCTGATCACCAATTCCGACTTGAAATCATTCAGTTTTAACTTTCACTGCTTTGACCATTAAATTGAATTAACGACGACCAACAAAAACAATTTTCTGAAATAGATTTTTCAGATCAAACAAATCGATTCAACAATCTGCTATGTGAACTAAGAAGAAGCGAAGAAGAAAGAAGAAAATAGGAGTTAAACCATCTGGTTCAGGTTCTTCACCCTCGATTCGACCTCATCTTTCTTCACCCTTGATTCGACCTAATCTCCTTCTCACCAATTATTTCCAGATTACCCGATTATTGATTGTTGATTGGGTTCGGTACTTGTCGTATGACGGTGCTCAGTTTGATGTCGTTCCTTTGATGGCGTGGCAGAAGATGATGGCAGAAGAATAACGACAACAGGGGAGGAGTCGGAGTCGAGCAGGCGAGGAGTCAGACGATCAAGAAAATTAGGGAAGAACAAGATGCAAAAAACATATATGGAAGAGTAAAATTTGATCATCCCACATCGAAGTTGGAAACATTATATCAAGGAAAAACACTCTATAAAAGGAAATCCTCCCTAAGAGAAAAAATGCACTTATGTTTTAGGCAAACCGGCTCCTTTGAGCTGGTGGGTCCTTTAGAGTCAGTTGGACCGATTTGGTCCGATTTGGTCCGAGTTGGGCCGGTTTTGACCGATATTGACTAAGGCCGCCTAGTTTAACCCTCTAACACCTATTCATAGGCGGTTGGAGGCCGCCAAGCGCCTAGGCACTGATTAATCGGCCGCCTAGACAGATTTTTACAACCATGGTTGCACCTCAAATGGTTCACACAACACCACCAACAATTGGAATAACTTGAGAGAAGATCATTTACACTGAAAATCGGCTAGCCCTCATGTGTCTATCACTAGTCACTCCTTAGTCCCAACTTCATGAGCTAGAGGGGTCCTTATTTAGTGTGCACATTAGGGTTACACCATGTAACTCATGACTTTCCATATTCCTCATGATCCATGGGTTTTAACCTCAATGGAGTATCCATGGGTCACCACATGGGTTTAGCCCAACATGAAGAACTATGGATCATAAGCCCACTTTATAAGAATGAATGATTTACCAAATCAATCCCCATTTATTTAATTAGTCTTTTTTGATCACAAAATTAATTCCAAACTAATTCTTGATCAATACTAATTAAATAATATTAATATATTAGAACTTATAATATATTAATAAATCATAAATATCCTTTTCTCACAAAATTCTATCCAATTTGTTCTGATGCCATGCAACCCAAATGGACCATGCTACTCTCGGGTCAAGTACATACCAATAATAGTTATGGGCTTAGACACCTAATCCAACAGTCTCCCACTTGGATAAGTCTAATAACTATTATTGCAAGCATGACTCCAACCCGACTAGCAATCGTAGCTCTTAAAAGTCGTTGTCGAACTCTGATCTAGTCAATGACGTGGCCATTAGATAAGGGATCATATATTCCTCCATTCTGGATATCATATGGACTGAGACATGGATTATAATCATTATCTCTGTCCATCTGTTGTTTCCCGATTTTCGATTTATGACGACGGACTAATTGAACAAATCAAATCAGTCAGGCTTGGCCAAGCACTTAGGAGTCTCATCACTAAATCATCGAGGGGCCCACAGATATCACTTTTATCTACATGGGGTAAAAGTAACGGATAAACTTCGACCCAAATGCTCGCTTGTACTTACTCATCAAATTACACACAACGATATATTTTATAACAACCAAGTTACTGGTGCGTTTACATTTGTCGATGTGCAACCGACTTGCAACTACAACTCACATGTCTCCATTTGAAGAATATAAGATATTATCGTCTCATTATCACTCATGATAATATCCATGAAGTGATTCAAATGAGTGTGGGTTGAATCCAATACTCGAATCTTATTCCCGGAGCACTCATGAACACTGTAGCAAACTTGTGCTATGACCAAAACACACCTCTACAGACCCATTCAAGACAGTCTTGCCTCAATACCTACTTCCAAAGTATGATCGACTGTATATGGTTTGAATAACCTAGTTATTCGTGAAGTTAAAACATGCAAAGTGAAACACAACAATAATACTAATCCTATATGGCCCAAAAACTTTTGAGTCATATTGATTACTTATTATTCATTGTATAATGTTTCGAATAATCAACTTAATTAAAACCATAGTCATGCCATGCTCCAAGCATGCACACTATGTTTGTCTAAACAATAGTCATGCCATGCTCCAAGCATGCACACTATGTTTGTCTAAACAATAGTTATGCCATGCTCCAAGCATTCACACTATGTTTGTCTATGGTCCTTACTTTGTGAAATAGATCAATTGAAAAACATTTCAATGATGCTCATTTCAAAATTTCAAATCCTTATTGCAAGTGTAAGAATTCCAAATTATTGTCACTGCTAGAAAGTGTTAGATTCTAAACTATCATGCAATGATTCTTTTGTAATGTCTAAGTGCCAAAAGTCACAGAGACTTGACCAATGATATTACAAAATTGTTACAGGACAATTCCATGGAAATGAAGTCTCAAATTCAAAGTACATTCCTTTGAACATCCTTCTTGCATAAAAGTTTCTAACTTTCTCATCTATTCTTCAACTCCCAATACGGAAACATTCCATATTTGCCATACGACAATTCATTATTAATAGACTCCTGTCTATTCATAATAATGCCAATATGGTCCTTCCATTACTATACTTCCAACTGTCCTTAAGTGACCAATCCTCGGTGAACCTTAGATTGTCCTTTAACAGTTGTTTAACCACTTTAGTCATATCCGGTTCTATCCCTTTTTCCTTCTTAATGCCCTAGGCACTTGGAAAATTTAGAACGGATGAGTATTATAGCACATGTAATCGATCCTATACCCGAAGCATATGGGACACAATTCATAATGTCTAACATAAAGACACGATACTTAATCAGTCTTTTCGTATAAATTTTTATAATTGCCATGTTCTCACAATTCAAATTATGAAAAAGGATGTCGTAATCATAATCAAATTTTGAGAACGCAATTAACATTTCCATATATAGAATTTCCTTATGTTGAACCATTCCAACATAACATTCATATATATTTTGACTAAAATTGATTAAAAACTCAATCTAAGCTTTTAGAATTAAAATGAAGTATGAATTCCTCTCCCTTAATTATAGCAAAACAACTTTTCAAACCCTGCAACTTGTGATTTGAAGCTTTGTTTTCTATATGTAACATTGCTAACTTGCAACACTTTACATAATAATTATGCTCCCACTAGCATTATAATTATTATCTTACCAACATAACACTTATGCTCCCACTAGCTTTGACATGTACCCGTAAATCAGCTGGACTTCTAGAAATCAATACTTATTGAATTTCTTACCAAAGTTCAGATTTCTGATACGAGATGCTTCGATAAGACTTTATCTTGGCTTCTTAAAATCATACATCTTTCCTTAGACAGCTCACATGTGTGTATAAACAATTTTAGAACTTACAGAAATAAGTCTCAAATGTTTCGACCTTTTCCATTTCTCACAATTCGAACTATCAAGAGGGATGCCTGTCACACCCCAAAACCGGAACGGCGGAAATGTTCGGGGGCGGAGGACGTCATGTACAGTATCATAATAATGCATAATAGTAAACAAGCAACAACATCATCCATTGCATTAATAGTAATAATTTTAATACAAGTGTGTTCTGAAGTTTATAAGACACCAAAATGTATAATCAAAATAAAAGATGAGTCTTGAATGTGCTCCATCTTCTCAAAACCTGGCCATCGGTACCTGTCTACTGGCGACCTGAGAATACAAGTTATTTTGAAAGCGTAGATCAGCATTAAAGCTGGTGAGTTCATAAGTATTTTAGTGTCATTGTTTGTATAAGTTTGGAGAATGTATTTGTAAATGTTTGATGTAAAAGTTTGTAAGTGTTTGATGTAAATGTATGTAAACTTCCTAGAAAATCCTATATTTTCTACTAAAGTAGTCTTCTACCAAGACTCCACTGTTCTCTATGTTTGTTCTTTTGTAAAAGTGTGAGTTTTCCCAAACTATGACTATCATTACCAAAATATAGTTTATCATTACCGTTTATGTGAGAATATCACAATGTGAATGAATTGGGAAAAATAAAGATGTACTGTAGTTTTATCTAGGTAACTACTAATGTACTAACTACCTTTAAACTTGTTAGTTAATTAAGGTAAAATGTGATATGATTGTAACCATACTCGATTGACCAGTAAAACACGACGTTCTAGACGTCGAAATGATATGACATTCGTCACCCGCAGACCTACAGGTCCCACTGTAGCTAGCAGCAAGGTGTAGGAGGGTCATGTTGGGTTTTGAGCATTCTAACACTCCTATGGTGTACATGAAACTCTATAAACCTTGGATCTATGTTTTCTCTATTATACATGCAAATATTAACTATTCCAAGGTTTCATCCTAACTAGCATATTATGAAGCACCTATACTACAAAGTTCTAGTTAGATGACATACCTTTTGATGTAGCTTGATGTCTTCAAGCTTTAAGAGCTTAGCCCCAATAGTGTGGAAGCCTCAAGTGGAATCACAAATCACCAAAACACCTTGGAAAACCTTTAGAGAATATGGATACTTGGCTCACACTATGAAATCGGTTATTGCCCTCTTTAGTGTATCCACACTAGCCACTAGCATAATTTCATGAACCATAAGACCCTTTATATAGTGTGGAGGATTAGGGTTAAACCCTAATACCCATGACCTTTCATTTCCTACGATCCATGGGTTAAAGCTCCATGGACTATCCATGAAGACTTAGCCCAACCTAAATAAACTTGGCCCACTACACATATATATATCTAAGAGTCCATATTTAATTAGTTCCTTTTGATCACTTAATTAATTATAAATTAATTCTTGATCAATACTAATTAAATAATATGATTATATATTAATATATTAGAACTTATAATATATTAATATAAATCATAAATATACTATTCTCAAAAGACTATCCATATAAATTGTGTCGGTGAAGTGCAACCCAAATGGACCATGCCGGGTCGGGTCAAGTACATACCAAATATAGTTATGGACTTAGACATTAATCCAACAGTCTCCCACTTGGATAAGTCTAAAACTATTATTGAGTATGACTTCAAAAACCAACTGGCAATCGTAGCTCTTAAAGCCGTTGTCGAACTCTGACCTTGTCAATGACTTGTCCATTAGATAAGGGATCATATATTCCTCCATTCTATATATCATATGGACTGAGACATGGATTATAATCATTCTCTCTGTCCATTTGTTGTTTCCCGATTTTCGATTTATGATGACTGACTGATTGAACAAATCAAATCAGTCCTGGCTTGGCCAAGCACTCACATGTGTCATCGCTAAATCATCGAGGGGCCCACAAATATCGCTTTTATCCCAAAGGTAAAAGGAATGGATAAACTTCGACTCATATGGCTTGTTCTACTACTTGTTGAATCATACACAAAGGCACGTTTTATAACATCGAGTTACCAAATGCGTTTTCGTGCAATCAATGTATAACCAACTCATAGTAACAACTCATATCTCTAGGTTTGAAGAATATAAGATATTATCGTCTCATGATCACTCGTGATAAAATCCATGAAGTGATTCAAATGAGCGCGGGTTGAATCCAATACTCAGAACTTATGAGCACTCATGAGTATTGTAGCACCACTTTGTCCACCAACTTGGACCTCTACAAACCAACCCATGACAGTCTTGATTCATATCTACTTCCAACATATGACCGACTGTGGATGGTTTGAATAACTTAATCATTCAGGAAGAGCGACTTAGTTATTCTGGAAGTCAAAACATGCAAAGTGAAACACAAGAATAAATGAATCAAATATGGTATCAAACCCATTGAATATAAATAAACACTTTTATTTATCACCATACTGATTACTCATTATTCATTGTTTCGGTTTTATCAACTTTATACTTGAATTAAAAACACTAGTTGTCCCATGCTCCAAGCATGTACACTATGTTTTTCTTAAACAATAGCTTTGCCATACACCAAGTATGCACTCTATGTTTGTCTATGATCCTTACTTTGTGAAATAAACCAATTGAACATAATTTCAATGATTCTAATTTCACACTTCCAAATCCTTGTCGTAAATGTAAGAATTCCTAACATTTATCGAAATCTGTTTAGATTTTAAACTTATATGCACTGTTCCTCTTGTAATGATTATGCACAAAGCCACAAAGACTTGGCAACAATCATTACAGAGTATTCCAATGGAGAGAAATTCCATGGAAACGATGTCTCAAATTCAAAGCGCATTGCTTTGAACATGCTTCTTGCATTAAGTTTCTTTAACCTTACACAGATTGCTTCCACCTATGAAGACAACTCTATAATCCCATTTTGACTACCACTTCTGAACAAGAGTTGCCTCTTTTCAGACTATGTCAATATGGTCCTTCCAATATTAACAGTATACTTCCAACTGTCCTTGAGCAACCAATCTTTGGTAAACCTTAGATTGTCCTCGACAATTGCTTAATCACTTTAGTCATATCCAATTCTAGACATTTTCCTCCTTAATGCCGCAAGGCATTTGGAAAATTCAGAAAGGATAAATATTATAGCACATGTAATTGATCTTGTACCCAAAGCAAATGGGACACGATTCATGATGTCTCACATAAAGACATGATTCTAGACCAGTCTTTTGCTACAATATTTTTATTTGTCATGTTTTCAAAATTTGACTATGAAGAGGGATGCCGTAATCATAATCGAATGTTGAGAACACAATATATAGAATTTCCTTAAGTTGAACCAATCCAACATGAAATTCATATATATATTCTTGACTAAAGATGATTAAGGTCTCAATCTAAGCCTTTAGAACTGAAATGAAGTATATCCTCTCCCTTAATTATAGCAAAACAACTTTTTCAATCCCCGCAGCCTCACGAATTGAAACTTTTGTTTTCTATAATTAACATTGCTAACTTGCAACACTAACAATAATTATCATGTTCCCACTAACATGATGACTATTAGCATAACACTTATGCTCCCACTAGCTTTGACATGTACTCAGAAATCAGCTGGACTTCTAGAAATCAATACTTTATTGACTTTCTTACCAAAGTTCAGATTTCTGATACGAGATGCTTTGATAAAACTTTATCAAAATCATACACCTTTCCTTAGATAGCATGCATGTGTGTCTAAAAAATTTCAGAACTATGAAAAGGGATGCCGTAATCATAGTCTTAATTGTTTAGACCTTTTGCCATCTGCTTCAAATCTACTTGGTGGAAGTGTTTCCTCACCATCATTTTCATGAATCGGAGAGAAACCTTATGACCCTTAGATTTTATGGTGTATGTGTTTTTATCCATGTGAATCTGTCAAAACCATAATCACAAGACAAGGTTAGTGACAAATCCAAACTCATATGGACTGAACTAAATCTTAATTTCTTGCCACCTGGCAGTACAGGGCCTGCCATTGCTTCCAAGTTGTTATGCAACCAATTGAGAACTTTCAGAACTCCTATGCAAAGCCAACTTTAACTGGAATGGGCACAGAATATGTCAACACGATAGGCTATAAACCTCAAGTCGTGTGCTAGTGAAGAACCTCAGGTTTTATTCTTGATTAGTTCTTGAAATTCTTTTTAGGATCTTTAAGACTCCCACTATCCTCTTGACATATAAGACTATCTTGCCAAATACTCAAGAGATAGTGCGGATTCTTTATCAAGACAAACACTTCACACAATTGGCCTTAGTTGGTCTTTGTTTTATCCAAAACATCACAACTTACCAATTTCAAATGTACAAGAGTAGGACACTTTTACTCTTACATTTGACAAGTGTTTTAAACCTTTCTTTAAGATATGTCACTCAAGTTACAATCTTGGAGTATGACTCTATGAATTGTTTTGGAACGAAGTATGACTCATCTTCCTGATCTAACCATTTCAACAATTCATGACTCCTCTTCTTAGTCATAAGAATGCACTCAGATAACCTTTAGTGGACTAATTGTGATATGATTTCTAAATCATTAAGATGATCACAAACATGATACTAAAGTACTCTCCCATCTTTTCAGATTTGAGAAACTTTTATCTTTCTGCCTAATTTGATTCTTCCTATTCGTTCTGCCATACATTGAGACTTTTCCAATGTTACAGAATTATACTTAAACTTGTAAGTATAACCATATTTACTAAACTTTAGTAAATCAAATAGTCTTAACGAGCTTTGTGGTGGACATGACTAGTGCACAAGAATGTGTACTCGATCCCTTTAGTCCTTCACTTGACTCACACATCCATGTGAACAAGTAATTAGTCTTGATTTTCAAATGCTTGAAAGTTCTCATTCATCATACTATTCAACTTGCATGATTCCAAGTTTCGGTCCAATTGAAACTTGGGCGATGAGGAACTTTCCTGATTTGGTAAATTTAGACACTACCACAAATGAAAGAATCAAATCCATTTTCCAATATTGCTGTCAGTGGAATCATATAAGCAACAATTTTCCACAAATGTCATTGTAAGGATACTTCAAATAAATAAAACTAAACAATTTTCTTTTATTTTAAAACTTTGCGGAAAAACTTATCCTTACATTCCACATGGAAAATTGTTGTTATCTATTCCTTAGAAATATATCATAACTTCTTAAGCAACTGCTCAAAATTCTGATGCGATCGAAATCCACCTACGCGATCAGAATCAGCATATACTTCCTTTAAGATTTCTCTCTATTCTTTGATTCTTAAAACATCAACATGTGACCCAGTCACATCATGTAATGAGGATCTCAGAATAGAACTTAACAGAGTTAGATAATGGGCTCTACCTGATGTAGAGTCAAACTTATTGACTTTAACATCCTTAGGTAAATTTGGCAGCTTTGCAATCAACGCCCCTTCTTTTGGCAAAATAAACATATGGACCCTTTGGTAATGGGACTATCTCAGACTTAGCCTTTCTCTTTACCATTTGGTCAACCAAGTTGACTATGGCCAATCCCTTTCCATTGGGAAGAGAATGCTTTTTCTGGATTTCCAGTGTCACCATTGTCACTGTCCATAAAGTTTTTGGGAAGTTGATCTTCCAATCAAATTTGCTTTACTATCGTTCCAAATCATTGCTGATTCAGCAACACCAAGCAAATAGATATGATCATTAAGGTTCATGTCATAGTCTGTTTCATAGTTGTCCCAAAGGAACTCACTATGTGACTTAGAAAGTGATTGAACATCCAACTTTCTCAAGACTTTGACACCCAACTCTCCCGGCTTGTCAATATGTGACTTCATCTCTAAGATGTGATCACACATAGACCTTGCTTGCCATTAGGGCTTGAGTGAACTTGAACTTGTGGGTTAGGGAGAATAATTGGAGGAGGTGGAGGAAGAGAAGTATGACTTCCATGAGCCAAACTCGGGAAGTCATATTCATTTGGAAAGCTTGGTTTGGGAAGATCATTGTTGTCTAAACCAGACATCAACAATGGGAGAAATTCACGTAAAGTTGATTTAAGTCCTTAATATAACACCCAATATGATATATTAAGGCTAGGACCCAACAAACTATTTTATAACTTGGAAGAGGGATGCCGTAATCCAAGCTATAAAATATTTGAAGGTAGGTGAATGACGATTCACCAATTTCCACCAAGATAAACGAAATGTATTATTAGGTTTTAATTGGTTTTGAAACTCCTAGATTCTTTTGAGATTCATTGAACTTTTCAATGGCATGTTTCAATCTCGAGTGTGCCCTTCAGGTTTTGTGACTGGGATGCCGAGGATCACAAAACAAGGTGTGAAGTAACCATGCAAATATACTTGGTACCCTTAATATTTACCCCTCAATCGATGTGCCGGTTAACCACACACGCTCCAATGATACTATGATAAACATTAAGTTACCCTTTGCCTACTTTGTTAAGTCCAGGTTAGTGTGCCGGTTAACCACACACGCTCCACTAACAGCTTAAACAAAGTGCAAAGTGTAATTTCATGGATTAGCACCTTATTCACATTTTCCTAAGTAACGAGGATTGGGAATTTATAAGTGTTTAGTTACTTAGTATTTATCATTATACTTATAATGAAGGGAGAATTATAGTCCTTGTCCTACCTGTTCGGCTAACGACCCTCCACCGGTCAAGGAAGCGGTGAGTGAGAGTGGACACCCATTAAACTGCCATTTTATAGGCAATAACCTTATACCCCCCTTATAGACCGGCTTCGTGAATGAGGCCTACTAATGGTAAGACGACTTTACTCTTATACATATATATAAATATTATTAACTTATAATATTATAAAGTATAAGGGTTGAATTTTAACTTTTAAAATTCTAAGGGCTTAACTTGGAATTAAAGTATTTATAAGTGAAAACTTTACAAATTCCAAAACTTTAGGGCAAGTTTTTGAAACTATTCAAAACTTTTCATTTCATAACTTATGAGTTTAATGGTTCATTAAAATGAAGACTCTTCCTTTTTTATGTAACCTATGGCACTTTTATGAGTTTTAAGATTCATAAATGTGACCTTTTATGTAACTTGAGGACAAGTTACAAAAACACATTTTACGAATTACCGCTAGATTAATTAGGATTGAAAAAACCTAAAACACAATTTTTTTCATTAATCTAAACTAACTCATAAATCAAGGAAACATAAAACTTTTGGTAATCCATAACTTATGGAGTTAAATGCTTGTTTTATGATGGAACATTTCATGTTCCATAACTTAAGAATAAGTTATGAAATTCTTTAAAACATTAACACCAAATTTTGTAACTCCATAAAAACTTTGAATCAAATTTTTTTTTTTAAAACCTTTTCATATTCATAACTTATGGAGGTTTCAAAACACTTAAGATCACAACTTAAAAAAAACTTTTGAGCTCCAAAATTTTATGACAAAATTTGTAACTCCTTAAAACATTTAGATCAAACTTTTAAAACTAATAAAATAATCATATCATTTTATCTTTTACTAAATTTGACCTAATTCAACTCATATAGCAAATGATTCAAATTTTACAAATAATTAGTTTTTTCACAAAACAAGTAATTATCTTAAAATTTGACAAACTTCATGTTTTTTTTTTCAACTTTAAAAATCAAACATTTGCATGAATATAACAGAAAACAACCCATGGCTCTGATACCACTGTTGGGTTTTGAGCATTCTAACACTCCTATGGTGTACATGCAACTCTATAAACCTTGGATCTATGTTTTCTCTATTATACATGCAAATATTAACTATTCCAAGGTTTCATCCTAACTAGCATATTATGAAGCACCTATACTACAAAGTTCTAGTTAGATGACATACCTTTTGATGTAGCTTGATGTCTTCAAGCTTTAAGAGCTTAGCCCCAATAGTGTGGAAGCCTCAAGTGGAATCACAAATCACCAAAACACCTTGGAAAACCTTTAGAGAATATGGATACTTGGCTCACACTATGAAATCGGTTATTGCCCTCTTTAGTGTATCCACACTAGCCACTAGCATAATTTCATGAACCATAAGACCCTTTATATAGTGTGGAGGATTAGGGTTAAACCCTAATACCCATGACCTTTCATTTCCTACGATCCATGGGTTAAAGCTCCATGGACTATCCATGAAGACTTAGCCCAACCTAAATGAACTTGGCCCACTACATATATATATATATATATATATATATATATATATATATATATATATATATATATATATATATATCTAAGAGTCCATATTTAATTAGTTCCTTTTGATCACTTAATTAATTATAAATTAATTCTTGATCAATACTAATTAAATAATATGATTATATATTAATATATTAGAACTTATAATATATTAATATAAATCATAAATATACTATTCTCAAAAGACTATCCATATAAATTGTGTCGGTGAAGTGCAACCCAAATGGACCATGCCGGGTCGGGTCAAGTACATACCAAATATAGTTATGGACTTAGACATTAATCCAACAGGTCAGTCCCGTATAGATCTATACACAAATTCACGCTCTCCCTCCAGGAGACTCTGGGTACAAAACGTGTCACAGCAATACATGTTGAGCCATGAAGTAGTATCTCACATTAATGTTATAGTATTCTTGTATTTGTATAGTATGTACTAGTGTAATGTATGTTCTCTCTGTCTAGTATGTAGTATGTTCTCTAGTGTATAGTGTGTAGTATGTATTGATTCTCGTTATAGTATGCTCTATCTGTTTCTCTTTATAGTGAGTATTGTTTCTCGTTATAGTATGCTCTATCTGTTTCTCTTTATAGTGAGTATTGTTTCTCGTTATAGTATGCTCTATCTGTTTCTCTTTATAGTGAGTATTGCTTCTTGTTATAGTATGTATTGACTCTTGTATGAACTGACTCTTTGTATGTTTCGTTGTCCTAGTAATAGTATTAGTGACTTCCTAAACTATACCTATTATAGTTTGCTAGCAATGTTGTTTGTATGAATGAACATGTTTGCACACCTTTGCTACCCAAAGTTATTGAATTGAAGGATGAACTTTTATATCTATATACATACACATAATATATAATTAAGATTCAAATGACCTTCGGACAAACAACCGATACCCTAAGTCCACAACCAAACAAGGAACAGGAAGTAAGGCGAGTTATCAATCCTAAGTCCTTTCACCCCTACTTATATAACTATATCTGTATAGATATGCTTTTGACTAAATATAAGTTGAAAGAGTTTAATAGAAAGAATTTAATATGTAAAAGAGTTTATAAAACGATTTGAAGCAGTTTGATTGATAACACAGTTTGAAATATAAGAAATCCACTTGTTTGATAGTTATTAATCACATGCGATTGATATAATAACTATAATAGTTCTACTTGTATTTCCCCCCCCCCCCATAAAAGCATTTAAAATCATTTAAAAGATAAGTTAAGGGGTACGAACTCACCTGAAATGAGTCATACGAATGAAAGATCGTTTTGTAGGATGCTAAGTGTCAAGTGAAAACTTGAGCACAACGGATCCTAATAATCATATAATGACACATATATGTATCTAATTAGTATTTATACAACAAATCGGGTAGGGGAAACACCTTAGGGACTAGGATACACTTGAATGGAAAGGCATAAATCACAAATGATTGTGTATAAGGGGAGTTTACGGCCACACTTGGTGTTTGCGGCCAAGTGTTTACGGCCTCATGAGTTTACGGCCGTAAACTCATGATGATTTGTGCCAAAAGGTGTTTTAAGGTCTTACAAACCACAAGGAAGTGTTCTAGACTCAAGACCAAGCCTTAGGAAGGATTTATGGTTCATATGCACCTCTAACTAGGGTTTACGGCCAAGGGAGATGCTCTTGGCCGTAAACACCTATTGTTCTTGGGGAAATGGACGTTTTCAAGGTGTTTAGCATGCGTTTCAACTAGATATCGAGCATAGGGAAGTGATACTTACGATATAGAAGCTAAAAAGGTTGATTTCGGCCCAAAAAACTAGTGTGTTCTTGGTGTTCTTGAAGATCTAACCCAAAAGATGATGTTAATGGATGGAATCAATGGGTTATGCTAGTTAAGAAGATGTATCACTAATCAAGGGATGGAAACACTTACATTTTTGAAGATTTAAGTGAAGAACTTGATGATAGTTGAGAGCAAAAACTGAGTTCTTGAGATAAGAGTGGTAAAAGTGTTGAAAAAATGGCCAAGTATCACATATATAGCCAAGAGTTTACGGCCACCATGAGTTTACGGCCGTAAATTCATGTATCCTGGCCGTAAACTCCTCATGAAAGGGATTTATGGCTTGATTGTTGGTTTGAACTTCAACAGACACTTCCTATCACTCATTCCTTGGATTTACTAGGATTAGAACACTCAAATAGACTCTAAATAGTGCTAGAAGATAGCAGATATGAGTCTGACTTTGATTGAGTTTAAGTGCGTGTACAAGATATAAATTTCGGGTTGTCACAATGCCGTACTCATAATCGAATTTGAGAATGCCAATGTCATAATTGCTAAGTATTGAAATCTACTTAGTGAAAGCGTTTCCTCACAATCATTTTCATGAATCATGAAGAGGGATGTCGTAATCATAATTGAATTTGAGAATGCAAATATCAAAACTACTATCTCCTTAAAATCTACTTAGTGAAAGCGTTTCCTCACCATCATTTTCATGAATCGGAGAGAAACTTTATGACACTTAGATTTTATGGTGTATGTGTTTCTATCCATGTGAATTTGTCAAAACCATAATCACAAGACAAGGTTAGTGATAAATCCAAACTCATATGGACTGAACTTGTTCATTCTTAATTTCTTGCAACCTGGCAGCACAAGGGCCTACCATTGCTTCCAGGTTATTATGCAACCAATTGAGAACTCTCAGAACTCATATTCATATTCAACTTTAACTGGAATGGGCACATAAACAAGAATATGTCAACACGATAGGTCACAAACCTCAAGTCGTGTGTTAGTGTTTAACAATAGGTTTATTCTTGATTAGTTCTTGAAACTTGTCAAGATCATTAAGACTCCCACTGACCTCTTGACATATATGATTCACTTTGTCAAGGAACATTACTTTACAAACCATATTCAAGAGTTAGTGCGGATTCTAATCAAGACACACACTTCACACAATTGGCCTTAGTTGGTCTTTGTTTTATACAAAACATCACAACTTACCAATTTCAAATGTACAAAAGTAGAAAACATTTTACTCTACATTTGATAAGTGTTATAAACCTTTCTAAAGATTATGTCACTCGAGGATCGATCTTGGAGTGTTACTCTAAGACTCGATTTTGGAACGAAGTATGATTTATCTCCTTGATTTAACCATTTCAACAATTCACGATTCCTCTTCTTAGCCATACAAATGCACTAAGATATCCTTAGAGGATCAATTGTGACATGGTTTTCATAATCATTAAGATGAGCGTAAAACACGTACTAAAGTACACTCCCATCTTTTCAGATTGGAGACACTTTTATCTTTTTGCCTAATTTGATTCTTCTCATTCGTTCTGCCATACATTGAACCTTTTCCAATGTTTCAGAATTATACTTAAACTTGTACGCATAACCATGTTTACTAAACTTTAGTAAATCATGACGAATAATCTTATTGATCTTTGTGGTAGATCTTGACCTGCACACACCCAGTGTACCCGATCCCCTAGTCATTCACTTGACTCACATATACATGTGAACAAGGAATTATTCTTGATTTACCAAAGCAAGGTTGCAGAAATCGCTCGACGGTAGCTCGGCGGTAGACTAGGGTCAAGGGATTAATCGGCTAGGCGGGGATTAATCGGGGACCATTAATTATTAAAACTATTATTAAGAAATTAATAAATATAACATTAATCCTAAGAATTAATAAAACTTATCACATAATTAAACTAAGAATCCAGTTTTTTGTTTGTGCATATAAACATTATTATAACTAATTCCATGAGGCCCTTAAATATAAAATGATCTGGGAAATATGGTTTCTTAAAAAAATTAAAACAAAAAACTGAAGATTGCAAAGATCTGTAGTTAAAAATATTGGACTTGGATG
Source organism: Lactuca virosa (assembly GCF_052849685.1). NCBI lineage: Eukaryota > Viridiplantae > Streptophyta > Magnoliopsida > Asterales > Asteraceae > Lactuca > Lactuca virosa. The sequence continues at coordinate 258,021,502 of NC_136434.1, forward strand.
TAATGATTCTTGTAAACCCACCAATCTTCCAACACAATGGAGAATTATAACAAAACTACCCTCAAGGGCAAATTGGTCAAGAGACCAACCAAAGAGAACTAGACCATTAACCAACAACCTGAAAGACACAAAATGAATTTTATGCTTGTAATTTAACATTTCAGCACATCAAAAGAGATCAATAATTGTAAATGGTTAATTGCAGGTAAAATACACCAGGCTCCATGAGTTAGCAGTGATGATGACAGGTCCTTCACAGTCAAAAAAATACAATTCATAATTCCAAAACAAGTTTGAGCCCTGCACAGCAGCACTTTCATATCTGATCACATTTGCATCTGATCACATTTTTATCTAATCACATTTGCAAGCCCCTGCCAGTAGAAGTCGCATTATATCACAATTTTTAAAAAGTAAACATATCAATGCAAGATATGAGAATAAATCAATAATAATATCCCTAGATGATTGATAAGAGAAATAATAGATGAACATAACATTCCACCGATCCAGAGCCCTGCACAGCAACACCTTCGACATTCATCTTGATCACTCATTCGTATCTGATCACCTTCAGCACAACAACACAGCAGCACTTTCTTCGAATCGACCTCATCTTGAAACAATCACATTCAATTTTGATCACTCATTCGTATCTGATCACCAATTCCGACTTGAAATCATTCAATTTTGACTTTCACTGCTTTGACCATTAAATTGAATTACCGACGACCAACAAAAACAATTATCTGAAATCGATTTTCAGATTAAACAAATCGATTCAACAATAATCATCATATTCAACCATCTTCTATGTGAACTAAGAAGAAGCGAAGAAGAAAAGAAGAAAATAGGAGTTAAACCACCTGGTTCTGGTTCTTCACCCTCGATTCGACCTCGTCTTTCTTCACCCTTGATTCGACCTAATCTCCTTCTCACCAATTATTTCCAGATTACCCGATTATTGATTGCTGATTGGGTTCGATACTTTCCGTATGACGGTGCTTAGTTTGATGTCGTTCCTTTGATGGCGTGGCAGAAGATGATGGCAGAAGAATAACGACAACAGGGGAGGAGTCGGAGTCGAGCAGGCGAGGAGTCAGACGATCAAGAAAATTAGGGAAGAACAAGATGCAAAAAACATATATGGAAGAGTAAAATTTGATCATCCCACATCGAAGCTGGGAACATTCTATCAAGGAAAAACACTCTATAAAAGGGAATCCTCCCTAAGAGAACAAATGCACTTATGTTTTATGCAAACCGGCTCCTTTGAGCTGGTGGGTCCTTTAGAGTCAGTTGGACCGATTAGGTCCGAGTTGGACCGATTTGGTTGGAATTGGGCCGGTTTTGACCGATATTGACTAAGGCCGCCTAGTTTAACCCTCTAACACCTATTCGTAGGCGGTTGGAGGCCGCCAAGCGCCTAGGCGCCGATTAATCGGCCGCCTAGACCGATTTTTACAACCATGTAGAAAAGATGAAAATTCTCATTCATCATGCAATACAACTTGCATGATTCCAAGTTTCTGTCCAATTGAAACTTGGGTGATGAGAATCTTTCCTTATTTGGTAAATTTAGACACTACCACAAATGAAAGAATCAAATTCATATTTCCAATATTGCTAGAAACATACAAACATCAATTTTTCCATAAATGTCATTGCAAGGGAATATAATAAAATAAAAATGAAATTTTATTTATTTATAAAATGCGGAAAAAAACTTTTCCTTACAATGCAATTACAAATGAAAAATATGTTATTACATATTTCCTAGAAATCTATCATAACTCCTAAGCAGCAGCTCAATAATCCGATCTTCGAACCATGCGATTGATATCCATCTTCGCGATCAGATTCAGCATACTCTTTCTTTAAGTTTCCTTCCCTTTGCATGATCCTAAAAAACATCAAAATTCAACCTTGTCACATCATGTGTTAAGAATCAACAATTATGAACTTTAATAGAGTTAGACAGTTGACTTACCTAAATTAGAGTCAAACTTTTCGATTCTACCTTTTCTCAGATCTTTCAGGTAGTCAGGGCAGCTTCGCAACCAATGCCCCTTCTCTTGGTAATAGAAACATATAGACTCTTTGGGAATGGTACACGGGACAATCTCAGACTTAGCCTTTCTCTTTCCCTTGGAAAGAAAAATCTTTTCTGGACTTCCAATGTTTCCATTGTCAATGTCCATGGAAGTTTAAAGAGTAGATCTTCCCATCAAATTTGCTTTTCCAGTGCGCCACATCATTGCTGATTCAGCGGCAAGAAGCAAATAGTTAAGATCAATAAGGGTCATGTCGTGGTCTGTCACATAGTAGTCCTTAATGAACTCACTATATGAATCAGGAAGTGACTGAAGAACCCAGTCAACAGCCAACTTCCTTGAGACTTTGACACCCAATACTCTCAGGCTGTCAATATGTGACTTCATCTCCAAGACGTGAGTACACACAAGCCTTCCATCTTGATGTTTCAATGCAAGTAGGGCTTGAGTGACCTTGAATTTTTCAAGTCTTTGAACTTGTGGTTAGGGAGAATTATCGGAGGAGGTGGAGGAAGTGAAGTATGACTTCCACGATCCAACCGCGGGACATCATCTTCAAGAGGAAAGCTTGTTCCAAAGGATTTGGGAAGACCATAGTTGTCTGAACTAGACATCTACAATGGGAGAAATTCAAGTTAGTTGATTTAAGTCCTTAATATGACACCCAAATGAAATATTAAGGCTAGGACGCAACACAATATTTTACAATTTGGAAGAGGGATGTCATAATCCAAACCGCAAAATATTTGAAGGTAGGTAAATGACGATTTACCAATTTCCACCATGAAAAACAAAATTTAACATTAGGTTTTAAATGAATTGAAACTCCTATATCTTTTAAGATTCATTGAACAAATCAATGGCATGTTTAAATCTCTTGTGTTCCCTTCAAGTTTGTAACTGGGATACTGAGGATCACAAACAAGGTGTGAATAACCATGCAAATTAGCTTGGTACACCAATGTTACAACCACCTAATCAATGTGCCGGTTAACCACACACGCTCCATTGAGGGGTAACTTTACAAATTCCAAAACTTGAGGGCAAGTTTTGAACAATTCAAAAAACTTTTGGAATCCATAACATATGAGTTTAATATAGATGTAATGGAGAGACTCTTGAGAATCCATAACTTGAGGACAAGTTATGGAGTTCATAAAACTATTTATGGGAAAAGACTCTTCAAGTTTATAACCTATGGCTTTTAATAACGTTTTAAAGGAAAAACTTTTGGTTTTCCATAACTTGAGGACAAGTTATGGAATCCATTAAAGGCCATTTAAATCACCAAATAAACTAACAAACATATCTAGCAATATTCATGATCTAGATTAAACTCATATGAACAAGACAATTCAAATCAAACAATTTTCATGTAATTAGCCTAACCATTAAACTAATACAAAACATGAAACTTTGACAATTATCTTTTGAATTGGATTAGCATGATCATTACCACATCAAAAACAGGTTTATAAGTTCAAAAACAGCTTAGGGTAATGATCCTAGACCAATTCCAGCCTTAAAACTCGAAAATATGTTGTCAGGGGCATGAAACTTTGACATTTATCTTTTGAATTGGATTAGAATGATCATTACCACATCAAAAACAGGTTTATAAGTTCAAAAACAACTTAGGGTAATGATCCTAGACCAATTCCAGCCTTAAAACTCGAAAATATATTGTCAGGGGCTCCAACTCGTCGAGTGCAAGAACAAACTCGACGAGTTGGATGAGTTTGTGAGTGGACGTGACGATTCCATCAGTGGACTCGGCGAGTATACTGTCTAAAATGCACAAAAACGAGTTTTTTCAGCCTTTTCAAGTAAGTAGCATCAAGTATAATTGAAAACAACCCTATGCTCTGATACCACTATTGGGTTTTGAGCATTCTAACACTCCTAGGGTGTATATGCAACCCTATATACCTTGGATCTATGTTTTCTCTATTATACATGCAAATATCAATTTTCCAAGGTATCATCCTAACTAGCATATTATGGAGTATATGCAATATGAAATATAGTTGAATGGCATACCTTTTGTTGTAGCTTGATTCCTTGTACCTTTAAGAGCTTATTACCCCAAGTGTTGCACCTCAAATGGTTCACACAACACCACCAATAATTGGAATAACTTGAGAGAAGATCATTTACACTCAAAATCGGCTAGCCCTCATGTGTCTATCACTAGTCACTCCTTAGTCCCAATTTCATGAGCTAGAGGGGTCCTTATATAGTGTGCACATTAGCGTTACACCATGTAACTCATGACTTTCCATATTCCTCATGATCCATGGGTTTTAACCTCCATGCAGTATCCATGGGTCACCACATGGGTTTAGCCCAACATGAAGAACTATGGATCAGAAGTCCACTTTATAAGAATGAATGATTTACCAAATCAATCCCCATTTATTTAATTAGTCTCTTTTGATCACAAAATTAATTCCAAACTAATTCTTGATCAATACTAATTAAATAATATTAATATATTAGAACTTATAATATATTAATAAATCATAAATATCCTCTTCTCATAAAAGTCTATCCAAATTGTTCTGATGCCATGCAACCCAAATGGACCATGCTACTCTCGGGTCAAGTACATACCAATAATAGTTATGGGCTTAGACACCTAATCCAACACAACGAACAGCCCCCCTCCTAAACTGACGCACATCATAAGTAGTTTGTAGCTTGCTCTTGCAATCACATGTTATGAAAGCTAGCTCCATCTCTGAGATCTAGTCCATAACTCCGATTGGATCTTATTTCCCAGTAAAATTTGATGGTTTTCAAGTCGTAAAGTATTTATACTTGCATCCGTTCCTTTCAATTCCTTCATCCTGGTTATTTCTCCTAACCACTTGTGGTTCGGCTTGACTAACGGTTCTACTATAATTTCCTTTTTCTGATTGTTCAATGTTTAGTTCAAGTTGTATAACAGGTATAGTAGGTTCATACCTATTGTTAAGCAACATTTTCCTCATCTCCTCCCTTTGTTCGGCCATCATATCCCGAATCATTGCTTGGACTCCTACCATCGTGATTGGCTTGGGTGCAGTTACTACCTCTGGTGCACGCTCAATCACTCGTGGTTCATATTTGGACGTTCTCTATATGCATGCTCTCAGTTTAACATATACTACGAATTTCATTTAGATCGCTAAGGCTAAAATGTATTTCGTCAACAATTTACTTTTTACGAAACGCGGAGTCGTGTCGGTTTAATCGCGAAACTTCGACGGGTCATAACTTCTTCGTTATAAGTCGGATTTCAGTGTTCTTTATATGTACGAAATCCTTGTGAAATACACTATACTTTGGTTAAGATTATTTATTCTAAATAATCTTATATCAAAAAGTCATTTTTAACACTTATTATCTCTAAATTGACTAGCCCGAACATGCGGGCGTTACAGGATCCTAGCCCATGATCTTGACATTATCGATGAACTTATGGATCTTGCCAGGATCCACATTGTTGCTCATCAAAAAAGGATCACTAAAGTGTATAACAAGAAAACTAAAGTCAGAAGATTCCTGGTAGGTGACTTGGTCCTTAGGAAGACATTCTAAATACCATGGATCCCAGTGCAGGCAACTTGGCACCTAAATGGGAAGGACCATATCTCCTCGATTCAAAATCAGGAAAGGGGGAATATTGGTTAGCTACCCTTGAAAGGAACATTTTTCTGAGATCCTGGAATGCCATTCATCTAAAGGAATACTTCATGTAAGTCGCGTAAATCACTTTTAACGAACTCAAGGTACACTCTCTCTACCCTTTATTTTTATTTGTTTCTTTTATTTACCCTTCTAAAAACGATTACTAAATAAGCATCAGAGGGGCGTTGGCCAAGCTAACGTTTGCTATGCGCAGGAACTCAAGGATCCTGACACACAAGGATCCCAAAACTCAAGGATCCTGACACACAATGATCCTAAAATTCAAAGATCCTGACCCAATAGGATCCCAACGTCCGAGGATCCTAGCATTCAGAGATCCCAGTAAGTACATCGTTCTATGATCTTAACGATTGCATTATGCAAGTCTCCTAGTAACTACAAAAAGAGACTGATCGTCTCTTCTACGATTAAGGGTACTTCATCCCCTCTAAGTTTTAAAGAGTTAATTACCTCTTTCATACGAGTTAAGGTTTCTACACCTCGCTTGGACGGAAGAAATCTTACTATGGGATGTGAATAAGGGGATCATTTCATGCTGCAGTGAATTGGCAACCCTCTTATTTCTGAACATATGTCAAGATCTTAACGTTTAAACATAAGATTTATAACACTAACGTGTTATCTTAAGTTGGGATTCTCCCCAGAAATTTCCTAAGGTTTATAACACTGACGTGTTATCTTAAGTTGGGATTTTCCCCAAATATGTCCTAAGTTTTATAACACTAACGTGTTCTCTAAATTTGGGATATTCCCTAGTAATTTGCTGAAGCTTATAACATTAACGTGTTACATTAAGTTGGGATTTTCCCTAGAAGTCTGATAAACATCGTCGTGTTTTCATAAGATGGAATTTTTTTCCCAGGAAATGTCTAATACTTGTAACAGGGATCCTTCCCAGTTGCATTTTAAGTTGGGATTATTCCCATCTAATTCCCAAAGACGAATCCTCCCCGGTTTGCCGAGTAGAAGCTCAATAAGGATCTTTCATGATGAACTCATGGAGTAAGGATCCTTCCATATGCAAACTCCCAGATTATGTTAAAGGAATCAAAATTTCAAATTTCTCCTAACTTAAAAGATAATGAACCCTAAGGCGCACCAGGTTCTATTTATCCTTTAAATCATTTTTTCTATGTAATATTTGAAGGTTTGTTATCTTAAAAGATCTTAATTATTTTAAGATCCCAAATCAATGACTAACTATTTCCAGGTTGTTTGGAGTTTTTATAAGGTATAAAATTTCTAGGATCTTGATTACGCAAGGATCCTCAGAAATCATGTTGTTGCAATCACATAAGACAACCACACAAGCAAAAAAGATACCAACATCAACTACTTAGGTGCATAAAATAGAAAGGGGTTGCCCACCAACCCCATAAAAAGTGAAATATTGTCTTACATATCCAAAATATTAAAAGTTATTTTTTAACAAAATAAAATCTAAGCTTCAGAATGATCATCACCTCCCTGAGCCACCTCCATCTTCTCTCCTCCTTCCTTTGGCTGCAGTACAGAATCTTGAATTGCAACAACAGGCTCGCTAGTTAATTTGCCTAGTGTTTTGGTCAAAAATTACACAAGTGCAACTCAACCAAATTGAATGAGAGGCTGTGGTGTTTGAATTGATGTAAGGAGAAAATTGTAATCAAGACAACATGAGGGTTTACAAGGAAATCCCTTGATCCTTGCTAGGATCTCTGACACAAAACCTTGGGAGGTGATAATGATCACTTGCCTTGATAATTTTATTGATTAAAAATGTTGATTACAGAGATGAATGTATAAATGTAAGTACAAGTATCGTGGATGATCTAATCGTTTGTCTAGTGTGTGTGTGTGTGTGTAATACAAGTGTTATTTATAGTGTAAACTAATCAACAGGAAGTCTGATATTCTCGGGATCCTCTGAGATCAGCATAAGAACGTTGTTTGACTTGGTATTCCGGGTCTTAAGCTTAGTTGAGACGATTCTCAGTTAAGAATAAGTCTTTCATTGACTATTGCTACACACGTGTCAATAAGAAATGAGATTATAACCGTTATAGGTGTTAGTAAATAATGATAATAATAATAGTTGGGATCCTGAAGTGGCTTAGGATCCTGAGTGCTGTTTGAGATCCGGGATCCTTGGAGGATTGAGGATCTCGCCCCTAACAATTGCCCCCAAATTATTCCTATGGAATATTAACATTAGTTTATCGAATATTTAAAGGAATAATTTAAATAATAAATAAATAAGTTAAGAGATTTGAATTTCAAACCCTAATCGGATAGGATTTATCCGCTCAACAGTAATCATCATGTCGTCAAATCATATCCTCTTTCTTCTGTCACTAGGTTAAATAGGGGTACTTAGCCAATTTTATTTACCTTCCCCAAAATCTCTTCCAGTATTTTGCGTTCATCTCCAAAGGTAATTTCTTTTTCCCCTCTTCCTTTAGTTTTTCTTTTCCGATCATGGGTAAGAAGGCGACTCGTTCTCATGCCAACATTACCGCTCCTAATGAGAATGACTTCGTCGATCAGGGGATCCTGACCTATGATGAGGTATGTTCCTTTGATGATGAAGACATGCAGTTCCTTAAAACTGACGGAGATTTTCCTCCTGAAGTAGTTTTTAGATCCTTTGAAGCTTCCATTCATCCTGATTTTGTTTCGTCTTCTCTGGTATGTTTCCCTCGGTATCCCTTTTCTTTGGGTTTGAAATATCCTTTCTCGGGCGTTGTTTCTGACTTTTTTCAAGCCACTCAACTCTCATATATTCAATTTATGCCTATTGTCTAGAGGATATTATATTGGATTGATCGAGTGAATCATACCCATAATCAAGAAATATGTCTTCCTGAGTTGAATTTTGTTTTTGAACTTTCTACCTTTGGAAATTCTTGTTTCTTGATGAAGTTGAAATCCAATCAGTCTCCTCTTATCTTGAAATCAAAACACAATGATGGAGCCTGGAAGGAAAAGTACTTCTTCGTGAGGCGTGATTCTATCATTGGCGGAGATGTTTTGCCCAAAACTTGGGTCAGAAAGGGTAGGATCTATTTGTTCATTTTGAGGATCCAAGGATTTACTTTTCTTATTTTGTTTGTTCCAATGCAGGTTTCAAGTTCAGAGAAGCTTTTTCTGTTGCTGAAGATACTAAGGATAAGGTCTCGAGTTTCCTTGCTTTACCTGCTGACGTTCGATCGTTCAAGTTCGAGTGCGATATCCTCCAAGAAGGTTCATCTACTACAGCTTCAATGGCCACCGGTAAGGATCCTTTGTAGTTTATCTATTTGTTTTAGGATCTTGAGCTTATAAGGATCCTTCATAATTTGTAGGATCTAAGGCTACTCGCTCTAGTGCTCGGTTTTCTTTGGTTGATCTTGAGGATGATGTCACACCCCCGAACCAGACGGCGGAAACGTCCGGGGGCTCGTGTGACTAACAATTGAATTATCATTACAGTGAATATAAATGAAACATAACATCATCATCACCATGCATAATTTCATACAACTTCCATTGTTTACATCAAGTATAATCTTTTAAGTTACATGACCAAAACATTCACTAGATGATGTTTAACAGTACACAAAACACAATCCCATATTCTTGATGATTCTTCTGCCTAACGAGTCCCTGAGAATACAAGTTATTTTGAAAACGGTCAACAGATATAATGTTGGTGAGTTCATAAGCATGTTTAAGTAACCCGTTTTGTATAGTTTTGTAACACCAGAAAATCCGATATTTTCTATAAAAAAAATAAGTTGTGAAGATTGTGTTCGATCTTGTATTAATGCATGTGTGTTAAGGTATAAAAAGTACATTCCCGAAAATCCTATATTTTCTGATATAAGTAGAAGATATTGATTAGTTAACTGTTTTCTCCAGAAAATCCGATATTTTCTTATTATAAAGAATGAAGCAGCCTTAATCGCCAAAGACCGTGTTACATTGATGAAGTATTCCGTAAATTTATAATGGAGTTATTCTCTAAGTGAGTCGCTATAACCATACATAATAATGACAAATTCACCTGTCGTGACGTTTAGTAAACGCCGAAGAATCATAAGATAAAAGTTTGTCACCCTAGACTGGCCTAGTCTAACTGTAGCGAACAGCTCAGGTGTGGGGTGTCAACCCCGTATAGATCTATACACAAACTCCCGCTCTCCCTCCAGGAGACTCTGGCTATAACTACAGGCTACGATCGCGCACTCGATAGGTGTCAACCGAAAAATCTCACTAGTGTCTTTACCAAAATTTACGCGAATATGGAATTACACTATTAAACATAATTAATAAAATTTTGGAATCATTGACATGTAAATGGACCTCAAGGGTCCAAATGACATGTGATGTAAATTCCAGGCCCAATAGACATGTAAAAGGACACTAAGGACCACTAAACACGCAAAAGGACACTAAGGCCCACTAGGCATGTAAAAGGACACTAAAGCCCACTAAACATGTATATTATATTTCAGCCCCAAAAGTGAATGAGTATTTCAAGACCCAATATACTTGTAAAGGGACAACTAAGGCCCACTAAACTTGTATATTATTTCCAGGTCCAATACGAAAGTAATTACCGTGTTTAACCCGTTTTCTTATTGTTATATTCGTTTTATATCAAGTATTTGTCAAATTGTGTTAAAAGGACCACTTTTGTAAAAATGACACTCGTGGCCCAATAAGTCAAAAATTTACAATTAAGGCCCAATCTTAGTAAAAATAACACTTTAGTCTCCATTATGTTCAAAACTTGCTTTTATGACTAATTTTTGGTAAAAATAACATTTTTAACCCATTTTTGTCAAAAATACCATTTTTGGCTTGATTGTTCTGAAAATACATATTTTTCTGGTTTTGAGCTTTTCGGACCTAGTTTTTGGAAAATTTGTAGAAAAATCATCGTAAGTAGAAATTTGGATCCGTAAATTCTAGAAGTTTGGAAATTTTGTCTACTTTGTTAACAATTTTTATAATAATTTTTAATGGCTTCTAACAAGTGTGAAATTGCTCACCTTTACAGGCTGGTCCGAAATTATTTCAAATCTGATAGGCAGTTTTGTAAAATTCGCCAAAAATTGTAGAAAAATCGTATGAAAACGTGAGAGTAGTCATTTTAAAGGTATAAACCTGACCTTTTTGCATGTAAAACATTTTTGAAAAATATTATCATTTAGGTTGTCAAAACAGTTCGAGATTGGAACAAAACTTTTCTGTGAGGGGCTGATTTTTGAGTTTAGTTTATAGATCTTGGAACACAACACTCATTTTTACTATTTTAAGTGTATAAATCCCAGATACTAGTTTACATGTATTATATGTGATAACACATACTTTTATCAAGATTTTTATGAAGATCCAAGTGGTAAACTTCATATTCTTAACATATTTTTAGATTTATGAGGTAAGCAACACATAATCACCAAATAAATCATGTAAAACACACATAGTCATGCATATACACATAGATCTACACAAGACAACTTGTATTCTCCCCCAAAACAAAGTAAAAACCAAAAATAGGGGGTATGAACTCACCTTTGCTTTGATGTTTCGGTTTTGAAGAAGAGATGAAGAGATTTTTGGTTCCTAGCAACACCTTGATGTGGATTTCGAGTTTAAGAAGTTTCTAAGGAGTATGATCACCAAAAGATTGTTTAGAAGGAGTAATCTAACATGAGAAAGAAGTTATATAACTTGGATATGTAGAGACTTACCAAGAATGCGGATTTTTGGTGGTGGAAACCTTCTTGAAGATGCTCAAGATCTCGAAAATTAGGGAGGAAGGAAAGAGTGTTCTTGTGAATGTTTGAGAGAAATTTTTGCAATGGAGTGTGTGTGTGTGTGTGTATCTTCGGCCATAAGTAGAAGAGAGAGGGTGAGAAGAGTGTGCATGGATATATGGACCTTGCATAGATGTATGTGATGCACTAAGCTTGGTTATCCTTTAAACAAAAGTGATGTGTCATGGTGTGGATTAATTAGCCATTTCCCTATTTTTTTTTATTAAATGGGCCGAGAATTGGGTTTGGAAGGAGGAGGTGAATTGGTTTGGGCCCAATCTTAATCTTCGCTCGAAATTATAAAGTCCATATGAAGGTTTTTGGCCCATTGGGCTCATTAAATGGTTCACGGCCCAAATAGAATAAAAGAATGGATTTATGGCTCACTAAGGTTAATTGGATTAGTTATGGCCCAATAAGGCCCATTAGGGGTAGAATGAATCATTCTAGGCCCAAATGGCCCAAAATGTTATAGATTGAAGAATTGATGATTTATTGGTCCCTTAGGCCCAATAAGAGAATCCTAGTCCATAATGAACTTGAGTCGGGATTTCTAGGGTTTCCAACCCCTATTTGAACATATGAGATGTATTTCAACGAGATTAGAGTATAGTATTCACTTAGAGTACAAGTTATTACACTAGGTGAATGATTACCTGAGAGTAGAATTTCGTAGCAAAATGCCAGTTGTGACAGATGATATGTCTAGTGGCTTGCTTTTTGTGAAGAAGGAAAAGATCCCTCCCTCTCTCCCTCCTAAGAGGACTCAATTTGATCTTGCTATGAAAACCCCTACATCTCGCAAGAGGAAACCCTCTGATGTCTGGGATCTTGAGAATCTTAGAACATGTGAGGCATTAAGGAAGCTGATCTCTTTCTCTCAATCAGTAAACGATTTTCCCTTTTTGATTTTACTTCTTACTTTTTACTTATCATCATTTTTCTCAGGTTAACGACCACTTCTCTCGTTCTACTGAGGATCTCAAAGTCAAGCTTTCTGAAACCGAGCATGTTTTGAAAGAGCAGGAGGAGACCAACAATGAGCTCTTGGAAAAGGTGGAGAAGTTGTCCAAAGAAAAAGCTGAGAGGGAGGAGGAACATGTGGCTGAGATGGATGAGGTCATAGTTGAGGTGAAGGCTAGTGTCGCAGCGGCTGTTTGGGAGGCGAAGATAAAGCTTGCGGAGGATCTGTGGAACGCAGGATCCTGGAATATGGTCGGGTGGCGTGAGGCCCTGGCCAAGTTAACTGGCAAGCCAGTGAAAGCCAGTCAGGATCCTGTTTCGCAGCCGAAGGAGGGAAGAGAAAAGGATAAGACGGAGGTGGCTCCGGGTGGTGGTGATCAATCTGCAACTTAAGATTGATTTAGTTTAAAAACAATTTTAATAAATTTGGGCCTGTAAGACAATATGTTACTCTCTTTTTTGTGGGTTTGGTGGGCAACCCTCTTAATCTGTGGTCGCTTTACATTTCTATCTACGTGGTTGACTTGTTTGATTGACATGTAGTACTAGGATCTTCAAATAATTAGGATCCTGAAAAGTTTAGTTCCTGCAAATAATATTAGGAAATCAATAGGAATCTAATAATTAGGAAAGATTAGATTTATCAAGTAATTCTTAAAGTAAAAACTTTTTTCAGAAAGTATCAATTTAAAACATAGAAATCCTATAACTAGGAAATATTATTTGTTTAGGATCCTGAAGAGTTTGGGATCCTCAAAATTTATTTAGAAAAATTAAAAGATTTCTCAATAGTTTAAAACAAGGATAGATAGAACCTGGTTGTTTCCCTTTGAGTTTTTTCTTAAGCTTCATGTTTATTCCTTGTTCTTTTCCTTAGAAAGGACTCTCAAGCTTCAACTTTAGAATTTTCTGGGAATCGAACCCACCTTAGAAAAAACTTAGGACAAGTTCTTCAGTTTTGTAGTGTCTTCGATAACTTTTGATGAGGGGATCCTTACTTTAGAGGTTCATCAGTAAGGATCCTCGATTAGCCATAGCTGTGACAACCCGAAATTTCTAACTTGTACATTCTTCATTTTTATCAAAGTTAGCCTCGTTTTTGCTATTTTGTAATGAAGTTTTGGGACTTTATGGATGTTTTAGGCTTAATATAACCTTGATATGAGTCATAGGAAGGGTGAGAATGTGTGTAGCATCACTAAATCGGGCCAAACACACCCAGCAAGGTGTGTGCGGCCGCACACCTGAGTGTGCGGCCAGCCAGCCGCACACAGCCGACCGCACACCCTCCCAGCCTCACACTCTAGCCTATTTAAAGGACCCTAAGTCAACCTTACACCTCGTTTCACACTCCTTCAAAGCTGGAACATTCTCTCTCAAGAGCTCTTCAAGTTTTCCTCTCCAATAATCAAAACAAGTAAGTAAACACCCTTAGATCACTACTACAACACGTTTGAAAGCCTTTTCCTCAAGTTTGATCCATGAAATCATCATTCTAGATGATCTTCATGTGTGCACGGCCGCACACACATCATGTGTGACCGCACACACATCTTTTGGTCCTAAAATTGGCTTAAACATTCATCCAAGCATAGCATCGACCAAAACACCTTCTTAGGATCATCACAAAGCCTTGGAAAATCGATTTGGACACGTTTGTATGGGAGTGTACGGCCGCACACAGGCCTGGCTGCACACACCTCACCGCACACGCCATGTGCAACCGCACACACCCTTTTAAGGGTCCAAAATAGCCACAAACTCCCATTACGGCTAAGAAATGGTCAAAGCACCTTCACTAGAACATTCCTAAGGCTTGGAAACACATTTTTGACACACTTCATAGTGAGTGTACGGCCGCACACAGGCTTGGCCACACACTCTGGCCGCACACACACAAAACCCATGCTTTTGGGGTCTTACACTCCAATATAGGGCCATACGCCCCTTATGTGCAACCATATGAGTTGGTAACACTAAATTCTAAGTGTTTTTATGTCCTTAAGGCATGTCCCTATCACCATTAGTGGTTATATACATTAATGTATTCATATATGTGTAATTATATGTTAAATAGGATTCGTTTGTGCTCGAGACTCCATTTGACATCCAACAAATCCTATAGCGATCTTTCATTCGAGTTACTCACTGCAGGTGAGTTCATACCCCTTAATCAACCTTTGAAATGATTTTAAATGCTTTTATGGGGGGGAATACAAGTTGAAATATTCTAGTTATTGCTTTAATCACATGTGATTAATGACTAGAACAAACAGAAAAGATTTACCACTACTTCCAAGTTACTATCAAAATTATGGTTTTCAAGCGTTTTAAAACCTTTTATTAAACTTTTAAATACTAAAACTGTTTCCAAAACTCTTTTAAACTTGCATTGTTTTCAAACTCATATCTACACTAATATATTTATATAAGTAAGACTTGAAGGACTTAGGACTGATAGCTCACCTTATTTCATGTTCCTTGTTTGGTTGTGGACTTAGGGTATCCTGTTATTTGTCCGAATGTCGTTGAAGTCTTAGTTATATATCATGTATATATGTGTTGGATATAAAAGCTTTCACTTCAGTTCATTATCTTTGTGTAGCAAAGGCATACCTACCACATTACTATTTAACTATAATAGGTATAGTTAAGGTTTTACTACTCACTACTACTATTACAACGACACATTCAAGAGCCAGTACAGTTATGAGTGAATACATGCTATACACTATACAAGAGAACATACTATACACTATACAAGAGAACATACTATACACTAGTACAGAGAAAACTTTACTACACTATGACATACTACATAAACATTTGAATACTATAAACAGAATGTGACATACTACTTCTCGATACGACACTTTATTGTGCTATCACCTTGTAACCAGAGTCTCCTGGAGGGAGAGCGGGCATTATGTGTATAGATCTATACGGGACAGACACTCCCACATCCCGACTGCTAGCTACGTCCCAGCCGAAAGGCCAAGGGATGACAAAATGTTACCTCACTATATATGACCTGGAGGGTCATCCGTTATTCAGCCGTCGATCAGCATGGTTACATACGAGTTCACATTCAAACCTTTAATTAACCAATTAAGAATTAAAGGCAAAAATAGACTTTTCGAGGCGTATTGTTCATTTAATAGCACCTGGAGTCTACATGTTACTACTTTAGACTCCCCGAGGTGTACTGTACATTTAGTACTACCTGGAGTCTGTATTTGATTACACTGTGATTTTGTCACATACACGTTTAAATGAACTATATTTTTATAATGATAGTTCCACTGAGGAAAAACTCTTACACTACATAAGGAACAAATACACAAACAATCGGGTCTTGGTAGAAGACTACATTTTTACTGGAAAATATAGGATTTTCTAGGGAGTATACTATTTACAAACATTTGAAATCAGTTACTACATTAAGTTGTTACAAGCATTTTCATACAAGCAATGACACTAAATACTTATGAACTCACCAGCTTTATGCTGATAAACTCTTCCAAAATAACTTGTATTCTCAGGTCATCAGTAGACAGGTACAGATGAAGCTTTTGAGAAAATGAAGCACATACAAGACTCATCTTTATTTTGATTATACATTTTGGTGTCTTACGAACTATTCAGAACACGCTTGTATTACAATTACTGTATTAATGCAATGGATGTTGTTGCTTGTCCTTACTATTATGCATTGTTATGATACTGTACATGACGTCCTCCACCCCAGAACGTTTCCGCCGTTCCGGTTTTGGGGTGTGACAGATTGGTATCAGAGCCTTGTTTATAGTGAATCGAGTATATCAACCCATAAAAGATATACAAACTATAAACGCAACGGGATTAAAACACTCTGACCAAGAATATATACTTTTAAATAATAAAATATTTAACTAAGTATATATATATACATCTATTCATACCAGGGTCAGGATCATACTGGAACAGGACAAAAGTATTATGATTGTTGAACAACATGATTAGGCTTAGAGACTTATAGTCAAATCTGGGGGGATATAGCCGGATCAACTATATTTTTCGAGGAGTGACTAGCATGTGCCTAAGAATGATTTTGGTGTTGCAACAAGTCTAAAAACTTACCAACACTACTACAACAAGAACATTAGAACAGAACTTAAACCTAAAATACTATAGGAGTACTTTGTGTTACTATAATTACTTATGTGCCAACTAAAAAGGATCTTTATTAGTACGTCTATTAACTATTCTTTTCCCCATTCTCGCGTAGATAACATGGTTGGCTTCCATCTCCCTGGCGATCCGTATAATCCAAACCAAGGCATTGGTGGATGGCTTGATGATGAGCCAGAAGATGATCACCCAATCCCTTTGGATGATCACCTCGCAGAAGGCTTTTCGGAGGGCTCCGACTCCGAACCAGAGGTCAACAACCTACCCCATGAATTTCCAATTCCAAACCTCAACCCCCGTCCGACATTTCAAGGTCCCACTCCCTTGTGGGCAACAACCTTGAATCGATGGAGTGATGAGCAGGGTCAGCCATTACCTTTCAACGGAGACCGAAGCTTTTACAACATAAGCGAGGGAGGCCCAGCTGACCGAGTCCTGCCCATTGTGGTCCGCAGGATTGCTCAGAATGTCGAGCAAGGTCATGCAGCCATCGACCGAGTAATGGAAGTTGACGTAAACTCTGTCCTTAACACAGTCCGCATTCGCCGACTCGAAGAGGCTATGGATAGGACCAGGAGAACCAATGAAACTCTGCAGCAACAGTTAGCTGCATCCCGAGCCGAAGTCATGGAACTCCGAGTGCGTCAGAGGGCGCATGAGCGACATCTTCAGGAAGTTGTACGTCAACTGGCAGAGCTGAGGGTTCGCCCGAGGGATACCCGCCGCCGGTAGAAGATGTCGACTCATCTTTCTCTTTTGATTAAGGAATAACCTTTCTTTTCCATGCCCTATGGAGCACTTGGCTGTAAACATTTCTAACTTTGAAAGTACTCCAACTAGACTTCTAAACTGCCAACATTTTCCTTTATGGTTTGATGTAAGACCTACTGCTAGGTCATTTTTCCCGAACTCATTTTACATCATTAATACCAGTAATATTGGCAGTCATCTAATCTATGAGAAAGTCTTTACCTTTGTGATTCCCTACTCTATTGTTATACCTCTATCTGATAGTTAGACTATGGTGATTTAGTCTATGAAACACTCTCATCATACTTACAATTGATTCTTACTATTATCATCACCTCCATCCACTTTCAGTAAAAGATGCCGCCTCGCCCTCGTCCGACCAGGGGCAGACCTGCAAATCAAACTCCACCCCCTCCGCAGTTCGATGCGGTGATGTTTCAGGCAGCTGTGACCGCAGCGGTGACCGCCGTCATGGTCCAAGTAAACTCTGGTGGTGTTAGTGGAATGGGGACTGGCACAAACTCCAGCCATGGTGAAATCCATCCACGTACACGGGAGTGCACCTATAAAGACTTCATCAGCTGTAAACCTACGTACTTCAATGGAACCGGAGGGATCATTGCACTGTCCCAATGGATCGAGAGAACAGAAGCAATCTTCGAGATGTGCTCATGCCCTGAAGGAAGCAAGATAAAGTTTGCGGCTTGCACCTTCACCGAAAGGGCCCTGACATGGTGGAATGGCCATGTCAAATCACTCTCACTGGTGACAGCCAACGCCATGGGCTGGGATACACTAAAGGACCTTATGACAAGGGAGTACTGCCCGAGGGGCGAAATTCAGAAGCTCGAGGAGGAGCTGTGGAACCTCAAAATGAACGGTTCCGACATAGTGGATAATACAGCCAGGTTCTGCGACCTGGTGACTCTATGTCCCAACATGGTTCCCACCGAAAGTAAGAAAATCGAAAGATACATTTGGGGTCTGGTACCCCCATATCGAGGGAACGTTCTAGCATCACACCTTGCGACCTTTGATAGTGCCAAGGAATTGGCCCAAAGGTTCATCGATCATGAGGTTCCTTCTACTCCAACAACAACTACAACTACTGCCCCAACACCAACCAACGCGACCGACAACAAAAGGAAGCGTTGGGACCGAAAGAAGGGCAGATCAAATCAACCCTCTTCCAAGAAACAACAGGCGGTGGCTGTCCATGCTGCCACCACCCCCGTTGCCCCTGTACCAGCCAAACCATATGCAGGGAACCTACCCAAGTGCACCAAGTGCTCCTTCCATCATAACGGCCCCTGCCGGGAAATGCATTGCACTAATTGCGACCGGAAGGGCCATACCGCCCGGTTTTGCAGAGCACCATCCAAACCCATCACCCAGGTTCCCGGTGCAGGAGTGAGTCAAGCCTGCTATGGGTGCGGCGAGACAGGGCACTTCAAAAGAAACTGTCCAAAAGCTGGGAATGCGGGAGGAGCAGGAAGACTACTTGCAATTAGCCACAATGAAGCTGTGGCAGACCCCACAGTAGTCACGGGTACGTTCCTTCTCGATAACTCTTATGCTTGTATCCTATTTGATAGTGGGGCAGAGAGGAGCTTCGTAAACCAAAATTTTAAACACTTACTTAAACAATCACCGCAAACACTAAAAGAAACCTTCGTCGTGGAAATGGCTAACGGCAAGACAGAGAGTTCTAACGAGATTTACATAGGTTGTACCCTCACGCTAGATAACTATTCATTCCCGATCGACCTCATGCCCGTATCGATCAAGAGTTTCGATGTCATTGTGGGCATGGACTGGTTAAGTCTCCATCGTGCCGATATTCTGTGCTTCGAAAAAGCAGTCCGCCTGAACCTGCCGAATAACGAAACCTTGTTGATCTACGGAGACAAACCCAGTACAAGCCTTCGTATCATCTCGAGTATTCAAGCCCAAAAGTACCTGCGTAAGGAATATCGTGCATTCCTGGCGCACGTTGTCGATACCAACCGGAAAACGAAAGACCTAAAAGACCTCCCTGTAGTACGCGATTTTCCCGACGTCTTTCCGGAAGAACTCCCAGGGCTACCCCCGCAGCGTCAAGTCGAGTTCCGAATCGACTTAGTGCCAGGAGCTACCCCCGTAGCCAAGGCGCCCTATCGTCTAGCACCAGCCGAGATGCAGGAACTATCTGGTCAGCTTAACGAATTGCTCAGCAAGGGCTTCATAAGACCAAGCTTCTCACCCTGGGGAGCTCCGGTCCTGTTCGTCAAGAAGAAAGACGGATCGTTCCGTATGTGCATCGACTATAGGGAACTCAACAAGCTCACAGTCAAGAATCGTTACCCCCTACCTCGCATAGAAGATTTATTCGATCAGGTGCAAGGGGCGAGCTACTTTTCTAAGATTGATCTAAGATCCGGGTATCACCAGTTACGAGTGCTTGAGGAGGATGTTCCGAAGACAGCCTTCTGAACTCGTTACAGACACTACGAGTTCGTAGTGATGCCATTCAGATTGACCAATGCGCCCGCAGTATTCATGGACTTAATGAATAGGGTATGCCGTCCTTACTTGGATCAGTTCGTCATCGTTTTCATCGATGACATACTTATCTACTCTCGAAGTAAGGAGGAACATAGCGATCATTTACGACAAGTCCTAGGAACCTTACGATCAGAGAAGCTTTATGCGAAGTTCTCTAAATGCGAATTTTGGATCCGAAGAGTCGAATTCTTAGGACACGTGGTTAGCAAAGGAGGAATCCACGTGGACCCTTCCAAAATTAAAGCCATTGACAACTGGTCAGCACCGAAGACGCCTACGGAAATTCGTCAATTTCTAGGCCTCGCTGGCTACTACCGCAGGTTCATTCAGAACTTCTCTCGAATTGCGAAACCCCTTACTACATTGACCCAGAAAGGCGTGGCCTTTGACTGGGAAGAGAAACAAGAGAAGGCGTTCCAAACGTTGAAGCGAGCCTTATGCACCGCACCGATACTATCCCTCCCCGAAGGGATAGAAGACTTCGTGGTATACTGCGATGCATCCAACCAGGGGCTCGGCTGTGTTCTGATGCAACGAGGTAAGGTCATCGCCTACGCCTCAAGACAGCTGAAGACACACGAGGTCAACTACACCACACATGATCTTGAGCTAGGAGCAGTTGTGTTTGCTCTGAAGATCTGGAGACACTACCTGTATGGTACAAAAAGCACTATCTTTACAGACCACAAGAGCTTACAACACATATTCAACCAGAAGGAGCTCAATATGAGACAACGACGGTGGGTCGAGCTACTCAATGACTACGAATGCGAAATTCGTTATCATCCGGGTAAAGCCAACGTGGTAGGAGACGCCCTAAGTCGGAAAGAATATTCTGGTCGAAGAGTCAAGTCATTACCAATGACTATCCATTCGCATCTATCCGCACAAATTAAGGAGGCTCAGTTCGAAGCCTTGAAACCTGAAAATGTGGCGGGAGAATCCCTGCGTGGAATGGATAAGAACTTGGAAGTCAAGGGTGACGGAGCCTTATATCTCATGGACCGGATCTGGACACCGAGACACGGTGGCTTCAGAGACTTGGTCATGAAGGAAGCACACAACACTCGATATTCCGTCCACCCAGGTTCAGATAAGATGTATCTGGATCTTAAAAAGCTATACTGGTGGCCTAACATGAAAGCAGAAATTGCTACCTTCGTGAGTAAATGCCTTACTTGCGCAAAGGTTAAGGTCGAATACCAGAAACCATCAGGTTTATTCAGCAACCGGAGGTACCTGAATGGAAGTGGGAATGGATCACTATGGACTTCATAACGAAGTTACCCAAGTCAACGGGTGGGCTTGATACCATTTGGGTCATCGTCGACAGATTGACCAAATCCGCACACTTCCTACCCATCGTGGAAACAGACAAAATGGAGAAGCTCACAAGAACATACATACGGGAGATTGTACGACTGCACGGTGTTCCCATATCCATTATCTCGGACAGAGATAGTAGATTCACTTCGAGATTCTGGCAGTCATTAAAAAGCTCCCTAGGCACGAGGTTGGACATGAGTACAGCCTACCATCCACAGACCGACGGACAAAGTGAGAGAACTATCCAAACCTTGGAAGATATACTACGAGCCTGTGTGATCGACTTTGGGAAGACATGGGATACTCACTTACCCCTTGTTGAATTCTCCTACAACAACAGTTATCACACGAGCATAAAGGCTGCTCCATTTGAAGCCCTCTATGGCCGGAAGTGCAGATCCCCTCTGTGCTGGGCCGAGGTGGGCGACACCCAGTTAGCTAAAGGACGAGTTCCTGACAGCACTCTCACAGGTCCGGAGATCATTCGGGAAATGACAGAGAAGATCGTTCAGATTCGTGAACGATTGAAAGCCTCTAGAGACCGACAGAAAAGCTATGCAGACAAACGAAGGAAACCTTTGGAATTCCAGGTGGGAGACCCAGTCCTTTTGAAAGTCTCACCCTGGAAGGGCTGGATACGCTTCGGGAAGCGTGGAAAGCTAAATCCAAGATACATAGGGCCTTTCGAGATTCTCGCTAGAATCGGCCCCGTAGCTTACAAACTCAACTTACCCCGTGAACTTAGTAACGTACATCCTACCTTCCACGTCTCGAACTTGAAAAAGTGTCTATCCGAAGAGTCTCTTGTAATCCCACTCGACGAGATCGAGATCAACGAGAGCCTCAACTTCGTGGAAGAACCAGTAGAGATCATGGACCGAGAGGTCAAACGAACCAAACAAAGCCGTATCCCAATTGTGAAGGTTCGCTGGAATGCCAAGCGAGGACCGGAATTCACTTAGGAGCGCGAGGATCAAATGAAGCTTAAATATCCTCATCTTTTTACTTAGTTATTTGTACTAACTTAGTTGCTTGAACTCTAATTTCGGGACGAAATTCCCTCTAACGGGGGGATGATGTGACAACCCGAAATTTCTAACTTGTACATTCTTCATTTTTATCAAAGTTAGCCTCGTTTTTGCTATTTTGTAATGAAGTTTTGGGTCTTTATGGATGTTTTAGGCTTAATATAACCTTGATATGAGTCATAGGAAAGGTGAGAATGTGTGTAGCATCACTAAATCGGGCCAAACACACCCAGCAAGGTGTGTGCGGCCGCACACCCGAGTGTGCGGCCAGCCAGCCGCACACAGCCGACCGCACACCCTCCCAGCCTCATACTCTAGCCTATATAAAGGACCCTAAGTCAACCTTACACCTCTTTTCACACTCCTTCAAAGTTGGAACATTCTCTCTCAAGAGCTCTTCAAGTTTTCCTCTCCAATCATCAAAACAAGTAAGTAAACACCCTTAGATCACTACTACAACACGTTTGAAAGCCTTTTCCTCGAGTTTGATCCATGAAATCATCATTCTAGATGATCTTCTTGTGTGTACGGCCGCACACACATCATGTGTGACCGCACACACATCTTTTGGTCCTAAAATGGGCTTAAACATTCATCCAAGCATAGCATCGACCAAAACACCTTCTTAGGATCATCACAAAGCCTTGGAAAATTGATTTGGACACGTTTGTATGGGAGTGTACGTCCGCACACAGGCCTGGCCGCACACACCTGACCGTACACGCCATGTGCAACCGCACACACCCTTTTAAGGGTCCAAAATAGCCACAAACTCCCATTCCGGCTAAGAAATGGTCAAAGCACCTTCACTGGAACATTCCTAAGGCTTGGAAACACGTTTTTGACACACTTCATAGTGAGTGTACGGCCGCACACAGGCTTGGCCGCACACTCTGGCCGCACACACACAAAACCCATGCTTTTGGGGTCTTACACTCCAATATAGGGCCATACGCCCCTTATGTGCAACCATATGAGTTGGTAACACTAAATTCTAAGTGTTTTTATGTCCTTAAGGCATGTCCTTATCACCATTAGTGGTTATATACATTAATGTATTCATATATGTGTAATTATGTGTTAAATAGGATTCATTTGTGCTCGAGACTCCATTTGACATCCAACAAATCCTATAGCGATCTTTCATTCGAGTTACTCACTGCAGGTGAGTTCATACCCCTTAATCAACCTTTGAAATGATTTTAAATGCTTTTATGGGGGGGAATACAAGTTGAAATATTCTAGTTATTGCTTTAATCACATGTGATTAATGACTAGAACAAACAGAAAAGGTTTACCACTACTTCCAAGTTACTATCAAAATTATGGTTTTCAAGCGTTTTAAAACCTTTTATTAAACTTTTAAATACTAAAACTGTTTCCAAAACTCTTTTAAACTTGCATTGTTTTCAAACTCATATCTACACTAATATATTTATATAAGTAAGACTTGAAGGACTTAGGACTGATAGCTCACCTTATTTCCTGTTCCTTGTTTGGTTGTGGACTTAGGGTATCCTGTTAATTGTCCAAATGCCGTTGAAGTCTTAGTTATATATCATGTATATATGTGTTGGATATAAAAGCTTTCACGTCAGTTCATTACCTTTGTGTAGCAAAGGCATACCTACCACATTACTATTTAACTATAATAGGTATAGTTAAGGTTTTACTACTCACTACTACTATTACAACAGCACATTCAAGAGCCAGTACAGTTATGAGTCAATACATACTATACACTATACAAGAGAACATACTATACACTAGTACAGAGAAAACTTTACTACACTATGACATACTACATAAACATTTGAATACTATAAACAGAATGTGACATACTACTTCTCGATACGACACTTTATTGTGCTATCACCTTGTAACCAGAGTCTCCTGGAGGGAGAGCAGGCATTATGTGTATAGATCTATACGGGACAGACACTCCCACATCCCGACTGCTAGCTACAGTCCCAGCCGAAAGGCCAAGGGATGACAAAATGTTACCTCACTATATATGACCTAGAGGGTCATCCGTTATTCAGCCGTCGATCAGCACGGTTACATACGAGTTCACATTCAAACCTTTAATTAACCAATTAAGAATTAAAGGCAAAAATAGACTTTTCGAGGCGTATTGTTCATTTAATACCACCTGGAGTCTACATGTTACTACTTTAGACTCCCCGAGGTGTACTGTACATTTAGTACTACCTGGAGTCTGTATTTGATTACACTGTGATTTTGTCACATACACGTTTAAATGAACTATATTTTTATAATGATAGTTCCACTGAGGAAAAACTCTTACACTACATAAGGAACAAATACACAAACAATCGGGTCTTGGTAGAAGACTACATTTTTATTGGAAAATATAGGATTTTCTAGGGAGTATACTATTTACAAACATTTGAAATCAGTTACTACATTAAGTTGTTACAAGCATTTTCATACAAGCACTGACACTAAATACTTATGAACTCACCAGCTTTATGCTGATAAACTCTTCCAAAATAACTTGTATTCTCAGGTCATCAGTAGACAGGTACAGATGAAGCTTTTGAGAAAATGAAGCACATACAAGACTCATCTTTATTTTGATTATACATTTTGGTGTCTTACGAACTATTCAGAACACGCTTGTATTACAATTACTGTATTAATGCAATGGATGTTGTTGCTTGTCCTTACTATTATGCATTGTTATGATACTGTACATGACGTCCTCCACCCCAGAACGTTTCCGTCGTTCCGGTTTTGGGGTGTGACAATAGCTTGGTGATTTTTGGAAAGGATTTTTACTTAAAAATGATCCTGACTCAGAAAGTACCTGCGAACAATGATAATTATGTATGCCTTGCACACTATCTGGGGATGATCCCAATTTAAGTTAACATGTTGGTGTTATATGCCTTGGTAAATTACTGGGGAAAATCCCAATTGCATGATAATATGAAAATGTTATAAACCTTAGGTATTTCCTGGGGAATATCCCAACTTGAGATAACATGTCAATGCTATAAACCATAGGAATCATCTGGGGAAGATCCCAACTTGAGATAACATGTCAATGTTATAAACCTTAGGATTCATCTGGGGAAGATCCCAACTTGAGATAACATGTCGGCGTTATAAACCTTAGATTTTAACTTTAGGATCTTAACTTATGTTCAGAAATAAGAGGGTTGCCAAGTCACTGCAGCATGAAATGATGTGACAACCCGTAAATTTCTATCTTGTAAAGTCAATCCAATCAACCAAAAGTCAGACTTGTTTCTATTGCCGTTTAGCCTTGTTAAAGGTCATTCTAATGAGTTCTAAACCTAGTACACGTAAGTATTAAGTGTTTTGAAGTATTAGCTTAAGATCAGAAGGCTGCACCCGAACCAGAAAACCCAACACATGAGGTTCACGGCCGTAAACCCTTTTCACGGCCGTGAACACTCTTCTGGCCGTGAACCATCCTCCATATATAATAGATTGCTTCATTTTTCTTCATTTCTCCAAGCTCCAGCCGCAAACACTCCATTCTCTCTTAACTATCATCCAAGAAAAGCTCCCTTTTCACTCCCAACGGGGAACGGCAAAAACGATCGGGGGCGGAGGATGTCATGTTTAGTATCACAACACATGCATCATAGTAATCAAAGTAACACACAACCATTGCATTAATATTAAAGTGTTTACAAAGTATGTGGTTCACATAAGATAGACTTCAAAAGTAAATAACAAAACAACACATTAAGCTACTATGCTCCATCTTCCGAATCCCAGTGCGCGTACCTGTCTACTAGGCTCCTGAGAATACAAGTTATTTTCAAAGCGTAGATCAGCATTTAAGCCGGTGAGTTCATAATTATTTTAGTGATGTAAAGTAAGTTGAAATTTCTTTTAGTAAAGTTCTCCTGTTCCTCCAGAAGATGCTATATCTTCTGATATGAAGAAAGATGAGTAAAAATGGCTCTACAATCCCTTCTATGAGTACTAAATGGATACAAGTTATATAAAACCCAGAGTAAACAGACAATCGATTGTGTGAATCTGCCCTAAGCCCACAACCAAACAAGGAACAAGAAATGAGGCGGAAGTCACACATCCCATTGTTTGTTAGATCTTCGTTGTATATAACCCTGGCGTATTCATATGGTACTCACGGAGTTAACTGTAATAGTTCCTTTATATTTGATGAAAAAATTCTTTAAGAAAAACCCTTATTTCCTTTAGTAAAAATGGTAACCACAATAGTTCCTTCTATAATCACTTAGTTTGTACTAGCTATATACAATCTAATATCGAACGGATGATTAATTGTGTGAATCTGCCCTAAGCCCACAACCAAACAAGGAACAGGAAGTAAGGCGGAAATCACACATCCAACTACCTATCGGTTATTAATTATATATAACCCTGATGTATAAAACTAAGGTATTATAGAATTAACCATCAAAGGTCCTTTAAGTTATACTGGTTTAATAAAATGGATTAAACCCTTTACTGATAAGTTTCTAGTTTAATTTACTCAATGTTCTATTTGAAAGGTATGTTTTGTACTAGAAAACGGTTTACTGAATTTGTATACTATGACCTGACCCATACCTATTACTCCTTATGATTACTTGGTGTATACGGAATATATATATAGCTAAGGTCGATTAGATAGTGGACTGGGTGAATTTGCTTTAAGCCCACAACCAAACAAGGAACAGGAAATGAAGCGGAAAGCACACATTCTACTGTCTACCGGACCCGATTAAAATATATCCCTGATGTATCTACCGAGGAATCATAAAGTTAGCATTATAGGCCCCCTTCTAACTGAATGTACTAAGACTCGACTGTTCTGTTTGTCTTTTGAAATGATGTAAGTTTTCCCGAGTTTAAGACTATCTTTAATAGTTTGCATTACCTTTTATGTGAGAAGATCACAATAAGAATGTAATAGGGAAATGAAAGTAT
Organism: Lactuca virosa; assembly: GCF_052849685.1. Lineage (NCBI taxonomy): Eukaryota > Viridiplantae > Streptophyta > Magnoliopsida > Asterales > Asteraceae > Lactuca > Lactuca virosa. The sequence continues at coordinate 258,048,769 of NC_136434.1, forward strand.
TCAGTAATGTTGTATAAAGTGACTACCGAAGCACTAACTACCTTATAACCAGTTTGTTAATTTAGGTTAAAATGTGATGAGGTTGTAACCATACTTGATTGACTAGTAAAACACGACGATCAAAGACGTCGAAATGGTATGACATTCGTCACCCGTAGACCTGCAGGTCCCACTGTAGCTAGCAGCAAGGTGTAGGATGGTCAATCCCGTATAGATCTATACACAAATTCACGCTCTCCCTCCAGGAGACTTTGGTTACAAAACGTGACACAGCAGTATATTGTCGTGCCATGAAGTAGTGGCTCACATTAATGTTATAGTATTCTTGTATTTGTATAGTATGTTCTCTCTGTTCTAGTGTATAGTATGTTTGAACTGTTTCTCGTAATAGTATGGTCATCCCTGTACTAGTGATAGTATGTTCCTCCCTGGTACTAGTGATAGTATGAACTGAACCCATAAACTATACCTATTATAGTTTACTAGTATGTTTACTTGAACTGTATCTGACTTGAAGAAAAGACTCGATTATCTATTGAGTTATGGTTGTACTTTAAAAAAAATGGAGTTTTATAAACAATAAAGTAACATAACTTTAAAAGAGTTTTTGAAATGATTTGATCACTTATAAACACATAAGCAATCCTTTAAAATGTTGTTTATCATAGATAACATTTTACACAATTTTCATTGTGTTCAACTTGTATCCCTCCCCCCCCCCCCTTAAAAGAATTTAAAACATTAAAAGGTTGATTATAGGGGTATGAACTCACCTTATGTGGGTGATTCAATTGAAGGTTCGTGTAAGGATGAGAAGTTCCACGAATGAATTCTCGACACACAAACGTGACATATAATGACATATAATGGCATATATAGGCATGTAATTAGTGTTTATAACAACTAACATGCAAGGAAACAACCTTAGGGACTAGGAAACACTTGGAATGAAGTGTTACAATCACATGTGATTGAGTAAAGGGAGTTTACGGCCACACTATGAAGTGTTCACGGCCTAAGAGTGTTCACGGCCAAGAACACATGATGTGTTCACGGCCCAAGCATGATCACATGAAGGGTTTACGGCCAAGGAAGAATGGTTCACGGTCCTATCAAGCATCTTTGAAGGGTTCACGGCCACATGAAGGGTTCACGGCCGTGAACACCTCAAGCTCATAAATATGGTGATGCATTTTGAAGAATCAAAGCTAGGATCTAGTACTCTTTCAAGTGTAACAAGATAAATGATGAAACACTTACGATTTAGGATCCCTTGGGAGTTCACGGCCACCAACAACAAGTGTGTGTTCTTGGTGTTCTTGGTGAAAGATGATGATCTTGAAGATCTAGACAAAAGTGGTGAAGTCATGGATGAAATCATAGGGTTGTACTAGATCAAGAAGGATATCAAGGAACAAATGGAAGAATCACTTACAACTTAGACGAGAAATGGGAGTAATTCTTGATGATACTTGAGAGAGAATGGAAGTTCTTGAGTTGGGATTGTGAAGAATTATGAAGAAATGAGGGAAATCTATACATAAAAGGGAAAGATCATGGCCAGAAGAGACTTCACGGCCGTGAACTAGGTTTGCGGCTGTGAACCTCAAGTGTTTGGTTCTCTGGTTCGGGTGCAGCCTTCTGATCTTGAGTTAATACTCCCTAACACTCAACCCTTGAGTGTACTAGGTTTGGAGCTCATTAGAATGACCCTTAACAAGGCTAGAAGGCAATGGAAACTAGTCTGACTTCGGGTTGATTGCATTGACCTTACAAGATCAAAATTTTCGGGTTGTCACATCATCCCCCCGTTAGATGGAATTTCGTCCTGAAATTAGCTTTCCTAGCTGTACTCCTGGGGTTGTGCTCCTCTGAATGGCAGAATACCCACTCGTAGACCTGGGCAACTTTTCCCTAATGCTCATGATAGGATTCATACCTGGTCCATCTATCATCACCTCGTGTATACAAGTCATATATAATCAAGATTAGTAAGACGGTCGGATGTGCGACTCTGCCCCAGGTCCACAACCAAACAAGGAACAGGAGATAGGGCGGAAACACACATACTAAATCTGCGTAATCATAATTATATACTACCCTCACGTATACACTTAATAGTGATAGGTGGGTTGTATTCGTCTTTAGCCTCTATGATTGAACTTGATCTGTTGGACGAGTGGTAGTTCGGGAAGGTCTGCTGAATATACAGTGTTAAGGTTTCAGACGGCAAGGTACTCCTCGCATGAGTACTTTGGGGTTTAGAATACGAGGTAGACGATTCTGAGGTCTGGGTCGGGCTGTCGTTACGAATGACGAGGGTTTCATGAATTTGACGGTTAAGGCAATGGAATTTCGAAATATATGAACTTAGTATGGTGAGGACCACGCTAATCCATAACGAATGATGACAACGGACTCTTTACAGAAACGAATGTTAGGCCGATTTGCAAGAAACGTTTGTCATACGACGGTGTATCCCGAGTGTGCTCAACAATGTACTCTTTGTAAACGTTCTAGTGCTTTTTGTTTTCCCCTTGATATTACCACTTCCATAAATCGTACCGCGATGAGCGAGTACAAATAGTGCAAGTGCTTTGATAACTAGTGTCGATACTCTATATTATGATCCTCCTCGGTACCTCTATAATCGCCCGACATATACAAGTTATGTATAATTAAGATGAATAAGATGGTCGACTGAGTGGCTCTGCCCTAAATCCACAACCAAACAAGGAACAGGAATTAAGGCGGAATCACTCACTCTAAGTCTGCAAAATCTTAGCTATGCATAACCCTGATGTACATACTAAGCCATCATAGCTTCCCTGAACGGATCTTTAGTTCTCTCATGAATGTTGTGACTTGTTCATATGAGTGAGTTATTATAATTACTTTTAAATGTTTTCCCCAAGTTTTAATCTTATATAGATATAATTAAATTTTAAAGTAATTATTATATCGAAGACGTACCGCTGGTCGCTGGGGACTCCGGGGTAGTTTCTCCTGCGGTGATCATCAGAATTCGCCCATCCGCGCCTGAGTTCTTCGTTATCGGGCAGTCCTTCATGTAGTGCCCTGTCTCACTACAGCCATAACAGGCTTGGTTTACTTCTATTCCGGGGACTTGGGAGATCGGTTGTGCTGGTGCCCTGCAGAACCGGGCGGTGTGCCCCTTCCTGTGGCAATTCAGGCATTGCATTTCCCGACATACTCTGTTGTGGTGATAGTTACACTTTCCACACTTCGGGAGAGTTCCAGCATATCGACTGGCAGATGTTGGAGTAGCAGGTGTTGTGGCGGCGTATATAGTACCCATTTGTTGCTCCTGCGGGGTTTCCTGTGTTGTTCGCTCCTTCCTTTTGTTCCCCAACTTTCGTTTATAGTCCCCTCCCTTTGAAGGATCGGGAACGAAGACTACCACGCCATGGCAGACTCCATGGTCAATGAGTCGTTGGGCCAGGCGTTTGGCACTATCGAATGTAGTTGGGTTAAAAGACAGTACATCCCCTTGAATCGGGGTAGATAAACCCCAGATGTACCTTTCTATCTTCTTACTCTCCGGGGTAACCATCCCAGGGCATAGTGCTGCCAGGTCGCTAAACCTGTTAGTGTAGGTCACTATGTCTGAGCCGACTATGGTATGCTCCCATAGTTCTTGTTCCAGCTTTTGTACTTCGCCCCTCGGGCAGTATTCTTTCAACATCATCTCTTTTAGGTTCTCCCAACCTATTGAGTTAGCCACTGATAGGGTCAGTGACTTAACATGGCTATTCCACCATGTTAGGGCTCTGTCGGAGAAAGTGCAGGCAGCAAACTTAACTTTGCTTCCTTCTGGGCACAGACAGATTTCGAAGACCGAATCTGTTTTCTCGAACCATCGCATCAGAGCAATGACTCCCCCATTTCCATTAAAGGATTTGGGTTTGAAGTTCATGAATTCCTTGTACGAACACTCTCGTGGGTGTCCGTGGGTAACTCCGAGGTTGGTTAAGTGGGTACCGCTACCAGTACCGTTGGTACCACTTTCGCTGATGTGAGATAGATCAGTTGCTACTGCGGCTGATATCGCTGCTTGGAGAGCAGCAGGATCGAATTGTGGAGGAGGTAGTGGTGTTTGAGTTGGAGTTATCGGAGTAGTGCGCCTGTTTGATCTACGAGGAGGCATCTTGCTAAAAGAATACAAAGATGATATGGAAATAAGTCTATAGCAGTGAATTTAAGTCGAAAGCTGAAAGACTAAGTTATCCTAGTTCTGAGTGTATCTGGTTCTGATTTTCATAGGGTTCTGGAAACAATTCATAAGAGAGTCTATATAAAATAAAATTTATGAATCGGAAGTGGCTATCCTCGAATGAGTATCTGTGAATTGAATAACTGATACTAGTTGCACGAAAAAGAAATAATCCTAACACATAATGTGAGCAGTGTATTCACTAGCTCCTTAAGTCAATCATGGGTATTATTTATTAGTGTGACGCATAAGACGTTTTAGTTTCTCTGGCTGATCACTTCTTGGAAACTCATTTTGAATCTCTTCTTGTTCCTCCTTGACTCCTCTGCTGACTGCTATGATGGAGTTGTTACACCTGTCTGGGTTTGTCGTACGAGAATGGAAGTGTCTAAAGAATCTATGAGAATAAGTGAAACTTTATGGGGTGATCCTTACCGGGTCCTCCTATAATTGCGCAACGTATACAAGTTGCATATAATTTAAGATTAAATAGACCTTCGAATAAGTGATCCTACTCCAAAACCACAACCAAACAAGGAACAGGTAGTGAAGCATAGATCACAAATTCTAAGTCTATAAAATCTCAATTATATAAAACCTTGGAAGTATACACTCCGAAATCATAGACCTACCAGAAGGGTCTTTTAAATTCTCACATAAGTTATTTATGGTACCTAAAATACTCCTATAGTATTTTAATGTAATGAACTTGGTATGTTTTAAACTTGTTGTTGTCTTATAGTATCATAAAATACTCCCATAGTATTTTAACTTTATGTTTTGATCTAGAAATTCCTTGAATAGAGTTAGGTAAGTTTTAAGACTGTTGCAACACCACATCACTCCCAAACACATGTCGGTCACATCTCGAATGAATATAGTTGATCAGGCTATATTGATCCCAGATATGATTACATAACTGTCCAGGTTTTGATCGCAGTGTTCAACCTTTAAATACTTCTGTTCTGTTCTTCTTGTGATACTTGTTCTAGTATGTATATATGTATTAGCATGTATGTATACTTTATAAGGTATTGTTATATTTTTAAAATATATTATTATCCAGAGCACTTCGGCCCCATTTCATTTATAGTTGTATATCTTTTATAGGTTGATATACTTAGTTCACTATAAACGATGCTCTGATATCAATCTCTCACACCCCCAAACCAGAACGGCGGAAACGTTCGGAGGATGAGGACGTCATGTTTAGTATCACAACACATGTATCATAGTAATCAAAGTAACACACAACCATTGCATTAATATTAAAGTGTTTACAAAGTATGTGGTTCACATAAGATAGACTTCAAAAGTAAATAACAAAACAACACATTAAGCTACTATGCTCCATCTTCCGAATCCCAGTGCGCGTACCTGTCTACTAGGCTCCTGAGAATACAAGTTATTTTCAAAGCGTAGATCAGCATTTAAGCCGGTGAGTTCATAATTATTTTAGTGATGTAAAGTAAGTTGAAATTTCTTTTAGTAAAGTTCTCCTGTTCCTCCAGAAGATGCTATATCTTCTGATATGAAGAAAGATGAGTAAAAATGGCTCTACAATCCCTTCTATGAGTACTAAATGGATACAAGTTATATAAAACCCAGAGTAAACAGACAATCGATTGTGTGAATCTGCCCTAAGCCCACAACCAAACAAGGAACAAGAAATGAGGCGGAAGTCACACATCCCATTGTTTGTTAGATCTTCGTTGTATATAACCCTGGCGTATTCATATGGTACTCACGGAGTTAACTGTAATAGTTCCTTTATATTTGATGAAAAAATTCTTTAAGAAAAACCCTTATTTCCTTTAGTAAAAATGGTAACCACAATAGTTCCTTCTATAATCACTTATTTTGTACTAGCTATATACAATCTAATATCGAACGGATGATTAATTGTGTGAATCTGCCCTAAGCCCACAACCAAACAAGGAACAGGAAGTAAGGCGGAAATCACACATCCAACTACCTATCGGTTATTAATTATATATAACCCTGATGTATAAAACTAAGGTATTATAGAATTAACCATCAAAGGTCATTTAAGTTATACTGGTTTAATAAAAAGGATTAAACCCTTTACTGATAAGTTTCTAGTTTAATTTACTCAATGTTCTATTTGAAAGGTATGTTTTGTACTAGAAAACGGTTTACTGAATTTGTATACTATGACCTGACCCATACCTATTACTCCTTATGATTACTTGGTGTATACGGAATATATATATAGCTAAGGTCGATTAGATAGTGGACTGGGTGAATTTGCTTTAAGCCCACAACCAAACAAGGAACAGGAAATGAAGCGGAAAGCACACATTCTACTGTCTATCGGACCCGATTAAAATATATCCCTGATGTATCTACCGAGGAATCATAAAGTTAGCATTATAGGCCCCCTTCTAACTGAATGTACTAAGACTCGACTGTTCTGTTTGTCTTTTGAAATGATGTAAGTTTTCCCGAGTTTAAGACTATCTTTAATAGTTTGCATTACCTTTTATGTGAGAAGATCACAATAAGAATGTAATGGGAAAATGAAAGTATTCAATAATGTTGTATAAAGTGACTACTGAAGCACTAACTACCTTATAACCAGTTTGTTAATTAAGGTTAAAATCTGATGACGTTGTAACCATACTTGATTGACTAGTAAAACACGACGATCAAAGACGTCGAAATGGTATAACATTCGTCACCCGTAGACCTGCAGGTCCCACTGTAACGAGCATCAAGGTGTATGATGGTCAATCCCGGATAGATCTATACACAAATTCACGGTCTCCCTCCAGGAGACTCTGGTTACAAAACGTGACACAGCAGTATATTGTCGTGTCATGAAGTAGTGGCTCACATTAATGTTATAGTATTCTTGTATTCGTATAGTATGTTCTCTCTGTTCTAGTGTATAGTATGTTTGAATTGTTTCTCGTTATAGTATGGTCATCCCTGTACTAGTGATAGTATGTTCCTCCCTGGTACTAGTGATAGTATGAACGGAACCTCTAAACTATACCTATTATAGTTACTAGTATGTTTACTTGAACTGTATCTTACTTGAAGAAAAAGAATCGATTATCTACTGAGTTATGGTTGTACTTTAAAAAAATGGAGTTTTATAAACAATAAAGTAACATAACTTTAAAAGAGTTTTTTAAATGATTTGATCACTTATAAACACATAAGCAATCCTTTAAAATGATGTTTATCATAGATAAGATTTTACACAATTTTCATTGTGTTCAACTTGTATTCCCCCCCCCCCCCTTAAAAGAATTTAAAACATTAAAAGGTTGATTATAGGGGTATGAACTCACCTTATGTGGGTGATTCAATTGAAGGTTCGTGTAAGGATGAGAAGTTCCACGAATGAATTCTTGAGACACAAACGTGACATATAATGACATATAATGGCATATATAGGCATGTAATTAGTGTTTATAACAACTAACATGCAAGGAAACAACCTTAGGGACTAGGAAACACTTGGAATGAAGTGTTACAATCACATGTGATTGACTAAAGGGAGTTTACGGCGACACTATGAAGTGTTCACGGCCTAAGAGTGTTCACGGCCAAGAACACATGATGTGTTCACGGCCCAAGCATGATCATATGAAGGGTTTACGGCCAAGGAAAAATGGTTCACGGTCCTATCAAGCATCTTTGAAGGGTTCACGGCCACATGAAGGGTTCACGGCCGTGAACACCTCAAGCTCATAAAGATGGTGATGAATTTTGAAGAATCAAAGCTAGGATCTAGTAGTCTTTCAAGTGTAACAAGATAAATGATGAAACACTTACGATTTGGGATCCCTTGGGAGTTCACGGCCACCAACAACAAGTGTGTGTTCTTGGTGTTCTTGGTGAAAGATGATGATCTTGAAGATCTAGACAAAAGTGGTGAAGTCATGGATGAAATCATAGGGTTGTACTAGATCAAGAAGGATATCAAGGAACAAATGGAAGAATCACTTACAACTTGGACGAGAAATGGGAGTAATTCTTGATGATACTTGAGAGAGAATGGAAGTTCTTGAGTTGGGATTGTGAAGAATTATGAAGAAATGAGGGAAATCTATACATAAAGGGGAAAGATCACGGCCAGAAGAGACTTCACGGCCGTGAACTAGGTTTGCGGCTGTGAACCTCAAGTGTTTGGTTCTCTGGTTCGGGTGCAGCCTTCTGATCTTGAGTTAATACTCCCTAACACTCAACCCTTGAGTGTACTAGGTTTGGAGCTCATTAGAATGACCCTTAACAAGGCTAGAAGGCAATGGAAACTAGTCTGACTTCGGGTTGATTGCATTGACCTTACAAGATCAAAATTTTCGGGTTGTCACATCATCCCTCCGTTAGATGGACTTTCGTCCCGAAATTAGCTTTCCTAGCTGTACTCCTGGGGTTGTGCTCCTTTGAATGGCAGAATACCCACTCGTAGACCTGGGCAACTTTTCCCCAATGCTCATGATAGGATTCATACCTGGTCCATCTATCATCACCTCGTGTATACAAGTCGTATATAATCAAGATTAGTAAGACGGTCGGATGTGCGACTCTGCCCCAGGTCCACAACCAAACAAGGAACAGGAGATAGGGCGGAAACACACATACTAAATCTGCGTAATCATAATTATATACTACCCTCACGTATACACTTAATAGTGATAGGTGGGTTGTATTCGTCCTTAGCCTCTATGCTTGAACTTGATCTGCTGGACGAGTGGTAGTTCGGGAAGGTCTGCTGAATATACAGCGTTAAGGTTTCGGAGGGCAAGGTACTCCTCGCATGAGTACTTTGGGGTTTAGAATACGAGGTAGACGATTCTGAGGTCTGGGTCGGGCTGTCGTTACGAATGACGAGGGTTTCATGAATTTGACGGTTAAGGCAATGGAATTTCGAAATATATGAACTTAGTATGGTGAGGACCACGCTAATCCATAACGAATGATGACAACGGACTCTTTATAGAAACGAATGTTAGGCCGATTTGCAAGAAACGTTTGTTATACGACGGTGTATCCCGAGTGTGCTCAACAATGTACTCTTTGTAAACGTTCTAGTGCTTTCTGTTTTCCCCTTGATATTACCACTGCCATAAATCGTACCGCGATGAGCGAGTACAAATAGTGCAAGTGCTTTGATAACTAGTGTCGATACTCTATATTATGATCCTCCTCGATACCTCTATAATCGCCCGACATATACAAGTTATGTATAATTAAGATGAATAAGACGGTCGACTGAGTGGCTCTGCCCTAAATCCACAACCAAACAAGGAACATGAATTAAGGCAGAATCACTCACTCTAAGTCTGCAAAATCTTAGCTATGCACAACCCTGATGTACATACTAAGCCATCATAGCTTCCCTGAACGGATCTTTAGTTCTCTCATGAATGTTGTGACTTGTTCATATGAGTGAGTTATTATAATTACTTTTAAATGTTTTCCCGAAGTTTTAATCTTATATAGATATAATTAAATTTTAAAGTAATTATTATATCGAAGACGTACCGCTGGTCGCTGGGGACTCCAGGGTAGTTTCTCCTGCGGTGATCATCAGAATTCGCCCATCCGCGCCTGAGTTCTTCGTTATCGGGCAGTCCTTCATGTAGTGTCATGTCTCACTACAGCCATAACAGGCTTGGTTTACTTCTATTCCGGGGACTTGAGAGATCGGTTGTGCTGGTGCCCTGCAGAACCGGGCGGTGTGCCCCTTCCTATGGCAATTCAGGCATTGCATTTCCCGACATACTCTATTGTGGTGATAGTTACACTTTCCACACTTCGGGAGAGTTCCAGCATATCGACTGGCAGAGGCTGGAGTAGCAGGTGTTGTGGCGGCGTATATAGTACCCATTTGTTGCTCCTGTGGGGTTTCCTGTGTTGTTCGCTCCTTCCTTTTGTTCCCCAACTTTTGTTTATAGTCCCCTCCCTTTGATGGATCAGGATAGAAGACTACCACGCCGTGGTAGACTCCATGGTCAATGAGTCGTTGGGCCAGGCGTTTGGCACTATCGAATGTAGTTGGGTTAAAAGACAGTACATCCCCTTGAATCGGGGTAGATAAACCCCAGATGTACCTTTCTATCTTCTTACTCTCCGGGGTAACCATCCCAGGGCATAGTGCTGCCAGGTCGCTAAACCTGTCAGTGTAGGTCACTATGTCTGAGCCGACTATGGTATGCTCCCATAGTTCTTGTTCCAGCTTTTGTACTTCGCCCCTCGGGCAGTATTCTTTCAACATCATCTCTTTTAGGTTCTCCCAACCTATTGAGTTAGCCACTGATAGGGTCAGTGACTTAACATGGCTATTCCACCATGTTAGGGCTCTGTCGGAGAAAGTGCAGGCAGCAAACTTAACTTTGCTTCCTTCTGGGCACAGACAGATTTCGAAGACCGAATCTGTTTTCTCGAACCATCGCATCAGAGCAATGACTCCCCCATTTCCATTAAAGGATTTGGGTTTGAAGTTCATGAATTCCTTGTACGAACACTCTCGTGGGTGTCCGTGGGTAACTCCGAGGTTGGTTAAGTGGGTACCGCTACCAGTACCGTTGGTACCACTTTCCCTGATGTGAGATAGAGCAGTTGCTACTGCGGCTGATATCGCTGCTTGGAGAGCAGCAGGATCGAATTGTGGAGGAGGTAGTGGTGTTTGAGTTGGAGTTATCAGAGTAGTGCGCCTGTTTGATCTACGAGGAGGCATCTTGCTAAAAGAATACAAAGATGAGATGGAAATAAGTCTATAGCAGTGAATTTAAGTCGAAAGCTGAAAGACTAAGTTATCCTAGTTCTGAGTGTATCTGGTTCTGATTTTCATAGGGTTCTGGAAACAATTCATAAGAGAGTCTATATAAAATAAAATTTATGAATCGGAAGTGGCTATCCTCGAATGAGTATCTGTGATTTGAATAACTGATACTAGTTGCACGAAAAAGAAATAATCCTAACACATAATGTGAGCAGTGTATTCACTAGCTCCTTAAGTCAATCATGGGTATTATTTATTAGTGTGACGCATAAGACGTTTTAGTTTCTCTGGCTGATCACTTCTTGGAAACTCATTTTGAATCTCTTCTTGTTCCTCCTTGACTCCTCTGCTGACTGCTATGATGGAGTTGTTACACCTGTCTGGGTTTGTCGTACGAGAATGGAAGTGTCTAAAGAATCTATGAGAATAAGTGAAACTTTATGGGGTGATCCTTACCGGGTCTTCCTATAATTGTGCAATGTATACAAGTTGCATATAATTTAAGATTAAATAGACCTTCGAATAAGTGATCCTACTCCAAAACCACAACCAAACAAGGAACAGGTAGTGAAGCATAGATCACAAATTCTAAGTCTATAAAATCTCAATAATATAAAACCTTGGAAGTATACACTCCGAAATCATAGACCTACCAGAAGGGTCTTTTAAATTCTCACATAAGTTATTTATGGTACCTAAAATACTCCTATAGTATTTTAATGTAATGAACTTGGTATGTTTTAAACTTGTTGTTGTCTTATAGTATCATAAAATACTCCCATAGTATTTTAACTTTATGTTCTGATCTAGAAATTCCTTGAATAGAGTTAGGTAAGTTTTAAGACTGTTGCAACACCACATCACTCCCAAACACATGTCGGTCACATCTCGAATGAATATAGTTGATCAGGCTATATTGATCCCAGATATGATTACATAACTGTCCAGGTTTTGATCGCAGTGTTCAACCTTTAAATACTTCTGTTCTGTTCTTCTTGTGATACTTGTTCTAGTATGTATATATGTATTAGCATGTATGTATACTTTATAGGTATTGTTATATTTTAAAATATATTATTATCCAGAGCACTTCGGCCCCATTTCATTTATAGTTGTATATCTTTTATAGGTTGATATACTTAGTTCACTATAAACGATGCTCTGATACCAATCTCTCACACCCCCAAACCAGAACGGCGGAAACGTTCGGAGGATGAGGACGTCATGTTTAGTATCACAACACATGTATCATAGTAATCAAAGTAACACACAACCATTGCATTAATATTAAAGTGTTTACAAAGTATGTGATTCACATAAGATAGACTTCAAAAGTAAATAACAAAACAAGACATTAAGCTACTATGCTCCATCTTCTGAATCCCAGTGCGCGTACCTGTCTACTAGGCTCCTGAGAATACAAGTTATTTTCAAAGCGTAGATCAGCATTTAAGCCGGTGAGTTCATAATTATTTTAGTGATGTAAAGTAAGTTGAAATTTCTTTTAGTAAAGTTTGCCTGTTCCTCCAGAAGATGCTATATCTTCTGATATGAAGAAAGATGAGTAAAAATGGCTCTACAATCCCTTCTATGAGTACTAAATGGATACAAGTTATATAAAACCCAGAGTAAACAGACAATCGATTGTGTGAATCTGCCCTAAGCCCACAACCAAACAAGGAACAAGAAATGAGGCGGAAGTCACACATCCCATTGTTTGTTAGATCTTCGTTGTATATAACCCTGGCGTATTCATATGGTACTCACGGAGTTAACTGTAATAGTTCCTTTATATTTGATGAAAACATTCTTTAAGAAAAACCCTTATTTCCTTTAGTAAAAATGGTAACCACAATAGTTCCTTCTATAATCACTTAGTTTGTACTAGCTATATATAATCTAATATCGAACGGATAATTAATTGTGTGAATCTACCCTAAGCCCACAACCAAACAAGGAACAGGAAGTAAGACGGAAATCACACATCCAACTACCTATCGGTTATTAATTATATATAACCCTGATGTATAAAACTAAGGTATTATAGAATTAACCTTCAAAGGTCCTTTGAGTTATATTGGTTTAATAAAATGGATTAAACCCTTTACTGATAAGTTTCTAGTTTAATTTACTCAATGTTCTATTTGAAAAGTATGTTTTGTACTAGAAAACGGTTTACTGAATTTGTATACTATGACCTGACCCATACCTATTACTCCTTATGATTACTTGGTGTATACGGAATATATATATAGCTAAGGTCGATTAGATAGTGGACTGGGTGAATTTGCTTTAAGCCCACAACCAAACAAGGAACAGGAAATGAAGCGGAAAGCACACATTCTACTGTCTACCGGACCCGATTAAAATATATCCCTGATGTATCTACCGAGGAATAGCATTATAGGCCCCTTCTAACTGAATGTACTAAGACTCGACTGTTCTGTTTGTCTTTTGAAATGATGTAAGTTTTCCCGAGTTTAAGACTATCTTTAATAGTTTGCATTACCTTTTATGTGAGAAGATCACAATAAGAATGTAATGGGAAAATGAAAGTATTCAATAATGTTGTATAAAGTGACTACTGAAGCACTAACTACCTTATAACCAGTTTGTTAATTAAGGTTAAAATCTGATGACGTTGTAACCATACTTGATTGACTAGTAAAACACGACGATCAAAGACGTCGAAATGGTATAACATTCGTCACCCGTAGACCTGCAGGTCCCACTGTAACGAGCATCAAGGTGTATGATGGTCAATCCCGGATAGATCTATACACAAATTCACGGTCTCCCTCCAGGAGACTCTGGTTACAAAACGTGACACAGCAGTATATTGTCGTGTCATGAAGTAGTGGCTCACATTAATGTTATAGTATTCTTGTATTCGTATAGTATGTTCTCTCTGTTCTAGTGTATAGTATGTTTGAATTGTTTCTCGTTATAGTATGGTCATCCCTGTACTAGTGATAGTATGTTCCTCCCTGGTACTAGTGATAGTATGAACTGAACCTCTAAACTATACCTATTATAGTTTACTAGTATGTTTACTTGAACTGTATCTTACTTGAAGAAAAAGAATCGATTATCTACTGAGTTATGGTTGTACTTTAAAAAAAACGGAGTTTTATAAACAATAAAGTAACATAACTTTAAAAGAGTTTTTTAAATGAATTGATCACTTATAAACACATAAGCAATCCTTTAAAATGATGTTTATCATAGATAAGATTTTACACAATTTTCATTGTGTTCAACTTGTATTCCCCCCCCCCCTTAAAAGAATTTAAAACATTAAAAGGTTGATTATAGGGGTATGAACTCACCTTATGTGGGTGATTCAATTGAAGGTTCGTGTAAGGATGAGAAGTTCCACGAATGAATTCTTGAGACACAAACGTGACATATAATGACATATAATGGCATATATAGGCATGTAATTAGTGTTTATAACAACTAACATGCAAGGAAACAACCTTAGGGACTAGGAAACACTTGGAATGAAGTGTTACAATCACATGTGATTGACTAAAGGGAGTTTACGGCCACACTATGAAGTGTTCACGGCCTAAGAGTGTTCACGGCCAAGAACACATGATGTGTTCACGGCCCAAGCATGATCATATGAAGGGTTTACGGCCAAGGAAAAATGGTTCACGGTCCTATCAAGCATCTTTGAAGGGTTCACGGCCACATGAAGGGTTCACGGCCGTGAACACCTCAAGCTCATAAAGATGGTGATGAATTTTGAAGAATCAAAGCTAGGATCTAGTAGTCTTTCAAGTGTAACAAGATAAATGATGAAACACTTACGATTTGGGATCCCTTGGGAGTTCACGGCCACCAACAACAAGTGTGTGTTCTTGGTGTTCTTGGTGAAAGATGATGATCTTGAAGATCTAGACAAAAGTGGTGAAGTCATGGATGAAATCATAGGGTTGTACTAGATCAAGAAGGATATCAAGGAACAAATGGAAGAATCACTTACAACTTGGACGAGAAATGGGAGTAATTCTTGATGATACTTGAGAGAGAATGGAAGTTCTTGAGTTGGGATTGTGAAGAATTATGAAGAAATGAGGGAAATCTATACATAAAGGGGAAAGATCACGGCCAGAAGAGACTTCACGGCCGTGAACTAGGTTTGCGGCTGTGAACCTCAAGTGTTTGGTTCTCTGGTTCGGGTGCAGCCTTCTGATCTTGAGTTAATACTCCCTAACACTCAACCCTTGAGTGTACTAGGTTTGGAGCTCATTAGAATGACCCTTAACAAGGCTAGAAGGCAATGGAAACTAGTCTGACTTCGGGTTGATTGCATTGACCTTACAAGATCAAAATTTTCGGGTTGTCACATCATCCCCCCGTTAGATGGAATTTCCTCCCGAAATTAGCTTTCCTAGCTGTACTCCTGGGGTTGTGCTCCTCTGAATGGCAGAATACCCACTCGTAGACCTGGGCAACTTTTCCCTAATGCTCATGATAGGATTCATACCTGGTCCATCTATCATCACCTCATGTATACAAGTCGTATATAATCAAGATTAGTAAGACGGTCGGATGTGCGACTCTGCCCCAGGTCCACAACCAAACAAGGAACAGGAGATAGGGCGGAAACACACATACTAAATCTGCGTAATCATAATTATATACTACCCTCACGTATACACTTAATAGTGATAGGTGGGTTGTATTCGTCCTTAGCCTATATGCTTGAACTTGATCTGCTGGACGAGTGGTAGTTCGGGAAGGTCTGCTGAATATACAGCGTTAAGGTTTCGGAGGGCAAGGTACTCCTCGCATGAGTACTTTGGGGTTTAGAATACGAGGTAGACGATTCTGAGGTCTGGGTCGGGCTGTCGTTACGAATGACGAGGGTTTCATGAATTTGACGGTTAAGGCAATGGAATTTCGAAATATATGAACTTCGTATGGTGAGGACCACGCTAATCCATAACGAATGATGACAACAGACTCTTTACAGAAACGAATGTTAGGCCGATTTGCAAGAAACGTTTGTTATACGACGGTGTATCCCGAGTGTGCTCAATAATGTACTCTTTGTAAACGTTCTAGTGCTTTCTGTTTTCCCCTTAATATTACCACTGCCATAAATCGTACCGCGATGAGCGAGTACAAATAGTGCAAGTGCTTTGATAACTAGTGTCGATACTCTATATTATGATCCTCCTCGATACCTCTATAATCGCCCGACATATACAAGTTATGTATAATTAAGATGAATAGGACGGTCGACTGAGTGGCTCTGCCCTAAATCCACAACCAAACAAGGAACAGGAATTAAGGCGGAATCACTCACTCTAAGTCTGCAAAATCTTAGCTATGCACAACCCTGATGTACATACTAAGCCATCATAGCTTCCATGAACGGATCTTTAGTTCTCTCATGAATGTTGTGACTTGTTCATATGAGTGAGTTATTATAATTACTTTTAAATGTTTTCCCCAAGTTTTAATCTTATATAGATATAATTAAATTTTAAAGTAATTATTATATCGAAGACGTACCGCTGGTCGCTGGGGACTCCGGGGTAGTTTCTCCTGCGGTGATCATCAGAATTCGCCCATCCGCGCCTGAGTTCTTCGTTATCGGGCAGTCCTTCATGTAGTACCCTGTCTCACTACAGCCATAACAGGCTTGGTTTACTTCTATTCCGGGGACTTGGGAGATCGGTTGTGTTGGTGCCCTGCAGAACCGGGCGGTGTGCCCCTTCCTGTGGCAATTCAGGCATTGCATTTCCCGACATACTCTGTTGTGGTGATAGTTACACTTTCCACACTTCGGGAGAGTTCCAGCATATCGACTGGCAGATGTTGGAGTAGCAGGTGTTGTGGCGGCGTATATGGTACCCATTTGTTGCTCCTGCGGGGTTTCCTGTGTTGTTCGCTCCTTCCTTTTGTTCCCCAACTTTCGTTTATAGTCCCCTCCCTTTGAAGGATCGGGAACGAAGACTACCACGCCATGGCAGACTCCATGGTCAATGAGTCGTTGGCCAGGCGTTTGGCACTATCGAATGTAGTTGGGTTAAAAGACAGTACATCCCCTTGAATCGGGGTAGATAAACCCCAGATGTACCTTTCTATCTTCTTACTCTCCGAGGTAACCATCCCAGGGCATAGTGCTGCCAGGTCGCTAAACCTGTTAGTGTAGGTCACTATGTCTGAGCCGACTATGGTATGCTCCCATAGTTCTTGTTCCAGCTTTTGTACTTCGCCCCTCGGGCAGTATTCTTTCAACATCATCTCTTTTAGGTTCTCCCAACCTATTGAGTTAGCCACTGATAGGGTCAGTGACTTAACATGGCTATTCCACCATGTTAGGGCTCTGTCGGAGAAAGTGCAGGCAGCAAACTTAACTTTGCTTCCTTCTGGGCACAGACAGATTTCGAAGACCGAATCTGTTTTCTCGAACCATCGCATCAGAGCAATGACTCCCCCATTTCCATTAAAGGATTTGGGTTTGAAGTTCATGAATTCCTTGTACGAACACTCTCGTGGGTGTCCGTGGGTAACTCCGAGGTTGGTTAAGTGGGTACCGCTACCAGTACCGTTGGTACCACTTTCGCTGATGTGAGATAGAGCAGCTGCTACTGCAGCTGATATCGCTGCTTGGAGAGCAGCAGGATCGAATTGTGGAGGAGGTAGTGGTGTTTGAGTTGGAGTTATCGGAGTAGTGCGCCTGTTTGATCTACGAGGAGGCATCTTGCTAAAAGAATACAAAGATGAGATGGAAATAAGTCTATAGCAGTGAATTTAAGTCGAAAGCTGAAAGACTAAGTTATCCTAGTTCTGAGTGTATCTGGTTTTGACTTTCGTAGGGTTTTGGAAACAATTCATAAGAGAGTCTATATAAAATAAACTATATGGATCGGAAGTGGCTATCCTCGAATGAGTATCTGTGATTTGAATAACTGATACTAGTTGCACAAAAAATAAATAATCCTAACACATAATGTGAGCAGTGTATTCACTAGCTCCCTAAGTCAATCATGGGTATTATTTATTAGTGTGACGCATAAGAAGTTTTAGTTTCTCTGGCTGATCACTTCTTGGAAACTCATTTTGAATCTCTTCTTGTTCCTCCTTGACTCCTCTGCTGACTACTATGATGGAGTGGTTACACCTGTCTGGGTTTGTCGTACGAGAATGGAAGTGTAAAGAATCTATGAGAATAAGTGAAACTTTATGGGGTGATCCTTACCGGGTCCTCCTATAATTGCACAATGTATACAAGTTGCATATAATTTAAGATTAAATAGACCTTCGAATAAGTGATCCTACTCCAAAACCACAACCAAACAAGGAACAGGTAGTGAAGCATAGATCACAAATTCTAAGTCTATAAAATCTCAATTATATAAAACCTTGGAAGTATACACTCCGAAATCATAGACCTACCAGAAGGGTCTTTTAAATTCTCACATAAGTTATTTATGGTACCTAAAATACTCCTATAGTATTTTAATGTAATGAACGTGGTATGTTTTAAACTCGTTGTTGTCTTATAGTATCATAAAATACTCCCATAGTATTTTAACTTTATGTTCTGATCTAGAAATCCCTTGAATAGAGTTAGGTAAGTTTTAAGACTGTTGCAACACCACATCACTCCCAAACACATGTCGGTCACATCTCGAATGAATATAGTTGATCAGGCTATATTGATCCTAGATATGATTACATAACTGTCCAGGTTTTGATCGCAGTGTTCAACCTTTAAATACTTATGTTCTGTTCTTCTTATGATACTTGTTCTAGTATGTATATATGTATTACCATGTATGTATACTTTTATAAGGTATTGTTATATTTTTAAAATATATTATTATCCAGAGCACTTCGGCCCCATTGCATTTATAGTTGTATAAGGTATTGTTATATTTTTAAAATATATTATTATCCAGAGCACACATCCAACTACCTATCGGATATTAATTATATATAACCCTGATGTATAAAACTAAGGTATTATAGAATTAACCATCAAAGGTCCTTTAAGTTATACTGGTTTAATAAAATGGATTAAACCCTTTACTGATAAGTTTCTAGTTTAATTTACTCAATGTTCTATCTGAAAAGTATGTTTTGTACTAGAAAACGGTTTACTAAATTTGTATACTATGGCCTGACCCATACCTGTTACTCCTTATAATTACTTGGTGTATACGGAATATATATATAGCTAAGGTCGATTAGATAGTGGATTGGGTGAATCTGCTCTAAGCCCACAACCAAACAAGGAACAGGAAATGAAGCGGAAAGCACACATTCTACTGTCTACTGGACCCGATTAATATATATCCCTGATGTATCTACCGAGGAATCATAAAGTTAGCATTATAGGCCCCCTTCTAACTGAATGTAGTAAGACTCGACTGTTCTGTTTGTCTTTTGAAATGATGTAAGTTTTCCCGAGTTTAAGACTGTCTTTAATAGTTTGCATTACCTTTTATGTGAGAAGATCACAATAATAATGTAATGGGAAAATGAAAGTATTCAATAATGTTGTATAAAGTGACTACTGAAGCACTAACTACCTTATAACCAGTTTGTTAATTAAGGTTAAAATGTGATGAGGTTCTAACCATACTTGATTGACTAGTAAAACACGACGATCAAAGACGTCGAAATGGTATGACATTCGTCACCCGTAGACCTGCAGGTCCCACTGTAGCTAGCAGCAAGGTGTAGGATGGTCAATCCCGGATAGATCTATACACAAATTCACGCTCTCCCTCCAGGAGACTCTGGTTACAAAACGTGACACAGCAGTATATTGTCGTGTCATGAAGTAGTGGCTCACATTAATGTTATAGTATTCTTGTATTCGTATAGTATGTTCTCTCTGTTCTAGTGTATAGTATGTTTGAATTGTTTCTCGTTATAGTATGGTCATCCCTGTACTAGTGATAGTATGTTCCTCCCTGGTACTAGTGATAGTATGAACGGAACCTCTAAACTATACCTATTATAGTTTACTAGTATGTTTACTTGAACTGTATCTTACTTGAAGAAAAAGAATCGATTATCTACTGAGTTATGGTTGTACTTTAAAAAAACGGAGTTTTATAAACAATAAAGTAACATAACTTTAAAAGAGTTTTTTAAATGATTTGATCACTTATAAACACATAAGCAATCCTTTAAAATGATGTTTATCATAGATAAGATTTTACACAATTTTCATTGTGTTCAACTTGTATCCCCCCCCCCCTTAAAAGAATTTAAAACATTAAAAGGTTGATTATAGGGGTATGAACTCACCTTATGTGGGTGATTCAATTGAAGGTTCGTGTAAGGATGAGAAGTTCCACGAATGAATTCTTGAGACACAAACGTGACATATAATGACATATAATGGCATATATAGGCATGTAATTAGTGTTTATAACAACTAACATGCAAGGAAACAACCTTAGGGACTAGGAAACACTTGGAATGAAGTGTTACAATCACATGTGATTGACTAAAGGGAGTTTACGGCCACACTATGAAGTGTTCACGGCCTAAGAGTGTTCACGGCCAAGAACACATGATGTGTTCACGGCCCAAGCATGATCATATGAAGGGTTTACGGCCAAGGAAAAATGGTTCACGGTTCTATCAAGCATCTTTGAAGGGTTCACGGCCACATGAAGGGTTCACGGCCGTGAACACCTCAAGCTCATAAAGATGGTGATGAATTTTGAAGAATCAAAGCTAGGATCTAGTAGTCTTTCAAGTGTAACAAGATAAATGATGAAACACTTACGATTTGGGATCCCTTGGGAGTTCACGGCCACCAACAACAAGTGTATGTTCTTGGTGAAAGATGATGATCTTGAAGATCTAGACAAAAGTGGTGAAGTCATGGATGAAATCATAGGGTTGTACTAGATCAAGAAGGATATCAAGGAACAAATGGAAGAATCACTTACAACTTGGACGAGAAATGGGAGTAATTCTTGATGATACTTGAGAGAGAATGGAAGTTCTTGAGTTGGGATTTTATAGAATGATGAAGAAATGAGGGAAATCTATACATAAAGGGGAAATATCACAGCCATAAGAGACTTCACGGCCGTGAACTAGGTTTGCGGCCGTGAACTAGGTTTGCGGCCGTGAACCTCAAGTGTTTGGTTCTCTGGTTCGGGTGCAGCCTTCTGATCTCGAGTTATTACTCCCTAACACTCAACCCTTGAGTGTACTAGGTTTGGAGCTCATTAGAATGACCCTTAACAAGGCTAGAAGGCAATGGAATTTAGTCTGAATTCGGGTTGATTGCATTGACCTTACAAGATCAAAATTTTCGGGTTGTCACAGTGTGACAAATGATCCCCATATACACATCCTATATTTAGATAACGTGCGTCTAAGCGAGGCGTAGAAACCTTAACTCGTATGAAAGAGGTAATTAACTCTTTAAACCTTAGAGGGGATTAAGTACCCTTATTCGTAGGAGGGATGATCAGTCTCTATTCTTAGTTACTTGGATACTTGTGCATTGCAATCATAGAACGTTGTAGCTATGGGACTCTTAAGTGCCAGGATACTCATATGTCAAGATCCTTATATGTCAGGATCCTTGGATCTTCATGTGTTAAGATCCTTGTGTGTCAGGATCTTTGTGTGTCAGGATCCTTGAGTCCCTGCACACAACAAACATTAGCTAGGGGTGGGCGTTAGTCTAGCTAACGCCCCTATGATGCTTAAGTTAGTAATGGTATTTGAAGAGAGCAAATAGTAATAAAAATAAAGAGTATATGTATTTTGAGTGTGTTGGAAAATAATTAATCTTACTTACATAAAATAAGCTTTAAGATGTATAGCATTCCAGGATCTTGGCAAGACATCTCCATCGAGGGTAGCTAGCCAATATGCCCCTTTCCTGCTTCAGCATCTATGAGATACAGTCCTTCCCATTTAGATTCCAGTTTACCTGCACTAGGATCCTTGGTGTTTTGGAATGTTTTCCTTAATACCAAGTCTCTTATTTGGAATCTTCTGACTTTTATATTCTTGTTGTATGCCTTGGTGATTCTCTGTTGATGAGCAGGGATGCGGATCTTGGCAAGATACCTGAGTTCATCAATAGTATCAAGATCCTGGGCCAAGATCTTGTCGTTGTTTTCTTAACTTTGAAGTAGGTATCTTGTTGTCGGGATCACTACTTCAGTAGAATCATTGCTTCTGCTCCGAACACCAAGGAATATGGGGTTTGGCATGTGGCTACTTCGGAAGTGGTTCTATCTGCCCATAGGACGAAAGGAAGTCCGTCTGCCCATTTTCCTTTCTTTTCATCTAACCTTTTCTTCAAGTTATTGACTATGATTTTGTTGCTAGATTCTGCTTAAATGTTGGCTTGAGGGCGAACAGGAGTGGACATTATCATTTTGATTCCCCAACTCATGCAAAAGTCTCTTGTCCTTTTGCTTATGAACGGGGATCCGTTGTCGCATATGATTTCGGCAGGGATCCCAAACCTGGTTAAGATATTGCGTTTAATAAATGAGACTACCTCTTTGTCTCTTACTTGAACAAAAGCTTCGGCTTCTATCCACTTTGAGAAGTAGTCGGTCATCACTAGCATGAAGACTTTTCCTCCAAGAGCTACCAGCATTTTTCCCACTATATCCATCCCCTACTTTATGAATGGCCAAGGAAGGTGATAGGATGTAGAGGTTCCACTGGTTGATGTAGGATGTTGTTATGTCTTTGAAAAGCCATAGATTTTTTATATAATTTACCTTGGATTATTACAAACCTTGAGACCCTTGTTCTGAATGCTTTGTCGCTTTTTCCTCTTTTGGGATCGTGCCATTCTTGAGGTATTCCATAATAGGTTGGATTTAGGATATTGAGGTTGGGGCAGGATCCTTGATGTTAGGATCCTGATAAGGAAGTTGAGGATCGGGGTCTTCGATTGTAGCGATGTTGGTAGTTTCCTCGTGATCGACAGGATCCTTTAGTCTTTTGGCAGGATCCTCGATCGCTAGGATCAACACATGGATTATCGGGATCCTAGTTTCTGGCGGGATCCTAAGAGAAGATCCTAGATTGGCTAAAGCATCTGCTTCAGCATTGTCTTCTATAGGAACTTGGTTTAGGCTGAATGCTTCGAATTCTGAGGCTAAATTTTTGAGGATCTGGAAATATAGTGCTAATCTTTCTCCTTTTACTGCATATGATCCATTAAAATGGTTAGTCAATAATAAAGAATTGACGAATACCTGGAGATCCTTGATTTGAAGATCCTTGGCTAACTGTAATCCCATGATTAGTTCCTCGTATTCTGCCTCATTGTTGGTTGCATTGAACTCACAGCTGATTGCTTGGGGTAGAATGTCCCCCTGTGGCGATTTTAGTATGATCCCTAGGCCAGTTCCTCTTTGGTTTGATGCTTCATCTGTGAATAGTGTCCATCTTCCCATGTTTTCTTCTTCTAGAAGTTGTTTGGCTTCTATTTCTACTTCACCTTGTAGATCATCACTAAAGTCAGCCATAAAGTCTGCCAATGCTTGAGACTTTATAGCGGATCTTGGCTCATACTTTATGTCATATGTGTTTAGTTTCACGAACCACTTTGCCATCCTTCCTGGCAATTCTGGTTTTCTCATAACATTCTTAATGGGATAACTACTTCTTACATTTATAGGATGTGTTTCAAAATGGTGTCTTAATTTAGTAGAAGTAGTTACTAATGTAAGTATAAGTTTTTCAAGGTTGGAGTACCTAGTCTCAGGATCCAAGAGACTTTTACTTACATAGTAGATGGGATGTTGGTCCCCGTTAAGATCCTTAGCTAAGACTGCACTCACCGCGTTTGAGGATACTGAAAGGTAGAGAAGAAGTGGTTCCCCATCTAATGGTTTTACCAATAGGGGTGCTAACTTAAATATTTTTTAAGTTCCTGGAAATCATCTACGTGTTCCTTCGTCCACTCGGACCTTTTGTTCTTCTTCAAGATGTCGTAGAAAGGCTTGCATCTTTCTGAGAATCTTGAGATGAACCTATTTAGGGATGCCACTCTTCATGTTAGTCTTTGAATATCTTTTGTCGAGGATGGTGATCTTAGATCGAGGATGACCTTGATTTTCTCCGGTCTTGCTTTAATTCCTCTTTTGGTCACCATGTATCCAAGGAACTTGCCTGATCTCATTCCAAAGTGACATTCTTTAATGGGATCTTTTGGTCACCATTTATAGAATGAGGAGGTTTTTTTGGTCTTGACCTTAAGCAAAAAATTTGAATTTTCCAAAAGTTGAAAGTTCATAAACATAAGCCAACTCGGGAAGGCCTATGTCCAAATTGTGGGAACGGTTCACTCAATCGATCCAGTATAAAATCCTCCAAATGATGGGCATTGCTTGAATGTATGAAAGATTGGTGGCTTGAAAGAAATCGGAAACGATGTCCGAAAAAGGGTATTTGAGACCCAAAGAGAACGGTATTCAGGGAAGCATACCCATGAAGGAGAAACAAAACAAGACTGAACAAAAGCTTCGAAGGACCTGAAAATCACATCGGAGGGAAAAGCTCCATTGGCTTTGAGAGACTGTATGTCTTCGTCTCAAAGGAGCGGACCTCATCATAGGCCAAGATCCCCTAATCAATGAAGTGGTTTTCGGGAGGGGCAGTAATGCTAGCACGAGAACGGGTTGCCTTCTTGTCCATGATTGGAAAAAAAGAAAAAAAATGAAAGGAGAATAGAGAAAAAGGAGTTGCCTTTGAAGGTGACCGGAGATGATCAGAAGAGATATTGAAGAAGGTAAAAGGAATCGATGGGTTTACCCTATTTAACCTAGTGACAGAGGAGAGAGGGTATGATTTGACTGCGTGATGATTACTATTGAACGGATAGATCCTATCTGATTAGGGTTTAAAATTCAAATCTCTTATCTATTTTATTCATTATTTTTAAAATTATACCTCTAAATATCCATAAACTAACATTTATATTTCGTAGGTATAATTTGGGGGCAATTGTTAGGGGCATGATCCCAAAATCATATTCAGGATCCTTAATATTGTTGAAACCTCAGGATCCTTAAAATATATCGCAGGATCCTGATTATTATTACTAATATTTCCTAACACCTATAACGGTTATGTTATTTCTCACTCTTTTTCTCATATGTGCAGAATTATTCAACATGGGACTCATTATCAACGGAGAGTCGTCTCAACCAGGCAAAAGACCAGGAATACCAAGTCAAATAACGTTCATATGCTGATTCCGGAGGATCCCGGAATTATCGGATATCTTGTTACTTGCATTAGACTATAAATAACACATGTATTTAGCACACTACACACGATTAGCTTGATTACTACACTTGTACTCATATTACCTTCATCATCTTTGTAATCTCATATTTAAATCAATAAAACACATCAACGAAGGTGATCATTGTCACCTCCCAAGGTTTTATGTCGGGGATCCTATAAAGGATCAAGGGCTTTCCTTGTAACTCACTTGTCTCACTTTAATCATTATTCTATACTTACATTATACTAACATCACAACCTCTCATACAACATGGTCTAATTGCACGTGATCATTTTTTGACCAGAACAGTGACGATTGGGGTTTTCCTCGATTAACTTGGGATGATTCTGTCACGACATGATGACATGTACATCACGACGTGACGATGGTTTGGATCAAGAATGAGTTGAGCTGACTGAGTTGAGTCGTAGCTGAGTAGGACCTAGTTGATTCTGTTTCCCACGACGTGACCATGAGCTAGTCAGGACGTGAGGGTCAGCTAATGGAAGTGATGACCGTTGACATTGACCTTGATCATTGACTTGTTGACCTGGTTTGACTTTTGGTCCAAAGTGGCTAGTTTTAGAGGTTACACTAAGGTGGTACCTTGTTTGATTCAATAGGTGTGTTGTAGTACCGTTTGCGTGGAGTTGAGTTGTGTTTTTAGCTGACTTTGTGAGACAGGTGAGTCTTCTCACTATATTGTGTAGGATGTTATATGTCTTTGTGACTCTTGAATTTGTATGTTGGGTTGAGCCCATTAGTATGTATGTTGGGTTGGGCCCATTTTTATGTATGTTGGGATGGGCTTATTTGTTTGGTGGGTTAAGGGCCATTAGTATGTATGTTGGGCTAAGCCCATTCTTATGTATGTTGGGTTGGGCCCTTTTGCATGTTGGGTTGGGCCCATTTGTATGTATGTTGGGTTGGGCCCATTTATATGGTATGCGGTATTTTGGGGGACTCACTAAGCTTTGTGCTTACGGTTTTGTGGTTTAACATTTTTAGATACTTCCGGTTCTAAAGGGAAAGGTCTGGCTTGACTACACAACATTCCCCTATGATTTTCCACATTGATGACTATTGTTTTACTCTGATGTTTAGATACATTTTTATCATGATTGGTTTTTGGAACACTTGATGTATGAATTGGATGATTTATAAATAAAATAAAAATTACCAGTATTTTTGGGATGTTACATAAACTCTAAACTACATGCTGGAAAAAACTTTATGTGAATTTAACTTCAAACAAATGAGATGTGTGTTTTAAATTTTTCACGGAATATAAAGTACAAAAACAAATAGCTGAAAATTTCCAGCTTTGATATCCTGACTTCGAGATACTGTAAGTCATTGAATATTAAACCAAAAATTACAAAATTATAGTCTAAAATCATGTACAAACTCTAAACTACACGTTGGAAAAAAAATCGTGTCAATTCGACTTCAAACGAATGAACTATTCACTTTTTAAAAGTTTCACAGAATAAAAATAAAAAAATAAATAAATAAAAAACCTAAGACTTAAAAATTTCAGCTTAGATATCCTGACTTTGGGGGATTGTAATTCATTGAATACAAAACCAAAATGACAAATTTACATTCTAAAATCATGTACAAACTATAAACTATACACTGAAAAAAACTGCATGTCAATCTGACTTCAAATGAATAAGATATGTATGGTTTAAACTTTTCACAGAAACTGGTTTCAACCCCTCAAAACCGGGTTATCCGAACCCGAAGGACCCAAACCTAGATTACCCGAAGCCCAGAAAAAGCCATTTTTGAAACCCGAAACTCGAACTGGTTCTACATATTCATGTTCTAATGATTCCGGTTTCAGTCCTGTTTTCCAGTTTTAAATCTTATTCCTACAATAAAGTAATAAGAAAACAAAATTAATCCAATACAATTCAAAATAAATAAAAGTATTAAGAAAATACTTATTATTATTATTATTATATATATATATATATATATATATATATATATATATATATATATATATATAGAGAGAGAGAGAGAGAGAGAGGTTCAAATATTTCTCACATCTATTGTGTGCTAGAATGCACCAATAAGAATTTAGTATTAATTATATGTATATTAAATGCTATCCATACTTATAATTCATTTTTATGGAAACTAATTAAATTCTTCATTAATGTCAACAATAATATTCTTTCAGAATGAATTCATATCTAGAAGAATGAGAGTGTCTTCCAGCAGAATGAGAGTATATTCTAGTAGAATACAGTCTCGTTCTTCGTATTCCATGCATAAAAACCTAGATGCGAATTTATTCTGAAAGAATGTTATTGCTGACATTAGTGACGGATTTAATTAGTTTCCATAAAAAGAGAATTATAATTATGGATATCATTTAATTTATATATAATTATGGAAATCATTTAATATATATATTTATTTAATTATAAAAATTACCAGTATTTTTGGGATGTTACATAAACTCTAAACTACATGCTGGAAAAAACTTTATGTGAATTTAACTTCAAACAAATGAGATGTGTGTATTAAATTTTTCACGGAATATAAAGTACAAAAACAAATAGCTGAAAATTTCCAGCTTTGATATCCTGACTTCGAGAGACCGTAAGTCATTGAATATTAAACCAAAAATTACAAAATTATAGTCTAAAATCATGTACAAACTCTAAACTACACGTTGGAAAAAAAATTGTGTCAATTCGACTAGCATTTAATATACATATAATTAATACTAATTCATTTAATATATATATATATATATATATATATATATATATATATATATATATATATATATATTGGCAAAAAAACATTCTTATAATTTTTTGCAAAGGGAACTTCCCTAACGAGGTTTCCGGGCCAGCTTTCGCGCACCGACTAATCCCCCGCTGCAAACATGAGGCTTTGCCTCATGCCCTGGAGTCACTGCAGGCGAACCTCCATGGCCACAAGGGCTGAGTAGTGCCAGGATTTGAACATGGGTCAATAGGTTATCCACCATATCTTCCACATGCCTTACCAAGTCACCACAACCCAAATGGTTTTCTTATAATTTATATACAGTTTAATTAGACTTTTCTATTTTCAATTTTATAGCAAAATACTAAACAATCAATAAAACTTCAGTTACAAAAATATAATAAAAAATAAATAAAAACAAAAACAAAAACAATGATAGATTTTTATTTTTTATGGTTTTAGTTTCAGCTTTTCTACACAACTGCAAACTTCCTTTAAAATCGTTTGTTCATTTCCAAAATTTCTCAAAAATTCTATCAGAAACCCTCAAAGAGCATTCTTCAAAAGGGGTACATCTTAAGACGAGACTAATCTTTCTTACTAAAACATAAAGAGCCACTCATTCAAATATGAAGGGATCGGTGTATAACTCAACCTCGAACCTCCTACGTATAAAATAACTAAGCAACACAACTACTAACTTCCTTTAAAATCATGTGGTCATTTCCAAAATTCAAAATAAGTCATGTCACTGTTGTATTAAATTTGTTGTAATCAAGTTACTCATGCAAATTTTAACTAGGTTTCAAAACTAAGATTTGACCTAAAGTGTAAAATTGAATAATGATTTTTATTCCAAAACTAAACATAAAAGGTGATGTTCGTTTTTTAAAAGGTAAAATGTGTTTGGTCTTATAACATGTCTTCAGAATGAGATGTAGACTAAAAGTATTTTTCTGTAACTTTGTTTTCATAAAAAGAAAACATGTGTGTTTTCTAAAGTCTATGGGCCAGTGGTGGAGGTGGTGGCGTCGGTGGTGGTAATGGTGGTGATGGTGATGGTGTCGTTTGTGTTGGCAGAGATGTCGGTGGTAGAAAAAGAAATATTACATCAGGACAAGAACTTAGAAAACGTCTTCCAAAAACATAAACTATTTTTTCTTCTAAAAAATATGTCAAAAATACGTTTTGATACCTTATCTTCCGAAAAACAGTCTTTTCCTCAAATGTATTCACCCTCCGTATATAAGTGATCAAAAAGACTATTTGCCAAAAAAAAAAATAATAAATAAAATTAAAAAAAAATACCACCTAATACTATGTTTGGTGGATTAGTTGACAAGCCGACTAATAGCTAAAATCAACTGCTATCTAAAAGGTTTGTTGCTAGCCGATTAAAAAAACAATATTTTATAAAACTAGTTAATAAGCTAGCTAAAACATGTAAAATAAAGGCATAAAATGACATGTAGTAGACTGAATTTTTTTTTTAATTATTAATAAAGGATAAATTTCTGTGAACTTGAAAAAAGCTCAATAAATTTGTTAAAACGCTAGTCTAAATAATTAAAAATAAAACTTATAAGGTACTTTTTGATTTGTGAAACATGAGAAAAATAAGTTTAAATTTGTGATGCCAAACGCAGCCTAATAATAATAATAATAATTAATAAAATATAAATTAGTAAGGTATGAAAAGTTTGAGAAGTTGATAAATACAAAATGAGAAACAAAACTGAATTTCAAACCTTGGTGGGTACTAAAATATGAAGAAAAAAAAAAAGAATGGTCAAGAAACTGAAACTTGGGTCTCGCTAATCACAAAAGCTTGAATAAGACTCTGTGCGGCATGAGCCTGCTCGGGTGTACCGGATATTATGATGAGAGTTTCTTTTTCTCCGGGTTTTGGATCGGTTATTGTAATCCGAGCATCAGAAATCTGAAAACAACAAACCAATTAATTATAGCATCATACTTTGCAACCAATCTAACTCCATACCATATAAATTATAAAATAAGGGAATTCTACACACAAGTAACCATTTATAGCATCATACTTTCCTTTTTCAAAATCTACACAATTATAACAGCACTGCTATTAGGTTTTTCAAAGTGCAAAGAAACAAATTAATGCTATTTCTTCTTACATTACATACCTCACGGATTTGTTTCAGACATCCACCATCCTCTCCGTATATACAAGGAACAACATTGCGTGGGACAATCACTTCCACGGTAGTGTTTGTAATAATAGCTTGGTGGCTTCCTCTGTCACACAAAGCAATTATTACTTGATTTATTTATTTATTTATTTATTTATTGTAATGAATTCAAATATAAACATATGCATACAAAGAAGAAGACACACCCTCCAAATCCACCCATTCTCCTTTGGGGGGCTCCCGCTCCTCCATATTCAGAAAAGCCAATAGCTCCACCTTCAATACCCTGTTGTATGTATATCAAATGTATTTATTATTCCCACCAACTTTCATATCTTGTCTAATAACTTCGCACTTCACATTCTTTTTCTTCTAATTAACTCTTCTATTTGTATAAATTATGTCTACCAAAAATTCAACATACATGGGGATGGTGAAATGGAAATGGAAGGAAAAAAATACAATGTTTTTTTTATCTGTCACATGTTTTGCTTGGCAGGGAATTCAATAACAAATTTTAAAAAGTTATTTTTTTTTATTTATATCTATTAAACCACATATATATGTTTTTCTTCTCCTTTTGTGAATTGAAATTATAATTTACGATTAGGGGTATATAATAAAATCATGAATTGCGATTCAATATTCAATTACAAAGAAGTATACTATTAATGTTTCACTTTTTCTACTTATCGTTTCAATTAAATTACATTTACTGTTAACTGTTTTATTAAATTGTTCATGGATGTGGTTGTAATATGCATGTGTTGTATCAAATGAATTCTATTACAATATTTATCAAATGTACCTACCTGCAAATGCAAAAACATTTTTTGGTTTTCATACTTCCATTTAATGCTAAGTTGGGTTGAAATTGATTCGATGATTGAGTTGTAATATGCATATATATATCGATTTAATAGTGTGATAGAGTTTTACTGCTGCATTCCGTTACAATATTTACTATTTACAATTCTTTAATTTCTATTCAATTCTATCGGAATGGTTGTATATTTGAGAATAAATTAAAATTCTTTAATTTCTATCGCATTGTATCAGAATTTATAGTTTTATTTTAAAACTATATGTTTTTATTTTTGAAAGTTGATTATGTTTTCCTTGTGGATTTAGGTTTTGAAGAGGCTGCAATTGATGTGGAAAAAAAATAAACATGGAGAACGAAAATATATTCTAGGAAAATATATTATGCTAGAATATAGCGATTCTTAGCAATAATATTCTTTCATAATGTAATAGTGTTTTTGTTAGATTTTGATTTTTTTTTTTTCGATTTTTAATAGTTCTTAGTTTTATTCTTTATGAATAAAAGCAATTATTAGTCGTATTCCTAATAATTCTTAGCAATTATTAGTCGTATTCTTTCAGAATGCATGTAATTTATGTTCATAGTTGCATTTTTTAAGAATGAATTAATTATTGCCTAAAATCTATAATTTTCCTTTTTAAAATTTATGTTAATTGACTAAAATACCCTTACAATGAAATTAGATAGTATTTTTCAATTATCTTTAATTCAATAATAATTATCAATTACTTTCTTAAAAATAACTAAAATGGTTGGTCCACAATTAACCCTACGTCCACACAATAGATAGTTAGAATACAATAACCTAGCCCTATATATATATATATATATATATATATATATATATATATATATATATATATATATATAGAGAGAGAGAGAGAGCTAGGTTCAAATGTTTTTAGCAAGTATGGTGTGCCTAAATGCACCAATGAGAATTCAAGAAATAATAAACAATCAAATAAATCATTTAAGGGTATTTTGGACCTTTTATACTTTTAATTAAGGAAATCATTTAATTGAATCTTGCAATTAAGGAAATAAAATAAGTATATTTAACCTAGCCTCTCTTAAATCCTGTCTAATAAAACCTCCAAAATCCTCAAATCCTTTTCACTCCAAGTTCACCAACCGGACCACCAGGTTCAATCCCCTGCCCACTCTACCGCCATGGAAACGTCTCCTACAAGAAGCTCACAACCACAAAACCGCTTCCCCAAACGTTGAAATCCACCTCATCCCTCTTATGCTGCTCGTATTCTTCAATGGCGGAGACCGATGATACAATTGCAATTGAAAAATTCTTCAATGGCGGA
Source organism: Lactuca virosa (assembly GCF_052849685.1). Taxonomy (NCBI): domain Eukaryota; kingdom Viridiplantae; phylum Streptophyta; class Magnoliopsida; order Asterales; family Asteraceae; genus Lactuca; species Lactuca virosa. The sequence goes on from NC_136434.1 coordinate 258,081,087, forward strand.
AGATGCGAAGGAAGGCAGTCAACGGTTCTTCGTTCCTCTCCCGTCGTCGGCAGCAAAGAAGATCAAGGGGAAGATCCCCCGGTGCTCATCTTCGTCGGATTAAGGAGGAGAAGCACGATTGGAATCAGAAATCGGGAAGCACCTCCAGTGCTTCACCGATTCGAAGGAGGAGGAAATTATCGATTCCCGGTGAGCCTTCCTTGACCGTCATCGGTAGAAATCGAGGTAAACGAGTCGTTTTCTTGTATGATTTCGACGAAATAAACGGAGGGAGGAAAGGGGAAACTATTTATGTGGTTCTTGTATGATCGAAGATGAGGATGTTTGAATGAAATCGGAACAAGGATGGTAGACTCCGAGATTTTTACTGGATCGTGGGTGAAATTAGGAAGCAATATGCTGCTCGTATTCTTCAATGGCGGAGACCGATGAAGAAGATGATGTTGAATCTGGGTTCATGTAGAATTGGGGATAAAGGCATGGCACTTATCAGGTAATTACACCATATTAAAAATTCTTTCAATTTTAGCATTTGGTTGAGCACATAAACGAAGTTCATTATCAACTCCAGTAACAACCCTAGAGTCTGAAGAAGAAGATGTTGATTTAATTTTGAAGCCCTTTTAGCCACCAAAGCCTTGTCAGAATCCATTTAGCGCTCTCATGATAATGCTTCAAAAGAGCTTCAACAATGCTTGTATAAGCTTCTTATTTTAAAGGTATGATGCCTATCTTCACACATTCCATTCATGTTTACACATGAGCCATTTATTTTGCTATGGTCTACTTATTTCACTACTAATCACTTGGTTGTCCTTGACATCCTTGTGCATTCTGTACAATTGAACCTAACGAGGCTACTATTCTTTCAGAATGAAGAAGGGAAATATTCTTCACATGTAATCCTTCAAATTGGAATGCAAACACATATTCATTCTATAAGAATGAACTCGATTTTTTTTCTTTAATTTTTTTTTCATATAAGAATGCAAACACTTATTCATTCTATTAGAATGAAAATATTACATAAAACATGTGTTGCTAGTAATTCTCATAGAATACAATTATACATGCTTTAGAATGTTTATGTATATAGAAGAAAAGACTATGATTTAAGTGCAGTTTGTAATGTATTCTTTTAGAATTTATTTATATAAATGCATTCTGTTAGAATGTCTTTGAGAATGTTTGTTACCAACAAGTATATTTGTTTAACTGGTAATACTAACGAGTAATATATTAAACTTATTCTTTCAGAATTGCATGGAGAAGGAATTCAATATTGATCATACAAGAGAAATATTTGAAATCGAGGTCAACAACCAGTATATATGCGAAGATCAAGTGGATATTTTGTTAGAATATGTTAGAATATGTATAACTATATTAAAATGTATAAGGATATTAGTATGTAAGAATATGTATGAATTTGTATTTTATTTCGGATGTGTATTAAGAATAAAATCATAGACCCAACTTTGATGTATATGAATAATATCTAGAATTCTTAAATCAGGTAAATTATCAAAAAAATATATGCATTGGAAATATATTCTGCAAGAATAAAATCGAAAATATATTTACTAGTTTATGGTTGACATTCTGTCATTCTGAAAGAATAAAATCGGATTTATAAATTTGAATTAACTTAAAATAGTCAGATTTTTAAAAATAATGGAATTAATTATCCCTAAAAATCCGAAAATTTCCTTTTTTAATATAGGTTAATTGACTAAAATGCCCTTATTCTGAAATTTGTGTGATTATATGGTACATGGTACCCTATTGTAGTATCATAGACCCTCAGATCATGACATTTGATTCTATTCCATCCGGTGGTCCAGATTTATGCATTCTGGCACATAATAGTTACTAAAAACAAAATAACCTAAGCCTATATATATATATATATATATATATATATATATATATATATATATATATATATATATATATATATATATATATATATATATCAAGGTTGTAAAAATCGCTCGGCGGTCGACTGGCGATAAGCGATTAATCGGACTAGGCAGGGATTAATCTGATTAATCTGGGACCCTAAATTATTAATAAAATTATTTAAAAAATTAATATTTCCTAAAAAACTAAGTATTTGAAAATTTAAAAGTTTAAAATTTTGAAAATTTTAGTATAATATTTAAAAAGTTAAAAACTTAAAATTTTGAAAATTCAAAATTTTGGTGTAATATTTATAAATTAAAAATTTTTAATTTTAAAAAAATTTCCCGCCTATGACCGCCGAGGACCGCCAAGGGCCGGCAAGCCCGACTTTGACCGATTTTGACCAATTTTCGCCAAGCACCCTAATCATAATCGGTTCAAGGCCGCCAAGCGATTAATCGGCCGCCAATGCCGATTTCTGCAACACTGATATATATATATATATATATATATATATATATATATATATATATATATATATATATATATATATATATATAATTTCCAGCCCGACCCTATTCAGTATTTTAAGCATACAACAGAATTCGTAACTTAGACTGAGCTGAATCTAGACATTCTAAAAACTAGACTTGATTTACTACATCTTTGTTCTTGTGGTCATTTACTCTATTTCAAATGAGAATAGCCTCTAAAGGCCTTGAAAGACAGATGAACGAATCGGTGATTTGCAATCTTTACCAACATCACTATAAACTCCAAGATTAAGGGATAGGGTTTAGAATTATTCCATTTAGCACTCAACCAATCTTGATTGAAGATAATAATACATACTTTGAGATTATATATATATATATATATATATATATATATATATATATATATATAGAGAGAGAGAGAGAGGGTATTGTTATGCATCCACTACATCATGTTATTTTAGATAGGGGTAGCTTGGGAAATCAACAAACAAAGAGCATCTTACTAGTGCATGGAGAATTAGGGGCATTTTATATTTTTAGTTTGTTATGTCAGATATAGTATAAGAGGGTAGTGGGCAAAGGAGTGAGGTAATCAATCCTTGTGTAAAATCTGGAAATATTTCCTGTGGGAGAGTAGCTATCTCGAATCAGCTAACCTATCATTTGTTCTTAAATCATTTGAGTAACAGTGAAGGAATTGCATTTTGTTCTTTACATTGATTGTTCTTGTTGTGTGTTACTCATTAGATTAAGTGAATTCATAACAAATGGTATCAGAAGAGCATTCATCTGGGATTAGGGCCGGAGATAAAAGGAGGGAAGGATGCTGGAGGAGCACTACTTAAGAGGGTGGAATGGCTAGAAACAGAAATAAGGCAGTTGTATGATCGAATGGAGAATCAAGGGCATCGGATCCAACATCAACTGCAGATGCACCAGAAGTTAGAAGAGATTTTAAGGCCATAGCCAATAGCCCTCCAGAAGAACCAATCGAAAAGAAATCAATGGGAGAAGGGCACAACAGTGACCCAGTTTGGTGGAGACAACGAAAGGGACAAACCCTGTCGGTATGGGATCCCGTGGAGGTTCAAGAAATGAAACAGGAGGTGGTTCCGGCGGCAGCCATACTACCGAAGGTGAATACAGAGGAGGGACCAACCGGAGATTTCACAAGCATGAGATGACTTTGATTGATGGAACTAACAAAGAGGAAAGGTCATTCTGCTCGTATGAGGATGAAGAAACGGTGGAAGTTGATGTGAGGTCCCGAGAGTGCGACACACTTTTCTATGAATGGGAGCATCGGAGGCAACCCATACGAGATTGGGAAGAGTTGAAGGGCCTTATTCGTCGATTCAGACCACCCACGTCATCACTACCAACATTGCGGGAATTGGAAGCAAGGAACGGGGAAAAGAGAGATTCGTTTTTGAACAAGGAAGGAGCAATCAGGGATCGTCGGAAGCTAGCGACGTTTTCTCATGTCGCCAAATGTGAGGTAACGGCTCCGTTAGAAGACGTAACAGAGGTAACGTTTCTAGGGTTTCACCAACCTAGGTTTAAAATGGACAAGTGGGCTGAAAGTCAATCTGAATCTGATAATTAGTTTATATGCCAAAGTTGACGAGAGTGAAAGCCCGACTGAAGTTAAAACGACTAAACCCCAATCGACAACGTATTCACAGGAAGGGCGCCTTCGCGACAACATCGACTGTCGAATTAGATATCCACACCGGTCCAAAAGGTTTCCTGATCCCGAAATCATGCTCAAGCAGCTCAAAATCTTCACTGGAATTCGACAACCCTATCTTGACCTAGTTAACGTCGATACTCTAGCTCACAGTATTTAATACTGGTTTCCCATCTTATTTCCTCCATCGGAAGTTGTTTCTCCAAAATCTCATAGCTCCAGCAACGTGTTCATACATGGTATCTGTCTTCAAGAATCTCTAGCGGGCATTAAAACCCTACACCTTCACAACAATATTTCCTCCGAGAGACAATCAAAGAAAGGGTATAAGTCAAAGCAAAGTGAAGACCAAAAATCTATAGAGAAAAATTCTTCAGTTGCAGGGTGTCAAGTCGGGAGTGATGAGGCAAATAACTTTGAGAAATACACCATGGGAGCCGCAATATCTGAGTTCAACCGTCATCCTGTAACTGCCATTGAATTTCTGAAATCAAATGGTTTGGTGGAGAATACACTGGTTTCAATTGTTCAATTTCTCAGAAATACCCCAAGCGTAGACAAGGCAATAACTAGTGACTACTTGGGTCAACACAAAGAGTTCTTTCTTGCCGTATCGTATGCTAATGTTGAATCTATGAACATTTCTTAAATCAAATTGCATACTGCAATCCGTAAATTTCTTAGAGGTTTCTATGTCTTCCTGGTGATAGATATAATGGAAAATTTTGCAGACTGTTACTGTGCAGGTCATCCGGTTTTTTTCGAGTTAAACCCTGAAGAATCTGCACCAACAGAGCTTCTGGAAGAAATAAAAATAAATGTTGATGAGCGTGGTAAGAAAATTGATCCGCAAATTAACATACCAGAACTACCATCTAGACTTGTATCTCGTCTCATTGAAGGCATAGCTCAAAATACAACCGTGAGCATATATTTTCATGAGAATGGTGGCAATGATGAGGCATTTGGATTCCCAACAGAGAAAGTTATACTTCAAAAGGGTGCTAGTAACAAACGGGTTGAACGAGTAGGTGTTTGTGGGGCAGTCTTATCTGAGAAGCTTAAGGAGGAGATTAAACTGAAGAAAATGAAGGATCGGGTGTATGAAAGTGATTGCATATAGGAGGGAGATCTCAATTATGTAGGTAACTTGACAAAACATAGAGTGGTTGAAGTGGGACAAGTGTGTGGATATAAGTATTGTTATGTTACTGCATACGGTGTGGTTGATTTGCTTGATCACCATATCATGAAGAATGAGATCGTTGAGAAGATTTGGAATAGTTGGGGTGTTCTTACTGTGGAAAAAGCTACTACCCAAACAATTGAGAAGACACTTCTAATGGGAAATGAGTTGAAAATGAGTAAGAAAGATGCCAACATAAGCAACGAGAAGCTACAAGAACAGTGGAAAAGTATGTCTGTGTTGGAAGCCACTTGGGAAGAGTTGGAAACTGTGCACCGCGTCCTACCTTCCTTTTTCACCTTGAGGACAAGGTGCATCTTTTGGGATGGGGTATTGCTAAGCCTTTAGTCAAGCTCAAGAAGGCTGATGGTTCTAATGACCATTACTTGCCTTCATGTTTGATTATTAATGGAGCAAGTGGAAGTGGATGGAATATATGTGGTGGCTACAGATCATTGTACATCGTATTTATCCACCTTGAGGACAAGGTGGTTCTTCGAGGGCAGGATATTGTTACGCATCCACTACGTCATGTTATTTTAGATAGGGGTAGTTTGGGAAATCAACAAACAAAGAGCATCTTACTAGTGTAGGGAGAATTAGGGGCATTTTGGGCATTTTATATTTTTAGTTTGTTATGTAAGATAGTATAAGTGGGTAGTGGGCAAAGGAGTAAGGTAATTAATCCTTGTGTAAAATCTAGAAATATTTCCTGTGGATGAGTAGCTATCTCGAATCAGCTAACCTATCCTTTGTTCTTAAATCATTTGAGTAATAGTGAAGGAATTGCATTTTGTTCTTTACATTGATTGTTCTTGTTGTGTGTGACTCATTATATTAAGTGAGTTCATAACAGGTACTTTGGTCTTTAAATACTCCCTCCGTCCCATATTAATAGTCCATGTTTCCTTTTTGGTTTGTTCCAAAATAATATCCTACTTCTAAAAATAAATATCATTTTTACCAAAATACCCCTCATTATTAGTTAACCTACCATGGAATTAAATGAAACAAAAAGATGGAACTAAATGCAACAAAAGGGTACAATTGTCATTTCATTTAATAAAATTAGTGGTAATTAATGTTTTCTTAATCTGTGTGTTTTTTGTTTGTGGACAATAATTTTGGGACGGAGGGAGTTCAAAAAAAAAAAAAAAAAAAAAAACAGATAAACTACACATATTCTAGAAGGGGTAATTCAGTAAAAGACAAGTAATCAGATCGTTTTTCTGTTGAGGGCAAATCTGGTATTTACGTTTTTGTTGATGTGTCCAGATACTATAAGTAGTGGGTGGGTATCTGTTCTGGGAGGGAGAGACTAACCTCTTATATGTGCTAGAGACTTTTATCATTGTGTTAAGTTTTTGGTGAATTAAGTAATACAGATTTTTGAGTTGTTTGATTAAGTATTTTATCAACTGTTTGTGTGAGACTCACTAGAGCTTAGCAGTTACTTGAACCCCTGATTTAGGAATGGTGAAATCCATGAAACATAAAATTGTTTGGCAATAAAACACGCATTTTGAAAGGATTAAATCTGGAAATAAAAGGCACCCCTAGGGTTTAGGAAAAAACAGTATACCTCTAATTTAGAGAGAAGGATACCTGAGGAGCCCATGGTTGGTGGGGGTGGGAGAACCCTGGTCGATCATGCATATATGGAGGGGGAGGACGATCATCAAAGCGGTTGAAAGAGGAGGAGTACCTTCCCATTCCCATTCCCATGTATGATGATGGAAAGGGTGGGCCATGATCAGGATTTGGATTTGGATTTGGATGATGATTCATGGAGGGAAATGCATCCCGAAAGTAATGATTCCGCAAGGCTGTGGTTATTTGAAAAAGGGCCTCCTGAACTGCATCAAAGTCACCATTTATCTGGCTCAAAAAATACATGGTTAGTGTGTCATCATTTCTCAAATCTATACAGCACTCAACAGAGAGAGAATAATAAAAATAACAAACCTGAACTACTTCTTCATTTTCAGCAGCATACTGTGGAGTTTGATCCTTTCCTAAAATACGAATAAAAGCCCCAGTTGAGTTTCTCATTTCAGATATAACTGCACCACCCTTTCCAAGGATACATCCAATCTGATGTGCAGACACTATGACTTTTGCTGTCACTGCCTTGGTCTCAGGTGCAGCCCTAAATATCCTTGTCTGTACACGAAGAACTGCATCTTGGGGAGCACATATCCGCTCATCTGGGACCTACAATATATATATATATATATATATATATATATATATATATATATATATATATATATATATATATATTTCACATCACTAGTAAGTAGGGTTAAATCCATCTCTTCAATGTAAGTTGATATATATCTATATGTATATAATAAACTAAAGTATACAAAACAATATCAGATTGAAATTTGTAAAGCAGAATGGTATAATTGGGTACCGCTGGTCCAGATATGACAATGATGCGGTCATCTGACCCAACACTTCTCTCAAGGACTTTAATGTCACATCCAGTCTCGTGCTTAAGTGCCTTCACGGTGGCCCCTCCTTTTCCAATTACACCTCCCACCTTCTCATCAGGGCATATCAAACGGTAGGTTAGCATGTCTGTGAAAGGACCAAAACGCCCTCCCTCACGATGCCCTGCTCTTCCATTTGGATGATGTTGTGGATGTGGGTCTTGCTCACAAATATTATTGCTATTGTTGCCAGGCAAAGAACCACTCTTGTCCCGAGGTCGAGCTGGAGCTGGATGATCCAGAAGCTGCTGTGAAACAGATTCAAGCGCTTTCCTAACTGCACTCACTTCTCCAGAAATCTGTTATTTAAGAAAAAAAAAAAAAACAAACTTTGTGAGTTTGATGGTAGCAGCATGGATTTAGATAAATCTTGATTGAAAAATAAGAGCTTACCTGAACCAATTCGTCAGAAGAAGATGCACATGCAGGAAGTTTATCCCTAGGAAGAATCCTTATTTGGGCCCCGCTTTCAGAAGCCATTTGCTTGATTACACCACCAGATTTTCCCAAAAGGCAGCCCACTTGAGTAGAAACTACAAGTAGCCTCACAACAAATGTTTCTTCATTCATCTCTGCTTCTCCTTCCACCATTCTTTCAAACACACAAAACAGACCCTTCTGCACACAAGAAGCCAAATCTTCCTCATGTTTTTCTTCATCATCAGCTTCCTTCTTCTGATCCTTTGAGATTCCATCAGATCCTTCAATCACAATTACTCTCTCATTGCAGCCAGGGATTGTTTCCTCAACCCTCACATTTGCACCAGGTATCTTGTTGCCTTCTTTTCCAATTAAACTTTCAGTTTTAGAAGCAGGACAAACCACCCGAAAAACAATAAATGATGTATTTTGGGAAGTAATATCAGTTGACTTCTGCAACTTCCCTTTTCCATTGGCTTCTGAGGCCTCACCCTCATCAAGGCCCCTCTTCGAAGGCGTTAATTGAGATGACATATCAAACCCTAGTACCAAATGAAAAGAAATTTTAAAATTATTGTTGTTGATTGAAAATTATAAATTCTTGTCAATATTTCGGAAAAGTAAGCTGCTAGAATCAGTTAAGATTCATAATTCACCAGATATAAACAACTGTTGATTACAATCAGGGAGTAATGATAAGTCCATATCTTCAATTCCTAATACAATGTATCACACTACTAACTGGCACAAGATTATTGTTTAACATGAGTTCAGTTTGGTGTTTCCATTGGCATCCAAGAAAAAAAAACCTAACTATAAAATTCCAGCCGAAAAAAACCATCTTTCAATTCTATACTATATGTATATAGTGTGTATACAGACAGTCCTCAATAAACCAAATAAACAGTACACAAATTGTGGGTTCAAATAATTCCTGATGTTGAAAAATACACTTATACACACATATGCTAGTGTAAACACTAAACAGATTGCGAAAAGGACTTGACCTAGGTTTCCAGGATACCTTTCTCGGCGAAGACGACGAATGATGATGGAGAGAATGATAGCACACTCGTCAACTGCTTGCGAAGAGTTATCTACGCGCCAAAAGAGTGATTTAAGCGGTGGGCTATAAGGTGGCTGTTTGGTGGTGGCGTCGCAACTCTGGACACGGTGAGTCACGAGGGAGGAAAGCTTTCAGTCAAGAGTGATACGGGTCACGTGCATCTCACTAGTAACTAAAAGTTACATATCGGTCCCTCAATTTTCACAAAACTATAGGATTGGGTACTGATGAGCTTTAGAACCGGACCGGAACCGAACCGGTTTTCCTATATTATAAGAACCTGGAACCGGACCGCCGGTTCTAGCGCCGGTTCCGGTTCCGGTCCCGGTTTTTCGGTTATTTTTTAAACTAGAACCGGTTGAAATATTATATATCATATGTTATCTTCTGGAGCCAGTAAATGATTCAATATTTAACCAAATTATGGTTTTTTACATTCTAAATTGAAGTACAAACACTAAATTACATGATGAAAAAAGAATCAAGTAATTCCGTTTTCATATGAGTGAGTTATGCGCATTTTAAAAACGAGACAGATTCCAAAAAAAAAATTGTTGAAACAGAAAATACGCAACATTGATATGTTGTCTTCCGAGATCTATAACTGATTCAATATCTAACCAAAATATGTGTTTTTATAGTCTAAAATGAAGTACAAAGACCACATTACATGTTGGAAAAAAATTAAGTAATTCCGATGTCATATAAATGAGTTATGCACATTTAAAAAAAGGGGACAGATTCAAAAAAACAAAAAAAAATGTTGAAATAGAAAAAACGCAGCATCGATATTCTTTCTTTCGGGGCATGTGTCTGATTCAATATCTAACCAAAACATATGTTTGTACAGTCAAAAATGAATTACAAACTTCAAATTACATGTTGGAAAAAAATCAAGTAACTCCGACTTCATATGAGTGAGTTATACGCATTTTAAAAAACGGGAAAATGTCAAACCGGTTCCGGTTTTTAGAACCGGAACCGGTTTTCATAAAAATGAAGAATCGGTAACCGGACCTTATTACCAATTCCGGTTCCGGTCCGGTTCCGGCGGTTCTAATGCTCATCCCTAGGATTGGGTGGTTAGGGAGAACGGAGTCGTGGAGCGGGGAAATCGTGGGTTAGGGTGGTACCACCGGGTTGTATTTTTTTGACTGGCGGCTCTAGTGGGTTTGAGGAGTTATTTAGTTGTCAAAGGATTGGTAGACCTGTGAATTTGTGTTCAATGCATGCATGTGAAGAGAAAATATATGTCTGTTCTTTTTTGTTTTCATGCATCTCGTGAAGACCAAAACTGCATTTTTATTTTATTTTTTATTTATTTTGTTTTTTATATAATTGTGTATATATGTATCAACATATCCCACTTCACTCAATTTTATATAAATTTCTCTAAAAACTTTCCAATTTAGTTATCTTCAATGGATTCCCGAGACAAAAACTAAAAAGGTCAATTTTAGCCAAATACGTAAATCCATGCAAGGCGGTTCAAGTCAAGATATTTCATTTTCTTCTCCAAATTTTCAAAACCCAAACCATTAACAATATCAAAACTATCAACAAAACCAAACTATCCACAACATAATTTCCCGGTGCAACAATCTTACAACACATATATTTTTTTTTCAGAGGAAAACGCGGTTATAATCCATTTATGCGGTTTTCTCAAAAGGGTTCCAGAAACTCAATTTCAATCTTCTCATCCCGAGACTTTCCAGTTTCGTGATGCTCAGAACAACAATTCTAGTGACAACCCGGTTGCCCAAAGAAATGAAGAAGTCGAAGAACAAGCCAACGAGGAGTTACAACCCGTTTTTGAGAAAAAAAAACGCAACTATACAAAGCGCCAAAAGTCAAAGAAATGAGTGGTACGTGAAGAGTTGGTTTTGGTTAGGGCATATGTCGGTGTTTACAAAGATAAACAATGAGGAAATCAACAAAGGTCGATGCATTGTGGGAGCGGATTCTAGAGAATTTTAATGTTCAACTGGGAGGTTCGGATCGGTCACAACACCAAGTAAACTCAAAATGGAAAAACCTTCAAAGGAAATGTAACGATTCCAACTGCATCTATAACCTTAGCAAACCAATTTTTCTCATTGATTATGTGGCACGTAGATTTGATGAAAATTGGGAAAAGGGAGTTAAGAAAATAGTGTAATTTTTTTAAAAGTTGGAAAAAAATTAAGAAAAAAAATTCTATAAACCATTATAAAGAAAATCCTAAAAAAAAGTTGTTGAAAAATAAATTAGTAAATTTGGGACGAATTTGTAACAAAATTTTTAATTTTGACCAAATTTATAATAAAATTTAAAGTCTAGGCCAAGAGTGTAATTTTAAAAGAGTTGTTACATATTCAACTATTCAAACTGAGATAGTATGTAATCATACATGAAATATGAGTTGGTTATCTTGTTAAAACATAAAATCAATTAACTAACTGACAATTTTAAGACATTCTAAAAAGTTAATTTCCAAATGACGGTAATAACTTTTTTAAAATTAAAGAAAATGAAGGAAAGAAATAGGAGGAAAGTAGCGGTGTGCATTTTATGGTTTGGAACCGAAGAGACCAAAAATTAAATCAAACCGAAAATCGAATTCGGGGGAAATCAAATTTCAAATTTGGTTTTCGATTTGATTTCAAACCAAACTGAATTAGAAAATTGGTTTATGATTTGAGTTACAAATCGAATTATTGAATTTAATTAATTATTTTTTATTAATTAACTATTATATTTTTTATAATTTAAAATTTAATAGAAAAGTTAAAATACCTAGTTTGATATTTAATATTTCACTATACATCGACTTCCCAATTCTAAAATCCCAAAAGTTTCCTTCTTTAATTCATTCTTCCCATCTTCTGTTACATTTCCTTTGATCTATATGTGATGTCTGAAACTTTGAAGAACTACTCGGACAACTATCAACGATCCAATCAACGAGTAGGTGCTCCAAACACGAAACGACCTATAATGCTATAGTTGATCATAAACTAAGAAAATCTGATAACAAAAAGCTAGATACTTCACTAATCCCAATATCATTATTCGACTATCAAATAAAGGTTAGCCAGTCAAGATAGTCGGGAGGCATGATTATTTTGGCATATAGCTTTTCTGAAATCCAACAACCAGGCCAAATGTGTCTATCCTAGACACCGCACCCGTAAGTAGATCAATCAGTATAATAACTCGGAATAATGAATACTCTAATACACAGGATCATAATACCGACAATGGGTATGTTCCATATCAAGTTATACTTAAACAAAAATGTAACTTACCTGATTGACGAGATCTGGATAGCCACGAGTAGAACTCCGATGCTTGATCCTTCTCCCGAGGATTCTCCCAAAACTTCCAGCGCTTCGTTACCGAAACTACAAAATGAGAATTCGAATCAAGAGGGACCGAAATGATTAAAGGTGTGTGTGTGTGAGAGAGAGAGAGAGGGGAGAGAGAGAGAGAGAGAGAGAGAGAGAGAGACTCTAGAATAAAGAATGATGCAAAGAAATGAAGAGCCCTATGTTGGTTTTTATTCAAAATCGGTTTTCTAAAAACAGCAACAGAAGCTTTAGAATTGAATGTTGGATTTTATTCAAAATCGGTTTTTAAAAAATGACAATGGAAGCTTTAGAATTGAATAAAATTATAATTCTTTTTAACCAAGGATCATTTTGTAGAGCATGGAAATATCAAATCAACCATAGAAGGAAAAGTCTTACAACCTTTGAAGACTTTGATTCTCATGGGAGATGGATGTTGATAAAGTGATGCATGAAGCTCTCTACAAATATCCATCAATCAAGGATAAACCACCAAAGATGTTAGTCTTCACTTGTATATAAGTTGTTCTAAATCCTTAAGACATATACCAAATAAGTCTTAAGGAGAAGCAACTTACAAGCACTCTAATATCACTACAAATGCAAGAAGGAAGAGAGGGGAGGGCCTAAAGGCTCTCGGTTTTGGCAGCAAAAGAGAAGAAGAAAAGAATGAAAAACTAAGCTAGTTTTTGAATAATACTCTTCTTTATATACTTATCCAAATGTACTAAGTCAATACTAGAAATTAAGGAAAGCATAGGCTGACAAGTATAGGGTTGAAAGAAACAAAGCAACACACAACCTCTTATCCAATAGAAGAAGTTAAAGTTTTAGCATGACAAATTCAAGACCAAAGTGTGTGTTATACTCCATCTCATAGTAGTAGTTACATTGCAACTAAATGGTAACTCTAAGTGCCCAAAAAGTTATACACAATATACATATTCATACCTCACAAATATAACTAGTTTTTGTTCTCTTTTGTTATTATTTCTTAGAGACAATAATTTCCAATATGTTGGTAAAATATTATTTTCATAAAATAATGTTTTTCAAATTAATTACAAGTGTTGATTATATTTATTAATAATCAAATTACTTTAGTAAACAATTAATTAGTAGTAACTTGCTATAAAGTGTGGACATATAGGATCATATGTCATTAGCAAATATCATTCTATAATGACTCTTAGGCATACAAATCTTTCATTCTCCCACTAGCACAAGATACATCATAGATTGATAAAGACAGTGGTGAATGTCTAGCAACATTTCACTGCCTCCAATAACACACAACGAAGAATGTCATTCATCAACATCCAATCCTAGAAGCTCAAAGTTGCAATTGATGTAGAAGTTAAGTGTTGGGTCTATATGCTCAAGAATCATTATTGAGTGATATTTCTAATAACATATGATCATATAGGGTCACACCTTTATCAAGTTGGCACCTATTTAATATTTATCGAGAATTTGATTAAATAATATCAACTCTTGTATTTAATTAGGGAATAATTATTTTTTATGAAAATAATAATAAAAGGAAACGCAAACTAGTAATTATATCATATGGTATGATTAATAAGTCATGTACAAATGTTTTGGACACTTTTGTAAACCATGGACTTACTAGTTGTTTGTGTCTTATGGTTAAAGAAACTTGGAAACATTTTTTGTCTTTTTATTACCTCATGGTCGAAATATATAGAGGCATGGGAGGTTGCTTGTCAACCTCCATCTTCTTGTTCCCCATGCTTACTTTAATAGCTTATACTTTATGTTTAAATAATGGGCAGGATTTACTTTGCATGGGGTATTTAAATAAGTGTATTGCATGAAAAAAATCACTTCTTCTTTGGCTTAGGGAACTCCAAAAAATCGTAGCTCCCTTCTCTCTTCATCTTTACATTCTTTTGAAGCTAGTTGTTGGTGTTAAGTGCTTCACTTTGTGTCTTCCTTTAGTGCTTACTTTAATAAGCACTTAAAGACTAAAAGAACAAAGTATTACAAGAGGAAACTAGCATTTCATGGTTCCTTATTCTTGATGGTGGATACTTGTAGAGAAGATCAACTTTTTTGATATTTCTATTTTCATCAACACCCCAAAACCAAGTGGGTTCAAAGGTTCCAAAGGTTGTCATTCTAAAACACTTTATGGTTGTTTTTAATATCATTTTAACCTCTATGAATGGATCCTAGATGGTTTGGTTTTTTTATAAACTTTGTTGATGCATGGAAGTGACCCTCTGCAGCTATGAAGTGTATTGAAGGACCGAAGACTTGTTTGTTGGTTGCGGTAATATTCTTGTTATGTTGATCAGTTACGAAGAGTTGTGATATTTGATACTGAAGACTTGGAATTACGTAGTGAAGGATGTTGAACCGAAGGAGATTATGTTTTGTCTTTTGTATGCCAAAGTGTCAGAATAGTAATGTTCACCTTTTCTGACATTGTGTGTTAGATGAGTTTTGTCAATCTAGGCGTGGCAAGCATGGGCGCCTGAGTTAGGAGTATTCTAGTATTTATCATGTACTCAGTTTTACTATAAATAGATGATCATGTTGATCGATTTATTCACCACTTCTCAGACTTTCATTGTATTACTCCTTATTGAATACAAGTCTTCATTATCATCATTATCTCTTGCTTATGTTGTTCATCAATTACTAACTTGTGTTTGAATGCAAACCTTGATACGATTCAACTAAGTATGATTACTTGTTTATGTTTATTGATTAATCTTCTTGTTATATTCTTCCTTATTATTCCACATATTTCTTATTGTTGAACTTACTAAAAGATCCCTTGAGATTAACTTACATTTCCACAATCAATATCTCAACTTAAGTTTCTCTCTCAACAATTGGTATCAGAGCTATAGTGGTTGCTTTTTAATCTTCTTTAAAAACATATTCGCTTTCAGAAGAAAAACTCTGATTTAAAAGGCCTTCTATACCACTTAGCTCATCTCTTTTCAAAATCTAAGGAAATATGGCACAAGTTTACTCTTTAAATGTATCTAACAGTGTTGGAGGTTCGAGTAGAGCTCCAATACTTGTTGTAAGTGAATATCATCACTGGCCACAAAGAATGGAGAGATATTTGAAAAGACCTTGCAAGGATGTTTAGCGATCTATAGAACAAGGACCACATATACCTGTCCTTACACCTATTGTCATTGATGGTGCTCAAATTAGGACAAGGTCAAGTTTCTATGACCAGACCCACCAACGATGATATAGAAAAGATGGAGAAAGATGCAATTGCTTTCTATGAAATCTTGTGTGGTGTTCCTCCTGACAACTTTGACATCATTATTAACTGCAAATCTGCCAAAGAAATTTAGGAAGTGCCAAAAATCTTGATGAAGGTACTGAATAGGCACAACACAAGAAGCTCACCATTGCACTAAATGAGTTTGCCAACTTTAGAGCTCTTCCTAGTGAAAGTCTTGATGACTCCTTTAAAAGATTCAATCGCATCGTCACCAAGCTATCAAACGTTGGAACTGTTCGAAAGAACCATGAAACCAATCTATAATTTCTCAATGGTTTGGGAAGACAGTAGACTACCATAAAGATGATAGTCCAAGGAGATAACAAAATCAAAACCCTGTCACTATATAAGCTCTACGGCGAGCTTCAAGCTCAGGAGTCCACGGTGAGAAAAGATTGCACAGATCTAGGTGGACCGCTTGCCCTGGTATCACACTAACCTCTACTTGCTAACAGAACACCTCAGTATCCTCATATCGAAGAGTCTTCATATCAAGATCCATATGACAACACTCTACAGTCTTATGAAGATAATACCAAATTGGAAGACAAGGAAGCATTTCAAAATGCCTTGGCTCTAGTCAGTCAACAAATCAATAGACAAATCAATAGACTTCCACCTCCATTCTATCGTAAAAATCAATAGTTTACCAAACCTCCTTTTAACTGCAACTACAACTCACAAAACACCTCCTCTCACCATCCACTTTAAAGATTCCTTAGAAATCCATCATACAAACTGCAGCCTTAGAATACATTTCTGATGATAACCAATACCACCGAAGCATCACAGGTAGACAATTCAAATGACATCGGACGTAACACCAAAGAAAAAAAGGATGGAGTCCTCATCTGGCACAAATGTCACAAAGAAAATCATTTTACAAAAGATTGTAAAGCCAATGTGCTGAAAGACAATGCATTCTATCTGAGAATAGCTCACGAGATAGAGGACATGGAAAGAGAAGTTGGGAAAGCCTTCGTGGCACAGGTGCGAAGAGATCAACAAGTATGGTCTTCGAGAGATGAAAATGATGAACCTGACAACAAGAGGAAAATAGGAAAGGTCCGTCTAGTTGCAAGAAAAGGCGACAACACTGAGGATGGCTCAACTGATCTAAAGAATAACTATTGCTACATGGCCAGAGAAGGAACACTCGGCATCGTGGAACAGGTAAAACTTATGATTCAGTCAAATAGTTATAACATGCATGACTGTGAACCTTACCTAGAAAAACTTACTGAAAACATGTGCTAACGTCCTTACAGATTATAACAAAGCCTTAGATGAGAAAAACATAATGACCCCAAGAGTTATATCACTTGAGAGGAAGACTAGAAGACAAGAAGCTTAAGGTCATTATGTTAGAAGCAGATCTAAAACTAGAAAAGGATGATATGTTGCTTAGTGAAACTCAGTTAGATATTGCTTTTAATCAATGTGATACAGCCCAATCAGAAATTGTATGACTTAATCTTTTAATTGAAAAACTGTTTAATGAAAGTGAAGCTATTGAAAATCTTGTGAACAATGGCTCTATTGACAACACCTATAACTGGGGATGGTCCAATGGCTATCTCACCGGAGAGAAATCTCCACCGAGATTTGATGTCGATCATTCATATGTCCCACCTAACATGACATTTCATTTCCTACTTAATGACAAGACTTACCCCGAGGACATTCAATGTCACTTCAGAAAATTGCATGATTTAAGAAACAATTGTGTAATATAAGAGATCCTCCCTGAGACTTTGGGTACTTTTGAAAATCGTCACTCAATACGCATTATTGGGACTATCTATCACGACTCTAAATCTGAAGTGGATGAAGAAATTAATTTAGAAGGACCAAACATGACCCCAAAATCAAATGTTGATGAAGTGATCATCCTTGAAGGACATGACCTTTCTTATGCAAACTTGACTACTGCGTCTGCAGTTCCTTGTATAGAGGTCGTCCGAAGACCTATGTCAAATATGCAGTATTTCAAACAAAGGTCTCACTGAAGATATCTGTCAAAACAACCTCAAAGATTCAAACTCTACCGCAAGGAGTAAGAATGGACAAGTTTGAATTTAGACAATGTTCCCGATGTCATGAACGTTACAATTCTGATGAATCACCACCCAGACCTGTCCCTAAGTCCAGACTCTTTAAGAGTAAAAGACCAAAATTGAACAAATTAGATATTTTGTCACCAAAGGATGAGGTAAGGCAAGCCTTGAAAGTTGAAATTCAATCACGTATGGAGAAAAAGCAGGCCAGACCAACTTCTAAGGGTAGAGAAAATGAGAGGTCTAAATCTTCAAAAGGAAAAAGATTTTCAAATTCTGCGGTAGAGAAAATCTTTCAAAACAACTCTACAACATTCAAAGTTTTTCAAAACAACTCTTCGTATAAACTCACTAAGGACCAAAAACTCAAAAGTCCTCACAGATCTCCTAGTCCTTCAAAAACTCTTAGTCCCAAACCTGTGAAGAATAACAACACCGTAATTTCTATTCCTCTGATCACTAATACTCAAAGGACCAATAATTGCTCCAAAACTCAAAAGAAAAAGTTTTTCCAAAGAAACAACACCGCAGTTGTTACTCAAAACAAGGGAAACTCAATCTTAAAAAGTCAATCTTAAAACAACATGGACCCAAGATCAAGTCTTATGTCCCAAAAGGAGAGCCAAAATCCATCATTTGGATTAATGAAAAGCTTACTTTCAACTCTCGTCCACCTGAAAAATTACACCACTTTGTTCCTATGAAATTTTGGAAAAAGAAACATGCTTCTAACTTCAGATCAAATAGAAAAGAAAAAACAAAGCCCTTAGGATCTAAAAACAAGTAGATACGGAGAGAGAAGACAATTCCACAATCCAAAACAAATACATCACACACCACCATTACTACACACTGCACTACATACAAGCATTCCTTTGATAAGAAATATCTATACTTTGTTGCGGCCCCCAAACAAGTTTGGGTGCCCAAATTAACTCAATAGTTGTGTAGGTATTGTGCAAGGAGGAACATGACAAAGAATGGTTAATTTATAGTGTCTGCTCCTTGCACATGACTAGAAGGTTATAACACCTTCGTGATTTCAGGCCAATCACTGGTGGTGGACATGTTACATTTGGAAATGATGTAAACGGAGCAATACTTGGTTATGGTGTTTTAACAACTAGGAGCTTCTCAATTCAATGGGTAGCTTATGTAGATGGGTTGAAACACAACTTAATCAGTGTTGGGCAATTATGCAAAGTCGGTCATCGTGTGGAATTTGATGACAAATACTGCTATATCATGGCCAAGGATTGAGAGACTTGTCTTATCAAGTCAAAAGATGAAGGTACGATGTACCCACTTGATGTCTCTCTGATCATTGGAAGACCACAACTGTGATTTTTTTTCAAAATCAGTTTCTGAGGTTAGTTGGTTGTGGCACTGGAAACTTGCTCATCTCAATTTTCGGTATATCAACAACCTGGTTACCAGAGAGATGGTTCGAGGACTGCCTTTCCTCAAATTTGACAATGATACTTTATGCCTTGCTTGTGAGTGTGTTAAACAAACCAAAGGAAGTCATCCATTAATTATTGATTCATCAATTTCTGAACCACTGGAGTTACTTCACATCGACCTCTGCGGTCCATCCACTGTAGCGAGTCTTCACCATAAGAAATACATCCTAGTCATTGTAGATGACTACACTCTTAGATGAGTTTTGGCAGTCCAGGCGTGGCAAGCATGGCCGCCTAACTTAGGAGTATTCTAATATTTATCATGTACTCAGTTTTACTATAAATAGATGATCATGTTGATCAATCTATTCACCACTTCGCAGACTTTCATTGTATTACACCTTATTGAATGAAAGTCTTCATTATCTTCATTATCTCTTGCTTATGTTGTTCATCAGTTACTAACTTATGTTTGAAAGCAAACATTGTTACGATTCAACTAAGTATTATTACTTGCTTATGTTTATTGATTAATCTTGTGGTTATATTCTTCCTTATTATTCCACATATTTCTTATTGTTGAGCTTACTAAAATATCCCTTGAAATTAACTTACATTTCAACAATTCAATATCTCAACTTATAAACCATTATAAAGAAAATCTTTAAAAAGGTTGTTGAAAAATAAATTAGTAAATTTGGGACGAATTAGTAATAAAATTTTTAATTTTGACCAAATTTATAATAAATTTAAAATCTAGGCCAAGAGTGTAAATTTTAAAAGAGTTGTTACCTATTCAAACAGAGATAGCATGTAATCATAGATGAAACATGAGTTGGTTATCTTTTTAAAATATAAAATCAATTAACTGACAATTTTAAGACATTCTGAAAAGTTAGTTTCCAAAAAACAGTAATAACTTTTTTAAAATTAAATAAAATAAAGAAAAGAAATATGAGGAAAGTAGCAGTGGGTATTTTATGGTTTGGAACCGAAGAGACCAAAAATTAAATCGAACCGAAAATTGAATTCGGATGAAATTAAATTTCAAATTTGGTTTTCGGTTTGATTTCAAACCAAACTTAATTGTAAAATTGGTTTATGATTTTAGTTACAAGCCGGATTATTGATGTTAATTAATTATTTTTTATTAATTGAATATTATAATTTTTTAAAATTTATAATTTAATAGAAAAGTTAAAATACCTAGTTTGATATTTAATATTTCACGGATACATCGACTTACCAATTCTAAAATACCAAAAGTTTATTTCTTTAATCCATTCTTCCCATCTTCTGTTACGTTTCCTTTGATCTATATGTGATGTCTGAAACTTTGAAGAACTACTCAGACAACTATCAGCGATCCAACCAACGAGTAGCTGCTCCAAACACGAAACGACCTATAATGCTATAGCTGATCCGAAACTAAGAAAATCTGATAACAAAAAACTAGATACTTCACTAATCCCAATATCACCATCCGACTATCAAATAAGGGTTAGCTAGTCAAGATAGTCCGGAGACACGATTATTTTGTCATATAGCTTTTCTGAAATACAACAACCAGACCAACGTGTCTATCCTAGATACCACATCTATAAGTGGATCAATCAGTATAATAACTCAGAATAATGATTAATCTAATACACGAGATCATAATAATGACAATGTGTCACAACTAGCAAATTTTGGGTCGAGATTGTATTCATGTACAAACAATTTCTCTATGTAACCTTGTTGCATTAGATTTTTAAAATTCATAAATGACAATGTTATATGAGTACATATGTGCTTACACTAAGGATCAAGTTATAATAGCCTCTTATAAGTTCAAGTTTGATCTAATAGCTAAACAAAAACCAATTTTTGGGCCTTTTGCTTAGAAGTTCTCGACCCACATAACCCTAGGCCGAAAACCCTCTTATTGGGCCATGTCAAACCCGAAAACTCATACCCACCCAAAAACCAAGAACCTTGAGTGAGTGGAGGGTGTTTTCGGCCACCCTAAAACCGAAAACCCTATCTCTTGAGCTAATAAAGTCGGTTCTAGATGCATAACCCAAGGAGTGACCACACATTGACACCTCATTGCTTTACATCCCTTTACCTAGCAAACAACCATGCAAAACACATAACAACGTATCATGCCTCCATGCACATCACCAAATGGACCAACATGCAAAGATAAAAGGAGGCACCCCTCCCCCTTATATATTGCGGCCGAGAGTGGGTTGTCCCACTATTGCCACTTGATTTTACTCACTCATTTCTCTTCCTTCTCAAAACAAAGTCACCCTCTTCGAGTATCACCACCTCAAGGTCGGCTCTAGGAGTTTTTGGTAAGTTCCTTCATGAATCCTAAGTGTATTTATACATTTTGTTGTCAAGTTCTCCATGTTTACACATATTTTTCGTGTGTCAGATCCTTAGAACACTTACATTTTCGTGAAGCTCTTCAAGCTCGTGCACAAGGCTAGGCTCGAAACCACTCCTCTTTTCCTCCCTACAACCCACGAAAACCATCAAGGTGAGCTTCATACACCAATTTTTCGTGCTTTACATGCTTTTAGGGGGGAATACAAGTCAAAATGCGTTTACTTAATGGATTTTTGCATGCATCATCTTGTTAATCAAATTATAAGTGCATAAAAGGTGGAAACTATCACATATTTATACCTTAAAATCGTGATTTGTAAGGTGTTGCATGCACTATGTTTGTTGTTTGAATATGGAGAAGTTTCTTGTATAGAAAGTAAATAATACTAGCTTACTAACTTAAAAATAAGATATTTGTGATCATCCATACTTTTGTTACACAAAAATCAGATCTATAGGTCGATATACACAAATATAATAAAAACATACGTTTATATAAGTCCAAATATGTTTGATATTTGGATACTCACATGTCTTACTTTTACAAATTAAAAATTGTATAAGTATAAAAAGGTTGAAGTCACTATATGGTTTTTATAAAAATCGTGACCTATATGGTAAAGTTGACAATATTCAACTATTTTGTGTTAAGAAATTTCAACCGAAAAAATATGAGATGTACAAAACTACAAATTCTTGGAGATTTTTACTAAAATCAACTTTTCTAGTAAAAATGGTCGTATTTTAGTCGTCACTGTTTTGATGATTTAAAACCTAAGAATATTATGTTTTATCAACCTTACAAATAGATATTTATATAAAAATTGTATAAATAGTTTACACAAAAACATATAAGGCAAATTATTAATGGTATAATTTGTGTGTCATAAAACTCATGTCATAAATTTCCAATAGTATAATTATATTATTATACAAGAAAAAGGGAGTCGAAGTTCACGTAAATCCGTTAATGCTCTAGTGAGACATATTCACTTCACCGTACCTACCTAGCGTACACTTTAAGTCATGCATTATAACCAAAGTCTCCTGGAGGGAGAGCGAGATAGTTGTGTATAGATCTATACGGGGATTGACAACCCCACACCTGAGCTGTTCGCTACAGCTAGACGGGCCAGTCTAGGGTGACAAATATCTTACCGATTCATACCGATTCGTTATTTGTTTTTAATTTTTAGTTTTATTTTGTTTTTCGTTGATAACGTGTCACTTGTCGGAAAGTTGTGGCTGCTGTTTGCAGATTTTCAAATGTTTAGAAGTCCCCAATTGAATTAGTTGGAAACGAAAATTAAAAAGGGTAAAAGGAAATTAGATTCATTTTAAATACGCCCAGCGTAATTGGTATTACTCCATGTGTATTCAACAGATGCTCGCGATCAATTAATTCATCGTATAGGGTGTACGTCCCGCGTACATTGGAGGTACGCCCAACGTAACTCGGCGACAAGTTTTATCTTTTTCCCTTTGACTTTTTGTTCCACTTTCAACTTATTTCACACTTTACGCCGTGACGGCCGAATCCTTCCACAAAACTCCGATTTTCTTCTTTTCTTGTAGAAATCGCCACAGAGGTATGGTATTCGGTTACCCTATGTCTTGAATTTGTGTTTAATTCCGTGAAATTTGCTGCATTATGCCTAAATAGAAATCTAGGGTTTATACATTTCTTGAGTTGGGACCGATTTCACATGAATTTGTGATTGAGATTGTCTTAATAGACCAATTCAGACCATTAGACGAACTCCTTGGACTTAATGTGGCCTGCAACACGTACACGAACCACTAATTTGAGCATCTGGACGTACGCCTAGCGTTCGCTGGACGTACGCCCTGTGTATAAACTCGTGAAGAATTTCGACTGCCCCTAAGTGCTTCCCCTGCGTCTATGACTTGTTGAATGCTTATGGGTTAAAACCGAGAACGAACAAAGACCCGATTCGAGCATCTTGATGTATGCCCAGCGTACGCTGGACGTACGCCCAGTGTACAGTCCATGCCAACACCCACTTTTTCATCTAAATCTGTTAATGTTGTGATTATTTTGTTTGGTTTTGTGTTTGGTGCTTATTTGTGCAGATTATGGCTAGAAGAATTCAAAGAAAGAACCCACCCGAAGACGTAACCGATCACCGCTTCTTGCAATTCCCACAAAGTCTTAACAATGAAACTCGTGGCAAATATTTGAACAACCTAACGTTACTGCTCACCAAAGAGATTAACATCGCACCTTCATTCGACTGGGGATTGGCATCCCAGACTGGACTGGACGAATTGATCCAAAATTTTTTGCAATACACCTACTTGGACGCGAGTGGTGTGTCATTGTTTGTATGCCGAGGTTGGGACAGACTGTTCAAGATTATGGAACCTGTTTATCGGGAATTTTTGCTGGAGTTCTATTCTACAGTTTCCTATGATCCTAGGAAGACACCCGATGACAGGACAACTTTTTCCTTTCGACTTGGTGGTGTGAGTCGGGAATGCAGCGTGATTGAGCTTGCCGTTAGAGTGGGGATTTATACTGAGGATGAGACGAGGAGTGTCCACTTCCCGACATTCCTTGCTGATTGTGTTACGAGTCGGCCGAATGATTACAACGAAAATAATTTTTGGGCTGAGATTACTGGGGGAGTTTACATACCATCCACTGCTCGGGGGAAGATGATTCGGTCTACCACTTACAAATTATTGCATCATTTGATTTCTATGTCTCTCACGCATCATAAGAATAGTGAGAGAGTGCCTTCTACAGATTTGTATTTCATGTGGACTCTTGTTACTCCAGGGAGGCACCTGAACCTCCTGGTTGCTTTAGCTACTTACATGGGGAGGAGGGCCAGGGGGCTTCGAGAGGATAGCCCGATTTGTGGTGGGCACTTCATCACACGCTTATCTCGATCATATCAGTTGTTGACGAGGGAGATCGCTAGATTGATGGTGTTTTATGATATGAGGCCGATAAGTTTACAGTTATTGTAGTCGATGCGAATACTCGGGCTGGGAGAGGATGGTATTATCCGGATACGACCAGATGACATGGCCGATGAGGAGGGGGAAGATGAGTCAACGCCTGAGAGACGGGGGAGGTGTAGACCAGCTCCTCGAGGAGCACAGCAGGGACCTGAGCTCGAGATAGATTTATGTTACCTTGTTCTGCGCATGGACGAGAGATTTCAGCGCATAGACGAGAGACTTCAGCACGTGGACGAGTACTGTGAGCACATGGAGAGTAGACAGCAGTGGTATGGGGATGCAATGATCGCATTCTTTGCCCATTAGGGTTTTCGTTACCCGGTCCCTTTTCCTCCACCATACCAGCCGCGACATGATGGAGCGGGAACATCTGGGACGCAACAGCATGGCGATGACGATGATGAGTGATCACATTATCCTTTTTATTTTTATTTTTATTTTTTTTCTGGTTTGTTAGACTTGTTAGTTTTTATTTTTATTTTGGTGTGTTTTAATTAGGATGTTTATTTATTTTTGGTTTATTTAATCTTGTTTTCCATGTTGATGCTCTTTGATTGTTTCAGATCTTTGCGGAATTTTCGCCATTAGAAAGCTGGCAGTAAGTTCAGCCGCTAGGATCGACTGTTGTTTTATCACGAGAGAGAAAGCCGTATTAGAGTTTGAAGTTTATAGTCAAGACCCATGATTTTTGATAAGTGTGGGGTGCGTATCAATATTGTGAGAGTTTATTATATAGAAGAGTGACGTTTCTACCATACATTGATTCATATGGCATGGTTGAGATGTTCCCACACCATGGAGTTTTATTTTGACGCGAAACAGAATTATTGTCCCGACTGTCATGACATGGTTGACACTTTCCTATGTCGTGGGGGAGTTTTTCATCGCGAGAGGAGGCTGCCATTCTCGATATCACGATGTGGCCACTACTTACCACATCGTGGTCATGCTATTATTCGCAATATAGATTTCACCCCACTAGACGACATGACGTGATCGGCACTTTCCCACGTCGTGGTCACTATCCATTGCATTAGTTTGCAATTATTTGCACCACCTTGCAGAAGTCGGTGTTCTTGATTTTATTTTCCGGCAAATTCAGAAGCAGCAGTTCCAGTTTCCAGTCGTCCAACAAATTTATGGAGCAACTTTTAGCAGCCCCATTCGATCTCACCGCTACTACCTCATGAGAGTCTGTTGCTTTTTCTCCCTTTTTACTGCTTTTATTTGCTTAATTAGTTTTATGGATACAATGAGGACATTGTATGAAATAAGTGTGGGGTAGGGGGTCGAAAAAGGAATATAAATTGGAAAATTAAAAATTGCTAGATTAGGAAAATTTAAAATTTAAAATTTTAAAAACTTGAAATAATAGTTTATTTAGGAAAATCTAGTGATAATTTAAATTTTTGCTAATATTGTGTGGGATGATCCGATGAGAACCTAAATGTTTACCTGAGCCAACACATGTTATAGTGTATTTGTGGCTTCCCATTTCCTAGTGAAAAGTCATGAGGTATGAAAGGTAATCTGGTAGTTTATATGGCATAATATGTTTTGCAGCCTAAACCTGAAATCTATCCAGGAAAGCTTATGTAGTCATTGCACATAGACTAATACCTTTAGCGAATAAGGGTTGAAGTTAAGCACCCTTGCTTAAGCATGTAGGATTTGAGTGAAAAAAAAGTGAGATGCATGTGAAAAAAAGAAATTACCGAAAAGTTGAAGAATTTTGGAGCTATCAAGTATGAAGATCAAAAGATCAAAATTCCAAAAAGAAAAAAAATTGAAGATACCAAAAATCGAAAAAAGAAGGTGGTGAATTCAAAGAAATCAAAGATCAAATATCAAAGAAGTGAAGAATTCCAAGAGCTCCAATTCGGTATCTAAAGTTGTGATTTCTAGATTATGTATGCTTGGGTTGCTTAACCAAAAATACCTTGAGGTTAAGAAAGAGTTCTGAGGATTGATTCGGATGGTTGCAGAAATGAGTGTCGTATAAACTAAGGGGTGAAAGTTCATAAGGACTGTGAGTATTTAGGAGTGGGAAGTTTTAGGAATTATAGACACAAATACATGCATTGCAGTCATGGGATAATGGCTGTGTTTAAAATGGATTGTTTTATGCGATATTGGTAAATTAAAAGTAAGTTTGCTTGGGGGAGAGCACATACTAAGTGTGGGGTATTTTGATATGTGTATTTATATATATATATATATATATATATATATATATATATATATATATATATATATATATATATATATATATATATATATATATATATATATATATATATATATATATATCATATCTTAATATTTTAGCCTTTATTATTCTTATTTGGAACTAAAAGGTACTTATAACATTTAAATTTATATTTTATAGGAATAATGTTGCTAGAGCCGAAAAGATTTAAAGGAAGACGGAAGTTGGGCTTAAAAGGCAAAAAGGATAGGATGGTGAAGGCAGCCCACTTACGCCCAACGTAGTGGGGCTTACGCTCAGCGTGCTGAGGAGCTGAAAACTATGCCCCGCGTAGATGGAATTGCGCCCAGTGTACTGGGCATGTATCCTAATCATGATGAGTCTCTTGGTATGCCCTGCGTACACCTACTTACGCCCAACGTACGTAAGTTGGTTCCAAAGTTTATAAAAAGCGATTTTCGGCCAACCAGAAGGGGGAACTCGACTACCATTGACCCTTAGTCGACAAGTAACTTATATTTGGCCGTTTTGAGGGTATAGAAGGCGGCCGGAAGGCCGTTAAGCTGACAGAAGCGAAGATCTAAAGGATTAGAGAGCGGATTTGTGTCGGTAATCATGTGGTTTGTTATGGTGACCATGTTTAGCATTCCATTGTGATGCCACTATGTGTTTACTTTCTGATTTGGGTGTTAAAACCCTTTGCTTTGTGTTTATGACTAGATGAAACCTTGATTTATGGATTAATTGCTATTTGGATTGTTTAATTCGTGTTTAATTTATCTTGTTAAGCTTGTTAAAGACTCGTATGTGTTAATGATAATTATTTTCTGTTAATAATCAAGTTATTGAGTTGCATGAACATCATCTTAATTGCTTGAATCATATGGATTTGTGAAAACAATATTGTATGCCTAGAATTAGTGAATATGAACCTAGGATTAACTAAGAAAATAAGTAAGTTAATATGCGAGCATGTGTGATGAACAACCACATATAAGTTGATTGAATGATAAATTTAATTAACTAAGATTACAAGTCTTGCTTGATACGAACTAAACAATAGGAAGCTTGTTAGTTTAATCAATTGGCCACTGTTTGAATTGACTTGTTTGCTAAAGGATTAGGAATATTGAACATGAACCTAATCATATTAGAAATCGGTGAACATGAATAAATAAATTTGTGTGAGCAATTGTCTATGATTTCAAGATGTAATTGGTCTAAACCAAAGTACCTAAAGAGATTTGTCTTTGGTCAGCTTATCGAGATTTGCTATTTATTTGTCTGTTTGAGATTAATTTAATAAAACCTTTCTTTTAGCTTTTGTGTGTTTTTTGTAACCTATAATTAAAAATTTTAAATTAATTCACTACCGTTCCCCTTGTGTTCGACACCCTTGCTTATCAAAGTTGTACTATACTCGATCGGGTTCACTGCCTGTAAGGTGTGGTTTAGATGCGATAAACTAAGAATTATAAATAAAAAACTAATGCATTAAATATTCACATCAGCTTTTAAACCCAAAAGTGAAAGAGCCTAACCTCCATTCCGAAGGTTTATGACGGTTCTTATCCACTGGGTACTATCGAATCGACTGATTGATGTGACGCTCTGATTACTACGCATTTTTCAAGGAAAAAGTACTCATCACTTTATCAGACATGGATATCTTTTCGGTACTAGGTCCGATTTTCAAGGCTACACGTGGCTTATCATTCAATGCACAAACCGTTTGGAATTCAAAAATCCTGTACGTATAAAAAGGAATTTGGGGGATCAATTCTAATTTTGCGCTTACTCAAAATTGTCAAGAGATTTGTGCCCTTATTCTCTCTGATTTCTTCAAGAACTTCAAACCCTAACCATGGATGATACACAAACTCAAACCAGTGATGATGTTACCTCCCAACCAATCATGAAGATCCAGAGTACTAATTATCAAGTTCTTGGTGATGTTGATGCATATCCAGAGGAGTTGAAGACGCTTATTGTTTCTCTTCAAAATTTAGTCTTGTCTACTGCTATGTTCCGTTCGTTTGCAGTTCCTCTTTCTTTATTATCGCTTGCGGGTTCCACTGCTACTTATAGCAAGACGATGATGATTGTTACCTTCAATCTGATAAATGACAAGAAATTCAGGTTATCCAAGAAACTTTTTGCTCAAATTCTGAATATCCCAAATGTTGAACCTTTCTTTAAGGTTATGAATGATAAAAACATTCACATGTTTAATGAGATGGTCATCAACCTCCTCTTACCAAGATCAGTGACTTCAAGAAGTCAGGTTTACCCTGTATATGGAATTTTTTGTTTGGCATCTATCTTCGTTCTTTGACGGGAAGAACAGTGGGGTTAGAAAAAGGAAGATTGGAAGTGTATGCAATGGTGTCTGGCATTTATTATGATCTACAGGTGGATTATGCGACTCAACTATGGAATGAATTTCTCAAAAGTATTGACAATATGAATGCTTTTGATTGGGTTTTGTGTGCTCGATATTGGAGCTTGATCTTACAGTTCGTTTACGATAAAGAAGGGATTCAAGTTTCTAAAGGTGATGAATTAGCTGAGTTTTCGTTATATCACTTTCCCAAGATAGTAGCAGATGATGTTGATGTCTTTTCTCATGTGGCTCGTATCCCTGATGCGATGCATCAAAAAGCTGACCCAACCAGTTTAGTTTTGGTGAAATATTTGAAGACTATGAATCCATCAACTGAAACTGGGAAGCTATTGGAAAAGACTAATGAAGGATCTTCAAAGACAAAGCGTAAAGGTTCGAAGAAAATTACTAAGGATAGTCCTTCAAAAGCTAGTCCTGAAAAAGTTGAACAGGTGCCCAAGTCTCCAAAGCAAACTACCAAACATTCCAAACCTTCGAAGAAAAAGGTTCCAATTGTTGTTCCAGAAGTTGCTCAACCTTCGAAGGAAGTTGTATAAACTAGGACTGGTGTCTTAAAGTGTTTGAAGAAAATGGCTCATCGTTCTCGACTTTCGCCTGAAAGATCATCCATTTTTTCTCCTTCATGCATTCGCAAGCCACAACTTAATAGCAAGGGAGTGGTGATTCGCGAAATTCCTACTCCAGTGTCTCCAGCTTCGAAGAAAAGGCGTGTTGAAGACATGGCCAAGCATATCTCAAAGAAACAAAAGAGACCAAAGAAGCAATGAAAGTTAGTTATACATGAAGCTTCCACGGACGATGAAGTGGTACACGACTCACCTGTGAGGGATTCTCCAGTCAATTAGACTTTCGAGACGACTGGAAATCTTGATGGCAATGTGAACACTTTTCAAGTAGACACAACCATCAATCACAGTGAACAACCACCACAATCAACTCCTCAGCAGACAATTGTCATACCACCCAAGGTTTTGACTACCAACTCATTTCATGAGGAGGTTCGAGCCTCAGGAATCCCTGCACACGTATCTGATACGGATGCAAATGTCAACAAGGGTGATGGAGTTTCGACTAGTACAGCTCCAGGTACTTCATCGGTTATTATCTCCTCTACCTTCGATACATCAATCTTGATACCACAGTTTCCTTACCTCCATTTCTTATTCCTACACCCACTACATTACATGCTTCCACTCATTCTCCTACATTCGATACTGTATTACAACAACCATTTATCTCTTTATTTCCATCCCAATCCACCGACACACCAACAGTTCAGGATATAGAAACCGATGAAGAAGAGTTTCAGGGTTCGTTTTCTGAGATTGAGTTTGACTCTGAGGAAGAAAAAAATCCCAGATCACATGATCATGTCAGGAAAGCAGTTTAAGATCCTGAATAGGAAACTCAATTCCCTACTACAATTTCAAGAAAATGGAGGCAGTAATCATCCAGTCTCAGGAATCGAAGTGGATGTGATGCTCAATGCTTAGGAGCATCGAATTCAAACTAAAATCGATAACATGAATAGAGATATTGAATCCCGATTTAAAGCTCAATCTGACTCCTTTAATGATGCTCTGAAAGAATTAAAGGTAGTTGCCAAGGAGAGACATTTTTTTATGTTCAGGAAGTCAAGACGGTTCGTGAGAATGTTAATCTCAAGATTCAAGAGCTTAGAGATGATATGGCGAAGGAAATTGTTGCATTAGATCACCATTATTCCACTCTTCACAACAAGGTGGACATACTTGCTGATGCAGTCACGAAAGTAGTGGAATGGCATACTACGCTTGTTCTGAAAGTAGATAAGATTGCAGATGATGAAGTAAAGGGTTTTGGAAATATTGAAAAATTGTTGGGTGAGTTGAAAGATCTCATGGCCAAGACTGAATCTTCGAAGTCAATGTCCATTTCTCCTGAATTTTTAGATGAAAATTTTCAAAAGTTAGAGTCAACAATTCACTTTGAATTGGCTCCACTTGTGAAGTTTGCTCACTTCATGACAACAAATGCCCCGCCTGTTCACACGCAAGGGGGATAAAAGGGTGGTGTTGGCACTGGTACAAAAGTGAGTACTGGAGGTGGTACGAAAGTGAGTACTGGAGGAAGTGGTTCTGGAAATGTTGAAGGTGATGCCAAGGTGGTTGGAAGAGTATTGACCACTCAAATTCCAACATCTTTACCAACAACAACACTTGTTTCATCATCAACCACAACAACAACAAGACCAATAACGAAAGGTATAGTTATTGGGTCAACTGGTGGAGAATCAGGTTCTTCAAAGCCCAAGCCAACTGAAATTGATAAAGGCAAAGGCAAAGGTGTATTTATTGAACCTTCGAAAGAAGAGATCAAAGATGCTCAAGAAGCAGAAATTGAAAAACAAAGGCATGTTCAAAGTCTTCTGAAACAACGTGCAAATGATCCTCCTGGTCTGAACAAAGGTGATCCAACCAAGATATATCATTATGAATATATCGAAGCTTTGACAGTTACAGAGGGAATGCATGAATTTGAGAAGGTTCCCAAAAGAAGTTTCGATACTGTGAACACAAATCTAAATCAACTAGATTTTCCGGTGAATAGAATGATGTTCTTGGATGAGCAGTTCGAACTCGCTGACAAGTACAAGGATAAGGTTGAATTCAAACGATTAAAGTTTCGATTCCATGCTGTACTTGGGAAGAAGGAGGAGGATGTATGGTCATTGGTCAAGATAGTTCGAGTTCTTGGCATATCCAAAGACGTTTTGTTCGAGGGTATGTTACAGAACTATCGATATCATGTAGTCCGAGCAAACAATGTTCAATTCGATTTCTCGGTTGTAGACTTCCGTATAATGATTCTACATGATTTGTTAGTAGTGGCTTTGATCATGAAGAATGTTGATGTTTCAAAGCTACAAGTTACAAACAAAGAAGACTTTTTGAATGGTTTTGATCACTTGAAAGTTTTCATTGATGGATATTATGAAGCATTAGCTTTAACAGATATCAAATTGGCTAAGTCTTTGGACAAAGAGGTATCTGTTCCTCAACCTGTTCATGTAAGTAACGTGAATTTGAAAAACTACGAAGATGGAGAGATCAGCTTGAAGCCTCTGGGAATTGTTTTCGTTGGAAAGAACAAGAAGGGAAATAATTCAAAATTCCTGTTCCCAGTGTGTGAGGTTGAAAGTTTTACAACAGCTCATTACATAAAGCTTCTGGTTCGAATGAACAGTTGTTCCAAGAACAATGAGAAAGATAAAGTTGAGATTCGAAAGTTTGTTAACTGGTATGCTGAGATCAGAAGAGTTATTTATCAGGCTGCGAAGATTTTAATGACTTGATTCGTCACTGCTCACAAAGGGGGAGAATGTAGAGGTTGAATTTAGTTGTGAGGTGTCGAATTTTGTTATTTAGCTTCGTTAGTTTGTAATCTTATTACAAGGGCATTTTAGTGTTCGAAGTCCAGTGTACTTCGACCCTTGTATTTTTTGTGCTTTCAGCTTTCCCTATAAATATGGGAAGGCTACATTTTAGAGGAAAAGAACTTTTCGTGATTGTAATCATTTCTCTTTCCCTCGTGTATTCAACTGATCAAGCAATATAACATGCCAAACAGATTATATTTAGATCTTGTGTTCTAAATCATTTCGTACTCTGATTTTGTTGGATAACTCGATTCAATTGGAACTATAGTTTTTTATAACTATATTTTTAAAATATATATAAAACATTTTCTTAAAAATGCAAGTCATTGTCTCCTTTTAAAGAACACTCAGGGATCATTTGTATGGTCTTAGTGGGCGATGGGTCACCTAACCACTAGGATTGTCTTATGATGTTTGGGTTAGTTTTGTAGTTTCTAGTGACGTATGGGTCACCTTGTCACTAGTTAGTTGCAATATTACAAGTTGTTTCAAGTACGAAGACTTGATCGGAATCTTGTGTGATAAAGGTCACCTAAGCATGAGAGGTACGAGGCATAGATGGGATCAAACATGCCAAGTATAACAACAGTTGTTTAGGATCCCATTATCTAGGAGTTACATATCTTATGCAATTGATAGTCACTACCTACTGAGTTGATTAAGTGGATGAGATAAAGGGTCACCTACCATTTACTTGTTTCGTTACTTGGATCCTAGACTTTAGTAAATAATGTTTTAGAAACAATAGAAAGGTATTATTTTTTAAAGACTTAATATTGAAAATGCTAAATGAAATTTTGTTAAATTCTGTTAATATCCGTTAATACTCTTACGCCCATGTAAAACATCTCTCTTATTGGGTTTCAAGAGATAGTAACATTTGATGGTTATAATTTCCATAACTGGTATAATACCTTGAGGTTCTTCCTTAAGGATAAATAGAAATTATATATACTGAAAGATCCCATACCCGAACAACCTTTGCAAACCAGTCAGTCTGATCATGATGCTTTGATGGAACTTCACATCATAATGGAGTAATTAACCTTGACTTGCATAAAGTCTTGGATAATTATGAAACATATCAGATGTCTCATCAGGTAAAGCAGATATTCATTCAGAATAGTAGAACATGTTTCAAAACTATTCAATCATTGAATAAAGGAAATGTCCGAGAGATTGTGCACTCTAAAAAACATATAGTTAAGTTAAGGGAAATACAACATAAACCCATAAATCAAGAAAGGGCCAAAATGATTAGTTTTGTCTCTATTGTGAGGAAACTAGACACTAAAAGAGAAACTGCTCTCCTTTTCTCACCAATTTGAGGAAGTTTGGCATGCCCAAGACTTTAGATATCTATATGATAGAACTATTTAATTTTCCATCATTCACTTGAGTATTTCAAACTCCATGTGACACTAATAATTGATATTATGTGCTGATGTTTTGGAAGAAATAATCAACTGATTACAGACCAATGGTATTTCGTGCTGAAGATATAACAAGTGTTGTTATAGTTGTTTTGAACAATAGATGTTTTGTACCTATTTTATAGGAACATGTAACAATTGAAATTTATGAATAAATCTAGCTTTACTTATCGTTTAATAGATGTTCACATTCATGTTCTGAAACGATATCTTCTGTGTTAAGAATATTTTCCCATAAATGTTATTTATAAGATTTCATTAAATTAATAGTTCTGATCATCACACCTAAATAATAAAATGAGATTTGATTCAAAATTATCTATGTCATAATCATCATGACTATATAAATATGAAACACATATACCAACTTCAAAAGGATGGAATTTTTTAAGGCAAACGAGCTTGATTCATTTGATATATGTGAATCCTACTTATATGGGAAGATGATTCACAAGTGTCTTTATCTATTAGTAGTTAAAGAACAAAAGGTTTGACAAAGAATTATACATAAGTGATGTATGTAATATTTTCAACCCATGAATAGATTTGGTGATAGATACTTAAGTCAATTTCACTGACAACTTTTATTCGTTATTGTTGAAACCTTTTGATTTGCTCAAATTGTTTCATAGTGAAGATTCAGATGCAACTTGTAACACCCGACTCCCAGGTATAAATTTTAAAGTTTTATATTCATTATTAGAGACCTACTCGACGAGTTGGCTGCCCCAAATCATCGTCTAGAATCGGCTATGGCCGCGTGGTTTATGGAACCTACTCGACGAGTTGGTGGGCCCCAACTCGACGAGTAGAAGCTGTGCATGAAAACCCTAATTTTTAGGGTTTGCACCCTATTTAAAGGACCTTAAGTCCTTTCCCCCAGCCACCCTTGCCACTTTTGACGTCCAGAAGCAAACCCTAATATATATAACTCTATTCTTGAGTGTGTGTGAGGCTAAAAGTGTGTGTTTGGTGCATTTCTTGAAGAGGCTTGAAGATTTAGAGGCTTGGAACAAGAAGAAGCTTGTAGATCCAATATCTACCTCGTGTTAGCATCCAGTAGAAGGTAAAAAGTCCTTACCTTGGCTTTCCATTTTCTAGATCTCTTTTTATGTTAGTATATGGGCATTTTGGTGCAAAAAGGGGGTCATACTCGGGTTTGAGCTTGTCATGAGAACGTGGTTTCAGATCTGGATTCCCCTAGGCCCTCATGAACATAAAGTTCTCGACTTTATATAGCCTTAGCCCTATTCCATGTCCAAAACCTTCTTCTAAGGCTAGTTTTGAGTGTTTTAGCTTCTTGAAGGCCCGGAGAGCGGTCCATACAGGCTGAAGGCCCGGTGAGGCGGACCAGACATGCTGAAGGCTCTGAGAGTGGGCCAGATAGACTGAAGGCCCGGTGACGGCGGTCCAGTCATATTGCAGACTCTATATGCATGCTGTTTGTATGATATGGTTATGGTTTGTATGACATTGGTATTTTGGGGGAACTCACTAAGCCTTGGGGCTTACAGTTGTTGATTTTGTTTCAGGTACTTCATATGATCGTGGGTAGGCGAAGGCGTGATCGTGCATCTCCTCATGTTTTTATGATTTGATTTCTGGGATACTCTGATGTGACAACCCTAAACTTTTTCCGTTTCCGTTATGCGATTTCCGTTGATAAAATTTGAATTTTATTAATTTTTCCGTCAAACTTCTTGGTTTAGAAAATCATCTAGTTTATATAATTAAATTTAAATATGAGTTGGAACCAAAATTGCGCGAAAACCCAAATATCTCGAAAAATCAAGAAATTTCCGGCTTAAGTGAGTTTACGGCCGTAAACTCGTTTACGGCCGTACACCCATTTACGGCCAGCAAGGGTGGACCCCCACCCACCGACCACGAAAACCCCTATATATATGAGACCCCCACCCTCATTTGAACACTTTTGACCGGAAACTCCCTCATTCTCTCTCTAGAACCCCTGGCCGTAAACACCTAAAACGCTTATTTTCTTCCGAAGTACATCAAAAATCATCATTTGGGGTCGATTGGGAGCATCTGGAACACGTTTTCAACGAAATCAAACACCCTTGTTCTTGAGTTTACGACCGTACACCTTCATATCTTCAAAGGCCATAAACCCTGTTCTTGAGTTTACGACTGTAAACTCATCGAGTCTTCGAAGGCCGTAAACCCCAGTTCACGGCCGTAAACTCTGTTCACGGCCGTAAACTGCCTGTCGACCGTAAACCACCCTTCACGGCCGAAAACCCTGTTCACAGCCGTACACGTCTCTTGAGCAGTGAAAAACTCGTTTTCCGATTCAACCAAGTCCCGGTAACATTCCTTAACCGAGCACAAGTGTTTCTCTAACACTTTATCTAACGAAATCGCTAATTTAGATAAATATATGTATTTATTTGATATTAGGATTCCGTTAAGTGCCACGTACAACAACTCGAGGATTTTCATTTCCAGTTGACGTTTTCACACAACAGCAGTGAGTTCATACCCCTACGCTTTTACGATTTTTAAACATTTTCAGGGGGGGGGGGATACAAGCCAAACATAAATGCTTTTGTGAATTAATACAAAAGGACTTTCACCAAGTATAAAACTCATGCAATTGATTCAGACAACGATTTTCATATATCCCTTTTGTTCTATGTTGAGCATAAGGGACGTTTTCAACAATTCAACCAAAATTGCATAGTTTTTCAGATTCAATATTCACATCATATACATGTAAACTATAATAGGTATAGTTTGGGGTTTTCAAAACATAACTTTTACGAGTTCAGAGTTATTCACCACTAAACATATAAACTATGGCAGATTTAGTTTATGGTTTTCTTTACTACTAGGGTATGGCATTTAATAATTATTAAAGTATAATTATTACCGTATACCGCATCCAATGGATTCTAATACAAGAAAATACTTCAAAATTACATGTAAACTAGATTGTACAATATTATGAGGCTCTACTTTAAAACTGTACCCTTAGGTGTACTGAATTAAATCCTATCCTAGTATAACCAGAGTTTCCTGGAGGGAGAGCGTGAGATTTGTGAATAGATCTATTCGGGATTGACAATTCCACACCTGAACTGCTAGCTACAGTTAGGCAGGCATGCCTGGGGTGACAAATGTCATTTAACCAACACTTGAAGAACGTTGTAAAGGTCTCTAGGTCATATAAAGCATGGTTATACGACTCACCATAAGTATAAACTAATCATATGTTTACTGGAATTTCACTCTTCAATGGTTTTAATTAAGTAATTAAACCTACTATACATACTGGTGTTAACCAGGGTTTTCATACTATATGATACTTACGTTACTGATAGTAGCCAGGGATTTCATGCAAGTACTTTCAAATATAAGAACAGAATTCAATAACGAACTTACATTGGGTCTTAGGGTTTAAGACTACTTTTCATAACTTAAGAAAATATTGGATTTTCTTGGAAGCATTACAAACCTTTCTATAAATTCATCAACAAATTTTGCTACATAACCTCGCTTATGAACTCACCAGCTTTATGCTGATACTCTTTCAAAACTGCTTGTATTCTCAGGAAATCAGTAGACAGGTACCTTCTGAAGTTTTGAGAAGTTGGAGCAACTAAAGTGATGTCTTTAAATTTTACTTTCACTTTTGATGTAATTAATCAAGTCTTAAACAGATGTAAACCTTTTCGTACATGTATTAAATGTTTGGTTGTGTTTACTATGATTACTATGATACAATTGTTGTGATACTATACATGACGTCATCCACCCCCGAACGTTTCCGCCGTTCCGGTTTGGGGGTGTGACAGATTGGTATCAGAGCTCTTGTTTATAGTGAACTAAGTAGACCGAACCTTACATGATATACAACTATAAACACTAAGGGGCTGAAGCGCTCTAAACTAAAAGTACATTTCCAAAATATAAGTATTTTATATGAAGTATATAAGTATACATACGTAACAAAAACAGTAACATAAGTAGAACAAAATAAAAGTATTTGGATATTGGACACTGTTGTTAAACCTGAGTAGTTATGTAATCATGTCTAGGGTCAATATAGCCTGATCAACTATATTTATTCGAGACATGACCAACATGTGCTTGGGAGTGACTATGGTGTTGCAGCAAGCCTAAAACTTACCAAGTATATATACATCAGGTATCGATAGAACAAAACATACAACTTAAAATACTATAGGAGTATTTTAGCTAGAGCCAAATACAGTATAGAGATTCATTCCAAGTGTTGCTACATATTTCTCCTTAGCGATAGTTTACTTGCATTAGTAACCCTTCTCTATTTATCGCTTCGTGGAACACTTTATCTATTAGGCTGAGATATATTCTTGTGTTATATCTCTTGATTCTAAAATTCTAGAGGACTTATCATCCTCTTTTTCTTCATTCTTTTTAGAACAAGATGCCTCCCAGAAAGAGACCCAATAGGAAGAACAACGACCCTCCACCGCCACCACCTCCTCAGTTTGATCATGCCATGTTCCAGGTAGCAGTTACCGCCGCCATGACTGCAACAATGGCGCAAATCAATCAGGGAAACTCTGGTGGATCCGGAGGTGGTACTCATCCTCAGAACCACGGTGATCAGGGACATCAAAAGGAGTGTTCCTATAAGGACTTCGTGAACGCAAAATCCAAATCCTTCGATGGCAACGAAGGTGTTATTGCCCTGACTCGATGGTTCGAGAAGATCGAATCCATCTTTGAAATTTGCGCCTGTTCCGAAGCAAACAAGGTCAAGTTTGCCGCTTGCACCTTCACCGACCGAGCACTGACCTGGTGGAATGGTCGAGTCAAATCCCTAACCCTGCCGATCGCCAATGCCATGGGTTGGGAGAACTTGAAAGAACTCATGCTGGCTGAGTACTGCCCGAGGGGCGAGATGCAGAAGTTAGAGCACGAGCTCTGGAACCTGAAGATGAAGGGTTCTGACATTGCTGCCTATACATCTAGATTTTGTGATCTGGCTCTCTTCTGTCCGGGAATGGTCACCCCGGAAAGCAAGAAGATTGAGAGGTACATCTGGGGACTGACGACCCCAACCAAAGGAAATGTGTTGGCTGCTAGGCCCACTACATTCGATAGCGCCAAGTGCCTGGCACAGACTCTGATAGATCATGGGGTCGATCTTAATGAGGTGACAGCCGTTTCCAAACCACAACAGGAAAGTGGAGAGAAGAAGAAGAAGTTCTGGAACAAACGCAAGGGGCAGTCTTCGCAGGAGCCCTCCAAGAAACAGCAAACAGTGGCAGTTCATGCTGCTACTACTCCTGCTGCTACTCCAGCTGCTGTTCCACCCACCCAAGCTCCTACTGGTGGTTATGATCGAAACCTACCTCTGTGCAACAAGTGTAACTTTCGTCATCACGGACCCTGCCGTGAATTGAAATGCAATAGTTGTGGAAAGAAGGGACACACGGCTCGATACTGCAAGACACCCGTTCAACCAACCAACCAGGCTCCTAGGGCAGGCGTTGGTCAAGCCTGCTATGGCTGTGGAGAGGTTGGGCACTTAAAAAGAAACTGTCCCAAAGCATCAACAATGGGCAACACCGGGAGGGTAGTAGCTATGGGCCAGGAGGAAGCGGTCGCTGATCCTACCGTTGTTACGGGTACGTTCCTCATTGACAACTCTTATGCATGCATTATTTTCGATTCTGGTGCGGAGATGAGTTTTGTTAGTCATGCATTCAAACACCTAATCAAATGCAAATCCCAACCTTTAACTGAAACATTTACCGTCAAGATGGCTAACGGAAAGAAAGAGAGCACTAACGACATATTCATAGGATGAACTCTTACCCTAGACGCTCATTCCTTTCCCATCCATATTATGCCAGATTCCATAAAAAGCTTCGATGTCATTATCGACATGGATTGGTTGAGCCCCAATCGTGCTGATATCCTCTGCTATGAAAAAGCCATCCGTCTCAAACTTCTCTCTGGCGAAGCTCTCACTATTTACGGTGATAAACTCAGTTCGAACCTTCGTATCGTTTCATGCATCAAAGCCCAGAAGTATCTGCGGAAGGAGTGCCATGCATTCCTAGCCCATGTTTTTGATGAAACGCAAAAAGTTAAAGACCTCGAGAGCATCCCCAAAGTCTGCAACTTAGCTGATGTCTTCCCCAAAGATCTTCCAGGAATTCCTCCCAAGCGCCAAGTTGAGTTTCGTATCGACTTAATCCCCGGAGCTACTCCTGTAGCTAAATCCCCATACTGTCTAGCGCCGGCAGAAATGCAAGAGTTATCCAGCCAGCTCAATGAGTTAATCAGCAAAGGATTCATAAGACCGAGTTCCTCACCTTGGGGAGCCCCGATCTTATTCGTAAAGAAGAAAGATGGATCCTTTCGTATGTGCATTGACTACCGAGAATTAAACAAGCTGACCATCAAGAACCATTATCCTTTACCCAGAATCGACGACCTCTTCGACCAACTTCAGGGAGCCAGTTATTTCTCCAAGATAGACCTTAGATCAGGGTACCATCAATTACGAGTTCACGAGAATGATGTTCCCAAAACAGCATTCCAAACTCGTTATGGACACTACAAGTTCGTAGTAATGCCCTTCGGTCTAACCAACGCACCGACAGTATTCATGGACCTGATGAATCGGGTGTGCCGCCCTTTCCTAGACAAGTTTGTGATCGTTTTCATTGACGATATACTTATCTATTCGCGGAGCGAAAATGATCATAAGCAACACTTGAGTGTAACACCCATAAAATTCAAGCCAAATTAAAACTTTTTAATACATTTTAAAACCATCAAGTTATTATAGTTTGTTTTCAAAATGGTTTAGACATCAGAGTATCCCCAGAATCAATTCATAAAACCATAAAATAAGAGGAGCTGTACGATCACGCCTTTGCCTTCCTGCGTTCATCTGATTTACCTGAAACAATAAACTAAAAACTGTAAGCCCGAGAGCTTAGTGAGTTACCCCCAAAATACCAACCTCAAATAACCATAATCATATCATATCAACAAATATAGAACAACATACATAATGAGTCGTTAGCTTGACTGGACCGCCTCACAGGGCTTCAGTCTATCTGGACTGCTCTCCGAGCCTTCGGCACGTCTGTGTTGGGTTTTGAGCATTCTAACACTCCTAAGTGTACATGCAACCCTAAATACCTTGGATCTATGTTTTCTCTATTATACATGCAATTATGAACTTTCCAAGGTATTACCCTATCTAGCATACAATACTTGATACTTGGGTAATCAAATGGATAGAATACATACCTTTGTTTGATGTAGCTTGTCTCCATGAAGCTTGAGGGCCTAGTGCCCCAAGTGTGACACCTCAAATGGTTCACACAACACCAAATGCACATGGAATTACTTGAGAGAAATGGAACACTCCTTGAAATCGTCTAGCCCTCATATTCACACATTAGTGTACGATTTCTTGAGCCATGGGATTCTTTTATATGGTGGCTATTAGGGTTACACCATGTAACTCATAACTTTACCCATTCCTTATGCTCCATGGATTTTAACCTCCATGGAGTATCCATGGGTCACCCCATGGACTTAGTCCAACATAAGGAATCTTGGATCACAAGCCCACATATAAAAGAATGAATGATTTACACAATCAACTCATATATTTAATTAGTCTCCTTTTGATCACTTAATTAATTCCAACTTAATTCTTGATCAATACTAATTAAATAACCTTATTAATATATTAGAACTTATAATATATTAATAAACCTTAAGTGTTATTTCTCTCATTTTAGTCTATCCAAATGCATGATGCCATGCAACCCAAATGGACCATGCCGGGTCGGGTCAAGTCTTACCAATTATAGTTATGGACTTAGACATTAATCCAACAGTCTCCCACTTGGATAAGTCTAAAACTATTATTGCGTACGACTTCAAGAACCGACTGGCAATCGTAGCTCTCAAAAGCTTTTGTCGAACTCTGACCTTGCCGATGATCTCTGACCTTTGTCAATGACTTGTCCATTAGATAAGGGATCATATATTCCTCCATTCTAGATATCATATGGACTGAGACATGGATTATAATCATTCTCTCTGTCTATTTGTTGTTTCCCGATTTCCGATTTATGATGACTGACTAATTGAACAAATCAAATCAGTCCAGGCCCGGCCGAGCACTTACATTTGTCATCACCAAATCATCGAGGGGCCCACAGATATCGCTTTTATCCCCAAGGAAAAAGAAATGGATAAACTTCGACTCATATGGCTTGTTCTACTACTTGTTGAATCATACACAAAGGCACGTTTTATAACATCGAGTTACCAATGCGTTTTCGTGCAATCAATGTATAACCAACTCATAGTAACAACTCATATCTCTAGGTTTGAAGAATATAAGATATTATCGTCTCATGATCACTCGTGATAAAATCCATGAAGTGATTCCAATGAGCGCGGGTTGAATCCAATACTCAGAACTTATGAGCACTCATGAGTGTTGTAGCACCACCTTGTCCCACATCTTAGACCTCTACAAGCCCAACCCATGACAGTCTTGATTCATATCTACTTCCAACATATGACCGACTGTGGATGGTTTGAATAACTTAATCATTCAGGAAGAATGACCTAGTTATTCTGGAAGTCAAAACATGCAAAGTGAAACACAATAATAATCGAATCCAATATGGTCTCAGAACTTATGAATATAAATAAAACACCTTTTATTTATCACCATATGATTACACATTATTCATTGTATACTGTTTCAAACTATCAACTTTATACTTGAATTAAAAACACTAGTTGTCCCATGCTCCAAGCATGTACACTATGTTTTCTAAACACTAGTCATGCCATACACCAAGTATGCATACTATGTTTGTCTTGATCTTTACTTTGTGAAATAGAACAATTGAACATAACTTCAATGATTCTCTTTTCACAGTCCCAAATCCTTACTGCAAATGCAAGAATTCCAAATTCATGCCATTTACTGAAATCTGTTAGATTCTAAACTTATATGTATTGATCCTCTTGTAATGATTATGCACAAAGTCACAAGGACTTGACAACAAACATTACAGAGCATTCCAAGGAGATCAACTCCTTGGAAACATCCTTCTTGCATTAAGTTTCCTAATCTTACACAGATTGAATAATTTCTAACTTTGAAACATTTCCATATTCCATTTTGACTATCACTTCTGAACAAGAGTTGCCTCCTTACAGATTATGTCA
Source organism: Lactuca virosa (assembly GCF_052849685.1). Classification (NCBI taxonomy): domain Eukaryota; kingdom Viridiplantae; phylum Streptophyta; class Magnoliopsida; order Asterales; family Asteraceae; genus Lactuca; species Lactuca virosa. The sequence continues at coordinate 258,124,486 of NC_136434.1, forward strand.
ATATGGTCCTTCCAGAATTAACACTATACTTCCAACTGTCCTTGAGCAACCAATCTTTGGTAAACCTTAGATTGTCCTCGACAATTGCTTAATCCTTTTAGTCATATCCAGTTCTAGACCTTTTCCCTTCTTAATGCCCCAGACATTTGGAAAATTTTAGAAAGGATGAATATAGCACATGTAATCGATCCTATATCCGAAGCATATGGGACACGATTCATGATGTCTCACATAAAGACTAAACCAGTCTTTTGCTATAATATTTCCATTTCAGTTTGCCAAGTTCTCATAATTCAGATTATGAAAAGGGATGCCGTAATCATAATCGAATTTTAGAACGCAAATAATGGACCCATATATAGAATTTCCTTATGTTGAGTCATTCCAACATGAAATTCATATATATATATATATATATATATATATATATATATATATATATATATATATATATATATATATATATATATATATATATATCCTTGACTAAATACGATTTAAAACCTCAATCTAAACTTTTAGATTTGAGATGAAGTATAATTTCCTCTCCCTTAATTATAGCAAAACAAGTTTTTCCCAATTGAAACCTTTTGTTTTCTATAATTAACATTGCTAACTTGCAACCTTTATCATAATTATCATGCTCCCACTAACACGATGATTATTAGCATAACACTTATGCTCCCACTAGCTTTGACATGTACTCAGAAATCAGCTAAACTTCTAGAAAAACAATACTTTATTGACTTTCTTACCAAAGTTCAGATTTCTGATACTAGATTGCTTTGATAAAACTTTATCAAAATCATACACCTTGCCTTAGATAGCACACTTGTGTGTCTAAACAATTTTAAGAACTATGAAAAGGGATGCCGTAATCATAGTCTCAATTGTTTAGACCTTTGCCACTTCTCACAAGTCCATGTTAGTGTGCCGGTTAACCACACATGCTCCACTAACGACTTTGAGAATGCAAATATCACAATTGATATCTAGCTAAAATCTACTTAGTGAAAGTGTTTCCTCACCATCATTTTCATGAATCGGAGAGAAACCTTATGACACTTAGATTTAATTGTGTATGTGTTCTTATCCATGTGAGTTGTCAAAACCATAGTCACAAGACAAGGATAATGACAAATTCAAACTCATATGGACTGAACTCAATCTTAATTTCTTGCCATCTGGCAGCTCAAGGGTCTGCCATTGCTTCCAAGTTGCTGTGCAACCAATTGAGAACTCTAAGAACTCATATGCAAAGCCAATCTTTAATTGGAATGGACACATAAATAGTCAACACGATAGGTTATAAACCTCAAGTCGTGTGCTAGTGAAGAACTTTAGGTTTTACTCTTGATTAGTTCTTGAGACTTTCAAGACCTTTTAAGACCCCCACTGTCCTCTTGACATATAAGACTCTCTTGTCAAATATTCAAGAGATAGTGTGGATTCTAATCAAGACAAACACTTCACACAATTGGCCTTAGTTGGTCTTTGTTTTATCCAAAACATCACAACTTACCAATTTCAAATGTACAAGAGTAGAAACCTTTTACTCTTACATTTGACAAGTGTTTTAAACCTTCTTTAAGACATGTCACTCAAGTTACAATCTTGGAGTATGACTCTAAGAATTGTTTTGGAATGAAATATGACTCATCTTCTTGATTTAACCACTTCAACAATTCATAACTCCTCTTCTTAGCTACCAAAATGCACTTAGAGGATGAATTGTGATAAGGTCTCTTAATCATTAAGATGATTATATAACATGATACTAAAGTACTCTCCCATCTTTTCAGATTTGAGAAACTTTTATCCTTCTGCCTAATTTGATTCTTCTCATTCGTTCCGCCATACACTGAAATTTTTTCCAATGCTTCAGAATTACACTTAAGCTTGTAAGTATAACCATATTTACTGAACTTTAGTAAATAATGACGAATAGTCTTAACGATTATTTGTGGTGGGCTTGATCAGTGCACAAGAATGTGTACTCGATCCTTTACTTGACTCACACATCCATGTGAACAAGTAGTTAGTCTTAATTTTTCCAATGCTTGAAAGTTCTTATTCATCATGCTATACAACTTGCATGATTCCAAGTTTCTATCCAACTGAAACTTAGGTGATGAGAATCTTTCCTTATTTGGTAAATTTAGACACTACCACAAATGAAAGAATCAAATTCATATTTCCACTCTTGCTCTTAATGGAATCTTATAAGCAACAAAAGTTTTCACAAATGTCATTGTAAGGATATTTTAAAATAAATAAAATCAAAAAAAAATTTCCTTTTATTTTAAAACTTTGCGGAAAAACTATCCTTACAATGCAAAAGCACATGAAAACTTTGTTGTTATTTATTCCTAAGCAATATATCATAACTCTTAAGAAGTAGCTCAAGAATCCGATCTTCAAACTATGTGATAGAAATCCATCTACGCCATCAGATTCAACATATTCTTTCTTTAAGTTTCTTCACTTTTCCTTTGATTCTTAAAACATCAACATGTGACCCAGTCACATCATGTATCAAGAATCTCAGAATAGAAACTTAGCAGAGTTAGATAGTGGACTTTACCTGAAGTAGAGTCAAACTTATTGACTTTAACCTCCTTAGGTAAATTTGGCAGCTTCGCAACCAATGCCCCTTTCTTTGGCAATGGACCCTTGATAATGGGACTATCTCAAACTTAGCCTTTCTCTTTACCATTTGGTCAACCGAGTTGACTATGGCCGATCCCTTTCCATTGGGAAGAGAGAGCTTTACTGGATATCCAATGTCATCATTGTCAATGTCCATAAAGTTTTAGGAAGTTGATCTTAGCAAATAGATAAGATCATTAAGGGTCTTGTCATAGTTTGTTTCATAGGAGTCCCAAAGGAACTCACTATGTGACTTAGAAAGTGATTGATCATCAGCTTCCTCTAGACTTTGACACCCAACTCTCCCGGCTTGTCAATATGTGACTACATCTCCAAGATGTGATCACACATAGACCTTTGCTTGCCAATAGGGCTTGAGTGACCTTAAACTTTTCAGGAACTTGTGGGTTAGGGAGAATAATTGGAGGAGGTGAAAGAAGTATGATTTCCATGGGACATCATCTTCATTTTAGGAAAACTTGTTTCAAGAGATTTGGGAAGATCATCTTTTGGGAAATATTCAAGATAGTTGATTTAAAGTCCTTAATATAACACCCAATATGAAATATTAAGGCTAGGACCCAACACAATACTTTTATAACTTGGAAGAGGGATGCTGTAATCCAAGCTATAAAATATTTGAAGGTAGGTGAATGACGATTCACCAATTTCCACCAAGATAAACGAAATGTATTATTAGGTTTTAATTGGTTTTGAAACTCCTAGATTCTTTTGAGATTCATTGAACTGTTCAATGGCATGTTTCAATCTCGAGTGTGCCCTTCAGGTTTTGTGACTGGGATGCCGAGGATCACAAAACAAGGTGTGAATAACCATGCAAATATACTTGGTACCCTTAAGTGTTTACCCCTCAATCGATGTGCCGGTTAACCACACACGCTCCATCGATACTATGATAAACATTAAGTTACCCTTTGCCTACCTTGTTACATACGAGTTAGTGTGCCGGTTAACCACACACGCTCCACTAACCAACTTAAACAAAGTGCAAAGTGTAATTTCATGGGTTAGCACCAAATTCACATTTTCCTAAGTAACTAAGATTGGGAATTTATAAATGTTTAGTTACTTAGTATTTATCATTAATACTTTTAATGAAGGGAGAATTATAGTCCTTGTCCTACCCGTTCGGCTAACGACCCTCCACCAGTCAATGAAGAGGTGGGTGAGAGTGGACACCCATTAAACTGCCATTTTATAGGCAGTAACCTTATACCCCCCTTATAGACCGGCTTCGTGAATGAGGCCTACTAACGGTAAGACTGACTTTCTCTTATATATATATATATATATATATATATATATATATATATATATATATTATTAACTTATAATATTATAAAGTATAAGGGTTGAATTTTAACTTTTAAAATTCTAAGGGCTTAACTTGGAATTAAAGTATTCATAAGAGAAAACTTTTCAAATTCCAAAACTTGAGGGCAAGTTTTGAAACTATTCAAAACTAATTAATTCCATAACTTATGTGTTTAAAGTAGTTTTAATTAAAAAACTCTTCAAGTTCCATAACTTGAGGAGAAGTTATGGAAGACTTTAAACTAATGAAAGAATGTAACTTTTCTTTATTTTTGTAACTTATGGAACTAATTAAGGTTACACATTTTATTACTTAATGAAGTGACTCTTGAACCTCCATAACTTGAGGACAAGTTATGGAGTCATAAAACCATTCAATGAAGACAAGACTCTTTATTTTGTAACCTTTGCCAACTTTTATGAGTTTTAAGAAACTTTAATGTGACTTTTCATGTAACTTGAGGACAAGTTACACAAACACATTTTAGACTCATCTCTTAGATTAAAATGGATTTAAAACAACAATTTCTAATAATTTTTCTATTAATCTAAGCAACTCATAAGAACAAGATAATTCAATCAAACTTTTCCATGTAATTAGACTAACCATTAAACTAATACAAAACATGAATCTATTGACAATTATCTTTGAAATTGGATTAGAATGAACATTACCACATCAAAAACATGTTTATAGGTTCAAAAACAGCTTATGGTAATGTTCTTAGTCCATTTCTAGCCAAAAAACTCGAAGATATGCTGACAGGGGCTCCTACTCGTCGAGTGTATGAACCTACTCGACGAGTAGGATGATTTTCTTCATGGACTCGGCGAGTTCATCAGTGGACTCGGCGAGTCCAGTGCCCAGAATGCCCGAAATTCGACTTTTTTAGCATTTTTCAGCAATTTGCATCCAGTATAATTGAAAACAAGCCTAGGCTTTGATACCAATGTTGGGTTTTGAGCATTCTAACACTCCTAAGTGTACATGCAACCCTAAATACCTTGGATCTACGTTTTCTCTATTATACATGCAATTATGAACTTTCCAAGGTACTACCCTATCTAGCATACAATACTTGATACTTGGGTAATCAAATGGATAGAATACATACCTTTGTTTGATGTAGCTTGTCTCCATGAAGCTTGAGTGCCTAGTGCCCCAAGTGTGACACCTCAAATGGTTCACACAACACCAAATGCACATGGAATGACTTGAGAGAAATGGAACACTCCTTGAAATCGTCTAGCCCTCATATTCACACATTAGTGTACGATTTCTTGAGCCATGGGATTCTTTTATATGGTGGCTATTAGGGTTACACCATGTAACTCATAACTTTACCCATTCCTTATGCTCCATGGATTTTAACCTCCATGGAGTATCCATGGGTCACCCCATGGACTTAGTCCAACATAAGGAATCTTGGATCACAAGCCCACATATAAAAGAATGAATAATTTACACAATCAACCCATATATATAATTAGTCTCCTTTTGATCACTTAATTAATTCCAAATTAATTCTTGATCAATACTAATTAAATAACCTTATTAATATATTAGAACTTATAATATATTAATAAACCTTAAGTGTTATTTCTCTCATTTTAGTCTATCCAAATGCATGATGCCATGCAACCCAAATGGACCATGCCGGGTCGGGTCAAGTATTACCAATTATAGTTATGGACTTAGACATTAATCCAACAGTCTGGACCGCCTCGCAGGGCCTACAGCCTATCCGGACCGCTCGCCGGGTATGTTGGCCTACAACACAAAGCAGGACCGCCTCAACCCAACCCCCAATCAAACAAACATGTGCACATAAATATCATACGCTAGCTCATTTCATATAACGGTCAAACTGATCTAACAGATCACCAATCATAGCAACATCCCAATAACCGGGATACAGACCTAATCGGTTACTAACATAGCATCATCCTATAACCAGGACAATCATGTGCACATAGAAATCATATAACACTAGCATGTATATATATAACAGTCAAACCGATCTAACATATCACAAAGCATAGCAACAATCCTATAACCAGGATATCGACCTAACAGGTCACTAACATAGCGTCATCCTATATACCAGGATATCGACCCAACCGGGTCACTAAAGCATAACATATCACCATCCCAACTACCAGGATATAAATCAGTAAGCATAACATGCAATAATCCGAATACAATCCATAAAGGGCCGGCCTTGGTGCCTTAGACCCCATTGATATAGTGAGGAGAACTCACCTGGCACTGCTGAAGTCCCGCGGATAAAACTCCAGCTACTGGTTGACAGCTTCCCGAACTGTCAACATCAAACAACACGCAATTAATAATTGGGTTCCAAGCCCAAAGTCCAACTCACACTACAAAACCTAATAGTCAAGTAATAGGCCAAAGCCCAACACATGGCCTAATTTTCCAAATTGGGCCCAACCCTTCACATGGGCCTTACCCCTTAGGCCCAACCATCCCTCCTGGTCCAAACACTTGGCGTACTAATGGCCCAATCTCTCATAACCATAAAGGACCAGTTATGGCCCACCTATGGCCCAATTTTCCAAATTGGGCCCCAGTCCTCACATGGGCCTTATCCTAAAGCCCATCTACTTATTTTGGTCCAATAGCTTGTTCTTGGATAGCCCATAAATAGTCCAATCACTAAAGCCCAATAGGAAGGCCCAACTCTAGGCCCAAGTGAAAATAGGGCTTTCACATGAAATGATGATTAGGGTTAAGTGTTTCTTACTTAACCCATTAAGGACTTAATCCATTAAGGACTTAATCCATTAAGTCCATTATTGACTTAAGTTAGTTTGCCAATGATTATTATTTAATATCTCAAGTTATTAAATAATCTCGTGTGTGTCCCGGTAAATTCTCAAAATTAAGGTTTTAAGCCATTAAGATTTTCCAAACCTAAATTAGGGTTTCCTACCCAATACTAGCCCATTAGTCAACCGGTTGGGCTTTTAGGTCACTTTGGGCCTCATTAGGCCCATTAAGATTTTATTAAGTCAATTAGGGCTTTATTGGGCCCCATTAAGGCCACTAGAGTTTCATTAAGCCAATTAGGGTTTCAAGCATCCCAACGAATCAATACCACAATGCAAAGCACACCGCCACCCGACACGACGGCCGGTGGCGGCAGGAGACGGTAGCCACCACCTCACGGTGGTGGTTAGGGTTTTCTTTTCCATTATTTCACTTTGGTTACAAATTACAATATTACCCTCTTAACACACACAACCAATAAAACACATACTAATTACACACACACAACCGCACTGTGGCAGCAGGCGGTGGTCGGAGGTGGCAGGCACCACCTCATGGTGGTGGTGGTGGCCCACTATTGATTCCAAAATTACACCACCCACATATACACACCTAAATACTTAGGAATACACACACATACACACACAGCCACCTCACGGTGACTGGTGGCGATGAAACCACGACAGCAAGCGGCTGTCGGTAGCGGATGGCGTTGAACGAAACAGTACTAGCAGCAACCAAGGCGTCTAGAGGTGATAACAACAGCGACGACTAGGGTTTGGCCATTAGTCGCCAACGAACGGATGGCGGCGGCAACGAATGCATTTCCCACCGTTCCAGCGCAACAGGGGCAGCAGTCTCGGTGGTTTACGACCCACCATCGTTTCTTTTCCCCGGCAGACGGCTGGATGGTCGTCAGGTTGCGAATGAATGCTTGAATGGCGGTCTTCCAAGCGAACGACGACAACACGCACCCAACTTCATTCCCCGGTTCTAGGATGGACACGAGGTGGTTGCTCCGGTGGTTTGGGGCTCCAACTGTGGTGATGTGCGACTCGGTGGAGGAAGGTAGCGGCGCCGGAAGTTGAGAGAGCAATGGTGGCGGCTGAATGCCTCATTAGGTTTAGGGTTAGGGTGTGGACGGGAAGGAAAGGGTTATATACCCGGATCCTTAAACTAGTTCCCATATTAACACATTTAGTCCCTCTCTTCCTTTTTCTTTCAAAACAAAACCCTAATTTACCCTTTACACCCTTGATTTCAATAATCCTTTTGATTACAAGTCCAACATTTACAAAACAACCCCTTTCTCTATAAATTATTCTCAATTAAGATCCGTAAATTACCATTAACCCCTCCTTCTGAAAATCCTTACAATTCAAGTCCAAAATGTTGTCAATCAGCCCTTGACTTATGAAAATATTTACAAATAAATCCCACAATCACACTTTAACCCCTAGAGATATAAATCTTGTCATTTGGCTTCCCGAACCAACTCCCAACTAATTATTATTTGGTTTTGGACAATAATAATAATAAAATCATAATAAAATTACTTCTCGGGGTTCTGGGTTTATCATTAATTATCCCGTTTTAAACAGGATGTTACAACTCTCCCCCGCTTAAATTTGATTTCGTCCTCGAAATCGTTTCTTGTCATCCCTTACACGTCAAACAACTTGATCTACAATCCCAAGCATAACCCTAGCCTTTCCAAGGCAACCGTAACCAACCCTCGCAGGGTTCTAAAACCTGTAAATAAATGAATCTCTTGTAATATGATCACCTTTACTCGATTCGACTGAAGTCTCGAGATGGTCTGGCTTCCCGACAGACCGTCCACACTGGATCATTGCCGAGTTCATTGCAGTTATCTCCCAACTAGCTACTCAACTGCTAAAACCCTGGAGGTTCCCACCCGAAAACAGAATCACACTCCCATACTACTACCTGTAATTCTCTTTTGACAAGAGATTAGGTACTCCCTCAAGAGAAATTCGTCTTGATAACCAATCCCTAGTGATATAATAAACAACGAGATGTAAACTGGGAGATGAACCCTTTCTGGATCAACAAAACAACGTTTCCTTTCGTTCCCGAACCACATACATATAATCATCGGATCATAAGCACAAACACTCATACCTGGCCCAATCAGCCTCGGGCTGGAATACCAGGCATGCCTACGACGGGTCCAGTCATCCCCAGGATGGAATACCCTCGTATCACACACACGTTTGGTCCAATCAACCCTCGGGTTGGAATACTAAACACGTCAGATCCACTCAATCGTAGGGTCCGGTCATCCTCATGATGGAATACCCTAGATTGGAATATCACTATATATATAACTCGGGTCTAACCCATAACTTGAAATCCAAGGACCTATCTGCATCTCATCCAAAAATCATCTGATTCGCCACAACCGAGTGACACTCATCTGAAATACCGGGTTCCGGCTCGGTCGTAGAGCTAGAGGACTCCTACATAGTTGCCTCACACGACTTTCGAGCGAAATCCTTCCCTGGAACTAATTGCCACTAGTTATCATGCCACTGCGACTCAACAACCTCTTGATCCAACCGATCAGATCCATGCGTCAAATCCTGACGTCATCAAATCCAAGGCTAAAAGCGATTTGCTACATGACCAATGGTAGCCTTACATCACAAGCAACCTTAAGCAATCCATTGCTTCCTTGATCTCATAACTATAGTGATGTTCCTGCAGTCTTATCACTGGCTTAACCTGGTCTAATCCCTCTTTGGAACCCTTAAACCCATCCGTGGATTTTCATATCCTCACTGCCACACCCAAACTGGTGGTTACTACAGCCCCTTCCGCGTCCTAACAACGCGCCCATGCTATCTACTAACCCAGTGAACGCTGCGGCTACACCCACAGACTTACATCACTCCCCATACTACCTAATCGCTAGTGAATGCTACGGCTACCCCCGCAGTCTTACAACACTCTCCATACTGGTCGAACACGCACTCGACCTAACACACAACTGAATGTAACTCATTGCTAGAATCCCAACCTGATTCCCTAAATTCTGCTATCGAGCATCGAAAAGACGCGATTTACATGCCGGGGAGTTTTATTGGACTCCCACTCACACAACCCTCAAACCTGAACAGCCACTTGGGTTGTCTTCCTTCTTGACAACGATGCAAAACTTATCCCATTTTCAAAACCGATCCTGCTTCTGCATTCCGGGATGATTCTCCCCCACTTAGATTCAACTAAGTCTTCACAATACATGAAAATTTTAGAATTCCCAAGCCTTCTCACTTTCCAACGATCGATCTGATGACAACCAGACCTTTCCAATTAGTACTCCTTTACTAGCCAACCACAAGTGATCACACACTTCTAAGAACTAGCTGAACACTTCTTGAATTCCAGTGAAACCGACAATCCCTAATGCTCAAATGATCCCACACTCAAATCCTGAAGTCAAAAAGGTAGTTGCTCCAACTAACATCTCAACCACAAGTTACTTCCATTGGCGCTTTCCTTCGCTAATCAATAACGCTTACTAAAACCACAGAATTCTGACAATGTTGAATAACCATCCTGTGGGACCCTGTCCGCAGACCTCCCACATAATACCCTTCTTCCCAAAGTGTTCCAACAATCCTCCCGCTCCCAGCTCTAAAAATCATATCATTCAGGGCCTCGCACCCTGACTCACTCACCAGCTCAATCATCCATAGTTGAACTGCAAACAACCTTTGCCCCCAAACCGGGCTACAACTACTCCCAAGACATAGTCTACAATCCCAAAAGTGCAATAGATCGCACAATCAATCCTTACCGCCCGATACGAGAGATCCAAGGCGAACCGGACCTCACAACACACTTATGCCACATTGACCCACCTGCGCTCATCAGCGCTGAACTAATGTCGCCAATCCCGGAGACCAACTGACCCGAGCTGGAACACAGCCTGATCCTAGGGTCACAAGCCTGCTTAATCCTTCGAGCTCGTAAACTGAAAGGGCACAATCCTTGCCCTAGAAAACGACATTCCAATCCTATCAATAAACCATTTTTAATTCCAGTTGCATAACTCCAACAGAACACAATTATTACTTCTTTCCGGAGTCCCCGCGACTCACATCCGGCCTCGAGCAAAACCCCCGAGCAAAACCCCCGAGCCTCAAATCTAGAAACTAAGGTGTTATCCTCTCCCGCTCACCCGCGGAAATATAACGAGTACAAATCGTCTTCCTGATCCCAGATAACTGTAGCCCTCTGCTCATCAGAATATGTCCCAGTAACAAGTCCCGGTACTGAAAAGCTCGACCAGCTCCTCCCCCTGCCGTCGTTACAGCTGTTGAAGCTGTTGCGGCAGCCGTCTCAACAATGGCTACATAGCACTCATCAAGGTATTCAACCATGGCGGTCTTGATAGACCCAAACATCTCCGGAATCTGACCCCGGACAAATCTCGATCACCTCCTCCCGGATGATCTCACCGACACGATCCACTGACAATGCTAGCCTATCCTGGCTGCCAGCTCCTGATCCTAACTCGAATCCGCTCTCAAGACGTCTCGTAACCACCATTCTGGTAACACACCAGAAAGGTCTCTGATAACCCATATAATTACAAAGAGCCAATTCCCAACCAAACCCTAGGGGTTGTGACTTCCTTGCTACGCGTATGGGTCCTGTGCTTTCAGTAGTACGGGCCCATACTACCTTCCACACCTACCCATATTTGTCTCAAGTATCATCACAACGCCCTAACAATATACATAAACATAGCGAGCGCTCAATCCTCACTCCTAGAGGAATGCTAAATATCTCATAACTGGCCTCCCGGCCTCACACAACCCACCCATCCATGAAACTTCCACCAACCCTACAGCACTAGTGCATGCTAGCCATACATAACGCTGGACCCTATAGACTTTCGAATATCCAATCTTACCCTAAGCCCCAATCAATAAGAACAGAACATAAGGCCAAATCAAACATTCTTGGGCTATAAGATCTTAGTTATGTACAGCCGTGATGCATACACTAAACAACTACAGTAATGATGTCAATCTCATATAAGGAAACCCTAGGCTAGCAGGCATCATGTAATCAGGCAATTCTATCATGCAATTCCTGAAGATCCCTAGCCTAGTACTAGCATGCTGTTCTAACATATCACATAATCAAATAACTGTATGGTATTTTGGGGTCTACTTACTGGCTCTGGCTGATCGTACACCCTGCATCCTCCTTTACTTATTTTGAAAACCATTTAAAAATTCATTTCAAAATCCTTTCCTTGATTTGAGACTGGATTCACACGAGTGTTCCTCCAATTCACTCAAACCAAGGCTCTGATACCAACTTGTAACACCCATAAAATTCAAGCAAAATTAGAACTTTTTAATACATTTTAAAACCATCAAGTTATTATAGTTTGTTTTCAAAATGGTTTAGACATCAGAGTATCCCCATAATCAATTCATAAAACCATAAAATAAGAGGAGCTGTACGATCACGCCTTTGCCTTCCTGCGTTCATCTGATTTACCTGAAACAATAAACTGAAAACTGTAAGCCCGAGAGCTTAGTGAGTTACCCCCAAAACACCAACCTCAAATAACCATAATCATATCATATCAACAAATACAGAACAACATACATAATAAGTCGTCAGCCTGACTGGACCGCCTCACAGGGCTTCAGTCTATCTGGACTGCTCTCCGAGCCTTCGGCACGTCTGGACCGCCTCGCAGGGCCTACAGCCTATCCAGACCGCTCGCCGGGTATGTTGGCCTACAACACAAAGCAGGACCGCCTCAACCCAATCCCCAATCAAACAAACATGTGCACATAAATATCATACGCTAGCTCATTTCATATAACGGTCAAACCGATCTAACAGATCACCAATCATAGCAACATCCCAATAACCGGGATACAGACCTAATCGGTCACTAACATAGCATCATCCTATAACCAGGACAATCATGTGCACATAGAAATCATATAACACTAGCATGTATATATATAACAGTCAAACCGATCTAACATATCACAAAGCATAACAACAATCCTATAACCAGGATATCGACCTAACAGGTCACTAACATAGCATCATCCTATATACCAGGATACCGACCCAACCGGGTCACTAAAGCATAGCATATCACCATCCCAACTACCAGGATATAAATCAGTAAGCATAACATGCAATAATCCGAATACAATCCATAAAGGGCCGGCCTTGGTGCCTTAGACCCCATTGATATAGTGAGGAGAACTTACCTGGCACTGTTGAAGTCCCGCGGATAAAACTCCAGCTACTGGTTGGCAGCTTCCCGAACTATCAACATCAAACAACACCCAATTAATAATTGGGTTCCAAGCCCAAAGTCCAACTCACACTACAAAACTCAATAGTCAAGTAATGGGCCAACACATGGCCCAATTTTCCAAATTGGGCCCAACCCTTCACATGGGCCTTACCCCTTAGGCCCAACCATCCCTCCTGGTCCAAACACTTGGCATACTAATGGCCCAATCTCATAACCATAAAGGTCCATTTATGGCCCATCTATGGCCCAATTTTCCAAATTGGGCCCCAGTCCTCACATGGGCCTTATCCTAAAGCCCATCTAATTATTTTGGTCCATTAGCTTGTTCTTGGATAGCCCATCAATAGTCCAATCACTAAAGCCCAATAGGAAGGCCCAACTCTAGGCCCAAGTGAAAATAGGGCTTTCACATGAAATGATGATTAGGGTTAAGTGTTTCTTACTTAACCCATTAAGGACTTAATCCATTAAGTCCATTATTGCCTTAAGTTAGTTTGCCAATGATTATTATTTAATATCTCAAGTTATTAAATAATCTCGTGTGTGTCCCGGTAAATTCTCAAAATTAAGGTTTTAAGCCATTAAGATTTTCCAAACCCAAATTAGGGTTTCCTACCCAATACTAGCCCATTAGTCAACCGGTTGGGCTTTTAGGTCACTTTGGGCCTCATTGGCCCCATTAAGATTTTATTAAGTCAATTAGGGCTTTATTGGGCCCCATTAAGCCCACTAGAGTTTCATTAAGCCCATTAGGGTTTCAAGCATCCCAACGAATCAATACCACAATGCAAAGCACACCGCCACCCGACACGGCGGCCGGTGGCGGCAGGAGACGGCAGCCACCACCTCACGGTGGTGGTTAGGGTTTTCTTTTCCATTATTTCACTTTGGTTACAAATTACAATATTACCCTCTTAACACACACAACTAATAAAACACATACTAATTACACACACAACCGCACTGTGGCGGCAGGCGGTGGTCGGAGGTGGCAGCCACCACCTCATGGTGGTGGTGGTGGCCCATTATTGATTCCAAAATTACACCATCCACATATACACACCTAAATACTTAGCAATACACACACATACACACACAGCCACCTCACGGTGGCTGGTGGCGACGAAACCACGACAGCAAGCGGCTGTCGGCGGCGGATGGCGTTGAACGAAACAGTACTAGCAGCAACCGAGGCGTCTAGAGGCGATAACAACAGTGACGACTAGGGTTTGGCCATTAGTCGCCAACGAATGGATGGCGGCGGCAGCGAATGCATTTCCCACCGTTCCAGCGCAACAGGGGCAGCAGCTTCGGTGGTTTACGACCCACCATCGTTTCTTGTCCCCGGCAGACGGCTGGATGGTCGTCAGGTTACGAATGAATGCTTGAATGGCGGTCTTCCAAGCGAACGACGACAACACGCACCCAACTTCATTCCCCGGTGCTAGGATGGACACGAGGTGGTTGCTCCGGTGGTTTGGGGCTCCAACTGTGGTGATGTGCGACTCGGTGGAGGAAGGTAGCGGTGCCGGAAGTTGAGAGAGCAATGGTGGCGGCTGAATGCCTCATTAGGTTTAGGGTTAGGGTGTGGACGGGAAGGAAAGGGTTATATACCCGGATCCTTAAACTAGTTCCCATATTAACACATTTAGTCCCTCTCTTCCTTTTTCCTTCAAAACAAAACCCTAATTTACCCTTTACACCCTTGATTTCAATAATCATTTTTATTACAAGTCCAACATTTACAAAACAACCCCTTTCTCTATAAATTATTCTCAATTAAGATCCGTAAATTACAATTAACTCCTCCTTCTGAAAATCCTTACAATTCAAGTCCAAAATGTTATCAATCAGCCCTTGACTTATGAAAATATTTACAAATTAAGTCCCACAATCACACGTTAACCCCTAGAGATATAAATCTTGTCATTTGGCTTCCCGAACCAACTCCCAACTAATTATTATTTGGTTTTGGACAATAATAATAATAAAATCATAATAAAATTACTTCTCGGGGTTCCGGGTTTATCATTAATTATCCCGTTTTAAACAGGATGTTACATTGAGACTAGTGCTAGAAACATTAAGGGCGGAGAAGCTATATGCAAAATTCTCAAAGTGTGAGTTTTGGATCAGGAAGGTAACTTTCCTTGGTCACGTGGTTAGCAAAGAAGGCATACACGTGGACCCTTCCAAAATCAAAGCGATTGAGAATCGGTCAGCACCAAAGACACCCACAGAAATCCGCCAATTCTTGGGTCTCGCTGGCTATTATCGCAGGTTTATCCAAAACTTCTCCAAAATCGCTAAGCCTTTAACCACCCTGACACAGAAAGGTGTAACCTTTAGCTGGGGAGAAAAGCAAGACACTGCGTTTCAAACATTGAAGCGGGTCCTATGCAGCGCACCTATCCTGTCCCTTCCCGAAGGGACGGAAGATTTCGTTGTCTACTGTGATGCATCCAATCAGGGCCTAGGCTGTGTGCTCATGCAACGAGGAAAGGTTATCGCCTATGCCTCGAGACAGTTGAAAACACACGAAGTAAATTACACAACTCACGATCTAGAGTTGGGAGCAGTGGTCTTCGCGTTAAAGATCTGGAGACATTATCTCTACGGAACCAAGTGAACTGTCTTCACCGACCATAAGAGCCTACATCATATTTTTGATAAGAAAGAGTTAAACATGAGACAGCGGCGATGGGTAGAGCTACTTAGCGACTACGAGTGCGAAATACGCTACCATCCCGGCAAGGCCAATGTGGTAGCAGATGCCCTCAGCCGAAAGGAGTATTCAGGTCGTAGGGTGAACGCATTGACTATGACCATCCATTCCCGATTATCCACACAAATCCGAGAGGCTCAACTGGAAGCCTTAAAACCAGAGAACATATTGGATGAAGCGCTGCGGGGAATGGAAAAGAACTTAGAGGTCAAGGGAGACGGAATTTACTATCTCATGAACCAGATCTGGACCCCAAAGTACAGCGGGTACAGGGAGGTTGTCATGAACGAATCTCACAAGACTAGATACTCTGTTCACCCAGGTTCAGATAAAATGTATCTGGATCTCAAACAACTCTATTGGTGGCCGAATATGAAAGCAGAAATTGCTACCTTCATGGGCAGGTGCTTGAATTGCGCCAAGGTGAAGGTAGAATACCAAAAGCTCTCAGGTTTACTTCAGCAGCCAGAAATACCTGAGTGGAAGTGGGAAAGAATTACCATGGATTTTATCACTAAATTACCTAGATCTCCGAGTGGGCATGACGCCATCTGGGTAGTTGCCGATCGACTGACTAAATCCGCCCACTTCCTACCAATCAAAGAAAACTTCAAAATGGAGAGACTGACACGAATCTACATTCGAGATATATTCCGCCTTCATGGTGTGCCTGTATCCATCATCTCCGATCGAGATAGCAGGTTTACCTCAAGATTTTGGTAGTCACTATAGAAGGCTCTTGGAACTAAGCTGGATATGAGCACATCTTATCATCCACAAACAGATGGGCAGAGTGAGAGGACCATTTAGACATTGGAAGATATGTTGAGAGCTTGCGTCATCGATTTTGGCATGTCGTGGGACACTCATCTACCCTTCGTCGAATTTTCCTACAATAACAGCTACCATACCAGCATCAAGGCTGCGCCATTCGAAGCTCTTTATGGCCGTAAGTGCAGATCCCCTTTGTGCTGGGCTGAGGTGGGCGACACGCAGCTAGTCAAGGGTCAAGTCCCCGACAGCACTCTCACGGGCCCCGAAATCATCAGAGAGACTACTGAAAAGGTCGTACAAATCCGGGAACGATTAAAAGCGTCAAGAGATAGACAAAAGAGCTACGCCGATAAGAGACGAAAACCCTTGGAGTTCCAGGTTGGTGACCGTGTTCTGTTGAAGGTCTCACCCTGGAAAGGCATGATACGCTTTCGAAAGCGTGGAAAGCTGAATCCAAGATACATTGGACCATTCGAGATCCTCGCTAGGATCGGTCCCGTAGCATACAAACTTCGCCTACCACGAGAACTTAGCAACGTACATCCCGTCTTCCACGTGTCGAACCTAAAGAAGTGCCTGTCCGATGAGACACTTGTGATACCTCTCGATGTGATCGAACTAGACAGAGCTTACACTTCGTGGAAGAACCCGTAGAAATCATGGATCGGGAAGTCAAACGAACAAAACAAAGTCACATCCCGATAGTGAAGGTTCGCTGGAATGCCAAGCGGGGACCTGAATTCACTTGGGAGCACGAAGATTCAATGAAACAGAAGTAACCTCATCTGTTTCCAAGTCCTTGATTTGTATTCGATGTCTGAATTTCGGGACGAAATTCCCTCTAACGGGGGGATGATGTGACAACCTGAAAATTTTTCCGTTTCCGTTATGCGATTTCCGTTAATAAAATTTGAATTTTATTAATTTTTCCGTCAAACTTCTTGGTTTAGAAAATCATCTAGTTTATATAATTAAATTTAAATATGAGTCGGAACCAAAATCGCGTGAAAACCCAAATATCTCGAAAAATCAAGCAATTTCCGGCCTAAGTGAGTTTACGGCCGTAAACTCGTTTACGGCCGTACACCCATTTACGGCCAGCAAGGGTGGACCCCCACCCACCGACCACGAAAACCCCTATATATATGAGACCCCCACCCTCATTTGAACACTTTTGACCAGAAACTCCCTCATTCTCTCTCTAGAACCCCTGGCCGTAAACACCTAAAACTCTTATTTTCTTCCGAAGTACATCAAAAACCATCATTTGGGGTCGATTGGGAGCATCTGGAACACGTTTTCAACGAAATCAAACACCCTTGTTCTTGAGTTTACGACCGTACACCTTCATATCTTCAAAGGCCGTAAACCCTGTTCTTGAGTTTACGACTGTAAACTCATCGAGTCTTCGAAGGCCGTAAACCCCAGTTCACGGCCGTAAACTCTGTTCACGACCGTAAACTGCCTGTCGATCGTAAACCACCCTTCACGGCCGAAAACCCTGTTCACGGCCGTACACGTCTCTTGAGCAGTGAAAAACTCGTTTTCCGATTCAACCAAGTCCCGGTAACATTCCTTAACCGAGCACAAGTGTTTCTCTAACACTTTATCTAACGAAATCGCTAATTTAGATATATATATATATATATATATATATATATATATATATATATATGTATTTATTTGATATTAGGATTTCGTTAAGTGCCACGTACAACAACTCGAGGATTTTCATTTCCAGTTGATGTTTTCACACAACAACAGTGAGTTCATACCCCTACGCTTTTACGATTTTTAAACATTTTCAGGGGGGGGGGATACAAGCCAAACACAAATGCTTTTGTGAATTAATACAAAAGGACTTTCACCAAGTATAAAACTCATGCAATTGATTCAGACAACGATTTTCATATATCCCTTTTGTACTATGTTGAGCATAAGGGACGTTTTCAACAATTCAACCAAAATTGCATAGTTTTTCAGATTCAATATTCACATCATATACATGTAAACTATAATAGGTATAGTTTGGGGTTTTCAAAACATAACTTTTACGAGTTCAGAGTTATTCACCACAAAACATATAAACTATGGCAAATTTAGTTTATGGTTTTCTTTACTACTAGGGCATGGCATTTAATAATTATTAAAGTATAATTATTACCGTATACCGCATCCAATGGATTCTAATACAAGAAAATACTTCAGAATTACATGTAAACTAGATTGTACAATATTGTGAGGCTCTACTTTAAAACTGTAAACTTAGGTGTACTGAATTAAATCCTATCCTAGTATAACCAGAGTCTCCTGGAGGGAGAGCGTGAGATTTGTGAATAGATCTATTTGGGATTGACAATCCCACACCTGAACTGCTAGCTACAGTTAGGCAGGCATGCCTGGGGTGACAAATGTCATTTAACCAACACTTGAAGAACGTTGTAAAGGTCTCTAGGTCATATCAAGCATGGTTATACAACTCACCATAAGTATAAACTAATCATATGTTTACTGGAATTTCACTCTTCAATGGTTTTAATTAAGTAATTAAACCTACTATACATACTGGTGTTAACCAGGGTTTTCATACTATATGATACTTACGTTACTGATAGTAGCCAGGGATTTCATGCAAGTACTTTCAAATATAAGAACATAATTCAATAACGAACTTACATTGGGTCTTAGGGTTTAAGACTACTTTTCATAACTTAAGAAAATATTGGATTTTCTTGGAAGCATTACAAACCTTTCTATAAATTCATAAATAGGTTTTGCTACATAACCTCGCTTATGAACTCACCAGCTTTATGCTGATACTCTTTCAAAACTGCTTGTATTCTCAGGAAATCAGTAGACAGGTACCTTCTGGAGTTTTGAGAAGTTGGAGCAACTAAAGTGATGTCTTTAAATTTTACTTTCACTTTTGATGTAATTAATCAAGTCTTAAACAGATGTAAACCTTTTCGTACATGTATTCAATGTTTGGTTGTGTTTACTATGATTACTATGATACAATTGTTGTGATACTATACATGGCGTCATCCACCCCCGAACGTTTCCGCCGTTCCGGTTTGGGGGTGTGACATCTGACATGAAACTATTTTGAAAACAATTTGTAATAATTATTGGTTTTGAATGTTTTAAAAAGTTTTAAATTGGCTTGAATTTTATGGATGTTACAAGTTGGTATCAGTGCCTTGGTTTGAGTGAATTGGAGGAACACTCGTGTGAATCCAGTCTCAAACCAAAGAAAGTATTTTCAAAATGATTTTCAAATTGTTTTCAAAATACTAAAGGAGGATGCAGAGTGTACGATCATCCGGAGCCAGTAAGTAGACCCCAAAATACCATACGAATATTTGATATTATGATATGTTAGAACAACATGCTGGTGATAGGCTAGGGATCTTCAGGAATTGCATGATTGAATTGCCAGATTATATGATGCCTGATAGCCTAGGATTTCTTTATATGAAATTGACATCATTACTGTAGTTGCTTAGTGTATGCATCATAGTTGTACATAATTAAGATCTTATAGCCTAAGAATGTTTGGTTTGGCCTTATTTCCTGTTCTTGTCTGATTAAGGGCTTAGGGTAGGATCAGATATTCGAATGTCTATAGGATCCAACGTTATGTATTACTAGCATACACGAGTGCTGCAGGATTGGTGGAAGTTTCTGTTGGATTAGGTGTCTAAGCCCATAACTATTATTGGTATGTACTTGACCCAAGAGTAGCATGGTCTATTTGGGTTGCCTTCACGAGAGCAATTTGATAGGATGGACTTTTGAGAAGAGGTTATTTATGATTTATTAATATATTATAAGTTCTAATATATTAATATGAAATCATGTTATTTAATTAGTACTGATCAAGAATTAATTTGGAATTAATTTAGTGATCAAAAGAGACTAATTAAATTAACGAGGACTGATTATGTAAATCAATGATACATATAGTGTTTGGGCTATTGATCCATGTTGGGCTAAGTTTTATGTAAGTATCCATGAAGAGTTAGCCCACATGAAATATGGATCATAACCCAAGTGTATGGATTAGGGTTTACCCATGACTCTTGGAATCCTACACCATATAAATGTTGCCCCTTAGCCAAAATCGACCACTTGTGCATTCTAAGTGAAGCCTAGCCGGTTTTGGAGTCCATATTCTCTCTCAAAAGTCCTCCATTTGTTTATGGTGTTTGTGAACCAATTGAGGCATCACATTTGAGGTGCTAAGTTCTTAAAGGCCAAAACTACAAGCTACAACAAAGAGGTAATTCTATAACTCAATTCTATGTTGTTTATGTCAATTGTATGCTAGTAATAGGGTTCATGCTTTGGAAACAATATTGCATGTATAATTAAAGAAAACATAGATCCAAAGCAATTAGGGTTGTATGTGCACCATAGGATGTTGTCGTATACCAAAAGCCAACAGTGGTATTAGAGCCAAGTTTGTTTTCTATTATATTTGATGCATGACTTATTTTTCAAAGCTGAAAAACTGTTCTGACAGCACCTACTTGACGAGTACATGCTTGGACTCGATCAGTAGGATGAATTTTGCCTTGAACTCGACGAGTCCATAATTGGGCTCGACGAGTTGGATGATCAGACAACTATTTTTCGGGTTTTTTGGCCTGTTTTGGATTAGGATCATTACCACAAAATGTTTTAGTTCATAAAATTTGATTTTGTTGGTATGGTAATGATTATACTCATCCAATCAAAAGATAATTGGCAAAATTTCAAAATTTGTATTAGTTTAAATGATAGGCTAATTTCTTGAAATTGTTGCTATGAATTGTCTTGACTTATGAGTTTAACTAGATCATAGATAAATTATATGATAATTTTTTATTTGTTAAAATATTGATCTAAATATTCTTTAAAGTCCTCCATAACTTGTCCTCAAGTTATGGAACATGAAAAGTTTTTCCATAAAAACCAAATTAAACTCATAAGTTATGAAAATCAAAGGTTTTTAAAGAGTTACAAAACTTGTCCTCAAGTTCTGGTATTTGAAAAGTCTCAAATTAAGAAACTCTTGTAATTAAAAAGGTGTAACTCTTGGGTTCATAAATTAAAAAAAATTAATTAAATAGTTTTTTAATTTTGAATTTTTTATATTTAGAACCTTGAAGTATTTGAATAATTCAAATTGCACCTTATAGTCTTTATTAAATTAGTTGAAGTGTTTAATTAAAACAGAATTAATAATTCAATAATGACATGGTTTAAGTTTAATTAAATTAAGAGTATAATTTATTAATAGATTAAACCATCTACTATTTTAAAAGTTTAAAATACACCCTTATACTATTATAATATTAAAAGTTTAATAATTATATATGTATAAGTAAAAAGTCAGTCTTACCGTTAGTAGGCCTCATTCACGAAGCCGGTCTATAAGGGGGTATAAGGTTACTGCCTATAAAATGGTGGTTTAATGGGTGTCCACTCTCACCCACCGCTTCCTTGACAGGTGGAGGGTCGTTAGCCGAACGGGTAGGATAGGACATTAATTCTCATTAAAAGTATAATGAAAATATCAAGTAACTAAACACTTATAAATTCTCCATCTTAGTTACTTAGGAAAAAAATGTGAATTTGGTGCTAACCCATGAAATTGCACTTTTCACCTTGTTATGTCGTTAGTGGAACGTATGTGGTTAACCGACACACTAATCTGGGACTGAAAGTGTGTGTCAAAGGGTAGCTTGATGTTAACCATAGATCAATAGAGCGTGTGTGGTTAACCGACACATTGATTGGATGGTTTGTAACATTAAGTGTACCAAGCTAATTTGCATGGTTATTCATACCTTGTTTGTGATCCTCGGCATCCCAGTCACAAAATTGAAGGGCACAATCGAGATTAAACATGCCATTTAAAAGTTCAATGAATCTCAAAAGAATCTGGGAATTTCAATTCATTTAAAACTTAATAATCAATTTTGTTTTTCATGGTGGAAATTGGTAAATCGTCATTTACCTACCTTCAAATATTTTGCAATTGGATTACGACATCCTTATTCCAAATTGTAAAATATTGTGTTGGGTCCTAACCTTAATATTTCATTTGGGTGTTATATTAAGGACTTAAATAAACTAAACATGAATTTCTCCCTTGTAGATATCTAGTTCAGACTATTATGGTCTTCCCGAATCTTTTCTTTATAAAGATGATATTCCACAAGACGATCGAGGTGAAAGAATAATCCCTTCTTCGTGCTGTAGTGGAACTTCTCTTCCTCCACCTCCTCCAATAATTCTCCCTGACCCACAAGTTCAAAGACTTGAAAAGTTCAAGGTCACTCAAGTCCTATTGGCTAGCAAACACCAAGATGGAAGGTCTGTGTGTGCACATGTATTGGAGATGAAGTCACACATTAACAGGCTGGGAATGTTGGGTGTCGTTGTTTCAAGGAAGTTGGTTGTTGACTTGGTTCTTCAATCACTTCCTAAGTCATATAGCGGGTTCTTTAAGGACTACTATATGGGAGATCATGACATGACCCTTATTGATCTAACATATTTGCTTTTTGCTGCTGAATCAAGAGTGATTTGGCGCACCGGTAATGCAAATTTGATTGGAAGATCTATTTCCCAAACTTCCATGGACATTGACAATGGAAACATTGGAAGTCCAGAAAAGCTTTCTCTTCCCAATCGAAAGGGATCTGCCATGGTCAAGTCATTTGATCAAATGGTAAAGAGAAAGGTTAAGTCTGAGATAGTCCCGTGTACCATTCCCAAAGAGTCCATATGTTTCTATTACCAAGAGAAGGGGTATTGGTTACGAAACTGCCGTATCTACCTGAAGGACCACAAGGATGGTAAAGTCAGAGTGTATGACTCTACTTCAGGTAAGTCCACTAACTAACTCTATTAAGTTCCTATTTGTAGATTCTTAATACATGATGTAATGTAATTACATTTTGATGTTTTGTAGGATCGAAGAAAAGAAAGGAAGCTTAAAGGAAGAGTAATCTGATTCTGATCGCGAAGAGATGGATTTCGATCGCATAGTTCGATGATCAGAATTTTGAGCTGCTGCTTAAGAGTTATGATAGATTGCTTAGGAATAGATAACAACATAGTTTTCATTTGTAATTACATTATAAGGAAAAGTTTCTTCCGCATTTTTTAAATAAAGATTTTCTTTTGAAAATCTTATTTTAAGTTTCCTTACAATGACATTGGTGAAAATTGTTGTTTATATATTTCCATTGATAGCAATATTGGAAAATGGATTTGATTCTTTCGTTTGTGGTAGTGTCAAGATTTACCAAATAAGGAAAGATTCTCATCATTCAAGGTTCTGCTGGATAGAAACTTCGAATCATGCAACCTGCATTGTGTGATGAATGAGAACCTTTGTCTTTGAGAAATTAAAACTAATTCCTTGTTCACATGTATCTGTGAGTCAAGTGAAGGAGTACGGGATCGAGTACACTTGGTTGTACGCAGATCAGGTCTACCACAAAGAACGATAAGACTATTCGTTATGATTTACTAAAGTTTAGTAAATATGGTTATGCTTACAAGAACTAATCAAGAGTAAAGCAACTGTTTATCACTAGCACACGACTTGAGGTTTATAACATATCGTGTTGACATATTCTTGTTTCTATGCCCATTCCAGTTAAAGTTGACTATGCATGTGAGTTCTATGAGTGCTTAATTGTTTGCATAACAACTTGGAAGCAATGGTAGGCCCTTGTGCTGCCAGGTGGCAAGAAATGAAGATTGAACAAGTTCAGTCCATATGGGTTTGGATTTGTCACTAACCTTGTCTTGTGATTATGATTATGACAAATTCACATGGATAGGAACACATACACCATAAATCTAAGTGTCATAATGTTTCTCTCCAATTCATGAAAATGATTGTGAGGAAACGCTTTCACTAAGTAGATTTTAAGGAGATAGCAATTGTGATATTTGCATTCTCAAATTCGATTATGATTACGGCATCCCTCTTCATAGTTCGAATTGTGAGAAATGGAAAAAGGTCTAAACAGTTGAGACTTATTGCTGTAAGTTCTAAAATTGTTTAGACACACATGTGAGCTATCTAAAGAAAGGTGTATAAGTTTGAGGAACCTAGATAAAGTCTTATCCAATCATCTTGTATCAGAAATCTGATCTTTGGAAAGAAAGTCAAAAAGTATTGATTTCTAGAAGACCAGCTGATTTCTGGATACATGTCAAAGCTAGTGGGAGCATAAGTGTTTGTTGGGTTTTGAGCATTCTAACACTCCTATGGTGTACATGCAACCCTAGATGCTTTGGGTCTATGTTTTCTCTAATATACATGCAAACATTGTTTTTCCAAAGCATCATACTAACTAGCATACAATGGAGTATCTTTACTACAAAATTCTAGTTAGATGATATACCTTTTGTTGTAGCTGGAACCGTCGGACCTTTAAGAACTTAGCACCAATAGTATGAATGCGTCAAATGGAATCACAACACACTGAGAAGAAAGGATAACTTGAGAGAAGGTGTCTTGCACTCAAATTCCGCTAGATCTTCCAAAGAACACATGTGTAACCGATTTCATGAGCTAGGGGCTTCTTATATAGTGTGGCATAATTAGGGTTACACCATGCAAACCCTAATGTGCATGACCTTCCATATTCCTCATGCTCCATGGGTTTAAACCTCCATGTATCATCCATGGGTCACCACATGGGTTTAGCCCAACATAAAGAACTATGGATCATAAGCCTACATTATAAGAATGAATGATTTACATAATCAATCCCCATATATTTAATTAGTATCTTTTGATCACAGAATTAATTCCAAATTAATTCTTGATCAATACTAATTAAATAATATGATTAATATACTAGAACTTATAATATATTAATAAACCATAAATAACTTCTTCTTAAAAATCCATCCTATCAAATTGTCCTGATGATATGCAACCCAAATGGACCATGCTACTCTCGGGTCAAGTACATACCAATAATAGTTATGGGCTTAAACAAAATTAATTCCAAATTAATTCTTGATCAGTACTAATTAAATAATATGATTTCAAATTAATAAATTAGAACTTATAATATATTAATAAATCACAAATAACCTCTTCTCAAAAGTCCATCGTATCAAATTGTCCTGGTGATATGCAACCCAAATGGACCATGCTACTCTCGGGTCAAGTACATACCAATTATAGTTATGAACTTAGACACTAATCCAACAGTCTCCCACTTGGATAAGTCTAATAACTATTATTGCAAATACGACTTGAAAACCGACTAGCAATCGTAGCTCTTAAAAGCCGTTGTCGAACTCTGACCTAGTCAATGACACGTCCATTAGATAAGGGATCATATATTCCTCCATTCGAGATATCATATGCACTGAGACATGGATTATAATCATTCTGTCTGTCCATCTGTTGTTTCCCGATTTCCGATTTATGACGACCGGCTAATTGAACAAATCAAATCAGTCCAGGCTTGGCCAAGCTCATAGGGGTGTCATCACTAAATCATCGAGGGGCCCACACATATCGCTTTTATCCCCCCAAGGGTAAAAGGAATGGATAAACTTCGACTCATATGCTTGCTCTATCTACTCATCAAATCACACACAACGATATGTTTTATAACACCGAGTTTGTGATATCCCCATTTTCACGGCCAGAAAAGACCGATTTTGTTTATGCTTTGTTTAAAAAACAGAGTAACATTTTAAATAAAAGTGTTGCGGAATTTGTTCCCAAAATAAAATATGGTAAAGATTTATCAAAGCATTTCCGTAGAAATGTATTTCATTAAAAACCTCGGGATGTCATGTTCGATACAGATCAAAAGCATAAACAGTACAATATAAGCCTTACTACATTTATTCATATCTACAGGCCTATATCCGTAATCTCTCATCCCAAACATCATATATATGCTCGTGCACCACTACCTGTAATACAAGAAACTGAGTGGGTCAGGCTTGGGAGCCTGGTGAGCACATAGGGTTTTCAACCCACAATGAATAAGTTTATTAATTTCATCAACCAACAATAACCCGATTACCCGTTCCAGTTATCCTCACTTCACGTCCCTAAACACCTATCATAAGGGACCTAGCCTAAGGATCATCATCGGGATGGACACTACTGCTAAGGGGGTTCCTCAGCAATAAATGTCCTAAAGGCAACCATGAGGGGGATGGAGTACACCGGTGAACACATCGTTCACAAACACCTACAGGTTGCGAGCCTGCTAGCGTTCCAATGGACTGTCTAGAAGAGTCCGTGGTCGTCATCCATACTCCGCTAGATGACATAATCAACAACAACATCGAGGCCTCTCATCATTTTATCACACATAGTCTATTACATCTACCCATGTTTTACCCCAACATTTTGTAGATATAAAATACATATACAGTTTAAATCATTTAAAACATGTATAAAAATCTTTCATCAACATAGACAGCAAGTGTTCAGACAATATGCACACATAGCACGTAATTTATATTAAATACTTCATATCTATGTGTAAGATGAAAGTGACTATGCACTCACTTGTTAAGGTGGTGACTCGGAACTCGGACAATGCTTCGTTATCTCAAAATAAGTTTTCTCTTGACAAAACCTAGTATCAATACCACTAGGGTTTAGTCTAACGTTAATCGCGACCAATTAATAGTCTAGCTATTATTATTATTATATAAGCGTTAAACAACACTCTATATAACTCATAATAGCCCACATAATTATTTTAAGGACCTAATAACATTACTATAATGATTTAAAAGCTATATTAAAAATTTCATAGGCGTAGCTCACTTACAACGCATTTTAAAGAAAAACGGGCTTCGCTTGGAGCAGCGTTTCCGAACCGAAAGACCCTTTTTCTCGGGACTCCGGGAGCCTCGGGGCTTCCTTAAGGTGCTAGGGGGTTAACCTAGACTTTAGGGGGGTTAGGATAGTCTAGAGAGAGAAAGAAGTTAGAGAGAGAGAGAAAGAAGTTAGAGAGAGTCGGAGATTTGTGTGAAAGAAGTTATATTTTTAACAGGCCGGGACAGGATTGGTCGGTTAAAATCTCATAACTTCTTCATCCGACTTCCGTTTTCGTCTGTCTTTTTATCGTTACGCTACTATTAACGAGATCTTCGATTCTCGTTTAGGTTGTGTCGGCTAAAAACCGCTCGATCTAATATTTGAACTTCGGGCTGTACACTGCTAAGCCGAAACTTCGAAAAATCATAACTTCTTCATACGAAGTCAGATTTGGGCGTTCTTTTTATGGACGCTCTCGGTTTAACGTTTTCTACGACTTTCGTTTAGATCGCTAAGGCTAAAAGTCGCTCTATCGTAAATTCACTATTTACGCTTCCCGGTGTCGTGCCGGTTCCGTCGCGAAACTTCGACGGGTCATAACTTCTTCGTTATAACTCGGATTTTGGCGTTCTTTATATCCCCGAAACCCTTGTTTCGACCACTACAACTTTATGAAAAGATATCGGGCTTATCTCACACTTTAATTTTGACGCTTATTTTTATCCTTTATTATTATTCATTTATAAATAAGTAATAAGCACACAAATACACATAATTCACATAGTATTCAAATATTTCATTTTTATTATTTCAAAAGAGTTACAATAGTTGACCTAGACTATTACATCATCTAAAATGCTTAGCCCCGAAACCGGGCGTTACAATTCTCTTCCCCTTAGGATGATTCCGTCCCGGAATCATGCATCAGCAAACAGATATGGGTAGCGACTCATCATGTCACTTTCTATTTCCCAAGTGAGATTTGGCCCATTCGAATGTTTCCATCGGACTACCACTAGGTCGACCATCTTGCGTCGTAACTTCTTAGTCTTACGGTCAACAATTGCATCGGGCTCTTCGATCAGCCTCTTATTCTCATCCATCCTTAACTCTGAGATTGGAATTATGTCGGGAACTTCTCCCGTGAATTTCCTCAGATAACACACATGGAAGGTGTTATGAATACCATCGAGTTCTTCGGGAAATTCCAGCTTGTAAGCTTGGTTCCCAATATTCTGAAGAACTTTGAACGATCCAATAAATCTTGGACTCAACTTTCCTCGTTTTCCGAATCTTATAAGTCCCTTCCGTGGTGAGACTTTAAGCAAAACCGAATCCCCAACTTCGAAGGTCATGGGTTGTCTTTTCTTGTCAGCATAGCTCTTCTGACGATCCTGAGCTGCTAACATTCTTTCCCTAATCACCTTCAGCTTCTCAGCAGTGTCATGGACTATCTCGGGGCCCATAAACTGTTTTTCTCCAGCCTCAAGCCAACAAGATGGCGTACGACACTTCTGTCCGTACAAAGCTTGATAAGGTGCCATCTTGATGCTCGAGTGGAAACTGTTGTTGTAGGAAAATTCTACTAGAGGTAAGTGCTCGTCCCAGTTCCCTTGGAACTCGACAGTACATGCTCTCAGCATATCTTCCAGTGTTTGAATCATTCTTTCGCTCTGACCATCAGTCTGCGGATGGTAAGCTGTACTCAAACACAACTTCGTACCCAATTCCTCTTGTAGACTTCTCTAGAACCTTGATGTGAAACGACTATCACGATCCGATACAATCGTAAGAGGAACACCGTGAAGTCTTACTATCTCCTTCATGTAAGTATTTGCGAGCTTATCCATAGACCACCTTTCGTTGGCTGCTATAAAGTGTGCACTCTTAGTGAAACAATCCACGACCACCCAAATCATGTCATGTCCGTTCTTCGTCCTGGGCAGTTTAGTCACAAAATCCATGGTGATGTCTTCACATTTACCCATGGGTACAGGTAAAGGTTCTAAACTCCCATACAGTTTCTGATGTTGTGCCTTCACTATTGCACATGTTACACACTCAACCACATACTTTGCAACATCGATCTTTATCGTTGGCCACCAGTAGTAGGGTTTTAGGTCCCTGTACATTTTAGTGCTACCGGGATGAATTGAGTACATGGTCTTGTGCGCTTCTTCCATCAGAAGTTCTCTTACTCCTCCTGTCTTAGGTACCCAAATCCGATCTTGGAATACCTTCAGTCCTTGACGGTTTGTACCGAATACCAACGTCTTTCCCAAACGTTCTTCCTTTCGGTCATTCTTTTTCTGAAGCTTCTTCTTGAGCTTTCTTCATACTTTCCACAATTGTCGAGACAACTTCAATTCTCAACGCTCTTGGCCTTTTCCTTTCAAGATTGACTTTCCGACTGAGAGCATCAGCAACATCATTTGCTTTACCGGGGTGGTAAAGTATCTCACAGTCGTAGTCCTTGAGTAATTCTAGCCAGCATCGTTGCCTCATGTTCAATTCTTTCTGATTAAAGAGATACTGGAGACTCTTATGATAAGTGAAAAGCTTGCACTTCATGCCATAGAGGTAATGCCTCCATATCTTTAAGGCGAATACTACCGCTACCAACTCCAGATCATGAGTGGGGTAGTTCTTTTCGTGTTCTTTCAATTGTCGAGAGGCATATGCTATCACCTTTTCTCTTTGGGTCAGAACACAACCCAACCCGACTCCAGATGCGTCACTGTAGACTACGAAGTCTTCGACTCCATCGGGTAGAGAAAGAATCGGTGCTTCACATAACTTCTTCTTTAGCTTCTCGAATGCCTCATCGTATTTCTCACTCCATGAATATGTAGCTCCTTTGTGGGTCAACGCTGTCAATGGAGCAGCTATCAAAGAAAAACCTTGGATAAATCTTCGGTAATATCCGGCTAATCCTAGAAAGCTTCGAATCTCCGTGGGACTCTTTGGACGTTCCCACTTCATTACAGCTTCGATTTTTGCTGGGTCAACCATTATTCCCTCCTGGTTAACCACATGACCCAAGAATTGGACTTCTCGGATCCAAAAATCACACTTGGAGAACTTTGAATACAACTTCTCCTTCTTCAATACCTCCAACACCTCTCGTAGATGCTTGCCATGCTCCTCCTAGCTTTTTGAGTAGATCAGAATGTCGTCGATTAACACTATCACGGATTTATCGAGGAATGGTTTACAAACCCTGTTCATCAAATCCATGAATGCTGCTGGAGCATTGGTTAGTCCAAACGACATAACCAAGAACTCGTAGTGTCTATATCTCGTTCTGAATGCAGTCTTCTAAATATCTTGATCTTTCACTTTCAGCTGATGATACCCTGACCTAAGATCGATCTTTGAGAAATAGCTCGAACCTTGTAGCTGATCGAATAGGTCATCAATCCTTGGCAAAGGGTACTTATTCTTTACCGTTGCCTTGTTAAACTCTCTGTAGTCTATGCACATTCACATGCTTCCGTCTTTCTTCTTTACGAAGAGCACCGGAGCTCCCCAGGGTGATGAACTAGGTCGAATGAAACCGTTGTCCAACAGCTCCTGAAGTTGCGTCATGAGCTCATTCATCTCCGTCAGTGCTAATCGGTAAGGTGCCTTTGCTATCAGTGTTGTACCTGGAAACAAGTCTATCCGAAACTCCACTTGTCTATCAGGTGGTAATCCGGGAAGATCTTCGGGAAAGACTTCCGGATAATCACACACAACCGGTATATTCTGTACCTCTTTCTTTTCCTTCTTAGCATCGATTACGAATGCCAAGTATGATGCACATCCCTTGGACAAACATTTTCTGGCTTTCATCAGGGAGATGATTCCGGAATTTACTCGGCGTTTGTCCCCGTACACCATAAATGACTCTTTTCCGGGTGGGCTTACCCTTACTATCTTCTTTCGGCATTGAATCTCAGCATCGATGGTGCTAAGCCAATCCATTTCCAGAACGATGTCGAAACCGTTCAATTCTATGGGTAACAGCTCCTCGTGGAATTCATTTCCGTTTATGTCGATGACTATGTTCTTAATACGATCACTAACAGGTACGAACTTGCCACTAGCAACTTCCACAATTAGGGCATTATCAAGTTTTTCTACAGGCAATGCTAATTTCCCACCGAATGTATGCGACACAAAGGAGTAGTTGGCTCCGGAATTAAATAGTATATTGGCAGGCAATCCATTTACAAGAAAGGTACCTGAAGCGACGTCTGCTGCCTCCTTCGCAGCCTCGAGCGTCATCTGGAAGGCTCTTGCCTTCGGCTTCGGTGGAATGTTGGGTCTTCCCGCCTCCTTCTTCTTCGGGCAGTCCCTCGAAATGTGCCCTTCCTCGCCACACCCATAACAGACTTTCTTGGTGAGGGTGCATTCATTGGCATAGTGCCCGGTCTTTCCACACTTAAAGCAAGTGACTTCTCCGTCGCATTTTCCGGAGTGCTTCTTCTTGCACTTGTCATACCACTTTGCTTCGGCTCCTCCTCCCTTCGAACCGGACTTCGAGAATTTACTTTTCTTGTTGGACATTGAAGATCCATCGAATTTCCTTTTCTCACCAACCTCGACCCTCTCCAGACCCCTTTCCTTTTGCTGGGTCTCAACATTCTTAGCTGCTCGAACAGCTGATTTCAGAGTGGTTGCCATCTTGACTGTCAGGCCAAAGTCGGCTGGCAGTCCATTTGCGAACTTCTCAATTTTGGAGAGTTCGGTTGGCACTAGGTATGGAAACAATTTCATCTTCTCCGTGAATGCAGTAGCGTAGTCGTGAACGCTCATTCTCCCCTTCTTCAGGTTTTGGAACTCATTGTTCATATCAATCAGATCTATTTCTGAACAGTATTGCGCCTTCAGTTGTTCCAAGAACTCATCCATGACATCTTTAGGGCTTCTCCTCACGGCATTGTATCTGCCAGTAACTTCCACCAGCTCAAGATTCTAGTTTTCAGTTGTCTTACTATGAAGGCGGTCTTCTGTTTCTCGCTACAGCTGCAGCTCTCGAACACCATCTCCATTTCGGAGATCCAATCCATAATCTCAACAGGCTTTGGGCTTCCTGAGAGACTTGGTGGCTTGGCACCCAAGAAATTCTTATAAATTCGCCCATCCTTGTCGTTTCCCCTCTCCGGGTCATTCCTTCGTT
This sequence comes from Lactuca virosa, assembly GCF_052849685.1. NCBI lineage: Eukaryota > Viridiplantae > Streptophyta > Magnoliopsida > Asterales > Asteraceae > Lactuca > Lactuca virosa. The sequence continues at coordinate 258,157,074 of NC_136434.1, forward strand.
CTCCTTGAGTCCCAACTTGACTCACATGGCGGCTATAGTTCCCTTCCTCCGATTGCTCGGGACTCAGCTCGGGTTGCTCAACGGACATGGTAGGTTCGTCCCTATTTGCGTGCAACATCTGCCTCATTTCCTCCCTTTGTTCTTCTAACATAACATGAATCATGGCCTGTACTCCAGCCATGGTGATTGGCTCGGGTGCAACTTCTACTACAACAGGTATTTGCTGAATCACTGGGGGTTGATTCCTATTCCCATTCGCATTCCCAGCTCCACTGCGGGTTCTTTCCATCTTGATCTATACACCGAATAAGGTGAATTTAGATCTTTATTCAGGATAGACGTTTAAACCATCCTTATCTCTCCGAAACGTTTACATGCTAGTTCTAATATCGTAGTCGTACTTTTAGTTCTGAACACATAAGGTTTCCAGATCCGGTCGGCAACAGACCATAGATCCGAACAAGTAACATCATATAAGGCATCAATCATTTTGCACATAAAGCATATTAGGCATACTTTCCTAACTAGCTAGTGCTCACATCTCACAATCATCGCTTAGCATTCTAAGTTTAAGTCTAGAAATCCTACAAATTCCTAGTTCATTTAAACTAATGCTCTGATACCAACTGTGACATCCCCATTTTCACGGCCAGAAAAGACCGATTTTGTTTATGCTTTGTTTAAAAATCAGAGTAACATTTTAAATAAAAGTGTTGCGGAATTTGTTCCCAAAATAAAATATGGTAAAGATTTATCAAAGCATTTCCGTAGAAATGTATTTCATTAAAAAGCTCGAGATGTCATGTTCGATACAGATCAAAAGCATAAACAGTACAATATAAGCCTTACTACATTTATTCATATCTACAGGCCTATATCCGTAATCTCTCATCCCAAACATCATATATATGCTCGTGCACCACTACCTGTAATACAAGAAACTGAGTGGGTCAGGCTTGGGAGCCTGGTGAGCACATAGGGTTTTCAACCCACAATAAATAAGTTTATTAATTTCATCAACCAACAATAACCCGATTACCCGTTCCAGTTATCCTCACTTTACGTCCCTAAACACCTATCATAAGGGACCTAGCCTAAGGATCATCATCGGGATGGACACTACTGCTAAGGGGGTTCCTCAGCAATAAATGTCCTAAAGGCAAACATGAGGGGGATGGAGTACACCGGTGAACACATCGTTCACAAACACCTACAGGTTGCGAGCCTGCTAGCGTTCCAATGGACTGTCTAGAAGAGTCCGTGGTCGTCATCCATACTCCGCTAGATGACATAATCAACAACAACATCGAGGCCTCTCATCATTTTATCACACATCGTCTATTACATCTACCCATGTTTTACCCCAACATTTTGTAGATATAAAATACATATACAGTTTAAATCATTTAAAACATGTATAAAAATCTTTCATCAACATAGACAACAAGTGTTCAGACAATATGCACACATAGCACATAATTTATATTAAATACTTCATATCTATGTGTAAGATGAAAGTGACTATGCACTCACTTGTTAAGGTGGTGACTCGGAACTCGGACAGCGCTTCGTTATCTCAAAATAAGTTCTCTCTTGACAAAACCTAGTATCAATACCACTAGGGTTTAGTCTAACGTTAATCGCGACCAATTAATAGTCTAGCTATTATTATTATTATATAAGCGTTAAACAACACTCTATATAACTCATAATAGCCCACATAATTATTTTAAGGACCTAATAACATTACTATAATTATTTAAAAGCTATATTAAAAATTTCATAGGCGTAGCTCACTTACAGCGTATTTTAAAGAAAAACGGGCTTCGCTTGGAGCAGCGTTTCCGAACTGAAAGACCCTTTTTCTCGGGACTCCGGGAGCCTCGGGGCTTCCTTCGGGTGGTAGGGGGTTAACCTAGATTTTAGGGGGGTTAGGATAGTCTAGAGAGAGAAAGAAGTTAGAGAGAGAAGGAGATTTGTGTGAAAAAGTCGGAGGATCTCATAGCTATTTATAGGTCGGAGCTGCTGGGAACGCGCTGCGCTCCTCGGACCTGCGCGGGGCACTCCTCGGACGCATGGCGTTCAGTAGGTCTACGCAGGGCGTAGCCTAGGATAAGGTCAACAGATGGCACGCTGCGGATGGGGCGACGTGGAGCTTTTGAGACCAAGTAAATCCGAACGCGGGGCGTTCCTTCTACGCGGCGCGTATGCGAAGTGCAACGTGTCCTTATCGGATGCGAGACCGTGAGGAGCAAGGGAAGGATGGGAGCGTGCCACGCCATTGCATCTCGCAAATTCACTTTCCGACTTCTAAAATCATAACTTTGGCATACGAGCTCCGTTTTCGACGTTCTTTATATCCACGCGCAGGCGGGACCGTACTCTACAACTTTCGTTTAGACTCCGCGGGCTAGTTTTGACTTTATTTTAAAAGTTATATTTTTAACAGGCCGGGACATGATTGGTCGGTTAAAATCTCATAACTTCTTCATCCGACTTCCATTTTCGTCTGTCTTTTTATCGTTACGCTACTATTAAAAACCGCTCGATCTAATATTCGAACTTCGGGCTGTACACTGCTAAGCCGAAACTTCGAAAAATCATAACTTCTTCATACGAAGTCAGATTTGGGCGTTCTTTTTATGGAAGCTCTCGGTTTAACGTTTTCTACGACTTTCGTTTAGATCGCTAAGGCTAAAAGTCGCTCTATCATAAATTCACTATTTACGCTTCCCGGTGTCGTGCCGGTTCCGTCGCGAAACTTCGACGGGTCATAACTTCTTCGTTATAACTCGAATTTTGGCGTTCTTTATATCCTCGAAACCCTTGTTTCGACCACTACAACTTTATGTAAAGATATCGGGCTTATCTCACACTTTATTTTTGACACTTATTTTTATCCTTTATTATTATTCATTTATAAATAAGTAATAAGCACACAAATACACATAATTCATATAGTATTCAAATATTTCATTTTTATTATTTCAAAAGAGTTACAATAGTTGACCTAGACTATTACATCATCTAAAATGCTTAGCCCCGAAACCCGGGCGTTACAGAGTTACCGATGCGTTTACATATCATCAATGTGCAACCGACTTGTAGACTGCAACTCATATCTCTCCGTTTCAAGAATATAAGATATTATCGTCTCATGATCACTCGTGATAAAATCCATGAAATGATTCAAATGAGCGTGGGTTGAATCCAATACTCGAATCCTATTCCAGGAGTACTCATGAACAATGTAGCAAACTTGTGCTATGACTAAAACACCTCTACAGACCCATTCATGACAGTCTTGCCTCAATACCTACTTCCAAAGTATGATCGTATGTGGATGGTTTGAATAACCTAGTTATTCGGGAAGTCAAAACATGCAAAGTGAAACACAAGAATAATACTAGTCCTATATGGCCCAAAAACTTTTGAGTACCATATTGATTACTCATTATTCATTGTATAATGTTTCGATTTATCAACTTAATACTTGAATTAAAACAATAGCTATGCCATGCTCCAAGCATGCACACTATGTTTATCTATGGTCCTGACTTTGTGAAATAGATCAATTGAAAATATTTCAATGATGCTCATTTCACAATTCCATATCTTTATTGCAAGTGTAAGAATTTCAAATTCTTGTCACTGCTAGGAAGTGTTAGATTCTAAACTATCATGCAATGATTCTTCTGTAATGTCTAGGTACCAAAAGTCACAGAGACTTGACCAACGATATAACAAAATATTCCTTTGGAGATTGTTACAAGAAAATTCCATGGAAATGAAGTCTCAAATTCAAAGTACATTCCTTTGAACATCCTTCTTGCATAAAAGTTTCTAACTTCCTCATCTATTCTTCAACTCCCAATATGGAAACATTCCATATTTTCCATACGACAACACATTATTAATAGACTCCTGTCTATTCATAATAATGTCAATATGGTCCATCCATTACTATACTTCCAACTGTCCTTAAGCGACCAATCATTTGGCGAACCTTAGATTGTCCTTAAAGTGTTTAACCACTTTAGTCATATCCGGTTCTATTCATTTTCCCTCTTAATGCCTTAGGCATTTGGAAAATTAGAACACGAGAATATTATAGCGTATGCAATCAATCCTATACCCGAAACACATGGGATGCGATTCATAATGTCTAACATAAAGACATGATACTTGATCAACCTTTTGCTATAATATCTCTATTTGCCATGTTCTCATAATTCGAATTATGAAGAGGGATGCCGTAATCATAATCGAATTTGAGAACGCAACTAACATTTCCATATATAAAATTTCCTTATGTTGAATCATTCCAACATAACATTCATATATATCCTCGACTAAATTTGATTAAAAACCAATCTAAGCTTTTAGAATTGAAATGTAGTATAAATTCCTCTCCCTTAATTATAGCAAAACAACTTTTCAAATCCACAACTTTGCGAATTGAAACTTTTGTTCTCTATAATTAACATTGCTAACTTGCAACATTTTCCATAATAATTATGCTCCCACTAGCATCATAATTATTATCTTACTTGCATAGCACATATGCTCCCACTAGCTTTGGTATGTATTCAGAAATTAGCTGGACTTCTGGAAATCCATACTTATTGACTTTCTTACCAAAGTTCAGATTTCTAATACGAGATGCTTCGATAAGACTTTATCTAGGCTTCTCAAACTCATACACCTTTCCTTAGATAGCTCACATGTGTGTCTAAACAATTTTAGAACTTACAACAATAAGTCTCAAATGTTTAGACCCTTTGCCATTTCTCACAATTCAAATTATGAAGAGGGATGTCGTAATCATAATTGAATTGGAGAATGCAAATATCACAATTCTATCTCCTTAAAATCTACTTAGTGAAAGCGTTTCCTCACAATCATTTTCATGAATTGGAGAGAAACCTTATGACACTTAGATTTTATGGTGTATGTGTTCCTATCCATGTGAATTTGTCAAAACCATAATCACAAGACATGGTTAGTGACAAATCCAAACTCATATGGACTGAACTTGTTCAATCTTAATTTCTTGCCGCCTGGCAGCACAAGGGCCTACCATTGCTTCCTAGGTTGTTATGCAAACAACTAAGAACTCATAGTACTCACATGCATAGTCAACTTAACTGGAATGGGCACATAAACAAGAATATGTCAACACGATAGGTTACAAACCTCAAGTCGTGTTCTAGTGTTCGACAATAGGTTTATTCTTGATTAGTTCTTGAAACTTGTCAAGATATTTAAGACTCCCACTGACCTCTTGACATATAAGATTCTCTTGTCTTGAACCATTCCTTGACAAACAAATATTCAAGAGTTAGTGCAGATTCTAATCAAGACTAACACGTCACACCATTGGCCTTGGTTGGTCTTTGTTTTATCCAAAACATCACAACTTACCAATTTTAAAGGTACAAGAGTAGAAAACATTTTAGTCTACATTTGACAAGTGTTATATGAAACATCCCAAAAATACAGTCTAGAAATTTCGTTTTAAATCAGTAATAAAACCATAGTCATCATACGTCATAGAAAAATCACAACAATGTATCTCGGAATAATATAACAACTGTCATGTATATCAGAGTATAAACATCCCAGGCTGAACAAATGGTGTGTGCACTGCAATCTTCCCGAGCCCCTCTTTTGAAAACTGAGTACCTGAAACCAAAACTGAAAACTGTAAGCACGAAGCTTAGTGAGTCTCCCCAAACTACCACATACCATACAATAACACATACTGGGCCTTGCCCACTGCATCGGGCCCCGCCCAACATCGGACCAAAGTCCGGACTAACTTGGGCCCCGCCCACTGCATCGGGCCCCGCCTGGCATCCGACCGAAGTCCAGAATAACTTGGGCCCCGTCCACTGGATCGGGCCCCGCCTGACATCGGACCAAAGTTCGGAATAACTTGGGCCCCGCCCACTGCATCGGACCGGATTCCGGAATGTACTGAACATAACAAAACATCAACATATAACATAATCATATATACTGCATCGGGCTTGCCCGACATCGGACCGAAGCCCGGAACATATGACACATAACACAAACATGCATGAGTCACAAAGACATCAAGCATACATAACTACTTCTCGGGATTTCCCCGACATCGGACCGAAGTCCGGAACACATAACATATAACATGTAAGCTAAATCACTGCATCGGGCCCCGCCCTGCATCGGACCGAAGTCCGGAAACATACAATCTGCATCGGGCTAACCCCGGTATCCTACACTACTAAATGGGCCGACATTGGTGCCTTAGACCCGTTCCTACTGAAGGGAAACTCACCTCACACTGCTGAAGTCCCGCTGACCAAACCATAGCTGCTGGATGACAGATTCCCGATCTGTCAATATCAAAAGAACACCAACTCATAACCATAAGTCCTTACTTGGGTAAAAGACTACTTTACCCCTATCTTAGCTTGACTTAAGCCCAAGGCCCAATCCAAAGGCCCAAAAGTCTAATAATGGACCAAAGCCCAACTATGGCCCAATTTTCTAAATTGGGCCCAACCTCCACATGGTTTTGCCTTAAGGCCCAATCATTCATCGTCCAACACTTGACATTCTCATGGTCCAACATCTCATAATCATCAAGGCCCAAACTACGGCCTTTATATGGCCCAATTTTCCAAATTGGGCCCAAACCCTCACATGGGTCTTACCCTAGGCCCATTAAATTATTCTAGCCCAATTGCTTGTTCTTGGATGGCCTATTATCATCCCAATCATCAAAGCCCAATAGAAAGCCCAACTCAAGGTCCAAGTGAAACTAGGGTTTCACATAAAATGACAATTAGGGTTAAGTGTTTCTCACTTAACCCATTAAGGACTTAATCCATTAAGTCTTTTACTTTACTAGATAAATGATATGGAATAATTTGGGCTTAACACACAATCCAATCCCAATGGCCCAAAGGTGGGTCCCAATAAGTCCAAGGCCCAAATACTCATAATTAGGGTTTTCTAAACCCTAATTAGGGTTTCCACCCGAACATGGTCCAATAGGCTCAAAATTAATCTTTAAGCCCATTAGGGTTTTGCTACGTCCATTAGGGTTTTGCTAGTGGGGCACCACCCACTACCACCTCGGGTAGTGGTGGTCAATGGCGGCTCACGGCGGCGGCCACCACGTTATGGTGGTGGTTATGGTTCTTTTCATTACTCTTTTGCTAATTACAATTACAAGCTTTTAATCTACACATAAACACACACACTAACTACTCTAACACACACACAACCACCCTAGTGGTGGCCGACGGTGGCTCGTGGCGGCAGCCACCACCTCACGGTGGTGGTGGTTGTTCTTAATTTTCCAGCTAGAAAAGAAACACACACACATATACTTCAGATTGCATACAACACTCCAGCCACCCACCTGGTGGCTCACGACGGCGACAATGAAGTTTTGGCGACGGTGGTGGCGGTGATTTCTTTTGGATTTCGATCAAGCAACCCCAAGGAACAACGACTTCAATTAGAATCAGCGCACACATAACACCATTACGCACACCCACAACCACCACTCACGGTGGCTGGTGGCGGCAGAAGGGGTTTGGACGTCTACAGCTACCATGGTTGGCTGCCATGGTGGCCCCCTTGCTCTCCGGCCAACATCACACGACGACTACTGAAAAACGGATGCATACACGAGCTGGAACACGCACAACAGAACAAATGGGGAAGCGGAGGGAGGTCGCGACCCCGTCCGGCAAACGGCAGCAGCGACAGATCGTGTTCTTCTACTTCGACGTCGGTAATTGCTCGGGGCTTCAACAGATAGGAGAACGAGAGGGAGTCAGGTGGTGGTAGTGCTTCACAGATGGCGGTTGGAAGCTGATCGGAATGGAGGGATAAGGGTGGCGGCTAGAGGTTGAAGGTGGAGGAAAGGAGAGTGGCGGCTGTTGCATAACATTAGGTTTAGGGTTTTTTTTTCCATGTGATGAGGGAAGGAGCGGTTATACCCCGTATCCCTTTCAAACTTATGCCCAAATATACGCTTCTTGTCCCTCCCCATCCATTCTTTTTCAAATCAACTCCAATAGTTACCATATAGCCCCTCATGACAAATTTCTTTCCACCTAGGTACATAATTTACCATTTATACCCAGTCTTCTGAAATTCTTTTCAAATCAAGTCCAATAATTACCAAACGCACCCTGACTTCTGAAATCATTTTCAAATTAAATCCAAAACTTACAATTTTAACCCCCAATTTCTAAAATTGTAACAATTACCCTCGAGACCAACACCTTGCTATATCATTACGGATTTTAGGGCTACTATTAATTTATTAATTTGCTCATTTATTTATTTAATAAACGGGGTGTTACATTATAAACCTTTCTTAAGATTATGTCACTCAAGGCTCAATCTTGGAGTATGACTCTAAGAATCGATTTGGAACGAAGTATGACTCATCTTTTAGATTTAACCATTTCAATAATTCACGATTCCTCTTCTTAGCCATACAAATTGTGACAACCCGATATTCCAAATCAATGTAATGTTCAAATATTATAATATATTTTTGGAATCAATAAAAAATAGCGTTAAAAATGAAATATTCTAAAGTCTCAATTGGGATAAATAAAATGTTAGATATCGTGTCAAGTTTTTCAAAAATATATAGAACACTCAAATCCGAGTTATAACGAAAAAGTTATGACCAATCGAAAATCCGCGACACAACCGGTAAAACACTGTTAAGCGTAATAAGTGAAATTTCAATAAAATACTTTTTAGCCTTAAGTATCTAAACAAAAGTCGTAGATAATAACAGACCGTGAGCGTACATAAAAAGAACGTCCAAATCTGACTTCGTATGAGGAAGTTATGATTTTTCTAAGTTTCAGAACAGCAGTAGACAGCTAAAAACTCGAAATAAAGATCGAACAATTTTTAGCCGACGCAACCTAAACGAGAAGTGAAGATCTCGACAATAGTAGTACAACGGTAAAAAGACAGACAAAAACGGACATCGGATGAAGAAGTTATGAATTTTTAACGGATTTATCCTGTCCCGGCCTATTAAAAATTATATAATTAGAAATAAATTCAAAATTTGCCAACGAAGTCTACACGAGAGTTGTAGAGTATATTCTCACCTATGCGTGGATATAAAGAACGTCAAAAACGGAGCTTGTATGCGAAAGTTACGGATTTTCAAAGATTTGGGCACACACTTCGAGGCTTATCCGAAGGATTACGCCCCGCGTACGAGGGTATGCCCAGCGTACGCAAATGAAGGGCCTCAGATCGACCATGTCGCCCCTATGCCCTCTACTCCCGTACCATTCGAAGACCGGCGACCGATGACGTCATCGATGACGTACGCCCCGCGTACGAGGGTACGCCCAGCGTACGAGGTACGCCCCGCGTACGAGGCTGCCTCCACCACTATAAATAAAGATGCGAGGGTGCCGACTCCATTTGCTAATTCACACTATTTCTCTCCCACTTTTTCACTTCTAAGCCCCTCGAGACTACCCCGACGCCCCGGTTACGTATCCAAGTCCCGACGAAGGTCCGAAGCTCCGAGATTCCCGAAAAATTCACCACTTTCCGGTCGAAGTGCTGCCCGAGAAAATATCGTTTTCTTCAAAACACCACACTTTCCAGGGGAGTTCATACCCCTTATTTTCACGTTTTTACTATACTTTAGGGGGGGAAATACAAGTGAAACACCAGAAAAACTTATGTTAAAATACGAATCGTTACATATGGTTTCAAATACTTTACCTACATTTTGTTTATAAATGTTAAACAATATTACTACCAACGTTACACTTTACATGCAAAGTTGGTATTACACCGAGTTTTTATCATCAAATGGAACACACTTTCGAAAAACTATAATGGGTATAGTTTACAAGTTATTCATGACAATTTACATACTATAAACACTATAAAAAGGAAATACTTACATTTACAACAAGATGGACTTTTCATTTCGTAAATCTATTGATACTAAATTTTGTGAGACATATGGCTTCACCTTACTCTCACGTACGCTTTTCAAGTCCTGTATTATAAACCATAATCTCTTGTAGGGAGAGCGTGATACTTGTGTATAGATCTATACGGGATTGGCAATCCCGCACCTAAACTGTTAGCTACAGTTACACCGGCAGGTCTGGGGTGACAAACGTCATAACACTTCAACGCCTGAAGAACGTTGTTACAGGCAGTCTGGGTCAATAGCATGGTTATAAAACTCACATGGAGTATCAAAACATTTTTAGTTTACGAGACTATTAAATGCATCAGTAATTACATTATATATGTATAAATCCACTTACACCATTTTTAGTATGAAACATACTTATGCATTCCAGTCTTTGTAACTTTTCAAACTACCACACATACATGGAAAATATTGGATTTTCTAGAAACACGTTCAGTTATTTTTTTCCGAAAGACATACAATTTTAGTACAAAAACGCTTATGAACTCACCAACTTAATTGTTGAAACTTTTTCAAAACTACTTGTATTTCTTAGGGATTCAGTAATACAGGTAAAACATCAGCTTTTGGAGAAGGGACGCTAAGGCGTCAGTTTTCAAACTTATTAAATCATCATATTGTAATTTATTTTTGAGACATGTATCACATGCAACAATGTAACTTTTTAATTATATTTATGATGGTTGTGTTTACTTTCTTTACAAATATTCAACAATTATGATACTACATGAAGTCATCCACCCCCGAATGTTTCCGCCATTCTGGTTTGGGGGTGTGACACAAATGCACTACGATATCCTTAGAGGATCAATTGTGATATGGTTTTCCATAATCATTAAGATGATCATAAAACACAATACTCAAGTACTCTCCCATCTCTTCAGATTAGAGAAACATTTATCTTTCGGCCTAATTTCATTCTTCTCATTCGTCCTGCCATACATTGAAACTTTTCCAAAGATTCAGAATTATACTTAATCTTGTAAGTATAACTAAACTTTAGTAAATCATAAAGAATAGTCTTATCGTTCTTTGTGGTGGACCTGACCAGCGCACACCCAGTGTACCCGATCCTCTAGTCCTTCACTTGACTCACGTATTCATGTGAACAAGGAGTTAGTCTTTAATTTCCCAAAGACGAAAATTCTCATTCATCATACAATACAAGTTGCATGATTCCAAGTTTCTATCCAGCTGAAACTTGCGTGATGAGAATCTTTCCTTATTTAGTAAATTCTGACACAGCCACAAACGAAAGAATCAAATCCATTTTCCAATATTGCTATTAATGGAAACATATAAGCAACAAATTTTCACAAATTCCATTGTAAGGAAATTTTTAAAATAAGATAAATTTCAAAATTTTTCTTTATTTATAAAAATTGCGGAAAACTTATCCTTACAATGCAAATACAAGTGAAGATATGTTGTTATCTATTCCTAAGCAATCTATCATAACTCTTAAGTAGCAGCTCACAAATCTGATCATCGAACCATGCGATCGAAATCTATCTCTTCGCGATCAGACTCAGCATACTCTTCCTTTAAGCTTCCTTTCATTTGTTCGATTCTTCAAAACATCAAAATGTAATTACATTACATCATGTATTAAGAATCTCCAAATATGAACTTAATAGAGTTAGAAAGTGGATTTTACCTGAAGTAGAGTCAAAAGTTTTGACTTTACCATCCTTGCGATCTTTCAGGTAAATATGGCAGCTTCGCAACCAATGCCCCTTCTCTTGGTAACAAAAACATATGGACTCTATGGGAATGGCACACGAGACTATCTCAGACTTAGCCTTTCCTTTTACCATTTGGTAAAATGACTTGACCATGGCCGATCCCTTTCCATTGAGAAGAGAAAGCTTATATGGACTTTCAATGTTACCATTGTCAACGTCCATGGAAGTTTGGGAAATAGATCTTCCAATCAAATTTGCATTACCGGTGCGCCAAATCATTCTTGATTCAGCAGCAAGAAGCAAATATGTTAGATCAATAAGGGTCATGTCGTGATCTCCCATATAGTAGTCCTTAAAGAACCTGCTATATGACTTAGGAAGTGATTGAAGAACCCAGTCAACAGCCAACTTCCTTGAGACTTCGACACCCAACTCTCCCAGCTTGTCAGTATGTAACTTTTTCTTCAAGACATGAGCACATACATACTTTCCTTCCCGCCAATAGGGCTTTAAGTGACCTAGAACTTGTGGGTTAGGGAGAATTATTGGAGGAGGTGGAGGAAGTGAAGTTCCACTACAACACGAAGAAGGGATTAATCTTTCACCTTGATCGCCTTGTGGAAAATCATCTTTATAAAGAAAGTTTTTTTTCAAAAGATTTGGGAAGACCATAGTTGTCTGAACTAGACATCTATAATGGGAGAAATTCAAGTTTAGTTGATTTTAGTCCTTAATATAACACCCAACAAGAAATATTAAGGCTAGGACCCAACCCAATATTTACAATTTGGAAGAGAGATGCCGTAATCCTTTTGCAAAATATTTGAAGGTAGGTAAATGACGATTTACCAATTTCCACTATGAAAAATGAAAATGAATTTTAGTTTTTAAATGAATTGAAATTCCTAGATCTTTTGAGATTCATTGAACTTTTCAATGGCATGTTTAAATCTCGATTGTGCCCTTCAAGTTTGTGACTGGGATGCCGAGGATCACAAACAAGGTGTTAATAACCATGCAAATTAGCTTGGTACACCCAATGTTACAACCACCTAATCAATGTGCCGGTTAAGCACACACGCTCCATTGATCTATGATTAACATCAAGCTACCCTTTGCCACGCACTGCCAGTCCCAGATTAGTGTGCCGGTTAACCACACACTAATCTACAAGGGAGAAATTCATGTTTAGTTGATTTAAGTCCTTAATATAACACCCAAATGAAATATTAAGGCTAGGACCCAACACAATATTTTACAATTCGAAAGAGGGATGCCGTAATCCAATTGCAAAATATTTGAAGGTAGGTAAATGATGATTTACCAATTTCCACCATGAAAAACAAAATTGATTATTAAGTTTTAAATGAATTGAAATTCCTAGATTCTTTTGAGATTCATTGAACTTTTCAATGGCATGTTTAATCTCGATTGTCCCCTTCAAGTTTGTGACTGGGATGCCGAGGATCACAAAAAATGTGTGAATAACCATGCAAATTAGCTTGGTACACTTAATGTTACAAACCATCCAATCAATGTGTCGGTTAACCACACACGCTCTATTGATCCATGATTAACATCAAGCTACCCTTTGCCACACACTGTCAGTCCCAGATTAGTGTGCCGGTTAACAACACACATTCCACTAATGACATAACAAGGTGCAAAGTGCAATTTCATGGGTTAGCACCAAATTCACATTTTCCTAAGTAACTAAGATTGGGAATTTATAAGTGTTTAGTTACTTAGTATTTCATTATACTTTTAATGAAAATTTAAATGTCCTGTCAAACCCGTTCGGCTAACGACCCTCCACCAGTCAAGGAAGCGGTGGGTGAGAGTGGACACCTATTAAACTGCCATTTTATAGGCAGTAACCTTATACCCCCTTATAGACCAACTTCGTGAATGAGGCCTACTAACGGTAAGACTGACTTTACTCTTATACATATATATAAATATTAAACCTATAATATTATAATAGTATAAGGGTTGAATTTTAAACTTTTAAAACTCTAGGGTTTGGAACTAAAGTATTCAAAATGTGAAACTTTACAAATTCCAAAACTTGAGGGCAAGTTTTCAAACTTGTCAAAACTTTTCAAATTCATAACGTATGAGTTTAATATAGGTTTTAATGAAAAGACTCTTGAAAATCCATAACTTGAGGACAAGTTATGGAGTTCATAAAACCATTTATGGGAAAAAGACTCTCGAAGTTCATACCCTATGATTTTAATGACCTCTTTAAAAGGAAAACTTTTCATTTTCCCTAACTTGAGGACAAGTTATAGAATTCATCAAAACCATTTAGAGCAAAAATTCTAACAAGACAATTCATATCAAACAAATTTCATGTAATTAGCCTAACCATATAAACTAATCCAAAACATGAAACTTTGACAATTATCTTTTAAATTGGATAAGCATGATCATTACCACATCAAAAACAGGTTTATAAGTTCAAAAACAGTTTAGAGTAATGATCCAAGTCTAATTCCAGCCTTAGAACTCGAAAATCTGCATCCAGGAGCACCAACTCGTCGAGTGCATTAACTGACTCGCCGAGTTGGTCAGATTATAGAGTGGACTCGTCGAGTTCCCCGTTAGACTCGGCGAGTCCACTGTCCAGATCGCAAAAAATTGATTTTTTTTAGCTTTTGAAAGCAAGTAGCATCAAGTATATTGGAAAACAACCCTAGGCTTTGATACCACTGTTGGGTTTTGAGCATTCTAACACTCCTATGGTGTACATGCAACCCTAGATGCTTTGGATCTATGTTTTCTCTAATATACATGCAAACTTTATGTTTCCAAAGCATCATCCTGACTAGCATACAATTGAGTATCTTTACTACAAAATTCTAGTTAGATGACATACCTTTTGTTGTAGGTGGAACCCTTGGACCTTTAAGAAGTTAGCACCAATAGTATGAATGCCTCAAATGGAATCACAACACACCTAGAACAAAGGATAACTTGAGAGAATGTGTCTTGCACTCATATTCGGCTAGATCTTCCAAAGAACACATGTGTAACCGATTTCATGAGCTAGGGGCTTCTTATATAGTGTGGCTTAATTAGGGTTACACCATGCAAACCCTAATGTGCATGACCTTCCATATTCCTCATGCTCCATGGGTTTAAACCTCCATGGATCATCCATGGGTTTAGCCCAACATAAAGAACTATGGATCATAAGCCCACATTATAAGAATGAATGATTTACATAATCAATCCCCGTATATTTAATTAGTCTCTTTTGATCACATAATTAATTCCAAATTAATTCTTGATCAATACTAATTAAATAATATGATTAATATATTAGAACTAGTAATATATTCATAAACCATAAATAACTTCTTATCAAAAGTCCATCCTATCAAATTGTACTGATGATATGCAACCCAAATGGACCATGCTACTCTCGGGTCAAGTACATACCAATAATAGTTATGGGCTTAGACACCTAATCCAACAGAGTTATGCTAATAAGATTGTAATTATTATGCTAGTGGGAGCACAATTATTATGTTAAGTGTTGCGAGTTAGCAATGTTAATTATAGAAAACAAAAGTTTCAATTCGCAAAGTTGCAGGGTTTGAAAAGTTGTTTTGCTATAATTAAGGGAGAGGAATTCATACTTCATTTCAAATCTAAAAGCTTAGATTGAGATTTTAATCAAATTTAGTCAAGGATATATATGAATATTTTGTTGAAAAGATTCGACATAAGGAAATTCTATATATAGAAATGTTATAGCAAGAGAATGGTAAAGTATCATGTCTTTATGTGAAACATTATGTATCGTATCCCATATGCTTCAGGTATAGGATTGATTACATATGGTATAATATTAATATGTTCTAATTTTCCAAATGCCTAAGGCATTAAGAGGGAAAAAGGACTAGAACGAGAGATGACTAATATGGTTAAGCAATTGTCGAGGATAATCTGAGGTTTACCAAAGATTGGTTGCTTATGGACAGTTGGAAGTATATTGTAAATTTTGGAAGGACCATATTGACATATTCTGAAAAGAGGCAACTCTTGTTCATAAGTGATAGTCAAAATGGTAATATGGAAATGTTTCCATAAGTGGAAGTTACTCTTTAAATCTGTGTAAGATTAGAAAACTTAATGCAAGAAGGATGTTCAAAGGAATGTAATTTGAATGTGAGACTTCGTTTCCATGCAATTGCTCTCCATTGGAATATTTGTAATATGTTGCCAAGTCTCTATGAATTTTGTGCATAGTCATTACAAGAGGATCATTGCATATAAGTTTAGAATCTAAACAGATTATAGCAAATGGCAACAATTTGGTATTCTTACATATATGATAAGGATTTGGAATTGAAAAATGAGAATCATTGAAATGTTGTCCATTGATCTATTTCACAAAGAGAGGACCATAGGTAAACATAGTGTGCATGCTTGGAGCATGACATAACTATTGTTTTAATTCAAGTATTAAGTTGATTAATCGAAACATTATACAATGAATAATGTGTAATCAATATGGTGATAAAATAAAAGGTGTTTTATTTATATTCATAAGTTCTGAGACCATATTGGATTCGATTATTCTTGTGTTTCACTTTGCATGTTTTGACTTCCCGAATAACTAGGTTATTCAAACTATCCACAGTCGATCATACTTTGGAAGTAGGTATTGAGGCAAGACTGTGATGAATCTGACTGTAGATTGTCTAGGTGTTTTAGACATAGCACAAGGTTGCTGCCGTGTTCATGAGTACTCCTGGAATAAGATTCGAGTATTGGATTAAACCCACGCTCATCTTAATCACTTCATGGATTTTACCACGAGTGATTGTAAGACGATAATATCTTATATTATTGAAACCAAGACATGTGAGTTGTATTTTACAAGTCGGTTGCACATTGACATATGTAAACGCACAAGTAACTTGGTGTTATAAAACATATTGTTGTGTGTGATTTGATGAGTAAGTACAAGCAAGCATTTGAGTAAAAGTTTATCCGTTCCTTTTACCCAATGTGGATAAAAGCGATATCTGTGGGCCCCTCGATGATTTAGTGATGACACCCTAAGCGATTGGCCAAACCTGGAATGATTTGATTTGTTCAATTAGTCAGTTGTCATAAATCGGAAATCGGGAAACAACAGATGGACAGAGAGAATGATTATAATCGATGTCTCAGTCCATATGATATCTTGTAGAATGGAGGAATATATGATCCCTTATCTAATGGACGCGTCATTGACTAGGTCAGAGTTCGACAACGGATTTTAAGAGCTACAATTGCTAGTCGGGTTGTGGAGTCGTACTTGCAATAATAGTTATTAGACTTATACAAGTGGGAGACTGTTCGATTAGGTGTCTAAGCCCATAACTATAAATGGTATGTACTTGACCCGAGAGTAGCATGGTCTATTTGGGTTGCCTTCACCAGAGCAATTTGATAGGATTGACTTTTGAGAAGAGGTTATTTATGATTTATTAATATATTATAAGTTCTAGTATATTAATATGAAATCATGTTATTTAATTAGTATTGATCAAGAATTAAATTGGAATTAATTTAGTGATCAAAAGAGACTAATTAAATTAACGAGGACCGATTATGTAAATCAATGATACATATAGTGTTTGGGCTATTGGTCCATGTTGGGCTAAGTTTTATGTAAGTATCCATGAAGAGTTAGCCCACATGAAATATGGATCATAACCCAAGTGTATGGATTAGGGTTTACCCATGACTCTTGGAATCCTACACCATATAAATGTTGCCCCTTAGCCAAAATCGACCACTTGTGCATTCTAAGTGAAGCCTAGCCGGTTTGGAGTCCATATTCTCTCTCAAAAGTCCTCCATTTGTTCATGGTGTTTGTGAACCATCTGAGGCATCACATTTGAGGTGCTAATTTCTTAAAGGCCAAAACTACAAGCTACAACAAAGAGGTAATTCTATAACTCAATTATATGTTGTTTATGTCAATTTTATGCTAGTTGTAGGCTTCACGCTTTGGAAACAATATTGCATGTATACTTAGAGAAAACATAGATCCAAAGCAATTAGGGTTGTATGTGCACCATAGGATGTTGTTGTATACCAAAACCCAACAGTTTCATGGGTGGGTTGTGCGGGGTCAGTCGACCTGTTACGAAATACTTAGCCTTCCTCTAGGAGTGAGGATTGAGCGCTCGCCATGCATATGTATATTTTTATGGTGTTGTAATGATACTTGAGACAAATATGGGAAGGTGTGGAAGGTAGTATGGGCCAGTACTACTGAAAGCACAGGACCCATACGCGTAGCAAGGAAGTCACGGCCCCTAGGGCTTGTTGGGAGTTGGTTCCCCGACTATTGTATGGAATGTATGATATCCTCCTGGTATATTTTCAGCATGGTGGTTACGAGGCGATACACTGCTGGAGTTACATGAGGCTGCTAGGCGGCGTGAGCTTGAGATCGAGTTACAGTTACGGGAGTAGAGGCAGTCCCCGACCCAGTCACAGCCTGCGCCGAAGTGGCCCAAGACCTCTTATTCTAGGTCTGGGGGCCAGCGCGACCGCACTTGTGGGAAGTGCGGGAACAGTCATTCGAGAGTTTGCAGATCGGGTAGTGCATGCCAAAAATGCAGCAAGGAGGGGAACTTTGCGAGGGATTGTCGCCACCCAGCCCCGGCTCAGGATATGAGGATTTTCTATCACTGCGATCAGGTTGGTCACGTGAAGACCAACTGTCCACAGCTCGCTTCCAGGCCGGCGCAGGCTCCAGCGCCGAATACACTGAGGATTACTGACGGGAGTCAAGGTAGGGCAGGGCCCCCGAGGGCTCAGGGACACGCCTTCCAGCTTACAGCCGAGGAGGCCGGGGCAGCACCAGATGTGGTTGTTGGTATGTTTCTATCCTTTATCTTACTGATTATATATGTTTTACGCTTATATGTGTTGTACCATGTTAGGTACATTCTTAATGAACTCCTTACCTGCTTTGGTATTATTTGACTCGAGGGCGAGTCGGTCATTTGTCTCTCGATCATTCAGTAGGAAGTTCGGTCTGCCTGTAGGAGAGCTAGAGTGTCCTTTGCGAGTCTCCATCGCCAACGAACACGGGATTTCTGCTTCTTCAGTTTATCAGGGCTAAATTTTGGAGATCTTCAGGGTGTCTTTCCCGATTGTTTTGATTCTAATTCCCATGGGGGAATTTTGTGTGATAGTGGGTATGGACTGGCTGAGTCGATTCGGTGCCATGATCGACTGCGAGGGTCAGCGTGTAGTAGTTCGAACTCCAATTGGGGGAGAACTCGTTATCTTTGGCGAAGGCACCAGAGTGGGTTCAGAGTTTTGCTCAGCTGCCAGGGCTCGACAGTATATTCAGCACGAATGTACGGGTTACTTAGCGTATGTGGTGGATACGCGGGTCAGGGATCAAGGTTCGGTTTCAGAGGTTCCAGTCGTCAGGGAGTTCGTTGACGTGTTTCCGAAGGAGTTACCCGGAGTGCCTCCGGAGAGGCAGGTCGAGTTAAGGATCGACCTGTGCCAGGTGCGGCCCCTATCGCCAAGGCGTCGTACCGATTGGCACAACCTGAGATGCAGGAGCTGTCATCTCAGCTGCAGGAGCTGCTAGGCAAGCAGTTCATTTGTCCGAGCAGTTCTCCGTGGGGAGCACCGATTCTCTTCGTGAAGAAGAAGGATGGTTCACACTGGATGTGCATTGACTACCGGGAGTGGAACAAGCTAACGGGGAAGAACCGTTATCCACTACCACAGATCGATGATCTCTTCGATCAGCTGCAGGGAGCATATTGGTTCTTCAAGATAGATTTGAGGTCCGGGTACCATCAGGTCAGGGTACAGGAGGAGGACGTGGAGAAGACCGCGTTACGGACTCGTTATGGACACTACGAGTTCGTGGTAATGCCATTTGGGCTCACCAACGAGCCATCTATATTTATGGACCTAATGAATCGGGTATGTAGACCGATGCTTGATTGCTCAATCATAGTGTTTATAGATGACATCTTGGTGTATTCGAAGACCAGAGAGCAGCCCGAGGAGCATCTTCGGGAGCTATTGGGAGTTTTGAGACGAGAACGGATTTATTCCAAGTTCTCAAAGTGTGAGTTCTAGTTACGAGACGTTCAGTTCCTTGGACATCTCGTTAACCAATAGGGGAATTTGGTCGATCCGGCCAAGATCGAGGCCGTTATGCAGTGGGAGGTTCCGAAATCTCCCTCGAATATCAGGAGCTTCTTGGGATTGGCAGGGTACTACCGGAGATTCATACATGATTTCTCCAAGATTGCAGTACCCCTCACTCGTCTGACGAGGAAGGGAGTAGATTTCTGGTGGGGCCCTGAGCAGCAGAGGGCATTTGAGACCCTCAGGCAGCGACTTTGCGACGCTCCAGTCTTCACTCTCCTGGAGGGAGTTGAGGATTTTGTATTGTTATGTGATGCATCCATCACGGGACTGGGAGCAGTCCTCATGCAGAGAGGATGAGTGATAGCCTATGCATCGCGACAGTTGAAGCAGCATGAGATGAGATACCCCACGCACGATTTGAAGTTGGGAGCGGTGGTATTCGCTTTCATGATTTGGAGACATTATCTCTACGGGGTTCGCTGTACCATTTACACGGACCACAAGAGTCTGAGACACATCATGGATCATTTACAACTGAACATGAGGCAGCACAGGTGGCTGGACGTAGTCAAGGATTACGACTGCGAGATCCTTTACCATCCGGGTAAAGCGAACGTGGTGGCGGACGCCCTCAGCCGCAAGTCGGCTGGATCTTCTACTCCAGCGACATGTATGAGGATATCAGTGGATTCTCCACTTATGAGATTGATCGGGGAAGCTCAGGCTGAGGGTGTACGGCAGGAGAACTGGAAGCTTGAGCGGATTAGAGGCGAGATCACCCGATTTGTGCAGGACAGTCGGGGGTTATTGACCCGTTGCGGTCGGGTCTGGGTTCCGATGTCTGGTGGGGTCAGACAGATTGTACTGGAGGAGGATCATAAGACTCGCTTCTCTATTCACCCGGGGGCAACCAAGATGTTCCGGGATCTGCGTTTGAGTTACTGGTGGCCATGCATGAAGCGAGAGATCGCTTGGTACGTTGAGAGGTGCTTGACTTGCAGGATGGTCAAGGCCGAGCACCAGAGGCCGCATGGCAAGCTGCAGCCTCTAGAGATTCCCATGTGGAAATGGGAGCAGATCACGGTGGACTTCATCACCAAATTGCCATGAACGGCAAAGGGTTTCGACGCTATATGGGTCATCGTGGATTGACTGACCACGAGTGCCCACTTTCTGCCCATTCGGGAGAGCTCATCGGCCGAGAAGCTGGCCGATGTGTATATACGCGAGATTGTCGCTTGCCATGGGGTTTCGGTCTCTATCGTTTCAGACCGTAATGTTCGGTTCACCTACCGTTTCTGGGAGAAGTTCCACGAGGAACTGGGCACGTGGCTGCATTTCAGTACAACTTATCATCCGCAGACATACGGCCAGAGCGAGCGGACCATTCAGACCCTCGAGGATATGTTGCGGGCCTGCATTATTGACTTCGGTGGGAGCTGGGACTCCTACCTACCCCTTGAAGAGTTCTCTTACAACAACAACTTTCACTCCAGCATTGGTGCTCCATCTTATGAGTTGTTATATCGACGAATATGGCGTGCCCCCGTCTGTTGGGGCGAAGTTGGTCACATGGTGATGGGACAAACCGAGGTAGTTCTGCAGACCACTGAGATGATTCAGCAGATCAGACAGAGGCTGTAGACTGCGCAGAATCGGCAAAAGAGTTACGCCGACCGATGCCGATCTGAGTTAGAGTTTAAGGGTGGTGACATGGTACTCCTGAAGGTATCACCCTGGAAGGGTGTGATTCACTTCAGGAAGAGGGGGAAGTTGGGTCCCCGATACATTAGGCCATTCATGATCATTGTCAGGGTTGGCAAGGTGGCATATCGACTAGATCTCCTGGAGGAGCTTAGCCAGATCCACAACACTTTCCACCTTTCACACTTGCGGAAGTGCATACTAGATGAGGAGGCAGTGGTGGTATTAGATGATATTCAAGTCGATGAGCGCCTGGATTACGTGCAGAGCCCAGTGGCCATTCTGGAGAGGAAAGTGAAGGTTCTACGGAACAAGGAGGTACCTTTGGTAAAGGTACAATGGGAGCATCGAAGGGGATCCGAGTGGACTTGGGAGCCGGAGGCAGAGATGCGGGAGCATTACCCAGAGTTGTTCACCGCAACAGACTTCTAGGATGAAGTGTAGTTCAAGTGGGGGATTATTGTAACACCCCGACTCCCAGGTATAATTTTTAAAGTTTTATATTCAATATTAGAGACCTACTCGACGAGTTGGCTGCCCCAACTCGTCGCGTAGAATCGGTTATGGCCGCGTGGTTTATGGAACCTACTCGACGAGTTGGTGGACGCCAACTCGACAAGTAGAGGCTGTGCATGAAAACCCTAATTTTTAGGGTTTGCACCCTATTTAAAGGACCTTAAGTCTTTTCCCCCAGCCACCCTTGCCACTTTTGATGTCCAGAAGCAAACCCTAATAGATCTAACTCTATTCTTGAGTGTGTGTGAGGCTAAAAGTCTGTGTTTGGTGCATTTCTTGAAGAGGCTTGAAAATTTAGAGGCTTGGAACAAGAAGAAGCTTGTAGATCCAGTATCTACCTCGTGTTGGCATCCAGTAGATGGTAAAAAGTCCTTACCTTGGCTTTCCATTTTCTAGATCTCTTTTTATGTTAGTATATGGGCATTTTGGTGCAAAAAGGGGGTCATGCTCGGGTTTGAGCTTGTCATGAGAATGTGGTTTAAGATCTGGACTCCCCTAGGCCTTCATGAACATAAAGTTCTCGACTTTATATAGTCCTAGCCCTTTTCCATGTCCAAAACCTTCTTCTAAGGTTAGTTTTGAGTGTTTTAGCTTCTTGAAGCCTTGCATGCACGTAAAGTTAGCAACTTTACATGATAACTACACCCTAGGAGCCTAGATCTACAGTTTGGAGCTTTGGTTTAGCTTAAAAGCATATGAACGAGAAAAGGACTGAAGGAACTCGACGAGTTGCATAGTCAACTCAACGATTAGGATTAGGGTTTCCTGTTTCTGGATTCTGCATGAACTCGGCGAGTTGGCAAGATGACTCGACGAGTTGGTTAGGATTTTCCCGACATTCTAGACACTGCATGGACTCGACGAGTTGTCTGGAAACTAGACGAGTCGACTGAGTTTTTTTACGATTTCTTGAGTTCTGAAGGAACTCGACGAGCCAGTGAGCTACACTCAACGAGTTGGGTCAACATGGACTGTTGACCTTGACCGTTGACTTTGACTTTAACCAAGGGTTTACCAAGTTTGACTTTTGAGGGTATTTTGGTAATTTGGAAAATTATGGAATCAGATAAATGTTGGTTGTAGGTGTTGGTGTTCGGAACAGTGTATCGGGAGTTTGATCTTTTGCAGTACAGTTCGACATTGTGAGGTGAGTTATTCTCACTATATCAACAACATATAATGCACCAAGGCAGACCCTTTATGATTTGAATCCTGGTTATAGGATGATGTTATGTTAGTGATATGTTAGATCTGTATCCTGGTTATAGGATGATGTTATGTTAGTGACCGGTTAGGTCGGTATCCTGGTATGTAGGATGATGCTATGATTAGTGATCTGTTAGATCGGTTTGACTGTTTGTATATGCTAGCATTTGTTATCTATGTGTTCATTTTATGATTGGGGGTTGGTTGAAACGGACCTGGTTTGTGTTGTAGTCCAACATACACAGGGCGGCCCGGATAGACTACAGGACATGGGGGCATATCAGTACGGCCGATGGCCTGGAGAATGGTCCAGAGAGGCTGAAGGCCCGGTGAGGCGGACCAGACATGCTGAAGGTTCTGAGAGTGGGCCAGATAGACTAAAGGCCCAGTGAGGGCGGTCCAGTCATACTGCAAACTCTATATGCATGTTGTTTGTATGATATGGTTATGTTTTGTATGGCGTTGGTATTTAGGGGGAACTCACTAAGCTTCGGTATTACAATTGTTGATTTTGTTTCAGGTACTTCAGATGATCGCGGGAAGGCGAAGGCGTGATCGTGCATCTCCTCATGTTTTTATGATTTGATTTCTGGGATACCCTGACATGAAACTATTTTGAAAACAATTTGTAATAATTATTGGTTTTGAATGTTTTGAAAAGTTTTAAATTGGCTTGAATTTTATGGATGTTACACAACTTAATGAGACCATAATTAACCTTTCGTTGTGATAAAGAAAATGAGTTTTATAAACCAATTTTTCTTAGAACATGTTAAGATTTGTGGAATCGATTCACAACTCATTCCGCCAAAAACACTCACTTGTCATTTGCACAGTTCTTGTGGCACAGGATCACCTGGTCACTTGAATTTGTCTTATGATGTTCAAGGTAGCCTTCTTATTCTCTTGTGGGATAGGGTCACCTGGCCACTGGCTGAATGTTGATAGTACAAGATTTTGAAGAGGATAAAACATAGACCTCGTGGTCTACTATATCATGTTTCTAAAGGAACTATTTACTTTATAAAATTTTGGAGTTATGCTCACTACAACAAATATATATATATGTATATATATATATATATATATATATATATATATATATATATATATATATATATATATATATATATATATTTCCAACCAAACTAGTAGATTAAATACTTTCATTAGAATAAAAAGTACAAATTTATTTAGCTAATGTTAGACAATAAGCTCAACCACTCTAGCATATACTAACTGCATTTATATAGACTATCCTAAATGATTATTTAAGATGAAGTCTCTACTAATCCCTCTATCTCATTCCAGAAGACAAGTATATAGAAAGTTCTTTTTCTAAGTGGGAGCAATATGGAACTTTAAGAGCTAAAGAACCATAAACTAAATGCATCATAGTTTGGAACTAGCAAGTTTTCAATTGTTGTTGAATCTGAAGGTTCGTAGATCGAATACAAACTAGTAAAAAACAGTAACTATGACATCCCCAAATTCACGGTCATTTTAAAATTTTTATTTATGCTTATTTTAAAATTAGATTATCCTTTTTGAAGAATAATATTGCGGAATTTGTTCCCAGAAAACATGATAATGATATTATCAAAGCATTTCCGAAGAAATGTATTTTATTTATATTAAAACATTGGGATGCCATCATGATTACAGAAACATAAGCATAAATAGACCTTACATTAATTTACACTAATAATCTACATGTCCTTGAATCTCTCAGCAAAATGTATCTTTAATGTCACTACCTGTGATATAATAAACTAAGTGGGTCAGGTTGGGAAACTTGGTGAGTACATAGGGATTTCAATCCCACAACGTTATAACATATATACATATATTTTAGAACTCGCAAGATACAATTTCACCTCGTATAAGCAATTTACCCCACCCCGTCGATCCTCACAACGACACGATCCATACTATCGGATCTAAAATGAACAGCTTTACCTAATCCATACTCCCGGATCAGGTATGAACGACTACGTCTAATCCATGCTCTCGGATCAATGACAAATGACTATGCCGACTCTATACTCTCGGACTAGGGACGAATGACTATGTCTAATCCATGCTCTCGGATTAATGACAAATAATTATGCCCTCTCCATACTCTCAGACTAAGGACGAATGACTATGTCTAATCCATGCTCTCGGATTAATGACAAATAACTGTGCCCTTTCCATACTCTCGGACTAAGGATGAATGACTATGTCTAATCCATGATCTCAGATCAATGAAAAATTTTAAAGTTCTACCCTCCGTATATATCTCACCCATACTCATAAGGAAATACTACCCAATATTCATCTTAATTAATTTAGGCTTATTCTGTAAGTCCTAAATCATCATATACTACCAGATATGCTCTTTACATGTATTTCACGCAATATCAAATATCTAACACATCAAAATACATTTAATACTTTAATTAATACTTGTATTAAAATCATGTTCATGAAAGGGACTATGCACTCACTTGTTAAAGTGACGACTTGAAATTCGGGCAGTGCTTTGCTTCTAACAATCGTCTTTTCCTTCGACGAAACCTAGTATCATTATTACTAGATTTTAGTCTAATATTTACTGCGACTAATTTTTAGTCTAGATTTATTATTAACTCAAGGTCTACGAGCAATATTGTTTTTCTTGTATTATAAAAGTGTTAAACAATACTTTTTAACTACTATGTATAGACAGGGGCCAACCATGAAACACCGGAGGGCAGGACCATTTTGGCATTTAAGCTGTTCTAAAATCCAACAACCCTATGCGCTCCTTCAAACCAAATTCCCCGTACCGTGAGCAGTTAAAAGGTATTATAATAATACTTTGTATAATTTATAATACTTAGCATATATATTGCTCGTAGGCTCCTAATAACGATAATGAACTTAAACATAAGTTATACTTAAAGTAGGGTAATCATAGCTCACTTACAAGGGGGTTTAGCTAGGAGCCGGGCTCTGCAGAGGCAGAACTTCTGAGCCGAAAGCTCTTCTTCTCGGAGCCTTCTGGCGCTCCAGGACTCGCCTCTAACACTTGGAAAGTGTTAGGGAATGGAAGAGAGGGTTTGGGGGTATTGGGAGAGAAAGAATGCATTTGGTGTGAAGAAATGAGAGATTTGTGCCTCTATTTATAGGCTGTCTAGGGCCTCTCACGTTGTGAGACATGCCTCTCGCTTCGTGAGCCTTGCGTAGGCACCAAGGCTTCGCCTGGTGCTGACACGTGGCGTCAGACGCAGGTAAAACAACCAATTTTAAAAAAATCATAACTTTCGCATACAAGCTCTTTATTGACGTTCTTTATATCCACGCGTAGGTATTGACAAGATCTACAACTTTCCTTTTAACCCTATTGACTAGTTCTTGACCGATTTTAAATTTAACAGTCTGAGAAGATAACACTGTTAACGACTGTGTAAAATTCATAACTTCTACATACATACACGGTTTTCGACTGTCTTTTTATTGTTTAACTCCTATTAATGAGATATTCAATTCTCATTTAGATCATTTTGGCTAAAAATTGACCGATCTATAATTCGATTTTTGAGCTGTATACTGCTATGCCAAATCTTAGAAAAATCATAACTTCCTCAAATGAAGTCAGATTTGGAGGTTCTCTATATGCACGCTCACGGTTTAACATCTACTACAACTTTAGTTTAGATTGCTAAGGCTAAAAAGTAGCTTATCAAAAAATCACTTTTTACGCTACGCGATGTTGTGCCGGTTTTGTCGCAAAACTTTGACGGGTCATAACTTCTTCGTTTCGGATTTCAGCGTTCTTTATATGTACGGAATCCTTGTGACATATACTATAACTTTGGTTAAGATTATTTATGATAAATAATCTTCTATCAAAAATTCATTTTTAATGCTCATTGTCTCTAAATTGACTAGCCCGAATCTACGGGCATTACAATAACAAATAACACAGAGTTATTACAAAGATGTTGTCACTAAGAAATGATTCTCACGAAGAGAATCAACACAAAGCGGCGATTAGGGTTGCAATAAGAACAACCTGATTACATGAATATATAGTTGAACTAGTAACAATCAATGTCAACATTAACGGGATGTATTCTAATCTAAATATACAAACTGATCCTAATCACTAAGATTGAAGAAAATTTAGCTAACAACTAACATTACTATAATAACATAGTACAAAAAAATAGCAAAAGGTTACATGTTGATGCTGGCTTCGAGGTACATGAGCTGACGCTAGCGCTAGCGCTGGACCTAATGGTTAGCGTGCATTAGTACTTGACTCATCAGATTATAAGGTTCGACCTTAAAATCTCCCCTGATTTGATGATGTCAAAACTAACTCTAATTGAATCGTTAGCTTCATCCAAAATTTCTTGCTTCATCCACTGCAAGTTTTCTCCTTTAAGCTCTTTAATGCGCTTGCTTAGTCCTAGTGAGATCAGCCAGTGATAATTTTGTTCCACTTCTTCATGACCCATGCACTCCAAGTGAAGATGAGTAAATGCTCATTGGGAGTAGTGTGGAGCTTTTCAGTGCATTGAAAGCACATCTAATTTTGTTCATCAAGATAGAAGATGCCATGTTCAGGCTCTCGAGTGAACAAATACTGAATTGGCTAGACACCTACAAGCAACCTGTTGTTGATGTAGACAATGCCAAAAGGAAGAAGAAACTTGGAATTTTTGGACTTCCTTTGCCTTGGAGATGAAGCTGAGGAAGAGGACTGAGAAGGACCAACTGAAGGCACTAAATTTAGCTTCTTTACTCTATTGATTATTTGTTTCTGTTCCAATTTCAGCTCTTGAGCATGAATACCTTTATGACTGGAAATAAAATTCTGAATCTGAATCCAGTCACTGTAACCATACTTGACCAACTCACGAGCAAACACAATTTCAGTGTATTCATACTCAGTCTTCTTTCTGATTAGATGAACCTTCAGTGATTCATTCTTGGGTTTAGAACACCTGACATTGATTATGGCCAGGTTTAATTCTTTGAGTTAGAACGTTCTTGAATTTCTTTCTGTCAATGCGAGCATTCAGCTCCAAAACCCCTTATCATTATTCTACCATGTTGTTGAAGTGTTGGAGATTTAAATGTTTTCATTAATTCCTCCATCAGCAGAGGCATACTTAAGCACAAGTTTAGAGGAACGACGTTCAACATTATCCTGTTGCTTAAAGGCATTATGCTCAGTAAGAATTTGCTTGACCTCCTCAACTGACAATCTCTAGTCCCTAGCCAATGTTTCTAAGTTGACTGTGAGCTTTCTTTTCTTACTGGAAAGAAAAGAGGAAGCCTTCACCATCAGCATCATGAACCCCCCTGAGGAGGAGGTCTTCCTTTTTCTTGTGATGAGATGATTATCATCAGACTCAACATCACTATTATCAACATGAGGAATCTCCCCCTCAGGAATAGTTTCTGGATAAATAATATTTAAAGGCATAGCCCATGACATAAAATCGGTATCCAGAAAACCTTTATCATCATTAGTATCAGGCTGATCATCATCACCATCATCTTCAAAAGAGTCAGTGTGTAGTACTATTTCTTTATCATTCTCTCCCTTTTTGGCATCATCAACATTTTGAGGAGACCCTGTAGGAGTGTTGAGCAGAGGAGAGGGTTGAGGAGAAGGAGGATTCAAAGGAGGAGAAGGTTGAAATGAAGTACCAAGATTATTACCAGTAGGAGGTGGTGGTGGTGGTGGCTGATCATTATGTGGAGAGATAGAGGAAGAATCAACAACATTGTCAGTGCCATCTACCGTGGATATGTTGTGTTGTATGTGAGCCACATCAACCTCAAGATTGCTCAAACATTGTCCTGATGACTCAATAAAGTTGACCAACAGTGTAAGCTTGGGAAGAACCATTGATTGAAAATCAGGTAAACTTGACTCCCCCTGAAAAGTAGTAGCAGCTTGAAGAGGAGATGACCATGGTGAAGCAACAACAACTTGAAATGGTGATGGTTGAGGTGAAGAAGCAGAAGCTATAAGAGGGATAATTGTATCAGTGTGAGGAGGAGTTGATCCACATTGTGTGATGGGTTCAGATGACAATGACATTAGAATGGATGCACTAGCTTATGGAGAAGTTGATCCATGCTGTGTGATGGGTTTAAGTGAAGGAGAGGGAGATGGAAAGGATGAGGGAAAGCAACTATGTGTATTTTGTCTTGGAGGAGAGACCTTGGCTTATATAGGAGGGTTTGATAAAGGACCTTCATCTTCATCATCATTTTCAACCAATGCAAACTCAATGGGTGAAGGAGCATCAATCTCTATTTCTTGATCAGGCACAAGAACCAATTCAGTATATGCACTGTTGTAAGGTGAGGTGGTACTGGAGTCGCTAGAGAAATTTGATTCTTTATATTCATCATTGTCAACTTCAGAGTCTGACGCTGAAGCTTCTTGTGAATCCCCAGTAGTATAAGGATGTTCTATCCAAAGAAGCATCTGTTGAAATAAGTGAATATCTCCTTCTTTAGGGCAAACATTGATAATTTAGGAGGATAGAATTAGAGATGGAATAGATGCCCCATGATTAATGTTGTACCCCATCCCATAATGAGCCAAAAGAAGAGCATTCTACCGAGGATATGACACATATGTTGGTCATTTATTGCCACTGATACACTCAACCAATTGATCAAAGAATAACTGAGCAAAGTGTAGATCTTTGTCTCGGACAATGGCATATAAAATTCGTAACTTGAATAGATTCAATTGGTCCAAGCTGCCGGTTTTGTGCCTGAGACATTTCCCAATAACCCCTGTCACATAATTCCATCTAGCATTAAGACACTGGCATAGATCATATTTTGCAGGTTCTTGCTTCCTTGAAGAGAAAGATCATACCCAATTCTTGAAAGATTTGATATGCATTTGGCTTCAGTACGAATCTCTTCATATATCTTTACTTATTTATGATAAGGATTCTATGAAAACATTCTCTATTAATAAGTTCTCTATATATGTGATGCCCAGAAAGACATACTTTTAATAATTTTGTTAACTATGACCCATAACACATAGTGGTTATATACAATCTTGGGAAACTTGATGATAAGATCTAAAATAAGATCGTCCCATTTACCTATAGGTACAAGTAAAGGTTTCAAGTTCCCTCACAATATCGAGTGTCGTTTTCTCATTTATCAACCAAAACAGGTATTCTATCATTTGCATAACAAAACTCGAAACTAATAAACCTTCTTAGCTTCTGGTGTTGCAACTTTCCTCGACCTTGATGTCAAAATCGAAGTTGAGTTGCATGTTGCACTTTTTTCCTTAATGGTTGGTTCTCCCCCACTTGGGTTCGAACCCTCACCTGTTTCTACTCATAACCGATCAAAGCCCAAGCTGGCTCTACCTATGTGATTTTTAGCTCTCTTTCTTCTTGGATGAAACGCCTGATTGTTATGTCAATGACTTTGACATCCGTAATGTAATGTTGCTGCTTGTGTTCACAACGAGTGATCTTCTCGTATGAAACGATCATAAATTGATCAAGATTACGACAAGAAAGAAGTCCACCAACGTACACATATACAAAATGATGTAAGAGGATATTATTAACGTAATTGAAATTACTAGCAACAACAAAAATTGTTGAACTCAATATTATCACTCTTTTTTTCTGGGATGATCAACCTTGTCGCTTTCCAATTGATCCTTGTGTAATGATCCTTCCGACCACATCTACATCAATTGGTGTAAACATACAAAAGATACTCACATTTGACTTTACATACCAGCTACAACTATTGTAGCTTCCCTAGCCTCCTAAACGAGACTCGATAGGTTTGATCCTATCTGTCGATGGTTGTGCTTGAACCTGCACATGTGCTTTCATCTACCATTCATCCACAACTCTTGAGTTACAAATTTGACATTCATTAGAGACTCTTACTCCTATATTGGGTCGTAGACTCAACCTAATATAAGGGCTTTACTTTGGCTACATTAATCTGAATAAACGTTTACATTCTAACAACCCTTTATTGCACGACACAACAAATACATAACGAACTAGACCCATGCTATCACGAGACAAACGTTAACACAGAAGACACCTTCCATCTTGTGCTAACAATCCGATCCTTCCTCCTTTAACATGGGAAGTAGACACATAACTACATCACAACAGGTAGCAGCTCTAGCCACTAGCTTCTCAACCCCAACGAAAGCCACAATCCTTTTGTTGCTCACCTCGATCACCTCCTTCTTAAATCACACAACCAAATCTGGTTACAACATCAAACAAGGTTCTCAAAATCAATCACTCATTTACACAGATCTATATTACTCAGACTCGGTCCTTCTTAGACTTTTGGGCCCAAAACAGAACCACTCTTCTAGATATCACCATATCACTGGTAATGGAAGAAACAAACAATCAATTTGTAGTGCTATCTACACTATCTACTCAACTACCAATTCCTTAGTAACTTTGTCACTCCTCCTGATCCAAGTACGAATATTGTACTTCTGGTAGTACATGCCTATACTACCTTTCACACACATCGATACTCATTCCAAGAATTATCATGCAGTTCCCAAGTCACTACACATGATAACTACAAAGCAAGTTAACATGTATGTATGTGTCCAAAATGAGCACATACAACAAATCATCCTAAACTCCAGTAGGATTTTCACATTTCTACTAAGCACATACTAAATTTTCTATACTCCGTTTCTAGGATCCCTCCACATATATACCCGATCTAGCACATCCACTTTATAAGAGTGAATCCTCAGAAGTTTTCATTTCAGCTACATCTTAGCATGTTCCACTAGCTTCAACTTGGTTCTTTGTCATTCCCCACATCAATATATCTCCTCGTGCAACACTATAACTTACTAAAATGTAATTAAATTAATACTTTCTAGACTTTGCAATCAACGAAAATTTTCACCAACCTAGTCATGTATGTTAAAGTCGGCCTAACATACTATAGAATTCATGCAAGGATGTGATAAAAGTCAATTTTCACTAAGTATTATTAAATATTAAGTCAGAGGATCATGTGTATGGTACAAATCAACTCTTAACATACCACTTGAACTGCATATTACCTAGTATAGACAGACGAAGATTCGGTTTTAGAGTGTGGAAACTCTAGCAGCCTTTCTTTTTGGATTTTTCGAATTCCTCTGAATTTTGCATAACATTTTCAATAACTTCAATTCGATATGCGCTAAGTTATTTATCACCATCTTCAGTACTTCCAAATCCGTAAGCAGTCACTGCTTCAATATGGTCGTATCTACAACTCACAGACTTCTATGGTTCTCAGTTGTGTACGATCATGCCAACGGTCCATTATCTCACCAAAAGTGAATGTACTTCAAATGTACAATATCACTCCAAAGTTTTATTATACTATTTAAGAAGGTACCGAGGTTAACTATCGCAAGTCTTCTTATCACCTTGAAAAGTTAAATGCATGTTCTAATATGGTAATTAAACGTTTAGAATCTTGAACACATAAAATTTCATTTTTTCAAATCAAGGTTTATGCCTTCAATGTTTTCAAGTATTAGAAATCTAGGTATACAACCTAAGGCAAGCTATAATACATATTAGTTAGCACATATTAGCATATAAGTCATTTCTCCTAAAGTATGCTAGTGTAATTATAGAAAGTAAGGTACACAATGTAAAACATGCTATAAAATAAATCTATTGGCACATAATAACAATTAAGGCATATACCCTAAAGTATTCTAGTGCTTGTGTCTATATAATAGCAATTTAGGTATACAACCTAAAATATACTAGACACACCTTTCACCATCGTGACCTAGTTTCTAAGTTTAAGTCTAGAAATAATCATTATTCCTAGTTCACTTAAACTAATGCTTTAATATCAACAACGACATCCATTATTTTCTAGAATTAAATAAAACATTTCTTTAAGCTTTCAAAACCATGTTATCTTTTTCTTTTGGAAATCCCAGTATATTAAAACATTTTGAGTACAATTGTTGTTTCAAAATAACAAAACCCTAAGGATGTCATAATCAACACACAACAGAAATTAGAGCGTAAAAACCTACCGGCCATGAATACTATACCAGGTTGTCTCTTTATCACTCCACATCCTAATCAAGTTCCAACAACTTTATTCCTACTACCTATGATGCATATGGTTTGAGTGTGCTAGGTCTTGGTAAACCTGGTGAGACACATAGAGTTTTTCAATCCCATGATGTTTTAATGATAATAAATCATATATATTAATCTTGCAAACGATGATCCATTGAGATCTAACTTGATAGATCACTATAAGTAAGTAGACTCTACTGCTTTGGGGATTCCACTACAATATAAGTCAATAAAGGCAAGAATAAGAGGGATAGAGTACCCGAATGAAGAAACAATCTTTTTCCCTTGATATGTATAATTCATTTACACTTACATAATTTGAGTCTCCTAGCGTTCAACAAGACAATTTAGTCAGTGGTTGTCATCTTACTGTGGCAGATGACCGGACATACCCATCGGTTGTCTGATACAGACACACCATTTCTGGCTGTGTAAAAAGAGGAGGAATACTACTACAGTACTTCAGTATGTAACCCATACCTCGACACATAATAGTATCACAGAACAGAGCTCTACTCTTCGTTCTAATCTTACACATACACAAGAATAAAATCTACCTACCTATTCAACTTGCTTTAAACTAAGTATCCATGACAATCCTTAGTTTATAACTAGACCAGATCACAATTCATTTTTAATAAAGCTTCCTGTTCATGCATTCTTATCACAATACAAGCTATAACTACTCACTTATTCAACTTAATTGGAACTAAGCACCCTTTATATGTCTTAGTTTTTAACTCAACGAGACTACAATCCCTGAAATCAACTTCCAATACAGTTTCCTCTATATGACATACTATCATAATACAAATATACATTTAACACATAATAGTAAGTATTTAGTATACAATTAATCTTTTTATGTAATAATACTTATGCTAAGATTGTCATGTAGTATTTACCAAATATACTTTGAACACTCACACACACATACATACATACATACATATATATATATATATATATATATATATATATATATATATATATATATATATATATATATATATATATATATATAACCATATTTGGTACACTCATAGTATTGTTATATAATATTACCAAATAGACATTTAACACGTATTTCAGATAATTAGCATTTAATTCACATATAAGCTTTCAACATATATTCAATCTTTTAAATAACATATACTTTTATTAGCATCATGTTATTGGAAGTAAGTGTGCACTCACTTGATTGAGGTGGAAAATTGACTGTTAGGTTAGCTCCTTACCTAACGCTTTTGCTTTTCCCTTTTGAATGACCTAAATACGAATATTACTAAGCCTTAGTATTCGTTCGTATTTATAAGGTTATATTTGAATATTTGTGTGCCCAAGAGTCATTAGAAAATGATATTGCTAGATAATATATGATCCTAAAGGGTTACACCAACAACAACTTGATACCATGGATTATTTATTAGAAATTGATTTTAATAAATATTCAATAGACTCTTATAATTAATTGGAAATTATTTATTTCATGGAAATATTAATTTTCAATGGCAAAATACATAATATATCATATGGTATGATTTATTAAGTGTTGTACATTATTTTGGACTTGAAAGACTTTTGTCTTTTAGCCAAAAGACAAAGTTTATATTTTATAAAAGAAGTTTACAAAATTTATAAACTTTTGTCTTCTTTTATATCTTTATAAGAATGAATAAAATAAGCATGGCCTTTAGATTATTTAAATCTAAAGTAAGGCATGTCTTAAAGGTATGGGGAGCATTAGGGACATAATAGGTCTTAAAAGTGTTAAGACCTTAAGGGTGTTACCTTTTCTTTAAGACTACACATGAAGGCTTTCATTCTTCATTCTTTTGGATGAAAAACCATAACCCTTTCTCTCCCTCTCATTCTCTCTAGTTTTTGGTGAAAGTATTGGAGAATACATGCTTTTATTTCTCTTTTTAAGTTCATATTTGTTATGAACTTAAAGCTTAAGAGTATAAGGGACTTGGACTACCATTTACATCAAGTTGAAGTGTTGTTAGTGACCACAAAGGAAAGAGTTCAACTCACATTCTTCAACAACTTCCAAGCTTCCCCTTGAGGTCTCAAAGAGTCAAAGATTACAAAGGTTTTTATCTTTTTTCTTCTTTTTCTTCTTCTTTTGTTATTGTTTTCTTTCCAAACTTTTCAAGAAGATCCATGGTGGGTTATAACTAGTTTATAATTGTTCAAAATATCAAAGTCTTATGTTGCTAAAATCTTGAGTTTTTGAAACTAATTTTGAATAAAAACCAACAATATTAACCATTTTTGGATTCTTCAATAATCCCAGTGAATACCAAGTTCTATCAAATAAGGAATGCCCATGTAAGATAATATTGGAGGTAGGATTCGTTTAGTATATAAATATATTGTTTGCAAAATCCACTTGAAACACCTCATTAAAATCATACCTAGACATCACTCCCATAAGTAGATCAATCAATATTATAACTGAGATTACTAATAAATATTATTTATAGGTTCATAATGTCTCACCCCCAAACCGGAACGGCGGAAACATTTGGGGGTGGAGGACGTCATGTACAGTATCACAACAATTGCATCATAGTAATCAAAGTAAACACAACCATTACATTGAATAAGTAAAATATTTACATCTGTTTGATACATAGTTTGTATAACAACAAAAGTGTATAACCAAAAGTATAAAAGACGTGACTTTAAAGCTCCGTCTTCTCAAAAGCCTGCAGGAGTACATGTCTACTAATTCCATGAGAATACAAGCGGTTTTGAAAGAGTATCAGCATTACAGCTGGTGAGTTCATAAGTATGTTTTTGTAATGAAAACCTGTCTGTGAATCTGTAAAATGTTTGCATGTTCTCAAGAAAATCCAATATTTTCTTTAGTAATGAAAAGTAGTCTTAAACCCTAAGACTAAAATATATGTTCGTTATTGTATTCTGTAGTAGTATATGAAAAACTGTGTATTGTATAGTATGTTCTGTATGAAAACCTTTGTATAGTATGTTCTGTATGAAAACCCTTGTATGAAAACCCTGGCTATCACCAATATGTATAGTATGTTCTGTATGAAAACCCTTGTATGAAACCCCTGGCTATCACCAGTATGTATAGTATGTTCTGTATGAAGACCTATGTATGAAAACCATGGCTGCCACCAATATATAGTAGTTTTATTACTTAAAATAAAGCCTTGTATTTACATCCCCAGGAATCCTCCAGTATGATAGTCCTATTAATGAAATAAAACTATTTGAAGAATTGAAATCCCGTAAACAAATGGTTAGTTTATACTGTTGTGAGTTTGATATAACCATGCTTGATATGACCTAGTGACCTCTACGACATTCTTCAGGCATCGGATGTTATGACATTTGTCACCCCAGGCATGCCTGCCTAACTGTAGCTAGCAGTTCAGGTATTGGATTGTCAGTCCCGAATATATCTATTCACAAATCTGACGCTCTCCCTCCAGGAGACTCTGGTTATACTGTGTTAGGATTTAGTTTCGCACCCCGAAGGGTACAATTGAAGTAGTGCCTCACAACCCTGTATTAACTAGTTTACGTGTAGTGTTGTAGTGTTCTCTTGTACTCGAAACTGTATGTATACTTGTAGAATAAAATAATTATACTTAAATAATTATTTAGTATTGTACTCTTGTTCTCAGAAAGTAGTAATGTATGCCATAAACTATATCTAACATAGTTTATATGTTTGTTAATGTATAAGCTCTGGACTTGATAAAATCGTGTGTTGAATCCCAAACTATACCTATTATAGTTTGCATGTATGTTATGTATTCGGTTCATGTGTTGTACTGAAAACTTTGCAATTATGGTTGTACTTTGAAAGCTTCCCTTATGCTCAGCATGTTACAAAAAGGACTAAATATCTAAATATTTTGTAAAACGTGGTGATCTCTTGGTTGTATTAATTGCATAAGTTTTAATCTTGTTGAAATACTCTATATAAGAACACTAAATTTCTTTGTATTTTGCTTGTATTCCCCCTGAAAACGTTAAAAACAGTAAAAGTGTAGGGGTATGAACTCACAGTTGATTGTGTATATGTACCGGACGGCGAGACTGGAAAGATGACCCTTGAGTTGCTGTACGCGGAATTAACGGAATCCTAACGATAATTAAACACATAATTGTATTTAAATTAGCGAATCCATTAATTAAAGTGTTAGAAAACACTTGCTTTTGGGTTAGGAATGTTATCGATACTTGTATTTGCGGAAAACAAGGGTTTGTAGTCAAGGTTCACAACTCAACGCTGTTTGCGGCCGTGAACTGTTTTCGGCTGTGAACGGTTTGCGGCCGTGAATGGTTTGCGACTTTTGAAGATTTGAAGGTTGTTCTTTGTATTCGTGGTGTTCTTGAGGAAAAACTTGAAGATTTGAAGGTTTGATCTTGATGATTTGAATGTTCTTGGGAGGTTCTTGGGATCACTTGGAGAGGATTTTCGAGTGAAAAAGATGAAAAATGAGGAATCTCCCCAGGAAAAACTTATATATCGGCTGGGTGAAAAATGAGGAATCTCTCCGAGAAAAACTTATATATCGGTTGGGTTCACGGCTCAAGGCTGTTTGCGGCCGTCAATTGTTTTTGGCTGTGAACGGTTTTCGGCTGTGAACAGTTTGCGGCCGTGAACGGTTTGCGACTTTCGAAGATTTGAAAGCTGTTCTTGGTGTTCTTGGTGTTCTTGAGGAAAAACTTGAAGATTTGAAGGTTTGATCTTGATGATTTGAATGTTCTTGGGAGGTTCTTGGGAGCACTTGGAGAGGATTTTCGAGTGAAAAAGATGAAAAATGAGGAATCTCTCCGGGAAAAACTTATATATCGGCTGGGTTTACTGTCACACCCCAAAACCGGAACGGCGGAAACGTTCGGGGGTGGAGGACGTCATGTTCAGTATCACAACAATGCAAAGTAGTAAAAAAGCAACAACATCATCCATTGCATTAATAATATAATTTCATACAAGTGTGTTCTGTCAAGTTATATAGACACCAAAAATATACATCAAAATAAAAGATGGGTCTTGAACGAGCTCTATCTTCTCCAAACCTGGCACCGGTACATGTCTACTGGTGACCTGAGAATACAAGTTATTTTGAAAGAGTTTATCAGCTTTAAAGCTGGTGAGATCATAAGTATATTAATGTCTGTGTTTGTATGAAAGTGTTTGTAAGTCTGTAATTGTATAAGTTTGTAATTGTTTGAACTCTCCTAGAAAACCCTATGTTTCCTACTAGCATGTATTGTTTGTTTCGTGGCTCACATAAATGTAATAATGTTCTAGTATATGTATGTGCTAGCTGTATTGTGTGTTCTCTCCCTGTCTAGCATGTATTGTTTGTATCTCGTCATAGTATTCTATTGTTTGTTTCTCATCATAGTATCTATTGTTTGTTTCTCATCATAATATCTATTGTTTGTTTGTTATTGACTCATGTATGAACTGACTCATTGTATGTTTCCCTGTTCTAGTAATAGTATTAGTATCTCCCTAAACTATACCTATTATAGTTTACTAGTAATGTTGTTTGAATGTATGAACATGTTTGTGTACCTTTGCTACCCAAAGGTATTGAACTGAATGAAGTAACCTTTTATATCTATACACATATACATGATATATAACTAGGATTCAAACGACCTTCGGACAAATAACCTGAATACCCTAAGCCCACAACCAAACAAGGAACAGGAAGTAAGGTGAGCTATCAGTCCTAAGTCCTTTCAATCCTACTTATATAACTATATCTACATAGATACACAGAATATAAGTTAAAAGAGTTTAATAAAAGTATTTGATATGAAAAAGAGTTTATTAAACAGTTTGAAGTAATACAGTTTGGTAACACAGTTTGAAAGTAAGAAATCCACTTGTTTGGTAGTTATTAATCACATGTGATTGATATAATAACTATAATTGTTCAACTTGTATCCCCCCATAAAAGCATTTAAAAACATTTAAAAGGTTAATTAAGGGGTATGAACTCACCTGTAGTGAGTGGTTTGGAAGAACTGATGATATAGGATTGCTAGGTGTCAAGTGAAGACTTGTACACACACAATGATCCTAGTTAACATATAATAACACATATATGTATCCAATTAGTCTTTAAACAACTAATTAACAAAGTTAAGACATCCTAGGACATGCAAAACACCTTATTTAAGTGTTAGAAGTGCTAAGGATTGCATCTAAGTGTTGTAGGACATTGCTATTGGGTTTAGGGTTCAAGGGTAAACTCCCTTGGAGTTTACGGTTTTGTGACCATCACTCAATGAGTTTACGGTCGTAAACCCATGAGTTTACGGCCATAAACTCATGGTACTTTGACCATTTTGAGTTTTGAAGCTTTAAAGATCATAAGAAGCATTCCTACTTCATGTTTAAGCCTTAGGAAGTGTTTAGGGCACCATTTCACTCCTTTGTGGAGTTTACGGTCCTTGGACCATTTGTCTTTGGGTTTACGGCTGTAAACCCAAATGGTTTATGGTCTTTTGATGTTTTCAAGTACTAAGCACATCAAGGAAGGGTCTAGGCTAGTTTCCAAGGCTTGGTAAGGGACTAGGGCACACTTTGGCACCCTTTTTAGGGTTTACGGTCCAAGAACATCTTGGACCGTAAAAACCTTTGATCTTGTGTTTCTTGGGTGTTTTCTTGATGATTAGAAGTGTAACAAGTCTTATAATACTCTAGGGTAAGAGTACTTACTAGGTAGAAGCTTGAAAAGGTGCTAAAAGTCCAAGAACACTAGTGTGTGTTCTTGGTGAAACTTGAAGATCTACACTTTTGGAATGATTTCACGGATGGAATCATGTAAGATCAATAGATTAAGTAAGATATCGACTTTTTAGGGATAGAAACACTTACAAAGTTGAAGATCTTGAAGAAAAGTCGGATGATACTTGAGAGAGAAATGAGTTTTGGATCTTGAAAATGTGAAAAGTGGTAAATAATGACTAAGTGTCATATTTATACCCCCTTTTAGGGTTTACGGCCGTAAACACCTTTGTTTAGGCCGTAAACTCCAAACTCTTGGAGTTTTGGGACTTTATTGTTGCACAATAAACCCTAGGGCATCCTCTCTCCTGTTATCTTCTGAAGTACTAACTTTAAAACACTCAAACTTATTCCAAAAAGCTTGAAAGTTAGCAGAAACTGTTCTGACTTCTATTGAATTGAATGGTTGTACAGAATAGAAATTTCGGGTTGTCACATCATCCCCCCATTAGAAGGAATTTCGTCCCGAAATTAGAATTTAAGCAAATAAGTAGTTACAAATAACTAAGTAAAAAGAAGAGGATATTTCAGTTTCATCTGATCCTCTCGCTCCCAAGTGAATTCAGGTCGTCGCTTGGCGTTCCAGCGAACCTTCACTATCGGGATACGGCTTTGTTTCGTTTGCTTGACCTCCCGGTCTATGATCTCTACTGGTTCTTCCACGAAGTTGAGGCTCTCGTTGATCTCGATCTCGTCGAGTGGGATTACAAGAGTCTCGTCGGACAGACACTTTTTCAAGTTCGAGACGTGGAAAGTAGAATGTGCGTTACTGAGTTCGCGTGGTAAGTTAAGTTTGTAAGCTACAGGGCCGATTCTTGCGAGAATCTCGAAAGGCCCTATGTACCTTGGATTTAGCTTTCCACGCTTTCCGAAGCGTATCAAGCCCTTCCAGGGTGAGACCTTCAATAGAACACGGTCGCCCACCTGGAATTCCAACGGTTTCCTTCGTTTATCAGCGTAGCTTTTCTGTCGGTCTCTAGAGGCTTTCAATCGTTCACGAATCTGAATGATCTTCTCTGTCGTTTCCCGAATGATCTCCGGACCTGTGAGAGTGTTGTCAGGAACTCGTCCTTTAGCTAACTGGGTATCACCCACCTCAGCCCAGCACAGAGGGGATCTGCACTTTCGGCCATAGAGGGCCTCGAATGGAGCAGCCTTTATGCTTGTGTGATAATTGTTGTTGTAGGAAAATTCGACAAGGGGTAAATGAGTATCCCATGCTTTCCTAAAGTCGATCACACAGGCTCGCAACATATCTTCCAAGGTTTGGATAGTCCTCTCACTTTGCCCGTCTGTCTGTGGATGGTAGGCTGTACTCATGTCCAGCCTAGTTCCTAGGGAACTTTGTAGCGACTGCCAGAACCTCGAAGTGAATATACTATCTCTGTCCGAGATAATGGATATGGGAACACTGTGCAGTCGTACAATCTCCCTAATGTAAGTTCTTGTAAGCTTCTCCATCTTGTCTGTTTCCTTGATAGGCAGGAAGTGTGCGGACTTGGTCAATCTATCGACGATGACCCATATGGTATCAAGTCCACCCGTTGTCTTGGGCAACTTGGTTATGAAGTCCATAGTGATCCGCTCCCACTTCCATTCCGGTATCTTCGGCTTTTGTAGAAGGTCGGAGGGTTTCTGGTATTCGACCTTGACCTTGGCGCAAGTAAGGCATTTACTCACGAAGGTAGCAATCTCTGCTTTCATGTTAGGC
This sequence comes from Lactuca virosa, assembly GCF_052849685.1. Taxonomy (NCBI): domain Eukaryota; kingdom Viridiplantae; phylum Streptophyta; class Magnoliopsida; order Asterales; family Asteraceae; genus Lactuca; species Lactuca virosa. The sequence continues at coordinate 258,198,973 of NC_136434.1, forward strand.
CACCAGTATAGCTTTTTAAGATCCAGATACATCTTATCTGAACCTGGGTGGACGGAATAACGAGTGTTGTGCGCCTCGTTCATGACCAAGTCTCTGAAACCACCGAGTTTCGGGGTCCAGATCCGATCCATGAAATAATAAGCTCCGCCACCCTTGACCTCCAAGTTCTTATCCATCCCTCATAGGGATTCACCCGCCACATTTTCAGGTTTCAAAGCGTCGAGCTGAGCTTCCTTAATTTGTGTGGACAAGTGTGAACGGATTGTCATAGTCAATGATTTGACTCTACGACCAGAATATTCTTTCCGACTTAGGGCGTCAGCTACTACGTTGGCTTTACCCGGATGATAACGAATTTCGCATTCGTAATCACTGAGTAGCTCGACCCACCGTCGTTGTCTCATGTTGAGCTCCTTCTGGTCGAATATATGTTGTTGGATTTTGTGGTCTGTAAAGATAGTGCTTTTTGTACCATACAGGTAGTGTCTCCAGATCTTCAGAGCAAATACAACTGCTCCTAGTTCAAGATCATGAGTGGTGTAGTTGACCTCGTGTGTCTTCAGCTGTCTCGAGGCGTAGGCGATGACCTTACCTCGCTGCATCAGAACACAGCCGAGCCCTTGATTGGAAGCATCACAATAGACAAAGAAGTCTTCTATCCCTTCGGGGAGGGATAGTATCGGTGCGGTGCACAAGGCTCGCTTGAGCGTTTGGAATGCTCTCTCCTGCTTCTCTTCCCAGTCAAAGGCCACGCCCTTCTGGGTCAGTGTTGTAAGAGGTTTCGCAATGCGGGAGAAGTTCTGAATGAACCTGCGATAGTAGCCAGCGAGACCTAGAAATTGACGAATTTCTGTAGGCGTCTTCGGTGCTGACCAGTTCTCAATGGCTTTAATTTTGGAAGGGTCCACGTGTATTCCCTCTTCGCTAACCACATGCCCTAAGAATTCGACTTCCGAATCCAAAATTCGCATTTCGAGAACTTCGCATAGAGCTTCTCCGAACGTAGTGTTTCTAAGACCTGTCGCAGATGTTACCTATGCTCTTCCTTACTACGAGAGTAGATAAGTATGTCATCGATGAAGACGATGACGAACTGATCCAAGTAAGGACGACACACCCTATTCATTAAGTCCATGAATATTGCGGGCGCGTTTGTTAATCCGAACGGCATCACTACGAATTCGTAGTGCCCATAACGAGTTCGGAAGGCTGTCTTCGGAACATCCTCCCCTAGCACTCGTAGTTGGTGATATCCGGATCTTAAGTCGATTTTTGAAAAGAAATTCTCCCCTTGAAGTTGGTCAAATAAATCGTCAATACGAGGCAAAGGATAACGATTTTTGACGGTTAGCTTGTTGAGCTCCCTGTAGTCGATGCACATACGAAACGATCCGTCTTTCTTCTTGACGAACAAGACTGGAGCTCCCCAAGGTGAGAAGCTTGGTCTTATAAATCCCTTGCTAAGCAGCTCGTTAAGTTGACAGGATAGTTCTTGCATCTCTGCAGGTTCTAGATGATAGGGCGATTTGGCTACGGGGGTAGCCCCTGGAACTAAGTCGATTCGGAACTCAACTTGACGTTGCGGAGGTAATCCTGGGAGTTCTTCTGGAAAGATGTCGGGAAAGTCGCGTACTACTGGAATGTTCTTAATACATTTCGTTTCTTGGCTCACATCGACCACATGAGCAAGGAATGCATGACATTCCCTTCATAAGAATTTCTGAGCTTGAATGCTCGAGATGATACGAAGGTTCGTGCCGGGTTTGTTGCCATAAACTACAAGAGTTTCGCCAGATGGCAGATTAAGGCGTACAACCTTTTCGTAACACATGATGTCGGCACGATGAAGACTCAACCAATCCATGTCGATAATGACGTCGAAACTTTTAATTGAGACCGGCATGAGATCGATTGAAAAAGAATGGCCATCTAAAGTTAGGGTACACCCTATGTATATACTGTTGGATATAGTGTCTAAGTCCATAACTATATTTGGTATGTACTTGACCCGACCCGGCATGGTCCATTTGGGTTGCACTTCACCCGAACAATTTATGGATAATCGTTTGAGAATAGTATAAGTTATGATTTATTAATATATTATAAGTCCTAATATATTAATATAAAATCATATTATTTAATTAGTATTGATCTATAATTAATCTAGAATTAATTTAGAGATCAAAAGTATGACTAATTAAATATGGGCTCTTGTATTTATATAGTGTGGGCTAATGCTTATTTGGAATGGGCTAGGCTTGCATGGAAAGTCCATGGATACTCCATGGAGCTTTAACCCATGGATCTCATGGAAATGAAAAGACATGGGTATTAGGGTTTACATGGATATAACCCTAATCCACCACACTATATAAAGGAGGCTTTGGTTCTTGAAATGACACGAGTTGTGGTGAGTAAAGTAAGAAGGGCCGATTTCAAGAAGGTGATTACTATTCTCTCAAAGTTCCAAGTTTGTGGTGATTTGTGATTTCCATTTTAGGCATCCACACTATTGGTGCTAGGCTCTAAAACTCCAAGCAATCAACTACAACTACAAGGTAAGTAATTCTACTAGCTTTATTTGATTCAAGTTCCCCATGCCATGCTAGATAGCATAAGAACCTTGGAAAAATAATTATTTGCATGTATCATAGTCAAACATAGATCCAAGATTTCTAGGGTTGCATGTACACCATAGGAGTGTTAGAATGCTCAAAAACCCAACAGTGGTATCAGAGACTGGTTTGTTTATTTGATACTTGATGCAAAAAAAAAAAAAACTTGAAAATCGAAGTTTTGTTCAAAAGCTCGTATCAAAATTTCAAGTTTAGTATATGTACTTACGATTCTTGAAATTTTTGATATGAACATTCATAAACATATGAGTTTAGAAGATCATAGAAATTATGTGCTAATAATTGATTAGATTAATTCTTGATCTTTATGTGTTTTAATGGAGTCCATAACTAGTTCTTAAGTTATGGATAACCAAAAGTCACATTTATAAATAACCATTAAAAGAACACATAGGTTACAAAAAATGAAGAGTCTTCATTTTTAATAACCATTAACTCATAAGTTATGACAAATGAAAAGTTTTGAAAGTTTACAAAACTTGCCCTCAAGTTTTGGAACATGTAAAGTCATATTAAAAACTTTAGTTCCAACCCCTAGAATTTTAAAAGTTAAATTCAACCCTTATACTTTATAATATTATAAGTTTAATAATATTTATATATGTATAAGATCAAGTCGTCTTACCGCTAGTACGCCTCATTCACGAAGCCGGTCTATAAGGGGGATATAAGGTTGTTGCCTATAAAATGGCAACTTAATGGGTGTCCACTCTCACCCACCGCTTCCTTGATCGGTGGAGGGTCGTTAGCCGAACGGGTAGGACAAGGACTTATAAATTCTCATTAAAAGTATAATGATAATACTAAAGTAACTAAACTTTATTGAATTCCCAATCTTAGTTATTTTAGGAAAATGTGAATAAGGTGCTAATCCATGAAATTACACTTTACACTTTGTTTAAGTCGTTAGTGGAGCGTGTGTGGTTAACCGACACACTAACTTGAACTTAACAAGGTAGGTAAAGGGTGACTTAATGTTTATCATAGTATCGATGGAGCGTGTGTGGTTAACCGGCACATCGATTGAGGGGTAATACATTAAGGGTACTAAGTAATTTGCATGGTTACTTCACACCTTGTTTTGTGATCCTCGGCATCCCAGTCACAAAACTTGAAGGGCACACTCGAGCTTGAAACATGCCATTGAAGAAAGTTCAATGAATCTCAAAGAATCTAGGAGTTTCTAAACCAATTAAAACCTAATTAAATATTTCGTTTTTCATGGTGGAAATTGGTGAATCGTCATTCACCTACCTTCAAATATCTTATAGCTTAGATTACGACATCCCTCTTCTAAGTTATAAAATATTGTGTTAGGTCCTAGCCTTAATATTACATTTGGGTGTTTTGTTAAGGACTATCTCTATATCTAATCTAATCTATTCCCTCTTCTTTTCAAATGTCTTCCAATAACAATGCTTCTGGCTCAAACCCTACTAGCTCCTTCTCTCTCATGAATCTTTGTGGGAGAGTCATCTTTAATGGGTCCAACTTTACAGATTGGATCAGAAACATCAGGATGGTCACTCGGTATGAGAACAAAGAATATGTTCTCGACAAGGAGCTGAAGGTACCCGAGCCAACTGCTACTCCTGAAGAGCTTGCTGATTATGAGGTACATGAAAGAGATGCTACAAAAGTGGCATGCATCATGATGGCCACCATGACAGCCGAGCTCCAAAAATCCTATGAGGACTATTATCCTTTTGAGATGCACCAGGACTTGATAGACCGCTACCATCAAAGTGCTCGTCAAGAGCGATATGAAATAATCTCCTCCATGATAACAACCCGAATAAAGGATGGTGAACCCATCACGGGCCACATACAGAAAATGAAAAGGTATGTGGACTGTTTACTGAAGCTGAATGTGAACTTCCCCGAGGAGTTAGCAATAGACATTATTTTGCACTCAGTACCATCGTGTTATGATCAATTCCGCATGACATATCACATGAACAAGGAAGAGGTCACCCTCAGCAAACTTCAAGGACTCTTGAAGACCGCCGAAAGTGGTCTAAAGGGTAAGTCGGTTGTTACTACTCCTACTCCTACTCCAACTGCGGCCAATGTCTTGGCAATCGGGCATGACAAAGGGAAGAAGAGAAAGAACCCTTCTAAGGGTACCAAGGGTAAGACCCTTGAAGGCTCCTCTTCAAGTAAAACCAAGAAAGGTTTTGTCACTCCTTCTGCTAACCCTAATGAGGCTGAATGCTTCTATTGTCATGAAAAGTCGCACTGGAAGCGAAACTACCCAAAGTACCAGTAAGATTTGAAGGATGGGAAAGTAAAACCCAACCATGCAGTTATATACACTATATTGTCTAATAACTCACCTCATTCTAAGTCTTGGGTCCTTGATACAGGTTGTGGTATTCACATATGTTGTGATTTGCAGGGACTAAGAAGAAGTGAGAATGTAGAGCAAGGAAAGATAAACTTGATCATGGGAAACAGGAAAGCTTCACCTGTCACCAAGATAGGAGTTTATTCCTTAGTGCTAAATAGTGGGTTTACATTAGATTTGAATAAATGTTATTATTCGCCAGAAATGGCAAGAAATGTTATTTCCTTTCATGCATTGTATAAACAAGGTTTTACCTTTTATTTTGATAATAATAATGGTAGTATTGATGCTTTCTTTAATAATGTTCTTTATTTTAAAGCATTACCTTGTGATGGTGTGTATGAAACTGTATCTATTGTAGATAATCTAGGAAATAATGTATTGTGTATGGACTCTTCCACTAGCTTAGATAAAGCATCTTTATGGCATTGTCATCTTGGACATGTAAGCAAGAAATGCATAGGCCAACTCCAAAAGGATGGAGTCTTGGAGTCATTTGACCTAAAGTCAGATGATAGTTGTGAATCTTGTTTGCTTGGTAAAATGACAAAGTCACCTTTTACTGGCACTTGTGCTAGGGGTGAAGGTTTGTTGGACCTCATACACACTGATGTGTGTGGACCCTTCAGAACTGCCACAAGAGATGCTAATCGGTTCTATGTGACTTTTACTGATGATTTTAGTAGATATGGATATGTCTACCTAATCAAGCATAAGTCAGAAACCTTTGAGAAATTCAAAGAGTTTAAGCAAGAAGTGGAGAATCAGTTGGGCAGGAACATTAAGATGCTTCGATCCGATCGTGGTGGTGAGTATCTTAGTACTGAGTTCCTTGACTATCTTAAGGAATGTGGGATTGTCTCATAATTGGACCTTGTTGGACATGGTTCGTTCCATGATGAGTCGAGCTTCGCTACCAATCTCATTTTGGGGGTATGCCTTAGAGACTGCCGCCCATATCCTTAATCTAGTCCCTACAAAGAAGGTTGCCAAAACACCTCACGAGGTGTGGACTGGAAAAGTTCCAAATCTAGACCACATCAAGATTTGGGGTTGCGAGGCTTTCGTGAGACGCGAGACTCACGATAAGCTCGAACCCCGAAGCGAAAGGTGTATTTTCATCGGCTACCCACAGAAATCCTTTGGTTACATCTTCTACAGACCCAGTGATAATGTGGTCTTTGTAGCAAGAAGAGGATTCTTTCGAGAGAGAGAATTCATGAGCCAAGGAGACAGTGGGAGGCAAATTGACCTTGAGGAAATTCAAGAGTCAAGTGGTGAAGGAACCTCAAACCTTAGCCCTCAACCTGAGGAGGAAACTCCTGTTGAGCCAACTGAAGAATCTATACCTCTGAGGCGTTCCACCAGAGTTAGGAATGCACCTGAGCATTATTATGGTTTTCATATTACTGCAGAAGGTGAGACACTTATCAGTGATAACACACTGGTAAATCTGGATGAGCCTAACAGCTACACGGAAGCCATGGCAGGCCCTGAGGCTACTAAATGGAAAGAGGCTATGGATAGCGAGATACAGTCCATGTATGACAATCAAGTTTGGAACTTGGTTGACAATGTACCTGATCTTAAGATAGTTGGGTGCAAATGGATCTTCAAGAAGAAGACCGACATGGATGGTAATGTACACACTTATAAGGCACGACTGGTTGCAAAGGGTTATTCTCAAACTCCGGGAGTTGATTATGATGAGACCTTTTCACCAGTGGCCAAGATTAAGTCTATTAGGGTTCTGTTAGCCATTGCTGCATTTCATGATTATGAAATATGGCAAATGGATGTCAAAACTGCTTTCCTTAGTGGAAAGTTGGCTGAAGATGTTTACATGGTTCAGCCAGAGGGTTTTGTCAGTACAGAGTACCCCAGTAGAGTGTGTAAGCTCGAGAAATCCATTTATGGATTAAAACAGGCACCTCGCAGATGGAATCTTTGCTTTGATGAGAAAGTCAAAGAATTTGGCTTTTCAAGGAGTGAAGATGAATCTTGTGTCTATATCAAGGCTAGCGGGAGTATAGTCAGCTTTTTGGTATTGTATGTGGATGACATACTACTCATAGGAAATGATATCCCAACCCTGCAGGAAGTAAAGTCCTGGCTTGGGAAGTGTTTCGCTATGAAGGACCTTGGAGAAGCTGCCTATATCCTAGGGATAAGGATTTTGAGAAATAGGAGTAAAAGACTAATTGGACTTAGTCAAAGCAGTTATGTGGACAAAGCGTTGAAAAGGTTCAACATGCATCACTCCAAGAAAGGAGAGTTACCCATCCAGAGTAACGCCAGATTGAGTAAGACACAAAGCCCTAGTACTGGGGCTGAGATAGCAGAAATGAGTCGAATACCTTATGCTTCAGCTGTAGGATCGATCATGTATGCTATGACGTGTACTCGACCTGATGTAGCCTTTCCTTTAAGCATGGTTAGCAGGTATCAGGGGAACCCTGGCAAGGCACACTGGACTGCGGTAAAGAATATCCTCAAGTACCTACGGAGGACTAAGGAGTGGGTCCTTACCCTCGGTGGCAGTAAGGACTTGAGAGTTGTAGGGTACAGTGATGCTAGCTTTCAGACTGACAGGGATAATTTCCGCTCTCAGTCGGGCTGGGTCTTTACTCTAAACGGAGGGGAAATTACTTGGAAAAGTTCCAAGCAGGAGACAGTGGCTGATTCCACTTGTGAATCAGAGTATATAGCAGCAAGCGAGGCAACAAAGGAGGCTATATGGCTAAAGAACTTCATCGGAGACCTTGGAGTTGTACCAGCTATAAAGGAGCCAATGGAGATTTTCTGTGACAGCAATAGTGCGGTTGCCTTAGCCAAGGAACCAAGAGATCATGGGAGATCCAGACACATTGACAGAAAATATCACTTCATCAGACATCGAATAGAAGAAGGAATCCTCGTGGCAAAGAGGGTATCATCGGATGAGAACCCAGCAGATCCCCTCACGAAGGGACTGACTCGGGATAAGCATCTCCAACATGCTCGGAGCATAGGGCTGAAGGATGATATTAGTTTTAGTAGTTATTTATGCGGTTGCCTTAGCCTTAAAAGCTGTTATTTATGAGTAAAGTGTTGCTATCTCTTGTCAATCGTTTACTATTATTTCTTTTTGCATGTTTTGACTTCCAGAATAATTATGTTATGGTTTATATCATATTATTCAAACTCTCCACAGTCGGTCATATGTTGGAAGTAGATATGAATCAAGACTGTCATGGGTTGGCTTGTAGAGGTCTAAGATGTTAGACAAAGCGGGGCTACATCACTCATGAGTGCTCATAAGTTCTGAGTATTGGATTCAACCCACGCTCACTTGTATCACTTCATGGAATTTATCTCGACTGATCGTGAGACGGTAATATCATATAAGTCTTCAAACCTAGAGATATGATTTGTTGCCTATGAGTTGGTTATGCATTGATTGCACGAAAACGCATTGGTAACTCGATGTTATAAACCGTGCTTTTGTGTGTAATTCAACAAGTAGTAGAGCAAACATATGAGTCGAAGTTTATCTGTTCCTTCTAGGATTAGAAGTGATATCTGGGCCCCTCGATGATTTTGTTTTGACCTATGTATCGGGCCCGGTCAGAACTAAATTGATGTGTTCAGTTAAGTTCTATGTCAAACAAATCGGAAATCGGGAAACAAATGCTGGACAATAAGCAAGACCATGTTCCATGTATTTGTCCGGCTGATATCTAGAACAGAGGATTATATGATCACTTATCTAAAATGGCGCTTCATAGTTCAACGGAGTTTAAAGAGCTACGATTGCTGATCGGTTCCTGAAGTCATACTTGCAACTATAGTTATTAGACTTATCCAAGTGGGAGACTGTTGGATATAGTGTCTAAGTCCATAACTATATTTGGTATGTACTTGACCCGACCGGACATGGTCCATTTGGGTTGCACTTCACCCGAACAATTTATGGATAATCGTTTGAGAATAGTATAAGTTATGATTTATTAATATATTATAAGTCCTAATATATTAATATAAAATCATATTATTTAATTAGTATTGATCTATAATTAATCTAGAATTAATTTAGAGATCAAAAGTATGACTAATTAAATATGGGCTCTTGTATTTAGTGTGGGCTAATGCTTATTTGGAATGGGCTAGACTTGCATGGAAAGTCCATGGATACTCCATGGAGCTTTAACCCATGGATCTCATGGAAATGAAAAGACATGGGTATTAGGGTTTACATGGATGTAACCCTAATCCACCACACTATATAAAGGAGGCTTTGGTTCTTGAAATGACACGAGTTGTGGTGAGTAAAGTAAGAAGGGCCGATTTCAAGAAGGTGATTACTATTCTCTCAAAGTTCCAAATTTGTGGTGATTTGTGATTTCCATTTGAGGCATCTACACTATTGGTGCTAGGCTCTAAAACTCCAAGCAATCAACTACAACTACAAGGTAAGTAATTCTACTAGCTTTATTTGATTCAAGTTCCCCATGCCATGCTAGATAGGATAAGAACCTTGGAAAAATAATTATTTGCATGTATCATAGTCAAACATAGATCCAAGGTTTCTAGGGTTGCATGTACACCATAGGAGTGTTAGAATGCTCAAAAACCCATCAGATACTGCTAGTGCTCTCTGTCTTTCCATTAGCCATTTCTACAGTGAACGGTTCTTTAAGTGCTCGTGATTTTTGCTTAAGTAAATGAGCAAATTTTTGGTTCACGAAACTCCTCTCCGCTCCACTATCAAACAGTATGCATGCATAAGAGTTATCGAGGAGAAACGTACCCGTGACCATTGTGGGGTCGGCAATCGCTTCCTCGTGGCCTATGGCCAGAACTCTTGCCACTCCACCGACATTCCCTGCCTTCGGGCAGTTCCTTTTGTAGTGGCCTACCTCGCCACAACCGTAGCAAGCTTGGCCCACTCCTGTGCCGGGGACTTGGTTTATTGGCCTAGCCGGAGCTTTGCAGAAACGGGCAGTGTGCCCCTTCCTGTTGCAGTTCAAAAACTGCATTTCCCGGCAGGCACCGACGTGGTGGAAGTTGCATTTGTTGCACTTAGGCAAACTTCCAGCATACTGCTTTACCAGAGCAGCAGCGGCAGGTGCTATCACAGCATGAAATGCCACGACCTGCTGCTTTTTGGCAGCCTTCGTCTTTCTATTGTCATCCCAAAACTTCCGCTTGGAATCAGCGGTTCTGGCGGGTTCCGAGATGGCCAGGGTTGTTGTTGCGGCCGGGGTACGAACCCCATGGTCTATAAGCCGCTGTGCCAATCGCTTGGCACTATCGAATGTAGTGGGGTTTAAAGCCAAAACATTTCCCTGGAATGGAGGCACCAGCTCCCATATGTATCTTTCAATCTTCTTCCCCTCTGTATGAACCATGTTGGGACAGAGGGCCACCAGTTCACAGAACCTGGCGGTGTAGGAGACTATGTTGGAGCCCTTCATGGTTAGGCTCCACAGTTCTTCCTCCAGTTTTTGGATTTTGCCCCTCGGGCAGTACTCTTCAACCATTAGCTCTCTCAGGGCTTCCCAGCCCATAGCATTTGCCACTATAAGGGATAGTGACTTGACATGGCTATTCCACCATGTTAGGGATTTTGCCTCAAAGGTGCAAGCAGCAAACTTGACCTTGCTCCCTTCTGGACAGGAGCAAATCTCGAAGACCGACTCTGTCTTTTCGAACCATTGCGAGAGGGCAATGACTCCGCCAGTCCCTTTAAAGGACAATGGCTTGCAGTTAGTGAAGTCCTTATAGGAGCACTCTCTCAAGCGCAAAGGAGCTTCACCATGAGTAGATTGAACCGGAGTTCCCCCTCCAGTGGAACCAGATGAATGATATTGAGCCATGGTTGTAGCCACATCTGCAGCTACAACAGCATTCAGGGCTGCCGTGTCGAATTGAGGAGTAGGTGGTGTTGCAGTTATCGAGGGATCGCGTCTTGTTGATCGGCGTGGAGGCATCTTTCAACTATAAGTTTAGAAAGATGAAGATATTGATAAGAATTTAATAGGAAATAGATAAGAATGACTCATGGACTAACTCTCCATAGTCCAACAACACAAATGAATAACACGTTTGATTGTAAACGAAAGCATTTGGATATAATTTCCATGATATTAGATATCTGTGAATAATACTGGAATTACAGATGTAATGAGTTCGGGAAAAATGATCTAGAAGTAGGTCTTACATCAACCAAGATGGAAAAATTTTGACAGAACTACGACCTAATCAAGACCTAATGGGTCTAAGATTTACAAAGATAGGAAATTAGACTAGAGTTTTTACACTAACTAGGTTACATCCAAAAGAGAAGTCGATGAGACTCTAACGGCGACGAGAACTACCAGAGTGAGTTCTTGAATCCGACAGTAGACGTTCTATGTCCCTCATACGCCTTTCAGACCTTGCCTGTTGAGCTCGAAGTTCCCTGACTTCAGCTTGGGTTTCAGCAAGTTCCCTCTGTAGAACTGCATTGCGGACCTGAGTCCTTTCATGAGCAGAATCTAGCTGGCGAATGCGGACTGTGTTAACGCCAGAGTTGGCGTCAATCTCCACTACTCGGTCGATAGCTGCTCGACCTTGCTCAGTGTTCCGAGAAATCCTTAGAACCATGATGGGTAGGACCCTATCAGCTGAACCTCCCTCGGTGAGGTTGTAGAAGCTTCTGTCTCCATTGTAGGGAATGGGTTGACCCGGTTCCTGACTCCATCTATTCAAGTTTGTGGCCCACAGAGGTATGGGTCCTTGAAATGCTGGACGAGGATTCAGGTTTGGGTCTTGAGCAGCTGGGGGTAGGTTGTTGACTTCTGGCTCTGAGTCAGAATCCTCAGAAAAGCCTTCAGCTTCGTGATCATCCAATGGGATTGGGTGATCATCTTTTGGCTCTTCTCCCAGCCATCCTGCATTGCCGTGGTTGGGGTAGTACGGGTCTCCAGGAAGATGGAATCCAACCATGATATCTATGCGAGAAAAGAGGTAAAGAAATAACTAAATAGACACACTAATTAGATAATTATAAGATGATCTTTATCAGTTACTTCAACATTTGTGTAGTGCATACCAGTCATATGTAACCAAGACAGGATAGACCTTCGAATAAGTGACCCTAACTCTAAGCCCACAACCAAACAAGGAACAGGAAGTAAAGCAAAGATCACAGATTCTAAGTCTATGATATCCTAGATACATATAACCTTAGCGTATCCACTCAGCAACTATTAATGTACTAATAAAGACCTTTAGTTCTCAGATAAGTAATTAAAGTAACACAAAATACTCCTATAGTATTTTAAGTTTATGTTATGTTCTACTGTTCTCATTGTAGTAGTGTTGATAAGTTTTTAGACTTGTTGCAGCCTCACAACCACACTTAGGCACATGCTAATCACTCCTCGAATAATGTAGTTGATCAGGCTACATCTTCCCAGGGTTGACCATATGTCTCCAAGTCTACTTGTGCTGCCCAATAATCGTAATACTTTTGTTCTGTCCTAGTGACACTAATTTTAGTATGAATGCAGGTATGTATACTTGGTTAAATATTTTATTATTTAAAAGTATAAACTCTTTATCAGAGTATTTTAATCCCGCTATGTTTATAGTTCGTATATCTTTTATGGGTTGATACACTCGATTCACTATAAACAATGCTCTGATACCAATCTGTCACACCCCAAAACCGGAACCGCGGAAACGTTCGGGGGTGGAGGACGTCATGTTCAGTATCACAACAATGCAAAGTAGTAAACAAGCAACAACATCATCCATTGCATTAATAATATAATTTCATACAAGTGTGTTCTGTCAAGTTATATAGACACCAAAAATATACATCAAAATAAAAGATGATTCTTGAACGAGCTCCATCTTCTCAAAACCTGGCACCGGTACCTGTCTACTGGTGACCTGAGAATACAAGTTATTTTGAAAGAGTTTATCAGCTTTAAAGTTGGTGACATCATAAGTATATTAATGTCTGTGTTTGTATGAAAGTGTTTGTAAGTCTGTAATTGTATAAGTTTGTAAAAGTTTGTAATTGTTTGAACTCTCCTAGAAAACCCTATGTTTCCTACTAAAAGTAGCCTTCTACCAAGGCATCTAGTATCTGTGTGTGTGTGTCTCTTGTAAGAGTGTGTATTTTCCCAACTCCTACTATCATTAACAAAAAATATAGTTTTTACATTATTGTTTATTGTGTGAAGATCACAAAGTAAATGCAATGGGAAAATGAAATAGTACTGTAGTGTAGTATTAAATAACTACTGCTGTACTAACTACCTTAAACCAATTGTTATTTAAATTACCATTTGATCGGCCTGTATCCTGCTACCGACTCTATAGAAAAACGACGATGTAAGACGTCGTAAGAAATGACGTTTGGCACCCGTAGACTTGCAAGTCCCACTGTAGCGAGCAGCAAGGTATAGGATAGTCAATCCAGTATAGATCTATACACAAACTCATACGCTCCCCACTTAAGGAGATTATGGATACAAAACGGTCATGACAGGTAGTGTCATGCCCCGTTACGTGGCTCACATAAATGTAATAATGTTCTAGTATATGTATGTGCTAGCTGTATTGTGTGTTCTCTCCCTGTCTAGCATGTATTGTTTGTTTCTCATCATAGTATTCTATTGTTTGTTTCTCATCATAGTATCTATTGTTTGTTTCTCATCATAATATCTATTGTTTGTTTGTTATTGACTCATGTATGAACTGACTCATTGTATGTTTCCCTGTTCTAGTAATAGTATTAGTATCTCCCTAAACTATACCTATTATAGTTTACTAGTAATGTTGTTTGAATGTATGAACATGTTTGTGTACCTTTGCTACCCAAAGGTATTGAACTAAATGAAGTAACCTTTTATATCTATACACATATACATGATATATAACTAGGATTCAAACGACCTTCGGACAAATAACCTGAATACCCTAAGTCCACAACCAAACAAGGAACAGGAAGTAAGGTGAGCTATCAGTCCTAAGTCCTTTCAATCCTACTTATATAACTATATCTACATAGATACACAGAATATAAGTTAAAAGAGTTTAATAAAAGTATTTGATATGAAAAAGAGTTTATAAAACAGTTTGAAGTAAAACAGTTTGGTAACACAGTTTGAAAGTAAGAAATCCACTTGTTTGGTAGTTATTAATCACATGTGATTGATATAATAACTATAATTGTTCAACTTGTATCCCCCCCCCCCCCATAAAAGCATTTAAAAACATTTAAAAGGTTAATTAAGGGGTATGAACTCACCTGTAGTGAGTGGTTTGGAAGAACTGATGATATAGGATTGCTAGGTGTCAAGTGAAGACTTGTACACACACAATGATCCTAGTTAACATATAATAACACATATATGTATCCAATTAGTCTTTAAACAACTAATTAACAAAGTTAAGACATCCTAGGACATTCAAAACACCTTATTTAAGTGTTATAAGTGCTAAGGATTGCATCTAAGTGTTGTAGGACATTGCTATTGGGTTTAGGGTTCAAGGGTAAACTTCCTTGGAGTTTACGGTTTTGTGACCATCACTCAATGAGTTTACGGTTGTAAACCCATGAGTTTACGGCCGTAAACTCATGGTACTTTGACCATTTTGAGTTTTGAAGCTTTAAAGATCATAAGAAGCATTCCTACTTCATGTTTAAGCCTTAGGAAGTGTTTAGGGCACCATTTCACTCCTTTGTGGAGTTTACGGTCCTTGGACCATTTGTCTTTGGGTTTACGGCCGTAAACCCAAATGGTTTATGGTCTTTTGATGTTTTCAAGTACTAAGCACATCAAGGAAGGGTCTAGGCTAGTTTCCAAGGCTTGGTAAGGGACTAGGGCACACTTTGGCACCCTTTTTAGGGTTTACAGTCCAAGAACATCTTGGACCGTAAACACCTTTGATCTTGTGTTTCTTGGGTGTTTTCTTGATGATTAGAAGTGTAACAAGTCTTATAATACTCTAGGGTAAGAGTACTTACTAGGTAGAAGCTTGAAAAGGTGCTAAAAGTCCAAGAACACTAGTGTGTGTTCTTGGTGAAACTTGAAGATCTACACTTTTGGAATGATTTCACGGATGGAATCATGTAAGATCACTAGATTAAGTAAGATATCGACTTTTTAGGGATAGAAACACTTACAAAGTTGAAGATCTTGAAGAAAAGTCGGATGATACTTGAGAGAGAAATGGGTTTTGGATCTTTAAAATGTGAAAAGTGGTAAATAATGACTAAGTGTCATATTTATACCCCATTTTAGGGTTTACGGCCGTAAACACCTTTGTTTAGGCCGTAAACTCCAAACTCTTGGAGTTTTGGGACTTTATTGTTGCACAATAAACCCTAAGGCATCCTCTCTCCTGTTATCTCCTGAAGTACTAACTTTAAAACACTCAAACTTATTCCAAAAAGCTTGAAAGTTAGCATAAACTGTTCTGACTTCTATTGAATTGAATGGTTGTACAGAATAGAAATTTCGGGTTGTCACATTTACGGTCGGAAACGGGTTTACGGCCGAAAATGGGTTTACAGCCGAAAATGGGTTTACGGCCGTAAACACTTGGCTGACAATTTTTGCTGATTTTTTGAGTGTTTTTGGTTCCGAAAGCTTATATAAACTTTATTTATATACTTTAGATTATTTCCTAAGCCACAAGAGCTTGACGGAATAAACAAATTTCGACATTTTATTTAACGAAATTTGACTTTTGTTGACTAGAAACTATCGGGTTGTCACACATAATAACAACTATTTACTTAAATATAAGTTACACTTAAAAGCATAATAAGTGTAGCTTAACTTACAAATTTTCTAGCGAATACTTAAAAACTTCTCGAACAGAACTTAGACACTGAATACTTCTCGTGGTGGGCCTTATGTCGCTACGATGCCTAGCTATAAATTCTCTGGAACCCCAAAAAATTCTGTAAATAAAAGCTATAGAGATAGGAAAGAGTTAGATAGAAAAGTTTGAATGAAAGTTTGAACTTAGACGCTGAAAAGTTTAAACCATCACATCAGTGGAAGAGCTGGTCCCCGGTTCTGCCACGTAACGTACACTGAGTGGTGTTATGCTTCATGTAACATTTATTTCTTGCATTCTTTCAAAAATTGTATCTTTCGCATACGAGCTCCTTTCTCGACGTTCTTTATATCCATATATTCGTATTTCCAAGTACTAAAACTTTCCTTCAGATCTCAACAGCTAGGTTGCATTCTATTTTTATTTTAAAATCTATAAAGATTACACTGTAAAATACTTTGTGAAATTCATAACTTCTTCATATGAACTCCGTTCTCGACGTTTTTTATATCAACATATTCGTATTTACGAGTACATCAACTCCCGTTTAAATTGTTTTGGCTAACCAGTAACCTGTACCCGTTTCATATTTTTATGACACACATGGTTGTATTATGTCGAACACTAAACTTTGAAAAATCATAACTTCTTCATACGTAGTCACATTTTTGCGTTCTTTATACTCACGGGTTCGTAATCACAACTACTATAACTTTTAATTCAAAATAATGTTTTTATTACAAATATTATTTAACATAATTTTTATAAAAAGGTTTTATAAAAATATTATAAGCCCATAATATTTGTTTATAAAACATGTACACAATAATTTAAATTATCATTTATAGAATCTGTATTGTGTACGAATGATTCTTATTTATTTACAATTATCATATTCTAGGATTTTTAATTATTCAATAAAATGAATAATCATAACTTTAATCCCTTATATGTTTAGCATGAATTCAGTAACATTATAGATTATAACAAATAATCTAATAATCTAACTAGGCTTGCAAAAATGACTCTGATATCAATTGTTTGGTTTTATTTAAAATCGGTTTTCTAAAAACACTAAAAACATAAATGGAAGCTTTAAAATTGAATAAACTTAAAACTCTTTTTGACACACCAAGGATCATTTTTCAAAGCATGGAAAGCTTAAATCAACCAGAGAAGGAAAAGTCTTACAACCTTTGAAGACTTTGATTCTCATGGGATATAGAAGTTGATGACGTGATGCATGAAGTTCCAAAGGATAATCTCTCTACAAGTATCCACCAAGCAAGGATAAACCACAAAAGATGCTAGTCTTCACTTTTATATAAGTTGATCTTAAGCCTTAACACATATACAAAGTAAGTCTTAAGGAGAAGAAACTTACAAGCACTCTAATACTTCCTTACACCATGCAAGAAGGAGGAGAGGGGAGAGCCTAAAGGCTCTCGATTTTTGTAGCAAAAGAGAAGAAGAAAAATATAAAAAAAAACTAAGCTAGTTTTTGCACAATACTCTTCTTTATATACTTTTCCAAATGTACTAAGTCAATGCAAGCATTTAAGGGAAGCATAGGCTACATATGACAAGTATGGAGATGAAAGAAACATATCAACACACAACCTTCTCTCCAAGAGAAGAAGTTGTGGTATTGGCATGGAAACGTCAAGACCAAAGTGTGTTTTATACTCAGTCTCATAACTAGTAGTTACAATGCAACTAAATGGTTACTCTAATTGCCCAAAAAGTTGTACACAACGTTTATACTCAAACCTTATGAATATAATTAGTTTTGTTATCTTTTCTTATTATCTTCTAAAAACAATAGTTCCCAATATGTTGGTAAAATATTATTTGTGAAATCCCAAAATTTAAGGCCATTTAAAAATTTTATTTATTCTTATTTTAAAACAAAGTATTTCTTTTGTTGCAGAATTGGTCCCAAAAATATTATTTCAATGTGGGATAATATTAACATTAAACATTTCCGAAGAAATGTTTGACATTTATATCTTTTCAAAACTTAGGATGTCATAACTGATACAAAACATAAGCATAAACAGACTTTACACTAATGATATACATCTCCTTTAATCTCTCAGTGTAATGTATCTTTGCACTGATGCCTGTGATACAAACAAATTGAGTGGGTCAGGTTGGGAAACCTGGTGAGATACATAGGGTGTTCAACACACAATAATATAGTTAATTTGTTTATTCACAGATTTCATGTCAAACAATTAACCTGATTGCCCATCCTCGTTTTCTTATTTATTCCATCGTAAGGAATTATCCTAAGGGTTATCATCTATATCGCATCTACCTATCATCATCTACATTGCATTTCCTTATATGTTTGTTGCCAAGGACATTTCCTAAGGATCACCGCCTACATCACATGAACAATACTGTTTCGGGAATTATTTCCCGAATACGTGTCCAATAAGGGTTAAAGTATCATCACATGAATACGTAGTTATTACGTCGCCTGAACTCATAATTCATCACCTACAGATTATGATCCTGCCAGTGTTTCCACTGGACTATTTTGATTAGTCTGTGGTCGTCATCTATACTCTGGTAGATGACTACATCGCATCATCGCAGGTCAAGGTCAGGGAACCTCCTAGTCATCTCCTATTTCTATGTATCGTTATCTATTTATAACCACCTATCTATTATCTCCTATATACTATCCCCTATCACAACCCAATACATATTTATAAGTTTATAATACTTATATGATTAAATCAATTCAAATGTCATCTCATATTATTTTAACTAACACATAACATTTTTAGTGCAGAAAATAAGCACATAAAGCATGTAATTATCTACATACTTTATATCAATGTCTAAAATGAAGGTAACTATGCACTCACTTGACAAACGTGGAAGACTGGCGATTTTGCCAGCGCTTCGCTTCGTATTTTGAATAGACCTAGACGCATAAAATACTAAGCCTTAGTCTAGTTTTGTAATCCCGGTGACTATAATAATTATAGTCTAGATTCCTCACTAATCCCAATGTCTAAATCAAGATCTATCAAGTAAGGATCAACCATGAAGGACCGTTGGGAGGTAGGATTATTTCGGCATAATAGCTTTTCTGAAATCCAACAACCAAGCCAACATGACAATTCTATAGACATCTCTCCCGTAAGTAGATCAATCAATATTTTGACTTGGATTACTGATAAATCTTATTTATAGGTTCATAATAACCACTTATGACTACAAATATAAGTTACACTGAAAGCGATAGAGTGTAGCTTAACTTACAGAGCATTTAAGCGAAAATCGGGAAATTACGCTGGTAGAACTTCGACTCGAGATCTTCTATTTGTTGGACCTAGATGTCCAGAGCTTTGCTAAGCTAAACTATTCTATAATCCCAAAGAAAGATCTCAAAAACAAAACGAGTCTAAAAGTTGAAAGAGAGTTAAAGAAAGTGTGTGAAAGGAATGAAGGGTGAATGCCCTTTTATAGGCGATTTTTGGGGTGCACGACGTGCAAATGGGGTGCACAACGCACATTTTAAGGTGACGTATCCCCAACCATTTTGTGCCACATGTCAGGCTCTCCGTGGTCTGCGTTTTCACCTTCTAGAAGCGAACATCGCGCACCCGTCGTGCATTGTGTGGCGCAAAACGTAGTTTTTGTAAATTTCGTAACTTCTTCACACAAACTCTGTTTTTAACGTTCTTTTTATCCCTGGAAAGTTCTCGACGATATCTACAACTTTCCTTTAGACTCATCGGCTAAATCTAAATTTCTTTTTCATCGCTATTTTTTATAAGATTAAATGATTTTGCTAAAATCATAACTCTCTCGTACGAACTCTATTTTGACATACTTTTTCTCTAAATTCGTATCTTAAAGAGTACTACGATTTTACTTTTGGTGACTTTAGCTAAAAGTCAACCATTCTCATCGTATCTTTTTACGTCACACATTCATTGTGTGTGGCTAACTTTTTATATCTTATAAAAATCATATCTAATTCATACGGAGTCAGATTTCTACGAAATTTGTATTTTCGGGATCGGGATGACATGTAATTTCTCAATATCATATTTACAATTTACAAACGATTCGACTGATTTTTCATATTTTTCCTTAATACGAAACTTATATTATATAGTCTGTAGTGCGCACGACTATAAATTATCCTATTATAGGATTTTAATTTTAATAATTTTTACTTATTATGTGTAGCCTGAATTTGCGGACATTACAATTATCTCCCCCTTGGGATGATTACATCCCATAATCATCAACAAAACAGAGCTCGTATAATGACTCCGTACGTTACCTTTCCATCCTAGGTGATAACTCTTATTTTATTGTATCCTAAAATAGTTGTATTAGGAACTAGACTCTTATCCTAAGAGTCGAATGCTTACGCCTAAAGGTACCTTCCTTCATGTTCTAATGTGCTATAATCAGATTATAGCAAGTAGCAATCTCTAGCTACTGGCTGCTAAGCTCTAATGATGATTTGCAATCTTTCTGTCGATTGCCTCGATCCTTTCCTTCTTCAATCTTATAACTAAGGTCGAACATTATGTCGAACTTACTTCGTAGATTAGTCATACTCGATTCAAGATGACCACTAGGGTCGGAATAATATTTATCTTTGCAGTCATTAACGAAATAAAGGTAATGATGGAAATGAACAAAATAGCTCAACTACTTAGAGATTTAGTAACCTTGTGACCTTCTCTGATCCAATTACGAGTCATGTGCTTCCGATAGTATAGACTGTTGGGTTTTTATTCATTAACTAGTTTCAAAACATAATTTTTAGTAATGGAAGACTTAATGATTTGAATAACATAAAACAAGTTTATAACCCAACAAGGATTTTCTTGGAAAGTTTGGAAAGAAAACAAACACAACCAAAGAAGAAGAAGAACAAATAACAACCTTTGTAGTTATTTGGATCCTTTTGGGAGGCTTGGAAGTTGATGAAGAATGATGAACTTTAGAGACACCAACAAGTTCTCAACTTGATTTAAGATGCTAGTCTTGTTAGAAAACTCTTAATCTCTTAAGCTTGAAGTTCATAACCAATATGAACTTCAAGAGAGCTAAGAATAAGCAAGTAGTCTTCAAAAGAAGGAACAAAATGGAGAAAGTCTCCATGTGTGAGCATCTCACAGTTTTTAGGACAAGCACAAAAGAAGTGCATGAAAGCCTTTTAACATGCCATCTTTAACCATTAGTTCTGAACCTTTAAGACCTACCTATCCTAGAATCACCCATGCTTAATCATGTGGTCCAAGCTTACTTTTAAGAGGAGTGTTCTTTACATTATAATAATCAAAGACCCATTCCTATATCTTCCGAGAAGATTTCGGCCATATGGAAGAAAAAGCAAGACCAAAGTTTATAAAAACTACAAAACTTTTATATTTTATAAACTTTAACTTTTAGCTAAAATACAAAAGTCTTTCTAGTCCAAAAAGATGTACATTACTTAATAAATCATACAATATGATATATATTATGTTACTTGATAATGAAAATTATTATTTCCTTCAAATAAATAATTTCCAGTTTATTTAGAAGAGTTTATTAAATATTTATTAAAACCAATTTCTAATCAATAATCATATATATATCAAGTTGTTGTTAGTGTGAACCATTAGTATCATATGTTAATTAGCAATATCACTTTAATATGATTCTTGAGCATACTAGATCTTTCAATCTCCCACTTGCACAAGATTTAGATTAGACTAATATAGACAGTGGTGAACGTCTAGCAACATTTCACTGCCCCAATCACCATACAACTTTGTGCCATTCTATCGACGCCCAATTCCCAAAAAGCTCAAAGTTACAATTGGTGTATAAGGTTAGCATATCAGTTATCCATTTGTTACAGACATCATGTTAAACATGAGATACGTATTGCAATCAATCTCATATGGTGTTCAACTTTTGGTAAGGTGCCTTAGATGTCTAACTCTTAACACATAAGAGGAACAAATGCCATCTTGACTACATAAGCCTTTTGCATTGTTCATACCATACCTGAAAATGGCTTTTATAACTCCCCGGTTAAGGACCATCGTTTGACCATATCTAAGCACAATATTCCCCACACTTAAGTCCCACTATGTATCTCAGGTGTTAAGGATACAAAGATAGTACATTTTAATCAAGTAACATTCATGATAGCGATCCATGAGATGATCTTGATGATGGTTAGTTCAATACTAGTTCTCTAACAAGTACATATGAAACGTAGTTACAACCCATTGCCTACCTTCATCCGGTGAAAGTAAACCAATCTAATTCATATTAGTCTTACTTCATAATTGCTCCCACAATTATAACTGACTATGAACTTTTAGAATAATAAGATTATTCACGGATTAAACATGTTAATATAGAACACAACAAGTATTAATGTTATGATCATATCCCAATATATCAAAACATTATATAATAGTTGTTGTTACAATGTTCCAATATCCAAATACTAAATCCAGATCAAAATCCCATTTCTAGAACAATAAAGTCTTACGGCTGAAGTGTGACCATTCATACTTAGCTTAAAATAAAGACTTTATTAATGGGTTCGACTAAACTTAATTTGTGTGATTTCTGCGAATACTATCATCTCCATATTCGACTTTACTCTAGGTATAGTTAAATATCTTGGAGTATATGATTAGTGTTCTTTCATGACATAGAGTCTCTTAGCTCAATTAAGTATACTCACGAAGTCACAAAGATTTCTATGTGATCCTTGAATGGCAAATATCAACATAGTTTTTCAATGAACTCATTCATCCAATCATATTAGATTTAAACTTCTAAATTAGTGTACTCTTATTTTGTTGTAGATTGTGTCATTTTGTTTTGCTTGGACCTCATTCTAACTAAACTTACTCTTCATCCCTCAATGAAGTCATAATCCAATTATAATTCATAATTATATACATTTGTTTAGAAATCAGAATCCTATGTAGCTCTTTACATAATTTTTTTTACTCTAAACTAATTGTCTCATATACATTCTCTTATTTCTTCTAAATTACTCATATAATGTTCCTATAGTCATCCGGTGACTTAACCATGTATTCAACTGGTATATTATGATATGATCATAATATGATCATATACTAGGTCTTAAGCATAATATGGCATAAATGATGGATTCATTTGACAAGCAAATCGAATATAAATCATTTCAGCTAGTTCAAATCTATGAGCTAGGTTCTTTTTGAGGCTGACTCAAAATCAGTGCCATGTGACAATGTAAAGGTTCCTCCAAAGGAATCTTCTATCTTGATCTCTTTCAAGATATTGTTAGTATATGCAAAAGGATATAAAACTTTCAACATTCGGTTTATCTATCTCTATAGATTTTACATTCCAAGAAGGTATCTTGCCCTTCCCAAGTCGTTCACTTTAGAAACACATTCCGAGTCAATGTGAAAAGGCTTGGCATGGAAAAAATGTATTTTCTTGTTATTACGTATGTCTCATTCACACAATATTAGGAATATCACTATGCTCCCACTAGTTCTTAGTAAACACACATGTTATATTCATTTAGATATAAAAGCATACCTTGTTGTTTCATATTAAAATGATGATTGCAACATTGAGACGTTTTCTTTATATCCACAGGTGGATCTCAAGCTTTACATATTTTGTTAGGAAAACATGGATTAAGAAAGCCTCCAGCTAATGTGTATAGATACCTTCTAGTAGACGTCTATTCAGAAAAGCGGTCTTTCTTGAAATCTATTTGCTATATCTCATATTGAGAATATTAATTTATAGTAAACAATATCCTTGTTGATCTAATCATAGTTACTTGTGAAAAAGGTTTGATCATAGTCAAAGTCATGAGTATGATAAGGACCATAGCCAATTACATGACTATGAGAATATCCTTTTATAACAAGTCTTGCTTTAGATGTGTATTGTTATCCATGTCATGTATTCTTTCTAGAATAATCATTTTCTCCTTCTAGACTTGCTATAGAGAGAAAGTTCAATCAAGACCACACTTGATTATCGTAGATGGATTACATCTCATGTTCACGACTCCAAGTCATTAATCAGATTCGAGATTTGACATAACATCTTGGTATTTGATGGATTTGCTAGAACCCATCAATAAAAGCTTATCAATGAGAGATTCCACATTTCTCAAGTCATAAATTGTTTATACCACTAATGCGAACACTTTGTGTTTGTGAATAGCTATTATTCAAGTTCAAATATCCTTGTTAAAACTAGTACCAACTGTAATTACATCAGGTTATGGTTCTTGAGCTGCTTCAAGTTTCATGTACCTCCCACTTGCTTTTTCATTAGAAGCTTGCTTTCTAATAACTCAACTATCAAAGAAATAAGAAAACTTATTCTTGGTGGGTTTGCATATAATAATCTAAGCGAAAATATTATATACAAATATGTTTTAGTAGATTTTGGGTTTAGAAGCTTTAGTCTAACATAGGCTTTAAATCCATAAAACATTTAAGTAAGATAGGGATGGAGCTTTTCCATACAAAATCTTATGAGGAATCAATGTTGTATCTACTAGTTAGTTGGTGTTTGTACTCAAGATACAAATGATATTTTTCTAGTTGTTATCCCAAGGAATTAAAAGGAGGACATTTCTACCAATTAGAAAGCAAATCATACCAAGTAGGATTTAATTCATCATTTATTATCATTAAGGCCTTAGATAGTTCGAACCGGTTTGTATTTCAACTTTATATTTGAAAACTTAAACAAAAGTTTCACAATTATGCTTTACCATGTATAAATATAATTGAAACTACTATAGTTATTAATAAAGTTGATTTGGTATCTTATGTAAAATTTTAGACATTCATTAGAAAGGAAGTCATGCACCATAGTGTATAGTTCCTTAATAGTTATTTTCTCTACTACTTAGTGAAATATCATTAGGAAACTTTTATATATAAATAAGATTTACATATGTCAAATAAACTATATTATTTGCCTTCAAGGATCCCTTTCTTGAAATTGGAATATGTGAATGTCATTTATATAATAAAGATAACAATGTCAAAGATGAGTTTGATTTAAAACAAGTTTAAGTCAAAACTTTTGCATATAGAACTTGTTATTTATAAAACATTGATATTTACTTTATAATTATTATCAAGAGATCTAGTCTCATAAATAGAATTTTAATCATTTCTGAATATGAAGGTGATCGTTATGAAAAATGATTTAAGTAAGTAGTCAATCATTCATAAATTAAACTGAGACATATATTTAGGCAAGCTAAATTAAAACATACATTGTTCCAAAACAAACATTGTTTCATAATACAAGTGAATTATGTTCCTAACATAATTAATAAACTAAACTCCGAGAGTGTAGTTCCAACTTGATTGTTCTCAGCTGGTTACTCTTCAATAAATATCTGAAAGCAATTTACAAATATTAGACTAACATTTAAGTACCAAGTACGTAAGTGTTATATGAAAAGTATGAGTTATATCTAGTAGATACCTGAAATACTAGTCTCTTCCAGACTTTCTTTCCAGATAAGAAGAGCAAATCCTCTTCTAGTGTCCAGTTTATCCACAAAAGAAACAAGATCCATCTATGTGGGCCTTATTGTTTTTATTGGTCTTAGAGGTGTTTAGTTCATATCTCTCATGAGATTGTCTCTTAAGACATGAACCCATTCATTGACGTTGTATCTATTAAATGTTATTGTTTCATTAAGTCATTAAAAAATGACAATTCATGTTAATGAGAATGGATTATTTAACAACAAAATTTTAACAAAATTCATTTAGTATTTTCAATATTTAAACTCTTTAATAATTAATACCCTTTGAGTTTCCAAAAACATTAATTATCAAAGTCTAGGATCCACGTTGCAAAACAAATAAATGGTTAGGTATCCTTTATCTCATCCATTTGAATTCAACCTGGTAGTTATCGATTATAAATTATATCTGACTATATAATTCCTAGATTTATGGGATCGCTAATAACAAATTTAATTATACACGTTTGATCCCATATATGCCTCAAAACTCTCTTGCTTAGGTATCCTTTATCACAAAAGATTTCCGATCAAATCATCCAAGTTTAAAACCATGTGTAATCGGCCTATAACGTGGTTATAGAAATTGTGAAGACATCCTGACCATCAAAAGATAACACTAAGCGGTTAGGTATCCTTTACCCCACTAGTGCATACAAGAGATGTGCCAGTGCTCTTCAAAAAGGATTGCATAGATTTGAGGTTTGTAATAAAGGTCTTTTATATTTTTTATAATTCTAGTTTAAAAAACATATGATATCATGGTTGTTACACTCATATAATAAACCATGGTACCAATTTTAAAAAAAAATTACTTTTAAAGGTTATATATAAAAAGCTTGTTTTATATATAATTTGATGCGATTCAATCTTAATAACCGGTATTAAGTTTGAGTGCATTTGAATCATTTATATCTTTAATTAAACTTCCTTTTATTACTTATATATTTGGAGTTTGTATAAGTTATAAAAATTACCATTTTAAAACTTATATGTGAGTGTTTCAAAATTTGACGTTATTAACATTTTTATAAAACCGGATTTAATTTTAAAACTATAACTTGTTACATCTTATGTCCACATTATAAAATTTGAAAACCAAACTCCATGTGATGTTTATTTTATCCAAAAATTATTTTAGCTTGTGATAAACTAATTTATCAACCACACATAATAATTGCATAACATAAACAACACAAACATGCATACAATTATATGTGCATAAACATAACAAACTAATAACATTTTTTGTGAGCCAACACGAAAAATGTCAAGTCCATTCCCAAAGGTACATTTTATGGGACCAAAAAAGCTTCTTGTAATGTTGTTGTAGAAGCTCCCACCTGAGAAAACATCATTTGCTTGCAAAAGATTGGAAAGGCTTCTTGAAAGCAATAATTCAACAACTGTCACTAAAAGTCCAACAACCATTTGTAAACAACATTAGTGACATTTCTCAGAAACTATCACTAAATTTCAGCATGTTGTCAAACTCGAAAATTGCTCTTTGGTCTTCAAAAAGTGGTTCCAACCTCATTTCTTGTTACATTTTTGTACAAATAAATTATTTCTAACAAATAATCTTTTACTTACAAAAATAAACCAAGAAAACTAATTTATTTAATTTATTACATACCATATGAATAAATAAATTATTACAACCGTTTTTAGGAAACAACCAACACAACAACACAACAAACACAATAGTCCTTGGCTAGTTTGTGCACATCATACATATCAACATACACATTAAACGACCTTTGTTTTTCTAAGACAACTTTAAATGACAAAAGATGCATGAAAACTTTTGTAACATAAAATAACAATTAGAAAGTTGTCATAGAAAATATGTACAAACTTGTTTTTATACAAAACCAAGTTATCCATATTCTCCAAAAACTTAGATTTTCAAAAATCAAAAAATCTAACCAAACTTGCAAGGTAGCTCTTGATACCAATTGTTGGGTTTATATTCATTAATTGGTTTCAAAACATAATATTTAGCCATGGAAGGCTTTTTGGTTTGAAAAATAAAATAAAACAAGTTTCTAACATACCAAGGATCTTCTTGCAAAGTTTGGAAAGAAAACAAACACAACAAAAGAAGAAGAAGAACAAATAACAACCTTTGTAGTTCTTTCGATCCTTTTGGGAGGCTTGGAAGTTGATGAAGAATGATGAACTTCAGAAACACCAACAAGTTGTCAACTTGATTTAAGATGCTAGTCTTGTAAGAAAACTCTTAATCTCTTAAGCTTGAAGTTCATAACCAATATGAACTTCAAGAGAGCATAAGAATAAGCAAGTAGTCTTCAAAAGAAGGAACAAAATGGAGAGAGTCTCTATATGTGAGCATCTCACGGGTTTTAGGAAAGGCACAAAAGAAGTGCATGAAAGCCTTTTAACATGCCATCTTTAATCATTATTTTTTTAACCTTTAAGACCTACCTATCCAAGAATTACCCACGCTTAATCATGTGGTCCAAGCTTACTTTTAAAAGGAGTGTTCTTTACATTACAATAATCAAAGACCCATTCCTATATCTTCCAAGAATATTTCGGCCATATGGAGGAAAAAAAAAGACCAAAGTTTATAAAAACTACAAACCTTTTATATTTTATAAACTTCAACTTTTAGCTAAAAGATAAAAGTATTTCTAGTCCAAAAAGATGTACATGACTTAATAAATCATACCATATGATATATATTATATTTCTTGCTAATGAAATTTATTATTTCCTTGAAATAAATAATTTCCAATTTAAATATAAGAGTTTATTCAATATATATTAAAACCAATTTCTAATAAATAATCAATTATATCAAGTTGTTGTTAGTATGACCCATTAGTATCATATGTTAATTAATAATCACTACTAGAAAAGCAGCCTTTACGACGCGCAATGCGTGTCGTAAAACGCTCAGACGACGTGCAAATGCGTGTCAAGGAAAGCCCTGTCATAACAAGAGACGACACGCTTTTGCGTGTCGTCTATTTACGACGCGCATTTACGACGCGCAGTTACGACACGCAATGCGTATCAAGGAACGCCCTGTCATAAAGGAAGACGACACGCATTTGCATGTCGTAACCTTACGACGCGCGTTTAGGACACGCATTGTGTATCATTAAATCCCCTGTCATAAATGAAGATGACACGTATTTGAGTGTCATAATTTTAAATGTTTTAAATATATATATTTTTGATAGAATTACTAATTTTTAAATTAAACAACAGATTGAAATTATCATAATACAAAATAAAATACCATACATAAGAACGATAATTCATTTCAAAAAAAAATATCACATGTCAAACAAGTTACCTAACATTACATGTCAAACAACGGTACATGTCAACACTAATAACACTTAAAACCATGTTTTTTCCTGCATTTGGAGCACACACTATTCCTATATCAGCAACCAACTTCAGGTCCAATTCCAACCACCTGTAAAATAACAACATTGTAAAAGAACAACATTAGAAGATCAACATTTGCTTGATTTGATGATTCAACATTAGTTTCTGTAACATACACGTTTTGAAATCGTGTTATGTCAATTAAAAAAGTTAATAATATTATGAAATATTATGAGAAATTGAGTGTTAAGTTCTAACAGATAGTTTTTACTAGAAATGAAGTAAAACTATGTTTAGAATCACTCATAAATTATTGGAAGTCTTATGAGATTCCAATTAAAAGCCAAATAGTGAAATTTAGCGAAAATATAAACTTTGAAATAAGTAAAATTTTATTAATGAAAGTTGTAGATAATCTCGTTAGAAACACGTAGGCGAAAACCTCGTCGAAATCCGAGTTATAACGAAGAAGTTATGACCAATCGAAGATCTGCGATAAAACTGGCACGATGCCGAATGACGTAAAAAGTGAGTTTTTGATAAACTACTTTTTAGTCTTAGTGATCTAAATGAAAGTCGTAGTATTCGTTAAACCGACAAGTTCGATAAAAAGAACGCCAAAATCTGACTTCGTATGAGGAAGTTATGATTTTTACAAGTTTCAGCGTACTAGTAGACAGCTAAAAACTCGAATTTTAGATCGAGTGATTTTTAGCCGACACAACCTAAACGAGAATCGAAGGTCTCGTCATTAGCAGTACAATGGTAAAAAGTCTGACGAAAACGGACATCGGATGAAGAAGTTATGAATTTTTAACGGATTTACCAGTCCCGGTCTGTTAAAAATAATAATATAAAAATAAAGTCAAAATTTTCCGACGAAGTCTAAACGAAAGTTGTAGAGCATAATTTTCTCTACGCGTTCATATAAAGAACGTCAAAAACGGAGCCCGTATGAGAAAGTTATGGATTTTACAAGATTGGGCACATTTTCATTTAATTTTCGCATGAATAGTGTTGATCCACGTGGCAATTTCTGATTGGACCGCAGCCTCGCTGGCACCTTCTGATTGGTCCGATGTCGTGTACGCCTCGTTTCCGACGTCGTGACTCACCCTTGCCCGGATCCGACGCGTGTCGCGATGAGTCGTCCGAAGCTGCTTAGTCACCCGGTGACTCCTCGCATCCGAAGACGCCTGTTGCGTCCGAAGAGAGCCACCTGGAGCCCTCGCATGCGCGCCATCTGGTCCTCTCGCGAGCCGCCAGCTGCCCCTCCTCCCTTCGGCCGAAGACCTTCGCCTCCTATAAATAGGAGGGTGCAAACCCTCTCGGCTAACTTTGGAAATTTCACACTTTTTCACCATTTTTCAATACTTTTACTATCCCGACATCCCCCGAAGCCCCAGTACTTATTCCAAAGCCTGAAACGCGCCCCGAGATTCCCGAGAAGCCCGAAAAATTTATCTTTTCGGTTTCGAAGCTCTACCTTCGCAAGGCCCGGTTTTCAACGACGAAAGTCATATTTATATCCGAAATGCTGCCCAAATTATTATTTTGACCCCCCGGTTAATTCAAGGTGAGTTTAATATGTAGAAACAATTGTATGTTATGTGTTATATGTGCTATGTGCGTTTCCATGTTATCATCTCGAGTTGTTGTATCCGCTATTTTTATAGCAAGGCTGTACCTCTGACTCGAAGTGTATGACATAGGCATCACTTGGGTATTGGTATGAACCGTTGACCATGAAGTGTATGACATAGGCATCACTTTGGCTTCGGTAGAATGTTATTCCTGAGTATTTTCCCGTGTTATTTTTTTTTCTGCTATTTATGATAGCAAAGCTATACCTTTGACCATGTGATCAGTTTACGAACTCAGATTCACAGTGGCACTGGTATGTAGCCTCTGGCCAGGTAGAGCATGTCCCCCAGTAAGTGAATGACTCTATTCTATGGCATTGGCATATGGTTAGACAGGGCGTCAAAACCTGAAATCTACATTAATGTTAATCAGAAATTGTTTGTCTTCAGTGCCATTTGGGCCGAAGCGTTATTGATGTTTATCAAGTATGGAAATTGTTATGTCTAAATGATGGTATATATTTAAATCAAATCAATGATTGTTAGGGAAAGCTTATCAGATTATGTCTTTGTTGTTCCTTGCTTCTAATTGCTTCTGCCATATTGGTATATATATGGCATAACGTTATATTGTATCTATTATTGAACTCACTAAGCATTATCACTTACCCCTCCCAATGTTTTAACATAATGCTGGCAATAAGCACCTAGTATAGTTGGAAGACTTAGAATAGTTTGTAATAATACTTTTGTACTTCAGTTCATGTATGTATAAAATTACAATATCCTGGGTAGTCATGTAAAATCTTAAAACATAGTCGGTTTGTATCCAATCTTTTGTAATGACTTTATCAATGTAAAAATATTGTTTTATGAATATGCATGTAGCATGTTTTGGAGTAACTATATTGTCAAGTATGAAAGTTTGGGTCTTTCAGAAATATGAAAGTATAGAAAGGGGTTCTTTCAATCATGGTATCAGAGCAGTGGTTTAAGTGAACTAAATCTCATGGATTGGTATTTAGACTTAAACTATTGGAAGTTCAATATATGAACTAAATCATTGTAAATATATGGATACAAACCATAGGAAACACTTAAGTGGGGTATTGGGTAGTGATAAACCCTAGTATTTTAAGACATTAAGTTACTTCAAAACTTTTAGAGAATTAGTATATATGAACTAGGAATTTTGAGAATTTCTAGATTTAAACATGAATTGTTAAGTGAAGATGATACAATATGTATCTGATATATTTTAGGTTGAATACCTAATGGGGTAAGCACTAGAATATTAAGAGGATATATGCCTTATATTCTAATATGTGCTAAATGATAAGTAAATATAGCATGCTTTAGGTTTCATACCTATATTGCTATTATTTGAGAAAGTTTAAGGTCTGTTGCCGACCTTGGTTTAGAAAATTTTATGTTCAGAATTTTAAGAATTTTCGTAATAGAATTTACATGAAACTTTTCGAAGTAATAAAGATACTTATGATAGTTGATATCGATAAGTTTATAAATAAACGATTGCGGAAAATCGTAAAATAATAAATATGAAGTGAAATCGTAAATAGTGTATTAATACCAATAGAGTGGTATTATACATTTAAAATATGTAAGATAATATAATAACATCTTTGGAAGAAAGATGTGCGTTTAAAATACATTTAGATGAGATAAATGTTTTGGCATAACCGATGGAGTTGTTCCACCGCTGTCCAGATTAAAGCAGAGATAGTTTATAGAGTCGGAAGAACCGAGGATGGTGATAAATACTTCAACAGTATTGAAATTAATGTAGTCCAAGATTTAGAAGAATTAAATGAAGATCAAAGGAAAGGCTAATGAAGTTTTTAGACTTATTAGGCCAAGACTTTGTGATGAAGTATGTAGTTCGAGTAGTAACCCTATACAAGATGCTCAGACTTAGTATTTAATAATACTGAGTGATGATTGACTTCTATCACATCCTTATGGAAGTTCCATTGTGTGTTAAGCCGACTTTAACATACAAGATTGGGATAGTGAAATAGGTTATTTGGTTGTGAAAAGGCTGAGTGACTTACTTGTTAGAGTAAGATAGAGTATTTAGTTGAAGAAGATATACACTCATATTATTGTATGAGAAGAAATGTTGTAGTTAGAAATAACAGAGAATCAACTTGAAGCTAGTAGAGCTTGCTGAGATGCAACTATAATGCAGACTTCTTAGGATAGATTCCTATGAAGTAGAATTAAAAGATACAACCATGAGAAGAAGACTTACTCAGATACAGGAATGACGATGTCATGAAATGATAATGAAACCAACAAAAATGCATGATGGTTTGCATGAGTTAGAAGATGATGTAAGTAGTTGGAGACTATTTGTCTTTACACTGCTAGAGGAAATTTTGGGTGTAGTATGTCTTACAGAGTAGACACTACCCGAGAAAGAATTTATATGAAGAAATGGAAGTAAAATTTCTATCGACCTATGGAAAAGTATTAGGATATATTAGATCGAGTTTATGCATGAGAAGAATCCTAGAATGCGAGTATAGGTAATCCAATATATGTTTGATAGAAACGCGAAAACCCTAGTTGAGTCTAGGAGAAATTGTTGTATGTACTTGTTTG
Organism: Lactuca virosa; assembly: GCF_052849685.1. Lineage (NCBI taxonomy): Eukaryota > Viridiplantae > Streptophyta > Magnoliopsida > Asterales > Asteraceae > Lactuca > Lactuca virosa. Next base: position 258,231,919 of record NC_136434.1, read on the forward strand.
AACGCACTTAAGTGTGAAAATTTGCTTTGTGAAAACTTTTGAATGGTGACTTGGGAACTGCGAGACAATACTTGGGACGAGTATGAGTAGGTGTGAATAGTAGTAGAGGCCTATACTACTGGAATCACAGGACTCACACTTGGATCAGGAAAAGTCACAAGGTTACCAAGAAGCTAGTAAATGATTCCATTTTATTCATGTGTGTCGTTACCTTCGTTTCGGTAATGACTAAGAATATAATTATCGTTCAAATCTTAATGTCATAAAGAATCGAGTCCGATTAGTATAAATCCGCGAAAGGAGTTGATTGGTTCAGAGAACCATGTCTTGTATAGTGACGAAACTTCAGTAGGAATACTGAAGAAGTAAATGGTCGAGGTAGTCGATAGAAATATAACGATCTTTATTAAAGGATTGAGCAATCATTAGCCAGAGATGTGACTGGTTATGTGGTGTTACTGGCCACAAGAAATGTTTCCGCCCTACTCTTACTAGTCAAATGGCAGGGAGTCAAGTTTTCGTTCAACAATCAAAGAGTACTCCAACTAAAAAGGAGGAGGTGCCAAAAGCTAAAAGATGTATATGTCCGAAAGCACGAAATAGAGATACGTGGTGCTATTCTTTCTATTCCAAAGCATCCACGTGTTGTTCAAACTCTTTTGTTTTCTTTATTCCATCAGCTTGATTTATTCGATCTAATTCTAATACAAGAGGTTGGTTCGTTATGTGTCTTGTGTGTTATAAATACAAAGGTCATTAGACTAAGACCATTCGAGTTGCTGTTATAGCAAAAGTAAAGACCTTATCTTGGGTTTAGTCTATAAACCAAGAAGGAGCAGGAGCCTGCAATGAGAATTGAGTTTTAACTCAAAGATTAGGATCGAAAGCCCAATAGAGAATGATGAGCGGGTGCAGGTTTGAGCACCGCTAGTAATTAATAAGTTTGAAGCGTTTGACAATCGTTTGGCAAACTAAAAGTTAAATATCGTACATTTTAGATTACCACAGAGGAAGTAAGTTAGGACTCGAATGTTGTGACTAGTAATTTTCTCGTAAACTTTAGATCTTCTCACATCTTATTTGATTATGATGCCTCAGATTCTTTCGTGCATTATAAATTCGCACATTCTTTTCAAATTGCTTGTTATGCAATTGTCCAATCATTTCATATAGATAACATAGGAAATATATTATTACTTGCTGATAAAGTCTATAGAGATAGTGTTATAGGAATTGAAAGTTATAATCTTCCTGCTAACCTAATTCCTATCTTTGATATTATTCTCGACATGGATTGGTTGTTAAAGAACTACGCAGATCTCTTGTGCTACGAAGAGATGATATGCATCCCTATCGAAAGGGAAGATTCTATTTAGGTCTATGGTGAAAATAATAAATTTCTTTCTTAAAAACTCATAAATTTATGTCGAAGGGATATTCTACTTATCCGGCTTATACAGTTAATACCTTGAAAGAGGAGAAGAAAACTGTGAATGATAGCCTTTGGATAATTATCGACCGGCTGATTAAGAGTGCATATTTTCTCGCCATACGTACAACGGTTCTAATGAAGAAATACGCACAAGTTTACTTAGACGAAATTGTGGCGAGACATGGTGTGCCACTAAAGATTTTTTTTTTTTTCGTGATACTCGCTTCACTTCTCACTTTTGGGCGAGTTTGAAGAGTGAATTGGGATCTCGAGTTACTCCCAACACAACTTATCATCCCCAGACAGATGATTAGACGGAGAGAACAATCCAAGCAGTAGAAGATATGCTTCATGCATATGTCTTAGAGTTCGGTAGTATCTGTGAACACCATTATGTTGGCATAATGTAGGATAGAAAATCCTTGGTGGTCCTGAAATGATTCAAGAAACCACTGATAAGATTCAAATTATACGAGAAAGAATGAAAGTAGCCCAGGATCGACAAAAGACCTGTGTAGAAATGGAGGAGACGATCCATAGAATTCCAAGTGGGTGATACTGAAGGTAACCCCGTGGAAAGGTATTATGAAATTTGAGAAGAAAAGGAGATTGAGTCCAAGATTTATTGGACTTTTCAAAATTATCTAACAAGCATACCGCTTGGAATTGCCTGAAGATTTGGCAGGTATTCATGATATATTTCATGTAAGATATCTACGTAAATGCTTGAGCATATATGATGAAACGGTACCATTATCCAAGGTGGAACGGACTAATAAACTTATACTTAGGGAAAATAAGAATGAGATAAGAGCGAAATATCCTCATTTGTCCAAATCGTTGTGATTTCGGGGACGAAATCCTCAAAAGGAGGAGGTATTTGTAACATACACGTTTTGAAATCGTGTTATGTAAATTAAAAAAGTTAATAATATTATGAAATATTATGAGAAATTGAGTGTTAAGTTCTAACAGATAGTTTTTACTAGAAATGAAGTAAAACTATGTTTAGAATCACTCATAAATTATTGGAAGTCTTATGAGATTCCAATTAAAAGCCAAATAGTGAAATTTAGCGAAAACATAAACTTTGAAATAAGTAAAATTTTATTAATGAAAGTTGTAGATAATCTCGTTAGAAACACGTAGGCGAAAACCTCGTCGAAATCCGAGTTATAACGAAGAAGTTATGACCAATCGAAGATCTGCGATAAAACCGGCACGGTGCCGAATGACGTAAAAAGTGAGTTTTTGATAAACTACTTTTTAGCCTTAGTGATCTAAATGAAAGTCGTAGTATTCGTTAAACCGACAAGTTCGATAAACAGAACGCCAAAATCTGACTTCGTATGAGGAAGTTATGATTTTTACAAGTTTCAGCGTAGCAGTAAACAACTAAAAACTTGAATTTTAGATCGAGTTATTTTTAGCCGACACAACCTAAACGAGAATCGAAGGTCTCGTCATTAGCAGTACAATCCTAAAAAGTCTGACGAAAACGGACGTCGGATGAAGAAGTTATGAATTTTTAACGGATTTACCAGTCCCGGTCTGTTAAAAATAATAATATAAAAATAAAGTCAAAATTTTCCGATGAAGTCTAAACGAAAGTTGTAGAGCATAATTTTCTCTACGCGTGCATATAAAGAACGTCAAAAACGGAGCCCGTATGAGAAAGTTATGGATTTTACAAGATTGGGCACATTTTCATTTAATTTTCGCATGAATAGTGTTGATCCACGTGGCAATTTCTGATTGGACCGCAGCCTCGCTGGCACCTTCTGATTGGTCCGATGCCATGTCTGCCTCGTTTCCGACGTCGTGACTCACCCTCGCCCGGATCCGACGCGTGTCGCGATGAGTCGTCCGAAGCTGCTTAGTCACCCGGTGACTCCTCGCATCCGAAGACGCCTGTTGCGTCCGAAGAGAGCCACCTGGAGCCCTCGCATGCGCGCCATCTGGTCCTCTCGCGAGCCGCCAGCTGCCCCTCCTCCCTTCGGCCGAAGACCTTCGCCTCCTATAAATAGGAGGGTGCGAACCCTCTCGGCTAACTTTGGAAATTTCACACTTTTCACCATTTTTCAATACTTTTACTATCCCGACATCCCCCGAAGCCCCGGTACTTATTCCAAAGCCTGAAACGCGCCTCGAGATTCCCGAGAAGCCCGAAAAATTTATCTTTTCGGTTTCGAAGCTCTACCTTCGCAAGGCCCGGTTTTCAACGACGAAAGTCATATTTATATCCGAAATGCTGCCCAAATTATTATTTTGACCCCCGGTTAATTCAAGGTGAGTTTAATATGTAGAAACAATTGTATGTTATGTGTTATATGTGCTATGTGCGTTTCCATGTTATCATCTCGAGTTGTTGTATCCGCTATTTTTATAGCAAGGCTGTACCTCTGACTCGAAGTGTATGACATAGGCATCACTTGGGTATTGGTATGAACCGTTGACCATGAAGTGTATGACATAGGCATCACTTTGGCTTCGGTAGAATGTTATTCCTGAGTATTTTCCCGTGTTATTTTTTTTTCTGCTATTTATGATAGCAAAGCTATACCTTTGACCATGTGATCAGTTTACGAACTCAGATTCACAGTGGCACTGGTATGTAGCCTCTGGCCAGGTAGAGCATGTCCCCCAGTAAGTGAATGACTCTATTCTATGGCATTGGCATATGGTTAGACAGGGCGTCAAAACCTGAAATCTACATTAATGTTAATCAGAAATTGTTTGTCTTCAGTGCCATTTGGGCCGAAGCGTTATTGATGTTTATCAAGTATGGAAATTGTTATGTCTAAATGATGGTATATATTTAAATCAAATCAATGATTGTTAGGGAAAGCTTATCACATTATGTCTTTGTTGTTCCTTGCTTCTAATTGCTTCTGCCATATTGGTATATATATGGCATAACGTTATATTGTATCTATTATTGAACTCACTAAGCATTATCGCTTATCCCTCCCAATGTTTTAACATAATGCAGGCAATAAGCACCCAGTATAGTTGGAAGACTTAGAATAGTTTGTAATAATACTTTTGTACTTCAGTTCATGTATGTATAAAATTACAATATCCTGGGTAGTCATGTAAAATCTTAAAACATAGTCGGTTTGTATCCAATCTTTTGTAATGACTTTATCAATGTAAAAATATTGTTTTATGAATATGCATGTAGCATGTTTTGGAGTAACTATATTGTCAAGTATGAAAGTTTGGGTCTTTCAGAAATATGAAAGTATAGAAAGGGGTTCTTTGAGTTGCCCTTGGACCTATTCCTGTTAAAAAGATACATATGAGAATATATATATATATATATATATATATAGCCTATGTGAAGGCAAATTGAGTTAACTTACCAACATGAATATGTATGTTAATGTGCCTTGGGATACTTCAAATTCCAATAGGACAATATGCCCTAGGATTTGCATTTGCATGACTATCAAAAAGAGAATTGGTTTGTAGAGGAAAGGGTTGCAAGGAGATTGTGGATTCATTATTCATTAAAGAAACATACATATTGTTACCTTTTCCACTTAACCTCTTTAAAAAGCTTCTTTTTTAAATTTTACAACTGTGTGTATATAGTGAAAGTTGACCACAAACCTGAACCATTATAGGATTAGGACCTGATGGAGATATATAAACAGCTGGCCCAGCATTTACAAAAGATTCAGCCTGAAATGTTGACCTTAATCAGTTCAATTGTACATGACTAAATGACAATACTTATATATAACTATTGTACTGCAAAGAAAAAAAACATACGGGAGACTCTCCAATATGCAATGTGAGAATTGTACGACCAAGCTCTATCAAAAGAGCACCTAAATGTTGCATTGCAAGCCCAGACTGCATGGCAAATAAATGTGTGTGATAAGATTATTATGGTGATCAGGATAGATTACAAATGGAGCAACAGCCAAAGATATCCATTGAGCTGCCACATGTATATTTATTTTATAGACATATGTTTTACGTGGTGATCAGGAGAGGCATTCAAGAAGTTGGATTACACACAGAATGGAGTGCCATGAAGATCGACAATTTCGTATGCATATAATAAGAAAATGGTGTCCACACTGGAAAGAACTATGAAAGAATGAGATAACATATTTATCTAACAAGAGAAACCCAAGCAACCAATACATAGAGCATCAAAAACAAACAGAATGGAGTACCTTTCTTCTTTTCTTTTCTTTGTATTCCTCATTCCTTTAACCTGATGTGAAATAGATTAACCTTTCTAGCCCACTTTGATATTGTCTTCTGATCCACTACATGATCTTCACCATTGTTGTTTTGGATGATGGAATTGATATTATTTAGAAATAAGTCAAAATACCCTAACTGCAACAACATAAAACAGATGAAAGATGCATTAATCAAGAGGTATGCAGTCAGTGAAAAGAAGTAAAGAGTCTTAACAAAATATGACCAAGTTATACATTGTTTTCTTGTAGTTACTGTTTGATTAATACATGGTTAGATTGCTACACAATCACATGGATCCCGTTGAGTTACCACATTTTTATGATAAATATTGGACAGGGGAGGTATCAGAACTTCTGCTTCTGCTGAATTATCTGTGAATGGAGGAGGAGTCTCTTTGAGGAGATTTCTTCACTGAAACATGATGAATTTAAGCTTAAAGCTTTGCGAGAATATGCGTAACCCCTTTGAAACATGATGAATTTAAGGAAAGATTTGGGGCTGATTTTATTCGATTAGGAAGAAAAATGAAGAGATAAAGATGGATTGGGTTTAAAGTAGAAACCTGTGGAGGAAGATAAGGAGGGAGATGAGGTAAAGTTCCAAAACATCGACCGAAAGCTCTTTCAAGTGCTCTGTGTATGTTTTCTTCTTGTCTTAACTTTTTCTTTAGTTTATCCACCTTCAAATGCGATAATTTCACCCCAAAAAGGATCGAAATTGATTAATCTTCAATCAAGGAATGAGATTTTGTGTGTGTAAAGGGGGAGAGAGAGAGAGAGAGAGAGAGAGAGAGAGAGAGAGATGAACGGCGTACATCTTCAAGCAGTGAATGTTTTCTTTCTCTTCTTGTAAGGCGTCAATTGAGAATGGGTCTTCCTAGAGGTGTTGATTTGTGTCGTTGGACAATGATAAACAAAACCCTAGGTTCGCTCACAAATTTTCTCAGAGAATTGTAGTGAACTATCGATCTAAACCAAAATGGAACAAAATGTTGCTTAATTTTTGACTAATAACTACAAATGAACATGAAGTCGAAAGAAAAAGAAAACCTAGATCATCAATAAGAATGGAAGACTGACCTGACCAATTCGATACCAGAGATGTGAATCAAAAGAAGCAGCTGTAAGGATGACTTGAGGGAACTTGAGCGCACTTTGTTGGGGGTGACTCCGCTGAGACGATGATCATTATCATCGTCGTCACGAGGCATTTGATCACGAATGCAAGAGAAATTATGCTATGAAGACGAAGGCCCTAGGGCTTTTTCTTACTAATTGGAAGAGGCGGGGGGGGGGGGGGGTTAGTTTTTGGGATCCAATAGGCGGGTGAAATCCCGCCTTAAAACGCGTGTTTCATTAAAAAATTATAAAGCGACACACTTAGATGACACACATTTTATGAAAGGCGCCCTCCGCATTTCCTTTTTTTCTTTTCTGACACTAATTTTAGGGCACGCAAAAATGTGTGTCCTCTATCCTTCAAATTTTTCAAAACTAACATTATTTTTTAGGGCACGCACAAAAGCGTGTCCTCTATCAGCGTGTGTCATTGTTTGCGCGTCATTAAAGGGTTGTTTTCAAGTAGTGAATATCACTTTAATATGATTCTTGAGCATATTAGATCTTTCATAGACCACTAGTACCTTTCACACCTACTCATACTCATCCCAAGTATTGTCTCACAGTTCACCAAGTCATCACAAAATGGAAATCACAAAGAAAACACATAACATAATTTATGAGATCACGTTATCTTCGAATACGGTTACAAGATTTATATTACATGCCTATTACATCATACCACTTATTCTAATGCTATTTATTTCAAACTCAGGATAAGTGGCTCTCTATTCTGGACCTATTATTGTTTCATCAAGGATCATATGATATGCCCTTGCCTTCGGCTTCGGTGGCACATTTTGCCTCGCTGGTTCATTTTTCTTTGGGCAGTTCTTCGAAATATGCTCACCATCTCCATATTCGTAACACTTCTTGTTATCAAATGTACAATCTTTGGAATAGTGACCGATCCTCCCACACTTATAACAATCTACTTCTCCATCGCATCTTCGGAAGTGGTTCTTCTTGCACTTCTCTCACCACTTGGCTTCACTGTTACCCCCAGACTTCCTGTCGTCCGGGTCGGATCTTGAAGTTTCTTCCAACTTCCTTTTCTCTCTTGTCTTATCTCTTTCCATACTCTTCTCCTCTATCCGGATCTCCACATTCCTAGCTGCCCAGATGGTTGCTTTCAGAGTAATTGCTAGTTTCACTGTTGGCCCATAATCCGTTGGTAATCCTATAGAAAACTTAATTACTTTGGAAATTTTGGTAGGAACCAAGTGAGGGACTAGATTCATCTTTTCAGTGAAAGCTGCAACAAACCCGTTGACACTCATCTTTCCTCAGGTTCTGGAATTCATTGTTGTTCTCCAGAAGATCGTGTTTAGAGCAGTATTGCATCCTTATCTCCTTAAGGAAGTCTTCCTAAGACATCTTCCTTGCTTCTTCCTTTGGCATAGAATTAACCAATAGTTTCCACCAACTCAGTACCCCAGACTTTAACTGTCTAATTCCAAACACAGTCTTTTGCCTCTCGCTGCAGTCGCAACTCTCAAATATTATTTATATTTCAGAGATCCATTCCCTTACTTCTACTGGTGTTGGATTTCCAGAAAGACTTAGTGGCTTGGAGGCCTTGAAGTTTTTGTATAGGCATCCTTCCTTAACAACTCCTTCGTCTAGGTGGCCATTCCTAACCACTCGTGGTACAACATGACTAACAGTTCTACTGTAGTCTCCTTCCTCCGACAGCTCCTCTTCCAGCTCATGTTGTATGACGGGTGTAGTAGGTTCATCTCTATTACCCAAAAGTAAACGCCTTGTCTCCTCCATCTGATGATCTAACATCATCTACATCATTGCCTATACTCAATCCATTGTGATTGGCTCGGGTGCAACTGCTGCCTCTGGTGTACGCTCAATCACTCGTGGCTCAAGCTGTTGGTTTCCATTAGCGTTTCCTAATCCACTGTGTGTTCTCACCATGACGTTCTATATAACAATGTGGACGTTCAGTGTACCGAGATGAGAATATAAATAGGGAAGGTTTAGACGCGTAATCCTCCTTATCACTCTGACAAGTTATATTCCAGTTCTAATATCGTAATTAAACGTTTAGAAACCTGAACACATAAAATTTCCTAAATTTAGGTCGGAAACAGACCTTAAAGTAATCTAGATAGGCAACCTAAGGCATTTTATTCTATAGATCATTTAGCACATAAAATCAAATTAGGCATCTTATCCTACAGTAAGCTAGTGCGTGTGTCAATTCATGTGTACTACCTAAAATATATTAGTCACACATCTCACGATCATTGCTTAGAATTCTAAGTTTAAGTCTAGAAATAAATCCTTACTCCTAGTTAGCTTAAACTAATACTCTGATATCAACTGTGACATGCCCAAATTAACGGTCATTTAAAAATTTTATTTATTCATATTTTAAAACATAATATTTCTTTTGTTGCTGAATTGGTCCCAAAAATATTATTCTAATGTGAGATAATATTAACATTAAACATTTCCGAAGAAACGTTCGATATTGATATCTTTTCAAAACTTGGGATGTCATAACTAATACAAAACATAAGCATCTCTCAGTGTAATGTATCTTCGTAACGATACATGTGATACAAATAACTTGAGCGGTTCAGGTTGGGAAACCTGATGAGATACATAGGGTTTTCAATCCACAATAATATAGTTAATTTGTTTATTCACATATTTCATGTCAAAAAATTAAACCGATTACCCATCCCCGTTTTCTTAGTTATTCCATCCTAAGGAATTATCTTCAGGGTCATCATCTATATCGTATCCACCTATAATCGTCTACATCGCACTTCATTATATGTTTTTTGCTAAGGACTTTTCCTAAGGATCATCGCCTACATCGCATGAACAATATTCTTTTGGGAATTACTCCCTCAATACGTGTCCAATAAGGGTTAGGGTATCATCGCATAAATACGTAGTTAATACGTCACCTAAAGTTGTAATTCATCACCTAGAGGTTATGATCCTGCCGGTGTTTCCACTGGACGGTTTAGATTAGTCTGCGGTCGCCATCTATACTCTGGTAGATGACTACATCGCATCATCGCAAGTCAAGGCCAGGGCATCTCATAGTGATCTCCTATTTATCATCACATATGTATCATTATGTATTTATCATCACCCATCTATTATCTCCTATATATCCTATCACTACCCAATACATATTTATAATTTTATAATACTTATATGATTAAATCAATTTAAATGTCATCTCATATTATTTTATCTAACACATAACATTTTATGTGCAGATAATAAGCAAATAGAGCATGTAATTATGTAGATACTTCATATCTATGTGTAAGATGAAGATATCTATGCACTCACTTGATAAAAGTAGAAGACTAACGATTTTGGCAGCGCTTCGCTTCGTATTTTGAATAGACCTAGACGCATAAAGTACTAAGCCATAGTCTAGTTTCGTAATCCCGGTGACTATAATAATTATAGTCTAGATTCCTCACTAATCCCAATGTCTAAATCATGATCTATCAAGGATCAACCATGCATGACAGTTGGGAGGCAAGATTATTTCGGCATAATAGCTTTTCTGAAATCCAACAACCAAGCCAACGTGACAATTCTAGACATCTCTCCCGTAAGTAGATCAATCAGTATTTTGACTTGTATTACTGATAAATCTTATTTATAGGTTCATAATTACCACTTATGACAACAAATATAAGTTACACTGAAAGTGATAGAGTGTAGCTTAACTTACAGAGCATTTAAGCAAAAATCGGAAAATTACGTTGGAGAACTTCGACTCGAGAGCCTCTATTTGTCGGTGCTAGATGTCCATAGCTTTTCTAAGCTAAGATATTCTAAAATCCCGAAGAAATATCTCAAAAAAAACGAGCCTAGAAGTTGAGAGAGAATTGAAGAAAGTGTGTGAAATGAATAAGGGGTGAATGCCCTTTTATATGCGATATTTAGGGTACACATAGCACATTTTAAGGTGACGTATCCCCAACCATTTTGTGCCACATGTTAGGCTCTTCGTGGTTGTTGAAACATAAAATTAAATCTCTAGCAATCTGAAGCCAAACCAAAACCAAAGTCGAAGTGCATTCCGCGATGTGAAGAGTTCTGAAGTCAAGCTTCTTCCGAGATGAAGACTTATCTGAGACATTCCTAGTTTTTGATGTTATAGAGTCCGTACAAGCATTTAATGCTCCTGTTTTTATTGATTGTACAGCTCATAAAAAAATCGAGTAAATCGTGTGTGTCAGCTTTTCTGACTTATCAGATTTACATTCTCAATGCCAGTCTTGTATTTTGTCTTATTGTCTCTCATTTCCTATTTAAGGAGATGATTTATCCATGCTTTGTAACCTTAAGAAGCAATATTCTCTTCACATCAAATACACAATATCTTGCAAGTCAAATCTCTTTGACCATCATTCTCTTTGTTCTTAAGTTATCTTTACTTTGTTCATACTCACTTTATTTTACTTAAATGTTTTGTTGAATACTTTGTTGATCTTCATACTTCAAGACAAGACTGGTTTACCAGACTTGACTGGACAAAATATTAGCAACAGACATTGATCTTAATTTAATTCAAGGTTTGAGTTTTCAAACCTCGTCCGCGCACTAAGTCTTTCATTTTCAATTGGTATCATAGCTTGAGTGGTTGTCCTTTGAATCCATAAGAACAGATTATAATTGATCTGAGATTACCCTGGTATCTCAATCATTTCTGTGTTCAAGATAATAGTTCTTCTATATATCGCTTCTGCTCCAATAATTTAACTTCAATGGCTGCTCCTAATCAAACCCAACAAATGTATTCAATGCAAATAGCAAAGAGCGTGGGTTGCCCATCTCGTGCCACACTACTAGTTGTTGAAGAGTATGATCACTGGAAAGTTAGAATTGAAATGTTTTACTTGGTAAGGAAAAAGGTGAAGAGATATGGAGATCTGTGAAAGAAGGACCTCATGTTCCAGTAAGACAAATGGTCAGAGATGTCGTTGCTACTCTCATGGGCCAAGAAGAACAATGTCCAACACCTCTTACTGCATCAGACATATAAAATCTTCATGTAGACCACATTGCATTTTCAGAGATGGTGTTTGGTGTTCCTCCGTCTCTTTTTGAGCACATTAAGTTGTGCAAATATGCCAGGAGATGGGGGACACTCTTCAAGACTTATTTGAAGGGTCCGAGAACATGAAGGATAAACGTATGACTTCTGTTGTCAATGATTTTGATACCCTCACCACAACTCCTGGTGAATCTGTAGCCTCTGCTTCAAATGGGTACATAATTTTTGTGAACAATATGATTGCACATGGTATAGTTAGAACTCCACTCAAGTACAATGTGAAGTTTATCAACAGCCTCGGAAAAGGATGGGGGAACGTCAAGTCATGTCTTCAGAGTAACGGATCCATGAAGAAACTGAAGCTTTATCAACTATTTGACGAACTACAATGCCATGAATCTAACGTTGCTCAAACGTTAAGAGAACTGTAAGGAGGTCCTCTTTCCTTAGTTAGTTGTGTTAACCCACTAATTCCGAGCCCATCTGTGTCAGATCCTTTTGGAACTATCCCACCTATTTTGCCAATTCAACCAAAAATTCCTACCCCACCTACTCCACCTGTTCCGAACCATTCCTTTGAAGAAAATCTTGATCTCAATCCAGCTGAGTCCGAACTTCGTTCTCAATAAGAATTCACACTATTGTCCATGAAGTACAATTGTCCCTGGAATCCCAGTCATAAACCTTATCAAAACCAATTTCAATCCCCTCGTCCAATTAATCTTCAACCATTTCCTAAACCTTCAGAAAACCCACCTGCATACCGACCCAACATCCCAAATCACTCCTCGGAATCTTAAGAAATTCCGAAATCAGTCAAACCCAAGATAGTTTGTCATAAGTGCGGTCTTGCTAACCACTTTGCAAAATACTATTTGGCTGAAACCTCTCAAAAACCGAAGGTAAAAGATTCTACATACTATGCTCGTAGAGCCCAAGAGTTGGCAGAAAATGAGAAAGCTTTTTTTACCATAGTGTCAAGAAATGTTGATGGTTACTGGTCTTCTGGAGATGATGATGAAGTGAGATCTGGAAGGAACATATGTCTTACGGCTAGACAATCGATCGAGTGTGATAAAGGCTACTGGTCTTCAGGTTCAGAAGAAGACGATGACGATGCTGAGCCAAACTTTTGCTACATGGCAACAAACGATCCACCCGATAGAAGCATCATCCAACAGGTAAAATCCATGATCACTGACAATAATTTTGATTATCTGTTTATGAACCCTATCTAACTCAGATCCAATCAGATATGACAGTTATTCAAAGAGCCTATGCGTCTGCCATAGAAGTTAGTGAGAAGCTGGATAGTGAACTGACTCGTCTTAGATTATGCTTTGAAGATCTCAAGCTTAAGATAAAATCACTAGAAAGAGATCATGTAATGTCTAAAGATGAATGTATCATTTTCAAAGACAAATGTGAAATCACTTTTTTGTGAAATAAATATCTTAGTTTCTGATAACAAACGTCTTAATGCCAAGATTGATGCTTTGCATAACTCTATTGATATTCTTGAAGCAAACGAACGGATGACACATAATTTTCATCACCCATGGTCCAAAGCACCAAGCCTCGGAAGTGAGTTTCCAAAACATGTTGCTCGTCCCTTGAAGGAACTTCAAAATCTAACGTTTATAGGAGACGTTCCGAACCATACTCATTCGGATAACCCTGTCTCACCACTGTCACCCTTCTTGAAACTTCGGACCAGTTCCAATCTCTGATTCCTGAGTTCTAGCCTATCATTGTTAAATGTCCTGATTCCACACCTATCCTGCCTCTGATATCCCTAGACCTGAATCAGTCTTCAGATTCATTCCCTGACACCAACTGTACTAGAGTTCAAATTTCGAACTCCAGCCCTCCAAACAATTGTGTTGTTGAGGAAATAATTCCCGAGACAACTGGACATGACTCTGACAAATCCAACTTCGTTTGGGCGTCATTTGATAGTGATGTAGATGAAGAAATTGTACCTCTGAATCTGATGTAATTTCGAAATCAACTCTAATTCCAATTAAGCCTAGGTTCAACAATCCACCGTCTGGAAAAACTTCCAAGTCATCATCTGACTCTCGGAAGAAACCTTCGCTGAATACGAAATATGTTGTTCACCCAAAGACCAAAGCTAAGAATGCCCTTAAGAAAGAAATGAGGTCTAGGCAACATTCCAGATTCTCCGATAAGAAATTTTCTAGAACAGTTAGTCCAACCACTAGGAACCACAATACCTTTATGCATGTTAAGATTCTTAAGAGGCCATCTAATCCTCCTAGTTCAGTTGTTCAAAACAAATATGTCAATAATAATCCGATAAAGATCACTGTTAAGACTCCTTCGATGAAAACTGACTCTCCTTGGATAGTTTCTTCCGTGTTTATTGCTAAATCCGATGGCACAATTTTCAAACCAAAACAATTTCCGAAACCAGATGTGCCTTCAAAAGTAGCAAGCAAAGAACATGTTGCTAAGAACAATGTTGTTCAGAAAACCTCAAAATATTCAAACCAAAAGTTTAAGTGGAATGTAAAAAAGGCTGAAAACACATCTGTAACAACTGTCAACACAGTGATTACTACAACATCTCGAAAAACTATTGGTCCGAGAAAAGCAGTATCCAAACAACCTTTGGTTGAATACTATTTTTGGATAAATGAAAAGACCTTGACATTCTGCTTCTTTTCGAAAGAATCTCGGAACAAGCCCTCCGAGATGCCAATTGCTCAAAAGTCATCATCCAAGTCCAAAGCCCATACCAAAGTCCCTAAGTCTAACTCGGAGCCTAAAAACTCCAAAACTCACTAATTTTGCAGGCACTCTGTGCTTCAGAACAGGATACAATATGGTATATTGATAGTGCCTGTTCCATGCACATGATTGGGCAGAAAGACTTTCTGCATGATCTAAAGCTCTCTCCTAACGCTGGTTACGTGACAAATGGAAACAATTCAAATTCACAAATTCGAGGTTATGACGTCTTGACCAATGAAAATTTCTCTATCTCCAATCTGGAGTATGTGACTGATCTCAAGCATAACCGCATTAGTGTAGCTCAACTTACTGATGCAAACCGAAGAGTTGAATTCTGCAAAAAGAATAGCTACTTTATGATAGAAGACCCGAAAGAATGTTTAATCAAATCAGATCGCATCAAAACATGTATCCATTAGACATCAACATGATCATCAGAAAGCCTCAACTTTTTCTTCTCTCAAAGGCCATTCCTGACGTTAGTTGGCTATGACATCGGAGGGTCGCTCATCTCAACTTCTGATACATGAATGATCTTGTTTCTGGTGAAATGGTATGAGGTATGCCACTCCTCAAATTCGAAAATGATCATCTCTATTCTGCGTGTGAATGTAGGAAGCAATCCCAGAAAGGTCATCCTGTAATCATTGAAACATCAATTTCGAAACCATTAGAACTTCTTCATATTGATCTTTATGGACTATCCACTATAGAAAGTCTGCATCACAAAACGTACATTCTTGTGATTGTTGACTGGGTCTTCTTCCTTAGGCTAAAATCCGAAACAGCCTCTGAACTTATTAACTTCATTAAAGGAATTGAAGTTCTTGTCAAACTCCCAGTTAGAAGAATCTGAAATGACAATGACTCTAAATTCACCAATGTCACCATTAAGAAATTACTCTCCGACAAAGGCATCGACCACCCTCAACAAAACGTTGTTGTTGAAATAAGAAACCGAACTCTCATTGAATCCGCTCGATCGACGTTGAACTTTGCAAACCTTCCTCTCTATCTTTAGGTTGAAGCTATGTCCACTGCCTGCTTCACTCAAAACTAAAACATCATTAATCGTTGTCTCAACATGACACCGTATGAAGCCATGAATGGTCGCAAGTCGAGTATCTCGTTCTTACATGTTTTCGATTGCAGATGCTTTATCAAAAACAACCGTGATCAACTCACCAAGTTTCAACCCAAAGCCGATGAAGCAATCTTTCTAGGATACTTAGCCAAATCTAAAGCCTACAAAGTTCTGAATCGTCGAACTCGTGTACTTGAAGAAAGCTTTGATGTCACTTTTGATGATAATTTTGTTCGGAACTCTGGTACAACTCATGTTATAAATCAGATCATGGAGTCCGATGCTCCACCTCTTGGGTCTACAAATTCCCAAATCATCCATGAAGTCAACTTCGAAAGCCTGTTCGGACCATTAGAAACTGTTCTTGACTCGGAATCTTGATCAAGACCGTCCTCGTCAGCTGAAGCTTCGATTTCCCAAAATGTATCTGGTCTGACACCCACATTTCCTCTATTTGATTCTGATCTATTTCAACCTTCTCAGGTTGAGGGGGAGAATAGTCATCCAACCCTCGAATCAAATGTTGATGGATTTCAAGATGCAGTAGATCAATTCGCTGAATTTGATCCTATTCCGAACAACAACGAATACGATGCTAACTTCTTTGACATTCCGAACAATGACGACGTCCACATATCCAGCTTATAAGTTCAGGGGGAGCATCATCCTCAAATTCAAACTGTTCAGGGGGAGCAACACAGCCACATTGTTGATATTGGATCATCCGTTGCACAAGAACTTCCGAGATTACACATCTGGACAAAGGATCATCCTCCAAATCAAGCCATTGGAAATCTCAACGCTGGTGTTCAAACTCGTTTTACTACCAACATCCAAAATGAGTATCACTTCTCAGCATTCGTATCAATGATTGAACCAAAATCCATCAAGGAAGCATTAAAACATGCTGATTGGATTACAGCCATGCAAGAAGAATTACCAGAATTTGACAGAAATCAAGTGTGGACTCTTGTCCCTCCTCCTTAGGATCACCTTATTGTTGGCACAAGATGGGTATTCCGAAACAAGCTCGACAACTCCGAAGTTATTATCGGAAACAAAGCGAGATTGGTGGCCAAAGGATTTACTTAGATCGAAGGACTCGACTACAACAAGACTTTTGCTCTTGTTGCTCGTCTTGAAGCCATCCGGATATTTCTCGCCTATGAAGCTCACAAAGGCTTTAAAGTTTACCAAATGGATGTTAAAATTGCATTTCTCAACGGTGAACTGGATACCGAAGTGTATCTTCAACAACCCCCTACTTTTGTAAATCTTTCATATCCAAACTACTGTTACAAACTTTAAAAAGCTATTTATGGCCTCAACCAAGCTCCAAGCGCCTGGTACGAGACTCTCACCGATTTTCTGAAGCGTTCTGGTTTTCAAAGAGGAATTCTTGATCCTACCTTATTCTGAAGATCGAATGGAAACCATCTTATGTTAGTCCAAATATATGTTGACGACATCATCTTTGGATCCACGGATTCAACGATGGTTGCTGATTTCGCCAAGTTAATGGTTAGTCGATCCCAAATGAGCATGAATCATGAATTAAGTTTTTTCCTCGGACTCCAACAAGAAAACCAACAGAGGAATCTTTATTCATCAAGAGAAATACATTTCCGAACTTCTGAAAAAATATTCAATGGACACCTGTGCCTCTGCACAGATTCCAATGGGTTTCAGACACAATAACTTGTCAGACCCATCAGGTGTTGTTGTTGATCAGAAGAAGTATAGGGGAATGATTGGATCGCTACTCTACCTTACTGCAATTCGTCCGGAAATCATGTTCTCTACATGCATGTGTGCTAGATTTCAGGTTAATTAGAAGATGTATCATCTTCTGGCTGTCAAGAAAATATTCCGATATCTCAAAGGAACTAAGAACCTAGAAATTTGGTATCCGACAAATGAAAGTTTCCTTCTTCAGGCATATTTTGACTCAAACTATGGAGGTCTTCAACTGGATAAAAAAAAAGCACTTCCAGAGGTTGTCAATTTTTTGGTGGAAGATAGGTTAGATGGTCATCCAAGATATAGAACTGTATTACTTTCTCAACAGCCTAAGCGGAATACATTGTTGCTACAAGATGCACTTTGCAAGTTCTATGGATGAAATCTCAGCTTCTGGACTATGGTTATCTATTTCAACAGATTCCAATCTATTGTGACTCTCAAAGTGCAATTGCGATTTCTCAAAATCCAATTCAACACTCCATGACCAAGCACATCGATATTCGATACCATTTTATTAAAGATCATGTTTTAAAAGGAAACATCGAACTTATTTTTGTTCCATCTGATAATGAAATTGCTGATGTTTTTACTAAGGCATTAGACGAAACCAACTTTAATGGGTTTCTGAACAAAATGACAATGATGATGCCTGATCCACAATTCTTCCAAGAGGCTTGTACTAATGATGTGTTCATATTCAAATGGAAGTATCTTATGATATCTCATCTCGGAATCCAATTGTTCGGAGATCCTCAGCTATTAAAGAATTTTAAGGTTTTCATTAAAGTTTTTAATCCGAAACATTTTCTCATTTTATATTAATGGTAATTTTTCTTGATGATTATCCTTTAATTCTCAATAAACGTGCTTTGGCACACGTTCCAATAAAGCGCATTACAAATCACAACTGAAACAACAGTTTTCTCTTTTGGAACAAACTGACGTCCCATCGTTTGTGTGCTACAGTTGTTTAGGATGTCGTTTTCGGAAATACATTAAATGCAACCCATTTCATGTTCGGGTCTCATCATTACTTTCTTCGACCCGATCTGGAATGTCCAACCTATAAAAGGATTTTGAATCCTAACTGTTCCCACTTTTCACTTTTGCTATCATCTTCATAGAGCCTTTCTCTCTGTACTCTGTTCTTCGAGATCTCAAACATTCATCAATGGCATCTTCCCAAACTAATCCTCAAGTTTCCAAACCTGCATCAATGAAGAAATCTTCAAAGGGTTTTGCCTCATCTTCATCCACTGAGTTTATCCTTAGGGAAACTACTCAACTGTTCTCACTAGATCCCATAGATTATGTTGAATCCATCTGCATCATGATCGAGTTCATCTCTCATCATCCTATAGTAGTTCCTCTCACCGAAATCCCCAACCCTAAACTTCCTCTTCGCATTCTTCACAAAGCCTTTGAATGGATCAAGATCGAAAAAGACGTACTGGAAGTGAAAAGCGCCGACGACAAAATCGTTCCTCTCCACAAGAACACCTTCCTTAAGGGAATCGGCATTCTAGAAATACCCAAGGATTTTCGTGTCTAATAACCCACGACTGAAGAGTTTCAGATGTTTCTCAATCAAATCGGGTATAATAGGGAATTCAAGACAAAGGAGTTCAAGAAGTTTGTTGTTCCTAGCCTTTGAACTGTTCTAATGCACCTAATCCTTCAAGGATTGTCCAGAAAGCATGGTCATACTGACACCACGACCAGGAATTGGTTGTACGTTGTGTACAGTATCTATTCTGGAAGAAACAATGCTGTTGATCTGACCGAGGTGTTCTGGCAACACTTTCAGAAGTTTACCATCAAAAGGAAGCCTAACGAGATCTCAAGTCCGAGATTCTAGGCTCTGATTCTTCAACAGTTATACGATGAAATATTAGAATCCATTCCTCTCAATTTCGATCTCAAATAGGTATACTATTCCTTTAAGGCTATAAAAACTTATAGGTTACCGAACCAATCTGCTTTCGGACCTATATGTCGTTTGCCAGAACATATGTTGGCTGCAGTTCCATCCGATTCACTATATCTCAAACAACATCTTGAGACTTCGGTTATGTATGACCCTACATAATCTAGCCCAGTCTCGGATGATCAGCCTTCGGATGTGAAAAAACCAGTTTCTACTGGTGGCCGTAAGAAGAAAATGGCTAAACGAAAGGCCTCTCCCTCAAAAGTTAAAGCCAAAAAGAGAACCAAAGCCAGTGGATCCTCTCAACAGGATTCACAGATTGGCATTCGATCTGACTCTGGATCACTGCCTACCCCTCCTGTCCACTCTTTTGAAGTATCCTTCAGAGTTTCAATATCACATGCACACACTCACGGAGAGTCAGCACATAATTTACCCCCATCTTCCCAAAAAGATGGTGTTGGTATTGAAAATAGTCCCTTGAATCCCCCTGGGACACACCCACGAGTCTTTTCGTAAATCCCATTCAATTCTACACATGCACAATCAGGGCCCCTGCCTATGATTCTAAGCTTTCCGAAACTAGAGTTGTCCCTCCTATCTCTAAAGCCCCAACCGGTCTGATACCTGGTTCAGGTAAAAGACGATCGAGTATTTTTGACAAAGACTGATATGATTTTGTTGACAGAGCTCACTCTAGACATTCGAAGCTAACAAGAGTACAAGTGGAGTATATGCTTATTTCAATGCATCAAAGAGCTCTTCAAAGTCGTCTTCCATTCACTTTTCCATTCGATGAAGAGACTGATTAAGTGTTCTGTCCTTCCGAAGAAGCTCAGCAAACTACTACAGGAGATGTTCTTGATCCCACAATTTTTTCGAATGTTCCTCCTCTGATGTTCTCAAGTGAAGAAACTCCATAGCCTCCATCTGTTGAAAAACATTCAAATGACGTAATGTTTGATGATGACATCACATCTGTTGGTGCCATTCCGATCATCACATCTTTCAAAAAAATTCAGAAGCCCTCCTCCTCCAAACCATCATATGATTTCGGTCTTTTCTCCTCCTCGGAAGAATCCAAAGAAGAAGAAGAAGAAGTTGATGTTGATGCGAACACTCAAGTCAATCAAGGCAAAAAAGATAAAGCCAATCCAACTAATAATCCCAAGCCTTCCGAACCGCAAGATGATGTGAATAATGATGACGATGATAAGAAGTCTGAGAGTTCTACCTCGGACATAGGATCTTCGGATGAAAACATTGCAGATCCTTTTGCCTTCTTAGAACTCCGAGACAATGTTGCATCTGCTGTTTCCAAAGTTGACTCTCTCGACAAAACCGTTGCTCAACTTGACTCCAATATCGATCAGAAGGTTATAAGTCTCAACTCCAAGCTTGAACTTATTCTCAAATCTCTCTCCGAGATCAAAGATGTTGGCTCCTTTGAACTCGATCGAGCAAATCAACTTGACCAACTCATTTCCCTCCAGTTCAAGCACACTCTTGAGGAATTCGAACAGAAGTATAACGACAAACTCGATCATCACATCTCCACCACCACCACTATGCTCAAGATTCATGACGACATGATTAGTACTATGAACAAACTCATCAAACAGACTCATGTTCGTCATGAGAAACAAATTCAAAGGATGGAAAAAGGAGATTTGTAAAAAGGATGAGATGAATATGATTATGCAACAGGCTCTCATCAAGCTGATCCGAGCCACTTGGAATATCATTGATGTTCCGAATTATAAATTTGATGAGATGCTCGTCGTTATTGATGAAACTTTTTCCCATCTTAAAGCTTAAGCTCCCGAAACCCAAGCCTACGATGCTCTCTCCAAACAGATCAATATGAGCTTTCAGAGAGTGTTCAAACGATTGAGTGAACTTCAATGTCAAAAGCGACTTGCATCAGATGCAGGTCCTTCCAATGCAAGAGGGGGAGAAGGAGCTAGTCAAAGAGAAAAACGGATTCAATGGAAACCTGTCTCGGAATTTGTGCTTCGAAATGAGTTATCCGATGAAGACATACTCGAGGTTGAAACTCTTGAACCTATTGAGTCTGGTGATGAAGAAGATGAAGACCTGGTTGAAAATGTGATTTTAGGACTTCAAGCTATCAGGGAACAACCTGTGAAGGTCCTTTCAGATATAGATAAGTTGAAATGGTCCTCGGTTACGTGGCCATTGTCGTTAGCAGAAACGTTCAGACGAAGCCGAGATATGGAAAAAATCAAGATCAAGCTAACCATCGACGCATTCCGAGCTACTCAGCCTATGCTTCCACCAATCCCTGTTCCGTGGATCATTCAAATCGATGAAGGTTCTCCAACCCGGAAACCTGATGATCTCCCTTAAGAGCCTCTGGTTCCTCCTCCACCAGAATTCATCATCACCGAATCCGGTAATCAAATCATCTCTGACTTGAATATACCTCCACAAGACAAAGCCGAGCAGATTGCTACTAAATCGGATAGCCCAGTGAAGATGTTGCGTACGAAGTTATCCATGTATGACTTTGTAAATGGTTTGACTTTTGTAGACCCACTTGCATGTGGTAAAGTAGCCTTGTGACGTGAGAGATAGATAGATAGATAGATAGATAGATAGATAGATAGATAGATAGATAGATAGATAGATAGATAGAGAGAGAGAGAGAGAGAGAGAGAGAGAGAGAGAGACATGAAAACACCTCTATATAAGGTGGGTTCATACCACTTGTAGAGGTGTGATTGAGAGATGTAACATTGAGAGTGTTAGTGTGTGTTAATTATGTAGATTTAGATCAAGATCCTTTTTTGTAAACACCTTTCATAATCGAATGCATCTCTTAAACACCGAAACCACCGTGCTCTTTGTGTGTTCTTTAATTTCGCATGCTAAACCAATGTTCATAATCCACATCAATTGGTATCAGAGCGGGTCTTCGAAGATCAAAGTGGTTTTTTGAAGAAATGATTCTCGGTTTGGCAACAATCATCACAATTGGAACATTTATGGTTTTGATCATTTTGACTCATTGGATCAAACTTTTTTTTGTGTGTTCTTTAATTCGTGCGTTGCGTTCTTTGTGTGTTCTTTAATTCGTGTGTTCTTTGTGTGTTCTTTAATTCGTGTGTTCTTTGTGTGTTCTTTAATTCGTTCATTGGATCATTTTGACCGTGCTCTTTGTGTGTTCTTTAATTCGCGCGTTGCGTTCTTGAAGTTTTGATCATTTTGACTCATTGGATCAAACTTTTTTTTTGAAAAACCCATTTGTTATGATCCAATAATTTTTTCATTGATCAAGCCCCGATCCAATCTCATATTCGTTTGTTCGCTTTGATTCTCAAATTTCAATTGTTCGTTTGAATCAAGATTTAGCCCAAAATCAAATTAAATCCATTATTGTTCATATTTGTTTTTCAAGCCCAAAAATCATATATTTGATCTTTTATGGCTACTCGATATCTTAAGCCCATAATTTTGAAAGGTTACTGTTCATATATTTGATCCAACATCATAATTGTTTGAGCCCAATGATTTGTTAAAACCATTTGATACAAATTCGATGTAAATCATCTTTTTCATATGCTTACTGACTTGTACGTTTACGATGCTCTTGAATCGCATTTTCTTCAACCTGTTCTTGCGTCTTCGTTTTCTTCTCATTATTCCTATAAATCGATTAGATTTGATTGTTAATTTGAACTTGTGAATCGATTTATATAATGTGTTCCATCACAAAATCGATTATGATCAAGTTATAGCAATGAAATCGAAAATTGGATTTTTGATTTGGATGAATATGGTCAAGAACAGCATGGGTATGATGAAGAACAGCTAACTGAACACTTTTTGATCTGAAATTGGGCATTAGAATCGTCAATTTCGTGTTTTTTGATCTTTGACTTCGAAAAGTCAAATCCAGAAAAAGTCAAAGACAATTTCTAGATGATGAATCAATGAATTGAAGGTATAAATCGATAGATACAAGTTGTTTTGAGGCTGTAAATGTCTAAACCGAGTTTAATTTGGGATTAATTTTGGAATTGAATGGGAGTGTGTTCTTGATGACGAACACTATGAGTTCGTTCCTGTTTTCTTCTTGAACGAAATTTGAGGATCAAATGGGTATGATTGTTGGTTCGAAATTAAATGGTTGTTCAATATTGTTGATTTGTAAAAGCGAAGTCGATGGATGTAAAAGCGAAGTCAGTGATATTGTGGATTCAGAATGGGATGATCGAATTTCTCTTTTGGTTGATAGCTTTGGATGTCGAACTAATTTTGGAGTTCGTTTTGGGGATTGGCTTCCAATGGTCAAAGATCGAGAAGTCGGAATGGACTGAAAATTCGATATGCGACTAGTTTTGGTTGATATCAATGTTTGAGAAGTTTGAACAGATTTCGAAGGTTTGGGTTACATTTTTAATACTCGATAGTCGAAATTGATGGTTGGGAACGAACAATTGATCGAACAAAATGGTGAAGTGATGTTGATTTTGGTCCCTGTATTGATAGCGAAGGTTTAGATTTTGGTGTCTTGATTTCGAAAGTTTCACAGTGAATAGACATCGATGATTTTGGAACTGGGATGTAATATCGAAGATTTTGAGTCGATGGTTGAAAGGGTGTGCCTTACTGTCAAAGGTTTTGGTATGCCTACTTGACACTCAATGAGATGTGAGAATCGATGTGGACTAATGAAGATTTTTGATCGCGATAGTCAAAGATTTTGATCGCGAAGATTTTGAGTCGACTAGTAACGAATTAAAGAAGAAAAGGCATAGTTTCGAAGTTGGTCCTTAAACTTTCGAAGATTTGACAGTTTGCACCCATATTCGAAAGAAGGACCAACTTTCGACAGATTGGGATAAAAGAGACATTATTTTCATTACACGCCCCTGCACTTTTGTCGAAACTTACAGTTTATACCCATATTCGACATTGGGGTATAATTTCGACATTTTGAAGAAATGTGCAGAAGTTTCTAAGTTGGTCCCTGAAGTTTCGAAGATTTGACAGAATTTACCGAACTTCGCAATTGGGCTGAAAAATCTGAGAAATAGGATAATTTTTGAAACAGGCCCCTGCAGTTAATGCGAATTGACGCTTTCTACCCAGTTTCGAAAATGGGGGAGTGTTTCGCATATTTGACTGTTTTGGGCGCACCGGGTCACTGCAGAATTTTGAAATTGACAAATTCTACCCAAATTTTGAAAAATTTTGTCAAAGGCAGTCCGTGAACGAAGCTAAAAATTGAAGATTTTTTTGGATGTTCCGGATTGAAGCTAAATGTTTATGCCATGTGTTAAGGGGGAGTTTTGGATAGAAAAAATCCGAATTGAGCGCTTTCTCATTCCCTTTTTGGTTTTATAATCACTTTTTGATTATAAAAAGAGGGAGAGATTTAGATATGGAAATTCGAAAGTTGAATTTTTCATATTACGCGGACTTGAAGACCGAAGTGACCTTGAGTATTGGAAGTTTATGAAATGATTCGATTGGAGATTCGGAAGTGGTTTCGGTTCATGATGGGTTTGGACTTATTGAAGATTTTTGGAGTGTGCTTTTATGCTCAAATTGGTTAATTTTTTTGGAGATTGAGAAACTCCTAATTACCTTTTGATGCTCGGTTCGTATGGTCTCACATTCTAGAACCCAAATTGAAGAATCATGGAAGGATTGAAGATTTGATGTTCATCTCTACATGTGTCACACTTGAGGCTCGGTTCGTGAAGTTGCTCGAGTTTGGAAGATTTGAAGCGGGTCATCCATTCCTAACTTTGAGGGGGAGAATGTTGGGTACAAAGTTATCCATGTAGGACTTTGTAAATGGTTTGACTTTTGTAGACCCACTTACATGTGGTAAAGTAGCCTTGTGACATGAGATATATAGATAGATATATATATATATATATAGAGAGAGAGAGAGAGAAATGTAAACACCTCTATATAAGGTGGGTTCATACCACTTGTAGAGGTGTGCTTGAGAGATGTAACATTGAGAGTGTTAGTGTGTGTTAATTATCTAGATTTAGATCTAGATCCTTTTTTGTAAACACCTTTCATAATCAAATGCATCTCTTAAGCACTGAAATTATTGTGTTCTTTGTGTGTTCTTTAATTCCGCATGTCAAACCAATGTTCATAATCCACATCAGAAGATGTCGAAAAAGTCTGAGGGCTGGTCACAAGAACAAATCGATCAAGCTTTGGAAGAAAGCATCAGGATTCAAGCGTTGAAAGACAATTTGAATCCGATGTTGGGCATATCTCCTTTTTTCCTAGAAGGAGTTATTCATGGTATACACTTTGTTCCCTTTATGTATTATGATCTTCCAACACAGAATACCGATCAACTTGATCTACCAATCTCTCTTCACGGTCACTTCTACATCAAGTACACTCCTCTTCATCCAAATGATGATCCTTAAATAATCATTAGGACAGAGCGTGAGAGATTGAGAACCTTCTACTCCATCAACGCACGTCCCCAAAAAGAAGTGTGGTCTCGGAAGCGGATTACCAAGATCATTGGATACGATAACAAGGTTCAAAGCAAGTTTGATCTCAACTGTATGGTGTACAAATATTATGTCTCTCAGAACAAAGAATCAACCATCACCATCACGGATGCCGACTTTCCTTCAATCAACCCAATGACATTCTCACCATTGATGCTCACTTCGGAGATCTCCAATCAATTCACTCGAGCATCAGAGCTTACAGTGTTGCAATCAATTTCTTGAAGGACTACGTTGCGGAGTTTTGGAGGCCCGACATTGAATTTGCTCACCTATTTGGAACTGAGAATGTTTTGGAAAAAAATCACTTTCGAACTGCCTGAAGCACAGATCTTGGCAGAAGGCCCCATTAAAACCGGAACTCGGCTATGTCTATCTCAAAAAGAAGACTAATCAAAACGAATTCTTTAGAGTTATTGAAAAACATCTTGTTCTGACAAAGATCCTTCAGAAGTTCATCTCCAATGCTGCAAAAAGTAATTCTCCTGAGCATGTCAAGAAGAAGTTCATCAAACATCTCAAATGGTATTTGGAAGTCCGAACCTGGCTACACAGTGCCTATCTCTTTGTGTTTGATGAAACCAACTGAGGAGTTAATTGATTGCTAAGTTCACTTAGGGGGAGATTGTTGAAACATAAAAGTGAACCTCTATCAATCCGAAGCTAAACCAGAACCGAAGTCCAAGTGCATTCTGAGATGTGAAGAGTTCCAAAGTCAAGCTTCTTCCGAGATGAAGACTTATCCGAGACATTCCTAGTTTTTGATGTTATAGAGTTCGTACAAGCATTTAACGCTCCTTGTTGTTTTTATTGATTGTACTATTCATGGGACAAAATCGAGTAAATCTTGTGTCTTAGCTTTTCTGACTTATCAGATTTACATTCTCCATGCAAGCCTTGTATTTTGTCATATTGTCTCTCCTTTCCTATTTAAGGAGATGATATATCCATGCATTGTAACCTTAAGAAGCAATATTCTCTTCACATCAAATACTCAATATCTTGCAAGTCAAATCTCTTTCACCATCATTCTCTTTGTTCTTAAGTTGTCTTTACTTTTTTCATACTCACTTTATTTTACTTAAATATTTTGCTGAATACTTTGTTGATCTTCATACTTCAATACAAGACTGGTTTACCAGACTTGATTGCACCAAAATATTAGCAGCATACATTGATCTGAAGTTAATTCGATATTTGAGTTTTCAAACCTTGTCCATGTACTAAGTCTTACACTTTCAGTGGTTTGCGTTTTCACCTTCTAGAAGCGTGCGTCGCACTCCCAGCGCGCACTGCGCACGGCGCAAAACACATATTTTGTAAATTCTATAACTTCTTCATACAAACTCCGTTTTTGACATTCTTTATATCTCTTTAAATCTCTCGACGAGATCTACAACTTTCCTTTAGACTCCATCGGCTATTTTTGAATTTATTTTTCGTCCCTATTTTTTATATGATTAAATGATTTTGCTAAAATCATAACTCTCTCGTTTGGACTCCGTTTTTGACATATTCTTTTTCTCTAAATTCCCATCTTAAAGAGTACTATGATTTTCCTTTTGGTGACTTTATCTAAAAGTCAACCATTATCATCATAGTTTTTTACGTCACTCATTCATTGTGCGCGGCTGACTTTTTATATATTATAAAAATCATATCTAATTTATACGAAGTCAGATTTCTACGAAATTTATATTTCCGGGATCGGGTCGATGTGTACTTTCTAAATATATATGTTTTGGAACACTCATTTTTACAATTTACGGACGATCCGGCTGATTTTTCTTATTTTTCCTTAATACGAAACTTGTATTATATAGTCTGTAGCGTGCACGACTATAGATTATCCCATTGTAGGATTTTAATTTTAATAATTATTACTTATTATGTGTAGCCTGAATTTGCGGGCGTTATATTATTTTCATAAAATGATGATTTTCCAATTAAATACAAGTGTTGATTATATTTATTATCAAATAAATTTAATAAATAACTAATTAGTAGTAACTTGCTATAAAGTGTGACCCGATAGGATCAGATGTCATTATCAAATATCATTCTAAATTGACTCTTGGTCATAAAGATCTTTCAGCTTGATCCTCCTTTTATAGGCTGGAAATTGTGCCACTATGTCGCGCCCTTTAGAGGGTCGTGTTGTGCCGCCTGCCAAACATTAGGTTACCAATAGCCTTTCGGCGAGGCTCTAACTACCCAACCACATCAGAACTTAAGTTGACGTCGAGCAAGTCTTACACAAACATGTTCATGATATAACATGACACCATCTAACTACTGTGACAAGAGACTCATGATACAAAATCATTTTTCTCGCAATTAACACCTCATTGTGTATATAGCCACACGACAGTCATCCTACTGACCTGAAGGAACCCATTCATCATCCCTCTTGACACCTACCAATCATAACAAGCCTCCACTACTTAGCCTCTTGGGCTACAAGTGACCTAAAGACTATGATTCATATGCTCGGTAGTTATCCTGCCAATAGTTTAGGAATAATATTATGCCTATTCATTATGTTGCATAAAACCTTAGAATAATATTATGTCTGGTAGACACTCTGCCCAAAATCTTATGATAATATTATACCTAGTCAATACTCTGCTCACTCTTATGAATAATACCATTCCCTATTGTTACTCTGCCCATACATTTCATAGATAATACTTATATTATGTTGTCACTCCGCTCGATTCAAACAGATAATTGTAGTATATTATGTCGTCACTCCACTCAATTCAAACCCATAGTTGTAGTATATTATGTCGTCACTCCGCTTGATTCAGAATGAATAATTGTAGTATATTATGTCGTCACTCTACTCGATTCAAACATATAAATGTAGTATATTATGTCGTCACTCCGCTCGACTCAAACGGATAATTATAGTATATTATGTTATCACTCCGCTCGATTATGGTCATATATTAAATCGCCACTCCACTAGTTTGGCTTTGCTAAAGATATCTAGTTACTATAATTATAAATTAATTAAAATTATACAATGAAACATTATAACTCTTTTTACGTTAAGACTAGTCACATAACTAGTTAAATGAGGCAATCACTCATCTTAGCTAATTAATGTTTAGCTAAGACCCCGACCTATAATCATTAATATTAAATGAGCAGGAAAGTTATGTATAGATCTATAAGGGGTTGACACCCCTACATGCGGTTGCTAACTACAACCCTGGCAGACGTATCTGTCTAAACTTACAACGTACGTTGAAGCCTTGTGCAAGGCAAATCACTAGTCAGAAGCACAATTATGGGAACTCGGTGTAATCTTGTTATTCACATGTTAAGTAAACAGTTATGTAGGTTAAATAGGATGGTATCCTATTAACCAAAGTACGAAAGATTCACTTGGTCAGTCGGTTCTTAAAGACTAGAAGTACCCCTTTTCATAAGCACACTCCTGATATAAGAATACACTAATTTTTCAATAAATGCTTAAGATGAACGATATAATAATTTCTAGAGCCATAGTACCTATAAATAGTAGAATACTACTTTTGAACTAAAGATACTCTAAATCAAAATATTTATACGACTTAATAAAGTTATGTATAAAAAGTATTTTCAAGGTATAATATTAAAACCTGTGAACTCATCAACATTACGTTGATGTTTTCAAAACCACATGTATTCCTAGAAAACCAAGAGATGAAGGCTTGCACTCCCTAAAGCAGCGGTTGATCGATGGAGCTACTACAAGGTTTTATCGTTTATTGTTATGCCGAACTACCAAGGCACCATTTGTATTAGAAATACTAGTACTTCAAAACATTTTATGATGTAATGTTTAATCCATAATGGAAGTGATATTTATGTTATATATATATATATATATATATATATATATATATATATATATATATATATATATATATATATATATATATATATATGTATATATATTGTTTTCTATTGTTCAATGTATGTTCAACATCTATGATCCAACGCTTTAACGTCGCACAACCCGACGTTTCCGCCGCCGGCCAAAGATGTGACACTAGGAGCGACGCGGCCTATGAATTTTTTTTGTTTTATGAGTTCCATCTTCTATGTATAGTTAATAGAAAAATCATAATTTTGATAACACTATTGGGGTTTTTAGGTTACAATCCATTTGTACATGCGGAATTTCACTTAACTTTTACAGGTGCATGCAACCTAAATTGGATCTATGTCTTTTATCAATTAATAGCAACATACTTATGAAACAAAAACTATAAACCCTATGAAACAAATTCATAAATAGAACCACATACGTTGTAGCTTAATTTGAATTAAACCAATAAAAAACTCTTGATAATCTCCTTGAAAAACTAGCTCCAAAAGTATGGCCGCCTCTAATGCGTCACACCCAAAAATCAGAAAACCCTAGGATTGAAAGAGAGAGGGGAGAGAAGAGAGAAAATTTTCTTTTCTCTTTGTGTTTGCTTAGGCCGAAAATCACAAGAGGTATGCCCATTTATATAGTTTCCTGATAAACACAAAAACCCCATATTTGAACTTTAAATAATAATATTTCAAATAAGTATTTATGTAGTTTCCTTTTATCAGTTGGAGACTTCCAAAAGCTCTATCAAGTGCCTCCAAAACCGTCCCATCTAGGAGGATTCTAGATCCTCTCTTTCGTTCAACTATTGAACAATTACACTCAACCCTTCTACATTTAATTAACTCTAATTAACCTAGAACTAATTCCAAATTAATTAGGATTAATTCTTAATTAAGTATTACTATTTTTTAATATCTTAATCATATAATATATTAATAAATCATTTATCTCTCTCCTTTGATCAATCCAAGCTATTTCCTGGTTATGAGGGCAACCAGAAAAGGACTTTACTTTTATTCATCAACATTATACCAATTTAGTTAGGACCTTAGACATCTTAATCAAATAGTTTGAACCAAATGGATTATTATTATGTTTTTTAAGAAGATGGTTTTGGTTGTTTAAATTATATTTCAAAAAAATTAATCGAAAATTTTGGGGCGTTACAATATAGACAACATGTTGGTAGCTAGATATGACAAGCATGAGATCAATATAGTGAAGAAGCAGTTGCAAAAAGCTATCAAAGAGCTTATATAGTTCAAGAACTTCTTATTAGAGTCGCACGTGTAACAAAAGAATTGTATCATGCACTGTCACACCCCTGGTCGGCGACAGAAACGTTGGGTTGTTCGACGTAGTCATGGATCACAGTTATTGAAGATACAATGAACAGTAGAAAAATATAACATAATTAGTGAGTGTATTATTACTTAAAATGATTACAATGATAATCAGAGTTACAATAAATCTGATGCCTTAAATAGTAGGCTACTTAGTAAAATTGCATCACTGATCTATATGTGATTATAACTTGGCATTCGAGAGTGCAAGCTTCCATCTCTTTTCCCTAGGAATACATGCAATTTAAAAAACGTCAATATAATGTCGGTGAGTTCATAGGTTTGTATTATTTATATTGAAATTACTTTTATCTGAAAGTGTGTTTACTGAATATGTATTTTTGTACCAAAACTATGTTTACAGAAATTGTACTTTTATACCAAAAGTATGTTTATGAAATAGTACTTTTATACAAAAAAGTATGATACCGAGAGTGTAATTTTATACCAAAAGTATGTTTACTGAGAGTGTACTTTTGTGCCAAAAAGGTGTTCACTGACCGTGTACTTTATGCCAAAGGTATGTTTACTGGGAGTGTACTTTTATATAAAAGTATATTCACTGAAAGTGGTACTTTTATACAAAAAGTATGTTTACTGAGAGTGTACTTTTATACTAAAATTATGTTTACTGAGAGTGTACTTTTATATCAAAAGTATGTTCACTGAGAGTGTACTTTTACACAAAAAGTATGTTTACTAAGAGTGTACTTTTATACCAAAAGTATGTTCACTGAGAGTGTGCTTTTATACCATAAATATGTTTATTGAGAGTGTACTTATATACCAAAAATATGTTTACTGAGAGTGTGCTTTTATTTCAAAAGTATGTTTATTGAGAGTGTACTTTTATACCAAAAGTATGTTTACTGAGAGTGTACTTTTATCTAAAAGTAGTGTTTTATTATACATAAGCTTGTTTCAAATTATATATTTGTTTGCTTAAGGCGTGTGTATCAAGGTTACAATGAGTTCCCATAATCGACCTGTCGAAATATTGATGTCCCTCACGTCAATTCATCGGACGTCGTAATGTTTAG
Organism: Lactuca virosa; assembly: GCF_052849685.1. Classification (NCBI taxonomy): domain Eukaryota; kingdom Viridiplantae; phylum Streptophyta; class Magnoliopsida; order Asterales; family Asteraceae; genus Lactuca; species Lactuca virosa. The sequence goes on from NC_136434.1 coordinate 258,264,035, forward strand.
ACAGTTATCACCAACATCGGGGTTGTAGCTAGCAACCGCAGGCAGGTGTGTCAACCCGTATAGATCTACACATAACTCTCCCACTCACTTAATATTAACGATTATAGGCATGTGGTCTTTCTAAGTGTTACCACTTGGTTTGATGAATGTATCTCATTTAACGGTTTCTTTCATAACCTTAATTGTTGTAGTCATAACTTTAAGATTTTATGTTATTACACCAATGTTGTGTCACACCCCCAAACCAAGGATGGCGGAAACGTCTAGGGGTGGAGGACTTCATGTATAGTATCATAACAACAATTGCAATAGTGATCAAAGTAAACACAACCAACATAAATATAATTGAAAACGTTACACCATAGTATAAGTTTACATGTTTCCAAATCAATTACATTATGTTGACAAAAATGAAATGTTTGACGCCTTAACGTCCCATCCTCAAAAGCGCTTGTTTACCTGTTTATTTATTTCCTGAGAATACAAGTAGTTTGAAAGAGTGTCAACAATTAAGTTGGTGAGTTCATAAGCTTTTGAATGTAGTGATGAAAACCTTTCCTTTTTAAAAGTAATGTTTGTTCCAGAAAAATCCAATATTTTCCCTAAAGTGTGAATTGCAGCCTTAAATCCAAAGACCAAAATGTACAAGTAATTTCCATACTTATAGTAAAACAATGCAAGTTTAAATTGACATAAACTCGTTTGATTTAATGAAATCCCCGTAAATCCTATGAGTTGTTAATACTTTATGTGAGTTATTATAACCATGCTATGACCTAGATGGCCTGAAAGGACGTTCTTCAGGCGTCGGAAATGTTATGACATTTGTTACCCGTAGACCTCGAGGTCCTACTGTAGCTAACAGCAAGGTGTGGGGTGTCAATCCCAATATAGATCTATACACAACTATCACGCTCTCCCTCAAAGAGACTCTGGTTACAATACATGACTTATAGTGCATTACTTGAAAAGTAACATGAAGCGAACGTCTCACAATTTAGTCATTAACGGATTTATGTGTAGTGAATGAAAACCCTTTTTGTGTAAATGAAACCTCCGGTAGTGAACTTGTTGTGTAAGTGCATCATAAACTATACCGATTATAGTTTATCAAGTAATGGTAGTAGTAGTGAATATAAACTATACTTACAATAGTTTATCAAAATGTTTGTATGCAATGGATATAAACTTTGTTTATTATAATTAATTACCATACTCGTGGAGGTAAAAATTCATTTGTTTTCTGATGTATGTCTATTTACCAAGACAAAATGACATATAATATAACACATATATACAAATAATGATACACACCTTGCTCAACAAGTTACAAGGTGTAAATGAAATTGATAACATTTTTCTAGTGTTAACATTTCTTTTCCTGTTCTTAGAAGATTTATAGAAAAATCATCAAAGGTCCAAATTAGAATCCGTAAACTCTAAGTGTTTGGAAAATGTGTCTAGTTTGTTCATAAATTTTGTTATGATTTTTAGTGACTTCCCAGTTGTGTGAAAAAGTCCATATTCACAGACTGGTCCGGATTTGTTCTTGAAATGATAGGCAGTTTTGTAAAAATCACCATAAATTGTAGAAAAATCGTATGGAGATGTGCAAGTAGTCATTTTAAAGGTATGAACACTATTTGCACCTGATACAGTTTTGAAAACTAAAGTGTTTAAGTACACCAAAACAGTCCGTGAATGGAGTTAAACTTTTCTGACGAAAGCTGTTGGATGATTTTAGTTGTGTTCTTGGTGTTTTAACTTGTATTCCCCCCCCCCCCCCCTTAAAACTTAAGAAAAACGTGAAAAGATAGGGGTATGAACTCACCTTGTTTGGTTTCAGAAGATGGATGATGAAGAAAGGAAGTCTTCAACTCAAGAACACTTTAGAAGATGCTTGAAGATTCGAAGATCTAACACAAATATGACGATGTTTGTGTAAGATATCCATGATTTAAGTAGAAAGAAGGAGAAATAATCATGTGAGGAGTGATATTACTTACTAGGAGTAGATGAAGAACTTGTGATCAGCCTTGAAATTTCGAGATCAGAAGATGGATGATGAAGAAAGGAAGTCTTCAACTCAAGAACACTTTAGAAGATGCTTGAAGATTCGAAGATCTAACACAAATATGACGATGTTTGTGTAAGATATCCATGATTTAAGTAGAAAGAAGGAGAAATAATCATGTGAGGAGTGATATTACTTACTAGGAGTAGATGAAGAACTTGTGATCAGCCTTGAAATTTCGAGATTAGAGAGGGATAGTGAGAGAGAATGAGTTTTTGCTTCTTGGAGGAGTGTGAGTGAAATGGGAGGAGAGATAAGGATTTTTCTATCCTTGAATCAAAGTGTTTGGCTGAAAAGAGTGGGAAAAGGACGATGTAATGACCAGGTATGGTGGAATAGTGACTGGGGATGGTCATGGAGTGGGTGTAGAGGGTTGCTTGTGTCATAACCCAAAGGTAAAGTCAACACTCCACCTAAATATCTCACCCACTAGATTTTAATCTTGGATAAAGATTATCCTCAAAATGTGATTAAAATATGAATATTTAGGGTCTTATATGTCAAAATATAAGTTTGGGTGAAAATCCCACGTTAAAATAATGAAAAACGGGTTTAAAACGAAGATTGGGTCAAAAACCGGGAAGAAAATGGAAAATCCGAAGTCAGGGGCGAGGTTCGGTCTTAGAAGCATTAGAACCGAAGGTAGGGTTCGGTTGGTGTATTGGAACCGAGAGTGAGGGGTTTCGGTCCGAGCAGGTCTCGAAGGCGCACTCATCAGAAGGGACCGAAGGTGAAGCTGGCTAGTGGTTCGGTCCGAAGGGACCTTCGGTCTTCCGAGGTTCGGTTCTAATAGGAGCTTCGGCTTTAAGAGGGTTTCGCTCCTATAAGAGGGTTCGGCCCTTAAGCTAAGTTCGGCTCCTTAAGAGGGTTCGGCTCCTTAAGACTGTTTTTCCTGCAAACTTCCGTTTTCGAGCTGTTTTTGACTAATTCAAGGGTCGGGATGCCCCGAGTGATTATAAAAAGTTGAGAGAGATTTTTAGAGAGATTTGGGAGAGATTTCACATACTTGGAGAGATTTGGGAGAGATTTCACATACTTGGAGAGATTTGGGAGAGATTTCACATACTTGGAGAGATTTCTCATACTTAGAGAGATTTGGTAGAGATTTGACATACTTGGAGAGATTTGGGAGAGATTTCACATACTTGGAGAGATTTGGGAGAGCTTTCAAATACTTGGAGAGATTTCTCATACTTAGAGAGATTTGGGAGAGATTTGACATACTTGGAGAGATTTGGGAGAGATTTCACATACTTGGAGAGATTTGGGAGAGATTTCACATACTTGGAGAGATTTGGGAGAGATTTGAGATAGGGAGAGATAGAGTGAAAGAGATTGGGAGAGACTTCTTTTGTGAACTTTTTGAGTGTTTGGCTTTGTAACGCAAGGTCTGTAAACCCTGTTAAGCCATGTTTAAGAGTCTTACACACCCCCGAAGGGTATGTAATAGTGTTTTATCGCTTTGCTACATCACCTACCCCGATTAGGGTTCAAGAATCCTACACATACGAACTTTCCAAGTGATGGCTTCTTATTAAAATAGCGGGTTAGTAGAGTTGACCGGTTTGACTTGTTGACTTTATTTGACTTTGACTTGACCAGAATTTGACGGTTGTCACATCATCCCCCCGTTAGAAGGAATTTCGTCCCGAAATTTAGCTTTTTGACTGGGACTTCACGAATTTGGGAAGAGATGTGGATACTTTTGTTTCATCTGATCCACGCGTTCCCATGTGAATTCGGGTCCTCGTTTAGCGTTCCAACGGACCTTCACAATGGGAATACGACGTTGCTTTGTTCTTTTGATCTCTCGATCCATGATTTCTACCGGTTCTTCCACGAAGTGGAGACTCTCGTTGATTTCAATTTCGTCGAGTGGTATCACGAGGGTCTCGTCGGATAGACATTTCTTTAAATTCGACACGTGGAAGGTAGGATGTACGTTATTAAGTTCCTGAGGTAGGCGAAGCTTGTAAGCTACCGGGCAAATCCTAGCGAGAATCTCGAATGGTCCGATGTATCTAGGGTTCAGCTTTCCTCGTTTGCCGAAACGTATTAAACCCTTCCAGGGTGAGACCTTTAATAGCACACGATCTCCAACCTGGAATTCCAAGGGCTTTCGTCTGTTATCTACGTAACTTTTCTGTCTGTCTCTAGAAGCTTTTAATCGTTCTCGGATTTGAACAATCTTCTCTGTAGTTTCTCTTATTATCTCCAGGCCAGTGAGGGTGCTATTAGGGACTTGTCCCTTAGCTAGTTGTGTGTCACCCACTTCAGCCCAGCACAGAGGTGACCTGCACTTGCGGCCATAGAGGGCTTCAAATGGTGCAACCTTGATGCTAGTGTGATAACTGTTATTGTACGAGAATTCGACAAGTCGTAAATGGGTATCCCAAGCTTTACCAAAGTCTATCACACACGCCCTAAGCAAGTCCTCTAGGGTCTGAATGGTCCTCTCACTTTGCCCGTCGGTTTGTGGGTGATAGGTTGTACTCATGTCCAACCTAGTCCCCAAGGACTTCTGAAGTGACTACCAGAATCGCGAGGTAAATCGACTATCCCTATCTGAGATAATGGACTTTGGCACCCCATGCAGTTGTACAATCTTTTTGATGTACGTCCTAGTCAGTTTCTCCATCTTGTCGGTTTCTTTTATCGGCATGAAGTGTGCTGATTTGGTCAATCTGTCTACGATTACCCATATGGTATCAAGCCCGCCCGTGGTCTTAGGTAGCTTGGTTATGAAGTCCATGGTTATCCGTTCCCACTTCCACTCAGGTATATCAGGCTGTTGTAGTAGTCCTGAGAGTTTCTGATATTCTACCTTGACCTTGGCGCAAGTCAAACACTTGCCTACATAGGTAGCAATTTCGGCTTTCATGTTTGGCCACCAGTACAAATTCTTGAGATCCAGACACATCTTATCTGAACCTGGGTGGATGGAGTATCGAGTCTTGTGTGCTTCGTTCATGATGACGTCTCGGAAACCACCAAACTTCAGTGTCCAGATTCGGTTCATGAGGTAACGAACTCCGTCGTCTTTGACTTCTAGGTTTTTATCCATTCCTCTTAATGCCCACCCGTCACATTTTCCGGTTTCAAGGCCTCCAGCTGAGCCTCTTTGATTTGTGTGGACAAGTGTGAATGGATTGTCATCGTTAATGACTTTACTCGGCGCCCCGAGTATTCCTTTCGACTTAAGGCATCTGCTACTACGTTTGCCTTACCTGGGTGATAACAAATCTCACACTCATAATCATTCAGTAGTTCTACCCATCATCTTTGCCTCATGTTGAGCTCCTTTTGGTTGAGAATGTGTTGAAGGCTCTTGTGATCGGGAAAAACAGTACACTTTGTTCCGTAAAGGTAGTGCCTCCAGATCTTTAGGGTGAACACTACTGCTCCCAATTCGAGGTCATGCGTGGCATAGTTGACCTCGTGCGTTTTCAATTGCCTCGATGCGTAGGCAATGACCTTTCCTCGCTGCATTAATACACACCCAAGCCCCTGGTTTGATGCGTCGCAATAGACTACAAAGTCTTTGGTTCCTTCTGGCAGAGACAGGATCGGTGCGCTGCACAGGGCTTGTTTTAACGTTTGGAAGGCAGCTTCTTGTTTATCTTCCCATTTAAACATCACACCTTTTTGAGTCAAGGTGGTGAGCGGTTTAGCGATCTTGGAGAAGTTTTGGATGAATCTTCGGTAGTATCCAGCAAACCCTAAGAATTGTCGGATTTCCGTCGATGTTGTAGGTGTTGACCAGCTTTTGATTGCCTTGATTTTGGAGGGGTCCACATGTATCCCTCTTTCACTGACCACATGACCAAGGAAATCCACTTCTCGGATCCAGAATTCGCACTTAGAGAATTTAGCATAAAGCTTCTCAGCTCTCAATGTCTCTAACACTTGTCGCAGGTGTTGGCGGTGCTCTTCCTCGCTTCGTGAGTAGACTAAAATGTCGTCGATGAATACGATCACAAACTTGTCTAAGTAGGGTCGACACACTCGATTCATTAGGTCCATGAATACCGCATGTGCGTTTGTTAACCCGAAGGGCATCACTACAAACTCGTAGTGCCCATAGCGAGTTCTGAAGGCTGTCTTGGGGATATCTTCTTCTTGAACTCGTAGTTGGTGGTAACCCGACCTCAGATCGATTTTTGAAAAGTAGCTTGCTCCTTGAAGTTGGTCGAAGAGGTCGTCGATTCGGGGTAGAGGATATCGGTTCTTGATGGTAAGCTTATTTAACTTGCGGTAGTCGATGCCCATGCGAAAAGATCCGTCCTTCTTCTTCACAAACAGGACTAGTGCTCCCCAAGGTGAAAAGCTCGGCCTGATGAACCCTTTGCTTAATAGTTCGTTCAGCTGACTGGACAATTCTTGCATTTCTTTCGGCGCTAGGCGGTATGGAGCTTTGGCTACTGGGGTAGCTCCGGGGACCTAGTCTATTTGTAATTTGACTTGCCGTGCGAGTGGTACGCCTGGAAGGTCTTCTGGGAATACGTCGGGGAAGTTGCACACCTCTGGAATGTCTTTGATATCCTTCACCTCTTGTTTCTTATCTACTACGTGGGCTAAGAAGGCGTGGTATTCCTTTCGGAGATACTTTTGAGCCTTGACGCAAGAGATGATTTGTAAGTTTGCACTGGGTTTATCACCGTATATGAGAAGGGTTTCGCCACTTGGCAGACTAAGGCGAGCGGCCCTTTCGTAACATAGAATGTCGGCACGATGAGAACTTAACCAATCCATACCGATGATTATGTCGAAACTTTTTATTGTTACCGGCATTAGGTCGATTTTAAATGAATGATTGTCTAGAGTGAGGGTACACCCTGAGTATATATCGCTAGTGCGCTCTGCCTTTCCGTTTGCCATTTCTACGACGTATGTGTCTTTTAGTAATTGGGGATCTTGTCTAAGTAATTGTTTGAATTGATGGCTCACAAAACTCCTCTCCGCTCCACTATCGAAGAGTATGCATGCATATGAGTTATTGAGAAGAAACGTACCAGTAACCACCGTGGGGTCCTTGACTGCTTCTCCATGTCCTATAGCCAGGACTCTCCCCATGCCACCAGCATTAGGGGTTCGTGTCTTTGGGCAGTTTCTTTGGAAGTGCCCTGTCTCTCCACAGCCGTAACAGGCTTGACTTGCCCCCGTATTGGCGACTCGAGTGATTGGTTGAGCTGGCGCCCTACAGAAGCGAGTTGTATGCCCCTTCTTGTTGCAATTGTTGCAGTATATTTCCCGACAAGCACCGGTGTGGTGGAAATTACACTTGTTGCACTTGGGAAGGTTTCCATCATATTGCCTCGGTGGTGCTGGAGTAGCAGGAGTAGTGGCAGCATGGACAGCAACAGTCTGTTGCCTCTTAGCTGTGTCCTGCGCCGGTTGTTTCTTCTTATTGCTCCATAACTTCCTTTTGTTACTTCCCCCTCTTGTTTGATCGGGGGTAGTTTTCACAGTGTCATGGCTGGCTCCATGGTCGATGAGTTGTTGTGCCAACTCCCTAGCACTGTCAAAAGTAGTTGGTCTTGAGGCCAGCACACTATTCTGAATCTGAGGAGACAGTCCCCAGAGGTATCGTTCCACCTTCTTGTCTTCCGGAGTGACCATCGCGGGACAAAGGAGTGCCAGATCGTTGAACCGAGCAGTATAGGCTTCAAGGTCAGATCCCGCCATCTTGAGGCTCCATAGTTTTTGCTCCAGTTTTTGTACTTCGCCCCTCGGGCAGTATTCTTTCAACATTATCGTCTTCAGTTCTTCCCAGCTCATTGTGTTAGCCACCGCGAGAGTTAGTGGCTTCACGCGGCTCTTCCACCAGGTAAGAGCTCTGCCTGAGAAGGTGCAAGCTGCATATTTGACCTTGCTTGCTTCGGGGCAAGCACAAATTTCTAAGACCGTTTCAGTCTTCTCGAACCATTGCATTAGGGCGATGACGCCCCCACTTCTGCTGAACGAATCGGGTTTGCCATTGGTGAAATCCTTGTAGGAACATTCTTTTGTACGCCCCGTACTATCCCCATGGTTAGAGTGTGTAGCACCAGATCCGGAACCACCAGTGCCATTTGTGCCAATTTGTGACATTGCGGCCGCCACAGCTGCTGTTACTGTAGCCTGGAACATCGCGGAATCGAACTGTGGTGGCGACGGAGGAGGTGGTGGAGGAGGTGGTGCTGCGCTGCCGGAAGGTCTGGACTTTTTCTTTGGCGGCATAGTTCTGTCATAAGTTATAAAGACGAAAAGTCGGTAAGTCTTCAATTGTAATGACAAGTCGGAGTTTATTGAATTTGATTATTTGTTATATGTCCCGACTTAAAACATTCAGAAATGATTTATGATGAAAGTTCATGCGCTCGAACTCCCTGAATTTAGTAGTGACCCAAATGTAATTCTGTAATCTTTGGTCATGCCTGGTCCTTTCCTAAGATCACTCGATGCACACCAGTTATTTGTAATTATGGTCCAATAGGCCGTTGAACTTAATGAGTCTATCCTAAGCCCACAACCAAATAAGGAACAGGACCTAAGGCGGACTCACCATTTCTAAGTCGATCGTCTCACAGTTATAATTAACCAGGAGGTGCACATTAAGAATCTCAGAAACACCGAAAGCAAATTGTTTGTACTGTCATGTTATGAGATTTATCATAACTCGCAATGAAATAAAATACATGCCAATTTCATTGATATAATTTGATACATATTGTTTAGGAAAAATTGACCTTTATGCAGGTCTACATCAATGTAACAGAAAATTTTGGCATAACATAGCCCCTTGAGTAGTGTAATCACTTAATCGCAGGGTTAGCTTACATGCAAAAAGAGTAGCACCAACGCATACTCATAAACCTATTCTACAAGGACGTGCGAGTAGCATGAGTTCTACTTACGATGATTAGTCCCTGGTGGTGCTTTGGACGAGGTCGATGCGCCCTGGAGTTCGGCCAATCGTCGCTCGGCTGTAACCACTCTTTCCTCGAGTGCCAAGTATTTTTCTTGATACTCCTTTGCTTCTGCTCGAGCAGCGAGAAGGTCCTTGATGAGTTGGTCCCTGAAGTAGGAGTCTCTCTCTAGGTCTCTGGTGCGGGTAGTAGTAGCTTCTATATTGGCACCCAGCTCCCGAATTCGGTCCGTCGTCGCTCTACCGCGATCATCGATGATAGTTATCTGTTGGGTCATGACTGGAAGCGCTCTGTCAGCCGGTCCCCCGTGGCTGAGGTCGTAGTAACTCGTTGATCGCCAAATGGTGATCGTTGTCGTTGTTGACGGCTCCATCGCTCGATCATTGTTGCCCAACGGGGTTCAGGCCCGTTGTAGCCAAAACGGTTCGCAGGCACCCTGGCGATGTAAGGAGGGTTGATGACTTCCTCCTCTGGTTCTTCTTCTTCTTCGTCGTCCCCCATTTCTTCTTCCTCCTCGGGTTCCTCTTCTTCCTCAACCTCTTCGGGGTTTTCTTCTTCCTCACCCTCTTCGGGGTCTTCCTCAGGATCCTCCTCGATCATTTCCTCGGGTTCTGCCTCAAGCCATCTAGCGTTTCCCTCATTAGGTAAGTAAGGGTCTCCAGGTAGATGGAATCCCGCCATGTTGTCTGTACGAGAATAGGGGTGTAAGAGATATGAAATGAATCTAGAATTTCGAGTTATAAATTTACAAAATACTCCTATAGTATTTTTAAATGTTATGTTTGGTTCTTAGTGCATTCATTATAGGGTGATGTTAGGTTTTCAGATTTGTTGCCCACTACGACTATCCCCCAATATATGCAAGTCACTTCTCGGACAGATATAGTTGATCAGGCTATATCCATCCCAGACTTGACCACATATCCCAAGGCATACTCGTAACGTACAACTCCTCCTCTTTTACCTTATGTTCTTCCTAGTTATGACACTATGCGAGCATGTATGCATGTACTTATACTTTTAACAAGAAACCGTTTATTTTCTAAAAGTACAGTCATTTGAAAATGTTTAATCAGAGACTTTCAGTCCCAAATGTGTTTATAGTTTGTATATCTTATATGGTTCGATATACTTAGTTCACTATAAACATTGCTCTGATACCAATCTGTCACACCCCCAAACCAAGGATGGCGGAAACGTCTAGGGGTGGAGGACTTCATGTATAGTATCATAACAACAATTGCGATAGTGATCAAAGTAAACACAACCAACATAAATATAATTGAAAACGTTACACCATAGTATAAGTTTACATGTTTCCAAATCAATTACATTATGTTGACAAAAATGAAATGTTTGACGCCTTAACGTCCCATCCTCAAAAGTGCTTGTTTACCTGTTTATTTATTTCCTGAGAATACAAGTAGTTTGAAAGAGTGTAAACAATTAAGTTTGTGAGTTCATAAGCTTTTGAATGTAGTGATGAAAACCTTTCCTTTTTAAAAGTAATGTTTGTTCCAGAAAAATCCAATATTTTCCCTAAAGTGTGAATTGCAGCCTTAAATCCAAAGACCAAAATGTACAAGTAATTTCCATACTTATAGTAAAATAATGCAAGTTTAAATTGACATAAACTCGTTTGATTTAATGAAATCCCCGTAAATCCTATGAGTTGTTAATACTTTATGTGAGTTATTATAACCATGCTATGACCTAGATGGCCTGAAAGGACGTTCTTCAGGCGTCGGAAATGTTATGACATTTGTTACCCGTAGACCTCGAGGTCCTACTGTAGCTAACAGCAAGGTGTGGGGTGTCAATCCCAATATAGATCTATACACAACTATCACGCTCTCCCTCAAAGAGACTCTGGTTACAATACATGACTTATAGTGCATTACTTGAAAAGTAACATGAAGCGAACGTCTCACAATTTAGTCATTAACGGATTTATGTGTAGTGAATGAAAACCCTTTTTGTGTAAATGAAACCTCCGGTAGTGAACTTGTTGTGTAAGTGCATCATAAACTATACCGATTATAGTTTATCAAGTAATGGTAGTAGTAGTGAATATAAACTATACTTACAATAGTTTATCAAAATGTTTGTATGCAATGGATATAAACTTTGTTTATTATAATTAATTACCATACTCGTGGAGGTAAAAATTCATTTGTTTTCTGATGTATGTCTATTTACCAAGACAAAATGACATATAATATAACACATATATACAAATAATGATACACACCTTGCTCAACAAGTTACAAGGTGTAAATGAAATTGATAACATTTTTCTAGTGTTAACATTTCTTTTCCTGTTCTTAGAAGATTTATAGAAAAATCATCAAAGGTCCAAATTAGAATCCGTAAACTCTGAGTGTTTGGAAAATGTGTCTAGTTTGTTCATAAATTTTTTTATGATTTTTAGTGACTTCCCAGTTGTGTGAAAAAGTCCATATTCACAGACTGGTCCGGATTTGTTCTTGAAATGATAGGCAGTTTTGTAAAAATCACCATAAATTGTAGAAACATCGTATGGAGATGTGCAAGTAGTCATTTTAAAGGTATGAACCTGAACTATTTGCACCTGATACAGTTTTGAAAACTAAAGTGTTTAAGTTGACCAAAACAGTCCGTGAATGGAGTTAAACTTTTTTGACGAAAGCTGTTGGATGAGTTTAGTTGTGTTCTTGGTGTTTTAACTTGTATTCCCCCCCTTAAAACTTAAGAAAAACGTGAAAAGATAGGGGTATGAACTCACCTTGTTTGGTTTCAGAAGATGGATGATGAAGAAAGGAAGTCTTCAACTCAAGAACACTTTAGAAGATGCTTGAAGATTCGAAGATCTAACACAAATATGACGATGTTTGTGTAAGATATCCATGATTTAAGTAGAAAGAAGGAGAAATAATCATGTGAGGAGTGATATTACTTACTAGGAGTAGATGAAGAACTTGTGATCAGCCTTGAAATTTCGAGATTAGAGAGGGATAGTGAGAGAGAATGAGTTTTTGCTTCTTGGAGGAGTGTGAGTGAAATGGGAGGAGAGATAAGGATTTTTCTATCCTTGAATCAAAGTGTTTGGCTGAAAAGAGTGGGAAAAGGACGATGTAATGACCAGGTATGGTGGAATAGTGACTGGGGATGGTCATGGAGTGGGTGTAGAGGGTTGCTTGTGTCATAACCCAAAGGTAAAGTCAACACTCCACCTAAATATCTCACCCACTAGATTTTAATCTTGGATAAAGATTATCCTCAAAATGTGATTAAAATATGAATATTTAGGGTCTTATATGTCAAAATATAAGTTTGGGTGAAAATCTCACGTTAAAATAATGAAAAACGGGTTTAAAACGAAGATTGGGTCAAAAACCGGGAAGAAAATGGAAAATCCGAAGTCAGGGGCGAGGTTCGGTCTTAGAAGCATTAGAACCGAAGGTAGGGTTCGGTTGGTGTATTGGAACCGAGAGTGAGGGGTTTCGGTCCGAGCAGGTCTCGAAGGCGCACTCATCAGAAGGGACCGAAGGTGAAGCTGGCTAGTGGTTCGGTCCGAAGGGACCTTCGGTCTTCCGAGGTTCGGTTCTAATAGGAGCTTCGGCTTTAAGAGGGTTTCGCACCTATAAGAGGGTTCGACCCTTAAGCTAGGTTCGGCTCCTTAAGACTGTTTTTCCTGCAAACTTCCGTTTTCGAGCTGTTTTTGACTAATTCAAGGGTCGGGATGCCCCGAGTGATTATAAAAAGTTGAGAGAGATTTTGAGAGAGATTTGGGAGAGATTTCACATACTTGGAGAGATTTGGGAGAGATTTGACATACTTGGAGAGATTTGGGAGAGATTTCACATACTTGGAGAGATTTCTCATACTTAGAGAGATTTGGGAGAGATTTGACATACTTGGAGAGATTTGGGAGAGATTTCACATACTTGGAGAGATTTGGGAGAGATTTCACATACTTGGAGATATTTGGGAGAGATTTCACATACTTGGAGAGATTTGGGAGAGATTTGAGATAGGGAGAGATAGAGTGAAAGAGATTGAGAGAGACTTCTTTTGTGACATTTTTGAGTGTTTGGCTTTGTAACGCAAGGTCCGTAAACCCTGTTAAGCCATGTTTAAGAGTCTTACACACCCCCGAAGGGTATGTAATAGTGTTTTATCGCTTTGCTACATCACCTACCCCGATTAGGGTTCAAGAATCCTACACATACGAACTTTCCAAGTGATGGCTTCTTATTAAAATAACGAGTTGTACAATAATTACATAACGTAAACCCTAGTATACAAGGGTTAGTAGAGTTGACCGGTTTGACTTGTTGACTTTATTTGACTTTGACTTGACCGGAATTTGACGGTTGTCACATGTTGCGTTGTATAATTATATTAAAATCCAATTATAGCTTTTAATTATCTTTTAAAATTAAACGGGCAGACTAACGACATAATATGAAAATTATCCATTTTAAACAGGAAGAGTAATGACATAATATAAAAATTATCCATTAAACGGGCAGAGTAACGACATAATATAAAAACTATCCATTTTAAATGGGTAGAGTAACGACATAATATAAAAAATTATCCATTTTAAACGGTCAGAGTAACGACATGATATAGCTAAGTTTTTATAAAGATATTGTATTAACATTTATAATATAACAATAGCCATATATATATATATATATATATATATATATATATATATATATATATATATATATATATATATATATATATATATATATACTCTTCCAAATGTACTAAGTCAATGCAAGCATTTAAGGGAAGCATATGCTACATATGACAAGTGTGGAGATGAAAAAAAACATATCAACACACAAACCTTCTCTCTAGGAGAAGAAGTTATGGTTTTGGCATGGCAAAGTCAATACCATAACTTCCAAATGGTTGATATACTTCCAAGTGGGAGATTGTTTAGTTATTGATCATGTTCTTCCCTATAACCCTCATTGTCTCTACAAAGACTAAGCATGGGTCTTGAACGGTTCACATTAGAATCTAAAGTTGCAATGCTTGGACAAGAAAATGTAAATGCTAGATGAAAAAATAGTAGTGCTCATACACTGCATTTACGGTCCATGATCCATCGTCATGATTAGTTGGTGACATCATGGGCTTGTGGAGCCCAACCTAAAAGCTATTTTAGGTCAAACATTTGATATAAATATAACTATTGTGTAAGATTGTAGACTTAATGCAAAAAGTGTGTATGACATCTACATTAATAAAATATCTCTCTAGTTCGTCCATGGACGTTGTTTGATTACTTTGATCGAGTGAACCACATTAAATCTTAGGTCCCGTTTGATAGTTGCTGACTGAAAAAGTGCTGACTGAGAAATGTCTGTCTGGGTAAGAAATCATGGCTGACTAATAAACCATGTTGTTTGATTCTACGTCTGACTGAATGGGCTGACTAATGAAAAATGACCATTTTACCCTTTGCTCTATACAGTGATGTGAATTACACACAAATCCTTTAAAAATTCCAAATAAAAGTTATAAAAGAAATCATTGTTTTTATAAAGTTATAAAAAAATTCATTGTTTTTCAACAATTCAAACAATTTATTCATTGACCAAAATTGATACAGAGCAACAGTAAACATAAAAATAACACTTTGACCAAATTGCCCCTACTCCATTTTTATTCCAGACCATTCCATGAGCATAGAACTTTGACCATATGTCTTGTAAAAAAACAGATCCTCTCATCCATATCTTTAATAATCTACTAATTTTGAATTTCTTGATCCAGAAAAAACAATTGAGAACTAACAGACCTGGCATATACTTGCTAATCTTGAAATTAATCAAAAAACGACCAACCTGCCCTTTTCTCAAAAAAAATTCCGAATCAATAACCAACAATGTTTATTCAATATGTCACTGTAAAGATCCCACCGAACTGAAAGAATTAACATCAAAAAAACCTTCAAATTTTTATTCCCCGGTAACTTCATCATCCAAAAACTCCAATAGAGCAAAATATAAACTAAAAATAGTTATAAAAAGATAATTCATCAGATTAACCATTATCTTTTTCAATGGGAATTCCCCATTTCCTTCTCACATCATTATTAAATCCCTATCCATTCTTAATCTAGATCAATTTAAGCCTGGTGTCTTCAAAGATATTCAAAATCACCTTATTTTGACCATTCTTCCATTTCTTTGATAAAAATTCAGTTTATAACAAACTAAAGAACAATTACACAGCATAAACATAGGATGAATCAGAGCAATAATCACAAATTAAAGAATAACCGCAGATCGATTGAGAGCGGGAGAGACATACCGACATATGTAGGGAAGGAGGAGGAGGTGGTGCCGGTGGGTACGATGGCGCTAGACAGGGATGAAGGAACGCTTGAGAACTGCGAAGGAGAAGGGCAAACAAGGGAACGACTCTTTCTGTTTCAGTCAACAACCTTTTTTTGGATGACTGGTAAGACCTTCATGGCTGAGTAAGATGCAACATATCATGATATCAAACGCAATGAGCTGACCGAGTCAGCCAAATAGGTCTGACCTGACCGGGTCAGCAACAAATCAAACAGGGCCTTAGTGTTCTTCATTTTATTCTCGTCTTTCATTAGTTTGCATCATAATCGAAAGTTGCAGATCTCGACAATAAAGTAATAAACATTTCCCGTAAGATGTCAGTTTAAGCTACCATGACATTAGTTGCATTGATATATACCACACGTAATGATAGGGGCGGAACACAACTATAAAAATTAGGGGGGGGGGGGTGCATAACCAAAATTTATATAGATTAAAGTTACCAATGGGTGATTGTTTTACCATTTTAGTATAAACTACCTACCACAATTTTAACTAATATTTAACAAATAATAATATAAAATAATAACCTATTAGTACAGTTTAAAAGATAACTAATTGTTTTAACATTCCTAAAAATTCATAAATTAGAAACAGTAAATAAAGATTGACGTGTTCTTTAATTTTTTTAACACGCTTACAATTTCGAAATAAGCAACATCGAACATAAAAGATAGAGAGCACAAAGGTTTGACGGAGAGGAGACAACATAATGAAGCATCGCCGACGATGATCTCTGCTGGAGTAGCAGTTGGCGAACCGCATAGAGGACTGATTAGGAGAGATATAGGTCGCAATAGAGGTCAGTTAAAAGATAGAGACCGAGACCCAAGAGAAGTAATCAGTGAACGGAAAAGTAGACTGATCAGAAGAGATAAAGACCACAATAGAGGTATGTTTCTCAGTTAAGAAACAGAGAACAAGGAGAAGTAATCAGTAAACGAAGAAGAAGGTTGACCAGTAGCAGTCAGCTGGCAACAATATATTTTCTGGTGGGAAATCTGGCAGAGGTAAGCAGTCCGGTGTATGAGATATTTTCGATGAGCAGATCTTTTTTTTTTGGGCAGCAACGATGCTTCTTTTATTTAGGATAGTTTCTCATTGTACCTTAAAATAATTTAAACTTTTTTTTATAGCTTTTCTGTTCCTAATAAGTTTGTATCATTGATTTACTACAGCTCATTTGGATTTTTTCGGTAATTTTCTGGATTATATTTTTATTTGGTTTACTAATTTAGTACTTATAGAATGAAATAATTAAATACAAATAAGTTTTTGAGTTTTTTTTTTTTTTTTGAAGTTAATTATCAAAATATGTTTTCAAGACTTCGCATAATAAATATCAAAGATGACCGACCAAAAAGGTAGTGAAAAATATCATATATATATATATATATATATATATATATATATATATAGAGAGAGAGAGAGAGAGGGGAATGATCATTTGAGAACTCATAGTTTTCCGAGAACCCGAGAATTAAAGTGGACCGTCAAATTAAAAAAATTAAGAGCTAAGATCTTTTATGGCGCTTTTGTAAATAAATGGAAATAAAAACACGGGAGGGTATGTTAATAAAATAACATAAGGGCATTCAGGGGATTTAGAAATTAGCCCAAATAATCATATCAGATCCTAGTCTCTTTCTATCGCTCGTTCTTTCTCCTTATTCTTCACCGACTCCATCGACGTCCTCCCTAACTCCATTGATCATCTCCATCCTCCTTCCGTCTGTAACGCCAACCTCTACCTCTGTCAACGACCACCACAGTCTAGGATTTGTCCGTCGATCTCTGGTTTTTCGTGCTCCCGTAGATAGCGATCCCGAAAAAATCCATTCATGTATTCGCAAGTCAAGAGTTTTCTCCAGAACTTCCTCATTTCTGTCGTGTGGTAAAAGAGAATGATGAGAAAGTTCCTACTATCAGGTGGTGTAAGGGTGAATTGATTTGGTGCAAGGCTTTTGGTCAAGTGTATATGGGCATGAATCTCGATTATGTAGAGCTTATTGCTGTTAAACAGGTTTAAAATTTAATTTCATTTGCCTCCATTTTGGTGTTCTGATTCTGTGTTGAGCTCTGATTTTGATTAGTCCATTTTCAAGTTTCAATTGTTGTTAACTGTGCGTCTGGAGAGAAGACTTAGGTTTGGATGCTATGTTTATTTGAGCTAACTGTTAATGTGTAAGATTTGCTTTAGTGAGTCTTTGCTAGATTCAATTGATATCTACACAATATAATCTATTTATATGTTCAATTATTATGTCAGATAGTAATTTTATAGATATTTTTGATGTTAAATTTGTGCACCATGAATAAATTATTCATGTAAGTATAATCTGTCTTTGTGGATGTGCAGGAGGATCTTATGTTGTTCTTTCCTTATACTGAAGGATAAAACAAGAAGCCATATATGGCTATAATCAAGGTATTTCGGTTTGGTCTACTTTTTCTAAATCAAAACTTACCTGGATACTTGATGTCTTGATCTATAAATTACATATTATGCATAAGATATTATTGAGATAAAAGATGGGAGTGTAATAGTGACAGAATAGTTGTTTTCTAGACCCAAAGTGGTTGAAAAGAACATAATGGATTTTCCATTTTTCTTACTCGTTTCCACTTACGATTTTTTGATTGATTATTTTTCTTTATCCAACAAAAAATTTTATTTTTCGTTCTGTACAAAGATAATTTTGAGAATACAATGTTAGGTCCTTAACACCAAACTGAGTTTTCCACTTTGAAGCCTGGCTATTTGCAAATGTTTTTGTCTCTTGTTGATTCTCTATTTCTTTATACTTCATTATCTAGTTCATGGCCACATTTCAATGCGACTAATATATTATTTTATCTTTCAGAATGTTTTATTATTATTATTATTATTTTTTATTTTATTATTATTATTATTTTTAAATCTAACATATGTTTGACAATAATATTTGTACATGTATATAATCAAACATTTTTCTTTTTCTTTTGTGAAGTGAGAATAAAAACATAGGGGAGTTTAAAATGATATATCGTTATTCTACGAGTTTTGTTCAAAAGAATGTTATTTTGAAAAAGAAAAGAAAAAAAGAAGTTAAATTACATTATATCATTTTTTATGGTTTCATCTAATCTGCTTGCCCATATTGATTTCTTTTCACTCGGATGTACCTTAAACTTTATTTTGTTACAGATTTCGTCCTTAACATACACAAAAAAGATTCATTAAATTTGGAAATTTGAAATAGTTGGATTAGAATACACACAGACACAAGTGGCTGAAAAGAAAATTGGTAATTCACATATGGATCAAATGTGATTCACATATAAATCACAAGCAAATCACATATGAATTACATGTGATTCACATGCAAATCACATGTAATTCACATATGAATCACACGTGATTCACATGTAAAGCACAAGTGAATCACATATGAATTACATGTGACTCACATGTAAATCATAAGTGAATCACATATGAATTACATGTAATTCACATATAAATCAAATGTGATTCACATGTATATCACAAGTGAATCACATATGGATTACATGTGATTCATATGTAATTCACATATAAATCACATGTAAATCACAAGTGAAGCACATATGAATGACATGTGATTCATATGTAAATCACATGTGAATCACATATGAATTACATGTGATTCAAATGTAATTTACATATAAATCACATGTAAATCATAAGTGAATCGCACATGAATTACATGTGATTCACATATAAATCACTAGTGAATCACATATGAATTACATGTGATTCACATGTAATTCACATGTAAATCACAAGTGAATCACATATGAATTACATGTGATTTACATGTAAATAATAAATGAATCACATATGAATTACGTCTATATGCACACGTACATTTTGTGTCACTTTTCTTCGTTAATTATTTTTTAATATTTTCATGTGAATTTCACATTTGAAGCTTAAAAGATATGATCACATTTGAATATCACATTATATAATCACATGTGAATCTTACCTGATATAATCACATTTGAATCTTACATGATATATACATATGCATTTTTGTGAGTGTACTTGCACTTATTAATTTTACTTTTTTTATTTTTATTTTTTTTTAATTTTCTTGTAGATTTGGAAGAATTTGTGGAATATATTGAAGAGGTGAAAGTGATATATTGAAAAAAATATGGAAATAAATGATATCACTTTAAATCTTTGTAGCATTTTTTATATTTTATATTTTATTTTGTATCGAATAAACTACTTGTACTATTGTGTTTATATATTAGTTAATAAAAATTGGTTTTTTTTATGAAAAATTATGCATATATATTCCTGAAACTTTAAATAATTTGGTTAAAAAATTATGGTTTTTTTTAATATTCTAGTTTTTTTTTAAATTTAGTTATTTTTAAAATTTATTGGTTTTAAAAAATTGCAGCTTTTTTTAAAAAAAAATATATATTTTTTCAGATTTTGTTTTTAAAAAAAATTCATGTTCTCTAAACAAAATAAAAATTTTGCATTGAAAAAAAAAAAGAAAATTATTATTTTTATAAAAAAAATAGAAAAATTGATTTATTATGTTAATTTTTAGACTTTTTTATTAATATTTCCAATAACACAAAAGATTAAACATTAAATGAGATTAGTAAGATGATGATCATGTCCTTAATAAGTTAATTTTGATCTAACGCTCCACTTTTAGTTCTCGGGTTCTCGGGAAACTATAAGTCTCAACGGATATCACCTATATATATATATATATATATATATATATATATATATATATATATATATATATATATATATATATAGAGAGAGAGAGAGAGAGAGAGAGAAAGAGAGCTAGGTTCAAATATGGATTGACATCTATTGTGCGGACGTGTGGACAGTGTTATTCTGTGAGAATGACAAAGAAAATATGTTGTGTGATAATGTGAATACGTTCAATCTTATATAACTATTGTCATTATCATGCATTTTCACCAATTAAATCGTCTATAAGGTTATTATAGAATTATTATTATTATTATTCACATTCTGTCAGAATGTTGTCAGGATGTTTATTGAGTCGTATTATGTAAGAATGAAAACGAGTGAAAAACGATGCGTGAGAACAAAAATGAATAAGAATTAGTGAGAATGAATGAAAATGACAATAATTGTGTGAGGTTGAACGTATTCATATTATTAAACAACTTATTCTTTTAATAATTCTCATAGAATAACACTGTTCATACGCCCGCACAATAATTGTCCATCCGCATCATAACCTAGCCTTATATAAATATATATATATATATATATATATATATATATATATATATATATATATATATATATATATATATATATATATATATATATATATATATATATCGTACATGTAGCAAGTAAAAAATTTAGAGAGGCCATGACCCCCTAGCCCTATACATGTTTCGTTCCGCCCTTGCGTAACGAGGGCCGATCCTTAGACTATCCCCATTCGGGTCATTTGAACGAGCGGCTCATCAACTTTTAATTAAAAATCCCTATTCTAATAAAAGAATAAGTTTATTCTCCTTTTGCCATATGTCACACTATTAAGCTTCCTAATTAATGTCATGTCATATGACAACCTATTAATTCTCCATTTCAAATTTTAAATTTTAAAATTTTCACTTTAATTACATTAAATTAAATAACATTAGAATAAAAATAAAATAAAATTAATACAGATTATAAAGTCACGTACTAATTTAAATCAACGCTTATAATTTTATATAACTAAAAAATATATCTTAATTAATAATTTATTTAAATTAATTGATTAATGATTTTAAGTTTTTGTTATGAAAGTTTAATTAATTTTGTAACCGTGGTTCTCACGGGTTATAAACTAGTAAATCTATTCTAATAAATGAAGGTTTTTTGCCACATGTCATCTTTTCCTTCATTTGGACACATGGCATTTTCTAAAATTTTTAAATTTTCTATTTTCCACTTTTCATTTTATTGTATTTTTCATTTTATTAAATTAAAATTCCACATTTAACATGTAAGGTAATATATATGTAAGGTATTTATTAGAAAGAGTTTATATATGTAATGTATTCAATACATTAAAGTCTCATTAATTTTAATAATGCAAAAAAATTCTCATTTTTCTTATAAATTCAAACTTTTCAAATTGTTAAAATTTTATATTTAATTTTTTTAAATAAACTCATGTAATAAATGGATGTGACATCTAGTAATAAATAAATGAACTTTGGTGATCTAAACCGGAGGAACGATCCATGCTCACAAAGGCTCGACACTTTTTAAAATCAAATACACCCACGTGTCCATCATTCACTAGTGGGGTTAAATAATTTTTTTAATTAAATCTAATTTTATTTGTAACTGTGTTTTATTTTAAGTATACAATTAAATAAAGTATATCAAAATAGGTGACTAATTTTTCTTTACAAAATATACCAATATTGATATAATTTTTTATATATTTTTTTAATATAAAAATTGGATTCGGTTGGATTGCTAATGGAAGTAAATGTTGGGTTTAATTGAGTTATGGATATGGAAGAGGAAGAAATTAGTTTTATAATAAATAACTGGGTTGGATTGGATTGTGAACGAGAATGATTTTATATATTCCATTAGGCCGGACGGAGCCGGCGCGAGATGAGCCGCGTGAAACTTCCCGCTGCGATGAACACCGCACCAGCGGTGCGGGAAGGGTGGCACGGGGAGGAGGTTCGGGTTGCCGCGTTCTCTCTCCGATGGGGATTGGATATATATATACATATTTTTTTGAAACTAACCGTTTAAAAAAGGTAAAATGTGATTTTTTTTTGTTCTTTTTAAATTTCAACGGCTAAAAGGTTTAAAATCTAATATATATATATATATATATATATATATATATATATATATATATATATATATATATAGGAAATGATCAAATGAGAACACCTAAAAGGTTGAGAACGTGAGAACAATTCTGGACCAATCAATATATAAGGGCATATTAGTAATTATGTTTTTTAATTAAATTATAATAAAATAAGATTTCCCTAAAATTTAGGGATTATGTTTTATTGTTACCTAAAAAGAATTTAATGCTTTTTTTATTATAAGTGGAGATATTCCTTTTATTTTTCTTAAATAATCTTGTATTATTGATTCATAGGATTTCTATCAAAATGATTAAACCCAGATTTTGGTATATAATTGTAGTGGTTTTGATATTTAACTCTATTTTTATCAAGATCGAAAAATAATTTTCTGGTATATTCATTGATGAATTAAAACATACATATAATGAATTTTTAAAAATATTATTTAAGCGTATTATGTTAATCATGAATGATTATAAGTAAAAATAAATATTAGAAAAAATAAAACATCATGTATAGATCAATAACACATTCAGTACATTTGGAATCCTAAATGAATATAACGCAATAAAAAACAATGTAATCGTAAATGAATATAACGTAATAACAATACAAAAAAATACATTTGTAATAAAAAATGAATAAAGCATCATCTATACATCTACATTAAAATGATGATTCATCTTCAGCCATATCTATCAACACCGATTTTGAATGATCTTTTTTGAACTTGTTTAAGCAGTGTCAATATGTATTTTGTAGACGTTCACTTTTCCTTGTTACTGGTCCTACAAAATGAAAAATCAAATTACATGAATTCAGTCATGTACAAACAATAAAGAAGAATGTTATATTCATTATGTCTTTCATTTATATTCTACCAAAGCAAGTCAAAAGTTGCTTACAAATGATGATATTTTTAATATTTATTAATGGTTTCACAAATACATCAATGAATAAGCGAAAATAACAATGACACTTTATTTATTATGGCTTAATCACAAATAAATAAAAAATACAATTAAAATTTACCTAATATTTGTTAATCATAAATGATTAGAACAAAAACACGCTTAAACTTTACTTAATAATTGTAATATTATTTTCTTCCTATTCGACAATGAATGAAAATAAAACCATAATGTTGATCAAAATATGAACACATGTGTACGTTGATATCAAAAATTACTAAGGACTTTTCACAAACACCTAATATGCAACTTCACATTTTTAATTCTAATAGAATTATAAAATACTTTTTTTATCAAGGATTAAATAATTTAAATTGAACATAATATATCCAAATAACCCAAAAATCAATTACTTACTGATTGTAAAGGTGGGCCATAAGACAAATTTTGAAAATCTTAACATTTGCAAAACAAACTTCTATGAGAGTATATCTTGGAAACCTTGACCTGTGAATTTAATTTTGACCATATTTTCTCTAGTTGTATACGTCTCCTGGGAAAAGAGTCGTCATAAAAATATGTTGACTACCTTTTTTTTTATGTTCGACAGTCGCCTTCATCGCAATCATCTCCATTGAAGATCTGACAGAGAAATATCAAAGAGATTGTTCGCCTTCATCACATCTTCGATCGTCGCTTTCGGTCGGCATTGCGTACGCTGATGGTGGTTGTGGCGCAAAATGATGAAGATGATGAACAGATTTTAATGGTGCTCAAAGATGGTTGCGGCGTGAGATGATGAGGATGATGATGCAGCTTTATTGATAAAACCCTAGGTATAAAGAGAGAACGAGAGAGATACGGGAAAATAAGAGGAAATAGGTGAGAGAATAAGAAATTATAGGAAATTAGAAAAAGTTGTGATTACTATTATGCCCATTTGACCATATAAAAGTTACATTTTAATACCAATAATTTTAGAATTTACATAAATGGCTCGTTTGATAATAGCCATGGATTTATATATTTAGATAGTTCAGATCTGTTCTCGCGTCTCAACCTTTTTAATGTTCTCGTTTGATCCTACTCCTATATATATATATATATATATATATATATATATATATATATATATATATATATATATATATATATATATATATATATATATATATATATATATATATATATATATATATATATATTACCTCTACAACATCTATAAATACTCATACTCGTTTACCTTCAATCAAACCTTCAAACAAACCCTGTACAACCTCTATTTTCTTCAAAAAAAAAAAAATGAATCACGACAATCAAATCCCAACCTCAGATAGAAGAAAAAAAAAAACTCATGTTTCGAGACAAACCCTCTACAACCTCTATTTTCTTCAAAAAAAAATGAATCCCGACAATCAAACTCCAACCTCCGATAGAAGGAAAAAAAACTCATGTTTCGAGTTTAAGCACCCCTACTCGAAACATTTTTGCTATCGATTCATCATCACAAGGAGTTTATCGTCCCCAATTTGATGCTCCCATTCAATATCCACTACAATTTCAATACCAAATGTTAGACAATATTACCCGGTCCAAATTCCAAATGTTACTCCGCAAATGTTTTCAAACTTTGTTGTTTTTCCCGATCAACATTCGCCATATCAACCTCAAACCCAAACCCAACCCAAACTCAAACCCAAACCCAAACCCAAACCCAACAACAATTCCAACTTGTCGATGAGTTGGATGACTCGGAAGAAGAAGAGATGGTTCCCGAAACTCAACCCACACCACCCCCACAACGACGCAAAAGAAAACAACAAGCGCGCAATGGTGTCACACAACCGGGAAGACAAAAGCTGATACCATGGCTTCCACAAGAAGAGCTAGTTTTGGTACAAGATTGAGTTGGCATTTCTGAGGATTCGAAGACTGTAAATGCACAACCGGGAGATTATTTTTGGTTTCGCATTTTAGAACGGTTTCGGGAGGTGCTAGGAAAAGATGGCGACTACTGTACGAAACACCAAATGAATTCGAAGTTTCGAGAAATAGCAAAGGGGGTTTAAAAAATAAACGGGTTGTACAACAACCTAAAAACCCAACGAAAAAGCGGCCAAGACGACGAAAAAAATACTTCAAGAAGCTTTGTAATTTTACCTTGAGGAAGTCGGAAAATCATTCAAGTGGCACCATCGTTGGAAATTATTGGTTAGATGTCCTAGGTGGAAAAAATACGAGCAATATTTTATTTTTTGAGTACAACAATCAAAGCGAACGAAAACGGGCTCTAGTGGTTACACAACTTCTTTCGATGCTCGGGTCAGTATAGATTTAAATCTGGAGAACGAACTCGAGCTAGTAGAAATTGTCCGACGGATGGGTAGGGACAAAGCAAAGAGGAAGGGAAAAGGGACTTCTTCGGGTGCATCGGATTTCAGCATGGACGTTGACGAAATGCGGAAAATAACAACGATCGATATAATCTTAATTTCGCTGAACGTTTGGCGTTCGACAAAGAAAAAGAAGCGAGGAAGAAGGAGCGCGCGGAGAGACAAGAAATGGAGGATATGATGTTCTTGATGGAAAACACCGACCTTCTCTCGGGACCGGCTCTCGAGCTCGTGATGAAGAAAAGTGAAAAAAATTATGAAAAAATATTTTCCATAGGTTGTTGTTGGTTTGTTTGTGTTTTTTTTAATATTCTACTTTTTTAAATCTTAGGTTTATTGTAATTTTTATTTTAATTAATGAAATGCATTTTCTTTTTAATTAAATTTTTTGTTTATTATTAATTTAAAAATTATAAATCATAAAAATGAGTTAATTTTATTTAAAAAAAACAAATAGTGAGAAAAGCTTCCCACCCATTCCTTGGGTTTAGGTGAAGGAAAGAAAAGTGAGAGAAAGGATGTTGTGGCCCACAAAAAATGAGAAGAGTTTTCACCCACACCCTCCGATCTTATACCATAGAAACAAGCACATCACACTAATGCCGATGATAACGTATGTCACTAACTTATTTGTGGAATATAATTAACCTTTTTCTTAAACCATAATGGAAAAGTTTAAAAAGTTTTGCAATCTGTTTTGCAGAATAAAAACAATTTCTTAAGCTAAAGTGTTTAGCGAAGTCCATTTTACAAAATATATTAAAATAGTCTTTTCACAATAGACCTATTTTTAAAGGATCGAATGGTTTCAATTTTGGCCCAAAACATATATAAAATAAAATGTTGAGAGATAAATGATAATGGGCAGAGAAGTGTAAAGATATTTTACAATTTACACAACAAAATCAGCAGTTGTTGAGATCTGATTGACCCAGTAAAACCAGTTGTACCCGCTAACATATTCGACTTGTACCCTTTGATAAATTATTATTATTATTATTTTGTTACACCCCACCTTAAATTTATCAAATCGAGAAAATTCTTGTTTTTGTTGTAAAATAAGGGTGTTGACAGCAAATAATAAAAGAAAATCTTGTAAGATACGTAACCTGGAACCAAACTGACACCCACACATGAGACCACCCCCATCTCTCTCTATCATCCTCTTCCTTTTGTACCACATCCTACCCCACCCGCTTGTACCTTCCGTTTTCTTCCTTGTACCACATACCATTTACTCAAGATTTTTCAACCGTCTGTCAAATTTTATGATTTTTTTTTTTACCGAATTACTTAAACTAAAAGTGTAACAACATAACTTTATGTCTAAGGGCTAAGGGAATGGTCGCATGTTTAGTATGGTGCTACAACAAATTTTTTTTAAGCTATGTAAGATTTTTGAAACCAGAGGATAAAAAGAATGGTAGTAGAAAGGTAAAAGTGTTAATATCCAAAAGGATAGCTATTTTTAATAGGTTTTATTTAAAAAAAAGAAAAATAGAACCACCCAATCACAACCGTGTTATCATCTTTTCTCTTTCTCTCTTCTCTCACTGCTGAAGGGGTGGCAAGGCTTTGTTGGCGATGCTTCTAGGGACTTTTATGGAAATGGTTTCGGCGAGGATAGCGAGGTGGAGGCGAGTCCCTAGCTACTCCCTCGAGCCTAAATCTCAATTTCATAAAAGTGGTATCATCTATTCTTTTCTTCCATATTTCTAAGTATGTGGTTATTTTTTTATATTTTATTTAAGAGAAATTAAATATCCTTTTATTTATTCTTTTACTCAGCTTTCTATTACTTTTAGATAGATTATGACAGGTGCAATAAAAATTTATTAAATATGACAAATATCAATCTTAAATGTGTAGTAATATGGATAGAAAAAATAAGTAGAAAGTTATAATAACTGTTGGGACATCGGCAATGATAAATAGAAAAAAAACATTGATTATGAACATTTTTAAAGAAAATATGATGTTTATGTATACATTAGGATCAAGGATTGAACATAAAATCACCACATTTGCATTTCCAACACATGGGTTTGTAGTTGGATATATCGTCACCTCTTGAATTAACTATGCTTTTAGGGGTTGTACCCAATGCTTCTTGAGTTGTTCTAATGAATCTAGGTACAATTGGGACTTGAACTGCCACACAATGACCACAATCACTACAATAACTCTTCTCACATCTTGGTGGTCTTGATCCAATCAAAAGGCTACTTCTTTCCATCTGCATCAAATTCAATCAACACAAATTAGGTTGTTCTTTGACTTTTTCACGTCAAACATTAGAAAGTAAGAATAAAAAAATGTTTTTTTTTTTATTATTGTTATTTTGGAGGTCAAATAGCATAATTTTCAACTTCAATATTGACAGAGAAACTTGTTAACGGACTATAGTGGATATCAATTATTATCAAGGGAAAGCTTAAAGTGTAAGTAACAGTATGCATCCTAAATGAAGAATAAAAATGGCTCTTTTGACTTTTGAGGACAAATGGCATAATTTGCAAGTTATACCAAGTGTTTAATGCTAAAACATACATGGGCAACAATATACATCTCAAAAGTAATCCATTCAACAAGGAGGATGGAATTATAAAATTCCTTTCACTTTTGTGGTCCAATGTGCTAACTTTTTACTTCAAATTTCATATTAAAACAGGGTACAATCATCTGACTAAAACTTAAGGAGTGTACAAATTGTTGAAGTCCTAAGCAAAACCCTTATATAGTTTTCATATCTGTTTTAGTTATTAATCCAAAATCAAGAGTTACAAGTATAGGGCTTTGACTTTTGACAAAAAAATATATTAACTTTTAACCTTTAAAATTTTGATGCTAGATGTAATATTTTACAAAATTCCCCTTAACTAAAATAAACTTTATACTAATTAATACAGATTGATGAACATCATGTTTAGATTTTATATCAATTTCAAACCCAATTTTGCATATTGAATAAAGAATTAATTTGCAAGGCAGCAACCGGCAAAACAGATGTCAATCATGCTTTATTTGAAGTCTCACCTGGTCATCGTTGTTTATCGGCTTCGAATTCGATCTTCCTGCAATCACATTGTAAGAAAGAAAACCAAAAGTCAATTATATATATATATATATATATATATATATATATATATATATATATATAGAGAGAGAGAGAGAGAGAGAGAGAGAGAGAGAGAGAGTAAGATGAGGAAGAAACCTTGAGGTAAAAATCGTGAGTGGGTGGAGGTTAAAATGAAAAGAAAGATGAAGAGAGCAGATGGAGTTTGAAAGAATCCCATTTTGAGGAATTGGGAATTTGGTAGAAAGAGGAAGAGGGATAATTATGAAAGAGGTAAAAAGAAGAAGAAGAGATCACGATCTTTTCTTGATTTCATTCTCAATCCTTTTGGTCACTCACACTCACTCTCACTCTGGTGATCTCTGGTGATGCTGATGTAAGACAGATAGAAAATAAAAGAAAGCAACTAAACTCCTGGAGAGAGAGAGATAGAGAGACGCCTAGTCACTCTTGTTTTATAGACCAAACTCTATCGAACAATTTAATTTCTTTTTATAGAGTTAGATGCGGTTACTTTTTTTATTTTTTTATTTTTATTTTTTAATAAAAGAAAATGTATTAATATCGAGGTATAATGACTTAAAAGAGTAATATATTTTTCGATTTGTACATATTTGGTCAATGAGTTTTTTTTTCGTCCACATTTACCCCTTAAACTTATTAAACTGTACACATTACTCCAGGTTAGCCGGTAAAAATGAATTAATAGGGTAATATATTTATCATTTTGTACACATTTAGTCCTTAATATTTTTGTACACATTTAGTCCTTAATATTTTTTTTTGTTGTAAAATAAGTCATTTTTGTTTTTGTACTCAGTATTTATGAATGATTTCTTTAGGTTTTTCTCACGACATCTTACGTGGGGCAATCATTAATGAGATGTTTTGGGGCTTTTGATGTTTATCTCCATCGCGATCTCGACTACTTTGTTGCTTAGGTCATGTGTTCTGAACGTCATAACTTCTTCATACGATCTCAAGTTTTAATGATCTTTATATCCATACGTTCGTATTTTAGTCTACTACAACTTTCGTTTCCCGTTAAAAATAATATATTTTTACTTACGATCTTTATATCCATACATTTTTTATGAATACATGTATGAATGTTTTTTTTTTATAAAATCGTAAATAAAAATATATTACATTTTAACGGGAGTAATCTTAACGAAAGTTATAGTAGACTCAAAAAATGAACGCATGGATATAAAGATCGTTAAAATATGTTATCGTATGAAAAAGTTAGGTCATTCAGAACACAAGACCTAAGCCAAACCATAAGACATACGCAACCAAGCAGTCGAGATCGCGATGGACATAGGCATCAACAACCCAAACACATCATCAATGATTGTAACACGTAAGATGTCATGAGAAAAACCTAATGAAATCATTCATAAGTACTGATTGAGTATAAAAACAAAAATGACTTATTTTGAAACAAAAAAATATTAAGGACTAAATGTGTACAAAAATATTAAGGACTAAATGTGTACAAAATGAAAAATATATTACCTTATTAAGTCATGTTTTTCGGCTAACCTAGAGTAACCGGTCATAAGGACTGAATGTGTACAGTTTAACAAGTTGAAGGGGTAAATGTGGACGAAAAAAAAACTCAGTGACCAAATGTGTACAAAGCGAAAAATATATTACCCTTTTAAGTCACTATCCCTAATATCGAATAGTTTAATTTTTTTTAATGACATTTTTCGACACGACCTGTGATACGACACAAAATAAACGGGTTTGGGTTGAGTTTTTCAACCCGTCAACCCGTTTATTAAACAAGTCATATATGAGTTTCTCAAAAAAATATATATGTTGACCCGCCAGTTAAGAATTTTAATAAAAAAATTATATATTTTTTAAATGTAGTAAGTATTATATAATATACAGTTTATACTTTATACTAGGATAGGATACCTGATACCATTGACCATTTGACTCATGGTAACCATTTGCTGATTTGCATTGCGACATGTTTGGCGTTTGCCCTAAATAATGTTAGTATCTCACAAACAAAATCGAATAAGCCCTCTCCCGGTCTCCCCTCTGTGATGAACAAAAGAAGGAACTTACAAAGAATGACGGCATGAATGATTAAATCATTATCGAACGGCGTCGAAGCATGCAATTGAATTTATCTATGTTTATATTAATGTTTTAGTTTAAACATGTTTCCATGAATGTTTTTAATTATCATTTGGATGTTTAAGACTTAAGTTTCTAAAACTCGGATATGTTTGCATCAAGAATTTATTCATGTTTAATTATCAATTTTATTTAGAATCTGACCCACGAACACACAAACCCAAATCTGACCCACGAACCAATGAACCCAAATCCGACCCACAAACCCGCCAACCTGTGAACCCGCATAAATAAGTGGGTTGACGGGTCATATATGAGTTTATGTTCCAAATCCGCCAACCCGTGACTTGTATAGTTAAATGGGTCGTGTTCGGGTTGGTATATTTTGACCTGCCAACCTGCGACCCGCCAACCCAAACACGAAATGATTGCCAGGCCTAACTTTATATAGACTTAGACGTTAGTTTTTTTTAATCGATAAATATAATCTACTGCTAATCTAACAACTAATTCTACCTATGTCCACAATGAGATTTAAACCCTCGACTTCAAAGAAAGAGGGTAACACCAGATATCGTTGGGTTAGAAACCATTTGGTAAATAAAACTGCCAACAACACTCATAGACAATGGAACATGGGTCTATTTTTTTTTTTAATTTGTGGTTTTGATCTAAAAATGTATGCTAATACATGAATTATATTTTGTGGTTCTGATCTAAAAATATATGTTAATACATGCATGATTTAATTTTAGATATGTTGTGTGGTTTTGAATTTTATAATTGTCATTTTTTTGGTTTTAGTTTATATCTACTTTGAAATTTCGAATGTCTTTGAAAAGTTTTTAATTATTTTAATTAAAAACCAAAAAAATCATCTCTGTGTGTGTGTTTGTGTATGTGTGTGCACGCACATCGCCAAAAAAAAACCTTCACATGGTGGAAATATCGGCTTTTGATCTCGTCCGATGAAAATAAAAAATATCCAAGGTAAGGCTTTTTTGATGGTATCAAAGCTCAACGAGGAAAGCTCGCCAAATTCTGGATCGAGTTTTGGGTTTGCGATCATGGTAGACTTTAAATGATCGTTAAAGTTCATGTCATAAATCCTACCAACTCCGTCAAAGAAATGGTGGCCAGAATTAGGCTCGTTAAATTGGTTATCGAATGTAACATCCCAAATTTCAAACTAAAATTTTCATTTAAAAACCGCATTAAACATTCAAGCAGGTTCCTAAAAAACAAATTATATCCCTTTTGTTACAAAAAAATAAGTTTGAAAAAAGTTACTTTATAAAAACCAACAAAAGTCAATAGCAATAAATCTTCGATGTGAGTGTACAGTAATGACACACCCTTCTCTCGAACAACCTAAAAAACATTTAACTTAACAACGTAAGCATAAAGCTTAGTGAGTTTCCCAACAATCCTTTCAAGCATAAACACACACACACAGATATATATATATATATATATATATATATATATATATATATATATATATATATATATATATATATATATATATATATATATATATATATATATATATATATATATCAACCATAGGCACCCTATCCTCATACATCTACCGACACTCAACTACCGGCTGCCAACTATCATACAACCATGACTCTCAGCCATCCATAACCGTACCAAGGCTATTACTAATATTGACATGTCACCTCATTAATGTATAATCATATGTAGTCATAAATAAGATATACAGTCGAACAAATAATCCTACCCGAGAGCAATAAATCAAACAAGAACCATGAAATAAGGCTTAAACCAGAGTTCTCAGGCTATCTCATTTAAACTATGTATAACCCCATACACATCAACTTAGCGATAAACTAATACTACCAATATCCATCCAAATCATGACACATAATAGTATCATACAATCAGTCAATCATATACATAACAAAGACTACTAGTCTGCTAGCATACTCGTACCCTAATAATACCTATATCTTAACATACAAAGGATATACAATGTCACACATAATATAGTGAGAAAGTCACCTGGACAGGAGATTGAAGAATCACTGCTGCATACACGAATACTCGCACATATCAGTCTCACGAACCGCCTAGACTCCAAATAGAGGTAAAACCTCAGTCTACACCCAAAACCCTAAAGTTTGACCCAAAGTCAAACTTGGTCAAAAAGTCAAAAAGTCAACAATCTGGTCAAAGGCGCCAAGCACGTATGTTAAAACTTTCCAAGGTCTGCCTCACGACATGCAAGTTGAGAGAGATAAATTGAACAAGTATGGTCGTCCCCTTTGGAATGTACTATTAAACCTAAATTGGGGTTATCCGCTAAAAACTACGGAAGAGCTGTTTATGAATGTCTTCATGGTAGCCTTGATTTTACTAATGATGATGAGAACGTGAACTCCCAACCATTTATGCGTTGGAGAGACCGTTTCTTATTTTGTGGCGAAGCTATTTTTAAATCACAAGCTGAAACAGGGAGATAAAGTGAACAAGTATGGTCGTAGAAAGACAAAATAGTTGGGCTGAAGGAAATGATGGGTTTTGAGCATTCTAACACTCCTAAGTGTACATGCAACCCTAAATACCTTGGATCTATGTTTTCTCTATTATACATGCAATTATGAACTTTCCAAGGTATTACCCTATCTAGCATACAATACTTGATACTTGGGTAATCAAATGGATAGAATACATACCTTTGTTTGATGTAGCTTGTCTCCATGAAGCTTGAGTGCCTAGTGCCCCAAGTGTGACACCTCAAATGGTTCACACAACACCAAATGCACATGGAATGACTTGAGAGAAATGGAACACTCCTTGAAATCGTCTAGCCCTCATATTCACACATTAGTGCACGATTTCTTGAGCCATGGGATTCTTTTATATGGTGGCTATTAGGGTTACACCATGTATCTCATAACTTTACCCATTCCTTATGCTCCATGGATTTTAACCTCCTTGGAGTATCCATGGGTCACCCCATGGACTTAGTCCAACATAAGGAATCTTGGGTCACAAGCCCACATATATAAGAATGAATGATTTACACAATCAACCCATATATTTAATTAGTCTCGTTTTGATCACTTAATTAATTCCAAATTAATTCTTGATCGATACTAATTAAATAAACTTATTAATATATTAGAACTTATAATATATTAACCAACCTTAAGTGTTATTTCTCTCATTATAGTCTATCCAAATGCATGATGCCATGCAACCCAAATGGACCATGTCGGGTCGGGTCAAGTCTTACCGATTATAGTTATAGACTTAGACATTAATCCAACAGTCTCCCACTTGGATAAGTCTAAAACTATTATAGCGTATGACTTCAGGAACCGATCAGCAATCGTAGCTCTCAAAAGCTTCTGTCGAACTCTGACCTTGTCGATGAACTCTGACCTTTGTCAATGACTTGTCCATTAGATAAGGGATCATATATTCCTCCATTCTAGATATCATATGGACTGAGACATGGATTATCAATCATTCTCTCTGTCCATTTGTTGTTTCTCGATTTCCGATCCATGATGACTGACTGATTGAACAAATCAAATCAGTCCTGGCTTGGCCAAGCACTCACATGTATCATCTTTAAATCATCGAGGGGCCCACAGATATCGCTTTTATCCCGAAGGTAAAAGGAATGGATAAACTTCGACTCATATGGCTTGTTCTACTACTTGTTGAATCATACACAAAGGCACGTTTTATAACATCGAGTTACCGAATGCGTTTTCGTGCAATCAATGCACAACCAACTCATAGTAACAACTCATATCTCTAGGTTTGAAGAATATAAGATATTATCGTCTCATGATCACTCGTGATAAAATCCATGAAGTGATTCAAATGAGCGCGGGTTGAATCCAATACTCAGAACTTATGAGCACTCATGAGTGTTGTAGCAACACTTTGTCCACCAACTTGGACCTCTACAAACCAACCCATGACAGTCTTGATTCATATCTACTTCCAACATATGACCGACTGTGGATGGTTTGAATAACTTAATCATTCAGGAAGAGCGACTTAGTTATTCTGGAAGTCAAAACATGCAAAGTGAAACACAAGAATAAATGAATCAAATATGGTATCAAACCCTATGAATATAAATAAACACTTTTATTTATCACCATACTGATTACTCATTATTCATTGTTTCGGTTTTATCAACTTTATACTTGAATTAAAAACACTAGTTGTCCCATGCTCCAAGCATGTACACTATGTTTTTCTTAAACAATAGCTTTGCCATACACCAAGTATGCACTCTATGTTTGTCTATGATCCTTACTTTGTGAAATAAACCAATTGAACATAATTTCAATGATTCTAATTTCACACTCCCAAATCCTTATCGAAAAATGTGAGAATTTCAAATTCCTATCATTTATCGAAATCTGTTTAGATTTTAAACTTATATGCACTGACCCTCCTGTAATGAATATGTACAAAGTCACAAAGACTTGTCAACAGTCATTATAAGGTATTCCAATGGAGATCAACTCCATGGAAACTAAGTCTCATATTCAAAGTACATTGCTTTGGACATGCTTCTTGCATTAAGTTTTCTAATCTTACACAGATAACTTCCACCTATGGAGACAACTCCATATTCTCATTTTGACTATCACTTCTGAATAAGAGATGCCTCTTTTCAGAATATGTCAATACGGTCCTTCCAAAATTAGCACTATACTTCCAACTGTCCCTGAGCAACCAATCTTTGGTAAACCTCAGATTGTCCTCGACAATTGCTTAATCATTTTAGTCATATCCAATTCTAGACCTTTTCCCTTCCTAATGCCTCTGGGCATTTAGAAAAATTTAGAAATGACAAATATTATAGCACATGCAATCGATCCTGTACCCAAAGCAAATGGTACACGATTCATGATGTCTCACATAAAGACATGATTCTAGACCAGTCTTTTGCTACAATATTTTTATTTGCCATGTTTTCAAAATTTGACTATGAAGAGGGATGTCGTAATCATAATCGAATTTTGAGAACGCAATATATAGAATTTCCTTAAGTTGAACCAATCCAACATGAAATTCATATATATATATATTCTTGACTAAAGATGATTAAGGTCTCAATCTAAGCCTTTAGAACTGAAATGAAGTATATCCTCTCCCTTAATTATAGCAAAACAACTTTTTCAATCCCTGCAGCCTCACGAATTGAAACTTTTGTTTTCTATAATTAACATTGCTAACTTGCAACACTAACAATAATTATCATGCTCCCACTAACATGATGATTATTAGCATAACACTTATGCTCCCACTAGCTTTGACATGTACTCAGAAATCAGCTGGACTTCTAGAAATCAATACTTTATTGACTTTCTTACCAAAGTTCAGATTTCTGATACGAGATGCTTTGATAAAACTTTATCAAAATCATACACCTTTCCTTAGATAGCATGCATGTGTGTCTAAACAATTTCAGAACTATGAAAAGGGATGCCGTAATCATAGTCTCAATTGTTTAGACCTTTTGCCATCTGCTTAAAATCTACTTGGTGGAAGTGTTTCCTCACCATCATTTTCATGAATCGGAGAGAAACCTTATGACCCTTAGATTTTATGGTTTATGTGTTCTTATCCACGTGAATCGTCAAAACCATAGTCACAAGACAAGGATAATGACAAATCCAAACTCATATGGACTGAACTTATGCAATCTTAACTTCTTGCCACCTGGCAGTACAGGGCCTGCCATTGCTTCCAAGTTGTTATGCAACCAATTGAGAACTTTCAGAACTCCTATGCAAAGCCAACTTTAACTGGAATGGGCACAGAATATGTCAACATGATAGGTTATAAACCTCAAGTCGTGTGCTAGTGAAGAACCTCAGGTTTTATTCTTGATTAGTTCTTGAAATTCTTTTTAGGATCTTTAAGACTCCCACTGTCCTCTTGACATATAAGACTATCTTGCCAAATATTCAAGAGATAGTGCAGATTCTTTATCAAGACAAACACTTCACACAATTGGCCTTAGTTGGTCTTTGTTTAATCCAAAACATCACAACTTACCAACTTCAAATGTACAAGAGTAGGACACTTTTACTCTTACATTTGACAAGTGTTATAAACCTTTCTTTAAGATATGTCACTCAACTTATAGTCTTGGAGTATGACTCTAAGACTTGTTTTGAAACGAATTATGACTCATCTTCTTGATTTAACCATTTCAAGAATTCATGACTCCTCTTCTTAGTCATAAGAATGCACTAAGATGTCCTTAGAAGACCAATTGTGATGTGGTTCTTTAATCATTAAGATGATCACAAAACATGATACTAAAGTACTCTCCCATCTTTTCAGATTTGAGAAACTTTTATCTGTCTGCCTAATTTGATTCTTCCCATTCGTTCTGCCATACATTGAGACTTTTCCAATGTTTCAGAATTATACTTAAACTTGTAAGTATAACCATATTTACTAAAATTTAGTAAATCATGACGAATAGTCTTAACGAGCTTTGTGGTGGACTTGACCAGTGCACAAGAATGTGTACTCGATCCCTTTAGTCCTTAACTTGACTCACACATCCATGTGAACAAGTCTTAATTTTCCAATGCTTGAAAGTTCTCATTCATCGTACTATTCAACTTGCATGATTCCAAGTTTCTATCCAACTGAAGCCTTGGGAATGAGAATCTTTCCTTATTTGGTAAATTATGACACTACCACAAACGAAAGAATCAAGTCCATTTTTTTTCAAATATTGCTATCAATGGAATCATATAAACAACCATTTTTCACAAATGCCACTTGTAAGGATATTTAAAATAAATATAAAATTAAAAACTTTTATTTTATTTCAAAACTTTGCGGAAAAAACTTATCCTTATAGTGCAAATGCATACGGAAAAACTTGTTGTTATCTATTCCTAAGCAATATATCATAACTCCTAAGTAACAGCTTCAAAATTCTGATGCGATCGAAATCCACCTACACGATCAGAATCAGCATATACTTCCTTTAAGCTTTCTCTATATTCTTTGATTCTTAAAACATCAACATGTGACCCAGTCACATCATGTAATGAGGATCTTAGAATAGAAACTTAACAGAGTTAGATAATGGGCTCTACGTGAAGTAGAGTCAGACTTATTGACTTTAACATCCTTAGGTAAACTTGGCAGCTTTGCAATCAACGCCCCTTCCTTTGGCAAAATAAACATATGGACCCTTTGGTAATGGGACTATCTCAGACTTAGCCTTTCTCCTTACCATTTGGTCAACCGGGTTGACTATGGCCAATCCCTTTCCATTGGGAAGAGAATGCTTTTTCTGGATTTCCAGTGTCACCATTGTCACTGTCCATAAAGTTTTTGGGAAGTTGATCTTCTAATCAAATTTGCTTTACTATCGTTCCAAATCATTGCTGATTCAGCAGCACCAAACAAATAGATATGATCATTAAGGTTCATGTCATAGTCTGTTTCATAGTAGTCCCAAAGGAACTCACTATGTGACTTAGAAAGTGATTGAACATCCAACTTTCTCAAGACTTTGACACCCAACTCTCCCAGCTTGTGAATATGTGACTTCATCTCTAAGATGTGATCACACATAGACCTTGCTTGCCATTAGGGCTTGAGTGACCTTGAACTTGTGGGTTAGGGAGAATAATTGGAGGAGGTGGAGGAAGTAAAGTTCCAAGAGATTTGGGAAGATCATAGATGTCTGAACTAGACATCTTTTGGGAGATATTGAAGATAGTTAATCTAAAGTCCTTAATATAACACCCAATATGAAATATTAAGGCTAGGATCCAACAATCTATTTATAACTGGAAGAGGGATGCCGTAATTCGAGTTATAAAATAGTTGAAGGTAGGTAAATGACGATTTACCAATTTCCACCATGAAAAACGAAATAATGTAATTAGGTTTTTAATTGGATTTGAAACTCCTAGATCTTTTGAGATTCATTGAACTTTTCAATGGCATGTTTCAATCTCGAGTGTGCCCTTCAGGTTTTGTGACTGGGATGCCGAGGATCACAAAACAAGGTGTGAAGTAACCATGCAAATATACTTGGTACCCCTAATATTTACCCCTCAATCGATGTGCCGGTTAACCACACGAGCTCCACCGATACTATGATAAATATTAAGTTACCCTTTGCCTACTTTGTTAAATCCAGGTTAGTGTGCCGGTTAACCACACACGCTCCACTAACGGTTTAAACAAAGTGCAAAGTGTAATTTCATGGATTAGCACCTTATTCACATTTTCCTAAGTAACTAAGATTGGGAATTTATAAGTGTTTAGTTACTTAGTATTTATCATTAATACTTTTAATGAAGGGAGAATTATAGTCCTTGTCCTACCCGTTCGGCTAACGACCCTCCACCAGTCAAGGAAGCGGTGGGTGAGAGTGGACACCCATTAAACTGCCATTTTATAGGCAGTAACCTTATACCCCCCTTATAGACCGGCTTCGTGAATGAGGCCTACTAACGGTAAGACTGACTTGATCTTATACATATATTTATTATTAACTTATAATACTATAAAGTATAAGGGTTGAATTTTAACTTTTAAAATTCTAAGGGCTAACTTGGAATTAAAGTATTCATGGGGAAAACTTTACAAATTCCAAAACTTGAGGGCAAGTTTTGAAAATATTCAAAACTAATTAATTCCATAACTTATGTGTTTAAAGTAGTTTTAATTAAAAAAAAAAACTCTTCAAGTTCCATAACTTGAGGACAAGTTATGGAAGACTTTAAACTAATAAAAGAATGTAACTTTTCTTTATTTTTGTAACTTATGGAACTAATTAAGGTTACACATTTTATCATTTAATGAAGTGACTCTTGAACCTCCATAACTTGAGGACAAGTTATGGAGTCATAAAACCATTTAATGAGGACAAGACTCTTCATTTTTGTAACCATTGCCAACTTTTTATGAGTTTTATGAAACTTAAATGTGACTTTTCATATAACTTCAGGACAAGTTACAAAAACACATTTTAGAATCAACTCTTAGATTAAAATGGATTGAAAACACATAATCAATTAACTTTTCTATTAATCTAATAAACTCATATGAACAAAGATAATTCACATCAAATTTTTTTTCAAGTAATTAACATAACTTTTAAACTAATACAATTCGATTTTTCAGCTAATTTTGCAAGTATAACAAGAAAACACGCCTTGGCTCTGATACCACTGATGGGTTTTGAGCATTCTAACACTCCTAAGTGTACATGCAACCCTAAATACCTTGGATGTATGTTTTCTCTATTATACATGCAATTATGAACTTTCCAAGGTATTACCCTATCTAGCATACAATACTTGATACTTGGGTAATCAAATGGATAGAATACATACCTTTGTTTTATGTAGCTTGTCTCCATGAAGCTTAAGTGCCTAGTGCCCCAAGTGTGACACCTCAAATGGTTCACACAACACCAAATGCACATGGAATGACTTGAGAGAAATGGAACACTCCTTGAAATCGTCTAGCCCTCATATTCACACATTAGTGCACGATTTCTTGAGCCATGAGATTCTTTTATATAGTGGCTATTAGGGTTACACCATGTAACTCTTAACTTTACCCATTCCTTATGCTCCATGGATTTAACCTCCATGGAGTATCCATGGGTCACCCCATGGACTTAGTCCAACATAAGGAATCTTGGATCACAAGCCCACATATATAAGAATGAATGATTTACACAATCAACCCATATATTTAATTAGTCTCCTTTTGATCACTTAATTAATTCCAAATTAATTCTTGATCAATACTAATTAAATAACCTTATTAATATATTAGAACTTATAATATATTAAGCAACCTTAAGTGTTATTTCTCTCATTATAGTCTATCCAAATGCATGATGCCATGCAACCCAAATGGACCATGCCGGGTCGGGTCAAGTCTTACCAATTATAGTTATGGACTTAGACATTAATCCAACAGGAAAGACGTGTCACGTCCTAGAAAGACACCCCACGTCCAGACCCAAATTCCATTGGCTTTCGACTTACACCATTAAGTCAAGGGTTCAAATCTCATACCTGAATCATATTAATATCTAATTGGATGAAGATTCAAACTTTAGCTATTAAGATGCTCTAAACAAACAAGATCTAAAGCCCTAGCTAATA
Source organism: Lactuca virosa (assembly GCF_052849685.1). Lineage (NCBI taxonomy): Eukaryota > Viridiplantae > Streptophyta > Magnoliopsida > Asterales > Asteraceae > Lactuca > Lactuca virosa. Next base: position 258,304,904 of record NC_136434.1, read on the forward strand.
AAATGCCCAAAAATGCAGCTTTCTTCATGCATGGAGCAAAGAGAGCTCTCACATGCACTATTTACTCCATGAAATTATTAGATCTACAATTAAACATAAATCAAATATCATAGAGTTCTTGAAACTCCATGTAATAAGCCATAAAGGGATCAAAACTCATGGAAATGGACCAAACACACCAATAACTCATAGATCTATGGATGAGATGCAATAAAGCTTGGATCTTTATGACTTACAAATGCCCAAAAGTAGATTGAGAGTTAATTACTTGATATGCAAAGCTTCAAACACCAATATTTTTTTATTCCTTCACTCTAGCACCACAAAACACACCAAAATGGATATAAGGATAATGGATTCAAAACTGTCACACCCCCAAACCAGGATGGCGGAAATGTCCGGGGGTGGATGACTCTCATGTATCGTATCATAACATTTGATTAATAGTAAAGAAAGCAAACATGACCATCATATATATAATTGGAAATTTTACATCATTGTAAGTGTTACAGGTTTCAAAAGCCAATTACAATATAATGACAAAAAGACTTGTTTGACGCCTTAGCGCCCCATCCTCAAAAGCTGGTGTTTACCTGTTTTACTGATTTCCTGAGAATACAAGTTGTTTGAAAATGTAACACCCAGAATCAGAAAGACCAAGAAAAGAAAAGAAAGGCTCTAAGTCAAGAGTCAACTCGTCGAGTCCAGGGAGGAACTCGACGAGTCGAAGCGGGATCTGGGGCATAGAGTAAGTGACCGACTCGGCGAGTTTGGTCTGGGCAAGAAAAACCCTAATCCCGGGGGTTGTGCCCTATTTAAAGAACATTACATCCCTTCCCCAGCCTCTTTACTCCCCTTTTGAGATCCAGAAACCCTAAATCGTGAGTGAGAGTCCTTGGAAGCAATTTGGAGCTTAGATAAGTGGTTTTGTGAAGAGATCTTGAAGATCAAGACGCTTGGATCAAGGGGGTTTGTAGAGATTTGGACTAATCTTCAGTGGGAGGTCATCTTGGAGGTAATCAGCTGTTACCTTCACCCTTTTTGCATCTAGATCTATTCTTGAATGAGATTTGGGGCTATTTTGGCAAGATTGAGGTATATTTTGGTTTTGGGGCTTAGATCTGAGGTTGCTACTTCAGATCTAGGGTTGTGATGGTCCAGAATGTCTTAAAGCAGCAGTCAATAAGTCATTGGTGAAGCCCCTTTGTCTTAAACCCTAGCCCTAGAGTGTTTTGGGCCTATATCTCCTTGGTTTCACTTAAAGTTTGCAACTTTACGTGGGGGATAGACTGTAGAAGAGTGGATCTATGGATTGGAGCCCCTGCATGGCTCGAAAAGCCACTGTATGGATTGAGAACTGGAGAGACTCGGCGAGTCACATGGGTGTACTCGACGAGTTGTATGAATATGTGCATGGGCTCGGCGAGTTGGAAGAACAACTCGGCGAGTCTGTTAAAGATTGCCTAGGACTCGGCGAGTCTGTTCTTGGACTCGACGAGTCAGGTCGCAGAACCCCCAACCTCTTCTGGTTAAGACGCAGATCAGTGAGTTGAGCGGTGACTCAGTGAGTTGGACAGGATGGGACTCAGAGAACGTTGAACTCGACGAGTCCTGGGGTGACTCGGCGAGTTGGGTCGTATTTTGAGAGCTTCTGAGTTTAAGGACTCGGCGAGTCTTCGGGTTGACTCGGCGAGTAGAGTCAACTGGAAGGTTGACTTTGACCAGGACTTTGACTTTAACCAGAGTTGACTTAGTTGACTTCTAGAGTTCAGTTTGGAACTAAGTGTTTTATTGATATTAGTAGCTCGGGGAGCTAGCGGAGCAGCGGTTCAGAGAGTGGTCGGACAGCAACCAGAGGGTTATCAGCAAAGTCAGCAGTGCGAGGTGAGTCTCCTCACTATTTGTATGGGTCTACGACCACAATGCCGACCCATTTAGTTTATGTATGGTAGGAAGACCCGGGGGTTAGCCCTAGGCATTATGCATGAAAGACCAGGAGGAGGCTCCTAGCACACAGTATGTTATTATGTATGGTAAGAAGACCAGGGGGTTAGCCCTAGGCATTATGCATGAAAGACCAGGAGGAGGCTCCTGGCACACAGTATGTTATTATGTATGGTAAGAAGACCCGGGGGTTAGCCCTAGGCAACATGTATGAAAGACCAGGAGGTGGCTCCTGGCACACTGTATACTATTATGAATGAAAGACCAGGAGGTGGCTCCTGGCACACTGTATGCTGAGTAGCCTAGTAGAGTAGTAGGTATAGTTGTCTTTGTGATGCTTGCATGGAAGACCAGGGGGTGGCCCTTGGCACTTGTCTGTAAGACCCAGGGAGTGGCCCCCAGGCTTGACAAGAAAGACCACGTGCGGCCCGTGGCAATACAACAAGACTATGTTTGGCACATAGCACTTTACTTGATTATGGATATGTTTGTTATGTATGGCTCATGGTTACGTATGGTATGTATGGATCGGTTGGTTTGTATGGTATGTGGTATTTGGGGAACTCACTAAGCTTCGTGCTTACGGTTTTCAGTTTTGGTTTCAGGTATTTAGTTTTCAGAAGAGGAGCTCGGAAGGGTTGCAGTGCACACACCATGACAAGTTAGCGTGGGATGTTTACTATGATAATTAAACAAGTGTTTTGGAAATGAAACTATGATTTGTCATATAAACCCTTTTAGTATGTTTGAACGACTTAATGCTATGAATCAGTAATGTTTTTATAAGAAATTTTTGGACTCGAAATCCGGGATGTTACAAGTTGGTATCAGAGCCTTGGTTTGAGGGATTCGGGCACACTCTCGGGTGTGTCTGAACTCAAACTGAGGAAGTGGTATAAAATTTTCAAAAGGAAAAAAAAAACCATATTTATAAAAGGATTTTGAGGAAAGAAAAGGGTTTTAGAAAAAGAAAAAGGAACTTTGAAAAGAGAAAAGAGTGTGGTGCATGCAATCAGCCGAGCTCAAGTAAGTTCTCCCAAATTACCCTTACAAGTTTATGTTATGATATGATTATGAGAATTGCATGCTAGATTAGGGCTAAGGATCTAGGAGGATGCCTTATATGCCTATTGTATGTGCTTGTAGACTTGCATGCTAGTACTGACCAGTCAGTAATAGGATAGCCTGTTTAGGTTATGCCTGATTGTATGAGCCTTTGAAGTGCATGTACAAATTCCTGATTAGAGGATAGAATGATTTGATTGGAATATGATGGTTAGATTTTCTATGGTCTGAATGCTGCTTGCTTTGTGCTTTGTGAGACTCTTAGTAATGTGAGCTAGCTATATTCATGAGGTAGCTAGTTGACATTACTGGGAATCTTTCAGCAGCTAAGGACTGGGTGAGTTTGAGAAGCTAGGAAAGCCTAGGATGAGAGTAGTGCTGGGAGCAGTGTTAGTAGTAGTGAAAGGGACTTGGTGAAGTTGAAGCAACCCTTGAGGAAAGTACAGATAGATGTGGAAGGTAGTATGGGCCCGTACTACTGGAAGTAGAGGATCCGTACTCGAGTCAAGGAGGGCCGAGATGGAACCAGGAATCTTGGATAATGTGTGAGACCTCTCGGGGTATGTTTTGATCCAGACATTTATGTGTTTATCTCCAGTATGGTGACCATGCGACAAGGAGCAAGAGGCTCAGGATCTGGATCAGGATCGGGCTCGGGCGCGGGATCTGAGAAAGTTGATGATGGGTTACGCGAGTTCATCGCGTCTGAGATTACGAGAGGCATCCTTGAGGCGACCCCGGTCATTTTCGGGTCGATCAAGGAGGGGATCATTGAGCTGATGGAGGATCGCCTCCGAGCTTTCAGGAGTGATTTGACGTCAGGCCAGGCGAGTACGCGCACACTGTCCCTCAAGGACTTCAGAAGGAGTGGTGCGCCGGATTTTCACGGGGTGAAGGACCCCATTGCTGCCAGGAGATGGATCGCAGACATTGAGTCTGCGCAGTTGACGAGCTTCTGCCCGGAGGGGTCGAAGGTCCGCTTTGCGGCAGGATGTTTGAGAGACAGAGCTAGAGATTGGTGGGAGTCGGCTGGTGACTCATTGGGAGCCTCGGTCGTCGAGGCTATGACCTGGTCAGACTTTGTGACCAGGTTTAGGGCAGAGTTTGCGTCGGCGGTGGAGCTTCAGCAGCTAGCCAGAGAGTTCCTAGACATGAGGCAGACGACAGAGTCGGTGGCGGAGATTACCGCCAAGTTTCGGGAGAAGGCCTTATTGGTGCCTCAGTATGCAGGGGATGATGAGATGTAGAGGACCCGCTATCATGACATGTTGAGAGCTGATATTCAGGAGCATGTCTGCTTCTCGGCATGCCCGACGCTGGACTCTATGATTGCCAGGGCGCGGGAAAGGGAGATTGATTTGGAGCACATTGCGAAGAGGAGGTCGGATCAGACGTATACTTTGGAGGGTCCCAGGAAGAGACCCAAGACTTCAGATCAGCGATTAGTAGGTCGGCAGGTCCGAAGTCAGTGCAGCATGTGCGGGAAACCACACGAGGAAGTTTGTCGTTCCAGGGGTTCAGGCTGCTACAAGTGTGGCAGTGATGGTCACGTCAGCAGGGACTGCCCACAGGGGGCAAGCCCATTATGTTTTCACTGCAATCAAGTGGGACACAAGAAGGCCGACTGCCCGGCGGTGAGGGGAGGAGCAGGGAGTGCGCCTACCCTGACAACTTCAAGGATTACGGATGGGTGAGAGGGTAGGGCCTTGCAGTGACAGATGAGGGAGATCTGGATTACAGCAGGGAATGTTGCAGGTACGTATCTATGGATATTTTTCGATTCCATATGTATTAGGGTTGTTCTTACCCCGGACTCAGGTAATAGTATGTATGAGTTGTCTCTCTGCTTGTATTCGGATTGTACTTTCAGAATTGTCATATGCTAATTGCATACCGGGAACTATTAGTAGCTAGTGTAGGGTCATCCCTCACTTCGGGTTCGAAGTGTCCAGTATTATCTCGATTATGACCAAAGCGGTTCAGGAGCGTTGCATGGAGGTTGGTGGACAGAGTCCATGGAGTAGCCCTCCACCATCATTAGGGTTTGGTGGTTCTAGTCTTGGTACTTGGGATAGCTTTTGGAAGCATCAAGGGAAGTGGTCTATCACTGATGGGGTTACCATGAGCATTAGTCATTCGGACCTTAAGGGCATTAGTTGGAGCTCAGTGGATTATCAGTATCGGGGATGCAGGAGGTGTTCATCTAGTATTCGGTAATCGTACGGTATTTGGAACGGACTAGTGATGGATTGCTAGCGACATCAAGGCGATGGTAGTTATCATGCCTTTTGTGCAAGGGAGGAAGGAATGGAAATCCTTGGGTTTTCGCGTGCAGTAAAGACTTAGCTGAAGCTAAGTGGGGGAGAAACAATCATGTTATGGGAGCAGAAGCGGTTTTGAAACTAAGATAAGTTTCGCTCTCCTGTCAGGAAGAAAGACGGCCCAGGTGGCTGTATGAATTGAGGACAGTGTGAATTGGAAGTTTGGAAAAACTTGCCAATTGTGAGACCTCATTCTCGAGATTTCTGGTAGCAGATTGCAGAGGAATCGGTTGGGAGTTCCAGTTGGGACATGAGTACCACTTGGGGGTACTAGATTGTGCTTGTATGCTCGACTATGGGTTAGTTGTAGCATCCACTAGCAGCCAGTCGGTTTGGAAAGGTGTTGTCAGACTACCGGATGGCCATAGCATTCACCAGTGGTCAGATAGTAAGAGGAGTGTGGTAAGACTACGGGGCGGTCCGTAGCAATGGTTAACAGATAGCGTTGAAGTATGGTGCGACTGCGGTGTGGCCCGTAGCAATCGTATGTGAGTATAGTTAGACTGCGGTGTGACCCGTAGCATTAGTTTAGTAAGACTGCGGTGTGGCCCGTAGCATTAGTTTAGTAAGACCGCGGTGTGGCCCGTATCAATCGTATGTGAGTATAGTTAGACTGCGGTATGGCCCGTAGCATTAGTTTAGTAAGACTGCGGTGTGGCCCGTAGCATTAGTTTAGTAAGACTGCGGTGTGGCCCGTAGCAATCGTATGTGAGTATAGTTAGACTGCGGTATGGCCCGTAGCATTAGTTTAGTAAGACTGCGGTGTGGACCGTAGCATTAGTTTAGTAAGACTACGGTGTGGCCCGTAGCAATCGTATGTGAGTATAGTTAGGCTGCGGTGTGGCCCGTAGCACTGGTTTAGCAAGACTGCGGGGTGGCCAGTAGCTTTAGTTGGCTGGCAGCGCAGAAGTGTTGTAAGACTATGTGGGTAGCCGTATCATTCACTAGTTGACAGAGCGAGTATAGTAAGACTACGGGGTGGCCCGTAGCATTCGTCGGTCCCTATTCGCTAGTGCGAATGTATCAGGTGTGTGATTCAGTGGCAGGGTTTTTCAGATAGTTAAGTTCAAGATGGGGCAGCCGCCCGGATGTGAGTGAGCTACATTATGATTGGGTCCGGAAGACGGTAGGTCATTGGAGACCAAGAGTGGCGTAAGACTGCGGGTAACCTGTGGCATTCATTAGTAGCTTAGTTCGCCGAGTGTGGGCAGGGGGCCCGTATCTCCGAGGTAGCATGGGGGAAACCGGCATTCCGGGTAATGGTAGATCAGTTGGGACCAGGGCGGTCTCAGTTCATCCGGTAGGCGGATGGGAGTCAACAGGACTACAGGCAGGAATGATGGTAAGGGATTCGGTGCGAAAAGTCGTGAGCTGATCGGATGATGCTAAGATGCTCATCGCGGGATCGAATGATCTCAGACTAAAGGATTTGGCTCGGTGACGCCGTTCTCGTCTGAGTCTGAAGCGTAGCAGAGAGGGATCTGCTACCCGAAGGATTGTCTGAATTCTCACGATTGGGTGGAGCTTTCAGTATTGGAGCATTGTATGGGGGTTATTCCGTGAGTACTGGTATGATGGCCGGCACTAGGAGTGGCAGGGATTGCGGTTTCAGCAGAGGATCGGTCCTCGAAGGAAATTGGGAAGGTTCTTGCTTGTGGAAAGTGCCTTAGAAAGGCCAGTGACAGTGTAGGGTAAAAGGGTAAACCCCTTGCGAATCAAGGGTAAGTGTATCAGGAGTATCGGTATGATTACCGGTTGGATAAAAGTGTTGTACTCGAAGGTAGTAAGTAACGGGTTATTCTGAAGATGACATCTTCAAGGTTTGGATCGGATGGGCGGAGTGTGTACCTAGTGTGTGACAACCCGAAATTTTCATTTGTATAATTTCTACATTCAAACACTTCAAACATTAGTCAAAAACATTTCAGTACATTTTTGGCCGGATTTAAGTCCGTTTGGGTGTTTTATTTTATTTTTCGTCAAACGATTAAATAAAAAGAAGTGACGTTATTAGCGATGTGTAGCAAACAAAACAATAAACACCATTTTCCCAAGACTCATGCATATAGCATGAGTTTACACATCTTTTCCTCATTCTCCACCTCCCACCTCAAGAACACAAGGCTTTTCTCTCAAGTATCATAAGTCCATTCTTCCAAATCCGCCAAAAGTGTAAGCTTTCCTTCCTAAATTCATTCATACAACACTTAATCTAGTGTTTATACATCATTTCATCCATGGATTCTTGGTTTTTACATAGATCTTCAAGTATTCTTCAAAACACCAAGAACACCAAGAACACACACTAGTGTTCTTGGGTCCTAAACACTCTTACAAGCTTACTATAAGTAAGTATACTCTTCCTAACTAGTTATTTGCTTAGTGTGCTTACAACTCCATGGAATGAACACCAAAAATCCCCAAGAACATGTGTTTACGGTTTGGGGATCTCCCAAAACCGTAAACACCCCCAAAGGGTGTTTTGATGCCCCTAACACCTTCTAATGTTTGGATAAGAGGCTAAGAACTTACATGCATGAACTAAGAACCACAAAACATGAAAAGAATGAAGTGGCCAAGGGTTTACGGCCGTAAACTCTAGGGTTTACGACCGTAAACTCCCAAGGAGTGGTCCAAGGACCGTAAACTCCAAGGGAGTGCCATTTCGAACCCTAACCACTTCCTAAGCCTTTGATTCAACCCTAGGACACTTCTTTGTGAAACATGAGACCTTGAAACACCCAAATGCACCATTCCCATGAGTTTACGGCCGTAAACTCATGGGGGGAATGGTCCATCAACCGTAAACACATATAGGGTGATCATTTGAAGTGTAAACTCCATAGTGAGGTCATACACCCCTTAGAAGCAACCCTTAGCACTCCTAGCACTTGAAACGAAGTGTTTTCATGCATTAGAGTGTCTTTACTTACTTAATTAGTGATTAATTAACTAATTAGATACACTTATGTATCACTACATATTACATAGGATCTGTGTGTGTGTTCAAGTCCTCACTTGACACCTAGCATCCTACCCGACACTTCCATCCAAACTACTCACTGCAGGTGAGTTCATACCCCTTAATTAACCTTTTAAATGTTTTTAAATGCTTTTATGGGGGGGGGGGGGGGGAATACAAGTTGAATCAAACAAGTTATAGTATCAATCACATGTGATTTATAACTTGCAACCAAAAGGATTTTCTATACTTTCAACTGCTTTGCCAACAAAACTACTTCAAATGTTTATCAAACTCATTTTCGTATTAAATTGTTATAAAACTATTTCCAAACTCTTTTAAACTTCTTTTATTCCCAAACCATATTTACACCAATATATATATATATATATATATATATATATATATATATATAATTAAGACTTGAAGGACTTAGGACTAATAGCTCACCTTACTTCCTGTTCTTGTTTGATTGTGGGCTTAGGGTATTTTGTTATTTGTCCGACTGTCGTTGAATTCTTAGTTATATATCATCTATACTTGTGTTAGATATAAAAGTCTTCATTTCAATTCAGTGCCCTTGTGTATCAAAGGCATGCAACCAACATTACTATTTAACTATAATAAGTATAGTTAAGGATTACTACTCATTACTACTATGGGAATGACATCTACCCGAGTCAGTACAGCTATGAGTCAATACATGATAAATACTATACAAAGAGAATACTATATGCTATCCAAGAGAACACTCTATACATTATACCAGAAAATACATTATACAATATACAAGAGAATATACTAAAACAGAATGTGACATACTACTTCTCGATACGCACTTCATTGTGCTATCACCGTGTAACCAGAGTCTCCTGGAGTGAGAGCGGGCATTATGTGTATAGATTTATGTGGGACAGACACTCCCACATCCCGACTGCTAGCTACAGTCCGAGCCGACTAGGCCCAGGGGTGACACAATGTCACCATACTACGTGTGACCTGGAGGGTCATCAGTTATTCGATCGTCAATCAGCATGGTTACATACGAGTTCACATTCAAACCTTTAATTAACACTTTAAGAATTAAAGGCAAAACAGACTCCCCGAGGTGTATTGTACATTTAATACCACCTGGAGTCTGCATTTTCATTACATTCAGCCGGCAGTGACACTGCTGGGGTAAAACATTATTTTCCCTTTTCTTTACATTAATGAGGTCAAAAACTATATTTTCATAATAATAGTTTCACTGGGAAAATCTCCACATTTATGAAAGGACAAATATACAAACAATTGAGTCTTGGTAGAAGGCTACTTTTTACTGGAAAACATAGGGTTTTCTAGGGAGTATACTATTTTCAAACATTGAAACCAGATATTATGCCACCTTGTTGTAAACATTTTTTTATACAAGCAATGACACTAAATACTTATGAACTCACCAGCTTTATGCTGATACTCGCTTTCAAAATAACTTGTATTCTCAGGTCATCAGTAGACAGGTACAGATGCAGCTTTTGAGAAGATGGAGCATATACCAGACTCCTACTTATTTTGATTATACTTTTGGTGTCTAACAAACTGTACAGAACACGCTTGTATTACAATTATTATATTAATTCAATGGATGTTGTTGCTTGTCTTTACTATTATGCATTGTTATGATACTGTACATGACGTCCTCCACCCCAGAACGTATTCCGCCGTTCTCGGTTTTGGGGTGTGACAGATTGGTATCAGAGCACTGTTTATAGTGAATCAAGTATATCAACCCATAAAAGATATACGAACTATAAACACATCGGGATTAAAACACTCTGACCAAGAATATATACTTTTAAATAATAAAATATTTAACTAAGTATATATATACATCTATTTATACCAAGGATCATACTAGAACAGAACAAAAGTATTAAGATTGTTGGACAGCATGATTAGGCTTAGAGACATATAGTCAAATCTGGGGGGATGTAGCCTGATCAACTACATTTCCCGAGGAGTGACTAGCATGTGCCTAAGAATGGTTGTGGTGTTGCCACAAGTCTAAAAACTTACCAACACTACTACAAGAGCATTAGAACAAGAATACTATAGGAGTATTCTGCATTACTATGAATTACATATGTGAGAACTAAAAAGGTCGTTACTAGTAGGACAATAGTTGCTAAGTGGATACTCTGCGGTTACATGTGACTAAGGCGCAATAGACTTAGAATCTGCGATCATTGCTTCACTTCCTGTTCCTTGTTTGGTTGTGGATTTAGAGTTAGGGTCACTTATTCGAAGGTCTATCCTGTTTCAGTTGCATGTAATTGGTATGCACTATGCAAGTATTGGACCAACTAATAACGATCATCTTATAAGTATCTTAGATTAGTACGTCTATTAACTACTCTTTCCCCATTTCTCGCGTAGATAGCATGGCTGGCTTTCATCTCCCTGGCGATCCGTACTATCCAAACCAAGGCATTGGAGGATGGCTTGATGATGAGCCGGAAGATGATCACTCAATCCCTTTGGATGATCACCTCGCAGAAGGCTTTTCAGCTGACTCCGACTCCGAACCAGAAGTCAACAACCTACCCCCAGTAGCTCCAAACCCCAACCCCCGTCCGACATTTCAAGGTCCCACCCCCATGTGGGCAACAACCTTAAATCGATGGAGTGACGAGCAGGGTCAGCCTTTACCTTTCAACGGAGATCGAAGCTTTTACAACATAAGCGAGGGAGGTTCAGCTGACCGAGTCTTGCCCGTCATGGTCCGTAGGATGGCTAGGAACGTCGAACAAAGTCATGCAGCCATCGGCAGAGTTGTGGAAATTGACGCCAACTCAAACCTTAACGCTGTCCGTATCCGCCAACTCGAAGAAGCTATGGATAGGACTAGGAGGACCAATGAGGCTCTACAGCAACAACTAGCTGCATCCCGAGCTGAAGTCATGGAACTTCGAGTACGTCAGAGGGCGCATGAGCGACATCTTCAAGAAGTTGTACGCCAACTAGCTGATCTTAGGGTTCGCCTAAGGGATACCTGTCGCCAGTAGGAGATGTCAACTCATCCTTCTCTTTTGATTAAGGAATATCCTTTTCTTTTCTATGCTCGGTAGAGCACTTGTCTGTAAACATTCCTAACTTTGAAAATACTCTAACTAGGCTTCTAAACTGCCAACATTGTTCCCTTGTGGTTTGATGTAAGACCTATTGTTAGGTCATTTTTCCCGAACTCATTTTACATCATTAATACCAGTAACATTGGCAGTTGACTACTCTATGGGAAAGGCTATACTCTTATGTTTCCCTACTCTATTTGTTATGACTCTATCTGACAGTTGGACTATGGCGATTTAGTCCATGAAACACTCTCATCATACTTACAATTGATTCTCACTGTTGTCATCATCTTTTCAATTTTCAGTAAAAGATGCCTCCTCCCAAGCGTCCGACCAGACGTACGCCTGTGAATCAAACTCCACCACCACCTCCTCCTCCGCAGTTCGATTCGGTGATGTTTCAAGCAGCTGTAACCGCAGCTGTGACCGCCGCCATGGCTCAAGTAAACTCTGGTGGTGTTAGTGGAACGGGGACTGGCACAAACTCCAGCCAAGGTGAAATCCATCCGCGTGCACGGGAGTGCACCTATAAAGATTTCATCAGCTGCAAACCTACATACTTCAACGGAACCGGAGGGATCCTTGCACTGTCCCAATGGATCGAGAGAACAGAAGCGATCTTCGAGATGTGCTCATGCCCTGAGGGAAGCAAGATAAAGTTTGCTGCTTGCACCTTCACCCAAAGGGCCCTGACGTGGTGGAATGGCCATGTCAAATCACTCTCACTGGTAACAGCTAACGCCATGGGCTGGGACACACTGAAGGACCTTATGACAAGGGAGTACTGCCCGAGGGGCAAAATTTAGAAGCTCGAGGAGGAACTATGGAACCTCAAAATGCAGGGTTCCGACATAGTGGCTTATACAGCCAGGTTCTGCGACCTGGTGGCTCTATGTCCAAACATGGTCCCCACCGAAAACAAAAAGATCGAGAGATACATCTGGGGTTTGGTGCCCCCGTATCGTGGGAACGTTCTAGCTTCAAACCCTGCAACCTTTGATAGTGCCAATGAATTGGCCCAAAGGCTGATTGATCATGAAGTTCCTTCTACTCCATCAACAACTACAACCACCACCGCAACACCAACCTACGCGACCGACAACAAAAGGAAGCGTGGAGACCGAAGGAGGGGCAAATCAAATCAATCCTCTTCCAAGAACCAACAGACGGTGGCTGTCCATGCTGCCACTACTCCAGCTGCCCCTGTACCAGCCAAAACATATGATGGGAATCTACCCAAGTGCACCAAGTGCTCTTTCCATCACAACGGCCCCTGCCGGGAAATGCACTGCACTAACTGTGACCGGAAGGGCCATACCGCCCGGTTTTGCCGATCACAGCCCAAACCCATTTCCCAGGTCCCCAGTACAGGAGTAAGGCAGGCCTGCTACGGCTGTGGCGAGATAGGGCATTTCAAAAGAAACTGCTCGAAGGCTGGGAATGTAGGAGGGACTGGCAGACTACTTGCTATTGGCCACAATGAAGCAGTAGCAGACCCCACAGTAGTCACGGGTACATTCCTTCTCGATAACTCTTATGCTTGTATTCTATTCGATAGTGGGGCAGAAAGAAGCTTCGTAAACCAAAACTTTAAACACCTACTTAAACAATCACCGCAACCACTAAAAGAAACCTTCTTCGTAGAGATGGCTAACGGCAAGACAGAGAGTTCTAACGAAATCTACATAGGTTGTACCCCCGCGCTAGATAATCACTCATTTCCTATCGACCTCATACCAGTAGCAATCAAGAGCTTCGATGTCATTGTGGGAATGGACTGGTTGAGTCTCCATCGTACCGATATTCTGTGTTTCGACAAAGCAATCCGTCTGAACCTGCCAAATAACGAAACCTTGTTGATCTACGGAGACAAACCCAGTACGAGCCTTCGTATCATCTCTAGTATTCAAGCCCGGAAATATTTGCGTAAGGAATATCGCGCGTTCCTTGCACACATCGTCGACACGAGCCAGAAAACAAAAGACCTGAAAGACTTCCCCGTGGTACGTGACTTCCCCGACGTCTTTCCAGAAGAGCTCCCGGGATTACCTCCCCAACGTCAAGTCGAGTTCCGAATCGACTTAATCCCAGGAGCCACCCCCGTAGCCAAATCGCCCTATCGTCTAGCGCCTGCTGAGATGCATGAGCTGTCCGGTCAACTTAACGAACTGCTCAGCAAGAGCTTCATAAGACCAAGCTTCTCTCCCTGGGGAGCTCCGGTCTTGTTCGTCAAGAAGAAAGACAGATCGTTCCGTATGTGCATCGACTACAGGGAACTCAACAAGCTCACGGTCAAAAATCGTTACCCTCTTCCTCGCATAGACGATTTATTTGACCAACTCCAAGGGGCGAGTTACTTTCCCAAAATCGATCTGAGGTCCGGGTATCACCAGTTACGAGTACTTGAGGAGGATGTTCCGAAAACAGCCTTCCGAACTCATTACGGGCACTACGAGTTCGTAGTGATGCCGTTCGGACTAACCAATGCGCCCGCAGTATTCATGGACTTAATGAATAGGGTGTGCCGTCCTTACTTGGATCAGTTCGTCATCGTCTTCATAGATGACATACTTATCTACTCTCGAAGTGAGGAAGAGCATAGCGATCATCTGCGACAGGTCCTGGAAACCTTACGATCGGAGAAGCTATACGCGAAGTTCTCTAAGTGCGAATTTTGGATCCGAAGGGTCGAATTCTTAGGACACGTGGTTAGCAAAGAAGGAATCCACGTGGACCCATCCAAGATTAAAGCTATTGAGAGCTGGTCAGCACCAAAGACGCCTATGGAAATTCGACAATTTCTAGGCCTCGCTGGCTACTACCGCAGGTTCATTCAAAACTTCTCTCGAATCGCAAAACCCCTGACTACATTGACCCATAAAGGCGTGGCCTTAAACTGGGAAGAGAAGCAAGAGAAGGCATTCCAAACCCTGAAGCGAGCCTTATGCACCTCACCGATACTGTCCCTCCCCGAAGGGATAGAAGACTTCGTGGTATTCTGTGATGCATCCAACCAGGGGCTCGGTTGTGTTCTGATGCAAGGAGGTAAGGTCATCGCCTACGCCTCAAGACAGCTGAAGACACACGAGGTTAACTACACCACACACGACCTCGAATTAGGAGTGGTTGTATTCGCCCTAAAAATCTGGAGACACTACCTGTATGGTACAAAGAGCACCATCTATACCGACCACAAAAGCCTCCAACACATCTTCAACCAAAAAGAGCTCAACATGAGACAACGCCGGTGGGTTGAGCTACTCAATGACTACGAATGCGAAATTCATTATCATCCGGGTAAAGCCAACGTAGTAGCAGACGCCCTAAGTCGGAAAGAATATTCTGGCCGAAGAGTCAAGTCATTAACAATGACTATCCATTCGCATCTATCCGCACAAATTAAGGAAGCTCAGCTCGAAGCTTTAAAACCTGAACATGTAGCGGGAGAATCCCTACGAGCAATGGATAAGAATCTAGAAGTCAAGGGTGACGGAGCCTTATATCTCATGGACCGGATCTGGACACCAAAGCACGGTGGCTTCAGAGACTTGGTCATGAAGGAAGCGCACAACACTCGATACTCCGTCCACCCAGGTTCAGATAAGATGTATCTGGATCTCAAAAAGTCATACTGGTGGCCTAACATGAAAGCAGAGATTGCTACCTTCGTGAGTAAATGCCTTACTTGCGCCAAGGTCAAGGTCGAATACCAGAAACCATCAGGACTACTCCAACAACCGGAGATACCTGAGTGGAAGTGGGAGCGGATCACTATGGACTTCATAACCAAGTTACCCAAGACAACGGGTGGACTTGATACCATATGGGTCATCGTCGATAGATTGACCAAGTTCGCACACTTCCTACCCATCAAAGAAACCGACAAAATAGAGAAGCTCACGGGAACCTACATTAGGGAAATCGTACGACTGCATGGTGTTCCTATATCCATTATCTCCGACAGAGATAGTAGATTCACTTCGAGGTTCTGGCAGTCGCTACAAAGCTCCTTAGGAATGAGGCTGGACATGAGTACAACCTACCATCCCCAGACCGACGGACAAAGTGAGAGGACTATCCAAACTTTGGAAGATATGCTGCGAGCCTGTGTGATCGACTTTGGTAAGGCGTGGGATACCCACTTACCCCTTGTCGAGTTTTCCTACAACAACAGTTATCACGCGAGCATCAAGGCTGCTCCATTTGAAGCCCTCTACGGCCGGAAGTGCATATCCCCTCTGTGCTGGGCTGAGGTGGGTGACACCTAGTTAGCTAAAGGACGAGTTCCTGACAGCACTCTCACGGGTCTGGAAATCATTCGGGAAACGACAGAGAAGATCGTTCAGATTCGTGAATGATTAAAAGCCTCTAGAGACCGACAGAAAAGCTACGCAGACAAACAGAGGAAACCTTTGGAGTTCCAGGTGGGAGACCGAGTCCTTTCGAAAGTCTCACCCTGGAAAGGCTTGATACGCTTCGGAAAGCGTGGAAAGCTGAATCCAAGATACATAGGGCCTTTCGAGATTCTCGCCAGAATCGGCCCCGTAGCTTACAAATTCAATGTACCCCACGAGCTTAGTAACGTACATCCTACCTTCCACGTCTCGAACTTCAAAAAGTGCCTATCCGACGAGACTCTTGTAATCCCTCTCGACGAGATCGAGATCAACGAGAGCCTGAACTTCGTGGAAGAGCCTGTGGAGATTATGGACCGAGAGGTCAAACGAACAAAACAAAGCCGCATCCCAATTGTGAAGGTTCGCTGGAACGCCAAGCGAGGACCGGAGTTCACTTGGGAGCGCGAGGATCAAATGAAACTTAAATATCCTCATCTTTTTACTTTGTTATTGTGTAATAACTTAGTTGCTTGAACTCTAATTTCGGGACGAAATTCCCTCTAACGGGGGGATGATGTGACAACCCGAAATTTTCATTTGTATAATTTCTACAGTCAAACACTTCAAACATTAGTCAAAAACATTTCAGTACATTTTTGGCCGGATTTAAGTCCGTTTGGGTGTTTTATTTTATTTTTCGTCAAACGATTAAATAAAAAGAAGTGACGTTATTAGCGATGTGTAGCAAACAAAACAATAAACACCATTTTCCCAAGACTCATGCATATAGCATGAGTTTACACATCTTTTCCTCATTCTCCACCTCCCACCTCAAGAACACAAGGCTTTTCTCTCAAGTATCATAAGTCCATTCTTCCAAATCCGCCAAAAGTGTAAGTTTTCCTTCCTAAATTCATTCATACAACACTTAATCTAGTGTTTATACATCATTTCATCCATGGATTCTTGGTTTTTACATAGATCTTCAACTATTCTTCAAAACACCAAGAACACCAAGAACACACACTAGTGTTCTTGGGTCCTAAACACTCTTACAAGCTTCCTATAAGTAAGTATACTCTTCCTAACTAGTTATTTGCTTAGTGTGCTTACAACTCCATGGAATGAACACCAAAAATCCCCAAGAACATGTGTTTATGGTTTGGGGATCTCCCAAAACCGTAAACACCCCCAAAGGGTGTTTTGATGCCCCTAACACCTTCTAATGTTTGGATAAGAGGCTAAGAACTTACATGCATGAACTAAGAACCACAAAACACGAAAAGAATGAAGTGGCCAAGCGTTTACGGCCGTAAACTCTAGGGTTTACGACCGTAAACTCCCAAGGAGTGGTCCAAGGACCGTAAACTCCAAGGGAGTGCCATTTCGAACCCTAACCACTTCCTAAGCCTTTGATTCAACCCTAGGACACTTCTTTGTGAAACATGAGACCTTGAAACACCCAAATGCACCATTCCCATGAGTTTACGGCCGTAAACTCATGGGGGGAATGGTCCATCAACCGTAAACACATATAGGGTGATCATTTGAAGTGTAAACTCCATAGTGAGGTCATACACCCCTTAGAAGCAACCCTTAGCACTCCTAGCACTTGAAACGAAGTGTTTTCATGCATTAGAGTGTCTTTACTTACTTAATTAGTGATTAATTAACTAATTAGATACATTTATGTATCACTACATATTACATAGGATCCGTGTGTGTGTTCAAGTCCTCACTTGACACCTAGCATCCTACCCGACACTTCCATCCAAACTACTCACTGCAGGTGAGTTCATACCCCTTAATTAACCTTTTAAATGTTTTTAAATGCTTTTATGGGGGGGGGGGGAATACAAGTTGAATCAAACAAGTTATAGTATCAATCACATGTGATTTATAACTTGCAACCAAAAGGATTTTCTATACTTTCAACTGCTTTGCCAACAAAACTACTTCAAATGTTTATCAAACTCATTTTCGTATTAAATTGTTATAAAACTATTTCCAAACTCTTTTAAACTTCTTTTATTCCCAAACCATATTTACACCAATATGTATATATATATATATATATATATATATATATATATATATATATATATATATATATATATATATATATAAGTAAGACTTGAAGGACTTAGGACTAATAGCTCACCTTACTTCCTGTTCTTGTTTGATTGTGGGCTTAGGGTATTTTGTTATTTGTCCGACTGTCGTTGAATTCTTAGTTATATATCATCTATACTTGTGTTAGATATAAAAGTCTTCATTTCAATTCAGTGCCCTTGTGTATCAAAGGCATGCAACCAACATTACTATTTAACTATAATAGGTATAGTTAAGGATTACTACTCATTACTACTATGGCAATGACATCTACCCGAGTCAGTACAACTATGAGTCAATACATGATAAATACTATACAAAGAGAATACTATATGCTATCCAAGAGAACACTCTATACATTATACCAGAAAATACATTATACAATATACAAGAGAATATACTAAAACAGAATGTGACATACTACTTCTCGATACGACACTTCATTGTGCTATCACCGTGTAACCAGAGTCTCCTGGAGGGAGAGCGGGCATTATGTGTATAGATCTATACGGGACAGACACTCCCACATCCCGACTGCTAGCTACAGTCCGAGCCGACTAGGCCCAGGGGTGACACAATGTCACCATACTACGTGTGACATGGAGGGTCATCAGTTATTCGATCGTCAATCAGCATGGTTACATACGAGTTCACATTCAAACCTTTAATTAACACTTTAAGAGTTGACTTAGTTGACTTCTAGAGTCCAGTTTGGAACTAAGTGTTTTATTGATATTAGTAGCTCGGGGAGCTAGCGGAGCATCGGTTCAGAGAGTGGTCGGACAGAAACCAGAGGGTTATCAGCAAAGTCAGCAGTGCGATGTGAGTCTCCTCACTGTTTGTATGGGTCTACGGCCACAATGCCGACCCATTTAGTTTATGTATGGTAGGAAGACCCGGGGGTTAGCCCTAGGCATTATGCATGAAAGACCAGGAGGAGGCTTCTCGCACACAGTATGTTATTATGTATGGTAGGAAGACCCGGGGGTTAGCCATAGGCATTATGCATGAAAGACCAGGAGGAGGCTCCTGGCACACAGTATGTTATTATGTATGGTAGGAAGACCCGGGGTTAGCCCTAGGCAACATGTATGAAAGACCAGGAGGTGGCTCCTGGCACACTGTATACTATTATGAATGAAAGACCAGGAGGTGGCTCCTGGCACACTGTATGCTGAGTAACCTTGTAGAGTAGTAGGTATAGTTGTCTTTGTGATGCTTGCATGGAAGACCAGGGGGTGGCCCTTGGCACTTGTCTGTAAGACCCAGGGAGTGGCCCCCAGGCTTGACAAGAAAGACCACGTGCGGCCTGTGGCAATACAGCAAGACTATGTTTGGCACATAGCACTTTACTTGATTATGAATATGTTTGTTATGTATGGCTCATGGTTACGTATGGTATGTATGGATCGGTTGGTTTGTATGGTATGTGGTATCTGGGGAACTCACTAAGCTTCGTGCTTACGGTTTTCAGTTTTGGTTTCAGGTATTCAGTTTTCAGAAGTGGAGCTCGAAAGGGTTGCAGTGCACACACCATGACAAGTTAGCCTGGGATGTTTACTCTGATAATTAAACAAGTGTTTTGGAAATGAAACTATGATTTGTCATATAAACCCTTTTAGTATGTTTGAATGACTTAATGCTATGAATCAGTAATGTTTTTAAAAGAAATTTTTGGACTCGAAATCCGGGATGTTACAGAAAAAGTGTCAATATTTAAGTTGGTGAGTTCATAACAGTTTATATGACATTAGTAAGCCTTTCCGTGAAAAGATATCGTTTTTGTTTCCAGAAAATCCGATATTTTCTAATAATGAAATGTAAGCCGTTCACTTGTAAAATACGGGTGTTTGTTCCAGAAAATCCAATATTTTCTAAAGAATGAGATGTAAGCTGTAAAAGTTCCAAACTGAAATGTACCAGTGTTTTCCATACATTAAAGTAGTAATATGTAGTTTTATTCGTATATAAAATTATTTGAAGAAGTGTGTTTTCGTGTAAAATATACGTATCGTCGTCTCATTATGTGAGTTTCTATAACCGTGCTAGCCATGACTTGCCTGCCTCGACGTTCTTCAGGCGTCAAGATATCTATGACATTTGTCACCCATAACCTGCCGGTCTGGCTCTAGCTAACAACCAGGGTGTGGGATCATCAGTCCTGCATAGATCTATACACAAGTATCACGCTCTCGTATCGGAGATTCCGGTTATAAATACATGACTTTCTTATATACCTCAGTTAGGTACGGTGAAGACAGCCTCTCACAATTTCCATTCAACGAGTGTACGTGTTTTTGAACTGAAAACGTTTGTAAATGACGTTATCCCATATTTCCTGGATAACGTCGAAAGTGTCGTAAAACAGCGATATATGTACTTTATATCGTTTTTCCCCTTTGCTCAACGGGTTACAAAGGGGCAAAGTTTCGTAAAATATATTAGTAAAATTTCGAATAAATGAACGTTTTGTATTTGAAATATATATATATATATATATATATATATATATATATATATATATATATATATATATTTGTACGAATAATGTAATGATTATCAAAATGTTGTTCGTGAAATCACACGCGATTGATAGTAAAACCATTTCGTGTTTTTAACGCTTTTCGTAAAATAGTATAATAACGTATTCAAAATGTTCGTGTTTATAACGAAAATATTATTGTGTGTTAATTGTATTCCCCCCTAAAACATAGAAAAAGTCTTGAAAATGTAGGGGTATGAACTCACCTTATGTGCAGTTGCGGTTTGATAACGAGGTGACGATGATGATCTTTACGTCAGAATATTCGGAAACGATTGAAATCCTAATCGTTTTAACACATACAAATGTGTAAATAAAATGAAATAATCATAAGAAGAATGTATAACACTATGATATTAAGTGGACTTACCAAAATGCTAAGGAATGAGTCTCAAAAATGAAGCTCCAGGGAAATTTGATTCTTGAGTTTTGAGAGGAACTGAATGTCGATACTTGAGAGAGACTTGGAAATGAATGGTGTTTAACTGAGAAGTGTTTTAAATAAGCTTTGGACGTGAATTTATATGGGAAAAAGAGGGTAAGGTGAATTGACAGTGAAGTGATATTTACCTGGGTAAGAGCACTTATCACCTTGGGAAGTTAAATTTGACCAGTCAAGTGGCACCACTTGGCCACTTTATGGATGATTACGGTCAAATGGAGGAGTTTACTGCCAAGCATGACCGAAATCTCACATTCCCAGTTACTAGAAGGTGATTTCGGTCCTAATGGACCTCAAAGAAGAGATTTTGGTTCAAAGTGGTGGGGATTTCGGCCTTAGTGGGCTTTAGCCTTTGTGATTTCGGTCCTATACATTCCTAAAGAAGATGTTTTCGGTCCTATATGGTCCCATGAAAGAGATTTCGGTCCTTATATGGCCAAAAACTCAAGGATGGTGGACCCTAAATTGGAACATTCTAACCATGTGTGTTATTTGACTTTTGTTGACCCTTTTTACTCCTAATGTCTTGTAACTTATTTTAGCTTATTTCCACATGTTTTCCCACTTATATTAACACACACACACACACACACACACATATATATATATATATATATATATATATATATATATATATATATATATATATATATATATATATCTTATGTAAGTATGGTTTCAAGTTGAAATTCACACGATAACATATATACAAACATGCCCTTATGGCTAATGGTGATTTAATGTAACAAGGTTACAATGTGGTTTTCAAGGTATATTTGTATAATAACTTATATAAACATGCCCTTATGGCATTCAAAGTTTTATTGTATCAATGCTATGATGTGAGTTCACTTGTACATGGTTACAGTTTACACTTGTTTGTTTTAGAATTTTTTCAGTTGTCACATCATCCCCCCGTTAGAGGGAATTTCGTCCCGAAATTCGAACTTTGAGTGGGATTTCAAGTGTTGGGGAAAAGATGTGGATACTTTTGTTTCATTTGGTCTTCTCGTTCCCATGTGAATTCAGGTCCTCGTTTGGCGTTCCAGCGGACCTTCACTATTGGTATGCGGCTTTGTTTTGTTCGCTTGACTTCTCTATCCAGGATTTCCACTGGCTCTTCGATGAAGTTGAGACTCTAATTTACCTCGATTTCATCGAGTGGGATCACAAGAATCTCGTCGGATAGACACTTCTTTAGGTTTGATACGTGGAAGGTGGGGTGTATGTTATTAAGTTCTTGTTGTAGTCGGAGTTTATAAGCTACCAGACCAATCCTTGGAAGGATCTCAAATGGTCCGATATATCTTGGATTCAACTCCCATGCTTTCCAAAGCGTATCATCCCTTTCCAAGGTGAGACCTTTAATAGAACATGGTCACCCACCTGGAATTCCAAGGGTTTACGTGTCTTATCCGCATAACTCTTTTGTCGGTGCCTCGATACTTTCATCCGTTCGCGGATTTGGACGATCTTCTCCGTTGTCTCCCTTATGATCTCGGGGACAGTGAGAGTACTGCCAGGTACTTGCCCCTTTGCTAGTTGTGTGTCACCCACTTCAGGCCAGCACAGAGGTGATCTGCACTTGCGGCCATAGAGGACATCGAATGGGGCCACTCCGATGCTAGTGTGATAGCTATTGTTGTATGAGAATTCGAAAAGGGGTAAATGGACATCCCAAGATTTACCGAAGTCTATCACGCAAGCTCTCAACATATCCTCCAATGTTTGGATAGTTCTTTTACTCTGCCCGTCGGTCTGTGGGTGGTAGGCCGTACTCATGTCCAACCTAGTTCCCAAGGATTTTTGTAGTGACTGCCAAAACCGTGAAGTGAATCTACTATCTCTGTCGGAGATAATGGATATTGGTACTCCATGCAGTCGCACGATTTCTTTGATGTATGTTCTGGACAGTTTCTCCATTTTTTCCATCTCTTTTATTGGTAGGAAGTGTGCGGATTTAGTTAACCTGTCAACGATCACCTAGATGGTGTCGAGTCCACCTGTTGTCTTGGGTAACTTGGTGATGAAATCCATGGTTATCCGCTCCCACTTCCACTCAGGTATTTCTGGTTGTTGAAGTAAACCCAAGGGCTTTTGGTATTCTACCTTGACTTTGGCACAAGTCAGACACTTGCTCATGTAGGTAGAGATATCGGCTTTCATGTTCGGCCACCAATAAAGTTTCTTGAGATCCAGATACATGTTATCTGAACCAGGATGAACGGAGTATCAAGTCTTGTGGGCCTTGTTCATGAAAACATCTCTGAATCCTCCAAACTTTGGTGTCCAGATCCGATTAATGAGATAACGAGCTCCATCTCCCTTGACCTCCAGATTTTTCTCCATTCCTCTCAAGGATTCTTCCGAGACATTTTCAGATTTCAAGGCTTCCAGCTGAGCCTCTTTGATCTGAGTGGATAGGTGTGAATGGATAGTTATGGTCAATGAATTTACTCGACGACCCGAGTATTCTTTTCGGATGAGGGCATCCGCTACTACATTGGCCTTGCCTGGATGATAGAGAATTTCACATTCGTAATCATTTAGTAGCTCCACCCACCGTCATTGCATCATGTTTAGTTCCTTTTGATCGAAAATGTGTTTGAGACTTTTATGGTCAGTGAAGACGGTGCATTTGGTGTCGTAAAGGTAATGCCTCAAGATCTTCAGGGCGAACACTACTGCCCCTAGCTCGAGGTCATGTGTTGTGTAGTTCACTTCGTGAGTCTTAAGTTGTCTCGAGGCATAGGCAATGACATTTCCCCGTTGCATGAGCACACACCCAAAACCCTGATTCGAAGCGTCGCAATAGACCACAAAGTCATTGGTTCCTTCTGGAAGAGACTGATGGGTTTTGTATACTACAACATCCTATGGTGCACATACAATCCTAAATACCTTGGATATATGTTTTCATTAATTATACATGTAATGATGTTTCCAAGGTATTAAGCCTATAACTAGCATGCGATTGACATATACCATACAAGATACTAGTTAGGGTAACATACCTTTTATGTAGCTTGAAGTCTTGATGTATTTGGCCTTAAGAGCTTAGCCCCAATAGTGTGGAAGCCTCAAATGAAGTCACAACACATCATGGACAAAGGTGGAACTTGAGAGAGAATCTCCATGCACCAAAAACACCCATGAACTCCAAGAACATGAATGTAGGCGTTTTTTTGCTAAGGAGTGCACCGTTATATGTTGGATTCCAAGGGTCATGGGTATAACCCAAATCCATACCCATGGGTTTTATGATCCATGGTTCATGTCGCCCAACTCTTTATGTATCCATACATAAACTTGGTCCAACATGGATCATAAGCCCAACACATATAAATATAACTAATTACCATAATTAGTCCCCATAGATTTAATTAGTCTCTTTTGATCACTAAATTAATTTCAAATTAATTCTTGATCAATACTAATTAAAACATATGATTTCATATTAATATATTATAACTTATAATATATTAATAAATCATATATAACCTTCTCTTAAGAGTCCATCCTAACAAATTGTCCTGATTATATGCAACCCAAATGGACCATGCTACTCTCGGGTCAAGTACATACCAATAATAGTTATGGGCTTAGACATCTAATCCAATAGTCTCCCACTTGGATAAGTCTAAAACTATTATTTCACGTATGACTCCAAAACCCGACTAGCAATCGTAGCTCTTAAAAGCAGTTGTCGAAATCTGACCTAGTCAATGACACGTCCATTAGATAAGGGATCATATATTCCTCCATTCTAGATATCATATGGACTGAGAAATGGATTATAATCATTCTCTCTATCCATATATTGTTTCCCGATTTCCGATTTATGACGACCGACTAATTGAACAAATCAAATCAGTCCAAGCCCGGCCGAGCACTTACGTTTGTCATCACTAAATCATCGAGGGGCCCACAAATATCGCTTTTATCCCCCCACGGGTAAAAGGAATGGATAAAATTCGACTCATATGCTTGTACTAACTACTTTTTGAATCATACACAAAGGCACGTTTTATAACATCAAGTTACTGATGTGTTTTCGTACAATCAATGTACAACCAACTTATAGTCAACAACTCATATCTCTAGGTTTGAAGAATATAAGATATTATTGTCTTATGATCACTCGTGAGAAAATCCATGAAGTGATTCAAATGAGCGTGGGTTTAATCCAATACTCAAATCTTATTCCAGGAGATCTCATGAAGATTGCAGCTATGTCTAGGCCACCTAGATAAACTACAGACCCATTCATGACAGTCTTGCCTCAATACCTACTTCCAAAGTATGATCAACTGTGGATGGTTTGAATAACCTAGTTATTCGGGAAGTCAAAACATGCAAAGTGAAACACAAGAATAATACTAATCCTATATGGCCCCAAAACTTTTGAGTCATATTGATTACTCATTATTCATTGTATAATGTTTCAAATAATCAACTTTATACTTGAATCAAAACAATAGTTGTCCCATGCTCCAAGCATGTGTTGGATATAGTGTCTAAGTCCATAACTTTATTTGGTATGTACTTGACCCGACCCGGCATGGTCCATTTGGGTTGCATGACATTGCAATACTTGGATAGACTAAATGAGAGAATAAGGCACTTATGATTACTAATATATTATAAGTTCTAATATATTAATAATAGTATTATTTAATTAGTATTGATCAAGTATTAATCTAGTATTAATTTGGTGATCAAAGTGAGACTAATTAAATATATAGGGTTGATTATGACAATCATCAATTCTTTTATGGTGGATTAATGATCCATGGTTTATGGGTTTGGTTATAACCATATGGAGCTCCATGGATAGTCCATGGGAGTTACAAACCAATGGGTCATGAGAAATCAAGAGTCATGACAATTAAGGGCATTCATGTGTAAACCCTAATTGTGACAACACTATAAAAGAAACCCTATGGCTAGCAAAATGATGATCTAGTGGACCTAGTGTTACTAGAGAGGGCATAACCGATTTTGAGGCTAAGTGACATTCTCTCAAGTTATTCCAAGTCTTGTGGTGTTGTGTGAAGCATTTGAGGCACAACATTTGGGGTGCTAGGCTCACAAAGTCTTGAAGGAATCCAAGCAACAACAAGGTATGTATTTCTACTAGGTTTTATGTTTTATGTAATCCCCATGCCATGCTAGTTAGGAAATAACCTTGAAAAAGAAATTTGCATGTATATAGAGAAAACATAGATTCAAGGTTATTAGGGTTGCATGTACACTTAGGAAGTGTTAGAATGCTCAAAAACCCATCAGTGGTATCAGAGCCTAGGATTGTTTTCTGTATACTTGATGCAAAACTGCTTAAAAATCGAAAATTCTGCATTCTGACGACTGGACTCGCCGAGTCCATGGGGAGGACTCGCCGAGTCCATGAACAAATTTATCCTACTCGACGAGTAGAATAATGCACTCGGCGAGTAGGAGCGTGCTGGACAGTTTTTTCGAGTTTTGTTGCTGGAAATGGATTAAGATCATTATCCCAATCTGTTTTGGACTTGTAAAATCTGTTTTTCAAAATGATAATGATTATGTTAACCCATTTTACATGACTTTTATCAATTTTCAAGTATTGTATATGTTTATATGATTTTCTTGAAATTGCTTGACATGAATTTGTGTTCTTATGAGTTTTTAGAAGATCATAGGAATTATATGTAACCTCCATGTATGTTTAATTCATGATCTTAATTGCAATGATGGTGTCCATAACTTGTCCTCAAGTTATGGATAACCAAAAGTCACTTCTTTAAATTGTGATTAAAGAACTAAAGAGGTTTCATAAAATGAAGAGTCTTCATTTTTATGAACCATTAAAACTCATAAGTTACAAATTGAAGAGATTGAAGAGACTTGGAATAGTTTCAAATCTTGCCCTCAAGTTTTGGAATTTGAAAAGTCTTACACTTTAATACTTTAATTCCAAATTAAACCTTAGATTTTTAAAAGGTTTAAAAATCAACACTTATACTATTATTATAATTTTATTATATAGATATGTATAAGAATATGTCATTCTTACCGTTAGTAGGCCTCATTCACGAAGCCGGTCTATAAGGGGGGTATAAGGTTGTTGCCTATAAAATGGTGACTTAATGGGTGTCCACTCTCACCCATCGCTTCCTTGATCGGTGGAGGGTCGTTAGCCGAACGGGTAGGATACGAATTTAAATACTCGTTAAAAGTATAATGAATTATAAAGTAACTATACATTATAAATTCCCAATCTTAGTTACTTTAGGAAAATGTGAAATTGGCGCTAGCCCATAAAATTACACTTTGTACCTTACCAAGTCGTTAGTGGAGCGTGTGTGGTTAACCGGCACTCTAACATGGACTAGTAAGAGTGGCAAAGGGTAACTTAACTTTATTATAGATCGGTGGAGCGTGTGTGGTTAACCGGCACATCGATTAGGTAATATTGTTGAGGGTACCAAGTCAATTTGTATGGTTATTCACACCTTGTTTGTGATCCTCGGCATCCCAGTCACAAACTTGAGAGGGCACAATCGAGATTCAAACATGCCATTGAAAAGTTCAATGTATCTCAAAAGATCTAGGAGTTTCAAAACCAATAAAACCTAATAATAAAATATTTCGTTCTTATGGTGGAAATTGGTAAATCGTCATTTACCTACCTTCAAATATTTTATAGTATGGATTACGGCATCCCTCTTCCAACTATAAATAGTTTGTTGGATCCTAGCCTTAATATTTCATTTGGGTGAATTATTAAGGATTCCTAATCTAATGAAACTTGTCTTTCTTTCCTTTCAGATGTCTTCCAACAATGCTTCTGGCTCAAACCCAACAGGCTCCTTTTCCCTTATGAACTTGTGTGGTAAGGTCATCTTTGATGGATCCAATTTCAATGAGTGGATCAGAAACATCAGAATCATTACCCGCTATGAGGACAAAGAATATGTCCTCGATAGGGAGCTTAAGGTTGTGAGTGAAGCCACTGCTACTCCTGAAGAGTTTGTGGAGTTTGTTGCACATGAAAAGGATGCTACTAAAGTAGCATGCATCATGATGGCCACCATGACTCCTGAACTTCAAAAATCCTATGAAGATTTCTACCCCTATGAGATGCACCTGGATCTGATGGAAAGGTACCATCAGAGCGCACGTCAGGAGAGGTATGAAATCATCTCCTCCATGATAACCGCAAGGATGAAGGATGGTGAACCCATCACCGGTCACTTGCAGAAGATGCAAAGGTTCGTTGACCGGTTGCTGAAGCTAAATGTTGACTTTCCTGAGGAAATGGCGATTGACATCATTCTCCATTCCTTACCTCCAAGTTATGATCAGTTTCGTATGACTTATCATATGAACAAGGAGGAAGTCACACTTAGCAAACTTCAAGGACTCTTAAGGACAACTGAGAATGGCCTTAAGGGTAAAGCGGTTGCTACTTCTACTCCTTCAACAGCCCCTGTTCTGGCTATTGGGCAGGGAAAAGGTAAGAAGAGGAAAAGCCCTTCGAAGGGTACCAAGGGTAAGACTCTTGATGGTTCCTCTTCAAGTGGGACAAAGAAAGGTCCCATTACTCCTTCTTCAAACCCAAAGGAAGCACAGTGCTTCTATTGCCAGGATAAGGGACACTTCAAGCGAAGCTGCCCTAAATATCTGCAAGATGTAAAGGATGGGAAGGTTAAACCCACCCATGCAGGTATTTACACAATATTGTCTAATAACTCATCTAATGCTAATTCTTGGGTGCTTGATACAGGGTGTGGTATTCATATTTGTACTGATTTGCAGGCACTAAGAAGAAGCGAGCAAGTGGAGCACGGGAAGATAAACTTAGTCATGGGCAACAGGAAAGCATCACCTGTTACCAAGATAGGAGTTTATTCTTTATTGCTTAATAATGGGTTAATGTTAGATTTGAATAAGTGTTGTTACTCGCCCGAAATGGCGAGAAATATTATTTCTTTTCATGGCTTGTACAAACAAGGTTTTTCATTTTCATTTGATAATAAAAATGGTGCTATTAATGTTTATTACAATGATGTACTTTACTTTAAAGCATTACCTTGTGATGGTGTATATGAAGCTGTGAATGTTGTAGACAATCTAGGAAATAATGTGTTGTATATTGATTCTTCAGATAGCTTGGATAAAGCATCCTTGTGGCATTGTCGTCTTGGACATGTTAACAAGAAGCGCATAGGCCAACTCCAAAAGGCTGGAGTCTTGGAATCATTTGACCTCAAGTCAGATGATAGTTGCGAGTCTTGTTTACTTGGAAAAATGACAAAGTCACCCTTCACAGGTACTTGTGATAGGGGTGAAGGTTTGTTGGACCTTGTACACACGGATGTGTGTGGGCCCTTCAGAGTTGCTACAAGGGATGCTAATCGCTATTATGTGACTTTTACTGATGATTACAGTAGATATGGATATATTTACTTAATCAAGCATAAGTTAGAAACCTTTGAAAAGTTCAAAGAGTTTAAGAAGGAAGTGGAGAATCAATTGGGCAGGAACATCAAGATGCTCCGATCCGATCGGGGAGGAGAGTATCTTAGCATTGAGTTCCTTGACTATCTTAAGGAATGTGGGATTGTCTCACAATTGACACCTCCCAAAACACCACAGTTGAATGGTGTAGCTGATAGGCGCAATCGAACCTTGTTGGATATGGTTCGTTCCATGATGAGTCGAGCTTCGTTACCAATCTCTTTCTGGGGGTATGCCTTAGAGACTGCCGCGCATATCCTTAATCTAGTCCCTACTAAAAAGGTTGACAAAACACCTCATGAGATGTGGACTGGGAAAGTTCCCAATTTGGACCACATCATAATTTGGGGTTGTGAAGCTTTCGTGAGGCGTGAGACTCATGATAAGCTTGAACCTCGAAGTGAGAGGTGTATTTTCATCGGCTACCCACAAAGATCCTTTGGTTACCTCTTCTACAAACCCAGTGATAATGTGGTCTTTGTAGCAAGAAGAGGAGTCTTTCGTGAGAGAGAATTCATAAGCCAAGGGGACAGTGGGAGGCAAATTGACCTTGAAGAGCTTCAAGAGTCAAGCGGTGAAGGAACCTCAAATGCTATCGACCAACCTGAGGAGGAAACTCCTGTTGATCCGATAGATGAGTCTGTACCTCCAAGACGTTCCACTAGGGTGAGGAACACACCTGATTTTTATTATGGTTATCACATCACCACTGAAGGTGATACATTTATTAGTGATAGTACACTAATAGATTTGGATGAACCTAATAATTACAGGGAAGCCATGGCAGGCCATGAGTCTGCTAAATGGAAGGAGGCTATGGACAGCGAGATTCAGTCCATGTATGACAATCAAGTTTGGAACTTGGCTGACAATGTACCAGGTCGTAAGACAGTTGGGTGCAAATGGATCTTCAAGAAGAAGACCGACATGGATGGGAAGGTACATACTTACAAAGCGCGACTGGTTGCGAACGGCTTTACTCAAACTACGGGAGTTGACTATGATGAGACCTTCTCACCAGTAGCTAAGATTAAGTCTATTAGAGTATTGTTAGCCATAGCTGCATTTCATGATTATGAAATATGGCAAATGGATGTCAAAACCGCTTTCCTTAATGGAAAGTTGGCCGAGGATGTTTACATGGCTCAACCAGAGGGTTTTGTCGATACAAGATATCCTAATAGAGTGTGTAAGCTTGATAAATCCATTTATGGATTGAAACAAGCATCTCGCAGATGGAATCTTTGCTTTGATGAGAAAGTCAAAGAGTTTGGCTTTTCTAGGAGTGAGGATGAGTCTTGTGTGTATGTCAGGGCTAGTGGGAGCATAGTTAGCTTCTTGGTGTTGTATGTGGATGACATACTTCTCATAGGAAACGACGTCCCAACCTTGCAGGAGGTTAAGTCCTGGCTTGGGAAGTGTTTCGCTATGAAGGACCTTGGGGAAGCTGCCTATATCCTAGGGATAAGGATATTGAGAGATAGGAGTAAGAGACTAATTGGACTTAGTCAAAGTACTTACTTGGATAAGGTGCTGAAGAGGTTCAGTATGCAAGATTCCAAGAATGGAGAATTACCAATCCAGAGTAATGCCAAGCTGAGTAAGACTCAGAGTCCGAGTACAGAGGCTGAGATAGCTGAAATGAGTCATATACCATATGCTTCCGCTGTGGGCTCGATCATGTATGCTATGACTTGTACTCGCCCTGATGTGGCCTTTGCTTTGAGCATGGTCAGTAGATATCAAGGGAACCCTGGCAAGGCACACTGGACAGCGGTAAAGAACATTCTCAAGTATCTGCGGAGGACTAAGGATTGGGTCCTTACCCTCGGAGGCAGTGATGACTTGAGAGTGGAAGGATATAGCGATGCTAGCTTCCAGACTGATAGGGATAATTTCCGCTCTCAGTCGGGCTGGGTCTTTATCCTAAATGGAGGGGCAATTGCTTGGAAAAGTTCCAAGCAGGAGACAGTAGCTGATTCTACTTGTGAATCAGAGTACATAGCAGCAAGTGAAGCAGCTAAGGAGGCGATATGGCTAAAGAACTTCATCGGAGACCTTGGAGTTGTACCAGCTATAAAGGAGCCAATGGAAATTTTCTGTGACAGCGAAAGTGCGGTTGCTTTGGCTAAGGAACCAAGAGATCACGGGAGATCTAGGCACATTGACAGAAAATACCATTTCATCAGACATCGAATAGAAGAAGGACTCCTCGTGGCTAAGAGGGTATCATCAGATGAGAACCCGGCAGATCCCCTCACGAAGGGACTGAGCAGGGTTAAGCATTTACAGCATGCGAGGCGCATTGGGCTGAAGGATGATATTAGTTTCAATAATTAGATTCCTGAAACTTGTAAAATGTAATTGACATTTGATGATAAATAAAAGTTGTTATTTATTTATGAGTAAGGTGTTACTATCTTGTGTTGATTGTTTACTATGTTTCAATTTTGCATGTTTTTACTTCCAGAATAATTATGTTATTATTCAAACCATCCACAGTCAGTCAAACTTTGGAAGTAAGTATTGATTTAAGACTGTCATGAATTTGGCTTGTATGATTTGTCTGAAAGTGCTTTGGACAATGCAATGGTTGCTACAACATTCATGAGTACTCATAAGGGCTGAGTATTGGATCCAACCCACGCTCACTTACATCACTTCATGGAATTTATCTCGAGTGATCGTGAGATGGTAATATCATATAAATCTTCAAACCTAGAGATATGAGTTGTTGACTATGAATTGGTTATTCATTGATTGTACGAAAACGCATTGGTAACTCGATGTTATAAAACGTGCCTTTGTGAATAATTCAACAAGTAGTTAGTACAAGCATATCAGTCGAAGTTTATCTGTTCCTTCTAGAAATAGAAGCGATATCTGGGCCCCTCGATGATTTGGTTTTGACCTATGTACCGGGCCCGGTCAGAACCTAATTGATGTGTTCAATTTAGTTCTATGTCGAAACAAATCAGAGATCGAGAAACAAATGCTGGACAATAAGTAAGACCATGTTCCATGTGTTTGTCTGGCTGATATCATGAGAATAGAGGATTGTATGATCACTTATCTTAAATGGCGTATCATCATCATCTCAGTTCCGAGAGACTTTGAAAGAGATACGATTGCTAGTCGGATTTTGAAGTCATATTTGCAAATATAGTTATTAGACTTATCCAAGTGGGAGACTGTTGGATATAGTGTCTAAGTCCATAACTTTATTTGGTATGTACTTGACCCAACCCGACATGGTCCATTTGGGTTGCATGGCATTGCAATACTTGGATAGACTAAATGAGAGAATAAGGCACTTATGATTATTAATATATTATAAGTTCTAATATATTAATAATAGTATTATTTAATTAGTATTGATCAAGTATTAATCTAGTATTAATTTGGTGATCAAAGTGAGACTAATTAAATATATAGGGTTGATTATGACAATCATCAATTCTCTTATGGTGGATTAATGATCCATGGTTTATGGGTTTGGTTATAACCATATGGAGCTCCATGGATAGTCCATGGGAGTTACAAACCAATGGGTCATGAGAAATCAAGAGTCATGACAATTAAGGGCATTCATGTGTAAACCCTAATTGTGATAACACTATAAAAGAAACCCTATGGCTAGCAAAATGATGATCTAGTGGACCTAGTGTTACTAGAGAGGGCATAACCGATTTTGAGGCTAAGTGACATTCTCTCAAGTTATTCCAAGTCTTGTGGTGTTGTGTGAAGCATTTGAGGCACAACATTTGGGGTGCTAGGCTCACAAAGTCTTGAAGGAATCCAAGCAACAACAAGGTATGTATTTCTACTAGGTTTTATGTTTTATGTAATCCCCATGCCATGCTAGTTAGGAAATAACCTTGAAAAAGAAATTTGCATGTATATAGAGAAAACATAGATTCAAGGTTATTAGGGTTGCATGTACACTTAGGAAGTGTTAAAATGCTCAAAAACCCATCAGCATGCACACTATGTTTACCTATGGTCCTTTGTTTGTGGAATAGATGAATTGACAACATTTCAAATGATACTCATTTCACAATTCCAAATCCTTATCGCAAATGTAAAAATACAAGATTCTTTGCCATTTATTGAAATCTGTTAGATTCTAAACTTATATGCATTGATCCTTTTGTAATGACTATGCACAAAAGTCACAAAGACTCGGCAACAGACATTACAAAGTACTCCATTGGAGAGCAATTCCATGGAAACGAAGTGTCACATTCAAAGTACATTCCTTTGAACATCCTTCTTGCATTAAGTTTCCTAATCTTACACAGATTTAAAGAATAACTTCCATTTATGGAAACATTTCCATATTCCCATTTTGACTATCACTTCTGAACAATAGTTGTCTCTTTTCAGAATATGTCAATATGGTCCTTCCAAAATTTAACACTATACTTCCAACTGTCCATGAGTAACCAATCTTTGGTAAGCCTCAGATTGTCCTCGACAATTGCTTAATCATTTTAGTCATATCCAGTTCTATTCCTTTTTCCCTCTTAATGCCCTAGGCATTTCGAAAAATTAGAACGGATGAATATTACAGCACATGTAATCGATCCTATATCTGAAACATATGGGACATGTTCATGATGTTTCACATAAAGTCATGATACTAGACCAATCTTTTTCTATAATATTTCTGTTTCTATTTGCCATGTTCTCATAATTCAGATGATGAAAATGGATGCCGTAATCATAATCGAATTTTAGAACGCAAATAATATTTCCATATATAGAATTTCCTTATGTTGAACCATTCCAACATAACATTCATATATATACTTGACTAAATTTGATTAAAATCTCAATCTAAGCTTGTAAAATTGAAATGAAGTATAATTTCCTCTCCCTTAATTATAGCAAAACAACTTTTCAAACCCTGCAACTTTGCAAATTGACACTTTTGTTTTCTATAACTAATATTGCTAACTTGAAACACCTAACATAATAATCGTCCTCCCACTAACATGATAATTCTTAGCATAAAATTTATGCTCCCACTAGCTTTGACATGTATCCAGAAATCAGCTGGACTTCTAGAAATCAATACTTTATTGACTTTCTTACCAAAATTTAGATTTCTGATACAAGATGCTTTGATAAGACTTTATCAAAATCATACACCTTTCCTTAGATAGCTCATATGTGTGTCTAAACAATTACGAAGAGGGATGCCGTAATCATAATGTTTAGACCTTTTTCCATTCTCACTAGTCCATGTTAGTGTGCCGATTAACCACACACGCTCCACTAACGACTTTGAGAATGCAAATATCACAATTGCTTACTTTAAAATCTACTTAGTGAAAGCGTTTCATCACCATCATTTTCATGAATCGGAGAGAAACCTTATGACACTTAGATTTTTATGGTGTATGTGTTCCTATCCATGTGAATTTGTCAAAACCATAATCACAAGACAAGTTTAGTGACAAATCCAAGCTCTTATGGACTGAACTTGTTCAATCGTAACTTCTTGCCACTTGGCAGCACAAAGACCTACCATTGCTTCCAAGTAGTTATGCAAACAAGTGAGAACTCATATAACTCACAAGCATAGTCAACTTTAACTGGAATAGGCATAGAAATAAAAATATGTCAACACGATAGGTTATAAACCTCAAGTCGTGTGCTAGTGATAAACAACATGTTTTATTCTTGATTAGTTCTTGAAACTTTTTTTCAAGGTCTTTAAAACTCCCACTGACCTCTTGACATATATGTTTCTCATATCAAGAACCATTCCTTGACAAAACAAATATTCAAGAGTTAGTGTTGATTCTTATCAAGAAAAACACTTCACACCATTGGTCTTAGTTGGTCTTTGTTTTATCCAAAACATCACAACTTACCAATTTCAAATGTACAAGAGTAGAAAGCATTTTACTCTACATTTAACAAGTGTAATAAACCTTTCTTAAGATTATGTCACTTGAGTTACAATCTT
Organism: Lactuca virosa; assembly: GCF_052849685.1. Lineage (NCBI taxonomy): Eukaryota > Viridiplantae > Streptophyta > Magnoliopsida > Asterales > Asteraceae > Lactuca > Lactuca virosa. The sequence goes on from NC_136434.1 coordinate 258,340,221, forward strand.
GGAGTATTACTCTAAGACTCAGTTTTGGAACGAAGTATGATTCACCTTTTGATTTAACCTTTTCAACAATTCACGATTCCTCTTCTTGGCCAAACAAATGCACCAAGATGTCCTTAGAGGATCAATTGTGATATGGTTTTTCATAATCATTAAGATGATCATAAAACATGATACTTGTTAGATGCCATTTTTGCATCTTATAGGGTAGTTTTTATTATCATTTTAGGATCATATTTTGTACATTTGCATGTCATTTATTTAAATAATGTTCATCTCATGTCTTTCGTTACAATTCCCGTACTGCTCATGTTTTTATGTCAATTTCAGATAGTTCAAGTGGAGCAGTGCTTTGGGAGCAGTTGGATGCATGTTTGGAGCTTAAATTGGCGCTTGGGATATATGAAGGATTATGAGGAAGGCTTGAAAGATGCTTTGGTCAAGAAACATTCGATTCAATTGATCGCACGAAGATAGAATTTGCAATCTAAAGTTAAAGGATGTTGCTAGCAGCTTTTACCCCCTGTCAGTATTTTGACCATATCTTGAGAACCGTAACTCCGATTGACGCGATTCAAAATGATCTGAAAAGTAGACGAATTTAGGACGTCTTAGGCACAACATGCGATCGCAACTATGGTCCATGCGATCGCATGGGGCCTTTATGCGATCGCAGGTTTGGTCGCAACTTGTCTTCTTGGTTTTTTGTGCAAAAAAATTCATTCGGGAGTGAAAACTCAATACATGCGATCGCAGGTTTGCCAAAAAGTGCCAAAATAGCATGCTACTTCATTAAAAAGGCCCGTGACGCGTTTTCGGTAATATATGCGATCGCAGGTTGTCTATATGCGATCGCATGCGCGTGCTGCTGGACGTATAAATAGACCCTCATAACCTTCCAGTAACCTAAGTTGGCGATTCCAGAGGTACCAGAAGACGAAAATACGATTTTGGAGGCGTTTTTTCTCCGATTTCAAATATTTCTGAAAAACTGAAGACTGTGGATCATCTTCTTCAAGTAGATTAGTAAGATTAGTTGTTTGATGTCTCTTTTCATCTGTTTTCATCAGATTTTGGCCATGGCTGGCTAAACCCTAGTTTTCAGTTCTGCATAAGACAAGTACTTTTCATGTGATTGATCATTAGATCTGGTTTTTGATTTGTGTTTCTATCTGGATTCTTCAGTTTTGAGCTTAATGAATGTTTGATTTGAATTCTTGTTAGTCTGATCACCTAGGTAGGGTTTTATCATTCTAGTTAATCAATTAATAGAATCCGTAATTGTTCTAATAAATTGGTAAAAGTAACAAGTATTAGATTGGTTCCGTTTTGGGATTTAACTCTGGTATAAACTGTAAAAATCATATCCTTATGCTTCCGAGCTTGTGAGAAGTATTGGGTATTGCTGAGAATTTTACAAAGAACTTAATGCACCTTTTCTGATTTAATTAAGAGCTTGTTTGATTAGACAGTAAAAAGTTAGGGTTAATTGAAGAGCTTGTTTTGATTAACTAGTTTAGGTAAAAGAGAAATTACTAGAGCTTGTTAGTTTTTCTCAGTACCAGCTTAGATAGAACGCATCTCAAATAATCAGATCTGGATTAGTTGCAAGATTAGGAAAGTCGCAGCAGAACTGGAATTGTTTTTATTATTGACTTTCATTTAATCTAATATCACTGCATTTTAGTTTTTAGTTTACAATTAAAACCCCATTTTATAATTTCTGTTTTGACTAGATGTGCCTGATGCAAAAAGGCATTGACTTTTAGGCTGTGTCCCTGAGGATTCGACCCTGTTTCCCTCTGCTATATTTTTAGTGCAACAAGCAGTGATAATTTACTTGTTTAATATGCGCACGACAACGTGTTAACAAATTGGCGCCGTTGCCGGGGACACGGTACTGCTAATAGTTTTGTGCCAAGATCTTTACGTACAGGTAATCTAGTCTTTAGGAATGGTCGAGCCAACGACCTTAAAAAAGGGCGGCTTTCCGGGAGGCAACCCGATGAGTAGTTTTTAGTTTTTTTTGCTTTCAATAAAGAGATGGTCACAGTTCCAAGCAAACTTGGGGAAATCAGAGGATCGACGGAGTTACTGAAATCCAGATTTTTCGTCAACATTCATCGTCAAAATCAGATTTCTGCAAACTTATCAGGTACATTCTTTCCTAGCTGCACATTTTTGTTTATTTTATTTATTGAGCTGTTCATTCCTCTCTGAGCATTGAAGACAATGCATCATTTTAAGCTTGGGGAGGGGATTAGTGTAAAAAATTTGCATTTTTTGTTAAAATTTCAAATTTTCAGTTTTAATTTTAAAATTCTCAAGTTTTATTTTTATTTTTGCATTTTATTCTATTGCATTTGCATATTAAGAAATCTGAAAAATCCAAAAATATTTTATTTTCTGTTTTTATTTTTCTGCATTCATAAAAAAAAGTTCAAAAAGATTTTATTTCTAGTTATTTTTATTTAATTTTCTACATACCAAAATAAAAAAATCAAATAAAAAATAAAAATTACCTGAGATGTGGATTTCTTTTTACATTCGATAGCTCTGTTAAGATTAAGTGTGATAATTACCGAAAATAACGGTCTCATTACAATCAATTTTAAGAATTATCTTTTCAAGTACTTTAAATGTTTTCAATATGAACCAACATATGAGTCAGATAATTTTTGCAATGAAAGTGTGTGATGGAAAAACGAACATTGTTTTGAAAATAATTTCCTTGAATTCTTTAAAAAGAACCTAAATTGGATAACCCTTATCATTCCTTGAAGTACTAAACCCTATAGTTTCTACGTCTTTTGAGGTTGGGAGGGAACTCTCATTATACCCACAAAATAGTTATCATTCTTGAAGTATTGAAGATATGGTGGGCCTCAAAGTAAAATTCATGCCCAGTTAATATATATATGTTAGAAATGGTACATTAAGCAACTTGAAGAAATCTGCAATTCAAAGTTAAATCCAAGTCAAGTTCAAGTTGAAATCAAGAAGCAAGCAAGTTACATCTGAAGAGTTGATCGAGACAAAGAAGATGTGTGGTATAATGAGATTGATCCCTCGATAGTGGAATCATAGGGGTAAGCTTGGATTTTCTGTCCATAATGGAGCTTACCGCGTTTACTGGACGAGTTCAGAAAAAAAGGAGGGGTTGGTCAAGCTAAGTTTTTATAAACGAATTTTCGTGAAATTATTTTTAAAAAATACATTGTTTTCTCAAATTTAATTTGTCGTAAAAATTATTTGCTCAAGCATGGTTTAACTTATTAAATATGAAATTTGAATCGTTAACATAAGGTATTGAGACTGTTGTCTAGGTAGTGATTTCATTGGAGCTTCCTCGTTGTGAAATATGATCATGTGAACAAAAAAGAGTGAAGTATTTTAGTTTAAGTTTTTAGTTTCTTTTATTTTATTCTAAATTCTTTTTATGTCATCTACATCTTTACATTTGTTTATAATATTTTTATCTTTTTCTTACTTGAGGGCAAGTAAGGTTTAAGCTTGGGGAGATTTGTTAGATGCCATTTTATGCATCTTATAGGGTAGTTTTTATTATCATTTTAGGATCATATTTTGTACATTTGCATGTCATTTATTTAAATAATGTTCATCTCATGTCTTTCGTTAGAATTCCCGTACTGCTCATGTTTTTATGTCAATTTCAGATAGTTCAAGTGGAGCAGTGCTTTGGGAGCAGCTGGATGCATGTTTGGAGCTTAAATTGGCGCTTGGGATATATGAAGGATTATGAGGAAGGCTTGCAAGATGCTTTGGTCAAGAAACATTCGATTGAATTGATCGCACGAAGATAGAATTTGCAATCTAAAGTTAAAGGATGTTGCTGGCAGCTTTGACCCCCTGTCAGTATTTTGACCATATCTCGAGAACCGTAACTCCGATTGACGCAATTCAAAATGATCTGAAAAGTAGACTAAATTTAGGACGTCTTAGGAATAACATGCGATCGCAACTACGGTCCATGCGATCGCATGTTTGGTCGTAACTTGTCTTCGTGGTTTTTTGTGCAAAAAAATTCATTCGGGAGTAAAAACTCAATACATGCGATCGCAGGTTGTGTACATGCGATCGCAGGTTTGTCAAAAAGTTCCAAAATAGCATGCTACTTCATTAAAAAGGCCCGTGACGCGTTTTCGATAATACATGCGATCGTAGGTTGTCTATATACGATCACATGTGCGTCGTTTTTGCTGCTAGACGTATAAATAGACCCTCATAACCTTCCAATAACCTAAGTTGGCGACTACAGAGGTACCAGACGACAAAAATACGATTTTGGAGGCGTTTTTTCTCCGATTTCTCCGATTTCTGAAGATCTGAAGACTGTGGATCATCTTCTTCAAGTAGATTAGTAAGATTAGTTGTTTGATGTCTCTTTTCATCTGTTTTCATCAGATTTTGGCCATGGCTAACTAAACCCTAGTTTTCAGTTCTGCATAAGACAAGTACTTTTCATGTGATTGATCATTAGATCTGGTTTTTGATTTGTGTTTCTATCTGGATTCTTCAGTTTTGAGCTTAATGAATGTTTGATTTGAATTCTTGTTAGTCTGATCACCTAGGTAGGGTTTTATCATTCTAGTTAATCAATTAATAGAATCCGTAATTGTTCTAATAAATTGGTAAAAGTAACAAGTATTAGATTGGTTCCGTTTTAGGATTTAACTCTGGTATAAACTGTAAAAATCATATCCTTATGCTTCCGAGCTTGTGAGAAGTATTGGGTATTGCTGAGAATTTTACAAAGAACTTAATGCACCTTTTCTGATTTAATTAAGAGCTTGTTTGATTAGACAGTAAAAAGTTAGGGTTAATTGAAGAGCTTGTTTTGATTAACTAGTTTAGGTAAAAGAGAAATTACTAGAGCTTGTTAGTTTTTCTAAGTACCAGCTTAGATAGAACGGATCTCAAATAATCAGATCTCGATCAGTTGCTAGATTAGGAAAGTCGCAGTAGAACTGGAATTATTTTTATTATTGACTTTCATTTAATCTAATATCACTGCATTTTAGTTTTTAGTTTACAAATTAAAACCCCTTTTTATAATTTTTGTTTTGACTAGATGTGTCTGATGCAAAAAGGCATTGACTTTTAGGCTGTGTCCCTGAGGATTCGACTCTGCTTTCCTGTGCTATATTTTTAGTGCAACAAGCAGTGATAATTTACTTGTTTAAAAAGCGCGCGACAGCGCGTTAGCAAATTGGCGCCGTTGCCGGGGACACGGTACTGCTAATTGTTTTGTGCCAAAATCTTTACGTACAGGTAATCTAGTCTTTAGGAATGGTCGAGCCAACGACCTTAAAAAAGGGCAGATTTCCGGGAGGCAACCCGATGAGTAGTTTTTAGTTTTTTTTGCTTTCAATAAAGAGATGGTCACAGTCCCAAGCAAACTTTGGGAAATCAGAGGATCGACGGAGTTACTGAAATCCAGATTTTTCGTCAACATTCATCGTCAAAATCAGATTTCTGCAAACTTATCAGGTACATTCTTTCCTAGCTGCACATTTTTGTTTATTTTCTTTATTGAGCTGTTCATTCCTCTGTGAGCATTGAGGACAATGCATCATTTTAAGCTTGGGGAGGGAATTAGTGTAAAAAATTTGTATTTTTTGTTAAAATTTTAATTTTTCAGTTTTTCATTTAAAATTTTCAAGTTTTATTTTTATTTTTGCATTTTATTCTATTGCATTTGCATATTAAAAAATCTGAAAAAATCCAAAAATATTTTTATTTTCTGTTTTTATTTTTATGCATTAAAAAAAAAAGTTCAAAAAGATTTTATTTCTAGTTATTTTTTTTAGTTTTCTGCATACCAAAATAAAAAAATCAAATAAAAAATAAAAATTACATGAGATGAGGATATCTTTTTACATTCGATAACTCTGTTAAGATGAAGTGTGATAGTTACCGAAAATAACGGTCTCATTACAATCAATTTTAAGAATTATCTTTTCAAGTGCTTTAAATGTTTTCAATATGAACCAACATATGAGTCAGATAATTTTTGCAATGAAAGTGTGGGATGGAAAAACGAACATTGTTTTGAAAATAATTTCCTTGAATTCCTTAGAAAGAACCTAGATTGGATAACCCTTATCATTCCTTGAAGTACTGACCCCTATAGATTCTATGTCTTTTGAGGTTAGGAGGGAACTCTCATTATACCCACAAAATAGTTATCATTCTTGAAGTATTGAAGATATGGTGGGCCTCAAAGTAAAATTCGTGCCCAGTTAATATATATATGTTAGAAATGGTACATTAAGCAACTTGAAGAAATCTGCAATTCAAAGTTAAACCCAAGTCAAGTTCAAGTTGAAATCAAGAAGCAAACAAGTTACATCTGAAGAGTTGATCGAGACAAAGAAGATGTGTGGTATAATGAGATTGATCCCTCGATAGTGGAATCATAGGGGTAAGCTTGGATTTTCTGTCCATAATGGAGCTTACCGCGTTTACTGGACGAGTTCAGAAAAAAAAGGAGGGGTTGGTGAAGCTAAGTTTTTATAAACTAATTTTCGTGAAATTATTTTTAAAAAATACACTGTTTTCACAAATTTAATTCGTCGTAAAAATTATTTGCTAAAGCATGGTTTAACTTATTAAATATGAAATTTGAATCGTTAACATAAGGTATTGAGACTGTTGTCTAGGTAGTGATTTCATTGGAGCTTCCTCGTTGTGAAATATGATCATGTGAACAAAAAAAGAGTGGAGTATTTTAGTTTAAGTTTTTAGTTTCTTTTATTTTATTCTAAATTCTTTTTATGTCATCTACATCTTTACATTTGTTTATAATATTTTTATCTTTTTCTTACTTGAGGGCAAGTAAGGTTTAAGCTTGGGGAGATTTGTTAGATGCCATTTTATGCATCTTATAGGGCAGTTTTTATTATCATTTTAGGATCATATTTTGTACATTTGCATGTCATTTATTTAAATAATGTTCATCTCATGTCTTTCGTTAGAATTCCCGTACTGCTCATGTTTTTATGTCAATTTCAGATAGTTCAAGTGGAGCAGTGCTTTGGGAGCAGCTGGATGCATGTTTGGAGCTTAAATTGGCGCTTGGGATATATGAAGGATTATGAGGAAGGCTTGCAAGATGCTTTGGTCAAGAAACATTCGATTGAATTGATCGCACGAAGATAGAATTTGCAATCTAAAGTTAAAGGATGTTGCTGGCAGCTTTGACCCCCTGTCAGTATTTTGACCATATCTCGAGAACCGTAACTCCGATTGACGCAATTCAAAATGATCTGAAAAGTAGACGAAATTTAGGACGTCTTAGGAATAACATGCGATCGCAACTACGGTCCATGCGATCGCATGTTTGGTCGCAACTTGTCTTCATGGTTTTTTGTGCAAAAAAATTCATTCGGGAGTAAAAACTCAATACATGCGATCGCAGGTTGTGTACATGCGATCGCAGGTTTGTCAAAAAGTGCCAAAATAGCATGCTACTTCATTAAAAAGGCCCGTGAAGCGTTTTCGATAATACATGCGATCGTAGGTTGTCTATATACGATCACATGCGCGTCGTTTTTGCTGCTGGACGTATAAATTGACCCTCATAACCTTCTAATAACCTAAGTTGGCGATTACAGAGGTACCAGACGACAAAAATACGATTTTGGAGGCAGTTTTTCTTCGATTTCTCTGATTTCTGAAGATCTGTAGACTGTGGATCATCTTCTTCAAGTAGATTAGTAAGATTAGTTGTTTGATGTCTCTTTTCATCTGTTTTCATCAGATTTTGGCCATGGCTGGCTAAACCCTAGTTTTCAGTTCTGCATAAGACAAGTACTTTTCATGTGATTGATCATTAGATCTGGTTTTTGATTTGTGTTTCTATCTGGATTCTTCAGTTTTGAGCTTAATGAATGTTTGATTTGAATTCTTGTTAGTCTGATCACCTAGCTAGGGTTTTAACATTCTAGTTAATCAATTAATAGAATCCGTAATTGTTCTAATAAATTGGTAAAAGTAACAAGTATCAGATTGGTTCCGTTTTGGGATTTAACTCTGGTATAAACTGTAAAAATCATATCCTTATGCTTCTGAGCTTGTGAGAAGTATTGGGTATTGCTGAGAAATTTACAAAGAACTTAATGCACCTTTTCTGATTTAATTAAGAGCTTGTTTGATTAGACAGTAAAAAGTTAGGGTTAATTGAAGAGCTTGTTTTGATTAACTAGTTTAGGTAAAAGAGAAATTACTAGAGCTTGTTAGTTTTTCTAAGTACCAGCTTAGATAGAACGGATCTCAAATAATCAGATCTCGATCAGTTGCTAGATTAGGAAAGTCGCAGCAGAACTGGAATTATTTTTATTATTGACTTTCATTTAATCTAATATCACTGCATTTTAGTTTTTAGTTTACAAATTAAAACCCCTTTTTATAATTTTTGTTTTGACTAGATGTGTCTGATGCAAAAAGGCATTGACTTTTAGGCTGTGTCCCTGAGGATTCGACTCTGCTTTCCTGTGCTATATTTTTAGTGCAACAAGCAGTGATAATTTACTTGTTTAAAAAGCGCGCGACAGCGCGTTAGCAAATTGGCGCCGTTGCCGGGGACACGGTACTGCTAATTGTTTTGTGCCAAAATCTTTACGTACAGGTAATCTAGTCTTTAGGAATGGTCGAGCCAACGACCTTAAAAAAGGGCAGATTTCCGGGAGGCAACCCGATGAGTAGTTTTTAGTTTTTTTTGCTTTCAATAAAGAGATGGTCACAGTCCCAAGCAAACTTGGGGAAATCAGAGGATTGACGGAGTTACGGAAGTCCAGATTTTTCGTCAACATTCATCGTCAAAATCAGATTTCTACAAACTTATCAGGTACATTCTTTCCTAGCTGTACATTTTTGTTTATTTTCTTTATTGAGCTGTTCATTCCTCTCTGAGCATTGAGGACAATACATCATTTTAAGCTTGAGGAGGGGATTAATGTAAAAAGTTTGCATTTTATGTTAAAATTTTAATTTTTCAGTTTTTTATTTAAAATTTTCAAGTTTTATTTTTATTTTTGCATTTTATTCTATTGCATTTGCATATTAAAAAATCTAAAAAAATCCAAAAATATTTTATTTTCTGTTTTTATTTTTCTGCATTCATAAAAAAAAGTTCAAAAAGATTTTATTTTTAGTTATTTTTTTTAGTTTTCTGCATACCAAAATAAAAAAATCAAATAAAAAATAAAAATTACATGAGATGAGGATATCTTTTTACATTCGATAGCTCTGTTAAGATGAAGTGTGATAGTTACCGAAAATAACGGTCTCATTACAATCAATTTTAAGAATTATCTTTTCAAGTGCTTTAAATGTTTTCAATATGAACCAACATATGAGTCAGATAATTTTTGCAATGAAAGTGTGGGATGGAAAAACGAACATTGTTTTGAAAATAATTTCCTTGAATTCCTTAAAAAGAACCTAGATTGGATAACCCTTATCATTCCTTGAAGTACTGACCCCTATAGTTTCTATGTCTTTTGAGGTTGGGAGGGAACTCTCATTATACCCACAATATAGTTATCATTCTTGAAGTATTGAAGATATGGTGGGCCTCAAAGTAAAATAAATGCCCAGTTAATATATATATATATGTTAGAAATGGTACATTAAGCAACTTGAAGAAATCTGCAATTCAAAGTTAAATCCAAGTCAAGTTCAAGTTGACATCAAGAAGCAAACAAGTTACATCTGAAGAGTTGATTGAGACAAAGAAGATGTGTGGTATAATGAGAATGATCCCTCGATAGTGGAATCATAGGGGTAAGCTTGGATTTTCTGTCCATAATGGAGCTTACCGCGTTTACTGGACGAGTTCAGAAAAAAAAGGAGGGGTTGGTGAAGCTAAGTTTTTATAAACTAATTTTCGTGAAATTATTTTTAAAAAATACACTGTTTTCACAAATTTAATTCGCCGTAAAAATTATTTGCTCAAGCATGGTTTAACTTATTAAATATGAAATTTGAATCGTTAACATAAGGTATTGAGACTGTTGTCTAGGTAGTGATTTCATTGGAGTTTCGTCGTTGTGAAATATGATCATGTGAACAAAAAAAGAGTAAAGTATTTTAGTTTCTTTTATTTGATTCTAAATTCTTTTTATGTCATCTACATCTTTCCATTTGTTTATAATGTTTTTATCTTTTTCTTACTTGAGGGCAAGTAAGGTTTAAGCTTGGGGAGATTTGTTAGATGCCATTTTATGCATCTTATAGGGTAGTTTTTATTATAATTTTTGGATCATATTTTGTACATGTACATGTCATTTATTTAAATAATGTTCATCTCATGTCTTTCGTTAGAATTCCCGTACTGCTCATGTTTTTATGTCAATTTCAGATAGTTCAAGTGGAGCAGTGCTTTGGGAGCAGCTGGATGCATGTTTGGAGCTTAAATTGGCGCTTGGGATATATGAAGGATTATGAGGAAGGCTTGCAAGATGCTTTGGTCAAGAAACATTCGATTGAATTGATCGCACGAAGATAGAATTTGCAATCTAAAGTTAAAGGATGTTGCTGGCAGCTTTGACCCCCTGTTAGTATTTTGACCATATCTCGAGAACCGTAACTCCGATTGACGCGATTCAAAATGATCTGAAAAGTAGACGAAATTTAGGACGTCTTAGGCACAACATGCGATCGCATGGGGCCTGTATGCGATCGCAGGTTTGGTCTCAACTTGTCTTCGAGGTTTTTTGTGCAAAAAATTTCATTCGGGAGTAAAAACTCAATACATGCGATCGCAGGTTGTGTACATGCGATCGCAGGTTTGCCAAAAAGTGCCAAAATAACATGCTACTTCATGAAAAAGGCCTGTGACGCGTTTTCGATAATACATGCGATCGTAGGTTGTCTATAGATGATCGCATGCGCGTCGTTTTTGCTGCTGGACGTATAAATAGACCCTCAAAACCTCCCAGTAACCTAAGTTGGCGATTACAGAGGTACCAGACGACAAAAATACAATTTTAGAGGCGTTTTTTCTCAGATTTCTGAAGATATGAAGACTGTGGATCATCTTCTTCAAGTTTGGTCCATGCGATCGCAACTATGGTCAATGCGATCGCATGGGGCCTTTATGCGATCGCAGGTTTGGTCGCAACTTGTCTTCGAGGTTTTTTGTGCAAAAAAATTCATTCGGGAGTAAAAACTCAATACATGCGATCGCAGGTTGTGTACATGCGATCGCAGGTTTGCCAAAAAGTGCCAAAATAGTATGCTACTTCATTAAAAAGGCCCGTGACGCGTTTTCAATAATACATGCGATCGTAGGTTGGCTATATACGATCGCATGCGCGTCGTTTTTGCTGCTGGACGTATAAATAGACCCTCATAACCTTCCAGTAACCTAAGTTGGCGATTACAGAGGTACCGGACGACAAAAACACGATTTTGGAGGCGTTTTTTCTCCGATTTCAAAGATTTCTGAAGATCTGAAGACTGTGGATCATCTTCTTCAAGTAGATTAGTAAGATTAGTTGTTTGATGTCTCTTTTCATCTGTTTTCATCAGATTTTGGCCATGGCTGGCTAAACCCTAGTTTTCACTTCTGCATAAGACAAGTACTTTTCATGTGATTGATCATTAGATCTGGTTTTTGATTTGTGTTTCTATCTGGATTCTTCAGTTTTGAGCTTAATGAATGTTTGATTTGAATTCTTGTTAGTCTGATCACCTAGCTAGGGTTTTATCATTCTAGTTAATCAATTAATAGAATCCGTAATTGTTCTAATAAATTGGTAAAAGTAACAAGTATTAGATTGGTTCGGTTTTGGGATTTAACTCTGGTATAAACTGTAAAAATCATATCCTTACGCTTCCGAGCTTGTGAGAAGTATTGGGTATTGCTGAGAATTTTACAAAGAACTTAATGCACCTTTTCTGATTTAATTAAGAGCTTGTTTGATTAGACAGTAAAATGTTAGGGTTAATTGAAGAGCTTGTTTTGATTAACTAGTTTAGGTAAAAGAGAAATTACTAGAGCTTGTTAGTTTTTCTGAGTACCAGCTTAGATAGAACGCATCTCAAATAATCAGATCTGGATCAGTTGCTAGATTAGGAAAGTCGCAGCAGAACTGGAATTGTTTTTATTATTGACTTTCATTTAATCTAATATCACTGCATTTTAGTTTTTAGTTTACAATTAAAACCCGCTTTTATAATTTCTGTTTTGACTAGATGTGCCTGATGCAAAAAGGCATTGACTTTTAGGCTGTATCCCTGAGGATTCGACCCTGCTTCCCTGTGCTATATTTTTAGTGCAACAAGCAGTGATAATTTGCTTGTTTAATACACGCGCGACAGCGTGTTAACAAATTGGCGCCGTTGCCGGGGACACGGTACTGCTAATTGTTTTGTGCCAAAATCTTTACGTATAGGTAATCTAGTCTTTAGGAATGGTCGAGCCAACGACCTTAAAAAAGGGCGGCTTTACGGGACGCAACCCGGTGAGTAGTTTTTAGTTTTTTTTTTGCTTTCAATAAAGAGATGGTCACAGTCCCAAGCAAACTTGGGGAAATCAGAGGATTGACGGAGTTACTGAAATCCAGATTTTTCGTCAACATTCATCGTCAAAATCAGATTTCTACAAACTTATCAGGTACATTCTTTCCTAGCTGTACATTTTTGTTTATTTTGTTTATTGAGCTGTTCATTCCTCTCTGAGCATTGAGGACAATGCATCGTTTTAAGCTTGGGGATGGGATTAATGTAAAAAATTTGCATTTTATGTTAAAATTTTAATTTTTCAGTTTTTTATTTAAAATTTTCAAGTTTTATTTTTATTTTTGCATTTTATTCTATTGCATTTGCATATTAAAAAATCTGAAAAAATCCAAAAATATTTTATTTTCTGTTTTTATTTTTCTGCATTCATAAAAAAAAGTTCAAAAAGATTTTATTTCTAGTTATTTTTTTTAGTTTTCTGCATACCAAAATAAAAAAATCAAATAAAAAATAAAAATTACATGAGATGAGGATATCTTTTTACATTCGATAGCTCTGTTAAGATGAACTGTGATAGTTACCGAAAATAACGGTCTCATTACAATCAATTTTAAGAATTATCTTTTCAAGTGCTTTAAATGTTTTCAATATGAACCAACATATGAGTCAGATAATTTTTGCAATGAAAGTGTGGGATGGAAAAACGAACATTGTTTTGAAAATAATTTCCTTGAATTCCTTAAAAAGAACCTAGATTGGATAACCCTTATCATTCCTTGAAGTACTGAACCCTATAGTTTCTACGTCTTTTGAGGTTGGGAGGGAACTCTCATTATACCCACAAAATAGTTATCATTCTTGAAGTATTGAAGATATGGTGGGCCTCAAAGTAAAATTCATGCCCAGTTAATATATATATGTTAGAAATGGTACATTAAGCAACTTGAAGAAATCTGCAATTCAAAGTTAAATCCAAGTCAAGTTCAAGTTGAAATCAAGAAGCAAGCAAGTTACATCTGAAGAGTTGATCGAGACAAAGAAGATGTGTGGTATAATGAGATTGATCCCTCGATAGTGGAATCATAGGGGTAAGCTTGGATTTTCTGTCCATAATGGAGCTTACCGTGTTTACTGGACGAGTTCAGAAAAAAAGGAGGGGTTGGTCAAGCTAAGTTTTTATAAACGAATTTTCGTGAAATTATTTTTAAAAAATACACTGTTTTCACAAATTTAATTCGTCGTAAAAATTATTTGCTCAAGCATGGTTTAACTTATTAAATATGAAATTTGAATCGTTAACATAAGGTATTGAGACTGTTGTCTAGGTAGTGATTTCATTGGAGCTTCCTCGTTGTGAAATATGATCATGTGAACAAAAAAAGAGTGAAGTATTTTAGTTTAAGTTTTTAGTTTCTTTTATTTTATTCTAAATTCTTTTTATGTCATCTACATCTTTCCATTTGTTTATAATGTTTTTATCTTTTTCTTACTTGAGGGCAAGTAAGGTTTAAGCTTGTGTAGATTTGTTAGATGCCATTTTATGCATCTTATAGGATAGTTTTTATTATCATTTTATGCGTTCGCAGGTTTGGTCCATGCGATCGCAACTATGGTCAATGCGATCGCATGGGGCCTTTATGCGATCGCAGGTTTGGTCGCAACTTGTCTTCGAGGTTTTTTGTGCAAAAAAATTCATTCGGGAGTAAAAACTCAATACATGCGATCGCAGGTTGTGTACATGCGATCGCAGGTTTGCCAAAAAGTGCCAAAATAGTATGCTACTTCATTAAAAAGGCCCGTGACGCGTTTTCAATAATACATGCGATCGTAGGTTGGCTATATACGATCGCATGCGCGTCGTTTTTGCTGCTGGACGTATAAATAGACCCTCATAACCTTCCAGTAACCTAAGTTGGCGATTACAGAGGTACCGGACGACAAAAACACGATTTTGGAGGCGTTTTTTCTCCGATTTCAAAGATTTCTGAAGATCTGAAGACTGTGGATCATCTTCTTCAAGTAGATTAGTAAGATTAGTTGTTTGATGTCTCTTTTCATCTGTTTTCATCAGATTTTGGCCATGGCTGGCTAAACCCTAGTTTTCACTTCTGCATAAGACAAGTACTTTTCATGTGATTGATCATTAGATCTGGTTTTTGATTTGTGTTTCTATCTGGATTCTTCAGTTTTGAGCTTAATGAATGTTTGATTTGAATTCTTGTTAGTCTGATCACCTAGCTAGGGTTTTATCATTCTAGTTAATCAATTAATAGAATCCGTAATTGTTCTAATAAATTGGTAAAAGTAACAAGTATTAGATTGGTTCGGTTTTGGGATTTAACTCTGGTATAAACTGTAAAAATCATATCCTTACGCTTCCGAGCTTGTGAGAAGTATTGGGTATTGCTGAGAATTTTACAAAGAACTTAATGCACCTTTTCTGATTTAATTAAGAGCTTGTTTGATTAGACAGTAAAAAGTTAGGGTTAATTGAAGAGCTTGTTTTGATTAACTAGTTTAGGTAAAAGAGAAATTACTAGAGCTTGTTAGTTTTTCTCAGTACCAGCTTAGATAGAACGCATCTCAAATAATCAGACCTGGATCAGTTGCAAGATTAGGAAAGTCGCAGCAGAACTGGAATTGTTTTTATTATTGACTTTCATTTAATCTAATATCACTGCATTTTAGTTTTTAGTTTACAATTAAAACCCCCTTTTATAATTTCTGTTTTGACTAGATGTGCCTGATGCAAAAAGGCATTGACTTTTAGGCTGTGTCCCTGAGGATTCGACCCTGCTTCCCTGTGCTATATTTTTAGTGCAACAAGCAGTGATAATTTACTTGTTTAATACGCGCGCGACAGCGTGTTAACATAACCATATTTTCCAATGACACTTTTCCAATGTTTCAGAATTACACTTAAACTTGTAATCATAACCATATTTACTAAACTTTAGTAAATCATGACGAATAGGCTATCGTTCTTTGTGGTGAACCTGATCAGCGCACAACCAAGTGTACCCAATCTCCTAGTCCTTCACTTGACTCACATATACATGTGAACATGGAATTAGTCTTAATTTCCCAAAGACGAAAATTCTCATTCATCATACAATACAAGTTGCATGATTCCAAGTTTCTATCCAACTGAAACTTGGGTGATAAGAATCTTTCCTTATTTGGTAAATTATGACACTATCATAAACGAAATAATCAAATCCATTTTCCAATATTGCTATCAATGGAATCATATAAACAAACAATTTTTCACAAATGCCATTGTAAGGATACTTAAAATAAATAAAATCAAAAATTTTCCTTTTATTTATAAATTGCGGAAAAACTTATCATTACAATGCAAATACATATGATAAGTATGTTGTTATCTATTCCTAAGCAATCTATCATAACTCTTAAGCAGCAGCTCAAAATTCTGATCTTCGAATCATGCGATCGAAATCCATCTTCGCTATCAGATTCAACATACTCTTCTTCTAAGCTTCCTCTCCTTTTTCGATTCTACAAAACATCAAAATGCGACCTAGTCACATCATGTAATAAGAATCTCCAAATAGGAACTTAATAGAGTTAGATAGTGGACTTTACCTGAAGCATAGTCAAATTTTTTTGACTTTTACCATCCTAGTGAACTTTCAGGTAAATAGGACAGCTTCGTAACCAATGCCCCTTGCTTTTGGCAATAGAAACATATGGACTCTTTAGTAATGGTACATGAGACTATCTCAGACATAGCCTTTCTCTTTACTATTTGGTCAACCGGGTTGACTATGGCCGATCCCTTTCCATTGGGAAGAGAAGACTTTTCTGGACTTCCAATGTTTCCATTGTTAATGTCCATGTAAGTTTGAGAAGTAGATCTTCCAATCAAATTTGCTTTACCAGTGCTCTAAATCATCGCTGATTCAGCAGCAACAAGCAAATAGGTAAGATTATTAAGGGTCATGTCGTGGTCTGTCACATAGTAGTTCTTAATGAACTCACTATATGACTCATAAAGTAATTAAAGAACCCAGTCAACAGTCAACTTCCTTGAGACTTCGACACCCAACTCTCCCAACTTGTCAATATGTGACTTCATCTCCAAGATGTGAGCACATATGTGTTGGATTAATGTCTAAGTCCATAACTATATTTGGTATGTACTTGACCCGACCCGACATGGTCCATTTGGGTTGCACTTCACCGGCATAATTTATATGGATAGTCTTTTGAGAATAGTATATTTATGATTTATATTAATATATTATAAGTTCTAATATATTAATATGGAATCATATTATTTAATTAGTATTGATCAAGAATTAATTTAGAATTAATTAAGTGATCAAAAAGAACTAATTAAATATGGATTCTTATATATATGGAATGGGCCAAGTTCATTTAGGTTGGGCTATTCATGGATGGTCCATGGAGCTTTTAACCCATGGATCCTATGTAAATGAAAGGTCATGGGTATTAGGGTTTACATGGATGTAACCCTAATCCTCCATAATATATAAAGGGGTCCTTGGCTCATAAAATTGACACAAGTGTGTGAAAATAAGAGTGGGCCGATTTTAGTGTGCATACATATTCTCTCAAGTTCTTCCAAGGTGTTTTGGTGATTTGTGATTCCATTTGAGGCTTCCACACTATTGGGGCTAAGCTCTTAAAGCTTGAAGACATCAAGCTACATCAAAAGGTATGTCATCTAACTAGAACTTTGTAGTATAGGTGCTTCATAATATGCTAGTTAGGATGAAACCTTGGAATAGTTAATATTTGCATGTATAATAGAGAAAACATAGATCCAAGGTTTATAGGGTTGCATGTACACCATAGGAGTGTTAGAATGCTCAAAACCCAACAGTGGTATCAGAGCCAGGTTGTTTTCTGTTATATTGATGCAAATGTTTTATTTTCAAAGTTGGAAAAAAAAAAGAAAAAAAAACATTACGTTTGTCAAATTTTAAGATAATTACTTGTTTTTGTGAAAAACTAATTATTTGTAAAATTTGAATCATTTGCTATATGAGTTGAATTAGGTCAAATTTAGTAAAAGATAAAATGATATGATTATTTTATTAGTTTTAAAAGTTTGAACTAAAGAGTTTTTTGAAACCTCCATAAGTTATGGATATGAAAAGGTTTTTAAAAAAATTGATTCAAAGTTTTTTATGGAGTTACAAAACTTGGTCTTAATGTTTTAAAGAATTCCATAACTTGTTCTTAAGTTATGGAACATGAAAAGTTTCATCATAAAACAAGTATTTAACTCCATAAGTTATGGAATCCAAAAGTTTTCAAGAGTTACAAAACTTGCCCTCAAGTTTTGGAATTTGGAAAAGGTTTTTTTATGATAAAAAAAAGAATTGAATTCTAAAACTCTTGGGTTCATAACTTAAACAATTAATTAAATGGTTTTAATTTTGAATTTAATAATTGGAATCATGATGTTTTATTGAATAATTCAATTAACTCTTATGGACTTTATTAATAGATAATTAAAGTGTTTAATTAAAAGAGAATTAATAATTCCATAATGACATGGTTTAAATTTAATTAAATTAAGAGTATAGTTTAATTAATAGATTAAACCACCAAGTATTTTAAATGTCTAAAATACACCCTTATACTATTATAATATTAAAAGTTTAATATATTATATGTATAAGAGCAAGTCGTCTTACCATTAGTAGGCCTCATTCACGAAGCCGGTCTATAAGGGGGTATAAGATTACTGCCTATAAAATGACAGTTTAATGGGTGTCCACTCTCACCCACCGCTTCCTTGACTGGTGGAGGGTCGTTAGCCGAACAGGTAGGACAAGGACTATAATTCTCCCTTCATTAAAAGTATTAATGATAAATACTAAGTAACTAAACTTTTTATAAATTCCCAATCTTAGTTACTTAGGAAAATGTGAATAAGGTGCTAATCCATGAAATTACACTTTGCACTTTGTTTAAGCTGTTAGTGGAGCGTGTGTGGTTAACCGGCACACTAACCTGGACTTAACAAGGTAGGCAAAGGGTAACTTAATGTTTATCATAGTATCGTTGGAGCGTGTGTGGTTAACCGGCACATCGATTGAGGGGTAAATATTAAGGCTACCAAGTATATTTGCATGGTTACTTTACACCTTGTTTTGTGATCCTCGGCATCCCAGTCACAAAACCTGAAGGGCACACCAATTAAAACCTAATAATACATTTCGTTTATCTTGGTGGAAATTGGTGAATCGTCATTTACCTACCTTTAAATATTTTATAGCTTGGATTACGGCATCCCTCTTCCAAGTTATAAAATAGTTTGTTGGGTCCTAGCCTTAATATATCACATTGGGTGTTATATTAAGGACTTAAATCAACTTTACGTGAATTTCTCCCATTGTTGATGTCCGGTTTAGACAACAATGATCTTCCCAAACCAAGCTTTCCTAATGAATATGACTTTCCGAGTTTGGCTCATGGAAGTCATACTTCTCTTCCTCCACCTCCTCCAATTATTCTCCCTAACCCACAAGTTCAAGGTCACTCAAGCCCTAATGGCAAGCAAGGTCTATGTGTGATCACATCTTAGAGATGAAGTCACATATTGACAAGCCGGGAGAGTTGGGTGTCAAAGTCTTGAGAAAGTTGGATGTTCAATCACTTTCTAAGTCACATAGTGAGTTCCTTTGGGACTACTATGAAACAGACTATGACATGAACCTTAATGATCATATCTATTTGCTTGGTGCTGCTGAATCAGCAATGATTTGGAACGATAGTAAAGCAAATTTGATTAGAAGATCAACTTCCCAAAAACCTTATGGACAGTGACAATGGTGACACTGGAAATCCAGAAAAAGCATTCTCTTCCCAATGGAAAGGGATTGACCATAGTCAACCCGGTTGACCAAATGGTAAAGAGAAACGCTAAGTCTGAGATAGTCCCATTACCAAAGGGTCCATATGTTTATTTTGCCAAAGGAAGGGGCGTTGATTGCAAAGCTGCCAAATTTACCTAAGGATGTTAAAGTCAATAAGTGTGACTCTACATCAGGTAGAGCCCATTATCTAACTCTGTTAAGTTCTATTCTGAGATCCTCATTACATGATGTGACTGGGTCACATGTTGATGTTTTAAGAATCAAAGAATAGAGAGAAATCTTAAAGGAAGTATATGCTGATTCTGATCGCGAAGGTGGATTTCGATCACATCAGAATTTTGAGCAGTTGCTTAAGAAGTTATGATATATTGCTAAGGAATAGATAACAACAATTTTCCATGTGGATTGTAAGGATAAGTTTTTTCGCAAAGTTTTAAAATAAAAGAAAATTGTTTAATTTTATATATTTGAAGTATCCTGACAATAGAATTTGTGGAAAATTGTTGCTTATATGATTCCACTGACAGCAATATTGGAAAATGGATTTGATTCTTTCATTTGTGGTAGTGTCTAAATTTACCAAATCAGGAAAGTTCCTCATCGCCCAAGTTTCAATTGGACCGAAACTTGGAATCATGCAAGTTGAATAGTATGATGAATGAGAACTTTCAAGCATTGGAAAATCAAGACTAATTACTTGTTCACATGGATGTGTGAGTCAAGTGAAGGACTAAAGGGATCGAGTACACATTCTTGTGCACTGGTCATGTCCACCACAAAGCTCGTTAAGACTATTTGATTTACTAAAGTTTAGTAAATATGGTTATAGTTACAAGTTTAAGTATAATTCTGAAACATTGGAAAAGTCTCAATGTATGGCAGAACGAATGGGAAGAATCAAATTAGGCAGAAAGATAAAAGTTTCTCAAATCTGAAAAGATGGGAGAGTACTTTAGTATCATGTTTGTGATCATCTTAATGATTTAGAAATCATATCACAATTAGTCCTCTAAAGGTCATCTTAGTGCATTATTATGACTAAGAAGAGGAGTCATGAATTGTTGAAATGGTTAGATCAGGAAGATGAGTCATACTTCGTTCCAAAACAATTCTTAGAGTCATACTCCAAGATTGTAACTTGAGTGACATATCTTAAAGAAAGGTTTAAAACACTTGTCAAATGTAAGAGTAAAAGTGTCCTACTCTTGTACATTTGAAATTGGTAAGTTGTGATGTTTTGGATAAAACAAAGACCAACTAAGGCAATTTGTATGAAGTGTTTGTCTTGATAAAGAATCCGCACTATCTCTTGAATATTTGGCAAGATAGTCTTATATGTCAAGAGGATAGTGGGAGTCTTAAATATCCTAAAAAGAATTTCAAGAACTAATCAAGAATAAAACCTGAGGTTCTTCGCTAGCACACGACTTGAGGTTTATAACCTATGGTGTTGACATATTCTGTGCCCATTCCAGTTAAAGTTGGCTTTGCATAAGAGTTCTGAAAGTTCTCAATTCGTTGCATAACAACTTGGAAGCAATGGCAGGCCCTGTACTGCCAGGTGACAAGAAGTTAAGATTACATAAGTTCAGTCCATATGAGTTTGGATTTGTCATTATCCTTGTCTTGTGACTATGGTTTTGACGATTCACATGGATAAGAACACATACACCATAAAATCTAAGGGTCATAAGGTTTCTCTCCGATTCATGAAAATGATGGTGAGGAAACACTTCCACCAAGTAGATTTGAAGCAGATGGCAAAAGGTCTAAACAATTGAGACTATGATTACGGCATCCCTTTTCATAGTTCTAAGGAAAGGTATATGATTTTGATAAAGTTTTATCAAAGCATCTCGTATCAGAAATCTGAACTTTGGTAAGAAAGTCAATAAAGTATTGATTTCTAGAAGTCCAGCTGATTTCTGAGTACATGTCAAAGCTAGTGGGAGCATAAGTGTTATGCTAATAATCATCATGTTAGTGGGTGCATGATAATTATTGTTAGTGTTGCAAGTTTGCAATGTTAATTATAGAAAACAAAAGTTTCAATTCGTGAGGCTGCAGGGATTGAAAAAGTTGTTTTGCTATAATTAAGGGAGAGGATATACTTCATTTCAGTTCTAAAGGCTTAGATTGAGACCTTAATCATCCTTAGTCAAGAATATATATATGAATTTCTTGTTGGATTGGTTCAACTTAAGGAAATTCTATATATTGCGTTCTCAAAATTCGATTATGATTACGGCATCCCTCTTCATAGTCAAATTTTGAAAACATGGCAAATAAAAATATTGTAGCAAAAGACTGGTCTAGAATCATGTCTTTATGTGAGACATCATGAATCGTGTACCATTTGCTTTGGGTACAGGATCGATTGCATGTGCTATAATATTTGTCATTTCTAAATTTTTCCAAATGCCCAGAGGCATTAAGAAGGGAAAAGGTCTAGAATTGGATATGACTAAAATGATTAAGCAATTGTCGAGGACAATCTGAGGTTTACCAAAGATTGGTTGCTTAGGGACAGTTGGAAGTATAGTGCTAATTTTGGAAGGACCATATTGACATATTCTGAAAAGAGGCATCTCTTATTCAGAAGTGATAGTCAAAATGAGAATATGGAGTTGTCTCCATAGGTGGAAGTTATTTGTGTAAGATTAGAAAACTTAATGCAAGAAGCATGTCCAAAGCAATGTACTTTGAATATGAGACTTAGTTTCCATGGAGTTGATCTCCATTGGAATACCTTATAATGACTGTTGACAAGTCTTTGTGACTTTGTACATATTCATTACAGGAGGGTCAGTGCATATAAGTTTAAAATCTAAACAGATTTCGATAAATGATAGGAATTTGAAATTCTCACATTTTTCGATAAGGATTTGGGAGTGTGAAATTAAAATCATTGAAATTATATTCAATTGGTTTATTTCACAAAGTAAGGATCATAGACAAACATAGAGTGCATACTTGGTGTATGGCAAAGCTATTGTTTAAGAAAACCATAGTGTACATGCTTGGAGCATGGGACAACTAGTGTTTTTAATTCAAGTATAAAGTTGATAAAACCAAAACAATGAATAATGAGTAATCAGTATGGTGATAAATAAAAGTGTTTATTTATATTCATAGGGTTTGATACCATATTTGATTCATTTATTCTTGTGTTTCACTTAGCATGTTTTGACTTCGAGAATAACTAAGTCGCTCTTCCTGAATGATTAAGTTATTCAAACCATCCACAGTCGGTCATATGTTGGAAGTAGATATGAATCAAGACTGTCATGGGTTGGTTTGTAGAGGTCCAAGTTGGTGGACAAAGTGGTGCTACAACACTCATGAGTGCTCATAAGTTCTGAGTATTGGATTCAACCCACGCTCATTTGAATCACTTCATGGATTTTATCACGAGTGATCATGAGACGATAGTATCTTATATTCTTAAAACCTAGAGATATGAGTTGTTACTATGAGTTGGTTATACATTGATTGCACGAAAACGCATTGGTAACTCGATGTTATAAAACGTGCCTTTGTGTATGATTCAACAAGTAGTAGAACAAGCCATATGAGTCGAAGTTTATCCATTCCTTTTACCTTCGGGATAAAAGCGATCTGTGGGCCCCTCGATGATTTAGCGATGACACATGTGAGTGCTTGGCCAAGCCAGGACTGATTTGATTTGTTCAATCAGTCAGTCATCATAAATCGAAAATCGGGAAACAACAAATGGACAGAGAGAATGATTATAATCCATGTCTCAGTCCATATGATATCTAGAATGGAGGAATATATGATCCCTTATCTAATGGACAAGTCATTGACAAGGTCAGAGTTCGACAGCGGCTTTAAGAGCTACGATTGCCAGTTAGGTTTTGATGTCATACTCAATAATAGTTTTAGACTTATCCAAGTGGGAGACTGTTGGATTAATGTCTAAGTCCATAACTATATTTGGTATGTACTTGACCCGACCCGGCATGGTCCATTTGGGTTGCGCTTCACCGGCACAATTTATATGGATAGTCTTTTGAGAATAGTATATTTATGGTTTATATTAATATATTATAAGTTCTAATATATGAATATGGAATCATATTATTTAATTAGTATTGATCAAGAATTAATTTAGAATTAATTAAGTGATCAAAAAGAACTAATTAAATATGGACTCTTATATATATGGAATGGGACAAGTACATTTAGGTTGGGCTAAGCTTTCATGGATGGTCCATAGAGCTTTTAACCCATGGATCCTATGTAAATGAAAGGTCATGGGTATTAGGGTTTACATGGATGTAATCCTAATCCTCCATAATATATAAAGGGGTCCTTGGCTCACAAAATTGACCCAAGTGTGTGAAAATAAGAGTGGGCCGATTTTAGTGTGCATACATATTCTCTCAAGTTCTTCCAAGGTGTTTTGGTGATTCGTGATTCCATTTGAGGCTTCCACACTATTGGGGCTAAGCTCTTAAAGCTTGAAGACATCAAGCTACATCAAAAGGTATGTCATCTAACTAGAACTTTGTAGTATAGGTGCTTCATAATATGCTAGTTAGGATGAAACCTTGGAATAGTTAATATTTGCATGTATAATAGAGAAAACATAGATCCAAGGTTTATAGGGTTGCATGTACACTATAGGAGTGTTAGAATGCTCAAAACCCAACATAAGGACCCAGTCCTTAGTCCTCCGTAGGTACTTGAGGATATTCTTTACCGCAGTCCAGTGTGCCTTGCCAAGGTTCCGCTGATACCTGCTAACCATGCTTAAAGCAAAGGCTACATCAGGTCGAGTACACGTCATAGCATACATGATCGATCCTACAGCCGAAGCATAAGGTATTCGACTCATTTCTGCTATCTCAGCCTCAGTAGTAGGGCTTTGTGTCTTACTCAATCTGGCGTTACTCTGGATGGGTAACTCTCCTTTCTTGGAGTTCTGCATGCCGAATCTCTTCAGCACCTTATCCAAGTAGGTACTCTGACTAAGTCCAATTAGTCTTTTACTCCGGTCTCTCAAGATCCTTATCCCTAGAATATAGGCAGCTTCTCCTAGGTCCTTCCCAAGCCAGGACTTAACTTCCTGCAGAGTTGGGATGTCATTTCCTATGAGTAGTATGTCATCCACATACAATACCAAAAAGCTAACTATACTCCCACTAGCCTTGACATATACAGAAGATTCATCTTCACTCCTAGAAAAGCCAAATTCTTTGACTTTCTCATCAAAGCAAATATTCCATCTGCGAGGTGCTTGCTTTAACCCATAAATGGATTTCTCAAGCTTACACACTCTATTAAGGTACTCTGTATTGACAAAACCATCTGGCTGACTCATGTAAACATCCTCAGCCAACTTTCCATTAAGGAAAGCGGTTTTGACATCCATTTTCCATATTTCATAGTCATGAAATGCAGCTATGGCTAACAGAACCCTAATAGACTTAATCTTGGCCACTGGAGAAAAGGTCTCATCATAATCAACTCCCGGAGTTTATGAGAAACCCTTTGCAACCAGTCGTGCCTTATAAGTGTGTACATTACCATCCATGTCGGTCTTCTTCTTGAAGATCCATTTGCACCCTACAGTCTTACGACCTGGTACATTCTCAACCAAGTTCCAAACTTGATTGTCATACATGGACTGTATCTCGCTGTCCATTGCCTCTTTCCACTTGGCTGACTCAGGGCCTGCCATGGCTTCCACGTAACTGTTAGGTTCATCCAGACCTATCAGTGTCTCATCACTGATAAGTGTATCACCTTCCGCAGTAATATGGAATCCATAGTAATGCTCAGGTGCATTCCTAACTGTTGTGGAACACCTCAGAGGTACAGACTTGTCAATTGGCTCAACAGGAGTTTCCTCCTCAAGTTGAGTGCTAGGGTTTGAAGTTCCTTCACCACTTGACTCTTGAATTTCTTCAAGGTCAACTTGCCTCCCACTGTCTCCTTGGCTTATGAACTCTCTCTCTCGAAAGAAAGCCCTCCTAGCTACAAAGACCACATTCTCACTAGGTCTGTAGAAGAGGTAACCAAATGATTTATGTGGGTAGCCGATGAAAATACACCTCTCACTTCGAGGTTCGAGCTTATCATGAGTCTCGCGTCTCACGAAAGCCTCGCAACCCCAAATCTTAATGTGGTCTAGTTTGGGTACTTTACCAGTCCACATCTCATGAGGAGTTTTGGCAACTTTCTTTGTGGGGACTAGATTAAGGATATGGGCGGCAGTCTCTAAGGCATACCCCCAAAATGAGATTGGTAGGGAAGCTCGAATCATCATGGAATGAACCATATCTAACAAGGTTCGATTACGCCTCTTAGCTACACCATTCAACTGCGGTGTCCTGGGAGGTGTCAATTGTGAGACAATCCCACATTCCCTAAGATAGTCGAGGAACTCTGAACTAAGATACTCACCACCTCGATCGGATCGAAGCATCTTAATGTTCCTGCCCAATTGATTCTCGACTTCCTGTTTAAACTCTTTAAACCTCTCAAAAGTCTCTGACTTATGCTTGATTAAGTAGACATATCCATATCTACTGTAATCATCATTAAAAGTCAAATAATAACGATTAGCATCCCTTGTGGCACGTTTGAAGGGCCCACACACATCCGTGTGTATAAGATCCAACAAACCTTCACCCCTCTCACAAGAACCTGTGAAGGGTGACTTTGTCATTTTTGCAAGTAAGCATGATTCGCAACTATCATCTGACTTTAGGTCAAATGACTCCAATACTTCATCCTTTTGGAGTTGGCCTATACGTTTCTTGCTTATATGTCCAAGACGGCAATGCCATAATGATGCTTTATCCAAGTTATTATCATTAACAGAATCAATACACAATACATTATTTCCTAAGTTATCAACCACAGATACAGTTTCGTACACACCATCGCAAGGTAATGCTTTAAAATAAAGAACATTATTAAAGAAAGCATTAATCGAACCAACTTCATTATCAAATGAAAAGGTGAAACCTTGTTTATACAATGCATGAAAGGAAATAATATTTCTTGCCATTTCTGGCGAATAACAACATTTATTCAAATCTAAACTAAACCCACTACTTAGCGATAAAGTATAAACTCCAATCTTGGTGACAGGTAAAACTTTCCTATTCCCCATGATTAAGTTTATTCTTCCATGCTCCACATTCTCACTTCTTATTAGTCCCTACAAATCAGAACATATATGAATACCACAGCCGGTATCAAGGACCCAAGAGTTAGAATGGGGTGAGTTATTAGATAAGATAGTGTAAATACCTGCATAGTTGGGTTTAACTTTCCCATCCTTCACATCTTGCTGGTATTTTGGGCAGTTCCGCTTCCAATGTGATTTTTCATGGCAATAGAAGCATTCAGCCTCTTTTGGGTCAGAAGAAGGAGTGACGAAACCTTTCTTGGTTCCACTTGAAGAAGAGCCATCAAGGGTCCTAGCCTTGGTACCCTTCGAAGAGCTCTTCCTCTTCTTCCCTCGACCTTTCCCGATTGCCAAAACCGGGGCGGAGTTTCGAGTAGAAGTGTTAACAACCGACTTACCCTTAAGACCTGTTTCTGCGGTCTTGAGGAGTTCCTGAAGTTTGCTGAGTGTGACATCTTCCTTATTCATGTGATATGTCATGCATAATTGATCATAGCACGATGGTAAGGAGTGCAAAATGATATCTATTGCAAGCTCCTCAGGGAAGTTCACATTAAGCTTCAGCAACCGATCCACATACCTTTGCATTTTCTGCATGTGGCTCATGACGGATTCCCCGTCCTTCATCATGGTTGTTATGATAGAGCATATGATTTCATACCTCTCTTGTCGTGCACTTTGATGGTATCTTTCCATCAGATCTTGGTGCATTTCAAAAGGGTAGAAGTCCTCATAGGACTTTTGGAGTTCCGCGGTCATGGTGGCCAACATGATGCATGCCACTTTTGTAGCATCCCTTTCATGTGCCCGGAAGTCAGCGACCTCCTAGGGAGTTGCAGTGGTCTCATCAATCTCCTTAAGCTCCTTGTCAAGGACATATTCTTTGTCCTCGTAGCGGGTAATCATCCTGATGTTTCTGATCCATTCATTGAAGTTGGATCCATCAAAAATGACTTTCCCACACAAGTTCATAAGGGTAAAGGAGCCACTAGGATTAGAGCCAGAAGCAGCATTGTTTGAAGACATCTGAAAGAAGAGAACAAGATTAGTTTAGATATTAAGAGAGTCCTTAATAAAACACCCAAATGTAATATTAAGGCTAGGATCCAATCACAATATATTATAACTTAGAAAAGGTATGCCGTAATCCAAGCTATAACATATTTGAAAGGTAGGTGAATGACGATTCACCAATTTCCACCATGAAAAACGAAATATAGATATTAGGTTTTTTAATTGGTTCTTAGAAATTCCTAGATTCTTTTGAGATTCAATGAACTTTTCAAAGGCATGTTTCAATCTCGAGTGTGCCGTCAAAGTTTTGTGACTGGGATACCGAGGATCACAAAACGAGGTGTGAAATAACCATGCAAATCACTTGGTACACTCAATGTTTATTACTCAATCGATGTGCCGGTTAACCACACGAGCTCCACCGACCTATAATAAACTTTAAGTCACCCTTTACCTACCTTGTTAAGTCCAAGTTAGTGTGCCCGTTAACCACACACGCTCCACCAACGACTTAAACAAAGTGTAAAGTGTAATTTCATGGATTAGCACCTTATTCACATTTTCCCTAAAGTAACTAAGATTGGGAATTTAATAAAAGCATTTAGTTACTTTATAATATTCATCATACTTTTAATGAGAATTTATAAGTCCTTGTCCTACCCGTTCGGCTAACGGCCCTCCACCGATCAAGGAAGCGGTGGGTGAGAGTGGACACCCATTAACTTGCCATTTTATAGGCAACAACCTTATACCCCCCTTATAGACCGGCTTCGTGAATGAGGCGTACTAGCGGTAAGACGACTTGACCTTATACATATATATATTAGTAACTTATAATATTATAAAGTATAAGGGTTGAATTTTAACTTTTAAAATTCTAAGGGTTGGAACTAAAGTTTTAATCAAGACTTTACTTGTTCCAAAACTTGAGGGCAAGTTTTGTAAACTTCCAAAACTTTTCATTTCTTATAACTTATGAATTAATTGAGTAATAAAAATGAAGACTCTTCATTTTATAACTCTTGTGTTCTTTTAATGGCTTAAATAAAAGTGAGACTTTTGGTTTTCCATAACTTGAGGACAAGTTATGGACTCCATTAAAACACATTATGATCATGACTTAAACTACCATGAAGGTTACAAACAATTCCTATGATCATCTAATCTTCATAAGTTCAAGAACATGAATATGAACACTTTCAAGAATCAAAAATTACACTTAAAAAACTTGTAATTTTGATAATTGCCATTGTAAATGGATTAGCATAAACATTACACCATCTAAAACAAGTTTTAAAACACCAAAACAGTTTAGGGTAATGTTTCTAGTCCATTTCCAGAAACAAATGTCGAAATTCTGAAAACTGCAGCCTCTACTCGTCGATTGCAAGAACAGACTCGACGATTAGCTTGCATTTGCTCATGGACTCGTCGAGTCCCCCCATGGACTCGGCGAGTTCATACGAGCAGAAAACAGAAAATCGATTTTTTTCAAGCAGTTTGCACAAAAAATCAACAAACAAGCCTAGGCTCTGATACCACTGATGGGTTTTGAGCATTCTAACACTTCCTAAGTGTACATGCAACCCTAATAACCTTGGATCTATGTTTGTCTAATTATCATGCAAAGTTGAATTCCAAGGTTATATTCCTATCTAGCATACATGGGGAACATTTTTAACTTGAATGAAAGATAGAATAACATACCTTGTTGTTGATTATGATCCTTGAAACCTTGTGAGCCTAGCACCCCAATTGTGATGCCTCAAATGCTTCACACAACACCAAATGCAAAGGATTAAACTTTGAGAGAATCTTACACTTGCAAAATCGGCTCTAGCCCTCTTGTTTCTTAGTGTCACCGATTTTGGGGAGAACACCTTTGTTTATATAGTGTGTTGCATTAGGTAAACCCTAATGTAACATGACTCTTCATTTCATGATCCATGGGTTAACTCCATGGAGCATCCTATGGGTGGAACCCAACTTGATAATCCATGGAGCCTCTTAGCCCACTATATAAGATATGGAAGATTTACATAATCTACCCATATATTTAATTAGTTATCTTTTGATCACTTAATTAATTCTTGATCAAACTAATTAAATAATATTATTAATATATTAGAACTTATAATATATTAATAAACCATAAGTGTTATTTCTCTCATTTTAGTTTATCCAATTACATGGTGCCATGCAACCCAAATGGACCATGCCGGGTCGGGTCAAGTACATACCAGAAATAGTTATGGACTTAGACACCTTATCCAACACCTCATTCATGACTACCTCTCTGAATCACCCAAGTTTAGGGACCCAAATTCCGTTCATGAAATAATATGTTCCTTCCTCCTTGACTTCGAAGTTCTTTTCCATTCCACGTAACGCTTTGCTGGTTCTGTTTTTTTGTCTTCATGGCATCAGACTGGGCTTCTTTGATTTGCGAGATTAGATGTGATTGAATGGTTATCGAAAGAGTTTTCACACGATGATTTGAGTATTCTTTCCGACTCAAGGCATCAGCTACCACGTTAGCCTTGCCTGGGTGGTACTTGATTTCACACTCATAATCGTTTAGCAGCTCAACCCATCTTCACTGCCTCATGTTTACCTCCTTTTGATTTAAAATGTGTTGGAGGCTCTTGTGGTCAGTGAAAATGGTGCACTTCGTACCATAAAGGTAGTGCCTCCAAATCTTCAAAGCAAAGACCACAGCTCCTAATTCGAGATCATGGGTGGTATAATTCACCTCATGTGTCTTTAGTTGCCGGGATGCATAAGCTATCACCTTCCCACGCTGCATGAGTACACAGCCTAAACCCTGATTCGAAGCATCGCAGTAAACTACAAAGTCCTCAGTTCCCTCTGGTAATGATAGTACTGGCGCACTATAGAGAGCTCGTTTCAGAGTTCGGAAGGCAACCTCCTGCTTTTCTATCCATTCAAATGGTACGCCTTTTTGTGTAAGCATGGTAAGTGGCTTGGCTGTTCTAGAGAAGTTCTGAATGAATCTTCTGTAATAGCTTGTGAGACCCAGAAATTGACGAATTTCTGTGGGTGTCGTTGGGACTGCTCACCCTTCAATGGCTTTGATCTTAGAAGGGTCCACATGTATCCCCTCTTGGCTGACAACATGACCTAAAAAGTTTACACTACGGAGCCAAAACTCACACTTAGAGAGTTTTGCGTATAACTTTTCGGCTTGCAGGGTTTCCATGATTTCTCGGAGGTGTCGACTATGTTCCTCTTCGCTTCGAGAATAAACCAGAATATCGTCGATGAAAACGATAACAAAATTGTCGAGGAATGGTCGGCAAACTCAATTCATCAAGTCCATAAATGCGACAGGGGCATTCGTTAGACTGAAGGGCATTATGACAAATTCATAATGTCCATAGCGAGTTCGGAAAGCAGTCTTGGGGATATCCTCTTCCCGGACCTTGAGTTGATGATAGCCAGATCGCAGATCTATCTTAGAGAAGTAATTTGCTCCTTAAAGCTGGTCGAATAGATCGTCGATTCGTGTAAGTGGGTAGCGATTCTTGATAGTGAGCTTATTCAGCTCTCTATAATCGATACACATCCTAAAGGATCCGTCCTTCTTTTTAACAAAAAGGATCGGAGCTCCCCAGGGTGAGAAGCTAGGTCGGATGAATCCTTTGCTCAAGAGTTCGCTGAGTTGGCTTGACAATTCTTGTATCTCCGCAGGAGCCAACCTATAGGGCGATTTGGCGATGGGTGTAGCTCCTAGCACAAGGTCGATTCGGAACTCGACTTGTCTTTCTGGGGGTATCCCCGGAAGATCTTCAGGAAAGATGTCAGGGAAATCGCAAGCCAGTGGGATGTCTCGGATATTGATATCTTCCTTGGACTTATCCACGATGTGAGCCAGAAATGCAAAGTCCTTCTTTTGTAGACACTTCTGTGCCTTAATACATGAGATAAGATGAAGGTTCGTACTGGGTTTGTCTCCGTATATAATTAAGGTTTTGTGGTTAGGGAGATGAAGGCGAACGACCTTCTCGCGACACATAATTTTGACATGATGGGGGCTCAACCAATCCATGCCAATAATCACATCAAAACTCCTAATAGTTACAGGCATCAAGTTTATTTGAAATGCGTGGCGATTTAAGGTTAGGGTACATCCTACGTAGATTTCCCCAGTTGATTCTGTTTTCCCATTATCCATTTCCACCGTAAAGGTTTCATTAAGCTTCTGGGGTTGTTGTTTTAGCAAATGTTTGAACTTATTACTCACAAAACTCCGCTCTGCCCCGGTATCAAACAGGATGCATGCATATGAGTTGTTAAGGAGAAACGTACCAGTGACAACAACGGGATCCTGAACTGCTTCTCCTTGAACCATGGTCAGCACTCTCCCTGCTCCTCCATTCCCTTGGTTGTTGACATTAGGGCAGTTTCGACGGAAATGCCCAGTCCTTCCACATCCATAACAGGTGTGGCTAGCCCCAACGTTGTTGCCATTGTTGTTGTTGTTGTTGTTTCCTTGTTGTTGGTTCTGGGGAGGATAGGTCCTACAATATTTTTCCATGTGACCCTTTCGGTTGCAACTAGTACATTGCATCTCCCTGCATTCACCATTGTGATGGAGATTGCACTTGTTGCACTTTGGGAGATTTCCGGAATACTGCTTAGGGCACTTGGGGTGGATGAGGCTGGAGCATGTGGTGCGGAGGGAACTTAGGTGGTTGCAGCATGAACTGTTAGTGTTTGTTGTTTCTTCGACGACTCTGAGCCTTGTCGTCCCTTCCTCTTGTTACTCTTTCCTTTCTTGTTATCACACTCTTTCTTGCTTTCAGTTTCCCCTACTCTCTCGCCCTTCTTATTGTTGTGGTCGTACAACTTTTTGGCCAACCTCTTGGCACGGTCGAAGGTTTCAGGATTTGCGGCTATCACGTTTCCTTGAATTGGGGGAGGTAATCCCCAGATGAATCGTTCAATTTTCTTCCCTTCCGAAGTAATCATGCCAGGGCACAACAGAGACAGTTCGCTAAACCTTGATATGTAGGCATCGATGTCGGAGTTTCGGACAGTGAGATTCCATAACTCTTGCTCCATTTTCTGAACCTCGCCACGCGGCTCGCATCTGGTTCAGTTGCTCGGCTATGTCCTCGGCTAGGTCGCCGGTGTTTTGCAACCTCCTGACCATAACAGGAAGTGCGCGATCAGCCGGCCCTTCATCCCTCAGATCATAGAATTCCCTCGCCATGCCGTACGGGGGTCGCTGACTTTGCTGCCTACTCCATCTCCAAATGTCAACTCCCCATGGGGGTGTAGGGCCATTAGGGCCCATCCGATGTGCTGGCACTCTAACTGGAAATGGTGGGTTGATGACTACGGACTCTGTGCCCGAGTCATCGTCACTACTGTCGCTAGATTCTTCCCCTCCAGAGTCGGCCACAGGCTCTGCAGGCCCGTATTCGATCCCAACCTCTTGTTCCTCCTCAGACTCCTCTTTAGGTTCCTCCTCAGGCTCCTCTTCAGGTTCCTCCTCAAGCCATCCGTTATTCTCCTGATTAGGGAAATACGGATCTCCAGGAAGATGGAAACCAGCCATACTGTCTGCAAGAGGGTATATAACTAAACCATTATTAATCCTAAAATATTTTTGTTATTATTGAAATTGGTTTGATGTTCTCCTCTTGGTTAGCAAAAAGGTATGCCTTAGGTTTATTGACCATCGCGATCGCTCCAGGGCATGCGATAGTTGTATTATGAAGGAAATGTAGTTGATCAGGCTACATTCATTTCCTAATACAACTATGAACAGTCCTGGCCTAACCGAGATGTCAGGATTTTTCCCAATGTTTTATTTGAATTGTTATTATGTTCATTTTTCTAAGTCGCACAAGTAAGAGTGTTTATTATTATGTTTTATTCGTTTTATTCAGAGTTATTTAGTCCCTCTTAGGGTTTATAGTTGCATATCAATGTGTGGTTAGATATGCCAGTTCACTATAAACAGAGCTCTGATACCAACCTGTCACACCCCCTAACCAGACGGCGGAAACGTCCGAGGGCTCGTGTGACTTAAATTGAAATATCATCACAATGAATATACATGAAACATAACATAAACATCACCATGCATTAATACATTACAACCGTCGTTGTTCACATCCAGTACATTGTTTACATTACATAATCCCAAAAATAAATTGTTTATCAAATGACATCACACAAAAGACATTCAGACACATGCTTGATAATTCTTCATTCTAACGGTTACCTGAGAACACAAGTTATTTTGAAAACGGTCAACATATATAATGTTGGTGAGTTCATAAGCAGGTTTGATATGAAAATGTTTTGTATTGCTTGTAAAACCCAGAAAATCTGATATTTTCTGAAACAGAAATTGTTTACGAAAAAAATGTGATGATCCATAAGTATACGTGTAAATGATTTCAAAACATGCAAAGGTGAAATGTTTTTCGTAATAGTTTCTTGTATTATAGTTGTTGTAGTAAAAGTGAATAATGTTGTTCCCCCGGAAAACCCGATGTTTTCCGATATAAATAGTATAATAGTTTTGTATTATTGTATCGTCATAGCACATGAACATGATTTCCCAATGATTACTTAGATGGTAATGGATCTCTATGTGAGTCGTTATAACCATGCATAATAATGACTAATTCGCCTGTCTTGGCATTCTAGTGAATGCCGGTATTGAATTAAGATTTTGTCACCCTAGACTGGCCGAGTCTAACTGTAGTGAACAACTTAGGTGTGGGGGAGTCACGGCCATATAGATCTATACACAAACTCTCGCTCTCCCTCCAGGAGACTTTGATTATAACTATAGACTACGACCGACACTTATTGGTGTCGCCCGTTATTTCTCACTAATCCAAAAGAAATTGTATAACATTGTTTCACGACCCGATTTATGTTTACTTGAATAAAGGTAAGCCTAACAGACGAAGAGAAGAGGACTACGGAGGCCCACTAACTTTGTATGTTATTACAGGCTGTCGAGTATGCTACGGACACGTTATAGCCCATTAAGCATATTATAAAGGTTTAAGGTCTTATTAGCAATACAAGTGGCCATTAAGGTCCAATAGTATGTTAAAGCTAATAAAAGCCCACTGGGTATGTAATTGGGTCACCGGAAGCCCAATAAACATGTGTGATTATATGGGGCCCAATAATCAGGATATTGGGCCATGAAGGCCCAATAGCACGAATAGAAGATATTTGAGCCCAACCATTGAATCATTTATAATTTATTGATCTTAAGTTCGTAATGTAGCTGTTTGTTGTAAGTGAGATGTTCATTCGAAGTGTTAATGTCTAAGACCATAACTATATTTGGTATGTACTTGACCCGACCCGGCATGGTCCATTTGGGTTGCACTTCACCGGCACAATTTATATGGATAGTCTTTTGAGAATAGTATATTTATGATTTATATTAATATATTATAAGTTCTAATATATTAATATGGAATCATATTATTAAATTAGTATTGATCAAGAATTAATTTAGAATTAATTAAGTGATCAAAAAGAACTAATTAAATATGGACTCTTATATATATGGAATGAGCCAAGTTCATTTAGGTTGGGCTAAGCTTTCATGGATGGTCCATGGAGCTTTTAACCCATGGATCCTATGTAAATGAAAGGTCATGGGTATTAGGGTTTACATGGATGTAACCCTAATCCTCCATAATATATAAAGGGGTCGTTGGCTCACAAAATGGGCACAAGTGTGTGAAAATAAGAGTGGGCCGATTTTAGTGTGCATACATATTCTCTCAAGTTCTTCCAAGGTGTTTTGGTGATTTGTGATTCCATTTGAGGCTTCCACACTATTGGGGCTAAGCTCTTAAAGCTTGAAGACATCAAGCTACATCAAAAAGTATGTCATCTAACTAGAACTTTGTAGTATAGGTGCTTCATAATATGCTAGTTAGGATGAAACCTTGAAATAGTTAATAATTGCATGTATAATAGAGAAAACATAGATCCAAGGTTTATAGGGTTGCATGTACACCATAGGAGTGTTAGAATGCTCAAAACCCAACAGTGGTATCAGAGCCTGGTTGTTTTCTGTTATATTGATGCAAATGTTTTATTTTCAAGTTGGAAAAAAAAGGAAAAAAAAACATGACGTTTGTCAAATTTTAACATAATTACTTGTTTTGTGAAAAACGAATTATTTGTAAAATTTGAATCATTCGTTATATGAGTTGAATTAGGTCAAATTTAGTAAAAGATAAAATGATATGATTATTTTATTAGTTTTAAAAGTTTGATCTAAATGTTTTAAGGAGTTACATATTTTGTCATAAAATTTTGGAGCTCAAAAGTTTTTTTTAAAGTTGTGATCTTAAGGGTTTTTGAAACTTCCATAAGTTATGGATATGAAAGTTTTTTTTTAAAAAAAAAAATTTGATTCAAAGTTTTTATGGAGTGACAAAATTTGGTGTTAATGTTTTAAAGAATTCCATAACTTGTTCTTAAGTTATGGTACATGGAAAGTTTCATTATAAAACACCATTAATTCCATAAGTTATGGAATCCAAAGGTTTTCAAGAATTACAAAACTTGCCCTCAAGTTTTGGAATTTGAGAAAAGTCTTTTTTGAAAAAAAGAATTGAATTCTAAAACTCTTGGGTTCATAACTTAAACAATTAATTAAATGGTTTTAATTTTGAGTTTAATAATTGGAATTATGATGTTTTGTTGAATAGTTCAAATTAACTCTTATGGACTTTATTAATAGTTAATTAAAGCGTTTAATTAAAAGAGTATTATTAATCCATAAATATATGGTTTGAGTTTAATTAAATTAAAAGTCTAGTTTAATTAATAGATTAAACCACCAAGTATTTTAAATGTCTAAAATACACCCTTATACTATTATAATATTAAAAGTTTAATATATTATATGTATAAGAGCAAGTCGTCTTACAATTAGTAGGCCTCATTCACGAAGCCGGTCTATAAGGGGGGTATAAGGTTACTGCCTATAAAATGGCAGTTTAATGGGTGTCCACTCTCACTCACCGCTTCCTTGACCGGTGGAGGGTCGTTAGCCGAACAGGTAGGACAAGAACTATAATTCTCCCTTCAATATAAGTATAATGATAAATACTAAGTAACTAAACACTTATAAATTCCCAATCTTAGTTACTTAGGAAAATGTGAATAAGGTGCTAATCCATAAAATTACACTTTGCACTTTGTTTAAGCTGTTAGTGGAGCGTGTGTGGTTAACCGGCACACTAACCTGGACTTAACAAGGTAGGCAAAGGGTAACTTAATGTTTATCATAGTATCGTTGGAGCGTGTGTGGTTAACCGACACATCGATTGAGGGGTAAATATTAAGGGTACCAAGTATATTTGCATGGTTACTTCACACCTTGTTTTGTGATCCTCGACATCCCAGTCACAAAATTGGTGAATCGTCATTCACCTACCTTCAAATATTTTATAGCTTGGATTACGGCATCCCTCTTCCAAGTTATAAAATAGTTTGTTGGGTCCTAGCCTTAATATATCATATTGGGTGTTATATTAAGGACTTAAATCAACTTTACGTGAATTTCTCCCATTGTTGATGTCTGGTTTAGACAACAATGATCTTCCCAAACCAAGCTTTCCTAATGAATATGAATTCTCGAGTTTGGCTCATGGAAGTCATACTTCTCTTCCTCCACCTCCTCCAATTATTCTCCCTAACCCGCAAGTTCAAGGTCACTCAAGCCCTAATGGCAAGCAAGGTCTATGTGTGATCACATCTTAGAGATGAAGTCACATACTGACAAGCCGGGAGAGTTGGGTGTCAAAGTCTTGAGAAAGTTGGATGTTCAATCACTTTCTAAGTCACATAGTGAGTTCCTTTGGGACTACTATGAAACAGACTATGACATGAACCTTAATGATCATATCTATTTGCTTGGTGCTGCTGAATCAGCAATGATTTGGAACGATAGTAAAGCAAATTTGATTAGAAGATCAACTTCCCAAAAACCTTATGGACAGTGACAATGGTGACACTGGAAATCCAGAAAAAGCATTCTCTTCCCAATGGAAAGGGATTGACCATAGTCAACCCGGTTGACCAAATGGTAAAGAGAAAGGCTAAGTCTGAGATAGTCCCATTACCAAAGGGTCCATATGTTTATTTTGCCAAAGGAAGGGGCGTTGATTGCAAAGCTGCCAAATTTACCTAAGGATGTTAAAGTCAATAAGTTTGACTCTACATCAGGTAGAGCCAATTATCTAACTCTGTTAAGTTCTATTCTGAGATCCTCATTACATGATGTGACTGGGTCACATGTTGATGTTTTAAGAATCAAAGAATAGAGAGAAATCTTAAAGGAAGTATATGCTGATTCTGATCGCGAAGGTGGATTTCGATCGCATCAGAATTTTGAGCAGTTGCTTAAGAAGTTATGATATATTGCTAAGGAATAGATAACAACAATTTTCCATGTGGATTGTAAGGATAAGTTTTTCCGCAAAGTTTTAAAATAAAAGAAAATTGTTTAATTTTATTTATTTGAAGTATCCTTACAATGACATTTGTGGAAAATTGTTGCTTATATGATTCCACTCACAGCAATATTGGAAAATGGATTTGATTCTTTCATTTGTGGTAGTGTCTAAATTTACCAAATCAGGAAAGTTCCTCATCGCCCAAGTTTCAATTGGATTGAAACTTGGAATCATGCAAGTTGAATAGTATGATGAATGAGAACTTTCAAGCATTGGAAAATCAAGACTAGTTACTTGTTCACATGGATGTGTGAGTCAAGTGAAGGACTAAAGGGATCGAGTACACATTCTTGTGCACTGGTCATGTCCACCATAAAGATCGTTAAGACTATTTGATTTACTAAAGTTTAGTAAATATGGTTATACTTACAACTTTAAGTATAATTCTGAAACATTGGAAAAGTCTCAATGTATGGCAGAACGAATGGGAAGAGTCAAATTAGGCAGAAAGATAAAAGTTTCTCAAATCTGAAAAGATGGGAGAGTACTTTAGTATCATGTTTGTGATCATCTTAATGATTTAGAAATCATATCACAATTAGTCCTCTAAAGGTCATCTTAGTGCATTCTTATGACTAAGAAGAGGAGTCATGAATTGTTGAAATGGTTAGATCAGGAAGATGAGTCATACTTCGTTCCAAAACAATTCTTAGAGTCATACTCCAAGATTGTAACTTGAGTGACATATCTTAAAGAAAGGTTTAAAACACTTGTCAAATGTAAGAGTAAAAGTGTCCTACTCTTGTACATTTGAAATTGGTAAGTTGTGATGTTTTGGATAAAACAAAGACCAACTAAGGCCAATTGTGTGAAGTGTTTGTCTTGATAAAGAATCCGCACTATCTCTTGAATATTTGGCAAGATAGTCTTATATGTCAAGAGGATAGTGGGAGTCTTAAAGATCCTAAAAAGAATTTCAAGAACTAATCAAGAATAAAACCTGAGGTTCTTCACTAGCACACGACTTGAGGTTTATAACCTATCGTGTTGACATATTCTGTGCCCATTCCAGTTAAAGTTGGCTTTGCATAGGAGTTCCGAAAGTTCTCAATTGGTTGCATAACAACTTGGAAGCAATGGCAGGCCCTGTACTGCCAGGTAGCAAGAAGTTAAGATTACATAAGTTCAGTCCATATGAGTTTGGATTTGTCATTATCCTTGTCTTATGACTATGGTTTTGACGATTCACATGGATAAGAACACATACACCATAAAATCTAAGGGTTATAAGGTTTCTCTCCGATTCATGAAAATGATGGTGAGGAAACACTTCCACCTAGTAGATTTGAAGCAGATGGCAAAAGGTCTAAACAATTGAGATTATGATTACGGCATCCCTTTTCATAGTTCTGAAATTGTTTAGACACACATGCATGCTATCTAAGGAAAGGTGTATGATTTTGATAAAGTTTTATCAAAGCATCTTGTATCAGAAATCTGAACTTGGGTAAGAAAGTCAATAAAGTATTGATTTCTAGAAGTCCAGCTGATTTCTGAGTACATGTCAAAGCTAGTGGGAGCATAATTGTTATGCTAATAATCATCATGTTATTGGGAGCATGATAATTATTGTTAGTGTTGCAAGTTAGCAATGTTAATTATAGAAAACAAAAGTTTCAATTCGTGAGGCTGCAGGGATTGAAAAAGTTGTTTTGCTATAATTAAGGGAGAGGATATATTTCATTTCAGTTCTAAAGGCTTAGATTGAGACCTTAATCATCTTTAGTCAAGAATATATATATGAATTTCATGTTGGATTGGTTCAACTTAAGGAAATTCTATATATTGCGTTCTCAAAATTCGATTATGATTATGGCATCCCTCTTCATAGTCAAATTTTTGAAAACATGGCAAATAAAAATATTGTAGCAAAAGACTGGTCTAGAATCATGTCTTTATATGAGACATCATGAATCGTGTACCATTTGCTTTGGGTACAGGATCGATTGCATGTGCTATAATATTTGTCATTTCTAAATTTTTCCAAATGCCCAGAGGCATTAAGAAGGGAAAAGGTCTAGAATTGGATATGACTAAAATGATTAAGCAATTGTCGAGGACAATCTGAGGTTTACCAAAGATTGGTTGCTCAGGGACAGTTGGAAGTATAGTGCTAATTTTGGAAGGACCATATTGACATATTCTGAAAAGAGGCATCTCTTATTCAGAAGTGATAGTCAAAATGAGAATATGGAGTTGTCTCCATAGGTGGAAGTTATCTGTGTAAGATTAGAAAACTTAATGCAAGAAGCATGTCCAAAGCAATGTACTTTGAATATGAGACTTAGTTTCCATGGAGTTGATCTCCATTGGAATACCTTATAATGACTGTTGACAAGTCTTTGTGACTTTGTACATATTCATTACAGGAGGGTCAGTGCATATAAGTTTAAAATCTAAACAGATTTCGATAAATGATAGGAATTTGAAATTCTCACATTTTTCGATAAGGATTTGGGAATGTGAAATTAGAATCATTGAAATTATGTTCAATTGGTTTATTTCACAAAGTAAGGATCATAGACAAACATAGAGTGCATACTTGGTGTATGGCAAAGCTATTGTTTAAGAAAAATATAGTGTACATGCTTGGAGCATGGGACAACTAGTGTTTTTAATTCAAGTATAAAGTTGATAAAACCGAAACAATGAATAATGAGTAATCAGTATGGTGATAAATAAAAGTGTTTATTTATATTCATAGGGTTTGATATCAAATTTGATTCATTTATTCTTGTGTTTCACTTTGCATGTTTTGACTTCCAGAATAACTAAGTCGCTCTTCCTGAATGATTAAGTTATTCAAACCATCCACAGTCGGTCATATATTGGAAGTAGATATGAATCAAGACTGTCATGGGTTGGTTTGTGGAGGTCCAAGTTGGTGGATAAAGTGGTGCTACAACACTCATGAGTGCTCATAAGTTCTGAGTATTGGATTCAACCCGCGCTCATTTGAATCACTTCATGGATTTTATCACGAGTGATCATGAGACGATAATATCTTATATTCTTCAAACCTAAAGATATGAGTTGTTACTATGAGTTGGTTATACATTGATTGCACGAAAACGCATTTGGTAACTCGATGTTATAAAACGTGCCTTTGTGTATGATTCAACAAGTAGTAGAACAAGCCATATGAGTCGAAGTTTATCCATTCCTTTTACCTTCAGGATAAAAGCGATATCTGTGGGCCCCTCGATGATTTAGCGATGACACATGTGAGTGCTTGGCCAAGCCAGGACTGATTTGATTTGTTCAACCAGTCAGTCATCATAAATCGAAAATCGGGAAACAACAAATGGGCATAGAGAATGATTATAATCCATGTCTCAGTCCATATGATATCTAGAATGGAGGAATATATGATCCCTTATCTAATGGACAAGTCATTGACAAGGTCAGAGTTCAACAGCGGCTTTAAGAGCTACGATTGCCAGTTAGGTTTTGAAGTCATACTCAATAATAGTTTTAGACTTATCCAAGTGGGAGACTGTTGGATTAATGTCTAAGTCCATAACTATATTTGGTATGTACTTGACCCGACCCGGCATGGTCTATTTGGGTTGCACTTCACCGACACAATTTATATGGATAGTCTTTTGAGAATAGTATATTTATGATTTATATTAATATATTATAAGTTCTAATATATTAATATGGAATCATATTATTTAATTAGTATTGATCAAGAATTAATTTAGAATTAATTAAGTGATAAAAAAGAACTAATTAAATATAGACTCTTATATATATGGAATGGGCCAAGTTCATTTAGGTTGGGCTAAGGTTTCATGGATGGTCCATGGAGCTTTTAACCCATGGATCCTATGTAAATGAAAGTTCATGGGTATTAGGGTTTACATGGATGTAACCCTAATCCTCCATAATATATAAAGGGGTCCTTGGCTCACAAAATTGGCACAAGTGTGTGAAAATAAGAGTGGGCCGATTTTAGTGTGCATACATATTCTCTCAAGTTCTTCCAAGGTGTTTTGGTGATTTGTGATTCCATTTGAGGCTTCCACACTATTGGGGCTAAGCTCTTAAAGCTTGAAGACATCAAGCTACATCAAAAGGTATGTCATCTAACTAGAACTTTGTAGTATAGGTGCTTCATAATATGCTAGTTAGGATGAAACCTTAGAATAGTTAATATTTGCATGTATAATAGAGAAAACATAGATCCAAGGTTTGTAGGGTTGCATATTCATTACAGGAGGTTCAATGCATATAAGTTTAAAATCTAAACATATTTCGATAAATGATAGGAATTTGAAATTCTCACATTTTTCGATAAGGATTTGGGAGTGTGAAATTAGAATTATTGAAATTATGTTCAATTGGTTTATTTCACAAAGTAAGGATCATAGACAAACATAGAGTGCATACTTGGTGTATGGCAAAGCTATTGTTTAAGAAAAACATAGTGTACATGCTTGGCGCATGGGACAACTAGTGTTTTTAATTCAAGTATAAAGTTGATAAAACCGAAACAATGAATAATGAGTAATCAGTATGGTGATAAATAAAAGTGTTTATTTATATTCATAGGGTTTGATACCATATTTGATTCATTTATTCTTGTGTTTCACTTTGCATGTTTTGACTTC
The DNA here is from genome assembly GCF_052849685.1 of Lactuca virosa. NCBI lineage: Eukaryota > Viridiplantae > Streptophyta > Magnoliopsida > Asterales > Asteraceae > Lactuca > Lactuca virosa. The sequence goes on from NC_136434.1 coordinate 258,382,921, forward strand.
CAGAATAACTAAGTCGCTCTTCCTGAATGATTAAGTTATTCAAACCATCCACAGTCGGTCATATGTTGGATGTAGATATGAATCAAGACTGTCATGGGTTGGTTTGTAGAGATCCAAGTTGGTGGACAAAGTGGTGCTACAACACTCATGATTATAATCCATGTCTTAGTCCATATGATATCTAGAATGGATGAATATATGATCCCTTATCTAATGGACAAGTCATTGATAAGGTCAGAGTTCGACAGCGGCTTTAAGAGCTACGATTGCCAGTTAGGTTTTGAAGTCATACTCAATAATAGTTTTAGACTTATCCAAGTGGGAGACTGTTGGATTAATGTTTAAGTCCATAACTATATTTGGTATGTACTTGACCCAACCCGGCATGGTCCATTTGGGTTGCACTTCACCGGCACAATTTATATGGATAGTCTTTTAAGAATAGTATATTTATGATTTATATTAATATATTATAAGTTCTAATATATTAATATGGAATCATATTATTTAATTAGTATTGATCAAGAATTAATTTAGAATTAATTAAGTGATCAAAAAGAACTAATTAAATATAGACTCTTATATATATGGAATGGGCCAAGTTCATTTAGGTTGGGCTAAGGTTTCATGGATGGTCCATGGAGCTTTTAACCCATGGATCCTATGTAAATGAAAGTTTATGGGTATTAGGGTTTACATGGATGTAACCCTAATCCTCCATAATATATAAAGGGGTCCTTGGCTCACAAAATTGGCACAAGTGTGTGAAAATAAGAGTGGGCCGATTTTAGTGTGCATACATATTCTCTCAAGTTCTTCCAAGGTGTTTTGGTGATTTGTGATTCCGTTTGAGGCTTCCACACTATTGGGGCTAAGCTCTTAAAGCTTGAAGACATCAAGCTACATCAAAAGGTATGTCATCTAACTAGAACTTTGTAGTATAGGTGCTTCATAATATGCTAGTTAGGATGAAACCTTAGAATAGTTAATATTTGCATGTATAATAGAGAAAACATAGATCCAAGGTTTGTAGGGTTGCATATTCATTACAGGAGGTTCAGTGCATATAAGTTTAAAATCTAAACATATTTCGATAAATGATAGGAATTTGAAATTCTCACATTTTTCGATAAGGATTTGGGAGTGTGAAATTAGAATTATTGAAATTATGTTCAATTGGTTTATTTCACAAAGTAAGGATCATAGACAAACATAGAGTGCATACTTGGTGTATGGCAAAGCTATTGTTTAAGAAAAACATAGTGTACATGCTTGGCGCATGGGACAACTAGTGTTTTTAATTCAAGTATAAAGTTGATAAAACCGAAACAATGAATAATGAGTAATCAGTATGGTGATAAATAAAAGTGTTTATTTATATTCATAGGGTTTGATACCATATTTGATTCATTTATTCTTGTGTTTCACTTTGCATGTTTTGACTTCCAGAATAACTAAGTCGCTCTTCCTGAATGATTAAGTTATTCAAACCATCCACAGTCGGTCATATGTTGGATGTAGATATGAATCAAGACTGTCATGGGTTGGTTTGTAGAGATCCAAGTTGGTGGACAAAGTGGTGCTACAACACTCATGATTATAATCCATGTCTTAGTCCATATGATATCTAGAATGGATGAATATATGATCCCTTATCTAATGGACAAGTCATTGATAAGGTCAGAGTTCGACAGCGGCTTTAAGAGCTACGATTGCCAGTTAGGTTTTGAAGTCATACTCAATAATAGTTTTAGACTTATCCAAGTGGGAGACTGTTGGATTAATGTTTAAGTCCATAACTATATTTGGTATGTACTTGACCCAACCCGGCATGGTCCATTTGGGTTGCACTTCACCGGCACAATTTATATGGATAGTCTTTTAAGAATAGTATATTTATGATTTATATTAATATATTATAAGTTCTAATATATTAATATGGAATCATATTATTTAATTAGTATTGATCAAGAATTAATTTAGAATTAATTAAGTGATCAAAAAGAACTAATTAAATATAGACTCTTATATATATGGAATGGGCCAAGTTCATTTAGGTTGGGCTAAGGTTTCATGGATGGTCCATGGAGCTTTTAACCCATGGATCCTATGTAAATGAAAGTTCATGGGTATTAGGGTTTACATGGATGTAACCCTAATCCTCCATAATATATAAAGGGGTCCTTGGCTCACAAAATTGGCACAAGTGTGTGAAAATAAGAGTGGGCCGATTTTAGTGTGCATACATATTCTCTCAAGTTCTTCCAAGGTGTTTTGGTGATTTGTGATTCCGTTTGAGGCTTCCACACTATTGGGGCTAAGCTCTTAAAGCTTGAAGACATCAAGCTACATCAAAAGGTATGTCATCTAACTAGAACTTTGTAGTATAGGTGCTTCATAATATGCTAGTTAGGATGAAACCTTAGAATAGTTAATATTTGCATGTATAATAGAGAAAACATAGATCCAAGGTTTGTAGGGTTGCATATTCATTACAGGAGGTTCAGTGCATATAAGTTTAAAATCTAAACATATTTCGATAAATGATAGGAATTTGAAATTCTCACATTTTTCGATAAGGATTTGGGAGTGTGAAATTAGAATTATTGAAATTATGTTCAATTGGTTTATTTCACAAAGTAAGGATCATAGACAAACATAGAGTGCATACTTGGTGTATGGCAAAGCTATTGTTTAAGAAAAACATAGTGTACATGCTTGGCGCATGGGACAACTAGTGTTTTTAATTCAAGTATAAAGTTGATAAAACCGAAACAATGAATAATGAGTAATCAGTATGGTGATAAATAAAAGTGTTTATTTATATTCATAGGGTTTGATACCATATTTGATTCATTTATTCTTGTGTTTCACTTTGCATGTTTTGACTTCCAGAATAACTAAGTCGCTCTTCCTGAATGATTAAGTTATTCAAACCATCCACAGTCGGTCATATGTTGGATGTAGATATGAATCAAGACTGTCATGGGTTGGTTTGTAGAGATCCAAGTTGGTGGACAAAGTGGTGCTACAACACTCATGATTATAATCCATGTCTTAGTCCATATGATATCTAGAATGGATGAATATATGATCCCTTATCTAATGGACAAGTCATTGATAAGGTCAGAGTTCGACAGCGGCTTTAAGAGCTACGATTGCCAGTTAGGTTTTGAAGTCATACTCAATAATAGTTTTAGACTTATCCAAGTGGGAGACTGTTGGATTAATGTTTAAGTCCATAACTATATTTGGTATGTACTTGACCCAACCCGGCATGGTCCATTTGGGTTGCACTTCACCGGCACAATTTATATGGATAGTCTTTTAAGAATAGTATATTTATGATTTATATTAATATATTATAAGTTCTAATATATTAATATGGAATCATATTATTTAATTAGTATTGATCAAGAATTAATTTAGAATTAATTAAGTGATCAAAAAGAACTAATTAAATATAGACTCTTATATATATGGAATGGGCCAAGTTCATTTAGGTTGGGCTAAGGTTTCATGGATGGTCCATGGAGCTTTTAACCCATGGATCCTATGTAAATGAAAGTTTATGGGTATTAGGGTTTACATGGATGTAACCCTAATCCTCCATAATATATAAAGGGGTCCTTGGCTCACAAAATTGGCACAAGTGTGTGAAAATAAGAGTGGGCCGATTTTAGTGTGCATACATATTCTCTCAAGTTCTTCCAAGGTGTTTTGGTGATTTGTGATTCCGTTTGAGGCTTCCACACTATTGGGGCTAAGCTCTTAAAGCTTGAAGACATCAAGCTACATCAAAAGGTATGTCATCTAACTAGAACTTTGTAGTATAGGTGCTTCATAATATGCTAGTTAGGATGAAACCTTAGAATAGTTAATATTTGCATGTATAATAGAGAAAACATAGATCCAAGGTTTGTAGGGTTGCATATTCATTACAGGAGGTTCAGTGCATATAAGTTTAAAATCTAAACATATTTCGATAAATGATAGGAATTTGAAATTCTCACATTTTTCGATAAGGATTTGGGAGTGTGAAATTAGAATTATTGAAATTATGTTCAATTGGTTTATTTCACAAAGTAAGGATCATAGACAAACATAGAGTGCATACTTGGTGTATGGCAAAGCTATTGTTTAAGAAAAACATAGTGTACATGCTTGGCGCATGGGACAACTAGTGTTTTTAATTCAAGTATAAAGTTGATAAAACCGAAACAATGAATAATGAGTAATCAGTATGGTGATAAATAAAAGTGTTTATTTATATTCATAGGGTTTGATACCATATTTGATTCATTTATTCTTGTGTTTCACTTTGCATGTTTTGACTTCCAGAATAACTAAGTCGCTCTTCCTGAATGATTAAGTTATTCAAACCATCCACAGTCGGTCATATGTTGGATGTAGATATGAATCAAGACTGTCATGGGTTGGTTTGTAGAGATCCAAGTTGGTGGACAAAGTGGTGCTACAACACTCATGATTATAATCCATGTCTTAGTCCATATGATATCTAGAATGGATGAATATATGATCCCTTATCTAATGGACAAGTCATTGATAAGGTCAGAGTTCGACAGCGGCTTTAAGAGCTACGATTGCCAGTTAGGTTTTGAAGTCATACTCAATAATAGTTTTAGACTTATCCAAGTGGGAGACTGTTGGATTAATGTTTAAGTCCATAACTATATTTGGTATGTACTTGACCCAACCCGGCATGGTCCATTTGGGTTGCACTTCACCGGCACAATTTATATGGATAGTCTTTTAAGAATAGTATATTTATGATTTATATTAATATATTATAAGTTCTAATATATTAATATGGAATCATATTATTTAATTAGTATTGATCAAGAATTAATTTAGAATTAATTAAGTGATCAAAAAGAACTAATTAAATATAGACTCTTATATATATGGAATGGGCCAAGTTCATTTAGGTTGGGCTAAGGTTTCATGGATGGTCCATGGAGCTTTTAACCCATGGATCCTATGTAAATGAAAGTTCATGGGTATTAGGGTTTACATGGATGTAACCCTAATCCTCCATAATATATAAAGGGGTCCTTGGCTCACAAAATTGGCACAAGTGTGTGAAAATAAGAGTGGGCCGATTTTAGTGTGCATACATATTCTCTCAAGTTCTTCCAAGGTGTTTTGGTGATTTGTGATTCCATTTGAGGCTTCCACACTATTGGGGCTAAGCTCTTAAAGCTTGAAGACATCAAGCTACATCAAAAGGTATGTCATCTAACTAGAACTTTGTAGTATAGGTGCTTCATAATATGCTAGTTAGGATGAAACCTTAGAATAGTTAATATTTGCATGTATAATAGAGAAAACATAGATCCAAGGTTTGTAGGGTTGCATATTCATTACAGGAGGTTCAGTGCATATAAGTTTAAAATCTAAACATATTTCGATAAATGATAGGAATTTGAAATTCTCACATTTTTCGATAAGGATTTGGGAGTGTGAAATTAGAATTATTGAAATTATGTTCAATTGGTTTATTTCACAAAGTAAGGATCATATACAAACATAGAGTGCATACTTGGTGTATGGCAAAGCTATTGTTTAAGAAAAACATAGTGTACATGCTTGGCGCATGGGACAACTAGTGTTTTTAATTCAAGTATAAAGTTGATAAAACCGAAACAATGAATAATGAGTAATCAGTATGGTGATAAATAAAAGTGTTTATTTATATTCATAGGGTTTGATACCATATTTGATTCATTTATTCTTGTGTTTCACTTTGCATGTTTTGACTTCCAGAATAACTAAGTCGCTCTTCCTGAATGATTAAGTTATTCAAACCATCCACAGTCGGTCATATGTTGGATGTAGATATGAATCAAGACTGTCATGGGTTGGTTTGTAGAGATCCAAGTTGGTGGACAAAGTGGTGCTACAACACTCATGATTATAATCCATGTCTTAGTCCATATGATATCTAGAATGGATGAATATATGATCCCTTATCTAATGGACAAGTCATTGATAAGGTCAGAGTTCGACAGCGGCTTTAAGAGCTACGATTGCCAGTTAGGTTTTGAAGTCATACTCAATAATAGTTTTAGACTTATCCAAGTGGGAGACTGTTGGATTAATGTTTAAGTCCATAACTATATTTGGTATGTACTTGACCCAACCCGGCATGGTCCATTTGGGTTGCACTTCACCGGCACAATTTATATGGATAGTCTTTTAAGAATAGTATATTTATGATTTATATTAATATATTATAAGTTCTAATATATTAATATGGAATCATATTATTTAATTAGTATTGATCAAGAATTAATTTAGAATTAATTAAGTGATCAAAAAGAACTAATTAAATATAGACTCTTATATATATGGAATGGGCCAAGTTCATTTAGGTTGGGCTAAGCTTTCATGGATGGTCCATGGAGCTTTTAACCCATGGATCCTATGTAAGTGAAAAAGGTCATGGGTATTAGGGTTTACATGGATGTAACCCTAATCCTCCATAATATATAAAGGGGTCCTTGGCTCACAAAATTGGTACAAGTGTGTGAAAATAAGAGTGGGCCGATTTTAGTGTGCATACATATTCTCTCAAGTTCTTCCAAGGTGTTTTGGTGACTTGTGATTCCATTTGAGGCTTCCACACTATTGGGGCTAAGCTCTTAAGGCTTGAAGACATCAAGCTACATCAAAAGGTATGTCATCTAACTAGAACTTTGTAGTATAGGTGCTTCATAATATGCTAGTTAGGATGAAACCTTGGAATAGTTAATATTTGCATGTATAATAGAGAAAACATAGATCCAAGGTTTATAGGGTTGCATGTACACCATAGGAGTGTTAGAATGCTCAAAATCCCAACAGTGGTATCAGAGTCATAGGTTGTTTTATGTTATATTGATGTAAATGTTTTATTTTCAAGTTGGAAAAAAAAAGGAAAAAAAAACATGACGTTTGTCAAATTTTAAGATAATTACTTGTTTTGTGAAAAACGAATTATTTTTAAAATTTGAATCATTTGTTATATGAGTTGAATTCGGTCAAATTTAGTAAAAGATAAAATGATATGATTATTTTATTAGTTTTAAAAGTTTGATCTAAATGTTTTAATGAGTTACATATTTTGTCATAAAATTTTGGAGCTCAAAAGTTTTTTTTAAAGTTGTGATCTTAAGGGTTTTTTGAAACTTCCATAAGTTATGGATGTGAAAGTTTTTTTAAATTTTTTTTTTTTGATTCAAAGTTTTTATGGAGTGACAAAATTTGGTGTTAATGTTTTAAAGAATTCCATAACTTGTTCTTAAGTTATGGAACATGGAAAATTTCATCATAAAACACCATTAATTCCATAAGTTATGGAATCCAAAGGTTTTCAAGAATTACAAAACTTGCCCTCAATTTTTGGAATTTGAGAAAAGTTTTTTATGAAAAAAAGAATTGAATTCTAAAACTCTTGGGTTCATAACTTAAACAATTAATTAAATGGTTTAATTTTTAGTTTAATAATTGGAATTATGATGTTTTGTTGAATAGTTCAAATTAACTCTTATGAACTTTATTAATAGTTAATTAAAGCGTTTAATTAAAAGAGTATTATTAAATCCATAAATATATGGTTTGAGTTTAATTAAATTAAAAGTCTAGTTTAATTAATAGATTAAACCACCAAGTATTTTAAATGTCTAAAATACACCCTTTTACTATTATAATATTAAAAGTTTAATATATTATATGTATAAGAGCAAGTCGTCTTACCATTAGTAGGCCTCATTCACGAAGCTGGTCTATAAGGGGGGTATAAGGTTACTGCCTATAAAATGGCAGTTTAATGGTTGTCCACTCTCACTCACCGCTTCCTTGACCGGTGGAGGGTCATTAGCCGAACAGGTAGGACAAGGACTATAATTCTCCCTTCATTATAAGTATAATGATAAATACTAAGTAACTAAACACTTATAAATTCCCAATCTTAGTTACTTAGGAATATGTGAATAAGGTGCTAATCCATGAAATTACACTTTGCACTTTGTTTAAGCTGTTAGTGGAGCGTGTGTGGTTAACCGGCACACTAACCTGGACTTAACAAGGTAGGCAAAGGGTAACTTAATGTTTATCATAGTATCGTTGGAGCGTGTGTGGTTAACCGACACATCGATTGAGGGGTAAATATTAAGGGTACCAAGTATATTTGCATGGTTACTTCACACCTTGTTTTGTGATCCTCGGCATCCCAGTCACAAAACCTGAAGGGCACACTCGAGATTGAAACATGCCATTGAAAAGTTCAATGAATCTTAAAAGAATCTAGGAGTTTCAAAACCAATTAAAACCTAATAATACATTTCGTTTATCTTGGTGGAAATTGGTGAATCGTCATTCACCTACCTTCAAATATTTTATAGCTTGGATTACGGCATCCCTCTTCCAAGTTATAAAATAGTTTGTTGGGTCCTAGCCTTAATATATCATATTGGGTGTTATATTAAGGACTCAAATCAACTTTACGTGAATTTCTCCCATTGTTGATGTCTGGTTTAGAGAACAATGATCTTCCCAAACCAAGCTTTCCTAATGAATATGACTTCCCGAGTTTGGCTCATGGAAGTCATACTTCTCTTCCTCCACCTCCTCCAATTATTCTCCCTAACCCACAAGTTCAAGGTCACTCAAGCCCTAATGGCAAACAAGGTCTATGTGTGATCACATCTTAGAGATGAAGTCACATATTGACAAGCCGGGAGAGTTGGGTGTCAAAGTCTTGAGAAAGTTGGATGTTCAATCACTTTCTAAGTCACATAGTGAGTTCCTTTGGGACTACTATGAAACAGACTATGACATGAACCTTAATGATCATATCTATTTGCTTGGTGCTGCTGAATCAGCAATGATTTGGAACGATAGTAAAGCAAATTTGATTAGAAGATCAACTTCCCAAAAACTTTATGGACAGTGACAATGGTGACACTGGAAATCCAGAAAAAGCATTCTCTTCCCAATGGAAAGGGATTGGCCATAGTCAACCCGGTTGACCAAATGGTAAAGAGAAAGGCTAAGTCTAAGATAGTCCCATTACCAAAGGGTCCATATGTTTATTTTGCCAAAGGAAGGGGCGTTGATTGCAAAGCTGCCAAATTTACCTAAGGATGTTAAAGTCAATAAGTTTGACTTTACATTAGGTAGAGCCCATTATCTAACTCTGTTAAGTTCTATTCTGAGATCCTCATTATATGATGTGACTGGGTCACATGTTGATGTTTTAAGAATCAAAGAATAGAGAGAAATCTTAAAGGAAGTATATGCTGATTCTGATCGCGGAGGTGGATTTCGATCGCATCAGAATTTTGAGCAGTTGCTTAAGAAGTTATGATATATTGCTAAGGAATAGATAACAACAATTTTCCATGTGGATTGTAAGGATAAGTTTTTCCGCAAAGTTTTAAAATAAAAGAAAATTGTTTAATTTTATTTATTTGAAGTATCCTTACAATGGCATTTGTGGAAAATTGTTGCTTATATGATTCCACTGACAGCAATATTGGAAAATGGATTTGATTCTTTCATTTGTGGTAGTGTCTAAATTTACCAAATCAGGAAAGTTCCTCATCGCCCAAGTTTCAATTGGACCGAAACTTGGAATCATGCAAGTTGAATAGTATGATGAATGAGAACTTTCAAGCATTGGAAAATCAAGACTAATTACTTGTTCACATGGATGTGTGAGTCAAGTGAAGGACTAAAGGGATCGAGTACACATTCTTGTGCACTGGTCATGTCCACCACAAAGCTCGTTAAGACTATTTGATTTACTTAAGTTTAGTAAATATGGTTATACTTACAAGTTTAAGTATAATTCTGAAACATTGGAAAAGTCTCAATGTATGGCAGAACGAATGGGAAGAATCAAATTAGGCAGAAAGATAAAAGTTTCTCAAATCTGAAAAGATGGGAGAGTACTTTAGTATCATGTTTGTGATCATCTTAATGATTTAGAAATCATATCACAATTAGTCCTCTAAAGGTCATCTTAGTGCATTATTATGACTAAGAAGAGGAGTCATGAATTGTTGAAATGGTTAGATCAGGAAGATGAGTCATACTTCGTTCCAAAACAATTCTTAGAGTCATACTCCAAGATTGTAACTTGAGTGACATATCTTAAAGAAAGGTTTAAAACACTTGTCAAATGTAAGAGTAAAAGTGTCCTACTCTTGTACATTTGAAATTGGTAAGTTGTGATGTTTTGGATAAAACAAAGACCAACTAAGTCCAATTGTGTGAAGTGTTTGTCTTGATAAAGAATCCACACTATCTTTTGAATATTTGGCAAGATAGTCTTATATGTCAAGAGGATAGTGGGAGTCTTAAGGATCCTAAAAAGAATTTCAAGAACTAATCAAGACTAAAACCTGAGGTTCTTCACTAGCACACGACTTGAAGTTTATAACCTATCGTGTTGACATATTCTGTGCCCATTCCAGTTAAAGTTGGCTTTGCATAGGAGTTCTGAAAGTTCTCAATTGGTTGCATAACAGATTGGAAGCAATGACAGGCCCTGTACTGCCAGTTGGCAAGAAGTTAAGATTGCATAAGTTCAGTCCATATGTGTTTGGATTTGTCATTATCATTGTCTTGTGACTATGGTTTTGACGATTCACATGGATAAGAACACATACACCATAAAATCTAAGGGTCATAAGGTTTCTCTCCGATTCATGAAAATGATGGTGAGGAAACACTTCCACCAAGTAGATTTGAAGCAGATGGCAAAAGGTCTAAACAATTGAGACTATGATTACGACATCCCTTTTCATAGTTCTGAAATTTGTTTAGACACACATGCATGCTATCTAAGGAAAGGTGTATGATTTTGATAAAGTTTTATCAAAGCATCTCGTATCAGAAATCTGAACTTTGGTAAGAAAGTCAATAAAGTATTGATTTCTAGAAGTCCAGCTGATTTCTGAGTAAATGTCAAAGCTAGTGGGAGCATAATTGTTATGCTAATAATCATCATGTTAGTGGGAGCATGATAATTATTGTTAGTGTTGCAAGTTAGCAATGTTAATTATAGAAAACAAAAGTTTCAATTCGTGAGGCTGCAGGGATTGAAAAAGTTGTTTTGGTATAATTAAGGGAGAGGATATACTTCATTTAAGTTCTAAAGGCTTAGATTGAGACCTTAATCATCTTTGGTCAAGAATATATATATGAATTTCATGTTGGATTGGTTCAACTTAAGGAAATTCTATATATTGCGTTCTCAAAATTCGATTATGATTACGGCATCCCTCTTCATAGTCAAATTTTGAAAACATGGCAAATAAAAATATTGTAGCAAAAGACTGGTCTAGAATCTTGTCTTTATGTGAGACATCATGAATCGTGTACCATTTGCTTTGGGTACAGGATTGATTGCATGTGCTATAATATTTGTCATTTCTAAATTTTTCCAAATGCCCAGAGGCATTAAGAAGGGAAAAGGTCTAGAATTGGATATGACTAAAATGATTAAGCAATTGTCAAGGACAATCTGAGGTTTACCAAAGATTGGTTGCTCAGGGACAGTTGGAAGTATAGTGCTAATTTTGGAAGGACCATATTGACATATTCTGAAAAGAGGCATCTCTTATTCAGAAGTGATAGTCAAAATGAGAATATGGAGTTGTCTCCATAGGTGGAAGTTATCTGTGTAAGGTTAGAAAACTTAATGCAAAAAGCATGTCCAAAGCAATGTACTTTGAATATGAGACTTAGTTTCCATGGAGTTGATCTCCATTGGAATACCTTATAATGACTGTTGACAAGTCTTTGTGACTTTGTACATATTCATTACAGGAGGGTCAGTGCATATAAGTTTAAAATCTAAACAGATTTCGATAAATGATAGGAATTTGAAATTCTCACATTTTTCGATAAGGATTTGGGAGTGTGAAATTAGAATCATTGAAATTATGTTCAATTGGTTTATTTCACAAAGTAAGGATCATAGACAAACATAGAGTGCATACTTGGTGTATGGCAAAGCTATTGTTTAAGAAAAACATAGTGTACATGCTTGGAGCATGGGACAACTAGTGTTTTTAATTCAAGTATAAAGTTGATAAAACCGAAACAATGAATAATGAGTAATCAATATGGTGATAAATAAAAGTGTTTATTTATATTCATAGGGTTTGATACCATATTTGATTCATTTATTCTTGTGTTTCACTTTGCATGTTTTGACTTCCAGAATAACTAAGTCGCTCTTCCTGAATGATTAAGTTATTCAAACCATCCACAGTCGGTCATATGTTGGAAGTAGATATGAATCAAGACTGTCATGGGTTGGTTTGTAGAGGTCCATGTGTTGGATTAATGTCTAAGTCCATAACTATATTCGGTATGTACTTGACCCGACCCGGCATGGTCCATTTGGATTGCACTTCACCGACACAATTTATATGGATAGTCTTTTGAGAATAGTATATTTATGATTTATATTAATATATTATAAGTTTTAATATATTAATATATAATCATATTATTTAATTAGTATTGATCAGGAATTAATTTATAATTAATTAAGTGATCAAAAGGAACTAATTAAATATGGACTCTTAGATATATATATGTGTAGTGGGCCAAGTTCATTTAGGTTGGGCTAAGTCTTCATGGATAGTCCATGGAGCTTTAACCCATGGATCCTAGGAAATGAAAAGTCATGGGTATTAGGGTTTAACCCTAATCCTCCACACTATATAAAGGGTCTTATGGTTCATGAAATTACGCTAGTGGCTAGTGTGGATACACTAAAGAGGGCAATAACCGATTTCATAGTGTGAGCCAAGTATCCATATTCTCTAAAGGTTTTCCAAGGTGTTTTGGTGATTTGTGATTCCACTTGAGGCTTCCACACTATTGGGGCTAAGCTCTTAAAGCTTGAAGACATCAAGCTACATCAAAATGTATGTCATCTAACTAGAACTTTGTAGTATAGGTGCTTCATAATATGCTAGTTACGATGAAACCTTGGAATATTTAATATTTGCACGTATAATCGAGAAAACATAGATCCAAGGTTTATAGGGTTGCATGTACACCATAGGAGTGTTAGAATGCTCAAAACCCAACAGTGGTATCAGAGCCATGGGTTGTTTTCTGTTATATTCATGCAAATGTTTGATTTTTAAAGTTGAAAAAAAAAGAAAAAAAAACTTGAAGTTTGTCAAATTTTAAGATAATTACTTGTTTTGTGAAAAACTAATTATTTGTAAAATTTGAATCATTTGCTATATGAGTTGAATTAGGTCAAATTTAGTAAAAGATAAAATGATATGATTATTTTATTAGTTTTAAAAGTTTGATCTAAATGTTTTAAGGAGTTACAAATTTTGTCATAAAATTTTGGAGCTCAAAAGTTTTTTTTTAAGTTGTGATCTTAAGTGTTTTGAAACCTCCATATGTTATGGATATGAAAAGGTTTTAAAAAATTGATTCAAAGTTTTTATGGAGTTACAAAATTTGGTGTTAATGTTTTAAAGAATTTCATAACTTATTCTTAAGTTATGGACCATGAAAAGTTTCTTCATAAAACAAGCATTTAACTCCATAAGTTATGGATTACCAAAAGTGTTTATGTTTCCTTGACTTATGAGTTAGTTTAGATTAATGGAAATTTTTTTTGTGTTTTAGTTGTTTTCAATCCTAATTAATCTAGAGGTAGTTCATAAAATGTGTTTTTGTAACTTGTCCTCAAGTTACATAAAAGGTCACATTTATGAATCTTAAAACTCATAAAAGTGTCATAGGTTACATAAAAAAAATGAAGAGTCTTTTTCATTAAATAGTATTATGACTCCATAACTTGTCCTCAAGTTATGGATGTTTAAGGGTCACTTCTTTAAAAGTGTTATTAAAGAATAAGAGATTACATAAAAAATGAAGAGTCTTCATTTTAATGAACCATTAAACTCATAAGTTATGAAATGAAACGTTTTGAATAGTTTCAGAAACTTGCCCTCAAGTTTTGGAATTTGTAAAGTTTTCACTTATGAATCCTTTAATTCCAAGTTAAGCCCTTAGAATTTTAAAAGTTAAAATTCAACCCTTATACTTTATAATATTATAAGTTAATAATATTTATATATATGTATAAGAGTAAATTCGTCTTACCATTAGTAGGTCTCATTCACGAAGCCGGTCTATAAGGGGGGTATAAGGTTACTGCCTATAAAATGGCAGTTTAATGGGTGTCCACTCTCACCCACCGCTTCCTTGACCGGTGGAGGGTCGTTAGCCGAACGGTAGGACAAGGACTATAATTCTCCTTTCATTAAAAGTATTAATGATAAATACTAAGTAACTAAACTCTTAATAATACCCAATCTTAGTTACTTACGAAAATGTGAATTTGGTGCTAACCCATGAAATTACACTTTGCACTTTGCTTAAGTCAGTTAGTGGAGCGTGTGTGGTTAACCGGCACACTAGCTTGATTTAACAAGGTAGGCAAAGGGTAACTTAATGTTTATCATAGTATCGGTGGAGCGTGTGTGGTTAACCAGCACATCGATTGAGGGGTAAATATTAAGGGTACCAAGTATATTAGCATGGTTATTCACACCTTGTTTTGTGATCCTCGGCATCCCAGTCACAAAACCTGAAGGGCACACTCGAGATTGAAACATGCCTTTGAAAAGTTCAGTGAATCTCAAAAAAATCTAGGAGTTTCAAAACCAATTAAAACCTAATAATACATTTCGTTTATCTTGGTGGAAATTGATGAATCGTCATTCACCTACCTTCAAATATTTTATAGCTTGGATTACGGCATCCCTCTTCCAAGTTATAAAATAGTTTGTTGGGTCCTAGCCTTAATATTTCATATTGGGTGTTATATTAAGGACTTTAGATCAACTATCTTGAATATCTCCCAAAAAGATGTCTGTTTCAGACATCTATGATCCTCCTAAATCTCTTGGAACTTCACTTCCTCCACCTCCTCCAATTATTCTCCCTAACCCACAAGTTCAAGGTCACTCAAGCCCTATTGGCAAGCAAGGTCTATGTGTGATCGCATCTTGGAGATGAAGTCACATATTGACAAGCCGGGAGAGTTGGGTGTCAAACTCTTGAGAAAGTTCGTGGTTCAATCACTTTCTAAGTCACATAGTGAATTCCTTTGGGACTACTATGAAACAGACTATGACATGACCCTTAATGATCTTATCTATTTGCTTGGTGTTGCTTAATCAACAATAATTTGGAGCACTGGGAGAGCAAATTTGATTAGTAGATCAACTTCCCAAACTACCATGGACATTGACAATGGTAACATTGGATATCTAGAAAAGCCTTCTCTTCTCAAGGAAAGGGATTGACCATAGTCAACTAGGTTGACCAAATGGTAAAGAGAAATGCTAAGTCTACGATAGTCCCATGTACCATTCCCAAAGAGTCCCTATGTTTCTCTTGCCAAAGGAAGGGGCATTGATTGCGAAGCAGCCTATTTACCTGAAAGATCATAAGGTTGATCAAGTCAAGAAGATTGACTCTACTTCAGGTAAAGTCCACTATCTAACTCTGTTAAGTTTCTATTCTGAGATTCTTGTTACATGATGTGACTGGGTCACATGTTGATGTTTTAAGAATCAAAGAAAAGTGAAGAAACTTAAAGAAAGTATATGCTGATTCTGATCGTGAAGATGGATCTCGATCGCATGGTTCTGTCATCAGAATTTTGAGCTGTTGCTTAGGAGTTATGATATATTGCTTAGTAATAGATAACAACAAAGTTTTTCATGTGCTTTTGCACTGTAAGGATAGTTTTTCCGCAAAGTTTTTAAAATAAAAGAAAAAAAATTGCTTTTATTTATTTTAAAATATCCTTACAATGGCATTTGTGAAAAGGAAAAAAAATTGTTGCTTATATGATTCCATTAATAGCAAGAGTGGAAATATGAATTTGATTCTTTCATTTGTGGTAGTGTCTAAATTTTCCAAATAAGGAAAGATTCTCATCACCCAAGTTTCAGTTGGATAGAAACTTCGAATCATGTAAGTTGTATAGTATGATGAATGGGAACTTTCAAGCATTGAAAAATTAAGACTAATTACTTGTTAACATGGATGTGTGAGTCAAGTAAATGACTAAGGGATCGAGTACACATTCTTGTGCACTGATCAAGCCCACCATAAATGTAACTTGAGTGATACATCTTAAAGAAGGTTTATTAACACTAGTGAAATGTAAGAGTAAAAGGTTTTCTACTCTTGTACATTTGAATTTGGTAAGTTGTGATGTTTTGGATAAAACAGAGACCAACTTAGGCCAATTGTGTTAAGTGTTTGTCTTGATTAGAATCCACACTATCTCTTGAATATTTGGAAAGAAAGTATTATAGGTCAAGGAGACAGTGGGAGTCTAAAAGATCCTGAAAGGGTTTCAAGAAGTAATCAAGAATAAAACCTGTATTTCATCACTAGCACACAACTAGAGGTTTATAACCTATCGTGTTGACATTTCTATGCCCATTCCAGTTAAGTTGGCTATATATATTTGAGTTCTACATGTTCTCAATTGTTTGCATAACTACTTGGAAGCAATGGTAGGCCCTTGTGCTGCTAGGTGGCAAGAGGTTAAGATTGCACAAGTTCAATCCATATGAGTTAGGATTTTTCACTAACCTAGTCTTGTGATTATTGTTTGACAAATTCACATGGATAAGAAGACATACACCATAAAATCTAAGTGTCATAAGGTTTCTCTCCGATTCATGAAATTGATGGTGAGGAAATTCTTTCACTAAGTAGATTTTAAGTAGATAGCAATTGTGATATTTGCAGTTCTCAAAGTCGTTAGTGGAGCGTGCGTGGTTAACCGACACACTAACATGGACTTATGAGAAATGGCAAATGTCTAAACAATTGAGACTATGATTACGACATCCCTTTTCATAGTTCTGAAATTGTTTAGACACACCTGTGAGCTATCTAAGATAAGGTGTATAATTTTGATAAAGCCTTATCAAAGCAATCTAGTATCAGAAATCTGAACTTTAGTAAGAATGTCAATAAAGTATTGACTTCTAGAGGTCCAGCTGTTTTCTGGATACATGTCAAAGCTAGTGGGAGCATAAGTGTTATGCTAATAATCATCATGTTAGTGGGAGCATGATAATTATGATAAGTATTGCATATTAGCAATGTTAATTATAGAAAACAAAAGTTTCAATTCGTGAGGTTGCAGGGGTTGAAAAAGTTGTTTTGCTATAATTAAGGGAGAGGAAATTATACTTCATGTCAGTTCTAAAATGCTTAGAGTGGGATTTTAAGCTTAGATTGAGATTTTAATCATCTTTAGTCAAGAATATATATATATGAATTTCATGTTGAATTGGTTCAACATAAGGAAATTCGATTATGATTACGGCATCCCTCTTCGTAGTCAAATTTTGGAAACATGGCAAATATTGTAGCAAAAGACTGGTCTAGAATCATGTCTTTATGTGAGACATCATGAATCGTGTCCCATTTGCTTTGGGTACAAGATCGATTACACGTGCTATAATATTTATCCTTTCTGAATTTTCCAAATGCCTTGCGGCATTAAGGAGGAAAATGTCTAGAATTGGATATGACTAAAGTGATTAAGAAATTATCGAGGACAATCTAAGGTTTACCAAAGATTGGTTGCTCAAGGACAGTTGGAAGTATACTGTTAATATTGGAAGGACCATATTGACATAGTCTGAAAAGAGGCAACTCTTGTTCAGAAGTGGTAGTCAAAATGGGTATATAGAGTTGTCTTCATAGGTGGAAGCAATCTGTGTAAGGTTAAAGAAACTTAATGCAAGAAGCATGTTCAAAGCAATGCGCTTTGAATTTGAGACATCGTTTCCATGGAATTTCTCTCCATTGGAATACTCTGTAATGATTGTTGCCAAGTCTTTGTGGCTTTGTGCATAATCATTACAAGAGGAACAGTGCATATAAGTTTAAAATCTAAACATATTTCGATAAATGTTAGGAATTCTTACATTTACGACAAGGATTTGGAAGTGTGAAAAGAGAATCATTGAAATTATGTTCAATCGATCTAGTTCACAAATTAAGGATCATAGATAAACATAGAGTGCATACTTGGTGTATGGCAAAGATATTGTTTAGAAAAACATAGTGTACATGCTTGGAGTATGGGACAACTAGTGTTTTTAATTCAGGTATAAAGTTGATAAAACCGAAACAATGAATAATGAGTAATCAGTATGGTGATAAATAAAAGTGGTCTATTTATATTCATAGGGTTTGATACCATATTTTATTCATTTATTCTTGTGTTTCACTTTGCATGTTTTGACTTCCATAATAACTAGGTTATTCTTCCGGAATGACTAAGTTATTCAAACCATCTACAGTCGGTCATATGTTGGAAGTAGATATGAATCAAGACTGTCATGGGTTGGCTTGTAGAGGTCCAAGTTGGTGTACAAAGTTGTACTACAACACTCATGAGTTCTCATAAGTTCTGAGTACTGGATTCAACCCGCGCTCATTTGAATCACTTCATGGATTTTATCACGAGTGATCATGAGACGATAATATCTTATATTCTTCAAACCTAGAGATATGAGTTGTTACTATGAGTTGGTTGTAAATTGATTGCACGATAACACATTTGGTAACTTGATGTTATAAAACGTGCCTTTGCGTATGATTCAACAAGTAGTAGAACAAGCCATATGAGTCGAAGTTTATCCATTCCTTTTACCTTCGGGATAAAAGCGATATTTGTGGGCCCCTTGATGATTTAGTGATGACACATGTGAGTGCTTGGCCAAGCCAGGACTGATTTGATTTGTTCAATCAGTCAGTCATCATAAATCGGAAATCGGGAAACTACAAATGGACAGAGAGAATGATTGATAATCCATGTCTCAGTCCATATGATATCTAGAATGGAGGAATATATGATCCCTTATCTAATGGACAAGTCATTGACAAAGGTCAGAGTTCATTGACAAGATCAGAGTTCGACAGCGGCTTTAAGAGCTACGATTGCCAGTTGGTTTTTGAAATCATACTCAATAATATTTTTAGACTTATCCAAGTGGGAGACTGTTGGATTAACGTCTAAGTCCATAACTATATTTGATATGTACTTGACCCGACCTGACATGGTCCATTTGGGTTGCACTTCACCGACACAATTTATATGGATAGTCTTTTGAGAATAGTATATTTATGATTTATATTAATATATGATAAGTTCTAATATATTAATATATAATCATATTATTTAATTAGTATTGATCAAGAATTAATTTATAATTAATTAAGTGATCAAAAGGAACTAATTAAATATGGACTCTTAGATATATATATGTGTAGTGGGCCAAGTTCATTTAGGTTGGGCTAAGTCTTCACGGATAGTCCATAGAGCTTTAACCCATGGATCCTAGGAAATGAAAAATCATGGGTATTAGGGTTTAACCCTAATCCTCCACACTATATAAAGGGTCTTATGGTTCATGAAATTATGCTAGTGGCTAGTGTCGATACACTAAAGAGGGCAATAACCGATTTCATAGTGTGAGCCAAGTATCCATATTCTCTAAAGGTTTTCCAAGGTGTTTTGGTGATTTGTGATTCCACTTGAGGCTTCCACACTATTGGGGCTAAGATCTTAAAGCTTAAAGACATCAAGCTACATCAAAAGGTATGTCATCTAACTAGAACTTTGTAGTATAGGTGCTTCATAATATGCTAGTTAGGATGAAACCTTGGAATATTTAATATTTGCATATATAATAGAGAAAACATAGATCCAAAGTTTATAGGGTTGCATGTACACCATATGAGTGTTAGAATGCTCAAAACCCAACACCAAGTTGGTGGACAAAGTGGTGCTACAACACTCATGAGTGATCATAAGTTCTGAGTATTGGATTCAACCCGCGCTCATTTGAATCACTTCATGGATTTTATCACGAGTGATCATGAGACGATAATATCTTATATTCTTCAAACCTAAAGATATGAGTTGTTACTATGAGTTGGTTATACATTGATTGCACGAAAACGCATTTGGTAACTCGATGTTATAAAACGTGCCTTTGTGTATGATTCAACAAGTAGTAGAACAAGCCATATGAGTCGAAGTTTATCCATTCCTTTTACCTTCAGGATAAAAGCGATATATGTGGGCCCCTCGATGATTTAGCGAAGACACATGTGAGTGCTTGGCCAAGCCAGGACTGTTTGATTTTTTCAATCAGTCAGTCATCATAAAACGAAAAATCGGGAAACAAAAACTGGACAGAGAGAATGATTATAATCCATGTCTTAGTCCATATGATATCTAGAATGGAGGAATATATGATCCCTTATCTAATGGACAAGTCATTGACAAGGTCAGAGTTCGACAGCGGCTTTAAGAGCTACGATTGCCAGTTAGGTTTTGAAGTCATACTCAATAACAGTTTTTGTCTTATCCAAGTGGGAGACTGTTGGATTAATGTCTAAGTCCATAACTATATTTGGTATGTACTTGACCCGACCCGGCATGGTCCATTTGGGTTGCACTTCACCGGCACAATTTATATGGCTAGTGGCTAGTATGGATACACTAAAGAGGGCAGTTACCGATTTCATAGTGTGAGCCAAGTATCCATATTCTCTAAAGGTTTTCCAAGGTGTTTTGGTGATTTGTGATTCCACTTGAGGCTTCCACACTATTGGGGCTAAGCTCTTAAAGCTTGAAGACATCAAGCTACATCAAAAGGTATGTCATCTAACTAGAACTTTGTAGTATAGGTGCTTCATAATATGCTAGTTAGGATGAAACCTTGGAATAGTTAATATTTGCATGTATAATAGAGAAAACATAGATCCAAGGTTTATAGGGTTGCATGTACACCATAGGAGTGTTAGAAAATTTGGTGTTAATGCTTTAAAGAATTCCATAACTTGTTCTTAAGTTATGGAACATGGAAAGTTTCATCATAAAACACCATTAATTCCATAAGTTATGGAATCCAAAGGTTTTCAAGAATTACAAAACTTGCCCTCAAGTTTTGGAATTTGAGAAAAGTTTTTTATGAAAAAAAGAATTGAATTCTAAAACTCTTGGGTTCATAACTTAAACAATTAATTAAATGGTTTTAATTTTGAGTTTAATAATTGGAATTATGATGTTTTGTTGAATAGTTCAAATTAACTCTTATGGACTTTATTAATAGTTAATTAAAGCGTTTAATTAAAAGAGTATTATTAAATCCATAAATATATGGTTTGAGTTTAATTAAATTAAAAGTCTAGTTTAATTAATAGATTAAACCACCAAGTATTTTAAATGTCTAAAATACACCCTTACACTATTATAATATTAAAAATTTAATATATTATATGTATAAGAGCAAGTCGTCTTACCATTAGTAGGCCTCATTCACGAAGCCGGTCTATAAGGGGGTATAAGGTTACTGCCTATAAAATGGTAGTTTAATGGGTGTCCACTCTCACTCACCGCTTCCTTGACCGGTGGAGGGTCGTTAGCCGAACAGGTAGGACAAGGACTATAATTCTCCCTTCATTATAAGTATAATGATAAATACTAAGTAACTAAACACTTATAAATTCCCAATCTTAGTTACTTAGGAAAATGTGAATAAGGTGCTAATCCATGAAATTACACTTTGCACTTTGTTTAAGCTGTTAGTGGAGCGTGTGTGGTTAACCGGCACACTAACCTGGACTTAACAAGGTAGGCAAAGGGTAACTTAATGTTTATCATAGTATCGTTGGAGCGTGTGTGGTTAACCGACACATCGATTGAGGGGTAAATATTAAGGGTACCAAGTATATTTGCATGGTTACTTCACACCTTGTTTTGTGATCCTCGGCATCCCAGTCACAAAACCTGAAGGGCACACTCGAGATTGAAACATGCCATTGAAAAGTTCAATGAATCTCAAAAGAATCTAGGAGTTTCAAAACCAATTAAAACCTAATAATACATTTCGTTTATCTTGGTGGAAATTGGTGAATCGTCATTCACCTACCTTCAAATATTTTATAGCTTGGATTACGGCATCCCTCTTCCAAGTTATAAAATAGTTTGTTGGGTCCTAGCCTTAATATATCATATTGGGTGTTATATTAAGGACTCAAATCAACTTTACGTGACTCCCATTGTTGATGTCTGGTTTAGAGAACAATGATCTTCCCAAACCAAGCTTTCCTAATGAATATGACTTCCCGAGTTTGGCTCATGGAAGTCATACTTCTCTTCCTCCACCTCCTCCAATTATTCTCCCTAACCCACAAGTTCAAGGTCACTCAAGCCCTAATGGCAAACAAGGTCTATGTGTGATCACATCTTAGAGATGAAGTCACATATTGACAAGCCGGGAGAGTTGGGTGTCAAAGTCTTGAGAAAGTTGGATGTTCAATCACTTTCTAAGTCACATAGTGAGTTCCTTTGGGACTACTATGAAACAGACTATGACATGAACCTTAATGATCATATCTATTTGCTTGGTGCTGCTGAATCAGCAATGATTTGGAACGATAGTAAAGCAAATTTGATTAGAAGATCAACTTCCCAAAAACTTTATGGACAGTGACAATGGTGACACTGGAAATCTAGAAAAAGCATTCTCTTCCCAATGGAAAGGGATTGGCCATAGTCAACCCGGTTGACCAAATGGTAAAGAGAAAGGCTAAGTCTAAGATAGTCCCATTACCAAAGGGTCCATATGTTTATTTTGCCAAAGGAAGGGGCGTTGATTGCAAAGCTGCCAAATTTACCTAAGGATGTTAAAGTCAATAAGTTTGACTCTACATCAGGTAGAGCCCATTATCTAACTCTGTTAAGTTCTATTCTGAGATCCCCATTACATGATGTGACTGGGTCACATGTTGATGTTTTAAGAATCAAAGAATAGAGAGAAATCTTAAAGGAAGTATAAGCTGATTCTGATCGCGGAGGTGGATTTCGATCGCATCAGAATTTTGAGCAGTTGCTTAAGAAGTTATGATATATTGCTAAGGAATAGATAACAACAATTTTCCATGTGGATTGTAAGGATAAGTTTTTCCGCAAAGTTTTAAAATAAAAGAAAATTGTTTAATTTTATTTATTTGAAGTATCCTTACAATGGCATTTGTGGAAAATTGTTGCTTATATGATTCCACTGACAGCAATATTGGAAAATGGATTTGATTCTTTCATTTGTGGTAGTGTCTAAATTTACCAAATCAGGAAAGTTCCTCATCGCCCAAGTTTCAATTGGACCGAAACTTGGAATCATGCAAGTTGAATAGTATGATGAATGAGAACTTTCAAGTATTGGAAAATCAAGACTAATTACTTGTTCACATGGATGTGTGAGTCAAGTGAAGGACTAAAGGGATCGAGTACACATTCTTGTGCACTGGTCATGTCCACCACAAAGCTCGTTAAGACTATTTGATTTACTAAAGTTTAGTAAATATGGTTATACTTACAAGTTTAAGTATAATTCTGAAACATTGGAAAAGTCTCAATGTATGGCAGAACGAATGGGAATAATCAAATTAGGCAGAAAGATAAAAGTTTCTCAAATCTGAAAAGATGGGAGAGTACTTTAGTATCATGTTTGTGATCATCTTAATGATTTAGAAATCATATCACAATTAGTCCTCTAAAGGTCATCTTAGTGCATTCTTATGACTAAGAAGAGGAGTCATGAATTGTTGAAATGGTTAGATCAGGAAGATGAGTCATACTTCGTTCCAAAACAATTCTTAGAGTCATACTCCAAGATTGTAACTTGAGTGACATATCTTAAAGAAAGGTTTAAAACACTTGTCAAATGTAAGAGTAAAAGTGTCCTACTCTTGTACATTTGAAATTGGTAAGTTGTGATGTTTTGGATAAAACAAAGACCAACTAAGGCCAATTGTGTGAAGTGTTTGTCTTGATAAAGAATCCGCACTATCTCTTGAATATTTGGCAAGATAGTCTTATATGTCAAGAGGATAGTGGGAGTCTTAAAGATCCTAAAAAGAATTTCAAGAACTAATCAAGAATAAAACCTGAGGTTCTTCACTAGCACACGACTTGAGGTTTATAACCTATCGTGTTGACATATTCTGTGCCCATTCCAGTTAAAGTTGGCTTTGCATAGGAGTTCTGAAAGTTCTCAATTGGTTGCATAACAACTTGGAAGCAATGGCAGGCCATGTACTGCCAGGTGGCAAGAAGTGAAGATTGCATAAGTTCAGTCCATATGAGTTTGGATTTGTCATTATCCTTGTCTTGTGATTATGGTTTTGACGATTCACATGGATAAGAACACATACACAATAAAATCTAAGGGTCATAAGGTTTCTCTCCGATTCATGAAAATGATGGTGAGGAAACACTTCCACCAAGTAGATTTGAAGCAGATGGCAAAAGGTCTAAACAATTGAGACTATGATTACGGCATCCCTTTTCATAGTTCTGAAATTGTTTAGACACACATGCATGCTATCTAAGGAAAGGTGTATGATTTTGATAAAGTTTTATCAAAACATCTCGTATCAGAAATCTGGACTTTGGTAAGAAAGTCAATAAAGTATTGATTTCTAGAAGTCCAGCTGATTTCTGAGTACATCTCAAAGCTAGTGGGAGCATAAGTGTTATGCTAATAATCATCATGTTAGTGGGAGCATGATAATTATTGTTAGTGTTGCAAGTTAGCAATGTTAATTATAGAAAACAAAAGTTTCAATTCGTGAGGCTGCAGGGATTGAAAAAGTTGTTTTGCTATAATTAAGGGAGAGGATATACTTCATTTCAGTTCTAAAGGCTTAGATTGAGACCTTAATCATCTTTAGTCAAGAATATATATATGAATTTCATGTTAGATTGGTTCAACTTAAGGAAATTCTATATATTGCGTTCTCAAAATTCGATTATGATTACGACATCCCTCTTCATAGTCAAATTTTGAAAACATGGCAAATAAAAATATTGTAGCAAAAGACTGGTTTAGAATCATGTCTTTATGTGAGACATCATGAATCGTGTACCATTTGCTTTGGGTACAGGATCGATTGCATGTGTTGTAATATTTGTCATTTCTAAATTTTTCCAAATGCCCAGAGGCATTAAGAAGGGAAAAGGTCTAGAATTGGATATGACTAAAATGATTAAGCAATTGTCGAGGACAATCTGAGGTTTACCAAAGATTGGTTGCTCAGGGACAGTTGGAAGTATAGTGCTAATTTTGGAAGGACCATATTGACATATTCTGAAAAGAGGCATCTCTTATTCAGAAGTGATAGTCAAAATGAGAATATGGAGTTGCCTCAATAGGTGGAAGTTATTTGTGTAAGATTAGAAAACTTAATGCAAGAAGCATGTCCAAAGCAATGTACTTTGAATATGAGACTTAGTTTCCATGGAGTTGATCTCCATTGGAATACCTTATAATGACTGTTGACAAGTCTTTGTGACTTTGTACATATTCATTACAGGAGGGTCAGTGCATATAAGTTTAAAATCTAAACAGATTTCGATAAATGATAGGTATTTGAAATTCTCACATTTTTCGATAAGGATTTGGGAGTGTGAAATTAGAATCATTGAAATTATGTTCAATTGGTTTATTTCACAAAGTAAGGATCATAGACAAACATAGAGTGCATACTTGGTGTATGGTAAAGCTATTGTTTAAGAAAAACATAGTGTACATGCTTGGAGCATGGGACAACTAGTGTTTTTAATTCAAGTATAAAGTTGATAAAACCGAAACAATGAATAATGAGTAATCAGTATGGTGATAAATAAAAGTGTTTATTTATATTCATAGGGTTTGGTACCATATTTGATTCATTTGTTCTTGTGTTTCACTTTGCATGTGTTGACTTCCAGAATAACTAAGTCACTCTTCCTGAATGATTAAGTTATTCAAACCATCCACAGTCGGTCATATGTTGGAAGTAGATATGAATCAAGACTGTCATGGGTTGGTTTGTGGAGGTCCAAGTTGGTGGATAAAGTGGTGCTACAACACTCATGAGTGATCATAAGTTCTGAGTATTGGATTCAACCCGCGCTCATTTGAATCACTTCATGGATTTTATCACGAGTGATCATGAGACGATAATATCTTATATTCTTCAAACCTAGAGATATGAGTTGTTACTATGAGTTGGTTATACATTGATTGCACGAAAACGCATTTGGTAACTCGATGTTATAAAACGTGCCTTTGTGTATGATTCAACAATTAGTAGAACAAGCCATATGAGTCGAAGTTTATCCATTCCTTTTACCTTCGGGATAAAAGCGATATCTGTGGGCCCCTCGATGATTTAGCGATGACACATGTGAGTGCTTGGCCAAGCCAGGACTGATTTGATTTGTTCAATCAGTCAGTCATCATAAATCGAAAATCGGGAAACAACAAATGGACAGAGAGAATGATTATAATCCATGTCTCAGTCCAGATGATATCTAGAATGGAGGAATATATGATCCCTTATCTAATGGACAAGTCATTGACAAGGTCAGAGTTCGACAGCGACTTTAAGAGCTACGATTGCCAGTTAGGTTTTGAAGTCATACTCAATAATAGTTTTAGACTTATCCAAGTGGGAGACTGTTGGATTAATGTCTAAGTCCATAACTATATTTGGTATGTACTTGACCCGACCCGACATGGTCCATTTGGGTTGCACTTCACCGGCACAATTTATATGGATAGTCTTTTGAGAATAGTATATTTATGATTTATATTAATATATTATAAGTTCTAATATATTAATATGGAATCATATTATTTAATTAGTATTGATCAAGAATTAATTTAGAATTAATTAAGTGATCAAAAAGAACTAATTAAATATGGACTCTTATATATATGGAATGGGCCAAGTTCATTTAGGTTGGGCTAAGCTTTCATGGATGGTCCATGGAGCTTTTAACCCATGGATCCTATGTAAATGAAAGGTCATGGGTATTAAGGTTTATATGGATGTAACCCTAATCCTCCATAATATATAAAGGGGTCCTTGGCTCACAAAATTGGCACAAGTGTGTGAAAATAAGAGTGGGCCGATTTTAGTGTGCATACATATTCTCTCAAGTTCTTCCAAGGTGTTTTGGTGATTTGTGATTACATTTGACGCTTCCACATTATTGGGGCTTAGCTCTTAAAGCTTGAAGACATCAAGCTACATCAAAAGGTATGTCATCTAACTAGAACTTTGTAGTATAGGTGCTTCATAATATGCTAGTTAGGATGAAACCTTGGAATAGTTAATATTTGCATGTATAAAAGAAAAAACATAGATCCAAGGTTTATAGGGTTGCATGTACACCATAGGAGTGTTAGAATGCTCAAAACCCAACACAATACAGCTAGTACATACAATACATATACAAGAACATTACAACAGTTATGTGAGCCACGTAACGGGGCATGACATCACTTGTCATGGCTCGTTTTGTATCCAGAATCTCCTTAAGTGGAGAGTGTTGAGTTTGTGTATAGATCTATACTGGATTGACTATCCTACACCTTGCTGCTCGCTACAGTGGGACTTGCAAGTCTATGGGTGCCAAATGTCATTTCTTCTGACGTCTTTCATCGTTGTGTTTATAGTCGGTAGTATGGTACAGGCATATCACATGTTACTTTAAATAACAAATGGTTTAAGGTAAGTAGTACAGCAGTAGTTACTTAATACAACACTACAGTACTTTATTATTTCCCCATTGCATTCACTTTGTGATCTTCACACAATGAACAGTAATGTAAAACTATATTTTTGGTTAATGATAGTCATAACTGGGAAAATACACACTTTTACAAGAAACTAACATACATTTCATTTGATGCCTTGGTAGAAGGCTAGAATTAGTAGAAAATATAGGATTTTCTAGGAGATACAAACATTTACAAACATTTACAAACATTTACAAACTTATACATCAAGTACATACGAACACTTTTATACAAACAATGACACTAAATTACTTATGATCTCACCAGCTTTAAAGCTGATAAGCTCTTTCAAAATAACTTGTATTCTCAGGTCACCAGTAGACAGGTACCGGTGCCAGGTTTTAAGAAGATGGAGCTCGTTCAAGACTCATCTTTTTAATTTGTTTCATATTTTTGGTGTCTATTAAACTTCACAGAACACACTTGTATTAAATTATATTATTAATGCAATGGATGATGTTGTTTCTTGTTTACTACTATGCATTGTTGTGATACTGTACATGACGTCCTCCACCCCCGAACGATTCCGCTGTTCCGGTTTTGGGGTGTGACAGATTGGTATCAGAGCATTGTTTATAGTGAATCGAGTATATCAACCCATAAAAGATATACAAACTATAAACACAACGGGATTAAAATACTCTGACCAAGAGTTTATACTTTTAAATAATAAAATATTTAACCAAGTATACATACCTGCATTCATACTAAAATCAGTGTCACTAAGACAGAACAAAAGTATTACGATTGTTGAACAACACAATTAGACTTAGAGACATATAGTCAACCCTGGGAAGATATAGCCTGATCAACTATATTATCCGAGGAGTGACTAGCATGTGCCTAATGGTGGTTGTGAGGTTGCAACAAATCTAAAAACTTACCAACAATACTACAATGAAAACATTAGAACACAACATAAACTTAAAATACTATAGGAGTATTTTGTGATACTATAACTACTTATCTGAGAATTAAAGGTTTTTATTAGTAGGTCAATAATTGCTAAGTGGATACACTAAGGTTATATGTGACTAGGATGTCATAGACTTAGAATCTGTGATCTTTGCTTTTCTTCCTGTTCCTTGTTTGGTTGTGGATTTGGAGTTAGGATCGCTTATTCGAAGGTCTATCATGTTTTGATTTCATATAACTGGTATGCATTAAGCAAGTATTGAAGTAACTAATAAAGATCATCTTATAATTACCTAGTTAGTTCGTCTATTAATTATTTCTTTACCCCTTTTCTCGCATAGATATCATGGCTGGATTCCATCTTCCCGGAGACCCGTACTATCCCAACAACGGTAATGCAGGATGGCTGGGAGAAGAGCCAGAAGATGATCACCCAATCCCTTTGGATGATCACCAAGCTGAAGGCTTTTCTGCTGGTTCTGACTCAGAGCCAGAAGTCAACAACCTACCCCCAGTAGCTCCAAACCCAAACCCTCGTCCAACATTTCAAGGAGTCACACCCTTGTGGGCCACAAACTTGAACAGATGGAGTCAGGAACAGGGTCAACCCATTCCCTACAATGGGGACAAAAGCTTTTACAACCTAAACGAGGGAGGTTCAGCTGACCAAGTCCTGCCTATCATGGTCCGTAGGATTGCTCGGAACACCGAGCAAGGTCGAGCATCTATTGACCGAGTCATGGAGATTGACGCCAACTCTGGCGTTAACACGATCCGCATTTGCCAAATCGAGGTAGCTATGGAAAGGGCTAGGATAAACAATGGGACTCTGCAACAACAGCTAGCTGCATCCCAAGCTGAAGTTAGGGAACTTCGGGCTAGGCAGTCAATGTCTGAAAGGCGCATGAGAGACATAGAGCGTCGTCTGTCAGGATCAAGGACTCATCCTAGTGGTTCTCAACGTGGATAGAGCCTACTTAACCTTCTCTTTTGGATATAACTTAGTTATGTAAAACTCTAGTCTAATTTCCTATCTTTTTTAAAACTTGGACCTGTTAGGTCTTGATTAGGTTATAGTTCTATCAAAATTTTCCCATCTTGGTTGATGTAAGACCTACTTCTAAGTCATTTTTCCCGAACTTGTTACATCGGTAATTCCAGTTTTATTGACAGATATCTAATCTTGTGGAAATTAATATCCAAATACTATCATCTTTTAGTACTAGATCTATATTCAATCGTACTATTCAATTGTGTTGTTGGGCTATGGAGAGTTAGTCCATGAGTCACTCTCATCAATTTCTCTATTCTTACCAGTATCGTCATCTTTGTAAACTTTTAGTCAAAAGATGCCTCCGCGCCGATCAACAAGACACAATCCTCCAGTAACTGCAACACCACCTACTCCTCAAATCGATACGACAACTCTGAATGCTGCTGTAGCTGCGGCTGTGGCAACAGCCATGGCTCAATATCATTCTTCGAGTACCACCGGAGGTGGTACACCTGTTCATTCTACCCATGGTGAAATCCCTATGCGCTTGAGAGAGTGCTCCTACAAGGACTTCACCAACTGCAAGCCACTGTCCTCTAAAGGGACTGGCGGAGTCATTGCCCTCTTGCAATGGTTCGAGAAAACCGAGTCGGTTTTCGAAATCTGCTCCTGTCCAGAAGGGAGCAAGGTCAAGTTCGCTGCTTGCACCTTCGAGGCAAAAGCTCTAACATGGTGGAATAGCCATGTCAAGTCACTATCTCTTATAGTGGCAAATGCTATGGCCTGGGAAGCTCTGAGGGAACTAATGTTTGAAGAATACTACCCGAGGGGCGAAATCCAGAAGCTGGAGCAAGAACTTTGGAGCCTGACCATGAAGGGCTCCGACATTGTGACCTACATCGCCAGGTTCTGCGAGCTGGTGGCCCTCTGTCCCAACATGGTTCATACAGAGGGAAAGAAAATCGAAAGGTACATATGGGGGCTGTGTGACAACCGTCAAAATTCGAGTCGGTTCTAGATTTGAATAAACTTAGTTGCACATATACGCACGACACATACTGGACTTAGTGACTAGAAGCTCAGTTATAACCTACTAGAAACTTGGAAGCAACTAGAAACAATGGATAATGTACTTAGATTTCACATTGATATGTGAATTCTACAACTACTTAACTGTAGAGGCTATCCATATTCGGGTCACTCTTTGACTCGAACACCTTTTCATGAATCATATACACACATCATGCACTTGACCTAGAAGTAGAAATTAGGTCAAAGTCTCATAGAAACTTAAGTCAAAGTTGAAGACTAGGACTAGTATACTTGATTCCTCAATTTCGCTTGAATGTCGGAATCACTACCTAGAATGCCAATAAACCGATAAAAATAAATTACAAACATTATTTATAACTATAAAAGAGTTATAATACCATAAGATAATTTAAAGTCTCAAATATTCTATTTATTTTAATATCCAAATTTTTACAAACTCTCAAAAACCCTAAAAACCCTAAAACTTAAATTTTATAAAGTTTAACATGAAGAATTCTATAAAAATAGTTATGAAACTTATAATATTATCTTAAAACAATTAAATTCAGGGAAATATAATCAAGGAAAATAAAAATTTAAGTCATTAACATTCATCCTTAATTTATAAGTCAAAAATCAAGGTTTCATGAATAAAAACTTGATTTTAGTGCACATTTTATATAAAATTTAGATATTTTATAAAATAACTTAAATTTTATAAAACAAAATGAATGAGAAAGGGTTATTATACTCAAAATTTCGGACCCCTCTCTTCCCATATCTCTCTCTCACACTCTCATTCTCCAACACACACACATCTCTCTTCTTTCTCTCTCTAGAAAACTCTCTCTACCTTCTCTCTAATTTTTTTCTCCAAACACCACAACCACAGCCTCTTAACCATGAAATTATGGAGATTCATAAGGGTTTTTCAAGCCACAAATAAATTTAAGGTAAAGAACATACATCTCTTGAAGATCCACAACAATGATTTAAGCCATGCATGTGCATTTTACTTCAAAAACCGACTTCTACTTCTTCATCTTCTTCAAACTTGTTTTCTTTTTGTTAAAATGGTTTTTAGAACATCATGGATGTGTTTTTAACACCATGCATGTATGATAAACAAGGTTGCATGTTCATGATCTTAGTGCAAAAATCGATTTTAAGGATTAAAACATCAAACTCAAGTTAAGAGTTTTTGAGAAACAAAATTTTGTTCATAAATGAATGTATACATTTTGATAAGTTTTAATCTTTTGATCTCTGGAAACATGACTAGAATATAAGTTTATCATGATATCTTTTAAAATATTTCAAAAGATTTACTCAAAGAAATGATGAAAACTCATTTTTCTAACCAATCACCATGCATGCAATCTGCCAGATTTCTTTACCTAACTTTAAACTGTCATATCTTACTCATTTCTTAACCAAAATTCGGGATTCTTTTTCTGAAATATAAAATTTTGAGTTAGCTTTCAAACCCATCTGACCTCACTGGAAAATTCAAATATTTCGATTTTTAGCAATTTTTAAAAAATTGTTGCTCAATCAGCACCTTTTTGTGAATACT
This sequence comes from Lactuca virosa, assembly GCF_052849685.1. Taxonomy (NCBI): domain Eukaryota; kingdom Viridiplantae; phylum Streptophyta; class Magnoliopsida; order Asterales; family Asteraceae; genus Lactuca; species Lactuca virosa. Next base: position 258,415,181 of record NC_136434.1, read on the forward strand.
AGTTTTGTATTGCATGTTCAAAGATCTTATTCATCACTAAAAATCAAGGAAAAATTAACTTGAGCACTTAACATCATGTATTAGGAGGTATAAAAATATCTTGATTCAAAAGCCTTTAGAACATGTTGCAAAAATTCTCAAAGTAACATCAATAATTTTTACCAAAATCACAAGAATCAAGTTTTCTCTATAATTGTTTGAGCCTTTAGGCATGTTTTTCGACATCAAAAATAAGAAAACAATTTTTCATTGTTATTAAATTGTTTGGAGTTGCATTCTGGAAATTTTCAGCTCAATATATATTTTCTTTATTTTTACATGAAAATAATAATAAAATAGAGTGTTAAAGCATATAAAATATTTAAACTTTTAAATAAATTCTGGAAATATTTGTGGATGACGCTTTAAGTTAATAAACATGTCTCATGAAGTTTCATCGATTTTTGTTACTGTTTAGTATGATTTTTAATTTTCTTTTTATTTAGCTCTAATAAATCATAAAACCACTTTAGGGAATGTGAAAATATTATTTCTTATTTTTCGCAGCTTGTACCTTATATTTAAGACTCCAAAAAATATTTTGGGAATTTTTGAAAATGTATATCTATTTTTCTTGAATTTTTGTGTTTATAATGGACTAAAAACAGGAAAAATAGTTTTACTCATCCAAAATTCATGAAAATTTACCAGCAACTCTTATAATATGTTAGGATGATACATAAAAATTTTGATGATTTTTATCTTCTGTATGCTATTTTTATTCTATTTTCCCAAGATTTAATACACTTAAATGTACAAAAATCAGAAAAATTGTGTTAAACTTTTTGAAAACACATATTAATATTTTTCCTAGATTATGTACACTGTAAAATAGTTACAAAAAAATTACAAGAATTTTTCATGATAATTTACTATTTTTCCATGATTTTATGATTATTCATGGAATTAAATGGTGAAAATAAGTTAGACAAATCAAAAATTCAAGAAAATTTATCTTAAGGTGTTTGATTTCAATTAAAAATGAAATACAAAGTTTGGGAAAGTTTAGAACTAAATTGATTTCGTTTTGAATATTTAATCATTGGAACACCTCTAAAATGTTAAATATTAACATTTCAATAATGGAAATTTTCCACTTAAATTGTTATATAACAATTGATTCTTTGAAACTTAATTTCCACAGAAAAATGTTTGTAACTTATCAATATTAAATTTTGACACATTATTTGCATAATTCTATTGTAGTAGTAAGTATACTAGTATTAGATTTCAATTAGAGACTCATTAGTGTGTAACATCGTTGTAGGAAAATGATAGTGGTACGAGTGGAGCGTAGATCAAGGCATCATTTGCATCATCTCAATGCATTGTGAGTATTCACGCACTCCCCTATTTTCAGTTTTTATGTTTTGGGGTGGAAAAGCATGTCCCGAAAAACTATTATTTGAATGTTGTATTTAAATTGATTTGTATCAAACATGATTGCTATTTTATTTCTATGTCTCCCTATGTATGTCTATGCAACACGGAACATGAGAACTTATCATACTAAGGCCCTTCCCTTATCTCTAACCATTAACTCTTTGAGCCAATGGTCATTATGGATAGCGCTATTAGGAATTGACAACTCCTCACTCGCCCTATTGCTGGAGTGCATGATACCATATTCATCTATGGAACGATAAGCATAGATCTTGATAGGGCTTCAGTCATAGGTTTGGTTGAGACTCATTGTTTGCTCATACTCATTGTTTGCTCATACACATACAAACTTGCTATAATGAATTCTGTTTCACATTATAGCAATGAACTTTGTTTCTCATTATAGCAACGCACTTTTATTACTGAAAACTTATATACATGTTTTAGCAATGAAATTGTTTGCTCCTTGTAGCAACGAAATTGAGTGCTCATTTTAGCAATGAAACTTGTTTACTCGTTTGAGTAACGAACTTTATCTTCCATGAGAATATGAATGTTGCATCTTATTTGGGCAACATACTTTATCTCTCATGATGACAAAGAACTTTGTTTTTTTTTACAAACTTATTTACTCATTTTAACAATATACTTTTATTATTGGAAACTTTTATCAAAACTTTGGTTTCAATTCATGGAACCAATATTATTTTGTTTATCTGTGAGTACTCACCAACTATTTTTATAGTTGACGCTCGTTTTACATGCTTTTTCAGGAATCATCGAGTAAGTGGCACTTAGGGACACTTCACTTTTAGGAGCATTCGCATGTGTTGTATTTCAATTTACATTGTAATTTCTTTTAAAAGTTGTTCAAACCCATTGTAAATTTGTAATGCTTTTTAATACTATGGTTGGTGTTGTCTTTTAACTTTTGCTATGAAACCCTTTATACTGCCACGCCCTGTGTTTCCGCTTTAGCGGGGTGTGACAGGAAATGGTATCAGAGCCGAAGGTTATAGAGAATATCGGTTTTCCTTTGGAGAACCACAACTATAGCCAAAAATTTTCAAAATGTTTTTAAAATACCGAACATACTACTAGTATAACTAATTCGAGTACGCATTATTGGACTTTAACTAAGTATAGCCTGGCCAACTATGCTTAATTAAGGAAACTTAATGCGAGGCTTGAAACGGTTATAGTAGAATTATGTTCAAAACAATTTTCAACTTAAACTTTTGAAAAACAAAATTTTTGGTGTGTGTACGGGCATTACATATTATAGGCATTCATCTAGATACACTTAGAAACTAAGTTCACTGTTATATCAATGCCCTTATTTAGAAATATTCTTATCCCTTATCAAGTGCTAGGTTAACCACTTAGGTTATATCACTAGCCACTCTAAGAGCAATGCACATAGTACTGATAATGGGTATTCCTCAGTAGCTATTGACTTTAGATATAAGGTTAGTAGTTAGATATACACTAGTAATAATCTTAAGTCGAAACCAATACCAATTATCCCTCAATACCTCTTCATCGTCTTCGTACTAGAGTTACAACTAGGAAAAAGCGTTTCGATACCGACACGAATGATAATTGGAGCATCGCGTAAGGATGTAGATGAGTCACCACTAAGTAATCACTTGGATACCATTGGCGGGCATTCCGGATTCGACTCACAAGGAGACACAAAGGTTTAACCTATTGCTACTAATACGTGAGACCTTATTACTACGCTACGATTTAGCTTTAGGTTGTTTCCACCTTCAGGTTAAAACTTAACATAGGATATCCCTTTGACCTCTATAAAAGGCCACGAAACTGCATTGACACCATAAAACGTTTTTCAAACAATTTTTCTTGCCCTTTATCTTATGGAAAAAGACATCGGTACTCGTCTTATACTCGCCTTGTACTCGCCTTAGTATTTAGGTACGATCAGCTACACTACTATACTTATTCCTTACTTCTTAATCTTCCATCGAAAAAAATTATTTCGTTTCATCGGTTTTATTTATCATCGATAAAATACTTTATAACCACTTCATACAACTTACTAGACATTTCCTAACAATGTAAGCCATATTCTCGCTAAAAATCTTTTGACAACTTGCTTTAACTTAACACTTTTCTTCAAAACTCAATTTAACCAATATTGGTTTTAACCTTGCTATTTCAATTTCATTTCAAATTCATTTCAATGGATTGATGTGCTTTTAAGGGCATATAAACCATTTTAAACATTGCTTACCATTTTGACACGTCTTCGAAAAACTAGAAACATTTTCTTTTATAATCGTGTTTAAACTCTTTACTATAAAACTTAAACATATGACGTTAAAGTTCATATTATGTGTAAAAGCTTCATCGGATCTTCAAACCACTTTTGTTTTAAGACTTTTGACTACTTCCCCATTTAGGCATCGTACTTTACTTAAATGTGTTTTCTTGAAACCCAACATGGTATTTTTACAACTTTCTAATCCAAATGTGTTTACAAGACATCACTGATACCTACATTTCAAAACACACCTTATTTGTTTATTTTATTTCAAATTAGTTTTATAATCTGTGTTTATAAAACTTACAACATTGCAAAACTTAGTGTTCACTTTTAAATTTCCAGTGACACCTTCAACAATGTATAATTACTCTTCTAAATCTATTGAGTCTTTACCTTATATGTTTTAACTATTATCGAACTCCATTCTAAAAAGTCAAATTGTCAGATTTTCAACTACCGTTTGTAGTGCTTCTTCTTTTTCACAAATGAAGTTTAACTTAATAAGGTAACTCGTGATTATTAGCAAACATTCTAAGACTCTCACATGTCTATTTAATCATCAATATACATCAAATATTAAAGTTTGAAATATATCTCAACCTGGTTTTAATCTACCTATAGGTATTGTTCTTATAATTTTAACAATAACAATCATTGCCGCCGCTACCTTCCTTTTTCTTTCCCCCGCACTTGATTTCTTGCTCTCCTTATGACTTTAGATCTCGCACACCCATAATAGTAACATAATACATTGTCTAACTTTGTTTCTGTCTATTTTGCTTCTCCTGGTATCATGTTTGTACACATACATACTAGAAGTCTATCCTTTCGTTTTGAGCGATTAATACATGTATAGCCGTGAGGAATAATTTTTATTTAGTCAACTTTGATATATTCAATTACGCCTTTTTATCATATACATCTTGTTTTTATTTTGAAATCTCTATAAACAAGTGATCCTTATTTACATTTGCTCTTTCGTTCTAAATTTAGAAACTTGATATAAAATGCAATTTTCATTGTATTTTTCCTTATAATTAATACACAAGATGAATACTCTTATGCTTATAATTTTTCTATATCCGGAAAATATATGTGAAGGATATGTATCCTTATGTTTCTTCTTTTCTTTAAATACATCAAGAATTTTGAATTTTACGATTATCTATTCTCTAAATGATTGTTTTTGTAGAAACACTAAACTATGAATGCCCTATTTTGAAGATTGACATTTTTACACCTTTCTTAAAATAGTAATTTACTTTGCAATTTTCAGTGAGTTCCTAAACTCTCAAGTTTGTTTTCATAAGTATTTTGACTCCTCGTAAACTTAGATTTGTCCTGACTTAGACAATTAGTCAATTTTTCAAATAGCGTAATATCAATAATGTCAATAAATTTTTTTTCCCTTAATGACGACTTAAACCTTTAACTTTAACTAATCTTTATATTATTTTACTACTTTGTTGGATCGCCACACATGTATCTTCATTATCTTGGAATTATTACACATTTTGATAATAGTGAGATTAATTATCATTTCTAAACAGACATTTTGATAACAATGAGATTTTTAATCACTTCTAAACACTTAAAATGCTATATACACAATGTGATTTAATTTATCATAAATTTTCATCGCCTCCATTTGCACCAATGACTCTCTAAATGTATTTATTCTTCGAATAAGGTTTTATTATTGTAAGAGTAACCGTAGTAGTAATTATAGCCTCGGAGATGCTCAATCATTCGTAGTTTATTTTGTCGACGACACTTAATTAGCCTTTACATTTGAGATGTACCAAAACTTTGTTGCCTACCCTTAGTACGTATTTTTAGGAACTTACCCTCAATCGCTTCTCTTTCATTCGTGCTACCCCTTCTTATTTCAAAATATATCCTTTCCAGATGTAGTAGCCAACCCGGAAGTGAACAAATTGTTCCTAATCTCTTCTTTATTAGGCGGCGAATTTACACTTAGTGCTAATTTAGAACGCGGCTTAAGGATCAATGCGGATTTAACGCTCAGTGCAGTTAGTGCTTCAGCAAAACTTATAGCTCTCTTAATTCAGATAATATCTAACTAGATGATCTTTTTCGACTAGGTCGCCATGTTTGGATCATGATTTCCATGATCCTAATTTCTCGCAATCTAAATTGTAGAACTCGAATTAAGGAAACATTAATTTGACTATAGCTAAAGAATTGGGCTTTTCCCTTGAGTAAATAAACCCGAAATAATCAAAGAACATTGCAAGTCACCACCTCTCCAACTATATAATTGTATTCGACTGAGTTCTAATAGAATACGTCACGAATTGAATTTCGGGGCGAAATTCTTTCAACCAGGGGAGAATGTGACAACCGTCAAAATTCGAGTCGGTTCTAGATTTGAATAAACTTAGTTGCACATATACGCACGACACATACTGGACTTAGTGACTAGAAGCTCAGTTATAACCTACTAGAAACTTGGAAGCAACTAGAAACAATGGATAATGTACTTAGATTTCACATTGATATGTGAATTCTACAACTACTTAACTGTAGAGGCTATCCATATTCGGGTCACTCTTTGACTCGAACACCTTTTCATGAATCATATACACACATCATGCACTTGACCTAGAAGTAGAAATTAGGTCAAAGTCTCATAGAAACTTAAGTCAAAGTTGAAGACTAGGACTAGTATACTTGATTCCTCAATTTCGCTTGAATGTCGGAATCACTACCTAGAATGCCAATAAACCGATAAAAATAAATTACAAACATTATTTATAACTATAAAAGAGTTATAATACCATAAGATAATTTAAAGTCTCAAATATTCTATTTATTTTAATATCCAAATTTTTACAAACTCTCAAAAACCCTAAAACCCCTAAAACTTAAATTTTATAAAGTTTAACATGAAGAATTCTATAAAAATAGTTATGAAACTTATAATATTATCTTAAAACAATTAAATTCAGGGAAATATAATCAAGGAAAATAAAAATTTAAGTCATTAACATTCATCCTTAATTTATAAGTCAAAAATCAAGGTTTCATGAATAAAAACTTGATTTTAGTGCACATTTTATATAAAATTTAGATATTTTATAAAATAACTTAAATTTTATAAAACAAAATGAATGAGAAAGGGTTATTATACTCAAAATTTCGGACCCCTCTCTTCCCATATCTCTCTCTCACACTCTCATTCTCCAACACACACACACATCTCTCTTCTTTCTCTCTCTTTAGAAAACTCTCTCTACCTTCTCTCTAATTTTTTTCTCCAAACACCACAACCACAGCCTCTTAACCACGAAATTATGGAGATTCATAAGGGTTTTTCAAGCCACAAATAAATTTAAGGTAAAGAACATACATCTCTTGAAGATCCACAACAATGATTTAAGCCATGCATGTGCATTTTACTTCAAAAACCGACTTCTACTTCTTCATCTTCTTCAAACTTGTTTTCTTTTTGTTAAAATGGTTTTTAGAACATCATGGATGTGTTTTATCACCATGCATGTATGATAAACAAGGTTGCATGTTCATGATCTTAGTGCAAAAATCGATTTTAAGGATTAAAACATCAAACTCAAGTTAAGAGTTTTTGAGAAACAAAATTTTGTTCATAAATGAATGTATACATTTTGATAAGTTTTCATCTTTTGATCTCTGGAAACATGAATAGAATATAAGTTTATCATGATATCTTTTAAAATATTTCAAAAGATTTACTCAAAGAAATGATGAAAACTCATTTTTCTAACCAATCACCATGCATGCAATCTGCCAGATTTCTTTACCTGACTTTAAACTGTCATATCTTACTCATTTCTTAACCAAAATTCGGGATTCTTTTTCTGAAATATAATATTTTGAGTTAGCTTTCAAACCCATCTGACCTCACTGGAAAATTCAAATATTTCGATTTTTAGAAATTTTTACAAAATTGTTGCTCAATCAGCACCTTTTTGTGAATACTAGTTTTGTATTGCATGTTCAAAGATCTTATTCATCACTAAAAATCAAGAAAAAATTAACTTGAGCACTTAACATCATGTATTAAGAGGTATAAAAATATCTTGATTCAAAAGCCTTTGGAACATGTTGCAAAAATTCTCAAAGTAACATCAATAATTTTTACCAAAATCACAAGAATCAAGTTTTCTCTATAATTGTTTGAGCCTTTAGGCATGTTTTTCGACATCAAAAATAAGAAAACAATTTTTCATTGTTATTAAATTGTTTGAAGTTGCATTCTAGAAATTTTCAGCTCAATATATATTTTCTTTATTTTTACATGAAAATAATAATAAAATAGAGTGTTAAAGAATATAAAATACTTAAACTTGTAAATAGGGAAGGTGAAAATATTATTTCTTATTTTTCGAAGCTTGTACCTTATATTTAAGACTCCGAAAAATATTTTGGGAATTTTTGAAAATGTATATCTATTTTTCTTGAATTTTTGTGTTTATAATGGACTAAAAACAGGAAAAATAGTTTTACTCATCCAAAATTCATGAAAATTTACCAGAAACTCTTATAATATGTTAGGATGATACATAAAAATTTTGATGATTTTTATCTTGTGTATGCTATTTTTATTCTATTTTCCCAAGATTTAATACACTTAAATGTACAAAAATCAGAAAAATTGTGTTAAACTTTTTGAAAACACATATTAATATTTTTCCTAGATTATGTACACTGTAAAATAGTTACACAAAAATTACAAGAATTTTTCATGATAATTTACTATTTTTCCATGATTTTATGATTATTCATGGAATTAAATGGTGAAAATAAGTTAGACAAATCAAAAATTCAAGAAAAATTTATCTTAAGGTGTTTGACTTCAATTAAAAATGAAATACAAAGTTTGGGAAAGTTTAGAACTAAATTGATTTCGTTTTGAATATTTAATCATTGGAACACCTCTAAAATGTTAAATATTAACATTTCAATAATGGAAATTTTCCACTTAAATTGTTATATAACAATTGATTCTTTGAAACTTAATTTCCACAGAAAAATGTTTGTAACTTATCAATATTAAATTTTGACACATTATTGGCATAATTCTATTGTAGTAGTAAGTATACTAGTATTAGATTTCAATTAGAGACTCATTAGTGTGTAACATCGTTGTAGGAAAACGATAGTGGTACGAGTGGAGCGTAGATCAAGACATCATTTGCATCATCTCAATGCATTGTGAGTATTCACGCACTCCCCTATTTTTAGTTTTTATGTTTTGGGGTGGAAAAGCATGTCCCGAAAAACTATTATTTGAATGTTGTTTTTAAATTGATTTGTATCAAACATGATTGCTATTTTATTGCTATGTCTCTCTATGTATGTCTATGCAACACGAAACATGAGAACTTATCGTACTAAGGCCCTTCCCTTATCTCTAACCATTTACTCTTTGAGCCAATGGTCATTATGGATAGCGCTATTAGGAATTGACAACTCCTCACTCGCCCTATTGCTGGAGTGCATGATACCATATTCATCTATGGAACGATAAGCATAGATCTTGATAGGGCTTCAGTCATAGGTTTTGTTGAGACTCATTGTTTGCTCATACACATACAAACTTGTTATTTATTATGGCAATAAACTCGTTTATCAATTATAGCAATCAACTTTGTTTCTCATTATAGCAATGAATTATGTTTCACATTATAGCAATGAACTTTGTTTCTCATTATAGCAACACACTTTTATTACTGAAAACTTATATACATGTTTTAGCAATGAAATTGTTTGCTCCTTGTAGCAACGAAATTGAGTGCTCATTTTAGCAATGAAACTTGTTTACTCGTTTGAGTAACGAACTTTATCTTCCATGAGAATATGAATGTTGCATCTTATTTGGGCAACATACTTTATCTCTCATGATGACAAAGAACTTTGTTTTTTTTACAAACTTATTTACTCATTTTAACAATATACTTTTATTATTGGAAACTTTTATCAAAACTTTGGTTTCAATTCATGGAACCAATATTATTTTGTTTATCTGTGAGTACTCACCAACTATTTTTATAGTTGACGCTCGTTTTACATGCTTTTTCAGGAATCATCGAGTAAGTGGCACTTAGGGACACTTCACTTTTAGGAGCATTCGCATGTGTTGTATTTCAATTTACATTGTAATTTCTTTTAAAAGTTGTTCAAACCCATTGTAAATTTGTAATGCTTTTTAATACTATGGTTGGTGTTGTCTTTTAACTTTTGCTATGAAACCCTTTATACTGCCACGCCCTGTGTTTCCGCTTTAGCGGGGTGTGACAGGCTGGTGCCTCCATTCCAGGGGAATGTTTTAGCTTCAAACCCCACTACATTCGTACCCCGGCCGCAACAACAACCCTGGCCATCTCGGAACCCTCCAAAACCGCTGATTCCAAGCGGAAGTTCTGGGATGACAAGAAGAAGAAGAAAGCTGCCAAAAAGCAGCAGGTCGTGGCAGTACATGCTGCGATAGCACCTACCGCTGCTGCTCCGGTAAAGCAGTACGCTGGAAGTTTGCCCAAGTGCAACAAATGCAACTTCCACCACACAGGAGCCTGCCGGGAAATGCAGTGTTCGAACTGCAACAGGAAGGGGTACACCGCCCGTTTTTGCAAAGCTCCGGCGAGGCCAATCAACCAAGTCCCCGGTACAGGAGTAGGCCAAGCGTGTTACGGTTGTGGCGAGGTGGGCCACTACAAGAGGAACTGCCTTATGGCAGGGAATGCCAATGGAGTAGGAAGGGTTCTAGCCATAGGCCACGAGGAAGCGGTTGCCGACCCCACAGTGGTCACTGGTATGTTTCTCCTCGATAACTCTTATGCATGCATACTATTTGATAGTGGAGCGGAGAGGAGTTTTGTGAACCAAAAATTTGCTCATTTACTTAAGCAAAAATCACGAGCACTTAAAGAACCGTTCACTGTAGAAATGGCTAATGGAAAGACAGAGAGTACTAGCTGCATATACATAGGGTGTACCTTAACTCTATATAGCCATTCATTTTTGATCGACCTCATGTCGGTTTCAATTAAAAGTTTCGACGTCATTATCGGCATGGATTGGTTGAGTCTTCATCGTGCCGACATCATGTGTTACGAAAAGGCGGTTCGCCTTAATCTGCCATCTGGCGAAACTCTGGTAGTTTATGGCGACAAACCCGACACTAACCTTCGCCTCATCTCGAGTATTCAAGCCCAGAAATTCTTGCAAAAGGAATGCCGCGCATTCCTTACTCACGTTGTCGATGTCAGCCAAGAAGCGAAATCCATTAAGAACATTCCAGTAGTACGCGACTTTCCCGATATCTTTCCAGAAGAACTCCCAGGATTACCGCCGCAACGTCAAGTCGAGTTCAAAATCGACTTAGTTCCAGGGGCTACCCCAGTAGCCAAATCGCCCTATCGTCTAGCACCTGCAGAGATGCAAGAACTATCCGGTCAACTTAACGAACTGCTCAGCAAGGGCTTTATAAGACCAAGCTTCTCACCCTGGGGAGCTCCAGTCTTGTTCGTCAACAAGAAAGACGGATTGTTTCGTATGTGCATCGACTACAGGGAGCTCAACAAACTGACCGTCAAAAATCATTATCCTCTGCCTCATATTGACGATTTATTTGACCAACTTCAAGGGGCGAACTTCTTTTCAAAAATCGATCTAAGATCCGGATATCACCAACTACGAGTGCTCGGGGAGGATGTCCCGAAGACAGCCTTCCGAACTCGTTATGGGTACTACGAATTCGTAGTGATGTCGTTCGGATTAACAAACGCACCCGCAGTATTCATGGATTTAATGAATAGGATGTGTCGTCCTTACTTGGATCAGTTCGTCATCGTCTTCATCGATGACATACTTATCTACTCTCGTAGTAAGGAGGAGCATAGTCAACATCTGCGACAGGTCTTAGAAACGCTGCGTTCGGAGAAGCTCTATGCGAAGTTCTCGAAATGCGAATTTTGGATCCGAAGAGTCGAATTCTTAGGGCACGTGGTTAGCGAAGAGGGAATACACGTGGACCCTTCCAAAATCAAAGCCATTGAGAGCTGGTCAGCACCGAAGACGCCTACCAAAATTCGTTAATTTCTAGGCCTCGCTGGCTACTATCGCAGGTTCATTCAAAACATCTCCCGAATTGCGAAACCTCTTACAACACTGACCCAGAAGGGCGTGGCTTTTGACTGGGAAGAGAAGCAGGAGAGAGCGTTCCAAACGCTAAAGCGAGCCTTGTGCACCGCACCAATACTATCCCTCCCCGAAGGGATAGAAGACTTCGTTGTCTATTGCGATGCGTCAAATCAAGGGCTCGGCTGTGTTCTGATGCAACGAGGTAAGGTCATCGCCTATGCCTCGAGACAGCTGAAGACACACGAGGTCAACTACACCACTCACGATCTTGAGCTAGGAGCAGTTGTGTTTGCTCTGAAGATCTGGAGACACTACCTGTATGGTAAAAAAAACACTATCTTTACAGACCACAAAAGCCTACAACATATATTCGATCAGAAGGAGCTCAACATGAGACAACGGCGGTGGGTCGAGCTACTCAGTGATTACGAATGCGAAATTCATTATCATCCGGGTAAAGCCGACGTAGTAGCTAACGCCCTAATTCGGAAAGAATACAATGGTCGTAGAGTCAAATCATTGACTGTGACTATCCATTCACACTTGTCCACACAAATTAAGGAGGCTCAGCTCGACGCTTTGAAACCTGAAAATGTGGCGAGTGAATCCCTGAGAGGGATGGATAAGAACTTGAAAGTCAAGGGTGGCGGAGCTTTTTATCTGATGGATCGGATCTGGACACCGAAACACGGTGGTTTCAGAGACTTGGTCATGACTGAGGCGCACAACACTCGTTATTCCGTCCACCCAGGTTCAGATAAGATGTATCTAGATCTTAAAAAGCTATATTGGTGGCCTAACATGAAAGCAGAGATTGCTACCTTCGTGAGTAAATGCCTTACTTACGCCAAGGTTATGGTCGAATACCAGAAACCCTCAGGTCTACTACAACAACCAGAAATACCGGAATGGAAGTGGGAGCGGATCACTATGGACTTCATAACCAAGCTGCCCAAGACAACGGGTGGACTTGATACCATATGGGTCATCGTCGACAGATTGACCAAGTCCGCACACTTCCTACCTATCAAAGAAACAGACAAGATGGAGAAGCTTACAAAAACCTACATACGGGAGATTGTACGACTGCACGGTGTTCCCATATCCATTATCTCGGACAGAGATAGTAGATTCACTTCGAGGTTCTGGCAGTCGCTACAAAGTTCCCTAGGAACTAGGCTAGACATGAGTACAGCCTATCATCCACAAACCGACGGACAAAGTGAGAGGACTATCCAAACTTTGGAAGATATGTTGCGAGCCTGTGTGATCGACTTTGGGAAAGCATGGGATACTCATTTACCCCTTGTCGAATTTTCCTACAACAATAGTTATCACACGAGCATAAAGGTTGCTCCATTCGAGTCCCTCTATTGCCGAAAGTGCAGATCCCCTCTGTGCTGAGCTGAGGTGGGTGATACCCAGTTAGCTAAAGGACGAGTTCTTGACAGCGCTCTCACAGGTCCGGAAATCATTCGGGAAACGACAGAGAAGATCGTTCAGATTCGTGAATGATTGAAAGCCTCTAGAGACCGACAGAAAAGCTACGCAGATAAACGAAGGAAACCGTTGGAATTCCAGGTGGGCGACCGTGTTCTATTGAAGGTCTCACCCTGGAAAGGCTTGATACGCTTCGGAAAGCGTGGAAAGCTAAATCCAAGATACATAGGGCCTTTTGAGATTCTCGCTAGAATCGGCCCTGTAGCTTACAAACTCAACTTACCACGCGAACTCAGTAACGTACATTCTACTTTCCACGTCTCGAACTTGAAAGAGTGTATGTCCGACGAGACTCTTGTAATCCCACTCGACGAGATTGAAATCAATGAGAGCCTTAAGTTCGTGGAAGAACCAGTAGAGATCATGGACCGAGAGGTCAAGCAAACAAAACAAAGCCGTATCCCGATAGTGAAGTTTCGCTGGAACGCCAAGCGAGGACCTGAATTCACTTGGGAACGAGAGGATCAGATGAAACTGAAATATCCTCATCTTTTTACTTAGTTATTTGTAACTACTTATTTGCTTAAACTCTAATTTTGGGACGAAATTCCCTCTAACGGGGGGATGATGTGACAACCCGAAATTTCCAATTGAACAAACTCTACCGTCTAGCACTTCAATTAAAAGTCAAATTCTTTTCTGCTAATTTTTAGCTCGGTTTAAAGTCCGGTTGGGTATTTTTAATATTTATTTTCTTGAGAGAACAAATTAGAGGAAGTATACTTTAGGATTAATTGTGCAACATTTAAGTCACAAAACTCCAAGAGTTTGGAGTTTTCGGCCCAAATAGTGTTAGGGCCGAAAATCCTAAAGAGTATATAAATGACACTTAGTCATTTTTAGTCTTTTTTTCCCATTTCCAAGTCAAGAACAATTCTCTCTCAAGTATCATCTGAATTTTTGTCAAGATCTTCAAGATTGTAAGTGTTTCCTTCCTTGTTTAGTTGATCTCTTCCATTTTCGAGTGATCTTACATGATTTCATCCCTGAAATCATTCCATTTTCTTAGATCTTCAAGTGTTCTTCATTTCACCAAGAACACCAAGAACACACACTAGTGTTTTGGACCGAAAACACCCTTCTTTGCTTCCATATTGTAAGTATCTATCTCCTATACTTGTTATCTAGAAAGGATACTTAATTTAGGGCCTTGAAATCACCATTTATCCAAGAACAAAAGGTGCTTTCAGTCTAGTGCATCTCCTTAGACCGAAAACCCTTAAGAATGGTGCAAAAATGACCTTAAGCCTTTCCTAATACTTAGTATTGAGGCTAGAACACTTCTTTCATAGTTGAAAGCCCATGGAAATCACCTTATGCATCAAAGATCATGAGTTTTCTGCCAACCATTTGGACCGAAAACCTCTTTGGACCGAATACCATTTGGACCGAATACCATTTGGACCGAATACTCCGAGAAACATACCAATTGGACCGAAAACTCCCTTAAGTGGCTTTACAACCCTTAGATGCAACCCTTGGTACTTATAGCACTTGAATCAAAGTGTTTTCCATGTCCTAGGATGTCTTAACTTGGTTAATTAGTTGATAAATGACTAATTGGATACATATATGTGTTATTATATGTTAAATAGGATCCGTGTGTGTGCTCAAGTCTTCACTTGACACTTAGCATCCTATACCATCCGTTCTTCCAAACCACTCACTACAGGTGAGTTCATACCCCTTAATCAACCTTTTAAATGATTTTAAATGCTTTTATGGGGGGGATACAAGTTGAACTATTATAGTTATTATATCAATCACATGTGATTAATAACTACCAAACAAGTGGATTTCTTACTTTTCAAACTATGTTATCAATCAAACTACCTCAAGCTGTTTTACAGACCCTTTTACATGTTAAATACTTTCATTAAACTCTTTTAAACTTATACTTTGTCAAATGTGTATCTATATAGATATAGTTATATAAGTAGGATTGAAAGGACTTAGGACTGATAGCTCGCCTTGCTTCCTGTTCCTTGTTTGGTTGTGGACTTAGGGTATCGGTTATTTGTCCGAAGGTCGTTTGAATCCTAGTTATATATTATGTATATGTATATAGATATAAAATTTACTTCCTTCATTTCAATACCTTTGGGTAGCAAAGGTATACAAACATGTTCATACATACACACAACATTGCTGGTAAACTATAATACGTATAGTTTAGGAAGTTACTAATACTATTACTAGAACAGTGAAACATACAATGAGTCAGTTCATACATGAGTCAATACATACTATGATGAGAAACAAACATAACATACAGATAGAGAATACTATGATGAGAAACAAACATAACATACAGATAGAGAATACTATGATGAGAAACAAACATAACATATAGATAGAGAATACTATAACGAGAAACAAACGATAACATACAGAGAGAACATACATACATACTAGATAGAGAGAACATACAATACAACTAGTACATACAATACATATACAAGAACATTACAACAGTTATGTGAGCCATGTAATGGGGCATGGAATCACCTGTCATGGATCGTTTTGTATCCAGAATCTCCTTAAGTGGAGAGCGTTGAGTTTGTGTATAGATCTATACTGGATTGACTATCCTACACCTTGCTGCTCGCTACAGTGGGACTTTCAAGTCTACGGGTGCCAAATGTCATTTCTTCCGACGTCTTTCATCGTCGTGTTTATAGTCGGTAGTATGGTACAGGCATATCACATGTTACTTTAAATAACAAACGGTTTAAGGTAAGTAGTACAGCAGTAGTTACTTAATACAACACTACAGTACTTTATTATTTCCCCATTGCATTCACTTTGTCATCTTCACACAATGAACAGTAATGTAAAACTATATTTTTGGTTAATGATAGTCATAATTGGGAAAATACACACTTTTACAAGAAACTAACATACATTTCATTTGATGCCTTGGTAGAAGGCTACAATTAGTAGAAAATATAGGATTTTCTAGGAGATACAAACATTTACAAACATTTACAAACTTATACATCAAGTACATACGAACACTTTTATACAAACAATGACACTAAATTACTTATGATCTCACCAGCTTTAAAGCTGATAAACTTTTTCAAAATAACTTGTATTCTTAGGTCACCAGTAGATAGGTACCGGTGCCAGGTTTTGAGAAGATAGAGCTCGTTCAAGACTCATCTTTTATTTTGTTTTCATATTTTTGGTGTCTATTAAACTTCACAGAACACACTTGTATTAAATTATATTATTAATGCAATTGATGATGTTGTTGCTTGTTTACTACTATGCATTGTTGTGATACTGTACATGACGTCCCCCACCCCCGAACGATTCCACCGTTCCGGTTTTGGGGTGTGACACTTAACTAATTAACATCCAAAGTTCAGACTCTGGTCTTGCATACTGTTGAGTATTTTAGTGTTACGTCTTTTGGGCCTTTACTTAGTGTTTTGTGTATCCGGGTTGGGCCTGTCCACCCGTGATTAATGATTAGGGTTTTACTATTTAAGGTACATGCATGCATCGTGTATTTACTAATCATGTCTTTGTAAACCCTACACACCTCTACATTAGCAGTTCTTTATCGAGATCTTCTGAGGTTGTGACTTATAATCATTCGACACATTCTTGATTCATATTCTATTTATTGATTTCTTTTACTTGTTTGAATCTAATCGATCATTAGAGTTTTCGACTCATCACATACAGATTGCAAGTAGCCACCTCCTGGTCTTTCATACAAATTCCAAGGGCCACCCCCGGGTCTTTCTATTATTTCCCCATTGCATTCACTTTGTCATCTTCACACAATGAACAGTAATGTAAAACTATATTTTTGGTTAATGATAGTCATAATTGGGAAAATACACACTTTTACAAGAAACTAACATACATTTCATTTGATGCCTTGGTAGAAGGCTACAATTAGTAGAAAATATAGGATTTTCTAGGAGATACAAACATTTACAAACATTTACAAACTTATACATCAAGTACATACGAACACTTTTATACAAACAATGACACTAAATTACTTATGATCTCACCAGCTTTAAAGCTGATAAACTCTTTCAAAATAACTTGTATTCTTAGGTCACCAGTAGACAGGTACCGGTGCCAGGTTTTGAGAAGATGGAGCTCGTTCAAGACTCATCTTTTATTTTGTTTTCATATTTTTGGTGTCTATTAAACTTCACAGAACACACTTGTATTAAATTATATTATTAATGCAATTGATGATGTTGTTGCTTGTTTACTACTATGCATTGTTGTGATACTGTACATGACGTCCCCCACCCCCGAACGATTCCACCGTTCCGGTTTTGGGGTGTGACACTTAACTAATTAACATCCAAAGTTCAGACTCTGGTCTTGCATACTGTTGAGTATTTTAGTGTTACGTCTTTTGGGCCTTTACTTAGTGTTTTGTGTATCCGGGTTGGGCCTGTCCACCCGTGATTAATGATTAGGGTTTTACTATTTAAGGTACATGCATGCATCGTGTATTTACTAATCATGTCTTTGTAAACCCTACACACCTCTACATTAGCAGTTCTTTATCGAGATCTTCTGAGGTTGTGACTTATAATCATTCGACACATTCTTGATTCATATTCTATTTATTGATTTCTTTTACTTGTTTGAATCTAATCGATCATTAGAGTTTTCGACTCATCACATACAGATTGCAAGTAGCCACCTCCTAGTCTTTCATACAAATTCCAAGGGCCACCCCCGGGTCTTTCTATTATACATAAACCAAATGGGCCGACATTGAAGCCTTCGACCCATAGTACAATGAGGAGACACACCTCAAAGGGCAGACAAATTCCACAACTGTTGCAGCTGCTGTGAGCCGGCTTCCACGAACTGAACCAAACAACCAAACCATTCTTTAATAATCAACCATGGCTAAACTCCAAGCACTAAAACCATAAACGGTCCAACTAACCAGGCCAACTAATAGCCCAAGCCCATTGGGCCCACTAAAGCCCAAAACCATTGGGCCCACTAATGCCCAATACAAAATCCAAGTCCCAACAAGGCGAACCCAAAAAAGAGTCCAAGACTCTAAAATTCCTCTATCTAATAACCCCAACACACAAAGCCCAAACACAATTCCAAATCCCAAAACATGAACAAGCCCAATAGTCCACAGCTGAATGTACGCGGGCGTACCCCCTTGGTACGCTCAACGTACTCGATGATTTTGGACGGGATCGCAAACAAGTATGCGGGGCGTACTTGCATGTTACGCAGGGCGTAAATGCAACTCTTCCAAAAATTAAACTATGACTTAATCCTTTAAGTCCTTTCCATCCAAACCTCAGAAAACCCTCCATATAAGTTCTTAACTGATAAAGTTGGCAACTTTATCAGTTTGCATATCTTAATGGGTCCCAACTTCCAAATATAACCATTAAGACCCATATAAAGCACCTTAACACATGCATGGTCAATTCTTAAACATCAAGAAAGCATTTTTATGAACTAACAACATCAGAAGGGGAAAGATCAATCACTCCAAGCTCCTACAGTGGCTCAGACTCACAAGGAGAACTTAATACACCATAAAAGCTCCTAATTTTACCCTAAACTCAAACTAGCATAAGAAGAAGTCAAGATAAGAACTTTTTACCTCAAGAAGCTTCCCAAGAGTGTGAAGGTTCTGGATCTACAACCCCAAGGCCACACCAAGCTTGATCACCAATATCCACTTCCTTGAAATAACACCAAGAACCCTTCAAAATCACCTCGAAGCTCAAGAATACACCACCAAGGGAATTAAGGTTCGAAATGAGGCTCTAAGATCAGCGGAGGCTGAGAAATGAGAGAACCTTGAGCTTATAAGGATGTTTAAATAGTGCACAAGCCCTAAAAATTAGAGTTTCGCACTCTGCCCGTTATGTTGGGCGTACCCCAGCTTACGCTGGGCATACACGGCCAAACACGCGCCTTCCCTCCTTGCATGCATGGGACCAACTTGCAAACCTTTTCCACTAAGGGCCATATCAGCCTATTATTCAAATAGCCATCACTACCTCATATTAGGTCTGTTTCCTACGAACTTTATATCCACGGAAAGGTGACAAGAAGCCCTACGCTTCTGTCAACTCACCCTTACCTTAAAACTTCCCGAACAGAAACCCAAAATCATAAAGGACCGAACTAATAAATTACGATCATACCCTTGGGCTCCGAATCATCATCGAACACTCGTATCACTTAAACTATAACACCTAACATCCACAAAGGGCCAAATCCTTTCTTACCCAAGGCCCTAAGCTTGATGACAACTGATGATTGAGCCGAAACACCGAATAATGAAGCAATCTGAAACCGAGTGTTACATTTTCCTTGAGCTCCGACTGATTGTAACACATCACATCTTCTCCTTTGATTATTTAAAATTTATTTATGAAAAATCTTTTGCAGATCCATAGTTTTAGTCTAGAATCACACAAGTGTTCAGCCAATTCTCTCAAACCAAGGCTCTGATACCAACTTGTAACATCCCAAAAACCATGACAAATTTTTTTATTTTTAAAATACAGTTTCATAAAACCATAAGACCGTCAAACATTGTTTTAAAAAAAATCCATAGAAATCAAATTATTAAAGCAATCTCTCAATACATAAATCAGCAGGACGATGAGTAAGATCACTCCTTCATCTTGTCTCGATCGTCTGAAGTACCTGAAAACATTGAAATGCATAATTGTAAGCCAAAGCTTAGTGAGTTCCCCCAAAATACCCCACACGACAGTACATTTGCAATGCATACACACCGGGCCCACAACATAACACTGGATTGCCCACAAGCCCATAGAATAATACTAGATTCCCCCATCTTGGGCCCTCAGTTTATGGTTGACTTGCTCCAGAGCCTACATCATAAGACTGGATTGCCCCAATCGGGCCGTCAGCTTATGATTAGATTGCTCATGGGTTTGTTGGATTACAACACAAAGTAGTACTGCCTCAACCCAACATACTATGTCGACATATGCACAAAATAATAACAAGTAAACATAGGTAATCATAGCAGATCTACCAGTCTAACAAAACACTACATCATAACAACATCCTACACACAAGGACACATAATCCAGTACAAATTATAATGAGAAAACTCACCTTGTAGTCTAACAGAAAAGAGCACCGATCACATATCCAATAATCAGCACGACATGTCACCTATACAACAACAGGGACTAAATCTCAAACTTCATCCCAAAACCCTCAAATTGACCTAAAGTCAAACTTGGTCAAAAAATCAATGGTCAAAGTCAAAGTCAACAATCAAAGGTCACTCAGTCGTTCGCTACGTTGTGACCGCCCTTTAGTCACATCGTGGCAGCATGAGAACAATTTAATCGTGAAGTTATCCATCGCTACGTTGTGACAATCAACCCGTTACATCGTAGGAACCGCTCAGGATAACTTAATGCTTTAAGATCTTAATCCTTCAAGCCAAGCAACCAAACTTTCCATAAGGCTTTCTACATCTCAAGACACCATAAAAACATTTCTTTTTAGATATGCATGTCTAATGCATGTCGTAAACACAAGCTAAGTCAAAATGAAGGGAAAATGAGATCAAATCTCATGCATGGAACCCAAAACTCAATAACTTTCCAGATCTGGGACATAGGGTTACATAGGAGTCTCAAGAACTCATTAACTTACCAACTTTCTAAAATTCCAACACTCAAACTTCCTCAAACATTGAGAAAAGTGAAAAAAAAAACTCTAGATCTAACATGCTTGAGCTAAAAAGGCAGGAACTTGAAGACTTACAAGATTCCTAAGGTAGCTCAACATGATGAGGGAGAGGCTTTCTAACTGAAATGATGCACCAAAAGGCCTTCTCTTCTTCTTCAAGGTTAAAAAATTACCAAAAACGAGCTCACAATCAACAATGGAGGATTAAGGTTTTCTTAAGGGTGAATGGGGGTGATGCAGGCCGAGAGTGTACAAACCCTAGCCCTCACTTCCCTTCAATATGGACACAAACCCGAAAATTAGGGGTTTTGTGTATGTAGGGTTGTCACATCGTGATCAACATGTTGTCACGTCGTGACACCTAATGAGATGCACGTCTTCCACGTCCACCACCACGTCATGACACACACATGCTCATGTCGTGTAACATCCTAAAATTTAAGACCAAAAATTTCATTTTTAATTAAGTAATTATAAAACCAATAGTCTAAAAACATCCATAGTTTCATGCCATATCAAAATCAATATGTCAATAATCAAAAAATGTCATAATAAAACATCATCAAAGTTTAACTCCTAAAGATCTCATGTGCGGAAAACATGGTGTGATGCGCTGCGATCATGCTGGCCCCTTTCCTTTCGAAGAAGAAGTACCTGAAACTAAAACTGAAAAGCGTAAGCACAAAGCTTAGTGAGTTTCCCCATCATACCACATACCATACAATACACATACTGCCTAGCATATCCGGATGCTAGCCTACCCCTTCGGTCTCTTTCAATCGGTACCGCCTAGCATATCAGGGTGTTCGCCTACCTCTTCGGTCTCTTTCAACCGGTAACTGCCTAGCATATCTGGGTGCTGGCCTACCCCTTCGGTCTTTCAACCGGTTACGGGGTCTATTTCTCCCCTACCACTACCACATAATAGCATACATAATCATACTGTCAGGCATATCTGGGTGCCCAACCTACCCCTTCGGTCTTATCGACCGGATACAGGGTCTATTTCACCCCTTACCACTATCATATAATATCATAGCATACTAACACATAAATCATAAAAGATAGTGGCACACCGTATAATTATCACAAAGACAATCATCTAACTACAAACTCCTACTAGTGGGTCGGCCTTAGTGCCTTAGACCCACTGCTACCGGGAAGGTAACTCACCTAAACCGTGTGCCAAAATCGTACTCCTCGGGTGGCTCGGGACTCCTCCTCCTTAAGCATAACAAATCCCCGAGTTAGTTATTGGGTCCGAGTATAATTCTCTTATGGCCCAACTTCTAACTCATGTCCCAAGGCAAGGTCCCCTAGTTCTTGCCCTAATGGGCCTTTCCCCCAAAGGTCCAATCCATAATCAATTTTAGGCCCAAGTCCATTACTATAAGTTTTAAAGCCCAATAAGGTCCAAAAAGGCCCAATACCATAAATCCTAGTCCTTGAGCCAGAGGCCTAACTCCACAGTGGGCCAAGAGGCCAAAACAATTTAGGCCCAATTTCCCAAGGCCCAAAAACCCATGTTAACCACTTTGCATGCGTACGCACGGCGTACCTGGCACGTACGCCCGACGTATGCTGGCCTTGACTAGAAGCAGGAAATTGACGCAGAACGCGCAGCGTACTAGGGGGTTCGCCCAGCGTTCCTGCCAGACACCCTAATGTTCTTCTTTTGACTTAATCCATTAAGTCCCAACATCCAGAACATAGATCTAGGCTCCTAACAACGTCCTTAACCATAAAGTTATGAACTTTATGATTTTGCATGCATGGATGGGGATTAAGACACCCATTAAGTCCATAAGCTCACTTTGTGGCAATTTATCACTTGCATGGTTGGGGCTAAACCATCAAGATCTGATTTTTATGGTCCTAAATGCTTCCAAGAGCTCAAAAGGACATCTCTTATGGACAGATTCTTCCAAAACTCCAAGGACCTCAAGTATGGGACCAAAATGTGACATAAAACACCCCAAAACTACATCTAAACATGAAATGGCCAAGGTTGGAGCTTGATACCTCAAACAAGTCAGAAAAGATGCCAAACTTCTGGATCTACAAGCTCTCTTCAAGTCCTTGCTCCTTCTTCAAACTCCTTGCTCTTCAAACCCACCAAAACAACACCAAAATGCTCAAAGTAAGCCCAAGATACATGCAATGGAGTTAGGGTTCGATTTGGACATTGAGAGGACAAGGGAGGCTGAGAGGATAAGGGTTTGGAGGATTATAAGTTGTTTAAATAGTGTGCAAACCATAAAATTTAGGGTTTGTGGTCTGCACTCGTACGTCGCGCGTACTCTTTGGTACGTTGCGCGTACGTGAAAGGCATGCGCGATCATTTCTTGTTAATACGCTGCACGTACACAGGGTGGTACGCTCAGCGTACAACACCCTGATGCCCACTTAGTAAGGGTCCAATGGATCCAAGCCCAATCAATATAAAATAATTAACCCAATAAATATAGACAATACCTTGGAGAATCACCGAGCGTTACAATTCTCCCCCAATTGAATTAGACTTCATCCTCAAAGTCTGTTGACGCTGCAGGGAATAAGTCGGGGTAATGCTCCCTCATCTCGTCCTTCGGCTCCCACGTCAATTTCGAGCCCTTGCGGTGCTGCCACTGCACCTTCACCAACTCTACCTTTTTGTTCCTCAGATCCTTCGTCTTCCTGTCGAGTATGGCTATTGGTCTCTCGATGTAGTTCAGGCTGTCATCCACCTGAATGTATGTAACACTAGTCAAAATAGGTCAATAGACAATGACATGTGATTATACCAATCATGTAATGTGATTTTGTTAAACTAGTAATATCATAAGAGTGATATGTAGTTCATGATCAATTCTAATATAAATATGAACTTTCTTTATGATACAACTCAAAGTATACGTCCATACGATTCCAAAAATATAAAGAATGTCTGAATCTGACTTCGCATGAAGAAGTTATGATAAAACGAACACTATAAATCTATATAATAAGAGAAATTTAAAATAGACTTCGAATTAGCTATTGGGGTCTAAAAGAGAGTTGTAGTACTTGGAAATACCTACGTGTGGATATAAAGAACGTCAAAAACGGAGTTCGTATGAGAAAGTTACGACCTTCTGAAGATTCAGCTGTCAGAAACCCTAATCTGACTGAGTTCACGACGTGAGCACAGAACTCACGATGTGAGGAGTCATTTATCCACATCTCGGAATTTAGAAGGTGTGTGACGAGGCTGCGAGGGGATAAGATCCAAACTCACGATGTGAGCAAAGATATCCCACGACGTGATGAGTCACATGGCCACCTGCCGAAGCTAGGGACGCAAATGGCAAGTCTACGGGGATAAGATCCAAAGTCACGACGTGGGCCTTATAAAACACACGACGTGGGGATCCAAAATCCTTACTATAAATAGCAGGTCCGACTTCAGCCATTCTTACACCTAAACTTCTTTCTCCTCTCTCCTTTGCTGAGGCCATCTTACATCCCGAGCTCTGACGACCTTGTACGCTGACCGTTTCTGCTTAGATTACATAAAATCACGCTACTAGGGTGAGTTTCACGGCCCCACTTTCTAATATTTCAGGGGAAAACGCATGCTAAATATTATATATACGTTATTATTATGTCTATATGATAGTATATAGTTATATTAGCCGGGTATAGTTGTTCTAAATATAATATTTTGAATATATACAACTATTATCAACCTGTCGGCATGTTATTTTACTAATGTAGATCTTGAGTTATACTTAGGATTCTATATATATGTTGTGTGCGATATAGTTCTGAAGTTATATTCGGAAGTTCTATATGTTAAGTTATAAAGTATGTTGCTATTATTGGTTTTATGTCAAGATAAAACTTGGTATGTTATATGTTGTTATTGTTAGTTTTATGTCAAGATAAAACTTAGTATGTTATATATTGTTATTGATAGTTTGATGTCAAGATAAAACTAGGAACGTTATATGTTGTTATTATTGGTTTTAGGTCAAGATAAAACCTAGTTTTACTTTAATCTATAGCTGTTATACGGCCTAAATGTTATGAAGTTAGGAGTAATGTTTAAAAGCATAGTCTAGTAACTTAGGGTTTTAGACATGAAAATGCTTTTGTTGTTAGAGCTATAGGAAGCCCTCGAAGTCTACATGAGTAATTGTATTCATCAACTAAGATTGGGGATCTTAGCGGAAATCCTCTGAACTGTAACCGTTAATCCCGTGTGAGCGAGGAAGTCGTGTATAATTAGTATACGGGTTGACCACTCCACTTGTGACTGTTAGCTACAGTCAACCAAAAGCGAGTGATGAACTATCCTTTTACTTGTTATTGTTCCGGCGTCGATGAAGCGTACGGTGTTGTTCTTATGGTAAATCATGATGTGTTTGTTTCTCATGGTAAATCATGAGTGTATTTTATCAGAGGTATTATGTCACAGCCGTGGTTATAGGCTCATGGTAGCAGATTATTAGAAGCATTATACTTTATCGTATACAAGTATTAATGTTAAGTATAAGTTCCCCCTACTTACACCTTAGGTGTATGGAATGTTTAGGTATAACACTTAATTGATAAGTAAACTATTATACCTAATACACCTACTAAATGTTGGAGAGTCAAAATGATACTTTCGAACTATACTTTTAAACGTGGAAAAATGTATTATTTTATGGAGTCAAAACCTGTGGACTCACCAACTTTATGTTGACGTATTTTAAAATGCATGTGCTTTCAGGAACTTGAAAAGCGGGTATGTATTCAAACAGAAGAAGTTTTACTATTACCTTTCTGTTCATTAAGAAGTATGCCATAGTCGGATATTATGTAATAGGTTCTAGAAAAACATTATGTAACTTTCAATTATCAATAAAGGTATGTATTTTCTTAGTACTATTCAATGTATGTTATATAACTGTGATACGAAGAATGACGTTACACTACCCGGTGTTTCCGCCGATGGCTGGGGGTGTGACAGAAATTGGTATCAGTGCTATTAACTATAGTGAACTAGTACTCTCTT
Organism: Lactuca virosa; assembly: GCF_052849685.1. Classification (NCBI taxonomy): domain Eukaryota; kingdom Viridiplantae; phylum Streptophyta; class Magnoliopsida; order Asterales; family Asteraceae; genus Lactuca; species Lactuca virosa. The sequence goes on from NC_136434.1 coordinate 258,441,271, forward strand.
AGTAAAGCACGACTATAGTTTAGGGCTTACTCTATTAGGTTTACGTATATCCCTTAGCCTACAATAAAAAGTATTATTAATTATTCTACTGAAGGACTACTTACGGGAGCGGTGTCAAGGATAGACATGTCGATTTGGGTTGCTGGATTCCAGAACGGCTATATGCTAAAATGATCCTGCCCTTTCGACTGTCCTGACTGGCCGGAACCTTATCAGATAGACCTGAAGTAACAAACAATTGTTAAAACGTGAATACAATAAATAAGAATATAGAGTCATATATAAAGACTCAGACTCGCGATTGTCACACCCCAAAACCGGAACGGCGGAAACGTTCTAGGGTGGAGGACGTCATGTCAAGTATCATAACACATGTAGTATAGTAATCAAAGTACAACAACCATTGCATTAATAATATAAGTTTTACATAGGTTACATTTAGCAACAACATCAAATTAGATATAGAAAATAACATAAGATGCAGCTCGGTACAAGGCTGTCTTCGCAAAAGCTCCCGTAGTGTACCTGTCTACTGACGACCTGAGAATACAAGTTATTTTGAAAGAGAGTATCAGCATTTTAATGCTGGTGAGTTCATAAGTATTTTAATGACATTGATGTAAATACATATTTTTCCTCAAAATAATCTCATTAGGTGATGGTGATAAGAGTTTATAAGGTATTTGAGTTCTTTCCAGAAAATCCTATATTTTCTAATAAAAGTAGTCTTCTATCAAGACCCGACTGTTTTGAGTTTAGAGAAATGAGTTTAACTAATAAAAGCAGTCTCCTACCAAGACCCGACTATTTTGTGTTTAAGAGCCTTTTTCCCCAAATGTTACTATCATTATCAAAATATAGTTTTACATTAATGAGTATGTGAGAAGATCACAATTAAATGTAGTAGGGAAGATAATGCTTTACTTCAGCAAAGACATTGCTGTTTATAAGGTAAAAATTCAGACTCCAGGTAGTATTTGATGGACTATACACCTCGGGGAGTCTAAAGTAGTAAAATACAGACTCCAGGTAGTATTAAATGAACAATACACCTCGGGGAGTCTAAAGTAGTAAAATACAGACTCCAGGTAGTATTAAATGAACAATACACCTCGGGGAGTCTAAAGTAGTCTTTAGTTCTAATTCGGTTAATTTAAAGGTTCAAATGGGAACTAGTACATAATTAGGAAGATATGTTAGGATAGTTTTATGTATATATAGACACTACCGTAGTACTAATTACCTTAAAGCCATGAATTAAAAGGTAAATGTAAAGATACTCGTAACCATACTGATTGACGGATGTAAACACGGCGGCCTGCTGGCGTCGAAAATAGATATGTCATTTGTCACCCCTTGGCTTGGTCGGTCGGGACTGTAGCTAGCAGTCAGGATGTGGGATGGTCTGTCCCGTATAGATCTATACACACAATGCCCGCTCTCCCTCCAGGAGACTCTGGTTACCAACTTGACAACGGTGAAATCTGCGTCATGAGGATGTATCTATTGTTTTGATTTCTATATACCCTTCTTTTTACTAAAAGTACAAGTTTTTAGAATATTAATATAGCTAAGTTCTCCTTCATGAAAGTTATTGTTGGTTTCTAAACTATACCTATCATAGTTTACTTGAGAGGTTATCTAGGTACCCTTGCTACCCAAAGGCGCTGAACTGGAGTAATAGTTTTAATATCTAAATAGATATACATAATATATAACTAGGATTTCAACGACACTCGGACAAATAACCGGATACTCTAAGTCCACAACCAAACAAGGAACAGGAAATAAAGCGAGCTATCAGTCCTAAGTCCTTCAAATCCTACTTATATAACTATATCTATACAGACATGAATCTAATAAGAATATAAGTTTAAAAGACTTCGATAAAAGTTTAGTAATTTAAAAAGAGATTTTAGTATTTTAAAAGAGATTTGAAAACCTTTAGCTGGATAAAACAGTTTACCATGCAAAAATTTACTTGCTTGACAGTTATTAATCACATGTGATTGGTATAATAACTTAGTAATTCCACTTGTATTCCCCCCCATAAAAGCATTTAAAATCATTTCAAAGGTTGATTAAGGGGTATGAACTCACCTGTAGTCGGTGATTCGGATGAACGGATGGTATAGGATGCTAAGTGTCAAGTGAGGACTTGAACACACACGCAGATCCTATTTAGCATATAATGACACATATATGCATCTAATTAGTCCTTTAACAACTAATTAATTAAGTTAAGACACCCTAATACATGGATAACACTTTGATTCAAGTGTTAGGAGTGCTAAAGGGTTGTATCTAAAGAGAGTATGAGCTCACATTGGAGTTTACTTCCCATTTGGTAACAACACATGAGTTTACGGCCCATGGTCATTACCCCAATGAGTTTACAGCCGTAAACTCATGATAATTTTTACCATTGTGTGATTTAAGGTCTGATACCCCTCAAGGAAGTGTTCTAGGTTTGTATCAAAGGCTTCGGAAGGGAGTAGGGCTTAAAATGACCCTTCATTGGGGTTTACGGTTCTTGGACCACTCGTTGGAGTTTACGGTCGTAAACCCTTGAGTTTACGGTCGTAAACCCATGAGTTTACGGCCGTAAACTCATGGTCACTCCTACCATTTCGTGATTTGGGGTCTTTAGCTCATGCATGCAAGGTTCTAGCCCAATATTCAAGCCCTAGAAGGTGTTGGGGGCACTTAAACACCACTTGATGGTGTTTACGGTTCAAGGAGATCCCTTGATCGTAAACCCATGTGTTCTTAGGGATTTTTGATGTTTTTCCAATGGTTTAGCAAGTATACTAAGCAAACAACTAGATAGGAAGAGTGTACTTACGTATAGGAAGCTTGTAAGAGTGTTTTAGGCCCAAAAACACTAGTGTGTGTTCTTGGTGTTGTTGGTGTTCTTGAAGAACACTTGAAGATCTAAGAAAAGAGGAGATTCCATGGATGAAATCGTGTATAAACACTAGATAAAGTGTTATATTAACAAATCTAGGGAAGAAACACTTACATTTTTGGAAGCTTGGAAGGAATGTGTTATGATACTTGAGAGAGAATTGTGGGTGTTCTTGAGCTAGGAAGTGAAAAATGAGCCAAAAATGACTAAGTGTCATATTTATACTCTTTAGAGTTTAAGGGCGTAAACTCCATGTTTGGGGCCGTAAACTCCAAACTCTTGGAGTTTTTAGACTTAAGTGATGCACGACAACCTCTAAAGTATACTTCCTATAATTATTTATCGAAGTACTAGGCTTTTGAATACTCAAAATGGCTTCAAACAGTTTAGAATTTAGCGAAAACAAATCTGACTTCTAATGGGGTGAATAGTTGTACCAGATAGAAATTCCGAGTTGTCACATCATCCGCCCGTTAGAGGGAATTTCGAACAGAAATTAGAGTTTAAGCAATACGCAGTTTTAATTTAACGAAGCAAAAAGATGAGGATATATCAGTGTCATCTGATCCTCTCGCTCCTAAGTGAATTCAGGTCCTCGCTTGGCGTTCCAGCGAGCCTTTCCTGTCGGGACACGACTTTGCTTTGTTCGCTTGACCTCTCGGTCCATGTTCTCTACAGGTTTTTCCACGAAGTTGAGGCTCTCATTGATGTCGATCTTGTCGAGTGGGGTTACAAGAGCCTCGTCGGACAAGCACTTTTTTTTCAAGTTTGAGACGTGGATAGATTAGGGCGGAATTTTATGGAATCCCTAGAGTAGTTGAGGTCTGACGGATGATGGACCAATTCTTATCAAGAATCTCTGATGGTCCTAAGCTCTTGGGGAAATAGGACGTTTTCGTACCTGGAACAAAATGTACTTCCATGGTGAGATCATCACTGGGCGTGATCGTCATTTTGAAGTTCCAAAAGTTTTCTCTTACCGAAGGTGTAGTCCTTTTGATTGGTTCTTAGGAAGCTCGTGTCGTCTTCGGATTTGTATTTCTTACTGGTTGGCTTTCGGGGGTTTTTTGGATCATTGGAGGCGCTGACTATGTGCTGGTATCTACTGGTTATGTGGCATCTATTGGTTATGTGGCATCTACCTCAGCCTAGTGCAAAATGGACTTGCACTTCTGACTCATGAGGTGTTTCTAACGGAATATCTCATAGTCAGTATGATAGAGGGTTTTACCAGACGATGCTTAGAAAGTTTTCAATTTTCTTCATCGTCTAATAGATGCTTCCACAGTATGATCCCTAATCGGAAAGAATCATTCTCTCACTCGCTTCGCTGTTTCATGGATAGCAGTCTCTGATCAGGGCTAGCTTCGCCCTTAGAGATTTTCTGAAGTGATTGACTATTTCGGGAGGTGGTTCTACTATCTCTTTAGATATAGTAGACTTTAGGACACCTAGTAGTCTAACAAATCTCTAAGACATACTCCATTCTCCATTGTGTCTGCTCCCTCCAGTTTGTAGGAAGCGCGTGTTTTTGTATAACCCATCGACTAACACCTAGACTGGGGTCGAGTCCACAATCTTTTTATGACCTGGGTTATAAAGCTTAACGCAACTTACCATCTACTTTACTCAAGTATTCTTGGTCGCGGAGGTAATCATGTGGTTCTTAGCATCCTAGTATTAACTTTGGTGAATGCATACTATTATTTATAGGGTGACGGTGACTTTTCTCGCATGAGGAGGCACTATCTCAACTTTTACCGTCCTAGGCACTTCTCGTCTGTATCTGGATGAACGAAGCGCTTGAGTAGTGCGAGCATCCCTTGCAACTACTCTCCCGGTGTTACCGAGTTTCTCTGTCTAGATTAAATCTAGATAGCAAATGATTCTGCCACTCAGAACCTCTAATTTCCTCTTCCATTCTTCTCAGAGTTTAACCCGTCACAGCTTTCCAGGTTTCCTGGCTCACTACTGAGATGCTTAATTTGTGGGATCAGGCGTGAATGGATGGTCGTAGTCAATGTTTTTGACCTTTACGACTTGAGTTACTTTTCCTAACTGAGAGTGTCGGCTACTATGTTGGATTAACCGGGATGACAACAAATTTCGAATTTGTAGTCATTTAATAGCTCAACCCACAATTGTTCCCTTGACTTCAGTTCCTTTCGCTTCTGGTTTTTTTATGTCTAATGGAGTTGGTTAACAGCGCGTGGTACCCCTTTCCTGGGTACTTCTGAAGGTTGGATGAGAGAGATGACCGATGGTTCGCATTAGGTTCTCTATTAGGGCTGAATGAATTTTATTTGACGATTAGGATAAGGTGAAAGTTCTTTTTACACAGCACTAGGAATTCTCGCATGGTCGAACCAAGTCGAGCCATGACTGACGGTGGTGTCGAAATTTACAACCATCGACACGATACGTAATGGAGATTGATAGGACCAGGTGCTGAACAGGGCACACAAGTTCGTAGCGCTTCGGGTTCGTCCATGGTATTACTACCGCGAATACTTGGACCGATATGATTTAACACCGAACGTTAGGGGTCCTGATGTTGTGGAATAATGTACTTTTCATGAACGGATTTCTCACGAGGCCTCTCTACAATCGCCTAGTATACACTAGTCATGTATAATTAAGATTAAAAAGATTGTTGACTGAGCGACTCCTCCCTAAGTCCACAGACAGACAAGGAACAAGAAATAAGGCTGTATCACTCATTCGAGGTCTATCAATCCTAATTACAAATGGCCTTAACGTATATACTAAGCCATCATAGCTTTACCTAATGGGTTTTTAAGTTTTACAACAGTGCTGCGACTTTTGCCTTAATGAGGGAGTAATTACAATTAGAATCGATTATTTAAAGTTTTCGACTAGCTACTTAAGGTTGAGAGGCGTACCAAAATTCTACCGGGTCCCTTGATGTTTCCCCTAGGTATTAGGGTTAAACTCCTCCTACGTCTTTGTCATTTCTTTCAGTTGGGCAGTCCCTCTTGAAGTGCCCAATTTCACCACATAGGTGGCATATTGGACTGGTCCCAACATTGGTGGTTGATGTAATGAACTCAACCGGGGTCCTGTAGTTGCGAGCGGTATGCCCCTTCATGTTGCACCTAACACAAAAGGGTTCTCGACAGACTCCAAAATGATGGTAGTCACACTTGCTGCAGTGGGGGAGGTTCCCTAGGTAGGGTCTTCTTGGTGTCGAGACAGGCGGGTTGACAGGGGTATGGATTACCTCAGCTTGCTGCCCTTCGGAAGGTCCTTGAGCCGAGGTACTCCCCTTCTCGTTCTCAAACTTTCTTTTCAGTGGATTAGATTGGGGTTCTTGGGTGGCTTTTCACACGGGTGTTGGTTGTTGCTGTCCATTGCTATGATCGGGATTCCCGATAGTGCTCCTGCTAACATTTGCGCTGTTAGCATTCAGGTGAGCCATGACAGCTGCTACGGCTGCTGAAACTGCAGCTTGGAACGTAGCTTCATCGATCTGAAGAGTCGGTGCCTTGCTAGCGGGTTGGTTACGTTTCTTCAGAGGCATGGTTTTTCCTACACGATGAGGAACACAAGCGGATGAGAGACGATAGTTACACTTAGACGTATCATTCTTTATTATAGTAGGCATAAATATTTCCCCGCGCTTTGAGTTATGGTTATCTAAGTGTGGACCTACATCCCTACGATGCAGTCCTGGCAACAGGGTAGAGTAAATGTATCGGAAAGCCATAAAATGGGTGTCGTTCCAACTAAGTTATTTTTATATTGGAGAGGTTCACTCTCCGGGTTTGAAAAGATTTGAAAGAACTTTGGAACGAAGGTTACACAAGAAAAAGACATGAAAGTTTATGGCTAAACACCCTCAATCGAGGTTTTGTGATCCGATTTATTTATCTTAGTCGCGACAGGAAAGACGATTTGCCTAACACATAGTGTGAGTAGTGTAATCACTAGCTCACTAAATTGTATTATTTTATGGGTTATTAGCGTGACGTTAAAGAGGTAGAATCACTTCTCGGGTTTCTTGCATTGGCTCCCTCTGTCCCACCGATGTCCCTAAAAGGGTATAGGCACATGGCGATTTCAATAGTCTCATCACTGTTCAATTATTTCCTACTTGGAAATCTCCTCAGTGAACCTCTTCCGGGTCTTTTGTCGACTCCTCTGCTGATTACTGAAGTGGATAAGGTTCCCTAAAGGGGTTTTATGCGAGAATGGGAATGTCTAATGAATCTTAAGAGATTATTAAAACTTTTTACTGGGTGATCCATATCGAGTCTTGCTACAATTACATAGTGTACACAAATCATATATAACTTAGATCTAATAGGCCTTCGAATATGTGATACTACCCTATATCCGCATCCAAACGAGGAAAGGAAGTAGGGCGAAACCACACATTCTCAGCCTATGAGATCCTAACTATATATAACCTTGGGAGCATACACTCTGTAATCCTAGACCGATCTATAAGGATCTTTTTAGTTTTCACGCAAGGTTATTTATGGTTCCTAAAATACCCCTATAGTATTTTAATTACATGTTTGATTCTAAAACTTCTGAACATGCTTTTGGGTTTATTGTTAGTCTTTTAGTATCATCAAATACTCCTATAGTATTTTAAACTTTATGTTTGGCTCTAGCATTCCTATATGGTAAGTTTCAGATTCATTGCAACATCACCATCACTCCCAAACACACGTTAGTCGCATCGCGAATAAATGTAGTTGATCAGGTTATATTTATTCCAGTTTACGATTACGTAACTGCCCAGGTTTGACAGTAATGCTCAACATCCAAAGACTTTTGTTCTTATTCTTCTTGTGATACTTGTTCGGGTTTTTATATTCTGGATGTTCTTATACTTTTGTAAAAATATGGTTATATTTTAAAGTATAATTCTTGGTCAGAGTGTTTTTATCCCATTGTATTTATAGGTTGTATATCTTTTATGATTTGATATACTGAGCTCACTATAAACAATGCTCTGATACCAATCTGTCACACCCCAAAACCAGAACGGCGGAAACGTTCTGGGGTGGAGGACGTCATGTCAAGTATCACAACACATGCAGTATAGTAATCAAAGTACAACAACCACTGCATTAATAATATAAGTTTTACAAAGGTTACATTTAGCAACAACATCAAAGTAGATATAGAAAATAACATAAGATGCAGCTCGGTACAAGGCTGTCTTCGCAAAAGCTCCCGTAGTGTACCTGTCTACTGACAACCTAAGAATACAAGTTATTTTGAAAGAGAGTATCAGCATTTTAATGCTGGTGAGTTCATAAGTATTTTAATGACATTGATGTAAATACATATTTTTCCTCCAAATAATCTCATTAGGTGATGGTGATAAGAGTTTATAAGGTATTTGAGTTCTTTCCAGAAAATCCAATATTTTCTAATAAAAGTAGTCTTCTATTAAGACCCGACTGTTTTGAGTTTAGAGAAATGAGTTTAACTAATAAAAGCAGTCTCCTATCAAGACCCGACTATTTTGTGTTTAAGAGCATTTTTCCCTAAATGTTACTATCATTATCAAAATAGAGTTTTACATTAATGAGTATGTGAGAAGATCACAATTAAATGTAGTAGGGAAGATAATGCTTTACTTCAGCAAAGACATTGCTGTTTATAAGTTAAAAATGCAGACTCCAGGTAGTATTTGATGGACTATACACCTCGGGGAGTCTAAAGTAGTAAAATACAGACTCCAGGTAGTATTAAATGAACAATACACCTCGGGGAGTCTAAAGTAGTAAAATACAGACTCCAGGTAGTATTAAATGAACAATACACCTCGGGGAGTCTAAAGTAGTCTTTAGTCCTAATTCGGTTAATTTAAAGGTTCTAATGGGAACTAGTACATAATTAGGAAGATATATTAGGATAGTTTTATGTATATATAGAAACTACCGTAATACTAATTACCTTAAAGCCATGAATTATAAGGTAAATGTAAAGATACTCGTAACCATACTGATTGACGGATGTAAACACGACGGCCTACTGGCATCGAAAATAGATGTGACATTTGTCACCCCTTGGCTTGGTCGGTCGGGACTGTAGCTAGCAGTCAGGATGTGGGATGGTCTGTCCCGTATAGATCTATACACACAATGCCCGCTCTCCCTCCAAGAGACTCTGGTTACTAACTTGACAACGGTGAAATCCGCGTCATGAGGATGTATCTATTGTTTTGATTTCTATATACCCTTCTTTTTACTAAAAGTACAAGTTTTTAGAATATTAATATAGCTAAGTTCTCCTTCATGAAAGTTATTGTTGGTTTCTAAACTATACCTATCATAGTTTACTTGAGAGGTTATCTAGGTACCCTTGCTACCCAAAGGCGCTGAACTGGAGTAATAGTTTTAATATCTAAATAGATATACATAATATATAACTAGGATTTCAACGACACTCGGATAAATAACCGGATACTCTAAGTCCACAACCAAACAAGGAACAAGAAATAAAGCGAGTTATCAGTCCTAAGTCCTTCAAATCCTACTTATATAACTATATCTATACAGACATGAATCTAATAAGAATATAAGTTTAAAAGACTTCGATAAAAGTTTAGTAATTTAAAAAGAGATTTTAGTATTTTAAAAGAGATTTGAAAACAAGATTTGAAAACCTTTAGCTGGATAAAACAGTTTAACATGCAAAAATCTACTTGCTTGACAGTTATTAATCACATGTGATTGATATAATAACTTAGTAATTCAACTTGTATTCCCCCCATAAAAGCATTTAAAATCATTTCAAAGGTTGATTAAGGGGTATGAACTCACCTGTAGTGGGTGATTCGGATGAACGGATGGTATAGGATGCTAAGTGTCAAGTGAGGACTTGAACACACACGCAGATCCTATTTAGCATATAATGACACATATATGCATCTAATTAGTCCTTTAACAACTAATTAATTAAGTTAAGACACCCTAATACATGGATAACACTTTGATTCAAGTGTTAGGAGTGCTAAAGGGTTGTATCTAAAGAGAGTATGGCCTCACATTGGAGTTTACTTCCCATTTGGTAACAACACATGAGTTTACGGCCCATGGTCATTACCCCCATGAGTTTACGGCCGTAAACTCATGGTAATTTGTACCATTATGTGATTTAAGGTCTTATACCCCTCAAGGAAGTGTTCTAGGTTTGTATCAAAGGCTTAGGAAGGGACTAGGGCTCAAAATGACCCTTCATTGGGGTTTACGGTTCTTGGACCACTCCTTGGAGTTTACGGTCGTAAACCCTTGAGTTTACGGTCGTAAACCCATGAGTTTACGACCGTAAACTCATGGTCACTCCTACCATTTCGTGATTTGGGGTCTTTAGCTCATGCATGCAAGGTTCTAGCCTAATATTCAAGCCCTAGAAGGTGTTGGGGGCACTTAAACACCACTTGATGGTGTTTACGGTTCAAGGAGATCCCTTGACCGTGAACCCATCTGTTCTTGGGGATTTTTGATGTTTTTCCAATGGTTTAGCAAGTATACTAAGCAAACAACTAGATAGGAAGAGTGTACTTACGCATAGGAAGCTTGTAAGAGTGTTTTAGCCCCAAAAACACTAGTGTGTGTTCTTGGTGTTCTTGAAGAACACTTGAAGATCTAAGAAAGAGGAGATTCCATGGATGAAATCGTGTATAAACACTAGATAAAGTGTTACATCAACAAATCTAGGGAAGAAACACTTACATTTTTGGAAGCTTGGAAGGAATGTGTTATGATACTTGAGAGAGAATTGTGGGTGTTCTTGTGCTTGGAAGTGAAAAATTAGCCAAAAATGACTAAGTGTCATATTTATACTCTTTAGAGTTTACGGCCGTAAACTCCATGTTTGGGGTCGTAAACTCCAAACTCTTGGAGTTTTGAGACTTAAGTAATGCACGACAACCTCTAAAGTATACTTCTGATAATTATTTATCGAAGTACTAGGCTTTTGAATACTCAAAATGACTTCAAACAGTTTAGAATTTAGCGAAAAAAAATCTGACTTCAAATGGGGTGAATAGTTGTACCAGATAGAAATTCCGAGTTGTCACAGCGATGAGAATACACCTTAATACCCGGAATGTTTTTGATCTCAAGGATTTAGATCAAATATTCCAACTAAAGTCTATATGTGCGTATATCCTATCACAATTAGGTGTAGGTGCGCAACTACATTTTATTATGATCAGATCATATGAACTATTTAATTTGGGAGTAATATTTGATAGACTAAAACTCTTGGTGATCCAAAACATATAGGAATTCGACATGGCACATTCACGAGAATGGATAATCATCTCGGATACTGATGAAGAAGAGGAAGTTTCATTCCCCATGATGGTAGGCGATCCTTACTACCCTATAAATCCAACCACCTTTCATCCAATACCTTCTGACGATGGTTCACCTTTACCCTCCAACGAATGGGAAGAGAGTGAACCAATGGAAGAAAGCGAATCCATGGAGGAGATAGAGTCGGTGACATCATCTTTACCACCACTGAACACTCTTTACCGTAAAGTTCCAGGAGGAGTAAAAATGAAACGCACGGCACATAAATCCATACCGATATGGAAAAAGATTAAGAAGAGTCAGAAGGCGACATCTTCAGGAAGTCATAGAGTTCAAGATGAACCTGCACGGATCACACAAACCATTGATAGGTGGGTGGCGGAAGAAAGAGCTGCTAAGATGTATGAGACTGGTCAATCATCTCGACCACATCTCCCACATTCTTCTGAAGATAACACTTTATCTCAATTGTTTGAGAAAAGTGTGAAAATTGAAGATAAGATGGAAATTGTAGAAGGAAGGGCTACTCATCTCTTTGGAAGAGTACGAAGGCTAAAAGGACAAAGGACGCGAGATCAGGAATCGGTGATGGATGTCCATCATCGTATAATTTTCGCCTATAACGACATGATTACTCACGATTTAAGGATTGCAGAGTTAGAACTCTACAATCAAACCTCAAGAAATGAAGAACGCACGGGAAGTCTTGAGCAGAGAACTCAAGCACTTAAGGAGCAAGTCGTTAATGTCACTGACGTGCTAGGTCATCATTTAGGTTTCTAAGCTAAAACTAGTGGTTGTGTAAATAGAGAAATCAGACTAGTTAAGGCGAAAAGAGGAAAGTTTATAGCAAGGATGTAGAAAACCTTGGAAATTTTGCAATGTTTATAGAAACTTTTCTCTTACAAACCTAAATAAACTGATGTAACCGGTGGTAATAATATGAAGCATATATTACAGTAATCATTGTGTTGTCCATTATGTTTTACACTTTGAAGAATAACTGAAGTATTTAGTACTCGTGTATTAAATAATTAACAAAACTTATAAAATTCTTATTATTTTAGGAACTAAAACAAAATGCCTAGAAGGAGTAATCGGCTAAACCCTAACCAACCATCAGCACCACAATAACCACCAGAACCAAACCCCCCAATAGGTACAGCACAACTGGAAGAAATCATAGCTCAAAGAATTGTTGTGGCTCTATCTAATGTCACAAGAGATGGAGTTAGAAATGAAGGCCATGTAGGGACCGCTAGAACGTGTACCTACAAAGATTTTATGAATTGCAGGCCAAAAAGCTTTTATGGAAATGAAGGGGTAGTTAATTTGACGAGGTGGATAGAAAAGACAGAGTCCGTCTTTTAAATAAGCTTCTGTCCAGATGATTGTAAAGTACGATTTGCAGCATGTACTTTCGCTGATGCAGCCCTCACATGGTGGAACAACCATGTGAATACAATGGGAATTGATACTACAAATTCCATGAAATAGGAGGAGCTAAAAATGATGCTAGTGGAGGAGTATTGTCCTAGGGAGGAGATACATAAACTGGAACAAGAATTGTGGACCCTAACCATGAAGGGTTCAGAAATAAAAGCTTATACCGCTAGATTTAATGATCTTGCAGTAATGTGTCCAACACTTGTAAACCCTTAATATAAGAAAATTGAGCGATATATCTGAGGTTTAGCATCGCAAATTAAAGGCATGGTGATCGAATCAAAGCCTGCACAACCTTACTGAAGGTAGCGCCTAGCCCTCGATGCTGAACACATGACCGGTGCACGCTGCGGTCTCTCACCCTGAATCACCAACTCTCCCCCACTTGAGGTCCTAACCCGAACCAACTGCTACTCACAGTCGATCACCGTCCCCATTAGGGCTTAACAAGTCCATCCCTATGATGACCTTGTTCCCACGCAAAGGAATGGGAACCAAATCCACGAGATAACGCTCGCCATACATCCTCAGAACACAATCCCTAATACCTCTGATTCCCGAACGAATCGGTAGTCCTCATTCTCGACCTCTAAAAGACAATCCAACATGCCTGAAGTCTCAACAAATCTCTTGCTGAGTGCAAGAGATACGAATGACCGGGTAGCCCCCGAGTCAAATAATACCAATACTGGGATGCCATTCACATGGAACGATCCTAAACACAACACATAGAATATAAATATCAAAACCGACATATAATAAAAGTTAGGGAGAAGAAAACATATCCGTCACCATATCCGGTGTGGCATGCGCCTCTTCGGCGGTCAGCTGGAAGGCTCGGCTCCTCACCACAGGAGCATCTGTCTTGCCCCGGCGGCCATCTGTGATCCGCAAGGTCGCTGGAGTTGGCGCCGCCTCTGGCGCTCTTGATACCAATATCGGTTAGTTGACATTTTTATGGCCCTTCTGATTGCAATAGAAGCAAATCAGGTCTGATGTCTGAATGGTGGGGGTGGGGGCAGTACAATCCCTGCCAAAGTGCCCAAGCTTGCCGTAATTATAGCAGCCTGATCCCCCTAATATGCAAACTCCCTAATGCTTCTTGCCGCATTTCCTACAGCGGATCTGTGCCTGTTGGCCCTTCGACCTTGAGTCGAATCCCTTAGGGTTTTTCACTGAAACCCCAGTCGTCTACCGAATCTCTGCCTTCCTCTTCCTGATGTGCTTAATATCAATCTCCCTCTCTCGTACCCTGGCTATCATGTCATCCAATGTCGGGCACGCCGAATAACTGACATGTTTCTGTTGGGTTTTGAGCATTCTAACACTCCTATGGTGTACATGCAACCCTATAAACCTTGGATCTATGTTTTCTCTATTATACATGCAAATATTAACTATTCTAAGGTTTCATCCTAACTAGCATATTATGAACCACCTATACTACAAAGTTCTAGTTAGATGACATACCTTTTGATGTAGCTTGATGTCTTCAAGCTTTAAGAGCTTAGCCCCAATAGTGTGGAAGCCTCAAGTGGAATCACAAATCACCAAAACACCTTAGAAAACCTTTAGAGAATATGGATACTTGGCTCACACTATGAAATTGGTTATTGCCCTCTTTAGTGTATCCACACTAGCCACTAGCCATATAAATTGTGTCGGTGAAGTGCAACCCAAATGGACCATGCCGGGTCGGGTCAAGTACATACCAAATATAGTTATGGACTTAGACATTAATCCAACAGTTTCTGAATGTCAGCTCTCAACATGTCATGGCATCGGGTTTTCTTCATCTCCTCATCACCCACGTACTGAGGCACCAACATGGCCCTCTCCTTGAACTTGGCGGTCATCTCTGCCACTGTCTCTGTAGTCTGCCTCATATCCAAATACTCCCTGGCTCGCTGTTGAATCTCCACAGGTGACGCAAACTCTGCTCAGAATCTAGTCACAAAGTCCGACCAGGTCATAGCCTCAATAGCTGGAGCTCCCAAAGTATCACCGGCTGCCTCCCACCATTCTTTAGCCCACTCCCTCAAACAACCAGCAACTTACCTGACCTTCGACCCCTCAGGCAGAAGCTCGTCAACTGTGCAGATTCAGTGCAGATTCAGAAGCTCGTCAACTTACCTGACCTAGCCATAATGGGGTCTTTCACCCCGCTGAAGTCTGGCGCTCCACATCCCCTGAAATCCTTGAAGGAGAGTGTACGAGTCCCAGACTGGCCAGGTGCCATGTCACTCCTGAATGCCCTAAGGCGATCCTCCATCAGCTCAATGATACCCTCCTTGATCGACCCATAAATCACCGGGGTTGCCTTCAGGATGCCTCTCGTAATCGGTGATGCAATGAACTCGCGCAATCCATCATCAATCGGTTCGGAACCCATACCCAAACCAGACCCAGATCCTGAACCCCCTGCTCCATGACTGTAACACTAGTCAAAATAGGTCAATAGACAATCACATGTGATTATGCCAATCATGTAATGTGATTTTGTTAAACTAGTAATGTGATAAGAGTACTATGTAGTTCATGATAAATTCTAATAAAAATATGAACTTTCTTTATGATACAACTCAAAGTATAAGTCCATACGATTCCAAAAATATAGAGAATGTTTGAATCTAACTTCGCATGAAGAAGTTATGATAAACCGAACACTATAAATCTCTATAATAAGAGGAATTTAAAATAGATTTAGAATTAGCTATTGGAGTCTAAAAGAGAGTTGTAGTACATGTAAATACCTACGCGTGCATATAAAGAACGTCAAAAACGGAGTTCGTATGTGAAAGTTACGACCTTCCGAAGATTCAGCTGTCAGAAACCCTAATCTGACTGAGCTCACGACGTGAGCACAGAAACTCACGACGTGAGGAGTCATTTGTGACAACCGTCAATTTTTGGTCAAGTCAAAGTCAACTAAAGTCAACAAGTCAAACCGATCAACTCATCTAACCCTTGTATATTAGGGTTTACATTATGTTTCTTATTGTACAACTCGCAATCTTAATACAAAGTATCACTTAGAGTTTTCACGTGTTCGGAAATTCTAAACCCTAATCAGGGCAAGTGATGAAAATACTCGATAAAACATTATTCCATACCCCTCGGGGGCGTATAACATTCATAACGACGCTTAACAGAGTGTAAGAACTTTGCGTTACGAAGCCAAACACTCAAAAAGGTCACAAACGTAGTCTCTCTCAACCTCTTTCACTCTATCTCTCTCTACCTCAAATCTCTCCAAGAATGTGAAATCTCTCCCAAATCTCTCTAAGTATGAGAAATCTCTCCCAACTCTCTCTAAGTATGAGAAATCTCTCCCAAATCTCTCTAAGTATGAGAAATCTCTCCAAGTATGTGAAATCTCTCCCAAATCTCTCTAAGTATGAGAAATCTCTCCAATTATGTGAAATATCTCCCAAATCTCTCCAAGTATGTGAAATCTCTCCCAAATCTCTCTAAGTATGAGAAATCTCTCCAAGTATGTGAAATCTCTCCCAAATCTCTCTAAGTATGAGAAATCTCTCCAAGTATGTGAAATCTCTCCCAAATCTCTCTAAGTATATGAAATCTCTCCAAGTATGTGAAATCTCTCCCAAATCTCTCTCAAAATCTCTCTCAACTTCTTATAATCACTCGGGGCATCCCGACCCTTAATTTAGTCGAAAACCGCTCGAAAACAGAAGTTTACGCGAAAAACAGCTTTAAGGAACCGAACCCTCTTAAGGAGCCGAACCCTCTTAGAGCCGAACCTCTTAGAGGCGAAACCCTAAGATGGGAAACCCTAAGAAGCCTCCAGGACCGAACAGTCTTAAGAACCGAACTAGGAAGACCGAACTCTGCTGATGGGACCGAAGCTACCCCTAGAACCGAAGCCTCTTAAGAACCGAAGTCACCTTCGGTTTCGGTCCATTTCGCTCTCGGTTCCTCCTAGCCCAACTTCGCTTCTGACAAGTTCGCTCCTAACAACTTCACCTTCGGTCCTGACCATGCAACCGAACCTCCCCTCGGACCGAACCTGCTCTCGGTTGTTCAGCACAAGGGACCGAACCTCGCCTCCTGGCTTCGGCTGCTCGCAATTTCTTCCCGGTTTTTGACCCAATCTTCGTTTTAAGCCCGTTTTTCGTGATTTTAACGCGGTATTTTCACCAAAACTCGTATTTTAACATAAGAGACCCTAAATATTCATATTTTAATCATATTTTGAGGAAAATCATTTCCTAAGAATAAAATCTAGTTGGTAAGATATATGGGTGGAGTGTTGACTTTACCTTTAAGTTATGACACAAGCAACCTCCCATACCCACTCCATGTCACTATTCCCATCAGCCCTAGTCAACTATTTGTCCTTTCACCACCCCTCTCCAGCAAGATTTAATACTCAAAGATGAGAAAAATCCATGTCTCTCCTCCCACTTTATTCACTCTTTCTCAAGGAGAACAAACACATCTCTCTCACTTTCTCTCTCTAAAATTAGAGATTCAAAGGCTGGTCTTGAGTTTTTCCTCCATATTTGGTAAGTATCTTCCTCCTACACTTAAATATTCTACTATCCTTCACTCAAATCATGAGTTCCTTACACAAATATCGTCATATTTGTTGTTAGATCTTCGAATCTTCAAGCATCTTCTAAGTGTTCTTGAGTTGAACACTTCTTTTTTTCATCATCCATCATCTGATTTCACTCAAGGTGAGTTCATACCCCTATATTTTCTTGTTTTCTTCAAGTTTTAGGGGGGGGGGGGGAATACAAGTTAAATCACCATAATATAACTTAAACTCAATCATCAGCTTTCAACAGGAAAGTTGAGTCCCATTCACGGACTGTTTTGACCTTCGTAAGCCTTTTATCTTTCCAAAATTTTTCACATGCAAGTAGTTCAGGTTAAAACCTTTCAAATGACTACTTGCACATCTCCATATGAGTTTTCTACAATTTATGGCTATTTTTACAAAACAGCCTATCATTTCAAAAACCACTTCGGACCAGTCTGTGAAGTTGGACATCTTTGCACAAGTTAAAGGTCACTAAAAATCATGATAAAATTTATGAATAAAATAGACACATTTTCTAAACCCTCAGAGTTTACGGATCTAAATTTCGACCTCTGATGGTTTTTCTATAAATTATCCAATAACAGGAACAGAAAAGTTAAAAACTATAAAATAGTTAACAATCGTATTTACACCTTGTAACTTGCTGAGCAAGGTGTTTAGTATTATTTGAATACATGTTGTTGATAGTACATATTATTTACCTTAGTTTAAAGGTATGAATCATATACAAAGGGTTACTACCACTACAAATAATTATAATAAACTATAATAAGTATAGTTAAGTCTATTATACACCACAAACAAATATGCTAAACTATAATAGGTATAGTTAGGTTGCATATATATTACAAACATTATGATAAACTATAATAGGTATAGTTTATGTTTCATTTACATTACGAACTCATTACAAAAGGTTTTCATTTCATAAAAAGGGGTACATTACAAAGTACCGGGTTTTCATATAAATGGGGTACGAATACAAAGTACCGGGTTTATACAAAAAGGGGTACATTACAAAGTACCGGGTTTTCATATAAATGGGGTACGAATACAAAGTACCGGGTTTTCATATAAATGGGGTACGAATACAAAGTACCGGGTTTATATAAAAAGGGGTACATTACAAAGTACCGGGTTTTCATATAAATGGGGTACGAATACAAAGTACCATGTTTATACAAAAAGGGGTACATTACAAAGTACCGGGTTTTCATATAAACGGGGTACGAATACAAAGTACCAGGTTTATACAAAATGGTTTTATGGTATTAAAACTACATATCATTTAGAATTGTTAGTTTTCAGCTATAATTGCTAAGTGTATATGTTAGAGTTACATAAAATTGAGTTGTAATCGACATAGAATTGGTAGGCCCGCCTTACTTCCTGTTCCTTGTTTGGTTGTGGACCTAGGGCAGACCCATTATATTCGACGGTTTATTTAACTTATATTTTATATAACTTATATACGCTGGGTGATTATAGAAGGAATCTACGGGTCTTTCTAGGGTACATTATTGCATAACATAGGAGCTTTCATTACACATTTTATCAAGAAAATATTGGATTTTCTGGAATCATATTCACTCGCTTTTACAAGTAAAATGACATCTTTATCAAATAAAACTCTTATGAACTCACCAACTTGATTGTTGACACTTTTTCAAAACTACTTGTATTCTCAGGGAATCAGTAAAACATGAAATCAACGGCTTTTGAGGATGGAACGCTAAGGCGTTAACCATTTCATTTTAATGTAATTGATTTAGAAACATGTAAACTCATACTATGGTGTAACTTTTTCAATTATATTTATGTTGGTTGTTTTTACTTTGAGCACTATTATACTTGTTGTTGTGATACTATACATGATGTCCTCCACCCCCGGACGTTTCCGCCATCCTTAGTTTGGGGGTGTGACATCATTTATCCACATCTCGGAATCTAGAAGGTGTGTGACGAGGCTGCGAGGGGATAGGAGCCAAACTCACAACGTGAGCAAGGATATCTCACGACGTGAGGAGTCACATGGCCACCTTCCGAAGCTAGGGACGCAAATGGCAAGTCTACGGGATAAGCATGCATGACTCACGACGTGAGCCTTATAAAACTCACGACGTGAGGGTCCAAAATCCTTACTATAAATAGCAGGTCCGACTTCACCCATTCTTACACCTAAACTTTTTTCTCCTCTCTCCTTTGCTGAGACCATCTTGCATCCCGGGCCCCGACGACCTTGTACGCTAACCGTTTCTGCTTAGATTACATAAAATCACGCTACTAGGGTGAGTTTCACGGCCCCACTTTCTAATATTTCGGGGGGAAAACGCATGCTAAATATTATATACACGTTATTATTATGTCTATATGATAGTATATAGTTATAATAGCCGGGGTATAGTTGTTCTAAATATAATTTTTTGAATATATACAACTATTATCAACCTGTCGGCATGTTATTTTACTAATGTAGATCTTGAGTTATACTTAGGATTCTATATATATGTTGTGTGCGATATAGTTCCGAAGTTATATTCGGAAATTCTATATGTTAAGTTATAAAGTATGTTCCTATTATTGGTTTTATGTCAAGATAAAACTTGGTATGTTATATGTTGTTATTGTTAGTTTTATGTCGAGATAAAACTTAGTATGTTATATATTGTTATTGATAGTTTTATGTCAAGATAAAACTAGGAACGTTATATGTTGTTATTATTGGTTTTAGGTCAAGATAAAACCTGGTTTTACTTCAATCTATAGTTGTTATACTGCCTAAATGTTATGAAGTTAGGAGTAATGTTTAAAAGCATAGTCTAGTAACTTAGGGTTTTAGACATGAAAATGTTTTTGTTGTTAGAGCTATAGGAAGCCGTCGAAGTCTACATGAGTAATTGTATTCATCAACTAAGATTGGGGATCTTAGCGGAAATCCTCTGAACTGTAACCGTTAATCCCGTGTGAGCGAGGAAGTCGTGTATAATTAGTATACGGGTTGACCACCCCACTTGTGACTGTTAGCTACAGTCAACCAAAAGCGAGTGATGAACTATCCTTTTATTTGTTATTGTTCCGGCGTCGATGAACCGTAGGGTGTTGTTTCTCATGGTAAATCATGAGTGTATTGTTTCTCATGGTAAATCATGAGTGTGTTTTATCAGAGGTATTATGTCATAGCAGCGGTTACAGGCTCATGGTAGCAAATTGTTAGAAACATTATACTTTGTCATATACAAGTATTAATGTTAAGTATAAGTTTCCCCCCTACTTATACCTTAGGTTTAAGGAATGTTTAGGTATAACACTTAATTGATAAGTAAACTATTATACCTAATATACCTACTAAATGTTGGAGAGTCAAAATGATACTTTCAAAACTATGCTTTTGAACATGAAAAAATGTGTTATTTTATGGAGTCAAAACCTGTGGACTCACCAACTTTATGTTGACGTATTTTAAAATGCATGTGTTTTCAGGAACTTGAAAAGCTGGTATGTATTCGAACAGAAGAAGTGTTACTATTACCTTTCTGTTCATTAAGAAGTATGTCATAGTCGGATATTATGTAATAGGTTCTAGAAAAACAGTTATGTAACTTTCAATTATCAATAAAGGTATGTATTTTCTTAGTACTGTTCAATATATGTTATATAACTGTGATACGAAGAATGACGTTACACTACCCGGTGTTTCCGCCGATGGCTGGGGGTGTGACAATTCGTGTCACCACCATTCTGAAAACACACCATAACAATCATCAGAATACTCATCATAACTACAAGTTCCCTTGTTTTATCTCAGCCCTCCTTGACTTGAGTACAGATCCTCTGCTTTCAGTCGTACAGGCCCATACTACCTTCCACATATATTCGTACTTTCCAAAAGAATTGCCTTGACTCTACCAAGTCCCTTTTCACTATTACTGCTCTCTACGCTATTCTCATCCTAGGCTTACCCTAGGGTAATATCCGACCCACTCTCCACCATCAGCTGCATAAGAAGTCCCTTCTATCTCTCCCTAACTAGCTCGCGAATACCATTACATATGTCACACCCCCGAACCAGAACGGCGGAAACGTCCGAGGGTTGGGTGACTTCATCTTGTAATATCATCACAGTGTATATAAATGAATCAAAGACAACATCATCATCGTACATAAAATATAACAACCATCATACTTTACATCAGTGTGTTTGTTTACATTCCAAATGTCAATGCATGATAATAACAAAATACACAAAAATCCACATGTTCTTGCTGTCCAATCTGCTTAACGATTCCCTGAGAATACAAGTTATTTTGAAAACGGTCAACATATATAATGTTGGTGAGTTCATAAGCATGTTTGTATAAAAAGTTTTGTATCAGTTGTAACACCAGAAAATCTGATATTTTCCGTAAAAATAGTTTGAGAGTTTTGTTTCAAATCTTGTATTTCAGCATGTGTGTTCATATTTTTGAAAATGTATAAAGAGAGAGTTCCAGAAAATCCTATATTTTCTATTGTAAGTAAAACGTAATATACAATGTATTTTCCCAGAAAATTCGATATTTTCTGCTTGTAAAAGTGTTGTAGTCTTAAAACTTTAGGACCGAAGAATGGTGTTTGTATAGTTTCGTATCAACATTAAAGTATATGTATTCTGTAAATTTACAGTGTTTGTTAATCTCGATGTGAGTTGTTATAACCATACTTGATATGACTGTTATGCCTGTCATGACGTTTTTCAGGCGTCGCTTGTTTAAGGTAAGACATTTGTCACCCTAGACTGGCCTAGTCTAGCTGTAGCGAACAGCTCAGGTGTGGGGCTGTCAACCCCGTATAGATCTATACACAAACTCTCGCTCTCCCTCCAGGAGACTCTGGTTATAACTACAGTACTTAAGGTTGTACACTAGGTAGGTACGAATGAAAAAGAAAAACGTCTCACAAGAAACTTAACTAAATTTACGCGAACAGTGTATCACATTGTTTACCGTTTTAACATAATGTTTCGAGTATGCATTTGATTACAAAACATTGGTGATGAAAATACCGTTTGTTTTTATCAAAGTGTCGAGTATTGTTTATTATTGGCCCAAATTAACATAAAATGTGTCGTGGGGCCCAATAAGGAAATCAATGGGCCTATAAGGCCCAAATAACATCTAATGAGAAACATGAAATGAATATGCGAGGCTCATCAAATGTGTAAATGGGTTAATAAGGCCCAATAAACATGTAATAAGTATACAAGGCCCAATTAAACATGAAATGTGTATACAAGGCCCAATTAAAGTGGAAATGTCGTAATTAACCTGATTGTTATTATAATACTTGTTTTGGTTCCATTATTTACCAAAATAACATAAAAGACCGACTTTTGTTAAAAATGACATTCTTGGCCCACTAAGCCGAGAATTTACATTAGAGGTTGATTTTTGATAAAAATGACACTTTAGGCCCCTTTACGACCGGAAGTTTACAATCAAGGCCCATGTTTGGTAAAAATAACATTTTCAGCCCACTTTTGATAGAAATAACATTTTCGGCCCAAATTTAATGGAAATGACATTTTCGGCCCAAATATATTGGAAATAACAATTTAGGCCCAATTTAATTGAAATGATATTTTAAGTCCATAAAGGCCAAATTTTACATTTTAGGCCCATTAAAAACCATGATTTTCTAATTAAGGCCCATTTTATGAAAATTGACCATTTAGCCCATTAAAACCGTGAAGGCCCAAATAGAAGCCCATTTTGCGAAAATTAACACTTTAGGCCCCTTTAAAACCGTGAATATCATAAAGATCCATTTTTATCTAAAAATGACTCTTTTGGTCCTCTTAAAACCGTGAGTTAACATAAAAGCTTCACTTTTTGTTTATTTGTCAAATATGGCCCCTCATAAGGTTTTTTTATTTAGTTTTCAAGTATTTCTTAACATGGTTAATCCTTTCAACCTCATAGTAAGTTACATAATGTGTTTTAGTTTACAAACATCACCAAGTTTTGGTAGATCTTTTGAGATTTATGAAGATTTAACATATCTTTATAGCATGATCACAACATATAACATGAAAACACATACATACATGCATAAATACTTAGATCTAACACAAAACCAACTTGTATTCTCCCCCAAAACATAGTAAAACCGAAAAAAGGGAGTATGAAGCTCACCTTAGTGTTAGTTGGGTTTTGAAGAGAAGTTTGAAGGAGTTTTCGGCCTAGCAAGCTCCTTCGGGAAGATCCTCGAAAATATGATGATTCTAGGAGCATAAACATGAGAATGGTGATGTTTTGAGGGAAGATCTTAGCATAGGATGGATTTATTCAACTTAAGTGTGAAGTAGCTTACCTAGTATGTGAGTTTGAAGGACCTTCTTGAGCACACACACACACACACACACTAACTCACGACTTCATGAAAGAAAACGGAGGAGTTCTTGGAGGTTTGGAAGTGAAATGAAGCTTGAATGATTTTGGTGAGGAAAGAAACGGCCTTAGGCCGAGAATCTTATGGAGAATGGGAGAGAAGATTAGTTGGTCATTACATGGAGGATTGGGGAGTTTGATCATAGAGATATTTGAGACAATTGCATAAATAACATTTAAACAATAATGAGGTGTCAAGATCTTGAATCAAATAAACTTTTCTCTTTTTTTTTATTATCTAAAACCGAGAATTAAAGAGAGAGAGAGAGGGAGAGAGAGAAGAAGAAATTTGATGTTGGGCTCATATTTGATTAGCAATCGAGATTGTATAGTGTAACACCCGTTTATTTATTAAATAAATAAACAAATTAATGAATGAATAATAGCCCTAAAATAAATAATTATATATAAAAGGATTATCTCGAGAAGTTAATTGCCACAATTTTAGAAGTTGAGGGTTAAAAGTGTAGGTTTCGGAGGGGTTCCGTAAAGAATTATGAGGGCAGGGATTACTTGGTAAATTATTGGGACTTCATTTGAAAAGAATTGTAGAGGAGAGGTTGTTTTAGTAAAATTCAGACCTACCTTGTAATGTATTTAGATGCCAGGGGTTAAAAAGGTAAAATGTGGATTACATTTGAATAAAAGGAGCATGGAGGGACTGTTATTGCCATTATGGCAAACTCTTGAGTGGAGCCGGGTATAAAGGGTTAAGCAAACCCTAACCCTAACTCATTTCTATCTAGCTGCCATATGAAGACTCCAGCCGTCGCCTGCCTTCCTCTTCTCCATCTCTACCGTTGTCGGATGTCGGGTTGCCGAGAAGAACCGCTGAGATCGACGCCGCCATTGGAAAGGAGCGGTCGAAGGGTCGTGGTTGGGTCTCAAGATGGACAACGCCGTTACGCGGCCATTTCACCAAGTGTGGCTGCTGCCACTTCGCTTCTACGATATCTGGCCACCGTTCTCACCCTTCTCCGACTTACAGCGTCGTGCCACCACCTCTGTTGAGGTCTTCAACCACCGGGCGCCACCACAATGCTGCTGCCGTTGCTGTAGAAGAAGGGTCGTCGACCATATGAGATCTCCCCAGCCGCCGTTGCATCCCCGGGGTCCGATTGCCACCTTTTGGCCACCGCTACTTCGTTGTCGAGGTCACAGATTGTCAGAGGAGCACCGAAATATTCCGGCGACGTGTGCTCTAAGCCACCAAGCGAACACCAAGCATCCATCAGCCTCCTTCCCCTTCTCCTTCTAAGGCCGCGCTGTTGTCGCCATCTCGAGGGTTCTGCCATCGCCGTCATGCGCCACCTGGTGGCTGTGGGTGTGTTTATGGGTGTATGTTCGTGTGAAATTGCTGCTACCGGTTTCGATCGGGTGTGTATGTGTGTTTCTGGTCTTAGGTGTGTTGTGTGTGATCTATTGTTGGCCGGAAAGCCTAGGGCCGCCACTGCCACGACCATGAGGTGGTGGCTGCCGCCATGAACCACCGTGGATGGGTGTATTTAGTGTGTGTGTGTGTTGCTTTTAGTATTTTCTTTGTAATTGTAAAATGGAATAATGAAAGGAAATTCCACCACCTTAGGGTGGTGGCTGCCGCGTCCTGCCGCCACCGGCCGCCATGTCGGGTGGTGGTGTGCTTGCCTCGCCAAGTTTGATACGTTTAGGGTGCTTGAAACCCTAATGGGCCTTGTAAACCCTAATGGGCCTTGTAAACCCTAATGGACTCTAATGGACCTAATAAAACCCTAGTGGGCTTAATGGACCCTAATGGATCTAAGGACTTAGCTAATGGGCCTATTGGGCTAAGATGGGTTGGAAACCCTAATTAGGGTTTGGAAAACCCTAATGCCATGGAACCCTAATTTGGGGAATTAATCGGGACACACGAGAATTATTTAATAACTTGGAATATTAAATAATAATCATCGGCAAAGATTAATCTAAGCAATATTGGACTTAATGGATTAAGTCCTTAGTGGATTAAGTCCTTAGAGGATTAAGTCCTTAATGGGTTAAGTAGGAAACCTAACCCTAATCATCATTTGATGTGAAACCCTAATTTCACTTGGGTTTATTGTTGGGCCTTTCTGTTGGGCCTTGATGATTGAGTTATTAGTGGGTCATCCATAGTCAAGCAATTTGACTAGAATAGTTTAATGGGCCTAGGGTAAGACCATGTAAGGGGTTTGGGCCCAATTTGGAAAATTAGGCCATAGATGGGCCATAGTTTAGGCCTTAATGATTATATGATGTTGGGCTTTAGAAGGAGACCATGTATAGGCCTAGGCCCAATTTGGAAAATTGGGCCATGTGTTGGGCTTTGATTCCTAATTGACTTTGGGCCTATGGATTGGGCCTTGGGCTTGAATAAAGCCAAGCTTGGGGTAATGTAATAATTATCCAAGTATGTACTCACGGTTATGTAGTGGAACCCAAGTATTAATTGGGTAATGTTTTGATATTGACAGATCGGGAATCTGTCATCCAGCAGCTAGGGTTGAGTCTGCAGGACTTCAGTAGTGTGGGGTTGAGTCTTCGGGACTTCAGCAGTGCGAGGTGAGTTACCTTCCAGTAGGGGTGGGTCTAAGGCCACAATGCCGGCCCACCAACAGGGGTAGTTGGTAGATAATTGTCTTTGTGATAATTATCTTGGTTTGCTTATGTGATATGCTTATGAGATATGCTTATGAGATATGCTTATGTGATATGCTTATGAGATATGCTTATGAGATATGCTTATGTGATATGCTATGCGTGTCAGTGGTAGTACCACGGAATAGTTCTTCCCTGACTCGGTCGTTAGGATCGAAGGGTAGGTCAGTACCCCAGATATGTCTGACTGTATGATTATATCCTGTTATTATATGATAGTGATAGAGGGTGAAATAGTCCCCGGTTACCGGTTGAAAGATACCGATGTCGGATACCGGTTGAAAGATACCGATGGTATTATGTGGTATGTGGTATGATGGGGGAACTCACTAAGCTTTGTGCTTACGGTTTACAGTTTTGGTTTCAGGTACTCGTTTTCAAAGGAAAGGAGTCGGCTTGATCGCAGCGCATCACACTATGTTTTCCGCACATGAGATCCTTGGGATTACACTCTGATATGGTTTTATGATAACATGTTTTGATTATTGACACATTGGTTTTGACATGACATGATATTATGGATGTTTTCTTATACTGTTGGTTTTATAATAACTTAATTAAAACGAAATTTTTGGTCTTGAATTTTGGGATGTTACAAGTTGGTATCAAAGCCTTGGTTTGAGGGATTCGGGCACACTCTCGGGTGTGTCTGAACTCAAACTAAGGACTTGGTATGAAAATTTTCAAAAGTAAAATCATTTTATGAAAGAGGTTTGAAAAGAATTTGAAAGAGAAAAGAACTTTGAAAAGATCAAGGTGTGTGATGTGTGCAATCAGCCGAGCTCAAGTAAGTTTTCCCCAAGATACCCATACATGTTATGATATGATTATGAGAACTGCATGCTAGATTAGGGCTAAGGATCTAGGAAGGATGCCTTATATGCCTATTGTGTGTGCTTGTAGACTTGCATGCTAGTACTGATCAGTCAGTGATAGGATGACCTGTTTAGGTTATGCCTGATTGTATGAGCCTTTGAATTGCATGTACAGATTCCTGATTAGAGGATAGAATGATTTGAATGGAATATGGCAGTTAGATTTTCTATTGTCTGAATGCTGCTTGCTTTGTGCTTTATGGGACTCTTAGTAATGTGAGCTAGCTATATTCATGAGGTAGCTAGTTGACATTACTGGGAATCTTTCAGCAGCTGAGGACTGGGTGAGTTCGGGAACCTAGGAAAGCCTAGGATAAGTTTCAGTGGGTTAGTAATGAGGTTCAGTGAGACTTGGGTGTACCATTTTGAGGAAGTGACTTGGAGGATTCGGGAGGATTGCTGAGGAAAGTATGGATAGGTGTGGAAGGTAGTATTGGGCCCGTACTACTGAAAGCACAGGATCCATACTCGAATCAGTGAGAGTCTTGGAGAATCTAAGAAGCTTCAGGGAAGAGTTTGTGACCCAGTTTGGGGACAGAGGATGTTCCAGTTGTTGCAGCTTAGCCATTGGCAAGCGAGCTAGTGAGCGTGACAGGGTGTCAGACCCTGAAGGATATGATTTCCAAGAGTTGTAGATGCGAGATCGAGCTGGAGCACCCTGGAAAGAGAGGGTTGTGCCAGGTGTGTATAGTAGAGGGTCCCGGGAAGAGACCCATGACTTTCGATTATCGGGTGAAAGGCCAGCAGGGCCTGAGTCAGTGCAGCACGTACAGGACAGTGCACAAGGGAGTTTGTCGCTATGAGGGTTTATGCTACTACAGGGTAGCGGGGTTGGTCATATCAGCAAAAGGTGATTAGTATTCCTCCAGATGTTGCGGGTATGTCATCTTCTATTTCTACTAGATGGATGTTGGGGATACGTATCGCGTTGGAGTTATGAGTGAGTTTGGATAAGTTAGATCTCGGGTCGGTTTCCTGCAAGTGTTTGGGTTATCAAGGATCATATATGCCATCCTGCATGCCAAAAGGTCCTTGATGAACCCGCAGAGGGACGCATCTTGCAGAGTGGGTTCCGTGCGTACCGTTATCATTTCAGATCTTTGTCAGGATCTATGCAGGAGTATTATTTATAGGATACTCGGTCAGGGTTAGAGTGATAGTTCTCCTGCGAAGTCAGCGTTCAGGGGTTCTATCATTATTCAGGTATGGTTGTCTATGGATGAACTTTGGATTTCAAGGCACTACCGTTGGTAGGACAGAGCTGGTGACATGAAAAAGGTAGTGTCAGTCGCGGGTGCTAGATGCATAAGTGGTTGGTCATTGCATGTTCAAGAGAATTGTATTTTCGCATGGGCTGTGTTCGGTTAGAGTTCGGTGGTACTGCAAGATTGGAAGTGGGAGTGAGGATTCGTCAGCTAGAGTAAAGATTGAGACCTTCAATTGACAGCATGGGAGATGGATTGAGGTGTCAGATTGGACCAGATTTCAAGAGTACTCTTCAAGATTTTAGAGTATGGGCAATCTTAAGGTTTAATCGGTGATTAAACGCTAACATTGGTAAGCACAGGTTGTCATCAGTGGGATATTAGAAAGCGAGACGGATTGGGAATCCTTCAATTCTCGCATGCCGTGAAGACTTAGTCGAATCTAAGTGGGGGAGAGACTTTTGATAAAGTTCTCCAACTGTGAGTTCTGGTTGCGCAAGGTGCAATCTCTTGGGCACCTTGTCAACTAGAAGGGTATTATGGTCGATCCGACCAAGATAGAGGCCACGATGCAGTCGGAGATTTCGAGATCTCCAACTGAGATTTGGAGCTTCCCAGGTCTAGCGGGATATTACCGGAGATTTATACGGGACTCCTCCGAGATTGAGGTTCCTTTGACCCGACTGACTAAGAAGTCGGTGGCCTTTCGTTGGGGGCCTGAGCAGCAAGCAACCTTCGAGACTCTCAGACAGCGGTTGTGCGAGGCACCGATTCTCACCCTGCCAGAAGGTGTAGATGATTTCGTGGTTTACTGTGACGCTTTGATCACGGGCATGGGTTCAGTATTGATACAATGGGGTCACGTGATAGCAGGTTTCTGGAACCACGTTAGAGTTCCGGTTAGGACTCAAGTTCAGTTGTGTGTTAGGTCGAGTGTGTGTTCGACCCAATGTGGAAAGTGTTGTAAGACTACGGGGGTAGCCGTAGCATTCACTAGCAATCAAATAGTTTGGAAAGTGTTGTAAGACTACGGGGGTAGCCGTAGCATTCACTAGCAGTCAGATAGTTTGGAAAGTGTTGTAAGACTACGGGGGTAGCCGTAGCATTCACTAGTGGTCAGTTAGTATGGAAAGTGTTGTAAGACTACGGGGGTAGCCATAGCATTCACTAGTGGTCAGTTAGCATTGGAAGTGTTGTAAGTCTGCGGGTGTAGCCGTAACGTTCACTAGCAGTCAGATAGTATTAGAGTGTTGTAAGTCTGCGAGTGTAACCGTAGCATTCACTAGCAGCCAGATAGTGTTAGTGTGTTGTAAGTCTGAGGGTGTAGCCGTAGCATTCACTAGCAGCCAGATAGCGATAGAGTGTTGTAAGTCTGCTGGTGTAGCCGTAGCATTCACTAGGTGGGTAGATAGCATGAGTGCGTTGTTAGGACGCGAAAGGAACAATAGTACCCACCAGTTCGGGTGCAGCAGTGAGGATATGGAAATCCACGGATTGGATTTTGGGATTACCCAATGGATTAGATCTGGTTGAGCCAACGATACGACAGTTGGAATGTCACTGTAGTTATGAGATCAGGGAAGCACTGTATTGCTTAGGTTCGTGTATGATATAAGGCTACCGTTGGTCATGGAGGCATCACTTTTAGCCTTAGATTCGGTAACGTCAAGATTCGACGCATGGACCCGATCGGTTGGACCAGGAGGTTGTTAGAGCCACAGTGGCATGATAACTAGTGACAACTAGTTTCAGAAAAAGGATTTCGTTCAGAAGTCGTGTAGAGCGACTGTGTGTGAGTCCTTTGGGCTCCGTAGTCGGGTTGTAACCAGATATTCCATATGATTGGTGAACGAATTGAGACCAGGGAGGTCTCGTTAGATTTTGGAAGGCAGCCATGTGGCAACATACTGCTTCATGCAGTTCAGTGTTCGAGCAGTTTCTGCGTTTGGACAGTGTTAGTATTTGTGTTTTAGGTTGCGAGTACTCACGGAAGAGCTGGTTTATTGGGGAGTGACAAATCACTCACAGCGGGATTATCTGAGTTTGGTCAAGTATAAGTGATCTGCAAGGATAATTGGGTCTGTGATCCTGTCTATAGTAGGAACCTCGAGTTATCAAAAGTTGAGCGGTCAGTTGAGGGATAGACAGATTGAATTCAACGATAATGATTCAGTATGAGCGGTCTGTCAGGGGATCAGACCATCTCGAGATTTCAGATTACAGATTGAGTAGATGTGATCATGTAGCGAGAAATTCGTTCACCTGCGGATTTTAGGGCTTTACGAGGATTGGTCATAGCTACCCTAGGAGGGCTAAGGTGTGCCCAGGTTGTGACCCTGCTACTAGAGTGGTTGGGCGAGTAAGGAATGGTAAGAAATGATTTCGAGGACGAAATCTAATTTAAGTGGGGGAGAGTTGTAACACCCGTTTATTTATTAAATAAATAAACAAATTAATGAATGAATAATAGCCCTAAAATAAATAATTATATATAAGAGGATTATCTCGAGGAGTTAATTGCCACAATTTTAGAAGTTGAGGGTTAAAAGTGTAGGTTTCGGATGGGTTCCGTAAAGAATTATGAGGACAGGGATTACTTGGTAAATTATTGGGACTTCATTTGAAAAGAATTGTAGAGGAGGGGTTGTTTTAGTAAAATTCGGACCTACCTTGTAATGTATTTAGATGCCAGGGGTTAAAAAGGTAAAATGTGGATTACATTTGAATAAAAGGGGCATGGAGGGACTGTTATTGCCATTAAAGCAAACTCTTGAGTGGAGCCAGGTATAAAGGGTTAAGCAAACCCTAACCCTAACTCATTTCTCTCTAGCCGACATATGAAGACTCCAGCCGTCGCCTGACTTCCTCTTCGCTATCTCTACCGTTGCCGGACGTCGGGTTGCCGAGAAGAACCGCTGAGATCGACGCCGCCATTGGAAAGGACCGGTCGAAGGGTCGTGGTTGGGTCTCAAGATGGACAGCGCCATTACGCGGCCATTTAACCAAGTGTCGATGCCGCCACTTCGCTTCTACAATCTCCTGCCGCCGCTCTCACCCTTCTCCGACTTACAGCGTCGTGCCACCACCTCTGTTGAGGTCTTCAACCACCGGGCGCCACCGCAATGCTGCTGCCGTTGCTGTAGAAGAAGGGTCGTCGACCATATGAGATCTCCCCAGCCGCCGTTGCATCCCGGGGTCCGATTGCCACCTTTTGGCCACCGCTACTTCGTTGT
Organism: Lactuca virosa; assembly: GCF_052849685.1. Lineage (NCBI taxonomy): Eukaryota > Viridiplantae > Streptophyta > Magnoliopsida > Asterales > Asteraceae > Lactuca > Lactuca virosa. Next base: position 258,472,894 of record NC_136434.1, read on the forward strand.
CGAGGTCACAGATTGTCGGAGGAGCACCGAAATATTCCGGCGTCGTGTGCTCTAAGCCACCAAGCGAACACCGAGCATCCATCGGCCTCCTTCTCCTTCTCCTTCTTAGGCCGTGCTGTTGTCGCCATCTCGAGGGTTCTGCCATCGCCGCCATGCGCCACCTGGTGGCTGTGGGTGTGTTTATGGGTGTATGTTCGTGTGAAATTGGTGATACCGGTTTCGATCGGGTGTGTATGTGTGTTTCCGGTCTTGGGTGTGTTGTGTGTGATCTATTGTTGGCCGGAAAGCCTAGGGCCGCCACTGGCACCACCATGAGGTGGTGGCTGCCGCCATGAACCACCGTGGGTGGGTGTATTTAGTGTGTGTGTGTGTTGCTTTTAGTATTTTCTTTGTAATTGTAAAATGGAATAATAAAAGGAAATTCCACCACCTTAGGGTGCCGCCTCCTGCCGCCACCGGCCGCCGTGTCGGGTGGCGGTGTGCTTGCCTCGCCAAGTTTGATACGTTTAGGGTGCTTGAAACCCTAATGGGCCTTGTAAACCCTAATGGGCCTTGTAAACCCTAATGGACTCTAATGGACCTAATAAAACCCTAATGGGCTTAATGGACCCTAATGGATCTAAGGACTTAGCTAATGGGCCTATTGGGCTAAGATGGGTTGGAAACCCTAATTAGGGTTTTGAAAACCCTAATGCCATGAAACCCTAATTTGGGGAGTTAATCGGGACACACGAGAATTATTTAATAACTTGGAATATTAAATAATAATCATCGGCAAAGATTAATCTAAGCAATATTGGACTTAATGGATTAAGTCCTTAGTGGATTAAGTCCTTAGAGGATTAAGTCCTTAATCGGTTAAGTAGGAATCTTAACCATAATCATGATTTTATGTGAAACCCTAATTTCACTTGGGTTTATTGTTGGGCCTTTCTGTTGGGCCTTGATGATTGAGTTATTAGTGGGCCATCCATAGTCAAGCAATTTGACTAGAATAGTTTAATGGGCCTAGGGTAAGACCATGTAAGGGGTTTGGGCCCAATTTGGAAAATTGGGCCATAGATGGGCCATAGTTTGGGCCTTAATGATTATATGATGTTAGGCTTTAGAAAGAGACCATGTATAGACCTAGGCCCAATTTGGAAAATTGAGCCATGTGTTGGGCTTTGATTCCTAATTGACTTTGGGCCTATGGATTGGGCCTTGGGCTTGAATAAAGCCAAGCTTGGGGTAATGTAATAATTATCCAAGTATGTACCCATGGTTATGTAGTGGAACCCAAGTATTAATTGGGTAATGTTTTGATATTGACAGATCAGGAATCTGTCATCCAACAGCTAGGGTTGAGTCTGCGGGACTTCAGCAGTGTGGGGTTGAGTCTTCGGGACTTCAGCAGTGCGAGGTGAGTTACCTTCTAGTAGGGGTGGGTCTAAGGCCACAATGTCGGCCCACCAACAAGGGTAGTTGGTAGATAATTGTCTTTGTGATAATTATCTTGGTATGCTTATGTGATATGCTTATGAGATATGCTTATGAGATATGCTTATGTGATATGCTTATGAGATATGCTTATGAGATATGCTTATGTGATATGCTATGTGTGTCAGTGGTAGTAGCAGGGAATAGTTCTTCCCTGACTCGGTCGTTAGGATCGAAGGGTAGGTCAGTACCCCAGATATGCCTGAGTGTATGATTATATCCTGTTATTATATGATAGTGGCAGGGGGTGAAAGTCCCCGGTTACCGGTTGAAAGATACCGATGTCGGATACCGGTTGAAAGATACCGATGTCGGATACCGGTTGAAAGATACCGATGGTATTATGTGGTATGTGGTATGATGGGGGAACTCACTAAGCTTTGTGCTTACGGTTTACAGTTTTGGTTTCAGGTACTCGTTTTCAAAGGAAAGGTGTCGGCTTGATTGCAGCGCATCACACTATGTTTTCCGCACATGAGATCCTTGGGATTACACTCTGATATGGTTTTATGATAACATGTTTTGATTATTGACACATTGGTTTTGACATGACATGATATTATGGAGGTTTTCTTATACTGTTGGTTTTATAATAACTTAATTAAAACGAACTTTTTGGTCTTGAATTTTGGGATGTTACATATAGCCCAACAATGAATTTTTCCGGCCCATTGGGCCCATTAGGGCTTACGGCCCAAAAGAGGTAAAAGAGATGGGTTTTCGGCCCAATGTAATTAAATAAGTAGTTTTTGGCCCAATAAGGCCCATGAAGAGTCTTATGGCCCAAAATACTACAGTTTAATGAATGTGGGTCCAACTTAGGCCCAAATGAGGTTTCTTAACCGAACATTATCAAGTTGAGGGTTTATTGGCCCATTAGGCTCAACAAGAGGATCCTGGTCCAATAAGAGTTTAAACCGGGAAATTTGGGTTACAACCCAAAGTTGAGTGAATACAGTGCATTGAATTAGGTTTAGGGCTTCACGAGTGAGTTTTGATTCGAATAGTTGTTTTTGAATGAGTAATATGTGTAACATCAAACTTGGAGTTACGAGATACATCAAAAGTTGATTACTTCTGAACAGAATTTCCTAGCCCAAAATTCCAGTTGTGACATCATCCCCCCGTTAGAGGGAATTTCGTCCCGAAATTCTTTTGAGAGCTGGTTTTAAGAGCTAGAGAAAAGGTGAGGGTACTTTTGCATCATTTGGTCTTCGCGTTCCCATGTGAATTCTGGTCCGCGTTTAGCATTCCATCGAACCTTCACAATCAGAATGCGGCTTTGTTTTGTACGTTTTACCTCTCTGTCCATGATTTTAACCGGCTCTTCGACGAACAGGAGATTCTCGTTCACCTCGATCTCATCCAGGGGAACAACGAGGGTTTCATCTGATAGGCACTTTTTCAAATTGGACACGTGGAATACGGGATGTACGTTGCTAAGTTTCGAGGGTAACTCTAGCTTATAAGCCATCGGACCAATCCGGGCAAGAATCTCGAACGGTCCGATGTATCGTGGATTTAGTTTTCCCCGCTTCCCGAATTTGATCATCCCTTTCCAGGGAGAGACCTTCAATAGCACTCCATCTCCGACTTGAAATTCCAGAGGCTTTGTCACACCCCCAAACCAGACGGCGGAAACGTCCGAGGGTGGATGACTTCATTTGTAGTATCACAACACATGCATCATAGTAATCAAAGTACAAACAACCATTGTATTTAAAAGGTATAAGTATTTACATGTGTATAATCACTGTATATTGACAGCAAAATAGTTATATAAAAGAAGAAGACATGACTCAAAGTACATGTCTACTGATTCTTTGAGAATACAAGTAATTTGAAAAGAGAGTATCAACATAAAGTTGAGTGAGTGCATAATCATGTATATTTGAAAGTATGTTCTCTGTTTCTTGAATATGTAAACTGTTCCAGAAAATCCTATATTTTCTGATGTAGATGATAAGTAGTTTTAATTACATAAAACCGTTCTGTTTGTAAATCGATGTGCTATATTTGTATCCCTTTTGTAAAAACTGTAACTGTGAGTGTGCCTGGTTCCACCAGCTGTTATTGTAATGTACTACTGTAGTTTGTATTTTGTAAACTAGTACTTTGAAGATGTACTTATGTTTAGTTAATTATACACTAACGTATTGTTAATATCTTTTTAATGAGTTATTATAACCATACTGACTAGATGGCCTGACCCAACGCTATGAATGCGTTAAAGCTGTTGATAACAACTGTCACTCGTAGGCGTTTATGACTGACTGTAGCTAGCAGTCTGAGTGTGGGGTTGTCAATCCCAATATAGATCTATACACACATTGTTTCGATCCCCGACTGACGATTCTGGTTATAATGTCAGGACTTTAACTATATTGTTTAAATGAATTAAACAACCTGAATCAAATGACTCATAAAAAGCATATAGACGTTACATGTATAATAGTTATGAAAACCCAATCATTCTGAAATGAATGATTGACAGTATGCCCCTGAATTAGTATATGAAAGATATATGCTCTTGATTAGTTTTGAATCAAACCCTTGTTCTTGTAAAACTGTGTACTTTAGTATACTTGAATCGTGAATTAATGTTCTATGAATCATAAATTATACCTATTATAATTTATATGTACATTCTGAATTGATACTAACTGTTCATGAATGCAACCCCTTACTCAACATGTTACAAAGGGTATTTGAATTGAATGAAATAACTTTTATATTTACATATGTATACAAATATAAATATAAGTAAAATTTAAATGACACTCACACAAATAACTGATACTTATAATCCCACATCCAAACAAGGAAAAGGAACCAAAGTGAGTTATCAGTCCTAAGCCTTTTAAAACTTATATATATATATATATATATATATATATATATATATATATATATATATATATATATATATATATATATATATATATATATATATGATTTCTGGGGAAAAATATAAGTTTATAAAACCATTTAAAAGAAGTTTAATATTTTGAAATACTTTTGGTGACTTGATGTCATTTTAATACAATCATTGAAACCATTTGATTTGATGATATCTGAAATCCATTTTGATAAAATATTTTGAAACCATTTGTTTGCAACACAAAATCTTTGTGTTAGACTTGTACCCCCCCCTTAAAACATTAAAAACTATGAAAATACGGGGGTATGAACTCACCTTTTGGAGGGCGATTCAAATGATGATTCGGTATAGGATGTTTAGTTCTACGAGTGAAATCCCGCAACAAAACAAGTCCTATATAATAATTTATATAACATATGTGCATTCCAATTAGCTAAAATAAACATAGGAATGATTGGAAATTGGATTAATTTGTAAGTATAACTTACAAATTGGAGTGTTAGAAGCTAAAAAGGAAGCTGATATGAGTTCACGACCAGGAGTTCATGGCCAGGTGTTCTTGAAGAATGAAGAACACTTGATGATCCTAGACCAGATTCTAAGAAGATTCAAAGGTTTTGAGGTGCTTGTTCTTCGTGTTCTTCACGTGTTCTTCGTGTTCCTCATGAAAACTAGTGAAATCAATGGATTTTAGCCTCGTAAATGAAGATGGAAGGGTTTTCTTGAAGTGATTACAAGATCAAGAATTTATACCTGTTAGATCTTGTGAACAACTAGTGTTTAACACTTGAATAAGATGAATAAGGATGATCTTGGTGTGTTCTTGAGGAGATATGATGTTCTTGGTGGATGATACTAGAGAGAAAAAGGCTTAGAATTGTGTTTGGAAGTGTAAGAAATGAAGAAAAATCAGCAGAAATAAATATATATGTGAGGGTTCACGGTCCGAGGGGTTCACGGTCGTGAACCTCGTATACGGTCCAAGCTGATTACGGCCGAAGTCGTTTACAGTCTGAGGTCGGCTAGCGTTTACGACCGAGAACGTGCCCCAATGCGATAAGATCCGAGGTGTGTACGGCTACGAGGGTTCATTGTCCGAGGAGTGTACGACCGTAAACCCTTTGTGGCCCGGAGTGTTTGCGGTCAGAAGCGAAGGAATAAGATGTGAAGTTTCTCAGTTTTTAAGCCTTTTCCTTCTAAATTCAATTGTAATTATTTTAAGGATTTTTAACAAGTAAAGGTTATTATTATAACCTAAATAAAAACCCAAACAATAAAAAGTACCTTAGTTGTCCCTCGTTTGACTTTGGTTAACTAGGGTTGACTTTACAAGACAAAAAATAACGGGATGTTACATTATCCCCCCATTAGAGAGAATTTCGTCCCGAAATTTGGATTAAAGAGATACAGAAAGACTAGGGAAAAAGATGTGGATACTTCTATTACATTTGATCCTCCCGCTCCCAAGTGAATTCAGGTCCCCGTTTTGCATTCTAGCGAACCTTCACTATCGGGATACGACTTTGTTTGGTTCTCTTTACTTCCCTGTCTAAGATCTCTACGGGTTCTTCCACGAAGTTGAGATTCTCGTTAACCTCGATCTCGTCGAGTGGGATCACAATAGTCTCGCCGGATAAGCACATTTTCAAGTTAGAGACGTGGAAGATATGATGTATGTTACTTAGTTCCTTGGGTAGTCGGAGTTTTTAAGCTACTGGACCGATTCTAGCAAGAATATCGAATGGTCCTATATACCTTGATTTCAGCTTGTCACACTTTCCAAAGCGTATCATGCCCTTCTAGGGTGAGACCTTCAATAAGACGCGGTCATCAACTTGGAATTCAAAAGGTTTTCTTCTTTTGTCAGCGTAGCTTTTCTGTCTATCTCTAGAAGCTTTAAGCCGCTCCTGAATTTGTACGATTTTCTTCGTAGTTTCACAAATGATCTCCGGACCAGTGAGAGTACTGTCAGAAGTTTGACCTCTAGCTAGTTGCGTGTCACCCACTTCAGCCTAGCATAGAGGTGATCTGCACTTGCGGCCATAGAGGGCTTTGAATGGAGCAGCCTTTATGCTAGTCTGATAACTGTTGTTATAAGAGAATTCGACAAGGTGTAAATGAGTATCCCATACCTTTCCAAAGTCTATCACGCAAGCTCGCAACATGTCTTCTAATGTTTGAATCATCCTCTCACTTTGTCCGTCAGTTTGTGGATGGTAGGCTGTACTCATGTCCAGCCTAGTTCCCAGAGAGTTTTGTAAAGACTGCCAGAAACGAGAAGTGAATCTACTATCTCGGTCAGAAATAATAGATATTGGCACGCCATGCAGTCTAATGGTCTCCTTGAGGTAAGTTCTTGTTAGCTTCTCCATCTTGTCAGTTTCTTTTATTGGTAAGAAGTGTGCCGATTTGGTTAATCTATCGACGATTACCTTATCATAACCACCCGATGTCTTGGGTAACTTAGTTATGAAATCCATCGTAATCCACTCCCAATTCCATTCAGGGATTTCAGGATGTTGCAATAAACCTGAAGGTTTCTGGTACTCTACCTTGACTTTGGCAAAAGTAAGGCACTTTCCCACAAAGGTAGCGATTTTGGCCTTCATGTTAGGCCACCAGTATAGTTTCTTGAGGTCCAGATACATCTTGTCTGAACCTGGATGAATGGAGTATCGGGTTTTGTGTGCTTCATTCATAACTACGTCTCTGTAACCACCGAACTTTGGTTTCCAGATCCGGTTCATGAAACAATAGACTCCATCATCCCTGACTTTGAAGTTCTTATCCATTCCTCTCAAGGTTTCACCTGCCACGTTTTCAGGTTTTAAGGCCTCGAGTTGAGCCTCTCTGATATGTGTGGACAGATGTGAATGGATTGACATGGTCAACGACTTTACTCGGTGTCCCGAGTAATCTTTTCTACTAAGGGTGTCAGCTACAACGTTGGCTTTACCAGGGTGATAAAGAATTTCACATTTGTAGTCGTTCAGTAGCTCCACCCACCGTCGTTGTCTCATGTTCAGCTCTTACTGATCGAAGATATGTTGGAGACTTTTATGATCTGTGAATATTGTTCATTTCGTGCCATATAAATAATGTCTCCAGATCTTCAGAGCAAATACTACTGCTCCTAGTTCATGGTCATGTGTTGTATAGTTGACCTCATGTGTCTTAAACTGTCTTGAGGCGTAGGATATAACCTTTCCTCTTTGCATAAGAACACATCCAAGCCCTTGATTAGAAGCATCACAGTACACTACGAAATCCTCTGTCCCTTCAGGAAGAGACAGGATCGGTGCGCTGCACAGAGCTCGCTTCAGCGTTTGGAACGCTGTTTCTTGTTTCTCTCCCCAGCTAAAAGTTACACCTTTTGCGTCAAGGTGGTAAGAGGTTTAGCAATTCAGGAGAAATTCTGGATGAATCTGCGATAGTAGCCAGCAAGACCTAAGAATTGTCGGATTTCTGTAGGTGTTTTAGGTGCTGACCAGTTCTCAATTGCCTTTATTTTGGAAGGGTCCACGTGTATTCCTTCTGAACTGACCACGTGCCCTAAGAAATCAACCTTCCTGATCCAAAACACTCACTTTGAGAACTTCACATAGAGTTTCTTTGTCCAGGAATGGACGACACACTATGTTCATTAGATCCATGAACACAGCAGGTGCATTTGTCAATCCGAATGGTATCACTACAAACTCGTAATGACCATAACGAGTTCTGAACGCGATTTTGGGAATGTCTTCCTCCAAAATACGTAACTGGTGATACCTGGATCTTAAGTCTATTTTCGAGAAGTTGCTCGCACCTTGAAGTCGGTCGAACAGATCGTCAATGCGAGGTAGAGGATATCGATTCTTGATGGTAAGTTTATTCAGCTCGCGATAGTCTATGTACATACGTAATGATCCATCCTTCTTCTTTACGAACAAAACCGGTGCTTCCCAGGGTGAGAAGCTTGGTCTTATGAAACCCTTGCTAACGAGTTCGTTAAGCTGGCTGGATAATTCCTGCATTTCAGAAGGTGCAAGACGATAGGAGGATTTGGCTACAGGGGTAGCCCCAGGGATTAAGTCGATTCTGAATTCAACTTGTCGTTCCGGAGGCACTCCTGGAAGATCGTTGGGAAATATGTCAGGAAAGTTGCAGACCTCAGGAATACTCGCGATGTCTTTCACTTCTTGCTTTTTTTCTACAACTTGAGCTAAGAAATTACAGTACTCTTTGCGAAGGTACTTCTGTGCCTTGATGCAAGAAATGATCTGAAGGTTCGTTCCGGGTTTGTCGCCGTAGATAATAAGAGTTTCGTTAGTTGGCAAGTTCAGGTGAATGGCTTTTTCATAGCATAGGATGTCAACATGGTTAGGTCACAACCAATCCATACCTATTATGACGTCGAAACTTTTGATAGAGACCGGCATAAGGTCTATTGGGAACTAAAAGTTATTCAAGGTAAGAGTACATCTATCTATATATTGTTAGTGTGTTCTGATTTCCCGTTAGCCATTTTGACTGTAAAAGTTTCATTTAGTGGTTGGGAGTTTTGACTTAGCAGGTGTTTGAAATTATGGATCACGAAGCTCTTCTCAGCACCACAATCAAATAGAATGCATGCATAAGTATTGTTGAGAAGAAACGTACCCGTGACCACCGCAGGGTCTGTCATCGCTTCTTCGTGACCCAATGCTAGAATCCTCCCGACTCCACCGGCATTTCCATCTTTCGGACAATCTCTCTTTAAATGCCCCACATCACCGCATTGGTAGCATGCTTGACCTACTCCAGCAGCAGGTACTTGGTTAATCGGTTGTGGTGGTGTTCTACAGAATCTGGCAGTATGTCCTTTTCTGTTGCAGTTACGACACTGCATTTCCCGACAATTTTCATTGTGGTGAAAATTTCACTTGTTGCACTTGGGGAGATTACCGGCATAAGGATTAGCTGGTGCAGGGTTAGCAGGAACAGCAGCAGGTACAGTAGCAGCATGGACTGCCACTACTTTTTGTTTCTTTGAGGGATCCTATGAAGATTTGCCCTTCCTCTTATTCCAACCCTTCTTCTTGATGTTATTGTTGTTTCCCTTGGGTTGTTCTGGAGCAGCTACCACAGAGGTTTAACGAGTTTCGTGGTCAATAAGCGACTGTTCCAACTCTTTGGCACTGTCAAAGGTGACACGCCTAGAAGCAATGACACTTTCCTGAATCTGGGGCGACAGTCCCCAAATATACCTCTCTATCTTTTTGCTCTCTCCAGAGCAACCATTTCTGGACAAAGTATCGCTAAGTCATAGAATTGATTCGTGTAAGTTGTTATATCTGAACCCACCATAGTAAGTCCCCAGAGCTCTTGCTCAAGTTTCTGAATTTCCCCTCGCGAACAGTATTCCCACATCAGCATGGTTTTAAAGTTCTCCCAACTTATAGAATTAGCCACTACCAAAGTCAGTGACTTAACATGGCCATTCCACCATGTTAGGGCTCTATCAGCAAAGGTACAAACATCGAATTTGACCTTGCTACCCTCCGGACATGAGTAAATTTCGAAAATTGCCTCTGTCTTCTCAATCCATTGTCTTAACGTGTGACAACCCGAAATTTCTATCTTGTACAGTCATTCAATTCAATCAAAGTCAGACTAGTTTCTGCTATCTTTTAGCACTGTTAAGGGTCTGTTTGAGAGTTTCTAAGCCTAGTGTAATGTATGAATGGATGCTAGGATGAGTTAGCTTGAGATCGGGAGGTTAAATTCGAAATAGAAAATCACTCACAAGGTGTTCACGGCCGCAAACTAGGTTCACGGCCGTGAACCACCTCCTATATATATTGGAATCACTTCATTTTCTTCTCATTTCTACTCCTCCCAACCATGAACACATCCCTTCTCTCTCAAAAAGCTTCGACGGTGAACACTCTAAAGCCTCAAAAACGTAAGTGTTTCACCCTTAAACTTGTCATACTTGAAGGACTACTACATCCTAGCCATGATTTGTCAAGTTTCATTATCATCTTCATGAGTTTGAAGGGATCACGACCGTGAACCCTTCATAAGGGCTGTGAACCCTTCATAGATGCATAGGACCGCGAACTCTATATGGCCGCAAACCCATCCTTGGGTGGCCGTGAACCCCTTCCAAGCTTCCATTTGTGAGCCTACCACTTCATTTAGGGTGTTTCCTACAATCTTAGGTGGTTCCTATACTTGTTAGTAGTTACAACCACTAATTGAATACACATATATGTGAATATATGCCTTAGAGTATCCAACTGTGCTTTGGAACTTCAATTGTGAACACAAGCATCCTATATCTATCTTACCTTCCAGTTCACTCACAATCAGGTGAGTTCATACCCCTGTATTTTCATCGATTTCACTATTTTAAGGGGGGAATACAAGTCTAACACAAGGATTTTGTGTTATAAACAAATGGTTTCATATATCTTATCAAAATGGATTTCAGTTATCATCAAATCAAATAGTTTTCAAATGATTGTATTAAAATGACATCAAGTCACCAAAAAGTATTTCAAAATATTAAACTACTTTTAAATGTTTAATAAACTTATATTTCTCCCAGAAATCATATTGTATATATATATATATATATATATATATATATATATATATATATATATATATATATATATATATATATATTATATAAATAAGATTTAAAAGGCTTCGGACTGATAACCCACTTTGGTTCTTTTTCCTTGTTTGGATGTGGGATTATAAGTATCAGTTATTTGTCCGAGTGTCATTTAAATTTTTACTTATATATATTTGTATATGTATACAAGTATAAAAGTTAGTTCATTAAGTTCAATTACCCTTTGTAACATATTGAACAAGGGGTTGCATTCATGAATACTCGGTATCAATTCAGAAACTACATATAAATTATAATAGGTATAATTTATGAATCACATAACATTAATTCAATATTCAAGCATACTAAAGTACATTGTTTTACAAGAACAAAGGTTTGATTCAAAACTAATCACAGATATACATCTTTCAGATACATGTTAAGAATAGTAATTCAAGAACATACTATCAATCATTTATTTCAGAATGATTGGGTTTTTCATATCTATTATAAATATAACGTTTATATGCTTTTTATGAGTCATTTGATACAGGTTGTTTAATTCATTTAAACAATATAGTTAAAGTCCTGACATTATAACCAGAATCTCCAGTCGGGGATCGAACCAATGTGTGTATAGATCTATATTGGGATTGACAATCCCGCACTCATACTGCTAGCTACAGTCAGGCATACACGCCTACGAGTGACAGTTGTTATCAACAGCTTTCAACGCATTCATAGCGTTGGGTCAGGCCATCTAGTCAGTATGGTTATAATAACTCATATAAAAGATATTAACAATACGTTAGTGTATAATTAACTAAACATAAGTACATTTTCAAAGTACTAGTTTACAAGATACAATTTACAGTATTACATTACAGTTTACAATAACAGTTGATGAAACCAGGCACACTCTCAGTTACAAGTTTACAAAAGGAATACAAGTACAGAAGATTGGTTTACAAACAGAACGGATTTATGTAATTAAGACTACTTTTCATATACAACAAAAAATATAGGATTTTCTGGAACAGTTTACACATTCAAGAAACAGAAAACATTCATTCAAACAAAAATACTTATGCACTCACTCAACTTTATGTTGATACTCTCTTTTCAAATTACTTGTATTCTCAGGGAACCAGTAGACAGGTATACCCCGAGCTTTTGAGAAGATGGAGCTATTTGTGTGTTGTCTTCTTCTTTTGTATAACTATTTGGTTTCAGTATAAAATGATGAAACACATGTAAATACTTATACTTTTTAAATACATTGGTTGTTTGTACTCTGCTTACTATACTGCATGTGTTGTGATACTACAAATGAAGTCATCCACCCCCAGACGTTTCCGCCGTCTGGTTTGGGGGTGTGACAGATTGGTATCAGAGCATTGTTTATAGTGAACTCAATATATCAATCCATAAAAGATATACATGTTGAATCATAAAAGTAACCCTCTTGAACTTAGCTACCGCAGCCACTCCAGCTACCGCAACAAGTTCAGCACCCGCAGTCAAATCTTATTCATCAGCAACCGCAACCGGAGTCTACCTACCGCAGTCATTTAGCTAGATTACTTTACTTATCTTTATTGTAATACACTCTATTGTCCAGTATGCCTTGCATGGCTACTCATAGAGATGTAATCTAGTGTATTTCTGAGTCTCTATAAATAGAGCTCATTCTCTTTGTATTCAATACGGATAACTTATGCATTCCATCTGAATACACATTTCTGAAGTTATCTTCTCTATCTCTCTATTACTCATCTCTTTCTACTTCAATCTTACCAGAACTCATCTGAATATAATCTCTCTTCGGAGCAAGGCTTCTGTGACTTAATCACTAATTTGATCTTCCTTATTAACTTGGTTTGAATGCATTCCTCGTTATGAATCAACTTAAGTGTATACTTGATATAACAATTGTTGTCATTTCTATTTCTCTACTTTTCCGCAACTAACTCTCTAACTATCTAACTATAACTTATTTATATTATTGTTGAGCTTTTAGATCCTTTGAGATTAACTATTCCGCAATCTACTTGTTCTAACATTTGTTCAAGTGTGTCTCTAAGTTTTTCTCTCAACAATTGGTATCAGAGCCATAGTGGTTGCTTTTTGAAAACGGAACTCTGATTTTTCAAAAGAGCCTTCTATACCACTGAAGCTCATTTCTCACAAAATTTTCAATGGCACAATCGTTATCTCTGAATGTTTCCAACAGTGTTGGTGGTTCAAATCGAGCCCCAATACTGGTAGCAAATGAATATCATCACTGGTCACAAAGAATGGAAAAATATTTAAGAAGACTTGGTAGAGATGTATGGCGATCCGTAGAAGAAGGACCACATGTCCCAGTCTTGACTCCTGTCCAAACCGACGGCGCTACAACCAGACTAGGAGGAGGTCAACCAGTCATGAGCCGTCCCACCAAGGATGATCTCGATAAAATTGAAAATGATGCTGTTGCTTTTTCTGAAATCTCCTGTGGAGTTGCTCCTGACAACTTCGATATTATCATAAATTGCAAATCAGCAAAAGAAATCTGGGAAGTTCTCAAAAATTTATACGAAGGCTCAGAACAAGCACAAGACAAGAAGCTCACTACCGCACTCAATGAGTTCAACAACTTCAAAGCTCATACTGGAGAAAGTTTGGAAGACTCCTTTAAAAGGTTCAATCTGATAGTCACCAAGTTATCCAATGCGGGCACCATCCGCAGTAACCATGAAACAAACCTTCAGTTTCTTAATGGTTTGGGAAGACATTGGACTACGGCTAAGATGATAGTCCAAGGTGATAGAAAGATTCACTCTTTGTCACTCTACAAGCTCTATGGAGAGCTGCAAGCACAAGAATCCACCGTACTCAAAGACTGTGCTGACTTCGGAGGACCACTTGCTCTCATAGCACAAGCTCCACCGTAGTCACCCTACTCTTCATCGTATGACACTCCACCGCAGTCATACGAAGCTGACTCAGAGTATGATGATGAACAAGAATTTCAGAAGGCTATTGCTCTTGTTAGTCAACAGTTCAACCGTCTACCACCTCCTTCCTTCCGCAAGAATCAACAGTTCAACAAACCTCCATTCAACCGTAACTTCGGTCCCCAGAATAACCATTCTCGATATCCCAAAAGTTCACATCCTCCACCGCAATCTCAAATTAATCAACCAAAGGAGGTACCGTAGTCTCCTCAAACCACTGACTCCAGTACTCCCTCAGAAGACAAGACTGATGTTGTAATTTGTCACAAATGCAACAAAGAAAATCACTTTGCAAGAGATTGTAAGGCCAATGTAGTAAAAGATAGAGCATTCTACCTTAGAATGGCTCAAGAGTTGGAAGATAAGGAAAAGGCAAGGGCTTACGTAGCCCATGTCAAAAGAGACCATCAAGTTTGGTCATCCGGAGATGAAGATGAAGCCATCAGCAGTGTCAAAGGAAAAGGGAAAATCTGCATGCTGGCCACTGCGGATGATGATGAGCCGACAAAGCTGGAAAGGAACTACTGCTACATGGCAAAGGATGGAACGCTAAGCATCGTCGAACAAGTAAAACTCATGATCCAAACTCTAAATTATAGCATGCATGACTGTCAACCCTACATAGATGATCTTAATGACACTTGTGCTGCCGTCCTTACAGACTATAATAAAGCCTTAGATGAGAAGAATATTACGTCCCAAGAGATGTTCCACGTGAGAGGACGACTGGATAACAAAAGACTCAAAATGGCTATGTTAGAGAAGGACTTAGAGTTAGAAAAAGATGCAAGAATGTTAAGTGAAACCCAATTAGAGATAGCTTTGAACCAGAGAGATTTAGCTCAGAGTGAAATTGTACGCTTAAATCTCTTAATTGAGAAATTGTTTAATGAAAGTGAAGCTATTGAAAATTTGGTAAACAATGGAACCGTGGACAATACATACAATTGGGGTTGGTCAAATGGATATCCTACCGCAATGGATTCCTCACCCCGTTTCAACAAAGACAGACTGTATGTCCCTCCGGACCGAGAATTTCATTTCCCTGTCAATGACAAGACTTTTCCCAAAGAATCCCACTGAAGTCCCAACAAAAACTTACTCTGCAACAACTGTGTCATTGAGGAAATTGTGCCTGAGGTTTCGGGTCACACAAGTGATCAAATTCCTATCTGTGGCATCATTTATCCAAATTCTCAAACCTCATCCGTAGTTGATGAACACATTGTCACTGAAGGACCCGCTGTCTTAAAAGACTTTCCATCTCTATCCTCAGACCGCAGTGTCTCAAACTGTAGCCAAAAGTCCCACAAAAATCCCACTGAAGTCCCAACAAAAACTTACTCTGCAGTAGTCAAGTCATCCCTACCGCAGTCTTCAAACAAAAGTTATGTCACTCTTCAAACAATTCATCATGAGTTACCAATAGAAAATTTCGAAGTAGGTCAATGTTCTCAAATCCC
This sequence comes from Lactuca virosa, assembly GCF_052849685.1. Taxonomy (NCBI): domain Eukaryota; kingdom Viridiplantae; phylum Streptophyta; class Magnoliopsida; order Asterales; family Asteraceae; genus Lactuca; species Lactuca virosa. The sequence goes on from NC_136434.1 coordinate 258,488,302, forward strand.
TGAATCCTCAAGTTCTGATGATTCAAGTCCTCGTTTTCACAAAATTTCAAAAGATTCAAGGAAACCGCAGTTGAATAACAGAGACTGCGGTTCACCAAAATCATTAGCCAAAAAGGCTTTTAAAGAAGAAATTCGATCTCGTGGCACAAATAGACAAACCTTTTCAAAAACCAAGAAGCATGTCAGATTTCCAAAATCCAAAAGTCCCGAAAAATTTGTTTTCTCACACTACATTCCAAAAAACTCTCCCATCAAGAAAACAAACAAAAAGGAATGTCAAGTTTCATCAGTCATTCCTAGTTCACCTGACAAAAATCAAAAGGGTGTAAAGTCTTTTCAAATCAATGGTTTTCAAGTGTATTCCTTGGACGATCCAAAATGGAAGGGTATCTTACCCATTCCAACACTTTTAAAGTCACATCAGAATTTCAAAAGGTGGAAGGGTATTCTACCAACTCCACCAAAAAGAACTCAGAAACCTACACGTGCAAAATCTTTTCAAAAACAACCTTTTTCAAAACCCAACAACACTCATGTCAGGAATTACCAACCTCGGACCGGTAACAGGTCCAATTCATCCTTTAAACAGCTGACCAAGCATAGTGTCAGATCAAAAGACAAAACTTCTTTTTGTAAATGTCAGTGTAGCTGTCAGAAGGATTCATCTTACGTCAAATCTAGTCAGAGTCAGAAACCTCGTACTTTTTCACAAACTCTCAACACGAAACCTCGTACTTTTTCAAAAAACCACAACATTCCAAATCTGCTCAAACACCCAGGACTAGGATTAAAAGTTGACAAGAGACCTGTCCCTGCAACCTCGGTCCATACATCACTCAGAAACACATCAGTTGTCCCAGGCTCCAAACTAGTTTGGATGCCTAAACTAACCGTGTAATTCTCAGGCATTGTGCAAGGAGGAACAAGAAGATGAGTGGTTAATTGACAGTGCCTGCTCCTTGCACATGACCGGAAGGTTAGAGTACCTTCGGGATTTCAGGCCTATATGCAATGGTGGAAATGTCACATTCGGCAACAATGCGAATGGTGTCATCCGCGGTTACGGTGTTCTCACTATGGGGAACTTTTCCATTCAGAAGGTTGCTTATGTAGAAAGCCTTAAACACAATCTCATTAGTGTTAGCCAACTATGTAAAGCAGGACATCGAGTTGAATTTGATGATCAGTTTTGCTACGTAATGACAAGTGATAGGAACACATGCCTGATCAAATCCCGATCCGAAGGTACCATGTACCCGTTGGATGTCTCTCTGATCATTGGAAGACCGCAGTTGTGTTTTCTATCCAAAGCTGTATCTGAAGTCAGCTGGCTCTAGCACCGCAAGCTAGCTCATCTCAACTTCAGGTACATCAACAACTTGGTCACCGGAGAACTAGTCAGAGGTCTCCCTATTCTCAAATTCAGCAACGATACTCTTTGTCTGGCTTGTGAATGTGGAAAGCAATCTAAAGCAAGTCACCCCATTGTAACTGATTCTTCAATCTCTGAACCACTAGAGCTCTTACATATTGATCTCTGCGGTCCATCAACCGTAGCCAGTCTCCATCACAAGAAGTACATACTGGTTATAGTTGATGACTTCACACGCTTCACTTGGGTTTTCTTCCTCAGACTCAAGTCAGAAACACCGCAGGTTCTCATCAACTTCATAAAGGAAATGGAACTTCAGATAAAGCTTCCAGTAAGACGTATCCGCAGTGATAATGGAACCGAGTTTACTAACACTCTTATCAATAGTTTCTTGGTTTCCAAAGGCATCACTCACAACTTCTCAGCTCCTTATACACCACAACAAAATGGAGTGGTAGAGAGAAGGAACCGCACTCTGGTAGAAGCAGCCAGATCCATGCTCAACTTCGCACACCTTCCTCTCTACTTCTGGGCTGAAGCTGTAGCAACTGCCTGCTTTGTACAAAATCGAAGCATTGTTTGCAAACGTCTCAACAAAACACCATACGAAGGCCTCAACAACCACAAGCCCAATGTTCATTTCTTTCATATTTTTGGGTGTAGATGCTTCGTGATCAACAACCGCGATCAGCTTAACAAGTTTGCACCGAAGTCTGATGAAGGCATCTTCCTTGGTTATTCCACTAACAAAGTTGCTTACCGGGTGCTCATCAGACGTACAAGGCTAATCATTGAAAGCTTCAATGTGAAATTTGATGATTCTCACATCCGTAACGCCCCTCCATCAAATGAAACCACCACAATCATGGAAAGTGATATTCCTTCTTCTTCAAGACCCTTAAATCTAGTTGAAGTCAATTATGATGATCTTTTCGATCCTGTTGAAACGGCGAAACTATCCGAAGTTCTTGTGTCATCCGCAGCTCAACAACAACATGCTGATATTTCTGGTCCATCTCTATCTGAAGTAGCATCTCTCAATACTTTCACCTCTCCGGTTGAGGGGGAAAGCTCTACTCTGGATCAAGCACCAACCGTCGAGGTTCCAGTACCAGATGTTGTTCAAATTCCCACCCGTAGAGAAACATTACCATCAAACGTATCTTTGGATTCGGATGATGAACTCATAGAGAACATTGACACGAGAACCGATTCAAGGATTATCACTCTCCCATCTGCAGTCCAGGGGGAACCCTCTCAGGTTCTAGAGGAACTCCCATCAGCAATCCAGGGGGAACCACTTCCAAATGCTCAAGAAAATTCCACTCTTGTTCCAACAAACCAAGATGACTCAGCAGGATGTTCTGAAGTCAAGGGGGAACTGCCATCTCCAACCGCAGATTCTTCTGATATTCAAGATATTCCCTCTACCGCAGCTGCTGATCATCTACAACCCCATCTTCACGTATGGACGAAGGACCACCCACCAGGTCAAATCATTGGCAACCCATCCGCAGGTATCCAGACTCGATCTTCCAAGGACCTATCTGATCACTGCCACTATGCAGCATTTATGTCCTCGGTAGAACCCAGAACGATCAAAGAAGCATTGCTTGAACCTGACTGGATAGCTGCAATGCAAGAAGAGCTAGAAGAATTTCAAAGAAACAAAGTTTGGCAGCTCGTTCCGAAGCCACGTGGTCACTCTATTGTTGGCACTAGATGGGTATTCAAAAACAAGCTGGATGAATCTGGTGCGGTAGTCAGAAACAAGGCAAGACTAGTTGCAAAGGGGTATAGTCAACTTAAAGGCATTGACTACGATGAAACGTATGCTCTTGTAGCACGCATGGAAGCTATCCGGATCTTCCTAGCATACGCAGCCCAGAAGAACGTCAAGGTACACCAAATGGACGTTAAGAGTGCCTTTCTCAATGGGGAATTAAAAGAAGAGGTTTACCTTCAACAACCTCCAGGTTTTGAAAATGTTGATTTCCCAGACCACTGCTACAAGCTTGAAAAAGCAGTCTACGGTCTGAAGCAAGCCCCAAGAGCATGGTATGAGACTCTTTCTGAATTCCTTGTCTCATCCGGGTGCAAGAGAGGAGTGATTGACCCCACATTATTTAGAAAAGCAAATGATAACCATCTTATGCTTGTACAAATATATGTAGATGATATCATCTTCGGATCGACTGATCAAGGAATGGTGGATGAATTTGCTAAGCTTATGACCAACAAGTTCAAAATGAGCATGAATAGAGAGATTAACTTCTTTCTAGGACTTCAAGTGAAACAAATTCCGCAAGGGATATTCATTCATCAAGAAAAATACACCACTGAACTTTTAAAGAAATATTCCATGGACAACTGTTCTTCTGCTAAGGTCCCCATGGCCTTCGGTTATAAGATCTTTGCTGATCCCTCAGGCGAATCTGTGGATCACAAGACTTATAGAGGTATCATTGGTTCTTTGATGTACCTCAACGCAAGCAGGCTAGACATTGTCTTTGCAACTGGTGTATGTGCAAGGTATCAGGCTGACCCAAAAGTGTCACATATGACCGCAGCCAAACAAATTCTACGGTACCTAAAAGGAAGCAAATCTCTTGGTCTATGGTACCCCGCAGGCAATGACTTCAGCCTGCAAGCTTTCACGGATGCGGATCACGCCGGATGCAGATTAGACCGCAAAAGTACATCAGGAGGATGTCAATTTTTGGGCGGAAGACTCGTCAGCTGGTCCTCAAGGAAACAAAGTTATGTTTCTCTGTCTACCGCAGAAACTGAGTATGTGGCCGCAGCCAGCTGTTGCTCTCAAGTCCTTTGGATGAAAACTCAACTATTGGACTACGGGTATAGAATGCTGCGGATACCGATCTATTGTGACTCTGAAAGTGCTATTGCTATTTCTTACAATCCAATTCTGCACTCCAAGACTAAGCATATTGAACTACGGTATCACTTCATTAAAGACCACATCTTGAAAGGTAACATTGAACTCATCTTTGTCCATACTCATGAAGAGATTGATGATGTGTTCATAAAAGCGCTCGACTCCACAAAGCTTAACACCTTCCTGCAAATGTTAGGAATGATGAATCCAGACCCACAATTCTTTTTGAATTACTAGATACCGCAGACCATCCTTGGTCTCTGTTGCGGTTCTAACTGAGAGTTAATTATGATAGATGGTTTAGGTACCGCAGTCGTGGTACCGCAACCATAAATCATACTTATCTCTCATGGGTCTTTATTGTTTGTTAGTACTAATATTTGTACAAGTGCTCTTTTCAGTTCTTATACTGCAGTCACTCATCTTTCCATCTGCAATGAAATTTCCATCCAGAACTTCATATCCATCCGCAATACAGTTTCCATCCGCGATCACTTTGCTGATTTCTCAACTGTTTCATCAACTCTTGAATCTTTGTGTGCTATTTAATGATCCTTCATTAAATAAAACATTAAAAAAACATTCCCTTGAGAAACTGTCTTTTTCTGAATAAACCTTGTGTCAGACCTATTTTTAGGCATGACGACAAAAAGCACGTATTCCATAATCACATCCTTAATCTGTCTTTTCCTCTCCCCAAACATGTCCCATCTGTTACAACTTCCTTTCCCCTCACCCCACGATCACCTGACACATTGATAGATGTCTGACTTTTCATTAAATGCAAACCCCTTTTAGTAAATCTCCCAAATCTCTTTTAAACCGTTTGATTATCTGTGGCTGAGATTTAATCCCCAATTCAAAGATTCCCCCCAAATCCCAAACGATGTTTTTACCTTATCTTTACCTTTTACCTAGGGTTAATACAATTTTTACCCCTTTATAAACCCATCTTCTTACCCAATTTCATTTTATGCTTTCTGAACATCGAAACCTCCCTCTCAAATCTCTCAAGAACACTCTGTTTTTTCTACTTCTTCTCTAAGCTTCTACAATGGTGAAATCAGGTGCATCAAAGAAACAATCCAAGGCTTCAGGCTCAGTGAATCCTACCGTTTCAGACTCTCTAACAATTGCCTCGAGCAACTTTCGAGCAGTGTTTGAAGATCATTCTTCATATAATGCTCCAACCAAACTGATGATCAAGTTTCTCAAGCATCATCCTCTGTTTGGTCCTTTCGACGCTTTCACAGATGTTGTTCCAGTCTCAACCCTCTTCAAGTGTGCATTCTCCGCCTATCGCCCAATCGAAAACCCTCGAGAAGTTCACCTCAATCTGATTAACGATTCTTTGGTCATCCTGTCCAAAGAAAAGTTTCTCACTGCCATAAACCTTCTGGTTCATCCCTTCATCAAGATCTTCTCTCCTTCCATGGCGGACGTTACTTCTGCCTTCTACCGAATGGGGTATCAGAAACCAATTAGAGGAATTGGTGAATTTAAGAAAAATCAGTTGCCTGCAGTTTGGCAGTTTGTGTGCCATTTCATCATCCGCTGTCTATCTGGCAGAACCGGAGGCATTGACAACATGGGACTCAAGCTATTGGAGTTGGTGTGGAGCATATTCACAGGGCACGATGTAAACTACGGGCATATCCTATGGGACGACTTCCTTCAATACATTCCCAAAGAAAGCCCAAAGGAGAACCCAACCGAGCTCACTTTTGCAAGGTTCTGGTCACTCTGCATCTCAGACCTTCATGCGGATGTTGGAATCGATATGGGTAGTGACATCAACTTCTTTGTCACTAAGGATCTCAAAAGGTACAATCCCTCTTCCAATCAAACTATTTTTGGACCTATCCACAGACTCCCTACCCACATTCTTACAACACTTGGTCTTGAGACTGCTGATGTCTCGGATCACATTGAGGCTACAGAAGGTATTACCGCATACCCTCCTACCCCGCCTCTTCCACAACCATCCGCAATTGTTAACCCTGAAAGTACCGCAGTCCCTTCTGCCACTACACTCTCCAATCTTTCTCAAAGAAGAAAGCAATTGGCAACCAAGAAGAAACAAAAAACTCCTAAGAAGGATGCTCCCAAACCAACCGCACCCACCAAGAAACGTAAAACCAAACCAACCGCACCCATATCCAGTAGTAATTCTGATGAGGATAGGCAACCAATTGCTATCCTTAAGAAACGAAAAACTGATTCCCCTAGCCAAATGCGTGACCGGACCTATACTGAAGCCTCTCAAAAGGCTCCAGTAGTCCTTGGGGTGGCCGCAGACCCATTCAACACCACAATCATTTTCCAATCAGACTCAGAAAGTGAGTCTGATTCACAACTTTGTGGAGACTCCCCCCCCAGTTCACTCCCAAGAGGATGACACTGGCGCTCGCCCTACGGTCTCCAGGGCTTCCCGACTGCATTTCTTTTCTCCCGAGGAGTTGCACTCCATCCTTTTAAACGTCACCCAAACACTACAAACACCTTCCCAACCGCAGGGCACTTCTTCCGCCCATGCCAGAACTGAGCCGAGGCCACACTTGACTACGGGTCAAGGAGACCAAGGAAGCTTAGTAAATCCTACTCTGCTTACATCCGCAGCAGGATCCGTGGACCCGAAGGACACTTCGGTGCGTTTACCAGGATTTGACGGCGACGAATCAAATGACTCATGGCTACGGTACACACCGGTAACTGAGTCAGAAATCAAAAAGTATGCTGCATTCAGAAGGGCATTCCAAGCCCGCAAGGAACAACAGATCAAGCAGCAACAAATAAAAGAGCAAGAAATCTAGTCAGTGGCTAAGTATTGGGCAAATGCTATCAGCAATGCCAGTACCGTAGCCACTATTCAAAAAGTTCAAGACTGGATGACCGAGATGGCTGAAACAATTCTTAAAGCTCAAGCCTCCGGTGCAGCTGCAGGTACCTCCAAAGTCACTCCAACTCCCAATCTAAATCCCACTCCAACAGTCCATGAATCACAAGACGAAGGAACCGCAATCGAGGTCAGTTCTGCTCCAACCTTCGGTCTTGATGATGACGATATTTAAGAGGTCAACAAGCCCAGCCCTTCTGATGATGACCTCATGATGTTTGATGAGGAAGAGGAATCCGGTGGCTCCCATCATTCAACTTCCAAACCGAAAGACAAGAAGAAAAAGAAGAAGAATGTTGTCACCAGAAAAGAGTTCATGAGCTTACAAGCTAAAGTTGATCAGATCTTAGCTGCGGCCAAGCCAACTCAACCGCAACCTGAAGACACCCCGGTACCGTAGTCCCTGATCGAACGTTTAGAACGTCTGGAGACAAGGGAACGCTTGGCTGCTGAGAGGATTTCTCTCAAAGTAGAAATCGGGATCCGGTCCCTTGACAACAACTACAAGGCAGATCACAAAGACTTTATGGCTGCTGCGGAACGCCTCATCACTGAGGTGACCGCAATCAAAACAGATCTCCAAGCAGCCATCGCGGATCAAGCCACACAGTCTCAGAAGCTGATAGATGAGACTCACACTGCTTATGAGTCCACTATCTCCGTTCTTCAATCGACCATCAACAGACTGCAACGATCTCTGTCCTCCAACTTTCATGGTCCTGAGATCCTCCAGCTTACCAAGGAAATCCACAGGCTACTCTTCAGTTCCTCCATTCCAAACAATCAACAGTTGGCCGAAGCCCTCAAAGCTCAATTCCAAGAGGTTTTTGCCAAGGTTGATGGACTTAAATAATGGCTTGAGGAAGCTCCTCCGTTGCATCCCTCAAGAGGGGGAAGTGAAGAAGAACAAGTCCATCACCATGATCCATCCATCTCACAATATCAAAGTCCCCCATCATCACAGAAAAAATTCCCACACCTACACCATCTCATCACACTCCACCACATATCCCTTCACCGCAAAAGGAAGTCACTCCTGAAAAGCCAGTGACTCCCCCTCACTTCAAAAACCTCGCAGAAAACATGTCATCTCCAAGCTCAACGGACTCCCCTGCCACTGCTCAAAGAAAACAAGACTGGAAGGCAGCCAAACTTGCAGAGCTAATTTGGAGAGAGTGCGGTTTTGACACAATGATGGACGAATCTTTGATAAATTCATGGATCAATCCGCACCGCCGACTGCTGGACGAAGATTACAGACCCCACCTCACTTATGCTGAACCCCCATCGGACAGATACTGGGATGTCCCAATTTCTCTAAATGCCAAATTCTTCACAGTTTTTGAGCAATTTGACAGCAGCCTTCGTGATCACAAAAGACTGTCAATGGAGTTTGAGAGACTTAGTCTCTTCCATGCTAAAAATGCCTCCTTCACTGAAAACATATGGTCTAACGATAGATCATCCGCAGTCAAGAACTACAAAATCTGGAAGTTCATGAAGGCTGACTACATCCAGTATACCCTCACAAGAAGAGAGCATGATTATGTCCGCACCCAGGCAGACTTTCCTTGCATGAATCCGGAAGAAATCTTCCTCATTGTCAAAGTGTTCCAAAATAAGTCCGAGAAGCACCCTAAAATGAAGATTGTGCTTGAAAGGGCTAACACTTTTCTGAAGGAAACAGTCTGTGACTTTGCCAAGATCGATGCGGACATCTACCCCACCATAGCCCAAAAATTTGATCTTCCACCACTCGAACCTGCGCCTATGCCTACCGAAGGCTTTCAAGAAAGATCCTTAGGCGCAACCAACTTTCCTGAACTTGGAGTCATTTTCAAAAGGAAGACTGATAATGTCAAATATTTCATTCCTATGACTGTCATGCATCGCCTGACCAAGAAGCAACTAGACATCTGCCGAGTCGGAGTTGAAAGATCAAAGCATACTACCGCAGAAGTCAAATTCGAAATCCTAAGGAGAATCACATGGCTGGAAAACATCAGGAGGTTTTGGTAGATCCTGATCAAGTTCCTCAAACTTGATAGTTGAACTGAAGTTAAAGAGGTCACTTACGGGGAAATTGTTGAATCATAAAAGTGTCCCTCTTGAACTTAGCTACCGCAGCCACTCCAGCTACCGCAACAAGTTCAGCACCCGCAGTCAAATCATGTTCATCAGCAACCGCAACCGGAGTCTACCTACCGCAGTCACTTAGCTAGATTACTTTACTTATCTTTATTGTAATACACTCTATTGTCCAGTATGCCTTGCATGGCTACTCATAGAGATGTAATCTAGTGTATTTCTGAGTCTCTATAAATAGAGCTCATTCTCTTTGTATTCAATACGGATAACTTATGCATTCCATCTGAATACACATTTCTGAAGTTATCTTCTCTATCTCTCTATTACTCATCTCTTTCTACTTCAATCTTACCAGAACTCATATGAATATAATCTCTCTTCGGAGCAAGCCTTCTGTGACTTAATCACTAAGTTTGATCTTCTTTATTAACTTGGTTTGAATGCATTCCTCGTTATGAATCAACTTAAGTGTATACTTGATATAATAATTGTTGTCATTTCTATTTCTTTACTTTTCCGCAACTAACTCTCTAACTATCTAACTATAACTTATTTATATTATTATTGAGCTTTTAGATCCTTTGAGATTAACTATTCCGCAATCTACTTGTTCTAACATTTGTTCAAGTGTGTCTCTAAGTTTTTCTCTCAACAATACAAACTATAAATATATTTGGGGCTGAGAGCTCTGACTACAAGTATACTTTTAAAAAAAATTCAAGTATTTTTACAAGAAGTATACTAACACTTATATCTACAAGTACAGTATCACAGTCATAAGAACTTAAAAGTATTTGGATGTTGGACATTATAGTCAAACCTGGGCAGTTATGTATGTTGGAGATAGTCTCTAAGTCCATAACTATATTTGGTATGTACTTGACCCGACCCGGCATGGTCCATTTGGGTTGCACTTCACCCGAACAATTTACGGATAATCTTTTGAGAATAGTATAAGTTATGATTTATTAATATATTATAAGTTCTAATATATTAATATAAAATCATATTATTTAATTAGTGTTGATCTATAATTAATTTAGAATTAATTTAGAGATCAAAAGTATGACTAATTAAATATGGGCTCTTGTATTTATATAGTGTGGGCTAATGCTTATTTGGAATGGGCTAGGCTTGCATGGAAAGTCCATGGATACTCCATGGAGCTTTAACCCATGGATCTCATGGAAATGAAAAGACATGGGTATTAGGTTTTACATGGATGTAACCCTAATCCACCACACTATATAAAGGAGGCTTTGGTTCTTGAAATTGCACTAGTTGATGTGTGTAAACTAAGAGGGCCGATTTCAAGAAGTTTGTGACTATTCTCTCAAGTTTCCAAGTTTGTGGTGATTTGTGACTTCCATTTGAGGCATCCACATTATTGGTGCTAGGCTCTCAAACTCCAAGCAATCAACTACTACTACAAGGTAAGTAATTCTACTAGTTTTATTTGATTCAAGTACCCCATGCCATGCTAGTTAGGATAAGAACCTTGGAAAAATAGTTATTTGCATGTATCTTAGTCAAACATAGATCCAAGGTTTCTAGGGTTGCATGTAGACCATAGGAGTGTTAGAATGATGAAAAACCATCAGTGGTATCAGAGCCTGGTTTGTTTATTTGATACTTGATGCAAAAAAAAAAACTTGAAAATCGAAGTTTTGTTCAAAAGCTCGTATCAAAATTTCAAGTTTTTTATATGCACTTACGATTCTTGAAATTTTTGATATGAACATTCATAAACATATGAGTTTAGAAGATCATAGAAATTATGTGCTAATAATTGATTAGATTAATTCTTGATCTTTATGTGTTTTAATGGAGTCCATAACTAGTTCTTAAGTTATGGATAACCAAAAGTCACATTTATAAATAACCATTAAAAGAACACATAGGTTACAAAAAATGAAGAGTCTTCATTTTTAATAACCATTAACTCATAAGTTATGAGAAATGAAAAGTTTTGAAAGTTTACAAAACTTGCCCTCAAGTTTTGGAACATGTAAAGTCATATTAAAAACTTTAGTTCCAACCCCTAGAATTTTAAAAGTTAAAATTCAACCCTTATACTTTATAATATTATAAGTTTAATAATATTTATATATGTATAAGATCAAGTCGTCTTACCGCTAGTACGCCTCATTCACGAAGCCGGTCTATAAGGGGGGTATAAGGTTGTTGCCTATAAAATGGCAACTTAATGGGTGTCCACTCTCACCCACCGCTTCCTTGATCGGTGGAGGGTCGTTAGCCAAACGGGTAGGACAAAGACTTATAAATTCTCATTAAAAGTATAATGATAATACTAAAGTAACTAAACTTTATTGAATTCCCAATCTTAGTTATTTTAGGAAAATATGAATAAGGTGCTAATCCATGAAATTACACTTTACACTTTGTTTAAGTCGTTAGTGGAGCGTGTGTGGTTAACCGGCACACTAACTTGAACTTAACAAGGTAGGTAAAGGGTGACTTAATGTTTATCATAGTATCGATGGAGCGTGTGTGGTTAACCGGCACATCGATTGAGGGGTAATACATTAAGGGTACCAAGTAATTTGCATGGTTACTTCACACCTTGTTTTGTGATCCTCGGTATCCCAGTCACAAAACTTGAAGGGCACACTCGAGATTGAAACATGCCATTGAAGAAAGTTCAATGAATCTCAAAGAATCTAGGAGTTTCTAAACCAATTAAAACCTAATTAAATATTTCGTTTTTCATGGTGGAAATTGGTGAGTCGTCATTCACCTACCTTCAAATATCTTATAGCTTAGATTACGGCATCCCACTTCTAAGTTATAAAATATTGTGTTGGGTCCTAGCCTTAGTATTACATTTGGGTGTTTTGTTAAGGACTATCTCTATATCTAATCTAATCTATTCCCTCTTTTTTTCAGATGTCTTCCAATAACAATGCTTCTGGCTCAAACCCTACTAGCTCCTTCTCTCTCATGAATCTTTGTGGGAGAGTCATCTTTGATGAGTCCAACTTTACAGATTGGATCAGAAACATCAGGATGGTCACTCGGTATGAGAACAAAGAATATGTTCTCGACAAGGAGCTGAAGGTACCCGAGCCAACTGCTACTCCTGAAGAGCTTGCTGAATATGAGGTACATGAAAGAGATGCTACAAAAGTGACATGCATCATGATGGCCACCATGACAGCCGAGCTCCAAAAGTCCTATGAGGACTATTATCCTTTTGAGATGCACTAGGACTTGATGGACCGCTACCATCAAAGTGCTCGTCAAGAGCGATATGAAATAATCTCCTCCATGATAACAACCAGGATGAAGGATGGTGAACCCATCACGGGCCACATGCAGAAAATGCAAAGGTATGTGGACCGTTTACTGAAGCTGAATGTGAACTTCCCTGAGGAGTTAGCAATAGACATCATTTTACACTCCTTGCCATCGTGTTATGATCAATTCCGCATGACATATCACATGAACAAGGAAGAAGTCACCCTCAGCAAACTTCAAGGACTCTTGAAGACTGCCGAAAGTGGTCTAAAGGGTAAGTCGGTTGTTACTACTCCTACTCCTACTCCAACTGCGGCCAATGTCTTGGCAATCGGGCATGGCAAAGGGAAGAAGAGAAAGAACCCTTCTAAGGGTACCAAGGGTAAGACCCTTGAAGGCTCCTCTTGAAGCCAAACCAAGAAAGGTTTTGTCACTCCTTCTGCTAACCCTAATGAGGCTGAATGCTTCTATTGCCATGAAAAGTCGCACTGGAAGCGAAACTGCCCAAAGTACCAGCAAGATTTGAAGGATGGGAAAGTAAAACCCAACCATGCAGGTATATACACTATATTGTCTAATAACTCACCTCATTCTAAGTCTTGGGTCCTTGATACAGGTTGTGGTATTCACATATGTTGTGATTTGCAGGGACTAAAAAGAAGTGAGAATGTGGAGCAGGGAAAGATAAACTTGATCATGGGAAACAGGAAAGCTTCACCTGTCACCAAGATAGGAGTTTATTCCTTAGTTCTAAATAGTGGGTTTACATTAGATTTGAATAAATGTTATTATTCGCCAGAAATGGCAAGAAATGTTATTTCCTTTCATGCATTGTATAAACAAGGTTTTACCTTTTATTTTGATAATAATAATGGTAGTATTGATGCTTTCTTTAATAATGTTCTTTATTTTAAAGCATTTCCTTGTGATGGCGTGTATGAAACTGTATATGTTGTAGATAATCTAGGAAATAATGTATTGTGTATTAACTCTTCCACTAGCTTAGATAAAGCATCCTTATGGCATTGTCGTCTTGGACATGTAAGCAAGAAACGCATAGGCCAACTCCAAAAGGATGGAGTCTTGGAGTCATTTGACCTAAAGTCAGATGATAGTTGTGAATCTTGTTTGCTTGGTAAAATGACAAAGTCACCTTTTACTGGCACTTGTGCTAGGTGTCACACCCCGCTAAAGCGGAAACGCAAGGTATGACAGCGACAAAGGTTTCATTGCAAAAGATAAAGATACATCACCATAGCAATATTAAAAAGTTTACAACCCATAGCTTAAACAAAACAAAGTACAAGTTTTCAAAAATGACATTGTTCAAAATATATAACTTCATAAAATAACTTCCACACGATGCAGCATGCTCTATGATGATGAATCTCTATATCCACTTACTAATTATTTCCTGAAAAAGCATGTAAAACGAGCGTCAACTATGAAAATAGTTGGTGAGTTCACAAGTATATAAAATGGTGCTTGAAATAAGGCTTTTCGTAATTACAAGTACATTGGTTTAATGATAAACCAAGTTGATTGCTATTAATGAATACAAGTTTATTGCTATAACGAGAAACGAGTTTGTATGTGTATGAGCAAACAATGAGTCTCAACCAAACCTATGACTGAAGCCCTATCGAGATCTATGCTTATCGTTCCATAGATGAATATGGTATCATGCACTCCAGCAATAGGGCGAGTGAGGAGTTGTCAATTCCTAATAGCGCTATCCATAATGACCATTGGCTCAAAGAGTTAATGGTTAGAGATAAGGGAAGGGCCTTAGTACGATAAGTTCTCATGTTCCGTGTTGCATAGACATACATAAAGAAACATAGCAATACAATAGCAATCGTGTTTGATACAATTCAATTTAAATACAACATGCAAATAATAGTTTTTCTGGACATGCTTTTCCACCCCAAAACATAAAAACTGAAAATAGGGGAGTGCGTGAATACTCACAACGTTTCGAGTAGGTACAAGTGGTATTTCGGAATGCACCAACGTCTTACTACCGGAATCCTACGACATCAAACACACACTAGTGAGTTTCCATGTCGAAATCTAATGCTAATATACTAAATTCTACATATAGTGAAATGCCAATTTATATTTCAGTATTTGATTTTATATTAATTGGTTACACTTTTTCTGAAATAATGAAATTCTACAAATCGTGCGATTAATTACAACATTGGAATATAAATTTTCCAAATTTTTAAGTCCTTATTACAACATAAATTCACGGAAATAGCATTCAAAGGATAAAAATTCTCAAACTTTTTATTTAACTGTTATTACACAATACTAAGCTGGGAAAATTATAAAAATGGATTTCCAAGCTGTTTAATTATATTTTATGATTTTTGAGCATTTATTCCAATAAAAATTGAAATAAATAGAAAACAGTTTCCAAAATTACCCAAACTTTTTATTTAACTGTTATTATATATAAATAGGCTGGGAAAAATATAAAAGATATTTTTCAGTGGGTATTTCTATTTTTCCTTGTTTTATTCCTTTAAATAATCTTTAATTGAAGAAATAATATTAAACAGTTAAAATAAATTACCAAAAATTTTTGTAACATCATTTACAGTATAAATAACCTGAGAAAAATATCAAAAGTGGTCTTCATATTATATAATCCGGTTTTGGGTACTTATGTGTATTTAAGTGTAATTAACTTTAGAAATTAAGAGAAAAATAGTTTACAGTGGAGAAAAATCCTTAAAATTTTTATGTAACCTCCTACTGTAAAACATGATGTTCTGGTAAATTTTCATGAATTTTGGATAATCAGAACTATTTTTCCTATTTTTAAACCATTATAATTACCAAAAATTGGGAAAAATAGCAAGGCATGATGAAAAATATTGAAATTATTTTTGAGTCACCCACCACAGGTAAGGGCTGCGAAAATTGTTAGATACAATTTTCACACTTTCTAAAGTGGTTTTGTGATTTATTATACCCAAACAAAAAGAAAATCGGAAATCATACCAAACAGCAACAACAATCGATGAAATTTAGTGATGGGTCATTATTCACCATAGGGGTCATCCATGAATTTATTCCAGATTTATAGACCTCTGGAAGTATTTTATGTGATTTATGCCCTTGTTTTCTTGCAATAATTTTAATAAATCAAAGAAATGATAAAAGCTCTTGAAATTTTCCAGATTATCACATGCATGTGAGGGCTTTCAAAAGGAAAAATGTTCAAATTTTATTCAGAAGGGAAATAGGGGTATTGAACCCAAACAAGTTAAGAAATGTTGCATATAATGGTGCATGAGATGTAAATGTGGCTGAAGTTCATGAATTTGAGTAGCCCATTCAGTGGGGTTTTAAGCCGCGAAATTTCAGCCATCATTCACTGGATATGTTAAGTTTCTAAATTATTTTTCCCCAGATTTATGGTTGGGTTTAAGGTCATTGATCACGCAAAGCAAAAATGGTGATCACAGAAAAAGAGCTGTTTGCGCAACCATTTTGTAAAAATTGCCAAAAATCGGATATTTAATATTTTACAGTGAGACCAGTTGGGTTTGAAAGTTAACTCGTGGAACTATCCAATACAAAAAGAATATCAGGATTTGGTTAAGAAATGACCGAGTTATGGCCGTTCAAAGCTGAACAATGTAATCTGGCAGATTGCATGTTTGTTTTGAGTGCATTCTTAGGGCATTTTGACAAGAACAACATGCATGCTTCGGTTAAGGTCCGATTTCTAGCACATGCATGGAGTGAATGAGCATCCAAGATGTACTAGAAATGGTTTAAATGCTTTTGGTCATGCGAGAACACAAAAGAAATGGAGAAGAAGATGTAATACTCGGTTTTGAAGTCACATGAACACATGTGCATCTTTTTCACTCTTTGCATGGGTTTGATCCCGGATTTTCACCATCTCAAACACATACATTGTGTTATGGTGAGAATCTACAAACCACAAGGGAAAAGTAAGGATTTCTAGCCATGGAAGGGCATAGAATCCGAATAGTAGAGAAAACCATGAAGAAGAGGAAGTAAAATCATGAAACTATGAGGGAGGATTGTGTTGTTTACCTTGGTTTTGATCTTGAGAGAAGCAAGAACACTTCAAGACCTTCTCAATTTCGAAATTATGGCAGAGAATGGAGGATTTCCTGGAGGTGTAGGAGAGGTTTTTGAGGTGGGGAATCTTCTTGGAGAAGGAGTGAGAGAGAGTGTGTGTATGGGAAGTTGAAGTGTAAGAGAAGAATAAAATGATTAAGAATTTTTGGGGAAAAATGGAGCATGGGGGAGAGGGTGGCAGATTTTATGAGTGTAAGAGAGGCCCTCTCTCTCCTAATTCAAACTAAATAAATTTCCCTTCAATTTTTATAAAACCCAAATTTTTATAAAAATGCCTCTTTATGTAATTCATGATTTATTTAAGAATCTTTGTTTTTAGCTCATAAAATATGATTTATGTTTGATAATTAAATCTTTATATCTTTGATTATATCCTTATGACTTAATTATTTAAATTTTATCTAATGAGGTTCATAACAAATCTTATAGAGTTTTTAGGTTTTAAAGTTTATAAATTTGGATTTTTGGGCTCTTTAGAGTTTTTGGAACATTGTTTGATATTCACCATCATATTGAAATGAAATTAGAATATTTTAATTTATTTTTAGGGTTTTATACCCTTTTTCAATTGTAGCAAGGTTTGAAGTTAAGCAACTTACTATTGTAGTTAAGCAACTTACTAGAATCGTAAGTGTCAAGTATATTAGTCCTAGATCTTAGTTGGGTCCTAGTTTATGCAAGATTTTGACCTAATTTATACTACTAGGCCATGGCATGTTGTGCATGAATGGTTTTTATAAAGATGCATGAGTCCGAGAATGACCTGAATTGACAATTGTCACAGTATCCCCCACTTAAAAAGAATTTCGTCCCGAAATTCATTCTATGTCATCGTTTGTCATCGCATGGGAAAAGTTGTGGATACTTTTCCTTCATGAAGTCCTCACGCTCCCAGGTGTACTCCGGCCCGCGTTTTGAGTTCCATCGAACTTTCACAATCGGAATCTTACTCCGCTTGAGTCGTTTTACCTCCCTGTCAAGGATTTCTATCGGTTCCTCAACAAAGTTTAGCTTATCATTGATCTTGAATTCCTCGAGGGGTACTATCAATGCTTCGTCGGCTAAACATTTCTTAAGATTGGAGACGTGGAATGTGTCATGAATGGCGCTTAACTCTTGGGGTAATCGGAGTTTATATGCCACCGGACCAATCCTTTCAATGATCTCGAAGGGTCCAACATATCTTGGGCTTAGTTTTCCTTTCTTACCAAAACGTACAAGCCCTTTCCAAGGCGACACCTTTAGAAGTACATTGTCTCCAACTTGGAATTCTAATGGTTTTTGACGATTATCCGCATAACTTTTCTGACGATCTCTGGCGGCTTTAAGCCTATCTTTGATGATGGCAATCTTGTCAGTTGTTTCCTGGATAAGGTCGAGTCTAGTCAATTGTGTGTCTCCGATTTCTGTCCAACACAATGGAGAACGACACTTGCGTCCATACAATGCTTCGTATGGGGCACATTGGATACTCGTGTGGTAACTGTTATTGTAGGAAAACTCAATTAGAGGCAAATGAGTATCCCAATTTCCTTTGAACTCAATGACACACGCCCGTAGCATGTCTTCCAATGTTTGTATTGTTCTCTCTGTCTGCCCATCTGTCTGAGGGTGGTAAGCTGTGCTCAAATTTATCTTGGTTCCTAGTGCCTTCTGTAACATCCACCAAAATCGTGATGTAAAACGACTATCTCTATCAGAAATGATGGATAGGGGTACACCATGCGGAGAAACAATTTTGTCGATGTAGATTTGGGCCAATTTTTCCATCTTGAAGTCTTCCCGAATGGGGAGAAAGTGAGCAGATTTCGTCAGTCGATCCACTATGACCCAAATTAAGTCGTGACCTTTAGAAGTTCTAGGAAGTTTGGTAACGAAATCCATGGATATCTGCTCCCATTTCCATTGGGGAATTTCGGGTTGTTGCAATAAGCCGGATGGTTTTTGATGTTCAGCTTTGACTATTGAGCAAGTTAAACACTTCCCAACATATAAGGCAATATCCCTTTTCATTCCAGGCCACCAATAGTATTCTTTAAGATCCTTGTACATCTTATCCGCTCCAGGGTGGATTGAGTATTTAGATCGATGAGACTCCTCTAGTACCATGTCTCTCAGATCGTTAACCCTTGGAATCCAGACCCTGTCCTTAAAATAACGAACTCCATCAGGTTTGGTTTCAAATCTCACTTCCAAACCATGTAAAGTTTCACCTGGAAGATTTTCCTTGAATAAAGCTTTCTCCTGGGCATCAATGATTTGAGATTTCAAGTTTGTCTGAATTACCATTCCCAAAGCTCTCACACGGGAAGGTTTCACCCTTTCTTTTCTACTAAGAGCGTCGGCTACTACGTTAGCCTTCCCTGGGTGATATCGTATCTCACAGTCATAATCACTAAACAACTCTACCCATCTCCTCTGCCGCATGTTTAACATTTTCTGATCTAGGATGTGTTGAAGGCTTTTGTGATCGGTATAAATGGTGCACTTGGTTCCGTACAAATAATGCCTCCATATTTTAAGAGCGAAAACTATTGCTCCTAGTTCTAGATCATGGGTGGTATAATTCTTCTCATGCGGTTTGAGTTGTCTAGAAGCATACGCAATGACCTTATCTTTTTGCATTAACACACATCCTAATCCTTGATGAGACGCATCACAATACACTACAAACTTCTCTGATCCCTCTGGTAAAGCCAGAATTGGTGCATTACACAACTTGTTTTTCAGGATTTGAAACGCCTCTTCGTGTTTCTCTTCCCAGAGAAATTTTCTGTCTTTTTGGGTCAAAGATGTTAATGGTTGAGCAATACTAGAGAAATTCTCAATGAAGCGTCTGTAGTACCCAGCCAATCCTAGGAACTGTCGTATTTCTGTCGGGGTTTTGGGGGCTTCCCATTTCTTGATTGCCTCGATCTTAGCTAGATCTACATGAATTCCTCTTTCGCCGATCACATGACCAAGGAAATGTACTTCCCGAATCCAAAATTCACACTTAGTGAACTTGGCATACAATTTCTGCTCCTTCAGCAGCTCCAACACTAGCTTCAGATGTCTCTCATGATCTTCTTTGGTTTGTGAGTAAACAAGTATGTCATCGATAAATACAATTACAAACTTGTCTAGGTATGGTTTACATACCCTATTCATCAAATCCATGAAAACAGCGGGTGCGTTCGTTAGTCCAAAAGGCATGACTAAGAACTCATAATGTCCATAACGGGTTCTAAATGCTGTTTTGTGAATGTCTCCTTCGTGAACTCTTAGTTGATGGTATCCTGATCGGAGGTCGCTCTTTGAGAAGTATGAAGCGCCCTGCAACTGATCGAACAAGTAATCTATTCGAGGGAGAGGATATCGATTCTTGATTGTCAACTTGTTCAGTTCTCTATAATCAATACACATTCGGAATGACCCGTCTTTCTTTTTGACGAATAACACTGGGGCTCCCCAAGGTGAAGAGCTTGGCCGAATAAACCCTTTGTCTAGAAGTTCTTGAAGTTGTCCGGACAGTTCTTGCATCTCGGATGGCGCGAGGCGATATGGTGCTTTTGCTACCGGTGCCGCTCCGGGAATTAAGTCTATCCGAAATTCGACCTGTCTGTGAGGGGGTAGACCGGGTAATTCCTCCGGAAACACTTCGGGATAGTTTTGAACCACTGGAATCTCCTTGAGTTGCTTAGCTTCGGGTTCTCTTTCTAGCACGTGGGCCATGAATGCAATACAATTCTTCTTCAGGTACTTGTGAATCTTCATGCTTGATACAATGTTTAAACTTCTTCCTGGCTTCTCACCGTGTATGATAAGGGTTTCTCCATTGGGGAGAGGTATCCTAATGACTTTCTAGTAACAACCAATGTCCGCTCTATTCTTGGATAACCAATCCATTCCTACTATTACATCAAAACTACCTAGCTCGATAGGAATTAGGTCAATGCTAAAGAGTTTATCAGCTAAATTCAGAGTACAGCCAGGAATTATTTCATTAGCCCTAATTTCATACCCATCAGCAAGTTCAATAGTATGAGTATTCCTCATCTTTCTTGATTTCAAGTCGAGTACCGGTCTAAATGCTAAAGAAACGAAACTCCTATCTGATCCTGCATCGAATATTACTGATGCAAAATGATTGTTCAGGAGAAACGTACCTGTTATCACTTCAGGGTTCTGACGAGCTTCTTCTGCACCAATCACAAAGGCTACACCTCTTGGCCGCCCACCTTGATTTCCTTGGAAATTTTGCCTAGCTTGGCCTTGTCCATTGTTACCAGGCCCCTTGTTCAGTTTGGGACAAGCACTACGCAGATGATCAGTACTCCCGCACTCGTAACATGCCCTTTTTCCATCCTTATTCAGCTTACAATACTTCGGGTAATGGCCTGTTTGTTTACAGTTTTGGCACACTCGGCAAGCTCCCTTGTGATGGAAGTTACACTTATTGCACTTCGGAAGCGGTCCTGAGTACTGCTTTCGCTCCTGCACTTCCATGACTTCCGGTTCCTGAGTTTTCACTGGTTCTTGCTCCTGGGCTCTTACCATAAAGTTTCTTGAGACTTTCTGCTTCCTCCCTGACTTGCCTCCATACTTCTTCTCTCCCTGATCTGCTGGCTTCCTCTTGCTACTAGAGTTTTCCTTTGTCGATGCTCCCATCCTTATCACATCATTGGTTAGTCGATTTGCTAGACTTACTGCACTTTGAATGGTAGTTGGGTTTGACCTCATAGTAAAAGTTTTCAAACATAAAATAAAATTCTTCATTACCATTTGAAATTGTCTTAAAACCAAACCAATACATCAATCCCAAAATAAAGTTTTAAATGTCTTTCCCAAAAGACACCCAACATGGGTTTTCATTTCATGACAAAATAAAATAAAATACTGAAATCAGAACCAAACACTAATCGCTATCCCAACAAGAATCATCAGCACCACAATCAGTAATAGCCCAACAAGCACATAATATGCGGTCATCGCACGACATGCCACTCGTCTAGCAGCACTAGCAGTGTCAGCAGCCTCCATCGAATGCTGAAACAGGATTTCCATCCTTGTCAAGACTTCATCCAAAACTTCCCGATGCCCAGCTATTACAGCGAGACTGTGACGTAGGCCCGCTGCCATCGACTGCAATCTCCGGGACTCCTCCGGGGTCATACCTGGCTGCCTGACAGGTATCCCTATGACTTGCTGTGGTGAGGGTGCTCTCGGTCCTGCAACGCTGGGTCCTACCCCGCTAGGTCCTGTCGTGCCAAGTCCTGCTGTGCTGGTGGCTATCCTTCCTGGAATAGGAACACTCTTCCTCGCCGTCCTCCGAATACGAAGCCCATAAAGTGGTGGCTGTGGCAACACCGATGAAGGCGATGCCTCGCGTCGTTGACTCGGGGCGTTGTCATTGCTGATCTCCACCGAGTTTCCTGTATCTTCCGTATCCTCCGATGGGTCTTCTTCTACCGAGGCGGGGGGGTTACGTCGAGGGATAACAGTGACGTAGCCGGACTCATCAGCTGAGGCGGTAGCGTGAGAAGATGACGATGTCGACATAGGGGACTGAGACATAGATTCAATGAGATATGAAATAAATGACAATGCATGCCTATAATATGCAATGCTTACACACACCAAAAATTAACCTTTTTGAATTTTTGAAATAAAGTTTTCTCAAAAATTTTGTTGAACATATTCCCATTATAATTAGCTCAAGCTTTGTATAAATCTTTCCTTAATTAAACATAGGTGATCAGGCTATGTTTAATTGAGGTCCAACGATACAATTCCTGACCTAATTATATTAGTAATATGTTTGATGAAAAAAAAAAAGAATTTTTATAAGTTTTGGTTATAGGTTGTGTTTTCTTAAAGGAAAACTGATGTTCTCTATAACTTTAGCTCTGATACCACTTCTGTCACACCCCGCTAAAGCGGAAACGCAAGGTATGACAGCGACAAAGGTTTCATTGCAAAAGATAAAGATACATCACCATAGCAATATTAAAAAGTTTACAACCCATAGCTTAAACAAAACAAAGTACAAGTTTTCCAAAATGACATTGTTCAAAATATATAACTTCATAAAATAACTTCCACACGATGCAGCATGCTCTATGATGATGAATCTCTATATCCACTTACTAATTATTTCCTGAAAAAGCATGTAAAACGAGCGTCAACTATGAAAATAGTTGGTGAGTTCACAAGTATATAAAATCGTGCTTGAAATAAGGCTTTTCGTAATTACAAGTACATTGGTTTAATGATAAACCAAGTTGATTGCTATTAATGAATACAAGTTTATTGCTATAACGAGAAACGAGTTTGTATGTGCATGAGCAAACAATGAGTCTCAACCAAACCTATGACTGAAGCCCTATCGAGATCTATGCTTATCGTTCCATAGATGAATATGGTATCACGTACTCCAGCAATAGGGCGAGTGAGGAGTTGTCAATTCCTAATAGCGCTATCCATAATGACCATTGGCTCAAAGAGTTAATGGTTAGAGATAAGGGAAGGGCCTTAGTACGATAAGTTCTCATGTTCCGTGTTGCATAGACATACATAAAGAAACATAGCAATACAATAGCAATCGTGTTTGATACAATTCAATTTAAGTACAACATGCAAATAATAGTTTTTCTGGACATGCTTTTCCACCCCAAAACATAAAAACTGAAAATAGGGGAGTGCGTGAATACTCACAACGTTTCGAGTAGGTACAAGTGGTACTTTGGAATGCACCAACGTCTTACTACCGGAATCCTACGACATCAAACACACACTAGTGAGTTTCCATGTCGAAATCTAATGCTAATATACTAAATTCTACATATAGTGAAATGCCAATTTATGTTTCAGTATTTGATTTTATATTAATTGGTTACACTTTTTCTGAAATAATGAAATTCTACAAATCGTGCGATTAATTACAACATTGGAATATAAATTTTCCAAATTTTTAAGTCCTTATTACAACATAAATTCACGGAAATAGCATTCAAAGGATAAAAATTCTCAAACTTTTTATTTAACTGTTATTACACAATACTAAGCTGAGAAAATTATAAAAATAGATTTCCAAGCTGTTTAATTATATTTTATGATTTTTGAGCATTTATTCCAATAAAAATTGAAATAAATAGAAAACAGTTTCCAAAACTACCCAAACTTTTTATTTAACTGTTATTATACATAAATAGGCTGGGAAAAATATAAAAGACATTTTTCAGTAGGTATTTCTATTTTTCCTTGTTTTATTCGTTTAAATAATCTTTAATTGAAGAAATAATATTAAACAGTTAAAATAAATTACCAAAAATTTTTGTAACATCATTTACAGTATAAATAACCTGAGAAAAATATCAAAAGTGGTCTTCATATTATATAATCCGGTTTTGGGTATTTATGTGTATTTAAGTGTAATTAACTTTAGAAATTAAGAGAAAAATAGTTTACAGTGGAGAAAAATCCTTAAAATTTTTATGTAACCTCCTACTGTAAAACATGATGTTCTGGTAAATTTTCATGAATTTTGGATAATCAGAACTATTTTTCGTATTTTTAAACCATTATAATTACCAAAAATTGGGAAAAATAGCAAGGCATGATGAAAAATATTGAAATTATTTTTCTGAGTCACCACCACAGGTAAGGGCTGCGAAAATTGTTAGATACAATTTTCACACTCTCTAAAGTGGTTTTGTGATTTATTATACCCAAACAAAAAGAAAATCGGAAATCATACCAAACAGCAACAACAATCGATGAAATTTAGTGAGGGGTCATTATTCACCATAGGGGTCATCCATGAATTTATTCCAGATTTATAGACCTCTGGAAGTATTTTATGTGATTTATGCCCTTGTTTTCTTGCAATAATTTTAATAAATCAAAGAAATGATAAAAGCTCTTGAAATTTTCCAGATTATCACATGCATGTGAGGGCTTTCAAAAGGAAAAATGTTCAAATTTTATTCAGAAGGGAAATAGGGGTATTGAACCCAAACAAGTTAAGAAATGTTGCATATAATGGTGCATGAGATGTAAATGTGGCTGAAGTTCATGAATTTGAGTAGCCCATTCAGTGGGGTTTTAAGCCACGAAATTTCAGCCATCATTCACTGGATATGTTAAGTTTCTAAATTATTTTTCCCTAAATTTATGGTTGGGTTTAAGGTCATTGATCACGCAAAGCAAAAATGGTGATCACAGAAAAAGAGCTGTTTGCGCAACCATTTTGTAAAAATTGCCAAAAATCGGATATTTAATATTTTACAGTGAGACCAGTTGGGTTTGAAAGTTAACTCGTGGAACTATCCAATACAAAAAGAATATCAGGATTTGGTTAAGAAATGACCGAGTTATGGCCGTTCAAAGCTGAACAATGTAATCTGACAGATTGCATGTTTGCTTTGAGTGCATTCTTAGGGCATTTTGACAAGAACAACATGCATGCTTCGGTTAAGGTCCGATTTCTAGCACATGCATGGAGTGAATGAGCATCCAAGATGTACTAGAAATGGTTTAAATGCTTTTGGTCATGCAAGAACACAAAAGAAATGGAGAAGAAGATGTAATACTCGGTTTTGAAGTCACATGAACACATGTGCATCTTTTTCACTCCTTGCATGGGTTTGATCCCGGATTTTCACCATCTCAAACACATACATTGTGTTATGGTGAGAATCTACAAACCACAAGGGAAAAGTAAGGATTTCTAGCCATGGAAGGGCATAGAATCCGAAGAGTAGAGAAAACCATGAAGAAGAGGAAGTAAAATCATGAAACTATGAGGGAGCATTGTGTTGTTTACCTTGGTTTTGATCTTGAGAGAAGCAAGAACACTTCAAGACCTTCTCAATTTCTAAATTATGGCAGAGAATGGAGGATTTCCTGGAGGTGTAGGAGAGGTTTTTGAGGTGGGGAATCTTCTTGGAGAAGGAGTGAGAGAGAGTGTGTGTATGGGAAGTTGAAGTGTAAGAGAAGAATAAAATGATTAAGAATTTTTGGGGAAAAATGGAGCATGGGGGAGAGGGTGGCAGATTTTATGAGTGTAAGAGAGGCACTCTCTCTCCTAATTCAAACTAAATAAATTTCCCTTCAATTTTTATAAAACCCAAATTTTTATAAAAATGCCTGTTTATGTAATTCATGATTTATTTAAGAATCTTTGTTTTAGCTCATAAAATATGATTTATGTTTGATAATTAAATCTTTATATCTTTGATTATATCCTTATGACTTAATTATTTAAATTTTATCTAATGAGGTTCATAACAAATCTTATAGAGTTTTTAGGTTTTAAAGTTTATAAATTTGGATTTTTGGGCTCTTTAGGGTTTTTGGAACATTGTTTGATATTCACCATCATATTGAAATGAAATTAGAATATTTTAATTTATTTTTAGGGTTTTATACCCTTTTTCAATGGTAGCAAGGTTTGAAGTTTATTCTAATTATAGCATTGGCATTTCCTATTGTAGTTAAGCAACTTACTAGAATCGTAAGTGTCAAGTATATTAGTCCTAGATCTTAGTTGGGTCCTAGTTTATGCAAGATTTTGACCTAATTTATACTACTAGGCCATGGCATGTTGTGCATGAATGGTTTTTATAAAGATGCATGAGTCCGAGAATGACCTGAATTGACAGTTGTCACACTAGGGGTGAAGGTTTGCTTGACCTCATACACACGGATGTGTGTGGACCCTTCAGAACCGCCACAAGAGATGCTAATTGGTTCTATGTGCCTTTTACTGATGATTTTAGTAGATATGGATATGTCTACCTAATCAAGCATAAGTCAGAAACCTTTGAGAAATTCAAAGAGTTTAAGCAAGAAGTGGAGAATCAGTTGGGCAGGAACATTAAGATGTTTCGATCCGATCGTGGTGGTGAGTATCTTAGTACTGAGTTCCTTGACTATCTTAAGGAATGTGGGATTGTCTCACAATTGACACCTCCTAGGACACCACAGTTGAATGGTATAGCTGAGAGGTGCAATCGGACCTTGTTGGACATGGTTCGTTCCATGATGAGTCGAGCTTCGCTACCAATCTCATTTTGGGGGTATGCCTTAGAGACTGCCGCCCATATCCTTAATCTAGTCCCTATAAAGAAGGTTGCCAAAACACCTCACGAGGTGTGGACTGGAAAAGTTCCCAATCTAGACCACATCAAGATTTGGGTTTGCGAGGCTTTCGTGAGACGCGAGACTTACGATAAGCTCGAACCCCGACGCGAAAGGTGTATTTTCATCGGCTACCCACATAAATCCTTTGGTTACATCTTCTACAGACCCAGTGATAATGTGGTCTTTGTAGCAAGAAGAGGATTCTTTCGAGAGAGAGAGAATTCATGAGCCAAGGAGATAGTGGGAGCCAAATTGACCTTGAGGAAATTCAAGAGTCAAGTGGTGAAGGAACCTCAAACCCTAGCCCTCAACCTGAGGAGGAAACTCCTATTGAGCCGACTGAAGAATCTATACCTCTGAGGCGTTCCACCAGAGTTAGGAATGCACCTGAGCATTATTATGGTTTTCATATTACTGCAGAAGGTGAGACACTTATCAGTGATAACACACTGGTAAATCTGAATGAGCCTAACAGCTACACGGAAGCCATGGCAGGCCCTGAGGCTGTTAAATAGAAAGAGGCTATGGATAGCAAGATACAGTCCATATATGACAATCAAGTTTGGAACTTGGTTGACAATGTACCTGATCGTAAGATAGGTTGGTGCAAATGGATCTTCAAGAAGAAGACCGACATGGATGGTAATGTACACACTTATAAGGCACGACTGGTTGCAAAGGGTTATTCTCAAACTCCGGGAGTTGATTATGATGAGACCTTGTCACCAGTGGCCAAGATTAAGTCTATTAGGGTTCTGTTAGCCATTACTGCATTTCATGATTATGAAATATGGCAAATGGATGTCAAAACCGCTTTCCTTAATGGAAAGTTGGCTGAAGATGTTTATATGGTTCAGCCAGAGGGTTTTGTCAGTACAGAGTACCCCAGTAGAGTGTGTAAGCTCGAGAAATCCATTTATGGATTAAAACAGGCACCTCGCAGATGGAATCTTTGCTTTGATGAGAAAATCAAAGAATTTGGCTTTTGAAGGAGTGAAGATGAATCTTGTGTCTATATCAAGGCTAGTGGGAGTATAGTCAGCTTTTTGGTACTGTATGTGGATGACATACTACTCATAGGAAATGACATCCCAACCCTGCAGGAAGTAAAGTCCTGGCTTGGGAAGTGTTTCTCTATGAAGGACCTTGGAGAAGCTGCCTATATCCTAGGGAAAAGGATTTTGAGAAACAGGAGTAAAAGACTAATTGGACTTAGTCAAAGCACCTATGTGGACAAAGTGTTGAAAAGGTTCAACATGCATAACTCCAAGAAAGGAGAGTTACCCATCCAGAGTAACGCCAGATTGAGTAAGACACAAAGCCCTAGTACTGAGGCTGAGATAGCAGAAATGAGTCGAATACCTTATGCTTCAGCTGTAGGATCGATCATGTATGCTATGACGTGTACTCGACCTGATGTAGCCTTTCCTTTGAGCATGGTTAGCAGGTATCAGGGGAACCCTGACAAGGCATATTGGACTGTGGTAAAGAATATCCTCAAGTACCTACGGAGGACTAAGGACTGGGTCCTTACCCTCGGTGGCAGTGAGGACTTGAGAGTTGTAGGGTACAGTGATGCTAGCTTTCAGACTGACAGGGATAATTTCCGCTCTCAGTCGGGCTGGGTCGTTACTCTAAACGGAGGGGCAATTACTTGGAAAATTTCCAAGCAGGAGAGAGTGGCTGATTCCACTTGTGAATCAGAGTATATAGCAGCAAGCGAGGCAGCAAAGGAGGCTATATGGCTAAAGAACTTCATCGGAGACCTTGGAGTTGTACCAGCTATAAAGGAGCCAATGGAGATTTTCTGTGACAGCAATAGTGCGGTTGCCTTAGCCAAGGAACCAAGAGATCATGGGAGATCCAGACATATTGACAGAAAATATCACTTCATCAGACATCGAATAGAAGAAGGAATCCTCGTGGCAAAGAGGGTATCATCGGATGAGAACCCAACAGATCCCCTTACGAAGGGACTGACTCGGGCTAAGCATCTCCAGCATTCTCGGAGCATAGGGCTGAAGGATGATATTAGTTTTAGTAGTTAGATAATCTTGAAATTTATAAAATGTAATTGACATTTGATGATAAATAAAAGCTGTTATTTATGAGTAAAGTGTTGCTATCTCTTGTCAATCGTTTACTATTATTTCTTTTTGCATGTTTTGACTTCCAAAATAATTATGTTATGGTTTATATCATATTATTCAAACTCTCCACAGTCGGTCATATGTTGGAAGTAGATATGAATCAAGACTGTCATGGGTTGGCTTGTAGAGGTCTAAGATGTTAGACCAAGCGGGGCTACAGCACTCATGAGTGCTCATAAGTTCTGAGTATTGGATTCAACCCACGCTCACTTGTATCACTTCATGGAATTTATCTCGAGTGATCGTGAGACGGTAATATCATATAAGTCTTCAAACCTAGAGATATGATTTGTTGCCTATGAGTTGGTTATGCATTGATTGCACGAAAACGCATTGGTAACTCGATGTTATAAACCGTGCCTTTGTGTGTAGTTCAACAAGTAGTAGAGAAAACATATGAGTCGAAGTTTATCTGTTCCTTCTAGGATTAGAAGCGATATCTGGGCCCCTCGATGTTTTTGTTTTGACCTATGTACCGGGCCCGGTCAGAACTAAATTGATGTGTTCAGTTAAGTTCTATGTCAAACAAATCAGAAATCGGGAAACAAATGTTGGACAATAAGCAAGACCATGTTCCATGTATTTGTCCAGCTGATATCTAGAACAGAGGATTATATGATCACTTATCTAAAATGGCACTTCAAGTTCAACAGAGTTTTAAGAGCTACGATTGCTGATCGGTTCCTGAAGTCATACTTGCAACTATAGTTATTAGACTTATCCAAGTGGGAGACTGTTGGATATAGTGTCTAAGTCCATAACTATATTTGGTATGTACTTGACCCGACCCGGCATGGTCCATTTGGGTTGCACTTCACCCGAACAATTTACGGATAATCTTTTGAGAATAGTATAAGTTATGATTTATTAATATATTATAAGTTCTAATATATTAATATAAAATCATATTATTTAATTAGTGTTGATCTATAATTAATGTAGAATTAATTTAGAGATCAAAAGTATGACTAATTAAATATGGGCTCTTGTATTTATATGGTGTGGGCTAATGCTTATTTGGAATGGGCTAGGCTTGCATGGAAAGTCCATGGATACTCCATGGAGCTTTAACCCATGTATCTCATGGAAATAAAAAGACATGGGTATTAGGGTTTACATGGATGTAACCCTAATCCACCACACTATATAAAGGAGGCTTTGGTTCTTGAAATTGCACTAGTTGATGTGTGTAAACTAAGAGGGCCGATTTCAAGAAGTTTGTGACTATTCTCTCAAGTTTCCAAGTTTGTGGTGATTTGTGACTTCCATTTGAGGCATCCACATTATTGGTGCTAGGCTCTCAAACTCCAAGCAATCAACTACTACTACAAGGTAAGTAATTCTACTAGTTTTATTTGATTCAAGTACCCCATGCCATGCTAGTTAGGATAAGAACCTTGGAAAAATAATTATTTGCATGTATCTTAGTCAAACATAGATCCAAGGTTTCTAGGGTTGCATGTACACCATAGGAGTGTTAGAATGCTGAAAAACCATCAATGTAATCATATCTGGGATTAATATAGCTTGATCAACTATATTGATTTGAGATATGACCAACATGTGTTTGGGAGTGATAGTGGTGTTGCGGCATGTCTAAAACTTACCAACCATACATATTCAGAAGAACTCTAGAACATAACATAAAGATTAAAATACTATAGGGGCATTTTAGGCACTATGTACTAATAACAAACATGTGAAAACAATAGAACAAATGGAGGTAGAACTATAAATATTAAGGGTTTATTACAGTTATATATAATTAAAGTTATATAGACTTAGAATATGTGATCTAGCTTCATTTCCTGTTCCTTGTTTGATTGTGGATTTAGAGCCGGGTCATTTCATCGAAGGTCGGTTATACCCAAGTTATATATAATTAGTATACACTTTATAGTTATAGTAATACCTAGAACAAGTCTTGTTAACTGTAAGTCTCTCTCGTAGAAACTTGTATCCTTAATCTATCGTTAGTAACTATATTCTATATCTCTTATCCCTATTCTCGCTTAGATAACAATGGCTGGATTTCATTTACCCAGAGACCCGTACCTCCCCGGTCAAGGACAAGATGCAGAGCTAGAAGAAAATCATGAAATTCCCTTAGATGATGGTTTTGCAGAAAATGTTCCTGAAGACAATGATTCCGAATTAGAAGCCTAATCCACGACAAAATGTCCAAGGTCCAACGCCTTCATGGGCTGAGAACTTGGGTAGGTGGAGCCGAGAGCAAGGTCAACCCTTACCCTACAACAGGGACCGAAGCTTCTACAACATAAGTGAAGCAGGCTCTGCAGACAGAATTCTTCCTATTTTGGTTGGCCGAGTGGCTCGTAATGTTGAGCTAGGAGTGGCAGCCATTCAACAAACTGTGGAGCTTGATGCGGACACGAATGCCAATACGGATAGTATTCGCAATCTTGAAATTGCTCATAACAGAGCAATGAGAGACAATGAGGCCCTGCTGCAAGAGCTAGCTGTAGCTCGAGCTGAAGTCATAGAGCTTCGAGCACGCCAGACAGTGTATGAAAGACATCTGCTTGATGTGGAGCGTCAGCTGGCTGAGTTGAGGGTTCGTCTAGATGATACCCGTCGCCAGTAGGAGATGCTCTACTCATCCTTTCTTTTGGTTTAAGAAATGGATAATACTCTACTCGTTCTCTGTTCACTCTTTTGGTTATAGTTAAGTCTGCGGTTATGTTCTAGCGTTATTTTTCATGTTTTTCAATAAGACCGCGAAAATTTCATTTTCGGTAGGTCAGTATGATGTCGATGTTTTTCTCAGAATTTGGTATATTGTAGATCTTTTGAGGGTCAAGTTTTCCAGACTTTATGTATTCAATATGCCAATGTAATTGTGACAACCCGAAATTTCTATTCTGTACAACCATTCAATTCAATAGAAGTCAGATCAGTTTCTGCTAACTTTCAAGCTTTTTGGAATAAGTTTGAGTGTTTTAAAGTTAGTACTTCATGAGATAACAGGAGAGAGGATACCCTAGGGTTTATTGTGCAACAATAATGTCCCAAAACTCCAAGAGTTTGGAGTTTACGGCCTAAACAAAGGTGTTTACGGCCGTAAACCCTAAAAGGGGGTATAAATATGACACTTAGTCATTATTTACCACTTTTCACATTTTCAAGATCCAAAACCCATTTCTCTCTCAAGTATCATCCGACTTTTCTTCAATATCTTCAACTTTGTAAGTGTTTCTATCCCTAAAAAGTTGATATCTTACTTAATCTAGTGATCATTGAAATCATTCCAAAAGTGTAGATCTTCAAGTTTCACCAAGAACACCAAGAACACACACTAGTGTTCTTGGACTTTTAGCACCTTTTCAAGCTTCTACCTAGTAAGTACTTCTACCCTAGTGTATTATAAGACTTGTTACACTTCTAATCATCAAGAAAACACCCAAGAATCAAAGGATCAAAGGTGTTTACGGTCCAAGAACACCTTGGACCGTAAACCCTAAAAAGGGTGCCAAAGTGTGCCCTAGTCTCTTACCAAGCTTTGGAAACTAGCCTAGACCCTTCCTTGATGTGCTTAGTACTTGAAAACATCAAAAGACCATAAACCATTTGGGTTTACGATGGTAAACCCAAAGACAAATGGTCCAAGGACCGTAAACTCCACAAAGGAGTGAAATGGTGCCCTAAACACTTCCTAAGGCTTAAACATGAAGTAGGAATGCCTCTTATGACCTTTAAGGCTTCAAAACACAAAATGGTCAAAGTACCATGAGTTTACGGCCGTAAACTCATGGGTTTACGACCGTAAACTCATTGAGTGATGGTCACAAAACCGTAAACTCCAAGGGAGTTTACCCTTGAACCCTAAACCCAATAGCAATGTCCTACAACACTTAGATGAAATCCTTAGCACTTATAACACTTAAATAAGGTGTTTTTCATGTCCTAGGATGTCTTAACTTTGTTAATTAGTTGTTTAAAGACTAATTGGATACATATATGTGTTATTATATGTTAACTAGGATCCTTGTGTGTGTTCAAGTCTTCACTTGACACTTAGCATCCTATACATTTCGTTCATCCAAACCACTCACTACAGGTGAGTTCATACCCCTTAATTAACATTTTAAATGTTTTTAAATGCTTTTATGGGGGGGGGGGGGAATACAAGTTGAACTATTATAGTTATTATATCAATCGCATGTGATTAATAACTACCAAACAAGTGGATTTCTTACTTTTCAAACTGTGTTATCAAACTATTTTACTTCAAACTGTTTTACAAACGCTTTTTCATATCAAATACGTTTATTAAACTCTTTTAACTTATATTCTGTGTATCTATATAGATATAGTTATATAAGTAGGATTGAAAGGACTTAGGACTTAGGACTGTGTTATCAAATACGTTTACTTCTTGTTCCTTGTTTGGTTGTGGACTTAGGGTATTCAGGTTATTTGTCCGAAGGTCGTTTGAATCCTAGTTATATATTATGTATATGTATATAGATATAAAAGTTCCTTCTTTCATTCAGTTCAATATCTTTGGGTAGCAAAGGTATACACAAACATGTTCATACATTCAAACAACATTACTAGTAAACTATAATAGGTATAGTTTAGGGAGATACTAATACTATTACTAGAACAGGGAAACATACAATGAGTCAGTTCATACATGAGTCAATAACAAACAAACAATAGATACTATGATGAGAAACAAACAATAGATACTATGATGAGAAACAAACAATAGATACTATGATGAGAAACAAACAATAGAATACTATGATGAGAAACAAACAATACATGCTAGGCAGGGAGAGAACACACAATACAGCTAGCACATTCATATACTAGATCATTATTACATTTATGTGAGCCACGTAACGGGGCATGGCACTACCTGTCATGACCGTTTTGTATCCAAAATCTCCTTAAGTGGGGAGCGTATGAGTTTGTGTATAGATCTATACTGGATTGACTATCCTACACCTTGCTGCTCGCTACAGTGGGACTTGCAAGTTTACGGGTGCCAAACGTCATTTCTTACGACGTCTTACATCGTCGTTTTTTGTATAGAGTCGGTAGCAGGATACAGGCCGATCACATGGTACTTTAAATAACAATTGGTTTAAGGTAGTTAGTACAGCAGTAGTTACTTAATACAACACTACAGTACTATTTCATTTTCCCATTACATTTACTTTGTGATCTGCACACAATAAACAATAATGTAAAAACTATATTTTTGGTTAATGATAGTAGGATTTGGGAAAATACACACTCTTAAACAATACTTATGATCTCACCAGCTTTAAAGCTGATAAACTCTTTCAAAATAACTTGTATTCTCATGTCACCAGTAGACAGGTACCGGTGCCAGGTTTTGAGAAGATGGAGCTCGTTCAAGACTCATCTTTGATTTTGATGTATATTTTTGGTGTCTATATAACTTGACAGAACACACTTGTATGAAATTATATTATTAATGCAATGGATGATGTTGTTGCTTGTTTACTACTTTGCATTGTTGTGATACTGAACATGACGTCCTCCACTCCCGAACGTTTCCGCCGTTCCGGTTTTGGGGTGTGACAGTAATCGACATGCATTTTCATACTTCTTGAAAAATAACCACTCAATTTCATATCATTCTGTTGCAAGTTATACTTTTCGTAGACTTCTATTTCCAATTCATTACAAGATTAATGTTGAACTAAATGTTTTAGTTCAGAGATGTCAAATTCATATTCACTCTTGATATCTTAGCATCTTTTTATCTTTTAACTTTTATAGAAAAAGATGCCTCCTCCTAGAAATCCAAGACGTAACACTGTTAATGAAGCACCGACGCCACCTCCGCCACCACCTCCTCAATTCGACGCTGCTATGTTTCAAGCGGCGGTCACGGCAGCAGTAGCAGCTGCCATGTCTCATATCAATACTCCTGGTGCTAGGGGGTCGGGAGCTGGTGCGCATCCTTCTAACCATGGTGAGAGTCATGGGCACTCGCAAGAGTGCAATTATAAAGATTTTTCGAATGCCAAACCCAGGACCTTTAACGGGACTGGAGGAGTTATGGAATTAAGACAGTGGATTGAGAAGACATAAGCAATTTTCGAAATCTGCTCCTGTCCAGAGAACAGCAAAGACAAAGTCGCTGGTTGTACCTTTTCGGATAGATCTTTAACATGGTGGAATGGCCATGTTAAGTCACTGACTCTGACACTGGCTAACTCTATAAGCTGGGAGAACGTAAAATCTATGCTGATGCGGGAATACTGTCCGGGAGGGGAAATTCAGAAACTCGAGCAAGAGCTCTGGGGTCTTACAATGGTTGGTTCGGACATAACCACCTATACCAGTAGATTTTGTGACTTGGCAGTTCTTTGTCCGGATATGGTTGCTCTGGAGAGCAAAAAAATTGAGAGATATATTTGGGGACTGTCACCCCAAATTCAGTCAAGTGTCTTAGCTTCGAGGCCTGTTACCTTTGACAGTGCCAAAGAGGTAGCACAGTCTCTTATTGACCACGGAGCCCGTCAAAACTCAGTGGTTGCTGCACCGGAACAACCGAAAGGAAACAACAACAACAACAATAACAACAACAACAGCAAGAATAAGGGTTGGAACAAGAGGAAGGGCAAGTCTTTACAGGAATCCTCAAAGAAGCAACAGCTAGTTGCAGTCAATGCTGCTACTGTACCTGCTGTTGTTCCTGCTAACCCTGCACCAGCTAAGCCTTATGCTGGTAATCTCCCTAAGTGCAACAAGTGCAATTTTCATCATAACGGAAATTGCCGAGAAATGCAGTGTCGTAACTGCAATAGAAAAGGGCATAATGCCCGATTCTGCAGAACACCACCCCAACTGATTAATCAAGTACCTGCCGTTGGAGTAGGTCAAGCATGCTACCAATGTGGTGATGTGGGGAGAATTTTGGCTTTGGGTCACGAAGAAGCGGTAGCAGACCCTGTGGTGGTCACGGGTACGTTCCTTCTCAACAATACTTATGCATGCATTCTATTTGATTGTGGTACTGAGAAGAGCTTTGTGAGCCATAATTTCAAACACTTGCTAAATCAAAACTCCCAACCACTAAATGAAACTTTCACAGTCGAAATGGCTAACCGGAAATCCGAATCCACCAACGATATATACATAGGAGTACTCTTACCTTGAATAACTTTTCTTTCCCAATAGACCTTATGTCGGTCTCTATCAAAAGTTTCGACGTCATAATAGGTATGGATTGGTTGTGCTCTAACCACGCTGACATCCTATGCTATGAAGGAGCCATTCGTCTGAACTTGCCAGCTAACGAAACTCTTATTATTTATGGCGACAAACCCGCAACGAACCTACTGATCATTTCTTGCATCAAGGCACAGAAGTACCTTCGCAAAGAGTATTGTGCTTTCTTAGCTCACGTGGTAGACAAAAAGCAAGAAGTGAAAGACATCGCGAGCATTCCTGAGGTCTGCAACTTTCCCGACATTTTTCCCGATGATCTTCCAGGAGTGCCTCCCGAACGACAAGTCGAATTCATAATCGACTTAATCCTTGGGGCTACCCCTATAGCCAAATCCCCCTATCGTCTTGCACCTTCTGAAATGCAGGAATTATCCAGCCAGCTTAACGAACTCCTTAGCAAAGGTTTCATAAGACCAAGCTTCGCACCCTGTGGAGCACCGGTTTTGTTCGTGAAGAAGAAGGATGGATCATTCCGTATGTGCATAGACTACCACGAGCTAAATAAACTTACCATCAAGAATTGATATCCTCTGCCTCGCATTGACGATCTGTTCGACCAACTTCAAGGTGCGAGCTAATTTTCAAAAATCGACTTAAGATTCGGGTATCATCAGTTACGGATTTTGGAGGATGACATTCCCAAAACCGCATTCAGAACTCGTTATGGTCATTACGATTTTGTAATGATGCCATTCGGATTGACGAATGCACCTGCTGAGTTCATAGATCTAATGAACAGAGTGTGTCGTCCTATCCTAGACAAATTCGTTATAGTCTTCATTGATGACATCCTTATCTACTCAAGAAGTGAAGAGGAACATGGCCAACATCTTCGTCAAGTATTGCAAAATCTTAGATCAGAGAAGCTCTACGCAAAGTTTTCAAAGTGTGAATTTTGGATTAGGAAGGTTGATTTCCTAGGTCACGTGGTCAGTTCAGAAGGAATACACGTCGACCCTTCCAAAATAAAGGCAATTGAAAACTGGTCAGCACCCAAAACACCTACAGAAATCCGTCAATTCTTAGGTCTTGCTGGCTATTATCGCAGATTCATTCAGAATTTCTTTTGAATCGCTAAACCTCTTACCACCCTGACACAAAAGGGTGTAACTTTTAGCTGGGGAGAAAAGCAAGAAACAGCATCCCAAATGCTGAAGCGAGCTTTGTCTAGTGCACCGATCCTATCTCTTCCTGAAGGGACAGAGGATTTCGTAGTGTACTGTGATGCTTCTAATCAAGGGCTTGGGTGTGATCTTATGCAAAGAGGAAAGGTTATATCCTACGCCTCAAGACAGTTTAAGACGCATGAGGTCAACTATACAACACATGACCATGAACTAGGAGCAGTAGTATTTGCTTTGAAGATCTGGAGACATTACTTATATGGCACGAAATGCACAATATTCATGGACCATAAAAGTCTCCAGCATATCTTCGATCAAAAAGTGTTGAACATGAGACAACGACGGTGGGTGGAGCTACTGAACGACTACGATTGTGAGATTCTTTATCACCCTGGTAAAGCTAACGTAGTAGCTGGCGCCCTTAGCAGAAAAGAATACTCGGGACGCTGAGTAAAGTCGTTGACCATGACAATCCATTCACATCTGTCCACACAGATCAGAGAGGCTCAACTCGAGGCCTGAAAACCTGAAAAAGTGGCAGGTGAAACTTTGAGAGGAATGGATAAAAACTTCAAAGTCAGGGATGATGGAGTCTATTGTTTCATGAATCGGATCTGGACACCAAAGTTCGGTGGTTACAGAGACGTGGTTATGAATGAAGCACACAAAACCCGATACTCCATTCATCTAGGTTCAGACAAGATGTACCTGGACCTCAAGAAACTATCCATGTCGCCTAACATGAAGGCCAAAATTGCTACCTTTGTGGGCAAGTGCCTTACTTGTGCTAAAGTCAAGGTAGAATACCAGAAACCTTCAGGTTTATTGCAACAACCTGAAATCCCTGAATGGAAGTGGGAGCGGATTACAAAGGATTTCATAACTAAGTTACCCAAGACATTGGGAGGATATGATACTATTTGGGTAATCGTCGATAGATTCACCAAATCCGCACACTTCTTACCAATCAAAGAGACCGACAAAATGGAGAAGCTAACAATAACTTACCTCAAGGAAATCGTTAGACTGCATGGTGTGCCGATATCTATTATTTCTGACCGAGATAGTAGATTCACTTCTCGTTTCTAGAAGTCTTTACAAAAATCTTTAGGAACTAGGCTAGACATGAGTACAGCCTACCATCCACAAACCGACAGAAAAAGTGAGAGGACGATTCAAACTCTAGAAGATATGTTGCGAGCTTGCGTGATAGACTTTGGAAAGGCGTGGGAAACTTATTTACCTCTTGTCGAATTCTCTTATAACAATAGTTATCACACAAGCATAAAGCCAGCTCCATTTCAAGCCCTCTATGGCCGAAAGTGCAGATCCCCTGTGTGCTGGGCTGAAGTGGGTGACACACAGTTAGCTAAAGGACGCGTTCCTGACAGTTCTCTCACTGGTCCGGAGATCATTCGCGAAACTACGGAGAAAATCTTACAAATCCGGTAGCGACTTAAAGCTTCCAGAGATAGACAGAAAAGCTACGCTGACAAAAGAAGAAAACCTTTGGAATTCCAGGTTGGTGACCGCGTCATGTTGAAGGTCTCACCTTGGAAGGGCATGATACGCTTTGGAAAGCTTGACAAGCTGAATCCAAGGTACATAGGACCATTTGAGATTCTTGCTAGAATCGGTCCAGTAGCTTACAAACTCTGACTACCTCAAGAACTAAGTAACATACATCCTGTTTTCCACGTCTCGAACTTGAAAAAGTGTCTGTCCGACGAGAGTCTTGTAATCCCACTCGACGAAATCGAGATCAACGAGAGCCTCAACTTCGTGGAAGAACCAGTAGAGATTATGGACCAAGAGGTCAAGCAAACGAAGCAAAGCTGTATTCCTATAGTGAAGGTTCGCTGGAATGCCAAGCGGGGACCTGAATTCACTTGAGAGCGCGAGGATCAAATGAAACTGAAATATCCTCATCTTTTTACTTAGTTATTTGTAATGGCTTAATTTCTTAAACTCTAATTTTGGGACGAAATTCTCTCTAACGGGGGGATGATGTGACAACCCGAAATTTCTATCTTATACAGTCATTCAATTCAATCAAAGTCAGACTAGTTTCTGCTATCTTTTAGCACTGTTAAGGGTCTGTTTGAGAGTTTCTAAGCCTAGTGTAATGTATGAATGGATGCTAGGATGAGTTAGCTTGAGATCGGGAGGTTAAATTCGAAATAGAAAATCACTCACAAGGTGTTCACGGCCGCAAACTAGGTTCACGGCCGTTAACCACTTCCTATATATATTGGAATCACTTCATTTTCTTCTCATTTCTACTCCTCCCAACCGTGAACACATCCCTTCTCTCTCAAAAAGCTTCAACCGTGAACACTCTAAAGCCTCAAAAACGTAAGTGTTTCACCCTTAAACTTATCATACTTGAAGTACTACTATCCTAGCCATGATTTTTCAAGTTTCATCATCATCTTCATGAGTTTGAAGGGATCACGGCCGTGAACCCTTCATAAGGGCCGTGAACCCTTCATAGACGCATAGGACCGTGAACACCTCATGAGGCCGTGAACTCTATACGGCCGCAAACCCATCCTTGGGTGGCCGTGAACCCCTTCCAAGCTTCCATTTGTGAGCCTAACACTTCATTTAGGGTGTTTCCTACAATCTTAGGTGGTTCCAATACTTGTTAGTAGTTACAACCACTAATTGAATACACATATATGTGAATATATGCCTTATAGGATCCAACTGTGCTTTGGAACTTCAATTGTGAACACAAGCATCCAATATCTATCTTACCTTCCAGTTCACTCACAATCAGGTGAGTTCATACCCCCGTATTTTCATAGATTTCACTATTTTAAGGGGGGGGGGGGGGGGGAATACAAGTCTAACACAAGGATTTTGTGTTATAAACAAATGGTTTCAAATATCTTATCAAAATGGATTTCAGTTATCATCAAATCAAATAGTTTTCAATGAATGTATTAAAATGACATCAAGTCACCAAAAAAGTATTTCAATATATTAAACTACTTTTAAATGTTTAATAAACTTATATTTCTTCCAGAAATCATATTTGTATATATATATATATATATATATATATATATATATATATATATATATATATTTATATAAATAAGATTTAAAAGGCTTAGGACTGATAACCCACTTTGGTTCCTTTTCCTTGTTTGGATGTGGGATTATAAATATCAGTTATTTGTCCAAGTGTCATTTAAATTTTTACTTATATATATTTGTATATGTATACAAGTTCAAAAGTTAGTTCATTAAGTTCAATTACAATTTGTAACATGTTGAGCAAGGGGTTGCATTCATGAATTCTCGGTATCAATTCAGAAAGTACATATAAATTATAATAGGTATAATTTATGAATCACAGAACATTAATTCAATATTCAAGCATACTAAAGTACATTGTTTTACAAAGGTTTGATTCAAAACTAATCAAGGATATACATCATTCAGATACATGTTAAGAATACTAATTCAAGAACATACTGTCAATCATTTATTTCAGAATGATTGGGTTTTTCATATCTATTATACATATAACGTTTATATGCTTTTTCTGAGTCATTTGATACAGGTTGTTTAATTCATTTAAACAATATAGTTAAAGTCATGACATTATTGATGGGTTTTGAGCATTTTAACACTCCTATGGTGTACATGCAACCCTAGAAACCTTGGATCTATGTTTGACTATGATACATGCAAATAATTATTTTTCCAAGGTTCTTATCCTATCTAGCATGGCATGGGGAACTTGAATCAAATAAAGTTAGTAGAATTACTTACCATGTAGTTGTAGTTGATTGCTTGGAGTTTTAGAGCCTAGCACCAATAATGTGGATGTCTCAAATGGAAGTCACAAATCACCACAAACTTGGAAACTTGAGAGAATAGTCACAACCTTTCTTGAAATCGACCCTCTTAGTTTATTCACCACAACTAGTGCCATTTCCAGAACCAAAGCCTCCTTTATATAGTGTGGTGGATTAGGGTTACATCCATGTAAACCCTAATACCCATGTCTTTTCATTTCCATGAGATCCATGGGTTAAAGCTCCATGGAGTATCCATGGACTTTCCATGCAAGCCTAGCCCATTCCAAATAAGCATTAGCCCACACTATATAAATACAAGAGCCCATATTTAATTAGTCATACTTTTGATCTCTATTAATTCTAGATTAAGTATAGATCAAAACTAATTAAATAATATGATTTTATATTAATATATTAGAACTTATAATATATTAATAAATCATAACTTATACTATTCTCAAAAGATTATCCGTAAATTGTTCGGGTGAAGTGCAACCCAAATGGACCATGCTGGGTCGGGTCAAGTACATACCAAATATAGTTATGGACTTAGACACTATCTCCAACAGTCTCCCACTTGGATAAGTCTAATAACTATAGTTGCAAGTATGACTTCAGGAACCGATCAGCAATCGTAGCTCTTAAAACTCTGTTGAACTATGAAGCGCCATTTTAGATAAGTGATCATATAATCCTCTGTTCTAGATATCAGGCAGACAAATACATGGAACATGGTCTTGCTTATTGTCCAGCATTTGTTTCCCGATTTCTGATTTGTTTGACATAGAACTTAACTGAACACATCAATTTAGTTCTGACCGGGCCCGATACATAGGTCAAAACAAAATCATCGAGGGGCCCAGATATCGCTTCTCATCCTAGAAGGAACAGATAAACTTCGACTCATATGTTTGCTCTACTACTTGTTGAACTACACACAAAGGCACGGTTTATAACATCGAGTTACCAATGCGTTTTCGTGCAATCAATGCATAACCAACTCATAGGCAACAAATCATATCTCTAGGTTTGAAGACTTATATGATATTACCGTCTCACGATCACTCGAGATAAATCCCTTGAAGTGATACAAGTGAGCGTGGGTTGAATCCAATACTCAGAACTTATGACCACTCATGAGTGTTGTAGGCCCGCTTTGTCTAACATCTTAGACCTCTACAAGCCAACCCATGACAATGTTGATTCATATCTACTTCCAACATATGACTGACTGTGGAGAGTTTGAATAATATGATATAAACCATAACATAATTATTCTGGAAGTCAAAACATGCAAAAAGAAATAATAGTAAACGATTGACAAGAGATAGCAACACTTTACTCATAAATAACAGCTTTTATGTATCATCAAATGTCAATTACATTTTACAAATTTCAAGATTATCTAACTACTAAAACTAATATCATCCTTCAGCCCTATGCGCCGAGCATGCTGGAGATGCTTGGCCCGAGTCAGTCCCTTCGTGAGGGGATCTGCTGGGTTCTCATCCGATGATACCCTCTTTGCC
The DNA here is from genome assembly GCF_052849685.1 of Lactuca virosa. Taxonomy (NCBI): domain Eukaryota; kingdom Viridiplantae; phylum Streptophyta; class Magnoliopsida; order Asterales; family Asteraceae; genus Lactuca; species Lactuca virosa. The sequence goes on from NC_136434.1 coordinate 258,530,919, forward strand.
ACGAGGATTCCTTCTTCTATTCGATGTCTGATGAAGTGATATTTTCTGTCAATGTGTCTGGATCTCCCATGATCTCTTGGTTCCTTGGCTAAGGCAAACGCACTATTGTTGTCACAGAAAATCTCCATTGGCTCCTTTATAGCTGGTACAACTCCAAGGTCTCCGATGAAGTTCTTTAGCCATATAGCCTCCTTTTCTGCCTCGCTTGCTGCTATATACTCTGATTCACAAGTGGAATCAGCCACTGTCTCCTGCTTGGAACTTTTCCAAGTAATTGCCCCTCCGTTTAGAGTAAAGACCCAGCCCGACTGAGAGCGGAAATTATCCCTGTCAGTCTGAAAGCTAGCATCACTGTACCCTACAACTCTCAAGTCCTCACTGCCACCGAGGGTAAGGACCCAGTCCTTAGTCCTCCGTAGGTACTTGAGGATATTCTTTACCGCAGTCCAGTGTGCCTTGCCAGGGTTCCCCTGATACCTGCTAACCATGCTCAAAGAAAAGGCTACATCAGGTCGAGTACACGTCATAGCATATATGATCGATCCTACAGCTGAAGCATAAGGTATTCGACTCATTTCTGCTATCTCAGCGTCAGTACTAGGGCTTTGTGTCTTACTCAATCTGACGTTACTCTGGATGGGTAACTCTCCTTTCTTGGAGTTATGCATGTTGAACCTTTTCAACACTTTGTCCACATAGGTGCTTTGACTAAGTCCAATTAGTCTTTTACTCCTATTTCTCAAAATCCTTATCCCTAGGATATAGGCAGCTTCTCCAAGGTCCTTCATAGCGAAACACTTCCCAAGCCAGGACTTTACTTCCTGTAGGGTTGGGATGTCATTTCTTATGAGTAGTATGTCATCCACATATAGTACCAAAAAGCTGACTATACTCCCACTAGCCTTGATATAGACACAAGATTCATCTTCACTCCTTGAAAAGCCAAATTCTTTGACTTTCTCATCAAAGCAAAGATTCCATCTGCGAGGTGCCTGTTTTAATCCATAAATGGATTTCTCGAGCTTACACACTCTACTGGGGTACTCTATACTGACAAAACCCTCTGGCTGAACCATGTAAACATCTTCAGCCAACTTTCCATTAAGGAAAGCGGTTTTGACATCCATTTGCCATATTTCATAATCATGAAATACAGCAATGGCTAACAGAACCCTAATACACTTAATCTTGGCCACTGGTGAAAAGGTCTCATCATAATCAACTCCCGGAGTTTGAGAATAACCCTTTGCAACCAGTCGTGCCTTATAAGTGTGTACATTACCATCCATGTCGGTCTTCTTCTTGAAGATCCATTTGCACCCAACTATCTTACGATCAGGTACATTGTCAACCAAGTTCCAAACTTGATTGTCATACACAGACTGTATCTCGCTATCCATAGCCTCTTTCCATTTAGCAGCCTCAGGGCCTGCCATGGCTTCCGTGTAGCTGTTAGGCTCATCCAGATTTACCAGTGTGTTATCACTGATAAGTGTCTCACCTTCTGCAGTAATATGAAAACCATAATAATGCTCAGGTGCATTCCTAACTCTGGTGGAACGCCTCAGAGGTATAGATTCTTCAGTCGGCTCAACAGGAGTTTCCTCCTCAGGTTGAGGGCTAGGGTTTGAGGTTCCTTCACCACTTGACTCTTGAATTTCCTCAAGGTCAATTTGCCTCCCACTATCTCCTTGGCTCATGAATTCTCTCTCTCTCTCGAAAGAATCCTCTTCTTGCTACAAAGACCACATTATCACTGGGTCTGTAGAAGATGTAACCAAAGGATTTATGTGGGTAGCCGATGAAAATACACCTTTCGCTTCGGGGTTCGAGCTTATCGTGAGTCTCGCGTCTCACGAAAGCCTCGCAAACCCAAATCTTGATGTGGTCTAGATTGGGAACTTTTCCAGTCCACACCTCGTGAGGTGTTTTGGCAACCTTCTTTGTAGGGACTAGATTAAGGATATGGGCGGCAGTCTCTAAGGCATACCCCCAAAATGAGATTGGTAGCGAAGCTCGACTCATCATGGAACGGACCATGTCCAACAAGGTCCGATTGCGCCTCTCAGCTCACCACCACGATCGGATCGAAGCATCTTAATGTTCCTGCCCAACTGATTCTCCACTTCTTGCTTAAACTCTTTGAATTTCTCAAAGGTTTCTGACTTATGCTTGATTAGGTAGACATATCCATATCTACTAAAATCATCAGTAAAAGTCACATAGAACCGATTAGCATCTCTTGTGGCGGTTCTGAAGGGTCCACACACATCCGTGTGTATGAGGTCCAACAAACCTTCACCCCTAGCACAAGTGCCAGTAAAAGGTGACTTTGTCATTTTACCAAGCAAACAAGATTCACAACTATCATCTGACTTTAGGTCAAATGACTCCAAGACTCCATCCTTTTGGAGTTGGCCTATGCGTTTCTTGCTTACATGTCCATGACGACAATGCCATAAGGATGCTTTATCTAAGCTAGTGGAAGAGTTAATACACAATACATTATATTCCTAGATTATCTACAACAGATACAGTTTCATACACGCCATCACAAGGTAATGCTTGAAAATAAAGAACATTATTAAAGAAAGCATCAATACTACCATTATTATTATCAAAATAAAAGGTAAAACCTTGTTTATACAATGCATGAAACGAAATAACATTTCTTGCCATTTCTGGCGAATAATAACATTTATTCAAAGCTATAAGATATTTGAAGGTAGGTGAATGACGATTCACCAATTTCCACCATGAAAAACGAAATATTTAATTAGGTTTTAATTGGTTTAGAAACTCCTAGATTCTTTGAGATTCATTGAACTTTCTTCAATGGCATGTTTCAATCTCGAGTGTGCCCTTCAAGTTTTGTGACTGGGATGCCGAGGATCACAAAACATGGTGTGAAGTAACCATGCAAATTACTTGGTACCCTTAATGTATTACCCCTCAATTGATGTGCCGGTTAACCACACACGCTCCATCGATACTATGATAAACATTAAGTCACCCTTTACCTACCTTGTTAAGTTCAAGTTAGTGTGCCGGTTAACCACACACGCTCCACTAACGACTTAAACAAAGTGTAAAGTGTAATTTCATGGATTAGCACCTTATTCACATTTTCCTAAAATAACTAATATTGGGAATTCAATAAAGTTTAGTTACTTTAGTATTATCATTATACTTTTAATGAGAATTTATAAGTCCTTGTCCTACCCGTTCGGCTAACGACCCTCCACCGATCAAGGAAGCGGTGGGTGAGAGTGGACACCCATTAAGTTGCCATTTTATAGGCAACAACCTTATACCCCCTTATAGACCGGCTTCGTGAATGAGGCGTACTAGCGGTAAGACGACTTGATCTTATACATATATAAATATTATTAAACTTATAATATTATAAAGTATAAGGGTTGAATTTTAACTTTTAAAATTCTAGGGGTTGGAACTAAAGTTTTTAATATGACTTTACATGTTCCAAAACTTGAGGGCAAGTTTTGTAAACTTTCAAAACTTTTCATTTCTCATAACTTATGAGTTAATGGTTATTAAAAATGAAGACTCTTCATTTTTTTTGTAACCTATGTGTTCTTTTAATGGTTATTTATAAATATGACTTTTGGTTATCCATAACTTAAGAACTAGTTATGGACTCCATTAAAACACATAAAGATCAAGAATTAATCTAATCAATTATTAGCACATAATTTCTATGATCTTCTAAACTCATATGTTTATGAATGTTCATATCAAAAATTTCAAGAATCGTAAGTACATATACAAAAAACTTGAAATTTTGATACGAGCTTTTGAACAAAACTTCGACTTTCAAGTTTTTTTTTTTTTTTTTTTTTTTTTTTTTTTTTTTTTTTGCATCAAGTATCAAATAAACAAACCTGGCTCTGATACCACTGATGGGTTTTGAGCATTCTAACACTCCTATGGTGTACATGCAACCCTAGAAACCTTGGATCTATGTTTGACTATGATACATTCAAATAATTATTTTTCCAAGGTTCTTATCCTATCTAGCATGGCATGGGGAACTTGAATCAAATAAAGTTAGTAGAATTACTTACCTTGTAGTTGTAGTTGATTGCTTGGAGTTTTAGAGCCTAGCACCAATAATGTGGATGTCTCAAATGGAAGTCACAAATCACCACAAACTTGGAAACTTGAGAGAATAGTCACAACCTTTCTTGAAATCGACCCTCTTAGTTTATTCACCACAACTAGTGCCATTTCAAGAACCAAAGCCTCCTTTATATAGTGTGGTGGATTAGGGTTACATCCGTGTAAACCCTAATACCCATGTATTTTCATTTCCATGAGATCCATGGGTTAAAGCTCCATGGAGTATCCATGGACTTTCCATGCAAGCCTAGCCCATTCCAAATAAGCATTAGCCCACACTATATAAATACAAGAGCCCATATTTAATTAGTCATACTTTTGATCTCTAAATTAATTCTAGATTAATTATAGATCAACACTAATTAAATAATATGATTTTATATTAATATATTAGAACTTATAATATATTAATAAATCATAACTTATACTATTCTCAAAAGATTATCCGTAAATTGTTCGGGTGAAGTGCAACCCAAATGGACCATGTCGGGTCGGGTCAAGTACATACCAAATATAGTTATGGACTTAGACACTATCTCCAACAATTATAACCAGAATCTCCAGTCGGGGATCGAAACAATGTGTGTATAGATCTATATTGGGATTGACAATCCCGCACTCAAACTGCTAGCTACAGTCAGGCATACACGCCTATGAGTGACAGTTGTTATCAACAGCTTTCAACGCATTCATAGCGTTGGGTCAGGCCATCTAGTCAGTATGGTTATAATAGCTCATATAAAAGATATTAACAATACGTTAGTGTATAATTAACTAAACATAAGTAGATTTTCAAAGTACTAGTTTACAAGATACAATTTACAGTATTACATTATAGTTTACAATAACAGTTGATGAAACCAGGCGCACTCTCAGTTACAAGTTTACAAAAGGAATACAAGTATAGAACATTAGTTTACAAACAGAACGGTTCTATGTAATTAAAACCACTTTTCATATACAGCAGAAGATATAGGATTTTCTGGAACAGTTTACATATTCAAGAAACAGAAAACATTCATTCAAACAAAAATACTTATGCACTCACTCAACTTTATGTTCATACTCTCTTTTCAAATTACTTGTATTCTCAGGGAACCAGTAGACAGGTATACCCCGAGCTTTTGAGAAGATGGAGCTATTTGTGTCTTGTCTTCTTCTTTTGTATAAGTATTTGGTTTCAGTATAAAATGATGAAACACATGTAAATACTTATACTTTTTAAATAAAGTGGTTGTTTGTACTCTGATTAATATAATGCATGTGTTGTGATACTACAAATGAAGTCATCCACCCTTGGAAGTTTCCGCCGTCTGGTTTGGGGGTGTGACATAACGCCCCTCAAAACATTTAAAACAGTTTAAAAGATTCATTACGGGGTATGAACTCACCTTATGTGGGTGATTCAAGCGAATATGCGCGTAAGGATAAGAAGTTCCACGAATGAAGTCCCGAGACTTAACGAGTCCTAAATGACATATAATGGCATATATTGACATAAATATAGTGTTTAGGAGCAACCAAATGCAAGGAAACACCTTCCGGGACTAGGAAACACTTTGACCAAGTGTTGGAATCACATGTGATTCAAATTAAGGGAGTGTACGGCCATGACAAGGAGTGTGCGGCCGCACACTCATGGTAATGAGTGCACAAAACCGTTATCTAAAGGTGGGGAGGTTTGTGGGACAATTGCTCCACAAGTGGTGAAGCTAGAAACGCATTTTGGAGGCCATTTTGGGGTCTTTTAAGGGGTGTACGGCCACAACTGTGTGTGCGGCCGCACACACCATACCAATATGAGTTCTGGGCAGTTCAAAGGACTTAAACAAGTGTTCTTAACAAGATCTAAGCTTAACGAAAGGGTACTTACGATCCGTAGGCTTGAGAAGGATCAAAATCACCAAGAACAAGTGTGTGTTCTTGGTGTTCTTGGTGTAACTTGAAAATCTAGACAAAACATGATTTCAAATGGATGAAATCAAAGGATGTTACTAGGGAATGAAGGATAACAACAAATCAAAACGGAAGAAAGGCTTACTTTCTTGAAGATCGGGTGAAAGACTCGATGATAGTTGAGAGAGAAATCCGATTTCTAGGCTTGGAAACTGAACGAATGGCTTGGAAATGGAAGGATAACACTCTTGAGGAGGGGGTGTACGGCCGCACACACATGTGTGTACGGCCGTACACTCCCTCAAATGGAGTGTAGGGCTTGATTTTGGTGCTAGAAGTGTACGCGATCCAATCCTATACTCAATGCTTGAATGTACGGACCTTTGGACTTTTAAACAGACTCTAAACGAGGCTAAATGATATCAGAAACAAGTCTAACACTTATTTGAGTCGACTGGCTGAGCTTTACCAGGCAAAAATTTAAAAAATTTCGGGTTGTCACAGCCACCAATATTGTTGCTTCAGATCCAAGTACATTTTATCAGCACCGGGATGGACTGAATATCTTGTCTTGTACGCTTCGTTCATGACCATGTCTTTGAACCCTCCAAACTTTGGGATCCAGATTCGGTTCATGAGGTAATAAGCTCCATCCATTTTGATTTCGAGATTCTTGTCCATCCCACGTAGCGCTTTGGTCACAACGTTTTCTGACTTCAGGGCCTTTAGTTGAGCATCCCTGATTTGCATGGACAAGTGAGATTGGATGGTCAATGTTAGGGTCTTCGTTCGTCGACTCGTGTATTCCTTCCTACTCAGGGCATCGGCCACCACATTAGCCTTGCCTGGGTGGTACTTGATCTCTCATTCATAATCGTTGAGCAGTTCTACCCACCTTCGTTGTCTCATGTTTAACTCCTTTTGATTTAGAATGTTATGGAGGCTTTTGTGGTCCGTGAAGATGGTGCACTTTGTACCATAGAGGTAGTGCCTCCAAATTTTTAGGGCGAAGACCATGGCTCCCAGCTCGAGATCATGGGTGGTATAGTTTATTTCGTGGGTTTTCAATTGTCTGGACGCGTAAGCTATCACTTTTCTGCGCTGCATAAGAACACAACCTAAGCCCTGATTTGAAGCGTCGCAATATACTACGAAATCTTTTGTTCCCTCTAGTAAAGATAAAACTGGAGCACTACAGAGGGCTCGCTTCAGGGTTTGAAAGGCAGCTTCTTGTTTGTCAGTCCAGATGAAGGGTACGCCCTTCTGGGTTAGAGTGGTGAGGGGCTTGGCAATCTTGGAGAAATTCTGAATGAACCTTCTGTAGTAACCAGCAAGGCCCAAGATTGCCTGATCTCCGTTGGCGTTTTTGGAATCGCCCAGCCTTCAATAGCTTTCATCTTGGAAGGATCCACATGAATTCCCTCCTCACTGACTACATGACCCAAGAAATTGACACTGCGAATCCAGAACTCGCATTTGGAGAGTTTTGCATATAGCTTTTCAGCTCTAAGAGTTTCCAAGATCTGGCATAGATGCTGACTGTGCTCCTCCTTACTTTGAGAGTATATGAGTATGTCATCAATGAAAACGATTACAAAATTTTCGAGGAATGGGCGGCAGATTCGATTCATGAGGTCCATAAATGCTGCGGGAGCATTTGTCAGACCGAAGGGCATAACAACGAATTCAAAATGGCCATATCGTGTTCGGAAAGCAGTTTTAGGAATATCTTCTTCCCGAACATGTAGTTGATGATAACCGGACCTTAGATCTATTTTAGAAAAATAACTGGCTCCTTGAAGCTGGTCGAATAGATCATCAATCCTAGGGAGTGGATATCGATTTTGATGGTGAGTTTGTTCAACTCCCGATAGTCGATGCACATTCTGAAGGATCCGTCCTTCTTCTTGACAAACAAGACCGAAGCTCCCCAAGGTGAGAAGCTCAGCCTGATGAATCCTTTGTCTAAGAGTTCACTTAATTGACTTGATAACTCCTACATTTCGGCAGGAGCTAACCTGTAGAGTGATTTGGCAATTGATGTGGCTCCCGGTATTAGGTCGATTCGAAATTCGACCTGTCTTTCTGGGGGTATTCCTGGAAGGTTTTTGGGAAATACATCCAGAAAGTCACATTCCACTGGGATATCTTTGATGTTTATTTCCTCTTTTGTTTTATCCACAACGTGGGCGAGGAAGGCATAATTTTTCTTGTGCATGCATTTTTGTCCCTTGATACACGAGATAAGACGGAGATTGGCGCTAGGTTTATCACCGTAGATTATTAGGGTTTCGTGGTTGGGGAGGTGAAGGCGAACGGCCTTCTCGTGGCACATAAGATCAGCATGGTGGGGGCTTAACCAATCCATGTCGATTATCACATCAAAACTCCTAATATTAACTAGCATCAAATCTATTTGAAATGAGTGGTTGTTTAATGTTAACGTGCATCCTACGTAAATGTCTTTGGTTGTTTCGGTTTTCCCATTAGCCATCTCCACCATGAAGGCTTCGCTTAGCTTTTGGGGTTGTTGGTTTAGTAAGTGTTTGAATTTATTACTCACGAAACTCCGCTCAGCCCAATATCAAATAGAATGCATGCGTAAGTGTTGTTGAAGGGAAACGTACCAGTAATGTCACACCCCAAAACCAAGAACGGCGGAAACATTCAGGGGTGCAGGACGTCAGGTAAAGTATCATAACAGTGCAAAGTAGTAAACAAGCAACAACATCATCCATTGCATTAAAAGTAAAGTTTTAATACAGGAGTGTTCTTTCATTGTAATAAGACACCAAAATATGTAAACAAAATAAAGACGAGTCTTGTCTGTGCTCCGTCTTCTCAAAACCCTAGTCATCGTACCTGTCTACTGGTCACCTGAGAATACAAGTTATTTTGAAAGTGTAGATCAGCATAAAGCTGGTGAATTCATAAGTATTATGGTGTCATTGATTCGAAAAGCTGTTATGAAAGACTTGTAAATGTTTAATGAAACATTTAGTATAAGTGTGAAAACCCTAGAAAATCCCATATTTCCTACTACTACAAAAAGTAGTCTTCTACCAAGACCCGAATGCTTTGAAGGTTTGCATTTCTGTATCAATGAAGATTTTTCCCATGTGCAACTATTATTATAAATATATAGTCTACCACATTGTTTATGTGAATGTGTCACAAAATAAAAGTAATAGGGAAAATTATATAATAATTGAAATCGTATCCTTTTGCCGTAGGATAATCACGGCGTGGAAACTCGCCGAACAGTACAACCGAGAACATCCGTCGATGAACAGGTCCCGCTGTAGCTAGCAGCCAAGTGTAGCATGGTCAGTCCCGTATAGTATATATATAGTATTTCTCTCTAGATAACATGTAATAGTATCTCTTCATATAGTAGTATAGACTCATGAATGAACTGACTCTTGTGTAATTCCTTGTAATAGGAATAGTAATTTTTATCCCCTAAACTATACCTATAATAGTTTACTGGAATGTAAATTGAATGTCTAAGTAGGTTTATACACCCTTGCTACTCAAGAGTGTTGGAACTGAAGAAAGAATGAAAGCTCTCATATCAATACATATATACATGAAACATAAGTGTATAGATATGGTTTTTAACAGTAAATTGAAAGAGGTTTTGTAAAACATTTAAGAGTTTTGAACAATAAATAATAATGACTTGATGTCAGATTATAAAATAATTCAAAAGTAATTTGTTGATAACAAAGTAAAAATAACCGAAAAGCATTGTATTTATCACATTTTGAAGTATGTGAAATCAGTTGTTTGAAAACACAGTTATAAATCACATGTGATTGATTCTATAACTTCCTGTTTTCTACTTGTATCCCCCCCATGAAAACATTTAAAATCATTTAAAAGATTGATTAAGGGGTATGAACTCACCTGTAGTGAGTGGTTTGGATGAACGGAATGGATAGGATGCTAGGTGTCAAGTGAAAACTTGTACACACACAAAGATCCTAGTTAACATATAATCACACATATATGTATCCAATTAGTCATTTAAACAACTAATTAACCATGTTAAGACATCCTAGGACATGATTTACACTTTATTTAAGTGTTACAAGTACTAAGGATTGCATCTAAGTGTTGTAGAACATTGCTATTGAGTTTAGGGTTCAAGGGTAAACTCCCTTCCAGTTTACGGTTTGGTGACCATAACTCATTGAGTTTACGGTCGTAAACCCATGAGTTTACGGCCGTAAACTCATGGTACTTTGACCATTTTGTGTTTTGAAGCCATAAAGACCATAAGAAGCATTCTTACTTCATCTTTAAGCCTTAGGAAGATATTAGCGCACCATTTCACTCCTTTAGGGAGTTTACGGTCCTTGGACCACTTCTCCTTGGGTTTATGGTCGTAAACCCAAATGGTTTATGGTCTTTTGATGTTTTCAAGTACTAAACACATCAAGGAAGGGGTCTAGGCTAGTTTCCAAGGCTTGGTAAGGGACTAGGGCCACTTTGGCCCCTTTGTTAGGGTTTACGGTCCAAGGTGTTCTTGGACCGTAAACACCTTTGATCCTTTGATTCCTTGAGTTTTCTAGATGATTAAGAAGTGTAACAAGCCTTATAACAAGCCAAGGTAAGAGTACTTGCTATGTAGAAGCTTGAAAGGGTGCTAAAATTCCAAGAACACTAGTGTGTGTTCTTGGTGTTCTTGGTGAAACTTGAAGATCTACACTTTTGGAATGATTTCACGGATGGAATCATGTAAGATCACTAGATTAAGTAAGATATCAACTTTTTAGGGATAGAAACACTTACAAAGTTGAAGATCTTGAAGAAAAGTCGGATGATACTTGAGAGAGAAATGGGTTTTGGATCTTGAAAATGTGAAAAGTGGTAAATAATGACTAAGTGTCATATTTATACCCCCTTTTAGGGTTTACGGCCGTAAACACCTTTGTTTTGGCCATAAACTCCAAACTCTTGGATTTTTGGGACATTATTGTTGCACAATAAACCCTAGGGCATCCTCTCTCCTGTTATCTCCTGAAGTACTAACTTCTAAACACTCAAACTTACTCCAGAAAGCTTGAAAGTTAGCAGAAACTGTTCTGACTTCTATTGAAGTGAAGGGTTGTACATAATAGAAATTTCGGGTTGTCACATCATCCCCCCGTTAGAAGGAATTTCGTCCCGAAATTAGAGTTTAAGCAAATAAGTAGTTACAAATAACTAAGTAAAAAGACGAGGATATTTCAGTTTCATCTGATCCTCTCGCTCCCAAGTGAATTCAGGTCCTCGCTTGGCGTTCCAGCGAACCTTCACTATCGGGATACGGCTTTGTTTCGTTTGCTTGACCTCCCGGTCCATGATCTCTACTGGTTCTTCCACGAAGTTGAGGCTCTCGTTGATCTCGATCTCGTCGAGTGGGATTACAAGAGTCTCGTCGGACAGACACTTTTTCAAGTTCGGGACGTGGAAAGTAGAATGTACGTTACTGAGTTCGCGTGGTAAGTTAAGTTTGTAAGCTACAGGGCCGATTCTTGCGAGAATCTCGAAAGGCCCTATGTACCTTGGATTTAGCTTTCCACGCTTTTCGAAGCGTATCAAGCCCTTCCAGGGTGAGACCTTCAATAGAACACGGTCGCCCACCTGGAATTCCAACGGTTTCCTTCACTTATCAGCTTAGCTTTTCTATCGGTCTCTAGAGGCTTTCAATCGTTCACGAATCTGAACGATCTTCTCTGTCGTTTCCCGAATGATCTCCGGACCTCTGAGAGTGCTTTCAGGAACTCGTCCTTTAGCTAACTGGGTATCTCCCACCTCAGCCCAGCACAGAGGGGATCTGCACTTTCGGCCATAGAGGGCTTCGAATGGAGCAGCCTTTATGCTCGTGTGATAACTGTTGTTGTCGGAAAATTCGACAAGGGGTAAATGAGTATCCCATGCTTTCCCAAAGTCCATCACACAGGCTCGCAACATATCTTCCAAGGTTTGGATAGTCCTCTCCCTTTGTCCGTTGGTCTGTGGATGGTAGGTTGTACTCATGTCCAGCCTAGTTCCTAGGGAACTTTGTAGCGAATGCCAGAACCTCGAAGTGAATCTACTATCTCTGTCCGAGATAATGGATATGGGAACACCGTGCAGTCGTACAATCTCCCAAATGTAGGTTCTTGTAAGTTTCTCCATTTTGTCCGATTCTTTGATAGGCAGGAAGTGTGCAGACTTGGTCAATCTGTCGACGATGACCCATATGGTATCAAGTCCACCCGTTGTCTTGGGCAACTTGGTTATGAAGTCCATAGTGATCCGCTCCCACTTCCATTTCGGTATCTCTGGTTGTTGAAGAACACCGGAGGGTTTCTGGTATTCGACCTTGACTTTGGCGCAAGTAAGGCATTTACTTACGAAGGTAGCAATCTCTGCTTTCATGTTAGGCCACCAGTATAGCTTTTTAAGATCCAGATACATCTTATCTGAACCTGGGTGGACGGAATAACGAGTGTTGTGTGCCTCGGTCATGACCAAGTCTCTGAAGCCACCGCGTTTCGGTGTCCAGATCCGATCCATGAGGTATAAGGTTTCGCCACCCTTGACTTCCAAGTTCTTATCCATCCCTCTCAGGGATTCACTCGCCAGATTTTCAGGTTTCAAAGCGTCGAGTTGAGCCTCCTTAATTTGCGTGGACAAGTGTGAATGGATAGTTAGAGTCAAAGATTTGACTCTACGACCAGAGTATTCTTTCCGACTTAGGGCGTCGGCTACTACGTTGGCTTTACCTGGATGATAATGAATTTCACATTCGTAATCACTGAGTAGCTCGACCCACCGTCGTTGTCTCATGTTGAGCTCCTTCTGGTCGAATATATGTTGTAGGCTTTTTTGATCTGTAAAGATAGTACTTTTTGTACCATACAGGTAGTGTCTCCAGATCTTCAGAGCAAACACAACTGCTCCTAGTTCAAGATCGTGGGTGGTGTAGTTGACCTCGTGTGTCTTCACCTGTCTCGAGGCATAGGCGATGACCTTACCTTGTTGCATCAGAACACAGCCGAGCCCTTGATTTGAAGCATCGCAATAGACAACGAAGTCTTCTATCCCTTCGGGGAGGGATAGTATTGGTGCGGTGCACAAGGCTCGCTTGAGCGTTTGGAACGCTCTCTCTTGCTTCTCTTCCCAGTCAAAGGCCACGCCCTTCTGGGTCAGTGTTGTAAGAGGTTTCGCAATGCGGGAGAAGTTCTGAATGAACCTGCGATAGTAGCCAGCGAGACCTAGAAATTGACGAATTTCTGTAGGTGTCTTCGGTGCTGACCAGTTCTCAATGGCCTTGATTTTGGAAGGGTCCACGTGAATTCCCTCTTCACTAACTACGTGGCCCAAGAATTCGACTCTTCGAATCCAAAATTCGCACTTGGAGAACTTTGCATAGAGCTTCTCCGATCGTAATGTTTCTAAGACTTGACGAAGATGTTGACTATGTTCCTCCTTACTACGAGAGTAGATGAGTATGTCATCGATGAAGACGATGACGAACTGATCCAAGTAAGGATGACACACCCTATTCATTAAATCTATGAATATTGCGGGCGCGTTAGTTAATCTGAATGGCATCACTACGAATTCGTAGTGCCCATAACGAGTTCGGAAGGCTGTCTTGGGAACATCCTCCTTTAACACTCGTAGTTGGTGGTACCCGGATCGTAAATCTATCTTCGAGAAGTAGTTGGCTCCTTGAAGTTGATCAAATAAATCGTCAATGCGGGGTAAGGGATAACGATTTTTAATGGTAAGCTTGTTGAGTTCCCTGTAGTCGATGCACATACGAAACGATCCGTCTTTCTTCTTGACAAACAAGACCGGTGCTCCGCATGGTGAGAAGCTTGGCCTAATGGATCCCTTCTGGAGAAGTTCGTTAAGCTGACTGGAAAGTTCCTGCATCTCCGCCGGTGCCAGACGATATGGAGATTTGGCTACTGGAGTAGCCCCTGGCACTAAGTCGATTCTGAACTCGACTTGGCGTTGTGGTGGTAATCCTGGCAGTTCTTCTGGAAAGATGTCGAGAAAGTCGCGTACTTCTGGGATGTTCTGAATATCTTTCACTTCTTGACTCGTATCGACGATGTGTGCGAGGAATGCATGATATTCCTTTCGCAAGCACTTCTGAGCTTGTATGCACGAAATGATGCGAAGGTTCGTACTAGGTTTGTCGCCGTAGATATCTAGAGTTTCGCTGTTAGGAAGGTTAAGACGAACTGCTTTTTCAAAGCACAAGATTTCGGCGCGATGAACACTCAACCAATCCATGCCGATAATGACGTCGAAACTTTTAATTGGGACCGGCATGAGGTCTATCTTGAAAGTATGGCCATCTAAAGTTAGAGTACAACCTACGTATGTGCAGTTAGTACTTTCCGTTTTCCCGTTTGCCATTTCTACAGTGAATGATTTATCTAGTGCACGTGGTTTTTGTTTAAGCAGGTGTGCAAATTTCTGGTTTACGAAACTTTTCTCCGCTCCACTGTCGAAAAGTATGCAAGCATATGAGTTATCGAGGAGAAACGTACCAGTAACTATTGTAGGATCAGCTACGGCTTCCTCGTGGCTTATGGCCAGAACTCTTCCTACTCCGCCAGCTATCCCTGCCTTAGGGCAGTTCCTCTTGTAGTGGCCCACTTCGCCACAACCGTAGCAAGCTTGGCCCACACCGACGTTAGGAACTTGAGCGGTCGGCCTTGCTGGAGTCTTGCAGAAATAGGCAGTATGCCCCCTTCTGTTGTAGTTAGTGCACTGCATTTCCCGGCAAGGTCCGTTGTGATGGAAGGTGCATTTGTTGCACTTCGGAAGATTACCGGCATAAGGCTTCGTTGGTAAGGGATTAGCAAGGACAACAAGAGTTACCGTGGCAGCATTGATTGTAACTAGTTGTTTTCTCTTTGAGGATTCTTGCGAAGTCCCGCTTTTCCTCTTGTTCCACCCCTTTTTCTTGTTGTTGTTGTTGTTTCCCTTTTGTTGCTCGGGTGTAGAAATCGTTGGGTTCTGGTAGTTTCCGTGATCTATAAGAGATTGTGCCAGCTCTTTAGCGCTGTCAAAAGTAACAGGCCTTGATGCTAACACACTTGACTGGATCTGGGGCGAAAGTCCCCAAATATATCTCTCTATTTTCTTGCTCTCTAGAGCAACCATATCAGGGAAAAGAATTGCCAGATCACAGAATCTATTAGTATAGGTTAATATGTCAGAACCAACCATTACAAGACCCCAGAGTTCCTGCTCGAGTTTTTGAATTTCCCCTCGTGGACAGTACTCTCTCATCAGCATGGCCTTCAAGTTCACCTAGCTTATCGAATTTGCCACTATTAGGGTCAGTGACTTAACATGGCCATTCCACCAAGTTAAGGCCCTGTCAGAAAAGGTACAAGTAGCAAACTTGACCTTATTGTTCTCTGGGCAGGCGCAGATTTCAAAGAATGCTTCTGTCTTTTCGATCCACTACCTTAAGATCATAACCCCTCCAGTTCCATTGAAATTTCTGGGTTTGGCATTCGTAAAATCCTTGTAGGTGCATTCCCGGGGGTGCCCATGGCTCTCGCCATGGTTAGAAATAGGTGCACCAGTTCCTGATCCACTAGGGACAGGAGTATTGATGTGTAACATGGCAGCCGCTACGGCCGCCGTGACAGCTGCTTGGAGCATAGCAGCGTCGAACTGAGGAGGTGGTGGTATCGGTGTTTCGTTATTATTGTTACGCCTCGGATTTCTGCGAGGAGGCATCTTTTAACTATAAGTTTAGAAAGATGAAGATATTGATAAGAATTTAATAGGAAAGTTGATGAAAATGAGTCATGGACTAACTCTTCATAGCCCAACAACACGATTGAATGTAGATCTAGAACTAACAGATGATAGCATTTGGATAATAATTTCCATGAGATTAGGTACCTGTCAATATTATTGGAATTACAGATGTAACAAGTTCGGGAAAAATGGCCTAGTAGGAGGCCTTACATCAACCATGATGGGAAAATTTTTGACAGGACTATGACCTAATCAAGACCTAACAGGTCTAAGATTTACAAAGATAGGAAATTAGACCAGAGTTTTACATAACTAGGTTATATCCAAAAGAGAAGTCGATGAGATTCTATCGGCGACGAGAACTACTAGAGTGAATTCTTGATTCCGACAGAAGGCGTTCTATGTCCCTCACACGCCTGTCATATCTTACTTGCTGAGCTCGAAGCTCCCTGACTTCAGCTTGGGTTCCAGCAAGTTCTCTCTGCAGAGCTGCATTGTGGACCAGAGTCCTTTCATGAGCAGACTCTAGTTGGCGAATGCGAACTGTGTTAACGCCAGAGTTGGCGTCAATCTCCATGACTCGGTCGATAGCGGCTCGATCCCTGTTCGGTGTTCCGGGAAATCCTACGAACCATGATGGGTAGGACCCTGTCAGCTAAACCTCCCTCAGTGAGGTTGTAGAAGCTTCTGTCTCCATTGTAGGGGATGGGTTGACTCTGTTCCTGACTCCATCTATTCAAGTTTGTGGCCCACAGAGGTGTGGGTCCTTGAAATGCTGGGCGAGGGTTTGGGTCATGAGCAGCTGGGGTAGATTGTTGACTTCTGGTTCTGAGTCAGAACTATCAGAAAAGCCTTCAGCTTCGTGATCATCCAAGGGAATTGGGTGATCATTCTCTGGCTCTTCTCCGAGCCATCCAGCATTGTCGTGGTTAGGGTAGTACGGGTCGTTGTGGGGATGGAATCCAGCCATGATATCTACGCGAGAAAAGGGATATAAGAAGAAATTAATAGACATACTAACTAAGATAATTATAAGATGATCTTTATCAGTTACTTCAATACTTGTTTAGTGCATACCAGTTATATGTACTCAGGACAAGATAGACCTTCTAATAAGTGACCCTAACTCTAAGCCCACAACCAAACAAGGAACAAGAAGTAAAGCAAAGATCACAAATTCTAAGTCTATGACGTCCTAGGTACATATAATCTTAGTGTATCCACTCAGCAACTATTGACCTACTGATAAAGACCTTTTAGTTCTCTGATAAGTAGTTATAGGAACACCAAATACCCCTATGGTATTTCATTGTGGTAATGTTGGTAAGTTTTTAGACTTGTTGCCATATCACAACCACTCTTGGGCATATGCTAATCACTCCTCGGACCAGCATAGTTGACAGGCTATGCCACTTCCAAGACTGACCATACATCCCCGAGCTTACTTGTGATATTCAACAATCGCAATACTTTTGTTTTTGTCGTTGTGACACTGATTTTAGTATAAATGCAGGCATGTATACTTAATTAAATATTTTATTATTTAAAAGTATAAACTCTTGGTCAGAGTTTTTTAATCCCATTGTATTTATAGTTAGTATATCTTTTATGGGTTGATATACTCAATTCACTATAAACAGTGCTCTGATACCAACCTGTCACACCCCAAAACCAAGAACGGCGGAAACGTTCAGGGGTGGAGGACGTCAGGTAAAGTATCATAACAGTGCAAAGTAGTAAACAAGCAACAACATCATCCATTGCATTAAAAGTAAAGTTTTAATACATGAGTGTTCTTTCATTGTAATAAGACACCAAAATATATAAACAAAATAAAGACGAGTCTTGTCTGTGCTCCGTCTTCTCAAAACCCTAGTCATCGTACCTGTCTACTGGTGACCTGAGAATACAAGTTATTTTGAAAGTGTAGATCAGCATAAAGCTGGTGAATTCATAAGTATTATGGTGTCATTGATTCGAAAAGCTGTTATGAAAGACGTGTAAATGTTTAATGAAACATTTAGTATAAGTGTGAAAACCCTAGAAAATCCCATATTTCCTACTAGTATAAAAAGTAGTCTTCTACCAAGACCCGAATGCTTTGAAGGTTTGCATTTCTGTATCAATGAAGATTTTTCCCATGTGCAACTATTATTATAAATATATAGTCTACCTCATCGTTTATGTGAATGTGTCACAAAATAAAAGTAATAGGGAAAATTATATAATCATTGAAATCGTATCCTTTTGCCTTAGGATAATCACGGCGTGGAAACTCGCCGAACAGTACAACCGAGAACATCCGTCGATGAACAGGTCCCGGTGTAGCTAGCAGCCAGCTGTAGGATGGTCAGTCCCGTATAGTATATATATATATATATATATATATATAGTATTTCTCTCTATATAGATATAGTATTTCTCTCTGGATAACATGTAATAGTATCTCTTCATATAGTAGTATAGACTCATGAATGAACTGACTCTTGTGTAATTCCTTGTAATAGGAATAGTAATTTGTATCCCCTAAACTATACCTATAATAGTTTACTGGAATGTAAATTGAATGTCTAAGTAGGTTTATACACCCTTGCTACTCAAGAGTGTTGGAACTGAAGAAAGATTGAAAGCTCTCATATCAATACATATATACATGAAACATAAGTGTATAGATATGGTTTTTAACAGTAAATTGAAAGAGGTTTTGTAAAACATTTAAGAGTTTTGAACAATAAATAATAATGACTTGATGTCAGATTATAAAATAATTCAAAAGTAATTTGTTGATAATAAAGTAAAAATAACCGAAAAGCATTGTATTTATCACATTTTGAAGTATGTGAAATCAGTTGTTTGAAAACACAGTTATAAATCACATGTGATTGATTCTATAACTTCCTGTTTTCTACTTGTATCCCCCCCCCCATGAAAACATTTAAAATCATTTAAAAGATTGATTAAGGGGTATGAACTCACCTGTAGTGAGTGGTTTGGATGAACGGAATGGATAGGATGCTAGGTGTCAAGTGAAGACTTGTACACACACAAAGATCCTAGTTAACATATAATCACACTATATGTATCCAATTACTCATTTAAACA
This sequence comes from Lactuca virosa, assembly GCF_052849685.1. Taxonomy (NCBI): domain Eukaryota; kingdom Viridiplantae; phylum Streptophyta; class Magnoliopsida; order Asterales; family Asteraceae; genus Lactuca; species Lactuca virosa. The sequence goes on from NC_136434.1 coordinate 258,549,831, forward strand.
ACTAATTAACCATGTTAAGACATCCTAGGACATGATTTACACTTTATTTAAGTGTTACAAGTACTAAGGATTGCATCTAAGTGTTGTAGAACATTGCTATTGAGTTTAGGGTTCAAGGGTAAACTCCCTTCCAGTTTACGGTTTGGTGACCATAACTCATTGAGTTTACGGTCGTAAACCCATGAGTTTACGGCCGTAAACTCATGGTACTTTGACCATTTTGTGTTTTGAAGCCATAAAGACCATAAGAAGCATTCCTACTTCATGTTTAAGCCTTAGGAAGATATTAGGGCACCATTTCACTCCTTTAGGGAGTTTACGGTCCTTGGACCACTTCTCCTTGGGTTTACGGCCGTAAACCCAAATGGTTTATGGTCTTTTGATGTTTTCAAGTACTAAGCACATCAAGGAAGGGGTCTAGGCTAGTTTCCAAGGCTTGGTAAGGGACTAGGGCCACTTTGGCCCCTTTGTTAGGGTTTACGGTCCAAGGTGTTCTTGGACCGTAAACACCTTTGATCCTTTGATTCCTTGAGTTTTCTAGATGATTAAGAAGTGTAACAAGCCTTATAACAAGCCAAGGTAAGAGTACTTACTATGTAGAAGCTTGAAAGGGTGCTAAAAGTCCAAGAACTCTAGTGTGTGTTCTTGGTGTTCTTGGTGAAACTTGAAGATCTACACTTTTGGAATGATTTCACGGATGGAATCATGTAAGATCACTAGATTAAGTAAGATATCAACTTTTTAGGGATAGAAACACTTACAAAGTTGAAGATCTTGAAGAAAAGTCGGATGATACTTGAGAGAGAAATGGGTTTTGTATCTTGAAAATGTGAAAAGTGGTCAATAATGACTAAGTGTCATATTTATACCCCCTTTTAGGGTTTACGGCCGTAAACACCTTTGTTTAGGCTGTAAACTCCAAACTCTTGGAGTTTTGGGACATTATTGTTGCACAATAAACCCTAGGGCATCCTCTCTCCTGTTATTTCCTGAAGTACTAACTTCTAAACACTCAAACTTACTCCAGAAAGCTTGAAAGTTAGCAGAAACTGTTCTGACTTCTATTGAAGTGAGTGGTTGTACATAATAGAAATTTTGGTTTGTCACAAGTAACAACCGTCGGGCCTTGAACTGCCTCTCTTTGACCCAATGTCAGGACCCTGCCTGATTCTACTGCTCCTTGGTTGTTGGCTTTGGGGAAATTTCACCTAAAATAGCCAGTTCCTCCACATCCATAACAAGTATGACTGGCCCCGATGTTATTTTTATTGTTGTGGTTGTTGTTGTTGTTGTTGTTGGACTATTGGTTCTATTGGGGTTGAGATTTGCAGTACCGGGCGGTGTGCCCCTTACGGTTGCAGTTGGTACACTGCATTTTTCTGCACTCGCCGTTGTGGTGGTAGTTGCATTTGCTACATTTTGGTAAGGTTCCTGCGTAAGGCTTGATAGTAGTTTGTGAAGATGTGGCTGGGGCAGCTGGGGTTGGTGCAACTTGAGCGGTAGCAACGTGGACTGCTACGGTTTGCTGCTTTTTAGAGGATCCCTTGTTCTGTCGCCCTTTTCGTTTGTTTTCCCCCATTTTTCTTGTTAATTCCCTTCCTTCTTAGTCTCAGTCTCAGCAGTCTTGGCACCTTTCTTGTTGTCGTGATCATAAAGCTTCTGAGCTTGCCACTTTGCACTATCAAAAGTCTCAGGGTTTGCTGCAATCACGTTTCCTTGGATTGGGGAACTTACTCCCCCAAATGAACCTGTTGGATTAGATGTCTAAGCCCATAACCATTATTGGTATGTACTTGACCCGAGAGTAGCATGGTCCATTTGGATTGCATATCATCAGGACAATTTGTTAGGATGGATTCTTGAGAGAAGGTTATATATGATTTATTAATATATTATAAGTTCTAATATATTAATATGAAATCATATGGTTTAATTAGTATTAATCAAGAATTAATTTGGAATTAATTTAGTGATCAAAAGAGACTAATTAAATCTATGGGGACTAATTATGGTAATTAGTTATATTTATATGTGTTTGGCTTATGATCCATGTTGGACCAAGTTTATGTATAGATACATAATGGGTTGGGCCACATGAACCATGGATCATAATACACATGGGTATGGATTTGGGTTATACCCATGAACCTTGGAATCCTACATATAAATAGGTGAGTACATAGCCAAAAACGCCACTTATGGATGTTCTTGGAGTTCATGGGTGTTTTTTGGGTGCATGGAATTCTCTCTCAAGTTCCTCCTTTGTTCATGATGTGTTGTGACTTCATTTGAGGCTTCCACACTATTAGGGCTAAGCTCTTAAGTCCAAATACATCAAGACTTCAAGCTACATAAAGGGTATGTTACCCTAACTAGTATCTTGTATGGTATATGTCAATTGCATGCTAGTTATAGGCTTAATACCTTGGAAACAATATTACATGTATAATTAGTGAAAACATAGATCCAAGGTATTTAGGGTTGTATGTGCACCATAGGATGTTGTAGTATACAAAACGCAACAGTGGTATCAGAGCCATGGGTTGTTTTCAAATTATACTTGATGCTATTTGCTGAAAAAAGCTGAAAAATCGAATTTTTTGCAGTCTGGACAGGGGACTCGATGAGTCCATTGAGGGACTCGACGAGTTCATGTGTAAACTAATCCAACTCGTCGAGTTGGTTCTTGCACTCGACGAGTTGGAGCCCCTGACAGCATATATTCGAGTTTTTTTTGGCCTGTTTTGGATTAGAATCATTACCACAAAGTGTTTTTGTTCATAAAATTTTATTTTGATGTTATGCTAATGTTTATTCTCATCCAAATAAAGGATAAATGTCAAAGTTTCAAGACTTGCTTTAGTTTATATGTTTATGCTAATTTCTTGAATATGGATGATATTAATTATCTTGTTCTTATGAGTTAGTTTAGATTAATAGAAAAATTATGTGATAATTGTTTTCGATCCAAATTGATCTAAAAGTTGTTCATAATATGTGTTTTTGTAACTTGTCCTCAAGTTATATGAAAAGTCTCATTTGTGAATTTTAAAACTCATAAAATTTCCATAAGTTATGAAAATGAGGAGTCTTACTTTTAAATGTTTTTAAAGTCTTCCATAACTTGTCCTCAAGTTATGGAACTTGAAGAGTTTTCTCATTAAACTACTTTAAACTCATAATTTATGGAAACCAAAAGTTTTTGAATTGTTCAAAACTTTCCCTCAAGTTTTGGAATTTGTAAAGTTTCCCCCAAGAATACTTTAATACCAAATTAAACCCTTAGAATTTTAAAAGTTTAAAATTCAACCCTTATAATATTATAATATTATAGGTTTAATATTTATATATATATAAGAGTAAGTCAGTCTTACCGTTAGTAGGCCTCATTCACGAAGTCGGTCTATAAGGGGGGTATAAGGTTACTGCCTATAAAATGGCAGTTAAATGGGTCTCCACTCTCACCCACCGCTTCCTTGACTGGTGGAGGGTCGTTAGCCGAACGGGTAGGATAGGACATTAATTCTCACTTCATTAAAAGTATAATGATAAATACTAAGTAACTAAACACTTATAAATTCCCAATCTTAGTTACTTAGGAAAATGTGAATTTGGTGCTAACCCATGAAATTGCACTTTGCACCTTGTTAAGTCGTTAGTGGAGCGTGTGTGGTTAACCGGCACACTAATCTGGGACTGACAATGTGTGGCAAAGGGTAGCTTGATGTTAATCATAGATCAATGGATCGTGTGTGGTTAACCGGCACATTGATTAGTTGGTTGTAACATTAAGTGTACCAAGTTAATTTGCATGGTTATTCACTCCTTGTATATGATCCTCGGCATCCCAGTCACAAACTTGAAGGGCACAATCGAGATTTAAACATGCCATTGAATAGTTCAATGAATCTCAAAAGATCTAGGAGTTTGAATTCATTTAAAACCTAATGTTAAATTTGGTTTTTCATGGTGGAAATTGGTAAATCGTCATTTACCTACCTTCAAATATTTTGTAGCTTGGATTACGGCATCCCTCTTCCAAGTTATAAAATATTGTGTTGGATCCTAGCCTTAATATTTCATATTGGGTGTTATATTAAGGACTTAAATCAACTAAACTTGAATTTATCCCCCATAGATGTCTAGTTATGACAACTATGGTCTTCCTTATCCTTTTGGATAAAGCTATCCTAATGAAGATGATATCCCAAATGGCAATCAAGGTGAAAGATTAATCCCTTTGTTGTGCATTAATGGGACTGGAAATCATACTTCACCTCCTCCACCTCCTCCAATTGTTCTCCCTAACCCACAAGTTCTTGAAAAGATCAAAGTCACTCAATCCCTATTGGCAAGCAGTGTTTATATGTACTCTCATCTTGGAGATGAAGTCTCATATTGACAAGCTGGGAGAGTTGGGTGTCGAAGTCTCAAGGAAGTTGACTGTTGACTGGGTTCTTCAATCACTTTCCGAGTCATATAGTGAGTTCATTAAGGACTACTATGTGACAGACCACGACATGACCCTTATCGATCTTACATATTTGCTTGTTACTGCTGAATCAGCAATGATTTGGGGCACTGGTAAAGAACATTTGATTGGAAGATCAACTTCCCAAACTTCCATGGACATTTACAATGGAAACATTGGAAGTCCAGAAAAGTCTTCTCTTCCCAATGGAAAGGGATCGGCCATAGTCAACCCGGTTGACCAAATGGTAAAGAGAAAGGCTAAGTCTGAGATAGTCCCATGTACCATTACTAAAGATTCCATATGTTTCTATTGCCAAAAGAAGGGGCATTGGTTGTGAAGCTGCCCTATTTACCTAAAAGTTCACTAGGATGGTAAAAGTCAAAAAAAAAAATTATTATGCTTCAGGTAAAGTCCACTATATAACTCTATTAAGTTCCTATTTGGAGATTCTTATTACATGATGTGACTAGGTTTCATTTTGATGTTTTGTAGAATCGAAGAAAATAAAGGAAGCTTAAAGGAAGAATAAGCTAATTCTGATCGTGAAGAGATGGATTTCGTTCGCATGATCTGAAGATCAGAATTTTGAGCTGCTGAGAGTTATGATAGATTGCTTAGGAATGGATAACAACATAGTTTTCATTTGTATTTGCATTGTAAGGATATGTTTTTCCGCAATTTTAAAATAAAATAAAAATTTTTATTTTATTTATTTTAAGTATCCTTACGATGGCATTTGTGAAAATTGTTGTTTACATGTTTCCATTGATAGCAATATTGGAAAATGGATTTGATTCTTTCGTTTGTGGTAGTGTCATAATTTACCAAATAAGGAAAGATTCTCATCAACCAAGTTTCAGTTGGATAGAAACTTAGGATCATGCAACTTGTATTTCATGATGAATGAGAATTTTCGTCTTTGGGAAATTAAGACTAATTCCTTGTTCACATGTATATGTGAGTCAAGTGAAGGACTAGGAGATCGGGTACACTTGGTTGTGCGCTGATCGGGTCCACCACAAAGAACGATAAGGCTATTCGTCATGATTTACTAAATTTTAGTAAATATGGTTGGGCTTACAAGTTTAAGTATAATTCTGAAACATTGGAAAAGTTTCAATGTATGGCAGGACGAATGAGAAGAATCAAATTAGGCAGAAAGATAAAAGTTTCTCCAATCTGGAAAGATGGGAGAGTACTTCAGTATCATGTTTCATGATCATCTTAATGATTATGAGAAACCATATCACAATTGATCCTCTAAGGACATCTTAGTGCATTTATTTGACTAAGAAGAGGAATCATGAATTGTTGAAATGGTTAAATCAAAAAGATGAATCATACTTCGTTCCAAAACAAGTCTTAGAGTAATACTCCAAGATTGTAACTCGAGTGACATAATCTTAACAAAGGTTTATTACACTTGTCAAAGGTAGAGTAAAATGTTTTCTACTCTTGTACATTTGAAATTGGTGAGTTGTGATGTTTTGGATAAAACAAAGACCAACTAAGGCCAATTGTGTGAAGTGTTTGTCTTGATAAGAATCTGCACTTACTCTTGAATATTTGCTTTTTCAAGAAATGGTTCTTGACAAGAGAATCTTATATGTCAAGAGGTCAGTGGGAGTCTTAAATATCTTGAAAATTTTCAGGAACTAATCAAGAATAAAACCTGTTGTTTATCACTAGCACACGACTTGAGTTTTGTAACCTATCGTGATGACATATCCTTGTTTTTGTGCCCATTCCAGTTAAAGTTGACTATGCATATGAGTTCTATGAGTTCTCAATTATTTGCATAACAACTTGGAAGAAATGGTAGGCCCTTGTGCTGCCAGGTGGCAAGAAGTTAAGATCGAACAAGTTCAGTACATATGAGTTTGGATTTGACACTAACCTCCTCTTGTGGTTATGTTTATGACAACTTCACATGGATAGGAACACATACACCATAAAATCTAAGTGTCATAAGGTTTCTCTTCGATTCATGAAAATGATGGTGAGGAAACGCTTTCACTAAGTATATTTTAAGTAGATAGCAATTGTGATATTTGCATTCTCAAAGTCGTTAGTGGAGCGTGTGTGGTTAACCGGCACACTAACATGGACTAGTGAGAATGGCAAAAGGTCTAAACATTATGATTACGACATCCCTCTTCGTAAGTGTTTAGACACACATGTGAGCTATCTAAGGAAACATGTATGGTTTTAGGAAGCTTAGATAAAGTCTTATCAAAGCATCTTGTATCAGAAATCTGAACTTTGGTAAAATAGTCAATAAGTATTGATTTCTAGAAGTCCAGCTGATTTCTGGATACATGTCAAAGCTAGTGGGAGCATAAGTGCTATGCTAATAATGGTTATTATGCTAGTGGGAGCATAATGATTGTGGTAAGTGTTGCGAGTTAGCAATGTTAACTATAGAAAACAAAAAATGTCAATTTGCAAAGTTGCAGGATTTGGAAAGTTGTTTTTCTATAATTATAGGAGAGAAAATTATACTTCATTCCAATTCTAAAAGCTTAGATTGTGAGTCTTTAATCAAATTTAGTCATGATTACATTATTTGCGTTCTAAAATTCGATTATGATTACGACATCCTTTTTCATAATTCGGATTATGAGAACATGGCAAATAGAAATAGAAATATTATAGCAAAAAGACCGGCCTAGTATCATGTCTTTATGTGAGACATCATGAATCGTGTCCCATATGCATCGGATATAGGATCGATTATATGTGCTGTAATATTCATATGTTCTAATTTTTCCAAATGCCTAGGGCATTAAGAGGGAAAAAGGAATATAACTGGATATGACTAAAATGATTAAGCAATTGTCGAGGACAATCTGAGGTTTACCAAAGATTGGTTGCTCATGGACAGTTGGAAGTATGGTGTAAATTTTGGAAGGACCATATTGACATATTCTGAAAAGAGGCAACTCTTGTTCAGAAGTGATAGTCAAAATGGGAATATGGAAATGTTTTCGTAGGTGGAAGTAATTCTTTAAATCTGTGTAAGGTTAGAAAACTTAATGCAAGAAGGATGTTCAAAGGAATGTACTTTGAATGTGAGACTTCATTTCCATGGAATTTCTCTCCATTGGAATACTTTGTAATGTCTATTTCCAAGTCTCTATGACTTTTGTGCATAGTCATAACAAGAGGATCATTGCATATAAGTTTAGAATCTAACAGATTTCAGTAAATGGCAAAGAATCTTGTCTTCTTACATTTGCGATAAGGATTTGGAATTGTGAAATGAGTATCATTTGAAATGTTGTAAATTGATCTATTTCACAAAGTAAAGACCATAGACAAACATAGTGTGCATGCTTGGATCATGGCATAACTATTGTTTCAATTCAAGTATTAAGTTGATAAATCGAAACATTATACAATGAATAATGAGTAATCAATATGACTCAAAAGTGTTTGGACCATATAGGATTAGTATTGTTTTTGTGTTTCACTTTGCATGTTTTGACTTCCCGAATAACTAGGTTATTCAAACCGTCCACAGTCGATCATACTTTGGAAGTAGGTATTGAGGCAAGACTATCATGAATGGGTCTGTAGTATGTCTAGGTGTTTTAGACATAGCTGCAGTATTCATGAGTGCTCCTGGAATAAGATTCGAGTATTGGATTAAAACCACGCTCATTTGAATCACTTCATGGATTTTATCACGAGTGATCATGAGACAATAATATCTTATATTCTTCAAACCTAGAGATATGAGTTGTTGACTATGAGTTGGTTGTACATTGATTGTACGAAAATGCATCAGTAACTTGATGTTATAAAACGTGCCTTTGTGTATGATTCAACAAGTAGTTAGTAAAAGCATATGAGTCGAAGTTTATCCATTCCTTTTACCCTTGGAGGGATAAAAGCGATATTTGTGGGCCCCTCGATGATTTAGTGATGACAAACGTAAGTGCTCGGACAAGCTTGGACTGATTTGATTTGTTCGATTAGTCGGTCGTCATAAATCGGAAATCGGGAAACAACAGATGGACAGAGAGTATGATTATAATCCATGTCTCAGTCCATATGGTATCTAGAATGGAGGAATATATGATCCCTTATCTAGTGGACATGTTATTGACTAGGGCAGAGTTTGACAGCGGCTTTTAAGAGCTACGATTGCTAGTCGGGTTTTGGAGTTATACTTGCAATAATAGTTTTAGACTTATCCAAGTGGGAGGCTATTGGATTAGATGTCTAAGCCCATAACTATTATTGATATGTACTTGACCCGAGAGTAGCATGGTCCATTTGGGTTGCATATCATCAGGACAATTTGTTAGGATCGATTCTTGAGAGAAGGTTATATATGATTTATTAATATATTATAAGTTCTAATATATTAATATGAAATCATATGGTTTAATTAGTATTGATCAAGAATTAATTTGGAATTAATTTAGTGATCAAAAGAGACTAATTAAATCTATGGGGACTAATTATGGTAATTAGTTATATTTATATGTGTTGAGCTTATTGTCACACCCCAAAACCAGAATGGCGGAAACGTTCTGGGGTGGAGGACGTCATGTGTAGCATCACAACCAAGGGATAATAGCAATCATAGCAACACAACCATTATAGTGAATACGTAAATGAAAATAATTGCACCAGTTTGGAACTTTGTCTGAAACTTGTTTCAATTACATCAAATAGTTTGTAAAATATAAACATAAAACTCTTATTGCTCCAGCTCCTCAAAAATCCAGCAGGTACCAGTCTACTGGTTTCCTGAGAATACAAGCAGTTTGAAAAATATCAGCATAAAGCTGGTGAGTTCATAAGTGGTATTTTGTAATGAAAACTTGTTGATGAGTTTGTAAAGGTGTTCGAATAGTTTCAAGAAAATCCGATATTTTCTTTAGTAAAAATGTAGTGTTTTCAATCCTGTATAAAATCATGAATGTTCATTACTGAAAACTGTAGTGATATGCGAAAATAATACTTCATGTGACTAGCTAATGCTAATCATGATGTATAAGTATTTCGTACGTGAAACCATTGTATGATCGGTCCTGTTTGAAAACCCTGGAAATTCTCCAGTTGTAGTGTGTATTAGTTCTATTTAGTATAAATAAAACTGTTGAAGAGTGCCAACTTGCAAACTAAAGGTGATTTATACATAATGTGAGTTGTATAACCATACTTGATATGAATAGAGACCTTTCCAACGTTCTTCATGCGTTGAGTTAAATGACATTTGTCACCCCAAGCATGCCTGCCTAACTGTAGCTAGCAGTTCGGGTGTGGGATTGTCAGTCCCGAATAGATCTATTCACAAATCTCATGCTCTCCCTCCAGGAGACTCTGGTTATACTATGATAGGATTTATCCCTGTACGCCTCAGGGTACAGTATTGAAGTAGAGCCTCACAGTATCGTACAATCTAGTTTACATGTAGTGTTGTAGCGTTATACCGTAGTGAAATCCGTATGTATACCGTATGTAGTGACAATTACAGTTATGAATGTCATGTTCATGTTGTGATGTAAACTATAACTAAATATGTCATATATGTTTAGTAGTGAAAGTTTCTGTATTTGTTATGTTTCGAAAATCCCAAACTATACCGATTATAGTTTGCATGTATAGCGTAGTGAATAACGAGTCCGTAAAACTATGCCATTTAGTGATAAGTTGAAAAACTTCCCTTATGCTCAACATAGTACAAAAGGGTTAATGTTTGAGAATTGCATGAGTTTTATATTCGTTAAAAGCTCTTTGTATTAATTTACAAAAGCATTTATGGTTTAGCTTGTATTCTCCCCCTGAAAACGTTATAAAACCAGTAAAAGTGTAGGGGTATGAACTCACCTTGAGCAAGTGGTTTGAACAAAAGACAGGTACGAGATGCTGAGTGACGAGTGAAACCTCGAACTCAATTTGATCCTAATAACATGTAATGATACACATAGGAGTCAAATGAAGGTATTTCCCTACTAAATACCATAGAGAATCACTCTAGGGACTTGGAACTACTTGCACCAAGTGATAGAACCTTGTAGGATTGATTATGGGGAGTGTATGGCCACCTTGAGTGTGTGTGCGGCCATGGGTGTGCGGCCCAATGGGTGTGCGGCCGTACACTCATGAAAGAAGATGCCTTTGAAGTGTTCTCAAGGTCCATACTTGCATCCACGAAGTGTTCTAGGTCTATACTCAATTGTAGTGCAAGTTAAGGGTCCCAGAAGTGGGTTTGCGGCCCTATGATGAGTGTGTGGTCGCACACTAGGGTGTATGGTCGCACACTAGGGTGTGTCGCCGCACACTTGAGTGTGTGGTCGCACAAGGGTGTGTGCGGCTGTACACAGGTGTGTACGGTCGTACACCCCACAAGATGATGTCCAAAATGTCCATTCCAAGGTGCAACAAGGCTAGGGGCATGTCTATCTCGAATATGGAAGTCAAACTCTCTCTTTGGAAGGTGTTTTAAGGGTGTGCGGCCACCCTAAAGAGGGTGTGCGGCGGCACTCACTTCCAAACACAAAGAACATGTCAATTTTTGCACACTTAAGGCTTAGATAGGGTGGTCTTTCATGGATTGCAAGCTAGAGGATGAAGTACTCACGTTCTTGAAGCTTTGGAGGGTTGAAGGTTGGAGAACTTGAGAGAATAGAGTAGTTTGCTGGGTAGGAGTGAAAAGAATGAAGGGGAAAAGAGTCTACCCTTTATATAGGGGAGAAAGTGCTGCCAAAAAGTGAGTGTGTGGCCAATGGGTGGGTGTGCGGCCGCACACCCATGTGTATGGCCGTACACTCCTCCAAGAGGTGTGTATGGCCCGGTTTTCTTACTATGTGACATGCTGACTCACTCCTAATCTCAACCTTGGTCAAATTCAAGCTTAGAACACTTAAATGAACCCTTAAACAGTACCAGAAATCAACAAAACAAGTTGAATATTGATTGAATTCACTAAGTGTACAGGATAGAAGTTCCGGGTTGTCACATCATCCCCCCGTTAGAAGGAATTTCGTCCCGAAATTCAATAATAGATTACAAATCATGAATTTGGAAAGAGGTGAGGGTACTTCTGCTTCATTGAATCCTCGCGCTCGCAAGTGAATTCAGGACCTCGCTTAGCATTCCAGCGAACCTTCACTATCGGGATGCGGCTCTGCTTCGTACGCTTGACTTCCCGGTCGAAGATTTCAATAGGTTCTTCAACGCCCTTGTCCAATTCGATCTCGTCGAGAGGAATCACAAGTCTCTCGTCGGACAGGCACTTCTTTAGATTGGACACGTGGAAGACGGGATGGACGTTGCTGAGTTCTCGGGGTAACTAGAGTTTGTATGCTACGGGACTGATCCAAGCAAGGATCTCGAATGGCCCAATGTACCTTGGGTTTAGATTTCCACATTTTCCGAAACGTATCATGCCTTTCCATGGTGAGACCTTCAAAAGGACACGGTCACCAACCTGGAATTCTAAGGGTTTTCGTCTCTTATCGGCGTAGCTCTTTTCTCTATCTCGTGAGGCTTTCAGTCGTTCTCGGATTTGTACGATCTTTTCGGTTGTCTCTCGGATGATTTAAGGACCAGTGAGAGTGCTGTCAAGGACTTGACCCTTGACTAGCTGTGTGTCACCCACTACAGCCCAGCACAGAGGGGATCTACACTTGCGGCCATAGAGGGCTTCAAACGGCGCAGTCTTGATGCTGGTATGGTAGCTGTTGTTGTAGGAAAATTCGACCAAAGGAAGATGACTGTCCCATGACGTGCCGAAGTCGATGACACAGGCTCTCAACGTATCTTCCAATGTCTGAATTGTTCTCTCACTCTGTCCATCTGTCTGAGGATGATAAGCCGTGCTCATATCCAACTTAGTTCCAAGAGCCTTCTGTAGCGATTGCCAAAATCTTGAGGTGAACCTGCTATCTCGGTTGGAGATAATGGATACAAGTACCCTATGAAGGCGAACTATCTCTCGAATGTCGATCTGCGTGATTCTCTCTGATGAATCGTAGAATCAAGTATTAATCAAAATCAGAGTTAAACGAATGCAGATTGAACAAACGATGTAAATAAGATCTGGTTTCTGCTCATTTACGCTTTCAACTTTTACAGAGAAAATAGACAGGTTCTGTAAAGGACTCTCATCTAACTCTAGTAAAGTTCCATATTTATAGGAACAGTGAAAGCATACAAAAAATACTAAGGCATTGATAATTAAGCTTCGTACGAAATACACCTTAGTAAATAAACATTACAAAACATACAAAGGGTAAAACAGACTTCGACATATTACAACAAAATTCGACCTAACAATCTCCCCCTTTGTAATAATGTCGACCTTCGTCAGTTCAAAAGTATATGTATAGCATACAACATAACTCTTCGAATCCCAGCGTACCACGAGATTATCTTCTTCAGTTCCTTCTTATCTCCTTCATTATTCTTCTTGCAGCTATTCATACGAACAATGAAATTCGTATATTGAGGTGTTGTATATCTTTCCACTTCGGAAGCTTGAAATAAGAATCTTTTCTCCTTCCCATTTTTATCTTTCCCAGCAAATACCATACCCAATGGTTTCAAACATATTTCTCCGTCAGCATACTTCTTCAACTCAGGTTGAGTTAAAGGAAGTTCCATTGACACTTTTACAGTCAATCCCTTTGATGTAGCTAACTCAACATCAGTAAGTGCTAAACACTCATAATAGTTGTCAATGAAAATCTTGAGGTGAGCCAACCCAAGTCGAAAAACTTCAGGATCAGTTTCTCGAAGATATGAAGCGTCTTTATCCTTTAGTAACAATGCAACTTGTATCAGATCATACAAGTTCATTAAGGGAAAATCAGCTACCGAAAAATCACATACTTGCCCATTTTCCCTCGAAACAATAAAGCGAAGATTTTGCATCATATTTTCGAACAATACATCTCGCTTTATGCTTATCACCTTCTTTATCTTCACCAGAGACCAAATTTCCTCTGGAAGTTTTCCATGTACATCATGAAATCTGATCTTCATGTATGTGTACTCATCATCATTGTCAAATTTCTCAGCAATTTTGTACTGAGCCATGATGAACATCATTTCATTGATGGGAAAATCTAATTGACTCATATCAGTGTTGAGAACAACATAGCTTCTCTTTGGCTTCTTTTCGAAAGCATACATATGATTATATGCAACTTTCGACTCTATTGTCTCATAATTGTAATGCTTTGAAGGATCACCCTTGTTCATCCCAGGTGGATCATTTGCACGAAGTCGCATAATGCTTTGTACAATTCGGAGCTTTTCAAACTCAGCCTCCACTTCAGCTTTCTTTTCTTCCTTTGACTTTTCGACCATAACAGTTTTGCCTTTGTCTTTTACAAAGGAATTATCAACACTTTCCTTAGGCTTCGAACTGCTGCCTCCTTCTCCAATCACAATTCCTTTGGAAATTGATTTTAAAATTGGCTTCGTTGTCACTGGCATTGTTGTTACAACAGTCGAAATAACTGGGTCAGCAGTAGACACAAATGGTTTTTTTATTGGAATCTTCGTGGAGAACACCTTTCCAACAACCTTTGCATCTACATGCAAATCTTCACCACTAGCCTTCGTACTACCATCCTCCTTTTCTCCCCCTTGCACCCCTGTGAAAACAGGTGGGGCATTCTTCGGAAGAAGGCTAGAAATATGAGAAAGTGGAGCAAGTTGTTTTTGCAAGATCGCTTCAAAATGAACGAACTTTTGATACAAAAAGTCTGGAGTGATTAATGGAGATAAAACTGATTTTATAGTTAACTCTTTAAGCTCCTTCAGTGAATTAAGCACTTCCACAAATCTTTCATTTTCCGTGGTCGACAATTGAGTAAGTTGAGGACGCAAATCTTCGTACAGTTTGACATATTTGGTAACAACATCACAAATAATGTCAACTTTCTGATTGATCGAATCATAATCACGTTGTATGATTGAGATTTCTTTTTGCATATCCTGTCGAAGTTCTTGGATTTGCAAATTTACATCTTCCCTCACCTTCTTGATATCTTGAACGAATAGTACATGTCGTTCTTTTATCAAATGCTTGAATTCTTTCACTTCCCCTCTGAACATCGAATTAAGAGAATTGACCAGTAATTCATCATTTTGATCATTATGATCAATCTTTTCCAACAGACGAATCTCTGAATCTCGGACCATTCCAGAGACTTTACTTACCACTTTTCCTTCGAATGTTTTCAGCATATTATCAACGTCCAGATGAGATACAGACGAATTACTCCCCAAATCAGCTTGTGATTGAAGAATAGAATTCAACTTCTGGTTAAGAATCTTGAATTGTTTCATCATCATCAACATATGATCAGGGAAGTGATCTTCTTCATCATCAAACTGTAAATCTTAAAAGGCACCTCCAAAACCTTCATTATCAGTATCAGCTTCAACAACAGGTGAAGGTTGAACAGGTGAATTAATTTTGAGAGAATCAGTAGATTGAGATGGAAAAATAGTGGTAAAGGGTTGATGAAGAATGGTTTCAAAAGTTGGGGAATTTGTAGTATTCGGAAGAATAAAAGGTGGTAAAGACACGAAACTGTCTGGTTTTGAAGATATAGGAATACCTTGATTAGTATGTGCAACCTCTTTGTTCGACTCTCCCTCACCCATGTTTACATTTACATCCATATCAGATACATGTGTAACAATGCCTGAAGTTCGAACCTCCTCAGTATGTGATTCAGTTAACGAGACTTCGGGTGGTATGACTATTGTCTTCTCAGGAGTAGATACAGATTGTGAAACAACTGGTTCTGGTGTTTCAGGAACAATTTCTTCTTCAGAAGATGCCTCTTGAATAACCGACTTTCTTTGTCTTTTCTTCTTCTTCGAAATATGTTTGGCCACATCTTCAGCTCTTCGTTTCTTGGATAGAGGCGAGACTGGAGCTGGAACCTCTCGAAAAATAACTCCTTGATAAGAGAGTTGTGGTTTACGAACATTAGAAGGAGAAAATTTTGATCCACCATCAGAAGATTTTCTGGAACCCCTAGACCTTTTCTTCAAACGACGAAAAACACCAGATTTAGAAGGAATTTTCTTTGCCACTACAGTATCATCAACAGGTTCCACTGGTTTGATGACAACAGTCGAGACATTCACTTCAGCCGTCTCAGGCTTCTTTGGAGACTTCGTAGATTCATGCACAATCTTCTCAGGAGACTTCTTTGATTCATGCATTGGCTTCTCTGGTGTAGCTTTTGCATCCTTTTTAGAACTTTTAGACTTCTTGGAAGGACCAGCTTCTTCTTTCGACAATAATTTTCCAGTCTCAACATCTGGATTAATGGTTTTCAAGTACCCAACCGACACTGAATTTGTTGGCTCAACCCTCTTTAACATTGCATCAGGAATCCGAGCAATGTGTGTGAATACCTCCATATCATCCGAAACTTCCTTTGGGAAGTGATACTTCAGAAACTCAGCCTTTTCTTCATCAGCAGGGACAGCAATTCCTTCTTTATCATAGAAATAACCAAGGATTAAGCTCCAATACCTAGCGCACGAAATGCCTTGAACCATATTCGTGTTTTCGACACTCTTTTGGAATTCCTTCCATAGTTTAGTAGAGTAGTTGACAGAGATATCATAATACAATCCTACCACCATCGCATAAACCTCCATGCGACCTTTGTCTAAGCCAACACTTCGACCTGTCAAGCATCGAAGAAAAATTCCAAACAAGAAATTTCAAACAGTTGGCAGGGCTGATTTCTTGAAATCACTGATCTTTGTGAGTGGGGGTTGATGACCCATCTCATTAAACATATGAATAACTTGTACATAAGAAAGACCGGTAACAAGTTGAGAATTAGGAATATCCAGAATCTGACAAAAGATCTTCTTGGACAAACGGATTTTCTTTTCATTCACCAGTTGAAAGGTGATGATATCCATTGTTTTGCTATAAGTAGCAGTGGATCCTGCCTGAGAAATCCATGAGAGAGGAACTGAGAAAGAATTGAACATTGCTTTGGGTTTAGAGACGAAGTCATTTGCTAGATTGTCAAAATCATCAGCCTGAGTTGGTATTACTCAAAACCTCAAGGATTCCGTGTGTGCTGTGTGCCAAAGAAAAGATAAGAAACAAATTAACAAAAATTTGGATCTGTGATGTCAAAAATTTCGACACAAAAGCAGAGAAACCCCGGGCAAAGGTTACTTCATTAATTATCAAGAGAGATAATTAACTGCTTGTATATTGTCCCGTGAATTACAATCGAATACTTGTAGAGAAGTATCGAAGGGATTCTTTTGTTAGGCTTATTGGGTGGTTTAAAATTTCGTTACATATCATCCTAAACATAAGGTGAGTAATTGTAACAGAAATTACTTGTTTGACCAGTGTAGTCAGTGACAAGTATGCTTTGAAATATGTTGATAGTAACTTTGAAAGCAAATGAAACTCATACAGAAATCATATTCAAAAAAATATTTGTTATGGATCCTGTTGGGTAACAAACATTATGGGTTTCGATAGTTTGATCAAGATCACGCATCAGAATAGAATATGATTTTGAGTTTCGAAAAATGGTACTAAAACAAATGTTTCGTCAAATCTGGAACATAGTTCCCCGTCAATTCCTTATTAAGATATGAAGTTGGGTTTCACTTTCATCACGGCCTCATGATGTCAGATCACTAACACAGAATTTTGATATATCTAAATCTTGATGGGTTGAATCAAAGATCTCTTGGATATATGTCTTCGTGTGTGCAAGTGTAAGAAATTTTGTGATGAAAAAGAGTGGTTATGAAGAACGAAATTGTACCTCTGTTATTTTCGGACAAAACAGATAACTCTTAACTCATGTGAGAAGAGTAAGATAGCTCAATCAACTAATGTGAATATAAGCCTGACTTGGGAAGAAATTTTCGTATGAAAATTTTCATTAAGGCTTTCGTAAACGCACATAAACTCTACAGAGGTTTGGGTCAACATGCTGCAGCATGCTTCTAGGGACAACCTAACTAGTACATAGTTGACGAAAGTTTACCTTCCCATAGAAACATAAGCATGACCCTTGAAAAAATGTTCGTGTTATCTGCACAATGAAAAAGAAACAAAGAGAATAACAAAAATCCTTTTGATATTTTTGATTTTTCAAAAAAAATATTTTTAAGTTTTTGTGAATGTTTTCGAAAAATGAAACAATTAACAAAAGAAAATCTTTTTGGAGTTTTGATTTTTCGAAAAGATAACAACAAAATGAAAAGAAAGTCTTTTTGTAGTTTTTGATTTTTCGAAAAGATAACAACAAAACAAAAATAAAATCTTTTTGTAGTTTTTTATTTTTAGAAAAGATAACAACAAAACGAAAATAAAATCTTTTTGTAGTTTTTGATTTTTTGAAAAGAAAACTAAGATACAAACGTACGAAAAACATTTTTACAAACAAACTAAAATTTGTAAACAAACTACAATTTGCCACTCTTACGAAAATTTGACAAACTAACGAAAATTTGTACCACACAACCATCATGCAAATTGTCGAATTCGAAGCGTGTCGAAGCGTTGACTATGAACAGTAACCGTTGAATGGCGTCTTATTGCATCTAAATCGACACATTTGTATAACACGCCTTTGCTATACATTCGAAATCCGTCCTGGAACTGAACTCGCTTCAATCATTCCCAAACCTGTCAAAATTCGAACAAACGATTTTCCATCCAAAGCTTTTGTAAAAATATCAGCAAGCTGATCAGTTGTTTTTACAAAATGAACTTCAATGTTTCCATCTTCCACATGATCTTTGATAAAGTGATAACGAAGAGCTATATGTTTAGTTTTCGAATGTTGTACTGGATTATGACAAATGCGTATAGCACTTTGAGAATCACAGTACAATGGAATCTTTTTCATATTCACTGCATAATCCCTCAACTGACTTTGAATCCAAATAATTTGTGATGTACAAGCAGCAGCTGCTACATATTCGGCTTCAGCAGTAGAAATCGAAACACACGTTTGCTTCTTCGACTGCCAACTAACCAACTTTCCATCCAAAAATTGACAACCACCACTTGTACTTTTTCGATCCAATGTACACCCTCCTAGATCTGCATCTGAAAATGCCTGAATGAAAATTCCTGTTTTCGAAGGATACCACAATCCTAACGAAATTGTTCCCTTGAGATAACGAAAGATATTCTTCACAACTGTTAAATGTGCTTCTCGAGGATTTGCTTGATACCTATCACAATTACATACAGAAAACATGATATCAGGTCTACTTGCAGTAAGATAAAGTAATGAACCTATCATGCTTCTGTATAAAGTAAGATCAACCGTAGGTGATTCTAACGAAGGTGTTAGCCTTGTGCCAACAGCCATTGGTACTCTTAACTTCGTGCTATTTGTCATTCCAAACTTTTCGAGCAAATTCCTTGTATATTTCTCTTGATTGATGAATATGCCTTCTCTGTTTTGACATATGTTTAAGCCAAGAAAATTATTGATTTTACCCATCATGCTCATTTCGAATTGGCTTTTCATCAAGTTTTCGAATTCTCTAGACAAAGCAGGGTCAGTAGAGCCAAAAATAATATCATCAACATAAATTTGAACAAGCATCAGATGACATCCAACTTTCTTTCGAAATAATGTGGGGTCAACTGATCCTTGCTTAAATTTCGACTGTTTTAAGAAACTGGTAAGAGTTGCATACCATGCTCTTGGTTCTTGTTTTAACCCATATACAGCTTTATCTAAAATATATACATGATCAGGATGTATTTCACTTATGAAACCTGGAGGTTGTTCTACGTAAACAGTTTCTTCGAGTTCTCCATTGAGAAAGGCACATTTCACATCCATTTGATAGACATCAAAATCTTTATGAGCTGCATATGCTAAGAATATTCGAAAAGCCTCGAGTCTCGCAACAGGGGCAAAGGTTTCTTCATAATCAATTCCTTCTTGTTGCGAATATCCTTTTACAACTAAATGTGCATTATTTCGTACAATATTTCCATCTTTGTCGGTTTGTTTTTGAAAATCCATTTTAACCCGACAATCGAAACATTTTCAGGTTTAGGAATTAATCTCCAAACCTTGTTTCTTTCAAATTCAGCCAGTTCTGATTACATTGCAACAACCCAATCTGAGTGTTCCATTGCCATCTTAACTGTCTTTGGTTCAATTTTAGATATGAAAACATTGAACATGCAAAATTCTTGATGAGTATTTAATACCTCATTCTTCGCACGAATCTGAGCTCTTGTTAATACTCCATCTTGAGGATTTCCAATGACTTGATCTATTGGATGAGTCTTTGTCCATTTCTCTAACGGTAGATAAGCCGAATCAAATTCCAAAGGTGCATCTTCGTACATCTCTTCATTTTCAGATCCTACAACAGAAACATTATCATTTAGATCATGAAAATCATCATTTGGATTAAAATTTATTGTATCATATTCCTCCTCAACACTGTTATCATTTTGATGCTCCCCCTCAACAACATCATCCATTCTCCCCTTCTCCCCCTCGAAAGAATGCTCCCCCTCAACCAGAGTATTCGAATCCAAGTGCTCTCCTTCGACTGGATTATCAAGCATACTTTCGCCAAGTCCAAGAGAATTCGTTGTTGAATTAACATCTACAATGTTTTGAGGAATTTCCAAGTCATCATTATGCTTCAAAGATTCAGAGTGATGATTATCATTGGCATGAACTTCAGCATCCACAGCCCTGTCAGGAATACCAAAAATTAAATCATAATCAAAATCAGATGAATTTGATTCTTCAGTTTCATCAGATGATTCATTAATAATTGGTTTTTGTTCAAATTGCTTTTCAACTTGTTTAACATAATAATCATCGAAAGTAAGATTGAAAGTTTCTTCGACTTTTCGTGTTCGCTTATTTAACACTCTGTATGCAACCAAATTATGCGAATATCCCAAAAATATGCCTTCGTCAGCTTTAGCTTGAAATTTTGAAAGGTTATCTTTGAGATTCATGATAAAACACCTGCAGCCAAAAACATGAAGGAATTTGACATTAGGTTTTTGATTATTGATAATTTCATACGGAGTGATATTGAATCGACGATGAATGAAAGATCGATTTTGAGTGAAACAAGCTGTCGAAACTGCTTCAGCCCATAGATATTGAGGAAGATTCGCATATGTCAACATAGTTCTTGCTGCTTCATAAAGTGACCTATTTCTTCGTTCAACCACACCATTTTGCTGCGGTGTATAAGGCGAAGAGAAATTATGCGAAATTCCTTTTTCTGTTAAGTATGAATCCAGCACATTGTTCTTAAACTCAGATCCATTATCACTTTTGATCTTTCAAACATTTTTCTTCAGACGCATCTCAATCTTCTTAATATATCGATCATTGTTTGAGCAACTTCAGATTTTAACCTAAGAAAGTATACCCAAGTGAATCGTGAAAAATCATCAACAATAACCAAAATGTATCGTTTCTTGTTGAGAGTTTCAACAGTCGATGGTCCACAAAGGTCAATATGTAGAAGTTCCAATGGTTCGAAAATTTTCGAATCTATCACAATTGGATGGCCTTTCCTGTGTTGTTTCCCTTGTTCACAAGCTACACATAATGTATCATTGTCAAATTTTAGTACAAGTAAACCACGAACAAGATCATCAACAACCAATTTATTTAAGTTTCGAAATTTTAAATGCGATAAACGTCGATGCCATAACCAGCTGATGTCAGAGGAAGCTTTCGAAAGTAAGCACACTGAGGGTTTGCCGATGATTGGTTTGATATCAAGAGTAAACACGTCACCATGTCGTTTGTATTTGAGCAAAACTTCGTTACTTTCAACATTTGAAATGATGCTACCTTCTTCGTTAAACACCACTTGATTGCCAGTGCCCACAACAAGTTGAGAAACACTTATCAAGTTATGTTGAAGACCTTCGACATAAGCAACACGATTAACAGTGAATTTTCCATTCGTGACTTTACCATAGCCTTTCACTTGACATTTTTGATTATTGCCAAACTTCACAACTCCTGCATTCTCCAAGCTACGAAAATCTCTCAGGTTTTCCTTTCGTCCAGTCATGTGACGTGAGCAACCACTATCAATATACTATTTTTCATCATATTGCTCGTCACATAATACCTGTGATCAATGAAAGAATTTAGGTACCCGAGGTTGTTTGGGTCCTTGGAAATTAGTTTGAAACACATAATGAAATGAAGAACTTTTAATCCAATCACAAACTTTAGTTTTGAGACAATCAATTAAGTCCACATCATTATTTAAAGAAACAGAAACATAAGTTTTAGTTAGTTTGGGATTGTCACTGACACATGCCTTCGTGTTTTTAGATTGAGTATGATCAAGCTTGTCTTTCGAAACCGGTTCCCAAGTTTTAACCAAAACATTCGAATCTTTTGATGACGAGCTTTCAGTTGACGAAGAATTCACATAATTCTCATAAGCTTCGTGAATTTGTTGTTGAGAATATTTCCTTGATTGATATTTTCGACCTTTTCCTTCAAGCCAATGATCGATGTTTTTGTCACGAGACAACCCTTTTGTGTACGAAACTTTTAAATTTTGTTTTCCTGTAGGATTTGGAAAATTCGGTTTTTGTGGAAAGAAATCAACATTTGATTTAGGTCGAAATGCCATAGCGTATCGACTTCCATCATTGTTGCCAACACTTCGATTTTGAGAAAATCGATTTGGAGATTTTTGTTTTTGAGAAAACCTTGTTTGTTGATTAGAAGAAAATCGTTGATGTGATGATTGATTTTGAACATTCTTTGATGTATTTTTGTTATCTCTTGAAAATGATGAGTTTCAAACTTTCGAAAAAATTGTTTTTGGTTGAAATTCAGATTTAGATTTATTTGTGTGAGCGGGATTTTGCTTAAGATCTGAATAAATTTCTGAATGAGAAGACTTTTTTTCAACAGATTTAGTCTTTTTGTTTTCAGTTGTTTTCAAATTTAATCCATTTTGTTGTTTTCAAAGTTCCATTGTTTGCCAAAAAATCGTTTTTCGAGCTTGTCTTTTTGAAATTGCATTTTCTTTTGACAACTTGTCAATTTGTTCTTTAAATTCTTTGGAATTTAATTTGACAATAGTATCTTTTTCCACAACAACTTCTGTTGGAACTTCTTTCACAATTTTTGATTTTTCAACCCATTTGCGTTGTGGTTTTTGTCTTTGAAAAACATATGAATTCTTTGTTAAGGTATTTTCGACTGTACATTGATTCGAAAAGAATCCTTCATTCGTTGTCTTCTTGTTGTCATCTTCGACCATTTTGGTGAATTCTGGTTTAATGTTTTCAACATTTCCAGTTGTAACAAACACTTGATTTGGAAAGACAACATCATCAATACACTTGAAATTAGGATACACCACTTGATTTGTTTCCAAATAATGGGCTCCTTTTTCAGACAACACTTTTTTGAAATTTTCAGTGTCTCCAAATACTTGATTAACAACAACACGAGGAATTTCTTTTTCTATCGAATCTTTGTTTGAATGGACCTTTTTGTCCGATTCGTCATCATCATTTTCATCATCACTGCTATCCGTTTGACTATCTCGGATATCCATAAACTTAGAATCACAATCTTTTGAAGTTGAAGGTTTGTCAGTGTCAATCTTAACTTCCAAATCCTTAAGTTTTTCTTTTCCTTTAGATTTTGATGCAACATTAATGACAGACAACTAAGAACAATCAACATCCTCAATATCACTAATTTCGCTAATATTGTTAGAGTTATCTTCAATATCGGTAAAATTATATTGAGAATCAGATATCGAATTCTCAGTCTTTTTCAAAATTTTGATTTGTTCTGATTTTGACAAAGTATCATTCACAATGTTAACCAATTTATTTGTATCAAGACATTCATCAATTTTGACAATTCCATAAGCATATCTATCATCAGGAATTTTTTCAAACTCAGCAATGTTTTTCTCACAATCATATGAAATATTATCTACCTTCGCTCTTTCGTATGCTAGAAAAGGTAATAATTTCCTATGTTGTTCCTTGCTAATATCACACGAATGATGTAATGCGGTTAATTTCGCATATAGACGTTTAGCAGAATTGCAGTAGATATTTCGTTGAGCTAACAAAAGTTTTACATCAATAGATAACGAATCACGATCACACATAATGTTTGTTATTTGCAATTCTAAACATTCTATCTTGACCACTTTCGAATCTAACTTCTTCTGTGTCACTAACAACTGATTGCTTAATTTCTTAGCTTCATTACTAGCAGAAAATTCCAAATTATCGAAATAAGCAACAGTATAATCAAAAGCAACAATTTCAGAATCATATGCACTCAAAGGAATATTGAAAGATTGAAGAATGTTACGTACCTTTGTTGTCATTGCAGACTTATCAGCAGATTTTGACACAAAGCAACGGCCCTTGACCTCTTCGTCTGAATCTTCCTCCAGCTTCGCATACATTGCCCCATGCGTAGGATTACGCATTTCCTCATCATCGGAGCCCGAAGACCAGATTTGATATGTGCCATCATTCTCCTGTTCACCTTGAGCCACCAAAGACAGATGTTTCGCCTTCGTACGTACTTCTTCCAACCTCTCCACATAATATGCCTCATCCTTCACT
Source organism: Lactuca virosa (assembly GCF_052849685.1). Classification (NCBI taxonomy): domain Eukaryota; kingdom Viridiplantae; phylum Streptophyta; class Magnoliopsida; order Asterales; family Asteraceae; genus Lactuca; species Lactuca virosa. Next base: position 258,573,935 of record NC_136434.1, read on the forward strand.
CTATTCTTCTTCTCATCTATCTTTCGAAACATACAATCATTTGCTAAATGATTGGCTGCATTGCATTAGTGACAATCCATACCTGAATCTCCTTTCAATTTCTTCTCTTTCTTTTCCTCAGCACCCTTCGCATCATTCTTCTCATACTTCTTCTTCTCTTCTCTTGCAGCTTTGCTCACGAAACTTCCTTTTCCTTCACTTTGCTTCACCTTCGAATTAAACGGTTTCTTGAAAACTTTTTGACTCAGTTGTTAGAGTAAAAAGCAATTGCCTCATCATCCGAATTCATTATAAACCCCTCTTCATCATTAGAATCATCTTTTTCGACAGTTTCCTTTTCAGTCACTTTTGATACAAGTGCTAATGGACCTCCGAGACTGAGCTTCGACTCTTCTGCCATTTCATTCACTTCACTTTCATGAGTTTTCAGTTGATTATACAAATCATTCAAAGAAGATGTGTCGAAACTTTGTTGATTTTTCACCATCATGCTAACGCTTCTCCATTCTTTACGGAGTCCCATAACAAAGGTGAGATTGAATTCCATGGCAGACCTTGTGATTCCATAACGATTGCATTTGTATATTAGCTCATTCAGCCTATCATAGTAACTTTCGATCGTTTCACCATCTTTTTGCTTGAAATCCTTCAATTCAATCAAACATTGCTTAACTGAATTGATTTTCGTCTTCTCGCTGCCTTGAAACTTTTCTTTGAGATTATTCCAGATTTCCTGTACAGTTGTACAACTTCTGACATAGTTATACACCACCAGAGGCAATGCACCACGCAACTCCCTTATGCATCGTTTTTCAAGTTTCTTCATACGATAATTTTGATTTTCCACACTCGTAGTACTGGATGAAGATCCAATTGGTTGAAGGTTCGTTGGAAGAGTAACATTCCCTGAGATGCAAGTCCAAAGCTCTTCATCGATTCCATTCAAGTAATCCTGCATACGATCAGACCACTGATCATAGTATTCAGGAATGAGCATAGGTATCTTAGTTGAAGATCCTAGCAGATGAGAGTATGAAGTCATCGAGTTAAGATTGAAGTTCGCCATTGATGTACGGAAGAAACTTTTTGAGTAATTATGAGAAATCAAAGAAAATTTGAAAGCAAATTGCTGAATTGAACAGAAAAACAAAGTAGAATACTCGATTCAACAAATCTGTTGCAGAATCGAATCACAACTCAAGATCTAGAAAACTTTTTCACGTCAAAAGATGCGGAACTTTTGGAACCATAATTTTGATTCAAAAACCTTTTGAAATAGAATGAAAATTAGATCTCAGATCATGATTCCTGCTCTGATACCAATTGATGAATCGTAGAATCAAGTATTAATCAAAATCAGAGTTAAACGAATGCAGATTGAACAAACGATGTAAATAAGATCTGGTTTCTGCTCATTTACGCTTTCAAATTTTATAGAGAAAATAGACAGGTTTTGTAAAGGACTCTCATCTAACTCTAGTAAAGTTCCATATGTATAGGAACAGTGAAAGCATAAAAAAAATACTAAGGCATTGACAATAAAGCTTCGTACGAAATACACCTTAGTAAATAAACATTACAAAACATACGAAGGGTAAAACAGACTTCGACATATTACAACAAAATTCGACCCTAACACTCTCCATTTTGAATTTTTCATTGATTGGTAGGAAGTGGGCGGATTTTGTCAACCGATCGACAATTACCCAGATGGCGTCGTGCCCACTCGGAGATCTGGGTAACTTAGTGATAAAATCCATTGTATCCTTTCCCACTTCCACTCAGGTATTTCCGGCTGCTGAAGTAAACCTGAGGGCTTTTGATACTCTACCTTCACCTTGGCGCAAGTCAAGCACTTACCCACGAAGGTAGAAATTTCTATTTTCATGTTTGTCCACCAATAGAGTTGTTTGAGATCCAGATACATCTTATCTGAACCTGGGTGAACAGAGTATCTTGACTTGTGAGCCTCATTCATGACAACCTCCCTGTACCCGCCATACTTTGGGGTCCAGATCCGGTTCATGAAATAGTACACTCCGTCTCCCTTGACCTCTAAGTTCTTGTCCATTCCCCGCAAGGCTTCATCCGCCACTTTCTCTGGTTTCAAGGCTTCCAGCTGAGCCTCTCTGATTTGCACGGATAAATAGGAATGAATGGTCATCGTTAATGCTTTCATCTTTTGCCCTGAATACTCTTTCCGACTAAGGGAATCTGCTACTACATTGGCCTTGCCGGGATGGTAGCGAATTTCGCACTCGTAGTCACTGAGTAGCTCTACCCATCGCCGCTGTCTCATGTTTAACTCCTTCTGATCAAAGATGTGTTGCAAGCTCTTATGGTCGGTGAAGATAGTGCACTTGGTTCCATACAGATAGTGTCTCCAGATCTTTAATGCAAAGACCACTGCTCCCAACTCTAGATCGAGAGTTGTGTAATTGACCTCGTGTGTTTTCAACTGCCTCGAGGCATAGGCGATAACCTTTCCTCGTTGCATGAGCACACAGCCTAGGCCCTGATTGGATGCATCACAGTAGACAACGAAGTCTTCTGTCCCTTCGGGCAGGGACAAGATAGGTGTGCTGCATAAGGCCTGCTTCAATGTTTGAAACACAGTGTCTTGCTTGACTCCCCAACTAAAGGTTACACCTTTCTGTGTCAGGGTAGTTAAAGGCTTAGCGATTCTGGAGAAGTTCTGGATGAACCTGCGATAATAGCCTGCGAGACCCAAGAATTGCCGGATTTCTGTGGGTGCCTTTGGTGCAGACCAATTCTCAATCGCTTTGATTTTGGAAGGGTCCAAGTGTATTCCTTCTTCGCTAACCACGTGACCAAGGAAATTTATCTTCCTGATCCAGAACTCACACTTTGAAAATTTCGCGTATAGCTTCTCCGCCCTTAATGTTTCCAGCACCTGCCTCAAGTGCTGTTTATGATCATTCTCAATCCGCGAATAAACAAGTATATCGTCGATGAACACGATCACGAGATTGTCTAGGAAAGGGCGGTGTCACACCCCGCTAAAGCGGAAACACAGGGCGTGGCAGTACAAAGGGTTTCATAGCAAAAGTTAAAAGATAACACCAACCATAGTATTAAAAATCATTACAATTTTACAATGGGTTTGAACAACTTTTAAACGAAATTACAATGTAAATTGAAATACAACACATGCGAATGCTCCTAAAAGTGAAGTGTCCCTAAGTGCCACTTAATCGATGATTCCTGAAAAAGCATGTAAAACGAGCGTCGACTATAAAAATAGTTGGTGAGTACTCACAAGTTTAACAAAATAATATTGGTTCATGAATTGAAATCAAAGTTTTGATAAAAGTTTCCAATAATAAAAGTATATTGTTAAAAGGAGTAAATAAGTTTGTAAAAACAAAGTTCTTTGTCATCATGAGAGATAAAGTATGTTGCCCGAATAAGATGCAACGTTCATATTCTCATGGAAGATAAAGTTCGTTACTCAAACGAGTAAACAAGTTTCATTGCTAAAATGAGCAATCAATTTCATTGCTACAAGGAGCAAACAATTTCATTGCTAAAACATGTATATAAGTTTTCAGTAATAAAAGTTCATTGTTGTAATGAGAAACAAAGTTCATTGCTATAATGAGAAACAAAGTTGATTGCTATTATTGATAACAAGTTTATTGCTATAACGAGAAACGAGTTTGTATGTGTATGAGCAAACAATGAGTCTCAACCAAACCTATGACTGAAGCCCTATCAAGATCTATGCTTATCGTTCCATAGATGAATATGGTATCATGCACTCCAGCAATAGGGCGAGTGAGGAGTTGTCAATTCCTAATAGCGCTATCCATAATGACCATTGGCTCAAAGAGTTAACGGTTAGAGATAAGGGAAGGGCCTTAGTACGATAAGTTCTCATGTTCCGTGTTGCATAGACATACATGGAGAGACATAGCAATAAAATAGCAATCATGTTTGATACAAATCAATTTAAATACAACATTCAAATAATAGTTTTTCGGGACATGCTTTTCCACCCCAAAACATAAAAACTGAAAATAGGGGAGTGCGTGAATACTCACAATATGCAAAATATAGTAATCAAGTTTATACGAGTCAATCAAATACAACGAACATAAATAGTTTTTCGGATATGCTTTTCCACCCCAAAACATTTAAAAACCGAAAATAGGGGAGTGGTGAATACTCACAATATGCAAAATATAGCAAACAACTTTATACAAGTCAAATAAATACAACGAATATAAATAGTTTAGGACATGCTTTTCCACCCCAAAACATAAAAACCGAAAAAGGGGAGTGGCGAATACTCACAATGCATTGAGCTGATGCAAATGGTGCATTGATCTACGCTCCACTGGTACCACTATTGTTTTCCTACAACGATGTTACACACTAATGAGTCTCTAATCGAAATCTAATACTAGTATAGTTACTACTACAATAGCATTATGCCAATAATGTGTTAAAATTTAATATTGATAAGTTACAAACATTTTTCTGTGGAAATTAAGTTTCAATGAATCAATTCTTATATAACAATTTGAGTAGAAAATTTCCATTATTGAAATTTTAATATTTAACATTTTAGAGGTGTTCCAATGATTAAATATTCAAAACTGAATCAATTTAGTTCTAAAACATCCCAAACTTTGCATTTCAGTTTTAATTGAAGTCAAAGACCTTAATTTAAATTTTCTTGAATTTTTGATTTGTCTAACTATTTTTCACCATTTTAGTTTCTTGAATAACCATAAAATAATGGATAAATACTAAAGGGTTAGTAAAAATTACAAAACTTCAGATTTTGGTTCCAACAGTATTAAAAGACTTCCAGATAAGTTTTCATGGATTATAGATATGTATAACCATTTTACTTGTATTTAATTCTCAAAATTGATACAAATTCATGAAAAATAGAAATCAGTTAAGAAAATACCCCAAACTTTTTATAATAATGTCATTACACATACTTAAGCTGTGAAAAATATAAAAATGGGTTTCTAAACTGTTTATCCAAATTTTATGATTTTTGTGCATTTATTGTAATAAAAATTTAAATAAATAGAAACCAGTTTCCAAAATTGCCTAAAATTTTTGTATAACTGTTATTATACATGCAGAAGCTGTGAAAAATATAAAAGATATTTTTCAATTAGTCTTTCTATTTTTCTTTGTTTTATTCTCTTAAATAATCATTAATTGGGGAATAATTATTAAACTGTCAAAGTAAATTACCAAAATTTTTGTAAACTTCATTTACAGTGTAATTAATCTGGGAAAAATCCCAAAGGTGGTTTTTATCTACTGGAATCCGATTTTGTGTATTTAAGTGTATTTAATCTTAGAAAATATGAGAAAAATAGTATACAGAAGAGAAAAATCATAAACATTTTTATGTAGCCTCCTAATGTACTACAAGGTGTTCTGATATATTTTCATAATTTTTGGATGAGTAAAACTATTTTTCCTGTTTTTAGTCCATTATAAATACAAAAATCGGAGAAAAATAGGAATACATTATGAAAAATTCTGAAAATATTTTTCTAAGTCTTCCACAGAGAGTATAAGCTGCGAAAATTGTTAGGTTCCCCGTTCACCTTCTCTAAAGTGGTTTTATGATTTATTGAAGCCAAACAAAAAGAAATTTCAAAAACATGTTAAATAGTAACAAAAATCGATGAAATTTAATGTGAAGTCATTATTTAGCATAGGGGTCATCCACGAATTTACCTAGGATTTATAGACCTCAGAAAGTATTTTATATGATTTATTGCTCTATTTTGTTGCAATAATTATAATAATTCGAGAACAATGAATTATTTTCTGGAAATTTACAGAGCATCTTATTTGGTTGATGGGAATCTAAGAAAAATCGGATTTGGTCAGAAAATGAGTTTTAGATATTTATTTGGAAATAAATCCTTCATGAACATATTTGAAAGCTTTTAACAACATAGTTTGATGATCTAGCATCTAAGCTTGAAGATCATCACATGCATGTTGGTTTAAAGATCATTCATGAGTTTGAAATGTTCAAAAATCGTTTTTGAAAGAAAACTTAGAGTGCATGTGGTGATTTTCCACCAAAACTTGTAGAAAAGTGCATTTTCATGATCTTGACTTAGGTTTAGGTCCTTGGATTTCACCATTAACAACATGCATGTTGTTTTTGGGTGAAATCCTACCACCATCATCATCAAAACCGTGAGTTTGTGTGTGTGTATGTTTATGTGTTCATGATCTTTCATTAGAATGGTGTAGAAGAACAAAGAAATGCAAGAAAATCCATGAAAACTTGAAGGAAAATGAAAGGAAATCTTGTTCTACCTTAATGAACACCACTAGATGATGAAGATTTTGAGTATCTTGAGTGTTCTTAGACATGTTGGCTGTAAAATTTCGTGGTTCATAGTGGGAGGAAGAGAGAAAATGTGTGTGAGAGTGTGAGAGAGAAATGAGAGAAAATGAGGGAAGATGGAGTGTGAGAGAGAAGAAGAATCATTTTGTGTTGGGAAGAGGAGAGGCATCTTGGGAGGAGGGAGTCCGACTTTGGAGTGGAGAAAGGGTCTCCCTCTCTTAAATTTTATAAAATTATAACTTTATTTTATAAAAATATCAAGTTTTTATAAAATATGCACCTTATTTTAATTTTCATTCACAAAACCTTGATTTTTTTTTTTGCATAGAAAATAAGGTTAAATACTAATGACTTAAATTTTATTTTTCTTAAATGCATTCTCATAATTTTTATTATTATAAGATCATATTATAAGTTTCATAATTATTTTTATAGAAATTTTTAAGGATAAAGTTTATAAATATTAATTTTTATGGCTTTTAGGGTTTTGGAGTTTAATAAACTTTGAATATCAAAATAAATTGAATATTTAAGACTTCAAATTATCTTATGGTATTATAACTCTTTTATAGTTATAAATAATGTTTGTAATTTATTTTTATCGGTTTATTGGCATTCTACGTAGTGATTCCGAGATTCAAGCGAAATTGAGGAATCAAGTATTCTAGTCCTAGTCTTCAACTTTGACTTAAGTTTCTATGAGACTTTGAACTAACTTCTACTTCTAGGTCAAGTGCATGATGTGTGTATATGATTCATGAAATGTTGTTCGAGTCAAAGAGTAACCCGAATATGGATAGTCACTACAGTTAAGTAGTTGTAGAATTCACATACCAATGTGAAATCCAAGATCATTATCCATTGTTTCTAATTGTTTCCAAGTTTCTAATAGGTTATATCTTAACTTCTAGTTACTAAGTTTAGTATGTGTCGTGCCTATACGTGCAACTAAGTTTAGTCAAATCTAGAACCAACTCGAATTTTGACGGTTGTCACAGGCGGCACACTCGATTCATCAGGTCCACGAATAATGTCGGTGCGTTGGTTAGACCAAAGGGAATTACTATAAATTCGTAGTGTCCATAGCGAGTTCGGAATGCTGTTTTAGGCACATCATTCTAGTGAACCCGCAACTGATGGTACCCTGATCTTAGATCTATCTTTGAAAAGTAACTGGCTCCCTGAAGTTGGTCGAAGAGATCGTCAATCCTGGGTAAGGGATAACGGTTCTTGATGGTCAGCTTGTTAGCTCTCGGTAGTCAATGCACATCCGAAAGGATCCATCTTTCTTTTTCACGATTAAGATCGGAGCTCCCCAGGGTGAGGAACTCGGCCTTATGAATCCTTTGCTGATCAGCTCATTGAGTTGGCTGGATAACTCTTGCATTTCTTCCGGCGCTAAACGATAAGGAGATTTAGCTACAGGAGTAGCTCCGGGGATTAAGTCGATACGAAACTCGACTTGACGCTCAGGAGGGATCCCTGGGAGATCTTCGGGAAAGACATCAGGAAAATTGCAGACTTCGGGAAGACTATCGAGGTCTTTAACTTTTTGCATCTTATCAATGACGTGAGCTAGGAATGCATGGCATTCCTTTCGCAGATACTTTTGGGCCTTGATGCATGAAACGATACGAAGGTTCGAGCTAAGCTTATCTCCGTAAATCATGAGGGTTTCACCAGAGGGAAGATTGAGACGGATAGCTTTCTCGAAGCAAAGAATATCAACACGACTGGAGCTTAACTAGTCCATGCCGATAATGACATCGAAGCTCTTGATGGACACGGGCATAAGGTCGATGGGAAAGGAGTAATTGTCTAGGGTAAGAGTACAGCCTATGAATATGTCGTTAGCGCTCTCTTTCTTTCCGTTAGCCATCTCGACAGTGAACATTTTGGTTAAAGGTTGGGGTTTACATTTGATCAGATGTTTGAATGCATGACTAACAAAACTCCTCTCCGCACCAGAATCGAAAAGAATGCATGCATAAGAGTTGTCAAGGAGGAACGTACCTATAACAACGGTAGGATCAGCGACCGCTTCCTCCTGGCCCATCGCTAGAACTCTTCCTGTATTGCCACCAGTTGTTGCCTTGGGGCAGTTCAGTTTCTCCTGAAGTGCCCAGCCTCTCCACATCCATAACAAGCTTGACCAGCACCTGCTCCCGGAGCCTGGTTGGTTGGTTGGGTTGGCACCTTGCAATATCGAGCTGTGTGTCCCTTCCTTCCACAGCTGTTGCAACTCAACTCATGGCAGGGTCCGTGATGATGAAAGTTACACTTGTTGCATAGAGGTAGCTTCCCTGCATAAACACCGGTAGGTGCTTGGGTGGTTGGAACGGCAGCTAGAGTAGCAGCAGGAGTAGTAGCAGCAGGAGTAGTAGCAGCATGAACTGCCACTGTTTGTTGTTTCTTGGAAGGCTCCTGTGAAGACTGTCCCTTGCATTTGTTCCAAAATTTCTTCTTCTTCTCACCACTCTCCTTTTGTGGCTCGGCGACCGCTGATGCCTCATCCAGATCGATCCCATGATCGATCAGAGTCTGTGCCAGATCCTTGGCGCTCCCAAACGTGGCCGGTCTAGCAGCCAAGACATTTCCTTTGGTTGGTTGTGTCAGTCCCCAGATGTATCTCTCGATTTTCTTGCTTTCCAGGGTGACCATTCCCGGACAGAGGAGAGCCAGATCACAGAATCGAGCGGTGTAGGCAGCGATGTCAGATCCCTTCATCTTTAGATTCCAAAGTTCGTGCTCCAACTTTTACACCTCGCCTCTCAGGCAGTATTCAGCAAGCATGAGTTCCTTCAGTCTTTCCCAACCCATTGCATTAGTCACTGGCAGGGTTAGGGATTTGACTTGACCATTCCACCAGGTCAAGGCTCGGTCGGTGAAGGTGCAGGCGGCGAACTTCACCTTGTTGGCTTCGGAACAGGCACAAATTTCGAAGATGGATTCGATCTTCTCGAACCATCGAGTCAGAGCGATAACTCCTCCGTTTCCGTCGAAGGACTTGGGCTTTGCAGTCATGAAGTCCTTGTAGGAACACTCCTTTTGTTGTCCCTGACTTCCGACTTGTCCTTGAGGATCAGTTCCACCTCCAGCCCCACCAGCGTTCACTTGTGCCATTGCTGCAGTCACGGCGGCTGTAACAGCTACCTGGAACATGGCGGGGTCGAGCTGAGGGGGTGGTGGTGGTGGCGGCGGAGTGTTGTCGTTTCTTCTGATGGGTCTTGGTCGGGGAGGCATCTTGTTCTAGAAACAATCAGGAAGAAGAGGATGGTAAGTCCTCGAGATATATGAAACAAGATATATCTCATCCTAATAATAAAAGTATACTACCAAGCGATAAGCACAGAAAGGTTACTAACGCAAGTAAGTTATCGCTTAAGAAGAAAGTGGTATCAATACTTGGAATGAATCTGTATACTGAATTTGGCTCTAGCTAAAATACTCCTATAGTATTTTATGTTGGATTTTTTTGTTCTTGGTAAGTTTTAGGTTTGCTGTAACACCACAGTCACTCCCATGCACATGTTGGTCATGTCTCAACTGAATATAGTTGATCAGGCTATATTCACCCTAGACATGATTACATAACTGTCCAGGTTTAACCGCAGTGTCCCAACATCCAAATACTTTTTGTTTCGTTCTAGTCATGACACGGATTCTGTTATGTATGCATGCTCGTATACTTTTACAAAATACTTATATTTTGAAAATATACTTTTACTGTAGAGCACTTAGGCCCCTTAGTGTTTATAGTTGTATACCACGTCAGGTTCGGTATACTAGTTCGCTATAAACAAGGGCTTTGATACCAATCTGTCACACCCCAAAACCAGAATGGCGGAAACGTTCTGGGGTGGAGGACGTCATGTGTAGCATCACAACCAATGGATAATAGCAATCATAGCAACACAACCATTACAGTGAATACTTAAATGAAAATAATTGCACCAGTTTGGAACTTTGTCTGAAACTTGTTTGAATTACATCAAATAGTTTGTAAAATATAAACATAAAACTCTTATTGCTCCAGCTCCTCAAAAATCCAGCAGGTACCTGTCTACTGGTTTCCTGAGAATACAAGCAGTTTGAAAAATATCAGCATAAAGCTGGTGAGTTCATAAGTGGTATTTTGTAATGAAAACTTGTTGATGAGCTTGTAAAGGTGTTCGAATAGTTTCAAGAAAATCCGATATTTTCTTTAGTGAAAGGTAGTGTTTTCAATCCTGTATAAAATCATGAAGGTTCATTACTGAAAACTATAGTGATATGCGAAAATAATACTTTATGTGACTAGCTAATGCTAATCATGATGTATAAGTATTTCGTACGTGAAACCATTGTATGATCGGTCCTGTTTGAAAACCCTGGAAATTCTCCAGTTGTAGTGTGTATTAGTTCTATTTAGTATAAATAAAACTGTTGAAGAGTGCCAACTTGCAAACTAAAGGTGATTTATACATAATGTGAGTTGTATAACCATACTTGATATGACTAGAGACCTTTACAACATTCTTCAGGCGTTGAGTTAAATGACATTTGTCACCCCAGGCATGCATGCCTAACTGTAGCTAGCAGTTTGGGTGTGGGATTGTCAGTCCCGAATAGATCTATTCACAAATCTCACGCTCTCCCTCCAGGAGACTCTGGTTAAACTATGATAGGATTTATCCATGTACGCCTAAGGGTACAGTGTTGAAGTAGAGCCTCACAGTATCGTACAATCTAGTTTACATGTAGTGTTGTAGCGTTATACCGTAGTGAAATCCGTATGTATACCGTATGTAGAGACAATTACAGTTATGAATGTCATGTTCATGTTGTGATGTAAACTATAACTAAATTTGTCATATATGTTTAGTAGTGAAAGTTTATGTACTTGTTATGTTTCTAAAATCCCAAACTATACCGATTATAGTTTGCATGTATAGCGTAGTGAATAACGAGTCCGAAAAACTATGCAATTTAGTGATAAGTTGAAAAACTTCCCTTATGCTCAACATAGTACAAAAGGGTTAATGTATGAGACTTGCATGAGTTTTATATTTGTTGAAAGCTCTTTGTATTAATTTACAAAAGCATTTATGGTTTAGCTTGTATTCTCCCCCTGAAAACGTTATAAAACCAGTAAAAGTGTAGGGGTATGAACTCACCTTGAGCGAGTGGTTTGAACAAAAGACAGGTACGAGATGCTGAGTGACGAGTGAAACCTCGAACTCAATTTGATCCTAATAACATGTAATGATACACATAGGAGTCAAATGAAGGTATTTCCCTACTAAATACCATAGAGAATCACTCTATGGACTTGGAACTACTTGCACCAAGTGATAGAACCTTGTAGGATTGAGTATGGGGAGTGTATGGCCACCTTGAGTGTGTGTGCGGCCATGGGTGTGCGGCCCAATGGGTGTGTGGCCGTAGACCCATGAAAGAAGATGCCTTTGAAGTGTTCTCAAGGTCCATACTTGCATCCACGAAGTGTTCTAGGTCTATACTCAATTGTAGTGCAAGTTAAGGGTCCTCGAAGTGGGTTTGTGGCCCTATGATGAGTGTGTGGTCGCACACTAGGGTGTGTGGTCGCACACTTGAGTGTGTGGTCGCACAAGGGTGTGTGCGGCCGTACACAGGTGTGTGCGGTCGTACACCCCACAAGATGATGTCCAAAATGTCCATTCCAGGTTGTCACACTTATGATCCATGTTGGACCAAGTTTATGTATGGATACATAATGGGTTGGGCCACATGAACCATGGATCATAACACCCATGGGTATGGATTTGGGTTATACCCATGACCCTTGGAATCTTAAATATAAATAGGTGAGTACATAGCCAAAAACGCCACTTATGGATGTTCTTGGAGTTCATGGGTGTTTTTTGGGTGCATGGAATTCTCTCTCAAGTTCCTCCTTTGTTCATGATGTGTTGTGACTTCATTTGAGGGTTCCACACTATTTGCCTGTTGTTTCTGATCAACCTGTTGTTGAGAAATACAGGCCACCAATTCTAGTGAAACAGAGTGCCTGTTGCAAGTGTGCTTGTGGGAATAATAAGAGAAAAGGCATGGATACGCCACCAGGGGCAGGAAGAAACAACTTCCCAGTGAAGAAAAAGACTTGCTTTCACTGTGGAACACCTGGACACATTGCCAGACATTGTCCAAATCGTGCATACATTCCCTACTATGCACAAGGCTGGCAGAACGCGCCAAAAGGGAGATTTTCCAAAAGAAACCCCTCAAGGTCACGATCAGACAATGGCGACTGGAATACCATGAAGGGCAAGAATTCAACTCCCAAGGCCAAGAAATCAACTCCCAACAACAAGAAGGTAATGCCGGCCAAAAGCAAAGATCAAGATATGCTCTAGTGAAGCCAAGACCGGTTAGGTCAAAGTCATCTCGAAGATCGGCTTCAAGTTCTGAAACAAGTGTCGGGGCACCCATCGGAGCGAAAAAGAAATGGGTTAAACCCAACTACAGATGGGTACCAAAGGTTCAATCTCCCAAATCACCCAATGACTCTAATATTTCTTCATCTTCTTGTGATGAACAGGATATGTCATGGGAGAGAGTACCGTGCAAGAATGACAAAGGTCAACCCAGTTTCAAAATGGACTGGGTTCCAAAGACCAAATGATCTCGCTCTGTGCTGGAGCAACTATGGAGGCATATCATCAGACTTCGGTTTGTTGGTAGTGGCTGTTCCAGGCACATGATAGGGGACATCTCTCAACTGTGCAACACTCAGAACTTTGTTTGAGAGTATGTGTCCTTTGCGGGAAGGGAAGAAAGGAAAGGATCACACATGGGGTTAGTGCTTAATGACATGAAGAATTTTCGGATCTGTTCTGAGATTATGCGTGTTGTTCTCAGACCTTCTGGATGCAAATTCAATCGGTGACTTACGGTTTGAGTTTTCTTCTCGATACTCCTGAGTTTTTCTTACATTGATTCATTTCAAAGACAATTTTCTTTAATTTCCTTATATGTCTTTCTTTAGTAGGTTGTTTTGGGAAGTGATATTAAGTCTAGTGCTAAAGGGCAATATGCAATTCGTGTAATGCACTAAAGCCGAATTGTCTAGACTTTGTATTCAATGTGCTGGTAGTCACAAAGGATTCAAAAGGACTAGACATTGATTGACCTTGAAAGGACTTGACTAATATGAACTTAGATAGTTTCATTTAGACTGACCATACGACGCTCGGGTAGATTGAGCAGTGAGATAAACATGGGAACCTGCGAGATACACTAAAAGTTAATTATCTAGAACTGTGGCTCAACATTTCCTTGATGTATGGACTCATGTCCTTAATTCCAGTATTGATAGGACAACTGGGGGGTTCTGATAAAGTAGGTCTGTAGGAAATTATTTTCTTGTTTTTTATCTATCAGTCATATGTTGCTTCCTTTGCGTGATTGGAACATATTCGACCTGGAATGCAACATATGCAACTCTATCTCTATGCATTTCCTTATCTGTGCAATTCTTCCTATCTGTTAGTCATATGATGTCTCCTCTGCGTGATTGAAATGATCCGACCTGGAACACAGCATATGCACTCTACTATCTCTCTAAACCCTTATCTATGTTAGTCATATGTTGCTCCCTCTGTGTGATTGGAATACATCCGACCTGGGATACAACATATACACTTCTATATCTGACTTCTTTCTTAATGATTGAATATTCACCTAAAGTAAGGAGTTCTTTGGAAGTTCTTGATTACCGGGGTATATCGGGAAGTTGGAAACACGTTCTAGTGCAACTAAAATTGAACCATTTAGAGGTTGTCTGTAGATCTTGCTGCTTAATTTAAGTGGACAACAATATCTTTGGTCGTCATCAGCTAAATGTCCATTTAGGAATATATATCACATTGTCTTGTCACTTATAATCTGTCCAAATTGTCAACATCCTTTGTGTTTAACTGGACCACAATACCGGTGATTGACCAGATCTAGACATGCAGGCGTGTGCTGATAAACGATATTGGATTGCGTGACAAATTTGATCCCAAATATTTTTGTTTGTGTTAAATTTGTTCATAGTTTTCCTCTATACACAAATTTAGGGGGAGGATTAAAAAATTAAAAAATCAAACAAAAATCAGAAAATTAAAAATTCAAAAATAGTGTTATTTCCGTTTTATTTCTTGTTCAGAAAAATCAAAACATCCAAAAATATTTTTGTTTATGTTTTATTTTTTCAGAAAATATGAAAAATCCAAAAAATATTGTGTGCTAAGTTTTCTTTTAGTTTTGTTTTGTCTTGAAAAGTGAATTCAGATATAGATGAGACTCATGGAGACTGTATCGAGATTTTCTGAGCCAAAGCGTCATCCGTGATCATCGAAGAATTCTCATTCGAAGGAGCAAGAAATGAAGACTATTCTTTCAACATTCAATCCTTCAACCCCAGAAGCAAGGTCTAGCTGTAATTGAAGATTATGTGACAGATTGCATTGAAGCCTCCTCAATCAATTTGCTGCTATCTTGTACCTGCTAAAGTGATCCAGAAGTTTCGTTCTCTATTCTCTCTGGAGATTCTCAAGCTGAAAGCAAAATTTTCAAGAATCTTTTCAAGAAGCCTCCTCACCCAATGTGCGCTTAATGTCAAATTTTGAAGAAATGCCCAACTGCTCAAGATGAAGTCATTTATTGAAGATTCATCATGTTCATCTTGAAGCTGTGAAGAATTTGAAGATTAATGCTGAAGCCAAGCTCCCGATGAAGATTGACAAGAAAAGCCAGCTACTTTTTAGGGGGAGTTTGTTGGGTCAGTTAGAAAAGAAAGCTATAAACCAAGGGGGACATTGTTGGGTCTAAATTTGGTTTATACTTTGCTTTTCTAGGAAAATATATTTTTATGTAGTTTTTGTGTATTTGTGTACAGCCGTACTCTTGTGTACGGCCGTACACGGGTGTACGGTTGGTGATCCTATATATAAGGTGAGGAGTGCATGTGTAAGGCTAGAGAAGAGGAGCATGTTCTAGAGAGAGAAACTAGAGAGAAGAATAGTGTGTGTGAGAGAATCTTGTGTAAGGAGCATCATTCATATCTTCAATACATTCAAGATTCAAGTTATTCTTCTTCTCCTTCTCTTCTATTTTGATCTGGCATCATCCGTTTGATTGAAATTCCGTACCATCAAACGGATCTGATTGATACACAAGAAGATTGGGGACTTATAGAATCCCTCAAACCAAGGCTCTGATACCAACTTGTAACATCTCAAAATTTAAGACCAAAAATTTCATTTTTAATTAAGTAATTATAAAACCAATAGTCTGAAAACATCCATAGTGTCATCCCATATCAAAATCAATATGTCAATAATCAAAACATGTCATAATAAAACATCATCAGAGTTTAACTCCCAAAGATCTCATGTGCGGAAAACGTGGTGTGATGCGCTGCGATCATGTCGGCCCCTTTCCTTTCGAAGAAGTACCTGAAACCAAAACTGAAAATCGTAAGCACAAAGCTTAGTGAGTTCCCCCATCATACCACATACCATACAATACACATACTGCCTAGCATATCCGAGTGCTGGCCTACCCCTTCGGTCTCTTTGAACCGGTACCGCCTAGCATATCAGGGTGTTGTCCTACCCATTCAGTCTCTTTCAACCGGTAACTGCCTAGCATATTTGGGTGCTGGCCTACCCCTTCGGTCTCTTTCAACCGGTTACGGGGTCTATTTCGCCCTACCACTACCACATAAAGCATACATAATCATATTGTCAGGCATATCTGGGTGTCCGACCTACCCCTTCGATCTTATCGACCGGATACGGGGTCTATTTCACCCCTACCACTATCACATAATATCATAGCATACTAACACATAAATCATAACAGATAGTAGCATACCAGATAATTATCACAAAGACAATCTGTTGGATATAGTGTTTAAGTCCATAACTATATTTGGTATGTACTTGACCCGACCCGGCATGGTCCATTTGGGTTGCACTTCACCCGAACAATTTATGGATAATCGTTTGAGAATAGTATAAGTTATGATTTATTAATATATTATAAGTCCTAATATATTAATATAAAATCATATTATTTAATTAGTATTGATCTATAATTAATCGAGAATTAATTTAGAGATCAAAAGTATGACTAATTAAATATGGGCTCTTGTATTTATATAGTGTGGGCTAATGTTTATTTGGAATGGGCTAGGCTTGCATGGAAAGTCCATGGATACTCCATGGAGCTTTAACCCATGGATCTCATGGAAAAGAAAAGACATGGGTATTAGGGTTTACATGGATGTAACCCTAATCCACCACACTATATAAAGGAGGCTTTGGTTCTTGAAATGAGACGAGTTGATGTGTGTAAACTAAGAGGGCCGATTTCAAGAAGTTTGTGACTATTCTCTCAAGTTTCCAAGTTTGTGGTGATTTGTGACTTCCATTTGAGGCATCCACATTATTGGTGCTAGGCTCTCAAACTCCAAGCAATCAACTACTACTACAAGGTAAGTAATTCTACTAGTTTTATTTGATTCAAGTACCCCATGCCATGCTAGTTAGGATAAGAACCTTGGAAAAATAATTATTTGCATGTATCTTAGTCAAACATAGATCCAAGGTTTCTAGGGTTGCATGTACACCATAGGAGTGTTAAAATGCTGAAAACCCATCAGTGGTATCAAAGCCTGGTTTGTTTATTTGATACTTGATGCAAAAAAAAAAAGAACTTGAAAATCGAAGTTTTGTTCAAAAGCTCGTATCAAAATTTCAAGTTTTGTATATGTACTTACGATTCTTGAAATTTTTGATATGAACATTCATAAACATATGAGTTTAGAAGATCATAGAAATTATGTGCTAATAATTGATTAGATTAATTCTTGATCTTTATGTGTTTTAATGGAGTCCATAACTAGTTCTTAAGTTATGGATAACCAAAAGTCACATTTATAAATAACCATTAAAAGAACACATAGGTTACAAAAAATGAAGAGTCTTCATTTTTAATAACCATTAACTCATAAGTTATGAGAAATGAAAATTTTTGAAAGTTTACAAAACTTGCCCTCAAGTTTTGGAACATGTAAAGTCATATTAAAACCTTTAGTTCCAACCCCTAGAATTTTAAAAGTTAAAATTCAACCCTTATACTTTATAATATTATAAGTTTAATAATATTTATATATGTATAAGATCAAGTCGTCTTACCGCTAGTACGCCTCATTCACGAAGCCAGTCTATAAGGGCGGTATAAGGTTGTTGCCTATAAAATGGCAACTTAATGGGTGTCCACTCTCACCCACCGCTTCCTTGATCGGTGGAGGGTCGTTAGCCGAACGAGTAGGACAAGGACTTATAAATTCTCATTAAAAGTATAATGATAATACTAAAGTAACTAAACTTTATTGAATTCCCAATCTTAGTTATTTTAGGAAAATGTGAATAAGGTGCTAATCCATGAAATTACACTTTACACTTTGTTTAAGTCGTTAGTGGAGCATGTGTGGTTAACCGGCACACTAACTTGAACTTAACAAGGTAGGTAAAGGATGACTTAATGTTTATCATAGTATCGATGGAGCGTGTGTGGTTAACCGGCACATCGATTGAGGGGTAATACATTAAGGGTACAAAGTAATTTTCATGGTTACTTCACACCTTGTTTTGTGATCCTCGGCATCCCAGTCACAAAACTTGAAGGGCACACTCGAGATTGAAACATGTCATTGAAGAAAGTTCAATGAATCTCAAAGAATCTAGGAGTTTCTAAACCAATTAAAACCTAATTAAATATTTCGTTTTTCATGGTGGAAATTGGTGAATCGTCATTCACCTACCTTCAAATATCTTATAGCTTAGATTACGGCATCCCTCTTCTAAGTTATAAAATATTGTGTTGGGTCCTAGCCTTAATATTACATTTGGGTGTTTTGTTAAGGACTATCTCTATATCTAATCTAATCTATTCCCTCTTCTTTTCAGATGTCTTCCAATAACAATGCTTCTGGCTCAAACCCTACTAGCTCCTTCTCTCTCATGAATCTTTGTAGGAGAGTCATCTTTGATGGGTCCAACTTTACAGATTGGATCAGAAACATCAGGATGGTCACTCAGTATGAGAACAAAGAATATGTTCTCGACAAGGAGCTGAAGGTACCCGAGCCAACTGCTACTCCTGAAGAGCTTGCTGAATATGAGGTACATGAAAGAGATGCTACAAAAGTGGCATGCATCATAATGGCCACCATGACAGCCGAGCTCCAAAAGTCCTATGAGGACTATTATCTTTTTGAGATGCACCAGGACTTGATGGATTGCTACCATCAAAGTGCTCGTCAAGAGCGATATGAAATAATCTCCTCCATGATAACAACCCGAATGAAGGATGGTGAACCCATCACGGGCCACATGCAGAAAATGCAAAGGTATGTGGACCGTTTACTGAAGCTGAATGTGAACTTCCCTGAGGAGTTAGCAATAGACATCATTTTGCACTCCTTGCCATCGTGTTATGATCAATTCCGCATGACATATCACATGAACAAGGAAGAAGTCACCATCAGCAAACTTCAAGGACTCTTGAAGACCGCCGAAAGTGGTCTAAAGGGTAAGTCGGTTGTTACTACTCCTACTCCTACTCCAACTGCGGCCAATGTCTTGGCAATCGGGCATGGAAAAGGGAAGAAGAGAAAGAACCCTTCTAAGGGTACCAAGGGTACGACCCTTGAAGGCTCCTCTTCAAGCAAAACCAAGAAAGGTTTTGTCACTCCTTCTGCTAACCCTAATGAGGCTGAATGCTTCTATTGCCATGAAAAGTTGCACTGGAAGCGAAACTGCCCAAAGTACCAGCAAGATTTAAAGGATGGGAAAGTAAAACCCAACCATGCAGGTATATACACTATATTGTCTAATAACTCACCTCATTCTAAGTCTTGGGTCCTTGATACAGGTTGTGGTATTCACATATGTTGTGATTTGCAGGGACTAAAAAGAAGTGAGAATGTGGAGCAGGGAAAGATAAACTTGATCATGGGAAACAGGAAAGCTTCACCTGTCACCAAGATAGGAGTTTATTCCTTAGTGCTAAATAGTGGGTTTACATTAGATTTGAATAAATGTTATTATTCGCCAGAAATGGCAAGAAATGTTATTTCCTTTCATGCATTGTATAAACAAGGTTTTACCTTTTATTTTGATAATAATAATGGTAGTATTGATGCTTTCTTTAATAATGTTCTTTATTTTAAAGCATTACCTTGTGATGGCGTGTATGAAACTGTATATGTTGTAGATAATCTAGGAAATAATGTATTGTGTATTAACTCTTCCACTAGCTTAGATAAAGCATCCTTATGGAATTGTCGTCTTGGACATGTAAGCAAGAAACACATAGGCCAACTCCAAAAGGATGGAGTCTTGGAGTCATTTGACCTAAAGTCAGATGATAGTTGTGAATCTTGTTTGCTTGGTAAAATGACAAAGTCACCTTTTACTGGCACTTGTGCTAGGGGTGAAGATTTGTTGGACCTCATACACACGGATGTGTGTGGACCCTTCAGAACCGCCACAAGAGATGCTAATCAGTTCTATGTGACTTTTACTGATGATTTTAGTAGATATGGATATGTCTACCTAATTAAGCATAAGTCAGAAACCTTTGAGAAATTCAAAGAGTTTAAGCAAGAAGTGGAGAATCAGTTGGGCAGGAACATTAAGATGCTTCGATCCGATCGTGGTGGTGAGTATCTTAGTACTGAGTTCCTTGACTATCTTAAGGAATGTGGGATTGTCTCACAATTGACACCTCCTAGGACACCACAGTTGAATGGTGTAGCTGAGAGGCGCAATCGGACCTTGTTGGACATGGTTCGTTCCATGATGAGTCGAGCTTCGCTACCAATCTCATTTTGGGGGTATGCCTTAGAGACTGCCGTCCATATCCTTAATCTAGTCCCTACAAAGAAGGTTGCCAAAACACCTCACGAGGTGTGGACTGGAAAAGTTCCCAATCTAGACCACATCAAGATTTGGGGTTGCGAGGCTTTCATGAGACGCGAGACTCACAATAAGCTCGAACCCCGAAGCGAAAGGTGTATTTTCATCGGCTACCCACAAAAATCCTTTGGTTACATCTTCTACAGACCCAGTGATAATGTGGTCTTTGTAGCAAGAAGAGGATTCTTTCGAGAGAGAGAGAATTCATAAGCCAAGGAGACAGTGGGAGGCAAATTGACCTTGAGGAAATTCAAGTGTCAAGTGGTGAAGGAACCTCAAACCCTAGCCCTCAACCTGAGGAGGAAACTCCTGTTGAGCCGACTGAAGAATCTATACCTCTGAGGCGTTCCACCAGAGTTAGGAATGCACCTGAGCATTATTATGGTTTTCATATTACTGCAGAAGGTGAGACACTTATCAGTGATAACACACTCGTAAATCTGGATGAGCCTAACAGCTACGCGGAAGCCATGGCAGGCCCTGAGGCTGCTAAATGGAAAGAGGCTATGGATAGCGAGATACAGTCCATGTATGACAATCAAGTTTGGAACTTGGTTGACAATGTACCTGATCGTAAGATAGTTGGGTGCAAATGGATCTTCAAGAAGAAGACCGACATGGATGGTAATGTACACACTTATAAGGCACGATTGGTTGCAAAGGGTTATTCTCAAACTCCGGGAGTTGATTATGAGGAGACCTTTTCACCAGTGGCCAAGATTAAGTCTATTAGGGTTCTGTTAGCCATTGGTGCATTTCATGATTATGAAATATGGCAAATGGATGTCAAAACCGCTTTCCTTAATGGGAAGTTGGCTGAAGATGTTTACATGGTTCAGCCAGAGGGTTTTGTCAGTACATAGTACCCCAGTAGAGTGTGTAAGCTCGAGAAATCCATTTATGGATTAAAACAGGCACCTCGCAGATGGAATCTTTGCTTTGATGAGAAAGTCAAAGAATTTGGCTTTTCAAGGAGTGAAGATGAATCTTGTGTCTATATCAAGGCTAGTGGGAGTATAGTCATCTTTTTGGTACTGTATGTGGATGACATACTACTCATAGGAAATGACCTCCCAACCCTGCCGGAAGTAAAGTCCTGGCTTGGGAAGTGTTTCGCTATGAAGGACCTTGGAGAAGCTGCCTATATCCTAGGGATAAGGATTTTGAGAAACAGGAGTAAAAGACTAATTGGACTTAGTCAAAGCACCTATGTGGACAAAGTGTTGAAAAGGTTCAACATGCATAACTCCAAGAAAGGAGATTTACCCATCCAGAGTAACGCCAAATTGAGTAAGACACAAAGCCCTAGTACTGAGGCTGAGATAGCATAAATGAGTCGAATACCTTATGCTTCAGCTGTAGGATCGATCATGTATGCTATGACGTGTACTCGACCTGATGTAGCCTTTGCTTTGAGCATGGTTAGCAGGTATCAGGGGAACCCTGGCAAGGCACACTGGACTGCGGTAAAGAATATCCTCAAGTACCTACGGAGGACTAAGGACTGGGTCCTTACCCTCGGTGGCAGTGAGGACTTGAGAGTTGTAGGGTACAGTGATGCTAGCTTTCAGACTGACAGGGATAATTTCCGCTCTCATTCGGGCTGGGTCTTTACTCTAAACGGAGGGGCAATTACTTGGAAAAGTTCCAAGCTGGAGACAGTGGTTGATTCCATTTGTGAATCAGAGTATATAGCAGCAAGCGAGGCAGCAAAGGAGGCTATATGGCTAAAGAACTTCATCGGAGACCTTGGAGTTGTACCAACTATAAAGGAGCCAATGGAGATTTTCTGTGACAGCAATAGTGTGGTTGCCTTAGCCAAGGAACCAAGAGATCATGGGAGATCCAGACACATTGACAGAAAATATCACTTCATCAGACATCGAATAGAAGAAGGAATCCTCGTGGCAAAGAGGGTATCATCGGATGAGAACCCAGCAGATCCCCTCACGAAGGGACTGACTCGGGCTAAGCATCTCCAGCATGCTCGGAGCATAGGGCTGAAGGATGATATTAGTTTTAGTAGTTAGATAATCTTGAAATTTGTAAAATGTAATTGACATTTGATGATAAATAAAAGCTGTTATTTATGAGTAAAGTGTTGCTATCTCTTGTCAATCGTTTACTATTATTTCTTTTTGCATGTTTTGACTTCCAGAATAATTATGTTATGGTTTATATCATATTATTCAAACTCTCCACAGTCGATCATATGTTGGAAGTAGATATGAATCAAGACTGTCATGGGTTGGCTTGTAGAGGTCTAAGATGTTAGACAAAGCGGGGCTACAGCACTCATGAGTGCTCATATGTTCTGAGTATTGGATTCAACCCACGCTCACTTGTATCACTTCATGGAATTTATCTCGAGTGATCGTGAGACGGTAATATCATATAAGTCTTCAAACCTAGAGATATGATTTGTTGCCTATGAGTTGGTTATGCATTGATTGCACGAAAAAGCATTGGTAACTCGATGTTATAAACTGTGCTTTTGTGTGTAATTCAACAAGTAGTAGAGCAAATATATGAGTCGAAGTTTATCTGTTCCTTCTAGGATTAGAAGCGATATTTGGGCCCCTCGATGATTTTGTTTTGACCTATGTACCGGGCCCGGTCAGAACTAAATTGATGTGTTCAGTTAAGTTCTATGTCAAACAAATCGGAAATCGGGAAACAAATGTTGGACAATAAGCAAGACCATGTTCCATGTATTTGTCCGGCTGATATCTAGAACAGAGGATTATATGATCACTTATCTAAAATGGCGCTTCATAGTTCAACAGAGTTTAAAGAGCTACGATTGCTGATCGGTTCCTGAAGTCATACTTGCAACTATAGTTATTAGACTTATCCAAGTGGGAGACTGTTGGATATAGTGTCTAAGTCCATAACTATATTTGGTATGTACTTGACCCGACCCGGCATGGTCCATTTGGGTTGCACTTCACCCGAACAATTTATGGATAATCGTTTGAGAATAGTATAAGTTATGATTTATTAATATATTATAAGTCCTAATATATTAATATAAAATCATATTATTTAATTAGTATTGATCTATAATTAATCTAGAATTAATTTAGAGATCAAAAGTATGACTAATTAAATATGGGCTCTTGTATTTATATAGTGTGGGCTAATGCTTATTTGGAATGGGCTAGGCTTGCATGGAAAGTCCATGGATACTCCATGGAGCTTTAACCCATGGATCTCATGGAAATGAAAAGACATGGGTATTGGGGTTTACATGGATGTAACCCTAATCCACCACACTATATAAAGGAGGCTTTGGTTCTTGAAATGAGACGAGTTGATGTGTGTAAACTAAGAGGGCCGATTTCAAGAAGTTTGTGACTATTCTCTCAAGTTTCAAGTTTGTGGTGATTTGTGACTTCCATTTGAGGCATCCACATTATTGGTGCTAGGCTCTCAAACTCCAAGCAATCAACTACTACTACAAGGTAAGTAATTCTACTAGTTTTATTTGATTCAAGTACCCCATGCCATGCTAGTTAGGATAAGAACCTTGGAAAAATAATTATTTGCATGTATCTTAGTCAAACATAGATCCAAGGTTTCTAGGGTTGCATGTACACCATAGGAGTGTTAGAATGCTGAAAACCCATCACAATCATCTAACTACAAACTCCTACTAGTGGTTCGACCTTGGTGCCTTAGACCCACTACTACAGGGAAGGTAACTCACCTCAACCGTGTGCCGAAATCGTACTCCTTGGATGGCTCGGTCCTCCTCCTCCTAAAGCATAACAAGTCCCCGAGTTAGTTATTGGGTCCAAGTATAACTCTCTTATGGCCCAACTTCTAATTCATGTCCCAAGGCAAGGTCCCCTAGTCCTTGCCCTAATGCCCCCCCCCCCCCACGGTCGAATCCATAATCAATTTAAGGCCCAAGTCCATTACTTTAAGTTTTAAATCCCAATAAGATCCAAAAAGGCCCAATACCATAAATCTCAGTCCTAGGCCCAGAGGCCTTACTCCACAGTGGGCCATGAGGCCCAACAAATTCAGGCCCAATTTCCAAGGCCCAAAAACCCATGTTAACCACTTTGCATGCGTACGTCGGCCTTAACCAGAAGCGGGAAACTGACCTGGAACGCGTCGCGTACTAGGGGGTACGCCCAACGTTCCTGCCAGTCACCCTAATGTTCTTCTTTTAACTTAATCCATTAAGTCCTAACGTCAAGAACATAGATCTAGGCTCCTAACAACGTCCTTAACCATAAAGTTATGAACTTTATGCTTTTGCATGCATGGATGGGGATTAAGACACCCATTAAGTCCGTACACTTTGTGGCCATCTATGACTTGAATGGTTGGGGCTAAACCATCAAGATCTGATTTTTATGGTCCTAAATGCTTCCAAGAGCTCAAACGGACAGCTCTTATGGACAGATTCTTCTAAAACTCCAAGGACCTCAAGTATGGGACCAAAATGTGACATAAAACACCCCAAACCTACATCTAAGCACGCAATGGTCAAGGTTGGAGCTTGATACCTCAAATAAGTCAGAAAAGATGTCAAACTTCTGGATCTACAAGCTCTCTTCAAGTCCTTGCTCCTTCTTCAAACTCCTTGCTCTTCAAAACCACCAAAACAACACCAAAATGCTCAAAGTAAGCTCAAGATACATGCAATGGAGTTAGGATTCGAGTTGGGCATTGAGAGGACAAGGGAGGCTGAGAGGATAAGGGTTTGGAGGATTATAAGTTGTTTAAATAGTGTGCAAACCCTAAAATTTAGGGTTTGTGGTCTGCACTCGTTCGCCACGCGTACTCTTTGGTACGTTGCACGTACGTGAAAGGCATGCGCGATCATTTCTTGTTAATACATTGCGCGTACACAGGGTGGTACGCCCAGCGTACAACACCCTGAAGCCCACTTAGTAATAGTCCAATGGATCCAAGCCCAATCAATATAAAATAATTAACCCAATAAATATAGACAATACCTTGGAGAATCACTGAGCGTTACACGTCGTGGCCAAGGTTGTCAACCTTTAAGACTTAATGGATAAACTCATAAGTGATGTTTACGTGGAACTGGGTGTTACAATGCATATATATATATATATATATATATATATATATATATATATATATATATATATATATATATATATATATATATATATATATATATATATATATATATACACACATATATATAATGCAATATATATATATATATATATATATATATATATATATATATATATATATATATATATCAAGGTTGCAGAAATCGCTCGACGGTACCTCGGCGGTGGACTGGGGTCAAGGGATTAACCGGCTAGGCGGGGATTAATCGGGGACCATCAATTATTAAAAAATTATTTAAAAAAATAAAAAAATATAACATTAATCTTAAGAATATAAGGGTACGTTTACCAAAAAAAATATTGCATTTAGCAACTTAATTCTTATAAAAAATATAAGGGAACTTTACATAGATCCACCTTATATTACAAGCCTAAACTCCAACATTCAAAATTTAGGATTAAAACATTCAAAAATTTAGAATTACGACATCCAAAATTTAGGGAAACTTTACACAGATCCACCTCATATTACCATCTAGTGATTGGAATAAGATGTTACAAATACAAGCTTAAGTAATCACAACAAATCTATTACAACACCAAAAAAGAACCACTTGATAGTATTATACACAAACTGGGAACAACAAAAGTGGACCATTATACCCTCCAAATTTGAATAGCATCCAAATGGTACATCACTACAGCCAATAAGTTTTGAACACGAACCATATTACTCAATTAAAGAAATCACTTTGTAGAACATGAAGCAGCAAGAACACCCCTGGAACATGAGAATTGAATAAATTCGGATGATGTTTTTATGCTTTCGTTCACTCCTCCCCTTTCATGGTATGTTGATCGGACAAGAAGAGATGACTGGTCCATGAATACCAACACCTTGATTTGATAATCGAGACTATTTGATAATCAAGACTACAAGATTCACTCGGGCAATTGATCGAACACTTGGTGGGCAGATGGTTTCATACGCAAACCAGCATCACTAGCACTTCTGCCCTACCTGTTACAACCAGAAACAACAAGGATCTTGGAAGTAACTTACATACATACATAATCACGAGTTATTGCAACAACAAGATTCTAACATTGTTTCTATTCAACAAGATTCAATCTGGTAACATATGTACATACATATCCCTGAACTCAACTGAATTCTATAGCACGAGATTAAGAAATTGAAAACCAAATAATCTTACATAATCAGGAAAACGAACACTTGGTGTCGACGGGAAAACAAGGTTGGTGTCGACTGTGTGTCTGCGATTCTGCAATCAGTGATATGATTCTGCAATCAGTGATATGATTCTCCAATCGGTCAGCAATCGGTGACTAGCGAGCCTGCGAGAGAGATAGGAATGAGTTTGAATTGAAGGTGAATATGAGTCGATTTCAATCAGAATGTTCCCGGATAGCAGTGCGGTTGTTCGATCGAGAGAGAAAGGAGGTTCGATCGAGAGAGAAAGGTGGGGAAGGAGATGCAAAGTGGGGAAGAAAGAGATGCATAAAAGATATATGAAACAATTAAAAGTTCATCCCACATCGTTGGTGGGATAACAGATGAATGCAAAAGTTATTCTATAAAAAAGGAGCTAGCTCCTTTAAGACTCAAACCCAGCTAAGCTTTGGCTAGCCGGCTCCTTTGAGCTGGTGGGTCTTTTAGAGTTAGCCGAGTCAATTTGGTCTGATTTGGAGTCTGAGTTGGTCCGATTAGGACCGATTTGGACCGGTTTTGACCGATATTGACCAAGGCCGATTATTTTACCCTCTAACCCTTATTCGTAGGCGGTTGGAGGCCGCCAAGTGCCTAGGCGCCGATTAATCGGATGCCTAGGCCGATTTTTACAACACTGATATATATATATATATATATATATATATATATATATATATATATATATATATATATATATATATATATATATATATATATATATATATATAGGGAGAGGATCAAATGAGAACACCTAAAAGGTTGAGAACGCGAGAACAGTTCTGGACCAATCATTTTATAAGGGTATATTAGTAACTTTATATAAATATTAATTAATGATTTCCTAAAATCTAGGGATAATGATTTTAATTACCTAACAAAATTAATATTTCCTTTTAGTTAATGAAATATATATATAAATATTTTTTTTAATGATTTTTCCCAAAAATTATTTATGACCGTTTCATAAAAATTACCTAAAAAAATTAATATTTCCTTTTATCTTAAATCTGAAAAGAAAATCTTAAAAAAAATATTATTTTCTACTTTTTCACGTTTTTGTTTTTCAAAAAAAATGAATAGAAATCCAATCCCAAATCAATACACTTCCAATCATAAATGAAAACACATCAAATTACAAATAATTCAATGCATTTTTCATAAATTGAAAATAAAAAATAGTGTAAAAATTATCATTTTTTCATAAAATGAATACCTCTAATCATAAATAAATACACTCATTCACATGAATACACTACTATTCATAAATAAATACAATCATTCACACACGAATACATTGCAATTCACAAATGAATACACTTTATTTATAAATTAATACACATTCTATCATAAATGAATACACGTGCTATTCATAAATGAATACAACCATTCACACATAACTACAATGTTATTCATAAATGAATACACGTGTTATTCATAAATAAATACAACCATTCACGCACCCCCTTCAAGAAATTATTACCAAAAAATTCGAAAATTAGGATTGTGTTTCTTTCTTGCCTCTGTTCTTCAGAAATTTTTCCAGTTGGTCCTCCCATTGCAACCATTCTACCTCCTGAACACTCAAGCAAAGATTAATACAAAGAAATCCAATTATATATCATCCAGTAAACCAAATCACTAAATATACACACCAATTGGCTAACACAACCTTGCACTCTTTCTTATGCTTGGACTATTTCTTCACCCAATTTTACACACAGGCGCCATTTCAATTCACAATCAATTTGGTACAATCAAAATCACGTCCTTCACATCTAAAAATTGATATGGCCAGATTTTCTTTGATCTTCAAGAACAAATAAAAGTACATCGAAATATAAACTGAATTCGTTTAACTCTTCCCTTGGCTTCTTCCTTCCTTGTCCAAACAAATCAACCAAACACCCCATTGAATGTTGTAACAGTAGCCGGCAACCCAGTTGCCTTCCTCTTTCTTCTCCCCTCGACAGCAAGAGCACAAATGGTGCTTCTTTCTACCCATTAATCAACCAAGAATCGGATCCAACCACTTGTTTGGACCATTTAAACAAATCAGCCTCAACCCAAACATTCATCAACAACAAAACAATCAAAAGAAAACATCCCAGTTCATCATCGATACAAGTCGACACAAACAAAAAAAAACGAAACAATAAGGTTACCTGTTAGCCGGCTGCTTCCGTTCATCTTCGTCCCTTCGATCAGGCAAGAAACCGAAGACCCATCCGCTCATCTTCTATCGACTGGAGCAAAACACCCACCAAGACCGACGACTCATACCTCACAGCCGGAAGAGATGAGCAAAACTTCGCTGCTTCTTCACGCCCAACGGCGGCTGGAATGAGAGGAGGCCCTAGGGTTGTGAAAAATGCAGAAGCAGGGATATAGAGGGAGAGAGAGAGAGAGAGAGATTGTAGGAATTGCTAAACATAGGTAAACAATCAATTACCATTTTACCCTTATGACAGTTTTAAAGTTACACTTTAATTCCTGTAATTTTAAGAATTTACATAAATGGCTCATTCGATAATAGCCTTAGATTTAGTTTTTTAAATGGTTCAGATGTGTTCTCGTGTTTTCAACCTTTTAGGTGTTCTCATTTGATCCTACTCCTATATATATATATATATATATATATATATATATATATATATATATATATATATATATATATATATATATATATATATATATATATATATATATATATATGTGTGTGTGTGCATATACTTATATGAATATGTATACATTTATATGCATATATGCATATTAATATAGAGCTGGTACATTTACCTACTAACGAAACTGAATATTGTAAAGGTTTTTGGTTATATTCAGGCAAGATTGGCATTTTTGTGTTTCTATTCAGTTTTCATGTCTTGAAGAAGCCAGGCCTGCACAAGTTTAAATGGACAACCGGAGATTACAGTTCAATGATTCAATGATGAAGGTGCAATTGTTTATTGTTTTTGAAGTTATATTTTGAGAAATTAGTATGGTATAGGATTGTGTATATAGGATTTCGATAACTGAATGAACCGTCTAAATGTGAGTGAATGGTCATTTTACCACTTTGTTTAAAAATGTTGTTGGCTATTTAATAAAGAGCAATTAGAAATTGAACAAATTACCTGTCCAGGCACTACAATACTTCCTCACTAGGTTTATAATAAGTTGCTTTTATATGCTTTCAATATAAATTAATATTTTTATATAATTCTACTCATTATATATTGATGTTTAAATAATGTTGTAATTTGAAATTTCTACAAAATGACATAAGAGATATGCCTCAGCGCAAATCAACAAGGACCTGACAATTTAGCTTTTTGAATAGTATTTGAGAGATTGATACTGTTACATAGTGATGGTTTTTGTGAGAGTAGTTAATAAACCCTATTATGTTCCAAGATATATAAGAAATATAATATAAACAAATTTAAACAAATTCAATATCTCAAATACTATTCAGGAACTTTATTGGTTCTCTACATTGTTTATGTTATGGAGAATATGGGCAAACCTCATATTTAAACTTTAATTTTCACAAGTTACTCATCATGTAAATGCTCCAGGTGGATCACATGGTGGTGCTCTGGTTGATTAATTTGTCCCCTTCATTTTATTTTCCCCTAGTTAAGTGTTTCGTTTAGACCGTTGTATGTAAATTTCTACCCGGATCATGCCACATACCCATAACCTATAAAATGGCTAGTTTATTGACATTGAAATAGGTTCAGTTAACTAATAAAAGTTAAATAATGACAAAAAAGGGTTAAATGCTAGAAATAACAACCTACTTTATTTCACTATTGTTCCAATTGGTGACCAATGGTAATAAGAGTAAAATCCACCTTCAACTTTAAAACCATGGTATAAAGCTTATTAGATGTGATAAGAAAAAGGTCACCTTTCTTTAAAAACCATTGTATTAAGGTGATCAAAAGCAAGATAATGTTAACATGTTAAAGCCTCAGAATATGTTATATTTATTAGACATGAAAATCATTTTAAATGAAAAAAAAATGATAATACTTAATCTATTGTAAAACATTTAGACCAAAAGTCATCAAGATGACAATAAATGTAACTAAAATTGTCGGGAAAAATAGAAATACAACACACCAGGAGGATATGGTTGGACAAGATAACAGATTTAGCAGATTAAAGAAAGACTTTCAAATTATCATCCCGTCATCAGAATCAAAATCATACCAACCATTTGTAATATTTTAAACTTCATCTTCATGTTCATAACATATCCATCTTTTAAAAAAAAAAATGAGTAGATACAGAGAACCAAGAAATTGTACGAGGACAATCTTGATATAGTAACATCATATAAGTGTATACTTTCTTGGTCTTGAGATATATGCAGAAACAAAACAGAAAGAATTCAAGAATCAAGTAATTCCACAAAAAAAAAAAAAGTAAAAAATAATACATCAATCAAATGCATACGATATTTTTTAAAGTTTACTTCAAATTAATAAAATTTCAATCTCTATAATCGAACAATGATTTAGTAATTAGGTTTCAATGAAACAAATAGAAAAACAAAGCAATGCATCAATCAAATGCATAATTTTTTTTTTTAAAGTTTACTTTTCAATCTTGCTTACGTTCAATCGCTTCGAAGCATTGGCACTGCCCTGCGTCGATTTGAAGAGGTTGAAGTGTTGTTCGACGCATCTCTAGCCACAAAAATCGAAATTTTGTATTGTTGGTTCGTTGGTTCCCTCCGTCAAAAGAGTTCGCCATTGATTCTCTCTCTCTCTCTCTCTCTCTCTCTCTATATATATATATATATATATATATATATATATATATATATAATGAGAGAAGTAAGAAGAGGTAACAATATGCTAGAAGAGATAGGTCCATGTCTGCATCAAGAAGAGGGCACGTAAACATTTTTAGGTCAACTAAAAAACAAACATTTTGCAGAGATAGGTCCATGTCTGCGCGCTGTCTACACAGCGCAAGAGGCCAGAAAGAGGTTAAGTAATTGTCAAAAGAAAGTAACTAGTTAAACATGTAATATAAATTTAAATAATACAAGAACAAAACTCTAATGCCAAAAGTAGGTAAGAGTGAGTCATCATCACTTAACCTTATTCCTCTAAACTACTAGGTCAACAAAATTGTGACAACAACTCGTCATTCTATTTCATACGATTGTCTTAAATTCAAATTATAATGATTTGTATTTTGATTTTGTGTTTGTGTGATGTTATATCATTCTTTCGTAACCACACGGGTGCATACCACTCCACAAAACCTGCACGTTTTTGGTGTATTCATTTCTACACTGCATTTCAAGATAATATCCTACTGCAATCAATATTTTTCTGAAAATTAAATAACTTATACAAAAATATTAAAGTTGTGAAAATGATATATAGAAGTTAAGTTAGATGAATATATGGATATGGATAAGAATGGTAGGGAGGAATGATACATACATGATACATGTTGGTTCCTAAGGAATCTACACCAAAAAATTATCAACCATGTGTTGTATGACGTCTGCCCCATCAGAATTCATCCACGGGGTATTTACCTGCCAGTGCCAATAATTAAACAAACAAACAAAAGGATTCAGAAACATGGCAGTTAGTTTGTTCCTCATATTTGAGTTTGTGAGCAAACTTTTTAGGCTATTTTCGATAAAGGGGACAAAGAGGGCGGTTACGTCTTTTTACACATACGAGAGATCAAAAGCGAATCACACCTTTTGAGTTTTGACACAATTTGTAGTCATAATTGAACGCGTGTTCTGTTGTGTTCTGTTTTGTATTGTCATGTCAATAGGGAGTCATTTGGTTTATAAAATAGAATGTTTTTGGAAAAAATGATATTGGAATTTAAATAAATTTGGATCTAAAGCAATCATCATAATCTGTTCTGCATTAGGTTGGGAAGAATTATGACATGGATTTCAATGATAAAAGTTATAAAAATATATCCAATTGTTTTTTTGTTTAGAGTGTATTATAAATAATTGAATTTATTATTTTTTATTGTAATAGTATATATTTATTTATATTGTTATATTGTATTGTTGTGAAAAGAAACAAAGATGTATAGACAATAAAAATTTTACGTTTTTGAGTTGAAAGAGTTTATCTTCGTCAAATTTTAATACCTAATTTGGTCGTTCTACCATGATTCCAGGAAGAAAGTAATCCTTTTGGATTTGGTTAAAAAAGGAATCCTTTTGCTTTTCCATCTCTGTGGCATGAACTTTTTACCTTTTTGGTCAATGGGTGAAATCACCATTTTCAAGATTAAATAAAAGCACTAGTCTTTTTCGTTTTTTTTAAACATACTATTTGATATGTTTAAACTCTATCAAAACAGTTGAAACATCCATGGAAAGATTAAAAGACCGATTCTTTTTCTCTACATAGAGATAGACATCAGGATATGGGTTTATTATGGAAGATTAGATTTAATAAATTATAATTTATACCCCACCGGAAATTTTATTTTAAGTTTGAACAACAACAACAATAATAATAATAATAATAATAAAGAAAGAGATTGAAATGTAAAGAAACATATGTGATGCTTGCCTGGATTGTATTGTGTGCAAGGTATCTTTGCTTACTTCCTTTAAAGCTGACATCAACCCGTTCCCAGCTTATTTTACTCAATCCCTTAATCATCATTTCTGCATATTTTTAATTGATGGTATTAGAATTCATAAGTCAGCAGTTGAATAATAATGAATTGGTACCTTCCATGGTGGCAGTGGCAGTGGCTGTCTTAGTCTTGTGGGTTTTGGGTTGTGGGTCCAGAGAGGTTTCTTGTTTTGTGATATTTTCTGCATCTTCCTTGAGAATATGGGGATATCTACCACTTCTCACAAGATTTTTAATCTATAAAAAAAAATAGTGAGATAAATTAATTACACTATACCCAGTAGTATTTTTTTTATTTTTTTTTACCTTAGGCAGCTGAATCTGATGACGGATTGATGATGTGCTCCATCCCACAAGATCTATTTCAAGTGTTTGAGTTAAGGCAAAAAAACCATCCGAAACTTAATGCTAGATTTTATCAGGAAAAAATTAGTAATTAGGATACGGTCAGAATGGACATTTGCATAAACAACACGGCGTTTGAAGGACTGCAATGCGGATCTACAAAATGAAGCACAAATTCATGCAAATTCTCCTTCTTTTCTACTTACTGTGTTTAGCTGCTGAATGTCAAGGGGACAAAAAGGCTTACATGAACTTTAGGTCTTCTGAATCATTGACCATCTGAACCAAGAGAGGGGTCTGTCCATTAGCCTTGTCTTTCAAGTACAGATGTCTCCCTGTTCTTCTAACCACCACTGAACTGTGGTACCCTACTTTCTCAAGGCCTCTAACTCCACAGAACATTGGGACCTGAAACCACTAACAAAATTCCATCAACTATTTCCAAACAAACTCACTCATAATCCCTCAATTTACAAACCTGTCTATGCCCTCTTGAACCAAGGTGTGGAGTCGCAACTGTAATAAAGTTAATAGCCTCAATTTCAGCAATTTTCCCACATCTGTCTTGATTCTGTGTGTAGAGCTTAGCAATAGCATATCTTGATATTAGGCCACCAAGTGAGTGACCTATAAATGAAATCTTTTCAACATTAGGATTGCGTGCGATCACAGATATCACCTGCAACCAAAACCACCACTTTTACTTCAAACTACAATGCTGTCATTGTCATAGCAGAAATAAATGTACAAATAAAATAAATATTTCTAGGTCTTGCATTTAACCCTAAAAAAGAACCTCATCTGCTAATCTGCTTCCCATCACATCAATTCCATCAAGTGTTGCTAGTGCAGAGTTACGTCTGCTGCCTGTAGAGCATATCCATACACAAGATATAGTATGGTAAATAAAAATGCTAATACCAATAATACAACTTCATAAATATTTGGTATGCAGAACTGAGAAATATCTTCTGAAAGAGGAGAGGAGCACTATAGAAATGCTTACAGTGAACAATAAGATCCTTGGGATACTTCTTTAAGAATTGTTTTGCAGCAAATCTCCAATTCCGAGCACTGCAGTATTAGGGTTAGGATTGTACAAAATCATGAATGTTTCCACAGATTAATTTGAAATGCCAAGTAGTTCCTTAACTAGTTTTGAGCACGTTCTACAGTAAAAGCACAAAAGCGTGCTTCTTCTATTTTTAGGATTTGTGTGCAATTAGCCAAAATAGATTAGATAAGCACTAACCTGCCAATTAGGCCATTGACCATAACAACTAGGTGAGTCGGACAATGATCTTTATCTGTGACTGTGGAAGCCGATTCCATATCGACGTTACCGTGGCTGTCGACTGCCTCGATCGTCGGGTGTCCATAGTCTGATGATCTGAAACAACTTAATTTCTTCATAATCAATGATTTGCTGCTTCTCTTATTCTTCTTCTTCGTAATATCATTTAAGTCAGCATCTTCTTCCAAATTGGTCTGCAGCTCCATTGATTTCTATAACGAAATGAATGCAATCAGCTTTGTAGTGGGGTTAATTAGGAGTTGGGAGGTTGTTAGTGGCGGTCAGTTATGGCGGACCGCTGTGGACCTGCGGAAGCCGACGTTATTTGACGGGTGGTATTTGAAAATTGAAATTACTATTTTGGGGGTGACGTAAACAGAAACTGTTCATTGGTGTTTCTGGAAAAGGGTATGAATTTTGGCGCCACCCCGTTGGACTGCGGAGGAAGGTGGCTTGACATGTCAGTTTCTAGAAAGGGACTACAGATGCATTAGAATTTGGTAAAGAATCCGTGTTTTTGGTGACATGGACTGACGGACATACGTAATGACTAAAATGTTTCCTCAGGGTTATCTTGATATCAAGATGTGCTTTATGTTTTGTGATAGGATGAGAATATGGGTGTAAACTGACTTGAGGTTGCCCAGGGTATTTAAATTTTGTAATGAGATGAGAATATGGGTGTAATCGACTTGAGGTATATAGGACCGTAAAAGTTTCGACTTGAGTTTGAGTTAAACGAGTTCGATTTGAACTCATCTGAACTCAAGATTAGTTTCATGCTCTTCTATTGAACTAGCCGGAGACCAAGTTGTTGGAAATAAGTATCAAATGTTATAACCTAATTGGTATAACTTTGGAATAATAACAAAATCTTTTCTTTTTTGGGTAGCTAAAATAGCTAGAAAAAGAATTAAGAGAATGAGATAATTAGTTAATTGATTTATTAATAAACTAGTTAGAAACTAACTAGAAATTAATCGAAATTAATAAGAATTAATTTGAGATTAATTAGAATTAACCTGGAGGCACAGAGACCGGATGTTAATTGTTCAATAGTTGAAGGTTGTGTAAGACTTCAGGATTTGCATGATACGGATAAGGAAGTGGGTTCTTCCCGTCATGGTTTAAGGATGTCCTGTGAAGACGTTTTCTTCAGGTCGTGTGGTTTCACGAAAATTTAAGGTTGGCATAATTATCGGGAGAGGTTGCCTGTTTAAAAGATGTTGCAATAGAGGTGATTTAGACATTGGAGTCTCTGCTTGGATTGGCTTATGAGCTTGGGTTGGAACCATTGTTGGCGATGATTACAGATGTTGGCATTCAAGAGATCTCAGCCCGCATTGAAGGAGTCGGGTTTGAAGGACCCTCAAGGGGTTACTTCCAGAGTGGAAGCGAGAACAAATTTCGAGGACGAAATCGAATTTAAGTAGGGGAAAATTATAACCCCAGGTTACAAAACATATCGGTTTAGAGCATCAAGGAATCAAATGCATGGTTTTTGGGTAAAACCGGGTGTCATGACGTGACCATAGGGAGGTCACGACATGACACGTTGAAAATGAAATGCGTATCCAAGAGGGCTTGTCACGACGTGACAAGAGGATGGTCAAGTCGTGAGAGTGGTTGCAGCCCATCAAGGAATCAAATGCATGGTTTTTGGGTAAAACCGGGTGTCATGACGTGACATAGGGAGGTCACGACATGACACGTTGAAAATGAAATGCGTATCCAGGAGGGCTTGTCTCTCCATATTTAAGGATCTTAACTCATGACCTAGGGTATCCTCTTCAACCTCCACTCATTACAAACGAATCCTTAGCCCCATTTATGAGTTCGTGAGCCTTTAGTGGTGTCTTGGTGACTTGAAGGTGAAGGGATCATCTTGGAGCATAGATTCAGCTTGCAAGCCTTATTACCATCTTCTAGCAACTCCCCCAGAGCTTTGTGAGTATTCAAGCTTCAAGCTTTATGGTTTCTTATTGCTAGATCTATACTTTTATGCATGATTATCCATGTTTAGGTTAGATAGAGTGTTAGGATACCATAAAGTTGGCCGCTTTATGGGTCATTGGAATCCTTTGGTGGCTAAATATGCTAGATCTGAAGTTTGGTGGAAGTTTAGGCTCATGCTTGAGGTTTTGACCTCCTTTTTCTTCATAAGTGTCCTAATTTGAGCTCAAGACTTGCATGGGGCATGCAAAACCTTAAAGCATCGATTTTTATGGCTTATGGGATGTAAGGAAGCCTTTTGGAGGAGATAAGTTCGTAACTTAATGGATTAAGGGTTTAATCCATTAAGTTTCCCAAGTGTTGGTTCTCACAACGTGACGAGGTACCTGTTATGCTGTGACGATTGAAGACTGATATTGCCATATTTATACATATTTTTAGGCAATATTTAATTACATTTTTATGAATAATTTGGTTATTTATATAAAATAATGGTACTTATAAAGATAAATTGTTATTTGCAGCCAAAGTGAAGCATTTTCGAAGAAAGGGACCCAAATGGACAAAGCATGGAACTTTGGAGGCTTGAAGGAATGAAGAATTAAAACTCAGCAAAAGAAACGTACTCACGACGTGAGTAATTGAAGACTCATGACGTGAGTAGAGTGTTCTAGAATATATGCACCGGATGAAGAAGAGTCCTTGTCGAATACGTTAATCTCGCACTCACGACGTGAGGATTATCTGCTCACGACGTGAGCCTGGAAAAATCAGATTATAAATATCTTTAGTCCATTACGATTTGTGGGATTTTTGGTGGATAGAAGGCAGACCTAGAGACAATTTGGAGAGGAGAAGAAGTTCTGGAAGAGGCTTTTACCACCAAGGAAAAGAAGAGTACATCAATAGTTTAATTGTTTGGTACATTCATTATGACTTGTATTATGATTTGTGTTTGTTTATCTGTTGCTATGGGCAGCTGAATCTAGCTACTCTTGTTTAGCTAGATGAAGCTTCTGACTTATGATTTAGCTTATTGATAATGGATTTGCTTAGTTGGTAATTTGCTTGTGTTGCTTGAATTCATGTTCTGTGTAGCTTAGTGATTATTAAATTACATGAACTTGAAACCTAGTGATTTAGTGAACATTGAATTGCTAGAGCTAGGATTGACCAATCCTAGATAGTAATTAGAGTAATTAAATTTAGCTGTGCTAGAGAACATAAATTATGACCATAATTGTGTTTGCATAATCTTACATAGCATATTCATAATCCATAACTGGTTCTGTGTTTGATTGTATGTGACCATACATAGTTTTACATGAATTAGTTTAATATTGGTAAGTTTAGCCTTAAATTACTAATACAATAATAACCAACTTGATAATCCATAATTGTTAGCTAACCATAAAGAAGAAGTGGATTCGAACTAAACATGAGTGTTTTTAATTATTGATTGAATTTGAGTTAAGTTAGTCTGATCTTGCAAAATCGGATAAAAAACATTTTTAATTATTGTTTGATTTTAGATTAATTTAGAGTAATTATTTTAGCTAATTAAAACCGTTCCCTATGATCGACACCCGACTTACCCAAACTATTCTATAATTTGACTAGGTACACTGCCTAGGTGCATTTTAGTTAGTTAAGTAGTTAGGTTATAAATTTAAAATTAGGTGTAGCTATTTGCACGCATCAAGTTTTTGGCGCCGTTGCCGGGGAACGGCTTAGTTAATTACTGGACGGGGGTTGAGGTTTGGAATTGGAACCTCTTGGGGAAGGTTGTTGACCTCTGGTTCGGAGTCGGAGCCATCCGAAAAGCCTTCTGCGAGGTGATCATCCAAAGGGATTGGGTGATCATCTTCTGGCTCCTCATCAAGCCACTCACCAATGCCTTGGTTGGGATAATACGGATCGTCGGGAAGATGGAAGCCAGCCATGCTATCTACGCGAGAATAGGGGAAAAGAATAGTTAATAGACGTACTAATGAAGATCCTTTTTTTTAGTTTGCACATAAGTAATTATAGTAATACAAAATACTCCTATAGTATTTTAGGTTTATGTTATGTTCTAATGTTCTCGTTGTAGTGTTATTGGTAAGTTTTTAGACTTGTTGCAACACCACCATCATTCTTAGGCACATGCTAGTCACTCCTCGGAAAATATAGTTGATCAGGCTAAATCCCCCTAGATTTGACTATATGTCTCTAAGCCTAATCGTGTTGTTCAACAATCGTAATACTTTTGTTCTGATCTAGTATGATATTTACCCTTGTATGAATAGATGTATATATACTTAATTAAATATTTTATTATTTAAAAGTATAAATTCTTGGTCAGAGTGTTTTAATCCCGATGCGTTTATAGTTCGTATATCTTTTATGGGTTGATATACTTGATTCACTATAAACAGTGCTCTGATACCAATCTATCACACCCCAAAACCGGAACGGCGGAAACGTTCTGGGGTGGAGGACGTCATGTACAATATCATAACAATGCATAATAGTAAAGACAAGCACCAACATCCATTGCATTAATATAATAATTTTAATACAAGCGTGTTCTATATAGTGTGTAAGACACCAAAAATGAATTATCAAAATAAAAGACGAGTCTTGTATGTGCTCCATCTTCTCAAAAACTTCTTTGGTACCTGTCTACTGATGACCTGAGAATACAAGTTATTTTGAAAGAGTTTATCAGCATAACGCTGGTGAGTTCATAAGAATTTAGTGTCATTGCCTGTATGAAAATGTTTGTAATCAAAGTAATATAAATGTTCATAGCTTGTTCGTAAATGATTGTAAATAGTAGAACTCTCTAGAAAATCCTATATTTTCTACTGAAATGTAGTCTTCTACCAAGACCCGACTGTTTGTATGTTTGTTCTTTTGTAAATGTAAGAGTTTTCCTCAGTGAAACTATCATTATGAAAATATAGTTTACTTAAATGTGTATGTGACAGAATCACAAAGTAATGAAATACATACTCCAGGTAGTACTAAATGTACAGTACACCTCGGGGAGTCTAAAGTAATGAAATGTAGACTCCAGGTGGTATTAAATGAACAATATGCCTCGGAGAGTCTAAAGAAATGAAATGCAGACTCCAGGTGGTATTAAATGAACAATACGCCTCGGAGAGTCTGTTTTGCCTTAAATTCTTAATTGGTTAATTAAAGGTTTGGATGTGAACTCGTATGTAACCATGCTGATCGACGGCTGAATAACTGATGACCCTCCGGTGTCATATGTGGTGAGGTAACATTCTGTCACCCCTTAGCCTTTCGGCTGGGACTGTAACTAGCAGTCGGGATGTGGAAGTGTCTGTCCCATATAGATCTATACACACAATGCCCGCTCTCCCTCCAGGAGACTCTGGTTACAAAGTGATACCACAAAGAAGTGTCGTATCGAGAAGTAGTATGTCACATTCTATTTATAATGTTCAAATGTTTGTGTAGTAAACCATAGTGTAGTGATGTTTTCTCTGTATTAGTATGTAGTATATTCTCTTGTATAGTGTATAGTATGTTCTCTTGTATAGTGTATAGTATGTTCTCTTGTATAGTGTATAGTATGTTCTCTTGTATAGTGTATAGTATGTATTGACTCATAGCTGTACTCACTCTTGTATGTGTCGTTGTAATAGTAGTAGTGAGTAGTAATCCCTTAACTATACCTATTATAGTTAAATAGTAATGTTGTTTGTATGCCTTTGTTACACAAAGGTACTGAACTGAAGTGAAAGCTTTTATATCCAACACACACACACACACACATATATATATATATATATATATATATATATATATATATATATAACTAAGATTTCAACGACATTAAGACAAATAACAGGATACCCTAAGTCCACAACCAAACAAGGAACAGGAAATAAGGTGAGCTATCAGTCCTAAGTCCTTCAAGTCTTACTTATATAAATATATTAGTATAGATATGAGTTTGAAAATAATGTAAGTTTAAGAAGGTTTGAAAACAGTTTTAGCATCTAAAATAGTTTGATAAAGGGTTTTGAAGTTCTTGAAATCCATAAGTTTGATAGTAATTTGAAAGTAATAGAAAATCCTTATGTTTGTTCTAGACATTAATCACATATAATTAAAGCAATATCTAGAATGTTTCAACTTGTATCCCCCCCCCCATAA
This sequence comes from Lactuca virosa, assembly GCF_052849685.1. Lineage (NCBI taxonomy): Eukaryota > Viridiplantae > Streptophyta > Magnoliopsida > Asterales > Asteraceae > Lactuca > Lactuca virosa. Next base: position 258,615,002 of record NC_136434.1, read on the forward strand.
AAGCATTTAAAATCATTTCAAAGGTTGATTAAGGGGTATGAACTCACCTGAAATGAGTGTTGCGAATGTAAGATCGGAAAAAGGATGCTAAGTGTCAAGTGAAGACTTGAGCACACACGGATCCTATTTAGCATATAAAGACACATATATGCATGCAATTAGTGCTTATATAACTAATAAGAAGGGTAACACTCTCATAGACTAGAAAACACTCTTATAGAAGTGTTACCATCATAAATGATTACATAAAATGAGTGTATGGTTACCAAAATGGAGTTTTTGGTCTAATTCGTATGTTCCTAGGAGCTTTCTGTCCTAATGGTGTTCTCAGTCCAAATGGTTCTCGGTCCAAATGGTTCTCGGTCCAAATGGCTCTCGGTTTTTTTAGGGTTTTCGGACCGAAAACTCGTGATATTTGGTGCATGAGGTGATTTTCAAGGGCTTTCAAGCATGCATAGGGTTTCTAAGTTTCATCCAAAGCCTTTATGTGAGTTTAAGGTCTTAAAGGCTCCTTTCTTTAGGGTTTTCGGTCAAGGGAGATGCACTTGACCGAAAACACCTATTGTTCTTGAGAAATGGATGTTTTCAAGGCCCTAAATCAAGTATCCTTACTAGATAACAAGTATAGGAGATAGATACTTACAATATGGAAGCAAAGAAGGGTGTTTTCGGCCCAAAACACTTGAAATGAAGAACACTTGAAGATCTATGAAAAAGAGAAGATTTCATGGATGAAATCATGTATAACTACTAGATGAAGTGTTGTATCAACAAATCAAGAGAAGAAACACTTACATTTTTGGAAGAAGCTCTTATGATACTTGAGAGAGAATGTGGGTGTTCTTGAGTTTGGAAGTAAGAAATGAGGAAGGAAGGAGTAAACTCATGCCTTAAGCATGAGTTCTCGGTCAAAGGGGGGGTTCACGGCCCAAACCCCTCACGTTTGGCCGTGAACACCTCATTAAGGTGTTAATTGTTTTATTTGTTCCCCAATAATCCTAGAAAATACTTCCTTTCATTTGTTCTCTAAAAAAAATATTAAAAATACCCAACCGGACTTTAAACCGAGCTAAAAATTAGCAGAAATGAATTTGACTTTTAATTGAAGTGTTTGACTGTAGAGTTCGTACAAATGAAAATTTCGGGTTATCACAAATTTACCCAGATGGACCAATCAATTCATGCAATAAGAGTTGGATGTGAAAAGTGTAATGGTCCACACTTAACCAAGGATTGCAGCTTAGATGATAACGGATACAAAAGGCTCAAGTTTGCTACTCGAGTGGGGATAAGTATGATGAGGACTGGAGAAAACCAAAGAAAGAGTGGCTGCCATATGATGAATACAAGAGGCAAAAGGAAGAGAAATATAAGCAAACATGCCGAGGCTTCTACCAAAAAGAGCAACCACCAGCCGAAAAGAAAGTAGACTTGGAAAACATTTTGACCAAATTTATGGAAGCTTCCGAGAAAAGGCATGATGACACCGATGCAGTGCTAAAGGAACACATGAAAATGATGAAATAACAGCACACAATGATGATTGATCAGCAAGCCTCTTTAAGAAATCATCAAGCATCAATCCATAATTTAGAAGTCCAAGTTAGTCAATTAACTACTTTGGTGAGCAACAATGTATCCTCACAGTTTCCCAAAAAGAATACTCAATCCCATGTAATGATGATTGATACTGAAGAAGAGGCCATCTCTGAGTTCCTAGAAGCACTAAAAGTGGAGCCAAAGCCATCCGGACCAAAGCCAAAGAAGACGAAGATTGAAAACGAAAATGTTGCTGAATTACCAGACTCACGTCGTGAGCCCGCCATGCTCACGACGTGGGCTCAGTCTGAACAGAAAAATTCAGATTCCGTTCCGGCTTACCGACCGCCTTTGCCGTTTCCGTCTCGAGCACTTCTCAGTCCACTGGAAAGGGAACATCTGGAATTTATTCAGCAAATAAAGGGTATTCCTATTAATACCCCTTTTATCGATTCACTTTCAAAAATTCCAGAATACGCGAAGTTCCTACAAGATCTTATGGACACTCGTCAACAATTAAAAAAGAATTCCAAAGTAATTCTTAGTGAGCAAAGTTCAAGAGTGGTATTAAGAGACATACCTAAGAAGATGGGAGATCCTGGACGTCTCACTCTTCCATGTGAGTTTGGTAACAACTTGAAGACTTATGATTTAGCCGATTCTGGGGCTTGCATAAATTTGATGCCATACTCATTTTATCAAAAGCTGGATATTCAGAAAATGAAGGGTACAAAGATGACCATCCGCATGGCCAATCGTTCGGTGACTCACCCGAGGGGAATTGTAGAAGACATCCTTGTTAAAATTGGGAAATTTGTTTTCCCAGTGGATTTTGTGATTATGGATATGAAGGAGGATGTGAATGTCACAATTATTCTTGGTCGCCCTCTACTTAATACTGCTAGAGCTTTAGTTGATGTTCGTGAATCCAACCTTACATTGAGGGTTGGTGATGATGAGGAGAAATTTGGAATAGAAGATGGCTTTCAAGGAGAAATTGTAAAAGGTGAGGTGTTTAATATGGATGAAGATAATGATCTTGAAGAATTGGAAAAGCTAATGGAAGAAGAAATCAAAACAATTCATCAAGTCAAACGCACCAAACCAAGGGCATCCGTCCCGTTCTTCGTTGAAGTCATTACCTACACAAAACCAACAACTTTGATAAGTGAGGAAAGCGATGAATTGTCGAGTGAGGAAGGGGAGATTACTTCCAAGGAAACGAGTCCATTGGTGAAGGAAGAAAAGATTCTTATGGAGCTTAATAAGAGTGATGAAAAATTAAAGACGAAAGGGATCAAACGCAAGCTCGATAAAGACGAGACAAAAGCTAAAAATGGGAATTCAAAAAAGGCGTACATTCGACGTGTTCAAGCTTACAAGAGGCGTTGGAAAGAACAGAAGGTGCAGGTGGTGGACTCCTCTAATAGCTCAACGTAGGAAGCACGGAGTCCGGCTCACGACTTCATCAAAAAGAAGCGCTTCTCGGGAGGCAACCGGAGTTTGGTTTGAATTTTCTTTTCTTTTTAGTATTTGCATTTTTATTTTTCTAGGAAAATCGATCATATCATCTACAACATTTTATGCATAATCAAACACTGAATGTGGGTCCCTAAAATTAAGTGGTAATAATTGTAAAATATATTTAGTGAAACTTGGGATTAATTATGAAATTGTGTGCTCAGACAGACTTCACGTCGTGATCCTTTAAGATTCACGACGTGAGTTAAAGAAAACTTACGAACAATCTGTTAGTCAGCCCAATGCATACTCTAGCCCATTTAGTGTTAAATTGAATGGACCAGCTGCTCATCCCACTTGTTCATTAATCGAATGGCCCAAGTGTTCGGCCCAAAACGAACTCACGACGTGAATCTTTAGTATTCACTACGTGAATTTAGAAACGCACGGGACCACAGTAAAAGACAGAAACCATTTGACCTAAACCATTACTTTATTCTCCCACGAAGTGAAAACGGATTTTGGTCCCCCCCCTTTGTTTCGATTGTGGCCGACATCTTCTATTATTCTTCTTGTGCTTACGTAATCCTCCGATCTAGGTAAATTAATCCTCTTTACATTGTTTATTGTTGATTTATTTGCTAGATTTAGGGGTTAGGGTTTGCATTTCATTTGAATATCAAAATCAATACCCTTAATGTGTGAAGATTTTACTGCATGCACCTGGAATGAGTTTGAAATTGTTCTAGCATAAAACCCTAAGCATTAGATTCCCACGATTTGCACACAGAATGGACCGATTCTGACTATTGATTACGAACTCACAACGTGAATCCTTAGGGATTCACGAGGTGAATCCTGGCAACATCAAAACAGTTTTTTTTTGTTTACTCATAATTTATTGGATTTTTGTTTTGTGGTTGTTTGTTGTTTTATTTTTGCAGAAATGGGTCCAAGAAGAGAGGTTCCAATTGGGGTGGCTAGTATGCACCCATTTTACGTCTTCCCAACAACTTTGCCTCGAGATATTTTGACACGGTGCAACAACCGGTCGGGGTAGCTGTACAACCATGAGATTGCTGTTGCCCCTACAGTTAATTGGTCAAGGTTAAGGGAGGTTGGGCTTGTTGATTAATTGTCCCAGTATCTCACAAAAATATTTTTGGGAAATGGATTTTCATTTACGTGTAAAGGATGGAACAACTTGTTCAGGATTCAAGAAAGGGTGTACAAAGAACTTTGTGTGGAGTTCTTTGCAACTGTGACATTTCATGAAAATGTCGAAGATCCTACCTATCAGCGAGCATTGGGTTTCCGTCTCGGGGGCGAATACCGAGAGTGTAGTTTGGTGGAGTTCTCTTGGCGTATGGGGCTATATGAGGCGCATGAGGCCATGACTCCTGAGTTTGAGATGTTTCTGAGGGAAGCTGCCTGAGGGTATGAGAATGGAGTTTCGGGGAGTGGGTTTTGGAGCAACATTGCTTCCGGAGTGTTTAACTCCGGGGTGTCACCAGAGAGCAGCATTAAGTCACCCATCCACCGCCTACTCCACCGCCTTATCACTTTTTCCATCCAGTGTAAACGTCATGGGGACAAGGTTACAAAGATAAACTTGTTCTATTTGTGGACAATTTTACAGCCGGGAGTATGCTGCAACATTCAATACTTCTTGGCCCGCTATTTGGCGGAATTTGCTACGAGTTCCTGCCCCGGGAGCCCCATTTGTGGAGGCCATTTTATTACAAAATTGGCCCGGTCTTATGGTTTGATTGTTCCCGACATCACCCGTTCTTTGACTTGTATGGAGGGAAACAAATTCACTATGGGGTATTTGGAGACAATGCAGGTAGTAAAGAATTATGGGTCTCATTGGGGAATTCTTCATTCGGATGATTATGATGGTGAGGAGCAGCAAGATAATCAACCCAAACCACAACCACGGCCTCGGCGGAGAAATGTTAGAGGTCGAGAAGAGAGAGGACAGCCGGTGCATCAACCCGCACCTTTTGGAGAAGCGCATTTTGGAGGACATATGGCGGGTTATTTTGATCAGCTGTCTTTGAGCACTAATTGGATTGGGGGTACAATGGAGAACATGGTCCGACATTTCCAGATTGAGCAACCACCACATTTGGGTCACTACCCCATTTGCCCAACGTGGAGCTCTTATCAACATTCGAGGGGCGATGAGGCTGGTACGAGTGGAGCACGGGATGAAGAAGATGACGATTGATTTCTTATCTATTTAGTTTTTATTTTTAATTTTATTTGGTTTAGCTTTTTGTGGTTTTGAACTTGTGTTATGGTTTGTAAGACTTATAATCTATTATGTTACTTTTATTTGTCCTTTGATGGCTTTATTTCAGAATTACTATGGAGTCTCGGAAAAGAATGTCGAGTCGAGAGCATATGTGTCTAGCCGAGGGTTGTCTAGAGTCTAGAGTCGCGAGTCAAGACCCACAATTGGAAATACGTGTGGGGTGAGTCAAGAGAGAGGATGAATTTAGCCAAACATCATAGAAATTATGCATTTAGAAGTGTCTTTATCCATTAAGATATTGGGGTGGAATGCCAAGATTATTAAGAAGATTGGGCAATTTTAATTTTCAGTCGCCCAGTTCTCACGTCGTGAGGCTATATTCCTCACGTCGTGAGATGGATTACGAGGTATTTCAGTATACGCAGTTCAGCGAACTCACGTCGTGGGACATATTACTCACGTCGTGAGTTTTCTGTTTTCACCACATTGAAGTCCTTTCGTTCCGATTCACTACATTGATCACCACCATTTCATTTGGAGTTCTTATGACGATTATTGTGGCTCCTTTCCTCTACTATTAATGTGGCGTATGCTTTCCCACATTATTCTACACGTTTTGAAGATTTGCATCCACCTTTCTTGAAGATTGAAGTTTCGATTCGTCGCTTGTTGGCTCATTTTCATATTTAGCAAGTTCAAGTCCGAGTTCTTATTTAGAAGAGGTTCATATTCGAAATGCACATTTTATCCACACTTTCATTTTCATGGAGTTCGATCACGCCGCTATCCCAGGGGAGTCTGTTCCTTTTTCTCCCTTTTATTGCTTTTAAATTATTTTATGCATACAATGAGGGCATTGTATGTAATAAGTGTGGGGTAGGGGGTCAAAAAAAGGAAATTTCTAGAAAAAAGGAAATTTCTAGAAATTTTGGTAAAATTTAAAATTTTAGAAATAAATTTTCATAGATTTGAAATAATAATCTAATAATTAGTCTAGTAATAATAATTTCAACTTAAGTTGCTAATGTTGTATGGGATGATCCAATGAGATCTCAAATGTTTAGTTGAGCCAATACACGTTATAGTGCATTTGTGGCCTCCTTTATTCTAGTGAAATCATGGGACAAAAACACAACCTCGCTTAGTTTGAGGAATGCAATATGTTTAGCAGCCTGTACTTGAAATGTATCCAGGAAAACTAATATCTCTAACCAATAAGGGTTGAAGTTAACCGCCCCTGCTTAAGCATGTAGGTTTTTGAGTGAAAAAAAAGTTAGTACATGTAAGAAAAAAAGAGAGAAATTACCAAAAAGTGAAAAATTGAAGAATTTTTGGAGCTATAGAAGTATCAAAGTTTGAAGATCAAAGATCAAAAATTCTGAAGAAAAATCAAAAGTTGAAGATATCAAAAATCACACAAAAAAGGTGGTGAATTCAAAGTACAAATTGAAGATCAAATGGGAAAAGAAAGAAGAATTCAAGAGCTCCAAAGTGTGGTATCTAAAAGTTGTAATTCTCTAGATTATGTATGCTTGGGTGGCTTTACAAAAATACCTTGAGGTTAAAAAGATTTTTGCGGATAGATTCGGAGGGATGCATAAAATGAGCATTGTTCAAAAGAAGTGGGCGAGTGTTTATGAGGATTGTGAGTATTTAGAATTGAGGGGGGTTACTTAGGAAAAATTTTAGACACAAATGCACGCGTTGAGGTCTTGGCATAATGGCTGAGTTGGGATTGGATCGTTCTATGTGATGCTAGTGATGAAGGTTTAAGTTTAAAATAGTTAAATTTTCTTGAGGGAAAGCAAAGCACAAGTGTGGGGTATTTTGATATTGCCATATTTATACATATTTTTAGGCAATATTTAATTACATTTTTATGAATAATTTGGTTATTTATATAGAATAATGGTACTTATAAAGATAAATTGTTATTTGCAGCCAAAGTGAAGCATTTTCGAAGAAAGGGACCAAAATGGACAAAGCATGGAACTTTGGAGGCATGAAGGAATGAAGAATTAAAACTCAGCAAAAGAAACGTACTCACGACGTGAGTAATTGAAGACTCATGACGTGAGTAGAGTGTTCTAGAATATATGCATCGGATGAAGAAGAGTCCTTGTCGAATACGTTAATCTCGCACTCAGGACGTGAGGATTATCTGCTCACGACGTGAGCCTGGAAAAATCAGATTATAAATATCTTTAGTCCATTACAATTTCGGGGACTTTTGGTGGATAGAAGGCAGACCTAGAGACGATTTGGAGAGGAGAAGAAGTTCTGGAAGAGGCTTTTACCACCAAGGAAGAGAAGAGTACATCAATAGTTTAATTGTTTGGTACATTCATTATGACTTCTATTATGATTTGTGTTTGTTTATCTGTTGCTATGAGCAGCTGAATCTAGCTACTCTTGTTTAGCTAGATGAAGCTTCTGACTTATGATTTAGCTTATTGATAATGGATTTACTTAGTTGGTAATTTGCTTGTGTTGATTATTATTACCTAGCATGTTAATATTTGTTTCTTTAGTTGCTTGAATTCATGTTCTATGTAGCTTAATGATTACTAAATTACATGAACTTGAAACCTAGTGATTTAGTGAACATTGAATTGCTAGAGCTAGGATTGACCAATCCTAGATAGTAATTAGAGTAATTAAATTTAGGTGTGCTAGAGAACATAAATTATGACCATAATTGTGTTTGCATAATCTTACATAGCATATTCATAATCCATAACTGGTTCTGTGTTTGATTGTGTGTGACCATACATAGTTTTACATGAATTAGTTTAATATTGGTAAGTTTAGCCTTAAATTACTAATACAATAATAACCAACTTGATAATCCATAATTGTTAGCTAACCATAAAGAAGAAGTGGATTCGAACTAAACAGGAGTGTTTTTAATTATTGATTGAATTTGAGTTAAGTTAGTCTGATCTTGCAAAATCGGATAAAAAACCTTTTTAATTATTGTTTGATTTTAGATTAATTTAGAGTAATTATTTTAGCTAATTAAAACCGTTCCCTGTGATCGACACCCGACTTACCCAAACTATTCTATAATTTGACTAGGTACACTGCCTAGGTGCATTTTAGTTAGTTAAGTAGTTAGGTTATAAATTTAAAATTAGGTGTAGCTATTTGCATGCATCAAAGACTTGACTATTTTGTCCTTATCTGGTCATAATGTGACCAAGATATTGTCATGTTGTGAAGTGCTGTTGACCGTCGACTTTTGTTGACCGTTGATCGTTGACTTTGACCAGTTTGACCTTGGGTCAAACTTGAAGGTTTTGGGCTGTTGATTAAGGCTCTACCATGTTTTGGTGCTAGAAGGTTCATAGGAACAATCAGAGCAGAAAGGGAGCGTGTTACAATGTTTCTAGGTTCTCCGATTCAGGCGAGTTTCCTCACAGTAACTGTGGGTCGAAGACACCAATGTCGGCCCACTAGATTTTTTTATGTATCATTGTGTATAGAATGTTGATGTGCTGTAGTGATCGGTTATATATATATATATATATATATATATATATATATATATATATATATATATATATATATATATATATATGTTCAAGTTCATTTGAGACCATGCTAATTTTGTGAGACCGTGAGACCAAATCTAAAAATAATTTTAAAATGTAAAATAAAAGGAAAAATCCAAAAATTCATTTTTTAATTATTATTTTCGGAACTTTAATTACCTAAAAAAATAAACAAAATAAAAAAAATAAAAAAAAAATTACCGTTTTTTTTAAAAATACGTGAAATATTCTAATAGAATATTACACTGTAAATATTCTAATGTGATTTTTAGAATGTTAGAATATTGTACTAGATTTGTCAGATATGTAGAATATTCTAATATTCTACTAGAATATGTAAAAAAATGTATTATTTATTTATTTATTATTATTTTTTTTGGTATTTTTTTTATTTTTTATTTTTGGAAAATATAAATTCCGAAAATAATATTTGAAATTTTTTTTTCGAAAATTTTCAATTATTTTGCATTTTAAAATGTTTTTTTTATCTACTAAATGAGTGGCTAGGATTTCGTCTCACGGTCTCACAAAATTAGGCCGTCTCACATGAACCTAACTCTATATATATATATATATATATATATATATATATATATATATATATATATATATATATATATATATATATATATATATATATATATATATATATATATATATATATATATATATCATGGTTGCAGAAATCGCTAATCGGTGGACTAGCGATTAGGGATTAATCGGCTAGGCGAGGATTAATCGGGAGATTAATCAGAGACCATTAATTATTAAGAAAATTATTCAAAAATTTATAAATCTAATTTTAATCCTACAAAAAAGCGATTAATAGGCGATTAGGTCCGACTTTGACCTGCGTTGACCAAACCCGATTAGGTCCGATTAGGTCCGATTAATTCCGACTTTGACCTGTATTGACCAAATCCGATTATAGTGACCGATTAGCAATAAATCTCATCGGTAGAGGTCCGATTAGCGATTAATCGGCCGATTAGGCCGATTCTGCTACACTGATATATATATATATATATATATATATATATATATATATATATATATATATATATATATCCTTATGTGTTAGGATGTAAGAGTAGCGGTATGTTGGTTATAGTACTAGTAGACTAGTTATCGTCTAGTGGAGTGCCTTAGGGGCTGTTTGTAGCCATGTAGGTTAGCCTAAGAACTCTTGATCTAGGCTTTCTTGTCTGTTCCTTATTTGGTTGTGGCTCTATAACATCTATTTGGTTGTCTATCTCACCTGTGGTTACATTTGGTTATGCATTCCTTGGAGATTTTCCGGTAGTGGAGCAGTATGTTGTGAGGGGCCTAGTAGTCGGTAGTGAACTGTTCGACAGGTAGATTCGTAGTTGCATGTGCTTATGTGCCTACTTGAATTCATGTTTGATTATATGTCGACATATCGTGGGGGTTAGGTTGAGGCTGTCCTGCTTCGTGCTGTAGGCCAAGATACCAGGTGCGCGCCGACTGTAAGCTGTAGGTACGAAGGCTCTGGAGGAGTGGTTGGGTTGAGGCAGCAGACCAACATACCTGGGGCAATCCGGTCTTTGTGACTGTACGAATGGTGTGCATGCATTGTATGTGTATTGTGGTGTGTGGTATTTTGTGGGAACTCACTAAGCTTCATGCTTACCCAGTTGTTATTGTTTTTTAGGTATCATCGATTATTGTGGGATGGCAAAGGTGTGACTGTACACATTTAATATCAACAATGAAGATTCCACGTTTACTATCTTACTTTGATTTTTAAACAATGTACTTTGGAACAAAAGGTTTTTCTTAACTTGGATTCTAAATATGTGAAGTTTTACTTTAACTAAAAATAAAAATTTTTGATGTGAAAATTAGACGTTATAATAAACCCAACTATTAAAATTAGTATTGTTTGCTTATGATTCTACACGTCAGAAATGATTTGGATCACAAAATGATCGATTTTGTTGCCAAATCATATATAAGATAGTAGAATTTTATGTATGATCGTAAGATCGAATAATGATCCGATCTCATCTTTTTTATTTTATTTATTTATTTTTTTAATTTGATTTTCGGTATCTATGTAAACATATAAACTTTAAAGTCATTCCTAACAATGAAAAATTAATTTCACATTTTAGTTCCATAAAGCCAACACATAATCTTAGAAGTTTGTTTTTTCTATTCGAAATCTGGCCTCAAAACTCGTCCTTTAAACTGGAAAGTGAACATCGCATATCGCATAAAGCCATCTATAGCCTCACAATATGGTGGTCTTCGTTTATTTACTCCATGATTTTATATAGCCTCACAGTATGGCGAGCTTTGTTTATTTACTCCATCATTTTATGGTTGCGGAAAATTTATGTTTTTTTTATGCATTGTATTTTGTTTTTATTGTAACCAGAATATATATATATATATATATATATATATATATATATATATTAGAAAAAGCTTAAGTTTGTCGTTTCAAATTTTGATATAAGTTATGAAGAGGTAAGTATGAAATAACTTCTTTTTAGCTTTAAACTTATCTCTATTTTATACGATCTTTGATTTTGATCGATTTTACCATCACAAACTTATTATAAAAAATGATTTTAGGTAAATCCTGGTCATATCCAATGTGATTAAAGCCAACTCACTTTTTTATAGTAAAACATTTTGAACAAATTTGACCAAAAACCCTTAACATGCTAAAGATTTTTAGAAATTAGATTTCTTTTGTGATGGTTTTTGAAATTTAAATGAATTTTATAATAATCTTGAAAATAAATGTCCGCCATATATTGCATTTTGCCGCATAAAGTCATCTTAAATATTTGTTGACATCGTTACATCACATCTACATCATTAAGCATGTAAATAAAGTTGTATTGTCTATCAGTTTACAAGTTGTTTAATTTGTTACTCCATTAGTTTATTCATTGTTTTACCAAATTTGTTATTAGTTTAATCATTGTTTTATCAAATTAATTATATAGATTAATAACAATTCGAATTATAAATACAAAAACTGATATTAGAAAATATATTCCATTTCATAAAGATAAAAAATCACTTTGATCCGGAAGAAAACCAGACTCCTCTGTATAGACAGCCATTGTTCATCTAATCGATAAAATTGCTATGGTTGGCTTGTAAACCAAGTCCCAAAGAATCGAATTAAAGTAAAGCAATCCCACAAAAGAGAAAAAGAATGCCCCTATTAAAAACCAAATCTTTAATTCCAATTCAAGCATACATAATAATGTCAGCTATGGTTGAACCCAATAACCCTAACTGTAAGATAAAGGAAACACATAAACAATTTAAGGTTGTATTCTCAACTCTAATCATTACCCACGACGGGTTTTACGGAAATTTGCTAGATGCCTAGATCAGTTTGATTGGTTGTTGGGGGTTTTCGTAACATTCACTGATCAATCTTTTCATATAAATGGGAAATCTGTCTGCATTTTTCTTAACTATCTCTAAACGTCATAAGAAGATCAATAGTTCAGAGGTATTCTTAATATTTTATTTTTTTATTTTTTGAGTTTGATTCATTCAAATGATATAAGTTTGAAAAATCATTTAATGGTTTTTGGTTGAAGAGATTGAAAGAAGTTATGGAGAATCAATCATCAATGGAGATCCCGCTCCCGTCAATGATCAATGGCAACGACGTTTTTCACTCTCAGGTGCGTGTTTTTGTGTGTTTACTCTGATATCTACTTTTACTGTCTTTAGGCTTCCGATTTGGGTCCAATGGTGAGAAGTTTTAGTGCTTAAAATGTACAAACCCAAATCTATATATGTTTGACTTTAGAATGTCAAATGAATAGTTTTCAATTTTGGGAATTCACCAATTTAACAATTTATGGTGATTTAGGAGGATAATTGCTTGCTGTATTGACTATAAACTTAAGTATCACACAACTTAAGATATGAAAGTTTCCTAGTTTAACTTTCAAATTTTAAGTGGACGCTTAGGACTTTTGCCGCAACAGATTTTTTAAATTGTGTATTACTTTTCGTTGGGTTTTCACTAATTAATCACCAACATTTGCCATTTTTTCGTACTAATCAAGTTATGATTGAAAGATATACAAGCCACATTACTTGTAAAGATGAAAATTAATCTGGTTGAGCTGAAAAAGTCAAATAATATCTCTTCTTTGAAATGGCGCCGAATCCCCACCAAACAGAATCTAGTCAACATCTTCTCTTCTTCTATGCATAATAAAAACTTCAAATAATGGAACTGAATGAAGAGTAGGGTCATGACCATAACCAAGGAATAAAATGGACTGGAGAGAATAAACAATGTAATGAAATGAGTAATAATTACATGTATATATATAATATATAGTTTTAACTCTACTATTTACATTCGTTAATTATAATTAATAAACTTTAAAAAAAAATTACAACGTAATAAAGACTGATGAAAGCACAAAACAACAATATAATAAAAGTACATTTTACTTTCTAGTATTTAGAAGATAAATTGTAATTTAACTAAAATCGTGAAATTTTTTAAAAAGTTTTGCGTCATATAAAATTACATTAATGGCAATGCATGATGTTACAATTTTTAATTAAAATTTGAAGGAAAAAAAAAAACACAACCATGTCTAAGAAACAAAAATTTACAAAATAGAAGGAATCATATTTCTTCAATTCATCTCATTCCATCATACAAAACAAACAAACATTTTATTCTTTCATGCCAATTTCCAAGATTCATCACATCAAAGACTATCTTAATGTTTTCGGCTGTATTAACTGTTTCCCTTACAGACACTACCCGATGACTTAAACATATCAAAGAGCAAACTTACTTGTAACATCATACATAACCACAACTTCTCTAACGGTTTGCATTCGTGGCATGCAAACTGTTGTGATGTCTTCCTAGTTTCACCTTTTGAAGATCACACACAAAACCCATGTAAGAAGAAGCATCATGCAGTCATTACAAACAGAAACCAACATTGGCAAGGCTTGGAACAAGACATCACAACCAGGGTTTCTTCAGGTTCCACTTACACAGTTGTTGCTCGTGTTGGAGTTTCTGGTATGCATCTTGAAAAGGAGGCTGATGTCATTGCGACCCTTAAACTTGAATATCAACAATTGGAAACCAAGTATTTGTTCATCACAAAGTACGGTCTTTCCCTTTCCCCTATTCGTTTTTGGATAAATGTAATAAATTGCAACTTAATTACTTTCATTGATTTTGTTTATTATGCATCCTACTTTCATTTCTTTGTGTTACAACATTCTACTTTCATCTTTACAAAAAAAAAAGACTTTTGTTTTTCCTTTTTTTTCTTATTAAGACATTATACTTTAAAAAATTTATCTACCCAATTGTAGCATTATATCCTCATATTTTCTCTTCTAATCTGGACATTATATTCTGAAAATTTTACATAGCTACAGCAAAGAAAATTGCTTTGTACTAGGATGACAATACTATAATGTGTAGATTTGATCAAAGTAGGAGGTTGTAAGCAGAAGAAATGAAAGTAAGATGTTATAATAAACAAATCAATGAACCTATGTTTCTATTGCTTTAATCATTTTTGGGTGAAATGTGAGAAATTATTGATTTGTTTATTGTAACATCTTACTTACATTTCTTTCTGTTAAGAATTTGTCCTTTGAAAATTCTACCTAAATCTAGAAATTTCATTCAAATGCAACAAAAAATTCATTTGTTTAATAAGGTAAATTTAACAAAATATACCGACTTAATAAGAAAAAAAATGAAAGAAGAATATTATATATAATGGGGTAAAAATACCTTAAAAAGAAAAAAAATAAAATAAAAGTTTAATGTTGTAATAGAAATAAATGTAGTAAGATGTGATGATACATAAATGAATGAAAGTAGATGCATTTCTATCTCTTGCATTTAGCGCTTCTTTTTGGTATTTGTTTTTATTTCCTTTGCGAGGTGTTGTTGCAGGACTAGTGTTTCAAAAGAAAAATGGGAGGATTTGGAAGGTACATTTGTATTGTCAGACAAACCTGACCGTGTTGTCTTTTACTTGGAAGGACCGGCTCCTGGTGTAAACCTTCTCATAGAATCGGTCTCAATCTTTGGTGATGTAAGTCTACCTTTTTTCTACGTTCCAATTTTTGTAATATCTAAAATGTCTAAACTAACAACTTTCATATATGAATAATATATGTCTTCACTTTTGATATTGTTGTCTTGTAATTATATATAGGGGGAAATTGCACGATGTGTATATAATCAAGAAGGAAATATCATATTGAACCCTGAGTTTG
The DNA here is from genome assembly GCF_052849685.1 of Lactuca virosa. Taxonomy (NCBI): domain Eukaryota; kingdom Viridiplantae; phylum Streptophyta; class Magnoliopsida; order Asterales; family Asteraceae; genus Lactuca; species Lactuca virosa. Next base: position 258,630,098 of record NC_136434.1, read on the forward strand.
AGGACGGAGTTAATAACTGGTCCGGAAGGGGGTGCAAGATTGCATTACATGACTCCATGGGAGATGGCAAAGTCCTTCCTAAATCCGGAAAGTTCTTTGCATCTGCAACAGAACGAACTCAATATTGGAATGGGATTCAACAAGATATTAGTGGAAAAATTCAACGAAAGCTTGCTTACCAAGTTACAGCCTTTGTTAGAATCTTTGGCAATAATGTTACTAGCTCCAGTGTTCGAGCTACGTTGTGGGTCCAAGGCCCCGATTCCCATGAACAATACATTGGCATTGCTAAGTTGGTTTCATCTCACAATCTCTCTTAAAGCTGTGTTAATTTGTTACATGTCTCATCCTATCTTGTCGTATCATGGACATGATACTGTACTTGGTTGGATAAGAAGGCATTATTTATGTATTTTGTACAAACAAAGGGTGCATAGGTGTCCTTGTTTTACCAAATTGGATGAGACGAAAAATTACATATTTTATCCCATTTACATCCATCCTAGTCTATTAATGCATGTCAATTGCACTATAGATTGTACTATCCCCTAGGTGTGAATTTATAATTTTGCTTATCTTTGTTTCTTTGGGATTGAAGCTCACAAGCAACGAATTCAGATTGGGTACAACTGCAAGGGAAGTTTCTTTTAAACGGCTCGCCTTCAAAAGTAGTCATTTATTTAGAAGGTCCGCCTCCGGGTACAGATATTCTCCTTGACGGCTTAATGGTTATGCATGCCGAGAAAATACCTCCTTCGCCTCGACCTGTTATTGAGGTTCTTCGCTAAACTTCAAAATTTCTCTTTTCAACTTAATTGAGTAATTACTTGGTATTCGATTAAATTACTTTAATTGTTTTAGCTAAATACAAGAGTTCACAAGATAGTTTCATTATTTGTGTATTATAGGACCCTACCTTTATTTATTTCTCGTATTTAGTTCTTTTTATTAAGTCAGGCGTAGATTATGAAAGTACAATGATGGATAGACCTAGCCTTATTATAACATCTCACTTTCATAGTTCTGTTGCAATATTGTAGTTTTCAACTCTTTCTATTAAAATATCATATTTTGAAAGATCTACCCATTTATAGCATTATAGTTTATTTTTTACTCATTACATTTTTCATACTTTGAAAAGTCAACCCAGTTATTTATAACAATGAAATTGTTTTGTAACTTGATTTAAACAATAATTAGGTAGATTTTTCAAAATACAATGTTGATGTTGTAATAAGGAAAAATTAAAGTAAAAACAAATCAATAAAAGTAGGTTGTTATTTGTTACATTTAACCCAAGTTTTTGTTGTTAATCTACAGAATCCAGAATATGGAGTTAACATTATTGCGAATAGCAATGTTAGCGATGGGACAAACGGGTGGTTTCCCCTCGGTAATTGCACATTAAATGTGGTGACTGGTTCACCTCGTATACTCCCACCGGCGGCAAGAGACACCCTCGGCCCCCATGAGCCGCTAAGTGGCCGTTGTATACACACCACTAACCGCACCCAGACGTGGATGGGTCCGGCTCAGATGATAACAGATAAAGTCAAACTCTTTGTAACTTACCAGGTTTCCGCTTGGGTTCGACTCGGTCCTGGAGCCACCGGTCCACAGAATGTAAACATTGCTCTCGGGGTTGATAGCCAGTGGGTCAATGGTGGTCAGGTGGAGCTCAATGATGCTGACAGGTGGCATGAGGTTTGTGGATCTTTTAGAGTTGAGAAACAGCCAGCTAAAGTCATGGTTTATATTCAAGGCCCGGCTGAAGGAATTAATTTCATGTTGGCTGGACTTCAGATCTTTGCGGTGGACCGGCAGGCCAGATTCCGACATTTGAAACGTCAAACGGATAAGGTAATATATTCTTGGCTCGGGGTTTGTTTCTTTGTTTCCGCTGCTATATATATATATATATATATATATATATATATATATATATATATATATATATATATATATTAAGTGTTTGAAACAAGTGCTGTGTATGAACAAAACCGGTTTCTTTTCTTGTGCTAAATGAACCGTACCTTGCGTCTTAATGTGAGTAAATAACCATTTTAACATTTTGTGTTCAATTTCATTGAAACGGTTCATTCGATTTAAAATATAAAAGTCTTAGGTCCCGTTTGATAGTTTCTGTCTGGTAAAGTGCTGTTTGGGAAAGTTTTTTGACTGGGAAAGAAACCATGCTGTTTGATTGTACATCTGATTGACTGTGCTGAATGATGAAAAAAAATAATAATTCAATAAAAAATAAATTTAAAAAAAGTTATTTAAAAAAATTAATAATCCAATAAAGAAAGAAAGAGGCGGGGTTTGGTGTATAATTGTCTTTCCAGCCCATTCAGCTAGAAAGATATGATTTTGGGGCTTTCTGGGAAAGACATATCTTACCGGGAAAGACCCATTCTTTTGTGCAAATCAAACAGTCTTTCCGGTCCATTCAGCCAGAAAGATGCGTATCAAACGGGGCCTTAGTCATACAACATTTCTTCAATACGGACATCATTTGCCTACATCGCACTATATCGAAAAAATAAAAGCATGTCCTTAATCTAGTCTTAGGTAATGTTTGCTGTGATGGATTTGAGCCAATGAATAGAATAGGAAAAAAAAACTATTTACTTTGCTGGGTAGAAAGGAACAGATCATTGTTAAAGGAATGCGATTCTTCCGGTTAATTATGATTCCTCATTTCATGGATTTTTTTTTCAATAATTTAAATCTAACACACTAAATTTTTAAGACATTTCACCAATTTAATTAAGTTACAATTTTGTTTCTTTTTCTAAATCAGGATTTCATTGATTTTAATTAAAAACACATAGATGGTTCATTTAGTCCAGAAAAAGGAAAAAGAAAATCTTTGTACGTGCTGCTGAAATGTTCTCAAGACACATTATTTATGCATTCAACATTTTATTTATACAATACTTAAAAGGGGAAAAAAAGCATAACGTAAGTTTTTTGAATTCTCGTTACTCTCCAGATTCGTAAACGAGATGTCACACTAAAATTTTCCACCTCGGACTCGAGCAGTATCCACGGTGCAACAGTAATCGTGAAACAAACCCAAAACAGTTTCCCGATCGGATCATGCATTAGCCGCTCCAATATTGACAACGAAGATTTCGTCTCATTTTTTATTAAAAACTTTAATTGGGCTGTTTTTGGAAACGAACTAAAATGGTATTGGACTGAACCACAACAAGGAAACCTAAACTACAAAGATGCCGACGAGCTTCTAAAATTATGTAACGATAACAACATTACGGTTCGCGGACACTGTATCTTTTGGGACGTGGAATCCACGGTTCAAGATTGGGTCAAGAAGCTGAGCAAACCAGACCTAACCACGGCTATACAAAATCGGTTAACTAGTTTGCTGAACCAATACAAAGGTCGGTTCAAGCATTATGATGTGAACAATGAAATGCTTCACGGCTCATTTTACTCTGACCGGTTAGGTCCGGGTTCACGAGCCGATATGTTCAAAACCGCGAACCGGCTGGACCCGTCTGCTACATTGTTCGTCAACGATTACCACATCGAGGATGGGTGCGATCCAAGATCTTCCCCAGAGAAATACATGACACAAATTCTTGATCTGGTACAACAAGGCGCACCGGTTGGTGGGATAGGTATTCAAGGACATATAGACAGTCCAGTGGGTCCGGTTGTCTGTTCGGCTCTCGACAGACTCGGGACCCTTGGACTGCCCATCTGGTTTACAGAACTTGATGCTTCTTCGGTTAATGAGTATGTTAGAGCAGATGATTTGGAGGTTATGTTTCGGGAAGCTTTAGCTCATCCCGCTGTTGAGGGGATTATGATTTGGGGGTTTTGGGAGTTGTTTATGAGCCGTGAAAACTCGCATTTGGTGAATGCAGAAGGTGAGATTAATGAAGCTGGGAATCGGTTTCTTGAGCTCAAGAAAGAATGGTTGTCGCATGCTCATGGACATGTTGATGATGTCAGTGAATTTGGGTTTCGAGGTTTTCCGGGGACTTATGAGGTGGTGGTTGTTACTGGTTCCAAGAAAATTGTCAAGAAGTTTGTTGTTGAAAATGGTGATCTTTCGTTGGTGGTGCCAATAGAATTTTAATTGATAAAGTAAATATTTTATGGAAACGAAGGAAATAATATATGTTGGCTGATATATGGCATGGTGTGTTTAGGTTCGATGTTCAAGTTTGGTCCAAGTTGGTGTGTGGAAGTGGAACACTTGTAAACTATATTGTAAACTATCAATGTATAAGTATATCTGTATATATATGATATATGAAGTGATGAATTTGAAAACAATGTATAAGTATATCTGTATATATATGATATATGAAGTGATGAATTTGAAAACGAATAAATTTTACACATCTTTCCTTTCAATCCAAATAGCATCTACAATCCATTGAACTCTAAACTCTATAGAGTTCAATAGATCGTCATATTTTTGCTACATCATCCACTAAATACATATTCAACTTTATTTTGAAGACCTACACTCCATTAAACACTTATTCAATCATAGTTATCATTTTATTTTCTTTATGGAACCCTATTGAATAGTTAAAGATTATTGAACTCTTTCACCCAACTCCATTCCATGTCATCACCCATACTACTTGTATTGGGGGTGTCCTTAAAAATGTACCTAAGGTGAACAACGGAATTTACTAAATAAACAAGAGACTAAACAAGGAAATTAGCAACAAAACTAAGTTACAATCTTTTGTTATCATTACCCAAAAACCACAGTGGATATCACATGTTAACAGTTGGAGTTAAAAGTATTAGATTGTATGTAATTTTGAAGACTAAAACAATAGGACAAAACGAAGACATTCTGCTGTCCAAAATTGAGGAAAAAGAGTAGACGAGCTGGGCAATAAAGGCCTTTTAATTTATAGAGGTGCAGACATACAAAGTTTATGCTGCATTTTCAGTTTCTATTCTACTACTAAAAGGAATAAAACAACTTGCAGTTAAGAAGATAAAAAAAATAAAACAATTTCACAATTGGTCCATTTAGTTTGTAAAAAGTCCCATGATGAACGGTATTTTAAAAAAAAAAAGCCCTAGCGTCTTCCGGTGATTCTTCGTAACTTTCGGGCAGGTTCAAACGGCGACCAATTCTGCTTGCTCTATTTGTCTTCGATCCATGATAGGTCTATTTCATGACGATTCCTAAAGATTACGAGTGGAGGATTGGTAATAATAGACCGATTGGGAATGGAAGTAAATCAAATCAGAAGCATGTTGAGAAGTTGTCTCCGTCATTTTTCGTTACTAATTTCTCGAATGATATGTGGCATCTTTTTGAAGAGTTTGGTAGGATTGCAAACATCTATATAGCAAGAAAATTATCTAAGAATTGCGTTCATTAGATTCTTGAAAGTTTTTGATGCTAAACGCCTTAGGAACAGACTTGGTGACATTTGGGTGGGTTGTTTTCATCTGTTTGTATCGATTGCCAAATTTAGTAGAGGTCTTAATGCTTCATCAATAATCAAAGGAATGACCAAAAGGGATTTCAAGAATCATATTAGGGCCAATTCTAATCTGCATGGAAAAGAGTTTATGCATGGAGTTTCTTACGCAAAGGATCGAAAAGGATGTTAAAAAGATTACTTTTTCTGTAGGGGATCTGCATGTGGTTGATGATTCAAAATGAGTCATGGTGGGAAGGATTAAAGATGAATCTGTGATCCCGAGGTTATATCATCTTTGCCATGTTGAAGGTTTCGATGATGTTGACATCAGGGACGGACGCAGGAATACATTGCAGGTGTTGCCGGGACGAATAGGTGTTGCCGATACATGAAAAACAAGTAAAAAAATCGAAAAATCGAAAATTTTTCCACTGCGGCCAGAAAAGTTAGGGGTTGCCGGTGCCACACCGGGAACCCCTTAAAACCGTCCCTAGTTGACATTAAGTATGTAGGTGGGACTTGGATTTAGTTTGAATTCCATTCAGAAAAAGCTTATGTCTAGTTTAAACAATGCTATGGAATTAGATCTTTTTTTTTGTGGAATTCACCAATGTGTCAAAGAGATTTGTTGTGAAGGAATGCGCAATATGGATAGAGAAGGCCTTCCTCTTTCTGCTTGGTCGGCTGCTGCCTTCATGAAGGTAGCTTCTATTTTTGGTAGGGTTCTATATGTAGATGAAGACTTGGACGAACATATGTCGAGTGGGAAAGTGTGTATTGTTGCACCTGTTTCTGGTTATATAAAGGATCACCTCCTAGTAACGATTGAAGGTCTCAAATATAATATACATGTTAAAGAGATTGTTGAGTGGTGCCCTGATATTGAAAGATTTTATCATGTGGTGCAAGATGAATCGAATGGAAATGAAGATAAGGCTCAGCATGAAGAAAAAGAGAGCTCTGATGAGAATAGTATAGATGGGGGCGAAGATGGAGATTGCAATGGATTCCTATCTGATGAAGTTCCAAAAGAAGATGGTTTGGGTAATGATAAGTATGAGGGGTTCAAAGAACGGGTTGTGGAAGATGTTTCAGTAAGACGGAAGATCATATAAGGAAGAATGATGGAGAGGAGATGGTTAATTCAAAACGGTTGATTTCTTTTGTGCTTGAACCTGTTTTCGCTGCTTCACAACAGGATAATCAAACTGAAAATGCAGGAAACTACTTTGATAAAGGAGTTAAAACTGAAAAACTATTCGAGTTCATAAGAAGAATGGCCCAAAATTAAAAAAAATGCCAGGGTCATTCCACTGAATTCATTGAGATGGCTACTGATGGATATCAAATCTCGAGTTCAGATTTTGTTCCACCTGGTTTTAATGGCAAAAGATTTCACTCTCTAATCTAGTTTGGACCTTGCTCTTTGGATAAGTTTTAGTATTCTAATGCATAAGTTAGTAGAGGTAAAAAACATAATCTTAAGTCCAAATTTGTTCATGTTGGTTCATTAATTGATGTCATGGAGAAATATGTGGAGTTTGGGAAGGTGTTAGGGTATGATTTCTCTAGATGCAAAGATGATTTTCTCGAATCATTGAAAGACAAGGTGTGCAATGGTTTTAAATGAATACCATGTCCATTAACATATGTGGTTTTAAATGCCACAAGAAATTAAGATGGATAAAACTTTTGTGTATAGAGTATTCAATTAGTGTGTTGGGGATTCAAGAAACTAAAATCTAATGACTTCATTTGTTCTAAGTTAGACCGCTCTGGGGAAATTTAATAGGTTTGGTGGATTAGGTGTATAAGCCCATAACTAAAGTTGATATATATTTGAATTTAGTAGCACAGTCATTTTGGGTTGCCCTCGAACCTAGCAATTGGACATCATGATTTTAGAGAGAGAGAGAGAGAGATGAATTTATTATGTGAATAATAAATTAAATAAATGGTTTATTAATGTATTATGAAAATAATATATTAATTAGAAATCATATTATTTAATTAATAATTAATCAGAAATTAATTGGAATTAATTTTGGGATTAATTGGATTAATTAAAAGTACAAGGATTGTTTTGTTATTTATTAATAGTTGAGAAAGTGAAGGCTCTAGAACCTCATGGAATGAGGTGGACAAAAATCTCTAGGGAAACCCTAGGAGATTTCGTCCAAGGCCCCTTGGACAAGGGAATTGGGCTACTTGGTCACCAAGCAAGGGAATCTAAGGCTTATCCTTTGAACCCTAGCTTTGCCACCAAGTTTCCTCAACTATATAAGGAGTCCCCTAGCCCTTGATTCCGTCCATTCCTTCCCTCCACAAGCCTTCGATGAAAATCTCTCTCTTCTCTCCTAATTTATTCTCTTGCTAGTTTGAGTGTGACCATTAGAGGCACGACATTTGTGGTGCTTGCTTCCAAGAGATATTCAAAGGGAATTTCTAGTTGTTTGATATAACAACTAAAAGGCATGTTATCCTAAAACTCTCTAATGTTAATGTCGAAAATACCCTAGGGTTTCCAGGTTTCTTTTTGATGTTCTTAGTTATATGTTCAATAAAGAAAACACAGATCCTATTTAGGTTGCATGCAAATTTAAGGGTTTTAATTTTGTTTGTTTACCTAAATCCCATCAGTGGTATCCGAGCGTTTGGTTTGTTTTCTGTTGAATAATTATAATAGAATAATAGATCAATTAGGGTTTATTCAAATTAAACCCTAAGAGGCCATGATTTCAACAAGGGCTAGGGTTTTAAACCCTAGCCTCCAGCCTTGATTTTCGAAATTAAGGGCTAGGGTTTTGAAACCCTAGCCTTCCTCCCCAAGTAATTTCGAAAATGGTAGGCTTATAGGGTTTCCATATTTTGATAATTGCTAGTTTAATTTGATTAAAATGGATAATTATATAATTGGATAAATCATATACCATTATTTTCGAAATTTAGAGGGTAAGGATTAGAATTAAATTATTTGATTAATTTAATTAGATAATCCTTAATTGATTTAATTTATTTAATTGTTAATAAATAAATCATTATTAACTTATTTTAAATTTAATTAATTGAATATTAATTTCTAAATTTAAAATATAAACCCTAGTATTTTGAAAAATTTAAAATACACCTTCTACTATATTTAAGATTAAAAACTTAATTATTACTATATGTATAAGAATAAGTCAGTCAAATCGCTAGTACGCCTCATTCACGAAGCTAGTCTATAAGGGGGTATAAGAAAACTGCCTATAAAATGGTAATTAAATGGGTGTCCACTCTCACCCACCGCTTTCTTGATTAGTGGAGGGTCGTTAGCCGAACGAATTTTATAGGACAAATTAATTCTCATTAAAAGTATAATTCTATTAAAAGTAACTAGAATTTTTTATTAAAAAATCTCAATATTAGTTACTTTAGAAAAATGTGAATTTGTATGCTGACCCATGAAATTGCACATTACACTTTATAAGTCGTTAGTGGAGTGTGTGTGGTTAACCAGCACACTAATAGGGACTAATAAAGAGTTGTAATGGGTATCATATAAATTATCATTGTTGATGGAGCATGTGTGGTTTACCAACACATCAATTGGGATGATAAATGTCAATGAGGTTACCAAGCACATTTGCATGGTTATTCACATCTTGTTTGTGTTCCTCGGTATCACAGTCACAAATAGAACATCATAATATGAGATTAAACTGTGACAACCCGAAATTTTTTTGTTTTGAAAGCCCAGTCAGTCAACTCAACTGAGTGTCAAACTCATTGGTAATGAGTTCCAGCCTGGTTAAAAGTCATTGTAAGGAGTTTTAAGCCTAATGCACTTAAGGAATGAGTGTTAGAATGTACCTGCTAGAGACACTATTCAACAAATCAAGCCTTACCCTTTTCATTTAGAGTTCACGACCACAACACTTGAGTTTACGGCCGTAAACTCAAGGTGGGCCGTAAACTCCCCTCATATAGGCTCATATCCTTCAACTTTCTTCATTCTCTCATTTCCAACTCAAGAACACTCCATTTCTCTCTCAACTATCATCCCGATTTTCATCCTAGATCATCAAAAGTTGTAAGTGTTCTTCCTTGATTTGTTGTTACATCTCATTATCTAGTATCATTCCATGATTCCATCCATGAAATCATTCCATTTGCTAGATCTTCAAGTTTCACCAAGAACACCAAGAACACACACTAGTGTTCTTGGCCAAAATCAACCATTTCAAGCCTCTATATCGTAAGTACTCTTCCCTACACTTGATATCTAGTTAGGACTCATGCTTAGACCCTTGAAAACATCAAGATCACAAGAACAAAAGGAGTTTACGGCCAAGCCATCTCCCATGGCCGTAAACCCCTTTAAGTGTGCCATTTTGGCCATAAACCCTCCTAGATGCAAAGCTTGTGACCTAGAACCCTTCATTGATGAGAATAGGACCTTAAACTACTCTCAAATGCATAATGACCATGCGTTTACGGCTGTAAACTCCTTTGGGCCGTAAACTCATCAAAAGCCTCCATTGAGTTGGTCTTTCTCATCCTTGTGTAGAGCAAAAGTCTCTAAAGCTTCCCTAGCCTTCAAACCCACACTTATGCATGTTTGACCATGAGTTTACGGCCGTAAAATCCCCTTGGCCGTAAACCCATGGTAGTAAACTCATGGTATTACCATTCCACTTTCCTTTGATGAATCACATGTGATTCCAACACTTGGTCAAAGTGTTTCCTAGTCCTGGAAGGTGTTTCCTTTCATATAGTTGCTTATAAACACTATATTCATGCCAATATATGTCATTTAGGACTTGTTGTGTCTCAGGACTTCATTCGTGGAACTTCTCATCCTTACACGCGTATTCGTTGAATCACCCACATCAGGTGAGTTCATACACCGTAATGAATCTTTTAACTGTTTTAAATGCTTTTAAGTGGGGGAATACAAGTTGAACACAATGATAATTGTGTAATTGTTTGTTATAAACATCTTTCAAAATGTTGCTTATGTCTTTTATAAGTGATCAAAACATTTCAAAAACTCTTTTAAAGTTATGTTACTTTATAGTTAATAAAACTCCGTTTTTAAAAGTACAAGCATAACTTAGTAGTAAAATGAGTATTTTCAATAACAGTTCAAGTAAAAACATTAGTAAACTATAATAGGTATAGTTTAGGAAGATACTATTCATTACTTCTAGTACAATGAAGCATACAAAGAGTCAGTTCATACATGAGTCAAACATACTATGATGAGAAACAAACAGAACATACATACATACTAGACAGAGAGAACCTACAATACAGCTAGTACATACATTACATATACAAGTATACAATAACATAAATGTGAACCATCGTTCGGGGCATGGCATCACCTGTCATGGCTCGATTTGTAGCCAGAATCTCCTGGAGGGAGAGCGTGAATTTGTGTATAGATCTATACTGGATTGACTATCCTACACCTTGCTGTTAGCTACAGTGGGACTTGCAAGTCTACGGGTGCCAAATGTCATTTCTTCCGACATCTTTCATTATCGTGTTATTAGTCGATAGTATGGTGCAACCATTTCACATTTAATCTTAATAAACGGCCGAATTAAGGTAGAAAGTACAGCAGTAGTTACTATAATACAACACTACAGTACTTTATTATTTCCCCATTTCATTCACATTGTGATCTTCTCACAATAAACAGTAATGTAAAAAATATATTTTTGGTTAATGATAGTCTCACTTGGGAAATTACACAACTCATGCAAGAAACAAACATATATAACATTAGACGCCTTGGTAGAAGGCTACATTTAGTAGAGAGGACCATAATGCTAACCTTATGATTCCTTAATGCATACATCAAAGGATATATATATCAATAGGATCCGACAGGTAATAGGATGTGTGCTCTCCGCTTCATTTCCTGTTCCTTGTTTGGTTGTGGGCTTGGAACGAATTCACCCAGTCTATTTTCTATTCGATTCTAGATATATATATGCTCAGTATACATTAAGTCATCATAAGGGTACCAAGTATGGGTCAAGTCATAGGACACAAAGTCAATGCACAATTTTCTAGTACAAAACATACTTTCCAAATCAGAACTTTGGTATACAAAACTAGAAACTTACCAATTAAAGGTTTAATCCATTTTATTAAACCAATATAAACTTAAAGGACCTTAGGTGATTAACTCTATAATACTTTAGTTTATACATCATGGTTATATATAATTAATACCCAATAGGTAGTTGGATGTGTGCTTTCCGCCTTAATTCGTGTTCCTTGTTTGGTTGTGGGCTTAGGGCAGATTCTGTGACAACCCAAAATTTCTATTCTGTACAACCATTCACTTCAATAGAAGTCAGAACTGTTTCTGCTAACTTTTAAGCTGTGTAGAGTCAGTTTGAGTGTTTTAAAGCTTAGTACTTCACGAGATAACTGGAGAGAGGATGCCCTAGGGTTTATTGTGCAACAATAAAGTCCCAAAACTCCAAGATTTTGGAGTTTACGGCCTAAACATGGTGTTTACGGCCGTAAACCCCAAGGGTTATAAAAGTGACACTTAGTCATTTTTAACACTTTTTCACCATTTCAAGAACTAGAACTCAAATCCTCTCAAGTATCATCCGATTTTCCTTCTTGATCTTCAACTTTGTAAGTGTTTCTTGCCCTAATTAGTTGATATCTTACTTAAGCTAGTGATCTTACATGATTTCATCCGTGAAATCATTCCATTTGTGTAGATCTTCAAGTGTTCTTAGTTTCACCAAGAACACCAAGAACACACACTAGTGTTCTTGGACTTTTAACACCCTTTCAAGATTCCACATAGTAAGTACTCTTACCTTGGCTTGTTATAAGGATTGTTACACTTCTTAATCAACTAGAAAACACAAAGAAACACAAGATCAAAGGTGTTTACGTTCCAACATGTTCTTGGACCGTAAACCCTAATGAATGGACCATTGTGTGCCCTAGTCCCTTACCAAGCCTTGGATACTAGTCTAGATCATATCCTTGATGTGCTTAGGACCTTAAACATCAAAAAGACCATGAACCATTAGAGTTTACGGCGGTAAACTCATGGAGAAATGGTCCATGGGCCGTAAACTCCACAAAGGGGTGAAATGATGCCACAATCACTTCTTAAGGCTTAGTCTTGAAGTTAGGATGCTTCCTTATGACCTTAAAGACTTCAAAACACAAAATGGTAGAAGTACCATGAGTTTACGACCGTAAACTCATGGGTTTACGACTGTAAACTGCAAGGGAGTTGGTCACAAAACCGTAAACTCCAAAAGAGTTTACCCTTGGACCCTAAACTCAAATGCAAGACCCTTCAACCCTTAGATGCAATCCTTAGTACTTATAACACTTAAATCAAGTGTTTTTCATGTCTTAGGATGTCTTAACTTGGTTAATTAGTTGTTTAATGACTAACTTGATACATATATGTGTTATTATATGTTAACTAGGATCCTTGTGTGTGTTCAAGTCTTCACTTGACACTTAGCATCCTAAAAACATTCAGTTCATCCAAACCACTCACTACAGGTGAGTTCATACCCCTTAATCAATCTTTTAAATGATTTTAAATGCTTTTATGGGGGGGGGGGGGGAATACAAGTTGAACTATTATAGTTATTATATCAATCACATGTGATTAATGACTACCAAACAAGTGGATTTCTTACTTTTCAAACTGTGTTATCAAACAAACTACTTCAAACTGTTTTACAAACTCTTTTACATGTCAAATACTTTTATTAAACTCTTTTAAACTTATATTCTGTTAAATGTGTATCTATATAGATATAGTTATATAAGTAGGATTGCAAGGACTTAGGACTGATAGCTCACCTTACTTCCTGTTCCTTGTTTGGTTGTGGACTTAGGGTATTCAGGTTATTTGTCCGAAGGTCGTTTGAATCCTAGTTATATATTATGTATATGTATATAGATATAAAGGTTCCTTCTTCCATTCAGTTCAATACCTTTGGGTAGAAAAGGTATACAAACATGTTCATACACACAAACAACATTACTAGTAAACTATAATAGGTATAGTTTAGGGAGATACTAATACTATTACTAGAACAGTGAAACATACAAAGAGTCAGTTCATACATGAGTCAATATCATACAGATAGAGAATACTATGATGAGAAACATACAATAACATACAGAGAGAACATACAATACCATACAGAGAGAACATACATACATGCTAGATAGGGAGAGAACACACAATACAGCTAGTACATACGTTACATATACAAGAACATTACTACAGTTATGTGAGCCACGTAACGGGGCATGGCATCACCTGTCATGACCCGTTTTGTATCCAGAATCTCCTTAAGTGGGGAGCGTTTGAGTTTTTGTATAGATCTATATTGGATTGACTATCCTACACCTTGCTGCTCGCTACAGTGGGACTTGCAAGTCTACGGGTGCCAAACGTCATTTCTTACGACGTCTTACATCATCGTGTTTATAGTTGGTAGCAGGGTACAGGCCGATCACATGGTACTTTAAATAACAATTGGTTTAAGGTAGTTAGTACAGCAGTAGTTACTTAATACAACACTACAATACTATTTCATTTTCCCGTTGCATTCACTTTGTGATCTTCACACAATAAACAGTAATGTAAAAACTATATTTTTGGTTAATGATAGTCAAATTTGGGAAAATACATACTCTTACAAGAGTCTTACATACAAACAGTTGATGCCTTGGTAGAAGGCTACTTTTAGTAGGAAACATAGGATTTTCTAGGAGAGTTCAAACAATTACAAACTTTTACAAACTTATACATCACATACTTACAAACACTTTCACACAAACAATGACACTAAAATACTTATGATCTCACCAGCTTTAAAGCTGATAAACTCTTTCAAAATAACTTGTATTCTCAGGTCACCAGTAGACAGGTACCGGTGCCAGGTTTTGAGAAGATGGAGCTCGTTCAAGACTCATCTTTTATTTTGATTCATATTTTGGTGTCTATTAAACTTGACAGAACACACTTGTATTAAATTATATTATTAATGCAATGGATGATGTTATTGCTTGTTTACTACTATGCATTGTTGTGATAATGTACATGACGTCCTCCACCCCCCGTACGATTCCACCGTTCCGGTTTTGGGGTGTGACAGATTGGTATCAGAGCATTGTTTATAGTGAATCGAGTGTATCAACCCATAAAAGATGTACGAACTATAAACACAGTGGGATTAAAATACTCTGGTAAAGAGTTTATACTTTTAAATAATAAAATATTTAACCAAGTATACATACCTGCATTCATACTAAAATCAGTGTCACTAGGACAGAACAAAAGTATTACGATTGTTGGGCAGCACAAGTAGACTTATAGACATATAGTCAAATCTGGGAAGATATAGCCTAATCAACTATATTATCCGAGGAGTGACTAGCATGTGCCTAAGTGTGGTTGTGAGGTTGCAACAAGTCTGAAAACTTACCAACACTACTACAATGAAAATATTGGAACATAACATAAACTTAAAATACTATAGGAGTATTTTGTGTTACTATAATTTCTTATCTGAGAACGAAAGGTCTTTATTAGTATATCAATAGTTGCTGAGTGGATACGCTAAGGTTATATGTATCTAGGATATCATAGACTTAGAATCTGTGATCTTTGCTTTACTTCCTGTTCCTTGTTTGGTTGTGGGCTTAGAGTTAGGGTCACTTATTCGAAGGTCTATCCTATCTCGGGTACATATGACTGGTATGCACTACACAAATGTTGAAGTAACTGATAAAGATCATCTTATAATTATCTAATTAGTTCGTTTATTTAGTTATTTCTTATATCCCTTTTCTCGCGTAGATATCATGGCTGGATTCCATATCCCCAGAGACCCGTACTATCCCAACCACGACAATGCTGGATGGCTTGAATAAGAGCCAGAAGATGATAACCCAATCCCATTGGATGATCACGAAGCTGAAGGCTTTTCTGATGGTTCTGATTCAGAGCCAAAAGTCAACAACCTACCCCCAGCTGCTCAAGACCCAAACCCGAACCCTCATCCAGCATTTCAAGGACCCACACCTTTGTGGGCCACAAACTTGAATAGATGGAGTCAGGAACAGGGTCAACCCATTCCCTACAATGGGGACAGAAGCTTTTACAACCTCGCCGAGGGAGGTTCAGCTGATCGTGTCCTGCCCATCATGGTCCGTAGGATTTCCCGGAACACCGAGCAAGGTCGAGCAACTATCGATCGAGTGTTGGAGATTGATGCCAACTCTGGCGTTAACACGGTCCGCATTCGCCAACTAGAAGTAGCTATGGAAAGGGTAGAATAACCAATGGGACTCTGCAGCAACAGCTAACTGCATCCCAAGCTGAAGTTAGGGAACTTAGGGCTAGGCAGTCAATGTATGAAAGGCGCATGCGAGACGTAGAGCGCCGTCTGCCTGAATCAAGAACTCACTCTTTTGGATATAACCTAGTTATGTAAAAACTCTAGTCTAATTTCCTATCTTTGTTCAAACTTGGACCTATTAGGTCTTGATTAGGTTGTAATTCTGTCAAAATTTTCCCATCTTGGTTGATGTAAGACCTACTTCTAGGTCATTTTCCCGAACTTGTTACATCTGTAATACCAGTATTATTGACAGATATCTAATCTCACGGAAATTATTATCCAAATGCTATCATCTGTTAGTACTAGATCTACATTCGATCGTGCTATTCAATTATGCTGTTGGACTATGGAGAGTTAGTCCATGAGGCATTCTCATCAAATTCTCCCTATTAAATTCTTATCAATCTCTTCATCTTTGTAAACTTATAGTTGAAAGATGCCTCCACGCCGATCAACAAGACGCGATCCTCCATCAACTGCAACACCCCCTGCTCCTCAAATCGATACGGCAGCGCTAAATGCTGCTGTAGCTGCGGCTGTGGCTACAGCCATGGCTCAATATCATTCTTCCGGTTCCACTGGGGGAGGAACCCCTGTTCAATCTACTCGTGGTGAAACTCCTGTGCACGTGAGAGAGTGCTCCTATAAGGACTTCACTAACTGCAAGCCCAAGTCCTTTAGAGGGACTGGCAGAGTCATTGCCCTCTCGCAATGGTTCGAGAAGACCGAATCGGTTTTCGAAATCTGCTCTTGTCCAGAAGGGAGCAAGGTCAAGTTTGCTGCTTGCACCTTTGAGGAAAAAGCCCTGACATGGTGGAATAGCCATGTCAAGTCACTATCTCTAATAGTGGCTAACGCTATGGGCTGGGAAGCTCTAAGAGAGCTAATGATTGAGGAGTACTGCCTGAGGTGCGAAATCCAAAAACTGGAGGAAGAACTGTGGAGCCTAACCATGAAGGGCTCCGACATAGTCTCCTACACCGTCAGGTTCTGTAAGCTGGTGGCCCTCTGTCCCAACATGGTTCATACTGAGGGAAAGAAGATAGAAAGATACATATGGGGGCTGCTGCCTCCATTCCAGGGAAATGTTTTGGCTTCAAACCCCACTACATTCGATAGTGCCAAGCGATTGGCACAGTGGCTTATAGACCATGGGGTTCGTACCCCGGCGACAACAACCCTGGCCATCTCAGAACCCGCCAGAACCACTGATTCCAAGCGGAAGTTCCGGGATGACAAAAAGAAGAAGAAGGCTGCCAAAAAGCAGCAGGTCGTGGCAGTTCATGCTGCGATAGCACCTGTCGCTGCTGCTCCAATAAAGCAGTACGCTGGAAGTTTGCCCAAGTGCAACAAATGCAACTTCCACCACATCGGTGCCTGCCGGGAAATGCAGTGTTTGAACTGAAACAGGAAGGGGCACACTGCCCGTTTCTGCAAAGCTCCGGTGAGGCCAATCAACCAAGTCCCCAACGCAGGAGTGGGCCAAGCTTGCTACAGTTGTGGCGAGGTGGGCCACTACAAGAGGGACTGCCCTAAGGCAGGGAAAGCCGGTGGAGTAGGAAGAGTTCTGGCCATAGGCCACGAGGAAGCGGTTGCCGACCCCACTGTCACACCCCAAAACCGAGAATGGCGGAAACGTTCTGGGGCGGAGGACGTCATGTATAGTATCACAACAATGCAAAGTAGTAAACAAGCAACAACATCATCCATTGCATTAATCGTATAATTTTACTTACAAGTGTGTTCTTTCATAGTATAAAACAACATAAAGAATACTCAAAATAAAAGACGAGTCTTGACTGCTCCGTCTTCACAAAAACCTGGTCGTCGTACATGTCTATTTGTGACCTGAGAATACAAGTTTATTTTGAAAGCGAGTATCAGCAATAAAGCTGGTAAGTTCATAAGTATTTGATGTTAATGTTTGTATAAATCTGAATGAAATTGTTTGTATATGTTTGAAAACTCCTAGAAAATCCTATATTTCCTACTAGTATAAAAGTAGTCTTCTGTCAAGACCCAACTGATTTGAATGTTTGCTTTTAGAAAATCCAATGTTTTTCCATAAATATGTGTTAGTTTAAAAGTTCCAAAACTGAATTGCAAAACTGTTTTTCATGCCTAGAATAGTAGATTTATGTATGTAGAAAATCACTAAGGCATTTGATAACCCCGTAAATCAACGTGTTTTTAATACTCCATGTGAGTTTTATAACCATGCTATTGACCTAGACTGCCTGTAACAACGTTCTTCAGACGTTGGAATGTTATGACGATTGTCACCCCAGACTTACCAGTCTAAGTGTAGCTAACAATTTAGGTGCGGGATTGTCAATCCCGTATAGATCTATACACAAGAATCACGCTCTCCCTACAAGAGATTATGGTATATAATACAAGACTTTAACTGCATACTTGAAAGTACGTGAAGTTGAATGTCTCACAAAACTTAGTATCAAATAGATTTACGTATGAAAAGTCTGTTGGATATAGTGTCTAAGTCCATAACTATATTTGGTATGTACTTGACCCGACCCGGCATGGTCCATTTGGGTTGCACTTCACCCGAACAATTTATGGATAATCGTTTGAGAATAGTATAAGTTATGATTTATTAATATATTATAAGTCCTAATATATTAATATAAAATCATATTATTTAATTAGTATTGATCTACAATTAATATAGAATTAATTTAGAGATCAAAAGTATGACTAATTAAATATGGGCTCTTGTATTTATATAGTGTGGGCTAATGCTTATTTGGAATGGGCTAGGCTTGCATGGAAAGTCCATGGATACTCCATGGAGCTTTAACCCATGGATCTCATGGAAATGAAAAGACATGGGTATTAGGGTTTACATGGATGTAACCCTAATCCACCACACTATATAAAGGAGGCTTTGGTTCATGAAATTGCACTAGTTGATGTGTGTAAACTAAGAGGGCCGATTTCAAGAAGTTTGTGACTATTCTCTCAAGTTTCCAAGTTTGCGGTGATTTGTGATTTCCATTTGAGGCATCCACACTATTGGTGCTAGGCTCTAAAACTCCAAGCAATCAACTACAACTACAAGGTAAGTAATTCTACTAGCTTTATTTGATTTAAGTTCCCCATGCCATGCTAGATAGGATAAGAACCTTGGAAAATAATTATTTGCATGTATCATAGTCAAACATAGATCCAAGGTTTCTAGGGTTGCATGTACACCATAGGAGTGTTAGAATGCTGAAAACCCATCAAAGTCCATTTGTTCTTGTATATGAAAGTATTTCCTTGATATAGTATCTACAGTATGTAAAAATCTCATGAATATCTAGTAAACTATACCTATTATAGTTTTTCCAAAAGTGTGTTTCGTTTGTATGATAAACCCTAATGTAGTGCCGACTTTGTATGTAAAGTATCTATGTAAACGTATCTCTGTAATTGTCTCTCTTCATATAGTATGTAATGTATTAGTATAGACTCATGAATGAACTGACTCTTGTGTGGTTCCTTGTACTTGGAATGGTAAGTAGTATCTCCTAACTATACCTATTATAGTTACTAGTAATGTACATGTATAACCGAAAGTGTGCCTTTGCTACCCAAAGGTACTGAACTGACTGATGGAACTTCTATGTCTATATATGTATACATGATATATATAACAAATATTTAGACGACATTCGGACGAATAACCGATGCCCTAAGGCCACATCCCAACGAGGAAAAGGAAATAAAGCGAGCTAGCCGTCCTAAGTCCTTTAAACATTTCTTATATAACTATACATACATAGGCATGCATTTGATAATATAAAAGTATAAAAGAAGTTTTGTAAAACCTTTGAAAAGTTTAATAACTAAGAATTGATGACTTGATGTCAGTTTATAAAACGATTTGAAAGTAGTTTGTTTGATAAGACAATTTTAAGTATAAGAAAACCTTTGTTAGAAACACAATTGTAACATAATTTGAAAGGAAAGATTTAGTAAATAAAAAAAGTTTGATAAAGAGTTCAACATGTGAAAACGTTTTACATGTCATTTGGAAGTAGTATACTGAGTAAACAGCTAAAAGTGTAGTAAATCCATTTGTATGCTAGTTATTAATCACATGCGACTGATGTACTGACTAGCATGATTCAACTTGTATTCCCCCCCATAAAAGCATTTAAAAACATTTAAAAGGGTTAGTTAAGGGGTATGAACTCACTTGATAAGTGGTGAATCGAGCAACGTTTCGTTTCTAAGAAGGATCGTTCTTGACATAACCGCGAGTTTTCTGGTGAAGAAACGAGCTTCACGCGGGCAACACTTTGACTGGGAAGAAGTTAGTTTCTCGGGAGATTTGGAGCGTCGGGACTCGTGTAGTGTGCGAGGGGTGTTACCGGGGCTTCGGGGTGGTTTAGAAGGGCTTAATAGTGTGTAGAAGTAGGAGAGAGGATGGGGTTGAGCAACCAAACTCGAAAGGCTTAGATTTCTATATATAGTCACAATTTTGACTTTCACCTCGTGAGTTTTTCATAACTCACGTCGTGAGTTTGGTCCCGCTTTGCTCATGGCATGCGTCACTCGTTAACTTGCTCCAGAAGGGTCAGTCTGGCAGCTCACCTCATGAGTTTTTTTTTCACCTCGTGAGTCACCTGACAACATGGGGTTTCGTGACCCGAACTTCAGAAATTCATATCTCCTGCATACGAGCTCCGTTTTTGACGTTCTTTATATCCAAGCGTAGGTGAGAATATACTCTACAACTCTCGTTTAGACTTCATCGGCAAATTTTGAATTTATTTTTATTTATATATTTTTAATATGCCGGGATACGAAAAGTCTGTTAAAAATCCATAACTTCTTCATCCGATGTCCGCTTTCGTCAGACTTTTTACCGTTGTGCTACTACTGACGAGATCTTCGATTCTCGTTTAGATTGTTTCGGCTAAAAATCCCTCGATCTCTATTTCGAGTTTTTAGCTGTCTACCGCTATTCCGAAACTTAGAAAAATCATAACTTCCTCATACGAAGTCAGATTTTGACGTTCTTTTTATGCACGTTCCCGGTTTAGTATAATCTATGACTTTCATTTAGATACATAAGGTTGAAAAGTATTTTATTGAAATTTCTCGTTTTACGCTTAACATTGTTTTACCGGATTTGCTACGGATCTTAAATTGGTCATAACTTCTTCGTTATAACTCGGATTTTTGTGTTCTTTATATTTTTGGAAACCTTAATACGATATTTATCATTCTATGCAACCCAATAGAGAGTTTTGAACAATTTATTTTTGACGCTAATTTCATTATATCAATAGAGATTACTATTCTTGACTTTTTAGGTCATTACATTGATTCAAAATATTGGGTTGTCACATCATCCCCCCGTTAGAGGGAATTTCGTCCCGAAATTTAATGTAAGAAAAACATTTGTGGATTAGGAAAAGAGATGTGGGTACTTTTGTTTCATCTGATCTTCGCGCTCCTAAGTGTATTCAGGTCCTCGCTTGGCATTCCAGCGAACCTTAACTAATGGGATGCGGCTTTGCTTCGTCCGCTTGACCTCTCGGTCCATGGTCACTATGGTTTTTCCACGAAGGTGAGGCTCTCGTTGAACTCGATCTCGTCGAGTGGGATTACAAGAGTCTCGTCGGACAGACACTTTTTCAAGTTCGAGACGTGGAGAGTAGAATGTACGTTACTGAGTTCGCGGGGTAGGTTGAATTTGTAAGTTACAGGTCCGATTCTGGCAAAAATCTCGAAGGCCCTAACTATCTTGGATTTAGCTTTCCACGCTTTCCAAAGCATATCAAGCCTTTCCAGGGTGAGACTTCCAAAAGAATTTGGTCTCTCACTTGGAATTCCAAAGGTTTCTTTCTCTTGCTTCTCTTCCCAGTCAAGGGCCACTCCCTTCTGGGTCAAAGTCGTAAGAGGTTCCGTAATTCGAGAGGAGTTCTGAATGAACCTAAGACAGTAGTCAGCGAGACCTAGAAATTGGTGGATTCCCGTAGGCGTCTTTGGTGCTGACCAGCTCTCAATGGTTTTGATTTTTGGAAGGGTCTACATGAATTCCCACTTTACTAACAGTGTACCTTAGGAATTCGGCTCTTCAAATCCAAAAATCATATTTAGAGAACTTCGCGTAGAGCTTCTCTGATCGAAAAGTTTCCATGGTCTGTCGTAGATGTTTTCTATGCTCTTTCTCACTACGAGAGTAGATAAGTAGGTCATTTACAAGGACAATGACGAACTGATCCCAGTAGGAACGACATACACTATTCATTAAGTCCATGAATACTGCGGTGCATTTGTCTTATCCGAGGGGTATCACTACGGACTCGTAACGTCCGTATTGAGTTCGGAAGGTCGTCCTCGGGACATCCTTCTCTAACACTCGTAACTGGTGATATTCGAATCTCAGGTCCATCTCCGAAAGGTAAATCGTTCCTTGCGGTTGGTCGACCAATTTATCTATGCGAGGTAGAGGGTAATGATTTCTAATGGAAATCTTGTCGAGGTCTCTGAAGTCGATGGACCTACGAAACAATTCGTCTTTCTTCTTGAAGAACAAGACCGAAGCTCTCCATGGTGAGGAGCTTGGTCTTTCAATTCAATTGTTGAGTAGTTCGTTAGATTTGACCTGACAATTCTTGCATCTCGGTGGGTGTTAGACTGTAGGGCGATCTGGTTACAGGAGTCGTACTGGGTTCTAAGTTTGTTCGCATGACGATGCGATTACTCGTAGTCTTGGGCAGTCTCCGTCCTGAAGTTCATATTAGAAGTCATACATGGTTCATCAATCACAGTCTCGTGTATACGAGTCTTATATAATTAAGATTGAAAAGTTAGTCGAATAAATGATTCTTCTTTAAGCTCACATCCCAACGAGGAAAAGAAGTTAAAGTGGAATCATCAATTCTAAAACTGTAGAACCTTGATTATATACCACCCTTGTGTATACATACTTCAGCGATAAATCAACCGTACGGGTCTTTGGATTGAACTTGACGTATTGTACGAGTGATACTCTGGAGAGGTTTGCTGAGGTTTCTTCGGAAAGGATAAGAAACTTGAGGTACTCTACGCACGAGTACTTCGGAGTTCTGAAATGACGGCTTTGCTAGAAAGACGATTTCGGAGAAAGAGATTTACGCACGAAACTAGTATTGTGAGGATCGAATTGACTCAAGTTGTATGATAATATCGGACTCACTTGGAAATAAAGACATTAGACTTGATCGTAAAGGCGTTACAGACAAAACCCAACAGTGCAACTTTTAACAGAGTTACAGTACTATAGATTTACTACAAAACTATTACTGCGAACTAGGTATACTACAAAATACAAGTATACGCAGCACGAGGGTCCCTTAACTGACGGGATCTCGCAAAAGATAAGACTCGAGTCGCACTAGTTTTAAACAGTTTATGAGTCTGTTACAACGAACGCCTTAGATACTTTAACGTGGGTCCGGAGTAATTTCTCCTGCGACAGTGATCCTTAGTATCTTCCCGTCTGCGCCGGAGTTCTTTGTTATCGGGCAATCCTTTTTGAGGTGTCCTATCTCGCCGCATTGGTGACATATCTGGATTGTACTAACATTGGTGGTGGAAGTGAGGTGTCGAGTTAGAGTTACGTGGACACGGGTGTTTTCCTTGTTCATCCATTTTGAAAATTTCCTTTTATAGGGTCCGGTTTTACCACCACCATCGTGTGCAGGGCTGGTCCCGATGTCAGGGACTTGGGAAATGGGTCGTGTCGTTGCTGAAATGGCAGGAGTTGCCACTTGTTGCTGTTGCATGGAAAGTCTTTGGGATCGCTTGCGCTCCTTTCGGGCTTGGTGATTTCGTTTCTTCTTCTCTGTTTTACGGCTTTGTAAGTCCGTGACTGTTGTCATTTATTGGCTTCCCGGATCGGTACGACAATCGGAATTGTCAACCCCTTTGCCAGTCTTGTTTGCGTTGTCAGAGTTGAGGTGTGCAAGGAAAGTTGTCATGGCAGCTGTTACCGCGGCTTGTAATGTAGCAACGTTGATATGAAGGATAGGGGTTTCGTTGTTCGGTTGACTATTTCTGGGTAACGAAATGGTTCTGTTATATGAAATAAAAGGAGTTCGTGAGCGATTATGGTTGAACCTAGATGTATTCCGATCGTTCATGTAAAGAGTAGAAGTATGTTCTCGAAGGTTTGACCTACATCCCTATGATGCAGTCCTAGTACAGATTAGAAGTAAGTTCATAGAATGGTCTCAAGACGTTTGTCGTCCAAACCGGGGGTACCATTTGTTGGTGAATAACATGATCCAACCTTTGAAAGAGAATTGGGAATGATCCCTGGGCTAAATTACCCTAGCCTAATAACTTGACTAGATGGGGTTTTAGATAGACCCCAACGATAGTATGATGAAAATATTTGAACAAAGAGTGACACAGAATTTAGCCGACTGTCCATATCATTGATGTTTAAGATGTAATAAGCTTGGGAAAAATTGACCTTGTAGAAAGTCTTACATCATATCCGGAGTAGGAAGGTTTTGGCCGCATAAAGGCCTAACTAAAAGTACTTACAGTACAAGGTAGTTTCACAGAAAAGTGCCACATAGGGCATAGACAGGAAAAACGATTCCTTAAAACAAAGAAGGAAAGTAAAGCATCTCCTACTGGCGACGGTCATCCCTCTGGTGAACTCCCAGTTCAGCTAGTTGACGTTCAATATCAAGCAGGTGTCTTTCGTACACCCTCTGGCGTACTCGGAGCTCTATGACCTCGGCTCGAGTTTCAGCTAGTGCTTGCAGCAGGGTCTCATGGTCTCTCTCAGATATCTCATGAGTGTGTTCAAGGCGATTAGTGCGGATGGTATGCATTCTTGCATTGGCATCAACCTCTGTGATGCGATGGAGAGCTGTCCTGTCCTGAATCTCGTTTCGGGCAACTCTTTGGAACTAGGATTGGCAGAACTCTGTCTGTCGAGCTTCCTTCTCTTAAGTTGTAGAAGCTTCGGTCTCCATTAAACGGCATAGGTTGATCTTGCTCTTTGCTCCATGTTTCCAAGCATTCTACCCAAGGAGGCGTCGGGCCATGAAAAGCCGGACGAGGGTTAGGATTTGGAATGGGAGCTACCGGGGGTAGGTTTTCAACCTCAGGCTCGGAGTTAGCATCATCCGAAAGGTCTTCAGCATGGTGATCATTCAAAGGGATTGGATGATCGTCCTCTGGTTCTTCTCCAAACCATCCGGCATTGCCTTCATTCGGAAAGGTACGGGTTGCCGTGGGGATGGAGTCCAGCCATGTTATCTACGCGAGAATTGGGGTAAGGAAATAATTATTAGACGAACTAACTAGATAATTATTAGATAATCTTCATTTGTTACATCACTATTTGTAAAGTGCATACCAGTTACATGTAATCAAAACAGGATAGGCCTTCGAATAAGTGACCTTAACTCCAAATTCACAAGGAACAGGGGTAAAGCAAAAATTCACAGATTCTAAGTCTATATCATCCTAGTTACATATAACCTTAGCGTATCCACTTAGCAACTATCAACTTAGTAATGAAGATCTTTTTAGTTCTCAAGTAAGAAATTATAGTAACGCAAAATACTCCTAATGCTTTCATGGTGGTAGTGTTGGTAAGTTTTTAGACTTGTTGCCATATCACAACCATTCTCGGGCATATGCTAATCACTCCTCGGACCAGCATAGTTGATCAGGCTATGCCACTCCCAGGACTGACCATACATCCCCGAGCTTACTTGTGATATTCAACAATCGTAATACTTTTGTTTTTGTCATTGTGACACTGATTTTAGTATGAATGCAGGCATGTATACTTAGTTAAATATTTTATTATTTAAAAGTATAAACTCTTGGTCAGAGTATTTTAATCCCATTGTATTTATAGTCTGTATATCTTTTATGGGTTGATATACTCAATTCACTATAAACAACGCTCTGATACCAATCTGTCACACCCCAAAACCGAGAATGGCGGAAACGTTCTGGGGCGGAGGACGTCATGTATAGTATCACAACAATGCAAAGTAGTAAACAGGCAACAACATCATCCATTGCATTAATAGTATAATTTTACTTACAAGTGTGTTCTTTCATAGTATAAAACAACATAATGAATACTCAAAATAAAAGACGAGTCTTGACTGCTCCGTCTTCACAAAAACCTGGTCGTCGTACCTGTCTATTTGTGACCTGAGAATACAAGTTTATTTTGAAAGCGAGTATCAGCAATAAAGCTGGTAAGTTCATAAGTATTTAATGTTAATGTTTGTATAAATCTGAATGAAATTGTGTGTATATGTTTGAAAACTCCTAGAAAATCCTATATTTCCTACTAGTATAAAAGTAGTCTTCTGTTAAGACCCAACTGATTTGAATGTTTGCTTTTAGAAAATCCAATGTTTTTCCATAAATATGTGTTAGTTTAAAAGTTCCAAAACTGAATTGCAAAAGTGTTTTTCATGCCTAGAATAGTAGATTTATGTATGTAGAAAATCACTAAGGCATTTGATAACCCCGTAAATCAACGTGTTTTTAATACTCCATGTGAGTTTTATAACCATGCTATTGACCCAGACTGCCTGTAACAACGTTCTTCAGGCGTTGGAATGTTATGACGATTGTCACCCCAGACTTGCCAGTCTAACTGTAGCTAACAGTTTAGGTGCGGGATTGTCAATCCCGTATAGATCTATACACAAGAATCACGCTCTCCCTACAAGAGATTATGGTATATAATACAAGACTTTAACTGCATACTTGAAAGTACGTGAAGTTGAATGTCTCACAAAACTTAGTATCAAATAGATTTACGTATGAAAAGTCTGTTGGATATAGTGTCTAAGTCCATAACTATATTTGGTATGTACTTGACCCGACCCCGCATGGTCCATTTGGGTTGCACTTCACCCGAACAATTTATGGATAATCGTTTGAGAATAGTATAAGTTATGATTTATTAATATATTATAAGTCCTAATATATTAATATAAAATCATATTATTTAATTAGTATTGATCTATAATTAATTTAGAATTAATTTAGAGATCAAAAGTATGAATAATTAAATATGGGCTCTTGTATTTATATAGTGTGGGCTAATGCTTATTTGGAATGGGCTAGGCTTGCATGGAAAGTCCATGGATACTCCATGGAGCTTTAACCCATGGATCTCATGGAAATGAAAAGACATGGGTATTAGGGTTTACATGGATGTAACCCTAATCCACCACACTATATAAAGGAGGCTTTGGTTCTTGAAATTGCACTAGTTGATGTGTGTAAACTAAGAGGGCCGATTTCAAGAAGTTTGTGACTATTCTCTCAAGTTTCCAAGTTTGTGGTGATTTGTGATTTCCATTTGAGGCATCCACACTATTGGTGCTAGGCTCTAAAACTCCAAGCAATCAACTACAACTACAAGGTAAGTAATTCTACTAGCTTTATTTGATTAAAGTTCCCCGTGCCATGCTAGATAGGATAAGAACCTTGGAAAATAATTATTTGCATGTATCATAGTCAAACATAGATCCAAGGTTTCTAGGGTTGCATGTACACCATAAGAGTGTTAGAATGCTGAAAACCCATCAGTGGTATCAGAGCCTGGTTTGTTTATTTGATACTTGATGCAAAAAAAAAAAAAAAACTTGAAAATCGAAGTTTTGTTCAAAAGCTCGTATCAAAATTTCAAGTTTTGTATATGTACTTACGATTCTTGAAATTTTTGATATGAACATTCATAAACATATGAGTTTAGAAGATCATAGAAATTATGTGCTAATAATTGATTAGATTAATTCTTGATCTTTATGTGTTTTAATGGAGTCCATAACTAGTTCTTAAGTTATGGATAACCAAAAGTCACATTTATAAATAACCGTTAAAAGAACACATAAGTTACAAAAAATGAAGAGTCTTCATTTTTAATAACCATTAACTCATAAGTTATGAGAAATGAAAAGTTTTGAAAGTTTACAAAACTTGTCCTCAAGTTTTGGAACATGTAAAGTCATATTAAAAACTTTAGTTCCAACCCCTAGAATTTTAAAAGTTAAAATTCAACCCTTATACTTTAAAATATTATAAGTTTAATAATATTTATATATGTATAAGATCAAGTCGTCTTACCGCTAGTACGCCTCATTCACGAAGCCGGTATATAAGGGGGGTATAAGGTTTTTGCCTATAAAATGGCAACTTAATGGGTGTCCACTCTCACCCACCGCTTCCTTGATCGGTGGAGGGTCGTTAGCCGAACGGGTAGGACAAGGACTTATAAATTCTCATTAAAAGTATAATGATAATACTAAAGTAACTAAACTTTATTGAATTCCCAATCTTAGTTATTTTAGGAAAATGTGAATAAGGTGCTAATCCATGAAATTACACTTT
This sequence comes from Lactuca virosa, assembly GCF_052849685.1. Lineage (NCBI taxonomy): Eukaryota > Viridiplantae > Streptophyta > Magnoliopsida > Asterales > Asteraceae > Lactuca > Lactuca virosa. Next base: position 258,658,329 of record NC_136434.1, read on the forward strand.
ACACTTTGTTTAAGTCGTTAGTGGAACGTGTGTGGTTAACCGGCACACTAACTTGAACTTAACACGGTAGGTAAAGGGTGACTTAATGTTTATCATAGTATCGATGGAGCGTGTGTGGTTAACCGGCACATCGATTGAGGGGTAATACATTAAGGGTACCAAGTAATTTGCATGGTTACTTCACACCTTGTTTTGTGATCCTCGGCATCCCAGTCACAAAACTTGAGGGGCACACTCGAGATTGAAACATGCCATTGAAGAAAGTTCAATGAATCTCAAAGAATCTAGGAGTTTCTAAACCAATTAAAACCTAATTAAATATTTCGTTTTTCATGGTGGAAATTGGTGAATCGTCATTCACCTACCTTCAAATATCTTATAGCTTATATTACGGCATCCCTCTTCTAAGTTATAAAATATTGTGTTGGGTCCTAGCCTTAATATTACATTTGGGTGTTTTGTTAAGGACTATCTCTATATCTAATCTAATCTATTCCCTCTTCTTTTCAGATGTCTTCCAATAACAATGCTTCTGGCTCAAACCCTACTAGCTCCTTCTCTCTCATGAATCTTTGTGGGAGAGTCATCTTTGATGGGTCCAACTTTACAGATTGGATCAGAAACATCAGAATGGTCACTCGGTATGAGAACAAAGAATATGTTCTCGACAAGGAGCTGAAGGTACCCGAGCTAACTGCTACTCCTGAAGAGCTTGCTGAATATGAGGTACATAAAAGAGATGCTACAAAAGTGGCATGCATCATGATGGCCACCATGACAGCCGAGCTCCAAAAGTCCTATGAGGACTATTATCCTTTTGAGATGCACCAGGACTTGATGGACCGCTACCATCAAAGTGCTCGTCAAGAGCGATATGAAATAATCTCCTCCATGATAACAACCCGAATGAAGGATGGTGAACCCATCACGGGCCACATGCAGAAAATGCAAAGGTATGTGGACCGTTTACTGAAGCTGAATGTGAACTTCCCTGAGGAGTTAGCAATAGACATCATTTTGCACTCTTTTCCATCGTGTTATGATCAATTCCGCATGACATATCACATGAACAAGGAAGAAGTCACCCTCAGCAAACTTCAAGGACTCTTGAAGACCGCCGAAAGTGGTCTAAAGGGTAAGTCGGTTGTTACTACTCCTACTCCTACTCTAACTGCGGCCAATGTCTTGGCAATCGGGCATGGCAAAGGGAAGAAGAGAAAGAACCCTTCTAAGGGTACCAAGGGTAAGACCCTTGAAGGCTCCTCTTCAAGCAAAACCAAGAAAGGTTTTGTCACTCCTTCTGCTAACCCTAATGAGGCTGAATGCTTCTATTGCCATGAAAAGTCGCACTGGAAGCGAAACTGCCCAAAGTACCAGCAAGATTTGAAGGATGGGAAAGTAAAACCCAACCATGCAGGTATATACACTATATTGTCTAATAACTCACCTCATTGTATGTCTTGGGTCCTTGATACAGGTTGTGGTATTCACATATGTTGTGATTTGCAGGGACTAAAAAGAAGTGAGAATGTGGAGCAGGGAAAGATAAACTTGATCATGGGAAACAGGAAAGCTTCACCTGTCACCAAGATAGGAGTTTATTCCTTAGTGCTAAATAGTGGGTTTACATTAGATTTGAATAAATGTTATTATTCGCCAGAAATGGCAAGAAATGTTATTTCCTTTCATGCATTGTATAAACAAGGTTTTACCTTTTATTTTGATAATAATAATGGTAGTATTGATGCTTTCTTTAATAATGTTCTTTATTTTAAAACATTACCTTGTGATGGCGTGTATGAAACTGTATCTGTTGTAGATAGTCTAGGAAATAATGTATTGTGTATTAACTCTTCCACTAGCTTAGATAAAGCATCCTTATGGCATTGTCGTCTTGGACATGTAAGCAAGAAACGCATAGGCCAACTCCAAAAGGATGGAGTCTTGGAGTCATTTGACCTAAAGTCAGATGATAGTTGTGAATCTTGTTTGCTTGGTAAAATGACAAAGTCACCTTTTACTGGCACTTGTGCTAGGGGTGAAGGTTTGTTGGACCTCATACACACGGATGTGTGTGGACCCTTCAGAACCGCCACAAGAGATGTTAATCGGTTCTATGTGACTTTTACTGATGATTTTAGTAGATATGGATATGTCTACCTAATCAAGCATAAGTCAGAAACCTTTGAGAAATTCAAAGAGTTTAAGCAAGAAGTGGAGAATCAGTTGGGCAGGAACATTAAGATGCTTCGATCCGATCGTGGTGGTGAGTATCTTAGTACTGAGTTCCTTGACTATCTTAAGGAATGTGGGATTGTCTCACAATTGACACCTCCTAGGACACCACAGTTGAATGGTGTAGCTGAGAGGCGCAATCCGACCTTGTTGGACATGGTTCGTTCCATGATGAGTCGAGCTTCGCTACCAATCTCATTTTGGGGGTATGCCTTAGAGACTGTCGTCCATATCCTTAATCTAGTCCCTACAAAGAAGGTTGCCAAAACACCTCACGAGGTGTGGACTGGAAAAGTTCTCAATCTAGACCACATAAGGATTTGGGGTTGCGAGGCTTTCGTGAGACACGAGACTCACGATAAGCTCGAACCCCGAAGCGAAAGGTGTATTTTCATCGGCTACCCACAAAAACCTTTGGTTACATCTTCTACAGAACCAGTGATAATGTGGTCTTTGTAGCAAGAAGAGGATTCTTTCGAGAGAGAGAATTCATGAGCCAAGGAGACAGTGGGAGGCAAATTGACCTCGAGGAAATTCAAGAGTCAAGTGGTGAAGGAACCTCAAACCCTAGCCCTCAACCTGAGGAGGAAACTCCTGTTGAGCCGACTGAAGAATCTATACCTCTGAGGCGTTCCACCAGAGTTAGGAATGCACCTGAGCATAATTATGGTTTTCATATTACTGCAGAAGGTGAGACACTTATCAATGATAACACACTGGTAAATCTGGATGAGCCTAACAGCTACATGGAAGCCATGGCAGGCCCTGAGGCTGCTAAATGGAAAGAGGCTATGGATAGCGAGATACAGTCCATGTATGACAATCAAGTTTGGAACTTGGTTGACAATGTACCTGATCGTAAGATAGTTGGGTGCAAATGGATCTTCAAGAAGAAGACCGACATGGATGGTAATGTACACACTTATAAGGCACGACTGGTTGCAAAGGGTTATTCTCAAACTCCGGGAGTTGATTATGATGAGACCTTTTCACCAGTGGCCAAGATTAAGTCTATTAGGGTTCTGTTAGCCATTGCTGCATTTCATGATTATGAAATATGGCAAATGGATGTCAAAACCGCTTTCCTTAATGGAAAGTTGGCTGAAGATGTTTACATGGTTCAGCCAGAGGGTTTTGTCAGTACAGAGTACCCCAGTAGAGTGTGTAAGCTCGAGAAATCCATTTATGGATTAAAACAGGCACCTCGCAGATGGAATCTTTGCTTTGATGAGAAAATCAAAGAATTTGGCTTTTCAAGGAGTGAAGATGAATCTTGTGTCTATATCAAGGCTAGTGGGAGTATAGTCAGCTTTTTGGTACTGTATGTGGATGACATACTACTCATAGGAAATGACATCCCAACCCTGCAGGAAGTAAAGTCCTGGCTTGGGAAGTGTTTCGCTATGAAGGACCTTGGAGAAGCTGCCAATATCCTAGGGATAAGGATTTTGAGAAACAGGAGTAAAAGACTAATTGGACTTAGTCAAAGCACCTATGTGGACAAAGTGTTGAAAAGGTTCAACATGCATAACTCCAAGAAAGAAGAGTTACCCATCCAGAGTAATGCCAGATTGAGTAAGACACACAGCCCTAGTACTGAGGCTGAGATAGCAGAAATGAGTCGAATACCGTATGCTTCAGCTGTAGGATCGATCATGTATGCTATGACGTGTACTCGGCCTGATGTAGCCTTTGCTTTGAGCATGGTTAGCAGGTATCAGGGGAACCTTGGCAAGGCACACTGGACTGCGGTAAAGAATATCCTCAAGTACCTACGGAGGACTAAGGACTGGGTCCTTACCCTCGGTGGCAGTGAGGACTTGAGAGTTGTAGGGTACAGTGATGCTAGCTTTCAGACTGACAGGGATAATTTCCGCTCTCAGTCGGGCTGGGTCTTTACTCTAAACGGAGGGGCAATTACTTGGAAAAGTTCCAAGCAGGAGACAGTGGCTGATTCCACTTGTGAATCAGAGTATATAGCAGCAAGCGAGGCAGCAAAGGAGGCCATATGGCTAACGAACTTCATCGGAGACCTTGGAGTTGTACCAGCTATAAAGGAGCCAATGGAGATTTTCTGTGACAGCAATAGTGCGGTTGCCTTAGCCAAGGAATCAAGAGATCATGGGAGATCCAGACACATTGACAGAAAATATCACTTCATCAGACATCGAATAGAAGAAGGAATCCTCGTGGCAAAGAGGGTATCATCGGATGAGAACCCAGCAGATCCCCTCACGAAGGGACTGACTCGGGCTAAGCATCTCCAGCATGCTCGGAGCATAGGATTGAAGGATGATATTAGTTTTAGTAGTTAGATAATCTTGAAATTTGTAAAATGTAATTGACATTTGATGATAAATAAAAGCTGTTATTTATGAGTAAAGTGTTGCTATCTTTTGTCAATCGTTTACTATTATTTCTTTTTGCCTGTTTTGACTTCCAGAATAATTATGTTATGGTTTATATCATATTATTCAAACTCTCCACAGTCGGTCATATGTTGGAAGTAGATATGAATCAAGACTGTCATGGGTTGGCTTGTAGAAGTCTAAGATGTTAGACAAAGCGGGGCTACAACACTCATGAGTGCTCATAAGTTATGAGTATTGGATTCAACCCACGCTCACTTGTATCACTTCATGGAATTTATCTCGAGTGATCGTGAGACGGTAATATCATATAAGTCTTCAAACCTAGAGATTGTTGGATTAATGTCTAATTCCATAACTATAATTGGTAAGACTTGACCCGACCCGACATGGTCCATTTGGGTTGCAGGGCATCATGCATTTGGATAGACTATAATGAGAGAAATAATACTTAAGGTTGGTTAATATATTATAAGTTCTAATATATTAATAAGGTTATTTAATTAGTATTGATCAAGAATTAATTTGGAATTAATTAAGTGATCAAAAGGAGAGTAATTAAATATATGGGTTGATTGTGTAAATCATTCATTCTTATATATGTGGGCTTGTGATCCAAGATTCCTTATGTTGGACTAAGTCCATGGGGTGACCCATGGATACTCCATGGAGGTTAAAATCCATGGAGCATAAGGAATGGGTAAAGTTATGAGTTACATGGTGTAACCCTAATAGCCACCATATAAAAGAATCCCATGGCTCAAGAAATCGTGCACTAATGTGTGAGTGTGAGGGCTAGACGATTTCAAGGAGTGTTCAAGTGTCTCTCAAGTTATTCCAAGTGTATTTGGTGTTGTGTGAACCATTTGAGGTGTCACACTTGGGGCACTAGGCACTCAAGCTTCATGAAGACATTCTACATCAAAGAGGTATGTATTCTATCTTGTTATATTTATTATTTTGTATGCTAGATTAGGATAATACCTTGGATGTTCATAATTGTATGTATAATAGAGAAAACATAGATCCAAGGTATTTAGGGTTGCATGTACACTTAGGAGTGTTAGAATGCTCATAACCCAACAGTGGTATCAGAGCCTAGGCTTGTTTTCTTGTTATACTTGCAAAAGTAGCTGAAAAATCGAGTTGGATGCATATATTCGATTGTTTTGGCTGGAATTGGACTAGGAACATTACCCTAAGATGTTTTTGGACTTATAAACTTGTTTTTGATGTGGTAATGTTCATGCTAATCCAATTTCTAAGATAATTGTCATAATTTCAAGATTTGTATTAGTTTGTATGTTCATGCTAATTTCTTGAAGATTGATGATTTGAATGATCTTGTTCTTATGAGGTTCTTAGATTAATAGAAACGTTTTGTGAAATAGTTGTTTTCAATCCATTTTAATCTAAGAGTTGATTCCAAAGTGTGTTTTTGTAACTTGTCCTCAAGTTATATGAAAAGTCACATTTAAGAATCATAAAACTCATAAAAGTTGGCAAAGGTTACAAAATGAAGAGTCTCTTCATTAAATTAAAAAAAAGGTGTAACCTTAATTAGTTCCATAAGTTACAATAAAAAAAAGGTTATTTTTTTTATTAATTAGTTTAATGTCTTCCATAACTTGTCCTCAAGTTATGGAACTTGAAGAGTTTTTTTTTAATTAAAACTACTTTAAACTCATAAGTTATGGAATTAATTAGTTTTGAATAGTTTCAAAATTTGCCCTCAAGTTTTGGAATTTGAAAAGTTTTCACTTATGAATACTTTAATTCCAAGTTAGCCCTTAGAATTTTAAAAGTTAAAATTCAACCCTTATACTTTATAATATTATAAGTTAATAATATTTATATATATGTATAAGAGTAAAGTCAGTCTTACCGTTAGTAGGCCTCATTCACGAAGCCGGTCTATAAGGGGGGTATAAGGTTACTGCCTATAAAATGGCAGTTTAATGGGTGTCCACTCTCACCCACCGCTTCTTTGACTGGTGGAGGGTCGTTAGCCGAACGGGTAGGACAAGGACTATAATTCTCCTTTCATTAAAAGTATTAATGATAAATACTAAGTAACTAAACTCTTATTAATACCCAATCTTAGTTACTTAGGAAAATGTGAATTTGGTGCTAACCCATGAAATTACACTTTGCACTTTGCTTAAGTCGTTAGTGGAGCGTGTGTGGTTAACCGGCACACTAACCTGGACTTAACAAGGTAGGCAAAGGGTAACTTAATATTTATCATAGTATCGGTGGAGCGTGTGTGGTTAACCGGCACATTGATTAAGGGGTAAATATTAAGGGTACCAAGTATATTTGCATGGTTATTCACACCTTGTTTTGTGATCCTCGGCAACCCAGTCACAAAACCTGAAGGGCACACTCGAGATTGAAACATGCCCTTGAACAGTTCAATGAATCTCAAAGATCTAGGACTTTCAAATCCAATTAAAACCTAATAAATTATTTCGTTTTTCATGGTGGAAATTGGTGAATCGTCATTCACCTACCTTCAAATATTTTATAGCTTGGATTACGACATCCCTCTTCTAAGTTATAAAATAGTTTGTTGGGTCCTAGCCTTAATATTTCATATTGGGTGTCATATTAAGGACTTTAAATCAACTATCTTGAATATCTCCCAAAAAGATGTATGGTCTAGACATTTATGATCTTCCCAAATCTCTTGAAACAAGCTTTCCTAAATGAAGATGATGTCCCATGGATATCATACTTCTTTCACCTCCTCTAATTATTCTCCCTAACCCACAAGTTTCTAAAAAGTTTAAGGTCACTCAAGCCCTATTGGCAAGGCAAGGTCTAGGTGTGATCACATCTTGGAGATGTAGTCACATATTGACAAGCCGGGAGAGTTGGGTGTCAAAGTCTTGAGAAAGTTGGTGGCTCAACTACTTTCTAAGTCACATAGTGAGTTCTTTTGGGAATCCTATGAAACAGACTAAGACAAGACCCTTAATGATCTTATCTATTTGCTAAGATCAACTTCCTAAAACGCTATGGACATTGACAATGATGACATTGGATATCCAGTAAAGCTCTCTCTTCCCAATGGAAAGGGATCGGCCATAGTCAACTAGGTTGACCCAATGGTAAAGAGAGAGGCGAAGTCTGAGATAGTCCCATTATCAAGGGTCCATAGGTAACTATTGCCAAAGGAAGGGGCATTGGTTACGAAGCTGCCAAATTTACCTAAGGATGTTAAAGTCAATAAGTTTGGCTCTACTTCAGGTAAAGTCCATTGTCTAACTCTATTAAGTACATGCTGATTCTGATCGCGAAGATGGATTTCAATTGCATGGTTCGGTGATCAGAATTTTGGGCTATTACTTAAGAGTTATGATATTTATATTGCTTAGGAATAGATAACAACAAGGTTTTCATATGGATTGTAGGGATAAGTTTTTCCGCAAAGTTTTAAAATAAAATAAAAAGGTTTTGATTTTATTTATTTTAAGTATCCTTACAATGGCATTTGTGAAAAGTTGTTACTTATAAGATTCCATTGGTAGCAATATTGAAAAAATGGATTTGATTCTTTCGGTTGTGGTAGTGTCTAATATTACCAAATAAGGAAAGATTCTCATCACCCAAGGTTCAATTGGACCGAAACTTGGAATCATGCAAGTTGTATAGTATGATGAATGAGAACTTTCAGCTTGGAAAATTAAGACTAATTCCTTATGTGAATAAGGAAAGGACTAAGGGATCGAGTACACATTCTTGTGCACTGGTCAAGTCCACCACAAAAGATCAAGAAGACTATTCGTCATGATTTACTTAAGTTCAGTAAATATGGTTATACTTATAAGTTTAAGTATAAGTCTGTAGCATTGGAGAAGTTTCAATGTGAGACAGAACGAATAAGAAGAATCAAAGTATGGCAGAAAGATAAAAGTTTCTCAAATCTGAAAAGATGGGAGAGTACTTTAGTATCATGTTTATGATCATCTTAATGATTAAGATACCATATCACAATTGGTCCTCTAAAGTCATCTTAGTGCATTCTTATGACTAAGAAGAGGAGTCATGAATTGTTGAAATGGTTAAATCAAAAAGATGAGTCATACTTCGTTCCAAAACAATTCTTAGAGTCATACTCCAAGATTGTAACTTGAGTGACATATCTTAAAGAGGGTTTGTTAACACTAGTCAAATGTAAGAGTAAAAGGTTATCTACTCTTGTACATTTGAAATTGGTAAGTTGTGATGTTTTGGATAAAACAGAGACCAACTTAGGCCAATTGTGTAAAGTGTTAGTCTTGATAAAGAATCCGCACTATCTCTTGAATATTTGATAAGGGAGTCTTATATGTCAAGAGGACAGTGGGAGTCTTAAAGCTCTTGAAAGTTTCAAGACTTAATCAAGAATAAAACCTAAAGTCCTTCACTAGCACACGACTTGAGGTTTATAACCTATCGTGTTGAAATTTTTGTGCCTATTCAAGTTGGCTTTGCATAGGCGTTCTGAGAGTTCTCAATTGGTTTCACAACTACTTGGAAGCAATGGTAGGCACCTGAGCTGCCAAATGGCAAGAATTTAAGATTGCACAAGTTTAATCAATATGAGTTTGGATTTGTCACTAACCTTGTCTTGTGATTATGGTTTTGACAAATTCACATGGATAAGAACACATACACTATTAAATCTAAGTTTCATAAGGTTTCTCTCCGATTCATGAAAATGATGGTGAGGAAACACTTTCACTAAGTAGATTTTAGCTAGATAGCAATTGTGATATTTGCATTCTCAAAGTCGTTAGTGGAGCGTGTGTGGTTTACCGGCACACTAACATGGACTTGTGAGAAGTGGCAAAGGTCTAAACAATTGAGACTATGATTACGACATCCCTTTTCATAGTTCTAAAATTGTTTAGACACACATGTGAGCTATCTAAGAGAGGTGTATGATTTTGATAAAGTTTTATCAAAACAATCTAGTATCAGAAATCTGAACTGTGGTAAGAAAGTCAGCTGATTTCTAAGTACATGTCAAAGCTAGTGGGAGCTTAAGTGTTATGCTAATAATCATCATGTTAGTGGGAGCATGATAATTATGACAAAGGTTCCAAGTTAGCAATGTGAATTATAGAAAACAAAAGTTTCAATTCGTGAGGTTGCAGGGGTTGAAAAAGTTGTTTTGCTATAATTAAGGGAGAGGAAATTATACTTCATTTCAATTCTAAAAGCTTAGATTGAGATTTTAATCGTATTTAATGAAGGATATATATATATATATGAATTTCATGTTGGAATGGCTCAACATAAGGAAATTCTATATATGGGTCCATTATTTGCGTTCTAAAATTCGATTATGATTACGGCATCCCTTTTCATAATCTGAATTTTGAGAACTTGGCAAATTGAAATGGAAATATTATAGCAAAAGACTGGTTTAGTCTTTATGTGAGACATCATGAATCGTGTCCCATATGCTTCGGATATAGGATCGATTACATGTGCTATATTCATCCTTTCTAAAATTTTCCAAATGCCTGGGGCATTATGAAGGGAAAAGGTCTAAAATTGGATATGACTAAAATGATTAAGCAATTGTCGAGGACAATCTAAGGTTTACCAAAGATTGGTTGCTCAAGGACAGTTGGAAGTATAATGTTAATTCTGGAAGGACCATATTGACATAATCTGTAAGGAGGCAACTCTTGTTCAGAAGTGATAGTCAAAATGGAATATGGAAATGTTTCAAAGTTAGAAATTATTCAATCTGTGTAAGATTAGGAAACTTAATGAAAGAAGGATGTTTCCAAGGAGCTGATCTCCTTTGGAATGCTTTGTAATGATTGTTGTCAAGTCTTTCTGACTTCGTGCATAATCATTAAGAGGATCAATGCATATAAGTTTAGAATCTAACAGATTTCAGTAAATGGCATGAATTTGGAATTCTTGCATTTGCAGTAAGGATTTGGGACTGTGAAAAGAGGATCATTGGAGTGATGTTCAATTGATCTATTTTACAAAGTAAAGATCATAGAAAAACATAGTATGCATACTTGGTGTATGACATGACTAGTGTTTAGAAAACATAGTGTACATGCTTGGAGCATGGGACAACTATTGTTTTAAATTCAAGTATAAAGTTGATAAAACCGAAACAATGAATAATAAGTAATCAGTATGGTGATAAATAAAAGTGTTTATTTATATTCATAGGGTTTGATACCATATTTGATTCATTTATTCTTGTGTTTCACTTTGCATGTTTTGACTTCCAGAATAACTAAGTCGCTCTTCCTGAATGATTAAGTTATTCAAACCATCCACAGTCGGTCATATGTTGGAAGTAGATATGAATCAAGACTGTCATGGGTTGGTTTGTAGAGGTCCAAGTTGGTGGACAAAGTGGTGCTACAACACTCATGAGTGCTCATAAGTTCTGAGTATTGGATTCAACCCGCGCTCATTTGAATCACTTCATGGATTTTATCACGAGTGATCATGAGACGATAATATCTTATATTCTTCAAACCTAGAGATATGAGTTGTTACTATGAGTTGGTTATACATTGATTGCACGAAAACACATTGGTAACTCGATGTTATAAAACGTGCCTTTGTGTATGATTCAACAAGTAATAGAACAAGCCATATGAGTCGAAGTTTATCCATTCCTTTTACCTTCGGGATAAAAGCGATATCTGTGGGCCCCTCGATGATTTAAAGATGATACATGTGAGTGCTTGGCCAAGCCAGGACTGATTTGATTTGTTCAATCAGTCAGTCATCATGAATAGGAAATCGGGAAACAACAAATGGACAGAGAGAATGATTGATAATCCATGTCTCAGTCCATATGATATCTAGAATGGAGGAATATATGATCCCTTATCTAATGGACAAGTCATTGACAAAGGTCAGAGTTCATCGACAAGGTCAGAGTTCGACAGAAGCTTTTGAGAGCTACGATTGCTGATCGGTTCCTGAAGTCATACACAATAATAGTTTTAGACTTATCCAAGTGGAAGACTGTTGGATTAATGTCTAAGTCCATAACTATAATTGGTAAGACTTGACCCGACCCGACATGGTCCATTTGGGTTGCATGGCATCATGCATTTGGATAGACTATAATGAGAGAAATAACACTTAAGGTTGGTTAATATATTATAAGTTCTAATATATTAATAAGGTTATTTAATTAGTATTGATCAAGAATTAATTTGGAATTAATTAAGTGATCAAAAGGAGACTAATTAAATATATGGGTTGATTGTGTAAATCATTCATTCTTATATATGTGGGCTTGTGATCCAAGATTCCTTATGTTGGACTAAGTCCATGGGGTGACCCATGCATACTCCATGGAGGTTAAAATCCATGGAGCATAAGGAATGGGTAAAGTTATGAGTTACATGGTGTAACCCTAATAGTCACCATATAAAAGAATCCCATGGCTCAAGAAATCGTGCACTAATGTGTGAGTGTGAGGGCTAGACGATTTCAAGGAGTGTTCAAGTTTCTCTCAAGTTATTCCAAGTGTATTTGGTGTTGTGTGAACCATTTGAGGTGTCACACTTGGGGCACTAGGCACTCAAGCTTCATGAAGACATTCTACATCAAAGAGGTATGTATTCTATCTTGTTATATTTATTATTTTGTATGCTAGATTAGGATAATACCTTGGATGTTCATAATTGTATGTATAATAGAGAAAACATAGATCCAAGGTATTTAGGGTTGCATGTACACTTAGGAGTGTTAGAATGCTCATAACCCAACAGAGATATGATTTGTTGCCTATGAGTTGGTTATGCATTGATTGCACGAAAACGCATTGGTAACTCGATGTTATAAACCGTGCCTTTGTGTGTAGTTCAACAAGTAGTAGAGAAAACATATGAGTCGAAGTTTATCTGTTCCTTCTAGGATTAGAAGCGATATCTGGGCCCCTCGATGATTTTGTTTTGACCTATGTACCGGGCCCGGTCAGAACTAAATTGATGTGTTCAGTTAAGTTCTATGTCAAACAAATCAGAAATCGGGAAACAAATGCTGGACAATAAGCAAGACCATGTTCCATGTATTTGTCCGGCTGATATCTAGAACAGAGGATTATATGATCACTTATCTAAAATGGCGCTTCATAGTTCAACAGAGTTTAAAGAGCTACGATTGCTGATCGGTTCTTGAAGTCATACTTGCAACTATAGTTATTAGACTTATCCAAGTGGGAGACTGTTGGATATAGTGTCTAAGTCCATAACTATATTTGGTATGTACTTGACCCGACCCGGCATGGTCCATTTGGGTTGCACTTCACCCGAACAATTTATGGATAATCGTTTGAGAATAGTATAAGTTATGATTTATTAATATATTATAAGTCCTAATATATTAATATAAAATCATATTATTTAATTAGTATTGATCTACAATTAATTTAGAATTAATTTAGAGATCAAAAGTATGAATAATTAAATATGGGCTCTTGTATTTATATAGTGTGGGCTATTGCTTATTTGGAATGGGCTAGGCTTGCATGGAAAGTCCATGGATACTCCATGGAGCTTTTGTTGGGTTTTGAGCATTCTAACACTTCCTAAGTGTACATGCAACCCTAATAAACCTTGGATCTATGTTTGTCTAAGGTACATGCAAAATATTAATTTCCAAGGTTTATAACCTATCTAGCATGGCATGGGGTACTTTTAAACATAAAAGGACTAGATGAATTACATACCTTTTGTTGATTGTTGATTCCTTGGAGTTTGAGAGCCAAGCACCAATAATGTGAATGCCTCAAATGGAAATCACAAATCACCACAAACTTGGAAAATGTATGAGAGAGTATACTAACACTTAGAAATCGGCCACCACTATTACACACACACTAGGGTGTTATTTCATGCAACATGAGCTTGTTTATATAGTGTGCGTGGTTAGGGTGAAACCCTAATAACCCATGTCTTTTCCTTTCCAAGGATCCATGGGTTAAAAGCTCCATGGATCATCCATGGACTTCCATATAAGCTTAGCCCATTAACAAATGAGTATTGGCCCACACCATATAAATATAATAGCCCATGATTTAATTAGTCTTCCTTTTAATCACTAAATTAATTCATAATTAATTCAAGATTAAAACTAATTAAATAACATGACTTTATATTAATATATTATAACTTATAATATATTAATAAATCGTAAGTATACAATTCTCATAAAATTATCCATAAACAGTTTGGGTGAAGTGCAACCCAAATGGACCATGCCGGGTCGGGTCAAGTATATACCAAATAAGTTATGGAATTAGACACCTTATCCAACAGTCTCCCACTTGGATAAGTCTAATAACTGTATTTGCGTATGTTACTTCAGGAACCAACCGGCAATCGTAGCTCTCGAAAACTCTGTTGAACTATGAAGCGCCATTTTAGATAAGTGATCATATAATCCTCTGTTCTCATGATATCAGCCGGACAAATACATGGAACAACGTCGTACTTATTGTCCAACAGTTTGTTTCCCGATTTCCGATTTGTTTGACAAAGAACTAAATTGAACACATCAATTAGGTTCTGACCGGGCCCGGTACATAGGTCAAAACAAAATCATCGAGGGGCCCAGATATCGCTTCTAATCCTCCAAGGACTAGAAGGAACAGATAAACTTCGACTCATATACTTGTTTCTACTACTTGTTGAATTATACACAAAGGCACGTTTTATAACATCAAGTTACTGATGCGTTTACGTGCAATCAATGCACAACCAACTCATAGGTAACAACTCATATCTCTAGGTTTGAAGACTTATATGATATTACCGTCTCACGATCACTCGAGATAAATTCCATGAAGTGATACAAGTGAGCGTGGGTTAATTCCAATACTCATAACTTATGAGTACTCATGAATGTTGTAGCAACCATTGCTATGTCTAAACACGTTTAGCCATCTACAAACTCGATTCATGACAGTCTTAATTCATACCTACTTTCAACATATGAACGACTGTGGAGTGTTTAAATAACTTAGTCATTCGGAAAGAATAACCTAGCTATTCTGGAAGTCAAAACATGCAAAGTGAAACACAATAATAATCGAATCCAATATGGTCTCAGAACCCTTTTGAATATAAATAAAACCACCTTTTATTTATCACCATATTGATTACACATTATTCATTGTATAATGTTTCAAATAATCAACTTAATACTTGAACAAAAACAACAGTCGTCCCATGCTCCTAGCATGTACACTTTGTTTTTCTAAACAATAGTTATGCCATACTCCAAGTATGCACACTATGTTTGTCTATGATCTTTACTTTGTGAAATAGATCAATTGAACATGATTCCAATGATGCTCATTTCACAATCCCAAATCCTTATTGTAAATGTAAGAATTCCTAATTCCTACCATTTACCAAAAAAACTGTTAGATTTTAAACTTATATGCACTGATCCTCTCGTAATGGTTATGCACAAGGTCACCAAAACCTTGTCATCAGTCTTTACAGAGGATTCCAAAGGAGATCAACTCTATGGAAACGAACTCTCATATTCAAAGTACATTGCTTTGAACATCCTTCTTGCATAAAAGTTTCTAACTTTCTCATAGATTCTTAATATCCAACTCCCAATATGGAAAATTTCCATATTCCTATTTTGATTATCATATCTGAACAAGAGCTACCTCTTTTCAGAATATATCCATATGGTCCTTCCAAAATTTAACACTATACTTCCAACTGTCCCTCAGCAACCAATCTTTGGTGAGCCTTAGATAGTCCTCGACAATTGCTTAATCATTTTAGTCTTATCAAATTCTAGACTTTTCCCTTCTTAATGCTCTGAGCATTTGGAAATTTAGAAAGGATGAATATTATAGCACATGTGACCGATCCTATACCCGAAGCATATGGGACACGATTCACGATGTCTCACATAAAGACCTGATACTGGATCAGTCTTTTGCTACAATATTTTTTTTATTTTCCATGTTTTCAAAAATCGACTATGAAGAGGGATGTCGTGATCATAATCGAATTTGAGAACGCAATATATATAGAATTTCCTTACGTTGAACCATTCCAACATAAAATTCATATATATATCCTTGACTAAAGATGATTAAGAACTCAATCTAAGCTTTTAGAATTGAAATGAAGTATAATTTCCTCTCCCTTAATTATAGCAAAACAACTTTTTCAACCCCTACAACTTTACGAATTGAAACTTTTGTTTTTCTATAATTAACATTGCTAACTTGCAACACTAAACATAATAATCATGCTCCCACTAACATGATGATTATCAGCATAACACTTATGCTCCCACTAGCTCTGACATATTTCCAGAAATCAGCTGGACTTCTGAAATTTAGATTCGTACACCCTTTCTTAGATAGCTCACATGTGTGTCTAAACAATTTCCAGAACTATGAAAAGGGATGCCGTAATCATAATCTTAATTGTTTAGACCTTTACCATTTCTCACAAGTCCATGTTAGTGTGCCGGTTAACCACACACGCTCCACTAACGACTTTGAGAATGCAAACATCACAATTGCTATCTACTTAAAATCTTCTTAGTGAAAGCATTTCCTCACCATCATTTTCATGAATCGGAGAGAAACCTTATGACACTTAGATTTTATGGTGTATGAGTTCCTGTCCATGTGAATTTGTCAAAACCATAATAACAAGACAAGGTTAGTGACAAATTAGCCTTACATGGATTGAACTTGTTCAATCTTAATTTCTTGTCACCTGGTAGCACAAGGCCCACCAATGCTTCCAAGCTGTTATGCACACAGTTTAGAACTAACAAAACTCATATGCATAGTCAACTTAATAGGAACAGACACAGAAACAAGAATTATGTCAACTTAATAGGTTGCAAACCTTAAGTCGTGTGCTAGTGATAAAACTCAGGTTTTACTCTTGATATCTTGAAATCCTTTCAGGATCTTAAAGACTCCCACTGTCCTCTTGACATATAAGTTTCCCTAGTCAAGGACCATTCCTTGACAAAACAAATATTCAAGGGATAGTGCAGATTCTTATCAAGATAAACACTTCACACAATTGGTGTTAGTTGGTCTTTGTCTTATCCAAGACATCACAACTTACCAATTTCAAATGTACAGGAGTCGAAAACATTTTACACTACATTTGATAAGTGTTTTAAACCTTACTTTATGTCACTCAATGTTACAATCTTGGAGTATGACTCTAAGAGTTGTTTTGGAACGAAGTATGATCCATCTTCTTGATTTTAACCATTCCAACAATTCATGACCCCTCATCTTAGTCATAACAATGCACTAAGATGTCCTTAGAGTATGAATTTGTGATATGGTTTCATAATCATTAAGATGATCATAAAAACATGTATGATCCATCTTTTTGATTTTAACCATTCCAACAATTCATGACCCCTCATCTTGGTCATAACAATGCACTAAGATGTCCTTAGAGTATGAATTTGTGATATGGTTTCATAATCATTAAGATGATCATAAAAACATGATACTAAAGTACTCTCCCATCTTTTCAGATTTGAAAAACTTTTATCTTTCTGCCAAATTTGATTCTTCTCATCCGTTCTACCATACATTGAAACTTTTCCAATGTTACAGAATTATACTTAACCTTATAAGTATAACCATATTTACTAATCTTTAGTAAATCATGACGAATTGATCTTTGTGGTGGACCTTGACCACCACACACCCAGTGTGCCTAATTCCTTAGTCCTTCAATTGACTCACATATGCATGTGATCAATGAATTAGTCTCAATTTTACAAAGATGAAAATTCTCATTCATCATACAATACAACTTGTATGATTCCAAGTTTCTGTCTAACTGAAGCTTGGGTGATGAGAACCTTTCCTCATTTGGTAAATTCAGACACTACCACATATGAGAGAATCAAACTCATATTTCCAATATTGCTAGAAACATACAAACATCAATTTTCCATAAATGCCATTGTAAGGGGATATAATATAAAATAAACTAAAAAAAACTTTTATTTCTTTATTAAAATGCGGAAAAATATTCCTTACAATGCAACTTTAAATGAAAACTATGCTATTACATATTTCTTAGCAATCTATCATAACTTTTAAGTAGTGGCTCAAAAATCTGATCCTCAAACCATGCGATAGAAATCCATCTTCGTGATCAGATTCAACACACTCTTCTTTTAACCTTCCTTTTGCTCGATCCTACTAAACATCAAGATGCAACCCAGTCACATCATGTAATAAGAATCAACAATTAGGAACTTTAACAAAGTTAGATAATGGACTTACCTGAAGCCGAGTCAAACATTTTGTCACTACTTGCTTTCAAATATTTCAGGTATTCAGGGCAGCTTCGCTTCCAATGTCCCTTCTCATGACAATAAAAACATATAGACTCTTTGGGAATGGTACACGAGACAATCACAGACTTAGCCTTTCCCTTTACCTTTTGGTCAACCGGGTTGACCAAGGCCGATCCCCTTCCATTGGGACGAGAAAGCTTTTCTGGACTTCCAATGTTACCGTTTGTCCATGTCCATGGAAGTTTGAGAAATAGATTTTCCATCAATGTTTGCTTGACCATTGCGCCAAATCATTGCTGATTCAGCAGCAATAAGCAAATAAGAAAGATCTATTAGGGTTATGTCAGGATCTGTCATATGGTAGTCTTTAATAAACTCACCATACGACTCAGGAAGTGACTGAAGAACCCAGTCAACAGCGAACTTCCTTGAAATAACAGCACCCAACATTCTCAACCTGTCTATGTGTGACTTCATTCCTAAGACATGAGTGCACACATGTCTTCCATCTTTATGTTTCATTTCTAGTAGAGCTTGAGTGATCTTGAACCTTTCAAGTCTTTGGGCTTGTGGGTCAGGGAGAATAAATGGAGGAGGTGGGGGGAGTGAAGCATGATGTTGAGGGACATCATCTTCAAGAGGAAAGCTTGTTTCAAGCTATTTGGGAAGATCATAGTTGTCTGAACCAGACATCTACAATGGGAGAAAATCAAGTTAGTTGATTCAAGTCCTTAATATAACACCCAATATGAAATATTAAGGCTAGGACCCAACACAATATTTTATAACTTGGAAGAGGGATGCCGTAATCCAAGCTATAAAATATTTGAAGGTAGGTGAATGACGATTCACCAATTTCCACCATGAAAAACGAAATAATTTATTAGGTTTTAATTGGATTTGAAACTCCTAGATCTTTTGAGATTCATTGAACTTTTCAATGGCATGTTTCAATCTCGATTGTGCCCTTCAGGTTTTGTGACTGGGATGCCGAGGATCACAAAACAAGGTGTAAATAACCATGCAAACTCACTTGGTACCCTTAATATTATCACCTAATCGATGTGCCGGTTAACCACACACGCTCCACCGATCTATGATAAACATTAAGTCACCCTTCGTGATCCTTACTAGTCCAAGTTAGTGTGCCGGTTAACCACACACGCTCCACCAACGACTTGGTAAGGTACAAAGTGTGAATTTCATGGGTTAGCACCATATTCACATTTTCCTAAAGTAACTAAGATTGGGAATTTATAAAAGGTTTAGTTACTTTATAATATTTATTATACTTTTAATGAGAATTTAAAGTCATTGTCCTACCCGTTCGGCTAACGACCCTCCACCGATCAAGGAAGCGGTGGGTGAGAATGGACACCCATTAAGTTGCCATTTTATAGGCAACAACCTTATACCCCCCTTATAGACCGGCTTCGTGAATGAGGCCTACTAACGGTAAAACGACTTGATCTTATAGATATATATAATAATTAACCATTAATGTTATAAATAGTATAAGGGTTGAATTTTAACTTTTTAAACTCTAAGGGTTTGGAATTAAAGTTTATTAAAGTGTGTGAAACTTTACAAATTCCAAAACTTGAGGGCAAGTTTTGTAACTATCCAAAACTTTTCATTTCATAACTTATGAATTAAAGGTTCATAAAAATGAAGACTCTTCATTTTATGTAACTTATGTGTTTTAAGTGTGTGTTTAAAAGAAGTGACCTTTGGATATCCATAACTTGAGGACAAATTATGGACTCCATTAAAACACATAAATTATCAAGAATTAATCCTAAACAATTCAGCAAATAATTCCTATCATCTTCTAAATTCATAAGAACATGAACATGATCATCAAAGTTTCAAGAATTATATGAACACATACAAAGCATGAAATTTTGATATAAGCTATTGTAAATGGATTAGAACTACCATTACACCAACTAAAACAAGTTTTAAAACACCAAAACAGTTTATGGTAATGTTTCTAGTCCATTTCCAGCAGCAAAAGTCGAAAATCTGCATTCTGAGGCTCCTACTCGCCGAGTGCACGAACCTACTCGGCGAGTAGGATGAGTTTACACATGAACTCGGCGAGTCCCCCCATGGACTCGGCGAGTTCATCAGTCAGACAGCAAAAAATCGACTTTTTATCACCATTTTGCATCAAGTATCAAACAAACAAGCCTAGGCTCTGATACCACTGTTGGGTTTTGAGCATTCTAACACTTCGTAAGTGTACATGCAACCCTAATAAATCTTGGATCTATGTTTGTCTAAGGTACATGCAAAATATTAATTTCCAAGGTTTATAACCTATCTAGCATGGCATGGGGTACTTTTAAACATAAAAGGACTAGATGAATTACATACCTTTTGTTGATTGTTGATTCCTTGGAGTTTGAGAGCCAAGCACCAATAATGTGAATGCCTCAAATGGAAATCACAAATCACCACAAACTTGGAAAATGTATGAGAGAGTATACTAACACTTAGAAATCGGCCACCACTATTACACACACACTAGGGTGTTATTTCATGCAACATGAGCTTGTTTATATAGTGCGCATGGTTAGGGTGAAACCCTAATAACCCATGTCTTTTCCTTTCCAAGGATCCATGGGTTAAAAGCTCCATGGATCATCCATGGACTTCCATATAAGCTTAGCCCATTAACAAATGAGTATTAGCCCACACCATATAAATATAATAGCCCATGATTTAATTAGTCTTCCTTTTAATCACTAAATTAATTCATAATTAATTCAAGATTAAAACTAATTAAATAACATGACTTTATATTAATATTTTATAACTTATAATATATTAATAAATCGTAAGTATACAATTCTCATAAAATTATCCATAAACAGTTTGGGTGAAGTGCAACCCAAATGGACCATGCCGGGTCGGGTCAAGTATATACCAAATAAGTTATGGACTTAGACACCTTATCCAACAGCTTTAACCCATGGATCTCATGGAAATGAAAAGACATGGGTATTAGGATTTACATGGATGTAACCCTAATCCACCACACTATATAAAGGAGGCTTTGGTTCTTGAAATTGCACTAGTTGATGTGTGTAAACTAAGAGGGCCGATTTGAAGAAGTTTGTGACTATTCTCTCAAGTTTCCAAGTTTGTGGTGATTTCTGATTTCCATTTGAGGCATCCACACTATTGGTGCTAGGCTCTAAAACTCCCAGCAATCAACTACAACTACAAGGTAAGTAATTCTACTAGCTTTATTTGATTCAAGTTCCCCATGCCATGCTAGATAGGATAAGAACCTTGGAAAATAATTATTTGCATGTATCATAGTCAAACATAGATCCAAGGTTTCTAGGGTTGCATGTACACCATAAGAGTGTTAGAATGCTGAAAACCCATCAAAGTCCATTTGTTCTTGTATATGAAAGTATTTCCTCGATATAGTATCTACAGTATGTAAAAATCTCATGAATATCTAGTAAACTATACCTATTATAGTTTTTCCAAAAGTGTGTTTTGTTTGTATGATAAACCCTAATGTAGTGCCGACTTTGTATGTAAAGTATCTGTAACACCCAATTTTTTCAAAACAATTTTTCATTTCAAAATATACTTTCCACCACATAAAAATCACAAAATCATAATAAATCTCTGTATCATCACAAAACATGTCCCAAGATCTCATATAAATAAATCCTCTCTCGTGTGTACGAATCATGTCGGCGCCTTCCCGCGATCCTCACTAGTACCTGAAACACATCACACAACAACTGTAAGCATAAAAGCTTAGTGAGTTCCCCAATATACCACATACAACACATATGCCACTCGAGGCTACAATACGACCCTCCGGTCCGATGTGTCTCAGCGGGACCCTCCAGTCCCGTAGCTCGTTGGACCCTCTGGTCCGGTCATAGCTCGTTGGACCCTCTGGTCCGTTCATAGCTCGTTGGACCCTTCGGTCCGGTCTGTATCGTTGGACCCTTCGGTCCGGTCTATATCGTTCGACCCTTCGGTCCGGTCTATATCGTTGAACCCTTCGGTTCGATCTATATCGTTGGACCCTCCGGTCCGGTCTATACAAAACATAGCATACATATAACACAATGCACATAATCTCATACATACACATAGCATACAAGACCCTCTGGTCTACACATAAATACCACTCTAGGTAATGTATAGTGAGAAGACTCACCTCGGATGTCTCGGATAATATCCCGCCCGTGTATATACTGATCTAGCCTCTGCCTATACACATAATATAATCATCTCAATCAATCACGACTCTCTAGGCTAGACTAGACTCTCACATGTCCACTAAGAAGGCTAAAAGGCTATTTTACCCTTCAAACAGTCCACAAGTTCCATTGTTGACCAAACCCAAAAAGTCAACAAAAGTCAACGGTCAACCCTTGACCAGACTCGCCGAATGCACAAATATGACTCGGCGAGTTCAGTCGTGAACTCGAGTCCTCTATCCCCCTTCTGACTCACTGAGTCATTCCCCCAATTCGGCAAGTCACTCACTGTGTGATTCACGGGAAACCATAACCCTACTCGCCGAGTCTGCCCTTGGACTCGGTGAGTTCATGTCATGCACAAACTCAATTGACCTCCTGAGGTCAGATCTGTTCCTTAGAACCATAGATCTGACCTTCCCAAGCCTGATAATCATGTAAAGCTTGGATCTTGACACTCATGTGACGCCTAGGAGGCTTTACTTGGTGATTTAGCCCCAAAAACAACAACCTGAGCTCATTGCCTCCATAGCTCAACATAAAGCAAGCTAGAATAAACTCTTTAGACCACTATGGGTCCAGATCCGAAGTCTCAAAGTGAATAGGGGCCATATGCTCACAACTCCTTCCAATAAAAGACGTAAATACTCTACATCTATGGATTCCTTCAACAAAACAGATAAAGGGGCGACATAATACCTCAAAGATGAAGTCTTTTGCTCGAAATCCCCATATGCACAACCTCCTTGGTCCCCTCCAAGCTGGAATCACCTCCTTCTTGTAAGAATCAATCACAAAGATCAAGAAATGGCTCCTTTCCTCTCACAAACGCTCTAGCTCTTTTAGGGTTTCTCTCTGGGGTTTGGTAGCCGCAAGTGACGGCCCTAAGGGCCTTTAAATAGGTCCCAAACCCAAGAAATTAGGGTTTCATTAAACAGCGTGGACTCGCCGAGTCCACGTATGGACTCGCCGAGTCCACGTATGGACTTGCCGAGTCCAGTCATTAATCCAGTCCAACAATGCGCGGCTCTACTCGGCGAGTCTAAGCGCCTAATCGCCGAGTCCCTCTCCAAAACTCAAAAATAATTAGATAAATACAGTACCTAGAAATCCGGATGTTACAGTATCTATGTAAACGTATCTCTGTAATTGTCTCTCTTCATATAGTATGTAATGTATTAGTATAGACTCATGAATGAACTGACTCTTGTGTGGTTCCACCCACGAACGGTACCCAAATCCGACCCTGAAAGGTCATAAGTCCTCGACCATCGGTAACGAACTCCGATACCTGTCCGATAACCCGCTCTCTCTTCCGGTTCTCCGGCCTAATGGCCTCAGCCTGCGCCCCTCGAATGGTGTCCAACACCGGAGTCATCACTGTCAATCTCATACAAACATCTCGTATCGGGGCACTCTCCGCCCTGCGACTCAGGGCATCAGCTACAACATTAGCTTTGCCCGGGTGGTACAGGATCTCGCAATCATAGTCCTTCACCACATCCAACCATCTCCTCTGACGCATGTTCAGGTTGGGCTGATCCATCAAATACTTCAAGCTCTTATGGTCCGTGTATATGGTACACCGAACCCCGTACATGTAGTGACGCCAGATCTTGAGGTCGAACACTACTGCCCCCAGCTCCAGATCGTGGGTGGGATACCTCGCCTCGTAAGGCTTCAGGTGTCTCGATGCGTATGCTATCACATGCCCTCTCTGCATTAGCACCGCTCCCAGCCCCGATATCGATGCGTCACAATACACCACAAAGTCCTCCATTCCCTCCGGAAGGACTAACACCGGGGCTTCGCACAATCTCTGGCGAAGTGTCTCGAAGGAGGCCTGCTGCTCTGGGCCCCATGAAAAAGCAACACCCTTCCGGGTCAATCTGGTGAGTGGCACGGCGATCTTGGAGAAATCCCTGATAAATCTCCTATAATAGTCGGCCAACCCGAGGAAACTCCTGATCTCGGTGGGGGATCTCGGCACCACCCAACTCATCACTGCCTCAATCTTGGCCGGATCGACCAAAATCCCATTCTGGTTAACGAGGTGCCCTAGGAACCGGACCTCTCGTAACCAGAAATCACACTTGGAGAATTTGGCATAAAGCCTCTCCGATCTCAAAACTCCAAGTAACTCTCTCAAATGCTCCTCATGTTGCTCTCTGGATCTCGAATACACCAATATGTCATCGATGAACACGATCACCGAACGATCCAACATCGGTCTGCATACTCTGTTCATGAGATCCATGAATGCCGCCGGTGCATTGGTGAGCCCGAAAGGCATCACCACGAACTCGTAATGCCCGTAACGAGTCCTGAATGCTGTCTTCTGGATATCCTCATCTCGTACTCTCATCTGATGATATCCAGACCTCAAGTCGATCTTGGAAAACCAAGACGCTCCCTGCAACTGATCGAATAAATCGTCGATCCTCGGTAAGGGGTAACGGTTTTTGACCGTCAGTTTGTTCAGTTCCCGGTAATCAATGCACATCCGGTGTGAACCATCCTTTTTCTTGACAAAAAGGATCGGCGCTCCCCACGACAAGCTACTCGGCCGTATAAACCCCTTCCCCAGCAGCTCCTGAAGCTGCGAGGATAACTCCTGCATCTCTGGTGGCGCAAGGCGATAGGGCGCCTTGGCGATAGGCGCTGCCCCCGAAACCAAGTCAATACGGAACTCTACCTGCCTCTCGGGAGGTACACCCGGCAACTCCTCGGGGAAAACATCCAGGAACTCACGCATTATCGGAACCTCATCGACCGACCTCGGTCTCTCTGCATCTACTCTCGTATCCACCACATAAGCCACAAACCCACTACAGCCCTGCTGTAGACTCTGCCTCGCTCTAGCGGCCGAACAAAATGCTGAGCCAGAACGGGTACCCTCGCCGTATACCGTAAGTACTCCCCCATTGGGGTCTCGTATCGTCACCAACTGTCGCTCGCAGTCTATCACAGCCCCAAATCGGCTCAACCAATCCATGCCTACTATGACACATACGTCCCCCATAGCAATCGGGACCGGATCTATCGGGAACTCGACACCGAAGATCTCGAGTACACATCCTCGAATCACATCAGTAGCATACACTGCTCGCTTGTCGGCTATAGAAACTCGTAGAGGTCGACTCAACGCCACTCGCTGAACACTGATGTGTCGACTAAATGCTATCGACACAAATGACTGACTCGCACCCGAGTCAAACAACACCAAAGCAGGTACAGAACACACAAGAAATGTACCTATGCATACCTCAAAATAAGCATAATATCACAAACTCAATATAAACCGAGGAAATAATACATACCAGCTACCACATCGGGTGCTGCGCGGACCTCCTCCGCTGTCAACTGGAAGGCTCTCCCGCGAGCCTTCGGCGCCTCGGCCTTCACCGGCTGACTCTCTGTAGCTCGAACAGCAGGCGTAGATCCCTGCGCTGATCTCTGTAGTAGCTGTGGGCACTAGGCCTTCCGATGGCCGGTCTGGTTGCAATGAAAGCAAACCGTGAATCCCTTGGGGCAGTCCCTCGCATAATGCCCCTCCTTCCCACACTTATAACACACCCCAGCTCTGCATGTCCCCTCGTGGCTCTTGTCGCACTTTCCACAAGTGCGGCCCTTCGGACCCCCAGATCTCGAATCAGCGGGCTTTGCCCGCTTGGCTGCCGGCTGAGACTGTGCCGGTGGCCGATCCACCCTCTGAGACTCGGCCTCCTCCCTGGCCTGTGTCTCCAACTCAATCTCCCTCTTCCGGGCATTTGCCTGGAGCTCAGCAAATGTCCGATAAGTCGAGTTCGACACGAACTCCCGTATATCCCTCCTCAAAACACCCAAGTACCGGCTCATACGTGCCTCCTCAGTAGACACCTGCTCAGGGCAGAACATCGCCCTCTCATGAAACTTCCGGGTAACCACAGTAACCGAATCAGTACCCTGTTTGAGGGTCAAGAACTCCTGAGCCAATCGCTCCCTCTCCACCGGAGGAACATAATCATCTCGAAACATCATGGTGAACCTCTCCTAGGTCATCGCAGTTAGCTCTGCAGTAGTGAAGTCTGCCGTCACAAACTTCCACCAGTCCTTCGCTCCCAAGCGAAGCTGGTTCAGCGCAAACCGAACCCTCAGATGCTCTGGACACGAGCAGGTATATAAACAACCCTCAACATCGGTAATCCATCTCATAGCAGCAATCGGATTCTGCGTCCCATCAAACTCTGGTGGCTTCGTGTTGCTGAACTCTCTGTACAGTAACGAGTCACCCCCCCTGCGGCCTGGCAGCAGCAACGGCTGCGGTGGCCGCAGCAACAGCTGCATCAGTAAGAGCGGCGTACCGGTCATCAAAAGACTCCATCATCGTGGTCTTGAAAGACCCGAACATCTCTGGAATCTCAGCGCGGATGGCAGCAGCCACCTCATCATGAATCATCTGGCGGAGCTCCTCATCGCTCACAACCCCCTCGCTAGTCCCTGGCCGGTGGCGCGTCCCAACCATGATGTCTCTCTGAAATACAACACAAGATATCAGAGACTCGCTCGAGTATACTCACACTCGATAACTCAACCCTACTTGCTCCTTAGTACCCAATGGATTCTTACTTAGGGTGCACACTGCTCCGGTGTCTTTAGTAGTACGGGCCCTATACTACCGTCCACACCGCATCAGCATTCACTCTAAGTCCTCCTCCTTGGATTCCAGATCACAAGTACACTACATCTCACTGGCATAGGCTACCCTTCGGTAGGCCTCCCAACAGCTCCTCACTGCTACCTATTCGCTCTCAAGCATCATATAGCAGCAAAATCATTCCTAGGCTAAGGCATCACAGATCAAGCCACTCTAGTCCTAATATGATCACCTAGCCTACTCTAGCATGCATAATATCTCATAATATCTCATAACACATAAGGTAAGGGTATTTTAGGAAATCACCGTTCGGGCGCTGGCTGATCGTACACACTACTTCCTTCTGCCTTGCTCAAAATCTTTTATTCTTTTAGAAAAATTGTTTATTTTATGAAAACTTTCTCATCTCCTCAGTTTGAGTTCGGATTCATCCGAAGATGCACCCGAATCCCTCAAACCAAGGCTCTGATACCAACTTGTAACACCCAATTTTTTCAAAACAATTTTTCATTTCAAAACATACTTTCCACCACATAAAAATCACAAAATCATAATAAATCTCTGTATCATCACAAAACATGTCCCAAGATCTCATATAAATAAATCCTCTCTCGTGTGTACGAATCATGCCGGCGCCTTCCCGCAATCCTCACTAGTACCTGAAACACATCACACAACAACTGTAAGCATAAAAGCTTAGTGAGTTCCCCAATATACCACATACAACACATACTCCACTTGAGGCTACAATACGACCCTCCGGGCCGATGTGTCTCAGCGGGACCCTCCAGTCCCGTAGCTCGTTGGACCCTCTGGTCTGGTCATAGCTCGTTGGACCCTTCGGTCCGGTCTGTATCGTTGGACCCTTCGGTCCGGTCTATATCGTTGGACCCTTCGGTCCGGTCTATATCGTTGAACCCTTCGGTTCGATCTATATCGTTGGACCCTCCGGTCCGGTCTATACAAAACATCGCATACATATAACACAATGCACATAATCTCATACATACACATAGCATACAAGACCCTCTGGTCTACACATAAATACCACTCTAGGTAATGTATAGTGAGAAGACTCACCTCGGATGTCTCGGATAATATCCCGCCCGTGTATATACTGATCTAGCCTCTGCCAATACACATAATATAATCATCTCAATCAATCACGACTCTCTAGGCTAGACTAGACTCTCACATGTCCTCTAAGAAGGCTAAAAGGCTATTTTACCTTTCAAACAGTCCACAAGTTCCATTGTTGACCAAACCCAAAAAGTCAACAAAAGTCAACGGTCAACCCTTGACCAGACTCGCCGAGTGCACAAATATGACTCACTGAGTCCTCTATCCCTCTTCTGACTCACTGAGTCATTCCCCCAATTCGGCAAGTCACTCACTGTGTGATTCACGGTAAACCCTAACCCTACTCGCCGAGTCTGCCCTTGGACTCGGCGAGTTCATGTCATGCACAAACTCAATTGACCTCCTGAGGTCAGATCTGTTCCTTAGAACCATAGATCTGACCTTCCCAAGCCTGATAATCACATAAAGCTTGGATCTTGACACTCATGTGACGCCTAGGAGGCTTTACTTGGTGATTTAGCCCCAAAAACAACAACCTGAGCTCATTGCCTCCATAGCTCAACATAAAGCAAGCTGGAATAAGCTCTTTAGACCACTATGGGTCCAGATCCAAAGTCTCAAAGTGAATAGGGGCCATATGCTCACAACTCCTTCCAATAAAAGACATAAAAACTCTACATCTATGGATTCCTTCAACAAAACAGATAAAGGGGCGACATAATACCTCAAAGATGAAGTCTTTTGCTCGAAATCCCCAGATGCACAACCTCCTTGGTCCCCTCCAAGCTGGAATCACCTCCTTCTTGTAAGAATCAATCACAAAGATCAAGAAATGGCTCCTTTCCTCTCACAAACGCTCTAGCTCTTTTAGGGTTTCTCTATGGGGTTTGGTAGCCGCAAGTGACGGCCCTAAAGGCCTTTAAATAGGTCCCAAACCCAAGAAATTAGGGTTTCATTAAACAGCATGGACTCGCTGAGTCCACGTATGGACTCGCCGAGTCCAGTCATTAATCCAGTCCAACAATGCGCGGCTCTACTCGGCGAGTCTAAGCGCCTACTCGCCGAGTCCCTCTCCAAAACTCAAAAATAATTAGATAAATACAGTACCTAGAAATCCGGATGTTACAGTATCTATGTAAACGTATCTCTGTAATTGTCTCTCTTCATATAGTATGTAATGTATTAGTATAGACTCATGAATGAACTGACTCTTGTGTGGTTCCACCCACGAACGGTACCCAAATCCGACCCTGAAAGGTCATAAGTCCTCGACCATCGGTAACGAACTCCGATACCTGTCCGATAACCCGCTCTCTCTTCCGGTTCTCCGGCCTAATGGCCTTAGCCTGCGCCCCTCGAATGGTGTCCAACACCGGAGTCATCACTGTCAATCTCATACAAACATCTCGTATCGAGGCACTCTCCGCCCTGCGACTCAGGGCATCAGCTACAACATTAGCTTTGCCCGGGTGGTACAGGATCTCGCAATCATAGACCTTCACCACATCCAACCATCTCCT
This sequence comes from Lactuca virosa, assembly GCF_052849685.1. Lineage (NCBI taxonomy): Eukaryota > Viridiplantae > Streptophyta > Magnoliopsida > Asterales > Asteraceae > Lactuca > Lactuca virosa. The sequence goes on from NC_136434.1 coordinate 258,687,727, forward strand.
CTGACGCATGTTCAAGTTGGGCTGATCCATCAAATACTTCAAGCTCTTATGGTCCGTATATATGGTACACCGAACCCCGTACATGTAGTGACGCCAGATCTTGAGGTCGAACACTACTGCCCCCAACTCCAGATCGTGTGTGGGATACCTCGCCTCGTGAGGCTTCAGCTGTCTCGATGCGTATGCTATCACATGCCCTCTCTGCATTAGCACCGCTCCCAGCCCCGATATCGATGCGTCACAATACACCACAAAGTCCTCCATTCCCTCCGGAAGGGCTAACACCGGGGCTTCGCACAGTCTCTGGCGAAGTGTCTCGAAGGAGGCCTGCTGCTCTGGGCCCCATGAAAAAGCAACACCCTTCCGGGTCAATCTGGTGAGTGGCACGACAATCTTGGAGAAATCCCTGATAAATCTCCTATAATAGCCGGCCAACCCGAGGAAACTCCTGATCTCGATGGGGGATCTCGGCACCTCCCAACTCATCACTGCCTCAATCTTGGCCGGATCGACCAAAATCCCATTCTGGTTAACGAGGTGCCCTAGGAACCGGACCTGTCGTAACCAGAAATCACACTTGGAGAATTTGGCATAAAGCCTCTCCGATCTCAAAACTCCAAGTAACTCTCTCAAATGCTCCTCATGCTGCTCTCTTGATCTCGAATACACCAATATGTCATCGATGAACACGATCACCGAACGATCCAACATCGGTCTGCATACTCTGTTCATGAGATCCATGAATGCCGCCGGTGCATTGGTGAGCCCGAAAGGCATCACCACGAACTCGTAATGCCCGTAACGAGTCCTGAATGCTGTCTTCTGGATATCCTCATCTCGTACTCTCATCTGATGATATCCAGACCTCAAGTCGATCTTGGAAAACCAAGACGCTCCCTGCAACTGATCGAATAAATCGTCGATCCTCGGTAAGGGGTAACGGTTTTTGACCGTCAGTTTGTTCAGTTCCCGGTAATCAATGCACATCCGGTGTGAACCATCCTTTTTCTTGACAAAAAGGATCGGCGCTCCCCACGACAAGCTACTCGGCCGTATAAACCCCTTCCCCAGCAGCTCCTGAAGCTGCGAGGATAACTCCTGCATCTCTGGTGGCGCAAGGCGATAGGGCGCCTTGGCAATAGGCGCTGCCCCCGGAACCAAGTCAATACGGAGCTCTACCTGCCTCTCGGGAGGTACACCCGGCAACTCCTCGGGGAAAACATCCGGGAACTCACGCACTATCGGAACCTCATCGACCGACCTCGGTCTCTCTGCATCTACTCTCGTATCCACCACATAAGCCACAAACCCACTACATCCCTGCTGTAGACTCTGCCTCGCTCTAGCGGCCGAACAAAATGCTGAGCCAGAACGGGTACCCTCGCCGTATACCGTAAGTACTCCCCCATTGGGGTCTCGTATCGTCACCAACTGTCGCTCGCAGTCTATCACAGCCCCAAATCGGCTCAACCAATCCATGCCTACTATGACACATACGTCCCCCATAGCAATCGGGACCAGATCTATCAGGAACTCGACACCGAAGATCTCGAGTACACATCCTCGAATCACATCAGTATCATACACTGCTCGCTTGTCGGCTATAGAAACTCGTAGAGGTCGACTCAACGCCTCTCGCTGAACACTGATGTGTCGACTAAACGCTATCGACACAAATGACCGACTCGCACCCGAGTCAAACAACACCAAAGCAGGTACAGAACACACAAGAAATGTACCTATGCATACCTCAAAATAAGCATAATATCACAAACTCAATATAAACTGAGGAAAGAATACATACCAGCTACCACATCGGGTGCTGCGCGGACCTCCTCCGCTGTCAACTGGAAGGCTCTCCCGCGAGCCTTCGGCGCCTCGGCCTTCACCGGCTGACTCTCTGTAGCTCGAACAGCAGGCGCAGATCCCTACGCTGATCTTTGCAGTAGCTGTGGGCACTCGGCCTTCCGATGGCCGGTCTGGTTGCAATGAAAGCAAACCGTGAATCCCTTGGGGCAGTCCCTCGCATAATGCCCCTCCTTCCCACACTTATAACACACCCCAGCTCTGCATGTCCCCTCGTGGCTCTTGCCGCACTTTCCACAAGTGCGGCCCTTCGGACCCCCAAATCTCGAATCAGCGGGCTTTGCCCGCTTAGCTGCCGGCTGAGACTGTGCCGGTCGCCGATCCACCCTCTGAGACTCGGCCTCCTCCCTGGCCTGCGTCTCCAGCTCAATCTCCCTCTTCCGGGCATTTGCTTGGAGCTCAGCAAATGTCCGATAAGTCGAGTTCGACACGAACTCCCGTATATCCCTCCTCAAAACACCCAAGTACCGGCTCATACGTGCCTCCTCAATAGACACCTGCTCAGGGAAGAACATCGCCCTCTCATGAAACTTCCGGGTAACCACAGTAACCGAATCAGTACCCTGTTTGAGGGTCAAGAACTCCTGAGCCAATCGCTCCCTCTCCACCGGAGGAACATACTCATCTCGAAACATCATGGTGAACCTCTCCCAGGTCACCGCAGTCAGCTCTGCAGTAGTGAAGACTGCCGTCACAAACTTCCACCAGTCCTGCGCTCCCAAGCGAAGCTGGTTCAGCGCAAACTACCGTCCACACCGCATCAACATTCACTCTAAGTCCTCCTCCTTGGATTCCAGATCACAAGTACACTACATCTCACTGGCATAGGCTACCCTTCGGTAGGCCTCCCAACAGCTCCTCACTGCTACCTATTCGCTCTCAAGCATCATATAGCAACAAAATCATTCCAAGGCTAAGGCATCACATATCAGGCCACTCTAGTCCTAATATGATCACCTAGCCTACTCTAGCATGCATAATATCTCATAATATCTCATAACACATAAGGTAAGGGTATTTTGGGAAATCACCGTTCGGGCGCTGGCTGATCGTACACACTACTTCCTTCTGCCTTTCTCAAAATCTTTTATTCTTTTATAAAAAATTGTTTATTTTAGAAAAATTGTTTATTTTATGAAATCTTTTACTCTTGTAACACCCAATTTTTTCAAAACAATTTTTCATTTCAAAACATACTTTCCACCACATAAAAATCACAAAATCATAATAAATCTCTGTATCATCACAAAACATGTCCCAAGATCTCATATAAATAAATCCTCTCTCGTGTGTACGAATCATGCCGGCGCCTTCCCGCAATCCTCACTAGTACCTGAAACACATCACACAACAACTGTAAGCATAAAAGCTTAGTGAGTTCCCCAATATACCACATACAACACATACTCCACTTGAGGCTACAATACGACCCTCCGGGCCGATGTGTCTCAGCGGGACCCTCCAGTCCCGTAGCTCGTTGGACCCTCTGGTCTGGTCATAGCTCGTTGGACCCTTCGGTCCGGTCTGTATCGTTGGACCCTTCGGTCCGGTCTATATCGTTGGACCCTTCGGTCCGGTCTATATCGTTGAACCCTTCGGTTCAATCTATATCGTTGGACCCTCTGGTCCGGTCTATACAAAACATCGCATACATATAACACAATGCACATAATCTCATACATACACATAGCATACAAGACCCTCTGGTCTACACATAAATACCACTCTAGGTAATGTATAGTGAGAAGACTCACCTCGGATGTCTCGGATAATATCCCGCCCGTGTATATACTGATCTAGCCTCTGCCTATACACATAACATAATCATCTCAATCAATCACGACTCTCTAGGCTAGACTAGACTCTCACATGTCCTCTAAGAAGGCTAAAAGGCTATTTTACCCTTCAAACAGTCCACAAGTTCCATTGTTGACCAAACCCAAAAAGTCAACAAAAGTCAACGGTCAACCCTTGACCAGACTCGCCGAGTGCACAAATATGTATACATGATATATAACTAATATTTAGACGACATTCGGACGAATAACCGATGCCCTAAGGCCACATCCCAACGAGGAAAAGGAAATAAAGCGAGCTAGCCGTCCTAAGTCCTTTAAACATTTCTTATATAACTATACATACATAGGCATGCATTTGATAATATAAAAGTATAAAAGAAGTTTTGTAAAACCTTTGAAAAGTTTAATAACTAAGAATTGATGACTTGATGTCAGTTTATAAAATGATTTGAAAGTAGTTTGTTTGATAAGACAGTTTTAAGTATAAGAAAACCTTTGTTAGAAACACAATTGTAACAGAATTTGAAAGGAAAGATTTAGTAAATAAAACAAGTTTGATAAAGAGTTCAACATGTAAAAACGATTTACATGTCATTTGGAAGTAGTATACTGAGTAAACAGCTAAAAGTGTAGTAAATCCATTTGTATGCTAGTTATTAATCACATGCGACTGATGTACTGACTAGCATGATTAAACTTGTATTCCCCCCCCTCCCATAAAAGCATTTAAAAACATTTAAAATGGTTAGTTAAGGGGTATGAACTCACTTGATAAGTGGTGAATCGAGCAGCGTTTCGTTTCTAAGAAGGATCGTTCTTGACGTAACCACGAGTTTTCTGGTGAAGAAACGAGCTTCACGCGGGCAGCACTTTGACTGGGAAGAAGTTAGTTTCTCGGGAGATTCAGAGCGTCGGGACTCGTGTAGTGTGCGAGGGGTGTTACCGGGGCTTCGGGGTGGTTTAGAAGGGCTTAATAGTGTGTAGAAGTAGGAGAGAGGATGGGGTTGAGCAACCAAACTCGAAAGGCTTAGATTTCTATATATAGTCACAATTTTGACTTTCACCTCGTGAGTTTTTCATAACTCACGTCGTGAGTTTGGTCCTGCTTTGCTCATGGCATGCGTCACTCGTTAACTTGCTCCGGAAGGGTCAGTCTGGCAGCTCACCTCGTGAGTTTTTTTGTTCACCTCGTGAGTCACCTGACAGCATGGGGTTTCGTGACCCGAACTTCAGAAATTCATATCTCCTGCATACGAGCTCCGTTTTTGACGTTCTTTATATCCACGCGTAGGTGAGAATATACTCTACAACTCTCGTTTAGACTTCATCGGAAAATTTTGAATTTATTTTTATTTATATATTTTTAATAGGCCGGGACACGAAAAGTCTGTTAAAAATCCATAACTTCTTCATCCGATGTCCGCTTTCGTCAGACTTTTTACCGTTGTGCTACTATTGACGAGATCTTCGATTCTCGTTTAGATTGTTTCGGCCAAAAATCCCTCGATTTCTATTTCGAGTTTTTAGCTGTCTACCGCTATCCCGAAACTTAGAAAAATCATAACTTCCTCATACGAAGTCAGATTTTGACGTTCTTTTTATGCACGTTCCTGGTTTAGTATAATCTACGACTTTCGTTTAGATACATAAGGTTGAAAAGTATTTTATTGAAATTTCTCGTTTTACGCTTAACAGTGTTTTACCGGATTTGCTACGGATCTTAAATTGGTCATAACTTCTTCGTTATAACTCGAATTTTTGTGTTCTTTATATTTTTGGAAACCATAATACGATATTTATCATTCTATGCAACCCAATAGAGACTTTTGAACATTTTATTTTTGACGCTAATTTCATTATATCAATAGAGATTACTATTCTTGACTTTTTAGGTCATTACATTGATTCAAAATATTGGGTTGTCACAGGACTGCCCTAAGGCCGGGAAAGCCAGTGGAGTAGGAAGAGTTCTGGCCATAGGCAACAAGGAAGCGGTTTCCGACCCCACAGTGGTCACAGGTATGTTTCTCCTCGATAACTCTTATGCATGCATACTGTTTGATAGTGGAGCGGAGAGGAGTTTCGTGAACCAAAAATTTGCTTATTTACTTAAGCAAAAATCACGAGCACTTAAAGAACCGTTCACTGTAGAAATGGCTAATGGAAAGACAGAGAGCACTAGCAGTATATACATAGGGTGTACCCTAACTTTAGATAGCCATTCATTTTCGATCGACCTCATGCCGGTCTCAATTAAAAGTTTCGACGTCATTATCTCTATGGATTGGCTGAGTCTTCATCGTGCCGACATCATGTGTTACGAAAAGGATGTTTGACTTAATCTGCCGTCTGGCGAAACTCTGGTCGTTTATGGCGACAAACCCGACACGAACCTTCGTATCATCTCGAGCATTCAAGCTCAGAAATTCTTGCGAAAGGAATGTTGCGCATTCCTTGCTCATGTGGTCGATGTGAGCCAAGAAACGAAAAACATTCAGAACATTCCAGTAGTACGCGACTTTCCCGACATCTTTCCAGAAGAACTCCCAGGATTACCTCCGCAACGTCAAGTCGAGTTCAGAATCGACTTAGTTCCAGGGGCTACCCCCGTAGCCACATCGCCCTATCGTCTAGCACCTACAGAGATGCAAGAACTGTCCTGTCAACTTAACGAACTGCTCGGCAAGGGCTTTATAAGACCAAGCTTCTCACCCTGGGGAGCTCCAGTCTTGTTCGTCAAGAAGAAATACGGATCGTTTCGTATATGCATCGACTACAGGGAGCTCAACAAACTAACCGTCAAAAATCGTTATCCTCTGCCTCGTATTGACGATTTGTTTGACCAACTTCAAGGGGCGAACTTCTTTTCAAAAATTGACTTAAGATCCGGATATCACCAACTACGAGTGCTAGAGGAGGATGTTCCGAAGACAGCCTTCCGAACTCGTTATGGGCACTACGAATTCGTAGTGATGCCGTTCGGATTAACAAACGCGCCCGCAGTATTCAAGGATTTAATGAATAGGGTGTGTCGTCCTTACTTGGATCAGTTCATCATCGTCTTCATCGATGAAATACTTATATACTCTCGTAGGAAGGAGGAGCATAGTCAACATCTACGTCAAGTCTTAGAAACGCTGCGTTCGGAGAAGCTCTATGCGAAGTTCTCGAAATGCGAATTTTGGATCCGAAGAGTAGAATTCTTACGTCACGTGGTTAGCGAAGAGGGAATACACGTGGACCCTTCCAAAATCAAAGCCATTGGGAGCTGGTCAGCACCGAAGATGCCTACAGAAATTCGTCAATTTCTAGGCCTCGCTGGCTACTATCGCAGGTTCATTCAGAACTTCTCCCGAATTGCAAAACCTCTTACAACACTGACCCAGAAAGGCGTGGCCTTTGACTGGGAAGAGAAGCAGGAAAGAGCGTTCCAAACGCTCAAGCGAGCCTTGTGCACCGCACCAATACTATCCCTACCCGAAGGGATATAAGACTTCGTTGTCTATTGCGATGCGTCAAATCAAGGGCTCGGATGTGTTCTGATGCAGCGAGGTAAGGTCATCGCCTACGCCTCGATACAGCTAAAGACACACGAGGTCAACTACACTACCCACGATCTTGAGTTAGGAGCAGTTGTGTTTGCTCTAAAGATCTGGAGACACTACCTGTACGGTACAAAAAGCACTATCTTTACAGACCACAAAAGCCTTCAAGACATATTCGACCAGAAGGAGCTCAACATGAGACAACGACGGTGGGCCGAGCTACTCAGTGACTATGAATGTGAAATTCGTTATCATCCGGGTAAAGCCAACGTAGTAGCTGACGCCCTAAGTCGGAAAGCATACTCTGGTCGTAGAGTCAAATCATTGACTATGACTATCCATTCACACTTGTCCACACAAATTAAGGAGGCTCAGCTCGACGCTTTGAAACCTGAAAATGTGGCTGGTGAATCCCTGAGAGGGATGGATAAGAACTTGGAAATCAATGTTGGCGGAGCCTTATATTTCATGGATCGGATCTGGACACCGAAACACGGTGGTTTCAGAGACTTGGTCATGACCGAGGCACACAACACTCGTTATTCCGTCCACCCAGGTTCAGATAAGATGTATCTGGATCTTAAAAAGCTATACTGGTGGCCTAACATGAAAGCAGAGATTGCTACCTTCGTAAGTAAATGCCTTACTTGCGCCAAGGTTAAGGTCGAATACCAGAAACCGTCAGGATTACTCCAGCAACCGGAGATACCTGAATGGAAGTGGGAGCAGATCACTATGGACTTCATAACCAAGTTGCCCAAGACAACGGGTGGACTTGATACCATATGGGTCATCATCGACAGATTGGCCAAGTCCGCACACTTCCTGCCTATCAGAGAAACAGACAAGATGGAGAAGGTTACAAGAACCTACATTAGGGAGATTGTACGACTGCACGGTGTTCCCATATCCATTATCTCATACAGAGATAGTAGATTCACTTCAAGGTTCTGGCAGTCGCTACAAAGTTCCCTAGGAACTAGGCTGGACATGAGTACAGTCTACCATCCACAAACCGACGGACAAAGTGAGAGGACTATCCAAACCATGGAAGATATGCTGCGAGCCTGTGTGATCGACTTTGGGAAAGCATGGGATACTCATTTACCCCTTGTCGAATTTTCCTACAACAACAGTTATCACACGAGCATAAAGGCTGCTCCATTCGAGGCCCTCTATGGCCGAAAGTGCAGATCCCCTCTGTGCTGGGCTGAGATGGGTGATACTCAGTTAGCTAAAGGACGAGTTCCTGATAGCACTCTCACGGGTCCGAAGATCATTCGGGAAACGACAGAGAAGATCGTTCAGATTCGTGAACGATTGTGTAACGCCCGTAGATCCGGGCTAGTCAATTTAGAGACGATAAGCATCAAAAAATGACTTTTTGATGGAAGTTTTTTTAGAATGAATAATCTTAACCAAGTTGAAGTATATGTCACAAGGTTTCCTTAAGTATAAAGAATGCTGAAATCCGAGTTATAACGGAGAAGTTATGACCTGTCGAAGTTTCGCGACAGAACCGGCACGACACAACGCGACGTGAATGGTGAATTTACGTTAGAGCAATATTTGGCCTTAGCGATCTAAACGAAAGTCGTAGAATACGTTAAACCGAGAGCGTGCATAAGAAGAACGTCTAAATCTGACTTCGTATGAGGAAGTTATGATTTTTCGAAATTTCGGCTTAGCAGCGTACAACCCGAAGTTTGAATATGAGATCGAGTGATATTTAGCCGAAACAATCTAAACGAGAATTGAAGATCTCATCGTTAGTAGTCCAACGGTAAAAAGACAGATGAAAACGGACGTCAGATGAAGAAGTTATGAATTTATAACGGAGTTTTCCTGTCCCGGCCTACTAAAAATATTACAATAAAAATAAAATCAAAATTAGCCAACGGAGTCTAAACGAAAGTTGTAGAGCTTAGTCTCACCTACGCGTGGATATAAAGAACGTTGAAAACGGAGCTCGTATGCGAAAGTTATGAATTTTTGAAGATCGTGGCACGCATACCAAAGCTTATCCGAAGGAGTTGCTGATCCTATCCGAACTACGCCCAGCGTAGAGCTGTACGCCCAGCGTACACCGAAGCGTGACCCGCCTCGCACTCGAGTGCTCCGATGACGCATGCAGTGACATTTCCAAAGCGCTACGCCCCGCATAGCTGAGCATTACGCCCAGCGTAATGCGAGGCTTCTGCCCCTATATAAAGGATGCGAGGGCAGCCGGCCATTTTGCTCCTTTTCTCTTCTCTCTCTCCCGTTTTGCATCGTTTTGCGTGCAACTTTTACCCCGAAGCCCCGTTATCATTCCCGAGCCCCGGAGCAAGTTCCGAAGTCCCGAAGATCCCGAGAAGTAAAGTTTCCGAGCCGAAACTCTGCCCGTGAGAAGCCCGGTTTTCAAGAAAAACATCCCGGTTTTATCGGAAAAGTTTATTTTAAGAGACGAGGTGCTGTCCGATCATTGTCTTATCAAGTGAGTGTATAGTCACTTTCTTCTAACACATAAATATGAAGTATTTGCTATGAATTACGTACTATGTGTTAATAAATTGTTTGTTTATCTGAGATGGTGTTGAATGCAATGTTGGTGCAGGTTTTTAAAAGATTACTCTGGTTTTATTTAAAAGCATAAATGAAACCGGTCTTTTCTGGCCGTGATTTTGGAGATGTCATAGTTGGTATCAGAGCATTAGTTTAAGCGAACTAGGAATTTGTAGGATTTCTAGACTTAAACTTAGAATGTTAAGTGATGATTGTGAGATGAGTGTCTACCATATCTTAGACAGGAGCACTAGTATATTTTAGGAAAGATGCCTAAAATGCTTTTATGTGCTAAATGCTATATGTTTGCTATATATGATATTATTTGTTCGGATCTATGGTCTGTTGCCGACCGGATCTGGAAACCTTATGTGTTTAGGATTCTAAGCGTGTGACGACGGTATTAGAACTAGCATATAAACGTTTCGGAGTGATTTGGATAATTATGTATCATGAAGGAGGATCTAAATTCACCTTGTTCGGTGTATAAATCAACGATGGCAAGAACAAGAAGTGGCGCTGGAAACGCGAACGAAAACAGGAATCGACCACCTGTAATCGAGCAAATACCTGTTGTAGCTGCTGCACCTGAGCCGGTGACGATGGCTGGTGTACAATTGATGATTCAGACGATGTTGGATCGTCAGATGGAAGAAACTAGACGTCTGCTTCAACAAAATCGTGAAGAACTTTCAATTCAAGTTGAAGAGCCCGAAGTGAATGGAGGGCCGTCGGAAGGAGGAAACTTCAGTAGGACTGTTGGTCAAGCCAACCCACCGATTGTTAGGCAAAACAATCGTGATGGAGGAAATGATGGAAGAGGATGCAAGTACAAGGATTTCATGGCATCCAAACCACCGTGTCTATCTGGAAGCCCGACACCAGTGCAAGTTATGGATTGGATCTCCGAAATGGAGACAATGTTTGAAAGTTGCGAGTGTAGCAATAGACAGAAAACCGCTCTCGCAATTCCTCTGTTAAAGTCTGGAGTACTGAGCTGGTGGAAGCTACTAGCTGGTTCGATGCCCAAGGGAGAAGCTAGCAAGATGTCTTGGGAAGATTTTTTGGTGCAACTGAAAATGCAATACTGCTCTGAGCAGGATCTTCTGGAAATCAATAATGAGTTTCAGAATTTGAAGAGGGAAAAATGAGCGTCATTGAATACGCTACTAGTTTTACGGAGAAAATGAAGCTTGTTCCCTACCTACTTCCAACGGAACTTTCCAAGGTCAACAAGTTTGCCAATGGATTACCAGCGGACTTTGGTCCAATGGTCAAGCAAGCAACCACTTTGAAAGCTGCCATCTGGGCTGCTAAGAACGTGGAGACCCAGATAAGGGAAAAGAATCTGGAGAAGGCCGATGTGGGCGAGAAAAGAAGGTTTGAAGGACCCTCAAGGTCCAATGAGAAAAGAAAATTCTCGAAGTCTGGAGGGGGAGGAGGGGATGAAGCAATATGGTGTGATAAGTGCAAGAAGAAGCACTCGGGAAAATGTGGCGCGGAGGTGACATGTTTCAAGTGTGGAAAGCATGGGCACTACGCCGATGATTGTATATTCAACAAAAAGGTATGTTACAAATGTAATGAAGAGGGGCACTTCAAGCAAGACTGCCCAAAAAGGGAAGGAGCTACGAAGCAAGATGCACCTCCAAAGCCAAGGGCATTCCACATGATCCTCGATGAAGCAGACAATAACGCGAGGAATCAGGAATAAGGATATCATATCCAAAGATCAAATTATCAAGTAACAATGTGAATAGTAACTTATGGTGTAGCCTATTAGAGGCATAGTATAGGGTGAACTTGAACTTTTGTGTAATAGTTTCAAGACTTAATATAAACCATGGTTTTGTTATCTGATGTGTTGAATGATTGTGTTATTTTTGTATGGGGACTTGGAGAACTGCGAGACAATACTTGGGACGAGTATGAGTTGGTGTGAATGGTAGTAGAGGCCTATACTACCGGAATCACAGGACTTGCACTTGGATCGGGGAAAGTCACAAGGTTACCAAGAAACTAGTAATTGATTCCGTTTTATTCAAGTATGTCATTACCATTGTTTCGGTAATGACGAGTAAGATGGTTGTTATTCCGACCCTAGTGGTCACATCAAATTGAGTCCGACTGCGATGAGTTTGTTACCGAGTTCGATGTAGCATTTGACTGAAGCCAGAAGATTGAAATCAATGTGATCATTGGTAACACGCTCGTTATTAATGAAGTTTGTAGCTGGAAATGCTACATGTTAAAATGTGGTTATATCGCATTAGAATATGAAGGAAGGTATATTCCATTTTGGAATTTAACTCTAAAAGACTTGAGTCTACGTGTTGCATCATGCGACGAGAGGTCGTTAGAACACGACCCATCGGTCTATTACAATAGATAAAGGAAAGTATTTATCCTAAGAAGAAGAAGGAGTCCAAAATAAGGACTTATTGTGTAACTTGAAAGTTATGATTGAAAGTCCAACATAGTACGAAAAGCAGATGCAAGATTGAGCATCGTCTGCAGTCAGGAAGCCCTAGAGTTAGATACTCTTTCGAGGAAATATAGAAGTTACGGTTATTACTTAGGATGGAAGGATAACGTATGGAATCATTAAACAAGCCCTATTTTGTTGATGATTCCGGGACGTAATCATCCTAAGGGGGAGGTAATTGTAACGCCCGTAGATCCGGGCTAGTCAATTTAGAGACGATAAGCATCTAAAAATGACTTTTTGATGGAAGTTTGTTTAGAATGAATAATCTTAACCAAGTTGAAGTATATGTCACAAGGTTTCCGAAAGTATAAAGAATGCTGAAATCCGAGTTATAACGGAGAAGTTATGACCTGTCGAAGTTTCGCGACAAAACCGGCACGACACATCGCGACGTGAATGGTGATTTTACGTTAGAGCAATATTTGGCCTTAGCGATCTAAACAAAAGTCGTAGAATACGTTAAACCGAGAGCGTGCATAAAAAGAACGTCTAAATCTGACTTCGTATGAGGAAGTTATGATTTTTCGAAATTTCGGCTTAGCAGTGTACAGCCCGAAGTTTGAATATGAGATCGAGCGATATTTAGCCGAAACAATCTAAACGAGAATTGATGATCTCATCGTTAGTAGTCCAACGGTAAAAAGACAGACGAAAACGGACGTCAGATGAAGAAGTTATGAATTTATAACGGAGTTTTCCTGTCCCGGCCTACTAAAAATATTACAATAAAAATAAAATCAAAATTAGCCAACGGAGTCTAAACGAAATTTGTAGAGCTTAGTCTCACCTACTCGTGGATATAAAGAACGTCGAAAACAGAGCTCGTATGCAAAAGTTATGAATTTTTGAAGATCGTGGCACACATACCAAAGCTTATCCGAAGGAGTCGCTGATCCTATCCGAACTACGCCCAGCGTAGAGCTGTACGCCCAGCGTACACCGAAGCGTGACCCGCCTCGCACTCGAGTGCTCCGATGACGCATGCAGTGACATTTCCAAAGCGCTACGCCCCGCATAGCTGAGCATTACGCCCAGCGTAATGCGAGGCTTCTCCCCCTATATAAAGGATGCGAGGGCAGCCGGCCATTTTGCTCCTTTTCTCTTCTCTCTCTCCCGTTTTGCATCGTTTTGCGTGCAACTTTTACCCCGAAGCCCCGATATCATTCCCGAGCCCCGGAGCAAGTTCCGAAGTCCCGAAGATCCCGAGAAGTAAAGTTTCCGAGCCGAAACTCTGCCCGCGAGAAGCCCGGTTTTCAAGAAAAACATCCCGGTTTTATCGGAAAAGTTTATTTTAAGAGACGAGGTGCTGTCCGATCATTGTCTTATCAAGTGAGTGTATAGTCACTTTCTTCTAACACATAAATATGAAGTATTTGCTATGAATTACGTACTATGTGTAAATAAATTGTTTGTTTATCTGAGATGGTGTTGAATGCAATGTTGGTGCAGGTTTTTAAATGAGTTAAACTGTATATGTATTTTATATCTACTAATATGTTGGGTAGAACATGGGTAGATGAGATAGTTGGTATGTGATAAAATGATGAGGTAAATGATGAGGTATGTAAGATGATTAAGAATAATATTGGTAGATGCACCAATTAGAGAATGTCATAATACTAGCAGATGCGCTTAAGAATAATATTGGTAGATGCACCAATTAGAGAATGTCATAATACTAGCAGATGCGCTTATAGGATAATCCTGGCATATGCGCTTAAAGGATAATGTTGGCAGATGCGCCTAATAGTGAATGTCGTAATCCTGGCAGAGGGGCTTAAAGGATAAAGTTGGCAGACGCGCCTTATGTAGCAATGGATTTTGTGCCAATTCCTTAGGTCAATCCTTAGGAATGAATGAATGAAGGATAGTTGATTCTTAGGGTAAAAACTTAAGAAATAAAGAAGATAATGGGGATGGGTAATTGGGTTGATTGTTTGATGATTGAATATCATAACTGTATTATTGTGAGTTGAAAACCCTATATGCTCACCAGGCTCCCAAGCCTGACCCACTCAGTTTTCTTTGCATTACAGGTAAAGGCACAAGAGCATAAGTTGGTTGACTTGACGAGAGATTCTGGATTATAGACCAGTAGTTGTAAATAACTGTTGTAAGGTCCATTTTAATCGGTTTATGCTTTTGGTCTGTATCGGAACATGACATCCCGAGATTTTATTATTTAATGAAAAGTACATTCTCTTTGAGAAATGTTTTGATAAAGTTTTATCATATTTTGTTTGGGAACAAATTCCGCAACCGTTTTCTTTAAAAGATTACTCTGATTTTATTTAAAAGCATAAATGAAATCGGTCTTTTCTGGCCGTGATTTTGGGGATGTCATAGTTGGTATCAGAGCATTAGTTTAAGCGAACTAGGAATTTGTAGGATTTCTAGACTTAAACTTAGAATGTTAAGTGATGATTGTGAGATGAGTGTCTACCATACCTTAGACACGAGCACTAGTATATTTTAGGAAAGATGCCTAAAATGCTTTTATGTGCTAAATGCTATATGTTTGCTATATATGATATTATTTGTTCGGATCTATGGTCTGTTGCCGACCGGATCTGGAAACCTTATGTGTTTAGGATTCTAAGCGTGTGACGACGGTATTAGAACTAGCATATAAACGTTTCGGAGTGATTTGGATAATTATGTATCATGAAGGAGGATCTAAATTCACCTTGTTCGGTGTATAAATCAATGATGGCAAGAACAAGAAGTGGCGCTGGAAACGCAAACGAAAACAGGAATCGACCACCTGTAATCGAGCAAATACCTGTTGTAGCTGCTGCACCTGAGCCGGTGACAATGACTGGTGTACAATTGATGATTCAGACGATGTTGGATCGTCAGATGGAAGAAACTAGACGTCTGCTTCAACAAAATCGTGAAGAACTTTCAATTCAAGTTGAAGAGCCCGAAGTGAATGGAGGGCCGTCGGAAGGAGGAAACTTCAGTAGGACTGTTGGTCAAGCCAACCCACCGATTGTTAGGCAAAACAATCGTGATGGAGGAAATGATGGAAGAGGATGCAAGTACAAGGATTTCATGGCATCCAAACCACCGTGTCTATCTGGAAGCCCGACACCAGTGCAAGTTATGGATTGGATCTCCGAAATGGAGACAATGTTTGAAAGTTGCGAGTGTAGCAATAGACAGAAAACCGCTCTCGCAATTCCTCTGTTAAAGTCTGGAGTACTGAGCTGGTGGAAGCTACTAGCTGGTTCGATGCCCAAGGGAGAAGCTAGCAAGATGTCTTGGGAAGATTTTTTGGTGCAACTGAAAATGCAATACTGCTCTGAGCAGGATCTTCTGGAAATCAATAATGAGTTTCAGAATTTGAAGAGGGAAAAATGAGCGTCATTGAATACGCTACTAGTTTTACGGAGAAAATGAAGCTTGTTCCCTACCTACTTCCAACGGAACTTTCCAAGGTCAACAAGTTTGCCAATGGATTACCAGCGGACTTTGGTCCAATGGTCAAGCAAGCAACCACTTTGAAAGCTGCCATCTGGGCTGCTAAGAACGTGGAGACCCAGATAAGGGAAAAGAATCTGGAGAAGGCCGATGTGGGCGAGAAAAGAAGGTTTGAAGGACCCTCAAGGTCCAATGAGAAAAGAAAATTCTCGAAGTCTGGAGGGGGAGGAGGGGATGAAGCAATATGGTGCGATAAGTGCAAGAAGAAGCACTCGGGAAAATGTGGCGCGGAGGTGACATGTTTCAAGTGTGGAAAGCATGGGCACTACGCCGATGATTGTATATTCAACAAAAAGGTATGTTACAAATGTAATGAAGAGGGGCACTTCAAGCAAGACTGCCCAAAAAGGGAAGGAGCTACGAAGCAAGATGCACCTCCAAAGCCAAGGGCATTCCACATGATCCTCGATGAAGCAGACAATAACGCGAGGAATCAGGAATAAGGATATCATATCCAAAGATCAAATTATCAAGTAACAATGTGAATAGTAACTTATGGTGTAGCCTATTAGAGGCATAGTATAGGGTGAACTTGAACTTTTGTGTAATAGTTTCAAGACTTAATATAAACCATGGTTTTGTTATCTGATGTGTTGAATGATTGTGTTATTTTTGTATGGGGACTTGGAGAACTGCGAGACAATACTTGGGACGAGTATGAGTTGGTGTGAATGGTAGTAGAGGCCTATACTACCGGAATCACAGGACTTGCACTTGGATCGGGGAAAGTCACAAGGTTACCAAGAAACTAGTAATTGATTCCGTTTTATTCAAGTATGTCATTACCATTGTTTCGGTAATGACGAGTAAGATGGTTGTTATTCCGACCCTAGTGGTCACATCAAATTGAGTCCGACTGCGATGAGTTTGTTACCGAGTTCGATGTAGCATTTGACTGAAGCCAGAAGATTGAAATCAATGTGATCATTGGTAACACGCTCGTTATTAATGAAGTTTGTAGCTGGAAATGCTACATGTTAAAATGTGGTTATATCGCATTAGAATATGAAGGAAGGTATATTCCATTTTGGAATTTAACTCTAAAAGACCTGAGTCTACGTGTTGCATCATGCGACGAGAGGTCGTTAGAACACGACCCATCGGTCTATTACAATAGATAAAGGAAAGTATTTATCCTAAGAAGAAGAAGGAGTCCAAAATAAGGACTTATTGTGTAACTTGAAAGTTATGATTGAAAGTCCAACATAGTACGAAAAGCAGATGCAAGATTGAGCATCGTCTGCAGTCAGGAAGCCCTAGAGTTAGATACTCTTTCGAGGAAATATAGAAGTTACGGTTATTACTTAGGATGGAAGGATAACGTATGGAATCATTAAACAAGCCCTATTTTGTTGATGATTCCGGGACGTAATCATCCTAAGGGGGAGGTAATTGTAACGCCCGTAGATCCGGGCTAGTCAATTTAGAGACGATAAGCATCTAAAAATGACTTTTTGATGGAAGTTTGTTTAGAATGAATAATCTTAACCAAGTTGAAGTATATGTCACAAGGTTTCCGAAAGTATAAAGAATGCTGAAATCCGAGTTATAACGGAGAAGTTATGACCTGTCGAAGTTTCGCGACAAAACCGGCACGACACATCGCGACGTGAATGGTGATTTTACGTTAGAGCAATATTTGGCCTTAGCGATCTAAACAAAAGTCGTAGAATACGTTAAACCGAGAGCGTGCATAAAAAGAACGTCTAAATCTGACTTCGTATGAGGAAGTTATGATTTTTCGAAATTTCGGCTTAGCAGTGTACAGCCCGAAGTTTGAATATGAGATCGAGCGATATTTAGCCGAAACAATCTAAACGAGAATTGATGATCTCATCGTTAGTAGTCCAACGGTAAAAAGACAGACGAAAACGGACGTCAGATGAAGAAGTTATGAATTTATAACGGAGTTTTCCTGTCCCGGCCTACTAAAAATATTACAATAAAAATAAAATCAAAATTAGCCAACGGAGTCTAAACGAAATTTGTAGAGCTTAGTCTCACCTACTCGTGGATATAAAGAACGTCAAAAACAGAGCTCGTATGCAAAAGTTATGAATTTTTGAAGATCGTGGCACACATACCAAAGCTTATCCGAAGGAGTCGCTGATCCTATCCGAACTACGCCCAGCGTAGAGCTGTACGCCCAGCGTACACCGAAGCGTGACCCGCCTCGCACTCGAGTGCTCCGATGACGCATGCAGTGACATTTCCAAAGCGCTACGCCCCGCATAGCTGAGCATTACGCCCAGCGTAATGCGAGGCTTCTCCCCCTATATAAAGGATGCGAGGGCAGCCGGCCATTTTGCTCCTTTTCTCTTCTCTCTCTCCCGTTTTGCATCGTTTTGCGTGCAACTTTTACCCCGAAGCCCCGATATCATTCCCGAGCCCCGGAGCAAGTTCCGAAGTCCCGAAGATCCCGAGAAGTAAAGTTTCCGAGCCGAAACTCTGCCCGCGAGAAGCCCGGTTTTCAAGAAAAACATCCCGGTTTTATCGGAAAAGTTTATTTTAAGAGACGAGGTGCTGTCCGATCATTGTCTTATCAAGTGAGTGTATAGTCACTTTCTTCTAACACATAAATATGAAGTATTTGCTATGAATTACGTACTATGTGTAAATAAATTGTTTGTTTATCTGAGATGGTGTTGAATGCAATGTTGGTGCAGGTTTTTAAATGAGTTAAACTGTATATGTATTTTATATCTACTAATATGTTGGGTAGAACATGGGTAGATGAGATAGTTGGTATGTGATAAAATGATGAGGTAAATGATGAGGTATGTAAGATGATTAAGAATAATATTGGTAGATGCACCAATTAGAGAATGTCATAATACTAGCAGATGCGCTTAAGAATAATATTGGTAGATGCACCAATTAGAGAATGTCATAATACTAGCAGATGCGCTTATAGGATAATCCTGGCAGATGCGCTGAAAGGATAATGTTGGCAGATGCGCCTAATAGTGAATGTCGTAATCCTGGCAGAGGGGCTTAAAGGATAAAGTTGGCAGATGCGCCTTATGTAGCAATGGATTTTGTGCCAATTCCTTAGGTCAATCCTTAGGAATGAATGAATGAAGGATAGTTGATTCTTAGGGTAAAACCTTAAGAAATAAAGAAGATAATGGGGATGGGTAATTGGGTTGATTGTTTGATGACTGAATATAATAACTGTATTATTGTGAGTTGAAAACTCTATATGCTCACCAGGCTCCCAAGCCTGACCCACTCAGTTTTCTTTGCATTACAGGTAAAGGCACAAGAGCATAAGTTGATTGACTTGACGAGAGATTCTGGATTATAGACCAGTAGTTGTAAATAACTGTTGTAAGGTCCATTTTAATCGGTTTATGCTTTTGGTCTGTATCGGAACATGACATCCCGAGATTTTATTATTTAATGAAAAGTACATTCTCTTTGAGAAATGTTTTGATAAAGTTTTATCATATTTTGTTTGGGAACAAATTCCGCAACCGTTTTCTTTAAAAGAATACTCTGGTTTTATTTAAAAGCATAAATGAAACCGGTCTTTTCTGGCCGTGATTTTGGGGATGTCATAGTTGGTATCAGAGCATTAGTTTAAGCGAACTAGGAATTTGTAGGATTTCTAGACTTAAACTTAGAATGTTAAGTGATGATTGTGAGATGAGTGTCTACCATATCTTAGACACGAGCACTAGTATATTTTAGGAAAGATGCCTAAAATGTTTTTATGTGCTAAATGCTATATGTTTGCTATATATGATATTATTTGTTCGGATCTATGGTCTGTTGCCGACCGGATCTGGAAACCTTATGTGTTTAGGATTCTAAGCGTGTGACGACGGTATTAGAACTAGCATATAAACGTTTCGGAGTGATTTGGATAATTATGTATCATGAAGGAGGATCTAAATTCACCTTGTTCGGTGTATAAATCAACGATGGTAAGAACAAGAAGTGGCGCTGGAAACGCGAACGAAAACAGGAATCGACCACCTGTAATCGAGCAAATACCTGTTGTAGCTGCTGCACCTGAGCCGGTGACGATGGCTGGTGTACAATTGATGATTCAGACGATGTTGGATCGTCAGATGGAAGAAACTAGACGTCTGCTTCAACAAAATCATGAAGAACTTTCAGTTCAAGTTGAAGAGCCCGAAGTGAATGGAGGGCCGTCGGAAGGAGGAAACTTCAGTAGGACTGTTGGTCAAGCCAACCCACCGATTGTTAGGCAAAACAATCGTGATGGAGGAAATGATGGAAGAGGATGCAAGTACAAGGATTTCATGGCATCCAAACCGCCGTGTCTATCTGGAAGCCCGACACCAGTGCAAGTTATGGATTGGATCTCCGAAATGGAGACAATGTTTGAAAGTTGCGAGTGTAGCAACAGACAGAAAACCGCTCTCATGATTCCTCTGTTAAAGTCTGGAGTACTAAGCTGGTGGAAGCTACTAGCTGGTTCGATGCCCAAGGGAGAAGCTAGCAAGATGTCTTGGGAAGATTTTGTGGTGCAACTGAAAATGCAATACTGCTCTGAGCAGGATCTTCTGGAAATCAATAATGAGTTTCAGAATTTGAAGAAGGGAAAAATGAGCGTCACTGAATACGCTACTAGTTTTACGGAGAAAATGAAGCTTGTTCCCTACCTACTTCCAACGGAACTTTCCAAGGTCAACAAGTTTGCCAATGGATTACCAGCGGACTTTGGTCCAATGGTCAAGCAAGCAACCACTTTGAAAGCTGCCATCTGGGCTGCTAAGAACATGGAGACCCAGATAAGGGAAAAGAATCTGGAGAAGGCCGATGTGGGCGAGAAAAGAAGGTTTGAAGGACCCTCAAGGTCCAATGAGAAAAGAAAATTCTCGAAGTCTGGAGGGGGAGGACGGGATGAAGGAATATGGTGCGATAAGTGCAAGAAGAAGCACTCGGGAAAATGTGTTGCGGAGGTGACATGTTTCAAGTGTGGAAAGCATGGGCACTACGCCGATGATTGTATATTCAACAAAAAGGTATGTTACAAATGTAATGAAGAGGGGCACTTCAAGCAAGACTGCCCAAAAAGGGAAGGAGCTACGAAGCAAAATGCACCTCCAAAGCCAAGGGCATTCCACATGATCCTCGATGAAGCAGACAATAACGCGAGGAATCAGGAATAAGGATATCATATCCAAAGATCAAATTATCAAGTAACAATGTGAATAGTAACTTATGGTGTAGCCTATTAGAGGCATAGTATAGGGTGAACTTGAACTTTTGTGTAATAGTTTCAAGACTTAATATAAACCATGGTTTTGTTATCTTCAACTTTGTAAGTGTTTCTTGCCCTAATTAGTTGATATCTTACTTAAGCTAGTGATCTTACATGATTTCATCCGTGAAATCATTCCATTTGTGTAAAATCTTCAAGTGTTCTTAGTTTCACCAAGAACACCAAGAACACACACTAGTGTTCTTGGACTTTTAACACCCTTTCAAGCTTCCACATAGTAAGTACTTACCTTGGCTTGTTATAAGGCTTGTTACACTTCTTAATCAACTAGAAAATACAAAGAAGCACAAGATCAAAGGTGTTTACCGTCCAACATGTTCTTGGACCGTAAACCCTAATGAATGGACCATTGTGTGCCCTAGTCCCTTACCAAGCCTTGGATACTAGTCTAGATCATATCCTTGATGTGCTTAGGACCTTAAACATCAAAAAGACCATGAACCATTAGAGTTTACGGCCGTAAACTCATGGAGAAATGGTCCAAGGGCCGTAAACTCCACAAAGGGGTGAAATGATGCCACAATCACTTCCTAAGGCTTAGTCTTGAAGTTAGGATGCTTCCTTATGACCTTAAAGACTCCAAAACACAAAATGGTAGAAGTACCATGAGTTTACGGCCATAAACTCATGGGTTTACGACTGTAAACTGCAAGGGAGTTGGTCACAAAACCGTAAACTCCAAAAGAGTTTACCCTTGGACCCTAAACTCAAATGCAAGACCCTTCAACCCTTAGATGCAATCCTTAGTACTTATAACACTTAAATCAAGTGTTTTTCATGTCTTAGAATGTCTTAACTTGGTTAATTAGTTGTTTAATGACTAACTGGATACATATATGTGTTATTATATGTTAACTAGGATCCTTGTGTGTGTTCAAGTCTTCACTTGACACTTAGCATCCTAAAAACATTCAGTTCATCCAAACCACTCACTACAGGTGAGTTCATACCCCTTAATCAATCTTTTAAATGATTTTAAATGCTTTTATGGGGGGGGGGGAGGGAATACAAGTTGAACTATTATGGTTATTATATCAATCACATGTGATTAATAACTACCAAACAAGTGGATTTCTTACTTTTCAAACTGTGTTATCAAACAAACTACTTCAAACTGTTTTACAAACTCTTTTACATGTCAAATACTTTTATTAAACTCTTTTAAACTTATATTCTATTAAATGTGTATCTATATAGATATAGTTATATAAGTAGGATTGAAAGGACTTAGGACTGATAGCTCACCTTACTTCCTGTTCCTTGTTTGGTTGTGGACTTAGGGTATTCAGGTTATTTGTCCGAAGGTCGTTTGAATCCTAGTTATATATTATGTATATGTATATAGATATAAAGGCTCCTTCTTCCATTCAGTTCAATACCTTAGGGAGATACTAATACTATTACTAGAACAGTGAAACATACAAAGAGTCAGTTCATACATGAGTCAATATCATACATATAGAGAATACTATGATGAGAAACATATAATAACATACAGAGAGAACATACAATACCATACAGAGAGAACATACATACATGCTAGATAGGGAGAGAACACACAATACAGCTAGCACATACGTTACATATACAAGAACATTACTGCAGTTATGTGAGCCACGTAACGGGGCATGGCATCACCTGTCATGACCCGTTTTGTATCCAGAATCTCCTTAAGTGGGGAGCATTTGAGTTTTTGTATAGATCTATATTGGATTGACTATCCTACACCTTGCTGCTCGCTACAGTGGGACTTGCAAGTCTACGGGTGCCAAACGTCATTTCTTACGACGTCTTACATCATCGTGTTTATAGTTGGTAGCAGGGTACAGGCCGATCACATGGTACTTTAAATAACAATTGGTTTAAGGTAGTTAGTACAGCAGTAGTTACTTAATACAACACTACAGTACTATTTTATTTTCCCGTTGCATTCACTTGGTGATCTTCACACAATAAACAGTAATGTAAAAACTATATTTTTGGTTAATGATAGTCAGATTTGGGAAAATACATACTCTTACAAAAGTCTTACATACAAACAGTTGATGTCTTGGTAGAAGGCTACTTTTAGTAGGAAACATAGGGTTTTCTAGGAGAGTTCAAACAATTACAAACTTTTACAAACTTATACATCACATACTTACAAACAGTTTCATACAAACAATGACACTAAAATACTTATGATCTCACCAGCTTTAAAGCTGATAAACTCTTTCAAAATAACTTGTATTCTCAGGTCACCAGTAGACAGGTACCGGTGCCAGGTTTTGAGAAGATGGAGCTCGTTCAAGACTCATCTTTTATTTTGATTCATATTTTGGTGTCTATTAAACTTGACAAAACACACTTGTATTACATTATATTATTAATGCAATGGATGATGTTGTTGCTTGTTTACTACTATTCATTGTTGTGATACTGTACATGACGTCCTCCACCCCCGAACGATTCCGCCGTTCCTATTTTGGGGTGTGACAGATTCACCCAATTAACTTTCTATCCGATATTAGATCATATATATCCAGTATAAACTAAGTGATTATAGAAGTAATCACTGTGGTCACCATTTTATTATAAGAAATAAGGGTTTTCTTAAAGAATCTTTTCATTAAATATAAAGGAACCATTACAATTAACTCCATGAGTAACAAGTGAATACACCAGGGTTATATACAACAATGATCTAACAACCAATGGGATGTGTGCTATCCGCCTTAATTCCTGTTCCTTGTTTGGTTTTGGGCTTAGGGCAGATGCGCACAGTCGATTGTTTGTTTACTTTGAGTTTTATATAACTTGTATCCATTTAGTACTCATAGAAAGGATTGTAGAATCATTTTATGTATCTTTCATCAAAGTAGGAAATATAAGATTTTCTAGAGGAACATGCGAACTTTTCTAAACAGAACTTACAACTTACTACATTTTACAACTACATCTTTCAACTACATTTTCAACAACATTTTACAACTTACTTACATCACTAAAATCTTATGAACTCACCAGCTTAATTGCTGATCAACTCTTTCAAATAACTTGTATTCTTAGGGGCCTAGTAGACAGGTACTCGTGCTGGGAATTCAGAAGATTGAGCATAGTAGCTTCAAGTCTTGTTTTGTTATTTGCTTATGAATTCAATGTTTTGTGAACACACACATTGTAAACACTGTCTTTCTAATGAAATGGTTGTTCATTACTTTGCTTACTATAATGCATATCTTGTGATACTAAACATGACGTCCTCCACTCCCGAACGTTTCCGCCGTTCCGGTTTTGGGGTGTGACAGATTGGTATTAGAGCATTGTTTATAGTGAACTAAGTATATCAACCGATAAAAGATATACAACTATAAATACAATGGGGCTTAAGTGCTCTGGATAATGATATATTTTAAGAATATAACGATAAGTTATAAAAATATACCTACTTGCTTATACATGTACATACTAGACCAAGTATCACAAGAAGAACATAACTAAAGTAGTTAAAGGTTGAACACTGTTGTCAAACCTGAACAGTTATGTAATCATAGCTAGGATCAATAAAGCCTGATCAACTATATTCATTCGAGATGTGACCGACATGTGTTTGGGAGCGATGTAGTGTTGCAACAGTCTTGAAACTTACCTAAACACCAGTCAAGAGAATACTAGATCAAGTACATTAGAGTTAGAATACTATAGGAGTATTCTATGATACTATAACGCGATAACAAGTTTAAAACATACCAAGAAGATTACATTAAAATACTATAGGAGTATTTTAGGCACTATATAAACAACTTACATGATAACATAAAAGACCCTTGCGGATAGTGTGACAACCGTCAATTTTTGGCCAAGTCAAAGTCAACTAAAGTCAACAAGTCAAACCGGTCAACTCATCTAACCCTTGTACATTAGGGTTTCCATTATGTTTCTTATTGTACAACTCGCGATCCTCATACAAATTATCACTTAGAGTTTTCACGTGTTCGGAAATTCTAAACCCTAATCAGGGTAAGTGATGACTCTACTCGATAAAACATTATTCCATACTCCTCGAGAGTGTATAACACTCATAACGAGACTTAACGGGAGCATAAACCTTGCGTTACAAAGCCAAACACTCAAAAAGGTCACAAAAGAAGTCTCTCCAAATCTCTTTCACTATAACTCTCCCAAAACTCTCTAAGAAGGAGAAATCTCTCCAAGAATGTCAAATCTCTCCCAATTCTCTCCACGTATGTGAAATCTCTCCCAAAACTCTCTCTGTATGAGAAATATCTCCAAGAATGTCAAATCTCTCCCAAATCTCTCTCAAAAGTTCCTTTAACTTTTTATAATCATTCGGGTCATCCCGACCCTTAATCGGGTCAAAAATCGCTTAAAACGGGGTAAAAACGGGTAAATTAGCCTTAAGGAACCGAAACCCCTCTTTATGGGGCGAACCCTCTTAGAGCCGAAGGTCCCCTATAGGGACCGGACCTGCTGAGAACCGAAGCCTCAGGACCAAACCCGAAGCTGTCAATGAACCGAACCCGAAGCTGCCAATGAACCGAACCCGAAGCTGCCAATGAACCGAACCCGAAGCTGCCAATGAACCGAACCCGAAGCTGCCAATGAACCGAACCCGAACCCTACTTTCGGTCCATTTCGCTTCCGACCAGTTTCGCCCTATTTCGCTTCCTAGCCCATTTCGCCTTCGGGTCCAGCACCAGGAGGGACCGAACCCTCGCACCTTCGCTCCTTCATGCGAGAAGCCTCGCAGAAAAGCCATTTCTTCCCGGTTTTCGACTACGACTTCATTTTAGGCCCGTTTTCCATCATTTTAATGCGGTATTTTCACCCAAAACTTTATTTTAACAATTGAAGCCTCAAATTTCATTAATCCCCACGTTTTTAGTGCCAATCATATCCAAGATTTAGTGGTTGAAGTACAAGGGGGTGGAGTGTTGACTTATCTTTGATTTATGACACAAGCAACCACCCATACCCACTCTATGACCAACCCACACCCCTCCCCACCATACCTAGTCACATCCTTGTACTTTTCCATCAATCTCCAGCCATTCCTACGTCCTAATAGCTGGACAACCCACCCTCTCTCCTCACACTTCCTTCATTCTCTCATTTTTCCTCCAAGGATCACACTCCAAATTCTCTCACCACTCTCTCTCAATTTCGAGATTTCCAAGGCTGATCATCAAGCTTTCTTCCACTCTTGGTAAGTAAATCTCTTCCCGTACTTGATTTCCTTACACTTCTCCACTCAAATCATGAGTTCCTTACACAAATATCGTCATATTTGTTGTTAGATCTTCGAATCACCAAACATCTTCTAAGTGTTCTTGAGTTGAACACTTCTCTTCTTCATCATCCACCTACTGAAATCACTCAAGGTGAGTTCATACCCCTATCTTTTCATGTTTTTCTTAAGTTTTAAGGGGGGGAATACAAGTTAAAACACCAAGAACACAACTAAACTCATTTAACAGCCTTCATCAGAAAAGTTCAACTCCATTCACGGACTGTTTTGGTCAACTTAAACATTTTAGTTTTAAACACTGTATTAGGTGCAAATAGCTAAGGTTCATACCTTTAAAATGACTATTTGCACATCTCCATACGATTTTTCTACGATTTATGGTGATTTTTACAAAACTGCCTATCATTTCAGAAAAAAATTCGGACCAGTCTGTGAATATGAACATTTTAACACAGGTTAAAGACTTCCAAAAATCACAATAAAAATTATGAATAAAATAGACACATTTTGTGAACTCTCAGAATTTACAGAATCAGTTTTTGACTTCGTATGATTTTTTTCTAGGATTTTTCTAAAACAGTGTAGAAAGGTAAAAATCTAGATAACAGCATATAACGTTCATCACACTTTGTAACTTGTTGAGCAAAGTGTTAATATTTGAAGATTTCATATTTTACATGTGTTTCTTGTTGTGGTAATATTATATAATAGAAAATACTCACTGAATTGTAAGAATCCTCCATTATTACCATTAGTACAAAAATAAGGCATGATAACACATAGTTATATTTTGCTATAGATTCGACTTACATAGAAAAGGGTCCTTGTACATCACAAACAAACACGCTAGAACTATAATAGGTATAGTTTAGGTTCACTATCGCTACCACTATTTAGTGAATTATGATATGTATAGTTTATGTTCACTACCACTACCACTATTTGATAAACTATAATAAGCATAATTCATGATCACTATCACTACCACTATTTGATAAACTATAATATGCATAATTCATGATCACTATCACTACCTCTATTTGGTGAATTATGATATGTATAGTTTATGTCCACTACCACTACTTGATGAATTATGATAAGCATAGTCTCGGTCTTTGGTTTTAAGACTACATTCTATCTAGCATTGTTAGTTTTCAGCCATAATTACTAAGTGTATATGCTAGAGTTATATAAGAATCTAGTCATGATCGACTTAGAATTGGTGAGTCCGCTTTATTTCCTGTTCCTTGTTTGGTTGTGGGCCTAGGGCAGACCCATTACATTCGACGGTCTATTTAACTTAAATTTTATATAACTTATATACACTTAGAGATTATAGAAGGAAACTATAGGAAATTCTAGGATGCACTAATTATTAATATAGAAACTTATGATTCACTCTTTAAGGAAAATATCGGATTTTCTTCGGAAACATATGTCTATTAAAACTACATTACATCTAGAATTGTTAGGCTTCAGCTATAATTGCTAAGTGTATATGCTAGAGTTATATAAGAATCTAGTCACAATCGACTTAGAATTGGTGGGCCCGCCTCATCTCCTGTTCCTTGTTTGGTTGTGGACCTAGGGCAGACCCATTATATTCAACGGTCTATTTAAATTAAATTTTATATAACTTATATACACTGGGCGATTATAGAAGGAATGTATGGGTCCCTCTAGGGTTCATTATCGCATAACATAGAAGCATTCATTTCACTTAATAAAAAAAATATTGGATTTTCTGGAAACATACTTGTCGCTTTTACAAGGAAAACGGTTTCTTCCTCAAACAAAACTCTTATGAACTCACCAACTTAATTGTTGACACTTTTTCAAAACTACTTGTATTCTCAGGAAATCAGTGAAACAGGAAAACATCAGCACTTTGAGGATGGGACGTTAAATCGTCAAACAGTTTATTTTGTCATCATAATGTAATTGATTTTGAAACATGTAAACATATACTATGGTGTAACCTTTTCAATTATATTTATGATGGTTGTATTTACTTTGAGCACTATTATACTCGTTGTTGTGATACTTTACATGAAGTCCTCCACCCCCGGACGTTTCCGCCATCCTTGGTTTTGGGGGTGTGACAGATTGGTATCAGAGCATTGTTTAGAGTGAACTAAGTACATCGAACCACATAAGATATACAAACTATAAATGCTTTGGGACTAAGATCTCCGATGTAACATTTTCAAATAACTATACTATTAGAAATAAATAGTTTCTTGTTAAAAGTATACATGCATGCATACATATTAAGGTCAGCATCATTCTAGAACAAAACAAAAGTTGTGATTGTTGAATGGCACGAGTAGGCTTGGGGATGTATGGTCAGGTCTGGGAATGACATAGCCTGATCAACTATGTCTAACCCAGAAGTGATTAGCATATGCCCGGGAATGGTTGTGTTGTTGCAACAAGTCTAAAAACTTACCAACTCTATCTACAAACAAACATTGAAAAACATAGGTCAAACATTAAAATACTATAGGAGTATTTTGTGATACTATGACCAACTTATGTGAAAACTAAAGACCCCTATTAGTAGGTCTATAATGACTAAGTGCATACGCCAAGGTTATACATAATTAAAGTTGTTATAGACTCAGAATCTATGACTATTGCTCTACTTCCTGTTCCTTGTTTGGTTGTGGACTTAGAGTAGAGTCATTTATTCGAAGGTCTATTCTATCTCAGATTATGTATAACTGGTATGCACTATGTGATTATAGACGTAACTAATAAGGATCACCCCCTATAAGTAATTATAGGCTTAGACGTCTATTAATTATCTCTTCTACCCCTATTCTCGCACGAGCAACATGATGGGTAAATCTTAACGCCCGTACAAAACCTACTTCTACCCACTACCATAACTCCGTCTCAGGGACGTTAGCAGAAACACCGAGAATAGTTCAGTAAAGTGCGAAATTTATACGTATATATATAAATGGTAAGGATATAACTACGGCAAAACCCAAATAAGTCTTATCATCTATATAAAAACGCAGGGTTTTTACTAGTGAATCTATGATGGCTAGTGTAAACATTATGGTCATATATCATTAAGATTCTATGGACTTAGAATGTGTGATTCCGCCTCATTCCCTGTTCCTTGTTTGGTTGTGGGCTTAAGGCGGGGTCACCCATCCAAATGCCCTTGCAATCTTAATGATATACGACTAGTTTACACCAAGCGACTATAAAAGAACTGGTAGGTCTTATAATGCAAATTTCGTCACAGTTTGTTGAAACATTCGTAATGATGGAACTCGCTAACTACGTTATAAAATATTCATAGTGGTAATACCAAGTATAAAGCGGAGAGCATAAAGGCATGCGTAGAATACACTATCATTCCAAAACAATAACTCCTTTTAAATCGACTCAACTCAAGTTACAATAAGAAATTCCAAGGACGTCATTTAACATCAGGCGGGTTGTTTCCCCACCATATCAATTTCTTATACTACGAAAAGTTCCCCCCATCTTTCCTCCAAATTCTTGAAGTCCCAGTCGAAACACTAATTTCGGGACGAAATTCTTTCTAACGGGGGGATGATGTGACAACCGTCAATTTTTGGCCAAGTCAAAGTCAACTAAAGTCAACAAGTCAAACCGGTCAACTCATCTAACCCTTGTACATTAGGGTTTCCATTATGTTTCTTATTGTACAACTCGCGATCCTCATACAAATTATCACTTAGAGTTTTCACGTGTTCGGAAATTCTAAACCCTAATCAGGGTAAGTGATGACTCTACTCGATAAAACATTATTCCATACTCCTCGAGAGTGTATAACAATCATAACGAGACTTAACGGGAGTACAAACCTTGCGTTACAAAGCCAAACACTCAAAAAGGTCACAAAATAAGTCTCTCCAAATCTCTTTCACTCTAACTCTCCCAAAACTCTCTAAGAAGGAGAAATCTCTCCAAGAATGTCAAATCTCTCCCAAATCTCTCTCAAAAGTTCCTTTAACTTTTTATAATCATTCGGGTCATCCCGACCCTTAATCGGGTCAAAAATCGCTTAAAACGGGGTAAAAATGGGTAAAATAGCCTTAAGGAACCGAAACTCCTCTTTATGGGGCGAACCCTCTTAGAGCCGAAGGTCCCCTATAGGGACTGAACCTGCTGAGAACCGAAGCCTCAGGACCGAACCCGAAGCTGTCAATGAACCGAACCCGAAGCTGCCAATGAACCGAACCCGAAGCTGCCAATGAACCGAACCCGAACCCTACTTTCGGTCCATTTCGCTTCTGACCAGTTTAGCCCCATTTCGCTTCCTAGCCCATTTCGCCTTCGGGTCCAGCACCAGGAGGGACCGAACCCTCGCACCTTCGCTCCTTCATGCGAGAAGCCTCGCAGAAAGGCCATTTCTTCCCGGTTTTCGACTACGACTTCATTTTAGGCCCGTTTTCCATCATTTTAACACGGGATTTTCACCCAAAACTTTATTTTAACAATTAAAGCCTCAAATTTCATTAATCCCCACGTTTTTAGTGCCAATCATATCCAAGATTTAGTGGTTGAAGTACAAGGGGTGGAGTGTTGACTTAGCTTTGATTTATGACACAAGCAACCACCCATACCCACTCTATGACCAACCCACACCCCTCCCCACCATACCTAGTCACATCCTTGGACTTTTCCATCAATCTCCAGCCATTCCTACATCCTAAGAGCTGGACAACCCACCCTCTCTCCTCACACTTCCTTCATTCTCTCATTTTTCCTCCAAGGATCACACTCCAAATTCTCTCACCACTCTCTCTCAATTTCGAGACTTCCAAGGCTGATCATCAAGCTTTCTTCCACTCTTGGTAAGTAAATCTCTTCCCATAATTGATTTCCTTACACTTCTCCACTCAAATCATGAGTTCCTTACACAAATATCGTCATATTTGTTGTTAGATCTTCGAATCACCAAACATCTTCTAAGTGTTCTTGAGTTGAACACTTCTCTTCTTCATCATCCAGCTACTGAAATCACTCAAGGTGAGTTCATACCCCTATATTTTCATGTTTTTCGTAAGTTTTAAGGGGGGGAATACAAGTTAAAACACCAAGAACACAACTAAACTCATTTAACAGCCTTCATCAGAAAAGTTCAACTCCATTCACGGACTGTTTTGGTCAACTTAAACATTTTAGTTTTCAAAACTGTATTAGGTGCAAATAGCTCAGGTTCATACCTTTAAAATGACTATTTTCACATCTCCATACGATTTTTCTACGATTTATGGTGATTTTTACAAAACTGCCTATCATTTCAGAAACAAATTCGGACCAGTCTGTGAATATGAACATTTTAACACAAATTAAAGACTTCCAAAAATCACAATAAAAATTATGAATAAAATAGACACATTTTGTGAACTCTCAGAATTTACGGAATCAGTTTTTGACTTCATATGATTTTTCTAGGATTTTTCTAAAACAGTGTAGAAAGGTAAAAATCTAGATAACAGCATATAACTTTCATCACACTTTGTAACTTGTTGAGCAAAGTGTTAATATTTGAAGATGTCATATTTTACATGTGTTTCTTATTGTGGTAATATTATATAATAGAAAATACTCACTGAATTGTAAGAATCCTCCATTATTACCATTAGTACAAAAATAAGGCATGATAACACATAGTTATATTTTGCTATACATTCGACTGACATAGAAAAGGGTCCTTGTACATCACAAACAAACACGCTAGAACTATAATAGGTATAGTTTAGGTTCACTATCACTACCACTATTTAGTGAATTATGATATGTATAGTTTATGTTCACTACCACTACCACTATTTGATAAACTATAATAAGCATAATTCATGATCACTATCACTACCACTATTTGATAAACTATAATATGCATAATTCATGATCACTATCACTACCTCTATTTGGTGAATTATGATATGTATAGTTTATGTCCACTACCACTACTTGATGAATTATGATAAGCATAGTCTCGGTCTTTGGTTTTAAGACTACATTCTATCTAGCATTGTTAGTTTTCAGCCATAATTACTAAGTGTATATGCTAGAGTTATATAAGAATCTAGTCATGATCGACTTAGAATTGGTGAGTCCGCTTTATTTCCTGTTCCTTGTTTGGTTGTAGGCCTAGGGCAGACCCATTACATTAGACGGTCTATTTAACTTAAATTTTATATAACTTATATACACTTAGAGATTATAGAAGGAAACTATAGGAAATTCTAGGATGCAGTAATTATTAATATAGAAACTTACGATTCACTCTTTAAGGAAAATATCGGATTTTATTTGGAAACATATCTCTATTAAAACTACATTACATCTAGAATTGTTAGGCTTCAGCTATAATTGCTAAGTGTATATGCTAGAGTTATATAAGAATCTAGTCACAATCGACTTAGAATTGGTGGGCCCGCCTCATCTCCTGTTCCTTGTTTGGTTGTGGACCTAGGGCAGACCCATTATATTCAACGGTCTATTTAACATAAATTTTATATAACTTATATACACTGGGCGATTATAGAAGGAATCTATGGGTCCCTCTAGGGTTCATTATCGCATAACATAGAAGCATTCATTTCACTTAATAAAGAAAATATTGTATTTTCTGGAAACATACTTGTCGCTTTTACAAGGAAAACGGTTTCTTCCTCAAACAAAACTCTTATGAACTCACCAAATTAATTGTTGACACTTTTTCAAAACTACTTGTATTCTCAGGAAATCAGTGAAACAGGAAAACATCAGCACTTTGAGGATGGGACGTTAAATCGTCAAACAGTTTATTTTGTCATCATAATGTAATTGATTTTGAAACATGTAAGCATATACTATGGTGTAACCTTTTCAATTATATTTATGATGGTTGTATTTACTTTGAGCACTATTATACTCGTTGTTGTGATACTTTACATGAAGTCCTCCACCCCCGGACGTTTCCGCCATCCTTGGTTTGGGGGTGTGACAGATAGGTCTATAATTTTACTATGTATACTTCCAAGGTTTTATATAATTGAGAATTTATAGACTTAGAATTTGTGATCTACGCTCCACTACCTGTTCCTTGTTTGGTTGTGGTTTTGGAGTAGGATCACTTATTCGAAGGTCTATTTAGTCTTAAGTTATATACAACTTGTATACCTTGTGCAATTATAGGAGGACTCTGTAAGGATCACCCCATAAAGTTACCTTAAAACTCATAGATTCTTTAGTCACATGCATTCTCGCACGACAAGCCCAGGTAGATGTAACCACTTCCTCATAAGTCGACAACAGAAGAGTCAGGAGGAAACAAGAGCAAGTTCATGAGAAACTTTCAAAGAGGGATCAACAGAAGTAACCAAAACGTCTTACACGTCACACTAATAAATAATAATCTTGTTAACTTAATGAGTGAGTGGAGACACTGCTCACATTATATGTTAGGATTATTTTCTTACATGCAGCTGGTAACAGTTATTCAGGCATCAGATATTCATTCGAGGATAGCCATTTCAAATTCATAGAGTTTATTAGGTATAGACTCTCTTATGAATTGTTTCTAGTACCTTGTGGAAGTCAGGACTTATTCCGTCTCATCTTTGTATTCTTTTAGCAAAGATGCCTCCTCGCAAATCAAACAGACGCACTACTCCGATAACTCCAACACCTCTTCCACAAATCAATACGGCAGCTCTAAATGCTGCAGTAGCTGCGGCTGTGGCAACAGCCATGGCTCAATATCATCCTACCAGTTCCAGCAGAGGTGGAACACCTGTTCATTCTACTCAAGGTGAGGTCCATGTGCGCTCGAGAGAGTGCTCCTATAAGGATTTCACCAACTGCAAACCCCTTTCCTTTAATGGAAATGGTGGAGTCATCGCTTTGATGCGATGGTTCGAGAAAACAGATTTGGTCTTCGAAATCTGTTCGTGCCCAGAAGGGAGCAAAGTGAAGTTTGCTGCCTGCACCTTCTCCAACAAAGCCCTAACATGGTGGAACAGCCATGTTAAGTCACTGACCCTATCAGTGGCTAACTCAATAGGTTGGGAAAACCTAAAAGACTTAATGTTGGAAGAGTACTGCCCGAGGGGCGAAGTTCAAAAGCTGGAACAAGAACTATGGGAGCTCACTATGGTCGGCTCAGACATAGTGGCCTACACTGACAGATTTAGTGACTTAGCAGCTCTATGCCCCGGGATGGTTACCCCGGAGAGCAAGAAGATAGAAAGATACATTTGGGGTCTAACTGCTCCGACCCAAGGAGATGTGTTGTCTTCTAACCCAGCCACATTCGATAGCGCCAAACGCCTGGCCCAGCGACTCATCGACCATGGAGACCGCCATGGTGTGGAAGTCCTCGTTCCCGAGCCATCAAAGGGAAAGGACTATAGTCGGAAGTCGGGGAACAAGAGGAAGAAGAAGCGAACAACACAGGACACCCCGCAAAAGCAACCGGCGAGTACTATGTACGTCGCTACAACGCATGCGGCTCCAGCACCTGCCAGTCGATATGCTGGAACGCTCCCAAAGTGTGGAAAGTGCAACTATCACCACACCGGAGTATGCCGGGGAATGCAGTGTCTAAACTGCCACAGAAAGGGACACACAGTCCGTTTCTGCAGGGCACCAGCTCAACCGATCTCCTAAGTCCCCGGAGCTGAAGAAAACCAAGCCTGTTATGGCTGTGGTGAGATTGGACACTATCAGAGGGACTGCCCGATAACAAAGAACTCAGGAGAAGATGGACAAATTCTTATGATCACCGCAGGGGAATCAACCCCAGAGTCGTCAGCGAGCAGCGATACGTTTTTCGAAATAGTAATTACTTTGAAAATTAATTTATATTCATATAAGATTAAAACTTGGGGAAAACACTTAAAAGTAATTATAATAACTCCCATATTGAAATAGATCACAGTATTCAAGAGAACTAAAAGATCCGTTTAGAGAAGCTATGATGGCGTAGCATATACATCATGGTTGTGAATAACTAAGAGGCTGCAGGCTTAGAGTGAGTGATTCCGCCTTAATCCCTGTTCCTTATTTGGTTGAGGATTTGAGGAAGAGTTACTCAGTCGACTGTCTTATTCATCTTAATTATCCATAACTTGTATATGACAGGCGATCGAAGTGGTACCAAGGAGGATCGTGATATAAAGTATCATCACCATTTATCAAAGCACTTTCATTAGTATGTATGCGCACATAGCGGTACGATACGTAGGACTGTTAACATCAAAGGGAACACAGAAAGCCCTGGATCATTTACAAAGAGTACATTGTTGAACACACTAGGAGTACATTGTCGAACACACTAGGGATACATCATCGTATAACAGACGTTTCTTCCAAATTGGCCAAAACTTTGTTCAGTAAAGAGTCCGTTACTATCATTCGTCATGAATTGGCGTGGTCCTCACCATACTAAGTTCATATGTTTCTATCGCCTCGATCGGCAAGTTCTCGAAACCTTCGTCATTCGTTTCGACAGTCCGACCTAAACCTCAGTTTTATCTTTCGTATTCTAAACCCCGAAGTACTCGTGCGAAGAGTACTTTGTCCTCCGAAGCCTTATCGTCAGATATCCACAGACCGTCACGAAATACCACTCGTCCAACCGACCAAGTTCGAGCACAGAGGCTATGGACGAATACAGCCCAACTATCACTATTCAGTGTATACGCGAGGGTGGTATATGATTATGATTACGCAGATTTAGTATGTGTGTTTCCGCCCTCTCTCCTGTTCCTTGTTTGGTTGTGGACGTCGGGCAGAGTCGCACATCCGACAGTCTTACTAATCCTAATTATATACGACTTGTATACACGAAGTAATGATAAATGGACCAAGTACGAATCCTATCATGAACACCAGGGCAAAGTTGCCAGGTCTACGAGTAGGTATTCTGCCAATCAAAGGAGCGCAACCCCAGTAGTACTGCTAAGAAAGCTAATTTCGGGACGAAATTCCATCTAACGGGGGGATAATGTGACAACCCGAAATTTTTTTCTTTTGAAAGCCCAGTCAGTCAACTCAACTGAGTGTCAAACTCATTGGTAATGAGTTCCAGCCTGGTTAAAAGTCATTGTAAGGAGTTTTAAGCCTAGTGCACTTAAGGAATGAGTGTTAGAATGTATCTGCTAGAGACACTGTTCAACAAATCAAGCCTTACCCTTTTCATTTAGAGTTCACGGCCACAACACTTGAGTTTATGGCCGTAAACTCAAGGTGGGCCGTAAACTCCCCTCATATAGGCTCATATCCTTCAACTTTCTTCATTCTCTCATTTCCAACTCAAGAACACTCCATTTCTCTCTCAACTATCATCCCGATTTTCATCCTAGATCATCAAAAGTTGTAAGTGTTCTTCCTTGATTTGTTGTTACATCTCATTATCTAGTATCATTCCATGATTCCATCCATGAAATCATTCCATTTGATATATCTTCAAGTTTCACCAAGAACACCAAGAACACACACTAGTGTTCTTGGCCAAAATCAACCATTTCAAGCCTCTATATCGTAAGTACTCTTCCCTACACTTGATATCTAGTTAGGACTCATGCTTAGAGCCTTGAAAACATCAAGAACACAAGAACAAAAGGAGTTTACGGCCAAGCCATCTCCCATGGCCGTAAACCCCTTTAAGTGTGCCATTTTGGCCATAAACCCTCCTAGATGCAAAGCTTGTGACCTAGAACCCTTCATTGATGAGAATAGGAACTTAAACTACTCTCAAATGCATAATGACCATGCGTTTACGGGTGGAAACTCCTTTGGGCCGTAAACTCATCAAAAGCCTCCATTGAGTTGTTCTTTCTCATCCTTGTGTAGAGCAAAAGTCCCTAAAGCTTCCCTAGCCTTCAAACCCACACTTATGCATGTTTGACCATGAGTTTACGGCCGTAAAATCCCCTTGGCCGTAAACCCATGGTAGTAAACTCATGGTATTACCATTCCACTTTCCTTTGATGAATCACATGTGATTCCGACACTTGGTCAAAGTGTTTCCTAGTCCCGGAAGGAGTTTCCTTTCATATAGTTGCTTATAAACACTATATTCATGCCAATATATGTCATTTAGGACTTGTTGTGTCTCGGGACTTCATTCGTGGAACTTCTCATCCTTACACGCGTATTCGTTGAATCACCCACATCAGGTGAGTTCATACCCCGTAATGAATCTTTTAACTGTTTTAAATGCTTTTAAGTGGGGGAATACAAGTTGAACACAATGATAATTGTGTAATTGTTTGTTATAAACATCTTTCAAAATGTTGCTTATGTCTTTTATAAGTGATCAAAACATTTCAAAAACTTTTTTAAAGTTATGTTACTTTATAGTTAATCAAACTCCGTTTTTAAAAGTACAAGCATAACTTAGTAGTAAAATGAGTCTTTTCAATAACAGTTCAAGTAAAAACATTAGTAAACTCTAATAGGTATAGTTTAGGAAGATACTATTCATTACTTATAGTACAATGAAGCATACAAAGAGTCAGTTCATACATGAGTCAAACATACTATGATGAGAAACAAACAGAACATACATACATACTAGACAGAGAGAACCTACAATACAGCTAGTACATACATTACATATACAAGTATACAATAACATAAATGTGAACCATCGTTCGGGGCATGGCATCACCTGTCATGGCTCGATTTGTAGCCAGAATCTCCTGGAGGGAGAGCGCGAATTTGTGTATAGATCTATACTGGATTGACTATCCTACACCTTGTTGTTAGCTACAGTGGGACTTGCAAGTCTACGGGTGCCAAATGCCATTTCTTCCGACGTCTTTCATCGTCGTGTTATTAGTCGATAGTATGGTGCAACCATTTCACATTTAATCTTAATTAACGGCCGGATTAACGTAGAAAGTACAGCAGTAGTTACTATAATACAACACTACAGTACTTTATTATTTCCCCATTTCATTCACATTGTGATCTTCTCACAATAAACAGTAATGTAAAAACTATATTTTTGGTTAATGATAGTCTCACTTGGGAAATTACACAACTCATGCAAGAAACAAACATAGATAACATTAGATGCCTTGGTAGAAGGCTACGTTTAGTAGAGAGGACCATAATGCTAACCTTATGATTCCTTAATGTATACATCAAAGGATATATATATCAATAGGATCCGACAGGTAATAGGATGTGTGCTCTTCGCTTCATTTCCTGTTCCTTGTTTGGTTGTGGGCTTGGAACGAATTTACCTAGTCTATTTTCTATTCGATTCTATATATATATATATATATATATATATATATATATATATATATATATATATATATATATATATATATGCTCAGTATACAATAAGTCATCATAAGGGTACCAAGTATGGGTCAAGTCATAGGACACAAAGTCAATGCACAGTTTTCTAGTACAAAACATACTTTCCAAATCAGAACTTTGGTATACAAAACTAGAAACTTACCAGTTAAAGGTTTAATCCATTTTATTAAACCAGTATAAACTTAAAGGACCATAGGCGATTAACTCTATAATACTTTAGTTTATACATCATGGTTATATATAATTAATACCCAATAGGTAGTTGGATGTGTGCTTTCCGCCTTACTTCCTGTTCCTTGTTTGGTTGTGGGCTTAGGGAAGATTCACCCAATTAACTTTTTATCCGATATTAGATCATATATATCCAGTATAAACTAAGTGATTATAGAAGTAATCACTGTGGTCACCATTTTATTATAAGAAATAAGGGTTTTCTTAAAGAATCTTTTGATTAAATATAAAGGAACCATTACAATTAACTCCATGAGTAACAAGTGAATACACCAGGGTTATATACAACAATGATCTAACAACCAATGGGATGTGTGCTATCCGCCTTACTTCCTGTTCCTTGTTTGGTTGTGGGCTTAGGGCAGATGCGCACAGTCGATTGTTTGTATTCTCAGGTCACCAGTAGACAGGTACCGGTGCCATGTTTTGAGAAGATGGAGCTCGTTCAAGACTCATCTTTTATTTTGATTCATATTTTGGTGTCTATTAAACTTGACAGAACACACTTGTATTACATTATATTATTAATGCAATGGATGATGTTGTTGCTTGTTTACTACTATTCATTGTTGTGATACTGTACATGACGTCCTCCACCCCCGAACGATTCCGTCGTTCCTGTTTTGCGGTGTGACAGATTCACCCAATTAACTTTCTATCCGATATTAGATCATATATATCCAGTATAAACTAAGTGATTATAGAAGTAATCATTGTGGTCACCATTTTATTATAAGAAATAAGGGTTTTCTTAAAGAATCTTTTCATTAAATATAAAGGAACCATTACAATTAACTCCATGAGTAACAAGTGAATACACCAGGGTTATATACAACAATGATTTAACAACCAATGGGATGTGTGCTATCCGCCTTAATTCCTGTTCCTTGTTTGGTTTTGGGCTTAGGGCAGATGCGCACAGTCGATTGTTTGTTTACTTTGAGTTTTATATAACTTGTATCCATTTAGTACTCATAGAAAGGATTGTAGAATTGTTTTATGTATCTTTCATCAAAGTAGGAAATATAGGATTTTGTAGAGGAACATGCGAACTTTTCTAAACAGAACTTACAACTTACTACATTTTACAACTACATCTTTCAACTACATTTTCAACAACATTTTACAACTTACTTACATCACTAAAATCTTATGAACTCACCAGCTTCATTGCTGATCAACTCTTTCAAATAACTTGTATTCTCAGGGGCCTAGTAGACAGGTACTCGTGCTGGGAATTCAGAAGATGGAGCATAGTAGCTTCAAGTCTTGTTTTGTTATTTGCTTATGAATTCTATGTTTTGTGAACACATACATTGTAAACACTTTCTTTCTTAATGAAATGGTTGTTCATTACTTTGCTTACAACGATGAAGATATTGATAAGAATTTAATAGGGAGAATTTGATGAGAATGACTCATGGACTAACTCTCCATAGCCCAACAACACAATTGAATAGCACGATTGAATGTAGATTTAGTACTAAAAAGATGATATCATTTGGATAATAATTTCCATGAGATTAGATATCTGTCAATAATACTGGAATTACAGATGTAACAAGTTCGGGAAAAATGACCTAGAAGTAGGCCTTACATCAACCAAGATGGGAAAATTTTGACAGAATTACGACCTAATCAAGACCTAACAGGTCCAAGTACTAACAAAGATAGGAAATTAGACTAGAGTTTTTACATAAACTAAGTTATATCCAAAAGAGAAGTCGAGGAGACTCTATCTGCGACGGGAACTACTAGAGTGAGTCCTCGATTCTGACAGAAGACGTTTTATGTCCCTCATGCGCCTTTCGGATCTTACTTGCTGAGCTCGAAGTTCCCCGACTTCAGCTTGGGATGCAGCTAGCTGTTGCTGCAGAGTCCCATTGGTTATCCTAACCCTTTCCATAGCTACCTCGAGTTGGCGAATGCGGACCGTGTTAAAGCCAGAGTTGGCGTCAATCTCCACTACTCGATCGATAGTTGCTCGACCTTGCTCGGTGTTCCGAGAAATCCTACGGACCATGATGGGCAGGACTCGATCAGCTGAACTTCCCTCGCTTAAGTCATAGAAGCTTCGGTCTCTGTTGTAAGGTAACGGCTGACCTTGCTCGTGACTCCATCTGTTCAAGTTTGTGGCCCACAGAGGTGTGAGTCCTTGAAATGCTGGACGAGGGTTCGGGTTTGGAGCTACTGTGGGTAGGTTGTTGACTTCAGGTTTGGAGTCAGAACCATCAGAAAAGCCTTCAGCGAGGTGATCATCCAAAGGGATTGGATAATCATCTTCTGGCTCTTCTTCAAGCCACCCTGCATTGCCTTCATTTGGGAAGTATGGATCTCCGGGAAGATGGAATCCAGCCATGATATCTACGCGAGAAAAGGGGTATAAGAAATAAGCACATAAGTAGTTTATAGTAATACAAAATACTCCTATAGTATTTTAGGTTTATGTTCTGTTCTAAGGTTTTCGTTGTGGTATTGTTGGTAAGTTTTTAGACTTGCTGCAACCTCACAACCACACTTAGGCACATGCTAGTCACTCCTTGGATAATATAGTTGATCAGGCTATATCTTCCCAGATTTGACTATATGTCTCTAAGTCTACTTGTGCTGCCCAACAATCGTAATACTTTTATTCTGTCCTAGTGACACTGATTTTAGTATGAATGCAGGTATGTATACTTGGTTAAATATTTTATTATTTAAAAGTATAAACTCTTTATCAGAGTATTTTAATCCCGCTGTATTTATAGTTTTTATATCTTTTATGGGTTGATATACTCGATTAACTATAAACAATGCTCTGATACCAATATGTCACACCCCAAAACCGGAACGGCGGAATCGTTTGGGGGTGGAGGACGTCATGTACAGTATCACAACAATGAATAGTAGTAAACAAGCAACAACATCATCCATTGCATTAATAAAATAATTTAATACAAGTGTGTTCTGTTTAGTTTAATAGACACCAAAAATATGAAACAAAATAAAAGATGAGTCTTGAACGAGCTCCATCTTCTCAAAACCTGGCACCGGTACCTGTCTACTGGCGACCTGAGAATACAAGTTATTTTGAAAGAGTTTATCAGCTTTCAAGCTGGTGAGATCATAAGTATTTTAGTGTCATTGTTTGTAAGAAAGTGTTTGTAAGTATGCGATGTGTAAGTTTGTAAAAGTTTGTGAATGTTTGTAAAATGTTTGAATCTCCTAGAAAACCCTATGTTTTTCTACTAAAAGTAGCCTTCTACCAAGGCATCAAGTGTTTGTATGTGTGTCTCTTGTAAGAGTATGTATTTTCCCAAATCTGACTATCATTAACCAAAAATATAGTTTTTACATTACTGTTCATTGTGTGAAGATCACAAAGTGAATGCAATGGGAAATAAAATAGTACTGTAGTGTTGTATTAAGTAACTACTGCTGTACTAACTACCTTAAACCAATTGTTATTTAACGTAACATGTGGTCGGCCTGTACCATACTACCGACTAGAAACACGACGATGTAAGACGTCGGAAGGAATGACGTTTGGCACCCGTAGACTTGCAAGTCCCACTGTAGCGAGCAGCAAGGTGTAGGATAGTCAATCCGGTATAGATCTATACACAAACTCAACACTCTCCACTTAAGGAGATTCTGGATACAAAACGAGCCATGACAGGTGATGCCATGCCCCGTTACGTGGCTCACATAACTATAGTAGTATTCTTGTATGTGTATTGTGTGTACTAGCTGTATTGTATGTTCTCTCTATGTCTAGTATGTATGTATGTTCTCTCTGTTTCTCGTAATAGTATGTTCTATTGTATAATGTATAGTATGTACTAGCTGTATTGTATGTTCTCTCTTTGTCTAGTATGTATGTATGTTCTCTCTGTTTCTCATAATAGTATCTTCTCTTGTATAATGTATAGTATGTGCTAGCTGTATTGTAATGTATAGTATGTACTAGCTGTATTGTAATGTATAATATGTACTAGCTGTATTGTATGTTCTCTCTGTGTAGTATGTATTGACTCATGTATGAACTGACTCATCGTATGTTTCATTGTTCTAGTAATAGTATTAGTAACTTCCTAAACTACACCTATTATAGTTTACTTAGTAACATTGTTTGTATGTATGAACATGTTTGTATACCTTTGCTACCCAAAGGTATTGAATAGAAAGAAGGAACTTTTATATCTATATACATATACATAATATATAACTAGGATTCAAACGACCTTCGGACAAACAACCGATGCCCTAAGTCCACAACCAAACAAGGAACAGGAGGTAAGGTGAGCTATCAGTCCTAAGTCCTTTCAATCCTACTTATATAACTATATCTATATAGATACATATTTAACATAATATAAGTTTAAAAGAGTTTAATAAAAGTATTTGACATGTAAAAGAGTTTGTAAAACAGTTTGAAGTAGTTTGTTTGATAACACGGTTTGAAAAGTAAGAAATCCACTTGTTTGGTAGTTATTAATCACATGTGATTGATATAATAACTATAATAGTTCAACTTGTATTCCCCCCCCATAAAAGCATTTAAAATCATTTAAAAGGTTGATTAAGGGGTATGAACTCACCTGTAGTGAGTGGTTTGGATGAACGGATGGTATAGGATGCTAAGTGTCAAGTGAAGACTTGAGCACACACAAGGATCCTAATTAACATATAATAACACATATATGTATCCAATTAGTCATTTAACAACTAATTAATCAAGTTAAGACATCCTAGACATGGAAAACACTTTGATTCAAGTGCTATAAGTATCAAGGGTTGCATCTAAGGGTTGTAGGGCTTTGCTTTTGAGTTTACGGTCCAAGGGTAAACTCTTCATGAGTTTACGGTTTTTGGTTTACGGTCCTAATGGGTTTACGGCCGTAAACCTATGGTAACTTCTACCATTTTGTGTTTTGAGGTCTTCCAAGTCAAGCTTAAGCATCTTGCAGCCAAGTCCAATCCTTAGGAAGTCATGGTGGCACAATGACACCAATTTATAGAGTTTACGGCCCATGGACCATTTCTCATGATTTTACAGCAGTAAAATCTATGGGTTCTTGGTCTTTTTGATGTTTAAGGTCCTAAACACTTCAAGGTAGTGATCTAGACTAGTACCCAAGGCTTAGTAAGGGACTAGGGCTCACAATGGCCCTTTCATTAGGGTTTACGGTTCAAGAACATGTCTTGACCGTAAACACCTTTGATCTTGTGTTTCTTTGATGTTTTCTAGTTGTTTAACAAGTGTATCAAGCCTATAACAAGCTAAGGTAAGAGTACTTACAATATAGAAGCTTGTAAGGGTGTTAAGAGTCCAAGAACACTAGTGTGTGTTCTTGGTGTTCTTGGTGAAATGAAGAACACTACAAACTCGTAGTGACCGTACCGAGTTCTGAATGCCGTTTTGGGAACATCCTCCTCCTAAACCCAGAGTTGATGGTATCCCGACCTTAGATCGATCTTTGAGAAGCAAGAGGCTCCTTGAAGTTGATCAAATAGGTCGTCGATTCGGGGTAAGGGGTATCAGTTTTTGATGGTAAGCTTATTTAGCTCGCGGTAGTCAATGCACATGCGAAAC
Organism: Lactuca virosa; assembly: GCF_052849685.1. Taxonomy (NCBI): domain Eukaryota; kingdom Viridiplantae; phylum Streptophyta; class Magnoliopsida; order Asterales; family Asteraceae; genus Lactuca; species Lactuca virosa. Next base: position 258,732,081 of record NC_136434.1, read on the forward strand.
GATCCATCCTTCTTTTTCACAAACAGAACGGGTGCTCCCCAAGGCGAGAAGCTGGGTCTAATGAACCCTTTGCTCAGTAGTTCGTTTAGTTGGCTGGATAGTTCTTGCATCTCGGCTGGCGCTAGACGGTATGGCGCTTTGGCTACGGGGGTAGCTCCAGGGATTAGGTCGATTCGGAATTCGACTTGTCGTACAGGTGGAACTCCGAGAAGGTCTTCTGGGAATACGTCTGAGAAATTACAGACCTCCAGAATTTGTCGTTGATGTTTTTCACCTCTTGTTTCTTATCCACTACGTGGGCTAAGAAGGCGTGGTATTACTTACGGAGGTACTTTTGGGCTTTGCCGCACGAGATGATATGTAGGTTTGCACTAGGTTTGTTGCCGTGGACGACAAGAGTTTCGCCGCTCGGCAAATTAAGGCGTACGACCCTTTCGTAACACAGAATGTTAGCACGATTTGAGATTAACCAATCCATGCCAATGATGTTGTCAAAACTTTTTATTGAAACCGGCAATAGATAGATTTTGAATGAGTGATTGTCTAGAGTGAGGGTACACCCTGAGTATATGTCGTTAGTGCTTTTTGTCTTTCCATTTGCCATTTCTGCAACATATGTATCTTTTAGTGATTGGGGATTTTGTTTTAATAATTGTTCGAATTTGTGGCTAACGAAACTCCTCTCCGCTCCACTATCGAATAATATGCATGCATATGAGTTATTGAGGAGAAACATACCGATAACCACCGTGGGATCCTCCCTTGCTTCTCCCTGCCCTAAGGCCAAGATCCTTCCGACACCGCCGGTGTTTGCGTTTCAAGCTTTTGGGCAGTCCCTCTTGTAGTGCCCAGTTTCCCCACAGCCGTAACAGGCCCGACTTGCTCCGGCGTTGGCGGCCGGGTTGGCTTGTTGGGCAGACGCCCTGCAGAAATGGGCGGTATGCCTCTTTTTGTTACAGCTGTTGGAGTGCATTTCACGACAAGGACCGTTGTGGTGAAAGTTGCACTTGTTGCACTTAGGAAGGGTTCCAGCATATTGTCCCAGTGGTGCTGGAGTGGAAGGAGTGGTGGCAGCATGGATGGTAACAGTTTGTTGCCTCTTGGCAGGGTCCTGTGCCGGTTGCTTCTTTTTATTGTTCCATAACTTTCTCTTGTTGTTCCCTCCTTTTGCTCGATCGGAGGTGGTTGTCACAGTGTCGTGGCTGGCCCGATGATCAATGAGTTGTTCTGCCAACTCCTTGGGATTGTAGATGGTAGTTGGTCGTGAGGCCAACACGCTATTTTGAATCTGGGAAGATAATCCCCAGAGATATCGTTCCACCTTCTTGCTTTCCGGAGTGACCATCACCGGACAGAGGAGTGCTAGATCATTGAATCTGGCAGTGTAAGCTGCAAGGTCAGAGCCCGTCATCTTGAGACTCCATAGTTCTTGTTCTAATTTTTGCACTTCACCCCTTGGGCAATACTCCTTCAACATCATAGTCTTTAAGTCTTCCCAGCTTATCGAATTAGCCACGACGAGAGTTAGAGATTTTACGTGGCCGTTCCACCAAGTAAGGGCCCTGTCAGTAAAAGTGCAAGTTGTGAATTTGACTTTGTTTGCTTCGGGGCACGCACAGATCTCGAAGACAGATTCGGTCTTCTCGAACCACTGCATCAAAGCGATGACTCCCCCGCTACCATTTAACGAATCGGGTTTGCCATTAGTGAAGTCCTTATAGGAAAACTCTCTCGAATGCCCTTGGCTTGAGTGGAGTTATTAGTACCGCTCCCTGTCCTCCTGGCACCGTCAGTGCTGATTTGGGACATAGCAGCTGCCACTGTGGCCGTAACCGTAGCCTGGAACATAACAGGATCATACTGGGGAGGCGGCGGTGGATTTGTTTGCGTTCCGCCAGTGCGTCTAGCAGACCTACGAGGTGGCATCTTTCTGTCAAAGAATTTTAAAGACGAAATGATTATAAGTCTTTTAGTGATGGTTATTAGTCGGGTGTCGTAAAACTAGGTTATTAGTTTTCAAGTATAGTATTTCCCGATTTTTCAAATGTTGCAAACAGTTCATAGTAGAAGTTTATATGAATAAACTCATGAATTTAGTAGTAATGACTCAAATGAACTCTTGTAGTCTTTGTTCCATGCCTGATCTACTCTTAAGACCACTCAATGTATACTAGTTGTGTGTAACTAAGGTTCAATAGACCGTCGAAGTTAATGAGTCTGCCCTGAGCCCATAACCAAACAATGAACAGGATCCAAGGCGGACTCACCATTTCTAAGTCGACTGCCTCTTAATTACATATAAACTCGAGGTATATATTAAATAATCTTAGAGTTACCATAAGCAAATCATTTGTAATACTATGTTTTTCAATCTGAGGTAAACTCCCAATAAAATAAAATGCATGCCAATTTTCATTGATACAATTTAGTACATGTTCTTAGGAAAATTTGACCTTATAGAAGGTCTACATTGTATCAACATAACGGAAAATTTTGACAGCGCATAGACCCTTCGACTAGTGTAATCACTTAGACGCAGGGTCAAAACTACTTGCAGGAAAGATTAGTCCCAACACATACTCGTAAACCTAATTTATAACAAAAAGTGAGTAGTTGCAAGCACTACTCGAGGTGGGTGGTATCAAGTGCTCCCTTGCGTGCCTGGAGACGAGGTCGAGGCTCCTTGTAGCTTCGCAATTCAGCGTTCCGCCGCGATTACTCTCTCCTTGAGAGCCGCGTGCCTCATCTGGTACTCCCTTACCTCTGCCCGAGCGGTAGTAAGGTCCTCGTTGAGTTGGTCCATTGGATAGAAGTCTCTTTCCAAGTCCCTGGTACGAGCATCTGAGGCTTCTACAACAGTGTTGAGATCCCGAACTTGATTCGCCATTTCCCGATTCTGGTCCCCTAGACTCGTGATTTACTGGATCACGACTGGGAGAGCTCTGTCAGCCGGTCCCCCATGACTGAGGTCATAGTAACCCTGTTGATCGCAAAATGGTGATCGTTGCCGTTGTTGAAGGCTCCATCTCTCGATAACTGTTGCCCAATGGGGCTTAGGCCCGTTGTAGCCAAAACGGTTCGCAGGCACCTTGGCGATGTAAGGAGGGTTGATGACTTCCTCCTCCGGCTCCTCCTCTTCTTCTTCGTCCTCCAATTCTTCTTCTTCTTCATCCTCTTCGGGGTCTTCTTCGGGCTCTTCCTCGAATACTTCCTCGGGATCCTCTTCCGGTTCTGCTTCTAACCAACCACCATTCCCCTGGTTCAGAAAGTAGGGGTCTCTGGGTAAATTAAATCCTGCCATGTCGTCTGTACGAGAATAGGGGTGTAAGAGGCACATATGAATCTAGAAATATTGTGCTTAGTTAATATAAAATACTCCTATAGTATTTTAATGGTTGTGTTTGATTCTTAACGTGTTTCTTATATGGGTGTTGGTAAGTTGATAGACTTGTTGTCCACTATGACTATCCCCCGTCATATACTAGTCACTTCTCGGATGAATGTAGTTGATCAAACTATATTACTCCCAGACTTGATTTCATATCCCAAGGCATGTTCACATTGCGCAACTCCTCTATTTTTAACTTTTGCGTTTTCCTTAAACGTGACACTATACCGGTATGCATGTATGTACTTATACTTTTTCATAAAAATAACGCTTTTTATTATTTTTAACAGTATATTTGTAGGGAAAAACATTTAAATCAGAGAATCTTAGTCCCTTTGTGTTTATAGTTTGTATATCTTATGTGGTTTGATATACTATGTTCACTATAAACAATGCTCTAATACCAATCTGTCACACCCCCAAACCAAGGATGGCAGAAACGTCCGGGGGTGGGAATGACTTCATGTATAGTATCACAACAACGAGTATAATAGTGCTCATAGTAAATACAACCATCATAATTATAATTGAAAAAGTTACATCATAGTATGAGTTTACATGTTTCACAATCAATTACACTATGATGACAAAATGAAATGTTTGACGATTTAACGTCCCATCCTCAAAAGATGTTGATTTCCTGTTTCACTGATTGCCTGAGAATACAAGTAGTTTTGAAAGAGTGTCAACAATTAAGTTGGCGAGTTCATCAACTTTTGGATGAAATGTTGGAAAAACCTTTGTTTGTAAATGTAAATGAATACTCAAGAAAATCCAATATTTTCCTTATAAAATGTTATGTAGCCTTAAATCCCAAGACCGAATGTATGATTGTGTTTCGTAGTTGCAACGAAGAATGCAGTTTTAATTAGATAAAACCCCTTTTTAAAGTAGGATTTCCGGTAAACTTTAAGTGTTGTTAAATCCCTATGTAAGTCGTTATAACCATACTAAAACTAGATGACCTGCTACAACGTTTCTCAGGCGTTAGAATTTGTTATGACTTTTGTCACCAGTGGACCTGCAGGTCCCGCTGTAGCTAGCAGCAAGGTGTGGGGTGTCAGTCCCAATATAGATCTATATACAATTATCACGCTCTCCCTACAAGAGATTCTGGTTATAACTTACAGGAATTTTCGACCCGTACTCTAAGAGTACTATTGAACAATTGTCTTACAACTTACGTTAACGAGTTTACGTGTGGTTTGAGTGTAAAACCTTTTGTGTGGTGGAAATAAATCTCCTTTTTATGTAGTATGTTTGAGAAGTACAATCCATAAACTATACTCCTTATATTTCCTCTTGTATGCTTGTAATGGTAAAGGACTCTTACAATTCAGTGAGTAATTTTTGTTATTTAAGTGTAACTCAACAGAAAACACATGTAAATTATAAAGTCATCAAGGATAAACACTTTGCTCAAAATGTTACAAAGTGTTTTGGAAATTGTAAGCTGTTAACTAGTTTTTAACCTTTCTGCACTCTTTTAGAAAAATCATAGAAAAATCATACGAAGCGAAAAACTAAATCCGTAAACTCAAAGAGTTTAGTAATTTTGTCTAGTTTATTCATAAGTTTTGTTATGATTTTTAGAAGTCTCTAACTTGTGTGAAAATGCTCATATTCACAGACTGGTCCGGATTTGTCTCTGAATTGATAGACAGTTTTATAAAAATACCCATAAATTGTAGAAAAATCGTATGGAGATGTGCAAGTAGTCATTAGAAAGGTATAAACCTGACATACTTGCATATAGAACAGTTTTGAAAGATATTAAGTTTAAGATGGTCAAAACAGTCCGTGAATGGGACTCAACTTTTCTGATGAAAGCTATTGTTTGAGTTTAGATAAGTTTTTGGTGTATTAACTTGTATTCCCCCCTTAAAACTAGAAGAAAGCATGAAAATGTAGGGGTATGAACTCACCTTGAGTGATTTCCTTAGATGTAAGCTGAAGAGAAAGGGTTTCCAAGTCAAGAACACTTGATAGGAGCTTGGAGAGTTGAAGATCTAAGAACAATTATGGTGACATTTGTTATGAGATATTCATAATCTGAGTGAAGGAGTGAAGAATGTTCAATGTAGGATGAGAATACTTACTAAATGAGGGTGAAAAGCTCAAAGGCAGCCTCGGAGTCTCAAGTTCTTAGAGAGGGAAATGAGAGAGACGTGTTTGCTTCTTGGTGGGAGAGTGAGTAAAGTGAAAGGCGAGTTGGGGGTTTCTAGCTTTTGATCAAGTTACCAGCTGGAGGAGAGGTGTGAGAGGACAAATAGTTCACTAGGTATGGATGAATAGTGACTGAGGGTTGTCCTATGTGGGTATGGGGGTTAGCTTAAGTCACACTTCATGGAAAAATCAACACTCTAACACAATATCTCACCCACTAGATATTGTTCTTAAGTTGAGATTTCCCCCAAAATGTGATTAAAATATGAATATATATGGTCTTATATGTCAAAATATAAGTTTGGGTGAAAATCCCACGAGAAAATCATGAAAAACGAGCTTAAAACGCAAAAGTGGTCGAAAACCGGGAGAAGGAAGCGAACCTGCGAGGGTTCCGGAGTCAACATGCCAAATTCCGGAGCCAATGTGCAAATTTCGAAGCTCTTTCATGGTTCCGGAGTAGGGAATGCGGAGTCAGCAACTTCCGGAGTGGATCCATGGCATCCGAGGTGCGAGGCTTTTCCGGGGCGAAGTCCTCCTGCATTATGCGAGATTGTCCGAAGCAAGGCATTCCGGAGCCACTTTCCGTAGTGAAGGAGTTCCGAAGCTGAGGGAGAGGCGAAATTGTCCGGTTCTCAAGAGGGTTCTGGACCAAGAGGGTTCCGGACCAAGAGGGTTCCTTTGGGTTTTCTCCTTTGGTTTTGGGCTGTTTTCGACTGAGGAAGGTACATAGAGAGATTTGGGAGAGATTTCACATACTTGGAGAGATTTGGGAGATATTTAGATACAATGGGAGAGATTGAGAGAGACTTTTTCGGGAGCCTTTATTAATGTTTTTTTTCGTAGTTCAAAGACAGTAGACTTAGTTACATCCCATTTTGAGTGTTATACACCCCTGGAGGGCACGTGATAGTGTTTTGTAGAGTTGTTACTTCCCACATTCTGATTAGGGTTTAGAATTTTGACCATTTTGAACATTAGAATTTAGAGTCATACATTAGTAACCATAAAGAAATCCCTAATCATATTAGCACTAGTTGAGTTGACCAGTTTGACTTGTTGACTTTCTTTGACTTTAACCTGACCAGAAAGTGACGGTTGTCACACTTGTTCTTAAACTTTCCATTGAAAGGTTTCTTGAAGAATTTCTTCACCTTGTTGTTCGAGTAGTATGTAACTGCTTCATCATCAGATTTGAATAGAAATCCCTCTTTGCTATCCTTGGCTTCTTTTTCTAACTCAGAATCCTTACCAACAACTTTCGATACCATAGCTAATGGTCCTCCAAGACTCAGTTTACTTTCTTCAGCAATGTCATTGATCTCGCTTTCATGTGCTTTCAGAACATTATACAGATTTGCGAGAGAATAACAATCGAAACTTTCTTAAGTTTTAATCATCAAACTGATGTTCCTCCACTCTTTTCTCAAGCCCATGAGAAAAGTAAAATTGAACTCCAGGGATGAACGAGTCATTCCATATCGAGAACACTTGAAAATCAGTTCATTCAATCGATAAAAGTACGATTCAATTGATTCATTGTTCTTCTATTTGAACTCTCCCAACTCTAAGAAGCACTATTTCACAAAACTTTTCCCCGTTTTCTCATTACCTTGATACTTCATTTTCTCATTACCTTCAAGGTATCCCAACTCTAGCATGCACTATTTCACAGAACTTTTCTTCGTTCTCCGAATATTTATAGTTATTACATATACTTAAAAGATATACACGTTTAATATTAATAAACTAAACAAAGAGTAAAAAAAAGAAACACAAACATGTATATATAACTCATTCATGAAAGAAGTAAATATAGGAAAGAACTTAATTCACCAGAGATTGAGTTGAATATGTGGCCTATACATGCCCTAACATGGGAAGTTTATAATATGTGTAATATTGTGAAAATTTTGGGTTGATATGTTTTAGAATAATATTCATACCTTCGAATATGTGTCTCTTTTTCAAGTGACTAAGCTATTCAAAATCTTATTATAAATAGGAATGTTGCTCGTGAATTCAAAGCATACAACTTAAACATAATTTTAGAAAAAAATATATATAAGATATTTAAAAAAAATGGCAATTTCGGATCAAAGAGTTATTATCGGAATTATTACGATCTGAGGCTTACACTTGTCATATCAAGTGAGTGCATAGTTACTTTCAGCTTACACATAGATACAATTATTTTACTTCTTAACTGCTATATGTGTTTATTACTTGTATTTACAATACTTGTGTTCTACCTGGCTTATTTGGCTGAACCCGGTTTTTGATAAAATATTAAATTATTTATTTTGTCGTATCTTAAACATATTGGGTAGTGATGGGTTGTAAAAGGTGAAATAATAAAAGGGTGAGGGCGTTTCGGTACTATTGTATGAATGGTGAATTGTCAACTACCAGAGTATAAATAACGACCACAGATTATTCTAGACAATCTAGTGGGAACACTAGTAGGTTCACAACCTGCAGGTGTTAATGAACGATGTGTTCATTTGGTGTACTCTATCCCCCTCATGGTTGCCTTATTGACATATATTGCTATGGATTCCCCAAGTCAACAATGTCTATCGTTGCTTATAGGTGGTCTCTTGAGATCATCGTTATAGAATCGGATAGTAAGAGTAACGGGAATGGGTAACTGTGTTGTTTGTTTATGGTGAAATGTATGATTAAAACAAATTAATTATATTATTGTGGGTTGAAAACCCTATGTGCTCACCCGACTTTCCCAAGCCTGGCCCACTCAGTTTCTTTGTATCACAGGTAGCAGCGTAAGAGTACATGTGTGATGAGTTTAAATCTGGAGTGAGATTTAAAGGAGAATAGGCCATTAGAATAATAAACTATTGTAAGGCCTGTATGTGTCAACCCGAAATTTCTATCTTGAATAGTTGTTCCAATCAATCAAGGTTGGACTCAATTTGCTATCTTCAAGCATTGTTTAGAGTCAATTAGAGCGTTTTAAGCCTAGTACATCCAATAATTTAGTGTTAGGATTTATCTGCTTGAGTCCATTGTGCACTAAGCAAGCCATAAACTTCATCATGTGGAGTTTACGGCCACACCATAAGAGTTTACGGCCGTAAACTCAAGGTGGCCGTAAACTCATGTTATAAACATGGTATTCCATCCTTATTCCTCATTATTCACCATTTCAACCTCAAGAACTTGATTTCTCTCTCAACTATCATTCAATTTTTACTCTTAGATCTTCAAGATTTGTAAGTGTTCTTCCCTTGAATCATTGATACATCTCATTATCTAGTATCACCCTTTGATTTCATCCATTAACTTCATCTTTTGGGTTTGATCTTCAAGTGTTCTTCATTTTCACCAAGAACACCAAGAACACCTACTAAGTTCTTGGACTTCAAACACCCCAAAAGGCTTCTAAACTCGTAAGTACCTTACTATGTGTATTACTTACTAGTTATGTTACTTGAAATCATCCAATATCCAAGATCAAAGAGAGTTTACGGCCAAGAGTATCTCCCTTGGCCGTAAACCCTTGTTAAGGCTTCTAGTTGGACATAAACACTTCTGTAAGGCTTGGATTGGGTCTAGAACACTTCCAGGATGTTTGTATAACCTTAAATCACCTCTTTGGCACAAGACTTCATGAGTTTACGGTCGTAAACTCATAGGGTCCGTAAACCCTATGGCTGTAAACTCATATGGCCGTGAACACATGGCCGTAAACACCATAGTGTGGCCTTAAACTCCTTAGATGCAATCCTTTGTGATTATAACACTTCCATAGAAGTGTTTCCTAGTTCCTAAGGTGTGTTCCTTACATGATTAGTTGTATAAACACAAATTATATACAAATATGTGTCTTTATATGCTTATTTGGATCCGTTGTGCTCAAGTCTTCACTTGACACTTAGCATCCTACAAACCGATCTTTCATTCGTATCACTCACTGCAGGTGAGTTCATACCCCTTAAATTACCTTTTAAATGATTTTATATGCTTTTATGGGGGGGGGGGGGATAAAAGTAGAAACATTATAGTTATTATATCAATCACATGTGATTAATAACTATCAAACAGACAGATTTCTTATACTTCAAACTGTGTTTTCAAACAAATTGCTTCAAATAGATTTTACAAACTCTTTTATATGCAAAACTCCTTATTAAACTCTTTTAAACTTATATTTTGTCAAAAGCATATCTATATAGATATAGTTATATAAGTAGGATTGAAAGGACTTAGGACTGATAACTCGCCTTACTTCCTGTTCCTTGTTTGGTTGTCGACTTAGGGTATCGGTTGTTTGTCTGAAGGTCGTTTGAATCTTAGTTATATATTATGTGTATGTATATAGATATTAAAGTTCTTCATTCAGTTCAATACCTTTGGGTAGCAAAGGTGTACAAACATGTTCATTCATACAAACAACATTGCTAGTAAACTATAATAGGTATAGTTTAGGAAGTCACTATTACTATTACTAGAACAACGAAACATACAAAGATTCAGTTCATACATGAGTCAGTACATACTATAACGAGAAACAATACTCACTATAAAGAGAAACAGATAGAGCATACTATAACGAGAAACAATACATACTACACACTATACACTAGAGAACATACTACATACTAGACAGAGAGAACATACACTACACTAGTACATACTATACAAATACAAAAATACTATAACATTAATGTGAGATACTACTTCATGGCTTGGCAAGATACTGCTGCGTCACGTTTTGTACCCAGAGTCTCCTGGAGGGAGAGCGTGAATTTGTGTATAGATCTATACGGGACTGACCCTCCTACACCTTGCTGCTAGCTATAGTGGGACATGCAGGTCTACGGGTGACGAATGTCATATCATTTCGACGTCTCGAACGTCGTGTTATACTGGTTGATCAAGTATGGTTACAATCATATCACATTTTACCTTAATTAACTAACAAGTTTAAAGGTAGTTAGTACATTAGTAGTTACCTAGATAAAACTACAGTACATCTTTATTTTTCCCAATTCATTCACTTTGCGATCTTCTCACATAAACGGTAATGAGAAACTATATTTTTGGTAATGATAGTCATACTTTGGGAAAACTCACACTTTTACAAAAGAACAAACATAGAGAACAGTTGAGTCTTGGTAGAAGACCACTTTAGTAGAAAATATAGGATTTTCTAGGAAGTTTACAAACATTTACATCAAATACTTACAAACTTTTACATCAAACATTTACAAGTACATTCTTCAAACTTATACAAACAATCACACTAAAATACTTATGAACTCACCAGCTTTAATGTTGATCTACGCTTTCAAAATAACTTGTATTCTCAGGTCACCAGTAGACATGTACCGATGACCAGGTTTCGAGAAGATGGAGCACGTTCAAGACCCATCTCTTATTTTGATTATTCATTTTTGGTGTCTTATAAACTTCAGAACACACTTGTATTAAAATTATTATTATTAATGCAATGGATGATGTTGTTGCTTGTTTACTATTATACATTGTTGTGATACTATACATGACGTCCTCCGCCCCCGAACGTTTCCGTCGTTCCGGTTTTGGGGTGTGACAGATTGGTATCAGATCTCTGTTTATAGTAAATTGGGTATATCAACCCATAAAATATATACAACTATATACACAACGGGATTAAAATACTCTGACCAAGAGTTTATACTTTTAAATAATAAAATATTTAACCAACGTATACATACCTGCATTCATACTAAAATCAGTGTCACTAGGACAGAACAAAAGTATTACGATTGTTGAGCAACAAAATTAGGCTTGGGAACATATAATCAGATCTGGGAGTGATATAGCCTGATCAACTATATATTTCCGAGAGGTGATTAGCATGTACCCAGGAATGGTTGTGGTTTGCAGCAAGTCTAAAAACTTACCAACACTACTACAACGAAAACATTAGAACGGAACATAAACTTAAAATACTATAGGAGTATTTTGTGTTACTATAATTACTTATGTGCAAACTAAAAAGGTCTTTATTAGTATGTCAATAGTTGTTGAGTGGATACGCTAAGGTTATATGTGACTAGAGTGTTATAGACTTAGAATCTGTGATCTTTGCTTTACTTCCTGTTCCTTGTTTGGTTGTGGGCTTAGAGTTAGGGTCACTTATTCGAAGGTCTATCCTGTTTTGGTTACATATGACTGGTATGCACTACGCAAATGTTGGAGTAACTGGTAAGGATCATCTTATAATTATCTTAATTAGTACGTCTATTAATTATTTCTTTTACCCCTTTTCTCGCGTAGATAACATGGCTGGATTCCATATCCCCGGAGACCCGTACTATCCCAACCAAGGTGACGGAGGATGGCTCGATGTTGAGCCCGAAGAGGAACCTGCAATTCCTTTGGATGATGACTTCGCAGAGAACTTCCCGAAGGATTCTGACTCCGAGCCCGAAGTCAACGATCAACCCCTAGTAGCTCCAAACCCAAATCCTAACCCTCGTCCGGCTTTTCAAGGCCCGACGCCTCTCTGGGTGGAGAGTTTGGAGACATGGAGTCAAGAACAAGGTCAACCCATTCCCTACAATGGAGACAGAAGCTTCTACAATGTGAGCGAAGGAGGCTCAGTGGACAGAGTCCTGCCTATTCCGGCCTGCAGGGTTGCTCATAATGAAATTCAGGGTAGGACAGCCCTCCACCGAATTGCGGAGCTTGATGCCAATACAGGGATCAAAACTCTCCGCATTCGTCGGCTGGAAGATGCTCGTGAGAGGATTGCGAGAGACCATGAGTCTCTACTTCAAGCACTAGCTGAAACTAGGGCTGAAGTCATAGAGCATCGCGTGCGCCAGCAAGTGTACGAGCGACGCCTTCTTGAAATGGAGCGTCATATGGACGACTTAAGGGTTCGCCCAAGGGGTTCCCGCCGTCAGTAGGGGATGCTCTGCTCATGCCTTTTCTTTTGGATTAAGGATTAGCCTTCTTATCTATGCTATAAGTAGCACTTTTCCTGTAATTTCCGGTTATATTAAGACCTTGAACATTTGGTCGATAGGTCTTTATTCTGTCAAAATTTTCTTATCTTGGTGTGATGTAAGACCTTCTCCTAGGTCATTTTTCCCGCACTTATTACATCTGTAATACCAGTATTATTGACAGATATTTAATCTTGTCAAAATTATTATCCAAATGCTTTCATCTTTGTAGTGCTAGATTTCTATTCAATCATACTCTCATTTGTTTTGTTGGGCTATGGAGAGTTAGTCCATGTTTCACTCTCATCATTCTCTCTCTTTGAATTCTTATCAATATCTTCATCTTTTAAACTTATAGCTACAAGATGCCTCCACGTCGGATAACGAGGCGCAATCCTCCGATAACTCCGAATCAAACTCCACCTCCTCCTCCTCAATACAACCCAACACCTATTCAAGTTGCTGTGAATGCGGCTGTTACGGCAGCTCTAGCGCAATTCACCTCGACCGGTACTAGTGGGAGTGTGACTCATGTGCCTCCCACCCCAGTTGAAGCTCCAGTGCACTCTAGGGAGTGCTCGTATAAGGACTTCACCAACTGCAAGCCCAGGTCCTTCAACGGGATTGGCTGAATCATTTCCCTCTCGCAATGGTTCGAGAAGACGGAACCCATATTCGAGATCTGTTCCTATCCGAAAGGAAGCAAGGTTAAATTTGTTGCTTGCACCTTCGCGGACCGAGCCCTAACATGGTGGAATAGCCATGTCAAGTCACTATCTCTTATAGTGGCAAATGCTTATGATCGAAGAATACTGCCCGAGGGGCGAAGTCCAAAAGTTGGAGCAAGAGCTCTGGAGCCTAACCATGAAGGGCTCTGACATAGTTTCCTACACTGCCAGATTTAGCGATCTGGTGGCGCTATGTCCATCCATGGTCCTTACTGAGGAGAAGAAGATAGAGAGGTATATCTGGGGGCTGGTGCCTCCATTTCAAGGGAACGTACTAGCTTCTCACCGCACTACATTCGACAGTGCCAAGCGATTGGCACAAAGGCTCATTAACCATGTGGTCCGAACCCCGTCAACAACAACAACCCTGGCCATCTCGGAACCCTCCAAAGCCGCCGACAGCAAGCAGAAGTTCTGGGATGACAAGAAAAAGTAGAAAGCAGCCAAAAAGCAGCAGGTCGTAGCTGTTCATGCTGCGATAGCACCTGCCGCTGCTGCATCGGTAAAGCAGTACGCGGGAAACTTGCCAAAGTGCAACAAATGCAACTTCCACCATAACGGACCCTGCCAGGAAATGCAGTGCTCTAACTGCAACAGGAAGGGGCACACTGCCCGTTTCTGCAAGGCTCCGGCAAGGCTAGAATTACTCGTGGATTACGACTGTGAAATACTTTACCACCCTGGTAAGGCAAATGTCGTAGCTGATGCTTTGAGTAGAAAGATAAACCTGGAAAAGAGAAGGCCAAGAGCGTTAAAGATTGAAATTGTCTCGACAATTATAGAAAGTATCAAGAAGGCGCAAAATGATTCTTTTGAAGAAGGTAACCGAAAAGAAGAACGTCCAGGAAAAACGTTCGTGTTCGGTACAAACAATTAAGGATTGAAGGTATACCAAAATAGAATTTGGTTACCTAAGATGGGAGGAATAATAGATCTTCTCATGGAAGAATCCAATAAGACCATGTACTCTATTCATCCTGGCAGTACCAAGATGTATAGGGATCTGAAACCCTACTACTGGTGGCCGACGATGAAGCCCGATGTCGCAAAGTATGTGGTTGAATGTGTGACCTGCGCAAGAGTTAAATAGCAACATCAGAAACCATATGGGAGTTTGGAACCTTTACCGGTACCCATGGGAAAAGGGGAGGGCATCACCATGGATTTTGTGACTAAATTTCCCATAACGAAAGGAGGTCATGACATGATTTGGTTAATTGTAGACCTATTCACGAAGAGTGCACATTTCATAGCAGCCAATGAGAAGTGGTCTACGGAAAAGCTTGAAAAGGTTTACGTGAAATAGATAATGAAAGATCATGGTGTTCCCCTAATAAATGTGTCAGATCGCGACAATTGTTTCACCTCAAAATTTTGGAAGAGATTACACGAAGAGCTGGGTACAAAATTGTGTTTGAGTACATCATACCAACCCATATTGATGTTCAGAGTGAAAGGACAACTCAAACACTGGAGACTCTGTTGCGAGCATGTACTTTGGAAATTCCAGGTAACTGGGATGAGCACTTACCGCAAGTGGAAATCTCCTACAACAACAGTTATCATTCGAGCATTAATATGGAACCCTATCATGCGTTCTACGGACAGAAGTGTCGTACGCCATCGTGTTGGCTTGAAGCTAGAGAAAAGCAATTTATGGGTCCTAAGATTGCTCATCAGACTGCCGAGAAATTAAAAGTATTCAGAGATAAAATGTTAGCAGCTCAAAATCATCAAAAGAGTTATGCAAATAAGAAGCGACAACCAATAACCTTTGAAGTTGGAGATTTGGTATTGCTCATAGTCTCTCCGTGGAAGAGACTTATCAAATTTAGAAAATGCGGGAAGCTGAGTCCAAGATTCATTGGATCATTTAAAGTGCTTCAGAGAGTTCGAAATCAAGCTTATAAGCTGGAGTTTCCAGCTGAATTGGAAGGTAGTTTGTTATTTGAGAAAGTTCTTAGGTGAAGAACCCAATATGATTCCACTTTCGGAATAAAGAATCGATGAGAACAAGAGGTTGGTCTAAGAGCCCGAAGCAATTGTTGACCGTAAGACGAAAATGTTGTGACGTAAGATGGTCGTGTTGGTGCGATGGAAACATACGAATGAGCCGAACCTCACTTGGGAGACAGAAAGTGGCATGAGAAGTCGCTATCCACATCTATTTGTTGATGCATGATGCCGAGACGGAATCATCCTAAGGGTGAGATAATTGTAACGCCCGCATTTCCTACTTGGCATAATTATAAAATTTGTATTTACGTCGGTCGATGATTGTAACATTTTATGAATAAGTTAAAGGGGATTATTCGAGTATATGTGTTTATATATTATATGTTTGTAAATTAAACAAATATTATGTGTATATAATATTCGTGTAAATAGGAATGTTGATCGTGAATTCCAAGCATACCACTAAAGCATAATTTTAGAAATATATATATATATATATATATATATATATATATATATATATATATATATATATCTATATATATATATATATATATATATATATATATATATATATATATATATATATATATATATATATATATGGTTGAGATCAGTTGAGAACTCAGAGTTTCCCGAGAACCCGAGAACTAAAAGTGGGGCGTTGGATCAAAACTAATTCGTTAAGGACATGATCGTCATCTTACCAATCTCATTTAATGTTTAATTTTTTGTGTTATTTAATATATTAATATAAATGTCCAAAAATTTACATCATAAATCAAATTTTCAGATTTTTTTTAAAAATAGTATTTTTCGGTTTTTTTTTAAATGCAGATTTTTAATTTTTTTTATAGAAAACATGTATTTTTGAAAAAAAATGAAAAAAATATTTTTTTAAAAAAACTGTAATTTTTTTTAAAAAAAATTGCATTTTTTTTTTCAAAAAAACTGTATTTTTTTTTCAAAAAAACAGCAATTTTTTAAAAAAAACTGTATTTTTTTCAAAAGAAACTGCATTTTTTCCAAAAGAAACAGCAATTTTTTTTAAAAAAAAAAAACAACATTTTTTAATAAAAAAAACTGCAAGTTTTTTAAAGAATTTACATTTTTTTCAAAAAAAAAACTACATTTAAAAAAAAAAACTACATTAAAAAAACTGCATTTTTTAAAAAATAAAAATAAATTTTTAGGTGCATATATTCATATTTTTTATACTATAATATTCGTAAGTAGATCATAAAAAAACTCATTTTATTTACCAATCTATAAACACAATAGAATAAGTATTTTAATCGATACAAAAAAAATATTAAAAACAAAAAAAATGTACAAAATTTCAAAGGGTTTTAAGTCTTCGTGTCAATATTTCCATATTTTTCTTCAATTTATCATCTTCACCTCTTCAATATTCACCAAAATTTCTTCCAAATCTACAAAAAAATTTAAAAAAAAATTGATTGATACAAAAACACTCACAAAAATACATTTGTGATTAACATTTGAATCACAGACGATTCACGTATGAATTACATATGATGTATATGTGATTTACATGTGAATCACATGTAATTCATATGTGATTTACATGTAATTAATATATGAATTAAATGTGATTTACATGTGAATCACATGTAATTCATATGTGATTTACATGTGAATCATATGTAATTTACATGTGAATTACATATAATTCATATGTGAATCACATGTAATTCATATGTGAATTACATAAGTCAGAACACACAAAAGTTAAAACACTTTGCAAATATAAGTAGTAATATGTAATATAAAGTTAAAGAGCAGAGTCTTTCATGTACCTTGGCTGGATACTGAAGCATCAGTGAAGCGAAAGGCGAATGTAAGGCCATCTTCTGTCTTATCCCTGTTAACAAAAGTATTATTATAAATAACAAAACAGAAAAATGAGCTATACAAAAGCTGGGAATGGAAAATGTCAGAAAAAAAGAGAGTATATTTGCTTACCCCTTTTCTTTTGAAGGAGCCTTATTTGCAAGTCTAGCTGTTTGAACAGCAGCATTAGTAGATGCAACAACGCAATATTGTTTATATCATAGATACACAACACAATGTTAATCCACATGTTAATGTGATGAACATTAAAAACTCAAGGATCATGATATGTGTGCATGTATCATTTCTTAATAAAATTCTTTCTGTTTTTTTTGACAGGGTATGTAAATAGATATTAGCTACACAAAGTTGTAGGAAAAAGTAAAACATGATACATAAGTAATAAATCATCTCAATATACATGCATGCAACATAAGAACTAATCAAAATATCACGCTTATAAATGATTACAGTAGGATTAAGATTATCTTCATTATTCAAATTTTAGACAAATTTTGTAACTAAGTTTAATTTTATTAATGTGTGATGATGTAATTGTAAATAAACAAACATGATACCTTATTCCAAAAGGTTTGAAAGTAATTTTGTTGTTCCAGAATATTCATTACAAACTTGAACCTAAAGGAGCATAGATAACAACAAAAATCCGTTATTAATCCTAATAATAAAATATATGACTTAGAGTAGGAACCTGTATTTGACTATCATCGAAAATCTATACATCATCATGTTTGATGGAATTAAAGTGCAGAGAATAGTGGAATATATGAGGACATGCGGCGACATAAAATAAAATAATAATAGATGTGAATATGTCGTACCATCGTGAAAATGATGGTAAAATTGAGATAGAAGAAAATTAAGGATGATTATTTGAGATATGAGTTTTGAAATACATACTGATCATCAAACGTGTATGTATGAGAGACATCATTCTTCTCATCGGCCTGACTTTAGGTCAACACAAACGAATCGTATCGCTTTTGTTCTGGAATCTTCGCCTCCGCCATAGACAATGATCGCTGATGTAATAAACATGATGATCGGCCTAACCAGAGCATCAACAACAAAGATCGGTAGTGGATTTTTCTCTAATTAGATATCCGATTGACAGAGAATCATCTTCTCAAATTGGATATTCGATCGGATCTATGATCGGCATGGGTCGACTTCTCCATTCAGATCTTCAATCGATAAAGGAGGGCGAGATGAGGGCGGCGATGGCGGTGTTCTCCGGTGAATGGTGAACATACGATGCAGATATATAACGACGTGAGAGAGAGAGAGATGGAGAAAGAGATAGATCTGGTAAGGAATAGAGAGAGAACAAAGAGTCGATGGTCGGAGGCAGCATGGATTCCAGACGGTGGTGCTTTTGGGGGAAACAAATTGACGGAGGGAGAAGGTGAGTAATCATCGGTGATATGCAATTGCGAAATTGGTTTTGGAGTAAAAAATAGATTCAACATATTTTAATGCCAATAACACCCCTGGATCCAAAAATCTAGATACCCCCGTGTCTCTTTTTTACCACTTATTTACAGAATTGCCATAAGAAATCTAAGCCCCCTATTTTTTTGATCTAAAGGTCTAAAATTAGTTCTCAGGTTCCCGGAAAACTATAAGTTCTCAAATGATCATTCCTCTCTCTCTCTCTCTATATATATATATATATATATATATATATATATATATATATATATATATAAGGGCCAATTTCGGAACCCGGTACTTTCTGCTTACACCTAGATACAAGTATTTTACTGCTTAACTACTATATGTGTTTATTACTTGTATTTACAATACTTGTGTTATACCTGGCTTATTTGGCTGAACCCGGTTTTTGATAAAATATTAAATTATTTATTTTATCGTATCTTAAACATATTGGATAGTGATGGGTTGTAAAATGTGAAATAATAAAAGGGCGAGGGCGTTTCGGTACAATTGTACGAATGTTGAATTCTCATCTAGCAGAGTATTGATGACGACCACAGACTATTCTAGACAGTCCAGTGGGAACACTAGTAGGTTCGCAACATGTAGGTGTTAACGAACGGTGTGTTGATTCTGTGTACTCTACCCCCTCATGGTTGCCTTATTGACATATATTGCTAACGAATCCCCGAGGCAACAATGTCTATCATTGCTCATAGATGGTCTCTTGAGATCATCATTTTAGAATCGAAGAGTAAGAGTAACGGGAATGGGTAACTGTGTTATTTTTTATGGTGAAATGTATAATTAAAAAAATTAATTATATTATTGTGGGTTGAAAACCCTATATGCTCACCAGGCTTTCCCAAGTCTGACCCACTCTGTTTCTTTGTATCACAGGTAGCATCGTTGGAGCATAAGTGTGATGGTTTAAATCTGGAGTAATATTTAAAGGAGAATAGGCTAATAAAATAATAAACTATTGTAAAACCTGTAATATTACGTTTATGCTTATGTTGTTGTATTGACCATGACATCCCAAGGTTTTTAAATATAAATGAAACACATTTCCTCGGAAATGGTTTTATAATGATATTGTCATGTTTTTTGGAACAATTTCCGTACTATTACTCTTTTGAAAAGAATACTTTGATTTAAATAAACATAAACAAATCGGTCTTTTCTGACCGTGAAATTGGGGATGTCACAATTATTTTCATAAAACAATAATTATTCCCTATTTAAATACAAGAATCAATATTTTTTATTAATAATCATATTAATAATAAATATACAAATGTGCCAACTTGATAAATGTATGACCCTATAATATTATATATTATTAGCAATGTCATTAATAATGCTTTTTGGGCATATAGATTCGACGTCGATCACCTAATTGTTGAACAAGAGTCAGAGACTGAATTATGTTAAAGATCTTTCCTTGTAAAGTTGTCATAAGATTCAGAAAGCGAGGAAAGCTGAATCCTAGGTATATAGGACCATTTGAGATTCTTGTTAGAATTGGTCTGGTAGCCTACCAACTCAAGTTTCCTCGAGAACTCAACAATGTACACGACACTTTCCACACATCTAACCTCAAGATGTTTTTGCCCGATCACACTCTTGCCATCCCTCTCGATAAAACTCAAATAAACTCTAAACTTCACTTTAAAGAAGAACTATAATAAATCAACTCCTCTCTTTATAAACTGAAAAATCGTGCTAGCATTCCATACTTGCTAAGTCTATGGTCTAGAGTTGTATGTAACTAGGATTCTATAACTTTAGAATTTTTTATTTCTCCTTATTCCCTGTTCCTCGTTTGGTTGTGGGTTTAGGGTAAGATCATTAATTCGACCTTCTATCCAATATTAGATTGCATACGAATTGCATACACAGGGAGACTATAGAAGAACCATGGAATATCAAATGAAACAGAGATACCCCCAACGATTCAACGGTGCCCCAGTTGCAAGCACTACAAGCTGAATTTTGGGACGAAGCTGAAACTTCTTTCAGCCGGGGGAGAATAGGACAATAACTAAATTAAATCAACAATCTTCCCTCATGAACGCGATGAACATCAAATGTAAAATGCTTGATTTGTATTATTTGACCACTCTTAATGAAAATACGATGTGTATGTAATACATGTAGGGAATCCTATCGTCAAACGAAAATAACAATTTCAAATAGAAGATAACTTAGGATAAAAAAAATAAACAAAAGTCGTAGAAGTCGTGATTAAAAACCTATGTATATAAAGAATGCTTAAATCGGATGATGTATGAAGAAGTTACGAATTTTCAAAGTTGTGAGTTCAACCTGACACAGTAATGTGTGTCATAAAAAGTAAAATGGAGACCAGTTTCTTTTTATAAAAAGCATTCTAAATAAAATTTGATGTCCTCGTAAATACGAATCTGTAAATATAAAGAACATCGAGAACAAAGTTTGTATGAAGCATTTATGATTTTCACAAAGTCATTTACGATGTTATTCTTATAGATTGTAAAATAAAAATGTGATGCAAATTAGATGATGAGATCTAAAGGAAAGTTGTAGTACTTGTCGATACAAAACTAGGGATATAAAGAACATCGAAAACAAAGCTCATATGCGAGATTTATGATTTTTCGAAAATAACAAAACAATACCTACGTGTGGTGATGTGGGCCCCTCGTATGGCAACACGTGGCAAGACAGAAGGCGATACCTTCTACGATTCAACGGCATGGAAAAATGAGATGATGACACATGGTAGCATCTAGGAGGATGCAAAATGCCACGACATGGTGCACCCTTCCGATCAGCTATAAATAAAGCTCGAAAATGGCTCATTTCTTACACCAAATCACTTTAATTTCTCAGTAGACTTCTCCTACCCTGAGGCCCGATCTTCCTGAGCTCCCAACCACTTTTCCAATGAGAACCATCATTGTATAAATCGTGCTTCAAATGTGAGTTTCAAGACCTCATTTTAAACTTTTTACCATTTTCGGGGGAGAATACATGCTAAATATTACTATCTGCTATATATTGATTGTTATTATCATTATGTTATACATGTTAATATATATAAATATATCATATTATTGGTAACCTCGTTATAAAACTTAGAAATTGGCTTTACCATGTCGTTATTCTGCCCATATAATATGGATAATTATAATACTATTTCGCTACTTTGTCTGTATAATATGGATAACTATTATATCATGTCGTTACCTGGCTCATATAATGTGAATAATTATTATACCCTGTCCTAACATTAACATCCCGACTCCCAGGTATGAATTCCAATAATTTTTATTCATCATTTAAGACCTACTCGACGAGTTGGAGGCCCCAACTCATCGTATTGAAACCGATCAGGCCGTGTGATTTATGGGACCTACTCGACGAGTTGGAGGACCCCAACTCGACGAGTAGGAGGTGAATGGAAAACCCTAATTTTTAGGGTTTGCACCCTATTTAAAGGACTTAACCCACATCCTTTGGCCTCCCTTATCACCTCATTACCCAGAGAAGGAAAACCTAGCCGTTCTTTACCACTTCCTTGTGTGTGTAAGCGTAGAAGGTCATTTTTGTGCTCTTTTGGAAGGGTTTTGAAGCTTGAAGAGGTTAGAGCAAAGGAAGAAGCAATAGACCCAACATCTACTCTGTGTTAGCAACCATTTGGAGGTAAAAAGTCTTTACCTTGGCTTTTCATTTCTCAGATCTTCCCTTGTGCAAGAATATGATCATTCTTAGTGCAAAATGGGGTCATTCTCAGATTTGAGCTTGTCCAGAGGTGGTGGTTTCAGATCTGGACACCTCTCGGCCTCCATGAACATAAAGTGGTCGACTTTAGCTAGTCTTGGCGCTCCTCCATTCCCTAAACCTCTTATTAAGCTTAGTTTTAGTGTTTTAATCGCTTTGAAGCCTTGCATGCACGTAAAGTTAGCAACTTTACGTGGTATCTTAGACTTAAGAGGGTAGATCTGTAGTTTGGGGTCTTGGAGTCGACTGGAAAAGGCTGAACACATTAAGACAGGAAGAACTCGATGAGTTGCGTAGCCAACTCGACGAGTTGATTAAGGTTTACCCGCCTTTTGGATACTGAGTGAACTCGGTGAGTGGGTGAGATGACTCGACGAGTTAACACGAGTTTTCCTGATCTTCTGGACACTGCATGGACTCGACGAGTTGTTTGGTAACTCTACGAGTTGACTTGGGTTTTCACAGTTTCTGAGTTCTGAAGGAACTCGACGAGTTGCTAGATGCACTCGACGAGTTGGGTCAACAAGGATTGTTAACCTTGACTGTTGACTGTTGACTGTTGACTTTGACCAGGGTTGACCAAGTTTGACTTTAAGTGTATTTTTGTAATTTGGGATTATAGAATTGGTTTTGTGATGATTGTAGGTGTTAGAGTTTGGAGCTGTGATTCGGGAGCTTGATTCTTTCAGTTCAGTTCGACATTATGATGTGAGCTCTTCTGACTATATCAACAGGGTCTAAGGCACCAAGGCCGACCCTTTTGGATTGTATCCTGGTTAAAGGAAGATGTTATGTTATTGAGCTATTAGATCCGTATCCTGGTTATATATGATGATGCTATGATTAGTTATCTGTTAGATATGTATGATTATCTGTACATGTTAGCTAGCGAATGATATTATGTGTTATTTGTATGATTGGAGGTGGGTTGAGGCGGTCCTGCTTTGTGCTCTAGGCCAACATACCCAGGGTGGCCCGGATAGACTGCAGACCCCGTAGGGTGTACTAGTCAGGCCGAAGGCTTGTAGAACGGTCCGGACAGGCTGAAGGCCCGTTAGGGCAGAACAGACATGCTAAAGGTTCTGAGAGTGGGTCAGATAGACTGAAGGCCCGGTGAGGGTGGTCTAGTCATACTGTAGACTCTGAGAGTGGACCAAATAGACTGAATGTCCGGTAAGGGCAGACCAGTCGTACTGTAGACTCTATATATGCATGATATTTGTATGATATTGTTATGGTTTGTATGGCGTTGGTATTTTGGGGGAACTCACTAAGCTTTAGGCTTACAGTTGTTGATTTTGTTGCAGGTACTTCAAATGATCGCGGGAAGGTGAAGGCGTGATCGTGCACCTCCTCACATTTTATGAATTTGATTTCTGGGATACTCTGATATGAAACTATTTTGAAAACAATTTGTAATAACTATTGGTTTTTGAATGCTTTAAAAAGTTATAAATTGGCATGATTTTTATGGATCTTACAAGTTGGTATCAGCACCTTGGTTTTAGTGAACTGAAGAAACACTCGTGTGAATCCAGTCTCAAACTAAGGACAACATTTTCAAAATGATTTTCAAATGGTTTTCAAAATACTAAAGTAGGATGCAAGTGTACAATCAGTCGAAGCCAGTAAGTAGACCCTAAAATACCTTACGGTTATTTGATATTGTGATATGTTAGAACAACATGCTAGTGATAGGGGATCTTCAGGAATTGCATGATAGAATTGCCTGATTTTATGATGCCTGATAGACTAGGGTTCTTCTTATATGAAATTGACATCATTATTCTAGTTGCTTGGTGTATGCATCACGACTGTATATAACTAAGATCTTATAGCCTGAGAATGTTTAGTTTGGCCTTATTTCATGTTCTTGTTTGATGAAGGGCTTAGGATAGGATCAGGTATTCGAAAGTATATAGGGTCCAATGTTATATATGGCTAGCATACACGAGTGCTTCAAGGTTGGTGGAAGTTTCATGGATGAGTTGTGTGGGGTCAGTCGGCCAGTTATGTGATATTTAGCCTGCCTCTAGGAGTGAGGATTGAGCACTGACCTATGTTTATGTATATGGTTAGGGTGTTGTGATGATACTTGAGACAAAGATGGGTAGGTGTGGAAGGTAGTATGGGCCCGTACTACTGAAAGCACAGGACCCATATACGTAGCAAGGAAGTCACAACCCCTAGGGCTTTGTTGGGAGTTGGTTCCCCGTTATTATATGGAATATCTGATATCTTCCTGGTATATTTTCAGAATGGTGGTTACAAGGCGATTTGTGACCGGATCCGGATCAGGATCAGGGGAGGGCAGTTAGGGCGGATCAGCAGTGCCGAGACCATTGGTCAGATGAGACCAGATGAGTTGGACGCCAGGATTAGGGAGATCCTGCATGATGAGGTTGCTACACTGTTCCGGGCTCAGTTCCCAGAGATGTTTGGGTCTATTAAGACCGCTATGGTTGAGTACTTCGATGGGCGCTATACAGCCATTGCTGAGACGGCTGCCGCTACAGCTTCCGCAGCCGTAGCAGCTGCATGAAGTGGGGCCAGTCGGGATTTCCAGTACGGGGAATTTGATAACACGAAGCCCCCGACTTTTGATGGGACTCAGGACCCGATCATAGCCATGAGGTGGCTATCTAGCATTAAGGGATGCTTTTTCACATGCTCGTGTCCTACTGATCAGAAGGTCATGTGTGCTCTGAACCTGCTGAGGTCCAGAGCAAAGGACTGGTGGAGATTGATGACAGGGTCGTATTCTGACGAGCAGAGAGCTGCAGTGACATGGGATCTTTTCAGGGAGAATTTCCGCTCCTGCAAGATTCCACGGGTCGAGTGAGAGCGGCTGGCTCAAGAGTTTTTGGAGCTGAGACAGGTTATAGATTCGGTGACGGAGATCACCCGTGTGTTTACCGAGAAGGAGATGGTTTTCCCGGAGTTTTCTTCTGAGCAAGCTTAGATGACACGTTACCTGAGCATGCTCAAGACTGACATCAGACACTTTGTTGCTACTCAGCTCGGTGATACGTTACTAGAGTTACAGGAGGCCGCTAGGCGGCGTGAGCTGGAGATTGAGTTGCAGTTGAGAGAGGAGAGGCAGGCCCCGGCACAGTCAGAGCTGGCGCCGAAGTGGTCTAAGACCGCCGATTCTAGGTCTGGAGGCCAGCGTGACCGCACTTCTGGAAAGTGTGGGAAGGGTCATTCGGGAGTTTGTCGATCAGGTAGTGGGTGCCGCAATTACGGCAAGGAGGGGCACTTTGCGAGGGATTGCCGCCAGTTACCCCCGGTTCAGGATATAAGGATTTGCTATCACTGCAATTAGGTTGGTCACATGAAGGCCAACTGCCCATTGCTCGCCGCTAAGCCGTCTGAGGCTCCCGCGCCAACTATAGTGAGGATTACTGACGGGAGTCAGGGTAGAGCAGAGCCCCTGAGGGCTCGGGGACGTGCCTTCAGCTCACAGCCGAGGAGGCCAGGACAACACCAGATGTGATGGTTGGTATGTTTCTATCATTTATCTTATTGATTATATATATTTATTGCTTATATGTTTGTACCTATGTTAGGTACGTTCTTAGTGAACTCCTTATTTGCTCTGGTATTATTTAACTCGGGGGCGAGGTGGTCTTTTGTCTCGCAAACTTTTAGTAGGGAGTTCGGTTTGCCCTTAGGAGAGCTAGAGTGTCCGTTGTGAGTCTCCATCGCCAACTAACACGAGATTTCTTCTTCTTCCGTCTATCAGGGTAGCGTTCTGGAGATCTTCGGGGTATCCTTCCCAGTTGATTTGATTCTGATTCCATGGGGGAAGTTTGTGTGATAGTGTGTATGGACTGGCTGAGTTGATTCGGTGCCATGATCGACTGTGAGGGTCAGCGGGTGGTAGTTCGAACCCCAAGTAGGGGAGAACTGGTTATCTACGGAGATGACACCAGGTTGGGTTCAGGGTTCTGTTCAGCCGCCAGGGCTCGACAGTATATTCAACATAGGTGTGGGGGTTAATTGGCTTATGTGGTGGATACGCGGGTTATGGATCAAGTCACGGTGTCAGACGTTCCAGTCGTCCGAGAATTTGCTGATGTATTCCCGGAGGAGTTACCCGGAGTGCCTCCGGAGAGGCAGGACGAGTTCAGGATCGACCTCCTGCCAGGTGCGGCCCCTATCGCCAAGGCGCCGTACCGATTGGCACCACCTGAGATGTAGGAGCTGTCATCTCAGCTGCAGGAGCTGCTAGGAAAACAGTTCATTTGTCCGAGCAGTTCTCCGTGGGGAGCGTCGATTCTCTTCGTCAAGAAGAAGGATGGTTCACACCGGATGTGCATTGACTACCGAGAGTTGAACAAGTTGACGGTGAAGAACCGTTATCCACTACCATGGATCAACGATCTCTTTGATAAGCTACAGGGAGCATCTTGGTTCTTGTAACAACCCGATATTTCGAATCAATGTAACGATCCAAAGTCAAAATTGGTAACCTATCTTAATATAATATGAATAACGTCAAAAATGAAATGTTCAAAAATCTCAATGTGAATGTACTAAGTGGTAGATATCGTATCAAGGTTTTCAAAAATATAAAGAACAAAAAAATCCGAGTTATAACGAAGAAGTTATGAACAATCGAATATCCGCAACAAAACCGACAACACACTGTTAAGCGTAAAACACGAAATTTCAATAAAATACTTTTTAGCCTTAAGTATCTAAATGAAAGTTGTGGATATCACTAAACCGTAAGCATACATAAAACGAACATCCAAATCTGACTTCGTATGAGGAAGTTATGATTTTTCGAAGTTTCAGACATAACAGTAGACAGCTAAAAACTCGAAATAGAGATCGGACGACTTTTAGCCAACGCAACCTTAACGAGAATCGAAGATCTCATCAATAGTAATACAACGGTAAAAAGACAGACAAAAACGGACGTCGGATGAAGAAGTTATGGATTTTTAACGGACTTTTCCAGTCCCGACCTGTTAAAAAAATAATATTAAAAATATATTCAAAATTAGCTGACGGAGTCTAAGCGAAAGTTGTAGAGCATAATCTCACCTACGTGTGGATATAAAGAACGTTGAAAACGGAGATCGTATGCAAGAGTTATGATTTTCTGAAGTTTTTAAATAATTAAAATATATAAATTTAATTATTTATTCGGATAATATCCGAAGAGCTGACGAGTCCGATCTGATCCGAAGGGTACGCCCAGCGTACCGAGGAGTACGCCTCGCGTACATGTCGACACCGAGGTACGCCCTGCGTACGAGATAGCTACGCGCAGCGTACAACTGCTTTCCTCGGCCCAGAAGCGACCACGTTGCACCATCCGGAGCTCGCCACCTGGAGGTCTGATCCGAACTACGCCCCGCGTAGAGCTTCGTACGCCCAACGTACGTGCGAGGTTCATCCCCTATAAAAAGGGAATGCGAGGCTGCCGAGTTCTTTTGCTCAGTTCTTCTCATTCCCGTGCTTTTGCTCTGCGTTTAACCCCTCGAAGCCATCCCGAAGCCTCAGTTTTCATATCCAAGTTCCAAAGGAAGTTTTATGCTCCCGAGATTCCCGAGAATCCCGAGAAATCAGCTTTCTCCTGACGAAGTTCTGATTGATTTTTGTCTCACCTTCTTCAAGCTACCAAGTGAGTTCATACCCCTTTACCCTCATGGAATATAATATGTTTTATAAATGGAAATATGTTTTATTTATAAATCTGCATACTACATCATACCAAGGGTAACCATTTTAACTACAACATCATGTTTATACAAGAAAATGCAACTCATTATTATGCCTTTGTTAACACTGTAGAAAGGGTAAGCTTTTCAGAAATCATTCATATATATTTCAAAATACGTGACTTAATTGAGAATATGTGAGTCAATCGTCTTCACCATACCTGTCAAGGTACCACTAGAAAGCCCTGTTTTATAACCAGAGTCTCTGTTGTGAGAACGTGATACGTGTGTATAGATCTATACGGGACTGGTGATCCCGCACCCTGACTGTTAGCTACAGTCCGCGGGGTGACAAATATCATATCGCTTCGACGCCTGAAGAACGTCGCCGCAGGCAAATCCATCGTAGTACGGTTATGAAAACTCACAGGATAGACAATTATTATGTTATTTATGTTTTTGCGGGAAAAGTAATATTACAATTATCTTTACGCGAAATTACAAACTTCTTATAGTTTTGTTTACTAATAAAACTTTGCATCATTATTTTAAGTATGACATATTTACTTACAAAATCATAGTCTTGGACATTTGAGACTACTCTCCACTGTTAGGAAAATATAGGTTTTTCCTGATTCAATACATTCATATTATACAAACAAAGATTCATAACTCCTTTCATGAGAAAATATCGGATTTTCTAGGAAAACAAACACGAAGCTTTCGAATGTCATATATTTATACAAATATATACTTATGAACTCACCAACTTAAATGTTGACACTTTTTCTTTGAAATAACTTGTATTCTCAGGAAATCGCTAAGCCAGGTAGCAACTACTTTTGAAGACTAACGCGCTGGCGTTAGTAACATATTTTGGATCACCATATTGTATTTGATATTTAAACATGCAACACTTTCAATCATGTAAACTTTTCAAATATATATGTTATGGTGGTGTGTACTTTCTTTACAATTCAATTGTTATGATACTGAATATGACGTCCTCCGCCCCCGAACGTTTCCGCCGTTCAGGTTTGGGGGTGTGACAATTCTCCAAGATAGATTTGAGATCCGGGTACCATCAGGTCAGGGTACAAGAGGAGGATGTGGAGAAGACCGCGTTCCGGACTCGTTATGGACATTACGAGTTCGTGGTGATATCGTTTGGGCTCACCAACGCGCTAGCTATATTTATGGACCTGATGAATATTGTATGCAAACCGATGCTCGATCGCTCGGTTATCATATTCATAGATGACATCTTGGTGTATTCCAAGACCAGAGAGCAGCATGAGGAGCATCTCCGCGAGCTACTGGGAGTTTTGAGGCGAGAATGGCCTTATGCCAATTTCTTGAAGTGCGAGTTTTGGTTGCGAGAGGTTTAGTTCCTTGCACACCTCGTTAACCAGGAGGGGATTTTGGTCGATCCGGCCAAGATCGAGGCAGTTATGCAGTGGGAGGTCCCTAAATCTCCCTCGGATATCAGGAGCTTCTTGGGATTGGTAGGGTACTACCGGAGATTCATACATGATTTCTCCAAGATTTCAGTACCCCTCACTCGTCTGACGAGGAAGGGGGTGGATTTACGGTGGGGCCCTTAGCAGCAGAGGGCATTTAAGACCCTCAGACAGCGACTTTGCGAGGCTCCAGTATTGACTCTCCCGGAGGGAGTTGAGGATTTTGTAGTGTTCTGTGATGCATCCCTCACAGGACTGGGAGTCGTCCTCATGCAGAGAGGACGAGTGATAAGCTACGCGTCGCGGCTGTTGAAGCCGCATGAGACGAGATATCCCACAGACGATTTGGAGTTGGGAACAGTGGTATTCGGTCTCAAGATTTGGGGACATTATCTTTACGGGGTCCGTTGTACCATATATATGGACCACAAGAATTTGAGACACATCATGGATCAGCCGAATTTGAACATGAGGCAGCGTAGGTGGCTGGATGTAGTCAAGGATTATGACTGCGATATCCTTTACCATCCGGGTAAAGCGAACGTTGTGGCAGAAGCCCTGATCTGCAAGTCCGATAGATCTTCTATTCCAACTGCATGTATGAGGATATCAGTGGATTCTCCACTTGTGAGCTTGCTCAGGGAAGCTCAGGCTGAAGGTGTACGATAGGAGAACTGGAAGCTTGAGAGGATTAGGGGTGAGATCACCAGATTCGTGCAAGATAGTCGGGGATTGTTGACCCGTTGTGGTCGGGTCTGGGTTTCGATGTCTGGTGGGGTCAGACAGATTGTACTGGAGGAGGCTCATAAGTCTCGCTTCTCTATTCACCCGGGGGCCACCAAGATGTATCGAGATCTGAGTTTGAGTTACTGGTAGCCGTGCATGAAGCGAGAGATCGCTTGGTACTTCAAGAGGTGTTTGACCTGCAAGATGGTCAAGGCCGAGCACCAGAGGCCGCATGGAAAGCTGCACCCTCTTGAGGTTCCCATGTGAAAATGGGAGCAGATCACGATGGGCTTTATCACCAAGTTGCCGAGGACGGCGATGGGATATGATGCTATATGGGTCGTTGTGGATCGACTGACCAAGAGCGCCCATTTCCTAGCCGTTCGGTAGAGTTCATCGGCCGAGAAGTTGGTCGATGTATATATCCGTGAGATCGCTGCTCGGCCTGGGGTGCTTTTCTCTTTTGTCTCATACCGTGATGTGCGATTCACCTCCCATTTCTGGCAGAAGTTCCATGAGGAACTGGGCTCGAGACTGCATTTTAGCACCGTATACCCTTTGAAGACAAACAACGAGAGCGAGCGGACTATTCAGACCCTCGAGGATATGTTACGGGCCTGCGTTACTGACTTTGGTGGGAGATGGACTCCCACCTACCCCTTGCAGAGTTCTCCTACAACAACAACTTTCATTCTAGCCTTGGTGCTCCGCCTTATGAGTTGTTGTATGGACGGAGACGTTGTACCCCAGTATGTTGGGGCGAGGTTGGACACAGGGTGATGGGTCGGACCGAGGTGGTCCTGCAGACTACCGAGATGATACAGCAGATTAGGCAGTAGCTACAGACTGCTCAGAGTCGGTAGAAGAGTTACGTCGACTGGCGTCGATCTGAGTTGGAGTTTCAGGTTGGTGACATGGTACTATTGAAGGTCTCACCCTGGAAAGGTGTGATACGCTTCACGAAGAGGGGGAAATTGTGTCCCCGATACATCGGGCCATTCAGGATTATTGCCAGGGTTGGCAAGGTGGCGTATAGACTAGGTCTTCTGAAGGATCTCAGTCACATTCACAGCACTTTCCACGTTTCACAGTTGCGAAAGTGCATATTGGACGAGAATTTGGTTGTGTCGTTGGATGACATTCATGTGAGCGCCTGAACTATGTCGAGAGGCCCATAGTTATATTGGAGAGAAAGGTGAAGGTTTTTAGGAACAAGTAAATACCATTGGTAAAGGTACAATGGCAGCATAGGAAAGGATCCGAGTGGACTTGGGAGCCGGAGGCTGAGATGCGGGAGCATTATCCGGAGTTGTTCACCGCAGCAGACTTCGAGGACGAAGTCTAGTTCAATTGGGGGAGAATTGTAACATCCCGAATCCCAGGTATGAATTCCAAGAATTTTTATTCATCATTTAAGACCTACTCGGCGAGTTGGAGACCCCAACTTGTCGTGTAGAAGCCGATTATGCTGCGTGATTTATGGGACCTACTTAATGAGTTTGAGGACCCCAACTCGACGAGTAGGAGCTGAATGGGAAAACCCTAATTTTGAGGGTTTGCACCCTATTTAAAGGACTTCACCCACATCCTTTGGCCTCCCTTATCACCTCATTACCCAGAGAAGGAAAACCTAGCCGTTCTTTACCACTTCCTTGTGTGTGGGAGCTTAGAAGGTCATTTTTGTGCTCTTTTGGAAAGGTTTTGAAGCTTGAAGAGGTTAGAGGAAAGGGAGAAGCAATAGGTCCAACATCTACTATGTGTTAGCAACCATTTGGAGGTAAAAAGTCTTTACCTTGGCTTTCCATTTCTTAGATCTTACCTTATAAAGCATATGATCATTCCTAGTGCAAAATGGGGTCATTCTCGGATTTGAGCTTGTCCAGAGGAGGGGGTTTCAGATCTGGACACCTCTAGGCCTCCATGACCATAAAGTAGTGGACTTTAGCTAGTCTTGGCCCTCCTCCATGCCCTAAACCTCTTATTATGCTTAGTTTTAGTGTTTTAATCCCTTTGAAGCCTTGCATGCACGTAAATTTAGCAACTTTACATTGTATCTTATTCCTATGAGGCTAGATCTGTAGTTTGGGGCCAGGGAGTCGACTAGAAAGGGCTAAACACGTTAAGACAGGAAGAACTTGACGAGTTCTGTAGCCAACTCACGAGTTGATTAGGGTTTACCCGCCTTTTGGATATTGAGTGAACTCGGTGAGTGGGTGAGATGACTCGGCGAGTTGACAAGAGTTTTCCCGATCTTCTGGACACTGCATGGACTCGACGAGTTGTTCGTTAACTTGGCGACTTTAATAATTAGCAAAGACCCCTGCCTATATATATGTCAATGCTAGCGGGAGTATCGTTGATACCCTTATAATGTATTTGGATAATATATAATTCGTAGGAAACAATGTTCTAGCATATCAAGTGTAAAAGCTTGGCTTTGTTTGAGAAATTGTTTCATTATTAATCACATGGGAGAAACAATACACGTACTGAATGTAAGAATCTAGGGAAATAGATCTGACTAATTCATTACATTAAGCCAAAGTACATGAAATCTCAAAGGAACTCGAAATAGTTCATGATGTATTCAATGAAATTGAGCATCACTAATGTCCTAGTCCTAGTATTGAGCTAGAAAAATGATTCATTTGCCACATGCTTCTGCCTATAGGATCGATCATGTATGTTCCGTAATAATGAAGATGACATATACTAGATCTGATGTCTTGTATGTATTGAGCATGACAGGTTGGATCAGATCAATTTGGAAAAAAAATCAATGAATCAAATTGAGTAGAGTCCTTAGTGTCCTAGGAGGAAAAAGTTGATGATCATTGTATGGAAGAGATCAATATAAAGGTTATACTGATGCTATGTTCCGTAATAATGAAGATGATTCCGTTTGTAGTCAAGATTTATGCTTTTATGGAATTGTGAAGTATTAGCTTGGAAGAGTACCAAGTAATATACCATAGTAGATTTAAGTATAAACTTCGAGTATGTTGCAATTAGTTAAGAATGTAATGAAAGCAATGTGACTAAAAGAGATTCATTAGTAACATCATTGTTGAATACAATCATTGATGGTCCATATGATGGTTCTTGTGATTGTAAGGGTGTGCTTTCCTCGAGTATTGATCCCAAGTCGAACAAGCACACAAGACACATACTCACTAAGTATCATAATATATTATATTTGTTCAAATGTGAATACATCATAGTCAATATAATCATATCTAAAGGAAAACTTGTCGATCCATTCGCTAAATCAACAAGTCTCATAGTAAGACATGGTCATGAGGAATTTGATTTGCAACTTATTTGACTTGAGCACACTTGAACAAGTTTGTTTTAATGTAGAAAGATATAACAATATGAATTGTATTCATTTTGATTTTTATTTAGTAGAGACTTGATAAAGAGCATTTGTGGCTATCAAACTTGTGTTATTCATTACTGTGTTTCATTTTTCCATATTTAAACCCACGTTTGGAATATTTAATTATGTTCAAGACTCCACAGTTGGTTATAAGCTTGGGAGTGAGTATTTGTTAAAGGCTATTTTATGCATCTTATAGGGTAGTTTTTATTATTGTTTTAGCATTATATTTTGTACATTTGCATGTCATTTGTTTAAATAATGTTCAGCTCATGTATTTCATTAGAATTCCCGTACTGCTCATGTTTTTATGTTAATTTCGAATAGTTCAAGTGGAGCAGTGCTTTGGGAGCAGCTAGATGCATGTTTGGAGCTTAAAATGGAGCTTGGGACTTATGAAGGATTATGAGGAATGCTTGCAAGATGCTTTGGTCAAGAAATATTTGATCGAATTGATCACACGAAGATAGAATCTGCAATTTAAAGTAAAAGGATGTTGCTGGCAGCTTTGACCCCCTGTCAGTATTTTGACCATATCGCATGAACCGTAACTCCGATTGACGCGATTCAAAATGATATGAAAAGTAGACGAAATTGCGGACGTCCTAAGGAAAACATGCGATCGCAAATGAGTTCCATGCGATCGCATGGAGACTTTATTCGATCACATCTTTGCTCGCAACATGGATTCGAGGTTTTTTTGTCCCAAAAATTCATCCGGGAGTAAAAAATAAAAACATGCGATCGCAGATTTGCTATATGCGATCGCAGGTATCCCATAAAGTGCCAAAATAGCATCCTACTTCATTAAAAAGGCCACATGATGCGTTTTCTCAAAACATGCGCTCGCAGCTTTGAAACATGCGATCGCATGCGCATCGTTTTTGCTGTTGGACATATAAATAGACCCTAATAGCATTCCAGTAAGCTAAGTTGGAGATTCCAGAGGTACCAGATGACAATAATACGATTTTGGAGGCGTTTCTTCTCCGATTTTTAACGATTTCTAAAGATCTAAAGACTGTGGATCATCTCCTTCAAGTAGATTAGTAAAATTAGTTGTTTGATGTCTCTTTTCATTTGTTTTTATCAGATTTTAGCCATGTCTGGCAAAAACATAGTTTTCAGTTTTGCAAAGACGAGTACTTTTCATGTGATTGATCATTAGATCAGGTTTTTTATTTGTGTTTCTATCTTGATTCTTCAGTTTTGTTCTCAATGAATGTTTGGTTTTAAATTCTTGTTAGTCTGGTCAGCTAGGGTTTTATCATTCCAGTTAATCAGTTAATAGAATCCATAATTGTTCTTGTCAACTGGTAAAAGTAACAAGTATCATATTGGTTCTGTTTTGGGATTTAAATCTGATACAAACTGAAAAATCATATATTTACGCTTCCGAGCCTGTGAGAAGTATTAGATATTGTTGGGAATTTTACATAGATTATAATGCAACTTTTCTGATCTTAATTAAGAGCTTGTTCGATTAGACAGAAAAAGTTAGGGTTAATTCAAAGAGCTTGTTTTGATTAACTAATTTAGGTAAAAGAGATTATACTAGAGCTTGTTAGTTTTTCTCAATACTAGCTTAGATAGAACACATCTCAAATAATTAGGTTAATATTGTTTGCATGATTAGGAAAGTCACAGCAGAACTGAAATCATTTTTATTATTGATTTTCATTTATTTTAATATCACTGCATTCTTAGTTTTTAGTTTAATCAAAATCCCCATTCTTAATAATTTATGTTTTGACTAGATGTGTCTGATGCAGAAAGGTATTGAATTTTAGGCTGTGTCCCTGAAGATTCGACCCTGCTTCCCTGTGCTATATTTTTAGTGCAACCAGGAGTGATAATTTATTTGCTTAATACGCGCGCGACAGCGTGTTAACAAATCGACATCGTTGCCGGGGACACGGTGCTTTCTAATAGTTTTATGCCAATAATTTTCGTTCAGGTACACCTTTAGTTTTTGATCCAGAAATCGAGCGAACTGCAAGGAGACTGAAGAAAGAGGCAGCAAGAAAGAAACGGTTAGGTGGTCTCTTTGGTTCATCATCTTCCTTACCTCCAGAAACCTCCACACCACAAGGCACTCCGTTGTGGAACCAATCAGATCTGTTTATTCCGAAAGTACCCCCATCTTCTCCTCAAAACAACCCATATAAAACTTACTCCCCACCCTCTTCCGTTAAAACTGAAACCACAGACTCTTCAGAAACCTAATATGAAGGATCAACCATGAGTGGAGACGAAGAAGAAAAGACCCTTAGAGAGTAGGCCACTCAAGAAGTTAATCAACAACCCCTCGGCAACACGTTTCCAGAAGCCCAAAACTTCAAACTCAAATCTAGGCTTATTCATCTTCTTCCCACTTTTAGAGGATTGGAAAACGAAGACCCACATAAATTCCTCAAGGAATTTCATATGGTTTGTTCAGGAATGAAGCCACATGTTGTTAATGAAGACCAGATCAAACTAAGGGCATTCCCCTTTTCGGTTCAAGATGCAGCAAAGGAGTGGTTATATGACTTCCCGTCCGGTTCAATAACAAGCTGGAACGAGCTCGCCAAACTTTTTCTGGAGAAATATTTTCCCGAGGCGAAAGTGTTAGATTTGCATAGAGAAATTCTCGGTATCAAGCGAAGGAAAAGAGAAGCTATCCACACTTATTTGGAGCGGTTCAAGAAGTTGTTGGTCCGATGTCCACAACATGGCATTAGTGATTACTAGTTATACCAATGTTTTTGCGAAGGCTTAGTACCCATCGAAAGAAGACTTATAAATGCATCAAGCGGAGGGTCACTTTCAGACATGACACCAACGGAGATATGAACATTAATCGAGAAGCTGGCCAACGAATCAAAACACTCGGCAACTGAAGAAGAGTGGTATCCGGACCAGCCAAGAGGGATCAAAGAAATAAGTAATGCCCACCTGGAATCTAAGATTTCAGAATTGACTAAGGTTGTCCTTCTGCTAACAAAAGAGAAAGGTATCGAGTCAAAAGTCAAAGCTTGCGGGATCTGCTGCAAAACTGGGCACCCAACTGATATGTGCCCAATATTGCAAGAGGATACAGTTGCAATCAAAGCTGTCGGGGGCTACCAACAGAATTTTCAAAATAATTATCAGCAGAAACAACAATTTTAGCCTCCACCCGGATTTCAGCAACAACAAAATTTTCAACATCCGGGTCTTCAGCAAAATTTTCAGAATCAGCAGAATTTCCAGCACCAGAATTTTTTGCAGTCTTCGCAGCAACATTCTGGCAGCTCTAGTATAGCCTTAGAGGATATTGTTAAAACTCTGGCTACCATCACTCATGCGTTCCAGAACGAAACCAGATCCAGTATCAAAAATCTAGAGCACCAGGTGTCTCAACTTTCCACTTCTATGGGTCGACTGGAATCTCAAGGAAAGTTACCAGGGCATACATAAAACACTCCAAAGCTTGCGGGATCTGCTACAAAACTGGGCACCCAACTGATATGCAGAATTTTCAGCAAAATTTTCAGAATCAGCAGAATTTCCAGCACCAGAATTTTCGGCAGCCTTCACAGCAACATTCTGGCAGCTCTAGTATAGCCTTAGAGGATATTGTTAAAAGTCTGTCTACCATCACTCATGTGTTCCAGAACGAAACCAGATCCAGTATTAAAAATCTAGAGCACCAGGTGTCTCAACTTGCCACTTCTATGGGTCGACTGGAATCTCAATGAAAATTACCAGGGCATACATAAAACAATCCAAAGCACAATGTGAGTGCTATTTCCTTGAGAAGCGGGAAAACATATGAAGGCCCAACCGCATCTAAACCAGAAAACGAATCTGAGGAAGAATTTGAAGAATTTCTGGTCGAAGAAGAAGATTTAAAAGAGTCTGAAAAAGAAGAGGAGGAATATGAAGAGGTGTTGGTTGAAGAAGGATCCGAAAAGCTGAAAGAAAAAGAAACTCCAACACCACTGAAGCTGAATCTGAAAGAATATAAGCCCTTACCCCCATTCCCATCAAGATTGACGAGTACGAAACGTGAAAGATAGGAAGAGGATATCATGGAAATTTTTCACAAGGTTAAGGTAAATCTTCCACTTCTGGATATTATCCAACATATCGCTCGCTATGCTAAGTTTCTTAAAAATTTATTTGTTTCTAATAAAAAACTAAAATTTAATGAAATTTTGAAAGCTGGCAAAAATATATCATCTATTTTACAAAAAGGTTTGCCTCCAAAGTGCAAGGATCCGAGGATTTTTTCAGTTCCTTGTAAATTGGGGAACCTTAATTTTCCAAAAGCCATGCTTGACCTTGGTGCCTCAGTTAATGTTCTCCCATTTTCTGTTTTTGAAAAATTAAAATTGGGATCTTTGCAAAAAACCGGGACCATCATCCAGTTGGCGGATCATTGAATAGTATACCCAAAAGCTGTGCTTGAGGATGTTCTTTTCTAAGTGGGTGAGCTTATTTTTCTTGCTGATTTTTATATATTAGACATGGGAAACTTGGACACTTCAGACACAAACTCTATTATTTTGGGAAGGCCTATTATGAAAACTGCAAAACCGAAAATTGATGTTTTTAATGGCATGATTTCAATGGAGTTTGATGAGGAAGTGGTTAAATTTCAAATTAATAATGATGATTTTTCTTATGAAAATGTTTCTGTCAATTATATGGGTACCAACAGTCCTTTGTGTGAGGGCTGCTATGAGTTTTCTAATGTCTCTGTGCAAGGAAAATTTTTAGACAGGAATTCATCTGATAATATATCCAAGGAGCTGGCAGAAGATAAGCTTGGGGAGGTGGAAGAGGTTGAGCTGGAATCTGCTAAGAAAGAATCAGAGACAAATTTGAAAAGAAACAAACTTTTGGAAGAAAAAAAGGGAAAGGTGATTTCTGGTATGAATCTGAAACGAAAAGAATCTGAAGAGAAGATTTCTGGGAAGAAAAAGAAGTCTAATCATCTGAAGGACTTATCTGAAGACAATGTAGATTCTTTCAAGTCTGTTGAACAAGTCCCAAATCCACCAATCTTTCCTTATTTGAAAGGATCTGGAGTCACAAGAAAAAGAGTTGAGCTTCAAGGAAGTTCCAACTACACCAGTTCATAAATATGGTTGGGCAAAGTCGATCCAACGAATTTAAAATGGGCAGATTTTCGGGAGGCAAGAGATGGTCGTAGTTCCAAGCAAGCTTGGGGAAATCAGAGGATCGACAGAGTTGCTGAAATCCAAAATTTTCATCAATATCTTCGTCAAAATCAGATTCATGCAACCTTATCAGGTACATTCTTTCCTAGCCGCAATAATTTATTGAGTTGTTCATTCCGCTCTTAGCATTGAGGACAATGCATCATGTTAAGCTTGGGGGAGGGGGTTAGTGTAAAATTTTGCATTTTTTGTTAAAAAAATTAAATTTTTCAGTTTTTCATTTAAAATTTTAAAATTTTATTTTTCTTTTTGCATTTTATTCTTCTGCATTGCATTTGCATATTTAAAAATGTCAAAACATCCAAAAATATTTTATTTTCCTTTATTTTTCTGCATTCATACAAAAAAGAACAAATTACTGAAATCGTCCCTGTGGTTTGGGTAAAATTGCACGTTGGGACCTAACTTTTTTTTTGCACTCGGACAGTCCCTAACATATCATTTTGTTGTGTCTACAGTCCCTTGTAGAGATAAAAAGACTATATTACCCTTGACATTTTCTTTTTCAGTTTTTCTATATTTATAAATTATTTATTAATTAAAGAAAATAAATTATAAGTAATTTATAAATAAGTGGGTCCAACTTACCATTTTCCCCTTCCCCTCCACCTTCCCCTCCACCTTCCACCTCCACCATCTACCTCCGGCAACCTCCGGCAACCTCCGGTAACCTTGGTTTATAAAATGAAAACCTGCAACTATCCCCACTACTCTTTATAAAATCAAAACATTCAATCAATACTAAGCCAAACCACAAATCAAAATCAAATCCTACAAAAAATGATCAATAATCAATCAACTACAAATTTGGAACATCAACTGAGGGGAGGCAATGGAGGGGAGGAGGTCGTTTTCTTGTTGTGATTCCCGTTGAGATTGATGTGATTCCGACCATCCAACCTCCAAACGACGACCATCTTCTTCTACCTTACACCGCCGCTTCCTCACCATCCACAGTTGGCTTGAGCTCCCACCACCCCACCCCAACTCACGAATAAATACCCAATAAAACCCTTTTCAATGGTTTTCTTCTGCTCGATTATCTCATTCCCCTCCCAAATCGGTAAAAGAACAGAACACTTACGCTGTATCTCTCGATTGTCTTCTTTCTCGACTGTATCTCTCGATTGTCTTCTTTCTTGACTGTCT
Source organism: Lactuca virosa (assembly GCF_052849685.1). Lineage (NCBI taxonomy): Eukaryota > Viridiplantae > Streptophyta > Magnoliopsida > Asterales > Asteraceae > Lactuca > Lactuca virosa. Next base: position 258,771,954 of record NC_136434.1, read on the forward strand.
GTTGATGAACCATGAGAAACATACTTTCACATTCTTCTTCTGGTTCGAATTTTGGGTTTTCGTGATATCGGGGTTGTCATCTGTCTCCACCCATATGCGTTGAATAAATTCTTCTTTAATCTGCATTCCATTGTTGCCTTTTGGTGTTGATTTGGATTTCAGTTGGTTTTTTTGCAGGTTTCGTTTCTTGATTTGGTTTTGATTTGATTTTAGTTGATTTTGATTTGATTTCAGTAGGTGTAGAATGATGTAGAAAGAAATGACGGGGCGGAGGGTGAATCTAGGGCGAGGAAGATTTTTGATGGTGAGGGGTTCAATGTTCGCCGACGGTATAGGAGAAGGAAGGCCCTTGGAGAACGTGGCAGTCGGAGAAGATGAACCCACGGTGGCTGATTTGGGGTACAAATCTGGAACGTCAACTGAGGGAGGCAATGGAGGGGAGAAGATTTTTGTTAAACTTTTTTCTTAAAAAGATAATATTATTAGAATTTAAAATCAATAATAGAAAAATAGAAAAACAAATAAAAAATAAAAGAAAGGGTATTTTAGTCATTTCAGGTGTAGTAGGGACTGAACGTGCAACAAATATAAACAATAAGGATGGTCCGAGTGCAAAAAAAAAGTTAGGGACCAAACACGCAATTTTACCCAAACCACAAGGACGATTTCAGTAATTTGTTCTACAAAAAACTCAAAAAGATTTTTATTTCTAGTTATTTTTTTTATTTTCTGCATATCAAAAAATAATCAAAAAACTATAATTTACATAAGATGAGGATTTCTTTTTACATTCGATAGCTGGGTTAAGATGAAGTGTGATAGTTACAGAAAATAACAGTCTCATTACAATCAATTTTTAGAATTATATTTTCAAGTGTTTTAAATGTTTTCAATATAAACCAACATAAGAGTCGGATAATTTTTACAATGGAAGAGTGAGATGGAAAAACGAACAGTGTTTTGAAAATAATTTCCTTAGATGCCTTAAAAAGAACCTAGATTGGATAACCTTATCATTCCTTAAAGTATTGAACCCTATAGTTTCTGCGCCTTTTGAGGTTAGGAGGGAACTCTTGTTAAACCCACAATTTATTATCTTTTTTGAAGTATTGATGATATGGTGGGCCTCAAAGTAAAATTTGTGCCTGATCTATATATATGTTAGAAATGGTAAATCAAGCAACTTAAAGAAATCTGAAATTCAAAGTCAAATCTAAGTCAAGTTCAAGTCGAAATCAAGAAGTAAACAAGTTAAATTTGAAGAGTTGATCAAGACAGAAAACATGTGGTATAATGAGATTGATCCCTCGATAGTGGAATCATATGGGTAAGCTTAGATGTTCTGTCCATAATGGAGCTTACCGCGTTTACTGGACGAGTTCGGAAAAAAAAAAGGAGGGGTTGGTCAAGCTAAGTTTTTATAAACGAATTTTCGTGAAATTATTTTTAAAAATACACTATTTTCTCAAATTTAATTCGGCATAAAAGTTATTTGCTCAAGCTTGATTTAACTTATTAAATATGAAATATGAATCGTTAATACAAATTATTGGGACTGTTCTCTAGGTAGTGATTTCATTGGAGCTTCCTCATTGTGAAATTTGACCATGTGACAAAAAAAGTGAAGTATTTTAGTTTAAGTTTTTATTTTCTTTTATTTTATTCTAATTTCTTTTTATGTTATCTACATCTTCACATTTGTTTATAATGCTTTATTCTTTTTCTTACTTGAGGGAAAGTAAGGTTTAAGCTTGGGGTGATTTGTTAGATGCCATTTTATGCATATTATAGGGTAGTTTTTATTATCATTTTAGCATCATATTTTGTACATTTGCGTGTCATTTGTTTAAATAATGTTCAGCTCATGTATTTCATTAGAATTCTCGTACTGGTCATGTTTTTATGTTAATTTCAGATAGTTCAAGTGGAGCAGTGCTTTTGGAGCAGCTGGAAGCATATTTGGAGCTTAAAATGGAGCTTGGGACTTATGAAGGATTATGAGGAATGCTTGCAAGATGCTTTGGTCAAGAAACATTCGATCAAATTGATCACACGAAGATAGAATCTGCAATTTAAAGTTAGAGGATGTTGCTGGCAGTTTTGACCCGCTGTTAGTATTTTGACCATATCTCATGAACCGTAACTCTGATTGACGCGATTTAAAATGATCTGAAAAGTAGAAAAAATTTCGGACGTATTAGGGAAAACATGCGATCACAAATCCGGTCCATGCGATCGCATGGAGCCTTTATGAGATCGCATCTTTGCTCGCAACTTGGATTTGAGGTTTTTTTTGTGCCAAAAATTCATCTGGGAGTAAAAACTCAAAACATGTGATCGCAGCTTTGCTATATGTGATCGTAGGTATCCCAAAAAGTGCCAAAATAGCATCCTCGTAACGCTCTAAATTTTCAAACAAATTTTTCATTTTAAAAAAAAAAATCATAAAACACAACCTTATTTTCTCAAAAACCCAAATGTATAAGTTGTTAAAAACTCAAGACAACAAAATGTTTGATAATATCCCAGAATCCAAAAAAAACATAATCTCAAGCTGGTGTGTACAATCAAGCCGGCGCCTTCCCGCGATCCTGAGAGGTACCTGAAACACATTTCACACAACACTGTCAGCACGAAGCTTACTGACTTCCCCAAAATACCACACACAAATAGTTAGCCTCTTATGGGTATATCTCAATAAGGACCCTCCGGTCATGTGTCTCAGTGAAGACCCTCCAGTCTCACAACTCGAGTTGAACCCTCCAGTCAGGTATCTAATTGAAAACCCTCCGGTCTCGCAACTCGATTTGGACCCTCCGGTCCTAACTCAATGAGGCACAGAATAATATACATCATAAATCACAAAGACAAAATGCATGATATCAAATAACTCAGAATAAGCACATAAGACCCTCCGGTTAGTAACTCAAATAAGACCCTCCGGTCAATAACTCAAATAAGACCCTCCGGTCACACAATATTACCACTCAGGTAAGTATAGTGAGAAGACTCACCTCGTATGTAAGCAAGTAGGCCTCGTACTCAACGATCGGTCTAGACTCCGCCTACATATCATAATCATCTCTAATTAACACTTTTATAACAACAAATCTAAAAATGTTAAGCTAACCCTTTTTCTAACTCTCGGAAAGGGTGAAAGATCATTTTACCCCTCCATGGTCTCCATAATCCATAACTTGACCAAACCCTAAAAGTCAACGGAAGTCAACACTCGAGTCAACAGTCCATGTTGACCCAACTCGTCGAGTGCATCTATGCGACTCGTCGAGTTCCTCCTGTTCTCAGAAAATCGGGAAAAATCCAAATCAACTCTCCAAGTTGTCTCATCAACTTGTCGAGTTTTCTCATGTCCAGACTATTGGGGAAAACCCTTACCAACTCGTCGAGTTGGCTCACCAACTCTTCGAGTCCTTTCAGTTTATTCTCTCAGACGTTTTTAAGCAGAACTAAGGCCCATACTCTAGATCTAGCCTTCTAAGCTTGAAGTATCACGTAAAGTTGCAAGCTTTACGTCCATGCATGGCACCTCGGGCTCAAAATGCCAAAACATAGATCTATAGAGGGTTTAATGCATGAAAGTTGCCCAATAGCTTGATAAAGCTTGAATCTTTAGTCCCAAGGGACATAATATTGTCCAGATCTGAAGTCTCATCTTCAAGGTATGCTTAAACAACTAAAGGATTCAAAGAGAAGATGGAAATGGCCCTAAACTCCCTAGTGAAGAGATCTAACAAACAAATGGTCAAGGTGATAGCTTTTTACCTCCAAATGGAAGCTAACACTGAAAGAATACTGGATCCAAGGGCTCCTTCTCGTTCCATGCCTTTTGCTCCTCCAACTCCTCCAAAGAATGCACCAAATCAAACACTTTTAGCCTCTCTCTCTCTCTCTCTCTCTCTCTCTCTCTCTCACACACACACACACACACACAGATGATACCAGCTCGTTTAGGGTTTCTCTCAAGGTGCTAAAATGACCAGGGAGGCGGAATGAAGGGCTTAAGGTTCTTTAAATAGGGTGCAATCCTTGAAAATTAGGGTTTTCACACTCAGCTCCTACTCGTCGAGTTGGGGTCCTCCAACTCGTCGAGTTTCCCTAACAAAATGAACATAATTAATTAAATATTATACCTGGGAGTCGGGATGTTACAATTCTCGCCCACTAGAATGATACTTCGCCCTTGAAGTCATCTTCTGGAAACAACTTTGGGTACTGCTCACGCATCTCAGACTCCGGCTCCCAAGTCCACTCGGATCCCTTCCATTGCTGCCACTGAACCTGAACCAAGGAAACCTCTTTATTCCTCAAGACCTTCACCTTCTTATCCAAAATTGCCACCGGATTCTCAATGTAGTTTAGACAATCATCAACCTGAATTTCCTCTAAAGGGAGCATTGTTGTCTCGTCGGCTACACACTTCCTCAACTAGGGCACATGTAAGGTGTTATGGATCTGGCTCAACTCTGCAGGCAACTCTAACCGATAAGCTACCTTGCCCACTCGAGCGATCACTCTGAAAGGACCGATGTATCTAGGGCCCAGCTTGCCCCGCTTCCTGAATCGGATCACCCCTTTCCATGGGGATCCTTTCAGGAGGACAAAATCTCCGACCTGGAACTCTAGCTCGGATCGTCTCCGCTCCGCGTAACTCTTCTGACGACTCTGGGCTGTCAGTAACCTCTGTCTGACCTGCTGGATCTGATCTGATGTCTTGATCACTATCTTAGTGCTCCCCATCACTCTCTGCCCTTCCTCTCCCCAATAGATGGGAGTTCGGCACCTCCTCCCGTATAAAAGATCAAAGGTAGGCATACTGATACTGGAGTGATGGTTGTTGTTGTACGAAAACTCATCCAAGGGCAAGTAAGTGTCCCAACTTCCACCGATTTCCATAACACATGCGCGTAGCATGTCCTCGAGCGTCTAAACCGTCCGTTCGCTCTGCCCGTCTGTCTGTGGGTGGTAAGCGGTGCTGAAATGCAATCGGGTATCCAACTCCTCATGAAATTTCTTCAAGAACCTGGAAGTAAAACGCACATCCTGATCTGACACTATCGATGTTGGCACCCTATGTCGTGCCACCACCTCTCGAACGTAGATCTCGGCCAATTTCTCCGCAGAAGAGCCCTCACTTATAGCCAGGAAGTGAGCACTCTTCGTCAACAGATCTACAATCACCCATATCGCATCGACACCTCGCGCAGTCCTCGGTAACTTGGTAATAAAATCCATGGAGATCTGTTCCCACTTCCACAGGGAAATCCCCAAAGGTTGCAACAGGCCATGGGGACGTTGGTGCTCTGCCTTGACCTGACGACAATTCAAGCGTCTCTCGACTACCCATGCTACATCTCTCTTCATACAGGGACACCAGTAATCCATTTTTAAGTCCAAATACATCTTGCTGGCCCCCGGATGGATCGAGAATCTTGACCTATAGGCCTCCTCCATTAAAATACGTCGAGCTCCACCCATATATGGCACCTATATCTACCCATGGAATGTCATAAGTCCCTGACTATCAGCCTCAAACTCAGAAATATGCCCGATCACCCGCTGTCTCTTATGGTTCTCTGGTCTCATGGCCACCACTTGGGCCTCTCGGATGGTATCTAAGACTGGAGTCATCACCGTGATCCTCATGCACACATCTCGGATCGGATCACTCGTTGCTCTACGACTCAGGGCATCGGCTACCACATTAGTCTTGCCAAGGAGATACAAAATCTCATAGTCATAGTCTTTCACTACATCCAACCACCTCCTCTGTCTCATATTCAGGTTGGGACCATAAGGTACTTCAGGATCTTATGGTCCGTGTATATGGTACATCGGACACCATAAAGATAGTTGCACCAAATCTTGAGGGCGAATACCACCGCCCCTAACTCCAAATCATGGGTGGCATACCTCATCTCGTGAGGTTTCAGTTGCCTCGACACATATGCTATCACGCGCCCCCTCTGCATCAACACGACACCCATCCCCGATATAGATGCATCACAGTAGACTACGAAGTCCTCCACTCCCTTCGGAAGTGCTAATACTGGAGCTTTGCATAATCTCTGGCGAAGAGTCTCGAATGAAGCCTCTTGCTCGGGCCCCCAGACAAAAGTAACACCCTTCCTGGTCAAACTGGTGAGAGGAACGAAAATCTTTGAGAAATCTCTGATAAACCTCCGATAGTAACCCACCAGACCCAGAAAACTCTTGATCTCGGATGGGGATCTCGGCACCTCCGATCGCATAACTGCCTCAATCTTGGCCGGGTCGACCAAAATCCTATTCTGATTAACGAGGTGTCCCAAGAACTGGACCTCTCGTAACCAGAAATCACACTTGGAGAATTTGGCATAGAGCCTCTCCATCCTCAATACCCCAAGAACCTCCAGCATGTGCTCATCATGCTGTTCCCTAGACCTCAAGTACACCAAAATGCCATCGATGAACACGATCACCGACCTCTCCAACATGGGTCTGCACACTCGGTTCATGAGGTCCATGAATGCTACAGGTGCATTGGTGAGCCCAAAAGGCATCACCACAAACTCGTAATGCCCATAACGAGTCTGGAAAGCTGTCTTCTAAATATCCTCCTCACAGAATCTCATCTGATGATACCCAGATCTCAATTCAATCTTGGAAAACCAAGACGCCCCCTGCAACTGATCAAAAAATCATCGATCCTCGGTAATGGATAACGGTTCTTGACCGTCAGCTTGTTCAACTCCCGGTAGTCGATGCACATCCGGTGTGAACCACCCTTTTTCTTGAGAAAATGGATCGGCGCTCCCCATGGTGAGCTACTCGGTCTAATAAAACTCTTCCCCAGCTGATGCTGGAGCTGCGGGGACAACTCCTGCATCTCTGTCGGCGCAAGGCGATAAGGTGCCTTGGCAATAGGCGCCGCACCCGGAATCAGATCGATCCAGAAATCCACCTGCCTCTCAGGAGGCACACCCGACAATTCCTCAGGGAAAACATCCGGCTCAAATAAATCTTGGAAAACCAAGACGTCCCTTGCAACTGATCAAAAAATCGTCGATCCTCGGTAATGGATAACGGTTCTTGAACGTCAGCTTGTTCAACTCCCGGTAGTCGATGCACATCCGGTGTGAACCACCCTTTTCTTGAGAAAAAGGATCGGCGCTCCCCACGATGAGCTACTCGGTCTAATAAAAATCTTCCCCAGCTGATCCTGGAGCTGCGGGGACAACTCCTGCATCTCTGTCGGTGCAAGGCGATAAGGTGCCTTGGCAATAGGCGCCGCACCCAGAATAGGATCGATCCAGAACTCCACCTGCCTGTCCAGAGGCACACCCGGCAATTCCTCAGGCAAAACATTCGGGAACTCACACACTACTGGAACATCGGAAATAGAACTCGACCTCTCAGTGGCAACTCGCGTATCCATCACGTATGCTAAAAAGCCCATGCATCCTCGCTGTAGACTCTGCCTCGCTTTGGCGGCAGAACAGAAAGCTGATCCCGATCTAGTTCCCTCGCCATACACAGTAAGTACTCCCCCACTAGGGTCTCATATGGTCACCATCTGACGCTCACAGTCAATCACAGCTCCAAACCGGCTCAACAAATCCACGCCCACTATGATACAGACATCACCCATCGCTATTGGCACCAGATCTATCGGAAACTCAACACCGAAAATCTCTAATACACATCCCCGGAATACATCAGTGGCAAAAACCGCATGCTCATTGGCTATTGAAACCCTCAGTGGTCGACTCAACGCCTCATGTCTAACACTAATGTGACGACAAAAGGATAAGGACACCAAAGATCAACTCACACCCGAGTCAAATAACACCAAGGAAGGCACATAACTCATAAGAAAAGTACCTAACGCAACAAAGTATAAGCACAAACAGATCTCAAAATAACATAAATAAGGAGATACGTACCAGCAACAACATCAGACGTTGCGCGGACCTACTCTGCAGTCTACTGGAATGCTCTCCCACGAGCTCTCGGAGCCTCAGCCTTCCCGGGCCGACCATCAGTAACACGTAAAGAAGCAGGAGCAGAAGCTTGGGCTGATCCCTGTGTGAGCTGAGGACACTCGGCCCTCCGGTGGCCAGTCTAGTTGCAATGAAAGCAAACTGAAAATCCCTTGGGGCAGTCCTTCACCATATGCCCCTCCTTGCCACATTTGTAGCAAATCCCTACTCGGCAAAATCCCTCATGGCTCTTGCCGCACTTGCCACAAGTACGACCCTTCTGTTGAGAGAAAAACTTGGAGACACACTTGAACAAAAGTTAGAACAAGTATAATGCGGAATAGTTAATCTCAAAGGATCTAAAAGCTCAACAATAATATAGTTAGATAGTTATAGAGTTAGTTGCGGAAATGTAAAGGAATAGAAATGACAGCAATTGTTATATCAAGAAGACACTTAAGCTGATTCATAACAAGGAATGCATTCACTCCAAGTTAATAAGGAAGATCAAGCTTAGTGATTAAGTCTTACAGACTTGCTCCAAGGAGGGATTATGATCAGCAGAGTTATGATATGATTTAAGTAAGAAGAGATGAGTGAAGAAAGATAGAGAGATAACTTCAGAATGTGTATTCAGATAGAATGCATAAGTTATCGGTATTGAATACAAAGAGAGTAAGTCTCTATTTATAGAGACTTAGAAACTACACTAGATTACAACTCTATAAGCAGTTGTGCAAGGCATACTGGATAATAGAGTGTATTACATAAAAGACAAATAAAGTAATCTAGCTAAGTTGACTGCGGTAGCTGACTCCGGTTGCTGATGCGGTTGCTGATGAACAAGATTGACTCCGGGTGCTGAAACGTTGCGGTAGAGAGATGGTTGCGGTAGCTGAGTTCAAGAGGGTCACTTTTATGATTCAACAATTTCCCCCTAAGTGACCTCTTTAACTCCGGTTCAGCTATCAAGTTTGAGGAACTTGATCAAAATCCACCAGAACTTCCTTACGTTTTCCAACCATGTGATTCTTCTTGAGATCTCGAACTTGACTTCAGCGGTAGTATGCTTCGATCTTTCAATTGCGGTCCGGCAGATGTCAAGTTGTTTCTTGGTCAGGCGGTGCATGGCAGTCATAGGAATGAAATATTTGACGTTGTCAGTCTTCCTTTTGAATATGACTCCAAGTTCAGTGTAGTTTGTTGCGCCTAGAGATCTTTCTTGGAAGCCTTCGGTAGGCATTGGCACAGGTTCAAGCGGTGGGAGATCAAACTTCTTGAGGATGGTGGGGTAGATATCCGCATCTATCTTGGCAAAGTCATAGACCGTATCCCTCAGAAAAGAGTTGGCTTTTTCAAGCGCTATCTGCATTTTAGGGTGCTTTTCTGACTTGTTTTGGAACACCCTGGCAATAAGGAAGATTTCTTCCAGATTCATACAAGGAAAGTCTGCCTGGGTGCGGATGTAGTCGTGCTCCCTTTTGGTGAGGGTATACTGGATGTAGTCAGCCCTCATGAACTTCCGGACTTTGTAGTTCTTGACTGCGGATGGTCTATCGTTAGACCATATGTTTTCGATGGAGGAGGCATGTTTAGCGTGAAAAAGACTAAGTCTCTCAAACTCCATTGGCAGTCTCTTGTGATCTGGAAGGCTTTGGTCAAACTGCTCAAATACAGTGAAGTACTTGGCATTTGGAGAAATTGGTATATCCCAGTATCCATCAGCAGGGGGTTCAGCATAAGTGAGGTGTGGTCTGTAATCTTCGTCTAGGAGCCTGTGGTGCGGATTGATCCAAGAACTGATCAAGGACTCATCCATCATGGTGTCAAACCCGCATTCTCTCCAAATTAATTCTGCCAGCTTGGCTGCTTTCCAATCATGCTTCCTTTGAGCGGTGGCAGGGGAGTCTGTGGTGCTTGGAGAAGACATGTTTTCAGCCAAGTTCTTGAAGTGCGGAGGAGTCTCTGGCTTTTTGGGAGTATCCTTTGGAGGTAAAGTGTGAGGGGATGGAGTATGTTGAGATGGTTGCGGTGAAGGCTGCGGGGTGGGAATTTTTTCAGTGATGATGGGGGGACTCTGATGGATGGAAGTATCAGAGTGATGGACTTCTTCTTCTTCTTCACTTCCCCCTCTTGAGGGATGCAAGCCCGGTGCTTCCTCAAGCCATTGCTTAAGTCCATCCACCTTGTTGAAGACTTCTTGGAACTGAGCTTTGAGAGCTTCTGCCAATTGTTGGTTGTTTGGAGTGGAGGAGCTGAAAAGCAACTTGTGGATTTCTTTGGTGAGCTGGAGGATCTCAGGGCCATGGAAGTTGGAGGAAAGGGATTTCTTCAGTCTGTTGATGGTTGCTTGAAGAACAGAGATAGTGGACTCATAAGCAGTATGAGTCTCATCTATCAATTTCTGAGACTGAGAAGCTTGATCCGCGATGGCTGCTTGAAGAACTGTTTTGATTGCGGTCACCTCAGTGATGAGGCGTTCCGCTGCAGCCATGAAGTCCTTGTGGTCAGCCTTGCGGTTATTGTCAAGGGACCGGATCCCCATCTCTACTTTGAGAGAGATTCGTTCAGCAGCCATGCGTTCCCTTGTTTCCAGACGCTCTATTTGTTCAATCAGTGATTGCGGTCCTGGAGTGTCTTCAGGTTGCAGTTGAGTAGGCTTGACCGCATCCAAGATCTGATCGATTTTCGCTTGAAGGCTCATGTGATGGGTTTTTGAGCATTCTAACACTTCCTAAGTGTACATGCAACCCTAATAACCTTGAATCTATGTTTTCACTATATACATGCAAATTTCTTTTTCAAGGTTATTTCCTAACTAGCATGGCATGGGGATTACATAAAACAAAAAAACTAGTAGAAATGCATACCTTGTTGTTGCTTGGATTCCTTCAAGACTTTGTGAGCCTAGCACCCCAAATGTTGTGCCTCAAATGCTTCACACAACACCACAAGACTTGGAATAACTTGAGAGAATGTCACTTAGCCTCAAAATCGGTTATGCCCTCTCTAGTAACACTAGGTCCACTAGCCCACCATTTTGCTAGCCATAGGGTTCCTTTTATAGTGTTGTCACAATTAGGGTTTACACATGAATGCCCTTAATTGTCATGACTCTTGATTTCTCATGACCCATGGGCTTGTAACTCCCATAGACTATCCATGGAGCTCCATATGGTTATAACCAAACCCATAAACCATGGATCATTAATCCACCATAAAAGAATTGATGATTGTCATAATCAACCCTATACATTTAATTAGTCTCACTTTGATCACCAAATTAATACTAGATTAATACTTGATCAATACTAATTAAATAATACTATGATTAATATATTAGAACTTATAATATATTAATAATCATAAGTGCCTTATTCTCTCATCTAGTCTATCCAAGTATTGCAATGCCATGCAACCCAAATGGACCATGCCGGGTCGGGTCAAGTACATACCAAATAAAGTTATGGACTTAGACACTATATCCAACAGTCTCCCACTTGGATAAGTCTAATAACTATATTTGCAAATATGACTTCAAAATCCGACTTGCAATCGTAGCTCTTTCAAAGTCTCTCGGAACTGAGATGATGATGATACGCCATTTAAGATAAGTGATCATATAATCCTCTATTCTCATGATATCAGCTCGACAAACACATGGAACATGGTCTTACTTATTGTCCAGCATTTGTTTCTCGATCTCTGATTTGTTTCGACATAGAACTAAATTGAACACATCAATTAGGTTCTGACCGGGCCCGGTACATAGGTCAAAACCAAATCATCGAGGGGCCCAGATATCGCTTCTATTTCTAGAAGGAACAGATAAACTTCGACTGATATGCTTGTACTAACTACTTGTTGAATTATTCACAAAGGCACGTTTTATGACATCGAGTTACCAATGCATTTTCGTGCAATCAATGAATAACCAACTCATAGTCAACAACTCATATCTCTAGGTTTGAAGATTTATATGATATTACCGTCTCATGATCACTCGAGATAAATTCCATGAAGTGATGCAAGTGAGCGTGGGTTGGATCCAATACTCAGCCCTTATGAGTACTCATGAATGTTGTAGCAACCATTGCATTGTCCAAAGCAATTTTGACAAATCATACAAGCCAAATTCATGACAGTCTTAAATCAATACTTACTTCCAAAGTTTGACTGACTGTGGATGGTTTGAATAATAACATAATTATTCTGGAAGTAAAAACATGCAAAATTGAAACATAGTAAACAATCAACACAAGATAGTAACACCTTACTCATAAATAAATAACAACTTTTATTTATCATCAAATGTCAATTACATTTTACAAGTTTCAGGAATCTAATTATTGAAACTAGTATCATCCTTCAGCCCAATGCGCCTCGCATGCTGTAAATGCTTAACCCTGCTCAGTCCCTTCGTGAGGGGATCTGCCGGGTTCTCATCTGATGATACCCTCTTAGCCACGAGGAGTCCTTCTTCTATTCGATGTCTGATGAAATGGTATTTTCTGTCAATGTGCCTAGATCTCCCGTGATCTCTCGGTTCCTTAGCCAAAGCAACCGCACTTTCGCTGTCACAGAAAATTTCCATTGGCTCCTTTATGGCTGGTACAACTCTAAGGTCTCCGATGAAGTTCTTTAGCCATATCGCCTCCTTAGCTGCTTCACTTGCTGCTATGTACTCTGATTCACAAGTAGAATCAGCTACTGTCTCCTGCTTGGAACTTTTCCAAGTAATTGCCCCTCCATTTAGGATAAAGACCCAGCCTGACTGAGAGCGGAAATTATCCCTATCAGTCTGGAAGCTAGCATCGCTATATCCTTCCACTCTCAAGTCATCACTGCTTCCGAGGGTAATGACCCAATCCTTAGTCCTCCGCAGATACTTGAGAATGTTCTTTACCGCTGTCCAGTGTGCTTTGCCAGGGTTCCCTTGATATCTACTGATCATGCTCAAAGCAAAGGCCACATCAGGGCGAGTACAAGTCATAGCATACATGATCGAGCCCACAGCGGAAGCATATGGTATATGACTCATTTCAGCTATCTCAGCCTCTGTACTCGGACTCTGAGTTTTACTCAGCTTGGCATTACTCTGGATTGGTAATTCTCCTTTCTTGGAATCTTGCATACTGAACCTCTTCAGCACCTTATCCAAGTAAGTACTTTGACTAAGTCCAATTAGTCTCTTACTCCTATCTCTCAATATCCTTATCCCTAGGATATAGGCAGCTTCCCCAAGGTCCTTCATAGCGAAACACTTCCCAAGCCAGTACTTAACATCCTGCAAGGTTGGGACGTCGTTTCCTATGAGAAGTATGTCATCCACATACAACACCAAGAAGCTAACTATGCTCCCACTAGCCCTGACATACACACAAGACTCATCCTCACTCCTAGAAAAGCCAAACTCTTTGACTTTCTCATCAAAGCAAAGATTCCATCTGCGAGATGCTTGTTTCAATCCATAAATGGATTTATCAAGCTTACACACTCTATTAGGGTATCTTGTATCGACAAAACCCTCTGGTTGAGCCATGTAAACATCCTCAGCCAACTTCCCATTAAGGAAAGCGGTTTTGACATCCATTTGCCATATTTCATAATCATGAAATGCAGCTATGGCTAACAATACTCTAATAGACTTAATCTTAGCTACTGGTGAGAAGGTCTCATCATAGTCAACTCCCGGAGTTTGAGTAAAGCCCTTCGCAACCAGTCGCGCTTTATAAGTGTGTACCTTCCCATCCATGTCGGTCTTCTTCTTGAAGATCCATTTGCACCCAACTGTCTTACGACCTGGTACATTGTCAACCAAGTTCCAAACTTGATTGTCATACATGGACTGAATCTCGCTGTCCATAGCCTCCTTCCATTTAGCAGACTCAGGGCCTGCCATGGCTTCCCTGTAATTATTAGGTTCATCCAAATCTATTAGTGTACTATCACTAATAAATGTATCACCTTCAGTGGTGATGTGATAACCATAATAAAAATCAGGTGTGTTCCTCACCCTAGTGGAACGTCTTGGAGGTACAGACTCATCTATCGGATCAACAGGAGTTTCCTCCTCAGGTTGGTCGATTGCATTTGAGGTTCCTTCACCACTTGACTCTTCAAGCTCTTCAAGGTCAATTTGCCTCCCACTGTCCCCTTGGCTTATGAATTCTCTCTCACGAAAGACTCCTCTTCTTGCTACAAAGACCATATTATCACTGGGTCTGTAGAAGAGGTAACCAAAGGATCTCTGTGGGTAGCCGATGAAAATACACCTCTCACTTCGAGGTTCAAGCTTATCATGAGTCTCACGCCTCACGAAAGCTTCACAACCCCAAATCTTGATGTGGTCCAAATTAGGAACTTTCCCAGTCCACATCTCGTGAGGTGTTTTGGCAACCTTTTTAGTAGGGACTAGATTAAGGATATGGGTGGCAGTCTCCAAGGCATACCCCCAGAAAGAGATTGGTAACGAAGCTCGACTTATCATGGAACGAACCATATCCAGCAAGGTTCGATTACGCCTCTCAGCTACACCATTCAACTGTGGTGTTCTGGGAGGTGTCAATTGTGAGACAATCCCACATTCCTTAAGATAGTCAAGGAACTCAATGCTAAGATACTCTCCTCCCCGATCAGATCGGAGCATCTTGATGTTCCTGCCCAATTGATTCTCCACTTCCTGCTTAAACTCTTTGAACTTTTCAAAGGTTTCTGACTTATGCTTGATTAAGTAAATATATCCATATCTACTGTAAACATCAGTAAAAGTCACATAATAGCGATTAGCATCCCTTGTAGCAACTCTGAAGGGCCCACACACATCCGTGCGTACAAGGTCCAACAAACCTTCACCCTATCACAAGTACCTGTGAAGGGTGACTTTGTCATTTTTCCAAGTAAACAAGACTCGCAACTATCATCTGACTTGAGGTCAAATGATTCCAAGACTCCAGCCTTTTGGAGTTGGCCTATGCGCTTCTTGTTAACATGTCCAAGACGACAATGCCACAAGGATGCTTTATCCAAGCTATCTGAAGAATCAATATACAACACATTATTTCCTAGATTGTCTACAACATTCACGGCTTCATATACACCATCACAAGGTAATGCTTTAAAGTAAAATACATCATTGCAATAAACATTAATAGCACCATTTTTATTATCAAATGAAAATGAAAAACCTTGTTTGTACAAGCCATGAAAAGAAATAATATTTCTCGCCATTTCGGGCGAGTAACAACACTTATTCAAATCTAACATTAACCCATTATTAAGCAATAAAGAATAAACTCCTATCTTGGTAACAGGTGATGCTTTCCTGTTGCCCATGACTAAGTTTATCTTCCCGTGCTCCACTTGCTCACTTCTTCTTAGTGCCTGCAAATCAGTACAGATGTGAATACCACAACCTGTATCAAGCACCCAAGAATTAGCATTAGATGAGTTATTAGACAATATTGTGTAAATACTTGCATGGGTGGGTTTAACCTTCCCATCCTTTACATCTTGCAGATATTTAGGGCAGCTTCGCTTGAAGTGTCCCTTATCCTGGCAATAGAAGCACTGTGCTTCCTTTGGGTTTGAAGAAGGAGTAATGGGACCTTTCTTTGTCCCACTTGAAGAGGAACCATCAAGAGTCTTACCCTTGGTACCCTTCGAAGGGCTTTTCCTCTTCTTACCCTTTCCCTGCCCAATAGCCAGAACAGGGGCTGTTGAAGGAGTAGAAGTAGCAACCGCTTTACCCTTAAGGCCATTTTCAGCTGTCCTTAAGAGTCCTTGAAGTTTGCTAAGTGTGACTTCCTCCTTGTTTATATGATAAGTCATACGAAACTGATCATAACTTGGACGTAAGGAATGGAGAATGATGTCAATCGCCATTTCCTTAGGAAAGTCAACATTTAGCTTCAGCAACCGGTCAACGAACCTTTGCATCTTCTGCAAGTGACCGGTGATGGGTTCACCATCCTTCATCCTTGCGGTTATCATGGAGGAGATGATTTCATACCTCTCCTGAAGTGCGCTCTGATGGTACCTTTCCATCAGATCCAGGTGCATCTCATAGGGGTAAAAATCTTCATAGGATTTTTGAAGTTCAGGAGTCATGGTGGCCATCATGATGCATGCTACTTTAGTAGCATCCTTTTCATGTGCAACAAACACCGCAAAATCTTCAGGAGTAGCAGTGGCTTCACTCACAACCTTAAGCTCCCTATCGAGGACATATTCTTTGTCCTCATAGCGGGTAATCATTCTGATGTTTCTGATCCACTCATTGAAATTGGATCCATCAAAGATGACCTTACCATACAAGTTCATAAGGGAAAAGGAGCCTGTTGGGTTTGAGCCAGAAGCATTGTTGGAAGACATCTGAAAGGAAAGAAAGACAAGTTTCATTAGATTAGGAATCCTTAATAATTCACCCAAATGAAATATTAAGGCTAGGATCCAACAAACTATTTATAGTTGGAAGAGGGATGCCGTAATCCATACTATAAAATATTTGAAGGTAGGTAAATGACGATTTACCAATTTCCACCATAAGAACGAAATATTTTATTATTAGGTTTTATTGGTTTTGAAACTCCTAGATCTTTTGAGATACATTGAACTTTTCAATGGCATGTTTGAATCTCGATTGTGCCCTCTCAAGTTTGTGACTGGGATGCCGAGGATCACAAACAAGGTGTGAATAACCATACAAATTGACTTGGTACCCTCAACAATATTACCTAATCGATGTGCCGGTTAACCACACACGCTCCACCGATCTATAATAAAGTCAAGTTACCCTTTGCCACTCTTACTAGTCCATGTTAGTGTGCCGGTTAACCACACACGCTCCACTAACGACTTGGTAAGGTACAAAGTGTAATTTTATGGGCTAGCACCAATTTCACATTTTCCTAAAGTAACTAAGATTGGGAATTTATAATGTATAGTTACTTTATAATTCATTATACTTTTAACGAGTATTTAAAGTCGTATCCTACCCGTTCGGCTAACGACCCTCCACCGATCAAGGAAGCGGTGGGTGAGAGTGGACACCCATTAAGTCACCATTTTATAGGCAACAACCTTATACCCCCCTTATAGACCGGCTTCGTGAATGAGGCCTACTAACGGTAAGAATGACATATTCTTATACATATCTATATAATAAAATTATAATAATAGTATAAGTGTTGATTTTTAAACTTTTTAAAAATCTAAGGTTTAATTTGGAATTAAAGTATTAAAGTGTAAGACTTTTCAAATTCCAAAACTTGAGGGCAAGATTTGAAACTATTCCAAGTCTCTTCAATTTGTAACTTATGAGTTTTAATGGTTCATAAAAATGAAGACTCTTCATTTTATGAAACCTCTTTAGTTCTTTAATCACAATTTAAAGAAGTGACTTTTGGTTATCCATAACTTGAGGACAAGTTATGGACACCATCATTTCCATTAAGATCATGAATTAAACATACATGGAGGTTACATATAATTCCTATGATCTTCTAAAAACTCATAAGAACACAAATTCATGTCAAGCAATTTCAAGAAATCATATAACTATATACAATACTTGAAAATTGATAAAAGCCATGTAAAATGGGTTCACATAATCATTATCATTTTTGAAAAACAGATTTTACAAGTCCAAAACAGATTGGGATAATGATCTTAATCCATTTCCAGCAACAAAATTCGAAAAAACTGCCCAGCACGCTCCTACTCGCCGAGTGCATTATTCTACTCGGCGAGTAGAATGAATTTGTTCATGGACTCGGCGAGTCCTCCCCATGGACTCGGCGAGTCCAGTCGTCAGAATGCAGAATTTTCGATTTTTAAGCAGTTTTGCATCAAGTATACAGAAAACAAACCTGGCTCTGATACCACTGATGGGTTATGGAGCATTCTAACACTTCCTAAGTGTACATGCAACCCTAATAACCTTGAATCTATGTTTTCACTATATACATGCAAATTTCTTTTTCAAGGTTATTTCCTAACTAGCATGGCATGGGGATTACATAAAACAAAAAAACTAGTAGAAATACATACCTTGTTGTTGCTTGGATTCCTTCAAGACTTTGTGAGCCTAGCACCCCAAATGTTGTGCCTCAAATGCTTCACACAACACCACAAGACTTGGAATAACTTGAGAGAATGTCACTTAGCCTCAAAATCGGTTATGCCCTCTCTAGTAACACTAGGTCCACTAGCCCACCATTTTGCTAGCCATAGGGTTCCTTTTATAGTGTTGTCACAATTAGGGTTTACACATGAATGCCCTTAATTGTCATGACTCTTGATTTCTCATGACCCATGGGTTTGTAACTCCCATAGACTATCCATGGAGCTCCATATGGTTATAACCAAACCCATAAACCATGGATCATTAATCCACCATAAAAGAATTGATGATTGTCATAATCAACCCTATACATTTAATTAGTCTCACTTTGATCACCAAATTAATACTAGATTAATACTTGATCAATACTAATTAAATAATACTATTATTAATATATTAGAACTTATAATATATTAATAATCATAAGTGCCTTATTCTCTCATCTAGTCTATCCAAGTATTGCAATGCCATGCAACCCAAATGGACCATGCCGGGTCGGGTCAAGTACATACCAAATAAATTTATGGACTTAGACACTATATCCAACATCATGAACTCCTTCCGGGTGACAACATTCTTCTTCTTTTTCTTCTTCTCTTTAGGCTTGGAATTCGAATGTTGAGAACCGCTGGACTCCTCGTCTTCTTCAAACATCATGAGGTCATCATCAGAAGGGCTTGGCTTGTTTACCTCTTGGATGTCTTCATCATCAAGACCAAAGGTGGGAGCTGAACTGAGTTCGATTGCAGGTTCTTCGTATTGTGATGGATTGACTGTAGGAGTGGGAGATGGAATGGGAGTTGGAGTAGGAGGAACTTTGGAGGTACCTGCGGCTGCACCTGAAGCTTGAGCTTTTAACATTGTTTCAGCCATATGATCCATCTAGTTCTGAAATTTTTGAATGGTGGCTACGGTACTGGCATTGCTGATGGTATTTGCCCAATACCTAGCCACAGACTGGATCTCCTATTCTTTCTGTTGTTGCTGCTTGATTTGTTGTTCCTTGCGGGCTTGGAAAGCCCTTTGGAACGCAACAAACTTCTTCTTGTCTGACTCAGTTATCGGATTGTACTGTAACCAAGAGTCATTGGATGCATCACCGTCAAATCCTTCAAAGCGCACCGAAGTGTCCTTCGAGTCCACGAATCCTTGCACATTTGTGCTCACCGTGCATAAGCCACCTGTAAAAGATGAAAGCAGAGTAGGATTTCCTGAGCTTCCTCGGTCTCCTTGACCCGTGGTCAAGTGTGGCCTCTGCTCAGTTCTGGCATGGACGAAAGAAGTGCCCTGCGGGTGGGAAGGTGTTTGTAGTGTTTGGGTGACAGAAAGAAGGATGGAACGCAACTCCTCTGGTGAAAAGAAATGCAGTCGGGAAGCCCTGGAGACCTTAGGGCGTGAACCAGTGTCATCCTCTTGGGAGTGCACTGGGGGGAGTCTCCACGTAGTTGAGAATCAGACTCACTTTCTGAGTCTGACTGGAAAATGATGGTGGTGTTGAATGGGTGTGCGGGCACCCCAAGGACTACTGGAGCCTGTTGAGAGGCTTCAGCATCGGTCCGGTCACGCATATGGATAGTGGTATCGGTTGTTTTCCTTTTCTTGAGGATAGAAATCGGTTGCCTATCCTCATCTGAATCACTGCTAGATACGGTTGGGGCAGGTTTTGTTTTGCGTTTCTTGGTGGGTGCGGTTCGTTTAGGAGGGTTTTTTTTTGGAGTTCTCTGCTTCTTGGTTGCCAACTGCTTTCTTCTTTGAGAAAGATTGGATAGTGTAGTGGAAGAGGGGACTGCGGTACCCTCAGGGATAATGGTTGCGGATGGAAGAGGCGGGGTAGAAGGGTATGGGGCAATACCTCCGTAGCCTCAATGTGGTCTGAGACATCAGCAGTCTCAAGACCAAGAGAAGAAAGGATATGAGTAGGGAGTCTGCGGATCGGGCCAAATACAGTTTGATCAGAAGAAGGGTTGTACCTTTTATGATCCTTAGTGACGAAAAAGTTGATGTCACTTCCCATGTCTATTCCAGCATCCGCATGTAAGTCTGAGATGCAAAGTGACCAGAACTGTGCAAATGTGAGCTCGGTTGGGTTCTCCCTTGGGTGCTCTTTGGGAATGGATTGGAGGAAGTCGTCCCAAAGGATTTGTCCATAGTTTACGTCGTGGCTCGTGTAGATGCTCCATACCAATTCTAGTAGCTTCAGTCCCATGTTGTCGATGCCTCCGGTTCTGTCGGATAGGCAGCGGATGACAAAGTGACACACAAACTGCCATACCGCAGGCAGCTGATTCTTTTTGAACTCACCAATCCCTCGAATTGGTTTCTGATACCCCATCTGGTAGAGTGCGGATGTAACGTCTGCCATTAAAGGTGAGAAAATCTTGATGGAAGGGTGAACCAGAAGATTAATGGCATTTAAGAACTTTTCTTTGGACAAGATGACCAAAGAATCATTCATGAGGTTGAGGTGAACTTCTTGGGGGTTTTCCATTGGGCGATATGCAGAGAACGCACATTTGAATAGAGTAGAAACTGGAACAACGTCTGTAAATGCATCGAATGGACCAAACATAGGGTGGTTCTTGAGAAACTTGATCATAAGCTTGATGGGAGCATTATATGAGGGATGATCTTCAAATATTGCTCTGAAATTACTTGAAGCGATTGTTGGAGAATCGGAACCTGTTGGATTCACAGAACCTGAAGCCTTGGATTGCTTCTTTGATGCACCTGATTTCACCATTGTTGAAGATTTGAGAGAAGAAAACAGAGTTCTTGAGAGTTTTGAAGGTTTTGAAGGATTTGGGAGAAATAATCGATATTCAGAAAACGTAAAGTATTGTTGGGGAAGAAGATGGGTTTATAAAGGGGGGTGAAAAATGTTTAACCCTAGGTAAATGGTAAGGATAGGGTAAAACGTCGATTGGGGTTTTGGGGGGAATCTATGAATTTTGGATTAAATCTCAGCCACACATAATTAAAACGGATTTGAAAAGATTTTGGGAGATTTCCAAAAGGGGTTTTGCATTTAATGTAAGGTCAGACGCATGTCAATACATCAGGTGATCGTGGGGGTGATGGGAGAGGAAGTTGTAACGGTTGGGACGTATTAGGGAGAGGAAAGAACAAATTAAGGATGAGTTTATTGGGAAAACGTTCTTTTTGTCATCATCCCTAAAATAGGTCTGATACACGGATTATTCAGAAAGAGAATGTGACAGTTTCTAAAGAGAATGTTTTATTTTATTTAATGAAGGATCATTAAATAGCACACAAAGATTCAAGAGTTGATAAAACAGTTGAGAAATTATCACGATGATTGCGGATGGAAATTTCATTGCGTTTGAGGAACGTCATTGCGGATGGAACTTTCATTGCGGTTGAGCACTTCATCGCGGATGAACAAGGAGAGACTGCAGTGAGGAACTGAGAGAAAAACACTTGTACAAAGATTAGTAATAACAGACCATAAAGACCCATGAGAGATACGTATGATATATGGTTGCGGTACCTAGACTGCGGTACCAAAACCATCTATCACATGTAATTCTCAGTTAGAACCACAACGGAGACCAAGGATGGTGTGCGGTAGCTAACAATTCAAAAAGAATCGCGGGTCTGGATTCATCATTCCTAACATTTGCAGGAAGGTGTTAAGCTTTGTTGAATCAAGCGCTTTTGTGAACACATCAGCAATCTCTTCATGAGAAGGGACAAAGATGAGTTCAATATTACCTTTTAAGATGTGGTCTTTGATGAAATGATACCGTAGTTCAATGTGCTTAGTCTTGGAGTGCTGAATTGGATTGTGAGAAATAGCAATAGCACTTTCAGAGTCACAATAGACCGGTATCCGCAGCATTCTATACACGTAGTCCATTAGTTGAGTTTTCATCCAAAGGACTTGAGAGCAACAGCTGGCTGCGGCCACATACTCGGCTTCTGCAGTTGATAGAGAGACACAGCTTTGTTTTCTTCAGGACCAGCTAACGAGTCATTCAGCCAGAAATTGACATCCTCCTGAAGTGCTTTTTCGATCGAGCTTGCATCCGACATGATCCGCATCTGTGAAAGCTTGCAGGCTGAAGTCATTGCCTGCGGGGTACCATAGACCAAGAGATTTGCTTCCTTTCAGGTACCGTAGTATCTGTTTGGCTGCGGTCATATGTGAGACTTTTGGGTCAACCTGATACCTTGCACATACACCATTTGCAAAGACAATGTCTGGCCTGCTTGCGGTGAGGTACATCAAAGAGCCGATGATGCCTCTATAAGTCTTGTGATCCACAGATTCGCCTGAGGGATCAGCAGAGATCTTATACCGAAGGCCATGGGGACCTTAGCAGATGAACAGTTGTCCATAGAATATTTCTTCAATAGTTCAGTGGTGTATTTCTCTTGATGAATGAATATGCCTTGCGGTACTTGTTTCACTTGAAGACCTAGAAAGAAATTAATCTCTCTATTCATGCTCATTTTGAACTTGTTGGTCATGAGCTTAGCAAATTCATCCACCATGCCTTGATCAGTCGAGCCGAAGATGATATCATCCACATATATCTGTACCATCATAAGGTGGTCGCCATTTGCTTTTCTGAATAGTGTGGGATCAATCACTCCTCTCTTGTACCCGGATGAGACAAGGAATTCAGAAAGAGTCTCATACCATGCTCTTGGGGCTTGCTTCAGACCGTAGACTGCCTTTTCAAGCTTGTAGCAGTGGTCTAGGAATTCAACATTTTCAAAGCCTGGAGGTTGCTGAAGATAAACCTCTTCTTTTAGTTCCCCATTGAGAAAGGCACTCTTAACGTCCATTTGGTGTACCTTGACGTTTTTGTGGGCTGCGTATGCTAGAAAGATCCGGATAGCTTCCATGCGTGCTACCGGAGCATACGTTTCATCGTAGTCAATGCCTTTAAGTTGACTATACCCCTTTGCAACTAGCCTTGCCTTGTTTCTGACTACGCACCAGATTCATCCAACTTATTTTTGAACACCCATCTAGTGCCAACAATGGAGTGACCACGTGGCTTCGGAACGAGCTGCCAAACTTTATTTCTTTGAAATTCTTCAAGCTCTTCTTGCATTGCGGCTATCCAGTCAGGTTCAAGCAATGCTTCTTTGATCGTTATGGGTTCTACCGAGGACATAAATGCTGCATAGTGGCAGTGATCAGATAGGTCCTTGGAAGATCGAGTCTGGATGCCTGCGGATGGGTTCCCAATGATTTGACCTGGTGGGTGGTCTTTCGTCCATACATGAAAACGTGGCAGCAGATGATCAGCAGCTGCGGTAGAGGGAATATCTTGAATGTCAGAGGAATCTGCGGTTGGAGATGGCAGTTCCCCCTGGACTTGAGAACATCCTGCTGAGTCATCTTGATCTATTGGAACTGAATTTTCTTGAGCAGTTGGGAGAGGTTCCCCCTGGGTTGCGGTTGGGAGTTCCTCTGGAACCTGAGAAGGTTCCCCCTGGACTGCGGATGGGAGAGTGACAATCCTTGGATCGGTTCTAGTGTTGATATTTTCTATGAGTTCATCATCCGAATCCGAAGATACTTTTGATGGTAATGCTTCTCTGCGGGCAGGAATTTGAACAACATCAAGTACTGGAACCTCGACGGTTGCGGCTAGATCCGGAGTAGAGCTTTCCCCCTCAACCGGAGAGGTGGAAGTATTGAGAGAGGCTACTTCAGATAGAGATGGTCCAGAAACATCAACATATTGTTGTTGAGCTGCGGGTGACACAAGAACTTCGGATAGTTTCGCCGTTTCAACAGGATCGAAAAGATCATCATAATTGACTTCAACTAGATTCAAGGGACCTGAAGAGGCAGGAATGTCGCTTTCCATGGTGGGCCTCAAAGTAAAATTTGTACCTGATCTATATATATGTTAGAAATGGTAAATCAAGCCACTTAAAGAAATCTAAAATTCAAAGTCAAATCTAAGTCAAGTTCAAGTCGAAATCAAGAAGCAAACAAGTTAAATCTGAAGAGTTGATCAAGACAGAAAACATGTGGTATAATGAGATTGATCCCTCGATAGTGGAATCATAGGGGTAAGCTTGGATGTTCTGTCCATAATGGAGCTTACCGCGTTTACTGGACGAGTTCGGAAAGAAAGGAGGGGTTGGTCAAGCTAAGTTTTTATAAACGAATTTCCGTGAAATTATTTTTAAAAATACACTATTTTCACAAATTTAATTCGGCATAAAAGTTATTTGCTCAAGCTTGATTTAACTTATTAAATATGAAATATGAATTGTTAATACAAATTATTGGGACTGTTCTCTAGGTAGTGATTTCATTGGAGCTTCCTCATTGTGAAATTTGACCATGTGACAAAAAAAAGTGAAGTATTTTAGTTTAAGTTTTTATTTTCTTTTATTTTATTCTAATTTCTTTTTATGTTATCTACATCTTCACATTTGTTTATAATGTTTTATTCTTTTTCTTACTTGAGGGAAAGTAAGGTTTAAGCTTGGGGTGATTTGTTAGATGCCATTTTATGCATATTATAGGGTAGTTATTATTATCATTTTAGCATCATATTTTGTACATTTGCGTGTCATTTGTTTAAATAATGTTCAGCTCATGTATTTCATTAGAATTCTCGTACTGGTCATGTTTTTATGTTAATTTCAGATAGTTCAAGTGGAGCAGTGCTTTTGGAGCAGCTGGATGCATATTTGGAGCTTAAAATGGAGCTTGGGACTTATGAAGGATTATGAGGAATGCTTGCAAGATGCTTTGGTCAAGAAACATTCGATCGAATTGATCACACGAAGATATAATCTGCAATTTAAAGTTAGAGGATGTTGCTGACAGTTTTGACCGCCTGTTAGTATTTTGACCATATCTCATGAACCGTAACTCTGATTGACGCGATTTAAAATGATCTGAAAAGTAGAAAAAATTTCAGACGTATTAGGGAAAACATGCGATCACAAATCTGGTCCATGCGATCGCATGGAGCCTTTATGGGATCGCATCTTTGCTCGGAACTTGGATTTGAGGTTTTTTTTGTGCCAAAAATTCATCCGGGAGTAAAAACTCAAAACATGTGATCGCAGCTTTGCTATATGTGATCGCAGGTATCCCAAATAGTGCCAAAATAGCATCCTCGTAACGCTCTAAATTTTCAAACAAAATTTTCATTTTTTAAAAAAAAATCATAAAACACAACCTCATTTTCTCAAAAACCCAAATGTATAAGTTGTTCAAAACACAAGAAAACAAAATGTTTGATAATATGCCAGAATCCAAAAAAACATAATCTCAAGCTGGTGTGTACAATCAAGCCGGCGCCTTCCCGCGATCCTGAGAGGTACCTGAAACACATTTCACACAACACTGTCAGCACGAAGCTTACTGACTTCCCCAAAATACCACACACAAATATTTAGCCTCTTATGGGTATATCTCAATAAGGACCCTCCGGTCATGTGTCTCAGTGAAGACCCTCCGGTCTCACAGCTCGAGTTGAACCCTCCAGTCTGGTATCTCATTGAAAACCCTCCGGTCTCGCAACTCGATTTGGACCCTCCGGTCCTAACTCAATGAGGCACAGAATAATATACATCATAAATCACAAAGAAAAAATGCATGATATCAAATTGTTGGATATAGTGTCTAAGTCCATCACTTTATTTGGTATGTACTTGACCCGACCCGGCATGGTCCATTTGGGTTGCATGGCATTGCAATACTTGGATAGACTAAATGAGAGAATAAGGCACTTATGATTATTAATATATTATAAGTTCTAATATATTAATAATAGTATTATTTAATTAGTATTGGTCAAGTATTAATCTAGTATTAATTTGGTGATCAAAGTGAGACTAATTAAATATATAGGGTTGATTATGACAATCATCAATTCTTTTATGGTGGATTAATGATCCATGGTTTATGGGTTTGGTTATAACCATATGGAGCTCCATGGATAGTCCATGGGAGTTACAAACCCATGGGTCATGAGAAATCAAGAGTCATGACAATTAAGGGCATTCATGTGTAAACCCTAATTGTGACAACACTATAAAAGGAACCCTATGGCTAGCAAAATCGTGACCTAGTGGACCTAATGTTACTAGAGAGGGCATAACCGATTTTGAGTGCTAGAAGTATTCTCTCAAGTTATTCCAAGTCTTGTGGTGTTGTGTGAAGCATTTGAGGCACAACATTTGGGGTGCTAGGCTCACAAAGTCTTGAAGGAATCCAAGCAACAACAAGGTATGTATTTCTACTAGTTTTTATGTTTTATGTAATCCCCATGCCATGCTAGTTAGGAAATAACCTTGAAAAAGATATTTGCATGTATATAGAGAAAACATAGATTCAAGGTTATTAGGGTTGCATGTACACTTAGGAAGTGTTAGAATGCTCAAAAACCCATCAGTGGTATCAGAGCCTAGGATTGTTTTCTGTATACTTGATGCAAAACTGCTTGAAAATCGAAAATTCTGCACTCTGACGACTGGACTCGCCGAGTCCATGGGGAGGACTCGCCGAGTCCATGAACAAATTCATCCTACTCGGCGAGTAGAATAATGCACTCGGCGAGTAGGAGCATGCTGGGCAGTTTTTTCGAGTTTTGTTGCTGGAAATGGATTAAGATCATTATCCCAATCTGTTTTGGACTTGTAAAATCTGTTTTTCAAAATGATAATGATTATGTTAACCCATTTTACATGACTTTTATCAATTTTCAAGTATTGTATATGTTTATATGATTTCTTGAAATTGCTTGACATGAATTTGTGTTCTTATGAGTTTTTAGAAGATCATAGGAATTATATGTAACCTCCATGTATGTTTAATTCATGATCTTAATGGAAATGATGGTGTCCATAACTTGTCCTGAAGTTATGGATAACCAAAAGTCACTTCTTTAAATTGTGATTAAAGAACTAAAGAAGTTTCATAAAATGAAGAGTCTTCATTTTATGAACCATTAAAACTCATAAGTTACAAATTGAAGAGATTGGAATAGTTTCAAATCTTGCCCTCAAGTTTTGGAATTTGAAAAGTCTTACACTTTAATACTTTAATTCCAAATTAAACCTTAGATTTTTAAAAAGTTTAAAAATCAACACTTATACTATTATTATAATTTTATTATATAGATATGTATAATAATATGTCATTCTTACCGTTAGTAGGCCTCATTCACGAAGCCGGTCTATAAGGGGGGTATAAGGTTGTTGCCTATAAAATGGTGACTTAATGGGTGTCCACTCTCACCCACCGCTTCCTTGATCGGTGGAGGGTCGTTAGCCGAACGGGTAGGATACGACTTTAAATACTCGTTAAAAGTATAATGAATTATAAAGTAACTATACATTATAAATTCCCAATCTTAGTTACTTTAGGAAAATGTGAAATTGGTGCTAGCCCATAAAATTACACTTTGTACCTTACCAAGTCGTTAGTGGAGCGTGTGTGGTTAACCGGCACACTAACATGGACTAGTAAGAGTGGCAAAGGGTAACTTGACTTTATTATAGATCGGTGGAGCGTGTGTGGTTAACCGACACATCGATTAGGTAATATTGTTGAGGGTACCAAGTCAATTTGTATGGTTATTCACACCTTGTTTGTGATCCTCGGCATCCCAGTCACAAACTTGAGAGGGCACAATCGAGATTCAAACATGCCATTGAAAAGTTCAATGTATCTTAAAAGATCTAGGAGTTTCAAAACCAATAAAACCTAATAATAAAATATTTCGTTCTTATGGTGGGAATTGGTAAATCGTCATTTACCTACCTTCAAATATTTTATAGTATGGATTACGGCATCCCTCTTCCAACTATAAATAGTTTGTTGGATCCTAGCCTTAATATTTCATTTGGGTGAATTATTAAGGATTCCTAATCTAATGAAACTTGCCTTTTCAGATGTCTTCTAACAATGCTTCTGGCTCAAACCCAACAGGCTCCTTTTCCCTTATGAACTTGTGTGGTAAGGTCATCTTTGATGGATCCAATTTCAATGAGTGGATCAGAAACATCAGAATGATTACCCGCTATGAGGACAAAGAATATGTCCTCGATAGGGAGCTTAAGGTTGTGAGTGAAGCCACTGCTACTCCTGAAGAGTTTGCGAAGTTTGTTGCACATGAAAAGGATGCTACTAAAGTAGCATGCATCATGATGGCCACCATGACTCCTGAACTTCAAAAATCCTATGAAGATTTCTACCCCTATGAGATGCACCTGGATCTGATGGAAAGGTACAATCAGAGCGCGCGTCAGGAGAGGTATGAAATCATCTCCTCGATGATAACCGCAAGGATGAAGGATGGTGAACCCATCACCGGTCACTTGCAGAAGATGCAAAGGTTCGTTGACCGGTTGCTGAAGCTAAATGTTGAATTTCCTGAGGAAATGGCGATTGACATCATTCTCCATTCCTTACCTCCAAGTTATGATCAGTTTCATATGACTTATCATATGAACAAGGAGGAAGTCACACTTAGCAAACTTCAAGGACTCTTAAGGACAGCTGAAAATGGCCTTAAGGGTAAAGCGGTTGCTACTTCTACTCCTTCAACAGCCCCTGTTCTGGCTATTGGGCAGGGAACGGGTAAGAAGAGGAAAAACCCTTCGAAGGGTACCAAGGGTAAGACTCTTGATGGTTCCTCTTCAAGTGGGACAAAGAAAGGTCCCATTACTCCTTCTTCAAACCCAAAGGAAGCACAGTGCTTCTATTGCCAGGATAAGGGACACTTCAAGCGAAGCTGCCCTAAATATCTGCAAGATGTAAAGGATGGGAAGATTAAACCCACCCATGCAGGTATTTACACAATATTGTCTAATAACTCATCTAATGCTAATTCTTGGGTGCTTGATACAGGTTGTGGTATTCACATCTGTACTGATTTGCAGGCACTAAGAAGAAGTGAGCAAGTGGAGCACGGGAAGATAAACTTAGTCATGGGCAACAGGAAAGCATCACCTGTTACCAAGATAGGAGTTTATTCTTTATTGCTTAATAATGGGTTAATGTTAGATTTGAATAAGTGTTGTTACTCGCCCGAAATGGCGAGAAATATTATTTCTTTTCATGGCTTGTACAAACAAGGTTTTTCATTTTCATTTGATAATAAAAATGGTGCTATTAATGTTTATTACAATGATGTATTTTACTTTAAAGCATTACCTTGTGATGGTGTATATGAAGCCGTGAATGTTGTAGACAATCTAGGAAATAATGTGTTGTATATTGATTCTTCAGATAGCTTGGATAAAGCATCCTTGTGGCATTGTCGTCTTGGACATGTTAACAAGAAGCGCATAGGCCAACTCCAAAAGGCTGGAGTCTTGGAATCATTTGACCTCAAGTCAGATGATAGTTGCGAGTCTTGTTTACTTGGAAAAATGACAAAGTCACCCTTCACAGGTACTTGTGATAGGGTGAAGGTTTGTTGGACCTTGTACGCACGGATGTGTGTGGGCCCTTCAGAGTTGCTACAAGGGATGCTAATCGCTATTATGTGACTTTTACTGATGATTACAGTAGATATGGATATATTTACTTAATCAAGCATATGTCAGAAACCTTTGAAAAGTTCAAAGAGTTTAAGCAGGAAGTGGAGAATCAATTGGGCAGGAACATCAAGATGCTCCGATCCGATCGGGGAGGAGAGTATCTTAGCATTGAGTTCCTTGACTATCTTAAGGAATGTGGGATTGTCTCACAATTGACACCTCCCAGAACACCACAGTTGAATGGTGTAGCTGAGAGGCGCAATCGAACCTTGTTGGATATGGTTCGTTCCATGATGAGTCGAGCTTCGTTACCAATCTCTTTCTGGGGGTATGCCTTAGAGACTGCCGCCCATATCGTTAATCTAGTCCCTACTAAAAAGGTTGCCAAAACACCTCACGAGATATGGACTGGGAAAGTTCCCAATTTGGACCACATCAAGATTTGGGGTTGTGAAGCTTTCGTGAGGCGTGAGACTAATGATAAGCTTGAACCTCGAAGTGAGAGGTGTATTTTCATCGGCTACCCACAGAGATCCTTTGGTTACCTCTTCTACAGACCCAGTGATAATGTGGTCTTTGTAGCAAGAAGAGGAGTCTTTCGTGAGAGAGAATTCATAAGCCAAGGGGACAGTGGGAGGCAAATTGACCTTGAAGAGCTTCAAGAGTCAAGTGGTGAAGGAACCTCAAATGCTATCGACCAACCTGAGGAGGAAACTCCTGTTGATCCGATAGATGAGTCTGTACCTCCAAGACGTTCCACTAGGGTGAGGAACACACCTGATTTTTATTATGGTTATCACATCACCACTGAAGGTGATACGTTTATTAGTGATAGTACACTAATAGATTTGGATGAACCTAATAACTACAGGGAAGCCATGGCAGGCCCTGAGTATGCTAAATGGAAGGAGGCTATGGACAGCGAGATTCAGTCCATGTATGAGAATCAAGTTTGGAACTTGGTTGACAATGTACCAGGTCGTAAGACAGTTGTGTGCAAATGGATCTTCAAGAAGAAGACCGACATGGATGGAAAGGTACATACTTACAAAGCGCGACTGGTTGCGAAGGGCTTTACTCAAACTCCGGGAGTTGACTATGATGAGACCTTCTCACCAGTAGCGAAGATTAAGTCTATTAGAGTATTGTTAGCCATAGCTGCATTTCATGATTATGAAATATGGCAAATGGATGTCAAAACCGCTTTCCTTAATGGAAAGTTGGCTGAGGATGTTTACATGGCTCAACCAGAGGGTTTTGTCGATATAAGATACCCTAATAGAGTGTGTAAGCTTGATAAATCCATTTATGGATTGAAACAAGCATCTCGCAGATGGAATCTTTGCTTTGATGAGAAAGTCAAAGAGTTTGGCTTTTCTAGGAGTGAGGATGAGTCTTGTGTGTATGTCAGGGCTAGTGGGAGCATAGTTAGCTTCTTGGTGTTGTATGTGGATGACATACTTCTCATAGGAAACGACGTCCCAACCTTGCAGGAGGTTAAGTCCTGGCTTGGGAAGTGTTTCGCTATGAAGGACCTTGGGGAAGCTGCCTATATCCTAGGGATAAGGATATTGAGAGATAGGAGTAAGAGACTAATTGGACTTAGTCAAAGTACTTACTTGGATAAGGTGCTGAAGAGGTTCAGCATGCAAGAATCCAAGAAAGGAGAATTACCAATCCAGAGTAATGCCAAGCTGAGTAAGACTCAGAGTCCGAGTACAGAAGCTGAGATAGCTGAAATGAGTCATATACCATATGCTTCCGCTGTGGGCTCAATCATGTATGCTATGACTTGTACTCTCCCTGATGTGGCCTTTGCTTTGAGAATGGTCAGTAGATATCAAGGGAACCCTGGCAAGGCACACTGGACAGCGGTAAAGAACATTCTCAAGTATCTGCGGAGGACTAAGGATTGGGTCCTTACCATCGGAGGCAGTGATGACTTGAGAGTGGAAGGATATAGCGATGCTAGCTTCCAGACTGATAGGGATAATTTCCGCTCTCAGTCAGGCTGGGTCTTTATCCTTAATGGAGGGGCAATTACTTGGAAAAGTTCAAAGCATGAGACAGTAGCTGATTCTACTTGTGAATCAGAGTACATAGCAGCAAGTGAAGCAGCTAAGGAGGCGATATGGCTAAAGAACTTCATCGGAGACCTTGGAGTTGTACCAACTATAAAGGAGCCAATGGAAATTTTCTGTGACAGCGAAAGTGCGGTTGCTTTGGCTAAGGAACCAAGAGATCACGGGAGATCTAGGCATATTGATAGAAAATACCATTTCATAAGACATAGAATAGAAGAAGGACTCCTCGTGGCAAAGAGGGTATCATCAGATGAGAACCCGGCAGATCCCCTCACGAAGGGACTGAGCAGGGTTAAGCATTTACAGCATGCGAGGCGCATTGGGCTGAAGGATGATATTAGTTTCAATAATTAGATTCCTGAAACTTGTAAAATGTAATTGACATTTGATGATAAATAAAAGTTGTTATTTATTTATGAGTAAGGTGTTACTATCTTGTGTTGATTTTTTACTATGTTTCAATTTTGCATGTTTTTACTTCCAGAATAATTATGTTATTATTCAAACCATCCACAGTCAGTCAAACTTTGGAAGTAAGTATTGATTTAAGACTGTCATGAATTTGGCTTGTATGATTTGTCTAAAAGTGCTTTAGACAATGCAATGGTTGCTACAACATTCATGAGTACTCATAAGGGCTGAGTATTGGATCCAACCCATGCTCACTTGCATCACTTCATGGAATTTATCTCGAGTGATCGTGAGACGGTAATATCATATAAATCTTCAAACCTAGAGATATGAGTTGTTGACTATGAGTTGGTTATTCATTGATTGCACGAAAACGCATTGGTAACTCGATGTCATAAAACGTGCCTTTGTGAATAATTCAACAAGTAGTTAGTACAAGCATATCAGTCAAAGTTTATCTGTTCCTTCTAGAAATAGAAGCGATATCTGGGGCCCTCGATGATTTGGTTTTGACTTATGTACCGGGCCCGGTCAGAACCTAATTGATGTGTTCAATTTAGTTCTATGTCGAAACAAATCAGAGATCGAGAAACAAATGTTGGACAATAAGTAAGACCATGTTCCATGTGTTTGTCCGGCTGATATCATGAGAACAGAGGATTATATGATCACTTATCTTAAATGGCGTATCATCATCATCTCAGTTCCGAGAGACTTTGAAAGAGCAACGATTGCTAGTCGGATTTTGAAGTCATATTTGCAAATATAGTTATTAGACTTATCCAAGTGGGAGACTGTTGGATATAGTGTCTAAGTCCATCACTTTATTTGGTATGTACTTGACCCGACCCGGTATGGTCCATTTGGGTTGCATGGCATTGCAATACTTGGATAGACTAAATGAGAGAATATGGCACTTATGATTATTAATATATTATAAGTTCTAATATATTAATAATAGTATTATTTAATTAGTATTGGTCAAGTATTAATCTAGTATTAATTTGGTGATCAAAGTGAGACTAATTAAATATATAGGGTTGATTATGACAATCATCAATTCTTTTATGGTGGATTAATGATCCATGGTTTATGGATTTGGTTATAACCATATGGAGCTCCATGGATAGTCCATGGGAGTTACAAACCCATGGGTCATGAGAAATCAAGAGTCATGACAATTAAGGGCATTCATGTGTAAACCCTAATTGTGACAACACTATAAAAGGAACCCTATGGCTAGCAAAATCGTGACCTAGTGGACCTAGTGTTACTAGAGAGGGCATAACCGATTTTGAGTGCTAGAAGTATTCTCTCAAGTTATTCCAAGTCTTGTGGTGTTGTGTGAAGCATTTGAGGCACAACATTTGGGGTGCAAGGCTCACAAAGTCTTGAAGGAATCCAAGCAACAACAAGGTATGTATTTCTACTAGTTTTTATGTTTTATGTAATCCCCATGCCATGCTAGTTAGGAAATAACCTTGAAAAAGAAATTTGCATGTATATAGAGAAAACATAGATTCAAGGTTATTAGGGTTGCATGTACACTTAGGAAGTGTTAGAATGCTCAAAAACCCATCACAAATAACTCATAATAAGCACATAAGACCCTCCGGTTAGTAACTCAAATAAGACCCTCCGGTCAATAACTCAAATAAGACCCTCCGGTCACACAGTATTACCACTCAGGTAAGTATAGTGAGAAGACTCACCTCGTATGTAAGCAAGTAGGCCTCGTACTCAACGATCGGTCTAGACTCCGCCTACATATCATAATCATCTCTAATTAACACTTTTATAACAACAAATCTAAAAATGTTAAGCTAACCCTTTTTCTAACTCTCGGAAAGGGTGAAAGATCATTTTACACCTCCATGGTCTCCATAATCCATAACTTGACCAAACCCTAAAAGTCAACGGAAGTCAACACTCGAGTCAACAGTCCATGTTGACCCAACTCGTCGAGTGCATCTATGCGACTCGTCGAGTTCCTCCTATTCTCAGAAAATCGGGAAAAATCCAAATCAACTCTCCGAGTTGTCTCATCAACTTGTCGAGTTTTCTCATGTCCAGACTATTGGGGAAAACCCTTACCAACTCGTTGAGTTGGCTCACCAACTCTTCGAGTCCTTTCAGTTTATTCTCTCATTCAGACGTTTTTAAGCAGAACTAAGGCCCATACTCTAGATCTAGCCTTCTAAGGTTGAAGTATCACGTAAAGTTGCAAGCTTTACGTCCATGCATGGCACCTCGGGCTCAAAATGCCAAAACATAGATCTATAGAGGGTTTAATGCATGAAAGTTGCCCAATAGCTTGATAAAGCTTGAATCTTTAGTCCCAAGGGACATAATATTGTCCAGATCTGAAGTCTCATCTTCAAGGTATGCTTAAACAACTAAAGGACTCAAAGAGAAGATGGAAATGGCCCTAAACTCCCTAGTGAAGAGATCTAACAAACAAATGGTCAAGGTGATAGCTTTTTACCTGCAAATGGAAGCTAACACTGAAAGAATACTGGATCCAAGGGCTCCTTCTCGTTCCATGCCTTTTGCTCCTCCAACTCCTCCAAAGAATGCACCAAATCAAACACTTTTAGCCTCTCTCTCTCTCTCTCTCTCTCACAGATGATACCAGCTCGTTTAGGGTTTCTCTCAAGGTGCTAAAATGACCAGGGAGGCGGAATGAAGGGCTTAAGGTTCTTTAAATAGGGTGCAAACCTTGAAAATTAGGGTTTTCACACTCAGCTCCTACTCGTCGAGTTGGGGTCCTCCAACTCGTCGAGTAGACTCTAAAAATCATGCGACTATCTCCATCTCTACTCGGTGAGTTGGGGCCTCCAACTCGTCGAGTTTCCCTAACAAAATGAACATAATTAATTAAATATTATACCTGGGAGTCGGGATGTTACAATTCTCCCCCACTAGAATGATACTTCGCCCTAGAAGTCATCTTCTGGAAACAACTTTGGGTACTGCTCACGCATCTCAGACTCCGGCTCCCAAGTCCACTCGGATCCCTTCCATTGCTGCCACTGAACCTGAACCAAGGAAACCTCTTTATTCCTCAAGACCTTCACCTTCTTATCCAAAATTGCCACCAGATTCTTAATGTAGTTTAGACAATCATCAACCTGAATTTCCTCTAAAGGGAGCATTGCTGTCTCTTCGGCTACACACTTCCTCAACTAGGGCACATGTAAGGTGTTATGGATCTGGCTCAACTCTGCAGGCAACTCTAACCGATAAGCTACCTTGCCCACTCGAGCGATCACCCTGAAAGGACCGATGTATCTAGGGCCCAGCTTGCCCCGCTTCCTTAATCGGATCACCCCTTTCCATGGGGATACTTTCAGGAGGACAAAATCTCCGACCTGGAACTCTAGCTCGGATCGTCTCCGCTACGCGTAACTCTTCTGACGACTCTGGGCTGTCAATAACCTCTGTTTGACCTGCTGGATCTGATCTGATGTCTTGATCACTATCTTAGTGCTCCCCATCACTCTCTGCCCTTCCTCTCCCCAACAGATGGGAGTTCGGCACCTCCTCCCGTATAAAATATCAAAGGTAGGCATACTGATACTGGAGTGATGGTTGTTGTTGTACGAAAACTCATCCAAGGGCAAGTAAGTGTCCCAACTTCCACCGATTTCCATAACACATGCGCGTAGCATGTCCTCGAGCATCTAAACCGTCCGTTCGCTCTGCCTGTCTGTCTGTGGGTGGTAAGTGGTGCTGAAATGCAATCGGGTATCCAACTCCTCATGAAATTTCTTCAAGAACCTGGAAGTAAAACGCACATCCTGATCTGACACTATCGATGTTGGCACCCCATGTCGTGCCACCACCTCTCGAACGTAGATCTCGGCCAATTTCTCCGCAGAAGAGCCCTCACTTATAGCCAGGAAGTGAGCACTCTTCGTCAACCGATCTACAATCACCCATATCGCATCGATACCTCGCGCAGTCCTCGGTAACTTGGTAATAAAATCCATGGAGATCTGTTCCCACTTCCATAGGGAAATCCCCAAAGGTTGCAACAGGCCATGGGGACGTTGGTGCTCTGCCTTGACCTGACGACAATTCAAGCGTCTCTCAACTACCCATGCTACATCTCTCTTCATACAGGGACACCAGTAATCCATTTTTAAGTCCAAATACATCTTGCTGGCCCCCGGATGGATCGAGAATCTCGACCTATGGGCCTCCTCCATTAAAATACGTCGAGCTCCACCCATATATGGCACCTATATCTGCCCATGGAATGTCATAAGTGATGGGTTTTGAGCATGCTAACACTTCCTAAGTGTACATGCAACCCTAATAACCTTGGATCTATGTTTGTCTAATAATCATGCAAAGTTGAATTCCAAGGTTATATTCCTATCTAGCATACATGGGGAACATTTTTAACTTGAATGAAATATAGAATAACTTACCTTGTTGTTGATTATGATCCTTGAAACCTTGTGAGCCTAGCACCCCAAGTGTGATGCCTCAAATGCTTCACACAACACCAAATGCAAAGGAGTAAACTTTGAGAGAATCTTACACTTGCAAAATCGGCTCTAGCCCTCTTGTTTCTTATGTCTAGCCAATTTTGGTGGAGAATGGGTTTCTTATATAGTGTTGACACATCTAGGGTTACACCATGTAAACCCTAATGTGTCATGACTCTTCATTTCCATGACCCATGGGTTTGTAACTCCCATGGAGCATCCATGGAGCATCCTATGGGTGGAACCCAACTTGATAATCCATGGAGCCTCTTAGCCCACTATATAAGATATGGAAGATTTACATAATCTACCCATATATTTAATTAGTTATCTTTTGATCACTTAATTAATTCTAAATTAATTCTTGATCAAACTAATTAAATAATATTATTAATATATTAGAACTTATAATATATTAATAAACCATAAGTGTTATTTCTCTCATTTTAGTTTATCCAATTGCATGGTGCCATGCAACCCAAATGGACCATGCCAGGTCAGGTCAAGTACATACCATAAATAGTTATGGACTTAGACACCTTATCCAACAGTCTCCCACTTGGATAAGTTTAATAACTATAACTGCAATACTTCAGGAACCGATCGGCAATCGTAGCTCTTTCAAGGTCTCTCGGAACTGAGAAGATGATGATACGCCATTTAAGATAAGTGATCATATAATCCTCTGTTCTAGATATCAACCGGACAAATACATGGAACAGTGTCTTACTTTGTGTCCAGCAGTTTGTTTCCCGATTTCCGATTTGTTTGACATAGAACTCAATTGAACACATCAACTTAGTTCTGACCGGGCCTGGTACATAGGTCAAAACAAAATCATCAGGGGGCCTAGATATCAGCTTCTAATCCAAGAAGGAACAGATAAACTTCGACTCATATGTTTGTTATACTACTCATTGAATTATACACAAGAGCACGTTTTATAACATCGAGTTACCAATGCGTTTTCGTACAATCAATGCATAACCAACTCATAAGTAACAAATCATATATCTAGGTTTGAAGACTTATATGATATTACCGTCTCACGGTCACTCGAGATAAATTCCATGAAGTGATTCCAGTGAGCGTGGGTTGAGTCCAATGCTCAGAACTTATGAGCACTCATGAGTGTTGTAGCCATGTCCAACAACTTAGACCTCTGCAACCAATCATGACAGTCTTGATTCATACCTACTTCCGACATATGACCGACTGTGGAGGTTCGAATAATATGATATACCAAACATAATTATTCTGGAAGTCAAAACATGCAAAAGCAATATAGTAAACGATCGACAAGAGGTAGCAACACTTTACTCATAAATAAAACACCTTTTATTCATCATCTAATGTCAATTACACTTTACAAATTTCAAGGTTATCTAACTACTAAATCTAATATCATCCTTCAGCCCTATGCTCCGAGCATGCTGCAGATGCTTAACCCGAGTCAGTCCTTTCGTGAGGGGATCTGCTGGATTCTCATCCGATTATACCCTCTTTGCCACGAGGAGTCCTTCTTCTATTCGATGTCTGATGAAATGGTATTTTCTGTCGATGTGTCTGGATCTCCCGTGATCCCTTGGTTCCTTGGCTAAGGCAACTGCACTTTCACTATCACAGAAAATTTCCATTGGCTCTTTAATAGCTGGTACAACTCCAAGGTCTCCAATGAAGTTCTTCAGCCATATCGCCTCCTTTGCTGCCTCGCTAGCTGCTATATACTCTGATTCGCAAGTTGAATCAGCCACTGTCACTTGCTTGGAACTCTTCCAAGAAATTGCTCCTCCATTTAAGGTAAAGACCCAGCCTGACTGAGAGCGGAAATTATCCCTATCAGTCTGAAAGCTAGCATCACTATACCCTACAACTCTCAAGTCTTCACTCCCACCGAGGGTAAGGACCCAGTCCTTAGTCCTCCGTAGGTACTTGAGGATATTCTTTACTGCAGTCCAGTGTGCCTTGCCAGGGTTCCCCTGATACCTGCTAACCATGCTCAAAGAAAAGGCTACATCAGGTTGAGTACACGTCATAGCATACATGATCGATCCTACAGCCGAAGCATAAGGTATTCGACTCATTTCTGCTATCTCAGCCTCAGTACTAGGGCTTTGTGTCTTACTCAATTTGGCGTTACTCTAGATGGGTAACTCTCCTTTCTTGGAGTCCTGCATGCCTAATCTCTTCAGCACCTTATCCAAGTAGGTACTCTGACTAAGTCCAATTAGTCTTTTACTCCGGTCTCTCAAGATCCTTATCCCTAGAATATAGGCAGCTTCTCCTAGGTCCTTCATAGAGAAACACTTCCCAAGCCAGGACTTAACTTCCTGCAGAGTTGGGATGTCATTTCCTATGAGTAGTATGTCATCCACATACAATACCAAAAAGCTAACTATACTCCCACTAGCCTTGACATATACACAAGATTCATCTTCACTCCTAGAAAAGCCAAATTCCTTGACTTTCTCATCAAAGCAAAGATTCCATCTGCGAGGTGCTTGCTTTAACCCATAAATGGATTTCTCAAGCTTACATACTCTATTAGGGTACTATGTGTTGACAAAACCCTCTGGCTGACTCATGTAAACATCCTCAGCCAACTTTCCATTAAGGAAAGCGGTTTTGACATCCATTTGCCATATTTCATAGTCATGAAATGCGGCTATGGCTAACAGAACCCTAATAGACTTAATCTTGGCCACTGGAGAAAAGGTCTCATCATAATCAACTCCCGGAGTTTGTGAGAAACCCTTTGCAACCAGTCGTGCCTTATAAGTGTGTACATTACCATCCATGTCGGTCTTCTTCTTGAAGATCCATTTGCACCCTACAGTCTTACGACATGGTACATTCTCAACCAAGTTCCAAACTTGATTGTCATACATGGACTGTATCTCGCTGTCTATTGCCTCTTTCCACTTGGCTGACTCAGGGCCTGCCATGGCTTCCGCGTAACTGTTAGGTTCATCCAGACCTATCAGTGTCTCATCACTGATAAGTGTATCACCTTCCGCAGTAATATGGAATCCATAGTAATGCTCAGGTGCATTCCTAACCCTTGTGGAACGCCTCAGAGGTACAGACTTGTCAATTGGCTCAACAGAAGTTTCCTCCTCAAGTTGAGTGCTAGGGTTTGAAGTTCCTTCACCACTTGACTCTTGAATTTCTTCAAGGTCAACTTGCCTCCCACTGTCTCCTTGGCTTATGAACTCTCTCTCTCGAAAGAAAGCCCTCCTAGCTACAAAGACCACATTCTCACTAGGTCTGTAGAAGAGGTAACCAAAGGATTTCTGTGGGTAGCCGATGAAAATACACCTCTCACTTCGAGGTTCGAGCTTATCATGAGTCTCGCGTCTCACGAAAGCCTCGCAACCCCAAATCTTAATGTGGTCTAGTTTGGGTACTTTACCAGTCCACATCTCATGAGGAGTTTTGGCAACTTTCTTTGTGGGAACTAGATTAAAGATATGGGCGGCATTCTCTAAGGCATACCCCCAAAATGAGATTGGTAGCGAAGCTCGACTCATCATGGAACGAACCATATCCAACAAGGTTCGATTACGCCTCTCAGCTACACCATTCAACTGCGGTGTCCTGGGAGGTATCAATTGTGAGACAATCCCACATTCCCTAAGATAGTCGAGGAACTCTGAACTAAGATACTCACCACCTCGATCGGATCGAAGCATCTTAATGTTCCTGCCCAATTTATTCTCGACTTCCTGTTTAAACTCTTTAAACCTCTCAAAAGTCTCTGACTTATGCTTGATTAAGTAGACATATCCATATCTACTGTAATCATCAGTAAAAGTCAAATAATAACGATTAGCATCCCTTGTGGCATGTTTGAAGGGCCCACACACATCCGTGTGTATAAGATCCACCAAACCTTCACCCCTCTCACAAGAACCTGTGAAGGGTGACTTTGTTATTTTTCCAAGTAAGCATGATTCGCAACTATCATCTGACTTTAGGTCAAATGACTCCAAGACTCCATCCTTTTGGAGTTGGCTTATGCATTTCTTGCTTATATGTCCAAGACGACAATGCCATAATGATGTTTTATCCATGTTATTATCATTAACAGAATCAATACACAATACATTATTTCCTAAGTTATCAACCACAGATACAGTTTCATACACACCATCACAAGGTAATGCTTTAAAATAAAGAACATTATTAAAGAAAGCATTAATCGAACCAACTTCATTATCAAATGAAAATGCATGAAAGGAAATAATATTTCTTGCCATTTCTGGCGAATAACAACATTTATTCAAATCTAAACTAAACCCACTACTTAGCGATAAAGTATAAACTCCAATCTTGGTGACAGGTAAAGCTTTCCTATTCCCCATGATTAAGTTTATTCTTCCATGCTCCACATTCTCACTTCTTCTTAGTCCCTGCAAATCAGAACAGATATGAATACCACAACCGGTATCAAGGACCCAAGAGTTAGAATGGGGTGAGTTATTAGATAAGATAGTGTAAATACCTGCATGGTTGGGTTTAACTTTCCCATCCTTTACATCTTGCTGGTACTTTGGCCAGTTCCGCTTCCAATGTGACTTTTCATGGCAATAGAAGCATTCAGCCTCTTTAGGGTCAGAAGAAGGAGTGACAAAACCTTTCTTGGTTCCACTTGAAGAAGAGCCATCAAGGGTCCTAGCCTTGGTACCCTTCGAAGAGCTCTTCCTCTTCTTCCCTCTACCTTTCCCGATTGCCAAAACCGGGGCGGAGTTTGGAGTAGGAGTGTTAACAACCGACTTACCCTTAAGACCTGTTTCTGCGGTCTTGAGGAGTCCCTGAAGTTTGCTGAGTGTGACCTCTTCCTTATTCATGTGATATGTCATGCGGAATTGATCATAGCACGATGGTAAGGAGTGCAAAATGATATCTATTGCAAGCTCCTCAGGGAAGTTCACATTAAGCTTCAGCAACCGATCCACATACCTTTTCATTTTCTGCATGTGGCTCGTGACGGATTCCCCGTCCTTCATCATGGTTGTTATGATAGAGCATATGATTTCATACCTCTCCTGTCGTGCACTTTGATGGTATCTTTCCATCAGATCTTGGTGCATTTCAAAAGGGTAGAAGTCCTCATAGGACTTTTGGAGTTCCGCTGTCATGGTGGCCAACATGATGCATGCCACTTTTGTAGCATCCCTTTCATGTGCCCGGAAGTCAGCGATCTCCTGGGGAGTTACAGTGGTCTCATCAATCTCCTTAAGCTCCTTGCCAAGGACATATTCTTTGTCCTCGTAGCGGGTAATCATCCTGATGTTTCTGATCCATTCATTGAAGTTGGATCCATCAAAAGTGACTTTCCCACACAAGTTCATAAGGGTAAAGGAGCCATTAGGATTAGAGCCAGAAGCAGCATTGTTTGAAGACATCTGAAAGAAGAGAACAAGATTAGTTTAGATATTAAGAGAGTCCTTAATAAAACACCCAAATGTAATATTAAGGCTAGGATCCAATCACAATATATTATAACTAAGAAGAGGTATGCCGTAATCCAAGCTATAACATATTTGAAAGGTATGTGAATGACGATTCACCAATTTCCACCATGAAAAACGAAATATAAATATTAGGTTTTTAATTGGTTCTTAGAAATTCCTAGATTCTTTTGAGATTCAATGAACTTTTCAAAGGCATGTTTCAATCTCGAGTGTGCCCTCCAAGTTTTGTGACTGGGATACCGAGGATCACAAAACGAGGTATGAAGTAACCATGCAAATCACTTGGTACACTCAATGTTTATTACTTAATCGATGTGCCGGTTAACCACACGAGCTCCACCGACCTATAATAAACTTTAAGTCACCCTTTACCTACCTTGTTAAGTCCAAGTTAGTGTGCCGGTTAACCACACGAGCTCCACTAACGACTTAAACAAAGTGTAAAGTGTAATTTCATGGATTAGCACCTTATTCACATTTTCCTAAAGTAACTAAGATTGGGAATTTAATAAAAGAATTTAGTTACTTTATAATATTCATCATACTTTTAATGAGAATTTATAAGTCCTTGTCCTACCCATTCGGCTAACGACCCTCCACCGATCAAGGAAGCGGTGGGTGAGAGTGGACACCCATTAAGTTGCCATTTTATAGGCAACAACCTTATACCCCCCTTATAGACCGGCTTCGTGAATGAGGCGTACTAGCGGTAAGACGACTTGACGTTATACATATATATATTAGTAACTTATAATATTATAAAGTATAAGGGTTGAATTTTAACTTTTAAAATTCTAAGGGTTGGAACTAAAGTTTTAATCAAGACTTTACATGTTCCAAAACTTGAGGGCAAGTTTTGTAAACTTCCAAAACTTTTCATTTCTTATAACTTATGAATTAATTGAGTAATAAAAATGAAGACTCTTCATTTTTATAACTCTTGTGTTCTTTTAATGGCTTTAATAAAAGTGAGACTTTTGGTTTTCCATAACATGAGGACAAGTTATGGACTCCATTAAAACACATTATGATCATGAATTAAACTACCATGAAGGTTACAAACAATTCCTATGATCATCTAATCTTCATAAGTTCAAGAACATGAATATGAACACTTTCAAGAATCAAAAAATTACACTTAAAAAAACTTGTAATTTTAATAATTGCCATTGTAAATGGATTAGCATAAACATTACACCATCTAAAACAAGCTTTAAAACATCAAAACAGTTTAGGGTAATGTTTCTAGTCCATTTACAGCAACAAATGTGCAAACTTTCATACGAGCAGAAAACAGAAAAACGATTTTTTTCAAGCTGTTTGCACACCAAAAAAAAAAAAAAAAAAAAAACAAACAAACCTAGGCTCTGATACCACTGATGGGTTTTGAGCATTCTAACACTTCCTAAGTGTACATGCAACCCTAATAACCTTGGATCTATGTTTGTCTAATAATCATGCAAAGTTGAATTCCAAGGTTATATTCCTATCTAGCATACATGGGGAACATTTTTAACTTGAATGAAATATAGAATAACTTACCTTGTTGTTGATTATGATCCTTGAAACCTTGTGAGCCTAGCACCCCAAGTGTGATGCCTCAAATGCTTCACACAACACCAAATGCAAAGGAGTAAACTTTGAGAGAATCTTACACTTGCAAAATCGGCTCTAGCCCTCTTGTTTCTTATGTCTAGCCAATTTTGGTGGAGAATGGGTTTCTTGTATAGTGTTGACACATCTAGGGTTACACCATGTAAACCCTAATATGTCATGACTCTTCATTTCCATGACCCATGGGTTTGTAACTCCCATGGAGCATCCTATGGGTGGAACCCAACTTGATAATCCATGGAGCATCTTAGCCCACTATATAAGATATGGAAGATTTACATAATCTACCCATATATTTAATTAGTTATCTTTTGATCACTTAATTAATTCTAAATTAATTCTTGATCAAACTAATTAACTAATATTATTAATATATTAGAACTTATAATATATTAATAAACCATAAGTGTTATTTCTCTCATTTTAGTTTATCCAATTGCATGGTGCCATGCAACCCAAATGGACCATGCTGGGTCGGGTCAAGTACATACCAGAAATAGTTATGGACTTAGACACCTTATCCAACAATAAGTCCCCGACTATCAGCCTCAAACTCAGAAATATGCCCGATCACCCGCTGTCTCTTATGGTTCTCTGGTCTCATGGCCACCACTTGGGCCTCTCGGATGGTATCTAAGACTGGAGTCATCACCGTCATCCTCATGCACATATCTCGGATCGGAGCACTCGTTGCTCTACGACTCAGGGCATCGGCTACCACATTAGTCTTGCCAAGGAGATACAAAATCTCATAGTCATAGTCTTTCACTACATCCAACCACCTCATATGTCTCTTATTCAGGTTGGGACCATAAGGTACTTCAGGATCTTATGGTCCGTGTATATGGTACATCGGACACCATAAAGATAGTTGCACCAAATCTTGAGGGCGAATACCACCGCCCCCAACTCCAAATCATGGGTGGCATACCTCATCTCGTGAGGTTTCAGTTGCCTCGACACATATGCTATCACGCGCCCCCTCTACATCAACACGACACCCATCCCCGATATAGATGCATCACAGTAGACTACGAAGTCCTCCACTCCCTTCGGAAGTGCTAATACTGGAGCTTTGCATAATCTCTGGCGAAGAGTCTCGAATGAAGCCTCTTGCTCAGGCCCCCAGACAAAAGTAACACCCTTCCTGGTTAAACTGGTGAGAGGAACGAAAATCTTTGAGAAATCTCTGATAAACCTCCGATAGT
The DNA here is from genome assembly GCF_052849685.1 of Lactuca virosa. Lineage (NCBI taxonomy): Eukaryota > Viridiplantae > Streptophyta > Magnoliopsida > Asterales > Asteraceae > Lactuca > Lactuca virosa. The sequence goes on from NC_136434.1 coordinate 258,816,842, forward strand.
AACCCACCAGACCCAGAAAACTCTTGATCTCGGATGGGGATCTCGGCACCTCCGATCGCATAACTGCCTCAATCTTGGCCGGGTCGACCAAAATCCTATTCTGATTAACGAGGTGTCCCAAGAACTGGACCTCTCGTAACCAGAAATCACACTTGGAGAATTTGGCATAGAGCCTCTCCATCCTCAATACCCCAAGAACCTCCAGCATGTGCTCATCATGCTGTTCCCTAGACCTCAAGTACACCAAAATGCCATCGATGAACACGATCACCGACCTCTCCAACATGGGTCTGCACACTCAGTTCATGAGGTCCATGAACGCTACAGGTGCATTGGTGAGCCTAAAAGGCATCACCACAAACTCGTAATGCCCATAACGAGTCCGGAAAGCTGTCTTCTAAATATCCTCCTCACAGAATCTCATCTGATGATACCCAGATCTCAATTCAATCTTGGAAAACCAAGACGCCCCCTGCAACTGATCAAAAAATCGTCGATCCTCGGTAATGGATAACGGTTCTTGACCGTCAGCTTGTTCAACTCCCGGTAGTCGATGCACATCCGGTGTAAACCACCCTTTTTCTTGAGAAAAAGGATCGTTGTCTTCTAAATATCCTCCTCACAGAATCTCATCTGATGATACCCAAATCTCAATTCAATCTTGGAAAACCAAGACGCCCCCTGCAACTGATCAAAAAATCGTCGATCCTCGGTAATGGATAACGGTTATTGACCGTCAGCTTGTTCAACTCCCGGTAGTCGATGCACATCCGGTGTAAACCACCCTTTTTCTTGAGAAAAAGGATCAGCGCTCCCCATGGTGAGCTACTCGGTCTAATAAAACTCTTCCCCAGCTGATCCTGGAGCTGCGGGGACAACTCCTGCATCTCTGTCGGCACAAGGCGATAAGGTGCCTTGGCAATAGGCGCCGCACCCGGAATCAGATCGATCCAGAAATCCACCTGCCTCTCAGGAGGCACAACTGACAATTCCTCAGGGAAAACATCCAGCTCAAATAAATCTTGGAAAACCAAGACGCCCCTTGCAACTGATCAAAAAATCATCGATCCTCGGTAATGGATAACGGTTCTTGACCGTCAGCTTGTTCAACTCCCGGTAGTCGATGCACATCCGGTGTGAACCACCCTTTTCTTGAGAAAAAGGATCGGCGCTCCCCACGGTGAGCTACTCGGTCTAATAAAACTCTTCCCCAGCTGATCCTGGAGCTGCGGGGACAACTCCTGCATCTCTGTCGGTGCAAGGCGATAAGGTGCCTTGGCAATAGGCGCCGCACCCAGAATAGGATCGATCCAGAACTCCACCTGCCTGTCCGGAGGCACACCCGGCAATTCCTCAGGCAAAACATTCGGGAACTCACACACTACTGGAACATCGGAAATAGAACTCGACCTCTCAGTGGCAACTCGCGTATCCATCACGTATGCTAAAAAGCCCATACATCCTCGCTATAGACTCTGCCTCGCTTTGGCGGCAGAACAGAAAGCTGATCCCGATCTAGTTCCCTCGCCATACACAGTAAGTACTCCCCCACTAGGGTCTCATATGGTCACCATCCGGCGCTCACAGTCAATCACAGCTCCAAACCGGCTCAACCAATCCACGCCCGCTATAATACAGACATCACCCATCGCTATTGGCACCAGATCTATCGGAAACTCAACACCGAAAATCTCTAATACACATCCCCGGAATACATCAGTGGAAAAAACCGCATGCTCATTGGCTATTGAAATCCTCAGTGGTCGACTCAACGCCTCGTGTCTATCACTAATATGACGACTAAAGGATAAAGACACCAAAGATCAACTCGCACCCGAGTCAAATAACACCAAGGAAGGCACAGAACTCATAAGAAAAGTACCTAACGCAACAAAGTATAAGCATAAACAGATCTCAAAATAACATAAATAAAGAGATACGTACCAGCAACAACATCAGGCATTGCGCGGACCTCCTCCGCAGTCTACTGGAATGCTCTCCCACGAGCTCTCGGAGCCTCAGCCTTCCCGGGCTGACCATCAGTAACACGTAAAGAAGCAGGAGCAGAAGCTTGGGCTGATCCCTCTGTGAGCTGAGGACACTCGGCCCTCCGGTGGCCAGTCTGGTTGCAATGAAAGCAAACCGAAAATCCCTTGGGGTAGTCCTTCACCATATGCCCCTCCTTGCCACATTTGTAGCAAATCCCTACTCGGCAAAATCCCTCGTGGCTCTTGCCGCACTTGCCACAAGTACGACCCTTCTGTTGAGAGAAAAACTTGGAGACACACTTGAACAAAAGTTAGAACAAGTATAATGCGGAATAGTTAATCTCAAAGTATCTAAAAGCTCAACAATAATATAGTTAGATAGTTAGAGAGTTAGTTGCGGAAATGTAAAGGAATAGAAATGACAGCAATTGTTATATCAAGAAGACACTTAAGCTGATTCATAACAAGGAATGCATTCACTCCAAGTTAATAAGGAAGATCAAGCTTAGTGATTAAGTCTTACAGACTTGCTCCGAGGAGGGATTATGATCAGCAGAGTTATGATATGATTTAAATAAGAAGAGATGAGTGAAGAAAGATAGAGAGATAACTTCAGAATGTGTATTCAGATAGAATGCATAAGTTATCGGTATTGAATACAAAGAGAGTAAGTCTCTATTTATAGAGACATAGAAACTACACTAGATTACAACTCTATAAGCAACCGTCCAAGGCATACTGGATAATAGAGTGCATTACATAAAAGACAAATAAAGTAATCTAGCTAAGTTGATTGCGGTAGCTGACTCCGGTTGCTGATGCGGTTGCTGATGAACAAGATTGACTCCAGGTGTTGAAACGTTGTGGTAGAGAGATGGTTGCGGTAGCTGAGTTCAAGAGGGTCACTTTTATGATTCAACAATTTCCCCCTAAGTGACCTCTTTAACTCCGGTTCAGCTATCAAGTTTGAGGAACTTGATCAAAATCCACCAGAATTTCCTGACGTTTTCCAACCATGTGATTCGTCTTGTGATCTCGAACTTGACTTCTGCAGTAGTATGCTTCAATCTTTCAATTGCGGTCCGACAGATGTCAAGTTGTTTCTTGGTCAGGCGGTGCATGGCAGTCATAGGAATGAAATATTTGACGTTGTCAGTCTTCCTTTTGAATATGACTCCAAGTTCAGGGTAGTTTGTTGCGCCTAGAGATCTTTCTTGGAAGCCTTCGGTAGGCATTGACACAGGTTCAAGCGGTGGGAGATCAAACTTCTTGAGGATGGTGGGGTAGATATCCGCATCTATCATGGCAAAGTCACAGACCGTATCCCTCAGAAAAGAGTTGGTTTTTTCAAGCGTTATCTGCATTTTAGGGTGCTTTTCTAACTTGTTTTGGAACACCCTGGCAATAAGGAAGATTTCTTCCGGATTCATACAAGGAAAGTCTGCCTGGGTGCGGATGTAGTCGTGCTCCCTTCTGGTGAGGGTATACTGGATGTAGTCAGCCTTCATGAACTTCCGGACTTTGTAGTTCTTGACTGCGGATGGTCTATCGTTAGACCATTTTTTTTATATGGAGGAGGTATGTTTAGTGTGAAAAAGACTAAGTCTCTCAAACTCCATTGGCAGTCTCTTGTGATCTGGAAGGCTTTGGTTAAACTGCTCAAATACAGTGAAGTACTTGGCATTTGGAGAAATTGGTATATCCCAGTATCCATCAGCAAGGGGTTCAGCATAAGTGAGGTGCGGTCTGTAATCTTCGTCTAGGAGCCTGCGGTGCGGATTGATCCAATAATTGATCAAGGACTCATCCATCATGGTGTCAAACCCGCATTCTCTCCAAATTAATTCTGCCAGCTTGGCTGCTTTCCAATCATGCTTCCTTTAAGCGGTGGTAGGGGATTCTGTGGTGCTTGGAGAATACATGTTTTCAGCCAAGTTCTTGAAGTGCGGAGGAGTCTCTGGCTTTTTGGGAGTATCCTTTGGAGGTGAAGTGTGAAGGGATGGAGTATGTTGAGATGGTTGCGGTGAAGGCTGCGGGGTGGGAATTTTTTCAGTGATGATGGGGGGACTCTGATGGATGGAAGTATCAGAGTGATGGACTTCTTCTTCTTCTTCACTTCCCCCTCTTGAGGGATGCAACCCCGGTGCTTCCTCAAGCCATTGCTTAAGTCCATCCACCTTGTTGAAGACTTCTTGGAACTGAGCTTTGAGAGCTTCTGCCAATTGTTGGTTGTTTGGAGTGGAGGAGCTGAAAAGCAACTTGTGGATTTCTTTGGTGAGCTGGAGGATCTCAGGGCCATGGAAGTTGGAGGAAAGGGATTTCTTCAGTCTGTTGATGGTTGCTTGAAGAACAGAGATAGTGGACTCATAAGCAGTATGAGTCTCATCTATCAATTTCTGAGACTGAGAAGCTTGATCCGCGATGGCTGCTTGAAGATCCGTTTTGATTGCGGTCACCTCAGTGATGAGGCGTTCCGCTGCAACCATGAAGTCCTTGTGGTCAGCCTTGCGGTTATTGTTAAGGGACCGGATCCCCATCTCTACTTTGAGAGAGATTCGTTCAGCAGCCATGCGTTCCCTTGTTTCCAGACGCTTTATTCGTTCAATCAGTGACTGCGGTCCTGGAGTGTCTTCAGGTTGCGGTTGAGTAGGCTTGACCGCAGCCAAGATCTGATCGATTTTGGCTTGAAGGCTCATGAACTCCTTCCGGGTGACAACATTCTTCTTCTTCTTCTTCTTCTCTTTAGGCTTGGAAGTCGAATGTTGAGAACTGCTGGACTCCTCATCTTCTTCAAACATCATGAGGTCATCATCAGAAGGGCTTGGCTTGTTTACCTCTTGGATGTCTTCATCATCAAGATCAAAGGTGGGAGCTGAACTGAGTTCGATTGCAGGTTCTTCGTCTTGTGATGGATTGACTGTAGGAGTGGGAGATGGAATGGGAGTTGGAGTAGGAGGAACTTTGGAGGTACCTGCGGCTGCACCTGAAGCTTGAGCTTTTAACATTGTTTCAGCCATCTGATCCATCTAGTTCTGAACTTTTTGAATGGTGGCTACGGTACTGGCATTGCTGATGGCATTTGCCCAATACCTAGCCACGGACTGGATCTCCTATTCTTTCTGTTGTTGCTGCTTGATTTGTTGTTCCTTGCGGGCTTGGAAAGCCCTTTGGAACGCAACATACTTCTTCTTGTCTAACTCAGTTACCGGATTGTACTGTAACCAAGAGTCATTGGATGCATCACCGTCAAATCCTTCAAAGCGCACCGAAGTGTCCTTCGGGTCCACGGATCCTTGCACATTTGTGCTCACCGTGCCTAAACCACCTGTAAAAGATGAAAGCAGAGTAGGATTTCCTGAGCTTCCTCGGTCTCCTTGACCCGTGGTCAAGTGTGGCCTCTACTCAGTTCTGGCATGGGCGAAAGAAGTGCCCTGCGGGTGGGAAGGTGTTTGTAGTGTTTGGGTGACAGAAAGAAGGATGGAGCGCAACTCCTCTGGTGAAAAGAAATGCAGTCGGGAAGCCCTGGAGACCTTAGGGCGTGAATCAGTGTCATCCTCTTGGGAGTGCACTGGGGGGAGTCTCCACGTAGTTGAGAATCAGACTCACTTTCTGAGTCTGACTGGAAAATGATGGTGGTGTTGAATGGGTGTGCGGGCATCCCAAGGACTACTGGACCCTGTTGAGAGGCTTCAGCATCGGTCCGGTCACGCATATGGATAGTGGTATCGGTTGTTTTCCTTTTCTTGAGGATAGAAATCGGTTGCCTATCCTCATCTGAATCACTACTAGATACGGTTGGGGCAGGTTTTGTTTTGCGTTTCTTGGTGGGTGCGGTTCGTTTAGGAGCGTTTTTCTTTGGAGTTCTCTGCTTCTTGGTTGCCAACTGCTTTCTTCTTTGAGAAAGATTGGATAGTGTAGTGTAAGAGGGGATTGCGGTACCCTCAGGGATAATGGTTGCGGATGGAAGAGGCGGGGTAGAAGGGTATGGGGCAATACCCTCCGTAGCCTCAATGTGGTCTGAGACATCAGCAGTCTCAAGACCAAGAGAAGAAAGGATATGAGTAGGGAGTCTGCGGATCGGGCCAAATACAGTTTGATCAGAAGAAGGGTTGTACCTTTTAAGATCCTTAGTGACGAAAAAGTTGATGTCACTTCCCATGTCTATTCCAGCATCCGCATGTAAGTCTGAGATGCAAAGTGACCAGAACCGTGCAAATGTGAGCTCGGTTGGGTTCTCCCTTGGGTGCTCTTTGGGAATGTATTGGAGGAAGTCGTCCCAAAGGATTTGTCCATAGTTTACGTCGTGGCCTGTGTAGATGCTCCATACCAATTCCAGTAGCTTCAGTCCCATGTTGTCGATGCCTCCGGTTCTGCCGGATAGGCAGCGGATGACAAAGTGACACACAAACTGCCATACCGCAGGCAGCTGATTCTTTTTGAACTCACCAATCCCTCGAATTGGTTTCTGATACCCCATCTGGTAGAGTGTGGATGTAACGTCTGCCATTGAAGGTGAGAAAATCTTGATGGTAGGGTGAACCAGAAGATTAATGGCATTTAAGAACTTTTCTTTGGACAAGATGACCAAAGAATCATTCATGAGGTTGAGGTGAACTTCTTGCGGGTTTTCCATTGGGCGATATGCAGAGAACGCACATTTGAATAGAGTAGAAACTGGAACAACGTCTGTAAATGCATCGAATGGACCAAACAGAGGGTGGTTCTTGAGAAACTTGATCATAAGCTTGATGGGAGCATTATATGAGGGATGATCTTCAAATACTGCTCTGAGATTACTTGAAGCGATTGTTGGAGAATCGGAACCTGTTGGATTCACAGAACCTGAAGCCTTGGATTGCTTCTTTGATGCACCTGATTTCACCATTGTTGAAGATTTGAGAGAAGAAAACAGAGTTCTTGAGAGTTTTGAAGGTTTTGAAGGATTTGGGAGAAATAATCGATATTCAGAAAACGTAAAGTATTGTTGGGGAAGAAGATGGGTTTATAAAGGGGGGTGAAAAATGTTTAACCCTAGGTAAATGGTAAGGATAGGGTAAAACGTCGATTGGGGTTTTGGGGGGAATCTATGAATTTTGGATTAAATCTCAGCCACACATAATTAAAACGGGTTTGAAAAGATTTTGGGAGATTTCCAAAAGGGGTTTTGCATTTAATGTAAGGTCAGACGCATGTCAATACATCAGGTGATCGTGGGGGTGATGGGAGAGGAAGTTGTAACGGATGGGACGTATTAGGGAGAGGAAAGGACAAATTAAGGATGAGTTTATTGGAAAAACGTTCTTTTTGTCATCATCCCCAAAATAGGTCTGATACAAGGATTATTCAGAAAGAGAATGTGACAGTTTCTAAAGAGAATGTTTTATTTTATTTAATGAAGGATCATTAAATAGCACACAAAGATTTAAGAGTTGATAAAACAGTTGAGAAATTATCACGATGATTGCGGATGGAAATTTCATTGCGGTTGAGGAACGTCATTGTGGATGGAACTTTCATTGCGGTTGAGCACTTCATCGCGGATGAACAAGGAGAGACTGCAGTGAGGAACTGAGAGAAAAACACTTGTACAAAGATTAGTAATAACAGACCATAAAGACCCATGAGAGATACGTGTGATATATGGTTGCGGTACCTAGACTGCGGTACCAAAACCATCTATCACATGTAATTCTCAGTTAGAACCGCAACGGAGACCAAGGATGGTGTGCGGTAGCTAACAATTCAAAAAGAATTGCGGGTCTGGATTCATCATTCCTAACATTTGCAGGAAGGTGTTAAGCTTTGTTGAATCAAGCGCTTTTGTGAACACATCAGCAATCTCTTCATGAGAAGGGACAAAGATGAGTTCAATATTACCTTTTAAGATGTGGTCTTTGATGAAATGATATCGTAGTTCAATGTGCTTAGTCATAGAGTGATGAATTGGATTGTGAGAAATAGCAATAGCACTTTCAGAGTCACAATAGATCGGTATCCGTAGCATTCTATACCCGTAGTCCATTAGTTGAGTTTTCATCCAAAGGACTTGAGAGCAACAGCTGGCTGCGGCCATATACTCGGCTTCTGCAGTTGATAGAGAGACACAACTTTGTTTTCTTGAGGACCAGCTGACGAGTCATTCACCCAGAAATTGACATCCTCCTGAAGTGCTTTTTCGATCGAGCTTGCATCCGGCATGATCCGCATCTGTGAAAGCTTGCAGGTTGAAGTCATTGCCTGCGGGGTACCATAGACCAAGAGATTTGCTTCCTTTCAGGAACCGTAGTATCTGTTTGGCTGCGATCATATGTGAGACTTTTGGGTCAGCCTGATACCTTACACATACACTAGTTGCAAAGACAATGTCTGGCCTGCTTGCGGTGAGGTACATCAAAGAGCCGATGATTCCTCTATAAGTCTTGTGATCCACAGATTCGCCTGAGGGATCAGCAGAGATCTTATAACCGAAGGCCATGGGGACCTTAGCAGATGAACAGTTGTCCATAGAATATTTCTTCAATAGTTCAGTGGTGTATTTCTCTTGATGAATGAATATGCCTTGCGGTACTTGTTTCACTTGAAGACCTAGAAAGAAATTAATCTATCTATTCGTGCTCATTTTGAACTTGTTGGTCACGAGCTTAGCAAATTCATCCACCATGCCTTGATCAGTCGAGCCAAAGATGATATAATCCACATATATATGTACCATCATAAGGTGGTCGCCATTTGCTTTTCTGAATAGTGTGGGATCAATCACTCCTCTCTTGTACCCGGATGAGACAAGGAATTCAGAAAGAGTCTCATACCATGCTCTTGGGGCTTGCTTTAGACCGTAGACTGCCTTTTCAAGCTTGTAGCAGTGGTCTAGGAATTCAACATTTTCAAAGCCTGGAGGTTGCTGAAGATAAACCTCTTCTTTTAGTTCCCCATTGAGAAAGGCACTCTTAACGTCCATTTGGTGTACCTTGACGTTTTTGTGGGCTGCGTATGCTAGAAAGATCCGGATAGCTTCCATGCGTGCTACCGGAGCATACGTTTCATCGTAGTCAATGCCTTCAAGTTGACTATACCCCTTTGCAACTAGCCTTGCCTTGTTTCTGACTACCGCACCAGATTCATCCAACTTATTTTTGAACACCCATCTAGTGCCAACAATGGAGTGACCACGTGGCTTCGGAACGAGCTGCGAAACTTTATTTCTTTGAAATTATTCAAGCTCTTCTTGCATTGCGGCTATCCAGTCAGGTTCAAGCAATGCTTCTTTGATCGTTCTGGGTTCTACCGAGGACATAAATGCTGTATAGTGGCAGTGATCATATAGGTCCTTGGAAGATCGAGTCTGGATGCCTGCGGATGGGTTCCCAATGATTTGACCTGGTGGGTGGTCTTTCGTCCATACATGAAGACGTGGCAGCAGATGATCAGCAGCTGCGGTAGAGGGAATATCTTGAATGTCAGAGGAATCTGCGGTTGGAGATGGCAGTTCCCCCTGGACTTGAGAACATCCTGCTGAGTCATCTTGATCTATTGGAACGGAATTTTGTTGAGCAATTGGGAGAGGTTCCCTCTGGGTTGCGGATGGGAGTTCCTCTGGAACCTGAGAAGGTTCCCCCTGGACTGCGGATGGGAGAGTGACAATCCTTGCATCGGTTCTAGTGTTGATATTTTCTATGAGTTCATCATCCGAATCCGAAGATACGTTTGATGGTAATGCTTCTCTACGGGCAGGAATTTGAACAACATCAAGTACTGGAACCTCGACGGTTGCGGCTAGATCCGGAGTAGAGCTTTCCCCCTCAACCGGAGAGGTGGAAATATTGAGAGAGGCTACTTCAGATAGATATGGTCCAGAAACATCAGCATGTTGTTGTTGAGCTGCGGGTGACACAATAACTTCGGATAGTTTCGCCGTTTCAACAGGATCGAAAAGATCATCATAATTGACTTCAACTAGATTCAAGGGACCTGAAGAGGCAGGAATGTCACTTGCCATGATTGCGGTGGTTTCAGTGGATGGAGGGGCGTCGCGGATGTGAGAATCATCAAATTTCACATCAAAGCTTTCAATGATTATCCTTGTACGCCTGATGAGCACTCGATAAGCAACCTTGTTAGTGGAATAACCAAGGAAGATGCCTTCGTCGGACTTTGGTGCAAACTTGTTGAGCTGATCTCTGTTGTTGATCACGAAGCATCTACACCCAAAAATATGAAAGAAGCGAACATTGGGCTTGCGGTTGTTAAGGCCCTCATATGGTGTTTTATTGAGGCGTTTGCACACGATACTTCGGTTTTGGACAAAACATGTGGTTGCTACTGCTTCAGCCCAGAAGTAGAGAGGAAGTTGGGCGAAGTTAAGCATGGATCTGGCTGCTTCTACCAGTGTGTGGTTCCTTCTTTCTTCTACACCATTTCGTTGCGGTGTGTAGGGTGCTGAGAAGTTGTGAGAAATGCCTTTGGACACCAAGAAACTGTTGAGAAGATGATTAGTGAACTCAGTTCCATTATCACTGCGGATGCGTCTAACTGGAAGCTTGATCTGAAGTTCGATTTCTTTGATGAAGTTGATGAAGATCTGCCGTGTCTCTGATTTGAGTCTTAGGAAGAAGACCCATGTGAAGCGTGTATAGTCATCAACAATAACCAGTATATACTTCTTGTGGTGGAGACTGGCTACGGTTGATGGACCGCAGAGATCAATGTGCAATAGCTCCAGTGGTTCAGAAATAGAAGAGTCCATTATCAGAGGGTGACTTCCTTTAGACTGCTTACCACATTCACAAGCCGGACAGAGAGTATCGTTGCTGAATTTGAGAATAGGGAGACCGCGGACTAGTTCTCCAGTGACTAAGTTGTTGATGTACCGGAAGTTGAGATGAGCTAGCTTACGGTGCCATAGCCAGCTGACTTCGGATACAACTTTGGACAAGAAACACAACTGTGGTCTACCAATGATTAGAGAAACATCCAAAGGGTACATGGTACCTTCGGATCGAGATTTGATCAGGTAGGAGTTTCTATCACTCGCCATTACGTAGCAAAAATGATCATCAAATTCAACACGATGTCCTGCTTTACATAGTTGGCCAACACTGATGAGATTGTGTTTAAGGCTTTCTATATAAGCAACCTTCTGAATGGAAAAGTTCCCCGTAGTGAGAACACCGTAACCTCGGATGACACCGTTTGCATTGTTACCAAACGTGACATTTCCATCATTGCATATAGGCCTGAAATCCCGAAGGTACTCTAACCTTCTGGTCATGTGCAAGGAGCAGGCACTGTCAATTAACCACTCTTCTTCTTGTTCCTCCTTGCACAAAGCCTGAGAATTACACGGTTAGTTTAGGCATCCAAACAAGTTTGGAGCCAGGGACAATTGATGTGTTTCTGAATGATGCATGGTCCGAGGTTGCAGGGACAGGTCTCTTGTCAACTTTTAGGCCTGGTCCTGGGTGTTTGAGCAGATTTGGATTGTTGTGTTTTTTTGAAAAAATATGAGGTTTCGTGTTGTGGTTTTGAGAAAAGATACGAGGTTTCTGACTTTGACTTGATTTGATGTAAGATGAGTCCTTCTGACAATTACACTGACATTCACAGAAAGAAATTTTGTCTTTTGATCTGACACTGTGATTGGTCAGCGGTTTGAAGGATGTTTTGGATCTGTTATCGGGTCCGAGATGGGTAATTCCTGACATGAGTGTTTTTGGGTTTTGAAAAAGTCTGTTTTTGAAAGGTTTTAGCACGTGCAGATCTTTGAGTTCTTTTTGATGGATTTGGTAAGATACCCTTCCATTTGAAATTTTGACGTGACTTTAAAAGTGTTGGATTGGGTAAAATACCTTTCCATTTTGGATCATTTGAGGAATAGACCTGAAAAACATAGTTTCGAAAAGACTGAACACCCTTTTGGGTTGTGTCAGAAGAAGTAGGAATGACTTTTGAAACTGGACTTTCCTTTTTGTTTGTTTTCTTGAAAGAAGAGTTTTTTGAAATGTAGTGTGAGAAAACAGATTTTTCAGGACTTTTGGATTTAGGAAATCTGACTTGCTTCTTCTTTTTCAAAAAGGTTTGTCTATTAGTACCACGAGATCTGATTTCTTCTTTAAAAGCCTTTTTTGCCAAAGATTTTGGTGAACCACAGTCATTGTTGTTCAACTGCGGTTTCCTGGAATTCTTAGAATGATTTTGAAAACGCAGACTTGAGTCATCAGAACTTGAGGATTCAGGAATTTGGGAACATTGACCTACTTCAAAATTTTCTATAGGTAGTTCATGAAATATTGGCTGAAGAGTTACAGTTCCTTGAACTGATGACTGCGGTAGGGATGACTTGACTACCGCTGAGTAAGTCTTAGATGGGACTTCGGTGGGACATTTATGGGACATTTGACTACAGTGAGAGACACTGTGGTCTGAGGACATAGATGGAAAGTCTTTTGAGACTCTGGGGCCCTCAAAAACAATCTCTTCATCAACTACGGATGAAGTTTGAGAATTTGGATAGATGGTGCCACAGATAGGAATTTGATCACATGTGTGACCCGAAACCTCCGGCACAATTTCCTCAATGACACAATTATTGCTTAAATTGTGCAGTCTACCGAAGTGAGTTTTAATATCTTCGGGAAAAGTCTTGTCATTGACAGGGAAGTGAAATTCTCGTCTGGAGGGACATACAGTCTGTCTTTGTTGAACCGGGGTGAGGAATCCATTGCGGTAGGATATCCATTTGACCAACCCCAATTGTATGTATTATCCACGGTTCCATTGTTTACCAAATTTTCAATAGCTTCACTTTCATTAAACAATTTTTCAATTAAGAGATTTAAGCGTACAATTTCTCTCTGAGCTAAATCTCTCTGGTTCAAAGCTATCTCTAATTGGGTTTCACTTAACATTCTTGCATCCTTTTATAACTCTAGGTCATTCTCTAACATATCCATCTTAAGTCTTTTGTTATCCAGTCGTCCTCTCACGTGGAACATCTCTTGGGACGCAATGGTCTTCTCATCTAAGGCTTGATTATAGTCTGTAAGGACGGCAGCACAAGTGTCATTAAGATCATCTATGTAAGGCTGACAGTCATGCATGCTATAGTTTAGAGTTTGGATCATGAGTTTTACCTGTTCGACGATGCTTAGTGTTCCATCCTTTGCCATGTAGCAGTAGTTCTTGTTCAACATTGTAGACCCATCATCATCCGCAGTGGCCAGCATGCAGATTTTCCCTTTTCCTTTGACACTGCTGATGGCCTCATCTTCGTCTCCGGATGACCAGACTTGATGGTCTCTTTTGACATGGGCCACGTATGCCCTTGCCTTTTCAGCTTTTTCTTTGTCTTCCAACTCTTGAGCCATTCTAAGGTAGAATGCTCTGTCTTTCACTACATTGGCCTTACAATCTCGTGAAAAGTGATTCTCTTTGTTGCATTTGTGACAAATTACAACATCAGTATTGTCTTCTGAAGGAGTACCGGAGTCAGTGATTTGAGGAGACTGCGGTACCTCCTTTGGTTGAATATTCTGAGATTGCGGTGGAGGATGAGAACTTTTAGGATATCGAGAGTGGTTATTCTGGGAACCGAAGTTACGGTTAAATGGAGGTTTGTTGAACTGTTGATTCTTGCAGAAGGAAGGAGGTGGTAGACGGTTGAACTGTTGGCTAACCAGAGCAATAGCCTTCTGAAAGTCTTCTTCATCATCATACTCAGAATCCGCTTCGTATGACTGCGGTGGAGTGTCATACGAGGAAGAGTAAGGTGATTGCGGTGGAGTGTCCTCCGAAGTCAGCACAATCTTTGAGTACGGTGGATTCTTGAGCTTGCAGCTCTCCATAGAGCTTGTAAAGTGACAAAGAGTGAATCTTCATGTCGCCTTGGACTATCATTTTGGCCGTAGTCCAATGTCTTCCTAAACCATTCAAAAACTGAAGATTGGTTTCATGGTTACTGCGGATGGTGCCCGCATTGGATAACTTGGTGACTATCAGGTTGAACCTTTTGAAGGAGTCTTCCAAACTTTCCCCAGTATGAGCTTTGAAGTTGTTGAACTCGTTGAGTGCGGTAGTAAGCTTCTTATCTTGTGCTTGTTCTGTGCCTTCGTACAGGTTCTTGAGAACATCCCAGATCTCTTTTGCTGATTTGCAATTTATGATAATATCGAAGTTGTCAGGAGCAACTCCGCAGGAGATTTCATAAAAGGCAACAACATCATTTTCCATTTTATCGAGATCATCCTTGGTGGGACGGCTCATGGCTGGTTGACCTCCTCCTAGCCTGGTTGCAGCGCCGTCAGTTTGGACTGGTGTAAGGACTGGAACATGTGGTCCTTCTTCTACGGATCGCCATACATCTCTACCCAGTCTTCTCAAGTACCTTTCCATTCTTTGTGACCAGTGATGATATTCATTTGCGACTAGTATTGGGGCTCGGTTAGAACCACCAACACTGTTGGAAACATTCAGAGATAATGATTGTGCCATTTGAAATTGTTTTTTTTGTTTGAAGAAATGAGCTTTAGTGGTATAGAAGGCTCTTTGAAAAATCAGAGTTCTGTTTTCAAAAAGCTACCACTTTGGCTCTGATACCAATTGTTGAGAGAAAAACTTGGAGACACACTTGAACAAAAGTTAGAACAAGTATAATGCGGAATAGTTAATCTCAAAGGATCTAAAAGCTCAACAATAATATAGTTAGATAGTTAGAGAGTTAGTTGCGGAAATGTAAAGGAATAGAAATGACAGCAATTGTTATATCAAGAAGACACTTAAGCTGATTCATAACAAGGAATGCATTCACTCCAAGTTAATAAGGAAGATCAAGCTTAGTGATTAAGTCTTACAGACTTGCTCCGAGGAGGGATTATAATCAGCAGAGTTATGATATGATTTAAGTAAGAAGAGATGAGTGAAGAAAGATAGAGAGATAACTTCAGAATGTGTATTCAGATAGAATGCATAAGTTATCGGTATTGAATACAAAGAGAGTAAGTCTCTATTTATAGAGACTTAGAAACTACACTAGATTACAACTCTATAAGCAGTCGTGCAAGGCATACTGGATAATAGAGTGTATTAAATAAAAGACAAATAAAGTAATCTAGCTAAGTTGACTGCGGTAGCTGACTCCGGTTGCTGATGTGGTTGCTGATGAACAAGATTGACTCCGGGTGCTGAACCGTTGCGGTAGAGAGATGGTTGCGGTAGCTGAGTTTAAGAGGGTGACTTTTATGATTCAACACCTTCTGGCTTCCTGCTCTCGAATCAGCGGGCTTAGCCCGCTTCGTCGCCGACTGTGACTGCATCGGCCTCCTGTCTCTCCCCTGATGCTCTCCCTCCTCTCTGGTCTGAATCTATAGCTCAATCTCTGTCCTCCTAGCATTGGTCTGCAACTCAGCCAATGTCTGTCACACCCCAAACCCGAGAACGGCAGAAACGTTCTGGGGCAGAGGACGTCATGTAATGTATCACAACAATGTAAAGTAGTAAACAAGCAACAACATCATCCATTGCATTAATAGTATAATTTTACTTACAAGTGTGTTCTTTCATAGAATAAAACAACAATATGAATACTCAAAATAAAAGACGAGTCTTGACTGCTCCGTCTTCACAAAACCTGGTCGTCGTACCTGTTTAATTGTGACCTGAGAATACAAGTTATTTTGAAAGCGAGTATCAGCAATAAAGCTGGTGAATTCATAAGTATTTAATGTCATTATTCATATAAGTATCAATGAAAAGGTTTATAAGTAAAAGTGTAAACGTTTGAACTTCCTAGAAAATCCCATATTTCCTACTAGTATATAAAGTAGTCTTCTACCAAGACTCGACTGTTTTGAAAGTTGTCTTCTACCAAGACCTTAATGAAAGTAAGTAAATAGTCTTCTAACGAGACTCGCTGAAAGTAAGTAAGTAAGCAAGTAAGTAGTCTTCTCACGAGACCCACTGTAAGTAAGTAGTCTTCTCACGAGACCCGCTGTAAGTAAGTAGTCTTCTCACGAGACCCGCTGTAAGTAGGCAACAATATGATTGATAGTCCCCATACTGAAAGTTCTCCTTAGAAGAGATTTTGGAAACTAAAAGTGACTTCCGCAACGAATCGCTAGGTCGAAATCCATATTTATATTACATAATCATGTATATACCCAAAACTACACCTATAATAGCTTATTAGAAATATACGAACGTATACCTTTGCTAACCAAAGGTACTGAACTGACTGATTAGAGCTATTATGTCTATATATGTATACATGATATATAACTAATATTTAGACGACCTTCGGACGGATAACCGATACCCTAAAGCCACATCCAAACAAGGAAAAGGAAATGAGGCGAGCTAGCCTTCCTAAGTCCTTTAAACATTACTTATATAACTATACATATATAGGCATGCTTTTGACAATATAAAAGTATAAAAGAAGTTTTGTAAAACCTTTGAAAAGTTTAATAACTAAGAAAAGACGACTTGATGTCAGTTTATAAAACGATTTGAAAGTAGTTAGACAAGACAGTTTAAGTGTAAGAAATACTTTGTTTGAAATATAATTGTAACAGAGTTTTTAAAGAAAACATACATAATGTAATACAGTTTGATAAAGAGTTTTAATCAAGTAAAAACGTTTTGGAAAGTCATTTGAAGTAACATGTTTGGTAAAACAACTAAAAGTGTAGTAAATCCATTTGTATGCTAGTTATTAATCACATGTGATTTATATAATACTAGCATGATTTAACTTGTATCCCCCCCCCCCATAAAAGCATTTAAAAACATTTAAAAGGTTAATTAAAGGGGTATGAACTCACCTGTAGTAAGTGGTTTGGATGAACGGATGTTATAGGATGTTAAGTGTCAAGTGGAGACTTGAACACACACAAGGATCCTAGTTAACATATAATATCACATATATGTATCCAATTAGTCTTTAAACAACTAATTAACAAATTTAAGACATCCTAAGACATGTAAAACACCTTTTATAAGTGCTATAAGTCCTAAGGATTGCATCTAAGTGTTGTAGGACATTGTTATTGAGTTTAGGGTTCAAGGGAACCCCTTATATGAGTTTACGGTTTTGTGACCATAACTCATTGAGTTTACGGTGGTAAACCCATGAGTTTACGGCCGTAAACTCATGCTTCTTTGTCCATGTGTTGTTTTGAAGCTCTACTAGTCCTTAGAAGCATTTCTACTTGAAGTAAGAGCCTATGGAAGTGATTAGGGCCCATTTCACTCCTAAATGGAGTTTACGGTCCTTAGACCATTTTCCTTTGGGTTTACGGCCGTAAACCCAAATGATTTATAGTCTTTTGATGTTTTAAAGTACTAAACACTTTAAGGAAGGGGTCTAGACTAGTTTCCAAGGCTTAGAAGCAACTAGGGCACACTTTGGCACCCTTAATAGGGTTTACGGTCCAAGAACATCTTGGACCGTAAACACCTTGATCCTGTGTTTCTTGGGTGTTTTCTTGATGTTTAGAAGTGTAACAAGCTTTATAACACACTAGGGTAGGAGTACTTACTAGGTAGAAGCTTGAAAAGGTGCTAAAAGTCCAAGAACACTAGTGTGTGTTCTTGGTGTTCTTGGTGAAACTTGAAGATCTACACTTTTGGAATGATTTCACGGATGGAATCATGTTAGATCACTAGATTAGGGTAGATATCAACTTATTAGGGCTAGAAACACTTACAAGTTGAAGATCTTGAAGAAATGTTGGATGATACTTGAGAGAGAATTTGGTTTTGGATCTTGAAAATGTGAAAAGTGGTAAAATATGACTAAGTGTCATATTTATACCCCTTTTTAGGGTTTACGGCCGTAAACACCTTTGTTTAGGCCATAAACTCCAAACTCTTGGAGTTTTGGGACATTATTGTTGCACAATAAACCCTAGGGCATCCTCTCTCCTGTTATCTCCTGAAGTACTAATCTTAAAACACTCAAACTTATTCCAAAAAGCTTGAAAGTTAGCAGAAACAGTTCTGACTTCTATTGAAGTGAATGGTTGTACAGAATAGAAATTTCAGGTTGTCACAATGTCCGATATTACGAGTTCGCCACGAACTCCCGAATTTGACATAGAGCCTCTCCATCCTCAATACCCCAAGAATCTCCAGCAGGTGCTCCTCATGTTGTTCCCTAGACCTCAAGTACACCAAAATGTCTTCGATGAACATGATCACCGACCTCTCCAACATGGGTCTGCACACTCAGTTCAAGAGGTCCATGAACGCTACAGGTGCATTGGTGAGCCCAAAAGGCATCACCACAAACTCGTAATGCCCATAACAAGTCCGGAAAGCTGTCTTCTAAATATCCTCCTCACAGACACTCATCTGATGATACCCAGATCTCAAATAAATCTTCGAAAACCAAGACGCCCCCTGCAACTGATCAAAAAACCGTCGATCCTCGGTAATGGATAACGGTTCTTGACTGTCAGCTTGTTCAACTCTCGGTAGTCGATGCACATCTGGTGTGAACCACCTTTTTTCTTGACAAAAAGGATCGGCGCTCCCCACGATGAACTACTCGGTCTAATAAAACTCTTCCCCAGCTGATCCTGGAGCTGCGAGGACAACTCCTGCATCTCTGT
The DNA here is from genome assembly GCF_052849685.1 of Lactuca virosa. Classification (NCBI taxonomy): domain Eukaryota; kingdom Viridiplantae; phylum Streptophyta; class Magnoliopsida; order Asterales; family Asteraceae; genus Lactuca; species Lactuca virosa. Next base: position 258,835,434 of record NC_136434.1, read on the forward strand.
CGGCACAAGGCGATAAGGTGCCTTGGCAATAGGCGCCGCACCTGGAATAGGATCGATCCAGAACTCCACCTGCCTCTCAGGAGGCACACCCGACAATTCCTCAGGGAAAACATTCGGGAACTCACACACTACTGGAACATCAGAAATAGAACTCGACCTCTCAGTGGCAACTCACGTATCCATCACGTATGCTAAAAAGCCCATGCATCCTTGCTGTAGACTCTGCCTCGCCTTGACGGCAGAACAGAAAGCTGATCCCGATCTAGTTCCCTCGTCATACACAGTAAGTACTCCCCCACTAGGGTCTCATATGGTCACCATCTGGCGCTCACAGTCAACCACAGCTCCAAACCGGCTCAACCAATCCACGCCCACTATGACACAGACATCACCCATTGCTATTGGCACCAGATATATCGGAAACTCAACACCGAAAATCTCTAATACACATCCCCGGAATACATCAGTGGCAAAAACCGCATGCTCATTGGCTATTGAAACCCTCAGTGGTCGACTCAACGCCACGCGTCTAACACTAATGTGACGACTAAAGGATAAAGACACCAAAGATCAACTCGCACCCGAGTCAAATAACACCAAGGAAGGCACAATACTCATAAGAAAAGTACCAAACGCAACAAAGTATAAGCACAAACAGATCTCAAAATAACATAAATAAGGAGATACGTACCAGCAATAACATCAGGCGTTGCACGGACCTCCTCCGCAGTCAGCTGGAATGCTCTCCCACGAGCTCTCGGAGCCTCGGCCTTCCCGGGCTGACCATCAGTAACACGTAAAGCAGCAGGAGCAGAAGCCTGGGCTGATCCCTGTGTGAACTGAGGACACTCGGCAAAATCCCTACTCGGCAGTCCTTCGCCATATGCCCCTCCTTTCCATATTTGTAGCAAATCCCTACTCGGCAAAATCCCTCGTGTCTCTTGCCGCACTTGCCAAAAGTACGACCCTTCTAGCTTCCTACTCTCGAATCAGCGGACTTAGCCCGCTTCGTCGTCGGCTGTGACTGCACCGGCCTCCTGTCTCTCCCCTGATGCTCTCCCTCCTCTCTGGTCTAAATCTCCAACTCAATCTCTGTCCTCCTGGCGTTGGTCTGCAACTCAGCCAATGTCTGATATTACGAGTTCGCCACGAACTCCCGAATTTGGCATAGAGCCTCTCCATCCTTAATACCCCAAGAATCTCCAGCAGGTGCTCCTCATGCTGTTCCCTAGACCTCAAGTTCACCAAAATGTCGTCGATGAACATGATCACCGACCTCTCCAACATGGGTTTACACTCTCGGTTCATGAGGTCGATGAACACTATAGGTGAATTGGTGAGCCCAAAAGTCATCACCACAAACTCGTAATGCCCATAACGAGTCCGGAACGTTGTCTTCTAAATATCCTCCTCACAGACTCTCATCTGATGATACCCAGATCTCAAATCAATCTTGGAAAACCAAGACGCCCCCTGCAATTGATCAAAAAATCATCGATCCTTGGTAATGGATAACGGTTCTTGACTGTCAGCTTGTTCAACTCCCGGTAGTCGATGCACATCCGGTCTGAACCACCCTTTTTCTTGACAAAAAGGATCGACGCTCCTGTTGGGTTATGAGCATTCTAACACTCCTAAGTGTACATGCAACCCTAAATACCTTGGATCTATGTTTTCTCTATTATACATACAATTATGAACATCCAAGGTATTATCCTAATCTAGCATACAAAATAATAAATATAACAAGATAGAATACATACCTCTTTGATGTAGAATGTCTTCATGAAGCTTGAGTGCCTAGTGCCCCAAGTGTGACACCTCAAATGGTTCACACAACACCAAATACACTTGGAATAACTTGAGAGAAACTTGAACACTCCTTGAAATCGTCTAGCCCTCACACTCACACATTAGTGCACGATTTCTTGAGCCATGGGATTCATTTATATGGTGGCTATTAGGGTTACACCATGTAACTCATAACTTTACCCATTCCTTATGCTCCCTGGATTTTAACCTCCATGGAGTATCCATGGGTCACCCCATGGACTTAGTCCAACATAAGGAATCTTGGATCACAAGCCCACATATATAAGAATGAATGATTTACACAATCAACCCATATATTTAATTAGTCTTCTTTTGATCACTTAATTAATTCCAAATTAATTCTTGATCAATACTAATTAAATAACCTTATTAATATATTAGAACTTATAATATATTAACCAACCTTAAGTGTTATTTCTCTCATTATAGTCTATCCAAATGCATGATGCCATGCAACCCAAATGGACCATGCCGGGTCGGGTCAAGTCTTACCAATTATAGTTATGGACTTAGACATTAATCCAACAGTCTCCCACTTGGATAAGTCTAAAACTATTATTGCGTATGACTTCAGGAACCGATCAGCAATCGTAGCTCTCAAAATCTTCTGTCGAACTCTAACCTTGTCGATGAACTCTGACCTTTGTCAATGACTTGTCCATTAGATAAGGGATCATATATTCCTCCATTCTAGATATCATATGGACTGAGACATGGATTATCAATCATTCTCTCTGTCCATTTGTTGTTTCCCGATTTCCGATTCATGATGACTGACTGATTGAAAAAATCAAATCAGTCCTGGCTTGGCCAAGCACTCACATGTATCATCTTTAAATCATCGAGGGGCCCACAGATATCTACTTCCATGACAGTCTTGATTCATATCTACTTCCAACATATGACTGACTGTGGATGGTTTGAATAACTTAATCATTCAGGAAGAGCGACTTAGTTTTTCTGGAAGTCAAAACATGCAAAGTGAAACACAAGAATAAATGAATCAAATATGGTATCAAACCCTATGAATATAAATAAACACTTTTATTTATCACCATACTGATTACTCATTATTCATTGTTTCGGTTTTATCAACTTTATACTTGAATTTAAAACAATAGTTGTCCCATGCTCCAAGCATGTACACTATGTTTTCTAAACACTAGTCATGCCATACACCAAGTATGCATACTATGTTTGTCTATGATCTTTACTTTGTAAAATAGATCAATTGAACATCACTCCAATGATCCTCTTTTCACAGTCCCAAATCCTTACTGCAAATGCAAGAATTCCAAATTCATGCCATTTACTGAAATCTGTTAGATTCTAAACTTATATGCATTGATCCTCTTAATGATTATGCACGAAGTCAGAAAGACTTGACAACAATCATTACAGAGCATTCCAAAGGAGATCAGCTCCTTGGAAACATCCTTCTTTCATTAAGTTTCCTAATCTTACACAGATTGACTAATTTCTAACTTTCAAACATTTCCATATTCCATTTTGACTATCACTTCTGAACAAGAGTTGCCTCCTTACAGATTATGTCAATATGGTCCTTCCAGAATTAACATTATACTTCCAACTGTCCTTGAGCAACCAATCTTTGGTAAACCTTAGATTGTCCTCGACAATTGCTTAATCATTTTAGTCATATCCAATTCTAGACCTTTTCCCTTCATAATGCCCCAGGCATTTGGAAAATTTTAGAAAGGATGAATATAGCACATGTAATCGATCCTATATCCAAAGCATATGGGACACGATTCATGATGTCTCACATAAAGACTAAACCTGTCTTTTGCTATAATATTTCCATTTCAATTTGCCAAGTTCTCAAAATTCAGATTATGAAAAGGGATGACGTAATCATAATCGAATTTTAGAACGCAAATAATGGACCCATATATAGAATTTCCTTATGTTGAGCCATTCCAACATGAAATTCATATATATATCCTTGATTAAATACGATTAAAATCTCAATGTAAGCTTTTAGAATTGAAATGAAGTATAATTTCCTCTCCCTTAATTACAACAAAACAACTTTTTCAACCCCTGCAACCTCACGAATTGAAACTTTTGTTTTCTATAATTAACATTGCTAACTTGCAACCTTTGTCATAATTATCATGCTCCCACTAACATGATGATTATTAGCATAACACTTATGCTCCCACTAGCTTTGACATGTACTCAGAAATCAGCTGACTTTCTTACCAAAGTTCAGATTTCTGATACTAGATTGTTTTGATAAAACTTTATCAAAATCATACACCTCTCTTAGATAGCTCACATGTGTGTCTAAACAATTTTAGAACTATGAAAAGGGATGCCATAATCATAGTCTCAATTGTTTAGACCTTTGCCACTTCTCACAAGTCCATGTTAGTGTGCCGGTAAACCACACACGCTCCACTAACGACTTTGAGAATGCAAATATCACAATTGCTATCTAGCTAAAATCTACTTAGTGAAAGTGTTTCCTCACCATCATTTTCATGAATCGGAGAGAAACCTTATGACACTTAGATTTAATAGTGTATGTGTTCTTATCCATGTCAATTTGTCAAAACCATAATCACAAGACAAGGTTAGTGACAAATCCAAACTCATATTGATTAAACTTGTGCAATCTTAAATTCTTGCCATTTGGCAGCTCAGGTGCCTGCCATTGCTTCTAAGTAGTTGTGCAACCAATTGAGAACTCTCAGAACTCCTATGCAAAGCCAACTTGAATAGGCACAAAAATTTCAACACGATAGGTTATAAACCTCAAGTCGTGTGCTAGTGAAGGACTTTAGGTTTTATTCTTGATTAAGTCTTGACACTTTCAAGAGCTTTAAGACTCCCACTGTCCTCTTGACATATAAGACTCCCTTGTCAAATATTCAAGAGATAGTGAGGATTCTTTATCAAGACTAACACTTTACACAATTGGCCTAAGTTGGTCTCTGTTTTATCCAAAACATCACAACTTACCAATTTCAAATGTACAAGAGTAGATAACCTTTTACTCTTACATTTGACTAGTGTTAACAAACCCTCTTTAAGATATGTCACTCAAGTTACAATCTTGGAGTATGACTCTAAGAATTGTTTTGGAACGAAGTATGACTCATCTTTTTGATTTAACCATTTCAACAATTTATGACTCCTATTCTTAGTCATAAGAATGCACTAAGATGACTTTAGAGGACCAATTGTGATATGGTATCTTAATCATTAAGATGATCATAAACATGATACTAAAGTACTCTCCCATCTTCTCAGATTTGAGAAACTTTTATCTTTCTGCCATACTTTGATTCTTCTTATTCGTTCTGTCTCACATTGAAACTTCTCCAATGCTACAGACTTATACTTAAACTTATAAGTATAACCAAATTTACTGAACTTAAGTAAATCATGACGAATAGTCTTCTTGATCTTTTGTGGTGGACTTGACTAGTGCACAAGAATGTGTACTCGATCCCTTAGTCCTTTCGTTATTCACATAAGGAATTAGTCTTAATTTTCCAAGCTGAAAGTTCTCATTCATCATACTATACAACTTGCATGATTCCAACTTTCGGTCCAATTGAACTTTGGGTGATGAGAATCTTTCCTTATTTGGTAATATTAGACACTACCACAACCGAAAGAATCAAATCCATTTTTCCAATATTGCTATCAATGGAATCTTATAAGCAACAACTTTTCACAAATGCGATTGTAAGGATACTTAAAATAAATAAAATCAAAACCTTTTTCTTTTATTTTAAAACTTTGCGGAAAAACTTATCCTTACAATCCATATGAAAACCTTGTTGTTATCTATTCCTAAGCAATATAAATATCATAACTCTTAAGTAATAGCCCAAAATTCTGATCACCGAACCATGCGATTTAAATCCATCTTCGCGATCAGAATCAGCATGTACTTAATAAAGTTAGACAATGGACTTTACCTGAAGTAGAGCCAAACTTATTGACTTTAACATCCTTAGGTAAATTTGGTAGCTTCGTAACCAATGCCCCTTCCTTTGGCAATAGTTACCTATGGACCCTTGATAATGGGACTATCTCAGACTTCGCCTCTCTCTTTACCATTGGGTCAACCAAGTTGACTATGGCCGATCCCTTTCCATTGGGAAGAGAGAGCTTTACTGGATATCCAATGTCATCATTGTCAATGTCCATAGCGTTTTAGGAAGTTGATCTTAGCAAATAGATAAGATCATTAAGGGTCTTGTCTTAGTCTGTTTCATAGGATTCCCAAAAGAACTCACTATGTGACTTAGAAAGTAGTTGAGCCACCAACTTTCTCAAGGCTTTGACACCCAACTCTCCCGGCTTGTCAATATGTGACTACATCTCCAAGATGTGATCACACCTAGACCATGCCTTGCCAATAGGGCTTGAGTGACCTTAAACTTTTTAGGAACTTGTGGGTTAGGGAGAATAAATGGAGGAGGTGAAAGAAGTATGATATCCATGGGACATCATCTTCATTTAGGAAAGCTTGTTTCAATAGATTTGGGAAGATCATAAATGTCTAGACCAGACATCTTTTTGGGAGATATTCAAGATAGTTGATTTAAAGTCCTTAATATGACACCCAATATGAAATATTAAGGCTAGGACCCAACAAACTATTTTATAACTTAGAAGAGGGATGCCGTAATCCAAGCTATAAAATATTTGAAGGTAGGTGAATGACGATTCACCAATTTCCACCATGAAAAACGAAATAATTTATTAGGTTTTAATTGGATTTGAAAGTCCTAGATCTTTGAGATTCATTGAACTGTTCAAAGGCATGTTTCAATCTCGAGTGTGCCATTCAGGTTTTGTGACTGGGATGCCGAGGATCACAAAACAAGGTGTGAATAACCATGCAAATATACTTGGTACCCTTAATATTTACCCCTTAATCAGTGTGTCGGTTAACCACACACGCTCCACCGATACTATGATAAATATTAAGTTACCCTTTGCCTACCTTGTTAAGTCCAGGTTAGTGTGCCGGTTAACCACACACGCTCCACTAACGACTTAAGCAAAGTACAAAGTGTAATTTCATGGGTTAGCACCAAATTCACATTTTCCTAAGTAACTAAGATTAGGTATTAATAAGAGTTTAGTTACTTAGTATTTATCATTAATACTTTTAATGAAAGGAGAATTATAGTCCTTGTCCTACCCGTTCGGCTAACGACCCTCCACCAGTCAAGGAAGCGGTGGGTGAGAGTGGACACCCATTAAACTGCCATTTTATAGGCAGTAACCTTATACCCCCCTTATAGACCGGCTTCGTGAATGAGGCCTACTAACGGTAAGACTGACTTTACTCTTATACATATATATAAATATTATTAACTTATAATATTATAAAGTATAAGGGTTGAATTTTAACTTTTAAAATTCTAAGGGCTAACTTGGAATTAAAGTATTCATAAGTGAAAACTTTTCAAATTCCAAAACTTGAGGGCAAGTTTTGAAACTATTCAAAACTAATTAATTCCATAACTTATGAGTTTAAAGTAGTTTTAATTAAAAAAAAAACTCTTCAAGTTCCATATCTTGAGGACAAGTTATGGAAGACTTTAAACTAATTAATAAAAATAATAACTTTTTTTTATTGTAACTTATGGAACTAATTAAGGTTACACTTTTTTTTTTAATTTAATGAAGAGACTCTTGAACCTCCACAACTTGAGGACAAGTTATGGAGTCATAAAACCATTTAATTAGAACTAGACTCTTCATTTTGTAACCTTTGCCAACTTTTATGAGTTTTATGATTCTTAAATGTGACTTTTCATATAACTTGAGGACAAGTTACAAAAACACACTTTGGAATCAACTCTTAGATTAAAATGGATTGAAAACAACTATTTCACACAACTTTTCTATTAATCTAAGAACCTCATAAGAATAAGATAATTCAAATCATCAATCTTCAAGAAATTAGCATGAACATACAAACTAATAAAAATCTTGAAATTATGACAATTATCTTAGAAATTGGATTAGCATGAACATTACCACACCAAAAACAAGTTTATAAGTCCAAAAACATCTTAGGGTAATGTTCCTAGTCCAATTCCAGCCAAAACAATCGAATATATGCATCCAACTCGATTTTTCAGCTACTTTTGCAAGTATAACAAGAAAACAAAACCAGGCTCTGATACCACTGTTGGGTTATGAGCGTTCTAACACTCCTAAGTGTACATGCAACCCTAAATACCTTGGATCTATGTTTTCTCTATTATACATACAATTATGAACATCCAAGGTATTATCCTAATCTAGCATACAAAATAATAAATATAACAAGGTAGAATACATACCTCTTTGATGTAGAATGTCTTCATGAAGCTTGAGTGCCTAGTGCCCCAAGTGTGACACCTCAAATGGTTCACACAACACCAAATACACTTGGAATAACTTGAGAGAAACTTGAACACTCCTTGAAATCGTCTAGCCCTCACACTCACACATTAGTGCACGATTTCTTGAGCCATGGGATTCTTTTATATGGTGGCTATTAGGGTTACACCATGTAACTCATAACTTTACCCATTCCTTATCCTTCATGGATTTTAACCTCCATGGAGTATCCATGGGTCACCCCATGGACTTAGTCCAACATAAGGAATCTTGGATCACAAGCCCACATATATAAGAATGAATGATTTACACAATCAACCCATATATTTAATTAGTCTCCTTTTGATCACTTAATTAATTCCAAATTAATTCTTGATCAATACTAATTAAATAACCTTATTAATATGTTAGAACTTATAATATATTAACCAACCTTAAGTGTTATTTCTCTCATTATAGTCTATCCAAATGCATGATGCCATGCAACCCAAATGGACCATGTCGGGTCGGGTCAAGTCTTACCAATTATAGTTATGGACTTAGACATTAATCCAACAGCTCCGCACGGTGAGCTACTCGGTCTAATAAAACTCTTCCCCAACTGATCCTGGAGTTGCGAGGACAACTCCTGCATCTCTGTCGGCGCAAGGCGATAAGGTGCCTTGGCAATAAGCGCCGCACCCGGAATCGGATCGATCCAGAACTCCACCTGCCTCTCAGGAGGCACACCCGGCAATTCCTCAGGGAAAGCATCCGGGAACTCACACACTACTGGAACATCAGAAATAGAAATCGACCTCTCAGTGGAAACTCGCGTATCCATCACGTATGCTAAAAAGCCCATGCATCCCTACTGTAGACTCTGCCTCGCCCTGGTGGCAGAAAAGAAAGCTGATCCCGATCTAGTTCCCTCGCCATACACAGTAAGTACTCCCCCACTAGAGTCTCATATGGTCACCATCTGGCGCTCACAGTCAATCACAGCTCCAAACCGGCTCAACCAATCGACGCCTACTATGACACAGACATCACCCATCGCTATTGGCACCAGATCTATCGGAAACTCAACACCGAAAATCTCTAATACACATCTCCGGAATACATCAGTGGCAAAAACCGCATGCTCATTGGCTATTGAAACCCTCAGTGGTCGACTCAACGCCTCACGTCTAACACTAATGTGACGACTAAAGGATAAAGACACCAAAGATCAACTCGCACCCGAGTCAAATAACACCAAGGAAGGAACAGAACTCATAAGAAAAGTACCTAACGCAACAAAGTATAAGCACACACAGATCTCAAAATAACATAAATAAGGAGATACGTACCAGCAACAACATCAGACATTGCGCAGACCTCCTCCGCAGTCAGCTGGAATGCTCTCCCACGAGCTCTCGATGCCTCGGCCTTCCCGGGCCGACCATCAGTAACACGTAAAGCAGCAGGAGCAGAAGCCTGGGCTGATCCCTATGTGAGTTGAGGACACTCGGCCTTCCGGTGGCCATTCTGGTTGCAATGAAAGCAAACCGAAAATCCCTTGGGGAAGTCCTTCGTCATATGCCCCTCCTTGCCATATTTATAACAAATCCCAACTCGTAAAAATCCCTTGTGGCTCTTGCCGCACTTTCCACAAGTACGACCCTTCTGGCTTCCTGCTCTCGAATCAGCAGGCTTAGCCCGCTTCGTCGCCGGCTGTGACTGCATCGGCCTCCTGTCTCTCCCCTGATGATCTCCCTCCTCTCTGGTCTGAATCTCCAGCTCAATCTCTATCCTCCTGGCATTGGTCTGCAACTCAGCCAATGTCTGATATTACGAGTTCTCCACGAACTCCCGAATATCCCTACTCAAGATGCTCAAATACCGGCTCACACGTGTCTGCTCAGTAGACACATGATCAGGGCAGAACAATGCCCTCTCATGAAACATCCTCGTAATCTCTGTCACTGATTTTGTCTTCTGCTTGAGAGACAAAAACTCTTGGGCCAAACATTCCCTCTCCACCTGGGGAACATACTCATCTCTGAACAACTAGTTAAACCTCTACCAAGTAACTGCAACATGATCTGTAGGAGTAAAATCAATCGTCACGAACTTCCACCAGTCCTTCGCTCCCAAGAGAAGTTGGTTCAGTGCAAACCGAACTCTCAAGTGCTCCGGGCATGAACATGTATAGAAACACCCCTCTATGTCGGAGATCCATCTCATGGCAGCAATCGGTTCCTGGGTCCCGTCAAACTCTGGTGGCTTCATGTTGCTAAACTCCCGAAACAACAATGAGTCACTCCCCATGTGGCCTCGCAGCAGCTACGGCTGCGGTGGCTGCGGCAGCAGCAACCTCCGTGACAGCAGTGTATCGCTCGTCAAATGTGTCAATCAGCGTGGTCTTAATAAAACCGAACATCTCTGGTATGGCCTCTCTGATAGCTGCGGCCACCTCCTCATCAATGATCTTGCGGATCTCCTCGTCACTAGTACCACTACCCTCGGGGTTGTTGCGGGTAATCACCATAGTGTCTCTTAAACACAAACACAAAAATCATCATAGACTAGCTCAAGAACACACGCCATTACCCACCCCTACATGCTCCTTAGTATCCTAAGGTTCATACTTGGGTCGCATACAGATCCGACGCTTTCAGTAGTACGAGCCCAATACTACCTTTCACACCAACCTGTAGTCGCCCGAAGTCCTCCTCTTAGGATCCTAATTCACAAGTACTCTATCCCTCACATATATCAAACTACTCTCTCATTAGATTTCTCAATGCACATCTAGGTATCTCTCCTAAATTACTCCTCGACTCAAAGCTCTCTCTAAAAGATTCCTGCTAGGTACGCCTACTCAGCACGTACACAGAGCAAATAGAGGATAATATCAATCACTAGCATCCCCTAGGCTAAGGCATCATGAATCAGGCAACTCTAGCTCTAAATTCTTGGAATACCTAGCCTATCCTCTAACATGCAGCTCTAATATCTCATAAGTATCTCAGAGTATAAACAAGTAATAGTATTTTGGGAAATCACCGTTCAGGGCTCTGGCTGATTGTACACGCTGCTTCCTCTCGTTTTCTCTTAAAAGCTCTTACTCGTTTTAGAAAAATCATTTCTTTTAGAAAATTTTCTCAAATCCTTAGTTTGAATCCAAACATACCCGAGAGTACAACCGAATCCTTCAAACCAAGGCTCTGATAGAAAACTTGTAACACTCTAAATTTTCAAACAAAATTTTCATTTTAAAAAAAATCATAAAACACAATCTCATTTTCTTAAAAACCCAAATGTATAATTTGTTCAAAACACATAACAACAAAATTTTTGATAATATCCTAGAATCCTATAAACAACATAATCTCAAGCTGGTATGTACAATCAAGCTGGCGCCTTCCCGCGATCCTGAGAGGTACCTGAAACACATTTCACACAACATTGTAAGCACGAAGCTTAGTAAGTTCCCCAAAATACCACACACAAATAATTAGCCTCTCATGGCTATATCTCAATAAGGATCATCCGGTCATGTGTCTCAGTGAAGACCCTCCGGTCTCACAGCTCGAGTCGGACCCTCCAGTCCAGTATCTCAGTGAAGACCCTCTGGTCTCACAACTCGGTTTGGACCCTCCGGTCCTAACTCAGTAAGGCATAGAATAATATACAAGATAAATCACAAAGACAAAATGCATGATATGATATAACTCAAAATAAGCACATAAGACCCTCCGGTTAGTAACTCAAATAAGACCCTCCGGTCAATAACTCAAATAAGACCCTCCGGTCACACAGTATTACAACTTAGGTAAGTATAGTAAGAAGACTTACCTCGTACGTAAGTAAGTAGGTCTCGTACTCAACGATCGGTCTAGACTCCACCTACATATCATAATCATCTCTAATTAACACTTTATAACAACAACTCTAAAAATATTAAGCTAACCCCTTTTTTAACTTCGGAAAGGGTGAAAGACCATTTTACCCCTCCATGGTCTCCATAATCCATAACTTGAACAAACCCTAAAAGTCAACGGAAGTCAACACTCGAGTCCACGGTCCATGTGTTGGGTTTTGAGCATTCTAACACTCCTATGGTGTACATGCAACCCTATAAACCTTGGATCTATGTTTTCTCTATTATACATGCAAATATTAACTATTCCAAGGTTTCATCCTAACTAGCATATTATGAAGCACCTATACTACAAAGTTCTAGTTAGATGACATACCTTTTGATGTAGCTTGATGTCTTCAAGCTTTAAGAGCTTAGCCCTAATAGTGTGGAAGCCTCAAATGGAATCACAAATCACCAAAACACCTTGGAAGAACTTGAGAGAATATGTATGCACACTAAAATCGGCCCACTCTTATTTTCACACACTTGTGCCAATTTTGTGAGCCAAGGACCCCTTTATATATTATGGAGGATTAGGGTTACATCCATGTAAACCCTAATACCCATGACCTTTCATTTACATAGGATCCATGGGTTAAAAGCTCCATGGACCATCCATGAAAGCTTAGCCCAACCTAAATGAACTTGGCCCATTCCATATATATAAGAGTCCATATTTAATTAGTTATTTTTGATCACTTAATTAATTCTAAATTAATTCTTGATCAATACTAATTAAATAATAAGATTCCATATTAATATATTAGAACTTATAATATATTAATATAAATCATAAATATACTATTCTCAAAAGACTATCCATATAAATTGTGCCGGTGAAGTGCAACCCAAATGGACCATGCCGGGTCGGGTCAAGTACATACCAGATATAGTTATGGACTTAGACATTAATCCAACAGTCTCCCACTTGGATAAGTCTAAAACTATTATTGAGTATGACTTCAAAACCTAACTGGCAATCGTAGCTCTTAAAGCCGCTGTCGAACTCTGACCTTGTCAACGATTTGTCCATTAGATAAGGGATCATATATTCCTCCATTCTAGATATCATATGCACTGAGACATGGATTATAATCATTCTCTCTGTCCATTTGTTGTTTCCCGATTTTCGATTTATGATGACTGACTGATTGAACAAATCAAATCAGTCCTGGCTTGGCCAAGCACTCACATGTGTCATCGCTAAATCATCGAGGGCCCCACAGATATCGCTTTTATCCCGAAGGTAAAAGGAATAGATAAACTTCGACTCATATGGCTTGTTCTACTACTTGTTGAATCATACACAACGGCACGTTTTATAACATCGAGTTACCAAATGCGTTTTCGTGCAATCAATGTATAACCAACTCATAGTAACAACTCATATCTCTAGGTTTGAAGAATATAAGATATTATCGTCTCATGATCACTCGTGATAAAATCCATGAAATGATTCAAATGAGTGCGGGTTGAATCCAATACTCAGAACTTATGAGCGCTCATGAGTGTTGTAGCACCACTTTGTCCACCAACTTGGACCTCTACAAACCAACCCATGACACTCTTGATTCATATCTACTTCCAACATATGACCGACTGTGACTGGTTTGAATAACTTAATCATTCAGGAAGAGCGACTTAGTTATTCTGGAAGTCAAAACATGCAAAGTGAAACACAAGAATAAATGAATCAAATATGGTATCAAACCCTATGAATATAAATAAACACTTTTATTTATCACCATACTGATTACTCATTATTCATTGTTTCGGTTTTATCAACTTTATACTTGAATTAAAAACACTAGTTGTCCCATGCTCCAAGCATGTACACTATGTTTTTCTTAAACAATAGCTTTGCCATACACCAAGTATGCACTCTATGTTTGTCTATGATCCTTACTTTGTGAAATAAACCAATTGAACATAATTTCAATGATTCTAATTTCACACTCCCAAATCTTTATCGAAAAATGTGAGAATTTCAAATTCCTATCATTTATCGAAATATGTTTAGATTTTAAACTTATATGCACTGACCCTCCTGTAATGAATATGTACAAAGTCACAAAGACTTGTCAACAGTCATTATAAGGTATTCCAATGGAGATCAACTCCATGGAAACTAAGTCTCATATTCAAAGTACATTGCTTTGGACATGCTTCTTGCATTAAGTTTTCTAATCTTACACAGATAACTTCCACCTATGGAGACAACTCCATATTCTCATTTTGACTATCACTTCTGAATAAGAGATGCCTCTTTTCAGAATATGTCAATATGGTCCTTCCAAAATTAGCACTATACTTCCAACTGTCCCTGAGCAACCAATCTTTGGTAAACCTCAGATTGTCCTCGACAATTGCTTAATCATTTTAGTCATATCCAATTCTAGACCTTTTCCCTTCTTAATGCCTCTCGGCATTTGGAAAAATTTAGAAATGACAAATATTATAGCACATGCAATCGATCCTGTACCCAAAGCAAATGGTACACGATTCATGATGTCTCACATAAAGACATGATTCTAGACCAGTCTTTTGCAACAATATTTTTATTTGCCATGTTTTCAAAATTTGACTATGAAGAGGGATGACGTAATCATAATCAAATTTTGAGAACGCAATATATAGAATTTCCTTTAGTTGAACCAATCCAACATAAAATTCATATATATATATTCTTGACTAAAGATGATTAAGGTCTCAATCTAAGCCTTTAGAACTGAAATGAAGTATATCCTCTCCCTTAATTATAGCAAAACAACTTTTTCAATCCCTGCAGCCTCACGAATTGAAACTTTTGTTTTCTATAATTAACATTGCTAACTTGCAACACTAACAATAATTATCATGCTCCCACTAACATGATGATTGTTAGCATAACACTTATGCTCCCACTAGCTTTGACATGTACTCAGAAATTAGCTGGACTTCTAGAAATCAATACTTTATTGACTTTCTTACCAAAGTTCAGATTTCTGATACGAGATGCTTTGATAAAACTTTATCAAACTCATACACCTTTCCTTAGATAACATGCATGTGTGTCTAAACAATTTCAGAACTATGAAAAGGGATGCCGTAATCATAGTCTCAATTGTTTAGACCTTTTGCCATCTGCTTCAAATCTACTTGGTGGAAGTGTTTCCTCACCATCATTTTCATGAATCGGAGAGAAACCTTATGACCCTTAGATTTTATGGTGTATGTGTTCTTATCCATGTGAATCGTCAAAACCATAGTCACAAGACAAGGATAATGACAAATCCAAACTCATATGGACTGAACTTATGCAATCTTAACTTCTTGCCACCTGGCAGTACAGGGCCTGCCATTGCTTCCAAGTTGTTATGCAACCACTTGAGAACTTTCAGAACTCCTATGCAAAGCCAACTTTAACTGGAATGGGCACAGAATATGTCAACACGATAGGTTATAAACCTCAAGTCGTGTGCTAGTGAAGAACCTCAGGTTTTATTCTTGATTAGTTCTTGAAATTCTTTTTAGGATCTTTAAGACTCCCACTATCCTCTTGACATATAAGACTATCTTGCCAAATATTCAAGAGATAGTGCGGATTCTTTATCAAGACAAACACTTCACATAATTGGCCTTAGTTGGTCTTTGTTTTATCCAAAACATCACAACTTACCAATTTCAAATGTACAAGAGTAGGACACTTTTACTCTTACATTTGACAAGTGTTTTAAACCTTTCTTTAAGATATGTCACTCAAGTTACAATCTTGGAGTATGACTCTAAGAATTGTTTTGGAACGAAGTATGACTCATCTTCCTGATCTAACCATTTCAACAATTCATGACTCCTCTTCTTAGTCATAAGAATGCACTAAGATGACCTTTAGAGGACAAATTGTGATATGATTTCTAAATCATTAAGATGATCACAAACATGATACTAAAGTACTCTCCCATCTTTTCAGATTTGAGAAACTTTTATCCTTCTGCCTAATTTGATTCTTCCCATTCGTTCTGCCATACATTGAGACTTTTCAAATGTTTCAGAATTATACTTAAACTTGTAAGTATAACCATATTTACTAAACTTTAGTAAATCAAATAGTCTTAACGAGCTTTGTGGTGGACATGACCAGTGCACAAGAATGTGTACTCGATCCCTTTAGTCCTTCACTTGACTCACACATCCATGTGAACAAGTAATTAGTCTTGATTTTCCAATGCTTGAAAGTTCTCATTCATCATACTATTCAACTTGCATGATTCCAAGTTTCGGTCCAATTGAAACTTGGGCGATGAGGAACTTTCCTGATTTGGTAAATTTAGACACTACCACAAATGAAAGAATCAAATCCATTTTCCAATATTGCTGTCAGTGGAATCATATAAGCAACAATTTTCCACAAATGCCATTGTAAGGATACTTCAAATAAATAAAATTAAACAATTTTCTTTTATTTTAAAACTTTGCGGAAAAACTTATCCTTACAATCCACATGGAAAATTGTTGTTATCTATTCCTTAGCAATATATCATAACTTCTTAAGCAACTACTCAAAATTATGATGTGATCGAAATCCACCTTCGCGATCAGAATCAGCATATACTTCCTTTAAGATTTCTCTCTATTCTTTGATTCTTAAAACATCAACATGTGACCCAGTCACATCATGTAATGAGGATCTCAGAATAGAACTTAACAGAGTTAGATAATGGGCTCTACCTGATGTAGAGTCAAACTTATTGACTTTAACATCCTTAGGTAAATTTGGCAGCTTTGCAATCAACGCCCCTTCCTTTGGCAAAATAAACATATGGGCCCTTTGGTAATGGGACTATCTCAGACTTAGCCTTTCTCTTTACCATTTGGTCAACCGGGTTGACTATGGCCAATCCCTTTCCATTGGGAAGAGAATGCTTTTTCTGGATTTCCAGTGTCACCATTGTCACTGTCCATAAAGTTTTTGGGAAGTTGATCTTCTAATCAAATTTGCTTTACTGTCGTTCCAAATCATTGCTGATTCAGCAGCACCAAGCAAATAGATATGATCATTAAGGTTCATGTCATAGTCTGTTTCATAGTAGTCCCTAAGGAACTCACTATGTGACTTAGAAAGTGATTGAACATCCAACTTTCTCAAGACTTTGACACCCAACTCTCCCGGCTTGTCAACATGTGACTTCATCTCTAAGATGTGATCACACATAGACCTTGCTTGCCATTAGGGCTTGAGTGACCTTGAACTTGTGGGTTAGGGAGAATAATTGGAGGAGGTGGAGGAAGAGAAGTATTACTTCCATGAGCCAAACTCGAGAAGTCATATTCATTAGGAAAGCTTGGTTTGGGAAGATCATTGTTGTCTAAACCAGACATCAACAATGGGAGAAATTCACGTAAAGTTGATTTAAGTCCTTAATATAACACCCAATATGATATATTAAGGCTAGGACCCAACAAACTATTTTATAACTTGGAAGAGGGATGCCGTAATCCAAGCAATAAAATATTTGAAGGTAGGTGAATGACGATTCGCCAATTTCCACCAAGATAAACGAAATGTATTATTAGGTTTTAATTGGTTTTGAAACTCCTAGATTCTTTTGAGATTCATTGAACTTTTCAATGGCATGTTTCAATATCGAGTGTGCCCTTCAGGTTTTGTGACTGGGATGCCGAGGATCACAAAACAAGGTGTGAAGTAACCATGCAAATATACTTGGTACCCTTAATATTTACCCCTCAATCGATGTGCCGGTTAACCACACACGCTCCAACGATACTATGATAAACATTAAGTTACCCTTTGCCTACCTTGTTAAGTCCAGGTTAGTGTGCCGGTTAACCACACACGCTCCACTAACAGCTTAAACAAAGTGCAAAATGTAATTTCATGGATTAGCACCTTATTCACATTTTCCTAAGTAACTAAGATTGGGAATTTATAAGTGTTTAGTTACTTAGTATTTATCATTATACTTATAATGAAGGGAGAATTATAGTCCTTGTCCTACCTGTTCGGCTAACGACCCTCCACCAGTCAAGGAAGCGGTGGGTGAGAGTGGACACCCATTAAACTGCCATTTTATAGGCAGTAACCTTATACCCCCCTTATAAACCGGCTTCGTGAATGAGGCCTACTAATGGTAAGACGACTTGCTCTTATACATATAATATATTGAACTTTTAATATTATAATAGTATAAGGGTGTATTTTAGACATTTAAAATACTTGGTGGTTTAATCTATTAATTAAACTATACTCTTAATTTAATTAAATTTAAACCATGTCATTATGGAATTATTAATTCTCTTTTAATTAAACACTTTAATTATCTATTAATAAAGTCTATAAGAGTTAATTGAATTATTCAATAAAAACATCATAATTCTAATTATTAAATTCAAAATTAAAACCATTTAATTAATTGTTTAAGTTATTAACCCAAGATTTTAGAATTCAATTCTTTTTTTTTATCATAAAAAACTTTTTCCAAATTCCAAAACTTGAGGGCAAGTTTTGTAACTCTTGAAAACTTTTGGATTCCATAACTTATGGAGTTAAATACTTGTTTTATGATGAAACTTTTCATGTTCCATAACTTAAGAACAAGTTATGGAATTCTTTAAAACATTAAGACCAAGTTTTGTAACTCCATAAAAAACTTTGAATCAATTTTTTTAAAAACCTTTTCATATCCATAACTTATGGAGGTTTCAAAAAACTCTTTAGATCAAACTTTTAAAACTAATAAAATAATCATATCATTTTATTTTTTACTAAATTTGACCTAATTCAACTCATATAGCAAATGATTCAAATTTTACAAATAATTAGTTTTTCACAAAAACAAGTAATTATCTTAAAATTTGACAAACGTCATGTTTTTTTTTCTTTTTTTTTCAACTTGAAAATAAAACATTTGCATCAATATAACAGAAAACAACTCATGGCTCTGACACCACTGTTGGGTTTTGAGCATTCTAACACTCCTATGGTGTACATGCAACCCTATAAACCTTGGATCTATGTTTTCTCTATTATACATGCAAATATTAACTATTCCAAGGTTTCATCCTAACTAGCATATTATGAAGCACCTATACTACAAAGATCTAGTTAGATGACATACCTTTTGATGTAGCTTGATGTCTTCAAGCTTTAAGAGCTTAGCCCCAATAGTGTGGAAGCCTCAAATGGAATCACAAATCACCAAAACACCTTGGAAGAACTTGAGAGAATATGTATGCACACTAAAATCGGCCCACTCTTATTTTCACACACTTGTGCCAATTTTGTGAGCCAAGGACCCCTTTATATATTATGGAGGATTAGGGTTACATCCATGTAAACCCTAATACCCATGACCTTTCATTTACATAGGATCCATGGGTTAAAAGCTCCATGGACCATCCATGAAAGCTTAGCCCAACCTAAATGAACTTGGCCCATTCCATATATATAAGAGTCAATATTTAATTAGTTCTTTTTGATAACTTAATTAATTCTAAATTAATTCTTGATCAATACTAATTAAATAATATGATTCCATATTAATATATTAGAACTTATAATATATTAATATAAATCATAAATATACTATTCTCAAAAGACTATCCATATAAATTGTGCCGGTGAAGTGCAACCCAAATGGACCATGCCGGGTCGGGTTAAGTACATACGAAATATAGTTATGGACTTAGACATTAATCCAACACCATGTTGACCCAAATCACCGAGTGCATCTATGTGACTCGTCGAGTTCCTCCTGTTCTCAGAAAATCGGGAAAAATCCAACTCAACTCGCCGAGTTGTCTCATCAACTCGTCGAGTTTGCTCGTGTCCAGACTATTGGGGAAAACCCTAACCAACTCGTTGAGTTGGCTTACCAACTCGTCGAGTCCTTTCATTCCATTGTCTCATTCAGACATTTTTACGCAGAACTAAGGCCATGTACTCTAGATCTAGCCTTCTAAGACTGAAGTATCATATAAAGCTACAAGCTTTACGTCCATGCATGGCACCTCGGGCTCAAAATGCCAAAACCAACCTCTATAGAGAGTTTAATGCGTGAAAGTTGGCCAATAGCTTGATAAAGCTTGAATCTTTAGGCCCAAGGGACCTCATATTGTCCAGATCTGAAGTCTCATCTTCAAGGCATGCTTAAACAACTAAAGGACTCAAAGAGAATATAGAAATGGCCCTAAACTCCCTAGTGAAGAGATCTAACAAACAAATGGTCAAGGTGATAGCTTTTTACCTCCAAATGGCAGCTAACACTAAAAGAATACTGGATCCAAGGGCTCCTTCTCGTTCCAAGCCTTTTGCTCCTCCAACTCCTCCAAAGAATGCACCAAATCACACACTTTTAGCCTCTCTCTCTCTCACACACATATGATACCAGCTCGTTTAGGGTTTCTCTCAAGGTGATAAAATGATCAGGGAGATGGAATGAAAGGCTTAAGGTTCTTTAAATAGGGTGAAAACCATGAAAATTAGGGTTTTCACACTCAGCTCCTACTCGCCAAGTTGGGGTCCTCCAACTCATCGAGTAGACTTTAAAAATCACGCGGCTATCTCCATCTCTACTTGGCGAGTTGGGGCCTCCAACTTGTCGATTTTCCCTGAAAAAATGATCATAATTAATTAAATATTATATATGGGAGTCGGGATGTTACACTACTTCATTAAAAAGGACACACTCGATCGAATTGATCACACGAAGATAGAATCTGCAATTTAAAGTTAAAGGATGTTGCTGGCAGCTTTGATCCCCTGTCAGTATTTTGACCATATCTCATGAACCGTAACTCCGATT
Source organism: Lactuca virosa (assembly GCF_052849685.1). Lineage (NCBI taxonomy): Eukaryota > Viridiplantae > Streptophyta > Magnoliopsida > Asterales > Asteraceae > Lactuca > Lactuca virosa. Next base: position 258,856,341 of record NC_136434.1, read on the forward strand.
GACACGATTCAAAATTATCTGAAAAGTAGAAGAAATTTTGGACGTCCTAGGCAAAATATGCGATCACTTCTCTAGTCCTTGCGACCGCATGGAGCCTTTATGCGATCGCATCTTTGCTCGCAACTTGGATTCGAGGTTTTTTTTTTTGCCAAAAATTCATTCTGGAGTAAAAACACAAAACATGCGATCGCATCTTTGCTATATGCGATCGAAGGTATCCCAAAAATTGCCAAATCAGCATTCTACTTTTTTAAAAAGGCCACGTGACGCGTTTTCTTAAAACATGCGATCGCAGCTTTGAAACATGCGAACGCATGCGCATCGTTTTTGCTGTTGGACATATAAATAGACCCTAATAGCATTCCAGTAACCTAAGTTGGTGATTGCAGAGGTACCAGACGATGAAAATACGATTTTGGAGGCGTTTCTTCTCCGATTTTTAATGATTTCTGAATATCTGAAGGCTGTGGATCATCTCCTTCAAGTAGATTAGTAAGATTAGTTGTTTGATGTCTCTTTTCATTTGTTTTTATCATATTTTAGCCATGTCTGGCTAAAACCTTAGTTTTCAGTTCTGCAAAGACGAGTACTTTTCATGTGATTGATCACTAGATCAGGTTTTTTTATTTGTGTTTTTATCTAGATTCTTCAGTTTTGTTCTTAATGAATGTTTGGTTTTAAATTCTTGTTAGTCTGATCACCTAGCTTGGGTTTTATCATTCCATTTAATCAGTTAATAGAATCCATAATTGTTCTTGTCAACTGGTAAAGGTAACAAGTATCAGATTGGTTTCGTTTTGGGATTTTACTCTGATATAAATTGGAAAATCATATATTTACTCTTCCGAGCCTGTGAGAAGTATTGGATATTGCTGGGAATTTTACATAGGTTATAATGCAACTTTTCTGATCTTAATTAAGAGCTTCTTTGATTAGATAGTAAAAAGTTAGGGTTAATCCAAAGAGCTTGTTTTGATTAACTAATTTAGGTAAAAGAGATTATAGTAGAGCTTGTTAGTTTTTCTCAGTACTAGCTTAGATAGAACACATCTCAAATAATCAGGTCAATATTGATTGCATGATTAGGAAAGTCACAGCAGAACTGAAATCGCTTTTATTATTGATTTTTATTTATTTTAATATCACTGCATTCTTAGTTTTTAGTTTAATCAAAATCCCCCTTCTTCATAATTTCTATTTTCACTAGATGTGCCTGATGCAAAAAGGTATTGACTTTTAGGCTGTGTCCATGAGGATTCGACCCTGCTTCCTTGTGCTATATTTTTAGTGCAACCAACAGTGATAATTTATTTTCTTAATATGCGCGCGACATCATGCTAGGAGTATTGGAATTTAATAATCTCATGAGTGTTAGTTTATTGGGTTATACGAGATTAGATATTGCATAAGAGACTGCGCTAACACTACACGAATACTTGAAATAAGATCTTACGTATTGGAACAACTGGTGGTTAGATATTACTTCACAGATCGGGTGACGAGTAATTGTAAGATGATAATACCGTTTATTCTTCAACTGAGATTCATTGTTGCTTGTTTGCAAAATTTATTGTGGATTGGTCTGCTCCAACGCTATTCGTAATTGTTAGTCATAAAGGGTATGTCCATGTATGATATGACTAGTAGACGAAAACTATGTAGTCAAAGTTCATTTGTTGCTTCTGCCTTAATAAGAGAAGTGGTATACTTCGACCCATTGATGATTTAGTGTTGACATCTATTGTGGTTGGTCGGGTCATGATTGAAATTGATGTTTCAATGTAGTAGTCGGATGTAGTCGTCACAAATCTTTATCGAGAAAAAAAAATTAATACTTTGAGGTTGAACCTTATCCTTGTGTCAAATTCATCTAGCTATATAGAACAAAGGAATAACTGATCACTTATCTAAGGGCTAAACTTAATTTAGATCAAGTGTTTGGCAGTTGAATTGGATGACTAGCGCTCTATTAGTTATTTGAGAAGTACTAAGACCTTAAAAAGTTAATGACTTTTTCCAAGTGAGATACTGTCTGAAATAGTGTCCAAGGTCATTAACTAGTTGATAATATTTCTAAATAATAATAGGGTCTTTTTTGGATGGCCTCATAACACAAATAACATTAAGGAAATTGAGAAAATACATTGTTAATTTATTAAGGAATTAATAAATTAATAAGAAATTACTTTGGTAAATAGTTAAATAGTTTTAATTAATTAAATGGGTTGAATATTAATTCAATAAATTGGATTAATTGGAATATTCTAGAACTCTAAAAAAAGAGGAGGTGGACAATTTGAATATTCTTGATGTTAAACCTCATAAATTTGAGTTTTTAAGGCTTGTAGGGTTTTAAGGAGTTTGTAATCTTTGGATATCAAAATAATTTAAATTTTTTAGGCTTCAAATTATTTTTGAGTTTCATAACTCTTTTCAGTTATAAAAATGCTTGAAATTTGTTTTTGTCAGTTTATTGGCATTTCTATGTAGTGATTCCGAGATTCAAGTGAATTTGAGGAATCAGGTATACTAGTCCTAGTTTCAACTTTGACTTAAGTTTCTATAAGACTCTGACCTAATTTCTACTTCTAGGTCAAGTGAATGATGTGTCTACATGATTCATGCAAAGATGTTCAAGTTAAGGAATGACCTGAATTTGGATAGTCGCTACAGTTAAATTTGTTGTACAATTCACATATCAATGTGAAATATAAGTACACTATCCATCGTTTCTAATTGTTTCCAAGTTTCTAGTAGGTTGTAACTTAGCTTCTAGCAACGAAGATTAGCATGTGTCGTTCCTATACGTGCAGTTAAGTTTAGTCAAGTCTAGAACCGACTTGAATTTTGACGGTTGTCACATTGCACCAATGTGGTATCGAGTGAAATGGTGTCAAAATAGGGTTTGCTAACAACTTCCCATCCAAATCAATACTCTTTGCGTTGGTTGCATGATGGAAATAAGTTGAAGGTGACTAAGTAGGTCAAAGTTTTTTTAAAGATGGGATCCTACGAGGACGAAGTGTTGTACGATGTAATTCCAATAGATGATTGTCATGTTTTGTTGGGAAGGCGTTGGCAATATGATATGGATTTTTTGCACCGAGGGAGAACCAATGAAGACGATCTAAAGCACAATGGTAAGAAAATCACCTTGAATCATATGTCTGCGACTTAGGTGAGGTCAATGCGAAACCAACAGGCGAAGAAGCCAAGCCTTACGATACTGTCCACTGAGAAGGAAGTAGAGCGAGTATTGGACCAGAGGGAAACTGTTTACATGATAATTGCGAAAGGCGATGCAAAGGTAGATCCAGACTCGCAACAGGAGGGGTCCAATCGCAACATCGTTTGAAGAATATCAAGATGTGTTCCCAGCCAACCTACCAGTGGGATTACCACCAGTCTGGGGGATTGAACACCAGATCGAACTTATTCTAGGTGCTCTATTACCTAATAAGCTTGTGTATTGTTGTAACCCTGAAGAGACGAAGGAATTGCAACGCCAAATCAAAGAATTCATGAAGATAGGTTTCGTTCATGAAAGTATGAGTCCATGTGTTGTTCCGGTTTTGTTAGTGCCAAAGAAAGATGGACGTTAGAGAATGCGTATCGATAGCAGAGCCATTAATAATATCAATATCAATTATCAGTTTCACATTCCGAGACTTGATGATATGTTGGACGAATTACATAGAGTGGTTATTATCTAAAATATCGATTTGAGAAGCTATTACCATTAAATAAGGATGAGAGAAGGAGATGAATGAAAGACGACATTTAAGACTAAGCACGGTCTATACGAATGGACTGTGATTCCCTTTGCTCTTACGAATGCACCAAGTACATTTATGAGGTTGAGAAATGAAGTCCTAAAGTCATTCTTGGGAAGGTTCGTGGTGGTGTATTTGGATGATATCTTGGTTTACAACAACAACATGGAGGAACACTTATCATATCTAAAACAGATCTTTGAAATCCTTAGAGTTCAAAAACTCTATGGAAAACAAGATAAGTGCTCGTTCTTTGTTGACGAGGTGATATTTTTGGAGTATGTGGTATCGAATGATGGAGTGGCAGTAGATCGATCTAAGATTCAAGCTATTCAATCATGGCCTAGTCCTACCAGTATTAGCGAAGTTCGTTCTTTTCATAGGTTGACATCATTTTATAGACAATTGATTCGTGATTTCAGCACTATCACGAGTCCCATTACGAATTGCTTGCATAAACGTACTTGTACGTGGGGAGAATATGCCCAAAGGGCATTCGAGAAGATTAAGGATTTATTGTGTGCCACTCCATGATTGGCACTCCCAGACTTTTCGCAACCCTTTGAGGTTGAATGTGATGCATGCACTGTTGGGATTGGTTCCGTGTTGATGCAGGCGAAGCGCCCTATCGTCTACTTTTCTAAGAAACTGTCAAAACCCGAAAATTTCTATCTTATAAGGTCAAACACATCAACTTAAGGTCAAACTTATGGGTTTCTTGACTTAGTATAAGTCAGGGTTGTGTGTTAAGAAGTGAACCACTAAGGAAACGAGTTACAAGTATTGCGTTCGAGCCATAAAACCTCAACAAGTGAGGTTCACGGCCAAGGACCATGTTCACGGCCGTGAACCCTTCTTAGGCCATGAACTCAAGCTATATAGATGAGTTTTAGCCACTTTTCCTTCACTTCTTCTTCTCTTGGCCGCAATCACTCCATTCTCTCTCAAGTATCATAGCTCAAGAACACCATATTTCACTCTTAAACACCCCTTTTCCTTTGCTACTCCATAGAAGCTTACTAGGATTTTCAAACACTTGCCAAAACACCAAAATCTTCAAGATCTTCAAGAGTTCACGGCCGTGAACCCTTCATAGGGCCCTGAACCCTTCAAACTTGGCCGTGAACACTCACGTGTTCTTAGGCCGTGAACCCTCCCATGGCCGTGAACCATCCTTCAAGTGGGTCGTGAACCTTCATTTGGGCGGTGAACCATTCTTCAACTTGGGTCGTGAACACCCCATAGAGCCGTGAACACCTCAAGCCCAGCCGTGAACACCATATCAGCCTCTTAACTTGATTCTAGCACTCTTTTGGTGAGTTATTCTTGCATCCTAGGTTGTTTCCCAATCACCTTTGTAGTTAGATTCGCTAATTTCATACCTATATGTATCATTATATGTCATTTAGGACTCCTTTGTGCCTCGGGACTTAATTCGTGGAACTTATCGTCCTTATTCGAATCTTCACTTGAATCACCCACATAAGATAATCTATATTTTAATTGTTTTCAAATGCTTTTAGGGGGGGGGGGGAATACAAGTTGAACACAATATAATTGTGTTAATATTTACCTGTGATAACCATCACATTAAAGGAATACCTTTGCTTTTGTAAGTGATCAAATCAATTCAAAAAGTCTTTTAAAAAGATGTTAGATTGTTGTTAATAAAACTCCATTTTTAAAGTACATGCTTAACTCAGTATCTAATTGAGTCTTTCCTACACATCAGTAATAGTCCAAACAAACATACTAGTAAAATATCATAGGTATAGTTTAGGGATTCAATACATACTATAACTAGAACAGAAAGGAAAATACATACTATAACAAGAACAAGATAACAATAATGTGAAACCACTACTTCATGGCATAGCAATATACTTGTTGTGCCATGTTTTGTAACCAGAGTCTTCTGGAGGGGGAGCGTGAGTTTGTGTATAGATCTATATGGGATTGAACATCCTACACCTTGGTGCTAGCTACAGTGGGACCTGCAGGTCTACGGGTGACAAATGTCATACCATTTTCGACACCTGAAGAACGTCGTGTTTTATACTAGTCAATCAAGCATGGTTATAACCTCATCACATTTTACCTTAATTAAACAAATTGGTTTTAAAGGTAGTTAGTACTCCAGTAGTTATTTATATACAACACTATTGTACATCTTCAGTTTTCCATTACATTCATACAGTGATATTCTCACATCAAGTAATACAAACTATTTTCTAGTAAAGATAGCCATAAACTTGGGAAAATATACATTTTTACGAGAGAACAAACGTACAAAGCAACCGAGTCTTGGTACATTTAGTTAAAAGGGGGCCTATAATGCTAACTTTATGATTCATTTGTAGATACATTAGGCATATATATTAATCGGATCCGACAGACAGTAGGATGTATGCTTTCCGCTTCATTTCCTGTTCCTTGTGTGGTTGTGGGCTTAGAGCAGATTCACACAGTCTACTATCTATTCGATCTTAGCTATATATATATATATATATATATATATATATATATATATATATATATATATATATATATCATGTATACACCAAGTAATCATAGGGAGTAACATGTATGGGTCAGGTCACATCATACAAATTCAGTATACCACTGTCTAGTACAAAAACATACTTTTCGGATAGAACATTAAGTAGGTGAAACTAGAAACTTATCTATAAAAGGTTTGATACACATTATTAAACCAGTATAACCTAAAGGATCTTAGGTGGTTAATTCTATAATACCCTAGTTTATACATTAGGGTTATATATAATTAATATCTGATAGGCATTTGAATGTGTACTTTCTGCTTCATTTCTTGTTCCTTGTTTGGTTGTGGACTTACATTTAACTGTATGTTCGATATTAGATTATATATAACTAGTATAAACTAAGTGATTATAGAAGGAACTATCGTGGTTACCATTTTTACTAAAGGAAATATATGATTTTCTAAAGGAATGTTTTCTTCAAATATAAAAGAACTATTACAGTTAACTCCGTAAGTGCCAAATGAATATGCCAGGATTATATACAATGAAGATCTAACAAACAATGGGATGTGTGACTTCCGCCTCATTTCCTGTTCCTTGTTTGGTTGTGGGCTTAGGGCAGATTCACATAATCGATTGTCTGTTTACTCTGGATTGTGTATAACTTGTATCCATTAAGTACTCATAGAAGGAATTGTAGAGTCATTTTTACTTATTATTCATCACATCAGAAAATATAGGATTTTTTGGAGGAACAGGCGAACTTTTCTAAAGAACTTATAGTTTACTTTTCATAACTAATATACTTATGAACTCACCAGCTTAAATGTTGATCTACTCTTTCATAATAACTTGTATACTTAGACAGGTACGCGCTCAGGGATTCAGAAGATGGAGCATAGTAGCTTCATGTCTTGTTTTGTTATTTACTTTGGAGTCAATCTTTTGTGAATCAAATACATTGTAAACACTTTAATATTAATGCAATGGTCGTTGTTACTTTGATTACTATGATGCATGTGTTGTGATACTACATATGACATCCTCCGCCCCCGAACGTTTCCTCCGTTCTGGTTTGGGGGATGTGACAGAAACTTCGAGGAACACGCTTGAACTATTGCACATACGACAAGGAGTTCTATGGAATCGTACATGACTTGGATCATTGGAGTCACTATCTTTATGTGAATCGCTTCATATTACATTATGATCATGAATCATTGAAGTATATCCGTGGTCAACAAAAGTTGAGTTCAAGACATGCGAAATGGGTGGAGTTTTTGCCATCTTTCAGTTTCTCTTCAAAATATAAAGATGGAAAAAGCAATGTTGGCTAATTCTTTATCTGGATGTTATGCACTATTAACAACTTTGGATGTTCGAATGTTAGGATTCGAGAGTTTGAAGAACTATTATGGAGCTGATGATGATTTTTGTGAAGTATTCGAAACGTGTGCAGCAAGTCTAAGTGGGGAGTTTGTTCTTCAATATGAATTTTTCTTTAAAGGCAATCGTCTTTGTGTCACACCATCCAACCAGATGGCGGAAACGTTCGGGGTGGAACAATAATCACAGTATCACAACAATTGTATACATTGAAACACAAGTACATAAAAACCCATCATACCATATGATTATATCAGTTACATGACCCAAATGTTACTTAGTATCAAAATACATTACAAGATTTGCAGGTTATGAAATTAAGTAGTTTCCTGTAATGATAGTTGGTGTCTTGTCTTCAAAACTAGCTCCACTGATCCGAGCTTAATTGTTTCCTGAGATTACATGTCGTTTTAAAGTCAACATAAAGTTGGTGAGTTCATAAGAGTTCAGTTGTAGAAAATTCGATATTTTTTCGAATGTGAAAATTGTATCTCTGTCTTGTCAAAAGTTTTGTGTTTGTACGCCTTCAACGTAAAAGAAGAATGTATGTATGTAGTATGTATCCAACAAACATTTATAAAATAAAAGTTCCCATAACTTCTAAAATTATAAAAAAAGTGTGACTTGTCATGTGATTTTTATTATCCAAAAATCAAGTGTATAAGTAAATAACCATACTTATAATTGTAGTGTATAAGTAATAATAACCATACTTATAAATGTTGTGTATAAGTAAATAATCATACTTATAAATGTAGTGTATAAATAAATAACCATATTTATAAATTTAGTGTATAAGTAAATAACCATACTTATAAATGTAATGTATAAGTAAATAACCATACTTATAAATGTGTTTTGCACTAGAGTTTTACTATTCGATGTTATAGTAAGCCCTTATAATCGAGCTATCGACTGTAATGCTGCCCGCCACGATGCTTCTTTAGACGTCATGAAAATGTTAAGACAATTGTCACCCTTGACCCGTCGATTGTGCTTGTAGCTAGAAACCATATGTGGGGGTTGTCATTCCCATATAGATCTATACATAATTCTCCGCTCACTTAAGATTTAACGATTATAAGGTCCGGGACATAGCGTAATGGTTGAAGAAATGTCTCACATTAACCAGTCGAAAGTATGTTGTTGTAAGTTGTAAGTGAAATCAAAGCTTTCCCATGTTCAAAGTGTTGTTCTACATGTATGTTGGTTACCCAGTGTGTAATAGTATTACCCAATGGATAATGGTATTATCCAAGGGATAATGGTTTTATCCAATGTGTAAACACAAAGTTTTAATCTTTCAAAACTAGACTTTTGGTAAAAATGTTAGTTTGTGTTTATCCAATGTGTAATAATATATCCAATGGATAAAGATATTATCCTCCATACAATAGATCCAATATTAGAAGCTTGTGCATATGAAAGAATGAGGCTTGTGTGTTTTCTTTGAAAACATGAATATATGTATATATTTCTTAATTAGAACATAAACATGCATGTAAGAGTATTACCCAAAGGTTAAAAGTTTTATCCATCATATATTAGATCTAGGACCTTTATGTAAAGTCATTGTCCAAAATGTATTTTGTTTGCATGGCATGTAACCTCCCCCGAAAGTGTAAAATGAGTGAAAAACTAGTAGAAAAGGGGGTGTGAACTCACCTTTGTGATTTCCCTAGAAGATGGCAAGAAATTATGAGAAAGATGAGGTAGAAATCAAGCTTTGGAAGACAACACCTTCTTGAACTTCAAGATCTTGCTAGGATTTTTGATTCAAGATTATGAGTAAAAGTAACCAAAATATGATGATGAATGGTGAAAAGTCTCGAAAATTGTGAGGATAACACTTACCAAGATTCTTGAAAAAAGCTTGGAAACAACTTGAGTGTTCTTGCAAATCACTAGAGAGTGTGTAAGAGAGTTTAAAGATGGAGAAAGGGTGGGGAAAAGGCCTTTTGGCCGAGTTTTATAGAGAGGAGACGGGAGGAGGAGTGGGGTGGGTTGCATGGGGAAGGGAAGAGGTAAGCCTTATCCATTTTTTTTATGTAAGGCCCTTTGATGGTATGGTTTCTTGATTTCTTTAATATAAAGAGGCTAGGATGACGTTGGATATGGTGAGATATGTTGGAAGAAGAGAGACATAATTTGTCTCATATAGTTTTTAAAAAAAACTAGCCCTTTTTATAAAAGTTTGACATTTTTATAAAAGTGTGGTGGGATTTGAGAAATTGGTAAGGTTTAATAAGTAATAAAAATATTGTTATTTAATATTATTAACAATAATATTAAAACGTTATGATTAAATTGTTTTTCTCAAATTCGTTGTATAAAATGTGAGCGTTAAACGTGATAACTTCCGATTTCTTGATGTGTGATCTTTTTCCGGTAATTAATCGGAGTATCAAGATAAATACTAAATCATATGATGTTTGAAACATGTTTATGGATTTGTGAAAACGTAAACCTCGTGTCATGAATATTACCCAATACCTGACAATATTTGTGTGTTTTATCGAATTGCTACTTTACCTTAGTTTATTGTTCGCAATTAAAGCGTTTATTCGATAATTAATTCGAAATAGTGCATGTTGTCTTATAATATTCAACAATGCATTAGGAATATTATGAAAATTACATTTCATCTTTTTAACTTAATTTACGTACAGTTGACTTTTGTTGACCAAATTTGATGGATGTCACATCATCCCTCAATTGAAAAGAATTTCGTCCCGAAATTAGCTTTAAATATCGGATTCCTAGGGATTTGGAAAAAGTTGGGGATACTTTTGTTTCATTTGATCCTCACGTTCCGAAGTATACTCAGGTCCGCGCTTAGCGTTCCAGCGAACCTTCACTATTGGAATGCGAGTTTGTTTCGTTTGTTTGACCTCCCTATCCATGATTTCGACCGGTTTTTCGATGAAATTAAGACTTTCATTAACCTTGATCTCGTCCAACGGAATGACAAGAGTTTCATCGGATAGGCATTTCTTGAGGTTTGACACGTGGAAGGTGGGGTGTACGTTGCTGAGCTCGTGTGGCAGTCGGAGCTTGTAAGCTACAGAACCTATCCATGCAAGGATTTCGAAAGCTCCTATATACCATGGATTGAGTTTACCTTGTTTTCCAAAACGTATCATCTCTTTCCATGGTGAGACCTTTAGCAGCACTCGATCTCCCTCCTAAAAATCCAAGGGCTTGCATCTCTTGTCAGCATAACTCTTTTTCCGATCCCGAGATGCTTTCAATCGTTCTTGTATCTGAAAAGTCTTCTATATTGTTTCATGTATGATTTCGGGGCCGATGAGTGTGCTATTTGTCGCTTGAACCCTACCCAATTGAGTATCGCCAACCTCAGCCCAACATAAGGGTGACCTGCACTTGCGTCCATATAGAGCTTCGAACGGAGCGACTTTGATGCTAGAGTGGTAGTTGTTGTTGTATGAAAATTTGACTAAGGGTAGGTGAGTGTCCCATGTTTTCCGAAGTCTATCACGCAGGCACGAAGCATATCTTCTAGTGTTTAAATGGTTCGCTCACTCTGACCGTTTGTTTGGGGATGGTAAGCTATACTCATGTCGAGTCGGGTTCCTATGGACTTCTTCAACAATTGCCAAAAGCACGAGGTGAATCGACTATCCCTATCCGAGATAATGGACAGTGGCACACCGTGCAGTCTCATGATCTCTTTGAGATACGTCCTTGTCAGCTTTTCCATTTTGTCAGTCTCCTTGGTTGGCAGGAAGTGGGCGGACTTGGTTAATCTGTCAACAATCACCCAAATGGTATCGTATCCACCCAATGTCTTGGGTAATTTTGTTATGAAATCCATGGAAATATGTTCCCACTTCCACTCGGTTATTTCCGGTTGTTGCAACAATCCTGAGGGTTTCTGGTATTCCACTTTGACCTTAGCACAAGTTAGGCACTTACCCACGAAAGTGGAAATCTCAGCTTTCATGTTTGGCCACCAAAATACCCTTTTCTGGTTCTGCTACATCTTGTCTAACCTAGTGTGAATGGAATATTTGGTATTATGCAACTCATTCATAATCAATTCCCTAAGGCCACCAAACTCTGGCGTCCAGATTCGATTCATGAAGTACTGAATTTCGTCATCTCTGAGCTCAAAGTTCTTATCCATTCCTCGTAGTACTTCCTTGGGGGCGTTTTCCGTTTTCAGAGCCTCAAGCTGAGCGTTCTTGATTTGCGCAAATAGATGTGACTGTATGGTCATTGTTAACGATTTTACTCGACATCCTGAGTACTTTTTCTGGTTTAAGGAAACTGAAACTACGTTCTCCTTGCCCGGATGGTAATGAATATCGCATTCATAATCAGTTAACAACTCAACCCATCTTCGTTGCCTCATGTTAAGCTCTTTCTGGTTGAGGATATGCTGCAGGCTCTTGTGATCAGTAAATACTATACACTTGGTATCGTAGAGATAATGTCTCCAAACCTTCAATACGAATACTACCGTCCCAAGTTCAAGATCATGGATGGTGTAGTTGACTTCATGGGCTTTGAGCTGCCTAGAAGCGTAGGCGATGACCTTTCCTCTTTGCATGAGAACGCATCCCAACCCTTGTTTCGAAGCGTCACAATAGACAATAAAGTCCTTCGTGACTTCTGGGAGGGATAGTGTCACACACCCAAACGAAGGATGGCGGAAACGTCCGGGAGTGGAGGACTTCATGTATAGTATCATAATAACGAGTATAATAGTCATCAAAGTAAATACATCAATCATAAATATAATCGAGAAAGTTACATGGTTTCATGAGTTACATGTTTCAAAATCGATTACAATATAATGTTAAAATGGTTTGTCTGACGCCGTAGCGTTCCATCCTCAAAAGATGGTAGCTACCTATTTTTATTGATTACCTGAGAATACAAGTAATTTTGAAAGAGTGTCAACAATTAAGTTGGTGAGTGCATAAGCTTTTGTATGTAGAGTTTAAAACGTTTCTTTGTAAATATAGTGTATGTTCAAGAAAAATCAAATATTTTCCTTATAAAATGAGTTGTAGTCTTAAGACCCAAAGACCGAAATGTACAAGTATTTTCCATACTTATGATAGTATATGCATTTTTAAATAAATAAAACCTTTTTGAATGTAAGAATTCCAGTAAACTATATGTGTCGTTGTTTCCCTATGTGAGTTATTATAACAGTGCAATTGACATAGTAAGCCTGTAACGACGTACTTCGGGCGGCGAAATGATTTGATATTTGTCACCCCAGACCTGCCGGTCTAGCTGTTGCTTGCAGCTAAGGTGCGGGGTTGTCAGTCCCAATATAGATCTATACACAAGTAGCACGCTCTCCCTACATGAGACTATGGTTATAATACAGGACTTTAACAAGTACTCTAAAGAATACAATGAAGTAATGTCTCAAAAATTTGATTCAACGAGTTTACATGTAGTATGAAATGAAAACCCTTTTTTGTAGTATGAATGAAAAATTCCTTAGTGTGTTCATAGTGTTAATGTAGCATAAACTATACCTATTATAGTTTATCATGTGTGTTTGTAATGATGGAACACCCCTATGTGAATAATTATTTCTGTTTTATGGAGGTAAACTAACATGAAATACAATCAATATGTAGCTATTTATTGCTATACACTTTGCTCAACAAGTTACAAAGTGTTAATGAACTTATAAACTATCTTACTAGTTTTAACTTTTCTGTCACTGTTTTTAGAAAATTCATAGAAAAATCACTATAAGTTGAAAACTAAATTCGTAAACTATGAGAGTTTAGAAAATTTGTCTAGTTTGTTCATAATTTTTATTATGATTTTTAGTGGTCTCTAACCAGTGTGAAAATGTTCATCTTAACAGACTGGTCCGAAATCATTTCTGAAATGATAGGCAATTTTGTAAAAATCGCCATAAATTGTAGAAAAGTCATATGAACTTGTGCAGCAGTCATTTGAAAGCTACATACCTGCACTATTTGCATATTGAACAGTTTTGAAAAATAGTAAGTTTAAGATGGTCAAAACAGTTGGCGAATAGACCATAACTTTTCTGTTGAAAGCTGTTGGTTGAGATAGAATATGTTTTGGTGTTGTAACTTGTATTCTCCCCCTTAAAACTTGAAGAAAACATGAAACAATAGGAGTATGAACTCACCGTGAGTGATTTCCTAAGGTGGAAGGTTGAAGAAGGGGAGTTTTAAGTCAAGAACACTTGAAGGATGCTTGAAGATTTGAAGATCCTAAGAACAAATATGTCGATATTTGTGTAAATGGTCCATGATTTGTATGAAGAAGTGTAGAATATTTAGCAGTTAAAGGAAGATACTTACCAAGAATGGAGGAAAACTCAAGAACTTCCTAGGGAAATTGGGCTCCAGAGAGAGAGAGAGAGAGAGAGAGAGAGAGAGAAAGAGAGAGAGAGAGAGAGAGAGAGAGAGAGAGAGAGAGAGAGAGAGAATTTGCTTTGGAGGGAAGAATGAAATATTGGAAGAGAAATGAAACAAAGCTCTTGGATTTGTTTATAAAAGTTGGTTGGATGGGAAGAGTGTTCAAAGAGTTAAATGAATTGACTAGCTAGATGTGAATAGTGACATAAAGTTGATGTGGGGATGGCTTGGTGTCATAACTTTATGGAAAAGTCAAAGAGTACCTTTATGCACTCTTGATATTTTATCCTAAGCAAAATATGATTTATATTAAATAAATCTTGAAAATGGGGATAAAATATGAGTTTAGAGGGTCTAAGATGATAAAAATACGAGTTGGGTGAAAATCCCACGTCAAAAACGGGCTGAGAATGCGAAAGTTGTCAAAAAAACTGGGCATGAGAAGCGAATCTGCGAAGGTGAGAGGGTTGGACGCGAAGAGAAGGTTCATGGGGAGAGGAAGGGCTTTGGGTACGAGAGGTTCACATGCGAGACACAGAGTAAGAAGCGAAACTCGGAATAGGGTGTGAAAGTCAGAAGTGATGCAAACCTGGCCGGGGATGCGAAAGTCCCCGGTTCACAATCAGTGGCCTCGGTCCGAAGGGCTGCGATGCGAGTCTTGTCAAGTAGAAACGAACGTTGCCGGTGAGAAGCGAAAGTACCCGACCAAACACGAATGTGTCCGAGTAAAGGTGAAAGTGGTCGAGTAGAAGCAAAACTCGTCGTGTAGGTGCGAAACTAGTCGTTTTGGGGTGCGAATCTTCTCGGTTAAGTGCGAATATATTCAGTTTCGCTTGTGAGAGGGCCAGATGCGAAACTTCCTGGTAGACACGAACCTTCACCCAAAAACGAAACGTGGCTGAGAGGCTTGCGAGGACCTGCGAGGGTTTGCAGGTGAACAGTAACCTACGAACCTTCAGGCCTCTTTTTGACTTCCTTCTTCCGTTTTAAGCTATTTTCGACCAAGGGAAGGTTCGGGATGGTATGGATGTTCATATAAATGTTGGAAAATGTGATTTTTTTTTACCAAGAGGTTTGAGAGATATTGGGAGATATTTTGGGAGAGATAGAGATAGAGTGGGAGAGATTGAGACTTTGTTTATAGCCTTTGTTAGTGTTTGGCCCCGTAATGCAAGGTTTGTAAACCCCACTTTGTCTCGTTATGAGTGTTTTGCTCCCTCGAAGGGTATATAATAGTGCTTTATAGAGTCGTTACATCACTCACCCTAGTTAGGGTTTAGAATTTCTGAACATATGAAACTTTCGAGTGATACTTTGTATTAAGATGGAGAGTTGTACATTCGTAAACATAGAGTAAGCCCTAACATACAAGCACTAGTTGAGTTTAACGGTTTGACTTTGACTTGACAAGAAATTGACAGTTGTCACATCATCCCCCCGTTAGAGGGAATTTCGTCCCGAAATTAGCGTTTAGCCTGGGACTTCAAGGGTTGGGCAAAAGATGTGGGTATTTTTGTTTCATCTGATCTTCGTGTTCCCATGTGAACTCGGCTCCTCGTTTAGTCTTCCATCAGACCTTCACAATGGGAATGCGACTTTGTTTTGTTCTTTTGATCTCCCGGTCCATGATTTCTACCGGTTCTTCTACGAAGTGGAGACTCTCGTTGATTTCGATTTCGTCAAGATGGATGAAGAGAGTCTCATTGGACAAGGACTTCTTTAAGTTGGACACATGAAAGGTAGGGTGCACATTATTGAGTTCTTGTGGTAATCGAAGCTTGTATGCTACCTAACCAATCCTGGCGAGGATCTCGAACAGCCCGATATACCTTGGATTTAGTTTCCCATGTTTTCCAAAATGTATCAATCCCTTCCAGGGTGAGACCTTTAACAGCACCCGGTCTCCAACCTGCAATTCCAAGGGCTTCCGTCTATAATCCGCATAACTCTTCTGTCTGTCTCTAGAAGCCTTCAGTCGTTCTTGGATTTGAACAATCTTCTCGGTCGTTTCTCTTATGATCTTCGGGCCAGTGAGAGTGCTGTTAAGGACTTGCCCCTTAGCTAGTTGCGTGTCACCCACTTCAGCCTAGCACAACGGTGATCTACACTTGCGGCCATAGAGGGCTTCGAATGGGGCAACTTTGATGCTAGTGTGATAGCTGTTATTGTATGAGAATTCGATAAGTGGTAAATGGGTGTCTCAAGCTTTACCAAAATCTATCACACATGCTCTTAGCATGTCTTATAGCCATTATATAGTTCTCTCACTCTACCCGTCGGTTTGTGGGTGGTAGGATGTACTCATGTCCAGCCTAGTTCCCAGGGATTTTTGAAGTGACTGGCAGAACCGTGAGGTAAATCGACTATCCCTGTCGGAGATAATGGATTTAGGAACGCCATGCAATCGCATGATTTCCTCAATGTATGTCCTGGTAAGTTTTTCCATCTTGTCGGTTTCCTTTATTGGTAGGAAGTGTGCGGATTTGGTCAACCTGTCAACGATCACCCAAATGGTGTCGAGGCCACCCATTGTCTTGGGTAACTTGGTTATGAAATCCATTGTGATCCGCTCCCACTTCCACTCGGGTATCTCTGGTTGTTGCAACAAACCCGAGGGATTTTGGTATTCTACCTTGACCTTGGCGCAAGTCAGGCACTTGCTTACAAAGATAGGAATTTCGGCTTTCATGTTCGGCCACCAATAAAGTTTCTTAAGGTCCAGATACATCTTGTCTGAACCGGGATGTACGGAGTATCCAGTTTTGTGTGCTTCGTTCATGACGGCGTCCCTGAATCCACCAAACTTCGGTGTCCAGATCTGATTCATGAGATAACAAACTCCATCGTCCTTGACTTCTAAGTTCTTATCCATTCCTCTTAAATCCTCTCCTGTCACATTCTCTGGTTTCAAAGCTTACAGCTGAGCCTTTTTGATTTGTGTCGACAGGTATGAATGGATTGTCATGGTTAATGACTTTACTCGGAGGCCCGAGTATTCCTTTCGGCTGAGGGTGTTAGCTACTACATTGGCTTTGCCCGGGTGATAACGAATCTCGCATTCGTAATTGTTCAGAAGTTCTAACCATCGCATATGCCTCATGTTGAGCTCTTTTTGATTTAGGATGTGCTGAAGGCTTTTATGATCGGTGAAGATAGTACATTTCGTTTCGTAGAGGTAGTGCCTCTAGATCTTTAGGGTGAATACTACTGCTCCCAGTTCGAGGTCGTGCATGGCATAGTTGACCTCGTGTGTTTTTAGTTGTCTCTAGGCGTAGGCAATGACCTTTCCTCGTTGCATTAACACACATCCGAGACCCTGGTTCGACGTGTCGCAGTAGACCACAAAGTCTTCAGTTCCTTCCGGTAGGGATAAAATCGGAGCGCTGCACAGGGCATGCTTTAGCGTTTGGAACGCGGCTTCTTGCTTTTATCGCCAGTTGAAGGTTACACCCTTTTGACTCAGGGTGGTAAGTGGTTTGGCGATCTTGGAGAAGTTTTGGATGAACCTCCGGTAGTAGCCAGCGAGGCCTAAGAATTGACGGATTTTTGTAGGCGTCCTTGGTGTTGACCAGTTCTCGATCGCCTTGATTTTGGAGGGATCCACGTGTATCCCTTCCTCGCTAACACATCCCCAAGGAAGTCCACTTCTCCGATCCAAAATTCGCACTTTGATAATTTTGCATATAATTTCTCCGCCCTTAATGTCTCTAATACTTGTCGTAGGTGTTGGCGGTGCTCTTCCTTAATCCTTGAATAGACCAGAATGTCGTCTATGAAGATAATCACGAACCTGTCTAAGTAAGGTCGGCACACCCGGTTCATTAGATCCATGAACACCGCGGGTGCGTTTGTTAATCCGAAGGGCATCACTACAAACTCGTAGTGACCGTACCGGGTTCTGAACGTCGTTTTAGGAACATTCTCCTTCTGGACCCGTAGTTGATGGTATCCCGACCTCATATCGATTTTTGAGAAGGAAGTTGCTCCTTGGAGTTAGTTGAATAGGTCGTCGATTCGGGGTAGAGGGTATCGGTTTTTGATGGTAAGCTTATTCAGTTCGCGGTAGTCGATGCACATGCGGAACGATCCATCCTTCTTTTTCACGAACATGACTGGTGCTCCCCAAGGTGAGAAGCTCGGTCTAATGAACCCTTTTCTTAGCAGTTCGTTCAGTTGGCTGGATAATTCTTGCATCTCGGCTGGCGCTAGGCAGTATGGCGCTTTGGCTAAGGGGGTAGACCCAGGAATTAGGTGGATTCGGAATTCGAATTGTCGTACGGGGGGAACTCGAGGAAGGTCTTCTGGAAATACATCGGGGAAATCACAGACCTCCGGAATGTCCTTGATGTCCTTCACCTCTTGTTTCTTATCCACTACGTGGGCTAAGAAGGTGTGGTATTCCTTGCGGAGATACTTTTGGGCTTTGACGCAAGAGATGATTTTTAGGTTTGTGCTAGGTTTGTCGCGATAAATGACAAGAGTTTCGCCACTTGGCAGATTAAGGCGAACGACCCTTTCGTAACACAGAATGTCGACACGATTAGAACTTAACCAATCCATGCCAACGATGATGTCGAAGCTTTTTATTGAAACAAGCATTAGATTGATTTTGAATGAATGGTTGTCTAGAGTGAGGGTACACCCTGTGTATATATCGTTAGTGCGCTCTGCCTTTCCATTTGCCATTTCTACGATGTATGTATCTTTTAGTGATTGCATACTTTGTTTAAGTAATTGTTTGAATTGGTGGCTAACGAAAATCCTCTCCGCTCCACTATCGAATAATATGCATGCATATGAGTTATTGAGGAGAAACGTACCGGTAACCACCGTGGGATGTTCCATTCCTTCACCATTCCCTAATGCCAAGAACCTTCCAACATCGCCGACATTTGTGTTTCTTTCTTTTGGGCAGTCTCATTTGTAGTGCTCGGTCTCCCCATAGCCGTAGCAGGCTCAGATTGCCCGACATGGGCCAGTATGGTGAAAGCTGCACTTATTACATTTCGGGAGGGTCCCAGCATACTACCTCAGGGGTGCTGGAGCGGCAGGGGTAGTGGCAGCGAGAACCGCCACTATTTGTTGCTTCTTGGCGGAATCCTAGGATGGTTGGTTCTTCTTGTTGTTCCGAAACTTCCTTTTGTTGTTTCCCCCTTTCGCTTGCTCGGGGGTGGCCGCCACGGTGCCATAGCTGGCCCTATGGTCAATGAGTTGTTGTGCCAAATGTTTGGCACTGTCAAAGGTAGTCGGTTTTGAAGCCAATACGTTCCCTTGAATATGGGGGGTTAGTCCCTAGATGTATTTCTCCAGCTTTTAACTCTCCGGGGTGACCATCCCGGGACATATTATGGCCAGATCGCTGAATCTGGCCGTATAAGATGTGATGTCAGAACCGGTCATTTTGAGGCCCCAGATTTCCTGTTCCAATTTCTGAGCCTTGCCCCTTGGGCAATATTCTGCTAGCATTAAGGTCTTCAAGTCCTCCCAGCTCATTGCATTCGCCACTAGGAGAGTCAGTGACTTTACATGACCGTTCCACCAGGTAAGGGCTCGGTTAGAGAAAGTGCAAGCTGCAAATTTGACCTTCCTAGCTTCAGGGCATGCACAAATCTCGAAGACTGATTTACTCTCTTCGAATCATTGCATAAGAGTGATGACGCCCCCGCTTCCATTGAAGGATTTGGGTTTGCCATTTGTAAAATCTTTGTAGGAACATTCCTTTGAGTGTCCCTAACTGTCTCCCTGGTTAGAGTTCGTAGTACCATTTCCCGTTCCACCAATACCATTTGTACTGATTTGTGTCATCGCGGCTGCCACAGTTGCTATCACGGCAGTTTGGAAAATGGCGGGGTCAAATTATGGAGGTGGTGGCGGTGCGTTGTTGAAACACCTAGGATTTTTCTGCGGTGGCATAACTCTGCCACAAGTTTTTAAAGACGAAAAGATGGTAAGCCTTTAATAGTAACGATAAGCCGGTTGTTATTGGACTAGATTATCTGTATTATGTCCCAACTTTAAAGTATTTGCAAGCAATTCATAATGGAAGTCCATATGATTCAATTTATGAATTTAATAGTAATGTCTTGATGAGATCTCATGACCTGATCCATACTAGGTCCTTCTACAATCGCTTGGTGTATGCTAGTTGTGTATAACTAATATTGAATAGATCGTTGAATCTAATGGATCTGCCCTAATCCCACAACCAAACAAGGAACAGGACCTAAAGTGGAACCACCATTTCTAAATTGATAGAATCTTAATTACATACAACATTACTGTATACACTAAGTAATCATAGATTTACCATAAGTAACGATACACACTTTTATGAATTTAGTGGTAACACTCCTAATGAAATATAATATGCATGCCAGTTTAATTGATATGGTTTAGTACATAGTGTTTGGAAAATTTGACCTTGATGTAGGTCTACATCACATCAATGCAAGGAAAAGTTTGGACAGCATTACGATCCTTCGACTAGTGTAATCACTTAATCGCATGATTGAACCTACACACAGAGAAAAGTAGCACCAACGCATACTCATAAACCTAATCTATAAAGATATGTGAGTAGTATGAACCCTACTCACGGCGACCAATCCCCTGCGGTCCCTGAGACGAAGTCGAGGGGCCCTATGTTCTGCCAACTGACGCTCGGCTGCGGTCACTCTCTCCTCGAGAAAAATCCAATATTTTCCTTATAAAATGAGTTGTAGTCTTAAGACCCAAAGACCGAAATGTACAAGTATTTTCCATACTTATGATAGTATATGTAGTTTTAAATAAATAAAACCTTTTTGAATGTAAGAATTCCATTAAACTATATGTGTCGTTGTTTCCCTATGTGAGTTATTATAACAGTGCAATTAACATAGTAAGCCTATTACGACGTACTTCGGGCGTCGAAATGATTTGATATTTGTCACCCCAGACCTGCCGGTCTAGCTGTTGCATGCAGCTAAGGTGCGGGGTTGTCAGTCCCAATATAGATCTATACACAAGTAGCACGCTCTCCCTACAGGAGACTATGGTTATAATAAAACACTTTAACCAGTACTCTAAAGAATACAATGAAGTAATGTCTCACAAATTTGATTCAATGAGTTTACGTGCAGTGTGAAATGAAAACCCTTTTTTGTAGTATGAATGAAACCTTCCTTAATGTGTTCATGGTGTTAATGTACCATAAACTATACATATTATAGTTTATCATGTGTGTTTGTAATGATGGAAGACCCCTATGTGAATGATTATATATGTTTCATGGAGGTAAACTAACATGAAATACAATCAATATGCAACTATTATTGCTTTACACTTTGCAAAACCTGTTACAAAATGTTACTAAACTTATAAACTATCTTACTAGTTTTAACTTTTCTGTCACTGTTTTTAGAAAAATCACTGTAAGTCGAAAACTGAATTCGTAAACTCTGAGAGTTTAGAAAATGTGTCTAGTTTGTTCATAATTTTTATTATGATATTTTGTGGTCTCTAACCAGTGTGAAAATGTCCATCTTCATAGACTGGTTCAAAATCATTTCTAAAATGATAGGAAGTTTTGTAAAAATTGCAATAAATTGTAGAAGAATCGTATGAACGTGTGCAAGTAGTCATTTGAAAGGTATAAACCTGAACTATTTTCATATTGAACAGTTTTGAAAAATATTAAGTTTAAGATTGTCAAAACAGTTCATGAATAGACCATAACATTTCTGTTGAAAGCTGTTGGTTGAGTTAGAATACGTTTTGGTGTTGTAACTTGAATTCTCCCCCTTAAAACTTGAAGAAAACATGAAAAGATAGGGGTATGAGCTCACCTTGAGTGATTTACTGATGTGGAAGGTTGAAGAAAGGGAGTTTTAAGTCAAGAACACTTGAAGGATACTTGAAGATTTGAAGATCCTAAACTGGGCATGAGAAGCGAATCTGCGAAGGTGAGAGGGTTGGACGCGAAGACAAGGTTCGTGGCGAGAGTAAGGGCTTTGGGTGCGAGAGGCTCGCATGCGAGACACGGAGTAAGAAGCGAAACTCGGAATAGGGTGCGAAAGTCAGAAGCGATGCGAACCTGGCCGAGGATGCGAAAGTCCCCGGTTCGCAGGCAGTGGCCTCGGTCCGAAGGGCTGTGATGCGAGTCTTGTCGAGTAGAGACGAACGTTGCCGGTGAGAAGCGAAAGTACCCGACCAAACACGAATGTGTCCGAGTAGAGGCAAAAATGGTCGAGTAGAAGTGAAACTCGCCGTGTAGGTGCGAAACTACTCGGTTTGGGGTGCAAACCTTCTTGGTTTAGTGAGAAAGTATCCGGTTTCGCTTGTGAGAGGGCCAGATGCGAAACTTCCCGGTAGACACGAACCTTCACCCAAAAACAAAATGTGGTTGAGAGGCTTGCGAGGACCTGCGAGGGTTCGCAGGTGAACAGTAACCTGCGAACCTTCATGCCTCTTTTTGACTTCCTTCTTCCGTTTTAAGCTGTTTTCGACCAAGGGAAGGTTCGGGATGGTATGGATGTTCATATAAATGTTGGACAATGTGATTTTTTTTCCCAAGAGGTTTGAGAGAGATTGGGAGAGATTTGGGAGAGATAGAGATAGAGTGGGAGAGAATAAGAGAGACTTTGTTTGTAGCCTTTGTTAGTGTTTGGCCCCATAATGCAAAGTTTGTAAACCCCACTTTGCCTCGTTATGAGTGCTTTGCGCCCCCGAAGGGTACATAATAGTGCTTTATAGAGTCGTTACATCACTCACCCTGGTTAGGGTTTAGAATTTCTGAACATATGAAACTTCCGAGTGATACTTTGTATTAAGATAGAGAGTTGTACATTAGTAAACATAGAATAAGCCCTAACATACAAGCACTAGTTGAGTTTAGCGGTTTGACTCGTTGACTTTGTTTGACTTTTACTTGAGCAGAAATTGACGGTTGTTACAGATAGGATCGGTGCACTACATAAGGCTTGCTTCAACGTCTCAAAGGCGTTCTCTTGTTTGTCTTCCCAGTCGAAACTCACCCCTTTTTAGGTTAGCGTCGAGAGAGGTTTAGCTATTTTAGAGAAATTATTTATGAATCTCGGGTAGTACCCAGCAAGGGCCAAGAACTGGCATATCTCTGTTGGCGTCCTTGGTGTTTCCTAGTTCTCTATTTCCTTTATTTTGGATAGGTCAACATGTATCACATCATTACTGACCACGTACCCTAGGAAATCTACCTTTCGCAACCAGAACTCGCACTTAGAAAATTTTGCGTATAATTTCTCCTTTCGTAATAACTCCAGTATCGATCTCAAGTGCTGACCATGCTCCTCTTCATTTTTATGAGCATATCAACATATATTGGATGAATACAATCACGAACTTGTCCAGATACGATGGTTCATAAGGTCCATGAACACCGCTAGAGCGTTGGTTAGTCCGAATGGCATTACTACAAACTCAAAATTACCATATCGAGTTCTGAACGCTGTCTTCGAAATATCTTCTTCCTGAACTCTAAGTTGGTGGTACCCTGATCTCAAATAGATCTTTGAAAAGTAGTTGGATCCCTGTAATTGGTCGAACAGGTCATCAATTCTGGGGAGTGGGTACCGATTTTTGATGGTTAGCTTGTTCAGTTCCCAGTAGTGAATACACATTCTAAAGGATCCATCTTTCTTCTTTACAAATAGAACCGATGCTCCCCAAGGCGAGAAGCTCGGTTTGATAAACCCTTTATCTAATAACTCATGTAATTGAGTAGACAATTCTTGCATCTATGTTGGGGCTAGTCTGTATGGAGACTTTGCTACGGGGGGGCTGCTCCTGCGGCTATATCGATTCTAAGTTCGACTTGTCGAACTGGTGGTAACCCCGGGAGGTCTTCTGGGAATACATCAGGAAAGTCATGAACTTCTGGTATATCCTTGATTTTCTTCACCTCTTTCTTCTTATCTACAATGTGGGCTAGAAATGCATAATACTTCTTGTGTATATACTTTTATGCTTTCATACATGAGATGATTCGAAGGCCCTTACCTGGTTTGTCACTGTACACGACGAGGATTTGTTGTTCGTCAGGTTGAGTCAGACGGCTTTCTGATGACACATGATGTCGGCGTGATGAATGTCTAACCAATCCATACCGACTATTACATCAAAACTCCCAATAGTCATATGCATGAGGTTGATTTGGAAGATGTGGTCGTTTTGTGTTAGGGTGAAGTTTAGGTAAATTTATTTAGTATTTTCGGTTCTTCCATTAGCCATTTCTACTATATAGATTTCTTTAAGTGGTTGGGGGTTCTGTTTTAGTATTTGTTTGAATTTATGACTAACGAAGCTTCTTTCGGAACCACTATCAAAAAGTATGCATGCATAAGAGTTATTGACAAGGAACGTACCCGTTACGGCGGTAGGCTCCCGCATTGCTTCCCTTGTTCCCATGGCCAATTCTCTGCCATGTCCACCTCCACTTGAACTTTTTTCCTTTGGACAATCCTTTTTGTAATGTCCAGTTTCCCCATATCTGTAACAAGCACGGGTCACCCCTGAGTTGAATGTCTGATTATTTCCTTGGGTCGGTGTCTTACATGACTTGGCAGTGTGCCCCTTTTGTTTGCAGTTGAAGTAGTACATCTCCCGACATGCGCCAACGTGATGATACGAGCACTTTTTGCATTTGAAAGATTTTCGGCGTATTGCTTTGGTTGATTGGTGGTTGCAGGGTTGGTAGTGGCGAGGACTGCCACCATTCCCTGCTTCTTCTGGGGGCCTTGTTAAGGTCTTTGTTTCTTCTTATCCCAAAATTTCCTCTTGTTGTTCCTCTCCTTTGGAGGTTCAGCTTTCGGAACCATGGTCCCTTGTCGGATGCCCTGTTCAGTAAGTTGATGAGCAATGCGCTTTGCACTGTCAAAGGTAGTTGGTCGAGAAGAAATGACCATCCCTTGAATCTGTGGGACTACGCCCCAGATGTACCTCTATATCTTCTTGTACTCAGGAATAACCATTCCTGGGCACAAGACCGCCAGGTCATTGAAGCGATTAGTGTAAGTTTCTACCTCAGAACCTTTCATGGTGAGATTCCAGAATTCTTGTTCCAGGCCTTGCATCTCGCTTCTCGGGCAGTATTCTTTTGTCATCATGACCTTTAACTGCTCCTAGCTCATGGCATTTGCAGTAGTAAGGGCCATAGTCTTTACATGGCCCTTCCACCATGAGAAGGCGGAATCCATGAAGGTTCTTGCAGCAAAATTCACCTTGCAGTCATTTACGCAGGAGCTTATCTCGAATACGGATTCAGTCTTTTCAATCCAGCATGTTAGTTCGATTACCCCTCCATTACCATAGAAAATTTTGGGTTTGCAGTTAGAAAATTCTTTGTAGAAGCCAATTCGGGGATTTCCCCTATTGTCGTTATGGGAACTGTTATTTACGTGTCCTGACCCATCGTGTCTATCGGCGTGGTAGTTGGCTACCGCGTTTGCTACTCTTTGTGCCACCATTTCTTCAATTGCAGCCACGTCCATGGATGTCGGTATTGGGGTTGGTGTTGATGTTGGTGTTGGTCTTGGTCTCGTACGAATTCTTGAGCTTCGCCTGATTGGCATGACCTTGCTTCATGGATCAAGGTTTGAAACATGTTCGTAAGTGACTCGAGTTGTTACTAGTCGTATTCTATGGATATGATATGTTTTATTGTATGCTTTCCAGTGTTTTGATAAGCACTATCCTAATGTACTTAAGATAACAAGTGGTAGTAGTAAGCACATAACATTGGCTACCAAAGCGGGGTAATAGGGGTCTCCGTGGTGAAATCCTGCCATGTCTGAGAAGGAAAAGGGGCGTATAAGTGAGTGCACTATGTGATTCCTAATACAGTAACTAATAATATTAGCGCAGACTCTTGGCGGGTTTATTAAGTGTTGTTATGTAGATTACTCGAGTTTTTATATTGGTGTCCACTATGCTCACACTTAGTTACGTGTCGGTCAAACCCTAGTCACGCGTAGTTGATCAGGCTACGTCCGCCCATGATTCGACAACACGTTATACTAAGTCTATTGATAGTGTCCAACCTAAACTCCGATGTTCTTGGTTTTTTTGATTGCGACACTACCTTCGGGTGTATATGTATACTTTTATATATTATTATTATTCTATTCTAAAGTATAAGTGTAAGTTATAATTTTTAGTAAGAGGTATTAGTCCCCATATCTATAGTTGTATTTCTTACATGGAAGAATATACTGAGTTCACTATCAACAACTGCTCTGATACCAATTTTTCACACCCCCAATCTGGATGGCGGAAACGTTCGGGAGTGGAACGAGAATCATAGTATCATAATAATTGTGTACATTGAAACACAAGTACATAAACAACCATCATACCATATGATTATATTAGTTACATGACCCAAATGTTACATAGTATCAAATATCATTACATGAAACTACTTAATTTGATAACCTGCAAATCTTGTAATGTATTTTGATACTAAGTAACATTTGGGTCATGTAAATGATATATTATATGGTATGATGGTTGTTTATGTACTTGTGTTTCAATGTATACAATTATTATGATACTATGATTCTCGTTCCACCCCCGAACGTTTCTGCCATCCGGTTTGGGGGTGTGACACTTTGTGTGCAGAAGTATCCAATTCGAGAATTATTGGTCCGAGAAGCGCATGGTGGAGGCATATCTGGTCACTTCGGAGTAAATAAGACGAAGGAAGTATTGAAGGAACACTTTTACTGGCCAAAGCTGTTTGGGGATGTTAACAACATTGTGGGGAAATATGTAACTTGTCATATGGCGAAAGGATCGTTTAAATCGGGATTATATACTCTAGTACCTGTTCTAGTCCGTCCTTGGGAGGATGTTTCTATGGATTTTATTGTGGCTTTACCCCAGACACAAAGGGGCAAATACTCTGTTATGGTTGTTGTTGACAGGTTCCTAAAGATGGCACATTTCGTAGCTTGTCACAATGTAACATCCCGACTCCCAGGTACATATTTTAAAGCTTTTATATTCATATTATTATGGGAACTCGACGATTCGAGGCCCCAAATCATCGCGTAGAACATGGTCGGCCCGCGTGGATTCTAGAATATACTTGACAAGTTGGAGGACCCCAACTCGATGAGTAGATACTGTGCATGGAAACCCTAATTTTTTAGGGTTTGCATCCTATTTAAAGGACCTTAAGTCCTTTCCCCCAGCCACCCTTGCCACTTTTGACGTCCAGAAGCAAACCCTAATAGATCTAACCCCATTCTTGAGTATGTGTGAGGCTAAGTTTGTATTTTGGTGTATTCCTTAAAGAGGCTTGAAGATTTAAAGGCTTGGAACGGGAAGAAGCTTGTAGATCCAGTATCTTCATCGTGTTACTCGGACACATTCGTGTTTGGTCGGGAACTTTCGCTTCTCACCGGCAACGTTCGTTTCTACTCGACAAGACTCGCATCGCAGCCCTTCGGACCGAGGCCATTGCCTGCGAACCGGGGACTTTCGCATCCTCGGCCAGGTTCGCATCACTTCTGACTTTCGCACCCTATTCTGAGTTTTGCTTCTTACTTCGTGTCGCTCATGTGAGCCTCTCGCACCCAAATCCCTTCCTCTCGCCACGAACCTTCTTTTCGCGTCCAACCCTCTCACCTTCGCAGATTCGCTTCTCATGCCCGGTTTTTGACTACTTTTGCATTTTAAGCCCGTTTTTGACGTGGGATTTTCACCCAACTCGTATTTTTATCATCTTAGACCCTCTAAACTCATATTTTATCCCCATTTTCAAGATTTATCTAATATAAATCATATTTTCCTTAGGATAAAATATCAAGAGTGCATAAAGGTACTCTTTGATTTTTCCATAAAGTTATGACACCAAGTCATCCCCACATCAACTTTATGTCACTATTCACATCTAGCTAGTCAATTCATTTAACTCCTTCAACACTCTTCCCATCCAATAAACTTTTATAAACAAATCCAAGAGATTTGTTTCATTTCTCTTCCAATATTTCATGCTTCCCTCCAAAGCAAATTCTCTCTCTCTCTCTCTCTCATTATCTGGAGCCCAATTTCTCCAGGAAGTTCTTGTGTTTTCCTCCGTTATTGGTAATTATCTTCATTTAACTCCTAAATATTCTACACTTCTTCATACAAATCATGGATTATTTACACAAATATCGATATATTTGTTCTTAGGATCTTCAAATCTCCAGGCATCCTTCAAGTGTTCTTGACTTAAAACTCCCCTTCTTCAACCTTCTACCTCAGGAAATCACTCAAGGTGAGTTCATACCCCCATCTTTTCATGTTTTCGTCAAGTTTTAAAGGGGAGAATACAAGTTACAACAACCAACAACTTTCAATAGAAAAGTCATGGTCTATTCACGAACTGTTTTAACTTGGCTTTCCATTTCCTAAATCTCTTTGTATGTTAGTTTATGAGCATTTTGGTGCAAAATGGGGGTCATTCTCTGGTTGGAGCTTGTGACAAGGATATGGCTTCAGATTTAGACTCCTCAAGTCCGTCTTTGACATAAAGCCTCAAGCTTTATGAAGCTTTGGCCCTCCTCCATGTCCAAAACCTTCTATAAGGCTAGTTATCAATGTTTTAGCTTCTTGGAGCCTTGCATGCATGTAAAGTTAGCAACTTTACGTGATAACTGCAGCCTAGGAGCCTAGATCTATAGTTTGGAGCTTTGGTTTTGCTTAAAAGCGTTTGAATGAGAAATGGACTGAAGTAACTCGACGAGTTGGATAGTTAACTCAACAAGTTGGATGAGGGTTTCCCGTTTTCTGGATTCTGCATGAATTCGGCGAGTTAGAAAGGTAACTTGACTAGTTGGTTAGGGTTTTCCCGACATTCTGAACATTGCATGGACTCGACGAGTTGTCTGGAAACTCGGCGAGTCGACTAGGGTTTTCACGACTTCTTGAGTTCTGAAGGAACTCGACGAGTCAGTAAGCTACACTCGACGAGTTGGGTCAACATGGACTGTTGACCTTGACCGTTGACTTTGACTTTGACCAAGGGACTGACCACTTTGACTTCTGGGGGTATTTTAGTAATTTTCAAATTTATGGAAGTGGACCGTTGGTGAATGTAGGTGTTTAAGTTTGGAGCTGTATTTGGGGAGTTTGACATTATCATCCCGAGCTACTTGTGAGGTGAGTTCTTCTCACTATATCAACAGGGTCTAAGGCACCAAGGTCGGCCCTTTATGCTTTATATCCTGGTTATAGGATTATGCTATGTGGTTGGTTAGATCTGTATCCTGGTTATAGGATTAAGCTATGTGATCTGTTAGATCTATATCCTAGTTATAGGATGATGCTATGTTAGTGACCGGTTAGGTCGGTATCCTGGTATGTAGGATGATGCTATGAAATTGATCAGTTAGATCGGTTGGACTGTTTGTATATGCTAGCATTTGTTATCTATGAGTTGATTTTATGATTGGGGGTGGGTTGAGGAGGACCTGCTTTGTGCTGTAGGCCAACATACCTAGGGTGGCCGGGATAGACTGCAGGCCATGGGGGCATATCAGTCAAGCCGAAGGCCCAGAGAATGGTCCAGACAGGCTGAAGGCCCGGTAGGGCAGACCAGACATGCTGAAGGTTTTGAGAGTGGGCCAGATAGACTGAAGGCCCAGTGAGGGCGGTCCAGTCATACTGTAGACTCTATATACATGCTGCTTGTATGATATTGTTATGGTTTGTATGGCGTTGGTATTTTGGGGGAACTCACTAAGCTTCGGGCTTACAGTTGTTGTTTTTGTTTCAGGTACTTCTGATGGTCGCGGGAAGGCGAAGGCGGGATCGTGCACCTCCTTATGTTTTTACGATTTGATTTCTGTGATACTCTGACATGAAACCATTTTGAAAACAAATTTGTAATAATTATTGGTTTTTGATGATTTAAAAAGTTTTAAATTGGCATGATTTTTATGGGTGTTACACACAAGACGGACGATGCAAGCAAAGTGGCGGATCTATATTTCAAAGAAATAGTGCCACTACATGGAGTTGCAAAGACGGTTGTTTCTGATCGTGATGCAAAGTTTCTAAGTTATTTTTTGGAATACATTATGGAGAAAGATGGGTACAAAGTTATTATTTAGTACCTCTCATCACCCACTAACCGATGGGCAAACTGAGGTCACAAACCGAATGTTGGGAGCATTGCTGAGAGGATTGGTGAATAAAACACAAAATGATTGGGATTTGAAGTTGACCCATGCAAAATTCGCTTACAACCGCTCTCCTACTTTTTCCAATGTTCATTCACCGTTTGAAGTTGTTTACGGTGCGAATCCATACATGCCTTTGTATCTAATTCCCTTACCTAAGGAAGGGTTGGTCCATAAGGATGCTAAGGCGAAACTGAATTCCATGTTGAAACTTCATCAACATATCCATGATCGCATTAAAGCATTTAGTGAAGTCTATAAGAAGAAGTCCAACAAATACAAAAGGCCTCAAGTTTTTGTTGAATGTGACTTAGTTTGGTTACACTTGAGAAAGGAGCGTTTTCCAAATAAAGGCAAGAACAAACTCATGCCAAGAACCGACGGTCCTTATAGAGTAGTGGCACAAGTGCGTGATAATGCATATAAAATCGAACAGCCGGGATAAAATGGATTTCATGCAACTTTTAATGTTGGAGACCTTTCACCCTGCCTTGATGACGATGGCCTTATAGAATTTGGGACAATTCCTTTTCAATAGGGAGGGAGCAATATGAATACGGAAGGTAGTGCGAACGTCGAGTCACCTATATTGGATGTGAATGGTATGTTGGATGCAAATTTTATGTTGGATGTGAATGGTATGTTGGATGTGAATGGTATGTTGGATGTGAATGGTTTGTTGGATGCGAATAGCCAATACGAATGGATGCGACTGGGCGCGATGGATCGCAAGCTGTCACAAACATTTGTGCGTCAAGAATCATTGGATCTTCGTTGCAACTTGAGTATTGGTACAATGGGACATAGTATTACTACGACTGGATATGAATAGGAGCCACATTACGAAAGAGAGATTGGTTCCAGTTGCCTTGGTTCTAGACGTGGAGTATGCATGCTAACGTTAGAAGGCTGAAGATGTTACTTTTCTTTGCATTGAATAAAATCATTTAAGTCTTCAATAAAGCCTTTTTAAGGCCCGTTTAATTAGTTAATTATTAGTTTTATTTAAGTTACACTTGTAAGGCTATATAAGGCCATTTCGTGATCATTTGTAATCATTAATTATTGAAGAAACATATAAAACATTTGAAGTTGTGTTCATATAATCTCACATACATGCATAAAATCATACATAGCATACACATACACATAGATCTACACATTTTACTTGTATTCTCCCCCATAAAACTTATGAAAACCGAAAAGAGAGGGGTATGAACTCACCTTGAGTTTGTGGGTTCGGTTTTGAAGAAGAATGGAAGAAGTTTGATGCTATTCTCGGCCTAGCAAGCTTCTTGGAGGATTTTTGGCTTAGATGTGTTCTAAGAGGCAAGATCACGAATTTTGTATGAGTTAAGGGAAGATTTTTAAGGAAATCAAGAAGTTAAAGTATGGATCAAGCAACAACTTACCAAAGATTTGTGATATTAAGAAAAGATCTCCTTGTAGCCCTTGTGATTCTCGAAATTTTGAGGGAAAGTATAAGGATGTTCTTGTGAGTGTTTAAGAGAATTTGGAAGAGTGTGAGTGTGTGTGATGTGTTCTCGGCCGAAGAAGAAAAGAGAGGGGAGAAGAGAGAGTGTGAAGTGATAGGTGCTTGGAAGTATGAGATGTTGCATGGATATCCTATGTGTAA
This sequence comes from Lactuca virosa, assembly GCF_052849685.1. Lineage (NCBI taxonomy): Eukaryota > Viridiplantae > Streptophyta > Magnoliopsida > Asterales > Asteraceae > Lactuca > Lactuca virosa. The sequence goes on from NC_136434.1 coordinate 258,888,210, forward strand.
TTGTGAGGTGGCATGTAGGAAAGTCAACTCTCCCCCCCCCCCCCATTTGTGTAGTTGGGCCGAGAGAAGGAGAAGAAAGAAAAGGAATTGGGCCTTTTTGTGCTTAAGTCCATATTTTGGCCCAATTAGATGATTTTTGGCCCAATTGGTCTTTGGAGAGGGTTCACGGCCCAAAATAAGTCAAGGAATGAGTTTTATGGCCTATTAGGGCTATTTAAATTTGTTATGGCCCAATAAGGCCCATTGAATATATCCTAGTTCATTTTAGGCTTATAAGGCCCAAAATATTAAGTTTCATGCATATGGGTCCAATTAGGGTCCATTTAAGAGTTCTAAGCCCAAAATAGTCAAATTGGAAGCTTATTGGTCCATTAGGCCCAATAAGAAAACCCTCATCCAAAATGGACTTAAACCGGGATTTCTAGGGTTTCCAATTCTTTGTTGACTATTTTCAGTGCTTGTATAAAGTGTTTGATGGAAGTTTTGTTGTTATTGAATAAGCATCTTACATGCTTTCACATTTTTGGTTCACAATGTTATCATTGTTGTTGTTACAAAGCATCAAAATTCCTAGTTGTGACATCATCCCCCCGTTAGAGGGAATTTCGTCCCGAAATTCTTTTGAAAGCTAGATTTGAGAATGCGAGAATAGGTGAGGGTACTTCTGCTTCATTTGGTCTTCACGTTCCCATGTGAATTCTGGTCCGCGTCCCGCGTTCCATCGAACTTTCACAATCGGAATGCGACTTTGCTTAGTACGCTTCACCTCCCTGTCCATGATTTCAACTGGTTCCTCGATGAACAGGAGATTCTCGTTGATTTCGATTTCTTCAAGTGGAATGATGAGGGTTTCGTCGGATAAACACTTTTTTCAAATTGGAAACATGGAACACGGGGTGTACACTGCTAAGTTCAGCGGGTAACTGCAGTCTATAAGCCACTGGACCTATTCGGGCAAGAATCTCAAAGGGTCCAATGTATCGAGGGTTTAGTTTTCCCCGTTTCCCAAAACGAATCACCCCTTTCCAAGGAGAGACCTTTAATAACACCCTATCCCCGACTCTAAATTCCAAGGGCTTCCGCCGCTTATCGGCATAGCTCTTTTGTCTGTCTCGTGATGATTGCAGTCGGGCCCAGATCTGAATTATCTTCTCAGTCGTCTCGCATATGATCTCTGGTCCCGTTAGTGCATTGTCTGATGTTTGCCCTTTTTCTAACTGAGTGTCTCCTACCTCAGCCCAACATAACAGTGATCTACATTTACGCCCATACAATGCCTCGAAAGGAGCGACTTTGATGCTCGAGTGATAACTGTTGTTGTATGAGAATTCGATCAAAGGCAAGTGGGTATCCCACGACTTTCCAAAGTCTATCACACATGCGCGAAGCATGTCTTCAAGGGTTTGAATGGTTCGTTCGCTTTGACCATCTGTTTGTGGGCGGTAGGCAGTGCTCATGTCAAGTTGTGTTCCCATAGCCTTCTGAAGCGATTGCCAAAAGCGTGAAGTAAACCTACTATCTCTATCTGAGATGATAGATATGGGCACTCCGTGGAGTCTCACGATTTCCTTGATATAGATCGTTGTCAGACGTTCCATCTTGTATGATTCTTTTATTGGCAGGAAATGAGCAGATTTTGTCAACCTATCAACTATTACCCATATGGTGTCCAAACCATTAGTCGTCTTGGGTAGTTTGGTCACAAAGTCCATAGTAATCCTTTCCCATTTCCACTCGGGAATTACTGGTTGTTGTAGTAATCCCGAGGGCTTCTGGTATTCCACCTTTACCTTAGCACATGTGAGGCATTTGCTAACGTAAGTGGCAATCTCTGCCTTCATGTTAGGCCACCAATAATGTTGCTTGACATCCAGGTACATTTTATCTGAACCCGGATGGATGGAGTATCGCGTCTTGTGGGCTTTATTCATGACTACTTCTCTGAATCCCCCAAGTTTAGGGACCCAAATGCGGTTCATGAAGTAATATGCTCCGTCCTCCTTCACTTCGGAATTCTTTTCCATTCCACGTAGCGCTTCGCTCGTCCTGTTTTCTGCCTTCATGGCATCCGACTGGGCTGCTCTGATTTGCGAGGTCAGGTGGGATTGGATGGTTATGGAGAGAGTCTTCAAACGACGATTCGAGTAATCCTTCCGACTCAAGGCATCAGCTACTACGCTAGCTTTACCTGGGTGGTACTTGATTTCGCACTCGTAATCGTTCAGCAATTCAACCCATCTTCGTTGTCTCATGTTTAACTCCTTTTGATTTAAAATGTGCTGGAGACTCTTTTGGTCGGTGAAAATGGTGCACTTGGTACCATAAAGGTAGTGCCTCCAAGTTTTCAGGGCGAAGACCACAGCTCCTAATTCAAGATCATGGGTGGTATAATTCACCTCATGTGTCTTTAGTTGCCGGGACGCATAAGCTATCACCTTTCCACGCTGCATGAGTACACAGCCTAAACTTTGATTCGACGCATCACAGTAAACTACAAAGTCTTCTGTTCCTTCCGGTAGTGATAGTACCGGTACACTGCAGAGTGCTTGCTTCAGAGTCCGGAATGCAGCTTCTTTCTTATCCGTCCATTCAAAGGGTACGCCCTTTTACGTAAGCAAGGTAAGTGGCTTGGCTGTTTTGGAAAAGTTCTGAATGAACCTTCTGTAGTAGCCTGCGAGACCTAAGAATTGACGAATTTCGGTGGGTGTTGTTGGGATCACCCATCCTTCAACGGCTTTGACCTTAGAAGGATCCACATGTATCCCTTCTTGACTAACAACATGACCTAAAAAGTTCACACTACGGAGCCAAAACTCACACTTAGAGAGTTTTGCGTATACCTTTTCGGTTCACAGGGTTTCCAGGATTTGTCGGAGATGTCGGCCGTGTTCTTCTTCGCTTCGAGAATAGACGAGGATATCGTCGATGAAAACGATGACAAAGTTGTCAAGGAATGGTCGGCAGATTCGATTCATTAGGTCCATGAATGTGGCAGGGGCATTCGTTAGACCGAAGGGCATTACGACAAATTCATAATGTCCATAACGAGTTCGGAAGGCGATTTTGGGGATATCCTCCTCCCAGACTTTGAGCTGGTGGTATCCGGATCGCAGGTCTATCTTAGAGAAGTAACTTGCTCCTTGGAGTTGGTCAAATAGATCGTCGATTCTTGGAAGTGGATAGCGGTTTTTGATAGTGAGCTTATTAAGTTCCCTATAGTCAATACACATCCTAAATGTATCGTCTTTCTTCTTAACAAAGAGGACCGGAGCTCCCCAAGGTGAGAAACTGGGTCGGATGAATCCTTTGTCCAAAAGCTCGTTGAGTTGACTGGACAACTCTTGCATTTCCGCAGGAGCTAATCTGTAGGGTGATTTGGCGATGGGAGTAGCTCCTGGCACTAGATCAATTCAGAATTCGACTTGTCTTTCTGGGGGTATCCCCGGAAGGTCTTCAGGAAATACATCCGGGAAATCGCAAGCCACAGGGATGTTTCGAATATTGATCTCTTCTTTGGACTTATCCACTATATGAGCTAGAAACGTCAAGTCCTTCTTTCGTAGATACTTCTGTGCCTTAATGCACGAGATAAGACGAAGGTTCGTGTTGGGTTTGTCTCCGTATATAATTAGGGTTTCGTGATTTGGGAGGTGAAGGCGAACGGCCTTCTCGAGACACATAATTTCAGCATGGTGGGGGCTTAACCAGTCCATGCCGATAATCACATCAAAACTCCTAATGGAATCAGGCATTAAGTTTATTTGAAAGACGTGATGATTTAAGGTCAGGGTACATCCGATGTAGATTTCCCCAGTGGATTCTGTTTTCCCATTAGCCATTTCCACCGTAAAGGTTTCATTAAGCTTCTGGGGTTGTTGTTTTAACAAGTGTTTGAAATTATTACTCACAAAACTTCGTTCTGCCCCGGTATCAAATAGGATGCATGCATAAGTGGTGCAGGTTCGGCAGCGTAACAACTCTATGAGTAGTGTAATCACTTAAACATAGAGTCGATATCATATAAGCATAATACTAACGATAGATATGACTAGTCCTAACACTCTAAGGAGCGCTCGACGACGGTAGTGAGATCATATACCGAAGTGTTGTGCCAACAACTGGGCCATCTCAGTCATTTCTCCAATGACTTCATCTCTCTCCAGTCCCGCTTGCACCGCTCGTGTTTCCATGGCGAATAGTTGTTGCCGCAGAGCAGCAATCTCAGCTTGCGGAGAGCGATTTTCCCTCGAGGGGTTTCCTGGTGGGGCAGGGTGATCCTGCTGCATCTCACTGGTAGGTGATGCGGCAGAATCCTTGCCTGAGTCTTGTTCTTCATCCATGTCGTCGTTGGTCCCATCAAACTCGTAGTCTGTGTCCGTGTACTCGTCGGGACCAATGCCGTGTGCTCCCCCTTGGTCTCCCTCGGGTTCGTCCTCGACCATTCCGTGGGCCACTAAGGCCTGATGAAACTGAATGCCCTAGTGTTCTCCTTCCATGGTGACTGAGAGGAGGTATATGAATAAACTATTATTACTCCTAAGATGTTTTAATTATTATGTAGATTGAGTTGATGTTCTTTTCTTGGTAACAAGGGGTATGTTTTTAGGTTTACCGTCCATCGAGGTTTTTACCGGGGTATGTAATAGTTGTACTTCGGAGAAAATGTAGATGATCAGGCTACATCCACCCCTTAATACAACTAAGAACAGTCCCGACTTAACCAAGATGTCAGTATTATTTTATTTGATTTCGTATTATGTTCTTTTTCCTATATCGCACAAGTAAAGATGTTTTATCGTTGTGTTTTATTTGTTTTGTTCAGAGTTGTTTTAATCCCTCTTTAGTTTATAGTTGCATATCAATGTGTGGTTAGATATGCCAGTTCACTATAAACAGAGCTCTGATACCAACCTGTCACACCCCCGAACCAGACGGCGGAAACGTCCGAGGGCTCGCGTGACTTAAATTGAATATCATCACAATGGATATAAATGAATCATAACATAAACATCACCATGCATCAATACATTACAACTGATATTGTTCACATCCAGTACATTGTTTTAAATATTACACACCCATAACATAAGTTGTTTAAGAGTTTTCAAAACATAGCTTCCTAACATACTTGATATTACCCTGCAGCTTACCAGTTACCTGAGAATACAAGTTATTTTGAAAAACGTCAACATATGAAATGTTGGTGAGTTCATAAGCAGGGTTGTGATAAAAATGATTTGTGTTGTTTATAAAAACCCAGAAAATCCGATATTTTCTGAAAAGACAATTGTTTACCGAAGTGTGAAGATCCATAAGTTGATGCATGAATGATTTCAAAACGTGTATAAAAGGGAGTTTGGTATTATAGTTATAGAAAAATACAAGCGAGTGGTATTGATTTCCTTGAAAAACCCGATGTTTTCTGATAACATAAAATATAATTGTTTTTCAAATTGCTATACCGTCACAACGACTGATTTTGATTACTCTTCCTTGATTTCTCGGATGGTATTGGATTAACTAATTATGTGAGTCGTTATAACCATGCATGATAATGACTAGTTATAACTACAGACTACGAACGACCCTTAGAGGTGTCGCCCGTTACTACTCACTTAATCCAAATAACATTGATTACTATTGATTAACGACCTGAATTTGTTTACTTTGATTACACATAAGACTAACAAATGAGGAGAAGAGGAATACAAGGTCCTGCTACTTTCGTGAGTTATTTTAGGCTGTTAGGTATACGAAGGACACGTTGGCTCATTTCGCATTTGATTACTTGGACCTTACTAGCAATGCTAATGGGTCACTAAGGCCCAATAGCACTTAAAAGCCATTGAGGGTCCCTTTAATATGAAATTGAGTCATAGAAGGCCCAATAACATTTATTATTATTATCCCTTGGGCCCAAAATCATGTTAATGGATCACAAAGGCCCAACAAGCATGATTGGAGCTTTCAAGCCGAAAGTTTTGAATGTTTACTTGTTTTAGGTATTGTATAATTGTTGGAAGGTTTGATTGAACGATTGATATTTTTGGATGGGCACGAGGCCGTTCGGTTGTTTATAACGATTTTTGGAATTATACATATATTCATCTTTCTATTTTCATGAGTTGTAGTTTTTGGTATTTTTGATTCAATTATCTTAACAATAAAATTATTGGTTCAAAATGTTGGTTTTGACCTTTTCAGCCTTTCTTTAACAAAAATGATAATTTTAGTCCCTTATATATATAAAAAGACATTTTAGCCCTTAAACCATTTTCTTGACACATTTGACCCATAGACTTGTTCAAGTGATATTTTTAGCTCATAACTTATTCTTTGGCAGTTTCAGCCCTTCCAGAAAAGTGTTTTTCGGTTAAAGTCCAAAATTTTTGCAACTTTTACAATTTTGGCCCAAATTCCAAAAACTTTACATTTTTGATCCTTTTTGGAAAAGAAAAGCATTTTAACCCTTGAAATAGTTTTGTTTAACTTTTTATCCCCTGTTTTGAGGAATTTATCATTTCAGCCCCTTGAAAATCATGTTTTTCGCAATTTTGGGCTTAATGGGCCGAAAGGCCCAAAAATTGGTCCATTAAGCTACAATTTACATTTCAAGTCCTTTGAAAAGCATAGTATTCATAAAAACATTTATTTTAACTATTTTGACTCTTTTGACCCTTAAGAAAACCGTGAAGGGCAATTTTTAACCCAACTTTTGTTTATTGGACAATTTAAGCCCAAAAATTGGTTTTATGTTGAAATATGTTTATCATAATATTATAGGGTAATATTCTTGACTTGTTTAGTGTAATATTTCATAGATCATGTTTTTTTTCCTTATTATGCCATAGATTTCGTGATTTCTTCCGTTTTTGTTACATATTTACCATATAAACACATATAATCTCACATACATGCATAAAATCATACATAGCATACACATACACATAGATCTACACATTTTACTTGTATTCTCCCCCATAAAACTTATGAAAACCGAAAAGAGAGGGGTATGAACTCACCTTGAGTTTGTGGGTTCGGTTTTGAAGAAGAATGGAAGAAGTTTGATGCTATTCTCGGCCTAGCAAGCTTCTTGGAGGATTTTTGGCTTAGATGTGTTCTAAGAGGCAAGATCACGAATTTTGTATGAGTTAAGGGAAGATTTTTAAGGAAATCAAGAAGTTAAAGTATGGATCAAGCAACAACTTACCAAAGATTTGTGATATTAAGAAAAGATCTCCTTGTAGCCCTTGTGATTCTCGAAATTTTGAGGGAAAGTATAAGGATGTTCTTGTGAGTGTTTGAGAGAAATTAGAAGAGTGTGAGTGTGTGTGATGTGTTCTCGGCCGAAGAAGAAAAGAGAGCGGAGAAAAGATAGTGTGAAGTGATAGGTGCTTGGAAGTATGAGATGTTGCATGGATATCCTATGTGTAATTGTGAGGTGGCATGTAGGAAAGTCAACTCTTCCCCCCCATTTGTGTAGTTGGGCCGAGAGAAGGAGAAGAAAGAAAAGGAATTGGGCCTTTTTGTGCTTAAGTCCATATTTTGGCCCAATTAGATGATTTTTGGCCCAATTGGTCTTTGGAGAGGGTTCACGGCCCAAAATAAGTCAAGGAATGAGTTTTATGGCCTATTAGGGCTATTTAAATTTGTTATGGCCCAATAAGGCCCATTGAATATATCCTAGTTCATTTTAGGCTTATAAGGCCCAAAATATTAAGTTTCATGCATATGGGTCCAATTAGGGTCCATTTAAGAGTTCTAAGCCCAAAATAGTCAAATTGGAAGCTTATTGGTCCATTAGGCCCAATAAGAAAACCCTCATCCAAAATGGACTTAAACCGGGATTTCTAGGGTTTCCAATTCTTTATTGACTATTTTTAGTGCTTGTATAAAGTGTTTGATGGAAGTTTTGTTGTTATTGAATAAGCATCTTACATGCTTTCACATTTTTGGTTCAGAATGTTATCATTGTTGTTGTTACAAAGCATCAAAATTCCTAGTTGTGACATGTAGCTACAATTCAAACCTGGTCGTTGTTAGGACGCGTCTCCGAATTTTGATCTTGAACTCAAACCAAAATGTCTTTGTTTGTTTTCACCGAAGATTTAAGCTATAGCTCTAGTTTGGACTTCAAATCTATCTCTTTTTCATTACTTGTTCTTGTCCTTCCATTCATTTGTTTTTTGTTCCGCTGCAAGGGTCGAATTGATCCTCCATATACGCATCATCACGATTATCAAAAATAAGATTCATAGAACTACAAAAATTGTTACCATATAGTCATGGGTTTTACCTATATCAGTGTTTTTCATGTGATATAGTCAGAAATATTAAACTTCAACATAACTTATCGAAAATGACTTGAACTATGGTCATGTTTTCACTGAAAAAATGAAATGGTTGCTAGTTATCTTTGGTAACGGGTTTTTACATGACTAAGAACGTTTTGTACACTATTGTACAACATATTTTGCTCATTTTGGTATAAGTTTATCACATAGGCTATCTTACTCCTAAATTAAGGCTTAGGATCAAGTGAGTAGTTTGTTTGTACACTTCACGTGTGTTTGGCTATGTGTTAAGCTATGATTTGTTATTTACTACACTATATCAAATTTTTATATATAGTGGTGTTAGTCATTGTAAGTTAATGTGTTTCTTGATTATGCTCATATCTTCTCTGGATATTTGAGAATTTCCTTTTGTAACTTTTACATGTGATCAAATAAAGAGCTTAATCGCATTATTTACATAATTGTTCATTTTACTATCATGTGTAACAACCGGTTTCTAAATTGAGTATTTGACTGGTGCACTTACCAAATTGTTTATAGGAAGGTTTCATGTTTTGGAGGTTTTTAGTTGTAATACTCGAGTCCCAATTATTCTTTTCGGGACTTTAGATTGGTAGTTTTATAGTCCAAAGGAAATTTGAAGGATGGGGCGCAGCAGGAAGCCATTAATTGCATTTGCTGAAAAAACTAAAATATTGGTTGATTTACACTAAAGACGTTGAACGCTTCTCACCCAGTGGGTTGAACGTGTTATTAGGGTTTTATGGATATTTAAGGTACATTAACTCCAAGGACTTGTCAGTTCCCAACCTCCATTAACCCTAAATCGACCATCATGAAATGTAGGCTCCTTTTGTGAGTTTTGAGCTCATTCTCTATGTCCTAAAATCCTATTTGGTGCTCAGTTTTTACATAATTGTTCATTTTACTATCATGTGTAACACCCGGTTTCTAAATTGAGTATTTGACTGGTGCACTTACCAAATTGTTTATAGGAAGGTTTCATGTTTTGGAGGTTTTTAGTTGTAATACTCGAGTCCCAATTATTCTTTTCGGGACTTTAGATTGGTAGTTTTATAGTCCAAAGGAAATTTGAAGGATGGGGTGCAGCAGGAAGCCATTAATTGCATTTGCTGAAAAAACTAAAATATTGGTTGATTTACACTAAAGACGTTGAACGCTTCTCACCCAGTGGGTTGAACGTGTTATTAGGGTTTTATGGATATTTAAGGTACATTAACTCCAAGGACTTGTCAGTTCCCAACCTCCATTAACCCTAAATCGACCATCATGAAATGTAGGCTCCTTTTGTGAGTTTTGAGCTCATTCTCTATGTCCTAAAATCCTATTTGGTGCTCAGTTTTTACATAATTGTTCATTTTACTATCATGTGTAACACCCGGTTTCTAAATTGAGTATTTGACTGGTGCACTTACCAAATTGTTTATAGGAAGGTTTCATGTTTTGGAGGTTTTTAGTTGTAATACTCGAGTCCCAATTATTCTTTTCGGGACTTTAGATTGGTAGTTTTATAGTCCAAAGGAAATTTGAAGGATGGGGCGCAGCAGGAAGCCATTAATTGCATTTGCTGAAAAAACTAAAATATTGGTTGATTTACACTAAAGACGTTGAGCGCTTCTCACCCAGTGTGTTGAACGTGTTATTAGGGTTTTATGGATATTTAAGGTACATTAACTCCAAGGACTTGTCAGTTCCCAACCTCCATTAACCCTAAATCGACCATCAGGAAATGTAGGCTCCTTTTGTGAGTTTTGAGCTCATTCTCTCTGTCCTAAAATCCTATTTGGTGCTCAGTTTTTACATAATTGTTCATTTTACTATCATGTGTAACACCCGGTTTCTAAATTGAGTATTTGACTGGTGCGCTTACCAAATTGTTTATAGGAAGGTTTCATGTTTTGGAGGTTTTTAGTTGTAATACTCGAGTCCCAATTATTCTTTTCGGGACTTTAGATTGGTAGTTTTATAGTCCAAAGGAAATTTGAAGGATGGGGCACAGCAGGAAGCCATTAATTGCATTTGCTGAAAAAACTAAAATATTGGTTGATTTACACTAAAGACGTTGAGCGCTTCTCACCCAGTGGGTTGAACGTGTTATTAGGGTTTTATGGATATTTAAGGTACATTAACTCCAAGGACTTGTCAGTTCCCAACCTCCATTAACCCTAAATCGACCATCAGGAAATGTAGGCTCCTTTTGTGAGTTTTGAGCTCATTCTCTCTCTCCTAAAATCCTATTTGGTGCTCAGTTGGTGGTCTTTGGTTCTCTAGACTGAAGTAAAAGAGAAATATTTATCAAGGAAGCTTTACATCTGAAGTATTCAACCTTCTTACCACTTCGGGACTTTTGTAAGTTATAAACTTTCATGCTTTACTTTGTTTCATCTTTAGATCTAAGAGTATATGGAGTTTTTAGTGCTTTATTTTGTGTTTTGATCCCCTTTGATGGTTTGATCTTTGGAGTTTGGACAACTCCATGAAATTGAGTAACGTTTCACTTTAGATATAATGTTTTGGTGGAGTATAGAGTGCATGGAAGGGCTTTCTTTACTCCTAAAATAGGATCTTGGACTTTTTGGAAACTCGGATTTTATATGTAGTTGTTTTGGGATGTTCTAATGGATAAATTTGGAAACTTTATCCATTAATACATCATTTGGATCCAGATTTGAGAATTGGAAGTTTTGACTTGAGGGTTTAAGTTGAAAAATATGTGTTGAATAACGCTAGGCATGATGTGTTTGGTAAGGGCATGGGGCGCCTTCTGATTTCTTCTAAATACACCTAATTTAGACTGAAAAATGTCTATTTTGTCCTATGTGGGTGCAGGGCGCCTGTTTGACAAATTGTTGACTTTTTGATATTTCGATTAAGTTTAACCATGGGGCAAACTTTGGGCTTTTAGGTCATAGATCGAGGCTTGAGCTTTTTTTAAATATCTAGGTGGTTTGTGAGATCGGTCTTTTCATTATTCGCATGTAGTTGGGATTATCCGGTTTATATGTGATGCGAAACTTCTCATTATACTATGTAGGACACTTGGTGTCATGGTCTAGTTGTTGTCCCTGTGACTCTTGCATGAATGTTTATGTACTTTTTGGGTGGGGTCTATTTATATACTTGTGAGGCGGGGCCTGTTTATATGTTTGTGGGTGGGGCCCATTACTCAAGGAAAGGCTCGTTATTCAAGGTGGGGCCCATCATTTAGGTCGGAGCCCATTACTCTATGTTGTATTTGGTATTTTGAGGAACTCATTAAAAATTTTTCATATGGTTTTAAGTTTAAATGTTTCATGTTGTTCTGGTAGAAAGGGGAAGAGCAGTGCTTGATTGTATTGCATCCACTAAAGATTTTCGTGTTATTGACTTTTATGTTATTTACTCTGATATATGATTTTGAAATTTCAAACTTATACCTTGGTTACCTTTTGTGGAATAATGTTGGGTTGGTTTTATTATAATTAAAAACGAAAGTTTTACTCTATGTTTTTGGACGTTACATTATGTATTAAGTGATTCATCATCTTGTTAATTTGATCTAACATAAGACATATTATGTGTAATTTTGTGAGTTCATCTACCCAATTGTTGTTACATATCCAAGTTAAAGTTTATTAATGATATGTCTACCGACACAACATGTTTGTGATACAATATTAGTTATACGGGCCTATTTCGGTTACATAATTGGCTCACCCCAAACCAAGAATAATTAATTAGAGTGATTAATTTGACATTTATTGATTCATAAAATACATAACTAGAAATTAATTATAAGGACTATTTGAGAAATAAAAGTCAAATGTTTGTATTATAGTAATATGACCATAATTTAATGAAATATAAGTGGCTAAGAAAGGCTCCTTGATTTCCACTCTCTATATAAGGGATGGAAAACCAAATGATCCTTCTTGCAATAAACCATAGTTCAAAAACCATATCCCTACCTCTCTTTTAAATCTATGATGTAAAAGATTAACCAGAAAGATTTTGGTCATGTTTGCTTGAACACCAAGAACACCAAGGAGCTTTTTTGCTTGAAGAAGGGGTGTAATTCCTTTAGAGCGGACTGCAGCTTGAGTTCTTAATCTTATTGCCATCATAGAGGTATTTCTCAAAACCGCCCCTTGATAGTTAGTTAGTTTTTATTAATTATGAACAATAGAACAATGGTTCAATCAAGATTATTATTTCGATTTTTTTTTCCTTGCGTGCCTTATACTATTATCAATTCGACCATCATGATCCAACAATCTTGTGATCTCACGATCTTAAAATCCATAGATCTACTTGTGATGTCGGTCTCAGTGAGACCTTATCAAGAGTAACATATAGCACAATATAGTTGGATCTACCTTATGATCATAAGATCCTAATATGATATGATCTGATTGTAGCATCATGATCCAACAATCTTTACTCTTTGGTTTACATAGTAATCTAATTTATATGTTGGTTATTTGTAAGTTGAAAATTTTAGGATTTAAGAAAATGATAAATCACACAATCTAGGTGACCCATGTGGGAGGTCAATCACATAATATTAACGATAGTTTAGGTGTGTTAGGATTAAACCATTAATCATTGTGTATTGAATTTCGCACCTCAACTACTATAGTAGATAAAATTTTAGGTTTTATAATGGAAATGGTATTGATGCATCATTTATAATGCTAGATAAAATTGGATAATTAGATTCAGAGTTTACATTATAAATGCAACCTTATTATTAATTTATAAATTGTTTCTAATATGTGACCTCGTAGATAGAGATGAATATATATGAATTTTCATATTTTAAACATAGAATTATTTTCTTTTGTTAATTAGTGACTTTTGTTTGTGATCCGATATCACGATCAGGGCAGACCCGACCCAGACGATGTATAACCTGGGTGGTCGTTCTGGGCCCATGTCTCCAAACATCCCAAAATTAGTAGAGTACATGGTATATAAAAATAGAGAAAAAATTAAGTTATCTAAAAATGTCAGTATAAATATTTTTCTTTAAATTTTAGTTGTTTGTGTAATGTTGTGATAATATTTGTATTTTTCAATATTAATAGTGAATTTTATAACGATATTTTTATTTTTAATTTAATTTTTATTATATTTATGAATTTAGAAGCCTAGGTGGATTAGTAAGTGGCTAGTTATAGATTGGGTAATCTTGGAAAGAGGGAATAGTCAACACATTTGATACCGTGATTTTGAAAGCCTTTGATGTCAACTAGCGCACATGACGTGCCAAAATTTTAATTTACTCTAAAAAATTACATTACTTTACTAGAAGACAATTTAATTAATTACAGTAGTAATTTTCAAAATTGACACTATCTATATTATAATACCTAGCATAGCTGACTAAAAAGGTGCATGTGTGACTTTGGTGCACGGCAGATAGGAGTTTTAGAAATTGCGCGTTGTCACCGCCGCCCGCCACCGCCACTAACACAACGAGAGACAATTTTCTCACAAGAAAGGCACATGCTGTGGCTTGCTGCCGGAAACTGTATGTTGAATTGCGGAGGGACGGAGATGGTGGTTCTTATTGCTTTGAGTTCTTGAATTTCCTTTTCTAGCCTTTTGTTATCACTTTTTAGTGCTTCACAACACTTCTTAAGTAGTGTACAGTCTACTTCATTTTGCTTTAGTTTCGTCCTGTTGACGCTAGTTAATTATAAGTAAATAACGGAATAAAAAGCAAATTTAAACATGAAGATATTTGATTCTGTACCTCGCTCGTCTATTCTGGAACCATACCTCAACTTGTCGTTGCTGTAGAACAAGACTTGTTGCCAGGGCTTGCTTTTGCTTCTATGTATAAAAAGAAAAGATAGAAGAAAGCAGTATAAGAACATGTGTGAGCCTATATTGCTGATCAACCAGATTAAGTTTTGGCTCCATTAAATTGAAAAGAAACCATGTCTTTGTTACTCACACGATTAAGGGTGTCATGTTGTTTGAAGCTTTCTTCCAACACTAAAGTTTGTTCATTTGTCAATCTCAGTTTCTTCCTTGCACCACGTCCTTCGGATTCATCTTGGTCAATTTCAATAACAGCTTTCGACAACACCTTCTCCACCTCTTGACTACCACCGTCTCTCTCCCTCTTGATACTTGTCGATTTAGAGAATGAAGAAATTGTATTGACAGTCGAGTTTGAAGCTTGTGGTATCCAGTTGATTGGATCTGGATGCCTTTCTTGATCTCTACCTAACCCTAATTTCAAACAAGGGACGCACCGATCCCATTTCAGAATAGATTTCCTTTCTAGTTGTTCTTGTTCTTGCTCTTGCTCTTCATCATGAAGATAAATAAGATGGTTTGTCGGAAAACCATGATCGCCTAAGCTCAGATTTAAGCTTGTGACGCAAGAAACCTCATGATCCATGTGTTAAGAAATCCTACCGATTTTAGTTACGAGTTGAAGGGAAAAGTTGCTAATTTATGTGTGTGTTTTAGTGCATTGAGTAGAAATAATTAGAAAATTACATACGTGGAATCACATTGAGGTGAAAGTGGGGATGGATTGGGTCCCAGGGGAGGGGAAGGGGGTTGTATTTTAGTCTTATTATGAAAATAGTTATTCCCTACATTGGCGCTTATGTTGTCAGCTATTTCTGTAATGTTCTGTTAGGCTAAGGGGGTTGTATTTTAGTCTTATTATGAAAATAGTTATTCCCTACATTGAGTAGAAATAATGTTCTGTTAGGCTAAGGGGTATGGTTACCACCAGCCTACTCAAAAAGTCACGCCACATCAGCGCCACATCACCTCCACTACAAACCCACTACTAACTCACTAACCTTTGGAAATGGTTACACTCAACATCATTTTTATTTTTCTTTTTTATATTTTTTTGACAATATTATCTTAAAGAAAAGAAAGAAAAAGAAACTGTCAAAAAAATGGTCCACCAATCGCATTCGTCGTCTTCCTCCGTAGCTAGCTTCATGTCACAAGACACCTACCCCCATTGGGGCGGTGTTCACGCGTGGCTAGGGCTGCCACGTAGGCAGCACGCGTAGCCTTCCTGACTTGATAGCGGATAGCCTTACATATGGATTGTTCTTTTCCCTATTATACATGGTCTATATGTGTGTAATTTATTCTAACATACTGTTTAATACATGAACATGGATCGTTTGTAAAATTTTGATTTTAGAGAATGACTATTTCTAAAATGTCCTATTATATGGGGACTATTTCTTTAATATTGAGGATCTTTTTTCTTTCTATGGTATTATGTATGGTCCATTTCTGCAATTACGATATTACACAAGGCTTGTTTATGTAATCCTGTTATTATACGGAGACAATTTTGTAACATTATTATCTCAGAGGGACAATTTTGTAGTTATTTCTTACGCGACACAATTTTGTAGTTATTTCTTACAAGACCATTTTTGTAACTATTTCTTATAAGGACTCTTTTCGTTACTTTACAAATCTTGTAGGGACCATTTCTACAACTATTTCATACATGGACCATTTTTATAAGGGATTGTTTTTTCTAGTGACTATTTCTATAAAGGGATAATGACTTAATATATTTTTGATTTTTGTCATTGATTTTTTTTCGTCCATATTACTTCTTCAACTTGTTAAACTTTACACATTCAGTCCTTATGATCGGCTACTTCATGTTAGCCGGAAAAAATGACTTAATAGGGTAATATATTTATCACTTTTTACACATTTAGTCATTAATATTTTTGTACACATTTAGTCCTTAATGTTTTTTTTGTTGCAAAATAAGTTATTTTTATTTTTTTTTACTCATTTAGTATTTTTGAATGATTTGTTTAGGTTTTTCTCACGACATCTTACGTGGAACAATCATTAATGAGGTGTTTGAGGCTTTTGATGCTTATGTCCATCGGGATCTCGACTATTTGATTGCTTATGTCATGTGTTCTGAACGGCATAACTTCTTCGTACGATCTCATATTTTAACGATGTTTATATCCATGTGTTCGTATTTTAGTCTACTACAATTTTCATTTAGATCACTCCCGTTTTTATGAATGCAAGTATATATATATTTTTTTCATAAAATTGTAAATAAAATGATATTACATGTTAACGGGAGTAATCTTAACGAAAATTGTAGTAGACTTAAAAAACGAACATATGGATATAATGATCGTTAAAATCTGATATCATATGAAGAAGTTATGACGTTCATAACACAATACCTAAGCCAAACAACAAGACCTATGCAACCAAGCAGTCGAGATCGCGATGAACATAAGCATCAACAGCCCCAAACACCTCATCAATGATTGTCTCACGTAAGATGTCGTTAGAAACACTACTACAAAAAGCCACATAGAACCCGCCTTATAGGACCCGGTTTTTTAAAAAACCAGGTTATATTATGCAAAAACCGGGTTTTATAATGGGAAGTGTAATATGACCCGGCTTAAAGCGAACAACCGAGCTTTATGCTAGATTTAAAAAACTCGCATAATATTGACATAACCGGGTCTTTTAGCTATAAGGTCATATAACCCGGTTTTTCTAATACAAACGTGTTCTATGGGTACAAGGAGTGGTTTATAAGATGACTAAAGGATCCAATTTTTCAAAAACCAAACTCTATGTCTGCCAACGCCCATTTTTTTGACGTGTTTATTTCCAAATCATAGCACTAGTGACATGGCACCATATTTAATAATCTCTATGTAATTACAAATTGAAAATATCATTCTCATTTTTTCAACAAACTCTTTAATTATTGTATATACAGTCAAATTTGTGCAGAAATTGGCAGAAATTCAATAATCAAATTAGAAATTTGTATGCAGTTGAATTCTGATGTAAGATTATCTAATGCTTAGTTGCAATGTTTAACTCGTCCAGAAAACCATCAGGTACAATCAAAGACAAACTTTCACCTTTAGTTCTTTAAATAGGATGTCTTAAACATACTTTCAAAACAAGTCACACTAGGAAGCCATATGACCCGTTTTCAAAAAGCAGCTGTTTTTACTTCATTTAGCAAGGTCTTTTTACTTCATCTAGCAAATGCAAATGTGGCTTAATGACTTTTTTTTGTTTTGAACAACTATGACTTTATTAAGCACACACAAGAGGAAGTTGGAACAAAGTCCAGTAGTAAGCAACAAGAAGAGCCAAAGAAACAAAAGCTAAGCTAAACAAACAAACAGATAACTAAAAGCAATATGAAAACACCCCACAAGGGTAAAAAGGTCCAAATAGCAAAGATGTATCCCACTAGCAACCTAGAGAGCACTGCAAACCAGGACAAAAGCACACGGATGAATAGAAGCAAAAAACTTCAGTCAACAAGCACACCACACCAAAAAATGCCAAGCAGGGGCAAAATGGTCAATAAACCAAAAAAAACCCCACCAACATGTAGAAAGCAAATAACAAGGACCACAAATAGAACCGTAGAAGATCAAGAAAGTATGCCAGCAGCTCCAAACAACACCGGATAGATGATGCCTGCATATTTCACTATTTAATATCCTTATCACGTTGAAATTCATGGACTCTGAAAAAAAAACAGATAAGATATCTATTACTCAAATACTTAACCGTTCATGGATAAAACTTTAAATTTTAAAGTTTAAAAGATATTGATAAAAACATGGACTGAAAGATAATGACCACTGATTCCAATGATTATCTACTTAATTGCTATATTTTCTTCCATTGACGCACACATAAAAACAGAGAAACCATATGAAAAAAGTTGTATTTATTCATCAATTAGCATACACAGAAAGTCACACGTGCAGAGAATCGATAAATCTTGTATGAAGGAGATGAAAATCGTATGATACAGCACACGTATTCTTCTTCATTAAGTCTGAGTATGTATCTTTAATCTTATTGTAGACTTGTAGTGTGTTAATTTAATCATATGTTTAATTTAGAATTTTCGTTTTTTTAACAGTTGAGGTTTGTGGTCAGCCTCAGATTTTCACATTTGAGTCGGTTAATGTTTAATTTTTGAAAACTTACATAAAAGTTGAGCAGAGTCAGAAGCTGTGAACGACATAGACCATTGCAAAGGTTCAACTTCCTCAACAACCAAAGCCATCTCTAGTCTTGCTGCAACCTTCCAAATATCCCCTGGAATTATAGATATCATTAATCCTTTCCCTTTCATCTTTGGCACACACATTCAAAGGTAACTTCCAGACGAGAACATAAAATTTCATTATATTTAAGTAGAATTGAAAATCTAAGACAGGTTCCAGACGATGAATATCACAGGAATATTTTTTGAGACTTAATTGAATCATAATATTTTTTTATGTAATTACAGATGGATCTTAGTTACTGGAAACATGGAAATAAACGTTCAGACTATGAATACTTGCAGGATCACCATTGTGTGGACGTTATGCATATCGAAAAAAGTGTTTGTGAAAGCTTGATAGCCTTAATGTTGAACATCAAGGGAAAGTCAAAAGACGGGTTTGGGTTTAGTGTTCGAGAAGATGATGTTGACGACACCACTCACTTACGGTCAGATCATGATAAAGGACTATAATTATTTTAACCCAATGATAAGCTTGGACTGTTTGGCCAGGTCTATCTAATGTGGAAGTAAGGTAGCTTCAAGGCTAAACAATAAAATAGGAAAGTTATTATGAGTCTTTTATTTGAATAAGGATTATTATCCGGTTGTTTAGTTATTTGTTTAGACTGAGATACTTATTTCTAATTTATAGGATTTTGTTTAAGATTGTCTAGCAGGTCATTATAGATATGGTGCACCATTGATTCCTATTTTTAAACAATTAATAAAGCTAATCAAAGGCTATTTTGGAGATTACATGTTCTTGAATACAGGCTGTCCTTTTACCCTAAGGATCGAATCTCGTAGTTATGTTCCACATACTTTGTAAAGTAAAACAAGTTATTCAATATGAAATGTGAAAGTGATTGTAAATTTGCACTAATTTAGTTGTCATCAATTGATTAATGATTATGAATTTGTAACTTTATAGGAATATGAAGTAAAACTATAACTCATATGAACTTTAAAAGTCAAAACAAATTTGTGACCTTTTATGTTGTTAAAATCAGAGGTAACATTGATGTAGATTTGTAACACTAAACACTCCTTAGTTCTTACTTAAAAAATACATCATCAATACTTGTTAACCTTTTATGTTCTACCAAAATGGAATATGCTAATAAAGCAAAACAAACAAGGTACCTCTAATCAGGCGTGTCCGGTATTTTTCCCGATGAATTTGGTACCGTTACGGGATTGGGAAATGATACTAACTGCTCATCTCTAATTGTGTGTTAATCATGATTTAATTCACAATATACAGCACCAGAATCACGAATTACACCACACCGGCAATGGAACTCCTTGTCTGACAAGTTCTATTGTTCACACACACATACGCATACAAACATTTTATTGAAACAGTTGGATATGATGCTTATAATTAACAGAAGTAAAAAAAAAAGTTGTGATGTTACTATCAAGTAGGAGAAGAATATAGGAGGGTTAAGAGCATTTATTATAGCATGACAAGGGTACAGACGTGTGAGGGAAAATGATAAAGCAAAATTAATCTTAACCTTATCGATTAGCCTTCACTTTTCAAAATGACAACTAATATTATAAGAAAAATCATATATTTAAATTATAAAGCTGATGATCTGATGAAGATACACACAAAATATATATATATATATATATATATATATATATATATATATATATATAATATAATAAAATTTAAAAAAAAAACAGATCACATACGACTGGGATGGAAACTATTAGCTACAACACATGTGTTCTTCTTTATTAAGTCCAAGTATGTACCTCTAATCTGACCATAGTGTTTACTCTGGTTTAGCTTTTATAAACTACAAATTGCAGTGTATCACACCAGTATTCTATTTTGGCAATCTAAATAAATGGGTTCAAAGATGATAAGAGTTGTGGTAATTTAGAATTTATTTTTCTTTTTCTATTCTTTTTTATAATATTTTATTATAAAATTAAAATGTATTTGATATTTTTAAATAGATGACGTAAATTTAAAAGTCACAAGCAAATTGTATATTGTATTTATAGCTCAACTTCATTCATCTGTAGTCATCAACTTGCCTTATTTTGTTTGACCATTTGGAATGAATACAATTCATATTTATAGTTTCTGTCAACGAGATTTTGTAACTCAATTTTCTTTATAAAAAAAAAGCATCAACAATACTGTTATCAAACTAGCTTTAAATTTATATGACCAAAGAGTGTTATCAAAGTAGCTCTAAATTTAAGTCAATTTTCATTTGACCTTTCTGAAGGTCTTCATTGGTATTGTTTATGTGATAAATAGTCTTGTAATATTATAATTCTTAGATATTGATACTTAAAATACGTCTTATACTTTTTTTGTTTATGTTATTCATGTATCTAAACCACCAACAAAAACACCCTGCCCAAAACATTTGTTTGACTGTTTTTCAAATTTACTGCCATTGAGGATAAGCTGATAACGATCAATGCAGAATAGTTATATAATAATTGCATAACAAAAGTAACTAGTATAGACAATGGAAACACCTTAAACCTTAAGTGGTGACATCGTTTTCTTCTTTTTTCCTGTTTCTTCTCCAAACCTTGGAATAACCCTGCAACAACAAATAAGAAGTAAAGAACAGATATAACTGAAATTTAATAATTGTATTCAAATGCTAATCTGAAAAAATAACAAGAGAGTGGCAAGCTAGCAAACCCATCACCTGAGCCTTTTGGGGTTATATGGTGGAAGGTTGTAGAACATGGGCGACTCATATTCTGGGATAGTAAAGGTTATCAACCGTAGATATCTAGTTGGGCTTTTGGGGGAAAATATACAAAATATGACAGATTGAAAGAGGGAATCAACTGATTGGTAAAAGATCGCCATATGAGATTATGTTTTCGGAGGTTTTGATATGTGACTACGGTAGAGTATGAAAGACACGATGCAGTCATTGATAGGGTAGAAGGTGAAAGAGACCTTTGGCGTGAAAAATAAAGAAAGTCCCGCCTTCCACTAAATTAGTTTTTTCTATAATATTTGATGTTATAAAAAAGTTATTTATATGCATTTCTATTTAATATCTATCAATTAGATAAACGATTTTTAGCTACTCATATAACAAATAATATAATTTGTTTTAGGATTAAAACCCAATCAAAATAACAATGGATTAATAATAATAATAATAATAATAATAATAATAATAATAATAATAATATCTTATTTTATTACATAATTCGTTATATGACTTATTTACTGTTTGTTTGAATATTGCAGGAACTTATTGAATCATCAAATAATACATTACTCATCTTGTCTAACAAGTGAAGATAAGGTATTTTTATTACTTTCAAACACTCAGTCATATTTTAGTAAGATTAAATTTGTATTAGGTAAATTACAAATGCCTTTAGATGTATTCTTAGTCTTACATGCATGTTATTAATATATGGTTTATGTAATAACAGATGGATAGAATTAAATGTTCATGTGATGAATATTTGGCATGTTTGGGTGGTTTTCTTAAAGCTGCAGAGGAAAATCAGGTGAATAAAGGAGAAAGCTACATATGGTGTCCTTGTGTAGATTGTCAGAACTGTCGTATGTACAATAATTCTGCCAAAGTACAGGAACATATAATAATTCGTGGGTTTATGAGAGATTATATATGTTGGTCACGACATGGGGAGACATTGGTTAATCGTAATGAGGTTGTTTCAGAGTTTAATGATGATAACAATGATTCAAACAATGACAAGTACGATGACTTATCTGGAATGTTACATGATTGGGAGGACAATGTCGTTGAAAAGGATTATGAACATTTTCAACAATTATTTGACGACTCAGAAAAACTGTTGTATACCGGGTGTATGAAGTATACCAAACTATCTGCTGTTTTGAAACTATTTAACCTAAAAGCAAACAATGGTTGGAGTGATACAAGTTTCACAAATCTTCTAAAGATTTTGAATGATATGCTTCCTCAAGATAACGAGTTACCTATTTCAACATATCAAGCAAAAAAACTAATGTGTCCAATGGGAATGGAAATCGAAAGAATACATGCATGTCCAAAAGACTGTATGTTATATAGAAACCAGTATGCAGATCTAGATAAGTGTATCACATGCAGTACATCACGGTATAAGCAGAATAATCATACAGAAGAAACCATTGATGTGAAAAAGAACCACCTGCTAAAGTATTGTGGTATTTGCCTATTGTGCCTAGATTAAAGTGGTTATTTGCAAACGCCAAAGATGCAAAATTAATACGATGGCATGCCGATCGTAAAATAGAGGAAAAAATAGGACATGTGGCTGATTCCCCTCGATGGAGAAATATTAATTCCAGTTTTAAAGAATTTGGTCAAGAGATTAGAAATATTCGGTTCGGACTTAGTTCTGATGGAATTAATCCATTTGGAAGCCTAAGTAATCGTCATAGTACATGGTCGGTTCTTCTTTGTATCTACAATCTCCCACCTTGGTTATGCATGAAAAGAAGATACATCATGATGTCATTACTAATTCAAGGTCCAAAACATTCGGGAAATGATATCGATGTTTATTTAGCTCCATTAATTGAGGACATGAAAAAATTGTGGAGTCCGGGTGTCGAAGTGTATGATGCATATAGTGGGGAAAATTTCCAACTTCGGGCCATGATTTATTGCACAATAAATGATTTTCCAGCATATGGGAATTTGTCTGGATACAGCACAAAAGGAGCAAATGCATGCCCAATTTGTGAAGATGACACACAGTCGTTATGGTTGTCAAATTGCAAGAAAAATGTATATATGGATCATCGAAGATATCTTCCAAAAAATCACCCATATCGCAAGAAAAAAAAGGTGTTCAATGGTAAAACTGAGGAGAGGACAGCAAGGAAACCATTACGAGGAGAGACTGTATTTTCTCGTGTTGAAAATCTAAACGTTATATTCGGAAAATTCAAAGGTAATGGTAAAGGAAAACATAAACGTAAACGTACAGGTACAACTCCTCCCAAAATTATTTGGAAGAAAAGATCTATATTTTGGGAGTTACCATATTAGAAGCACTTGCAGGTTCGCCATTGTCTTGACGTTATGCATATTGAAAAAAATGTTTGTGAAAGCTTGATAGCCTTATTGTTGAACATCAAGGGAAAGTCAAAAGACGGGATTAATGTTCGAGAAGACATGGTTGAAATGGGAATTCGCCCCGAGCTTGCTCCTATTAGGAATCCTGGAAAGTGTACGTATCTGCCTGTAGCTTGTTATACCATGTCAAAGGATGAGAAAACAAAATTTTGTAAGTGCTTACATGGTGTAAAGGTTCCATCAGGGTATTCTACTAACATTAAGAAGTTAGTGTCAATGAAAGAACTAAAACTATTTGGTATGAAGTCCCATGATTGTCATGTTTTAATGTCACATATGATTCCCATTGCAATTCGTGGAATACTACCAGACCGCATTCGACACACAATCACAAAGCTATGCTTGTTTTTCAACATGATTCATTCTAAAGTTATTGATCCCGAGGTATTAGATTCATGGGAAAGTGATATTATCTTGACATTATGCCAACTCGAGATGTATTTCCCACCTTCGTTTTTTGATGTCATGGTTCATCTGACATCTCATATTGTTAGAGAGATAAAGTATTGTGGGCCAGTATTCTTACGATACATGTATCCATTTGAGAGATATATGGGCGTCTTAAAAGGGTATGTAAGGAATAGGCATCGACCAGAGGGTAGTATTGTTGAAGGATACGCAACAGAGGAGGTAATTGAATATTGTACTGACTATCTACAAGGTGTTGATAGTATTGGCGTTCCAAAATCTCGACACAAGGGTAGACTTGTAGGGAGTGGGACAATTGGATTGAAAAAGATCATTCCAAATCGAGAAGATTTACAACTTGCACATTTTACAGTCCTACAACATATGACAATCATTGCTCCATATATAAATGAGCACAAAAGAACACTAGAGATGTCAAATCATGGTAGGAGCAATAGATGGTTGGTTAAGGAGCATAACAAAACGTTCTCACGATGGTTAAAAGACAAAGTGAGAGCAAGTTATGGCATCGATAGTGTGGATCAAGCTGTAGTACATCTGGGGAATGGTCCTGAAGATCTTGTGGCAACGTACCAAGGATACGACATTAATGGTTATACATTTTACACTAATCAACAAGATAGAAAAAGTGCACTCCAAAATAGTGGTGTAACAGTAATAGCCTCGACTGAAGTATATGGAGATAGTCATGATACAAGGGTGAGGATCGCCAAAGAATCATATTATGGTGTCATTCAGGAAATATGGGAATTGAAATATGATTCCATCATTATACTTATGTTAAAATGCAAATGGGTTGACAACCAACGAGGTGTTAAAGTTGACAATGATGGTTTTACAGTTGTTGACCTTTCCACAAACGGTTATGTATCAGAACCATTCATTTTAGCTAAACAAGCTACCCAGGTATTCTATGTTGAGGACCCAAAGGAATCGGGAAAGCACATCGTCATGCATAGCAAACGACATATACTTGGTGTTGATGATGTTGTGGACGAGGAAGAGTACGAACAGTTTGATGAACTACCCCCATTTTCTATCGGCATTCCATCTTCAAATGATGATGTTGATGACACCACTTACTTACGGTCAGATCACAATGAAGGAATATGGATATCATAACCCATATCTGGGGCAAAATGAAGAGGTTTTGGGTGAGGTCTCAGACATAGATAAGACAAAGATATGATTTACGATGAGACGTGACATTATTTAATATGTTTTAGTATCGTTTGAATTTTAATTATTTTTGTTTGTATTAATGTTTTAGTTGGAACATGTTTCCATGGATGTTTTTAATTTTCATTTGGATGTTTAAGACTTAAGTTTCTAAAATTCGGATATGTTTGCATCAAGAACTTATTCATGTTTAATTATCAATTTTATTTATGGAATCTCACCCACGAACCCAAATCTGGCCCACGAACCTATGAACCCAAATCTGACCCACGAACCTGTGAACCCAAATCTGACCTACGAACTTGCCAGCCTGTGAACTTATATAAATACGTGGGTTGACTGGTTATATATGGGTTTATATTCTAAACCCGCCAACCCATGACCTTTATAG
Source organism: Lactuca virosa (assembly GCF_052849685.1). Taxonomy (NCBI): domain Eukaryota; kingdom Viridiplantae; phylum Streptophyta; class Magnoliopsida; order Asterales; family Asteraceae; genus Lactuca; species Lactuca virosa. Next base: position 258,913,713 of record NC_136434.1, read on the forward strand.
TTAAATGGGTCGTGTTCGGGTTGATATATTTTGACTTGCCAACCCGCAACCCACCAACTCGATCACGACACGATTGTCAGGGGCAAAAACGTCAAAGGCACCAAAAATGCACCAAATTACCAAACTAGTAAAGCATAACTGCATGTGTCAAGACCACCAAGTCAAACCAACCAAAACAAAAACAACCGGAGACCGATAAATGCATGTGTCATGTCACACCCTCGAATAATGTGTGCTTTGGTGTTCAAAACAATAGTTCTGGCTCGACGTCGACATCTGATGCTTTAGATACGATAAAGGTAATTCTTTATTATAGCATCAACCTTTAACAACTAATAAAATCCACAACTCAATGAGTCAATTTATTTATTTTTATCACTAATTCTAGTTGATTACATTTATTATAATTATGTGGTACAAGTTGGGAAAAGAGTAATAAAATTCACTTGTTTATTGTTTCGGGCAAAACAAAGTATGAAAATAGATACATAATTGAGTAAGAGTTGATGACTGATCATAGTCTTCTATAATGTCCAACTGTTTCAAAAAAGCTACAAAATATTCCCCTGTATGTGTTATGTATCTGCTGTACAGAGCAAACAATAAAACTAGATAAATAGAACTTGTGTAAAAATTACAGAATGGTCCTTATGTTACAGCAATTACAGAAATGGTCCCTGTAAGTTTTTTCTACAGAAATGGTCCCTATAAGTTTTTTTTACAGAAATGATCCCTGTAAGAAACAATTACAAATCCTTGAATTTACAAAAGAAGGCACTATGCAGAAAAAATTACAAAAAAAGGTACCTCTAATGTATAGAAATGCAGAATTTAGCATATTTTTTTTGTTTTAATGTGTTAGGTTTATGTTTTTAGAATTTCTTGATATCATATGACTTTGAACTTTGCTGTCAAATTATGTTTTACATCGAATTTTCTAACATATTGACACATGAAATACACTACATGCTATATGATTGCAAACTATTACTTATTTTGATTTGGTGTTATCTTATGGTGATATGAACCAAAAGTGTATAGAAATGCAGAACTGGTCACTATGTTATACAAATGTACAATAATGGTCCATGTGTGATAGAAAATATATTAAAATAGTTCCAAACTTTTGTATTTAGCATATTTTTCTGTTTTAATGTGTTAGGTTTATGTTTTTTGAATTTCTTGATATCATTTTACTCTGAACTTTGCTGTGAAATTATGTATTATATCAAATTTTCTAACATGCTGACACATGAAATACACTACATGTTATATGATTGCAGACTATTACTCATTGTGATTTGGTGTTACCTTATGGTGATATGAACCAAAAATGTGCCAGAGGGATGGTCTTTCCTTATAATGATGGGTTAATTCACTCACTTCCTCTACGCGAAAATCACTTGAAGGTTATGATAGACAACATTGATGAAAGTTATAAAGGTGTTCCTATTCCCGTGATGACAAATGAAGTTGGTATCCTAGAAGATGCAGTTGGCACTGTAATTCAATGGTCGCGGATCGCAATTGTTCTTAGTAAGGTACATCTTCATTATCCTTTAATTTTTTATCTACCATATATACATTTTCTGAAAATGAGAGAATTCCCTATATGCTCCTATTAAACATCAAAATATTACATTTAGACCGACAAATAAAATATTTTGATGTTTAAGAATGACATATACGACGTTCTCGCTAATTAAAATGAGTTATTAATAGGAACAACAAAGCAAGGCGCCATCACAACAACAAATTCATACCACAAGTGCGCGACCATCAACCACAAAGGCTGTTATGGAAAAAAACATGCCTAACCAAAAGATCAACAAACCAAGGCCCATAGAGTCACTTCGTGACCTTTTGAAGACCAACCTAATGGTTCATGTAGTAGCCGATGCTGGACATCTCGAAGCTGGGGCGTTTGATTTTTCAGTTACATACGAAGAATATTATCGTTTGTTGAAAAAACAAACAGCTGATTTGTCCATCATAACAACTTGGCAGATGTAAGTGCATTCAAATTTTACTATTACTTTTTTTTTCCATGATATTTTCTTTTGAGGCTGCTTATAAGATATTACTTGATTGTAATTTTTTTGTAATATTGTTTGTAGCCTTCTACACTTAATGCTTCGGAAACATATGGGAAAATGTGCTTTCCTAAACCCATATAAGATTCTTGGGAAAGCATGTCAGGAAACTCCGATTGATGTCGTCAATTATCTCGTTGATGCGATGCAACTTCATCATGGAAAATCGTTTCTTATCGCACCATACCTGCAAAAGTATCATAAGTTGCTATCTATATTAATAGTTATTTGTTTTTTTTTTGTTTTTTTTATACTAAAATTTCAAACCAATACTAGTACGTATTGGGTCCTCTTGGTGATTTGCCCTTCAAATCATATTGTATACATTTTGGATTCTCTGATGAAGCCTATGAAAAATCTTGTTGACAACTAGTATCTGCTCAAACTTTTAGAAAAGTAAGAAATTTCTTAATGACATAAAAATAACATTCTTTCTATAAGTTTGAATACAACTCTGCTGCTTGTTTATTTTTAGGGCTTTTGAGAGGTATGAAAAGAACACATCAATTCCAATTGTATGGAAGCTCACTGAGGTAATTTATCTTATTACTTATCCACTAGTTAGATGTAGTTTCGTTTGTGATTTATGTTTACCTTCTATTTTAATTTTAGTGCAACCAAGCCGGTGTATTGGAACGTGAGCTGAGTGGGCATTATATAATAAATTGGATCTTTGATTTTGTGTTGAACAGACAACATGGATTTCCGAGTAGAGTAAGTTCTTCTAAAGCAAGAAACAAATTTTTTCGTTATTTAGTAGTTTTAATTTTATTTTCATATAGTTTGGTACCCTTTGGAATGACAAAACTGCATTTGAGGAAAAGGCGTTGGTTACAACTGTTGCTACATGGGCCAGAGAATTTCTGAAAAAATTTATGAATGATGTTGTTTAAAAGTGCATATAAGGTTAGTTGTTAATCTTTATAACATCCTACTTTTAGTTTAATGATTGTTTGCTAAAGTCAACTCTTTTAAAATGCTAGACAAAAAACTAATTATTTGTTGTGTTTTGTTTTTCAGTGAGGATGAAGGATAGCTGTTGTGTTTTGTTTTTAAGTGAGGTTGAAGGATAGCTGCAACACTTGATTATTGGACAATACCTCTCCATGGGAAAACAATTTCTTTTTTGAATTTATTTATGTAAGTTTTATGTAGTATGAAATGACCAAATCAAGGAGTTTTTAGCAGCACTTAAGCATGTTTTTGTTGATGACTAAAATGATTGGTTATTTAGCATGTTTATATTAATATAATTTGTTCATCAATGAACAATTTTTGTTTTGTTTTGAATGTGTGCTTTGGATGCAAGTATCAGTTTGTGCTTTTTATCATTTGTTTTCATTATATTATGGTTATTTGAATAAAGTTTGTCACCAATTTATTTTTTATAACCATGCTTTTTGGTACCGCCATTATAGTTTTGCAAGGCTGAAAAAGACCCGGTTATTTGAATGGAACCGGTCCATATTTAATCCTTATATGACCCGGTTTAGGAATTGGAACCGGGCTCATTTAGCTATATATGACCCGGTTTTGTATGGTTGAACTGTGTCCTAATCTTCATATATGATCAAACATTAGACGTTATATTCCTCTTATATGTCCCGGTTTTATGAACAACCGGGTTCTTTTGTGTCAGATAGGACCCGGTTCTAAAACCGGGTTCTATTTCTTTTTTCATATAGGTCTCGCTGGATTTAGGACCCGGTTCAAAACCGGGTCTTTTAATTGATTTAACCGGGTCCTACAACCTTTTTTGTAGTAGTGAAAATCTAAAGAAATCATTCATAAGTACTGAATGAGTACAAAAAAATGACTTATTTTGAAATGAAAAAATATTAAGGACTAAATGTGTACAAAAATATTAAGGACTAAATATGTACAATATGAGAAATATATTACCCTATTAAGTCATTTTCCCGGATAACTTGGACTAACCGGTTATAAGGACTTAATGTGTACAGTTTAACAAGTTAAAGGAGTACATGTGGACGAAAAAAAACTCAGCGACCAGATGTGTACAAATCGAAAAATATATTACCCTTTTAAGTCATTATCCATTCTATAAATTTGTTACCAAGTATTAGAATCGACGACATTATTTACACGTGGGTTTTAGAAATTTGTTCTTCGTGTCAATTCTTATAAACACAAATTTAAATTCTTGTTTTCTGTCTTATGTGTGTCAAACACGTGTTTAAACAGACTAGTGGTGTATCCGTGCAAAGCGGCGGCAAGAATGGTTTCTTTTTATTTAAAAAATCCGACAAATAATTTTGTTTTAGAAACATGTCGTATTCGTCGCCGCTTAGGTTTGTCGGTTAGCCTTGGTTCTTTAGAGTATGAAAAATACAATGCTATAACTGGTTAGTTTTTAAAAAATATTGAGCATCAATGGATAGTTTTTAAGAAATATTGAAAACGATTAGTTTTTTGAAGAAAAAGAATGAAAGTGAAATGCTAATATTGGTTGGTTTTTCAAAAAATATGAGTGTGCAAAGTGCAATGCTAACAGCGGTTAGATTTTCAAAAAAAGAAAAAAAAATGAAAATGCAATGTTACAATTTGTTAGTTTTCAAAAATATTGAATGTTAATTCTATGATTGGTTAGTTTTTAAGGAAACTTGAAAATGTTAGTTTTGTAGAGTTCTTTTGTATGGTCAAGTTAACATAGTAGCCATCAGATAAAAAAAAAACCATTGTGCTAGGTATACTTTCCCTTGTTCCCTTCTTTGATTCATTTTTCAACTATACTTTTTTCATTTAATTAATTAATTACATAAAGGTTTTTAATGACTATTTGACAAATAGTTATTTTATTTTATTTTATATATTATGAAGTAAAAAGAATAAGTAAACCTTGGGGTTTTTTATTTATTTTTCCTTACATGTTTTTATTGGAATTTTAATTTTGTAACACAGTAGCAAACTATAGCTATTTAACATACTTGTTGACAAAAATATATTACAGTCAAATAGTAATAAATACACGATTAAAGTTGTAAAAGATGCAAAGAAACTAATCAAGTCCTAAATCTTCTCTTCAGATTCAAGTGTCAATTAGTTTTATCCTCATGCAAATGCTCGTGATTATTTCCCTCTGTATACATACATACAGTTACAAAAGATGCAAAGTTAGTAAAATGTGTTGCAAGTAGTAGAATAGAACAATGCAATGTACATTCATATAATATCTTATCATAATATATAATTGTTATTTAAAATACAAAAGATAAGGATTCCTTATGTCATTTTTATGGGTGTTAGGGTCCACCCGAGTTTAAAAGCCATAACCAGTTCCAATTGTCTATTTTCATTTCCAACTGCTTCGATACCCACTTTACCAGCTCTAATACTCAGAATCGAACCGGCACCGGTTCCTATATATCGGTCCGGTTTCCGGGTCTCAAAATCCTTCAATTCTGATTTCCGGGTCTGGGTCCATTCGGGTCGAGGTCGGACCAACTTTCATCCCTACATGACAGCCACTATGCAAAATAATAGAGAAAGAAACCAAAGCCATATGAGCAAAGTAGAGTCGAGCAAGATCGGCCCAAATGAAGAGTTGTATCCAAATAAGCACAAGCAACATATGAGCAAAGCAGTCGAGAGAAACACTAAACCACACCTGATCAAAATGAAGCAAGGGCAAAACTGTCAAAAAGGGCAATAAATCCGTTAAATTTTTTTGGTAACTCCTTATTAGTGATTTTCTTTCGTAACTGATTTTTAAAGATCAAAAAATTATGGTAAGTTATAGAAATATGTAATTCAAAGATATACCTGGGGTTGGAATTTTATTTTCAAGATCTCATAGTGATACAAATTCAGCCGAATACTCACCTTCTGACAGAGTTCCCAGGTAAGCAATAAAATCCTGCAAAGTTACATTTGATTCAGGAGATTTGGTTCTTTTGCTTCTAATAAGCAAGAATACTTTTGAAGTATTATGTTCTTTACAAAATAGAGTCTAATATTTACATTTTAATTAGGTATCAATAGCGTTATTTTAAGGTGCAAAATCAAGTTTAAAGAATTTATAGTCATAAAACTCTAGCTATTCATTTGTATTATTTGGATTTTCCAAAATTTGTTTCTATTTCACTTTTAGATAGTTGTAAAAGCATGTGGTGATCAAATATTTGAGCAGTTATAGGGGTTGTATGAATCAATTTTTGCTTTTGTGGCCATTTAGCAATCTAAAAAAATATTTCACCCTTTTACTCATCCATAATTGCTACTTTACACCAAAAACCAGAAAACATACAAATGAATAGAAAAAGAAAATGATTTGATTACCTTCAAGCAAATGAGTAAGCTGAAACACATGACGTCCAACACCTCTCATGATGTTAAATATAAAATGATTGATCGGCGCAACTTTTGTTGTTGGTTTCCTTTACCTCCAACACATTAAACATGTGTTTGTCATATACAAAATCTAGAAAAGTGAAAAAAAATCGACGTGATTTAGAGAAAAAGTAGAACAAGAGATGTATTGCTTCACGATATGCTATATGAATGATCTAGATCTGAATAAGGATCAAAATAAGAAAATAAAATAAAATTGAGAACAAAATATTTTGCTAAAATAAGCAAACAGAAAATTGAAACATATTGGTAGAAAATTCAAGAGTTTTCTATGGATTAATGACAATAACTATAAATGTAGAGTCTATGAGAATTCTCCTGGTATAAAATGATACCTCATACATAAAAAAGTTTATTGCTCAGACTATTATTGGGTGATTGATTGAATGTGATTGCAGATAAGTAATTTGAACATTACTTTGAAGGGTAAGACCCTTTTACTGATTTTTCATATAGCTTCAACCAAAGCCAATTCTCGATTTTGAAAAAGGTAAGGAACAATCCTCCATAAAAAGCCTTCACGAAAATGAAAGTTGGATACTTTTTTCTAGACCTGATACATTCAAAATGTTGTTTCCGGACCAGGTACTTAAAGAAAATAAAGGTTGTTGCTTTTTAAATAATATCTTATATAACCTGCATAATCAACACAAAATTATGGTTAACGAATATGTAAATCAGGGTTGACTCACAATTAAACCCCACACCATCTCCAAACCATAACTCTATATCAACAAATAACTCCATACACTAACCCACCCTCAATTTTCAGGAACTGACTTGATAAAATTCAAACAATAAAAAACATAATAGACCAGATTTATGTAATATGAATTGGAATTCGAGTTCCATAAAAAAATAAGAACAAATTAGAAGCCCTTCATATGGAAGATACAAAGGAGAGGAGAAAGAAAGATAAAGTTGATGGAGAGAGAGAGAGAGAGAGAGAGAGAGAGAGAGAGAGAGAGAGAGAGAGAGAGAGAGAGAGAGAGGGAGGGAGGGAGGGAGGGAGGGAGGGAGGGAGGGAGGGAGGGAGAGAGAGAGAGAGAGAGAGAGAGAGAGAGAGAGAGAGAGAGAGGGAGGGAGGGAGGGAGGGAGGGAGGGAGGGAGGGAGAGAGAGAGAGAGAGAGAGAGAGAGAGAGAGAGAGAGACCACTAAATTAAAATTATCATTCATCACAAATAAATTTCAATCTCATTGATTATGAACCAATAAAGACATACCTCTATGCAACCTATGTGATGATAATCAACTGATAGGAAAGAATAAACCATCCGCCTTTAGAGACGAACAAAGAATCAAGGAAAGTTATCCATCGACCTTCACAACATCAACAAAGAATCAAAATAAATGAAGAAGAACACACCAACCTTGAAACATAGATGAACACATCCGCTCTGATCGGCGCCTAGGGCTTTCTAGATAAGAGAGACGTATACTACAATGGTCGTTTCTATCAGTGAAAGAAAGAAAGAAAGAGAGTGAGAGAATTTGTTTCCGATTTGTGTAATTTGTTTGTGATTCACCCAAATACTTTCACCAGCTCCAGATCGTCCTACCACTAAAAATGAAAGGAATAGATGAAAGAAAGTGAGTGACAAATGAAACTAAAAATCAAATCTTATATTACATGAAACCGACATCATAAGACAAGTGGGGAAGCATCGTCAGAGGTGTTGGCATATTGGAACCAATTGGTGGCGAAGGTGTGGTCAGTGTTGATGAGTGGTGGTAGGGTTGGAGAGCGAGGTAAGGTATATATATATATATATATATATATATATATATATATATATATATATATATATATATATATATATATATATATATATATATATATATATATATATATATATATAGAGAGAGAGAGAGAGAGAGAGAGAGAGAGAGAGACGAGTCGTGGTGGGTTCTTATTGCCGAAAAAGTGTTGTGAGAGCAAACACTAGGTGGAGATGGCGATTAGATATGGCGGGTGGTGTAAGGTTGAAGAGTGAGTGGTGATTCAATGTCGATTGTGGTGAGGACGATGACTCGGGCAGATGAGGTGTGATGTTGGCTCTTCTAATTAGGGTTTTGTTGTTTGAGAAAAAAAAAATTTGTTTTAAGGTATAGAGGAGAAACTAAAAACTATTGTTTAATTTTTTTTATTTCTGAAAAATTCGTGCTTAATGTTTAATGTGATTTAATTTCCAAAACGGAAATGTAATATGTGTACTGAATGGTAAACATAAGTTGATTTTACATGATGTAGTTGGTATGGATTCTCTTAAATTTTAAGAAATGTCTAAAATGCTTTATATAATAGTAAATATATAGACACAAATTAAATTCGTTTTGACATGTGACATGTATAAACACGCAATACGTATAGACACAAACTAAATTATTTTAAAATTTGTGTTTACCGTGTTTTCAAATAACATGGTTAAAAACATGTATATTTGTGTCTTGTCATGTGTCACATAGATTAATAGAGTACGGTTGGTTATTTTGACCGTACTCTAATATGATTTAATCATTTTTTGTTTGTTTGCGTTTTGATGAACAAATGGGTGAAAAATATGTTCTCTTTTTTTATCACGAGAGCACATTTCTTTTCATTTTCACTTCATCACTTTTGTCAACGTGCACCCATCATCTCCTTACCATGACCACATGGCTATCATCATCTTCGAGTGAAGGAATAGTCCTCCTATTCCTTTGCTATATTTGTCAAGAAGGTAAGGTGTTCCTCGATAAGTTATGCACACTTTTCATCTCCTTTTCAATATAATCCTCTATCGATTTTTTTTGATATTTTCTAGTGTTTCGATTGGCCTTCTTCTGATTTTAATGCGTTTCCAAATTTGTATTCTGAATACTTATGTGATATGACTATATCATTTCCTTTCTCTCATATGTTTTATAATTTTTTTCTGATTTGTAATTGCACATAATATGTTCGATGTAATGCCTGAGATTATTCATATTATTTTACCTAGATTTGAAATCTGATCCTTACCTTTTCATTCATGATCAAATGAATAGATTTAAGAAGACTTTGCTTTAATATTAGGCGGTGGAGTATATCAAGTATAAAAGAACAATATCTTATGAGGAGGTAATTTAGATGATGATTGTTCATGTTTTAAGTTTTTCATGTTTGTTTTCGGATTCAATTAGGTGGAGGTGAGAATTTTTAGTGGAATCAACAAATATGAATTCTAGAATACCGGAATATCGGTTAGCTAAAAATGACTCACCTATATTTAAGCTAGGTGGTATGAGACATAGTGTTTTGATGATATTTCTAGGTAATTTTGGAAATAGATGATTGTTTAGTAGTTTACTATTGTTAAATCCTTGCATTGTTGTCCATATTTACATTTAAAGGCAATTATATTTTAGCATCCATGAATCTTGTAAACGAATGCTTGAACTAGTTTATTATGCTAAAAAAGGAGTAGTGTGATATTTATGTGTCCATGATCTTTTCACTCTATCGGTGAATTCGGTCTTTAGCATATATCATTTTGAGATCACTCCTAGAATGCTTATATAGTAATGATATAGTTATACACTCTACAAGATGTCCAACTCGACATATATGTGCAATGCTGATTAGTTTATGTTTAAGACCTTCTACATAAGCAAAATTTTGGATTGTGAAATTACCAGTTGTAAGAACTCCAAATCTTCTTATGACTCAATTTGAATTATTACCCAAAGTGAAAATATCTTTATCGGGAATACTTTTGAAATCGCTCCGCTGTGCATAGTGCCTTCAAAATCACATAAGTGATTTAGGCACACAAACTTGATTATATATGCTTTAAATGAGGGCGTAGAATAGATATTGTTGATTGAGTTATCCGGATGTTGACCATAAGCACTCTTGACTGGTAATCGCATGTTACAAAATTTGGGTGTCCATACCATAATTGAGGTTATAATGGGCTTCTTAGGAGGAATGATTATCACAATGTAAAAACTAAGGTTATTTTTTTCATTTATCACACATTTATATTTTGTGTAATCCCTCTTTGCATATCTCGGCTTAATCTTCTTCAACGGTTCACTTTGCACATGCATAATTTTAGATGATGAAATTATAGATGTGAGTTCATCAGTAGAGCCAATTACTGGTTCATCAGAAGAATAATCCATAGTACTTGACACAGATGACTCGAAGTTTGATGTATTGTCCTTTGAAGTAATGGTGATTATAACTTCTTCCTTTTAATGAATAGAAGATAGAATCTTCATACTTTTTTGACACTTTGGTTGCAATGTACAAAAACTTTTGGGTGGTTTTGTTTTTGATTTATGAATTTGAATTAAATGCAAAGAGATTCTTCACATCCTGATATGTTTTATGCCAAGTTTTTGCTTCTTCTTCCATTTTAACTTCCTTTGTGAGAGACACGATTTCTAAGCAATTTAATCCTGGATAGAGAAATGGAATTTTCTTTCTACAATGCTTCTTCAATGTAACATCCTGTTTTGAGAAGTTTCTTATTTCAGGATTATGGATAATAAATGGATCTAGTAAATGCATTGGGCTTCAAGGGAATAGGGTTTAGACACTATTGGATGTTAATAATATTGGTTATGAGATCCAAGCCCTTGGTTTGTGTTTTGGAGTCAAAGGGTAAAATCGGAAAAGTGATGTTTTGGGCTTCTTTCATGAATTAAGGATTTTATTTCGTTATGCTTTAAGTCAAAGATAATTAGATACAAATGTGGGGCTCTTCAATATCTTTCTGTGCATATAAAGAACACCAAAAATGGAGTTTAAATGAAGAAGTTACGGTTGTTTGAAGTTGAAGTGGAAATTAGGGATTTTGTCTTACGCATGGCGTAGGAAAATTATGCAGGGTGTAATAGCTACGCATGGCATAACTAATAATCACGTAGGGTGAAACTTAATGAATTATGGACGTGGTGTAACGCCCTATTCTGAATCGTTTCATATTTCGGTGTAGTGATCAAAGATCGGGTATTAGTAGGCTTAGGACCTTTGAAGAATTGAGATCTGGACTCATTTCGAGGTGGGTGATGTAAATTAGATGATCCGGGTATTTGGTATGTGTTTTGGAGCCAAGGGGTATTTTGCGTAAGGTGTCATCTCGGACTTTTATGGAAATTGGATTTTCTCAGGAAATTGTAAGGCAGGTATGGGTTGATTAAAGCGTAGAGCTTCTCGTTACCTTTTCATGGATATAAGGATCGTTGAAATCGGGTTTATAATGAAGAAGTTATGGTCTTTGGAGGAATTTAGGGTTTAAGGAAAAAACCTAGTACGTGGGGTGTACATAGGTAGTACGCGGGGCGTACTAGTGCAAAGTCAATATGTGAGGCGTAATTTGGTGTACGCTTAGCGTACTACGAAGGGTGGATCTGGAGTGTGAGACCTCGTCCGCTGGGCGTACGAAGAGTTAGTGGAAACCCTAATTTAGGGTGTTGTACCCTATTTAAGCACCTAAAGTCTTTAGGGCTGGCCTTTCTACCAGCCTCCAAGCCCCCAAAACCCTAGAAATCGCCCCTTCGCTTCCATTAATGAGCATTTGAGCTATTAAGGAGAATATGGTGTTGTTTTTGCTCATTTTGAAAAGATTGAAGAAAGAGGAAGGTTCATAGCTTGGTGGGGAACTTAGAGATCCAGAATCATTCATCACTTTGCAAGCTCCTGGAGGTATCAAGTTCATATCTTGACTTGTTAATCCTTAGATCTCTTCTTGCCTTTATTTTCATGCTTTTGTGTCTCTTTTGGGTTGATTGATGAGTTAGGATGTTTGAAGGACTTATTCTTTTGGATCTAAGTTTATTGGGAGTTCCTTATGCATAAAGGTGCAAACTTTATGGGGTATTGGGTCTCATGCATGAATTAAGTCATATGTTAAGTCCTTTTAAAGCTTAAGAGCTTCATTTAGCCATGCATTAACGTTAAGTTGGTAACTATATGTGATTAATCATTCCATGGTAGTCAAATTTAGGTTGTGGTGTAAAGTCTTTATGGAATAAGTACTTAAAATGGAAGTTGGTTGCATGCGAGGGTACGTAGGTCCTCAGATCGTTGGGCTGCAGTTTGGGCCATTCTTTTGGGTCTTGATGCTTTGGGCTTTCTTGGGTTATCAGAATTCAAGTGTTTTTGGACTAAGAATGTTTTGGAACTTGTTTAAAGGCCCATGAGAGGGTTTGGGCCCAATTTGGAAAATTGGGCCATATTTGGGCCTTGGGTGTTTAATTGGAATTTGGGCCTTTGGATTGTTGAATTGGGCCTTGGCCTTGGGCCAAGTTATGGAGAGGGTAAAAAAGGTCTTTTACCCTAGTTTAGACTCTTCGTGTGAGTTGGGATCCAAGTATTAATTTAATTATGTTTTATGATTATAGCGCGGGGATTTTAGCGGGCTAGCGGTCGGAGACTTATCTTAGGGATTCAAAAGTGAAAGGTGAGTTTCCTCACTGTGGTTAGTGAGTCTAAGGCATCAATGTCGGCCCATGGTTTATATGTTAGGATGCCAGATGTCTGCGTGAATCTTGAATGTGTTATGTGATGGTATGCGTACCGGGCAAGGCCCGATGCCAGGCGGGGCCTGATGAGTATATTGTATGCTACTTATCAGTATGTGTTTTTATGCTTACCGGGAAAGGACCGATGTCGGACGGGGCTCGATTACTGTATGGTATGCTATGGTCTTTGTGATTATTACATATGCTAGTAAAGTTATATGTTTATATGATTAAGTGGTTAGATGATTTTGTGTGTAACGGGTGGGGCCCGATTTCAGGCAGGGCCTGGTGATTGAATGATCTGTAATCCGAGCGGGGCTCGATGTCGGGCGGGGCCCGAAGCCGAGTAGGGCTCGATGTTGGGCGAGTAGGACTCGATACCGGGCGAGGCCTGATGGAGGGCGAGAACCAGTATGTGATTTATGTATGTATGGTATGTGGTGTCTTAGGGAACTCACTAAGCTTTGTGCTTACGTGTTTCAGCTATTTCTGGTATTAAGGGTAGGAGCTCAGGATGATTGCAAGGCACACACCACCTCGTTCTGTGTTTTGTGATTTACTCTGATTTCATTTGTCGATTGATACAGTTAGTTTATTGGGATTGTATTGATGATGTTTTTGGAATACTAATTTTATTAATTAAAAATGGTACTTTATTGTCTTAATTTTTGGGACGTTACAAGTTGGTATCAGAGCCTTGGTTTGAGGGATTCAGACATACTCTCTGGTGTGTCTGAACTCAAAATGAGGATTTGGTAAAAAAATTTGAAAAATGAAAGAAAAATGATTTAAAAAGGAAAACAAGTTTTCTAAAACAAGAAATGGTGTGGTGAATGAAATCTACCGAACTCCAGTAAGTCTTTCCCAAATTACCCACACATGTTATCTGATATGATTTGATTTATGAATCTATGAATCACATGCTAGTTAGGGCTAAGGATCTGCTTAGTTTTGCATGATAGAATGCTAGGAGAGATGCCTTGTGTGCCTATTGTATGATCTTGTAGACTTTCATGATAGTTCTGATTAGCCAGTGATATATTGGTCTGATATGTGATGCCTTGTAGCCTAGGGAGCATCAGATGCTAGATTTGGTATAATAGAATGTGTAAGGAAATCGACAGTGAGGGAGTGGAAGCTCCTAGCATGAGTTGTAGTAAATGAGTTTGAATGTCCTTTGGTTATTCAATGGATTAGAATGCTACTGCATGAATGTTGCTTGCTTTGTGCTTTGTTGAACTATTAAGTGATGCGAGTTAGCTACTAAGTTAATATGTTAAGTCACATGTGGCAAAGGTTGGATAATCTCAGAGTGATGAATTTGACCCTATTGTGCAACTCTCGTGTGAGTCTAACCGTTGTAGGGATGATTCTTTTAGTTGACGGAGTATATGAGCTTTATTGCATGTAACTATGTTTACGAAGTAGCTAACTGTCATTCTGAGGAGTTCTTCAGCAGCTGATGGCAGGGTGAGGTCAGGAAGCTAGGGAAAGCCTAGGAAGTGCTTTGGTGGTTTTAGTTGCACTTTTTAGCGATCATGTGTAGTATCAGTTTGAGAAGGTGACTAGAGGATCTGGGATGATTCTTGAGGAAAGTATGGATATGTGTGGAAGGTAGTATTCAGCCCGTACTTTTGAAAGCACATGTTTCATACTCGAACCGGGGAAAGTTTTGAAGAATCTAGGGAGCCTATGGGATGAGGATTATTGGGCATGTTCTGATCATTCTACATGTTGTTTTCTATATGGTGATGAGCTCTTGGGAAGGAGGTTCAGGTTCGGGTTTAGGCTCAGGTACAGTTACTAAGCCGGTCGATGCACGGATGCGGGAATTCATGTAGTCGGAGATTACCCATGATATTTTGGAGCAGGCCTCTATGATCGTTGATTAGTCAAGGAAAGGATTTTGGATCTCTTGGATGGTCATCTCGGGACCTTCGCGCCGAGATTGTAGCGGGGTAAGTCTGTTATGTTTTCGCTGAATCAAGTGGGCCACAAGAAGGCCAATTGTTGGATGTTTAGGGGTGGGGCAGTGAGTGCATCTGATCCAGTTTCCTTGAGGACCTCTGATGGTCGTGAGGAGGGGGAAAGAGCCCAGCTGGGAGGAGCCGATGATTTCTATCACAACTAGCCTTCCTGGCTAGGAAATTTCACCCTCAAGTAAGCAAGGACTATTGTGAGACTTGTGCTAACATATCTAAGTGTTCAATATGAGTTCCTAAGGAGCCATATAGTGTTAGAATGCAAATCTCTCCAAGTATAGTGAATCTCTCCCAAATCTCTCCAAAAATAGTGAAATCTCTCCAAGTATAGTGAATCTCTCCCAAATCTCTCCAAAAATAGTGAAATCTCTCCCAAATCTCTCCAAGTTTGTGAAATCTCTCCCAAATCTCTCCAAGTATGTGAAATCTCTCCCAAATCTCTCCACGTATCTCAATTCTCCCTAAGTACATTCCTCAGTCGAAAACAGCTCAAAACCGGAAGAGAAAACCCCAAAATGACCCTCTTGGTCCGGAACCCTCTTGGTCCGGACTCCTCTTGGTCCGGGCTCCTCATGGTCCGGAACCCTCTTAGTCCGGACTCCTCTTGGTCCGGAACCCTCTTAGTCCGGATACCTTCTAAGAAACCAAGAAGCTTCTTGCTTCGGAACCTTCTTTGCCTCGGAAGCCTCTCATCCGGACCATCTCGCAATATCCTCTCATCCGGAAGGCTAGTCTCGCTTCGGAAAGTTCAGCTGACTTCGGAACCCTCGGTCCGGACTGCTGGCTTTGCTCCGGAATTAAGCAGATGGCTTCGAAATCCGAGAAAGTGCTTCGGAAATGTACTCCTTTACTCCGGAAATTAGAAGCTGACTTCGGAACTTCTCCTAAGCCCTTTGGACCTTCGCAGGAGCATGATCCCACTCCAGATTTTCATTATTTTCGGACTTTTTCACCATTTTAAGGCATTTTGACGCCGAAAATTACACCAAACTCGTATTTTTCTATCCTAAACCCCTTAGACGCCTATTTTATGCTAAAATTAATTATTTTAAGCATATTCTTCATAAAAATAAATCGTTGGGATTTAGGAAAACCTTATCCTAAATCAAGAAAAGGACAAAGGGATTGACTTTGTGACTTGATGAAATTCTTCATTTCCCATACAAATCTCAGTTAAACACAAAATATCCATGGATAACCAAGCATTATACACCAGTCCTCCAAGCAAGTGTCATATCACTCTTATCCCTCCACTTAGAATACGTGAACTCCTCTTCTTCCTTTTCCCCACTTCTCATTTTTCACCTCCAGCAAACTTCTAAGAGTGCTCTCAACTCCTTCAAGCTTCAAGTTCATCTCTTCAAGAGAAATTCCCAGAATTCTTGGGTGAGTATTTTATCCTCTTTAAAACAATTATTCTTCACATTATTCTAAGATTTCATCATATTTACACATGAAAATTATTCTTAGAATACTCTAGAGATTTAAGAATCTTACAAGTTTGGAGCTTGGAAACTTCCTCATCACTCTTCGAATCACCCAACAAACAAACCAAGGTGAGCTTCATACCCCACCTTTTTCAATGTTTTAATGTTTGTGGGGGAGAGTACAAGTCAAATCTTGCCTAAATTCTTAAATGATTTCATATACACGTATGTTTGTATGTGTGTGTGAAATATTAGTAAATTAATATTTTAGTAATATACTCATGAATGTAGGAATTCTCAATTTCATAAAGAACAGAGGATTCTTTGTACAAAAGAGCCTCCCAATTATTGGGTGTGTCCAACTTAAGACCTTTATCTATGCTTTCATGTCTAGAAATAAAACTTATAAAAAGGAACCTTGATAAGTTGACACTATTTCTAGTGATTTTCGAAATTGAGAACTTTGTGACTATTTTGCAAACTGTCAGGGAGTATTTTGTAAATATTCAATATAAAAGTTTGCGTCAAGAAAATACACAAATAGATCCTTTATGACAGAAATATTTGCATGTCATAAACTGTTGTCGTAAAACTTCCAACAACATAAGTAATGTTCTATATGTCATAAAACAAAAAATGCGTGTCATAACCGGCAGTTATAAATGTATACAAATTATAACTTCACACTTTTTCTCTTGACTAAAATGACTCATTTCTCAATAAACGAAAAGGAACGAACACTAGCACCCAGTTAACGAGCACAATCAACGATATGGAACGAGAACGATATTTCTATTCAATAAGTACGAATTTCATTATTTATCTAACAAATAATGGATCTCTAACGATTACTCAAAAGGTTGTTAATATTCTAGTCAGACAAATCTCAAAAGTACCTAAATATAAAAATATTAGTGTACGTCTAAGTCCTGTAAGGAGTTATAGCCAGAGTCTCCTGGAGGGAGAGCGGGAATTTGTGTATAGATCTATACGGGGTTGACACCCCGCACCTTCGCTATTCGCTACAGCTAGACAAGCCAGTCTAGGGTGACAAATGTGTTTTCCAAACCGAGGGCGCCTGAGAAACGCCAAAACAGGCACTCCGTCAGATTAGTATGGTTATAACGACTCACTAGAATATGTTATATTAACTAGAAATTTATGTAAGGAAAACCTCATAAATAAATTTTGGAACGTTGTGTTGACTGTCCTATACGTGATAAGTGATGGTCTGCATTTGTTGCGTTGACTGTCCTTTCTTTTCACCGTGTAGAATGTCCACAATTGCCATGTTGATTCTTTCTCCTAACGAAGTATAGAGTCGTAATACTGCTATTTCACAAATTAAAAAGCGTAGGACTCTATGGAAAACGATTTTCTACGATTTTGATAACGATAAATTAGAACTTACGAATATTTTATAGCAGAAAATATAGGATTTTTTGGAGAAAAAGATTTTCTACGATTTTGATAACGATAAACTAGAACTTACGAATATTTTATAACAGAAAATATTGGATTTTCTGGAGAAAACGATTTTCTACGATTTCGATAACGATAACCCAGAACTTACGAATATTTTATAGCAGAAAATATAGGATTTTCTGGAGAAAACGATTTTCTACGATTTCGATAACGATAAACTAGAACGCACACTCAATTTTACTCGATAAGAGGATAAGATTTTCAACCATATTTCCTTTTTGCAAATAAGGGATTTTTTTTGAAGCGGTTGATTATTACTATTCAAAAGAACTATTCTTGGACACAACTCGCTTTCACAACTTACAATACTTTTCAAAGATCACTCCTTATAAGGATGAACAAAAGTAATGACATGCACACACATATATCCATGATTTTCAAGGCAAGACTCCAAACGATTTCATAGAAAATATCTGATTTTCTGAAAGTACAATGAGAACGATTCTAAACAAGTGTGAACGATTTTATACAAAAATGCTTATGAACTCACCAACTTTTTAGTTGACGCTTTTCAAAACGACTTGTATTCTCAGGGATCTAGTAAGCAGGTAGCAAGGGACGCGGATGCATGACTATTTAGCTGTAGCTTGGAATTTTCTACTTATGTCTCTTTTGTGTAACTCGAAGAACAAATACAATATGTAAACAATGTAAGTTTGTGATCTCAATGTATGATGTTTGGATTGCTCTGTTTCATTTATATTCAATTGTTATGATATTGCACGATGAAGTCACCCGCCTCCGGACGTTTCCGCCGTCTGGTCCGGGGGTGTGACAATTTCAGTGTCAGTCGGAGGAGGTCAGTATTACTTCAGGTGCTATTGCAGATATGTTATCTTCTTCTTTTTCTGGGTTAATATTGGAAATTTGTATTGCTTGGGTTTGGATAAGCAATATCTCAAGTTGGTTCTCTATTGTTGTCTGGGTTATATTATCAAGGATTGTTATATGCCATTTTGCATGCCGAGAGTCTCTAATGAATCATTAGTGGGTCGTATCTTGTTGAGCGGGTTTCAGTGCGCTTGGTTGCTATTCCGGTTCTTGAGGGGATCAATTCAAGGGTTATGTTTGGAGGATCTATGGTCAGGATTAGCAAGTTAGTTCTCTAGTGAAGTCAGGGTTCAGTTATTTTATCTTTTGATTTGGTGGGATCGACAGTCGTCTATAGAAGAAATTTTGGGTTCAAACACTACCCTTGCTAGGGGAGGAGCGGTAGATGGTGGTGACAGTTGATGGGTTTTGTATACTACAACATCCTATGGTGCACATACAACCCTAAATACCTTGGATCTATGTTTTCATTAATTATACATGCAAATGGTTTCCAAGGCATTAAACCTATAACTAGCATGCATTTGACATAAACCATATAAGATACTAGTTAGGGTAACATACCTTTTTTGTAGCTTGAAGTCTTGATGTATTTGGCCTTAAGAGCTTAGCCCCAATAGTGTGGAAGCCTTAAATGTATTCACAACACATCATGGACAAAGGATGAAACCTGAGAGAGAATTCATACACACCAAAACCGTCCATATCCTCCAAGAATACATTAGTGGTGATTTTGGCGATGAAATAACATATTTATATGTAGGATTCCAAGGGTCATGGGTATAACCCAAATCCATACCCGTGGGTGTTATGATCCATGGTTCATGTGGCCCAACTCTTTATGTATCCACACATAAACTTGTTCCAACATGGATCATAAGCCCAACACATATAAATATAACTAATTACCATAATTCGTCTCCATAGATTTAATTAGTCACTTTTGATCACAAAATTAATTCCAAATTAATTCTTGATTATTACTAATTAAAACATATGATTTCATATTAATATATTAGAACTTATAATATATTAATAAATCATATATAACCTTCTCTCAAGAGTCTATCCTAACAAATTGTCCTGACGATATGCAACCCAAATGGACCATGCTACTCTCGGGTCGAGTATATACCAATAATAGTTATGGGCTTAGACATCTAGTCCACCAGTTTCCCACTTGGATAAGTCTAAAACTATTATTGCAAGTATGACTCCAAAACCCGACTAGCAATCGTAGCTCTTAAAAGCCGCTGTTGAACTCTGACCTAGTCAATGACTTGTCCATTAGATAAGGGATCATATATTCCTCCATTCTAGATATCATATGAACTAAGACATGGATTATAATCATTCTCTCTGTCCATTTGTTGTTTCCTGATTTCCGATTTATGACGACCGACTAATTGAACAAATTAAATCAGTCCAGGCCCGGCCGAGCACTTACGTTTGTCATCACTAAATCATCGAGGGGCCCACATATATCGCTTTTATCCCTCCAAGGGTAAAAGGAATGGATAAACTTCGACCCAAATGTTCGCTTGTACTTACTCATCAAATTACACACAACGATATGTTTTATAAAAACCAAGTTACTGGTTGCGTTTACATATGTCAATGTGCAACCGATGCGCAACTGCAACTCACACGTCTCCGTTTGAAGAATATAAGATATTATCGTCTCATGATCACTCGTGATAAAATCAATGAAGTGATTCAAATGAGCGTGGGTTTAATCCAATACCCGGATCTCATTCCAGGAGCACTCATGAATGTTGCAGCAGCTTTTTCTATGTCGGAACACTTTAGACATCTATAAGCCCAATTCATGACAGTCTTGATTCATACCTACTTCCAAAGTGTGATTGATTGTGGAGAGTTTGAATAACCTAGTTATTCAGGAAGTCAAAACATGCATAGTGAAACACAAGAATAATCGAATCCAATATGGTCTCAGAACTTATGAATATAAATTAAACACCTTTTACTTATCACCATATTGATTACACATTATTCATTGTATAATGTTTCGAATAATCAACTTAATACTTCAACTGAAACAATAGTCATGCCATGCTCCAAGCATGTACACTATGTTTGTCCAAACAATAGTTATGCCATACTCCAAGTATGCACACTATGTTTGTCTATGATCCTTACTTTGTGAAATAGATCAATTGAACATGATTCCAATGATGCTTATTTCACAATCCCAAATCCTTACCGCAAATGTAAGAATACAAGATTCTTATTTACTGAAATCTGTTAGATTCTAAACTTATATGCATTGATCCTCTTGTAATGACTATGCACAAAAGTCACAAAGACTTGGCAACAAACATTTACAAAGTATTCTAATGGAGAGTAATTCCATGGAAACGAAGTCTCACATTCAAAGTACATTCCTTTGAACATCCTTCCTGCATTAAGTTTTCTAATCTTACATAGATTTAATGAATAACTTCCACTTATGGAAACATTTCCATATTCCATTTTGACTATCACTTCTGAACAAGAGTTGTCTCCTTTCAGAATATGTTAATATGGTCCTTCCAAAATTAACACTATACTTCCAATTGTCCATGAGCAACCAATATTTGGTAAACTTCAGATTGTCGTCAATAATTGCTTAATCATTTTAGTCATACCCAGTTCTAGTAATTTTTCCCTCTTAATGCCCCAGGCATTTGGAAAAATTTAGAACATATGAACATTATAGAACATGTAATCGATCCTATATCCAAAGTATATGGAACACGATTCATGATGTCTCACAGAAAGACATGATACTAGACCAGTCTTTTGCTATAATATTTCTATTTCTATTTGCCATGTTCTCATAATTCAGATTATGAAAAGGGATGTTGTAATCATAATCGAATTTTAGAATGCAAATAATGTAATTATGACTAAATTTTATAAAAATCTCAGTCTAATCTTGTAGAATTAAAATGAAGTATGAATTCCTCTCCCTTAATTATAGCAAAACAACTTTTCAACCCCTGCAGCTTTGCAAATTGAAACTTTTGTTTTCTATAATTAACATTGCTAACTTGCAAAACTTAACAAAAAAAATCATGATCCCACTAACATGATAATTATTAGCATAACACTTATGCTCCCACTAGCTTTGACATGTATCCAGAAATCAGCTGGACTTCTAGAAATCAATACTTTATTGAATTTCTTACCAAAGTTTAGATTTCTGATACGAGATGCTTTGATAAGACTTTATCAAAATCATACACCTTTCTTAGATAGCTCACATGTGTGTCTAAACATTTTTTAGAACTATGAAAAGGGATGCCATAATCATAGTCTCAATTGTTTAGACCTTTCCCATTTCTGACAAGTCCATGTTAGTGTGTCGGTTAACCACACACGCTCCACTAACGACTTTGAGAATGCAAATATCACAATTGCATTCTACTTAAAATCTATTTAGCGAAAGCGTTTCCTCACCATCATTTTCATGAATCGGAGAGAAACCTATGACACTTTAGATTTTATGGTGTATGTGTTCCTATCCATGTGAATTTGTCATAACCACAAGAGGAAGTTACTGACAAATCCAAACTCATATGGACTGAACTTGTTCAATCTTAACTTCTTGCCACCTGGCAACACAAGGGCCTACCATTGCTTCCAAGTAGTTATGCAAACAATTGAGAACTCATAGAACTCACATGCACATTCAACTTTAACTGGAATGGGCACAGAAACAAGAATATGTCAACACGATAGGTTACAAACCTCAAGTCGTGTGCTAGTGATAAACAACATGTTTTTATTCTTGATTAGTTCTTGAAGCTTTTTCAAGATCTTTAAGACTCCCACTGACCTCTTGACATATAAGATTCTCTTGTCAAGAACCATTCCTTGACAAAACAAATATTCAAGAGTTAGTGCGGATTCTTATCAAGATATACACTTCACTCAATTGGTCTTAATTGGTCTTTGTTTTGTCCAAAAACATCACAACTTACCAATTTCAAACGTACAAGAGTAGAAAGCATTTTACTCTACATTTGACAAGTGTTATAAACATTCTTAAGATTATGTCACTCAAGTTACAATCTTGGAGTATTACTCTAAGACTCAATTTTGGAACGAAGTATGATTCATCTTTTGATTTAACCATTCCAACAATTCACGATTCCTCTTCTTAGCCATACGAATGCACTAAGATGTCCTTAGAGGATCAATTGGGATATGGTTTCATAATCACTATGATAATCATAAAACAAAATACTAAAGTACTCTCCCATATTTTCAGATTGGAGAAACTTTTATCTTTCTGCCTAATTTGATTCTTCTCATTCGTCCTGCCATACATTGAAACTTTTCCAATGTTTCAAAATTATACTTAAACTTGTAAGTATAACCATATTCACTAATCTTTAGTAAATCATGACGAATAGCCTTATCGATCTTTGTCGTGGACCTAACCAGCATACAACCAAGTGTACCCGATGCGATAGTCCTTCACTTGACTCACACGAACATGTGAATAAGGAATTAGTCTTAATTTCCGAAAGATGAAAATTCTCATTCATCATACAATACAAGTTGCATGATTCCAAGTTTCTATCCAACTGAAACTTGGGTGATGAGAATCTTTCCTTATTTGGTAAATTATGACACTACCACAAACGAAAGAATCAAATCCATTTTCCATTATTGCTATCAATGGAATCATATAAACAACAATTTTTCACAAATGCCATTGTAAGGATATTTAAAATAAATAAAATTAAAACTTTTTCTTTTATTTTAAAATTTGCGGAAAAACTTATCCTTGCAATGTAAATGCATATGAAAAAATGTTGTTATTTATTCCTTGGCAATCTATCCCAACTCTTAAGCAACAGCTCAAAATTCTGATCACCGAACCATGCGATCGAAATCCATCTTCGCGAACAGAATCATCATATTCTTCTTTTAAGCTTCCTCTCTTTTCTTTGATTCTTAAAACATCAAAATGCGACCTAGTCACATCATGTAATAAGAATCTCAAAATAGGAACTTAATAGAGTTAGATAGTGGACTTTACCCGAAGTAGAGTCAAACCTTTTTTACTTTACCATCCTTATGATCTTTAAGGTAAATGGGGCAGCTTCACAACCAATGCCCCTTTCTTTGGCAATAGAAACATATGGACTCTTTGGGAGTGGTACATGGGACTATCTTAGACTTAGCCTTTCTCTTTACCGTTTGGTCTACCGAGTTGACTATGGCCGATCCTTTTCTATTGGGAAGAGAAAGCTTTTCTGGATTTCCAATGTTACCATTGTCAATGTCCATGGAAGTTTGGGAAGTTGATCTTCCAATCAAATTTGCGTTAGCGGTGCTCCAAATCATTGTTAATTCAGCAGCATCAAGCAAAGATGTAAGATCATTAAGGGTCATGTCATGGTCTGTCATATAGTAGTCCCAAAGGAACTCACTATGTGACTTAAGAAGTGATTGAAGAACCTAGTCAACAACCAACTTTCTCAAGACTTTGACACCCACCTCACAGCTTGTCAATATGTGACTTCATCTCCAAGATGTGAGCACATATAGACATTGCTTGCCAATAGGGATTGAGTGACCTTGAACTTTTCAAGAACTTGTGGGTTAGGGAGAATAATTGGAGGAGGTGGAGGAAGAGAAGTATGATTTCCATGATCCAATCGTGGGACATCATCTTCAATAGGAAAAATTGTTCTAAGAGATTTGGGAAGATCATAGTTGTCTGAACCAGACATCTACAATGGGAGAAATTCAAGTTAGTTGATTTAAGTCCTTAATATAATACCCAATATGAAATATTAAGGCTAGGACCCAACACGATATTTTATAACTTGGAAGAGGGATGTCGTAATCCAAGCTACAAAATATTTGAAGGTAGGTAAATGACGATTTACCAATTTCCACAATGAAAAACGAAATTTAACATTAGGTTTTAAATGAATTGAAACTCCTAGAACTTTTGAGATTCATTGAACTATTCAATGGCATGTTTAAATCTAGATTGTGCCCTTCAAGTTTGTGACTGGGATGCCGAGGATCACAAACAAGGAGTGAATAACCATGCAAATTAACTTGGTACACTTAATGTTACGACCACCTAATCAATGTGCCGGTTAACCACACACGCTCCATTGATCTATGATCAACATCAAGCTACCCTTTGCCACACATTGTCAGTCCCAGATTAGTGTGCCGGTTAACCACACACGCTCCACTAATGACTTAACAAGGTGCAAAGTGCAATTTCATGGGTTAGCACCAAATTCACATTTTTCTAAGTAACTAAGACTGGGAATTTATAAGTGTTTAGTTACTTAGTATTTATCATTATACTTTTAATGAAGGAAGACTTAATGTCCTGTCCTACCCGTTCGGCTCACGACCCTTCACCAGTCAAGGAAGCGGTGGGTGAGAGTGGACACCCATTAAACTGCCATTTTATAGGCAGTAACCTTATACCCCCTATATAGACCGGCTTCGTGAATGAGGCCTAGTAACGGTAAGACTGACTTACTCTTATACATATATATATATATATATATATATATATATATATATATATATATAAATATTAAACTTATAATATTATAATAGTATAAGGGTTGAATTTTAAGCTATTAAAATTCTAAGGGTTTAACTTGGAATTAAAGTATTCATTGGGGGGGGGGGGGGAGGGGGGGAACTTTACAAATTCCAAAACTTAAGGACAGGTTTTGAACAATTCAAAAACTTTTGGTTTCCATAACTTATGAGTTTAATATGGTTTTATGAAAGAATTTTCAAGTTCCATAACTTGAGGACAAGTTATGGAAGACATAAAACTATTTTATAAAACATTAAAATCAAGAGACTCTTCCTATTTCATAACCTATGAGACTTAATGTGCTTTTAAATGAAAAACTCTTCATTTTCCATAACTTGAGAAAACGTTATGGAGTTCATAAAAACCGTTAAAACAATTATTTCAATTAACACAATAATCAAATAATTTTTCTATGAACAAGATCAAACTCATAAGCAAAGATAATTCTCATCAACAATTTTCAAGAATTTAGCTAATGACATAAAATAAAACAAGTCTTGAAACTTTGACAATTATCCTTTATTTGGATGAGAATAAACACTACCATAACATCAAAATCAAACTTTATGAACAAAAGCACTTTGTGGTAATGATTCTAATCCAAAACAGGCCAAGAAACTCGAATATATGCTGTCATGGGCTCCAACTCGCCGAGTGCATGAATCAACTTGACTAATTGGATGACTCTACACATGGACTCGTTGAGTCCCCTGTCCAGACAGCAAAAGAATTCGATTTTTTTATCAAGTTGCATCAATTATAATTGAAAACAAGCCTTGGCTCTGATACCACTGATGGGTTTTGTATACTACAACATCCTATGGTGCACATACAACCCTAAATACCTTGGATCTATGTTTTCACTAATGATACATGTAAATGGTTTCCAAGGCATTAAACCTATAACTAGCATGCATTTCACATAAACCATATAAGATACTAGTTAGGGTAACATACTTTTTTTGTAGCTTGAAGTCTTGATGTATTTGGCCTTAAGAGCTTAGTCCTAATAGTGTGGAAGCCTCGAATGAAGTCACAACACATCATGGACAAAGGATGAAACTTGAGAGAGAATTCATACACACCAAAACCATCCATATCCTCGAAGAATACATTAGTGGTGATTTTGGCTATGAAATAACATATTTATATGTAGGATTCCAAGGGTCATGGGTATAACCTAAATCCATACCCATGGGTGTTATGATCCATGGTTCATGTAGCCCAACTCTTTATGTATCCACACATAAACTTGGTCCAACATGGATCATAAGCCCAACACATATAAATATAACTAATTACCATAATTAGTCCCCATAGATTTAATTAGTCTCTTTTGATCACAAAATTAATTCCAAATTAATTCTTGATTAATACTAATTAAAACATATGATTTCATATTAATATATTAGAACTTATAATATATTAATAAATCATATATAACCTTCTCTCAAGAGTCTATCCTAACAAATTGTCCTGATTATATGTAACCCAAATGGACCATGCTACTCTCGGGTCGAGTATATACAAATAATAGTTATGGGCTTAGACATCTAATCCAACAATAGTTGCATTAGTTGTTTGGTCATTGGAAATTGTAACATCCCGACTCCCAGGTGCTTCATCTATTTATTTAATGAGTGACTCGACGTGTTGGGTGTTCGACTCGTCGAGTAGAGTTGGTTTTAGCACGTGGGTTTAAAGACCGACTCGACGAGTCAGGGAGCCGACTTGCCGAGTTGGCGCTGTGAGATGAAATCCTAAATCCCTGGGTATGGGGCCTATTTAAGAGAACTTATGTTCTCATTTGCGCCTCACCTGTTGCCCAACCTCCCTGTGTGAAACCCTAAACGAGTGTAGTGAGCTAAGAGAGTCTCAAAGCTAATCTTGAGGAATTTTAGTGCATCTTTTGAGAAGATGAGTTTGTCCAGCAAGGAACAAGGAGGAACTGTGGGATCCAGGGCCAAGTCGTCCAACGCTTCAAGTGGAAGGAAAAAAGCATGCACCTTTCTCATTTATTTGGTTAGATCTCATGGTTATGGAAGATTAGGGTTTCTACCACCTTTTAATTGGGACTTCGAGCATACTAACTTATCATGAGGTTTAGACCTCAAATCTGGACCTTGTTGTTGGGTTTTGAGCATTCTAACACTCCTAAGGTGTACATGCAACCCTAATAACCTTGGATCTATGTTTTCTCTAAAATACATGCAAATAAGAATTTCCAAGGTTTACATCCTAACTAGCATAGCATGGAAAACTAGAATCATAATACACTAGAAGAATGACATACCTTTTGATAGTGATTGATTGCTTGGAGTTTGAGAGCCTAGCACCAATAGTGTGAATGCCTCAAGTGGAATCACAAATCACCACAAACTTTGGAAAACTCTTGAGAGAATAGTATATGTGCTCTAGAAATTAGGCCACCACTCTTGTTCATACACAACTAGTCATTTCAAGCATCATAAGCTCCTTTATATAGTGTGGAGGATTAGGGTTACATCCATGTAAACCCTAATACCCATGACTCTTCCTTTCCAAGGATCCATGGGTTAAAAGCTCCATGGACTATCCATGGATTCCCATGCATGACAAGCCCATTCCAAATGAGTATTAGCCCACACTACATAAAATACAAGAGCCCATATTTAATTAGTCACCTTTTTGATCACCAAATTAATTCTAAATTAATTTATGACCAATACTAATTAAATAATATGATTTAATATTAATATATTATAACTTATAATATATTAATAAAGCACGAACATACTATTCTCAAAAGATTATCCAAACAAATTGTTCGTGTGAAGTGCAACCCAAATGGACCATGCCGGGTCGGGTCAAGTACATCTCAAATATTGTTATGGACTTAGACACCTTATCCAACAGTCTCCCACTTGGATGAGTCTAATAACATATTTGCAGATATGACTTCAGGAACCAACCGGCAATCGTAGCTCTCAAAACCCTGTTGAACTATGAAGCGCCATTTTAGATAAGTGATCATATAATCCTCTGCTCTCATGATATCATCCGGACAAATACATGGAACAATGTGTTACTTATTGTCCAGCAGTTTGTTTCTCGATTTCCGATTTGTTTGACAAAGAACTTAATCGAACACATCAATTTAGTTCTGACCGGGCCCGGTACATAGGTCAAAACACAATCATCGAGGGGCCCAGATATCGCTTCTAATCCTCCAAGGACTAGAAGGAACAGATAAACTTCAACTCATATACTTGTTTCTACTACTTGTTGAATTATACACAAAGGCACATTTTATAACATCAAGTTACTGATGCGTTTTCGTGCAATCAATGTACAACCAACTCATAGGTAACAACTCATATCTCTAGGTTTGAAGACTTATATGATATTACCGTCTCACGATCACTCGAGATAAATTCCATGAAGTGATGCAAGTGAGCGTGGGTTGAATCCAATACTCATAACTTATGAGCACTCATGAGTGTTGTAGCCATGTCCAACATCTTAGACCTCTACAACCAACTCATGACAGTCTTGATTCATATCTACTTCCAACATATGACCGACTGTGGATGGTTTGAATAACTTAATCATTCGGAAAGAATAACCTAGTTATTATGGAAGTCAAAACATGCAAAGTGAAACACAAGAATAATTGAATCCAATATGGTCTCAGCACTTATGAGTATAAATAAAACACCTTTTATTCATCACCATATTGATTCCACATTATTCTGTTTCGATTTATCAACTTAACACTTGAATTAAAACAATAGTTGTCCCATGCTCCAAGCATGTACACTATGTTTTCTAAGCAATAGTCATGACATACACCAAGTATGCACACTATGTTTGTCTATGATCTTTTTACTTTGTGAAGTAGATCAATTGAACATGATTCCAATGATGCTCATTTCACAGTCCCAAATCCTTACCGTAAATGTAAGAATACCAAATTCTTGTCATTTACTGTAATCTGTTAGATTCCAAACCTATATGCATTGATCCTCTTGCAATGACTATGCACAAAAGTCACAAAACTTGTCAACAGTCATTATAGAGTATTCCAAAGGAGATCAATTCCATGGAAACGAAGTCTCATATTCAAAGTACATTACTTTGAACATCATTCTTGCATAAAAGTTTCTAACTTTCTCATTGATTCTTAATATCCAACTCCCAGTATGGAAAATTTCCATATTCCCATTTTGATTATCATATCTGAACAAGAGCTACCTCTTTTCATAATATATCTATATGGTCCTTCCAAATTTTAACATTATACTTCCAACTGTCCCTTAGCAACCAATCTTTGGTGAACCTTAGATTGTCCTCGACAATTTCTTAATCATTTTAGTCATATCCGGTTCTATTCCTTTTTCCCTCTTAATGCTCTAAGCATTTTGAAAAATTTAGAACGGATAAATATTATAGCACATGTGACCGATCCTATACCCGAAGCATATGGGACACAATTCACGATGTCTCACATAAAGACCTGATACTAGATCAGTCTTTTGCTACAATATTTTTTTATTTGCCATGTTTTCAAAAATTGACTATGAAGAGGGATGCCGTAATCATAATCGAATTTGAGAACGCAATATATATATATATATATATATATATATATATATATATATATATATATATAGAATTTCCTTATGTTGAACCATTCCAACATAAAACTCATATATATGTCCTTGACTAATGATGATTAAAATCTCAATCTAAAATTTTTAGGATTGAAATGAAGTATAATCTCCTCTCCCTTAATTATAGCAAAACAACCTTTTCCAAGTGAAAATCTTGTTTTCTATAATTAACAATACTCATCATAATTGATTATGCTCCCACTAGCATAATAATTATTTAGCACAACAATTATGCTCCCACTAGCTTTGACATGTACTCAGAAATCTACTTCTAGAAATCAATACTTAATTGACTTTCATCACCAAGTTCAGACTTCTGATACGAGATGCTTCGACAAAACTTTATCTAAGCTTCTCAGACTCATACATCTTTCCTTAGATAGCTCACATGTGTGTCTAAACAATTATGAAGAGGGATGCCGTAATCATAATGTTTAGACCTGTTTGCCATTTCTCACAAGTCCATGTTAGTGTGCCGGTTAACCACACACGCTCCACTAACGACTTTGAGAATGCAAACAACACAATTACTATCTACTTAAAATCTACTTAGTGAAAGCGTTTCCTCACCATCATTTTCATGAATCAGAAAGAAACCTTATGACACTTAGATTTTATAGTGTATGTGTTCCTATCCATGTGAATTTGTCAAAACCTTAATCACAAGACAAGGTTAGTGACAAACTCAAAATCATATGGATTGAACTTGTCCAATCTTGATTTCTTGCCTCTTGGTAGCCCAAGGGCCCACCATTGCTTCCAAGTTGTTATGTACACAATTGAGAACTCACAGAACTCACATACATAGTCAACTTTACCGGAATAGGCACAGAAACAAGAATTATGTCAACACGATAGGCTACAAACCTCAAGTCGTGTGCTAGCGATAAACTATAGATTTTATCCTTGATTAGCTCTTGAAACTTTGAAGACCTTTAAGACTCCCACTGTCCTCTTGACATATAAGTTTCTCTTTGTCAAGAACCATTCCTTGACAAACAAACAAATATTCAAGAGTCAGTGCTAATTCTTATCAAGATAAACACTTCACATAATTGGTGTCAGTTGGTCTTTGCTTTATCCAAGACATCACAACTTACCAATCTCAAATGTGCAAGAGTAGAAAACATTTTACTCTTACATTTGACAAGTGTTATAAACCTTCTTTAAGATGTGTCACTCAAGTTACAATCTTGGAGTATGACTCTAAGACTTGTTTTTGGAACGAAGTATGATTCATCTTCTTGATTATAATCATTCCAACAATTCATGAATTCTCTTCTTAGCCATAAAATGCACTAAGATGTCCTTAGAGGATGAATTGTGACATGGTTTCTTAATCATTAAGATGATCGTAAAACAAGATACTAAATTACTCTCCCATCTTTTCAGATTTGAGAAACTTTTATCTTTCTGCCTAATTTGATTCTTCCCATTCGCCCTGCCATACATTGAAACTTTTCCAATGTTTCAGAATTGTACTTAAACTTGTAGGTACAACCATATTCACTAAACTTTAGTAAATCATGACGAATAGTCTTATCGATCTTTGTGGTGGACTTTGACCTGCACACACCCAGTGTACCCGATCCTTTAGTCTTTCACCTGTCTCACATATACATGTGGTCAGGGAATTAGTCTAAACTTTCCAAAAATGAAAAATTCTCATTCATCACGCAATACAACCTGCATGATTCCAAGTTTCTGTCCAATTGAAACCTTGGGTGATGAGAATCTTTCCTTATTTGATAAATTTAGACACTACCACAGATGAAAGAATCAAATTCATTATTGCTAGAAACATACAAACATTAACTTTCCATGAATGCCATTGCAAGGAGATATAAAATAAAGTAAAACAAAATTTTATTTATTTATAAAATGCGGAAAAACTTTTTCTTACAATGCAATTTTGAATGGAAAGTATGCTATTACATATCTTCTAGCAATCTATCATAACTCTTATGTAGCAGCTCAAGAATCCGATCTTCGAACCATGCGATTGAAATCCATATTCGCTATCAGATTCAACATACTCCTTTTATTAAGTGTCCTTCCCTTTGCTTGATCCTGCCAAACACCAAAATGTAACCGAGTCACATTTTGTATTAAGAATCATCAATAAGGAACTTAACAGAGTTAGATAGTGGACTTGCCTGAAGCAGAGTCAAACATTTTGTTTCTACTTGCTTTCAGATCTTTCAGGTATTCAGGGCAGCTTTGCTTCCAATGTCCCTTCTCATGACAATAAAAACATATAGACTCTTTGGGAATGGTACACGAGATTATCACAGACTTAGCCTTTCCTTTTGCCTTTTGGTCAACCGGGTTGACCAAGGCCGATCCCTTTCCATTGGGAAGAAAAAGCTTTTCTGGACTTCCAATGTTACCATTGTCCATGTCCATGCAAGTTTGAGAAATAGACCTTCCACCCATATTTGCTTGACCATTGCGCCACATCATTTCTGACTCAGCTGCAACAAGCAAATAAGATAGATCTATTAGGTTCATGTCGTGATCTGTCACATAGTAGTTCTTAATGAACTCACTATATGACTCTGGAAGTGATTGAAGAACCCAGTCAATAGCCAACTTCCTTGGAACAATGACACCCAACATTCTCAACCTGTCAAAGTGTGACTTCATTCCTAAAACATGAGTGCACACAGGTCTTCCATCTTTAAGTTTCATTGCTAGTAGGGCTTGAGTGACCTTGAATTTTTCAAGTCTTCGAGCTTGTGGGTCAGGGAGAATAATTGGAGGAGGTTGAGGTAGAGAAGTATGATTTCCATGAGATTTGGGAAGATCACAATTGTCTAAACCAGACATCTACAATGGGAGATATTCAAGTTAGTTGATTTTAAGTCCTTAATATAACACCCAAGATGAAATATTAAGGCTAGGACCCAACACAATATTTTATAACTTGGAAGAGGGATGCCGTAATCCAAGCTATAAAATATTTGAAGGTAGGTGAATGAAGATTCACCAATTTCCACCATGAAAAACGAAATAAATTATTAGGTTTTAATTGGATTTGAAACTCCTAGATCTTTTGAGATTCATTGAACATTCAATGACATGTTTCAATCTCGATTGTGCCCTTCAGGTTTTGTGACTGGGATGCCGAGGATCACAAAACAAGGTGTGAATAACCATGCAAATTCACTTGGTACCCTTAATATTATCACATAATCAATATGCCGGTTAACCACACGCTCCACCGATCTATGATAAACATTAAGTCACCCTTCGTGATCCTTACTAGTCCAAGTTAGTGTGCCGGTTAACCACACACGCTCCACCAACGACTTGGTAAGGTACAAAGTGTGAATTTCATGGGTTAGCACCAAATTCATATTTTCCTAAAGTAACTAAGATTGGGAATCATAAAAATATTTAGTTACTTTATAATAATCCTTATACTTTTAATGAGAATTAAAGTCATTGTCCTACCCGTTCGGCTAACGACCCTCCACCGATCAAGGAAGCGGTGGATGAGAGTGGACACCCATTAAGTTGCCATTTTATAGGCAACAACCTTATACCCCCCTTATAGACCGGCTTCGTGAATGAGGCCTACTAACGGTAAAACGATTTAATCTTATACATATATATATATAATAATTAACCATTAATGTTATAAATAGTATAAGGGTTGAATTTTAATTTTTAAAACTCTAGGGTATGGAATTAAAGTTTGTGTGCGACTTTACAAATTCCAAAACTTGAGGGCAAGTTTTGAACAATTCAAAAACTTTTGGATATTCATAACTTATGAGTTTTAATAAAGGTTTAAAAAACTTTTAATGAAGAGACTCTTGGACATCCATAACTTGAGGACAAGTTATGGAGTCCATAAAACCATTTATGTGAAAAAATCTTCAAAAGTGTAACTTATAACTTCTTTAAATAAACCTTAAAAGAAAAACTTTTGGAATTCCATAACTTGAGGACAAGTTATGGAGTCCATTCAATGTCATAAAGATCAAGAATTATACTATCAAACAATTTGCACATAATTCCTATGATCTACCAAAACTCATAAGTTCATGAACATTCATAATCAACAACTTTCAAGAATCATATAAACATATATAAACTTGAAACTTTGATTATAACTTTGAAATTGGTTCACCACAATCATTACCACATCAAAAATAGGTTTTACAAGTCCAAAACAGTTTAAGGTAATGATTCTAGACCAATTCCAACACAAAATCTCGAAAATCTGCACTCAGGCCTGCCAACTCGTCGAGTGCATGAACTGACTCGGCGAGTTGGTTGAATATATGCATGAACTCGGCGAGTTCCATGAGGGACTCGGCGACTCAGCTTTGCAGAATGCAGTTTTTCGACATTTTTCAGCTATTTGCATCAAGTATTCAAGAAAACAAGCCTAGGCTCTGATACCACTGTTGGGTTTTGAGCATTCTAACACTCCTAAGGTGTACATGCAACCCTAATAACCTTGGATCTATGTTTTCTCTAAAATACATGCAAATAAGAATTTCCAAGGTTTACATCCTAACTAGCATAGCATGGAAAACTAGAATCATAATACACTAGAAGAATGACATACCTTTTGATAATGATTGATTGCTTGGAGTTTGAGAGCCTAGCACCAATAGTGTGAATGCCTCAAGTGGAATCACAAATCACCACAAACTTTGGAAAACTCTTGAGAGAATAATATATGTGCTCTAGAAATTAGGCCACCACTCTTGTTCACACACAACTAGTCATTTCAAGCATCATAAGCTCCTTTATATAGTGTGGAGGATTAGGGTTACATCCATGTAAACCCTAATACCCATGACTCTTCCTTTACAAGGATCCATGGGTTAAAAGCTCCATGGACTATCCATGGATTCCCATACATGCCAAGCCCATTCCAAATGAGTATTAGCCCACACTACATAAAATACAAGAGCCCATATTTAATTAGTCACCTTTTTGATCACCAAATTAATTCTAAATTAATTTATGACCAATACTAATTAAATAATATGATTTAATATTAATATATTATAACTTATAATATATTAATAAAGCATGAACATACTATTCTCAAAAGATTATCCAAACAAATTGTTCGGGTGAAGTGCAACCCAAATGGACCATGCCGGGTCGGGTCAAGTGCATCTCAAATATTGTTATGGACTTAGACATCTTATCCAACACTTGTGAGGTCCCTAAAGTCCAAAGGTCCCAACTTTATTCATCCATATGAGGGTTATTGTGCTTAACACTTTGTGAGAGCATGGATTGGTATTTTGGAGCAAAAGTACCATGCATGAACGTAAAGATTAAAGGTTTACGTAACAATCGAGTCATGGGATGCTAGATCTAGTGTTTGGAGTGATATGTCTGCTTGAAAACGTCTGAATGAGAAATCATATTGAAGGGACTCGCCGAGTCTATGAACTGAATCGACGAGTCAGTTAGGGTTTGTCCCGATGAGCTTGATCATGCGATAACTCACCGAGTTGGAGGTCAACTCAACGAGCTGAGCTGGACTTTCATGAGACTTCTGAGGAAAACGAATGGACTCGATGAGTCACATAGATGTACTCGGTGAGTGGGGTCAAACAAGGACTGTTGACTCGGGAGTTGACTTCTGTTGACTTTAGGGTTTTGGTCAAGACAGGGTTAAGAGAGCCATAGAGGGGTAAAATGGTCTTTTACCCATTCCAAGAGTTTGAGAGAAAGAGAATGGCCTTGATTTAATTAGAGTTATGAGTAGAGTATTAATTGTAGATAATTATCCTATGTGTTAGGCGGAGGCTAGTTCGAGATTCGTGTACGAGGTTATTACTTGCTTCTTTACGAGGTGAGTCTTCTCACTATACTTACTCAGAATGGTAACCTTTGTGTGACTGGAGGGTCTTATGTGCTTATATTGAGTATTGTGATATCATGCATTATGTCTATGTGATTTATGATGTGTATTATTCTGAGCTTGCTGAGTTAGGACCGGAGGGTCCACCCAAGTTGTGGGACCAGAGGGTCCCACTGAGACACATTGACCGGAGGGTATTTTCTGAGTATAGCCATGAGAGGCTAACAATATATGTGTGGTATTTTGGGGTACTCACTAAGCTTCGTGCTAACCATGTTATGTGATATGTGTTTCAGGTTCTTCTCAGGATCATGGGAGGGCACCGGTTTGATTGTACACAACAGAGAAAGAGTTATGTTTTGAGGATCCTGGTTTATTAATTAAACAATTATGGAGTTGCGTTTGTAAATTAAATAAATGGGATTTTGTGAAATGTGTAATGAGAATTATGTGATTTTAAAATGAAAAATTTGTTTTAAAATATACGGTGTTACAAGTTGGTATCAAAGCCTTGGTTTGAGGGATTCGAATGCACCTTCGGGTATGTCTGGACTCAAACTGAGGATTTGAGAAAAAATTTCAAAATAAATGATTTTTCTAAAACGAACAAGAGTTTCTAAGAGAAAAACGAGAAGGAGCAGTGTGTACAATCAGCTAGAGCCTGAACGGTGATTTCCCAAAATACCCTTACTTATTTGTGTTATGAGTTATTATTGAGATATTAGTGATGCATGCTAGAAGATAGGCTATGTATTTCATATTTTAGGGCTAGAGTTGCCTTATTTGTGATTCCTTAGCCTAGGAATTGTTGCTATCTGTGATGTGCTTTGAGTATGTGCAGAGTAAGAGTATCAAGCAGGAATCTTTTAGAGAGAACTTTGAGTAGTGGAGTAATATAGGAGAGATGCCTAGATGAGCATTTGAGGAGTCTACTGAGGGAGTAGTGAGATACCCGCGAGAGGTAGGGTTGCTTGAGTTCGGTGATACCTTTTGAGTGTGAGTAGAGCAAGTGGAGTTGTAGCCTAGAGTGGTTTTACTTGTCGATGGAGATTATTCGATGCCCGAATGCTGCTTGATTTGTGCTTTGTGGAACTCAAGATGATGGAAGTCAGCTACCGAGTGAATATGATGATATTCAAGAGGGAGACGGCTGGCATCATGAGGAGTTCTTCAGCAGCTGATGGCGGAGAAGTGTGAGAACCTAGGAAGAGCCTTGGAGTGACTTTAGTTAGAAGAGTACGCTGATAGAGGAGAGTATTCGCTGCATAGCGACCATGTATATTGGGATTGGTGATCGAGGAGGTTGAGCAGCTACTTAGGAAAATTTGGGATGATCCGTGTGGAAAGTATGGGTAGATATGGCAGGTAGTATGGGCCCGTATTATTGAAAGCAGAGGACCCATACTCGAAACAGGGAGAATCCCAGAGGTTCAAAGTAGCAGATTGAGAGGTGATCACATGGTTCGAGTACCATGATGCGTAGCAGATTGAGAGGTGATCACATGGTTTGAGTACCATGATGCGTAGCAGATTGAGTGGTGATCACATGGTTTGAGTACCATGATGCGTAGCAGATTTAGAGGTGGTCACATGGTTCGAGTACCATGAAGCGTAGCAGATTGAGAGGGGATAACATGGTCCGAGGATGGGTGTTCAGATCGGGAATGGATATGGGGCCAAAGGGCCATGTCGGTAGGGCTTCGATAGAGTGTAACTTGTGAGGAGATTGATTTTAGACCCCGAGGAGTTGACTGGTGGGCTGCCAGCTGGAGTCGCAGGACATGAGGAAAAATAGAACTGATATGCGGAGGAGGACTGCGGTCTGGGTTGAGTGATCAACCGATGGTTGAGATGTCACATCCTGTGAAGAAGATTAGACAATTTCCGCTTCTCGTCTGGAGCGAATGAGATAACGAGCTTCCGGTTCCAGAGTTTGGAGGTAATTCCGTGGGGTGTCATATAGTTGTGATCTTTTCACCAGAGTAATTGGGATATGTTGCTGCGAGGTATTTCTTATACCGTGAAAGAGTCATTGGTGGGGACTGAGATAGATGAGGACAAGGAGTTGCCTTAGTTGAGTAAGGCATACTTATTAGCAGCAGATTCAGGTAATTAAGAGGAGTATACCGGGGAGGCGGCCCTTGTTGTCTACGTTGTGTATCGACTGTGAGAGTGAGGTCTCTTGCTTCTATGATGATCCACGCGATGGAATATTCGTTGAGGGACCGGTGACATGACGTGTGATAGTACATTACTTCCAGATTAAGAGTCATGGCTAATTCGGAACAGTTGGGATATCCGGCGGTGTGTCGGTATGAGATTTCGAGATGACTAGAGGCGGTCACGTGGGGAGGATTTCGAGGATTCCATATGAGATTCGGGATATTTGGAGTTGCTTGGTCTTTATCGGGAGGATGTCATCAAATTATACACAACAACATGTTTTATAACATCAAGTTACTGATGTGTTTTCATACTATCAATATACAACCAACTCATAGTTAACAACTCATATCTCTTGGTTTGAAGACTTATATTAGGCATGAGAATTTGGCCCGAAAACCCGAATCGAACTGAAAACCGAACCGAACCAAACCGAATTAGACCCGAATAAGCAATTCGATTCGGTTTTCGGGTATCTATATAAGGCTTATTCGGTTTTCAGGTTATTCGGTCCGAGTTACCCGAATAAGGGCTTATTCGGTCCAAAAGGACCGAACCGAATATGAAAAGTCACATTTTTTTCCTAACACGATTACTTATTCGGTTTTCTTTTCTATCGATCGTTACCCAACAAAACCCACGTAATACACCAAAAAAAATCAACGAAATCAAATTCGATCATCTGTATTACACCAAATCGACAGTAGCGTATTACACCATATCGACGAGTCGACGACATTACTCTTTGATCGATTGAGATTTTTCTCATCCTTGCGACATTACTCTTTGATCGACAGTTACGGCTGCTGCCCTTGCAACTTGCGATAACCTGGACTCATTGATCGATCATCACTAATTCAAAGTTCAAACTTCAAAGTCCATTCACGATAAGAAAAAAAAAAGTCAGCCCTTGCGTCTGGAAAATATAATCGTGTCCTCATCCTTGTTTTCTAGTTTCTAGTGTGATCAAAATCCATTCAAGTCATCTAAAATTGGGTTCCAAATCAAGGAACTCAAGTAAGTATTTGTATCTTAATCTAATACTCAATCTTTCAATGTGTTATTATGTATGTTACTCATTGAAATTTGAATGTGTTAATCTACTACTCAATCTTTTAATTTGTTTCTTTAAAAGATTTGTTATGAAATCAGAAGCTACAAAAGTCATACAAAATACAATATTTATAATCATATTCTAAATGTTATTTGGGTTATTCGGGTTATTCGGCTCCTTAGTCATCTTGTACATGTTATTTGGGTTATTCGGGTCGGAACCAAACCGAACCGAATAATACCCGAACCAAACCGAACCCGTATTGCTTATTTGGTTCGGTTTTCGGTTCATACAATTACCCTTATTCGGTTTTCGGTTTATTCGGGTTCGGGTCGGTTCGGTTCGGTTCCGACCCGAATAACATGCCTAACTTATATTATATTACCGTCTCACGATCACTCGAGATAAATTCCATGAACTGATACAAGTGAGCGTGGGTTGATTCCAATACTCAGAACTTATGAGCACTCATGAATGTTGCAGCAACAATTGTTATGTCTAATACAATTCAGACAAATCTACAAACCCAATTCATGACAGTCTTATTTCAATACCTACTTCCAAAGTATGATCGACTGTCGATAGTTTGAATACTATAATTATTCTGGAAGTCAAAACATGCAAAATGAAACAATAGTAAATGATTGACACAAGACAGTACTATACTAGTAAATAAAAAAACACCTTTTATTTAAACATCAAATGTCAATTACATTTCAACTATTACAAGTTTCTAAAGTTATCTAATTACTAAAACTAATATCATCCTTCTGCCCAATGCACCTCGCATGCTG
This sequence comes from Lactuca virosa, assembly GCF_052849685.1. Classification (NCBI taxonomy): domain Eukaryota; kingdom Viridiplantae; phylum Streptophyta; class Magnoliopsida; order Asterales; family Asteraceae; genus Lactuca; species Lactuca virosa. The sequence continues at coordinate 258,953,497 of NC_136434.1, forward strand.
TAAATGCTTAACCTTACATAGTCCCTTCGTGAGGTGATCTGCTGGGTTCTCATTCGATGATACCCTCTTTGCCATGATGAGTCCTTCTTCTATTCGATGTGTAATGAAGTGGTATTTTCTGTCGATATGCCTGGATCTGCCGTGATCCCTTGGTTCCTTGGCTAAGACAACTGCACTCTCGTTATCACAGAAAATCTCCATAGGCTCCTTAATAGCTGGTAAAACTCCAAGGTCTCCAATGAAGTTCTTCAGCCATATTGCCTCCTTTGCCGCCTCGCTTGCTGCTATGTACTCTGATTCGCAAGTTGAATCAGATACTGTCTCCTGCTTGGAACTTTTTCATGTAATTGCTCCTCCATTTAGGGTAAAGACCCAGCCCGACTAAGAGCGGAAATTATCCATGTCTGTCTGAAAGCTGGCATCACTATACCCCACTACTCTTAAGTCATCACTCCCACCAAGGATAAGGACCCAGTCCTTAGTCCTTCGCAGGTACTTGAGAATGTTCTTCACCACAGTCCAGTGAGCCTTTCCAGGATTCCCTTGATATCTGCTGACCATGCTCAAAGCAAAGGCCACATCAGGGCGAGTACAAGTCATAGCATACATGATCGAGCCTACAATGGAAGCATACGGTACTCGACTCATCTCAGCTATCTCAGCCTCTGTACTCGGGCTCTGAGTCTAACTCAGTTTGGCGTTACTCTGGATCGGTAAGTCACCTTTCTTAGAATCCTACATGCTGAATCTTTTCAGCACCATATCAAAGTAGGTACTTTGACTAAGTCCAATTAGTCTCTTACTCCTGTCTCTCGATATCCTTATCCCTAGGATATAGGCAGCTTCTCCAAGGTCCTTCATAGCGAAACACTTCCCAAGCCAGGACTTAACCTCCTGCAAGGTTGGGATGTCATTTCCTATGAGTAGTATGTCATCCACATACAATACCAAAAAGCTAACTATACTCCCACTAGCCTTAACATACACACAGGACTCATCGTCGCTCCTAAAAAGCCAAACTCTTTGACTTTCTCATCGAAACAAAGATTCCATCTGCGAGATGCTTGTTTTAATCAATAGATGGATTTCTCAAGCTTACACACTCTATTAGGGTGCTTTGCATCGACAAAACCCTTTGGCTGACTCATGTAAACATCCTCAGCCAACTTTCCATTAAGGAAAGCGGTTTTGACATCCATTTGCCATATTTCATAATCATGAAATACATGAATGGCTAGCATAACCCCAATAGACTTAATCTTCGCTACTGGTGAGAAGGTCTCATCATAGCCAACTCCCAGAGTTTGAGTAAAGCCCTTCGCAACCAGTCGCGCCTTATAAGTGTGTACCTTCCCTTCCATGTCAGTCTTCTTCTTGAAGATCCATTTGCACTCGACTGTCTTACGACCCGGTACATTGTCAACCAAGTTCCAAACTTGATTGTCATACATGGACTGAATCTCGTTGTCCATAGCCTCCTTCCATTTGGCAGATTCAGGGCCTGCCATGGCTTCCTTGAAGTTGTTAGGTTCATCAAAATTTATCAGTGTACTATCACTGATAAATGCATCACCTTCTGTAGTAATATGGAAACCATAATAAAAATCAGGTGTGCTCCTAACTCTTGTGGAACGCCTCAGAGGTACGGACTCATCAATCGGCTCAACATGAGTTTCCTCCTCAGGTTGATTGCCAATGTTTGAGGTTCCTTCACCGCTTGACTCTTGAAGTTCTTCAAGGTCAATTTACCTCCCACTGTTTTCCTTGGCTTATGAATTCTCTCTCACAAAAGACTCCTCTCCTTGCCACAAAGACAACATTGTCACTCGGTCTGTAGAAGAGATAACAAAAAGATTTATGTGGGTAGCCGAAGAAAATACACCGCTCATTTCGAGGTTCAAGCTTGTCGTGAGACTCGCGCCTCACGAAAGCCTCGCAACCCCAAATCTTGATGTGGTCTAAAGTGGGAACTTTCCCAGTCCACTTCTCGTGATGTGTTTTGGCAACCTTTTTGGTAGGTACTAAATTAAGGATATGGGCGGCAGTCTCTAAATCATACGCCCAAAATGAGATTGGTAACGAAGCTCTACTCATCATGGAACGAACCATGTCTTACAAGGTTCGATTGCGCCTCTCAGCCACACCATTCAGCTGTGGTGTCCTAGGAGGTGTCAATTGTGAAACAATTCCACATTCCTTAAGATAGTCAAGGAACTCGATACTAAGATACTCACCTTGTCGATCGGATCAGAACATCTTTATCTTCCCGTCCGACTGATTCTCCACTTCCTGTTTAAAATCTTTGAATTTATCAAAGGTTTCTGACTTATGTTTGATTAAGTAGACATATCCATATCTACTATAATCATCAGTAAAAGTCACATAGAAGCGGTTAGCATCCCTTGTGGCAGTTCTGAAGGTTCCACACACATCAGTGTGTATGAGGTCCAACAAACCTTCACCCCTAGAACAAGTACCAGTGAAGGGTGACTTAGTCATTTTTCCAAGTAAACAAGATTCGCAACTATCATCTGACATTAAGTCAAATGACTCCAAGACTCCAGTCTTTTGGAGTTGGCCTATGCGCTTCTGGTTGACATGTCCAAGACAACAATGCCACAAGGATGCCGTATTCAAACTAGTGGAAGAATCAATATGCAAAACATTATTTCCTAAGTTGTCTACAACCGACACAGTTTCATATACACCATTACAAGGTAATGCTTTAAAATAAAGAACACCATTATAAAAAGCATTAATACCACCACATTCATTATCAAATGAAAAAGTAAATCCTTGTTTGTACAAACCATGAAAAGAAATAATATTTCTCGCCATTTCAGACGAGTAACAAAATTTATTCAAATCTAATGTTAACCCACTACTAATCAATAAAGAATAAACTCCAATCCTGGTGACAGGTGAAACTTTCCTATTCCCCATGATCAAGTTTATCTTCCCGTGCTCCACATCCCCACTTCTTTTTAGGCCCTGCAAATCAGAACAAATGTGCATTCCACACCCTGTATCAAGGACCCAAGAATTAGTATGTGGTGAGTTATTAGACAATATAGTGTAAATACCTGCATGGGTGGGTTTCACTTTCCAATCCTTAAGATCCTGCAAGTACTTGGGGCAGCTTCGCTTCCAGTGCCCTTTTTCCTGACAGTAGAAGCATTGTGAATCGTTCAGGTTGGAAGAGGGAGTGGCAGAACCTCCTTTGGTTCCACTCGAAGAGGAGCCATCAAGAGACTTTCCCTTGGTATCCTTCGATTGAAGTTTTCTAAGTGTGAACTCCTCCTTGCTCATATGATAGGTCATGCGGAACTGATCATAACATGAGGGTAAGGAGTGTAGAATGATATCTATTGCTAACTCCTTATCAAATTTCACATTTAACTTTAGCAAACGGTCCACGAGTCTTTGCATTTTCTGCAGGTGGCCCGTGATAGACTCTCCATCCTTCATTTTTGTTGTTATCATGGAGGTGATAATTTCATACATTTCCTGACGAGCACTCTGATGGTATCTTTCCATCAGGTCCTATTGCATCTCATAAGGGTAGAAATCTTCATAGGACAACATGATACAAGACACCTTAATGGCATCCTTCTCATGGGTAGTGTACTCAACAATCTCCTCTGGATTAGAAGAAGACTCATCAATAACCTTTAGCTCCTTATCAAGAACATACTCCTTGTCTTCATAGCGAGTGACCATCCTTATGTTCCTAATCCAATCATTGAAATTAGTCCCATCAAAGATGACTCTCCCACAAAGATTCATGAGAGAAAAGGAACCAGTAGGGTTTGAGCCAGAAGCAATTTTGGAAGACATCTGAAAAGGAAGAAAGACAAGTTTAGATTAGATAATAGAGTCCTTAATAAGACACCCAAATGAAATATTAAGGCTAGGAACCAACACAATATTTTATAACTTGGAAGAGGGATGCCGTAATCCAAGCTACAAAATATTTGAAGGTAGGTATAACTTGGAAGAGGGATGCCGTAATCCACCATGAAAAACGAAACAGATTATTAGGTTTTAATTGGATTGAAACTCCTAGATCTTTTGAGATTCATTGAACAATTCAATGACATGTTTAAATCTCGATTATGCCCTTCAAGTTTGTGACTGGGATACCGATGTGCCGGTTAACCACACACGCTCCACCGATCTATGATAAACCTTAAGCCACCCTTTTCCACCCTTGTAAGTCCAAGTTAGTGTGCCGGTTAACCACACACGCTCCACTAACGACTTACCAAGGTGTAAAGTGTAATTTCATGGGTTAGCATCAATTTCACATTTTCCTAAAGTAACTAAGATTGGGAATTTATAAAAGGTTTAGTTACTTTATAGTTATCATTATACTTTTAATGAGAATTATAGTCCTTGTCCTACCCGTTCGGCTAACGACCCTCCACCAGTCAAGGAAGTGGTGGGTGAGAGTGGACACCCATTACGCTGCCATTTTATAGGCAACAACCTTATACCCCCTTATAGACCGGCTTCGTGAATGAGGCCTACTAATGGTAAGACTGACTTGTTGTTATACATATATATATATATATATATATATATATATATATATATATACATATATATATATTTATTATTATTATTATTATTAACTTATAATACTATAAAGTATAAGGGTTGAATTTTAAACTTTACAATTCTAGGGTTTGTAATTAAAGTATTAATGTGTGACTTTACAAATTCCAAAACTTGAGGGCAAGTTTTGAAACTATTGAAAACCTTTCATTTCTATAACTTATGAGTTTTCATGATTTTAATGGAAAAGACTCTTGGAATTCCATAACTTGAGGACAAGTTATGGAGTCCATTAAAAAGCATTTACATCAACAATTAACCTAACAAGCATGTCAAATTATTTCTATGATCTAACAAAACTCATAATCATGCATAATTCTTATCAACAATTTTCAAGAATCATATGAACTTAATATAAAACTTGAAACTTTGACAATTATCTTTGAAATTGGATAAACACAATCATTACCACATCAAAAACAGGTTTAACAATCTAAAAACACTTTAGGGTAATGATCCTAGTCCAATTCCAGCATTGAAACTCGAAATTCTGCACTCAGGGCCTCCTACTCGTCGAGTGCATGAACCAACTCGACGAGTTGGATGAATTTTCACATGGACTCGTCGAGTCCCCCCAATGGACTCGGCGAGTTCACCGAACAGTGAGCAGAAAATCGATTTTTAAGCAAGTAGCATCAAGTATAATTGAAAACTAGCCTAGGCTCTGATACCACTGTTGGGTTTTGAGCATTCTAACACTCCTATGGTGTGCATGCAACCCTAGAAACTTTGGATCTATGTTTTCTCTATTATACATGAAATCTTTTATTTTTCCAAGGTTTCATCCTAACTAGCATATGATGGGGTATATGTAATACAAAAACTAGTAGAATGACATACCTTTGTTGTAGCTTTGATTCCTTAAGACTTTGTGAGCCTAGCACCCCAAATGTGATGCATCCAATGCTTCGCACAACACCACCAACAATTGGAATAACTTGAGAGAAGATTATATTGCAACAAAATCAGCTAGTCCTCACTTGTATCTCTTAAGTGCCGATTTTGCTAGAGTGAGGCTTCTTTATATAGTGTGCATATTAGGGTTACACTATGTAACTCATCCCTTTCCACATTCCTCATGATCCATGGGTTTAAACCTCCATGGAGTATCCATGGGTCACCACATGGGTTTAGCCCAACATGAAGAACTATGGGTCATAAGCCCACTATATAAGAATGAATGATTTATCAAATCAATCCCCATTTATGTAATTAGTCTCTTTTGGTCACAAAATTAATTCCAAACTAATTTTTGATCAATACTAATTAAATAATAATATGATTTCATGTTAATATATTAAAACTTATAATATATTAACAAATCATAAATATCCTCTTCTCACAAATGGACCATGCCAAGTCGGGTCAAGTACATACCAAATATAGTTATGGACTTAGACACCTTATCCAACTATATATATATATATATATATATATATATATATATATATATATATATATATATATATATATATATATATATATATAGGGGAGCGTTCAATCGAGAATATTTATTATTGCGAGAACATTTGAGAACAAAAATTCTTCTTTAATTTACAAGGTGCTACTCATACAAATAAAAAAAAAGTTGCAAACAATTAAAAAACCCACTAAACCTACACCACTCACCACCCACGACCACTACATACCACCCATTGCCAGCACCTACAACCTACCAACTACCACCACCTACCACCACCCACCACCACTACAAACAACCCATCACCACAACCAACAACCCACAATCACCACCCGCCACCACCACCACCCGCCACAACCACCATCACACATCATAACCACCACCAAAGCCACCCACCAATCACAACCACCACCCATCACCAAGACCCACCACCACCACCCCACCCATCACCCACCAAAACGACCACTAGCACCCATCAGCCACCAAAACCACCACCATCACCACCACCCGCCACCACCACCCATTACCACAACCCATCTCTACCACCAACAACCACCACCTACCACCATTACCAACACCTGCCACTAGCACCAACCACCACCCACCAACACCACCACCCACCCACCCACCACCACCTGCCTCCATCACCTACCACCACCACCCGCCACCACTACCCCCAACAACCATCCATCACCTCCACCCACCTCCACCGCCCATCACCACCACTACCAATCACCATTACCCGCCACCAACATCCCCACCACCATTACCATATCACCACCCACTAACCACCACCCATCACCACCACCTGACACCAACACCCCCACCACCACCACCCACCCACCACCACCACCCACCCACCAACCCACCCGCCCACCTCTACCACTTATCACCACCACCCGTGACCACTACCACCTCCACCACCCCCATCGCTACCACCCACCACATGTCACCCCCACCACCCACCCCAACCACCACCACTCACCCCCACCACCCCTAGCATCACCACTCACCGCTATCTACCACCCACTACAACCACCACCACCTACCCCCATCACTCCCACCACCATCACCCGTCAACACCACCCCAACAACGCACCACTTACTAACACCCACAACCACCACCATCACTTATCACCTATCACCACCCACTAAACACCACCACTACCACCATGTACCACCTATCACCACACCCTACCACCATTACCACCCACCCACCCCCACCCCATAACCTACCACCAACACCCACAATCTATAATGTATTTATATATGTATGTAATCACATATGATTTATGTGGGCAAAAAATAAATCTTGTACAAATTAATCATATGTGATTAAATACATACAATCACATGTGATTCATTATATGTGAATAACCACATAATAAAAAATACAAAAACGCATCTTATCCATATTAATTAATTTACTTCCACACCTGAAGAACTTGCTCTTCATAAACAACATGTTGACGATTCAATGAAGGTAGCTTGCATTATGATTACAACTATGGTACCTGACCTAAAAAGTCATATAAGGACTACTGTCCATATGATATGAACGTGGATCTTACTGAAATGTTTCATAAGAAAGGAAAACAAGAACGATATGAAGTCGTCAAGTTGCTAATGGCGTGTAAGCTTAAGTAAGGAGAATTTTTGTGTTCTCACGTACAAAATATGCAGAGACATTTGGAAAGACTGGAATTTGACAAGGAGTTGGACATTGACATGGTCCTAAACTCCTTACCTGTTAGATATGATAAGCTCATCCTGAATTATCATTTCAACAACACTGAAACAACATCAAAACAACTCCATAAGTTATTGCATACTGTCGAAGCCGGAATGAAAAAGTCTCATGTCCCTGCTGCAACAACTGCTCCTATCTTGGCCATAAATCATGACAAAGGAACGAAGAGGAAGGCAAACACCCAACCCAATTGGAAAGGGAAAGCCCATGTTGGAGGGTATAGTAATGGGTAAAAAGGGAAAGCCAACTTTAACGTTCCTACTATCAGTGATCCTAAGGAGGCCACTTGCTTTCACTATGGTGAAAAGGGGAATTTGAAGAGAAATTGCCCAAAATACCAGCAAGAGTTGAATGAACTAAAGATCAGGCCATCTAGTACTTCATCTGGTATATACACTATCCAAACCAGTAACATACAACTTGCTAATTCTTGGTTCCTTGATACAGGATGTGGTCTTCACATTTTCTCTGACATGCAGGGTTTAAGAATAAGTGGGGATGTCGAGGATGGGAGGTTGAACTTGATCATGGGGAATAGTCGTTCTTCGCTTGTTACCAAGATTGGGTCTTATGAACTTGTGCTAGATAGTGGTGTTACGGTTTATTTATTAAATTGGTGTTATTCTTCTAATATGACAAAAACATAACTTTATTTCATTCTTTGTTTAGACAAGGATATCGCTATTCCTTTGATAATGACAATCTTTCTATTTTGTTTTATAAGAATGATGTTTTTATATTCAAAACTTTTTCTTGTAATGGCGTGTATGAAACCGTTATATGTGTTGACGACATAGGCAATAGTGTCTTTAATATTTATTCTTATAATAATTTAAACAAAGCATGCTTATGTGATTGTCGTCTTGGACATATAAACAAGAAATGAATCACCCAATACCAAAGGGATGGAGTGTTGAAATCATTTAACTTAAGGTCAAATGATGAATGCAGATCATGTTTATTGGGTAAGATGACTAAATCACATTTCATTGGATTATGTGAAAGATGTGAAGGATTGTTAGACCTGATCCATACTAATGTATGTGGGCCTTTCAGATCTGCCACAAGGGATGCTAATCACTACTACGTGACATTTATTGATGATTATAGAAGATGTAGGTATATCTACTTAATCAAGCATAAATCAAAAACTTTTGAAAGGTTCAAGGAGTTTAAACACGAAGAAGAGAATCAATTGGGCATGATGATAAAGATGCTAGGATCTGACAAAAGTGGAGAATATCTTAGTATCGAGTTCAACAACTACCTTAAGGAATTTGAAATTGTTTCACAAGGGATACCTCTTCGGACAACACAAATTAATGGTGTGGCTGATAGGCGCAATCGAACCTTTCTTGACATGGTTCGTCCCATGTTGATTTGAGCCACTCTTCCTATATAACTTTGGGGGTATGCCTTACAGAAAGTCTCACATACCCTAAATCTTTTTCCCATAAAGAAGGTTGCCAAAACACCTCATGAGACGTGGATCGGGAAACATCCCTTACTCCCACATATTAAGGTATGGGGTTCTGAAGTCCTAGTAACATGTGAAACTTGTGAGAAACTTGAACGTAGAGCGAAGAGGTGCTTTTTCATTGGTTACCCACAAAATCCTTCGGATACTTGATCTACAGACCTAGTGAAAATGTGGTCTTCGTAAATCAAAGAGGAGTCTTTCGTGTTTCACACCCCGACTGAGGCAGCGAAACATGTCGGGCTGTGCGACTAACTTCATGGATCACAGTTAAACTAAATATATAGCACAAATACAACAATAAACAAAATGACATTTGTTTTCCATCTTTAAGTTTAAATACAAGGTTCTTACAAATAATAGTATAATATATCAATTGCCTTAAACAGGTAGGGACATAACAAAAAAGTAGTTAACTAAATTGCCTGAGATCCATGACTATCCTTCAACTGGATTTGCTTGTTTATTGATTCCTTGAGAATACATATAGTTTTGAGGGTCAACACAAGGTTGGTGAGAGTTACAGGTTTTCTTCCGACATCAGTAATGATGCTTTTAAAAGCGTTAAAAAAGTATTTACTTTATAAACTTTGAAAAACCAAAAGGTGTCTTGTTATACGTAAACCCATGCATAAAACAGTTTTGAAAGAATCAAGTTTATGAGTTGTAGTAAGAGAGAGAGAGAGAGAGAGAGAGACAGAGATATTCGAGTTGATGTTTATAGTTATTTCTACAACCGATCTATGTGACTTAATGTACCCTACTATAACTTTTTCACTGGACGTCGTAGTAACGATTGAAGACATTTATCACCCGCTTCGATTGATTGGTCGAGGTGGTAGCTAACAACCGCAGGTGTGGATGTCAGCCCCGTATAGATCTATACATATGTATCTCACTCCGAAGATTAGCGATTATAGTAGTGTGGGTATGCTAAGTGTTTATACTTTAGCCAATGAATAGTGTCTCACTATAAAGCCCTTAACTAAGGTATGAATAACTCTCACCCCTAACTTAAAAGTGAATAAGTTCTAGGCATAATAAATCGTATAGAGTTTATAAAATTCAAGCATAGTTGGTATGCATGTATAGTATAAGGCACTAGCTTTTATAAACTAAGTATGTTGTTGCATAAACTTTATACATATGCATGTATAGTTCAAATCCTTAGGAATACTACAAAGTTTTATGATATGCATTTTATGACACACAATGTCACATAAAAATCATATGGTTTATTAGTAAAAAGGCATATGTTTTTTTAAAAGTTGTGTTATTTTAACAACATAACGTATTATAATATTGAAGTATAAAACTAGTTTATGTGTTCGTAACATATGAAAGTTAAACCAATAATTTATAAAATAGTTATAGTTTTTACATAAAATAATGATACTTTATGTGTATTTTTGTATTAAATAGAACAAGTATTACATGTATTTTCCCCTGGAAATATATAAAAAAGGGGCCGTAACACTCACCGTAGGTTGCGGTTGTCGGGTTGTTTCGAGTATTGGATGCGAGAAAAGTGAGATGTGTTGCCGTGAACACGAACCTCCAATATTAATTTAGATTCCTAGGAAATATTAACATGAATTAATATGTGGAGGTTTATTTTGTAATTTAACCAAGGCATAGGGCCCATTTATTATATAAAATAAATTAAATGAGACTAAATTAGTTAATAATTTCCAAGTGAGGGACAAAAATGATTTATTTAAAGTCTAAGTTTAAATCTTGGACTTATTTTGAAAATAAATCTCAAGATGGGGTTTAAACTCTTTAAATAAAATAAAAGTTTGAGGCTTTATGACTTTCTTTGAAAAGGATTTTCAGGAGAGGGGTTGAATTAAAAATTTGGAATGATTGTTTGGAGCCTTGGATCTGATTTGTAAAAGGTTTTCAAGTCAGGGTAGTTTCTAAACTTTTTAATTGGATGCTATAAGCGTGTTGACTAATTTGTAATAAATTTGAAAATTAGGTATATTGAATTTATTTCAAAATCGAGTTTGAATAATGGAGGAGGTCCTCATCCTCCTTCGAGGTCCGTTCATTCCAATGCAGCACCGAAAAGAAAAAAGAAAAAAGAAAAATGAGGCACGATCGGGACTTTGACTAGGAATGGCGACCGGAACAAAAAAAATAATGGAGGATGGGAGGAGTACTTATGATCGTGATCATGAAGGTTGATGATGGTGGTGATCGACATCACAAGGTAGGTGGCAAGTGGGTTTCAGTGATGGCAGGAGGGGTGACAAGGCTTGCTGGCTCGTCCCTTCTTTGTTTTTCTGGTAGTAAACCGACATGTTGTAGAGAGGGGAAGGTGGAGAAGGCTAAGCAGAAGCACAGCAGCACAACAGCACAACCGATGGTGGTGGCAATGATCTTTGACTATAGCAGACAATAAGGTGGCAACGGGGTGTTGTTGCCCCATTCTCCTTTTTCATTGGGCAGAATCCAATGAAGGGGAGGAGAGTGGAGAGTGGAGAGGGACTGAGGTGGTGCTTGGGTGGTAATTTTGGTCAAGAAAGGGAGTTATAAGGGTGGTATGGGGTGGTGGAAGGAGGTGGTGTATGGTGGTGATTTTGTAACCGAGAGAGATAGAGATAAATATAGAGGGAGAGAGAGGTCGAGAATAGAGAGGAATGCTGCGAATTTCGTGTGATGAATGAGGATGCAAGAGCTTCTCTTTTATATCCAAGAATGCACACACACACACTATAAATCTCCATTTCCCAAGCCATGCTTGTACTTAGTGGTTGAGTGTACACAAGGAGAAATGGTGAAGGGGTTGGTTACATGGGAGTGAGGAGGGAAAAGGAGTTGATGCATAATCAAGAAAGCAAGCCTTGTGGGTCCCAAATATGGTCATACTCCATTTAATTGCTCAAAACCACCATATTTTGGTGTATCGGGATCCCGACATCGCTAAATTTTTCCGAAAGTGTCGTTAGATAGAGTTAACTCAAGGATTCCAAATACCCGTACAGTTTAATTTTTTGAGTAACGAAACTCCGAGAAATCGCGTTTAAAGTTTCGCGTCTAAATGGCCCATAACGCTCGATTTTTCAACTTTTGAAAATATTTTTGCAAGTGCCTCAACGGATCGATTCAATTTTACGCGATTAAAGAAAATATATGTTTTATTGTCCGTTTTCTTAAAACTGTCGTATCTTTTGCATATGAACTCAGATTTTCGGACGCATTACCGAGTGTTGCAGTTGGAGCTATTTGATTCGTTTGACAGTGTACACATTTGGAAGTAAGGTATCATTTGATATCTTATAATATTTGAAAAGAACCCATTTATTTTACATTAGATGCACCAAAACTCAATGAGTTAAATTACAAAGAGATTTACTGTAATTTAGTCGTTCGCGGTCTATGAGCTAAATTTCGGGATGTTACATTACCTCCCTATTAAGGGAATTTTGTCCCGAAATTATTAAGTTCTAGGCTACTCTGTGCTATCATTATGTCATTCCACTAGTGGAAGGAGCACCGTTGAACAATTGCGAATAATTTTGTGTCATTTGATCCTCACGCTCCCAAGTAAACTCCAGCCCTCTACGAGAGTTCCATTGGACTTTTAATATAGGTGTGTGGCTTTACTTGAGGCTTTTGGTTTCTCGATCCAAGATCTTCACCCGTTCCTCCATGAAATGAAGGTTAGTGTTCACCTAGATCTCCTCGAGTGGAATGACGAGGTTCTAATCAGATAGACACTTTCTAAGATTACACACATGGAAGGTATCGTGCACTTTGTTGAGGTCTTGAGGTAATTTAAGCTTGTAGGCTACCAGAACAACCCTTGCTAGGATTTCAAAAGGTGCGATGTAACGGGGGTTAAATTTAACTTTTTTTCCAAATCTAATGACACCCTTCCATGGAGCAACCTTTAGCAGGACACGATCTCCTACTTTAAATTCCAATGGTTTGCGTTTAATGTCAACACAACTCTTATATCGACTACATGCGACTTTTAATCGTTCTTTTATTTGAACGATGTTCTCTGTTGTTTCATGAATCATCTCGGGACCAGTGAGTAGAGTGTCTCCACCATTATTTTTAGCTAATTGAGTATCTCCAACTTATTCCCAACATACCGGAGAACGACATCTGTGCCTGTACAAGGCCTCGAATGGAGCGGCCTTGATCCTAGTGTGATAGCTATTGATGTCTAAGAATTCAACCAATGGGAAGTGAGTGTCTCATGCATTAGCTAAGTCTATCATACAGGCGCAAATCATGTTTTCTATGGTTTGTATCGTCCTTTCACTTTGTTCATCCGTTTGAGGGTGATATGAAGTACTCATGTCTAGTTTGATTCCTAGGGGAGTGTAGTTTGTACTATTTGGCTTAGGTTGTCTGGATACATATCCAGAACTCACATTTAGAAAACTTTGCATAAAGTTTCTCTTTTCTTAACAGTTCCATTATTAAACACAAGTGTTGGCAATGTTCTTCCTTGGTTCGTGAATATATCAATATGCTGTCATTGAAGACGATAACAAATTATTGCATGTAAGGTTTACACACCCAATTCATAAGGTCCATGGATACGACTGGTGCATTGGTCAGTCCAAATGGCATAACCAGAAACTCGTAATGATCACATCGAGTCCAGAATGCCTTCTTTGGAATATCTACTTTTTTAGGTCTAAGCTGATGGTAGCTGGATCTTAGATGTATCTTCGAGTAGTAGCAGGATCCTTGTAGTTGGTCGAACATGTCATTGATCATTAGGAGTGGATATTGGTTCTTCATGGTGAGTTTATTCAACTCTCGATAGTCGATGCACATCCTGAACGATTCATTCTTCTTTTTGACAAAATAAAATTGGGGCTCCCCATGGAGATAAGGTTGGTCGGATAAAGTCTTTGTCAAGAAGTTGTTGAAGCTGACTGGATAGTTCTCGCATTTCCGATGGAGCCAGACGATAAAGAGATCGTGTCAGTGGTGTTGCACCTGGGATTAGGTCGATTCGAAATTCGACCTGTCTAATCGGAGGTACTCTAGGAGGATCCTTTGTATATATGTCCGGGTAGTAACACACTCGTGGAATGTCTTTGATTTCCTTACCCTTGCCTTGCATATCCACCACGTAGGCCAAGAAAGCGAAGCATCGCTTCTGTAAATAATTCATTGCCTTCATGCAAGTGATGACTCTTAGGCTCTTTCCTGATTTATCTCCATAAATCACGAGGACTTCGTAGAGGTAGTCGAACGAATTTTTCATATAATTGAACCTCCGTTCGATGAGGTGATGACCAATCCATTTCCATGATTACATCGATCTTTGAATAGTCATAGGTATTAGGTTGACTTGAAAGACGTGGTTTTTCAGGCTGATAAGGAAATTGGCGAGTATTTATAAAGTGTTTTCTATTTGGCTGATTTCAATTTCTATTATGTAAGTTTTATTAAGTTTGTAGACTTTATCTTTTATCGTGTTTCTAAAACAATGGTCAATAAAGCTTATATCGTTATCCGTATCAAATCATACGAAAGCATTAAATATTGTTGACATGAAACGTACCGGTAACCACAGTTGGGTCCTAGCGGGCATCTCCTGTGTCAATAACTATGTTCTTCCTTTTCGACCCTAATTCTTCATCTTAGGGAAATCCTTCTTGAAGTGTCCCGGTTGGCTGCATTTGAAGCAGTTACACATTTTTCCTGCAGTAGTGGTTGAGGTTGTAGTGGTTGGGGTCTTTCTACAAAACTTAGAGGTGTGACCTCTTATGTTACAGTTGTTGCAGACCATGCAATTACCGATATTGTAGGTTCCCATTTTATCGATTGGATCGGTGTGGAAGATATTACCAAAAAGATAATCGTATATGAACATGAAGAACATAATATGTGAGTAAAACTGTAGTAGATAGATAGACAGATATAAAATATTATAAGCAAACTCATGGTTTGGGAGAGATAATTCTCCCTTGGTGGGAGAAATCCCACCACACTCTCTCTAATCTACAAAGTCTACATAGTGAACACTAACTAATAAAATGACCATCACCTCCACTTTATATACTAGTGGAGGGAATATGCTTTTCATACAATGGAATATTCTAACCTAACAAACACTCAACATTGTAGAGAATTTTCATGCTCCAAAAATCTCCCCCTAAATGTTCGGAAATGGTGAGGGTAAAGCTGTGATAAAAGGCAGAACATCCGACAGGCAGGTCCGGTAGGTCTGGTGCTGAAGCGTCTCGGAAGTGCTGAAGTTGTCGTGATCTCGGAATCTGGCAATGGAATCTCTAGCATCAAAGAACAAACAGAGAAACCCCAATCTCTGAATAAAAGTATGAAATCCCAATCTTCGAATGTGATCTGTCCCCAAAAACCAATCATGTTCACAGTCTCCCCCTCGATTGTAGAACCGAAGAGCATAATCTCGAATTACACAACGTCTTCAATATTCCGAAGTCGAATGAAAATGCACCAAAAAATCTCTAAAGAATAACCTGCTAAAAATGTGAACCATCCAAAAATGAAGTCCGAATGATAAATAATGTGAATCCGAAGACATGGTCTAGCAATGCCAAAAATTTGATCGTAAGATCAAAAAGAAGTGCCACGCCGCATCGCTAAAATAATCATCGTCTTCAAAATATCGCAAATCCAAACTCGAGTAATCATAAGATCTGAACCGGATGTAAACACAAATGAGACATCCCAAAGTGTAGAGTCTGAAGATAAATAATCATAATGCGAAGAACATCAAGTAATGCCAAAAATTCGATTTGTGAAGACCAAAAATCAGTGCCACATCACACTACTAAATGAATCTTCGTCTTCAAATGTCTCTAACGTCAAAACTCCAATAATAAACCAGAATGGATGCTCATGATTCTCCCCCTATTTTTGATCGACCATGCAATAAAGATAAAAAATAATCATGAAACAGGGAAAGAAAATACGTCGGATATGATGGAGCATCGCAAGCTCCCCCTTGATGTGAGCATCTACCCGTAAAAACGAGGATATTATTCTCGGTCATAGGTAGACATGGTGATGTATCGCTGAACTGAACAAACACTGTAGAATATATCATAAAACCCGCTACTGAAAAATCATAATGCGGAACCGAAGTAATGCCGAAAACCGAAATGCAAACCCGAACTCCCAAATGATGGTCCGAAACCATATATAAATAGTCCGAAGGGAGTAAAAATGCGAGTAGCTCGGTAGAAGTGAGACACAAAAATAATAATCTCTGAACCAACTGTGTCTTCACTCATAATCAGCAAGAAGAATGAAGTCTTGAATCATGGGGCTAAAATTGGTGTTAAAAAAAATTGGTTTTAATAAAAAAAATTGGTATAAAATAAAAATAATTGGTTTTAAAAAAATAATAGGTGTTAAATAAAATTAATTGGTTTTAAAATAACATGAAGGAATAGATTGGTTATAAAAAAAATGGAAATTGGTTTTAATAAAAAAGCTTAAAAGGAATGAGAAAAAAAGCGAAGTTAAAAAAAAGGGTTAGGAGGTGGATCCATAATGAAAATGGATTCACTAAGGAAAATGGGTTAAACTGAAAAATGTTAGAAGTGAAAAAAGGTTAGGAGTGGAAAAGTTTAGGAGTGAAAATCCCGGAGTGAGAAAATAGGGTCAGGATTTTTTTTTTTTTTTTTTTTTGTTTTTTTGATTTCGGATTTTTTTGAGTTCGGAAATGAAAGGGTGAGTCCGGAATTTTTTGAGTTCGGATTTTTTTTTTTTTGATGAGGAATGGTTGGGTAAAATGTGTTTTAAAAGAAAAATTCTGAAATGGGTTGTGAGTTCCTAAGAAAAAAGTGGTTCCGGAGTGGTATTTGGAAGAAAAGGTCCGGAGCAAAAGAAAGATTTTGATTTCCGAAGCAAAAAAAAAAAATAGCTCCGGAAGGTGGGTTCCATGCTGAGTCCGGAACAGGTATTGGCTTCGGAAGTAAAAGGCAAGTGGATGGGTCGACTCCGGAAGCAAATGTTTCATTTTTGACTGTGCATGCATTAACCGACAAAAGTAATTTAAAGTAGATGTGACGAAGCTGAAACGCGTGGCAGGATGCTGTCATATGCACAGGTGTGAGAAATAGACTAATAGAGTTTGACTTACAAAAGCGACAACAATATCAATTTGATGGGTTGGCTAGTGTATGTGTTACATGGCAAGTGGGCTTAACATTTCTTGTCGTTTACTCTTGTAAAAGGTGTCCCCACTTATGGAACACATTTAATGCTCCATTAAAGTTTTCCATTCACGTGTGTTACCACAAAAATAAATATGAGACACACCAATGCATTTGAGGCAACAAATAAAATTTGTACTTTCGGAATATAAGTGCCCAAACACACTAAAATCCATTTCTTTCAAACTCTCTATTTTATCCACCGTCTTTTATCCCATAATCATATATTTTTGTCTTTTTCTAAACATCTTTTTTTCATTGGATAATAAAATCAAACTCCATCTTTTTAACATGAGACTTCATCTTCTTCAGCAAACATATTTTCTTTTCATAAACTCAAATTCAACAAGCAAAAATGTATTGAACAGTAGCAGCAAAATTTTTATTTTTCTAACAACATCACCAACAAAACAGTAAATAACTCATAGAAGATTTTTCAGTTGTGAAGGCTGAGACAATTTTCATAAATGACGAAAATCTTCAAGATAATAAACCAATCGGGATCGTTCCCTTGAAATAATCGTGAGATCTCCAAGGTCTTGCTCTGATACCACTTGTAGGTTCCCATTTTATCGATTGGATCGGTGCGGAAGATATTACCAAAAAGATAATCGTGTATGAACATGAAGAACATAATATGTGAGTAAAACTGTAGTAGATAGATAGAGAGATATAAAATATTACAAGCAAACTCATGGTTTGGGAGAGATAATTCTCCCTTGGTGGGAGAGATCCCACCACACTCTCTCTAATCTACAATGTCTACATAGTGAACACTAACTAATAAAATGACCATCACCTCCACTTTATATACTAGTGGAGGGAATATGCTTTTCATACAAGGGAATATTCTAACCTAACAAACACTCAACATTGTAGAGCATTTTCATGCTCCAACAGATATGATGAAAATTGCACTTGGTACAATGGGGTAAAGTGCCGGAGTAGGACATGGACAAAGTGGGAGTGTTTTTGTTTGCTTTGTAGATAGTCAAAAGGATTGATTTGGGCTTGAGGAGTTTGAATTTCCCTTTGTACTCCTCGTGGTCCTTCCGTTTCGTACCCTCCGTCCGGTTCTGTTCCGTCTGCTTGGTCGTGGTGCTCGGATGGATATATTGTTCAGTCAAATGATAGGCCAATTGTTTAGCACTATCAAAGGTAATGGGCCTGAATGCATCAACTAGACCTTGAACTGGGGGAGTTAGCCCCCAAATGTACCTTTCAATCTTTTTGTATTCTGAGTTTACTATACCTGGGCAGAGTTTGGCGAGGTTGTTAAATTGGGAGGTGTAAGTAGTCACC
This sequence comes from Lactuca virosa, assembly GCF_052849685.1. NCBI lineage: Eukaryota > Viridiplantae > Streptophyta > Magnoliopsida > Asterales > Asteraceae > Lactuca > Lactuca virosa. The sequence continues at coordinate 258,972,243 of NC_136434.1, forward strand.
TTCGAATATTTCAGAGTAAGGTTCAAAAATTCTTGTTCTAGGGCATGAATATCTTGTCAAAGATAATACTCCTTGATCAACATCTGTTTCAGGGCTTCGCAAGTAATGGCACAGGCTGCATCGATTCCTATAGACTTGGTATGGTTAGTCCACCAAGTCAGGGTAGAATCCATTAGCATACAAGTGACATGCTTAATATGGTGTTTAGTAGTGCAAGAACTGATGCAGAATACTGCTTCCATCAAATCTATCCAGCGGGATAGACCAATGGCTCCTTCCGTACCGAAGAAGGATTAGGGTTGGTAGGCTAAGAAGTCCTTGTATGAACATGATCTTGGGTTGATTTTGTTAAAGACTGGAATACCGCCATCATTTTCACTATTCATGGAAGAATCGTTCCGGGCAGCCTCGTACGTAACTAAGGAAGGCTGTGGCAATTCATTGTGAAATCGGAGTTTTTACTTTTATTGTATCCATTCAAAATAATAGTGGTGGGTGAACTCGCGGATTCTGTCACACCCCCAAACCGGAACGGCGGAACCGTTCGGGGGCGGAGGACATCATGCTTAGTATCACAACACATGCATCATAGTAAATGAAGTAACAAACAACCATTGCATTAATATTAAAGTGTTTACAATGTATTAGATTCACAAAAGATTGACTCCAAAGTAAATAACAAAAAAAGACATGAAGCTACTATGCTCCATCTTCTGAAACCCTGAGCGCGTACCTGTCTACTAGTTTCCTGAGAATACAAGTTATTTTGAAAGAGTAGATCAGCATTTGAGCTAGTGAGTTCATAAGTATTTTAGTTAAAAAAGTATACTATAAGTTCTTTAGAAAAGCTCGCCTATTCCTCTAGAAAATCCTATATTTTCTCAGGTGATGAATGATAAGTAAAAATGATACAATTCGTTCTATGAGTACTAAACAGATACAAGTTATATACAATTTGGAGTAAACAGGCAATCGATTGTGTGAATTTGCCCTAAGCCCACAACCAAACAAGGAACAGGAAATAAGGCGGAAGTCACACATCCCATTGTTTGTTAGATCTTCATTGTATATAACCCTGGCGTATTCATTTGGTACTTAAGGAGTTAACTGTAATAGTTCTATTATATTGAAGAAAACGTTCCTTTAAGAAAATCATATATTTCCTTTAGTAAAATGGTAACCACAATAGTTCCTTCTATAATCACTTATTTTATACTAGCTATATATAATCTAATATCGAACGGACAGTTAAATGTATGAATCTGCCCTAAGTCCACAACCAAACAAGGAACAGGAAGTAAGGCGGAAAACACACATTCAACTGCCTATCAGATATTAATTATATATAACCCTGATGTATATACTAAGGCATTATAGAATTAACCATTTAAGGTCCTTTAAGTTATACTGGTTTAATAGAGCGTATCAAACCCCTTTTAGATAGGTTTCTAGTTTCACCTACTTAATGTTCTATCCGAAAAGTAGGTTTTTGTACTAGAAAGCGGTATACTGAATTTGTATGATGTGACCTGACCCATACCTGTTACTCCCTATGATTACTTGGTGTATACAGGATATATATATATATATATATATCAAGATCGAATAGATAGTAGACTGTGTGAATCCGCTCTAAGCCCATAACCAAACAATGAACATGAAATGAAGCGGAAAGCACACATATGAATGTCAGATCCGATTAATATGTATCCTTAATGTATCTATCGGGGAATCATAAAGTTAGCATTATAGGCCCCTTTCAAACAGAATGTTCATGTTACTAGGAAATAATTTGCATTACTCGATGCGAGAATATCACTATATGAATGTAATGGAAAAATGAAGATATACAGTAGTGTTGTATAAAATAACTACTGGAGTATTAAGTACCTTAAAATCAATTATGTTAAATTAAGGTAAAATGTGATGAGGTTATAACCATGCTTGATTGACTAGTATAAAACACGACGATCTGAATACGTCGAAAATGGTATGACATTTTTCACTCGTAGACCTGCAGGTCCCACTGTAGCTAGCAGCAAGGTGTAGGATGGTCAATCCCGTATAGATCTATACACAAACTCACGCTCTCCCTCCAGGAGACTCTGGTTACAAAACGTGACACAATAGGTATATTGCTATGCCATGAAGTAGTGGCTCACATTATTGTTATCTTGTTCTTGTTATAGTATATATATGTTCCTTCCTGTTCTAGTTATAGTATGTATGAACTAACTCATGTAAGTTTCACTGATCTAGAAGTAGTAAGTAGTAATCCTCTAAACTATACCTATTATAGTTTACTAGTATGTTTGCTTGAACTGTTACTGGCCTGTAGAAAAGACTCAATTATCTACTACGCTAAGCATATACTTTAAGAACGGAGTTTTATAAATAACAATCTAACATCTTTTAAATGAGTTTTTGAATTGATTTACTAATGTATAAAAGCATAAGAATTCCTTTAATCTGATCGTTATCACAGGTAAATATTAACACAATATTATTGTGTTCAACTTGTATCCCCCCCCCCTTTAAAAGCATTTAAAAACATTTAAAAGATAGATTATAGGGGTATGAACTCACCTTATGTGGGTGATTTAATTGAAGATTCGAATAAAGATGATAAGTTCCACGAATGAAGTCTCGAGGCACAAACGAGTCCTAAATGACATATAATGACACATATAGGCATGAAATTAGTGAATCTAACTACAAAGGTGATTGGGAAACAGCCTAGGATGCAAGAATAACTCACCAAAGGAGTGTTAGAAGCAAGTTAGGAGGCTAAAAGGGTGTTCACGGATGGGCTTGAGGTGTTCACGGCCCTATGGGGTGTTCACGGCCCAAGAACACATGAGTGTTCACGGCCCAAGATGAATGGTTCACGACCCACTTGATGGTTCACGGCCCAAATGATGAATGGTTCACGGCCTTCAGAGGGTTCACGTCCCATAAATAGTGAAGAAAACTTGAAGATCTTGTTGTTTGGTGAGTGTTTGAAGGCTCTTTGATGTATTCCAAGAAGATGGTAACAAAAAGGGATGAAAAAAAGGGAAAGATGAAGTTCTTGTGGATGATACTTGAGAGAGATTTGAGAGGATCACGGCCAAGAGGTGATAAATGAATCAAAAATGAAGTATACTATATATATAAGGATGGTTCACGGCCTAAGAGGGTTTCACGGTTGTGAACATGGTTCTTGGCCATGAACCTCACTTGTTGAGGTTTCATAGCTCGAATGATGTTCTAGGCTCTTGGTTCTTACATGGTTCACTTCCTAACACGCAACCCTTACGTATACTCAGTCTAGAAACCTATAAGTTTGACCTTAATTTGATGTGTTTGACCTAATCCAATAAAAATTTTCGGGTTGTGACATCATCCCCCCATTAGATGGAATTTCGTCCCGAAATTAGCTTTCTTAGCAGGACCCTTGGGGTCATGCTCCTCTGAATGGTAGAATATCCACTCGTAGACCTGGGCGACTTTGCCCTGAAGTTCATGATAGGATTCATACCTGGTCCATCTATCAGTACCTCGTGTATACAAGTCGTATATAATTAAGATTAGTAAAACAGTCGGATGTGCGACTCTGCCCCAGGTCCACAACTAGACAAGGAACATGAGATAGGGCGGAAACACACATACTAAATCCTCATAATCATAATTATATACCACTCTCACGTATACACTTAAATAGTGATAGGTGGACTGTATTCGTCCTTAGCCTCTGTGCTTGAACTTGATCTGCTGGATGAGTGGTAGTTCAGAAAGGTCTGCTGAGTATACGTCGGAAAGGTTTCGGAAGGTAAGGTACTCCTCGCATGTGTACTGCGGGGTTTAGAAGACAAGAGACAATTTCTGAGGTCTGGGTCGGGTTGTCGTTACGAGTGACGGGGGTTTCGTTAATCGGTCGGTTAAGGTGATGAATTTTTGAAACACATGAACTTGGTATGGTGAGGACTACGCCAATGTCTGACGAATGATGACGATAGACTCTTTATAGAAACAAATGTTAGGCCGATTTAAAGGAAACTCTTGTTATACGATGGTGTATCCCGAGTGTGCTCGATAATGTATTCTGTGTAGACTTTCTAGTGCTTTTAGTTTTCTCCTTGATATTACCACTGTCACATATCGTACTGCGATAAGCGAGTACTAACAGTGAAAGCGCTTTGATAACTAGTGTCGCCACTCTATATTATGATTCTCCTCGGTACCTCTATGATCGCTTGGCATATGCAAGTTATTTATAATTAAGATGAATAAGACGGTCGACTGAGTGACTCTGCCCTAAATCCACAACCAAACAAGGAACAGGAAATGAGGCGGAATCACTCACTCTAAGCCTGCAAAATCTTAGTTATACATAACCCTGATGTACATACTAAGCCATCATAGCTCACCTGAACTGATCTTTAGTTCTCTTATGAAAGCTGTGACTTGTTCGAACGAGTAAGTTATTATAATTACTTTTTAGTTTCCTCCATTTTTAATCTTAATATAAAATATAAATTAAATCTTTAAAGTAATTTTATTTAGAAGACGTACTGCTGTTCGCTGGTGGTTCCGGGGCAGCTTCTCCTGTGGTGATCATCAGAATTCGTGCATCCGCCCTAGTGTTCTTCGTTATCGGGCAGTCGTTCTTGTAGTGCCCAATCTCACCACAACCATAGCAGGCCTGATTTACTTCTACTACGGGGACTTGGGAGATCAGTTGTGCCGGCGCCCTGCAGAAACGGGCAGTGTGCCCCTTCATGCGGAAATTCATGCACTGCATCTCCTGACAAGCTCCGGTGTGGTGGTAGTTACACTTACCACACTTAGGGAGAGTTCCAGCATATCGACTGACAGACACTAGACTGGCAGTTGTTGTGGCGGCGTGTACAGTTACTACTTGTTGCTCTTGCGGGGGTTCCTATGTTGTTTGTTCCTTCCTCTTTTTCCCCGACTTTCGTTTATAGTCCCCTCCCTTATTTGGCTCGGGAATAGGGACTACCACGCCATGGCGGACTCCATGGTAAATGAGTCTCTGGGCTAGGCGTTTGGCGCCATCGAAGGTAGTTGGATTAGAAGACAGTACACCCCCTGAATTGGGGTAGATAAGCCCCAGATGTACTTTTCTATCTTTTTACTCTTTGGGGTAACCATCCCGGGGCACAGTACTGCCAGTTCACTAAACCTGTCAGTGTAGGCCATTATGTCTGAGCCGACCATGGTATGCTCCCATAGTTCTTGCTCCAGTTTTTGAACTTCGCCCCATGGGCAGTATTCTTCCAACATCATCTCTTTCAGGTTCTCCCAACCCATAGGGTTAGCCACTGATAGGGTCAGTGACTTAACATGGCCATTCCACCATGTTAGGGCTCTGTTGGAGAAGGTGCAGGCAGCCAACTTCACCTTGCTCCCTTCGGGGCACAGACAGATTTCGAAAACTGAATCTGTTTTCTCGAACCATCGCATTAGAGCAATGACTCCCCTATTTCCACTAAAGGATTTGGGTTTGCAGTTCATGAAGTCCTTGTACGAACACTCTCGTGGGTGTCCGTGGGTAACTCCGGGGTTAGTTAAGTGGGTACCGCTACCAGATCCACTGGTACTACTTGCATGGAATAGAGTTATAGCAGCTGTTACTGCGGTTGTTACCGTTGCTTGGAGAGCAGCAAGATCGAATTGTGGTGGTGGATTATCTGTTGTGGTATTGACTACGCGCCTTACAGGTCTATCGCAAGGCATCTTTTGCTAGAATGAATACAAAGATGAAACGGAGATAAGTCTATAGCAGTGTTTATAAGCCGAATGCTGACTAACTAAGTTATCCTAGTTCTGAGTGTATTCGGTTCTGACTTTCATAGGGTTCTGAAAAACAATTCATAATGGGAATCTATATAAAATAAACTTTATGAATCAGAAGTGGCTATCCTCGAATGAATTTCTATGAATTGAAAAACTGATACCAGCTGAACAAAAAGAAATAATTCTAACACATAGTGTGAGTAGTGTATTCACTAGCTCACTAAGTCATTTTAGGTTTTTATTTATTAGTTTGACGCATAGGACGTTTGGTTTCTTTGGCCGACCCCTCCTTGGAAAAGTCCTCATGAACCTCTTCTTGTTCCTCCTTGACTTATCTGCTGACTGCTATGATGGAGTGGTTACATCTATCTAGGTTTGTCGTGCAAGAATGGGAGTGTCTAAAGAATCTACGAGATTAAGTGAAACATTATGGGGTGATCCTTACCGGGTCCTCCTATAATTGTGTAGTGTATATAAGTTGTATATAATTTAAGATTAAATAGACCTTAAAATAAGTGATCCTACTCTAAAACCACAACCAAACAAGGAACAAGAAGTAGAGCATAGATCACAAATTCTAAGTCTATAAAATCTCAATTATATAAAACCTTGGGAGTATACACTCCAGAACTATAGACATACAAGAAGGGTCTTTTAAGTTTTCACATAAGTTATTTATATTGCCTAAAATACTCTTATAGTATTTTAATGTAATGAAATTGGTAAGTTTTAAACTTGTTGTTATCTTATAAAATACTCCCATAGTATTTTAACTTTATGTTCTGGTCTAGAAATCCTTCGTATATAGATTTAGGTAAGTTTTAAGTCTGTTTCAACACCACATCACTCCCAAACACATGTTGGTCATATCTCAAATAAATATAGTTGATCAGGCTATATTGATCACATATATGATTACATAACTGTCCAGGTTTGACGGTAGCGTCCAACCTTTAAATACTTCTGTTTTGTTCTTCTTGTGATACTTGTTCTAGTATGTATATACATATTGTTGGATAAGGTGTCTAAGTCCATAACTATATATGGTATGTACTTGACCCGACCCGGCATGGTCCATTTGGGTTGCACTTCACCGGAACAATTTGTATGGATAGTCTTTTGAGAATCGTATATTTATGATTTATTAATATATTATATGTTATAATATATTAATATGAAATCACAATATTTAATTAGTATTGATCAAAAATTAACTTGGAATTAATTTGGTGATCAAAAGAGACTAGTTAAATATGGATTCTAATAGTATGGGCCAATAGATTATTTAGAATGGGCTCAGCTTGCATGGAAGTCCATGGATAGTCCATGGAGCTTTTAACCCATGGATCCAATGGAAATGAAAGGTCATGGGTATTAGGGTTTACATGGATGTAACCCTAATCCTCCATACTATATAAAGAAGTCCAAGACTCTAGAAATCGGACTAGTGTTTGAGACTTGACGCATAGCCGATTTTGTGAGCTTAGTATACTCTCTCAATAACTTCCAAGCAGTTGTGGTGATTTGTGATTCTACTTGATGTTGGGTTTTGAGCATTCTAACACTCCTAAGTGTACATGCAACCCTAAATACCTTGGATCTATGTTTTCTCTATTATACATGCAAATATGAATATTCCAAGGTATTACCCTAACTACCATACAAAACATTGATTCATATGTAATATAGCAAGTTATAAGACATACCTTTTGATGTATCATGATTCCATGAATCTTAAGAGCCTAGTGCCCCAAGTGTGACACCTCAAATGGTTCACACAACATCAAATACACTTAGAATAACTTGAGAGAAATGAGACACTTCATGAAATCGGCTTGCCCTCACCATTCCTTCATAGTGCTCTCATGGTGTCCAATTTTTGGGAAGAATAAGATGCTTATATAATGTGTCACAATTAGGGTTACACCATGTAAACCCTAATTGTCATGGCCTTTCATTTCCATGATCCATGGGTACAAAAAACACCATGGAGCATCCATGGAGCATCCTATGGGTTTTAGCCCAACTTGATAATCCATGGAGCATTAGCCCACTATACAAGTATGGATGATTTACACAATCAACCCATATATTGAATTAGTCTCCTTTTGATCACTTAATTAATTCCAAATTAATTTTTCATCAATACTAATTAAATAATCTTATTAATATATTACAACTTATAATATATTAGTAAACCTTAAGTGTTATTTCTCTTATTTTAGTCTATCCAAATGCATGATGCCATGTAACCCAAATGGACCAAGCCAATCGGGTCAAGCACATACCAAATATAGTTATGGACTTAGACACTAATCCAACAGTCTCCCACTTGGATAAGTCTAAAACTATTATTGCGTATGACTTCAAAACCCGACTAGCAATCATAGCTCTTAAAAGCTGCTGCCGTCGAACTCTGAACAAATCAATGACGTGTCCATCAGATAAGGGATCATATATTCCTCCATTATAGATATCATATGGACTGAGACATGGATTATAATCATTCTCTCTATCCATTTGTTGTTTCCCGATTTCCGATTTATGACGACTGACTAATTGAACAAATCAAATCAGTCCTGGCTTAGCCAAGCACTCATAAGTGTCACCATTAAATCATCGAGGAGCCCACAGATATCGCTTTTATCACTTTAAGGGTAAAAGGAATGGATAAACTTCAGCTCATATGACTTGTTCTACTACTTGTTGAATCATACACAAAGGCACGTTTTATAACATCGAGTTACCAATGCGTTTTCGTGCAATCAATGTATAACCAACTCATAGGAACAACTCATATCTCTAGGTTTGAAGAATATAAGATATTATCGTCTCATGATCACTCGTGATAAAATCCATAAAGTGAGTCAAATGAGCGTGGGTTGAATCCAATACTCAGGACTTATGAGCACTCATGAATGTTGTAGCAACTCTTGCTATGTCCCATACCTTGGACATCTACAATCCAGCTTCATGACAGTCTTGATTCATATCTACTTCCAACATATGACCGACTGTGGATGGTTTGAATAACTTAGTCTTCTGGAAGAAAGACCTAGTTGTTCTGGAAGTCAAAACATGCAAAGTGAAACACAAGAATAATTGAATCCAATATGGTCTCAGAACTTCTGAATATAAATAGAAGACCTTTTATTTATCACCATATTGATTACCCATCATTCATTGCATACTGTTTCAAACTATCAACTTTATACTTGAATTAAAACAATAGTTGTCCCATGCTCCAAGCATGTACACTATGTTTTCTAAACACTAGTCATGCCATACACCAAGTATGCACACTATGTTTGTCTAAACAATAGTTATGCAATACACCAAGTATGCACACTAAGTTTGTCTATGATCTTTACTCTTTGAAATAGATCGATTGAACATAATTCCAATCATTCTCATTTCACAATCCCAATTCCTTACCGCAAATGCAGGAATTCCAAATCCTCCCATTTACCTAAATCTGTTAGATTCTAAACTTATATGCATTGATCATCTTGTAATGATTATGCACAAAGTCACAAAGACTTGTCCATAGACATTACAGAGTATTCCAATGGAGATCATTCCATGGAAACGAAGTCTCAAATTCAAAGTATATTGCTTTAAACATCCTTCTTGCATTAAGTTTCCTAATCTTACATAGATTTAATGAATAACTTCCACGTATGGGAACATTTCCATATTCCCATTTTGACTATCACTCCTGAACAAGAGTTGCCTCTTTTCAGAGTATGTCAATATGGTCCTTCCAAAATTAACACTATACTTCCAACTGTCCCTGAGCAACCAATCTTTGGTAAACCTTAGATTGTCCTCGACAATTGCTTAATCAAATTAGTCATATCCAGTTCTAGTACTATTTCCCTATATCCGATTCATGAATATTGTAGCACATGCAATCGACCCTATATCCGAAGCATATGGGACACGATTCATGATGTCTCACAGAAAGACATGATACTAGACCAGTTTTTTTCTATAATATTTCTATTTCTATTTTCCAAGTTCTCATAATTCAGATTATGAAAAGGGATGCCGTAATCATAATCGAATTTTAGAACTCAAATAATGGTCCCATATATAGAATTTCCTTATGTTGAGCCATTCCAACATAAAATTCATATATATATATATATATATATATATATATATATATATATATATATATCCTTGACTAAAGATGACTAAAACCTCAATCTAAGCTTTTAGAATTGAAATGAAGTATAATTTCCTCTCCCTTAATTATAGCAAAACAACTTTTTCCCAATTGAAACTTTTTGTTTTCTATAATTAACATTGCTAATTTGCAACACTTATCATAATTATCATACTCCCACTAACATCAAAATTATTAGCATAACACTTATGCTCCCACTAGCTTTGACATGTACTCAGAAATCAGCTGTACTTCAAGAAATCAATACTTTATTGACTTTCTTACCAAAGTTCAGACTTCTGATACGAAATGCTTTGATAAAAAACTTTATCAAAATCATACACCTTTCCTTAGATAGCACACATGTGTGTCTAAACAATTTCAGAACTATGAAAAGGGATGCCGTAATCATAGACTCAATTATTCAGACCTTTGCCATTCCTCACAAGTCCATGTTAGTGTGTCGGTTAACCACACACGCTCCACTAACGACTTTGAGAATGTGTGACAACCCGAAATTTCTATTCTGAACAACAATTCACTTCAATAGAAGTCATAACTGTTTCTATTAACTTTTGAGCTGTGTAGAGTCAGTTTGAGTGTTTTAAAGGTTAGTACTTCAGGAGATAACTGGAGAGAGGATGCCCTAGGGTTTATTGTGCAACAATAAAGTTTACGGCCTAAACATGGTGTTTATGGCCGTAAACCCCAAGGGGTATAAAAGTGACACTTAGTCATTTTTAACACTTTTTCACCATTTCAAGAACTAGAACTCAAATCCTCTCAAGTATCATCCGATTTTCCTTCTTGATCTTCTACTTTGTAAGTGTTTCTTGCCCTAATTAGTTGATATCTTACTTAATCTAGTGATCTTACATCATTTCATCCATGAAATCATTCCATATGTGTAGATCTTCAAGTGTTCTTAGTTTCACCAAGAACACCAAGAACACACACTAGTGTTCTTGGACTTTTAACACCCTTTCAAGCTTCCACATAGTAAGTACTCTTAACTTGGCTTGTTATAAGGCTTGTTACACTTCTTAATCAACTAGAAAACACAAAGAAACACAAGATCAAAGGTGTTTACGGTCCAACATGTTCTTGGACTGTAAACCCTAATGAATGGGCCATTATGTTTGCTAGTCCCTTACCAAGCCTTGGATACTAGTCTAGGTCATATCCTTGATGTGCTTAGGACCCTAAACATCAAAAAGATCATGAACCATTAGGGTTTACGGCCGTAAACACATGGAGAAATGGTCCATGTGTCGTAAACTCCATAAAGGGGTGAAATGATGCCACAATCACTTCCAAAGGCTTAGACTTGAAGTAGGAATGCTTCTTATGACCTTATAAGCTTCAAAACAAAAAATGGTAGAATTACCATGAGTTTACGGCCGTAAACTAATGGGTTTACGACCGTAAACTCCAAGGGAGTTGGTCACAAAACCGTAAACTCATAAAGAGTTTACCCTTGGACCCTAAACTCAAATGCAAGACCCTACAACCCTTAGATGCAATCCTTAGTACTTATAACACTTAAATCAAGTGTTTTTCATGTCTTAGGATGTCTTAACTTGATTAATTAGTTGTTAAATAACTAATTGGATACATATATGTGTTATTATATGTTAACTAGGATCCTTGTGTGTGTTCAAGTCTTCACTTGACACTTAGCATCCTATACCATCCGTTCATCCAAACCACTCACTACAGGTGAGTTCATACCCCTTAATCAACCTTTTAAATGTTTTTAAATGCTTTTATGGGGGGGAATACAAGTTGAACTATTATAGTTATTATATCAATCAGATGTGATTAATAACTACCAAACAAGTGGATTTCTTACTTTTCAAACTGTGTTATCAAACAAACTACTTTAAACTGTTTTACAAACTCTTTTACATGTCCAATACTTTTATTAAACTCTTTTAAACTTATATTCTGTTAAATGTGTATCTATATAGATATAGTTATATAAGTAGGATTGAAAGGACTTAGGACTAATAGCTCACCTTACCTCCTGTTCCTCGTTTGGTTGTGGACTTAGGGTATCGGTTGTTTGTCCGAAGGTCGTTTAAATCCTAGTTATATATTATGTATATGTATATAGATATAAAAGTTCCTTCTTTCCATTCAATACCTTTGGGTAGCAAGGGTATACAAACATGTTCATACATACAAACAACATCACTAGTAAACTATAATAGGTATAGTTTAGGAAGTTACTAATACTATTACTAGAACAATGAAACATACATTACAATACATCTAGTACATACTATACATTGTACAAGAAAACATACATGCTAGACAGAGAGAGAGCAAACAATACCATACAGAGAGAACATACATACATACCAGACAGAGAGAGAACATACAATACAGCTAGTACATACAATACCATACAGAGAGAACATACATACATACTAGACAGAGAGAGAACATACAATACAGCTAGTACATACAATACATTCACAAGTGCACTAATACAGTTATATGAGCCATGTAATGGGGTATGGCATCACCTGTCATGGCTCGTTTTGTATCCGAAATCTCCTTAAATGGAGAGCGTTGAGTTTGTGTATAGATCTATACTGGATTGACTATCCTACACCTTGCTGCTCGCTACAGTGGGACTTGCAAGTCTACGGGTGCCAAACGTCATTTCTTCCGACGTCTTACATCGTCGTGTTTATAGTCGGTAGTATGGTACAGGCCGATCACATGGTACTTTAAATAACAATTGGTTTAAGGTAGTTAGTACAGCAGTACTTACTTAATACAACACTACAGTACTATTTCATTTTCCCATTGCATTCACTTTGTGATCTTCACACAATAAACAGTAATGTAAAAAAACTATATTTTTGGTTAATGATAGTCAAGATTTGGGAAAATACATACTCTTACAAGAGACACACACACAAACACTTGATGCCTTGGTAGAAGGCTACTTTTAGTAGAAAACATAGGGATTTCTAGGAGAGTACAAACATCTTACAAACATCTTACAAACATCATACAAACACAGACACTAATATACTTATGATCTCACCAGTTTTAAAGCTGATAAACTCTTTCAAAATAACTTGTATTCTCAGGTCACCAGTAGACAGGTACCGATGCCAGGTTTTGAGAAGATGGAGCTCGTTCAAGACTCATCTTTTATTTTGATTTATATTTTTGGTGTCTATTAAACTTGACAGAACACACTTGTATTAAATTATATTATTAATGCAATGGATGATGTTGTTGCTTGTTTACTACTTTGTATTGTTGTGATACTGTACATGACGTCCTCCACCCCCGAACGATTCCGCCGTTACGGTTTTGGGGTGTGACAGAATGAAAATATCACACTTGCTATCTACCTAAAATCTACTTAGTGAAAGTGTTTCCTCATCATCATTTTCATGAATCAGAGAGAAACCTTATGACACTTAGATTTTTATGGTGTATGTGTTCCTATCCATGTGAATTTGTCAAAACCATAATCACAAGACAAGGTTAGTGACAAATCCAAACTCATATGGATTGAACTTGTGCAGTCTTAACTTCTTGCCACCTGGCAGCTCAAGGGCCTGCCATTGCTTCCAAGTTGTTATGCAACCAATTGAGAACTCTCAGAACTCATATGCAAAATCAATTTTTACTGGAATGGGCACATAAATAGGAATATGTCAACACGATAGGTTATAAACCTCACGTCGTGTGCTAGTGTCAAACTACAGGTTTTTATGCTTGATTAGATCTTGAAATTCTTTCAGGATCTTTAAGACTCTCACTGTCCTCTTGACATATAAGACTATCTTGCCAAATATTCAAGAGATAGTGCAGATTCTTTATCAAGACAAACACTTCACACAATTGACCCTAGTTTGTGTTTGTTTTATCCAAAACATCACAACTTACCAATTTCAAATGTACAAGAGTAGAAAACATTTTACTCTTACATTTGACAAGTGTTATAAACCTTCTTTAAGATGTGTCACTCAAGTTACAATCTTGGAGTATGACTCTAAGACTTGTTTTGGAAAGGAAGTATGACTCATCTTCTTGATTTAACCATTTCAACAATTCATGACTCCTCTTCTTAGCCATAAGAATGCACTAAGGTGTCCATAGAAGACCAATTGTGATATGCTTCTTTAATCATTAAGATGATCAGAAAACATGATACTAAAGTACGCTCCCATCTTTTCAGATTTGAGAAACTTTTATCCTTCTGCCTAATTTGATTCTTTTCATTCGTTCTGCCATACATCGAAACTTTTCCAATGTTTCAGAATTATACTTAAACTTGTAAGTATAACCATATTTACTAGGCTTTAGTAAATCATGACGAATATTCTTATCGATTTTTTTTGTGGTGGACTTGACCAGTGCACAAGAATGTGTACTCGATCCCTTAGTCCTTCACTTGACTCACATATACATGTGAATAAGGAATTAATCTTAATTTTCCAAAGATGAAAATTATCATTCATCATACTATACAACTTGCATGATTTCCAAGTTTCTATCCAACTGAAACCTTGGGTGATGAGAATCTTTCCTTATTTGGTAAAATTAGACACTACCACAAATGAAAGAATCAAATTCATATTTCCATTATTACTAGAAATATACAAACATCAATTTTCCATAAGTGCCATTGCAAGGACATATAAAATAAAACAAAATCTTATTTATTTATCAAATGCGGAAAAACTTTCCTTACAATGCAACTTTAAATGGAAACTATGCTATTACATATTTCCTAGCAATCTATCATAACTCTCTAAGTAGTAGCTCAAGAATCCGATCTTTGAACCATACGATTGAAATCCATCTTCGCGATCAGATTCAACATACTCTTTTTCTAAGTTCCCTTCCCTTTGCTTGATCCTACCATACATTAAAAATGTATTAAAAATCTTCAAATAGGAACTTAAGAGAGTTAAATAGTGGACTTACCTGAAGCAGAGTCAAGCTTTTTGACTAGACCTTCTTTCATATCTCTCAGGTAGTTAAGGCAACTTCGCAACCAATGCCCCTTCCTTTGGCAATAGAAACATATGGACCCTTTGGGAATGGTGCACTGGACTATCTCAGACTTTCCTTTCTCTTTACCATTTGGTCAACCGAGTTGACTATGGCCAATCCCTTTCCATTGGGAAGAGAAAGCTTTTCTGGATATCCAATGTTACCATTTTCAAAGTCCATGGAAGTTTAGGAAGTTGATCTTCTAATCAAATTTCCTCTACCAGTGCTCCAAATCATTGCTGATTCAGCAGCACAAGGCAAATAGATAAGATCATTAAGGGTCATGTCATAGTCTTTTACATAGTGGTCCATAAAGAACTCACTATGTGTCTTAGGAAGTGATTAGTCAACATCCAACTTCCTCAAGACTTTGACACCCAACTCTCCCGGCTTGTCAATAAGTGACTTCATCTCCAAGATGTGAGCACACATAGACCTTGCTTGCCAATAAGGCTTGAGTGACCTTGAACTTGTGGGTTAGGGAGAATATTTGGAGGAGGTGGCGGGAGTGAAGAATGATTTTCGGGACATCATCTTCATAAGGAAAATTTGTTCCAAGAGCTTTGGGAAGATCATAAATGTCTGAACCAGACATCTTTTGGGAGATATTCAAGATAGTTGATTTAAAGTCCTTAATATCACACCCAATATGAAATATTAAGGCTAGGACCCAACACAATATTTTATAACTTGGAAGAGGGATGCTGTAATCCAAGCTATAAAATATTTGAAGGTAGGCGAATGACGATTCACCAATTTCCACCATGAAAAATGAAATAATTTATTAGGTTTTAATTGGATTTTAAACTCCTAGATCTTTTGAGATTCATTGAACTTTTCAATGGCATGTTTCAATATCGAGTGTGCCCTCTCAGGTTTTGTGACTGGGATGCCGAGGATCACAAAACAAGGTGTGAATAACCATGCAAATATACTTGGTACCCTTAATATTTACCCCTCAATCGATGTGTCGGTTAACCACACGTGCTCCACCGATACTATGATAAACATTAAGTTACCCTTTGCCTACCGTGTTAAATCAAGCTAGTGTGCTGGTTAACCACATGCGCTGCACTAACCGACTTAGAATTAAAGTATTCATAAGGGAAAAATTTTCAAATTCCAAAACTTGAGGGCAAGTTTTTGAAACTATTCAAAACCATTCAATTTCCATAACTTATGTGTTTAAAGTAGTTTTAATACAAAAAAACTCATCAAGTTCCATAACTTGAGGACAAGTTATGGAAGACTTTAAACTAATAAAATAATATGACTTTTCTTTATTAATAACCTATGGAAATATTTATGAGTTTTATGAATCTTAAATGTGACTTTTCATATAACTTGAGGACAAGTTACAAAAACACATTTTAGAACCAACTCTTAGATTAATTTGGATTGAAAACAACAAGTTCACATAACTTTCCTATTAATCTAAGCAACTCATAAGAACAAGATAATTCATTCAAACTTTCTTTTTTCATGTAATTAGCCTAACCATTAAACTAATACAAAACATGAATCTATTGACAATTATCTTTGAAATTGGATTAGCATGAACATTACCACATCAAAAACAGGTTTATAAGTTGGAAAACAGCTTAGGGTAATGTTCCTAGTCCAATTCCAGCCAAAACAGTCGAAGATATGCTGTCTGGGGGTCCAACTCGTCGAGTGCATGAACCAACTCGGCGAGTTGGATGAATTTAGCCTTGGACTCGTCGAGTCTCTTCATGGACTCGGCGATTCTGCTGAGCAGACAGCAACAAACTTCGATTTTTCAGCCAATTTTGCAAGTATAACAAGAAAACAAGCCTAGGCTCTTATACCACTGTTAGGTTTTGAGCATTCTAACACTCCTAAGTGTACATGCAACCCTAAATGCCTTGGATCTATGTTTTATCTATTACACATGAAAATATGAATATTCCAAGGTATTACCCTAACTAGCATACAAAACATTTATTCATATGTAATATAGCAAGTTATAAGACATACCTTTTGATGTATCTTGATTCCATGAAGCTTAAGAACCTAGTGCCCCAAGTGTGACACCTCAAATGGTTCACACAACACCAAATACACTTAGAATAACTTGAGAGAAATGAGACACTTCATGAAATCGGCTTGCCCTCACCATTCCTTCATAGTGCTCTCATGGTGTCCAACTTTTGGGAAGAATAAGATGCTTATATAGTATGTCACAATTAGGGTTACACCATGTAAACCCTAATTGTCATGGCCTTTAATTTCCATAATCCATGGGTATAAAAAGCACCATGGAGCATCCTATGGATTTTAGCCAAACTTGATAATCCATGGACCATTAGCCCACTATACAAGTATGGATGATTTACACAATCAACCCATAAATTTAATTAGTCTCCTTTTGATCACTTAATTAATGCCAAATTAATTCTTGATCAATACTAATTAAATAATCTTATTAATATATTAGAACTTATAATATATTAGTAAACCTTAAGTGTTATTTCTCTCATTTTAGTCTATCCAAATGCATGATGCCATGCAACCCAAATGTACCATGCCAATCGGGTCAAGTACATACCAAATATAGTAATGGACTTAGATACTAATCCAACACTTGAGGCATCCACATTATTGGTGCTAGGCCCTTAAAGCTCCAAGCAATCAACTACAAGAAAAGTTATGTATTTCTATCTAGTTTTTATTGTATAAGTACCATCAATGGCATGCTTGATAGGACAATGCTTTGGAAATCAACTTTGCATGTATAATAGAGAAAACACAGTTCCAAAACCTCTAGGGTTGTATGTGCACCTTGAGGTTGTTAGGATGCTCAAAACCCATCAGTGGTATCATACGCTAGGCTTGTTTTCTATTATATTGTTGCTTATTTGTGATTTTGCAAAGCTGTTTTGCTGTCTGACTACTCAAATCGGCGAGTCCATGAATAGACTCGGCGAGTTGATGCTTTTAGCCTTAGACTCAACGAGTCTGGACCTGCACTCGGCGAGTCTGATGAGCTGACAGCAAACTAGTCGAGTTTTTTGGCCTAAATTGGGTTAGGATCATTACCTATAACTGTTTTTAATGATTTGAACTATTTTTTATGATATGGTAATGTTTATCCTAATCTAATTACAAGGCAATTGTAATAATTTCAAGAATTAGTTAATATGATTATGCTTAATGTCTTGAAGATTGATGATATGAATTGCTTTGTTTTATGAGTTTGAATATGATCATGCATTCTTATTTGATTAATTGTATCCATGATGTTTATTAATGGAGTCCATAATTTGTCCTCAAGTTATGGATTACCAATAGTCCATTTCTTTAAAAGAGTAATTAAGAACTCATAGGTTATAAACATGAAGAGTCTTCATTTTTAATAGGCCATTAAACTCACAAGTTATGAAGTTGAAAAGTTTTGAAGAGTTTCAAAACTTGCCCTCAAGTTTTGGAATTTCAAAAGTCTCACACATTATTAATTTAATTCCAATCCCTAGAGTTTTAAAAGTTAAAAATTCAACCCTTATACTTTATAATATTATAAGTTAATAATATATATATATATATATATATATATATGTATATATATATATATATATATATATATATATGTATAAGATCAAGTCATTCTTACCGTTAGTAGGCCTCATTCACGAAGCCGGACTATAAGGAGGGTATAAGGTTGTTGTGTATAAAATGACAGCTTAATAGGTGTCCACTCTCACCCACCGCTTCCTTAACTGGTGGAGGGTCATTAGCCGAACGGGTAGGAAAAAGACTATAATTCTCATTAAAAGTATAATGATAAATATAAAGTAACTAAACCTTTTTTAAATTCCCAATCTTAGTTACTTAGGAAAATGTGAATTTGGTGCTAACGCATGAAATTACACTTTGTACCTTACCAAGTCTTTAGTGGAGCGTGTGTGGTTAACCGGCACACTAGCTTGGATTACAGCATCCCTCTTCCAAGTTATAAAGTATTGTGTTGGGTCCTAGCCTTAATATTACATTTGGGTGTCTTATTAAGGACTCTTTATCTAATCTAAACTTGTCTTTCTTCTTTTCAAATGTCTTCCAACAATGCATCTGGCTCGAACCCTACCGGCTCCTTCTCTCTCATGAATCTTTGTAGGAGAGTCATCTTTGATGGTTCAAAATTTAATGATTGGATCAGGAACATCAGGATGGTCACACGTTACGAGGACAAGGAATATGTCCTCGATAAGGAGCTGAAGGAACTTGATGAGTCATCTGCTACTCCACAGGACGTTGCTGATTTTAGGGAACATGAGAAAGATGCCACCAATGTAGCTTGTATCATGCTTGCCACTATGGCACCTGAACTCCAAAAGTACTATGAGATCTTCTACCCTTTTGAGATGTACCAGGATCTGATGGAAAGGTACCATCAGAGTGCGCATGAAGAGAGGTATGAAATAATTGCCTCCATGATAACAACTAAGATGAAGGATGGAGAGTCCATCACGGGCCACCTACAAAAAATACAAAGATATGTGGACCGTCTGCTCAAACTGAATGTGAACTTTGATGAGGAGCTGGCTATTGACATCATACTGCACTCCTTACCTCCCTGTTATGATCAGTTCCGCATGACCTATCATATGAATAAGGAGGAGGTCACCTTGAGCAAGCTTCAGGGACTTTTGAGGACTGCTGAAAGCAACCTCAAAGGGAAAATTGTTGTTTCTACTCCTACCACTGCCCCTGTTCTGGCAATCGGGCATGGAAAAGGGAAAAAGAGGAAGTCCCCTTCGAAGGGTACCAAGGGAAAGTCTTTTGAAGGCTCCTCTTCAAGTGGAACCAAACGTGGTTCTGCTACTCCCTCTTCCAACCCAAAAGAAGCACAATGCTTCTATTGTCAGGAAAAGGGGCACTAGAAGCGAAGCTGCCCCAAGTACTTGCAGGATATAAAGGATGGGAAGATCAAGCCCTCCTTTGCACGTATTTACACTATATTGTCTAATAACTCACCACATACTAATTCTTGGGTCCTTGATACATGGTGTGGAATTCACATTTGTTCTGATTTGCAGGGACTAAGAAGAAGCGAGGAAGTGGAGCACGAGAAGATAAACTTAATCATAGGGAATAGGAAAGCATCACATGTCACCAAGATTGGAGTTTACACTTTATCGCTAAGTAGTGGGTTAACATTAGATTTGAATAAATGCTGTTACTCGTCTGAAATGGCGAGAAATATTATTTCTTTTCATGGCTTGTACAAACAAGGTTGTAGTTTTTCATTTGATAATGAATGTGGTGCTATTAATGTTTTTTATAATGATGTGTTTTATTTTAAAGCATTACCTTGCAATGGTGTATATGAAGCTGTGAATGTTGTAGATAACTTAGGAAATAATGTGTTGCATATTGATTCTTCCACTAGTTTGGATAAGGCATCCATGTGGCATTGTCGTCTTGGACATGTCAACAAGAAGCGCATAGGCCAACTCCAGAAGTCTGGAGTTTTGGAATCATTTGACTTAAAGTCGGATGATAGTTGCGAGTCTTGTTTACTTGGAAAAATGACAAAGTAACCCTTCACTTCTACTTGTGCAAGGGGTGAGGGTTTGTTGGATCTCATCCACATAGATGTGTGTGGACCTTTCAAAACCGTCACAAGGGATGCTAACCGCTTCTATGTGACTTTTACTGATGATTATAGTAGATATGGTTGTATCTACTTAATCAAGCATAAGTCAGAAACCTTTGAAAATTTCAAAGAGTTTAAACAGGAAGTGGAGAATCAGCTGGGCAAGAACATTAAGATGCTTCGATCCGATCGAGGTGGTGAGTATCTTAGCACAGAGTTCCTTCACTATCTTAAGGAATCTGGAATTGTTTCACAATTGACACCTCCCAGGATACCACGACTGAATGGTGTGGCTGAGAGGCGCAATCGAACCTTGTTGGACATGGTTCGTTCCATGATGAGTCGAGCTTCGTTACCAATCTCATTTTGGGGGTATGCCTTAGAGACTGTCGGCCATATCCTTAATCAAGTCCCTACCAAGAAGGTTGCCAAAACACCTCACGCGATGTGGACTGGGAAAGTACCCACTTTAGACCACATCAAGATTTGGGGTTGCGAGGCTTTTGTGAGGCACGAGACTCACGATAAGCTCGAACCCACATAAATCCTTTGGTTACCTCTTCTACAGACCTAGTGAGAATGTGCTCTTTGTAGCAAGGAGAGGAGTCTTTCGTGAGAGAGAATTGATAAGCCAAGGAAACAGTGGGATGCAAATTGACCTTGAAGAGCTTCAAGAGTCAAGTGGTGAAGGAACCTCGAACCCTAGCAATCAACCTGAGGAGGAAACTCCTGTTGAATAAACTGACGAGCCCATACCTCTGAGATGTTCCACTAGAGTTAGGAATCCGCCTGAGCATTATTATGGTTTCGATATTACTGCAGAAGGTGATACATTTATCAGTGATAGTACCCTGGTAAATCTGGATGAACCTAAAAACTATAGGGAAGCGATGGCAGGCCCCGAGTTTGCTAAATGGAAAGAGGCTATGGATAGCGAGATCCAATCCATGAATGACAATCAAGTTTGGAACTTGGTTGACAATGTACCGGGTCGTAAGACAGTCGGGTGCAAATGGATCTTTAAGAAGAAGACTGGCATGGATGGGAAGGTACACACTTACAAGGCGCGACTGGTCGCGAAGGGCTTCACTCAAACTCCGGGAGTTGATTATGATGGAACCTTCTCTCCAGTAGCGAAGATTAAGTCTATTAGAGTTATGCTAGCCATTTCTGCATTTCATGATTATGAAATATGGCAAATGGATGTCAATATCGCTTTCCTTAATGGAAAGTTGGCTTAAGATGTTTACATGAGTCAGCTAGAGCATTTTGTCAGTGCAAAGTATCCTGATAGAGTGTGTAAGCTTGAGAAATCCATTTATGGATTGAAACAAGCATCTCGCAGCTGGAATCTTTGTTTTGATGAGAAAGTCAAAGAGTTTGGTTTTTCGAGAAGCGAGGATGAGTCATGTGTATATGTCAGAGCTAGTGGGAGTATAGTTAGCTTTTTGGTACTGTGTGTGGATGACATACTACTCATAGGAAACAACATCCGAACCTTCCAGGAGGTTAAGTCCTGGCTTGGGAAGTGTTTCACTATGAAGGACCTTAGAGAAGCTGCCTATATCCTAGGGATAAGGATATTGAGAGACAGGAGTAAAAGACTAATTGGACTTAGTCAGAACACTTACTTGGACAAGGCGTTGAAGAGGTTCAACATGCAGAATTCCAAGAAAGGTGACTTACCGATCCAGCACAATGCCAGACTGAGTATGACTCAGAGTCCGAGTATAGAGGTTGAGATAGCTGAGATGAGTCGATTACCATATGGTTCCACTGTTGGCTCGATCATGTATGCTATGACTTGTAATCGCCCTAATGTGGCCTTTACTTTGAGCATGGTCAGCAGATATCAGGGGAACCCTGGCAAATCCCACTCGACTCTCGTAAAGAATATTCTCAAGTACTTGCGAAGGACTAAGGACTGGGTCCTTAACTTCGGTGGGAGTGATGACTTGAGAGTGTTAGGGTACAGTGACGCCAGTTTCCAGACAGATAGGGATAATTTCCGCTCTCAGTCGGGGTGGGTCTTTACCCTAAATGGAGGAGCAATTACTTGGAAAAGTTCCAAGCAGGAGACAGTAGTTGATTCAACTTGCAAATCAGAGTACATAGCAACAAGTGAAGCGGCGAAGGAGGCGATATAACTGAAGAACTTCATTGGAGACCTTGGAGTTGTACCAGCTATAAAGGAGCCTATGGAGATTTTCTGTGACAACAATAGTGAGGTGGCCTTAGCCAAGGAACCAAGAGATCATGGCAGATCCAGACACATTGACAAAAATATCACTTCATAAGACACAAGATAGAAAAAGGACTCCTCGTGGTAAAGAGGGTATCGTTAGAAGATAACCCAGCAGATCCCCTCATGAAGGGACTGACTAGGGTTAAGCATTTGCAGCATGCAAGGAGCATCGGGCTGAAAGACGATATTAGTTTTAATAATTAGATAGCTATTTGTAAAACTTGTAAAATGTAATTGACATTTGGTGATTAAATAAAAGTTGTTATTTGTTTATGAGTAAAGTGTTACTATCTTGTGCCAATCGTTTACTATGGTTTCAGTTTTGCATGTTTTGACTTCCAGAATAATTACTTTATTCAAACTCTCCACAGTGAATCATACTTTGGAAGTAGGTATGAATCAAGATCGTCATGAATTAGGCTTGTAGATGTCTAAGGTGTTTAGACATAGCAAACGTTGCTACAACATTCATGAGTGCTCATAAGTTCTCAGTATTGGATTAAACCCACACTCACTTGTATCACTTCATGGAATTTATCTCGAGTGATCGTGAGACGGTAATATCATATAATTCTTCAAACTTAGAGATATGAGTTGTTGACTATTAGTTGGTTGTACATTGGTTGTACGATAACACATCGGTTCCTTTTATCTGTTCCTTTTAGTCCTTGGAGGATTAAAACATGCTCTTGTGTATGATTCAACAAGTAGTTAGTATAAGCATATGAGTCGAAGTTTATCTGTTCCTTTTAGTCCTTAGAGGATTAAAAGCGATATCTTGGGCCCCTCGATGATTTTGTTTTGACCTACGTACCGGGCCCGGTCAGAGCCTAATTCATGTGTTCAATTTAGTTCTATGTCAAACAAATCGGAAATCGGGAAACAAACTGTTGGACAATAAGTACGACATTGTTCCATGTATTTTTCCGGCTGATATCTTGAACAGAGGATTATGTGATCACTTATCTAAAATGGCACTTCATAGTTCAACAGAGTTTTAATAGCTACGATTGCTGGCCGATTCCTGAAGTCATACTTGCAACTATAGTTATCAGACTTATTCAAGTGGGAGACTGTTAGATAAGGTGTCTAAGTCCATAACTATATTTGGTATGTACTTGACCCGACACGGCATGGTCCATTTGGGTTGCACTACACCGGAACAATTTGTATGGATAGTCTTTTGAGAATAGTATATTTATGATTTATTAATATATTATATGTTATAATATATTAATATGAAATCACAATATTTAATTAGTATTGATGAAAAATTAACTTGGAATTAATTTGGTGATCAAAAGAGACTAGTTAAATATGGATTCTAATAGTATGGGCCAATGGATTATTTAGAATGGGCTAAGCTTGCATGGAAGTCCGTGGATAGTCCATGGAGATTTTAACCCATGGATCCAATGGAAATGAAAGGTCATGGGTATTAGGGTTTACATGGATGTAACCCTAATCCTCCATACTATATAAAGAAGTCCAAGGCTCTAGAAATCGGCACTAGTGTGTGAGACTTGAAGCATAGCCGATTTTGTGAGCTTAGCATACTCTCTCAAGAACTTCCAAGTTGTTGTCGTGATTTGTGATTCCACTTAAGGCATCCACATTATTGGTGCTAGGACCTTAAAGCTCCAAGCAATCAACTACAAGAAAAGGTATGCATTTCTATCTAGTTTTTATTGTATAAGTACCATCAATTGCATGCTAGATAGGACAATGCTTTGGAAATCAATTTTTCATGTATAATAGAGAAAACATAGTTCCAAAGCGTCTAGGGTTGTATGTGCACCTTAAGGTTGTTAGGATGCTCAAAACCCATCACATATAAGCAGGTATTTATACTATTATTATATTTTATAAATGTACTTTAGTTAGAGCACTTCGGCCCCATTGTATTTATAGTTGTATATCTTTTATAGGTTGATATACTTAGTTCACTATAAACAATGCTCTGATACCAATCTGTCACGCCCCATACTGGAACAGCGGAAACGTTCGGGGGCGTAGGAGGTCATGCTTAGTATCACAACACATGCATCATAGTACTCGAAGTAACAAACAACCATTGCATTAATATTAAAGTGTTTATAATGTATTAGATTCACAAAAGATTGACTCCAAAGTAAATAACAAAACAACCATCTTCTGAATCCCTGAGTGCGTATCTGTCTACTAGTTTCCTGAGAATACAAGTTAGTTTGAAAGAGTAGATCAACATTTAAGCTGGTGAGTTCATAAGTGTTTTAGTTATAAAAAGTATACTATAAGTTATTTAGAAAAGCTCGCCTGTTCCTCCAGAAAATCCTATATTTTCTGAGGTGATGAATGATGAGTAAAAATGACTCTACAATTCCTTCTATGAGTACTAAATGGATACAAGTTATATACAATTTAGAGTAAACAGACAACCGATTGTGTGAATCTGAACTAAGCCCACAACCAAACATGGAACAGGAAATGAGGCGGAAGTCACACATCCCATTGTTTATTAGATCTTCATTGTATATAACCCTGGTGTATTCATTTGGTACTTACGGAGTTAACTGTAATAGTTCTATTATATTTGAAGAAAACGTTCCTTTAAGAAAATCATATATTTCCTTTAGTAAAATGGTAACGACAATAGTTCCTTCTATAATCACTTAGTTTATACTAGCTATATATAATCTAATATCGAACGGATAGTTAAATGTATGAATCTGCCCTATGTCCACAACCAAACAAGGAATAGGAAGTAAGGCGGAAAACACACATTCAACTGCCTATCAGATATTAATTATATATAACCCTAATGTATAAATTAAGGCATTATAGAATTAACCATTTAAGGTCCTTTAAGTTATACTGGTTTAATAGAGCGTATCAAACCCTTTTTAGATAGGTTTCTAGTTTCACCTACTTAATGTTCTATCCGAAAAGTATGTTTTTGTACTAGAAAGCGGTATACTGAATTTGTATGATGTGACCCGACCCATACGTGTTACTCCCTATGATTACTTGGTGTATATATATATATATATATATATATATATATATATATATATATATATATATATATATATATCAATATAGAATAGATAGTAGACTGTGTGAATCCGCTCTAAGCCCACAACCAAACAAGGAACAGGAAATGAAGCGGAAAGCACACATTCCACTGTATGTCGGATCCGATTAATATGTATCCCTAATGTATCTACTGGGGAATCATAAAGTTAGCATTATAGGCCCCTTTCAAACTGAATGTTCATGTTATTAGGAAATAATTTGCATTACTCGATGTGAGAATATCACTATATAAATGTAATGGAAAAATGAAGATATACAGAAGTGTTGTATAAAATAACTACTGAAATACTAACTACCTTGAAACCATTTAGTTAAATTAAGGTAAATTGTGATGAGGTTATAACCATGCTTGATTGACTAGTATAAAACACGACGATCTAAAGACGTCGAAAATGGTATGACATTTGTCACCCGTAGACCTGTAGGTCCCACTGTAGATAGCAGCAAGGTGTAGGATGGCCAATCCCGTATAGATCTATACATAAACTCACGCTCTCCCTCCAGGAGGCTCTGATTACAAAACGTGAAACAACGAGTATATTGCTATGCCATGAAGTAGTGGCTCACATTATTGTTATCTTGTTCTTCTTATAGTATATATATGTTCCTTCCTGTTCTAGTTATAGTATGTATGAAGTGACTCGTGTATGAAATGACTCATGTAATTTTCACTGATCTAGAAGTAGTAAGTAGTAATCCTCTAAACTATACCTATTATAGTTTACTAGTATGTTTGTTTGAACTGTTACTGGCCTGTAGAAAAGTCTCAATTATCTAATGCGCTAAGCATGTACTTTAAGAACAGAGTTTTATAAATAACAATCTAACATCTTTTAAAAGAGTTTTTAAATTTATTTACTAATTTATAAAAGCTTAAGAATTCCTTTAATGTGATGGTTATTACATGTAAATATTAACACAATATTATTCTGTTCAACTTGTATTCCTCCCCCCCCCCCTTTAAAAGCATTTAAAAACATTTAAAAGATGGATTATAGGGGTATGAACTCACCTTATGTAGGTGATTCAATTGAAGATTCGAATAAAGATGATAAGTTCCACGAATGAAGTCCCGAGGCACAAATGAGTCCTAAATGACATATAATGATACATATAGGCATGAAATTAGTGAATCTAACTACAAAGGTGATTGGGAAACAGCCTAGGATGCAATAATAACACACCAAAGGAGTGTTAGAAGCAAGTTAGGAGGCTGAAAGGGTGTTCACAGCTGGGATTGAGGTGTTCAAGGCCCTATGGGGTGTTCACGGCCCAAGAACACATAAGTGTTCACGGCCCAAGAGGAATGGTTCACGGCCCACTTGAAGGTTCACGACCCAAATGATGAATGGTTCACGACCCACTTGAAGGTTCACGGCCCAAATTGTCACACCCCCAAACCAGAACGGCGGAAACGTTCGGGGGCGGAGGACGTCATGTATAGTATCACAAAAATGCATAATAATAAACAAGCAACAACATCATCCATTGCATTAATAGTATAATTTTAATACAAGTGTGTTCTGAAGTTTATAAGACACCAAAAATGAAAAATCAAAATACAGACGAGTCTTGAAAGCTCCGTCTTCTCAAAACCTGGTCATCTGTACCTGTGTACTGGCGACCTGAGAATACAAGTTATTTTGAAAGCATAGATCAGCATTAAAGCTGGTGAGTTCATAAGTATTTTAGTGTCATTGTTTGTATAAGTTTGAAGAAAGTGTTTGTAAATGTTTGATATAAATGTTTGTAAGTGTTTGATGTAAATGTTTGTAAACTTCCTAGAAAATCCTATATTTTCTACTAAAGTAGTCTTTTACCAAGATTCAACTGTTCTTTATGTTTGTTCTTTTGTAAAAGTGAGTATTTTCCCAAAGTATGACTATCATTACCAAGATATAGTTTTCATTACCGTTCATGTGAGAAGATCACAATGTGAATGAGATGGGAAAAATAAAGATGTACTGTAGTTTTATCTAAGTGACTACCAATGTACTAACTACCTTAAACTTGTTTGTTTAATTAAGGTAAAATGTGATATGATTGTAACCATACTTGATCGACTAGTATAACACGACGTTTGAGATGTCGAAATGATATGGCATTCGTCACCCGTAGACCTGCAGGTCCCACTGTAGCTAGCAGCAAGGTGTAGGAGGGTCAGTCCCGTATAGATCTATACACAAATTCACGCTCTCCATCCAGAAGACTCTGGGTACAAATGGTGACGCAACAGTATATTGCCGAGCCATGAAGTAGTATCTCACATTATTGTTATAGCATTCTTGTATTTGTATAGTATGTTCTAGTGTAGCGTATGTTCTCTCTGTCTAGTGTGTAGTCCTAAGTCCATAACTGATACCCTAAGTCCACAACCAAACAAGGAACAGGAAATAAGGCGAGTTATCAGTCCTAAGTCCTTTCAATCCTACTTATATAACTATATCCATATAGACATGATTTGGCAAAATATAAGTTTAAAAGAGTTTGATAATAAGTTTTTGTATATAAAAGAGTTTGTAAAACGATTTGAAGCAATTTGTTTGAAAACACAGTTTGAAGTATAAGAAATCCATCTGTTTGATAGTTATTAATCACATGTGATTGACATAATAACTATAATAGTTCTACTTGTATTCCCCCCATAAAAGCATTTAAAATCATTTAAAAGATAAGTTAAGGGGTATGAACTCACCTGTAGTGAGTGATACCAATGAAAGATCGGCTTGTAGGATGCTAAGTGTCAAGTGAAGACTTGAGCACAACGGATCCTAATAAGCATATAATGACACATATATGTATATAATTAGTGTTTATACAACTAATCATGTAAGGAAAACATCCTAGGACTTAGGAAACACTTAGATTGAAGTGTTAGAAGTACAAAGGGTTGCATCTAATGGGTGTACGGCCACATAAATGTGTGTACGGCCACCAGGTGTACGGCCACTTGGGTGTACGGCCTGGTGTGTGTGGCCTTGGAGAGTACGGCCGTACACTCCTTGGAGAAATGGTCAAAAAGTGTATTCCAAGGTTCTATCTTGCATCCCCTAAGTGTTCTTGATCATGTGCTAGCATAGAACATGAGTTTGAGGCCAATATTCACTAAACAATGGGGTGTACGACCACATGAGGTGTATACGACCGTACACTCCTTGATGATCATGGTTTGGACGATTTCTAAGGAGCATAACTAGTAAGTAACAAGCATAGGAAGTGGTACTTACGATATAGAAGCCTTTATGGGTGTTTGAGGTCCAAGAACTTAGTAGGTGTTCTTGGTGAAACTGAAGAACACTTGAAGATCTACCAAAATGAAGTGATTTCATGGATGACATCAATGATCCTTACTTCATAGTGAAAGTAATCAACAATTCAAGGGAAGAAACACTTACAATCTTGACGATCTAGATGAAAAATCGGATGGTAGTTGAGAGAGAAATGAGTTCTTGGCTTAGGAGTGTGAAAAGAGCTAAATGAAGGTTAAGTATCTCATTTATACATGAGAGTGTATGGCCAGAAGGGGGTGTACGGCCGCACACCCAAATGTATGGTCGTACACTCCTCATGTTGGAGTGTTTGGCCATTTTGGGAAGTGGTGAACTTGTGGAACCTAATTCTAAACCCTAACATTGAAGGTACTAGGCTTAGAACACTCTAATTGACCCTAAACAATGCTAGAAGATAGCAAAAAACGAGTCTAACCTTTATTGATTTAAATAATTGTACAAGATAGAAATTTCGGGTTGTCACATCATCCCCCCGTTAGAGAGAATTTCGTCCCGAAATTAGAGTTTAAACAATTAATCTATTACAAATAACTACGTGAAAAGATGAGGATATTTCGGTTTCAACTGATCCTCGCGCTCCCAAGTGAATTCAAGTCCTCGCTTGGCATTCCAGCGAACCTTCACTATCGGGATACGGCTTTGTTTCGTTTGCTTGACCTCTCGGTCCATGATCTCTGCAGGTTCTTCCACGAAGTTGAGGCTCTCGTTGATCTCGATCTCGTCGAGTGGGATTACAAGAGTCTCGTCGGACATACGCTTTTTCAAGTTCGAGACGTGGAAAGTAGAATGTACGTTACTGAGTTCGCGAGGTAATTTGAGTTTGTAAGCTACAGGGCCGATTCTAGCGAGAATTTCGAAAGGCCCTACGTATCTTGGATTTAGCTTTCCACGCTTTCCGAAGCGTATCTATCCTTTCCAGGGTGAGACCTTCAATAGAACACGGTCACCCACCTGGAATTCCAACGGTTTCCTTCTCTTGTCTATGTAGCTTTTCTGTCGGTCTCTAGAGGCTTTCAATCGTTCACGAATCTGAACGATCTTCTCTGTCGTTTCCCGAATGATTTCCGGACCT
This sequence comes from Lactuca virosa, assembly GCF_052849685.1. Classification (NCBI taxonomy): domain Eukaryota; kingdom Viridiplantae; phylum Streptophyta; class Magnoliopsida; order Asterales; family Asteraceae; genus Lactuca; species Lactuca virosa. The sequence goes on from NC_136434.1 coordinate 259,002,540, forward strand.
GTGAGAGTGCTGTCAGGAACTCGTCCTTTAGCTAACTGCGTGTTGCCCACCTCAGCCCAGCACAAAGGGGATATGCACTTACGACCATAGAGGGCTTCAAATGGAGCAGCCTTTATGCTCGTGTGATAACTATTGTTGTAGGAGAGCTCGACAAGGGGTAGATGAGTATCCCATGCCTTCCCAAAGTCTATCACGCAGGCTCGCAACATATCTTCTAAAGTTTGAATAGTCCTCTCACTTTGTCCATCGGTTTGTGGATGGTAGGTTGTACTCATGTCCAACCTAGTTTGTAGGGAATTTTCTAGCGACTTCCAGAACCTCGAAGTGAATCTACTATCTCTATCAAAGATAATGGATATGGGAACACCATGCAACCATACGATCTCCCTAATGTATGTTCTTGTTAGTTTTTCCATCTTGTCAGTCTCTTTGATAGGCAGGAAGTGTACGGACTTTGTTAACCTGTCTACAATCACCCAAATAGTATCGAGACCACCCGTTGTCTTGGGCAACTTGGTTATGAAGTCCATCGTGATCCGCTCCCACTTCCATTCAGGTATCGTCGGTTGCTGAAGTACACATGATGGTTTCTGGTATTCGACCTTAACCTTGGCAAGTAAGGCATTTACTCACGAAGGTAGCAATCTCTGCTTTCATGTTAGGCCACCAGTATAACTTTTTAAGATCCAGATACATCTTATCTGAACCTGGGTGGACGGAATATCGAGTGTTGTGCGCTTCTGTCATGACTAAGTCTCTGAAACCACCGTGTTTCGGTGTCTAGATCTGATCCATGATGTATAAGGCTCCGCCACCCTTGATTTCCAAGTTATTATCCATCCCTCTCAGGAATTCACCTGCCACATTTTCAGGTTTCAAAGCTTCGAGCTGAGCCTCCTTAATTTGTGTGGACAAGTGTGAATGGATAGTCATAGTCAATGATTTGACTCTACGACCAGAGTATTCTTTCCAACTCAGGGCGTCAGCTACTATGTTAGCCTTGTCGGGATGATAACAAATTTTGCATTCGTAATCACTGAGTAGATCGACCCACTGTCGTTGTCTCTGTTGGGTTTTGAGCAAACTAACACTCCTAAGGTGTTCATGCAACCCTAGAAACCTTGGATCTATGTTTGTCTAAAATACATGCAAAATAATTTTCCAAGGTTCATAACCTATCTAGCATACATGGGGTACTTTTAAACATAGAAGATACTAGAAGAATTACATACCTTTGTTAGTGAGTTGATTCCTTGGGAGTTTGAGGGCCAAGCACCAATAATGTGAATGCCTCAAATGGAAATCACAAATCACCACAAACTTGGAAAACTTATGAGAGAGCACTCTAATACTCTAGAAATCGGCCACACCTTATGCACACACACACATAGTCTCTTTTCAAGCACCAAAAGCCTCTTTATATAGTGTAGATGATTAGGATTATGAACCATGCAAACCCTAATAACCCATGTCTTTTACTATTCCAAGGATCCATGGGTTAAAAGCTCCATGGATCATCCATGGACTCCCATTTAAGCTTAGCCCATTTCCTAATGAGTGTTAGCCCACACCATATAAATATAATAGCCCATTATTTAATTAGTCACCTTTTGATCACTAAATTAATCCATAATTAATTTAAGATCAATACTAATTAAATAATACAATTTCATATTAATATATTATAACTTATAATATATTAATAGGCCGCAAATATACTCTTCTCATAATATTATCCATATAAATAGTTCGGGTGAAGTGCAACCCAAATGGACCATGCCGGGTCGGGTCAAGTATATACCAAATAAGTTATGGACTTAGACACCTTATCCAACAGTCGCCCACTTAGATAAGTCTGATAACTGTATTTGCCTATATAGCTTCAGGAACCAACCGACAATCGTAGCTCTCAAAAACTCTGTTGAACTATGAAGCGCCATTTTAGATAAGTGATCACATAATCCTCTCCTCTCATGATATCAGCCGGACAAATACATGGAACAATGTCTTACTTATTGTCCAGCAGTTTGTTTCCCGATTTCCGATTTGTTTGACAAAGAACTTAATCGAACACATCAATTTAGTTCTGACCGGGCCCGGTACATAGGTCAAAACAAAATCATCGAGGGGCCCAGATATCGCTTCTATTTCTAGAAGGAACAGATAAACTTCGACTCATATACTTGTTCTACTACTTATTGAATTGCACACAAAGGCACGTTTTATAACATCAAGTTACTGATGCGTTTACGTGCAATCAATGCACAACCAACTCATAGGTAACAACTCATATCTCTAGGTTTGAAGACTTATATGATATTACCATCTCACGATCACTCGAGATAAATTCCATGAAGTGATACAAGTGAGCGTGGGTTTATTCCAATACTCATAACTTATGAGTACTCATGAATGTTGTAGCAACCATTGCTATGGCTAAACACCTTTAGTCATCTACAATCCCAATTCATGACAGTCTTGATTCATACCTACTTCCGACATATGACCGACTGTGGAGAGTTTGAATAAACTTATTATTCTGGAAGTCAAAACATGCAAAGCTGAAACAATAGTAAATAATTGACAATGATAGCAACACGTTACTCATAAATAAATCACAACTTTTATTCATCATCAAACGTCGATTACATTTTACAAGTTTCAGTAGTAACTATCTAATCTGTAAAACTAATACCGTCCCTGAGCCCGATGCGTCTCGCATGCTGCAAATGCTTCACCCTCATCAGTCCCTTCGTAAGGGGATCCGCAAGGTTCTCATCTGACGATACCCTCTTTGCCACGAGGAGTCCCTCTTCTATCTTGTGTCTTATGAAGTGATATTTTCTGTCAATGTGTCGGGATCTGCCATAAGCTCTTGGTTCCTTGGCTAAGGCAACCACACTATTGATGTCACAGAAAATCTCCATAGGCTCCTTAATAGCTGGTACAACTCCAAGGTCTCCGATGAAGTTCCTCAGCCATATCGCCTCTTTTTGCCGCTTCACTCGCTGTTATGTACTCTGATTCACAAGTCGAATCAGCTACAGTCTCCTGTTTGGGGCTCTTCCAAGTGATTGCCCCTCCGTTTAAGGTAAAGACCCAACCTGACTGAGAGCGGAAGTTATCCCTATCAGTATGAAAGCTAGCATCACTATACCCTACTACTCTCAAGTCATCACTCCCACCAAGGGTAAGGATCCAATCCTTAGTCCTCCGCAGGTACTTGAGAATATTCTTTACCGCAGTCCAATGAGCCTTGCCAGGGTTCCCCTGATATCTGCTGACCATGCTCAAAGCGAAGGCCACATCAGGACGGGTACAAGTCATAGCATACATGATCGAACCAACAACGGAAGCATAAGGTAATCGACTCATCTCAGCTATCTCATCTTCTGTACTCGGGCTCTGAGCCTTGCTCAGTTTGGCATTGCTTTGGATCGGTAATTCTCCTTTGTTGGAATTCTGCATGTTGAACCTTTTCAACACCTTATCCAAGTAGATACTCTGACTAAGTCCAATTAGTCTTTTACTCCTTTCTCTTCATATCCTTATCCCTAAGATATAGGCAGCTTCTCCAAGGTCCTTCATAGAAAAGCACTTCCCAAGCCAGGACTTAACCTCCTGCAAGGTTGGGATGTCATTTCCTATGAGTAGTATGTCATCCACATACAGTACCAAAAAGCTAACTATACTCCCACTAGCTCTGACATACACGCAGGACTCATCTTCACTTCTTGAGAAACCAAACTCTTTGACCTTCTCATCGAAACAAAGATTCCAACTTCGAGATGCTTGTTTCAATCCATAAATGGATTTCTCAAGCTTGCACACTCTATTGGGGTACTCTGCACTGACAAAACCTTCTGGCTGATTCATGTAAACATCCTCAGCCAACTTTCCGTTAAGGAAAGCGGTTTTGACATCCATTTGCCATATTTCATAATCATGAAATGCAGCAATGGCTAGCATAACCCTAATAGACTTAATCTTTGCTACTGGTGAAAAAGTTTCATCATAATCAATACCCTGAGTCTGAGTAAAACCCCTCTCCTAGCCACAAAGACCACATTCTCACTGGGTCTGTAGAAGAGGTAACCAAAGGATTTTTGTGGGTAGCCGATGAAAATACACCTTTCACTTTGAGGTTCGAGCTTGTCATGAGTCTCGCGCCTCACGAAAGCCTCGCAACCCCAAATCTTGATATGGTCCAAATTGGGAACTTTCCCAGTCCACATTTCATGAGGTGTTTTGGCAACCTTCTTTGTAGGGACTAGATTAAGGATGTAGGCGGCAGTCTCTAAGGCATACCCCCAAAAAGAGATTGGTAGCGAAGCTCGACTCAACATGGAGCGAACCATGTCCAACAAAGTTCGATTACGCCTCTCAGCTACACCATTCAGCTGTGGTGTCCTGGGAGGTGTCAATTGTGAGACAATCCCACACTCCTTAAGATAGTCGAGGAACTCAGTACTAAGATACTCACCACCTCGATCAGATCGAAGCATCTTAATGTTCCTGCCCAATTGATTTTCCACTTCCTGTTTAAACTCTTTAAACCTTTCAAAAGTTTCTGACTTATGTTTGATTAAGTAGACATAACCATATCTACTAAAATCATCAATAAAAGTCATATAATAGCGATTAGCATCCCTTGTGGCGGTTTTGAATGGTCCACATACATCAGTATGTATAAGGTCCAACAAACCCTCACCCCTTGCACAAGTACCAGTGAAGGGTGATTTTGTCATTTTTCCAAGTACACAAGACTCACAACTATCATCCGACTTGAGGTCGAACGACTCCAAGAATCCATCCTTTTGGAGCTGGCCTATGCGTTTCTTTCTTACATGTCCAAGACGACAATGCCATAAAGATGCTTTATCCAAGCTAGTAGCAGAATCAATACATAATACATTATTTCCTAAATTATCTACAACCGATACAGCTTCATACACACCATCACAAGGTAATACTTTACAATAAAGAACATTATTAAAGAAAGCATTAATACTACCAACTTCATTATCAAAAGAAAAGGTAAAACCTTGTTTGTACAAAGCATGAAAGGAAATAATATTCCTCGCCATTTCAGACGAGTACACACATTTATTCAAATCTAACTTTAACCCACTATCTAGCAACAAAGTATAAACTCCAATCTTGGCAACAGGTGCAACCTTCTTGTTCCCCATGATTAAGTTTATCTTTCCGTGCTCCACATCCTCACTTCTTCTTAGGCCCTGCATGTCACAACAGATGTGAATACCACAACCTGTATCAAGAACCCAAGAATTAGAATATGGTGAGTTATTAGACAATATAGTGTAAATACCTGCATGGGATGGTTTCACTTTCCCATCCTTGACATCCTGCAAGTACTTTGGGCAGTTTCACTTCCAGTGCCCCTTATTTTGACAGTAGAAGCATTCAGCATCCTTAGGGATGGCAGAAGGAGTGATAGAACCACCTTTGGTTCCAGATGAAGAGCCTTCAAGGGACTTTCCCTTGGTACCCTTCGAAGGGTGCTTCCTCTTCTTCCCTTTGCCTTGCCCGATAGCCAAAACAGGGGTAGTAGTAGGAGTAGGAGTAGTAACCGACTTACTCTCAAGACCACTTTCGGCAGTCTTCAGAAGTCCTTGAAGCTTACTGAGTGTGACTTCCTCCTTGTTCATGTGGTATGTCATACGAAATTGATCATAACACGATGGCAAGGAGTGCAAAATGATATCAATTGCAAACTCCTCAGGGAAGTTCACATTCAGTTTCATTAGACGGTCCACATACCTTTGCATTTTCTGCAAGTGGCTCGTGATTGGTTCGCTATCCTTCATACGGGTAGTGATCATGGAGGAGATTATTTCATACCGCTCTTGACGAGCACTCTGATGGTACCTTTCCATCAGATCCTGATGCATCTCAAAAGGGTAATAGTCCTCATAGGACTTTTGGAGTTCAGCTGTCATGGTGGCCATCATGATGCATGCCACCTTGGTGGCATCTCTTTCATGTGCTTGATACTCAGCGACCTCCTCAGGAGTAGCAGTGGACTCATCAAGCTCCTTTAGCTCCTTATCGAGGACATATTCCTTGTCCTCGTAACGAGTGACCATCCTGATGTTCCGGATCCAATCCATGAAGTTGGAACCATCAAAGATGACCCTCCCACAAAGGTTCAAGAGGGAAAAGGAGCTAGTAGGGTTAGAGCCCGAAGCTTTGTTGTTGGAAGACATCTTTAAAGAAGAAAACAAGTTTAGATTAGATATATCGAATCCTTAATAATACACCCAAATGTAATATTAAGGCTAGGATCCAACACAATATATTATAACTTAGAAGAGGGATGCCGTAATCTAAGCTATAACATATTTGAAGGTAGGTGAATGACGATTCACCAATTTCCACCATGAAAACGAAATGAATTATTAGGTTTAATTGGTTTTGAAATTCCTAGATTCTTTTGAGATTCATTAAACTTTTCAATGGCATGTTTCAATTTCGATTGTGCCCTTCAAGTTTTGTGACTGGGATGCCGAGGATCACAAAACAAGGTGTGAATAACCATGCAAATTCACTTGGTACCCTTAATATTATCACCTAATCAATGTGCCGGTTAACCACACACGCTCCACCGATCTATGATAAACATTAAGTCTCCCTTCGTGATCCTTACTAGTCCAAGTTAGTGTGCCGGTTAACCACACACGCTCCACCAACGACTTGGTAAGGTACAAAGTGTGAATTTCATGGGTTAGCACCATATTCACATTTTCCTAAAGTAACTAGGATTGGGAATTTATAAAAGGTTTAGTTACTTTATAATATTCATTATACTTTTAATGAGAATTTAAAGTCATTGTCCTACTCGTTCGGCTAACGACCCTCCACCGATCAAGGAAGCGGTGGGTGAGAATGGACACCCATTAAGTTGCCATTTTATAGGCAACAACCTTATACCCCCCATATAGACCGACTTCGTGAATGAGGCCTAGTAACGGTAAAACGACTTAATCTTATACATATATATATATATATATATATATATATATATATATATATATATATATAATAATTAACCATTAATGTTATAAATAGTATAAGGGTTGAATTTTAACTTTTAAAACTCTAAGGGTTTGGAATTAAAGTATATTAAAGTGTGTGTAACTTTACAAATTCCAAAACTTGATGACAAGTTTTGAAACTATTCAAAACTTTTCATTTCATAACTTATGAATTAAAGGTTCATAAAATGAAGACTCTTCATTTTCATGTAACTTATGTGTTTTAAGTGTGCATAAATGAAAGTGACCTTTGGAAATCCATAACTTGAGGACAAATTATGAACTCCATTAAAACACATAAATGATCAAGAATTATCAATAAACAATTTAGCAAATAATTCCTATGATCTAACAATAATTCATAAGAACATGAACATCATATCAAAAATTCCAAGAACATATGAACACATATCATCATGCAATTTTGATATAAGCCATTGTAAATGGATTAGCATAAACATTACACCATCTAAAACATGTTTTATAACACCAAAACAGTTTAGGGTAATGTTTCTAGTCCATTTCCAGCAGCAAAACTCAAAAATCTGCATTCTGAGGCTTCTACTCGTCGAGTGCACGAACCTACTCGACGAGTAGGATGAATTTACTCATGGACTCAGCGAGTCCGCCCATGGACTCGGCGAGTTCATGCTGCAGAATGCAGAAAACTTGAGTTTTTCAACAAGTTTGCATCAAGTATCAAACAAACAAGCCTAGGCTCTGATACCACCGTTGGGTTTTGAGCAAACTAACACTCCTAAGGTATTCATGCAACCCTAGAAACCTTGGATCTATGTTTGTCTAAAATACATGCAAAATAATTTTCCAAGGTTCATAACCTGTCTAGCATACATGGGGTACTTTTAAACATAAAAGATACTAGAAGAATTACATACCTTTGTTAGTGAGTTGATTCCTTGGGAGTTTGAGGGCCAAGCACCAATAATGTGAATGCCTCAAATGGAAATCACAAATCACCACAAACTTGGAAAACTTATGAGAGAGCACTCTAATACTCTAGAAATCAGCCACACCTTATGCACACACACACATAGTCTCTTTTCAAGCACCAAAAGCCTCTTTATATAGTGTAGATGATTAGGGTTATGAACCATGCAAAACCTAATAACCCATGTCTTTTCCTATTCCAAGGATCCATGGGTTAAAAGCTCCATGGATCATCCATGGACTCCCATTTAAGCTTAGCCCATTTCCTAATGAGTGTTAGCCCACACCATATAAATATAATAGCCTATTATTTAATTAGTCACCTTTTGATCACTAAATTAATCCATAATTAATTTAAGATCAATACTAATTAAATAATACAATTTCATATTAATATATTATAACTTATAATATATTAATAGGCCGCAAATATACTCTTCTCATAATATTATCCATATAAATAGTTCGGGTGAAGTGCAACCCAAATGGACCATGCTGGGTCGGGTCAAGTATATACCAAATAAGTTATGGACTTAGACACCTTATCCAACAGTCTCATGTTGAGCTCCTTCTGGTCGAATATGTTTTGTAGGCTTTTGTGGTCTGTAAGGATAGTGCTTTTCGTACCATACATGTAGTGTCTCCAAATCTTCAGAGCAAACACTACTGCTCCTAACTCAAGATCAAGTGTGGTGTAGTTGACCTCGTGCGTCTTCAGCTGTCTTGAGGCATGTTGAGAGAAAAACTTAGAGACACAGTTGAACAAACGTTAGAACAAGTAGATTGCGGAATAGTTAATCTCGAAGGATCTAAAAGCTCAACAATAATATTAATAAGTTAGAGTTAGATAGTTAGAGAGTTAGTTGCGGAAAAGTAAAGAAATAGAAATGACAACAATTGTTATATCAAGTATACACATAAGTTGATTCATAACAAGGAATGTATTCAAACCAAGTTAATAAGGAAGATCAAACTTAGTGATTAAGTCACGAAAGACTTGCTCAGAAGAGAGGTTATAATCAGTAGTATTCTAGTAAGATTTGAGAGTAAGAAGTGATGCGTAGTAAGATAGAGAGATAGAAAAGATAACTTCAGAGAAGTGTATTCAGAATAGATAGATGCGTGTATTGAGATAATTGAATACAAAGAGAACGAGCTCTATTTATAGAGACTCACGAAGTACAATAGATTACATCTCTAACAGTAGCCATGTAAGGCATACTGGACAATAGATAGTATTACAATAAAGACAAGTAAAGTAATCTAGTAAAGTGACTGCGGTAGGTAGAGACTCCGGATGTGGTTGCTGATGAAGGAGCTTGACTGCGGGTGCTTGACGACTGCGGTAGCTGAAGTTCAAGAGGGTCACTTTTATGATTCAACAATTTCCCCCTAAGTGACCTCTTTAACTTTTATTCAGCAGTCAAGTTTAAGAAACTTGATCAGGATCCACCAAAACTTCCTGATGTTTTCCAACCAGATGATTCTCCTTAAAATCTCGAACTTGACCTCTACAGTAGTGTGTTTTGATCTTTCAACTGCGGTTCGACAGATATCAAGTTGCTTTCTGGTGAGACGATGCATGGCAGTCATAGGAATGAAGTATTTGACATTATCGGTCTTCCTTTTGAAAATGACTCCAAGTTCAGGAAAATTGGTTGCACCTAAGGATCTTTCTTGATAGCCTTCGGTAGGCATCGGTGCAGGATCAAGTGGTGGTATATCAAATTTCTGGGCAATGGTGGGATAGATATCTGCATCGATTTTAGTAAAATCACAGACCGTTTCCTTCAGAAAAGTATTAGCCCTTTCAAGCGCAATCTTCATCTTCGGATGCTTCTCCGACTTGTTCTGAAACACTTTAGCTATAAGAAAGACTTCTTCTGGATTCATGCAAGGGAAGTCAGATTGGGTGCGAACATAGTTGTGTCCTCTTCTAGTGAGGGTGTACTGGATGAAGTCAGCCTTCATGAACTTCCGGACCTTGTAGTTCTTGACTGCGGATGGTCTATCGTTAGACCATATTTTCTCAATGGGAGAGGCAAGCTTAGCATAAAAAAGACTAAGTCTCTCAAATTCCATTGGCAGTCTTTTGTGGTCAGGAAGGCTGCAGTCAAATTGCTCAAACACTGTGAAGTATTTGGCATTTGGATAGATTGGGACATCCCAGTAACCATCCGAAGGAGGTTCAGCATAGGTGAGGTGAGGTCTGTAGTCTTCATCAAGCAGTCTGCGGTGAGGATTGATCCAAGAATTTATCAATGATTCGTCCATAATGGTATCAAAACCGCATTCTCTCCATATGAGCTCTGCCAGTTTAGCTGCCTTCCAATCTTTTTTCCTTTGGGAGGTGGCAGGAGAATCGTTTGAGCTTGGAGAGGACATGTGCTCAACCAGGTTTTTGAAGTGAGGGGGAGTCTCTGGTTTGTCAGGGTTGATCTCCTTTTGCGGTGGAGTGTTATGAGGAGGTGTAGTATGATGAGATGGTTGCGGTGTAGGAATTTTTTCCGTAATGATGGGGGGACTCTGATGCTGTGAGGTGGAGTGATGTGAATGATGGACTTCTTCTTCACTTCCCCCTCTTGAGGAATGCAACCAGGGGCGTCCTCAAGCCATTGACGAAGGCCATCAACTTTGGTAAACACGTTTTGAAATTGAGCTTTGAGGTCATCTGCCAGTTGTTGATTATTGGGGATAGAGGAGTTGAAGAGCAGTTTATGAATTTCTTTTGTGAGCTGAAGAATCTTGGGACCGTGGAAGTTGTAGTCTATTGATTGTGGCTTGAAGAACTGAGATTGTGGACTCATACGCAGTGTGAGTCTCAGCTATCAGTTTTTGAGACTGTGTGGCTTGATCCGCAATGGCTGCTTGGAGATCCATTTTGATTGCGGTTACCTCAGAGATGAGGCGTTCCGCAGCAGCCATGAAGTCCTTGTGATCTGCTTTGCGGTTGTTGTCAAGGGACCAGATTCCCATTTCGACTTTGAGAGAAATTCTCTCAGCAGCCAATCGCTCACGCGTTTCCAAACGCTCTATCCGTTCGATGAGAGACTGCGGTCCTGGGGTGTCTTCTGGTTGCGGTTGAGTTGGCTTGACCGCAGCTAGAATTTGATCAACTTTAGCTTGTAAACTCAGAAATTCTTTTCTCGTGACCGCATTCTTCTTCTTTTTCTTCTTCTCTTTGGGTTTGGAAGTTGAATGATGAGAGTCACTGGATTCCTCTTCTTCATCGATCATCATTAGGTCATCATCAGAGGGACTGGGCTTATTTACCTCCTGAATATCCTCATCATCAAGACCGATGGTGGGAGCAGAACTGACTTCTATTGCGGTTCCTTCGTCTTGTGATTCATGGACTGTTGGAGTTGGAATTGGATTTGGAGTTGGAGTCGGAGTTGGAGTTGCTCTGGAGGGGCCTGCACCTTCACCTGTTGCTTGGGCTTTAAGAATTGTTTCAGCCATCTCGGTCATCCAGTCTTGAACCTTTTGAATGGTGGCTACGGTATTGGCATTATTGATTGCATCTGCCCAATACTTATCCACTGACTGGATATCTTGTTCCTTTTGTTGTTGTTGCTTGAGCTGTTGTTCCTTGCGGGCTTGGAATGCGCTCTTGAAAGCGACATATTTCTTGATTTCTGACTCAGTTACTGGAGTGCAGCGTAACCATGAGTCATTTGATTCATCTCCGTCAAATCCTTGAAAGCGCACCGAAGTGTCCTTCGGGTCCACGGATCCCTGCACATTTATGCTCACCGTGCCTAAACCACCTGCTGCGGATGTAAGCAGAGTAGTATTTCCTGATCTTCCTTGGTCTCCTTGACCCGTTGTCAAGTTTGGCCTCGGCTCAGTTCTGGCATGGGCGGAAGAAGTGCCCTGCGGTTGGGGAGGTGTTTGAAGTGTTTGGGTTACGTTCAAAAGGATGGAGTGCAACTCCTCAGAAGAAAAGAAATGCAGTCGGGAAGCCCTGGAGACCTTAGGGAGTGCACCAGTATCATCCTCTTGGGAGTGAACTGGGGGGGGGGGGAGTCTCCACGAAGTGATGAAACAAACTCACTTTCTGAGCTTGAGTGGTATTCGATGGTGGTGGTGAATGGGTCTGCGGCCACCCCAAGGACTACCGGAGCCTTTTGAGAGGCTTCAGTATCGGTCCGGTCACGCATTTGGCAAGAGGTATCGGTTTTCCTTTTCTTAAGGATGGGAATTGGTTGCGCATCCTCATCAGAGTCACTATCAAGTGTGGGTGCGGTTGGTTTGGTTTTACGTTTCTTGGTGGGTGCGGTTGTTTTGGGAGCAACCTTCTTGGGGGTTCTTTGTTTCTTCTTGGAAGCCAATTGCTTTCTTCTTTGAGAAAGATTGGATAGAGTAGTGGAAGAAGGGATTGCGGTACCTTCAGGGTTAGGGATTGTGGATGGGTTTTGAAGAGGCGGGGTAGGAAGGTATGGGGCAATACCTTCCGTAGCCTCAATATGATATGAGACATCAGTAGTCTCAAGACCAAGAGTAGACATAATGTGGGTAGGAAGTCTTCGAATTGGACCAAAACAAGATTGATCAGAGGAAGGATTGTACCTTTTGAGATCCTTGGGGACAAAAAAATTGATGTCACTGCCCATGTCGATCCCTGCATCCGCATAGAGGTATGAAATGCAGAGGGACCAGAACCTTGCAAAAGTGAGTTCGGTTGGGTTCTCCCTTTGGCTCTCCTTGGGAATGTATTGAAGAAAGTCGTCCCATAGGATCTGCCCGTAGTTTACGTCGTGACCTGTGAAGATACTCCACACCAGCTCCAGAAGTTTGAGTCCCATATTGTCCGTGCCTCCAGTTCTGCCGAATAGACTGCGGATGACGAAGTGGTAAACAAATTGCCAGACTGCAGGCAGCTGGTTTTTCTTGAATTCACCAATTCCTCTAATCTTCTTTTGGTATCCCATCTGGTAAAGTGCCGAGACGACGTCTGTCATAGATGGGGTGAAAATTTTGATCGAGGGATGAACAAGGAGGTTAATGGTAGAAAGAAACTTTTCTTTGGACATAATGACCAAAGAATCGTTAACTAGGTTAAGATGAACTTCTTGTAGGTTTTCGAGTGGGCGATAGGCTGAAAAGGCACATTTGAATAAGGTTGAGATTGGGACAAAGTCTGTGAAAGCATCGAAGGGGCCAAACAGAGGATGGTTCTTCAAAAACTTGATCATCAGCTTGATCGGAGCATTGTAGGATGAATGATCTTCGAATATAGCTCTGAAGTTGCTTGAAGCAATCGTGGGAGAGTCTGAACCAGTAGGGTTTATTGATCCAGATGCCTTGGATTGTTTCTTGTAAACACCGGATTTCACCATTGTTGAAGCTTGAGAGAAAGAGTAGAAAACAGAGTGCTTGTGGATTTTGAGAGGGAGGATTCAATGTTCAGAAAGCGTAAAGTGTTTTCGGGAAGAAGAAGGGTTTATATAGGGGTGAATTGGAGTAGTAACTATTTTTACCCTAGGTAAAAGAAAGGATAGGGTAAAAGGTCGTTTGGAGGGAATCTTTGAATTGGGGATTAAATCTCAGCCACATAAGACGAAACGGTTTAAAAAAGGTTTTGAAATTTTACCAACATAGGATTTGCATTTAATGAAAAGTCAGACGTACATCATTACGTCAGGTGATCGTGTGGTGAGGGGACAAGAAGTTGTAACGGATGGGACGTGCTGGGTAAGAGGAAAAGACAGATTAAGGATGCGTTTATGGAAAAGCGTTCTTTTTGTCATCATACCTAAAATAGGTCTGACACAAGGTTTATTCAAAAAGGAGAATGAGACAGTTTCTCAAGGAATGTTTTTATATTATTAATGTTTTATTTAATGAAGGATCATTAAATAGCACACTATGATACAAGGGTTGATGAAACAGTTGTGAAATTATCAATGTGATTGCGGATGGAAACTTCATTGCGGATGACCAGATGTCATTGCGGATGATCGGATGTCATTGCGGATGGATAGATATATGACTGCAGTAGAAGAAACTGAGGAGAGCACTTGTACAAAAAGTTAGTAATAACAAACAATAAGGACCCATGAGCGATACGTATGATATATGGTTGCATTACATAGATTGCGGTACCAAAACCATCTGTCATAAGTAACTTTCAGTTAGAACCACTAAGGAGACCAAGGATGGTCTGCGGTATCTAATAATTCAAAAAGAATTGCGGGTTTGGATTCACCATTCCTAACATTTGTAGGAAGGTGTTAAGTTTTGTGGAGTCGAGCGCTTTTGTGAACACATCAGCAATCTCTTCATGAGAATGAACAAAGATGAGTTCAATTTTACCTTTCAAGATGTGGTCTTTGATGAAATGATACCGTAGTTCGATATGCTTAGTCTTGGAGTGCTGAATTGGATTGTGAGAAATAGCAATAGCACTTTCAGAGTCACAATAGATCGGTATCCTCAGCATTCTATATTTGTAGTCCAGTAGTTGAGTTTTCATCCAAAGGACTTGAGAACAACAGCTGGTTGCGGCCACATACTCAGCTTCTGCGGTAGACAGAGATACACAACTTTGTTTCCTTGATGACCAGCTGACGAGTCTTCCACCCAGAAATTCACATCCACCTAAAGTGCTTTTTCGATCTAGTTTGCATCCGGCGTGATCCGCATCTGTGAATGCTTGAAGGCTGAAATCATTGCCTGCGGGGTACCATAATCCAAGAGACTTGCTTCCTTTCAAGTACCGTAGTATCTGTTTGGCTGCGGTTATATGTGACACTTTTGGGTCAGCCTGATACCTTGTGACAACCCAAAATTTTCATTTGTATAAACTCCGCAATCAAGCACATTAAAAATTTGCCAAATTCATCTCAAAACATTTTTGGCCGGATTTAAGCCGTTGAGTATTTTATTTTATATTCGGCAAACGATCAAATAAAAGGAAATATACGTTGGAGGTTGTCGTGTGTCACGTAAGTCTCGAAACTCCAAAAGTTTGGAGTTTACGGACGTAAACATGGAGTTTACGGCCATAAACCCCAAAGAGTATAAATATGACACTTAGTCATTTTTAGCTCATTTTCCACTTCCAACTTCAAGAACACCCAAAATTCTCTCTCAAGTATCATATCACATTCCCGTCAAATCCGCCAAAATGTAAGTGTTTTCTTCCTAGATTCGTTCATATAACACTTTATCTAGTGTTTATACTCGATTTCATCCATGAAATCTTGTCTTTTTCATAGATCTTCAAGTGTTCTTCAAAACACCAAGAACACCAAGAACACACACTAGTGTTCTTGGGCTCCAAACACTTTTTCGAGCTTCCTATAAGTAAGTACACTCCACCTATCACGTTATTCACTTAGGATACATGCTAAACCCTTGAAGAACATCAAGATCCCCATGAAAACATGAGTTTACGGTTTGGGGAGACCTCCCAAAACCGTAAACACCTTCTAAGGGTGTTTAAGTGCCCTTAACACCTTCTATGGCTTGTATAAGTGACTAGAACCTTGCATGCATAAGATAGAAACACCAAAACACGAAAGAAATGGGCAAACATGAGTTTACGGCCGTAAACCCATGTGTGTACGACCGTAAACTCCCAAGGAGTGGTCCACGGACCGTAAACTCCAAAGAAGGGTCATTTCGAGCCCTAGTCACTTCCTAAGCCCTTCATTCGAGTCTAGCTTAATTCCTTGAGTGGGTTAGGACCTTTGAACACCCAATGGCACCACTTCCATGAGTTTATGACCATAAACTCATGGGGGAAGTGGTCCAGAAACCGTAAACACCCCTTAGGGCCACCATTTGAGGAGTAAACTCCAATGTGAGGCCATACTCTCTTTATATACAACCCTTAATACTCCTAGCACTTGTAGCAAAATGTTTTCATGTATTAGGATGTCTTTACTTGCATAATTAGTTATTAAATGACTAATTAGATACTTAAATGTATCACTACATGTTAAATAGGATTCACGTGTGTGTTCAAGTCCTCACTTGACACTTAGCATCCTATACCATCCGTTCATCCAAATCACCCACGTCAGGTGAGTTCATACCCCTGAATCAACCTTTTAAATGATTTTAAATGCTTTTATGGGGGGAATACAAGTTGAACTATAGAGTTATTATATCAATCACATGTGATTAATAACTGTATAGCAAATAGATTTTTGCATGTTAAACTGCTTTATTCAGCTAAAGGTTTTCAAATCTTGTTTTCAAATCTCTTTTAAAGTATGAATATCCCTTTTTAGATTATTAAAGCTTTTCCAAAGGTTTTACCAAAACTTCTTTTATGCTTTTATATTGTGAAATGCATGCCTATATATGTATAGTTATATAAGTAATGTTTAAAGGACTTGGGAAGGCTAGCTCGATTTAATTCCTTTTCCTTGTTTGGATGTGGCTTTAGAGTATCGGTTATCCATCCGAAGGTCGTTTAAATATTAGTTATATATCATGTATACATATATAGTCATAAAAAGTTCTATCAGCCAGTTCATCACCTTTGGGTAGCAAAGGCATCTAGATAACCTCTCAAGTAAACTATAATAGGTATAGTTTAGAAACCAACCATAACTTTCATGAAGGAGAACTTAGTTACAACTAGATTCTAAAAACTTATACTTTTAGTAAAATAAAGGTTTATAGAAATCAAAACACGGGATACATCCTCATGACGCGGATTCCACCGTTGTCGAGCGGTAACCAGGGTCTCCTGGAGGGAGAGCGGGCATTGTGTGTATAGATCTATATGGGACAGACACTCCCACATCCTGACTGCTAGCTACAGTCCCGGTTGACCAAGCCAACGGGTGACAAATATCACATTCACTCCGACGCCAGCAGGTCGTCAAGTATTCGATTGTCAATCAGTATGGTTACAAGTATCTCTACGCTTACCTTATAATTCATGGCTTTAAGGTAATAAGTATTATCACGGTATTTTCTATATATGAAATCTTCATAATCTATTTTCGTAGTTATACACTAGGCTACATTATAAACCTTTAAACCAACCCACATAGGATTAAAGGCTATTTTAGACTCTCCGAGGCGTGTTGTTCATTCAATACCACCCTGGAGTCTGTATTTTATTCTTTTAGACTCTCCGAGGCGTCTTGTTCATTCAATACCACCCTGGAGTCTGTATTTTGTTCTTTTAGACTCTCCGAGGCGTGTTGTTCATTCAATACCACCCTGGAGTCTGTATTTTATTCTTTTAGACTATCCGAGGCGTGTTGTTCATTCAATACCACCCTGGAGTCTGTATTTTATTCTTTTAGACTCTCCGAGGCGTGTTGTTCATTCAATACCACCGTGGAGTCTGTATTCTATTCTTTTAGACCCTCCGAGGCGTGTTGTTCATTCAATACCACCTGGAGTCTATGTTTTATTTACTTTTAGCCAGCAGTGTTACTGGTGAGGTAAAAATATTATTTTCCCTATTACTTTTGATTGTGATCTGCTCACATATTCTTTAAAAGTATAAATCATATTTTGATAATGATAGTACCTTTAAGGGGAAAATGTTTCTTAAACATAAAACAGATGGGTCTTGGTAGAAGACTGCTTTTAATAGAGATACTCCTTGGTTTAAACATAAAACAATTGAGTCTTGGTAGAAGACTACTTTTGTTAGAAAATATAGGATTTTCTGGAAGGAATTCTAATACTCTGTAAATTCTAATCACCATCATAGCGCGAGTTTATTTTGAAGTAAAACATGTATTTATACCAATGTCATTAAATACTTATGAACTCACCAGCATTAAAATGCTGATACTCAGTTTCAAAATAACTTGTATTCTCAAGTCATCGGTAGACAGGTACACTCCGGGAGCTTTTGCGAAGTCAGCCTAGTACCAAGCTGCAGTTTATGTTATTTTATGTATTACCTTTGAATGTTGATGCTAAATGTAACCTATGAAAAATTATTACTATTAATGCAATGATTGTTGTACTTTGATTACTATACTGCATATGTTGTGATACTTGACATGACGTCCTCCACTCCAGAACGTTTCCGCCGTTCCGGTGTTGGGGTGTGACGTACCTTGGGCATACACCTGTTGCAAAGACAAGGTCTGGCCTGCTTGCGGTGAGGTACATCAAAGAGCCTATGATACCTCTATAAGTCTTATATCTGAAGGCCATGAGGACCTTAGCCGAAGAACAGTTGTCCATAGAATATTTCTTTAATAGTTCAGTGGTGTATTTTTCTTGATGAATGAATATCCCTTGCGGAACTTGTTTCACTTGAAGTCCTAGAAAGAAGTTAATCTCTCTATTCATGCTCATTTTGAACTTGTTGGTCATGAGCTTAGCAAATTCATCCACCATTCATTGATCAGTCGATCCGAAGATGATATCATCCACATATATTTGTACAAGCATAAGGTGGTCACCATTTGCTTTTCTAAATAGAGTGGGATCAATCACTCCTCTTTTGTACCCGGACGAGACAAGAAATTCAGAGAGAGTCTCGTACCATGCTCTTGGGGCCTGCTTCAGACCGTAGACTGCTTTTTCAAGTTTGTAGCAGTGGTCTGGGAATTCAATACTTTAAAAGCTTGGAGTTTGCTGAAGGTAAACCTCTTCTTTTAGTTCCCCATTGAGAAATGCACTCTTAACGTCCATTTGGTGTACCTTGACGTTTTTGTGGGATGCGTATGCCAAGAAGATTCGGATGGCTTCCATTCGTGCCACCGGAGCATACGTTTCATCATAGTCAACACCTTCAAGTTGACTATAGCCCTTCGCAACTAGCCTTGCCTTGTTTCTGACTACCGCACCAGATTCATCTAGCTTGTTTTTGAATAGCCATCTAGTACCAACAATGGTATGACTGTGTGGCTTCAGGATGAGCTTCCACACTTTGTTCCTTTTGAATTCTTCTAGCTCTTCTTGCATTGCTGATATCCAATCAGGTTCTAGTAATGCTTCTTTGATCGTTCGGGGCTCGACTGAGGACATAAATGCTGCGTAGTGACAATGATCAGATAAGTCCTTGGAAGATCGAGTCTGGATACCTGCGGATGGGTTGCCAATGATTTGACCTGGTGGGTGGTCCTTCATCCATACATGTAGACGGGGTTATAGATGATCAGCAGCTACGGTAGAGGGAATATCTTCAATATCAGAAGATTATGCGGTTGGAGATGGCAGTTCCCCCTGGATTTGAGAACATCCTGCGGAATCATCTTGGTTTGTTGGAACGAGAATGGAATTTTCTTGAGCAGTTGGGAGAGGTTCCCCCTGGATTGCTGATGGGAGTTCCTCTGGAACCGAAGAAGGTTCCCGCTGGACTGCGGATGGAAGAGTGATAATCCTTGAATCGGTTCTTGTATCAATGTTCTCTATGATTTCATCATCTGAATCCGAAGATAAGTTTGATGGTAATGATTCTCTGCGGATAGGAACTTGAGCAACATCAAGTACTAGAACCTCGACGGTTGTTGCTTGAACCGGAGTAGAGCTTTCCCCCTCAACCGGAGAGGTGGAAGTATTGAGAGATGCGACTTCGGATACTGATGGGCCAGAAACATCAGCGTGTTGTTGTTGAGCTGCCGGTGACACAAGAACTTCGGATAGTTTCGCCGTTTCAACAGGGTCAAAAAGATCGTCATAATTGACTTCAACTAGATTTAAAGGACCTGAAGAGGCAGGAATATCACTTTCCATGATTGTGGTGGTTTCAGTGGATGGAGGGGCGTTGCGGATGTGATAATCATCAAATTTCACATCGAAGCTTTCAATGATTAGCCTTGTGCGTCTGATGAGGACCCTGTAAGCAACTTTGTTAGTGGAATAGCCGAGGAAGATGCCTTCATCAGACTTCGGTGCAAACTTGTTAAGCTGATCGCGGTTGTTGATCACAAAACATCTACACCCAAAGATATGAAAGAAGCGAACATTCGGCTTGCGGTTGTTAAGGCACTCATACGGTGTCTTGTTGAGACGTTTGCACACAATGCTTTGGTTTTGAACAAAGCATGCGGTTGCTACAGCTTCAGCCCAGAAGTAGAGAGGAAGGTGTGCGAAGTTGAGCATGGATCTGGCTGCTTCTACTAGAGTGCGGTTCCTTCTCTCTACTACTCCATTTTGTTGGGGGGTATAAGGAGCTGAGAAGTTGTGAGTGATGCGTTTGGAAACCAAGAAACTGTTGAGAAGATGATTGGTAAACTCGGTTCCATTATCACTGCGGATACGTCTAACTGGAAGCTTGATCTGAAGTTCTATTTCCTTGATGAAATTGATGAGAATCTGCCGTGTTTCTGACTTAAGTCTAAGGAAGAAGACTCATGTGAAGCGTGTGAAGTCATCTACTATAACCAGTATGTACTTCTTGTGATGGAGACTGGCTACGATGGATGGACCGCAGAGATCAATGTGTAAGAGCTCTAGAGGTTCAGAGATTGAAGAATCAATCACCATGGGGTGACTTGCTTTGGATTGCTTCCCACATTCACATGTAGGGCAGAGAGTATCGTTGCTGAATTTGAGAATAGGGAGACCTCTGACTAGTTCTCCGGTGACCAAATTGTTGATGTACCTGAAGTTGAGATGAGCTAGCTTGTGGTGCCATAGCCAGTTGACTTCGGATACGACTTTGGATAGGAAGCAAAACTACGGTCTGCCAATGATCAGAGAGACATCCAAAGGATACATCATACCTTCGGATTGGGATTTGATCAGACACGTGTTCCTATCACTTGTCATTACATAGCAAAATTGGTCATCAAATTCAACTCGATGGCCTGCCTTACATAGTTGGCTAACACTGATGAGATTGTGTTTTAGACTTTCTACATAAGCAACCTTTTGAATAGAGAAGTTCCCCGTAGTGAGAACACCGTAACCTCAGATGATCCCATTCGCATTGTTGCCGAATGTGACATTTCCACCATTGCATATAGGCCTGAAATCCCGAAGGTATTCTAACCTTCTGGTCATGTGCAAGGAGCAGGCACTGTCAATTAACCATTCTTCTTCTTGTTCCTCCTTGCACAAAGCCTGAGAATTACACGGTTAGTTTAGGCATCCAAACTAGTTTGGAGCCGGGGGCAATTGGTGAATTTCTGAAAGATGCATGGACCGAGGTTGCAGGGACGAGTCTCTTGTAAACTTTTATTCCTAGACCTGGGTGTTTGTGCAGATTTGGAGTGTTGTGTTTTGAAAAAATACGAGCTTTCTGACTCTGACTAGATTTGACATTGGATGAATCCTTTTGATAACTACACTGACATTGACAAAAAGAGATTTTGTCTTTTGATCTGACACTATGCTTGGTCAGCGGTCTAAAGGATGAATTGGACTTGTTACCGGTCCGAGGTTGGTAATCCCTGACATGAGTGATGTTGGGTTTAGAAAAAGTTTGTTTGTGAAAAGGTTTAGCATGTGTAGGTCTTTGAGTTCTTTTTGGTGGAGTTGGTAAAATACCCTTCCACTTTTTGAAATTTTGACGTGACTTTAAAAGTATTGGAGTGGGTAAGATACCCTTCCATTTTGGGTCATCTGAGGAATAGACTTGAAAACCATTGTTTTGAAAAGACTTTACACCCTTTTGGATTGTGTCAGATGCAATAGGAATGACTGATGAAACTTGACATTCCATTTTGTGTATTTTCTTAATAGGAGAGTTTTTTGAAAAGTATTGTGAGAAAACAAATTTTTCTGGACTCTTGGACTTTGGAAATCTGACATGCTTCTTGTTTTTCGAAAAAGTTTGTCTATTTGTGCCACGGAATCGAATTTCCTCTTTCAAAGGTTTTTTAGCTAAGGATTTTGGTGAACCGCAGTCTTTGTTGTTCAACTGCGGTTTCCTATAACCCTTTGAAATTTTGTGAAAACGAGGGCTTGAGTCATCTGAACTTGAAGATTCAGGAATTTGAGAGCATTGACCCACTTCAAAGTTTTCTATGGGTAATTCGTGATGAATTGGCTAAAGAGTCACAGTTCCTTTTACTGATGACTGCGGTAGTGATGATTTGACTACTGCAGAGTAAGTCTGAGTGGGGACTGTAGTGGGACTTTTGGCTACAGTGAGAAACACTGCGGTCTGAGGGCAGAGATGGGAAGTCTTTCGAGACTTCGGGGCCCTCAATGACAATTTCTTCATCAACTACGGGTGAGTTTTGAGAATTTGGATAAATGGTGCCACAGATAGGAATTTGATCACATGTGTGACCCGAAACCTCAGGCACAATTTCCTCAATGACACAATTATTGCTTAGACTATGCAGTCTACCGAAGTGAGTTTTGATGTCTTCGGGAAAGGTCTTGTCATTGACTGGGAAATGAAATTCTCTGTCTGGAGGGACATACAGTCTGTCTTTGTTGAAACGGGGTCAGGAATCCATTGCGGTAGGATATCCATTTGACCAACCCCAATTGTATGTATTGTCCACGGTTCCATTGTTTACCAAATTTTCAATAGCTTCACTTTAATTGAACAATATTTCGATTAAAAGATTTAAGCGTACAATTTCACTCTCAGCTAAATCTCTTTGGTTCAAAGCTATTTCTAATTGGGTTTCACTCAACATTCTTGCATCTTTTTCTAAATCTAAGTCCTTCTCTAACATAGCCATTTTGAGTCTTTTGTTATCCAGTCGTCCTCTCACGTGGAACATCTCTTGGGACGCAATGTTCTTCTCATCTAAGGCTTTGTTATAGTCTGTAAGGACGGCAGCACAAGTGTCATTAAGATCATCTATGTAGGGTTGACAGTTATGCATGTTATATTTTAGAGTTTGGATCATAAGGTTTACCTGTTCGGCGATGCTTAGAGTTCCATCCTTTGCCATGTAGCAGTAGTTCTTGTCCAGCTTTGTAGACCCATCATCATCCGCAGTTACCAGCATGCAGATTTTCCCTTTTCCTTCGACACTGCTGATGGATTCATCTTCATCTCCGGATGACCAAACTTGATGGTCTCTTTTGACATGAGCTACGTATGCCCTTGCTTTTTCCATATCTTCCAACTCTTGAGCCATTCGAAGGTAGAATGCTATGTCTTTTAATACATTGGCCTTACAATCTCTTGCAAAGTGATTCTCTTTGTTGCATTTGTGACAAATTACAACATCAGTCTTGTCTTCTAAGGGACTACCGGAGTCAGTGGTTTGAGTAGACTGCGGTGCCTCCTTTGGTTGATTATTTTGAGATTGCGGTGGTGGATGAGAACTTTTGGAATATCGAGGATGGTTATTCTGGGAACTGAAGTTACGGTTGAATGGAGGTTTGTTGAACTGTTGATTCTTGCGGAAGGAAGGAGGTGGTAGACGGTTGATGTCACACCCCAAAACCGAGAATGGCGGAATACGTGCTGGGGTGGAGGACGTCATGTACAGTATCATAACAATGCATAATAGTAAAGACAAGCAACAACATCCATTGCATTAAGATAATAATTGTAATACAAGCGTGTTCTGTACAGTTTTAAGACACCAAAAGTATAATCAAAATAAAAGATGAGTCTCGTATGTGCTCCATCTTCTCAAAAGCCTCATCTGTACCTGTCTACTGATGACCTGAGCATACAAGTTATTTTGAAAGCGAGTATGAGCATAAAGCTGGTGAGTTCATAAGTATTTAGTGTCGTTGATTGTATAAAAATGTTTACAACCTTGTAGTATATTAGTTGATATCAATGTTTGAAAATAGTATGCTCCCTAGAAAATTCTCTATTTTCCAGTAAAAGTAGTCTTCTACCAAGACCCGGTTGGTTGCATGTTTGATCCTTTGAAAATGTAAAAGTTTTCCCAGTGAAACTATCAGTATGAAAATATAGTTTTAGACTTCATTCATATAAAGTAATTGGGAAAAATAATGCTTTACCCCAGCAGTGTCACTGCCGGCTTAATGTAATAAAAATGCAGACTCCAGGTAGTATTAAATGCACAATACACCTCGGGGAATCCGTTTTACCTTTAATTATTAAAGTGTTAATTAAAGGTCTGAATGTGAACTCGTATGTAACCATGCTGATTGACGATCGAATAAATGATGACCCTCCGAGTCATATGTAGTGATGTGACATTTTGTCACCCCTTGGCCTCCAGGAGACTCTGGTTACACGGTGATACCACTGTGAAGTGTCGTATCGAGAAGTAGTATGTCACATTCTAATTATAGTATATTCTCTTGTATATTGTATAATGTATTTTGTTGTATATTGTATAAAGTGTTCTCTTCTATAGTATATAGTATTCTCTTTGTATAGTATTTAGCCTGTATTGTCTCACAACTGTACTGACTCTGGTAGGTGTCATGGTAATAGTAGTAATGAGTAGTAATCCTTAACTATACCTATTATATTTAAATAGTAATCTTGGTTGCATGCCTTTGTTACAGAAAGGTGCTGAACTGAAGTGAAGACTTTTATATCCAACACAAATATATATGATATATAACTAAGAAATCAATGACAGTCGGACAAATAACAAAATACCCTAAGTCCACAACCAAACGAGGAGCAGGAAATAAGGTGAGCTATCAGTCCTAAGTCCTTAAGTCTTACTTATATAAACATATTAGTATAGATATGGGTTTGAAAATAAAGTAAATTTAAAAGAGTTTGAAACAGTTTTGGCATTAAAAGAGTTTGATAAAAGGTTTCAAACACTTGAAAATCCAAGGTTTGATGGAAATCTGAAAGTAGTAACAAATCATGTAGTCTGTTCTAGTTATTAATCACATGATTGATATCATAACTATAACAGTTCAACTTGTATTCCCCCCCATAAAAGTATTCAAAATCGTTTAAAAGGTTGATTTAGGGGTATGAACTCACCTATAGTGAGTGGAGTGGATGGAAGTGCCGGGTAGGATGCTAGGTGTCAAGTGCGGACTTGAACACACACGCGGATCCTATGTAACATGGAGTGATACATAAATGTATCTAATTAGTTATTTAATCACTAAATAAGCAAGTAAAGACACTCTAATGTATGAAAACACTTTGTTTCAAGTGCTAGGAGTGCTAAGGGTTGCATCTAAGGATAGTATGGCCTCACATTGGAGTTTACCCCTCATTTGGTAGTCTTTATGTGTGTTTACGGTTTCTGGACCATTTCCCCCATGAGTTTACGGCCGTAAACTCATGGAAATGGTGCATTTGTGTGTTTCAAGGTCCTATATCTCACAAGGAAAGGTTCTAAGTTCGAATCAAAGGCTTAGGAAGTGGTTAGGGCATAAAAGGACCCCTCATTGGAGTTTACGGTCCCTGGACCATCCTTGAAAGTTTACGGTCGTAAAGACTTGGGTTTACGGTCGTAAACCCATGAGTTTACGGCCGCAAACTCATGTATTCCTCACCCTTTTCGTGTTTTGGTGTTTCTAGTTCATGCATGCAAGTTTCTAGCCCTTTATCCAAGCATTTGAAGGTGTTAGGGGCATCAAAACACCCTTTGGGGGTGTTTACGGTTTTAGGAGATCCCCAAACCGTAAACACATATGTTCTTGGGGATCTTGATGATTTGCCAAAGGATTAACAAGTATACTAAGTAAGTAACTAGATAGGAAGGGTACACTTACTTATATGAAGCTTGTAAGAGTGATTAGAGCCCAAAAACACTAGTGTGTGTTCTTGGTGTTCTTGGTGTTTTGAAGAACACTTGAAGATATTTTGGCGGATTTGAAGAAATGAACTTATGATACTTGAGAGAAAAAGCTTGGTGTTCTTGAGGTGGGAAGTGGAAAATGAGGAAAAGGTGTGTAAACTCATGCTATATGCATGAGTTCTTGGGAAAATGGTGTTTACGGCCCAAACACCTCTTGTTTGGCCGTAAACACCTAGCTAAGGTGTTGATTGTTTTGTTTGCTACACATCGCTAATAACGTCACTTCCTTTTATTTAATCGTTCGACGAAAAATAAAATAAAACACCCAAAACGGACTTAAATCCGTCCAAAAATGTACTGAAATGTTTTTGAATATTATATGAAGTTTTTAACTGTAGAGATTATACAAATGAAAATTTAGGGTTGTCACATCATCCCCCCCGTTAGAGGGAATTTCGTCCCGAAATTAGAGTTCAGGCAACTAAGTTATTACAACATAACTAAGTAAAAAGATGAGGATATTTAAGTCTAATTTGATCCTCGCGCTCCCATGTGAATTCCGGTCCTCGCTTGGCGTTCCAGCGAACCTTCACGATTGGGATGCGGCTTTGTTTTGTTCGTTTGACCTCGCGGTCCATGATCTCTACAGGTTCTTCCACGAAGTTGAGGCTCTCGTTGATCTCGATCTCGTCGAGTGGGATTAGAAGAGTCTCGTGGGATAGGCACTTTTTCAAGTTTGAGACGTGGAAGGTAGGATGTACGTTACTGAGTTCGCGGGGTAGGTTGAGTTTGTAAGCTACGGGGCCGATTCTAGCGAGAATCTCGAAAGGCCCTATGTATCTTGGATTCAGCTTTCCACGCTTTCTGAAGCGTATCAAGCCTTTCCAGGGTGAGACTTTCAAAAGCACTCGGTCTCCCACCTGGAATTCCAAAGGTTTCCTTCGTTTGTCTGCGTAGCTCTTCTGTCGGTCTCTAGAGAGTTTTAATCGTTCAAGAATATGAACGATCTTCTCTGTCGTTTCCCGAATGATTTCCGGACCCGTGAGAGTGCTGTCAGGAACTCGTCCTTTAGCTAACTGGGTGTCACCCACCTCAGCCCAGCACAGAGGGGATCTGCACTTCCGGCCGTAGAGGGCTTCGAATGGAGCAGCTTTGATGCTCGTGTGATAACTGTTGTTGTACGAGAATTCGACAAGTGGTAAGTGGGTATCCGACGCCTTCCCAAAGTCGATCACACAGGCTCGCACCATGTCTTCCAGAGTTTGGATGGTTCTCTCACTTTGTCCGTCTGTCTGTGGATGGTAGGTTGTACTCATGTCCAGCCTCGTTCCTAAGGAGTTTTGTAATGACTGCCAGAACCTCGAAGTGAATCTGCTATCTCTATCGGAGATAATAGATATAGGGACACCATGCAGTCGTACGATCTCTCTAATGTATGTTCTTGTGAGCTTCTCCATTTTGTCGGTTTCTTTGATGGGCAGGAAGTGGGCGGACTTGGTCAATCTGTCGACGATGACCCATATGGTATCAAGTCCACCCGCTCTCTTGGGTAACTTGGTTATGAAATCCATAGTGATCCGCTCCCACTTCCACTCGGGTATCTCCGGTTGTTGGAGTAGGCCTGATGGTTTCTGGTATTCGACCTTGACCTTCGCGCAAGTAAGGCATTTACTTACAAAGGTAGCAATTTCTGGTTTCATGTTAGGCCACCAGTATGACTTCTTGAGATCCAGATACATCTTATCTGAACCTGGGTGGACGGAATATCGAGTATTGTGCGCTTCCTTCATGACCAAGTCTCTGAAGCCACCGTGCTTCGGTGTCCTGATCCGGTCCATGAGGTATAATGTTCCGTCACCCTTGGCTTCCAGGTTCTTATCCATTCCTCGCAGGGATTCTCCCGCTACATTTTCAGGTTTCAAATCTTCGAGTTGAGCCTCCTTAATTTGTGCGGATAGATGCAAATGGATAGTCATTGTTAGTGACTTGACTCTTCGGCCAGAATGTTCTTTCCGACTTAGGGCGTCTGCTACTATGTTGGCTTTACCCGGATGATAACGAATTTCACATTCGTAGTCATTGAGTAGCTCGACCCACAGTCGTTGTCTCATCTTGAGCTCTTTCTGGTTGAAGATGTGTTGGAGGCTTTTGTGGTCGGTATAGATGGTGCTCTCCGTACCATACAGGTAGTGTCTCCAGATCTTTAGGGCAAACACCACTGCTCCTAATTCGAGATCGTGGGTGGTGTAGTTGACCTCATGTGCCTTCAGCTGTCTTGAGGCGTAGGCGATGACCTTACCTCGTTGCATCAGAACACAGCCGAGCCCTTGATTTGACGCATCGCAATAGACCACGAAGTCTTCTGTTCCTTCGGGGAGGGACAATATCGGTGCGGTGCACAAGGCTCACTTCAGCGTTTGGAATGCTTTCTCTTGCTTCTCTTCCCAGTCAAAGGCCACGCCTTTCTGGGTCAATGTCGTAAGAGGTTTCGCGATTCGAGAGAAGTTTTGAATGAACCTGCGGTAGTAGCCAGCAAGGCCTAAAAATTGACGAATTTTCGTAGGCGTCTTTGGTGCTGACCAGTTCTCAATGGCTTTAATTTTGGAAGGGTCCACGTGGATTCCTTCTTCGCTCACCACATGCCCTAAGAATTCGACTCTTCGGATCCAAAATTCGCACTTAGAGAACTTTGCGTATAGCTTCTCCGATCGTAAGGTTTCCAGGACTTGTCGTAAATGATTGCTATGCTCTTCCTTACTTCGAGAGTAGATAAGTATGTCATCAATGAAGACGATGACGAACTGATCCAAGTAAGGACGACATACTCTATTCATTAAGTCCATGAATACTGCGGACGCATTGGCCAGTCCGAACGGCATTACTACGAACTCGTAGTGTCCGTAACGAGTTCGGAAGGCTGTCTTCGGAACATCCTCCTCAAGCACTCGCAACTGGTGATACCCGGACCTTAGATCAATCTTAGAAAAGTAACTCGCCCCTTGCAGTTGGTCAAATAAATCGTCTATGCGAGGAAGAGGGTAACGATTTTTTATCGTAAGTTTGTTGAGTTCTCTGTAATCGATGCACATACGGAACGATCCGTCTTTCTTCTTCACGAACAAGACCGGAGCTCCCCAGGGTGAGAAGCTTGGTCTTATAAAGCCCTTGCTGAGCAGTTCGTTAAGTTGCCCGGACAGTTCCTGCATCTTAGTAGGTGCTAGACGATAAGGCGATTTGGCTACGGGGGTGGCTCCTGGGATTAAGTCGATTCGGAACTCGACTTGACGTTGGGGAGGTAATCCCGGTAGCTCTTCTGGAAAGACATCGGGGAAGTCACGTATGACGAGGAAGTCTTTCACGTCTTTTGTGTTCTGGCTCGTGTCGACGATGTGTGCAAGGAACGCGCGATATTCCTTACGCAAATATTTCTGGGCTTGAATACTCGAGATGATACGAAGGCTCGTACTGGGTTTGTCTCCGTAGATCAACAAGGTTTCGTTATTTGGTAGGTTCAGACAGATTTCTTTGTCGAAACACAAAATATCGGTACGATGGAGACTCAACCAGTCCATGCCCACAATGACATCGAAGCTCTTGATTGCTACTGGTATGAGGTCGATTGGAAACGAATGGTAATCTAGTGTGAGGGTACAACCTATGTAGATTTCATTAGAACTCTCTGACTTTCCGTTAGCCATTTCTACGAGGAAGGTTTCTTTTAGTGGTTTCGGTGATTATTTAAGTAAGTGCTTAAAGTTTTGGTTTACGAAACTCCTCTCTGCCCCACTATCAAATAGGATACAAGAATAAGAGTTATCGAGAAGGAATGTACCCGTGACTACTGTGGGATCTGCTACTGCTTCGTTGTGGCCAATAGCAAGTAGTCTGCCTGCTCCTCCCGCATTCCCAGCCTTTGGACAGTTTCTTTTGAAATGTCCTACCTCGCCACAGCCGTAGCATGCCTGGCTTACTCCCGAACTGGGGACCTGGGAAATGGGTTTGGGTGGTGTTCAGCAAAACCGGGCGGTATGGCCCTTCCAGTCACAGTTAGTGCAGTGCATTTCCCGGCAGGGGCCGTTGTGATGGAAAGAGCACTTGGTGCACTTGGGTAGACTCCCTGCATATGTTTTGGCTGGTATAGGGGCAGCAGGAGTAGTGGCAGCATGGACAGCCACCGTTTGTTGGTTCTTTGAAGAGGATTGGGCTGATTTACCCTTCTTTCGGTCCCACCGCTTCCTTTTGTTGTCAGATGTCTTGGTCGGTGTAGTGGCAGCCGTTGTGGTTGCTGATGGAGTGTAAGGAACTTCATGATCAATCAACCTTTGGGCCAATTCCTTGGCACTGTCAAAGGTCGTAGGGTGTGATGCTAGAACGTTCCCTCGATACGGGGGCACTAAACCCCAGATGTATCTTTCGATTTTCTTGCCTTCGGTGGGGACCATGTTAGGACACAGAGTCACCAAGTCGCAGAACCTGGCTGTATAAGCCACTATGTCAGTCCCCTTCATCTTGAGGCCCCACAGTTCCTCCTCCAGCTTCTGAATTTCACCCCTCGGGCAGTACTCCCTCGTCAACAGGTCCTTTAGTGTATCCCAGCCCATGGCGTTGGCTGTTACCAAAGAGAGTGATTTGACATGGCCATTCCACCATGTCAGGGCCCTTTCAGTGAAGGTGCAAGGAGCGAACTTTATCTTGCTTTCTTCAGGGCACGAGCTCATCTCGAAGATGGCTTCAGTTCATTCGATCCATTGGGACAGTGCAATGATCCCTCCGGTACCATTGAAGAATGTTGGTTTGCAGTTCATGACCTTATAGGTACACCCCTGTATACGTGGATGGATTTCACCATGTCTAGAGTTGGCACCCATCCCAGCTCCACTTGTGTCACCAGAATTTATTTGGGCCATAGCTGTGGTCACAGCTGCCTGGAACATCACCGCATCAAACTGTTGCGGAGGAGGTGGTGGTGGAGTTTGACTTGCAGACGTGTTTCTGGTCGGACGCTTGCGAGGAGGCATCTTTTACTGAAAATTTATAAAGATGAGGGCAATAGTAAGTATCGACTGTAAGTATGATGAGAGTGTTTCATGGACTAAATCGCCATAGTCCAATTGTTAGATAGAAGCATATCAATAGAGTAGGAAAAAAAAACAAGAGTAGGAACTTCTCACTAGATTAGATAACTGCCAAGATTACTGGTATTAATGATGTAAAATGTGTTCGGGAAAAATGACCTAACAATAGGTCTTACATCAAACGATAAGGGAAAATGTTGGCAGCTTAGAAGTCTAGTTAGAGTACTTTCAAAGTTAGGAAAGTTTACAGACAAGTGCTCTACCGAGCATAGAAAAGAAAAGGCTATTCCTTAATCAAAAGAGAAGGATGAGTTGACATCTTCTACTGGCAACGGGTATCCCTTGGGCGAACCCTAAGATCAGCCAGTTGGCGTACAACTTCCTGAAGATGTCGCTCATGCGCCCTCTGACGCACTCGGAGTTCCATGACTTCAGCTCGGGATGCAGCTAGATGTTGCTGCAGAGCCTCATTGGTCCTCCTAGTCCTATCCATAACTTCTTCGAGTTGGCGGATACGGACAATGTTAAGGTTAGAGTTGGCGTTAATTTCCACAACTCTACCGATGGCTGCATGACTTTGTTCAACGTTCCTAGCAATCCTACGGACCATGATGGGCAAGACTCGGTCAGCTGAACCTCCCTCGCTTATGTTGTAAAAGCTTCGATCTCCGTTGAAAGCTAAAGGCTGACCCTGTTCATCACTCCATCGATTTAAGGTTGTTGCACACATGGGGGTGGGACCTTGAAATGTTGGACGGGGGTTGGGGTTTGGAGCTACTAGGGGTAGGTTGTTGACTCCTGGTTCGGAGTCGGAGCCATCTGAAAAGCCTTCTGCGAGGTGATCATCCAAAGGGATTGGGTGATCATCTTCCGGCTCATCATCAAGCCATCCTCCAATGCCTAGGTTTGGATAGTACGGATCGCCAGGGAGATGAAAGCCAGCCATGCTATCTACGCGAGAATGGGGAAAGAGTAGTTAATAGACGTACTAATCTAAGATACTTATAAGATGATCGTTATTAGTTGGTTCAATACTTGCATAGTGCATAACAATTACACGCAACTGAAGCAGGATAGACCTTCGAATAAGTGACCCTAACTCTAAATCCACAACCAAACAAGGAACAGGAAGTAAAGCAAAGATCGTAGATTTTAAGTCTATAGCGCCTTAGTCACATGTAACCACAGAGTATCCACTTAGCAACTATTGTCCAACTAGTAACGACCTTTTTAGTTCTCATATATGTATTTCATAGTAATGCAGAATACTCCTATAGTATTCTTGTTCTAATGTTCTTGTAGTAGTGTGGGTAAGTTTTTAGACTTGTTGCAACACTACAACCATTCTTAGGCACATGCTAGTCACTCCTCGGGAAATGTAGTTGATCAGGCTACATCCCCCCCCCCCAGATTTGACTATATGTCTCTAAGTCTAATCGTGCTGTCCAACAATCTTAATACTTTTGTTCTGTTCTAGTATGATACTGACACTGGTATGAATAAATGTATATATATACTTAGTTAAATATTTTATTATTTAAAAGTATATATTCTTGGTCAGAGTGTTTTAATCCCGTTGTGTTTATAGTTTGTATATATTTTATAGGTTGATATACTTGATTCACTATAAACAATGCTCTGATACCAATCTGTCACACCCCAAAACCGAGAACGGCGGAATACGTTCTGGGGTGGAGGACGTCATGTACAGTATCATAACAATGCATAATAGTAAAGACAAGCAACAACATCCATTGCATTAAGATAATAATTGTAATACAAGCGTGTTTTGTACAGTTTTAAGACACCAAAAGTATAATCAAAATAAAAGATGAGTCTCGTATGTGCTCCATCTTCTCAAAAGCTTCATCTGTACCTGTCTAGTGAGGTCCTGAGGATACAAGTTACTTTGAAAGCGAGTATCAGCATAAAGCTAGTGAGTTCATAAGTATTTAGTGTCGTTGCTTGTATAAAAATGTTTACAACCATGTAGTATATTAGTTGATATCAATGTTTGAAAATAGTATGCTCCCTAGAAAATCCTATATTTTCCAGTAAAAGTAGTCTTCTACCAAGACCCGGTTGGTTGCATGTTTGATCCTTCGAAAATGTAAAAGTTTTCCCAGTGAAACTATCAGTATGAAAATATAGTTTTAGACTTCATTCATATAAAGTAATTGGGAAAAATAATGCTTTACCCCAGCAGTGTCACTGCCGGCTTAATGTAATAAAAATGCAGACTTTAGGTAGTATTAAATGCACAATACACCTTGGGGAATCCGTTTTGCCTTTAATTCTTAAAGTGTTAATTAAAGGTCTGAATGTGAACTCGTATGTAACCATGCTGATTGACGATCGAATAACTGATGACCCTCCGAGTAATATGTAGTGATGTGACATTTTTTCACCCCTTGGCCTTTCGGCTGGGACTGTAGCTAGCAGTCGGGATGTGGGAGTGTCTGTCCCGTATAGATCTATACACACAATGCCCGCTCTCCCTCCAGGAGACTCTGGTTACACTGTGATACCACTATGAAGTGTTGTATCGAGAAGTAGTATGTCACATTCTAATTATAGTATATTCTCTTGTATATTGTATAATGTATTTTCTTGTATATTGTATAAAGTGTTCTCTTGTATAGTATATAGTATTCTCTTGTATACTGTGGTGCCTCCTTTGGTTGATTATTTTGAGATTGCGGTGGTGGATGAGAACTTTTGGAATATCGAGGATGGTTATTCTGGGAACTGAAGTTACGGTTGAATGGAGGTTTGTTGAACTGTTGATTCTTGCGGAAGGAAGGAGGTGGTAGACGGTTGATGTCACACCCCAAAACCGAGAACGGCGGAATACGTGCTGGGGTGGAGGACGTCATGTACAGTATCATAACAATGCATAATAGTAAAGACAAGCAACAACATCCATTGCATTAAGATAATAATTGTAATACAAGCGTGTTCTGTACAGTTTTAAGACACCAAAAGTATAATCAAAATAAAAGATGAGTCTCGTATGTGCTCCATCTTCTCAAAAGCCTCATCTGTACCTGTCTACTGATGACCTGAGCATACAAGTTATTTTGAAAGCGAGTATGAGCATAAAGCTGGTGAGTTCATAAGTATTTAGTGTCGTTGATTGTATAAAAATGTTTACAACCTTGTAGTATATTAGTTGATATCAATGTTTGAAAATAGTATGCTCCCTAGAAAATTCTCTATTTTCCAGTAAAAGTAGTCTTCTACCAAGACCCGGTTGGTTGCATGTTTGATCCTTTGAAAATGTAAAAGTTTTCCCAGTGAAACTATCAGTATGAAAATATAGTTTTAGACTTCATTCATATAAAGTAATTGGGAAAAATAATGCTTTACCCCAGCAGTGTCACTGTCGGCTTAATGTAATAAAAATGCAGACTCCAGGTAGTATTAAATGCACAATACACCTCGGGGAATCCGTTTTACCTTTAATTATTAAAGTGTTAATTAAAGGTCTGAATGTGAACTCGTATGTAACCATGCTGATTGACGATCGAATAAATGATGACCCTCCGAGTCATATGTAGTGATGTGACATTTTGTCACCCCTTGGCCTCCAGGAGACTCTGGTTACACGGTGATACCACTGTGAAGTGTCGTATCGAGAAGTAGTATGTCACATTCTAATTATAGTATATTCTCTTGTATATTGTATAATGTATTTTGTTGTATATTGTATAAAGTGTTCTCTTCTATAGTATATAGTATTCTCTTTGTATAGTATTTAGCCTGTATTGTCTCACAACTGTACTGACTCTGGTAGGTGTCATGGTAATAGTAGTAATGAGTAGTAATCCTTAACTATACCTATTATATTTAAATAGTAATCTTGGTTGCATGCCTTTGTTACAGAAAGGTGCTGAACTGAAGTGAAGACTTTTATATCCAACACAAATATATATGATATATAACTAAGAAATCAATGACAGTCGGACAAATAACAAAATACCCTAAGTCCACAACCAAACGAGGAGCAGGAAATAAGGTGAGCTATCAGTCCTAAGTCCTTAAGTCTTACTTATATAAACATATTAGTATAGATATGGGTTTGAAAATAAAGTAAATTTAAAAGAGTTTGAAACAGTTTTGGCATTAAAAGAGTTTGATAAAAGGTTTCAAACACTTGAAAATCCAAGGTTTGATGGAAATCTGAAAGTAGTAACAAATCATGTAGTCTGTTCTAGTTATTAATCACATGATTAATATCATAACTATAACAGTTCAACTTGTATTCCCCCCCATAAAAGTATTCAAAATCGTTTAAAAGGTTGATTTAGGGGTATGAACTCACCTATAGTGAGTGGAGTGGATGGAAGTGCCGGGTAGGATGCTAGGTGTCAAGTGCGGACTTGAACACACACGCGGATCCTATGTAACATGGAGTGATACATAAATGTATCTAATTAGTTATTTAATCACTAAATAAGCAAGTAAAGACACTCTAATGTATGAAAACACTTTGTTTCAAGTGCTAGGAGTGCTAAGGGTTGCATCTAAGGATAGTATGGCCTCACATTGGAGTTTACCCCTCATTTGGTAGTCTTTATGTGTGTTTACGGTTTCTGGACCATTTCCCCCATGAGTTTACGGCCGTAAACTCATGGAAATGGTGCATTTGTGTGTTTCAAGGTCCTATATCTCACAAGGAAAGGTTCTAAGTTCGAATCAAAGGCTTAGGAAGTGGTTAGGGCACAAAAGGACCCCTCATTGGAGTTTACGGTCCCTGGACCATCCTTGAAAGTTTACGGTCGTAAACACTTGGGTTTACGGTCGTAAACCCATGAGTTTACGGCCGCAAACTCATGTATTCCTCACCCTTTTCGTGTTTTGGTGTTTCTAGTTCATGCATGCAAGTTTCTAGCCCTTTATCCAAGCATTTGAAGGTGTTAGGGGCATCAAAACACCCTTTGG
Source organism: Lactuca virosa (assembly GCF_052849685.1). Taxonomy (NCBI): domain Eukaryota; kingdom Viridiplantae; phylum Streptophyta; class Magnoliopsida; order Asterales; family Asteraceae; genus Lactuca; species Lactuca virosa. Next base: position 259,038,120 of record NC_136434.1, read on the forward strand.
GGGTGTTTACGGTTTTGGGAGATCCCCAAACCGTAAACACATATGTTCTTGGGGATCTTGATGATTTGCCAAAGGATTAACAAGTATACTAAGTAAGTAACTAGATAGGAAGGGTACACTTACTTATATGAAGCTTGTAAGAGTGATTAGAGCCCAAAAACACTAGTGTGTGTTCTTGGTGTTCTTGGTGTTTTGAAGAACACTGGAAGATATTTTGGCGGATTTGAAGAAATGAACTTATGATACTTGAGAGAAAAAGCTTGGTGTTCTTGAGGTGGGAAGTGGAAAATGAGGAAAAGGTGTGTAAACTCATGCTATATGCATGAGTTCTTGGGAAAATGGTGTTTACGGCCCAAACACCTCTTGTTTGGCTGTAAACACCTAGCTAAGGTGTTGATTGTTTTGTTTGCTACACATCGCTAATAACGTCATTTCCTTTTATTTAATCGTTTGACGAAAAATAAAATAAAACACTCAAACGGACTTAAATCTGGCCAAAAATGTACTGAAATGTTTTTGAATATTATATGAAGTTTTTAACTATAGAGATTATACAAATGAAAATTTCGGGTTGTCACAGTTGAACTGTTGGCTAACCAGAGCAATAGCCTTCTGAAACTCTTCTTCATCATCATACTCTGAGTCAGCTTCGTATGACTGCGGTGGAGTGTCATACAATGGAGAGTAAGATTGATTATGTGGAGCTTGTGCCATGAGAGCAAGTGGTCCTCCGAAGTCAGCACAGTCTTTGAGTACGGTGGATTCTTGTGCTTGCAATTCTCCATAGAGCTTGTAGAGTGACAAAGAATGAATCTTTCTATCGCCTTGGACTATCATCTTATCCGTAGTCCAATGTCTTCCCAAACCATTAAGAAACTGAAGATTTGTTTCATGGTTACTGCGGATGGTGCCCGCATTGGATAACTTGGTGACTATCAGGTTGAACCTTTTGAAGGAGTCTTCCAAGCTTTCGCCAGTATGAGCTTTGAAGTTGTTGAACTCGTTGAGTGCGGTAGTAAGCTTCTTGTCTTGTGCTTGTTCTGAGCCTTCGTACAGATTCTTGAGAACTTCCCATATCTCTTTTGCTGATTTGCAATTTATGATAATATCGAAGTTGTCAGGAGCAACTACACAGGAGATTTCATAAAAAGCAACAACATAATTTTCCATTTTATCGAGATCATCCTTTGTGGGACGGTTCATGACTGGTTGACCTCCTCATAGTCTAGTTGTAGCGCCGTCAATTTGGACTGGTGTAAGGACTGGGACATGTGGTCCTTCTTCTACGGATCGCTGTTGAGAGAAAAACTTGGAGACACACTTGAACAAAAGTTAGAACAAGTATAATGCGGAATAGTTAATCTCAAAGGATCTAAAAGCTCAACAATAATATAGTTAGATAGTTAGAGAGTTAGTTGCGGAAATGTAAAGGAATGGAAATGACATCAATTGTTATATCAAGAAGACACTTAAGCTGATTCATAACAAGGAATGCATTCACTTCAAGTTAATAAGGAAGATCAAGCTTAGTGATTAAGTCTTAAAGACTTGCTCCGAAGAGGGATTATGATCAGCAGAATTATGATAAGATTTAAGTAAGAAGAGATGAGTGAAGAAAGATAGAGAGATAACTTCAGAATGTGTATTCAGATAGAATTCATAAGTTATCGGTTCTTCCTATCTTTTTTTTTAATACAAAGAGAGTAAGTCTATTTATAGAGACATAGGAACTACACTAGATTACAACTCTATAAGCAGTCGTGCAAGGTATACTGGATAATAGAGAGTATTACATAAAAGACAAATAACGTAATCTAGCTAAGTTGACTGCGGTAGCTGACTCCGGTTGCTGATGCGGTTGCTGATGAACAAGATTGACTCCGTGTGCTGAACCGTTGCGGTAGAAAGATGGTTGCGGTAGCTGAGTTTAAGAGGGTCACTTTTATGATTCAACAATTTCCCCCTAAGTGACCTCTTTAACTCCGGTTCAGCTATCAAGTTTGAGGAACTTGATCAAAATCCACCAGAACTTCCTGACGTTTTCCAGCCATGTGATTCTTCTTGTGATCTCGAACTTGACTTCTGCGGTAGTATGCTTAGATCTTTCAATTGCAGTCCGGTAGATGTCAAGTTGTTTCTTGGTCAGGCGGTGCATGGCAGTCATAGGAATGAAATATTTGACGTTGTCAGTCTTCCTTTTGAATATGACTCCAAGTTCCGGGTAGTTTGTTGCGCCTAGAGATCTTTCTTGGAAGCCTTCGGTAGGTATTGGCACAGGTTCAAAAGGTGGGAGATCAAACTTCTTGAGGATAGTGGGGTAGATATCCGCATCTATCTTGGCAAAGTCACAGACCGTATCCCTGAGAAAAGAGTTCTGACTTGTTTTGGAACACTCTGGCAATAAGGAAGATTTCTTCCGGATTCATACAAGGAAAGTCTGCCTGGGTGCGGATGTAGTCATGCTCCCTTCTGGTGAGGGTATATTGGATGTAGTCGGCCTTCATAAATTTCCTGACTTTGTAGTTCTTGACTGCGGATGGTCTGTCGTTAGACCATATGTTTTCAATAGAGGAGGCATGTTTAGCAAGAAAAAGACTAAGTCTCTCAAACTCCATTGGCAGTCTCTTGTGATCTGGAAGGCTTTGGTCAAACTGCTCAAATACAGTGAAGTACTTGGCATTTGGAGAAATTGGTATATCCCAGTATCCATCAGCAGGGGGTTCAACATAAGTGATGTGCGGTCTGTAATCTTCGTCTAGGAGCCTGCGGTGCAGATTGATCCAAGAATTGATTAAGGACTCATCCATCATGGTGTCAAACCCGCATTCTCTCCAAATTAACTCTGCCAGCTTGGCTGCTTTCCAATCATGCTTCCTTTGAGCGGTGGCAGGGGAGTCTGTGGTGCTTGGAGAAGACATGTTTTCAGCCAAGTTCTTGAAGTGCGGAGGAGTCTCTGGCTTTTTGGGAGTATCTTTTGGAGGTGAAGTGTGAGGAGATGGAGTATGTTGAGATGGTTGCGGTGGTGTGCGAATTTTTTCAGTGATGATGGGGGGACTCTGATGAATAGAAGTCTCAGAGTGATGGACTTCTTGTTCTTAATCACTTCCCCCTCTTAAGGGATGCAACCCCGGTGCTTCCTCAAGCCATTGCATAAGTCCATCCACCTTGTTGAAGACTTCTTGGAACTGAGCTTTGAGAGCTTCTGCCAAATGTTGGTTGTTTGGAGTGGAGGAGCTGAAGAGCAACTTGTGGATTTCTTTGGTGAGCTGGAGGATCTCAGGGCCATGGAAGTTGGAGAAAAGGGATTTCTGCAGTCTGTTGATGGTTGCTTGAAGAACAGAGATAGTGGACTCATAAGCAGTATGAGTCTCATCTATCAATTTCTGAGACTGAGAAGCTTGATCCGCGATGGCCGCTTGAAGATCCGTTTTGATTGCGGTCACCTCAGTAATGAGGCGTTCCGCTGCAGCCATGAAGTCCTTGTGGTCAGCCTTGCAGTTATTGTCAAGGGACCGGATCCCCATCTCTACTTTGAGAGAGATTCGTTCAGCAGCCATGCGTTCCCTTGTTTCCAGACGCTCTATTCTTTCAATCAGTGACTGCGGTCCTGGAGTGTCTTCAGGTTGCGGTTGAGTAGGTTGGACCGCAGCCAGGATCTGATCGATTTTGGCTTGAAGGCTCATGAACTCCTTCCGGGTGACAACATTCTTCTTCTTTTTTTTCTTCTCTATAGGCTTGGAAGTCGAATGTTGAGAACCGCTGGACTCCTCTTCTTCAAACATCATGAGGTCATCATCAGAAGGGCTTGGCTTGTTTACTTCTTGGATGTCTTCATCATCAAGACCGAAGGTGGGAGCTGAACTGAGTTCGATTGCAGGTTCTTCGTCGTGTGATGGATTGACTGTAGGAGTGGGAGATGGAATGGGAGTTGGAGTAGGAGGAACTTTGGAGGTACATGCGGCTGCACCTGAAGCTTGAGCTTTTGAAATTGTTTCAGCCATCTGATCCATCCAGTTCTGAATTTTTTTAATAGTGGCTACGGTACTGGCATTGCTGATGGCATTTGCCCAATATCTAGCCACAGACTGGATCTCCTGTTCTTTCTGTTGTTGCTGCTTGATTTGTTGTTCCTTACGGGCTTGGAAAGCCCTTTGGAACGCATCATACTTCTTCTTATCTGACTCAGTTACCGGATTGTACTGTAACCAAGAGTCATTGGATGCATCATGGTCAAATCCTTCAAAGCGCACCGAAGTGTCCTTCGGGTCCACGGATCCTTGCACATTTGTGCTCACCGTGCCTAAACCACCTGTAAAAGATGAAAGCAGAGTAGGATTTCCTGAGCTTCCTCGGTCTCCTTGACCCGTGATCAAGTGTGGCCTCTGCTCAGTTCTGGCATGGGCGAAAGAAGTGCCCTGCGGGTGGGAAGGTGTTTGTACTGTTTGGGTGACAGAAAGAAGAATGGAGCGCAACTCCTCTGGTGAAAAGAAATGCAGTCGGGAAGCCCTGGAGACCTTAGGGCGTGAACCAGTGTCGTCCTCTTGGGAGTGCACTGGGGGGGAGTCTCCACGTAGTTGAGAATCAGACTCACTTTCTGAGTCTGACTGGAAAATGATGGTGGTGTCGAATGGGTGTGCGGGCACCCCAAGGACTACTGGAGCCGGTTGAGAGGCTTCAGCATCTGTCCGGTCACGCATATGGATAGTGGTATCGGTTGTTTTCCTTTTCTTGAAGATAGAGATTGGATGCCTATCCTCATCTGAATCACTGCTAGATATGATTGGGGCAGGTTTTGTTTTGCGTTTCTTGGTGGGTGCGGTTCGTTTAGGAGCCTCCTTCTTGGGTGTTCTTTGTTTCTTAGATGCCAACTGCTTTCTTCTTTGAGAAAGATTGGATAGTGTAGTGGAAGAGGGGACCGCGGTACCCTCAGGGATAATGGCTGCGGATGGAAGAGGCGGGGTAGGAGGGTATGGGGCAATACCTTCCGTAGCCTCAATGTGGTCTGAGACATCAGCAGTCTCAAGACCAAGAGAAGAAAGGATATGAGTAGGGAGTCTGGGGATCGGTCCAAATATCGTTTGATCAGAAGAAGGGTTGTACCTTTTAAGATCCTTAGTGACGAAAAAGTTGATGTCACTACCCATGTCTATTCCAGCATCCGCATGTAAGTCTGAGATGCAAAGCGACCAGAACCGTGCAAATGTGAGCTCGGTTGGGTTCTCCCTTGGGTGCTCTTTGGGAATGTATTGGAGGAAGTCGTCCCAAAGGATTTGTCCATAGTTTACGTCGTGGCCTGTGTAGATGCTCCATACCAATTCCAGTAGCTTCAGTCCCATGTTGTCGATGCCTCCGGTTCCGCCGGATAGGCAGCGGATGACAAAATGACACACAAACTGCCATACCGCAGGCAGCTGATTCTTTTTGAACTCACCACTCCCTCGAATTGGTTTCTGATACCCCATCTGGTAGAGTGCGGATGTAACGTCTGCCATTGAAGGTGATAAAATCTTGATGGAGGGGTGAACCAGAAGATTAATGGCATTTAAGAACTTTTCTTTGGACAAGATGGCCAAAGAATCGTTCATTAGATTGAGGTGAACTTCTTGGGGGTTCTCCATTGGGCGATATGCAGAGAATGTACATTTAAATAGAGTAGAAACTGGAACAACGTCTGTAAATGCATCGAATGGACCAAACAGAGGGTGGTTCCTGAGAAACTTGATCATAAGCTTGATGGGAGCATTATATGAAGGATGATCTTCAAATATTGCTCTGAAATTACTTGAAGCGATTGTTGGAGAGTCGGAACCTGTTGGATTTACAGAACCTGAAGCCTTGGATTGCTTCTTTGATGCACCTGATTTCACCATTGTTGAAGATTTGAGAGAAGAAAACAGAGTTCTTGAAAGTTTTGAAGGTTTTGAGGAATTTGGGAGAAAGAATCGATATTCAGAAAACGTAAAGTATTGTTTGGGAAGAAGATGGGTTTATAAAGGGGGTAAAAAAATGTTTAACCCTACGTAAATGGTAAGGATAGGGTAAAACGTCGATTGGGGTTTTGGGGGGAATCGATGAATTTTGGATTAAATCTCAGCCACACATAATTAAAACGGGTTTGAAGAGATTTTGGGAGATTTCCAAAAGGGGTTTTGCATTTAATGTAAAGTCAGACGCATGTCAATACGTCAGGTGATCGAGGGGGTGATGGGAGAGGAAGTTGTAACGGATGGGACGTATTGGGGAGAGGAAAGGACAAATTAAGGATGAGTTTATTCAAAAACGTTATTTTTGTCATCATCCCTAAAATGGGTCTGATACAAGGATTATTCAGAAAGAGAATGTGACAGTTTCTAAAGAGAATGTCTTTTTGTCTTTAATGTTTAATTTAATGAACGATCATTAAATAGCACACAAAGATTCAAGAGTTGATAAAACAGTTGAGAAATTATCATGATGATCGCGGATGGAAAATTCCTTGCAGTTGAAAACGTCATCGCGGATGGAACTTTCATTGCGGTTGAGAAGCGTCATTGCGGATGAAACTTTCATTTCGGTTGAGAAACGTCATTGCAGATGAAACTTTCATTGCGGTTGAGAAACGTCATTGCGGATGAAACTTTCATTGCGGTTGAGAAACGTCATTGCGGATGAAACTTTCATTGCGGTTGAGAAACGTCATTGCGGATGAAACTTTCATGGCGGTTGAGAAACGTCATTGCGGATGAACAAGGTAAGACTGTAGTGAGAAACTGAGGAAAACACTTGTACAAAGATTAGTAATAACAGACCATAAAGACCCATGAGAGATACGTATGATATATGGTTGCGGTACCTATACAGCGGTACCAAAACCATCTATCACACGTAATTCTCAGTTAGAACCGCAACGGAGACCAAGGATGGTCTGCGGTAGCTATCAATTCAAAAACAATTGCGGGTCTGGATTCATCATTCCTAACATTTGTAGGAAGATGTTAAGCTTTGTTGAATCGAGCGCTTTTGTGAACACATCAGCAATCTCTTCATGAGTAGGGACAAAGATGAGTTCAATATTACCTCTTAAGATGTGGTCTTTGATGAAATGATACCGTAGTTCAATGTGCTTAGTCTTGGAGTGCTGAATTGGATTGTGAGAAATAGCAATAGCACTTTTAGAGTCACAATAGATCGGTATCCTCATCATTCTATACCAGTAGTCCATTAGTTGAGTTTTCATCCAAAGGACTTGAGAGCAACAGCTAGCTGCGACCACATACTCGACTTCTGCAGTTGATAGAGAGACACAACTTTGTTTTCTTGAGGACCAGCTGACTAGTCTTTCACCCAAGAAATGACATCCTCCTGAAGTGCTTTTTCGATCGAGCTTGCATCCGGCATGATCCGCATCTGTGAAAGCTTGTAGGCTGAAGTCATTGCTTGCGGGGTACCATAGACCAAGAGATTTGCTTCCTTTCAGGTACCGTAGTATCTATTTGGCTGCGGTCATATGTGAGACTTTTGGGTCAGCCTGATACCTTGCACATACACCAGTTGCAAAGACAATGTCTGGCCTGCTTGCAGTGAGGTACATCAAAGAGCCGATGATGCCTCTATAAGTCTTGTGATCCACAGATTCGCCTGAGGGATCAGCAGAGATCTTATAACCGAAGGCCATGGGGACCTTAGCAGATGAACAGTTGTCCATAGAATATTTCTTCAATAGTTCAGTGGTGTATTTTTCTTGATGAATGAATATGCCTTGCGGTACTTGTTTCACTTGAAGACCTAGAAAGAAATTAATCTCTCTATTCATGCTCATTTTGAACTTGTTGGTCATGAGCTTAGCAAATTCATCCACCATGCCTTGATCAGTCGAACCAAAGATGATATCATCCACATATATCTGTACCATCATGAGGTGGTCGCCATTTGCTTTTCTGAATAGTGTGGGATCAATCACTCCTCTCTTGTACCCGGATGAGACAAGGAATTCAGAAAGAGTCTCATACCATGCTCTTGGGGCTTGCTTCAGACCGTAGACTGCCTTTTCAAGTTTGTAGCAGTGGTCTGGGAATTCAACATTTTCAAAGCCTGGAGGTTGCTGAAGATAAACCTCTTCTTTTAGTTCCCGGTTGAGAAAGGCACTCTTAACGTCCATTTGGTGTACCTTGACGTTTTTGTGGGTTGCGTATGCTAAAAAGATCTGGATAGCTTCCATGTGTGCTACCGGAGCATACGTTTCATCGTAGTCAATGCCTTCAAGTTGACTATACCCCTTTGCAACTAGCCTTGCCTTGTTTCTGACTACCGCACCAGATTCATCCAACTTATGTTTGAACACCCATCTAGTGCCAATAATGGAGTGACCACGTGGCTTCGGAACGAGCTGCCAAACTTTATTTCTTTGAAATTCTTCAAGCTCTTCTTGCATTGCGGCTATCCAGTCAGGTTCAAGCAATGCTTCTTTGATCGTTCTGGGTTCTACCGAGGACATAAATGCTGCATAGTGGCAGTGATCAGATAGGTACTTGGAAGATCTAGTCTGGATGCCTGCGGATGGGTTTCCAATGATTTGACCTGGTGGGTGGTCTTTCGTCCATACATGAAGACGTTGCAGCAGATGATCAACAGCTGCGGTAGAGGGAATATCTTGAATGTCAGAGGAATCTACGCTTGGAGATGACAGTTCCCCCTGGACTTGAGAACATCCTGCTGAGTCATCTTGATCTATTGGAACAAAATTCTCTTCAGCAGTTGGGAGAGGTTCCCCCTGGGTTGCAGATAGGAGTTCCTCTGGAACCTGAGAAGGTTCCCCCTGGATTGCGGATGGGAGAGTGACAATCCTTGGATCAGTTCTAGTGTCGATATTTTCTATGAGTTCATCATCCGAATCCGAAGATATGTTTGATGGTAATGCTTCTCTGCGGACAGGAATTTGAACAACATCAAGTAGTGGAACCTCGACGGTTGCGGCTAGATCCGGAGTAGATCTTTCCCCCTCAACCGGAGAGGTGGAAGTAGTGATAGAGGCTACTTCAGATAGAGATGGTCCAGAAACATTAGCATGTCGTTGTTGAGCTGCGGGTGACACAAGAACTTCGGATGGTTTCGCCGTTTCAATGGGATCGAAAAGATACTCATAGTTGACTTCAACTAGATTCAAGGGACCTGAAGAGGCAGGAATGTCACTTTCCATGATTGCGGTGGTTTCAGTAGATGGAGGGGCGTCACGGATGTGAGAATCATCAAATTTCACATCGAAGCTTTCAATGATCAGCCTTGTATGCCTGATGAGCACTCGATAAGCAACCTTGTTAGTGGAGTAACCAAGGAATATGCCTTCGTCGGACTTCGGTGCAAACTTGTTGAGCTGATCTCTGTTGTTGATCACGAAGCATCTACACCCAAAAATAAAAAAGAATCGAACATTGGGCTTGCGGTTGTTAAGGCCCTCATATGGTGTTTTATTGAGGCGTTTGCACACGATACTTCGGTTTTAGACAAAGCATGCGGTTGCTACTACTTCAGCCCAGAAGTAGAGAGGAAGTTGGGCGAAGTTAAGCATGGATCTGGCTGCTTCTACCAGTGTGCGGTTCCTTCTTTCTACTACACCATTTTGTTGCGGTGTGTAGGGTGCTGAGAAGTTGTGAGAAATGCCTTTGGACACCAAGAAACTGTTAAGAAGATGATTAGTGAACTCGGTTCCATTATCACTGCGGATGCGTCTAACTGGAAGCTTGATCTGAAGTTCGATTTCTTTGATGAAGTTGATGAAGATCTGTGGTGTCTCTGATTTGAGTCTGAGAAAGAAGACCCATGTGAAGCGTGTATAGTCATCAACAATAACCAGTATACACTTCTTGTGGTGGAGGCTGGCTACGGTTGATGGACCGCAGAGATCAATGTGCAATAGCTCCAGTGGTTCAGAAATAGAAGAGTCCATTATCAGAGGTGACTTGCTTTAGACTGCTTACCACATTCACAAGCCGGACAGAGAGTATCGTTGATAAATTTGAGAATAGGGAGACCGCGAACTAGTTCTCTAGTGACTAAGTTGTTGATGTACCGGAAGTTGAGATGAGCTAGCTTACGGTGCCATAGCCAGCTGACTTCGGATACAGCTTTGGACAAGAAACACAGTTGCGGTTTACCAATGATTAGAGAAACATCCAAAGGGTACATGGTACCTTCGGATCGAGATTTGATCAGGCACTTGTTTCTATCACTCGTCATTACGTAGCAAAACTGATCATCAAATTCAACACGATGTCATGCTTTACATAGTTGGCCAACACTGATGAGATTGTGTTTCAGGCTTTCTACATAAGCAACTTTCTGAATGGAAAAGTTCCCCGTAGTGAGAATACCGTAACCTCGGATGACACCGTTTGCATTGTTACCAAACGTGACATTTCCACCATTGCATATAGGCCTGAAATCCCGAAGCTACTCTAACCTTCCGGTCATGTGCAAAGAGCAGGCACTGTCAATTAACCACTCTTCTTCTTGTTCCTCCTTGCACAAAGCCTGAGAATTACACGGTTAGTTTAGGCATCCAAACAAGTTTGGAGTCTGGGACAATTGATGTGTTTCTGAGTGATGCATGGTCCGAGGTTGCAGGGACAGGTCTCTTGTCAACTTTTGAGCCTAGTCCTGGGTGTTTGAGTAGATTTGGAGTGTTGTGATTTTTTGAACAAATACGAGGTTTCTGACTCTGACTCGATTTGACATGAGATAAAACCTTTTGACAACTACACTGACATTTACAAAAGGAGATTTTGTCTTTTGATCTAACACTATGATTGGTCAGCGGTTTTAAGGATGTTTTGGATCTGTTACCGGTCCGAGATGGGTAATTCCTGACACGACTGTTTTTGGGTTTTGAAAACGTCTGTTTATGAAAAGTTTTAGCACGTGTAGATTTCTGAATTCTTTTTGATGGATTTGGTAAGATACCCTTCCATTTGAAATTTTGACGTGACTTTAAAAGTGTTGGAGTGGGTAAAATACCTTTCCATTTAGGATCATTTGAAGAATAGACCTGGAAAACATAGTTTCGAAAAGATTGAACACCCTTTTGGGTTGTGTCAGAAGGAGTAGGAATGACTTTTGAAACTGAACTTTCCTTTTTGTTTGTTTTCTTGAAAGAAGAGTTTTTTGAAATGTAGTGAGAGAAAACAAATTTTTTAGGACTTTTGGATTTAGGAAATCTGACTTGCTTCTTGTTTTTTGAAAAAAATTGTCTATTAGTACCGCGAGATCTGATTTCTTCTTTAAAAGCCTTTTTTGCCAAAGATTTTGGTGAACCGCAGTCATTGTTGTTCAACTGCGGTTTCCTGGAATTCTTAGAATGATTTTGAAAACGCGGAGTTGAGTCATCAGAACTTGAGGATTCAAGAATTTGGGAACATTGACCTACTTCAAAATTTTCTATAGGTAGTTCATGAAATATTGGCTGAAGAGTTACGATTCCTTGAACTGATGACTGCGGTAGGGATGACTTGACTACCGCTGAGTAAGTCTTAGATGGGACTTCGGTGGGACATTTGTGGGACATTTGACTACAGTGAGAGACACTGCGGTCTGAGGACACAGATGGAAAGTCTTTTGAGACTTCGGGGCCCTCAACAACAATCTCTTCATCAACTACGGATGAAGTTTGAGAATTTGGATAGATGGTGCCACACATAGGAATTTGATCACATATGTGACCCGAAACCTCCGGCACAATTTCCTCAAAGACACAATTATTGCTTAAGTTGTGCAGTCTACCGAAGTGAGTTTTAATATCTTCGGGAAAAGTCTTGTCATTGATAGGGAAATGAAATTCTCGGTCTGAAGGGACATACAGTCTGTCTTTGTTGAACCGGGGTGAGGAATCTAGTGAGGTAGGATATCCATTTGACCAACCCCAATTGTATGTATTGTCCACGGTTCCATTGTTTACCAAATTTTTAATAGCTTCACTTTCATTAAACAATTTTTCAATTAAGAGATTTAAGCGTACAATTTCTCTCTGAGCTAAATCTCTCTAGTTCAAAGCTATCTCTAATTGGGTTTCACTTAACATTCTTGCATCCTTTTCTAACTCTAGGTCCTTCTCTAACATAGCCATCTTAAGTCTTTTGTTATCCAGTCGTCCTCTCACGTGGAACATCTCTTGGGACGCAATATTCTTCTCATCTAAGGCTTTATTATAGTCTGTAAGGACGGCATCACAAGTGTCATTAAGATCATCTATATAAGGCTGACAGTCATGCATGCTATAGTTTAGAGTTTCGATCATGAGTTTTACCTGTTCGACGATGCTTAGTGTTCCATCCTTTGCCATGTAACAGTAGTTCTTGTTCAACATTGTAGACCAATCATCATCCGCAGTGGCCAGCATGCAGATTTTCCCTTTTCCTTTGACACTGCTGATGGCCTCATCTTCGTCTCCGGATGACCAGACTTGATGGTCTCTTTTGACATGGGCCACGTATGCCCTTGCCTTTTCAGCTTTTTCATTGTCTTCCAACTCTTGAGCCATTCTAAGGTAGAATGCTCTGTCTTTTACTACATTGGCCTTACAATCTCGTGCAAAGTGATTCTCTTTGTTGCATTTGTGACAAATTACAACATCAGTCTTGTCTTCTGAAGGAGTACCAGACTCAGTGATTTGAGGAGACTGCGGTACCTCCTTTGGTTGAATATTCTGAGATTGCGGTGGTGGATGAGAACTTTTGGGAAATCGAGAGTAGTTATTCTGAGAACCGAAGTTACGGTTGAATGGAGGTTTGTTGAACTGCTGATTCTTGCGGAAGGAAGGAGGTGGTAGACGGTTGAACTGTTGGCTAACCAGAGCAATAGCCTTCTGAAAATCTTCTTCATCATCATATTCAGAATCCGCTTCGTATGACTGCGGTAGAGTGTCATACGAGGAAGGGTAAGGTGACTGCGGTGGAGCTTGTGCTATGAGAGCAAGTGGTCCTCCGAAGTCAGCACAGTCTTTGAGTACGGTGGATTCTTGAGCTTGCAACTCTCCATAGAGCTTGTAATGTGATAGGGAGTGAATCTTTCTATCGCCTTGGACTATCATGTTGGTCGTAGTCCAATGTCTGCCCAAACCATTAAGAAACTGAAGATTGATTTCATGGTTACTGCGGGTGGTGCCCGCATTGGATAACTTGGTGACTATCAGGTTGAACCTTTTGAAGGAGTCTTCCAAACTTTCTCCAGTATGAGCTTTGAAGTTGTTGAACTCGTTGAGTGCGGTACTAAGCTTCTTATCTTGTGCTTGTTCTGAGCCTTCGTACAGGTTTTTGAGAACATCCCAGATCTCTTTCGCTGATTTGCAATTTATGATAATATCGAAGTTGTCAGGAGCAACTCCGCAGGAGATTTCATAAAAAGCAACAACATCATTTTCCATTTTATCGAGATCATCCTTGGTGGGACGGCTCATGGCTGGTTGACCTCCTCCTATCCTGGTTGCAGCGCCGTCAGTTTGGACTGGTGTAAGGACTGGAACATGTGGTCCTTCTTCTACGGATCGCCATACATCTCTACCCAGTCTTCTCAAGTACCTTTCCATTCTTTGTGACCAGTGATGATATTCATTTGCGACTAGTATTGGGGCTCGGTTAGAACCACCGACACTGTTGGAAACATTCAGAGATAATGATTGTGCCATTTGAAATTGTTTTTTTTTGTTTTGAAGAAATGAGCTTTAGTGGTATAGAAGGCTCTTTGAAAAATCAGAGTTCCGTTTTCAAAAAGCAACCACTTTGGCTCTGATACCAATTGTTGAGAGAAAAACTTGGAGACACACTTGAACAAAAGTTAGAACAAGTATAATGCGGAATAGTTAATCTCAAAGGATCTAAAAGCTCAACAATAATAAAGTTAGAGAGTTAGTTGCAGAAATATAAAGGAATGGAAATGACATCAATTGTTATATCAAGAAGACACTTAAGCTGATTCATAACAAGGAATGCATTCACTTCAAGTTAATAAGGAAGATCAAGCTTAGTGATTAAGTCTTAAAGACTTGCTCCGAAGAGGGATTATGATCAGCAGAATTATGATAAGATTTAAGTAAGAAGAGATGAGTGAAGAAAGATAGAGAGATAACTTCAGAATGTGTATTCAGATAGAATTCATAAGTTATCGGTTCTTCCTATCTTTTTTTTTTAATACAAAGAGAGTAAGTCTATTTATAGAGACTTAGGAACTATACTAGATTACAACTCTATAAGCAGCCGTGCAAGGCATACTGGATAATAGAGAGTATTACATAAAAGACAAATAACGTAATCTAGCTAAGTTGACTGCGGTAGCTGACTCCGGTTGCTGATGCGGTTGCTGATGAACAAGATTGACTCCGGGTGCTGAACCGTTGCGGTAGAAAGATGGTTGCGGTAGCTGAGTTTAAGAGGGTCACTTTTATGATTCAACAATCGCCATGCATCTCTACCAAGTCTCCTTAAGTATCTTTCCATTCTTTGTGACCAGTGATGATATTCATTTGCTACCAGTATTGGGGCTCGATTAGAACCACCAACACTGTTGGAAACATTTAGAGATAACGATTGTGCCATTTGAAGTTTTTTTTTTTTTTTTTTTTTTTTTTTTTTTTTTTAAATGTGCTTCAGTGGTATAGAAGGCCCTTTGAAAATCAGAGTTCCGTTTTCAAAAAGCAACCACTATGGCTCTGATACCAATTGTTGAGAGAAAAACTTAGAGACACACTTGAACAAACGTTAGAACAAGTAGATTGTTGAATAGTTAATCTCGAAGGATCTAAAAGCTCAACAATAATATTAATAAGTTAGAGTTAGATACTTAGAGAGTTAGTTGCGGAAAAGTAAAGAAATAGAAATGACAACAATTGTTATATCAAGTATACACATAAGTTGATTCATAACAAGGAATGCATTCAAACCAAGTTAATAAGGAAGATCAAACTTAGTGATTAAGTCACAAAAGACTTGCTCAGAAGAGAGGTTATAATCAGTAGTATTCTAGTAAGATTTGAGAGTAAGAAGTGATGCGTAGTAAGATAGAGAGATAGAAAAGATAACTTCAGAGAAGTATATTCAGAATAGATAGATGCGTGTATTGAGATCATTGAATACAAAGAGAATGAGCTCTATTTATAGAGACTCACGAAGTACAATAGATTACATCTCTAACAGTAGCCATGCAACCATACTGGACAATAGATAGTATTACAATAAAGACAAGTAAAGTAATCTAGTAAAGTGACTGCGGTAGGTAGAGACTCCGGATGCGGTTGCTGATGAAGGAGCTTGACTGCGGGTGCTTGATGACTGCGGTAGCTGAAGTTCAAGAGGGTCACTTTTATGATTCAACAAGGCATAGGCGATGACCTTACCTCGTTGCATCAGAACACAGCCGAGCCCTTGATTGGATGCATTGCAATAGACCACGAAGTCTTCTGTCCCTTTGGGGAGGGACAATATCGATGCGGTGCATAAGGCTTGCTTTATTGTTTGGAACGCTTTCTCTTGCTTCTCTTCCCAGTCAAAGGTCACGCACTTCTGGTTAAATGTTGTAAGAGGTTTCGCAATCTGCGAGAAGTTCTGAATAAACCTGTGATAGGAGCCAGCGAGGCCTAGAAATTGATGAATTTCTGTAGGTGTCTTCGGTGCTGACCAGTTCTCAAGGGCTTTGATTTTGGAAGGGCCCACGTGTATTCCCTCTTCGCTAACCACGTGCCCCAAGAATTTGACTCTTCGGATCCAAAATTCGCATTTCGAGAACTTCGCATAAAGCTTCTCTGATCGCAGCGTTTCTAAGACCTGACGCAGATGTTGACTATGCTCCTCCTTACTACAAGAATAGATAAGTATGTCATTGATGAAGAAAATGAAGAACTGATCCAAGTAAGGATGACATACCCTATTCATTAAGTCCATGAATACTGCAGACACATTGGTCAATTCGAACACCATTACTACAAACTCATAGTGTCCATAACGAGTTCGGAAGGCTGTATGCGGAACATCCTCCCCACGCACTCGTAACTGGTGATATCCGGACCTCAGGTCTATCTTTGAAAAGAAGTTCACCCCTTGAAGTTGGTCAAACAAAACGTCAATGCGAGGTAGAGGGTAACAAGTTTTGACGGTTAGTTTGTTAAGTTCCTTGTAGTCGATGCACATACGGAACGATCCGTCTTTTTTCTTGACGAACAAGAACGATGCTCCCTAGGGTGAGAAGCTTGGCCTAATGAAGCCCTTGCTGAGCAGTTTGTTAAGTTGACTAGATAGTTCCTGCATCTCGGCTGGTGTTAGACGATAGGGCGATTTGGCTACTGGGGTAGCCCCTGGAACTAAGTCGATTCTGAACTCGACTTGACGTTGCGGAGGTAATCGTGGGAGTTCTTCTGGAAAGATGTCGGGAAAATCGCATACTACCGGAATGTTCTTTATGTATTTTGTCTCTTGGCTCACATCGACAACATGATCAAGGAATGCACGACATTCCTTTCGTAGGTACTTTTGGGCTTGAATGCTCGAGATGATACGAAGGTTCGTGACGGGTTTGTCGTCGTAGATAATTAGGGTGTCGCTAGACGGCAGATTAAGGCGAACAGCCTTCTCGTAGCACATGATGTCAGAACGATGAGAACTCAACCAATCCATGCCGATGATGACGTCGAAACTTTTAATTGAGATCGGCATGAGGTCGATTGGAAACGAATGGCTATCTAGTGTTAGTGTACATCCTATGAATATGCAGCTAGTGCTCTCTGTCTTTCCGTTAGACATTTCTACGGTGAACGGTCCTTTAAGTGCATGAGAATTACGTTTAAGCAAGTGAGCAAATATCTGGTTCATGAAACTCCTCTCCGCTCCACTATCAAACAGAATGCATGCATAAGAGTTATCGAGGAGAAACGTACTAGTGACCAATGTGGGGTCGGCAACTGCTTCCTCGTGGCCTATAGCCAAAACCCTTCCCACTCCGCTGGCATTCCCTGCCTTCGGGCAGTTCCTTTTGTAATGGCCCACCTCGCCACAACCGTATCAAGCCTGGCCCACACCAGCGCCGGGGACCTGGGTGATTGGCCTTGCCGGAGCTTTGCAGAAATGGGCAGTGTGCCCCTTCCTGTTGACCTGCTGCTTTTGGCAGCTTTCTTCTTCTTGTCATCCCAGAACTTCTGCTTGTTATCATCGACTTTGGAGGATTCTGAGATGGCTAGGGTTGTTGTTGTTGACTGGGTACAGACCCCATGGTCAATGAGCCGTTGTTCGAATCGCTTGGCACTATCGAAGGTAGCGGGGTTTGAAGCTAGAACATTCCCCTGAAATGTAGGCACCAGCCCCCAAATATACCTTTCCACCTTCTTTGCTTAAGAAGGGATCATTCCCGGACATAGTGCGACCAGATCGCTGAATCGGGCAGTGTACGATACTATATCGGAGCCCTTCATGGTTAGGCTCCAGAGCTCCAGCTAAAACTTCTGAACTTCGCCCCTCGGGCAGTATTCCTCGATCATGAGCTCCTTAAGAGCTTCCCAGCCAATAGCATTTGCCACTATTAGAGATAGTGACTTGACATGGCTATTCCACCACGTCAGGGCTCGGTCTGCGAAGGTGCAGGCGGCAAATTTTACCTTGCTCCCTTCCGGGCAGGAGCAGATCTCAAAGATCGACTCCGTCTTCTCGAACCATTGTGAGAGGGCAATGATTCCGCCAGTTCCATTGAAGGCCCTGGGTTTGCAGCTGGTGAAGTCCTTGTACGAGCACTCCCTAGAGCGCACTGGAGCTTCGACAATAGTGGGAGGCACATTAGTTCCACTCCCACTAGTACCGGTGGTGGTGAATTGTGCTAGAGCTATCGTAACAGCCGCATTCACAGCAGCATGGATAGTTGATGGGTTGTATTGAGGAGATGGAGGAGTTTAATTTAGAGTTATTGGAGTAGTGTGCCTCGCTGATCGACATGGAGGCATCTTGTAGCCATAATATCACAAAGATGAAGACATTGGTAAGAATTTAATAGTGAGTATGATGAGAGTGACTCATGGACTAACTCTCCATAGCCCAACAACACAGATGAAAGTATACACAGATGAAAGTATGATTGAATAGAGATCTAGTAGTAGATGGATGAAAGCATTTGGATAATAATCTCCATGTGATTAGATATCTGTCAATAACATTGGTATTACAGATGTAACAAGTTCGGAAAAATGACCTAGGAGTAGGTCCTACATCAAACCAAGATGAGAAAATTTTGACAGAATAAAGACATATGGACCGAAAGTTCAAGGTCTTAAAATAACAAGAATTTACAGGGAGAAGTGCTACTTGGAGCATAGATAAGAAGGCTAATCCTTAGATAAAAGGAAATTCGAGCAGAGCATTCCCTACTAGCGACGAGAACCCCTTGGGCGAACACTTAAGTCATCCATCTGACGCTCCAAGTCAAGAAGGCGTCGCTCGTACACTCGCTGGCGTACGTGATGTTCTATGACTTCAGCCCTAGTCTCAGCTAGTGCTTGCAGTAGAGACTCATTGTCTCTTTCAGCTCTCTCACGAGCATCTTCCAGCCGACGAATGTGGACAATATTGACTCCTGCATTGGCGTCAACTTCCCCAATTCGGTTGAGGGTTGTCCTACCCTGTATCTCATTACGAGAAACTCTGCGGACTAGAGTAGGCAGGACACTGTCCGCTGAGCCTCCTTCGATCACGTTGTAGAAACTTTTGTCTCCGTTGTATGGAATGGGTTGACCCTGTTCCTGACTCCATATCTCCAGACTTTCCACCCACAGAGGCGTCGGGCCTTGAAAACTCGGACGAGGGTTAGGATTTGGGTTTGAAGCTACCAGGGGTTGATCATTGACTTCGGGCTCGGAGTCAGAATCCTCCGGGAAGTTCTCTACGAAGTCATCGTCCAATGGAATTGCAGGTTCCTCTTCTGGCTCATCATCGAGCCATCCTCCGTTACCTTGGTTGGGAAGGTACGAGTCTCCGGGGATATGGAATGCAACCATGTTATACACGCGAGAATAGGGGTAAAAGAAATAATTAATAGACGTACTAATTAAGATAAATATAAGATGATCCTTACTAGTTACTCCAACATTTACGTAGTTCATACCAGTCATATGTAACGAAAATAGGATAGACCTTCGAATAAGTGACCCTAACTCTAAGCTCACAACCAAACAAGGAACAGGAAGTAAATCAAAGATCAAAGATTCTAAGTCTATAACACCCTAGTCACATATAACCTTAGCGTATCCACTCAGCAACTATTGACATACTAATAAAGACCTTTTTAGTTTGCACATAAGTAGTTATAGTAACACAAAACACTCCTATAGTATTTTAAGTTTATGTTCTAATGTTTTCATTGTAGTAGTGTTGGTAAGTTTTTAGACTTGTTGCAACATCACAACCATTCCTAGGAACATGCAATCACTTCTCGGAAAGATATAGTTGATCAGGCTATATCCCTCCCAGATCTAATTATATGTCCCCAAGCCTAATTGTGGTGTCCAACAATCGCAATACTTTTGTTCTGTCCTAGTGACACTGATTTTAGTATGAATGCAAGTATGTATACTTTGGTTAAATATTTTATTATTTAAAAGCATAAACTCTTGGTCAGAGTATTTTAATCCCGTTGTGTTTATAGTTGTATATCTTTTATAGGTTGATATACTCAATTCACTATAAACAATGCTCTGATACCAATCTGTCACACCCCCAAACCAGAACGGCGGAAACGTTCGGGGGCGGAGGACGTCATGTACAATATCACAACAATGCATAATAGTAAACAAGCAACAACATCATCCATTGCATTAATAGTATAATTGTAAGACAAGTGTGTTCTGAAGTTTATAAGACACCAAAAATGAATAATCAAAATATAGACGAGTCTTGAAAGCTCCGTCTTCTCAAAACTTGGTCATCTGTACCTGTCTATTCGCGACCTGAGAATACAAGTTATTTTTAAAGCATAGATTAGCATTAAAGCTGGTGAGTTCATAAGTATTCTAGTGTCGTTGTTTGTATAAGTTTGAAGAAAGTGTTTGTAAATGTTTGATATAAAAGTTTGTAAGTGTTTGATTTAAAGTTTGTAGTCTTCTACCAAGACCCAACTGTTCTTTATGTTTGTTCTTTTGTAAAAGTGAGTATTTTCCCAAAGTATGACTATCATTACCAAGATATAGTTTTCATTACCGTTTATGTGAGAAGATCACAATGTGAATGAGATGGGAAAAATAAAGATGTACTGTAGTTTTATCTTAGTGACTACCAATGTACTAACTACCTTAAACTTGTTTGTTTAATTAAGGTAAAATGTGATATGATTGTAGCCATACTTGATCGACTAGTATAACACGACGTTCGAGACGTCGAAATGATATGACATTCGTCACCCGTAGACCTGCAGGTCCCACTGTTGCTAGCAGCAATGTGTAGGAGGGTCAGTCCCGTATAGATCTATACACAAATTCACACTCTCCATCCAGGAGACTCTGGGTACAAAACGTGACGCAGCAGTATATTGCCGAGCCATGAAGTAGTATCTCACATTATTGTTATATCATTCTTGTATTTATATAGTATGTTCTAGTGTAGCGTATGTTCTCTCTGTCTAGTGTGTAGTATGTTCTATCTGATTCTCTTTATAGTGAGTATTGTCTCTCGTTATAGTATGTTCTCTAGTGTATAGTGTGTAGTATGTATTGTATCTCGTTATAGTATGTTTCTACTGACTCATGTATGAACTGACTCTTGTATGTTTCATTGTTCTAGAAATAGTATTAGTGATTTCCTAAACTATACCTATTATAGTTTACTAACAATGTTTTTTGTATGAATGTACATGTTTGTATACCTTTTCTACCCAAAGGTATTGAACTGAACGAAGAACTTTTATATCTATATACATATACATAATATATAACTAAGATTCAAAAGCCCTTCGGACAAACAACTGATACCCTAAGTCCACAACCAAACAAGGAACATGAAATAAGGTGAGTTATCAGTCCTAATTCCTTTCAATCCTACTTATATAACTATATCCATATAGACATGATTTGACAAAATATAAGTTTAAAACAGTTTGATAATAAGTTTTTGTATATAAAAGAGTTTGTAAAATGATTTGAATCAATTTGTTTGAAAACACAGTTTGAAGTATAAGAAATCCATCTGTTTGATAGTTATTAATCACATATGATTGACATAATCACTATAATAGTTCTACTTGTATTCCCTCCATAAAAACATTTAAAATCATTTAAAAGATAAGTTAAGGGGTATAAACTCACTTGTAGTGAGTGATACGAATGAAAGATCGGTTTGTAGGATGCTAAGTGTCAAGTGAAGACTTGAGCACAACGGATCCTAATAAGGATATAATGACAAATATATGTATATAATTAGTGTTTATACAACTAATCATGTAAGGAAAACATCCTAGGACTTAGGAAACACTTATATTGAAGTGTTAAAAGTACAAAGGGTTGCATCTAATGGGTGTACGACCACACAAGTGTGTGTACGGCCACCAGGTGTACGGCCACTTGGGTGTACGGCGTGGTGTGTGCGGCCATGGAGTGTACGTCCATACACTCCTTGGAGAAATGGTCAAAAATTGTATTCCAAGGTTCTATCTTGCATCCCCTAAGTGTTCTTGATCATGTGCTAGCATAGAACATGAGTTTGAGGCCAATATGCACTAAACAAAGGGGTGTACGGCCATATGAGGTGTGTACGGCCGTACACTCCTTGATGATCATGGTTTGGACGATTTATAAGGAGCATAACTAGTAAGTAACAAGCATAGTAAGTGGTACTTACGATATAGAAGCCTTTAGGGGTGTCTGAGGTCCAAGAACTTAGTAGGTGTTCTTGGTGAAACTGAAGAACACTTGAAGGTCTACCAAAATGAAGTGATTTCATGGATGAAATCAATGATCCTTACTAGATAGTGAAAGGAATCAACAATTCAAGGGAAGAAACACTTACAATCTTGAAGATCTAGATGAAAAATTGGATGGTAGTTGAGAGAGAAACGATTTCTTGGCTTAGGAGTGTGAAAAGAGCTAAATGAAGGCTAAGTCTCTCATTTATACATGAGAGTGTACGACCAGAAAGGGGTGTACGGCCGCAAACCCAAGTGTACGGCTGTACACTCGTCATGTTGGAGTGTTTAGCCATTTTGGGAAGTGGTGAACTTGTGGAACCCAATTCTAAACCCTAACTTTGAAGGTACTAGGCTTAGAACACTCTAATTGACCCTAAACAATGCTAGAAGATAGCAAAAATGAGTCTGACCTTGATTGATTTGAATAACTGTACAAGATAGAAATTTTGGGTTGTCACACAAATGATGAATGGTTCACGGCCTTGGGAGGGTTCACGACCCAGAAATGGTGAAGAACACATGAAGATCTTGTTGTTTGGTGAGTGTTTGAAGGCTCTTTGATGTATTCCAAGAAGATGGTAACGAAAAGGGATGAAAAAGAGTGAAAGATGAAGTTCTTGTGGATGATACTTCAGAGAGATTTGAGAGGATCACGACCAAGAGATGAGAAATGAATCAAAAATGAAGTATACTATATATATAAGGATGGTTCACGACCTAAGAGGGGTTCACGGCTGTGAACATGGTTCTTGGCCGTGAACCTCACTTGTTGAGGTTTCATGGCTCGAATGATGTTCTAGGCTCTTGGTTCTTACGTGGTTCACTTCCTAACACACAACCCTTACGTATACTCGGTCTAGAAACCTATAAGTTTGACCTTAAGTTGATGTGTTTGACCTAATCCAATAAAAATTTTCGGGTTGTGACAGATTCCTTCGAGGGGCCTTTATCTTAAACGTTTAGAAAAGACACACGTAAGTTGTTTATACTACTTAACTATAAGCAATTATGTAAGAGTTGTTTTACATGATAGTGTATTAGTACAATTTGTTCCTAGAATCTCATTGGTTTCTAAATTATAGAGTGATATTGATTCCTGAAATCCTACTGATTTCCAAACGATAGGGGAAAGGTGGTCGATTCGGAAATCCTCCAGATTTCTAAATGATAGGGAGGGAATTGAAATCCAAATGATTTCGAATAATAGATAGAATTGAAATCTTTGACAACTTTTGAAGAGATAAGTTTGGAGACTATTGAATGATTGACCGGGAACTTATAGGTTTCTCTGCTACGAAGGTAGCAGAGTTATCTGTTCTTCGAATTTAGGTGAACTAGGAAAATCTGAACGTTATCCAAGTTTTTTAAGTATTTTTTAAAAAGTATACATTGTTTTGGAGTTCATATAAGTTTTCTAAGGTACTAGGTATCTGCAGGAAATCTTGAGAACATTCTTCAATCTCTAAACCTTTCAACCATTGTAGTCTGTCAAACTCCTTGCTCAATGTTGGTTGTGCACCGACCGGCCATAAATAACATAGGCGCGTGTTCCGGGTTTATTTATGGTATGGCTTATGTACGGTACTAATAATCAGATTCCTCGTACCATATGTAGCCAAGAAGTTGTGTAATTAATAATCATACTTTTATTAGGAGCTTGTTGCTACTGTTGTATTTCTCTTTTGAGGATACGAGTTGTCTATAACATTTGTATTCCATCTTTAAGTTTGAATACAGGGTTCTTACAGATGATAGTATAATATATGAATTACCTTAAATAGGTAGGCAGACATAAAAAAAAGTAGTAAACTAAATTTCCTGAGATCCATGACTATCCATCGTCTGAATTTGCTTGAATACTAATTCACTGAGAATTCATGAAGTTTTGAGGGTCAACACAAGGCTGGTGAGAGTTACAAGTTTTCTGCCGATAGCAGTAATTATACTTTTAAAAGCGTTCAAAAAGTATTTTCTTTATAAGTGAACCATATCTAAATAAACTTTGAAAAACCAAAAGGTGTCTTGGTATAAGGAAATCCATGCTTAAAACGGTTTTGAAAGAATCAAGTTTATGAGTTGTAATAAGAGAGAGAGAGAAAGAGAGAGAAAGAGAAAAAGAAAGAGAGAGAGAGAGAGAGAGAGAGAGAGATTCGAGTTAATGTTTATAGTGAGTTCTATAACCGAGCTATGTGACTTAATATATCCTGCT
The DNA here is from genome assembly GCF_052849685.1 of Lactuca virosa. Taxonomy (NCBI): domain Eukaryota; kingdom Viridiplantae; phylum Streptophyta; class Magnoliopsida; order Asterales; family Asteraceae; genus Lactuca; species Lactuca virosa. Next base: position 259,062,214 of record NC_136434.1, read on the forward strand.
ACAACGCTTCATTGGACGTAATGATTATAGACACATATCATCCACTTTGATTGATTAGTCAAGGTTGTAGCTAGCAACCGCAGGTGGGGATGTCAACCCCGTATAGATCTATACATATGTATCTTGCTTTGAAGATCAACAGTTATAGTAGTGTGGGTATGCTAATTGTTTAGACTTTATCTAATGAATAACGTCTCACTATAAAGCCCTTAACTAAGGTATGAATAGCTCTCAGCTGTAACTTAAAAGTGGATAAGTTTAGACATAATGAATCATATAGAGTTTATAAAGGTCGAGCATAGTACAAGGCACTAGCTTTTATAAACTAAGTATGTTCTTATACAAACTTTGTACATATGTATGTATAGTTCAAATCCTTAGGAATACTAGAAAGTTCTATGACATGCATTTTACGACACACAATGTCACGTAAAAATCATAGGGTTTTGTAGTAAAAAGGAATATGTTATTTTTAAAAGTTGTGTTATTTTAAAGACATAACATATGAGAATATTGAATTTTAAAAGTAGTTTATGTGTTCGTAACATATAAAAGTGAAACCAATCATTTATAAACTAGTTATAGTTTTTACATAAAATAATGATACTTTATGTGTATTTGTGTATTTACTAGCACCAGTAGTACATGTATTCTTCCCCGAAAATATATAAAACGGGGCCATAACACTCACCTTAAGGTGTGGTTGTCGAGTTGTTTCGAGTACTGGATGCGAGAAACTGAGATGTGTTGTCGTGAACACGAACCTCCGAGATTAATTGAGATTCTTAGGAAATGGTAACTAAATTAAATGGAACTAAATTAGTTAATATTTTCCAAGTGAGGGACTAAAGTGATTTATTTAAATTCTAAGTTTAAATCTGCGACTTATTTTGCAAATAAATCTCAAGATGGGGTTTAAACTATCTAAATAAAATAAAAGGTTGAGGCTCTAGGACATGTTGTGAAAAAGATTTTCACGGGAGGGGTTTAATTAAAAATTTGGAAAGATTTTTTTGGAGCCTTGGATCCGATTTGTAAAAGGTCTACAAGTTAGGGTAGTTTCAGAACTTTTTAATTGGATGTTTTAAGGGCTTTGGACTAAATTGTAATAAATTTGAAAATTAAGTATATTGAGTTTATTTGAAAACCGAGTTTGAACAGTGGAGGAGGACCTCCTCCTCCTCCTTGGTTCGTTCACTGTCAAGCAACGCCGAAAAGAAAAATGAAAAATGAGGCATGATCGGGACTTCGACTGGGAATGACGATTGACACAAAAAATAACGGAGGATGGAAGATGTACTTATGATAGTGATGATGAAGGTTGATGATGGTGGTGATCAGCAACACAAGGGAGGTGGCAGGTGGGTTTCAGTGATGGCAGGAGGGTTAACGAGGCTTGCTGCCTCGTCCCTTTATTGTTTTTATGGCAATAAACCGACAGGAGGGATAGAGGGAAGGTGGAGAAGGCTAAGCAGCAACACAACAACACAACCGATCGTGGTGGCGGTGATCTTCGACGGTAGCAGACAGTGGGGTGACGACAGGGGGTTGTTGGCCCGTTTCCTTGGGCAAAATCTGATGAAGGGGAGGAGAATGGAGAGTGGACAAGGACTAAAGTGGTGCTTGGGTGGTAGTTTTGGTCAAGAGAGGGAGGTATAAGGGTGGTTTGGGGTGGTGGAAGGAGGCAGTGTATGGTGGTGTTGTTGTGACCGAGAGAGATAGATATAGATATAGAGGAAGAGAGAGATCGAGAATACAGAAGTGAGCTGGGATTTTGGTGTGATGAATGAAGATGCAAGAGCTTCTCTTTTATAGCCAAGAATGCACACACATGCCAGAAATGTCCATTCCGCAAGCCATGCTTGTACTTAGTGGTTGAGTGTACATAAGGAGAAATGGTGAAGGGGTTGACCATGTGGGAATGTGAAGAGAAAAGGAGTTGATCGTTAATCAAGCAAGCAAGCCTTGTGGGTCCCACATAAGGTCATATTCCCTTTAATTTCTAAAAACCACCATATTTTGCGTATCGGGATCCCGACGTCCCGAAATTTTTCTGAAAGTGTTGTTAGATAGAGTTTAATACACGGATTCCAAAAACCCGAACAAATTAATTTTCCGAATTACGGAGCTCCGGTAAATCGTGTCTAAAGTTTCGCGTCTAAGTGACCCGTAATGCTCGATTTTTCTACTTTTTCAAATTTTTTTGCTAAAAATATTTTGAGTATGAAATTAAATATTAGGCCCTGGGTCCAAAAACGCTCTCGAAATTTCCATCGGAGGTGTGCAAGTGGCTCAACGGATCGACTTGATTTTACGCGATTAAAGAAAATCAGTGTTTTACTGTCTGTTTTCTTAAAACTATTGTATCTTTTGCATACGAACTCCGTTATGAACGTTTTTTTTTCAGAAGTAGGGGAACATGTACTATAAGGTTTTAATGTTTGCTTTGATCATAACGGCTTAATACGAATTTTCAGTTTTTCAGACGCATTAACCAGTGTTGCAGTTTGAGCTGTTTGATTCGTTTGATAGTTTACACATTTGGAAGTAAGGTATCATTTGATATCTTATAATATATGAAATGAACCGATTTATTTTACATTATATGCACTAATACTGAATGAGTTAAATTACAAATAGATTTATTGTAATTTAGTTGTTCGCAGTCTATGACCTAAATTCTAGGATGTCACATCGTGAGAAGGTGCTCATATTCAAAGAGGATAGTGGAAGTGCATTTAATATTGAAGCAATTCAATGCTCATGCAATGAAGGAACCTTAGATGACACCAGCACTCAACCTGTGGATGAAACTCCAGTTGAGCTTGTTGATACTTCGTTCCCTCTTCGTCGATCTAGTAGAGTTTGGATATCACCTCAGTTTTATGGTTTCCATATAACTATAGACGAGGTCATGTTTATCAGTGATGAAAAGCTGGTAAATTTAGATGAGCTAGCTACCTACAAGGAAGCAATGGCAGGCCCTGGGGCTGGTAGATAGAAGGAGGCAATGGAGAGCGAGATCAGTCCATATATGATAATCAAGTATGGAACTTAGTTGATCATTTACGTGGTCGAAATACATTTGGTTGCAAATGGTTCTTCAACAAGAACACCGACATGGATTGGAAAGTACACAGATTTAATGTCCAATAGGTTGTGGAAGGACTCACTCAAATGCAATGGGTTAACTATGAGGAGACCTTCTCACCAGTATCTAAGATTAAGTATATCAGGATAATGCTTGCCATCGCTGCCTTTTTATGAGTAGGAGATACGAAAAATGGATGTTAAAATGCTTTACTAAATAGGAAGCTTATAGAAGACGTCTACATGAGTCAGCTAGAAGGTTTTGAACATACCACATTTACTGATAAGGTGTGTAATCTTAAGAAATCCATATATAGATTAAAACAAGCATCTATTAGCTGGAATCTTTGCTTTCATGAGAAAGTCAAAGAGTTTGGATTATCTAGAAGCAAAGATGAGTCTTGCGTATATGTCAAAGCTAGTGGGAGTGTAGTAACTTTCCTAGTATTGTAGGTTGATGACATACTACTCAAAGGAAACAATATTTCAAGCTTCCAAGAAGTTAAATATTGGAATGGGAAATGTTTTTCTATGAAGGATCTCGAAGAAGAGACATACATTATTGGAATAAGAATTTATAGGGATAGAAAGAAACGTCTTACTAGACTTAGCCAGAGTACATACATGGATAAGATATTGAAACGTTTCAATATGAAACATTCCAAGAAAGGGGATTTTCTGTGACAACCCCAATTTCACGGCCGGAAAAGACCGATTTGTTTATGCTTTATTTGAAAATCAGAGTATATTTTTAAAGAAATATAGTGCAGAATTTGTTCCCAGAAAAACATGATAAATATATTATCAAAGCATTTCCGAAGAAATGTATTTTGTTCATATTAAAATTTTGGGATGTCATCGTCAATACTGAAACATAAGCATAAACAGACCTTACATTTATTTACACTAGTGATCTCCATCTCTTTTAATCTCTCAGTGTAATGTGGCTTCGTATCGACACCTGTGATACAAATAAACTGAGTGGGTCAGGTTGGGAAACTTGGTGAGTACATAGGGTTTTCAAGCCACAATAATAAGGTTATTGTGTTTTATCATAAAACAATTAACCCAATTACCCATCCCAATTATCTTCTTTATTTCTTAAGAATCTACCCTAAGAATTATCTACCACTCATTCTTAAGGAATTTTCCTAAGGAATAGGCATGGAGTACATCGTCGCCAGGGTTTATAGAACAGGCACTAAATCCATAGTTGTCAGGATTCATCCAATCGGTGCTAAATCCGTACCTCATTTATCGACAATATTATTTTTGGGAATCCACTCGAAATGCATGTCAATAGGTTTTTAGAGTACACCGGCTGAACATATCGTTCACAACACCTACAGGTTGCGAGCCTGCTAGTGTTCCACAGACCGTCTAGAATAGTCCATGGTTGTCATCCATACTCTGCTAGATGACGGGGCCATCGCTTGGGTCTTCACTTAGCTCATCTCTTGGCACATCGATTGGCTCATCGCTTCTCACCATATTTTACCGTTCATATATCGTCGCTCATCATTCGTCTCAAATTGCATCGCTCATCATTTATCTCATCTTTAATCTACCCATCTTTTACCCATCATAATTATAGGTATAAAATACATATAAAGTTTAAGACAAATAAAACATGTATATTTTTGTTCATCCAGCATAGATATCAAGAACATAGATAATATGCACACATAGCACGTAATTTATATAAAATACTTCATATCTACGTGTGAGATGAAGATAATATGCACTCACTTGTAGCGTGCTTCAATAGAATCTATCTAGAAATGGTCAGCGGTTCGTGATCGTCGGGGTAGGGAAGCGGAACGGCTTCAGCAAACGAGAGAGAGAGAGAGAGAGAGAGAGAGAGAGAGAGAGAGAGAGAGTAAAAAGAATTTGGTGTAAGGAATCTTAGGGTCGAAATGGCTATTTAGAGGCTGATTTTTGGCGTCTCACGTCGTGAGCCATGGCTGTATCACCTCGTAGCTTCGCCATCTGCGTTTATAGCTCTGAAACGTGTCCGGACGACTTCTCACGTCGTGAGAATGACAAGCTCATGTCGTGAGTTTCCAAGAGTCATCTCGTAGACTTCCCAGGTGTTTTCTGGCCTCTATTAGTGTTCGTTTGACTCCTCACGTCGTGAGACATAATGCTCACGTCGTGAGTCCAGTCAAATTAGGGTTTCTGACACGTGTCATTCTCTCAGACAGCTGCATCTTCGGAAGGTCATAACGTTTGCATACGAGCTCCGTTTTTTATTTTCTTTATATCCACGTGTAGGTGGAGATGGACTCTACAACTTTCATTCAGACCCCTAAGGCTAAAAATTACTTTATCGTAAACTCACTTTTTACGATTCCCAGTGTCGTTCCGGTTTTGTCGCGAAACTTCGACAGGTCATAACTTCTTCGTTATAACTCGGATTTCAACGTTCTTTATATGTACAAAAATCTTGTGACATATACTACAACTTAGTTAAGATTATTTATTCTAAATAATCATCTATAAAAAAGTCATTTTTGACGCTTATCGTCTCTAAATTGACTAGCCCGAATCTACGGGCGCTATAATTATCTCCTCTTTAGGATGATTTCGTCCCGAAATCATCAACGAAACATTGCGTATCTAACTCTTGGACTTCTTGATTGCAGGCGGTGCTCAATCTTGCAACCGCTCTCTATCTCACATTGGACTTTCAATCGTAACCTTCGAGTTACAAAATCCTTATTGAAGACTCCTTATTCTTAAATAGACTAATCTTAAGAGAATTTCTTTACTTCGATTATCATAACAGACCGATGGGTCATGTTTTAATGACCTCTCATCGTATGATGCAATGCTTAGACTCAACTCTTTTAAAGTCAAATTCTAGAACATAATATATATTTCTTCATGTTCTAATGTGATATAATCACATTTTAGGATGTAGTATTTCTAACTATACGCCTCTTACTTAAAGAATGGTCGCGAAACTTCTATTGATCGCTTCGATTATATTTGACGTTAGTCTTAAGAATGGTCGCGAAACTTCTACATATCTTAGTCAGACTCGATATGATATGACCACTAGGGTCGGAATATCAATCATCTTCTTAGTCATTACCGAAACGATGGTAACGACATATTTGAACAAAACATAATCAATTACTAGGTTGTTGGTAACCTTGTGAATTTCCCTGATCCAAGTGCGAGTCCTGTGCTTCTGGTAGTATAGGCTTCTATTACCACTCACACCTACTCATACTCGTCCCAAGTATTGTCTCGTAGTTTTCCAAATCACCATACAAGAAAATCACATAACAACTTAACACACCAGATAACAAAACCAAGTTTTATGTTACTTCTTGAAACGATTACACAGATGTTCAAGTTTAACCTATACTATGCCTTTAATAGGCTACACCATCACATACTATTTGCATGGCTACTTCATATCCTGAGCTCCAGATATAAAGTCCTTACTTCTAATTCCTTGCGTTGCTATTTGCTTCGTCGATGATCATGTGGAATGCCCTTGGCCTTGGTGGTGCATTTGGCCTTGCTGCTTCATTTTTCTTTGGGCAGTCTCTAGAAATATGCCCTTCTTTGTTACATCCGAAACATATCTTCTTGTTCAATGTGCACTCATTGGCGTAATGCCCAGACTTTCCACACTTGAAACATATCACCTCTTAGCCACATTTTACAAAGTGTTTCTTATTGCACTTATCGCACCATCTTTCTTCACCTCCTCCTCCTCTAGACTTCGAGAATTTTCTCTTCTCGTTGGATCTTGAAGATCTTTCAAACTTCCTCTTCTCTCCTGCCTTATCTCTTTCTAGACCATTTTCTCTTATCTGGGTCTCTAAATTCTTAGCTGCTCTAACGGCTGTCTTCAAAGTAGTTGCCATTTTGACTGTTGGTCCAAAGTCTGTTGGCAGTCCGTTAGCAAACCTATCTATCTTGGAGAGCTCAGTAGGCACCAAGTAGGGAAATAGCTTCATCCTCTCAGTGAATGTGGTGGCATACTTATCAATACTCATCTTCCCTTTCTTCAGGTTCTGAAACTCATTATTTAGGTCTATCAGATCTATTTCAGAGCAGTATTGCATTTTCAACTGCTCCATGAATGCTTCCCAAGATATCCGCATGGCTTCTCCCTGTGCCATTGTCTCTGCAAACAACTTCCACCAACTTAAAACTCCAGTATTTATTTGTCTGACTGCAAAGACTGTCTTTTGCTTATCGATGCAGTTGCAGCTTTCAAACACCATCTCTATCTCGGAGATCCAGTCCATAATCTCTACTGGCTTTGGGCTTCCGTAAATACTTGGTGGTTTGGCACCCAAGAAGTTGTTATACATACGTCCATCTCTATCGATTACCCTCTCCGATTCATTCCTTCTTGCCACTGGGGGTTCAACTTGGCTTACATTGCGACTATAATTTCCTTCCTCTGATTTTTCGGCGATCAACTCAGGTGGCACAATAGGCACAGTAGGTTCATCCCTATTTTTCGTGCCACATCTGCCTCATCTCTTCCCTCTGTCTGGCCATCATAGCCCGAATCATGGCTTGTACTCCAGCCACTATGATTGGCTCAGGTGCAGTTGCTACTACCGGTACTTGCTCAATCACTTGGGGTTGAGGTCGCTGATTCCTGTTTTCATTCATGTTTCCCGCTCCACTTCGGGTTCTTGCCATTTTGATCTATACACCAAATTAGCCGAATTTTGATCTTTATTCACGATTGACGTTTAAATCCTCCTTATCACTCCGAAACATTACAAGCTAGTTCTAATATCGTAATTGAATGCTTAGAATCCTGAACACATAAGGTTTCCAGATCTGGTCGGCAACAGACCATAGATCCGAACAAACAATAGCATATCAGGCATCCTTATAGCTATAACATAAATCATTTATCACATAAAAGCATTTTAGGCACCTTTCCTAAAATAAACTAGTCATTGCGTTTAAAATATAGTAGACACTCATCTCACAATCATTGCTTAGCATTCTAAGTTTAAGTCTGGAAATCATACAAATTCCTAGTTCGCTTAACCTAATGCTCTGATACCAACTGTGACATCCCCAATTTCACGGCCCGAAAAGACCGATTTGTTTATGCTTTATTTGAAAATCAGAGTATATTTTTAAAGTAATATATTGCGGAATATATTCCCAGAAAAACATGATAAATATATTATCAAAGCATTTCCGAAGAAATGTATTTTGTTCATATTAAAACTTTGGGATGTCATCGTCAATACTGAAACATAAGCATAAACTGACCTTACATTTATTGACATTAGTGATCTACATCTCTTTTAATCTCTTAGTGTAATGTGGCTTCGTATCGACACATGTGATACAAATAAACTGAGTGGGTCAGGTTGGGAAACCTGGTGAGTACATAGGGTTTTCAACCCACAATAATAAAGTTATTATGTTTTATCATCAAACAATTAACCCAATTACCCATCCCCATTATCTTCTTTATTTCTTAAGGATCTACCCTAAGAATTATCTACCACTCATTCCTAAGGAATAGGCACGAAGTACATCGTCGCCAGGGTTTATACAACAGGCACTAAATCCATAGTTGCCAAGGTTCATCCAACGGGTTCTAAGTGCATAGCTCATTTATCGACAATATTATTTTCGAGAATCCACCCGAAATACATGTCAATGGGTTTTTAGAGTACACCGTGTGAACATATCGTTCACAACACCTAAAGGTTGCGAGCATGCTAGTGTTGGACGGATCGTTTAGAATAGTCCATGGTTGTCATCCATACTCTGCTAGGTGTCGTGGCCATCGTTTAGGTCTTCGCTTGGCTCATCGCTTGGCACATCGCTTGGCTCATCGCTTGTCACCATATTTTACCACTCATATATCATCGCTCATTATTCATATCATCTTTCATCGCTCATCATTTATCTCATCTTTAATCTACCCATCTTTTTCCCATCATAATTATAGGTATACAATACATATACAGTTTATGACAAATAAAACATGTATATTTTTGTTCATCCAGCATAGATATCAAGAACACGGATAATATGCACACATAGCATGTAATTTATATAAAATACTTCATATCTACGTGTAAGATGAAAATAATATGCACTCACTTGTAGCGTGCTTTAATAGATCTATCTAGAAATGGTCACCAGTTCGTGATCGCCGGGCTCGGGAAGCGGAACGACTTCAACAAACGAGAGAGAGAGAGAGAGAGAGAGAGAGAGAGAGAGGGAGAAAAGAATTTGGTGCAAGGAAGATTAGAGTCAAAATGGCTATTTATAGGCTGATTTTTGGCCTCTCACGTCATGAGATTCAATGCTCACGTCGTGAGCCATGGTTGTATCACCTCGTAGGTTCTCCATCTGCGTTTATAGCCCCGAAACGTGTCCGGAGGACTTCTCACGTCGTGAGAATGACATGCTCATATCGTGAGCTTCCAAGAGTCATCCTGTAGACTTCCCAAGTGTTTTCTGGGCTCGATTAGTGTTTGTTTGACTCCTCACGTCATGAGACATAATGCTCACGTCGTGAGTCCAGTCAAATTAGGGTTTCTGACACGTGTCATGCTCTCAGACGGCTGCATCTTCGGAAGGTCATAACTTTTGCATACGAGCTCTGTTTTTGACGTTCTTTATATCCACGTGTAAGTGGAGACGTACTCTACAAATTTAATTCAGAACCCTATGCCTAAAAAGTACTTTATCGTAAACTCACTCTTTACGATTCCCGGTGTCGTTCCGGTTTTGGTTTGAAACTTCGACAGGTCATAACTTCTTCGTTATAACTCGGATTTTAGCGTTCTTTATATGTTCGGAAACGTTGTAACATATACTATAACTTAGTTAAGATTATTTATTCTAAATTATCATTTATAAAAAAGTCATTTTTGACGCTTATCGTCTCTAAATTGACTAGCCCGAATTTGCGGACGCTACATTTTCCCATTCATAATATTTTTAAGTTGAGTAATACTCAATGTCCCTGTATCGATGAAGAAAAAGTAGACACGAGTCGGGTCTCGTATGCATCTGCTATAGGAACAATCATGTTTGTTATGACATCCACTCGTCTCGATGTGTTTTATGCTATAAGAATGCCTAGTCATTTTGAAAATAATCCATGCAGACCCATTGGACAACAGATAAGAATATTCTTTAGTATATGCGAAGAACCAAAGATATGTTCTTAGTTCCTTGTGGCAAGGATACATTAAGAGTGAGTGGTTATAGTGACACCAACTTTTCAACAGATAGACAAAATTTTTGTTCTCAATTTGGCGGGGTTTTCTTGTTGAATGGTGCAACGGTTACTCTGAAGAGTACTAAGTAGAAAACGATGGGCGACTCCACTTGTGAATAAGAGTACATTTAAGCAAGTGAGGGATCAAAGGAAGCAGCTTGGTTGAAGAATTTCATCGGGGATCTTGGAGTTGTTCCAACTATGCAAGAAACAATGGAACTCTTTTGTGACAATGAATGCTAGATTCCTTTAACCAAAGAACCGAAAGATCATGGGAGGTCCAAGAACATTGAAAGAAAATACCAATACATCCAACATAGACTTGATGGGCATCTCTTAGTGAACTGAGTATCATTAAGCAGAGCCAAACACAACGAGCATGCTAGGAGCATTGGATTAAGAGATGACATTAGTTTTAGTAATTACTTGATTGTTGAAACTTTGTAACAATATAAATTGTAATTATTCTTGGTGATAAAATAATAGAGATTTATTTATAAGTATGTGTACTGCCTATTCAATTGTTTATTATTGTATTTCACTTTGCATATTTACTTCCTTAATAGTTTTATTATTCAAATTCCAAAGTCGGTCATACTTTTGGAAGTAGTAGCGAGTTAAGACTATCATGAAGAATTAGTAGGTTGTTCCATGAAGTTGAACATGGCATGGTGATTGCTATCATATTCATGAGTTCTTTAAATAAGGATTTGGGTATTCAATAAACCTGTGCTTAGAGATTACTTCATGGATTTAACTACATGTAATTCTAAAATGATAATATCTAGTATTCATAACAGATAAATATATCGGTCATAGTTTACAAATCAGTTGTGCATTTGTTTACTCAAATAAGACATCCCCCATTTTTCAGAACCAATTAAATTTTTTCTTTACGCCTTATAAATTCAGATGCTGAAAATTCCAGTTCAATTTTTTTTGAGATAACAAAAGTTATTTTATTTATTTGAAACATCGAGGATTTCATCATTCATATCCAAAAATACATTAAAACGTAAATATTGAAGGTCATGAAACTACTTATTACAGCCACAAATCTTTATTCCACTCAACATCCTAACTAGAATTCGACAGCCTTACATCCGCTACCTGTGATGCATAAAATGAGTGGCTCAGGTTTAGGAAAACCTGGTGAGATGCATAGGGTTGTCAAGCCCATAATAATTTAATGATAATAAATAATATCATTCCTGCAAACAATGATGTCAAATTATATGTGTGTGTGTGTGTGTGTGTATATATATATATATATATATATATATATATAAATATGTGTGTGTGTGTGTGTATATATATGTATGTATATATATATATATATATATATATATATATATATATATATATATATTTATATATATATATATATATATATATATATATATATATATATATATACATATATATATATATATATATATATATATATATATATATATATATATATATATGTATATGTATATGTATATATATATATATATATATATATATATATATATATATATATATATAGAATCTAACCTAAGACCAACTACCTAACCCAACACATCCTCACAGATCCTAAAGCATGATTATTTAGAGGAATCATCCAACCTGATGAATCATTTGAGTAACTATTCGACAACACCGCTAGGGGAGTCCTTGGCAAATGTAAGTCATATAAAGGCAATCAATGTTCAGAGATTTGATAAATATAGTATCCCATTTTATTTCTGTCTAGGGGTTATTAGTCCATGCTAGCAACGTAATTCACTAGGTCGCCTAGAATAGTCAAGTGTTTTTATGTACTCCGGTCGATGACCCATACATACTTTCCAGTTGTTTGATCTGGATCCACCGATTTTGGTCATCAAAGATGATTGGGGCATACGACACTCTGATATCTGATCTCACATTCTGCCCTAGAATGAGATCTATCTAATGTCCAACTTATTGTGAACTAAAAACCTCTTTAAAGTCTTATTATAACCATTCCAGACATATACTAAAGGCAATTTATATACACTACAGTTCCCAACCTAATGGTACTATCATATTTATACAAGTAGCATATAACACGGATAATACATGTAAAGGTTTAATATTGCTTATAAGTACTAATACTTTTAAATTAAGATTATGTTACTAATAGTAACTACACACTCACCTGAAAAAGTTTTTTGTGACTGGTGAATCGGCCAGAGCTTCTCCTTACACCTTTTTCAAAATACCTAGATGTATGTAGCACTAATTATTAGTCTCGTTTCATGATCCTGCAAGTTTAGATTCCTCAATAATCCCAATGAATACTGAGAGATCTATCAAATAAGGACCAATCAGGTAGGAAAGTTGGGAGACAGGACAAGTTCGGCATTTAGTCTTTCTAAAATCCAACAACCAAGCCAACATGACCATTCTAGACAGTTCTCCCGTAAGTAGATCAATCAATATAATTACTTGGAATTACTGATAAATCTTATTTATAGGTTCATAAAAGACTTATGACTATACATATCAGTTACACTGTAAAGACTAGAGTGTAGCTTAACTTACAGAGGTTTTTCCTGAAAAAAGTTACGAAATTGCACTAGAAGAGCTTCTATTCACTAGCAACAACTAATTCAGGAATCGCAGGGCTTCGCCTAAGACTAAAACTAAGTGAATATTCGCTAAAAGTCGAAGAATACCAAGAGATAAAGTTTGTAGGAGTGAGGGATTTGGACTGGAGATTGAATGTTATTTATAGGATTGAAAACTGGCTTCTATTTATAGGTCAACATCTAGGGATGTGTGTCGCATACTATGGTGGAGCGGCTACTCAGGGTTGCTGACACATGTCTAAATTTGGGTGGGGTTGTGTGGCTGCTTCTAGAACCCTGTATCTTCTTCATATGAGCTTTGATTTCGACGTTCTTTATATCCACGTGTAGATATCGATGGGATCTACAACTTTTAGTTAGACACCGTCGGCGAATTTCTACTTTATTTATTTCACACAGGATAAGACTGTTAAAGACTATATAAAGTTCATAACTCTCTCATCCAGCGTTCGTTTTTGATAGAATTTATATAGTTAGACTCCTATAAACGAGATATTCAATTCTAGTTTAGATTGTTTTGGCTAACAATCAACCAATTAGAATTTCAATTTCTCTGTCCGCATTGTTGCGCTAAAACTTCAAAAAATCTTAACTTTCTCTAACGAAGTCAGATTTAGATGTTCTCTATATGCAGGCTATCGGTTTAACGACTACTATGACTTTAATTTAGATCACTTAGGCAAAAAAGTAATGTATCAAAATTTCACATTTTACGATACGTAGAGCCGTAACGGTTTAATCGCGAAACTTTGAAGAAGCACAACTTCTTCGTTCTAAGTCGGATTCAAATGTTCCTTATATCTCTAGAATCCTTATCACGTATACTACAACTAGGTTAAGATTATTTGTACTAGATAATCTTTTATTTTTGCTGTGTACTTTAATCTTATTTATTATTTTATTAATACTTATACCATTTGCATAAAATATCGAATAAAACACATAAGCACATAAATATATGAATAATCTTTTTTATTCATTCATATAAAGGTTACGATAGTTGGCCAAAGTGATTACACACTATGACTAATCTAGTAGGAAACGTGGGCATTACAACTATCTCCCCCATAGGATGATTTCTTCCCATAATCATGCAACGACAAACAGATGAGGATAGCGAGTTTTCATTTCGCTCTTTGTTTCCCAGGTGAGGTTTGGCCCTATCATGTGTTTCCACGCACCAGAACCAAGACAATCATCTTATGACGTACTTTCCTCCTCTTACGGTCAACGATGGCTTCATGCTCTTCAGTCAACCTTCTATCTTCATCGAACCTTAATTCTGAAAGTGGAAGCAGATCTACTTCTTCTCTCGAGTACTTCCTCAAATAACAAACATGAAATATATTATGGACACCTTCCAGTTTTGCGGGCAATTCAAGCTTGCAATCTTGATTACCTATCCGTTGAAGTACTTTATATGGTCCTATAAAATGAGGAATCAACTGTCCATGCTTTAATAATCTAATAAGTCCCTTCCATGGCAGGACTTTAAGTAAGACTTGATCACCTACGCCAAATATTATTTTTCGTTGCTTCTTGTATGCGTAGCTTTTCTGACAACTTTGAGCAGCTAGCATAATTTCGTGACAACTTTTAGCTTTTCGGTGGTTTGATGTACTATCTTAGGACCAAAAAATGGTTTCTCTTATACTACCAACCAACATGATGGTGTACGTCATTTCCTTCTGTAAAGTGCTTCATAAGGAGGAATGTTGAGCTTGAGTGATAACTATTGTTGTAGGCGAATTCGACTCGTGATAGGTGATCATCCCAGCTACCAGGAAACTCTAATGCATATGCCTGCAACATATCTTTTAAGGTTTAGATAGTTCTCTCACTCTTTCTTTCCATTTGTGGATGATAGGCAATACTCAAACACAACTTCGTGCCTAATTCCATCTTCAAACTCTTCCAGAATCTGGAAGAGAATCGACTGCCCCTATCTGACATGATAGATAAGGGTACTCCATGTATCCTGACCATTTCCTCTATATAGATCTTAGCCAACTTCTCCATGGACCAGTTCTCTCGTGCGGTTATGAAATGCGCACTTTTTGTAAATCGGTCTACTACAAGCCAGATCATGTCGTAAACTCTCTTTGTCTTTGGCAAATTTGTTATCAAGTCCATTGTAATATCATCCCACTTCCCTACGGGTGTCGGTAAGGGTTCCAAATCCTTTTATGGCTTCTGATGTTGTTCTTTTACTCTTGCACAAGTTACATATTTTGCTATGTAAGTTGCCACATCGACCTTTATTACCGGCCACCAGTAATAGGGTTTTAAGTCCAAGTATATTTTGGTGTTTCCTGGGTGTTTAGAATACATTGTCTTATGAGATACTTTCATAAACGATCTCATATACCACCTAATTTTTGTACCCAAATGCGATTTTTAAACATCATTAACCCTTACTTATCTTTTTTGAATACAAACGTCTTACCTAAACGTTCTTCTTTCTTGTCACCGTTTGCTAGATCCCTATTCTAAACTTCCTTCATCTTTTACAAAATCGTTAATATAACTTACATCTTCTATGATCTAGCTCTTTTCTCTTCTAGAATCACCTTTCTACTTAAAGCATCGGCTACGATATCCACTTTACCTGGATGGTGTTCATACGGAAAACTCCAGGCGCATACTTAGCTCTTTCACCCAAAGGGTCTCGTCCAATAAGCGTCTGAGAATTTACTATGTCTAAGATAAACAAGAACTAAGTCAGACAGCCATACCGAGGGTTGGACCCCGCTATAGCTTTCTGATGCCTAAGTTAGATTGAGACTTTTTGATGTTGATTTTTCTTTTAAGGAATATATGTCCTCCTTACTTAACTGCTTGGTCATCATGTCTCCGGGGTTATTTATATGTTGTCCGTGGTTAGTAAAACCCATTTCATAGACCGGTCCACTACTCCTTACCCGGTCTGCAAGAGGTCACACTTACTGTCCTTTCCTTGTTTATTTTATTTGCTTCGCATTATTTGTCATATTTTATGGGATATGATTCTGATGCTTGCGTACGATGTATTTAAATTCGTATTTTTCCGAAACAAGTGGCATTGCTTGAAGCGCCGACCTGGTGAGTACCAGACCGGTAGTGGGCTTCATCGAACTATCAGCCTGGTATATCATTAAGCCCCCAGTATGAAGGGTGAAAGAATATTGCCGAAATATTCTTTCCGTTTAGACTTTTAAATCCATATCAGGTATTGTAAAATCCTTTGCATGCTGTGCATTAAATGCTTGCGCCGTCACACTTCATCTTTCTTGCTTTAATTAGATTGCCCTTAATATTTGCTTTAACCTGTCCGTTTGATTATTTATCAGGTAAGCCTAATTTTTTCTTGTACAAACTCCCTTAAAGGCGTTCCCTTTGACTTTGCCATCACTATGACTGGTATGGGTAATGACATGTCTGCAGTGGCATCCGAAGTGGACTGTTGCATGCTAGAGCAGTATACTCATGAATATCACATTTGTCATGTACTTGGTTTTCATGTTCCGCCTTCATCTTCATCTGTTCTTCATACCCCACTTGGTAAGATTGGTTTCTATCTTCGACATCTTGTATGTGGGTTACAGTTACCCCCGTCACAGTTCTTCTTAGAAGTTCTTTGTTACTAGAAAGCTAATCTTGTCCAGCTATGTCCGAATGCAGTGTAAAAGATTGTTAATTTCGAAGTTTTTTGTGTTGTTCATGAGATACCATTTGATGTCTCCTTGTTTTGCTATTTTTGTCACTTGAAGAAGTATGGTGATTGGTTTTCTTTCAGTAGTCGTCCCTTTCCTCTTTCTCCAGATTTAGCTCATTGAAATAGGAAATGGAAAAGTAGGTTTTGTTGGGTGGACATACATAGCTTGTGTTTAGCATTTGTCCCACGTTATGTTTCACTTAGTGATGACTTGGTATCTTTGTCTTCCGATCTCCTTGCGTTTGTTCCTTTATTTTCGTATTTCTATGTAAGGAGAGCATTTCTGCCAGAAGTTGTACTTGCTCTATCTCATATGAGCCCATTCTGGAAAGCTTGTTGTCAACTACCAGTGTTATCTGTATGTCATGCATGTTTTTCTAACCTTTTTATATGATTTAGCATAAGTTCTTTTGTCTTTTCTTTCCCTGGATATAGGTAATCTCCTGATATAATATCTACCTTCGGGTTTTTTCTCTATGCTTATTTATTATTGTAGATGGGAGTTAATGCTCCTTTCTGTTCACATCTTATTTGGCCGGTGATATCTCTCTCGAGTCCATTGTGGTGGATGATGTGGTTCTAACCAAAATGTGGATCGGATGACTTTGACGCCCGAATCACCCATTTCTCTTCTAGGGTTTAGGCTGAATAATTCCTCTATCGATCAACTTTTGGACATATCTTGTCCTGTGATTGGCTTTTCACATGTCGGTTCTTCTAGCTCCGCAGGAGTTGTGCCCCCAGGATGTGTTTCTTCTAGTCGAAAGCATAGACGGGTCTTTTTTCCTGGTCAGTTTGAACAGTTTCTCCTTGAGACTTTCCATATGGGCCATTGTTGCATCTCTCCTTCGTCTTTCGGTCATGTTACCCCCAGACCGACTGGTATTAATATAATTTGGCATGTGTTATGTATTTACATCTATGCCATGGGTTTTAAATGATTATTTCATTATGCTAACACCATTTTTCAAACGTTGTAGGTGAGTTGCCTTCTTCTATGTTGTTTGAGGAAGAGTTAGATGAAGCATGCCGGTTTATAGCTCGTGCTGAAAAAATTATCTCCACCGCACTCGGGCGAGATCTCAATGTTTTTGACGGGTTGTTAACGTTGAGAGATCGGTTTCTAGCTGCAGAGGTGAATTTATGTGTTGCCGAAGGTATGAAGCTTGCAAGCGAGAAAATGCTGGTGAAAGCTGGAGAGATGTATGCCTACCTGTCGATACATCACCGAGATGCTATGGCTAAGGGAGCTTCGCTAAAAAATCAGAGAATGCTTGTCCAGGAGAAGTATGAAGCATGTCTCCAGGAGAACGGCATAATGCATGCTCAACTTCTTAACCAGTCCTGAGTGTGTGGGATATGTAAGTCGGTTATGCTTTGTATTTGTAGGCTAGAGTGAACTTAGTTATTTGTTTGAGTGCCTAGACGACTCTTATTTTGTGGCTGGTCTTTTTTGGTACATTAATAGTTGTTAAAAGTGGTTGTTTGATGTGGGAACTGTTGATTTTGTAACGCAGTTACGTAATTGGAAACTGCTTGTGAATTAAATGATTTATGCGTCTAGTAACACATTTTCCTCGTCCGACAGATGTTAGGTAGATATTTGGCCAGTGTTTTACAGGGGCGATGACAGGTGTCATGAACAACTAAGTTGTTTCTTGAATAAACGTGTAGTTTATATGTAATGGATATATCGATGTAGTCGGCAGACTGAGCTACATGATTTGAAGAATAAGTGTATTCTTGGGCTAAGTGGGTAGTCTATTTCTTTAGTAATGATACTCGACGTATACATAAGTGTAGTCGGCGGACTGAGCTACTTGTTTTGAAGAATAAGTATATTCTTGGGCTAAGCGGGTAGCTTATTTGTTGAGTAATGATACTCGATGTATACATAAGTGTAGGTGGACCGAGCTACATGCTTTGAAGAATAAGTGTATTCTTAAGCTAAGCGGGTAGCCTATTTGTTGAGTAATGATACTCGATGTATACATAAGTGTATTCGACAGAACGAGCTACATGATTTAAAGAATAAGTGTATTCTTGGGCTATACTATTAACCTATTTGTTATGTAATGATACTCGATGTAGACATAAAAGTACCCGGCTGAGCAAGCTACATGTTTTGAAGAATAACTATATTCTTGGGTTAAGCGGGAAGCCTGTTTGTTGAGTAATGGTACTTGATCTATACATAAGTATAGTCGGTGGACCGAGCTACATGTTTTGAAGAATAAGTGTATTCTTGGGCTAAGCAGATAACCAACTTTTTATATTCTTCATAAAGCGACTAGTCTTGCCATGATATACGATGTAGTCTACATGGTACAAATAGGGTCTAATGATAACCGTTTCTGCTCATTCCGTTTCCCTGCCAATTGGTGTACTTTCCCTTGTGTATTCAAACATAGTACGTCCTAAGGTTTTTAATATGTCGCGTTCGTGTTATCATCTCGACTTCGATTGTCTGTAGGATGTACGATTCATCCATGTTTTCTTCGTTTATTATGTATGGACCTTCCCATGTTGGACGTAGTTTTCCCTATGGATCTTACCTACTGGCCTCATTGTTACGTAATACCCTCTCACCTACTCTGAAACAACGGCCGTTTACTTGTTGGTTGTAATAACTCTCCATTTGATTTTTAAAATGTTCCTGTTATATTGATGTTACCTCTCTTCGCTGCATGGAAACATCTACGTTTGTTCTTATGTTGTCATCATTACTATCCACATCCAAATTTGTCGTTCTATGTGTGAGGATAATCAATTCTAATGGCAACATTGCTTCCGATCCGTAGACTAAGCTATAAGGTGTTTCTTTTGTTGTCGTTCGTGTTGTTGTTCGGTATACCCATAACATGCTTTATAGTTCATCAACCCATCGTCCTTTGTCATCGTTTAGTCTTGTTGCCAAGTCATTCACGATTATCCAATTGCTGACTTTGGTTTGCCCATTTTCCTCTAGGTGCATCACTGAAGTGAATCACTCATTTATTTGGAGCTCTTCACACCACTCCCGGTAAGGATTATTCACAAATTGTTCTCCATTATCCAGAATTAATGTATGCGGTGCTCCGAAGCGGTTAATCATTTGTTTCCAAAAGACTTTATCATGTTTTGGCCGGTGATTGTTGTAACACCCTAAGGTTCAGGTACTTCTAAATTCATACCAATAATTTTATTATATGACATTTTGGTCCCCAAGTCCAAGTGAATGTGCCTTGAAGCCCTAGTGGCCATATTGTAATTTTGGGCAGGAGGAGTACTCTAAGCGTACATGAGGGTACATTGAGCGTACTAGGGCACACCCTAGTACGTTGGGCGTACACTTATGTACACGGGGTGTACTAAGGTCAGGTGGAAACCCTAAATTTTAGGGTTTGGATGGTATTTAAGCATCCTTATGGCTAATTTATCTCCACCTTTTTAGCCTCCACATCCTTTGAGACGTTTTTGAAAAACCCTAGCTCCTTTGTGTGTGTTTTGAGATCAAGAGTGTGTTTTTGGTTTGTTAAAGGACGAAGAAGTTGCATCAAGAAGCCTTGAAGTGGAAGCAAGCTTGTGGATCTGGGATCCTTGCCTTCTTGTGAAGCTCCAAAAGGTATAAAGTCTATACGTTGATGTCTTGGTTGTTAGATCCCATTTTTGGGTGTTTTATGTTGCTTATCTTGTCCCAAAGGTACCATTTTGTGCATGTTCGGTTATTGTCTTTTTGAGCTGTACTTCCAGACCCTAGGAAGGGTCCTAAGCTATACAAATAAGGTCCCAGTGGCTAGGATTGTACTCGCATAAGTCAGCCCTTGTTGATTTAACTCGGTTGAGTTGACCCGACTTGGTTGACTTAGTTGGTTTAGTGGGTTTGATTAGTTGACTTGGACTTTGACCATGTTTGACCAAGTTTGACATTGAGGGCATTTTGAGTATTTTTGGATTTTGATGGAATTGGTCATTTGGTGGATATAGGTATTGTGTAAAGAGCTGAGATTCGAAGTCGGTCCTTATCAGTTCTATTCAGCTGCGAGGTGAGTTTTCCTCACTATACTTATGGGTCGAAGGCACCAAGGCCGGCCCATTGGTTTGATAACCTGATATTCGTTGGTATGTTGAGTGTGGATAGATATGCATCGTAGTTCTGAAATGCTAGTTGGTAGATCTGTAGGACTACCTGTGATATTGTTTGTATGATTATCTATATATGATATTATCTCTTATATGTCGACATATTGTGCGGGTTGGGTTAAGGTTGTACTGCTTCGTGAGGTAGCCAACAAACCCTGGAGTAATCCATATATGTGTTGAGGGCCAGGTAGGGCATGACAGACTCATACTGAGGGCTCATGTGCATTCCAGATACGAGCTAAGGGTGGGTAGGGCAATCTAGGCTCGTACTAAGGGTCAGTGACATTTATTCCAAGGGCTGAACTGGTCGGCGAGCAAGCCAGACATAAGCTGTGGGCCCGAAAGCAAGCTAAAATTATGTTGTGGGCTCATGGGTAATCCAGTCTGTTAGTTGTGGTCCCATTGCATGCTGATTTTGTATATGTGTAATTTTCTGTGTTGGTATTTTTGGGGAACTCACTAAGCATTGGGCTTACTGTTTTGGGTTATGTTTCAAGTACCTCAGATGATCGCGGGAAGCCGAAGGTGTGATTGTGCACCTCCGCTTGTTTTGACTTTTGATTTTTGGAATACTATGATATTAAACAATCTTTGAAAACTATATTGTAAACAATTATGATTTTTGGTTGGTTTTAAAAGTTTAAAATTTTTCATGATTTTCATGGATGTTACAAGTTGGTATTAGAGCCTTGGTTTGAGTGAATTAGAGGAACACTTGTGTGAATCCAGTCTCAAACTAAGGAAAAAGATTTTAAAAACAATTTTCAAATGGTTTTAAAAATAATCAAGGAGGGTGCGATGTGTACGATCAGCAGAAGCCCGTAAGTAGACCCCCAAATACCACACGGTTATTTGATATTGTGATATGCTCGAACAACATGCTAGTGATAGGCTAGGGATATTCAGGAATTTGCATGATAGAATTGCCTGATTATATGATTCATGATAGCCTAGGGTTCTTCTTCAATGAAATTGACATCTTTACTGTAGTTGCTTAGTGTATGCATCATAGTTATACACAACTAAGATTCTATAGCCTGAGAATGTTTGGTTTGGCCTTATTTTCTGTTCTTGTGTGATGAAGGGCTTAGGGTAGGATCAGATATTCGATTGTTTATAGGATCCAACAGTATGTATGATTAGTATACACGAGTGTTGCAGGGCTGGTGGAAGTTTCATGGATGACTTGTGTGGGGTCAGTCGACTAGTTTCTATATGTTTAGCCTTTCCTCTATTGAGTGAGCATTGAGTGTATGATTATGCTAGTGTGTCTTGTTAGGGTTGTTGTGGTGATCCTTTGAGACAAACACAGGTAGTTGTGGAAGGTAGTATGGGTCCATACTAATGAAAGCACAAGACCCGTATGCGTAACAGGGAAGTCACAACCCCTAGGGCTTTATTGGGAGTTGGTTCCCCTGATATGATATGCGTGTTATCTAATATCCCCCTGGTTTATTTTTAGTATGGTGACTACGAGACAATTTGAGGCTCGGCCCGGATCGGGATCGGAAGCTGGAAGTCAAGGTGGGTCAGCTGCGTTGGATGACATGATCAGGGAGATAATGCAGTAGAGGTTGTTGCTCACTTTCGAGCTCAGTTTCCAGAGATGTTTAGGTGTATTAAGTCCGCCATGATTGAGTACTTTGATGAGCATTATGCGGCTTTGTCTGAGGCTGCTGCTGCTGCAGCCACCGCAGCCGTTGCGGCTGCAGGGGTTGGATAGGGTTGGGTTTTTAAGTATCGGGACTTCGGCAATACGAAACCCCCGACTTTCGATGGACTGCAGGACCCGATCATAGCCATGAGGTGGCTGTGTGATGTTGAGAGATGATTTTTCACATGTTCTTTCCTAGCTGACCAGAAGGTCAGATGCGCTCTGAACCTTCTAAGGTCCGGAGCGAAGGATTGGTGGAGACTTGCTAGTAGTTTGTTTTCTTTTGAACAGAGAGCTACTGTGTCTTAGGAGTAGTTGTCGGAGATGTTCCGCTCTAGATGTGTGCCGCTGGTGGAGCGTGAGAGGTTGGCCCAGGAGTATCTTGATTTGAGACAGGAGACGGAGTAGGTGATGGAGATCACCGAGAGTGCCATGTTTTGTCCTAATTTTGCTACTTCGGAGCAAGCTCAAATGACCCGTTAGTTTAGCATGGTCAAGAAAATGATCCGACAGTTTATGTCCAACCAGCGCTATGGTTCTTTGCTGGATTTGATGGGGGTAATCAGGCGGCGTGAGATTGAGATGGAGCTTCAGAAGAGGGAGCAGAGACCGACCCTGATGCAGTCGATGTGAGCGTCGAAGCGGTTCAAGGCCGCTGATGTAAGATCTGGGGGTCGGAAGGGCCGCACTTGTGGGAATTTTGGAAAAATTCATGAGGGTGCTTGCCGATCATCTTCTGGGTGCCACAATTGTGGTCGACGGGGCTATATGGCGAGGGATTACTACCAGCATGCCGCAACACACAGCTCCAGGATTTGTTATCATTGCGACCAGGTTGGCCATGTGAACGCCAATGGTCCCTCACTTGCTGCTAGGTCAGCGCATGTGACAACCTGATATTTCAAGTCAATATAATGACCTAAAGTCAAGTATGGTAATCTATTTTGATATAATAAATATAGCGACAAAAATGAAATGTTCAGAAGTCTCAATTGGGTTGCATAAAATGATAGATATCGTGTCAAGGTTTTCAGAAATATAAACAACATTGAAATCCGAGTTATAACGAAGAAGTTATGACCAATCAAAGATCCGCGTCAAAACCGGTAAAACACTGTTAAGCGTAAAAAGCGAAATCTCAATAAAATACTTTTTGGACTTAGGTATCTAAATGAAAGTCGTAGATCTCATTAAACCGTAAACATACATAAAAAGAACGTCCAAATATGACTTCGTATGTGGAAGTTATGATTTTTCTAAGTTTCTGCTTAGCAGTATGCAGCCCGAAGTTCGAATATGAGATCGAGGGATTTCTAGCCGAAACAATCTAAACGAGAATCGAAGATCTCGTCGATGGTAGTTCAACGATAAAAAGACAGACAAAAACAGACGTCAGATGAAGAAGTTATGAGTTTATAACGGAATTTTCCTGTCCCGGCCTACTAAAAATAATATAATAAAAATTTGAGTCAAAATTAGCCGACGGAATTTTCCTGTCCCGACCAATAGCGAAACCATATGGCAATTGACTCATCTCAGCTATCTAAGCCTCTGTACTCGGGCTCTGAGCCTTGCTTAGTTTGGCATTGCTTTGGATCAGTAACTTTCCATTCTTGGAATTCTGCATGTTGAACCTTTTCAACACCTTATCCAAGTAGGTACTCTGACTAAGTCCAATTAGTCTTTTACTCCTGTCTCTTAATATCCTTATCCCTAGGATATAGGCAGCCTCTCCAAGGTACTTCATAGCAAAACACTTCCCAAGCCAGGACTTCACTTTTTGCAAGGTTGGGATGTCGTTTCCTATGAGCAGTATGTCATCCACATACAACACCTAGAAGCTAACTATACTCCCACTAGCTCTGACATATACACAGGACTCATCTTCACTCCTCGAAAAACCAAACTCTTTGACTTTCTCATCAAAACAAAGATTCCATCTGCGAGGTGCTTGTTTCAATCCATAGATGGATTTCTCAAGCTTACACAATCTATTCGGGTGCTTTGTGCTGACAAAACCCTCTGGCTGACTCATGTAAACATCCTCAGCCAACTTCCCCTTAAGGAAAGCGGTTTTGACATCCATTTGCCATATTTCATAGTCATGAAATGCAGCAATGGCTAACATAACCCTAATAGACTTAATCTTTGCTACTGGTGAAAAGGTCTCATCATAATCAACTCCCGGAGTTTGAGAAAAACCCTACGCAACCAGTTGCGCCTTATAACTGTGTACATTACCATCCATGTCGGTCTTGTTCTTGGAGATCCATTTGCACTCGACTGGCTTACCACCTGGTACATTGTCAACCAAGTTCCAAACTTGATTGTCATACATGGATTGTATCTCGATGTCCATAGGCTCTTTCAATTTAGCAGCCTCAGGGCCTGCCATCGCTTCCGTGTAGCTGTTAGGTTCATCCAGACTTACCAGTGTGCTATCACTGATAAGTGTATCACCTTCCGCAGTAATATGGAAACCATAGTAATGCTCAGGTGCATTCCAAACTCTTATGGAATGCCTCAGAGGTACACAATCGTCAGTCCGATCAACAGGAGTTTCCTCCTCAGGTTGATTGCTAGGATTTGAGGTTCCTTCACCACTTGACTCTTGAAGTTCTTCAAGGTCAATTTGCCTCCCACTGTTTCCTTGGCTCATGAACTCTCTTTCACGAAAGACCCCGCTCCTTGCTACAAAGACCACATTCTCACTGGGTCTGTAGAAGAGGTAACCAAAAGATTTATGTGGGTAGCCGATGAAAATACACCTCTCACTTCGAGGTTCGAGCTTATCGTGAGTCTCGCGTCTCACAAAAGCCTCGCAACCCCAAATCTTGATGTGGTCCAAGTTAGGAACTTTCCCAGTCTACATCTCATGAGGTGTTTTGGCAACCTTCTTTGTAGGGACTAGATTAAGGATATGGGCGGCAGTCTCTATGGCATACCCCCAAAAAGATATTGGTAGCGAAGCTCGACTCATCATGGAGCGAACCATGTCCAAAAAGGTCCGATTACGCCCCTCAGCCACACCATTCAGCTCTGGTGTCCAGGGAGGTGTCAATTGTGAGACAATCCCATACTCCTTAAGATACTCGAGGAACTTTGTGCTAAGATACTCACCACCTCGATCGGATCGGAGCATCTTAACGTTCCTACCCAATTGATTTTCTACTTCCTGTTTAAACTCTTTAAACCTATCAAAAGTTTCTGAATTATGCTTGATTAAGTATACATAACCATATCTACTATAATCATCAGTAAAAGTCAGGTAGTAGCGATTAGCATCCCTTATGGCGGTTTTGAAGGGTCCACATACATCAGTATGTATAAGGTCCAACAAACCCTCACCCCTTTCACAAGAACCAGTGAAGGGTGATTTTGTCATTTTCCCAAGCAAACAAGATTCACAACTATCATCTGACTTTAGATCAAATGACTCCAAGACTCCATCCTTTTGGAGTTGGCCTATCCGTTTCTTGTTTACATGTCCAAGACGACAATGCCACAATGATGCTTTATCCAAGCTAGTTGAAGAATCAATACACAACACATTATTTCCTAGGTTATCTACAACCAACACAGTTTCATACACACCATCACAAGGTAATGCTTTAAAATAAAGAACATTATTAAAGAAAGCATTAATACTACCAACTTCATTATCAAAAGAAAAGGTAAACCCTTGTTTGTACAAACTATGAAAGGAAATAATATTCCTCGCCATTTCAGACGAGTAAACACATTTATTCAAATCTAACTTTAACCCACTACTAAGAAACAAAGTATAAACTCCAATCTTGGGAACAGGTGAGATCTTCCTATTCCCCATGATTAAGTTTATCTTCCCGTGCTCCACATCCTCACTTCTTCTTAGGCCCTGCAAATCAGAACATATGTGAATACCACAACCTGTATCAAGGACCCAAGAGTTAGAATTGTTGGGTTTTGGTATACTACAACATCCTATGGTGCACATACAACCCTAAATACCTTGGATCTATGTTTTCACTAATTATACATGCAAATGGTTTCCAAGGTATTAATCTTACAACTAGCATGCATTTAACATAAAATTATAATATACTAGTTAGCATGACATACCTTTTGATGGAGCTTGAATTCTTGGTGTATTTGGCCTTAAAGAGCTTAGCCCCAATAGTATGGAAGCCTCAAATGGAATCACAACACACCATGGACAAAGGATGAACTTGAGAGAGAATTCCATGCACACACCATGAACTCTAAAAAGATACAAGTGGCGATTTTGGGCAATGAAGTATCTATTTATATGTGGGATTTCTAGGGTCATGGATATAACCCAAATCGATACCCATGGGTTTTATGATCCATGGTTCATGTGGCCCAACTCTTTATGTATCCATACATAAACTTGGTCCAACATGGATCATAAGCCCAACACATATAAATATAACTAATTATCATAATTAGTCCCCATAGATTTAATTAGTCTCTTTCGACCACTAAATTAATTCCAAATTAATTCTTGATCACTACTAATTAAAACATATGATTTCATATTAATATATTATTACTTATAATATATTAATAAACCATAAATAACCTTCTCTCAAAAGTCCATCCTAACAAATTGTCCTGATGATATGCAACCCAAATAGACCATGCTACTCTCGGGTCGAATACATACCAATAATAGTTATGGGCTTAGGACACCTAATCCAACAGTCTCCCACTTGGATAAGTCTAAAACTATTATTCAAGTATGACTCCAAGATCCCGACTAGCAATCGTAGCTCTCTGAACAAATCAAATGACATGTCCATTAGATAAGGGATCATATATTCCTCCATTCTAGATATCATATGGATTGAGACATGGATTATAATCATTCTCTCTGTCCATTTGTTGTTTCCCGATTTCCGATTTATGACGACTGACTAATTGAACAAATCAAATTAGTCCAGGCCCGGCCGAGCACTTACGTTTGTCATCACCAAATCATCGAGGGGCCCACAGATATCGCTTTTATCCGGAAGGTAAAAGGAATGGATAAACTTCGACTCATATGGCTTGTTCTACTACTTGTTGAATCATACACAAAGGCACGTTTTATAACATCGAGTTACCAATGCGTTTTCGTGCAATCAATGTATAACCAACTCATAGTAACAACTCATATCTCTAGGTTTGAAGAATATAAGATATTATCGTCTCATGATCACTCGTGATAAAATCCATGAAGTGATTCCAATGAGCGTGGGTTGAATCCAATACTCAGAACTTATGAGCACTCATGAGTGTTGTAGCCCTTTGTCCAACATCTTAGACCTCTACAAGCCAACCCATGACAGTCTTAATTCATATCTACTTCCAACATATGACCGACTGTGGATGGTTTGAATAACTTAGTCATCCAGAACAATGACCTAGTTTATTCTGGAAGTCAAAACATGCAAAATGAAACACAAGAATAATTGAATCGAATATGGTATCAAAACCTATGAACATAAATAAAACACCTTTTATTTATCACCATATGATTACACATTATTCATTGTATACTGTTTCAGCTATCAACTTTATTCTTGAATTTAAAACAATAGTTGTCCCATGCTCCAAGCATGTACACTATGTTTTCTAAACACTAGTCATGCCATACACCAAGTATGCATACTATGTTTGTCTATGATCTTTACTTTGTGAAATAGATCAATTGAACATAACTCCAATGATCATCTTTTCATAGTACCAAATCCTTACTGCAAATGCAAGAATTCCAAATTCATGCCATTGACTGAAATCTGTTAGATTCTAAACTTATATGCATTGATCCTCTTGTAATGATTATGCACAAAGTCAGATAGACTTGACAACAAACATTACAGAGCATTCCAAAGGAGATCAACTCCTTGGAAACATCCTTCTTGTATTAAGTTTCCTAATCTTACACAGATTGAATAATTTCTAACTTTGAAACATTTCCATATTCCATTTTGACAATCACTTCTGAACAAGAGTTTCCTCCTTACAGATTATGTCAATATGGTCCTTCCAGAATTATCATTATACTTCCAACTGTCCTTGAGCAACCAATCTTTGGTAAACCTTAGATTGTCCTCGATAATTGTTTAATCCTTTTAGTCATATCCAATTCTAGACCTTTTCCCTTCTTAATGCCCCAGGCATTTGGAAAATTTTAGAAAGGATGAATATAGCACATGCAATCGATCCTATATCCGAAGCATATGGGACACGATTCATGATGTATCACATAAAGACTAAACCAGTCTTTTGCTATAATATTTCCATTTCAATTTGCCAAGTTCTCATAATTCAGATTATGAAAAGGGATGTCGTAATCATAATCGAATTTTAGAACGCAAATAATGGACCCTATATTAGAATTTTTTTATGTTGAGCCATTCCAACATAACATTCATATATATACTTGACTAAATACGATTAAAACCTCAATCTAAGCTTTTAGATTTGATATGAAGTATAATTTCCTCTCCCTTAATTATTGCAAAACAACTTTTTCCCAATTGAAACCTTTTGTTTTCTATAATTAACATTGCTAACTTGCAACCTTTATCATAATTATCATGCTCCCACTAACATGATGATTATTAGCATAAACTTATGCTCCCACTAGCTTTGACATGTACTCAGAAATCAGTTGACTTTCTTACCAAAGTTCAGATTTCTGATACTAGATTGCTTTGATAAAACTTTATCAATATCATACACCTTATCTTAGATAGCTCACAGGTGTGTCTAAACAATTTCAGAACTATGAAAAGGGATGCCGTAATCATAGTCTCAATTGTTTAGACCTTTTCCACTTCTCACAAGTCCATGTTACTGTGCCGGTTAACCACACAGCTCCACTAACGACTTTGAAAATGCAAATATCACAATTGTTATCTACTTCACATCTACTTGGTGGAAGTGTTTCCTCACCATCATTTTCATGAATCGGAGAGAAACCTTATGACCCTTAGATTTAATGGTGTATGTGTTCTTATCCATGTGAATTGTCAAAACCATAGTCACAAGACAAGGATAATGACAAATCCAAACTCATATGGACTGAACTCAATCTTAATTTCTTGCCACCTGGCAGCTCAAGGGCCTGCCATTACTTTCAAGTTGTTGTGCAACCAATTGAGAACTCTAAGAACTCATATGCAAAGCCAACTTTAACTGGAATGGGCACAGAATATGCCAACACGATAGGTTATAAACCTCAAGTCGTGTGCTAGTGAAGAACTTCAGGTTTTATTCTTGATTAGTTCTTGAGACTTTCAAGACCTTTACGACTCCCACTGTCCTCTTGACATATAAGACTTTCTTGTCAGATATTCAAGAGATAGTGTGGATTCTAATCAAGACAAACACTTCACACAATTGGCCTTAGTTGGTCTTTGTTTTATCCAAAACATCACAACTTACCAATTTCAAATGTACAAGAGTAGAAAACTTTTACTCTTACATTTGATAAGTGTTTTAAACCTTCTTTAAGACATGTCACTCAAGTTACAATCTTAGAGTATAACTCTAAGAATTGTTTTTGGAACGAAGTATGAATCATCTTCTTGATTTAACCACTTCAATAATTCATAACTCCTCTTCTTAACTATCAGAATGCACTTAGAGGATGAATTGTGATAAGGTCTCAAAATCATTAAGATGGTCTTAAAACATGATACTAAAGTACTCTCCCATCTTTTCAGATTTGAGAAACTTTTATCTTTCTGCCTAAATTGATTCTTCTTATTCGCTCTGCAATATATTGGAACCTTTTCCAATGTCTCATAATTACACTTAAGCTTGTAAGTATAACCATATTTACTGAGCTATAGTAAATTATGACGAATAGTCTTATCGATCTTTTGTGGTGGACTCTGACCAGTGCACAAGAATGTGTACCCGATTCCTTAGTCCTTCACTTGACTCACACACCCATGTGAACAAGTAGTTACTTAATTTTTCCAATGCTCGAAAGTTCTCATTCATCATGCTATACAACTTGCATGATTCCAAGTTTCTATCCAACTGAAACTTGGGTGATGAGAATCTTTCCTTATTTGGTAAATTTAGACACTACCACAAATGAAAGAATCAAATTCATATTTCCACTCTTGCTCTTAATGGAATCTTATAAGCAACACAGATTTTCACAAATGTCATTGTAAGGATATTTTAAAATAAATAAAATCAAAAGATTTACCTTTTATTTTAAAACTTTGCGGAAAAACTTATCCTTACAATCCATATGAAAACTTGTTGTTATCTATTCCTAAGCAAAACATCATAACTCCTAAGAAGTAGCTCAAGAATCCGATCTTCAAACTATGCGATAGAAATCCATCTACGCGATCAGATTCAACATATTCTTTCTTTAAGTTTCTTCACTTTTCTTTGATTCTTAAAACATCAACATGTGACCCAGTCACATCATGTATCAAGAATCTCAGAATAGAAACTTAGCAGAGTTAGATAGTGGACTTTACCTGTAGTAGAGTCAAACTTATTGACTTTAACATCCTTAGGTAAATTTGGCAGCTTCGCAACCAATGCCCCTTTCTTTGGCAATATAAACATATGGACCCTTTGGTAATGGGACTATCTCAGACTTAGCTTTTCTCTTTACCATTTGGTCAACCGAGTTGACTATGGCCGATCCATTTCCATTGGGAAGAGAATGCTTTTTTGGATTCCCAGTGTCATCATTGTCAATGTCCATAAAGTTATTAGGAAGTTGATCTTAGCAAATAGATAAGATCATTAAGGGTCTTGTCATAGTCTGTTTCATAGGTGTTCCAAAAGAACTCACTATGTGACTTAGAAAGTAGTTGAGCCACCAACTTTCTCAAGACTTTGACACCTAACTCTCCCGGCTTGTCAATATGTGACTACATCTCCAAGATGTGATCACACATAGACCTTTGCTTGCCAATAGGGCTTGAGTGACCTTAAACTTTTCAGGAACTTGTGGGTTAGGGAGAATAATTGGAGGAGGTGAAAGAAGTATGATTTCCATGGGACATCATCTTCATTTAGGAAAGCTTGTTTCAAGAGATTTGGGAAGATCATAAATGTCTAAACCAGACATCTTTTGGGAGATACTCAAGATAGTTGATTTAAAGTCCTTAATATAACACCCAATATGAAATATTAAGGCTAGGACCCAACACAATACTTTTATAACTTGGAAGAGGGATGCCGTAATCCAAGCTATAAAATATTTGAAGGTAGGCGAATGACGATTCACCAATTTCCACCATGAAAACGAAATATATATTATTAGGTTTTAATTGGTTTTTGAAACTCCTAGATCTTTGAGATTCATTGAACTGTTCAATGGCATGTTTCAATCTCGAGTGTGCCCTTCAGGTTTTGTGACTGGGATGCCGAGGATCACAAAACAAGGTGTGAAGTAACCATGCAAATTACTTGGTACCCTTAAGTGTTTACCCCTCAATCGATGTGTCGGTTAACCACACACGCTCCATCGATACTATGATAAACATTAGGTTACCCTTTGCCTACCTTGTTAAATACGAGTTAGTGTGTCGGTTAACCACACACGCTCCACTAACCGACTTAAACAAAGTGCAAAGTGTAATTTCATGGATTAGAACCTTATTCACTTTTTCCTAAGTAACTAAGATTGGGTATTTATAAAAGGTTTAGTTACTTAGTATTTATCATTAATACTTTTAATGAAGGGAGAATTATAGTCCTTGTCCTACCCGTTCGGCTAACGACCCTCCACCGGTCAAGGAAGCGGTGGGTGAGAGTAGACACCCATTAAACTGCCATTTTATAGGCAGTAACCTTATACCCCCCTTATAGACCGGCTTCGTGAATGAGGCCTACTAACGGTAAGACTGACTTTGTTCTTATACATATATATATATATATATATATATATATATATATATATATATATATATATATATATATAAGTATTAACTATTAATATTATAATAGTATAAGGGTGTATTTTAAACATTTAAAATACTTGGTGATTTAATCTATTAATTAAACTATACCTTAATTTAATTAAACTTAAACCATGTCTTTATGGAATTATTAACTCTTTTAATTAGACACGTTAATTAATTTAATGAAGTCCATAAAGTTTAAACTTTAACTTTTAAAATTCTTGGGTTTGGAATTAAAGTGTATATGGGGTTTAACTTTACAAATTCCAAAACTTGAGGACAAGTTTTGAACAATTCAAAAAACTTATGGTTTCCATAACTTATGAATTTTAAAGTGGTTTAATGGAAAAAACCCTTCAAGTTCCATAACTTGTAGACAAGTTATGGAAGACTTTAAAAGCATTAAAAAATGTAACTCTTCATTTTTTCATAACTTATGGAATTTTTATGGGTTTTAAAATTCATAAATGTGACTTTTCATGTAACTTGAGGACAAGTTACAAAAACACATATTATGAACAACTTCAAGATTAATTTGGATTGAAAACAACTATCTCATAATTTTTCCTATTAATCTAAACAAACTCATAAACATGAACATTCATAATCAACATTTTTCAAGCATCATATAAACATGTATAAAACTTGAAACTTTGATTATTATCCTTTATTTGGATGAGAATAAACATTACCATAGTATCAAAAAACAAATTTTATGAACAAAAACACTTTGCGGTAATGATTCTAATCCAAAACAGGCCAAAAAACTCGAAGATAAGCTGTCAGGGGGTCCAACTCGTCGAGTGCATGAACCAACTCGACGAGTTGGATGAATTTGTTCATGGACTCGTCGAGTCTGCTTTCCCGACAGCAAAAAATTCGATTTTTTTCAATTTTTTTTCAGCAACTTGCATCAAGTATAATTGAAAACAACCCATGGCTCTGATACCACTGTTGGGTTTTGGTATACTAAAACATCATATGGTGCACATACAACCCTAAATACCTTGGATCTATGTTTTCACTAATTATACATGCAAATGGTGTCCAAGGAATTAATCTTACAACTAGCATGCATTTAACATAAAATTATAATATACTAGTTAGCATGACATACCTTTTGATGGAGCTTGAATTCTTGGTGTATTTGGCCTTAAAGAGCTTAGCCCTAATAGTGTGGAAGCCTCAAATGGAATCACAACACACCATGGACAAAGGATGAACTTGAGAGAGAATTCCATGCACACACCATGAACTCTAAAAAGATACAAGTGGTGATTTTGGGCAATGAAGTATCTATTTATATGTGGGATTTCTAGGGTCATGGATATAACCCAAATCCATACCCATGGGTTTTATGATCCATGGTTCATGTGGCCCAACTCTTTATGTATCCATACATAAACTTGGTCCAACATGGATCATAAGCCCAACACATATAAATATAACTAATTATCATAATTAGTCCCCATAGATTTAATTAGTCTCTTTCGACCACTAAATTAATTCCAAATTAATTCTTGATCACTACTAATTAAAACATATGATTTCATATTAATACATTATTACTTATAATATATTAATAAACCATAAATAACCTTCTCTCAAAAGTCCATCCTAACAAATTGTCCTGATGATATGCAACCCAAATGGACCATGCTACTCTCGGGTCGAATACATACCAATAATAGTTATGGGCTTAGACACCTAATCCAACAAGAATATGGTGAGTTATTAGACAATATAGTGTAAATACCTGCATGGGATGGTTTCACGTTCCCATCCTTGACATCCTACAAGTACTTTGGACAGTTTCGCTTCTAGTGCCTCTTATTCTGGCAATAGAAGCATTCAACATCCTTAGGGATGGTAGAGGGAGTAGCAGAACCACCTTTGGTTCCACTTGATGAGGAGCCATCAAGAGACTTTCCTTTGGTTCCCTTCCACGGGTGTTCCTCTTCTTCCCAGTTGTCTTGCCCGATAGCCAAAACAAGGGTAGCTGTAGGATTAGGAGCAGTAACAACCGACTTACCTTTAAGACCACTTTTCGTGGTCTTCACAAGTCCTTGAAGCTTGCTGAGTGTGACTTCCTCCTTGTTCATGTGGTATGTCATGCAGAATTGATCATAACACGAAGGTAAGGAGTGCAAAATGATGTCAATTCCCAACTCCTCAGGGAAGTTCACATTCAATTTCTGCAAACGGTCCACATACCTTTGCATTTTCTGCATGTGGCCCGTAATGGGTTGACCATCCTTCATTTGGGTTGTTATCACGGAGGATATGATTTCATATCGCTCTTGACGAGCACTCTAATGGTAGCGGTCCATCAAATCCTGGTGCATCTCAAAAGGATAGTAGTCCTCGTAGGACTTTTGGAGCTCGGCTGTTATAGTGGCCATCATGATGCATGCCACTTTGGTAGTATCTCTTTCATGTGCCTCATATGCAGCGACCTCCTCAGGAGTTGCAGTCGGCTCAAGATCCTAAAGCTCCTTGTCGTGGACATATTCCTTGTCCTCGTAACGAGTGACCATCCTGATGTTCCGGATCCAATCCATAAAGTTGGAACCGTCGGAGATGACTCTCCCACAAAGGTTCATGAGAGAGAAGGAGTCAGTAGGGTTAGAACCCGAAGCATTGTTGGAAGACATCTAAAAAAAAGAAAGACAAGTTTAGATTAGATATATAGAGTCCTTAATAAGACACCCAAATGTAATATTAAGGCTAGGACCCAACACAATATATTATAACTTAGAAGAGGGATGCCGTAATCTAAGCTATAACATATTTGAAGGTAGGTGAATGACGATTCACCAATTTCCACCATGAACACGAAATGAATTATTAGGTTTAATTGGTTTGAAATTCCTAGATTCTTTTGGGATTCATTGAACTTTTCAATGCCATGTTTCAATCTCGAGTGTGCCGTTCAAGTTTTGTGTCTATGATGCCGAGAATCACAAAACAAGGTGTGAATAACCATGCAAATTCACTTAGTACTCTTAATATTATCACCTAATCGATGTGCTGGTTAACCACACACGCTCCTGATGGGGTTTGAGCATTCTAACACTTCCTAAGTGTACATGCAACCCTAATAACCTTGGATCTATGTTTGTCTAATAATCATGCAAAGTTGAATTCCAAGGTTATATTCCTATCTAGCATACATGGGGAACATTTTTAACTTGAATGAAAGATAGAATAACTTACCTTGTTGTTGATTATGATCCTTGAAACCTTGTGAGCCTAGCACCCCAAGTGTGATGCCTCAAATGCTTCACACAACACCAAATCCAAAGGAGTAAACTTTGAGAGAATCTTACACTTGCAAAATCGGCTCTAGCCCTCTTGTTTCTTATTGTGTCGCCGATTTTGGTGGAGAATGGGTTTCTTATATAGTGTTGACACATCTAGGGTTACACCATGTAAACCCTAATGTGTCATGACTCTTCATTTCCATGACCCATGGGTTTGTAACTCCCATGGAGCATCCATGGAGCATGCTATGGGTGGAACCCAACTTGATAATCCATGGAGCCTCTTAGCCCACTATATAAGATATGGAAGATTTACATAATCTACCCATATATTTAATTAGTTATCTTTTGATCACTTAATTAATTCTAAATAATATTATTAATATATTAGAACTTATAATATATTAATAAACCATAAGTGTTATTTCTCTTATTTTAGTTTATCCAATTGCATGGTGCCATGCAACCCAAATGGACCATGTCGGGTCGGGTCAAGTACATACCAGAAATAGTTATGGACTTAGACACCTTATCCAACAGTCTCCCACTTGGATAAGTCTAATAACTATAACTGAAATACTTCAGGAACCGATCGACAAGCGTAGCTCTTTCAAGGTCTCTCGGAACTGAGAAGATGATGATACGCCATTTAAGATAAGTGATCATATAATCCTCTGTTCTAGATATCAGCCGGACAAATACATGGAACAATGTCTTACTTATTGTCCAGCAGTTTGTTTCCCGATTTCCGGTTTGTTTGACATAGAACTCAATTGAACACATCAACTTAGTTCTGACCGGGCCCGGTACATAGGTCAAAACAAAATCATCGAGGGGCCCAGATATCAGCTTCTAATCCATGAAGGAACAGATAAACTTCGACTCATATGTTTGTTCTACTACTCATTGAATTATACACAAGAGCACGTTTTATAACATCGAGTTACCAATGCGTTTTCGTACAATCAATGCATAACCAACTCATAAGTAACAAATCATATATCTAGGTTTGAAGACTTATATGATATTACCGTCTCACGATCACTCGAGATAAATTCCATGAAGTGATTCCAGTGAGCGTGGGTTGAGTCCAATGCTCAGAACTTATGAGCACTCATGAGTGTTGTAGCCATGTCCAACAACTTAGACCTCTGCAACCAATCATGACAGTCTTGATTCATACCTACTTCTGACATATGATCGACTGTGGAGGTTCGAATAATATGATATACCAAACATAATTATTCTGGAAGTCAAAACATGCAAAAGAAATATAGTAAACGATCGACAAGAGATAGCAACACTTTACTCATAAATAAAACACCTTTTATTCATCATCTAATGTCAATTACACTTTACAAATTTCAAGGTTATCTAACTACTAAATCTAATATCATCCTTCAGCCCTATGCTCCGAGCATGCTGGAGATGCTTAACCCGAGTCAGTCCGTTCGTGAGGGGATCTGCTGGATTCTCATCCGATGATACCCTCTTTGCCACGAGGAGTCCTTCTTCTATTCGATGTCTGATGAAATGGTATTTTCTGTCGATGTGTCTGGATCTCCCGTGATCCCTTGGTTCCTTGGCTAAGGCAACTGCACTTTCACTATCACAGAAAATTTCCATTGGCTCTTTAATAGCTGGTATAACTCCAAGGTCTCCAATGAAGTTCTTCAGCCATATCGCCTCCTTTGTTGCCTCGATAGCTGCTATATACTCTGATTCGCAAGTTGAATCAGCCACTGTCTCTTGCTTGGAACTCTTCCAAGAAATCGCTCCTCCATTTAAGGTAAAGACCCAGCCTGACTGAGAGCGGAAATTATCCCTATCAGTCTGAAAGCTAGCATCACTATACCCTACAACTCTCAAGTCTTCACTCCCACCGAGGGTAAGGACCCAGTCCTTAGTCCTCCGTAGGTACTTGAGGATATTCTTTACCGCAGTCCAGTGTGCCTTGCCCGGGTTCCCCTGATACCTGCTAACCATGCTCAAAGCAAAGGCTACATCAAGTCGAGTACACGTCATATCATACATGATCGATCCTACAGCCGAAGCATAAGGTTTTCGACACATTTCTGCTATCTCAGCCTCAGTACTAGGGCTTTGTGTCTTACTCAATCTGGCATTACTCTGGATGGGTAACTCTCCTTTCTTGGAGTCCTGCATGCCGAATCTCTTCAACACCTTATCCAAGTAAGTACTCTGACTAAGTCCAATTAGTCTTTTACTCCGGTCTCTCAAGATCCTTATCCCTAGAATATAGGCAGCTTCTCCTAGGTCCTTCATAGAGAAACACTTCCCAAGCCAGGACTTAACTTCCTGCAGAGTTGGGATGGCATTTGCTATGAGTAGTATGTCATCCACATACAACACCAAAAAGCTAACTATACTCCCACTAGCCTTGACATATACACAAGGTTCATCTTCACTCCTAGAAAAGCCAAATTCTTTGACTTTCTCATCAAAGCAAAGATTCCATCTGCGAGGTGCTTGCTTTAACCCATAAATGGATTTCTCAAGCTTACACACTTTATTAGGGTACTCTGTATTGACAAAACCCTCTCGCTGACTCATGTAAACATCCTCAGCCAACTTTCCATTAAGGAAAGCGGTTTTGACATCCATTTGCCATATTTCATAGTCATGAAATGCAGCTATGGCTAACAGAACCCTAATAGACTTAATCTTGGCCACTGGAGAAAAGGTCTCATCATAATCAACTTCCGGAGTTTGTGAGAAACCCTTTGCAACCAGTCGTGCCTTATAAGTGTGTACATTACCATCCATGTCGGTCTTCTTCTTGAAGATCCATTTGCACCCTACAGTCTTACGACCTGGTACATTCTCATCCAAGTTCCAAACTTGATTGTCATACATGGACTGTATCTCGCTGTCCATTGCCTCTTTCCACTTGGCTGACTCAGGGCCTGCCATGGCTTCCGCGTAACTGTTAGGTTCATCCAGACCTATCAGTGTCTCATCACTGATAAGTGTATCACCTTCCGCAGTAATATGGAATCCATAGTAATGCTCAGGTGCATTCCTAACCCTTGTGGAACGCCTCAGAGGTACAGACTTGTCAATTGGCTCAACAGGAGTTTCCTCCTCAAGTTGAGTGCTAGGGTTTGAAGTTCCTTCACCACTTGACTCTTGAATTTCTTCAAGGTCAACTTGCCTCCCACTGTCTCCTTGGCTTATGAACTCTCTCTCTCGAAAGAAAGCCCTCCTAGCTACAAAGACCACATTCTCACTAGGTCTGTAGAAGAGGTAACCAAAGGATTTATGTGGGTAGCCGATGAAAATACACCTCTCACTTCGAGGATCGAGCTTATCATGAGTCTCGCGTCTCACGAAAGCCTCGCAACCCCAAATATTAATGTGGTCTAGTTTGGGTACTTTACCGGTCCACATCTCATGAGGATTTTTGGCAACTTTCTTTGTGGGAACTAGATTAAGGATATGGGCGGCAGTCTCTAAGGCATACCCCCAAAATGAGATTGGTAGCGAAGCTCGACTCATTATGGAACGAACCATATCCAACAAGGTTCGATTACGCCTCTCAGCTACACCATTCAACTGCGGTGTCCTGGGAGGTGTCAATTATGAGACAATCCCACATTCCCTAAGATAGTCGAGGAACTCTGAACTAAGATACTCACCACCTCGATCGGATCGAAGCATCTTAATGTTCTTGCCCAATTGATTCTCGACTTCCTGTTTAAACTCTTTAAACCTCTCAAAAGTCTCTGACTTATGCTTGATTAAATAGACATATCCATATCTACTGTAATCATCAGTAAAAGTCAAATAATAACGATTAGCATCCCTTGTGGCATGTTTGAAGGGCCCACACACATCCATGTGTATAAGATCCAACAAACCTTCACCCCTCTCACAAGAACCTGTGAAGGGTGACTTTGTCATTTTTCCAAGTAAGCATGATTCGCAACTATCATCTGACTTTAGGTCAAATGACTCCAATACTCCATCCTTTTGGAGTTGGCCTATGCGTTTCTTGCTTATATGTCCAAGACGACAATGCCATAATGATGCTTTATCCAAGTTATTATCATTAACAGAATCAATACACAATACATTATTTCCTAAGTTATCAACCACAGATACAGTTTCATACACACCATCACAAGGTAATGCTTTAAAATAAAGAACATTATTAAAGAAAGCATTAATCGAACCAACTTCATTATCAAATGAAAAGGTGAAACCTTGTTTATACAATGCATGAAAGGAAATAATATTTCTTGCCATTTCTAGCGAATAACAACATTTATTCAAATCTAAACTAAACCCACTACTTAGCGATAAAGTATAAACTCCAATCTTGGTGACAGGTAAAGCTTTCCTATTCCCCATGATTAAGTTTATTCTTCCATGCTCCACATTCTCACTTCTTCTTAGTCCCTGCATATCAGAACAGATATGAATACCACAACCGGTATCAAGGACCCAAGAGTTAGAATGCGGTGAGTTATTAAATAAGATAGTCTAAATACCTGCATGGTTGGGTTTAACTTTCCCATCCTTCACATCTTGCTGGTACTTTGGGCAGTTACGCTTCCAATGTGACTTTTCATGGCAATAGAAGCATTCAGCCTCTTTAGGGTCAGAAGAAGGAGTGACAAAACCTTTCTTGGTTCCACTTGAAGAAGAGCCATCAAGGGTCCTAGCCTTGGTACCCTTCGAAGAGCTCTTCCTCTTCTTCCCTCTACCTTTCCTGATTGCCAAAACCGAGGCGGAGTTTGGAGTAGGAGTGTTAACAACCGACTTACCCTTAAGACCTGTTTCTGCGGTCTTGAGGAGTCCCTGAAGTTTGCTGAGTGTGATCTCTTCCTTATTCATATGATATGTCATGCGGAATTGATCATAGCACGATGGTAAGGAGTGCAAAATGATATCTATTGCAAGCTCCTCAGGGAAGTTCACATAAAGCTTCAGCAACCGATCCACATACCTTTGCATTTTCTGCATGTGGCTCGTGACGGATTCCCCGTGCTTCATCATGGTTGTTATGATAGAGCATATGATTTCATACCTCTCTTGTCGTGCACTTTGATGGTATATTTCCATCAGATCTTGGTGCATTTCAAAAGGGTAGAAGTCCTCATAGGACTTTTGGAGTTCCGCTGTCATGGTGGCCAACATGATGCATGCCACTTTTGTAGCATCCCTTTCATGTGCCCGGAAGTCAGCGATCTCCTGGGGAGTTGCAGTGGTCTCATCAATCTCCTTAAGCTCCTTGTCAAGGATATATTCTTTGTCCTCGTAGCGGGTAATCAACCTGATGTTTCTGATCCATTCATTAAAGTTGGATCCATCAAAAGTGACTTTCCCACACAGGTTCATAAGGGTAAAGGAGCCATTAGGATTAGAGCCAGAAGCAGCATTGTTTGAAGACATCTGAAAGAAGAGGACAAGATTAGTTTAGATATTAAGAGAGTCCTTAATAAAACACCCAAATGTAATATTAAGGCTAGGATCCAATCACAATATATTATAACTTAGAAGAGGTATGCCGTAATCCAAGCTATAACATATTTGAAAGGTAGGTGAATGACGATTCACCAATTTCCACCATGAAAAACGAAATATAAATATTAGGTTTTTAATTGGTTCTTAGAAATTCCTAGATTCTTTTGAGATTCAATGAACTTTTCAAAGGCATGTTTCAATCTCGAGTGTGCCCTCCAAGTTTTGTGACTGGGATACCGAGGATCACAAAACGAGGTGTGAAGTAACCATGCAAATCACTTGGTACCCTCAAGGTTTATCACTCAATCGATGTGCCGGTAAACCACACACGCTCCACCGATGCTATGGTAAACCTTAAGTCACCCTTTACCTACCTTGTTAAGTTCAAGTTAGTGTGCCGGTTAACCACACACGCTCCACCAACGACTTAAACAAAGTGTAAAGTGTAATTTCATGGATTAGCACCTTATTCACATTTTCCTAAACTAACTAAGATTGGGAATTTAATAAAAGCATTTAGTTACTTTATAATATTCATCATACTTTTAATGAGAATTTATAAGTCCTTGTCTTACCCGTTCGGCTAACGACCCTCCACCGATCAAGGAAGCGGTGGGTGAGAGTGGACACCCATTAAGTTGCCATTTTATAGGCAACAACCTTATACCCCCTTATAGACCGGCTTCGTGAATGAGGCGTACTAGCGGTAAGACGACTTGACATTATACATATATATATATATTAGTAACTTATAATATTATAAAGTATAAGGGTTGAATTTTAACTTTTAAAATTCTAAGGGTTGGAACTAAAGTTTTAATCAAGACTTTACATGTTTCAAAACTTGAGGGCAAGTTTTGTAAACTTCCAAAACTATTCATTTCTTATAACTTATGAATTAATTGAGTAATAAAAATGAAGACTCTTCATTTTTATAACTCTTGTGTTCTTTTAATGGCTTTAGTAACGTGAGACTTTTGGTTTTCCATAACTTGAGGACAAGTTATGGACTCCATTAAAACACATTATGATCATGAATTAAACTACCATGAAGGTTACAAACAATTCCTATGATCATCTAATCTTCATAAGTTCAAGAACATGAATATGAACACTTTCAAGAATCAAAAATTACACTTAAAAAAAAACTTGTAATTTTAATAATTGTCATTGTAAATGGATTAGCATAATCATTACACCATCTAAAACAAGCTTTAAAACATCAAAACAGTTTAGGGTAATGTTTCTAGTCCATTTCCAGCAACAAATGTGCAAACTTTCATACGAGCAGAAAACAGAAAAACAATTTTTTTTTCAAGCTGTTTGCGCAAAAAAAAACAACAAACAAACCTAGGCTCTGACACCACTGATGGGTTTTGAGCATTCTAACACTTCCTAAGTGTACATGCAACCCTAATAACCTTGGATCTATGTTTGTCTAATAATCATGCAAAGTTGAATTCCAAGGTTATATTCCTATCTAGCATACATGGGGAACATTTTTAACTTGAATGAAAGATAGAATAACTTACCTTGTTGTTGATTATGATCCTTGAAACCTTGTGAGCCTAGCACCCCAAGTGTGATGCCTCAAATGCTTCACACAACACCAAATGCAAAAGAGTAAACTTTGAGAGAATCTTACACTTGCAAAATCGGCTCTAGCCCTCTTGTTTCTTATTGTGTCGCCGATATTGGTGGAGAATGGGTTTCTTATATAGTGTTGATACATCTAGGGTTACACCATGTAAACCCTAATGTGTCATGACTCTTCATTTCCATGACCCATGGGTTTGTAACTCCCATGGAGCATCCATGGAGCATCCTATGGGTGGAACCCAACTTGATAATCCATGGAGCCTCTTAGCCCACTATATAAGATATGGAAGATTTACATAATCTAACCATATATTTAATTAGTTATCTTTTGATCACTTAATTAATTCTAAATTAATTCTTGATCCAACTAATTAAATAATATTATTAATATATTAGAACTTATAATATATTAATAAACCATAAGTGTTATTTCTCTCATTTTAGTTTATCCAATTGCATGGCGCCATGCAACCCAAATGGACCATGCCGGGTCGGGTCAAGTACATACCAGAAATAGTTATGGACTTAGACACCTTATCCAACAGCTCCACTGATCTGTGATAAACATTAAGTCACCCTTTGTTATCCTTAGTAGTCCAAGTTAGTGTGCCGGTTAACCACACACACTCCACCAACGACTTTGTAAGGTACAAAGTGTGAATTTCATTGGTTACCACCATTTTGACATTTTCCTAAAGTAACTAAGATTGGGAATTATTAAAACATTTAGTTACCTTATAATAATCATTATACTTTTAATGAGAATTAAAGTCATTGTCCTACCCATTCAGCTAACGACCCTCCACCGATCAAGGAAGCGGTGGGTGAGAGTGGACACCCATTAAGCTTCCATTTTATAGGCAATAACCTTATACCCCCCTTATAGACCGGCTTCGTGAATGAGGCCTACTAACGGTAAAACGACTTGATCTTATACATATATATAAATATTAACCATTAATCTGATAATAGTATAAGGGTTGAATTTTAACTTTTAAAATCCTAAGGGTTGGAATTTAAAGTGTGTGTGTCTTTACAAATTCCAAAACTTGAGGGCAAGTTTTGAAACTCTTCAAAACTTTTCATTTCATAACTTATGAGTTAAGGGTTCATAAAAGTGAAGACTCTTCATTTTTATGTAACTTATGTGTTTAAATGTTCATTAAAAGAGGTGACCTTTGGAAATCCATAAATTGAGGACAAGTTATGGATTCCATTAAAACACATAATTGATCAAGAATTAATCATTAAACAATTTATCAAGTAATTCCTATGATCTAACAATAACTCATAAGAACATGAATATCCATATCGAAATTTCAAGAACATATGAACACATATAAACATGGAATTTTGATATTAGCCATTGTAGATGGATTAGAACAACCATTACACCATCTAAAATAGGTTTTAAAACATCAAAACAGTTTAGGGAAATGTTTCTAGTCCATTTCCAACATAAAAAATCGAAAATCTACTCTCTGCCTGGCCAACTCGTCGAGTGGAAGAACTGAATCGCCGAGTTGTTTGAATATACACTTGGACTCGTCGAGTCCCCCCATGGACTTGGCAAGTCCTCTGTGCAGACATCAAGAATTTCGACTTTTTCAACAGTTTGCATCAAGTATTCAAGAAAACAATCCTAGGCTCTGATACCACTGTTGGGTTTTGAGCAATCTAACACTCCTAAGGTGTTCATGCAACCCTAAAACCTTGGATCTATGTTTTACTAAGAATACATGCAACTTTGTCTTTCCAAGGTTCATAACCTATCTAGCATGGCATGGG
The DNA here is from genome assembly GCF_052849685.1 of Lactuca virosa. NCBI lineage: Eukaryota > Viridiplantae > Streptophyta > Magnoliopsida > Asterales > Asteraceae > Lactuca > Lactuca virosa. Next base: position 259,106,686 of record NC_136434.1, read on the forward strand.
GAACATTAAACATAATGGCTAGAAGAATTACATACCTTTAAATTGTGCGTTGATATCTTGGAGTTTGAGAGCCTAGCACCAATAATGTGGATGCCTCAAATGGAAATCACAAATCACCACAAACTTGGAAAAACCTTATGAGAGTGTATGCTAGCTTATAGAAATCGACCACCTCTTTGCACACACACAACTAGTGCACTTTCAAGCAACACAAGCTCCTTTATATAGTGTGGAGGATTAGGGTTACATCCATGTAAACCCTAATACCCATGGCTCTTATAATACATTAAAAAATCAATTTATGATCAATACTATTTAAATAATATGATTTCATATTAATATATTATAACTTATAATATATTAAAAAATCATAAACATATAATTCTCAAAGGTTTAACCATAAATAGTTCGGGTGAAGTGCAACCCAAATGGACCATGCCGGGTCGGGTCAAGTATAAACCAAATAAAGTTATGGACTTAGACACCTTATCCAACACCTCCATCCACACGTGGCCCACCAGGGACTGATAGTAAAGGTCACCTTGTGGTATTCAGCCATGATGTTTGCACGAGAATTGGAGGCGTGAGAAGTGTGTGTAAGGGGGTGTATGTAGATAGCATTCTAAAATACTCCTATAGTATTTTAATTGTTTATGTTTGAGTTCCTTAAAACTTTTTGGATACGAGGTTGGTAAGTTTCTAGATTCATTGCCCACCACAATCACTCTCAAGCACATGTCGGTTGTATTTTGAATAAATATAGTTGATCAAGTTATATTTACCCCCAATATGACTACATAACGGCCCGGGTTTAACCGCGATATCCAATTCCTCCAAAAACTTTTACTGTTTCTTATTGTATCAATACCCTAAAATGCACACATAGGTATGTATTTTATTTTAGTTTAGACTATTAGTCCCAATGTATTTATAGTTGCATATCTCGTATGATTAGATATGCCAGTTCACTATAAACATTGCTTTGATACCAATGTGTCACACCCCCGAACCAGAACCGCGGAAGCGTCTGGGGGTTGGGTGACTTCATCTTGTAATATCACCACAGTGTAAATAATTGAATCAAGACAACATCATCATCACACATACAATAATACAACCTTCATTGTTTACATAAGTATGTTGGATTACAAATTACATGCCAAAATAATAAGTGTATGATGATACCAAAAACACAAAAAAATCCATGTGTTGTTGATGACCAACCCGCTTAACGATTTCCTGAGAATACAAGTTATTTTGAAAACGGTCAACATATATAATGTTGGTGAGTTCATAAGTATGTTTGTATGAAAAGTTTTGTATCACTTTGTAAATGTCAGATGGTCCGATATTTTCTATAAAACTGGTTTGGAAGTTTTGTGTCAAATCTTGTTTTAAAGTATGTGTGTTTCTGTTTTGAAAATCTATAAAGAGAGTATTCCAAAAAAATCCCATGTTTTCTGTTGTAAGTAAAATGTAACGTATAATGTATTTTTCCAGAAAATCCGATATTTTCTACTTGTAAAAGTGTTGTAGTCTTAAAACCCTAAGACGGTAAAATGATGTTTGTATAGTTTCGTAACTGCAGAAATGTATATGTGTTTTGTAAATTTTACAGTGGAGTTAATCTCTATGTAAGTTGTTATAACCATGCTTGATATGACTGATCCGCCTGTCATGATGTTTTTCAGGCGTCGCTTGTTTAACGTAAGACATTTATCACCCTAGACTTGCCTAGTCTAGCTATAGCGAACAGCTCAGGTGCGGGGCTGTCAACCCCGTATAGATCTATACACAAACTCTCGCTCTCCCTCCAGGAGACTCTGGTTATAACTACAGGACTTAAGGTTGTACACTAGGTATGTATGAAAGAAAGAACGTCTCACAAGAACCTTAACTAAATTTAAGCGAACAGTGTAACACACTATTTAATGTTTTAAATAATGTTTCCGTGTATGTATTTAGGTTACAAGGCCCAATGTGTATGTACATGAATGAATGACGCCCAATAAGCATGAAATGTGTATACAAGCTCTGTCGAGCATGTAAATGGGTTAACAAGGCCCAATAAACATGTAAGGAGTATACAGGACCTATTAAGCATGTAAATGGGTCACTAAGGCCCACTAAACATGTAATGAATGTATCAAGCCCACTAAGCATGTAAATGGGTCACTAAGGCCCAACAACATGACAATAGGTATACAAGGCCCAATAAAAGTGAGAATGACGTAATTAGCCCGTTTGTTATTATATTTCTTGTTTTAGCTCAACTATTTACCAAAATGACATAAAAGGCCCACGTTTTGTAAAAATGACATTCTTGACCTATTAAGCCGAAAATTCACAATTAAGGCACATTTTTGGTACAAATGACACTTTAGGCCCATTGAGACCGAAAGTTTACTTTTAAGGGCTCATTTTGTATAAAATGACATTTTCAACCTACTTTTGATAGAAATAACATTTTCGGCCCAATTTTTAATAGAAATGACATTTTCAGCCCATTTGACCGAAAATTTACATTTTTGGCCCATGTTTGTTTAAAATGACAATTTAATCCATAAAAAGTCAATAATTACCTTTTTAGGCCCATGAAAACCGTGAGTTTCTAAATGACACCCACTTTTGTGAAAATTGACAAGTTTGGCTCATTAAAACCGTGAAGGCCCAAATAAAAGCCCATTTTGTGAGAATTTACATTTTTGACCCCTTTAAAACCGTGGATATCATAAAGATCCATTTTTATCTAAAAATGTCTTTTTTGGTCCTTACAAAACCGTGAGTTGTCAAAAAGACTTTACTTTTTGTTTATTTGTCAAATATGGCCCCTTAAATGGTTTTGTTTAGTTTTTGGTGTCCCTTAACATGTTTAATCCTTTCAACTTCATAGTAAGTTGCATATGATGGTTTAGTTTACAAACATCACTAAGTTTAGTAGATATTTTGAGTTTGGTGAAGATTTAACATGTTTTCATAACATAATCACAAGATATAACATGAAAACACACATATACATGCATAAATACATAGATCTAACACAAAAGCAACTTGTATCCTCCTCCAAAACATAGTAAAAACCGAAAACAAGGGGGTATGACCTCACATTGGGTGATGGATCGGTTTTGGTGAGAAGTTTGAAGGAGTTTTCGGCCTAGCAAGCTCCTTTGAGAAGATATTCGAAAACAAGATGATTTTAGAAGCATATACACGAGAATGGTGTTGTTTTGAGAAAGAATCTTAACATAAGATGGATTTAATAAACTCAAGTGTGATGTAACTTACCTAAAGGGATGAACTTTGGTGAGAACTTGTTGAAAAACCCACCCACCTCACGGTTTTCTTGAAAAAGGAATGGAGGAATTCTTGAAGAGTCTAGAGAGGAAATTTTAGGAATGAGATGAAGTTTGAATTTGGAGAGTGGAGAGTGGAGAGAGCCGAGAATAAGAAGAGAGAATAGAGAGGTGAGAAAAGATGTTGCATAGAAGTATGAGAATGTCTAGTTTCATGGTGGTTATAGTGCATGGATTACCAATAAATAATAATGAGGTGTCACCCCAGAAATCTCCATCTTTTCTCTTTTTTTTTTGTTTTAAAACCGAGAATGGAGAGAGGATGAAAGAAGAGAGTGTATTGGGCTTGAGTTTAAAATTCAACCTAAAACACATTGGCCCAATAGAGGTTTTTCGGCCCTTGAAGGCCCATTAGGGGCACTCGATCCGAAAGAGGTAAAATCAATGGGTTTTCGGCCCATTGAAAACAAATGAGTGGTTTTCGGCCCAATAAGGCCCATGATGAGTCTTATGGCCCAAAATCCATTACTTAGTGAATGTGGGTCCAATTAGGACCCAAATGAGGATTCGTAGCCCAAAACGATTAAGTTGTGGGTTTATTGGCCCCTTAGTCCTATTAAGAGGATCCTGGTCCAATAAGAGTTTGAACAGGGAAATTAGGGTTACAAGCCCAAAGTCGAGTGAGTGTAGTGCATTGAATTAGGTTTAGGGCTTCACGAGTGAGTTTTGATTTGAATAGTTGTTTTTTGAAATGAATAATATCAATCTTAGAGTTAAAAGATACATCAAGAGTGGTTCATACATAGATAGAATTTCCTAGCCAAAAATGCTAGTTGTGACACACTTTGTGACAAATTCAGAATGAGGGTATTCATTGTCTTCTTTGTGCGTCAATGAGCTTTGGCATTATCTTCAGAAGTGATTTGCGGACACATAAGCACCAGCGTATCATATCCGAAAAGCATTTGAGGTCAGCAGAGTTCACCTTGCATGCTTCAACCATAGAAAGTATTGTCTTTAGAGTAGTTGATGAGTACATGTGTTTGTCTTGTAGAAAGAACATACTTTAATGAACTATTTCACCTTCCTTTCTATTGTAAACTATGCTCCAATGCTCCTTTCAGATAATTCCAACCTTTAAGTGTTGAACATCTTTTGGTTGTTCTTTCGGCTTCACAATGGGCCTCATTTTCAAAACTGATGCGATTTCAATATCCAACTTTCCAATTTCAAGAATGTAGCACTTGAGAATTCGCTTTAAGTGGGAAAAAAATTGGCTCGTACTTCTTTTTGATCCTTCGAAATGATGTTAAGCAAAGAGTTCCATTCATATGGGTTCATAAATGGAAAATCTGCCAAAATGAACTCATGTACAACGTGGTTAGCTCCTCTGAAACCCTTGAACTGAATATTCAGAAACTCTTCATTCTAGCATCCGAACCTTCATTGCACTTATTTTCAACAAGCTCCAAGTCTCATACTGAGTCTTCGCATACTTCCAGTAAAACGAAAAGAGATTTCGATTTACGTCTCTATCTGAGATCGCGGTTTTCTCAATCGTTTCGAAACATCGAAAGAAAAATGCCCTTGGAGTGATAGGAAAATCGAATTGAGATTCCACATCATTGTTCAAATCGAATGAGACTTTTGGAACTAACCAGTAAATACTTGGATCATCAATAGCTTCACTCTGAATGCGCTCATGAGACCAAGGAGGAAATAAAGATTTCCTAGTTTCAAGAAGTAATTTCGCATTGTTGGCCTCCGCTTCTTCGCCTCAAACTTCCTTTTAAGAGCGTTGAGCTCATCCAGTTTTTTGTCTCATTTCTCCATCGCAATCCTTTCGGATTCACTCATCTTTGGATTTTCATAATCATCTTCAAAACACATTTTCCTTTGTCTTTTCCTGAACAAGAAGCTTCATTATCCTTCCGAACGGGTTCAATTTTTTTCTGTTTAGTTTCCTTCTTCGGTTGATCTTCCTTGTCTCCCCATTGTTTTGTAGAAGCCACGCTTCCCGAAACACAGATAATTTGATTAAGCATTAAGAACACCGACTGGAGTTTATCAGAGAGGGACTGTCTAACAGAGACAGTGAAATTCGAATCACGAGTCTCGATGATTCTCATCAAGTACTGACAGACTTCGGAAACATAACCTTTGATTAAAGACCTCTCGCCTTCAAGATCAGCATTACGCTTAGTAGCATTCTTCAGTTTCTAGGAAAGGACCTTGGCCTTCTGAGTTTTCTCAGCCAAATCATCCATTATTTTGTTTTCAACTGCCAAGTCAGCTTGAAGATTTTCAATCTTTGAGATAACGGGGGAAGTGAGTTCATCATTTTCAACTTTGATGTCGAAACGAATAAGTGAGAGAGCCTCCTTCTCATCTTTCAAAGAGGATCGAAATCCATCGATCACTTTATTCATAGAATTTGTTTTGTTATCCGAGGAGGTTCGGAAATCAGTCATGAAATCCTGCACTTCTTGATGTAGTTTTTCGACTGTTGCGGGTCGATTCAGAAATCTTCTTTTCCGAAGCTTGGATTGTCTTGGTTGCTTCTTCAATAACTTTTTCATTTGCTGAAGTGAGCATCTCAATAGTGGCTTTGTGAGATTTCAACATGTAGTCCCATGAAGACGATGATGTGGAAGACTTCATGATTGAATCCAACTTTTCGTTTTGTTGTTTAAACTGTCCTTTGGTCATTGGAGCTTCATCGTCATCACTTTTGACGTTGATGGTGATGGGTCTAAAGAGAAAATCAGACATAGGCTCTTGATCATCTCTGAATAAGATCTCTTCATCCTCATTGAAAGTAGAAGCAGGAGATGTGCCTTGTTCAGAAGTCACACCGATGTTGTCATTTGCCCCCGCATCAGATGCGTTGACAGGAATGCCACAAGTCCTAGTCTCCTCTGAAACGAATTTGACAACCAGAACTTCCGGTGGAGTAGAAACTGATGATGTGGTAGGAGAGGTTGAATCGGTAAAGATGGTTGAGGTCAGAGGGATTGAGATCAGAGGAAGTGAAATTCCAACAGAAATCATAGGTTGTAGTGGGTGAGAAAGTCATAAGTAAAGTAGGTGGAATAACGGGTTGTGATTGTGGAGTAGTAGATAAGTTCAGAAGCGATTCAGAAGTTGGAACAGTTGAGGATGGAGGAGAAGATACCTTCGAAATCAGTTCAGTAGGGGTTGGTTCTAAAGTTGCTGCAGTGTCCTCTTCCTCATGTCTGATTTTATCATCGTCTTGAACTTCCGTAATAGTTCTTGATTCTGATACTTCTGGAAGTACCGGGGATAGAGATCTCAGTTTCTTTGCTTGCTTCCTTGTTTGCTTAGGAGCTTTGACAATTTCTGACAGAGCAACCTTGGCTTTTCTTTTTCCTCCCCTCTTCGGTTTGTTGTTGTCCTCAATCAACTTTCTGAGATCCACTAGCATCGTTTGAACACTAGAAGACGCTAAATTCCAATATGCCCTCACAATAACATTGTCAGGAGGAACCTTTTCCAACATTGCATCCGGTATTGTACCAATGAAATCGAAGTTTCGGGCATCCGACATCACAAAAGGTAGACGTTTGGTGTGTCGGAATTTCACCCATTAGGGAATTTGTCATCCATGGGATTTTCAAGTGGCCTAGAGCACGGTTGACCATAATCGACCAGAATCTGGCACATGAAATCTCAGTGTGTCGAGTGTTGGAAACATTGCTTTAAATGAGTTGAGTCCACAAAATAGAACCATAGTTAAGATTGACACCATAGTATAGCGTATAGATGAGAGTGTCGAACAATTTACCTGCACTGTCTGAACCAGCAACCTTCTCCAAAAAACTCTTGAACAACAAGGTGAACAACCCATTCCACATAGGAGGAAGGAAGGGTTTCCTGAACTTTGACAACTCGGAGATATCGCCATTGTAGCCACTTTGATAGAACATCTCAATTAGGGTAGTGGTTGAAATCGACTTTGGATCCACATGAACTTCAGGTAAAGAAAGCCCTAGAAGTTTGCTAAAATGGGGCTTTGAGAGTGGCAACCTGGAAGTGGATGGCATCATCTGATTTGTTATAGATAGCAGAAGAGTATTCCTTTGAGAGGTAAACCAGGGGAACGGTTTCCGCCATTGATTCCGCCTGAGCCAGTGGCGAGAACTTAAGGCATTCGATCATCGGCCTGATCACTTCATTGTGGCGTGATGAATCAAGATCAATAATCAGGTTCTGGTTGGGCTTCACGGTAAGCATGATGACAGAGGCAGACTGGTCAGCGAAGGAGATGTTCTCAGATGAAGCTGCCATTGTTACGTTGAAGAAGATGATGAACAATAGAGAGAGGGAACAATTTTTGCTTTGAGGGTTTTGCGAATTGTGTTTGCAGTGAGAAAAAGTGAACCGTTCAAAACCTTTTTATACGGTATGTGATGAGTGGAGAGAGAAAATGTCGTTCCATATTCCTGTACGCCTTAAATTTAGCCTATGTGTCAGACGGTTGTAACAGACACATGTGTATCACGTAATTCAAAAGTCACACCTTATTTGAATTTTCATCTCTTGAAATACCGTCGTTTCGGAATGGACGCATTCAGGATTATTAAATAATCCAACAACTTTGAAACCATGACCTGTTCTCAGAATTAAAGTAACCAATCAGAATTAGAACCATACTTTGAAAAATCACAAGGATTTTGGTGCAAGAGTGTGCCAAAGATAAAGAAATAAAGCAAATCTAATTTTAGGGATTTTGTGATATCAAACAAGATTGCCATGAAAATCAGATGGATCCCAGACAACGATCTCTTCCTTCTGAGTCAAGAGAGACTCCAAAGTGCTTGTGTGGTTTCTCGTTGAATTACGATCATCAGTTTATTGAGAAACTGTGAAAGCCTTCTTTTAGTAGGCTTTAGGGGTGGCTTAAGCTTCAACCTGATTCCGATACTCAACATGAATCCGAAGATCTGAATGAAGTACTTGTTTGACCGGTGTAGCCATAACAACAAGTAAGCTTTGGATTTTCTTTAAAGTGGCAGGATATAATGGTAATTTCAAAAAAAAATATAAAAATTTGGATCTTTTGGAAAGAAATTACTTGGGTCGAGAACATTTCATTAAGATCACAAAACAAGAAAAAGTGAGATTTTAAACTTGTAACGGTACTAACCAAAAAGGTTTCATTCGTAAATTCTTTGGTTAAACTTTCTAGAACAAAAAGATTTTCACCGTCAATTCAGAAATAGGAATTGGATTTTGGGTTTCACTCAAAATCGTGGTAATAACAGTTTCAAGATCATAAATACATATGTATTTAACCATAAACCTCAGTGATAATTTTTGAGAGTCTCAAGGATTACGTTTACGAACACGAAAATGATGGAGAATATATAGATTGGTTCCGAAGAAGATAATGCACATATGCTATATTTGTATGATAAAGTAGTAAACTATTAACCCAATGTGAAAAGAGTAAGGTAGCTCGATGATGTATGTGATTTAATAGCCTGATTGGTATGAAATGATCGGAATGAATGTTTCTTTAAGGCTTCGAACATAGAGTCTAAGAGGCTTGCGACAACATGTATCAGCATGCTTCTAGGGACGCTTAGCTAATATACAGTTTCAGAATCATACCTTCCCCTTCGTTCTGAATTTAGGTAATGGAGAAAATTAACCTGAGAAAAGAACGTTATTTTTTATAATAAAATGCTTTTGGTATTTTTGATTTTTGAAAAGAAAATACAGAAACAAATAAAGTATTTTTGAATTTTTGAATTTTCTGAAGAAAATGAAAATTTAAACCAAAGAAAAATATTTTTGAGATTTTTGATGTTCTGAAAAAAAATGAAAAACATAATTAATAGAAAAAAAATATCAAAGATAAATGAATTCAGAAACACAAATGAACAGTGACTTCCGAACCATTCCGAATCTTGGAACAAGTCAGAAGAGACTTAATTTACAAAGGATATACAGCTTTCCGAAACAAGGATGAACAGTAGCTTCCGAAGCATTCCGAAGCTCGGAACCAATCGGAAATGTGGACGGTGAGTTTCGAAACATTCCAAAGATCAGAACCATTCGGAGCATGAACAATATCCTTGGCAATTACGAAGATGGTTTCGGAACAGAGTCGGCTTCAATCATTCTTAACCCTTGTAAAATACGATTGAATGATGCTTCAGGTAGGGCCTTTGTGAAGATATCAGCCAAATGATCTGAGGATCTAACAAAATGAACTTCGACGTTCCCATCCTCGACATGGTCCTTTATGAAGTGATATCTTAGTGTTATATGCTTTGTCTTGGAGTGTTGCACTGTAATGTGGCAAATTCTTATGGCACTTTCAGAATCACAGTACATAGGTATTCTCTTCATCTTAATACCATAATCTCTAAGCTGGTTCTGAATCCACACTACTTGGGATGTACATGATGCTGCTGGAATGTATTCAGCTTCAACAGTCGATAAGGATACACAAGTCTACTTCTTAGATCGCCAACTTACAAGCTTGCCATCCAGAAACTGACATCCCCCAGAAGTGTTTTTCCGATTAAGGCCACATCCACTTAAGTCAGCATCGGAGTATGCTTGCATAAAGAATCCCGAATTCGATGGATACCATAGACCAAGAGAAGTAGTCCGCTTCAGATAACGAAAGATATTCTTAACTGTCAACATATGAGGCTCTAGAGGATTGGATTGAAATCGAGCAGCGTGACACACAGAAAACATGATGTCACGACGAATGGAAGTTAAATAGAACAGAGACCCAATCATTTGTCGATATAAAGGGATATCAGGTGCTGGTTTATCAAGAGAAGGAGTGAGTTGCGTTCCGAACGCCATTGGAACTTTTACTTTAGAATCATCCACCATTCCGAATTTCACCAATAAAGTCTTTGTGAAGGCTTCTTGATTGATGAATATACCTTATGACTCTGTCTTATATTTAAGCCAAGGAAAAAGTTAATTTTACCCATAGAACTCATTTCAAATTTAGTTTCCATTAGTTTTCAAAATTCAACTGCTAAGCTGGGATTTGTAGATCCAAAAATAATGTCATCAACATAAATCTAAATAATCATTAGATGGTTACCATCCTTCTTATGAAATAAGGTAGGATCAACAGTACCTTGTTTAAATTTAGATTGCTTAAGGAAACAAGTCAGAGTTTCCTACCATGCCCTCGAGCTTGTTTAAGACCGTATACCGTTTTATCCAAAACCTAGCAATGATTTAGAAATCTTTTGTTCACAAAACCTAGAGGTTGTTTAACATAGATAGTTTCTTCAAGATCTCCATTCAGAAATGCACACTTCAAATCCATTTCATAGACATCAAAATTTTTGTGAGCAACATAGGTGAGAAAAATACAAACTGATTCCAGTCTAGCCACCGATGCGAACGTCTCTTCGTAGTGAGTCTCCGATCACTTGAGAAAATGGATGATCTTTTGTCCATTTAGTCACTGGAGGATAGTTCTGATCATAGGCAGGATCAATTTCTGCATAAACTTCTTCAATTCTGATTGTACATCTGAGTGATTATTTTGATTCTCCCCCTGGAAGTTTGTGTGTGACCCCTCATTTGGAATTGAATTCCCCCTGGAGTGGATCATCAGTATTGAGGTTTGGAGATGAAGTATCCCCCTGGATGGAAGCATCAGAAGATTCAGGCTGAGGTTCACTCGGAATTAATAATATTTCTCAATTCATCTTCTTGATTATCCTTGGCCTTCAATTCTGAGGAAATAGCCTTTTTAGGTTCATCAAAAAAATTTAGAAATTCCTCATATAAATTCATAAGAGGAATCGTCGTCGATTTCGTTGACGGAAAGATTTCCTCAGATTGACAATCTTCTTTTTGATATTTCTTCATGTAGTTGTCTTCAACGGTGACATAGTAACTTTCTGCAATTTTCTTGGATCTTTTGTTCAGAACTCGATATGCCTTTGAAGTTAGAGAATATCCGAGAAAGATGCCTTCATCGGCTTTTTCACCAAATTTGTTCCGATTTCCATTAGAATTGAATAAAGCACCTACAACCAAACACATGAAAAAAATTACTGTTAGGTTTCCGATTGTTAAGAATTTTGTATGGAGTAATCAAAAATCTTTTGTTGATGTAATAAAGGTTATGAGTAAAACAAGCGGTTGCAACAACATCAGCCCAAAAGTATAAAGGAAGATTCGCAAATGAAAGCATTGTTCTTGCAGATTCACTGAGACATCGATTTCGTTTTTCAACTACACTGTTCTGATGTGGCGTGTAAGGAGAAGAGAAGTTTTGCTCAATCCCTTTCCCAGTTAAGAACTCTTCAAATGCATGATTTTTTAATTCCAAACCATTATTACTGCGAATGTTCCTAACATGATTTTGTAATTGAAGCTCAACCTGTTTGATGAAATATATAAGCTTCTGTGTTGCATCGGATTTTTTTCTAAGAAAGAACACACATGCAAATCTACAAAAATCATCAACAATAACCAAAATATATTTGTTGCCACCAATACTCTCGATTGCTGATGGACTACAAAGATCAATATGGAATAGTTCTAGTGGTTCAATGATTTTGGTATTTATGATAGATGAGTGACTCTTCATGCTTTGTTTTCCGAGCTCACAGCAGCACATAAGTGTTCCTTTTCGAATTTCAGAAGATGTAGACCGCAAACATGATCACCAATAACTAGCTCGTTAATATCCTTGAAGTTACGATGGGAAAGCCTTCTGTTCCATAGCCTACTCTCATCTGAAGATGCTTTTGTAAGCAAGAAAATAGATGGTTTCCCTTTTATTGGATTCAAATTCAGAGGATACATCTCTCCCTTCCTTTTTGACATTAGAAGAATAGCTTTAGATTTCTTCTCGATGATTTTTGAACCTTCTTCATCAAAAGATACCTTTAGACCTGTACTAACAACCAATTGCGAAACACTAACCAGATTGTGTTGCAAGCCTTCAATATATGATACCTTCCGAATTAAGAATTCTCCATTCATTATCATTCCATATCCTTTTATCTCTCCAGTGGCATTGTTTCCAAACTTCACTCTTCTGCCTTCTGTTCCATAGCCTACTCTCATCTGAAGATGCTTTTGGGTCCTTATGTGGATTTCTTTTGAACATAATTTTTTTTGTTTTGTCAACCCAAAAGGATTTTCTTTTCAAAGTACGATACATCCGTTTTCCCTTTTGATAACTTCAACCTTTTTGTCACAAAGATTAATTTCAAAAAAATTAGATTTTCGTTGAATATATTCTTTGAGTTTTGGTGACATTCTTTTTTAAAATTCTTTTTCTACCTTTTTCAAATTTACTTTGTATTCCTTGAGAATAATCTATGGTTCTGAAGCAACTTTGTTTTCAACCTTAGAAATTTTTGTTTTGGTGAGAGGTTTTGAAAACTGTGGTTTATGTGAACACTTGGATTTTGATTTCAAAATTTAAGACGAATCGTTATTTTGATTAGAAGATTGTGCTGAGTTGACAGAACTTTGATTGGAATTCAATTTCTTCCAAAAACGCTTTTTTTCTTTTAAATTGTTTCTATATCTAGCATTCAACTGCCTTTTCTTTGCAATTAATTCTTTAGCAGATTTATGAATGTTAGCTTTCGGTTTTCTTTTCTGACTGGTGTTTCATTTTGTTCCGAAGAGGTTTCATTTGTAACATCTTTTGTTCCACTTGGTCCGGCCTTATCGTAACAAAGGCCCACACGATTCAATGGTGCTGAAACGTATTTCCCTTTTGTTTTCCAAGAGGTCATTTATGAAATACCTTTTGTTTCATCTGCGTTATCTATCGGCGTTGACCAGAAGAATTCATCACATCTGTTCTCATTATCACCAACAACCAAGGACGTTAGTTCAGATGTGTCACTTTTATTTAGTCCTTTCTTTACAAAAACTTGATTTGGAACAGTTTGGCCTTTTGGAAAAATAACTGCTTCTTCTTTCAAAACTTTAGAACCTTTGTTTTCAACAATTCGAAAAAATTCGATTGAGTTTTGTTGAAATAAGATTTTTCTTAGGTTCATCAAAATTTTGCACAAAAGTAGAACAATCAATTTTGTCCTCTATAGATATTTCACTCATTTCACTTTCATCAAATTCAAAAATGTTTTCAGAATCAAAAGTATTTTCTGAATTTAATTTTTTGCATAATAATTCATATTTTTTCATAGCACTCAATTTGATTTCTTCTTTATCTTTTTCATTTACCATTTTTTTTAACATGTTTTTATGGTCTTTGCACTGAATATATTCCTTGATTTTCTAAAGTCTAACCCTATAAGAACCAAAAACGTCATCTGAAGAAAAAATCAATTCGCATTTATAGCATTCAGCATCGATTTCATCCTCTTTCAATTCAAAAAAGGGTAAAATCATCTAATGGAAACCTTTCCCTATTTCACAATTCAAATGCAACTGAGTAATATTAAAATATAAACGTTTAGCAATCAAACAAAAAATATTCCTATGTTTTAAAAGTGCAATACTATCTCTTTTAAGGTAAATAATATAATCTTGTGGTCTAGTGAGCTCTACTTCCAATGCCTCTATTCTTAATCTTCTCTTTTCACCCTTAAATGTTACCATATTAAGTTGATCATTCAGATTAGAATTACTAAGACAAGTTCTTTTTAAACTATCACTAAAATTAGTGATAGTATATCGTAAATCTTCTAATTCAGAATCATAACGGGACGTAAGAATGTGAAGAGATTTTAGAATATAATGTACCTTATCGACCACCTTCTCGCACTCCTTCACCTGCTCCATGACTGTCTTTGCAGCAAAGCAACTCTCCGAAGCTTTACCAGCATCAGTTGTATACCATCTTCGTTCCGTAACACCATTATGAATCATTAAGCACTGGCCTTCATAGCCCTGCTTCTCTGAGTTCACAACAAAACACCCGCCATGGGTGGGTTTCCTTACCTCATCATCCTCTGAGTCTATAGAAAATAATTCGACTCTACTGTCATTACTTTCCTCTTGCACTATAAACACTCGTTTCACATTTGATTCATTTTTCTTTTTGAGTTCCTCTATCTTTTGAACGTAATACGCTTCATCTTTCTCATTTTCCTTCTTCTCATTATGCTTCCTCAGCATGTATTCCTTTGCAAATTGGTTATTGCCATGACAATAATTATAGTCATAACCATAGTCATCGAATAACTTCTTTTCCTTTTTCTCTTTATCATTCTGAGAGTTCTTGTAACTCTCTTCCCTTGGCTTTTCTGAACTGGAATTGCCCTGCCTGAACTTATTTCTATAATGAGAGAAATTCTTCTTAAATAACTCTTTAGGATTGGACACCATTAGAGCCTTGTCTTCTTTTGAGATTTCACTATCCTAAAAGTCAGATTCAGAATCATCTTCCGCTGACTTCTTTCCTTTTGCAACAAATGTCAAGGATCCAACACTGGAAACAAGCTTCACTTCCTTAGTTACTTCATTTTCGTGAGGTCTCAGAATACCCACGAGTTTGGCCAACGAGTAGCTTTTGAATTTTTCTGTTCAATAACCTGACTCTCAAGATTGTGTTTGAGCATTCTACTTAGCAAATGATTGAAGTGATTGAACGTCTGATCTAACTTCTCATCAGCTTTTTGTACAAATGATCCAAACTCCGATAAGAGCACTGTTTGCAAAGAGTGCTCTAAATCAACATCACCTGAATACTACTCCTTCAGCCTAAATATGTTTTGCACTATCGCATGCACTAACAAGACGAAAAATGTCTGGAGGAAGAGCAAATCGAATAATTCTCATTTCCTTTATATTGCTCATCAGCTTATTCTTCTCATCATGTGGAACGTCAGTGTGTTCAACAATAAGTGCATTGTACTCCACCAGAGTTTTTATTTCTATTTTGGTACCCGTATGCTTTTACGTTTCCTGCGTCATTACATGCCATATAGTGGAATCGGGTTCTTCGATTCCAAGAACATAATCTTCATAGTGAAGAGCCCATACTTCATAATCTTCTGGAAAGAGGATTGAGATCCTTGTCATAGAGCCAATGCTACTTGTTAGATGTATTGAAAGAGAGTGAGGATCTCCTAAAAACACAATAAGAATAGATCTGCTAAAAACATAAAACCCTGATGCAAAACTCGACAGAAGAATAGCGAATCGATCACACTATCTCCTGCTCTAATACCAATTCTAAAAACAATGAAGATCGATAGATTCTATATTAATGACGTGAATTAAAGGCAAGAACAATATTGATCAAAAGTGTGCCTAATGATTAGATTGAAACGACTCTAGAAGAGTTCGTAAAGACAAAACTTTTCTGTGAGAGCTTACAAAAGGCATTAGGGTTTTCAAAGAGTAACCCTAAAATGTTACATGTATGCTCTATATATAGACTAGACTACTCAGTAATTCTGAACCTGGACAGGCCCATTTCGGAACAAACAAAACTATAAAAGCATAGATTTGAAACAACACATAATAAACCTAACAAGAATCACTGATAGGAGTCAGGGCAGGGCGGAGCCCCCGAGGGCTCGAGGTCGCGCTTTCCAGCTCACTGCCGAGGAGGCCAGACCAACTCCAATTGTTGTGGCTAGTATGTTTCTATCCATTATTTTGTTGATCATGTTTTATGTTATGCTTATTTATATGCCTCTATTACGTATGTTACTAGTGAACTCTTTGCCTGCTCTAGTGTTGTTTGACTCGGGTGCGAGTCGGTCCTTTGTATCTCGATCATTCAGTAAAGAGGTTGATATGCCCATTAGGGAGTTAGAGTGTCTGTTGCGCGTTTCTATCACCAAGGAACATAGGGTTTCTGCATCATTAGTGTATCAGGATTGTGTTTTTGAGATCTTTGGATTGCCTTATCCATCAATCTGATCCCTATCCCCACGAGGGATGTTTGCATAATTGTGGGTATGGATTGGCTGAGCCGTTTCGGTGCTATGATTGATTGTGAGGGCCAGCGCATGGTAGTTCGAACCCCAAGCGGGGGATAACTGGTTATCTATGGAGAGGACACCAAGACGGGTTCAGGGTTTTGTTCTGCAGCCAGGGCTCGACAGTATATTCAGCATGGGTGTGCTGGCTACTTGGCTTATGTGGTGGATATGCATGTTGGGGATCAAACTTCAGTTTCAGAAGTCCCGGTTCTCAGGGAGTTCTCAGATGTGTTTCCGGAGGAGTTACCCGGTGTGCCTCCCGAGAGGCAGGTTGAGTTCAGGGTCGACCTTGTACCAGGTGCAACCTTATTGACAAGGCGTCGTACCGCTTGCACCGCCTGAGATGCAGGAGTTGTCATCTCAGCTACAGGAGCTGCTAGGAATGCAGTTCATCAGACAGAGCAGTTTTCCGTCGGGAGCACCGATTTTGTCCGTCAAGAAGAAGGGTGGTTCACACCAGATGTGCATTGATTACCGGTAGTTGAATAAGCTAACAGTGAAGAATCGTTATCCCCTCCCGCAAATTGATGACCTATTTGTTCAGTTGCAGGGTGCATCTTGGTTCTCCAAGATAGATCTGAGGCCTGGGTATCATCAGGTCATAGTGAGAGAGGAGGACCTGGAGAAGATCGCGTTTCAGACTCGTTATGGGAATTACATGTTCGTGGTGATGCCAGTATTCATGGATTTGATGAATCGGGTATGCAGGCTGATGCTCGATTGTTACGTTATTGTGTTTATTGATGATATCTTGGTGTATTCCAAGACGAGAGAGCAGCATGAGGAGCATCTGCGTGAGCTTCTGGGGTTTTAAGGCGAGAACGACTTTATGCTAAGTTCTCGAAGTACAAGTTCTAGTTATGAGAGATTCACTTCCTTGGACACCTCGTTAACCATGATGGGATATTGGTCGATCCGACCAAGATCGAGGCCATGATGCAGTGGGGGGTTCCGAAATCTCCCTCGGATGTAAGGATTTTCTTGGGTTTGGCAGGGTACTACCGGAGATTCATTCAGGATTTCTCCAAGATTGTAGTACCCCTCACTCATCTTATGAGGATAGGGGGTGGATTTCCGATGGGGCCCTGAGCAACAATCGGCATTTGAGACCCTTTGGCAGGGATTATGTGAGGCCCCGGTATTGACCCTCCCGGAGGGAATTGAGGATTTTGTGGTATTCCGTGATGCATCCATCGCTGGTTTGGGGGCGGTCCTCAGGCATAGAGGACGGGTGATAGCTTATACTTCGCGGAATCTGAAGCCGCATGAGACGCGATATCCCACTCATGATCTGGAGTTGGGGGCAGTAGTTTTTTCCCTCAAAATTTGGAGGCACTATCTATATGGTGTCCGTTGTACTATATACACAGATCACAAGAGTTTGAGGCATATTATGGATCATCCGAACCTGAACATGAGGCAGAGCAGGTGGCTGGACGTAGTCAAGGATTATAACCGTGAGATCATTTACCATCCGGTAAAGCGAGTGTTGTAGCAGATGCCTTGAGCCGCAAGTCGGATGGGTCTTTAGATGGAGTTTCGTGTATGAGGATATTAGTAGATTCCCCGCTTTTGGGATTGATTAGGGAGGCTCAGGCCAAGGGTGTTCGGGAAGAGAATTGGAAGAAAGAGAGTATCATGGGTGAGATTGCCAGATTTTTCTTGGATAGTGGTCGGGTCTGGGTCCCGATGTCTGGTGGGGTCAGACAGATTTTATTGGAGGTGGCTCATAAGTCTCATTTTTCTATCCATCCAGGGGGCACCAAGATGTATTGGGATTTGAGATTGAGCCATTGATGGCCGTATATGAAGAGATAGATAGCCTGGTACATTGAGATATGCATGACCTGCAGGGTGGTCAAGGTTGAGCATCAGAGGCTACATGGAAAGCTGCAACCTCTGGAGGTTCCCATGCGGAAATAGGAGCAGATTTCAATGGATTTTATCACTAAGTTGCAAAAGATGGGAATGGGTTTTGATGCTATCTGGGTCATGGTGGATCGATTGACCAAAAGTGCCAACTTTCTAGCGATTCGGGAGAGCTCTTCGGCCGAGAAGTTGGCTGATGTGTATGTTCGGGAGATCGTTGCTCGCCATGGGGTACTGGTCTCCATTGTTTCATACAGTGATGTTCGGTTCACCTCCCGTTTTGGAAGAAGTTTCCTGAGGAACTGGGCACGAGGTTGCACTTCAACACTGCTTATCATCCGCAGACCAACAGCTAGAGTGAGCGAACGATACCGACCTTTGAGGATATGTTACGGGCCTGTGTTATCGATTTTGGTGGGAGGTGGGACTTCTACCTACCTCTTGCGGAGTTATACTACAACAACAATTATCACTCCAGCATTGGTGCTCCGCCTTTCGAGATCTTGTAAGGGCGGAAATGTCGTACCCCTGTTTTTTTGGGGAGAGGTTGGTCACATGGTGTAGGAACTCATTTTTATACGAATGGTGGATGCGGAAGAAAAATATCTCGAGATTTATCGTGAATAAAAATATAAACATGAAGAACATATGATGAGAATTCTTGGAAAAATGAGAAAAAAAGAGAGATAAAATAATATTCATGTAGAACATTGGTGGGAGAGAAAACTCTCCCTAGGTGGAGAGAACCCACCAATTCTCTTTCTCCAGAATTACATTGTGAGTAAGGTACATACTAAGAAATGACCACCTCTCCCTTTATATATGAGGGAGAGAAAAATACACCAACAATACAAGAAAGGGAAAAATACAACCTAACTATCACTCATTATTTGTAGAGCATTTCCATGCTCCAACATTCTCTCCCTAAATGCTTACAAATGATGAGAGATACAATAAGTGATACAAGGCTATAATATAGTAATCCAACTAGCAAGTGTGGTAATTAAATAAAACATAATGAGAACCAAATGCTGAAATGTCTCTGAAGCTCTGAAGTGTCTGTGAAGTCTGAAACTGGCCATGAATCTCTAAAAATGAAGGACTTCGGCTTCAAACTAGTCATAATCACTAGAAGAAGAAGATCACCATGAGCAAGTAGAAGAAGATCACCATGAATCTCTTAAAACATCTCTAGTTCTCGAATCATAATACACCAATATTCTTCAAAGAATAACCTGCTAAAAATGTGAAGCATCCAAAAAATGAAGTCCGGATAAAAATAATGTGAGTCCAAAGACATGGTCCAACAATGCCAAAAATTTGATCCAGTGATCAAAAATAAGTGCCACGTCACATCGCCAAAATAATCTTCGTCTTCAAAATATCACAAATCAAAACTCGAGAAATCATAAGATCTGAACCAAATGCAAACACAAAATCATCCTGTGGTAGAGTCCGAATAATAAATAGAGTAAATTACATGAATGGTCCTTATGGTTTAGGGTAATTTGCATGTTTGGTCCCTAACTGTTGGGTTTTGAGCATTCTAACACTCCTAAGTGTACATGCAACCCTAAATAGCTTGGATCTATGTTTTCTCTATTATTCATACAAATTTGAATATCCAAGGTATTCATCCTAACTAGCATACAAAACTTTGATTCATATGAATATATCAAGTTAGAATTACATACGTCTTTGATGTAGAATGACTTCATGAAGCTTGAGTGCCTAGTGCCCCAAGTGTGACACCTCAAATGGTTCACACAACACCAAATACACTTGGAATAACTTTAGAGAATTGGAACACTTCATCAAATCGGCTAGCCCTTTCTATCACACATAGTGACCGACTTTCTCCAAGAATAAGATCATTATATAGTTAGGGTTACACCATGTAAACCCTAATTGTCATGGCCTTTCATTTCCATGATCCATTGGTACAAATACACCATGGAGCATCCATGGAGCATCTTATGGGTTTTATCCCAACTTGACAATCCATGGAGCATTAGACCACTATATAAGTATGGATGATTTACACAATCAACCCATATATTTAATTAGTCTTCTTTTGATCACTTAATTAATACTAGATTAATTCTTGATCAATACTAATTAAATAATTTTATTAATATATTAGAACTTATAATATATTAACCAACCTTAAGTGTTATTTCTCTCATTATAGTCTATCCAAATGCATGATGCCATGCAACCCAAATGGACCATGCCGGGTCGGGTCAAGTCTTACCAATTATAGTTATGGACTTAGACATTAATCCAACAGTAATGAAAGGCCATGACAATTAGGGTTTACATGGTGTAACCCTAACTATATAATGATCTTATTCTTGGAGAAAATCGGTCACTATGTGTGATAGAAAGGGCTAGCCGATTTGAAGAAGTGTTCCAATTCTCTAAAGTTATTCCAAGTGTATTTGGTGTTGTGTGAACCATTTGAGGTGTCACACTTGAGGCACTAGGCACTCAAGATTCATGAAGTCATTCTACATCAAAGAGGTATGTAATTCTAACTTGATATATTCATATGAATCAAAGTTTTGTATGCTAGTTAGGATGAATACCTTGGATATTCAAATTTGTATGTATAATAGAAAAAATATAGATCCAAGCTATTTAGGGTTGCATGTACACTTAGGAGTGTTAGAATGCTCAAAATCCAACAGTGGTATCAGAGACTGGTTTTTTTTTCTTGTTATACTTGCAAAATCTGCTTAAAAATCGAAGATTTTTGCTGTCTGAACAGCAGACTCGCCGAGTCCATAAAGGGACTCGACGAATCCATGCCTTAAAAGTGTTCAAAACGATCCAACTCGTCGAGTTGGTTCATGCACTCGACGAGTTGGACCCCCTGACAACATATCTTCGAGTTTTTTTGGCTAGAAATGGTTTAGGAACATTATCATAAGCTGTTTTGGAACCTATAAACCTGTTTTTGATGTGGTAATGTTCATACTAATCAAATTTCAAAGATAATTGTCAATAGATTCATGTTTTGTATTAGTTTAAGTGTTATGCTAATTATATGAAAAAGTTTGATTCCAATTATCTTGTTCATATGAGTTGCTTAGATTAATAGAAAAGGTTGATTGATTATATGTCTTTGATCCATTTTAATCTAAGAGTGGATTCTAAAATGTGTTTGTGTAACTTGTCCTCAAGCTACACGAAAAGTCACATTAAAGTTTCTTAAAACTCATAAAAGTTGGCAAAGGTTACAAAATGAAGAGTCTTGTCTTCATTGAATGGTTTTATGACTCCATAACTTGTCCTCAAGTTATGGAGGTTCAAGAGTCACTTCATTAAATAATAAAAATGTGTAACCTTAATTAGTTTCATAAGTTACTAAAATAAAGAAAAGTTACATTCTTTTATTAGTTTAAAGTCTTCCATAACTTGTCCTCAAGTTATGGAACTTGAAGAGTTTTTTAATTAAATCTACTTTAAACACATAAGTTATGGAATTAAATGGTTTTGAATATTTTCAAAACTTGCCCTCAAGTTTTGGAATTTGTAAAGTTTCTCTCATGAATACTTTAATTCCAAGTTAAGCCCTTAGAATTTTAAAAGTTAAAATTCAATCCTTATACTTTATAATATTATAAGTTAATAATATATATATGTGTATAAGAGCAACTCAGTCTTACCATTAGTAGGCCTCATTCACGAAGCCGGTCTATAAGGGGGGTATAAGGTTGTTGCCTATAAAATGGCAGCTTAATGGGTGTCCACTCTCACCCACCGCTTCTTTGACTGGTGGAGGGTCGTTAGCCGAACTGGTAGGACAAGGACTATAATTCTCCCTTCATTAAAAGTATTAATGATAAATACTAAGTAACTAAACACTTATAAATTCCCAATCTTAATTACTTAGGAAAATGTGAATTAGGTGCTAGCCCATGAAATTACACTTTGCACTTTGCTTAAGTCGGTTAGTGGAGCGTGTGTGGTTTACCGGCACACTGGCTTAATTTAACAAGGTAGGCAAAGGGTTTCTTAAAGTTTATCATAGGCCGGTGGAGCGTGTGTGGTTTACCGGCACATCGGTTGGGTGATAAACATTTAAGAGTACCAAGTAATTTGCATGGTTACTTCACACCTTGTTTTGTGATCCTCGGCATCCCAGTCACAAAACCTGAAGGGCACACTCGAGATTGAAACATGCCATTGAAAAGTTCAATGAATCTCAAAAGATCTAGGAGTTTCAAATCCAATTAAAACTTAATAAATTATTTCGTTTTTCCATGGTGGAATTTGGTGAATCGTCATTCACCTACCTTCAAATATTTTATAGCTTGGATTACGGCATCCCTCTTCCAAGTTATGAAATAGTTTGTTGGGTCCTAGCCTTAATATTTCATATTGGGTGCTATATTAAGGACTTTGAATCAACTTTCTTGAATATCTCCCAAAGAGATGTCTAGCTCAGACATCTATGATCTTCCCAAATCTCTTGGAACTTTACTTCCTCCACCTCCTCCAATTATTCTCCCTAACCCACAAGTTCAAGGTCACTCAAGCCCTATTGGCAAGGCAAGGTCTAGGTGTGATCACATCTTGGAGATGAAGTCACATATTGACAAGCCGGGAGAGTTGGGTGTCAAAGTCTTGAGAAAGTTGGTGGTTCAATCACTTTCTAAGTCACATAGTGAGTTCCTTTGGGACTCCTATGAAACAAACTATGACAAGACCGTTAATGATCTTATCTATTTGCTTGGTACTGCTGAATCAGCAATGATTTGGAAGGCTAGTAAAACAAATTTGATTAGAAGATCGAATTCCCAAAAGTTTATGGACATTTACAATGATGACACTGGAAATCCAGAAAAAGCATTCTCTTCCCAATGGAAAGGGATCGGCCATAGTCAACTCGGTTGACCAAATGGTAAAGAGAAAAGCTAAGTCTGTGATAGTCCCATGTACCATTACCAAAGGGTCCATTTGTTAAAATTGCCAAAGGAAGGAGCACTGTTTGCGAAGCTGCCAAATTTACCTAAGGATGTTAAAGTCAAGAAGATTGACTCTAGTACAGGTAAAGTCCACTATCTAACTCTGTTAAGTTTCTATTCTGAGATTCTTGTTACATGATGTGACTGGGTCACATGTTGATGTTTTAAGAATCAAAGAAATGTGAAGAAACTTAAAGGAAGTATATGTTGATTCTGATCGCGAAGATAGATTTCAATCGCATGGTTCGGCGATCAGAATTTTTGAGCTACTGCTTAAGAGTTGTGATACATTGCTTAGGAATAGATAACAACATAGTTTTCATATGCATTTGCATTGTAAGGATTAGTTTTTCCGCAAGTTTTAAATAAAAGAAAAATTTTGTTTTATTTATTTATATATATCCTTACAGTGGCATTTGTGGAAAATTGTTGTTTATATGATTCCATTGATAGCAACATCGGAATATGAAATTGATTCTTTCATTTGTGGTAGTGTCTAAATTTACCAAATAAGGAAAGATTCTCATCACCCAAGTTCTCAATTGGACCGAAACTTGGAATCACGTAAGTTGTATAGTATGATGAATGAGAACTTTCAGCTTTGGAAAATTAAGACTAATTCCTTGTTCACATATATATGTGAGTCAAGTAAATGACTAAAGGGATCGAGTACACATTCTTGTGCACTGGTCAAGTCCACCACAAAGATCGATAAGACTATTCTTCATGATTTACTAAATTTTAGTAAATATGGTTATACTTATAAGTTTAAGTATAATTCTGAAGCATTGGAAAAGTTTCAATGTATGGCAGAACGAAAGAGAAGAATCAAATTAGGCAGAAGGATAAAAGTTTCTCAAATCTGAAAAGATGGGAGAGTACTTTAGTATCATGTTTTATGATCATCTTAATGATTAAGAGACTATATCACAATTCATCCTCTAAGGACATCTTAGTGCATTTTTATGGCTAAGAAGAGGAGTCATGATCTGTTGAAATGGTTAAATCAAGAAGATGAGTCATACTTCGTTCCAAAACAATTCTTAGAGTCATACTCCAATGTTGTAACTTGAGTGACACATCTTAAAGAAGGTTTATTAACACTAGTCAAATGTAAGAGTAAAAGGTTTTCTACTCTTGTACATTTGAAGTTGGTAAGTTGTGATGTTTTGGATAAACAAAGACCAACTAAGGCCAAGTGTGTGAAGTGTTTGTCTTGATAAAGAAGCTGCACTATCTCTTAAATATTTGGCAAGATAGTCTTATATGTCGAGAGGACAGTGTGAGTCTTAGAGATTCTGAAAGCTTCAAGGTCTAATCAAGAATAAAAACATGTAGTTTAACACTAGAACACGACGTGAGGTTTATAACCTATCGTGTTGACATATTTCTATTTCTGTGCCCATTCCAGTTAAAGTTCGCTTTGCATATGAGTTCTTAGAGTTTTCAGTTGGTTGCATAACAACTTGGAAGCAATGGTAGGCCCTTGAGCTGCCAGGTGGTAAGAAATTAAGATTGAGTTCAGTCCATATGTGTTTGGATTTGTCATTATCCTTGTCTTGTGACTATGGTTTTGACGATTCACATGGATAAGAACACATACACCATAAAATCTAAGGGTCATAAGGTTTCTCTCCGATTCATGAAAATGATGGTGAGGAAACACTTCCATCAAGTAGATTTGAAGCAGATGGCAAAAGGTCTAAACAATTGAGACTATGATTACAACATCCATTTTCATAGTTCTGAAATTGTTTAGACACACATGCATGCTATCTAAGGAAAGGTGTATGATTTTGATAAAGTTTTATCAAAGCAATCTCGAATCAGAAGTCTGAACTTTGGTAAGAAAGTCAATAAAGTATTGATTTCTAGAAGTCGAGCTGATTTCTGAGTACATGTCAAAGCTAGTGGGAGCATAAGTGTTATGCTAATAATCATCATGTTAGTGGGAGCATGATAATTATGATAAGTATTGCAAGTTAGCAAGGTTAATTATAGAAAACAAAAGTTTCAATTCGTGAAGTTGCAGGGGTTGAAAAAGTTGTTTTGCTATAATTAAGGGAGAGGAAATTTTACTTCATTTGAATTCTAAAAGGCTTAGATTGAGATTTTAATCGTTTTAGTCAAGAATATATATATGAATTTCATGTTGGATTGGTTCAACTTAAGGAAATTCCATATATTGCGTTCTCAAAATTCGATTATGATTACGGCATCCCTCTTTATAGTCAAATTTAGAGAACATGACAAATAAAAATATTGTAGCAAAAGACTAGTCTAGAATCTTGTCTTTATGTGAGACATCATGAATCATGTCCCATTTGCTTTGGGTACAGGATCGATTGCATGTGCTATAATATTTGTCCTTTCTAAAATTTTCCAAATGCCTGGGGCATTAAGAAGGGAAAAGGTCTAGAATTAGATATGACTAAAAGGATTAAGCAATTGTCGAGGACAATCTAAGGTTTACCAATGATTGGTTGCTCAGGGACAGTTGGAAGTATAGTGTTAATTTTGGAAGGACCATATTGACATATTCTGAAAAGAGGCATCTCTTGTTCAGAAGTGATAGTCAAAATGAGAATATGGAGTTGTCTCCATAGGTGGAAGTTCTCTGTGTAAGATTAGAAAACTTAATGCAAGAAGCATGTTCAAAGCAATGTACCTTGAATATGAGACTTAGTTTCCATGGAGTTGAACTCCATTGGAATACCTTATAATGATTGTTGACAAGGCTTTGTAACTTTGTACACTTTCAGTACAAGAGGTCAGTGCATATAAGTTTAAAATATAAACAAATTTCGATAAATGATAGGAATTTGGAATTCTTACATTTTTTGATAAGGATTTGGGAGTGTGAAAAGAGAATCATTGAAAGTATGTTCAATCGATCTAGTTCACAAAGTAAGGATCATAGACAAACATAGAGTGCATACTTGGTGTATGGCAAAGCTATTGTTTAAGAAAACATAGTGTACACGCTTGGAGCATGGGACAGCTAGTGTTTTTAATTCAAGTATAAAGTTGATAAAACCGAAACAATGAATAATGAGTAATCAGTATGGTGATAAATAAAACTATTTATTTATATTCATAGGGTTTGATACCATATTTGATTCATTTATTCTTGTATTTCTCTTTGCATGTTTTGACTTCCAGAATAACTAAGTTATTCAGACCATCCACAGTCGGTCATATGTTGGAAGTAGATATAAATCAAGACTGTCATGAGTTGGGTTGTAGAGGTCCAAGTTGGTGGACAAAGTGGTGCTACAACACTCATGGGTGCTCATAAGTTCTGAGTATTAGATTCAACCCACGCTCATTTGAATCACTTCATGGATTTTATCACGAGTGATCATGAGACGATAATATCTTATATTCTTCAAACCTAGAGATATGAGTTGTTACTATGAGTTGGTTGTACATTGATTGCACGAAAATGCATTGGTAACTCGATGTTATAAAACGTTCCTTTGTGTATGATTCAACAAGTAGTAGAACAAGCCATATGAGTCGAAGTTTATCCATTCCTATTACCTTCGGGATAAAAGCGATATCTGTGGGCCCCTCGATGATTTAGCGATGACACATGTGAGTGCTTGGCCAAGCCAGGACTGATTTGATTTGTTCAATCAGTCAGTCATCATAAATCAAAAATCGGGAAACAACAAATGGACAGAGAGAATGATTTATAATCCATGTCTCATTCCATATGATATCTAGAATGGAGGAATATATGATCACTTATCTAATGGACAAGTCATTGACAAAGGTCAGAGATCATCGGCAAGGTCAGAGTTCGACGGAAGCTTTTGAGAGCTACGATTGCCAGTCGGTTCTTGAAGTCATACGCAATAATAGTTTTAGACTTATCCAAGTGGGAGACTAACTTATCTTTTTAACTCGGAAGGTCCCTGCTGTTTGTTTTTGTTACGCGTTTGGTCCATGTCTTACCTAAAAAGACTATTTTGCCATTGATTTTTTAATTTATTTAAACAAACATACCCCCAACCCCACCCCCCACCTTACCTTAACTACCCAACAATTTTTCTCTATTTAAATAATAGTATTTTTAGGTAAAACAAGGACCAAGCACGTAACAAAAACAAACAGTATGGACCAAATGCGTAACAAAAAAAATAGTAGGGACCTTCCGAGTTAAAAGAATAAGTTAGGGACCAACCGTGCAAATTACCCCAAACCATAGGGACCATTCGTGTAATTTACTCTAATAAATAATCTGAATCGGAAAACATCGATTAATGCCAAAAATTTGATACGTAAGGACCAAAAATAGGTGACACATCGCATCACTAAATAAATAATCGTCTTAAGAGGTCTTCAAAAGTCCAAACTCAAACAATCATAAGAACCAAATCCGGATGATATTCTCTCCCTATTTTTGATAACCAATGACCAGATATCAAAAATCAACAAATCATCGGATGGAGAGTGTCGGATACCAAGAGCTAAGAGAGCTCTCCCAAGATGCATGAAGGGTCTCGATAAGACACGAGAAATAGAGTAAAAGAGATACTCTGCGATCATGAGAAGATGGGTGATTCAGTTGCTGAAGCTGCACGAATAAATACCATTGAACGAAGAATCACTACATGAAAAATATCTCTGTTGTGCCGAAAATACCCAAAAATATCCAAACTGCGGTGCCGGAACTCTCGAAGTGTACTTCAATAGAAAATAAAGTCCACATGCTCAAGATACATGATTCTTCAACCGGAGATCAAGAGCGCCAAGGCATACTATCCCATAAAGTGAAGAATGTGAAACAACTTTGTTGATCAATCGCCGTTGCGGTGCAAGCATCACAAAGAATAATTTGAAGTCCGACTGCGGTTTCGAGTAATCTTCCAAAATAATCGGCATGAAATGAACCAATGAGACTATCCATGGGTGGTTTGTGGCAAAAATTGGTATTAAAAAAAAAAATTGGTGTAAAAAAAATAATTGGTTTTAATAAAAAATTGGCTAAATAAAAAAATTGGTGTTGAAAAAAAATTAGCTGAAAAAAAAATTGGCTAAATAAAAATAATTGTTGTTAAAAAAAATAATTAAAAAAATTAAATAATAAAAAAGGCTGAAGAGAAAAAAAATGAAGTTAAAAAAAATAAGAAGGCTTAAGAAAAAAGGGGAAGGGGCTGATAAGAGGGGAGGAAAAAGAAGGAGGAAAGGAGGCGGGAGGAGGAAGGAGGAAGAAGAGAGGGGAGGAGGGGAAGGGTTGGGCGAAGGCTGCTGATGGAGAAGGAGGGGCCGAGGTTAAGGAGGGACGATGCGGGTCAAGGAGGTGGAACCAGAGTGAGGAGTTTGCGGATGGAAGGTTGGGTGTGGACGAAGTGTGGGTGCATATCAGATGTGTTGGTTGTGGATGAATGAGGGAGTGACTACGGTGCGAGAAAGATCCCTTGGAGCAACTAGCTTCCCAGATCTTGGAGTCATTTTCAAACGTATAAATGATGATACAAAATATTTCATTCCAATGACTGCCATGAACCGCATGACTCTGAAGCGACTGGAGATCACTCAAACTTAGGTGAACATGTCAAAACACACAACTACAGAAGTTAAGTTTGAAATCTCCAGGAGGATTGTGTGGCTTAGTGAAGTCAGGAAGTTTTGGTGGATTCTCATCAAATTCCTTAAACTTGACAAATGAATGGAAAGTTGAAGAGGTCACTTAGGGGGGAATTGTTGAAACATAAAAGTGACCCTCTTAAACTTGACAAATCCAAAGCCATCTCCGATCCGCAGTCAAGATCCCCACCGCAATCTAGAACCGCATTTGCATTCGACGTCATCAATCTTAGTTTTTAGTTTTATCTGTTATCTTATGTCTTTACATTACTTTATCCAGTGTGCCTTGCATGGCTACCTTAGACAGATTTAACTTTGTAATCTTCGAGTCTCTATAAATAAAGCTCTCTTATTCTGAATGAAAACATCTCGATCAATTATCTCTATCTTGGAATATCGCATTCTCTCTTACTCTCTCATCTTAAAAGATCTTCAAAGTCTAATCTGAAATATTAAGTTCGTTATCTCTTTGGAGCAAGCCAGCTTTGACTTAATCACTAAGTTTGACCTCATTTACTAACTTGGGTTGACGACAATCCTTGTTAAGAATCAACTTATAGTGTCTTCTTGATATAATACTTATTGTCATTTATATTTCCTTATATTTCCGCATCTAATCATCTAACTATCTAACTCTAACTTATTATTATTGTTGAGCTTTATGATCCACTGATTTAAACTTCTTTCCGCATTATTACTTGTTCTAACGTTTGTTCAAGTGTGTTACTTAAGTTTTTCTCTCAACAATTGGTATCGGAGCCAAAGTGGTTGCTTTTTAAACAAGAACTATGATTTTAAAAGGCCTTCTATGTGATAACCCGAAAGTTTTATCCTGTGCAATTGATATGTATATCAATGTTAAACTCGAATTTATCATCTTTTAACGAAATTGTGGGTCCATATGAGTGCTCTAGGCTTAGTATAACCTAGATATGAGTCTTAAGAAGGATTAGAAAGTGTGTAGCATCACAAAATCGGGCCAAACACACCAAATAAGGTGTGTGCGGCCCCACACCCGCGTGTGCGGCCAGCCAGCCGCGTACCCAGCCGCACACACCCTCCAGCCTCACACCCGACCCTATATATTGAAGGAGACCCCCTTCATTCACTCTTTTCTTCTTTTGGCTGCACCCAACTCTCTCTCTCTCTCTACTTTCTCTCTCTAGAAACATCATCCAAGAACACTCTAAAGGCCTCAAAAACGCGAACCACTTCATCTTTCAGCTTGTTATCTTGGTAAGACACCTGAATCTAAGCCTAAAACTCATTGTGTTCTTGTGTTCTTCACCCTTTGAAGGTGTACGGCCGCACACCTTCATAAGGTGGCCGCACACGCCTTAAAGACTCTCCAAAGTGAAGAGTTTGGCCTCCATTTGTTAGTAGGACTTAGTATTAGCACAAGAACACCTCAAAATCGACATTTCGGGCACAAATGAGGAGTCTACGGCCGCACACTCCTGTGTACGGCCGCACACACCCTCTGTACGGCCACACACTCCTGTGTGCAACCGCACACGCAGCTTGGCCGCACACCCTGGCCGCACACCCACTCATATGGCCGTACACCTCCCTTATTTGATCATATAGGGTCCCGGCAAGCATTTCCAAGTCTTTAGGGTGATTTAGCGTAATGTTTAGCCATGAAACACCCTAATTCTAACAAACATATGTGTTATCATATGTTAATAGAATTCACTCATGTTCGAAATATCGGTTGACACTCAACACTTGTAACCAATTGTGCTTTCGGATCCTACGATAAACTGTGAGTTCATACCCCTATACTTTTCCGAGTTTTTCATGTTTTCAGGGGGGGAATACAAGAAAAAGTACAAGGAAACTTGTGCTCAAATATATTATTTTGTTTAAAATAATTTCATGTTCAATATGCTTTCAAACACAGAAAACCGTTTTACCACTCGATTTAGAAATCAACTCGTAGAAACAGTTTTCAAATATAAAGCAAGGAACTTGTGAACCTTATCACAATATGTATTATTTCATAAAGGATTCACGCAAATTATAAACAGGATTTTCATCATTGTTATTTGTAAGTTCGTTAGGCTAAGTTTGAGACATGTCCTCGGTAACACTCCCCCGGATTCGTGAGTGGAGGACTACGACTTATAACCAGAATCTTTTGGAGGGAGAGCGTGACTTTTATGTATAGAGCGTGACTTTTTAAATATACTCCTCTGGGTGTAACCAGAGCTTCGAAAATATGGCTAATGTACTCCTCTGGGTGTAACCAGAGCTTCGAAAATACGGCTAACGTACTCCTCTGGATGTAACCAGAGCTTCGAAAATATGACTTATGTACTCCTCTGGGTGTAACCAGAGCTTCGAAAATACGGCTAATGTATTCCTCTGGGTGTAACCAGAGCTTCGAAAATACGACTAATATACTCCTCTGGGCGTAACCAGAGCTTCGTAAAGAAAACTGTTGTCCGAGTATGGTAGATACTCGCGTATGGATAATCAACTATCAATCTTTAAGAAAACATGGTATTTTCTGGGATAACTTAATCTTTCATAAACAATCTGTTTAACGTGTAACCAATGGATAATCAAATCTCTTTCATAAGAAAATATGGGATTTTTTTGGGAAACAACTTTTCAAATAATCAAAGAAACATTTCTTTCACCAGAATCAAACGCTTATGAACTCACCAGCTTTATGCTGATATATTTTAAAACTGCTTGTATTCTCAGGGCATCAATAGACAGGTACTCTTGCCAACTTTTGGAGAAGATGGAATATCCTGAAGTCACATTTTTTACTTTTGCTATATATACTGATATGTATAAACCATGTTTTCTAACAATGTAAATATTCTTATTATAATGTAATGGTTGTGTTTACTATGCTTACTATGATACAACTGTTGTGATACTACGCATGACGTCCTCCGCCCCGGAACGTTTCCGCCTTCGGTTTCGGGGTGTGACAGATTGGTATCAGAGCTATTGTTTATAGTGAACTAAGTATACCGGACCTTACATGGTATACAACTATAAACACTAAGGGGCTATAGTGCTCTGAACTAAAAGTATACTTCTAAAATATAAGTATTTTTACAAAAAGTATACAAGTATACCCGAGTACCAGAATCCGTGTCTTAAGTAAAATAAAACAAAAGTATTTTGGATGTTGAACAAAGTGGTTAAACCTGGGTAGTTATGTAATCATGTCTAGGGTCAACATAGCCTGATCAACTATATTCATTCGAGACATGACCAACATATGCTTGGGAGTGACTTTGGTGTTGCAACAAGCCTAAAACTTACCCGGTATCCATATAACTTAAAATACTATAGGAGTATTTTAGTCAGAGCCGAATACCTTGTAGAAATTCATTCCTAGTGTTGCTACCTATTCGTTTCTTAGCGATAACTTACTTGCATAGTAACCTTTCCCTTGCTTATCGCTTGGTAGAACACTTTATTATCAAATTGAGATATATTCTTGCTTCATATCTCTTGGTTCGATTCAGAGGACTTACCACCCTCTTCTTCCTGATTCTTTTTAGAATAAGATGCCTCCCCGAAGAAGACCTATCAGAAGGAACAACGACACTCCACCACCACCACCGCCCCCTCAGTTCGATCTCGTTATGTTCCAAGCAACTGTTACTGCTGCTGTGGCTGCCGCAATGACACAAGTTAATTCTGGCGGATTTGGTGGGCAGGGAGGTGGTACTCATCCCCAAAATCTGGAAGATGGTCAAGGACACCATAAGGAGTGCTCCTATAAAGACTTCATGAACGCAATACCCACATCTTTCGATGACAAATGAGGAGTTATTGCCCTAACTCAATGGATCGAGAAAATTGAGTCCATCTTCGAAATCTGCTCTTGTTCCGAAGCTAAACAGGTGAAA
The DNA here is from genome assembly GCF_052849685.1 of Lactuca virosa. Taxonomy (NCBI): domain Eukaryota; kingdom Viridiplantae; phylum Streptophyta; class Magnoliopsida; order Asterales; family Asteraceae; genus Lactuca; species Lactuca virosa. The sequence continues at coordinate 259,139,238 of NC_136434.1, forward strand.
TTCGCCGCTTGCACTTTCGCCAACAAAGCATTGACCTGGTGGAATGGCCGGTTCAATTCCCTAACCTTGCCAATAGCAAATGCTATGGGTTGGGAGAGCTTGAAAGAGCTCATGCTTGCTGAGTACTGCCCACGGGGCGAAATGCAGAAACTGGAGCACGAAATCTAGAACCTAAAGATGAAGGGTTCTGACATTGCCGCTTACACGTCTAGGTCTGAAGACCTAGCATTTCTCTGTCCGGGGATGGTCACCCCGGAAAGCAAAAAGGTTGAAAGATACATTTGGGGGCTGACCCAGCCGACCAAAGGAAATGTCTTGGCTGCCAGGCCAAACACCTTCGACATGCGCTAAGTGTCTGGCGTAGACCCTCACAGATCATATAGTCGATCTCGATGAAGTGACAGCCACTCCCGAACCGGCTAAAGGGAGTGGAGAGAAAAGAAAGTTCTGGAGACAGAAAAAGGGCCAATCTTCGCAGGAACCCTCAAAGAAGCAACACACGGTAGCAGTCCACGCTGCTACTACTCCTGCCGCTGCTCCTGCCACTCAAGCACCTACCAGTGGATATACTGGTACCCTACCTTGGTGCAGCAAATGCAACTATCATCACCGCATCCCCGGCCCCTACCGTGAAACGCTCTGCAGCAACTTTGGCAAAAAGGGTCACATGGCTCGAAGCTGCAAGACACCAGTCCAACCAACCGACCAGGCCTCTGGAGCAGGTGTCGGTAAAGCCTGTTATGGCTGTGGGGAAGTCGGGCATTTCAAGAGAAACTGCCCCAAGGCAACAACAACAGGTGGCACAGGGAGAGTGCTAACGATGGGTCAAGGGGAAGCCGTGGCTAACCCTACCGTTGTGACGGGTACGTTCCTCCTCGATAACTCTTATGCATGCATTCTTTTCGATTCCGGTGCTGAAAGAAGTTTTGTTAGTCATGTATTCAAGCATTTTCTTAAACATAAAACCCGACCTTTAACCGAAACGTTTACCGTCGAAATGGCTAACGGTGAGAAAGAGAGCACTAAAGACATATTCGTGGGTTGTATCCTCACTCTGAACGACCATTCATTCCCCATCGATCTTATGCCAGTCTCTATAAAAAGCTTTGATGTCATCATCGGCATGGATTGGTTGAGCCCCAATCGTGCTGATATTCTTTGTTACGAAAAAGCTATCCGTCTCAATCTTCTCTCCGGGGAAACCCTCATGATCTACGGTGATAAACTCGGTTCAAACCTTCGCATCATTTCGTGCATCAAAGCTCAGAAACTCCTACGAAAGGAGTGTTATGCATTCCTAGCCCATGTCATCAACGAGAAGCAGGAAGTTAAAGACTTCGAGAGCATCCCCGAAGTCTGCAACTTTCCTGATGTCTTTCCCGAAGATCTTCCGGGAATCCCTCCTGAACGCCAAGTCGAGTTTCGCATCGACTTAGTCCCCGGAGCCACTCCCGTAGCTAATTCTCCATATCGCCTAGCACCAGCAGAAATGCAGGAGCTATCTAGTCAGCTCAATGAGCTGCTCAGCAAAGGATTCATCAGACCGAGTTCCTCACCCTGGGGAGCCCCGATCTTGTTCGTGCAAAAGAAGGATGGATCCTTTCGGATGTGTATCGATTATCGGGAGTTGAACAAGCTCACAGTCAAAAACCGTTACCCTCTTCCTCGAATCGACGATCTCTTCGACCAACTTCAAGGAGCCAGGTACTTCTCGAAAATAGATCTAAGATCAGGGTACCAACAGTTGTGAGTCCATGAGAGTGATGTTCCTAAGACAGCATTTCGTACTCGATATGGTCACTACGAGTTCGTAGTAACGCCCTTCGGTCTAACCAACGCAGCGGCAGTGTTCATGGACCTGATGAACCGGGTGTGCCGTCCTTTCTTGGACAAGTTCGTCATCGTGTTCATCGACGATATACTTGTCTATTCCAGAATTGAGGAAGATCATCGACAACACTTGAGATTGGTGTTGGAAACCTTAAGGACGGAGAAGCTTTACGCAAAGTTCTCCAAGTGCGAATTCTGGATTCGAAAAGTAACCTTCCTAGGTCACGTGGTAAGCGAAGAAGGAATACACGTGGACCCCTCCAAAATCAAAGCGATAGAGAACTGGTCAGCACCGAAGACACCCACATAAATCCGTCAATTCTTGGGTCTCGCTGGCTACTATCGCTGGTTTATCCAAAATTTCTCCAGAATTGCCAAACCCTTAACCACTCTAACTCAGAAAGGGGTACCCTTTTGTTGGAGTGAAAAACAAGACACTGCGTTCCAAACGTTGAAGCGGGCCCTATGCAGCGCACCTGTCCTGTCTCTGCCCGAAGGGACAGAGGACTTCGTTGTCTACTATGATGCATCCAATCAGGGCCTAGGCTGTGTGCTCATGCAACGGGGAAAAGTTATTGCCTACGCCTCGAGACAGCTGAAAGCACACGAAGTCAACTACACAACACACGATCTGGAATTGGGAGCAGTAGTCTTCGCATTGAAGATATGGAGACATTATCTCTACGGAACCAAGTGTACCATCTTCACTGACCATAAAAGTTCGCAGCATATCTTCGACCAGAAGGAGTTAAACATGAGACAACGTCGATGGGTTGAGCTACTCAGCGATTACGAGTGCGAAATCCACTACCATCCCGGCAAGGCCAATGTGGTGGCAGATGCCCTCAGCCGAAAAGAGTATTCAGGTCGCAGAGTGAAGGCACTGACTATGACTATCCATTACCATTTATCCGCGCAAATCAAGGAGGCTCAGCTGGAAGCCTTAAAACCAGAGAACATGCCGGGTGAAGCCTTGAGGGGAATGGAAAAGAACCTAGAGATCAAGGGAGACGGAGTCTATTATTTCATGGACCGAATCTGGACCCCAAAGTTCGGTGGTTACAGAGAGGTTGTAATGAACGAAGCTCACAAGACTAGATACTCCGTTCACCCAGGTTCGGAAAAGATGTACCTCGATCTCAAGAAGTTATATTGGTGGCCAAACATGAAAGCGGAGATCGCTACATTCGTGAGCAAGTGTCTGACTTGCGCCAAAGTAAAGACCGGATATCAGAAACCCTCAGGTCTACTCCAACAGCCAGAAATTCCCGAATTGAAGTGGGAGAGGATTACTATGGATTTCATCACCAAACTACCCAAATCTCCGAGTGGGTACGACGCCATTTGGGTGATAGTCGATCGACTGACTAAATCTGCTCACTTCCTGCCAATCAAAGAAACCTTCAAAGTGGAGAGACTGACACAAATCTACATCCAAGAGATAGTCCGACGGCACGGTGTACCTGTGTCCATTATCTCCGATCGAGATAGCAGGTTCACTTCGAGATTCTGGCAGTCCCTGCAGAAGGCCCTTGGAACTAAGCTGGACATGAGTATAGCTTATCATCCTCAAACTGATGGGCAGAGTGAGAGAACCATACAAACCTTGGAAGACATGTTGAGAGCATGTGTCATCGATTTCGGTAAGTCATGGGATATCCATCTACCCTTGGTCGAGTTCTCCTACAACAACAACTACCATACCAGCATCAAGGCTGCGCCTTTCGAAGCCCTCTATAGCCGCAAGTGCAGAACCTCTCTGTGCTGGGCTGAAGTGGGCGACACGTAGCTAGCTAAGGGGCAAGTCCTCGACAACACTCTCACTGGTCCAGAAATCATTCGCGAAACCACAGAAAAGATCGTCCAAATCCGAGAACGACTGAAAGCCTCTCGAGATAGACAAAAGAGCTACGCCGATAAACGATGCAAATCCTTGGAATTCCAGGTTGGAGACCGTGTCCTGCTAAAAGTCTCACCCTGGAAAGGCATGATACGCTTCGGAAAGTGTGGAAAACTAAACCCGAAGTACATAGGACCGTTCGAGATCCTCGCCAGGATCGGTCCTGTAGCCTACAAACTCCGATTACCTCAAGAGCTTAGTAACATTCATCCCGTCTTCCATGTCTCAAACCTTAAGAAGTGCTTATCTGACGAAACCCTTACAATCCCTCTCGATGAGATTGAAATCAACGAGAATCTAAACTTTGTGGAAGAACCAGTCGAAATCAGGGATAGAGAGATCAAACGAACGAAACAAAGTCGCATCCCGATAGTCAAGGTTCGCTGGAATGCCAAGCGGGGACCTGAATTCACTTGGGAACGCAAAGATCAGATGAACCAGAAATATCCCCATCTCTTTCCTAATTCATGATTTGTATTCTATGTTCGAATTTCGGGACAAAATTCCCTCTAACGGGGGGATGATGTGACAACCAGAAACTTTTATCCTGTGCAATTGATCTGTATATCAATATTAAACTCGAATTTAGCATCGTTTAACGAAATTGTGGGTCCATATGAGTGCTCTAGGCTTAGTATAACCTAGATATGAGTCTTAAGAAGGATTAGAAAGTGTGTAGCATCACAAAATCGAGCCAAACACATGAAAGAAGGTGTGTGCGGCAGCACACCCGCGTGTGTGGCCAGCCAGCCGCACACCCAGCCGCACACACCCTCCAGCCTCACTCCCGACCCTATATGTTGAAGGACACCCCCTTCATTCACTCTTTTCTTCTTTTGGTTGCACCCTACTCTCTCTCTACTTTATCTCTCTAGAAACATCATCCAAGAACACTCTAAAGGCCTCAAAAACGCGAACCACTTCATCTTTCAGCTTGTTATCTTGGTAAGACACCTGAATCTAAGCCTAAAACTCATTGTGTTCTTGTGTTCTTCACGCTTTGAGGGTGTACGGCCGTACACCTTCATAAGGTGGCCGCACACGCCTTAAAGACTCTCCAAAGTGAAGAGTTTGGCCTCCATTTGTTAGTAGGACTTAGTATTAGCACAAGAACACCTCAAAATCGACATTTCTGGCACAAATAAGGAGTGTACGGCCGCACACTCCTGTGTACGGCCGCACACACCCTCTGTACGGCCACACACTCCTGTTTGCAACCGCACACGCAGCCTGGCCGCAAACCCTGGCCGCACACCCACTCATATGGCCGTACACCTCCCTTATTTGATTATATAGGGTCCCGACAAGCATTTCCAAGTCTTTAGGGTGATTTCCCGTCATGTTTAGCCATGAAACACCCTAATTCTAACACACATATGTGTTATCATATGTTAATAGGATCCACTCGTGTTCAAAACATCGGTTGACACTCAACACTCGTAACCAATTGTGCTTTCGGATCCTACGATAAATTGTGAGTTCATACCCCTATACTTTTCCGAGTTTTTCATGTTTTCAGGGGGGGAATACAAGCAAAAGTACAAGGAAACTTGTGCTCAAATATATTATTTTGTTTAAAATAATTTCATGTTCAGTATGCTTTCAAACACAGAAAACCGTTTTACCACTCGATTTAGAAATCAACTCGTAGAAATAGTTTTCAAATCTAAAGCAAGGAACTTGTGAACCTTATCACAATATGTATTATTTCATAAAGGATTCACACAAATTATAAACAGGATTTTCAACATTTTTATTTGTAGGTTCGTTAGGCTAAGTTTGAGACATGTCCTCGGTAACACTCCCCCAGATTCGTGAGTGGAGGACTACGACTTATAACCAGAATCTCTTAGAGGGAGAGCGTGACTTTTGTGTATAGATCTATATGGGACTGACTATCCCACACCTTCGCTGCTAGCTACAGCAGAACCGTTAGGTTCAGGGGTGACAAAGTCATAAAAGATATTGGCCCCCGTTTCGTGCCTTATCCAGTCTCAGTACGGTTATTGAACTCACAACTTAGGTAAAGAGAATTTACTTTTCCAATATACTCCTCTGGGTGTAACCAGAGCTTCGAAAATACGGCTAATGTACTCCTCTGGGTGTAACCAGAGCTTCGAAAATACGGCTAATGTACTCCTCTGGGTGTAACCAGAGCTTCGAAAATACGGCTAATGTACTCCTCTGGGTGTAACCAGAGCTTCAAAAATACGGCTAATATACTCCTCTGGGTGTAACCAGAGCTTAGAAAAGAAAACTGTTGTCCGAGTATGGTAGATACTCGCGTATGGATAATCAACTATCAGTATTTAAGAAAACATGGTATTTTCTGGGATAACTTAATCTTTCATAAACAGTCTGTTTAACGTATAACCAATGGATAATCAAATCTCTTTCATAAGAAAATATGGGATTTTCTTGGGAAACAACTTTTCAAATAATCAAAGAAACATTTCTTTCACCAGAATCAAACGCTTATGAACTCACCAGCTTTATGCTGATATATTTTAAAACTGCTTGTATTCTCAAGGCATCAATAGACAGGTACTCTTGCCAACTTTTGGAGAAGATGGAACATCCTGAAGTCACATCTTTTACTTTTGCTATATATACTGATATGTATAAACCATGTTTTCGAACAATGTAAATATTCTTATTATAATGTAATGGTTGTGTTTACTATGCTTACTATGATACAACTTTTGTGATACTACGCATGACGTCCTCCGCCCCAGAACGTTTCCGCCTTCGGTTTCGGGGGGTGACATTCTATACCACTGGAGCTCATTTCCTAAAAAAACAAATTTTTTTTTCAAAATCAAGGAAATATGGCACAAGCATTATCTCTAAATGTTTCCAACAGTGTTGGAGGTTCGAATAGAGCTCCAATACTGGTGGCTGACGAATATCATCACTAGTCTCAACGAATGGAGAGGTATCTACGAACACTTGGAAGAGATGTATGGAGATCTATAGAAGAAGGACCTCATGTCCCTGTTCTTACTCCAGTTTAAAACGATGGCACTCAAGCTAGACTGGGAGGAGGTCAACCACCCATGAATCGTCCTACCAAAGAGGATCTTGATAAGATGGAAAATGATGTTGCTGCCATTTATGTTATATCTTGCGGAGTTGCTCCTAACAACTTCGACATCATCATAAATTGCAAGTCAGCCAAACAAATCTGGGATGTACTCAAGAACTTGTATGAAGGCTCCGAACAGGCTCAAGATAAGAAGTTACAACCGCACTCAACGAATTCAACAACTTCAAAGATCATGCTGGTGAAAGTCTGGAAGACTCCTTCAAGAGGTTCAATTTAATTGTCACAAAGCTGTCAAATGTTGTCACCATCCGAAGTAACCATGAGACCAATCTTCAGTTTCTCAATGGTTTGGGTAGACACTGGACTACGGCTAAGATGATAGTCCAAGGAGATAGAAAAATTCATTCTTTATCTCTTTACAAATTCTACGGCGAACTACAAACACAAGAATCAACCGTACTCAAAGATTGTGCTTACTTCGGATGACCACTTGCTCTCACAGCACAAGCACCTCACACTCAATCTTACTCACCCTCGTATGACAACCCTCCGCAGTCATACGAAGCTGACTGAGAATACGATGATGAAGAAGAATTCCAAAACGCTATTGCTCTAGTTAGTCAACAATTCAACAGGCTACCACCCTCATCTTTCCGCAAAAATCAGCAGTTTACTAAACCTCCATTTAACCGCAACTTCAATTCTCAGAACACTCACTCTCGACATCCAAAAAATCCTCACCCAACACTACAACCTCAAAACACTCAACCCAAAGAGGCACCGCAGGCTGTCAAGACAACTAACTCAAGTACCTCAGCAGAAGAAAAATCTGATGTTGTAATTTGTCACAAGTGCAATAAGGAAAACCACTTTTCTAAAGATTGCAACGCAAATGTAGTAAAATACTGAGTATTCTATCTCAGAATGGCTCAAGAAATGGAAGAAAAAGAGAAATCAAGGGCATACGTAGCCCAAGTCAAGAGAGACCATCAATCGTGGTCATCCGGAGATGAGGATGAAGATATCAACAACATCAAGGGTAAAGGCAAAATCTGCATGATGGCAGCTGCGGATGAGGATGGGTCAACCAAGCTGGAAAAGAATTACTGCTACATAGGAAAGGATGGAACTGTGAGCATCGTTGAGCAGGTAAAACTCATGATCCAAACTCTTAATTATAGCATGCATGATTACCAACCATTCCTTGATCACCTTAATGACACATGTGTTGTCGTTCTTTCAGACTATAACAAAGTACTAGATGAGAAGAACATTCCGTCCTAAGAAATGTTCCATGTTAGAGGACGTCTAGAAGACAAAAGACTCAAAGTTTCCATGCTAGAAAAAGACTTAGGATTAGAGAAGGATGCAAGAATGTTTTGTGAAACCCAATTAGGCATAGCATTAGATCAGAGAGATTTAGCTCAAAATGAAATTGTACGTTTAAATCTTCTAATAGAAAAACTGTTCAATGAAAGTGAAGCTATTGAGAATCTGGTGAACAATGGAACCGTAGATAACACATATAATTGGGGTTGCTCCAATGGGTACTCAACCGCAAAGGATTCATCACCCCGATTTAACAAAGATCGTCCCTATATCCCTCCGGACCGAGAGTTTCATTTCCCAGTCAATGACAAAAACTTTCCCGAGGACATCAAAACTCATTTTGGTCGACTTCATAATCTAAGTAATAATTGTGTTATTGACGAAATTCTTCCTGAATTTTCGGATCACTCATGTGATCAAATTCCTATCTCTGGCACAATTTATCCCAACTCACAGACTTCATCAGTTGCTGATGAAGAAATTCTTATGGAATCTAAACTTCACATGAACTTACTATCACCGCCTTCAGACTGTAGTACCGCTCACTGCAATTTTGAACCGCAATCTGACCAACTGTCTCTGGTCAAATGTCCTACAAAGAAATCAACTCAGACTTATGTTGCGGTAGTCCAATCTTCCTTACCGCATACTACAGTTAAGAGTTCCATGACCATTCAGCGAATTCATCATGAGTTGCCTATTGAAAATTTCGAGTATGGTCAATGCTCCCAGAATCCTGAACCTTCTAGTTCAAATGAATCTAGTCCTCGTGTTCAAAAGCAATTTAGTGGATCTAAGAAACCCCAGTTGAATCTCAATGATTACGGTTCTCCAAAAACTCAGGCAAAAATGGCCTTTAAAGAGGAACTTCAATCTCGTTGTAAAAAGCGGGAAATTTTTTCAAAAAACAAAAGACAAATCAATGTTTCAAAACCCAATAGTCCCGAAAAACATGTTTTCTCAAATTACTTTTCTAAAAACTCTGTAGTCAAGAAAACCAACAAAAAGGGATGTACAGTTCCTAAAACCTTTTCAAACTCCTCTGACACAATCCAAAAGAAAGTAAAGTCTTTTCAAAGCAATGATTTTCATATCTATTCCTCAGATGATCCAAAATGGAAGGGGATTTTACCAACTCCAACACTTTTAAAGTCACCTCAAACTTTTAAGAAATCACATCCTAGGAAATCTACACGTGCTCACACACTCTCAAATTGTACTTTTTCAAATTCCAAGAGCATCTCTATCAGATCTCACTCTTCTCGGACTGGTCAAAAAACTGTCCCACACCCTTCAGACCGCTGACCAAGCAGAATGTCAGGGTAAATGACAAAAAAATTTCATGTAAATGTCATTGTCAAATGGGATCATCTCAAGTCAAATCTCGCACTTTTCAATAACCTCGTAACTTTTCTAAATTTCACAACACTTCAAAATTTCACAAACACCCAGGTTTAGGTCTCAAGATTCACATAAAACCTATCCCTACAGCCTCGATTCATGCATCTTTGAAAAACCCACCAGTCGCCTCGGGCTCCAAACTTGTTTGGGTGCCCAAACTGACCATGAAATTTTCAGGCAATGTGCAAGGAGGATCAAGAAGAGGAATTGTTAATAGATAGTGCCTGCTCCTTGCACATGACCGGAAGGTTAGAATGCCTTCGGGATTTCAGGCCTATTTGCAATGGTGGAAACATCACATTCTGCAACAATGCGAATGGAATAATCCGAGGTTACGGTGTGCTTACTACAGGGAACTTTTCTATTCAAAAGGTAGCTTATGTAGAAGGTCTTAAACACAATCTCATCAGTGTAGGCCAACTGTGTAAAGCAGGTCACAGGGTTGAATTTGATAATGAATACTGCTACATAATGACAAGCGATAGAAGCACCTGTTTGATCAAATCCAAGTCCGAAGGGACCATGTATCCTTTGGACGTTTCTCTGTTCATTGGGAAACCGCAGCTGTGCTTTTTGTCCAAAGCAGTATCCAAAGTCTGCTGGCTATGGCACCGAAAGCTAGCCCATCTTAACTTCAGATATATCAACAATCTTGTCACCGGAGAACTCGTCCGAGGTCTTCCCATTCTTAAATTCAATAATGATACCCTCTGCTCAGCCTGTGAATGTGGCAAACAATCAAAAGCAAGCCATCCTATGGTGATTGATTCTTCAATTTCTGAACCAGTGGAACTCTTACATATTGATCTCTACGGTCCATCTATCGTAGCCAGTCTCCACCACAAGAAAGACATATTGGTTATAGTTGATGACTTAACTCGTTTCACTTGGGTCTTCTTCCTGAGACTCAAATCAGAAACTCCGCAGGTGCTGATCAATTTTATCAAAGAAATTGAACTTCAAATCAAATTACCAGTGCGCCGCATCTAAAGTGATAATGGAATCGAGTTCACTAATCATCTACTAAACAGTTTCTTGGTTTCAAAAGGCATCAGTCACAATTTCTCAGCTCCTTACAACCCGGAGCAGAATGGAGTAGTAGAGAGAAGAAACTGAACTCTGGTGGAAGCAGCCAGATCTATGCTTAACTTCGCGAACCTTCCTCTCTATTTCTGGGCCGAAGCAGTGGCCACAACTTGCTTTGTTCAAAACCGAAGCATTGTCTGCAAGCGTCTTAACAAAACTCCGTATGAGGGCATTAACAACCGCATGCCAAATGTCAGATTCTTTCACATCTTTGGGTGTAGATGTTTTGTGATCAATAACAATGATCATCTTAACAAATTTGCACCGTAGTCAGATGAAGGCATTTTCCTTGGCTACTCAACAAACAAGGTAGCCTATAGGGTTCTCATCAGACGCACAAGACTAATAGTTGAAAGCTTCAACGTCAAATTCGATGACTATTACGTCTGCAACACTACTCCTTCAAATGAAACGAAAGCAATCCTGGAAGGTGATATCCCAGCCTCCTCGGGTCCCCTAAACATATTTGAAATAAACTATGATGATCTCTTTGACTCAGTAGAGACTGCTCAACTCTCCGAAGTTCTTGTGTCTCCGGAAGCTCAACAGCAGCATGCCAAACTTTCTGGTCCTACTCTATCCGATGATGTATCACTCAATAGTTCCACCTCGCCGGTTGAGGGGGAAAGCTCCACTCTGCAACAAGTGACAACCATCGATGTTCCAGTACCTGAGGAAGCAGCCCCGGTCCCTATCCGCAGAATTACTCTTCCATCAAATGTCTCCTCAGACTCAGACGATGAAGATATAAAGAACATTGACACGGAAATCGATCCAAGGGTTATCACTCTCTCAACAATCCAGGGGGAACCTTCTCATGTTCAAGGGGAACTCCCATCCACAATCCAGGGGGAACCTCTCTCACTTGCTCAAGAAAATAATAATCCCTCTTTCCCAGTCCAAGACAATTCAGCGGGATGCTCACAAGTCCAGGGGAAACTGCCTTCTTCTCCCACAGAGTCTTCAGATATTGAAGACATTCCATCCACCGCAGCCGCTGATCATCTACAACCTTGTCTACAAGTATGGATGAAGGACCACCCACTGGCTCAAATCATCGGCAACCCGTCAGCAAGTATCCAAACTCGATCCTCTAAAGATTTATCTGACCACTGTCACTATGCAATATTTATATCTTCGGTCGAGCCCAGAACCTGTTGGATATAGTGTCTAAGTCCATAACTTTATTTGGTATGTACTTGACCTGACCCAGCATGGTCCATTTGGGTTGCATGGCATTGCAATACTTGGATAGTCTAAATGAGAGAATAAGGCACTTATGATTATTAATATATTATAAGTTCTAATATATTAATAATAATATTATTTAATTAGTATTGATCAAGTATTAATCTAGTATTAATTTGGTGATCAAAGTGAGACTAATTAAATATATAGGGTTGATTATGACAATCATCAATTCTTTTATGGTGGATTAATGATCCATGGTTTATGGGTTTGGTTATAACCATATGGAGCTCCATGGATATTCCATGGGAGTTACAAACCCATGGGTCATGGGAAATCAAGAGTCATGACAATTAAGGGCATTCATGTGTAAACCCTAATTGTGACAACACTATAAAAGAAACCCTATGGCTAGCAAAATGATGACCTAGTAGACCTAGTGTTACTACAGAGGGCATAACCGATTTTGAGTGCTAGAAGTATTCTCTCAAGTTATTCCAAGTCTTGTGGTGTTGTGTGAAGCATTTGAGGCACAACATTTGGGGTGCTAGGCTCACAAAGTCTTGAAGGAATCCAAGCAACAACAAGGTATGTATTTCTACTAGTTTTATGTTCTATGTAATCCCCATGCCATGGTAGTTAGGAAATAACCTTGAAAAAGAAATTTGCATGTATATAGAGAAAACATAGATTCAAGGTTATTAGGGTTGCATGTACACTTAGGAAGTGTTAGAATGCTCAAAACCCATCAGTGGTATCAGAGCCTAGGATTGTTTTCTGTATACTTGATGCAAAACTGCTTAAAAATCGAAAATTCTGCATTCTGACGACTGGACTCGCCGAGTCCATGGGGAGGACTCGCCGAGTCCATGAACAAATTCATCCTACTCGACGAGTAGAATAATGCACTCGGTGAGTAGGAGCGTGCTGAGCAGTTTTTTCGAGTTTTGTTGCTGGAAATGGATTAAGATCATTATCCCAATCTGTTTTGGACTTGTAAAATCTGTTTTTCAAAATGATAATGATTATGTTAACCCATTTTACATGACTTTTATCAATTTTCAAGTATTGTATATGTTTATATGATTTTCTTTAAATTGCTTCACATGAATTTGTTTTCTTATGAGTTTTTAGAAGATCATAGGAATTATATGTAACCTCCATGTATGTTTAATTCATGATCTTAATTGCAATGATGGTGTCCATAACTTGTCCTCAAGTTATGGATAACCAAAAGCCACTTCTTTAAATTGTGATTAAAGAACTAAAGAGGTTTCATAAAATGAAGAGTCTTCATTTTTATGAACCATTAAAACTCATAAGTTACAAATTAAAGAGATTGAAGAGACTTGGAATAGTTTCAAATCTTGCCCTCAAGTTTTGGAATTTGAAAAGTCTTACACTTTAATACTTTAATTCCAAATTAAACCTTAGATTTTTAAAAGGTTTAAAAATCAACACTTATACTATTATTATAATTTTATTATATAGATATGTATAAGAATATGTCATTCTTACCGTTAGTAGGCCTCATTTACGAAGCCGGTCTATAAGGGGGGTATAAGGTTGTTGCCTATAAAATGGTGACTTAATGGGTGTCCACTCTCACCCACCGCTTCCTTGATCGGTGGAGGGTCGTTAGCCGAACGGGTAGGATACGACTTTAAATACTCGTTAAAAGTATAATGAATTATAAAGTAACTATACATTATAAATTCCCAATCTTAGTTACTTTAGGAAAATGTGAAATTGGTGCTAGCCCATAAAATTACACTTTGTACCTTACCAAGTCGTTAGTGGAGCGTGTGTGGTTAACCAGCACACTAACATGGACTAGTAAGAGTGGCAAAGGGTAACTTAACTTTATTATAGATCGGTGGAGCGTGTGTGGTTAACCGGCACATCGATTAGGTAATATTGTTCAGGGTACCAAGTCAATTTGTATGGTTATTCACACCTTGTTTGTGATCCTCGGCATCCCAGTCACAAACTTGAGAGGGCACAATCGAGATTCAAACATGCCATTGAAAAGTTCAATGTATCTCAAAAGATCTAGGAGTTTCAAAACCAATAAAACCTAATAATAAAATATTTCGTTCTTATGGTGGAAATTGGTAAATCGTCATTTACCTACCTTCAAATATTTTATCGTATGGATTACGGCATCCCTCTTCCAACTATAAATAGTTTGTTGGATCCTAGCCTTAATATTTCATTTGGGTGAATTATTAAGGATTCCTAATCTAATGAAACTTGTCTTTTTTTCCTTTCAGATGTCTTCCAACAATGCTTATGGCTCAAACCCAACAGGCTCCTTTTCCCTTATGAACTTGTGTGGTAAGGTCATCTTTGATGGATCCAATTTCAATGAGTGGATCAGAAACATCAGAATGATTACCCGCTATGAGGACAAAGAATATGTCCTCGATAGGGAGCTTAAGGTTGTGAGTGAAACCACTGCTACTCCTGAAGAGTTTGCGGAGTTTGTTGCACATGAAAAGGATGCTACCACAGTAGCATGCATCATGATGGCCACCATGACTCCTGAACTTCAAAAATCCTATGAAGATTTCTACCCCTATGAGATGCACCTGGATCTGATGGAAAGGTACCATCAGAGCGCGCGTCAGGAGAGGTATGAAATCATCTCCTCCATGATAACCGCAAGGATGAAGGATGGTGAACCCATCACTGGTCACTTGCAGAAGATGCAAAGGTTCGTTGACCGGTTGCTGAAGCTAAATGTTGACTTTCCTGAGGAAATGGCGATTGACATCATTCTCCATTCCTTACCTCCAAGTTATGATCAGTTTCGTATGACTTATCATATGAACAAGGAGGAAGTCACACTTAGCAAACTTCAAGGACTCTTAAGGACAGCTGAGAATGGCCTTAAGGGTAAAGCGGTTGCTACTTCTACTCCTTCAACAGCCCCTGTTCTGGCTATTGGGCAGGGAAAAGGTAAGAAGAGGAAAAGCCCTTCGAAGGGTACCAAGGGTAAGACTGTTGATGGTTCCTCTTCAAGTGGGACAAAGAAAGGTCCCATTACTCCTTCTTCAAACCCAAAGGAAGCACAATGCTTCTATTGCCAGGATAAGGGACACTTCAAGCGAAGCTGCCCTAAATATCTGCAAGATGTAAAGGATGGGAAGGTTAAACCCACCCATGCAGGTATTTACACAATATTGTCTAATAACTCATCTAATGCTAATTCTTGGGTGCTTGATACAGGTTGTGGTATTCACATCTGTACTGATTTGCAGGCACTAAGAAGAAGTGAGCAAGTGGAGCACGGGAAGATAAACTTAGTCATGGGCAACAGGAAAGCATCACCTGTTACCAAGATAGGAGTTTATTCTTTATTGCTTAATAATGGGTTAATGTTAGATTTGAATAAGTGTTGTTACTCGCCCGAAATGGCGAGAAATATTATTTCTTTTCATGGCTTGTACAAACAAGGTTTTTCATTTTCATTTGATAATAAAAATGGTGCTATTAATGTTTATTACAATGATGTATTTTACTTTAAAGCATTACCTTGTGATGGTGTATATGAAGCCGTGAATGTTGTAGACAATCTAGGAAATAATGTGTTGTATATTGATTCTTTAGATAGCTTGGATAAAGCATCCTTGTGGCATTGTCGTCTTGGACATGTTAACAAGAAGCGCATAGGCCAACTCCAAAAGGCTGGAGTCTTGGAATCATTTGACCTCAAGTCAGATGATAGTTGCGAGTCTTGTTTACTTGGAAAAATGACAAAGTCACCCTTCATAGGTACTTGTGATAGGGGTGAAGGTTTGTTGGACCTTGTACACACGGATGTGTGTGGGCCCTTCAGAGTTGCTACAAGGGATGCTAATCGCTATTATGTGACTTTTACTGATGATTACAGTAGATATGGATATATTTACTTAATCAAGCATAAGTCAGAAACCTTTGAAAAGTTTAAAGAGTTTAAGCAGGAAGTGGAGAATCAATTGGGCAGGAACATCAAGATGCTCCGATTCGATCGGGGAGGAGAGTATCTTAGCATTGAGTTCCTTGACTATCTTAAGGAATGTGGGATTGTCTCACAATTGATACCTCCCAGAACACCACAGTTGAATGGTGTAGCTGAGAGGCGCAATCGAACCTTGTTGGATATGGTTCGTTCCATGATGAGTCAAGCTTCGTTACCAATCTCTTTCTGGGGGTATGCTTTAGAGACTGCCGCCCATATCCTTAATCTAGTCCCTACTAAAAAGGTTGCCAAAACACCTCATGAGATGTGGACTGGGAAAGTTCCCAATTTGGACCACATCAAGATTTGGGGTTGTGAAGCTTTCGTGAGGCGTGAGACTCATGATAAGCTTGAACCTCGAAGTGAGAGGTGTATTTTCATCGGCTACCCACAAAGATCCTTTGGTTACCTCTTCTACAGACCCAATGATAATATGGTCTTTGTAGCAAGAAGAGGAGTCTTTCGTGAGAGAGAATTCATAAGCCAAGGGGACAGTGGGAGGCAAATTGACCTTGAAGAGCTTCAAGAGTCAAGTGGTGAAGGAACCTCAAATGCTATCGACCAACCTGAGGAGGAAACTCCTGTTGATCCGATAGATGAGTCTGTACCTCCAAGACGTTCCACTAGGGTGAGGAACACACCTGATTTTTATTATGGTTATCACATCACCACTGAAGGTGATACATTTATTAGTGATAGTACACTAATAGATTTGGATGAACCTAATAATTACAGGGAAGCCATGGCAGGCCCTGAGTCTGCTAAATGGAAGGAGGCTATGGACAGCGAGATTCAGTCCATGTATGACAATCAAGTTTGGAACTTGGCTGACAATGTACCAGGTCGTAAGACAGTTGGGTGCAAATGGATCTTCAAGAAGAAGAACGACATGGATGGGAAGGTACATACTTACAAAGCGCGACTGGTTGCGAAGGGCTTTACTCAAACTCCGGGAGTTGACTATGATGAGACCTTCTCACCAGTAGCTAAGATTAAGTCTATTAGAGTATTGTTAGCCATAGCAGCATTTCATGATTATGAAATATGGCAAATGTATGTCAAAACCGCTTTCCTTAATGGAAAGTTGGCTGAGGATGTTTACATGGCTCAACCAGAGGGTTTTGTCGATACAAGATATCCTAATAGAGTGTGTAAGCTTGATAAATCCCTTTATGGATTGAAACAAGCATCTCGCAGATGGAATCTTTGCTTTGATGAGAAAGTCAAAGAGTTTGGCTTTTCTAGGAGTGAGGATGAGTCTTGTGTGTATGTCAGGGCTAGTGGGAGCATAGTTAGCTTCTTGGTGTTGTATGTCGATGACATACTTCTCATAGGAAACGACGTCCCAACCTTGCAGGAGGTTAAGTCCTGGCTTGGGAAGTGTTTCGCTATGAAGGACCTTGGGGAAGCTGCCTATATCCTAGGGATAAGGATATTGAGAGATAGGAGTAAGAGACTAATTGGACTTAGTCAAAGTACTTACTTGGATAAGGTGCTGAAGAGGTTCAGTATGCAAGATTCCAAGGAAGGAGAATTACCAATCCAGAGTAATGCCAAGCTGAGTAAGACTCAGAGTCCGAGTACAGAGGCTGAGATAGCTGAAATGAGTCATATACCATATGCTTCCGCTGTGGGCTCGATCATGTATGCTATGACTTGTACTCGCCCTGATGTGGCCTTTGCTTTGAGCATGGTCAGTAGATATCAAGGGAACCCTGGCAAGGCACACTGGACAGCGGTAAAGAACATTCTCAAGTATCTGCGGAGGACTAAGGATTGGGTCCTTACCCTCGGAGGCAGTGATGAATTGAGAGTGGAAGGATATAGCGATGCTAGCTTCCAGACTGATAGGGATAATTTCCGCTCTCAGTCGGGCTGGGTCTTTATCCTAAATGGAGGGGCAATTGCTTGGAAAAGTTCCAAGCAGGAGAAAGTAGCTGATTCTACTTGTGAAGCAGAGTACATAGCAGCAAGTGAAGCAGCTAAGGAGGCGATATGGCTAAAGAACTTCATCGGAGACCTTGGAGTTGTACCAGCTATAAAGGAGCCAATGGAAATTTTCTGTGACAGCGAAACTGCGGTTGCTTTGGCTAAGGAACCGAGAGATCACGGGAGATCTAGGCACATTGACAGAAAATGCCATTTCATCAGACATCGAATAGAAGAAGGACTCATCGTGGCTAAGAGGGTATCATTAGATGAGAACCCGGCAGATCCCCTCACGAAGGGACTGAGCAGGGTTAAGCATTTACAGCATGCGAGGCGCATTGGGCTGAAGGATGATATTAGTTTCAATAATTAGATTCCTGAAACTTGTAAAATGTAATTGACATTTGATGATAAATAAAAGTTGTTATTTATTTATGAGTAAGGTGTTACTATCTTGTGTTGATTGTTTACTATGTTTCAATTTTGCATGTTTTACTTCCAGAATAATTATGTTATTATTCAAACCATCCACAGTTAGTCAAACTTTGGAAGTAAGTATTGATTTAAGACTGTCATGAATTTGGCTTGTATGATTTGTCTGAAAGTGCTTTGGACAATGCAATGGTTGCTACAACATTCATGAGTACTCATAAGGGCTGAGTATTGGATCCAACCCACGCTCACTTGCATCACTTCATGGAATTTATCTCGAGTGATCGTGAGACGGTAATATCATATAAATCTTCAAACCTAGATATATGAGTTGTTGACTATGAGTTGGTTATTCATTGATTGTACGAAAACGCATTGGTAACTCGATGTTATAAAACGTGCCTTTGTGAATAATTCAACAAGTAGTTAGTACAAGCATATCAGTCGAAGTTTATCTGTTCCTTCTATAAATAGAAGCGATATCTGGGCCCCTCGATGATTTGGTTTTGACCTATGTACCGGGCCCGGTCAGAACCTAATTGATGTGTTCAATTTAGTTCTATGTCAAAACAAATCAGAGATCGAGAAACAAATGCTAGACAATAAGTAAGACCATGTTCCATGTGTTTGTCCGGCTGATATCATGAGAACAGAGGATTATATGATCACTTATCTTAAATGGCGTATCATCATCATCTTAGTTCCGAGAGACTTTGAAAGAGCTACGATTGCTAGTCGGATTTTGAAGTCATATTTGCAAATATAGTTATTAGACTTATCCAAGTGGGAGACTGTTGGATATAGTGTCTAAGTGCATAACTTTATTTGGTATGTACTTGACCCGACCCGGCATGGTCCATTTGGGTTACATGGCACTGCAATACTTGGATAGACTAAATGAGAGAATAAGGCACTTATGATTATTAATATATTATAAGTTCTAATATATTAATAGTAGTATTATTTAATTAGTATTGATCAAGTATTAATCTAGTATTAATTTGGTGATCAAAGTGAGACTAATTAAATATATAGGGTTGATTATGACAATCATCAATTCTTTTATGGTGGATTAATGATCCATGGTTTATGGGTTTGGTTATAACCATATGGAGCTCCATGGATAGTCCATGGGAGTTACAAACCCATGGGTCATGGGAAATCAAGAGTCATGACAATTAAGGGCATTCATGTGTAAACCCTAATTGTGACAACACTATAAAAGAAACCCTATGGCTAGCAAAATGATGACCTAGTAGACCTAGTGTTACTAGAGAGGGCATAACCGATTTTGAGTGCTAGAAGTATTCTCTCAAGTTATTCCAAGTCTTGTGGTGTTGTGTGAAGCATTTGAGGCACAACATTTGGGGTGCTAGGCTCACAAAGTCTTGAAGGAATCCAAGCAACAACAAGGTATGTATTTCTACTAGTTTTATGTTCTATGTAATCCCCATGACATGCTAGTTAGGAAATAACCTTGAAAAAGAAATTTGCAGGTATATAGAGAAAACATAGATTCAAGGTTATTAGGGTTGCATGTACACTTAGGAAGTGTTAGAATGCTCAAAACCCATCAGAACCATCAAAGAAGCATTAATGGAGCCTGACTAGATTGCTGCGATGCAAGAGGAACTGGAATAGTTTAAAAGAAACAATGTGTGGCAACTCGTTCCGAAGGCAAAAGGGCACACTATTGTTGGTACCAGATGGGTGTACAAGAATAAGTTCGATGAATCCGGTGCTGTCGTCAGAAACAAAGAGAGACTAGTCGCTAAGGGGTATAGTCAACTTGAAGGTGTTGATTATGATGAAACATACGCTCCCGTAGCCAGGATGGAGGCCATACGCATCTTTTTAGCGTATTCTGCTCACAAGAACATCAAAGTTCATTAAATGGATGTAAAGAGTGCCTTCCTGAATGGTGAATTGAAAGAGGAGGTTTATCTTCAACAACCTCCGGGCTTCGAATGTCTTGAAATCCTAGATCACTGTTACAAGCTTGAGAAAGTAGTTTATGGTCTAAAGCAAGCACCAAGAGCATGGTACGAGACTCTCTCCGGATTTCTTGTCTCGTCCGGGTACAAAAGAGGAGTGATTGACCCCACTCTATTTAGAAAGGAAAACGATAATCACCTTATGCTTGTACAAATCTATGTGGATGATATCATCTTCGGATCAACGGATCAGGGGATGGTGGACGAATTTTCAAAGCTCATGACAAACAAGTTCCAAATAAGCATGAATAGAGAGATTAATTTCTTTCTAGGAATTCAAGTGAAACAGGTCCCTCAAGGGATATTCATCCATCAAGAAAAATACACCTCTGAACTACTGAAGAAATACTCAATGGACAACTGTTCCTCTGCCAAGGTCCCGATAGCCTTCGGATATAAGATTTCTGCTGATCCTTCCGTAGAATCAGTAGACCACAAAACTTATAGAGGAATGATTGGCTCGTTTATGTACCACACCACAAGCTGGCCATACATTATTTTTACAACAGTTGCATGCGCAAGATACCAAGCCGATCGGAAAGTATCTCACATGACAGCAGTTAAGCAAATTCTCATATATTTAAAGGGCAGCAAGGCTTTAGGCCTCTGGTATCCCGCAGGGAATGACTTCAGTCTACAAGCATTCACAGATGCGGATCATGCTGGATATAGATTGGATAGAAAAAGCACTTCCGGTGGCTATCAATTTATCGGTGGAAGACTCGTCAGCTGGTCATCAAGGAAACAAAATCGTGTCTGATTGTCAACCGCAGAAGCTGAATATGTGGCCGCATCAAGCTGTTGTTCACAAGTCTTGTGGATGAAAACGCAACTTATGGACTACGGATACAGGATGCTGCGGATACCGATTTACTGTGACTCGGAGAGTGCGATAGCGATTTCCCACAATCCTATTCATCACTCTAAGACAAAGCATATTGAACTACGGTATCATTTCATCAAAGACCACATTCTGAAAGTTCCTTCTACCGCAGTCTTAGAACCATCCACCACTATGACAAATCTCTCAGAAATGACGTATCAATTCGCAATGACTGATCAATCCGCAATCACATTGAATGAACCTTCAAATACTTCATAAATTCCAAATAACTTTGTGTGCTATTTAATGATCCTTCATTAAAAAAAACATTCTTTTTGTAGCACATCACCGTTTCAGTTCTTCTTTTTCAAATTATATTTTGTCAGACCTATTTTGGGTTTGAAACCAAATAAAACAGTTTCCCAATAAAAGAAATCTTTTTCCTTAAACTGTCTAATCCCCCTTTCCCCAAGTTGTCAAATCCGTTCAAATTCCACCTTTATTCAACGGACTTAAGCCCCTCACCACATGATCCTCAAACGTGTGATAATGGGCCTGACACTTCATTAAATGCTACATTTTTGGAAAATCAAAAACATTTAAGCTTTTCTTTTTCAATCGTTTTTTGTGGCTGAAATTCATCTTTTCTTAAAAAATAAAAACTCAAGGGTTTTTATCTTTAACCGCCACATATAGGGTAAAAACAATAAA
Source organism: Lactuca virosa (assembly GCF_052849685.1). NCBI lineage: Eukaryota > Viridiplantae > Streptophyta > Magnoliopsida > Asterales > Asteraceae > Lactuca > Lactuca virosa. The sequence goes on from NC_136434.1 coordinate 259,160,910, forward strand.
CCTTTGAGATCTGCCCCTATAAAAACTTTTTTTTCTCATCCAAGAAAGCTTTACGCTTTCTGAACCCTCTTAGACGATCTTCATCTTCTTCACCCTCTTGCACTCAAATTTTTCTGCAAGTTCTTCAAACCTTTTTTCTCAAAATGGTGAAGTCTGGCATTTCGAAGAAGCAATCCAAAGCTTCTGGTTCTGATTCCGCCACAAGGAACCAATTGCCATCCATTGCCTAGAGCAATTTTAGGGCAATCTTTGAAGATCATCCAGCCTATAATGAATCTATTCGACTCATGATCAAGTTCATCTCTAATCACCCACTGTTTGGACCATTTGATTCCTTCACTGATGTGGTTCCAATTTCAACACTCTTCAAGTGTGCATTCTCGGCGTATCGACCCCTCAACAACCTACAAGAAGTTCATCTGAACTTCATGTATGATTCCCTGGTTATCTTGACCAAAGACAAGTTTCTGAATGCAATTAATCTACTGGTTCATCCCTCTACAAAGTTCATCTCTCCAAGCGTGACGGACATCATCACTTCACTCTATCAAATGGGATACCAGAAGAAGCTCAAGGGGATAGGAGAGTTCAAGAAAAATCAACTCCCTGCGGTCTGGCAGTTTGTTTGTCACTTTGTGATCCGCTGTCTGTCAGGAAGAACCGGAGGCACTGATAATATGGGTCTCAAGCTATTGGAGCTCGTCTAGAGTATCTTCACAGATCACGATGTCAGCTACGGTCAGATCCTATGGGATGACTTCCTTCAGTTTTCCCTAAGGAGAATCTGAGGGCAAATCCTCAGACCTCCACCGCGATGCAAAGATCAGCATGGGCAGCGGCATCAACTTCTTTGTCACTCGTGATCTCAAAAGGTACCCTCCCTCTAAAGATCAATCTGTCTTTGGACCTTAAAGACGCCTACCCATACATATCTTGACCGCTGTTGGACTGGAGACAAAAGATGTCACTGATCACATTGAGGCTACGGAAGGTATTGACCCATACCTTTCTATCCCGCCTCAACCCAGTCACATTATACTAGACTCTACAGCACCCCGTGATCCAGAGCATACTGCAGCCCCATCTTCCACTACGTTGTCTAATATTCCTTTGGCAAGATGGCTTAAGAATCGTTCCTCAAGAAAAACTTCTCGTGGAAATTCCAAGAAAGGCACTCCATCCAAAGGAGTCGAACCATCCAAGAAACGTAAACTCAGACATGTTGTCTCTTCAGATGAAGACTCTGATCCAGTTCAGACCCCTGCAGTCAATGTTGAAGATGAGTCTGATGATGACTCTTTCCCCATTCTCATTCTCAAGAAACGCAAAACAAATCCAAGTTGTGACAACCCGAAATTTCTAACTTGTACATTCTTCATTTTTTATCAAAGTTAGCCTCGTTTTTGCTATTTTTTAATGAACTTTTGGGTCTTTATGGATGTTTTAATATTAATATAACCTTGATATGAGTCTTAGGAAGGGTTAGAATGTGTGTAGCATCACAAAATTGGGCCAAACACACCAAGCAAGGTGTGTGCGGCCGCACACCCGAGTGTGCGGCCAGCCAGCCGCACACAGCCGACCGCACACCCTCCTAGCCTCACACTCCAGCCTATATAAAGGACCCTATGTCAACCTTACACCCTTTTCCCACTCCTTCAAAGCTGGAACATTTTCTCTCAAGAGTCCTTCAAGTTTTCTTCTCCAATCGGCAATACAAGTAAGTAAACATCCTTAGATTATTACTACAACATATTAGAAAGCCTTTTCCTCGAGTTTGATCCATGAAATCATCGTTCTGGATGATCTTCATGTGTGTACGGCCGCACACACATCATGTGTGACCGCACACACATCTTTTGGCCCTAAAATGGACTTAAACACTCATCTAAGCATAGCATCGGCCAAAACACCTTCTTAGGATCATCATAAAACCTTGGAAAATCGATTTACACACATTTCTATGGGAGTGTACGGCCGCACATAGGCCTGGCCGCACACTCCTGGCCACACACACAATGTGCAACCGCACACATCCTTTTAAGGGTCCAAAATGGCAACAAACTCCCATTGCGGCTAAGAAATGGTCAAAACACCTTCACTAGAACATTCCTAAGGCTTGCAAACGCGTTTTTGACACACTTCATAGTGAGTGTACGGCCGCACACAGGCTTGGCCGCACACTCTGTCCGCACACACACAAAACCCATGCTTTTGTGGCCTTACACTCCAATATAGGGCCATACACCCCTTATGTGCAACCATATGAGTTGGTAACACTTAATTCTAAGTGTTTTTATGTCCTTAAGGCATGTCCCTATCACCATTAGTGGTTATATACATTAATGTATTCATATATGTGTAATTATATGTTAAATAGGTTTCGTTTGTGCTCGAGACTCCATTTGACACCCAACAATCCTATATCGATCTTCCATTCTCAGTCAGCTCGAGACTCATTTGCGCCCTAGTTGTCACACTCCCGAACCAAGTTAAATGGCGGAAATGTCCGAGGGTGGATGACGTCAATAAAGTATCATAACAATTGAATAACAGAGATCAAAGCATTGCAAACATTGTATTGATAATTAATATTTACATTGAGTTCGAATCATTGATTGACTCCAAAAGTGTACAACAAAAATATAAGATGTAACAATACTAAGCACCGTCTTCACAAAAGCATGTGTGGGTACCTGTCTACTGATTTCCTGAGAATACAAGTGATTTTGAAAAAGTGTCAACATTTAAGTTGGTGATTTCAAAAGCATTTTGTATGAGAAAGGTATGTCTTTGTTCCTTGAAAATGATAGTGTGTTCTTCCAGAAAATCCAATACTTTCTTTTAGATGTAATGTAGTCTTAAACACCCTAAGTCTGAAAATGTATACGTATTGTTGTACTTTGAAGTAGTATAATTTAGTTTTATATCTTTATAAAACCATTTGTATGCATGTTTCCAGAAATGTAAACTGTATTGTACTAGAGAATAGTGTACTGTAGTTGTATATGTGTAAAACATTTTGAATGTATGTTTCCAGAAATGTGAACTGTATTGTACTGGAAAATAGTGTCATGTAGTTTTATATAAATAAAACTATTTGAAGATATGTATGTATTCGTAAACCAAACGTTTTATTAATACTTATTGGGAGTGTTTAATATAACCATGATAACGACTAGTGTCATGCACGACGTTCTTCAGGTGTCGGAATGGTACGCCATTTGTCACCCTAGACCTGCCGGTCCAACTGTAGCTAACAGTTTAGGTGCGGGATTGTCAGTCCCGTATAGATCTATACACAAGTGTTACGCTCTTCCTACAAGAGAATCTAGTTATAATTCAGGACTTTAGTGTGTTCTCTGGTAGGTACAATGAAGTAGTGGCTCATAATCCTGTATTAATAAGTTTACGTATAGTGTAATAAAATATCTTTTTCTTGTAACTGTATGTATCATCATTTCAGAGTGTTTACATAGCGTAAAAATAATTATACTTTTAAATAATTATTTTTATTGTCCCAAAAAGGGTAAAATAGTGTGAATGTTCCATAATCCGAACCAGACGGTGGAAACGTCCGAGGGCTCGCGTGACTTAAATTGAAATATCATCACAATGAATATACATGAAACATAACATAAACATCACCATGCATTAATACATTACAACTGACCTTGTTCACATCAAGTACATTGTCTAAATATTACATATCCATAACATAAATTGTTTGAGAGTTTTCAAAACATAACATCCTAACACACTTGGTATTGTTCTTCAGCTTATCTGTTACCTGAGAATACAAGTTATTTTGAAAACGGTCAACATATATAATGTTGGTGAGTTCATAAGCAGGTTTGACATGAAAATGCTTTGTATTGTTTGTAAAACCCAGAAAATCCGATATTTTCTAAAACGACAATTGTTTATACAAAAGGTGTGATGATCCATAAGTATATGCGTGAATGATTTCAAAACATGGAAGTTGGTAGCGATTTTTGATAGTGAGCTTATTCAGTTCTCTGTAATCAATACACATCCTAAAGGATCCGTCCTTTTTCTTAACAAAGAGGACCGGAGCTTCCCAGGGTGAGAAGCTAGGTCGGATGAATCCTTTGCTCAAGAGTTCTCTAAGTTGGATTGACAGTTCTTGCATCTCCGCAGGAGCCAACCTATAGGGTGATTTGGCAATGGGCGTAGCTCCCGGCACAAGGTCAATTCGGAACTCGACTTGTCTTTCTAGGGGTATCCTCGGAAGATCTTCAGGAAAGACGTCCGGGAAATCGCAAGCCAGTGGGATGTCTCGAATATTGACCTCTCCCTTGGACTTATCCACTATGTGAGCCAGAAACGCCAAGTCCTTCTTTTGTAGATATTTCTGTGCCTTAATGCACGAGATAAGACGAAGGTTCGTACTGGGTTTGTCCCCATATATAATTAGGGTTTCGTGGTTAGGGAGATGAAGGCGAACGGCCTTCTCACAACACATAATTTCGGCATGATGGGGGCTCAACCAGTCCATGCCGATAATCACATCAAAAACTCCTAATAGTTACAGGCAGCAAGTTTATTTGAAAGGTGTGATGATTTAAGGTTAGGGTGCATCCTACGTAGATTTCCTTAGTTGATTCTGTTTTCCCATTAGTCATTTCCACCGTAAAGGTTTCATTCAGCTTTTGGGGTTGTTGTTTTAGCAAATGTTTGAATTTATTACTCACAAAGCTTCGCTCTGCCCCGGTATCAAACATGATGCATGCATATGAGTGGTTAAGGAGAAACGTACCAGTGACAACAACGGGATCCTAAACCGCTTCTCCTTGACCCATGGTCAGCACTCTCCCTACTCCTCCATTCCCTTGGTTGTTGACATTGGGGCAGTTTCGACGTAAATGCCCAGTCCTTCCACATCCATAACAGGTGTGGCTTTCTCCAGCGTCTTTGTCGTTGTTGTTGGTGTTGTTGTTGTTGTAGTTGTGGTTGTTGTTGTTGTTGTTTCCCTGCTGCTGGTTCTGGGGAGGATAGGTCCTGTAGTATTTTGTCGTGTGACCCTTTCGATTGCAACTGGTACAATGCATCTCCCTCCATTCTCCATTGTGATGGAGATTGCACTTGTTGCACTTTGGGAGATTCCCATAATACTGCTTAGGGGCACTTGGAGTGGATGAGACTGGAGCATGTGGTGTGGAGGGAACTTGGGTGGTTGCAGCATTAACTGTCACTGTTTGTTGTTTTTTTGACGACTCTGAGCCTTGTCGTCCCTTCCTCTTGTTATTCCTTCCTTTCTTGTTGTGACTCTCCTTCTTGTTTTCAGTTTCTCCTGACTTCTCGCCCTTCTTGGTGTTGTGGTCGTATAACTTCTTGGCCAACCTTTTGGTACTGTCAAAAGTTTCGGGATTCGCAGCAATCACATTTCCTTGAATTGGGGAGGTTAATCCCCAGATGAATCTTTCGATTTTCTTCCTTTCAGAAGTAATCATGCCAGGGCACAACAGAGACAGTTCGCTAAACCTCGTTATGTAGGCATCGATGTCGGAGTTTCGGACAGTGAGATTCCATAGCTCTTGCTCCATTTTCTGAATTTCGCCACGTGGGCAGAATTCAGCCATTAGCATTTCCTTTAGTTCCGTCCATGGCATGGCATTAGACACGGGAAGAATCATAGCCTCCACATGTCCATTTCACCAGGTGAGAGCTTGATCAACAAATATACATGCTGCAAACTTCACCTTGACTTCCTCCGGGCATCCGCCTATTTCGAACACTGATTCCACCTTTTCAATCCATCTTTTCAGGGTTATCACTCCCCCTGTCCCATTAAAGGTTTGTGGCTTAGCGTTGGTGAAGTCTTTGTAAGAGCATGTCTTGGTAGGTCCTTGATTTATTCCGTTGTTGGAACTTCCAGCCCCCTGCCCGTTTCCTCCGCCATTGTTCCCTCGGTGGATTCACGCCATGGCTACTGTGACTGCAGCAAATACAGCTGCTTGAAACGCAGCTGAGTCGATTTCCGGTGGTGTCGGTGGTTGGTTATTTCCGCGGTTTGGTCTTTGCGGCACCTTGCTGTTACGGAACAGAAAGATGTTGAGTATGTATTGTTTTTAAGTTGGGAATTTCGTGAATCGATTTGCGCATGTAAGTGTTTCCATAAATTTACACTAAGCGATAAGAATATAAAACACATAACAGATAACAACATCACGAATAAACACATAATATTTTCTACTAATATTATCCGTACTTTGATACATGAAAATTTGCTCGAAAGAGCACACATAAAGGTACAAAGTTCGACAGAATAACGACTCTATGAGTAGTGTAATCACTTAAACATGGAGTCGGTAGTACATAATATAGCAAACATAAGAGAACATAGCACTAGTAGGGTAAAGCTGGTCCTAACACACTAGGAAGCGCCCAACGGTGGCAGCGAGATCATATACCGAAGTGTTGTGCCAACAACTGGGCCATCTCAGTCATCTCTCCAATGACTTCATCTCTTTCCAGTTCAGCCTGCACCGCTCGTGCTTCCATGGCGAATAGTTGTTGCCGTAGTGCGGCAGCCTCAGCCTCCGGAGAACGATTCTCTCTCACGGGATTTCCTGGTGGGGCAGGGTGGTCCTACTGTGTCTCGCCGGTAGGTGGTGTGACGGAGGCTTCGTCTGTGCCTCTTTCTTCCTCCATGTCGTCATCGGTCCCATCAAACTCGTAGTCTGTGTCCCTGTACTCGTCGGGCCCAACGCTGTGTGCTCCCCCTTGTCCTTCCTTGGGGTCGCCCTCAATCATTCTGTGGGCCACTAAGACCTGATGAAACTAAGTGCCCTGATGCTCCTCTTCCATGGTGTCTGTGAGGGGGAACACGTAAGGAGGTATATGAGTAAACTATTATTACTCCTAAGATTTGTTATTTATATATAAAGTTGGCTTGATGCATTCTTCTTGTTTAACAATAGGGTACGCCTTAGGTTAACTGGCCATCGCGATCGTCCCATGACATGTGATAGTTGTATTATGAAGAAATGTAGTTGATCAGGCTACATTCATCCCAAATACAACTGTGAACAGTCCTGGCTTAACCGGGATGTCAAGTTCTCCCAATCATCTTTGATTTGTTATTATGTTCATTTTTCTAAGTCGCACAAGTAAGGATGTTTATTAGTATATTTTATTTGTTTTGTTCCGGGTTATTTAGTCCTTTGCTGGGTTTATAGTTGCATATCAATGTGTGATTAGATATGCCGGTTCACTATAAACAGAGCTCTGATAACAACCTGTCACACCCCCGAACCAGACGACAGAAACGTCTGAGGGCTCGCGTGACTTAAATTGAAATATCATCACAATGAATATACATGAAACATAACATAAACATCACCATGCATTAATACATTACAACTGACCTTGTTCACATCAAGTACATTGTCTAAATATTACATATCCATAGCATAAATTGTTTGAGAGTTTTCAAAACATAACATCCTAACACACTTGGTATTGTTCTTCAGCTTATCTGTTACCTAAGAATACAAGTTATTTTGAAAACGGTCAACATATATAATGTTGGTGAGTTCATAAGCAGGTTTGATATGAAAATGCTTTGTATTGTTTGTAAAACCCAGAAAATCCGATATTTTCTAAAACGACAATTGTTTATACAAAAGGTGTGATGATCCATAAGTATGCGTGAATGATTTCAAAACGTGTAAAAATGATATGTTTCCCCATGATAAATTCTTGCATTATACTTATTGAAAGTACAAGTGGATAATGTTGTTTCCCCGGAAAACCCGATGTTTTCTGATAAAATAGTATGATCATTTTGTATTATTGTATCGTCACAACGAATGAATATGATTTCCCATGATTACTTAGATGGTATTGGATCTCTATGTGAGTCGTTATAACCATGCATGATAATGACTAGTTCGTCTGTCTTGGCATTCTACCAAACGCCAGAATTGATCTTAAGATTTTGTCACCCTAGACTGGTCGAGTCTAACTGTAGCGAACATCTTAGGTGTGGGGGAGTCACCCCCGTATAGATCTATACACAAACTCTCGCTCTCCCTCTAGGAGACTTTGATTATAACTACAGACTACGACCGATATTTATTGGTGTCCCCCGTTATTACTCACTTAATCCAAACGAATTCGAATAACTTTGATTAACGACTTGATTTTTTTGTTTACTTGAATTGAAGGTAAGCCTAACAGACGAAGAGAAGAGGACGACGAGGCCCTACTAATCACATATGTTGTTTAAGGCTGTCGAGTATACGAAGGACGCGTTATTCCATTTAACATAGGATTTACTTGGACCTTACTAGCAATGCTAATGGGCCACTGAGGCCCAATAGCATGTAAAAGCCATTGAGGGTCCCTTAGGCATGTAATTGGGTCACAGGAGGCCCAATAAACATGTATTATTTATGTTAGGCCCAAAAGTCATGTTAATGGGTCACAAAGGCCCAATAAGCATGATTAGAATTATTTAAGCCCAACCATTTGAATGTTTACTTGTTTTGTATAGTATTAGTGTTGCGAAGTTGTTTAATCGATATGTCGTAATAATCACCAAATTGTTTTATAACGATTCATAGATTTATAAAAATATATACTTTTCTATTTAAACCCATAAGTTATAAACTTTTGTATATTTTGACTCAATTATTTTACCATAATTGACCCAAAATACTAGTTTGACCAATTCACCCCCTTATTTTGGTAAAGTTGGCAATTTTAATCCTTTTTATGAAAAAATGACATATTAGGTCCTTGAACTATTTTTCTTGACATTTTTGACCCAAACACTTATTTAAATAATGTTTTAAGCCCAAAATTTAATTTTGCACAGTTTCAACCCCTTAGTTAAAAGATTTGCATTTATATCCACACTTTTCGCAATTTTTACAATTTTGACCCAAAATCCAAAATCTTTGCATTTTTAGCCCCGTTTGATAAATAAAGCCATTTTAACCCCTGAAATAGGTTCATTTATGTTTATAGCAACTGTTTTTAGAAAACTTTCCATTTCAGCCCCCTTAAATTTGTTTTTTCACATATTTGGGCCTAAATAGCCGAAAAGCCCAAATTTTAGCCCATTAGGCTAAAATTTACATTTTTAGTTCTTTAAAAAGCTTAATAGTTATAAAAACTCTTATTTTATCTGTTTTGACCTTTTGATCCTTGTAAATACCGTGAATGACATCTTTTTCCCCATCTTTTGTTTATTTATCAAAAATAGTCCAATAACCAACTTTATGTTGTAGTATGCTTATTATAAACCTTGTATGGTAGTTTATCTTGACATGTTAAGTGAAATATATCCTAGATCACATATTTTTCCTTCTTGAACTATAGATCTCGAAATATCTTTCATTTTTAGCACATATTCACCACATAAACACAAGAAATCACACATAACATACAAATACACATAGATCTACACATTTTACTTGTATTCTCCCCCATAAATCATATGAAAACCGAAAATAGAGGGGTATGAACTCACATTTGCTTGTTGTTGTCAGTTTTGAAGAAATAAATGGAAGAGTTTGATCCTAGCAAGCCTTCTTGGGTGGATCTCGAACTTAGAGTTTTCTAGGATGATGATCATGAGTTTGTGTGAGCTTAGAAGAGATTCTTGATGAAATAAAGAGACTAGATTATGGATCCAAGCATCAACTTACCTAGGATGATGATTCTTGTGAAAGATCCTACTTGAAATGCTCAAGATCTTAGAAATTTTGATGAAGAAATGAGAGGTGTTTTTGAGAGAATAGTGAGTGTTTGAAAAATGAATTTGGTGTGGGTGTTGGGTGCTCTCGGCCGAGAAGAAGAAGGAAGGGAGGGAAGAGAAGTGAGGTGACATTGCATGGATGTCCACCATGCATTAAGGAGGTGGCATCCTCACAAATTTTCCATAATTTCCCTTTTTGTTTTAATTCTTTTTCCATTCTTATCTCTTTTTTTTATTAAACATGGGCCGATTTGGGCTAAGGAGAGAGGGGAGGAATCATTTTGGGCCCATTCTAAGTCTTGCTCCAAATTATGAGGCTATATAACTATTTTTCGGCCCATTGGGCTTCTAGGGGTGTTCGCGGCCCAATTTAGTATAAAGGAATGGATTTGAGTCCATTAAAGCTAATTGGATTTGTTTTGGCCCAATAAGGCCCATTAAAGATAAATTAGTCCATTTTAGGCTTATAAGGCCCAAAAAGGTTAAGTTTCATGAGAGTAGGTCCAATGAGAGCCCATTTAAGAGTTCTAATCCCAAAATAGTCACATTGGATGTTTATTGGCCCATTAGGCCCAATAAGGAAATCCTAGTCCATATTGGACTTAAACCGGGGTTTCTAGGGTTTCCAACCTTTTGTAGATTATTTGAGTGTTTGTATGGAGTGTTTGATGGAATTTTGTTGTCATTGAATAAGCATCATACATGCTTTCATGTTTTAGTTACAATGTTATCCTTGTTAATTGTTTACAAAGCATCAGAATTCCTAGTTGTGACATAAAGTCTTATAAACTATTTTAAATATAGTTTATTTATTCAAATCCAATTGTATATTTCATATATATATATATATATATATATATATATATATATATATATATATATATATTATTGTAAGAAAAACCATAGTGTATTTGTACGAAAGATTTGTATGTATACGTTCCTAAACTTGGTAATAAAGATATTTCGTGTAATTTTAGCATTCTCGCATAAAATATAAGAAAGCATATATATAACGATTTGTATTTTAACACAAGCATTTCTTGTGTTTTACTTGTATTCCCCCCTTTAAACATAGAAAAATCCTAGAAAATGTAGGGGTATGAACTCACCTCAGGTGTGTTCTTGGCTGGATAACGAAGTGAGTGGCGATATTCTTCAAGTTAGAACACATGAATATAGTCGCACCCTAATGGTATTAACACAGTATATTGTGTGCAAATTTGTTGAAATAACAATTAAAGTGTTGTATAAAACACTAGATTATATATGGAACTTACAATAACTTCTTAAGAATGAGCTTGAAGAACTTTGTTTTCCTGGGAAAGTATGAAGATGCTCTAGGAGTATTTGATGATGTTCTTATGAATATTTGAAGATCTTCTAATATGAACTTGAAGATGTATGAGGTTGAATTCAGTTCTTGAGAGAGAATTGAAGGAATTTTCGAAGATGTAAATGCGAAATGGGACGTTGATTTCGGTTTAGCATATAAATATGGGGTAAAATTGATTTGACTTATGCATTGAAATGTGTATTTTATCATCTAGGAAAGTGTGCCACCTTTGAAAGTGGGTGTTTTCGGTCTATCCCCACCGAAATCACCTTGATTTCGGTCCAAGCTCCAACCGAAATTAAGGTTTTCGGTCTCGCAACTTTCCAGCTGATGGTTCTCGTCCAAAAGGGTTTTCGGTTCGAAGGTAGGACCTCGCATGATTTCGGCCACTTTGATACTTCGGTCTAGGAAGTGTTCTCGGTTATGGAATGATTTCAGTTTTGGCATGGGTTTTTGATTCCAAAAACAGAAATCCCTAAAGGAAACTTGAATTCTTATTATTTAAATTTGAGTAAATTACTAAAATCGTCCCTGTGGTTTGGTCAAAATTGCACGTTTGGTCCCTAACTTTTTTTTTGCACTCGGATCGTCCCTGTGGTTTGATTTTGTTGCGTTTTTCGTCCCTATGGTTTGGTAAAAATTGCATTTTTGGTCCCTAACTTTATGTATGTAAGGGACGAAAAATGCAACAAAATCGAACCACAGGGACGAAAAACGCAACAAAATCAAACCACAGGGACAATCCAAGTGCAAAAAAAAAGTTAGGGACCAAACGTGCAATTTTGACCAAACCAAAGGGACGATTTCAGTAATTTACTCTTTAAATTTTAACTATTTGATTTTTATTGGCATAATTGACTTTTGGTTGAATTTCTTTGACTGTTATTGATCCGAGCTAAACGGTTGTTACATTATCCCCCCGTTAGAGGGAATTTCGTCCCAAAATTATTTCTAAAGTGGGTACTCATGAACTAGTGAAAAGATGTGGGTATTTTCCTTTCATCTCTTCTTCTCGTTCCCAAGTGAATTTAGGTCCTCGCTTGGCGTTCCAGCAGACCTTCACTATTGGTATACAACTTTGTTTCGTTCACTTGATCTCCCTATCCATGATTTCCACAGGTTCCTCTACGAAGTGTATAATCTCGTTTATCTCGATTTCATCGAGTGGGATTACAAGAGTTTCGTTGGATAGACACTTCTTTAGATTAGACACGTGAAAAGTGGGATGTATGTTGCTAACTTCCTACGGTAGTTAAAGCTTGTAAGACACCAGGCCAATTCTAGCAAGAATATCGAATGGTCTGTTATACCCTGGATTCAGTTTTCCATGTTTTTCCGAAACGTATCATTCCTTTCCTGGGTGAAACCTTTAACAGAACGCGGTCACCAACCTGGAACTCCAAGGGCTTTCATCGTTTATCCGCATAACTCTTTTGTCGGTCCCTAGATGCTTTTAGTCGTTCACGAATTTGGACGATCTTCTCTGTTGTCTCCCTTATGATCTCGGGACCGGTGAGAGTACTGTCAGGAACTTACCTATTTTCTAGTTGTGTGTCACCAACTTCAGACCAGCACAGAGGTGATCTGCACTTGCATCTGTATAATGCTTCAAACGGAGTGTCTTTGATTAGTAGGAAGTGTATAATGCTTCACGCTAGTCCTTCCATAATCGTTTCGTGTATAAAATCCGTGTAAAATCAAGCTAGAAAGACAGTCGAATAAGAGATTCTACTCTAATCTCACAACCAAATAAGGAACAAGACTTAAAGCGGAATCATATTTCCTAAGTCTGTAGAATCTTAACTATTTATAACTCTAACGTATACACTTAGTAATCGTAGATTTCCAGTATAGGTCCTTAAGTTCTACGTGAGTGAAGTGATTAATTTGGGTGAGAGAGTATTTACAACCACTATTTCCCGAGCTATTGTGCTTAAGTCGTATTTAATTTTGACTTATCATACGGGTGGTATTCCCAGAAGGTATTATGGGAAACACATTGGGAAGGTTATGGGCTTCTGGAACATCCTTGATGTCTTTTGTTTCTTTTTTCCCCTCCACAACGAGGGCTAGGAAGACGTAGTGCCTCTTGTGTGGGTATCTCTAAGCCTTAAACCGAGAGGTGATTCGGAGGTTTGTGTCGGGTTTGTCATCATATATTTCATGGGTTTTCGTTATTTGGTAAGTTGAATTGAACGGACTTTTCATAATACATGATATCAGTATGGTGAGGACTAAACTAAAACATATCGGTGATCACGTCGAAGTTTCCTATTGTAACCGACATTGTGTTGATTTGGAAGAATTGGTTGTTTTAGTGTTAGAGTGCATCCTACATATATCTCTTTAGCGCTTTTCGTTTTATCTTTTGCTATTTCTACTGTGAATGTTTCGTTGAGTGATTGTGGCTTTTGTCTTAATATGTTTTTGAATTTGTGACTCACGGAACTCCTCTTCGTACCGTTGTTGTATAGTATGCATGCATATGAGTTATTGAGGAGGAATGTACAGGTAACTATTGTAGGATCATTCACATCCTCCTCATGCCCCATTGTTAGAACTATTCCCACGCCTCCGACATTCCTCGCTTTTGGGCAATCCCTCTTGAAATGCCCTGTTTCTCCACATCCGTAGCGAGCCTGGATCACTCTGACATTAGCGTCTTGGGTGGTTTGTTGGGTTGGCTTCCTACAGAAACGGGTGGTATGCCCCTTCTTTTTGCAATTGCTATAACACATTTCTGGGCAGGCCCCGGTATGATAGAAGTTACACTTGTTACACTTTAGAAGGGTGCCAGCACAGCGGTGTGGACTACCACCATTTTTGTTTCTTTGCGGGCTTTTGCATTTACTGGCCCTTTTCTTGTTCCAAAATTTTTGTTTCTTGGGCAGTACTCCTCCATTGTCGTAGGAGGCCTTTAGGCTTGGAATTTGAGGTGTCTTTGTAGGAACACACTCATTGGTGTCTTTGGTTGTCACCACAATTGGAATTGTTGGCACCGTTCCCGTTTCCGTTTGTGTTGTTAGCACTAAGTTCTGCCATGACAACTGTCACGACGGCTGTTAAAGCGACATGGAATGTAGCGGGGTCTATTTATAGAACTGGTGTTGCGCCGGTGTGCTGGTTACTTCCGTGTGATGGCATGATTCTTGTTGTATAGTATGAAACGGGTTCCTAAGTAACTAAGGTCATTGCTAATTGTATCCCATCTATATTTATATAAACATATAGATATCATGGTTTGTTGTACGGTTCCGATATTTCGACCAACATCCTTGTGATGTACTTATAGTAGTGAGTAGTAGTAGGTATTGTATAAATGTTAAGTTACCAATAATTACACATAGATGTCAAAACCTTAAGATGGTTCGGGTTTCATGGGTTTTGGGAGGTGTGTCTCGCTTAATTTACTACTACTAATTGTAATGAAGACACAATAAGCCTTCCATATTGTGTGGTATAGTCACCAACTCACTAGGCTATACTAGTCTATCATGTATCATGCCCTGCCATCTCACACATCTCACGAGTGGCTTCCTTTGTTTCCTGTTCCATTTGTTGGCTGTCGTGGTAGGGTAGTAGGGGTCGTCATGGTGAAATCCGTTCATGTTGTCTGTGCGAGAATGGAGGTACCTAAAGAATTTGGGTGTGTGGTTCTATAGTATCATAAAATACTCTTATAGTATTTTAAACTTGGTGTTGCCCACCATGACCATTCCTAAACACATGTTGGTCATATCTCGTATAAATATAGTTGATCAGATTATATTTATCCAAGATATGATTACATAACTGTCTAGGTTTAATCGTAGTGTTTAACTTATCTAAATACTCTTTATATAGTTCTTATTATGACATTGTTCCTAATATGTATTCATGTACATATACTTTTATAAAACTACTTATATTTTAAAAGTATACATTTAGTCATAGCGCTTTAGCCCCATGGTATTTGTAGTTGTATATCATATATGGTTTGATATACTTACTTCACTATAAACAGTGCTCTGATACCAATCTGTCACACCCCCGAACCAAGTTAAACGGAGGAAACGTCTGAGGGTCGATAACATCATGTATAGTATCATAACTATAGTTGCAATCAAATCGAGATTGAATATCGAATTCAAAGTAAAGTATGATTGATGAACACAAGAAGTAAATATAATCTGTTTGGCTCAAATTAGCTTTCGACGAGTACAAAAAGTTTTAGACAAGATTACACGAATGAGCAAAAGTGAAGTCCTTATCTACTCTAGCACGCTTCCCTATTTATAGGAAAGATGAAAGCGAACAAAAAATACAAGGGGCTATTACACTAGACTTCGTACATTAAGATGCCCTTGTAATAAACTTACAAACTAACGAAGCTATCTAAAAGATTTGACACCTCACAACTAAATTGCACTCTACATTCTCCCCTTTTATGAGCAGTGACGAATCAAGATATTAATATCTTCGTAGTCTGATGGATGACTCTCCTGATTTCAGCATACCAATTCACAATCTTTCGAATCTCAGCCTTTTCTTTTTCATTGTTCTTGGTACAACTATTCATACGAACCAGAAGATTTGTGTAATGAGGTGTTGTATACCTCTCAACTTCACACACAGGGAATAAAAAATTCTAATTGTTTCCCTTTTTGTTCTTTCCAACGAAAACTATTCCTAAAGGCTTTAAGCAGATCTCCCCATCTTCGAAGTTTTTCAGACTATCCTTATTCACATGAATAGTTTGGGGAATCGATATCTCTCTGTCCAAAGACTTAGCCAATTCGATATCTGTTAATTCCAAAGCTCCATAATACCCATCAATGAATGTTTTCAATTGAACATAACCATTCATTAAGTCTTCTTTGCTTGTCACTTCAAGCTTCGAAACATCAACATTTTTCATGATCATGGCTACCACTATTAAATCATGTAGATTGATAATAGGGAAGTCTGCATCCGAGAAGTCGAACTGTACATTGTTTGCTCGGACAGCATAATAGCGATAATTCTGTAACATACCCTGGAACAAAACGTCTTTGGATATGACAAGAACTCGTACTATTTTCACCAATGACCTTACATCCTCTTCCTTCTTCCCAAGTACAACGTGAAAACGAAACTTAAGTCATTTGAATTCAGACTTATCCTTATACTTGTCAGCAAGTTTGAATTGCTCATCCAGGAACATCATTCGATTAATTGGAAAATCTAGTTGGTTTAGATTTGAATTCACAGTATCAAAACTCCTTCTGGGAACCTTTTCAAATTCGTAAATAGCCCATGTCACCGTCAATGCCTCGATATATTTATAGTGATATATCTTCGTTGGATCGCCTTTGTTCAGACCACCAGGGTCATTTACACGTTGCTTCAAAAGGATTTGAATATGCCTTCGTTTTTCTAGCTCAACTTCTTGAGCAGCTTTGATCCCTTATTTTGAAGGTTCAATGATGACCCCTTTTCCGTTGCCTTTATCAGCTTCAGTTGGCTTGGGCTTTGACGAACCTGATTCTCCACCAGCTGACCCAATAACTATGTCCTTTGCTATTGGTCATGTTGTTGTGGTGGTTGATGTCGAAATCAGTGTTGATGTTGGTAAAGATGTTGGAATTTGAGTGGTCAAAACTCTTCCAACCAGCTTGGCATCACCTTCGATATTTCCTGAACCACTTCCTCCAGCACTCACTTTCGAACTCGTGATAGTGCCAAGACCTCCCTTTTCTGCCCCTTGCACCCCTGTGGCAACATGTGGGGCATTTGTTAGCATAAAGTGAGCAAACTTCGCAAGCGGAGCCAATTCAGAATGAATCGAGGACTCTAACTTTTGAAATTTTTCAGCTATCATTTCAGAAGAAGTTTTCAAAACCTTCGAAGATTCGTTCTTAGCCACAAGAGACTTCAACTCTCCCAATAATATTTCCACATTCCCAAAACCATTCACTGCGTCATCTCCAATCTTATAAACTTTCGGAGCAAGTGTGGTATTCCATTGCACAACTTTCGTGATTGCATCAGCCAATATATCCACCTTATTATGAAGATTCGAATAACTATGACCCAACTCAGCAACTTCCTTCGCCATATCATCACGAAGTTCTTGGATCTTGAGATTAACATTCTCACAAACAGTTTTGACTTCCTAAACATAAAGAACATGTCTCTCTTTGGCAGCCACCTTTAATTCTTTCAAGGCATCATTAAAGGAGTCAAAATAAAGTTTAAGCTTGGATTCAAGATCTTTATGCATATTCTCAACTTTACATTGAATGCGATGCTCCTGAGCATTGAGCATCATATCCACTTCGATTCCAAAGACAGAGTGATGACTACCGACATTGGCTTGAGACTGGAATAGGGAATTGAGTTTTCGATTAAGGATTTTAAACTACTTCCCAGACATGATCATGTGATCTGGGATTTTCTCTTCCTCAGAATCAAACTCAATTTGAGCAAATGAACCCTGAAATTCTTCTTCATCAGATTCTGTGTCGCGAACTGGTGGTGTATCAGGAGATTGGGATTGGAATAAAGTGATAAAAAGTTGTTGTAACACAGTGTCGAATGTAGGTGAATGAGATGTAGGTGAATGAGATGTAGGAACATGAGATGGATTAGGTACAATGTATGGTGGTAACGAAACTGTAGTATCAACAACTGCTGTTTCGAAAGTAGATGATACTATGATGGAAGGATTACCTTGGGCTTCATGTGTCGAAACTCCATCACCCTTATTGACATTTCCACCCGTATCGGATACTTTTGCAGTGATGCTTGAGGTTCGAACCTCCGCATTAAATTACTTAGTATGCAAAACCTCGGGTGGTGTGACTGTTATCTGTTTAGGAGTTGAAATATTTGGTTGTTCACCTGGATTAATGGTTGTGTCCACTGTAGAAGTTTTCACAGAGCCATCAAGATTTCCCGTCTCCTCGAATGTCGACTTGGCTGGAGAATCCACCACATGGGAAGTATGGCCCAGTATCGTTGTTGTAGGTGGTGTGTCAGGAACCACTTCATCATCCATTAAAGCTTCATGGATAACCAACTTGCGTTGTTTCTTTGGCTTCTTTAGTTTCTTCGAAATGTGCTTAGCCATGTCTTCAGCATGTCTTTTCCTTGAAGCTGGAGACACTGGTGTAGGAATTTCGTGAATCACCACACCTTTACTGTTAAGTTATGGCTTGCGAATGTAGGGAGGTGAAAACTAGATGATCTTTCAGGTGAACGACGAGAATGATGAGCCATCTTCTTAAGCCATCTGAGAACTCCTCTCTTCGAAGGTACTACATCCTTCAAAGGATCAACATCTTTAGTAACAACAGACTTTGTTCCAAGAAGCAGTGGATCCTGTTTCTTCGAAGCTTTAACCCCTTTCAACTCTTCTTCGAAACTTTTTCAGGACTAGCAGGACGTGAACGATCCTGAACTTTCTTCTTTGATCCTCTCTTCTTTTTCGACGAACCTTCAGCTGAGACATCAAACAATTTTCCAGTTTCAATTGAAGGATTATTTTTGGTCAAATATTCTACCAAAATAGGATTGACTGGATCAACTTTATGAAGCATCCCATCAGGAATACGAGCTACATTCGGAAAAACTTATGCATCGTCTTCCACAGTCTTTGGATAATGGTAGGTAGCAAACTCAGCCAAGTCATCAGTATCAGAAACTTGAATCCCTTCCTTCGTGTAAACAAACTCCAAGATCAAGCTCCAGTATTGAGCACACGAAATCCCATCAAAAGCATTCGTGTTCTCAATACTCTTGAGAAATTCCTTACATAGCTGAGTTGCGTAGTCTACTTGTAAGTCGTAGTAGATTCCAGCAACCATTGCATAAACTTCCAGTCTGCCCTTGTCTAATCCAACTGTTCGTCCAGTTAAACAACGAAGATAAACACCAAACATAAAATTCCAAAGACAAGGTAGACCTGATTTCCTGAAATCACTCATCTTGGTCATTACTGTTTGATGACCCATCTCATTAAACATATGAATGATTTGGGCATTGTTGACCTTGTAAAAAGGTTCGACATTGGGGATATTCATAATTTGAGCAAATAGTTTCTTGGATAACCTGAATTTCTTGTCATTCGTGAGTTGAAAAGTAACAATCTGCATCGTCTTGCTGTAAGTTGCAGTTGAACCAACAAGAGACAACCATGAAAGAGGAACTGGAAAGGATCAGAACATGGCAGTTGATAAGACAGAATGCTGAAGAGCAACAGTGAGCATTCATAATTCCTCTGGATAAGCATCAAGATCACCAAGAACTTGATAATTTGTGCTTTTTATTTTCATGATTGGATGAGAGGTAATATCTTCAGTGGTTTGGGATTGATTGGCCGCCATTGTTAGGTTTTGGAGTTCTTGAAGAAATCAGAGAGAATCAAGAACAAATCTCTTGTGAATTTCAAGTATGCGCAAAGTTGAAATTGATCCCCCAACTCCCTTTTTACAGTTGAGTGGAATTTTGAATTTGAAGCGGTTTCTACATTAAATGTGGCTGACGTGGCTCCTTGAAAACTGCACCAGTTACCAAAAAAGTAAGCATGTGTGTACAATAGATCGGCACTTTATCCTTGAAACCTGGGTTCGAACACCAAACATCACATCACATGTCGTTTTGAAAACACCGAGTAGATAAGAACCGTCATTAACCTTCGGATGGAGGTTAGGCTCTTTCACTTTTGGGTTTAAAAGTGAAGTCATGTACCCGACTTTTGAAATCATCAGCCTGAGTTGGTAATACTCAGAACCTCAAGGATTTCGTGAGAGCATGTGTGCCAAGAAAAAGATAAGAATCAAAGATAAAAAATTTGGATCTGTGATGTTGAAAATCAAATTTTCGACATAAAGACAGTTAAATCTCATCCAAAGATCACTTCGCGAATTAGCAAGAGAGATAATCAGTAGCTTGTGTGGTTTCCCGTGAAATACAATCGAATTAACAAGTTTCGAAGGTGGTTTAAGATTTCGTTACGAAGCACATCTAAACATAAGAGTGACAAGTTGTAAACGAAATTACCTGTTTGACCAGTGTAGTCAGTGACAAGTAGGCTTTGGAAAATATATAAAGTAATGAAGGTTAAGAATGACACTCAAACATAAATCATATCCGTCAAACCAAAATATTCCTAAAGCTTGTTCGGTAATAAATGTCGTGGTTTTCGAACATTTGATCAAGATTTCTATGAAAGAAAAAATATGATTTTGAGTATCAAAAATAGGTACTGAAACAAAAGTTTCGTTAATATCTGGAACAATGTTCCCCGTCAATTCATTATTTTTCGAATGTTTGGGTGTCACTTTCATCACGGTCTCATGATGTTAGATCATTAACACAAAGTTTTGATATGTATAGATCCTGATTGGTTTATACCAGAAATTTCTTGGACATATGTCATTGTGTGTGATCGTGAAAGAACTTTAGGATGAAAAAGATTTGGTTTAAGAAACATAAGTAACTCTGCTACTTTTGGACCAAGTAGTAAACTCTTAAGTCATATGAGAAGAGTAAGGTAGCTCAGTGACTAATGAGAATACAACTTAATTGGGAAGAATCCTCAGAATGAGAAATTCATTAAGGCTTCATAACCCATTGAGTCTTGGAGGCTTGGGTCAACATGTTGCATCATGCTTCTAGGGACAACTTAACTAGCACATAATTTCAAAAGTTTACATTTCCCTTAAGCAGCAAGCATGAACCATCAAAAATCTTCGTGAGTACCTACACACAAAAAGAAAAGAAAAAACAATACAAAGAAAATATTTTTGGGTTTTTGAGTTTTTGAATGAAAATAACAAAACTAACGAAAAATATTTTTAGTATTTTTGAATTTTTAAGAACAAAAGACAAAAATGAAAATATTTTTGGTGTTTTTGTTTTGTAAAGAAAATGCAAAATTAACGAAAAATATTTTCGTATTTTTTTTATTGGAATTGAAAAACATCACTAACGAAAATTTAAAAAATGACTAAACTAACGAAGATTTTTTGTCAAACCATTTGAGCATAATTGTCGAAAACGAAGCGTGTCGAAGCATTGACTATGAACAGTAAGCTCTGAATCATGTACAGTAACTACTGAATTGACAACTTTTCGACACTTTTGACTTGTCATTCTAACGAAGGTAGTCCAGGAACTGAATTTGCATTCATCATTCCAAAGCCATTTAGAATTCTCACAAATGACTTTTCGTCCAAAGGTTTCGTAAAGATATCAACAAGCTGATCAGTGGTCTTTACAAAGTGAACTTCTATGTTCCCATCTTCAAAATGATCTTTTATAAAATGATAACGAAGAGCAATGTGTTTAGTTTTTGAATGTTGCACAGGGTTATGGCAGATGCGAATGACACTTTGTGAATCACAATACAACGAAATTTTCTGCATGTTGATTGCATAATCATGCAGTTGACTTTGTATCCAAATCATTTGTGAAGTGCCAGCTGCAGCAGCAACATACTCTGCTTCTGCTGTGGAAATCGAAACACATGTTTTATTTTTCGATTTCCAACTTACTAACTTCCCGTACATTACTTGACATCCGCCACTTGTGCTCTTTCGATCAAGATTGCATCCCCCTAAGTCAACATCTTAGAATGCTTGTATGAAGAACCATATCTTTGAAGGATACCACAATCCTAACGAAGTTGTTCCTTTGAGATAACGAAATATATTTTTTACTGCAGTGAGATGTGGTTCCCTAGGATTTGATTGGTACTTGGCACAATTGCATACAGAAAACATGATATTAGGTCAACTTGCTGTGAGATAAAGTAACGAACCTATCATGCTTCGGTACAATGTAATATCAACTGCTGGTTTATCTAACGAAGGATTTAGTCTTGTTCCAATAGCCATTGGTACTCTCAGCTTAGTGCTATTCGTCATTCCAAATTTTTCCAGCAGATTTCGTGTATACTTCTCGTGATTGATAAATATGATTTCTCTGCTTTGACGAATATTCAATCCCAGAAAATTGTCTATCTTGCCCATCATGCTGATCTCAAACTGTCTTTTCATTAAATTTTTGAAATCTCTTGATAAAGCAGGGTCAATAGAGCCAAAAATAATGTCATCGACATAAATTTGAACAAGCATAAGATGATCCCCAACTTTCTTTCGAAAGGGTGTGGGATCAACTCATCCTTGTCTAAATTTTGATTGCTTTAAGAAAGTGGTAAGAGTTGCATACCATGCTCTTAGTGCTTGTTTTAACAATTATACAACTTTATCTAAGATATAACAATGATGAGGGAATTCTTCGTTAATAAAACATGGAGGTTGTTCAACGTACACCGTTTCTTTGAGTTTTCCATTGAGAAAAGCACATTTGACATCCATCTGATTGGCATCAAAATCCTTGTGTGCTGCATTGGCCAAAAATATTTGAACAGCCTCGAGTCTTGAGACAGGGGTGAAGGTTTCTTCATAGTTTATTCCTTTTTGTTGTGAATAATCTTTAACTATAAGCCTAGCTTTGTTTCGAACAACATTTCCATCTTTATCAAATTTATTTTTAAAGATCCATTTTAAACCCACAATCGAAACATCTTTTGGTTTAGGAATTAAACTCCAAACTTTGTTTCGTTCAAACTCAGCAAGTTTAGATTGCATGGAAACAACCCAATCAGGATGTTCCATAGCATCCTTGACTGATTTTGGTTCAATTTTTTGAAATAAAAACATTGAACATGCAGAATTCCTAATTTACATTAAGTACCTCATTCTTTGCACGTAAATGAGCTCTTATTAGGACTCCTTCAAGTGGTTTCCTAAAACTTGTTCTATAGGAAGACTTTTAATCCATCTATCCATTGGAGGATACGAATGATCAAAGTCTAATGGTGCATCTTCGAACATTTCTTCAGTTTCAGATCCTTCATCTGCATTCGAAAAGTTATCATTAATATCATAAAAAACATCATTTGGATCATTCAAACCATTTATATTATTTCCAACTTGCTCCCACTCAACAATTGGATTAGTATTTTGACTCTCCCCCTCAACATCAACATCTATTCTTTCTCTCTCCCCCTCGAAGGGATGCTCCCCCTCAACTCGATCATTCATTTTTTCTGGAAGACTTTTGTTATTCGTGAAAGAATTGGTTGATGACAACAAATCATTGTTATCATGTGTAAGAGTGGAATCATCATAATGTTTTGATGCTTTAGGCACACGATTATCATCAGCATTAACTTCGACATTGTAACATCAGACTTCCAGATATATCATTTGTTATTATTTATTTATTTATATTTTGAGCTACTCGAAGATTCGGTGCTCCAAATCGTCGAGTAGAGTCGCGATGTGCCACGTAGGATTAATGACCTACTCAACGAGTCCGAGAGCCGACTCGCCGAGTAGGCGCATGGATGACAAACCCAAAATCCCCGGGTTTGGGGCCTATTTAAAGGCATTTATAGCCTCATTTGCAGCTACCCTTCCTTAAGAGAAAACCCTAAACGACCTTTGAGCCTAGAGAGAGAGTGCTTTACTAATTGTGAGTGTTTGGTACATTTTGTGAAGAGAAGAGAAGATTTCCAAGCCAAGGGACAAGAGGGTGCTGCTAGATCTGAGGTTCTTTCACTTCAAAGCTTCTGGGAAAGGTATAAAGCTTGCAACTTTTTCATTATTTTGTATAGATCTCATGATTTGGTGAATCTAGGGTTTTTCACCCAAATATGAGGACCTTGAGTGTTGCATGCTCATTGAGAGGGTTGAACTTCAGATCTGGACCATGTGAGGTCCCTAGAGTCCAAAAGTCCCTGCTTTATCCAACCATAATAGTGATATTGAGTGAAAACCCCTTTTTGGGGAGTGTTTTGGCATTTTAAGCTCAAAATGCCATGCATGAACGTAAAGCCTATGACTTTACGTGATAAATGAGCCTTAGGAGTGTAGATCCAGAGTTTGGGAGGTTCTCTGCTCTGAAAATGACTGAATGAGAGATGAGTCTGAATGGACTCGCCGAGTCAAGAAGCCAACTCGACAAGTCGGATAGGGTTGTCCCGATGGTTTTGATCGTGAAGCAACTCAGCGAGTTGACGGGTCGACTCGGCGAGTTGACGGGTCGACTCGGCGAGTTGAGGGAAACTTTTGAATGATTATGTGGATGGCGACCAGACTCGTCGAGTCCCATGAGTGCACTCGACGAGTAGGGTCAACATTGACTGTTGACTTAAGTTTGACTTCTGTTGACTTAGGGTTTGGTCAACCCTATCTTTGGGAAACCATGTAGGGGAAAATTGGTCTTTTCCCACTTCAAGAGAGAGAGAGAGAGAGAGATAGAGAGAGAGATAACTTAGTAAAATGTGTAATTTAAAGAGTTAATTAGATATAATTATCTTATGTGATTAGGAGGAGGCTAGACTTGGTGATTCGTGTACGAGAGTATTCCTTCACTTAGCTTACTTACAAGGTGAGTCTTCTCAATATACTTACCAAGAGTGGTATCTTTACGTGATTCAGCTGTTTTATGTGTTTATCTGTGTATTGTAATATTCTGCATTATGTCTTGTGATTATTGTTCAATATTGTTGCTATGAGTTTACTGAGTGGGAACCGGAGGGTTCCACTGAGACACATTGACCGGAGGGTCTTATTGAGTTATGGCCTAGAGTGGCTAATGAGTCGTGTTTGTTATTTTGGGGAACTCACTAAACTTTGTGCTTACCGTGTTATGTGTTATGTGTTTCAGGTACTTCTCAGGATCACGGGAAGGCGTCGGATTGATTGTACACACACCGGAGATTGTTTTATGATTTAGAGGATCCTGGAGTTTTATACACTGTTTTCTTTTGAACATGAATTTTGGTGGATTGACAATGTGGCATTTTGTGGTTATTTATTAAAATTAATGTGTTATAAAAAGTAAAAAATTTGGTTAAAATTTTACGTCGTTACAAGTTGGTATCAGAGCCTTGGTTTGCGGGATCCGGATGCACCTCCGGGTGTGTTTGGACTCAAAATGGGGATTTGAGAAGAATTTTCAAAAGGAAAGAATTTTTCCAAAACAAGAATGAGTTTTAAGGGAAAACAAGTTGAAGCGGTGTGTACAATCAGCCAGAGCCCGAACGGTGATTTCCCAAAATACCCTTACCTTTGTGTTATAAGATATTCATGACGTATTTTACTAAGATTGCATGCTAGGGAATAGGCTAGTATTTCATATTCTAGGGCTAGAGTTGCCTGATTTGTGATGCCTTAGCCTAGGAGATATTTTGATCAGTATTATCTGTTATTGCCTGAGTATGTGTCGAGTTCTGAGCCGGGAGATGATCTAGGAAGAGATACTTAGATGAGCTTAAGAAAGGGGTCTTCTGAGAGAGTAGCTTGGGATCTATAAGGATGAGTAGTCAAGTGTGATTATGATCAAGCGAGTCTCTGATGATTTTGTGTTGTGTTTCAGAGACATCATGGTAGGTACACGCCATAACACCGGGAGCAGTGGGACTTGTGATGATGAGATTCACATGATTATTCACGAGTAGGTGGTCGTAGCTATTCAAGCGGAGATTCCTGAGATGTTTGGGTTTATTAAGACAACTTTGATTGAGACTTTTGATGAGCGGTATGCCGCTGTTACTGAGGCCGCTGTTACTGCAGCCACCGCAGCTGCCAGACTACAGGGAGTTGACTCGTTGCTGTACCGGGAATTCAACAACACGAAGCCACTGGAGTTTGATGGGGCTCAGGATCCGATTGCTGTGATGAGATGGATATCTGATATCGAGGGTTGTTTCTACACTTGTTCATGCCCAGAGCATTTGAGAGTACGGTTCGCGCTGAATCAGCTTCGCTTGGGAGCGAAGGACTGGTGGAAGTTTGTGACAGCGAGTTTCACCCCTGCAGAGCATGTCGCGGTGACTTGGGAGAGATTTGTTGGGATGTTCCGAGATGAGTATGTTCCCCCTGTGGAAAAGTAATGGTTGGCCCATGAGTTTTTGTCTCTTAGACAGAAGACAGAGTCGGTGACTGTGATTACACAGATGTTTCTGGAGAGGGCGTTGTTTTGCCCCGAGCATGTGGTGACTGAACAGGCTCGCATGAGTTGGTACTTGAGCATACTAAGGAGGGATATTCGGGAGTTCGTGGCGAACTCGTCTTACCATACATTTTCCGAGCTGCATTGGAATGCCATAAGAAGAGAGATCGAGCTAGAGACTCAGGCGAGGGAGGACGTGGAGTCTCAGGGGAGAAACCGGCGGCCGGTGCAATCACAGTCTGCAGCCAAGCGGGCTAAGCCCGCTGATCCGAGACCAGGAGGCTAGAAGGGTCGCACTTGTGGCAAGTGCGGCAATAATCACGAGGGATCATGTCGAGCAGGGATTTGCTACAAATGTGGCACGGAGGGGCATATGGCGAAGGATTGCCCCAAGGGTTTTGCAGTCTGTTTCCACTGCAATCAGACCGACCATCAAAAGGTCGGGTGCCCTCAGCTTGTTTAGGGATCAGCCTAGGGTTCCACTCCTGCTGCATTGCGTGTTACTGATGTTAGGTCGGTGAAGGCTGAGGTTCCGAAGGCTCGTGGGAGAGCTTTCCAGTTGACAGCGGAGGAGGTCCGCGCGGCACCGAATGTTGTGGTTGGTATGAATTTCTCTATTTATTCACATATTTACTCTGCGCTTCTTTTTATAATTATCCTGTGCTATATTTAGGTACATTTCTTGTGAGTTCTGTACCTGCTTTAGTGTGATTTGATTCGGGTGCGAGTCGATCCTACGTATCCATAGCATTTGGTCGTCAGATTGGCAACCAGCGTGAGGTGTTGAGTCGACCTCTGATGGTTTCTATAGCAGATGAGCATGCAGTTTTTGCTACCGAGGTGTTCCGAGGATGCGTGCTGGAGATTTTTGGCGTCATATTTCCGATCGACCTGGTACCGATCGCGATGGGTGATGTCTGTGTCATCGTGGGCATGGATTGGTTGAGCTTTTTGGAGCAGTGATCGACTGCGAGCGTCAGTTGGTGACTATACGAGACCCTAGTGGGTGAGTGCTTACAGTGTATGGCGAGGGTACCAGATCTGGGTAGGCTTTCTGCTCTGCCGCCAGGGCAAGGCAGAGTTTACAGCAGGGTTGTATGGGATTCCTGGCGTATGTGATGGATTCGCGGACCGTGTCAGAGAGGCCGAGTCATGTATCCGAGGTTCTGATAGTATGCGAGTTCCCTGATGTTTTCCCCGAGGAGTTACCGGGTGTGCCACCCGAGAGTCAAGTGGAGTTTCGGATTGATTTGGTTCCGGGGGCGGCACCTATCGCCAAGGCACCTTATCGCCTTGCGCCGCCAGAAATGCAGGAGTTATTCTCGCAGCTTCAGGAGGTACCGGGGAAGGGATTTATTCAACCGAGTAGCTCGCCTTGGGGAGCGCCGATATGTTTTTTTTCAAGAAAAAGGATGGTTCACACCAGATGTGCATTGATTACCGGGAGTTGAACAAGTTGACAGTCAAGAACCGTTACCCACTTCCAAGGATTGACGATCTATTCGATCAGCTGCAGGGGGCATCCTGGTTCTCTAAGATTGATTTGAGATCCGGGTATCACCAGATGAGAGTGTGCGAGGAGGATATTCAGAAGACGACCTTTAGAACTTGTTATGGGCATTACGAGTTCGTGGTGATGCCTTTTGGACTCACCAACGCACCAGCAACATTCATGGATCTCATGAACCAGGTGTGTAGGCCAATGTTGGACCGGTCGGTGATCGTGTTCATCGACGATATCTTAGTATATTCGAGATCTAGAGAGCAGCATGTGGAGCATCTGCGAGAGGTTCTTGGGGTTTTAAGGTTAGAGAGGCTATATGCCAAATTCTCCAAGTGTGATTTCTGGTTGTGAGAGGTCCAGTTCTTGGGACATCTCGTTAATCAGAATGGAATATTGGTCGATCCGGCCAAGATTGAGGAGGTTATGCGATGGGAGGTGCCGAGATCCCCATCCGAGATCAGGAGTTTTCAGGGATTGGCCGGCTACTATCGGAGATTTATCAGGGATTTCTCCAAGATTGCAGTTCCTCTCACCAAATTGACCCGTAAGGGTGTTGCTTTTGCTTGGGGGCCTAAGCAGCAGTCATCATTCGAAACTCTTCGCCAGAGATTGTGCGAAGCTCCGGTGTTAGCCCTTCCGGAGGGAGTGGAGGACTTTGTGGTCTATTGCGATGCGTCCATCTCAGGGAAGGGTGCAATGTTGATGAAGAGGGGTCACATGATAGCTTATGCTTCGAGGCAGCTGAAGCCTCACGAGACGAGGTACCCCACCCATGATTTGGAGTTAGGGGCGGTAGTGTTCGCCCTCAAGATTTGGTGTCATTACCTTTATGGTGTTCGGTATACCATATACACGGACCACAAGAGCCCGAAGTATCTCATGGATCAGCCCAACCTAAATATGAGACAGAGGAGGTGGTTGGATGTGGTAAAAGAGTACGACTGTGAGATCTTGTACCATCCGGGCAAGGCTAATGTGGTAGCTGACGCCCTGAGCCGTAGATCAGAGAGTGCTCCGATCCGAGATGTATGTATGAGAATGATAGTGATGACTCCAATCTTCGATACCATTCGAGAGGCCCAGGTGGAGGCCATGAGACCGGAGAACCGCAAAAGGGAGTGGGTGATTGGGCAGGTGTTCGAGTTTGCGACAGATAGTCGAGGGCTAATGACTTTCTGGGGGCGGATTTGGGTACCCTATACTGGCGGAGCACGCCGTATTCTGATGGAGGAAGCACATAAATCGAGATTCTCGATCCATCCAGGGGTCACTAAGATGTACTTGGACCTGAAGAGAGACTATTGGTGGCCCTGTATGAAGAGGGACGTGGCTAGGGTAGTCGAGAGGTGCTTGACCTGTCGTCGGGTTAAGGCCGAGCAACAACGTCCTCATGGCAAGTTGCAGCCACTAGAGGTTCCCCAGTGGAAGTGGGAACAGATTTCCATGGATTTTATCACCAAATTACCGAGGACCGCGCGATGTGTCGATGCAATTTGGGTGATTGTGGACCTGTTAACGAAGAACGCTCACTTCCTTGCTATTAGTGAGAGTTCTTCTGCAGAGAAATTGGCAGAGGTATATGTAAGAGAGGTGGTAGCTCGGCATGGAGTGTCGACGTCGATAGTGTCAGATCGGGATGTGCGCTGTACTTCCAGGTTCTGGAAGAAGTTTCATGAGGAGTTGGGTACGAGATTGCACTTCAGTACAGCCTACCACCCACAGACAGACGGGCAGAGTGAGCGGACGATTCAGACGCTCAAGGACATGCTTCGAGCATGTGTTATGGACTTCGGTGGAAGTTGGGACACATATCAGCCCTTTGCTGAGTTTTCTTACAACAACAACCACCATTCCAGTATTGGTATGCCTCCTTTCGAGCTCCTTTATGGGAGAAATGTGTCAGACTCCTATCTATTAGGGAGAGGTAGGGCAGCGAGTGATGGGTAGCACTGAGATAGTGCTCAAGATGTCTGAGCAGATTCAGCAGGTCAGGCAGAGGTTACTGACGACCAGAGTCGCCAGAAGAGTTACGCAGACATGCGACGATCCGAGCTTGAGTTTCAGGTTGGAGATTTTGTTTTTCTGAAGGTATCCCCTTGGAAAGGGGTGATTCGATGCATGAAACGGGGCAAGCTTGGGCCCCGATACATTGGTCCTTTCAGGGTGACCGCCAGAGTGGGTAGGGTAGCGTACCGTTTGGAGCTACCTGCGGAGTTGTGTCAGATTCATAACACCTTCCATGTGTCTCAGCTGAGGAAGTGTGTAGCCAACGATACGTCGGTAGTACCATTAGAAAACATTCAGGTGGATGCGAGCCTGAATTACATTGAGAGACCAATTGCGATCATGAATCGAAAGGTGAAGGTTCTGAGGAACAAAGAGGTACCCCTGGTTCAAGTCCAGTGGCAACATCGGAGAGGGTCCGAGTTGACGTGGGAGCCGGAGTCCGAGATGCGAGAGCAGTATCCAGAGTTATTTTCAAATCATGACTTCGAGGGCAAAGTCTGATTCTAGTGGGGGAGAGTTGTAACATCCAAACTTCCAGGTATATCATTTGTTATTATTTATTTATTTATCTTTTGAGCTACTCGACGAGTCGGTGCTCCAACTTGTCGAGTAGAGTCGCGATGTGCCACGTAGGATTAATGACCTACTCGACATGTCCGAGAGCCGACTCGCCAAGTAGGCGCCGGGATGAGCAACCGTAAATCCCCAGATTTGGGGCCTATTTAAAGGCACTTATAGCCTCATTTGCGGCTACCCTTCCTTGAGAGCAAACCCTAAACGACCTTTGAGCCTAGAGAGAGAGTGCCTTGCTAATTATGAGTGTTTGGTACATTTTGTGAAGAGAAGAGAAGATTTCCAAGCCAAGGGACAAGAGGGTGCAGCTAGATCTAAGGTTGTTTCACTTCAAAGCTTATGGGAAAGGTATAAAGCTTGCACCTTTCTCATACTATAACACGTACATAGAGTAGCATACTATAACACGTACATAGAGGAGCATACTATAACAAGTACATAGAGGAACATACTATAACAAGTACATGGAGGAACACACCACACTAAGTACCGGGAAAAAATCATGTTAATATATCTTTCCGGGTTTGCATTGACACTGGTACGATTTCACGTACCAGGACTAGCAGGCACGAGGTGATAAACTTAATAATATATCTTTCCGGGTTTGCATTGACACTGGTACGATTTCAAGTACCAGGACTAGCAGGCACGAGGTGATAAACTTAATAATATATCTTTCCGGGTTTGCATTGACACTGGTACGATTTCACGTACCAGGACTAGCAGGCACGAGGTGATAAACTTAATAATATATCTTTCTGGGTTTGCATTGACACTGGTACGATTTCACGTACCAGGACTAGCAGGCACGAGGTGATAAACCTAATAATATATCTTTCCGGTTTGCGTTAACTTTAGTACGATTACACGTATCTAGGTTAGCAGACACGAGGTGATAAAATATAATAATATATCTTTATGCTTACAAACGAGTTCACATTTAAACCTTTACTTAACTAACTTGAGATTAAAGGGAAAAAGACTCCCCGAGGTGTGTTGTCCATTTAATACCACCTGGAGTCTGTATTTTATTACAAAATGACTCCCCGAGGTGTATTGTACATTTAATACTACCTGGAGTCGGTATTTTATTACTTTATAACCAGTAGTGTCACTGCTGAGGTAAAATATTATTTTCCCTATTACATTTACTTTGTGAACTTCTCACATATTCATTAATGTAGGAACTATATTTCGTTAATGAGAGTCTCACTCGGGAAAATACACACTCATACAAGAAACAAACATACATAACATTTGATGCCTTAGTAGAAGGCTACATTTAGAAGAAAGGACCATAATGCTAACCTTATGATTCCTTAATGTATACATCAAAGGATACATATATATCAAAAGGATCCCACAGGTAATAGGATGTGTGCTCTCCACTCCATTTCCTATTCCTCGTTTGGTTGTGGGCTTGGAACAGATTCGCCCAGTCTATTATCTATTTGATTCTAGATATATATGTCCAGTATACATTGATTCATCATAAGGGTACCAGGTATGGGTCAAGTCATACGACACAGAGTCGATGCACAGTTTTCTAGTACGGAACATACTTTCCAAATCAAAACTTTTGGTATACAAAACTAGAAACTTACCAGTTAAGGGTTTAATCCATTTTATTAAACCAGTATAATTTAAAGGACCTTAGGTGATTAACTCTATAATACTTTAGTTTATACATCATGGGTATATATCATTAATATCCAATAGGTAGTTGGATGTGTGTTTTCCACCTTACTTCATGTTCCTTGTTTGGTTGTGGGCTTAGGGCAGATTCACCCAATTAACTCTCTATCCGATATTAGATCATATATAGCTAGTATAAACTAAGTGATTATAGAAGTAATCACTGGGGTCACCATTTTATTATAAGAGATAAGGGTTTTCTTAATGAATCTTTTCATTAAATATAAAGAAACCATTACAATTAACTCCATGAGTAACAAGTGAACACGCCAGAGTTATATACAACAATGATCTAACAAACAATGGAATGTGTGCTATCCGCCTTACTCCCTGTTCCTTATTGATGGTGAGCTTAGGGCAGATGCGCACAATCGATTGCCTGTTTACTATGAGTTTTATATCACTTGTATACATTTAGTACTCATAGAAGGGATTGTAGGATCATTTTTACGTATCTTTCATCAAAGTAGGAAATATAGGATTTCCTAAGAGGAACATGCGAAGTTTTCTAAATAGAACTTACAACTCACTACATTTTTCAACTACATTTTCAACAGCATTTTACTACAACATTTTAGAACTTACTTACATCACTAAAATCTTATAAACTCACCAGCTTAATTGCTGATCAACTCTTTCAAATAACTTGTATTCTCAGGAGCCTAGTAGACAGGTACTCGTACTGGGACTCAGAAGATGGAGCAGTATAGCTTCAAGTCTTGTTTGTTATTTGTTTATGTATTCTATGTTTCATGAACACACACTTTGTAAACACTTTCCTTCTAATGAAATGGTTGTTTATTACTTTGATTACTATGATGCATGTCTTGTGATACTGAACATGACGTCCTCCACCCCACAACGTTTCCGTCGTTCCGGTTTTGGGGTGTGACAGAAGCCAACTCGACGATTCGGATAGCGTTGTCCCGATGGTTTTGATCGTGCAGCAACTCAGCGAGTTGACGGGTCAACTCGGTGAGTTGAGGGAAACTTTTGAATGATTCTATGGATGGCGAGCAGACTCGTCTAGTCCCATGAGTGCACTTGACGAGTAGGGTCAACATGGGCTGTTGACTCGAGTTTGACTTCTGTAGACTTAGGGTTTGGTCAACCCTGTCTTTGGGAAACCATGGAGGGGAAAATTGGTATTTTCCAACTTCAAGAGAGAGAGAGAGAGATAACTTAGTAAAATGTGTAATTTAAAGAGTTAATTAGATATAATTATCTTATGTTATTAGGAGGAGGCCAGACTTGGTGATTCGTGTACGAGAGTATTCATTCACTTAGCTTACTTACGAGGTGAGTCTTCTCACTATACTTACAAAGAGTGGTATGTTTACGTGATTGAGCTGTTTTATGTGTTTATCTGTGTATTGTAATATTCTGCATTATGTCTTGTGATTATTGTTTAATATTGTTGCAATGAGTTTACTGAGTTGGAACCGGAGGGTTTCACTGAGACACATTGACCTTTGGGTCTTATTGAGTTATGGCCTAGAGTGGCTAATGAGCCGTGTATGGTATTTTGGGGAACTTACTAAGCTTTGTGCTTACCGTGTTATGTGTTATATGTTTCAGGTACTTCTCAGGATCACGGGAAGGCGCCGGCTTGATTGTACACACACCGGAGATTGTTTTATGATTTAGAGGATCCTGGAGTTTTATACATTGTTTTCTTTTGAACATGAACTTTGGTGGATTGACAATGTGGCATTTTGTGGTTATTTATTAAAATTAATGTGTTATAAAAAGTAAAAAATTTGGTTAAAATTTTACGTCGTTACAGACATCAATGGCATGTCATTACAGTCATTATTTGATTAATTCATAATTGGTTGGTGTTCAAAGATTTTATCAACTTGTTTAACATAATAATCATCAAAGGTGAGATTAAATGTTTCTTCGATTTTTCTTGTTCTTGTTTAACACCCTGTAAGCAACCGAATTGTGCGAATATCCCAAAAACATCCCTTCATCAGCTTTTCACTGAAACTTCGAAAGAGGATCCTTGAGATTCATGATAAAGCACCTGCAACCAAAAACATGGAAAAATTTAACATTTGGTTTACGGTTGTTGATAATTTCATAAGGAGTGATGTTAAAACGACGATGAATAAAGGATCGATTTTGAGTAAAACATGCAGTAGACATTGCTTCAGCCCATAGGTATTGAGGAAGATTCGCATATGTGAGCATTGTTCGTGCAGATTCACAAAGTGAATGATTTCGTCTTTCTGCAAAACCATTCTGTTGAGGAGTGTAAGGTGGAGGGAAATTAGGCAAAATTCCTTTGTCTGTTAAAAACGAATCATGAACTGAGTTCTTAAATTCAGAGCCATTATCACTCTTTATCTCTCGAGCCTTTTTCTTCAAGCTTACTTCAATGTGTTTGATGTAGTCGATCATTGTTTGAGCAGTTTCGGACTTGAGTCTTAGAAAATATACCCATGTAAATCTTGAAAAATAATCAACAATGACTAATATGTATCTCTTTTTGTTGAGAGTCTCAATAGTTGAGGGTCCACATAAATCAATGTGAAGTTATTCAAGAGGCTCAACAATCTTCAAATCAATCACAATAGGATGACCTTGTTTGTGCTGCTTTCCTTGTTCGCAAGCTGCACACAAATTATCATTATCAAATTTTAACACAGGTAAACCTCTTACCAGATCTTGTACCACCAATTTATTTAAACTTTAAAAATTTAAATGTGACAAACGTTAATGCCAATGCCAGCTAATATCGGACGAAGCTTTTGAAAGTAAGCAAACTGAGGGAATCCCAACAATTGGATTGATGTCAAGAGTAAACATGTCTCCTTTTCGTTTGGATTTGAGTAAGACTTCCTTTGTTTCAATGTTCGAAATTACATTGCCTTCTTCGTTAAACACCACTTGATTGCCAGTGCCCACAACTAGTTGCGAAACACTTATCAAGTTATGTTGAAGACCTTCGACATATGCAACTCTGTTGACTGTGAAATTTCCATTTGTGACCTTTCCGTATCCTCGTACATGGCATTTGTTTTTGTTGCCAAATTTGACTACTCCAACATTTTCGAAAGTCCTAAAATCACGAAGATTCTCCTTTCGTCCAATCATGTGATGCGAGCAACCACTATCAATGTACTATTTGTCATCATATTTCTCGTCACTCATGACCTGCAATTAATGAAAGAATTTAGGTCCCCAAGGCTGTTTCGGTCCTTGGTGATTAGTTTGAAAGATACTATGAAACGAAGATCCTTTGATCTATTTACGAACTTTAGGCTTGATATTATCAACTAAGTCAACTTCGTTACTTAAAGGCACATAAATATTCATTGACTTATTCCTTTTTCTTCTCAGTTTGGTTCTCAATAACCTTTGCCTTTGGAAGAGCTTTCCATTGTTTGATAGAAATATTCGACTCTTGTGAAGATGAACTTCATTTCGATGATTCATGCAAATAATTCTCATACTCCTCCTTGATCATTTCTTGAGAAAATTTCGAAGATTGAAATTTCATTCCTTTACCTTCCAACCAATGATTGATATTCTTCACATTTGTTTTCCCTTTAACAAATGAAGAATTTACTGATTATTTTGAGGGTGGATTTGGAAAAGGAGTTTCATTAGGCTTGTAAGATTCGAATTTTCGTCCATGAACATGTAACTTCTCATAGTGTCTTCTTGGTTATCATGTTGTAACATGAGGAATATAACGATTTTGATAACCAACATTATTTCTTTGAAAAATCTTTTAAGAGTTCAAGAATTGATTTGGATGTGACACTTGAAGATAATTCTTTTGTTAATTTGAATGAAAATCATTTTGTTGAAAATTATTTGTTGAAAACCTTTGATTGGATGAATTCTTATGAAAACTCTTTCATTGTTTATTTTGCACATAATTCTCATGATAAGATGTTTGAACAGTAGAATTTGAAGTTGATTTTGAAACATGCTCCTTGTTTATAAAAGAATCTTTTTGAGATTTTGGAGAAAACGAATTCTTTGAAGATTTTGTGAGAATTGGATTATTTATTGGTTTCTTTTCAAAATAAGTATGAACACAGTTAGACACTTTCTTTTCAGAAGATTTGTTAAGCAAAACCTTTTGTTTCTTTCGTGACTCAATGTTATGCCAAAAAAATTTCTTTCGAGCTTGTCTTTTTGAAATTTGGCTTTCTTTTGAAACCTTGTCCACTTGATCTTTAAAAGCTTGAGAATTGATTTTGACATTTTGAGAAACAACTTTATCCTGCTTTGAAACTTCGTTTGAGTTTTTCAGATTTTTCAACCCAAACTTGTTTTGATTTTTCAGTAACTTTGACATTTGTTGATTTTTCAACTTGAGTTTTGTCAGTTTTAACAGTTCAGGTTCGATTTGGTTTTTGACGTTCAAAGGTGTAAGAATTTTTGGTAAGGTTGTTGTCGACAGTACTTTGATTCGAAAATAATACTTCCTTTGACGCTTTCTTATTACCCTCTTCAACCAGTTTGTTTATTTCGGATTTTACACTTTCTCCATTCCCCTTTGTAACAAAAACTTGGTTTGGAAAAACAACATCATCCGAACATTTGAAGTTTGGATAAACCACAGAATTGGGTTCAAGATAGTGAGAACCTTTTTCTTTCATGACTTTGTCGAATTCCTTTGTCTCTTCATACACTTGATCTTCAACTATGCGAGGTATGATATTTTCTTTCGAAATTTTAGGAGCATTCGTCTCTGTTGACATTTCTTCATCATCATCACTATCTGTTTGGCTATTTTTGACAGTTACATGGTCATGATCAACAACTTTCAAAGTTGAAGGTTGATCATTATCAATTTTAACCTCATAATCCTTACCTTTTTCTTTGCCTTTAGCCATTGAAGTGGAATTAATGATACACAACTGAGAACAATCAATAACTTCCTCTTCTTCAATTTCACTAATATTGTCATAATCATCTTCAATATCAGCGTAATTGTTTTGAAGATCAGTTTTTGAATTCTCAGTTCTTTTCAAAATCTTAATTTGTTGGTCATTGGTCAAGGTTTCATTTACAATATCAACTAATTCACTAGCATTCAAACATTCATCAATTTTTACAATTCCATATGCATATCTATTATCTGGAACTTTATCAAAATCAGCAATTGTTTGTTCACAATCGTAGGAAATATAATCAATTATGTCCCTTTCGTATGCTAAAAAGGGCAAGAGTTTCCTATGTTGTTCTTTGCTAATGTCCGAAGAATGATGCAAAGCTGTTAATTTTCCATACAATCTTTTTGTAGAGTTACAATAGATATTTCGTTGTTTTAGCAAAAGCTTAACATCTGCATTAATAGTGTCCCTATCATACATCAAGTTTTTGATTTGCATATCTAAGTATTCGATTTTTATTTTCTTCGAATCTAGCACCTTCTGGATTTCTAAAAGTTGAGTACTTGACTTCTTAGCGTCATTACTAGCAGAATAAAGTAAATCATTAACGTAAGTAACGACTGCATCAAACTCAGACAAAATCGAATCATATGCACTTGAATGAATATTAAAAGATTGTAAGAGAGAACGTACCTAAGAAGTCATTGGAGATTTATGCAAAGATGTGGTCACAAAGCACTTCCTGGTTATCTTTTCTTCTTCTCCTTCCTCATGCACAACAAACATCGCCCCATGAGTAGGGTTGCGCATCTCTTCATTGTCCGAAACTGACGACCAAATTTGATATGTCCCATCTTCTTCGTCTATTCCCCTGGCCACCAATGACAAACCTTTTTCTTTCACACGAACTTCTTCCAGGCTTTCGACGTAATATGCTTCATCTTTCACTTTGTTCTTTTTCTCATCACGCTTACGAAGCATGCAATCAGAGGCCATATGATTTGCGCCATTACTATAATGACAATCAAATCCAGCATCGCCTTGAAGCTTTTTCTCTTTATTTTCCTCTTTTTCACGAACTTCCTTCTTTTCTTCCTTTTTCTCATCACTTCTAGTTTTCCCAACAACACTTCCTTTCACCTCACTATTTTTTGCCCTTGCATTGAATGGCTTCTTAAAGAATATGCAACAGCCTCATCATCGGAATTTACAATCAGACCCTCATCATCCGAACCTTCGTTCTTAGTAGCATCTCTCTCTGCTTCCCTTCCAGTTACTTTTGAAACTAAAGCTAGCGGACCTCCCAAATTAAGCTTCGTTTCTTCAGCAATTTCATGAACTTTGGATTCTTGAGTTTTCAACAGATTGTACAAGTCATTCAAAGAAATGTTATCAACACTTTGTTGAGTCTTTACCATTAAGCTCGCGTTTCGCCATTCCTTGCGAAGTCCCATAACAAACGTCAGATTGAACTCCATAGTTGACCTGGTGATTCCATATCGATTGCACGTGTAAATTAGCTCATTCAGACGATTGTAGTACAATTTGATAGATTCACCATCTTTTTGTTCGAATTCTCTTAATTCAACCAGACAATTTTTCATTGAATTGATTTTTGTCTTTTCATTCCCTTGAAACTTTTCCTTTAAAGTGTTTCACATGTCTTTAGCAGTTTTACAACTACGAACGTAATTGTAAACAATAGGAGGTAGAGCACCTCATGCATTTCTTCTCATTCTTCACCATTTTTTCAGAAATCTCTTGAACATTTTGATTATTGGAAGAAGTTCCAATATTCTAAACTGCAGGAGGTGGATGACCATCACCGGTAATACACTTCCATAACTTTTCATCGATTCCATTCAAATAGTCTACCATCCGATCAGCCCACTGATCATAATACTCGGGTATCAGCATCGGAATTTTCGTCGATGAACCAAGGATATGAGAATAAGACGTCATCGTGTTCATGTTGAAGTTCGCCATTAACGTACGGACATAATTTGAGAAATCCTTGAATTTGAAAAAAAATTAAACATATAAAACTCTTGATAATTACCAATCGAACACTTGAATTAGAAACTAGAACGCATAATCGATTCACAACAGTAGATCTAGAATGAATTTCTAATGCAAAAGAGCGGAAAATTGAAATCTAGAACGAGACTCAAAACTTCTGTCAAATTTAGAAAAACAGATCAAATTTGTATGAATCCTTCTATTATACCAAATGTAGTTGCAATTAAATCGAGATTGAATATCTAAATCAGAGTAAAGTATGATTGAAGAACACAAGAAGTAAATATAATCTGTTTGGCTCAAATTAGCTTTCAACGAGTACAGAGAGTTTTAGACAAGATTACATGAATGAGCAAAAGTGAAGTCCTTATCTACTCTAGTACACTTCCCTATTTATATGAAAGATGAAAGCGAACAATAAATAAAATGGGCTATTACACTAGACTGCGTACATTAAGATGCCCTTGTAATAAACTTACAAACTAACGAAGCTATGTAAAAGATTCGACACCTCACAACAAAATTGACCTCTACAATAACAATTGAATAATAGAGATGAAATCATTACAAACATTGTATTGATAATTAATATTTATATTGAGTTCGAATCATTGATTTACTCCAAAAGCATACAACAAAAATATAAGACGTAACAATACTAAACTCCGTCTTCACAAAACATGTGCGGGTACCTGTCTAATGATTTCCTGAGAATACAAGTGGTTTTGAAAAAGTGTCAACATTTAAGTTGGTGAGTTGATAAGCATTTTGTATGAGAAAGGTATGTCTTTGATCCTTGAAAATGATAGTGTGTTCTTCCAGAAAATCCAATATTTTCTTTTAGATGTAATGTAGTCTTAAACACCCTACGACTGAAAATGTATATGTATTGTTGTACTCTGAAGTAGTATAATGTAGTTTTATATCTTTATATAACCGTTTGTAGTATGTTTCCGGAAATGTAAACTGTATTGTACTAGAGAATAGTGTACTGTAGTTGTATATGTGTAAAACATTTTGAATGTATGTTTCCAGAAATGTAAACTGTATTGTACTGGAAAATAGTGTCATGTAGTTTTATATAAATAAAACTATTTGAAGATATGTATGTATTCGTAAACCAAACGTTTTATTAATACTTATTGCGAGTGTTTATTATAACCATGCTAACGACCAGTGGTATGCACGACGTTCTTCAAGCGTTGGAATGGTACGACATTTGTCACCCCAAACCTGTCGGTCCAACTGTAGCTAACAGTTTAGGTGTGGGATTGTCAGTCCTGTATACATCTATACACAAGTGTCACGCTCTCCCTGCAAGAGACTCTGGTTATAATTCAGGACTTTATTATGTACTCTGGTAGGTACAATGAAGTAGTGGCTCACAATCCTGTATTAATAAGTTTACGTAGAGTGTAATGAAATCTCTTTTTCTTGTAACTGTATGTATCATCCTTTCATAGTGTTTACATAGCGTAAAAATAATTATACTTTTAAAAAATTATATTTATTGTCCCAAAAAGGGTAAAATAGTGTGAATATTCCACAAACTATACCTATCATAGTTTATACAAATGTTTCGTTGAAATAATGAATCCTTTTTATGTTATTATTAATTTACCATGATAATAAAATGAATTGAAATAATTATATATGCATGTTTATATAATTATACCATTTTTGCTCAACATATTACAAAAGGGTTAAAGTCTTATAAACTATTTTAAATATAGTTTATTTATTGAAATCCAATTGTATGTTTCATATATATATATATATATATATATATATATATATATATATATATATATATATATATATATATATATATATATTGTAAGAAAAACCATAGCGTATTTGTACGAAAGATTTGTATGTATACGTTCCTGCACTTGGTAATAAAGATATTTCATGTAATTTTAGCATTCTCGCATAAAATATAAGAAAGAATATATAAGAAAGAATAGATATTTCAATTCCAGCCGAGGGTTCTCGGTCCAAAAAGGGTTTTCGGTCTGAAGGTGGGACCTCGCATGATTTCGGCCACTTTGAGATTTTGGTCTAGGAATTGTTCTCGATTATGGAATGATTTCGGTTTTGGCATGGGTTTTTGATTCCAAAAGCCAAAATCCCTAAAGGCAACTTGAATTCTTATTATTTAATTTTTAACTATTTGATTTTTATTGGCATAATTGACTTTTGGTTGAATTTATTTGACTTTTATTGATCCGAGATAATCGGTTGTTACACTAGTACGCTGGGCATACACTTATGTACGCGGGGCGTACTAAGGTCAGGAGGAAACCCTAAATTTTAGGGTTTGGGAGGTATTTAAGCATCCCTATGGCACATTTCTCTCCACCTTTTTAGCCTCCACATCCTTTGAGACGTTTTTGCAAACCCCTAGCCCCTTTGTGTGTGCTTTAAGCTCAAGAGTGTGTTTTTGGTGTGTTTAAGGAACAAGAAGTTGCATTAAGAAGCCTTGAAGTGGAAGCAAGCTTGTCGATCTGGGATCTTTGCTTTCTTGTGAAGCTCCAGAAGGTATAAAGTCTATACCTTGATGTCTTGGTTGTTATATCCCTTTTTTGCGTGTTTTATGTTGCTTTTCTTGTCCCAAAGGTCCCATTTTATGCATGTTTGGTTATTGTCGTTTTGAGCTGTCCTTCCAGACCCTAGGAAGGGTCCTAAGCCATAAAAATGAGGTCCCAATGGCTAAAATTGTCTCATGCATCTTGTAGAAGGTCTTAATGTTGGATAAGGTGTCTAAGTCCATAACTATTTCTGGTATGTACTTGTCCCGACCCGGCATGGTCCATTTGGGTTGCATGGCATCATGCATTTGGATAGACTAAATGAGAGAAATAACACTTGTGGTTTATTAATATATTATAAGTTCTAATATATTAATAATATTATTTAATTAGTATTGATCAAGAATTAATCTAGAATTAATTAAGTGATCAAAAGGAGACTAATTAAATATATGGGTTGATTATGTAAATCATCCATAACTTGTATAGTAGGCTAGAAGCTCCATGGGTTATCAAGTTGGGATAAGGTCCATAGAATGCTCCATGGGAGTTACAAACCCATGGGTCATGGAAATGAAGAGCCATATTTCATTAGGGTTTACATGGGGTAACCCTAATGCAACACACTATATAAGCATACTTAGAGCAACCAAAATCGGCTATACTAGTGAGACAAGAGGGCAAGGCCGATTTCAAGTGTTATACATCTCTCT
This sequence comes from Lactuca virosa, assembly GCF_052849685.1. NCBI lineage: Eukaryota > Viridiplantae > Streptophyta > Magnoliopsida > Asterales > Asteraceae > Lactuca > Lactuca virosa. Next base: position 259,202,862 of record NC_136434.1, read on the forward strand.
CAAAGATTATTCCAAGAGCATTTGGTGTTGTGTGAAACATTTGAGGCATCACACTTGGGGTGCAAGGCTCTCAAGGTTTTCATGGAATCAAAACTACTACAAGGTATGTAATCCTAGCCATCTTTTATGATTAAAGTTCCCCATGTATGCTATATAGGATTATGAACCTTGGAAAAAGTATTTTGCATGTATTTTAGACAAACATAGATCCAAGGTTTTCTAGGGTTGCATGTACACTTAGGAGTGTTAGAATGCTCAAAACCCATCAGTGGTATCAGAGCCTAGGCTTGTTTTGTTTGATACTTGATGACAAATTGTGAAAAAAACTCGTCTTTATGCATTCTGCAGCATGAACTCGCAGAGTCCATGGCGGGACTCGACGAGTCCATGACCAAACTCATCCTACTCGACAAGTAGGTTCTTGCACTCAACGAGTAGGAGCCCCTGAGTCCAGTTTTTCGAGTTTTGCTGCTGGAAATGGACTAGAAACATTACCCTAAACTGTTTTGGTGTTTTAAAACTTGTTTTAGATGTGTAATGGTTGTTCTAATCCATTTACAATGGCTAATATCAAAATTACATGATTATATGTGTTCATATGTTCTTGGAAATTTTGATAGGACTATTCTTATTCTTATGAGTTCATGATAGATCATAGGAGTTACTTGTTTAAATGCTTAATTCATGATCTTTATGTGTTCTAATGGAGTCCATAACTTGTCCTCAAGTTATGGATAACCAAAAGTCACTTTGTATTAATTCCATTAAAAGAACACATAAGTTACAAAAATGAAGAGCCTTCATTTTAATAACTCATAAGTTATGAATTGAAAGGTTTTGTAGAGTTACAAAACTTGCCCTCAAGTTTTGGAACATGTAAAGTCATCTAATAAACTTTAGTTCCAACCCCTAGAATTTTAAAAGTTAAAATTCAACCCTTATACGTTATAATATTATAAGTTTAATAATATATATATATATATATATATATATATATATATATATATATATATATATATATATATATATATATATATATATATATATATATATATATATATATATATATATATATATATATATATATATATATATATATATATATATATATGTATAAGATCAAGTCGTTTTACCATTAGTAGGCCTCATTCACGAAGCCAATCTATAAGGGGGTATAAGGTTGTTGCCTATAAAATGGCAGCTTAATGGGTGTCCACTCTCACCCACCACTTCCTTGACTGGTGGAGGGTCGTTAGCCGAACGGGTAGGACAATGACTTAAAATTCTCACTAAAAGTATAATGATTATTATAAAGTAACCAAATGTTTTTTGTAAATTCCCAATCCTAGTTACTTTAGGAAAAATGTGAATAAGGTGCTAACCCATGAAATTACACTTTGCACTTTGATTAAGTCGTTAGTGGAGCATGTGTGGTTAACCGGCACACTAACTTGGACTTAACAAGGTAGGCAAAGGGTGACTTAAGGTTTTTCATAGGTCGGTGGAGCATGTGTGGTTAACCGGCACATCGATTAAGTGAAAAACATTAAGGGTACCAAGTAATTTGCATGGTTACTTCACACCTTGTTTTGTGATCCTCGGTATCCCAGTCACAAAACATGAAGGGCACACTCAAGATTGAAACATGCCATTGAAAAGTTCAATGAATCTCAAAAGAATCTAGGAGTTTCTAAAAACCAAATAAAACCTAATAATTTATATGGTGGAAATTGGTGAATCGTTATTCACCTACCTTTCAAATATGTTATAGCTTGGATTACGGCATCCCTCTTCTAAGTTATAATATATTCTGATTGGATCCTAGCCTTAATATTACATTTAGGTGTTCTATTAAGGACTATCTTTATATCTAAACTAAACTTGTCTTTTCTTCTTTTCAGATGTCTTCCAACAATGTTGCTTCTGGGCTCAAACCCTACCGGCTCCTTCTCTCTCATGAACCTTTTGTGGGAGAGTCATCTTTGATGGATCCAACTTTACAGATTGGATCAGGAACATCAGGATGGTCACTCGTTATGAGAACAAATAATATGTTCTCGACAAGGAGCTTAAGGTACCTGAGCCAACTGCTATTCCTGAGAAGCTTGCTGAATATGAGGCACATGAAAGAGATGCTACCAAAGTGGCATGCATCATGATGGCCACTATAACAACCGAGCTCCCAAAGTCCTATGAGGACTACTATCTTTTTGAGATGCACCAGGATTTGATGGACCGCTACCATCAGAGTGTTCGTCATGAGCGATATGAAATCATCTCCTCCATGATAACAACCTGAATGAAGGATGGTGAACCCATCACGGGCCACATGCAGAAAATGCAAAGGTACGTGGACTGTTTAATGAAGCTGAATGTGAACTTCCCAGAGGAGTTAGCAATAGATATCATTTTGCACTCCTTACCATCGTGTTATGATCAATTCCGCATGACATACCACAGGAACAAGGAAGAAGTCACCCTCAGCAAACTTCAAGGACTCTTGAAGACCGCCAAAAGTGGTCTTAAACGTAAGTCGGTTGTTACCACTCCTACTCCTACTCCAAACTCCGCACTTGTCCTGGCAATCGGGAAAGGTAGAGGGAAGAAGAGGAAGAACCCTTCGAAGGGTACCAAGGGTAAGACCCTTGATGGCTCCTCTTCAAGCGGAACCAAGAAAGGTTTCGTCACTCCTTCTTCTGATCCCAAAGAGGTTGAATGCTTCTACTGCCATGAAAAGGAGCACTGGAAGCGGAACTGCCCAAAGTACCAGCAAGATTTGAAGGATGTGAAAGTAAAACCCAACCATGCAGGTATTTATACTATATTATCTAATAACTCACCCTATCTAACTATTGGGTCCTTGATACCGGCTGTGGTATTCATATTTGTTCAAATTTGCAGGGACTAAGAAGAAGTGAAAATGTGGAGCATGGAAGGATAAACTTAATCATGGGGAATAGGAAAGCTTCACCTGTCACCAAGATTGGAGTTTATACTTTGTTGCTAAGTAGTAGGTTTACTATAGATTTGAATAAATGTTATTATTTGCCTGAAATGGCAAGTAATATTATTTCCTTTCATGCTTTGTACAAACAAGGGTTTACCTTTTCTTTTGATAATGAAGTTGGTGGAATAAATGCTTTCTTTAATAATGTGTTTTATTTTAAAGCATTACCTTGTGATGGTGTGTATGAAGTTATGTATGTTGTAGATAACTTAGGAAATAATGTGTTGTGTATTGATTCTACTAATGATAATAACTTGGATAAAGCATCATTATGGCATTGTCGTCTTGGACATGTAAGCAAGAAACGCATAGGCCAACTCCAAAAGGATGGAGTCTTGGAGTCATTTGACCTAAAGTCAGATGATAGTTGTGAATCATGCTTACTTGGAAAAATGTCAAAGTCACCCTTCACAGGTTCCTGTTCTAGGGGTGAAGGTTTGTTGGATCTAATGCACACAGATGTGTATGGAGCCTTCAAAACTGCCACAAGGGATGCTAATCGTTATTCTGTGACTTTTACGGATGATTATAGTAGATATGGATATGTCTACTTAATCAAGCATAAGTCAGAGACTTTCGAAAGGTTTAAAGAGTTTAAACAGGAAGTCGAGAATCAATTAGGCAGGAACATTAAGATGCTTCGATCCGATCGTGGTGGTGAGTATGTTAGTACAGAGTTCGTCGACTATCTTAGGGAATGTGGGTTTGTCTCACAATTGACACCTCCCAGGACACCACAGTTGAATGGTGTAGCTAAGAGGCGTAATCGAACCTTGTTGGACATAGCTCGTTCCATGATGATTCGAGCTTTGCTACCAATCTCATTATGGGGGTATGCCTTAGAGACTGCCGCCCATATCCTTAATCTGGTCCCTACAAAGAAGGTTGCCAAAACACCTCACGAGATGTGGACTGGAAAAGTTCCTAATCTAGCCCACATCAAGATTTGGGGTTGCGAAGCTTTCGTGTGACGTGACACTCACGATAAGCTCGAACCTTGAAGTGAGAGGTGTATTTTCATCGGCGTCCCACAGAAATCCTTTGGTTACCTCTTCTACAGACCTAGTGAGAATGTGGTCTTTATAGCAAGGAGGGCTGTCTTTCGAGAGAGATAGTTCATGTCACACCCCCAAACCAGAACGGCGGAATCGTTCGAGGGCGGATGACTTCATGTAGTATCGTAACAGTTGAATACATAGTAAAGAACGTAAACCAACCATCATATATATAATTTAAAAGTTACATCGTTGAATAATACTTGTTTCAAAACAAATTACAATATGATGATAAAATGAGTTTTAAACTGACGCCTTAGCGTCACTTCTCCAAAAGCTGAAGTTACCTATATTACTGAATCCCTGAGAAACACAAGTAGATTTGAAAGAGTAGATCAGCATTTAAGCTGGTGAGTTCATAAGTATTTAATGTAAATGTTTGTATAAATCTGAATGAATTGTTTGTATATGTTTGAAAACTCCTAGAAAATCCTATATTTCCTACTAGTATAAAAGTAGTCTTCTGCCAAGACCCAACTGATTTGAATGTTTGCTTTTAGAAATCCAATGTTTTTCCATAAATATGTGGTAGTTTAAAAGTTCCAAAACTGAAATGCAAAAGTGTTTTTCGTGCCTAGAGTAGTAGATTTATGTATGTATAAAATCACTAAGGCATTTGATAACCCCGTAAATCGACGTGCTTTTAATACTCCATGTGAGCTTTATAACCATGCTATTGACCCAGACTGCCTGTAACAACGTTCTTCAGGCGTTGGAATGTTATGACGATTGTCACCCCAGACTTGCCAGTCTAACTGCAGCTAACAGTTTAGGTGCGGGATTGTCAATCCCGTATATATCTATACACAAGAATCACACTCTCCCTACAAGAGATTATGGTATATAATACAAGACTTTAACTGCATACTTGAAAGTACGTGAAGTTGAATGTCTCACAAAACATAGTATCAAATAGATTTACGGATGAAAAGTCCATTTGTTCTTGTATATGAAACTATTCCCTTGATATAGTATTTATAGTATGTGAAATCTCACGAATATCTAGTAAACTATACCTATTATAGTTTTTCCAAAAGTGTGATTTGTTTGTATATAAATCCTAGTGTAGTGCCAACTTTGTATGTAAAGTATAACATTTGTAATAACATTATTGAACATTTATACTCAATATATAAACAAAGTGTTTCATATTTACTTAACAACATGTTTTATCCCAAAAAGGACCAAGTGTTCTCGTGATATGTTGTATGTGAATGTTTTCGTATGATAGTTATCAATCACATAAGATTGATTATAACAAAAGATTTATGTTATTCACACGAGGATAATCGTGTGTTTACTTGTATTCCCCCCCTTAAAAGTGTATAAAAGCATTTATAAAGCATTTGAAAACGTAGTTATAGGGGTATAAACTCACTTGATTGAAGTGGTTGCTTTGAAGTAGTCGAAAGAAGAATCGAGCAGAACTTTGACTAGAGAGAGTTGAAATCTCAGGATTCCCGGGGATCTCGGGAGTGTAGAACTTCCTTCGGGACTCGAGTATGAAAAACCAGGGCTTCGGGAAGGCTTCTCGCGGTTATCATGTAGAGTAACGGCACTTAGATGGAAAGAGATGAGCACCAAACCCGGCACCCTTACTATTTATAAGGGGTATTTTGAGAATTCACGTCGTGAGCATGGGTGGCTCACGTCGTGAGCTCGACCAGGTCTCCTCCCGTAGACTTGACAACTCGTTGATAGGCTCTGGAACCCATCAGTCACAGACTCACGTCGTGAGTCTGTTTCCCTCACGTCGTGAGGCTGAGTCAGCCTCGGGTTTTGTGTCCTGAACTTGTAAAATCTGTAACTTTCGCGTACTACCTTTGATTTCAACGTTCTTTATATGCACGCGTAGGTGTGAAAAGGCTCTACAACTTTCGTTTAGACTCCATCGGCTAATTTTGATTTTATTTTTATTATATTATTTTTAACAGGCCAGACCTGGAAAAGTCCGTTTAAATTCCATAGCTCCTTCATCGGGTGTCCATTTTCGTCAGACTTTTTACTGTTGTACTCCTATTGTCGGGGTCTTCAACTTTCGTTTAGGTTGTGTCGGCTAAAGACCGCTCGATCTCTATTTCGAGTTTTTAGCTGTCTACTGCCAGGTCAGAAACTTCGAAAATTCATAACTTCCTCATACGAAGTCAGATTTGGGACGTTCTTTTTATGTATGTTCGCGGTTTAAAGATATCTACGACTTTAATTTAGATACCTAAGGCTAAAAAGTGTTTTATTGAAATTTCTCGTTTTATGCTTAACAGCGCTTTACCGGTAGGTGTTTCGAATCTTTGATTGGTCATAACTCCTTCGTTATGACTCGGATTTTAGTGTTCTTTATATTTTTGGAAACCTTATCACGATATCTACCACATAGTGTACCCAAACAGAGCTTTTTGAACATTTCATTTTCGATGATATTCTTATTACTTTACAAAGAGGTTACAAGACTCGACTTTTAGTCATTATAATTACCTGAAATAACGGGTTGTTACATCATCCCCCCGTTAGAGGGAATTTCGTCCCGAAATTAATTACAAAATGAAAGTTTAGGGACTAGGGAAGAGATGCGGATACTTCTGTTGCATCTGATCTTGTCGCTCCCATGTGAATTCAGGTCCCCGCTTAGCATTCCAGCGGACCTTCACTATGGGTATGCGACTTTGTTTTGTTCGTTTAATTTCCCTATCCATGATCTCAACAGGTTCTTCCACGAAGTTGAGGCTCTCGTTGACCTCGATCTCGTTGAGTGGGATTACAAGAGTCTCGTTGGCCAGACACTTTTTCAAGTTGGAGACGTGGAAAGTAGAATGTACGCTACTCAGTTCGCGCGGTAGATTGAGTTTGTAAGCTACTGGGCCGATTCGGGCAAGAATCTCGAAAGGCCCTATGTATCTTGGATTGAGCTTCCCACGCTTTCCGAAGCGTATCAAGCCCTTCCAGGGTGAGACTTTCAAAAGAACGCGGTCTCCCACCTGGAATTCCAAAGGTTTCCTTCGCTTGTCTGCGTAGCTTTTCTGTCGGTCTCTAGAGGCTTTCAATCGTTCACGGATCTGAACGATCATCTCTGTCGTTTCCCGAATGATCTCCGGACCTGTGAGAGTGCTGTTAGGAACTCATCCTTTAGCTAACTGGGTATCACCTACCTCAGCCCAGCACAGAGGGGATCTTCACTTCCGACCATAGAGGGCCTCGAATGGAGCAGCCTTTATGCTCGTGTGATAACTGTTGTTGTAGGAAAATTCCACAAGGGGTAAATGAGTATCCCATGCCTTCCCAAAGTCGATCACACAGGCTCGCAACATATCTTCCAAGGTTTGGATAGTTCTCTCACTTTGTCCGTCTGTCTGTGGATGGTAGGCGGTACTCATGTCCAGCTTAGTTCCTAGGGAACTTTGTAGCGACTGCCAGAATCTCGAAGTGAATCTACTATCTCTGTCCGAGATAATGGATATGGGAACACCATGCAGTCGTACAATTTCCCTAATTGAGATTCTTGTAAGCTTCTCCATCTTGTATCTCTTTGATAGGCAGGAAGTGTGCGGACTTGGTCAATCTGTCGACGATGACCCATATGGTGTCAAGCCCACCCTTTGTCTTGGGTAATTTGGTTATGAAATACATAGTAATCCGCTCCCACTTCCATTCCGGTATCTCTGGCTGTTGTAGAAGACCGGAGGGTTTCTGGCATTCAACTTTGACCTTTGCGCAAGTAAGGCACTTACTCATGAAGGTAGCAATCTCTGCTTTCATGTTAGGAAACCAGTATAGCTTTTTAAGATCCAGATACATCTTATCCGAACCTGGGTGAACGGAATAACGAGTGTTGTGCGCCTTGTTCATGACCAAGTCTCTGAAACCACCGTGTTTCGGTGTCCAGATTCGATCCATGAGATATAAGGCTACGCCACCCTTGACTTCCAAGTTCTTATCCATCCCCCTCAGGGTTTCACTCGCTACATTTTCAAGTGTCAAAGCGTCAAGCTGAGCCTTCTTAATTTGTGTGGACAAGTGTGAATGGATAGTTAGAGTCAAAGATTTGACTCTACGACCAGCGTATTCTTTCCGACTTAGGGCGTCAGCTACTACGTTGGCTTTACCCGAATGATAACGAATTTCGCATTCGTAGTCACTGAGTAGCTCGACCCACCGTCGTTGTCTCATGTTGAGCTCCTTCTGGTCGAATATATGTTGTAGGCTTTTGTGGTCTGTAAAGATTGTGCTTTTTGTACCGTACAGGTAGTGTCTCCAGATCTTCAGAGCAAACACAACTGCTCCTAGTTCAAGATCGTAGGTGGTGTAGTTGATCTCATGTGTCTTTAGTTGTCTCGAGGCATAGGCGATGACCTTACCTCGTTGCATCAGAACACAGCCGAGCCCTTGATTTGAAGCATCGCAGTAGACAATGAAGTCTTCTATCCCTTCGGGGAGGGATAGTATTGGCGCGGTGCACAAGGCTAGCTTGAGCGTTTGGAATGCTCTCTCGTGCTTCTCCTCCCAGTCAAAGGCCACGCCCTTCTGGGTCAGTGCTGTAAGAGGTTTCGCTATGCGGGAGAAGTTCTGAATGAACCTGCGATAGTAGCCAGCGAGACCTAGAAATTGACGAATTTCCGTAGGTGTCTTCGGTGCTGACCAATTCTCAATGGCCTTGATTTTGGAAGGGTCCACGTGAATTCCCTCTTCACTAACTACGCCGCCCAAGAATTCGACTCTTCGGATCCAAAATTCTCATTTCGAGAACTTCGCATAGAGCTTCTCCGCACGAAGTGTTTCTAAGACCTGACGAAGATGTTGACTATGCTCCTCCTTACTACGAGAGTAGATAAGTATGTCATCGATGAAGACAATGACGAAATGATCCAAGTAAGGACGACACACCCTATTCATTAAATCCATGAATACAGCGGGCGCGTTTGTTAATCCAAAGGGCATCACTACAAACTCGTAGTGACCATAACGAGTTCGAAAGGCTGTTTTGGGAACATCTCCTTCCAAGACTCGTAGCTGGTGATACCCGGATCTCAAATCGATCTTCGAGAAATAACTCGCTCCTTGGAGTTAGTCGAACAAGTCATCAATACGTGGAAGGGGGTATCTGTTCTTGATATTGAGCTTGTTGAGTTCCGGGTAATCGATGCACATGCGGAAATATCCATCCTTCTTCTTTACGAACAGGACTGGCGCTCCCCAAGGTGAGAAGCTCGGTCTGATGAATCCTTTGTTGAGTAGTTCGTTTAATTGGCTGGATAATTCCTGCATCTCAGCTGGCGCTAGACGATACGGCGACTTAGCTACTGGGGTAGCTCCGGGGATTAAATCGATTCTGAACTCAACTTGTCGTTCTGGTGGGACTCCGGGAAGATCTTCAGGGAAGACATCAGGAAAATTGCAGACTTCTGGAATGTCTTTGAGATCTTTCACTTCTTTTTCCCTATCTACCACGTGGGCTAAGAAGGCATGATACTCCTTACGCAGGTATTTTTGGGCTTTGACGCAAGAGATGATTTGTAAATTGATACCGGGTTTATCACCATAAATGATAAGTGTTTCGCTGTTTGGCAGATTTAGGCGAACGACCCTTTCGTGACAAAGTATATCGGCATGGTGCAGGCTTAACCAATCCATACCGATGATGACATCAAAGCTCTTTATAGTGATCGGCATGAGATTGATTGGGAAGGAATGCTCGTTTAGAGTTAGTGTGCAGCCTAAGTACATATCGTTTGTGCTTTCTGTTCTATCGTTTGCCATTTCTACTATAAATATCTTATTGAGTGATTTAGGGTTCTGCTTTAGTATGTGCTTGAATTTATGACTCACGAAACTCCTCTCCGCACCACAATAAAAGAGTATGCATGCATAAGTGCTATTGAGGAGATACGTACCCGTAACCACCGTAGGATCAGCTATTGCTTCGTTCTGCCCTATTGCCAGCACTCTTCCCATGCCGCCAGCATTCCTGGCTTTAGGGCAGTCTCTCTTGTAGTGTCCAGCCTCACCGCACCCATAACATGCCTAACCTACACCTACTCCCGGAACTTCGGTGATTGGTCGTGTCGGTGCTTTACAGAAACGGGCAGTGTGCCCTTTCCTTTTGCAGTTGTTGCAGTGCATTTCCCGACAATTTCCGTTGTGATGGAAATTGCATTTGGTGCACTTTGGTAGGTTCCCACATATTGCTTTGCTGGTGTAGGAGTGACAGGAACAGCAGTGGGGGTAGTAGCGGCATGAACTGCCACCATCTATTGCTTCTTGGCAGGTTCTTGTGAAGACTGACTCTTCCTCTTGTTCCAGTACTTCTTCTTGCTGTTGTTGTTGGTACTGTTGTTGTTGTTGTTGTTGTTTCCTATGGTTTGCTCCGGAACCACAGTTGCGAAGCCTTGGCAGACCCCATAGTCAACAAGAGCTTGTGCCAACTGTTTGGCACTATCGAAAGTGATGGGTTTGGAAGCTAGTACACTTCCTCGAATCTGGGGTGCCAGTCCCCAGATGTACCTCTCGATCTTCTTGCTTTCCAGAGCAAGCATTCCTGGGCAAAGGATTGCCAAATCACTAAACCTATTGGTATAGGTTGTGACGTCCCGAGCCTACCATAGTAAGGGTCCAAAGTTCCTGCTCTAGCTTTTGTACTTTGCCCCTTGGACAGTACTCCTTCATTAACATTTGCTTTAGATTCTCCCAACCCATAGAATTAGCCACAACCAGAGTTAGTGACTTGACATGGCCATTCCACCACGTCAGAGCTCTCTCGGAGAATGTACAAGCAGCAAATTTTACTTTGCTCACTTCCAGACATGCACAGATCTCAAAAACAGCTTATGTTTTCTCTATCCATTGTGATAGAGTCATTATTCCTCCGGATCCATTAAAAGATATGGGCTTGCTATTGGTGAAGTCTTTGAAGGTGTCATCCCCTGAACGACCCTGACGTTGGCCATTCGTAGAGCTATTGACTCCTCCTCCGGACCCATTATTGCTCATCTGTGCCATTGTTGCTGTCACTGCAGCTGTTACAGCAGCTATTAAGGCGGCGCTATCTGTTGTTGGTGGTGGTGGTGGAGGTGTTGCGTTGTTGAAACGGTGTGTAGATCTGTGGGGCGGCATCGTTCTGCTAGAGAAATAGAATGAAGAACATAAGTCTTTAATGATTGGAAGCGGTGTGTTAATAATTTTGTTATTTTCGTCCATTCATGAATTTGACTGACCTACTCACAGGTTAGAGCTTGTTTCATAATAAAAGTTTGTATACTGATAGATAGACTTATGAACCTGAGTGGTATTCAAGGAATTAACACACAAAGAAGTTTCTTCATATATATTAAACAATATGTTAAGTTACATTTTGAAGTTAAGAAAATTTCGAACCCTTTATGGGTCTCCGATACAGAAGTTAAAGAAAAGTAAGACTTTTAGCCGAGTTCCTATTCTATAACAAAATCCTTGAGATTCGAGCAAGTTCTACTTGCGACGTAGGTTACGCTTGGAGCTTGACTCCGTGTCTGATTGCTTTGCCCCCATAAGACGTCTGTCAAAGGTGGCTTGCTGCTCCCTCATTTCTCTTATCTCAGAGAGGGCTGTGTTTAGTTAGTCTTGGAGTGTGTCGGTGTGGAGTTGGGCATCCTCCTGCACCCTGTCCAGGCGACGGATATCGGATGCGTTACCTTGTATCTCTATGTCGGTTTCGCGAATCCGGTTCGCTTAAACTCCTGATTGGTAGGACTGGTTGGCTATTTTGCCCACCATGACTGGGAGAGCCCTGTCAGCTGAACTTCCACCACTAACATCGTAGAAGTCCCGACACATGCCGTAGGGAGGACGCAATCCTTGCTATTGACTCCAATGGTGGAGGTGACTTCCCCAGACGGGAGTTGGTCCCTGAAAGTTTCTCCTAGCTGCGGGAGGTTGAGCGACTGGTGGGTTGATTACTTCTGGTTCTGAGTCTGTCCCAGAGTCATCCTCTTCCTCCTCCTCCATGGGTTCCTCATCCTCTTCGGGGTCCTCTACTACTATAACGCCCCATTCGAAAAGTACTTATTTATGAATTTCCGAGATCAAGAGTAAGGGCGTTTCGGTCTTTTGTAGGGAATGAGTTTCATTCGGGAAGGTTTCAGACCGGGTTATGTTGATAGAAGCGTAGGGCTTCTCGCCACCTTCTCGTGGATATAAAGTTCGTCGGGAACGGGCTTAGAATAAAGGAGTAACACTTTGAAGATATTGACATTTATAGCCCTTAATGGGAAGAGTTGACGAGGAAGGCCATGCATGCCTTTGGGACACGCTTGGGTACGCCCAGCGTAGGCTGGGTTACGCCCAACATAATAGGGTGAATGACCGCGGGTGCAAGGACGCGTACACCCAGCGTACTAGAGTTACGCCCAGCGTACGCTCAGAGTCTTAAAACCCTAATTTTAGGGCCAGCCACTATATAAGGAACATTATGGTTCCAACCCTAGCCTCCATATCTGCCCTCTTACTCTCAGAAACCCTAGATAGCCGTCCCACCTCCATTGTTGGGTGTGTTTGACCTTGGAAAGCTTGTTTTGGCAAAGGAGAGCCAAGAAGAAGAAAGAGGAAGTTGTCAAAGAAGGAGTGGGGTGGCTGGAGCTCGTAGATCTGGAGAGGCATCATCTTCTGGAGCACTTTTGAGGTAAAAAGTCTCTAGCTTGAAAATCTTATTGTATAGATCTATGTGTTGTGAAGTTTTGACACCATTCTTGTCCCAAAAACCTCATCTTGATGGATGATTCGAGTTGGTCGAGATTAGCTGTCCTTTCAAACCTTAGGAGAGGTCTTGAGTAAGAAAAATGAGGTCCCAAGGGCTTTCGTTGTCTCATATGTGATATAGGTAGGTCTTAATGGATTAAGACCTTGGGTTAAGACCTTTAAGGACGTGCCAAGTAATAAAGTTTGAGATTTTATGAATCCTAGGCATATTTGGTCTATGGATCTGAAGTTTGGGCTTAAGAGCTTAAGCCATTAAGATCTTATGTGGAGTTGTAGTTCAGCGAGGTTACGCCCCGCGTAAATGGGAGTACGCCCAGCGTAGTGGGTCTGTGTCCCGATTCCCATCCACGAGCATCGTTGTACGCCCAGCATACCAAGAAGGGTACGCCCAGCGTACTCCCTCTGTTGAGTTTTCATTTTGGGCCTTAAGAGATTGTGTTGTTATTGGGCTAATAGAGCTTGGGCCGTGACTGGACATTATGGATGGAGTAATTTGGACTCACTAGTTATTATGGACCTTGGATCTAGGCCCATTTGGTGAGGTATGCCCAATTTAGTAAATTGGGCCAATATTGGGCTTTGCTTCGGACTTTTGGTCTTTGGGCCATTAGTGGGCTTGAGAGCTTACCGAGTGTTGGGCCTTTCATATTTTGATTGTGGGCCTTAGTCATGGACCAGATTGAGTTAAGGGTAAATTGGTCAATTTACCCTTGGAAGGATATTGTGCTTGGGCTAATGGTTATTTTGCTACTTTGGATAGTTCGGGATTTTTGGTGAGACGGTGGTTCGGGCATCTGCTTCTTCAGTTCATAGTTTCGACAGTTGCGAGGTGAGTTATCCTCACTACATCGACAGGGTCTACGGCACCAAGGTCGGCCCTTTATCGGATGGGAATCCGGGTAGTTGTTGTTATGATATTGCTTTGCTATGTTTGCATCCTGGTAGTTAGGATGGTATATGTTAGAGACCTGGTTAAGGTCGGTACCCGGGATATAGGGTAATGCTATGCTAGTGACCGGTTAGTTCGGAATCCTGGTTAGGATATTGATATGCTATGTGATCTGTTAGACTGTTTGTTTGGTTGAGGATTGTATATGATTATATGTTTATGTGCACATGGTTGTTGGACTGGGGTTGGGTTGAGGCGGGTCCTGCTTTGTGCTGTAGGCCAATATACCCAGGGCGGACAGGATGTTCCGAAGGCCCAGCGAGCGGTCCGGATAGGCTGAAGGCCCCAAGAGGGCGGACCAGACGTGCCGAGGCTCGGAGAGTGGACCAGGCCGACTGAAGGCCCGGTGCGGGCGGACCAGTCATACTGTAGACTCAGAGAGTGGACCAGGTGGATTGAAGGCCCGGTGCGGGCGGACCAATCACACTGTAGACTCGATGTATATGACTAGACTCGGAGGGTGGACCAGGTGGACTGAAGGCCCGGAGCGGGCGGACTAGTCACACAGTAGACCCGATGTGCGTGGTTGTTCTATTTGTGATATGTTATGAGTATGATTATGTGTGGTTGGTATTTTGGGGGTAACTCACTAAGCTTTCGGGCTTACAGTTGTAGTGTTATGTTTCAGGTACTTCAGGAGATCGTGGCAAGGCGAAGGCGTGATCGTACCGCTCCTCAAGTTTTATGATTTATGAGATATGGTTCTGGGGGAAAACTCTGATAATAAACTATTTTGAAAACGAGATGTATGAACTTAATGCTTTTGAAATGAATTAAAATGTTTTAATTTGGCTCAATTTTTATGGGTGTTACAACTACCCACCCTCCATTGCCCTGATTTGGGTAGTAGGGATCCCCTGGTGGGTGGAATCCAACCATTGTGTCTGTACGAGAATAGAGTTAAGAATTGACTATTATCTAAAGCACATATGGAAGTATCAAAGTTTTAACTTGTTGTATTTACCAAATACTCCTATAGTATTCCAAATGTTATGTTTGATTCAAATAGATCATGTTTTTGGTAAGTTTTGACTTGTTGCTCACTACGACCATTCCTCGACATACATTAATCCGATCTTGGATAAATATAGTTGATCATGCTATATTCGTCCCAAATCCGATTACATATGTCGAGGCCTAGTCGTAGTGTCCAACTTGTCCTAATACTTGTTGTATAGTTCTAACTATGAAAATGACTCTTTGTATGCATGTATTTGTGCTTTTATGACCCAAATAATTTAAGCTCCATGAAACGCGGTGTAGGTGTAAAAATGTTTTGTCAGAGAGTTTTAGTCCCCATGCATTTATAGTTTGTATATCCTATGTGGTTAGATATACTTAGTTCACTATAAACAAAGCTCTGATACCAATCTGTCACACCCCCAAACCAGAACGGCGGAATCGTTCGAGGGCGGATGACTTCATGTAGTATCGTAACAGTTGAATACATAGTAAAGAACGTAAACCAACCATCATATATATAATTTAAAAGTTACATCGTTGAATAATACTTCTTTTAAAACAAATTACAATATGATGATAAAATGAGTTTTAAACTGACGCCTTAGCGTCACTTCTCCAAAAGCTGAAGTTACCTGTATTACTGAATCCCTGAGAAACACAAGTAGATTTGAAAGAGTAGATCAGCATTTAAGCTGGTGAGTTCATAAGTATTTAATGTAAATGTTTCTATAAATCTGAATGAATTGTTTGTATATGTTTGAAAACTCCTAGAAAATCCTATATTTCCTACTAGTATAAAAGTAGTCTTCTGCCAAGACCCAACTGATTTGAATGTTTGCTTTTAGAAATCCAATGTTTTTCCATAAATATGTGGTAGTTTAAAAGTTCCAAAACTGAAATGCAAAAGTGTTTTTCGTGCCTAGAGTAGTAGATTTATGTATGTATAAAATCACTAAGGCATTTCATAACCACGTAAATCGACGTGCTTTTAATACTCCATGTGAGTTTTATAACCATGCTATTGACCCAGACTGCCTGTAACAACGTTCTTCAGGCGTTGGAATGTTATGACGATCGTCACCCCAGACTTGCCAGTCTAACTACAGCTAACAGTTTAGGTGCGGGATTGTCAATCCCGTATAGATCTATACACAAGAATCACACTCTCCCTACAAGAGATTATGGTATATAATACAGGACTTTAACTGCATACTTGAAAGTACGTGAAGTTGAATGTCTCACAAAACATAGTATCAAATAGATTTACGGATGAAAAGTCCATTTGTTCTTGTATATGAAAGTATTCCCTTGATATAGTATTTATAGTATGTGAAATCTCATGAATATCTAGTAAACTATACCTATTATGGTTTTTCCAAAAGTGTGATTTGTTTGTATATAAACCCTAGTGTAGTGCCGACTTTGTATGTAAAGTATAACATTTGTAATAACATTATTGAACATTTATACTCAATATATAAACAAAGTGTTTCATATTTACTTAACAACATGTTTTATCCCAAAAAGGACCAAGTGTTCTCGTGATATGTTGTATGTGAATGTTTTCGTATGATAGTTATCAATCACATAAGATTGATTATAACAAAAGATTTATGTTATTCACACGAGGATAATCGTGTGTTTACTTGTATTCCCCCCCTTCAAAGTGTATAAAAGCATTTATAAAGCATTTGAAAACGTAGTAATAGGGGTATGAACTCACTTGATTGAAGTGGTTGCTTTGAAGTAGTCGAAAGAAGAATCGAGCAGAACTTTGACAAGAAAGAGTTGAAATCTCAGGATTCCCGGGGATCTCGGGAGTGTAGAACTTCCTTCGGGACTCGAGTATGAAAAACCAGGGCTTCGGGAAGGCTTCTCGGGGTTATCACGTAGAGTAACGACACTTAGATGGAAAGAGATGAGCACCAAACCCGACACCCTTAAGCTTCTATTTATAGGGGGTATTTTGAGAATTCACGTCGTGAGCATGGGTGGCTCACGTCGTGAGCTCGACCAGGTCTCCTCCCGTAGACTTCATAACTCGTTGATAGGCTCTGGAACCCATCAGTCACAGACTCACGTCGTGAGTCTGTTTCCCTCACGTCGTGAGGCTGAGTCAGCCTCGGGTTTTGTGTCCCGAACTTGTAAAATCCGTAACTTTCGCGTACGAGCTCCGATTTCAACTTTCTTTATATGCACGCGTAGGTGTGAAAAGGGTCTACAACTTTCGTTTAGACTCCGTCGGCTAATTTTGACTTTATTTTTGTTATATTATTTTTAACAGGCCAGACCTGGAAAAGTCCGTTTAAATTCCATAGCTCCTTCATCGGGTGTCCATTTTCGTCAGACTTTTTACTGTTGTACTCCTATTGTCGGGGTCTTCAACTTTCGTTTAGGCTGTGTCGGCTAAAGACCGCTCGATCTCTATATTGAGTTTTTAGTTGTCTACTGCTAGGTCAGAAACTTCGAAAATTCATAACTTCCTCATACGAAGTCAGATTTGGGGCGTTCTTTTTATGTATGTTTGCGGTTTAAAGATATCTACGACTTTCATTTAGATACCTAAGGCTAAAAAGTGTTTTATTGAAATATCTCGTTTTATGCTTAACAGCGCTTTACCGGTAGGTGTTACGAATCTTTGAATGGTCATAACTCCTTCGTTATAACTCGGATTTTAGTGTTCTTTACATTTTTGGAAACCTTATCACGATATCTACCACATAGTGTACCCAAACAAAGCTTTTTGAACATTTCATTTTCGATGATATTCTTATTACTTTACAAAGAGGTTACAAGATTCGACTTTTAGTCATTATAATTACCTGAAATAACGGGTTGTTACAGTTCATAAGCCATGGAAACAGTTGGAGGCAAATTGACCTTGAAGAAATTCAAGAGTCAAGTGGTGAAGGAAACTTAAACCCTAGCAATCAACTTGAGGAGGAAACTCTTATTGATCCAATTGACGAGTTTGTACCTCTTAGTCGTTCCACAAGGGTTAGGAATGCACCTGAGCATTACTATGGTTTCCACATTAGTGCAAAAGGTGAGACACTAGTAAGTCTGGATGAACCTAACAGTTATGCGGAAGCCATGGCAGGCCCCGAGTCTGCTAAATGGAAAGAGGCAATGGACAGCGAGATACAGTCCATGTATGACAATCAGGTTTAGGACTTGGTTGACAATGTACCAGGTCGTAAGACAGTTGGGTGCAAATGGATCTTCAAGAAAAATACCAACATGGATGGTAATGTACACACTTATAAGGCGCGACTGGTTGCAAAGGGCTTTTCTCAAACTCCGAGAGTTGATTATGATGAGACCTTTTCACCAGTAGCCAAGATTAAGTCTATTAGGGTATTGTTAGCCATAGCTGCATTTCATGACTATGAAATATGGCAAATGGATGTTAAAACCGCTTTCCTTAATGGAAAGTTGGCTGAGGATGTTTACATGAATCAGCTAGTGGGTTTTGTCAGCACAGAGTACCCTAATAAAGCGTGTAAGCTTGAGAAATCCATCTATGGATTGAAACAATCACCTCCCAGATGGAATCTTTGCTTCGATGAGAAAGTCAAAGAGTTTGGCTTTTCGAGGAGTGAAGATGAATCTTGTGTATATGTCAAGACTAGTGGGAGTATAGTCAGCTTTTTGGTACTGTATGTGGATGACATAGGGCTGAAGGATGATATTAGTTTTAGTAGTTAGGTAAAATTTGAAATTTGTAAAGTGTAATTGACATTTGATGATGAATAAAAGTTGTGTTTATTTATGAGTAAAGTGTTGCTATCTTTTTTCAATCGTTTACTATTATTTCTTTTGCATGTTTTGACTTCCAGAATATTTATGTTGTGTTTTACATATTATTCAAATTATCCACAGTCGGTCATATGTTGGAAGTAGATATGAATTAAGACTGTCCTGAGTTGGTTGTAGAGGTCTAAGATGTTGGACATGGCCTCAACACTCATGAGTGCTCATAAGTTCTGAGTATTAGATTCAACCCACGCTCGCTAGTATCACTTCATGGAATTTAACTCGAGTGATCGTGAGACGGTAATATCATACAAGTCTTCAAACCTAGAGATATGACTTGTTGTCTATGAGTTGGTTATGCATTGATCGTGCGAAAACACATCAGTAACTCGATGTTATAAAACGTGCTTTTGTGTGTGATTTAACAAGTAGTAGAACAAGCATATGAGTCGAAGTTTATCTGTTCCTTCTTGGATTAGAAGCGATATCTGGGCCCCTCGATGATTTTGTTTTGACCTATGTACCGGGCCCGGTCAGAACTAAATTGATGTGTTCAATTAAGTTCTATGTCAAACAAATCGGAAATCGAGAAACAAACCGCTGGACAATAAGTAGGACATTGTTCCATGTATTTGTCCGACTGATATTTAGAACAGAGGATTATATGATCACTTATCTTAAATGGCGTATCATCATCTTCTCAGTTCCGAGAGACCATGAAAAGAGCTATGATTGTTGATCGGTTCCTGAAGTCATACTTGCAGTTATAGTTATTAGACTTATCCAAGTGGGAGACTGTTGGATAAGGTGTCTAAGTCCATAACTATTTCTGGTATGTACTTGACCCGACCCGGCATGGTCCATTTGGGTTGCATGGCATCATGTATTTGGATAGACTAAATGAGAGAAATAACACTTGTGGTTTATTAATATATTATAAGTTCTAATATATTAATAGTATTATTTAATTAGTATTGATCAAGAATTAATCTACAACTAATTAAGTGATCAAAAGGAGACTAATTAATGATATGGGTTGATTATGTAAATCATCCATAACTTGTATAGTGGGCTAAAAGATCCATGGGTTATCAAGTTAGGCTAAGGTCCATAGGATGCTCCATGGATGCTCCATGGGAGTTACAAACCTATGGGGCATGGAAATGAAGAGCCATCTTACATTAGGGTTTACATGGTGTAACCCTAATGCAACACACTATATAAGCATACTTAGAGCAACCAAAACCGGCTACACTAGTGAGACAAGAGGGCAAGGCCGATTTCAAGTGTTATACATTTCTCTCATAGTTTATTCCAAGAGAATTTGGTGTTGCGTGAAACATTTGAGGCATCACACTTGGGGTGCTAGGCTCTCAAGGTTTTGAAGGAATCAAAACAACAACAAGGTATGTAATCCTAGCCATCTTTTATGATTAAAGCTCCCCATGTATGCTAGATAGGATTATGAACCTTGGAAAAAGTATTTTGCCTGTATTTTAGACAAACATAGATCCAAGGTTTTCTAGGGTTGCATGTACACTTAGGAGTGTTAGAATGCTCAAAACCCATCACTTAATGGATTAAGACTTTGTGTTAAGGACTTTATGGATGTGTAAAGTCATACAGTTGGAAACTTTATGACTCTAGGGTGCATTTGGACTGTAGATCTGAAGTATGGGCTTGAGTACTTAAGCCATTAAGCACTTAATGAAGATTTGGGATTACGAGGTTACGTCCCGCGTAGGTAGGAGTACGCCCCACATACTTGGTCAACCACCCCGTAAGCTGGTCAATGCGAGGCTTTGCGTATGCTAAGCGTACCTTTGACTTATGCCCCGCATACTCGCATGAGTCAGCCCTTGTTGATTTGCCTCGATTGAGTTGACTCGGCTGGGTTGAATCAGTTGGTTTAGTGGGTTTGACTAGTTGACATGGAATTTGACCAAGTTTGACTTTGAGGGCATTTTGGGTATTTTGGGATTTTGATGGAATTGTTCACTTGGTGGATATAGGTATTGTGTAGAGAACTGAGATTCGAAGTCGGGACTTATCATTTCTATTCAGCTGCAAGGTGAATTTTCCTAACTATAGTTATGGGTCCAAGGCACCAAGGCCGGCCCATTGGGTCGATAACCTGATATTCTTTAGTATGCTGATTATGGATATATATATATATATATATATATATATATATATATATATATATATATATATATATATATATATATATATATATATATATATATATATATATATATATATATATATATATATATATATATGCATGCTAGTTCTGATATGCTAGTTGGTAGATCTATAGGACTACTTGTGATATTGTTTGTATGATTATTTGTATATGATATTATTTTTTATATATCGACATATTATGCGGGTTCGGTTGAGGTTGTACTGCTTCGTGCGTTAACCTACAAACCCTGGAACAATCCATATATCAGCTGAGGGCTAGGTAGGGCATTCCAGACTCATACCAAGGTCTAATGTGCATTCTAGATACGAGATGAGGGTCGGCTAGGGCAATCTAGACTCGTATTGAGGGCGCGGTAGTATTCAGTCCAAGGGTTGATCTGGTCGAGGAGCAAGCCAGACAAAAGTTATGGGCCCGAGGGCAAGCCAAACTTATGTTGTGGACTCAGGGGTAATCATGTATGTTAGCTGTGGACCCATTGCATGTTGATACTGTATATGTGTTATCTGTTGTGTTGGTATTTTGGGGGAACTCACTAAGCATTGGGCTTACAATTTTGGGTTATGTTTTAGGTACGTCAGATGATCGTGGGAAGGCGGAGGCATGATCGTGCACCTCCTCGTGTTTTGACTTATAATATTGGGAATACTCTGATATTAAACATGTTTTGAAAACTATATTGTAAACAATTATGATTTTTGGATGGTTTTAAATGTTTAAAATTTTTTATGATTTCAATGGATGTTACAATTGTAACCAATGGTTCTGCCTCGCCCCATTTGGTGAAAGAGTCTATTGCTACTACTAAGAATTTTACCTTACAGGGTGCTTCTGGGAAGAGTCTGACTATGTCTATTCCCCATTGAATGAAAGGCCAGGGGGCTGTTGATGCTAATCATTGGTGTTGCCGATTTTCGTAGGATTGGTGCGTGTTTCTGGCACTTTTCATAGCTATAGATTGCTCCTTCTGAGTCGTGGTATATAGTCGGCCAATAGTACCCTATCCTCGATATTTTACATACTATTATTCGTACTCCTTCATGTGCTCCCGTCACTCCTTCATGCATCTCTCTTATGAGGTACTCTGCCTCCTTTCCATTTACACAACGTAAGCGAGGTGTTAAATACCCGTTTTGTACAATATTATTTTATCCACTACAAAGGATGGTGCCTTGACCTTTAGTTTCCTAGCTTCCTTGTCATTCGGAGGTAGCTGGCCCTCCGATAGGGATTCCATTATTGGTTTCCTCTAGCCGTTTGTTTATGCTATTATTGACATTACTGGCTTTTACACTATTACTTGTACTTGTACTATTTCTACCAATACTTTCTTGGTAAATAGGGAAAAGTAGACGATGTGAGCTTACTTAACGCATCCGCACGTTTGTTTTTCGACCTCATCACATGTTCAAGCCTAAATCTTTTAAAGCGCTTTATTAATGCTTTTACTTTGTTTGCATATTGTGCTAAGTTCTTTCCTCGTATTTCATACAAACCATTTGTTTGGTTAGCGACAACCATTGACTCTATAGAGGCGTGTATGTGTTCACACACTATCTTGATAGCCAATTAAAATCCTATGACGAGTGCTTTATATTCTGATTTGTTGTTTGATACATGAAATTTGAATTTAAACGCATTGGTTATCTCTTCCCCTGTTGTTCTTGTTAATATCAAGCCGACTCTCGTGCCTTCTGTACAAGAGGACCCATCTAAAAATAATTTTCATTGATTTTCTTGTGTTGCGCTCGTGTCTTTAATGTTGTTATCTAATCCGTGTATCGACGACACTCCCCTTTGGTCTGCTATTCTGCTAATAAAATCTACTAGTGCTTGCGCTTTTGTCACACCCCCAAACCAGACGGCGGAAACGTCCGGGGTGGAGGACTTCATTTGTAGTATCACAACACATGCATTATAGTAATCAAAGTACAAACAACCATTGTATTTAAAAAGTATAAATATTTACATCAGTTTCAACATTGTATACTGTAACTAAATAGTTGTACAAAAGAAGAAGAAAAGACATAAATAGCTCCATCTTCTCAAAAGCTCGGGGTGTACCTGTCTACTGGTTCCCTGAGAATACAAGTAATTTGAAAAGGAGAGTATCAAGATAAAGTTGAGTGAGTGCATAAGTATTTATGTTTTAAAATAATGTTTTCTGTTTTCTTGAATAAGTAAACTGTTTCCAGAAAATCCTATATTTTCTGTTGTATATGAAAAGTAATTGTATTTGCATAAAACTGTTCCATTTGTAAATGAATGTTTTGATGGGTTTTCAGCATTCTAACACTCCTATGGTGTACATGCAACCCTAGAAACCTTGGATCTGTGTTTGACTAAGATACATGCAAATAATTATTTTTCCAAGGTTCTTATCCTAACTAGCATGGCATGGGGTACTTGAATGAAATAAAACTAGTAGAATTACTTACCTTGTAGTAGTAGTTGATTGCTTGGAGTTTGAGAGCCTAGCGCCAATAATGTGGATGCCTCAAATGGAAGTCACAAATCACCACAAACTTGGAAACTTGAGAGAATAGTCACAAACTTCTTGAAATCGGCCCTCTTAGTTTACACACATCAACTAGTCCAATTTCAAGAACCAAAGCCTCCTTTATATAGTGTGGTGGATTAGGGTTACATCCATGTAAACCCTAATACCCATGTCTTTTCATTTCCATGAGATCCATGGGTTAAAGCTCCGTGGAGTATCCATGGACTTTCCATGCAAGCCTAGCCCATTCCAAATAAGCATTAGCCCACACTATATAAATACAAGAGCCCATATTTAATTAGTCATACTTTTGATCTCTAAATTAATTCTAAATTAATTATAGATCAACACTAATTAAATAATATGATTTTATATTAATATATTAGAACTTATAATATATTAATAAATCATAACTTATACTATTCTCAAAAGATTATCTGTAAATTGTTCGGGTGAAGTGCAACCCAAATGGACCATGCCGGGTCGGGTCAAGTACATAGCAAATATAGTTATGGACTTAGACACTATATCCAACAGTCTCCCACTTGGATAAGTCTAATAACTATAGTTGCAAGTATGACTTCAGGAACCGATCAGCAATCGTAGCTCTTTAAACTCTGTTGAACTATGAAGCGTCATTTTAGATAAGTGATCATATAATCCTCTGTTCTAGATATCAGCCGGACAAATACATGGAACATGGTCTTGCTTATTGTCCAGCATTTGTTTCCCGATTTCCGATTTGTTTGACATAGAACTTAACTGAACACATCAATTTAGTTCTGACCGGGCCCGGTACATAGGTCAAAACAAAATCATCAAGGGGCCCAGATATCGCTTCTAATCCTAGAAGGAACAGATAAACTTCGACTCATATGTTTGCTCTACTACTTGTTGAATTACACACAAAAGCACAGTTTATAACATCGAGTTACCAATGCATTTTCGTGCAATTAATGGATAACCAACTCATAGGCAACAAATCATATCTCTAGGTTTGAAGACTTATATGATATTACTATCTCACGATCACTCGAGATAAATTCCATGAAGTGATACAAGTGAGCATGGGTTGAATCCAATACTCAGAACTTATGAGCACTCATGAGTGTTGTAGCCCCGCTTTGTCTAACATCTTAGACCTCTACAAGCCAACCCATGACAGTCTTGATTCATATCTACTTCCAACATATGACCAACTGTGGAGAGTTTGAATAATATGATATAAACCATAACATAATTATTCTGGAAGTCAAAACATGCAAAAAGAAATAATAGTAAATGATTGACAAGAGATAGAAACACTTTACTCATAAATAACAGCTTTTATTTATCATCAAATGTCAATTACATTTTACAAATTTCAGGATTATCTAACTACTAAAACTAATATCATCCTTCAGCCCTATGCTCCGAGCATGCTGGAGATACTTAGCCCGAGTCAGTCCCTTCGTGAGGGGATCTGCTGGGTTCTCATACGATGATACCCTCTTTTCCACGAGGATTCCTTCTTCTATTCGATGTCTGATGAAGTGATATTTTTTGTCAATGTGTCTGGATCTCCCATGATCTCTTGGTTCCTTGGCTAAGGCAACCGCACTATTGCTGTCACATAAAATCTCCATTGGCTCCTTTATAGCTGGTACAACTCCAAGGTCTCCGATGAAGTTCTTTAGCCATATAGCCTCCTTTGCTGCCTCGCTTGCTGCTATATACTCTGATTCACAAGTGGAATCAGCCACTGTCTCCTGCTTGGAACTTTTCCAAGTAATTGCCCCTCCGTTTAGAGTAAAGACCCAGCCCGAATGAGAGCGGAAATTATCCCTGTCAGTCTGAAAGCTAGCATCACTGTACCCTACAACTCTCAAGTCCTCACTGGCACCGAGGGTAAGGACCCAGTCCTTAGTCCTCCGTAGGTACTTGAGGATATTCTTTACCGCAGTCCAGTGTGCCTTGCCAGGGTTCCCCTGATACCTGTTAACCATGCTCAAAGCAAAGGCTACATCAGGTCGAGTACACGTCATAACATACATGATCGATCCTACAGCTGAAGCATAAGGTATTCGACTCATTTCTGCTATCTCAGCCTCAGTACTAGGGCTTTGTGTCTTACTCAATCTGGCGTTACTCTGGATGGGTAACTCTCCTTTCTTGGATTTATGCATGTTGAACCTTTTCAACACTTTGTCCACATAGGTGCTTTGACTAAGTCCAATTAGTCTTTTACTCCTGTTTCTCAAAATCCTTATCCCTAGGATATCGACAGCTTCTCCAAGGTCCTTCATAGCGAAACACTTCCCAAGCCAGGACTTTACTTCCTGCAGGGTTGGGATGTCATTTCCTATGAGTAGTATGCCATCCACATACAGTACCAAAAAGCTGACTATACTCCCACTAGCCTTGATATAGACACAAGATTCATCTTCACTCCTTGAAAAGCCAAATTCTTTGACTTTCTCATCAAAGCAAAGATTCCATCTGCGAGGTGCCTGTTTTAATCCATAAATGGATTTCTCGAGCTTACGCACTCTACTGGGGTACTCTGCACTGACAAAACCCTCTGGCTGAACCATGTAAACATCTTCAGCCAACTTTCCATTAAGGAAAGCGGTTTTGACATCCATTTGCCATATTTCATAATCATGAAATGCAGCAATGGCTAACAAAACCCTAATAGACTTAATCTTGGCCACTGGTGAAAAGGTCTCATCATAATCAACTCCCAGAGTTTGAGAATAACCCTTTGCAACCAGTCGTGCATTATAAGTGTGTACATTACCATCCATGTCGGTCTTCTTCTTGAAGATCCATTTGCACCCAACTATCTTACGATCAGGTACATTATCAACCAAGTTCCAAACTTGATTGTCATACATGGACTGTATCTTGCTATCCATAACCTCTTTCCATTTAGTAGCCTCAGGGCCTGCCATGGCTTCCATGTAGCTGTTAGGCTCATCCAGATTTACCAGTGTGTTATCACTGATAAGTGTCTCACCTTCTGCAGTAATATGAAAACCATAATAATGCTCAGGTGCATTCCTAACTCTGGTGGAACGCCTCAAAGGTATAGATTCTTCAGTCGGCTTAACAGGAATTTCCTCCTCAGGTTGAGGGCTAGGGTTTGAGGTTCCTTCACCACTTGACTCTTGAATTTCCTCAAGGTCAATTTGCCTCCCACTGTCTCCTTGGCTCATGAATTCTCTCTCTCGAAAGAATCCTCTTCTTGCTACAAAGACCACATTATCACTGGGTCTGTAGAAGATGTAACCAAAGGACTTATGTGGGTAGCCGATGAAAATACACCTTTCGCTTCGGGGTTCGAGCTTATCGTGAGTCTCGCGTCTCACGAAAGCCTCGCAACCCCAAATCTTGATGTGGTCTAGATTGGGAACTTTTCCAGTCCACAACTCGTGAGGTGTTTTGGCAACCTTCTTTGTAGGGACTAGATTAAAGATATGGGCGGCAGTCTCTAAGGAATACCCCCAAAATGAGATTGGTAGCGAAGCTCGACTCATCATGGAACGAACCATGTCCAACAAGTTATGATTGCGTCTCTCAGCTACACCATTCAACTGTGGTGTCCTAGGAGGTGTCAGTTGTGAGACAATCCCACATTCCTTAAGATAGTCAAGGAACTCAGTACTAAGATACTCACCACCACGATCGGATCGAAGCATCTTAATGTTCCTGCCCAACTGATTCTCCACTTCTTGCTTAAACTCTTTGAATTTCTCAAAGGTTTCTGACTTATGCTTGATTAGGTAGACATATCCATGTCTACTAAAATAATCAGTAAGAGTCACATAGAACCGATTAGCATCTCTTGTGGCGGTTATGAAGGGTCCACACACATCCGTGTGTATGAGGTCCAACAAACCTTCACCCCTAGCACAAGGGCCAGTAAAATGTGACTTTGTCATTTTACCAAGCAAACAAGATTCACAACTATCATCTGACTTTAGGTCAAATGATTCCAAGACTCCATCCTTTTGGAGTTGGCCTATGCGTTTCTTGCTTACATGTCCAAGATGACAATGCCATAAGGATGCTTTATCTAAGATAGTGGAAGAGTTAATACACAATACATTATTTCCTAGATTATCTACAACAGATGCAGTTTCATACACGCCATCACAAGGTAATGCTTTAAAATAAAGAACATTATTAAAGAAAGCATCAATACTACCATTATTATTATCAAAATAAAAGGTAAAACCTTGTTTACACAATGCATGAAAGGAAATAACATTTCTTGCCAGTTCTGGCGAATAATAACATTTATTCAAATCTAATGTAAACCCACTATTTAGCACTAAGGAATAAACTCCTATCTTGGTGACAGGTGAAGCTTTCCTGTTTCCCATGATCAAGTTTATGTTTCCCTGCTCCACATTCTCACTTCTTTTTAGTCCCTGCAAATCACAACATATGTGAATACCTTAACCTGTATCAAGGACCCAAGACTTAGAATGAGGTGAGTTATTAGACAATATAGTGTATATACCTGCATGGTTGGGTTTTACTTTCCCATCCTTCAAATCTTGCTGGTACTTTGGGCAGTTTCGCTTCCAGTGTGACTTTTCATGGCAATAGAAGCATTCAGCCTCATTAGGGTTAGCAGAAGGAGTGACAAAACCTTTCTTGGTTTTGCTTGAAGAGGAGCCTTCAAGGGTCTTACCTTTGGTACCCTTAGAAGGGTTCTTTCTCTTCTTCCCTTTGCCATGCCCGATTGCCAAGACATTGGCCGCAGTTGGAGTAGGAGTAAGAGTAGTAACAACCGACTTACCCTTTAGACCAGTTTCGGAGGTCTTCAAGAGTCCTTGAAGTTTGCTGAGGGTGACTTCTTCCTTGTTCATGTGATATGTTATGCGGAATTGATCATAACACGATGGCAAGGAGTGCAAAATGATGTCTATTGCTAACTCCTCAGGGAAGTTCACATTCAGCTCCAGTAAACGGTCCACATACCTTTGCATTTTATGCATGTGGCCCGTGATGGGTTCACCATCCTTCATTCGGGTTGTTATCATGGAGGAGATTATTTCATATCTCTCTTGACGAGCACTTTGATGGTAGCGGTCCATCAAGTCCTGGTGCATCTCAAAAGGATAATAGTCCTCATAGGACTTTTGGAGCTCGGCTGTCATGGTGGCCATCATGATGCATGCCACTTTTGTAGCATCTCTTTCATGCACCTCATATTCAGCAAGCTCTTCAGGAGTAGCAGTTGGCTCTGGTACCTTCAGCTCCTTGTCGAGAACATATTCTTTGTTGTCATACCGAGTGACCATCCTGATGTTTCTGATCCAATCTGTAAAGTTGGACCCATCAAATATGACTCTCCCACAAAGATTCATGAGAGAGAAGGAGCTAGTAGGGTTTGAGCCAGAAGCATTGTTATTGGAAGACATCTGAAAAGAAGAGGGAATAGATTAGATTAGATATAGAGATAGTCCTTAACAAAACACCCAAATGTAATATTAAGGCTAGGACCCAACACAATATTTTATAACTTAGAAGAGGGATGTCGTAATCTAAGCTATAAGATATTGAAGGTAGGTGAATGACGATTCACCAATTTCCACCATGAAAAACGAAATATTTAATTAGGGTTTAATTGGTTTAGAAACTCCCAGATTCTTTGAGATTCATTGAACTTTCTTCAATGGCATGTTTCAATCTCGAGTGTGCCCTTCAAGTTTTGTGACTGGGATGCCGAGGATCACAAAACAAGGTGTGAAGTAACCATGCAAATTACTTGGTACCCTTAATGTATTACCCCTCAATCGATGTGCCGGTTAACCATATACGCTCCATCGATACTATGATAAACATTAAGTCACCCTTTACCTACCTTGTTAAGTTCAAGTTAGTGTACCGGTTAACCACACACGCTCCACTAACGACTTAAACAAAGTGTAAAGTGTAATTTCATGGATTAGCACCCGTTCGGCTAACGACCCTCCACCGATCAAGGAAGCGGTGGGTGAGAGTGGACACCCATTAAGTTGCCATTTTATAGGCAACAACCTTATACCCCCCTTATAGACCGGCTTCGTGAATGAGGCGTACTAGCGGTAAGACGACTTGATCTTATACATATAAAAATATTATTAAACTTATAATATTATAAAGTATAAGGGTTGAATTTTAACTTTTAAAAATCTAGGGGTTGGAACTAAAGTTTTTAATATGACTTTACATGTTCCAAAACTTGAGGGCAAGTTTTGTAAACTTTCAAAACTTTTCATTTCTCATAACTTATGAGTTAATGGTTATTAAAAATGAAGACTCTTCATTTTTTGTAACCTATGTGTTCTTTTAATGGTTATTTATAAATGTGACTTTTGGTTATCCATAACTTAAGAACTAGTTATGGACTCCATTAAAACACATAAAGATCAAGAATTAATCTAATCAATTATTAGCACATAATTTCTATGATCTTCTAAACTCATATGTTTATGAATGTTCATATCAAAAATTTCAAGAATCGTTAGTACATATATAAAACTTGAAATTTTGATACGAGCTTTTGAACAAAACTTCGATTTTCAAGTTTTTTTTTCTTTGCATCAAGTATCAAATAAACAAAATAGGCTCTGATACCACTGATGGGTTTTCAGCATTCTAACACTCCTATGGTGTACATGCAACCCTAGAAACCTTGGATCTATGTTTGACTAAGATACATGCAAATAATTATTTTTCCAAGGTTCTTATCCAAACTAGCATGGCATAGGGTACTTGAATCAAATAAAACTAGTAGAATTACTTACCTTGTAGTAGTAGTTGATTGCTTGGAGTTTGAGAGCCTAGCACCAATAATGTGGATGCCTCAAATGGAAGTCACAAATCACCACAAACTTGGAAACTTGAGAGAATAGTCACAAACTTCTTGAAATCGGCCCTCTTAGTTTACACACATCAACTAGTCCAATTTCAAGAACCAAAGCCTCATTTATATAGTGTGGTGGATTAGGGTTACATCCATGTAAACCCTAATACCCATGTCTTTTCATTTCCATGAGATCCATGGGTTAAAGCTCCATGGAGTATCCATGGACTTTCCATGCAAGCCTAGCCCATTCCAAATAAACATTAGCCCACACTATATAAATACAAGAGCCCATATTTAACTAGTCATACTTTTGATCTCTAAATTAATTCTAAATTAATTATAGATCAACACTAATTAAATAATATGATTTTATATTAATATGTTAGAACTTATAATATATTAATAAATCATAACTTATACTATTCTCAAAAGATTATCTGTAAATTGTTCGGGTGAAGTGCAACCCAAATGGACCATGCCGGGTCGGGTCAAGTACATACCAAATATAGTTATGGACTTAGACACTATATCCAACACGTTTTGTATTTCTAATCCTTTTGTAAACTTGTATTTGAGAGTATTTCTGAATTCATCAACTGTTATTGTAAACTGTAATGTAATACTGTAATTGTATCTTGTACACTAGTAGTTTGGAGTAGTACATAAGTTTAGTTATTTATACACTAACGTATTGTTAATATCTTTTAATGAGTAATTATAACCGTACTGACTAGATGGCCTGACCCAGTGTTATGAGTGCACTGAAAACATATTGATAACAATTTGTCACTCACAGGCGTGTATGCCTGACAGTAGCTAGCAGTCCGAGTGCGGGGTTTTCAATCCCAATATAGATCTATACACACATTGTTTCGATCCCCTGCTGGAGATTCTGGTTATATTGTTTAAAATGAATTAAACAACCTGTACTACTTGACTCATAAAAGCATATAAACGTTACATGTATATTAGTTATGGAAAACCAATCATTGTGAAGTGATTGATTGACAGTATGCTCTTGAATTAGTATTCTTAACATGTATCTGAAAGAATGTATATCCTTGAATAGTTTTGAATCAATCATTGTTCTTGTAATATAATGTAATCTAGTATACTTGAATCGTGAATTAATGTTCTTTGAATCATAAATTATACCTATTATAATTTATATGTACTTTCTGATTTGATAAAGAGTATTCATGAATGTAACCCTTCACTCAACATGTTACAAAGGGTAATTGAAACTAAATGAATAAACTTTTATACTTGTATACATATACAAATATATAAGTAAAATTTAAATGACACTCGGACAAACAACTTATACTTGTAATCCCACATCCAAACAAGGAAAAGGAATTAAAGTGAGTTATTAGTCCTAAATCTTTGAAATTCTATTTATATAAATATAGGCATACTAGTATGATTTTTGGGGAAAAATATAAGTTTATAAAACATTTAAAAGAGGTTTGTTATTTTGAAATTCGTTTTGGTGACTTGATGTCATTTTGAAACAATCCTTGAAAACCATTTGATTTAATGATAACTAAAATCCATTTTGATAAGATATTTGAAATCACTCGTTTATAACACAAAAACTTTCTGTTAGACTTGTATTCCCCCCCCCCCTTAAAACAGTAAAAACTATGAAAATGCGGGGGTATGAACTCACCTGTAGTAAGTTATTCAAATGTACGACTGGTGTAGGATGCTAAGTGTCAAGTAAACTCTTGAACACAAACGAATCCTAATAACATATAATCACACATATATGAACATAATTAGTGTTTATACATCTAAATATGTTAAGAAACCATCTTAAGGACTAGGAATCAGTAGAACTATGTGTTAGAATCATATGTGATTCATCTAAGGGGAGTGTATGGTCACAATGAGGAGTGTACGGCCCTGTGTGTGCAGCCATGGAGTGTGCGGCCGCACACTCCTAGTAAAAAAGGTCAATAAGTGTTTTCCATGGTGATATCTTGCATCCCCTAAGTGTCTTTGATCATGTGGTAGCTTATAATTGGAGTTTGAGGTACTTAATCACTAAAGAAAGGGGCGTACGGCCACATCAGTGTGTGTGGCCGCACACTCATGTTAACTAGTGCAAAAATGTGTTTTCTAATGTTAGGGAAGCTAGTAGGACAATTGCTCATCAAGTATTGAAGCTTGAAATGCAATTTGGAGGCCCTCTAAGGAGTTTTGAGGGGTGTACGACCACACATGAGTGTACGGCCGTACACTCCTTATGTTCTTGAGTTCTAGATGTTTTTTGTGTATTAATCTAGTGTTCTTATCAAGTATTAAGTCTATGGAAGGAGTACTTACGATCTGGAAGCTCAAAAAGGTTCACAATCACTAAGAACAAGTGTATGTTCTTGGTGCTCTTGATGAAGGATGAAGATCTAATCAAAATAGAAGATTTCATGGATGAAAACATATATATTCAGTTGATAAAGCCATGTACCAACACTTAAATGGAAGGAATACTTACATCTATGAATGTTAAGGTGAAGAACTTGATGAACTTTGAGAGAAAATTGACTTTCCTTGAGGTGTAAGTGTGTGAAATGAAGAAAATGAAGGAAAATCCTTGATATACGTTTGGGTT
This sequence comes from Lactuca virosa, assembly GCF_052849685.1. NCBI lineage: Eukaryota > Viridiplantae > Streptophyta > Magnoliopsida > Asterales > Asteraceae > Lactuca > Lactuca virosa. The sequence continues at coordinate 259,235,477 of NC_136434.1, forward strand.
TGCTGCCACACTTGGGTGTACGACCGTACACTCATGTGTACGGTTGTACACTCATGTATACGGTTGTACACATGTGTACAGTCGTACACTCCTCAAGTTGGAGTGTTTTGGCCCGAATCTTGTACGATGGCTTAAGTTATCTCTTTCCTAAACTTATATCTTGAATCTACTTGACTTAGAACATTCAAATAGACCCCGAACAATGCCAAAAGTTATCAAGAACGAGTCTAACTGTGATTGAATTTGAAAGACTGTACAAGGAATAATTTCGAGTTGTCACATTATCCCACCGTTAGAGAGAATTTCGTCCCGAAATTAGAGTTTAAGCAATTAAGCAAATACAAATAATTAAGCAAAAAGATGAGGATATTTCAATTTCATTTGATCCTCGCGTTCCCAAGTGAATTCAGGTCCACGTTTGGCATTCCAGCGAACCTTCACTATAGGAATACGGCTTTGCTTTGTTTGTTTGACCTCCCGGTCCATGATTTCTACCGGTTCTTCCACGAAGTTGAGGCTCTCGTCGATCTCGATTTCATCGAGTGGGATAACAAGAGTCTTGTCGGACAAACACTTTTTCAAGTTTGAGACGTGGAAAATAGGATGTATGTTACTTAGTTCTTGAGGTAATCGGAGTTTGTAAGCTACGAGACCAATTCTAGAAAGAATCTCGAATGGTCCTATATACCTTAGATTCAATTTGTCATGCTTTCCAAAGCGTATCATGCCCTTCCAGGGTGAGACCTTTAACATGACGCGGTCACCAACCTAGAATTCCAAAGGTTTTCCTCTTTTGTCGGCGTAGCTTTTCTGTCTATCTCTGGAAGCTTTAAGTCGCTCTCGGATTTGCAATAATAACAATCTATTCCAACATCACCTTTCAGCTTCTTCTCACTCTTTCCTTCAGACACCTTCGAATCTTTCTTCTGAACTTTCTTTTTCTCCTCAATAACAGCTTTGCTCGCAGCACTTCCTTTTACCTCAGCAAGCTTAGCCTTCGGATTGAACGACTTTTTGAAAAACTTCTTAACACGATTATTCGAATAAAATGCTATGGCCTCATCATCCGAATTCATGATGAATCCCTCTTCTTCCTCTGAATCACCATTTTCAGCTTCTTTCTCAGATATCTTGGACACAAGTGGCAATGGACCTCCCATATTTAGCTTCGATTCCTTAGCAATTTCATTTACATCAATTTCGTGTGTCTTCAACTGATTGTACAAATCATTGAGAGTTGATGTATCAAAACTTTGCTGATTCTTCACCATCATACTCACGCTTCTCCATTCTTTTTGAAGACCCATCATAAAGATGAGATTGAATTCCATTGAAGTCCTGGTAATTCCATAGCGATTACAACGATAGATTAACTCGTTCTGTCGATCATAGTAGACTTCAATTGTTTCACCTTCTTTTTGTCTGAAATCTTTCAGCTCGACCAAACACTGTTTGACTGAATTGATTTTCGTCTTCTCACTTCCTTGAAACTTATCTTTCAGATTGTTCCAGATCTCCTTAGCAGTTGTACAATTCCTTACGTAATTGTACAGAACTGGAGGTAAAGCTCCTCGCAATTCCCTCATACATCTCTTCTCTAGTTTCTTCAGACGATCAGTTTGATTTTCAGCACCAGAACTTGCAGAAGATGATCCAATTGCTTGAACATTCACTGGAACATTGACATTTCCAGTGATACATGACCATAATTCTTCATCAAGACCATTCAGATAATCCTGCATACGATTAGCCCACTGATCATAATATTCAGGGATTAGCATTGGAATTTTGGTCGGCGATCCTAGCAGATGAGAAAATGAGGTCATCGAATTGAGATTGAAGCTCGCCATTGTTGTACGGAAGATGATTTTGTAAATTTTGAAGAAAATTTGGAGATTTGAAAACAAACTAGTTGAATCACATCGGAATTACAATAAGAACACTCGATTCAACAATTCAAATGCAGAATCGAATCACAAACTAAAATCTAGACAAATTTTTCAATATCAAAAAGTGCGGAAAATTTTGAATCAAAAAGTTGATTCAAAAACTTTTTGAATAGGTGAAAATCATATCACAGATGTGATTCCTGCTCTGATACCAATTGATGAATCAATTAATCGAGTATAAAATGAGTCAGAGTATAAAATGAAGTAAGAATGCGAGATTGAACAACAGATGTAAATATGATCTTGTTTCAGCTCTATTATGCTTTCAAATGTTTACAGAGTACAAAGACAGGTCTGTAAAAACTCTTATCTAACTCTAGTAAATATCCCTATTTATAGGGAACAGAAAGCGTACAAAAAATATACTAAGGCCTAGACACTTAAGCTTCGAATAAAAGCGCCTTAGTAAAATAGATTACAAAACATTCGAAGAGTGCAAAATACACTTCAACTAATTACAACATTTCGACCCTTACACGGAGATTCATACATGATTTCTCCAAGATAGCAGTACCCTTGAACCGACTGACGAAGAAGGCCGTTGTATTTCGCTGGGGGCCTGAGCAGCAGGCAGCGTTCGAGACATTGAGACAGGCGCTGTGCAAGGCGCTAATCTTAGCAATTCCAGAAGGAGTGGAGGATTTTGTAGTATATTGCGATGCGTCAGCGCCAACGCTTCGAGGCAACTGAAGCCTCATGAGGCGAACTACCCGACGCATGATCTGGAGTTGGGGGTAGTTGTTTTCGCCCTCAAGATTTGTAGACACTACCTCTATGGGGTCCGTTGTACCATTTACATGGATCACAAGAGCTTGAGGTACCTCATGGATCAGCGGAATCTGAAAATGAGGCAGCGTCGGTGGTTAGATGTAGTGAAGGACTACGACTGTTAGATCCTTTATCACCCGGGGAAGGCCAATGTTGTGGCTGATGCACTTAGCCGCAAGGTAGCCCCGACTAGAGACATCTGTCTGAGGATAACAATAGTGACTCCGCTTCTGGAGCAGCTCCGAGAGGCCCAGCAGGAGGCTATGAAGGAGGAACATCAGAAGAGAGAGCGTATTGTGGGTCAGGTTTCCTCCTTCGACTATGATAGTCGTGGGTTGTTGACACTCCATCGTAGAGTATAGGTTCCATATCATGGAGGTGTGCACCAGGTTTTGATGGAGAAGGCGCACAAATCCAGGTTTTCTATCCATCCCCGGGGAGACATATATGTACATAGATCTTCATCCTGATTACTGGTGGCCCTGCATGAAGCGGGATGTAGCCTGGTACGTTGAGAGGTGCTTCACCTGCAGGAAGGTCAAGGCCGAGCACCAGAGGCCTCACGGAAAGATGCAACCGTTGGATATCCCTATATGGAAATGGGAAGATATTACTATGGATTTCATCATGAAGCGTCGCAGGACCGTACGGGGAGTGGATTCGATTTGGGTCATCGTGGATCTGTTGACCAAGAGTGCCCATTTTATCCCAATCCAGGAGAGCATTTCAGCCGATAAGCTGGCCGATATCTACATTAGAAAGGTAGTAGCTCGACACGAAGTGCCAGTCTCCGTCATTTCTGACCGAGACATGCGATTCACTTCCAGATTCTGGAAGAAATTTCATGACGAGTTGGGTACTCGTCTACACTTTAGCACAACTTTTCACCCTTATATGGATGTTCATAGTGGGCGGACCATCTAGACCTTGAATGACATGCTCCGGGCATGCGTTTTAGACTTTGGTGGTAGCTGGGATACCTACCTTCCCTTGGTAGAGATTTCCTACAATAATAGCTACCACGCGAGTATAGACCACCCTCGCTTCGAGATGTTATATGGGAGGAAGTGTAGAACCTTGATATGCTGGGGTGAGGTTGGGCAGAGAGTCATGGGGAGTACCGAAGTGGTACTCAAGAAGACAGAGAGGACCCAGCATGTCCGGAGCAGGCTTCAGACTACTCAGAGTGGGCAGAAGAGCTATGCCAACAGACGTCATTCGGACCTAGAGTTCCAGGTCGGGGATATGGTTCCCCTGAAGGTGTCACCTTGGAAAGGTGTCATCCGGTTCAGGAAGCAGGGCAAGTTTGGCCCCAGATTCATTGGACCTTTCAGGGTTGCAGCCCAGGTGGACAAGGTGGCGTATAGGCTGAATCTACCAGCCGAGCTTAGTCAGATACATAGTACCTTTCATATGTCCCAGCTGCGGAAGTGCCTAGTAGATGACTCTACGGTGGTAACTCTAGAGGATATTCAGGTGGACGACAGCCTGAACTACATCGAGCGGCCGGTAGCCATCCTCGATAGGAAGACGAAGGATCTGAGGAACAAGAAGGTCGAGCTAGTAAAGGTGTAATGGCAGCACCGCAAGGGCTCGGAATGGACTTGGGAGCCGGAGGACGAGATGAGGGAGCACTACCCCGAGCTATTCCCAGATGCAGTAGACTTCGAGGACAAAGTCTAAAATAAGTGGGGGAGATTTGTAACGCTCAGTTCCTGGTATGTATTTTAATAAAATTATTCATTTTTGCAAAGGGACTCGACGAGTTGGAGGCCCCAAACTCGTCGAGTAGGAATCGTATTTTTGGACGCGGTAATTGAAGTCTACTAAATGAGTTGAGAACCCTCAACTCCATGTGTAGAGCTGCCAGAGTGAAACCCTAATTTTCAGGGTTTTCACCCTATTTAAGGACCATAATACCTTACTGTGGCCTCCCTCATCGCCTCTCTCAGTCCAACAAAACACAAATTCGTGATCTAGAGTCTTTGAGTGTGTGTGAGTGAAAAGGGAGTGATTCTTTTGTATTTCCTTGAAGGAGTGGAAGCTATAAGTGCTTGGTTGAAGGAGGAAGCTTTGCATCCAGATATTTCATTGTCCAAGCAGCCTTATTGAGGTATAAACTCTATACCTTGACTATTCATTTACTAGATCTCTTCATGGGGTAGTTTAGGGTTTTAAGGAGCATATTTCGGAACCATTCATGGATGCAAGCATGTTTTGCAGTCATGACTTCAGATCTGGAGCCTTTAGGGGACTCCATGGTATAAAGGTGCCAAATTTATGGCCATGGGAGTCCCATGCAACTTGTGAACCACTTTTTAGGGCTTTTTGAGCTAAATAACCCATGCATGGACGTAAAGTTAGAAACTTTACGTGATATATCGACCCTCGGGAACCAGATCTATGATTTGGATGCAGTAAGCCCGACTAGAAACGACTTTATGGATTTAGACGATGGGGGACTCGAAGAGTAGTTCATACAACTCGGCGAGTTGGTTCATGGTCCCCCAACCTTTTCTGTCACTGAGCAAACTCATTTAGTCTAGAAGATGACTCAGCGGGTTGGCCATGGTTTGGGCTATGAAGATTAAGGAACTCGACGAGTTCAAGGAGGGACTCGGTGAGTTGTGGGTAAAAGGTCGTGACTATGCTATGAGGATGAACTCAACGAGTTCATGAAATAACTCAACGAGTATGATCAAGATTTCAGGGTTTTATGGATTATGGAACTCAACGAGTTAAGGGACCAACTCGGCGAGTTGAGTCTACCAGGATGTTGACTTCGACCTTGACCGTTGACCAGAAATGACCCTTAGAGAGGTTATGAGTATGAAAGAGTAATGAAGGAAATTTTATATGTAGGAGTTTGAGAGGAATTGATCCAGGAGCCAAGGACAGTACAGATACTTCACGGCATTGGGGTGAGTTACCTTCTAGTAGAAGTGACTATAGGGTCTAAGGCACCAATGGCGGCCCACTAGTAGGTGACTATAGATAAGATGATTGTCTTTGTGATAATTGTATGGTATGCTACTATTTGTTATGCCTTATATGCTAGTATGTTATGATATTCTATCTTAGTAGTAGGAGGGGTGAAATAGTCCCCGGTTACCGGTTGAAAGAGACCGAAGGGGTAGGCCAGCACCCATATATGCTAGGCAGTATATGATATATGTATATATGCTAGGGTATTATGTGGTAGTGGTAGGGGTGAAATAGTCCTCATATCCAGTTGAAAGAGACAGAAGGGTAGGCCAGCACCCAGATATGCTAGGCAGTATCCGGTTGAAAGAGACCGAAGGGGTAGGCCAACACCCAGATATGCTAGGCGGTTACCGGTTGAAAGAGACCGAAGGGGTAGGTCGGGCACCCAGATATGCCCGACAGTATGTTATTGTATGACATGTGGTATGATGGGGGAACTCACAAAGCTTCGTGCTTATGGTTTACAGTTTTGGTTTCAGGTACCTCTTCTTCGAAGAGAAAGGAGTCGGCGTGACTACAACGCATCACACACGATTTTCCGCATATGAGTTGTTGGGATTTGTACTCTGTCATTGTTAGTATATTATGACATGCTTTTGAGACATATGATCTATGGTTTTTATGAAATAAGATAACTTGATGTTGTTTTCTATAAAATGGTTTATGAATCGTTAAATCAAAAATGAAATTTTTGGTCTTGAATTTTGGGGTTGTTACATTGCAAGTCATGAAATCCTTATACTTTCAATAGCCTCCGGGTTCACCATTTCTTCGGATCTCCGTGTCTTCCAGAGGAGTGAGTGTTCTTTGATGACTTTTCGAGTCATTATTTCCTTTCAAGACCGTTGTTGGATGAGAGGGAACCAGTCTATTATTAAATTGCTTGTTAACGACCGACACATTGATCACATGCACTCTACCTCTAGCATTAGCTACTTCCTGAGATAAGAGCTCCCTAAAGTCATCTTGTTGTTGATTGTGTATTTCTTTCATCATTTATTGTGCTTCATTCATCGCAATTTGAGCAGTAGTTTCTCCGACGTTCTGAGGTGTTAGACCTCGTTGTTCATGACTCTTTCGCTCCTAGTCATCGTCATAACATTCTATAGTCGTAGAGGTGGGTAGTTTAATAAGGCGATACACATACATAATTAGCATTTAAGGCATCATCCTATAATATCCTAGTGCTAATGTTTAAAGCACGTAAGTCATCTACCCTAAAGCATTCTATCGTCCACCACACTAATCATACTTAACTTCTAAGTTTAAGCATATAATTTATCTAAATTCCTAATTCTCTTAAACTAATGTTGTGATACCAACTGTGACATCCCCCATATTTCAGAACCAATGAAAACATTTTCTTTACACTTTATAAATTGAGAAGTGGAAATTCTGAGTTAAACAAAACATTTTTGAGATAACAAAAGTTATTTCATTTATTTAAAACCTTGAGGGTGTCATATTTCATACCCACACATACATTACAACGTAAATATTCAAGGCCATGAAACTACTTATTATAGGCACATCTCTTTATTCTACTCAAAATCCTAACTAGAGTTCGAAAGTCTTACATCCACTACCTGTGATGCACAAAATGAGTGGGTCGGTTTGGGGAAAACCTGTTAAGACACATAGCGTTTTCAAGCCCTTAATAATTTAATTATAGCAAATAATATCATTCCTACGAACAATGATGCCAAATTATATATATATATATATATATATATATATATATATATATATATATATATATATATATACACACACATATATAGCGACATACCCAACCCGATGAATCGTTTGAGCAACTATTTGACTACACCGCTAGGGGAGTCCTTTGCTAGTGTAAGTCATATAAAGGTAACTAATGTTCAAAGATTTGATAAATATTGTATCCCATTTTCTCTACGTCCATATGTTATAAGTCCATGCTAGCAACGTCATTCACTAGACTTATAGAATAGTCAAGTGTTGTCATCTAGTATGGTCGATGACCCAGACATATTTTCCAGTTATCTGATCTGGACCCACCAGTTCTGGTCATCCAAGAAATAGGAGGAATATGGAACTTCATTATCTGATATCAACTCTTCCCCGGAATGAAGCCTATATAATGTCCAACTTATTTGGAACTAAAAACCTCTTTAAAGTCTTATTATAACCATTACATACTTATACTAAAGCCAATCTATATCCAATACATTTCCTAACCAATGGTACTATCATATTTATACAAGTAGCACATAACACAGTTAATACATGTAAACATATAATATTGCTTATAAGTACTAATACCGTCACACCCCAGCCGAGGCGGCAACACATGTCGGGATGTGCTACTAAGGTTATGGATCACAGGTAAACTAAAAATATAGCACAAGTGCAACAATAAACAAAACAACATTTATATTCCATCATTAAGTTTAAATACAGAGTTCTTAAAGAAAATAATAGTAGTACATAAATTGCCTTAATAGGTAGGTAGACATAACAAAAACTAGTAAACTAGATTGCCTGAAATCCATGATTATCCGTCATCTGAATGCTTGAATTTATCGATTGCCTGAGTATACATGTACTTTTGATGGTCAACACAAGGTTCGTGAGAAGTTATAGGTTTTCTGCTATCAGCAGTAATACTTTAAATAGTCTAAAAAGTATTTTCTTTGTAAGTATAAACATATTAAAACAATTTTTGCAAAGGGTCTTTGAATAAGTTTTGGAAACCAAATTTTATCTTTGCATAAGTAAATCCATAATTAAAATAGTTTTGAAAACAACCAAGCTCGTGTTTTGTAATAAAAGAGAGAGAGATTCTAGTTAACGTTTATATGGATTCCTATAACGGAGCTATGTGACTGAGTATACCCCTTACAATTCTTCATTGTATGTCGTAGTAGTGATAGTAGATACTTATTACCCACTTCGATTGATCGGTTGACGTTCTAGCTAGCAACCGCAGTTGGGGATGTAAACCCCATATAGATCTATACATATGTATCTCGCTCCGAAGAATAACGGTTATGGTAGTGTGGGTATGCTAAGTGTTTAGACTAAGGTAATGAATATAGTCTCACTAAAAATCCCTTAACTAACGTATAAGAATAGCTCTTAGCCCTAACATATAAGTGGATAAGTTACTAGGCATAACTGGTATCCATGTATAGTATAAGGCACTCGCTTTTATAACGAATTATGTTTCACGCATAAAATTTGTACATATACATCTATCACTTAAATCCCTAGGAATAGAACAAAGTTTTATGACATACTATTTATGACATACAATGTCACATAGAATCAGAGATTTTTTTAATAAAAAGGCATATGTTATTTTTATTATTTGTATCATTTTAACAACATAACATATGAAAATATTCAGGTTTGGAACTAGTTTATGTGTTTATAACATATATATGTCAAACTAAAACATTGAGGTTTAAAAATTAGTTTATGTGTTTATAACATATATATGTGAAACCAATATTTTATAAACTAGTTGTAGTTTTTACATAAAATAGTAATATTTTATGTGCAGTTTTGCATAAACTAGCACAAGTATGCACATGTATTCTCACCCAAAGCATGTAAAAAAATATACAAGAAGGGTCGTAACACTCACCTTAACGTGTAATTTTCGATTTGTTTCGAGAACTTGACGTGACACCCGCAAACTTGATGCTTTCAGATTGAATCGCCGAGGTCAATTTTGTTACCTAATTCGTTACCTAATTAACTAAATTATTGGGTTGACTTACTAGATTAAATATATGGAATGGGACAAATTTTGTAATGTAATTCCAAGAGAGGGGTTGTTTTGATTTAAAAGAATTCAAATATTAGAGATGGGAATTAATATGTAGATAAATCTCAAGGGAGGGTTAAAATAATTAAAACGATATGGAAGTTCGAGAGTGTTAAAATAATTAAAATAATCAAAGGATGGTGGAATTTAAATAATTTAAATTGAAGTTTGGGAGGTAAAATCGATCACCTCCTGTGACCGACTTATGCATGTGAAACCAAAAAAAAAAGATGAATCAGGAATCAGGTCTCACTTTGGGCTATAAATTGAAGGAACAACAAACGAATGGTGGCGGTGGACTTACGGTGTAAGGAGGCAACAGAAGGTCGATGGTGGTTGGCGAGAGAGCTCTATGCTGGCAGTGGTAGCATTGGGTGGTGAGGCTTGATGCCTCGTCCCTTCTTTGCTTTTCTAGTTGCAACTCGACAAGAGGGAGCAAGGAAGGTTGTGAGGAGTCTGAGGGGGCTTGTGGAGAGGTGATTTCGATCAATAGAGTGTGTTACAAGGTGGTTCTAGTGATGGCGAAAGTATATCGAGAGAGAGGGAGGGAGGGAGAGAGAGAGAGAGAGAGAGAGAGAGAGAGAGAGAGAGAGAGATAGTATTTAAGAGAAGGAAGAGAGGGTGAGATGGTTGTGATTTGAGTGAGAATTGAAGGTCTCTAGTGCCCTCTATTTATAGTAGAAGAAGCCACACACAACCCTTGTACACATTACCTCTTAAACTAGGTCAACACACAACTTCACCTATGCTTTGTACTAGATGATGACAGGTGCACACTAAGATGAGAAAGCTTAAAAAATATAGGTAGGGGCAAGAGAGGAGTTGATTTCAATCTTGCATGCCAAGGTGGGGGCCCTAGTAAGGTCATACCCTCTTAAAATGCTAAAAACTCAATTAGAAATGAGATACAAGATCCCGACGTCATATATTTTTTTTCATGTTTCATATGATAGGGGAAAACTCAAGGATTCCAGAAACCCCAACGGATTGATTTTGTTGAGTTATAGAACTCCGGGAAATCGCGTTTAAACTTTCACGCCTAAATGGCCTGAAACGCTCGGTTTTTCGAACTTTGCAAATATTTTCACTAAAAATATTTCGAGTATGAAATTAAATATAAGACCATAGATTGAGTCCAAAAACATTCTCGAAATTTCCATCTGAGGTGTGAAAGTGCCTCAACGGACCGATTCAGTTTTAACAGTTTAAAGAAAGTTAGTGTTTTTACAGGTTTGTTTTCTTACAACTGTCGTATCTTTTGCGTACGAAATCCGTTTTAGGCGTTCTTTATATTTTTGGAAACAGGGGAACATGTATTATGAGGTTGAAATGTTTTTTTTGCTCACAACTAATTAATACAATTTTTTTGTTTTTCAGACGTATTAACTACGGTTGAAGTTTGAGTTGTTTGATTCATTGCTAGTTTATACATTTGGAAGTCAAGCACCATATGGTATCTTATAATAGTTGAAATGAACTCATTTACTTTACAAAATATTCACTAAAAGTCAATGAGTCAAATTACAAAGAGATTTACTATGAATTTACCGTCTGTAGTCTTTGACCTAAATTTGGGTTTACCTCCCCGTTAAAAGAATTTCATCCCGAAATTAGTAATTTCTAGGCTACTATGTTCTCCTATTATTTCGTTCCACTAGTGGAGGGAGTATCTGTAAACAATTACGGGTACTTTTGTTTCATTTGAACCTTACGTTCCCAAGTAAACTTCGGCCCTCAACAATAGTTCCATCGGACTTTTACTATAGGTATGCGACTTTGATTGAGGTTTGTTGATTTCTTGATCCATGATCTCCACAGGTTCCTCCACAAAGTGAAGTTTCGTGTTGACCTAGATCTCATCGAGTGGAATAACGACGTTCTCATCAAAGAGACACATTTTAAGATTACATACGTGGAAGGTATCGTGAACTTTTCTGAGTTCTTGAGGTAACTTGAGTTTGTAAGACATCAGACCAACCCTTGCCAGGGTTTTGAAATGTCTGATGTAACGGGGGCTTAGTTTACCTCGTTTTCCAAATATGATGACACCCTTCCATGGAGCAACCTTTAGCAAGACACAGTCTCCTAGTTTGAATTGTAATGGTTTGCGTCTTATGTCAGCATAGCTTTTTTGTCGACTACGTGCGGCCTTTAATTGTTCCTTTATCTAAACGATCTTCTCCATCATTTCATGAATGATCTAGAGACATGTGAGTAGTGTATCTCCAGCATGCCTTTTAGCTAATTAAGTATCTCCAACTTCTGCCCAACATATCGGAGAACGACATTTGCGCCCGGACAAGGCCTCAAATTGAGTGGCCTTTATTCTATTGTGATAGCTATTGTTATATGAAAATTTAACTACCGGCAAGTGAGTCTCCCATGCCTTTGTTGGGTTAGGTGTCTAAGCTATTAGCAAAGTCCTTTTGGGTTGCCCTCGAATCTAGTATTTGAATAATATGACTTTTAGAAAGAGGGATTGAGATAGAGAGAGAGAGAGAGAGAGAATGACTTATTAATTTATTATGTGAATAATAAATTAATTACAAATGAAAGTGAATTTATTAATATGTTATGAAAATAATATATTAATTAGAAATCATGTTATTTAATTAATAATCAATCAGAAATTAATTAGAATTAATTTTGGGATTAATTGAATTATTTAAAAGTGCAGGGACTGTTTGGTTATTTATTGAAAGCCGAAGCAGGAAGGATCTAGCACCTCATGGAATGAGGTGGACGTAAATTGGCTAGGAATATCCTAGAATTTTCATTCATAGGGTAAGGATAAGAAAAAAGGCAGTTTGATTATTATACGAATCAATCTAGCCATTATCCCTAAAACACTAGCTTTGGCCCCAAGTTTCCTTCAGCTATATAAAGACCGCCGTCGCCTTCACAATTTCAGCCATCCCTTCTCACAAGCATTAGGATGAAATTTGGAAGCTCTCTCCCCACTTTTTTTAAGCCTCCTTGATTCCAGGTTTGGGTGTGAACCATTAGAGGCACGGCATGTGTGGTGGTAGCTTCAAGCTTCAAGAAATTTCAAGAAGGATTCTACTTTGATTATATACTAGTATAATCAAAAGGTATGTTTTCTTTACCCTTTTATTTATTTCAAAAATACTAGGGCAATATTAGGGTTCTTGATATTCAAACTGATTATTGCATTGAATAGCGAAAACCTAGATCCTTAGGGTGTATGAAAACTTAGGGTTTTATCTTTTCCGCCAAAAATATGATTTTTGTTATCTATAAAACCCATCAGCCTTACCGAAGTCTATCATACAAGCACGTAGCATATCTTCCAGATTTTGTATCGTTCTTTCGCTTTGGCCGTCCGTTTGAGGATGGATTGTTGTACTCATATCGAGTTTGGTTCCTAAGGACCTTTGTAGTGATTCCGAAAATCTGGAAGTGAATCTGCTATCTCGGTTCGAGATGATAGATATTTTCAAACCATGCATTCTGACTATCTCCATAAGATAGGTCCTGGTGAGTTTCTCCATCTTATCGGTTTCTTTGATGGCTAGGAAATAGGCAGACTTGGTCAAACGGTCAACCACTACCCAGATGGTGTCATAACCGCTTGATGTTTTTAGCAGCTTTGATATGAAGTCCATGGTTATTTGTTCCCACTTCCATTCTGGGATCGACAGGTGTTGGAGTAGACTAGACGCTTCTGGTACTCTACTTTGACCTTGGAGAAAGTAAAGCATTTACCAACATAGGTGGCAATCTCTTCCTTCATATTAGACTGCTAATAAAGCTTCTTATGATTGAGATACATCTTGTATGATCAGGGGTGTAGCGAATATCTCGACTTGTGAGCTTCATTTAAGAATAGACTCCGGATTTCACTAAACTTTAGGGTCTAAATTCGGTTCATGAAATATCGTGTTCCGTCTTCCCTTAGGTTGAACTGTTTGTCCATTCCGCGCAGATTTTCTTCTACGATATTCCTGGGTTTAAGTGCTTCCAACTGATCATCTCAATTTTGGATGGGGAGGTTAGAGCGTATGGTTAGGGTTAAATCCTTTAAACAACGTGCCTTCGCCCGTTCTTTCCTGCTTAAAGCGTCTGCTACGACATTCGCTTGACCAGGATGGTAACGAATTTCACATTCGTAATTATTTAGCAACTCAAACTACCTTTGCTCTCTCATATTGAGTTCCTTTTGATCAAATATGTGTTGAAGGATTTTGTGGTCGGTGAATACGACACACTTTATTCCATACATGTAGTGCCTCCAAATTTTTAAAGAAAACACTGCAACTCCCAACTCTGAGTTATGGGTAGTGTAGTCTGTCTCGTTTGGCTTTAGTTTTCGGGATGCGTAGGCAATGAAATTATTTCTCTACATTAGTATGCATCCGAACCCTTGGTGTGAGGTGTCGCAGAATACTACAAAGTCTCGTGTTCCCTCTGGAAGAGGGCAAAATTGGTGCACTTCACAACAATTGTTTCAATTTTTGGAAGGCAGACTCTTGACTGTCTCCCCAATTGAACTTTTTGTCTTTTTCGGTTAGATTAGTGAGAGGCTTGGCTATCTTAGAGAAGTTCTCGATGAATGTTTGATTTTAGCCCGCTAGTCCTAAGAATTGGCATACTTTAGTTGGTGTGGTTAGTTCTTTCCAATCCTTAACTACTTCGATCTTTGCGGGATCGACATGAATCCCTTTACTGCTGACTACATGGCTGAGGAAATGCACTTCGTTAATCAAAAACTCACATTTAGAAAATTGTGCATAAAGTTTCTCTTTTCTTAACAGTTCCAGAATTAAACGCAAGTGTTGTACATGTTCTTCCTTGGTTCGTGAATATATCAATATGTTATCGATGAATACGATTATGATATTATCCAAGTAGGGTTTACACACCTGATTCATAAGGTCCATGAATACGGCTGGTGTGTTGTTCAGTCCAAATATAAGAACTAGAAACTCGTAGTAACCATACCGAGTCATGAATGTCGTATGTGGGATATCTGTTTCTTGAACTTTGAGTTAATGGTAGTCGAATCTTAGGTTGATCTTCGAGTAGTAGCAAGATCCTTGTAGCTGGTCGATTAGGTCATCGATCCTCGGGAGTGAATATTGGTTCTTGATAGTGAGTTTTTTCAACTCGCAATAGTCCATGCACATCCTCAATGACTCATCCTTCTTTTTTACTAACAATACTAGTGCTCTCCATGGAGAGAAGCTTGGCCAAATAAATTGATTGTTTAGAAGTTCTTGAAGCTAACTGGATAGTTCTTACATTTCCGATGGAACTAGGCGATAAGGATATCTTGCCACTAGTGCTACACCATGGATTAGGTCAATTTCGAATTCGACCTATCTGACCGGAGGTACTCCTGGTAGATCTTCTTGAAATATGTCCAGGTAATATCACACTTGTGGTATGTATTTAATTTCCTTACCCTTGCTTCCCATATCCACCATGTGAGCTAAGAAAGGGCAGCATCTCTTCTACAAATACTTATTTTCCTTCATGCCAGTGATGACTCTTAGGTTCTTCCCTGATTTATCTCTATAAATCATAAGTTCTTCGTCGTTTGTTAAAGGTAGCATGATGGATTTTTCGTAACATAGAATTTCTGCTTGACGAATTGATAACCAATCCATTCCGATGATCACATCGAAACTTCCAATCGTCATAGGCATTAAGTCAACATGGAAGACGTGGTTATTTAGGGTGAGAAGGAATTTTGTGAGTAATTCTAAGTTGTTTTCTATTTTACCATTTGACACTTCTACCGTGTAAGCTTCATTAAATTTGCATGATTTATGATTTATCATTCTTTTAAACTTATGGGAAATAAAGCTTCTATCGGCACCAGTGTCAAATAATATGGAAGCATAAATATTGTTGATAGGAAACATATCAGTAACCATAGTTGGTTCCTGGTGTGCATCTCCAACACCTATCACGAATGCCCTTCCTTTACCACCCTGGTTCTTCAGTTTAGGGCGGTCTTTCTTGAAGTGCCCTAGTTGGTTGCAATCAAAGCAGTTTCGGCTTCCTCCTGCATCAATGGTTGAGGTTGTTTATTCGGTGCCTTTCTACAAAGTTAGAGGTGTGACCCCTCAAGTTGTAGATGTTGCATATCAAGCTGTTTCCAACATGGTGGAAGTTGCACTTAGTATAGTAAGGTAGGGTTTGAAAATAGGGTTTTGCTGGAGTGGGAGTGTTTATGATTGCAGCATATATAGCCACAAGTTCTGGATTGGGCTTGCGATGCTTGAAGTTCCCTTTCAACTTTCCATGGAACTTCCTATTTGTACTTCCATCTTGGTCCTTCTTTTTTGGCGGGGTCATGGTACCCTGACAGATACATTGCTTAGTCAACTGATAGGCCAATTTCTTGGTACTATCGAAAGTGGAGGGTCTGGATGCAGTAACCAGACTTTCGACTGGTGAAGCTAGTCCCTAGATGTACCTTCCATCTTTTTGTATTCCAAAGTCACCATTCCCATGAAAAGGTTTACAAGGTCATTGAATAGAGATGTGTAGGCTGCCACCTCCTATCTTTTCATGGTATGGTTCCAAAAATCTTGCTCCAGAGCATGTACTTCCTGTCATGGGCAATATTATTTTATCATTATTTGCTTCAGAGGTTCCCAACCCATGACATTGGCTTCATCAATTCCCATGGACTTAGCATGATTATTCCACCAAGTCAAGGAGGAATCCATCAGTGTATTGGTAGCATATTTCACTCAGCAGTCCTCAATGGAAGCACTGATGCAAAATATTCCCTCCATCTTTTCTATCCAATGGGAGAGAGCAACAACTCCTTCTGTGCCATAGAGGTATCGGGGTTTTCATCCCATGAAATCCGTTTATGAACAAGGACTTGAATTGTGAGTGCCGCCATCATTTCTACTGTTCTCGGTGTTGTCATTCCGGGAAGCCTCGTATGCAGCTAAGGTTGTAGCAATTCCTTGGGCAAGTAATGTCTACATTAGAGAGTGATTAATTTAAAATGTTGGGTTTGAGGCATTGATAACTGGTGGGGATTCATTGTTCCCGACTGGAGTTGCTCCAAAATTTGGAGTCTCTCCTAATGTTTGAGTTACCGCTAATGCACCTCTTTGATTGCCTCGGGGAGTTAGTGGTGGACGAACTTGTGGACTTTTCTTTGGAGGCATCGTCCTTATATGTTTATACGGATACGTTAAGTTCTTTTACGCTATGTAGCCATAAACAAGTTGTATTTTATGATTGTGTATTAGTATAATTTGTTCCTGAAATCTCACAGATTTCCAATTCATAGTATGAGAGTTGTAACCGATGTTTTGAAGTGATTAATGATAGTATGTTATAAGAAATACAGATAATAAGATTCAACATTTAAAATATACTAAAACTAGTTTCATATATTATAACTGCTTGTTTTCGGTTACAGAGGTACCAACCGTATAAGGTTAGAAATAGAAAAGCTTTACAAAAGATCATTTTCAAATCAGGCAGTATTAAACAATTGCAAAAACGGCTATTTCTCAAAAGTTCTAAACTTACCCTATGGCACAAGCCACCCAAGATGAAACGTCTATCGCCAAAAACGTGAAATCATATAGAGGATGAGTTCATCGAACTCCTCCTGGATATGACATCGCTCTTACACGGAAACAACTGCTCGGTGCTCAGCCGCATCCAGCCAGCTCTTGGAGTTCTACGTCATATACACTAGTGCTCTATAGTGATCACTCATAGCATTCGCCTCAGTGCGGTTAGCACCTATGTGATGATATAGTGTATGAATGGCCTCAATGTCGTCTTTCTTATTCTCCTCGAGTCTTCGACTCGTTAATCTAGTGAATTAGAGCCTGAACCTCTGATGAGGCTCTCCAGGGATCCGCCTCTATAAGACAGCAGGTCACCCTGATCATAAGGCGAGGGTTCAGATCATTCTCAAGGTCATCCATGAGTAGTGTCTGTGGTGGAGCCTGCGAAGACTCGTTCAACATGTACCGGGTTTTGGGATTTTATTCAAAACTAGTTTCATAAACTAGAAAATTATGGAAACGGAAGACTTATGATTTTCGAAATAACATAAACATTTTATACCCATCATGGATCTTTTTTCTAGTTATATAAAGATTTAAACACCAACCAAAGAAAGGATGAAGAAATAACAACCTTTGTCGTTCTTTGTGTCCTCTTGGGAGGCTTGGAATTTGATGAAGAATGTGGAACCTTTGAGACACCAACATGAAGTCAACTTGATGTAAATGCTAGTCCATAAAATCTTACACTCTCAAGCTTGAAGTTTATAACCAAAGTATGAACTTCAAGAGAGTATAAATGCAAGTAATCTTCAAGTGTTCTTAACAAAACAAGAGAGAATGAGGGAGAACTTAGGAATTTCGAAATTTGCATGTAGGACACACAACAAGAAAGCCTCTAAGCTAGTTAAGGTGCAGACCTAATCTAAAGGTCCTTAACCATTAATCCCCTTAGAAAAGCTTGTCCCCCCATGTTTTCTCCCATACCTATTACTTTTGAATAAATTAACATGAAACCATACTCTTGTCTTTTGACTCTTATTTTATAAAAATAATAAAAGGAAGAAGACAAAAGCTTTATATTTTATACACAAAGTTTATAAAATATAAACTTTAAATTTTTGGTAAAAGACAAAAGAATTTATCTAGTCCAAAATGTTGTGCATGAATTATTAATTCATACCATATGAATTATATATAATGTTACTTGATAATGAAAATTATTATTTATGTTGACGTATCCCGCCAGGAACCCGTCAAAGATAGCAGAATCACTAGGTCAATAGACGGATCGGCTAAAAAGCAACATGTGACTAACGTCGGGCCTTCGCCCTCGCTTTCGAGACCCCGTATCCGTTCCTTGGTTCCCAAGCGCCAAGGCTAACGTTGAAGACAAAACAGTACCAACAGTTCCCCAGAGCGACAGGTGTAGTGCTCTGGAAGCCGCTTTTGGCAGAGTCTGCATCAATAGCAAACAACCCCTCATGGAACACAATCCTCCAATCAAAAGCCATCAGCCTCTGCCAAAACTGAAAAGGTAGAAGATATTGTCGGGGATCAGTTCCCCCTATCCACAGGTATAAAAGGCACCCTTCTCCCCTAAGATAAGGGGTCGGGATCAAAAACCTTTGAATACTCTCTTTACGCTTTCAACTCACTCTCTTAGACCCTCAATGACTTGACCATCGGAGCCTCATTCCGGGACAACCTCCTGGATCACGACTGACGAATTTATCTTCGTTGTTGTGATCCACAGGCTCTTCACTCCCGCCCTCAGAGAGACGAAGTCAAGCCGGTGTCGTATCACAACAATTTCCTAGAAATAAATAATTTCCAATTTAATTATAAGAGTTTATTGAAAATTTATTAAAATCAATTTCTAATAAATAATCAATTATATCAAGTTGTTGTTAGTGTGACCCATTAGTATCATATGTTAATTAGCAATATCACTTTAATATGATTCTTGATCATATAAGATCTTTCAATTGGGAAGGTCGGTAATCCTCCGCTTGTTAAGATTTGTGGCGGAACCTACGAGTTCTCTATAGCCAATTTAGCTCTGATACCAATCTGTCACACCCCCGGCCGAGGCGGCGGAACATGTCGGGCTATGAGACTAAGTTCATGGATCACAAGTACAATGATAAACAAAACAACATTTGTATTTCATCATTAAGTTTGAATACAGGGTTCTTATAGATAATAATAGTACATGAATTCCCTTAATAGGTAGGTTGACATAACAAAAAGTAGTAAACTAGATTGCCTGAAATCCATGATTATCCATCGTCTAAATGCTTGAATTTACTGATTGCCCGAGAATACATGTAGTTTTGATGGTCCACACAAGGTTGGTGAGAAGTTATAGATTTTCTACTATTAACAGTAATACTTTAAAAAGTCTAAAAAGTATTTTTTTGTAAGTATGACCATCCTTAAAACGATGTTTGTAAAGGGTCTTTCAATAAGTTTTGGAAACCAAATTGTATCTTTGCATAAGTAAATCCATACTTAAAATAGTTTTGAAAACAACCAAGCCCATTGTTTGTAGTAAAAGCGAGAAATTCTAGTTAATGTTTATAGTGACTCCTATAACCGAGTTATGTGACTGAGTGTGCCCCCCTACAATGCTTCATTGTACATCGTAGTAAGGATAATATATACTTATGACCCACTTCGATTGACTGGTCGAGGTTGTAGCTAGGAACCACAGGTGGGGATGTCAACTCGGTATAGATCTATACATATGTATCTCGCTCCGAAGATTACTCGCTATAGTAGTGTATGTATGCTAAGTGTTTAGACTTAGCTAATGAATATAGTCTCAATAAAAAGCCCTTAACTAAGGTATATGAATAGCTCTCAACCCTAACTTATAAATGGATAAGTTACTAGGCATAATGATTTTTATAGAATTTATAAAAAATGAGCATATTTATTATGCATGTATAGTATAATACACACGCTTTTATAATGAAGTATGTGTCATGTATAAACTTTGTACATAAACATGTATCGCTTAAATCGTTAGGAATACTACAAAGTTTTGTGAAATACTATTTATGACATACAATGTCACATAAAATCATAGAGTTTTGTAGTAAAAAGGCATATGTTATTTTTATTAGTTGTATCATTTTAACAACATAACATATGAAAATATTGAGGTATAAAACTAGTTTATGTGTTAATAACATATAAATGTCAAACCAATATTTTATAAACTAGTTATAGTTTTTACATAAAATAATAATATATGTGTATTTTTGCATAAACTAGAACACGTACTCACATGTATTCTCCCCCAAAGCATGTAAAAAAATATAAAAGAGAGGTCGTAACACACACCTTAACATGTGATTCTCGATTTGTTTCGAGAACTTGATGTGAGACTCGCAAACTTGATGCTTTCAAATCGAATTGTCGGGGTTAATTTAGTTACCTAATTAACTAAAAAGAAGTTTTGGTATAAATTAATATGTGTGGGGTTTTTTTTGTGAAGTAACTAATTTATAGGGTTGACTTACTAAATTAAATAAATGGAATGAGAAATTTTTTGTAAAGCAGTTCCAAAGGAAGGGTTGTTTTGACACAAAATAATTCAAATATTATAGGGGGGACTTAATTTGTAAACAAATCGGAAGGGAGGGTTAAAATAATTAAAATGAAATTGAAGTTTGAGAATTTAGGACTTGTTTTGAAAAAAAAATTCAAAGGAGGGTGGAATTTAAATAATTTAAATTGAAGTTTGGGAGGGGAAGGCGGTCACCTCCTATGATCGACTTATGCATGCAAAAAAAAAAGATGAATCAGGTCTAAGTTGGGCTATATATCGTAGGAACAACACACGAATGGTGGTGGTGGACTTACAGTGTAAGGGATGCGGCATCAGGTCGATGGTGGTTGACTGGAGTGCTCTACAGCGGCAGTGGCAGCAGTGGGTGGCGAGGCTTGCTGCCTCATCCCTTCTTCACTTTTCTGGCATCAAATAGACGAGAGTGATAGAGGGAAGGTTTGAGGAGGTTGAGGGGGTTATGGGGAGGTGCTTTCGATCAATAGAGGTTGTTACAAGGAGGTTTCGGTGGTGGTGTAAGTATACCGAGAGAGAGAGAGAGAGAGAGAGAGAGAGAGAGAAATGTTTAGAGAGGGAGAGAGACAGAGAGATCAGATTTAAGAGAACAAAGTGGGGGTGATATGGTTGTGATTTGAGTTCGAATTGAAGGTCCCCAATTCCCTCTATTTATAGTAGAAGAAGCCTCACACAATCCTTGTATACCTTACCTCTTAAACCAAGTCAACACATAACTTCACCCATGATTTGTACTATATGATGAAAGGTGAACACTAAGAGGAATGGGAATCAAAAACATGGGCAATAGAAAGAGAGGGGCTGATTTCAATCTTGCATGCCAAGGTGGGGGCCCTAGTGAGGTAATACCCTCTTAAAATGCCAAAAACTCACTTAAAAATGAGATCCGAGATCTCGACGTCAGACTTTTTTTAATGTTTCTTTTGATAGGGGAAATTCAAGGATTGTAGAAACCCAAAGGGATTAATTTTTTGAGTTATAGAACTACATACAATCGTGTTTAAAGTTTCGCGTCTAAATGGCCCGAAACGCTCGGTTTTTCGACTTTTGCAAATATTTTCGCTAAAAATATTTCGAGTATGAAATTAAATATTAGACCATAACGTGAGCCCAAAAACGGTCTAAGAATTTCCAACTGAGGTGTGCAACTGCCTCAACGGATCAATTCGGTTTTAGTAGTTTAAAGAAAGTTAGTGTTTTACTGGTTTGTTTTTTTTATAACTGTCTTATCTTTTGCATACGAACTCCGTTTTATGCGTTATTTATATTTTTGGAAACAATGGAACATGTACTATGAGATTAAAATGTTTACTTCACTCACAACTGCTTGATACGAATTTTCAGTTTTTCAGACACATTAACTAGGGTTCCAGTTTGAGCTGTTTGATTTGTTGCTAGTTTATACATTTGGAAGTAAGGTACCATTGGTATCTTATAATTGTTGAAATGAAATCATTTATTTTACTTAAGATGCACTAAAACTCAATGAGTAAAATTACAAATAGATTTACTATGAATTGACCGTCCGCACTCCTGTGACCTAAATTTCGGGATGTCACAAATAGTTTTAAATTAAGATTATGTTCTATATAATAACTACGTACTCACCTAACAAAGTTTCTGATGATTGGTGAATCGCACAGAGCTTCACCTTACACCTTTTCCAATATATATATATATATATATATATATATATATATATATATATATATATATATATATATATATATATATATATATATATATATATATATATATATATATACACACCAATAAGTCTTAGTCTAGTTTCATGATTATGATCCTATGGGTTTTAATTCCTCAATAATCCCAATGAATACTGAGAGTTCTGTCAAATAAAGATCAGCCAGGTAGGAAAGTTGGGAGGCAGGACCATTTCGGCATATAGCCTTTCTGAAATCCAACAACCAAGCCAACATGACCTTTCTAGACACTTATCCCGTAAGTAGATCAATCAGTAAAACGACTTGGAATCACTGATAAATCTTATCTATAGGTAACTAATAACGACCTGTGACTATAAATATAATTTATACTGAAAATATTAGAATGTAGCCTAACTTAAAGTGGTTCTTCCTGACAAACGTTAGGAAATTGCCCTAACAGAGCTTCTACTCGCTAGATACTACTACTTCAGGAATCACAGGGTTTAGCCGAAGACTAAAAATAAAAGTAAATGAGCTAAACGTCGAAGAATACCGAGAGAGAAACTTTGTAGGGGTGGGGGATTTGGACTGGAGACTAAATGTTATTTATAGGAAGAAAAATTTGCTTCTATTTATAGGACAAAATCTACAGAAGTGCATCGCGCACCATAGAAGCACACCAGCACACTATGGTGGCATGGCTCCTCAGGGTTGCTGACATTTGTCCAAATCTAGGTGGGGATGCATGGTTGCTTCCAGAACCCTCTACGCGTCGTGCGTATGCTGATTTTTAGATTTTGAAAATTACGTATCTTGTTCATACGAACACGGTTTTGACGTTTTTATATCCACACGTAGATATCAATAGGATCTACAACTTTCACTTAGACTCCGTCGGCTAATTTCGACTTTATTTGTTTCACATAGGCTTAGATTTTTAAAATCCGTATAAAATGCATAACTCTCTCATGCGGCGTCTGTTTTCGACAGACTTTATATCGTTGGACTCCTATTAACGAAATCTTCAATTCTCGTTTAAATTGTTTTGTCTAACAACCAACCGATTAGAATTTCGATTTCTGTGTCTGCACTGCTGTGTTGAAACTTCGAAAAATCACAACTTCCTCCAATGAAGTCAAATTTAGACTTTCTCTATATGCATGCTCTTGGTTTAAAGACTACTACGAATTCAGTTTAGATCACTTAGGCTAAAAATTAATTTATCAAAATTTCACTTTTTACGATACGTAGAGTCATGCCGGTTTAATCACGAAACTTCGAAGAAGCATAACTTATTCGTTCTAATTCAGATTCGAACATTCTATATATCTCTGTAATCCTTATTGTGTATACTACAACAAGGTTAGGATTATTTGTCTTAAATAATCTTTTATTTTTGTAGCATACTTTAATGTTATTTATTATTTTATTAAATACTTATACAATTTGCATAAAATATCGTATAAAACAAATAATCACCTAAATATATGAATAATCATTTCTTATTCTTTCATATAAAGGTTACAATAGTTGACCAAAGTGATTATAGACTATCACTAATCTAGCAGGAAATGCAGATGTTACATCAAACACATTTCGTTACTAAATGTTATAAAGAGTAATTACATGTGTGATTTGGTAAGTAAACTGTATGACTATATAGTCAAAGTCATGTGTTCCTTTTGCCCTATCAAGAAAAGCAATATATATTGGGCCCCTTGGTAATATTATGTTAACATTATAGTGTTGGGCCTAGCTATGACTAAATTGATGTGTTCAATTAGTAGTCTAATGACGTCATCATATATCGGGAAATCGGGAAGCAGAATGATGATTAATTACAATCCATGTCTCGTGTACTTGTGATAACATGAAGAATGAAGGAGTAGTTGATCACTTATCTTAGAGAAAATGTCTGATTTGAATCAAAGTTTGACAGTAACTTTGGAAAGCACTCTTTGCTGTTTGGTTCAAGGTTGTACTTGCAATTGTAGTTATAGACTTATCCAAGTAGGAGACTGTTAGATTAATGTGCTAAAGTCATAACTAAATTGGTATATTCTTGTAATTAAAAGAAGAGTCCTGTTTGGGTTGCCCTCATAGCTAGAAATGGTATCAAATGAAATTTGGAGAAAGATGAAAGAACTTATTAGTTTATTATGTAAATAAATTAATTAGAAATTATACTAATTAACTAAGAATTAATCAGAATTAATTTTGAAATTATTTCGGGGTTAATTGGAATTAATTAGTGGTACAAGGGCTGCTTTGTGATTGCAAAATAGTTAAGCAATGGAGAAGTTTCAGAACCTTCCATGCATGGACAGTTTTAGGGATCCCTTTTAGGGATTCTCGAAGCCTCTTATTGATATAAGGATACTAGATATTCACTTTTTTGGAATAATATTATTTTATGTTCAATATTAGGATTTGTAGGGTTTCCTTGCAATTATATAAAGGGATCAAACCATTGTACATTCGGCTATCTCCATCTTGTGAAGCCCTCGCCAAATTTCTCCCATCTCCCCTCTCTCTTCAATTTTTTTCTAGTTTATAGGGCTTGGGTGTGATCCATTAGAGGCATCATAGTCTTGGTGCTAAGCTTTTTGAAGATCTACAAGAGAATCAAGGATATTGTTTGCCATAAGAATATCAAAGTTATGTATCACTAACTGGTAATTTTGATTTTAGCATAGGGTTCTTGTAGTTTCATAAGTATGTTGCCATTAATGTGTAAAGACATAGATCATTTAGGTTGCATGTACCCTTGAGAGTTTAAGTGAATTTATCCGCATGTATATTGAATTTGTAACCTATAGTTTAATATTACACAAACAAATATGACAATATTACCACTCTCAACTCCTTAGACTATTCGTAACTTCTCCCAACTCAAACATGAATCATGTGCTTCCGATAATAGGAGCTCTTCTACTGTATTTTACACCTATCCATGTTCGTTCTGAGATCCATTCCAAACGGTCCAACTCGATCTTTGCCATTATTTTCTATAATATACTCTATATACTAGCAATTGATATGCTTTCGTTGTGTAATGGATTAACTTTCGGTTTGCTAACCTAATCTACATGGAAGTTCCTCGGGCCTTGACGTGTCACCTCATGAATGCATAGTTATATGCAACAAGAAGCCATATAGTCATTCGAATAACGGATTCCACACCAGAACAATTGCACTCAAAAAAGTGATACACACTAGGGTAAATGAAGTATTATATGTTTATTTAGTTCGTATTTTATTTGAACTAAAGCATTTACTTAACAACTTATCAGTGGTAACAAAATTCCAGGTGGCATATAATAGGCATCTAATCATGACATGTATTATTTAGTGCACATATATCCTATGTCCTAGAAAGCAATAAACGACATCAAACAATTCAATCCTTTTCCTTCGGCTTCGACATACTATACACACTGAATCTTTGATCCTTGTTTCCAAACTGTCCATTTTCTTTTTCAAAACTTTTAAGAAAACATTTCTGAGCCACAAACTTGAGTTCAAACACACCAATATGTGTCTGATTCGCTCAAGTTGTGCTCTTATACTAACTTGTAATGTCCTAAAATTTCAATAGAATTGAAACTTTTTTGAAAACTTATATATATTATAAATCCCATTAAATCTGTTACTTAACCAAACCATTAAGTTTCATGTACTCAAAAAAACCTTTTAAATCATACTTTCAACAATACTAATCCATTAGTAACTAAAAATCAACAATGGAAATACTAGTGAGAAAAACGCCATAACAAGTGTTTATAAGAAGGACCCAATATTCAAATCACACCCATGTACAATCAAGCTTTTTCCTTACCCTTCTTCGTTCCTGATGTACCTATAATAGTCATTTCATAAAGTCAAGGGTAAGCATGAAGGTTAGTGAATTCGAACACAACATAACATTAGAAGTAGAATACCCTACTCCTACTTATCATACCATTATCAATCATACAAGCATATATATAGCATATAACATGAAATCATACAACACGTGCATGTTCAAGAACACATCCTAAACAAAACCTAAATAAGGACTTTGCACTACTTCTTTTGATCCACAAACTTGGCGTCTCCACCTTCGGTCCCCCTGACTTGGCAGAATGGCCTTCGATTAGTCTTACTCAACACAAAGAATTCGGTCAAATCCGCTTGGTATTTTGGCCTTTGGTGTCACACCCCCAAACCGAAACGGCGGAAACGTTCGAGGTGGAGGACATCATGTATAGTATCACAACAATTTCATCGTAGTAATCAAAGTAAACACAAACATTACATTGAATAAGTAAACATATTTACATCGGTTTGATACATAGTTTGTATACATCAAAAGTATGGCAAAATATAAAAGACGTGACTCTATACGCTCTGTCTTCTCAAAAGCTGTGGGAGTATGTAACGCCCGTGTTTTAGGGCTAAGCAGTAGTAGATGATGTAATAGTCTAGGTCAACTATTGTAACTCTTTTTGAAGTAATAAAGATGAAATATTTGAGTATTATGTGAATTATGTGAATTTATATGCTTATTATTTATTTATAAATGTATAATAAAGAAAGGATAAAAATAGGCGTCAAAATTAAAGTGTGAGATAAACCCAATATCTCTACATAAAGTTGTATTGGTCGTAGAAAACGTTAAACTGAGATCTAAACGAAAGTCGTACAAAACGTTAAACTGAGAGCGTCTATAAAAAGAACGCCCAAATCTGACTTCGTATGAAGAAGTTATGATTTTTCGAAGTTTCGGCTTAGCAGTGTACAGCCCGAAGTTCGAATATTAGATCGAGCGATTTTTAGCTGACACAACCTAAACGAGAATCGAAGATCTCGTTAATAGTAGCATAATGATAAAAAGACAGACGAAAACAGATGTCGGATGAAGAAGTTATGAATTTTTAACGGACCAATCCTGTCCCGGCCTGTTAAAAATATAACTTTTAAAATAAATTCAAAATTAGCCGATGGAGTCTAAACGAAAGTTGAAGAGTACGTTCCCGCCTACGCGCGGATATAAAGAACATCGAAAACAGAGCTCGTATGCGAAAGATACGAATTTTTTAATTTGGAATGAGAAAATGTGAAATCTGCGAGGGGATGATGACGTGGCTCGATCTGGGCCGTTGCTTGCTGAGCACGGACTCGCTTTGGATGGGTGATAGCTGGCTCGCTACGCAGTGCGTACAAGAAGGAACGCCCCGTGTTCGGATTTACTTGGCTTCGGAAGGTCCACGTCATACCAGGGAGGCTCGGACACGTGACAGTACGAACGCGCAGTGTAGATCAGGAGCGCCCCACATCCGAGGAATGCCCAGCGTAGATCCGAGGAGCGCAGTGCGTAGCCAGCAACGTCGCGACTATAAAAGGGCTGCGAGGGCTAACCATTTTTCTCACCAATTCACTTCTACTTTCTCTCTCTACTTTCTCTGACTACCCCTCCCCCCCCCCCCTAACCCCCCCTAAGCCTAGGTAAACCCCCTAGCACCCGAAGGAAGCCCCGAGGCTCCCGGAGTCCCGAGAAAAAGGGTCTTTCGGTTCGGAAACACTGCTCCAAGCAAAGCCCGGTTTTCTATAAAACCCGTTGTAAGTGAGCTACGCCTACGCTATTTTTAATATAGCTTCTAATTAATTATAGTAACATTATTAGGACCTTAAAATAATTATTTGGGCTATTATTATGAGTTATATAGAGTGTTGTTGAACACTTATATAATAGTAATAATATATATACTATTAATTAGTCGCGGTTAACGTTAGACTAAACCCTAGTGGTATTGATACTAGGTTTTGTCAAGGGAAAATTGTTTTGAGATAACGAAGCGTTGTCCAAGTTCGGTGTCACCACCTAATCAAGTGAGTCCATAGTTACTTTCATATTACATATAGATATGAAGTATTTTATATAAATTATGTGCTACGTGTGCATATTATCTGTATACTTGCTATCTATGCTGGATGAACGATTTTATACATGTTTTAAATGATTTAAACTGTATATGTATTTTATATCTACAAAATGTGTTGGGTAAAACATGGGTAGATGTAATAGTTGCTTTGTGACAAAATAAAATAATGAGAGGCATCGTTATAGATGTTATTGATGTTCCAGTCATCTAGCGGAGTATAGATGACAACCACGGACTATTCTAGACAGTCTAGTGGAACGCTAGCAGGCCCGCAACCTATAGGTGTTTATTTGAACTGTGTGCTCACCAGCAGTACTCCATCCCCCACATGGTTGCCTTATTTGACATGAATTGTTGAGGAACCCCCGAAGCATGTGTTGTCACCCCGATGAAAGTCCTTAGACTAGGTCCGTTGTGTTAGATGTTTTAGGACGTAAAGTGAGGATAACGGGAAGGGGTACTAGGGTTTGATTGGTTTAATAAAGTTAATAAACTTATTTATTGTGGGTTGAAAACCCTATGTGCTCACCAGGCTCCCAAGCCTGACCCACTCAGTTTCTTGTATTATAGGTAGTGGCGCATGAGCATAGATGTTTGGATGAGAGATAAAGGATTATAGGCCTGTAAATATGAAATAATGTAGTAAGGCTTACGTTGTACTGTTTATGCTTTTGATCTGTATCGAACATAACATCCCGAGTCTTTTAATGAAATACATTTCTATGAAAATGCTTTGATAAATCTTTATCAAATTTTGTTTTGGGAACAAATTCCGCAACTCTTTTATTTAAATTATTACTCTGATTTTTAAACAAAGCATAAACAAATCGGTCTTTTCTGGCCGTGAAAATGGGGATGTCACAGTTGGTATCAGAGCATTAGTTTAAGCGAACTAGGAATTTGTAGGATTTCTAGACTTAAACTTAGAATGCCAAGCGATCATTGTGAGGTGTGAGCACTAGCTTATTTTAGGAATTGTGCCTAAAATGCTTTTATGTGCTAAATGATTTGTGCCAAATATGTTGTTAATTGTTCGGATCTATGGTCTGTTGCCGACCGGATCTGGAAACCTTATGTGTTTAGGATTCTAAACGTACGACTACGATATTAGAACTACCATGTAAACGTTTTGGAGTGATAAGGATGGTTTAAACGACTATCCTAAATAAAGATCCAAATTCACCTTATTCGGTGTATAGATCAAAATGGAAAGAACCCGCAGTGGATCCGGGAATGCAAATGGGAACAGAAACCAACCTCCAGTGATTGAGCAAATATCGGTTGTGGTAGCCGCTGCTGAGCCAATAACGATGTTGGAGTGCAAGCGATGATCCAAATGATGTTGGATCGTCAAATAGAGGAAACCAGACGTTTGCTCCAACAGAATCGAGAGGAAGCTACCATACCAATCGAACAGCCCGAGTTGAACGAAGGGCAGTCTGAGGAGGGGAAATACAGTGGGACCGTTGGTCAAGCCAACCCACCAATAGTTCGACAAAACAACCAGGATGACGAAGTCGAGAGGAATGGATGCAAGTACAAGGATTTTCTGACTTGCAAGCCATCGACTTTCACTGAAAAGAAAGATCTGATCGGGGCCATGGATTGGATCTCGGAGATGGAGTTAGCTTTCATGACGTGTGGTTACAGAGGCAAACTACAGACCACGTTTGCAGTACGTCAGTTCCGAGGAGGCCCTGTGCGTTGGCGGAATACCCTGGGGAAGACTTTGAGCCCCAATAAGCCCCTGCAACTAACATGGGCATAATTTTTGGTGCATTTCAAACGTAAGTACTGCTCAGCCCAAAACCTGCTCGAGCTAGAGAACCAGTTCCTAACCCTGAAGAAAGGAAGCATGTCCATTGATGAGTACACCAACAAATTCACGGAGAAGATGGAGTTTGCCGTGCGTCTTGTCCCAAATGAACTGAAGAAAATCGACAAGTACACAAAGGGACTTCCATGGGAGTACGCGGTGCCAGTGCGTCAGGCACGTACTCTGGAGGCTGCTATCTGGGCTGCCAAATCTATGGAGGATATGATTAAGGGAAGAGCTGACAACAAGGTTGAGGTTTGCAAGAAGAGAAAGTTCGAGGGGTCTGCAAAGCCCAACAATAAGAAGAGCAAGTTCAGTTGAAAGAAGTCTGCAGGAGGAGGGAATGAAGCAAAATGGAGCGAGAAGTGTAAGAAGAAGCACTTCGGGAAATGTAGCGAGGAGGTGACCTGCTACAAGTGTGGGAAGACAGGACATTACGCCAACGAATGGACCGCCAGCAAAAGGGTGTGCTACGAGTGCCGTGAAGAAGGGCACATTGCAAGGGATTGACCAAAGAAGAAAGAGGCGGCAAGGCCCAACATTCCACCAAAGCCGATGTCGAGAGCCTTCCAAATGATGCTCGAGGCTGCGAAGGAGGCAGCAGACGTCGCTTCAGGTACCTTTCTTTTAAATGGTTTTCCTGCCAATATACTGTTTGATTCCGGAGCCAACTACTCCTTTGTATCGCATAAATTTGGTGGGAAACTAGCATTGCCTGTAGAAAAACTTGATAATGCCCTGATTGTAGAAGTTGCCAGTGGCAAGTTCGTACCTGTTAGTAATCGTATTAAGAACGTCGTCATCGACTTAAACGAAAACGAATTCCATGAAGAGCTGTTGCCCATAGAGTTGAACGGTTTCGACATCGTTCTGGGAATGGATTGGCTCAGTGCCAATGATGCCGAGATACTATGCCGAAAGAAGATAGTAAGAGTAAACCTACCCGGAAAAGAGTCGTTCATGGTGTACGAGGACAAACGCAGAGTAAATTCTGGAATCATCTCCCTGATGAAAGCCAGGAAATTTTTGTCCAAGGGATGTGCATCGTACTTGGCATTTGTTATCGATGCTAAGAAGGAAAAGAAGGAGGTGCAAAGTATACCAGTGGTGTGTGATTATCCGGAAGTCTTTCCCAAAGATCTTCCCAGATTACCGCCTGATAGACAAGTGGAGTTCCGAATAGACTTGTTACCACGAACAACACCGATAGCAAAAGCACCATAATGATTAGCACCGACGGAGATGATGGAGCTAATGACGCAACTTCAGGAGTTGTTGGACAATGGTTTCATTCAACCTAGTTCATCACCCTGGGGAGCTCCGGTGTTATTCGTAAAGAAGAAAGACGGAAGCATGAGAATGTGTATAGACTACCGAGAGCTGAACAAGGCAACAATGAAGAACAAGTACCCATTGCCGAGGATTGATGACCTATTCGATCAACTGCAAGGTTCGAGCTATTTCTCAAAGATCAATCTTAGGTCAGGATATCATCAGCTGAAGGTAAGAGAGCAGGATATTGAGAAAACTGCGTTCAGAACGAGATATGGACACTACGAGTTCTTGGTTAGGTCATTTGGACTGACCAATGCTCCGGTAGCATTCATCGATTTGATGAATAGGGTTTGTAAACCTTTCCTCGATAAATTCGTGATAGTGTTCATAGATGACATTCTGATTTACTCGAAATGTCAGGAGGCGCATGGCAAGCATCTACGAGAAGTGTTGGAAGTGTTAAAGAAGGAGAAGCTTTACGCTAAGTTCTCCAAATGCGATTTTTGGATCCGAGAAGTCCAATTCTTGGGTCATGTGGTTAACCAGGAGGGGATAATGGTTGACCCAGCAAATATCGAAGCTGTGATGAAGTAGGAACGACCAAAAAGTCCCACGGAGATTCGAAGCTTTTTGGGATTAGCCGGATATTACCGACGATTTATCCAAGGATTTTCTTCGATAGCTGTTCCATTGACAACTTTGACCCATAAAGGAGCTACATACACATGGAGCGAGAAGCACGAAGAAGCGTTCGAGAAACTAAAGAAGATATTATGTGAAGCATCGATTCTTTCTCTACCCGATGGAGTTGAAGATTTCGCCGTGTATAGGGTGTGTTCTAACTCAAAGAGAAAAGGTGATAGCATTTGCGTCTCAACAATTGAAGGAGCATGAAAAGAACTACCCCACTCACGATTTGGAGTTGGAAGCAGTAGTTTTTGCTCTAAAGATATGGAGGCATTACCTCTATGACACGAAGTGCAAACTTTTCACTGATCATAAGAGTCTCCAGTATCTCCTTAATCAGAAAGAATTGAACATGAGACAACGACGCTGGCTGGAGTTACTCAAGGACTACGACTGTGAGATACTTTACCACCCTGGTAAAGCAAATGTTGTCGCTGATGCTCTCAGTCGAAAAATCAACCTTGAGAGAAAAAGGCCAAGAGCGTTGAGAATAGAAGTTGTCTCGATGATTGTGGAATGTATCAGGAAAGCTCAAGAAGAATGGCCGAAAGGAAGAACGTTTGAGCAAAATGTTAGTGTTCGCTACAAACAGTGAAGGACAGAAGGTATTCCAAGATCGGATTTGGGTACCTAAGACAGGAGGAGTAAGAGAACTTCTGATGGAAGAAGCGCACAAGACCATGTACTCGATTCATCCCGGTAGCACTAAAATGTATAGGGACCTAAAACCCTACTATTGGTGGCCGACGATGAAACTCGATGTTGCGAAGTATGTGGCCGAGTGTGTGATATGTGCAAGAGTTAAGGCACAACATCAGAAACTGTATGGGAGTTTAGAACCTTTACCTGTACCCATGGGTAAATAGGAAGACATCACCATGGATTTTGTGACTAAACTGCCCAGGACGAAGAACGGACACGACATGATTTGGGTGGTCGTGGATCGTTTCACTAAGAGTGCACAGTTCATAGCAGCCAACGAGAGGTGGTCTATGGATAAGCTCGCAAATGCTTACGTGAAGGAGATAGTAAGACTTCACGGTGTTCCTCTTACGATTGTATCAGATCGTGATAGTCGTTTCACATCAAGGTTCTGGAGAAGTCTACAAGAGGAATTGGGTACGAAGTTGTGTTTGGGTACAGCTTACCATCTGCAGACTGATGGCCAGAGCGAAAGAACGATTCAAACACTGGAAGATATGTTGAGAGCATGTACCCTGGAGTTCCAACGAAAATGGGACAAGCACTTACCTCTGGTAGAGTTTTCCTACAACAATAGTTTTCACTCGAGCATCAAGATGGCACCCTATCAAGCTTTGTACAGATAGAAGTGTCGTACACCGTCTTGTTGGCTTGAGGCTGGAGAAAAGCAGTTTATGGGCCCCGAGATAGTCCATGAGACTGCTGAGAAGCTGAAGGTGATTAGGGAAAGAATGTTAGAAGCTCAGGATCGTCAGAAGAGCTATGCTGGCAAGAAAAGACAACCGATGATTTTGAAGTTGGGGATTCGGTTTTGCTTATAGTCTCACCATGGAAGGGACTTATAAGATTCGGGAAACGAGGAAAGTTAAGTCCAAGGTTTATTGGACCATTCAAGGTTCTTCAGAAGATTGGGAACCAAGCTTACAAGCTCGAATTACCCAAAGAACTAGATGGTATTCATAACACCTTCCATGTGTGTTATCTAAGAATGGATGACAATAAGAGGTTAAGAATGGATGACAATAAGAGGTTGATTGAAGAGCCCGGGGCAATCATTGAGTGTAAGACTAAGAAGTTACGACGCAAGATGGTCGATTTAGTGCTAGTCCATTGGAAACATTCGAATGGGCCGAATCTCACCTGGGAAACAGAAAGTGACATGATGAGTCGCTATCCACATCTGTTTGCTGATGCATGATTCTGGGACGGAATCATCCTAAGGGGGAGAGAATTGTAACGCTCGTGTTTCAGGGCTAAGCAGTAGTAGATGATGTAATATTCTAGGTCAACTATTGTAACTCTTTTTGAAGTAATAAAGATGAAATATTTGAGTATTATTTGAATTATGTGAATTTATATGCTTATTTATTATTTATAAATGTATAATAAATAAAGGATCAAAATAAGCGTCAAAATTAAAGTGTGAGATAAAGCCAATATCTCTACATAAAGTTGTATTGGTCGAAAGTAGGATTCTGGGGATATAAAGAACGCCAAAATCCGACTTATAACGAAGAAGTTATGACCCGTTGAAGTTTCGCGACGGAACCGACACGGCACCGGGAAGCGTAAATAGTGAATTTACGATAGAGCGACTTATAGCCTTAGCGATCTAAATGAAAGTCGTAGAAAATGTTAAACCGAGAGCATCCATAAAAAGAACGCCCAAATCTGACTTCGTATGAAGAAGTTATGATTTTTCGAAGTTTCGGCTTAGCAGTGTAGAGCCCGAAGTTCGAATATTAGATCGAGCGATTTTTAGATGACACAACCTAAACGAGAATCGAAGATCTCATTAATAGTAGCATAATGATAAAAAGACAGGCGAAAACGGATGTCGGATGAAGAAGTTATGAATTTTTAACGGACAAATCCTGTCCCGGCCTATTAAAAATATAACTTTTAAAATTATATCAAAATTAGCCGATGGAGTCTAAACGAAAGTTGAAGAATACGTTCCCGCCTACGCGCGGATATAAAGAACATCGAAAACAGAGCTCGTATGCGAAAGATACGAATTTTTGAAGTCGGAATGAGAAAATGTGAAATCTGCGAGGGGATGATGACGTGGCTCGATCTGGGCCGCCGCTTGCTGAGCACGGACTCGCTTCGAATGGGTGACAGCTGGCTCGCTACGCAGCACGTACAAGAAGGAACACCCCGCGTTCGGATTTACTTGGCTTCGGAAGGTCCACGTCGTACCAGGGAGGCTCGGACACGTGATAGTACGAACGGGCAGCGTAGATCAGGAGCGCCCCGCGTCCGAGGAACGCCCAGCGTATGTAACACCCCAAATTTCGAGGCCAAAAATTTCATTTTTAAATTACTTATTTCACAAATCAGTTTACCAAAACATCATCAATCTCATATTACTTGTAAAACCATAATGTCATGTCACAAAACCATATAATCAAGAACAGTGTAAATCAGAGTACAATCCCAGAAATCCGGTGCGGAAACCATGTATGTGTGTGATGCGCTGCTACACTGCCGGCTCCTTCCCCTTAGACGAAGAGGTACCTAAAACCAAAACTGAAACTGTAAGCACGAAGCTTAGTGAGTTCCCCCATCATACCCATAACACAAAATCTTAGGTATCTTTCAACCGGTAACCAGGAGCTACCCTCCCCTTCGGTATCTTTCAATCGGTAACTGGGAACTATCCTCCCCTTCGGTATCTTTCAACCGGTAACCAGGAGCTACCCTCCCCTTCGGTATCTTCCAACGGGTACCCGGGAGCTAACCTCCCCTTCGGTATCTTCCAACCGGTATCTGGGGACTATTTCCCCCCTTATCCCTATCACATAATCCATAGCATAAACATATTGGTTTCATGATCATAACATAAGCATACTTAATCATACAGTAACATATCATAAACATACTACTATGCATGCGTGGGTTCTGTCCACCCCTTCGGTATCTTTCAACCGATAACCGTCTTTGGTATCTTTGACAACCCGAAATTTCCATTTGAACAAACTCTACCGTCTAGCACTTCAATTAAAAGTCAAATTCTTTTTTGCTAATTTTTAGCTCGGTTTAAAGTCCGGTTGAGTATTTTTTTTAATATTTATTTTCTTGAGAGAACAAATTAGAGGAAGTATACTTTAGGATTAATTGTGCAACATTTAAGTCACAAAACTCCAAGAGTTTGGAGTTTTCGACCCAAATAGTGTTAGGGCCGAAAACCCTAAAGAGTATATAAATGACACTTAGCCATTTTTAGTCTTTTTTCCCATTTCCAAGTCAAGAACAATTCTCTCTCAAGTATCATCCGAATTTTTGTCAAGATCTTCAAGATTGTAAGTTTTTCCTTCCTTGTTTAGTTGATCTCTTCCATTTTCGAGTGATCTTACATGATTTCATCCGTGAAATCATTCCATTTTCTTAGATCTTCAAGTGTTCTTCATTTGACCAAGAACACCAAGAACACACACTAGTGTTTTGGGCCGAAAACACCCTTCTTTGCTTCCATATTGTAAGTATCTATCTCATATACTTGTTATCTAGTAAGGATACCGGATTTAGGGCCTTGAAATCACCATTTATCCAAGAAGAAAAGGTGCTTTCGGTCTAGTGCATCTCCTTAGACCGAAAACCTTTAAGAATGGTGCAAAAATGACCTTAAGCCTTTCCTAATACTTAGTATTGAGGCTAGAACACTTCTTTGATTGTTGAAAGCCCTTAGAAATCACCTTATGCATCAAAGATCATGAGTTTTGCCAACCATTTGGACCGAAAACCTCTTTGGACCGAATACCATTTGGACCGAATACCATTTGGACCGAATAACATATGGACCGAATACCATATGGACTGAAAACCACAAGAACCGAAAACTCCAAGAAACATACCACTTGGACCGAAAACTCCCTTAAGTGGCTTTACAACCCTTAGATGCAACCCTTGGTACTTCTAGCAATTGAATCAAAGTGTTTTCCATGTCCTAGGATGTCTTAACTTGGTTAATTAGTTGTTAAATGACTAATTGGATACATATATGTGTTATTATATGTTAAATAGGATCCGTGTGTTTGCTCAAGTCTTCACTTGACACTTAGCATCCTATACCATCCGTTCTTCCAAACCACTCACTATAGGTGAGTTCATACCCCTTAATCAACCTTTTAAATGATTTTAAATGCTTTTATGGGGGGGGAATACAAGTTGAACTATTATAGTTATTATATCAATCACATGTGATTAATAACTATCAAGCTTATGGATTTTCTTACTTTTCAAACTGTGTTATCAAACAAGCTACTTCAAACTGTTTTGCAAACTCTTTTACATGTTAAATACTTTTATCAAACTTATACTCTGTCAAATGTATATCTAAATAGATATAGTTATATAAGTAGGATTGAAAGGACTTAGGACTGATAGCTCACCTTGCTTCCTATTCCTTGTTTGGTTGTGGACATAGGGTAAATGTTGTTTGTCCGAAGGTCGTTTGAATCCTAGTTATATATTATGTATATGTATATAGATATAAAAGTTCCTTCTTTCAATTCAATACCTTTGGGTAGGAAAGGTATACAAACATGTTCATACATTCAAACAACATTGCTAGTAAACTATAATAGGTATAGTTTATGAAGTTACTAATACTATTACTAGAACAGTGAAACATACAATGAGTCAGTTCATACATGAGTCAATACATACTATGATGAGAAACAAACATAACATACAGATAGAGAATACTATGATGAGAAACAAACATAACATACAGATAGAGAATACTATGATGAGAAACAAACATAACATACAGATAGAGAATACTATGATGAGAAACAAACATAACATACAGATAGAGAATACTATGATGAGACAAAAACATAATATACAGATAGAGAATACTATGATGAGAAACAAACATAACATACAGATAGAGAATACTATAACGAGAAACAAACGATAACATACAGAGAAAACATACATACATACTAGACAGAGAGAACATACAATACAACTAGTACATACAATACATATACAAGAACAGTACAATAGTTATGTGAGCCACGTAACGGGGCATGGCATCACCTGTCATGGCTCGTTTTGTATCCAGAATCTCCTTAAGTGGAGAGCGTTGAGTTTGTGTATAGATCTATACTGGATTGACTATCCTACACCTTGCTGCTCGCTACAGTGGGACTTGCAAGTCCTCGGGTGCCAAATGTCATTTCTACCGACGTCTTTCATCGTCGTGTTTATAGTCGGTAGTATGGTACAGGCATATCACATGTTACTTTAAATAACAAACGGTTTAAGGTAAGTAGTATAGCAGTAGTTACTTAATACAACACTACAGTACTTTATTATTTCCCCGTTGCTTTCACTTTGTGATCTTCACACAATGAACAGTAATGTAAAACTATATTTTTGGTTAATGATAGTCATAATTGGGAAAATACACACTTTTACAAGAAACTAACATACATTTCATTTCATGCCTTGGTAGAAGGCTACAATTAGTAGAAAATATAGGATTTTCTAGGAGATACAAACATTTACAAACATTTACAAACTTATACATCAAGTACATACGAACACTTTCATACAAACATTGACACTAAATTACTTATGATCTCACCAGCTTTAAAGCTGATAAACTCTTTCAAAATAACTTGAATTCTCAGGTCACCAGTAGATAGGTACCGGTGCCAGGTTTTGAGAAGATGGAGCTCGTTCACGACTCATCTTTTATTTTGTTTCATATTTTTGGTGTCTATTAAACTTCACAGAACACACTTGTATTAAATTATATGATTAATGCAATGGATGATGTTGTTGCTTGTTTACTACTATGCATTGTTGTGATACTGTACGTGACGTCCTCCACCCCCGAACGTTTCCGCCGTTCCGGTTTGGGGTGTGACAGATTGGTATCAGAGCATTGTTTATAGTGAATCGAGTATATCAACCCATAAAATATATACAAACTATAAACACAACGGGATTAAAATACTCTTACCAAGAGTTTATACTTTTAAATAATAAAATATTTAACCAAGTATACCTACCTGCATTCATACTAAAATCAGTGTCACTAAGACAGAACAAAAGTATTATGATTGTTGAATAGCACAATTAGACTTAGAGACATATAGTCAACCCTGCGAAGATATAGCCTGATCAACTATATTATCCGAGGAGTGACTAGCATGTGCCTAAGGGTGGTTGTGAGGTTGCAACAAGTCTAAAAACGTACCAACAATACTATAATGAAAACATTAGAACAGAACATAAACTTAAAATACTATAGGAGTATTTTGTGTTACTATAACTACTTATTTGAGAATTAAAGGTTTTTATTAGTAGGTCAATAATTGCTAAATGGATACGCTAAGGTTATATGTGACTAGGATGTCATAGACTTAGAATCTATGATCTTTGCTTTTCTTCCTGTTCCTTGTTTGGTTGTGGATTTGGAGTTAGGATCACTTATTCGAAGGTCTATCCTGTTTTGCTTTCATATAACTGGTATGCATTAAGCACGTATTGAAGTAACTAATAAAGATCATCTTATAATTACCTAGTTAGTTCGTCCATTAATTATTTCTATACACCTTTTCTCGGTAGATATCATGGCTGGATTCCATATCCCCGGAGACCCGTACTACCCCAACAACGACAATGCAGGATGCCTGGGACAAGAGCCAGAAGATGATTATCCAATCCCCTTGGATGATCACCTCGCTGAAGGCTTTTATGATGGTTCTGACTCAGAGCCCGAAGTCAACAACCTACCCCCAGTAGCTCAAAACCCAAACCCAAACCCTAACCCTCGTCCAGCATTTCAAGGCCCCACACCTCTGTGGGCAAAAAACTTGAACAGATGGAGTCATGAGCATGGTCAGCCGTTACCTTACAACGGAGACCGAAGCTTCTCCGAAGCTTCTATGACTTAAGTGAGGGAGGTTCAGCTGATCGAGTCCTGCCCATCATGGTCCGTAGGATTGCTCGGAACACCGAGCAAGGTCGAGCATCTATTGACCGAGTCATGGAGATTGACGCCAACTCGGGCGTTAACACGGTCCGCATTCGCCAACTTGAGATAGCTATGGAAAGGGCTAGGATAACCAATGGGACTTTGCAGCAACAGCTAGCTGCATCCCAAGCTGAAGTTAGGGAACTTCGGGCTAAACAGTCAATGTATGAAAGGCGCATGCGAGACATAGAGCGCTGTTTGTCGGAATCAAGGACTCATTCGAGTGGTTCTCGTTGTAGATAGAACCTACTCAACCTTCTCTTTTAGATATAACTTATTTATGTAAAACTTTAGTCTAAATTTCCTATCTTTGTTAAAACTTGGACCTGTTAGGTCTTGATTACGTCGTAGTTCTGTCAAAATTTTCCCATCTTCGTTGATGTAAGACCTACTTCTAGGTCATTTTTCCCGAACTTGTTACATCTGTAATTCCAGTTTTATTGACAGATCTCTAATCTTGTGGAAATTAATATCCAAATACTATCATCTTTTAGTACTAGATCTACATTCAATCGTACTATTCAATTGTGTTGTTGGGCTATGGAGAGTTAGTCCATGAGTCACTCTCATCAATTTCTCTATTCTTACCAGTATCGTCATCTTTGTAAACTTATAGTTAAAAGATGCCTCCGCGCCGATCAACAAGACGCAATCCTCTAGTAACTGCAACACCACCTACTCCTCAAATCGATACGGCAGCTCTAAATGTTGTTGTAGCTGCAGCTGTGGCAACAGCCATGGCTCAATATCATTCTTCGAGTACCACCGGAGGTGGTACACCTGTTCATTCTACCCATGGTGAAATCCTTGTGCGCTTGAGAGAGTGCTCCTACAAGGACTTCACCAACTGCAAGCCACTGTCCTTTAAAGGGACTGGCGGAGTCATTGCCCTCTCGCAATGGTTCGAGAAAACCGAGTTGGTTTTCGAAATCTGCTCCTGTCCAGAAGGGAGCAAGGTCAAGTTCGCTGCTTGCACCTTCGAGGCAAAAGCTCTAACATGGTGGAATAGCCATGTCAAGTCACTATCTCTTATAGTGGCTAATGCTATGGGCTGGGAAGATCTGAGAGAAGTAATGATTGAAGAATACTGCCAGAGGGGCGAAATCCAGAAGCTGGAGCAAGAACTTTGGAGCCTGACCATGAAGGGCTCCGACATTGTGACCTACACCGCCAGGTTCTGCAAGCTGGTGGCCCTCTGTCCCAACATGGTTCATACAGAGGGAAAGAAAATCGAAAGGTACATATGGGGGCTGGTGCCTCCATTTCAGGGGAATGTTTTAGCTTCAAACCCCATTACATTCGACAGTGCCAAGCGGTTGGCATAGCGGCTTATTGACCATGGGATTCGTACCCCGGCCGCAACAACAACCCTGGGCATCTCAGAACCCTCCAAAACCGCTGATTCCAAGCGGAAGTTTTGGGATGACAAGAAGAAGAAGAAAGCTGCCAAAAAGCAGCAGGTCGTGG
The DNA here is from genome assembly GCF_052849685.1 of Lactuca virosa. Lineage (NCBI taxonomy): Eukaryota > Viridiplantae > Streptophyta > Magnoliopsida > Asterales > Asteraceae > Lactuca > Lactuca virosa. The sequence goes on from NC_136434.1 coordinate 259,276,631, forward strand.
CAGTTCATACTGCGATAGCACCTGCCGTTGCTGCTCCGGTCAAGCAGTACGCTGGAAGTTTGCCTAAGTGCAACAAATGCAACTTCCACCACACAGGAGCCTGCCGGGAAATGCAGTGTTCGAACTGCAACAGGAAGGGGCACACCGCCCGTTTCTTCAAAGCTCCGGCGAGGCCAATCAACCAAGTCCCCGGCACAGGAGTAGGCCAAGCTTGCTATGGTTGTGGCGAGGTGGGCCACTACAAGAGGAACTTCCCTGAGGCAGGGAATGTCGGTGGAGTAGGAAGGGTTCTGGCCATAGGCCACGAGGAAGCAGTTGCCGACCCCACAGTGGTCACTGGTACGTTTCTCCTCGATAACTCTTATGCATGCATTCTATTTGATAGTGGAGCGGAGAGGAGTTTCGTGAACCAAAAGTTTGCTCATTTACTTAAGCAAAAATCACGAGCACTTAAAGAACCGTTCACTGTAGAAATGGCAAATGGAAAGACAGAGAGTACTAGCTGCATATACATTGGGTGTACCTTAACTCTAGATAGCCATTCATTTTCGATCGACCTCATGCCGGTTTCAATTAAAAGTTTCGACGTCATTATTGGCATGGCTTGGTTGAGTCTTCATCGTGCTGATATCATGTGTTACGAAAAGGCGGTTCGCCTTAATCTGCCGTCTGGCGAAACTCTGGTAGTTTATGGCGACAAGCCCGGCACGAACCTTCGTATCATTTCAAGCATTCAAGCCCAAAAATTCTTGCGAAAGGAATGTCGCGCATTCCTTGCTCATGTAGTAGATGTGAGCCAAGAAACGAAATACATTAAGAACATTCCAGTAGTACGCGATTTTCCCGATATCTTTCCAGAAGAACTCCCAGGATGTGACAACCCGAAATTTCTATCTCGATCATTGGATCAATTTAATCAAAGATAGACTCATTTCGCTAGCTTTTACTACTATTTGGGGACTATTTGAGTGTTCTAAACCCAGTACAATTAAGGTAGGAACCTAGAAATGGGATAACACGATGCATATCAAGCAAAATCGGGCCAAACACTCCAACAAATAGAGTGTGCGGCCGCACACTTGAGTGTACGGCCCCACACAGGTGTGTGCGGCCGCACACCCATCCCAACCGCACACTCCCACCTATATATAGAACACTTAGCCATTTTTGAACACTTTTCCACTTCTTCAAAGCTAGAACTCGGAATCCTCTCAAGTATCATCCAAATCTTCATCTTAATCTTCATAAAAGGTAGTAATCCTTCCTTTTATTTGTTGATACACGACCCTAACTAGCAAAACCCTTTGGTTTGATCCATGAAAACATCCATTTTTAGCCAAGAACACCAAGAACACAAACTACTTTTGGGGCTTCTAACTACACTTTTAAGCCTCTAAATCGGGTATACACTTGCAGTAGCTTGTAATAAGCTAAAGACCCTTGAATTTACACATGAAAAACGCCATTTCATATGATCTTCAAGTGTGTACGGCCGCACACACCATGTGTACGGCTGCACACACCAAGTATAGCCGCACACACCCTTTTAAGGGTCTAATATGGCAACAAACTTCCATTCCAGCTAGCCAATAGTCAAAACACCTTCCCTAGAACGCTCCTAAGGCTTGGAAACACGTTTTAGCACACTTCATAGTGAGTGTGCGGCCGCACATACACTCTGGCCGCACACCCTATCCGCACACACACCCTGGCCGCACACACAGGCCGCACACACATAAATATTGTGCACTTTGACCATACACTCCCTTGTATAGCCATATAACCCTTATATACAATCATATATGGTTGTAACACTTAATTCTAAGTGTTTTTATGTCCCTAAGGCGTGTCCCTAACACTTTTAGTGGTTATATACATGGAATGTATTCATATATGTGTAATTATATGTTAAATAGGATTTGTTTGTGCTCAAGACTCCAATTGACACCCAACAATCCTATATCGATCTTTCATTCGAGTTACTCACTACAGGTGAGTTCATACCCCTTAATCAATCCTTTTAAATGATTTTAAATGCTTTCATGGGGGGGGGAATACAAGTAGAAAACAGGAAGTTATAGAATCAATCGCATGTGATTTATATCGGTGTTTTCAACCAACTGATTTTCACATACTTCAAAATGTGTTAAATGCAATGGTTTTCAGTTATTTTATACTTTGTTATCAAATAAACTACTTTTGAATCATTTTATAAACCGACATCAAGTCATTATTATTTATTGTTCAAAACTCTTAAATGTATTACAAAACCTCTTTCAACTTGTTGATAAAAACCATATATATACACTTATGTTTCATGTACATATGTATTGATATGAGGGCTTTCATTCTTTCTTCAGTTCCAACACTCTTGAGTAGCAAGGGTGTATAAACCTACTTGGACATTCAATCCACATTCCAGTAAACTATTATAGGTATAGTTTAGGAGATACAAATTACCATTCCCAGTACAAGGAATTACACAAGAGTCAGTTCATTCATGAGTCTACACAAATATACTAAATACTATATGAAGAGATACTATTACTTGTTATACAGAGAGAAATACTATATATTATACAGAGAGTGATACTATATATACTATACGGGACTGACCATCCTACACCTGGCTGCTAGCTACAGCGGGACCTGTTCATCGACGGATGTTCTCGGTTGTACTGCTCGGCGAGTTTCCACGCCGTGATTATCCTAAGGTAAAAGGATACGATTTCAATGATTATATAATTTTCCCTATTACTTTTATTTTGTGACACATTCACATAAATGATGAGATAGACTATATTTTTATAATAATAGTTGTACATGGGAAAAACCTTCATTGATACAGAAATGCAAACCTTCAAAGCATTCGGGTCTTGGTAGAAGACTACCTTTTATACTAGTAGGAAATATGGGATTTTCTAGGGTTTTCACACTTATACTAAATGTTTCATTAAACATTTGCAAGTCTTTCATAACAGCTTTACAAATCAATGACACTAAAATGCTTATGAATTCACCAGCTTTATGCTGATCTACACTTTCAAAATAACTTGTATTCTCAGGTCACCAGTAGACAGGTACGATGACCAGGTTTTGAGAAGACGGAGCACAGACAAGACTCGTCTTTTATTTTGATTACATATTTTGGTGTCTTATTACTATGAAAGAACACTCATGTATTAAAACTTTACTTTTAATGCAATGGATGATGTTGTTGCTTGTTTACTACTTTGCACTGTTATGATACTTTACATGACGTCCTCCACCCCTGAACGTTTCCGCTGTTCTTGGTTTTGGGGTGTGACAGATTGGTATCAGTGCATTGTTTATAGTGAATTGAGTATATCAACCCATAAAAGATATACTGACTATAAATACAATGGGATTCTAATACTCTGACCAAGAGTTTATACTTTTAAATAATAAAAATATTTAACTAAGTATACATGCCTGTATTCATACTAAAATCAGTGTCACAATGACAAAAACAAAAGTATTACGATTGTTGAATATCACAAGTAAGCTCGGGGATGTATGGTCAGTCCTGGGAGTGGCATAGCCTGATCAACTATGCTGGTCCGAGGAGTGATTAGCATATTCCCAAGAATGGTTGTGATATGGCAACAAGTCTAAAAACTTACCAACACTACCACAATGAAATACTATGGGAGTATTTGGTGTTACTATAATTACTTATCTGCGAACTAAAAAGGTCTTTATCAGTAGGTAAATAGTTGCTAAGTGGATACACTAAGGTTATATGTATCTAGGGCGTCATAGACTTAGAATCTGTGAATCTTTGCTTTACTTCTTGTTCCTTGTTTGGTTGTGGGCTTAGAGTTAGGGTCACTTATTCGAAGGTCTATCCTGTTTTGAGTACATATAACTAGTATGCACTAAACAAGTATTGAAGTAACTGATAAAGATCATCTTATAATTATCTTAGTTAGTACGTCTATTAATTACTTCTTGTACCCCTTTTCTCGCGTAGATATTATGGTTAGATTCCATCCCCACGGCGACCCGTACTTCCCAAACGAAGGCAATGTTGGATGGCTAGAGGAAGAATCAGAAGATGATCACCCAATCCCTTTGGATGATCACCATGCTGAAGGCTTTTCTGATAGTTCTGACTCAGAGCCTGAAGTCAACAACCTACCCCAAGTGGGTCAGGCCCCAAATCTCAACCCCCAACCCGCGTTTCAAGGTCCCACACCCTTGTGGGCAACAAACTTGAATCGCTGGAGCGACGAACAGGGTCTACCCTTACCCTACTATGGGGACCGGAGCTTCTATGACCTTAGCAGAGGTGGCTCTGTGGATCGAGCTCTGCCTGTTATGATCTGTAGGATTGCTGGGAACGTCGAGTAAGGTCGAGCAGCCATCCACCGAGTCATGGAAATTGATGCCAACTCAGGCGTTAACACTGTCCGCATTCGACATCTGGAAGACGTTGTCGAAGGGACGAGAAGAACCAATGAGACTCTACGGCAACAGTTAGTTGCATCTCGGACCGAAATCCTAGAACTTCGAGTTCGTCAGAGGGCTCACGAGCGACATATCCAAGAAGTGGTACGTCAACTGGCGGATATGAGGATTCTTCCCAGGAATTCCCGTCGCTGGTAGAAGATGTCTAGTACATTTTTTCTTTTGATATAAGGAATAGCCTTTCCTAACTGAGCTCTAAGTAGCACTCTTCTGTAAAATATTCCTGTCACTCAAGTACTTTATTAGACTTCTAAACTGCCGACATTTTCCTTATGGTATGATGTAAGACCTATAGTTAGGTCATTTTCCCGAACTTATTTACATCTTTTATACCAGTAATTTCGGCGACTTAGTTCACAAGACACTTTCATACTCTATACTATTGGATTCTTATCATTGTTTCTATCTTTTAAACTTGAAGTTAAAAGATGCCTCCTCGCAGAAATCCAAGGCGTAACAATAATAACGAAACACCGATACCACCACCACCTCCTCAGTTCGACGCTGCTATGTTCCAAGCAGCTATCACGACGGCCGTAGCGGCTGCCATGTCACACATCAATACTCCTGTCCCTAGTGGATCGGGAACTGGAGCACCTCTTTCTAACCATGGCGAGAGTCATGGGCATCCCCGAGAATGCACTTACAAAGATTTTACGAATGCCAAACCCAGGAATTTCAATGGAACTGGAGGGGTTATGATTTTAAGGCAGTGGATAGAAAAGACAGAAGCAGTATTCGAAATATGTGCCTGCCCAGAGAACAATAAAGTCAAGTTTGCTACTTGTACCTTTTCTGACAGGGCTTTAACTTGGTGGAATGGCCACGTTAAGTCACTGACTCTAATAGTGGCAAATTCGATAAGCTGGGAGAACTTGAAAGCCATGCTGATGAGAGAGTACTGTCCACGAGGGGAGATTCAAAAACTCGAGCAGGAACTATGGGGTCTAGTAATGGTTGGTTCTGACATATCAACCTATACTAGTAGATTCTGTGATCTGGCAATTCTTTGCCCGGATATGTTTGCTCTTGAGAGCAAGAAAATAGAGAGATATATTTGGGGACTGTCGCCCCAGATCCAGTCAAGTGTGTTAGCATCAAGGCCTGTTACTTTTGACAGCGCTAAAGAGCTGGCATAATCTATTATCGATCACGGAAACTACCAGAACCCAACGATTACTACACCCGAGCAACAAAAATGGAAACAACAACAACAACAACAAGAAAAAGGGGTGGAACAAGAGGAAAAGCGGGACTTCGCAAGAATTCTCAAAGAGACAACAACTAGTTACAATCAATGCTGCCACGGTAACTCATGTTGTCCCTGCTAATCCCTTACCATCTAAGCCTTATGCCGGTAATCTTTCGAAGTGCAACAAATGCACCTTTCACCATAACGGACCTTGCCGGGAAATGCATTGCACTAACTGCAACAGAAGGGGGCACACTGCCCGTTTCTGCAAGACTCCAGCAAGGCCGATCGCTCAAGTTCCTAACGCCGGTGTGGGCCAAGCTTGCTACGGTTGTGGCGAAGTGGACCACTACAAGAGGAACTGCCCTAAGGCAGGGATAGCTGGCGGAGTAGGAAGAGTTATGGCCATAGGCCACGAGGAAGCGGTTGCCGACCCCATAGTGGTCACTGGTACGTTTCTCCTCGATAACTCTTATACATGCATACTTTTCGACAGTGGAGCGGAGAAAAGCTTCGTAAACCAGAAATTTGCACACTTGCTTAGACAAAAACCACGTGCACTAGATGAACCATTCACTGTAGAAATGGCAAACGGGAAAACGGAAAGTACTAACTGCATATACGTAGGTTGTACTCTAACTCTAGATGGTCATACTTTCAAAATAGACCTCATGCCGGTCCCAATTAAAAGTTTCGACGTCATAATCGGCATGGATTGGTTAATTCATTGTCGCTCCGACATAATGTGCTTTGAGAAAGCAGTTCGTCGTAACCTCCCTAACAGCGAAACTCTAGTTATCTATGGCGACAAACCTAGTATGAACCTTCGCATCATTTCGTGTATCCAAGCTCAGAAGTGCTTGCGAAAGGAAAATCATGCATTCCTCGCACACATAGTCGATACGAGTCAAGAAGTGAAAGACATTCAGAACATCCCAGAAGTACGCGACTTTCCCGACATCTTTCCAGAAGAACTACCGGGATTCCTCGCCCGCAGTATTCATGGATTTAATGAATAGGGTGTGTCGTCCTTACTTGGATCAATTCGTCATTGTCTTCATCGATGACATACTCAACTACTCTCGAAGTAAGGAGGAACATAGTCAACACCTACGAAGAGTCTTAGAAACATTACGATCGGAGAAGCTCTATGCGAAGTTCTCTAAGTGCGAATTTTGGATTTGAAGAGTCGAATTCTTGGGCCACGTAGTTAGTGAAGAGGGAATTCACGTGGACCCTTCCAAAATCAAGGCCATTGAGAACTGGTCAACACCAAAGACACCTACATAAATTCGTCAATTTCTAGGTCTCGCTGGCTACTATCGCAGGTTCATTCAGGACTTCTCCCGAATTGCGAAACCTCTTACTACTCTGACCCAGAAGGGCGTAGCCTTTGACTGGGAAGAGAAGCAGGAGAGAGCGTTCCAAACGCTCAAGCGAGCCTTGTGCACCGCACCAATACTATCCCTCCCCGAAGGGATAGAAGACTTCGTTGTCTATTGCGATGCTTCAAATCAAGGGCTCGGCTGTGTTCTGATGCAACGAGGTAAGGTCATCGCCTACGCCTCGAGACAGCTGAAGACACATGAAGTCAACTACACCACCCACGATCTTGAGCTAGGAACAGTTGTGTTTGCTCTGAAGATCTGGAGACACTACCTGTATGGTACAAAAAGCACTATCTTTACAGACCACCAAAGCCTACAACATATATTCAACCAGAAGGAGCTCAACATGAGACAACGACGGTGGTTCGAGCTACTCAGTGATTACGAATGTGAATTCGTTATCATCCGGGTAAAGCCAATGTAGTAGCTGACGCCCTAAGTCGGAAAGAATACTCTAGTCGTAGAGTCAAATCTTTGACTCTAACTATCCATTCACACTTGTCCACGCAAATTAAGGAGGCCCAGCTCGACGCTTTGAAACCTGAAAATGTGGCGAGTGAATCCCTGAGAGGGATGGATAAGAACTTGGAAGTCAAAGGTGGCGGAGCCTTTTATCTCATGGATCAGATCTGGACACCAAAACACGGTGGTTTCAGAGACTTGGTCATGACCGAGGCGCACAACACTCGTTATTCCGTCCACCCAGTTTCAGATAAGATGTATATGGATCTTAAAAAGCTATACTGGTGGCCTAACATGAAAGCAGAGATTGCTACATTCGTGAGTAAATGCCTTACTTGCGCCAAGGTCAAGGTCGAATACCAGAAACCCTCCGGTCTACTACAGCAGCCGGAGATACCAGAATGGAAGTGGGAGCGGATCACTATGGACTTCATAACCAAGTTGCCCAAGACAACGGGTGGACTTGATACCATACGGGTCATCGTTGACAGATTGACCAAGTCCGCACACTTCCTGCCTATCAAAGAAGCAGACAAGATGGAGAAGCTTACAAGAACTTATATACGGGAGATTGTACGACTGCACGGTGTTCCCATATCCATTATCTCGGACAGAGATAGTAGATTCACTTCGAGGTTCTGGCAGTCGCTACAAAGTTCCCTAGGAACTAGGCTGGACATGAGTACAACCTACCATCCACAGACCGACGGACAAAGTGAGAGGACTATCCAAACCTTGGAAGATATGTTGCGAGCCTGTGTGATCAACTTTGGGAAGGCATGGGATACTCATTTACCCCTTGTCGAATTTTCCTACAACAATAGTTATCACACGAGCATAAAGGATGCTCCATTCGAGGCCCTCTATAGCCGAAAGTGCAGATCCCCTCTGTGTTGGGCTGAGGTGGGTGATACCCAGTTAGCTAAAGGACGAGTTCCTGACAGCACTCTCACAGGTCCGGAGATCATTCGGGAAACGACAGAGAAGATCGTTCAGATTCGTGAACGATTGAAATCCTCTAGAGACCGACAGAAAAGCTACGCAGATAAACGAAGGAAACCATTGGAATTACAGGTGGGCGACCGTGTTCTATTAAAGGTCTCACCCTGGATGTCACACCCCGCTAAAGCGGAAACATGAGGCGTGGCAGTATAAAGGGTTTCATAGCAAAAGTTAAAAGACAACACCAACCATAGTTTAAAAATCATTACAAATTTACAATGAGTTTGAACAAATTTTTAAAAGAAATTACAATGTAAACTGAAATACAACACATGCGAATGCTCCTAAAAGTGATGTATCCCTAAGTGCCACTTACTTGATGATTCCTGAAAAAGCATGTAAAACGAGCGTCAACTATAAAAATAGTTGGTGAGTACTCACAGGTTAAAAATAATATTGGTTTCATGAATCGTAATCAAAGTTTTAATAGAAGTTTCCATAAATAAGGTATATTGTTAAAATGAGTAAATAAGTTTGTATAAACAAACTTCATTGTCATCATGAGAGATAAAGTATGTTGCCCAAATGAGATGCAACGTTCATATTCTCATGGGAAATAAAGTTTCCATAAATAGGAATATATTGCAAATGAGTGAATAAGTTTACATAAACAAAGTTCGTTGTCATCATGAGAGATAAAGTATGTTGCCCAAATAAGATGCAACGTTCATATTCTCATGGGAAATAAAGTTTCCATAAATAGAAATATATTGCAAATGAGTAAATAAGTTTACATAAACAAAGTCCGTTGTCATCATGAGAGATAAAGTATGTTGCCAAAATAAGATGCAACGTTCATATTCTCATGGGAAATAAAGTTTCCATAAATAGAAATATATTGCAAGTGAGTAAATAAGTTTACATAAACAAAGTTCGTTGTCATCATGAGAGATAAAGTATGTTGCCCAAATAAGATGCAACGTTCATATTCTCATGGGAAATAAAGTTTGTTGCTAAAACGAGATACAAGGTTCATATGTGCATAATGATTATACCATGAGTTCACAACCCAAGCCTAATGACCGAGGGTGCCCTCTTCTATGTCTATTGCTAACATAGGGAAATATGGTAAAATGCACTCAAGCGAATCGTGCGAGCGAGGAGTTGTCTACCTCCTAATAGCGCTATCCATAATAACCATAGGCTCAAATGAGTTCATGAGTTGTGTGAATTGATTCCAGGGACTTAAACGTTATAAGGCCTCATGAATTAACAATAGCATACACATACATAGCAACATTTAGCAACCAAGTTTGATACAAGTCAAATTAAATACAACGAACATAAATAGTTTAAGACATCCTTTTCCACCCCAAAACATAAAAACTGAAAATAGGGGGAGTCGTGAATACTCACAATGTATTGAGATGATGAAAATGATGCCTTGAACTACGTTCCACGTGTACCACTACCGATTCCTACAATAATGGTATTCGTTAGTGAGTCTCTAATCGAAATCTAACACTAGTATACTTACTACTACAATAGAATTATGTCAATATTGTGTCAACATTTAATATTGATAAATTACAAACATTTTTCTGAAATGGTGAAATTTTATAGCTCATGTGATTAAGACAATTTTGGATATTAATTTCCAGATTTTTGTAATATTAATTGAGGGTGTTTCAACACATTTAAATGTGTTTTAAGCTCTTAAAAAGCCAAAATATTATCAAACAATTTCCAAAAATTCTCAAACTTTGCATTTTCATTCTAAACACAGTAGATGTCTTCCAGAAATTTTCCCTTGCATTTTTGATGTGATTAACTATTTTTCCCAATTTTTAAGCCTTCATAACAATATAAATTCGTGAAAAATAGGATCCAGATGATAAAAATTCTCAAACTTTTTATAATACTGCCATTAGACATACTTAAGCTGGGAAAAATATAAAAATGAATTTCTAAACTGTTTAACCCAATTTTATGATTTTTGTGCATTTATTCTAATAAAAATGGATTTAAGTGTATTTAATCTTGGGAAAATAGATGAAAAATAGCATACAGAAGAGAAAAATTATCAAAATTTTTATGTGGCATTCTAATATATTATAAGGTGTTCTGGTAAATTTTCATGAATTTTGGATGAGTAAAACTATTTTTCCTGTTTTTAGTCCATTATAAACACAAAAAAATATGAAAAATAGATATACATTTTGAAAAATTCCCAAAATATTTTCCTGAGTCTTCCACATCGGGTAGAAGTTGCGAAAATTATTAGATACTCTTTTTATATTCCCTAATGTGGTTTTATGATTTATTAGAGCTAAACAAAAAGAAAATTCAGAACCATATTAAACAGTAACAAAAGTCATTGATACTTCATGGGAGATGTTTATTAACTTAAAGGATCATCCAAAAATTTGTACAGAATTTATTTACTAGTGGAAGTATTTTATATGATTTAACACTCTATTTTCTTATTATTTTCATATAAAAATAAAGAAAATATATATTGAGCTGAAAATTTCCAGAATGCATCTTCATACAATTTAATAACAATGAAAAATTGTTTTCTTATTTTTGATGTTGAAAACCATGCCTAAAGGCTCAATAAATTATAGAGAAAACTTGGTTCTTGTGATTTATGTAAAGATTATTGATGTTACTTTGAGAATTTTTGCAACATGTTACAAAGACTTTTGAATCAAGATCTTTTTGTACCTATTAATACATGATATTAAGAGTTCAAAATAATTTTTGAATGATTTTTAGTGATGAATAAGTCCTTTGAACATGCAACACAAAACAAATGTTCATAAGGAAAGTGCTGTTTGAGCAACAGTTTGGTAAAAATTGGTAAAAATCGAAATATTGGAATTTGCCAGTGAGGTCAGATGGGTTTGAAAGCTAACTCAAAATATTATATTTCAGAAAAATAATCACGAATTTTGGTTAAGAAATGAGTGAGATATGGCAGTTTAAAGTCAGGTAAAGAAATCTGGCAGATTGCATGCATGATGATTGGTTAGAAAAGTGAGTTTTCATCATTTCCTTGAATAAATCTTTTGAAATATTTTAAATATATCATGATAAACTTATATTTTAGTCATGTTTCCAGAGATCAAAAGATTAAAACTTATCAAAATGTATACATGCATTTATGAACAAAATTTTGTTTCTCAAAAACTCTTAACTTGAGTTTAATGTTTTAGTCCTTAAAAATCAATTTTTGCACTAAGATCATGAACATGCAACCTTGTTTATCATACATGCATGGTGTTAGAACACATCCATGATGTTCTAAAAACCATTTTAACAAAAAGAAAACAAGTTTGAAGAAGATGAAGAAGTAGAAGTCGGTTTTTGAAGTAAAATGCACATGCATGGCTTAAATCATTGTTGTGGATCTTCAAGAGATGTATGTTCTTTACCTTAAATTTATTTGTGGCTTGAAAACCCCTTATGAATCTCCATAATTTCATGGTTAAGAGGCTGTGGTTGTGGTGTTTGGAGAAAAAAAATTAGAGAGAAGGTAGAGAGAGTTTTCTAGAGAGAGAAAGAAGAGAGATGTGTGTATGTTGGAGAATGAGAGTGTGAGAGAGAGATATGGGGAGGGAGAGAACGAATTTTAGGGGAGGAGAGGCTCCCTCTCTCTTGTTTCTTTTATAAAAATTCAAATCTTTTATAAAAATATCCAACTTTTTATAAAATGTGCACCTTAACCTAGTTTTTATACATAAAACTCTTGATTTTTGACTTATAAATCAAGGGTAAATGTTAATAACTAAATCTTTATTTTTTTAATGATTGTATTTCATGATAATTATTATGATAAGATAATATTATAAGGTTCATAATTGTTTTTATAGGATTTTTAAGGTTAAAGTTTATAAAATGAGTTTTTAGGGCTTTTAGGGTTTTTAGGGTTTTTCAGTTTTTGCTAAACTTTAGATATCAAGGTAGATTGAATTTTGGAGGCATCAAATTATTTTTGAGTCTTATAACTCTTTTATAGTTATAAATAATGTTTTTAATTCCTTTTTGTCGGTTTATTGGCATTTATATGTAGTGGTTCCGAGATTCAAGTGAACTTGAAGAACCAAGTATACTAGTCATAGTTTCAACTTTGACTTAAGTTCCACGAGACTCCGAATGTAAAGGCTATTTAAGTGTAGGCAACGAAGTTTTGGTACCTCTCGAATGTAAAGGCTATTTAGGTGTCGTCTACAAAATAAGTTACAAAATGATTGAGGATCTCCGAGGCTATAATTACTACTACGGTTTACTCTTACAATAATAGAACTATATTCGAAGAATATATATATTTATAGAGTCAATGTTGCAAATGGAGGCGATGAAATCACATTGTGTAGATAACATTTTAAGTGTTTAGAAGTGATAAAAATCTCATTGTTATCAAAATGTGTGTTTAGAAATGATAATTAATCTCACTATTATCAAAATATGTAATAATTCCAAGATAATGAAAATACATGTTTGGCGATCAAACGAAGTAGTAAATAATATAAAGATTAATTAATGTTAAATGTTTAAGTCGTCATTAAGGGAATTTTTTTTTATAGAAATATTGATATTACGCTTTTTGTAAAATTGAATAATTGTCTAAGTCAAGACAAATACAAGTTTAAAAGGAGTCAAAATATTTATGAAAACAAGTTTGAGAGTTTAGGAACTCACTGAAAATTGCAAAGTAGAATGCTATTTTTAAGAAATGTGTAAAAATATCGATCATTGAAAATAGTGGATTCTTGATTTAGTGTTTCTACAAAACAATCATTTAGAGAATATATAATAGTAAAATCCAAGACTTTTGATGTATTTAAAGGAAAGAAGAAACATAAAGAAACATATCCTTCACATATATTTTCCGGATATAGAAAAATTATAAGCATAAGGGTCTTCATCTTGTGTATTAATTATAAGGAAAAATATAATGAAACTTGCATTTTAAATCAAGTTTCCGAATTTAGAACGAAAGAGCAAATGTAAATAAGGATCACTTGTTTATACTAGATTTCAAAATAAAAACAAGATGTAGATGATAAAAGGAGTAATTGAATATATCAAGGTTGACTAAATCAAAATTATGTCTCACGACTATACACGTATTAATCGCTCAAAACGAAAGGGTAGACTTCTAGTCTGTATGTGTACGAACATGATACCATGAGAAGCAAAATAGACAGAAACAAAGTTAGTCAATGTATTATGTTATTATCATGGGTGTGCAATATCTAAAATTAGAAGGAGAGCAAGAAATCAAGTGCGGGGGATAGAAAAGGAAGGTACCGGCGACAATGATTGCTATCGTTAAAATTTTAAGAATAATATGTATAGGTAGATTTAAAGCCAAGTCGAGATATTTTTCAAACTTCAATATTTGATGTATGTTGATGATTAAATAGACATGTGGAACTTTTAAAGTGTTTGCTAAAAATCATGAGTGATCTATTAAGTTAAACTCCATTTGTGAAAAAGAAGAAGCACTACAATGGTAGTTGAAAATCTGACAATTTGACTTTTTAGAATGGAGTTCAATAATAGTTAAAACATATAAGGTAAAGACTCAATAGATTTAGAAGAGTAATTATACATTGTTGAAGGTGCGTCGCTGGAAATTTAAAAGTGAACACTAAGTTTTGCAATGCTTTATATTTTAGAAGTTTTACAGATTATTTAACTAATTTGTAATAAAATATACAAATAAGGTGTGTTTTGAAATGTACGCATTAGTGATGCCTTGTAATCACGCTTGGAGTAGAAAGTTGTAAAAAAAATATCATGTTCGGTTTCAAGAAAACACATTTAAGTAAAGTACAATGCCTAAATAAGAAAGTGGTCAAAAGAGTCAAAACAAAAGTGGTTTGAAAGATCCGATGAAGCTTTTACACGTAATATGAACTTCAATGTCATATGTCTAAGTTTTATAGAATAGAATTTAAACACTTTTATAAAAGAAAATGTTTCTAAGTTTTTCGAAAACGTGTCAAATTGGTAAGCAAGGTTTAAAATGGTTTATATGCCCTTAAAAGCATATCTATCCATTGAAATGGATTTGAATTGAAATTGAAATAACAATGTTAAAACCAATATTGATTAAATTGAGTTTAGAAGAAAATTGTTAAGTTAAAGCAAGTTGTCAAAAGATTTTAGCGAGAATGTGGCTTACATTGTTTGGAATGGTCTACTAAGTTGTATGAAGTGGTTATAAAATATTTTATCGATGATAAACAAAACCGATGAAGCAAAATAACTTTTCGATGGAAGATTAAAAGTAAGGAATAAGTATGTTAGTGTAGCTGATCGTACCTAAATACTAAGGCGAGTACAAGGCGAGTATAAGGCGAGTATAAGGCGAGTACCGATGTCTTTTTCCCCAAGATAAAGGACAAGAAGAATTGTTTGAAAAACGTTTTATGACGTCAATGCAGTTTACGACCTTTTATAGAGGTCAAAGGGGCATCCTATGTTATGTTTTAAGCTCAAGGTGGAAACAACGTAGAGCTAAATCATAGCGTAGTAATAAGGTCTCACGTATGGGTTAAACCTCCGTGTCTCCTCGTGAGTCGAATCCGGAATGCCCGCCAATGGTATCCAAGTGATTACTTAGTGGCGACTCATCTACCTCCTTACGCGATGCTCCAATTATCATTCGTGTCGGTATCGAAACGCTTTTTCCTAGTTGTAACTCTAGTACGAAGACGATGAAGAGGTATTGAGGAATAATTGGAATAGGTTTCGACTTAAGATTATTACTTGTGTATATCTAACTACTAACCTTACATCTAAAGTCAACAGCTACCGAGGAATACTCATTCTCAGTACTAAGTGCATTGCTCCTAGAGTGACTAGTGATATAACCTAAGTGGTTAACCTAGCACTTGATAAGGGGTAAGAATATTTCTAAATAAAGGCATTGTTATAAAAGTGCACTTAGTTTCTAAGTGTATCTAGATGAATGCCTATAATATACAATGCCCGTACGCACACCGAAAAAAATTTGTTTTTCAAAAGTTTAAGTTGAAAATTGTTTGGAACATAATTCTAGTATAACCGTTTCCAGCCTCACATTAACCTTCCTTAATTAAGCATAGTTGGCCAGGCTATACTTAATTAAAGTCCAATAATGCGTACTCGAATTAGTTATACCAGTAGTATGTTCTATATTTTAAAAACGTTTAGAAATTTTTTGGCTATAGTTGTGGTTCTCCAAAGGAAAACCGGTATTCTCTATAACCTTCGGCTCTGATACCATTTCTGTCACACCTCGCTAAAGCGGAAACACGAGGCGTGGCAGTATAAATGGTTTCATAGCAAAAGTTAAAAGACAACACCAACCATAGTTTAAAAATCATTACAAATTTACAATGAGTTTGAACAAATTTTTAAAAGAAATTACAATGTAAACTGAAATACAACACATGCGAATGCTCCTAAAAGTGATGTATCCCTAAGTGCCACTTACTCGATGATTCCTGAAAAAGCATGTAAAACGAGCGTCAACTATAAAAATAGTTGGTGAGTACTCACAGGTTAAAAATAATATTGGTTTCATGAATCGTAATCAAAGTTTTAATAGAAGTTTCCATAAATAAGGTATGTTGTTAAAATGAGTAAATAAGTTTGTATAAACAAACTTCATTGTCATCATGAGAGATAAAGTATGTTGCCCAAATGAGATGCAACGTTCATATTCTCATGGGAAATAAAGTTTCCATAAATAGAAATATATTGCAAATGAGTAAATAAGTTTACATAAACAAAGTTCGTTGTCATCATGAGAGATAAAGTATGTTGCCCAAATAAGATGCAACGTTCATATTCTCATGGGAAATAAAGTTTCCATAAATAGAAATATATTGCAAATGAGTAAATAAGTTTACATAAACAAAGTCCGTTGTCATCATGAGAGATAAAGTATGTTGCCCAAATAAGATGCAACGTTCATATTCTCATGGGAAATAAAGTTTCCATAAATAGAAATATATTGCAAATGAGTAAATAAGTTTACATAAACAAAGTTCGTTGTCATCATGAGAGATAAAGTATGTTGCCCAAATAAGATGCAACGTTCATATTCTCATGGGAAATAAAGTTTGTTGCTAAAACGAGATACAAGGTTCATATGTGCATAATGATTATACCATGAGTTCACAACCCAAGCCTAATGACCGAGGGTGCCCTCTTCTATGTCTATCGCTAACATAGGGAAATATGGTAAAATGCACTCAAGCGAATCGTGTGAGCGAGGAGTTGTCTACCTCCTAATAGCGCTATCCATAATAACCATAGGCTCAAATGAGTTCATGAGTTGTGTGAATTGATTCCAGGGACTTAAACGTTATAAGGCCTCATGAATTAACAATAGCATACACATACATAGCAACATTTAGCAACCAAGTTTGATACAAGTCAAATTAAATACAACGAACATAAATAGTTTAAGACATGCTTTTCCACCCCAAAACATAAAAACCGAAAATAGGGGGAGTCGTGAATACTCACAATGCATTCAGATGATGAAAATGATGCCTTGAACTACGTTCCACGTGTACCACTACCGATTCCTACAATAATGGTATTCGTTAGTGAGTCTCTAATCGAAATCTAACACTAGTATACTTACTACTACAATAGAATTATGCCAATATTGTGTCAAAATTTAATATTGATAAGTTACAAACATTTTTCTGAAATGGTGAAATTTTATAGCTCATGTGATTAAGACAATTTTGGATATTAATTTCCAGATTTTTGTAATATTAATTGAGGGTATTTCAACACATTTAAATGTGTTTTAAGCTCTTAAAAAGCCAAAATATTATCAAACAATTTCCAAAAATTCTCAAACTTTGCATTTTCATTCTAAACACAGTAGAGGTCTTCCAGAAATTTTCCCTTGAATTTTTGATGTGATTAACTATTTTTCCCAGTTTTTAAGCCTTCATAACAATATAAATTCGTGAAAAATAGGATCCAGATGATAAAAATTCCCAAACTTTTTATAATACTGCCATTAGACATACTTAAGCTGGTAAAAATAAAAAAAATGAATTTCTAAACTGTTTAACCTAATTTTATGATTTTTGTGCATTTATTCTAATAAAAATGGATTTAAGTGTATTTAATCTTGGGGAAATAGATGAAAAATAGCATACAGAAGAGAAAAATTATCAAAATTTTTATGTAGCATTCTAATATATTATAAGGTGTTCTGGTAAATTTTCATAAATTTTGGATGAGTAAAACTATTTTTCCTGTTTTTAGTCCATTATAAACACAAAAAAATCATGAAAAATAGATATACATTTTGAAAAATTCCCAAAATATTTTCCTGAGTCTTCCACATAGGGTAGAAGTTGCGAAAATTATTAGATACTCTTTTTATATTCCCTAATGTGGTTTTATGATTTATTAGAGTTAAACAAAAAGAAAATTTAAAACCATATTAAACAGTAACAAAAGTCATTGATACTTCATGGGAGATGTTTATTAACTTAAAGGATCATCCAAGAATTTTTACAGAATTTATTTACTAGTGGAAGTATTTTATATGATTTAACACTCTATTTTCTTATTATTTTCATATAAAATAAAGAAAATATATATTGAGCTGAAAATTTCCAGAATGCATCTTCATACAATTTAATAACAATGAAAAATTGTTTTCTTATTTTTGATGTTGAAAACCATGCCTAAAGGCTCAATAAATTATAGAGAAAACTTGGTTCTTGTGATTTATGTAAAGATTATTGATGTTACTTTGAGAATTTTTGCAACATGTTACAAAGACTTTTGAATCAAGATCTTTTTGTACCTATTAATACATGATATTAAGAGTTTAAAATAATTTTTGAATGATTTTTAGTGATGAATAAGTCCTTTGAACATGCAACACAAAACAAATGTTCATAAGGAAAGTGCTGTTTGAGCAACAGTTTTGTAAAAATTGGTAAAAATCGAAATATTGGAATTTGCAAGTGAGGTCAGAGGGGTTTGAAAGCTAACTCAAAATATTATATTTCAGAAAAATAATCACGAATTTTGGTTAAGAAATGAGTGAGATATGGCAGTTTAAAGTCAGGTAAAGAAATCTGGCAGATTGCATGCATGATGATTGGTTAGAAAAGTGAGTTTTCATCATTTCCTTGAATAAATCTTTTGAAATATTTTAAATATATCATGATAAACTCATATTTTAGTCATGTTTCCAGAGATCAAAAGATTAAAACTTATCAAAATGTATACATGCATTTATGAACAAAATTTTGTTTCTCAAAAACTCTTAACTTGAGTTTAATGTTTTAGTCCTTAAAAATCAATTTTTGCACTAAGATCATGAACATGCAACCTTGTTTATCATACATGCATGGTGTTAGAACACATCCATGATGTTCTAAAAACCATTTTAACAAAAAGAAAACAAGTTTGAAGAAGATGAAGAAGTAGAAGTCGGTTTTTGAAGTAAAATGCACATGCATGGCTTAAATCATTGTTGTGGATCTTCAAGAGATGTATGTTCTTTACCTTAAATTTATTTGTGGCTTGAAAACCCCTTATGAATCTCCATAATTTCGTGGTTAAGAGGCTGTGGTTGTGGTGTTTGGAGAAAAAAAATTAGAGAGAAGGTAGAGAGAGTTTTCTAGAGAGAGAAAGAAGAGAGATGTGTGTATGTTGGAGAATGAGAGTGTGAGAGAGAGATATGGGGAGGGAGAGAACGAATTTTAGGGGAGGAGAGGCTCCCTCTCTCTTGTTTCTTTTATAAAAATTCAAATCTTTTATAAAAATATCCAACTTTTTATAAAATGTGCACCTTAACCTAGTTTTTATACATAAAACTCTTGATTTTTGACTTATAAATCAAGGGTAAATGTTAATAACTAAATCTTTATTTTTTTAATGATTGTATTTCATAATAATTATTATGATAAGATAATATTATAAGGTTCATAATTGTTTTTATAGGATTTTTAAGGTTAAAGTTTATAAATATGAGTTTTTAGGGCTTTTAGGGTTTTTAGGGTTTTCAGATTTTGCTAAACTTTAGATATCAAGGTAGATTGAATTTTGGAGGCATCAAATTATTTTTGAGTCTTATAACTCTTTTATAGTTATAAATAATGTTTTTAATTCCTTTTTGTCGGTTTATTGGCATTTATATGTAGTGGTTCCGAGATTCAAGTGAACTTGAAGAACCAAGTATACTAGTCATAGTTTCAACTTTGACTTAAGTTCCACGAGACTCCGACCTAATTTTTACCACTAGGTCAAGTGCATAATGTGTGTATATGATTCATGAAAAGGTGTTCGAGTCAAAGAGTGACCCGAATATGGATAGCCTCTATAGTTAAGTAGTTGTAGAATTCACATATCAATATGAAATCTAAGTACATTATCCATTGTTTCTAATTGTTTCCAAGTTCCTAGTAGGTTATAACTTAGCTTCTAGTTACTAAGTCTAGTATGTGTCGTGCCTGTACGTGCAACTAAGTTTAGTCAAATCTAGAACCGACTCGGATTTTGACGGTTGTCATAGTCTCCCCCGGTTGAAAGAATTTCGTCCCGAAATTCAATTCGTGACGTATTCTATTAGAACTCAGCCGAATACAATTGTATAGCTGGAGAGGTGGTGACTTGAAGAGCTCTTTGATTATTTTAGGTTAATTCCTCAAGGGAAGAGCGCAGCTCTTTAGCTACAATTAAATTAATGTCTCCTTAATTCGAGTTCTTTCGTCTAGATTATGGAAAATTTGGGTCATGGAATCATGATCCAACCATGGCGACCTAGTCGAAAAAGATCATCTAGTTAGATATTATCTGAATTAAGAGAGCGCTATAAGTTTGGCTGAAGCACCAACTACATTGAGTGTTTGATCCGCATTGATTCCTAAGTCGCATTCTAAATCAGCACTAAGTGTAAATTCGTCATCTACTAAAGAAGGGATTAAGAACAATTTGTTCACTTCCGGGCTGGCTACTAAATTTGGAAAATACATATTCCGAAATAAGAAGGGGTAGCACGAATGAAAATAAATGATCAAGGGTAAGTTCCTAAAGATACGTACTAAGGGTAGGCAACGAAGTTTTGGTACCTCTCGAATGTAAAGGCTATTTAAGTGTCGTCTACAAAATAAGTTACGAAATGATTGAGGATCTCCGAGGCTATAATTACTACTACGGTTACTCTTACAATAATAGAACTATATTCGAAGAATATATATATTTATAGAGTCAACGTTGCAAATGGAGGCGATGAAATCACATTGTGTAGATAACATTTTAAGTGTTTAGAAGTGATAAAAATCTCATTGTTATCATAATGTGTGTTTAGAAATGATAATTAATCTCACTATTATCAAAATATGTAATAATTCCAAGATAATGAAAATACATGTTTGGCGATCAAACGAAGTAGTAAATAATATAAAGATTAATTAATGTTAAATGTTTAAGTCGTCATTAAGGGAATTTTTTTTATAGAAATATTGATATTACGCTTTTTGTAAAATTGAATAATTGTCTAAGTCAAGACAAATACAAGTTTAAAAGGAGTCAAAATATTTATGAAAACAAGTTTGAGAGTTTAGGAACTCACTGAAAATTGCAAAGTAGAATGCTATTTTTAAGAAATGTGTAAAAATATCGATCATTGAAAATAGTGGATTCTTGATTTAGTGTTTCTACAAAACAATCATTTAGAGAATATATAATAGTAAAATCCAAGACTTTTGATGTATTTAAAGGAAAGAAGAAACATAAAGAAACATATCTTTCACATATATTTTCCGGATATAGAAAAATTATAAGCATAAGGGTCTTCATCTTGTGTATTAATTATAAGGAAAAATATAATGAAACTTGCATTTTAAATCAAGTTTCCGAATTTAGAACGAAAGAGCAAATGTAAATAAGGATCACTTGTTTATACTAGATTTCAAAATAAAAACAAGATGTATATGATAAAAGGAGTAATTGAATATATCAAGGTTGACTAAATCAAAATTATGTCTCACGACTATACACGTATTAATCGCTCAAAACGAAAGGGTAGACTTCTAGTCTGTATGTGTACGAACATGATACCATGAGAAGCAAAATAGACAGAAACAAAGTTAGTCAATGTATTATGTTATTATCATGGGTGTGCAATATCTAAAATTAGAAGGAGAGCAAGAAATCAAGTGCGGGGGATAGAAAAGGAAGGTACCGGCGACAATGATTGCTATCGTTAAAATTTTAAGAATAATATGTATAGGTAGATTTAAAGCCAAGTCGAGATATTTTTCAAACTTCAATATTTGATGTATGTTGATGATTAAATAGACATGTGGAACTTTTAAAGTGTTTGCTAAAAATCATGAGTGATCTATTAAGTTAAACTCCATTTGTGAAAAAGAAGAAGCACTACAATGGTAGTTGAAAATCTGACAATTTGACTTTTTAGAATGGAGTTCAATAATAGTTAAAACATATAAGGTAAAGACTCAATAGATTTAGAAGAGTAATTATACATTGTTGAAGGTGCGTCACTGGAAATTTAAAAGTGAACACTAAGTTTTGCAATGCTTTATATTTTAGAAGTTTTACAGATTATTTAACTAATTTGTAATAAAATATACAAATAAGGTGTGTTTTGAAATGTACGCATTAGTGATGCCTTGTAATCACGCTTGGAGTAGAAAGTTGTAAAAAAAATATCATGTTCGGTTTCAAGAAAACACATTTAAGTAAAGTACAATGCCTAAATAAGAAAGTGGTCAAAAGAGTCAAAACAAAAGTGGTTTGAAAGATCCGATGAAGCTTTTACACGTAATATGAACTTCAATGTCATATGTCTAAGTTTTATAGAATAGAATTTAAACACTTTTATAAAAGAAAATGTTTCTAAGTTTTTCGAAAACGTGTCAAATTGGTAAGCAAGGTTTAAAATGGTTTATATGCCCTTAAAAGCATATCTATCCATTGAAATGGATTTGAATTGAAATTGAAATAACAATGTTAAAACCAATATTGATTAAATTGAGTTTAGAAGAAAATTGTTAAGTTAAAGCAAGTTGTCAAAAGATTTTAGCGAGAATATGGCTTACATTGTTTGGAATGGTCTACTAAGTTGTATGAAGTGGTTATAAAATATTTTATCGATGATAAACAAAACCGATGAAGCAAAATAACTTTTCGATGGAAGATTAAAAGTAAGGAATAAGTATGTTAGTGTAGCTGATCGTACCTAAATACTAAGGCGAGTACAAGGCGAGTATAAGGCGAGTATAAGGCGAGTACCGATGTCTTTTTCCCCAAGATAAAGGACAAGAAGAATTGTTTGAAAAACGTTTTATGACGTCAATGCAGTTTACGACCTTTTATAGAGGTCAAAGGGGCATCCTATGTTATGTTTTAAGCTCAAGGTGGAAACAACGTAGAGCTAAATCATAGCATAGTAATAAGGTCTCACGTATGGGTTAAACCTCCGTGTCTCCTCGTGAGTCGAATCCGGAATGCCCGCCAATGGTATCCAAGTGATTACTTAGTGGCGACTCATCTACCTTCTTACGCGATGCTCCAATTATCATTCGTGTCGGTATCGAAACGCTTTTTCCTAGTTGTAACTCTAGTACGAAGACGATGAAGAGGTATTGAGGAATAATTGGAATAGGTTTCGACTTAAGATTATTACTTGTGTATATCTAACTACTAACCTTACATCTAAAGTCAACAGCTACCGAGGAATACTCATTCTCAGTACTAAGTGCATTGCTCCTAGAGTGACTAGTGATATAACCTAAGTGGTTAACCTAGCACTTGATAAGGGGTAAGAATATTTCTAAATAAAGGCATTGTTATAAAAGTGCACTTAGTTTCTAAGTGTATCTAGATGAATGCCTATAATATACAATGCCCGTACGCACACCGAAAAAAATTTGTTTTTCAAAAGTTTAAGTTGAAAATTGTTTGGAACATAATTCTAGTATAACTGTTTCCAGCCTCACATTAACCTTCCTTAATTAAGCATAGTTGGCCAGGCTATACTTAATTAAAGTCCAATAATGCGTACTCGAATTAGTTATACTAGTAGTATGTTCTATATTTTAAAAACGTTTAGAAATTTTTTGGCTATAGTTGTGGTTCTCCAAAGGAAAACCGGTATTCTCTATAACCTTCGGCTCTGATACCATTTCTGTCACACCTCGCTAAAGCGGAAACACGAGGCGTGGCAGTATAAAGGGTTTCATAGCAAAAGTTAAAAGACAACACCAACCATAGTTTAAAAATCATTACAAATTTACAATGAGTTTGAACAAATTTTTAAAAGAAATTACAATGTAAACTGAAATACAACACATGCGAATGCTCCTAAAAGTGATGTATCCGTAAGTGCCACTTACTCGATGATTCCTGAAAAAGCTTGTAAAACGAGCGTCAACTATAAAAATAGTTGGTGAGTACTCACAGGTTAAAAATAATATTGGTTTCATGAATCGTAATCAAAGTTTTAATAGAAGTTTCCATAAATAAGGTATGTTGTTAAAATGAGTAAATAAGTTTGTATAAACAAACTTCATTGTCATCATGAGAGATAAAGTATGTTGCCCAAATGAGATGCAACGTTCATATTCTCATGGGAAATAAAGTTTCCATAAATAGAAATATATTGCAAATGAGTAAATAAGTT
This sequence comes from Lactuca virosa, assembly GCF_052849685.1. Lineage (NCBI taxonomy): Eukaryota > Viridiplantae > Streptophyta > Magnoliopsida > Asterales > Asteraceae > Lactuca > Lactuca virosa. Next base: position 259,300,803 of record NC_136434.1, read on the forward strand.
TACATAAACAAAGTTCGTTGTCATCATGAGAGATAAAGTATGTTGCCCAAATAAGATGCAACGTTCATATTCTCATGGGAAATAAAGTTTCCATAAATAGAAATATATTGCAAATGAGTAAATAAGTTTACATAAACAAAGTCCGTTGTCATCATGAGAGATAAAGTATGTTGCCCAAATAAGATGCAACGTTCATATTCTCATGGGAAATAAAGTTTCCATAAATAGAAATATATTGCAAATGAGTAAATAAGTTTACATAAACAAAGTTCGTTGTCATCATGAGAGATAAAGTATGTTGCCCAAATAAGATGCAACGTTCATATTCTCATGGGAAATAAAGTTTGTTGCTAAAACGAGATACAAGGTTCATATGTGCATAATGATTATACCATGAGTTCACAACCCAAGCCTAATGACCGAGGGTGCCCTCTTCTATGTCTATCGCTAACATAGGGAAATATGGTAAAATGCACTCAAGCGAATCGTGTGAGCGAGGAGTTGTCTACCTCCTAATAGCGCTATCCATAATAACCATAGGCTCAAATGAGTTCATGAGTTGTGTGAATTGATTCCAGGGACTTAAACGTTATAAGGCCTCATGAATTAACAATAGCATACACATACATAGCAACATTTAGCAACCAAGTTTGATACAAGTCAAATTAAATACAACGAACATAAATAGTTTAAGACATGCTTTTCCACCCCAAAACATAAAAACCGAAAATAGGGGGAGTCGTGAATACTCACAATGCATTGAGATGATGAAAATGATGCCTTGAACTACGTTCCACGTGTACCACTACCGATTCCTACAATAATGGTATTCGTTAGTGAGTCTCTAATCGAAATCTAACACTAGTATACTTACTACTACAATAGAATTATGCCAATATTGTGTCAAAATTTAATATTGATAAGTTACAAACATTTTTCTGAAATGGTGAAATTTTATAGCTCATGTGATTAAGACAATTTTGGATATTAATTTCCAGATTTTTGTAATATTAATTGAGGGTATTTCAACAAATTTAAATGTGTTTTAAGCTCTTAAAAAGCCAAAATATTATCAAACAATTTCCAAAAATTCTCAAACTTTGCATTTTCATTCTAAACACAGTAGAGGTCTTCCAGAAATTTTCCCTTGAATTTTTGATGTGATTAACTATTTTTCCCAGTTTTTAAGCCTTCATAACAATATAAATTCGTGAAAAATAGGATCCAGATGATAAAAATTCCCAAACTTTTTATAATACTGCCATTAGACATACTTAAGCTGGTAAAAATAAAAAAAATGAATTTCTAAACTGTTTAACCCAATTTTATGATTTTTGTGCATTTATTCTAATAAAAATGGATTTAAGTGTATTTAATCTTGGGGAAATAGATGAAAAATAGCATACAGAAGAGAAAAATTATCAAAATTTTTATGTAGCATTCTAATATATTATAAGGTGTTCTGGTAAATTTTCATAAATTTTGGATGAGTAAAACTATTTTTCCTGTTTTTAGTCCATTATAAACACAAAAAAATCATGAAAAATAGATATACATTTTGAAAAATTCCCAAAATATTTTCCTGAGTCTTCCACATAGGGTAGAAGCTGCGAAAATTATTAGATACTCTTTTTATATTCCCAAATGTGGTTTTATGATTTATTAGAGTTAAACAAAAAGAAAATTTAAAACCATATTAAACAGTAACAAAAGTCATTGATACTTCATGGGAGATGTTTATTAACTTAAAGGATCATCCAAGAATTTTTACAGAATTTATTTACTAGTGGAAGTATTTTATATGATTTAACACTCTATTTTCTTATTATTTTCATATAAAATAAAGAAAATATATATTGAGCTGAAAATTTCCAGAATGCATCTTCATACAACTTAATAACAATGAAAAATTGTTTTCTTATTTTTGATGTTGAAAACCATGCCTAAAGGCTCAATAAATTATAGAGAAAACTTGGTTCTTGTGATTTATGTAAAGATTATTGATGTTACTTTGAGAATTTTTGCAACATGTTACAAAGACTTTTGAATCAAGATCTTTTTGTACCTATTAATACATGATATTAAGAGTTCAAAATAATTTTTGAATGATTTTTAGTGATGAATAAGTCCTTTGAACATGCAACACAAAACAAATGTTCATAAGGAAAGTGCTGTTTGAGCAACAGTTTTGTAAAAATTGGTAAAAATCGAAATATTGGAATTTGCCAGTGAGGTCAGATGGGTTTGAAAGCTAACTCAAAGTATTATATTTCAGAAAAATAATCACGAATTTTGGTTAAGAAATGAGTGAGATATGGCAGTTTAAAGTCAGGTAAAGAAATCTGGCAGATTGCATGCATGATGATTGGTTAGAAAAGTGAGTTTTCATCATTTCCTTGAATAAATCTTTTGAAATATTTTAAATATATCATGATAAACTCATATTTTAGTCATGTTTCCAGAGATCAAAAGATTAAAACTTATCAAAATGTATACATGCATTTATGAACAAAATTTTGTTTCTCAAAAACTCTTAACTTGAGTTTAATGTTTTAGTCCTTAAAAATCAATTTTTGCACTAAGATCATGAACATGCAACCTTGTTTATCATACATGCATAGTGTTAGAACACATCCATGATGTTCTAAAAACCATTTTAACAAAAAGAAAACAAGTTTGAAGAAGATGAAGAAGTAGAAGTCGGTTTTTGAAGTAAAATGCACATGCATGACTTAAATCATTGTTGTGGATCTTCAAGAGATGTATGTTCTTTACCTTAAATTTATTTGTGGCTTGAAAACCCCTTATGAATCTCCATAATTTCGTGGTTAAGAGGCTGTGGTTGTGGTGTTTGGAGAAAAAAAATTAGAGAGAAGGTAGAGAGAGTTTTCTAGAGAGAGAAAGAAGAGAGATATGTGTATGTTGGAGAATGAGAGTGTGAGAGAGAGATATGGGGAGGGAGAGAACGAATTTTAGGGGAGGAGAGGCTCCCTCTCTCTTGTTTCTTTTATAAAAATTCAAATCTTTTATAAAAATATCCAACTTTTTATAAAATGTGCACCTTAACCTAGTTTTTATACATAAAACTCTTGATTTTTGACTTATAAATCAAGGGTAAATGTTAATAACTAAATCTTTATTTTTTTAATGATTGTATTTCATAATAATTATTATGATAAGATAATATTATAAGGTTCATAATTGTTTTTATAGGATTTTTAAGGTTAAAGTTTATAAATATGAGTTTTTAGGGCTTTTAGGGTTTTTAGGGTTTTTCGGATTTTGCTAAACTTTAGATATCAAGGTAGATTGAATTTTGGAGGCTTCAAATTATTTTTGAGTCTTATAACTCTTTTATAGTTATAAATAATGTTTTTAATTCCTTTTTGTCGGTTTATTGGCATTTATATGTAGTGGTTCCGAGATTCAAGTGAACTTGAAGAACCAAGTATACTAGTCATAGTTTCAACTTTGACTTAAGTTCCACGAGACTCCGAACTAATTTTTACCACTAGGTCAAGTGCATAATGTGTGTATATGATTCATGAAAAGGTGTTCGAGTCAAAGAGTGACCCGAATATGGATAGCCTCTATAGTTAAGTAGTTGTAGAATTCACATATCAATATGAAATCTAAGTACATTATCCATTGTTTCTAATTGTTTCCAAGTTCCTAGTAGGTTATAACTTAGCTTCTAGTTACTAAGTCTAGTATGTGTCGTTCCTGTACGTGCAACTAAGTTTAGTCAAATCTAGAACCGACTCGGATTTTGACGGTTGTCACACTGGAAAGGCTTGATACGCTTCGGAAAGCGTGGAAAGCTAAATCCAAGATACATAGGGCCCTTCGAGATTCTCGCTAGAATCGGCCCTGTAGCTTACAAACTTAACTTACCTCGTGAACTCAGTAACGTACATTCTACTTTCCCCGTCTCGAAATTGAAAAATTGTCAGTCCGACGAGACTCTTGTAATCCCACTCGACGAGATCAGGATCAATGAGAGCCTCAACTTTGTGGAAGAACCTGTAGAGATCATGGACCGAGAGGTCAAGCAAACAAAGCAAAGCCGTATCCCGATAGTGAAGGTTCGATAGAACGCCAAGCGAGGATCTGAATTCACTTGGGAGAGAGAGGATCAGATGATACTGAAATATCATTATCTTTTTAACTTAGTTATTTGTAACTACTTATTTGCTTAAACTCTAATTTCGAGACGAAATTCCTTCTAACAGGGGGATGATGTGACAACCCGAAAATTCTATCTCGATCATTGGATCAATTTAATCAAAGATAGACTCATTTCACTAGCTTTTAGCACTATTTAGGGTCTATTTGAGTGTTCTAAACCCAGTACAATTAAGGTATGAACCTAGAAATGGGATAACATGATGCATATCAAGCACAATCGGGCCAAACACTCCAACACATGGAGTGTGCAGCCGCACACTTGAGTGTACGGCCACACACAGGTGTGTGCGGCCGCACACCCATCCCAACCGCACACTCCCACCTATATATAGAACACTTAGCCATTTTTGAACACTTTTCCACTTCTTCAAAGGTAGAACTCGAAATCCTCTCAAGTATCATCCAAATCTTCATCTTGATCTTCATAAAAGGTAGTAATCCTTCCTTTTATTTGTTGATACACGACCCAAACTAGCAAAACCCTTTGGTTTGATCCATGAAAACATCCATTTTTAGCCAAGAACACCAAGATTACCAAGAACACACACTACTTTTGGGGCTTCAAACTACACTTTTAAGCCTCTAAATCGGGTATACACTTGCAGTAGCTTGTTATAAGCTAAAGACCCTTGAATTTACACATGAAAAACGCCATTTCATATGATCTTCAAGTGTGTACGGCCGCACACACCATGTGTACGGCCGCACACACCAAGTATCGCCGCACACACCCTTTTAAGGGTCTAATATGGCAACAAACTTCCATTCCAGCTAGCCAATGGTCAAAACACCTTCCCTAGAATACTCCTAAGGCTTGGAAACATGTTTTAGCACACTTCATAGTGAGTGTGCGGCCGCAGACACACTCTGGCCGCACACCCTGGCCGCACACACACCCAGGCCGCACACCCAGGCCGCACACACATAAATGTTGTGCACTTTGACCATACACTCCCTTGTATAGCCATATAACCCTTATATACAATCATATATGGTTGTAACACTTAATTCTAAGTGTTTTTATGTCCCTAAGGTGTGTCCCTAACACTTTTAGTGGTTATTTACATGGAATGTATTCATATATGTGTAATTATATGTTAAATAGGATTTGTTTGTGCTCAAGACTCCAATTGACACCCAACAATCCTATATCGATCTTTCATTCGAGTTACTCACTACAGGTGAGTTCATACCCCTTAATCAATCCTTTTAAATGATTTTAAATGCTTTCATGGGGGGGAATACAAGTAGAAAACAGGAAGTTATAGAATCAATCGCATGTGATTTATAACGGTGTTTTCAACCAACTGATTTTCACATACTTCAAAATGTGTTAAATGCAATGGTTTTCAGTTATTTTATACTTTGTTATCAAATAATCTACTTTTGAATCATTTTATAAAGCGACATCAAGTCATTATTATTTATTGTTCAAAACTCTTAAATGTATTACAAAACCTCTTTCAACTTATTGATAAAAACCATATCTATACACTTATGTTTCATGTATATATGTATTGATATGAGGGCTTTCATTCTTTCTTCAGTTCCAACACTCTTGAGTAGCAAGGGTGTATAAACCTACTTGGACATTCAATCTACATTCCAGTAAACTATTATAGGTATAGTTTAGGAGATACAAATTACCATTCCTAGTACAAGGAATTACACAAAAGTCAGTTCATTCATGAGTCTACACAAATATACTAAATACTGTATGAAGAGATACTATTACTTGTTATACAGAGAGAAATACTATATACTATACAGAGAGAGATACTATATATACTATACGAGACTGACCATCCTACACGTGGCTGCTAGCTACAGTGGGACCTATTCATCGACGGATGTTCTCGGTTGTATTGTTCGGCGAGTTTCCACGCCGTGATTATCCTAAGGCAAAAGGATACGATTTCAATGATTATATAATTTTCCCTATTACTTTTATTTTGTGACACATTCACATAAACGATGAGGTAGACTATATTTTTATAATAATAGTTGTACATGGGAAAAAGCTTCATTGATACAGAAATGAAAACCTTCAAAGCATTCGGCTCTTGGTAGAAGACTACCTTTTATACTAGTAGGAAATATGGGATTTTCTAGGGTTTTCACACTTATACTAAATGTTTCATTAAACATTTGCATGTCTTTCATAACAGCTTTACAAATCAATGACACTAAAATACTTATGAATTCACCAGCTTTATGCTGCTCTACGCTTTCAAAATAACTTGTATTCTCAGGTCACCAATAGACAGGTACGATGACCAGGTTTTGAGAAGACGGAGCACAGACAAGACTCGTCTTTTATTTTGATTACATATTTTGGTGTCATATTACTATGAAAGAACACTCATGTATTAAAACTTTACTTTTAATGCAATGGATGATGTTGTTGCTTGTTTACTACTTTGTACTGTTATGATACTTTACATGACGTCCTCCACCCCTGAACGTTTCCGCCGTTCTTGGTTTTGGGGTGTGACACAGGATTACCTCCGCAACGTCAAGTCGAGTTCAGAATCGACTTTGTTCCACGGGCTACCCCAATAGCTAAATCGCCATATCATTTAGCACCTGCAGAGATGCAAGAACTGTCCTGTCAACTTAACGAACTTCTCAGCAAGGGCTTTATAAGACCAAGCTTCTCACCCTGGGGAGCTCCACTCTTGTTCGTCAAGAAGAAAGACGGATCGTTTCGTATGTGCATCGACTACAGGGAGCTCAACAAACAGACCGTCAAAAATCGTTATCCTCTGCCTCGTATTGACGATTTATTTTATCAATTGCAAGGGGCGAACATCTTTTCAAAAATCGATCTAAGATCCGGATATCACCAACTACGAGTGCTAGGGGAGGATGTCCCGATGACAGCCTTCCGAACTCGTTACGGGCACTACGAATTCGTAGTGATGCCGTTCGGATTAACCAACGCGCCCGCGGTGTTCATGGATTTAATGAATAGCGTGTGTCGTCCTTACTTGGGTCAGTTCGTCATCGTCTTCATCGATGACATACTTATCTATTCTCGTAGTAAGGCGGAGCATAGTCAACATCTACGACAGGTCTTAGAAACGCTGCGTTTGGAGAAGCTCTATGCGAAGTTCTCGAAATGCGAATTTTGGATCCGAAGAGTCGAATTCTTAGGGCACGTGGTTAGCGAAGAGGGAATACACGTGGACCCTTCCAAAATCAAAGCCATTGACAGCTGGTCAGCACCGAAGACGCCTACCGAAATTCGTCAATTTCTAGGCCTCGCTGGCTACTATCGCAGGTTCATTCAGAACTTCTCCTGAATTGCGAAACCTCTTACAACACTGACCCAGAAGGGCGTGGCCTTTGACTGGGAAGAGAAGCATGAGAGAGCGTTCTAAATGCTCAAGCGAGCCTTGTGCACCGCACCAATACTATCCCTCCCCGAAGGGATAGAAGACTTCGTTGTCTATTGTGATGCGTCAAATCAAGGGCTCAGCTGTGTTCTGATGCAACGAGGTAAGGTCATCGCCTATGCCTCGACACAGATGAAGACACACGAGGTCAACTACACTACACACAATCTTGAGCTAGGAGCAGTTGTGTTTGCTCTGAAGATCTGGAGACACTACCTATACGGTACGAAGAGCACTATCTTTACAGACCATAAAAAGCCTACAACATATATTCGACCAGAAGGAGCTTAACATGAGACAACGACGGTGGGTCGAGCTACTCAGTGATTACGAATGCGAAATTCGTTATCATCTCGACAAGGCCAACGTAGTAGCTGACGCCCTAAGTCGGAAAGAATACTCTAGTCGTAGAGTCAAATCATTGACTATGACTATCCATTCACACTTATCCATGCAAATTAAGGAGGCTCAGCTCGACGCTTTGAAACCTGAAAATGTGGCGGGTGAATCCCTAAGAGGGATGGATAAGAATTTGGAAGTCAAAGGTGGCGGAGCCTTATATTTCATGGATCGGATCTGGACACCAAAACACAGTCGTTTCAGAGACTTGGTCATGACCGAGGCGCATAACACTCATTATTCCGTCCACCCAGGTTGAAATAAGATGTATCTGAATCTTAAAAAGCTATACTGGTGGCCTAGCATGAAAGCAGAGATTGCTACCTTCGTAAGTAAATGCCTTACTTGCGCCAAGGTCAAGGTCGAATACCAGAAACCCTCAGGTCTTCTACAACAGCCGGAGATACCAGAATGGGAGTGGGAGCGGATCACTATGGACTTCATAACCAAGCTGCCCAAGACAACGGGTGGACTTGATACCATATGGTTCATCGTCACATAAGGGAGATCGTACGACTGCATGGTGTTCCTATATCTATTATCTCTGATAGAGATAGTAGATTCACTTCGAGGTTCTGGCAGTCGCTACAAAGTTCCCTAGGAGCTAGGCGGGACATGAGTACAGCCTATTATCCACAAACCGACGGACAAAGTGAGAGGACTATCCAAACCTTGGAAGATATGTTGCGAGCCTGTGTGATCGACTTTGGGAAAGCAAGGGATACTCATTTACCCCTTGTCGAATTTTCCTACAACAACAATCATCACACGAGGATAAAGGTTGCTCCATTCGAGGCCCTCTATGGCCGAAAGTGCAGATCCCCTCTGTGTTGGGCTGAGGTGGGTGATACCCAGTTAGCTAAAGGACGAGTTCCTGACAGCGCTCTCACAGGTCTGTAAATCATTCGGGAAACGACAGAGAAGATCGTTCAGATTCGTGAACGATTAAAAGCCTCTAGAGACCGACAGAAAAGCTACGCAGATAAACGAAGGAAACCGTTGGAATTCCAGGTGGGCGACCGTGTTCTATTGAAGGTCTCACCCTGGAAAGGCTTGATATTCTTCGGAAAGCGTGGAAAGCTAAATGCAAGATACATAGGGCCTTTCGAGATTCTCGCTAGAATCGGCCTTGTAGCTTACAAACTCAACTTACCATGCGAACTCAGTAACGTACATTCTACTTTCCACGTCTCGAACTTGAAAAAGTGTCTGTCCGACTAGACTCTTGTAATCCACTCGACGAGATAGAAATCAACGAGAGCCTCAACTTCGTGGAAGAACCAGTAGAGATCATGGACCGAGAGGTCAAGCAAACGAAACAAAGCCCTATCCCGATAGTGAAGGTTCGCTGGAACGCCAAGCGAGGACCTGAATTCACTTGGGAGCGAGAGGATCAGATGAAACTGAAATATCCTCATCTTTTTACTTAGTTATTTGTAACTACTTATTTGCTTAAACTCTAATTTCGGGACGAAATTCCCTCTAACGGGGGGATGATGTGACAACCCGAAATTTCCATTTGAACAAACTCTACCGTCTAGCACTTCAATTAAAAGTCAAATTCTTTTCTGCTAATTTTTAGCTCGGTTTAAAGTCCGGTTGAGTATTTTTTTAATATTTATTTTCTTGAGAGAACAAATTAGAGGAAGTATACTTTAGGATTAATTGTGCAACATTTAAGTCACAAAACTCCAAGAGTTTGGAGTTTTCGGCCCAAATAGTGTTAGGGCCGAAAACCCTAAAGAGTATATAAATGACACTTAGTCATTTTTAGTCTTTTTTTCCCATTTCCAAGTCAAGAACAATTCTCTCTCATGTTTAGTTGATCTCTTCCATTTTCGAGTGATCTTACATGATTTCATCCGTGAAATCATTCCATTTTCTTAGATCTTCAAGTGTTCCTCATTTCACCAAGAACACCAAGAGCACACACTACTGTTTTGGGCCGAAAACACCCTTCTTTGCTTCCATATTGTAAGTATCTATCTCCTATACTTGTTATCTAGTAAGGATACTGGATTTAGGGCCTTGAAATCACCATTTATCCAAGAAAAAAAGGTGCTTTCGGTCTAGTGCATCTACTTAGACCGAAAACCCTTAAGAATGGTGCAAAAATGACCTTAAGCCTTTACTAATACTTAGTATTGAGGCTAGAACACTTCTTTGATTGTTGAAAGCCCTTAAAAATCACCTTATGCATCAAAGATCATGAGTTTTCTGCCAACCATTTAGACCGAAAACCTCTTTGGACCGAATACCACAAGAACCGAAAACTCCAAGAAACATACCACTTGGACCGAAAACTCCCTTAAGTGGCTTTACAACCCTTAGATTCAACCCTTGGTACTTCTAGCACTTGAATCAAAGTGTTTTCCATGTCCTAGGATGTCTTAACTTGGTTAATTAGTTGTTAAAGGACTAATTGGATACATATATGTGTTATTATATGTTAAATAGGATCCGTGTGTGTGCTCAAGTCTTCACTTGACACTTAGCATCCTATACCATCCGTTCTTCCAAATCACTCACTACAGGTGAGTTCATACCCCTTAATCAAACTTTTAAATGATTTTAAATGCTTTTATGGGGGGGGGGGAAATACAAGTTGAACTATTATAGTTATTATATCAATCACATGTGATTAATAACTATCAAGCTTATGGATTTTCTTACTTTTCAAACTGTGTTATCAAACAAGCTACTTCAAACTGTTTTGCAAACTCTTTTTACCTGTTAAATACTTTTATCAAACTTATACTCTGTCAAATGTATATCTAAATAGATATAGTTATATCAGTAGGATTGAAAGGACTTAGGACTGATAGCTCACCTTGCTTCCTGTTCCTTGTTTGGTTGTGGACTTAGGGTAAATGTTGTTTGTCCGAAGGTCGTTTGAATCCTAGTTATATAATATGTATATGTATATAGATATAAAAGTTCCTTCTTTCAATTCAATACCTTTGGGTAGGAAAGGTATACAAACATGTTCATACATACAAACAACATTGCTAGTAAACTATAATAGGTATAGTTTAGAAAGTTACTAATACTATTACTAGAACAGTGAAACATACAATGAGTCAGTTCATACATGAGTCAATACATACTATGATGAGAAACAAACATAAGATACAGATAGAGAATAGTATGATGAGAAACAAACATAAGATACAGATAGAGAATACTATGATGAGAAACAAACATAACATACAGATAGAGAATACTATGATGAGAAACAAACATAACATACAGATAGAGAATACTATGATGAGAAACAAACATAACATACAGATAGAGAATACTATCATGAGAAACAAACATAACATACAGATAGAGAATACTATAACGAGAAACAAACGATAACATACAGAGAGAACATACATACATACTAGACAGAGAGAACATACAATACAGCTAGTACATACAATACATATACAAGAACAGTACAACAGTTATGTGAGCCACGTAACGGGGCATGGCATCACCTGTCATGGCTCGTTTTGTATCCAGAATCTCCTTAAGTGGAGAGCGTTGAGTTTGTGTATAGATCTATACTGGATTGACTATCCTACACCTTGCTGCTCGCTACAGTGGGACTTGCAAGTCTACGGGTGCCAAATGACATTTCTTCCGACGTCTTTCATCGTCGTGTTTATAGTCGGTAGTATGGTACAGGCATATCACATGTTACTTTAAATAACAAACGGTTTAAGGTAAGTAGTACAACAGTAGTTACTTAATACAACACTACAGTACTTTATTATTTCCCCGTTGCATTCACTTTGTGATCTTCACACAATGAACAGTAATGTAAAACTATATTTTTGGTTAATGATAGTCATAATTGGGAAAATACACACTTTTACAAGAAACTAACATACATTTCATTTGATGCCTTGGTAGAAGGCTACAATTAGAAGAAAATATAGGATTTTCTAGGAGATACAAACATTTACAAACATTTACAAACATTTAGGAACTTATACATCAAGTACATACGAACACTTTCATACAAACAATGACACTAAATTACTTATGATCTCACCAGCTTTAAAGCTGATAAACTCTTTCAAAATAACTTGTATTCTCAGGTCACCAGTAGAGAGGTACCGGTGCCAGGTTTTGAGAAGATGGAGCTCGTTCAAGACTCATCTTTTATTTTGTTTCATATTTTTGGTGTCTATTAAACTTCACAGAACACACTTGTATTAAATTATATTATTAATGCAATGGATGATGTTGTTGCTTGTTTACTACTATGCATTGTTGTGATACTGTACATGACGTCCTCCACCCCCGAATCATACAATAACATATCATAAACATACTACTATGCATGTGTGGGTTCTGTCCATCCCTTCGGTATCTTTCAACCGATAACCGTCTTCGGTATCTTTCAACCGGTAACTAGGGACTAGTGCGCCCTACTACTACTGGCACATATCTCAGCACGATCATATCAAACAGATAATTATCACAAAGATAATCATCTCAACCATAATCACCTACTGGTGGGCTGGCATTGGTGCCGTAGACCCACCCCTACTGGAAGGTAACTCACCTCGTAAGGCTGACTGCTGAAATGCTGATCGGGAAATGTCTCACTGCTGCTCCGGTAACTCCTGGGCTGCAATTCCCATAAAGACACTTAGTCAAACACTGCTAACTAATCCTTGGGTAAAGTGACTAATTTACCCCTGGTCAAGGTCAAAGCCTTGGTCAAAGTCAACTTCCAGTTGACCTGACTCGCTGAGTTGGGCCGCCAACTCGTCGAGTCCCTTTCCTTTGATCTGACCCCCTCCCAACTCTACTCGTCGAGTTTAGCAAAGACTCAACGAGTTCCCTTCTATAATATCATCGAATGAACCTTTGTCACACCCCCAAACCAAGGATGGCGGAAACGTCCGAGGGTGGAGGACTTCATGTATATTATCATAACAACTAGTATAATAGTGCTCAAAGTAAATACAACCATCATAAATATAATTGAAAAGGTTACACCATAGTATATGTTTACATGTTTCAAAATCAATTACATTATGATGACAAAATGAACTGTTTGACGATTTAACGTCCCATCCTCAAAATGTTGTTGGTTTCCTGTTTCACTAATTTCCTAAGAATACAAGTATTTTTGAAAAGTGTCAACAATTAAGTTGGTGAGTTCATAAGAATTTTGTTTGAGGAAAAAGTCGTTTTCCTTGTAAAAGTGATAGAGTATGATTCCAGAAAATCCAATATTTTCTTTGTTAAGTGTAAAATGAATGCTCCTATGTTATGCGATAATGTACCCTAGAAGGACCCATAGATTCCTTCTATAATCACCCAACGTAAATAAGTTATATAAAATTTAAGTTAAATAAACCGTCGAATATAATGGGTCTGCCCTAGGTCCACAACCAAACAAGGAACAGGAAGTAAGGCAGGCCCACCAATTCTAAGTCGATTGTGACTAGATTCTTATATAACTCTAGCATATACACTTCGCAATTATAGCTGGAGTCTAACAATTCTAGATGTAATGTAGTTTTAATTGAAATATGTTTCCAAAGAAAATCCAATATTTTCCTTACAAAAAGTCATGTAGTCCTAAATCCTAGGACCGAGAGTATGAGTGTGTTTTGTACATATAATGTTTGTAGTTTTAAAATAGATAAAACCCCTTTTCAAAGTAGAATTTTCCCTGTAAACTTGAAAGATTGTTAACTCCCTATATGAGTCGCTATAACCATACTATGAAGAGAAATAACCTGCACAACGTTTTTCAGACGTTAAGATCCTATGACTCTCGTCACCCGCAGACCTGCAAGAGAGAGAAATATCACGCTCTCCCTACAAGAGACTCTGGTTATAACTTACAGGAATTGGAATCCCGTACTCGAACATACGGGGAGAGAATTGCCTCATAACTTAAGTTAAGTAGTTTACATATAGTTGTATATTAAAACCTCTTCCGTGGAGGAAGTAAAATCACATTTTATGAATAAATTAGTGATATGAAATCCTTAAACTATTACTATTATAGTTCATCATGTAGTATATTAAAAACCCATTTGTTTTGAGAGTAAAACCTTTTTCATGTAGTAAAAATCCATAAACTATGCTTATTGTAGTTTATTATGTGTGTTTGAAATTAATGAAGAAACCTTATCATGAATGACTAAATTTCAGTTTATGATGATATACTAACAAGAAAAGACATTCAATATTTAGAACTTATTGTTATGCACTTTGCTCAACATGTTACAAAGTGTTATGAAAGTTGTAAACTGTTAACTAGTTTTTAACCTTTCTGCACTGTTTTAGAAAAATCATAGAAAAATCATACTAAGTCGAAAACTGAATCCGTAAATTCTGATAGTTCACAAAATGTGTCTAGTTTATTCATAATTTTTATTATGATTTTTAGAAGTCTTTAACTTGTGCTAAAATGTTCATATTCACATACTGGTCCGAATTCGTTTCTGAAATGATAGGCAGTTTTATAAAAATCACCATAAATCATAGAAAAATCGTATGGAGATGTGCAAGTAGTCATTTTAAAGGTATGAACCTGAACTATTTGCATACTAAACAGTTTTTAAAGATATTAAGTTAAAATTGTCAAAACAGTCCGTTAATAAGACTCAACGTTTCTGATGAAGGCTGTTGTTTGAGTTTAGTTAAGTTTTGGTGTTTTAACTTGTATTCCCCCCCCCCCCCTAAAACTTGAAGAAAACATGAAAATGTAGGGGTATGAACTCACCTTGTATGATTTCAGTAGATGGATGATGAAGAAAAAGGAGTTTCCAAGTCAAGAACACTTGGGAGATGCTTGAAGATTCGAAGATCTAACAACAATATGACGATATTTGTGTAAGGAACCCGTGATTTGAGTGAAGAAGTGTAAGGAAATCAAGTGTGGGAAGATATTTACTTACCAAGGTGTGTGAAGAGCTCAAGATCAGCCTTGAATCTCGAGTTCTTGGTGAGAGGAAGTAAGAGAGAATGGGTTTTGCCTTTTGGTGAAAAGTGAATGAAATGGGAGGAGAGGTAAGGATTTCTCCAGCTTTTGATCAAGGTTGTGGCTGGAAATGAGTGTAAAAAGGACAATGATTGACTAGGTATGGATGAATAGTGACTGGGAATAGTCAAGGAGTGGGTATGGGAGGTAACTTGTGCCCTTGCCCAAAGGATAAGTCAACACTCCACCTAAATATCTCACCAACTAGATTTTATTCTTAGGCAATGATTTTCCTCAAAATATGATTAAAATATGAATATTTAGGTTTTATATATCAAAATATAAGTTTGGGTGAAAATCTCACGTTAAAATAATTTAAAACGGGCTTAACACGCTAAAAGGATTGAAAACTGGGAAGATAGAAGCGAAGCTGCGAGGTTCTGATACTCAGGACCGAAGTTCGGTTGTATGGTCTAAGGACCGAAGTAGAGGGAACCGAAAGTGGAGTAGGAGCCGAAGGTGGCATTCTCGGACCGAAGGTGGCATTCTCGGACCGAAGGTCAAGTTCTCGGACCGAAGGTCAAGTTCGGTCTCTTAGTAGGTTCGGTTCAGAAAGGTGGTTTCGGTTCTCAAGAGGTTTCGGTTCCTTAAGGGAGGTTCGGTTCCTAAGAGGGTTCGGCTCCTTAGGAGGGTTCGGCTCCTTAACAGGGTTCGACTCCTTAGGAGGGTTCGGCTCCTTAAGGCTGTTTTTCGCGTAAACTTTCGTTTTCGAGCGGTTTTCGATTAATTAAGGGTCGGGATGCCCCGTGTGATTATAAAAAGTTATGAGAGATTTTGAGAGAGATTTGGGAGAGATTTTACACACTTGGAGAGATTTCCCATACAGAGAGAAATCTAGGAGAGATTTCACATACTTGGAGAGATTTCTCATACAGAGAGAGATTTTGGAGAGATTTCACATACTTGGAGAGATTTCTCATACAGAGAGAGATTTTGGAGAGATTTCACATACTTAGAGATATTTGGGAGAGATTTCACATACATGGAGAGATTTCTCATACAGAGAGAAATTTGGGAGAGATTTCACATACTTGGAGAGATTTCTCATACAGAGAGAGATTTGTGAGAGATTTCACATACTTGGAGAGATTTCTCAAACAGAGAGAGATTTTGGAGAGATTTCACATACTTGGACAGATTTCTCATACAGAGAGAGATTTGGGAGAGATTTCAAATAGAGAGAGATAGAGTGAAAGAGATTGAGAGAAACTACGTTTGTGAACTTTTTGAGTTTTTGGCTTCGTAACGCAAGGTTTGTACATCCCGTTAAGTCTCATTATGATTTTTATATGCCCCCAAGAGTTAAGGAATAATGTTTTATCGAGTAGTTTCATCACTTGCCCTGATTAGGGTTTAGAATTTCCGAACACGTGAAAACTCTAAGTGATACTTTGTATTAAGATTTGTGAGTTGTACAATGAGAAGCATAACGGAAACCCTAATATACAAGGGTTAGATAAGTTGACCGGTTTGACTTGTTGACTTTAGTTGACTTTGACTTGACCAAAAATTGACGGTTGTCACAACCTTCATCCGACTCGCCGAGTGGTATGAAAAACTCGTCGAGTTCACCTTCATTCTATAAACATGTCCAGTCTGCGACTCGCCGAGTTGTATGAACAACTCGTCGAGTTCATCTTCAAAAGTTGGGAGATTGCCTTGGACTCGCCGAGTCTGTTCATACACTCGCCGAGTCCTATGATTCCCAGGTCCATGGTTAAGTCTAATATGTTGAGTCACTCCCCTGGACCCCTCTAAGACCCTTCTAACACTCAACTGGATCCCTTTGAACCTCAACAAACTGGGGACTCAAGCCTTCGACTCGCCGAGTTCCAAGAACCACTCGCCGAGTCGATGTTGTCTAAGTCTTATTTCTCGATTTCTGATGTACAACACTTATCCAAAAGATAGATCTGGGCTTCTAAGATCGATCTAGCACGTAAAGTTACGAACTTTACGTGCATGCATGGGAGTATAAGCTTAATGGACCTAAAAATGAGGTCTAAAGGTGCATGTGGCTCTTTATGGCTACAAAGTTGGCCACTTTACTCCATGTAGTCCCCTAAGGACCTTGGATCTGGAGTCTTAACCCCCAACCATGCTTGCACTCATGATTGGTCACCAAAAGTGGTTCCTAAAAGTCCTAATTCACTCCAAAAAGGGATCTAGAACATGAATGAACAAGGTATAAACTCGAAGTAAATGTAGATGCTGCACAAACTCGAAATCTTCTGGTTTCCTCTTGGCTCCTCAAGCTTGTTCTTCTTCCTTGTGATCACAAACCACCAAAATCACCAAAAATGGCCTTAGATCTCACAAAACAATTAGGGTTTCAGTATGAGCTGTTCTGGGAGCAGAAAGGGTCGATGGAGGCTGCATTAAGACGTTTAAATAGGGTGCAATCCCTCAGATTTAGGGTTTTGCCCAAACAGCGCCTACTCGCCGAGTCAATCTCCGACTCATCGAGTAGGTCACTTAAACTTCCCGCGGATCCCGTCTCTACTCGACGAGTTGGGCCATCAACTCGTCGAGTCCCAGAGAAAATACATCCAATTCTTAAATAAATTACATACCAGAAACCCGGTGTTACAAATCTCCCCCACTTATTTTAGACTTCGTCCTCGAAGTCTGCTGCTAAATCTGGAAAAAGCTCGGGGTAGTGCTCCCTCATCTTTTCCTCCAGCTCCCAAGTCCATTCCGATCCTTTGCGGTGCTGCCATTGCACCTTCACCAGCTCCACCCTATTGTTCCTCAGCTCCTTCGACTTCCTATCGAGGATTGCCACTGGTCGTTCGATGTAATTCAGGATGTCATCCACCTTAATGTCCTCGAAAGGTACCACCGCCGAGTCGTCCACCAGTCACTTCCGTAACTGGGAGACGTGGAACGTGCTGTGAATCTGACTGAGTTCGGCTGGCAGGTCCATCCTATATGCCACCTCGCCCACCCGGGCTACAACACTGAAAGGTCCAATGTACCTGGGGCCCAACTTGCCCCGCTTCCTGAATCGGATGACGCTTTTCCAAGGCGACACCTTCAGGAGGACCATATCTCCGACCTGGAACTCCAGGTCTGATCAACGCTTGTCGGCGTAACTCTTCTGTCGACTCTGTGCAGTCTGAAGCCTGCTCCTAACTTGTTGAATACTCTCTGTCGTCTTGAGCACCACTTTGGTGCTCCCCATGACCCTCTGGCCCACCTCACCCCAACATATCGGGGTCCTGCACTTCCTCCCGTATAACATCTCAAAGGGAGGACGATCGATACTCGCGTGGTAGCTGTTGTTGTAGGAGAACTCAGCTAATGGGAGATAGGTATCCCAACTACCACCGAAGTCTAGCACACATGCCCGCAGCATATCCTCCAGAGTCTGGATGGTCCGCTCACTCTGTCCATCCGTCTGTGGGTGAAAAGTGGTGCTAAAGTGTAGACGAGTACCCAACTCGTCATGGAATTTCTTCCAAAATCTGGAAGTGAACCGCACATCCCTGTCAGAAATCACGGAGACTGGCACTCCGTGTCGAGCCACCACCTCTCGAATGTAGATGTCGGCCAGCTTCTCGGCCGATATACTCTCCTGGATCGGTATGAAATGGGCACTCTTGGTCAATCGATCCACGATGACCCATTTGGAATCCACTCCCCACGCGGTCCTGGGAAGTTTGGTGATGAAATCCATGATAATATCTTCGCATTTCCACATGGGAATATCAAACGGCTGCATCTTGTCGTGTGGCCTCTAGTGCTCGGCCTTGACCTTCCTGCAGGTCAAGAACCGCTCCACATACCATGCTACATCCCGCTTCATGCAGGGCCACCAATAGTCAAGACGAATATCCCTATACATCTTCGTCGCCCCGGGATGGATAGAAAACCTGGATTTGTGCGCCTCATCCATCAATATCTGGCGCACGCCTCCGTGGTAGGGGACCCATACCCTACGGTGAAGAGTCAATAACCCTCGGCTATCATAGTCGAAGGAGGGAACCTGACCCACAATACGCTCGCTCTTCCGATGTTCCTCCTTCATAACCTCCTGCTGGGCCTCTCGGATCTGCTCCAACAGTGGAGTCACTACTGTCATCCGCATGCAAATGTCTCTGATCAGTGCTGCCTGACGGCTAAGCGCATCGGCCACCACATTGGCATTCCCCGGGTGGTAGAGGATCTCACAATCATAATCCTTTACCACATCTAACCACCGACGCTGCCTCATGTTCAAATTCGGCTGATCCATGAGGTATCTCAAACTCTTATGGTCCGTGTAAATGGTACATCGAACCCCATAGAGATAGTGTCGCCAAATCTTGAGAGCGAAGACAACTGCCCCAAATCTAAATCATGCGTCGGGTAGTTCGCCTCATGGGGCTTCAACTGCCTCGAGGCGTAGGAGATGACATGCCCTCTCTGCATCAATATTGCGCCCAAAGCCGAAATAGACGTGTCGCAGTACACTACAAAATCCTCTATGCCCTCTAGCAGGGCTAAGATCGGCGCCTCGCATAATCTCTGTCTCAGTGTCTCGAACGCTGCCTGCTGCTCAGACCCCCAACGAAAGACTACGACCTTCTTCATTAGCTGAGTCAAAGGTACGACAATCTTGGAGAAATCCTGGATGAATCTCCGATAGTAGCCGGCTAATCCCAGGAAACTCCGAATCTCAGATGGAGACTTCGGAACCTCCCATCTCATCACGGCCTCCACCTTGGCCGGATCGACCAGAATACCGTTTTGGTTGACAAGGTGCCCAAGAAACTACACCTCGCGCAACCAGAACTCACACTTGGAGAACGTGGCGTCCAAGCTCTCCCTCCTCAGAGTGTCCAAGACCTCTCGCAGATGCTCCTCATGCTGCTCCTGCGTCTTGGAGAAGACCAAGATATCATCAATGAAAACTATCACGGACCGATCCATCATCGGTTTGCACACATGGTTCATAAGATCCATGAACGCGGCAGGAGCATTGGTGAGCCCGAAGGGCATCACCACGAACTCGTAGTGACCATAACGTATCCGGAAAGCAGTCTTCTGCACATCCTCCTCTCTGACCCTCATCTGATGATAACCTGAACGCAAATCAATCTTGGACAACCAAGATGCTCCCTGTAGCTGGTCAAACAGGTCATCAATCCTCGGGAGTGGGTAACGGTTCTTCACCGTTACCTTGTTCAGCTCCCGGTAATCTATGCACATGCGATGCGACCCGTCCTTCTTCTTGACAAACAGGATCGGGGCTCCCCAAGGTGAGCTACTCGGCCTGATGAATCCCTTGTCTAGCAGCTCCTGCAGCTGCGTAGACAACTCCTGCATCTCGGGAGGAGCCAACTGATATGGTGCTTGGCTATTGGAGCCGCACCACGGACTAGGTCGATCCTGAACTCCACCTGTCGCTCCGGAGGTATCCCAGAAAGCTCCTCTGGGAACACATCCGCGTAGTCTCGCACCACCAGAACATCGCTCAACGTCGCCGTACCCGCCTCCCGGGTATCCATAACATAGGCGACATACCCAGCGCAGCCCTGCTGTAGGTAGCGTCTCGCTCTCGCTGCTGAACATAAAGCTGGTCCGCGCTGTGGCCTCTCGCCCTGGATCACCAGCTCTCCCCCACTTGGGGTCTTGATCCGCACCAACTGCTGCGTGCAGTCGATCACCGCCCTATTGGGGCTTAGCCAAACCATACCAATAATAACCTTGTTTCCCCGCAAAGGTATGGGAACCAAGTGTACCGAGTAGCGCTCCTCGAATAACCTCAGGACGCAATCTCTGAAAACTGCTGATGCTCGCACTGATCGGTCATCGACAATCTCAACCTCTAAAGGGCAATCCAACATGCCCGAAGACTTAGAGAACTCTTGCTAAGCGCAAGAGAGACAAACGATCGGGTGGCGCCCGAATCAAATAATACCTGAAGTGGGATACCGTTCACATGGAACGATCCTAAACAGAGCATACATATAACATATCAGAATCGCAGCAATCATAAAAATAAGTAATAAGGAGGAGGAACCATACCCGTCACCACATCGGGTGCGGCGCGTGCCTCTTCTGCTGTCAGCTGAAATGCTCGGCTCCACACCACTGGAGCCTCTGGCTTGGCCTTTCGGCCATCCATAACCCTCGCAGTCACCTGAGTTGGCGCCGCTGCCGGCGTCGCCGTTGCTGCTGTCAATCTGGGGCAGTTGGCCTTTTATGGCCCCTCTGATTGCAATGAAAGCAAATCAGGTCTGACGTCTGAACTGTGGAAACAGGGGCAGTACAATCCATGCCGAAATGCCCAGTCTTGCCGCACTTATAGCAGCCGGAACCCGACCCAGTGCGGCAAACTCCCTCATGTGACCGACCGCATTTCCCACAGCGGTCCCGGCCCTGCTGGCCCATCGACCTAGAGTCGAATCCTTTGGGTTTCTTCCCCGAAACTCCTGTAACCTGCTCAGTCCTTGCCTTCCTTTTCCTGAGGTGCTCCAAATCTATCTCCCTCTCCCGCGCCCTGGCAATCATGGAGTCCAGGGTTGGACATGCTGAGAAGCTGACATGCTCCCTGATATCGGCTCTGAACATGTCGTGATAGCGGGGCCTCCTCATATCCTCATCTCCTGCGTACTGGGGCACCAATAAAGCCCTCTCCCGGAACTTGGCGGTGATCTCCGCCACAGTCTCCGTAGTCTGTCTCATATCCAAGAACTCCCTGGCCAGCTGCTGAAGCTCCACAGCTGGCGCGAACTCAGCCCTGAATCTGGTCACAAAGTCTGACCAAGTCAAAGCCTCGATGGTTGGGGCTCCAGCGAGTCACCAACTGACTGCCACCAATCTCTAGCTCTGTCCCTCAAACAACCCACGGAAAAAGCGGACCTTCGACCCTTCCGGGCAGAAGCTCATCAACTGCGTAGACTCGATGTCTGCGATCCATCTCCTGGCAGCAATGGGGTCCTTCACCCCGTGAAAGTCTGGCGCACCACTCCCCCCGAATTCCTTGAAGGACAGTGTGCGTGCACCTGTCTGGCTGGACGCCAGAGCACTCCTGAATGCCCAGAGACGGTCCTCCATCAGCTCGATGATCCCTTCCTTGATCGACCCGAAAATGACTGGGGTCGCCTCAAGGATGCCTCTCGTGATCTCAGACGCGATGAGCTCGCGTAGCCCATCATCAACCCGCTCGGATCCTGCACCCGAGCCTGATCCCGATCCTGACCCAGATCCTGAACCTCCCGCTCCATGTCGCGTGATAGCCATACTGAAACAAACACATAAACGTCAGGATCATACACATTCTAGAGAGGCCTCACACACTCTCCAAGTTCCCCGGTTCCATCTCGGCCCTCCTTGACTCGAGTACGGATCCTCTGTATCCTGTAGTACGGGCCCATACAACCTTCCACATCTATCCGTACTTTCCTCAAGGACTGGTTCGACTTCACCAAGTCCCTTTACTGATACCCCTTTCCACTAATCTCATCCCAGGCTTTCCTAGGGCACTCTCCGACCTACTCTCTGCCATCAGCTACACTAGGAGTCCTTACCATCTCCCCCTAACTAGCTTGCGAATACTGTTACATATCCGCTCACTAGTTAGTTAAAGTTGGCCAGAACCCCTATAGCACAAAGCAAGCAGCATTCGTGCATTGAGTAACCGCATCAAGCATAACCTAATCAGACTATCCTACCGTTGGCTAAGCGGTTCTAGCATACAGCTCATACAACAGGCATTCAAGGCATCCTTCCTAGATCCTTAGCCCTATTCTAGCATGCGGTTCTCAGAATCATATATCAGGCATACTAGGCATCCTCCTAGATCCTTAGCCCTAATCTAGCATGCAGTTCTCAGAATCGTAAACCATATAATATAATATAACAAGTATGGCTATCTTGGGATAACTTACTTGAGCTCGGCCGGTCGCACGCTTCACACACCTTGTTCTTTCTCAAAATTCCTTACTTTAGATTTTAGAAAACCATTTTCTTTGTAAAAACCTTTTAATCCCTCGGTTTGAGTCCAGACATCCCCGAGGGTGTGTCCGAATCCCTCAAACCAGGGCTCTTATACCAACTTGTAACACCCCAAATTTCGAGGCCAAAAATTTCGTTTTTAAATTACCTAATTCACAAATCAGTTTACCAAAACATCATCAATATGATATTACTTGTAAAAAAATAATGTCATCTCACAAAACCATATAATCAAGAATAGTGTAAATCAGTATACAATCCCAGAAATCCGGTGCGGAAACCATGTATGTGTGTGATGCGCTGCTACACCGTCGACTCCTTCCCCTTAGACGAAGAGGTACCTGAAACCAAAATTGAAACTGTAAGCACGAAGCTTAGTGAGTTCCCCCATCATACCCATAACACAAAATCTTCGGTATCTTTCAACCGGTAACCGGGAGCTACCCTCCCCTTCGGTATCTTTCAATCGGTAACTGGGAACTATCCTCCCCTTCGGTATCTTTCAACCGGTAAGCAGGAGCTACCCTTCCCTTCGGTATCTTCCAACCGGTACCCGGGAGCTAACCTCCCATTCGGTATCTTCCAACCGGTAGTTGGGGACTATTTCCCCCCTTATCCCTATCACATAATCCATAGCATAAACATATTGGTTTTATGATCATAACATAAGCATACTGAATCATACAATAACATATCATAAACATACTACTATGCATGTGTGGGTTCTGTCCATCCCTTCGGTATCTTTCAACCGATAACCGTCTTCGGTATCTTTCAACCGGTAACTAGGGACTAGTGCGCCCTACTACTACTGGCACATATCTCAGCACGATCATATCAACCAGATAATTATCACAAAGATAATCATCTCAAGCATAATCACCTACTGGTGGGCCGACATTGATGTCGTAGACCCACCCCTACTGGAAGGTAACTCACCTCGTAAGGCTGACTGCTGAAATGCTGATCGGAAAATGTCTGACTGCTGCTCCGGTAACTCCGGGGCTGCAATTCCCATAAAGACACTTAGTCAAACACTGCTAACTAATCCTTGGGTAAAGTGACTAATTTACCCCTGGTCAAGGTCAAAGCATTGGTCAAAGTCAACTTCCAATTAACCTGACTCGCCGAGTTGGGCCGCCAAGTCGTCGAGTTCCTTTCCTTTCATCTGACCCCCTCCCGACTCTACTCGTCCAGTTTAGCAAAGACTCGACGAGTTCCTTTCTATAATATCATCGAATGAACCTTCATCCGACTCGCCGAGTTGTATGAACAACTCGACGAGTTCACCTTCATCTTATGAACATGTCCAGTCTGCGACTCGCCGAGTTGTATGAAAAACTCGTCGAGTTCATCTTCAAAAGTTAGGAGATTGCCTTGGACTCGTCGAGTCTGTTCATACACTCGCCGAGTCCTATGATTCCCAGGTCCATGGTTAAGTCTAATATGTTGAGTCACTCCCCTGGACCCCTCTAAGATCCTTCTAACACTCAACTGGGTCCCTTTGAACCTCAACAGACTGGGGACTCAAGCCCTGGACTCGCCGAGTTCCAAGAACCACTCGCCGAGTCGATGTTGTCCAAGTCTTATTTCTCGATTTCTGATGTACAACACTTATCCAAAAGATAGATCTGGGCTTTTAAGATCGATCTAGCACGTAAAGTTACGAACTTTACGTGCATGCATGGGAGTATAAGCTTAATGGACCCAAAAATGAGGTCTAAAGGTGCATGTGGCTCTTTATGGCTATAAAGTTGGCCACTTTACTCCATGTAGTCCCCTAAGGACCCTGGATCTGGAGTCTTAACCCCCAACCATGCTTGCACTCATGTTTGGTCACCAAAAGTGGTTCCTAAAAGCCCTAATTCACTCCAAAAAGGGATCTAGAACATGAATGAACAAGGTATAAGCTTTATACCTCTAAGGATCTGTAGATGCTGCACAAACTCGAAATCTTCTGGTTTCCTCTTGGCTCCTCAAGCTTTTCCTTCTTCCTTGTGATCACAAACCACCAAAATCACCAAAAATGGCCTTAGATCTCACAAAACATTTAGGTTTTTAGTATGAGGTGTTTTGGGAGCATAAAGGGACGATGGATGCTGGATTAAGACGCTTAAATAAGGTGCAATCCCTCAGATTTAGGGTTTTTCCCAAACAGCGCCTACTCGCCGAGTCAGTCTCCGACTCGTCGAGTAGGTCACTTAAACTTCCTGCGGATCCCATCTCTACTCGACGAGTCGGGCCATCAACTCGTCGAGTCCCAGAGAAAATACATCCAATTCTTAAATAAAATACATACCAGAACTATTCTAGATATGAAGTATTTTATATAAATTACATGCTATGTGTGCATATTATCTGTAAATTTGCTGTCTATGCTGGATGAACGATTTTATACATGTTTTAAATGATTTAAATTGTATATTTATTTTATATCTACAAAATGTGTTGGGTAAAACATGGGTAGATGTAATAGTTGTTGTGTGACAAAATTAAATAATGAAAGGCCTCGTTATAGATGTTATTGATGTTCCAGTCATCTAGCGGAGTATAGATGACAACCACGGACTATTCTAGACAGTCCAGTGGAACGCTAGCAGGCCCGCAACCTGTAGGTGTTTATTTGAACTGTGTGCACACCAGCAGTACTCCATCCCCCACATGGTTGCCTTATTTGACATGAATTGCTGACGAACCCCCGAAGCATGTGTTGTCACCCCGATGAAAGTCCTTAGACTAGGTCCCTTGTGTTAGATGTTTTAGGGACGTAAAGTGAGGATAACAGGAAGGGGTAATCGGGTTTGATTGGTTTGATAAAGTTAATAAACTTATTTATTGTGGGTTGAAAACCCTATGTGCTCACCAGGCTCCCAAGCCTGACCCACTCAGTTTCTTGTATTATAGGTAGTGGCGCATGAGCATAGATGTTTGGATGAGAGATATGGGATAATAGGCCTGTAAATACAAAATAATGTAGTAAGGCTTATGTTGTACTGTTTATGCTTTTGATATGTATCGAACATGACATCCCGAGTCTTTTAATGAAATACATTTCTATGGAAATGCTTTGATAAATCTTTATCAAATTTTGTTTTGGGAACAAATTTCGCAACTCTTTTATTTAAATTATTACTCTGATTTTCAAATAAAGCATAAACAAATCGGTCTTTTCTGGCCATGAAAATGGGGATGTCACAGAGTACCTGTCTACGGATTTCCTGAGAATACAAGTAGGTTTGAAAGAGTATCAACATTAAAGCTGGTGAGTTCATAAGCAATGTTTTTTAATGAAAACATGTCTGAATCTGTAAAGTTTACATGTTCTCATGAAAATCCAATATTTTTATTAGTAAAAATGTGATAATACTAGTTCCTTCTATGACCACTTAGTTCATACTAGCCATGTATAAACTAATATCGAAGAGACAGTTGATTATGTGGATATGCCCTAAGCCCACAACCAAACAAGGAACAGGAAATGAGGCGGAAAACATACATTCCACGGTCTATCGGATATTCTTCATACATAACCCAAATGCATAAACTAAAGAATTATAGAATTAACTATGAATGGTTTTTACCATATCCTGTTGTAGTATATGAAAAATGTTAGTTTGTATGCTTGGTTACTACCGGATGTATTGTATGGTGTATTATGTATGAAACTTTTGTGTAGAACTTTCTTTATGAAAAACCCTGGCTACCACCAGTATGTATAGTATGTTCTCTATGAAAACCCTGGTTACCACCAGTATATAGCTTTATTACTTAAAATAAAACATGTATTTGTATTCCCTGGAATCCTCCAGTTGTAATGTATGATAGTTCTATTAATGAAAATAAAACTACTTGAAGAGATGGATTTCATAAACAGTTGGTTAGTTTATACTATTGTGAGTTCGTATAACCATGCTTGATATGACCTAGTGACCTCTACGACGTTCTTCAGGTGTCGGATGTTATGATATTTGTCACCCCAGGCATATCTACCTAACTGTAGCCAGCAGTTCAGGTGTGGGATAGTCAATCCCGAATAAATCTATTCACAAATCTCACGTTCTCCCTACAGGAGACTCTGGTTATACTATGATAGGATTTAGCCTGCACCCCTAAGGGTACATTTGAAGTGATGTCTCACAACCCTGTATTAACTAGTTTACGTATAGTTTTGTATCGTTCTCTTGTACTTGAAATCGTGTGTATACTTTACAGAGTAATAATAATTATACTTAAATAATTATTTAGTGTGGTACTCTTGTATTCAAAAAGTAGTAATGTATACCATAAACTATATCTGTCATAGTTTAAATGATTGCTAATGTAAAATCCTGAAATGATAAAACTGTATATTGAAATCCCAAACTATACCTATTATAGTTTGTATGTGTTCTAAGTACTCGGTTCGTGTACTGTTCTGAAAACTATGCAATTATAGCTGTGAGTTGAAAACATCCCTTATGCTTAGCATGTTACAATATATAAATACTTTATAAAAAGTACTGATCTTTTGGTTGTATCAATTGCATAAGTTTTAGCCCTGTTGAAATTATGTGTATAAAATTCACAAAAACTATTTGTGTTTGGCTTGTATTCCCCTGAAAATGTTAAAATAGAGAAAGTGTGGGGGTATGAACTCACTGTTGATTGTGTGTAAGTGTCGGACAACAAGACTGGAAATGAGGACTCTCGAGTGGTTGCAAGCAAAGTTAACGGAATCCTAATAATAATTTAACACATATAGTAATTAAGTTAGAGAATCCATTAGTTAAAGTGTTAGAAAAATACTTGCTTTTGGTTAAGGAGTGTTACCGAGACTCGATCGAAGTGGGAAAAGTGGGTTTGCAGCCAAGATTCACGATGTAGGGCTGATTGCGGCCGTGAAGGGATTACGGCCGTGAACTGTTCTCGGCCATGAACGGTTCTTAGCCTTCGAAGTTTACGGTCTTTGAAGGGTTCACGGCCTGTTCTTGGAGTACTTGGTGAAATATGAAGATTTGAAGGGTTTACGGGCATGAACCCAAGAATGTGGGGTGTTCGATTTGATGAAAGGATGAATGTTTGATGCTCCAAAACACGTTCTAAGGAGGATTGAGTGAAAAATGAAGAGAAATCTTTGAGTTTTCGGTTGATGTTTTTAGAGAGAGAGTGGGTTTTCGGTCAGCAAAGTATAAATGACGGTAGGAACACATATATATAGGCTGGGTTCATGGTCGGTGGTGGGGTCCATCCAACCGTGCACGGTTCACGGCCGTGAACACGATTGCGGCTGTGAACACCGGGTTGCTCGACACTTGGCTGATTTTTCGAAGAAAAACTTGATTTTCACGCAGGATTTAGACCCGAGACTTATATAAATTTATTTATATAATCTAAGCTATTTTTAATCCTTACAAGTTTGACAAAATAAATAAAATCCGAAATTTTATTTAACGGGATTTGACTTTCGTTGACTGAAAATGGTTCGGGTTGTCACATCATCCCCCCGTTAGAGGGAATTTCGTCCCGAAATGCTAAAACGAATAAAATTATGGACTAAGGATATAGATGTGGATACTTCTGTTTCATCTGGTCTTCGAGCTCCCAAGTGAATTCAGGTCCCCGCTTGGCATTCCAGCGAACCGCCACTATCGGGATGCGACTTTGTTTTGTTCGTTTGACTTCCCTATCTATAATTTCGATTGGCTCTTCCACGAATTTAAGACTCTCATTGACCTCGATTTCATCGAGTGGAATAACAAGAGTCTCGTCGGATAGACACTTTTTGAGGTTTGACACATGGAAGACGGGATGTACGTTGCTAAGCTCTTGGGGTAAATGGATTTTGTAAGCTACGGGGGCAAATCCTGGCGAGGATCTCGAAAGGCCCAATGTATCTCGGATTTAGCTTTCCACGCTTTCGGAAGCGTATCATGCCTTTCCAGGGTGAGACCTTTAACAGGACGCGGTAACCAACCTGGAACTCCAAAGGTTTTCGTCTTTTGTCGGCGTAACTCTTTTGTCTATCTCTTGAAGCCTTTAGTCGTTCTCGGATTTGTACGATCTTTTTGGTGGTTTCTCGGATGATTTCTGGGCCAGTGAGAGTGCTATCAGGGACTTGACCCTAGGCCAGCTGCGTGTCACCCACCTCAGCCCACCACAGAGTATATCTGCACTTACGGCCATAGAGGGCTCCGAATGGAGCAGCCTTGATGCTAGTGTGATAGATGTTGTTGTAAGAGAACTCGAACAATGGCAAATGGGCATCCCCGACTTACGAAAGTCGATAACGCACGATCTCAACATGTCTTATAGTGTTTGAATGGTTCTCTCACTCTGCCCTTCGGTCTGAGGATGGTAAGCTGTGCTCATATTCAACTTATTTCCAAGAGCCTTCTGTAGTGACTGCCAAAATCTCGAGGTGAATCTGCTATCTCGATCAGAGATAATGGACACAGGCACACCATGCAGTCGAACTATCTCTTGGATGTAGATTCGGGTCAGTCTCTCCATCTTGTATGCTTCTTTGAATGGCAGGAAGTGGGCAGACTTAGTTAATCTGTCGACGATTACCCAGATAGAGTCATGGCCAGTCAGGGTCTTGGGCAGTTTGGTAATGAAGTCCATTGTGATTCGTTCCCACTTCTACTCAGGTATTTCTGGCTGTTGAAATAGACCTGAGGGCTTTTGATACTCTACCTTCACCTTAGCGCAAGTCCGACACTTGCCCATGAAGGTAGCAATTTCCGCTTTCCTGTTTGGCCACTAATATAACTTTTTGAGATCCAGATACATCTCTGTACCCACCCAACCTTAGTGTCCAGATCCGGTTCATGAAATAACGAACCCTGTCACACTTGACTTCTAAGTTCTTGTCCATTCCTCTCAAGGCGTCATCTGCCACATTATCTGGCTTCAAGGTTTTTAACCGAGTCTCTCTGATTTGTACGAACAGATGGGAATGGATGGTCATTGTAAGTGCCTTCACTCTGCGACCTGAATATTCTTTCCGGCTGAGGGCATCTGCTACCACATTGGCCTTGTCGGGATGATAGCGAATTTTGCATTCGTAATCATTGAGTAGCTCTACCCATCTTTGTTGCCTCATATTAAGTTCCTTCTGGTCAAAGATATGTTGAAGGCTTTTATGGTCGGTGAAGATAGTGCACTTGGTTCTATAGAGATAATGTCTCCAAATCTTTAATGCGAAGACCACTACTCCCAACTCCAGATCGTGAGTTATATAATTGACTTCGTGTGCTTTCAGCTGTCTCGAGGCATATGCAATGACTTTTCCTCGCTGCATAAGCACACAGCCTAGCCCCTGATTGGATGCATCGCAATAGACCACGAAGTCCTCCGTCCCTTCTGGAAGAAACAAGATAGGTGCGCTAAATAGGGCCTGCTTCAATGTTTGGAACGCAGTGTCTTAACTTTCTCCCCAACTAAAGGTTACACCTTTCTGAGTCAGGGTGGTAAGAGGCTTAGCGATTTTGGAGAAATTCTGGATAAACCTGCGATAGTAGCCAGCAAGACCCAAGAATTGACGAATTTCTGTGGGTGTCTACGGTGCTGACCAATTCTCGATCACGTTAATTTTGAAAGGGTCCACGTGTATGCCTTCTTCGCTAACCACGTGACCGAGGAAAGTTACCTTTCTAATCCAAAACTCGCACTTTGTATGTGATCTTTCTCACTCCGAGAATAGATAAGTATATCATCTATGAATATTGTATGTGATCTTTCTCACTCCAAGAATAGATAAGTATATCATCTATGAATACTATCACAAACTTCTCTAGGAATGGGCGGCGCACCCGATTCATCAGATCCATGAATATTGCGGGTGCGTTGGTTAGACCAAAGGGCATTACTACAAACTCGTAGTGACCATACCGAGTTCAGAAAGCTGTTTTCAGAACAACACTCTCGAGGACTCGTAGCTGATGGTACCCTGATCTTAGGTCTATCTTTGAGAAGTAGCTGGCTCGTTGGAGTTGATCGAAGAGGTCGTCAATTCTGGGTAAGGGGTAACGGTTTTTGATAGTGAGTTTGTTTAGTTCGCGATAATCTATGCACATCCGAAAGGACCCATCCTTCTTTTTCACAAATAAGACTGGGGCTTCCCAGGGTGAGGAACTTGGTTTGATGAATCCCTTGTTGAGTAGTTCATTGAGCTGGCTGGATAACACTTGCTATTCTGCCGGCAGTAGACGGTAAGGGGATTTGGCTACAGGAGTAGCTGTGGGGATTAAGTCGATTCGGAACTCGATTTGGCGCTCGGGAGGTATTCCGGGGAGATCTTTGGGGAAGACATCAGAAAAGTTGCAGACTTTGGGGATGCTCTCGAGGTCTTTAACTTCCTGTTTTTCGTTAACAACATGGGCTAGGAATGCATGACACTCCTTTCGCAAATATTTTTGGGCTTTGATGCACGAAATGATACGAAGGCTTGAGCTGAGTTTATCACCATAAATAATGACGGCTTCGCCAGATGGCAGATTGAGGCGAATGGCTTTTTCATAACAAAGGATATCAGCACGATTAGGGCTTAACCAATCCATGCCGATGATGACATCGAAACCTTTTATGGAAACGGGCATGAGGTCGATTGGAAAAGAATGGTCGTTTAAGGTAAGGGTACAACCTATGAAGACGTCGTTAGTGCTCTCTTTCTTTCCGTTAGCCATCTCGACGGTAAATGTTTTAGTTAAAGGTTAGGATTTATGCGTGAGTAAATGTTTAAATGCATGACTAATAAAAATCCTCTCCGTACCACTATCGAAAAGAATGCATGCATAAGAGTTGTCGAGGAGGAACGTACCCGTACCTACGGTGGGATAAGCAACTGCTTCCTCCTGGCCCATAGCTAGAACCATCCCTATATTGCCTGCAGTTGTTGCTTTTGGGCAACTTCTCTTGAAGTGCCCGGTCTCTCCACAACCATAACAAGCTTGGCCTACTCCCGCTCCGGGACCTTGATTGGTTGTTTGTGCTGGAGTCTTGCAATAACGAGCTGTGTGTCCATTCTTGCCACAGCAGTTGCATTGCATCTCACGCCAGGGTCCGTGATGATGAAAGTTACACTTATCGCACTTTGGAAGAGTACCAGCATATCTATTGGCAGGTACTTGGGCGGTTGGAACAACAGCAGGAGTAGTAGCAGCGTGGACTGCCACTGTTTGTTGTTTCTTGGAGGGCTCCTGCGAAGACTGACCCTTACGCTTGTTCCAAAAAAATTTCTTCCCACCACTCGCCTTTGGTGGTTTGGGAATGGCTACTACAGTTTCATGATCAACCCCGTGATCTATCAGGGTCTGCGGTAGACACTTGGCGTTGTCAAATGTTATAGGTTTAACAGCCAAGACGTTCCCTTGAGTTGGGGGTGTCAATCCCTATATGTACCTCTCAATTTTATTGTTTTTCGGGGTGACCATCCCGGGACACAGAAGATCCAGGTCACTGAACCTAGCGGTATACGTAGAAATGTCGGAACCCTTCATCTTCAGGTTCCAAAGCTCGTGCTCCAACTTTTGCATCTCGCCCCTTGGACAGTACTCAGCCAGCATCAGTTCCTTCACACTTTCCCAACTCATAGCATTGGCTACTGGCAGAGTTATGGATTTGACTCGGCTATTCCACCAAGTCAGTGCTCTATCGGTGAAGGTGCAGGTGGCGAACTTCACCTTGCTTGCCTCGGGGCATACACAGATTTCAAAAATTGATTCGATCTTCTCGAACCAGCTAGTTAGGGCAATGATACCTCCATTGCCGTCAAATGATTTGGGTTTCACGTTTATGAAATCTTTATAGGAGCACTCCCTCGGGTATCCCTGGCCACCATCAAGACTAAAGGGATGGGTGCCACTTCCCGATCCGCTTGTGCTACCAGGATTGATCTGCGACATTGAGGCAGCCACAGTGGCTTTAACTGCTGCCTGGAACATGACGGGATCGAACTAAGGAGGTGGAGGCGGTGGAGGATCGTTGTTCTTTCTGTTGGGTCTCTTCTTGGGAGGCATATTTTTCTAAAAGATACAATGGGAAAATGACGATAAGCCTTCTACATTGATCAAGAGTCAGATACTTTCGAACAAGATGTATCTTAATCCTACAGTGTTACAGAGATCTACAACAAAGCCTTACTAACATTAACAAGGAATTGCATGTCTTTCATTTGTGAGGATTAGTAATACTTGTAACAATTCTGTGTAGTGTTATAGAATTATAAAATACTCCTATAGTATTTTAACTATGTACTTCATTAGTATCGGATTTGGTGAGTTTTAGACTTGTCGCAACACCACCACAATCACTCCCAAACACATGTTGGTCATATCTCGGACAAATATAGTTGATCAGGTTATATTGGCCTCACATATGATTACATAACTATTCAGGTTTAACCGTAGTGCCCAACTTGTCCTAAATACTTTTATGTAGTTCTTACAATGATACGACTTCTAGTATGTATGTATACTTGTATACTTCTTGTAAAATACTTCAATTTTAAAAGTATACTTTTAGTTTCAGAGTGCTTCAGCCCCCTTTTAGTGCTTATAGATGTATACCATGTAAGGTTCGGTATACTTAGTTCACTATAAACAATAGCTCTGATACCAATCTGTCACACCCCCAAACCGAAACGGCAAAAACGTTCAGGGGTGGAGGACGTCATGTATAGTATCACAGCAATTGCATCATAGTAATCAAAGTAAACATAACCATTACATTGAATAAGTAAAAATATTTACATCGGTTTGATACACAGTTTGTATACATCAAAAGTATGGCAAAATATCAAAGACGTGACTCTATACGCTTCGTCTTCTCAAAAGCTGTGGGAGTACTTGTCTATTGATTTCCTAAGAATACAAGCAGTTTTGAAAGAGTATCAGCATTAAAGCTGGTGAGTTCATAAGCAATGTTTTTGTAATGAAAACCTGTCTGAATCTGTAAAATGTATACATGTTCTCAAGAAAATCCAATATTTTCTTTAGTAAAAACGTGATAATACCAGTTCCTTCTATGACCACTTAGTTCATACTAGCCATGTATAAACCAATATCAAACATGTTTGATAAGGTGTCTAAGTCCATAACTATATTTGGTATGTACTTGACCCGACTTGGCATGGTCCATTTGGGTTGCATCGACATCTCAACTGTTGGATAGACAAAAATGAGAAAAGGAGACTTACGATTTGTTAATATATTATAAGTTCTCATATATTAATATGAAATCATATTATTTAATTAGTATTGATCAAAAATTAATTTGGAATTAATTTTGTGATCAAAAAGAGACTAATTAAATATATGGGGATTGATTTGTAAATCATTCATTCTTATATAGTGGGTTTATGGTTCATGATTCACTAGATTAGGCTAGGACCCATTGGGTGCTCCATGGATGCTCCATGGAGGTTATAACCCATGGATCATGGAGGAAATGAAAAGCCATGCACATTAGGGTTTGCATGGTGTAACCCTACATGTGGCACACTATATAAAGAGTTCCATAGCTAGCAAATTTGGCACTATTACAAGACAAGGAGGGCTAGCCGATTTTGTGATCAAAGTGTTTTTCTCTCAAGTTATTCCAAGAGTTGTGTTGTTGTGTGAAACATTTGAGGCATCACATTTGAGGTGCTAGGCTCACAAAGTCTTAAGGAATCTAAGCAACTAAAAAGGTATGTCATTCTACTAGTTTTATATTACAAGTACCCCATGCCACGTTAGTTAGGATGTAAACCTTGGAAAATTCTTATTTGCATGAATATTTGAGAGAACATAGATCCAAGGTTTCTAGGGTTGCATTTACACCTAAGGAGTGTTACAATGCTCAAAACCCATAAGTGGTATCAGAGCCTACGCTTGTTTTCTTTGTATTTGATGCAAACTGCTTGAAAAAGTCGAGAATTCTGCAATCTGAATAGTGAACTCGCCGATTCCATGGGGGGACTCGACGAGTCCATGACAAAATGCATCCTACTCGTCGAATTGGTTCTTGCACTCGACGACTAGGAGCCCCTGTGTGCAGAATTTCTAGTTTTGCTACTGGAAATGGACTAGAATCATTACCCTAAACTGTTTTGGATTTATAAAACATGTTTTTGATGGTGTAATGACAATGCTAATCCATTTTCAATGGTTATTATCAAAATTTCAAGTTTTATATATGTTTATATGATTCTTAAAATTGTTGATATGAATGTTCATACTTATGAGTTTTAGTAGATCATAGGAATTATTTGCAAATTGTTTGTTAGAGTAATTCTTGATCTTAATGCCTATTGATGGAGTCCATAATTTGTCCTCAAGTTATGGATTACCAAAAGTCACTTCTTTAAATTGTCATTAAAGAGCCATAGGTTACATAAAGTGAAGAGTCTTCATTTTAATAAACCATTAAACTCATAGGTTATGAACATGAAAGGTTTTGAATAGTTTCAAAACTTGCCCTCAAGTTTTGGAATTTGTAAAGTACATTAGAAAACTTTAATTACATGCCCTAGAGTTTTAAAAGTTAAAATTCAACCCTTATACTTTATATTATTATAGGTTAATAATATATATATATATATATATATATATATATATGTTGAGTCCATTTGTGTTGCGTCTTGGACCTTAAGTTTTGTATCCGGATTGGGCCTGTCCATCCGTGATTATCTAGATTAGTTAATAGGGTTTTACTATAAATATGCATGCATGTATGCGTATTAAAGAGTCGATCATTACGTTTATTATTGTAACCCTAAACACCTCTACAGTCGAAGTTCTTCATCGAGCTCTTCTGAGGTGTTGAAGTGTTAATCATACGACATATTCAATACCATTCTTGTGTTCTTTATTACATTCTTAATCATTAGCTTGCATAGAATCATACGATCCTAAGAGAACTTAGTTCTAACAATTGGTATCAGAGCAGGAGACTGTGTGATCAATACACATTCCTTCTGTATTCAGAATACATTAGGGTTTCCGCTTTTATCGTACAAATAGAAGTCGTCTTCTTCATATCGACGGCTACTCTGTTTTAGATAAAACCCTAATCTCTAGTTTATAGGTTTGATTCTAGCAGCCCACCATGTCTCACGAAGATTCACAAACGAACCCAATCAACATCTCAAACAGCATTGGATCCACGACCAGAATACCCATTCTTTACACTCAAGACTACGAAGTATGGGCTCATCACTTCGAAGACAATGTGGTTGGATCTGAAGATAATGGCTATCTTATCTGGGAAGCAATCACACTTGGGCCATTTGTTCATTCAGCAACAAACACAACTGTCAAGTCCCAAAAGGACTATAACAAGCTGGTGACGGATGTAGAGAAGATGCCACAGGATGAGAAAGATAAGCTGCTATGTAATGTGAAGGCTATGAGGATGATCAGATTCGCCATGCAATCTGACACCTTTCGGTTGGTTGGTTCATGCACAACGGCCAAAGAAATCTGGGATAGGTTGAAAGAACTTTATTCGACTGATGAAGATTTTGAATACTCCATTCAAACTCTGCTGCTGTCAGAATTTGGAGTCTTTGAACAGAAACCTGAAGAGAAGCTCATACAGACTTTTAATCGGTTCAATCATCTTCTGAGTAAGATGATCAAGCATGGTATAGAGAGGAAGTTAATTGAGCAGAAAGTAACTTTTATGAACGGGCTGAGACTAGAATGGATGGCTGTTGTATCAACTGTGAAAGCACATGAACAGTTCAAATCCTACTCTCTGGCGAAACTGGTGGGAATACTCAAGTCCCATGAAAGTGTGGTAACCAAAGAAGCGAAAGTTGTTTCTGGTATGGGATCTTTGGCTCTTGTCTCAAAAGGCAAAAGTGTCCCAGAAGATGAAGAAGAGACTGATATGTCTGAGTGTAATCTGACTAGCGAGGAATATGCTTTGATGATATCCAATCCGAAGAAGTTTACAAGAAGAAAATTCCCTGTCAACAAGAACCGAAACTGGCAGGGAAGTTACAGCTCTGAGTAGGTGAAAGATGAAGCAAAGAACTCCTCTCAAAAGGATGATGAAAAGAAGGAGAGTAAGCTTGCAGGAAACTCTGGATATGACTGCAATTACTGTCACGACAATAACCATTTTGCCAAAGATTGCATGTTAAGAAAAATGGCTGAGAAGAGAGAGGGTGAAGATGATGAGGCGTACTATATGCGCAAGTTAGAAGAAGTCAAGAAGAAGAAGGCGACTAACAGCTCAATGAATGCCTTGATTGTACAGAAGAATACTGGGGAAGATGAGTTCGGTGGCGTAGAAGTGTGGTCAACCGACTCTGAAGATGAAGAGGTTAGAAGGCCCACTCATGGAAAGGCTTTTGTGGCAAAAGAAGAAGGTTCGGCTGGAAGGTGTTTAATTGTCACTGCTGGGCCATCAACCGAAAGTGCAGATAAGGAACCGAACCTGACCGAGAACAAGTGTTTTGCAGCCAAACCAGTGAGTGAGAAGATCAACGACTGCGATCGGCTGATCAAAAAGGTACAATCTATTCTTGAATCTCTTAAAATTCCAAAAACAGATTATGAAGAAGAATTAAATGAATTAAACTTTAAATTTTCTAACCTAAGTAGCAGCCTCATGCAAACTCGCTTAGCGAATTCTAACCTAACTGACCAACTCAGCAGGGTGTCTTCAAAAAGTGAGGAAAGAAGAATGCGGATTGAGCTGAAGGAAGCAGAGTTAGTTAGAGCTAGGGATGAAAGTATTTATTTGCAAAGAGACAATTTAAAGTTTTTAAAACAAAGAAATATATTTTGTTTAATAGCTAAGCGTTTATATACTAATATTGCTCAATTACATTTAAGTAGTGAAATTGGAAAGAAAATTCATAAAATGATATTTCCCTTTCTTGAATTTAAGGAAGATGAGATCATAGCAAAATGTGAATCAGAAGTGTCCTCCGAAGAGACATCCATGTCTTATAGGCTTGGTCTGGACAAGATAGAATCCTTCATTGATTCTAAGGAACACAAAAGTTTGCTAAAAGATATCTTAGATGAAAATGATAGGCTAAAAATTAAATCTGAAACTATTCAAACATTTGATCGTTCAAACGCCAAACTTGTCGATGAAAATAAAATAGACTTAGGTAATACGTCTGAAATTGATGAGGAAAGCGAGATGAGTGTAATCTCAGTAGAGGACGAAGTTGACTGCTCTGAGTTTATGAGGAATGAA
This sequence comes from Lactuca virosa, assembly GCF_052849685.1. Taxonomy (NCBI): domain Eukaryota; kingdom Viridiplantae; phylum Streptophyta; class Magnoliopsida; order Asterales; family Asteraceae; genus Lactuca; species Lactuca virosa. The sequence continues at coordinate 259,338,915 of NC_136434.1, forward strand.
ACCGAGAATGAAAAACCATTAATATCAGAAAACTCGGTTGAATTCGCTCGTCTGTCAAAAGATCAGAAACAGAAACTCAAGGAAAAGGCCATAGTCTATCAAAAGGTTCAGACTGTGCCAAATCAGGTATACGCAGTTACAGGTGTCACTCCAAAGCAAACTGCAGAGTTAAGGATCTTGGTCGATAAAGATAATGCTGAAGGGTGCGACGACTACTTCTGGTCTGTCCCCATTGACAATGCAGACGAAACCGTGGGTCTACCTGAGAAGACTACATGGAGGGTTAGAGGAAGATACATTGCTGAACCCATCAACACACCCTCCAATTTCGACAAACCAAGCACAAGTGGAACCAAAGAAATCCCTGAGGAACCAATGGAAGAACCGAAAGCTCCAATCAAAACAATGGAAGAACCAAAAGTTCTACTCAAGAGGGTTGAAGAACCGAAAGTTCTAACCAAGATAGGTGCAGAATCAAAAATGTCCGACAAGACAACCGAAACTCAAAAGGAGAAGCCAAAGGCCAGCTTCAATATCCACAAATCTCAGAGGGAGCATGCTGAGCAGAAACGCTTGAGAAATCAAAGATATGCTAAGAATCTAAATGAACGAAAAAGGCACTGGAATTCTCAAAACTCCAACTATGAGCCTCCCAAGAAAGGATCAATGGAAAAAGGAAAGGAGAAATTAAAGGAAAATTTCAGTCCAAACTCCTACTATTCCAAGTCCTGTTTCGGTCCTAAACCCATTTTCGGTCCTAAACCCAGTTTCGGTCCTAAACCAAGTTTCGGTCATAAACCTAGTTTCGGTCCCTCTAAGTCCCAAAGCAAAACAAATTCATTGAAGGACATGAAAGGAAAGGGAAAGCTAGTACCAAACTCTGAGTTGGGTAATAAGAAATCATCAGCTAACCCTAGAAGTCAAAAGAAAAATCATAAACCATCTAACAACACACCAACCAATGCACCGAACATTAAAGAAGATAAAACTAAAATCAAGGTGTATACAATTAAAAGAAAAGATCAAACCACTTTAGTAAAAAGAATATATTTGGTTGATATTTCTACTGTAATTCCTTTTTCTGTGAAAGACTCACCAGGACCCAAGAAACTTTGGGTTCCTAAATCCGCTTGAATCTGCAGGTAATCAGTGACGAGCAGTTCGATGATGAATGGTACATAGATAGTGGCTGCTCGCGTCACATGACAGGGAGGAAGGAAGAGCTGAGGGAGTTTTGGTCCCTGAAAGATGGTGGGTGTGTAAAGTATGGAAACAATTCCTATGGAACAATCAAAGGGTATGGCATGATAACCAATTGCGAATTCTCAATTAGGAAAGTAGCGTATGTAGAAGGATTGCAGCACAACCTCATCAGCGTGTCACAATTAGTTGTGGGCACAGGTTTGAAGGTATCATTTAATGATGAGGGGTCTGAGATAATTGAAAAACAATCCAAGAAGGTTCTGCTGAAATCTGAACGCAAGGGAGAAATGTACCCTCTGAATCTAAACCCAATTCGAGGTACACCAGCTATTTGTCTGTTGTTAAAGGCAAATACCGATGAAAGCTGGTTATGGCATCGACGCCTCTCGCATCTAAACTTCAAAGACATCAACAAATTGGTGCTTGGTGATCACGTTCGAGGCCTTCCCCTTCTTAAATTCGATAAAGAGCATTTATGTGCTGCATGTGAAATGGGCAAACAGAGTAGAAAGAGCCACCCCACACGCATAAATATGAAGATAGTTGAAGCTCTTGGACTATTGCACATTGACTTGTGTGGACCTTCGGCTATTGAGAGCATTGGTGGTAGTAAGTACATTCTAGTTATTGTAGATGATTTTTCACGCTTCACTTGGGTTTTCTTTCTTAAGCAGAAATCATATGCAACTCCCAAGTTGAAGACATTCATCAAGCAAGTGGAAGTACAGCTGAGGAAGACGGTGAGGAACATCAGAAGTGACAATGGTCTGGAATTCAAGAACAAGGATTTTGAGGACTTTCTGGCTGATAAGGGGATAACTCACAATTTTTCGGCCCCTTATACACCACAGCAGAACGGGATTGTAGAAAGACGAAACCGTTCGTTATGCGAGGCAGCCAGAACCTTGCTCAGTTTCGCTTCCCTACCATTATACTTCTGGGCCGATGCAATTGCCACTGCCTGTTACACTCAGAATCGGTCCTTGCTCAATAAGAGATTCTCATTAACTCCATATGAGATCTTAAACAATAGGAAACCGAATGTTAAATTTGTCCACGTTTTCGGTTCAAGATGCTTTATTTTCAATTCAAAGGAGAACCGAAACAAGTTCGATGTCAAAGCCGATGAAGGAATATTTCTGGGTTATTCTCTGTCATCAAAAGCATACAGAGTGCTGAATAAACGCTCCAAAAGGATTGAAGAGACTTATAATGTCACCTTTGATGATAATTATATGAAGAAGGTTCAGAGGACTGAAAGTGACCTAGGTGACATATTCCCAGAATCTGGCCAAGTCTCGGCTCCAATATCCAACTTGTTCGAGGAATACATTCGGCTATTTGATGAACCGGAGAAAGCAATTCACTCCGAGGCGAAAGTAGCAAATAACAAAATCGATAATCTCAAAAAGGTCATAGACGAAGCTGCTAAAGAGATGGAAAGTGACCCTAAGGGTGCTACGTCATCGACTGACTCTCCACACAATAATTCAATGTTCAAGGGGGAGAGCTCGACAGCACCAAAGACAACCCAAGTCTCGGTTGAGGGGGAGAATCCAATTCCCTCCCCAACACATAAAGGTCCGGGTGAAGGGGAAAGTACAGATCCAAAATCAACAAGTAGTAGTTCAATTGAGGGGGAGAAACCAACTTCCACAGGAAATACAAACTCTGATGCTGCCTCAGGTTACACTTCGCCAGTCGAGGGGGAGAAAGAAGATACAACTGTCGAAGGTGATGACGATCAATCAGAATTTGAAGTAGAAGTGGAGGCTAAACTGAAACCAGCATATGATCCAAACTATCCACCATTAGCAAAATGGACCAAAGACCATCCCAAAGCACAAATCATTGGTGAAACTTCTGAGAAAGTTCTTACTCGTTCTCAACTGAAAGAGAAACAAACTGCATTATTCTCAAAAGTTGAATTTTGCATGTTTAATTCGTTCATTTCAAAGGTTGAACCGAAAACCGTAAATGCTGCACTTGATCATTCCAATTGGGTCCAGGCAATGCAGGATGAGCTTCATGAGTTCGAACGCAACCGAGTTTGGAGGCTGATTCCCACCCCAAAGGATGCTTCTGTGGTTGGCTTGAAATGGGTCTTCAGAAACAAGTTAGATAAAGAGGGGAATGTCATTCGCAACAAGGCTCGGTTGGTGGTGAAAGGCTATTGTCAAGAGGAAGGGATAGATTATGAAGAAACCTTCGCTCCAGTAGCTAGGTTGGAATCAGTCAGAATCTTTTTGGCATATGCTGCTCATAAAAACTTCGAAGTTTTCCATATGGACGTCAAATGCGCTTTCTTGAATGGAGAATTAGAAGAAACAGTCTATGTTGAGCAACCGCCGGGTTTTGTGAACGAAAAATACCCTGATCATTGCTATGTGCTGGATAAAGCTGTATATGGATTAAAGCAAGCACCGAGGGCCTGGTATGAAACACTAACTCGCTTCTTGAAAATGTCAAAATTTAAACAAGGTTCGGTTGACCGAACCTTCTTTCGTAAGAAGGAAGGCGAACATCTAATGATTGTTCAGATTTATGTTGATGATATCATCTTCGGCTCCACGAATCCTAGCTTAACAGCTGAATTCAGGAAGTTGATGGAGACTAAATTTGAAATGAGCGTAGTGGGTCCAATTAAATTTTTCCTTGGTTTGAATATTAGACAGGGACCAGAAGGCATATATATCAACCAGGAGGCCTATACAAAGAACTTACTGACGAAATTCGGAATGCAGGGTGATTCAAAAGTGAAGGTTCCTATGGCATTTGGCACTAAGTTAACTCCATCTCTGGAAAAACCTGCTGTGGACATAACACTATATCGTCAAATGATAGGGTCCCTTATGTATCTAACAGCTAGTAGACCGGATATTATGTTTTCTGTTTGTTATTGTGCCAGGTTTCAAGCCAATCAAGAGAACCTCATATGGTGGCAGTTAAGAACATTTTTCGTTATCTGAGGCGAACCTCATCTCTCGGTCTCTGGTATCCTGCTAGATCTAGATTCTTTATTCAAGCCTTTTCTGATGCTGATCTAGGAGGATGTGGACTGGACAGAAAGAGCACTACTGGTGGATGCCAATTTCTTGACGGGAAAATTGTTAGCTGGCAGTCCAAAAAGCAAACTTGTGTTTCACTATCCACAGCCGAAGTTGAGTATATTGCTGCAGCATCTTGCACTTCTCAAGTGGTATGGATTCAAAGTCAACTGAGAGACTATGGGCTAAGTATGAAGAAGATACCTCTCTATTGTGACTCAAAAAGTGCAATAAGGATTTGTCACAATCCAGTGCAACACTCAAAAACTAAGCACATTGCACTTAGATATCATTTCATCAAGGATCATGTAGAAGATGGGAACGTGGAAGTACACTTTGTTCGATCTACTGATCAACTGGATGACATCTTCACTAAAGCCTTACCTGAAGCTACCTTTAACAAAATTTTACAAGGCTTGGGCATGATGGAAGGAGAGTCAGTACCGAATCCTCAAATCTCTCACTAAAAATTAGACAAGCGAAATGGAGCGAACGCTCGGTCTATTTCGGCTCCATAATTTTCAGGAACTGAAATGAACCGACCGCTCGGTCTATCTCGGCTCCGTAATTTTCGGGAACCGAAATGAACCGATCGCTCGGTCTATTTCGGCTCTAGAATTTTAAGGAACCGAAATGAACCGATCGTTAGGTCTGTTTCGCTTCACTCATTTAAGATAAGGTTTCGGTTGTATATCTTGTACACTCTTTTCTCTCGTATTTTATCTTTCTGTTTTTATTCTTTTTCAGAAAATTTCAAAAATCCAAAAATATTTTATCTTTCTGTTTTTATTCCTTTTCAGAAAATTCTAAAAATTCAACAATATTTTCTTTGTTTGTTTCGTTTGTCTGTTTGGTTGGTATGTATTGTGTGTTTCTTATTTTTATTAGGTGACAAGAGTACCAGTACAACAAAATGTGAATCTAAGTCAGGTATATTTAATTTCAGTAGGAACTAGTTAAGGGTCCCTAGAAGCATGTTGCAGCATGTTGACCAAAGCCTCTACGACTTTGAGCAGGCCTTAATGATTCGATCTATACCTATCGTTTCTTCCCAATTAGGCCATTAACTGCAACTCAGTCTAGAGCTACCTTACTCTTCTTATATGAGTTAAGAGTTTCTCTGCTTTGTCACGTCTATATAGCAGAAGGTACTTTCGGTTCTATAGCCACCTCCCTTATATTCTCCATCTCCTTTCAATTCACCATTGTAACCCTTGAGACTCTCGGTCCTTACCTCTGAGGTTTATGGTTACACAACATCTGTGTTTGTGATCTTAGATACATATACCACGTACTGAGTGAAACCCAATATCCAACACCAATAATGAATTGACGGTGAATTAATTATTCAAGAACTTACTGGTTATCTAATGAAATCTCTTTTTATTTTTGCGTGGTCTTTTATGAAATTGTCTACTACCAAGGCGTTTCTTCCCAAAGAGATCCAGTTTATTTTTTTGAGATTTCTGCTACCTCTTTAGTCACTATTTAATATATCCAACCTACCTGTTCAACAGACCACATCGGTCTCACAGGTACTTCTTCCAACGTTCGGTTTTATGTTAAGACTCGAAGTTCGGTTGAAGATAAGCTACCCTAAGCTTAATCTATAAAAGAAGCCTTTCAATGTTTATTAACAAACAGTTGATCGTATCATTCGGGAAACCACACAAGCACTTCAAGTCTCTCTTGAGTTTGAAGGAAGTGATTCTTGCCCGTAATCCTCTGCTTTCTGTCTAGTAATGAGACATCACTCACATCCCATACACATTTGCTTTATTTCTTTATCTTTGTCACACTAATGCACGAAAATTTTCAGTTTTCCCACATTCTGGTTACTGATTGGTTTGAATTTTGTTCTATCTATTGGAGCCAAACAGGGGGTTATCATGGAATTTCAAACGACGATTGAAGATAAGATTTAGGCGCGTGAATTTGAACGGTCTCTTTACCCATGCGTGCTGACGTATACCTGGGAGTAACCACACTGTCACATCGCGCTTTTTAGGCGACGTTTTAATGATCACGTCATTATCATCATGATTTTTCTCTCTCCTGGCAATGGTATATAAAGGGTTTCCAATTTTATTTGTCTTTTACTGGCAACATTTTTTCTCTGAAAAACCAACGCAGCGCAAACTGTTCATCTTCTTCCTTCTTCGATCAACAATGGCGACTTCTTCATCAATTCATGATCAGACGGCATCATCATCTTTACTCACCATTAAGCCAAACCAAAATATGATCATCGAACTTAACCCGTTCTTGTATGATGCATATATGCTGCACGTGGTGGAATGTTTGAAGTATTCACCCCTGGTTTTAGCCCTAACCCAGGTTGAAGCTGTTCCAATGTCGTTATTATTGCAGGTCTATTCTACAGCATCTTATGACAAAAACAAAGAACGTATTTACTTTGTCATCCACGATAAGAAGGCATCTATTTCGAAGGTGAAGTTTTGTTCGATTTTGAATCTTGCTGTCGATTCTTCTGCCATCTTGCCGGAGTTTATAACGACGACACAGTTATTTTCAATGCTCTATGAGATGGGGTATACTGATGTGCTCACCACGATTACCAAAGTGAAGAAGTCATGTTTACCGTCTCAATGGAATGGTCTGCTCACTCTATTGATTAAGGGATTAGCAGAACGATGTGGTGGTTCAGACGGTACCAGCAAGGGTTTCCTTACCCTTCTTTATGGCCTTTACAATGGGATCAATCTTGATTATGGGTCAATAATCTGGTCTCAGGTGGTGCAGAGCCTCAACACATCAACGAGGCATTCTAAAATCTCTTGTGGAAGATTTTGGACTCTGATTACGAGGAAAGCGATTAATTCTTTGGAGATTCCGGTGATGAAGGATGCTCTACTTGCATCTATCGCTACCTTCCACACAAAAAAGATCATCATCTCGGATCCAATCAAGTTTCCTCATAATGGATCTATTCCTGAATCTATGTATCGAGGTGTTGCATAAAAGAGCAATGTTATGGCTGACTATCGGAAACTCCCTCCCTCTGGACCGAGGGTACTTTCTCTAGAAAAGCAGGCTGCCCTGGATGCCTTGGACAAACCTACCAACAGAGGGAAGAGGATCTCAAAGAAAGAACCCACTGAGGAAAGAAAGTCTAAGTCCTCCAAGTCTTCAAAATGAAAGTCTACTGAAGGGGATTCTTCTCAACAAAAGAAGAAGAAGATAAAGAAGATGGCTCGAAGGTCTAAGAGTCCCACTCCTCCAAGCACAGATCATGACGATGAGGAAAATGAGGAAGAAGAGATTCACCATGACTCACCGAGAGGGAACACTCCTCCCCGTTCCCCTACTCCAACAGATTCTCCCAATCACAACAGAATTCCCACACCACCTCCCATTACATCTGTTCCTATTTCCACCATTCCTTTATCATCTCCAATCATTACAGAATCCACAACCACTACCATTCCTAACCCCACAGTAGGCGTCAACGTATCTGATACGGGGGCTACTACTGCAACAGAAACTCCTATCATCACTAAACCTCTTTCACCAACACACTCAACTGATTCTGGTGCTACTCTTGGAGGAGAGAATGAGGAATTTGACTCTACCTACTTCAGTCCTTACAGGCTTCCGACTGATGATGGTAATGATGCTCCAGTCACAAGTCAAGATTTACAGAGCATTCATGACAAGCTGGACCGATTGCTTGAAGATAGCAAAGCTTATGGTGGTGTGGTTTTTAAAGCTTTTTTAGAAACTGCCATCGACCAATACACAAATGCCATTGAGAAATCTACTAAGGCAGTTGATGCGTCCACCTCTTCCTGTAAAAAGGCAACAACAGAGGTTACTGATGTTGTTCATACAACTCAGATCTTTCTTGACTCTTTGAAAGCTCATGCTGACACCAATGCAGCAAAGGTACAATCCTATGTGGACTCCTATGCTAAGTCCCTTCAAGAAGAAAGCACTAAGTTTGAAGCTGTACGCTCATCGCTCCAAACCGAGACCACTTCTTTTTTACAATCAGTGGATTCTCGTTTTGATGCTCTTCATGCTAATCTGGCAACCGAAAGTGCCTTGAAGGAGGATCTGGCCAAACACAAAGCCACCATTGAAGTCCAGAAGGTGCAGCTAGCCCATGCTGAGAAAGAAATCTCTTTATTGAAGACACAACGGGCTGTGTATAAGAGTTGTGCAGGTGAGGTGAAGGACATGTTGACAAATTTGCTTCGTGCTCATGATCATATTCTTACTCTTACAATTCACAATCATCTCACATCCAAACTCCTTCCTGCCCTTGGAATACTACATGAAATGAAGGGTGTTTCGGAGGGATTCGTACCTCCAAAACAAGGGGGAGAAAGTAGTGCTCGTGTTGTTCAACCGAGAGTCATTGTGAAAACAGAAGGTGCTCAACCGAAAGTAACAACCGAACTGAAGGATAATGTAGCGTCAGGTTCTGGTTCACGAGCAAAGCCAAAGGAGACCATTGATAAAAGTGATAGTGATGTAGAAGAAACCATTGCTGAAGCTCTCCAACGAAAGAAAAGAGACAGAGAGCTGGATGAAACTCTGAAAATTGCTAAAGAAGCAGAGAAGAGGGAAAGGAGAAACAAAGAAGAAGAAGATGCCTTGAATTGCAAGAAGGCTTTGTTTCCCTTGTGGACAAAAGAGACACTTATCAATCAGGCGATTGAGTTTCCTTCTGTCTATTGGTTGGAACTGGTTGCTTCATTTGATTGTGATAACTCCAAGGACTCGCAGTTCGACATGCCGATTACCAGAAAAGCTTTCACGTTTCATTGCTTTGATGCGACTGTTGAGGTTCCTTTTCCCTATCCTAAGGTTGACCGAGAGTTGATAGACTTCTACTTGAAGTATGGGCAACCGCAGTACCTGACTTGGAGCGCACAGATGATCATTACAGTCAAGGTACTCAAACCCTCACCTGCTGGGAGATTTGTTAATGTTAATTTCAAGATCACTCGTGGTTTAGCGAACACGGTGTCAACTATCTCTCTAGCAGATCTTCCTAATCTCAATCCCCATGACTGGATTTTGCTGTTCAACATTCTGCTCACTAATCCTAAGGAATATGAGCCTATTTTAGAACATCTGAAGAGAATGTTGGCCTCCTACATCCATGAAGTTGCTACTATGGATCAGGAGATAGCAAGAGTTATGAACAAGAAGCCGACTGTCAAGCCTACACCGAAACCAGGGGATGTGAACAAGATGAAAATGGGACAGACAGATTCAACGACTCTTACTGTCATGTTCACGAAAGGTGAAGCTCACAGGTTTTTGTTTGCTCTGGTTGATAAGCATCTATTTTCAACAGATTGCTTGGAGCATATCATCAACATCATTCATAGATGCAAGCAGAATTCAGAGGCTGATAAGAAGAATTTTACAGACATGCTTCGGTGGTATATTACGTTTCGTTACCATCTTTTAGCCGTTATACCGAAGGTGTTTAGAACTGTGAAGAAGGCTTCTGTTATTAAACAGGATTGAGGTCTCGGTTCCAAAGACGCAAAGGGGGAGATTGTTGAGTCCATTTGTGTTGCGTCTTGGACCTTAAGTTTTGTATCCGGATTGGGCCTGTCCATCCGTGATTATCTAGATTAGTTCCGTGATTATCTAGATTAGTTAATAGGGTTTTACTAAAAATATGCATGCATGTATGCGTATTAAAGAGTCGATCATTACGTTTATTATTGTAACCCTAAACACCTCTACAGTCAAAGTTCTTCATCGAGCTCTTCTGAGGTGTTGAAGTGTTAATCATACGACATATTCAGTGCCATTCTTCTGTTCTTTATTACATTCTTCATCATTAGCTTGCATAGAATCATACGATCCTAAGAGAACTTAGTTCTAACAATATATATATATATATATATATATATATATATATATATATATATATATATATATATATATTTATATGTATAAGAGCAAGTCAGTCTTACCGTTAGTAGGCCTCATTCACGAAGCCAGTCTATAACGGGGGGTATAAGGTTGTTGCCTATAAAATGGCAGCTTAATGGGTGTCCACTCTCACCCACCGCTTCCTTGACTGGTGGAGGGTCATTAGCCGAGCGGGTAGGAGAAGGACTATATTTCTCATTAAAAGTATAATGAAATATATAAAGTAACTAAACCTTTATAAATTCCCAATCTTAGTTACTTTAGGAAAATGTGAAATTGGTGCTAACCCATGAAATTACACTTTGTACCTTACCAAGTCGTTGGTGGAGCGTGTGTGTGTAACCAGCACACTAACATGGACTAGTAAGAGTGGCAAAGGGTGACTTAATATTTATCATAGATCGGTGGAGCACGTGTGGGTAACCGGCACATCGATTACGTGATCAAGATTGAGGGTACCAAGTAAATTTGCATGGTTATTCACATCTTGTTTGTGATCCTCGGTATCCCAGTCACAAACTTGAGAGGGCACAATCGATATTTAAACATGCCATTGAAAAGTTCAATGAATCTCAAAAGAATCTAGGAGTTTCAGTCCAATTAAAACCTAATAATTTATTTTGTTTTTCATGGTGGAAATTGGTGAATCGTCATTCACCTACCTTCAAATATTTTAAAGCTTGGATTACGGCATCCCTCTTCCAAGTTATAAAGTATTGTGTTGGGTCCTAGCCTTAATATTACATTTGGGTGTCTTATTAAGGATTCTATATCTAAACTAAACTTGTCTTTCTTCTTTTCAGATGTCTTCCAACAATGTTGCTTCTGGCTCAATCCCTACCGGCTCCTTCTCTTTCATGAACCTTTGTGGGAGAGTCATCTTTGATGGTTCTAACTTTAATGATTGGATCAGGAACATCAGGATGGTCACTCGTTACGAGGACAAGGAATATGTCCTCAACAAGGAGCTGAAGGAAATAGATGAGTCTGCTGCTACTCCAGAGGAGATCGCTGACTTTAGGGCACATGAGAGAGATGCTACCAAGGTGGCATGTATCATGTTGGCCACAATGAAAGCTGAAGTCCAAAAGTCCTATGAGGACTTTTACCCTTTTGAAATGCACATGGACCTAATGTACCACTACCATCAAAGTGCTCGTCAAGAGAGGTATGAAATCATCTCTTCCATGATAACATCCCGGATGAAGGATGGTGAAACCATCACAGGCCACATGCAGAAAATGCAAAGGTTTGTGGACCGTTTGCTCAAGTTGGATGTGAACTTTCCCGAGGAGTTGGCTATTGATATCATACTGCACTCCTTCACTACTTATTATGATCAATTCTGAATGACATATCACATGAACAAGGATGAGGTCACACTTAGAAAACTTCAAGGGCTCTTGAAGACTGCTGAAACTGGTCTTAAGGGCAAATCGGTTGTTACTACTCCTACTCCTACCGTCGCCCCTGTTCTGGCATTCGGGCAAAGTAGAGGGAAGAAGAGGAAAACCCCTTCGAAGGGTACCAAGGGAAAGTCTCTTGATGGCTCCTCTTCAAGTGGAACCAAAGGTGGTTCTGTCACTCCTTCTTCCAACCCAAAAGGAGCTCAATGCTTCTATTGTCAGGAAAAGGGGCACTAGAAACGAAACTGCCCTAAGTACCTGTAAGACGTTAAGGATGGGAAGGTCAAACCTACCCATGCAGGTATTTACACTATATTGTCTAATAACTCACCACATATTACTTCTTGGGTTCTTGATACAGGTTGCGATATTCATATATGTTCTGATTTGCAGGGTCTAAGAAGAAGTGAGGATGTGGAGCACGGAAAGATAAACTTGATCATGGGGAATAGGAAAGCTTCACCTGTCACCAAGATTGGAGTTTATTCTTTGTTGCTAAGTAGTGGGTTAGTGTTAGATCTGAATAAGTGTTGTTACTCGTCTAAAATGGAGAGAAATATTATTTCCTTTCATGGTTTGTACAAACAAGGATTTATTTTTTCATTTGATAATGAAGTTGGTGGTATTAATGCTTTTTATAATAATGTTCTTTCTTTTAAAGCATTACCTTGTGATGGTGTATATGAAACTGTGTCGGTTGTAGACAACTTAGGAAATAATGTGTTACATAGCGATTCTTCCACTAGTTTGGATAAAGCATCCTTGTGGCATTGTCGTCTTGGACATGTCAATAAGAAGCGCATAGGCCAACTCCAGAAGGCTGGATTTTTGGAGTCGTTTGACTTAAAGTAAGATGATAGTTGCGAGTCTTGTTTACTTGGAAAAATGACAAAGTCACCCTTCACTGGTTCTTGTGCTAGGGTGAAGGTTTGTTGGACCTCATACACACAGATTTGTGTGCACCCTTCGGAACCACCACAAGGGATGCTAACCGCTTCTATGTGACTTTTACTGATGATTACAGTAGATATGGTTATGTCTACTTAATCAAGCATAAGTCAGAAACCTTTGAAAAATTCAAAGAGTTTAAACAGGAAGTGGAGAATCAGTTAGGCAGAAACATTAAGATGCTCCGATCTGATCGAGGAGAAGAGTATCTTAATATAGAGTTCCCTGACTATCTTAAGGAATGTGGAATTGTTTCACAATTGACACCTCCCAGAACACCACAGCTTAATGGTGTGGCTGAGAGGCGCAATCGAACCTTGTTGGACATGGTCCATTCCATGCTGAGTCGAGCTTCGTTACCAATCTCATTCTGGGGGTATGCCTTAGAGACTGCCGCACATATCCTTAATCTAGTCCCTACCAAGAAGGTTGCCAAAACACCTCACGAGATGTGGACTGGGAAAGTTCCCAATTTGGACCACATCAAGATTTGGGGTTGCGAGGCTTTCGTGAGACGTGAGACTCAGGATAAGCTCGAACCTCAAAGTGAGCGATGTATTTTCATCGGCTACCCATAGAATTCTTTTTGTTACCTCTTCTACAGACCCAGTGAGAATGTGGTCTTTGTGGGAAGGAGAGGGGTCTTTCGAGAGAGATAATTTATAAGCCCAGGAACCTGTGGAGGGCAAATTGATCTTGAAGAAATTCAAGAGTCAAGCGGTTAAGGAACCTCAAACCCTAGCAATCAACCTGAGGAGGAAACTCCTGTTGATGAGTCCATACCTCTGAGGCGTTCCACAAGAGTTAGGAATCCACCTGAGCATTACTATGGTTTTCATATTACTGCGGAAGGTGATGAATTTATCAGTGATAGGACACTAGTAAATCTGGATGAACCTAATAACTTTAAGGAAGCCATGGCAGGCCCTGAATCTGGCAAATGGAAAGAGGCCATGGACAGCGAGATTCAGTCCATGTATGACAATCACGTCTGGAGCTCGGTTGACAATGTATCGGTTCGTAAGACGGTCAGGTGCAAGTGGATCTTCAAGAAGAAGACCGACATGGATGGGAATGTACAGACTTATAAAGCGCGACTGTTTGCGAAGGGATTTACTCAAACTCCAGGAGTTGACTATGATGAGACCTTCTCACCAGTAGCGAAGATTAAGTCTATTAGGGTTTTGCTAGCCATAACTGTATTTCATGATTATCAAATATGGCAAATAGATGTCAAAATGGCTTTCCTTAATGGAAAGTTGGCTGAGGATGTTTACATGAGTCAGCCAGAGGGTTTTGTCGATACAAAGCACCCTAATAGAGTGTGTAAGCTTGAGAAATCCATCTATGGATTGAAACAAGCATCTCGCAGATGGAAACTTTGTTTGGATGAGAAAGTCAAAGAGTTTGGTTTTTCGAGGAGCGAAGATGAGTCTTGTGTATATGTTAAGGCTAGTGGGAGTATAGTTAGCTTTTTGGTACTGTATGTGGATGACATACTACTCATAGGAAATGACATCCCAACCTTGCAGGAAGTTAAATCCTGGCCTGGGAAGTGTTTTGCTATGAAGGACCTTGGAGAAGCTGCCTATATCCTAGGGATAAGGATATTGAGAGAAAGGAGTAAGAGACTAATTGGACTTAGTCAAAGTACCTACTTGGATAAGGTGCTGAAAAGGTTCAGCATGCAGAATTCCAAGAAAGGTGACTTACAGATCCAGAATAACGCCAAACTGAGTAAGACTCGGAGCCCGAGTATAGAGGATGAAATAGCGGAGATGAGTCTTGTACCATATGCTTCCGCTGTGCACTCGATCACGTATGCTATGACTTGTACTCGCCCTGATGTGGCCTTTTCTTTGAGCATGGTCAGCAGATATCAAGGGAATCCGGGCAAGGCTCACTGGACTGCGGTGAAGAATATTCTCAAGTACCTACGGAGGACTAGGGACTCGGTCCTTACCCTTGGTGGGAGTGAAGACTTGAGAGTAGTGGGGTATAGTGATGTTGGCTTCCAGACTGATAGGGATAATTTCTGCTCTCATTCGGGCTGGGTCTTTAGCCTAAATATAGGAGCAATCACTTGGAAAAGTTCCAAACAGGAAACAGTGGCTGATTCAACTTGCGAATCAGAGTATATAGCGGAAAGCGAGGTAGAAAAGGAGGCTATATGGCTAAAGAACTTCATTAAATAAAAGTTGTTGTTCATTTATAAGCAAAGTGTTGCTATCTTGTGTTAATTATTTACTATTGTTTCAATTTTGCATGTTTTGACTTCCAGAATAATAACTTTATTCAAACTCTCCACCGTTAGTCATATATTGGAAATAGATATGAATCAAGACTGTCATGAATTGGGTTTGTAGATGTCTAAGGTGCTAGACATAGCAAATGGTTGCTACAACATTCATGAGTGCTCACAAGTTCTGAGTATTGGATTCAACCCACGCTCACTTGTATCACTTCATGGAATTTATCTAGAGTGATCGTGAGACGGTAATATCATATAAGTCTTCAAACCTAGACATATGAGTTGTTGATTATGAGTTGGTTGTGCATTGATTGTACGAAAACGCATTGGTAACTTGATGTTATAAAACCTGAATTTGTGTATGATTCAACAAGTAGTTAGTACAAGCATATGAGTCGAATTTTATCTGTTCCTTCTAGTCCTTGGAGGATTAGAAGCGATATATGGGCCCCTCGATGATTTTGTTTTGACCCATGTATCGGGCCGGTCAGAACCAAATTGATGTGTTCAGTTTAGTTCTATGTCAAACAAATCGGAAATCGGGAAACAAACTGCTAGCCAATAAGTACGACATTGTTCCATGTATTTATCCGGCTGATATCTAGAATAGAGGATTATATGATTACTTATCTTAAATGGCACATCATCATCTCAGTTCCGCAAGACTTTGAAAGAGCTACGATTGATGGTCGGTTCCTGAAGTCATACCTGTAACTATAGTTATTAGACTTATCCAAGTGGGAGACTGTTGGATAAGGTGTCTAAGTCCATAACTATATTTAGTGTGTACTTGACCCGACTTGGCATGGTCCATTTGGGTTGCATCGACATCTCAACTGTTGGATAGACAAAAATGAGAAAAGGTGTCTAATATATTAATATGAAATCATATTATTTAATTAGTATTGATCAAGAATTAATTTGGAATTAATTTTGTGATAAAAAAGAGACTAATTAAATATATGCGGATTGATTTGTAAATCATTCATTCTTATATAGTGGGCTTATGGTTCATGATTCACTAGATTGGGCTAGGACCCATTGGGTGCTCCATGGATGCTCCATGGAGGTTATAACCCATAGATCATGGAGGAAATGAACAGCCATGCACATTAGGGTTTGCATGGTGTAACCCTACATGTGGCACACTATATAAAGAGCTCCGTAGCTAGCAAAATTGGCACTATTACAAGACAAGGAGGGCTAGCCGATTTTGTGATCAAAGTGTTCTTCTCTTAAGTTAATCCAAGAGTTGTGGTGTTGTGTGAAACATTTGAGGCATCACATTTGAGGTGCTAGGCTCACAACGTCTTAAGGAATCCAAGCAACTACAAAGGTATGTCATTCTACTAGTTTATATTACAAGTACCCCATGTCATGCTAGTTAGGATGTAAACCTTGGAAAATTCTTATTTGCATGAATATTAGAGAAAACATAGATCCAAGGTTTCTAGGGTTGCATGTATACCTTAGGAGTGTTAGAATGCTCAAAACCCATCAGAATAGACAGTTGATTATGTGGATCTGCCCTAAGCCCACAACCAAACGAGGAACAGGAAATGAGGCGGAAACCACACATTCCACAGTCTATCGGATATTCTTCATACATAACCCAAATGCATAAACTAAAGAATTATAGAATTAACTATGAATGGTTGTTACTGTATCCTGTTGTAGTATATGAAAAATGTTAGTTTGTATACTTGGTTACTACCGGATGTATTGTATGGGGTATTCTGTACGAAACTTTTGTGTAGAACATTATGTATGAAAAACCCTGGCTACCACCAGTATATATAGCATGTTTTGTATGAAAACCCTGGTTACCACCAGTATATAGTTTTATTAATTAAAATAAAACATGTATTTGTATTCCCTGGAATCCTCCAGTTGTAATGTATGATAGTTCTATTAATGAAAATAAAACTAATTGAAGAGATGTATTCCGTAAACAATTGGTTAGTTTATACTATTGTGAGTTCGTATAACCATGCTTGATATGACCTAGTGACCTCTACGACGTTCTTCAGGTGTCGGATGTTATGACATTTGTCACCCCAGACATACCTGCCTAACTGTAGCTAGCAGTTCATGTATGGGATTGTCAATCCCGAATAGATCTATTCACAAATCTCACGGTCTTCCTCCAGGAAACTATGGTTATACTATGATAGGATTTAGCCTGCACCCCGAAGGGTACAACTGAAGTGATGTCTCACAACCCTATATTAACTAGTTTACGTATAGTTTTGTATCGTTCTCTTGTACTTGAAATCATGTGTATACTTTGCAGAGTAATATTAATTAAACTTAAATAATTATTTAGTGTGGTAATCTTGTATTCAGAACGTAGTAATGTATACCATAAACTATATATGTAATAGTTTAAATGATTGCTAATGTAAAATCCTGAAATGATAAAACTGTATATTGAAATCCCAAACTATACCTATTATAGTTTATATGTGTGTTAAGTACTCGGTTCGTGTACTGTTCTGAAAACTATGCAATTATAGTTGTGAGTTGAAAACTTCCCTTATGCTCAGCATGTTACAAAAGGGATAATATATATATATATATATATATATATATATATATATATATATATATATATATATATATATATATACGTTATAAAAAGTAGTGATCTTTTGGTTGTATCAATTGCATAAGTTTTAGCCCTGTTGAAATTCTATGTATAAAATTCACAAAAACTATTTGTGTTTTGCTTGTATTCCCTTACCCCCTGAAAACGTTAAAATAGAGAAAGCATAAGGGTATGAACTCACTGTTGGTTGCGTGTAAGTACCGAACAACAAGACTGGAAATGAGGACCCTCGAGTGGTTGCACGCAAAGTTAACGGAATCCTAATAATAATTTAACACATATAGTAATTAAATTAGCGAATCCATTAGTTAAAGTGTTAGAAAAATACTTGCTTTTGGTTAAGGAGTGTTACCGAGACTCGATCAAAGTGGGAAAAGTGGGTTTGCAGCCAAGATTCACGATGTAGGGCTGATTGCGGCCGTGAAGAGATTACGGTCGTGAACTGTTCTACGTCGTGAACTGTTCTCGGCCGTGAACGGTTCTTAGCCTTTGAAGGGTTTACAGTCTTTGAAGGGTTCACAGCCTGTTGTTGGTGTTCTTGGTGAAATATGAAGATTTGAAGGGTTTACGGTCGTGAACTCAAGAATGAGGGGTGTTTGATTTGATGAAAGGATGAATGTTTGATGCTCCAAAACACGTTCCAAGGAGGATTGAGTGAAAGATGAAGAGAAATCCTTGAGTTTTCGGTTGACGTTTTTAGAGAGAGAGAGAGTGGGTGTTCGGCGAGAAAAGTATAAATGTGGGTAGGAACACACACACACACACATATATATATATATATATATATATATATATATATATATATATATATAGGTTGGGTTCATGGTCGGTGGTGGGGTCCACCCAACCGTGCACGGTTCACGGCCGTGAACGGTTTACGGCCGTGAACATGAGTGCGGCCGTGAACACCGGGTTGCTTGAGACTTGGCTGATTTTTCGAAGAAGAACTTGATTTTCACGCACGATTTTAGACCTGACACTTATATAAATTTAATTTATATAATCTAAGCTATTTTCAAACCTTACAAGTTTGACAAAATAAATAAAATCCAAAATTTTATTTAACGGGATTTGACTTTTGTTGACTAAAAAAGCCCCAAACACATCAAATATAATTCATACAACAATAACAACATCACATATAAGTCATAAAACAATTAAGAACATTAATTACCATTCACATACTTTCTAGTCTCACCTCACCTAACAATAAGCATGTAAGACCCTAATGTTATGTAAACTCACTACAAACCATATATGAATCACCCCCAAACAAGGACCCTAGCTCTTGGAATCAAAATTCTTACTTCTTCCCTATATTAAAATTTTCTGTTCTTAACAAACTCTTTTTTGTCCTTGAATTCATTAAAACATCCCTAAGTTTATTTTCCTCTTTTTACATTAAAATTGTAGTCTTTTCAGGATCTGTTCCCCCCCCCCCCCCTTAAAGCCCATGTTTTGCAAAACTGCACCATAGGCATGTAGTTCATGTCAATACCTTTTTAGGGACTACTTACACAAGTCCATATCATTTTTCTACAATTTATTATGATTTTTACAAAATTGCATCTCATTGCAGCTCATTTTGGACCACTCTGGAAAAGCGGTCACTTTCATCTGGTCGGGGAAAAAAATCAGGGAGAAAGTAGACTCATGTCATAATCTCATTGATTTTATGGATCCTAATTCTAACTCATGATGATTTTTCTAGAATTTTTCTAAATCATGGGAAGATTGGTCAATTTTTTAACATTTATAGGTTTTGTTATTATGGGTTAACTGGCTTCATAACCTATTAAGCCACAACCAAAAAGATTTATAACCTGGAAAAATTGTGCTTAACAGTATTTACAGACCATTAAGTCCAAATAACAACCCCAAAATCAACTTTGACTCAGAGTATACAACTTTTAGAGAGAAAAGAAAGTATAATTCCCTTTTGGTAACGGTAACAAGTTACGGTTTGGGTTTTCTCAACAAAGACCAACAAGGACCCACGCAGAGCACCACTTACAAGCACCCTTGGGAGGTGGTTGTTTACTGTCACACCCTAAAACCGGAATGGCGAAATCCTTCAGGGGTGGAGGACGTCATGCTTAGTATCACAAGATATGTATATGGTAAGCAAGTAATGAACAACCATTTCATTTCGAAAGAAAGTGTTTACAATGTGTGTGTTCATAGAACATAGAATTCATAACAAATAACAAAACAAGACTTGAAGCTATAATGCTCCATCTTCTGAATTCCCAGCACGAGCACCTGTCTAATAGTCTTCTGAGAATACAAGTTATTTGAAAGAGTTGATCAGCAATTAAGCTGGTGAGTTCATAAGATTTTAGTGATGTAAGAAAGTTGTAAAATGTTGTTGAAAATGTAGTTAAAAATGTAGTTGTAACATGTAGTTGAAAATGTAGTAAGTTGTAAGTTCTGTTTAGAAAAGTTCGCCTGTTCCTCTAGAAAATCCTATATTTCCTACTTTAATGAAAGATAAGTAAAAATGACTCTACAACCCTTTCTATGAGTACTAAATGGATAAAAGTTACATAAAACTCAGAGTAAACAAACAATCGACTGTGCGCATCTGCCCCAATCCCACAACCAAACAAGGAACAGGAATTAAGGCGGAGAGCACACACCCCATTGGTTGTTAGATCATTGTTGTATATAACCCTAGTGTATTCACATGTTACTCATGGAGTTAGTTGTAATGGTTCCTTTATATTTGATGAAAAGATCCTTTAAGAAAACCCTTATTTGTTATAATAAAATGGTGACCACAATGACTACTTTTATAATAACTTAGTTTATACTGGATATATATGATCTAATATCGGATAGAAAGTTAACTGGGTGAATCTGCCCTAAGCCCACAACCAAACAAGGAACAGGAAGTAAGGCGGAAAGCACACATCCAACTACCTATTGGGTATTAATTATATATATCCATGATGTATAAACTAAAGTATTATAGAGTTAATCACCTAAGGTCCTTTAAGTTTATACTGGTTTAATAAAATGGATTAAACCCTTTACTGGGAAGTTTCTAGTTTTGTATACCAACAGTTCTGATTTGGACAGTATGTTTTGTACTAGAAAACTGTGCATTGACTCTGTGTCTTATGACTTGACCCATACCTGGTACCCTTATGATCTCTTAATGTATACTAAGCATATATATATCTAGAATTGAATAGAAAATAGATTGGGTGAATTCGTTCAAGCCCACAACCAAACAAGGAACAGGAAATGAAGCGGAGAGCACACATCCTATTACCTGTCGGATCCTAATGGTATATATATATCCTATGATGTATACATTAAGGAATCACAAGGTTAGCATTATGGTCCTTTTTAATGAACGTAGCCTTCTACCAAGGCATCTTCTGTTATGTGCTAGACTCGACTGTTCTGTTTGTCGTTTGTAAAAATGTAAGTTTTCCCTAGTTTATAACTATCTTAACTCAAAAATTGTTTTCATTTGTCTTTCAAGTGGTACTGTCACTTTATGAAATTAATGGGAAATGTAAGTACACAGTTGTCGTTTATAATGACATGTGGATGTATTGATGACCTAAAACATGTTTGTTTTATTATGGTAATAATGTGAAGGCTAGTACCCCTACTAAACGCTCTCTTTGTCTAGAGATTAAGGGAACTAAACGCGACTTCTGCAAATTCTTGCATGCCGTGTAATTCACATTTAAGTTATATGATCATGTATACCCAATATAACTATCACCTTTTGTTTAAAACAATGAGTTAGTGATTCATTGGTATAATTAGATCCTGTATGTTCTCATGCTATAGCAACCTAGTTTGTTTGTTTTGTATGGTATTGTTTGTTTCTCATCATAGTATTCTCTCTGTATGTTATTGTTTGTTTCTCATAATAGTGTCTACTCTTCTATCTAGCATGAACTGAACCCCTAAACTATACCCCTTATAGTTTACTAGTAATTTACTTGTACTGTTCTTCAAAAGACTCACTTTCTACAAAGTTATGTTGAAACCTTTGAAAACGGAGTTTTGTTAAACTATAAAGTAACATAACTTTTAAAAGAGTTTTTGAAATGTTTTGACAACTTATAAATGACATAAGTAACATTTTGAAAGATGTTTATTACAAACAATTACACAATTATCATTGTGTTCAACTTGTATTCCCCCTTTAAAAGCATTTAAAACAGTTAAAAGATTCATTACGGGGTATGAACTCACCTGATGTGGGTGATTCAAACGGGTATGCGTGTAAGGATGAGAAGTTCCACGAATGAAGTCCCGAGACGCAATAAGTCCTAAATGACATATATTGAGATGAATATAGTGTTTATAAACAACTATATGAAAGGAAACACCTTCCGGGACTAGGAAACACTTTGACCAAGTGTTGGAATCACATGTGATTCATCAAAGGAATGTGAAATGGCACTAACATGAGTTTACTACCATGGTTTTACGTCCCAAGGGAGTTTACGGCCGTAAACTCATGGTCAAACATGCCAAAATGTTGGTTTGAAGGCTAGGGAAGCTTTAGGGACTTTTGCTCTACACAAGTATGGGAAAGACCACCTCTATTGAGGCTTTTGATGAGTTTACGACCCAATGGAGTTTATGGCCGTAAACACCTGATCATTTGTGTTTTTGAGGGAAGTTTAAGGTCTTATTTCCATCAAGGAAGGGTTCTAGGTCAAAGGTTTGCTTGTTGGAAGAGTTTAAGCCCCAAACATGCCATAACATGGAGTTTACGGCCAAGGAAGATCTTGGGCCGTAAACTCATGATCTTCATGGGAAAAGGTACGTTTCAATGTTGTAATTCAAGGCCTCCTACTAGATATGAAGTATAGGAAAGAGTACTTACGATCTAGAAGCTTGAAATGGTTGATATTTGCCAAGAACACTAGTGTGTGTTCTTGGTGTTCTTGGTGAGACTTGAAGATCTAAGAAACGAATGATTTCCATGGATGAAATCATGGAAGGATACTAGATTAAGAGATGTACCAACAAATATAGGAAGAATACCTACTTATATCAAGATCTTGGAAGGAAATCTTGATGATACTTGAGAGGATTTGAAGAAAATCGGCCAAGGAAAGGAAAGAATGAGAAAAATGGCCAAGGGCCATATATATACTCTTGAGTTTACGGCCACATGAGTTGACGGTCGTAAACTCATTGCCTTGTGGCCGTGAACTCATTTTGATGAGGTTCAGGTTTGACTTGCTACACTGTGGTTCTAGCAGGTACTTTGTAACACTTATTCCTTAAGTGTATTAAGCTCAAAACTCCTTAGAATGACCTTTTACCGGGCTAGAACTCAGTACTAATGAGTTTGACACTCAGTTGAGTTGATTGACTGGGTCTTAAAACTAAAAAATTTTCGGGTTGTCACATCATCCCCCCGTTAGATAGAATTTCGTCCCGAAATTAGCTTTCTTAGCATTACTACTGGGGTTGCGCTTCTCTGATTGGCAGAATACCTACTCGTAGACCTGGCAACCTTGCCGTGGTGTTCATGATAGGATTCGTACTTGTTCCATCTATCATTACCTCGTGTATACAAGTCGTATATAATTAGGATTAGTAAGACGGTCGGATGTGCGACTTTGCCCCAGGTCCACAACCAAACAAGGAACAGGAGATAGGGCAGAAACACACATACTAAATCTACGTAATCATAATTACATACCACCCTCGTGTATACACTGAATAGTGATAGGTGGGATGTATTCTTCCTTAGCCTCTGTGCTTGAACTTGGTCTGCTGGACGAGTGGTATTTCGTGACAGTCTGCGGACATCTGATGATAAGGCTTTGAAGGACAAAGTACTCTTCGCACGAGTACTTTGGGGTTTTAGAATACGAAAGATAAAACTGAGGTTTAGGTCGGACTGTCGATACGAATGACAAAAGTTTCGAGAACTTGCCGATCGAGGCGATAGAAACATATGAACTTAGTATGGTGAGGACGACGCCAATTCATGACGAATGATAGTAACGGACTCTTTACTGAACAAAGTTTTGGCCAATCTGAAAGAAACGTCTGCTATACGATGATGTATCCCTAGTGTGTTCGATAATGTACTCCTAGTGTGTTCGACAATGTACTCTTTGCAAATGATCCAGGGCTTTCTGTGCGTATACATACTAATGAAAGTGCTTTGATAACTGGTGATGATACTTTATATCATGATCCTCCTCGGTACCACTACGATCGCCTGCTATATACAAGTTATGAATAGTTAAGATGAATAAGACAGTCGACTGAGTAACTCTGCCTCAAATCCACAACCAAACAAGGAATATGGATTTAAGCGGAATCACTCACTCTAAGTCTGCAACATCTTAGTTATGCACAACCCTGATGTATATGCTAAGCCATCATAGCTTCTCTAAACGGATCTTTTAGTTCTCTTGAATATTGTGACCTATTTCAATTAGTGAGTTGTTATAATTACTTTTAAGTGTTGTCCCGAAGTTTTAAATCTTATATATGAATATAAATTAATTTCCAAGGTAATTACTATTTCGAAAACGTACCGCTGCTTGTCGACGACTCCGGGGTTGATTCTCCTGCGGTGATCATCAGAATGCGTCCATCCACGCCTGAGTTCTTTATTATCAGACAGTCCCTCTGATAGTGTCCAGTCTCACCACAGCCATAACATACTTGGTTTTCTTCAGCTCCGGGGACTTGGGAGATCGGTTGAGCTGGTGCCCTGCAGAAACGGACTGTGTGTCCCTTTATGTGGCAGTTCTTACACTGCATTTCCCGACATACTCCGGTGTGGTGAAAGTTGCACTTTCAACACTTCGGGAGGGTTCCAGTATATCGACTGGCAGGTGCTGGAGCAGTAGGCATTGTAGCGGCGTACATAGTACTCGCTCGTTGCCCTTGCGGTGTGTCCTGTGTTGTTTGCTTCTTCTTCCTCTTGTTCCCCGACTTCTGATTAGAGTCCTCTTCCTTCGATGGCTCGGGAATAGGGACTTTTACACCATGGCGGACTCCGTGGTCGATGAGTCGCTGAGCCAGGCGTTTAGCACTATCGAATGTGGTTGGGTTAGAAGACAATACATTTCCTTGGGTTGGAGCAGTTAGACCCCAAATGTATCTTTCTATCTTCTTGCTCTCCGGGGTAACCATCCCGGGGCATAGAGCTGCTAGCTCGCTGAACCGGTCAGTGTAGGTCACTATGTCTGAGCCGACCATAGTGAGATCCCACATCTCTCGTTCTAGTTTTTGAATTTCGCCTAACGGGCAGTATTCCTCCCGCATTAACTCCTTTAGGTTTTCCCAGCCTAATGAGTTAGCCACTGATAGAGTCAGTGACTTAACATGGCTGTTCCACCATGTTAGGGCCTTGCCAGAGAAGGTGCAGGCAGCAAACTTCACTTTGCTTCCTTCTGGGCACAAACAGATTTCGAAGATGGACTCTGTTTTCTTGAACCATTGCAAGAGGGCAATGACTCCGCCTGTCCCATTAAAGGACAATGGCTGGCATTTGGTGAAGTCCTTGTAGGAGAACTCTCTCGAGCGCACAGGAACCTCACATTGAGCAGAATCAGTAGGCGTTTCACCTCCGGTGGTACTGATGGAGTGATATTGAGCCATGGTTGTTGCCACAGCCGCAGCCACTGCAGCATTTATAGCTGCCATATCGATTTGTGAAGGAGGTGGTATTGGAGTTAGCGGAGTAGTGCGCCTGTTAGATCTGCGAGGAGGCATCTTTGCTAAAATAATACAAAGATGAGACGGAATAAGTCTAAAGCAATAGACACTAGCCGAAAGCTGAAAAGACAAGGTTATCCTAGTTCTGGGTGTATCGGGTCCTGACTTCCACAGGGTTCTAGAAACAATTCATAAAAGAGTCTATACCTAATAAACTCTATGAATTTGAAATGGCTATCCTCGAATGAATATCTATTGCCTGAATAACTGTTACCAGCTGCATGTAAGAAAATAATCCTAACACATAACATGAGCAGTATTTCGACTCGCTCATTAAGTTAACAAGATTATTATTTATTTGTGTGACGGGTAAGACGTTTTGGGTTACTTTCTTTGATCCTTCTTTGAAAGCTTCTCATGAACTCGCTCTTGTTCCTCCTGAACTTTGTTGTTGTCTACTATGAGGAAGTGGTTATGTCTATCTGGGTTTGTCGTGCGAGAATGGGAGTGATTAAAGAATCTATGAGATTAAGTGAAACATTATGGGGTGATCCTTAAAGAGTCCTCCTATAATTACACAATGTATACAAGTTGTATATAATTCAAGATTAAATAGACATTCGAATAAGTGATCCTACTCCAAAACCACAACCAAACAAGGAACATGTAGCGAAGCGTAGATCACGAATTCTAAGTCTATAAATTCTCAATTATATATAACCTTGGAAGTATACATTGTGAAATCATAGACCTATCCGCAAGGGTCTTTTATGTTATCAGGTAAGTTGTTTGTATAGAGCCTAAAATACTGCTATAGTATTTTAAATGTAATCTTCTTGGTATGTTTCAAACTTGTTATCGCGTTATAGTAACATAGAATACTCCTATGGTATTCTAAATCTAATGTACTTGTTCTAGTATTCTCTTGACTGGTGTTCATGTAAGGTTTAAGACTATTGCAACACCACATCATTCCCAAACACATGTCGGTCACATCTCCAATGAATATAGTTGATCAGGCTATATTGATCCTAGCTATGATTACATAACTGTTCAGGTTGACGACAGTGTTCAACCTTTAAATACTTTAGTTTTGTTCTCCTCGTGATACTTGTTCTAATATGTACATGTATAAGCAAGTAGGTATATTTTTATAACTTATCGTTATACTCTTAAAATATATCATTATCCAGAGCACTTAAGCCCCATTGTATTTATAGTTGTATATCTTTTATTGGTTGATATACTTAGTTCACAATAAACAATGCTCTGATACCAATCTGTCACACCCCAAAACCGGAACGGCGGAATCGTTCAGGGGTGGAGGACGTCATGTTTAGTATCACGAGATATGTATATGGTAAGCAAGTAATGAACAACCATTTCATTTCGAAAGAAAGTGTTTACAATGTGTGTGTTCATAGAACATAGAATTCATAACAAATAACAAAACAAGACTTGAAGCTATAATGCTCCATCTTTTGAATTCCCAACACGAGCACCTGTCTAATAGTCTCCTGAGAATACAAGTTATTTGAAAGAGTTGATCAGCAATTAAGCTGGTGAGTTCATAAGATTTTAGTGATGTAAGAAAGTTGTAAAATGTTGTTGAAAATGTAGTTAAAAATGTAGTTGTAACATGTAGTTGTAAAATGTAGTAAGTTGTAAGTTCTGTTTAGAAAAGTTCGCCTGTTCCTCTAGAAAATCCTATATTTCCTACTTTAATGAAAGATAAGTAAAAATGACTCTACAACCCTTTCTATGAGTACTAAATGGATAAAAGTTACATAAAACTCAGAGTAAACAAACAATCGACTGTGCGCATCTGCCCCAATCCCACAACCAAACAAGGAACAGGAATTAAGGCGGAGAGCACACACCCCATTGGTTGTTAGATCATTGTTGTATATAACCCTAGTGTATTCACATGTTACTCATGGAGTTAGTTGTAATGGTTCCTTTATATTTGATGAAAAGATCCTTTAAGAAAACCCTTATTTGTTATAATAAAATGGTGACCACAATGACTACTTTTATAATAACTTAGTTTATACTGGATATATATGATCTAATATCGGATAGAAAGTTAACTGGGTGAATCTGCCCTAAGCCCACAACCAAACAAGGAACAGGAAGTAAGGCGGAAAGCACACATCCAACTACCTATTGGGTATTAATTATATATATCCATGATGTATAAACTAAAGTATTATAGAGTTAATCACCTAAGGTCCTTTAAGTTTATACTGGTTTAATAAAATGGATTAAACCCTTTACTGGGAAGTTTCTAGTTTTGTATACCAACAGTTCTGATTTGGACAGTATGTTTTGTACTAGAAAACTGTGCATTGACTCTGTGTCTTATGACTTGACCCATACCTGGTACCCTTATGATCTCTTAATGTATACTAAGCATATATATATCTAGAATTGAATAGAAAATAGATTGGGTGAATTCGTTCAAGCCCACAACCAAACAAGGAACAGGAAATGAAGCGGAGAGCACACATCCTATTACCTGTCGGATCCTAATGGTATATATATATCCTATGATGTATACATTAAGGAATCATAAGGTTAGCATTATGGTCCTTTTTAATGAACGTAGCCTTCTACCAAGGCATCTTCTGTTATGTGCTAGACTCGACTGTTCTGTTTGTCGTTTGTAAAAATGTAAGTTTTCCCTAGTTTATAACTATCTTAACTCAAAAATAGTTTTCATTTGTCTTTCAAGTGGTACTGTCACTTTATGAAATTAATGGGAAATGTAAGTACACAGTTGTCGTTTATAATGACATGTGGATGTACTGATGACCTAAAACATGTTTATTTTATTATGGTAATAATGTGAAGGTTAGTACCCCTACTAAACGCTCTCTTTGTCTAGAGATTAAGGGAACTAAACGCGACTTCTGCAAATTCTTGCATGCCGTGTAATTCACATTTAAGTTATATGATCATGTATACCCAATATAACTATCACCTTTTGTTTAAAACAATGAGTTAGTGATTCATTGGTATAATTAGATCCTGTATGTTCTCATGCTATAGCAACCTAGTTTGTTTGTTTTGTATGGTATTGTTTGTTTCTCATCATAGTATTCTCTCTGTATGTTATTGTTTGTTTCTCATAATAGTGTCTACTCTTCTATCTAGCATGAACTGAACCCCTAAACTATACCCCTTATAGTTTACTAGTAATTTACTTGTACTGTTCTTCAAAAGACTCACTTTCTACAAAGTTATGTTGATACCTTTGAAAACGGAGTTTTGTTAAACTATAAAGTAACATAACTTTTAAAAGAGTTTTTGAAATGTTTTGACAACTTATAAATGACATAAGTAACATTTTGAAAGATGTTTATTACAAACAATTACACAATTATCATTGTGTTCAACTTGTATTCCCCCTTTAAAAGCATTTAAAATAGTTAAAAGATTCATTACGGGGTATGAACTCACCTGATGTGGGTGATTCAAACGGGTATGCGTGTAAGGATGAGAAGTTCCACGAATGAAGTCCCGAGACGCAATAAGTCCTAAATGACATATATTGACATGAATATAGTGTTTATAAACAACTATATGAAAGGAAACACCTTCCGGGACTAGGAAACACTTTGACCAAGTGTTGGAATCACATGTGATTCATCAAAGGAATGTGAAATGGCACTAACATGAGTTTACTACCATGGTTTTACGTCCCAAGGGAGTTTACGGCCGTAAACTCATGGTCAAATATGCCAAAATGTTGGTTTGAAGGCTAGGGAAGCTTTAGGGACTTTTGCTCTACACAAGTATGGGAAAGACCACCTCTATTGAGGCTTTTGATGAGTTTACGACCCAATGGAGTTTATGGCCGTAAACACCTGATCATTTGTGTTTTTGAGGGAAGTAAAAATGACTCTACAACCCTTTCTATGAGTACTAAATGGATACAAGTTATATAAAACTCAGAGTAAACAAACAATCGACTGTGCGCATCTGCCCCAATCCCACAACCAAACAAGGAACTGGAATTAAGGCGGAGAGCACACACCCCATTGGTTGTTAGATCATTGTTGTATATAACCCTAGTGTATTCACTTGTTACTCATGGAGTTAGTTGTAATGGTTCCTTTATATTTGATGAAAAGATCCTTTAAGAAAACCCTTATTTCTTATAATAAAATGGTGACCACAGTGACTACTTTTATAATAACTTAGTTTATACTGGATATATATGATCTAATATCGGATAGAAAGTTAACTAGGTGAATCTGCCCTAAGCCCACAACCAAACAAGGAACAGGAAGTAAGGCGGAAAACACACATCCAACTACCTATTGGGTATTAATTATATATATCCATGATGTATAAACTAAAGTATTATAGAGTTAATCACCTAAGGTCCTTTAAGTTTATACTGGTTTAATAAAATGGATTAAACCCTTTACTGGGAAGTTTCTAGTTTTGTATACCAAAAGTTCTGATTTGGACAGTATGTTTTGTACTAGAAAACTGTGCATTGACTCTGTGTCTTATGACTTGACCCATACCTGGTACCCTTATGATGTCTTAATGTATACTAAGCATATATATATCTAGAATCGAATAGAAAATAGATTGGGTGAATTCGTTCCAAGTCCACAACCAAACAAGGAATAGGAAATGAAGCGGAGAGCACACATCCTATTACCTGTCGGATCCTATTGGTATATATATATCCTATGATGTATACATTAAGGAATCATAAGGTTAGCATTATGGTCCTTTCTAATGAACGTAGTCTTCTACCAAGGCATCTTCTGTTATGTGCTAGACTCGACTGTTCTGTTTGTCGTTTGTAAAAATGTAAGTTTTCCCTAGTTTATAACTATCTTAACTCAAAAATAGTTTTCATTTGTCTTTCAAGTGGTACTGTCACTTTATGAAAGTAATGGGAAATGTAAGTACACAGTTGTCGTTTATAATGACATGCGGATGTACTGATGACCTAAAACATGTTTTTTTATTATGGTCATAATGTGAAGGCTAGTACCCCTACTAAACGCTCTCTTTGTCTAGAGATTAAGGGAACTAAACGCGACCTCTGCAAATTCTTGCAAGCAGTGTAATTCACATTTAAGTTATATGATCATGTATACCCAATATAACTATCACCTTTTGTTTAAAACAATGAGTTAGTGATTCATTGGTATAATTAGATCCTGTATGTTCTCATGCTATAGCAACCTAGTTTGTTTGTTTTGTATGGTATTGTTTGTTTCTCATCATAGTATTCTCTCTGTATGTTATTGTTTGTTTCTCATAATAGTGTCTACTCTTCTATCTAGCATGAACTGAACCCCTAAACTATACCCCTTATAGTTTACTAGTAATTTACTTGTACTGTTCTTCAAAAGACTCACTTTCTACAAAGTTATGTTGATACCTTTGAAAACGGAGTTTTGTTAAACTATAAAGTAACATAACTTTTAAAAGAGTTTTTGAAATGTTTTGACGACTTATAAATGACATAAGTAACATTTTGAAAGATGTTTATTACAAACAATTACACAATTATCATTGTGTTCAACTTGTATTCCCCCCTTAAAAGCATTTAAAACAGTTAAAAGATTCATTACGGGGTATGAACTCACCTGATGTGGGTGATTCAAACGGGTATGCGTGTAAGGATGAGAAGTTCCACGAATGAAGTCCCGAGACGCAATAAGTCCTAAATGACATATATTGACATGAATATAGTGTTTATAAACAACTATATGAAAGGAAACACCTTCCGGGACTAGGAAACACTTTGACCAAGTG
The DNA here is from genome assembly GCF_052849685.1 of Lactuca virosa. NCBI lineage: Eukaryota > Viridiplantae > Streptophyta > Magnoliopsida > Asterales > Asteraceae > Lactuca > Lactuca virosa. The sequence continues at coordinate 259,369,758 of NC_136434.1, forward strand.
CTGGAATCACATGTGATTCATCAAAGGAATGTGAAATGGCACTAAAATGAGTTTACTACCATGGGTTTACGGCCCATGGGAGTTTACGGCCGTAAACTCATGGTCAAACATGCCAAAATGTTGGTTTGAAGGCTAGGGAAGCTTTAGGGACTTTTGCTCTACACAAGTATGGGAAAGACCACCTCTAGTGAGGCTTTTGATGAGTTTACGGCCCAAAGGAGTTTACGGCCGTAAACTCATGATCATTTGTGTTTTTGAGAGAGGTTTAAGGTCTTATTTCCATCAAGGAAGGGTTCTAGGTCAAAGGTTTGCTTGTTGGAAGAGTTTAAGGCCCAAACATGCCATAACATGGAGTTTACAGCCAAGGAAGATCTTGGGCCGTAAACTCATGATCTTCATGGGAAAAGGTATGTTTCAATGTTGTAATTCAAGGCCTCCTACTAGATATGAAGTATATGAACGAGTACTTACGATCTAGAAGCTTGAAATGGTTGATATTTGCCAAGAACACTAGTGTGTGTTCTTGGTGTTCTTGGTGAAACTTGAAGATCTAAGAAAAGAATGATTTCCATGGATGAAATCATGGAAGGATACTAGATTAAGAGATGTACCAACACATCTAGGAAGAGTACTTACTTATATGAAGATCTTTGGATGGAAATCTTGATGATACTTGAGAGGATTTGAAGAAAATCGGCCAAGGAAAGGAAAGAATGAGAAAAATGGCCAACGACCATATATGTACTCTTGAGTTTACGGCCACATGAGTTTACGGCCGTAAACTCATTGCCTTGTGGCCTTGAACTCATTTTGATGAGGTTAAGGTTTGATTTGCTACACTGTGGTTCTAGCAGGTACTTTCTAACACTTATTCCTTAAGTGTATTAAGCTCAAAACTCCTTAGAATGACCTTTTACCGGGCTAGAACTCAGTACTAATGAGTTTGACACTCAGTTGAGTTGATTGACTGGGTCTTAAAACTAAAAATTTTCCAGGTTGTCACATTTACCACCGGCGGAAACCATGGTTGGAAACCATGGCAGCCGATCGAGCCAGCTATAGAAAGGTGAAAATTGCACTAAAAGAAAAGAGAATGAAAACATTTAAAACCTACCTTGGAGAAGTATCGACCTCCCTCTCTCTGAATTGTAACAACCCGAAATTTCTATCTTGTTCAGTCAATCAATTCAATCAAATTCAGACTCGTTTCTGCTATCTTTTTGCATTGTTTAGGGTCTGTTTGAGTGTTCTAAGCCTAGTGCATTCAAGGTTTGGGTTTAGGGATGAGTTAAATTAAGTTCTTCGTATTGCATTCGGGCCAAACACCCCTTCATGAGAAGTGTACGGCCGTACACATGGGTGTACGGCCGTACACCCAAGGTGGCCGTGAACCCAAACCCATATATAAGCTTTTCCCTCATTCTTTCACACTTTCACATCAAGAACTTCCATTCTCTCTCAACTACAATCAAGAACACTCCTTCTAATCTTCAAAAGTGGTAAGTGATTCTTCATGTACCTTGCTATACTTGAAAGACCACTAGATTCAACCCTTAATTCATCATTTTTCAACATCCCTTTCATGATCTTGAAGGGAGTACGGCCGTACACTCTTCATAGATCCATGATCGTACACACCTAAAGACCCACCAAAATGAGAGTTTTGTTCATCTTCTTGTTGTACATATGACACACTAGTTTCCCCATGGATCAAACACCCGTTTTTGCATGTTTCTTCCATGAGTGTACGACCGTACACTCCATGACCGTACACTCAATGGCCGTACACTCCATGGTCGTACACATCTTGGCCGTACACACCTTTGTGTGGCCGTAAACCCCTTTAATGCAATCAGATGTGATTGTAACACTTCAATTCAAGTGTTTCCTAGTCCCTAAAGTGGTTTCCGATCATATTTAGTTGTTATATACACTAATTATATCCATATATGTGTCATTATATGCTTAATAGGATCCGTTTGTGCTCAAGACTTCACTTGACACTTAGCATCCTACATCGACCTTTCACTCGAATCACTCACTGCAGGTGAGTTCATATCCCCGTATTTTCATAGTTTTTACTGTTTTAAGGGGGGGGGGGAATACAAGTCTAACACAAAGATTTTGTGTTATCAAAATGGATTTCAGTTATCATCAAATCAAATAGTTTTCAATGATTGTATCAAAATGACAACAAGTCACCAAAATGTATTTCAAATTATTAAACCTCTTTTAAATGTTTTATAAACTTATATTTTCCTCCAGAAATCATATTTGTATATATATATATATATATATATATATATATATATATATATATATATATATATATATATATATATATATATATATATAAGATTTAAAAGGCTTAGGACTGATAACCCACTTTGGTTCCTTTTCCTTGTTTGGATATGGGATTACAAGTATCGATTATTTGTCTGAGTGTCATTTAAATTTTACTTATATATATTTGTATATGTATACAAATATAAAAGTTAGTTCATTAAGTTCAATAACGATTTGTAACATGTTAAGCAAGGGTTGCATTCATGAATACTCAGTATCGATTCAGAAAGTACATATAAATTATAATAGGTATAATTTATGATTCACAGAACATTAATTCACGATTCAAGTATACTAAAGTACATTGTTTTACAAGAACAAAGGTTTGATTCAAAACTAATCAAGGATATACATCTTTCGGATACATGTTAAGAATACTAATTCAAGAACATACTATCAATCATTTATTTCAGAATGATTGGGTTTTCATAACTATTATACATGTAACGTTTATATGCTTTTTATGAGTCATTTAATACAGGTTGTTTAATTCATTTAAACAATATAGTTAAAGTCCTGACATTATAACCAGAATCTCCAGTCGGGGATCGAAACAATGTGTGTATAGGTCTATCTTGGGATTGACAACCCCACACTCGGACTGCTAGCTAGAGTCAGGCATACACGCCTACGAGTGACAATTGTTATCATCAGCTTTCAATGCATTCATAGCGTTGGGTCAGGCCATCTAGTCAGTATGGTTATAATAACTCATATAAAAGATATTAACAATACGTTAGTGTATAATTAACTAAACTTAAGTACATTTTCAGAGTACTAGTTTACAAGATACAATTTACAGTATTACATTACAGTTTACAATAACAGTTGATGAAACCAGGTACACTCTCAGATACAAGTTTACAAAAGGATTACAAATACAGAACATTGGTTTACAAATAGTATAGTTTTATGTAACTAAAACATCTTTTCATATACAACAGAAAATATAGGATTTTATGGAACAGTTTACATATTCAAGAAACAAAAAACATTCTTTCAAACATAAATACTTATGCACTCACTCAACTTTATGTTGATACTCTCTTTTCAAATTACTTGTATTCTCAGGCAACCAGTAGACAGGTACTCCCCGTGCTTTTGAGAAGATGGAGCTATTTATGTATTATCTTCTTCTTTTGTATAACTATTTGGTTTCAATATACAATTATGAAACACATGTAAATACTTATACTTTTTAAATACAGTGGTTGTTTGTACTCTGATTACTATAATGCATGTGTTGTGATACTAGAAATGAAGACCTCCACCCCCGGACGTTTCCGCCGTCTGGTTTGGGGGTGTGACATGAAACTTCTTTTCAAACGGTTGGTCTAAGCACGACCTATATTTTGTTCAGATATAAATTTTGGTCATCGGTTCGTAATGATTCCAGTAAACGCTTTTAGTCGGTTAATAGTTTCGGTATCGATTAATAGCGGTTAACTATAATTAGCCCTAATGGTCCAAAGTAAGATAAAAAAAAGTAGGTCACTCAAAAAAGTCAAAATAAGAAAGTGCATTGCTAAAAAATGTGAAGAATAGAAAGTACATTGTCATTACAAAATTGTAGCATACATAGTCTCTAAGATTGCATCCTACCTGTTACAACATCCTACTTAGGGTAAAATATTGCATTAGATGTGCATCATTCCATTACAATATGAGCCATCCGACTAAGATTGCAGCCATCCAATTATGATAATGATTTGCATATATGTTACATTTACAATCATCTTCCTTAGATACTTCTAGGTCCAAAGTAGGCGCACAAGCTGTAAACCAGTTAATTTTTCTAGATCATCTGGTAACTTATTAAAAAGTGTAATAATTTGTTATTCTTTAATGACCATTTGCTATGAAGCTTTTTTAACTATGTAAAAGGTCTAATATAACTATATAAATATAAACTAGAAAGGTTACCCCCGCTACGCGGGGGCCAGAAGCTTTCAATGTTGTTTCCGAATCGACAAATATGACAGACGTAGAAAGTGCAAGGATGAAAAGCTCGTGCTTTGCCCCGGACCGTTTTTTTCATGTTTTTATGAAAAAATGTAAAAGCTTTGACTGCAAGGACCAGAAGTGTCAAAATGGCTAAATATTTAAAGGGGTAGGAATTAGCAACTTTTTAGAAATGGGATCAAAGTTGTCAAACCGTTAAAGTTTTGTGGCCAAACTTTAAATATTAAAAGGTTCCTAAAATATAAAAATATTGATTGCAAGGACCAAAAGTGTCAAAATGGCTAAAAAATGAGGAGCAAAGATGCCAAAAAATAGTGGCGGAGCTACCTAGTAGCCAGGGGTAGCACGGGCTACCCCTCAAAATCATCCGAGAAATATAAAAAAAATATTACAGAGGCGCTACTACTAGTGCTACTCCTAAGATTTTGATGAGGAAGATGAGGAATCAAACGGGCCATTGCCAGCACCGAATCCCTCCTCCATATCTAAATGGTAAGAACCTTTTCCTTTTGTCCTTATGTTTCTGAATCTTTGTGTGCTCCTGAATGTTTTTGGACGACAAGTATCTTAAATTAGGGTTTATGGTCTGAAAGTTCCAGTTCCTTGAAGATGAGAATTGTTTGAAGTTTACAAATCAAGTCTCTTTCTAGTAACAAATTTGATCAGGCATTGAGATTTGAGACAAAGATTCAAAAACAATTCTTCAACAGATCATATGTCTGGTAACAATAAAACCTCGATTCTAGTTGTTTCTTTTTTGTACTTTGTTGAAAAATTATCCTTCAAACGGTTACACTTCTTCAAGAGTGTTTACTACTTACAAGTTGATCATTAAAATCTTGTATGTCTCTTTCTAATGTAATGGGTCTAGCTTCAAATGAAGTTATGAAGTCTTTGAATTTTGCATTCCAAGTGTTTGTGAAAAGTCTTGCTTTGGAATTCAGAAGAATCTCACAAATTATAAGTATATTCTTGATTGTTGTCAATTCTGCATAACTAAATTAGAATTTTGACACAAAATTGATTTTATTTTTTTATTTAACTTTAAATCAAAACTGAATTGTGTATCTATACAGGTGATTCATTGAGTGTATGTTATGGTCTAAAGGTACAAATGCACTCTTAGTAAGTACTACTGATCTAACCCAATCTAATAAGCTTTTTCCCTATTAAATTTTATATCGTCTATTTGATCTTTTTGGGTTCCATTATGTTGTTAGATTAATTGTTTGATGCTCAAGAGGAACTGTTCATGTTTAACAGACCTGGCCCTATAATTTGTCATTAAGATCATATGGGAAAACCACAGCAAAAATGTTTAGTGTGTTAGGAAGCTAGCTCTGATGTCCTAGTATGCTAATTTGTTTGAAAAATATAGGATATGGGAGGTGTTATTTTTCGCCATTATGATCTTTTGAAGATGTAGGTTGTGCAGGATCCCATAAAATGTGTAATTTTTGTGGTTAATTACTTAATTTTGTATTACTTTTTAAATTTTATCGGGAAAAAATATGTGCTACCCCTAACGGAAATTTCTGGCTCCGCCCCTGCCAAAAAACATCCAATTTTACTATTCTTAACTTTGAAGTCCAACAATAGTATATGGATCAATTCTGTCAAAAAATGGCAAGTTCACTGTTCCTAAGATTCATTTCTTTAATATATATATATATATATATATATATATATATATATATATATATATATATATATATATATATATATATAATCTCATGGTAGAAATGATAGGACCTACCCCACCCCAAATTCCTAACATCCGCTTTCTACAAACAATTTCAAAATACCCTTTTTGTACAAACCTTTTGCCAAATACATCAATTTTTGTAAAAAAAACAGTGTTGCAGAAATCAGCTTTGGCGGCCGGTTAATCGGTGATTAATTGCTTGACGGCCTTGATTTGATTACGATTAGGGTGCTTCGCGAAAATTGGTCAAAATTGGTCAAAGTCGGGCTTGGCGGTCCTCAGCAGTCATAGGCGGAAATATTTAAAAATTCAAAAATTTTAATTTTCAAATATTACAACACAGTTTTAAATTTTCAAATTTTTAAGCTTTCAATTTTTAGATATTATATTAAAATTTAAAAAAAATTTAAATTTTAAATTTTTAAATTTTCGAATACTAAAATTTTTAGGAAATATTATTTATTTTTAATAATTTTATTAATAATTTAGGGTCCCTGATTAATCGCCAATTAATCCCCGCCGAGTCCGATTAATCGATTATCGTCAGTCGACCGCCGAGTTGCCGCCAAACGATTTTCACAACCTTTTAAAAAAATAAAGAAATAACAAAATAAAAAATAAAAAATAACGCTTTCTAAAACAACCACAAATAACAGATTGCATAACTGTATTTATATACATGGTTTACTAAATTAAAAATGAATGTTTTTATGGATTTCTTATAACTATAAACGATATGAGAAAAATTCATTTTAGATATAAAAGCAATGTAGTCACGAATAAAATAGAAATAAAAATAACTTTAAAAGTCAGTGTCTCAATAAGGAACAAATATAAAATACAGTATTGTAGTTAGTAGATTTTTCAAAATACAATAACTTAATACAAACTAGGTGGGGAACCCCGGTGTTGCGAGGGTTGGATGCGACAGGTCTTTCAGCAAAATTGAAATATGAACAAAATAACTTTACATAGGGGTAGTTTAGTCACAAAACTGTTAACGATAACAAAAATTATACGTATTTTTTTTTGCTGATAAAATTAGTCAATTTTAACCCAAAAAAAAAAGGATTCGATTTTACACTATATTAGAGTTCTTTTCCTCTGTTTTTTATAAAATTCTAAATATTCTCCTTTATCACACATAGTGGTATTTGATATCACTATGGAGAGGTATGAGGTAATCAAGTAAATCAAATTTCTCATATGGTTAATCAGTAAGAGATTACCAAGTTTCAAACATTTTAAACGATCCAACTAAAGTTTTTAAAATGCATTTTACCAAGTTAATTGTAAACGAAAATTAAATACTAATTTTATGTAATTCACTTAAACACATGATTTTATACCTGGTACATGTTTCTAGCAATCATTCATTTTGTACCTAGTACATGTTTCCACAATATGCAAATCAAAGTATCCACTTTACTGTGATATGATTCTTATTAGTTTTGTAGTACCTATAGTAAAGAGGAATTAATTAGGAGCAAAATTTTTAGCATAACAAAAATCTCCTTACGTCCACAGAACATAGAATGTACTTTCAAATTTGATTTAGAAAAACACAAAGAAAATTATTAGCATCCTACTTGCCGTAAAAAAAAAGAAATTGGACTTCTATCACCTGTATAATTCAATAATTTAGAGACGATTTCAACATATTATTATCCAATGTTGGCAAAGGAATAAAAACAAAATGCAAAGTATATCGCTATTTACTCAATTTATTACTTAAATATATTCAACAACAATTTGAGTTCGAAACCGATAAGATCAAAAAAAAGATTAACTATAAAAACGGTATACAAGAGTTGTGTCATCCGAAATTGTTAAATTCAAAATTTTTTAAGTATAAAAACATTATGCAAGGGCAGTTTCGTCCAAAACTGTTAAAAAAAACTATAAAATTAGTATGCAGGGGCACTTTGGTCTAAAACTTTTAAAAACAATTTTTTTTTAAGTTTAAAAACAATATGCAGGGGCAGTTTGGTCCAAAAATCTTAAAATCAAAATTTTTAACTATAGAAACAGTATGCAGGGGCAGTTTGGTCCAAAAATGTTAGAATCAAAAAATTGTAACTATAAAAATAGTATGTAGGGGCAGTTTTCAGATACATTTTGGTAAATAGTTCTGTAACTGTAAAAGCAGTATGTAACATATAAAATATATATGTTACAGATAATTACCATACGAAGGAAATAGAGTGTTTACAAAGAATAGAAGAGTGATAGGAACGTACTGCTTTTTGAATCTAGCAAACCAATTGAGCCGGCAAAGCAGAATTCAACGGAGAAGGCAAACGTAGGTGGGGTTTCCTGTTGATGTCCTCCAATCTGTAGCAATCGATTCCAAAACTTTGTTAATACACCCGATGAGGCTGATCTAAAACCGATTGATCTGAAACTACCTGATTTGAGTGGATAAAGAATATGTCAGGAAAAAAATCCCGGATTCCCAGACACCGCTATCACCGGCATCGGAGACACCACTGCATAAAAAACAAACAAACGTAGCTTTGGTGGTGTAGGCGACATGCGACGGAGGTGAACAAAAAAAGAACTTACAAAAACTTCAAATGAGGACCAGAATTTCAAAAGGAAAACTTTTTGGGAAAAAAAATGCAAAGAAAAATTTTTAAAGACCAGAAATGAAAAAAAATGGAACGAAAACTGCAAAAGAAAATAAAGACCAAAATTGCAAAAGAAAACCTTTAGAGACGAAATTTGCAAAAAAAAAAATAATGAGCTATAGTAGTAGTGTTTTCGTTTTTTTTTATTTTTCATAATGATTTTGGTCCCTTGATCCTAAAAGACCATTTTGCCCTTGAGACAAAACCCAAAGAAATTATGCCCTTGGGACAAAACCCGAAGATATAGTGTGTCATTTGGAAACCCAAACTATGCAGGGTCATTTTGGACAAAAAAATGTAAAAACCACGATTTGTTTTACTAAAAGAACAGTATGTAATGGCATTTACCTCCCCCACACCCCTCTTTGCATTGAATATGACAACATCTAATTTTATTTTTTGCATCTTATGCTTTCTAGATCTGATGAAAGGAAGAAAAAAATACAAAATGTTACTTTTTACAAACTTTTGTTTCCATATATGCTTAAATGAAATAAACTTAAAACAACAAATTAGTTTTTACCCCATCTTATGGTGTTGCGAGTATGTGTCTATGGTGAGAAAGGTAATACTGAGTTAGGCAATTGTCGATAGGGAAGAAAAAGTGACATCAATAGGCCTTGATAGGCTTAACCCTGTTAAAAATCCAACACTCATAACATTAAATCTTCAAGGTAAAATGTTTTAATAAGGAAAACACATAAAATAAATGTAAAAATGCTAAAACAAAAAAGTAGTTCATGATTTTTTTTCACTTTTGTTTATAGAAGATTATCGGCTATAATGTCCTCAAACATATATTAAAATTGAAGAACATAACTATGACTTTATGTCGATAAAAGAAAATTTTGTGATTCAGCGTGTAAGATGCTATAAGAAGGAAAACTTACCATATATCATGGAATGTAATGAGTAAGAATCATTCCATTCCTCCATCATTAATTTATTCCAGTCTATCAAAGTAAACATATCCTAACAAAATCCAACACAAAACAACAAAATAAGTAAATATTTTAGTAAAATTACAATGGAACTATTATAGTAAGCACCTAAAGTTGTTGTAGACTTCTTCAACTCGGTTTTGGTCTGTGACATAACAACCCCCAAAAATGGAAATTCAGTTTAATTACTCCCTCATCTCTTCTTGTAATGAGTTATAACAATTCCAAAAATCTATAGTCTTTCATATAACAACTCAATAAAAAAAACAAATAATTAGTAACAAAATGTACATGTTTTTTCTGCTTTATTAGTTTCAATCCGACCTATGTTGATGTCCACATCAAAGTTGCATAAGAATGTAGAAAACAGATCAAGTGTCACTCACAAGGAAAATCATCTGATCACATAAGAAAACCCTCATACACAAAAGCCCTGCACAAATGAAGTGACAAAGCAAAAACAGATGAACCAAGCAGAAATCAATCTAAAAAAAAAAATTCCAAGTTGTAACCTGATAGATCCCAGATGAAGAAGATTAAGCAAAAGGCCGACAGCTACCTCCAACAGAACCGACAAATTGACTGTAACTATTTTTAATTTCAAAAACGTTATAAACAGACAAAAAATTAAAAAATATTTTTTTTGTTATTTGGTTTAGACATTTCTTCAAACAGGTGGTAGATATGAAGACACACATAGAAACGAAATTAACATGTAATCGGAAGTAAAATCCACATTGAAATGAAATTAACATGGAAACTTACAGTCATCAAACTCAGAGGTCTGTCGACAGGTTCTTCTCCACTGTTGATAAAGGAATAAAACTAACCCAACAGTGATGCTTGTCTGCAATCGTCCTCCTCCATTCTCGTTTGAGTGATTTGAGTGAGTCCGGTGGAAACGATGGTCTTCATCAAGCCCTAATCTCAGGTGCAGATGAGGCGGCTGATGGTGGTAGTGATCGAGGTAAAAAAAACGACGGCGGTGGCGTTGGCCTCTGACAGCGTTTTCTTGGGCTGCTTCTCCACCTGTGCCGACACCTTCCGTCATCGGAATATTGGAGTGAACTCCTTCCGTCACCGCCTTAGGGGGAAAAAATCAGCAGGAACCGAACAAACAAAACAAACCCGAACACAAACCGAAGATTTTACCTGCAAGTACACAAATGAAGAGAAGAAAGAAAACGAAGAAGATGGATACGACAAAAACTTAAACAAAAAGCAAAGGCGTCGACTATGGCGGAGCGATAGAAGCGAACTCAGCGACCGACTGCACTCTTCGGTGGTATAATAGAGGAATCGACAACTCATAACTCCTATGAGTTCGATTTGTGTGTGGAAGAGTGGAAGGATCGGGAAGTTGAGGAAAAAGAACAGAAGGTTTGGATAAGGAAGGTAGAGACTGGTAGCGGTGGTATACAGTTGATGTGAAGAGAAGGTTTGGATAAGATGCAGCGGAAGGAAGAAACTGGAAGGTGCGATTAACTTACGGGTGTGGGGATAAATGACCAGGAAACCGGAACTGTTAACGAAGCCGATATTGCAACCAAAGGCAAAAACAGGGGCCATTTCACAAAATGACCCAAATATAGTTGAGGGACCATTTCTGCCAATCTATTAGGAACTTTACTGTTCCTTTTCTTCATAACTTTAATATATAATATAATAATAAAGCTACAAAAATAGTACTATCATAAAATAATATACAATGAAATGAAAATATTGTCTCAAATCTTGCAATCAGGTCCATAAGAAGCCCCTACAGTTGCATGGAGTAGTACTTTTGGCGCAAGACTAATTACCACTTGTTTTCCATGTTTTTCATTTCTTCAAAAATATACTATTAACTCCACTTCAATCTGATGTCAGAACACTTACTAGTTATGCTTTGTATTGAGAATAAAGCAATGAATTAAGCTAACAATATCTGGATTACTATAACATTGAATACAAAAGGAATTGAGAGTTGCCTCTTACATTGCAATTATGAAGTGTAAGCTCCTACTTTATCACAAACAATATAAATCCTAACTGGGTTGATAATGAATCGGTCACCTTCTAGTTTGGACAAAATATCTTCCTTTCGTGATTCTATTAAAAAACAACTAAAGAAAAAGACATGTTATGTGATATTATCCAGTAATGTAAAATTAAAAGAAATCCACCATACAGTTTCTGATAAAAGAAATCCATCGCTTTGAAAAAATTTAGCAACCGAATATGCCAAATCTTCAATTAGTTTATAAGGAACTGACCTCCAAACTTGGTTAACCTATATTTTATTTAAAATAAATCAGCAAACCAATCAAATAACAAAAATAAACTTAACAGACAGATGTCCTATTGATTTCTTAAGCAGAATCTTTAGTTTTCACATGAAGTGGTTTTGATATTTCAACCGATCCCTAGATATAATTAAACAAATTCCTCGTTACGCCATGTTTTAGAAAGATTTATGTGCTTTCAAGAAAAAACTGAAAATTAACGAAACAGTCAAAGTTGGCGAGAACATCTCTTATATTTTGCAAAAAGGTTTACCCCCAAAGTGTAAGGATCCGGGAATTTTCTCGATTCCTTGTAAGTTGGGAAACCTTACTTTTCCAAAAGTCATGCTAGATTTAGGTGTTTCAGTCAATGTCTTCCCAATTTATGTTTTTGAAAAATTAAAATTAGGATCTTTAAACAAGATCAGGACAATCATTAAGTTGGTTTGATCATTCAACAGTACACCCAAAAGGTGTGTTGGAAGATGTTCTTGTACAAGTGAATGAACTCATTTTTCCTGCTGATTTTTATATTCTGGACATGGACTATGTGGACGTTTTTAATAAAAACTCAATTATTTTAGGAAGATCATTCATGGAAAATGCAAAAACTAACATTGATGTTTTTAATGGCACACTTTCAATGTAGTTTGATGGGGATGTGGTAATTTCAAAATAAATGAAGAAGAAATTCCAACTAATAAATTTTTTGTTAATTGTATTGGGACCATCAGACCTTTATATGAGCACTACTATGAGTTTTATAATGTTTTTTTGCAAAACTTATTTTTAGAACGAAAATTAGCTCACACAACAAAAGAGCTGGAAAATGGAAAGCTTGGGAGGTGGAAGTAGATATGATTACTGCTGAAGGTGCTGATACAAAGTTGATAGAAGCACATATGCTTGGGGAAGAGGAGAAGATGATTTTTTCTAAGGAAAAATTGGAGAAAAAACTGAAAAGGAAAATGTTGTTGGAAAAAGGAAAAGGAGGAGATAAATGCTGAGAAGAATCTAAAAAGGAAAAAACCCGAAGAAAAGGATGAGATTGTTGGAAAGAGAAGGATAAAAAAAAGTAAAGATATTTAAAAATTTGAAGAAGGACTTAACTGATAAAAATCTAAAGTCTTTCCAGTTTACTGTGCAAGTTCGAGATCTACCAATTTTGCCACATCTGAAGCGATCTGAAGTGACAAAGGAAAAAAATTGAGCTTCAGAGATGTCTCAACCAAACCAGTTGACAATTTGGTTTAGCAAAGTCGAACCAACGACTTTAAAATGGGCGGCTTTTTGGGGTGCAACCCACATAGTTTTAGTTTATTTTTCTACTTTCAATAAATAGGTGGTCGCAGTTCAAAGCAACCTTGGGGAAATCAGAGGATCTTCATAGTTGTTGAAATTCAGATTTTTAACTAACATCTTCATAAAAATCAGATTTTCTGCAAACTTATTAGGTACATTCTTTTCTAGCTGCAACTTTTTTTATATGATTTATTGAGTTGTTCATTCCCCTCTCAGCATAGAGGACAGTGCATCCTTTTAAGCATGGGGAGGGGTTTAGTGCAAAATTTTGCATTTTCGTATAAAAATTTTAAAATTTTCAGGTTTTCAGTCAAAATTTTCAATTTTCCTTTTTACATTTTATTTTCTCCATTTGCATTTGTATATATAAAAAATTCGAAAAAATCCAAAAATATTTTTATTTTATGTATTTCTGCATTATAAAAATATGAAAAAAAACTCAAAAAGATTTTATTTTTAGTTATTTTAGTGTTTATTTTCTACATAAAAAATAAAAAAATCAGAAAAAGTTATATGATATGATGACATTCTTGCATTTGATAGCTCTGTATAAATGGAAAATGAAAGTTCGAAGCCATCAGATCGATAGTGATAAGTTCAGTAATAGTTCTCATAACCAGGGGTCGCAAAACATCGTGATCTGAGACGCTGAATGTAAAATATAAAAAGGATGGCGTACTGAAACAATGTGTGGGCGGTAATAACATTTTCATAATTATTTCCTTCGGAATGTTTAAAAAGAACCTTGCTCGACAATTTTGGACCCACAGAACACGAACCTATTTGTTGACACACGTTATTTTCGTGGTAACAGAGAACCTTACATCAGATCCATACAGTCAAAAGAAAAGAAGGGTACCAATTGTTATATTTGATACTCAAGCTAAAGTTGAAGCACTTAATTGAAGAAATCTCAAGAAATTCACAAAGATGACTGAAGAACTCAAATCCGAAGGCAAAGATACAAAAAAATTCATAGGAGTTGGGCCCTTATAGGTGGGCTCACTGCTTTAGTGAAATCTGATTTGACGTGACGGGTTCTTAAGGATGCGTCGAGCCTGGTTCTTAATTATCTAGTCTTGAGGACATGAAATTATGTAATATGATATTTTCTATTGCAAGGTTAATTAAGGTATAAAGTTTAAATAAAATTTATAATTGGTTTATTGGTTCACACCGTCAATCCTCATCCTGACATTCAGAATCTGTGAAAGATGGAAGGTATTGTAATGATCGTCTATGTAGTGATTCTTTTGGAGCTTCCATCGGTGTTAAGTATGATCATGTGAAGAAAAGAGTCAAGTATTTTTAGTTCAAATTTTTAGTTTCCTTTATTTTGTTCTAAGTTCTTTTAGGTCATCTAGGTATTTCCATTTTGGTTTCAATATTTAATCTTCTTATTACTTGAGGGCAAGTAAGGTTCAAGCTTGGGGAGATTTGATAGGTTCCATTTTACTCATCTTTTAGTGTAGTTTTTATTAACATTTAACATCATATTTTACACATTTGCATGTCATTAGTTTAAATAATGTCTAGACTCGATTTTAGCCATGTCATGCTAAACACCCTAGTTTTCAATTCTGCAATAGACTAGTACTTCTCATGTGATCAGTCATCATATTTGGTTTTCATTGTGTGCTTCTATCTAGTTGTTTCAGTTTTCAGCTTAGTGAACGTTTGATTTTTTAATTCTTGTTAGTGTGATTAACTAGCTAGGGCTTAATCATTCCAGTTAGTTAGTTAATAGAATCTTGAGTAGAAAATATTATTTGCTTAAATCATGCATGATAATGGTTTTAAATAGAGATATATGACAACTTTGAGTGAGTAATGAATGAAACCTACATCCCTTTTTATATGTAAGAGGCGCTTCACGCACACCAAGGAGGCATGTCATGCTGTTAGTCCCTGATCTGCTTGTGTATCTATCAGGTCCGTTTGATGGTGCGGAATCCCAATCAAACGGATGATGTCAGATCAAATAGAAGAGAAGGAGAAGAAGAATAATATGAATCTTGTATATTATTGATTAGAATGAAGTTCCCTTACAAGATTCACACACACTAACACACACTCCCTTTTCTGTATTCCGTACACTCTCTTCTGTTCATCACCCAATTCCTCACACCCCTTTCCCCTATATATACTGGACTGGGCCGCAAATTGGGTTTACGGCCGTAAACGTGTTTACGGCCGTAAACTTTGTTTACGGTCGTAAACGTGTTTACGGCCGTAAACTCAGTTTACGGTCATAAACTCACAACACATATACGATATTACATAACAATACAATTTCCTAGAAAAGCAAAGTATAAACCATATTTTTGACCCAACAATCTCCCCCTTGGTTTATAGCTTTCTTTTCTTTTCTCAAATGACCCAACAAGCTCCCCTTAAAATGTAACTGGCTTTCTTGATAATCTTCATTGGGAGCTTTGGCTTCAGCTTTAATCTTCGAATTCTTCACAACTTCAAGATGAACATGATGAATCTTCAATAATTGACTTCATCTTGAGCAGTTGGAATTTCTTCAGAATTTGGCATTGAACGCACATTGGGTGAGGAGGCTTCTTGATAAGATTCTTGAAAGATGGCGCTTTCAGCTTGAGAATCTTCAGAGAGAATATCAGAGAGAACTAAACTTCTAGATCACTTCAGCAGGTTCAAGATAGCAGCAGACTGACTGAGCAGGCTTCAATGCAATCCGTCACATAATCTTCAATTTCAGCTTCACCTTGCTTCTCGGGTTGAAAGATTGAGTGTCGAAAGAATAATCTTCATTTCTTTCTCCTTCGAATGAAAATTCTTCGATGCTCACGGATGAAACTTTGGCTCAGAAATCTTCGACACAAACTCCATGAGTTTCATCTTCACCTGAATTCACTTTTCAAGACAAAACAAAACTAAAAGAAAACTTAGCACACAAATTAAAACAGAAACAAAAATATTTTTGGATTTTTCATATTTTCTGAAAAAGAAATAAAACAGAAATAACACTATTTTTGGATTTTTAATTTTCTGATTTTTGTTTGGTTTTTAAAATTTTTAATTCTCCCCTAATATTTAAATTAGAAGAAACTATGAACAAATTTAACAAAAATAAAATGATATCTAACTTTAAGAATGATTTGGGATCAAAGTTTTTAGACAGCCTTTATCCGCTTGTCGGTACCTTCTATCTTCACGTCTTTGTCTGGTTGATCGCCGGTATTGTTGTCCACTTAAACACGAAAAATTGTGACAGAATTAGGACATACTATTAGTTACAAGACAATGTGATCCTAAGTTGCTATATAATATTCCTTAAGGACCATTCAGCTGACGATGACCAGGGATATTGTTGCTACCTAAATTGAGCAGCGAGATCTATAGACAATCTGTAAGTGTTCAATTTTAATTGTACTAGAACATGTTTCCCGCTTCCTGATATGCTCCAGTAATCAAGGACTTCCAGAATACTCCTTACATCGGGTGAGCAGACAATTATTAAGAGAGAAGATAGATTTAGAATGCATATGCTATACACCCAGGTCGGATCTCTTCCAATCACGCAGAGGGTGAAACATATGACTAACTGAAGTTTTAGAGGGATTGAGAAGTAGAATGGTGCATATACTGTGTACCAGGTCGAACTGTGAGTCACACAGAGGAGACAGTATATGGCTAACAGATAGAAATAATTGCATATATAGAAGATGCAGAGAGATAGAGTTGCATATGCTACATTCCAGGTCGGATCTTTCGATCACGCAGAGGAGGCAACATATGACTAACAGATAGAAAGAAAGAATATAACCTTCTACAGACCTAACTTATTGGAATTCACCAGTCACCCCATCAATACCGGGATTAAGGACATAATCCGCACATCGAGGAAAAGTTAATCCACAGTTCCAGATACGAGTTCTTTAATATGACAAGTAGATTCCCATATATATCTCCCTTCTCAATCTATCCGAGCGTCGTATTGTCAGGCTAAACGGATCTAACTAGGTCAAGATTTATCAAGACTAAGAAGTTCTTAAGTTCAACTCTGCCTAGTCAAGTCCATTTATAATCTTTCGTGCCTACCGGCGCATCAAACCAGAGCATAGACCCTTCAACTTTGGGTACGCTACGCAGACTCAGATTGCCTGTTATCACTTGATAATATCACTTCCCAAAACATCTCCCTCAAGCACATTTCATAACTAACATATTTTTGGATTTTTGAAACTTTTCTAATTTTTTGTTTTGTTTTTATTTCTCCCCCTAAATTTGTGCATAGGAGAGAAACGAAAGTAAATACGCAAATTTAAACTATCCTAAAACAAAAATTAGTCTTTAAAGCGAATCAGCTTAAGAAAAACTCAGGAGTATAGAGAAGAAAATTCAAACCGTAAGTCACTGATTGAATTTGCATCCAGAAGGTCTAAGAACAGCACGCGTAATCTCAGAACAGATCCGAAAATTCTTCATGTCATTAAGCACTAACCCCGTGTGTGATCCCTTCCTTTCTTCCCTTCCCGCAAAGGACACATACTCTCAAACAATGTTCTGAGTGTTGTACAGTTGAGAGATGTCTCCTATCATGTGCCTGGAACAGCCACTACCAACAAACCGAAGTCTGATGATATGCCTCCATAGCTGCTCCGACACAGAGCGGGATCAGTTGGTCTTTGGAACCCAGTCCATTTTGAAACTGGGTCGACCTTTGTCATCCTTGCACGGTACTCTCTCCCATGACATTCTTGCATTTGATAGCTCTGTATAAATGGAAAATGAAAGTTCGAAGCCATCAGATCGATAGTGATAAGTTCAGTAATAGTTCTCATAACCAGGGGTCGCAAAACATCGTGATCTGAGACGCTGAATGTAAAATATAAAAAGGATGGCGTACTGAAACAATGTGTGGGCGGTAATAACATTTTCATAATTATTTCCTTCGGAATGTTTAAAAAGAACCTTGCTCGACAATTTTGGACCCACAGAACACGAACCTATTTGTTGACACACGTTATTTTCGTGGTAACAGAGAACCTTACATCAGATCCATACAGTCAAAAGAAAAGAAGGGTACCAATTGTTATATTTGATACTCAAGCTAAAGTTGAAGCACTTAATTGAAGAAATCTCAAGAAATTCACAAAGATGACTGAAGAACTCAAATCCGAAGGCAAAGATACAAAAAAATTCATAGGAGTTGGGCCCTTATAGGTGGGCTCACTGCTTTAGTGAAATCTGATTTGACGTGACGGGTTCTTAAGGATGCGTCGAGCCTGGTGCTTAATTATCTAGTCTTGAGGACATGAAATTATGTAATATGATATTTTCTATTGCAAGGTTAATTAAGGTATAAAGTTTAAATAAAATTTATAATTGGTTTATTGGTTCACACCGTCAATCCTCATCCTGACATTCAGAATCTGTGAAAGATGGAAGGTATTGTAATGATCGTCTATGTAGTGATTCTTTTGGAGCTTCCATCGGTGTTAAGTATGATCATGTGAAGAAAAGAGTCAAGTATTTTTAGTTCAAATTTTTAGTTTCCTTTATTTTGTTCTAAGTTCTTTTAGGTCATCTAGGTATTTCCATTTTGGTTTCAATATTTAATCTTCTTATTACTTGAGGGCAAGTAAGGTTCAAGCTTGGGGAGATTTGATAGGTTCCATTTTACTCATCTTTTAGTGTAGTTTTTATTAACATTTAACATCATATTTTACACATTTGCATGTCATTAGTTTAAATAATGTCTAGACTCGATTTTAGCCATGTCATGCTAAACACCCTAGTTTTCAATTCTGCAATAGACTAGTACTTCTCATGTGATCAGTCATCATATTTGGTTTTCATTGTGTGCTTCTATCTAGTTGTTTCAGTTTTCAGCTTAGTGAACGTTTGATTTTTTAATTCTTGTTAGTGTGATTAACTAGCTAGGGCTTAATCATTCCAGTTAGTTAGTTAATAGAATCTTGAGTAGAAAATATTATTTGCTTAAATCATGCATGATAATGGTTTTAAATAGAGATATATGACAACTTTGAGTGAGTAATGAATGAAACCTACATCCCTTTTTATATGTAAGAGGCGCTTCACGCACACCAAGGAGGCATGTCATGCTGTTAGTCCCTGATCTGCTTGTGTATCTATCAGGTCCGTTTGATGGTGCGGAATCCCAATCAAACGGATGATGTCAGATCAAATAGAAGAGAAGGAGAAGAAGAATAATATGAATCTTGTATATTATTGATTAGAATGAAGTTCCCTTACAAGATTCACACACACTAACACACACTCCCTTTTCTGTATTCCGTACACTCTCTTCTGTTCATCACCCAATTCCTCACACCCCTTTCCCCTATATATACTGGACTGGGCCGCAAATTGGGTTTACGGCCGTAAACGTGTTTACGGCCGTAAACTTTGTTTACGGTCGTAAACGTGTTTACGGCCGTAAACTCAGTTTACGGTCATAAACTCACAACACATATACGATATTACATAACAATACAATTTCCT
The DNA here is from genome assembly GCF_052849685.1 of Lactuca virosa. NCBI lineage: Eukaryota > Viridiplantae > Streptophyta > Magnoliopsida > Asterales > Asteraceae > Lactuca > Lactuca virosa. The sequence continues at coordinate 259,389,406 of NC_136434.1, forward strand.
AGAAAAGCAAAGTATAAACCATATTTTTGACCCAACAATCTCCCCCTTGGTTTATAGCTTTCTTTTCTTTTCTCAAATGACCCAACAAGCTCCCCTTAAAATGTAACTGGCTTTCTTGATAATCTTCATTGGGAGCTTTGGCTTCAGCTTTAATCTTCGAATTCTTCACAACTTCAAGATGAACATGATGAATCTTCAATAATTGACTTCATCTTGAGCAGTTGGAATTTCTTCAGAATTTGGCATTGAACGCACATTGGGTGAGGAGGCTTCTTGATAAGATTCTTGAAAGATGGCGCTTTCAGCTTGAGAATCTTCAGAGAGAATATCAGAGAGAACTAAACTTCTAGATCACTTCAGCAGGTTCAAGATAGCAGCAGACTGACTGAGCAGGCTTCAATGCAATCCGTCACATAATCTTCAATTTCAGCTTCACCTTGCTTCTCGGGTTGAAAGATTGAGTGTCGAAAGAATAATCTTCATTTCTTTCTCCTTCGAATGAAAATTCTTCGATGCTCACGGATGAAACTTTGGCTCAGAAATCTTCGACACAAACTCCATGAGTTTCATCTTCACCTGAATTCACTTTTCAAGACAAAACAAAACTAAAAGAAAACTTAGCACACAAATTAAAACAGAAACAAAAATATTTTTGGATTTTTCATATTTTCTGAAAAAGAAATAAAACAGAAATAACACTATTTTTGGATTTTTAATTTTCTGATTTTTGTTTGGTTTTTAAAATTTTTAATTCTCCCCTAATATTTAAATTAGAAGAAACTATGAACAAATTTAACAAAAATAAAATGATATCTAACTTTAAGAATGATTTGGGATCAAAGTTTTTAGACAGCCTTTATCCGCTTGTCGGTACCTTCTATCTTCACGTCTTTGTCTGGTTGATCGCCGGTATTGTTGTCCACTTAAACACGAAAAATTGTGACAGAATTAGGACATACTATTAGTTACAAGACAATGTGATCCTAAGTTGCTATATAATATTCCTTAAGGACCATTCAGCTGACGATGACCAGGGATATTGTTGCTACCTAAATTGAGCAGCGAGATCTATAGACAATCTGTAAGTGTTCAATTTTAATTGTACTAGAACATGTTTCCCGCTTCCTGATATGCTCCAGTAATCAAGGACTTCCAGAATACTCCTTACATCGGGTGAGCAGACAATTATTAAGAGAGAAGATAGATTTAGAATGCATATGCTATACACCCAGGTCGGATCTCTTCCAATCACGCAGAGGGTGAAACATATGACTAACTGAAGTTTTAGAGGGATTGAGAAGTAGAATGGTGCATATACTGTGTACCAGGTCGAACTGTGAGTCACACAGAGGAGACATTATATGGCTAACAGATAGAAATAATTGCATATATAGAAGATGCAGAGAGATAGAGTTGCATATGCTACATTCCAGGTCGGATCTTTCGATCACGCAGAGGAGGCAACATATGACTAACAGATAGAAAGAAAGAATATAACCTTCTACAGACCTAACTTATTGGAATTCACCAGTCACCCCATCAATACCGGGATTAAGGACATAATCCGCACATCGAGGAAAAGTTAATCCACAGTTCCAGATACGAGTTCTTTAATATGACAAGTAGATTCCCATATATATCTCCCTTCTCAATCTATCCGAGCGTCGTATTGTCAGGCTAAACGGATCTAACTAGGTCAAGATTTATCAAGACTAAGAAGTTCTTAAGTTCAACTCTGCCTAGTCAAGTCCATTTATAATCTTTCGTGCCTACCGGCGCATCAAACCAGAGCATAGACCCTTCAACTTTGGGTACGCTACGCAGACTCAGATTGCCTGTTATCACTTGATAATATCACTTCCCAAAACATCTCCCTCAAGCACATTTCATAACTAACATATTTTTGGATTTTTGAAACTTTTCTAATTTTTTGTTTTGTTTTTATTTCTCCCCCTAAATTTGTGCATAGGAGAGAAACGAAAGTAAATACGCAAATTTAAACTATCCTAAAACAAAAATTAGTCTTTAAAGCGAATCAGCTTAAGAAAAACTCAGGAGTATAGAGAAGAAAATTCAAACCGTAAGTCACTGATTGAATTTGCATCCAGAAGGTCTAAGAACAGCACGCGTAATCTCAGAACAGATCCGAAAATTCTTCATGTCATTAAGCACTAACCCCGTGTGTGATCCCTTCCTTTCTTCCCTTCCCGCAAAGGACACATACTCTCAAACAATGTTCTGAGTGTTGTACAGTTGAGAGATGTCTCCTATCATGTGCCTGGAACAGCCACTACCAACAAACCGAAGTCTGATGATATGCCTCCATAGCTGCTCCGACACAGAGCGGGATCAGTTGGTCTTTGGAACCCAGTCCATTTTGAAACTGGGTCGACCTTTGTCATCCTTGCACGGTACTCTCTCCCATGACATATCCTGTTTATCACAAACAGAAGATGAAGAAATATTAGAGTCATTAGTTGATTTGGGAGAGTGAGCCTGTGGAACCCATTTGTAGTTGGGTTTAACCCATTTCTTTTTCGATCTGATGGGTGGCTCAGCACTTGATTTGGAACTTGAAGCCGATCTTCGAGATGACTTTGATTTTGGCTTCACGGGAGCATCTCTTGGATTTGGCTTCTTGGCCGACATTCCCTTCTTGTCCTTTGGATTTTGATTCTTGGCCTTCTGCGCGTTCCAGTCATCATGGTCTGAACATGACCTTGAGGGGTTTCTTTTGAAGTATCTCCCTCTTGGCGCATTCTCCCAGCCTTGTGCATAGTATGGAACATATGCGCGATTAGGACAATTTCTGGCAATGTGTCCAGGTGTTCCACAGTGAAAGCAAGTCTGCTTCTTCACGTAGGAGTTGTTTCTTCCTGCCCCTGGTGGCGTATCCATGCCTTGTCTCTTGCTTTTACCACACGCACAGTTACAGCAGGCACTCTGTTTCACTGGAATTGGTGGCCTGTATTTCTGAACAGCAGGTTGATTAGAAGCAACTGAGTTCGAAGCAACAGATTTAGGGCTCAAGGAGATGTTGGTTTGTTCAATGGTGTTCTCCTTGTTCTCATCCTCTTCTACTTTACCTGCACATGAAGCAGAAACATTAGTATTTTCAACCTGAATACCTCCTGACACAAATGCAGCTGGTTTGCCATATTGAAGATGTGCCTCCCTGTCAATTTCTTCCTTTGTCGTAGGGATGGATGTGTAGTTATGATTGAAAGGTGGAGGAACACTATCATACGCTAGACCCTTGTTTTGATTATCTTTGAATTTTAATTGGGTTTCAAATAAGGACTCGACTGTCTTACTTGACGCAGTATAATTTTTGAAACTAACATCTGTTTTTCCACACTTAATTTTCAAAGCGTCAAGTTCTTCGGTTACAGCATCAAGTTGTCTCTTAATATAGTCATAATTTTCACACTTGTTGCTGAATTCTTCCTGAAGCTTCCTAAAGTCCTTTATTTTTGTTTCTAATTGGGCCTTTAGGGGTTTCTGTCCTTTCCTGAGTTGATAACCTTCATATCTCAGGTCCTCAACTTCTCTTTTTAATAAATCATTATGTTCACGAAGAAGTTTAATCGTAGCTTCACATGATTGAGAACATGAAACTTCATTGACCGGAAGGTTTGCGGAACTCATTGTTTTTCGATAATTCATAGCGTCAAGTTCTTCAATTATATCAGCAAGACTAAGACGATTGAGATCTTTTGTCTTCTTGATGTCAGCCACGTTCATATCCCACGATTTCGGAAGTGCATTAAGCAGCTTTTTGTTTATCTCAGATTTAGTCAAGAAGATCCCAGCTATATTCATCTCAGTAGTAAGTGTAGTAAATCGCTTCAACTGAGCTTCCAGGGTTTCTCCAGGGATATAATCGAACATGTTGAAATTTTGTCTTAACATATCCTGACGACTCACTTTCATGTCTTCAATTCCCTCGTAAACTTCAAAAACTATTAAAAGTCAAATTTAAAGAATCAAACCGAAAACCTAAATTTGAAAATTTAAAAGTCAAACGAGAAAGTCAAAGTTTAAAGTCAAAGGTCAAATTTTAAAAGTCGCTGCGAAGCGAGGTGAAGAAGAAGCTGCGAGGCGAGGCTGCTGCGAGACGATGCGATGCGAGGACGAGGCCGAGGCGAAACGAGGACGAGGCTGCGAGGCGAAGACGCTGCTGACCGAGAAGGTGTGCGAACCGGAAACCCTGCTGGACCGTACACGTGCGAGCCGTAAACCGCCGGGCCGCAAACCCCGGATTGTAAACTCCGGACCGCAAACTCCGGACCGTAAACCTCGGACCGTAAACTCGCACCGTAAACCTTGGACCGTAACCTCGGACCGTAAACTCCGGACCGTAAACCTCGGACCGTAAACTCCGGAAAACCCTAGCTGCAGCCGCCGCCGACCGTAAACACTTCGGAAATCGCTGTTCTTGACGAAAAACAGCGTTTCTGCCCCTTTTTGCTCCAAAACTCGACCAAAAACTCGTTTTTAGGAAAAATGCAAAGAAGAAACCCCCCTTATTTTGCCACGATCTATCCAAAAACGCAAGAATCCTTCAAAAATAAGATCAAATAAGCTCTAGATCTGACAAAATTGACTGATACAATCCAAGCTCTGATACCAATTGTAAGGTCCAAATATGGATCTTTACCAGTAGTTAAGCAACAATCAATCACAGAATAAGAATAAGATGAAAAGAAATCAAGCTTGCACACGATTATATTGAGAAAATCGTCTGGTACAACTCGATAGGGCTCTATGGCATCAACAACCACTAAAAGACTAACACCTCCTCTATATATACAAGACACGAGCATAAACTGGGTTTGCGATCGTAAACAGAGTTTACGGTCGTAAACGTGTTTACGGCCGTAAACACAGTTTACGGTCGTAAACACACAAAAAGTTCAACAATCAACAAACAACCCATAAACACTATAACAGACTCATTCTGAACACAAAACAATGAAAGCCTAGACCAAACCATTTCCAGGGTCCTTCTATCTCCCCCTTGGTTTGGTTCTAGCTTAGACTCAATCCTTGTCGACCACCAGAACATCCGACGTTCCCATCGCTCCATTCCACATCTTCTTTTCAATGATCTCAGCCACCATCGCCGTGTATTCTTTCGCCGCGGGCTCGAATATTGTTTCAGCCACCTTAATCTGCTGAGTAGCAAGATGATGAATGTCCCATTTATGAAATTGAAGCAAGTCCCTTTTCTCATAGAGACGGATGCAATCATCTTTAAGCTTGATTTTTCAAAAAATCATATCTTGTTCATACGAGCTCTGTATTTAACGTTCTTTATATCCACATGTAGTTATCGACGAGACTACAACTTTCATTTAGACTTCGTTGGCTAATTTTCACTTTATTTTTAAAGCTATATTTTTAACAGACTTAGACTGTTAAAGTCCATATAAAAGTCATAACTTTTTCATACGACATCCGTTCTCGACTCTCTTTATATCAACATATAGGTATTGACGAGATCTTCAACTCTCATTTATATTGTTTTTCCTAAAAATCGAATGATCTTAATTTTGGTTTCTATGTTGCACATTGCTACGCTAAAACTTCTAAACATCATAAATTCCTCATGTGAAGTAAGATTTAGGGGTTTTTTATATGTACGCTCACAGTTGTATGACTACTACAATTTTTGTTTAGATTACTTAGGCTAATAAGCAATCTATCTCTGATTCATAGCTTACGACTTGCTTTGTGTATACGAGTTAACCCAAATCTTTGAATAATTATAACTTCTCCATACGAAGTCAGATTCGAGCGTTCTATATATCTACGGAAATCATATTCACGTTTTCTACATGTTTATGATGATTATTTGCTAAATTATGACAACCCGAAACTTCTACCTGGTACATCTAGTCAATAAATCTAAGTTAAACTCGTTTCTGTTAACTTCTAGCACTAGTTAAGGGTTCATTTAAGTGTTCTACGCTTGGGTACAGTCAAGGTTGAAGTTTGGAATGAGTCAGCAAGGCGTATAGTAGTAAAACCGGGCCATACACCCCTTTTGGAGGAGTGTGCGGCCGCACACATGGGTGTACGGCCGTACACACCCCTCATAGCCACACAACCACCCCTATATAAAGGGTAGACCCATTTCCTTTCATTCCTTTAACATCCTGGCAGCACACAACACCTTTTCTCTCAAGACTCTTCAACCGCAAACCCTCCCAAGGCTTAAAAACGTGAGTAATCCATCCCTTAGCTTGTTGTGCTTGAAAAACCACTTAATCTAAGCCTAGAATCATTGAGTCCCGTCATGTTCTTCATCTCTTTGAAGGAGTGCGGCCGCACACCCACATAAGGTGGCCTCACACTCCTAAAAGAACCTCTAAAGTGAGAGTTGGACTTCCATCTTCGAGTTAAACATGACCATAGCCTTGCTGCACCTTAGAATTGGCTTTTTGGACACAAATATGTAAGGTGTACGACCGCACACGCCTGTGTACGGCCACACACACCCTTGTGCGGCATCACAATCATGTGTGAGGTAGCAAACTCCCTTGTGCGGCAGCACACTCATGTGTGTGCGACCACACACACACCCTAGGACCACAAACCAATTTTTAAGACCCTAAACTTGTACTACAACTAAGTATGGACCTAGAACACTTCATGGATGCAAGTATGGACCTTGAAAACACCTAAAAAGCACCTTCCATCATGAATGTACGGCCGCACACCCATGGCCGTACACACCTTTAAGGTGGCCATACACCTCCCTCATGCAACCCTTTAAGGTTCTAGCACTTAGTGTAAGTAGTCCCAAGTTCTTAGAGTGGTTCTCCATCACATTTAGTATAGAAATACCTTCATTTGACTCCTTTATGTGTCATTACATGTTAATTAGGATCAAATCGTGTTCAAGGCTTCACTTGAACATCCGGCATTCCGTATCGATCTTTCATTCAAATCACCCGAGGTGAGTTCATACCCCTACATTTTCTGTGTTTTTAATGTTTTCAGGGGAGGAATACAAGCCAAACTCAAAGTATTTTACTTATTAATACAGTCCAATGATTTCCACGTTTAATAACACATTCGGATATTTTATCCTTTTTTGTAATATGTTGAGCATAAGGGAAACTTTTATTTTAGAAATCTAACTTCATAGCTTACAGAAAGGTTTTTCCAAAGCATTTTCCATATCAACTATAATAAACTATAATGGGTATAGTTTGGGATAACCCTCTAGGCACTTTCTACCAAATCAGATTTCATGGATGAATATGTATAAGCTATGGCAAATTTAGTTTATGTTATATATTTTCTCAGGAGTATAAAGTACTATTATTCAAGGATAATTACTGTTTTATACTGTTTCTCGCTACTAAACTAGATTATACAGAATTGTGAGGCTCTACTTCAATATTGTACCCTTAGGTGTATAGGGTTAAATCCTATCTCAGTATAACCAGAGTCTCCTGGAGGGAGAGCGTGAGATTTGTGAATAGATCTATTCGGGACTGACAATCCCACACCAGAGTGCTAGCTACAGTTAGGCAGGTACGCCTGTGGTGGACAAATGTCATTTAGCTTAAACGCCTGAAGAACGTTATAAAGGTCTCTAGGTCATATCAAGTATGGTTATACGACTCGCAAATAAGTATAAACTAACTTTGGTTTACCAACTCTCTTCTTCATTTGTTTTGTTTTGAGTAATAAAACTACTTTTATATATACTGATAGTAATCAGGGATTTCTAAACTTACACCTCTACCTCTAGGACGGATAACCTGTTTTAGGGAAAATATAGGATTTTCCCGGGATAACACCGGCTTTTCTAAAACTGATGATTTATTATTCTACTAACGAATATTCATATTCATTCCATGACCCCTTGGATTGTGCATATCTAGTATGAACCGAGAAGTCATGGAAGGAATGGGTTTTCAAACACGCTTTTCATAAGAAAATATAGGAATTTCTTGAGGAACACTTTTCAAAAGGATTCAAAGAACATTTTTCCACCAAAACTAAATGCTTATGAACTCACCAGCTTTATGTTGATATTCTTTCAAAACTGCTTGTATTCTCAGGGAATTAGTAGGCAGGTACTTTTAGGAGTTCGGAGAAGTCGGAGCGTTAGAGTCACGTCTTTCCATTTTACTTTTGATATGAACAAAACTATGTATTAAACAATGTAAACCTTTTTCATATATGTATTCAATGACTGGTTGTGTTTACTATGCTTGCTATGATACAATTGTTGTGATACTATGCATAACGTCAACCACCCCCGAACGTTTCCGCCGTTCCGGTTTGGGGGTGTGACAGATTGGTATCAGAGCTATTGTTTATAGTGAACTAAGTATACCGAACCTTACATGGTATACAACTATAAACATTAAGGGGCCTAAGTGATCTAAACTAAAAGTATACTTTCAAAAATACAAGTATTTTTATAAAAGTATATAAGTATACCCGAGTATAAGAATCAGTATCATAAGTAGAACAAAACAAAAGTATTTGGATGTTGGACATTGCGGTTAAACCTGGGCAGTTATGTAATCATGTCTAAGATCAATATAGCCTGATTAACTATATTCATTCGAGACATGACCAACATGTGTTTGGGAGTGACCGTGGTGTTGCAGCAAACCTAAAACTTACCTAGATACCAGAAGAGTTCTAGAACCAAACGTAAGGGTTAAAATACTATAGGAGTATTTTAGGGTGCTATAACGACCGAACCAGAAACTTACCCAAGAATCCATCCCTCAAGAATCAATCATGTAACTATAATACATTGGAAGTATTATTAGATTCGATGCCTAATGTCACAACTAGGAATTTTGATACGCTGTAAACACTAAACAAAGAGTGACATTGTATTTAAACTTGAAAACATGTATTGTGTTAAATCAATGACAACAAAATTCCTATACAAGCATTCAAATAGTCAACAAAGATTGGAAACCCTAAAAATCCCGATTTAAGTCCATTTTGGACTAGGATTTTCTTATTGGGCCTAATGGACCGATAAGCTTCTAAATTGACTATTTTGGGCTTAGAACTCTTAAATGGACCCTAATTGGACCCATATGCATGAAACTTAATATTTTGGGCCTTATAAGCCTAAAAGGAACTAGGATATATTCAATGGGCCTTATTGGGCCATAACAAATTTAAATAGCCCTAATGGGCCATAAAACTCTTTCCTTGACTTATTTTGGGCCGTGAACCCTCTCCAAATACCAATTGGGCCAAAAATCATCTAATTGGACCAAAATATGGACTTAAGCACAAAAAGGCCCAATTCCTTTTCTTTCTTCTCCTTCTCTCGGCCCAACTACACAAATGGGGGGGGGGGGGAAGAGTTGACTTTCCTACATGCCATCTCACAATTACACATAGGATATCCATGCAACATCTCATACTTCCAAGCACCTATCACTTCACACTCTCTCTTCTCCCCTCTCTTTTCTTCTTCGGCCGAGAACACATCACACACACTCACACTCTTCCAAATTCTCTCAAACACTCACAAGAACATCCTTATACTTTCCCTCAAAATTTCGAGAATCACAAAGGCTACAATGAGATCTTTTCTTAATATCACAAATCTTTGGTAAGTTGTTGCTTGATCCATACTTTAACTTCTTGATTTCCTTAAAAATCTTCCCTTAACTCATACAAAATTCGTGATCTTGCCTCTTAGAACACATCTAAGCCAAAAATCCACCAAGAAGCTTGTTAGGCCGATAATAGCATCAAACTTCTTCCATTCTTCTTCAAAACCGAACCCACAAACTCAAGGTGAGTTCATACCCCTCTTTTTTCAGTTTTCATAAGTTTTATGGGGGAGAATACAAGTAAAATGTGTAGATCTATGTGTATGTGTATGCTATGTATGATTTTATGCATGTATGTGAGATTATATGTGTTTATGTGGTAAATATGTAACAAAAAGGGAAGAAATCACGAAATCTATGGCATAATAAGGAAAACAAACATGATCTATGAAATATTACACTAAACAAGTCAAGAATATTATCCTCTAAGATTATGATAAACACATTTCAACATAAAACCAATTTTTGGGCTTAAATTGTCAAATAAACAAAAGTTGGGTTAAAAATTGCCTTTCACGGTTTTCTTAAGGGTCAAAAGAGTGAAAACAGTTAAAATAAATGTTTTTATGAATACTATGCTTTTCAAAGGACTTGAAATGTAAATTGTAGCTTAATGGGCTAATTTTTGGGCCTTTCGGCCCATTAAGCCCAAATTTGCGAAAAACATGATTTTCAAGGGGCTGAAATGATAAATTCCTCAAAACAGGGGATAAAAAGTTAAACAAAACTATTTCAAGGGTTAAAATGCTTTTCTTTTCCAAAAAGGATCAAAATTGTAAAGTTTTTGCAATTTGGGCCAAAATTGTAAAAGTTGCAAAAAGTTTGGACTTTAACCGAAAAACACTTTTCTGGAAGGGCTGAAACTGCCAAAGAATACGTTATGAGCTAAAAATATCACTTGAACAAGTCTATGGGTCAAATGTGTCAAGAAAATGGTTTAAGGGCTAAAATGTCTTTTTTATATATATATATAAGGGACTAAAATTGTCATTTTTGTTAAAGAAAGGCTGAAAAGGTCAAAACCAACATTTTGAACCAATTATTTTATTGTTAAGATAATTGAATCAAAAATACCAAAAACTACAACTCATGAAAATAGAAAGATGAATATATGTATAATTCCAAAATCGTTATAAACAACCGAACGGCCTCGTGCGAATCCAAAAATATCAATCGTTCAATCAAACCTTCCAACAATTATACAATACCAAAAACAAGTAAACATTCAAAACTTTGGGCTTGAAAGCTCCAATCATGCTTGTTGGGCCTTTGTGATCCATTAACATGATTTTGGGCCCAAGGGATAATAATAATAAATGTTATTGGGCCTTCTATGACCCAATTTCATATTAAAGGGACCCTCAATGGCTTTTAAGTGCTATTGGGCCTTAGTGACCCATTAGCATTGCTAGTAAGGTCCAAGTAATCAAATGCGAAATGGGCCAACGTGTCCTTCGTATACCCAACAGCCTAAAATAACTCACGAAAGTCGCAGGACCTTGTATTCCTCTTCTCCTTGTTTGTTAGGCTTATGTGTAATCAAAGTAAACAAATTTAGGTCGTTAATCCATAGTAATCAATGTTGTTTGGATTAAGTGAGTAGTAACGGGCGACACCTCTAAGGGTCGTTCGTATTCTGTAGTTATAACTAGTCATTATCATCCATGGTTATAACGACTCGCATAATTAATTAATCCAATACCATCCGAGAAATCAAGGAAGAGTAATCAAAATCAGTCGTTGTGACGGTATAGCAATTTGAAAAACAATTATATTTTATGTTATCGGAAAACATCGGGTTTTTCGAGGACATCAATACCACTCGCTTGTATTTTTCTATAACTATAATACCAAACTCCCTTTTATACACGTTTTGAAATCATTCATGCATCAACTTATGGATCTTCACACTTTGGTAAACAATTGTCTTTTTAGAAAATATCGGATTTTCTGGGTTTTATAAACTACACAAATCATTTTTATCACAACCCTGCTTATGAACTCACCAACATTTCATATGTTGACGTTTTTCAAAATAACTTGTATTCTCAGATAACAGGTAAGCTGCAGGGTAATATCAAGTATGTTAGGAAGCTATGTTTTGAAAACTCTTAAACAACTTATGTTATGGATGTGTAATATTTAAAACAATGTACTGGATGTGAACAATATCAGTTGTAATGTATTGATGCATGGTGATGTTTATGTTATGATTCATGTATATTCATTGTGATGATATTCAATTTAAGTCACGCGAGCACTCGGACGTTTCCGCCGTCTGGTTTCGGGGGTGTGACACCTAATAACTATCCCTTTACCCCTATCTCGCGTAGATAGCATGGCCGGATTCCATCTCCCTGGCGACCCGTACTTTCCCAACCAAGGAGATGATGGATGGCTCGAGCCAGCGCCAGAAGAGAACCATGAGATTTCTTTGGACGATGACTTCGCCAAACCATTTCCTGAAGAGACTGACTCAGAACCCGAAGTCGAGAATCTGCCTCAAGTAGCCCCGATACCAAATCCTAACCCCCGACTTGAGTTCGAAGGCCCAACGCCTATGTGGGTCGGAAGCCTGGATAGATGGAGTCACGAAAAAGGCCAACCCCGCCCGTACGATGGGGATTGCCGCTTCTACAATGTGAATGAGGGAGGCTCCGCAGACAGAGCCCTTCCAATCATAGTCAGCCGAGTGGCCCGTAACGTTGAACTAAACGTGGCGGCCATTCAGCGAACTGTGGAGCTTGAGGCAGACTCGGATGCCAACACAAACCGCATTCGCAATCTTGAAGTTGCTCATGGGACAATTATGAGGGACAATGAAGCTCTGCAACGAGAGCTAGCTACCACTCGAGCTGAGGTCATAGAGCTCCGAGCACGCCAATCAGTATACGAGAGCCGCCTGCTTGACATGGAGCGCCAGTTGGCTAACTTAAGGATCCGCCCGAGGAGTGCCCGTCGCCGATAGGAGAATACTCTACTCGTCCTTCCTTTTTGGTCTAAGGAATAACTTTCTTATCTATGTTCTGAGTAGTTCTTTTCTGTAAACATCTCTGTCTTTCTTGTTGGCAAGATGTCCTCTGTATTAGTATGATTTAGACCTACTTTTAGGTCGAGGTTTCCAAAATATATGTAATCTCAGTTTCAATATTAGTGGCAACAAGCATTTATCAGTTGAATATTATCATTGTCAAAAGTATACCTTTGATCGGTAGCATGTAAATTAAGCAACTTTATCAAAGTCCTATCACCGTCTCGTCCTCAAAGCATGTGTCATAGGAAGTACTCTTATCTTAGGAACGATCATTCCTTTTCCCCATCAATTTCATATCAGTCTCCATAAAAAGCTACAATGTCATAATAAGCATGAGATGATTGAGCCCCAAATCGTGTTGATGTCCCTTACATTCGAAAGGGCGACTCGTCTCAATCTTTCCCTATGACAAAGTCCTCACTGGTTATAGTGATAAAAATTGTTCGAACCTTCGTATCATTTCCTGCGCCAAAGCCCAGAAGTATCTGCGAAAGGGATGCCCTGCATTCCTGGCTCATGTTGTAGATGAGACGCAAGAAGTTAAAGACCTCGAGAGCATCTCTGAAGCCTGCAAATTTCCTGATGCCTACCCCGAAGACACTCCAGGGAATTTCTTCCGAGTGTCAAGTTGAATCTCGTATCGACTTGATCCCCGGAACTACCCTTATAGTTAAATCTTCGTATCGTCTAGAGCCGACAAAAATGTGAGAGTATTCAGCCAGCGCAATGAGCTGAGAAACAAGGAGTTCGTAAGTTTATTGTAGCTGAACTTTATTGTGTTCGAATCTTTTCTATTCTTGCTAGGACCACATCATGGGGATGTGGGTCGAATCAATGAGAGCCACATAGCAAAACGGGAAATAATAATCCATAGATAAACATTTAGGATACATCCGGAGGCAACCATCGTTGCTCACAAGCTTCTTTTCTTGACATGTAGCAGATCATGCCTCCGAATAAACGTAACCAACCCACCGGTAAGACGCCAATCCTCCAGATGGACTCAGCTACGTTCCAAGCTACTGTTACAGCAGCCGTAGCAGCCGCCCTAGCTGTTCTTAACGCTAACAACCCAAATGTGGGTGGAAGTGTCAATGGGAATCCAAATCTTGGTGATAACCAATTTCAAAAACAAGTGCCCACTAGGAAGGACACGCCTGATTTCCGACCTAACATCCTAAAACGAAAGTTCAAAGGGAGTTGTTCAACCCAAAGACCTACTGAGAGGCAACGAATTGGGACAGTCAGTACCCCAGTCACTCCTACTGTTCCAACACCAACCATACCCTACTGTGGAAATCTTTCGCAGTGCAGCAAATGCAACTACCATCATCATGGAGTCTGCCGAGTGCTGCATTGAACTAGATGCAACAGGAAGGGACACACCGCCCGCAGTTGTAGGACCCTAGTCAAGTTTATCACTCCGACTACCAATGTTGGGACAAGTCCAACCTGTTACCTCTGTGGAAGTGTAGGACATTTCAAAAGAGACTGCCCAACAGAGAAGAACAATGAGGAAACAGGAGGAGTCTGACCTCAGAGAATGAGGAAGCATCAAAGAACCCTGCTATGTTTTGGTATGTTTTCGAAAACCCCAATAATTGCTCATAATTGTGATTTCTTTCTCGTCCGGATTAAATCACGAAATCCTTATAAGGTCTAAAGCCCTAATGAGTAAATCATGATAGCTTAGTGAATACGGTAGGTTCAGTTGTAGTTAAACCTGGCTTGTGTACACCAAACGATCATAGAAGAGATCTAGTAAGAACCATTTCATAAAAGTTCATAGTTTCAAAACATCAGGACCCTTGTGTTAGTAGTACCTGTTAACTTCGAGTCAAACACAGAAAACACCAGAGACATCCATCAAGAGGCATCAATGTTCTAACAAAACGATTCTCCCAAACCAACTTAACGCGCGATTCTACGACATCATCCTGTCTAGTTTGACTGAGTCTATGTATACCAAACCCTTTTGTCTTAAATCGTTCGATCGCAAAACTCTCGTCGCTCGTAACAGCAAACTAGATGCGAACTTCGAAACATTCATCTCTCTTCGAAACCCGAAGGTATTCATGCGAAGAGTATGAATCAGAACCATCGGACACAATAGTGAAGATCCACTGAAACATCTGCCGAGAGCCCGAATACAAGAAGGGGAGACTCACCTGTGTCTACCTTCGAGAAGTAATCCGTTTTCATGGGATACCTGTAATCATTGCCTCCGACCGGGGTAGCAACTTTACCTCGAGAACTTAGCAACATACATCCCGTCTATCACGTGTCGAACCTAAACAAGTATTTGTCTGATGAGACACTTACGATTCCCCACGACAATATCGAGTTAAAAGAGAGTCTACACTTCGTGTAGGAATCATTTGAACTCATGGACCAGGAAGTACAGCGCACGAAACGAACGTCGTATCCGGATAGTGAGGATTCACTGGGATACCAAACGAGGACCTGAATTCACTTGGGAGCACGAAAATCCAAGGAAACAGAAGTACCCCCCATCAGTTCCAAGTCCACGGGTTACATCTTTATTCTTGAATTTCAGGACGAAATTCCCTCTAACGGGGGGATGATGTGAGAACCCGAAACTTCTACATGGTACATCTTGTCAGTAAATCTAAGTTAAACTCATTTCTGTTAACTTCTAGCACTGGTTAAGGGTTCATTTAAGTGTTCTAAGCTTGGGTACAGTCAAGGTTGAAGTTAGGAATGAGTCAGCAAGGCGTATAGTAGCAAAACTGGGCCATACACCCCTTTTGGAGGAGTGTGCGGCCGCACACATGGGTGTACGGCCGTACACACCCCTCATGGCCACACACCCACCCCTATATAAAGGGTAGACCCCTTTCCTTTCATTCCTTTTACATCCTGGCACCACACAACACCTTTTCTCTCAAGACTCTCCAACCACAAACCCTCCCAAGGCTTCAAAAACGTGAGTAATCCATCACTTAGCTTGTTGTGCTTGAAAAACCACTTAATATAAGCCTAGAGTCATTGAGTCCCGTCATGTTCTTCATCTCTTTGAAGGAGTGTGGCCGCACACCCACATAAGGTGGCCTCACACTCCTAAAAGACCCTCCAAAGTGAGAGTTGGACTTCCATCTTCGAGTTAAACATGAGCATAGACTTGATGCACCTTAGAATTGGCGTTTTGGACACAAACATGTAGGGTGTACGACCGCACACGCCTGTGTACGTCCGCACATACCCTTGTGCGGCAGCACACTCATGTGTGAGGTAGCACACTCCCTTGTGCGGCAGCACACTCATGTGTGTGCGACCACACACACACCCTAGGACCAGAAACCCATTTCTAAGACCCTAAACTTGTAGTACAACTAAGTATGGACCTAGAAGACTTCATGGAAGCAAGTATGGACCTTGAAAAAACCTAAAAAGCACCTTCCATCATGAGTGTACGGCCGCACACCCATTGGGCCGCACACCCATGGTCGTACACACCTTTAAGGTGGCCATACACCTCCCTCATGCAACCCTTTAAGGTTCTAGCACTTAGTGTAAGTAGTCCCAAGTTCTTAGAGTGGTTCTCCATCACATTTAGTAGAGAAGTACCTTCATTTGACTCCTTTATGTGTCATTACATGTTAATTACGATCAAATCGTGTTCAAGGCTTCACTTGAATATTCGGGATTCCGTATCGATCTTTCATTCAAATCACCCGAGGTGAGTTCATACCCCTACATTTTCCGTGTTTTTGATGTTTTCAGGGGGGAATACAAGCCAAACTCAAAGTATTTTACTTATTAATATAGTTCAACGATTTCCACGTTTAATAATACATTCGAATATTTTATCCCTTTTTGTAATATGTTGAGCATAAGGGAAACTTTTATTTCTGGAAATCTTACTTCATAGCTTTCAGAAAGGTTTTTACAAAGCATTTTCCATATCAACTCTAATACACTATAATGGGTATAGTTTGGGATAACCCTCTAGGCAGTTTCTACCAAATCAGATTTCATGGATGAATATGTATAAACTATGGCAGATTTAGTTTATGTTATATATTTTCTCAGGAGTATAAAGTACTATTATTCAAGGATAATTACTGTTTTATACTGTTTCTCGCTAGTAAACTAGATTATACAGAATTGTGAGGCTCTACTTCAATACTGTACCCTTAGTTGTACAGGGTAAATCGTATCTTAGTATAACCAGAGTCTCCTGGAGGGAGAGCGTGAGATTTGTGAATAGATCTATTCGGGACTGACAATCCCACACTAGAACTGCTAACTACAGTTAGGCAGGCACGCCTGTGGTGGATAAATGTCAGTTAGCTTAAACGCCTGAAGAACGATATAAAGGTCTCTAGGTCATATCAAGTATGGTTATACGGACTCTCTTCTTCATTTGTTTTGTTTTTAGTAATAAAACTACTTTTATATATACTGATAGTAATCAAGGATTTCTAAACTTACACCTCTACCTCTAGGACGGATAACCTGTTTTAGGGAAAATATAGGATTTCCCAGGATAACACCGGCTTTTCTAAAACTGATGATTTATTATTCTACTAACGAATATTCATATTCATTCCATGACCCCTTGGATTGTGCATATCTAGTCTGAACCGAGAAGTCATGGAAGGAATGGGTTTTCAAACACACTTTTCATAAGAAAATATAGGAATTTCTTGAGGAACACTTTTCAAAAGGATTCAAAGAACATTTTTCCACCAAAACTAAATGCTTATGAACTCACCAGCTTTATGCTGATATTCTTTCAAAATTGCTTGTATTCTCAGGGAATTAGTAGGCAGGTACTTCCAGGAGTTCGGAGAAGTCGGAGCGTTAGAGTCACGTCTTTCCATTTTACTTTTGATATGAACAAAACTATGTATTAAACAATGTAAACCTTTTTCATATATGTATTCAATGTCTGGTTGTGTTTACTATGCTTGCTATGATACAATTGTTGTGATACTACGCATGACGTCAACCACCCCCGAACGTTTCCGCCGTTCCGGTTTGGGGGTGTGACATAAATAGTGATGTATCTCTACCTCGAATTTTATAATCAACAGTTTATGCTGGATTTTACTAAAATGTGAAAATGGGGTGTTACACGCGACTTCCTGGTTTTCGCTAGAAACTCTGTAAGTTAAGCTACACTTACTATGCTTTAAACGTAACTGAAGTTTAAGTTCATTATCATTATTATGAACCTATAAACAAGATTTGTGGGTGATTTCATGTCATAACTGTAACATCCCAAAAATACTAAGTAAATTTTTTTGTTACAAATCAACAAAAATCATCAATCATTCAGCTTAAATCCTCAAAATCTATCAAATAAGAAATAGTTATCAGAGTACAATTCCAAAATCATAAAACACACGACATGGGTGGATGCGTTGCGTTCAAGTCAGGCCCTTCCCTTTCGAACCGGAAGTACCTGAAACATAAACTTAAATTGTAAGCACGAAGCTTAGTTAGTTCCCCAAAATACCACACACCATACAAGAAATGGGCCTCGTCCAATGAGTGTAATGGGCCTCACCCTAAGTCGCATAACGGTCCCCGCCCTTTGAGTATAATGGGCCTTGCCCAAAATCATATAATGTGCCCCACCCACTAAGTATATAAGACCTCGCCTTAACTCGTATAATGAGACCCACCTACCGAGTATAATGGCCCTCGCCCTAACTCTCATAATGGGCCCCGCCCAACATACAAAGCATGCAAGTATCATACATACAACTAGCATCCTACAAACATAATCCAGTGAGTCGGAATTGGTGCCTTTGACCCACGAGTACAATGAAGAGACTCACCTCCATCCGATGATAAAAAAATCACACATACACACACAAACACACACACACACAAGTTGCTGCTATAATGGCTCCTCACACTGAACACATTCAAACCAACCCTAATTACTATTTAGGGTAATAACCCACAAATAAAGGTCCAACACATAATCTATCATACCAAGGTTAGAAGACCATTTTACCATCCTCATACTTCGCCCAACCACTATGGCTGAAAAACCAATATGACTGAAGGCCCAAAAGTAGCCCAAAATCTCTTCAAGTGAGCACGCCAAGCATACCACCCCATTACGCCCAACGTACTAGTCTTAACAGAAAAGGAAATCGGGGTTGAACACGTTTCGATGAGTGTACCTAGAGGGTACGCCCAACATACTCCCCTGATGCCCAAAATTCATATTAAGCACATAATACCTAAAGTCTAAACGTCAAATTTGTAGATCTAGCTCTTGGGAATGTCTTAACTGATAAAGTCGTCAACTTGATGCCTTTGCATGGATCAAAGAGGCCCAAAACAAAACTCTAACTTCCTAACATCAGATTATGAACAACAAATCATGCATGGCTGAATTAAAGGGGCCTCAAAACATCAAGAAATGCAGACCTAAGCTTCTGGAGTAGCTTTTAATTAGAAGAAACAACCCATGGAACCAAAATATGCTAAAAACCTAAGCTAAACTAGATCTAAGCAATGAACAATAAAGGTTGAGACTTTATACCTCTAGAAGAATGATCAAGATGTATAAAGTTTGGATCTACAATCTCCAAGCCAATCAATACTTCTTCAATTTTCACCAAAAACACACCAAATAACTCAAAAGCTCAAGAATCTCACAAAATAGGGTTAGGGTTTCGAGGGGACTGCTTTAGCGGATGGAGGCTAAAGATAAGGTTAGCCTCAAGGGAGATATTGAGGCTTTATAGGGTCCAAACCCCAAAATTTAAGGTTTGCATCGGCCACGAGTACGCCCACCATACTTAAGGGAATTCACAACCACGTTTTAATGAGTTACGCCCAACGTAACTATCAATTACCCCTAGCATAATGGCCTTTCATGCAATAATAAAATATTTAAAACTTGAGATATTTACGTAGGAATCGGGCGTTAGAATTCTCCCCAACTTGAATCAGGCTTCGTCCTCGATTTCCGTTGACGTAAATAACTCTGAGTAATGCTCCCTCATCTCCTCCTCACGCTCACACGTGTACTGTGAAGCCTTCCGGTGCTGCTAGTCCACATTCACTAGACCCACAACCTTATTTCGCAAAGTCTTCGTCTTCTTGTCTAGAATCGCAATCGGTCTCTCTATATAATTCAGGCACTCATCCACCTGGATATCCTCCAAAGGAACCACTGCGAAATCATCAACAAAACATTTCCACAGCTGAGAGATGTGAAAATTGTCGTGAATCTGACTAAGTTCATCGGGTAGCTCCAAACGATAAGCAACCCTACCCACCCGGGCAATAACCCTGATAGGACCAATGTATCTAGGGCCCAGCTTGCCACGCTTCTTGAACCGAATGTCACCTTTCGAAGGTGACACCTTCAGGAGTACCATATACCTAACTTGGAACTCCAAATCTGATCGGCGGTTATCAGTATAGCTCTTCTGTCAGCTTTGTGCGGTCTGCAACCTCCCACGTACCTGTTAGATCAACTCAGTAGTCCGGAACACCACCATCTTACTATCCATAACTCATTGACTGACCTCACCACATCAAATCGAGGTCCGACACTTTCTCCCGTAAGGAATCTCAAAAGCAGGTCCATCAATACTGGCGTGGTAGCTGTTGTTGTAAGAAAACTCAGCCAATGAAAGATACGTATCCCAGCTACCGCCAAAATCCTCTACAGATGCTCATAGCATATCCTCTAAGTTTAGGATAGTCTACTCACTCTGGCCATCAGTATGTGGATGAATAGTCGTACGGAAGTGTAGTTGCGTACCCAAGTGCTCATGAAATCTCTTCCAGAATTTGGAACTCAACCGAACATCTTAATCAAAAACCATTGAGACGGGGATCCCATGGTGTGCCATAACCTCCCAGATGTAGATATCCGCCAACTTCTCTGCAGCGATGCTCTCCTGAATTGGAATAAAATGTGCACTCTGTTGAATCCATCATCCCAAGAATCATTATTGAGTGACAATGCTAATGATATATGATCCTTACTATAGGGTCACACCTTTATCAAGTTGGCACATTTTGTATATTTATTATTAATATGATTATTATTAATGATATCAATTCTTGTATTTAACTAGGAAATAATTATTGTTTTGTGAAAATAATAATTATAAGAGAGTATAACTAATTATTATTATATATGGTATGAATTAATAAGTCATGCACAACTTTTTGGACTAGTTGGATTCTTTTGTCTTTTACCTAAAGGCAGTTTATATTTTATAAACTTTGAGCTTATAAAAATTAAAGAATTCTTCTCTTTTCAAGAGGTATGACCGAAAATATAATTAAACGATCTCTTCTCTCATGCACCTTATACTAGCCATTACTTTAGAGTATTTTAGTGGTTATGGTTTACATTGCATGGAGTAGATAAAGGATGTGTCTTGCATGTTTTTGGCTAGTTTTTGGTCATAATACCTCTCTTAGAAGATGTAGCCAAAACCTCTTTAATCCTTCCTTCTTTCTCTCTTTTAGAGTTAGTTTGGTGGCTTAAAGCTTCCTTGAGTTGTCTCTATTAGTGCATATTTGAGTTAAGCACTTAAAGGCTTAAGACACTCAAGAATACAAGAAGGAACTAGCATTCCATGTGCCATACTATTGATGGTGGATACACATAGAGAAATCATATTCTTTCATTTTTGTTATCTTCATCAACACCCCAAAACCAAGTGGGTTCAAAGGCTTCAAAGGTTGTCATTCTAAAACCCCTTTGGTTGTTTTTTTTTTCAGCATAACCTCTATAAATGGATCCTTGATGGTTTGGTTTTGTTATAAACTAAAAATAAACTTGTTATTTTTATAAGACTTCCATTGCGGTTTTTGTGAAAAAAACAAACTTATATTTTGTATCAAAACCCATCAGAGCTATCAAAGCCATCTTTTATACGTTAGAATTATTTTTTATATATTATAATCTATGGTTTTTGAAAATCAAGCATGGATTTCTATTGTGTTCTTTGACAACTTCTTTGTTAAAATTGTTTATTTTTATATATAACCATTTTTCACGTGTTTTGGTTGTATAAAAGTTGCCTTAGGAAAAATAAAGAGTTGGTTTTTATTATATTGTATATGTTGGTGTCTAAAAACAAGCCATTTGGACCTTTTTGTTGTTGTTGGTTAACATATATTTATTCATAAGATGTGATAGAGAAATAGGTATTTTTTTTCATTTCTTATTGTAATAAATTAGTTAGACTAGTTGTATTTCTTTTTAAATGTAATAAGATGAAGAAACAATCGTCTTGAAGATGAATAAACCATTTGAGACCATAATCCCAACCATGAGCTTCTACTTTGTGTTTTGGGGTTAATTATAGTCTTAATGGTTTAAGTGCAACAACATTTACAACATAAAGACTTGATGTAATTTTGCAAGCAAACGTTAACTTGGCAAGTGGGAGCTTGATGACCTTTGAAGAGTCTCTTATGTCCTTTAGGAAAGACTCGATAACTTTTGTGATGGCTCATAAAAATTAATACAAGATATGGCTTGATTTATACATATTACAATGCATGCATGTGATGTTTATTTTTATGTTATTGTGTGTCATGTTTTGTGTATGAAAATCAGTTTTACATGTCAAACAACATTTTAACATAATATAATATCACATGGACTTTGAGTAAAAAATATTTAAAAGATAACATAAGATGTTTATAAATTGATATTTATAAAAACGTTTTTTACCGGTTACTTGTTAAAGTCAATTTTTTGTTGAAAATAGTTTTATTATAAACTTTTAAATACCCAAATTTAAAATATTTGAAAATGTTTAAAAGGCGTTTAAAAATTATATAAACTTCATGTCTTTATACGAAAAAGGCGTTTTTATTAAAAATACTAAAATCGTTTTATAGCTTTATAACGGAAAATAATAAAACTAGTGATTATTTTTGGCGTCAAAGCATAATATATAATATTAGTGTTTTAAACATAATGCAACATGTTGATATCATGTTTTATGCATGACAAATGAGATTTAAAACATAAGTATCATAATCTAAGTTTTGGTTTATCAAAATATAATTTTTATCAAAAGATGTATAAAATTGAGTTTATAAAATAAAATGAGTTTATTCTACAAATTTATGAAGTCAAAAGATTTTGAAGTTAAAAGTAGATTTAAAATTATAATTTTAGAACTCATCCAAAACTCCAAGTCTTAAATATAAAATGAATTTTTGTTAAGATTGTTACCGGTTCTTAAAACCGATCTACGACTAAACTTTGAAATACCGGATTTTAGTGTAAAATTGATTGCGGCTGATGGTAAATAAAATGAAGTTTTATTTGGAACCTATAGAACCTCCTAACAAGTGATATGAATTTTACAAAAGGGTACATGAATTGTTGGATGCATGGAATATCCATGAGACCATGTTTTTATAAACTATACTTGAAATAGATATATAAAACCTTTTCTAAAATGCAAGTCATTGCTGTCCTTTTAAAGAACACTCAGTGTCATTTTTATGGTCTTAGTGTCATAGGGTCACTTGTTCATTAGGATTGTGTTATGATGTTTGGGGTAGTTTTGTAGTTTCTGGTAACTAAAGGGTCACCTTGTAACTATTTAGTTGCACTATTACAAGTTGTTTCAAGTAGGATGACTTGATTAGAATCTTGTGTGATAAAGGTCACCAAACATGAGAGGTCTGAGGCATAGATGGGATAAACATGCCAAGTTAACAACTAGTTGTTTAGGATCCCATAATCTAGCAGTTACATATCGTATGCAATTGGTAATCGCTGCCTACCGAGTTTGATTAAGTTTATGGGATAAATGTCACATAACCACTTACTTGTTTCGTTACTTGGATCCTAGACTTTAGTAAATTAATGTTTTAGAAACAATGAAAGGTATTAATTATTAAAGACTTAATATTGAAAATATTGAATGAAACTTTATTATACTTTGTTAATAACTATTAATACTCTTACGCCTTGCAAAACATCCTCTTGTTGAGTTTCAAGAGACAATAACATTTGATGGTTGTAATTTCTATAACCGGTATAATACCTTGAGGTTCTACCTTAAGCATAAATAAAATTATATATACTGAAAGATCTCATACCTGAACAACCTCTGCAAGCCAGTCAGTCTGATAATGATACTTTGATGGAAGTATTACTGTGCTGATATTGATGTGTCTCACATCATACTGTAGTACTTAACCTTGACTTGCAGAAAGTCGTATATAATTATGAAACATGTCAGATGTCTTATCAAGTAGAACAAATATTCAATCAGAACCGTATAAGTTGCTTCAAGTCTGTTCAAGAATTGAATAATGGAATTCTAAGAGATTGTGTACTCAAATAGACTTATAGTTTAGTTAAGGAAAATATAGCATAAACCCATAAATCAAGAAAGGACCAATTGATTAGTGTTGTTTCTACTGTGGAGGAAACTAGACACTAAAAGAGGAACTGCTTCTCTAATCTCATCGAGCTGAGGAAGGCTGCCCTGACCAAGACTTAAAATATCTATATGATAGAACTAATTATTTTTTCATCATTCACTTAAGTATGTTTTACTTCATGTGACACTAATAATTGATATTATGTATGGATGATTAGAAGAAATAATCAACTGATTACATACAAATGACATTTTGTGTTCAATATATAACAAGTGTTGTTATAGTCTTTATTTAAACAATAGTTGTTTTGTACCTATCCTTATACGAACATGTAACATTTGTAAATTTATGAATGAAGCGAGATTCACTTATCATTTAATGGATGTTCAAATCCATGTTCTGAAACAATGATTTATGTGTTAAAGAATATTTTCTCATAATGTCATTTATGAAGTAAATCTATAAGCTTTCATTAAATTAATAGTTCTAAAGATAACACCTATGTAATCAAATGATATTTGAATGAAACTTATCTGTGTCATAATCATCACGACTTTATAAATATGAAACACATATACCAACTTCAAAATGATGGAATTTTTTGAAGGCAAATGAGCTTGATTCATTTGATATATGTGGATCCTATTTATATGGGAAGATGATTTTCAAGTGTCTTTATCTGTTAGTAGCTAAAGAAGAAAAGGCTTGATAATGAGTTATACATAAGTGATGTATGTAATCTTTTCAATCCATGAATAGATTTGGTGATAGATTCTTATTCAATTTCACTGACGACTTTTATTCGTTATTATTGGAAGTTTTGATTTGTTCAAATTGTTTCATAGTGAAGATTGAAATACAACTTAATGAGACCCTCATTAACCTTTCATTGTGATAAAGAAAATTAGTTTTGTAGACCAATTACTCTTCAAACATCTTACGAGTTATGGAATCGACTCACAACTTATTCTGTCAAAAACACTCACTTATCATTATTATGGTTCTTATGACACAGGATCACTTGGTCACTTGAATTTATCAACTTGAATTTATCTTTTGATGTTCAAGGTAGCCTTCGTATCCTCTAGTAGGATACGGTCACCTGGCCACTAGCTGAATGTCGATAGTGCAAGTTTTTGAAGAGGATAAAAATAGGTCTTTTCAGTCTATTATATGATGTTTTTAA
The DNA here is from genome assembly GCF_052849685.1 of Lactuca virosa. Classification (NCBI taxonomy): domain Eukaryota; kingdom Viridiplantae; phylum Streptophyta; class Magnoliopsida; order Asterales; family Asteraceae; genus Lactuca; species Lactuca virosa. Next base: position 259,414,616 of record NC_136434.1, read on the forward strand.
AAGAACTATTTACTTTATAAATCTTTGAAATTATGCTCACTACAACAAATATATATTTAAAATATATATTATCCATCCAAACAAGTAGATTAAATACTTTAATTAGACTAAGAATGTAATGGTTTATCCATATATAAAAGGTACGGCGTTGTAGTTCTTGTGTTAGACAATAAGCTTAAACACTCTAGCATCTACTAATTGCATTTATATAGATTATCCTAAAAGATTGTTTAGGATGAAGTTTCTACCAATCACGCTAATTGTCATTCCATAAGACAAGTGCTTAGAAAGTTCTTTTTCTAAGTGGGAGAAATTGGGAACTTCAAGAGCTAAAGATCCATAAACTAAATGCATCATAGTTTGGAACTAGCAAGTTTTCAACTATTGATTGAATATTCTCAATTGTTGATCATAAACTAATAAAACACATAGAGATGCATTCATGTATGATTATCAAGTATGTGATTGGTTAATCTTCCTTGATATATTAAGAATATAAAGAGTAATTGAGTTTTCAAAGGAGAAAAACATACACGAATAAAAATCTTCTCAGATTTAAGCTAACATCTCAAAGTACCGATCTTATTTATTATAAGATAATTACATAGTATGATTTTATTATTAATGAATAAGACTCTTGTGTTTTCTACAAAGCTAATGGGAGCATAGTAACATTCCTAGTCTTAAATGTAGTTGACACACTAATTCTTAGAATAAGGATCTATATAGATAGATCATGGAAACTAAAAGCATTAAGTAAAAATTACATTAATTGTCAAAGATCTTAAAGAGCATAAGATAAAGGACTCTGAGAGAGTTATCTTGTCAAATACCACATGACATGATTATGAGCACTCCTCAAAATTCTAGTACAATGTTTTGAACAAGATACTATGATTATATTCCATATGTTGTTGTAATTGAATTAATCATGATTATACATGAAGGACAGATAAATTATACGCTTAGAGCATAATAAATAATACCAGTATAATACGAGAAGAAGTCATGGTGTGACTTAAGATTCTAATGTACTTGCGAGTACTAGAGAAAGATTCCTAATATGTAGAGTATTTGAAAGAAAGCTATGTTTAAAGCTCATACACATGTGTTTAACTTCCAAATAGATTGAGATGAATCTCAATGACAATCAGACGTGTCCTCATTATGTCTTAAGAGAAAGTTACACGGATAGTGGTTCCATGTAGATTTTAATTAAAGTGAAAAATCATAGTTATAGTACATTATGGTTTGGCGAACCACATATAAAGATGCTTAATCTATAGTTCATTATGACTATGAGTAATCCCATTACACAAGTATTGGTATCTAAGTCATATTTAAGCATCTAATAGATTATCAATAGTTTTCCTTAGATATGAGTTATATATATATGTAAAACTAAAAATGTTTGTATTCGCAAAGTTTATACAAATCATGTTTGTCGAATCTACTTAACAAAGATCCTTCATTAGCTAAGCTTGAAATTTAAGCTAGTGCAATAGGGCCTTGTTGATCTAAGTAGATGTATTTGATTGAAATTTAGTATTTGGATATTGGAACAATATAAGCAACATATATTTTAATGAGTTAAGATATTGGATATGAGTCTTTCATTAAATAAATGTGGTGTTCTATATTAGCATGATTAAATCCTTAAATAACTAGGGTTTTCTAAATCTCCATAGTCATTCAAAGTTGTGGGATGATCTATGAGGTAAGACTAATATGAGTGGATTGGTTGATTATCATGTAGATGAGAATAGCAAGAGCTGCTACCAACTTTGTAGATACTAGATTAAGAGAATACGTATTGGACTTGACCCGTATTAAAATCACTTTATGGATCGTAGTCATGAGTGATGTTTTAATCAAGGTTGTATCTTTGTACTCTTAGACCTGAGATACATATTTGGGACTTGAAGTGCAGGAATTGTTGTGATTTGACATGGTTTAATGATGTTCCGTAAAAGGCGGTCATAAGGGCCATCGTTGGGCATGACATGAACTACATTGATGGGCGTATGTAGTCAAGATGGGATTTGTCCCTCTTATTCGTTGAGAGTTGGACATCTAAGGCCTTAGTAAAAGTTGAAAACTAAATGAGAATGATGGCGATCCATATCTCATGTTCTACATGATGTCTGAGACAAAGGAATAAGTGATACCACACCTTTAGTAACAATTATAGCTTAGAGCTCCTGGAATTGGTTGTCGATGAGACGACACCCTTCATATGTTGTTAGGGGCAGTAACCCATTCATAGACGTCAGCTACTGTCTATGCCAGCCCGTAATGAATCTTCTGCAAGTGGGATGTTGTTGAATCTTAATGCCCAAGTATCATTATTGAGTAGCATTGTTAATAATATATGATCGTATAGGGTCACACCTTTATCAAGTTGGCACATTTTGTATATTTATTATTAATACGGTTATTAATAAATAATATCAATTTTTGTATTTAATTAGGGAATAATTATTGTTTTGTGAAAATAATAAATATAAGAGAATATAACTAGTTATTATTTCATATGGTATGAATTAATAAGTCATGCACAACTTTTTAGACTAGTTGGATTCTTTTGTCTTTTACCTAAAGACAAAGTTTATATTTTATAAACAATGAGTTTATAAAAATGAAATTCTTCTCTTTTCAAGAGGTATGTACAAAAATATAATTAAAGGAATGGAGGTTGCTTGTCAACCTCCATACCTTGTCTCCCATGCTCCTTATACTAGCCATTACTTTAGAGTATTTTAATGGTTAGGCTTTACTTTGCATGGAGTATATAAAGGATGTGTGTTGCATGTTCTTGGGCTAGTTTTTGGTCTTAATACCTCTCTTATAAGATGTGGCCAAAACCTCTCTAATCATTCATCCTCTCTTTATTTTGAAGTTAGTTTGGTGGCTTAAAGCTTCCTACAGTTGTCTCCTTTAGTGCTTATTTGAGTTAAGCACTTTAACGCTTAACACACTCAAGAATACAAGAAGCAACAAGAATTCTAAGTGTCTTACTCTTGATGGTGGATACACATAGAGAAATCATATTCTTTGATTTTTGCTAACTTCATCAACACTCCAAAACCAAGTGGGTTCAAACCTGGTCTTAGGATCCAGGAGACTTTTACTTAAATAGTACATGGGATGTTGTTCCACATTAAGATCCTTAGTCAATAGTGCATTCACCGCGTTTGAGGATACTGTGAGGTAGAGAAGAAGTGGTTCCCCATCTAATGGTTTTACCAATAGGGGTGATGAACTTAAATATTTTTTAAGTTCATGGAAAGCATATTCATGTTCCTTGGTCCACTCGAATCTTTTTTTCTTCTTCAAGATGTCATAGAAAGGCTTGAATCTTTCTGAGGATCTTGAGATGAACATGTTTAGGGCTGCCACGCTTCCTGTTATTCTTTGAATATCTTTTGTCGAGGATGGTGATCTTAGATCGAGGGTGGCTTTGATTTTCTCCAGGCATGCTTCAATTCCTCTTTTAGTCACCATGTATCCATGGAACTTGCTAATGTCATCCCAAAGTTGCACTTGGATGGATTTAGCTTCATCTTATATTTGTCCAGTATGTTGAAGGCTTCTTCAAGATCCTTGAGGTGATCTTCAGCTTTCTTGGACTTGACCACCATGTCATCGATGCAGACTTCCATGGTGTCCCCCAGTTTCTCTTTGAACATCTTATTGACTAGCCTTTGGTATGTTGCACCTACATTTTTAAGACCAAATGGCAAGGCAATATAACAACAGATACATGTTGGAGTTTTGAACGTCGTGTCCTCTTGGTCAGATGGTTTCATCTGGATCTGTTGGAATCCCGTTGATGCATCCATGAATGTTAATAATTCATTACTTGATGTCACGTCTATCATGGATTCTATGTGTGGTACATGGTAAGGGTCCTTGGGACAAGCCTTGTTAAGATCCGTGTAATCTACAGATACTCTCCACTTATCACTCTTCTTTTGTACTACGACCACATTAGCTAGCAACCTTGGGAATTTTACCTCCTTGATCATCCCAGTTTTGAGATGTTTTTCTACTTCTTGTAAAACTTGGTTTCTCTTTGGTGCAAACTTCCTTCTTTTTTGGTGTATTGGTCATAAAGATGGATCAATTTTAACTTTATGGGTTATTATATTTTTGTCTATACATGTCATGTCCTCATGCTTCCATGCAAATGTCTTGCTTCTAGCTTTGAGGAACTCTATTAAATCATGTTTGATTTGTTCAGACATTGAGGATCCTATGACTTTTATATCTTGTTCTCTTTTTGCCAGTACGTCTTGTGCCCCCTGCTTTAATTTCTATGCTTTTTTGAATTAGGTGTATAAGCGCGTAACTATAATTGGTATGTAGTTGACCCGATAGTAGCATGGTCCATTTTGGGTTGCCTTCACCAAAACGATTTGATGGGATGGATATTTGAGAAAGAGGTTATTTGTGATTTATTAATATATTATAAGAATAATATATTAATTGAAAAATGATATTATTTAATTAGTATTGATCAAGAATTAGTTTGGAATTAATTTAGTGATCAAAAAAGACTGATTAAATTAATAGGGACTGATTCTGTAAATCAGTGAAACATATGATATGGGGTAATGATCCATGATTAACTAGTAATGGACTAAGATCATATAAGAGTCATGAAGTGTTGTTGGATTAAAAGTCTAAGTGTATGAATTAGGGTTAAGAAGTAACTCTTGGAATTCTACACTATAAATGTGTTCCCTTAGCTCCAAAATCGGTTCTCATGTATTCCTAGACGTAGCTAGCCAAATTTTGGTGTCTCCTAAACCTCTCTCATATCCCGCTAATTGTTCATGGTGTTTGTGACTTGTTTGAGGCATCACACGTGGGGTGCTAGGCTCTTGAAAGGCCAAAACTCTACAAGCTACAACAAAGAGGTAATGACTTAACTTGTTTTTATGTTGCAATATTAAATTTGTATGCTAGTTATAGTTTTCATGATTTGGATGATTTTGTTGCATTTATAACAAAAGAAAACTTAGATCCAAAGCATTAGGATTGTATGTGCACCATAGGAGTGTTATAGTACATAAAACCCATCAGTGGTATCAGAGCCATGGGTGTTTTCTGTTATATTGATGCATTGTTTAAGTATTTAAAGTTGAAAAAAATGGAAATCTGCCTTTTGCCAGGGTGAACTCGACGAGTCCACTATGAAACTCGACGAGTTGGACAGTCTGTTGGCAAATTTTCGGGTTTTTTGGCCAGAATTGGACGAGGATCATTACCATGAACTGTTTTATATCATAAAATCTGGTTTTTTGGATATGGTAGTTATTAACCTCATCCAATTAAAAGATAAATGTCAAATATTAAGATAATTACAAGTTATATGATAAGCTAATTGTTTGTATTATTTGATTTATCTTGTTACATGAATTGTAATTAGGTCAAATTGGTAAAAGAAAATATGATTATTTTATTTGTTAAAATTTGATCTAAATGTCTTTGAAGAGTTACAAAACTTGCCATCAAGTTTTGGAACTCAAAAAGTGTTTTTAAGGAGTTACAAAACTTGCCATCAAGTTTGGAATTCAAATGGTTTTCAAGAGTTACAAAACTTGCCCTCATGTTTTAGAAATTGAAAAGTCTCATTTATGAAACATTGAATTCTAAAAACCTAGTAATTTGAAAACGTGCAACTCTTGGGTTCATAACTTAAAAAAATAATTAAATAGTTTTAATTTTGAATTTTGTATTTAGAACCTTGATGTTTCCTTTGAATAGTTCAAATTACACTCTTTTGGACTTTATTCAATTGATTAAATGTTTAATTAAAAGAGAAAGTTAATAAATCCATAATCATATGGTTTAAAGTTAATTAAATTAAAAGTTTAATTTATTAATAGATTAAACCACCTAGTATTTTAAGAGTGTAAAATACACCTTTATACTATATAAAATTTAAAAGTTTAATATATTATGTGTATAACTAAAAATCAAGTCTTACCGTTAGTAAACCTCATTCACGAAGTTGGTCTATAAGGGGTGTTTAAGGAAGCGGCCTATAAAATGACCGTCATTGGGTGTCCACTCTTACCCACCGCACCCTTTACCAGTGGAGGGTCGTTAGCCGAACTGGTTTGATAGGAAACTTAAATCCTCATTAAAAGTATAATGAAATACAAAGTAACTAAACACTTTATAAATTCCCAAGCTTAGTTACTTTAGGAAAAATGTGAATTTGATGCTAACCCATGAAATTGCCCATTGCACCTTATTGGTCAGTTAGTGGAGCGTGCGTGGTTAACCGGCACACTAATGTGGACTAATGAAGGATGGCAATGGGTTTCTCATAAATTATCATTGATCAATGGAGCGTGTGTGGTTAACCGGCACATTGATTAGGTGATTAATGACATCGAGAGTACCAAGCTAATTTGCATGGTTATTCACACATTGTTTGTGATCCTTGGTATCCCGGTCTCAAACTTGAAGGGTATAATCGAGATTAAACTTGCCATTGAAAAGTTCAATGAATCTCAAAAGAATCTAGGAATTTCAATTCATTTAAACTCTAATGTTCATTTTCGTTTTTCATGGTGGAAATTGGTAAATCGTCATTTACCTATTGTCACACCCCGGCCGTCGGTGGAAACAGCGGGCGGTGTAACGTCATTTCTTGTATCATAGTTATCAACTTCCTGAAAACACATGCAATTTAAAATACGTCAACATAAAGTTGGTGAGCTCACAGGTTTTGACTCTAAGTAGAAATAGTACTTTTTCTCAATTCAAAAGTATAGTTTTGAAAGTATCATTTTGACTCTCCAACATTTAGTATATATATATATATATATATATATATATATATATATATATATATATATATATATATATATATATATATATATATATATATATATATATATCCTAGGTATAATGGTTTACTTACCAAATAAGTAGTATACCTATAAGTCTCATACAAATGTGTGTAATCCCATACAAACTAAGGTTGCTACGTATAAATCTTATTTCAATTCTATAATAGTAAAACTGCTACGTATAAATCTATTTAAATTCTATACGAGTAAAACTGCTACGTATAAATCTATTTTAATTATATACGAGTAAGTAGAATAGGTATAGTGGTCTACTTAATATACAACTAATATACCTACTAGATTCTTATACATAGAGTATAAGTCTTTGAGAAACTTATACTTAACATTCATACTTGTATATCGACAAAGTATAATGCTTCTAAAGTTGTGCTACCATGAGTCTGTAGCTGCGACTGTATGACTTAGTTTTATACCTCTTATTATTGTTACAAGGATCGCACCTTGTGATAGTTACAAGGATCACACATTGTGGTAGTTACAAGGATCACACATTGCGGTAGTACAAGGATCACACCTTGCGGTAGTACAAGGATCACACTTTGCGGTAGTTCCCGCACGCTTCATCGACGTCGGAAGGTAGTAAATTAGGCAAGTTCGTCACCCGAATACCGTTGGGTTGGAGCTAGCAACCACATGTAGGGTTGTCAACCCGTATAGATCCATATACAACTTCCTCGCTCACACGGGATTAACGGTTATAGTTCAGAGGATTTTTGCTAAGATCCCCAATTTTAGTTGATGAATACAATTACTCATGTAGACTTCGACCGCTTCCTATAGTTCTAACAACAATAACATTTTTGTGTCTAAAACCCTAAGTTATTAGACTATCCTTTTAAACATTACTCCTAAGTTTGTATTACTGTAAGCAGTACAACAGCTATATCTTGAAGAAAAACCAGGTTTTATCTTAACATATAACCAACAATAACAATATATAACATACCAAGTTTTATCTTGTCATAAAACCAATAATAGCAACATACTTTTTAACATATAGTACTTCCGAATATAACTTCGTAACTATATCACACACAACATATATATAGAATCCTAAGTATAACTCAAGATCTACATTAATACAAGAACATACTAACAATTTGATAATAGTTGTATACATTCAAAATATTATATTTAGAACAACTATATCTCGGTGAATATAACTATCTACGTTGATACTAATATATTATCATATAGACATAATAGTAACGTATATACATTATTTAGCATGTGTTTTCCCCCGAAATATTAGAAAGTGGGGCTGTGAAACTCACCTTAATATCGTACTTTGACGGAATATAACTGAAAACGTTCGGCGGTTCGCGATCACCGGGCTCGGGAAGCGAAACGACTTCAGCAAACGAGAGAGAGAGAGAAGAGATTAGGTGTGAGGAATGGCTGAGGTCGAAACCTCTATTTATAGGCTGATTTTTGGCCCTCACGACGTGAGAATGATAGATTCACGTCATGAGATATGGCAAGAGTCATCCCGTAGCTTTAACGCGTGTTTTCTAGCCTCGAATAGTGTCCTGCAGCGTCCTCACATCGTGAGCTTTTGGGTTATTGTTCCGTAGACTTCTAGCTTCAAAATGTGGTGGTTTGACTCCTCACGTCGTGAGTTTTTATGCTCATGTCGTGAGTCCAGTCAGATTAGGGTTTCTGACACGTGTCATGCTCTCAGACAGCAGTAACTTCGAAAAGTCATAACTTTTGCATACGAACTCCGTTTTGGATGTTCTTTATATCCACACGTAGGTATTTATGATTACTACAACTTTATTATAGATTCCAATAGCTAACTCTAAGCCTATTTTAAATTCCTCTTGTTATAGAGATTTTATAGTGTTAGAGTTTATCATAACTTCTTCACGCGAAGTCAGATTTAGATGTTCTCTATATTTTTGGAATCGTATGGACGTATACTTTGAGTTGTATCATAAATTATGTATGAAAGTTCATACTTTAACATGAATTGCATAGTAATTTTATCACATTACTAGTTTAACAAAATCACATTACATGATTGGCATAAACGCATGTGATTGTTATTGACCTATTTTGACTGGTGTTACATTCTCCCCCCGTTAGAATAATTTCGTCCCAAAATTTATCTTGTGGATGGGGTTTTGTTAAATAGTTGGGGGTATTTTTGTTTCATCTGATCTTCACATTCCCAAGTAAATTCAGGTCCTCGTAAAGAGTTCCATCGAACTTTCATTATGGGAATACGACTTTGTTTTAATCGCTTCTCGATCCATGATTTTGACAGGTTCTTCTACAAAGTTGAGTTTGGTATTGACTTGTATCTCGTTGAGAGGTACAACAAGAGTATCATCGGATAGACATCTTTTGAGATTTGACACGTGAAAAACATTGTGTACATTGTTTAGCTCTTGAGGTAACTTGAGTTGGTATGTGAAAGAACCAATTCTTGCTAGAATTTCAAAAGGTCCTATATACCGTGGGTTTATTTTGCCTCGTTACCCAAATCGAATTACGACTTTCCAAGGAGAGACCATCAACATTACTTTATCTCCAACTTGGAATTCTAAAGGCTTACGTCTTATGTCAGCATAACTCTTCTGACGATCACGTGCTGCCTTTAATCGATCCTTAATTTGCATGATCTTTTGAGTTTGTCTCGTGGATTATTTTTGGCTCGACACATAAGGTATCACCTATATGTTCTCTGGCCAATTGTGTGTCTCCAACTTCTCAGTGCAAAAAACTACAACTCCCAATTCAAGGTCATGGGTAGTGTAATTATTCTCATGCACCTTAAGTTGTCGAGATGTGTAAGCAATAACTTTGCCCTTTTTGCAACAACACATATCCCAATCCTTGATTTGATGCGTCGTAGGATACGAAGAAATCTTCTGTCCCATCTAGGAGGGATAGGATTGGTGCACTACACAACATTTGCTTTAGTTTCTGAAAAGCATCTTCTTGTTTGTCTTCCCAGTTAAACTTCATATCTTTCTGGGTTAGTCTTGTAAGTGGCTTGGCTATTTTGGAGAAAGTCTCTATGAATCCACGGTAATAGCCAGCAAGTCCTAAGAATTGACGCACTTCTGTTGGCGTCTTTGGTGCTTCCCAATTCTTAATTGCTTCAATCTTGGAGGGTTCGACATGAATCCCTTTGTTACTAACTACATGTTCTAAAAATTTATACTTCTCTAATCCAAAATTCACATTCAGAGAATTTGGCGTAAAACTTTTCTTTTCCTACTAGTTCCAAGATTATTTGCAAGTGTTGACCGTGTTCTTCCTTGGTTCGTGAATATATCAATATATCATTGATAACTACTATCACGAATTTATCCAAGTACGGTTAGCAAACACTATTCATGAGGTCCATGAACATTGTTGGAGAGTTGGTCAATCCAAATGCATAACTTAGAACTCTTAATGACCATACCGAGTCCTAAATGTTGTTTTCGTAACATCGTCTTCTTGTACTCCAAGTTGGTGGTATCCTGATCTGAGATCTATCTTTAATCTTCTAGAATCTTCAGGTGTTTTAGTCTATTCAAACACCGTATCCAATTTTTGTTGTGCATTGGTCTAACCATAATTAAACATAGGTGATCAATCTACGTTTAGTTGTGGTTTGGCCCATGTATAATAAAACTCGACTAAGTAGTTTGACCTAAAACATTGCGTTGTATAGTTATTGAGGGTTTGGGTTTTCTATATTTTTGGGTTATACATGTGTTCTCATCGCGGGACTAAGTTTATACATAACCCTATATCTTTGTGTTTGTTATGTTCATGGGTATTATTAATTATTGTTTGTTACTTCAGGTCTAGCTGATAAAGCACCGGCCAGTCAGGACAGTCGGTGGGCAGGATCATTTTAGCATATAGCCGTTCTGAAATCTAGCAAACCAACGCGACATGTCTATCCTGTCACCACTCCCGTAAGTAGTCATTCAGTAGAATAATTAATAAAACGTTTATTTGTAGGTGAAGGGATATACCTAAACCTAGTAGAGTAAGCCCTAAACTATAGTCGTGCTTTCCTAAGAAAGTACGAGTTCACTATAGTCAATAGCTCTGATACCAATCTGTCACACCCCGGCCGTCGGCGGAAACACCGGGCTGTGTAACGTCATTTCTTGTATCACAGTTATCAACTTCCTGAAAACACATGCAATTTAAAATACGTCAACATAAAGTTGGTGAGTTCACAAGTTTTGACTCTAAGTAGAAATAGTATTTTTTTTTTATCAATTCAAAAGTATAGTTTTGAAAGTATCGTTTTGAGTCTCCAACATTTAGTATATATATATCCTAGGTATAACGGTTTACTTACCAAATAAGTAGTATACCTATAAGTCTCATACAAATGTGTGTAATCCCGTACAAACTAAGGTTGCTACGTATAAATCTTATTTCAATTCTATACGAGTAAAACCGTTACGTATAAATCTATTTCAATTTTATACGAGTAAAACCGCTATGTATAAATCTATTTTAATTCTATACGAGTAAGTAGAATAGGTATAGTGGTCTACTTAATATACAAGTAATATTCCTACTAGATTTTTATACCTCTTATTTTCTTCTTAGAGAAGTCGTTTAGTTTCTATCCCTACTTCAGCTTGTAGATCATTACTGAAGTCATCCACCAAGTCCACCAGTGCTTAAGACTTTATTACGGATCTTGGCTCATACTTGATGTAGTCTGTGCTTAGCTTCACAGACCATTTTTCCATTCTTCCTGACATTTCTGGTTTTCTCAAAACATTCTTAATAGGATAATTAGTTCATGCGTTTATAGGCTGTGTTTCAAAGTAGTGTCTTAATTTCGTGGAAGCAGTTACTACTGCAAGTATAAGTTTTTAAAGGTGAGAGTACCTGGTCTCAAGTTCCAAGAGGCTTTTACTTACATAGTAGATGGGATGTTGGTCCCCGTTAAGATCATGAGCTAAGACTGCACTCACTGCATTTGAGGCAACTGAAAGGTAAAGAAGAAGTGGTTCCCCATCTAATGGTTTTATCAATAAGGGTCTTGAACATAGGTAAATTTAAGTTCCTAGAAAGCATCTTCGTGCTCCGTAGTCAACTTGAACCTTTTATTTTTCTTCAAGATGTCGTAGAAAAGTTTGCATCTTTCTGAGGATCTTTAGATGAATGTGTTTAAGGTTGCCACTCCTCTAGTTAGTCTTTGAATATCCTTTTTCGAGGATGGGCATTTTAGATAAATGACTGCTTTGATTTGCTTAGGACTTGCTTCAATTCCTCTTTTGGTCACCATGTATCCAAGGAGCTTGCCTAATGTCATTTCAATGTGACACTTGGAGGTGTTCAGGTTCATTTTATACTCGTCCAGTATGTTGAAGGCTTCTTCAAGATCCTTGAGATGGTCTTCAACTTTCTTCTACTTGACCACCATGTCATCAGTGTAGACTTCCATGGTGTCCCCTAGTTTTTCTTTGAACATCTTGTTGACTAGCATTTGATATGTTGCACCTGCATTTTTAAGACAAAATGGCATGGCAGTATAACAATATATACTTGTTGGGGTTATGAATGTTGTATCCTCTTGGTCATATGGTTCCATTTGGATTTGTTGGAGACCTGTTGATGCATCCATAAATGTTAGTTACTCATGACCAGTTGTGGCGTCTATCATGGATTCTATGTGTGGTAGAGGGAAAGGATCCTTGGACAAGCCTTGTTGAGATCCGTATAATCCATACATACTCTCCATTTTCCGTTCATCTTTTTGTACTACGACCATGTTGGCTAGCCACCTTGGGAACTTCACTTACTCGATCATTCATGTTTTAAGATGTTTTTCTACTTCTTGTTGTATTATTTGGTTTCTCTTTGGTGCGAACTTCCTTCTCTTTTGGTGTATTGGTCTGAAAGAACGATCAATATTTAGTTTATGGGTTATTATATTTTTGTCTATACCTGTCACATCCTCATGCTTCCATGTAAATGTCTTGCTTCTAACTCTAAGAAACTTTATTAGTCCTTGTTCAATTGGTTCTGGTATTGAGGATCCTATGAGAACTTTGGCATCAGGATCCTCAAGGTTCAGCAGCACTTCCTTTACATCTTGTTCTCTTGTTCCTAGAACATCTTGTGCCCTCTTCTTTAATTCCTATGTTTGTCGTGGTATTATTGAAGATTTCATCAAGGCCTTCTAGCACTCTTTGGATTCTTGTTGATCACCTATGATCTTCACTGTCCCCTATAGGGTGGGCATCTTCACGCATTGATGAATGCTGATGGGGCTGCCTTCATTTCGTGGATCCATGGTCTACCTAGTATAACATTATAAGAGGATAATGTATCTCTTACACAAAAACGTTGCATAGAGTTTACCCCATCAATGTAGATAAGTAGCTTTATTTCGTCGAATGTATGTTTTGTTTCTCCACTGAATGATATTAATATTGAGGATCTTTTGATTATTTCGGACTCTGGCATGTTCATTCTTTTTAAAGCATTCAAGAGTATAACGTTGACTGAGGATCCTCCGTCGACAAGGATCCTTATGACGAAATGGTTAGCGATGTAAAAACTGATCACTGATCCGTCATGGTGAGGATCTTGTATGTCGTGTCTATCTGCTTCATCGAAGGTGATCTCCTTCTCGTTTGTGATTGACGTATTCTTTCGTGGCCTTTCTTCCTTTTCTGTTTTTGAAACCTTGCCATGCCTTTTTGTTGCAGAATAAGAGGTACCACAAATTTCAGATCCTCCAGAGATCACACTGATTACCTTAGCATCAACAGGAAGGGATCCTGGATTATCGAGGATCTTCTGAGGATCCTGATCTTTTTCTTTGGTTCTTTCCTTTCTTCTTCCAAGGATTTCTTTGAGGTGTCCTTTTCCTAAGAGGTAGTTGATCTCCTTCCTGAGTGATATGAAATCCTCTGTGATATGACCAAAGTCTTCATGATATGCACACCATTTGGATTTGTCTTTCCAAGTGGTGGATTTTTCTCCCTTCCTTGGCCATCTTGCTTTTTCGCCAAGATCTTGCATAACAAATATTATACCTGAAATATCCATAGAAAATCAGTAGTCAGTAATTGTAGGAAATTCTTCTTCCTCTCCTTCATTTTCAAGGGCATTAACCCTATGATGATTAGGTTTGGAATATGGTTTTGACTTATAGGATCTTTGTGTCGATGAGTCGGCCTTCCTATTAGGGTGATCGTATGAGCTTGATGGGTTGATCCTTTTTTGGATCTCCTTCTCTTCTTCGAGCGTTATGAATCTTAATGCTTCGCTTCGATCCTAATCAATTCTCTTGCATGGGGTCATTACAAGGTCTTCGTAGAAAGGAGAGTCCTTTTTTAATCCCATTTTACAGGGTTCAACTTTAGTCGCCATATCAATGTTGGGGATGCTCAGAGCTTCCCTACCAAACCTGTTCACAAAAGTCGTAAGGGATTCCTTAGGATCCTAAACCATTTGATAAATATCACTAGTGATCTTTTCAAATGTTCTACTACAAGAAAATTGATTTCTAAAAAAATTAACTAAGTGAGCAAATGAAGTAATAGAGTAAGGATGAACATTAAGAAGCCATTTTAAGGATGATCTTGTGAGGGTCAAACCAAAACCCTTGCACAGACAAGCTTCCTTCAAGTGTGTGGGAATGGGGATGATCTCCATTCTTTCCCTATATTGTGCCACATGCTCCTCAGGATCTGTGGTCCCATCATAAGGCTTCACGTTGGGCGTTTGGAAGCGCTTTGAGACTTCAGTACTAGCTATTTCGGTAGTAAATCTTGAGATCTTGTCGCTTGTGGCGGATACTTCCGGTATAGGTTGGACTACTCTAGGCACGCTTGAGATCATTTGTCATAGTTGTTAATGTTCTTTGGCTATGAGTGGGCTAATTCCTGCATCAATAGCCATAGAGTTAGTAGTAAATATATTATTATCGATGAAGATACTAGGATCCTTGTTATTGGGAGTAACGAAGGTTTCGATGGGATCCTGGGTCGTATGGGCTTGCTCTCTTGGAGTTGCGCCCCAAGCGGGAATAGAGGCCAGTATTGAGGATCCTATCTCGTAGATATTTGCTGAGGATCCCGTGTTATCAAAGTTCGGGATCTTGGGCTGCAAGATTGAGGGTGCTACTCCGTAAGGCTTGTGCATTTTTTCCCTCATTCTCTCCACTTCCTTGATTATTGTCATGTTATCCTCCTGTTTTTGAGTGAATTTTCATTGCAGTCTCTTCATCATAGCGAATATTTCATTATTGGGAATCAGCACAGGAGGATCCTGAAGTCCTTGGGTAGCGACCAGAGAGGTTTTTTTCTTTGGTGCCTCAGAGGCTTTCTTGGTAGCTCCCCCTGGGATGGAGGAAGGTTTTTAGAGGAAATGAGAGGAATGAAGGAAGATGATAATGTCGACTGTGTAGACATGATTCTATGAGAGGTTTTGAACACCAGGCGCCAAATTGTTTTGGTCAAAAATCAACTAAGTAGAATCTAACAAAATTTTATTAGAGGCTGTGATGTTCGTGGTAAATCATGTAAGAAATGCTAATCAAAGTGACACAAGTGAGTTACAAGGAAAGCCGTTGATCCTTGATAGGATCTCCAACAGAAAACCTTGCGAGGTGATAATAATCACATGCCTTGATGTTTTTATTGATATCAAAAGTCGATTTATAGAGATGCATGTGTAAATGTAAGTACAAGTATCGTGAATGAGCTAAGTGTGTCACTAGCGTGCTAGTTACATGTGTTATTTATAGTCTAAAGTTAATAACAAGAAGTATGATAATTTCGGGATCCTCCAAAATCTGCATATGAACGTTATTTGACTTGGTATTCCAGGTCTTTTTCCTGGTTGAGATGACTCGTTCTGCACATGTAAGAAAAATAGATAAAATATAGTCGTTACAAGTGCTAG
Source organism: Lactuca virosa (assembly GCF_052849685.1). Lineage (NCBI taxonomy): Eukaryota > Viridiplantae > Streptophyta > Magnoliopsida > Asterales > Asteraceae > Lactuca > Lactuca virosa. The sequence continues at coordinate 259,430,398 of NC_136434.1, forward strand.
ATTATTAGTGGTAATAGTCAGGATTCCAAGATATGTTTAAGGATCCTGGGGCTTCAGAAGTATTTAAGGATCCTGAATATTAGTAAAGGAGCCTACCCCTAACAGCTACTGATCCAAAGATCCTCTAGTCGCAGGCTTCATCCTAATCTCTTCACTAGGCGTACAAAACTACTGATCCACAAATCCTTCAGCGTTTAGATTGTCAACTACAACATCCAGGTTTAGGCATGCATCGTTCAGACCATAATAAAACTCGGTTGCACATTCTAGTTCTAGTTGTGGTACCGCTGCAGTATTAGACTAACCCTAGGATTCAATTTTTACCTAAAATCTTAAGTTGTGATTTGAATGGATAGATTTTATTATACAAGAGTGTATTTATAAGAGTTTATATAACTCTTTAGCTGATTAGTGTTTGATTAGGTTATTTTAATAATTCTAAGTTTGTGTGCCTCAAGACCACTAAATAAGGATGGGATAGGTAGGAAAAGTCGGAGGGTTGGACCATTTTAGCATATACCTGTTTTGAAATCCAGCAACCCAAACGATAATTTTTCTAGCGTAGGCACCTCTCCTGTAAGTAGCATATTCGTACAGTAATTAATAATAATACTTTTACTAGGTTTAAAAAATTCAAAGTTTATGCCCTAGGTTATAGTCGTAGTTCCTAAAGAATTACTAGTTCGTTATAACCTGTAGCTCTGATACCAATCTGTCACACCCCTGGCCGGCGGCGGAAATGTCGGGCGGTGCCAACATAGGGAAATTGGATCGAGGCATACAAATATATATATATATATATATATATATATATATATATATATATATATATATATATATATATATATATATATATATATATATATATATATAACATAGCACAAAAGTATGTCACAAACATTTCTTTTATTTATTATAAATTACTTAGGATTACATTGTTTAAAAGTCAAGCATACAACCTAAACATTACTAGAAACGATAAATAGTAGGAACTAAACTTCAACAATCTTCCTTGAAGATCTCTTCAACCTCGGCACGACTATCCTCCACCCTCATCTCCCTAAGAATACATGTATTTTGAAAATCAACATAATGTTTGTGAGTACACAAGTTTTTGTAGATTTTGTGACAACCCGAAATTTCCATTCGTACAAACCCTACAGTCTAGCACTTCAAATAAAAGTCAAATACTTTTCTGCTAAATTTTAGCCGGTATAAAGTTCGTCTGAGTGTTTTAAAGCTTAGTACTTCAGGAGATAACTGGAGAGAGGATGCCCTAGGGTCTATTGTGCATCAATAAAGTCTCAAAACTCCAAGAGTTTGGAGTTTACGGCCCAAACATGGTGTTTACGGCCGTAAACCCCAAGGAGTATAAATATGGCACTTAGTCATTTTTATCACTTTTTCACCATTTCAAGCCTAGAAAACCCATTTCTCTCTCATGTATCATCCGACTTTTTTTCAAAGATCTTCAAGAAAGTAAGTGTTTCTTGCCTTGATTAGTTGTTCTCTACCTAAATCTAGTGATCTTACAAGATTTCATCCATGAAATCATTACATTTTTGTAGATCTTCAAGTGTTCTTCAAAACACCAAGAACACCAAGAACACACACTAGTGTTCTTGGACTTTAAACACTCTTACACCAAAAACCCTCAAGAACACATGTGTTTACGGTCAAGGGATCTCCTTGAACCGTAAACACCATCAAGTGGTGCATAAGTGCCACCAACACCTTCTAGGGCTTGGATATTGGACTAGAACCTTGCATGCATGAGCTAGAAACCCCAAAACACGAAATGGTTGGAGTGACCATGAGTTTACGGCCGTAAACTCATGGGTTTACAACCGTAAAATCAAGGGTTTACGACCGTAATTGATCCATGTATGGATAATGAAGGCCCAAAAGGTTATGGGTAGCATAATATTGGGCTAGAAAGATTTTTTGGGCTTAATGGCCTATGGGGTGGTGTGCATGGTGACGTAGTTGATGGATTAAGGTTTTCTTAATTAAATTAATAAAAGTTTCATAAATCCAAGACTTCATTGATTGTTTGATTCAAAGCTTGGGTGGTTATGGAAGCATTTGGAAGGGTATCATTGATGGCTCTCTTTAAACTTTGGGAGTTACACTCTTATCATTGATGGCTCTCTTTAAACTTTGGGAGTTACACTCTTATCATTGATGGCTTTCTTTAATCCTTAGGAGTTACACTCTCTACATCTTCTCATAACCAATTACTAGCAATTGAAGACTAATTGAAGACATGAACGTTTTTTTTTGTTATTCTTAAGTGTGGTAGATGTTTTTTGTGTTATTTCAAGAGTTTCCTTAATTTTCATTTACTAGTTTTAATGAGTAGTTGGTTGGTTGGCTTGTAACCACCAACTTTGTAATAAAATCTTCATATAAAGCCAAGTTTATGCATGGAAATGATATAGACGAATTTTTAAGAAAAAAACCTTTGTTCACTTGGAATTATTGTTATAATTCTCAAATTATCTTGTTGGGACGTGTTCTTGACTTGATACGAACTCAATCCAATAGGTCTTGGATTGTTTTCACCGGTATACAACTTAATAGGTCTTGAGTTGTTGCTAATCTATCCATTTCTTTACATTCACATATCATTTGTGGTTGCTATTCTCTCTTAATTTACCTAAACACTACCCTACTCACCAAATCAAGCCCATACACGTATCATAAGTGGTATCAGAGCCAAGTTCCGATTGGGTGTTGTTGAGTTCTTGTTTAAAAAAATCCTGCTAAGTTTGTTTGATTTTAGTTCCTGTTCAGAAATTGTTTTCCAAACATGTCGCGTAAGATATATGATGAAGAAGAGATAGAGGAAGAGAAAATTGAAGAATATGAGGAAGAAGATTCCGGTCCCAACTACGACACTGATGGGGAAGGAGAATTTTGTGAAAGAATAAGTTTCTTGGTTGAAGAGGAATTTATTGATGAAATTGAAGAAGAAACTAATTTTGTGATCGGAGATGAAATTGTTGAAGCAATTGTGGAAGAAATCAATTTTATTGATATGCACAAAATTGTTGAAGAAATGGTGATTTTTGTTGAACAACAAAAATCATTCCGAGAGCTCACAACCTTGAGAACCAATGACTATAAGTGCCACAAAAATTCAGGTTCTCATATCTTTTATGAACATAATTCCTTTTCTAAAGATCTTTAAGAAATCCAAATTGGAAGCTTCATTGATCAAGAAGGTTTATTCGTTTTTCATCTTCATTTTCGTTTCAATGTGTGGGAGATTTTTACACTTTGGAGGCCATGGAATGCTTATATTTTGCATTTTGAAGGCCTTGGTGAGAGGAGGAAGTATGGTGAGAGGTTGGATTTTACTAATTATAATCTTACTAATGATGTTTTTGTTTTGTCTTCGTTCGTTGATCAAAAGGAGAAAAAAGACTTGTATATTACTTTTGATAAAAAGTTTTGTGCAATTACAGATGGAGACTTTTCATTCGTGGCTCAAAAACAGCAAGACCATTTATTTTTGGATGATGGCAGAATTTTGTACCCTCCAAAAGACAATATGATGATTTCCAAAAAAATATGTGTTCATGGTAGTGGTAGCAATCAGTCACCAAAAGAGGCATTGCGTGGCAATTCTTATGCCAATTTTCTATGCTGTCCACAAACAAAACATAATTTTTTTTAATTCTTCATTCATTGTTCAAAAACACCAAGATCGATGGCATGACGTTTGTGGGGAAAGAAAGAAGAAGGATGGTATCCATCTTTTTACAAACCATCTTTCTAAGAGAAAAGAAGAAGGAATTAATACATATGAAGATCCAAGTCCCAATTATTTACATGGGAGGGAGCTCATGATGTTTGGACTCATATTATTTTGGTGTGCCTTTAATTGGGAAGCCATGATATTGGGGCGTGCTGCTCATCAACTTACAAATACAAACCATGATTCATTCTTTAAAATGACTACAATTAACCATTTAAATTATTGCAAGGTTAATTTGCAGGGTCGAGTTCATGGGAATGTATGGAAGTGGTTTTTCATCCACAAATGGAAGATACGGTTAGGATTGAATTATGTGAGTTATTTTAGTTGTTTGAAGAAGAACATATGTATGTGGAGAAAAGACCAACTTGGAGTAAAGAAAAGGTCACATTCTGTAATGAATATTTGTTTTCAAGACCTACTGTGATGGAAGTTTCATATGGGAGAACAACATAATCTGGTCAGTACTGAATTGAGGACAATTCCTTTCGAAGAAGGAGGGAATGATACGTGTATGGATAATGAAGGCCCAAAAGGTTATGGGTAGCATAATATTGGGCTAGAAATATTGTTTGGGCTTAATGGCCTATGGGGTGTGCATGGTGAGGTAGTTGATGGATTAAGGTTTTCTTAATTAAATTAATAAAAGTTTAATAAATCCAAGACATCATTGATTGTTTGATTCAAAGCTTGGGTGGTTATGGAAGCATTTGGAAGGGTATCATTGATGGCTCTCTTTAAACTTTGGGAGTTACACTCTTATCATTGATGGCTCTCTTTAAACTTTGGGAGTTACACTCTTATCATTGATGGCTCTCTTTAAACTTTGGGAGTTACACTCTTATCATTGATGGCTTTCTTTAATCCTTAGGAGTTACACTCTCTACATCTTCTCATAACCAATTACTAGCAATTGAAGACTAATTGAAGACATGAACATTTTTTTTTGTTATTCTTAAGTGTGGTAGATGTTTTTTTTTGTTATTTCAAGAGTTTCCTTAATTTTCATTTACTAGTTTTAATGAGTAGTTGGTTGGTTGGCTTGTAACCACCAACTTTGTAATAAAAGCTCCATATAAAGCCAAGTTTATGCATGGAAATGATATAGACGAATTTTTAAGAAAAAAACCTTTGTTCACTTGGAATTATTGTTATAATTCACAAATTATCTTGTTGGGATGTGTTCTTGACTTGATACGAACTCAATCCAATAGGTCTTGGATTTTTTTCACCGGTATACAACTTAATGGGTCTTGAGTTGTTACTAATCTATCCATTTCTTTACATTCACATATCATTTGTGGTTGCTATTCTCTCTTAATTTACCTAAACACTACCCTACTAACCAAATCAAGCCCATACACGTATCAGTAAACTCCAAGGAGTGATCTAAGAACCGTAAACTCTAAAAAAGGGTCATTTTGAGCCCTAGTCCCTTCCTAAGCCTTGGATACAAGCCTATAACACTTCCTTAAGGGGTATAAGACCTTAAAACACACAAATGTGCCAATTACCATGAGTTTACGGCCGTAAACTCATGGGGGAAATGACCAAGAACCGTAAACTCTTGTGTTGTTACCAAATGGGAAGTAAACTCCAATGTGAGGCCATACTCTCTTTAGATGCAACCCTTTAGTACTCCTAGCACTTGAAACAAAGTGTTTCCATGTATTAGGGTGTCTTTACTTGCTTTATTAGCTGTTAAATGACTAATTGGATACATGTATGTATCATTACATGTTAAATAGGATCCGTGTGTGTGTTCAAGTCCTCACTTGACACTTAGCATCCTATCCGACACTTCCATCCAAACCACTCACTGGAGGTGAGTTCATACCCCTTAATTAACCTTTTAAATGTTTTAAACGCTTTTATGGGGGGGGGGATACAAGTTGAATCATGATAGTTATCACATCAATCACATGTGATTAATAACTATCAAACTATGGATTTACTACACTTTTAGCTGTTTTATCAAGCAAATTACTTCAAAATGATTTCTCGAATGCTTTTACACGTTGAACTCTTTATCAAACTTGTTTTCTAAACTACATCTTTTCCTTCAAATTCTGTTATGACTATGTTTCAAAAAGAGGTTTTCATGTACTTTAAACTATATTCCAAATAAGGGATTTCTTATACTTTAAACTGTTATATTGTTAAATGCATGCCTATATATGTATATTTATATAAGTAATGTTTAAAGGACTTAGGACTGCTAACTCGCCTTATTTCATGTTCCTTGTTTGGTTGTGGACTTAGGGTATCCCGTTATTTGTCCGAAGGTCGTCTAAATATTAGTTATATATTATGTATACATATATAGACATAAAAGTTCTATCAGTCAGTTCAGTACCTTTGGGTAGCAAAGGCATAATTCCATTTGTTCATATACATATATTACTAGTAACTATAATGGGTATAGTTAGGAGATACTATTTACTATTCTTAGTACAAGGAATCACACAAGAGTCAGTTCATTCATGAGTCTATACAAATATATTACATGCTATATGAAGATGCATTTCACTCATGTAGGCTTTTCGAGGCGTATTGTTCATTCCATACCACCTGGAGTCTACACTTCATTCATTTTTAGGCTTTTTGAGGCGTATTGTTCATTCGATACCACCTGGAGTCTACACTTCATTCATTTTTAGGCTTTTCGAGGCGTTTTGTTCATTCGATACCACCTGGAGACTACACTTCATTCATTTTAGGCTTTTTGAGGCGTATTGTTCATTCGATACCACCTGGAGTCTACACTTCATTCATTTTAGGCTTTTCGAGGCTTATTGTTCATTCGATACCACCTGGAGTCTACACTTCATTCATTTTAGGCTTTTCGAGGCGTATTGTTCATTCGATACCACCTGGAGTCTACACTTCATTCATTTTAGGCTTTTCGAGGCGTATTGTTCATTCGATACCACTTGAAGAGAGAGGGTAGAAATTTAGAAGAAGAACAATTTTTGGAATTCTCTTCTTGGTATAAGTTGATTAATGAAAATCAAACCCAATAGGGGTTTATATAGGTTATAGGAAAGTATTAGATAAGGCAGGTATCTCCAAGATAACTGATGAACCAATGAATCGAGTATTGAATTAATCAGAGTATGAATTCAAGTATGAATGCAAGATTGAACACCAGATGTAAATATAATCTTGTTTCAGCTTGATTTACGCTTTCGAATGTTTACAGAGAAAATAGACAGGTCTGTAAAAACTCTTATCTAACTCTAGTAAATAACCCTTATTTATAGGGAACCGAAAGCGTACAAAAGAAAAATATACTAAGGCATTGACTCTAAAGCTTCGAATAAAAGCGCCCTAGTCAAATACATTACAAAACATTTGAAGAGTAGAAAATATATTTCGACTAATTACAACAATTTGACCCTTACAATCTCCCCCTTTGTAATCATATTCGAAGTGTTCAATTCGTAAGAAGTGTGATGGAATACAGTAACACTCTTCGAATCTCCGTGTACCAGGAGATAATCTTCTTCAGCTCTTTCTTGTCTCCTTCATTGTTCTTCTTGCAATGATTCATACGAACAATCAAGTTCGTATATTGAGATGTTGAATATCTCTCTACTTCACTTGCTTGGAATAAAAACCGTTTAGCTTTTCAAGCTTTGTCTTTTCCTGCGAATACCATTCCAAAAGGCTTCAGGCAAATTTCACCATCAGCATATTTCTTCAATTCCGCCTGAGTCTTCGTAGGAGCCATCGGTGCTTTTATTTCCATTCCTTTGGCAGTAGCTAATTCCACATCTGTTAGTGCCAAGCACTCATAATAGTTTTCGATAAAAATCTTGATGTGAGCAACTCCAAGCTTGAATTCATCTGGTTCAGTTTTTTGAAGGAATGAAAATGATTTGTCTTTTAGAAGTAATGCAACTTGTATAAGATCATACAAGTTCATCAATGGAAAATCAGCAACAGTGAATTCGCATATATTTCCATTTGCCCTGGCAACCACATACTTAACATTCTGGACTGTGTTTTCGAAAATCATATCATTTTTCATACTTATGACCTTCTTGATTTTTATTAAAGACCAAACTTCGTCAGGGGCTTTTCCAAGAACAACATGAAAATGAATTTTCATGTGTGTACCTTCATCCTTATTTTTAAAATTCCCTTCTGCTTTAAACTGAGGCATGATAAACATCATTTCGTTTATGGGAAAATCCAGCTGGCTTGCATCAGTATTCGTGACCAAATAACTCTGCTTTGGTTTCTTCTCGAATGTATACATGTGATTAAAAGCAACCTTGGCCTCAATTGTTTCGTAATTATAGTGTTTAGTTGGATCACCTTTATCCATTCCCTTCGGATCACTAGCACGCTGAGTCATACTGCTTTGAATAATCCTCAGTTTTTCAAGTTCAGCTTCTGCTTCAGCCTTCTTTTCCTCTTTCGACTTTTCCACTACAATTGATTTCCCTTTATCTTTCAAGGCTGGATTGACAATTGTCTCTTTTTGATTCGAACCACTCCCACCAGTTTCTGAAGATTTACCAATAACAATTCCTTTCGAAATTGGTCTTGCAATTGGCATTGTTGTTACAACAGTTGAAGTAACCAGTTTAGCAGAAACTATTACTGGTTTTGTTGTTGGGATTTTTGAAGAAAAAACTTTTCCCACAACTTTCGCATCCTCACCACTAGCCTTCGACTCAGTAGTTTTTCTTTCTCCCCCTTGCACCCCTGTGAAAACAGGCGGGGCATTTGTTGTTGAGAATGGCTTGATATGCGAAAGAGAGGAGCAAGTTGCTTATTGAGAATGGCTTCGAATTGGATAAACTTCTGGGATAAAAATTCAGGAGTAATCAATAGAGAAGAAACCGGCCTATCATAAATCTCTTTTAACTCCTTAAGCAACTTAAGCACTTCCTCAAAGCTTGCACTTTCGGATGTTGAAAGTTGAGATATTTGAGGACTCAAACTTTCATACAATTTAACAAATCGTGTGACTACTGTTGGATATAGTGTCTAAGTCCATAACTATATTTGGTATGTACTTGACCCGACCCGACATGGTCCATTTGGGTTGCACTTCACCCAAACAATTTATGGATAATCGTTTAAGAATAGTATAAGTTATGATTTATTAATATATTATAAGTCCTAATATATTAATATAAAATCATATTATTTAATTAGTATTGATCTATAATTAATTTAGAGATCAAAAGTATGACTAATTAAATATGGGCTCTTGTATTTATATAGTGTGGGCTAATGCTTATTTGGAATGGGCTAGGCTTGCATGGAAAGTCCATGGATACTCCATGGAGCTTTAACCCATGGATCTCATGGAAATGAAAAGACATGGGTATTAGGGTTTACATGGATGTAACCCTAATCCACCACACTATATAAAGGAGGCTTTGGTTCTTGAAATTGCACTAGTTGATGTGTGTAAACCAAGAGGGCCGATTTCAAGAAGTTTGTGACTATTCTCTCAAGTTTCCAAGTTTGTGGTGATTTGTAACTTCCATTTGAGGCATCCACATTATTGGTGCTAGGCTCTCAAACTCCAAGCAATCAACTACTACTACAAGGTAAGTAATTCTACTAGTTTTATTTGATTCAAGTACCCCATGCCATGCTAGTTAGGATAAGAACCTTGGAAAAATAATTATTTGCATGTATCTTAATCAAACATAGATCCAAGGTTTCTAGGGTTGCATGTACACCATAGGAGTGTTAGAATGTTCAAAACCCATCAGTGGTATCAGAGCCAGGTTTGTTTATTTGATACTTGATGCAAAAAAAAAAAAAAAAAAAAAAAAAAAAAAAAAAAAAAACTTGAAAATCGTAGTTTTGTTCAAAAGCTCGTATCAAAATTTCAAGTTTTGTATATGTACTTACGATTCTTGAAATTTTTGATATGAACATTCATAAACATATGAGTTTAGAAGATCATAGAAATTATGTGCTAATAATTGATTAGATTAATTCTTGATCTTTATGTGTTTTAATGGTGTCCATAACTAGTTCTTAAGTTATGGATAACCAAAAGTCACATTTATAAATAACCATTAAAAGAACACATAGGTTACAAAAAAAATGAAGAGTCTTCATTTTTAATAACCATTAACTCATAAGTTATGAGAAATGAAAAGTTTTGAAAGTTTACAAAACTTTCCCTCAAGTTTTGGAACATGTAAAGTCATATTAAAAACTTTAGTTCCAACCCCTACAATTTTAAAAGTTAAAATTCAACCCTTATACTTTGTAATATTATAAGTTTAATAATATTTATATATGTATAAGATCAAGTCGTCTTACCGCTAGTACGCCTCATTCACGAAGCCGGTCTATAAGGGGGGTATAAGGTTGTTGCCTATAAAATGGCAACTTAATGGGTGTCCACTCTCACCCACCGCTTCCTTGATCGGTGGAGGGTCGTTAGCCGAACGGGTAGGACAAGGACTTATAAATTCTCATTAAAAGTATAATGATAATACTAAAGTAACTAAACTTTATTGAATTCCCAATCTTAGTTATTTTAGGAAAATGTGAATAAGGTGGTAATCCATGAAATTACACTTTACACTTTGTTTAAGTCGTTAGTGGAGCGTGTGTGGTTAACCGGCACACTAACTTGGACTTAACAAGGTAGGTAAAGGGTGACTTAATGTTTATCATAGTATCGATGGAGCGTGTGTGGTTAACCGGCACATCGATTGAGGGGTAATACATTAAGGGTACCAAGTAATTTGCATGGTAACTTCACACCTTGTTTTGTGATCCTCGGCATCCCAGTCACAAAACTTGAAGGGCACACTCGAGATTGAAACATGCCATTGAAGAAAGTTCAATGAATCTCAAAGAATCTAGGAGTTTCTAAACCAATTAAAACCTAATTAAATATTTCGTTTTTCATGGTGGAAATTGGTGAATCGTCATTCACCTACCTTCAAATATCTTATAGCTTAGATTACGGAATCCCTCTTCTAAGTTATAAAATATTGTGTTGGGTCCTAGCCTTAATATTACATTTGGGTGTTTTGTTAAGGACTATCTCTATATCTAATATAATCTATTCCCTTTTCTTTTCAGATGTCTTCCAATAACAATGCTTCTGGCTCAAACCCTACTAGCTCCTTCTCTCTCATGAATCTTTGTGGGAGAGTCATCTTTGATGGGTCTAACTTTACAGATTGGATCAGAAACATCAGGATGGTCACTCGGTATGAGAACAAAGAATATGTTCTCGACAAGGAGTTGAATGTACCCGAGCCAACTGCTACTCCTGAAGAGCTTGCTGAATATGAGGTACATGAAAGAGATGCTACAAAAGTGGCATGCATCATGATGGCCACCATGACAGCCGAGCTCCAAAAGTCCTATGAGGACTATTATCCTTTTGAGATGCACCAGGACTTGATGGACCGCTACCATCAAAGTGCTCGTCAAGAGCGATATGAAATAATCTCCTCCATGATAACAACCCGAATGAAGGATGGTGAACCCATCACGGGCCACATGCAGAAAATGCAAAGGTATGTGGACCGTTTACTGAAGCTGAATGTGAACTTCCCTGAGGAGTTAGCAATAGACATCATTTTGCACTCCTTGCCATCGTGTTATGATCAGTTCCGCATGACATATCACATGAACAAGGAAGAAGTCACCCTCAGCAAACTTCAAGGACTCTTGAAGACCGCCGAAAGTGGTCTAAAGGGTAAGTCGGTTGTTACTACTCCTACTCCTACTCCAACTGCAGCCAATGTCTTGGCAATCGGGCATGGTAAAGGGAAGAAAAGAAAGAACCCTTCTAAGGGTACCAAGGGTAAGACCCTTGAAGGCTCCTCTTCAAGCAAAACCAAGAAAGGTTTTGTCACTCCTTCTATTAACCCTAATGAGGCTGAATGCTTCTATTGCCATGAAAGTTGCACTGGAAGCGAAACTGGCCAAAGTACCAGCAAGATTTGAAGGATGGGAAAGTAAAACCCAACCATGGAGGTATATACACTATATTGTCTAATAACTCACCTCATTCTAAGTCTTGGGTCCTTGATACAGGTTGTGGTATTCACATATGTTGTGATTTGGAGGGACTAAAAAGAAGGGAGAATGTGGAGCAGGGAAAGATTAACTTGATCATGGGAAACAGGAAAGCTTCACCTGTCACCAAGATAGGAGTTTATTCCTTAGTGCTAAATAGTGGTTTTACATTAGATCTGAATAAATGTTATTATTCGCCAGAAATGGCAAGAAATGTTATTTCCTTTCATGCATTGTATAAACAAGGTTTTACCTTTTATTTGGATAATAATAGTGGTAGTATTGATGCTTTCTTTAATAATGTTCTTTATTTTAAAGCATTACCTAGTGATGGCGTGTATGAAACTGTATCTGTTGTAGATAATCTAGGAAATAATGTATTGTGTATTAACTCTTCCACTAGCTTAGATAAAGCATCCTTATGGCATTGTCGTCTTGGACATGTAAGCAAGAAACGCATAGGCCAACTCCAAAAGGATGGAGTCTTGGAGTCATTTGACCTAAAGTCAGATGATAGTTGTGAATCTTGTTTGCTTGGTAAAATGACAAAGTCACCTTTTACTGGCACTTGTGCTAGGGGTGAAGGTTTGTTGGACCTCATACACACGGATGTGTGTGGATCCTTCAGAACCGCCACAAGAGATGCTAATCGGTTCTATGTGACTTTTACTGATGATTTTAGTAGATATGGTTATGTCTACCTAATCAAGCATAAGTCAGAAACCTTTGAGAAATTCAAAGAGTTTAAGCAAGAAGTGGAGAATCAGTTGGGCAGGAACATTAAGATGCTTCGATCCGATCGTGGTGGTGAGTATCTTAGTACTGAGTTCCTTGACTATCTTAAGGAATGTGGGATTGTCTCACAATTGACACCTCTTAGGACACCACAGTTGAATGGTGTAGCTGAGAGGCGCAATCGGACCTTGTTGGACATGGTTCGTTCCATGATGAGTCGAGCTTCGCTACCAATCTCATTTTGGGGGTATGCCTTAGAGACTGCCACCCATATCCTTAATCTAGTCCCTACAAAGAAGGTTGCCAAAAGACCTCACGAGTTGTGGACTGGAAAAGTTCCCAATCTAGACCACATCAAGATTTGGGGTTGCGAGGCTTTCGTGAGACGCGAGACTCACGATAAGCTCGAACCCCGAAGCGAAAGGTGTATTTTCATCGGCTACCCACAGAAATCCTTTGGTTACATCTTCTACAGACCTAGTGATACTGTGGTCTTTGTAGCAAGAAGAGGATTCTTTCGAGAGAGATAATTCATGAGCCAAGGAGACAGTAGGAGGAAAATTGACCTTGAGGAAATTCAAGAGTCAAGTGGTGAAGGAACCTCAAACCCTAGCCCTCAACCTGAGGAGGAAACTCCTGTTGAGCCGACTGAAGAATCTATACCTCTGAGGCGTTCCACCAGAGTTAGGAATGCACCTGAGCATTATTATGGTTTTCATATTACTGCAGAAGGTGAGACACTTATCAGTGATAACACATTGGTAAATCTAGATGAGCCTAACAGCTACACGGAAGCCATGGTAGGCCCTGAGGCTGCTAAATGAAAAGAGGCTATGGATAGCGAGATACAGTCCATGTATGACAATCAAGTTTGGAACTTGGTTGACAATGTACCTGATCGTAAGATAGTTGGGTGCAAATGGATCTTCAAGAAGAAGACCAACATGGATGGTAATGTACACACTTATAAGGCATGACTGGTTGCAAAGGGTTATTCTCAAACTCCAGGAGTTGATTATGATGAGACCTTTTCACCAGTGGCCAAGATTAAGTCGATTAGGGTTCTGTTAGCCATTGCTGCATTTCATGATTATGAAATATGGCAAATGGATGTCAAAACCGGATTCCTTAATGGAAAGTTGGCTGAAGATGTTTACATGGTTCAGCCAGAGGATTTTGTCAGTATAGAGTACCCCAGTAGAGTGTGTAAGCTCGAGAAATCCATTTATGGATTAAAACATGCACCTCGCAGATGGAATCTTTGCTTTGATGAGAAAGTCAAAGAATTTGGCTTTTCAAGGAGTGAAGATGAATCTTGTGTCTATATCAAGGCTAGTGGGAGTATAGTCAGCTTTTTGGTATTGTATGTGGATGACATACTACTCATAGGAAATGAAATCCCAACCCTGCAGGAAGTAAAGTCCTGGCTTGGGAAGTGTTTCGCTATGAAGGACCTTGGAGAAGCTGCCTATATCCTAGGGATAAGGATTTTGAGAAACAGGAGTAAAAGACTAATTAGACTTAGTCAAAGCACCTATGTGGACAAAGTGTTGAAAAGGTTCAACATGCATAACTCCAAGAAAGGAGAGTTACCCATCCAGAGTAACGCCAGATTGAGTAAGACACAAAGCCCTAGTACTGAGGCTGAGATAGCAGAAATTAGTCGAATACCTTATGCTTCAGCTGTAGGATCGATCATGTATGCTATGACGTGTACTCGACCTGATGTAGCCTTTGCTTTGAGCATGGTTAGCAGGTATCAGGGGAACCCTGGCAAGGCACACTGGACTGCGGTAAAGAATATCCTCAAGTACCTACGGAGGACTAAGGACTGGGTCCTTACCCTCGGTGGCAGTGAGGACTTGAGAGTTGTAGGGTACAGTGATGCTAGCTTTCAGACTGACAGGGATAATTTCCGCTCTCAGTTGGGCTGGGTCTTTACTCTAAACGGAGGGGCAATTACTTGGAAAAGTTCCAAGCAGGAGACAGTGGCTGATTCCACTTGTGAATCAGAGTATATAGCAGCAAGTGAGGCAGCAAAGGAGGCTATATGGCTAAAGAACTTCATCGGAGACCTTGGAGTTGTACCAACTATAAAGGAGCCAATGGAGATTTTCTGTGACAGCAATAGTGCGGTTGCCTTAGCCAAGGAACCAAGAGATCATGGGAGATCCAGACACATTGACAGAAAATATCACTTCATCAGACATCGAATAGAAGAAGGAATCCTCGTGGCAAAGAGGGTATCATCGGATGAGAACCCAGCAGATCCCCTCACGAAGGGACTGACTCGGGCTAAGCATCTCCAGCATGCTCGGAGCATAGGGCTGAAGGATGATATTAGTTTTAGTAGTTAGATAATCTTGAAATTTGTAAAATGGAATTGACATTTGATGATAAATAAAAGCTGTTATTTATGAGTAAAGTGTTGCTATCTCTTGTCACTCGTTTACTATTATTTCTTTTTGCATGTTTTGACTTCCAGAATAATTATGTTATGGTTTATATCATATTATTCAAACTCTCCACAGTCGGTCATATGTTGGAAGTAGATATGAATCAAGACTGTCATGGGTTGACTTGTAGAGGTTTAAGATGTTAGACAAAGCGGGGCTACAACACTCATGAGTGCTCATAAGTTCTGAGTATTGGATTCAACCCACGCTCACTTGTATCACTTCATGGAATTTATCTCGAGTGATCGTGAGACGGTAATATCATATAAGTCTTCAAACCTAGAGATATGATTTGTTGCCTATGAGTTGGTTATGCATTGATTGCACGAAAACGCATTGGTAACTCGATGTTATAAACCGTGCTTTTGTGTGTAATCCAACAAGTAGTAGAGCAAACATATGAGTCGAAGTTTATCTGTTCCTTCTAGGATTAGAAGCGATATCTGGGCCCCTCGATAATTTTGTTTTGACCTATGTACCGGGCCCGGTCAGAACTAAATTGATGTGTTCAGTTAAGTTCTATGTCAAACAAATCGGAAATCGGCAAACAAATGTTGGACAATAAGCAAGACCATGTTCCATGTATTTGTCCAGCTGATATCTAGAACATAGGATTATATGATCACTTATCTAAAATGGCGCTTCATAGTTCAACAGAGTTTAAAGAGCTACGATTGTTGATCGGTTCCTGAAGTCATACTTGCAACTATAGTTATTAGACTTATCCAAGTGGGAGACTGTTGGATATAGTGTCTAAGTCCATAACTATATTTGGTATGTACTTGACCCGACCCGGCATGGTCCATTTGGGTTGCACTTCACCCGAACAATTTATGGATAATCGTTTGAGAATAGTATAAGTTATGATTTATTAATATATTATAAATCCTAATATATTAATATAAAATCATATTATTTAATTAGTATTGATCTATAATGAATTTAGAATTAATTTAGAGATCAAAAGTATGACTAATTAAATATGGGCTCTTGTATTTATATAGTGTGGGCTAATGCTTATTTGGAATGGGCTAGGCTTGCATGGAAAGTCCATGGATACTCCATGGAGCTTTAACCCATGGATCTCATGGAAATGAAAAGACATGGGTATTAGGGTTTACATGGATGTAACCCTAATCCACCACACTATATAAAGGAGGCTTTGGTTCTTGAAATTGCACTAGTTGATGTGTGTAAACCAAGAGGGCCGATTTCAAGAAGTTTGTGACTATTCTCTCAAGTTTCCAAGTTTGTGGTGATTTGTGACTTCCATTTGAGGCATCCACATTATTGGTGCTAGGCTCTCAAACTCCAAGCAATCAACTACTACTACAAGGTAAGTAATTATACTAGTTTTATTTGATTCAAGTACCCCATACCATGCTAGTTAGGATAAGAACCTTGGAAAAATAATTATTTGCATGTATCTTAGTCAAACATAGATCCAAGGTTTCTAGGGTTGCATGTACACCATAGGAGTGTTAGAATGCTCAAAACCCATCAACTACATCACAAATGATATCAACCTTTTGATTTAAGGATGCATAATCTTGTTGAACAATGACAATTTCTTTTTGCATATCTTCACGAAGTTCGTGAATTTGCAAATTTACATCCTCCCTGACCTTCTTCACTTCTTGCACAAAAAGAAAATGCCTTTCCTTTGTGACATTCTTCAATTTTTTCACATCACTGGTAAACATTGAATTTTGAGATTTGATCCGAAGTTCATTATTTTGATCATTATAATCAACCTTCTCCAGAATTCAAGACTCAGAGTCAGTAATCATTCCAGATACTTTGCTAACCACTCTGGCTTCGAGCATTTTCAACAGTGAATCAACCTCCAAACTAGAAACAGATGAACCACCCCCTAGATCTGCTTGAGATTGAATTATTGAATTCAATTTCTGATTCAGAATTTTGAACTGCTTCATGGTCATCAACATATGATCGGGAAACTGTTCTTCTTCTTCATGAAATTCCAATTCATCAAACATACCACCAAACCCCTCATTATCAGTCTCTGTCTCCATAAAAACGGTTTCTTGAACAGGTGAAGTTGGTTTGGGTGGCTCAGTAGATTGTGAAGAAAAAATAGAAGTAAAGGGTTGATCAAGAATGTGTTCGAATGTTGGGGAACCTGTGGTTGAAGTAAGAGGAGTAGTGGATAATGGTAAAGAAACAATACTTTCAAAAGGAGCAGAAGTAACGTGACCTTGAGCTTCATTTTTCGAACCTCCTTCACCCATATCGACATTTGCATCCGTATCAGATACGTGTGCAGGGATGCCTGAAGTTCGAACCGCCTCAGAAACTGATTTGGCAATCGAATCTTCGGGAGGTATGGCGACTGTCTTCTCAGGAGTGGAACTTTCTGTGAGATGAGTGAACTCTGGGGTTTCTGGAATTCTTTCATCATCATCTTCTGTTGACTCAGTAGAAATCATGAGTTTTCTAGTCTTCTTCTTCTTCTTCTTTGACAAACGTTTGGCCATATCCTCAGCCCTTCGTTTCTTGGACACCGGAGGAATAGGTGCTGGCACTTCTCGAATTAACACACCTTGATGAGTGATTTGAGGTTTTCGAACCACTTTGTGTGTAGGAGACTTGCTTTTGTGAGTGGACTTCATTTTGATTCTTCGAAACATTCCAGTCTTCGAAGGAATGATTACATTCTCTTCTGATTCTTCAAGAATAGGCTCAATCACTTGAGTCTCAGCAATAGATACTTCAACGGTTTCAGGCTTCTTCTTTGCAGATTTCGAAGATTTTGACTCAGTTTCATTCTTCTTCGTCTTCTTGGATTTCGTATCATCTATATCCAAGAGTATGCCAGTTTCGATTAAAGAATCAATAGTCTTCAAATATGCCACCAAGACATTGTTCGAAGGATCAACTCTTTTAAGCATAGCATCTGGAATACGAGCAACTGATAGAAAAGCTTCAGCATTATCTGTGACATCCTTCGGATAGTGGTATAATTGAAAAACTGCTTTATCTTCATCATTGGGTACCAAAATCCCTTCCTTATTGTAAAAGTATTGCAAAATCAAACTCCAGTATCTTGCACACGAAATACCATGAATAGCATTCGTGTGTTCTACACCTTTTTGAAATTCCTTCCACAACTGTGTAGAATAATCTACTTGAAGATCATAATAAATGCCAGCAACCATGGCATAAACCTCCATTCTTCCTTTATCAAGACCAGCAGATCTCCCAGTCAAACATCGTAGAAAAATACCAAATAAGAAATTCCATAGCCGTGGAAGACCAGACTTCTTAAAATCACTAATCTTGGACAATGGTGGCTGATATCCCATTTCATTAAACATGTGAACGACTTGTGGAAAAGTAAATGAAACATATGGAGGCGAATTCGGAATATCAAGAATTTGGCAGAAGAGTTTCTTGGATAGCCTGACCTTTTTGTCGTTCACCAGATGAAAAGTAATCGTATCAGATGCTTTGTTGTAAGTCGCAGTTGATCCTGCTTGAGAAAGCCAGGACAATGGAACAGAGAAAGAATTGAACATCGCCTTAGCCAAAACAGAGTTCTTCAAGGCAACTATTAGCATCTTCAATTCTTCCGGGTACTGAGAAACGTCACCCTCCACGTAATAGTTTGTTGCTTGAATCTTCATTATTGGTAATGAAGAGGCATCTTCAGTGGTATGAGAATCAACATGAGAAGAAGTCACCATTGTTAGGGTTTAAAGATAATAATGAACAAAGAATTTGTGAAATTTGCTTTCTGATCGCGTAAACTGACAATGAACCCTTGAATCCCCTTTTATATGTAACCCTGAAGTTTGAATTTGAAGCGGGATGTGTATTTAATGATATCCGACGTGGCACCTTGAAAGTCGGACCATTACTACGGAAAAGTAGCCATGCGTCAAAAAGTAGCTGTCACATCATCTTGAAAACCGGACAGAATACCATACGTCATTTATAAAAAGCCTGTCTTGTTATCCCCAAGAGTATTGTAACCGTCAAAACCCTTCGAATGGAAGCAAGGATCTTTCACTTTTGGGATGAAAAGCGAAGTTATATGCCAGAAGTTTGAAATCATCAGCCTGAGTTGGTATTACTCAGAGCCTCAAGGATTTCGTGAGTGCAGTGTTCCAAAGAATATAGACGAGAAACAAAAATAAGAAAAATATGGGATATTGTGATGTCAAACCATTGACACAAAAGCAGATAAAATCTCGGGCAAACATTACTTCATTAATCATTAAGAGAAATGATCAATAGCTTGTGTGGGTTCCCGTGAATTACAATCGAATACTTGTTGACAAGTATCGAAGGGCTTCTTTTATAATGTTGCGTGAGTAGTTCAAAATTTTCGTTACATGTCATCCTAAACATAATGTGGGAAATTATAACAGAAATTGCTTGTTTGACCAGTGTAGTCAGTGACAAGTTGGCTTTGATAAATTTTGAAATGACAAGGATATTCGAATGAAACTCACACGGGAATCATATTCAAGAAAAAAATTGTGTGCTGGATCTTGTTGGGTAACAAACATCGTGGGTTTCGAATGTTTGATCAAGACCACTCATTCGAAATGAATATGATTTGGAGTTTCGAATTTTGATACAGAAACAAAAGTTTCGTGAAAATCTGGAACTTAGTTCCCCGTCAATTCCTTAAAAAGGTAATGAAAATTGAGTTTCACTTTCATCACGGTCTCATGATGTCAGATCATAAACACAGATTTTTGATATGTCTAAGTCTCGATGGGTTTGATCAGAGACCTCTCGGACATATGTCTTCGTGTGTGATCGTGTAAGAACTTTATGGATGAAAAAGATTGGTGTATGACACGAAAAGTACCTCTGTTATGTTTGGACCAAACTGTAAACTCTTAACTCATTTTGAGAAGAGTCATGTAGCTCAGGGACTAATTTGAATATAAGCCTGATTGGGAAGAAATTTTCGTATGAAATATTTCATTAAGGCTTTCGTACACACACATTGAGTCATTGGAGGCTTTGGACAACATGCAACAGCATGCTTCTAGGGACAATTTAACTAGTTCAAATGATGAAAAATTTATCGATTCATACGAAAAATGTACCTGACCCTAGAACTGTAAGCATAAGCCACTCTGTGTCTTCAAGATTATCTGCAACAAAATACTAAAAAAAAATAAGAATCAAAATATTTTTGTTGTTTTGAGTTTTCAAAAATAAAGACAGAACAAACGAAAGTCTTTTTGTATTTTTGAATTTTCGAAAATAAATGACAAAACAAACGAAAATCTTTTTGGATTTTTGAATTTTCGAAAATTAAATGACAAAACAAACGAAAATCTTTTTGGATTTTTGAATTTTCGAAAATGAAACAGTACTTGTTGCAAAAATGCAAAATTTTATCATCCCCTTATAAGTGACAAATGTACGAATTCGAAGGGGTCGAAGCGTTGACTATGAACAGTAACCTCTGAATCAACCCTTAAAATAAGTGACAAAATTACGAATTCGAAGGGGTCGAAGTGTTGACTATGAACAGTAACCTCTGAATGCTGATGGATATTGCTTTGTCTTTCATTCAGCGCCTCTGAATCAGTCCTTATCATGCATCATTCTTCTTTTTCGCATGGAACAGAATTTCCATCAATCATTCCAAGTCCCTCTATAATTCTCACAAGAGATTTTTCATCTAAAGGTTTCGTGAAAATATCAGCTAACTGATCAGTTGTTTTCACGAAATGTACTTCAATATTCCCATCCTCCACGTGATCCTTGATGAAATGATAACGAAGTGCTATATGTTTAGTCTTCGAATGCTGCACAGGATTAGGACAAATTCTTATTGCACTTTGAGAATCACAATATAATGGAATCTTTTTCATATTTATTGCATAATCACGCAATTGACTTTGGATCCATATTATTTGTGAAGTGCAAGCAGCAGCAGCCACATATTCTGCTTCAGCTGTTGAAATTGATACACATGTTTGCTTTTTCGACTGCCAGCTCACCAATTTGCCATCAAGAAATTGACATCCACCACTTGTGCTCTTTCAATCAAGATTACAACCACCAAAGTCTGCATCCAAATATGCTTGTACAAAGAACCCAGTGTTCGAAGGATACCACAATCCTAACGAAATTGTTCCTTTAAGATAACGAAATATATTCTTCACAGCAGTGAGATGTGGTTCTCGTGGATTTGACTGATACCTAGCACAATTACATACAGAAAACATGATATCAGGTCTACTTGCTATAAGATAAAGTAATGAACCAATCAGGCTCCTGTAAAGAGTTAGGTCAACTACAAGTTTATCTAACGAAGGTGTCAACTTTATGTCAGTTGCCATTGGAACTCGTAACTTTGTGCTATTCATCAATCCAAACTTTTCAAGCAGATTCTTCGTATATTTCTCCTGATTAATAAATATCCCTTCTTTGTTTTGACGAATATTCAAACCAAGAAAATTATTGATTTTTCCCATCATGCTCATTTCGAACTTACTTTTCATCAAATCTTCGAATTCTCTAGATAAAGCAGGGTCAGTTGAGCCAAAAATAATATCATCAACATAAATTTGAACAAGCATTAGATGATTCCCAACTTTCTTTCGAAATAATGTGGAATCAACAGATCCTTGTTTAAATTTAGATTGTTTCAAAAATGAAGTAAGAGTTGCATACCATTCTCGTGGTGCTTGTTTTCAAACCATAAACTGCCTTATCTAAAATATAAACATGATTTGGAAATTCTTCGTTAATAAAACCTGGGGGCTGTTCCACGTAAACAGTTTCTTCAAGCTCTCCATTTAGAAATGCACACGTCACGTCCATCTGATAAACATCAAAATTATTGTGAGCTGCATAAGCCAGAAATATACGAACCGCCTCGAGTCTTGCGACAGGGGCAAAAGTTTCTTCATAGTCGATTCCTTCTTGTTGTGAATAACCTTTAACAACAAGTCTGGCTTTGTTTCGAACAATATTTCCATCTTTGTCGGTTTTATTTTTGAAAATCCATTTTAACCCGACAGTCGAAACATTTTCAAGTTGAGGAATTAATCTCCAAACCTTGTTTCGTTCAAATTCAGACAATTCAGATTGCATTGCAACAACCCAATCTGATTGTTCCATTGCAATCTTAACTATTTTTGGTTCAATTTTAGATATAAAAACATTGAACATACAAAATTCTTGATGAGTATTCAATACCTCATTCTTTGCGTGAATTTGAGCTCTTGTTAAAACTCCCTCTTGTGGATTCCCAATTACTTGATCCTTCGGATGATCTATTGTCCACTTTTCCATTGGCGGATATGCTGGATCAAATTCCAAAGGTGCATCTTCGTATATATCTTCATTTTCTGAACCTGCAATCGAACAAACATCATCTAAATCATCATTATTCTCAATGTTTTCTAAATGCTCCCCCTCAACATTATGCTCCCCCTCAACATTAGCATTCACTCTTCTATTCTCCCCCTCGAAAGAATGCTCTTCCTCAACTAGAGTATTCGAATCCAATTTCTCCCCCTCCACTGGATTGTTTTGCATACTTTCGCTTTTCTCTGGAGAAGTTGATGATGAATCATCAGTAAGCTTTGTGAGTTCAGAGATATGATTATCATTTGCATGTATTTCAGCATTAACAACATGATCTGAAATTCCAAAAATTAAATCATAATCAACATCTAATGTTTGTGAGGATTCAGATTCATCTTGTGTTTTTGTTAGAATAGGATGATTTTCAAACTGTGATGTTGTTTGTTTAATGTAGTAATCATCAAATGTAAGATTAAGAGTTTGTTCAACTCTTCGTGTTCTTTTGTTCAACACACGATATGCGACTGAATTATGCGAATATCCCAAGAAAATCCCTTCATCTGCTTTAGCTTGAAATTTCGTAAGATTATCCTTGAGATTCATAATGAAGCATCTTCATCCGAAAACATGGAAAATTTTGACGTTAGGTTTTCGATTGTTGAGAATTTCATATGGAGTAATGTTAAAACGGAGATGAATGAAAGATCTGTTTTGAGTGAAACATGCGGTGGATACGGCTTCGGCCCAAAGGTATTGTGGAAGATTCGCATATGCTAACATAGTCCTTGCTGCTTCGCATAGAGACCTATTTCATCGTTCAACAACACCATTTTGTTGTGGTGTGTATGGAGATGAAAAATTATGTGAAATTCCTTTGTCCACCAAAAATGAATCAAGAACATTGTTCTTAAATTCAGTTCCATGATCACTCTTAATTTTTCGAACAATCTTCTTCAATGTTGTTTCCATCTTTTTGATAAAGTCAATCATGATTTGTGCAACTTCGGATTTAAGCCTGAGAAAATAAACCCACGTAAATCTGGAAAAATCATCAACAATAACTAAAATGTATCGTTTCTTGTTGAGAGTTGAAACAGTCGAAGGACCAGACAAATCAATATGTAAAAGCTCCAGAGGTGCGACAATTTTCGAATCTATTGTAATTGGATGACCTTGTTTATGTTGCTTGCCAACTTCACAAGTTGCACAAAAAGAATCATTGTCAACTTTAAGTACAGGTAAACCTCTTACCAGATCTTGTACCACAAGCTTATTGATGTTTCGAAAATTGAGATTAGAAAGTCTTCGATTCCATAACCAACTTAAGTCTGCTGTTGCTTTCGAAAGAAGACATATAGAAGGTTTCCCTACTATCGGATTGATATCCAAAGTGAACATGTCACCTTTCCTTTTGGATTTTAGTAACACTTCTTTTGTGTTGACATTCGAAATAACACTTCCTTCTTCGTTAAAAAGAACTTGATTGCCAGTGCCCACAACAAGTTGAGAAACACTTATCAAGTTATGTTGAAGACCTTCAACATACGCCGCACGATTCACTGTGAATTGTCCATTCGTGATCTTCCCATATCCTTTGACTTGACATTTTTGATTGTTCCTAAACTTCACTACTCCAGCATTTTTGAGATTTCGAAAATCACGTAAATTCTCCTTCTTCGTAGTCATGTGATGAGAGCAACCACTATCGATGTACCACTTGTTATCATATTGCTCGTCACATAGTACCTACATTCAATGGAAAAATTTAGGTACCCAAGGCTTTTTTGGTCCTTGGAAATTAGATTTCAATTTCGAATGCAATGAAGAACTTTTAACCCAATCACAAACTTTTGTTTTGAGACTATCAATTAAGTTTACATCTTCATTTAAAGGAACCAAAACATAAGTTTTTGATGGTTTTGAATGTTCACTGACATTACCCTTCGAATTCTGAGTTTGTGAATGAACATTCTTTGCTTTTATTACTGGTTTCCAAGCTTTGACTGAAATGTTCGAATCCTTAGACGATGAACTGCCATTTGATGAATTATTCATATACTTTTCATATGCTTCGTGAATTTGCTCCTTTGAAAATGTATTTGACTGATACATCTTTCCTTTGCCTTCAAGCCAATGATCAATGTTCTTCCTTGACGTTATTTGTGACAACCCGAAATTTCTATTCTGTATAACCACTCACTTCAATAGGAGTCAAAGCAGTTTCAGCTAACTTTCAAGCGTTTTGGAATAAGTTGAGTATTTTTAAGTTAGTACTTCAGGAGATATCAGGAGAGAGGACGTCGTAGGGTTTATTGTGCAACAATATAATTCCAAAAGTCCAAGAATTTGGAGTTTACGTCCTAAACAAAGGTGTTTACGGCCGTAAACCCTAAAAGAGGGTATAAATATGACACTTAGTCATTATTTATCACTTTTCACAATTTCAAGATCCAAAACTCAATTCTCTCTCAAGTATCATCGACTTTTCTTCTTGATCTTCAACATTGTAAGTGTTTCTAGCCCTAAAAAGTTGATATCTTACTTAATCTAGTGATCTAACATGATTCCATCCGTGAAATCATTCCAAAAGTGTAGATCTTCAAGTTTCACCAAGAACACACACTAGTGTTCTTGGACTTTTAGCACCTTTTCAAGCTTCTGCCTAGTAAGTACTTCTATCCTAGAGTATTATAGAGCTTGTTACACTTCTAAACATCAAGAAAACACCCAAGAAACCAAGGATCAAAGGTGTTTACGGTCCAAGATGTTCTTGGACCGTAAACCCTAAAAAAGATGCCAAAGTGTGCCCTAGTCCCTTCTAAGCCTTGGAAACGAGCGTAGATCCCTTCCTTGATGTGCTTAGTACTTGAAAACATCATAAAACCATAAACCATTTGGGTTTACGGCCGTAAACCCAAAGGGAAATGGTCCAGGGACTGTAAACTCCTAAAAGGAGTGAAATGGTGCCC
This sequence comes from Lactuca virosa, assembly GCF_052849685.1. Classification (NCBI taxonomy): domain Eukaryota; kingdom Viridiplantae; phylum Streptophyta; class Magnoliopsida; order Asterales; family Asteraceae; genus Lactuca; species Lactuca virosa. The sequence continues at coordinate 259,455,654 of NC_136434.1, forward strand.
TAATCTCTTCCTAAGGCTTATACATGAAGTAGGAATGCTTCTTTGGACTTGTAAAGCATCAAAACATAAAATGGTCAAAGAAACATGAGTTTACGGCCGTAAACTCATAGGTTTACGACCGTAAACTCAATGAGTTATGGTCACAAAACCGTAAACTCTAATAAAGGGTCCCCTTGAACCCTAAACTCAATAGCAATGTCCTACAACACTTGGATGCAATCCTTAGGACTTATAGCACTTATATAAGGTGTTTTTGTTGGGTTTTGAGCATTCTAACACTCCTAAGTGTACATGCAACCCTAAATACCTTGGATCTATGTTTTCTCTATTATACATGCAAATATGAATATCCAAGGTATTATCCTAACTAGCATACCAAAACATTGATACTATGGTAATAAAATAGATAGAATACATACCTTGTTGTTGTTGCTTGACTCCATGTAGCTCGAGAGCCTAGTGCCCCAAGTGTGACACCTCAAATGGTTCACACAACATCACCAACACATGGAATAACCAAGAGAAGAAGACATACATGTTCAAATCGGCTAGCCCTCTCACATATGTATCACTAGTGCTAATTTCTTGAACTAAAGGGGTTCTTATATAGTGTGGCTATTAGGGTTACACCATGTAACTCATGACTTTACCCATTCCTTATGCTCCATGGGTTTTAAGCTCCATGGAGTATCCATGGATCACCACATGGGTTAAACCCAACATAAGGAATCTTGGATCATAAGCCCACATATATAAGAATGAATGATTTACACAATCAATCCCCATATATTTAATTAGTCTCTTTTTGATCACTAAATTAAGTCCAAATTAATTCTTGATCAATACTAATTAAATAACATGATTTCATATTAATATATTAGAACTTATAATATATTAATATGTCACAAAATGTCTTTTCCTCATAAACGGTCTATCCAAATGTTCCGATGCCATGCAACCCAAATGGACCATGCCGAGTCGGGTCAAGTACATACCAATTATAGTTATGGACTTAGACACTAATCCAACAGTCTCCCACTTGGATAAGTCTAAAACTATTATTGCGTGTGACTTCAGTAACCAACTGTAAATCGTAGCTCTCAAAAGCCGCTGTCGAACTCTGACCTTGTAGATGAACTCTGACCTTTGTCAATGACTTGTCCATTAGATAAGGGATCATATATTCATCCATTCTAGATATCATATGGATTGATACATGGATTATAAATCATTCTATCTGTCCATTTGTTGTTTCCCGATTTCCGATTTATGACGACTGGCTAATTGAACAAATCAAATCAGTCCAGGCCCAGCCGAGCACTTACATTTGTCATCACCAAATCATCGAGGGGCCCACAGATATCGCTTTTATCCCGAAGGTAAAAGGAATGGATAAACTTCGACTCATATGGCTTGTTCTACTACTTGTTGAATCATACACAAAAGCACGTTTTATAACATCGAGTTACCAATGCGTTTTCGCGCAATCAATGTACAACCAACTTATAGTAACAACTCATATCTCTAGGTTTGAAGAATATAAGATATTATCGTCTCATGATCACTCGTGATAAAATCCATGAAGTGATTCAAATGAGCACGGGTTGAATCCAATACTCAGAACTTATGAGCACTCATGAGTGTTGTAGCACCTCTTTGCTATGTCCAACATCTTGGACATCTACAAGCCAACTCATGACAGTCTTGATTCATATCTACTTCCAAGATATGACCGACTGTGGATGGTTTGAATAACTTAGTCATTCGGGAAGAATGACCTAGTTTATTCTGGAAGTCAAAACATGCAAAATGAAACACAAGAATAATTGAATATAATATGGTCTCAAACCTATGAATATAAATAAAACACCTTTTATTTATCACCATATGATTACACATTATTCATTGCAAACTATTTCAACTATCAACTTTATTCTTGAATTAAAAAAATAATTGTCCCATGCTCCAAGCATGTACACTATGTTTTCTAAACACTAGTCATGCGACACACCAAGTATGCATACTATGCTTGTCTATGATCTTTACTTTGCGAAATAGATCAATTGAACATAACTCCAATGGTTCTCATTTCACAGTCCCAGTTCCTTACTGCAAATGCAAGAATTCCAAATTCATGTCATTTACTGAAATCTGTTAGATTCTAAACTTATATGCATTGATCCTCTTGTAATGATTATGCACAAAGTCACAAAGACTTGACAACAAACATTACAGAGTATTCCAATGGAGATCAACTCCATGGAAACATCCTTCTTGCATTAAGTTTTTCTAACCTTACACAAATTGAATAACTTCCACCTATGAAAACATTTTCATATTCCCATTTTGATTGTCACTTCTGAACAAGAGTTTCCTCCTTTCAGAGTATGTCAATATGGTCCTTCCAAAAATTTAACACTATACTTCCAACTGTCCTCGAGCAACCAATCTTTGGTAATCCTCAGATTGTTCTCGACAATTGCTTAATCATTTAATCATGTCCAATTCTAGACCTTTTCCCTTCTTAATGCCTCTGGGCATTTGGAAAATTTAGAAAGGATGAATATTATAGCACATGCAATCGATCCTATATCCGAAGCATATGGGACACGATTCATGATGTCTCACATAAAGACTAAACCAGTCTTTTGCTATAATATCTCCATTTCAATTTGCCAAGTTCTCATAATTCAGATTATGAAAAGGGATGTCGTAATCATAATCGAATTTTAGAACGCAAATAATAGACCCATATATAGAATTTCCTTATGTTGAGCCATTCCAACATGAAATTTATATATATATATCTTTGACTAAATATGATTAAAACCTCAATCTAAGCTTTTAGAACTGAAGTGAAGTATATTTTCCTCTCCCTTAATTATAGCAAAACAACTTTTTCCCAATTGAAACTTTGTTTTCTATAATTAACATTGCTCACTTGCAACCTTTATCATAATTATCATGATCCCGCTAACATGATGATTATTAGCATAACACTTATGCTCCCACTAGCTTTGACATGTACTCAGAAATTAGCTAAACTTCTAGAAAAAACAATACTTTATTGACTTTCTTACCAAAGTTCAGATTTCTGATACTAGATTGCTTTGATAAAACTTTATCAATATCATACACCTTATCTTAGATAGCTCACAGGTGTGTCTATACAATTTTAAGAACTATGAAAAGGGATGCCGTAATCATAGTCTCGATTGTTTAGACCTTTGCCACTGCTTCAAATCTACTTGGTGGAAGTGTGTCCTCACCATCATTTTCATGAATCGGAGAGAAACCTTATGACCCTTAGATTTTATGGTGTATGTGTTCTTATCCATGTGAATTGTCAAAGCCATAGTCACAAGACAAAGATAATGACAAATCCAAACTCATATGGACTGAACTCAATCTTAATTTCTTGCCATCTGGCAGCTTAAGGGCCTACCATTGCTTCCAAGTTCTTATGCAACCAATTGAGAACTCTAAGAACTCATATGCGAAGCCAACTTTAACTGGAATGGGCACAGAAATAAAGTATGTCAATACGATAGGTTATAAACCTCACGTCGTGTGCTAGTGTTAAACTACAGGTTTTTATTCTTGATTAGATCTTGAAATTCTTTTCAGGATCTTTAAGACTCCCACTGTCCTCTTGACATATAAGACTATCTTGTAAAATATTCAAGATATAGTGCGGATTCTTTATCAAGACAAATATTTCACACAATTGGCCTTAGCCGGTCTTTGTTTTATCCAAAACATCACAACTTACCAATTTCAAATGTACAAGAGTAGAAAACTTTTACTCTTACATTTGACAAGTGTTTTAAACCTTCTTTAAGACATGTCACTCAAGTTACAATCTTAGAGTATAACTCTAAGAATTGTTTTTTGGAACGAACTATGAATCATCTTCTTGAGTTAACCACTTCAACAATTCAAAACTCCTCTTCTTAACTATCAGAATGCACTTAGAGGATGAATTGTGATAAGGTCTCAAAAACATTAAGATGGTCTTAAAACATGATACTAAAGTACTCTCCCATCTTTTCAGATTTGAGAAACTTTTATCTTTCTGCCTAAGTTGATTCTTCTTATTCGCTCTGCCATACATTGGAACATTTTCCAATGTCTCAGAATTACACTTAAGCTTGTAAGTATAACCATATTTACTGAGCTATAGTAAATTATGATGAATAGTATTATCGATCTTTTGTGGTGGACTTAACTAGTGCACAAGAATGTGTACTCGATCCCTTAGTCCTTTACTTAACTCACACATCCATGAGAACCAGTAGTTAGTCTTAATTTTTCCAATGCTTGAAAGTTCTCATTCATCATGCTATACAAGTTGCATGATTCCAAGTTTCTATCCAACTGAAACTTGGGTGATGAGAATCTTTCCTTATTTGGTAAATTTAGACATTACCACAAATGAAAGAATCAAATTCACTTTCCAATTTTGCTAGCAATGGAATCATACAAACAACAATTTTTCACAAATGCCATTGTAAGGATACTTAAAATAAATAAAATCAAAAATTTCCTTTTATTTTAAAACTTTGCGGAAAAACTTATCCTTACAATCCATATGAAAACCTTGTTGTTATCTATTCCTAAGCAATGTGTCATAACTCCTAAGTAACAGCTTCAAAATTCTGAAGCGATCGAAATCCATCTTCGCGATCAGAAGCAGCATATACTTCCTTTAAGCTTTCTCTCTTTTCTTTGATTCTTATAACATCACCATGTGACCCAGTCACATTATGTAATAGAATCTCCAAATAGGAGCTTAACAGAGTTAGACAATGGACTTTACCTGAAGTAGAGTCAAACTTATTGACTTTAACATCCTTAGGTAAATTTGGCAGCTTCGCAACCAATGCCCCTTCCTTTGGCAATAGATACCTATGGGCTCTTGATAATAGGACTATCTCAGACTTAGCCTCTCTCTTTACCATTTGGTCAACCGAGTTGACTATGGCCGATCCCTTTCCATTGGGAAGAGAGAGCTTTACTGGATATTCAATGTCATCATTGTCAACGTCCATAAAGTTTTAGGAAGTTGATCTTAGCAAATAGATAAGATCATTAAGGGTCTTGTCATAGTATGTTTCATAGGAGTCCCAAAGGAACTCATTATGTGACTTAGAAAGTAGTTGAGCCACCAACTTTCTCAAGACTTTGACACCCAACTCTCCCGGCTTGTCAATATGTGACTACATCTCCAAGATGTGATCACACATAGACCTTTGCTTGCCAATAGGGCTTGAGTGACCTTAAATTTTTTCAAGAACTTGTGGGTTAGGGAGAATAATTGGAGGAGGTGAAAGAAGTATGATTTCCATGGGACATCATCTTCATTCAGGAAAGCTTGTTTCAAGAGATTTGAGAAGATCATAAATGTCTAAACCAGACATCTTTTGGGAGATATTCAAGATAGTTGATCTAAAGTCCTTAATATAACACCCAATATGAAATATTAAGGCTAGGACCCAAGACAATATTTTTATAACTTGGAAGAGGGATGCCGTAATCCAAGCTATAAAATATTTGAAGGTAGGTGAATGACGATTCACCAATTTCCACCAAGGTAAACGAAATGTATTATTAGGTTATAATTGGTTTTGAAACTCCTAGATTCTTTTGAGATTCATTGAACTTTTCAATGGCATGTTTCAATCTCGAGTGTGCCCTTCAGGTTTTGTGACTGGGATGTCGAGGATCACAAAACAAGGTGTGAAGTAACCATGCAAATTACTTGGTACTCTTAAATGTTTATCACCCAACCGATGTGCCGGTAAACCACACACGCTCCACCGGCCTATGATAAACTTTAAGAAACCCTTTGCCTACCTTGTTAAGTCCAAGTTAGTGTGCCAGTAAACCACACATGCTCCACCAACGACTTAAACAAGGTGCAAAGTGTAATTTCATGGATTAGCACCTTATTCACATTTTCCTAAGTAACTAAGATTGGGAATCTATAAAAGGTTTAGTTACTTAGTATTTATCATTAACACTTTTAATGAAGGGAGAACTTATAGTCTTTGTCCTACCCGTTCGGCTAACGACCCTCCATCAGTCAAGGAAGCGGTGGGTGAGAGTGGACACCCATTAAACTGCCATTTTATAGGCAGTAACCTTATACCCCCCTTATAGACCGACTTCGTGAATGAGGCCTACTAACAGTAAAACTGACTTGCTCTTATACATATATATATATTATTAACTTATAATATTATAAAGTATAAGGGTTGAATTTTAACTTTTAAAATTCTAAGGGCTTAACTTGGAATTAAAGTATTCATAAGAGAAAACTTTTCAAATTCCAAAACTTGAGGGCAAGTTTTGAAAATATTCAAAACTAATTAATTCCATAACTTATGTGTTTAAAGTAGTTTTAATTAAAAAAAAACTCTTCAAGTTCCATAACTTAAGGACAAGTTATGGAAGACTTTAAACTAATAAAAGAATGTAACTTTTCTTTATTTTGTAACTTATGGAACTAATTAAGGTTACACATTTTATTACTTAATGAAGTGACTCTTGAACCTCGATAACTTGAGGACAAGTTATGGAGTCATAAAACCATTCAATGAAGACAAGACTCTTCATTTTGTAACCTTTGCCATCTTTTATGAGTTTTAAGAAACTTTAATGTGACTTTTCATGTAACTTGAGGACAAGTTACACAAACACATTTTAGAATCATTTCTTAGATTAAAATGGATTAAAAACAACAATTTCTAATAATTTTTCTATTAATCTAAGCAACTCATAAGAACAAGATAATTTAATCAAACTTTTTCATGTAATTAGACTAACCATTAAACTAATACAAAACATGAATCTATTGACAATTATCTTTGAAATTGGATTCGAATGAACATTACCACATCAAAAACATGTTTATAGGTTCAAAAACAACTTACGGTAATGTTCCTAGTCCATTTCTAGCCAAAAAACTCGAAGATATGCTGTCAGGGGCTCCTACTCGTCGAGTGTATAAACCTACTCGACGAGTAGGATGAGTTTTCTCATGGACTCGGCGAGTTCATCAGTGGAATCGGCGAGTCCAATGCCCAGAATGCCCGAAATTCGACTTTTTCAGCATTTTTTAGCAATTTGCATCAAGTATAATTGAAAACAAGCCTTGGCTCTCATACCACTATTGGGTTTTGAGCATTCTAACACTCCTAAGTGTACATGCAACCCTAAATACCTTGGATCTATGTTTTCTCTATTATACATGCAAATATAAATATCCAAGGTATTATCCTAACTAGCATACCAAAACATTGATACTAGGGTAATAAAATAGATAGAATACATACCTTGTTGTTGTTGCTTGACTCCATGTATCTCGAGAGCCTAGTGCCCCAAGTGTGACACCTCAAATAGTTCACACAACATCACCAACACATGGAATAACCAAGAGAAGAAGACATACATGTTCAAATCGGCTAGCCCTCTCACATATGTATCACTAGTGCCAATTTCTTGAACTAAAGGGGTTCTTATATAGTGTGGCTATTAGGGTTACACCATGTAACTCATGACTTTACCCATTCCTTATGCTCCATGGGTTTTAACCTCCATGGAGTATCCATGGATCACCACATGGGTTAAACCCAACATAAGGAATCTTGGATCATAAGCCCATATATATAAGAATGAATGATTTACACAATTAATCCCCATATATTTAATTAGTCTCTTTTTGATCACTAAATTAAGTCCAAATTAATTCTGTATCAATACTAATTAAATAACATGATTTCAGATTAATATATTAGAACTTATAATATATTAATATGTCACAAAATGTCTTTTCCTCATAAACGGTCTATCCAAATGTTCTGATGCCATGCAACCCAAATGTACCATGCCGAGTCGGGTCAAGTACATACCAATTATAGTTATAGACTTAGACACTAATCCAACAGTTTTACATGTCCTAGGATGTCTTAACTTTGTTAAATAGTTGTTTAAATACTAATTGGATACATATATGTGATATTATATGTTAACTAGGATCATCGTGTGTGTTCAAGTCTTCACTTGACACCTAGCATCCTATACTTTCCGTTCATCCAAACCACTCACTACAGGTGAGTTCATACCCCTTACTTAACCTTTTAAATGTTTTTAAATGCTTTTATGGGGGGGGGAATACAAGTTAAACAATTATAGTTATTATATCAATCACATGTGATTAATAACTACCAAACAAGTGGATTTCTTACTTTTCAAACTGTGTTACCAAACTGTTTTACTTCAAACTGTCTTACAAACTCTTTTACATACCAAATGCTTTTATCAAACTCTTTTACATACCAAATGCTTTTATCAAACTCTTTTACATGTTAAATACTTTTACTTAAATTCTTTTAACTTATATTCTGTGTATCTATATAGATATAGTTATATAAGTAGGATTGAAAGGACTTAGGACTGATAGCTCACCTTACTTCATGTTCCTTGTTTGGTTGTGGACTTAGGGTATTCAGGTTATTTGTCCGAAGGTCGTTTGAATCCTAGTTATATATCATGTATATGTGTGTAGATATAAAACGTTACTTCTTCATTCAGTTCAATGCCTTTGGGTAGCAAAGGTTTACAAACATGTTCATATACACAAACAACATTACTAGTAAACTATAATAGGTATAGTTTAGGAAGATATTATTACTAGAACAATGAAACATACAATGAGTCAGTTCATTCATGAGTAATACATAGTGATGAGAAACAAACATAATACGTAGTGATGAGAAACAAACATAATACATAGTGATGAGAAACAAACATAATACATAGTAATGAGAAACAAACATAATACATAGTGATGAGAAACAAACATAATACACAGTGATGAAAAACAAAACATACAGGCTAGACAGAGAAAGAACACACAATACAGTTATGTGAGCCACTTAACGGGGGCATGGCACTACCTGTCATGACCCGTTTTGTATCCAGAATCTCCTTAAGTGGGGAGCATATGAGTTTGTGTATAGATCTATACTGGATTGACTATCCTACACCTTGCTGCTCACTACAGTGGGACTTGCAAGTCTACCGGTGCCAAACGTCATTTCTTACGACGTCTTACATCGTCGTTTTACTATAGAGTCGGTAGCAGGATACAGGCCGATCACATGGCACTTTAAATAACAAATAGTTTAAAGTAATTAGTATAGCAGTAGTTACTTAATACAAAACTACAGTACTATTTCATTTTCCCTTTACATTTACTTTGTGATATTCACACAATAAACAATAATGTAAAAACTATATTTTTGGTTAATGATAGTCAGATTTGAGAAAATACATACTCTTACAAGAGACACACACACACAGATACTAGATGCCTTGGTAGAAGGCTACTTTTAGTAGGAAACATAGGGTTTTCTAGGAGAGTTCAAACAATTACAAACTTTTACAAAACTTATACATTACAGACTTACAAACACTTTCATACAAACACAGACATTAATATACTTATGATCTCACCAGCTTTAAAGCTGATAAACTCTTTCAAAATAACTTGTATTCTCAGGTCACCAGTAGACAGGTACCGGTGCCAGGTTTTCAGAAGATGGAGCTCGTTCAAGACTCATCTTTTATTTTGATGTATATTTTTGGTGTCTATATAACTTGACAGAACACACTTGTATGAAATTATATTATTAATGCAATGGATGATGTTGTTGCTTGTTTACTACTTTGCATTGTTGTGATACTGAACATGACGTCCTCCACCCCCGAACGTTTCCGCCGCTCCAATTTTGGGGTGTGACATTATTCCTTTTTCTCGTGAAGTTTTCATAGTTTCTTTCTTCGTTTAATTTGGAAAATTTGGCTTTTTAGGAACAAAATCAACTTTTGGATTTGTTATAAAAGATTTAGCATATGATGTATCAACTGTTGATTTAAAATGTTGACGTTGAAAAAAATTTTGATTTGGATTTGAGTTATTTGAAAATTTTCTTGGAATATTAGTTTCTGAAACTTTCGAAAACCTCGGTTGATTATTCACTTCAGACTTTGAATGATTTGATTGAGATGAATGTTGAGGTTTTGTTGAAAAAGATGAATTTTTAGCTTTGAAAACATTTTTGGGTGATTGTGATTCAGACACCTTTTGAGACTCAACATTTTGCCAAAATATTTTCTTTCTTGCTTGTCTTTTTGAAATGTTGTTTTCCTTCGAAAATTTGTCAATTTGATCTTTGAATTCCTTGGAGTTTAATTTGACAACTTTTTCACATTCCTTTTCAACTTGTTTTGAATTCTCTTTTTCAATTTTTGATTTTTCAACCCATTTTCTTTGTGGTTTTTGACGTTGGAAAACATACGAATTCTTTGTTAAGTTGTTTTCAACTTTGCTTTGATTTGCGAAAAAGCCTTCATCAGTTGTTTTTGAATTATCCTCTTCAACTAACTTCTTTAATTCTGGTTTTATTTTCTCAATATTTCCAGTAGTTACGAAAACTTGATTTGGAAAAATGACATTATCTGTACATTTGAAATTTGGATAAACCACTGTATTTGTTTCAAGATAGTGTTCACCTTTTTCATTCATCACTTTTTCGAACTTTTGTGTATCACCATACACCTGATCAACCACTATTCGTGGATTTTCTTCTTCCTTTGAATATTTCTTTTCCTTCGAATTTTTCTCTTCATCTTCATCATCACTATCATCAGTTTGACTGTCTTTGATATCCACGAAGTTCACATCACTAACTTTCGAAGTTGAGGGTATATCAGTTTCATTTTCAACCATCAAATCCTTAATTTTTTCTTTCCCTTTAGATGTTGATGCAACATTAATAACAGACAACTGAGAACAATCAACATCTTCAACTACACTAATTTCACTAATATTGTCAGAATTATCATCAATATCAGCAAAATTAGATTGAGAATCAGATGTTGAATTCTCAGTCTTTTTCAAAATTTGAATTTGTTCAGTTTTAGTCAAAGTATCATTCACGATGTTAAGTAATTCATTTGCATCAAGACATTCATCAATTTTGACAATTCCATATTTATATCCATCATCAGGAACTTTGTCAAAATCAGCTATTATTTGCTCACAATCATACGAAATATTATCTACCTTAGCTCTTTCGAATGCTAGAAAAGGTAGTAATTTTCTATGTTGCTCTTTACTTATGTCACTTAAATGATGTAAATCAGTTAATTTGCCATAAAGTCTTTTCGCAGAATTACAGTAAATGTTTCTTTGTGCTAGCAAAAGTTTGACATCACTCATTAAAGTATCTCTATCACACATAATGTTTGTAATTTGTAATTCCAAACATTCAATTTTGCTTATTTTCAAGTCTAATCTCTTTTTGGTCTCTAACAACTCCATGGACAAGTTGTTGGCCTCATTACTAGCATACACAACAATTGAATCAAAATAAGTAACCGTTTCATCAAAAGATATTAGTTCAGAATCATAAGCATGAGTAGGAATATTAAAAGATTCGAGAATTTTACGTACCTTTGTTGTCATTGGTGATTTGTCAGCCGCTTTGGATACGAAGTATCGTCCCCTCACTTCGAATTCCTCATCATCTGAGTCCTCCTCCATTTTCGCATACAATGCTCCATGTGTCGGATTTCGCATTTCTTCATCATCTGATCCAGATGACCAGATTTGATAAGTTCCATCTTCATCCTCATGCTCACCCTTTGCAACCAATGACAAATTCTTTGCTTTAGCACGAACCACCTCAAGCTTCTCTACATAGTATGCCTCATCTTTGACTTTATTCTTCCTCTCATCCTTCTTTCGAAGCATACAGTCATTTGCAAGATGATTCGCACCGTTGCAATAATGACAATCTATTCAAGCATCACCTTTCAGCTTCTTCTCACCCTTTCCTTCAGCTATCTTCGAATCTTGCTTCTCAACTTTCTTTTTCTCCTCAACAACATTTTTACTCACAGAACTTCCTTTCACCTCAGCAAGCTTAGTCTTCGAATTGAACGGCTTTTTGAAAAATTTCTTAACACGATTATTCGAGTAAAATGCTATTGCTTCATCATCCGAATTCATGATGAATCCTTCTTCTTCCTCATAATCACCATTTTCAGCTTCTTTCTCCGAAAACTTTGACACAAGAGCTAATGGACCTCCCAAATTCAGCTTCGATTCCTCAGCAATTTCATTTACCTCAATTTCGTGTGTTTTGAACTGATTGTACAAATCATTGAGAGTTGATGTATCAAAACTTTATTGATTCTTCACCATCATACTCACACTTCTCCACTCTTTTCGAAGCCCCATTACAAAGATGAGATTGAATTCCATTGAAGTCCTGGCAATTCCATAGCGATTGCAACGATAGATTAACTCGTTCAGACGATCATAGTAAACTTCAATTGTTTCTCCTTCTTTTTTTTTGAAATCTTTCAGTTCAACCAAACACTGTTTGACTGAATTGATTTTTGTTTTCTCACTTCCTTGAAACTTATCTTTCAGATTGTTCCATACCTCCTTTGCAGTTGTACAACTTCTAACGTAATTGTACACAACTGGAGGTAAAGCACCTCGCAGTTCCCTCATACACCTCTTCTCCAGTTTCTTCAGACGATCAGATTGATTATCAACTCTAGAATTTGTAGAAGATGATCCAATTGGTTGAACATTCACTGGAACATTGACATTTCCAGTGATACACCACCATAATTCTTCATCCAGACCATTCAGATAATCCTGCATACGATCAGCCCACTGATCATAGTATTCAGGGATTAGCATTGGAATTTTGGTTGATGAACCTAATAGATGAGAAAACGAGGTCATCGAATTGAGATTGAAACTCGCCATTGTTGTACGGAAGATGATTTTGAGAAGTTTGAAAAGATTTGAGAATTTGAAAACAAACTAGATGAATCAAATCGAATTGATGAGAACAACACTCGATTCAACAATTCAAATGCAGAATCGAACCACAGACTAAGATCTAGACAATTTTTCACTTTCAAAAAGTGCGGAAAGTTTTGAATCAAAAAGTTGATTCAAAAACCTTTTGAACAGCGTTAAAATCAGATCAGAGATATGATTCCTGCTCTGATACCAATTGATGAACCAATGAATCGAGTATTGAATTAATCATAGTATGAATTCAAGTATGAATGCAAGATTGAACACCAGATGTAAATATGATCTTGTTTCTGCTTGATTTACGCTTTCGAATGTTTACAGAGAAAATAGACAGGTCTGTAAAAACTCTTATCTAACTCTAGTAAATAACCCTTATTTATAGGGAACCGAAAGCGTACAAAAAAATATACTAAGGCATTGACTCTAAAGCTTCGAATAAAAGCGCCCTAGTAAAATACATTACAAAACATTCGAAGAGTACAAAATATATTTCGACTAATTACAACAATTCGACCCTTACAATAACCCTAATCCATTAACTTTCTCCCTAAGGCATCTAAAGCTCCTTAATGCCCAAGGAAAACCCTAGAACCTCTTCTAGAATTCATCCTCTTCTATGGGAGGTTTTAGAATTGGTCAATGTTCAACTTTTGAACATTGTCACTTTTAGTCATTCTACTTTTAATTAATCCAATTAATCCCAAAATTAATTCCAATTATTTTTTGATTAATTCTAAATAAAATAAAAATATTTCTAATTAATATATTATTCTCATAATATATAAACAAATCATTTTTTATTTCTAATTAATTTATTAATAATATAATAAATTAATAAACCAATTTCTCTCTCTAAAAGTTATCCTATTCAATTACTAGGTTTGAGGGCAACCCAAAAGGATTGTGCTACCATCAATTTAAGTATATTCCAATTATAGTAATGGGATTAGACACCTAATCAAATAGTCTCCAACTTAGATATGTCTATAACTATAATTGTCAGTAAACTTCTGAACCGATCAGCAAATTGTAGCTTCCAAAAGCCGTTGTCGAACTCTGACGCACTCAATTACGTGTCCTAAGATAAGTGATCAAATATTCCTTCATTCTACAAGATTTCGTATGGACACGATACATGGATTGAAATCGATCTCATTGTCCAAAATTTCGTTTCTTGATTTCCCGATTTATGACGACTGAATTCAGGCTGCTAATTGAACACATCAATTTAGTCCGGGATCGGCCAAGCACTTCATATGTCGACATCAAATCATCGAGGGGCCCAAAGATATCGTTCTTCCTATTAAGGCAAAAGGAATGAATAAAATTTGACTCATATGCTTTTATCTTTTACTCACTAAATCGTACATGACACTACATTTTATAATATCAAGTTACTGATGCGTTTTCGCGATACCAATGTACAACCAACTTGTACATTACAACTCATTTATCTCAGTTTCAAGAATATAAGATATTATCATCTCATAATTACTCATGATAGAATCCATCAAGTAATTCTCTGAGCGTGGGTTTATCCAAAACTCAAAATCTCCATTTTCTAAGTACTCATGAATATTGTAGCAACTATTGAAATGTCTAATCTCCATAGACAATCTACAATTCAATTCATGATAGTCTTATTTCAATACTTACTTCCAAATGTATGAGTGACTGTGGAATTTCGAATAATTGAATTATTTAGGAAGTAAAACATGCAAAGTGAAACACAATAATAAACTAATTAACTATGGTCTTAAACATATTGAACATAAATAAAACTCTTATTATTTTATCACCATAATAATTATGACTTTATTCATTGTATAATGTTTCGAGTAATCAAATAACCACTTGAGTTAAGCATCAGTCATGCCATGTTATGAACATGTAAAGTATACCTCTCTATGGTCCTTCGTTTGTGAACAAATTGACTCGACGTTACTCCAATATACTCGTTTCAGAATTCTAAATTCTCGTCACTGTCTAAAATGTATTAGATTTCCAACCACACATGCATTGTTTTTCTGTGATGTCGAGGCTTCTAAGTCACAGAGAATAACCCAACGATATTACAGAATATTCCATTGGAACTTTGTTACTAGAAACAATTCCAAGGTAATGGAGGTTCTAAATCAAGGTAGCCTCCTTGAACACTTTTCTTGCATTAAATTTTCCAATTCACATGTAGACACAATAATCAACTCCCGTTATGGAAACATTTCCATATTTCCATATGACCATCACTTTTTATAAAGAATCATCTCAATCCGGAATCATGTCAATATGGTCCGTCCAAATTAATTCCATACTTCCAACTATCCACAAGCAACTAATCTTAAGTAAACGTCAGAATGTTCTGGACAGTTGTTTAACAACTCTAGTCACACAAAAAGTTCTAGTTCTTTTTCTCTCGCAATCCTCTGAGCATTTGAAAAATTAGAAAATGAATATTATAGCATATGTAATCGATCCTGTATATGAAGCATATGGGACTCGATTCATTATGTCTCACATAAGGATTTCATATATGTTCAATCTCTTGCTATAATATTACCATATGTTGAATTTCCTATGTTGAACAATTTCAACATGATATGCATATATGAATACGACTAAGTTCTACTAAGCTATACGATCTAATTATTTAGATTCGAAACGAAGTATGAGTGCCCTTTCCCTTAAGTCTATTATAGAGAAACAATTCCCAAACATCCAATTTGCAAATTGAAAAACTTTGTTCCCTACGAACAATATTGTCAACATGCAATACTAGCATAACAATTATGCTCCTACTAGCTTTAACGTACCCAGAAAACCATTGGACTTCTAGAAAACAATACTCTTGACTTTCTTACTCAAGTACAAACTTCTGATGTGCGATGCTTCGATAAGTCTCCAACAAGACTTCTTAATCTTATTCTGTTGCGAGATGCTTCAATAAGCCTCCAACTATACTTATTAAGCTTATAAACCTTAATTGGATAATATATATATATATATATATATATGTGTGTTTAAACTCTTTTTGAACTCATAGATATATCTCTTGAAAGTTCAAACAATTCCTTTCCATTCCTCACAATTCGAAATATGAAGAGGGATGTCGTGATCATATTGTGAATTTGAGAATGCAATTAACACAACCACTAACCATGTTGATCTCTATCAGATCCTTAAAACCTAATAATGGAAAGTGTTTCCTCATAATCAGTCTTATGAATTAGAGCGAAGACTTTGCCACCTAGATTTTATGGTGTATACGTTCCCATCCATGTGAATCTATCATTTCCAACCTACAATCATAAGATAAGGTTTAGGATAAAACCAAATTCAAATTTAGGTTTCCTTTCATGGACTAAATTTCTTTCCCTCTGGTAGCTCAAGGGCCTACCAGTGCTTCCGTGTTGTTAACCAGCTCACCCATATTGATCAACATACTTTCACTAACCAACTCATCTGTAAGGTGCATAGAAACAAGAATGTGTCAACTGAACATGATAGGTTATCAACCTCAGGTCGTGTGCTAGTGATGACCAAAAGGTTTATTGTCAACTGACTCCTAAAACTCTTTAGATCAATAAGAATCCCACTGACTTCTTGACATATGATTTTTCTCTCAAGTAACATTCCTTGATGACTAAAACAAATATTCAAAAGTTTGTGTGGATTCTCAACAAGAAAACACTTAACAGAATAGGTATCAGTTTATCCTTTGTTTCTCGATTAACGAAAACATCACAACTCCAATTCTATATGTACTAGAGTAAGAAAAGATTTTAATCCACATATTTTAGGTGTTTTTCTACCTTCTTAGTTTGAAATGAGTATCAAGATATGATTTGTAGTTACTAGAGTATGACTCTAAAACATGATTGGAAATGAAGTATGATTCATCTCTTGATCTAACTATTTCAACAACTTCCGATTCCTTTTCGTAGTTATACAATTGTGCTAAAATGTTCTTTGAGGATTCAATTGTGATATAGTTCCACAATCATTAAGATGATCACAAAACATGATACTAAAGTACTCTCCATTCCTTTCAGATTGGAGAAACTTTTATCTTTCCGTCGGAAAGATTCTTCTTATTCGTTCTACTACTCTTTGAATCTTTTCAAAGTATCATAATTATGTTTAATATTAAAAAGACAGCCATATTTACTGAAACATCAGTAAATCATGATGAATAGAGTTATCATCCTTTGTGGTGGATCTGAATAGTCCATATTAACATGTACTAGATCCGTTAGTCCTTCACTTGACTCACATAAACATGTGATCAATGAATTAATCATAATTTTCCAATAAACAAGATTCTCATATATTATACAATGTGAATTGTACAGCACCAGGTATCTATCCAGTTGGTGATGAGATTTCTTTTCACTAGGTTAATTATGTTGGATTAGGTGTCTAAGCTCATAACTATAATTGGTATGTACTTGACTCGAGAGTAACATGGTCACCAGAACAATCTGATAGGATGGATATTTGAGAAAGAGGTTATTTGTGATTTATTAATATATTATATGTATAATATATTTATTGAGAAATCATATTATTTAATTAGTATTGATCAAGAATTAATTTGGAATTAATTTAGTGATCAAAAGAGACTAATTCAATTAGCGGGGACTGATTAGGTAAATCAGTAATAC
The DNA here is from genome assembly GCF_052849685.1 of Lactuca virosa. NCBI lineage: Eukaryota > Viridiplantae > Streptophyta > Magnoliopsida > Asterales > Asteraceae > Lactuca > Lactuca virosa. Next base: position 259,473,225 of record NC_136434.1, read on the forward strand.
ATATAGTTTGGCTAATGATCCATGTTGATTAGAATGGACTAAGAGTTAGTCCAAAGGGCTTATCATATGGATTATTGGATTAAAGGCCCAAGGGAGTGGATTAGGGTTTACAAGTTAAAACCCTAGGAATTCCACAGTACAAATGTAACCCTTAATGCACCTAAAATTGGTCTAATGATTCCTAGTTGAACCCTAGCCGATTTTAGTGCTTCATGACCTCTCTCTCAGTATCCTCCACTTGTTCATGGTGTTTGTGACTTGTTTGAGGCATCACACTTGAGGTGCTAAGCTCTTGAAAGGCAAATTCTACTTGCTACAACTAAGAGGTATTCTTTTAACTAGTGTTTTATGTTTCAATTACAAAAGTTGTATGTTAGTTATAGGTTTCATGCTTTGGATAATTTTGTTGCATGTATAATTAGAGAAAACTTAGATCCAAAGCATTAGGGTTGTATGTGCACCATAGGAGTGTTATAGTACATAAAACCCAACAAATTATGGCAATACCATAAGTGATATCATAAGAATCAAATCCATAATTAATACTGCTAATATTATAAATGTAACCAACACTTTAATAAGTGCCATTGCAAGGAGATATATAAAACGAGGTAGCCAAATATACCAAAATTTCACTTTTATTGACAATAAACAAAAAATTGGAACTTGTCCTTACAACGCATATAATGAAAAACTATGTTTCTAGACATCTCCTAAGAGCAATAGCAATCTATTAAATTATCCTAACTCCTTAGTAGTAGATCCAAATTCTAATCATTGAGTCATGTGACCGAATTCTATTTCCCATGATCAGGTTTAGCTCACTCTGCTTAAGCTTCCTTCTTTTTCTTAGATCCCGCAATAACATCGGAATGTGATCATCACATCATGTATTAAGAATCTATGAATAGAAACTTGTGAAAATAATGGAATTTAGATAATGGATGTACCTGAAGTAGAGTCACACAACTTTACTTCACTATCTCTAAGATCTTTCAGGTACTTTGGGCAGCTTCGCAACCAATGTCCCTTCAATTGGCAATAGAAAATATGGACTCTTTAGGGTTAACACATGGAACTATCTCAGAACTAGTCTTTTTCTTTACCATATGATCAAACTATTTGACCTTAGATGATCCCGTTCCATTAGGAAGAGAAATCTTTTATGGACCACTATTGTCACCATTATCAATGTCCATGGAAAATTTGGAATTAGACCCAATAAGCATCTCTGCTTCAGATGAGCTCTTAAGCATTTTTACTTCAGCAACAATCAACATTTGTTTCAGATCAATTAGGGTCACATTGATGTTCATATGAAAGTTCTCAATGAACTGTTCATATGACTTTGGAAGCGAAAGAAGAACCAAATCAATGGCTTGCTCCCTTGGCAAAATGACACCCATTCTATCCAACTTGTCAATGTACGACTTCATTTCCAGAACATGCGCACACACAAAATTTCCATCTTGATGTCCACACGCCAAGAGGGCTCGAGTAGTTTTGTATCTTTCAATTCAAGGAAAACGCGACATTGGGAGAGTCACCGGAGGAAGAGGTGGAAGAATTGAAGAAGCATGGTGTCCAGTTCCACCATTTCCCGAATAAGAGAAAAAGTTTCACCTTGATTAGAAAATGGAAGATCATGTTGAGATGATAGGGGAAACCCATTTCCAAGAGAGTGAGGAAGACCATTATTGTCTTGACTTTACATATGTAATAGGAGAAAAGAGAATTCAAGTTAGTTGATTTTAATCCTTAATTGTGAACCCATAAATTTTAAATTAAGGCTAGGATCCATATTTTCGATTCGAACTTTGAAGAGGGATGCAATAATCAAATTCAAATCTATTTTAGGTAGGTAAGGCTTTTTCCAATTCCAATCATATGAAATTCCTAGATATTTTGAGATTCATTGATTCTTATCAATAGCATGTTTAATCTCGGATTATGCTCTCACTTTTGTGACTAGGATGTCGAGGATCACAAAAGAGATATGACTAACCATGCAAACCCGCTTGACAACCTTGATGTCATTTACCATCTCACATTGATGTTCCGGTTAATCACACACGCTCCATCAACAATGATAATCTTCAATATGTCCATCATATCTCTTTATAGTCCATATTAGTGTGTCGGTTAACCACACACGCTCCATTAACGACATATAAAGCATGATGTGCGTTTTCAAGGATTATCATACTTTTCACATTTTTCCTAAAGTAACCAAGAGTGGGATTTTAAAATTAGTTTAGTTACTTTCTATCATTATACTTATTAATGAAATTATGTCCTATCAAATCCGTCCGAGTAACGACCCTCCACCACACAGGAGAGCGGTGGGTGAGAGTAGACACTCATTCAACGCCCATTTTATAGGCCGCTTCCTTATACCCTCTTTATAGCATGGTTTCGTGAATGAAGCGTACTAGCGATTTGACTGACTATTCGTATACATATAATATATATTAATCCTTTAATTATATACATAGTATAAGGTGTATTTTAAAACATTTAAAAATACATGGTTTAATCTTTTAATAAATTAAACTTTTAATATAATTAAATTTAAACCAATTTATGGATTTATTAATTATCTTTTAATTAAATTAATAATAAGATCCAAAAGGATAATATTAATAAATCATATAATTAATCATTATCTTGTATAAGATTATATCCTAACATTTAGGGTTTTATTTAATTATCTAAAATAAGGAAAATTCGAATTTGGTAGATTTTATAAGAGACAATTACCAAATAACAACCATATAAATCAAATTAGGCAGAAAAATTCGAAATTTTGGAAATGTTGTGCTCACGTCGTGAGCATTAAGTCTCACCTCGTGAGATCAGTCTGACAGAAAACAAAATTCTGAATTCTACTATGCTCATGTCGTGATCATTAAATTCTCATGTCGTGAGATCAGTCTGGCAATTTTTTTTTGTTTTGTTCAAGTTCAAGTAATGTACATTCAATTGTTAGACAACCATACGCTTTGATACCCTGATAGGTTTTACATGCAATAACGTGGATAAATCCTTAACACTTAAGGGTACATGCATCCTATTACATCTATGTCATAACACTATTGAAGTAACATTCTATTGAACAACAGGAACCCTATGAACCATAGGTATTTTCGAAATTGACAAACAAGTTAGGAATTACATACCTTTTTTATTGTTGTAGTAAAAAATCAAAAACCTTTCTTCTTTGATTCGAAAGCTAGCACGACAAGTGTAGTGCCTTTGATGGTTCACACCCAAACCCTAGCAACCAAGGAAACTTGAAGGGATAGAGGAGAAAAGTAGAAAGAGAACAATTTTTGAAATTCTCTTCTTGGTATAAGATGATTAACGAAAATCAAACCCAAGAGGGTTTTATACAGGTGATAGGAAAGTATTAGATAAGGTAGGTATCTCCAAGAAAACCCTAGAAAACCCTAGAACCTCTTCTAGAATTCGCCCCCCTCTATGGGAGGTTCTAGAATTGGTCAATGTTCACTTTTTGAACATTGTCACCTTTAGTCCTTCTACTTTTAATTAATCCAATTAATCCCAAAATTAATTCCAATTAATTTCTGATTAATTCTTAATTAAAAAATAATATTTCTAAATAATATTTTATTCTCATAATATATTAACAAATCATTTTTTTATTTCTTACTAATTTATTAATCATATAATAAATTAATAAATCAGTCTCTCTCTCTCTCTCTAAAAGTTATCATATTCAATTATTAGGTTTGCAGGCAACCTAAAGGAACTATGCTACCATCAATTCAAGTATATGTCAATTATAGTAATGCGCTTACACACCTAATCCAACAAGGAGTTCTGCACAACCTCTATTTATAGTCATGGATTTGGGGTACGCGCGGCGCAAATATATGTGTGTGTCTCGTGTGATCATTGTGGATCCATCCCGAGAATGCCATGTATCACTTCCCCCAATTGGTCATGTCACTCGAAATCCACTCGATTCTGATGTCAGGTGTGCGACAGGCATAGACGCGCACCTCGTTCGCACGAAAAGATTTTGTAAAAATCATAACTTCTTTGTGCGAGCTCTGATCTAAGCCTTATTTATATCTATGTGATAATCTCAACGGGTACTACAACTCTCCTTTAGGTTGTGTTAGCTAGTTTTGACTTTCATTTTGTTCCTAACGGGGGTAAAGATAAATGATTTTTCAAAAATCATATCTCTCTCATACGGATCCCGTTTTTGGCAACCTTTATCCTAAAGTTTAAATCTTAAGGAGTACTATGAAACTCCTTTTTTCACTTTAGTGAAAACTCAACCAATCTCTAAGTACCGTTTTGAGGTAATTAATTTTAATTACGCGGTTGGTTTCTATTTTTATAAAATCCATAACTCTTTCCTTTCGAGTCGGATTTTTATGAATCTTGTATCGTTGAGATCACATTAGCGAGTACTTTCCAAGTATGTTAACCAGCTTAGGAAACGGTACAACTTTTTGGACGCTAATTTTAGAGCCTAATAGTCGATTTAACAAATAAATGTAATGGCACATTTTATTTTTATTATCTCAAAAATCAAATATTACTATACTAAGTTATTAGATGTATTTTCCTACTCTTTCCTAATGGTGACCAGTGACAGAAACCTCTCGGTTGTCACAAAAATACATGGCTGTAACAACATCTGGCGTTGCGCGAGCCTCCTCGACTGTCAGCATGAAAGCTTGGCTCCTCACCATTAGCGCCTCCTCCATACCCTGGCGGTCGTCGGTGATCCTCAAAGTCGCCAGAGCGGGTGTTGCAACTGCTCCCCATGTTGCTAAACTCAGACAATCGGCCTTCTTGTGGCCTCTCTGATTGCAATGAAAGCAAATCGGTCTTGATCCCTGGGTGGTAGTAGTGGCAGTATAATCCCTACTGAAATGACCAGTCTTGTCGCACTTGTAGCAACCAAAACCACCCGCCCTACAAGCTCCCTCATGTGTCCGGCCGCACCAGTCGCATCGACCCTGACCCTACTGGCCCCTCGATCTCGAATCCACAATCTTGAGTTTCTTCCCCGAGCCCTCAGATACCTGAGCCTGAACTAGCTTCCTATTCCTTATTATCTCCACATCTATCTCACGCTCGCGAGCCCAAGCTATCATGTCATCAAATGTCTTGCAGCTATACATACTCACAAACTTTCATATCTCATCCTTCAACATACCATGGTACCAGGACTTCTTCATCTCCTCGTCCGACACATACTGCGGATCCAACAAGGCCCTCTCACAGAACATGGCGGTGATCTCCACCATAATCTCGATAGTCTAGCGAAGGTCCTGAAACTCCCTCACCTGCTGATGAACCTCAATCACGGGCATAAAGTCATCCCTAATCTCGTAACAAAGTCATCCCAAGACATCGTCTCAAAAGCCTCGCCTCCCAAAGCATAGTCCACGTCCTACCACCAATCACAAGCTCTGTCTTTCAATAGACGGAATGCAAATCTAACCTTCGACCCCTCGGGGCAACAGCTAGTCCGAAGGGCGTTCCCGATGTCCGCCAACCATCTTATGCTAGCAATGGGGACCTTCAATCCAAAGAACCCAAGAGTCCCACATGCACAAAAATCTCGGAAAGTCAGAGAGCGTGCAACCACCATAACCACCATCTCATTATGAAATACGCCCATACGCTCATCCAAAGTCTCCATGATACCATCCTTGATCGTACCAAGATCATAGTCATTTGATCCAGGAGTCCCATATGCACAAAACTCTATGAAATTCAGAGAGCATGCACCAACCATAACCACCATCTCAGTGAAAAATACGCCCATGCACTCATCTAAACTCTCCATGATGCCATCCTTGATCGTACCAAAGATCATAGGCGTCTACTCTAGAATAATGCGGGTAATCTCAAACAAAATAAACTCCTACATCTGATCATCCAAGGGTCCGACTCCAGATCCCAAACCCGATCCCTCACCAGGACCTAAACCATCTCGGGTGACCACTATACTAAAAATAAATAATGAAAACCATTAGAAAACAATCGAAGAATATCACACCGAGTGGGTCCCTTATTATCCTCATTACTCCCTTGACTCGAGTACAAATCTTGTGCTTCCAGTAGTACGGTCTCAATACTACCTTCTACACTTATCCGTACTTTCCTCAATAGTTATCCCGATTCCCCTAAGTAACTCTATGAATATAGTTTTTGAAGGTTAGGTTTAACTCTATTGCGCAGTTCTTGTTGGACTCAAACAAGAACTGCGCAATAGAGTTAAACCAAACCCTCAAAAACTATGTAATTTCTGTAACACATAAACTCACATATTCGCTTGATAGTTAACTAGTATTAGCAGTGGGTCCTAAAATCACAAAGCAAGCAACATTCGAGGACTGAGTTCTAACAAGAGCACTGCCTAACTGGCCATCCTAACATATCATTTGTAATCCAAACTAGCATTCAGTTCTAGAGACTCATATAGTAGGCGTGCGAAGGCATCTCTCCTATCATATAATGTTGAGCGGGTCCTTAGCCCTAATCTCTCATGTTATTCACATACTGAATCAACAAACATGTATGGGTATTTTAGGAACACTTACTTGAGCTCAACCGATTAGATGCATCTCATCCCTTCTTTCTAGTAGAAATCTCTTGAGAAAATCATTTCTTTTATGAAAAACATACCAAATCCTTAATTTGAGTTCAGACACACCGAGAGTGTGTCCGAATCCCTCAAACCAAGGCTCTGATTCCAACTTGTAGCATTCCAAAAATACTAAGTAAAAGTTGTTGTTTTAAATCAACCAAGATCATCAATCATTCACCTCAAATCCTCAAAATGTATGAAATAAGAAATAGTTATCATAGTACGATCCCAAAATCATAAAAATATGGACACGGGTAGATGTGCTACGATCAAGTCGGGCCCTCCCCTTTCGAACTGAATGTACCTACAACATAAACTTAAATCGTAAGCACAAAGCTTAGTGACTTCCCCAAAATACCACATATCATACAAGCAATGGGTCCTACCCAATGAGTGTAATGGGCCTCACCCTAACTCAGATAACGAGCCCCGCCCATTGAGTATAACAGGCCTCGCCCTAACTCGCATAACAGGCCCCGCCTAACATACAGAACATGCAAGTATCACACAGTCAACTAGCATCCTATAAACATAATCCAGTGGGCCGACATTGGTGTCTTCGACCCATGACTACAGTGAAGTGACTAACCTCAATCCGATGATAAACAGTCATACACACAAGCTACGACTACAATGGCTCCTCACACTGAACACATTCAAACCAAACCTAATTAATATTTAGGGTAATAACCCACAAATAAAGGTCCAAGATATAATCTATCATTCTAAGCGTAGAAGACCATTTTATCCTTCTCATACTTGGCCTAACCACTATGTGACAACCCAAAATTTCTATTTTGTACAACAATTCACTTCAATAGAAGTCAGGACTGTTTCTGCTAACTTTTGAGCTGTGTAGAGTCAGTTTGAGTGTTCTAAACCCTAGTACTTTAGGAGATAACAGGAGAGAGGATGCCCTAGGGTTTATTGTGCAACAATAATGTCCCAAAACTCCAAGAGTTTGGAGTTTACGGCTTAAACAAGGTGTTTACGGCCGTAAACCCTAAGGGGGTATAAATATGACACTTAGTCATATTTACCACTTTTTCCCATTTTCAAGATCCAAAACTCAAATCCTCTCAAGTATCATCCGATTTTCCTTCTTGATCTTCAACTTTGTAAGTGTTTCTTACCCTAAAAAGTTGATATCTTACATAATCTAGTGATCTTACATGATTCCATCCGTGAAATCATTCCATATGTGTAGATCTTCAAGTTTCACCAAGAACACCAAGAAGACACACTAGTGTTCTTGGACTTCTAACACCTTTTCAAGCTTCTACATAGTAAGTACTCTTACCCTAGTGTGTTATAAGACTTGCTACACTTATTAATCATCTAGAAAACATAAGGAAACACAAGATCAAAGGTGTTTACAGTCCAAGATGTTCTTGGACCGTAAACCCTAATGAAGGGGCCAAAGTGTGCCCTAGTCCCTTACCGAGCCTTGGATACTAGTCTAGATACCATCCTTGATGTGCTTAGGACTTAAAACATCAATAAGACCATAAACCATTTGGTTTTACGCCCGTAAACCCAAGGAGAAATGGTCCAAGGACCGTAAACTCCACAAAGGGGTGAAATGTTGCCCTAATCACTTCCAAAGGCTTAGACTTAAAGTAGGAATGCTTCTTATGACCTTACAAGCTTCAAATCACAGAATGGTAAAAGTACCATGAGTTTACGGCCGTAAAATCATTGGTTTACGACCGTAAACTCCAATGGAGTTGGTCCCAAAACCGTAAACTCATAAAGAGTTTACCCTTGGACCCCAAACTCAATAGCCAAGTCCTACAACCCTTAGATGCAATCCTTAGGACTTATAACACTTAAATGAAGTGTTTTACATGTCTTAGGATGTCTTGACTTGGTTAATTAGTTGTTTAATGACTAATTGGATACATATATGTGTTATTATATGTTAACTAGGATCCTTGTGTGTGTTCAAGTCTTCACTTGACACTTAGCATCCTATACTATCCGTTCATCCAAACCACTCACAACAGGTGAGTTCATACCCCTTAATCAATCTTTTAAATGATTTTAAATGCTTTTATGGGGGGGGATACAGGTTGATCTTTTATAGTTATTATATCAATCACATGTGATTAATAACTACCAAACAAGTGGATTTCTTACTTTCAAACTGTGTTATCAAACAAACTACTTTTCAAACTGTTTTATCAAGCTCTTTTACATGTCAAATACTTTTACCAAACTCTTTTACATGTCAAATACTTTTATCAAACTCTTTTACATGTCAAATACTTTTATCAAACTCTTTTACAAGTCAAATACTTTTATTCAATTTCTTTTGCACTTATATTCTGTTAAATGTATATCTTTATGGATATAGTTATATAAGTAGGATTGAAAGGACTTAAGACTGATAACTCACCTTACCTCCTGTTCCTCGTTTGGTTGTGGACTTAGGGTATCGGTTATTTGTCCGAAGGTCGTTTGAATCCTAGTTATATATTATGTATATGTATATAGATATAAAAGTTCCTTCTTTCCATTCCATACCTTTGGGTAGCAAAGGTATACAGATATGTTCATACATACAAATCACATTACTAGTAAGCTACAATAGGCGTAGTTTAGGAAATTACTAATACTATTACTAGAACAACGGAACACACAATGAGTCAGTTCATACATGAGTCTATACATTACCATACAGCTAGTACATACTATACATTACAATACAGCTAGTACATACTATACATTTTACAAGAAAACATACATGCTAGACAGAGAGAGAACATACAATACAGCTAGTACATACAATACATATACAAGTGCATTAATACAGTTATGTGAGCCACGTAACGGGGCATGGCATCACCTGTCATGGTCCGTTTTGTATCCAGAATCTCCTTAACTGGGGAGCGTATGATTTTGTGTATATATCTATACTGGATTGACTATCCTACACCTTGCTGCTCGCTACAGTTGGACTTGCAAGTCTACGGGTGCCAAACGTCATTTCTTCCGACTTCTTACATTGTCGCGTTCTATAGTCGGTAGCAGGGTACAGGCCGATCACATGGTACTTTAAATTATAATTGGTTTAAGGTAGTTAGTACATCAGTAGTTACTTAATACAATACTACAGTACTATTTCATTTTCCCATTGCATTCACTTTGTGATCTTCACACAATAAACAGTAATGTAGAAACTATATTTTTGGTAAATAATAGTCAGATTGGGAAAATACATACTCTTACAAGAGACACACACACAGATACTAGATGCCTTGGTAGAAGGCTACTTTTAGTAGGAAACATAGGGTTTTCTAGGAGATTAAACCCTTTTTACAAATTCACACATCACGTACTTATAAATACTTTCATAAAAATACAGACACTAATATACTTATGATCTCACCAGCTTTAAAGCTGATACTCGCTTTCAAAATAACTTGTATTCTCAGGTCACCAGTAGACAGGTACCGGTGCCATGTTTTGAGAAGATGGAGCTCGTTCAAGACTCATCTTTTATTTCGATTCATATTTTGGTGTCTATTTAACTTGACAGAACACACTTGTATTAAAATTATATTATTAATGCAATGGATGATGTTGTTGCTTGTTTACTACTTTGCACTGTTGTGATACTGAACATGACGTCCTCCACCCCCGAACGATTCCGCCGTTCCGGTTTTGGGGTGCGACAGATTGGTATCAGAGCATTGTTTATAGTGAATTGAGTATATCAACCCATAAAAGATATACAGACTATAAATACAATGGGATTAAAATACTCTGAGCAAGAGTTGATACTTTTAAATAATAAAATATTTAAATAAGTATACATGCATGCATTCATACTAAAATCAGTGTCACTAGGACAGAACAAAAGTATTACGATTGTTGGGCAGCACAAGTAGACTTAGAGACATATAGTCAAAACTTGGAAGTTATAGCATGATCAACTATATTATCCGAGGATTGACTAGCATGTGCCTAAGTGTGGTTGTGAGTTTGCAACAAGTCTAAAAACTTACCAACACTACCACAATGAAAACCTTAGCACAGAACATAAACCTAAAATACTATAGGGGTATTTTGTGTTACTATAAATTACGTACGTGCTTATTTCTTATATCCCTTTTCTCGCGTAGATAATATGGTTGGATTCCATCCCCACGGCAACTTGTACTTCCCTAACCAAGGTAATGAAGGAGGGTTTAAAGCCGAGCCAGAAAATGATCACCCAATCCCTGTGGATGGTCACCAGGCTGAAGGCTTTGCAGATGGTTCTGACTCCGATCCTGAAGTTGAGAACCTACCCCCGGTGGCTCCTGTCCCAAATCCTAACCCTCGTCCGGCTTTTCAAGGCCCGACGCCTCCGTGGGTGGAAAGCTTGTAAACATGGAACCAAGAGCAGGACCATCCCATGCCATTCAATGGAGACCAAAGCTTTTATGACCTGAGTGAAGGAGGCTCAACAGACAGAGTCTTACCAATCTTGGTCCGCAGAGTGGCTCGAAATGAGATTCAGGGCAGGACAGCTCTCCATCGAATCACGGAAGTTGTCACCAATACGAGAATGCATACCATCTGCACCATTCGTCTGGAAGATGCTCGTGAGAGGTATAGAGGAGACCATGAGACCCTGCAACAAGAGCTAGCTGAAACTCGAGCTGAAGTCATAGAGCTCCGAGTACGCCAGAGGGTGTATGAAAGGTACCTACTTGATATGGAGCGTCAGCTGGCTGAACTGAGGGTTCACCCAAGGGATAACCATCACCAGTAGGAGATATTCTACCTTTCTTTCCTTGGTTGAAAGAATAGTCTTCCTAACTAGGCTCTAAGTACCACTTTTCTAGGTAACTAACTCTGTACTGTAAGTACTTTCTAGTTAGACCAATATGCCGTCAAAACTTTTGCTTCTTCGGATATGATGTAAGACCTACTTCAAGGTCATTTTTCCCAAATGTATTACATCTTAAATATCACTGATATTGATAGTCGGCTAAATTCTGTACCAATCCTTGTTCAAATACTTTCGTTTTGCTATCGTTAGGATCCTATCTAAACACTCACTCCGTCAAATTATTGAGCTATGGTGAATTAGCTCAAGGATTCCTTCTAATTCTTGTCGAAGGTTGGATAACAATTGTTTTACAACCATTCTATGAACTTACTTCTACACTTTACTAGGACTGCATCATAGGGATGTAGGTCAAACCCTCGAGAACTTACTCCTACTCTTTGAATGAATGGTCGAAAAACATCTAGGATCAACCATAATCACTCACGAACTCATTTTCGTTTGTATAACAGAATCATGTCGTCGTCCAGAAATAACCAGACGAACGACGAAACACCTATCCTTCATATCGATGCCGCTACATTCCAAGCTGTGGTAACAGCTGCCGTGGTAGCTGTCCTTGCAAACCTCAGTGCTAACAACACAAGCAAGGCTGGCAAGGGGGTTGACAATTCCGATCTTTGTATCGATTCGGGAAGCCAACAAATGATAACAGTGACAGACTTGCAAAGCCGAAAAACTGAGAACAGGAAACGAAAGCGTCAAGCTCGAAAGGAGCGCAAGCGATCCCAAAGACTTGCCATGCAACGGCAACAAGTATCAACCCCCACCATCCCAGCACCGATTAGACCATACGAGGGAAAACTTTCGAAGTGTGACAAGTGTAGCTTTCATCATAATGGGGCTTGCCATGAAATGCAATGCTGCAATTGCCACAAAATAGGGCACCATGCTCGTAGCTGTGGAGCACCGGCACGACCCATCACTCAAGTCCCTGACATCGGAGTCAACCAGGCTTGATATGATTTCGGTGAAATCGGGCACTTTAAGAAGAATTGTTCGAAAAGGACGAACAACGAAAGCAACAGTGTCCACATAACTCCGACCCGACACTTCACTTCCACCACTGATGCTGGTACAAGCCAGATTTGTCATTTATGTTGTGAGATAGGACATCTCAAGAAGGATTGTCCAATAACGAAGAACTCTGGCGCAGACGGGAAGATACTAAGGATCACAGCCGTAGGAGAGACTACTCCGAACCCACGTTGAAATACTAGGGCGTTTCGTATTAGTAGACTTATAAACTGTTAAAAACTAGTGCAACTCGAGTCTTATCTTTTTGCGAGACCCCGTCAGTCAAGGGACTCTCGTGCTGCGTGTACTTGCTTTTTGTAGTATACCATGTTCGCAGTAGTAGTCTTATAGATAAAACTAAAGTACTTAAACTCTGTAAAAGTTGCACCGTGATGTTTTGTAACACCTTTATTATCTAGTCTAACGCCTTTTATTCCGAGAAGTCCGACCTTATCGATAAACTTGAGTAAATTCGATCCTCACAATGCCAGTTTCGTGCATAAATTCTTTTCTCCGAAATCGCCTTTCTAGCGAAGCCGTCATTCCAGAACTCCGAGGTACTCATGCAGAGAGTACCTTATGATTCGTCTCCTTCCCGAAGACTCCGCAGCAAACCTCCCTGGAGTACCACTCGTACAGCACGTCAAGCTCAACCGGAAGATCCATACGATTGATCTATCGCTAGAGAAGGTATACGCAAGGGTGGTATATAATCAAGATTCTACAGGCTTAGAATTGATGATTCCGCTTTAACTTCTTTTCCTTGTTTGGATGTGAGCTTAAAGAAGAATCATTTATTCCACTGCCTTTTCAGTCTTAATTATATACGACTCGTATACACAAAGCTATGATGGATGAACCCAATATGACTTCTGATATGAACTTTAGGACGGAGACTGCCTAAGACTACGAGTGATCGTACTCCCATGCGGATAAACTTAGAATCCAATCAAATGCCTTCTCGCCGATCGAGAAAATAGATTCAGTTAGAGCAGAACTTCTCCCGCATCACGAAACCTCTTACAACGCTGACCCAGAAGGGCGTGGCCTTTGACTGGGAAGAGAAGCAGGAGAGAGCGTTCCAAACGCTCAAGCGAGCCTTGTGCACCGCACCAATACTGTCCCTCCCCGAAGGGATAGAAGACTTCGTTTTCTATTGCGATGCGTCAAATCAAGGGCTCGGATGTGTTCTGATGCAGCGAGGTAAGGTCATCGCCTATGCCTCGAGACAGCTGAAGACACACGAGGTCAACTACACCACACACGATCTTGAGCTAGGAGCAGTTGGGTTTGCTCTAAAGATCTGGAGACACTACCTGTATGGTACAAAAAGCACTATCTTTACAGACCACAAAAGCCTACAACATATATTCGACCAGAAGGAACTCAACATGAGACAACGACGGTGGGTCGGGCTACTCAGTGATTATGAATGTGAAATTCGCTATCATCCCGGTAAGGCCAATGTAGTAGCTGACGCCCTAAGTCGGAAAGAATACTCTGGTCGTAGAGTCAAATCATTGACTACAACTATCCATTCACACTTGTCCACATAAATTAAGGAGGCTCAGCTCGACGCTTTGAAACCTGAAAATGTGGCGGGTGAATCCCTGAGAGGGATGGATAAGAACTTGGAAGTCAAGGGTGGCGGAACTTATTATCTCATGGATCGGATCTGGACCCCGAAACACGGTGGTTTTAGAGACTTGGTCATGAACGAGGCGCACAACACTCGTTATTCCGTCCACCCAGGTTCAGATAAGATGTATCTGGATCTTAAAAAGCTATACTGGTGGCCTAACATGAAAGCAGAGATTGCTACCTTCGTGAGTAAATGCCTTACTTGCGCCAAGGTCAAGGTCGAATACCAGAAACCCTCCGGCCTACTACAACAGCCGGAGATACCAGAATGGAAGTGGGAGCGGATCACTATGGACTTCATAACCAAGTTACCCAAGACAAAGGGTGGACTTGATACCATATGGGTCATTGTCGATAGATTGACCAAGTCCGCACACTTCCTGCCTATCAAAGAAACAGACAAGATGGAGAAGCTTACAAGAACCTACATTCGGGAGATTGTACGACTGCACGGTGTTCCCATATCCATTCTCTCGGACAGAGATAGTAGGTTCACTTCGCGGTTCTGGCAGTCGCTACAAAGTTCCTTAGGAACTAGGTTGGACATGAGTACAGCCTACCATCCACAGACCGACAGGCAAAGTGAGAGGACTATCCAAACCTTGGAAGATATGTTGCGAGCCTGTGTGATCGACTTTGGGAAAGCATGGGATACTCATTTACCCCTTGTCGAATTTTCCTACAACAACAGTTATCACACAAGCATAAAGGCTGCTCCATTCGAGGCCCTCTATGCCCGAAAGTGCAGATCCCCTCTGTGCTGGGCTGAGGTGGGTGATACCCAGTTAGCTAAAGGACGAGTTCCTGAAAGCACTCTCACAGGTCCGGAGATCATTCGGGAAACGACAGAGAAGATCGTTCAGATTCGTGAACGATTGAAAGCCTCTAGAGACCGACAGAAAAGCTACGCTGATAAACGAAGGAAACCGTTGGAATTCCAGGTGGGCGACCGTGTTCTATTGAAGGTCTCACCCTGGAAGGTCTTAATACGCTTTGGAAAGCGTGGAAAGCTAAATCCAAGATACATAGGGCCTTTCGAGATTCTCGCAAGAGTCGGCCCTGTAGCTTACAAATTAACTTACCATGCGAACTCAGTAACGTACATTCTACTTTCCACATCTCGAACTTGAAAAAGTGTATGTCCGACGAGACTCTTGTAATCCCACTCGACGAGATCGAGATCAATGAGAGCCTCAACTTTGTGGAAGAACCTGTAGAGATCATGGACCGAGAGGTCAAGCAAACAAAACAAAGTCGTATCCCTATAGTGAAGGTTCGCTGGAACGCCAAGCGAGAACCTGAATTCACTTGGGAGCGAGAGGATCAGATTAAACTGAAATATCCTCGTCTTTTTACATAGTTATTTGTAACTACTTATTCGCTTAAACTCTAATTTCGGGACGAAATTCCTTCTAACGGGGGGATGATGTGACAACCCGAAATTTCTATTCTGTACAACAATTCACTTCAATAAAAGTCAGAACTATTTCTGCTAACTTTTGAGATGTGTAGAGTCAGTTTGAGTGTTCTAAACCCTAGTACTTTAGGAGATAACAGGAGAGAGGATGCCCTAGGGTTTATTGTGCAACAACAATGTCCCAAAACTCCAAGAGTTTGGAGTTTACGGCCTAAACAAGGTGTTTACGGCCGTAAACCCTAAGGGGGTATAAATATGACACTTAGTCATATTTACCACTTTTTCACATTTTCAAGATCCAAAACTCAAATCCTCTCAAGTATCATCCGATTTTCCTTCTTGATCTTCAACTTTGTAAGTGTTTCTTACCCTAAAAAGTTGATATCTTACTTAATCTAGTGATCTTACATGATTCCATCCGTGAAATCATTCCATATGTGTAGGTCTTCAAGTTTCACCAAGAACACACACTAGTGTTCTTGGACTTCTAAAACCTTTTCAAGCTTCTAAATAGTAAGCACTCTTACCCTAGTGTGTTATAAGACTTGCTACACTTATTAATCATCTAGAAAACATAAGGAAACACAAGATCAAAGGTGTTTATGGTCCAAGATGTTCTTGGACTGTAAACCCTAATGAAGGGGCCACAGTGTGCCCTAGTCCCTTACCAACCCTTGGATACTAGTCTAGATACCATCCTTGATGTTCTTAGGACTTAAAACATCAATAAGACCATAAACTATTTAGGTTTACGGCCGTAAACCCAAGGAGAAATGATCCAAGGACCGTAAACTCCACAAAGCGGTGAAATGTTGCCCTAATCACTTCCAAAGGCTTAGACTTAAAGTAGGAATGCTTCTTATGACCTTACAAGCTTCAAATCACAGAATGGTAAAAGTAGCATGAGTTTACGGCCGTAAACTCATTGGTTTACGACCGTAAACTCCAATGGAGTTGGTCCCAAAACCGTAAACTCATAAAGAGTTTACCCTTGGACCCTAAACTCAATAGCCAAGTCCTACAACCCTTAGATGCAATCCTTAGGACTTATAACACTTAAATCAAGTGTTTTACATGTCTTAGGATGTCTTGACTTGGTTAATTAGTTGTTTAATGACTAATTGGATACATATGTGTGTTATTATATGTTAACTAGGATCCTTGTGTGTGTTCAAGTCTTCACTTGACACTTAGCATCCTATACTATCCGTTCATCCAAACCACTCACTAAGGTGAGTTCATACCCCTTAATCAATCTTTTAAATGATTTTAAATGCTTTTATGGGGGGAATACAAGTTGATCTTTTATAGTTATTATATCAATCACATGTGATTAATAACTACCAAACAAGTGGATTTCTTACTTTCAAACTGTGTTATCAAACAAACTACTTTTCAAACTCTTTTATCAAGCTCTTTTACATGTCAAATACTTTTATCAAACTCTTTTACATGTCAAATACTTTTATCAAACTCTTTTACATGTCAAATACTTTTATCAAACTCTTTTACATGTCAAATACTTTTATTCAATTTCTTTTGCACTTATATTATGTTAAATGTATATCTTTATAGATATAGTTATATAAGTAGGATTGAAAGGACTTAGGACTGATAACTCACCTTACCTCCTGTTCCTCGTTTGGTTGTTGACTTAGGGTATTGGTTATTTGTCCGAAGGTCGTTTGAATCCTAGTTATATATTATGTATACGTATATAGATATAAAAGTTCCTTCTTTCCATTCCATACCTTTGGGTAGCAAAGGTATACAGATATGTTCATACATACAAATCACATTACTAGTAAGCTACAATAGGCGTAGTTTAGGAAATTACTAATACTATTACTAGAACAATGGAACATACAATGAGTCAGTTCATACATGAGTCTATACATTACAATACAGCTAGTACATACTATACATTACAATACAGCTAGTACATACTATACATTTTAAAAGAAAACATACATGCTAGAGAGAGAGAGAGAACATACAATACAGCTAGTACATACAATACATATACAAGTGCATTAATATAGTTATGTGAGCCACGTAACGGGGCATGGCATCACCTGTCATGGTCCGTTTTGTATCCAGAATCTCCTTAAATGGGGAGCGTATGAGTTTGTGTATAGATCTATACTGGATTGAGTATCCTACACCTTGCTGCTCGCTACAGTGGGACTTGCAAGTCTACGGGTGCCAAACGTCATTTCTTCCGACATCTTACATTGTCGCATTCTATAGTCGGTAGCAGGGTACAGGCCGATCACGTGGTACTTTAAATTACAATTGGGTTAAGGTAGTTAGTATAACAGTAGTTACTTAATACAATACTACAGTTCTATTTCATTTCCCATTGCATTCACTTTGTGATCTTCACACAATAAACAGTAATGTAGAAACTATATTTTTGGTAAATAATAGTCAGATTGAGAAAATACATACTCTTACAAGAGACACACACACAGATACTAGATGCTTTGGTAGAAGGCTACTTTTAGTAGGAAACATAGGGTTTTCTAGGAGATTCAAACCTTTTTACAAATTCACACATCACGTACTTACAAATACTTTCATACAAATACAGACACTAATATACTTATGATCTGACCAGCTTTAAAGCTGATACTCGCTTTCAAAATAACTTGTATTCTCAGGTCACCAGTAGACAGGTACCGGTGCCATTTTTGAGAAGATGGAGCTCGTTCAAGACTCATCTTTTATTTTGATTCATATTTTGGTGTCTATTTAACTTGACAGAACACACTTGTATTAAAATTATATTATTAATGCAATGAATGATGTTGTTGCTTGTTTACTACTTTGCACTGTTGTGATACTGAACATGACGTCATCCACCCCCGAACGATTCCGCCGTTCTGGTTTTGGGGTGCGACACACTATGGCCCAAAACCCAATATGAACCAAGGCCCAAAAATAGTCCAAAAGATCTTTTGGTGAGTACGCCAAGCGTACCACCCCATTACGCCCAACATACTAGTCTTAACAGAAAAGGAAGTCGATGTTGAACACATTACATTAAGCATACCTAGAGACTAAACATCCAATTCACAGATCTAGCTCTTGGGAATGCCTTAACTGATAAAGTCGTCAACTTAATGCATTTGCATGGCTCAAAGAGGCCCAAAACTATACTCCAACTTCCTAACTTCACATTATGAACAAAAAATCATGCATGGTTGAATCAAAGTCATCAAGACACAATTTTTATGCACAAAGGACCTCATAAACATCAAGAAATGCTAACCTAAGATATTAGAGTAGCTTTTACTCACAAGAAACAACCCATGGTACCAAAATATGCCAAAATCCTAAGCTAAACTAGATCTAAGCAATGAAACATAAAGGTTGAGACTTTATACCTCCAGAAGGATGATCAAGATGAATAAAGTTTGGATGTACAAGCTCCAAGCCAATCAACACTTCTCCAATGAGTTCCTTCTTCTGCAATATGCACCAAAAATACCCCTAAATCACTCAAAAGCTCAAGAATCTCAAAAAATAAGGCAGGCTCAAGGGAGATAATGTGGTTTTATAGGGTCCAAAATTTAGGGTTTGTATCAGCCACGAGTACGCCTAGCGTAGTCAAGGGAATTCGCTACCACATTTTAATGAGTTACACCTAACGTAACTGTCAATTACGCCTACAATAATTGTCACAACTAGCAAATTTGGGTTATGATTTCTATCTTGTACAAGATAATTTCTTTGTATAATCTTGTAACCCTACGTTTAGTATAAATCAAACTTTAATACTATTTAAGTTTATACAACCAAGAATTATGATTCAAATCGAAACCACCTCGTGTAACCCAAAAACCTAACCCAATAAGCTAAGTCCACTCAACTTTGTGCCTTAGCCCAAGCTTTCTCGGCCCAAGCCCCTATTTTGGCCAAGACTCTCTTATTGGGCCCTAATGGGCCGATAACCTCTCAAGTTGGTCTATTTGGGCCGAAAACTCTCTTTTAGGCCCTAATAGGCCGAAATTTTTTATTTAACATTGTTTTGGGTCGTAAGACCCTTATTGGGCCTTATTGGGTCGTGAACATCTTTCTTAGACCATAATGGGCCAAATACATCTATTAGGTATTATTTCGGGCTGAAAATCCTCTAACGGGCCTTGTAAGGCTGAAAACCACTATTGGGTCCCCTATTGGGCCAAAAGTTCTCATTTAAATTCCACAAACTCAAACTTGGACCGAAAACCCCTTAATTGGGCCAATGCCCTTCCTAGAACATTATTGGGCCGAAAAACCCCTTGGACCAAGTCAAGTTCGAAGCCCACAAACATTTATGGGCCAACCTTAGGTCGAGACCCCTCTTGGGCCGGTTAGAGTTTGGTTAAATAAAAAAAAGGAAATGATGGTTAATATAACTGACACCTCACATTTGCACCACATGTAACAATGTTAATTACATTGCATGCATCTAGGCTTGAGTGTTTGTCCAACATACTTCCATGCACTCATCTCTCCTCCTTTTCTCTTTAATCGGCCGATCCTCCATCTCTCTCCCCACAAATCATTTCAAAAAATTACACTAAAAATTCTCCTTCTCACACTCCATTTTCGTGTATAAGCTCTTAAAACACCATCAATTCAATAATCTCTTCAAGAAAGCAAGCTAGAACCGAAAGCCTTCTTTATCTTCCTCTACTCTTCGAAAAAGCCCCAAGGTGAGCTTCATACCCCTTATTTTTGAGTTTTTCATCTTTTGGGGGAGGATACAAGTCTAGCCTTGTGTAGAATCTTTGTATATTTGCTTGCATGTGAACGTTTTATATGTTTATGTGTGTGAAATGTTGTGATTCCATGCTAAAAGTCCATGAACTCGAGATTTATACAAGTCTCAAGTTGTTGGAATCTATGTTATCTTGTGTAGCTCACATGTTTTGGTTATTATGTTAAAAATGTTTTCTCTAATATGTGATAATATCACCATGATGTCAACGAAAATGTTAGAACAAATTTGTTGCTCATGAAAGCTTAAAAAAATGGAAAAATATGGAAATTTACACTTAAAATGGTAAATTTTTAAATATATAAATTTTTACCACAACATTTGTAAAAATGGGTTATTTGGGATAATTTTGGCAAAAAAATGGGGCATGTACGACAAATATGATAAAATGGGTTATTTATGACAATTTTGGTAAAAATGGGTCATTTATGACAATTTTGGTAAATATGGGTCATTTATGTAAATTGTGGTAAAAATGGGTTATTTTTGACAATTGAAATAAAAACTGAGTTATTTTTGACAATTTTAGTAAAAATGGACAAATTCATCTGTTTCCACTAAAGTTGCAAAAATACATAAAACAAAATAAAATTTAAGTTTTATATGTATTGTGGGAAAATCGAGATATGTAAAAATTATTATTATTGTGGTTTAAAACCGAAGGTAATACGTTATTTTTACACCTATAAAGATTATCAAGATATTAGAAATCATTTATAACTATCGTTATAAATAATTTAATATAACTGGTAGGCAAAGCAAAGTTTTTACTACAGGAATATGCGCGTGTCATAACCCAACTATCAAAAAGCTTTAAAAATACAAGTGTTAAATTGTATGTCATAAAGCTGTAAAACGTTTGTCATAAAACTGCAGTTATAAAATTTTCCTTAAGAACATCGTATACATTATTCTATAAACTCGTGTAAATTTCGTTGAGGTTCTTGTGAGACTCCTTCACCGTACCTACTTAGCGTACATCGTAAGTCCTGTAGTTATAACCAGAGTCTCCTGGAGGGAGAGCGAAGTAATTATGTATAGATCTATACGGGGTTGACACCCCCACACTTGAGTTCTTCGCTACAGCTAGACGGGCCAGTCTAGGGTGACACGTATCTTTAGAAACCGACACCTGAAGAACGTCGAGACAGGCGCGTTAGTCACATTAGTATGGCTATAACGACTCACATAGAGAATAACAACATTATTTGAATTTACAAAGAATATGCACTCTACTAGTTTTATAAAATACACAACTATGTTTCGTCTATTTTGTAAACAAATTTCACCACTCTGGTCTTAGAGTTTTAAGACCACAACTTTTCATATAATAGAAATATAGGATTTTATGAGAACACTCTCTATACAATTTCAAACAAGGGAACAAAAGAACATGCTTGCAATTATGCATGATTTGAAACGAGACTCACAACTCTTTTATATACAAAAAATATTGGATTTTCTACAAGTTTACAAACTATTACAATGTTTTCTTATAAATATGCTTATGAACTCACCAACATTCTATGTTGACGCTTTTTAAAACGACTTGAATTCTCAGGGACTCGCTAAGCAGGTTTTGCAGCTATGGATTTTTGGATAATTGTTGTATTTTTGAAATATCATATATGGTGTTATTTTTTAATGTAATATCGTGAACAAACACAAAGTTGTAAAGAATGCATGGTGGTATCTGAAATGTATGATGTCTGGTTGCTATGTCTAATTTATAATCAACTGTTATGATATTACAAGATGAAGTCACCTGCCCCCGGATGTTTCTGCCGTCCCGGTTCAGGGGTGTGACAAATTGGTATCAGAGCATTGTTTATAGTGAACTAGCATATCTAACCATACAAGATATGCAACTATAACTACAATTGGACAAAAATACTCTGAACAAAAATAAAATATATGCATGTGTGGGCATATTAGGAGTGGTGTCATAATAAGAAAATAATTAAAAGTCTTTAAAAGAGTTGGACATCGCGGTTAAACCCAGGCAATTATATAATCGTATTGGGGATAAATATAGCCTGATCAACTATATTTATTCAAAATACGACCAACTTGTGTGTGGGAGTGATCGGGGTGGACAGCGAATCTAAAACTTACCAACCTAATACCCAACAGTTTGAAGGAACCGAACAAAAACAATTAAAAATACTATAGGAGTATTTTGGCATTATGTGGAGTCTTCATTGTATTTCCTTATATCTCCTCTTGTACTTATATTCTCATACAGACGACATGGCAGGATTTCATTTGCCAGGCGGCCCCTATTTTCCCAATCAGGGAAATGGCGGGTGGATAGAGGAGGACTCGGAAGAAGATGTCACACCCCCAAACCAAGGATGGCGGAAACGTCCGGGGGTGGAGGACTTCATGTATAGTATCATAACAGCAATTGTAATAGTAATTCAAGCAAACACAACCAACATATATATAATTGAAAAAAATTACATCATTGTATGAATTACATGTTTACGAATCAATTACAATATGTTGATAAAATATGAAATAGTAGACGCCTTAGCGTCCCATCCTCAAAAGCACTTGATTACCTGTTTAATGATTTCCTGAGAATACAAGTTGTTTGAAAAAGTGTCAACACAAAGGTTGGTGAGTTCATAAGCTTTTCGTTTGTAAAAGTAGTATTTGTGTTAGAAAAATCCAATATTTTCCTTAATGTGTAAATGTAGTCTTAAAACCCAAAGACCGAAATGTACAAGTAATTTATCATATTTATAGTAAAACAATGCAAGTTTAAATCGACATAAACTCGTTAAATTTTAATGAAGTCCCCGTAAATTCCAATGTTTGTTAATACTTTATGTGAGTTTATTATAACCATACTATGACCAAGGTTGCCTAAAACGACGTTCTTCAGGCGTCGGAAATGTTATGACATTTGTCACCCCAGACCTATCGGTCTAACTGTTGCATGCAGTTTAGGTGTGGGTTTGTCAAACCCAATATAGATCTATACACAAGTATCACGCTCTCCCTCAAGGAGACTCTGGTTACAATACAGGACTTAATGGTAATTTGAAGTAAATGTCTCACAAAGTCATTAACGGAATTACGTGTTATGAAAACTTGGTACCGTATGGCCGTACCTTGCTTAATGAAAATATCCTTTGTATAAATGTACCCTTTTTAAGTGTATGTGTTATGTAATGTATCATAAACTATACCTATTATAGTTTATCAACCAAGGGTAGTACGTGGTAATGTATGCAAACTATATTCAAAATAGTTTATTTAATGTTTGAATGTATCGATTGTACTTTGATTATAATCACTTGTTATTCTTTATATTTTATATGACCAAATCCATTTGTAAACTGATGTGTGTCTAAATATTCAGATAAAATGTCATATATTGCAGTAACATATAATCACATAAAGATATACACCTTGCTCAACATGTTACAAGGTGAAATGAAATTAACAGCAACTTTTCGTTAAAAACAGTTTCTGTTACCGTTCTTAGAAAATTTATAGAAAAATCATCAAAGCTCTAAATCCAAATCCGCAAATTTTGAGAGTTTGGAATATGAGTCTAGTTTGTTCGTAAATTTTATCATGATTTTTAGTGATCTCTAACAGAGGTGAAAAGGTTCATAATCACAGACTGGTCCGGGTTTGCCTCTGAAATGACAGGCAGTTTTGTAAAAATCACCATAAATTGTAGAAAACTCATATGGAGATGTGCAAGTAGTCATTTTAAAGCTAAGAGTTTGAACTACTTGCACCTGAAACAGTTTTGAAAACTAAAATATTTAAGTTGACCAAAACAGTCCGTGATTAACGTCCATCTTTTCTGATGTAATCTGTTAGAAAAAGTTTAATTGTGTTCTTGATGATTTTACTTGTATTCCCCCCTTAAAACTTAAGAAAAACATGTAAATGTATGGGTATGAACTCACCTTATGTGGTTTCAGTAGATGAAAGTGAGAGAGAGGAAGTGTTCAACTCAAGAACACTAAGAAGATGTCTTGATGATTCGAGAATCTAACACCGAATAAGATGGAACTTGTGTAAGATATCAATGATTTGAGTAGAATGGAGTTTAATAATTATGTGAATGATGAAGATACTTACTAATTGAAGAAAGAAATCCCTGGAGAAAGCCTTGAAGTTCTTGAAGTTAAGAGAAAAGATGAGAGAATTTTGGAGAGTGTTCTAGGTTGCTAAGTGTAGAATGAAAGAGTTTTATGGAGAATGAGGAGAGAGGATCAATCCTCCAGCTCTTAGAACGTGGGAAGAGCTGGAGATTGGCTGTAAAGGTCCACTAAAGAGACAAGGGGTAGTGGGAAAGAGTGGCTAATCATAGAGTGAGGTGGTAGTGGTTTGCTTTTGCCATAAATTAAGGAAAAGCAAATATTCCCTCAATAATTAGTTCAATCACCAATTCTTTTAATATATTTTATAAAAACCCTGGAGATTTATATATTTTGGGGCCTTAGTTTATAAAATAAAGTTTTGGGTGAAAATCCCACGTTAAAATAATGAAAAACGGAGTTAAAACGAAGTCGAAGTCGAAAAACCGGTAAAAAAGGAGCTGTCTGCGGACCTTCGGACCCTCGGACCCTCGCTTCGGATCTTCGGACCCTCGCTTCGGATCAGAGGCCTCGGATGCGAGGCTTCGGATGCGAGGCTTCGGTCCAGAAGCTTCGGTTTCGGATCCTTAAAGCTATTTTACTCGTTTTTACCCCGTTTCAAGCGATTTTTGACCCGGTCAAGGGTCGAGATGACCCAAATGATTACAAAAAGTTAAAGTAACTTTTGAGAGAGATTTGGGAGAGATTTGGGAGAGATTTCAAATAGAAAGAGATAGAGTGAAAACGATTTAGAGAGGTTTCGTTTGTGATTAATTTGAGTGTCCGGCTTCACAACGCAAGGTTCGTAAACCCCATTAAACCGTGTTTTAGTGTCTTACACAATCCCGATGATTGTGTAATAGTGTTTTATCGCTTTGGTTCGTTGTTTAGCACTTGTTAAGGCTAACGAAAATCAAACACATGAACTTTCCAAATGATGATTTCTCATTAAAATAGCGAATTGTATAGTGATTTCATAACGTAAACCCTAGCATACAAGGGTTATTGGAGTTGACCGGTTTGACTTGTTGACTTTGAATTGACCGAAATTTGACGGTTGTCACATCATCCCCCCGTTAGAAGGAATTTCGTCCCGAAATTTTCATTTTGACTGGGATTTCAAGAGTTTGGGAAGAGATGTGGATACTTTTGTTTCATCTGATCCTCGCGTTCCCAGGTGAATTCGGGTCCTCGTTTAGCGTTCCAACGTACCTTCACGATGGGAATACGACTTTGTTTCGTTCGTTTGATTTCCCGATCCATGATTTCGACTGGTTCCTCCACGAAGTGGAGATTTTCGTTAACTTTGATTTCGTCGAGTGGTATTACGAGTGTCTCATCAGACAAACACTTCTTTAGGTTCGACACGTGAAATGTGGGATGTACTTTGTCGAGTTCCTGAGGTAATCGAAGTTTGTATGCTACTGGCCCAATCCTAGCAAGGATTTCGAATGGCCCGATGTACCTTGGATTTAGTTTCCCGCGTTTGCCGAATCGTATCATTCCTTTCCAAGGGGAAACTTTTAGTAGTACTCGATCACCCACCTGGAATTCCAAGGGTTTGCGTCGTTTGTCTGCGTAACTCTTTTGCCGATCGCGAGACGCTTTCAGTCTCTCTCGAATTTGAACGATCTTTTCTGTGGTTTCCCTTATGATTTCAGGGCCAGTGAGGGTGCTATTAGAGACTTGCCCTCTAGCTAGCTGTGTATCCCCCACCTCAGCCCAACACAGGGGTGATCTGCATTTGCGACCGTAAAGAGCTTCGAATGGAGCGACTTTGATGCTAGTATGATAGCTGTTATTGTAGGAGAATTCGATAAGCGGTAGATGGGTATCCCATGCTTTACCGAAGTCTATCACACAAGCTCTTAACATGTCTTCCAACGTTTGAATGGTTCGTTCGCTCTGTCCGTCGGTTTGTGGGTGGTAGGCCGTACTCATGTCAAGCATAGTTCCCAATGATTTTTGTAGAGACTGCCAAAACCGTGAGGTAAATCTACTATCTCTATCGGAGATAATGGATATCGGCACACCATGGAGTCGTACAATCTCTATGATGTACGTTCTAGTCAGCTTCTCCATCTTGTCGGTTTCTTTCATTGGTAGGAAGTGTGCTGATTTGGTCAATCTGTCTACAATTACCCATATTCTGTCAAGCCCGCCCGATGTCTTAGGCAGCTTGGTTATGAAGTCCATGGTTATTCGTTCCCACTTCCACTCAGGTATATCCGGCTGTTGTAATAGCCCGGACGGTTTCTGGTATTCGATTTTGACCTTAGCGCAAGTCAGGCACTTGCTCACATAGGTAGCAATCTCAGCTTTCATGTTCGGCCACCAGTATAATCTCTTGAGGTCCAGATACATCTCTGATGTACGTTCTAGTCAGCTTCTCCATCTTGTCGGTTTCTTTCATTGGTAGGAAGTGTGCTGATTTGGTCAATCTGTCTACAATTACCCATATTCTGTCAAGCCCGCCCGATGTCTTAGGCAGCTTGGTTATGAAGTCCATGGTTATTCGTTCCCACTTCCACTCAGGTATATCCGGCTGTTGTAATAGCCCGGACGGTTTCTGGTATTCGATTTTGACCTTAGCGCAAGTCAGGCACTTGCTCACATAGGTAGCAATCTCAGCTTTCATGTTCGGCCACCAGTATAATCTCTTGAGGTCCAGATACATCTTATCCGACCCGGGATGGATGGAGTATCGAGTCTTGTGTGCTTCATTCATGACGACATCTCGGAGTCCACCGAACTTCGGTGTCCAAATCCGATTCATGATATAACGTGCTCCATCATCCTTGACTTCTAAGTTTTTATCCATTCCCCTTAATGTCTCTCCTGCCACCTTTTCTGGTTTCAAAGCATCCAGTTGAGCTTCCTTGATTTGTATGGTCAGGTGGGAATGGATTGTCATTGTTAAGGATTTTACTCGGCGGCCCGAGTACTCCTTCCTGCTTAGAGTATCGGCCACTACATTGGCCTTGCCCGGATGATAACGAATTTCGCACTCGTAGTCATTCAGCAACTCTACCCATCTCCTCTGTCGCATGTTGAGCTCTTTCTGATTGAGGATATGCTGAAGACTTTTGTGATCAGTGAAGATAGTGCATTTCGTGCCGTAGAGGTAGTGTCTCCAGATCTTCAAAGCGAATACCACTGCTCCTAATTCCAGGTCGTGCGTAGTATAATTAACCTCGTGCGTCTTAAGCTGTCTTGATGCATACACGATAACCTTCCCTCTCTGCATGAGCACACATCCGAGGCCTTGATTCGAAGCATCACAGTACACTACGAAGTCCTCGGTTCCCTCTGGGAGAGACAAGATCGGTGCGCTGCATAGGGCTTGTTTTAACGTTTGGAAAGCAGTTTCTCGTTTATTTTCCCACTTGAATATCACACCTTTCTGCGTCAAGGTGGTGAGTGGTTTCGCAATCTTGGAGAAGTTTTGTATAAATCTTCGGTAGTAGCCAGCAAGCCCAAGGAATTGTCGAATTTCGGTTGGCGTCTTGGGTGCTGACCAATTCTCGATTGCCTTGATCTTGGAGGGATCCACATGTATGCCTTTCTCACTTACCACATGTCCAAGAAAATCCACTTCTCTAATCCAGAATTCACACTTAGAGAACTTAGCATAAAGCTTCTCCGCTCTTAGTGTCTCTAGCACTTGGCGTAGATGTAGGCGATGCTCTTCTTCGCTTCGCGAGTAGATCAAGATATCGTCGATGAATACGATTACAAAATTGTCTAGGTAGGGTCGACACACTCTATTCATTAGGTCCATGAATACCGCAGGTGCGTTTGTTAAACCGAAGGACATCACCACAAACTCGTAGTGCCCATAGCGAGTTCTGAATGCAGTTTTGGGAATATCTTCTTCTTGAACTCGTAGCTGATGGTAGCCTGACCTTAGGTCGATTTTTGAGAAGAAATTAGCTCCTTGGAGTTGGTCGAAAAGGTCGTCGATTCGGGGTAGAGGATATCGGTTTTTGATGGTGAGTTTGTTTAGTTCCCGATAGTCGATGCACATGCGAAAGGATCCGTCCTTCTTCTTTACAAAAAGGACTGGTGCTCCCCAAGGTGAGAAGCTTGGTCTGATGAACCCTTTGCTCAAAAGCTTGGTCAACTGACTGGACAACTCCTGCATTTCTGATGGTGCGAGGCGGTATGGAGCTCTGGCTACGGGGGTAGCTCCGGGTATTAAGTCAATTCTGAAATCGACTTGTCGTGCGAGTGGTACACCAGGAAGATCCTCTGGGAACACATCCGGGAAGTTACACACTTCGGGGATGTCTTTGATGTCTTTCACGTCTTGTTTCTTGTCTACTACATGGGCTAAGAAGGCGTGGTACTCCTTCCGGAGATACTTTTAGGCTTTGATGCATGAGATGATTTGTAAATTCGCACTAGGTTTGTCACCATAGATGAGAAGGGTTTCGTCATTTGGTAGATTGAGGCGAACGGCCCTTTCGTAACATAGAATGTCGGCACGGTGAGGAACTAACCAATCCATCCCGATGATTACGTCGAAGCTTTTTATGGTGACTGGCATCAGGTCAATTTTAAATGTATGGTTGTCTAGAGTGAGAGTACATTCTGAGTATATATCGCTAGTGCGTTCTACTTTCCCATTTTCCATTTCTACTACATAAGTATCCTTTAGTGATTGGGGATTTTGTTCAAGTAAATGTTTATATTGGTGGCTCACGAAACTCCTCTCCGCTCCACTATCGAATAGTACGCATGCATAAGAGTTATTGAGGAGAAACGTACCGGTAACCACCGTGGGATCCTCGACTGCTTCCCCATGTCCTATTGCCAGGACTCTTCCTACTCCACCAGCATTAGGGGCTTGTGCTTTGGGGCAGTCTCTTTTGAAGTGACCTGCGTCTCCACAGTTGTAGCAGGTCCGGGTTGCCCCCGTACTGGCAACTTGGTTGATTGGTTGAGCCGGCGCTTTACAGAAACGAGCAGTGTGCCCCTTCCTGTCGCAGTTGTTACAGTGCATCTCCCTACAAGCACCATTGTGGTGAAAGTTGCACTTGTTGCACTTAGGTAGTTTTCCCGCATATGGCTTCGGTGGTGCTGGAGTGGTAGCAGTAGTGACAGTATTAGTGGCAGCATGGACAGCAACAATTTGTTGCTTCTTAGCGGGGTCCTGTGTTGGTTGGCTCTTCTTTTCATTCCAGAACTTCCTTTTGTTGTTTCCTCCTTTTGATTTATCAGTGGTGGTGGTTGTAGTATTATGACCGGCTCGGTGGTCAACAAGTTGTTGTGCCAGCTCCCTGGCACTGTCAAAAGTAGTTGGCCTTGAAGCCAGGACACTACTTTGCACGTGGAGAGACAGTCCCCAAAGGTATCGCTCCACCTTTTTCTCCTCCGGAGTAACCATTGTTGGGCAGAGGAGAGCCAATTCATTGAATCGGGTGGTGTAGGTTTCAAGGTCAGAGCCCGTCATCCTGAGGTTCCAAAGTTCTTGTTCCAGCTTTTGAATTTCACCTCTCGGGCAGTACTCCTTCATCATCAACGCTTTTAGTTCTGCCCAGGTTATGGAGCTAGCCACTTCGAGAGTAAGTGACTTAATCCGGCAGTTCCACCAAGTAAGGGCCCGGCCGGTGAAGGTGAAGGCTGCGAACTTAACTTTGCTCGCTTCGGGGCAAGAGCACACCTGAAAGACTACTTCGGTCTTTTCAAACCATTGCATCAAAGCGATGACTCCCCTGCTTCCATTGAAGTTGTCGGGTTTGCCATTTGTGAAGTCTTTATATGAACACTCTTTTGCACGCCACGTACTGTCTCCGTGGTTAGAGTGTGTAGCTCCTGATCCCGAACCACCAGCTCCGTTGGTCCCTATCTGCGACATTGCGGCCGCTACGGCTGCTGTTACTGCAGCCTGGAACATCGCGGGATCAAACTGTGGAGGCGGCGGCGGAGGAGGTGTTGCTGTGTTGCTGGAAGGTCTTGGTCTTCTCCTTGGCGGCATGGTTCTGGCATAAGTCGTAAACCAATGTACTTTTAGTAAAAGTGTATTTATAGGGAGAGAAATCTTTTATACATAAAGTATATTATTACGTTGTTTTCCGGTATGTTTACGATACATACGATTTTATACTTTTTATTGACCCAATACATTGGGTTATGAGGTAAAATGAAAGTATAAAATATTTTTATTATAGTAACACAAAATACTCCTATAGTATTTGTAAATGTTTAGTTTTGAGTTCTTAAAGTATCCTTTGTAGTATGTTATTAGGTTTGTTAGATTTGTTGTCCATCCTGACCATCCCCCGGTATATGCAAGTCAATTCCCGGACAGATATAGTTGATCAGGCTATATCCTTCCCAGACTTGATTTACATATACCAAGGCATACCCATAATGTACAACTCCTCTTCTTTTATTTTATGTTTTTCTAGTTATGACACTATGTGAGCATGTATGCATGTATTTATACTTTTATTAAAAAAAAAATCATTTATTTTCTAAAAGTATATTTATTTGAAAAATGCACAAATCAGAGACTATTAGTCCCAATTGTGTTTATAGTTTGTATATCTTATGTGGTTTGATATACTTAATTCACTATAAACTGCGCTCTGATACCAATCTGTCACACCCCCAAACCAAGGATGGCGGAAACGTCCGGGGGTGGAGGACTTCATGTATAGTATCATAACAGCAATTGTAATAGTAATTCAAGCAAACACAACCAACATATATATAATTGAAAAAAATTACATCATTGTATGAATTACATGTTTACGAATCAATTACAATATGTTGATAAAATATGAAATAGTAGACGCCTTAGCGTCCCATCCTCAAAAGCACTTGATTACCTGTTTAATGATTTCCTGAGAATACAAGTTGTTTGAAAAAGTGTCAACACAAAGGTTGGTGAGTTCATAAGCTTTTCGTTTGTAAAAGTAGTATTTGTGTTAGAAAAATCCAATATTTTCCTTAATGTGTAAATGTAGTCTTAAAACCCAAAGACCGAAATGTACAAGTAATTTATCATATTTATAGTAAAACAATGCAAGTTTAAATCGACATAAACTCGTTAAATTTTAATGAAGTCCCCGTAAATTCCAATGTTTGTTAATACTTTATGTGAGTTTATTATAACCATACTATGACCAAGGTTGCCTAAAACGACGTTCTTCAGGCGTCGGAAATGTTATGACATTTGTCACCCCAGACCTATCGGTCTAACTGTTGCATGCAGTTTAGGTGTGGGTTTGTCAAACCCAATATAGATCTATACACAAGTATCACGCTCTCCCTCAAGGAGACTCTGGTTACAATACAGGACTTAATGGTAATTTGAAGTAAATGTCTCACAAAGTCATTAACGGAATTACGTGTTATGAAAACTTGGTACCGTATGGCCGTACCTTGCTTAATGAAAATATCCTTTGTATAAATGTACCCTTTTTAAATGTATGTGTTATGTAATGTATCATAAACTATACCTATTATAGTTTATCAACCAAGGGTAGTACGTGGTAATGTATGCAAACTATATTCAAAATAGTTTATTTAATGTTTGAATGTATCGATTGTACTTTGATTATAATCACTTGTTATTCTTTATATTTTATATGACCAAATCCATTTGTAAACTGATGTGTGTCTAAATATTAAGATAAAATGTCATATATTGCAGTAACATATAATCACATAAAGATATACACCTTGCTCAACATGTTACAAGGTGAAATGAAATTAACAGCAACTTTTCGTTAAAAACAGTTTCTATTACCGTTCTTAGAAAATTTATAGAAAAATAATCAAAGCTCTAAATCCAAATCCGCAAATTTTGAGAGTTTGGAATATGAGTCTAGTTTGTTCGTAAATTTTATCATGATTTTTAGTGATCTCTAACAGAAGTGAAAAGGTTCATAATCACAGACTGGTCCGGGTTTGCCTCTGAAATGACAGGCAGTTTTGTAAAAATCACCATAAATTGTAGAAAAATCATATGGAGATGTGCAAGTAGTCATTTTAAAGCTAAGAGTTTGAACTACTTGCACCTGAAACAGTTTTGAAAACTAAAATATTTAAGTTGACCAAAACAGTCCGTGATTAACGTCCATCTTTTCTGATGTAATCTGTTAGAAAAAGTTTAATTGTGTTCTTGATGATTTTACTTGTATTCCCCCCTTAAAACTTAAGAAAAACATGTAAATGTATGGGTATGAACTCACCTTATGTGGTTTCAGTAGATGAAAGTGAGAGAGAGGAAGTGTTCAACTCAAGAACACTAAGAAGATGTCTTGATGATTCGAGAATCTAACACCGAATAAGATGGAACTTGTGTAAGATATCAATGATTTGAGTAGAATGGAGTTTAATAATTATGTGAATGATGAAGATACTTACTAATTGAAGAAAGAAATCCCCGGAGAAAGCCTTGAAGTTCTTGAAGTTAAGAGAAAAGATGAGAGAATTTTGGAGAGTGTTCTAGGTTGCTAAGTGTAGAATGAAAGAGTTTTATGGAGAATGAGGAGAGAGGATCAATCCTCCAGCTTTTAGAACGTGGGAAGAGCTGGAGATTGGCTGTAAAGGTCCACTAAGGAGACAATGGGTAGTGGGAAAGAGTGGCTAATCATAGAGTGAGGTGGTAGTGGTTTGCTTTTGCCATAAATTAAGGAAAAGCAAATATTCCCTCAATAATTAGTTCAATCACCAATTCTTTTAATATATTTTATAAAAACCCTGGAGATTTATATATTTTGGGGCCTTAGTTTATAAAATAAAGTTTTGGGTGAAAATCCCACGTTAAAATAATGAAAAACGGAGTTAAAACGAAGTCGAAGTCGAAAAACCGGTAAAAAAGGAGCTGTCTGCGGACCTTCGGACCTTCGGACCCTCGGACCCTCGCTCCGGAGCTTCGGACCCTCGCTTCGGATCAGAGGCCTCGGATGCGAGGCTTCGGATGCGAGGCTTCGGTCAAGAAGCTTCGGTTTCGGATCCTTAAAGCTATTTTACTCGTTTTTACCCCGTTTCAAGCGATTTTTGACCCGGTCAAGGGTCGAGATGACCCAAATGATTACAAAAAGTTAAAGTAACTTTTGAGAGAGATTTGGGAGAGATTTGGGAGAGATTTCAAATAGAAAGAGATAGAGTGAAAACGATTTAGAGAGGTTTCGTTTGTGATTAATTTGAGTGTCCGGCTTCACAACGCAAGGTTCGTAAACCCCATTAAACCGTGTTTTAGTGTCTTACACAATCCCGATGATTGTGTAATAGTGTTTTATCGCTTTGGTTCGTTGTTTAGCACTTGTTAAGGCTAAGGAAAATCAAACACATGAACTTTCCAAATGATGATTTCTCATTAAAATAGCGAATTGTATAGTGATTTCATAACGTAAACCCTAGCATACAAGGGTTATTGGAGTTGACCGGTTTGACTTGTTGACTTTGAATTGACCGAAATTTGACGGTTGTCACAGAAGAGCCTATAGAACACCCGGAAGAGGAAGAACTCGATGAGGAAGTCAATGAGAAGGAAGTGGAGGAAGAGGATGACTCGGACACAGAGTCTGAAGTCACTGACCCACCATATATGGCTAGGTTACCCGTACATCGGATGGGCGCCAATGGCCCCATGTCCCCATGGGCACATGATATATGGAGGTGGAGCAGGCACCAGAGCCAACGTCCACCGTTTGGCATGGAGCAGAGATTTTATGACCTTAGCCATGGAGGGCCAGCGGAACGAGCTCTTCTAGTTATGGTCAGGAGGACTACGGATATTGATGATCAGGCCCAAGCCACCGCCAATCAGATGGACGAGATAAGGGACGCGGTGGAGCGGGCTGAGAGGCAGACCCAGGACATAGTGCGGGAATATCAGGAACGACAGGCCGCACTAGAGGCGAGGATGCGAGTCACCGAGCGCCAGCAAGCCAGACTCTAGGGCACTTCTACTTCGTCGTCGGCACCACCAGATACCTCTCGACGTGAGTAGGACCTATCCTACTCGCCACTGCTATTGATGGTACTCTCTTTTCATTTACTTTGTGTATGTAGGACTGACCCTACGATTAAGTAATTACACTACTCGCAGGGTCGTTATGCTGGCAGATTTTTATTCTCTATGTACTGTAGACCTTTCGAAGGTCAATTTTCATGCATTTATGTACTAAGAATTTATCATTAATGAAACGGTTATGTGTTTTATTTGTGATGTTGTTATATGCTATGTTCTCTCTTTTCATTTATATTTGATATAATACAATTCAATTATAAGTACAATCGAATCACCGTAAACGATAAAAAAAATAAAGGGTTTCCGTAAACTCATCGTCATTCCTACTTCGTAGCAGGAAATGGCCATAAAGAGTATTCGCAAAAACACTACAACACCACCGCTGCCGCCTCCTCCACCGGAGATGAATTCTGCCGCTTTCCAGGCGACAGTCTCAGCTGCAGTTACTGCAGCATTGGCTCACATCAACCAGGGCACCAACGGGGGAGGCAACGGACAAGGAACGAGAAGTTCCAACCACTGGACTAACCCCGAACAACAAAGAACATGCACCTACAAAGACTTCACCAATGCAAAACCGAAACCATTTAATGTAAGCGGAGGTGTGATAGCTCTCACTCAGTGGTTCGAGAAAATCAAATCGGTCTTCGAAATATGCGGCTGTCCCGAAGAGAGCAAAGTGAAGTTTGCAGCCTGTACCTTTGCTGACAGGGCTCTTTCATGGTGGAACGGACACATCAAGGCCCAAACCCTCCCGGTCGCCAATGCCATGTCATGGCAAGACCGCAAAACTATGATGTTGGGTGACAACTGTCCCCGAGGTGAAGTACAAAAGCTTGAGCAGGAACTATGGAATCTTACCATACAGAACTCTGACATCGAAGCATACATTG
Source organism: Lactuca virosa (assembly GCF_052849685.1). NCBI lineage: Eukaryota > Viridiplantae > Streptophyta > Magnoliopsida > Asterales > Asteraceae > Lactuca > Lactuca virosa. Next base: position 259,508,538 of record NC_136434.1, read on the forward strand.
CCAGGTTCAGTGAGCTAGCACTCTTATGCCTTGGAATGATAACTTCTGAAAGCAAAAAGGTTGAGCGCTATATTTGGGTGTTACCTCCTCTAATCCAGGGGCCTGAACATTCGATAGTGCTAAGCGCCTGGCGCAGAAGTTGTACGATCATGGGGATAACAAGGGTACGAAGACTTCCGGAGCTGAAACCAAGAAAGAGGAAAACAAAAAGAAAAACTGGGGAAACAAAAGAAAAGGACGACAGACTCAGGAATCATCCAATAAACAACAAACCATAGCAGTTCACGCTGCAACCACTCAGATCACACCAACTCCAGTTGCACCAGCATCAACCAAAGGAGCACCTGCAAGGCCTTAGGCAGGCACTCTTCCCAAGTGTGATAAATGCAATTTCCACCACAGTGGCGCATGCCAAGACTTACAATGCACCAACTGCAATCGTAAAGGGCACGCCGCTCGGTATTACAGATCTCGGCCATAACAAAACAACCCCCAACCCAACAATGTCGGGGCAAGTCAGGCATGCTACGGGTGTGGAGAGACCAATCATTATAAAAGGAACTATCCTAAGGCAAACAACCGAAATGCAGGAGGATCAAATAGGGTCCTAGCTATGGGACAACGAGAGGCGGTGCAAGATCCGGTTGTAGTCACTGGTACGTTTCCCCTCAAAAACACTTATGCATGCATTTTATTCGATAGTGAGGCAGAACGGAGTTTCATGAGTCTTAAATTCAAAAACTTACTAAATCAAAACCCCCAAAAGTTAAGCGAAGCCTTCACAGTGGAAATGGATAATGGGAAAACTGAAACAACAAACGACATTTTCATAGGGTGCATGTTAACATTAAATAATCACTCGTTTCAAATCAACTTGATGCCGGTTAATATTAGAAGCTTTGATGTGATCATCGGCATGGATTGGTTAAGCCCCCACCATGCCGATATTATGTGCACGAGAAGGCCGTTCACCTTCACGTACACACCAACGGAACCCTAATTATCTACGGCGATAAACCCGGTGCAAACCTCCGTATTATCTCGTGCATCAAGGAACAAAAGTGCCTGCATAAAAAGAATCATACCTTTCTAGACCACGAAGTGGACAAATAGAAAGAGGAAAAGAACATTAAGGACATTCCGAAGGTGCGCGACTTTCCAGACGTATTTCCGGAAGACCTCCCAGGAATACCCCCTGAACGACAGGTCGAATTTCGAATTGCCTAATACCTGGAGCCACGCCAATTGCCAAGTTGCCATATAGACTTGCCCTTGCAGAAATGCAAGAGCTATCTAGCCAATTGAGCGAACTGCTAGTCAAGGGATTCATAAGACCGCGCTTCTCACCCTGGGAGCTCCGGTCTTATCTTTCAAGAAGAAAGACGGTTCCTTCCGTATGTGTATTGATTACCGTGAACTCAACAAGCTCACCGTCAAAAATCGATACCCTCTTCCTAGGATCGATGATCTATTTGACTAATTGCAAGGAGCTAGTTACTTCTCGAAAATAAATCTGAGATCCGGATACCATCAACTGCGAGTCCGAGAAGAAGATATCCCCAAAACTGCCTTCCGTACTCGTTACGAGCACTACGAATTCGTGGTTATGCCTTTCAGTCTAACGAATGCACCCGCAACATTTCTGGATCTAATGAACCGAGTATGCCGATATCTATTATCTCTGACCGAGATAGTAGGTTCACCTCACGATTTTGGCATTTCCTACCAATAAAGGAAACATATAAAATGGAGAGACTAACATGGATCTACATAAAAGAGGTTGTGAGATTACATGGAGTACCAATATCTATTATCTCTGACCGAGATAGTAGGTTCACCTCACAATTTTGGTAGTCGCTCCAGAAAACAGTGGGAACTCAGCTCGATATGAGCACCGCCTACCATCCCCAGACTAATGGACAGAGTGAGAGAACCATCCAAACATTGGAGGACATGTTAAGGGCCTGTGTGATAGATTTCAGCAAGGCTTGGGATGCCCACTTGCTACTGGTGGACTTCTCATACAACAATAGCTATCACACAGGTATCAAAGTTGCTCCTTTTGAGGCCCTTTATGGACGAAAATGCCGATCACCTCTCCGTTGGGCTGAGGTAGGGGACACCCAACTGACAAAGGGACAGGTACCAAACAGCACCCTCACAGGACCCGAGATCATCCGGGAAACAACTGAGAAAATCGTCCAGATCAAAGCACGGCTCCAGGCATCTCGAGACCGACAGAAAAGCTACGCAGACCAAAGGCGAAAACCTCTGGAATTTCAAGTAGGAGATCGCGTGCTGCTAAAAGTCTCTCCCTGGAAAGGGATGATACAGTTGGGAAGGCGAGGAAAGTTAAATCCACGATACATCGGACCAATCGAGATCCTTGCCAGGATCGGTATGGTGGCTTACAAGCTGCAGCTACCATCGGAGCTTAGCAACGTACACCCTGTCTTTCACATGTCAAACCTGAAGAAATGCCTATCGGAAGAAACCCTCGTTGTTCCACTTGACGAGATTGGGGTGAATGAAAACCTCTTGTTCGTTGAAGAACCGATTGAAATCATAGATAGAGAAGTGAACCGTACGAAAAAAAAGGCGCATTCCGATTGTGAAGGTTCGATGGATGCCAAACGCGGACCTGAATTCACATGGAATGCGAGGATCAAATGAGGAAAAAAATACCCCCATCTCTCCTCTAGTTCTTAAGGATTTCTTTCGAATGAATTTCGGGACAAAATTCCCTCTAACGGGGGGATGATGTCACAACTAGTATATTAGGGTTAAGATTTCTATCTTGTACAAGATAATTTCTTTGTGTAATCTTGTAACCCTACGTTTAGTATAAATCAAACTTCAATACTATTTAAGTTTATACAACCAAGAATTGTGATTCAAATCGAAACCACCTTGTGTAGCCCAAAAACCTAACCCAATATGCTAAGTCCACTCAGCTTTGGGCCTTAGCCCAAGCTTTCTCGGCCCAAGCCCCTATTTGGGCCAAGACTCTCTTATTGGGCCCTAATGGGCCGATAACCTCTCAAGTTGGTCCTTTTGGGCCGAAAACTCTATTTTGGGCCCTAATGGGCCGAAAATTTTTATTTAACATTGTTTTGGGCCGTAAGACCCTTATTGGGCCTTATTGGGTCGTGAACATCTTTCTTAGACCATAATGGGCCAAATACCTCTATTAGGTATTATTTTGGGCTGAAAAACCCTTTGGGCCTTGTAAGGCCGAAAACCACTATTAGGCCCCCTATTGGGCCAAAAGTTCTCATTTAAATTCCATAAACTCATACTTGGACCGAAAACCCCTTAATTGGGCCAATGCCCTTCCTAGAACATTATTGGGCAGAAAAACCCCTTGGACCAAGTCAAGTTTGAAGCCTAAAAGCATTTTTGCGCCAATCTTGGGCCGAGACCCCTCTTAGGCCGGTTAGAGTTTGGTTAAATAAAAAAAAAGGAAATGATGGTTAATACAATTGACACCTCACATTTGCACCACATGTAACAATGTCAATTACATTGCATGCATCTAGGCTTGAGTACCTGTCCAACATACTTCCATGCACTCATCTCTCCCCCCTCTCTCTTTAATCGGCCGATCCTCCATCTCTCTCCCCATAATTCATTTCAAAATTTTATTCTCACCTCTCATTTCCTCTCAAGCTTCCTTGTTCTCTCTAAGAACATTTCGAGTTCTTCATCATCAAAGAACAAGTTCTAAGCTCCTTGGTAAGTTTATGACAAACTCTTTAGTTTTGTTCCAAGTTTACACTAAAAATTCTCCTTCTCACACTCCATTTTCGTGTATAATTTCTTATAACACCATAACTTTATGAATCTCCTCAAGAAAGCAATCTATAACCGAAAGCCTTCTTCATCTTCCTCTACTCTTCGAAAAAGCCCTAAGGTGAGCTTCATACCCTTTTTTTCGAGTTTTTCTTTTTTTGGGGGAGGATACAAGTCTAGTCTTGTGTAGACTCTTTGTATATATGCTTGCATGTGAATGTTTTATATGTTTATGTGTGTGAAATGTTGTGATTCCATGCTAAAAGCCCATGAACTCGAGATTTATACAAGTCTCAAGTTGTTGGAATCTAAGTTATCTTGTGTAGCTCACATGTTTTGGTTGTTATGTTAAAAATGTTTTCTCTAATATGTGATAATATCACCATGATGTCAAGGAAAATGTTTGAACAAATTTGTTGGTCTTGAAAACTTGAAAAAATGGAAAAATATGGAAATTTACACTTAAAATGGTAAATTTTTTAATATATAAATTTTTACCACAACATTTGTAAAAATGGGTTATTTGGGATAATTTTGGCAAAAAAATGGGTCATTTATGACAAATATGATAAATAGGGTCATTTATGACAATTTTGGTAAAAATGGGTCATTTATGACAATTTTGGTAAATATGGGTCAATTATGACAATTGTGGTAAAAATTGGTTATTTTTGACAATTGTAGTAAAAATGGGTTATTTTTTACAATTGTAGTAAAAATATACAAATTCATCTCTTTCCACTAAAGTTGCAAAAATACATAAAACAAAATAAAATTTAAGTTTTATATGTATTGTGGGAAAATCGAGATATGTAAAAATTATTATTATTATTGTTTAAAACAGAAGGTAATACGTTATTTTTACACCTATAAAGATTATCAAGATATTTGAAATCATTTATAACTATCGTTATAAAAAAATTAATATAACCGGTAAGCAAAACAGAGTTTTTACTACAGGAATATGCGCGTGTCATAACCCGACTATCAAAAAGCTTTAAAAATACAAGTGTTAATTTGTATGTCATAAAGCTGTAAAACGCGTGTCACAAAACCGCAGTTATAAAATTTCCTTAAGAACATCGTATACATTATTCTATAAACTCATGTAAATTTCGTTGAGGTTCTTGTGAGACACTCCTTCACCGTACCTACTTAGCGTACATCGTAAGTCCTGTAGTTATAACCAGAGTCTCCTGGAGGGAGAGCGAAGTAATTATGTATAGATCTATACAGGGTTGACACCCCCACACCTGAGCTGTTCGCTACAGCTAGACGGGTCAGTCTAGGGTGACAAGTATCTTTAGAAACCGACGCCTGAAGAACTTCAAGATAGGCGCGTTATTTATATTAGTATGGTTATAACAACTCACATAGAGAATAACAACAGTATTTGAATGTACAAAGAATATGCACTCTACTAGTTTTATAAAATACACAACTATGTTTCGTCTATTTTGTAAACAAATTTCACCACTCTGGTCTTAGAGTTTTAAGACCACAACTTTTCGTATAATAGAAAATATAGGATTTTCTAAGAACACTCTCTATACAATTTCAAACAAGGGAACAAAAGAACATGCATGCAATTATACATGATTTTAAACGAGACTCACGACTCTTTTATATACAGAAAATATTGGATTTTTTGGAAGTTTACAAACTATTACAAAGTTTTCTTATAAATATGTTGATGAACTCACCAACATTATATGTTGACGTTTTTCAAAACGACTTGAATTCTCAGGGACTCAGTATGCAGGTTTTGCAGCTATGGATTTTTGGATAATTGTTGTATTTTTGAAATATCATATATTGTGTTATTTTTTAATGTAATATCGTGAACAAACATAAAGTTGTAAACAATGCATTGTGGTATCTGAAATGTATGATGTCTGGTTGCTATGTCTCATTTATAATCAACTGTTATGATATTACAAGACGAAGTCACCCGCCCCGGGACGTTTCCGCCGTCCCGGTTCGGGGATGTGACCATAATGCCCTTTCATGTAATCAAATATTTAAAACTTGAGAAATTTACATGGGAACCGATCGTTACAATAATATTGATTGATCTACTTACGGGAGTGATGTCTAGGCTGAATCTAGTGATGTGTTTAAAGTGAATTTTCCAAACAATAGATATTATATATATATATATATATATATATATATATATATATATATATATATATATATATATATATATTAAAAAAAGATCATACCTCTAATATGATCTTACCTGGTTGTTCCTTATTTGATAGATCTCGATGTATTTATTGGGATTACTGAGGAATCCGGGAAAAAATGTAAACAAATGAATACTTAAGCATAGTAATAATTGTACTTAGGGATAAGTCGAAGTGAATAGCAGAGGAGCTAGCTTTCTTGACGATCTACCACCTTAATCTAGTGAATGCATAGTTACTTTATTAACATGATTTTAATACAGATACTTATATGGGATATATGTTAGATGCATATTGGATGACATACGTCGTGTGAACAAGATATGGTTCTATATGTATTAACATGTATATATATGTTATTTTTACATGATAATAATAATAGAAATAAAAGTATTATTACTGAAAAGACGAATATATATTAAATACTTGACACTCTATGTTGAATGTATACTAGATTACGATTGTGTTCCCTAAACGGAGTCAGTACTAGATGTTGATTATAGAGAATATAGTCTAGTATACTCTGTGTGTGTGTGGTTGTGTGTGTGTGTATATATATATATATATATATATATATATATATATATATATATATATATATATATATATATATATATATATATATATATATATATATATAAGTTCAATTGAGAAAAATAAAAAGAATGTGAATGGGTGAATGATTCTCAGTCAATCATTTATTTTTACCCTAGTACCGACACGACGGATGATCAGTAATATTCATATATGAATATAAATGTAAGTGTATTCATAGATAAATTCACACCCTCCCCTCCGTCACCAACCACCACCACCACCGCCACCAACCATCACCACCTCTGCCACCAACCACTACCATTGGCACATCTGCCACCAATCATCGCCGTAATATTCATATATTAATAATCACTTCCTTTATATTTATTCATATATGAATATACATATTCATATATAAATGCAATTCTTCGTATATATTCATATATATATATATATATATATATATATATATATATATATATATATATATATATATATTCATATGTAAATATGATCTGTTCCGTCGGCTGGTACGTTGGAGCGCTTAAGCAGTAAATTCGAAATAAGTGACTCATATTTATTCCCTCATTCTCAAAAATTTTCCCTCTCTCTATCTCTCTCTCTCTCTCTCTCTCGCTATAAAAACGCTTAAGTTTTCAGTATTTTGTCGGTTTTGCCCAAAGTTGAATTTTATGTTCGTTTTATGTCTCAAACTTGCATTAATTTGTTCATTTTTAGCTCCTAGCCGGTTTTAACCTTCAGCATCCAGTCACACCCCTTACCTGATTGGACAAAGGTGCTGAGAGGGATTCCATGTGACGTCGGCCTCGCTGACTTTAGTCTAGAAGCGAAAAAAAAAAAGACGATATGAAGCTTGAGGGACTCTAACCCGTGTTTCTCACTCACAAATGGAGAGATTTAACCACCATGCTAGAAGGCTTTATGTTTTTAACTATCTAACTTAATGTATTTAATATTATTTTACTGGAACTTTTAAATAACAATAATAATAATAATAATAATAATAATAATAATAATAATTACTATTATTATTATTATTATTATTATTATTATTTTATGAACTTATACATACATTTTGAAATACGTTTTTAAATGTGTAAATTAATTTTTAAAGATAAAAAATATGATTTAATATTATAAATGTAATTTTAATGGTATTTGTATATTTAAAAAGTGTATTTATATATATATATATATATTTAAAAAGTATGTAAACATTTAACAACGTATTTATATATTTGAAAGCGTATGTATACCTTTAAATACACATTTAAACGTATAAAACTTTTTTATATATCTAAACATGCATCAAGAAGCTTTTATATGTATTTAAACATTTAAAAATGTTTTTATAAATATAATAACGTTTTTATATGTGTTTATACATATTTAAACCAGTGTTGTAGAAATCCCCATTAGATCCCGACTAATCTCCGATTAATCCCTAGGCGCTACTCGACCGATTAGAGAGCTCATAACGATTAATCCATGCATATACAATGACTGAAACAGTAGGACCCGATGAAATTTTAACACTTTGAAGAATTTATATCTCAATAAAAAACTATTTGATGTATGATTAGTGTTGTATTTATCATATTAACATATTTTGTTGTGATATTAGTGGTATTTACGAACTTTTATATGATATTAGTCATATTTAATTTTCTAAAATTTAACAAATTAGCAATTAATGGTCTCCGATTAATCCTATGATTAATGTCCGCCTAGCAGATTAATCCTTTAACCCAGTCCACCGACTAGCTAACGTGGAACGATTTTTACAACCTTGATTTAAACATCCAAAATGTTTTTTTATATGCACCAAGATGTTTTTATACGTATTTAAACATATAAAAATGTTTATTTATTTATATGTATAATAATTTATAAAAAACAAATATTTATATGGTATATTTAATAATTATAATAATAATAACCATAATAATAAAAATAATAATAATAATAATAATAATGTTATTTTATTCATATGTATAATAGTTTATAAAAAACAAATATTTATATGGTACATTCGTACAAACATTTATATGGTATATTTAATAATAATAATAATAATAATAATAATAATAATACCTAATGATCAAAAGTTCCAGGAAGATACACGTTAAATAGTTAAAGATACATGTTAAAACACGAAAGTTCTTCCAGCTTGGTGGGTAAATCACCCCATTCAACTCCTTTTTTTCCGTTGAAGACCCAAGTCAGCGAGGCTGACGTCACATGGCATCCCTCTCAGCACCTTTGTCCAATCAAGTAAGGGGTGTGACCGACTGCTAAAGGTTAAAACCGGCTAGGGGCTAAAAACGAATAAATTAATGTAAGTTTGAGGCATAAATGAACATAAAATTCAACTTTGGGCAAAACCGACAAAATGCTGAAAACTTAAGGGTTTTTATTTCATTAGCTTTTTATATATATATATATATATATATATATATATATATATATATATATATATATATATATATATATATATATATATATATAAAAGATGACAAAACAATGAAATTATATTATATTTCACTAAAGCGAAACGAAGAGCAGGAGATTTTATGACAAGAATTATCCAGTCACGAAATATCCCATTATATGTTTCTTTGTGGACAAACAATAAAACTAAGAAACTTTACCTTTTTCTTTTTTTTATTATTTCGTGCTATGGAGAAACAAAACCCCTTCAGGAATAAGAAGTTAAGAACCCCACTTGAGTATTTCTTTGTTGCCTCCTTAAATTGGACACTTTCATTTCTCATTTTCTCACCAATCTCCGCCCATCAACTTTTCGAAGCTGCCCCCCACCAGAGCATTGCTTAGGAAAAATTCCTCAATGAATTATTAATTTGTATTTCGATTATTTATATTCGTTTTCTTATACTTTTTTATTATTTACGTTTATTTGTTCATATTATGTATTCTTGTTTGAGTATAAATGATTATGTTTATTCGTTTATTGTGGTTGAACATTTTAACAAACAAAAATCAAAGAAAACGAACAAAATAATTTATTGTACAGATAAACGTTCATAAATCTTTGTTTATCTCCGTTCGGCTATTTACAGCCATAATGCTTACACATTCACTATCGTAATTATATTTCAACATATTGTTTGTCGTGAGCTTGTTTAATTAGTTGAAAATCTTGGAGGCTTTGTTAGTGAGTTTTCCGATTTAAATTTAGATATATTGTCTTTTAAATGTTTTGAATTAGATTTTTGAGGTTGGAAAATAAGATCATAACATTTATATGATTTTTTTTTTTGTTTTTTTTGTTTTTTTTTGTATTTTAAAGTATAAACTGTTAGTATAAAATACTATAAACTTTAGATCGAACAATATTATTAAATCACCAAGATATAAAAGAAATACATACATTTTATCTAGTGATTAAGTGTATCGTCTTCTTGATGTGGAATTTGGACCATAAATTAGAACCAGTGTGTAATGGTTTTCCTCAACAAGACCCTGTAAGATTTTGGGGTATAGAAAGTCTTGGAAATTCTAAGAATTATGGTTTCACTTTCAGGTTAAAGTATTTTGGGTGGTACTCCCAATCTTTAATCGGATAAGACTCAGAATTGAGAGCAAGAACAGAAAATATGGTTGTTATGAATTTCGTGATTGTTGTTGTACCAGGAAAAAGGGTGACCAAAATGATTAAGTAGTTCATTTGTCTGAAAACTGTCAAGGTAGTTTTCTTTGTCCAAAAACTACTCCAACTGTCAAAACCAATAACAGTCACTTAAACTGGATCATTAATAAATGTCAAAATGAAGTAAAAAAACCGGGTTCATTTACAAAAAATTCAGATTTCGACCCCAGGGGCTCTGCCCCTTGGAGAACGTCTAAATCTGACTTCATTAGAGGAAGTTATATGTAACACTCCGTTTAATAAATAAATAAATAAACAAATTAATGAATGAATAGTAGCCCGAAAATCAATAATAATATAGCAAGGTGTTGGTCTCGAGGAGTTAATTGTCACAATTTTAGAAGTTTGGGGTTAAAAGTGTAAGTTCCGGAGTGGTTTGTAAATATTTATGAAGGCAGGGACTGCTTGGTAAATTATTGGGACTTAATTTGAAGAGATTTTGGAGGCTAAGGGGGCTAAATGGTAATATAGGGACTTCAATTGAAAACAATTTGTAGAGGAGGGGATGTTTTGTAAGTTTTAGACCTAAAATGAAATGAATTTATGGAATCAGGGGCTAAAGGGTAAATGTTGGGCTTGGTTTGAACATAAATCTTCTGAGGAGGGGCTGAACTTGTAAAAACGCTCAGATGTTTGGAAAAGGACACATGCATAAATCGGTGCCATCTTTTTCCCTCCCGATGGATCACCTAAACCCTAAACCTAAGTCGCTACACTCCAGCCACCACCACCATATGTAGCATCTTCAACCGTCACCATCCTTGGAAGCCTTCTCAGCGCCGCCGAGCAGCTACTCCGCCATCCAAACGCAACGCTGCTTCTGGAGACGTCATGGGCAGCCGATGAGTCGCCGAATCGGAATGGAACTGGTTCGTCGTGCGTGGGTCGTGAGCCGTCGGAGACACCCAGTAAGCTAGCCGCAACACATTCTTCTTCTCCTTCGTTCTTTTTCGGTGGTTCGACGTCGTGTATAACGGTTGTGGTTGCCGTCGCCCGTTGTCCGCCACTTCTGCTATATTCCGGCAACGTCAGCCGCTTGGGAGGCGGCCGGACGTTATGTGCTTGTGTATATATACGTTGTTATGGTATTCTTTGGAGTTGTTTGCGTATTATCTAGCCGAAAAAACGAGGGAAAACCCACCACCACCACCGTGAGGTGGTGGCTGCCACCCATTGCCGTTTTCTGCCACCCATTTGTCGCCACCATCCACCGTAGGAGGTGGCTGTGTGTGTCTATATTATGTTTGAAGTTGTTTATGCAATTTTTGGGCAGGAACCACCACAACCACCATTGGAAATGGTGGCTGCCGCCGCCTGCCGCCGACCACCACCACCCGAGGTGGGAATGGGTGGTGCTCGACCTAATGAAGCCCTAATTGACCTAAAAGCCTAACCGTTTGACTAATTGGCATATGTTTGGGTTAGAAACCCTAATTAGGGTTTAGAAAACCCTAATTTTAGAAAATGTTAGTTTTGGATTGCCGGGACCTGCGTTTGGACCAATGGACTGAAGTTATGACTGATGTCGATTCCATTGTATGTTGGCCTAGTGGAGTAATTGACTTAATGGGCTAAGTGAGAATACTTAACCCTAATCGTCATTTCATGTGAAAACCCTAATTGTGTTGGGTTTTGAGTTGGGCCTAGATGTTTGGACTATTAATGGGCCATCCAAGAACATGTATATGAACTAGAATATTAAAGTGGGCTTAGGATAAGGCCCATTGGACAGGCTTGGGCCCAATTGGGAAAATTGGGCCATGGATGGGCCATACTTGGGCCTTGATGATTATGAGATATTGGACCATTGGATTGCCAAAATTTTGGACCAGAATAGATGGTTGAGCCTTAAGGTAAGACCATGTAGAGGTTTGAGCCCAATTTGGAAAATTGGGCCATATGTTGGGCCTTGGATCATTGTTTGGCTTTTGGGCCTTCAGAGTATGAGTTTGGGCCTTAATCTTGGTCCAAGCTAGGTTAGGGGTAAATGGTCCTTTTACCCTAAGTGTGGATTTATGGTTATGCATTGGAAACCTAAATGGTTAATTGGGTGTTATTTTGATTTTGACAGATTCGGGAATCTGTCATCCAACAGCTAGGGTTTTGTCGCGGGACTTCAGCAGTGTGAGGTGAGTCCTCTTCCAGTAGGAACGTGTGTAAGGCACCAATGCTGGCCCGTGTAATTTATATGTTCTTGAAAGGAACACGGAGTGTCGGTGGGGCCCGTATCTCATTATTACCAGAGTATAGATATCAGTCAGATTGTTGGATTGCTATACTTGTTGTCTGTGTGATTCTTGTATGTGGTTGTTTATGTATGTGAGTGTGGGCGGGGCCCGTATCTCATTATTATTCGAGTGTGGGCGGGGCCCGAATCTCATAGTAGCCGAGTGTGGGAAGGGCCCGAATCTCGCAGTATTATTTTAGTATAGATATGTGACTGCTTGATAGAATTAGATATACTTGTTGTCTGTGTGATACTTGTGTGCATGATAGTAGCGGAGTGTGGCGGGGCCCGAATCTCCTAGACAACAGAGTGTGGACGGGGCCCAAATCTCCTAGGCAACAGAGTGTGGGCGGGGCCCGAATCTCCTAGACAACGGAGTGTAGGTGGGGCCCGAATCTCCTAGACAGCGGAGTGTGGGCGGAGCCCGAATCTCCATAAGAGTGGATGAGGCCCGTATCTCGTAGTTGCATATTATGTGTATGGTATGTGGTAGTTTGGGGAGAGTCACTAAGCTTCGTGCTTATAGTTTTCAGTTTTGCTTTCAGGTACTTCGGTTTTCAAAAGAGGAGCTCGGGATGATTGCAGTGCACACACCATTTGTTAGCCTGGGATGTTTATACTTTGATATATTTTGACAGTTGTTATGATATTTTTAAGATACACTATTTATGCTTTTTTACATGATGATGATATTTATGGTTTTATTAATGATTTAAAAATGAAATTTTTGGCCTGTATTCATGGGATGTTTCAAGTTGGTATCAGAGCCTTAGTTTGAGGGATTCGGGCACACTCTCGGGTGTGTTAGAACTCAAACTAAGGACATGGTATGAAAATTTTCAAAAAGAAAATCATTTTTGCAAAAGGATTTTGAAAAGAGAAATGAACTTTGAAAAGAGAAAAAGGGTGTGGTGCATGCAATCAGCTGAGCTCAAGTAAGTACTCCCAAATTACCCATACAAGTTATGTTATTATATGTTTATGAGAACTGCATGCTAGTTTAGGGCTAAGGATCTAGGAAGGATGCCTTATGTGCCTGTTATATATGTATTAGCTTTATGAACTGCATGCTAGTATAGATTAGTCAGTATGATGGCCTGATTAGTATATGTTTGATTATGTTTACTCAATGCTCGAATGCTGCTTGATTTCTGCTTTTAGGAGTTCTAGTTATCTTTAACTAACTAGTAAACGAATATGTTATGTTACATATTACGAGGACTAAATAATTTCAGAAGGTTAGGTTTACCTCTATTTCACAGCTCTTGTTTGAGTCCAACCGTTGTACGGTAGAACCTCTCATTCAAAGAATTATCTAGTCTTAGTGATATGTAATGGTATTCGCGAGCTAGTTAGGGGGAGATAGTAGGGACTTCTTATGCAGCTGATGGCGGAGAGTGGTTTGGTGATTACCCTAGGGTAAGCCTAGGATGAGATTAGTATGAGAACAACAGTAGCAGTAGAAGGGACTTGGTGGAGTCAAGGCAGTTCTTGAGGAAAGTACGGATAGATTTGGAAGGTAGTATGTGATGGGTTTTAAGCATTCTAACACTCCTACGGTGCGCATCCAACGCTATAAACCTTGGATCTATGTTTTCTCTATTATACATGCAAACTTTCATTTTTCCAAGGTTTCATCCTAACTAGCATACCATGAAGTATATGTAATATAAAAATCTAGTAGAATGACATACCTTTTCTTGTAGCTTGATTCCTTAAGCCTTTAAGAGCCTAGCACCCCAAGTGTGATGCCTCAAACGCTTCACACAACACCACCAACAATTAGAAGAACTGGAGAGAAGTATACTTGTACTCACAAAATCGGCTAGCCATCTTTGCTTTCACTTAAGTGCCGATTTTGGTAGCTATGGAGTTCTTTATATAGTGTGACAAACTAGGGTTACACCATGAAAACCCTAATGACCTTCCATATCCCTCATGCTCCATGGGTCACCACATGGGTTTAGCCCAACATAAAGGATTATGGATCATAAGTCCACTATATAAGAATGAATGATTTACACAATCATCCCCATTTATTTAATTAGTCTCTTTTGATCACAAAATTAATTCCAAACTAAATCTTGATCAATACTAATTAAATAATATGATTTCATATTAATATATTAGAACTTATAATATATTAATAAATCATAAATATCCTCTTCTCAAAAGTCCATCCTTACAAATTGTTCCGGTGCCATGCAACCCAAATGGACCATGCTACTCTCGGGTCAAGTACATACCAATTATAGTTATGGGCTTAGACACTAAATCCAATAGTCTCCTACTTGGATAAGTCTAATAACTATAACTGCAAGTACGACTTAAAACACCGACTAGCAATCGTAGCTCTTAAAAGCCTCTGTCGAAACGAGACGCCCCATTTTAGATAAGTGATCATATAATCCTCTGTTCAAGATATCAGCTGGACAAATACATGTAACAACGTCATACTTATTGTCCAACAGTTTGTTTCCTTATTTCCGATTTGTTTGACATAGAACTTAATCGAACACATCAATTTAGTTCTGACCGGGCCCGACACATAAGTCAAAACAAAATCATCGAGGGGCCCAAGATATTGGTTTTAATCCTCCAAGGACTAAAAGGAACAGATAAACTTCGACAGTATATGCTTGCACTAACTATTCATTGAATCATACACAATAACACGTTTTATAACATCGAGTTACCGATGCATTTTCGTACTATCAATGTACAACCAACTCATAGTCAACAACTCATATATCTAGGTTTGAACACTTATATGATATTATCATCTCACAATCACTCGAGATGAATTCCATGAAGTGATACAAGTGAGCACGGGTTTAATCCAATACTTAGACCTTATGAGCACTCATGAATGTTGCAGCAAATTTTGCTATGTCTAATACAATTCAGACAAATCTACAAGCCAGATTCATGACAGCCTTGATTCAATACCTACTTCCAACGTATGATCGACTGTGGATAGTTTGAATAATATAATTATTCTGGAAGTCAAAACATGCAAAGTGAAACAATAGTATATGATTGACACAAGATAGTACCATACTAGTAAATAAAAAGCACCTTTTATTTAAACATCAAATGTCAATTACATTTCAACCATTACAAGTTTCGAAAGCTATCTAATCATTAAAACTAATATCATCCTTCAGCCCAATGTGCCTCGTATGCTGTAAATGCTTAACCCTACTCAGTCCCTTCGTGAGGGGATCTGCTGGGTTCTCATCCAACGATACCCTCTTTGCCACGAGGAGTCCTTCTTCTATTTGATGTCTAATGAAGTGGTATTTTCTGTCGATGTGTCTGGTTCTGTCGTGATCCCTTGATTCCTTGGCTAAGGCAACTGCACTCTCGTTGTCACAGAAAATCTTCATAGGCTCCTTTATAGCTGGTACAACTCCAAGTTCTCCAATGAAGTTCTTCAGCCATATTGCCTCCTTCGCCCCCTCGCTTGCTGCTATGTATTTTGATTCGCAAGTTGAATCAGCTACCCTCTCCTGCATGGAACTTTGCCAAGTTATTGCTCCTCCATTCAGGGTAAAGACCCAGCCCGACTGAGATCGGAAATTATCTCTGTCGGTCTGAAAGCTAGCGTCACTATACCCCACCACTCTCTAGTCATCACTCCCACCGAGGGTAAGGACCCAGTCCTTAGTCCTCCTCAGGTACTTGAGAATGTTCTTAACTGCAGTCCAGTGAACCTTACCAGGATTCCCTTGATATCTGTTGACCATGCTCAAAGCAAAGGACACATCAGGGCGAGTACAAGTCATAACGTACATGATCGAGCCAACAGCAGAAGCATATGGTATTCGACTCATCTCAAGTATCTTAACCTCTGTACTAGGACTTTGAGTTTTACTCAGTTTGGCATTGCTCTGGATCGGTAAGTCACCTTTCTTGGAATCCTGCATGCTTAATCTTTTCAACACCTTATCCAAGTAGGTACTTTGACTAAGTCCAATTAGTCTCTTACTTTTGTCTCTCAATATCCTTATCCCCAGCATATAGGCAGGTTCTCTGAGGTCCTTCATAGCGAAACACTTCCCAAGCTAGGACTTAATTAACTTCTTGCAAGGTTAAGACGTCATTTCATATGAGTAGTATGTCATCCACATACAATACCAAAAAGCTAACTATGCTCCCACTAGCCTTGACATATACATAGGAATCATCCTCGCTTCTCGAAAAGCCAAACTCTTTGACTTTCTCATCGAAACAAAGATTCCATCTGCGAGATGCTTGTTTCAATCCATAAATGGATTTCTCAAGCTTACACACTTTATTAGGGTGCTTTGCATCGACAAAACCCTATGGTTGACTCTTGTAAACATCCTCAGCCAACTTTCCATTAAGGAAAGCGGTTCTGATATCCATTTGCCATATTTCATAATCATGAAATGCGGATATGGCTAGCATAACCCTAATAGACTTAATCTTCGCTACTGGTGAGATGGTCTCATCATAGTCAACTCCCGGAGTTTGAGTAAAGCCCTTCGCAACCAGTCGCGTGTTATAAGTGTGTACTTTCCCATCCATGTCGGTCTTCTTCTTGAAGATCCATTTGCACCCGACTGTCTTACGACCTGGTACATAGTCAAACAAGTTCCAAACTTGATTTTCATGCATGGATTGAATCTCGCTGTCCATCGACTCCTTCCATTTAGCAGATTCGGGACCTGCCATGGCTTCCTTGTAGTTGTTAGGTTCATCCAAATTTATCAGTGTGCTGTCACTGATAAATGTATTACCCTCAGATTTTTTATGAAAACAATATAACATAGGTGGAACACTAACTCTACTGGAACGCCTCAGAAGTACGGACTTGTCAATCGGATCGACACGCGTTTCCTCCTCAGGTTGATCGCTAGTATTTGAGGTTCCTTCACCACTTGACTCTTGAAGTTCTTCCAGGTCAATTTGCCTCCCACCGTCTACTTGGCCTATGAACTCTCTCTCGCTAAAGACTCCTCTCCTCGCAACGAAGACAACATTGTCACTCGGTCTGTAGAAAAGATAACCAAAGGATTTCTGGGGGTAGACGATGAAAATACACCGCTCACTCCGAGGTTCGAGCTTGTCGTGAGTCTCGCGTCTCACGAAAGCCTCGCAACCCCAAACCTTGATGTGGTCTAATGTGGGAGCCTTCCCAACACATCTCGTGAGGTTTTTTGGCAACCTTCTTGGTAGGGACCAGAATGAGATTGGTAACGAAGCTTGACTAATCATGGAACGAACCATGTCCAACAAGGTTCGGTTGGGCCTCTCAGCCACACCATTAAGCTGTGGTGTCCTAGGTGGCGTTAACTGTGAAACAATCCCATATTCCTTAAGATAGTCTAGGAACTCGATACTAAGATACTCACCACGCCGATCGGATCGGAGCATCTTTATCTTCCTGCCCAACTGATTCTGCCATATCTGCTGTAATCATCAGTAAAGTCACATAGAAGCGGTTGGCATCCCTTGTGGCGGTTCTGAAAGGACCACACACATCGGTGTATATGAGATCCAACAAACCTTCACCCCTTTCACAAGTACTAGTGAAGGGTGACTTGGTCATTTTTCCAAGCAAATAAGACTCGCAAGTGTCATCCGACCTTAAGTCGAATGACTCCAAAACTCCAGCCTTCTGGAGTTGGCCTATGCGCTTCTTGTTGACATGTCCAAGACGACAATGCCACAAGGATGCCTTATCCAAATCATTAGAAGAATCGATATGCAACACATTATTTCCTATGTTGTCTACAACCATCACAGTTTCATATACACCATTACAAGGTAATGATTTAAAATAAAAAACACCATTATAATAAGCATTTATTGTACCAATTTCATTATCAAACGAAAATGTGAAACCTTGTTTGTACAAAACATGAAAAGAAATAACATTTCTCGCCATTTTAGACGAGTAGAAACAATTATTCAAATCTATCTCTAACCCACTACTAAGCAATAAAGAGTAAACTCCAATCTTGGTGATAGGTGAAACCTTCCTATTCCCCATGATCAAGTTTATCTTCCCGTGCTCCACATCCTTACTTCTTTTTAGGCCCTGCACATCAGAACAAATGTGAATTCCACAACCTGTGTCAAGAACCCAAGAGTTAGAATGTGATGAGTTTTTAGATAGAATAGTATAAATACCTGCATGGGTGGGTTTAACCTTCCCATCCTTAACATCCTACAAGTACTTGGGGCAGCTTCACTTCCAGTGCCCCTTTTCATGGCAATAGAAACACTCTGCTTCTTTTCGGATGGCCGAGGGAGTAGCAGAACCTCCTTTGGTTCCACTTAAAGCGGATCCATCAAGAGACTTACCCTTGAGGCTCTTGGAAGGATCCTTACTCTTCTTCCCCTTACCTTACCCAATTGCTAGAACATGGGCATTAGCAGTAGGAGTGGTTACAACAGATTTACCTTTGAGACCACTTTCGGCAGCCCTCAAAAGGCCCTGAAGTTTGCTCAGAGTGACTTCCTCCTTGTTCATATGATATGTCTTGCGGAACTGATCATAACATGGAGGTAAGGAGTGTAGAATAATGTCTATAGCCAACTCCTGATCAAAGTTCACATTCAATTTGAGCAGACGGTCCACAAACCTTTGTATTTTCTGCAAGTGGACCGTGATAGGTTCACCATCCTTCATCTTTGTTGTAATCATGGAGCAGATGATTTCATACTGCTCTTGACGAGCAATCTGATGGTATCTTTCCATCAGGTCCTGGTGCATCTCGAAAGGGTAGAAGTCCTCATAGGACTTTTGGAGTTTAGGAGACATGGTGGTAAGCATGATACAAGCTACTGTGGTGGACTCTTTCTCATGTGCCTTGAAATCAACAATCTCCTGAGGAGTAGCAGCAGACTCATCGATATCCTTAAGCTCCTTATTGAGGACATATTCCTTGTCCTCGTAGCGAGTGACCATCCTGATGTTCCTAATTGTTGGATTAGTGTCTAAGTCCATAACTATAATTAGTATGTATTCGACCCCACTTGGCATGGTCCATTTGGGTTGCACTTCAGCGGAACAATTTTATATGGATAGTCTTTTGAGAATAGTATGTTTGTGATTTATATTAATATATTATAAGTTCTAATATATTAATATAGAATGATATTATTTAATTAGTATTGATCAAGAATTAATTTAGAATTAATTTAGTGATCAAAAGGAACTAATTAAATATGGACTCATATATATATATATATATATATATATATATATATATATATATATATATATATATATATATATATATATATATATGGAATGGGCCAAGTTCATTTAGGGTTTACATGAATGTAACCCTAATCCTCCATACTATATAAAGAGGTTATTGGCACTTAAAATTTGCACTAGTGTGTGAGTACAAAGGGTGGGCCGATTTCTAGAAGTGCATTCTGTTCTCTCAAGTTTTCCAAGGTGTTTTTGGTGATTTGTGATTCCACTTGAGGCTTCCACACTATTGGGGCTAAGCTCTTAAAGACCAAGACTTCAAGCTCCATCAAAAGGTATTTCATTTAAGTAGGCTTTTGTAGTATTGTTACTTCATATTATGCTACTTAGCATGAAACCTTGGAATATTGAATATTTGCATGTATAATAGAGAAAACATAGATCCAAGGTTTATAGGGTTGCATGGACACCATAGGAGTGTTAGAATTCTCAAAAGCCATCAGTGGTATCAGAGACAAGTCTTGTTTTCTTTTATACTTGATGCAAATTGCTGAAAATCGAAGTTTGTATGCTGTCTGGTCAGCTGACTCGCCGAGTCCATTAAGGGACTCGACGAGTCCATGTGTAAAATCATCCAACTGATCGAGTTGGTCCATGCACTCGACGAGTTGGACCCCCTGACAGCATATCTTCGAGTTTTAAGGCTGGAATTGGTCTAGAATCATTACCTTAAACTGTTTTGGGCTTATAAAACTTGTTTTTGATGTGGTAATGATTATGGTAAACCAATTTCAAAGTTATCAAAATTTCAAGCTTTATGTGTGTTTATGTAATTCTTGAAATTGTTGATATGATTGTTCATACACTTATGAGTTTTGGTAGATCATAGGAATTATTTGCAAAAATTGTTTGTTAATTAATTCTTGATCTAAATGTGATTTAATGGAGTCCATAGTTTGTCCTCAAGTTATGGATTACCAAAAGTCATTTCTTTTAAAGATTTATTAAAATGCATAGGTTACATAATTGAAGAGTCTTTTTGTTTTATGAACTCCATAACTTGTCCTCAAGTTGTGGATGTTCAAGAGTCTCTTCATTAAAGTTTTTAAAACCTTAATTAAACTCATAAGTTATGAAAATCCAAAAGTTTTTGAATTGTTCAAAACTTGCCCTCAAGTTTTGGAATTTGTAAAGTCTCACACACACTTTAATTCCAAACCCTAGAGTTTTAAAAGTTAAAGTTCAACCCTTATACTTTATAGTATTATAAGTTAATAATATATATATATATATATATATATATATATATATATATATATATATATATATATATATATATATATATATATATATAAGATCAAAGTCAGTCTTACCGTTAGTAGGCCTCATTCACGAAGCCGATACATAAGGGGGGTATAAGGTTACTGCCTATAAAATGGCAGTTTAATGGGTGTCCACTCTCACCCACCGCTTCCTTGACTGGTGGAGGGTCGTTAGCCGAACGGGTAGGACAAGGACTACAATTTTCGTTATAAGTATAATGATAAATATAAAGTAACTAAACCTTTTATAAATTCCCAATCTTAGTTACTTTAGGAAAATGTGAATTTGGTGCTAACCCATAAAATTACACTTTGCACCTTGCTTAAGTCGTTAGTGGAGCGCGTGTGGTTAACCGGCACACTAACCAAGATTTAACAAGGTAGGCAAAGGGTAACTTAATGTTTATCATAGGATCTATGGAGCGCGTGTGGTTAACCGACACATCGATTAAGTGATAAATATTAAGGGTACCAAGTATATTTGCATGGTTATTCACACCTTGTTTTGTGATCCTCGACATCCCAGTCACAAAACTTGAAAGGGCACAATCGAGATTGAAACATGCCATTGAAAAGTTCAATGAATCTCAAAAGATGTAGGAGTTTCAAAACCAGTTAAAACCTAATTCCCATTTCGTTTTTCATGGTGGAAATTGGTGAATCGTCATTCGCCTACCTTCAAATATTTTATAGCTTGGATTACGACATCCCTCTTCCATGTTATAAAAGTATTGTGTTGGGTCCTAGCCTTAATATTTCATATTGGGTGTTATATTAAGGACTTAAATAACCTAACTTGAATATCTCCCATTGTAGATGTCTGGTTCAGAAAACTATGATCTACCCAAATCCATAGGAACAAGCTTTCCTAATGAAGATGATGTCCCATGGTTGGTTCATGGAAATCATACTTCTCTTCCTTCACCTCCTCCAATTATTCTCCCTAACCCACAAGTTCTTGAAAAGTTCAAGGTCACTCAAGCCCTATTGGCAAGCAAAGTCTATGTGTGCTCACATCTTGGAGATAAAGTCACATATTGACAAGCCAGGAGAGTTGGGTGTCAAGGTCTAAAGGAAGTTGGTTGTTGATTAGGTTCTTCAATCACTTTTTAAGTCACATAGTGAGTTCCTTTAGGACTACTATATGACAGACCATGACATGACCCTTAATGATCTTACCTATTTGCTTGATGCTGTTGAATCAGCAATGATTTGAAGCACTGGTAAAGCAAATTTGATTGGAAGATCGACTTTCCAAACTTCTATGGAAATTGACAATGGTGACATTGGAAATCAAGAAAAGCTTTCTCTTCCCAATGGAAAGGGATCGACCATAGTCAACTCGGTTGACCAAATGGTAAAGAGAAAGGATAAGTCTGAGACAGTCTGGTGTACCATTCCCAAAGAGTCCATATGCTTATATTGCCAAAGGAAAGGGCATTGGTTGCGAAGCTACCTTATTTACCTGAAAGTTCACTAGGATGGTAAAAATCAAAGTTTAACTCTACTTCGGGTAAAGTCCATTATCTAACTCTGTTAAGTTCCTATTTGGAGATTCTTATTACATGATGTGACTGGGTCACATGTTCAAGTTTTAAGAATCAAAGAAAGGAGAGGAAGCTTAAAGAAGAGTAAGCTGATTCTGATCGCGAAGATGGATTTCGATCGTATTGTTCGGTGATCAGAATTTTGAGCTGTTGCTTAAGAGTTGTGATAGATTGCTTAGGAATAGATAACAACATAGTTTTTCATATGCATTTGCATTGTAAGGATAAGTTTTAACGCAAGTTTTAAAATAAAAGAAAATTTTTGATTTCATTTATTTTAAGTATCCTTACAATGGCATTTGTGAAAAATTGTTGTTTATATGATTCCATTGATAGCAACATTGGAAAATGGATTTGATTCTGTCGTTTGTGGTAGTGTCATAATTTACCAAATAAGGAAATATTCTCATCAACCAAGTTTTAGTTGGATAGAAACTTGTAATTATGCAAGTTGTATTGTATGGTGAATGAGAATTTTCATCTTTGGAAAATTAAGACTAGTTCCTTGTTCACATGTATATGTGAGTCAAGTGAAGGACTAAGGGATCGAGTACACATTCTTGTGCACTGGTCAAGTCCACCACAAAGATCGATAAGACTATTCGTCATGATTTACTGAAGTTTAGTAAATATGGTTATACTTACAAGCTTAAGTATAATTCTGAAACATTGAAAAAGTTTCGATGTATGGCAGAACGAATGAGAAGAATCGAATTTGGCAAAAAGATATAAGTTTCTTAAATCTGAAAAGATGGGAGAGTACTTTAGTATCATGTTTTATGATCATCTTAATGATTGTGAGACCATATCATAATTCATTCTCTAAGGAGATCTTAGTGCATTCTTATGGCTAAGAAGAGGAGTCATAAATTGTTGAAATGGTGAAATCAAGAAGATGAGTCATACTTCGTTCCATAACAATTCCTACTGGGATAAACAATTTCAGAACTATGAAAAGGGATGCCGTAATCATAGTCTCAATTGTTTAGACTTTTGCCATTTCTCACAAGTCCATGTTAGTGTGCCGGTTACCCACACACGCTCCACTAACAACTTTGAGAATGCAAATATTACAATTGCTATCTACTTAAAACCTACTTAGTGAAAGCGTTTCCTCACCATCATTTTCATGAATCGGAGAGAAACCTAATGACACTTAGATTTTATGGTGTATGTGTTCCTATCCATGTGAATTTGTCAAAACCATAATCACAAGACAAGGTTAGTGACAAATCCAAACTCACATGGACTGAACTTGTGCAATCTTAAATTCTTTCCACCTGGCAGCACAAGGGCCTGCCATTGCTTCCAAGTAGTTATGCAAACAACTGAGAACTTGTAGAACTCAGATGCATAGCCAGCTTTAACTGGAATGGGCACAGAAATAAGAATGTGTCAACACGATAGGTTATAAACCTCAAGACGTGTGCTAGTGATAAACTACAGGTTTTATTCTTGGTTAGACTCTTTGAAGATCTTTTAGACTCCCACTGTCCTCTTGACATATAAGACTCTCTTGCCAAGACCCATCGCTTGACAAACAAATATTCAAGAGATAGTGCGGATTCTTATCAAGACAAACACTTCACACAATTGGCCTAAGTTGGTCTCTGTTTTATCCAAAACATCACAACTTACCAATTTCAAATGTACAAGAGTAGGCCACATTTTACTCTTACATTTGACTAGTGTTAATAAACCTTCTATAAGATCTGTCACTCAAGTTATAATCTTGGAGTATGACTCTAGGAATTGTTTTGGAACGAAGTATGACTCATCTTCTTGATTTAACCATTTCAACAATTTATGACTCCTCTTCTTAGCCATAAGAATGCACTAAGATGTCCTTAGAGGATGAATTATGATATGGTCTCACAATCATTAAGATGATCATAAAACATGATACTAAAGTACTCTCCCATCTTTTCAGATTTAAGAAACTTATATCTTTTTGCCAAATTCGATTCTTCTCATTCGTTCTGCCATACATCGAAACTTTTTCAATGTTTCAGAATTATACTTAAGCTTGTAAGTATAACCATATTTACTAAACTTCAGTAAATCATGACGAATAGTCTTATCGATCTTTGTGGTGGACTTGACCAGTGCACAAGAATGTGTACTCGATCCCTTAGTCCTTCACTTGACTCACATATACATGTGAACAAGGAACTAGTCTTAATTTTCCAAAGATGAAAATTCTCATTCACCATACAATACAACTTGCATAATTCCAAGTTTCTATCCAACTAAAACTTGGTTGATGAGAATCTTTCCTTATTTGGTAAATTATGACACTACCACAAACGACAGAATCAAATCCATTTTCCAATGTTGCTATCAATGGAATCATATAAACAATTGCATTTGTTCAAGCATATGAGTCGAAGTTTATCCATTCTCCAATATATATATATATATATATATATATATATATATATATATATATATATATATATATATATATATATATATATATATATATATATATATATGTATAAGAGCAAGTCAGTCTTACCGTTAGTAGGCCTCATTTACGAAGCCAGTCTATAAGGGGGGGTATAAGGTTGTTGCCTATAAAATGGCAGCTTAATGGGTGTCCACTCTCACCCACCGCCTCCTTGACTGGTGGAGGGTCATTAGCCGAGAGGGTAGGAGAAGGACTATATTTCTCATTAAAAGTATAATGAAATATATAAAGTAACTAAACCTTTATAAATTCCCAATCTTAGTTACTTTAGGAAAATGTGAAATTGGTGCTAACCCATGAAATTACACTTTGTACCTTACCAAGTCGTTGGTGGAGCGTGTGTGGGTAACCGACATACTAACATGGACTAGTAAGACTGATAAAGGATGACTTAATATTTATCATAGATCGGTGGAGAACGTGTGGGTAACCGGCACATCGATTACGTGATCAAGATTGAGGGTACCAAGTAAATTTGCATGGTTATTCACATCTTGTTTGTGATCCTCGGTATCCCACTCACAAACTTGAGAGGGCACAATCGAGATTTAAACATGCCATTGAAAAGTTCAATGAATCTCAAAAGAATCTAGGAGTTTCAGTCCAATTAAAACCTAATAATTTATTTTGTTTTTCATGGTGGAAATTGGTGAATCGTCATTCACCTACCTTCAAATATTTTAAAGCTTGGATTACGGCATCCCTCTTCCAAGTTATAAAGTATTGTGTTGGGTCCTAGCCTTAATATTACATTGGGGTGTCTTATTAAGGATTCTATATCTAAACTAAACTTGTCTTTCTTCTTTTCAGATGTCTTCCAACAATGTTGCTTCTGGCTCAATCCCTACTGGCTCCTTCTCTTTCATGAACCTTTGTGGGAGAGTCATATTTGATGGTTCTCACTTTAATGATTGGATCAGGAACATCAGGATGGTCACTCGTTACGAGGACAAGGAATATGTCCTCGACAAGGAGCTGAAGGAAATAGATGAGTCTGCTGCTACTCCAGAGGAGATCGCTGACTTTAGGGCACATGAGAGAGATGCTACCAAGGTGGCATTTATCATGTTGGCCACAATGAAAGCTGAACTCCAAAAGTCCTATGAGGACTTTTACCCTTTTGAAATGCACATGGACCTAATGTACCGCTACCATCAAAGTGCTCATCAAGAGAGGTATGAAATCATCTCTTCCATGATAACATCCCGGATGAAGGATGGTGAAACCATCACAGGCCACATGCAGAAAATGCAAAGGTTTGTGGACCGTTTGCTCAAGTTGGATGTGAACTTTCCCGAGGAGTTGGCTATTGATATCATACTGCACTCCTTCACTACTTGTTATGATCAATTCTGAATGACATATCACATGAACAAGGAAGAGGTCACACTTAGAAAACTTCAAGGGCTCTTGAAGACTGCTGAAACTGGTCTTAAGGGCAAATCGGTTGTTACTACTCCTACTCCTACCGTCGCCCCTGTTCTGGCATTCGGGCAAAGTAGAGGGAAGAAGAGGAAAACCCCTTCGAAGGGTACCAAGGGAAAGTCCCTTGATGGCTCCTCTTCAAGTGGAACCAAAGGTGGTTCTGTCACTCTTTCTTCCAACCCAAAAGGAGCTCAATGCTTCTATTGTCAGGAAAAGGGGCACTAGAAATGAAACTGCCCTAAGTACCTGCAAGACGTTAAGGATGGGAAGGTCAAACCTACCCATGCAGGTATTTACACTATATTGTCTAATAACTCACCACATACTACTTCTTGGGTTCTTGATACAGGTTGCGATATTCATATATGTTCTGATTTGCAGGGTCTAAGAAGAAGTGAGGATGTGGAGCACGGAAAGATAAACTTGATCATGGGGAATAGGAAAGCTTCACCCGTCACCAAGATTGGAGTTTATTCTTTGTTGCTAAGTAGTGGGTTAGTGTTAGATCTGAATAAGTGTTGTTACTCGTCTAAAATGGAGAGAAATATTATTTCCTTTCATGGTTTGTACAAACAAGGATTTATTTTTTCATTTGATAATGAAGTTGGTGGTATTAATGCTTTTTATAATAATGTTCTTTCTTTTAAAGCATTACCTTGTGATGGTGTATATGAAACTGTGTCGGTTGTAGACAACTTAGGAAATAATGTGTTACATAGCGATTCTTCCACTAGTTTGGATAAAGCATCCTTGTGGCATTGTCGTCTTGGACATGTCAATAAGAAGCGCATAGGCCAACTCCAGAAGGCTGGATTTTTGGAGTCGTTTGACTTAAAGTAAGATGATAGTTGCGAGTCTTGTTTAATTGGAAAAATGACAAAGTCACCCTTCACTGGTTCTTGTGCTAGGGTGAAGGTTTGTTGGACCTCATACACACAGATTTGTGTGCACCCTTCGGAACCACCACAAGGGATGCTAACCGCTTCTATGTGACTTTTACTGATGATTACAGTAGATATGGTTATGTCTAGTTAATCAAGCATAAGTCAGAAACCTTTGAAAAATTCAAAGAGTTTAAACAGGAAGTGGAGAATCAGTTGGGCAGGAACATTAAGATGCTCCGATCTGATCGAGGAGAAGAGTATCTTAGTATAGAGTTCCCTGACTATCTTAAGGAATGTGGAATTGTTTCACAATTGACACCTCCCAGAACACCACAGCTTAATGGTGTGGCTGAGAGGCGCAATCGAACCTTGTTGGACATGGTCCGTTCCATGATGAGTCGAGCTTCGTTACCAATCTCATTCTGGGGGTATGTCTTAAAGACTGCCGCCCATATCCTTAATCTAGTCCCTACCAAGAAGGTTGCCAAAACACCTCACGAGATGTGGACTGGCAATTTGGACCACATCAAGATTTGGGGTGCGAGGCTTTCGTGAGACGTGAGACTCAGGATAAGCTCGAACCTCAAAGTGAGCGATGTATTTTCATCGGCTACCCATAGAATTCTTTTTGTTACCTCTTCTACAGACCCAGTGAGAATGTGGTCTTTGTGGAAAGGAGAGGGGTCTTTCGAGAGAGATAATTTATAAGCCCAGGAACCTGTGGAGGGCAAATTGATCTTGAAGAAATTCAAGAGTCAAGCGGTTAAGGAACCTCAAACCCTAGCAATCAACCTGAGGAGGAAACTCCTGTTGATGAGTCCATACCTCTGAGGCGTTCCACAAGAGTTAGGAATCCACCTGAGCATTACTATGGTTTTCATATTACTGCGGAAGGTGATGAATTTATCAGTGATAGGACACTAGTAAATCTGGATGAACCTAATAACTTTAAGGAAGCCATGGCAGGCCCTGAATCTGGCAAATGGAAAGAGGCCATGGACAACGAGATTCAGTCCATGTATGACAATCACGTCTGGAGCTCGGTTGACAATGTATCGGTTCGTAAGACGGTCAGGTGCAAGTGGATCTTCAAGAAGAAGACCGACATGGATGGGAATGTACAGACTTATAAAGCGCGACTGTTTGCGAAGGGCTTTACTCAAACTCCAGGAGTTGACTATGATGAGACCTTCTCACCAGTAGCGAAGATTAAGTCTATTAGGGTTTTGCTAGCCATAATTGTATTTCATGATTATCAAATATGGCAAATAGATGTCAAAACGGCTTTCCTTAATGGAAAGTTGGCTGAGGATGTTTACATGAGTCAGCCAGAGGGTTTTGTCGATACAAAGCACCCTAATAGAGTGTGTAATGTTGAGAAATCCATCTATGGATTGAAACAAGCATCTCGCAGATGGAATCTTTGTTTGGATGAGAAAGTCAAAGAGTTTGGTTTTTCGAGGAGCGAAGATGAGTCTTGTGTATATGTTAAGGCTAGTGGGAGTATAGTTAGCTTTTTGGTACTGTAGGTGGATGACATACTACTCATAGGAAATGACATCCCAACCTTGCAGGAAGTTAAATCCTGGCTTGGGAAGTGTTTCGCTATGAAGGACCTTGGAGAAGCTGCCTATATCCTAGGGATAAGGATATTGAGAGAAAGGAGTAAGAGACTAATTGGACTTAGTCAAAGTACCTACTTGGATAAGGTGCTGAAAAGGTTCAGCATGCAAAATTCCAAGAAAGGTGACTTACCGATCCAGAATAACGCCAAACTGAGTAAGACTCAGAGCCCGAGTACAAAGGATGAAATAGCAGAGATGAGTCTTGTACCATATGCTTCCGCTGTGCACTCGATCATGTATGCTATGACTTGTACTCACCCTGATGTGGCCTTTTCTTTGAGCATGGTCAGCAGATATCAAGGGAATCCGGGCAAGGCTCACTGGACTGCGGTGAAGAATATTCTCAAGTACCTACGGAGGACTAGGGACTCGGTCCTTACCCTTGGTGGGAGTGAAGACTTGAGAGTAGTGGGGTATAGTGATGCTGGCTTCCAGACTGATAGCGATAATTTCTGCTCTCATTCGGGTTGGGTCTTTAGCCTAAATATAGGAGCAATCACTTGGAAAAGTTCCAAACAGGAAACAGTGGCTGATTCAACTTGCGAATCAGTGTATATAGCGGAAAGCGAGGTAGAAAAGGAGGCTATATGGCTAAAGAACTTCATTAAATAAAGTTGTTGTTTATTTATAAGTAAAGTATTGCTATCTTGTGTCAATTATTTACTATTGTTTCAATTTTGCATGTTTTGACTTCCAGAATAATTACTTTATTCAAACTCTCCACCGTTAGTCATATATTGGAAATAGATATGAATCAAGACTGTCATGAATTGGGTTTGTAGATGTCTAAGGTGCTAGACATAGCAAATGGTTGCTACAACATTCATGAGTGCTCACAAGTTCTGAGTATTGGATTCAACCCACGCTCACTTGTATCACTTCATGGAATTTATCTAGAGTGATCGTGAGACGGTAATATCATATAAGTCTTCAAACCTAGACATATGAGTTGTTGATTATGAGTTGGTTGTGCATTGATTGTACGAAAACGCATTGGTAACTTGATGTTATAAAACGTGAATTTGTGTATGATTCAACAAGTAGTTAGTACAAACATATGAGTCGAAGTTTATATGTTCCTTCTAGTACTTGGAGGATTAGAAGCGATATATGGGCCCCTCGATGATTTTGTTTTGACCCATGTATCGGGCCGGCCAGAACCAAATTGATGTGTTCAGTTTAGTTCTATGTCAAACAAATCGGAAATCGGGAAAC
Organism: Lactuca virosa; assembly: GCF_052849685.1. NCBI lineage: Eukaryota > Viridiplantae > Streptophyta > Magnoliopsida > Asterales > Asteraceae > Lactuca > Lactuca virosa. The sequence goes on from NC_136434.1 coordinate 259,538,657, forward strand.
AAACTGCTAGCCAATAAGTACGACATTGTTCCATGTATTTGTCCGGCTGATATCTAGAACAGAGGATTATATGATTACTTATCTTAAATGACACATCATCATCTCAGTTCCGCGAGACTTTGAAAGAGCTACGATTGTTGGTCGGTTCCTGAAGTCATACCTGTAACTATAGTTATTAGACTTATCCAAGTGGGAGACTGTTGGATAAGGTGTCTAAGTCCATAACTATATTTAGTGTGTACTTGACCCGACTTAGCATGGTCCATTTGGGTTGCATCGACATCTCAACTGTTGGATAGACAAAAATGAGAAAAGGACACTTACGATTTGTTAATATATTATAAGTTCTAATATATTAATATGAAATCATATTATTTAATTAGTATTGATCAAGAATTAATTTGGAATTAATTTTTTGATAAAAAAGAGACTAATTAAATATATGCGGATTGATTTGTAAATCATTCATTCTTATATAGTGGGCTTATGGTTCATGATTCACTAGATTGGGCTAGGACCCATTGGGTACTCCATGGATGCTCCGTGGAGGTTATAACCCATAGATCATGGAGGAAATGAAAATTCGTGCACATTAGGGTTTGCATGGTGTAACCCTACATGTGGCACACTATATAAAGAGCTCCGTAGCTAGCAAAATTGGCACTATTACAAGACAAGGAGGGCTAGCCGATTTTGTGATCAAAGTGTTCTTCTCTTAAGTTAATCCAAGAGTTGTGGTGTTGTGTGAAACATTTGAGGCATCACATTTGAGGTGCTAGGCTCACAAAGTCTTAAGGAATCCAAGCAACTACAAAGGTATGTCATTCTACTAGTTTTATATTACAAGTACCCCATGCCATGCTAGTTAGGATCTAAACCTTGGAAAATTCTTATTTGCATGAATATTAGAGAAAACATAGATCCAAGGTTTCTAGGGTTGCATGTATACCTTAAGAATAGACAGTTGATTATGTGGATCTGCCCTAAGCCCACAACCAAACGAGGAACAGGAAATGAGGCGGAAACCACACATTCCACAGTCTATCGGATATTCTTCATACATAACCCAAATGCATAAACTAAAGAATTATAGAATTAACTATGAATGGTTATTACTGTATCCTGTTGTAGTATATGAAAAATGTTAGTTTGTATACTTGGTTACTACCGGATGTATTGTATGGTGTTTTCTGTACGAAACTTTTGTGTAGAACATTCTGTATGAAAAACCCTGGCTACCACCAGTATATATAGTATGTTCTGTATGAAAACCCTGGTTACCACCAGTATATAGTTTTATTACTTAAAATAAAACATGTATTTGTATTCCCTGGAATCCTCCAGTTGTAATGTATGATAGTTCTATTAATGAAAATAAAACTAATTGAAGAGATGTATTCCGTAAACAATTGGTTAGTTTATACTATTGTGAGTTCGTATAACCATCCTTGATATGACCTAGTGACCTCTACGACGTTCTTCAGGTGTCGGATGTTATGACATTTGTCACCCTAGACATGCCTACCTAACTATAGCTTGCAGTTCATGTGTGGGATTGTCAATCCCGAATAGATCTATTCACAAATCTCATGGTCTTCCTCCAGGAAACTATGGTTATACTATGATAGGATTTAGCCTGCACCCCGAAGGGTAGAACTGAAGTGATGTCTCACAACCCTGTATTAACTAGTTTACGTATAGTTTTATATCGTTCTCTTGTACTTGAAATCATGTGTATACTTTGCAGAGTAATATTAATTAAACTTAAATAATTATTTAGTGTGGTAATCTTGTATTCAGAACGTAGTAATGTATATCATAAACTATATATGTAATAGTTTAAATGATTGCTAATGTAAAATCCTGAAATGATAAAACTGTATATTGAAATCCCAAACTATACCTATTATAGTTTATATGTGTGTTAAGTACTCGGTTCGTGTACTGTTCTGAAAACTATGCAATTATAGTTGTGAGTTGAAAACTTCCCTTATGCTCAGCATGTTACAAAAGGGATAATATATATATATATATATATATATATATATATATATATATATATATATATATATATATATATATATATATATATAAGTTATAAAAAGTAGTGATCTTTTAGTTGTATCAATTGCATAAGTTTTAGCCCTGTTGAAATTCTATGTATAAAATTCACAAAAACTATTTGTGTTTGGCTTGTATTCCCCTACCCCCTGAAAACGTAATCATAGTCTCAATTGTTTAGACTTTTTCCATTTCTCACAAGTCCATGTTAGTGTGGCCTTAGACCCACCCCTACTGGAAGGTAACTCACCTCGTACAAGAAGCTGCTGATAATCTGTGCGGGAAACCTTGTCTTGTGATTATGGTTTTGACAAATTCACATGGAAGGAACACATACACCATAAAATCTAAGTGTCATAAGGTTTCTCTCCGATTCATGAAAATGATGGTGAGGAAACGCTTTCACTAAGTAGGTTTTAAGTAGATAGCAATTGTAATATTTGCATTCTCAAAGTTGTTAGTGGAGCGTGTGTGGGTAACTGACATGCTAACATGGACTTGTGATAAATGGCAAAAGTCTAAACAATTGAGACTATGATTACGGCATCCCTTTTCATAGTTCTGAAATTGTTTAGACACACATGTGTGCTATCTAAGGAAAGGTGTATGATTTTGATAAAGTTTTATCAAAGCATATCGTATCAGAAATCTGAACTTTGGTAAGAAAGTCAATAAAGTATTGATTTCTAGAAGTCCAGATGATTTCTGAGTACATGTCAAAGCTAGTGGGAGCATAAGTGTTATGCAAATAATCGTCATGTTAGTGGGAGCATGATAATTATGATAAGTGTTGCAAGTTAGCAATATTAATTATAGAAAACAAATGTTTCAATTGGGAAAAGTTGTTTTGCTATAATTAAGGGAGAGGAAATTGTACTTCATTTCAAATCTAAAAGCTTAGATCGTGAGATTTTAATCAAATTTAGTCAAGTATATATATATGAATGTTATGTTGGAATGGTTCAACATAAGGAAATTCTATATATGGGAACATTATTTGCGTTCTAAAATTCGATTATGATTACGGCATCCCTTTTCATAATCTGAATTGTGAGAACATGACAAATAGAAATAGAAATATTATAGCAAAAGACTTGTCTAGTATCATGTCTTTATATGAGACATTATGAATCGTGTCCCATATGCTTCAGATATAGGGTCGATTGCATGTGCTATAATATTCATCCTTTCTAAATTTTCCAAATGCTCAGGGCATTAAGAGGGGAAAAGTCTAGAATTGGATATGACTAAAATGATTAAGCAATTGTCGAGGACAATCTAAGGTTTACCAAAGATTCGTTGCTTAGGGACAGTTGGAAGTATGGTGTAAATTTTTGGAGAGGACCATATTGACATATTCTGAAAAGAGGCAACTCTTGTTCAGAAGTGATAGTCAAAATAAGAATATGGAAATTTTCCTATAGGTGGAAGTTATTCATTAAATCTATGTAAGATTAGAAAACTTAATGCAAGAAGGATGTTCAAAGCAATGTACCTTGAATATGAGACTTCGTTTCCATAGAGTTGATCTCCATTGGAATACTCTGTAATGACTGTTGACAAGTCTTTGTGACTTTGTGCATAATCATTACAAGAGGATCAATGCATATAAGTTTAAAATCTAACAAGATTTCGGTAAATGGCAGGAATTTGGAATTCTTGCATTGGCGGTAAGGATTTGGGATTGTGAAATGAGAATCATTGGAATTATGTTCAATCGATCTATTTCACAAAGTAAAAGATCATAGACAAACTCTAGCACCTGGTTCTTGGTACATATTTCTTTCTAAGTATTTTGCATTTTTGGCCTTGGACTCGGCGAGTTGAAGGACCAACTCGCCGAGTAGAAGCGGGACGGGACGCGAGATTTAAGTGATGTATTCGGCGAGTCGGGTCCCGGACTCGGCGAGTAGACGCTGTCTGGGCAAAAAACCCTAATCTGAGGGTTTGCACCCTATTTAAACAATGTTATGTCGGCCACAACGTCCCTTATGCTCCCAAAACACCTCTCATTGAAACCCTAGCCGTTATTGAAGCAATCTAAGCTTTGTTGGTGGATTTTGGTGCTTGTGGTCTTAAGAACGACGGAGAAAAGCTTAAGGAAGCAAGTAGAGACTAAAGGAACCCGAGTTTGTGCACCTTCTACAGCTCATTGAAGGTAAAAAGCTGTAACCTTGCTCATTCATTTGTTAGATCCCTCTTTTGGGAGATTTAGGGCTTTATAAGCCATTTTTGGTGGCCAACCATGTTTGCAAGCATGGTTGGCGGTTTAAGCTTCTGAATCACATCATTAAAGGAGTCACTAGACAGATTTGGGTTGCTTTTGCACCCATGAAAGGTCCCATGTACCATAGGAGCTTGCTTTATGTCTTTTGAGCTCAAAGTCCCATGCAAGCACGTAAAGCTTGATGGGTTTTGAGCATTCTAACACTTCCTAAGTGTACATGCAACCCTAATAACCTTGGATCTATGTTTGTCTAATAATCATGCAAAGTTGAATTCCAAGGTTATATTCCTATCTAGCATACATGGGGAACATTTTTAACTTGAATGAAAGATAGAATAACTTACTTTGTTGTTGATTATGATCCTTGAAACCTTGTGAGCCTAGCACCCCAAGTGTGATACCTCAAATGCTTCACACAACACCAAATGCAAAGGAGTAAACTTTGAGAGAATCTTACACTTGCAAAATCGGCTCTAGCCCTCTTGTTTCTTAGTATCTAGCCGATTTTGGTGGAGAATGGGTTTCTTATATAGTGTTGACACATCTAGGGTTACACCACGTAAACCCTAATGTGTCATGACTCTTCATTTACATGACCCATGGGTTTGTAACTCCCATGGAGCATCCATGGAGCATCCTATGGGTGGAACCCAACTTGATAATCCATGGAGCCTCTTAGCCCACTATATAAGATATGGAAGATTTACATAATCTACCCATATATTTAATTAGTTATCTTTTTATCACTTAATTAATTCTAAATTAATTCTTGATCAAACTAATTAAATAATATTATTAATATATTAGAACTTATAATATATTAATAAACCATAAGTGTTATTTCTCTCATTTTAGTTTATCCAATTGCATGGTGCCATGCAACCCAAATGGACCATGCCGGGTCGGGTCAAGTACATACCCGAAATAGTTATGGAGTTAGACACCTTATCCAACAGTCTCCCACTTGGATAAGTCTAATAACTATAACTGCAATACTTCAGGAACCGATCGGCAATCGTAGCTCTTTCAAGGTCTCTCTGAACTGAGAAGATGATGATACGCCATTTAAGATAAGTGATCATATAATCCTCTGTTCTAGATATCAGCCGGACAAATACATGGAACAGTGTCTTACTTTGTGTCCAGCAGTTGGTTTCCCGATTTCCGATTTGTTTGACAAAGAACTTAATTGAACACCTCAAGTTAGTTCTGACCGGGCCCGGTACATAGGTCAAAACAAAATCATCGAGGGGCCCAGATATCAGCTTCTAATCCCAGAAGGAACAGATAAACTTCGACTCATATGTTTGTTCTACCACTCATTGAATTATACACAAAAGCACGTTTTATAACATCGAGTTACCAATGTGTTAACGTATAATCAATGCATAACCAACTCATAAGTAACAAATCATATCTCTAGGTTTGAAGACTTATATGATATTACCGTCTCACGATCACTCGAGATAAATTCCATGAAGTGATTCTAGTGAGCGTGGGTTGAGTCCAATGCTCAGAACTTATGAGCACTAATGAGTGTTGTAGCCATGTCCAACAACTTAGACCTCTGCAACCAATCATGACAGTCTTGATTCATACCTACTTCCGACATATGACCGACTGTGGAGGTTCGAATAATATGATATACCAAACATAATTATTCTGGAAGTCAAAACATGCAAAAGAAATATAGTAAACGATCGACAAGAGATAGCAACACTTTACTCATAAATAAAACACCTTTTATTCATCATCTAATGTCAATTACACTTTACAAATTTCAAGGTTATCTAACTACTAAATCTAATATCATCCTTCAGCCCTATGCTCCGAGCATGCTGGAGATGCTTAACCCGAGTCAGTCCCTTCGTGAGGGGATCTGCTGGATTCTCATCCGATGATACCCTCTTTGCCACGAGGAGTCCTTCTTTTATTCGATGTCTGATGAAATGGTATTTTCTGTCGATGTGTCTGGATCTCCCGTGATCCCTTGGTTCCTTGGCTAAGGCAACTGCGCTTTCACTATCACAGAAAATTTTCATTGGCTCTTTAATAGCTGGTACAACTCCAAGGTCTCCAATGAAGTTCTTCAGCCATATCGCCTCCTTTGCTGCCTCGCTAGCTGCTATATACTCTGATTCGCAAGTTGAATCAGCCACTGTCTCTTGCTTGGAAATCTTCCAAGAAATTGCTCCTCCATTTAAGGTAAATACCCAGCCTGACTGAGAGCGGAAATTATCCCTATCAGTCTGAAAGCTAGCATCATTATACCCTACAACTCTCAAGTCTTCACTCCCACCGAGGGTAAGGACCCAATCCTTAGTCCTCCGTAGGTACTTGAGGATATTCTTTACTGCAGTCAAGTGTGCCTTGCCAGGGTTCCCCTGATACCTGCTAACCAAGCTCAAAGAAAAGGCTACATCAGGTCGAGTACACGTCATAGCATACATGATCGATCCTACAGTCGAAGCATAAGGTATTCGACTCATTTCTGCTATCTCAGCCTCAGTACTAGGGCTTTGTGTCTTACTCAATCTGGCGTTACTTTGGATGGGTAACTCCCCTTTCTTGGAGTCCTGCATGCCGAATCTCTTCAACACCTTATCCAAGTAAGTACTCTGACTAAGTCCAATTAGTCTTTTACTCCGGTCTCTCAAGATCCTTATCCCTAGAATATAGGCAGCTTCTCCTAGGTTCTTCATAGAGAAACACTTCCCAAGCCAGGACTTAACTTCCTGCAGAGTTGGGATGTCATTTCCTATGAGTAGTATGTCATCCACATACAATACCAAAAAGCTAACTATACTCCCACTAGCCTTGACATATACACAAGATTCATCTTCACTCCTAGAAAAGCCAAATTCCTTGACTTTCTCATCAAAGCAAAGATTCCATCTGCGAGGTGCTTGCTTTAACCCATAAATGGATTTCTCAAGCTTACACATTTTATTAGGGTACTCTGTATTAACAAAACCCTCTGGCTGACTCATGTAAACATCGTCAGCCAACTTTCCATTAAGGAAAGCGGTTTTGACATCCATTTGCCATATTTCATAGTCATGAAATGCAGCTATGGCTAACAGAACGCTAATAGACTTAATCTTGGCCACTGGAGAAAAGGTCCCATCATAATCAACTCCCGGAGTTTGTGAGAAACCCTTTGCAACCAGTCGTGCCTTATAAGTGTGTACATTACCGTCCATATCGGTCTTCTTCTTGAAGATCCATTTGCACCCTACAGTCTTACGACCTGGTACATTCTCAACCAAGTTCCAAACTTGATTGTCATACATGAACTGTATCTCGCTGTCCATTGCCTCTTTCCACTTGGCTGACTCAGGGCCTGCCATGGCTTCCGCGTAACTGTTAGGTTCATCCAGACCTATCAGTGTCTCATCACTGATAAGTGTATCACCTTCCGCAGTAATATGGAATCCATAGTAATGCTCAGGTGCATTCCTAACGCTTGTGGAACGCCTCAGAGGTACAGACTTGTCAATTGGCTCAACAGAAGTTTCCTCCTCAAGTTGAGTGCTAGGGTTTGAAGTTCCTTCACCACTTGACTCTTGAATTTCTTCAAGGTCAACTTGCCTCCCACTGTCTCCTTGGCTTATGAACTCTCTCTCTCTCTCAAAAGAAAGCCCTCCTAGCTACAAAGACCACATTCTCACTAGGTCTGTAGAAGAGGTAACCAAAGGATTTCTGTGGGTAGCCGATGAAAATACACCTCTCACTTTGAGGTTCGAGCTTATCATGAGTCTCGCGTCTCACGAAAGCCTCGCAACCCCAAATCTTAATGTGGTCTAGTTTGGGTACTTTACCAGTCCACATCTCATGAGGAGTTTTGGCAACTTTCTTTGTGGGAACTAGATTAAGGATATGGGCGGCAGTCTCTAAGGCATACCCCCAAAATGAGATTGGTAGCGAAGCTCGACTCATCATGGAATGAACCATATCCAACAAGGTTCAATTACGCCTCTCAGCTACACCATTCAACTGCGGTGTCCTGGGAGGTGTCAATTGTGAGACAATCCCACATTCCCTAAGATAGTCGAGGAACTCTGAACTAAGATACTCACCACCTCGATCGGATCGAAGCATCTTAATGTTCCTTCCCAATTGATTCTCGACTTCCTGTTTAAACTCTTTAAACCTCTCAAAAGTCTCTGACTTATGCTTGATTAAGTAGACATATCCATATCTACTGTAATCATCAGTAAAAGTCAAATAATAACGATTAGCATCCCTTGTGGCATGTTTGAAGGGCCCACACACATCCGTGTGTATAAGATCCAACAAACCTTCACCCCTCTCACAAGAACCTGTGAAGGGTGACTTTGTCATTTTTCCAAGTAAGCATGATTCGCAACTATCATCTGACTTTAGGTCAAATGACTCCAAGACTCCATCCTTTTGGAGTTGGCCTATGCGTTTCTTGCTTATATGTCCAAGACGACAATGCCATAATGATGCTTTATCCAAGTTATTATCATTAACAGAATCAATACACAATACATTATTTCCTAAGTTATCAACCACATATACAGTTTCATACACACCATCACAAGGTAATGCTTTAAAATAAAGAACATTATTAAAGAAAGCATTAATCGAACCAACTTCATTATCAAATGAAAAGGTGAAACCTTGTTTATACAATGCGTGAAAGGAAATAATATTTCTTGCCATTTTTGGCGAATAACAACATTTATTCAAATCTAAACTAAACCCACTACTTAGCGATAAAGTATAAACTCCAATCTTGGTGACAGGTAAAGCTTTCCTATTCCCCATGATTAAGTTTATTCTTCCATGCTCCACATTCTCACTTCTTCTTAGTCCCTGCAAATCAGAACATATATGAATACCACAACCGGTATCAAGGACCCAAGAGTTAGAATGGGGTGAGTTATTAGATAAGATAGTGTAAATACCTGCATGGTTGGGTTTAACTTTCCCATCCTTCACATCTTGCTGGTATTTTGGGCAGTTCCGCTTCCAATGTGACTTTTCATGGAAATAGAAGCATTCAGCCTCTTTTGGGTCAGAAGAAGGAGTGACGAAACCTTTCTTGGTTCCACTTGAAGAAGAGCCATCAAGGGTCCTAGCCTTGGTACCCTTCGAAGAGCTCTTCCTCTTCTTCCCTCTACCTTTCCCGATTGCCAAAACCGGGGCGGAGTTTGGAGTAGGAGTGTTAACAACCGACTTACCCTTAAGACCTGTTTCTGTGGTCTTAAGGAGTCCCTGAAGTTTGCTGAGTGTGACCTCTTCCTTATTCATGTGATATGTCATGCGGAATTGATCATAGCACGATGGTAAGGAGTGCAAAATGATATCTATTGCAAGCTCCTCAGGGAAGTTCACATTAAGCTTCAGCAACCGATCCACATACCTTTGCATTTTTTGCATGTGGCCCGTGACGGATTCCCCGTCCTTCATCATGGTTGTTATGATAGAGCATATGATTTCATACCTCTCTTTTCGTGCACTTTGATGGTATCTTTCCATCAGATCTTGGTGCATTTCAAAAGGGTAGAAGTCCTCATAGGACTTTTGGAGTTCCGCTGTCATGGTGGCCAACATGATGCATGCCACTTTTGTAGCATCCCTTTCATGTGCCCGGAAGTCAGCGATCTCCTGGGGAGTTGCAGTGGTCTCATCAATCTCCTTAAGCTCCTTGTCAAGGACATATTCTTTGTCCTCGTAGCGGGTAATCATCCTGATGTTTCTGATCCATTCATTGAAGTTGGATCCATCAAAAGTGACTTTCCCACACAAGTTCATAAGGGTAAAGGAGCCATTAGGATTAGAGCCAGAAGCAACATTGTTTGAAGACATCTGAAAGAAGAGAACAAGATTAGTTTAGATATTAAGAGAGTCCTTAATAAAACACCCAAATGTAATATTAAGGCTAGGATCCATTCACAATATATTATAACTTAGAAGAGGTATGCCGTAATCCAAGCTATAACATATTTGAAAGGTAGGTGAATGACGATTCACCAATTTCCACCATGAAAAACGAAATATAAATATTAGGTTTTTAATTGGTTCTTAGAAATTCCTAGATTCTTTTGAGATTCAATGAACTTTTCAAAGGCATGTTTCAATCTCGAGTGTGCCCTCCAAGTTTTGTGACTGGGATACCGAGGATCACAAAACGAGGTGTGAAGTAACCATGCAAATCACTTGGTACACACAATGTTTATTACTCAATCGATGTGCCGGTTAACCACACGAGTTCCACCGACCTATAATAAACTTTAAGTCACCCTTTACCTACCTTGTTAAGTCCAAGTTAGTGTGCCGGTTAACCACACGAGCTCCACTAACGACTTAAACAAAGTGTAAAGTGTAATTTCATGGATTAGCACCTTATTCACATTTTCCTAAAGTAACTAAGATTGGGAATTTAATAAAAGCATTTAGTTACTTTATAATATTCATCATACTTTTAATGAGAATTTATAAGTCCTTGTCCTACCCGTTCGGCTAACGACCCTCCACCGATCAAGGAAGCGGTGGGTGAGAGTGGACACCCATTAAGTTGCCATTTTATAGGCAACAACCTTATACCCCCCTTATAGACCGGCTTCGTGAATGAGGCGTAGTAGCGGTAAGACGACTTGACGTTATACATATATATTAGTAACTTATAATATTATAAAGTATAAGGGTTGAATTTCAACTTTTAAAATTCTAAGGGTTGGAACTAAAGTTTTAATCAAGACTTTACATGTTCCAAAACTTGAGGGCAAGTTTTGTAAACTTCCAAAACTTTTTATTTCTTATAACTTATGAATTAATTGAGTAATAAAAATGAAGACTCTTCATTTTTATAACTCTTGTGTTCTTTTAATGGCTTTAATAAAAGTGAGACTTTTGGTTTTCCATAACTTAAGGACAAGTTATGGACTCCATTAAAACACATTATGATCATGAACTAAACTACCATGAAGGTTACAAACAATTCCTATGATCATCTAATCTTCATAAGTTCAAAAACATGAATATGAACACATTCAAGAATCAAAAATTACACTTAAAAAAAAACTTGTAATTTTAATAATTGCCATTGTAAATGGATTAGCATAAACATTACACCATCTAAAACAAGCTTTAAAACATCAAAACAGTTTAGGGTAATGTCTCTAGTCCATTTCCAGCAACAAATGTGCAAACTTTCATACGAGCAGAAAACAGAAAAACGATTTTTTTTCAAGCTGTTTGCACACAAAAAAAAAACAACAAACAAACCTAGGCTCTGATTCCACTGATGGGTTTTGAGCATTCTAACACTTCCTAAGTGTACATGCAACCCTAATAACCTTGGATCTATGTTTGTCTAATAATCATGCAAAGTTTAATTCCAAGGTTATATTCCTATCTAGCATACATGGGGAACATTTTTAACTTGAATGAAAGATAGAATAACTTACCTTGTTGTTGATTATGATCCTTGAAACCTTGTGAGCCTAGCACCCCAAGTGTGATGCCTCAAATGCTTCACACAACACCAAATGCAAAGGAGTAAACTTTGAGAGAATCTTACACTTGCAAAATCGGCTCTAGCCCTCTTGTTTCTTAGTGTCTAGCCGATTTTGGTGGAGAATGGGTTTCTTATATAGTGTTGACACATCTAGGGTTACACCATGTAAACCCTAATGTGTCATGACTCTTCATTTCCATGACCCATGGGTTTGTAACTCCCATGGAGCATCCATGGATCATCCTATGGGTGGAACCCAACTTCATAATCCATCGAGCCTCTTAGCCCACTATATAAGATATGGAAGATTTACATAATCTACCCATATATTTAATTAGTTATCTTTTGATCACTTAATTAATTCTAAATTAATTCTTGATCAAACTAATTAAATAATATTATTAATATATTAGAACTTATAATATATTAATAAACCATAAGTGTTATTTCTCTCATTTTAGTTTATCCAATTGCATGGTGCCATGCAACCCAAATGGACCATGTCGGGTCGGGTCAAGTACATACCAGAAAAGTTATGGACTTAGACACCTTATCCTACAAAGCTTGTAACTTTACGTGCTAGATCGAGTGTAGAAGCTTGGATCTATCTTTTGATCAAAGGATGTACATCATAAATCGAGGATTTAGAGTGTGGACGTGACCGACTCGGCGAGTCCGTTCTTGGACTCGACGAGTCCGAGGATTTGAGCCCCATATCTGTTGAAGGTCAAAGGGACCCAGTTGAGTGTTAGAAGGTTGTAATCGGACAGAAAGAGTTACCCAATGTATTGGACGTGATTTAGACATGGAGTTCATGGGACTCGGCGAGTGCTAGAACAGACTTGGCGAGTCCAAGGCAATCTTCTTAAGGATGAAGATGAACTCGATGAGTTGTTCATCAACTCGGCGAGTCGAGGACAGAACTTGTTCATCAGATGAAGGTGAACTCGACGAGTTGTTCATCAACTCGGCGAGTCGGATGAGTTTTCATGTGATGTTCATATGAGAGAAGAACTCGTCGAGTTGACGGCCCAACTCGACGAGTGGGGTCATGGATGAGGACGAGTAAAGGGTGAGGGACTCGGCGAGTTGACGGCCCAACTCGGCGAGTCGGGTCAACTGGAGGTTGAATTTGACTTGGACTTGGTTGGGGGTAAAATGGTCATTTTACCCTAAGAATAGATATAAGTTTCTAACTGAGTGTTTGTGGGGATTGTAGCCGGAGGATTTCCGGAGCAGTAGCGGACGGAGGTTTCCCGCACAGATTATCAGCAGCTTCTTGTACGAGGTGAGTTACCTACCAGTAGGGGTGGGTCTAAGGCCACAATGTCGGCCCACCAAAGAGGAGTACTTAGAAGATGATTGTCTTTGTGATAATTATCCTGGTCTGGTTACTTGTTTTGGATATGAGTTATATCTGTATGATATGTTACGTGTATGATAGGGATAGTTCCCTGACAGTGGTCCTTAGGACCAAAGGGTAGGTCAGTACCCGGATATGCCTGACTGTATGCTTATATCTTGTTATTGTATGCTAGTGGTAGGGGGTGGAATAGTCCCCAGTTACCGGTTGAAAGATACCGATGATGACTACCGGTTGAAAGATACCGATGATGATTACCGGTTGAAAGATACCGATGATGCTTACCGGTTGAAAGATACCGACGAAGATTACCGGTTGAAAGATACCGATGATATTGTATGGTATGCGGTATGATGGGGGAACTCACTAAGCTTTGTGCTTACGGTTTTGGTTTTTGGTTTCAGGTACCTCTTCGTCGAAGGGCAAGGAGCCGGCGGCGTAGCATCGCATCACACATACATCTGATTTTCCGCATGGAGTCTTCTGGGACTGTACTCTGATATCTTATTAGTTTATGACTTTGGTTTCAGACATGATACATTGTTTTATGAGATGACATGTTTTCACAGTATTTTCTAATGAATGCTTTTATGAGTCAGTTAATTAAAAATAAAATTTTTGGGCTTGAATTTTGGGATGTTACAAGTTGGTATCAGAGCCCTGGTTTGAGGGATTCGGACGCACCCTCGGGGGTGTCTGGACTCAAGCCGAGGGACTAAAAGATTTTTACATGGAAAAAGGGTTTTCTAAAATCTAAATGGAAGGATTTTATGAAAGACAAGGTGTGTGATGCATGCGACCGGCCGGGCTCAAGTAAGTTTTCCCCAAGATACCCATACTTGCTATGTTATGCTATATTGTTTGATTCAGAAACTACATGCTAGAATAGGACTAAGGATCTAGGAAGATGCCTTGTGTGCCTGATATATGATTCTGAGAATTGCATTCTAGTTAGGGCTAAGGGTCTAGGGAGCATGCCTTATATGCATGTTGTATGAGCTATATGTTAGGACTGTTTAGTCAGCAGTAGGATGGCCTGTGTAGGTTATGCCAGATTTGGTTACCCAATGCACGAATGCTGCTTGCTTTGTGCTATGGGGGTCCTGGCCATTTTCAACTAACTAAGGAGCGGATATGTAACAGTATCTGCAAGTTAGTTAGGGGGAAGTAGTGGGGACTCCTAGTGCAGTTGATGGCGGAAGGTAGGTCGGAGAGTGCCCTAGGGAAGCCTAGGATGAGGTCAGTGGAAAGAGTATCGGTAAAAGGGACTTGGTGAAGTCGAAGCAATCCTTGAGGAAAGTACAGGTAGATGTGGAAGGTAGTATGGGCCCGTACTACTGAAAGCAGAGGACCCGTACTCGAATCAAGGAGGGCCTAGATGGAACCGGGAACCTTGGAGAGTGTGTTAGACCTCTCGGGAGTATGTATGATCCTGACATTTATGTGTGTATTTTCAGCATGGTGACCACACGTCATGGAGCAGGAGAATCCGGATCAGGATCAGGATCAGGCTCGGGAGCAGGATCCGAGCAGGTTGATGACGGGCTGCGCGAGTTCATCGCGTCTGAGATCACGAGAGGCATCCTTGAGTCGACCCCTATCATTTTCAGGTCGATCAAGGAAGGGATTGTTGAGCTGATGCAGGATCGCCTCTGAGCATTCAGGAGTGACATGGCGTCTAGCCAGGTGGGTACGCGCACACTGTTATTTAAGGACTTTCGAGGGAGTGGTGCGCCAGATTTCCATGGGGTGAAAGACCCCATTGCTGCCAGGAGATGGATCGCAGACATCGAGTCTGCGCAGCTGACGATTCTGCCCGGAGGGGTCGAAGGTGAGATATGCATCAGGATGCTTGCGAGACAGGGCCAGAGATTGGTGGGAGTCGGTTGGTGACTCGTTGGTAGCCTCAGATGTTGAGGCTATGACCTGGTCAGACTTTGTGACTAGATTCAGGGCGGAGTTTGCGCCAGCTATTGAGCTTCAACAGCTGGCTAGGGAGTTTTTGGAGATGAGGCAGACTACGGAGACTGTGGCGGAGATCACCGCCAAGTTCCGGGAGAGGGCATTGTTGGTGCCCCAATATGCGGGAGATGAGGATATGAGGAGGACCCGCTACCATGACATGCTACGAGCTGACATTCGGGAGCATGTTAGTTTTTCAGCTTGCCCTACCTTGGATTCCATGATTGCCAGGGCTAGGGAGAGGGAGATTGATCTGGAGCACATCCAGAAGAGGAAGGCAGTGGAGGGGCTGACGACTGGGGCTTCGGGGAAGAAGCCCAAGGGATCCGATGGTAGGCCGAAAGGCCAGTCTGGACGGGACCGCTGTGGGAAATGCGGTCGGTCACACGAGGGAGCTTGTCGCACTGGGCCGGGATCAGGCTGCTATAAGTGCGGCAAGGTTGGGCACTTTGGGAAGGATTGTACTGCCCCCGCCCCCACGGTACAGATAACAGACTTGATTTGCTTCCATTGCAATCAGAGGGGCCACAAAAAGGCCAATTGCCCGAGATTGACAGCAGCGCCAGCAGCGGCGCCGGTCTCAGCGACGGCGCGGGTTGCAGATGGCCGGAAGGCCTAGACAGAGGCTCCAGTGGTGCGGAGCCGAGCATTTCAGTTGACAGCCGAGGAGGCACGCGCTGCACCTGATGTAGTGACGGGTATGACTTCTTTTTTATGCTTATATATATTATGACGCTGTGATCTTGATATGTCGTGTATGTGCACTGTTTAGGATCGTTCCATGTGAACGGTATCCCAGTTCATGTATTGTTTGATTCGGGTGCCACCCGATCCTTCGTCTCTCTTGCGCTTAGAAAGAAGTTCCCGGAGTCTTCGGGCATGTTGGATTGCCCTCTAGAGGTCGAGATTACGGACGATCGGTCGGTGCGAGCATCAGAGGTCTACCGGGATTGTGTTTTTAGGCTGTTCGAGGAACGTTACCTGGTGGACTTGGTTCCCATACCTTTGCGGGGGAACAAGGTTATTATTGGTATGGATTGGCTGAGCCCCAATAGGGCAGTGATTGAATGCGCGCAGCAGTCAGTGAGGATTAGGACCCCTGATGGGGGAGAGCTGGTGATTCAGGGCGAAAGGCCACAGCGAGGGCCAGCATTATGTTCAGCAGCGAGAGCTAGGCGTTACCTTCAGCAGGGTTGCGCCGGTTATGTCACCTAAGTTATGGATACCCGGGAGATGGGTAGGGCGACGGTGGGCGATGTGCTCGTGGTACGAGAGTTTGCGGATGTATTCCCCGAGGAGCTGCCTGGGATACCTCCGGAGTGACAGGTGGAGTTCAGGATCGACCTAGTCCCTGGTGCGGCTCCGATAGCCAAGGCACCGTATCGGTTGGCTCCTCCTGAGATGCAGGAGTTGTCTACACAGCTACAAGAGCTGTTAGACAATGGTTTTATTAGACTGAGCAGTTCACCCTGGGGAGCCCCGATTCTGCTTGTGAAGAAAAAGAACGGGTCGCATCGGATGTGTATAGACTATAGGGAGCTGAATAAGGTAACGGTGAAGAACCGTTACCCACTCCCGAGGATTGACGACCTCTTTGACCAGCTATAGGGAGCATCTTGGTTCTCCAAGATTGATTTGCGTTCAGGGTATCATCAGATGAGGGTCAGAGAGGAGGATGTGCAGAAGACGGCGTTTCGGACGCGTTATGGCCACTATGAGTTCGTGGTGATGCCTTTCGGGCTCACCAATGCTCCTGCCGCGTTCATGGACCTCATGAACCGCGTGTGTAGACCGATGTTAGACCGGTCTGTGATAGTGTTTATCGACGATATCTTGGTTTACTCCAAGACGCGAGAGCAGCATGAGGAGCATCTGCGAGAGGTTCTGGAGACTTTGAGGAGGGAGAGCCTGTATGCCAAGTTCTCCAAGTGTGAGTTCTGGTTGCGCGAGGTGCAGTTTCTTGGGCACCTTGTCAACCAGAATGGGATTTCGGTAGATCCGGCCAAAGTGGAGGCCGTGATGAGATGGGAGGTTCCGAGGTCTCCATCTGAGATTCAGAGTTTCCTAGGATTAGCCGGCTACTATCGGAGATTCATTCGGGATTTCTCCAAGATAGCCGTACCCCTGACCAGGCTAACGAGGAAGGTCGTGGTCTTTCGTTGGGGGCCTGAGCAGCAGGCCGCATTCGAGACATTGAGGGAGAGATTGTGCGAGGCGCCAATCTTAGCCCTGCCAGAGGGCATGGAGGATCTTGTTGTATACTGCGATGCGTCCATCTCGGGTTTGGGCGCAATATTGATGCAGAGAGGGCATGTCATTGCTTACGCTTCGAGGCAGCTGAAGCCTCACGAGGAGAACTACCCGACGCATGAATTGGAGTTGGGGGCTGTTGTGTTCGCCCTCAAGATTTGGCGTTATTACCTCTATGGGGTTCGTTGTACGATTTACACGGACCACAAGAGCCTGAGGTATCTCATGGACCAGCCAAATCTGAATATGCGGCAGCGTCGGTGGCTTGATGTGTTAAAGGATTATGATTGTGAGATCCTCTACCACCCGGGAAAGGCCAATGTGGTGGCCGATGCGCTTAGCCGCAAGGCAGAGCCGATCGGGGATATCTGTCTGAGGATGACAGTGGTGACTCCACTTTTGGAGCGGATTCGGGAGGCACAGCAGGAGGCCATGAAGGAGGAACATCGGAAGAGCGAGCGGATTGTGGGACAGGTTTCCTCCTTCGACTATGATAGCCGAGGGTTATTGAGTCTTCACCGGAGGGTGTGTGTCCCTTATCATGGAGGTGTGCGCCAGATCCTGATGGAGGAGGCACACAAATCCAGGTTTTCTATCAATCCCGGAGCGACGAAGATGTATAGGGATCTTCGAACCGATTATTGGTAGCCCTGCATGAAGCGGGACGTAGCATGGTATGTGGAGCGGTGCTTGACCTGCAGGAAGGTCAAGGCCGAGCACTAGAGGTCGCACGGCAAGATGCAGCCGTTGGATATTCCGCTATGGAAATGGGAGGACATTACGATGGATTTCATCACAAAGCTTCCCAGGAACGCGCGGGGGGTGGATTCGATTTGGGTCATCGTCGATCGATTGACCAAGAGCGCTCATTTTATTCCGATTCAGGAGAGCATCTCGGCCGAGAAGCTGGCCGACATCTATATTCAGGAGGTAGTGGCGCGGCACGGGGTGCCAGTTTCGGTGATTTCAGACAGGGATGTGCGGTTCACTTCCAGGTTTTGGAAGAAGTATCATGACGAGCTGGGTACTCGTCTGCATTTTAGCACCGCCTTTCACCCGCAGACGGATGGTCAGAGCGAGCGGACCATCCAAACATTAGAGGATATGCTGCGGTCATGTGTTTTAGACTTCGGAGGTAGCTGGGATACCTACCTTCCGTTGGCAGAGTTCTCGTATAATAATAGCTATCATGCGAGTATTGACCGTCCTCCCTTCGAGATGTTATACGGGAGGAAGTGCAGAACCCCGATATGTTGGGGTGAGGTTGGCCAGAGGGTCATGGGGACCGAAGTGGTGCTCAAGACGACAGAAAGGATTCAGCAAGTTCGGAGCAGGCTTCAGACCGCTCAGAGTCGGCAGAATAGTTATGCCGACAAGCGCCGATCGGACCTGGAGTTTCGGGTCGGGGATATGGTTCTCCTTAGGGTGTCGCCATGGAAGGGCGTCATCCGATTCAGGAAACGGGGCAAGTTGGGTCCCAGGTATATTGGACCCTTCAGGGTTATAGCCCGGGTGGGCAAGGTGGCTTATAGGTTGGATCTGCCAGCCGAACTCAGACAGATCCACAGCACTTTCCACGTCTCTCAGCTGCGAAAGTGTCTGGTGGACGACTCAGCAGTGGTACCCTTAGAGGACATTCAGCTCGATGACAGCCTGAATTATATTGAGCGGCCAGTGGCGATCCTCGACCGGAAGTCGAAGGATCTGAGGAACAAGAGGGTTGAGCTGGTAAAGGTGCAATGGCAGCACCGGAAGGGCTCGGAATGGACTTGGGAGCCGGTGGATGAGATGATGGAGCATTACCCAGAGCTGTTCCAGGATCGAGCAACAGACTTCGAGGACGAAGTCTAAAATAAGTGGGGAGATTTGTAGCACCTGGTTCTTGGTACGTATTTCTTTCAAAGTATTTTGCATTTTTGGCCTTGGACTTGGCGAGTTGAAGGACCAACTCGCCGAGTAGAAGCAGGACGGGACGCGAGATTTAAGTGATGTACTCGGCGAGTCGGGTCCCGGACTCGGCAAGTAGCCGCTGTCTGGGCAAAAAACCCTAATCCGAGGGTTTGCACCCTATTTAAACAATGTTATGTCGGCCACAACGTCCCTTATGCTCCCAAAACACCTCTCATTGAAACCCTAGCCGTTATTGAAGCAATCTAAGCTTTGTTGGTGGATTTTGGTGCTTGTTGTCACACCCCGCTAAAGCGGAAACACGAGGCGTGGCAGTATAAAGGGTTTCATAGCAAAAGTTAAAAGACAACACCAACCATAGTATTAAAAATCATTACAATTTTACAATGGATTTGAACAACTTTTAAAAGAAATTACAATGTAAATTGAAATACAACACATGCGAATGCTCCTAAAAGTGAAGTGTCTCTAAGTGCCACTTACTCGATGATTCCTGAAAAAGCATGTAAAACGAGCGTCAACTATAAAAATAGTTGGTGAGTACTCACAGATAAACAAAATAATATTGGTTCCATGAATTGAAATCAAAGTTTTGATAAAAGTTTCCAATAATAAAAGTATATTGTTAAAATGAGTAAATAAGTTTGTAAAAACAAAGTTCTTGTCATCATGAGAGATAAAGTATGTTGCCCAAATAAGATGCAACATTCATATTCTCATGGAAGATAAAGTTCGTTACTCAAACGAGTAAACAAGTTTCATTGCTAAAATGAGCAATCAATTTCGTTGCTACAAGGAGCAAACAATTTCATTGCTAAAACATGTATATAAGTTTTCAGTAATAAAAGTTCGTTGTTGTAATGAGAAACAAAGTTCATTGCTATAATTAATAACAAGTTTATTGCTATAACGAGAAACGAGTTTGTATGTGTATGAGCAAACAATGAGTCTCAACCAAACCTATGACTGAAGCCTTATCAAGATCTATGCTTATCGTTCCATAGATGAATATGGTATCATGCACTCCAGCAATAGGGCGAGTGAGGAGTTGTCAATTCCTAATAGCGCTATCCATAATGACCATTGGCTCAAAGAGTTAATGGTTAGAGATAAGGGAAGGGCCTTAGTACGATAAGTTCTCATGTTCCGTGTTGCATAGACATACATAGAGAGACATAGCAATAAAATAGCAATCATGTTTGATACAAATCAATTTAAATACAACATTCAAATAATAGTTTGTCGGGACATGCTTTTCCACCCCAAAACATAAAAACTGAAAATAGGGGAGTGCGTGAATACTCACAATGCATTTAGATGATGCAAATGGTGCGTTGAACTACGTTCCACGTGTACCACTACCGATTCCTACAATAATGGTATTCGCTAGTGAGTCTCTAATCGAAATCTAACACTAGTATACTTACTACTACAATAGAATTATGCCAATAATGTGTCAAAATTTAATATTGATAAGTTACAAACATTTTTCTGTGGAAATTAAGTTTCAAAGAATCAATTGTTATATAACAATTTAAGTGGAAAATTTCCATTATTGAAATGTTAATATTTAACATTTTAGAGGTGTTCCAATGATTAAATATTCAAAACCAAATCAATTTAGTTCTAAACTTTCCCAAACTTTGCATTTAAGTTTTAATTGAAGTCAAAGACCTTAAGATAAATTTTCTTGAATTTTTCACGATTTTAGTTTCTTGAATAACCATAAAATCATGAAAAATACTAAACAGTTAATAAAAATTACCAAACTTCAGATTTTGGTTCTAAATGTACTAAAAGACTTCTAGATAAATTTTCATGGATTATGAATATGTATAACCATTTTTCACATATTTAATTCTCTAAATAGATACAAATTCATGAAAAATAGAAATCAGTTATGAAAATACCCCAAACTTTTTATAACAATGTCATTACACATACTTAAGCTGGGAAAAATATAAAAAGGGGTTTCTAAACTGTTTAACCCAATTTTATGATTTTTATGCATTTATTTTAATAAATATGGGGATAAATAGAAAACAGTTTCCAAAATTACCCAAACTTTTTGTGATATTGTTATTAAGCATTCTTAAGTTGGAAAAAAAATAAAAATTGATTTCTAAACTGTTTAACCCAATTTTATGATTTTTGAGCATTTATTCTAATAAAAATTGAAATAAATAGAAAACAATTTCCAAAATTGCCCAAAATTTTTGTAACACTTTTATTATACATGTAGAAGCTGTGAAAAATATAAAAGATATTTTTCAATTAGTCTTTCTATTTTTCTTTGTTTTATCCTCTTAAATAATCATTAATTGGAGAATAATTATTAAACAGTTAAAGTAAATTACCAAAAATTTTGTAAAGTTCATGTACAGTGTAAATAATCTAGGAAAAAATCCCAAATGTGGTTTTTATCTACTGGAATCCGATTTTGTGTATTTAAGTGTATTTAATCTTAGAAAATAGGAGAAAAATAGTATACAGAAGGGAAAAGTCATCAAAATTTTTATGTAGCCTCCTAATGTACTACAAGGTGTTCTTGTAAACTTTTATGAATTTTGGATAAGCAGGACTATTTTTCCTGTTTTTAGTCCATAATATACAAAAAAATGGGGGAAAAATAGGAATACATTATGAAAAATTCTGAAAATATTTTTCTATGTCTTCCACAGAGAGTATAAGCTGCGAAAATTATTATATAACCTTTTCAAATTATCTAAGGCGGTTTTATGATTTATTGAGGCTAAACAAAAAGAAAATTCAAAACCATATTAAACAGTAACAAAACTCGATGAAACTTAATGAGGGATCATTATTTAGCATAGGGGTCGTCCACGAATTTAAATAGGATTTATAGACCCCAGAAAGTATTTTATATGATTTATTGCCATATTTTCTTGCATTAATTATAATAATTCTAGAAAAATGAATTATTTCCTGGAAAGTTACAGATCATCTTATTTTGTTGATGGGAATCTAGGAAAATCGGATTTGGTCAGAAAAGGAGTTTTAGATATTTATTTGGAAATAAATCCTTCATGAACATATTTGAAAGCTTTTAACAACATACTTTGATGATCTAGCATATTAGCTTGAAGATCGTCACATGCATGTTGGTTTGAAGATCATTCATGAGTTTGAAATGTTCAAAAATCGTTTTTGATAGAAAAAATAGGGTGCATGTGGTGTTTTTCCACCAAAACATATAGAAAAGTGCATTTCCATGGTTTTGACTTAGGTTTAGGTCATGGATCTTCACCATTTTGTAACATGCAAGATGTTTTTGGTGAAAATCTACCACCATCATCATCAAAACTGAAGTGAATGAATATTCACACAAATTTTCTAAGAGAAAGGTGTAGAAGAAGAAGGAAATGCAAGAAAAACCTTGAAAACATGGAGGAAAATGAAAGGAAATCGTGTTCTACCTTAATGAACACCACTAGATGATGAAGATTTTGAGTTTGAGGTGTGTTCTTGGACTTATTCTCTGGAAAATTTCGTGGGTATAGAGAAATGAAGAGAGAAATGGAGTGGTGGTGATGAAGAGTGTGAGAGAGAATGAGGGGTAGAGTGAGAGAGAAGATGGAGTGTGAGGGTGAAGTGAATGATTAAAAATTTTGGGAAGAGGGTGCCTAGGAAAGCGGGGGGACGAATTTTGATGAGGAGAGAGGTTCCCTCACTCTTCCATTTTTATAAAATTCTAATTATTTTATAAAAACACCAAATTTTTATAAAATATGCACCTTAATATAGTTTTTACTCATAAAATATTGATTTTTGACTTATAAATTAAGAGTAAATGTTAATGACTTAAATTTTTATTTACTTGATTATATTTCCTTAAATTTAATTATTTTAAGATAATATTATAAGTTTCATAACTAATTTTATAAAATTCTTGATGTTAAACTTCATAAAATTTAGGTTTTAGGGCTTTTAGGGTTTTGGAGTTTAATAAACTTTGAATATCAAAATAAATTGAATATTTGAGACTTCAAATTATCTTATGGTATTATAACTTTTTATAGTTATAAATAATGTTTGTAATTTATTTTTATCGGTTTATTGGCATTCTATGTAGTGATTCCGAGATTCAAGCGAAATTGAGGAATCAAGTATACTAGTCTTAGTCTTCAACTTTGACTTAAGTTTCTATGAGACTCTGACCTAATTTCTACCACTAGGTAAAGTGCATGATGTGTGTATATGATTCATGAAAAGGTGTTCGAGTCAAAGAGTGACCTAAATATGGATATTCACTACAGTTAAGTAGTTGTAGAATTCACATATCAATGTGAAATCTAAGTATACTATCCATTGATTCTAATTGTTTCCAAGCTTCTAGTAGGTTATAACTTAGTTTCTAGTTACTTAGTCTAGTATGTATTGTGCCTATACGTGCAACTAAGTTTAGTCGAATCTAGAACCGAATCGAATTTTGACGGTTGTCACACTTGTGGTCTTAAGAAGGACGGAGAAAAGCTTGAGGAAGCAAGTAGAGACCAAGGGAACCCGAGTTTGTGCACCTTCTACAGCTCATTGAAGGTAAAAAGCTGTAACCTTGCTCATTGATTTGTTAGATCCCTCTTTTGGGAGATTTAGGGCTTTATAAGCCATTTTTGGTGGCCAACCATGTTTGCAAGCATGGTTGGGGATTTAAGCTTCTGAATCACATCATTAAAGGAGTCATTAGACAGATTAGGGTTGCTTTTGCACCCATGAAAGGTCCCATGTACCATAGGAGCTTGCTTTATGTCTTTTGAGCTCAAAGTCCCATGCAAGCACGTAAAGCTTGTAACTTTACGTGCTAGATCGAGTGTAGAAGCTTGGATATATCTTTTGATCAAAGGATGTACATCAGAAATCGAGGATTTAGAGTGTGGACGTGACCGACTCGGCGAGTCCGTTCTTGGACTCGACGAGTCCGAGGCTTTGAGCCCCATATCTGTTGAAGGTCAAAGGGACCCAGTTGAGTGTTAGAAGGTTGTAATCGGACAGAAAGAGTTACCCAATGTATTGGACGTGATTTAGACCTGGAGTTCATGGGACTCGGCGAGTGCTAGAACAGACTCGGCGAGTCCAAGGCAATCTTCTTAAGGATGAAGATGAACTCGACGAGTTGTTCATCAACTCGGCGAGTCGAGGACATAACTTGTTCATCATATGAAGGTGAACTTTGACGAGTTGTTCATCAACTCGGCGAGTCGGATGAGTTTTCATGTGATGTTTATATGAGAGAAGAACTCGTTGAGTTGACGGCCCAACTCGACGAGTGGGGTCATGGATGAGGACGAGTAAAGGGTGAGCGACTCGGCGAGTTGACGGCCCAACTCGGCGAGTCGGGTCAACTGGAGGTTGACTTTGACTTGGACTTGGTTTGGGGTAAAATGGTCATTTTACCCTAAGAATAGATATCAGTTTCTAACTGAGTTGTAGCCGGAGGATTTCCGGAGCAGCAGCGAACGGAGGTTTCCCGCACATATTATCAGCAGCTTCTTGTACGAGGTGAGTTACCTTCCAGTAGGGGTGGGTCTAAGGCCACAATGCCGGCCCACAAATAATCTGTGCAAGTAGTAGAATAAGCATATGAGTCGAAGTTTATCCATTCCTTTTACCCTTAAAGGGATAAAAGCGATATTTGTGGGCCCCTCGATGCTTTAGTGATGACACCCCGAAGTGCTTGGCCAAGCCTGGACTGATTTGATTTGTTCAATTAGTCGGTCGTCATAAATCGGAAATCGGGAAACAACAAATGGACAGAGAGAATGATGATAATCCATGTCTCAGTCCATATGATATCTAGAATGGAGGAATGTATGACCCCTTATCTAATGGACAAGTCATTGACTAAGGTCAGAGTTCGACAATGGCTTTAAGAGCTACGATTGCTAGTCGGGTTTTGGAGTCATACACAATAATAGTTTTAGACTTATCCAAGTGGGAGACTGTTGGATTAGTGTCTAAGTCCATAACTATAATTGGTATGTATTCGACCCGACTTGGCATGGTCCATTTGGGGTGCACTTCACCGGAACAATTTTATATGGATAGCCTTTTGAGAATAGTATGTTTGTGATTTATATTAATATATTATAAGTTCTAATATATTATGTCACACCCCCAAACCAAGGATGTTGGAAACGTCCGGGGGTGGAGGACTTCATGTAAAGTATCACAACAACGAGTATAATAGTGCTCAAAGTAAATACAACCATCATAAATATAATTGAAAAGGTTACACCATAGTATATGTTTACATGTTTCAAAATCAATTACATTATGATGACAAAATAAACTGTTTGACGATTTAACGTCCCATCCTCAAAGTGCTGATGTTTTCCTGTTTCAATGATTTCCGGAGAATACAAGTAGTTTTGAAAAAGTGTCAACAATTAAGTTGGTGAGTTTAGAAGAGTTTTGTTTGAGAATGAAACCGTTTTCCTTGTAAGAGCGATAGAGTTTGATTTCCAGAAAATCCAATATTTTCTTTAGTAAGTGTGAAATGAATGCTTCTAAGTTATGCGATAATGAACCCTAGAAAGAAACATAGATCCCTTCTATAATCACTTAGCGTATATAAGTTATATAAAATCTAAGTTAAATAAACCGTTGAATATAATGGGTCTGCCCTAGGTCCACAACCAAACAAGGAACAGGAGATAAGGCGGGCTCACCAATTCTAAGTCGATTGTGACTAGATTATTATATAACTCTAGCATATACAATTAGCAATTATAGACGAAGTCTAACAATTCTAGATGAAATATAGTTTTAATATCATAAAAACTATTTTGTGTGAACCTGGTACTTTGTATTTGTACCCCTTTTTGGTACGAAAACGGTACTTTGTATTTGTACCCCTTTTCGTATGAAAGCCTGGTACTTTGTATTTGTACCCCTTTTTGTATAAAACCGATACTTTGTATTTGTACCCATTTTTGTATGAAACTGGTACTTTGTATATGTACCCCTTTTCGTAGGAAAACTGGTACTTTGTATTTGTACCCCTTTTTGTATAAGACCGGTACTTTGTATTTGCACCCATTTTTGTATGAAAACCTTTTGTAATGTAAATGAACATAAACTATACCTATTATAGCTTATCAAAATGTTTGTAATGTATATGCAACCTAATTATACCTATTATAGTTTAGTATGTTTGTTTGTGGTGTATAAGAACCCTTTTCTATGTAAGTCGAATGTATGGCAAAATATAACTATGTTTATCATTCTTGTTTTGTACTAATGGTAATGGTGGAGCATTCTTACACTTCAGTGATTATTTATCTGTTATGTAATTATACCACATCAAGAAACACATGTAATATATGAAATCTTCAATATTAACACTTTGCTCAACAAGTTACAAAGTGTGATGAAAGTTATAAACTGTTATCTAGATTTTTACCTTTCTACACTGTTTTAGAAAAATCCTAGAAAAATCATACGAAGTCGAAAACTGATTCCGTAAATTCTGGGAGTTCACAAAATTTGTCTAGTTTATTCATAATTTTTATTATGATTTTTAGAAGTCTTTAACTTGTGTTAAGATGTTCATATTCAAAGACTGGTCCGAATTTGTTTCTGAAATGATAGGCAGTTTTGTAAAAATCACCATAAATCGTAGAAACATCGTATGGAGACGTGAAAATAGTCATTTTAAAGGTATGAACCTGTGCTATTTGCACCAGATACAGTTTTGAAAACTAAAATGTTTACGTTGACCAAAACAGTCCGTGAATGGAGTTGAACGTTTCTGATGAAGGCTGTTAAATGAGTTTAGTTGTGTTCCTGGTGTTTTAACTTGTATCCCCCCCCCCTTAAAACTTAAGAAAAACATGAAAAGATAGGGGTATGAACTGACCTTGAGTGATTTCAGTAGATGGATGATGGAGGGAAGAAGTGTTCAACTCAAGAACACTTGGGAGATGGTTGAAGATTTGAAGATCTAACACAAATATGACGATATTTGTGTAAGCAATCTATTATTTGGATGAAAGATAGTAGAATATCTAAGTGTAGGAGGAAAATACTTACCAAATGTAGAGGGAAAGCTTGAAGACAAGCCTTGAATCTCGAAATCTAGAAAGAGGAAGTGAGAAAGAATGAAGTTGTCACTTGGTGGAAAAAGGAGTAATGTGAGGAGAGAGGAGCGTTTTCCAGCTCTTGACCAAATGTGTGGCTGAAAAATGGTGGGAAAAGTACTATGGAATGACTGGGTATGGTGGGAGGGACAAGGGGTTGTACTATGAAGGTATGGGGAGGTTGCTTGTGTCATACACTAAGGCAAAGTCAACACTCCACCCATAAATCTTACATACTAGATTTTATTCTTAGGCAAGGATTTTCCCCAAAATATAATTAAAATATGAATATTTGGGGTTTATTATGTTAAAATACGAGTTTGGGCGAAAATCCCGCGTTAAAATAATTAAAAACGGGCTTAAAATGGAGTCGTGGTCGAAAACCGTGCAAAAACTGCCAAATTCCGAAATTTGGGCCCAAGATGCGAAGGTTCGGCTCCTTAGGAGCTTGGAACCGAAGGTGAGGCTCGGTTGTGCATGGGAACCGAGAGTAGAAGAGGAACCGAGAGTAGAAGGGTTCGGCTGCGCAGGCTCGCTCCTCGGACAGAAGCTTAAGTCCTCGGACCGAAGGTCAGCTCCTCGGACCGAAGGTGTAGTCCTCTCGGACCGAAAGTGAGAAGAGAAGAGCAGAAGGTCAGGCTCGGTTTGGAATGATCAGGGGACCGAAATAGACCGAGCGCTCGGTCCATTTCGGTTGAGAGGGTTTCGGTTCTTAGGAGGTTCGGTTCTAAGAGGTTCGGCTCCTAAGAGGTTCGGCTCCTAAGAGGAGTTTCGGTTCCTAAGAGGAGTTTCGGCTCCTTAAGGCTGTTTTTCGCGTAGACTTCCGTTTTCGAGCGGTTTTCGAGTAAATTAAGGGCCGGGATGCCCCGAGTGATTTTAAGAAGTTGAGAGAGATTTGGGAGAGATTCGACATACTTGGAGAGATTTGGCATACAAAGAGAGATTTGGGAGAGATTTCACATTTTTGGAGAGATTTCTTATTCAGAGAGATATTTGGGAGAGATTTCATATACTTGGAGAGATTTGGGAGAGATTTGACATTCTTGGAGAGGTTTCTCATACAAAGAGAGATTTGGGAGAGATTCCACATACTTCGAGAGATTGGGAGAGATTTGACATTCTTGTAGAGATTTCTCATACAAAGAGAGATTTGGGAGAGATTCCACATACTTGGAGAGATTTAGGAGAGATTTCACACACGTGGAGAGATTTCTCATACAGAGAGAGATTTGGGAGAGATTCCACATACTTGGAGAGATTTGGGAGAGATTTCACACACTTGGAGAGATTTCTCATACAGAGAGAGATTTGGGAGAGGTTCCACATACTTGGAGAGATTTGTCTTACTTAGAGAGTTGTGGGAGAGTTAGAGTGAAAGAGATTGGGAGAGACTTATTTTGTGACCTTTTTGAGTGTTTGGCTTCGCAACCCAAGGTTTGTACACCCCGTTAAGTCTCGTTATGACTGTTATATGCCCCCGAGGGTTAAGGAATAATGTTTTATCGAGTAGTTTCATCACTTGCCCTAATTAGGGTTTAGAATTTCCGAACACGTAAAAAATTCTAAGTGATTCTTTGTATTAGGATTGCGAGCTGTTCAATAAGAACATAATGGAAACCCTAATATACAAGGGTTAGATGAGTTGACCGGTTTGACTTGTTGACTTTAGTTGACTTTGACTTGGCCAAAATTGACGGTTGTCACATATTAATATAGAATCATATTATTTAATTAGTATTGATCAAGATTTAATTTAGTGATCAAAAGGACCTGATTAAATATGGACTCTTGAAATTTGCACTAGTGTGTGAGTACAAAGGGTGGGCCGATTTCTAGAACTACATTCTTTTCTCTCAAGTTTTCCAATGTGTTTTTGGTGATTTGTGATTCCACTTGAGGCTTCCACAGTATTGGGGCTAAGCTCTTAAAGACCAAGACTTCAAGCTCCATTAAAAGGTATGTCATTTAACTAGGCTTTGTAGTATTGTTACTTCATATTATGCTAGTTAGCATGAAACCTTGGAATATTGAATATTCGCATGTATAATAGAGAAAACATAGATCCAAGGTTTATAGGGTTGCATGTACACCATAGGAGTGTTAGAATGCTCAAAACCCATCACTAATCCAATCATTGAAATTAGTCCCATCAAATACGAATCTCCTACAAAGATTCATGAGAGAGAAGGAGCCGGTAGGGTTTGATCCCGAAGCAATGTTGGAAGACATCTGAAAAGAAAGAAAGACAAGTTTAGATTAGATAAAGAGTCCTTAATAAAACACCCAAATGAAATATTAAAGCTAGGACCCAACACAATACTTTACAATTTGGAAGAGGGATGCCGTAATCCAACTTGCAAAATATTTGAAGGTAGGTAAATGACGATTTACCAATTTACACCATGAAAAATGAAATTGTTTATTAAATTTTAATTGGATTGAAACTCCTAGATCCTTTGAGATTCATTGAACAATGCAATGGCTTGTTTAACTCTCGATTATGCCCTTCAGGTTTGTGACTGGGATACCGAGGATCACAAACAAGGTGTGAATAATCATGCAAATGTACCTGGTACTCTTAATGTCAATTATCACCTTAATCAATGTGTCGGTTAACCACACACGCTCCATTGATCTTATGATAAACATTAAGTTACCCTTTGCCACCCTTACTAGTCGAAGTTAATGTGCCGGTTAACCACACACGGTCCATCACTGACTCGGCGAGTTGGTTGGTTTTTAAGGGTGACTCGTCGAGTCTGTCAGTGGACTCGGCGAGTCCACTGTCCAGAAAGCAAAAAAAAAACGATTTTTTCAAGATTTGAACATAAGTATCATCAAGTATAATTGAAAACAAGCCTAGGCTCTGATACCACTGATGAGTTTTGAGCATTCTAACACTCCTAAGGTGTGCATGCAACCCTAGAAACCTTGGATATATGTTTTCTCTATTATACATGCAAACTTTCATTTTTCCAAGGTTTCATCCTAACTAGCATACCATGAAGTATATGTAATACAAAAATCTAGTAGAATGACATACCTTTTCTTGTAGCTTGATTCCTTAAGCCTTTAAGAGCCTAGCACCCCAAGTGTGATGCCTCAAATGCTTCACACATCACCACTAACAATCGGAAGAACTTGAGAGAAGTATACTTGCACTCATAAAATCGGCTTGCCCTCTTTGCTTTCACTTAAGTGCCGATTTTGGTAGCTATGGAGTTCTTTATATGGTGTGACAAACTAGGGTTACACCATGTAAACCCTACTGACCTTCCATATCCCTTATGCTCCATGGGTTAAAACCTCCATGGAGTATCCATGGGTCACCACATGGGTTTAGCCCAACATAAAGGATTATGGATCATAAGCCCGCTATATAAGAATGAATGATTTACACAATCAACCCCATTTATTTAATTAGTCTCTTTTGATCTCAAAATTAATTCCAAACTAATTCTTGATCAATACTAATTAAATAATATGATTATATATTAATATATTAGAACTTATAATATATTAATAAATCATAAATAACCTCTTCTCAAAAGTCCATCCTTACAAATTGTTCCGGTGCCATGCAACCCAAATGGACCATGCTACTCTCGAGTCAAGTACATACCAATTATAGTTATGGGCTTAGACACTAAATCCAACAGTATGGGCCAGTACTACTGAATGCAAAGGATCCGTACTCGAATCAATAAAGATTGAGATGAACCCAAGAAACTTGTAGTGTGTGAGATCCCTCGAGGTATGATGAGTATTCTGATGATTGTGACGTTATATTTCCGAGTATGGTGAGGGATCATGCTCAGACTCTAGAGCCAGGAAGCTTGATGGTCAGATGAGGGAGTTCATTCCATCTGAGAGTACGCACAGTATCACTTACCAGACTCTTGTGATCTTCGGTATGATGAAGGAGGGGATTTTAGAGATTTGTGATGAGCGGCTGAGTGCATTCTCCACTGAGATGGCAGCCATGATAGGGATGCGTACGTTGATGATTCGGGAATTCAGAGCTTGTGAAGCTCCAGATTATCATGGGGCTAGGGACCCCATTGCTAGCAGCAGAGGGTTGGCAGATGTCGCCAACACTTTTCGTACCAACCGTTGCACAAGAGGGACACGGTCTGATTTACTTCCTGTTTCCTAAAGGATAGGGGCGTGATTGATGGGAAGAGGTTGGTAGTGAGTTGAGTGATGATGCGGTCGATGCTATGTCATGGGATGACTTTTTGACCAGATTTCGGACAAAGTTTTCCCAGGCGATTGAGGCGCAACAATTGGCACGAGATTTGTTAGATCTCCGCCAGACTACTGAGACTGTGGCAGAGATCACTGCCAAGTCTCAGGAGAGAATTTAGTTGGTACCGCAGTATGCATCAAATAAGGAAATGAAGAAGGTAAGGTATCATGACATACTGCAGAATGATAGCAGGGAGACCGTGAGTATCTCGGGGTGTGAGACCCTGAATGATATGACTTCTAGACCCCGAGAACGGGATATTGACTTGGAGCACATTGGAAAGAGGGAACCAGATCAGTTGCTTATATTGAAGGGTCTCGGGAGGAGACCCAAGATTTCGGATCAACTTTTGAGAGACCAGCAGGGTCAGATTCAGTACAGCACGTGCGGGAAACTGCACGATGGAGTCTTTCGTTCCAAGGGTTTAGTGTAACTCTGGGTTTATCCTCTGTCTGTGTTTGGATTATATTTCCAAGAGATGTCGTATGCCAATTGCATACCGAGAATTATTAGTGGGTAGCGAAAGGTCATTTCCCTAATTGCGGGATGGGGAGTGTACAATGTCATCTTAGTTTATGGTCGAGATCAGATCAAGGGTGTTCAGTGGAAGGTCTGCAGTCAGGGTTCCGCCGGATGATTATCCAGCATCGATAGGATTCGGTTGTTTTAGTAACCGTTATTGATTGACTAGTAATGGAGCACAAGTTGGTAAGAGCTGGTTGTCATTGGAACGATCGTTAGAAGGTGAGAAGGATGGGGAATTTTCCAATTTTCATGTATTGTGAAGACGTAGTCGAATCTAAGTGGGGGAGAATCGTCCAGGGATTCAGAATCATGAGCAGTTTTGAAACAGGGATAAGTTTAGCATCCTTTTCAGAAAGGAAGACAGCCCAAGCGGTTATATGGATCGAGGATAGTGTGAGTTGGAAGTTCGAAAAACTTGCCAATAATTAGATCGAGTTTTCGGAATGTTTGATAGCAAGCCTTAGGGAATCAGGTTGGGGATTCCAGTCAGGACATGAGTTCAGTTTGGGATGATAGGTCGTGTGTACGCTCGACGTTGGATGTGTTCGGATTAGTAATCAACAATTGAGATAGTATCGAAAGTGTTGTAAGGCTGCGGGGTAGCCGTAGCATTCACTAGCAGCCAGACAGGGTTAGAGTGTTGTAAGTCTGCGGGTGTAGCCGTAGCATTCACTAGCAGCCAAATAGTGAGAAAGTGTTGTAAGTCTGCAGGTGTAGCCATAGCATTCACTAGCAGCCAGATAGTGTTAGAGTGTTGTAAGTCTGCGGGTGTAGCCGTAGCATTCACTAGGTTGGTAGATAGCATTGGAGTGTTGTTAGATCGCAGATGGAACAATAGTACCCCCAGTTCAGGTGCAGCAGTGAGGGCATGGCAAGTCCACAAATTGTTTATGGATTTCCCCAGATGAATTTGACCTGTTTGAGCCAGTGATAAGAGCGTAGGAACACCATTGCAGTCATGGGATCAAGGAAGCGATGGACCGTTTAAGGTCGTTTGTGATATAAGGCTACCCTTGGTCATGTAGCAATCACTTTTAGCCTTGGATTTGGTAATGTCAGGACTCGACGTATGGACCCGATCAGATAGATCAGAAGGTCGTTAGAGCCACAGTTCCAAGATAACTAGTGGCAACTGTTGACAAACAAAGATTTCGTTCGGATGTCGGGTGGAGCGACCGCGTGGGAGTCTTTTGGCTCCGCAACGGGGCCGGAACCCGGTATTTCAGATGATTGGTGAACGAATTGAGACCAGGGAGGTCTCGTTAGATTTTGGAAAGCAGCCATGTGACAGCATGCTGTTTCGGGCAGTTGTTACGATATTTTGAGATACACTATTTATGCTTTTTACATGATGATGATATTTATGGTTTTATTAATGATTTAAAAATGAAATTTTTGGCATGTATTCATGGGATGTTTCGTTATAATTATTCTAAGATTCAACGTAGTAGTGTACAACTCCAAAAATTGAATTTTAGATCGGTCGATTTTTAGTCGAAACAATCTAAACTAGAATTGAAGACCACGTTAATAGGAGTTCTACAATATAAAGACATTCGAAAATGGATATCGGATGGTAAAGTTATAAATTTTTAATGGACTTTAACAGTCGAAGTCTGTTAAAATAAAACTTTAAAAATAAATTCAAAATTAGCCGACGGAGTCTAAATGAAATTGTAGATCTCGTCGATAGCTACGCGTGGATATAAGGAATGTCAAATGCGAAGCTTATATGCGAAAGTTATGAATTTTACAAGATAATTAATTTTCGGATTAGCAAGGGTGCGACATTTGTCGCGATCTGGCACACACCTTTCTCCCCACGACTTGCTACCATATGCTGACACCTGACACCATTACGCCCATTGTAATTAAGAGTATGCCCAACGTATTTGCCTCCTGACAGCCTAAAAATAGAACATGAATTTCACCAATTTCTTCATACCTCTTCATTCCAATCTATTCCAAACCCCCAAGGCCCTATGCCTTGTTCTAGTACTTCCCAAGGGTTAGTAGGGAAGCTCCGGAGCGTCTGAAACCCCCAAGAAGTAGAGATTTCAGTTTAGAAGTTATGTCCGTGTGAAGTCCGGTTTTTCACTAAACCACATGTAAGTTGAGTTATGCTTACCATGCTTCCACCAGTGTAATTATGAGTACGCCCAACGTACTAGCCTCCTGGCAGCCTATAAATAGAACACAGATTTCTCCAATTTCTTCATACCTCTTCATTCCAATCTATCCCAAACCCCCAAGGTCCTTAGGCCTTGTTCTATCACTTCCTAAGGGTTAGTATCGAATCTCCGGAGCGTTAGAAAGCCCCAAGAAGTAGAGCTTTCGGTTTAGAAGTTCTACCCGCGCAAAGTCCGGTTTTTCGCTAAACCACCTGTAAGTTGAGTTACGCTTACCGTGCTTTAAGTATAACTCATGTTTAAGTTCATTATTATTATTATGAACCTATAAACAAGATTTATCAGTGATTCCAAGTCGTTATACCGATTGATCTACTTACGGGGATGATGACAAGACTAGATTTAGTGAGGTGTTTAAAGTGGTCTTTCCAAACAATATACTCTATATATGCTAAATGGACCCTACCTCCGATATGATCTTACCTGGTTGTCCCTTATCTACTATAGATCAGTAGACTTCAAATTAATGATGATTATAGACTAATAAATAGTCATAAGAAATATTAGACTAAGACTTAGTGATAATGATACTAGGTTACATCAAAGGAAAAGACAGTTGCTAAAAGCGAAGCACTGTCCGAGTTTCGAGTCATCACCTTAACAAGTGAGTGCATAGTTACTTTCATTATAGACATAGATATGAAGTATTTAAAATGTATTACATGCTATATGTGCTTATCATCTATGTTCCTGATATCCATACTGGATGAACGATTTATACATGTTTTACTTGATTTAAATTGTATATGTATTTTATACCTATAAATATGTTGGGTAAAGATAGGTAGATGAATGATAATATAGATGAGATGATATAAATATCATTCCACAATCCGAGATGGGTCCTAAGGTGAAAAGGATACTAATTGCAAAAGTGGTATTGAGTGCAAATGAGCTGATGGATACGAAAAGGCTTATGGATGTGAACAAGGTTTCAGATGCGAAAGGAGGTCACATTGTGATTGGATGTGACTGGATACGATCAATCACAATCCATCACAGTCGCTAGTGGTTATTCGCTGCGAACCTTGGAATGAGAAGCGATGCAAAACAAGGAGTATTACTGGATGCGACCAACTGGTGGTTGCGAATGTCTGGTTAATGAGAAAGCTATTTGGTTCCGAACAACTTACTAATTCCGAAGTACTTGTTGGTGGTGTGAGAATTACATGCTGGGACCATTGATGCGAGGAGCTTACATGGCTGATTGCGTGGACTTTTCCAGGAAGATGATTCTATATTTCTACTTTATTTTTAGATGCAATTTGATTTTCTTTGATTTTATTATATTTTATTTTAGGCTTTTATTTTATTTTCTTTTTTGTAAGCATTTGTAAGGTTATAAATATGGCCATCATTGAACATATTATGTAGATGAATGATTGAAGTTGAATGAAATTCAATTTCAAGATCGTGGTTCTTTTGAATTGCGTACTCACCCCTTTGTTAAGTCTAGGATGCGTATTCTAGTTTGATACGAATTCCAATAAATAGCTCTTGATTTGTTTTCATCGATACTCAATCTATACGTCCAGATTGCTTATCAAAATCTATCTGTTTCTTGTTTCTTGTCGAACAAGTTATCTTTGTTTTCATGTTAATGTTCTTATTTCTTATTTTTCCATTGCATTCATATAATCAGAAAACCCAAAAAGAAGTTAAGCCCTCGTACACGCATCATATGTGGTATCAGAGCCATGTTATGATCAACCATTTAGTTTGATATCTTTTGTTGTCTATTTTCTTTGATTTTGATCGTTGATTAAAAAAACTTGAGTTTTGTTATGTCTGTAATTCTTGCTGAGTTTGTTGATTTCATTGTTAATTTTTTTTGAAGTCAGTTCAGAATGTCGCTTATGGGGTTGAAGTTATATTACTTGATTTTTTTGAATCTTGCCCACTTTTTCGAGATATGGTAGGTGAAGAAGATGAGGATGATTATTTCAATGACACTGATTCTGACGATTCTGATTTTTGATACCTCTATGACTCTAATGGGGAAGAAGAATTTAAAGAAGATTTTCAAGAGGGAAAAGAGATTGAAGATGAATCCGTTCCTATCTTCATGAATCCATAGTCCTTGTCTCCTTGATGGGTCTGATGGTGAAAAGGATACTGATTGTGAAAGTGGTATTGAGTACGAATGGGTTGTTGGATACGAAATGGGTTATGGATGCGAACAGGGTTTCGGATGCGAAATGAGGTCATGTTGCAATCGGATGCGATCAGTCTCAATCCATCACAGTCTCTAGTGGTTATTCGATGCAAACCGTGGAATGAGAAGCGATGTGAACCAATGAGTATTATTGGATGCGCACAACTGGTGGTTGCGAACGTCTGTTGGATGCGAATGTTACATGGATGCAAATTTCTTTTTAGTTCCGAACAACTTACTAATTCCGCAGAACTTGCTGTTAGGTGAGAGAATTACTTGTTGGGACCAATGTTGCGAAGAGTTTACAGGGCTGATTGCATGGACTTTTGCAGAAAGAAGATTCTAGATTTCTACTTTATTTTTTGAAAGTGATTTGATTTGATTTTAGGCTTTTGTTTATTAATTTTTTTTGTAAGCGTTTGTAAGGCTATAACTATGGCCACTATTAAACATATTATATAGATGAATAATTGAAGTTGAATGAAATTGAATTTGAAGAACGTTGTTCTTTTGAGTTACGTACTCGCCCCTTTGTCAAGTCTAGGACGTATATTCTAGTTTGATATGAATTCAAATCAATAGGTCTTGATTTGTTTTCATCGATACTCAATCTATAAGTCTAGATTATTTATCAAAATCTATCTTTTTATTGTTTCTTGTCGAACAAGTTATCTTTTTTTTTCGTGTTCTTGTTCTTATTTCTTATTTTTCCGTTGCATTCATATAATCAAAAAACCCAATAAGAAGTTAAGCCCTCATACACGCATCATATGTGGTATCAGAGCCATGTTCTGATCAGCTAGTTAGTTTGATATCTTTCGTTGTCTATTTTGTTTGATTTTGATCGTTGATTAAAAGAAATTGATTTTTGTTATGTCCGTAATTCTTGTTGACTTTGTTGATTTCATTCTTAATTTTTTCTTTTTTTGAAGTCAGTTCAGAATGTCGCTCATGGGGTTGAAGTTATATTACTTGATTTTATTTAAATCTTGCCCACTTTTTCGAGATATGTTAAGAAGATGAGGATGATTATTTCAATGACACTGATTCTGATGATTCTGATTTTTTTTATCCCTTTATGACTCCAATGGGGAAGAAGAATTTGAAAAAGATTTTCAGGAGGGAGAAGAGATTGAAGAAGACTCTATTCCCATCTACGACATTGATGGAGAAAAGGGTTCTTTTGAAAAAATTAATTTCATGGTGGAAGAACAAAGAAGATGCCAATTCAGAAGATTCGTGTGGACGGCTCATCTGGTAGAACAACGTTATGAAGTCCTTACCGAATTGAGGACAATTCCGTTTGAATAGGGAAGGAATGATACGGATATGATTCCACACTCCTAGATGGCTCATGATGTGTCATACCCCCAGACCAGGATGTCAGAAATGTCCGGGGGTGGATGACTTTCATGTATTGTATCATAACGGTCGAATAATAGTAAAGAAAGCAAACATGACCATCATATATATAATTGGAAAAGTTACATCATTGTAAAAGTTACATGTTTCAAAAGCCAATTACAATATAATGAAAAAAAGACTTGTTTGACACCTTAGCCTCCCATCCTCAAAAGCTGTGGTTACTTGTTCTACTGGTTTCCTGAGAATACAAGTTGTTTGAAAAAGTGTCAACAATTAAGTTGGTGAGTTCATAAGAGTTTATATGAGCCTTTCCATGAAAAGTTATCGTGTTTGCTTCTAGAAAATCTGATATTTTCTAATAATGAAATGTAAAATGTTCACTTGTAGTATATATGGGTGTTTGTTCCAGAAAATCCTATATTTTCCATAGAAATAAATTATAGTCTTAAAAGTTCCTAGACCAAAATGTACTGTGGTTTTCTGTACTTAAAGTAATATTAAGTAATTTTATTCATGTATAAAACCAATTGAAGAAAAGTGTTTTCGTGTAAAGTGTACGTATAGTCGTTTTCCATGTGAGTTTTCATAACCGTGCTTTTAAGATGTGGTGGGTGCCTCGTCGTTCTTCAGGCGCCGATTTATTTGTGACATTTGTCACCCATAACCTGCGGGTCTGACTGTAGCTAGTAGTCAGGGTGTGGGATCATCAGTCCCGTATAGATCTATACACAAGTATCACGCTCTCGTATCAGAGATTCCGGTTATTAATACAGGACTTTCTGTATACCTCAGTTAGGTATGATGAAGAGAGCGTCTCATAAATTCATTCAATGAGTGTACGTGTTTTTGAAATAAAAACATGTCACAACTAGGAATTCTGATACGCTGTAAACACTTAACAAAGAGTGACATTGTAGTTAAACTTGAGAACATGTATTGTGTTAAATCAATGACAACAAAATTCCTATACAAGCATTCAAATAGTCAACAAAGGTTGGAAACCCTAAAAATCCCGATTTAAGTTTATTTTTGGATTAGGATTTTCTTATTGGGCCTAATGGACCAATAAGCTTCCAATTTGACTATTTTGGACTTAGAACTCTTAAATGGGCCCTAATTGGACCTATATGCATGAAACTTAATATTTTGGGCCTTATAAGCCTAAAATGAACTAGGTTATATTCAATGGGCCTTATTGGGCCATCATAAATCTAAATAGCCCTAATGGGCCATAAAAATCATTCCTTGATTTATTTTGGGCCGTGAACCCTCTCCAAAGACCAATTGGGCCAAAAATCATCTAATTGGACCATAATATGGGCTTAAGCACAAAAAGGCCAAATTTCTTTTCTTTCTTCTCCCTCTCTCGGCCCAAACCACAAAACATGGGGAGGAAGAGTTGACTTTCCTACATGCCACCTCACAATTATACATGGGATATCCATGCAAAGTAACCACTAAACAATACTCAATCCCATACATCCATGCAACTCTCTCTCTTCTCCTCTCTTTTTCTTCTTCGGCCGAGAACACAAAGGGAAAGACACACCTCACAAATTCTCTCCAAACACTCTCAAAGAACACTCTTGCTTCTTCATCAAAAATTTCGAGATTTAAGAGCTTTCAAGAAGGATTTTCCATAAGAGACATCATCTTAGGTAAGTTGATGCTTGGATCCATAATCTAGACTCTTTGTTTTATCGAAAATCTCTCCTTAACTCATACAAAATTCGTGATCTAGCCTGTTAGAACTCATCTAAGCCAAAGAACCTCCAAGAAGCTTGCTAGGCCGAGAATAGCATCAAACTTCTTCCATTCTTCTTCAAAACCAAACCCACAAACTCAAGGTGAGTTCATACCCCTCTCTTTTCGATTTTCACAAGTTATTATGGAGGAGAATGCAAGTAAAATGTGTAGATCTATGTGTATGTGTATGCTATGTATGATTTCATGTATGTATGTGTGATTTTATGTGCTTATGTGTTGAATATGTAAACAAAAAGGAAAGAAATCTCGAAATCTATGGCCCAAGAAGGAAAAAGAAACATGATCTAAGATGTATTACACTAAACAAGTCAAGAAAATTACCCTCCAAGATTATGATAAACATATTGTAACATAAAACCCATTTTTGGGCTTAACTTGTCAAATAAACAAAAGTTTGGATAAAAATTGCCATTTACGGTTTTCTTAAGGGTCAAAAGAGTCAAAACAGTTAAAATAAGTATTTTTATGAATATTATGCTCTTCAAAGAACTTGAAATGTAAATTGTAGCTTAATGGGCCAATTTTTGGGCTTTTCGGCCCATTAAGCCCAAAATTGCGAAAAACATGATTTTCAAGGGGCTGAAATGATAAATTCCTCAAAACAGTGGATAAAAAGTTAAACAAAACTATTTCAAGGGTTAAAATGCTTTTCTTTCCCAAAAAGGATAAAAAATGTAAAGTTTTTATATTTTGGGCCAAAATTGTAAAAGTTGCAAAAAGTTTGGGCTTTAACCGAAAAACACTTTTCTGGAAGGGCTGAAACTGCCAAGGAATAAGTTTTAAGTTAAAAATATCAATTGAACAAGTCTATGGGTGAAAGGTGTCAAGAAAATGGTTTAAGGGCTTAAAATGTCTTTTGTATATATAAAGGACTAAAATTGTTATTTTTATTAAAGAAGGGCTGAAAAGGGTCAAACCAACATTCTGAACCAATTATTTTATTTTTAAGATAATTGAATGAAAAATACCAAAAACTACAACTCGTGAAAATAGAGAGATGAATATACGTATAAATCCAAATATCGTTATAAACAAATCGACCGGTCTCGTGTCGATACAAAAATAACAATCGTCCAATCAAACCTTCCAACAATTATACAATACCTAAAACAAGTAAACATTCAAAACTTTGGGCTTGAAAGTTCCAACCATGCTTGTTGGGCCTTTGTGACCCATTAACATGATTTTTGGGCCCAAGGGATAATAATAATAAATGTTATTGGGCCTTCTATGACCCAATTTCATATTTAAGGGACCCTCAATGGTTTTTAAGTGCCATTGGGCCTTAGTGGCTCATTAGCATTGCTAGTAAGGTCCAAGTAAATCAAATGCGAAATGGGCCAACGTGTCCGTCGTATACCCAACAGCCTAAAATAACTCACTAAAGTAGCAGGACTTTGTATTCCTCTTCTCCTCGTTTGTTAGGCTTATGTGTAATCAAAGTAAACAAATTCAGGCCGTTAATCAATAGTAATCAATGTTGTTTGGATTAAGTGAGTAATAACAGGCGACACCTCTAAGTGTCGTTCGTAGTCTGTAGTTATAATCAAAGTCTCCTGGAAGGAGAGCGAGAGTTTGTGTATAGATCTATACGGGGGTGACTCCCCCACACCTCAGCTGTTCGCTACAGTTAGACTCGGCCAGTCTAGGGTGACAAAATCTTAAGATCAATCCCGGCGTACGTTAGGTTGCCAAGACAGACGAAATAGTCATTATTATGCATGAGTTATAACGACTCACATAATTAATTAATCCAATACCATCCGAGTAATCAAGGAAGAGTAATCAAAATCATTCGTTTTGGCGGTATAGCAAATTGCAAAACAATTATATTTTATGTTATCGGAAAACATCGGGTTTTTCGAGGAAATCAACACCACTCGCTCGTATTTTTCTATAACTATAATACAAAACTCCCTTTTATACACGTTTTGAAATCATTCATGCATCAACTTATGGATCTTCACACTTTGGTAAACAATTGTCTTTTCAGAAAATATCGGATTTTCTGGGTTTTATAAACTACACAAATCATTTTTATCACAACCCTGCTTATGAACTCACCAACATTTCATATGTTGACCGTTTTCAAAATAACTTGTATTCTCTGGTAACAGGTAAGCTGAAGGGTAATATCAAGTAGGTTAGGATGTTATGTTTTGAAAACTCTCAAACAATTTATGTTATGAATGTGTAATATTTAAAACAATGTACTGGATGTGAACAATATCAATCGTAATGTGTTGATGCATGGTGATGTTTATGTTATGATTCATGTATATTCATTGTGATGCTTATGTTATGATTCATGTATATTCATTGTGATGATATTCAATTTAAGTCATGCGAGCCCTCGGACGTTTCCACCGTCTGGTTTCGGGGGTGTGACAGGTTGGTATCAGAGCTCTGTTTATAGTGAACTGGCATATCTAACCACACATTGATATGCAACTATAAACCAAAGAGGGACTAAAACAACTCTGAACAAAACAAAATAAAACACAACGATAAAAACACCTTTACTTGTGTGATATAGGAAAAAGAACATAATACCAATTCAAATAAGATAATGCTGACATCTCGGTTAAGTCGGGATTGTTCATGGTTGTAGTAAGGGGTGAATGTAGCCTGATCAACTACATTTTCTTCGAAGTACAACTATCAGATGCCTCGGTAAAAACCTCGATGGACGGTAAACCTAAAAACATACCCCTTGTTACCAAGAAAAGAACATCAACTCGAATTACATAATAACTAAGACATCTTAGGAGTAATAATAGTTTATTCATATACCTCCTCTCAGTCGCAAAGGAAGGAGAACACCAAGGCATTCAGTTTCATTAGGTCTTAGTGGCCCACGGGATGATCGTGGATGAGCCTGAGGGAGATCAGGGAGGAGCCCACGGCATGGGGCCCGACGAGTACACGGACACAGACTACGAGTTTGATGGGACCGACGACGACATGGATGAAGAACAAGACTTAGGCAAGGATTCTGCCACATCACCTACCAGTGAGATGCAGCAGGACCACCCCGCCTCACCAGGGAATCCCGCGAGGGAGAATCGCTCTCCGGAAGCTGAGATTGCTGCTCTGCGGCAACAGCTATTCGCCATGGAAGCACGAGCGGTGCAAGCTGGATAGGAAAGAGATGAAGTCATTGGAGAAATGACTGAGATGGCCCAATTGTTGGCACAACACTTCGGTATATGACCTTACTACCGCAGTCGAGCGCTCCTTAGAGTGTTAGGACTAGTCATATCTATCCTTAGTATTATGATTATATGAGCTATGCTATGTACCATCGACTCTACGTTTAAGTGATTACACTACTCATAGAGTCGTTACGCTGCCGAACTTGCACCACTTATGTATGCTCCTTCGAGCAAATTTTCATGTAACAAAAATGCGGATAATATTAATGGAAAATTTTATGTGTTATATTGTGATGTTGTTATCTGTTATGTGTTATGTATCCATGATTGTATGATAACATGCGGAACCACTTAAGTATACACCATACACCTAGTTTATAGGACCACAATCTCACAAAAATCATAGGCGCTTAACATCTTTCCGTTCAATGACAGAAAGATGACCCAACTACCAACCCGTGGAAACCCTAGACCAACCACACCCAAAGTCAACTCAGCTGCATTCCAAGCAGCTGTATCTGTTGCGGTTACTGCGGCCATGGCGCAAATCCACCAAGGGAACAATGGTGGAGTCAATGGACAAGGAGATGGAAGTTCGAACAACGGAATAAATCAAGGACCTACCAAGACATGCTCCTACAAGGATTTCACCAACGCCAAGCCACGAACCTTTAATGGCACAGGTGGAATGATAACCCTAAAGAGATGGATGGAAAAGGTGGAATCAGTATTTGAAATATGTGAATGCCCCGAGGAGGTGAAAGTGAAGTTTGCCGCATGCACATTTGTTGACCAGGCTCTCACCTGGTGGAATGGACATGTAGATGCCATGACTCTCCCTGTAGCCAACGCTATGCCGTGGGCGGAGTTGAAAGAAATGCTGATGGCCAAGTACTGCCCACGAGGCGAAATTCAGAAAATGGAGCAAGAGCTGTGGAATCTCACCGTCCGAAACTCTGATATAGATGCATGATCACTTCAGAGGGAAAGAAGATCGAACGATTCATCTGGGGATTAACCTCCCCAATTCAAGGAAATGTGATAGCTGCAAATCCTGAAACCTTCGACAGTGCCAAGAGGTTGGCTAAGAAACTGTACGACCACAACAACAAGAAGGGCGAGAAGCCAGTGGAAACTGAAGGCAAGAAGGAGAGTGACAATAAGAAGGGAAAGAACAACAAGAGAAAAGGGTGACAAGGCTCAGAGTCGTCAAAGAAACAACCAACAGTGACAGTCAATGCTACAACCACCCAAGTTCCCTCCACACCACATGCTCCCGTCTCAGCTAATCCAAGTACCCATAGGCAGTATTCCGGGAATCTCCCAAAGTGCAACAAGTG
Organism: Lactuca virosa; assembly: GCF_052849685.1. Classification (NCBI taxonomy): domain Eukaryota; kingdom Viridiplantae; phylum Streptophyta; class Magnoliopsida; order Asterales; family Asteraceae; genus Lactuca; species Lactuca virosa. The sequence continues at coordinate 259,582,758 of NC_136434.1, forward strand.
CAGTCTTCATCATAATGGCGAATGCAGAGAGATGCATTGTACCAATTGCAATCGGAAGGGTCACACGGCAAAATATTGCAGGACCTATCCTCCATAAAACCAACAACAAGGAAACAACAACAACCTTGGGAATGGAGGAACAGGAAGAGTGCTGACCATGGGTCAGGGAGAAGCGATTCAGGATCCCGCTGTTGTCACCGGTACGTTTCTCCTAAACCACACTTATGCATGCATCCTATTTGATACTGGGGCAGAACAAAGTTTTGTGAGTAATAAATTTAAACACTTGTTAAAACAACCACCTCAGAAGCTTAATGAAACCTTTACGGTGGAAATGGCTAATGGGAAAACATAATCCACTGGGGAAATCTACATCGGATGTACCCTGGCCTTAAATCATCACGTCTTTCAAATAAACTTAATGCCTGTTTCCATTAGGAGTTTTGATGTGATTATCGGCATGGACTGGTTAAGCCCCCACCATGCTGAAATTATGTGTCACGAGAAGGCCGTTCGCCTTTACCTCCCAAATCACGAAACCCTAATTATATACGGAGATAAACCCAGCACGAACCTTCATCTTATCTCGTGCATTAAGGCACAAAAGTATCTACGAAAGAAGGACTTGACGTTTCTAGCTCATATAGTGGATAAGTCCAAAGAAGAGATCAATATTCAAAACATCCCTGTGGCTTGCGATTTCCCGGATGTCTTTCCGGAGGATCTTCCGGGGATACCCCCAGAAAGACAAGTCGAATTTCGAATTGATCTAGTGGCAGGAGCTACTCCCATCGCCAAATCACTCTACAGATTGGCTCCTGCGGAGATGCAAGAGTTGTCCAGTCAACTCAACGAACTTTTGGACAAAGGATTCATCCGACCCAGTTTATCACATTGGGGAGCTCCGGTTCTCTTTGTTAAGAAGAAAGATGGTACCTTTAGGATGTGTATTGACTACAGGGAACTTAATAAGCTCACTATCAAAAACCGCTATCCACTTCCAAGAATCGACGATCTATTTGACCAACTCCAAGGAGCAAGTCACTACTCTAAGATAGATCTGCGATCTGGATACCACCAACTCAAAGTCCGGGAGGAGGATATCCCCAAAACCGCCTTCCGAACTCGTTATGGACATTATGAATTTGTCGTAATGCCCTTCGGTCTAACGAATGCCCCTGCCGCATTCATGGACCTAATGAATCGAATCTACCGACCATTCCTCGATAACTTTGTCATCGTTTTCATCGACGATATCCTCGTCTATTCTCGAAGCGAAGAAGAACACGACCGACATCTCCGACAAATCCTGGAAACCCTGCGAACCGAAAGGTTCTACGCAAAACTCTCTAAGTGTAAGTTTTGGCTCCGTAGTGTGAACTTTTTGATGGGTTTTCAGCATTCTAACACTCCTATGGTGTACATGCAACCCTAGAAACCTTGGATCTATGTTTGACTATGATACATGCAAATAATTATTTTTCCAAGGTTCTTATCCTATCTAGCATGGCATGGGGAACTTGAATCAAATAAAGTTAGTAGAATTACTTACCTTGTAGTTGTAATTGATTGCTTGGAGTTTTAGAGCCTAGCACCAATAGTGTGGATGCCTCAAATGGAAATCACAAATCACCACAAACTTGGAACTTTGAGAGAATAGTAATCACCTTCTTGAAATCGGCCCTCTTACTTTACTCACCACAACTCGTGTGATTTCAAGAACCAAAGCCTCCTTTATATAGTGTGGTGGATTAGGGTTACATTCATGTAAACCCTAATACCCATGTCTTTTCATTTCCATGAGATCCATGGGTTAAAGCTCCATAGAGTATCCATGGACTTTCCATGCAAGCCTAGCCCATTCCAAATAAGCATTAGCCCACACTATATAAATACAAGAGCCCATATTTAATTAGTCATACTTTTGATCTCTAAATTAATTCTAGATTAATTATAGATCAATACTAATTAAATAATATGATTTTATATTAATATATTAGGACTTATAATATATTAATAAATCATAACTTATACTATTCTCAAACGATTATCCATAAATTGTTCGGGTGAAGTGCAACCCAAATGGACCATGCTGGGTCGGGTCAAGTACATACCAAATATAGTTATGGACTTAGACACTATATCCAACAGTCTCCCACTTGGATAAGTCTAATAACTATAGTTACAAGTATGACTTCAGGAACCGATCAACAATCGTAGCTCTTTAAACTCTGTTGAACTATGAAGCGCCATTTTAGATAAGTGATCATATAATCCTCTGTTCTAGATATCAGCCGGACAAATACATGGAACATGGTCTTGCTTATTGTCCATCATTTGTTTCCCGATTTCCGATTTGGTTGACATAGAACTTAACTGAACACATCAATTTAGTTCTGACCGGGCCCGATACATAGGTCAAAACAAAATCATCGAGGGGCCCAGATATCGCTTCTAATCCTAGAAGGAACAGATAAACTTCGACTCATATGTTTGCTCTACTACTTGTTCAATTACACACAAAAGCACGGTTTATAACATCGAGTTACCAATGCGTTTTCGTGCAATCAATACATAACCAACTCATAGGCAACAAATCATATCTCTAGGTTTGAAGACTTATATGATATTACCATCTCACGATCAATCGAGATAAATTCCATGAAGTGATACAAGTGAGCGTGGGTTGAATCCAATACTCAGAACTTATGAGCACTCATGAGTGTTGTAGCCCCGCTTTGTCTAACATCTTAGACCTCTACAAGCCAACCCATGACAGTCTTGATTCATATCTACTTCCAACATATGAACGACTGTGGAGAGTTTGAATAATATGATATAAACCATAACATAATTATTCTAGAAGTCAAAACATGCAAAAAGAAATAATAGTAAACGATTGACAAGAGATAGCAACACTTTACTCATAAATAACAGCTTTTATTTATCATCAAATGTCAATTACATTTTACAAATTTCAAGATTATCTAACTACTAAAACTAATATCATCCTTCAGCCCTATGCTCCGAGCATGCTGGAGATGCTTAGCCCGAGTCAGTCCTTTCGTGAGGGGATCTGCTGGGTTCTCATCCGATGATACCCTCTTTGCCACGAGGATTCCTTCTTCTATTCGATGTCTAATGAAGTGATATTTTCTGTCAATGTTTCTGGATCTCCCATGATCTCTTGGTTCCTTGGCTAAGGCAACCGCACTATTGCTGTCATAGAGAATCTCCATTGGCTCCTTTATAGCTTGTACAACTCCAAGGTCTCCGATGAAGTTCTTTAGCCATATAGCCTCCTTTGCTGCCTCTCTTGCTGCTATATACTCTGATTCACAAGTGGAATCAGCCACTATCTCCTGCTTGGAACTTTTCCAAGTAATTGCCCCTCCGTTTAGAGTAAAGACCCAGCCCGACTGAGAGCGGAAATTATCCCTGTCAGTCTGAAAGCTAGCATCACTGTACCCTACAACTCTCAAGTCCTCACTGCCACCGAGGGTAAGGACCCAGTCCTTAGTCCTCCGTAGGTACTTGAGGATATTCTTTACCGCAGTCCGGTGTGCCTTGCCAGGGTTCCCCTGATACCTGCTAACCATGCTCAAAGCAAAGGCTAAATCAGGTCGAGTACACGTGATAGCATACATGATCGATCCTACAGCTGAAGCATAAGGTATTCGACTCATTTCTGCTATCTCAGCCTCAGTACTAGGGCTTTGTGTCTTACTCAATCTGGCGTTACTCTAGATGGGTAACTCTCCTTTCTTGGAGTTATGCATGTTGAAACTTTTCAACACTTTGTCCACATATGTGCTTTGACTAAGTCCAATTAGTCTTTTACTCCAGTTTCTCAAAATCCTTATCCCTAGGATATAGGTAGCTTCTCCAAGGTCCTTCATAGCGAAACACTTCCCAAGCCAGGACTTTACTTCCTGCAGGGTTGGGATGTCATTTCCTATGAGTAGTATGTCATCCACATACAGTACCAAAAAGCTGACTATACTCCCACTAGCCTTGATATAGACACAAGATTCATCTTCACTCCTTGAAAAGCCAAATTCTTTGTTTTTCTCATCAAAGCAAAGATTCCATCTGCGAGGTGCCTGTTTTAATCCATAAATGGATTTCTCGAGCTTACACACTCTACTGGGGTACTCTGTACTGACAAAACCCTCTGGCTGAACCATGTAAACATCTTCAGCCAACTTTCCATTAAGGAAAGCGGTTTTGACATCCATTTGTCATATTTCGTAATCATGAAATGCAGCAATGGCTAACAGAACCCTAGTAGACTTAATCTTGGCCACTGGTGAAATGGTCTCATCATAATCAACTCCCGGAGTTTGAGAATAACCCTTTGCAACCAGTCGTGCCTTATAAGTGTGTACATTACCATCCATGTCGGTCTTCTTCTTGAAGATCCATTTGCACCCAACTATCTTACGATCAGGTACATTGTCAACCAAGTTCCAAACTTGATTGTCATACATGGACTGTATCTCGCTATCCATAGCCTCTTTCCATTTAGCAGCCTCAGGGCCTGCCATGGCTTCCGTGTAGCTATTAGGCTCATCCAGATTTACCAGTGTGTTATCACTGATAAGTGTCTCACCTTCTGCAGTAATATGAAAACCATAATAATGCTCAGGTGCATTCCTAACTCTGGTGGAACGCCTCAGAGGTATAGATTCTTCAGTCGGCTCAACAGGAGTTTCCTCCTCAGATTGAGGGCTAGGGTTTGAGGTTCCTTCACCACTTGACTCTTGAATTTCCTCAAGGTCAATTTGCCTCCCACTGTCTCCTTGGCTCATGAATTCTCTCTCTCGAAAGAATCCTCTTCTTGCTACAAAGACCACATTATCATTGGGTCTGTAGAAGATGTAACCAAAGGATTTCTGTGGGTAGCCGATGAAAATACACCTTTCGCTTCGGGGTTCGAGCTTATCGTGAGTCTCGCGTCTCACGATAGCCTCGCAATCCCAAATCTTGATGTGGTCTAGATTGGGAACTTTTCCAGTCCACACCTCGTGAGGTGTTTTGGCAACCTTCTTTTTAGGGACTAGATTAAGGATATGGGCGGCAGTCTCTAAGGCATACCCCCAAAATGAGATTGGTAGCGAAGCTCGACTCATCATGGAATGAACCATGTCCAACAAGGTCCGATTGCGCCTCTCAGCTACACCATTCAACTGTGGTGTCCTAGGAGGTGTCAATTGTGAGACAATCCCACATTCCTTAAGATAGTCAAGGAACTCAGTACTAAGATACTCACCACCACGATCGGATCGAAGCATCTTAATGTTCCTGGCCAACTGATTCTCCACTTCTTTCTTAAACTCTTTGAATTTCTCAAAGGTTTCTGACTTATGCTTGATTAGGTAGACATATCCATATCTACTAAAATCATCAGTAAAAGTCACATAGAACCGATTAGCATCTCTTGTGGCGGTTCTGAAGGGTCCACACACATCCGTGTGTATGAGGTCCAACAAACCTTCACCCCTAGCACAAGTGCCAGTAAAAGGTGACTTTGTCATTTTACCAAGCAAACAAGATTCACAACTATCATCTGACTTTAGGTCAAATGACTCCAAGACTCCATCCTTTTGGAGTTGGCCTATGCGTTTCTTGCTTACATGTCCAAGACGACAATGTCAGATGCTTTATCTAAGCTAGTGGAAGAGTTAATACACAATACATTATTTCCTAGATTATCTACAACAGATACAGTTTCATACACGTCATCACAAGGTAATGCTTTAAAATAAAGAATATTATTAAAGAAAGCATCAATACTACCATTATTATTATCAAAATAAAAGGTAAAACCTTGTTTATACAATGCATGAAAGGAAATAACATTTCTTGCCATTTCTGGTGAATAATAACATTTATTCAAATCTAATGTAAACCCACTATTTAGCACTAAGGAATAAACTCCTATCTTGGTGGCAGGTGAAGCTTTCATGTTTCCCATGATCAAGTTTATCTTTCCCTGCTCCACATTCTCACTTCTTTTTAGTCCCTGCAAATCACAACATATGTGAATACCACAACCTATATCAAGGACCCAAGACTTAGAATGAGGTGAGTTATTAGACAATATAGTGTATATACCTGCATGGTTGGGTTTTACTTTCCCATCCTTCAAATCTTGCTGGTGCTTTGGGCAGTTTTGCTTCCAGTGCGACTTTTCATGGCAATAGAAGCATTCAGCCTCATTAGGGTTAGCAGAAGGAGTGACAAAACCTTTCTTGGTTTTGCTTGAAGAGGAGCCTTCAAGGGTCTTACCCTTGGTACCCTTAGAAGGGTTCTTTCTCTTCTTCCCTTTGCCATGCCCGATTGCCAAGACTGGGATGCCGAGGATCACAAAACAAGGTGTGAAGTAACCATGCAAATTACTTGGTACCCTTAATGTATTACCCCTCAATCGATGTGCCGGTTAACCACACACGCTCCATCGATACTATGATAAACATTAAGTCACCCTTTACCTACCTTGTTAAGTTCAAGTTAGTGTGCCGGTTAACCACACACGCTCCACTAACGACTTAAACAAAGTGTAAAGTGTAATTTCATGGATTAGCACCTTATTCACATTTTCCTAAAATAACTAAGATTGGGAATTCAATAAAGTTTAGTTACTTTAGTATTATCATTATACTTTTAATGAGAATTTATAAGTCCTTGTCCTACCCGTTCGGCTAACGACCCTCCACCGATCAAGGAAGCGGTGGGTGAGAGTGGACACCCATTAAGTTGCCATTTTAGAGGCAACAACCTTATACCCCCCTTATAGACCGGCTTCGTGAATGAGGCATACTAGCGGTAACACGACTAGATCTTATACATATATAAATATTATTAAACTTATAATATTATAAAGTATAAGGGTTGAATTTTAACGTTTAAAATTCTAGGGGTTGGAACTAAAGTTTTTAATATGACTTTACATGTTCCAAAACTTGAGGGCAAGTTTTGTAAACTTTCAAAACTTTTTATTTCTCATAACTTATGAGTTAATGGTTATAAAAAATGAAGACTCTTCATTTTTTGTAACATATGTGTTCTTTTAATGGTTATTTATAAATGTGACTTTTGGTTATCCATAACTTAAGAACTAGTTATGGACTCCATTAAAACACATAAAGATCAAGAATTAATCTAATCAATTATTAGCACATAATTTATATGATCTTCTAAACTCATATGTTTATGAATGTTCATATAAAAAATTTCAAGAATTGTAAGTACATATACAAAACTTGAAATTTTGATACGAGCTTTTGAACAAAACTTCGATTTTCAAGTTTTTTTTTTTTTGCATCAAGTATCAAATAAACAAACCAGGCTCTGATACCACTGATGGGTTTTCAGCTTTCTAACACTCCTATGGTGTACATGCAACCCTAGAAACTTTGGATCTATGTTTGACTATGATACATGCAAATAATTATTTTTCCAAGGTTCTTATCCTATCTAGCATGGCATGGGGAACTTGAATCAAATAAAGTTAGTAGAATTACTTACCTTGTAGTTGTAGTTGATTGCTTGGAGTTTTAGAGCCTAGCACCAATAGTGTGGATGCCTCAAATGGAAATCACAAATCACCACAAACTTGGAACTTGAGAGAATAGTAATCACCTTCTTGAAATCGGCCCTCTTACTTTACTCACCACAACTCGTGTGATTTCAAGAACCAAAGCCTCCTTTATATAGTGTGGTGGATTAGGGTTACATTCATGTAAACCCTAATACCCATGTCTTTTCATTTCCATGAGATCCATGGGTTAAAGCTCCATGGAGTATCCATGGACTTTCCATGCAAGCCTAGCCCATTCCAAATAAGCATTAGCCCACACTATATAAATACAAGAGCCCATATTTAATTAGTCATACTTTTGATCTCTAAATTAATTCTAGATTAATTATAGATCAATACTAATTAAATAATATGATTTTATATTAATATATTAGGACTTATAATATATTAATAAATGATAACTTATACTATTCTCAAACGATTATCCATAAATTGTTCGGGTGAAGTGCAACCCAAATGGACCATGCCGGGTCGGGTCAAGTAAATACCAAATATAGTTATGGACTTAGACACTATATCCAAGACTTTTTAGGTCATGTTGTTAGTCAAGAAGGGATACATGTGGATCCTTCTAAAGTCAAAGCCATCGAAGGATAGGCGATCCCAACAACACCCACCAAAATTCGTCAATTCTTAGGTCTCGCAGGCTACTACAGGAGGTTCATTCAGAACTTCTCCAAAACAGCCAAGCCAATTACCTTGCTTACACAAAAGGGCGTACCCTTCGAATGGACAGATAAGCAAGAAGCTGCATTTCGAACTCTGAAGCAAGCACTCTGCAGTGCGCCGGTACTATAACTACCAGAAGGAACAGAAGACTTTGTAGTTTACTGTGATGCGTCGAATCAGGGTTTAGGCTGTGTACTCATGCAGCGTGGAAAGGTGATAGCTTATGCGTCCCGGCAACTAAAGACACATGAGGTGAATTATACCACCCATGATCTGAAATTAGGAGCTGTGGTCTTCGCCCTGAAGATTTGGAGGCACTACCTTTATGGTACCAAGTGCACCGTTTTCACCGACCACAAGAGTCTCCAACACATCTTAAGTCAAAAGGAGTTAAACATGAGGTAACGAAGATGGGTTGAGTTGCTGAACGATTACGAGTGCGAAATCAAGTACCACCCAGGTAAAGCTAACGTAGTAGCTGATGCCTTGAGTCGGAAGGATTACTCAAATCGTCGTTTGAAGACTCTCTCCATAACCATCCAATCCCACCTGACCTCGCAAATCAGAGCAGCCCAGTCGGATGCCATGAAGGCAGAAAACAGAACGAGCGAAGCGTTACGTGGAATGGAAAAGAATTTCGAAGTGAATGAGGACGGAGCATATTACTTCATGAACCGCATTTGGGTCCCTAAACTTGGGGGATTCAGAGAAGCAGTCATGAATGAAGCCCAGAAAACACGATACTCCGTCCATCCGGGTTCAGATAAAATGTACTTGGATATCAAGCAACATTATTGGTGGCCTAACATGAAGGCAGAAATTGCCACTTACGTTAGCAAATGCCTCACATGTGCTAAAGTAAAGGTGGAATATCAGAAGCCCTCGGGATTATTACAGCAACCAGTAATTCCCGAGTGGAAATGGGAAAGGATTACTATGGACTTTGTGACCAAACTACCCAAGTCGACTGATGGTTTGGATACCATATGGGTAATAGTTGACAGATTAACAAAATCCGCTCATTTCCTGCCAATAAGAGAATCATACAAGATGGAGCGTCTGACAAGGATCTATATCAAGGAAATCGTGAGACTCCATGGAGTGCCAATATCTATCATCTCAGATAGAGATAGTATGTTTACGTCACGCTTTTGGCAATCGCTTCAGAAAGCTATGGGAACGCAACTCGACATGAGCACTGCCTACCACCCACAAACGGACGGGCAAAGCGAGCGAACCATTCAAACACTAGAAGACATGCTTCGCGCATGCGTGATAGACTTTGGAAAGTCGTGGTATATCCACTTGCCTTTCATCGAATTCTCGTACAATAACAGTTATCACTCAAGCATCAAAGTCGCTCCTTTCGAGGCATTGTACGGGCGTAAATGTAGATCACCGTTGTGTTGGGCTAAGGTAGGAGACACTCAGTTAGCAAAAGGACAAACATCAGACAATGCACTAACGGGACCAGAAATCATACGCGAGTCGACCGAGAAGATAATTCAGATCAGGGCCCGACTGCAATCATCACGAGACAGACAAAAGAGCTACGCCGATAAGCGGCGAAAGCCCTTGGAATTTAGAGTCGGGGATAGGGTGTTATTAAAGGTCTCTCCCTAGAAGGGGGTGATTCGTTTTGGGAAGCGGGGAAAACTAAACCCTCGATACATTGGACCCTTCGAGATTCTTTCCCGAATCGGTCCAGTGGCTTATAGACTGCAGCTACCCGCTGAGCTCAGCAGTGTACACCCCGTGTTCCATGTTTCCAATTTAAAGAAGTGCTTATCCGACGAGACTCTCGTCATTCCATTAGAAGAAATCGAAATCAATGAGAATCTCCTGTTTATAGAGGAACCAGTCGAAATCATAGACAGGGAGGTGAAGCGTACTAAGCAAAGTCGCATTCCGATTGTGAAAGTTTGATGGAATGCAAGACGCGGACCAGAGTTCACATGGGAATGTGAAGACCAAATGAAGCAGAAGTACCCTCACCTATTCTCGCATTCTCAAATCTAGCTTTCAAAAGAATTTCGGGTCGAAATTCCCTCTAACGGGGGGATGATGTCACAACTAGGAATTCTGATACGCTGTAAACACTTAACAAAGAGTGACATTGTAGTTAAACTTGAGAACATGTATTGTGTTAAATCAATTACAACAAAATTCCTATACAAGCATTCAAATAGTCAACAAAGGTTGGAAACCCTAAAAATCTTGATTTAAGTTTATTTTTGGATTAGGATTTTCTTATTGGGCCTAATGGACCAATAAGCTTCCAATTTGACTATTTTGGACTTAGAACTCGTAAATGGGCCCTAATTGGACCCATATGCATGAAACTTAATATTTTGGGCCTTATAAGCCTAAAATGAACTAGGTTATATTCAATGGGCCTTATTGGGCCATCACAAATCTAAATAGCCCTAATGGGCCATAAAAATCATTCCTTGATTTATTTTGGGCCGTGAACCCTCTCCAAAGACCAATTGGGCCAAAAATCATCTAATTGGACCATAATATGGGCTTAAGCACAAAAAGGCCAAATTTCTTTTCTTTCTTCTCCCTCTCTCGGCCCAAACCACAAAACATGGGGAGGAAGAGTTGACTTTCCTACATGCCACCTCACAATTATACATGGGATATCCATGCAAAGTAACCACTAAACAATACTCAATCCCATACATCCATGCAACTCTCTCTCTTCTCCTCTCTTTTTCTTCTTCGGCCGAGAACACAAAGGGAAAGACACACCTCACAAATTCTCTCCAAACACTCTCAAAGAACACTCTTGCTTCTCCATCAAAAATTTCGAGATTTAAGAGCTTTCAAGAAGGATTTTCCATAAGAGACATCATCTTAGGTAAGTTGATGCTTGGATCCATAATCTAGACTCTTTGTTTTATCGAAAATCTCTCCTTAACTCATACAAAATTCGTGATCTAGCCTCTTAGAACTCATCTAAGCCAAAGAACCTCCAAGAAGCTTGCTAGGCCGAGAATAGCATCAAACTTCTTCCATTCTTCTTCAAAACCAAACCCACAAACTCAAGGTGAGTTCATACCCCTCTCTTTTCGATTTTCACAAGTTTTTATGGGGGATAATGCAAGTAAAATGTGTAGATCTATGTGTATGTGTATGCTATGTATGATTTCATGTATGTATGTGTGATTTTATGTGCTTATGTGTTGAATATGTAAACAAAAAGGAAAGAAATCTCGAAATCTATGGCCCAAGAAGGAAAAGAAACATGATCTAAGATGTATTACACTAAACAAGTCAAGAAAATTACCCTCCAAGATTATGATAAACATATTGTAACATAAAACCCATTTTTGGGCTTAACTTGTCAAATAAACAAAAGTTTGGGTAAAAATTGCCATTTACGGTTTTCTTAAGGGTCAAAAGAGTCAAAAAAGTTAAAATAAGTATTTTTATGAATATTATGCTCTTCAAAGAACTTGAAATGTAAATTGTAGCTTAATGGGCCAATTTTTGGGCTTTTCGGCCCATTAAGCCCAAAATTGCGAAAAACATGATTTTCAAGGGGCTGAAATGATAAATTCCTCAAAACAGTGGATAAAAAGTTAAACAAAACTATTTCAAGGGTTAAAATGCTTTTCTTTCCCAAAAAGGATCAAAAATGTAAAGTTTTTGGATTTTGGGCCAAAATTGTAAAAGTTGCAAAAAGTTTGGGCTTTAACCGAAAAATACTTTTCTGGAAGGGCTGAAACTGCCAAGGAATAAGTTTTAAGTTAAAAATATCACTTGAACAAGTCTATGGGTCAAAGGTGTCAAGAAAATGGTTTAAGGGCTTAAAATGTCTTTTGTATATATAAAGGACTAAAATTGTTATTTTTATTAAAGAAGGGCTGAAAAGAGTCAAACCAACATTTTGAACCAATTATTTTATTTTTAAGATAATTGAATGAAAATACCAAAAACTACAACTCGTGAAAATAGAGAGATGAATATACGTATAAATCCAAATATCGTTATAAACAAATCGACCGGTCTCGTGTCGATACAAAAATAACAATCGTCCAATCAAACCTTCCAACAATTATACAATACCTAAAACAAGTAAACATTCAAAACTTTGGGCTTGAAAGTTCCAATCATGCTTGTTGGGCCTTTGTGACCCATTAACACGATTTTTGGGCCCAAGGGATAATAATAATAAATGTTATTGGGCCTTCTATGACCCAATTTCATATTTAAGGGACCCTCAATGGTTTTTAAGTGCCATTGGGCCTTAGTGGCCCATTAGCATTGCTAGTAAGGTCCAAGTAAATCAAATGCGAAATGGGCCAACGTGTCCTTCGTATACCCAACAGCCTAAAATAACTCACGAAAGTAGCAGGACTTTATATTCCTCTTCTCCTCGTTTGTTAGGCTTATGTGTAATCAAAGTAAACAAATTCACGTTGTTAATCAATAGTAATCAATGTTGTTTGGATTAAGTGAGTAATAACGGGCGACACCTCGAAGTATCGTTCGTAGTCTGTAGTTATAATCAAAGTCTCCTAGAAGGGGAGCGAGAGTTTGTGTATAGATCTATACGGGGGTGACTCCCCCAAACCTCAGCTGTTCGCTACAGTTAGACTCGGCCAGTCTAGGGTGACAAAATCTGAAGATCAATCCCGACGTACGTTAGGTTGCCAAGACAGACGAAATAGTCATTATTATGCATGAGTTATAACGACTCACATAATTAATTAATCCAATACCATCCGAGTAATCAAGGAAGAGTAATCAAAATCATTCGTTGTGGCGGTATAGCAAATTGAAAAACAATTATATTTTATGTTATCGGAAAACATCGGGTTTTTCGAGGAAATCAACACCACTCGCTCTTATTTTTCTATAACTATAATACAAAACTCCCTTTTATACACGTTTTGAAATCATTAATGCATCAACTTATGGATCTTCACACTTTGGTAAACAATTGTCTTTTCAGAAAATATCGGATTTTCTGGGTTTTATAAACTACACAAATCATTTTTATCACAACCCTGCTTATGAACTCACCAACATTTCATATGTTGACCGTTTTCAAAATAACTTGTATTCTCAGGTAACAGGCAAGCTGAAGGGTAATATCAAGTAGGTTAGGATGTTATGTTTTGAAAACTCTCAAACAATTTATGTTATGAATGTGTAATATTTAAAACAATGTACTGGATGTGAACAATATCAATTGTAATGTATTGATGCATGGTGATGTTTATGTTATGATTCATGTATATTCATTGTGATGATATTCAATTTAAGTCACGCGAGCCCTCGGACGTTTCCGCCGTTTGGTTTCGGAGGTGTGACAAAACAGTTGTAACTGACGTTATCCCATATTTCCAAGATACCATCGCAAATGTCGTAAAATGGCGATATATGTATTTTATATCGTTTTTACCCTTTTGTTCAACGGGTTACAAAGGGGTAAAGTTTCATAAACTATATGTGTAAAGTTTCGATAAAAATGGACATTTTGTATTTTACATATATATATATATATATATATATATATATATATATATATAATGTAGTGATTATCAAAATGTTGTTCGTGAAATCATACGCGATTGGTAGTAAACTATTTCATGTATTTAACGCTTTTCGTAAAAATATCGTACTTAAAATGTTCGCGTTATAACGAAAATATTATTGCTTTTTACTTGTATTCCGTCCCCTAAAATATAGAAAAAGTCTTTAAAATGTAGGGGTATGAACTCACCTTAAGCGTAGTCGCGTGTGGATAATGAGATAAAAACGGCGATCTTCGAGTTTAGAACAAGGAAAGATAATCGTATCCTAATAGTTTGAAAACATAATTATGTGTTAACTTGTTGAACTAATCATGAAATATATTGGTAATAACATTAGATTATTAGGGGACTTACTATGATCCTTAAGAAAATCTTGAAGGAAAAATGCTCCAGGGGATACTTGATGGATGAATTTTTGAGAGTAAAATAAGGCTTGATACTTGAGAGAGGATGGATGGGAAATTGTCTACTGGAAATGAAATGGATCCTAATTCATGCCTTATTATGAAGGAAGAGTGAGGTGATAGTGAAGTGATGTTTGCCTTGGCAAAAGAAACTTATCACCTTGGGAAGGAGTTTACTATCAAGTGTTACCACAAGTGGCCAAGTGGGTGATTGGAATAATATTAGCTTAGGAATGGAAATTTGTTTTAAGCTTTACAATTGGCCTAAAATAGGAGTTTAGAGAGTCTTAGGAAAATCCCGACGTCAAAATTTCTCAAAATGACGAAAAAGTCCAAAATGGACAAAATTCCGGAATGGGGTACGATTTTGCGAGGGTTCCGAAGTCAAATTGCCATTTCCGGAGCCAAAAGATTAATTCTGAAGCTAGTCTTCAATTTTTGGAGTCAAGGTGCGGAGTCAGCAGGTCCGGAGTCGGTTTGGTCTTCTGAGATTGCAAGGTTTCCGGGGCATGCGAGATCTTCCCGTGCATGCGAAGTTCCGAAGCAATTCAGCAGTTCCGGAGCGAAACTTTCTGGAGCGAAAATTTCCGGAGTGAACTATTCCGGAGTGAGAGAGTTCCGAAGCCAAAAGGGTTTCCAAGATGCGAAATTGTCCGGTTCCTGAGAAGGTATTCCGGACTAAGAGGGTTCCGGACTGAGAAGAGAGGCTCCGGAAATGAATAGTGTATTTCGAAATGAGCTTGTTCTTTTGGATTTTATCCATCCGTTTCAAGCCGTTTTCAACAGAGGAAGGGTTAGGATGATGTTGTTGTTGATGAAATTTTTTTAGAGAGATTTGAATTAGAGTTTTGTAGAGAGATTTGGGAGAGATTTGAGACACGGAGAGAGATTTTTAGAGAGAGAGAGAGTTTAGAGATAGGGTGTTTGTAGTTTTGCTTATGGTTTTGCCCCGAAATGTTAGGATTATGAATTACACTACGCTGCGTTATGAGTGTTCTTTCATCCCAATGATACATAGTTTAAACTTTCCGAGTGATACTTTGTATTAAAATTGTAAGATGTATAATGGAAGACATAAAGTAAGCCCTAAAATAATGGTACTAGATGACTTTGTTTGACTTTGTTTGACCAAAAATTGACGGTTCTCACATCATTCCCCCGTTAGAAGGAATTTCGTTCCGAAATCAGCATTTCGAATGGGTCTTCAAGGATTGGTGAAAAGATGTGGGTACTTTTGTTTCAGTTGATCTTCACGTTCCCAAGTGAATTCAGATCCTCGTTTAGCATTCCAACTGACCTTTACGATGGGTATCCGGCTTTGCTTTTTTCTCTTGATTTCTCGGTCCATGATTTCCATTGGTTCTTCAATGAAGTTGAGACTCTCATTTACCTCGATTTCATCGAGTGGGATAACAAGAGTCTCGTCGGATAAACACTTCTTTAAATTTGATACGTGGAAGGTGGATTGTATGTTATTAAGTTCTTGTGGCAGTCGGAGTTTATAAGCTACCAGACCAATCCTTGCAATAATCTCAAATGGTCCGATATATCTTGGATTCAGCTTCCTACACTTTCCAAAGCGTATCATCCCCTTCTAGGGTGAGACCTTTAATAGAACGTGGTCACCCACCTGGAATTCCAAGGGTTTGCGTCTCTTATCCGCATAGCTCTTTTTCCGGTACCTCGATGCTTTCAGATGTTCATGGATTTGTACGATCTTTTCCGTTGTCTCCCTTATGATCTCGGGGCCAGTAAGAGTGTTGTCCGAAATTTTCCCCTTTGTTAGCTGCGTGTCACCCACTTCAGCCCAACACAGAGGTGATATGCACTTTCGGCCATAAAGGGCTTCGAATGGAGCAACTCCAATGCTAGTGTGATAGCTATTGTTGTATGAGAATTCGACAAGGGGTAAATGGACATCCCAAGCTTTACCAAATTCTATCACGCAAGCTCTCAACATATCCTCCAATGTTTAGATAGTTCTTTCACTCTGCCCGTCGGTCTGTGGGTGGTAGGCCGTACTCATGTCTAACCTAGTTCCCAGGGATTTTTGTAGAGACTGCCAGAATCGTGAAGTGAATCTACTATCTCTGTCGGAGATAATGGATACTGGGACTCCATGCAGTCACACAACTTCTTTGATGTATGTCCTGGTCAGTTTCTCCATCTTTTCCGTCTCCTTTTTTGGCAGGAAGTGTGCGGACTTGGTTAACCTGTCAACGATCACCCAGATGGTGTCGAGTCCACCTGTCGTCTTGGGTAACTTGGTGATGAAGTCCATGGTTATCCGCTCCCACTTCCACTCGAGTATTTCTGGTTGTTGTAGTAAACCCGGGGGCATTTGGTATTCTACATTGACCTTTGCGCAAGTAAGGTACTTCCCACGTAGGTAGTGATATCGACTTTCATGTTCGGCCACCAATAATATTTCTTGAGATCTAAATACATCTTATGTGAACGAGGATGAACGGAGTATCGAGTCTTGTGAGCCTCGTTCATGACAACATCTCTAAATCCTCCGAACTTTGGTGTCCAGATCCGATTCATGAGATAACGAGCTCCATCCCCCTTGACCTCCAGATTTTTCGCCATTCCTATCAAGTATTCTTCGAAGACATTTTCAGGTTTCAAGGCTTCCAGTTGAGCCTCTTTGATCTGAGTGGATAGGTGTTAATGGATAGTTATGGTCAATGACTTTACTCGACGACCTGAGTATTCTTTTCGGCTGAGAGCATCCACTACTACGTTGGCCTTGCCTGGATGATAACGAAGTTCACACTCGTAATCATTTAGTAGCTCCACCCATCGCCGTTGCCTCATGTTTATTTACTTTTGATCGAAAATGTGCTGGAGACTTTTATGGTCAGTGAAGACAGTGCACTTGGTGTCGTAGAGGTAATGCCTCTAGATCTTCAAGGCGAACACTACTGCCACTAGCTCGAGGTCATGTGTTGTGTAGTTCACTTCGTGAGTCGTAGGTTGTCTCGAGGCATAGGCAATGGCCTTTCCCCGTTGCATGAGCACACACCCAACACCCTGATTTGAAGTGTCGCAATAGACCACAAGGTTATCGGTTCCTTCTGGAAGAGATAAGATCGGGGCGCTGCATAGAGCTTATTTCAGTGTCTGGAAAGTAGCTTCTTGTTTTTCCACCCAGTTGAAGGTCCCTCCTTTTTGCGTCAAGCTAGTGAGTGGCTTAGCGATCTTCGAGAAGTTCTAAATAAATCTTCTGTAGTAGCCAACAAGACCTAAGACCTGGCGGATCTCCGTCGGTGTTCTTGGTGCCTTCCACTTCTCGATTGCCTTGATCTTGGAGGGATCCACATGTATTCCCTCTTTGCTGACCACATGACCCAAGAAGTCCACCTCTCGGATCCAAAATTCATATTTGGAAAACTTGGCATATAGCTTTTCCGTCCTTAATGTCTCCAGGATTTGTCGTACGTGGTGGCTGTGCTCCTCCTTACATCTCGAATAGATCAATATGTCATCGATGAATACTATGAAAATTTTATCTAAGTAAGGTAGTCACACTCGATTCATCAAGTCCAGAAACACAGCCGGTGCATTCGTCAATCCGAAGGGCATCACCATGAATTCGTAGTGACTGTAGCGAGCCCGAAATGCCGTTTTGGGAACATCCTCCTCCTGGACACGTAGTTGGTGGTAACCCGACCTCAGATCGGTTTTTGAGAAGTAGCACACCCCCTGAAGTTGGTCGAATAGGTCATCGATTCGGAGTAGGGGATATCGGTTTTTGATAGTGAGTTTGTTCAACTCACGGTAGTCGATACACATGTGAAACGATCAGTCTTCCTTCTTAACGAACAAAACTGGTGCTCCCCAAGGTAAGCAGCTTGGTCGGATAAATCCTTTGTTCAGTAGTTCGTTTAATTGACTGGATAATTCTTGCATTTCGTCCGGATCCAATCGATATGGGGACTTGGCGATGAGGGTGGCTCCATGAATTAAGTCAATGCGAAATTCGACTTGTCGCGTAGGAGGTACTCCCGAAAGGTCTTCGGGAAATACATCAGGAAAGTCTCGGACTTTAGGAATATCTTTGATTTCCTTTACCTCCTTCTTCTTGTCAACAACGTGTGCTAGGAATGCATGGTACTTTTTGTGCAGATAGGTTTGAGCCTTAATGCATGACATGATTTTGAGACTTAGGCTAGGTTTGTCGCCGTAGATGATGAGGGTCTCGTTGTTCGGTAAGTTGAGTCAGATTGCTTTTTCGTAACATAAGATATCGACGTGGTGAGGACTTAACCAATCCATACCAACAATGACGTCGAACTCCTTATTGTAACCGACATTAAATTGATTCGAAATGAATGATTGCTTAGAATTAACGTGCACCTGATGTATACATCTTTAGTGCTTTCAGTTTCACCATTTTCCATTTCTCCTGTAAATATTTCATTGAGTGTTTTGTGGTTTTTAGTTGAATATGTTTTTAAATTTGTGGCTTACGAAACTTCTCTCCGCACCACTATCGAAGAGTACGCATACATAAGAGTTATTGAGAAGGAACGTACCGGTAAGCACCATGCGATCCTTCAGAGCTTCCTCGCGTCCTAATGTCAGAACTCTTCCTGTACCTCCAACATTCCTGTTATTGGCCTTTGGGCATTCCCTCCTGAAGTGCCCCATTTCTCCGCACCCGTAACATGTTCGGCCTATTCCGGTAGATGTGGTTGGGATTGCCTGTTGAGCTGGCTCTTTAAAAAAATGGACAGTGTGTCCTTTCTTGTTGCAGTTTGTGCAGTGCATCTCCCTACAAGCTCCAACATGGTGGAAGTTGCACTTGTTACATTTGGGCAAGGTTCGAGCATATTGTTTTATTGGTGATGGAGTGGCCGGGACAGTGACAACATGCACTGCCACAAATTGTTGTTTCTTGGCGGGGTTGTGCGTTGATTTGCCATTTATTTTGTTCCAAGGTCTCCTCTTGTTGTCACTCCCTTTCACTTGTTCAGGAATGGGTGTCATGAAGCACTGGCGGACTCCATGATCTACGGGCGCTCGTGCCAGACGCTTAGCGCTATCAAAGGTAGTGGGTTTTGAAGCTATTACACTTCCTTGGATCCGGGGAGATAGTCCCCAGAGGTAACATTCTACCTTTTTGCTTTCCAGGGTGACCATCCCAGGACAAAGCACTACTAAGTCACCGAACCTTGTGGTATAACAACCGTCAAATTTAGGTTAAAAATTTAACTTTTATAAAACCATAATTGGGATGTACCAAGTGGTAGTTATCGTAACGAGGTTTCCAAAAATATAAAGAACACTAAAATCCGAGTTATAACGAAGAAGTTATGACCAATCGAAGATCCACGGCAATACCGGTAAAACACTGTAAAGCGTAAAATGGGAAATTCCAATAAAATACTTTTTGGCCTTAAGTATCTAAATGAAAGTCGTAGATATCATTAAACCGTGAACATACATAAAAAGAACGCCCAAATCTGACTTCGTATGAGGAAGTTATGATTTTTCGAAGTTTCGGATATAGCGGTAGACAACTAAAAACTCGAAATAGAGATCGAGCGATTTTTAGCCAACACAACCTAAACGAGAATCGAAGATCTCGTCGATAGTAGTGCAACGGTAAAAAGACAGACAAAAACGGACACCGGATGAAGAAGTTATGGATTTTTAACGGAGTTTTCCTGCCCCGGCCTACTAAAAATAAATATAATAAAATTTAAAATCAAAATTAGCCAAAGAAGTCTAAACGAAAGCTGTAGAGCATAATCTCAGCTTCTCGTCGATATAAAGAACGTCGAAAACGGAGTTCGTATGCGAAAGTTATGAATTTCTGAAGTTCGGGGCACGAACCCCAACACTGTGTCAGAGTTCACGACGTGAAACAGATACAAATATATATTGCTCTCAAAGCTAAAGGCTACACTTCAAGTTATTAAGAAAATATAGGATTTTCTGTAATATCACACGAACATTTTCAAGAAACAATAAACTCACTTTCTAAATTAAATACTTATGAACTCGCGAACTTAAATGTTGATACACTTTCCAAATCACTTGTATTCTCAGGAAACTAATAAACAGGTTCTCGTACAAGTTTTAAGAAGATGGAGCATAGTAGTTTCAAGTCTTTGTTTTGTTATCTACTTTTGAAATCACACTATCTACTTTATGTATTCAATGTAAACACTTTATTATCATTACAATGGTTGTTGTTGCTTTGATTACTATTTTACATTTGTTATGATACTGTACATGACGTCCTCCGCCCCCGAATGTTTCCGCCGTTCAGGTTTGGGGGTGTGACATGTGGTGTATGCTATTATTGTTGGATTAGGTGTCTAAGCCCATAACTATAATTGGTATGTACTTGACCCGAGAGTAGCATGGTCCATTTGGTTGCATATCATCAGGAAAATTTGTTAGGATGCACTTTTGAGAAGAGGTTATTTATGATTTATTAATATATTATAAGTTCTAATATATTAATATGAAATCATATGATTTAATTAGTATTGATCAAGAATTGGTTTGGAATTTCTTATTTTTCTAACACTCCTAAGGTGTACATGCAACCCTAAATACCTTGGATCTATGTTTTCTCTATTATACATGCAAACTTTCATTTTCCAAGGTATTACCCTAACTAGCATACACAACTTTGATACTTGGGTAATAAAACATATTAGATAACGTACCTTTTGTTGTACCTTGTTGCCCTTGATGTATTTGGCCTTTAAGAGCTTAGCACCAATAGTGTGAATGCCTCAAATGGAATCATAAGACATCTAGGACAAAGGATAGCTTGAGAGAGTATTCCTTTTACACAAAATCGGCACATAGTTCTTGAAGAATAGATGCACACGATTTTGGTCATGGAGCAACATATTTATATGTAGGATTCCAAGGGTCATGGGTTAACCCTAATCAATACCCATGGGTTTATGATCCATGGTTCATGTGGCCCAACTCCGACTGTTCATGTGGTCGACCAAGAGGATGCTACTATAAGTACTTCTCGAACTGAAAACCCAAAGAATTTTATGGCGACGGAGGTGTTATCGCCTTAACCAGGTGGTTCGAGAAAACTGAGTCGGTATTCGAAATATGTGCTTGTCCAGAAGAGAATAAAGTCAAATTCGCTACTTGCACTTTTACTGATGGGGCCCTCTCTTGGTGGAACGGCCAGGTCAAATCTCTAACACTCCCCGTGGCTAACACATTGAGATGGTACGACCTAAAAATCTTGATGCTAGCGGAGTATTGCCCAAGGGGCGAAATATAGAAATTGGAGCAAGAACTTTGGAGCCTCACCATGGAAGGTTCCGATATAACCGTTGGGTTTTGAGCATTCTAACACTCCTAAGGTGTACATGCAACCCTAAATACCTTGGATCTATGTTTTCTCTATTATACATGCAAATTTTCATTTTCCAAGGTATTACCCTAACTAGCATACAAAACTTTGATACTTGGGTAATAAAACATGTTAGATAACATACCTTTTGTTGTAGCTTGTTTCCCTTGATGTATTTTGCCTTTAAGAGCTTAGCACCAATAGTGTGAATGCCTCAAATGGAATCATAACACATCTAGTACAAAGGATAGCTTTAGAGAGTATTCCTTTCACACAAAATTGGCACATAATTCTCTAAGAATAGATGCACACGATTTTGGTCATGGAGCAACATATTTATATGTAGGATTCCAAGGGTCATGGGTTAACCCTAATCCATACCCATGGGTTTATGATCCATGGTTCATGTGGCCCAACTCTTTATGTATCCAAACATAAACTTAGTCCAACATGGATCCTAAGCCCAACATATAAATATAACTAATTTACACAATTAGTTCCCATTGACTTAATTAGTCTCTTTTGATCACTAAATTAATTCCAAAACAATTCTTCATCAATACTAATTAAATCGTATGATTTCATATTAATATATTAGAACTTATAATATATTAATAAATCATAAATAACCTCTTCTCAAAAGTCTGTCCTAACAAATTGTCGTGATGATATGCAACCCAAATGGACCATGCTACTCTCGGGTCAAGTACCTACCAATTATAGTTATGGGCTTAGACACCTAATCCAACAATCTCCCACTTAGATAAGTCTAATAACTATTATTGCAACTACGACTCCACAACCCGCCTAGCAATCTTAGCTCTTAAAAGTCGTTGTTGAACTCTGATCTAGTCAATGTCGTGTCCATTAGATAAGGGATCATATATTCCTCCATTCTACAAGATATCATATGGACTGAGACATGGATTATGATCATTCTCTTTGTCCATCTGTTGTTTCCTGATTTCCAATTTATGACGACCGACTAATTGAACAAATCAAATCAGTCCAGGCTCGGCCGAGCACTTAGGGTTGTCTTCACTAAATTATCGAGGGGCCCACAGATATCGCTTTTATCCCTCTAAGGGTAAAAGGAATGGATAAAATTCGACTCAAATGCTTTCTAGTACTTACTCATCAAATCACACACAACGATATGTTTTATAACACCAAGTTACTGGTGCATTTACATATGTCAATGTGCAACCGACTTGTAAATTACAACTCACATGTCTTGGTTTCAAGAATATAAGATATTATCGTCTCACTAATCACTCGTGATAAAATCCATGAAGTGATTCAGATGAGCGTGGGTTGAATCCACTACTCAAATCTTATTCCAGGAGTACTCATGAACACAGTAGCTATGTTTAACACACCTAGACAAAACTACAGACCCATTCATGACAGTCTTGCCTCAATACCTACTTCCAAAGTATGATCGACTGTGGATGGTTTGAATAACCTAGTTATTCGGGAAGTCAAAACATGCAAAGTGAAACACAATAATAGTACTAATCCTATATGGCCCAAAAACTTTTGAGTCATATTGATTACTTATTATTTATTGTATAATGTTTCGAGCAATCAACTTAACACTTGAATTAAAACAATAGTTATGCCATGCTCCTAGCATTCACACCATGTTTGTCTAAACAATAGTTATTCCATGCTCCAAGCATGCACACTATGTTTGTCTATGGTCTTTACTTTGCGAAATAGATCAATTGAACACATCTTCAACGAAACTCATTTCACAATTCCAAATCTTTATCACCAGTGTAAGAATTCTAAATTCTTGTTACTAGCAAAATGTGTTAGATTCTAAACTATCATGCAGTGATTCCTTTGTAATGTCTAGGTACCAAAAGTCATAGAGACTTGACCAACGATATTACAAAGTATTCATTTGGAGATTGTTGCAAGACAATTCCATGGAAGCGAAGTCTCAAATTCAAAGTACATTCCTTTGAACATCCTTCTTGCATTAAGTTTTCTAATCTTTCACAGATTTAAAAAATAAATTCCACTTATGGAAAATTTTCCATATTCCCATTTTGACTATCAGTTCTGAGCAAGAGTTACCTCTTCTCAGAGTATGTCAATATGGTCATTTCCAAAATTTTAAAATATACTTCCAACTGTCCATGAGCAACCAATCTTTGGTAAACCTCAGATTGTCCTCGACAATTGCTTAACAATTTTAGTCATATCCTGTTCTAGACCTTTTCCCCTCTTAATGCCCTAGGCATTTGGAAAATTTAGAACGGATGAATATTATAGCACATGTAATCGATCCTATACCCGAAACATATAAGAAACGATTCATGATGTCTTACATACAGACATGATACTTGACCGGTCTTTTGCTATAATAATTCTATTTGCATCATTCGAATTATGAAAAGGGATACCGTAATCATCGTCGAATTTTGAGAACGCAATTAACACATCCATAGAATTTCCTTATGTTGAACCATTCCAACATAACATTCATATATATATTTGACTAAATTTGATTAAAATCTCAATCTAAGATTTTAGATTTGAAATGAAGTATGAATTCCTCTCCCTTAGTTATAGCAAAACAACTTTTCAAACCCTGCAACTTGCGAATTGAAACTTTTGTTTTCTATAATTAACATTGCTAACTTGCAACATTCATCATATTTGATTTTGCTCCCACTAGCATAATAATCAAGACAAACACTTCATACAATTGGCCTTAGTTGGTTTTTGTTTTATCCAAAACATCACAATTTACCAATTTCAAATGTATAAGAGAAAAAAAATAACTTTTACTCTACATTTGATAAGTGTTTTAAACCTTTCTTAAGATTACGTCACTCAAGGTTACAATCATGGAGTATGACTCTAAGACTTGTTTTGGGAACGAAGTATGATTCATCTTCTTGATTTAAACTATTTCAACAATTCACGATTCCTCTTCTTAGCCATACAAATGCACTAAGATGTCTTTAGAGGATCAATTGTGATATGGTTTTTCCATAAACATTTAGATGATCATAAAACACGATACTAAAGTACTCTCCCATCTTTTCATATTGGAGAAACTTTTATCTTTCTGCCTAATTTGATTCTTCTCATTCGTTCTACCATACATTGAACCTTTTCCAAAGTTTCAGAATTATACTTAAAATTGTAAGCATAACCATGTTTACTAAACTTTAGTAGATCATGACGAATAGTATTATTGATCTTTGTGGTGGATCTTGACCAGCACAAACCCAGTGTACCCGATCCCCTAGTCTTTCATCATACAATACAAGTTGCATAATTCCAAGTTACTATCCTATTGTAACTTGGGCGATGAGAATCTTTCCTTATTTGGTAAATTATGACACTACCACAAGCGAAAGAATCAAATTCATATTCCAATATTGCTATCAATGGAAACATATAAGCAACAATATTTTTCCAAATGCCACTGTAAGGAAATTTTAAAATAAGATAAATTTCAAAATTTTTCTTTATTTATAAAAATTACGGAAAACTTATCCTTACAATGCAAATACAAGTGAAAATATGTTGTTATCTATTCCTAAGAAATCAATCATAACTCTTATGCAGCAGCTCACAAATCTAATGATCGAACCATGCGATCGAAATCCATCTCTTCGTGATCAGACTCAATATGCTCCTCCTTTCAGCTTCCTTTCATTTCTTCGATTCTTCAAAACATCAAAATGTAATGACATTACATCATGTATTAAGAATCTCCAAATAGGAACTTAATAGAGTTAGACAGTGGATTTTACCTGAAGTAGAGTCAAAAGTTTTGCCTTTACGATCCTTGTGATCATTCAGGTAAATATGGCAGCTTCGCAACCAATGCCCCTTCTCTTGGCAATAGAAACATATGGACTCTTTGAGAATGGCACATGGGACAATCTCAGACTTAGCCCTTCTCTTTCCCATTTGGTCAACCGGGTTGACTATGGTGATCCCTTTCCATTGGGAAGAGAAAGCTTTTCTAGAACTCCAATGTTACCATTGGCAATGTCCATGGAAGTTTGGGGAGTAGATCTTCCAGTCAAATTTGCTTTACCAGTGCACCAAATCCTTGTTGATTTAGCAGCAACAAGTAAATAGGCAAGATCGATAACGGTCATGTCGTGGTCTGTCACATAATAGTCCTTAAAGAACCCGCTATATGACTTAGGAAGTGATTGAAGAACCCAGTCAACAACGAACTTTCTCGAGACTTCGATACCCAACTCTCCCAGCTTGTAAATATGTAATTTCATCTCCAAGACGTGAGCACATATAGACTTTCCTTCCTGCCAATAGGGCTTTGAGTGACCTAGAACTTGTGGGTTAGGGGGAATTATTGGAGGAGGCGGAGGAAGTGAAGTTCCACTACAACACGAAGAAGGGATTAATCTTTCACCTTGATCGCCTTGTGGAAAAGAAAGCTTTTTCAAAAGATTCGGGATGACAATAGTTGTCTGAACTTAGACATTTATGAGGGAGAAATTCAAGCTTAGTTGATTTTAGTCCTTAATATAACACCCAACATGAAATATTAAGGCTAAGACCCAATACAATACTTTACAATTCGGAAGAGGGATGTCGTAATCCAAATTGCAAAATATTTGAAGGTAGGTAAACGACGATTTACCAATTTCCACCACGAAAAACAAAAAAGAATTTTAGGTTTTAAGTGAATTGAAACTCCTAGATCCTTTGATATTCATTGAACAATTCAATGGCATGTTTAAATCTCGATTGTGCCCTTCAAGTTTGTGACTGGGATGCCGAGGATCACAAACAAGGTGTGAATAACCATGCAAATTAGCTTGGTACAACCAATGTTACAACCACCTAATCAATGTGCCGGTTAACCACACACGCTCCATTGATCTATGTTTAACATCAAGCTACCCTTTGCCACGCACTGTAAGTCCCAGATTAGTGTGTCGGTTAACCACACACGCTCCACTAATGACTTAACAAGGTGCAAAGTGCAATTTTATGGGTTAGCACCAAATTCACATTTTCCTAAGTAACTAAGATTGGGAATTTATAAGTGTTTAGTTACTTTGTATTTCATTATACTTTTAATGAGAACTTAATTGTCCTGTCAAACCCGTTCGGCTAACGACCCTCCACCAGTCAAGGAAGCGGTGTGTGAGAGTGGACACCCATTAAACTGCCATTTTATAGGCAGTAACCTTATACTCCCCTTATAGATCGGCTTCGTGAATGAGGCCTACTAACGGTAAGACTAACTTTACTCTTATACATATATATAAATATTAAACCTATAATATTATAATAGTATAAGGGTTGAATTTTAAACTTTTAAAACTCTAGGGTTTTGAACTAAAGTATTCAAAAAGTGAAACTTTATAAATTCTAAAACTTGAGGGCAAGTTTTGAACTATTCAAAAACTTTTGGAATCCATAACATATGAGTTTAATATATACTTTAATAAATAGACTCTTGAAAATCCATAACTTGAGGACAAGTTATGGAGTTCATAAAACATTTATGGAAAAAGACTCTTCAAGACCATTACCTATGAGTTTAATGAACTCTTTAAAAAAAAAACTTTTCACATTCCATAACTAGAGGACAAGTTATGGAGTACATTAAAGGCCATAAAGATCATTAAATAAACTAACAAGCATGTCAAATAATGTCCATGATCTAGATTAAACTCATATGAACAAGATAGTTCATATCAAACAAATTTCATGTAATTAGCATAATCATATAAACTAATACAAAACATGAAACTTTGACAATTATCTTATAAATTGGATAAGAATGATCATTACCACATTAAAAACAGGTTTATAAGTTCAAAAACAGCTTAGGGTAATTATCCTAGTCCAATTCTAGCCAAAAACCTCGAAAATCTGCATTCTGGAGCATCAATTCGTCGAGTGCAAGAACAAACTCGGCGAGTTGGTCAGAATTGTGCTTAGACTCGGCGAGTCCCCCAGTGGACTCGACGAGTCCACTGTCCAGAACAGCAGAAAATCGATTTTCAAGGTTAAACAACAAGTAGCATCAAGTATAATTGAAAACAACCCTAGGCTCTGATACCACTGTTGGGTTTTGAGCATTCTAACACTCCTAAGGTGTACATGCAACCCTAAATACCTTGGATCTATGTTTTCTCTATTATACATGCAAACTTTCATTTTACAACGTATTACCCTAACTAGCATACAAAACTTTGATACTTAGGTAATAAAACATGTTAGATAACATACCTTTTGTTGTAGCTTGTTGCCCTTGATGTATTTGGCCTTTAAGAGCTTAGCACCAATAGTGTGAATGCCTCAAATGGAATCATAACACATCTAGTACAAAGGATAGCTTGAGAGAGTATTCCTTTCACACAAAATCGGCACATAGTTCTCTAAGAATAGATGCACACGATTTTGGTCATGGAGCAACATATTTATATGTAGGATTCCAAGGGTCATGGGTTAACCCTAATCCATACCCATGGGTTTATGATCCAATACACGAAAAAAAAAGATAACTTGGTCGACAAGAAACAAGAAAAAGATAGATTTTGATAAACAATCTAGACCTATAGATTGAGTATCGATGACAACAAATCAAGAGCTATTGATATGAATTAGTATCAAATGAGAATACGCGTCCTAGACTTGACAAAGCAGCGAGTACGGAACTTAAAAGAACAACGTTGTTCAAATTCAATTTCATTCAACTTCAATTATTCATCTACATAATATGTTTAATGGTGGCCATATTTATAGCCATACAAATACTTACAAAAAAAGAAACTAAAATAAAAGTCTAAAATAAAATCAAATCAAATCGCTTCTAAAAATATAGCAGATATCTAGAAACTTTTTCCTGCAAAAGTCCATTCAATCAACCATGTAAACTCCTCGCAACAATGGTCCCAACAAGTAATTCACGCACCCCACAGCAAGTACTATGAAATTTAGTAAGTTGTTCGGAACCAAAAAGCAATTTGCATCCATGTAACATTCGCACCCAAATAGCTTTCGCGTCCACCAAACGCTCGCAACCACTAGTCGTTTGCATCCAATCATACTCCTTGGTTCACATCGCTTCTAATTCCACAGTTCACATCGAATAATCACTAGCGACTGTGATGGATTACGACCGATCGCATCCAATAGCAACGTGACCTCCTTTCGCATCCGAAACCCTGTTCGCATCCATAAGCCATTTCGTATCCATCAACCCATTCATACTCAATACCAATTTTGCAATTAATATCCTTTTAACCATCAGCACCCATCTAGGACTGTGGACTCATATTCGTATCATTCCCTCTCTCTTTAAAGGGAATTGTCCTCAATTCCGTAAGGACTTCATAACGTTGTTCTACCAGATGAGCCGCCCACACGAATCTTCTGAATTGGCCTCTTCTTTGCTTTTCGACCACGAAATTGAATTTTTCAAAAGAACCCTCTTCTCCATTAGTGTCGTAGATGGGAACGAAGTCTTCTTCAATATCTTCTCCATCCTGAAAATATTTTTCAAATTCTTCTTCCCCATTGGAGTCATAGAGGGATTAAAAATCAAAATCATCAGAATCAGTGTCATTGAGATAATCACCCTTATCTTCTTCACCTAACATATCTCCAAAAAGATGCAAGATTGAATAAAATCAAGTAATATAACTTCAACCCCATGAGCGACATTCTGAACTGATTTCAAAAAAAGAAAAAATTAACAATCAAATCAACAAACTTAGCAAGAATTACGGACATAACAAACCTCATTTTGTTTTAATCAACGATCAAAATCAAAGAAAATAGACAATGAAATATATCAAACTAACTGGTTGATCAGAACATGGATCTGATACCACATATGATGCGTGTACCAGGGCTTAACTTGTTTATGATTTTCTGATTATATGAATGCAATGGAAAAATAAGAAATAAGAACAAGTACACGAAAAAAAAAGATAACTTGTTCGACAAGAAACAAGAAAAAGATAGATTTTGATAAACAATCTAGACCTATAGATTGAGTATCGATAAAAACAAATCAAGACCTATTGATTTGAATTCGTATCAAATGAGAATACGCATCCTAGACTTGACAAAGCAGCGAGTACGCAGCTCAAAAGAACAACGTTGTTCAAATTGAATTTCATTCAACTTCAATTATTCATCTACATAATATTTTTAATGGTGGCCATATTTATAGCCTTACAAATGCTTACAAAAAAAGAAACTAAAATAAAAGTCTAAAATCAAATCAAATCAAATCAAATCACTTCTAAAAATAAAGGAGAAATCTAGAATCTTCTTCCTGCCAAAGTCCATTCATTCAGCCATGTAAACTCCTCGCAACAATGGTCCTAGCAAGTAATTAACAACAAGTACTACGAAATTTAGTAAGTTGTTCGTAACCAAAAAGCAATTTGCATCCATGTAATATTCGCACCCAAATAGCTTTCGCATCCACCAAACGCACGCAACCACTAGTCGTTCACATCCAATCATACTCCTTGGTTCACATCGCTTCTCATTCCATAGTTCGCATCGAATAACCAGTAGCGACTGTGATGCATTGCGACCGATCGCATCCAATCACAATGTGACCTCCTTTCACATTTGAAACCCTGTTCGCATCCATATGCCTTTTCGTATCCATCAACCCATTCGTACTCAATACCAATTTCGCAATCAATATCCTTTTCACCATCAGTGCCCATTTAGGACTGTGGACTCATATTCGTATCATTCCCTCTCTCTTTAAAGGGAATTCTCCTTAATTCCGTAAGGACTTCATAAAATTGTTCTACCAGATGAGCCGCCCACACAAATCTTCTGAATTGGCCTCTTCTTTTCTTTTCCACCAGGAAATTGATTTTTTCGAAAGAACCCTCTTCTCCATTAGTGTCGTAGATGGGAACGGAGTCTTATTCAATATTTTCTCCCTCCTGAAAATCTTTTCTAAATTCTTCTTCCCCATTGGAGTCATAGAGGGATTAAAAATCAAAATTATCAGAATCAGTGTCATTGAAATAATCATCCTCATCTTCTTCACCTAACATATCTCGAAAAAGTTGGCAAGATTCAAATAAAATCAAGTAATATAACTTCAACCCCATGAGCGACATTCTGAATAGATTTCAAAAATAGAAAAAATTAACAATCAAATCAACAAACTCGGCAAGAATTACGAACATAAGAAACTCAATTTTTTTAATCAACGATCAAAATCAAAGAAAATAGACAACAAAATATATCAAACTAACTGGTTGATCAGAATATAGATCTGATACCACATATGATGCGTGTACCAGGGCTTAACTTCTTTTTGGGTTTTCTGATTATAAGAATGCAACGGAAAAATAAGAAATAAGAACAAGAACATGAAAGCGAATATAACTTGTTTGACAAGAAACAAGAAAAAGATAGATTTTGATAAACAATCTAGACCTATAGATTGAGTATCGATGAAAACAAATCAAGACCTATTGATTTGAATTCGTATCAAACGAGAATACGCGTCCTAGACTTGACAAAGCAGCGAGTACGCAACTCAAAAGAACAACGTTGTTCAAATTCAATTTCATTCAACTTTAATTATTCCTCTACATAATATGTTTAATGGTGGCCATATTTATAGCCTTACAAATGCTTACAAAAAAATAAACTAAAATAAAAGCCTAAAATCAAATCAAATCTCTTTTAAAAATAAAGCAAAAATCTAGAATCTTCTTCCTGTAAAACTCCATACAATCAGCCATGTAAACTCCTCGCAACAATGGTCCCAGCAAGTAATTCTCGCACCCAACAACAAGTACTGCAGAATTTAGTAAGTTGTTTGGAACAAAAAGGCAATTTGCATCTATGTAACATTCACAACCAAATAGCTTTCGCATCCACCAGAAACCCGCAACTACCATTCGTTTGCATCCAATAATACTCATTGGTTCACATCGCTTCTTATTCCACGGTTCGCATAGTATAACCACTAGCGACTGTGATGGATTGCGTCTCCTCGCATCCAATCGCAACGTGACCTCCTTTCACATCCAAAACCCTATTCGTATCCAAAAGCCATTTCGTATCCATCAAGTCATTCGTACTCAATACCATTTTCGCATTCAGTATCCTTTTCAACATCATATGACAACCGTCAATTTATGGTCAAAGAAAGTCAAACAAAGTCATCTAGTACCATTATGTTAGGGCTTACTTTACGTCTTCCATTATACAACTTACAATTTTAAGACAAAGTATCACTCAGAAAGTTCAAACTATGTATCTTTGGGATTAAAAGAACACACATAACACAGCATAGTGGAATTCATAATCCTAACATTTCGGGGCAAAACCATAAGCAAAACTACAAACACCCTCTCTCTAAACTCTCTCTCTCTCTCTCTAAAAATCTCTCTCCATGTCTCAAATCTCTCCTAAATCTCTCTACAAACCACTAATTCAAATCTCTCTTAAAATGTTTCATCAACACCAACATCATCCTAACCCATCCTCTATTAAAAACGGCTCGAAACGGATGGAGAAAACCCAAAAGAACAAGCTCATTTCGAAATACACTATTCATTTTCGAAGCCTCTCTTCTCAGTCCGGAACCTTCTCAGTCCGAAACCCTCTTAGTCCGGAACACCTTCTCAGGAACCGAAGAATTTCGCATCTCGGAACCCCCTTTGGCTTCGGAACTCTCTCACTCCGGAAGAGTTCACTCTGAAAATTTTCGCTCCGGAATTGCTGAATTGCTTCGGAACTTCACATGCACTGGAAGATCTCGCATGCCCTGGAAACCTCGCAAACTCGGAAGACCAAACCGACTCTGGACCTTCTGACTCCGCACCTTGACTTCGGAAATTGAAGACTAGCTTCAGAATTCATCTTTTGGCTCCGGAAATGGCAATTTGACTCCGGAACCCTCACAGATTCGGACCCCATTCCGGATTTTTGACCATTTCGGACTTTTTCATCATTTTTAGAAATTTTGATGTCGGGATTTTCCTAAAACTTGTATTTTTCATAATTAAGACCCTCTAAACTCCTACTTTAGGCGAAATGTAAAGTTTAAAACATATTTCCATTCCTAAGTTAATATTATTCCAATCACCCACTTGGCCACTTGTGGTAACACTTGATAGTAACTCCTTCCCAAGATGATAAGTTTCTTTTACCAAGGCAAACATCACTTCACCATCACCTCACTCTTCCTTCATATATAAGGCATCATTTAGGATCCATTTCATTTCCAGTAGACAATTTCCCTTCCATCTTCTTTCAAGTATCAAGCCTTATTTTACTCTAAGAAAATTCATCCCTCAAGTATCCCCTGGAGCATTTTTACTTCAAGAATTTCTTAAGGATCATAGTAAGTCCCCTTATAATCTAATGTTATTACTAATAGATTTCATGATTAGTTCAACAAGTTAACACATAATTATGTGTTCAAACTATTAGGATACGATTAGCTTTCCGTGTTCTAAACTCGAAGATCGCCGTTTTTATCTCATTATCTAACCGCGACTACGCTTAAGGTGTGTTTATACGCCTATATTTTCAAGACTTTTTCTATATTTTAGGGGCGGGGGGGAATACACGTAAAACGCAACAATATTTTCGTTATAACACGAACATTTTAAGTACGATATTTTGACGAAAAGCGTTAAATACACGATCGCGTATGATTTCATGAACAACATTTTGATAATCACTACATTATATATATATATATATATATATATATATATATATATATATATATATATATATATATATATATATATATATATATATATATATATATATATATATATATATTTGAAATACAAAACGTCCATTTTTATCGAAACTTTACAAATATAGTTTACGAAACTTTACCCCTTTGTAATGCGTTGAGCAAAAGGGTAAAAACAATATAAAATATCATCATTTTACGACATTTGCGACGTTATTGTTTTTATTTCAAAAACACGTACACTCGTTGAATGAATTTGTGAGACATTGTCTTCATCATACCTAACTGAGGTATACAGAAAGTCCTGTATTTATAACCGGAATCTCCGATACGAGAGCGTGATACTTGGGTGACAAATGTCATAAATAAATCGGCGCCTGAAGAACGACGAGGCACCCACCACATCTTAAAAGCACGGTTATGAGAACTCACATGGAAAACAACTATACGTACACTTTACACGAAAACACTTTTCTCCAATTGGTTTTATACATGAATAAAATTACTTAATACTACTTTAAGTACGGAAAACCACAGTACATTTTGGTCTGGGAACTTTTAAGACTACAATTTATTTCTATGGAAAATATACGATTTTCTGGAACAAACACCCATATATACTACAAGTGAACATTTTACATTTCATTATTAGAAAATATCATATTTTCTAGAAGCAAACACGATAACTTTTCATGGAAAGGCTCATATAGACTCTTATGAACTCACCAACTTAATTGTTGACACTTTTTCAATTAACTTGTATTCTCAGGAAACCAGTAAAACAAGTAACCACAACTTTTGAGGATGGGACGATAAGGCGTCAAACAAGTCTTTTTGTCATTATATTGTAATTGGCTTTTGAAACATGTAACTTTTACAATGATGTAACTTTTCCAATTATATATATGATGGTCATGTTTGCTTTCTTTACTATTATTCAACTGTTATGATACAATACATGAAAGTCATCCACCCCCGGACGTTTTTGCCATCCTGGAATGGGGGTGTGATAGATTGGTATCAGAGCATTATTTATAGTGAACTAAGTATATCGAACAACATAAGATATACAAACTATAAATATAATGGGATAAAAACTCTCTGACAAACATTTTCGTAGAAGTATACTTTAAAATATTAGGATATTTTTATAAAAGTATAGGTACAAGTATATTTACTAGTTGGGTATCATAACAATAAGTATTAAGATAAGTTGAACACTACGAGTAGATCTCGGGGTATATAATCAGATTTGGGATGAATATAACCTGATCAACTATGTTTATCCAAAATGTGACTAATGTATGCCGAGGAATCGTCGTAGTAAACAACGAGTCTAAACTTACCAACAAACCATACCAAGAAACTCTAAAGTAATAATACTATAGGAGTATTTTGTAATACACTAAACCACACACTCAAATTATCTATGTACCTCTTACTAAGATTTGTCGAATAGATTTTATGGCAGGATTCCACTTACCTAGAGAACCCTACCCTCGTAATCAAGGGAATGAAGGTTGGATCGTGGAAGATCCAGAGGAGGACTCTGAGGAAGAACTATAACCAATTGAAGACGAAGATGAAGAAGATTTGTAAGGCACCGACTCTGATCCAGAGGTCTATAATCCGTCGCAAGCCATCCGGTACCCCGCAGTCAGACAAAATTTCCATGGTCCGACGCCAAGATGGGTCGTAGACTTACGAAGATGGAGCCAGGAACAAGGCCAACACCCTCCTTACGGGATGGAAAGAGGCTTCTATATCCTCTCCAAAGGAGGTTCAGCAGACAGGGCTCTCCTGGTCATAATTCGCCACATCGCTAACTATGGTGGACAAGCAAAGGAATCCGCCAACCAAATCATGGAGGTTGGTGCTACCGCTGAGATCACTGCAGTCTGTCTTCGTCGTTTGGACGATGATTATGATCAGACCAGGAACCACACCGAGACTCTTTAAGAAGAAATGATGGTAGCCCGAGACAAAATTCAAGCACTTCAGGAGCATCAAGCTACACTAGAGCGACGTTTGGGGGAAGCAGAACATGATGTGGCAGAATCCAGTACTCAGAGTAGCATCCGCCACGAGTAGTATTTACACTACTCACATTTTGATATAAACTAGGACTTCGGATATGTTTTAATACTACCCTTATCTATATCTAAACTCCACCCTGTGATTAAGTGTTTACGCTATTCAAGGGTTCGAAATGTTGCCAAGATTTTTCCTTTTTGATGTATTGTAGACCTGTTTAAAAAGGTCAAAATTTCCCAATACTATGTATTAAGAATATATCAATGAAATTTGGTAAGCATTTATTTCATTGGAATGACACCATTAAATTCGTATATAAACTTTTAATCTCTCAATTTACTATAGTAGAGTTCCATCAGGAGTTGCTCACACAATACACGAAAAGTCGGATCATATCACGAATGGATTCAAAATCACCTAGTCCGTTAACACCCGACTTGTAACTACTGCTATAAAACTTATCATCGTTTCATCTTTGAACTTTATGGCAGAAGTATGCCTCCACGAAGATCAAACAGACGTTTCAACAACACAACAACAGCACCACCACCACCGCCACCACTTCCACCACCTCAGATAGATACTGCAGTCTTTCAAGTTGCGGTGACGGCGGCTGTAACCGCTGCAATAGTACAGTTTAGCTCAAACGGTACCTCTGGGACTGGATTCGGTAATAATAGTTCCATCCAAGGCGACAACCATGGTCGACCAAGAGGATGCTACTATAAGGACTTCTTGAACTGCAAACCCAAAGCATTTTATGGCGACGGAGGTTTTATCGCCTTAACCAGGTGGTTCGAGAAAACTGAGTTGGTATTTGAAATATGTGCTTGTCCAGAAGAGAATAAACTCAAATTCGTTGCTTGCACTTTTACTGATGGGGCCCTCTCTTGGTGGAACGGCCAGGTCAAATCTCTAACAATCCCCGCGGCTAACGCATTGAGATGGGACGACCTAAAAATCTTGATGCTAGCGGAGTATTGCCCAAGGGGCGAAATATAGAAATTGGTGCAAGAACTTTGGAGCCTCACCATGGAAGGTTCCGATATAACTGTTGGTTTTTGAGCATTCTAACACTCCTAAGGTGTACATGCAACCCTAAATACCTTGGATCTATGTTTTCTCTATTATACACGCAAACTTTCATTTTCCAAGGTATTACCCTAACTAGCATACAAAAGTTTGATACTTGGGTAATAAAACATGTTAGATAACATACCTTTTGTTGTACCTTGTTGCCCTTGATGTATTTGGCCTTTAAGAGCTTAGCACCAATAGTGTGAATGCCTCAAATGGAATCATAACACATCTAGGACAAAGGATAGCTTGAGAGAGTATTCCTTTCACACAAAATCGGCACATAGTTCTCTAAGAATAGATGCACACGACTGTTCGAGAAGTCCTTATAAAACATGTTAGATAACATACCTTGTCACACCCTCGAACCGGACGGCGGAAACGTCTGAGGGCTAGTGTGACTATCAATTGAAATATCATCACAATGAATATAAATGAATCACAACATAAACATCCCCATGCATTACATATGACAACCAGCATTGTTTACATCAAGTACATTGATTTACATTACAACATCACAGAACATAAATTGTTTAACGACTAGCATTGCACAAAAGAAGTTTTGGAAACACGCTTGATGATTCTTCATTCTAAAGGTTACCTGAGAATACAAGTTATTTTGAAAACGGTCAACATATATAATGTTGGTAAGTTCATAAGTATGTTTGACATAAAATGGTTTGTATTGTTTGTAAAACCCAGAAAATCCGATATTTTCTGTAACAAAAGTTGTTTACGAAAAAGATGTGATGATCCCATAAGTATATATGTATGTGATTTCAAAACATGTAAGAGTGAATGACTTTCATAATTGTTCATTGTATTGTAGTTGTTGTATGTAGAAGTGAATAATGTCGTTCCCCGGAAAACCCGATTTTTTCCAATTTAACTAGTATGGCAGTTTTGTATTATTATATAAATCACTTTGCATCGTCACAGTGTATGAATATGATTTCCCATGAATGATGATATGGTAATGGATCTCTATGTGAGTCGTTATAACCATGCATAATAATGACTATTTCGCCTGCCTTGGCATTCTTGCGAATACCGGTATTGAATTAAGATTTTGTCACCCCAGACTGGCCAAGTCTAACTGTAGCGAACAGCTCAGGTGTGGGGGAGTCACCCCCGTATAGATCTATACACAAACTCTCGCCCTCCCTCCAAGAGACTCTGGTTATAACTACAGGGTACGACCGACACTTATTGGTGCCAACCGATAGTTCTCACTAAATCCCTATTATTACCCCATGAATTTGAATAACATTGATTGCAACCCGTTTGATGTTTACATGAATATGAATAAAGCCTAACAAACACGAAAAAGGACAACTATGGCCCAGTAATCATGTATGTTGTTACAGACTGTCGAGTATGCGACTGACACGTTTGCCCGTTAAGCATATAATTGATTTGGACCATACTAGCAATGCCAATGGGCCACTAAGGCCCAATACCATTTAAAGCCATTGAGGGTCCATTAGTTATGTAATTGGGCCACCGGAAGCCCAATAAACATGTATTATTTATGTTGGCCCAATAGTCATGTTAATGGGTCACGAAGGCCCAATAAGCATGATTAGAAGTATTAAAGCCCAACCGATATAATGTTTACTTGTTTTGTATAGTATTAATGTCATAAGGTTTGTTTCACACGAATTGTTTAATCGAAAGGTCACCACATTCGCCAATTTGTTTTATAATGATATTTAGATTTATAAAAAATATATATATATTTTTCTATTTAAATCCATAAGTTATTAAAATTATGTATTTTTAACCCAATTATTTTAATATTAACATAATTGACCCAGAAATAATTGTTTGACCAATTCAACCCCTTTTCTAGTAAAAATGACAAATTTTTACCACTTTTATGAAAAATGACATTTTAGGTCCTTAGATTATGTTTCTTGACATTTTCGGCCCAAACGCTCATTTAAATCATGATTTCAGCCCAAAATAAGGTTTTGGACAATTTCAGCCCTTTAATTAAAAAGATTTACACTTGTAGTCGAAATTTTCGCAATTTTTACAATTCTAGCCCAAAAGCCAAAAACTTTGCATTTTTAGTCCTGTTTGGTAAGTAAGACATTTTCAGCCCCTGAAATTTGTGTATTTGTGTTTTTAACTCATATTTTGATAAAATTGCAATTTCAGTCCCTTAAGTTTCATATTTTTCGCAAATTGGGCCTAAAAGCCGAAAAGCCCAAACTTTAGCCCATTAGGGTAAAATTTTCACTTTTAGTCCTTTGAAAACCGTGATTTTCATAATAACTCATATTTTAAGTGATTTGACCCTTTTGACCCTTATAAAAACCGTAAATGACATCATTTCCTCCATCTTTTGCTTATTTGTCAAAAATGGTTCATAAATAGAACTTGTGTTCTGTTTTACTTAGTTTGAACTTGTATAATACCTTTGCCTTGATAATAATATGTATAAGATATCTTAGGTCACATATTTCCTTAACAAGGTTAAGAATCTCGAATAGATCAAGTTTCTAACACATATTCATCAAATATATTCAAGAAATCACACATATCATACAAAAACACATGGATCTACACATTTTACTTGTATTCTCCCCCATAAATCATGTAAAAACCAAAAACAAGGGGTATGAACTCACCTTTGCTTAAAGTTTCGGTTTTGAAGTAGAATGAAGTGAAGATCTTTACTTTAGCAAGCTCCTTGAGGAGATTTTCGAACTTAAAGGGTTCTAGGGGGTTAGATCATGAAATAAACTATGTAAGAAAGAGTTCTTAGATTTAAGATGAATAGTAGATATTTATACACATTAACAACTTACCAAGAGGTGATCTTGTGGAAAAATTCTTGGACAAACACACATGCACATACGATATTTAGAGAGGAAGTTGAGAGACTTTCCTTGGAAGATTTAGAGAGTGTAAAGTGTTGAAAATGAAGGAGTGTGATGGTGGGGAATGGCTCTCGGCCATAAGTAGGGAGAGGGAGAAAGAGATTAGAAAATTTTGCATGATGGATAATAGTGTTCTAGATGTTTCTTGGCCCATTGGGCCCTCATTGATGTTCACGGCCCAATGAAGTCCAATTGAAAAGGGTTTACGGCCCAATAAGGAATTTAAATCACTTATGGCCCAATAAGGCCCATTAGGGTAAACCAATTCATTTTAGGCCCATGATGGCCCAAAAGGTTAGGTTTTATGAATGTGGGTCCAATTAGAGCCCATTTAAGAGTTTTAAGCCCACAATAGTCAATTTGGAAGCTTATTGGTCCATTAGGCCCAATAAGGAAATCCTAGTCCATAATGGACTTAAATCGGGATTTTTAGGGTTTCCAAATCTTTAGTTGACTATTTGAAGTGTTTTGTATGGAGTTTTGGCTTCCCAATTGGATTTTGATGGAAGTTTGTTGTCTTTGGATAAACATCATACATGTTTTCAAGTTATGGTTACAGTTGTTGTCATTGTTAATGTTTACAAAAGTATAGAATTTCCTAGCTAATTTGCCAGTTGTGACATCATCCCCCCGTTAGAGGGAATTTTGTCCCGAAATTCTTTTGAAACTAGGTTTGAGAATGCGAGAATAGGTGAGGGTACTTTTGCTTCATCTGGTCTTCGCGTTCCCATGTGAATTCCGGTCCACGATTTCAACTGGTTCTTCGATGAACAGGAGATTCTCGTTGATTTCAATTTCTTCCAATGGGATGAGATGAGTTTCGACGGATAAGCATTTCTTCGAATTGGAAACATGGAACACGGGGTGTACACTGCTGAGCTCACCAGGTAGCTGCAGCCTATAGGCCACTGGACTGATTCGGGCAAGAATCTCGAATGGCCCAATGTATTGTGGGGTCCATGAATACCGCGGGGAATTCGTTAGAGCGAAAGGCGTCATAATGAATTCGAAAATAGACGTATCGAGTTCGGAAAACAGTTGTTAGAATGTCCTCTTCTCGGATTCGGAGCTAATGATAACCGTATCTTAGATTTATTTGGAGAGTAATTAGCTCCTTGGAGCTGGTCAAATAGGTCATTAATCCGAGGGAGTAGGTAGCGATTCTTGATAGTGAGCTTATTCAACTCTCTATAGTCGATGCACATCCTGAAGGATCCGTCTTTCTTCTTAACGAAAAGAATCGGAGCTCCCCATGGCAAGAATTTGGGTCTGATGAATCCTTTGCTCAAGAGTTCACTTAATTGTCTTGACAATTCCTGCATCCCCGCAGGAGTCAACCTATAGGATGAATTGGCAATTGATGTGGTTCCCGGTATGAGGTCGATTCGAAATTCGGCCTGTCTCTCCGGGGTATTCCCGGAAGTTCTTCGGGAAATACATCCGGAAAACCGCATGCTACTGGAATACCTTGTATACTTACTTCTTCCTTGGTCTTGTCCACAACATGAACGAGGAAAAAAAGTAGTTCTTCCGATGTAGGTACTTCTGTGCCTTGATGCACGAGATAGGACCATAAATTATTAGAGTTTCGTGATTAGGGAGGTGAAGGCAAACGGCCTTCTCGCAACACATAGTATCAGCATGGTGGGGGCTTAACCCAACCATGCCGATTATCACATCAAAACGCCTAATATTTACTTGTATCAAATCTACTTGAAAAGAATAGTTGTCTAGTGTTAAGGTGTACCCTTCATAAGTATCTTTGGTTGATTCGGTTTTTCCCCATTAGCCATTTCCACCATGAAGGCTTCGTTTAGCTTCTGGGATTGTTGTTTTAGTATGTGTTCGAATTTGTTACTAACGAAGCTTCGCTCAACTCCACTATCGAGTAAGATGCGAAGGGAAAGAGTTGTTAAGTGGGAACGTACCAGTAACAATCATTGGGTCTTGAATTTTCTCGCCTTGATCCATAGCCAGAACCCTTCCCGCTCCTCCCTTTCCTTGGTTATAAATGTTGGGGCAGTTCTGGCGGAACTGTCCGGTTCCCCCATACCCAAAGCAGGTGTGGCTAACCCCAATATTGTTGTTGATGTTATTGTTGTTGTTGTTGTTGTTTGGCTGTTGGTTCTGTTGTGGTCGAGATCTGTAGTACCGGGTGGTGTGTCCTTTCTTGTTACATCTATTAGAATACGGCTTCAGATAGGCTCCCTGATAATGGAGATTGCACTTGTTGTATTCCGGAAGGCTCCCAGCATATGGTCTTGCTGGTGTCGATGTAGCAGGTGTCATGGCCATAGGGACAGCTGCAACACTTCGTTTCTTTGAGGATTCTTGGGTTGGCTGCCCCTTTCTCTTACCCCCAGAGTTTCGCTTCCTGCTCTTAGGTTTGGGGTTTAGAGTGCCTTGATAGGCTATCATTCGTTGGTTTTCGTGGTTGTTACTTCGACTGGTGTTGTCGACGCTATTTCCACCTCTGTTGGTGTTGTTTGCGTTGAGTTGTGCCATAGCAGCGGTTACGACAGCGGTGACAACAACTTGGAATGTAGTAAAATCCATTTGCAAGAGTGGTGCTTCACGGGTGTGTTTGTTATTTCTGTGGAATGACATCTTCAGCTGCATGATGATAAGCAGGATCGTAAGTATCGACATCATTTTCGGTGGTACTCTGTAACTTTCGCGTTTTGTCGTATGATTCACAATGTTTCGATCTATATCCCTATGGTGTGTTTAGATAACCTATGGACTTTTGTATAACTATTTTGGTTCAATATACAATGATTGAACACATGTAAATACTTATACTTTTTAAATACAATGGTTGTTTGTACTTTGATTACTATGATGCATGTGTCGTGATACTACAATTGAAGTCCTCCACCCCCGGACGTTTCCGCCGTCTGGTTTGGGGGTGTGACAGATTGGTATCAGAGCATTGTTATAAGTGAACTCAGTATATCAATCCATAAAAGATATACAAACT
This sequence comes from Lactuca virosa, assembly GCF_052849685.1. Classification (NCBI taxonomy): domain Eukaryota; kingdom Viridiplantae; phylum Streptophyta; class Magnoliopsida; order Asterales; family Asteraceae; genus Lactuca; species Lactuca virosa. Next base: position 259,625,038 of record NC_136434.1, read on the forward strand.
ATAAATACATCGGGGCTAGGAGCTCTGACTACAAGTATACTTTTTAAAGATTTAAGTATTTTGACAAGAAGTATACTAACACTCATACCTACAAGTACAGTATCACAGTCATAAGAACTTAAAAGTATTTGGATGTTGAACACTATAGTCAAACCTGGGCAGTTATGTAATCATATCTGGAATTAATATAGCCTGATCAACTATATTGATTTGAGATATGACCAACATGTGTTTGGGAGTGATAGTAGTGTTGCGACATGCCTAAAACTTACCACACATATTCAGAAGAACTATAGAACAGAACACAAAGATTAAAATACTACGAAGAGTATTTTACTAACCTTACTTCTACTACAGAACTTATGGCTGAACACAATTTACCGGGAGACCCCTACAATCCACAAAATGCAGGCTGGATCTCAGACTCAGATGAAGAACCCTTTGAGGACAGTGACTCAAGTGGTATGGATACAGAGCCACAAGTCTGCAACCCTGGGGAGCGTCCCCTGAGGCAAGAGGAAGCAGAACCCATACCCGAGTGGGGCCAATACATAAACCATTGGAGTCGACAAGACGGCCAACGCCCTCCTTACGGAATGACACGAGGTTTCTATAACGTCTCGAGAGGAGGAACAGCCCATAGAGCTCTTCCAGTTATAGTAAACCGAATAGCCTGGCAATTCGATCAATCAAGGATGTCGATCAATCGAATCCTGGAAGTGAATACGGTTGTGCAGGCGAACACTATAGATATCCTTCGTCTTGACGAAATGCAGGATGACACCCAGCACCATACTGAAGCCCTTCAAAGGCAACTTAATGCTGCCCAAGAAAGGCACTGGAAAGCACAAAACGAAGCAGAACCCAGCAACCGTCGTAGCAACCGCCGCAAGTAGTGTTCGCACTACTTCTACTTTCTACTTTCTATATTGAATGTATATACTACTTTTCACGATATGTACAAAAGCAAGTATCAATAAAAAAATAAGCACTTTGCTTCAACAAGAGTTAGTACAATTCTCATAAACATCCTATTCCAAAGTTTTGGATCACAGAAATGTTCCAGTGTTATTTTTCATGCTTTCAATACGACCGCAGAAATGTTATTTTCGGTAGGTCGGTTTGATGTCGGTACTTCCTCAGTATTGTGGTATATTATAGACCTGATTTAAGGTCAAGTGTTCCAGATTACATACACTTAATATACCAATACAGTCGACATGTACATTCATACTCTTTGAAAAATAACCATTCAATTTCATATTATCCTGTTGCAAGTTGTACTTGCAGTGGATTTCTATTTCCAATTCTTTATGAAATTCATGTTGAATTAAGTGTTTAGTTCAGAGATATCAAATTCATATTCATTCTTGATATCTCACTATCTTTTTATCTATTGACATTTATAGAAAAAGATGCCTCCTCGTAGAAATCCAAGACATGTCAATGAAGCACCGACGCCACCACCACCTCCTCAATTCGACCCCGCTATGTTCCAAGCGGCGGTCACGGCAGCTGTAGCTGCTGTCATGTCTCATATCCATACTCCTGGTGTTAGTGGGTCGGGAATTGGTGCACATCCTTCTAACCATGGCAAAAGTCATGGGCATTCGCAAGAGTTCACTTATAAGGATTTTTCTAATGCCAAACCCATGACCTTTAACGTGACTGGGGGAGTTATGGCACTAAGGCAGTGGATAGAGAAGACAGAAGCAATTTTCGAAATTTGCTCCTGTCCGGAGGGTAGCAAAGTTAAATTTGCTGCCTGTACTTTTTCAGATAAGGCCCTAACGTGGTGGAATGGCCACATTAAGTCACTTACTCTGGTAGTGGCTAACTCTATCAGCTGGGAGAGCCTAAAAGCCATGTTAATGCGGGAATACTGTCTGCGAGGGGAAGTACAGAAACTAGAGCAAGAACTCTGGGGTCTTACAATGGTTGGTTCTGACATATCAACATATACCAGTAGGTTCTATGATCTGACAATTCTTTGTCCGGATATGGTTCCTATGGAGAGCAAAAAGATTGAGAGATATATTTGGGGTATGTCGCCCCAAATTCAGTCAAGTGTTTTAGCTTCGAAGCCTATTACTTTTGACAATGCCAAAGAGCTGGCACAATCTCTTATCGACCACGGAGCCCGTAAAAACTCTATGGTTTCTGCTCCAGAACAACCCAAGGAGAACAACAACAACAACAACAAGAAGGGTTGGAACAATAGGAAGGGCAAATCTCCTCTGGAACCTGCAAAGAAGCAACAAGTAGTGGCTGTCCCTAATAACCTTGCAACAACTAAGCCCTATGCTGGTACCCTCCCTAAATGCAACAAGTGCAATTTTCACCACAATGGAAATTGCCGAGAAATGTAGTGCCGTAACTGCAACAGGAAAGGGCATACTGCCCAATTCTATAGAATACCAACCCAACCACTTAACCAAGTACCTGCCGCTGGAGTAGGCCGAGCATGCTACCAATGCGGTGATGTGGGGCATTTCAAGAAAGATTGTCCAAAAGTTGGAAATGCCAGTGGAGTTGGGAGGATTTTAGCACTAGGTCACGAAGAAACGGTGGCAGACCCTGCAGTGGTCACAGGTACGTTCCTTCTCAACAATACTTATGCATGCATTCTATTTGATTGTGGTGCTGAGAGAAGCTTCGTGAGCCATAATTTTAAACATCTACTAAATCAAAACTCCCAACCACTAAATGAAACGTTTACAGTAGAAATGGCTAACGGGAAATCCGAATCCACCAACGATATATACATAGGATGTACCCTTACCTTAAATGACTTGTCTTTCCCAATAGACCTTATGTCGGTCTCTATCAAAAGTTTTGACATCATAATAGGTATGGATTGGTTGTGCCCCAACCATGCCGACATCCTATCTTATGAAAGAGCTATTCGTTTGAACTTGCCAACTAATGAAACTCTTATTATCTATGGAGACAAACCCGGAACGAACCTTCGGATCATTTCTTGCATCAAGGCACAGAAGTACCTTCGCAAAGAGTACTGTGCTTTCTTAGCTCACGTCGTAGACAAAAAGCAAGAAGTGAAAGATATCGCGAGCACTCCAGAGGTCTGCAACTTTCCCGATATTTTTCCCGATGATCTTCCAGGAGTACCTCCCGAACGACAAGTCGAATTCCGAATCGACTTAATCCCTGGAGCTACCCCTGTAGCCAAATCCCCTATCGTCTTGCACCTTCTGAAATGCAAGAATTTTCCAGCCAGCTTACGAACTCCTTAGCAAAGGTTTCATAAGACCAAGCTTCTCACCATGGGGAGCACCTGTTTTGTTCGTAAAGAAGAAGGATGGATCATTCCGCATGTGCATAGACTACCGCGAGCTGAATAAACATACCATCAAGAATCGATATCCTTTGCCTCGCATTGACGATCTGTTCGACCAACTTCAAGGTGCGAACTACTTCTCGAAAATAGACTTAAGATGCGGGTATCACCAGTTACGGATTTTGGAGGAAGACATTCCCAAGACCGCGTTTAGAACTCGTTATGGTCATTATGAGTTTATAGTGATGCCATTCGGATTGACGAATGCACCTCTGTGTTCATGGACCTAATGAATAGAGTGTGTCGTCCATTCTTGGAGAAATTCGTCATAGTCTTCATTGACGACATCCTTATCTACTCAAGAAGCAAAGAGGAACATGGCCAACATCTTCGTCTAGTATTACAAACCCTTAGGACAGAAAAACTCTATGCGAAGTTTTCAAAGTGCGAGTTTTGGATTAGGAAGGTTGAATTCCTAGGTCACGTGGTCAGTTCAGAAGGAATACATGTGGACCCTTCCAAAATCAAAGCAATTGAAAACTGGCCAGCACCCAAAACACCTACGGAAATCCGTCAATTCTTAGGTCTTGCTGGCTACTATAGCAGATTCATCCAAAATTTCTCCCGAATCGCTAAACCGCTTACCACCCTGACGCAAAAGGGTGTAACTTTTAGTTGGGGAGAGAAGCTAGAAACAACATTCCAAACGCTCAAACAAGCCTTGTGCAGTGCACCGATCTTGTCTCTACCCGAAGGGACAGAACACTTTGTAGTGTACTGTGATGCTTCAAATCTAGGACTTGGGTGTGTTCTTATGCAGAGAGGAAAGGTTATCTCCTACGCCTCAAGACAGCTAAAGACGCATGAGATCAACTATACAACACATGACCTTGAGCTAGGAGTGGTGGTGTTTGCTCTAAAGATCTGGAGACATTACTTATATGGCCCGAAATGCACAATATTCACAGACCATAAAAGTCTCCAGCACATCTTCGATCAGAAAGAGCTAAACATGAGACAACGACGATGGGTGGAGCTACTGAATTACTACGTTTGTCAGATTCTTTATCACCCTAGTAAAGCAAACGTAGTAGTTGACGCCCTTAGCAGAAAAGAATACTCGGGACGCCGAGTAAAGTCGTTGACCATGACAATCCATTCACATCTGTCCACACAGATCAAAGAAGATCAACTTGAAGCCTTGAAACCCGAAAACGTGGCAGGTGAAACCCTGAGAGGAATGGATAAAAACTTCGAAGTCAGGGATGATAGAGTCTATTATTTCATGAACCAGATCTGGACGCCAAAGTTCGGTGGTTACAGAGACGTGATTATGAATGAAGCACACAAAACTCGATACTCCATTCATCCAGGTTTAGACAAGATGTATCTGGACCTTAAGAAACTATATTGGTGGCCTAACATGAAGGCCGAAATCGCTACCTTTGTGGGCAAGTGCCTTACTTGTGCCAAAGTCAAGGTAGAGTACCAGAAACCTTCAGGTTTATTACAACAACCTGAAATCCCTGAATGGAAGTGGGAGCGGATTAAAATGGATTTCATAACCAAATTACCCAAGACTTTGGGTGGTTATGATACTATTTGGGTAATCGTCGATAGATTAACCAAATCCGCACACTTCTTGCCAATAAAAGAAGCCCACAATATGGAGAAACTAACTAGAACTTACCTCAGGGATATTGTTAGATTGCATGGTGTACCAATATCTATTATTTCGGACCGAGATAGTAGATTCACCTCTCGTTTCTGGCAGTCTTTACAAAACTCTTTGGGAACCAGGCTGGACATGAGTACAGCCTACCATCCATAAACCGACAGACAAAGTGAGAGGACGATTCAAACATTAGAAGACATGTTGCGAGCTTGCGTGATAGACTTTGGAAAGGCATGGGATATTCATTTACCCGTTGTTCAATTCTCATATAACAATAGTTATCACACTAGCATAAAGGCTGCTCCTTTCGAAGCCCTCTATGGCCGCAAGTGCAGATCCCCTCTGTGTTGGGCTGAAGTGGGTGACACGCAGCTAGCTAGAGGTCAAACTCCTGACAGTGCTCTCACTGGTCCGAAAATTATTCGAGAAACTACCGAGAATATCGTACAAATTCAGGAGCGACTTAAAGCTTCCAAAGATAGACAGAAAAGCTACGCTGACAAAAGGAGAAAACCCTTGGAATTCTAGGTTGGTGACCGCGTCTTGTTAAAGGTCTCACCCTGGAAGGGCATGATACGCTTTGGAAAGCGTGACAAATTCAATCCAAGGTACATAGGACCGTTCGAGATTCTTGCCAGAATCGGTCCTGTAGCTTACAAACTTCAACTACCCCAAGAACTAAATTACATTCATCCTACCTTCCACGTTTCGAACTTGAAAAAGTGTCTATCCGACGAGACTCTTGTAATCCCACTCGAGGAAATCGAGTTAAACGAGAGCCTCAACTTTCTGGAAGAACCCGTAGAGATTCTAGATAGGGAAGTTAAGAAAACTAAACAAAGCCGTATCCCGATAGTGAAGGTTCGTTGGAATGCAAAACGGGGACCTGAATTCACTTGGGAACGGGAGGATCAAATGCAACAGAAATATCCACATCTTTTTCCCAAGTCTATCTGAAATGCTAATTTCGGGACGAAATTCTCTCTAACGGGGGGATAATGTAACAAACTGTTATTTCAAACCTATGTAATAATGTAGGTCAATTTGTAATTCTTTTTAAAATAATAAAGAGAAATTTTAGCCTACTGTGTATATTTACATAATTGACCCTCAAAAATAAATTATTAAACAATCTCGATTGGGATGAACCAAGTGATAGAGATTGTAACAAGGTTTCCAAAAACATAAAGAACACTAAGATCCGAGTTATAACGAAGAAGTTATGATCAATCGAAGATCCGCGACAAAACCGGCAAAACACTGTTCAGTGTAAAAACTGAATTTTCAATAAAAGGCTTTTTAGCCTTAACAATCTAAATGAAAGTTGTAGTTTATGTTAAACCGAGAACTTTCATTAAAAGAACGCCAAAATCTGACTTTGTATGAGGAAGTTATGGTTTTTCTATGTTTCAGTATAACAGTGTACAGCTAAAAACTCGAAATAAAGATCGAGTGATTTTTAGCAAACACAACCTAAACGAGAATTGAAGGTCTCGTCATTAGTAGTACAACGGTAAAAAGACAGACAAAAACGGACATCGGATGAAGAAGTTATGAATTTTTAACGGATTTTTCTGTCCCGGTCTGTTAAAAATAATATTAAAAATAAATCAAAATTAGCCGACGAAGTCTAAACGAAAATCGTAGAGTATAATTTTACATACACGTTCATATAAAGACCGTCAAAAACGGAGTTCGTATGCCAAAGTTATGAGTTTTAGAAGTTTTTGGCTCAAAAACCGAGAAAAATCGCATGGTCATCCTTCTGCCACGTCACCCTCGCATGCGAGCCTCCACGTGTCACCTTCTGATAGGACCGAAGTTTGTCGTGTCACCATCTGATTGGACCACAGCCGAGGTCCAGTTAGCAGCCGACACCTTCGCATGAGACACCCCCCGGACACCCCTCGGACACATGCCCTCTTCCCATTGGATCGAAGTTCAGCCTACTCAGAAGCCACCACGTCCGAAGCCTCGCCCCGTGTACCCTTCGCATGACCGACGCGTGTGCTGCTGACTCCTTCCTTCGCCATCTGTCCGAACACGTGGCAGCCTCGCATAGCCTCAGATCCGAGGCTTCGGCCTATATAAGGCATGCAAGGATTTCCGAAAAACTTACACTTTTCACCCCAAATTTCACACATTTTCAGATTTTTCACTTCCACAAACTTATATACAACCCCTAAAGCCCCGGTATCAAGTCTCAAACCCTAAGCAAGCCTCGAAGCACCGAGATTCCCGAGAAGTTAACCTCTCTCCAGTCGAAACTCTGCCCAATTTGAGCTAGTTTCTCTTCAAACAAACTCCTTTCCGGGAAACGAAACGCTGTCCAAATCACCGCTTATCATGTGAGTTCATACCCCCGTATTTTCATAATTTCTACTGTTTTAAGGGGGGGAATACAATCATAACACAAGAACTTTCTGTTATAAAATCATGATTTCAAATCATGATAAAACGACATTAAATCATCAAAAATACTCAAAACATTAAACTTTTTTATAAACTTATATTTTTCCCCAAAGTTCATATTTGTATATATGTATGTATATAAATAAGATTTCAAAGGCTTAGGACTGATAACTCATTCTGGGTCCTTTTCCTTGTTTGGATGTGGGCTTATAGTACCGGTTATTTGTTCGAGTGTCGTTTAAATTTTACTTATATATTAAATTGTATATGTATATAAATATAAAAGTTATTTCATCAATTCAATATACCTTTGTAAACATGTTGAGCAAAGGATTACATGCAAACATAGTTAAATACCGATTCAGAAAGTACATATAAATTATAATAGGTATAATTTATGATACATAGAACAATAATTCATGATTCAAGTATACTAGAATACACTGTTTTACAAGAAACAAGGGTTTTGATTCAGAACAAATCAAGGGTTTACACTTGTCAAATACATGTTCGGAATACTAATTCAAGAACATATTGCCAATCATTTATTTCAGAATGATTGGGTTTTTAAACTAATATACATGTACCGTTTATATGCTTTTTATGAGACATTCAATTCAAGTTGTTTAATTCATTTTAGACAACCAAGGTAAAGTCCTGACATTATAACCAGAATCTCCAGCCCGGGGATCGAAACAAGATGTGTGTAGATCTATATCGGGATTGACAACCCCACACTCAGGCTGCTAGCTACAGTCAGCCATACACGCCAATGAGTGGCAATTGTTATCAACAGTTTGAACGCCCACAAAGCATTTGTTTCAGGCCATCCGTCATAGTATGTTTATAATAACTCATTAAAAAGATATTAACAATACGTTAATGTATAAACAACTAAACGAAAGTACACCTTCAAAGTACCAGTTTACAGAATACAAACTACAATGGTGCAATACAGTTTTCAATAACAGCTGGTGGTGCCAGGCACACTCTCAGTTATAAGTTTTCATGAAGGAATACAAATACAAAACATTGATAAAAGAGAACGGTTTTATGGGAATAAAACTACTTTTCATATACAACAAAAAATATAGGATTTTCTGGAACAGTTTACATATACAAGATACATCGATACTCTTTCAAACATAAACACTTATGCACTTACTCAACTTGATGGTGATACTCTCTTTTCAAATTACTTGTATTCTCAGGGAAATAATACACAGGTACTCCCCGAGCTTTTTGAGAAGATGGAGCTATGTTGAGTCATATTTTCTTTTGTATAACTATTTTGGTTCAATATACAATGATTGAACACATGTAAATACTTATACTTTTTAAATACAATGGTTGTTTGTACTTTGATTACTATGATGCATGTGTTGTGATACTACAATTGAAGTCCTCCACCCCCGGATGTTTCCACCGTCTGGTTTGGGGGTGTGACACAAAGCAAAGTCGCATTCCGATTGTGAAAGTTCGGTGGAACGCAAAACGTGGACCGGAATTCACATGGAAACGCGAAGACCAGATGAAGAAAAAGTACCCTCACCTATTCTCGCATTCTCAAACCTAGTTTCAAAAGAATTTCGGGATGAAATTCCCTCTAACGGGGGGATGATGTCACAACTAGCAAATTAGCTAGGAAATTCTATACTTTTGTAAACATTAACAATGACAACAACTGTAACCATAACTTGAAAACATGTATGATGTTTATTCAAATACAACAAACTTCCATCAAAATCCAATTGGGAAGCCAAAACTCCATACAAAACACTTCAAATAGTCAACTAAAGATTTGGAAACCCTAAAAATCCCGATTTAAGTCCATTATGGACTAGGATTTCCTTATTGGGCCTAATGGACCAATAAGCTTCCAAATTGACTATTTTGGGCTTAAAACTCTTAAATGGGCTCTAATTGGACCCACATTCATAAAACCTAACCTTTGGGCCATCATGGTCCTAAAATGAATTGGTTTACCCTAATGGGCCATAATTGATTTAAATTCCTTATTGGGTCGTAAACCCTTTTCAATTGGACTTCATTGGGCCGTGAACATCAATGAGGGCCCAATGGGCCGAGAAACATCTATATGGGCTTCACCTTATAAGAATCAAGCCCAAATTAATTATCCTTATACCTCACTTTCTTCTTCTCGACCCAAGATAAAAAAAAAGAATGGAAGAAGGAGGGATTAAGAACATGACAACTCATGATTATCTAGCATGTATCTAGATAATCTCATGCATCTAGAACACTATTATCCATCATGCAAAATTTTCTAATCTCTTTCTCCCTCTCCCTACTTATGGCCGAGAGCCATTCCCCACCATCACACTCCTTCATTTTCAACACTTTACACTCTCTAAATCTTCCAAGGAAAGTCTCTCAACTTCCTCTCTAAATATCGTATGTGCATGTGTGTTTGTCCAAGAATTTTTCTACAAGATCACCTCTTGGTAAGTTGTTAATGTGTATAAATATCTATTATTCATCTTAAATCTAAGAACTCTTTCTTACATAGTTTATTTCATGATCTAACCCCCTAGAACCCTTTAAGTTCGAAAATCTCCTCAAGGAGCTTGCTAAAGTAAAAATGTTCACTTCATTCTACTTCGAAACCGAAACTTTAAGCAAAGGTGAGTTTATACCCCTTATTTTGGTTTTTACATGATTTATGGGGGAGAATACAAGTAAAATGTGTAGATCCATGTGTGTTTGTTTGATATGTGTGATTTCTTGAATATATTTGATGAATATGTGTTAGAAACTTGATCTATTCGAGATTCTTAACCTTTTTAAGGAAATATGTGACCTAAGATATCTTATACATATTATTATCAAGGCAAAAGTATTATACAAGTTCAAACTAAGTAAAACAAAACACAAATTCTATTTATGAACCATTTTTGACAAATAAGCAAAAGATGGAGGAAATGATGTCATTTACGGTTTTTATAAGGGTCAAAAGGGTCAAATCACTTAAAATATGAGTTATTCTGAAAATTACGGTTTTCAAAGGACTAAAAGTGAAAATTTTAGCCTAATGGGCTAAAGTTTGTGCTTTTCGGCTTTTAGGCCCAATTTGCAAAAAATATGAAACTTAAGGGACTGAAATTGCAAGTTTATCAAAATATGAAATAAAAACACAAATAAACAAATTTCAAGGGCTGAAAATGTCTTTCTTACCAAACAGGACTATAAATGCAATGTTTTTAGATTTTGGGCTAAAATTATAAAAATCGCGAAAATTTGGACTACAAGTGTAAATCTTTTTAATTAAAGGGCTGAAACTGTCCAAAACCTTATTTTGGGCTGAAATCATTATTTAAATGAGCGTTTGGGCCGAAAATGTCAAGAAACATAATCTAAGGACCTAAAATGTCATTTTCCTAAAAGTGGTAAAAATTTGTCATTTTTACTAGAAAAGGGGTTGAATTGGTCAAACAATTATTTCTGGGTCAATTATGTTAATATTAAAATAATTGGGTCAAAAATACATAATTTTAATAACTTATGGATTTAAATAGAAAAATATATATATATATATTTTTTATAAATCTAAATATCATTATAAAACAAATTGGCGAATGTGGTGACTTTTCGATTAAACAATTCGTGTGAAACAAACCTTACGATATTAATACTATACAAAACAAGTAAACATTATATCGGTTGGGCTTTAATACTTCTAATCATGCTTATTGGGCCTTCGTGACCCATTAACATGACTATTGGGCCCAACATAAATAATACATGTTCATTGGGCTTCCGGTGGCCCAATTACATACCTAATAGACCCTCAATGGCTTTAAATGGTATTGGGCCTTAGTGGCCCATTGGCATTGCTAGTATGGTCCAAATCAATTATATGCATAACGGGCTAACGTGTCCGTCGCATACTCGACAGTCTGTAACAACATACATGATTAGTGGGCCATAGTTGTCATTTTTCGTGTTTGTTAGGCTTTATTCATATTCATGTAATCATCAAACGGGTTGCAATTAATGTTATTCAAATTCATGGGGTAATAATAGGGATTTAGTGAGAATTATCGGTTGGCACCAATAAGTGTCGGCCGTAGCCTATAGTTATAACCATAGTCTCCTAGAGGGAGGGCGAGAGTTTGTGTATAGATCTATACGGGGGTGACTCCCGCACACCTGAACTATTCGCTATAATTAGACTCAGCCAGTCTAGGTTGACAAAATCTTAATTCAATACCGGTATTCGCAAGAATGCCAAGGCAGGCGAAATAGTCATTATTATGCATGGTTATAACGAGTCACATAGAGATCCATTACCATATCATCATTCATGGGAAATCATATTCTTACACTATGACGATGCAAAGTGATTTATACAATAATACAAAACTGCCATACTATTTAAATTGGAAAACATCGGGTTTTCCGGGGAACGACATTATTCACTTCTACATACAACAACTACAATACAATGAACAATTATGAAAGTCATTAACTCTTACATGTTTTGAAATCACATACATATATACTTATGGGATCATCACATCTTTTTTGTAAACAGCTTTTGTTACAGAAAATATCGGATTTTCTGCGTTTTACAAACAATACAAACCATTTTATGTCAAACATGCTTATGAACTTACCAACATGGGCCCAAATGGCCCCACGCCTCCATGGGGCGTGGATATTTGGAGATGGAGCAGGCAGCAGGGGCAGTGACCCCCATATAGGATGGTTAGGGAATTTTATGATCTGAGAGACGAAGGGCCAGCCGACCGGGCACTTCGTGTCATGGTGAGGCGGTTATGGAACACGGGCGACCTAGCCCAGGACACAGCCAAGCAACTGAATCAGATGCGAGCCGCAGTGGCAAGAGCAGAACGAGAAACTCAAGAAGTAATCCATAACTTTCAGGTACGTCAAGCAATTTGGGAGGATCGACTACGAGCCACAGAACGGCAAGTGGTGCGTCTTCAGGGCGTATCCACATAATCAGCCCCACCACCCGACGCATCTCAGAGCACTTCGGACCAATAGACCTCTCTACTAGTGTTAGGATTCTTTTGTACGCACTATATTATGTACTACCGACTCCATGTTTAAGTGATTACACTACTCATAGAGTCGTTATGCTGTCGAACTTTGTACCTTTATGTATGCTCTTTCGAGCAAATTTTCATGTATCAAAGTACGGATAATATTAGTGGAAAATATTATGTGTTTATTCGTGATGTTGTTATCTGCTATGTGTTTTATATTCTTATTGCTTAGTGTAAATTTATGGAAACACTTAGATGCGCAAATCGATTCACGAAATTCCCAACTTAAAAACAATACATACTCAACATCTTTCTGTTCCATAACAGCAAGACTACCCCTACTATCACGCCATAGTAGTCTATGGGGAGATTGAGGTGGGTCTAGATGACAATCCTGAAGAAAACCCTGAAGGAGGCCCTGCAATGGATCAGGAGGTGGGACCCGGAGTGGAACCGGAAGAGTACGTAGTAACTGATTATGAATATGATGAATCTGACCGGGAGTCAGACGAAGGAAAGGACGTTAAGGAGACACCTAGTAAGCCCCACCCATCAGAAGCTCTATCAGACCCACACACGATTCAGGAAAGTGATACAGACTACATACGCTCTCTTGAGAAGAGAAATAGCCAATCTCAAGCGTCAACTCTTTGCGGCCGAAGCTAGAGCCGTTCGAGCCGAGCAAAGGGAAGAAGTAATCACCCAGGAGGTGAATGAACTGGATGAACTCCTGATACGCCAACTTGACGATTGAGTGTCATCATCATCATAACTGATAGAACGTACTCTACTACTTGCTATTTTAGGTTCTACAGTATGTAGAACCAGCCATATCTCCTACTAGTATTGTGCTTCTATGGATATTATGTCGTAATATTGTCGGATCATACATTTTCCGATGGAATGTATGCCCTTCAGGCAAATTTTCCTGTATTAAAAATGGCTATTCCTAGTAGAAATGCTATGTGATTTAATATGGGTTTCACTTATGTGCACAAACAAACCCTCGAAACCGTCAGATACTCAAGAAATTTGAGACCAAGATAACCTATGAACTCTATGAATAAGACTTAATATTCGTGACAAGTCCCTCTTTGGGTTTATAGTTGCATATCAATGTGAGGTTAGATATGCTAGTTCACTATAAACAGAGCTCTGATACCAACCTGTCACACCCTCGAACCGGACGGCGGAAACGTCCGAGGGCTAGTGTGACTATCAATTGAAATATCATCACAGTGAATATAAATGAATCACAACATAAACATCCCCATGCATTACATATGACAACCTACATTGTTTACATCAAGTACATTGTCTTACATTACAACATCACATAACATAAATTGTTTAACGACTAGCATTGCACAAAAGAAGTTTTGGAAACACGCTTGATGATTCTTCATTCTAAAGGTTACCTGAGAATACAAGTTATTTTGAAAACGGTCAACATATATAATGTTGGTGAGTTCATAAGCATGTTTGACATAAAATGGTTTGTATTGTGTAAAACCCAGAAAATCCGATATTTTCTGTAACAAAAGCTGTTTACGAAAAAGATGTTATGATCCCATAAGTATACATGTATGTGATTTCAAAACATGTAAGAGTGAATGACTTTCATAATTGTTCATTGTATTGTAGTTGTTGTATGTAGAAGTGAATAATGTCGTTCCCCGGAAAACCCGATGTTTTCCAATTTAAATAGTATGGCAGTTTTGTATTATTGTATAAATCACTTTGCATCGTCACAGTGTATGAATATGATTTCCCATGAATGATGATATGGTAATGGATCTCTGTGTGAGTCGTTATAACCATGCATAATAATGACTATTTCGCCTGCCTTGGCATTCTTGCGAATACCGGTATTGAATTACTAGACTGGTCGAGTCTAACTGTAGCGAACAGCTCAGGTGTGGGGGAATCACCCCCGTATAGATCTATAAACAAACTCTCGCCCTCCCTCCAGGAGACTCCGGTTATAACTACAGGCTATGGCCGACACTTATTGGTGCCAACCGATAATTCTCACTAAATCCCTATTATTACCCCATGAATTTGAATAACATTGATTGCAACCCGTTTGATGTTTACATGAATATGAATAAAGCCTAACAAACACGAAAAAGGACAACTATGGCCCACTAATCATGTATGTTGTTATAGACTGTCGAGTATGCGACGGACACGTTAGCCCGTTAAGCATATAATTGATTTGGACCATACTAGCAATGCCAATGGGCCACTAAGGCCCAATACCATTTAAAGCCATTGAGGGTCCATTAGGTATGTAATTGGGCCACCGGAAGCCCAATAAACATGTATTATTTATGTTGGGCCCAATAGTCATGTTAATGGGTCATGAAGGCCCAATAAGCATGATTAGAAGTATTAAAGCCCAACCGATATAAAGTTTACTTGTTTTGTATAGTATTAATGTCGTAAGGTTTGTTTCACACGAATTGTTTAATCGAAAAGTCACCACATTCGCCAAATTGTTTTATAATGATATTTTGATTTATAAAAAAAAATATATATATATTTTTCTATTTAAATCCATAAGTTATTAAAATTATGTATTTTTGACCCAATTATTTTAATATTAACATAATTGACCCAGAAATAATTGTTTGACCAATTCAACCCCTTTTCTAGTAAAAATGACAAATTTTTACCCCTTTTATGAAAAATGACATTTTAGGTCCTTAGATTATGTTTCTTGACATTTTCGGCCGAAACGCTCATTTAAATCATGATTTCAGCCCAAAATAAGGTTTTGGACAGTTTCATCCCTTTAATTAAAAAGATTTACACTTGTAGTCCAAATTTTCGCGATTTTTACAATTTTAGCCCAAAATCCAAAAACTTTGCATTTTTAGTCCTATTTGGTACGAAAGACATTTTCAGCCCCTGAAATTTGTTTTTTTTGTGTTTTTAACTCATATTTTCATAAACTTGCAATTCCAGTCCCTTAAGTTTCATATTTTTCGCAAATTGGGCCTAAAAACCGAAAAGCACAAACTTTAGCCCATTAGGCTAAAATTTACACTTTTAGTCCTTTAAAAACCGTGATTTTCATAATAACTCATATTTTAAGTGATTTGACCCTTTTGACCCTTATAAAAATCATAAATAACATCATTTCCTCCATCTTTTGCTTATTTGTCAAAAATGGTTCATAAATAGAATTTGTGTTTTGTTTTACTTAGTTTGAACTTGTATAATACTTTTGCCTTGATAATAATATGTATAAGATATATTAGGTCACATATTTTCTTAACAAGGTTAAGAATCTCGAATAGATCAAGTTTCTAATACATATTCATCAAATAAATTCAAGAAATCACACATATCATACAAAAACACATGGATCTACACATTTTACTTGTATTCTCCCCCATAAATCATGTAAAAACCAAAAATAAGGGGTATGAACTCACCTTTGCTTAAAGTTTCGGTTTCGAAGTAGAATGAAGTGAACATTTTTACTTTAGCAAGCTCCTTGAGGAGATTTTCGAAGTTAAAGGGTTATAGGGGGTTAGATCATGAAATAAACTATGTAAGAAAGAGTTCTTAGATTTAAGATGAATAGTAGATATTTATACACATTAACAACTTACCAAGAGGTGATCTTGTCGAAAAATTCTTGGACAAACACACATGCACATACGATATTTAGAGAGGAAGTTGAGAGACTTTCCTTGGAAGATTAGAGAGTGTAAAGTGTTGAAAATGAAGGAGTGTGATGGTGGGGAATGGCTCTCGGCCATAAGTAGGGAGAGGGAGAAAGAGATTAGAAAATTTTGCAGGATGGATAATAGTGTTCTAGATGCATGAGATTATCTAGATACATGCTAGATAATCATGAGTTGTCATGTTCTTAATCCCTCCTTCTTCCATTCTTTTTTTTTATATATCTTTGGCCGAGAAGAAGAAAGTGAGGTGTAAGGATAATTAATTTGGGCTTGATTCTTATAAGGTGAAGCCTATGTAGATGTTTCTCGGCCCATGGGGCCCTCATTGATGTTCACGGCCCAATGAAGTCTAATTGAAAAGGGTTTACGACCCAATAAGGAATTTGAATCACTTATGGCTCAATAAGGCCCATTAGGGTAAACCAATTCATTTTAGGCCCATAATGGCCCAAAAGGTTAGGTTTTATGAATGTGGGTCCAATTAGAGCCCATTTAAGAGTTCTAAGCCGAAAATAGTCAATTTGGAAGCTTATTGGTCCATTAGGCCCAATAAGGAAATCATAGTCCATAATGGACTTAAATCGGGATTTTTAGGGTTTCCAAATCTTTAGTTGACTATTTGAAGTGTTTTGTATGGAGTTTTGGCTTCGCAATTGGATTTTGATGGAAGTTTGTTGTCTTTGGATAAACATCATACATGTTTTCAAGTTATGGTTACAGTTGTCATTGTTAATGTTTACAAAGTATAGAATTTCCTAGCTAATTTGCTAGTTGTGACATACCTTTTGTTGTAGCTTGTTGCCCTTGATGTATTTGGCCTTTAAGAGTTTAGCACCAATAGTGTGAATGCCTCAAATGGAATCATAACACATCTAGGACAAAGGATAGCTTGAGAGAGTATTCCTTTCACACAAAATCGGCACATAGTTATACATGCAATTTGTTATACCCATGGGTTTATAATATATCTTTTTTTTGTGTTCTTGTTCTTATTTCTTATTTTTCCGTTGCATTCATATAATCAGAAAACCCAAAAAAAAGTTAAGCCCCGGTACATGCATCATATGTGGTATCAGATCCATGTTCTGATCATTCAGTTAGTTTGATATATTTCATTGTCTATTTTCTTTGATTTTGATCGTTGATTAAAACAAAATGAGGTTTGTTATCTCCGTAATTCTTGCTAAGTTTGTTGATTTGATTTTTTATTTTTTCTTTTTTTGAAATCAGTTCAGAATGTCGCTCATGGGGTTGAAGTTATATTACTTGATTTTATGTCAATCTTGCAACTTTTTGGAATTATGTTAGGTGAAGAAGATAAGGGTGATTAATTCAATGACACTGATTCTGATGATTTAGATTTTTAATCCCTCTATGACTCCAATGGGGAAGAAGAATTTGAAAAAAAAATTCAGGATGGAGAAGATATTGAAGAAGACTCCGTTCCCATCTACGAAACTGATGGAGAAGAGGGTTCTTTTGAAAAAATCAATTTCGTGATGGAAAAAGAAAAGAAGAGGCCAATTCAGAAGATTCGTGTGGGCGGCTCATCTGGTAGAACAACGTTATGAAGTCCTTACGGAATTGAGGACAATTCCTTTTAAAGAGAGAGAGAATGATACGAATATGAGTCCACAATCCTAGATGGGTGCTGATGGTGAAAAGGATATTGATTGCGAAATTGGTATTGAGTACAAATGGGTTGATGGATACGAAATGGCTTATGGATGCGAACAGGGTTTCGGATGCGAAAGGAGGTCACGTTGCTATTGGATGCGATCGGTCGTAATCCATCACAGTCGCTAGTGATTATTCGATGCGAACTGTGGAATTAGAAGTGATGTGAACCAAGGAGTATGATTGGATGCGAACGACTAGTGGTTGCGAGCGTTTGGTGGACGCGAAAGCTATTTGGGTGCGAATGTTACATGGATGCAAATTGCTTTTTGGTTCCGAACAACTTACTAAATTTCATAGTACTTGCTGTGGGGTGCGTGAATTACTTGTTGGGACCATTGTTGCGAGGAGTTTACATGGTTGATTGAATGGACTTTTGCAGGAAAAAGATTCTAGATTTCTGCTTTATTTTTAGAAGCGATTTGATTTGATTTGATTTGATTTTATTTTAGACTTTTATTTTAGTTTCTTTTTTTGCAAGTATTTTTAAGGATATAAATATGGCCACCATTAACCATATTATGTACATGAATAATTGAAGTTGAATGAAATTGAATTTGAACAACGTTGTACTTTTGAGTTTCGTACTCGCTGCTTTGTCAAGTCTAGGATGCGTATTCTCATTTGATACTAATTCATATCAATAGGTCTTGATTTGCTTTCATCGATACTTAATCTATAGGTCTAGATTGTTTATCAAAATCTATCTTTTTCTTGTTTCTTGTCAAACAAGTTATCTTTTTTTTCGTGTTCTTGTTCTTATTTCTTATTTTTCCGTTGCATTCATATAATCAGAAAACCCAAAACAAGTTAAGCCCTAGTACACGCATCATATGTGGTATCCGATCCATATTATGATCAACCAGTTAGTTAGATATATTTCGTTGTCTATTTTCTTTGATTTTGATTGTTGATTAAAAAAAAATTAGTTTTGTTATTTCCGTAATTCTTGCTGAGTTTGTTGATTTGATTGTTAATTTTTTCTTTTTTTGAAATCAGTTAGAATGTTGCTCATGGTGTTGAAGTTATATTACTTGATTTGATTTGAATCTTGCCAACTTTTTCGAGATATGTTAGGTGAAGAAGATAAGCATGATAATTTCAATGACACTGATTCTGATGATGGGAACCTTGGAATGAGAAGCGTTGCGAACGAAGGAGTATTACTTGATGTGAATGACTAGTGGTTGCGAACGTCTAGTGGATGCGAAAGCTATTTGGGTGCGAATGTTACATGGATGTGAATTGCTTTTCGGTTCCGAACAAATTACTAATTCCGAAGTACATGTTTTCGGGTGCGAGAATTACATGTTGGGACCATTGTTGCGAGGAGTTTACATGGCTGATTGTGTGGACTTTTTGCAGGAAGAATATTCTAGATTTCTACTTTAATTTTAGAAGCGATTTGATTTGATTTGAATTTAGGCTTTTATTTTAGTTTCTTTTTTTGTAAGAATTTGTAAGGCTATAAATATGGCCACCATTAAATATATTATGTAGATGAATAATTTAAGTTGAATGAAATTGAATTTGAAGAACGTTGTTCTTTTGTGTTGCGTACTTGCCCCTTTGTCAAGTCTAGGACGCATATTCTAGTTTGATAGGAATTCAAATCAATAAGCCTTGATTTGTTTTCATCGATACTCAATCTATAGGTCGAGATTTTTTATCAAAATCTATCTTTTTCTGGTTTCGTGTCGAAGAAGTTATCTTTGTTTTCGTGTCCTTATTCTTATTTCTTATGTTTCCGTTACATTCATATAATCAGAAAACGCAAAAAGAAGTTAAGACCTCGTATACGCATCATATGTGGTATCATAGATAGGTTCTGATCAAGCAATTAGTTTGATATCTTTCGTTGTCTATTTCGTTTGATTTTGATCGTTGATTAAAAAATTGAGCTTTGTTAGATCTGAAATTCTTGCTGAGTTGGTTGATTTCGTTGTTAACTTTTTCTTTTTTTCAAATCAGTTCAGAATGCCGCTCATGGGGTTGAAGTTAAATCACTCGATTTTATTTGAATATTTCCAACTTTTTCGAGATATGTTAGGTGAAGAATATGATGATAATTATTTCAATGAAAATGATTTCGACGATTCTGTTTTTTGCTCGCTCTATGAATCCGATGGGGAAGAAGAATTTGAAGAAGATTTTCAGGAGGGAGAAGAGCTTGAAGAAGATTCCATTCTCATCTACGACACTGATGGAGAAGAGGGTTTTTTTGAAAAAATCAATTTCGTGGTGGAAGAGCAAATAAGTGGCCCATTCAGAATATTCATATGGACGGCTCATCTGGTAGAACAACGTTTTGAAGACCTTACATAATTGAGGATAATTCCTTTCGAAGAGGGAGGGAATGATACAAATATGAGTCCACAATCCAAGATGGATCCTGATGGTGAAAAGGATACTGATTGCTAAAGTTGTATTGAGTGCAAATTGGTTGATGGATACGAAAAGGATTATGGATGCGAACAGGGTTTTTGATGCGAAAGGAGGTCACGTTGTGATTGGATGGGATATAGATGCGATCAATTGCAATCCATCACAGTCGCTAGTGGTTATTTGATGGGAACCTTGGAATGAGAAGTGTTCCGAACCAAGGATTATTACTAGATTTAAACGACTGTTGGTTGCGAACGTCTAGTGGATGCGAAAGCTATTTGGGTGAGAATGTTACATGGTTGCTAATTGCTTTTCGGTTGCAAACAACTTACTAATTCCGAAGTACTTGTTCTCGGGTGTGAGAATTACATGATGGGACCATTGTTGCGAGGAGTTTACATGGCTGATTGCATAGACTTTTGTAGGAAGAAGATTCTAGATTTCTACTTTATGTTTAGAAGTGATTTGATTTGATTTGATTTGATTTTAGGGTTTTATTTTAGTTTCTTTTTTTTTGTATGCATTTGTAAGGCTATAAATATGGCCATCATTTAACATATTATGTAGATGAATGATTGAAGTTGAATGGAATTGAATTTGAAGAACGTTGTTCTTTTGAGTTGCGTACTCGCCCCTTTGTCAAGTCTAGGACGCGTATTCTAGTTTTATACAAATTCAAATCAATAAGAATTGATTTGTTTTCATCGATACTCAATCTATAGGTCTAGATAGTTTATCAAAATCTAGTTTTTTCTTGTTTCTTGTCGAACAATTTATCTTTGTTTTCATGTTCTTATTCTTGTTTCTTATTTTTTCTATGCATTCATATAATCTGAAAACCCAAAAAGAAGTTAAGCAGTCATACACGCATCATGATGAAAGATGAAAGATGAGATAAATGATGAGAGACGTTGAATTTAAAGATGATCCAGTCGTCTAGCGGAGTATAGATGACGACCAAGGACTATTCTAGACAGTCTAGTGGAATGCTACCAGGCTCGCCACCTGTAGGTGTTTTTGAAGTAAGTGTTCACAAGGTGTACTCCATCCCCCCTGGTTGCCATACAGACATATATTGCTAAGGAATCCCCTAAGCATTATTCTCTATCCCGAAGATAATCCTTAGGATAGGTCCCTTGAATTAGATGTTTTAGGGACATCTAGTGAGGATAACGAGAATGGTAATAGGGTTAAATGATTTGATGAAAATAAAGAATTTAATTATTGTGGGCTGAAAACCCTATGTGCTCACCAGACTCCCAAGCATGACCCACTCTGATTTTTTTAGTATAGGTAGTGGCACAAGAGCATAGGTGTGACGAACAGCTGAGAGATTTATGGATTGTAGGCTAGTAGAATTATAGATCTTTGTAAGCCATGTACTATTTCCGTTTATGCTTATGTATTGTATTGACGATGACATCCCAATGTTTTTAATATAATTGAAATAAATTTCTTTGGAAATGCTTTGATACTATCTTTATCATATTTTGGGCACAAATTTTGCAGTATTATTCTTCAAAAGGATACTCTGATTTTAAATAAAGCTTATACAAATCGGTCTTTTCTAGCCGTGAAATTAGGTATGTCACATAAGCACCTAGGTTTTGGGATATTGGATTATTGGGATATCTTAATGGATAAAGTTGGAAACTTTATCCATCAAGTAACCCTATACCCTTTTTCGAAAATTAAAAGGTATATGGGATTTGATTTATTCTATTAATTGGTTAATTGAATATAATTATTTAATCCCTAATAATTTATTTATTTAATTGAAGATAATTATTTAATGATTTAAATTAAATTAATTTATTAGTTAAAGGATAATTACTAAATCATTAAATAATCGAAATAAATGAATTTTTACCATAAAATAATTTCACACTCCCCTTTTTACATATATTGATTTTATTAAGTAGTAATAATAATGTCATAAATTTTAATGTAGTATATGAACAATAATCAAAAAAAAATTATAGACTCCTGATTTTATCAATTAATAAATCCTATTTTGAAGTTCATTTGTATAGTAAAAAGATGATACCAAATAGTTTAGTACGAAAATTTTGTTGATTAATTTCTAGCTTAAATTGATATGACATTTTTCCTATGTCATATCCTTATTATTGCACTATCCTAGACTGGAATGTAAAACAGTGCATATGTTCAGACCTTGGAAAACATCAGATATGATATTTAGAGCTCATGGAATGGATAGAAAATGGCTTAATACATAAAGCTATTGAACCTAGCTTTCAAGACATGACGTTTTAGTTGTCATGAAGTGACGACTGGGGGGGGGGGGTGCGCGACTATTTTGTCCTTATCATGCCACGATGTGGTGGCTCTCTGAAGTTGACTTGGACAGCTGACTTTGTGATGCAAATACGGATGGGGTAATTTCTTTTTGGATTTTCTGATTTTATGAACGCAATGGAAAATAAGAAACAAGGACAAGAACGATAAGAAAATAACAAAAAAGGATAGATTTGATAGACAACTTAGACCTATGGATTGAATATCGGGTGGAAACAAGTTAAGATAACTTGAATTCTTATCAAGATCAGGAAATCATCCATCAAATGATATGTGATGACAAACCAAGACCTATTGACTTGAAATCGAGTCACGAATGAGAAACACATCCGGAACAATGACGACGATCCAAATTATACGCAATAAATAAAGAAAGCAAGAACAAACGTTCAAAATTCAACTTCAATGAACTATCATAGCGATTACAATCCTTTAAGAGGCTATATATAGCCTTACAATCTATTACAAAAGGAATCTAATAAATAAAAGAACCCATCAAATAAAAACGAAACAAACTAATAAAATTTAAAAGAAAATAAAACAAAATCGTTTCCAAAAATAAAGTAAAATCTAGAATATTCGATCTAGAATCTTCCTTTGCAAGTTATCAAGCATTCCCATTGAACCATAGATCCCAACAAGCAACTTTCGCATCCTAGGATCACAGAAAGTTTCCAAAATTCGCAACTAACTTCCGAGATTCGCATCTGGCCTCTAAGAATCGCAATGGCAGTTGCAATCATTCTGAAGTCGTTTGCATCCAGTAAGCTTTCGCATCCAAGCCCAACAACAAATAACCCATCAGATCCAACACCAACTAACAACCCATTAGAAACAACCTACACCACTCTGATGCGATGGGTTGCGATCAATCGCATCAAGTCACACCCATTTCCATGCAACTCCGTGTTCTTATTCAATAACACTTCGAGGCTAACATTCGCATCTGAAAACACTAGACGGTGATTCATTGAGACCCTTCACACTCAATCGCAATCAGTCACAACTAAGGCTTGGCTCGGAAAATGAACGTACTTCAGACTTGAAGGTCATCTCGGAATTGGAACCCATCTCAGATTTGGTACTCATCTTGTACTGTGAACTCATGTTCGTATCATTTCATCCCGCTTCGAAAGGAATTGCACTCAATTCCATAAGGACTCCATAACATTATTCTTCCATATAAGTCATCCATACGAATCTTTGAATTTAGCCTCTTCTTTCAATTTCCACGAAATTGATTTTTTCAAAAGAATCCCCTTACCCATCAGTCTCGTAGATGGGAACATAATCTTCTTCCTATGCAATTCCTACTTCCCCCTGAATATCTTCTTCAATATATAACTTACACAACATTTTTTTAAACAGGATCTCAGATCAACAAAAGTAAAAATTAAAACCAGGCAGAAAACCCAACACACTCGATAGGAATTTCGGCTCTAACAAAAGACGACAATTTTTTTTAACAATGATCGATTTAAAAAAACTGACAACGAACGAAATCGAATGAAGTGGTCGATCACAACTGGGCTCTGATACCACATATGATACGAATACGTATTGGGTGATTTCTTTTTGGATTTTCTGATTTTATGAACGTAGCGAAAAATAAGAAACAAGAACAAGAACGATAAGAAAATAACAAAAAGGGATAGATTTGATAGACAACCTAGAACTATAGATTGAATATCGGATGAAAAAAAGTTAAGACCTATTAACTTGAATTCTTATTAAGATCAAGAAATCATCCGTCAAATGATATGTGATGACAACCCAAGACCTATTGATTTAAAATTGAGCCACGAATGAGAAATGAGTCGCAAACAATGACGACAATCCGAAATTATACGTAATAATTGAAAAAAGCAAGAACAAACGTTAAAAATTCAACTTCAACTTCAATCAACTATCATATCGATTATAATGATTTAAAGCATAATTTATAACCTTACAAGCTATTACAATAGAAAACTAATAAATAAAAGAAACTATGAAATAAACAGAAAACTACCTAATAAAACTTCAAATAAAATAAAATAAAATCGTTTCTAAAAATAAAGTAATATATGGAATATTCGATCTAGATTTTTCCTTTGCAAGTTGTCCAAAATTCCCATTGAACCATAGATCCCAACAAGCAACTTTCGCATCCTAGGATCAAAGCATGCTTCCAAAATTGGCAACTGACTTCCGAGATTCGCATTTGGCCTCCAAGAATCGCAATCGCAATTGCAAACATTCCAAAGTCGTTCGCATCGTTGTTCACATTCAGTAAGCTTTCGCACCAAGCCCGACAACAAATAACCCATCAGATCGAACACTAAGTAACAACCCATCGGAACCAAGCTACACCACTCTGATGCGATGGGTTGCAATCAATCGCATCTAATCGCACGTATTCACATCCAACTACCTGTTCCCATTCAATAACACTTTGAGACTGACATTCGCATCTGAAAACACTAGAGCGTGATTCATTGCGACCTTTTGCACTCAATCACAAAACAGTCGCAACTAAGGCTTGGCCTGGAACTTGAATTCACTTCGGACTTGAAATTCATCTCGGAATTGGACCTCATATCGGATTTTGAACTCATCTCGGACTGTTAACTCATATCCGTATCACTTTGACCGATGCCTTTTTTACCTGGGTTAACTTTTGGTCAAAGGGATAGTTTTAGAGTATAGACTGAGGTTGGACATTGTTTGATTGATAGATGTGTTGTACCACTGGTTGCATGACAGATAGGATGGTAGTTGTCTTTGTGATACTTACATGGAAGACCCTTGGGTAGCTCGTGGCATTTGTATGAAAGACCATGGGGGTAGCCCATGGTACATGGATATAAGACCATGGGGTAGCCATGGCAATGCGAGGAAAGACCATGGGGGTAGCCCATGAGACTTGTACGTGATACCATGGGGGTAGCATGTGGCAGTGCAAGGAAAGACCATGGGGGTTGCCTATGACAATGTATGTATGATATGTGGTATTTTGGGGAACTCACTAAGCTTTGTGCTTATGGTTTTGTGGTTTGAACATTTTCAGGTACTTCCCATTCCAAAGGGAAGGGCCCGACTTGACTACACAACATTTCCCCTGAGGATTTTCCGCATTGATGATTTTTATTGTACTCTGATGATTATGATACATTTTCACTATGATGGATTTTTGGGATAAATACTATGTGATTTGATGAATTAAAAATGATAATTTTTATTTATATTTTTGGGATGTTACAAGTTGGTATCAGAGCCTTGGTTGGAGGGATTCGGACACACTCTCGAGTTTGTCTGAACTCAAACTGAGGAATTGATAATATTTTTGAAAGAAAAAAAAATTCTAAAAGGATTTTTGGTAAAGAAGTGGGTGCAATGTTTGTAATCATCCGAGCTCAAGGAAGTGATTCCTAAAATATGCATACATGAGTATTAAGTTTAGTATTCCATTATCTGAATTCCATGCTAGAGTAGGGCTATGGATACCTTTAGGAAATGCATGATAGAAATGTGTAACACCTCATTTTCGCATTCCAATAGAACTCAATATATACATCCCTTATAAAATTCGAAGTAGAGATATATTACATTTTAGCCAAAGTAATCATCATAAACATTAGGAAACTTCAATACGATTTTTTTAGATATATAGAAAACCCTAATCCGACTTCGTATGAAGAATTTATAATTCTTCAAAGTTTCGCGATTAAACCGACACAACTATGCACATCGTAAAATACAAATCAAAGGTAAATTACTCATTAGCCTAAGGAATCTAAATGAAATCCGTAGTAGTCTTAAAACCGAGAGCATGCATATAAAGAACGCCTAAATCTGACTTCATATGTGGAAGTTATGATTTTTCGAAGTTTTAGCATAGTAGTGTGCGACACATAAACAAAAATTTAAATCGGTCGATTGTTAGGAAAAACAATCTAAACAAGAGTTGAAGATCTCGTCAATACCTATCCGTAATTATAAATATAATTGAGAACATATATAGAATTAGAGAGTCATGATTTTTATACGTGCTTTAACAGTCTAATCCTGTTAAAAATATAACTTTAAAAATAAGGTAAGATACCTACGCGTGGATATGATTTTTTGAAGAATTTGAAAATCTGCACAGGCAGGCGCGCACGTCGACAAGGTTTGCGGCGTGCACTGACACTCCACTAGATTTCCGCCACGTGTCACACTCAACACGCAGCCACATTACCCCTGAAAAAGTGTGTGGCGTGCACAAACAGGGTGCGCGGCGCGCATCTGCCTTTCGAGCCCTATAAATAGTGTTCAATGGTTCATTAATTCTCCACACCAAATCCTCTCAACTCTCTCTCTCTCTCTTTTTCTCTCTCTCTGTCTCTCTATCTCTCCCTCTAGAACCAAACTTTTTAGGTATATTTAGAGTTCTGAAGAATCTAGTTAGCGAGGTACTGTAACATAGAAGAATCTAGTTAGCCAGTGCAATCTTTCGATTTCGCTAGAAATTCTTTATTAGTTAGGCTATACATACTATGCTTTAAGTGTAACTTATATTTATATTCATGATCGTTGTTATAAATGTGTAAATAAGATTTATCAGTAATTCAAATCATAATGCTGATTGATCTACTTACGGGAAAGATGTCTAGAATGGTCACACTGGCTTGGTTGTTGGATTTCAGAAAAACTATATGCCGAAGTGGTCCTGCCTCCTAATTGTCCTGCCTGGCTAATCCTTATTTAATAGAACTATAAATATTTATTGGCAATAGTGAAAGATCTAGCTTTCGATATTAGATTGCCATAGGGAATAATAAGCTACATTATTATGGGTTAATACTTGCTAGACACGTTACCTGTCAGTTGGATCACCAGTAGGATCACCAGATAACTGTTAATTGTCTGAGTAATTTTCCAGATGAGTTTTCTCACTATATTATGTGCTCCAATATATATCCTTTGTATGTTTGGATATAGTTGTCATGTAGTATGCAATTATGCCACTAGACTAGTTTAGTTAGTTGCTTGTCGTATTGAACTATTTTTCGGTTTATATATATTATGTGGGGAGTTGAGGGTGGCCCAGCCTCAGGCTGAAGGCCTATAGACTCGGAAAGACGAACATTATGCTAAAGGCCAAAGAGCGGAACCACTATATGTCGAAGGCAAAAAGGGCAGACCAACTTCATTCTGAAGGCCAAGGGTGGACCAACTTTATCGTGAAGGTCATTATCTCTATGTATAGTATATGTATTGTGGTATATGGTATTTTGGGGAACTCGTTAAGCTTCATGCTTACCTAGTTGATTATGTTTTCAGGTACTCAATTGTTCGACTGTATAAACGCGCATTCACAACATGTTTCCGCACAATGTAATCATACTCTGATATATTTTAATTTATAAAAATGAAAAAAAAAATGGGTTTAAAATTGGGAAGTTACAAGTTGGTATCAAAGCCCTGGTTTCCGTGAACTGGATGAACATGCATGTGATTCCAAACTAAAACTAAGGATCTGAGTAATTAATAAATGTTTTCATAAAATGAAATATAAAAAAAGGAAAGAATGTGATGCGTACAGTGTTGAGAGAAAAACTTAGAGACACACTTGAACAAATGTTAGAACAAGTAGATTGCAGAATAGTTAATCTCAAAGGATCTAAAAGCTCAACAATAATATAAATAAGTTATAGTTAGATAGTTAGAGAGTTAGTTGCGGAAAAGTAAAGAAATAGAAATGACAACAATTGTTATATCAAGTATACACATAAGTTGGTTCATAACGAGGAATGCATTCAAACCAAGTTAATAAGGAAGATCAAACTTAGTGATTAAGTCACATAAGACTTGCTCCGAAGAGAGATTATATTCAGATGAATTCTGGTAAGATTGAAGTAGAAAGAGATGAGTAATAGAGAGATAGAAAAGATAACTTCAGAAATGTGTATTCAGATAGAATGCATAAGTTATCAGTATTGAATACAAGAGAATGAGCTCTATTTATAGAGACTCAGAAATACACTAGATTACATCTCTATGAGTAGCCATGCAAGGCATACTGGACAATAGAGTGTATTACAATGATGATAAGTAAAGTAATCTAGCTAAGTGACTACGGTAGGTAGACTCCGGTTGCGGTTGCTGATGAACAAGATTTGACTGCGGGTGCTGAACTTGTTGCGGTAGCTGGAGTGGCTGCGGTAGCTAAGTTCAAGAGGGTCACTTTTATGATTCAACAATTTCCCCCTAAGTGACCTCTTTAACTTCGGTTCAGCTATCAAGTTTGAGGAACTTGATCAGGATCCACCAAAACCTCCTGATGTTTTCCAGCCAAGTGATTCTCCTTAGGATTTCGAATTTGACTTCTGCGGTAGTATGCTTTGATCTTTCAACTCCGACTCGGCAGATGTCAAGTTGCTTCTTGGTCAGGCGATGCATGGCAGTCATAGGAATGAAGTATTTAACATTATCAGTCTTCCTTTTGAAAATGACTCCAAGTTCAGGAAAGTTGGTTGCGCCTAAGGATCTTTCTTGAAAGCCATCGGTAGGCATAGGCGCAGGTTCGAGTGGTGGCAGATCAAATTTTTTGGCTATCGATCTTGGCAAAGTCACAGACTGTTTCCTTCAGAAAAGTGTTAGCCCTTTCAAGCGCAATCATCATTTTAGGGTGCTTCTCGGACTTGTTTTGGAACACTTTGGCAATGAGGAAGATTTCGTCCGGATTCATGCAAGGAAAGTCTGCCTGGGTGCGGACATAATCATGCTCTCTTCTTGTGAGGGTATACTGGATGTAGTAAGCCTTCATGAACTTCCAGATTTTGTAGTTCTTGACTGCGGATGGTCTATCGTTAGACCATATGTTTTCAATGGAGGAGGCATTTTTAGCATGGAAGAGACTAAGTCTCTCAAACTCCATTGGCAGTCTTTTGTGATCAGGAAGGCTGCGGTCAAATTGCTCAAAAACTGTGAAGAATTTGGCATTTGGAGAAATTGGGACATCCCAGTATCCGTCCGATGGGGGTTCAGCATAAGTGAGGTGGGGTCTGTAATCTTCGTCCAGCAGTCGGCGGTGTGGATTGATCCATGAATTTATCAAGGATTCGTCCATCATTGTGTTAAAACCGCATTCTCTCCAAATTAGCTCTGCAAGTTTGGCTGCCTTCCAGTCTTGTTTTCTTTGAGCAGTGGCAGGGGAGTCCGTTGAGCTTGGAGATGGCATGTTCTCCGTGAGGTTTTTGAAGTGAGGGGGAGTCTCTGGCTTTTCAGGAGTGACATCCTTTTGCGGTGAAGGGATATGTGGTGGAGTGTGATGAGATGGTGTAGGTGTGGGAATTTTTTCTGTGATGATGGGGGGACTTTGATGTTGTGAGATGGATGGATCAGAGTGATGGACTTCTTCTTCTTCACTTCCCCCTTTTGAGGGATGCAACGGAGGAGCTTCCTTAAGCCATTGTTTAAGTCCATCAACCTTGGCAAAAACCTCTTGGAATTGAGCTTTGAGGGCTTCGGCCAACTGTTGATTGTTTGGAATGGAGGAGCTGAAGAGTAGCCTGTGGATTTCCTTGGTAAGCTGGAGGATCTCAGGACCATGAAAGTTGGAGGACAGGGATCGTTGCATTCTGTTGATGGTCGATTGAAGAACGGAGATAGTGGACTCATAAGCAGTGTGATTCTCATCTATCAGCTTCTGAGACTGCGTGGCTTGATCCGTGATGGCTGCTTGGAGATCCGTTTTGATTGCGGTTACCTCAGTGATGAGGCGTTCCGCAGCAGCCATAAAGTCTTTGTGATCTGCCTTGCGGTTGTTGTCAAGGGACCGGATCCCCATTTATACTTTGAGAGATATCCTTTCAGCAGCCAAGCGTTCCCTTGTCTCCAGACGTTCTAAACGTTCGATCAGGGACTGCGGTCCCGGGGTGTCTTCAGGTTGCGGTTGAGTTGGCTTGACCGCAGCTAAGATCTGATCAAAAGAAACCTAACACTAGTAGAGAGGTCTATTGGTCCGAAGTGCTCTGAGATGCGTTGGGTGGTGGGGCTGATGATGTGGATGCGCCCTGAAGACGCGCCACCTGCCGTTCTGTGGCTCGTAGTCGATCCTCCCAAATTGCTCGACGTACCTGAAAGTTATGGATTACTTCTTGAGTTTCTCGTTCTGCTCTTGCCACTGCGGCTCGCATCTGATTCAGTTGCTCGGCCGTGTCCTGGGCTAGATCGCCTGTGTTCCATAACCGCCTCACCATGACAGGAAGTGCCCGGTCGGCTGGCCCTCCCTCACTCAGATCATAAAATTCCCTGGCCATCCCATATAGGGGTCGCTGCCTCTGCTGCCTGCTACATCTCCAAATATCCACGCCCATGGAGGCGTGGGGCCATTTGGGCCTATCCGATGAGCGGGCACCCTAATCGGGTAAGGTGGGTTACTGACTTCGGACTCCACGTCCGAATCACCATCGTCGTCATCACCGAGTTCTTCCTCGGACTCCCCTTCGGCCTCTTCTTTTTCCAAGTCTACCACTGGCTCAGCAGGTCCGCCCTCGACTTCCGCTTCAGGTTCCTCTTCAGACTCCTCCTCGGGGTCTTCTTCAGGTTCATCTTCCAGCCATCCGTTATTTCCCTGGCTAGGGAAATACGGATCTCCAGGATGATGGAAGCCAGCCATACTGTCTGCAAGAGCGTATATAAATAAACTATTATTACTCCTAAGATATGTTAAAAAAAATTTCGGCTTGATGCTCTTTTCTTGTTTAACAAGAGGGTATGCCTTAGGTTTACTGACCATCGCGATCGCCCCAGGGCATGTGATAGTTGTATTATGAAGAAATGTAGTTGATCAGGCTACATTCATCCCTAATACAACTGTGAACAGTCCTGGCTTAACCGAGATGTCAGGTTTTCCCAATCATCTTCTTTGATTTGTTATTTTGTTCATTTTTCTAAGTCGTACAAGTAAGAGTGTTTATTAATATATTTTATTTGTTTTGTTCAGAGTTATTTAGTCCTTCTTTGGGTTTATAGTTGCATATCAATGTGAGGTTAGATATGCTAGTTCACTATAAACAGAGCTTTGATACCAACCTGTCACACCCTCGAACCGGACGGCGGAAACGTCCGAGGGCTAGTGTGACTATCAATTGAAATATCATCACAGTGAATATAAATGAATCACAACATAAACATCCCCATGCATTACATATGACAACCAACATTGTTTACATCAAGTACATTGTCTTACATTACAACATCACATAACATAAATTGTTTAACGACTAGCATTGCACAAAAGAAGTTTTGGAAACACGCTTGATGATTCTTCATTCTAAAGGTTACCTGAGAATACAAGTTATTTTGAAAACGGTCAACATATATAATGTTGGTGAGTTCATAAGCATGTTTGACATAAAATGGTTTGTATTGTGTAAAACCCAGAAAATCTGATATTTTCTGTAACAAAAGCTGTTTACGAAAAAGATGTTATGATCCCATAAGTATACATGTATGTGATTTCAAAACATGTAAGAGTGAATGACTTTCATAATTGTTCATTGTATTGTAGTTGTTGTATGTAGAAGTGAATAATGTCGTTCCCCGGAAAACCCGATGTTTTCCAATTTAAATAGTATGGCAGTTTTGTATTATTGTATAAATCACTTTGCATCGTCACAGTGTATGAATATGATTTCCCATGAATGATGATATGGTAATGGATCTCTGTGTGAGTCGTTATAACCATGCATAATAATGACTATTTCGCCTGCCTTGGCATTCTTGCGAATACCGGTATTGAATTACTAGACTGGTCGAGTCTAACTGTAGCGAACAGCTCAGGTGTGGGGGAATCACCCCCGTATAGATCTATACACAAACTCTCGCCCTCCCTCCAGGAGACTCCAGTTATAACTACAGGCTATGGCCGACACTTATTGGTGCCAACCGATAATTCTCACTAAATCCCTATTATTACCCCATGAATTTGAATAACATTGATTGCAACCCGTTTGATGTTTACATGAATATGAATAAAGCCTAACAAACATGAAAAAGGACAACTATGGCCCACTAATCATGTATGTTGTTATAGACTGTCGAGTATGCGACGGACACGTTAGCCCGTTAAGCATATAATTGATTTGGACCATACTAGCAATGCCAATGGGCCACTAAGGCCCAATACCATTTAAAGCCATTGAGGGTCCATTAGGTATGTAATTGGGCCACCGGAAGCCCAATAAACATGTATTATTTATGTTGGGCCCAATAGTCATGTTAATGGGTCATGAAGGCCCAATAGGCATGATTAGAAGTATTAAAGCCCAACCGATATAAAGTTTACTTGTTTTGTATAGTATTAATGTCGTAAGGTTTGTTTCACACGAATTGTTTAATCGAAAAGTCACCACATTCGCCAAATTGTTTTATAATGATATTTTAATTTATAAAAAAAAATATATATATATTTTTCTATTTAAATCCATAAGTTATTAAAATTATGTATTTTTGACCCAATTATTTTAATATTAACATAATTGACCCAGAAATAATTGTTTGACCAATTCAACCCCTTTTCTAGTAAAAATGACAAATTTTTACCCCTTTTATGAAAAATGACATTTTAGGTCCTTAGATTATGTTTCTTGACATTTTCGGCCGAAACGCTCATTTAAATCATGATTTCAG
The DNA here is from genome assembly GCF_052849685.1 of Lactuca virosa. Taxonomy (NCBI): domain Eukaryota; kingdom Viridiplantae; phylum Streptophyta; class Magnoliopsida; order Asterales; family Asteraceae; genus Lactuca; species Lactuca virosa. The sequence continues at coordinate 259,658,194 of NC_136434.1, forward strand.
CCCAAAATAAGGTTTTGGACAGTTTCATCCCTTTAATTAAAAAGATTTACACTTGTAGTCCAAATTTTCGCGATTTTTACAATTTTAGCCCAAAATCCAAAAACTTTGCATTTTTAGTCCTATTTGGTACGAAAGACATTTTCAGCCCCTGAAATTTGTTTTTTTTGTGTTTTTAACTCATATTTTGATAAACTTGCAATTCCAGTCCCTTAAGTTTCATATTTTTCGCAAATTGGGCCTAAAAGCCGAAAAGCACAAACTTTAGCCCATTAGGCTAAAATTTACACTTTTAGTCCTTTAAAAACCGTGATTTTCATAATAACTCATATTTTAAGTGATTTGACCCTTTTGACCCTTATAAAAATCATAAATAACATCATTTCCTCCATCTTTTGCTTATTTGTCAAAAATGGTTCATAAATAGAATTTGTGTTTTGTTTTACTTAGTTTGAACTTGTATAATACTTTTGCCTTGATAATAATATGTATAAGATATATTAGGTCACATATTTTCTTAACAAGGTTAAGAATCTCGAATAGATCAAGTTTCTAACACATATTCATCAAATAAATTCAAGAAATCACACATATCATACAAAAACACATGGATCTACACATTTTACTTGTATTCTCCCCCATAAATCATGTAAAAACCAAAAATAAGGGGTATGAACTCACCTTTGCTTAAAGTTTCGGTTTCGAAGTAGAATGAAGTGAACATTTTTACTTTAGCAAGCTCCTTGAGGAGATTTTCGAAGTTAAAGGGTTATAGGGGGTTAGATCATGAAATAAACTATGTAAGAAAGAGTTCTTAGATTTAAGATGAATAGTAGATATTTATACACATTAACAACTTACCAAGAGGTGATCTTGTCGAAAAATTCTTGGACAAACACACATGCACATACGATATTTAGAGAAGAAGTTGAGAGACTTTCCTTGGAAGATTAGAGAGTGTAAAGTGTTGAAAATGAAAGAGTGTGATGGTGGGGAATGGCTCTCGGCCATAAGTAGGGAGAGGGAGAAAGAGATTAGAAAATTTTGCAGGATGGATAATAGTGTTCTAGATGCATGAGATTATCTAGATACATGCTAGATAATCATGAGTTGTCATGTTCTTAATCCCTCCTTCTTCCATTCTTTTTTTTTATATATCTTTGGCCGAGAAGAAGAAAGTGAGGTGTAAGGATAATTAATTTGGGCTTGATTCTTATAAGGTGAAGCCTATGTAGATGTTTCTCGGCCCATGGGGCCCTCATTGATGTTCACGGCCCAATGAAGTCTAATTGAAAAGGGTTTACGACCCAATAAGGAATTTGAATCACTTATGGCCCAATAAGGCCCATTAGGGTAAACCAATTCATTTTAGGCCCATAATGGCCCAAAAGGTTAGGTTTTATGAATGTGGGTCCAATTAGAGCCCATTTAAGAGTTCTAAGCCGAAAATAGTCAATTTGGAAGCTTATTGGTCCGTTAGGCCCAATAAGGAAATCCTAGTCCATAATGGACTTAAATCGGGATTTTTAGGGTTTCCAAATCTTTAGTTGACTATTTGAAGTGTTTTGTATGGAGTTTTGGCTTCCCAATTGGATTTTGATGGAAGTTTGTTGTCTTTGGATAAACATCATACATGTTTTCAAGTTATGGTTACAGTTGTCATTGTTAATGTTTACAAAGTATAGAATTTCCTAGCTAATTTGCTAGTTGTGACATACCTTTTGTTGTAGCTTGTTGCCCTTGATGTATTTGGCCTTTAAGAGTTTAGCACCAATAGTGTGAATGCCTCAAATGGAATCATAACACATCTAGGACAAAGGATAGCTTGAGAGAGTATTCCTTTCACACAAAATCGGCACATAGTTATACATGCAATTTGTTATACCCATGGGTTTATAATATATCTTTTTTTTTTGTGTTCTTGTTCTTATTTCTTATTTTTCCGTTGCATTCATATAATCAGAAAACCCAAAAAAAGTTAAGCCCCGGTACATGCATCATATGTGGTATCAGATCCATGTTCTGATCAACCAGTTAGTTTGATATATTTCATTGTCTATTTTCTTTGATTTTGATCGTTGATTAAAACAAAATGAGGTTTGTTATCTCCGTAATTCTTGCTAAGTTTGTTGATTTGATTTTTTATTTTTTCTTTTTTTGAAATCAGTTCAGAATGTCGCTCATGGGGTTGAAGTTATATTACTTGATTTTATGTCAATCTTGCAACTTTTTGGAATTATGTTAGGTGAAGAAGATAAGGGTGATTATTTCAATGACACTGATTCTGATGATTTAGATTTTTAATCCCTCTATGACTCCAATGGGGAAGAAGAATTTGAAAAAAAAATTCAGGATGGAGAAGATATTGAAGAAGACTCCGTTCCCATCTACGAAACTGATGGAGAAGAGGGTTCTTTTGAAAAAATCAATTTCGTGGTGGAAAAAGAAAAGAAGAGGCCAATTCAGAAGATTCGTGTGGGCGGCTCATCTGGTAGAACAACGTTATGAAGTCCTTACGGAATTGAGGACAATTCCCTTTAAAGAGAGAGGGAATGATACGAATATGAGTCCACAATCCTAGATGGGTGCTGATGGTGAAAAGGATATTGATTGCGAAATTGGTATTGAGTACAAATGGGTTGATGGATACGAAATGGCTTATGGATGCGAACAGGGTTTCGGATGCGAAAGGAGGTCACGTTGCTATTGGATGCGATCGGTCGTAATCCATCACAGTCGCTAGTGATTATTCGATGCGAACTGTGGAATTAGAAGCGATGTGAACCAAGGAGTATGATTGGATGCGAACGACTAGTGGTTGCGAGCGTTTGGTGGACGCGAAAGCTATTTGGGTGCGAATGTTACATGGATGCAAATTGCTTTTTGGTTCCGAACAACTTACTAAATTTCATAGTACTTGCTGTGGGGTGCGTGAATTACGTGTTGGGACCATTGTTGCGAGGAGTTTACATGGTTGATTGAATGGACTTTTGCAGGAAAAAGATTCTAGATTTCTGCTTTATTTTTAGAAGCGATTTGATTTGATTTGATTTGATTTTATTTTAGACTTTTATTTTAGTTTCTTTTTTTGCAAGTATTTTTAAGGATATAAATATGGCCACCATTAACCATATTATGTACATGAATAATTGAAGTTGAATGAAATTGAATTTGAACAACGTTGTACTTTCGAGTTTCGTACTCGCTGCTTTGTCAAGTCTAGGATGTGTATTCTCATTTGATACTAATTCATATCAATAGGTCTTGATTTGATTTCATCGATACTTAATCTATAGGTCTAGATTGTTTATCAAAATCTATCTTTTTCTTGTTTCTTGTCAAACAAGTTATCTTTTTTTTTCGTGTTCTTGTTCTTATTTCTTATTTTTCCGTTGCATTCATATAATCAGAAAACCCAAAACAAGTTAAGCCCTGGTACACGCATCATATGTGGTATCCGATCCATATTATGATCAACCAGTTAGTTAGATATATTTCGTTGTCTATTTTCTTTGATTTTGATTGTTGATTAAAAAAAAATTAGTTTTGTTATTTCCGTAATTCTTGCTGAGTTTGTTGATTTGATTGTTAATTTTTTCTTTTTTTGAAATCAGTTAGAATGTCGCTCATGGTGTTGAAGTTATATTACTTGATTTGATTTGAATCTTGCCAACTTTTTCGAGATATGTTAGGTGAAGAAGATAAGCATGATAATTTCAATGACACTGATTCTGATGATGGGAACCTTGGAATGAGAAGCGTTGCGAACGAAGGAGTATTACTTGATGTGAATGACTAGTGGTTGCGAACGTCTAGTGGATGCGAAAGCTATTTGGGTGCGAATGTTACATGGATGTGAATTGCTTTTCGGTTCCGAACAAATTACTAATTCCGAAGTACATGTTTTCGGGTGCGAGAATTACATGTTGGGACCATTGTTGCGAGGAGTTTACATGGCTGATTGTGTGGACTTTTGCAGGAAGAATATTCTAGATTTCTACTTTAATTTTAGAAGCGATTTGTTTTGATTTGAATTTAGGCTTTTATTTTAGTTTCTTTTTTTGTAAGAATTTGTAAGGCTATAAATATGGCCACCATTAAATATATTATGTAGATGAATAATTTAAGTTGAATGAAATTGAATTTGAAGAACGTTGTTCTTTTGTGTTGCGTACTCGCCCCTTTGTCAAGTCTAGGACGCATATTCTAGTTTGATAGGAATTCAAATCAATAGGCCTTGATTTGTTTTCATCGATACTCAATCTATAGGTCGAGATTTTTTATCAAAATCTATCTTTTTCTGGTTTCGTGTCGAAGAAGTTATCTTTGTTTTCGTGTCCTTATTCTTATTTCTTATGTTTCCGTTACATTCATATAATCAGAAAACGCAAAAAGAAGTTAAGACCTCGTATACGCATCATATGTGGTATCATAGATAGGTTCTGATCAAGCAATTAGTTTGATATCTTTCGTTGTCTATTTCGTTTGATTTTGATCGTTGATTAAAAAATTGAGCTTTGTTAGATCCGAAATTCTTGCTGAGTTAGTTGATTTCGTTGTTAACTTTTTCTTTTTTTCAAATCAGTTCAGAATGCCGCTCATGGGGTTGAAGTTAAATCACTCGATTTTATTTGAATATTTCCAACTTTTTCGAGATATGTTAGGTGAAGAATATGATGATAATTATTTCAATGAAAATGATTTCGACGATTCTGTTTTTTGCTCGCTCTATGAATCCGATGGGGAAGAAGAATTTGAAGAAGATTTTCAGGAGGGAGAAGAGCTTGAAGAAGATTCCATTCTCATCTACGACACTGATGGAGAAGAGGGTTTTTTTTTTAAAAATCAATTTCGTGGTGGAAGAGCAAATAAGTGGCCCATTCAGAATATTCATATGGACGGCTCATCTGGTAGAACAACGTTTTGAAGACCTTACATAATTGAGGATAATTCCTTTCGAAGAGGGAGGGAATGATACAAATATGAGTCCACAATCCAAGATGGGTCCTGATGGTGAAAAGGATACTGATTGCTAAAGTTGTATTGAGTGCAAATGGGTTGATGGATACGAAAAGGATTATGGATGCGAACAGGGTTTTTGATGCGAAAGGAGGTCACGTTGTGATTGGATGGGATCTAGATGCGATCAATTGCAATCCATCACAGTCGCTAGTGGTTATTTGATGGGAACCTTGGAATGAGAAGTGTTCCGAACCAAGGATTATTACTAGATTTAAACGACTGTTGGTTGCGAACGTCTAGTGGATGCGAAAGCTATTTGGGTGAGAATGTTACATGGTTGCTAATTGCTTTTCGGTTGCAAACAACTTACTAATTCCGAAGTACTTGTTCTCGGGTGTGAGAATTACATGATGGGACCATTGTTGCGAGGAGTTTACATGGCTGATTGCATAGACTTTTGTAGGAAGAAGATTCTAGATTTCTACTTTATGTTTAGAAGTGATTTGATTTGATTTTAGGGTTTTATTTTAGTTTCTTTTTTTTGTATGCATTTGTAAGGCTATAAATATGGCCATCATTTAACATATTATGTAGATGAATGATTGAAGTTGAATGGAATTGAATTTGAAGAACGTTGTTCTTTTGAGTTGCGTACTCGCCCCTTTGTCAAGTCTAGGACGCGTATTCTAGTTTTATACAAATTCAAATCAATAAGAATTGATTTTTTTCATCGATACTCAATCTATAGGTCTAGATAGTTTATCAAAATCTAGTTTTTTCTTGTTTCTTGTCGAACAATTTATCTTTGTTTTCATGTTCTTATTCTTGTTTCTTATTTTTTCGATGCATTCATATAATCTGAAAACCCAAAAAGAAGTTAAGCAGTCATACACGCATCATGATGAAAGATGAAAGATGAGATAAATGATGAGAGACGTTGAATTTAAAGATGATCCAGTCGTCTAGCGGAGTATAGATGACGACCAAGGACTATTCTAGACAGTCTAGTGGAATGCTACCAGGCTCGCCACCTGTAGGTGTTTTTGAAGTAAGTGTTCACAAGGTGTACTCCATCCCCCCTGGTTGCCATACGGACATATATTGCTAAGGAATCCCCTAAGCATTATTGTCTATCCCGAAGATAATCCTTAGGATAGGTCCCTTGAATTAGATGTTTTAGGGACATCTAGTGAGGATAACGAGAATGGTAATAGGGTTAAATGATTTGATGAAAATAAAGAATTTAATTATTGTGGGCTGAAAACCCTATGTGCTCACCAGACTCCCAAGCATGACCCACTCTGTTTTTTTTATTATAGGTAGTGGCACAAGAGCATAGGTGTGACGAACAGCTGAGAGATTTATGGATTGTAGGCTAGTAGAATTATAGATCTTTGTAAGCCATGTACTATTTCCGTTTATGCTTATGTATTGTATTGACGATGACATCCCAATGTTTTTAATATAATTGAAATAAATTTCTTTGGAAATGCTTTGATACTATCTTTATCATATTCTGGGCACAAATGTTGCAATATTATTCTTCAAAAGGATACTCTGATTTTAAATAAAGCTTATACAAATCGGTCTTTTCTAGCCGTGAAATTAGGTATGTCACATAAGCACCTAGGTTTTGGGATATTGGATTATTGGGATATCTTAATGGATAAAGTTGGAAACTTTATCCATCAAGTAACCCTATACCCTTTTTCGAAAATTAAAAGGTATATGGGATTTGATTTATTCTATTAATTGGTTAATTGAATATAATTATTTAATCCCTAATAATTTATTTATTTAATTGAAGATAATTATTTAATGATTTAAATTAAATTAATTTATTAGTTAAAGGATAATTACTAAATCATTAAATAATCGAAATAAATAAATTTTTACCATAAAATAATTTCACACTCCCCTTTTTACATATATTGATTTTATTAAGTAGTAATAATAATGTCATAAATTTTAATGTAGTATATAAACAATAATCAAAAAAAAATTATAGACTCCTGATTTTATCAATTAATAAATCCTATTTTGAAGTTCATTTGTATAGTAAAAAGACGATACCAAATAGTTTAGTACGGAAATTTTGTTGATTAATTTCTAGATTAAATTGATATGACATTTTTCCTATGTCATTTCCTTATTATTGCACTATCCTAGACTGGAATGTAAAACAGTGCATATGTTCAGACCTTGGAAAACATCAGATATGATATTTAGAGCTCATGGAATGGATAGAAAATGGCTTAATACATAAAGCTATTGAACCTAGTTTTCAAGACATGACGTTTTAGTTGTCATGAAGTGACGACTGGGGGGGGGGGTGCGCGACTATTTTGTCCTTATCATGCCACGATGTGGTGGCTCTCTGAAGTTGACTTGGACAACTGACTTTGTGATGCAAATACGGATGGGGTAATTTCTTTTTGGATTTTCTGATTTTATGAACGCAATGGAAAATAAGAAACAAGGACAAGAACGATAAGAAAATAACAAAAAAGGATAGATTTGATATACAACTTAGACCTATGGATTGAATATCGGGTGGAAACAAGTTAAGATAACTTGAATTCTTATCAAGATCAGGAAATCATCCATCAAATGATATGTGATGACAAACCAAGACCTATTGACTTGAAATCGAGTCACGAATGAGAAACACATCCGGAACAATGACGACGATCCAAATTATACGCAATAAATAAAGAAAGCAAGAACAAACGTTCAAAATTCAACTTCAATGAACTATCATAGCGATTACAATCCTTTAAGAGGCTATATATAGCCTTACAATCTATTACAAAAGGAATCTAATAAATAAAAGAACCCATCAAATAAAAACGAAACAAACTAATAAAATTTAAAAGAAAATAAAACAAAATCGTTTCCAAAAATAAAGTAAAATCTAGAATATTCGATCTAGAATCTTCCTTTGCAAGTTATCAAGCATTCCCATTGAACCATAGATCCCAACAAGCAACTTTCGCATCCTAGGATCACAGAAAGTTTCCAAAATTCGCAACTAACTTCCGAGATTCGCATTTGGCCTCTAAGAATCGCAATGGCAGTTGCAATCATTCTGAAGTCGTTTGCATCTAGTAAGCTTTCGCATCCAAGCCCAACAACAAATAACCCATCAGATCCAACACCAACTAACAACCCATTAGAAACAACCTACACCACTCTGATGCGATGGGTTGCGATCAATCGCATCAAGTCACACCCATTTCCATGCAACTCCGTGTTCTTATTCAATAACACTTCGAGGCTAACATTCGCATCTGAAAACACTAGACGGTGATTCATTGAGACCCTTCACACTCAATCGCAATCAGTCACAACTAAGGCTTGGCTCGGAAAATGAACGTACTTCAGACTTGAAGGTCATCTCGGAATTGGAACCCATCTCAGATTTGGTACTCATCTTGTACTGTGAACTCATGTTCGTATCATTTCATCCCGCTTCGAAAGGAATTGCACTCAATTCCATAAGGACTCCATAACATTATTCTTCCATATAAGTCATCCATACGAATCTTTGAATTTAGCCTCTTCTTTCAATTTCCACGAAATTGATTTTTTCAAAAGAATCCCCTTACCCATCAGTCTCGTAGATGGGAACATAATCTTCTTCCTATGCAATTCCTACTTCCCCCTGAATATCTTCTTCAATATATAACTTACACAACATTTTTTTAAACAGGATCTCAGATCAACAAAAGTAAAAATTAAAACCAGGCAGAAAACCTAACACACTCGATAGGAATTTTGGCTCTAACAAAAGACGACAATTTTTTTTAACAATGATCGATTTAAAAAAACTGACAACGAACGAAATCGAATGAAGTGGTCGATCACAACTAGGCTCTGATACCACATATGATACGAATACGTATTGGGTGATTTCTTTTTGGATTTTCTGATTTTATGAACGTAGCGAAAAATAAGAAACAAGAACAAGAACGATAAGAAAATAACAAAAAGGGATAGATTTGATAGACAACCTAGAACTATAGATTGAATATCGGATGAAAAAAAGTTAAGACCTATTAACTTGAATTCTTATTAAGATCAAGAAATCATCCGTCAAATGATATGTGATGACAACCCAAGACCTATTGATTTAAAATTGAGCCACGAATGAGAAATGAGTCGCAAACAATGACGACAATCCGAAATTATACGTAATAATTGAAAAAAGCAAGAACAAACGTTAAAAATTCAACTTCAACTTCAATCAACTATCATATCGATTATAATGATTTAAAGCATAATTTATAACCTTACAAGCTATTACAATAGAAAACTAATAAATAAAAGAAACTATGAAATAAACAGAAAACTACCTAATAAAACTTCAAATAAAATAAAATAAAATCGTTTCTAAAAATACAGTAATATATGGAATATTCGATCTAGATTTTTCCTTTGCAAGTTGTCCAAAATTCCCATTGAACCATAGATCCCAACAAGCAACTTTCGCATCCTAGGATCAAAGCATGCTTCCAAAATTGGCAACTGACTTCCGAGATTCGCATTTGGCCTCCAAGAATCGCAATCGCAATTGCAAACATTCCAAAGTCGTTCGCATCGTTGTTCACATTCAGTAAGCTTTCGCACCAAGCCCGACAACAAATAACCCATCAGATCGAACACTAAGTAACAACCCATCAGAACCAAGCTACACCACTCTGATGCGATGGGTTGCAATCAATCGCATCTAATCGCACGTATTCACATCCAACTGCCTGTTCCCATTCAATAACACTTTGAGACTGACATTCGTATCTGAAAACACTAGAGCGTGATTCATTGCGACCTTTTGCACTCAATCACAATACAGTCGCAACTAAGGCTTGGCCTGGAACTTGAATTCACTTCGGACTTGAAATTCATCTCGGAATTGGACCTCATATCGGATTTTGAACTCATCTCGGACTGTTAACTCATATCCGTATCACTTTGACCGATGCCTTTTTTACCTGGGTTAACTTTTGGTCAAAGGGATAGTTTTAGAGTATAGACTGAGGTTGGACATTGTTTGATTGATAGATGTGTTGTACCACTGGTTGCATGACAGATAGGATGGTAGTTGTCTTTGTGATACTTACATGGAAGACCCTTGGGTAGCTCGTGGCATTTGTATGAAAGACCATGGGAGTAGCCATGGCAATGCGAGGAAAGACCATGGGGGTAGCCCATGAGACTTGTACGTGATACCATGGGGGTAGCATGTGGCAGTGCAAGGAAAGACCATGGGGGTTGCCTATAACAATGTATGTATGATATGTGGTATTTTGGGGAACTCACTAAGCTTTGTGCTTATGGTTTTGTGGTTTGAACATTTTCAGGTACTTCCCATTCCAAAGGGAAGGGCCCGACTTGACTACACAACATTTCCCCTGAGGATTTTCCGCATTGATGATTTTTATTGTACTCTGATGATTATGATACATTTTCACTATGATGGATTTTTGGGATAAATACTATGTGATTTGATGAATTAAAAATGATAATTTTTATTTATATTTTTGGGATGTTACAAGTTGGTATCAGAGCCTTGGTTGGAGGGATTCGGACACACTCTCGAGTTTGTCTGAACTCAAACTGAGGAATTGATAATATTTTTGAAAGAAAAAAAAATTCTAAAAGGATTTTTGGTAAAGAAGTGGGTGCAATGTTTGTAATCATCCGAGCTCAAGGAAGTGATTCCTAAAATATGCATACATGAGTATTAAGTTTAGTATTCCATTATCTGAATTCCATGCTAGAGTAGGGCTATGGATACCTTTAGGAAATGCATGATAGAAATGTGTAACACCTCATTTTCGCATTCCAATAGAACTCAATATATACATCCCTTATAAAATTCGAAGTAGAGATATATTACATTTTAGCCAAAGTAATCATCATAAACATTAGGAAACTTCAATACGATTTTTTTAGATATATAGAAAACCCTAATCCGACTTCGTATGAAGAATTTATAATTCTTCAAAGTTTCGCGATTAAACCGACACAACTATGCACATCGTAAAATACAAATCAAAGGTAAATTACTCATTAGCCTAAGGAATCTAAATGAAATCCGTAGTAGTCTTAAAACCGAGAGCATGCATATAAAGAACGCCTAAATCTGACTTCATATGTGGAAGTTATGATTTTTCGAAGTTTTAGCATAGTAGTGTGCGACACATAAACAAAAATTTAAATCGGTCGATTGTTAGGAAAAACAATCTAAACAAGAGTTGAAGATCTCGTCAATACCTATCCGTAATTATAAATATAATTGAGAACATATATAGAATTAGAGAGTCATGATTTTTATACGTGCTTTAACAGTCTAATCCTGTTAAAAATATAACTTTAAAAATAAGGTAAGATACCTACGCGTGGATATGATTTTTTGAAGAATTTGAAAATCTGCACAGGCAGGCGCGCACGTCGACAAGGTTTGCGGCGTGCACTGACACTCCACTAGATTTCCGCCACGTGTCACACTCAACACGCAGCCACATTATCCGTGAAAAAGTGTGTGGCGTGCACAAACAGGGTGCGCGGCGCGCATCTGCCTTTCGAGCCCTATAAATAGTGTTCAATGGTTCATTAATTCTCCACACCAAATCCTCTCAACTCTCTCTCTCTCTCTCTGTCTCTCTATCTCTCCCTCTAGAACCAAACTTTTTAGGTATATTTGAAGTTCTGAAGAATCTAGTTAGGTACTGTAACATAGAAGAATCTAGTTAGCCAGTGCAATCTTTCGATTTCGCTAGAAATTCTTTATTAGTTAGGCTATACATACTATGCTTTAAGTGTAACTTATATTTATATTCATGATCGTTGTTATAAATGTGTAAATAAGATTTATCAGTAATTCAAATCATAATGCTGATTGATCTACTTACGGGAAAGATGTCTAGAATGGTCACACTGGCTTGGTTGTTGGATTTCAGAAAAACTATATGCCGAAGTGGTCCTGCCTCCTAATTGTCCTGCCTGGCTAATCCTTATTTAATAGAACTATAAATATTTATTGGCAATAGTGAAAGATCTAGCTTTCGATATCAGATTGCCATAGGGAATAATAAGCTACATTATTATGGGTTAATACTTGCTAGACACGTTACCTGTCAGTTGGATCACCAGTAGGATCACCAGATAACTGTTAATTGTCTGAGTAATTTTCCAGATGAGTTTTCTCACTATATTATGTGCTCCAATATATATCCTTTGTATGTTTGGATATAGTTGTCATGTAGTATGCAATTATGCCACTAGACTAGTTTAGTTAGTTGCTTGTCGTATTGAACTATTTTTCGGTTTATATATATTATGTGGGGAGTTGAGGGTGGCCCAGCCTCAGGCTGAAGGCCTATAGACTCGGAAAGACGAACATTATGCTAAAGGCCAAAGAGCGGAACCACTATATGCCGAAGGCAAAAAGGGCAGACCAACTTCATTCTGAAGGCCAAGGGTGGACCAACTTTATCGTGAAGGTCATTATCTCTATGTATAGTATATGTATTGTGGTATATGGTATTTTGGGGAACTCGTTAAGCTTCATGCTTACCTAGTTGATTATGTTTTCAGGTACTCAATTGTTCGACTGTATAAACGCGCATTCACAACATGTTTCCGCACAATGTAATCATACTCTGATATATTTTAATTTATAAAAATGAAAAAAAAATGGGTTTAAAATTGGGAAGTTACAAGTTGGTATCAAAGCCCTGGTTTCCGTGAACTGGATGAACATGCATGTGATTCCAAACTAAAACTAAGGATCTGAGTAATTAATAAATGTTTTCATAAAATGAAATATAAAAAAAGGAAAGAATGTGATGCGTACAGTGTTGAGAGAAAAACTTAGAGACACACTTGAACAAATGTTAGAACAAGTAGATTGCAGAATAGTTAATCTCAAAGGATCTAAAAGCTCAACAATAATATAAATAAGTTATAGTTAGATAGTTAGAGAGTTAGTTGCGGAAAAGTAAAGAAATAGAAATGACAACAATTGTTATATCAAGTATACACATAAGTTGGTTCATAACGAGGAATGCATTCAAACCAAGTTAATAAGGAAGATCAAACTTAGTGATTAAGTCACATAAGACTTGCTCCGAAGAGAGATTATATTCAGATGAATTCTGGTAAGATTGAAGTAGAAAGAGATGAGTAATAGAGAGATAGAAAAGATAACTTCAGAAATGTGTATTCAGATAGAATGCATAAGTTATCAGTATTGAATACAAGAGAATGAGCTCTATTTATAGAGACTCAGAAATACACTAGATTACATCTCTATGAGTAGCCATGCAAGGCATACTGGACAATAGAGTGTATTACAATGATGATAAGTAAAGTAATCTAGCTAAGTGACTACGGTAGGTAGACTCCGGTTGCGGTTGCTGATGAACAAGATTTGACTGCGGGTGCTGAACTTGTTGCGGTAGCTGGAGTGGCTGCGGTAGCTAAGTTCAAGAGGGTCACTTTTATGATTCAACAATTTCCCCCTAAGTGACCTCTTTAACTTCGGTTCAGCTATCAAGTTTGAGGAACTTGATCAGGATCCACCAAAACCTCTTGATGTTTTCCAGCCAAGTGATTCTCCTTAGGATTTCGAATTTGACTTCTGCGGTAGTATGCTTTGATCTTTCAACTCCGACTCGGCAGATGTCAAGTTGCTTCTTGGTCAGGCGATGCATGGCAGTCATAGGAATGAAGTATTTAACATTATCAGTCTTCCTTTTGAAAATGACTCCAAGTTCAGGAAAGTTGGTTGCGCCTAAGGATCTTTCTTGAAAGCCATCGGTAGGCATAGGCGCAGGTTCGAGTGGTGGCAGATCAAATTTTTTGGCTATCGATCTTGGCAAAGTCACAGACTGTTTCCTTCAGAAAAGTGTTAGCCCTTTCAAGCGCAATCATCATTTTAGGGTGCTTCTCGGACTTGTTTTGGAACACTTTGGCAATGAGGAAGATTTCGTCCGGATTCATGCAAGGAAAGTCTGCTTGGGTGCGGACATAATCATGCTCTCTTCTTGTGAGGGTATACTGGATGTAGTAAGCCTTCATGAACTTCCAGATTTTGTAGTTCTTGACTGCGGATGGTCTATCGTTAGACCATATGTTTTCAATGGAGGAGGCATTTTTAGCATGGAAGAGACTAAGTCTCTCAAACTCCATTGGCAGTCTTTTGTGATCAGGAAGGCTGCGGTCAAATTGCTCAAAAACTGTGAAGAATTTGGCATTTGGAGAAATTGGGACATCCCAGTATCCGTCCGGTGGGGGTTCAGCATAAGTGAGGTGGGGTCTGTAATCTTCGTCCAGCAGTCGGCGGTGCGGATTGATCCATGAATTTATCAAGGATTCGTCCATCATTGTGTCAAAACCGCATTCTCTCCAAATTAGCTCTGCAAGTTTGGCTGCCTTCCAGTCTTGTTTTCTTTGAGCAGTGGCAGGGGAGTCCGTTGAGCTTGGAGATGGCATGTTCTCCGCGAGGTTTTTGAAGTGAGGGGGAGTCTCTGGCTTTTCAGGAGTGACATCCTTTTGCGGTGAAGGGATATGTGGTGGAGTGTGATGAGATGGTGTAGGTGTGGGAATTTTTTCTGTGATGATGGGGGGACTTTGATGTTGTGAGATGGATGGATCAGAGTGATGGACTTCTTCTTCTTCACTTCCCCCTTTTGAGGGATGCAACGGAGGAGCTTCCTTAAGCCATTGTTTAAGTCCATCAACCTTGGCAAAAACCTCTTGGAATTGAGCTTTGAGGGCTTCGGCCAACTGTTGATTGTTTGGAATGGAGGAGCTGAAGAGTAGCCTGTGGATTTCCTTGGTAAGCTGGAGGATCTCAGGACCATGAAAGTTGGAGGACAGGGATCGTTGCATTCTGTTGATGGTCGATTGAAGAACGGAGATAGTGGACTCATAAGCAGTGTGATTCTCATCTATCAGCTTCTGAGACTGCGTGGCTTGATCCGTGATGGCTGCTTGGAGATCCGTTTTGATTGCGGTTACCTCAGTGATGAGGCGTTCCGCAACAGCCATAAAGTCTTTGTGATCTGCCTTGCGGTTGTTGTCAAGGGACCGGATCCCCATTTATACTTTGAGAGAAATCCTCTCAGCAGCCAAGCGTTCCCTTGTCTCCAGACGTTCTAAACGTTCGATCAGGGACTGCGGTCCCGGGGTGTCTTCAGGTTGCGGTTGAGTTGGCTTGACCGCAGCTAAGATCTGATCAACTTTAGCTTGTAAGCTCATGAACTCTTTTCTGGTGACAACATTCTTCTTCTTTTTCTTCTTGTCTTTCGGTTTGGAAGTTGAATGATGGGAGCCACTGGATTCCTCTTCCTCATCAAACATAATGAGGTCATCATCAGAAGGGTTGGGCTTGTTGACCTCCTGAATATCGTCATCATCAAGACCGAAGGTGGGAGTAGAACTGACCTCGATTGCGGTTCCTTCGTCTTGTGATTCATGGACTGTTGGAGTGGGATTTGGATTGGGAGTTGGAGTGACTGTGGAGGTACCTGCAGCTGCACCGGAGGCTTGAGCTTTAAGAATTTTTTCAGCCATCTCGGTCATCCAGTCTTGAACTTTTTGAATAGTGGCTACGGTACTGGCATTGCTGATAGCATTTGCCCAATACTTAGCCACCGACTGGATTTCTTGCTCTTTTAGTTGTTGCTGCTTGATCTGTTGTTCCTTGGGGGCTTGGAATGCCCTTCTGAATGCAGCATACTTTTTTATTTCTGACTCAGTTACCGGTGTGTACCGTAACCATGAGTCATTTGATTCGTCGCCGTCAAATCCTGGTAAACGCACCGAAGTGTCCTTCGGGTCCACGGATCCTTGCACGTTTGTGCTCACCGTGCCTAAACCACCTGATGCGGATGTTAGCAGAGTAGGATTTCCTGAGCTTCCTTGGTCTCCTTGACCCGTAGTCAAGTGTGGCCTCGGCTCAGTTCTGGCATGGGCGGAAGAAGTGCCCTGCGGTTGGGAAGGTGTTTGTAGTGTTTGGGTGACGTTTAAAAGGATGGAGTGCAACTCCTCGGGAGAAAAGAAATGCAGTGTGGAAGCCCTGGAGACCTTAGGGAGAGCACCAGTGTCATCCTCTTGGGAGTGAACTGGGGGGAGTCTCCACGAAGTTGTGAATCAAACTCACTTTCTGAGTCTGATTGGAAAATGATTGTGGTGTTGAATGGGTCTGCGGCCACCCCAAGGACTACTGGAGCCTTTTGAGATGCTTCAGTATAGGTCCGGTCATGCATTTAGCTAGGGGAATCGGTTTTTCGTTTCTTAAGGATAGCAGTTGGTTGCCTATCCTCATCAGAATCACTACTGGATATGGGTGCGGTTGGTTTGGTTTTATGTTTCTTGGTGGGTGCGGTTGGTTTGGGAGCATCCTTCTTAGGGGTTTTTTGTTTCTTCTTGGTTGCCAATTGCTTTCTTCTTTGAGAAATATTGGAGAGTGTAGTGGCAGAAGGGACTACGGTACCTTCAGGGTTAATAATTGCGGATGGTTGTGGAAGAGGCGGGGTAGGAGGGTATAGGTCCAAGACCAAGTGTTGTAAGAGTGTGGGTAGGGAGTCTGCGAATAGGTCCAAAAACAGTTTGATTGGAAGAGGGATTGTACCTTTTGAGATCCTTAGTGACAAAGAAGTTGATGTCACTACCCATATCGATTGCAGCATCCGCATGAAGGTCTGAGATGCAGAGTGACCAGAACCTTGCAAAAGTGAGCTCGGTTGGGTTCTCCTTTGGGCTTTCTTTGGGAATGTATTGAAGGAAGTCGTCCCATAGGATCTGCCCGTAGTTTACATCGTGCCCTGTGAATATGCTCCACACTAACTCCAATAGCTTGAGTCCCATGTTGTCAATGCCTCCGGTTCTGTCGGATAGACAGCGGATGATGAAATGGCACACAAACTGCCAAACCGCAGGCAACTGATTTTTCTTAAATTCACCAATTCCTCTAATTGGTTTCTGATACCCCATTCGGTAGAGGGCAGAAGTAACGTCCGCCATGGAAGGAGAGAAGATCTTGATGGAGGGATGAACCAGAAGGTTTATGGCAGTGAGAAACTTTTCTTTGGACAGGATGACCAAAGAATCGCTAATTAGATTGAGGTGAACTTCTTGAGGGTTTTCGATTGGGCGATAGGCGGAGAATGCACACTTGAAGAGGGTTGAGACTGGAACAACATCTGTGAAAGCGTCGAAAGGACCAAACAGAGGATGATTCTTGAGAAACTTGATCATCAGTTTGGTTGGAGCATTGTATGAAGAATGATCTTCAAACACTGCTCGAAAGTTGCTCGAGGCAATTGTTGGAGAGTCTGAACCGGTAGGATTCACTGAGCCTGAAGCCTTGGATTGTTTCTTTGATGCACCTGATTTCACCATTATAGAAGCTAGAGAGAAGAAGTAGAAAAAACAGAGTGTTCTTGAAAGATTTGAGAGGGAGGTTTCGATGTTCAGAAAGCGTAAAATGATATTGGGGAAGAAGATGGGTTTATAAAGGGGTGAAAATTTTATTAACCCTAGGTAAAAGGTAAGGATAAGGTAAAAACGTCGTTTGGGATTTGGGGGGAATCTTTGAATTGGGGATTAAATCTCAGCCACAGATAATCAAACGGTTTAAAAAAGATTTGGGAGATTTACTAAAAGGGGTTTGCATTTAATGAAAAGTCAGACATCTATCAATGTGTCAGGTGATCGTGGGGTGAGGGGAAAGGAAGTTGTAACGGATGGGACGTGTTGGGGAGAGTAAAAGACAGATTAAGGATGTGATTATGGAACACGTGCTTTTTGTCGTCATGCCTAAAAATAGGTCTGACACGAGGTTTATTCAGAAAAAGACAATTTCTCAAGGGAATGTTTTTTTAATGTTTTATTTAATGAAGGATCATTAAATAGCACACAAAGATTCAAGAGTTGATGAAACAGTTGAGAAATCAGCAAAGTGATCGCGGATGGAAACTGCATTGCGGATGGATATGACGTTCCGGATGGGAATTTCATTGCGGATGGAAAGATGAATGACTGCAGTATAAGAACTGAAAAGAGCACTTGTACAAAGATTAGTAATAACAAACAATAAGGACCCATGAGAGATAAGTATGATTTATGGTTGCGGTACCACGACTGCGGTAACTAAACCATCTATCATAACTAACTCTCAGTTATAACCGCAACGGAGACCAAGGATGGTTTGCGGTATCTAGTAAATTCAAAAAGAATTGTGGGTCTGAATTCATCATTCCTAACATTTGCAGGAAGGTGTTAAGCTTTGTGGAGTCGAGCGCTTTTGTGAACACATCAGCAATCTCTTCATGAGTATGGACAAAGATGAGTTCAATGTTACCTTTCAAGATATGGTCTTTGATGAAGTGATACCATAGTTCAATATGCTTAGTCTTGGAGTGCTGAATTGGATTGTGAGAAATAGCAATAGCACTTTCAGAGTCACAATTGATCGGTATCCGCAACATTCTATACCCGTAGTCCAATAGTTGACTTTTCATCGAAAGGACTTGAGAGCAACAGCTGGCTGCGGCCACATACTCAGCTTCCGCGGTAGACAGAGAAACACAACTTTGTTTCCTTGAGGACCAGCTGACGAGTCTTCCACCCAAAAATTGACATCCTCCTGATGTACTTTTGCGGTCTAATCTGCATCCGGCGTGATCCGCATCCGTGAAAGCTTGCAGGCTGAAGTCATTGCCTGCGGGGTACCATAGACCAAGAGATTTGCTTCCTTTCAGGTACCGTAGAATTTGTTTGGCTGCGGTCATATGTGACACTTTTGGGTCAGCCTAATACCTTGCACATACACCAGTTGCAAAGACAATGTCTGGCCTGCTTGCGGTGAGGTACATCAAAGAACCAATGATACCTCTATAAGTCTTGTGATCCACAGATTCGCCTGAGGGATCAGCAGAGATCTTATAACCGAAGGCCATGGAGACCTTAGCAGAAGAACAGTTGTCCACGGAATATTTCTTTAAAAGTTCAGTGGTGTATTTTTCTTGATGAATGAATATCCCTTGCGAAATTTGTTTCACTTGAAGTCCTAGAAAGAAGTTAATCTCTCTATTCATGCTCATTTTGAACTTGTTGGTCATGAGCTTAGCAAATTCATCCACCATTCCTTGATCAGTCGATCGGAAGATGATATCATCCACATATATTTGTACAAGCATAAGATGGTTATCATTTGCTATTCTAAATAACGTGGGGTCAATCACTCCTCTTTTGTACCCGGATGAGACAAGGAATTCAGAAAGAGTCTCATACCATGCTCTTGGGGCTTGCTTCAGACCGTAGACTGCTTTTTCAAGCTTGTAGCAGTGGTCTGGAAAATCAACATTTTCAAAACCTGGAGGTTATTGAAGGTAAACCTCTTCTTTTAATTCCCCATTGAGAAAGGCACTCTTAACGTCCATTTGGTGTACCTTGACGTTCTTGTGGGCTGCGTATGCTAGGAAGATCTGGATAGCTTCCATGCGTGCTATCGGAGCATACGTTTCATCATAGTCAATGCCTTCAAGTTGACTATACCCCTTTGCAACTAGTCTTGCCTTGTTTCTGACTACCGCACCAGATTCATCCAGCTTGTTTTTGAATACCCATCTAGTGCCAACAATAGAGTGACCACGTGGCTTAGGAACGAGCTGCCAAACTTTGTTTCTTTGAAATTCTTCTAGCTCTTCTTGCATTGCAGCTATCCAGTCAGGTTCAAGCAATGCTTCTTTGATCGTTCTGGGTTCTACCGAGGACATAAATGCTGCGTAGTGGTAGTGATCAGATAGGTCCTTGGAAGATCGAGTCTCGATACCTGCGGATGGGTTGCCAATGATTTGACCTGGTGGGTGGTCCTTCGTCTATACGTGAAGACGGGGTTGTAGATGATCATCAGCTGCAGTAGAGGGAATATCTTGAATATCAAAAGAATTTGTGGTTGGAGATGGCAGTTCCCCCTGGACTTGAGAACATCCTGCTGAGTCATCTTGGTTTGTTGGAACAAGAGTGGAATTTTCTTGAGCAGTTAGGAGTGGTTCCCCCTGGATTGCTGATGGGAGTTCCTCTGGAACCTGAGAGGGTTCCCCCTGGACTGCAGATGGGAGAGTGATAATCCTTGAATCGGTTCTCGTGTCAATGTTCTCTATGAGTTCATCATCCGAATCCGAAGATACGTTTGATGGTAATGTTTCTCTGCGGGTGGGAACTTGAACAGCATCTGGTACTAGAACCTCGATGGTTGGCGCTTGATCCGGAGTAGAGCTTTCCCCCTCAACCGGAGAGGTGAAAGTATTGAGAGATGCTACTTCAGATAGAGATGGACCAGAAATATCAGCATGTTGTTGTTGAGCTGTGGGTGACACAAGAACTTTGGATAGTTTCGCCGTTTCAACAGGATCGAAAAGATCGTCATAATTGACTTCAACTAGATTCAAGGGTCCTGAAGAAGCAGGAATATCACTTTCCATGATTGCGGTGGTTTCATTGGATGGAGGGGCGTTGCGGATGTGAGAATCATCAAATTTCATATCGAAGCTTTCAATGATTAGCCTTGTACGTCTGATGAGCACCCACTTGTTGGATTAATGTCTAAGTCCATAACTATAATTGGTAAGACTTGACCCGACCCGGCATGGTCCATTTGGGTTGCATGGCATCGGGACAATTGGATAGACAAGATGAGGAAAAAGGATACTAGTGATTTATATTAATATATTATAAGTTCTAATATATTAATATATATAATCATATTATTTAATTAGTATTGATCAAGAATTAATTTATAATTAATTAAGTGATCAAAAGGAACTAATTAAATATGGACTCTAAGATATATATGTGTGATGGGCCAAGTTCATTTAGGTTGGGCTAAGCTTTCATGGATAGTCCATGGAGTGTTTAACCCATGGATCATATGAAATGAAAGGTCATGGGTATTAGGGTTTAACCCTAATCTCCACACTATATAAAGATGTCCTTGGTTGGTGAAATGGGACTAGTGTGTGTACACAAAAGGGCAAAGCCGATTTCACTAGAGAGAACCAAAGTATCCTTATTCTCAAGGTTATTCCAAGTGTTCATGGTGTTGTGTGAACCATTTGAGGTGTCACACTTGGGGCACTAGGCACTCAAGCTTCATGAAGACAAGTTACATCAAAAAAGGTATGTATTCTATCTATTTTATTACCCAAGTATATGATATTTGTATGCTAGTATAGGGTAATATCTTGGAAACTTCATATTTGCATGTATAATAGAGAAAACATAGATCCAAGGTATTTAGGGTTGTATGTGCACCATAGGATGTTGTAGTATACTAAAACCCAACGGTGGTATCAGAGCCATGGGTTGTTTTCTGTTATATTGATGCAAATGTTTTATTTTCAAAGTTGGAAAAAAGAAAGAAAAAAAAACATGACGTTTGTCAAATTTTAAGATAATTACTTGTTTTTGTGAAAAACTAATTATTTGTAAAATTTGAATCATTTGCTATATGAGTTGAATTAGGTCAAATTTAGTAAAAGATAAAATGATATGATTATTTTATTAGTTTTAAAAGTTTGATCTAAATGTTTTAAGGAGTTATAAATTTTGTCATAAAATTTTGGAGCTCAAAATGTTTTTTTTAAAGTTGTGATCTTATGTCTTTTGAAACCTCCATAAGTTATGGATATGAAAAGGTTTTAAAAAAAAATTGATTCAAAGTTTTTATGGAGTTACAAAATTTGGTGTTAATGTTTTAAAGAATTCCATAACTTATTCTTAAGTTATGGAACATGAAAAGTTTCATCATAAAACAAGCATTTAACTCCATAAGTTATGGATTACCAAAAGTTCTATGTTTCCTTGATTTATGAGTTAGTTTAGATTAATGGAAAAAAAATTGTGTTTTAGTTGTTTTCAATCCTAATTAATCTAAAAGTTGTTCATAAAATGTGTTTTTTTTGTAACCTGTCCTCAAGTTATATGAAAAGTCACATTTATGAATCTTAAAAACTCATAAATATGCCTTAGGTTACAAAAAAAAAATGAAGAGTCTTTTCTTATAAATAGTTTTTATGGCTCCATAACTTGTCCTCAAGTTATGGATATCCAAGAGTCTCTTCATTAAAGGTTTTAAAGCTTTACTTAAAACTCATAAGTTATGAAAATCCAAGAGTTTTGAATAGTTTCAAAACTTGCCCTCAAGTTTTGGAATTTGAAAAGTTATCTCTAATGAATACTTTAATTCCAAGTTAAGCCCTTAGAATTTTAAAAGTTAAAATTCAACCCTTATACTTTATAATATTATAACTTAATAATATATATATATATATATATATATATATATATATATATATATATATATATATATATATATATATATAAGAGCAAGTCAGTCATACCATTAGTAGGCCTCATTCACGAAGCCGGTCTATAAGGGTGGTATAAGGTTGTTGCCTATAAAATGGCAGCTTAATGGGTGTCCACTCTCACCCACCGCTTCCTTGACTGGTGGAGGGTCGTTAGCCGAACAGGTAGGACAAGGACTATAATTCTCCCTTCATTAAAAGTATTAATGATAAATACTAAGTAACTAAACCTTTTATTAATTCCCAATCTTAGTTACTTAGGAAAATGTGAATAAGGTGATAATCCATGAAATTACACTTTGCACTTTGTTTAAACCGTTAGTGGAGCGTGTGTGGTTAACCGACACACTAACCTGGATTTAACAAAGTAGGCAAAAGGTAACTTAATATTTATCATAGTATCGGTGGAGCTCGTGTGGTTAACCGGCACATCGATTGAGGGGTAAATATTAAGGGTACCAAGTATATTTGCATGGTTACTTCACACCTTGTTTTGTGATCCTCGGCATCCCAGTCACAAAACCTGAAGGGCACACTCGAGATTGAAACATGCCATTGAAAAGTTCAATGAATCTCAAAAGATCTAGGAGTTTCAAATCCAAGTAAAACCTAATTAAATTATTTCGTTTTTCATGGTGGAAATTGGTAAATCGTCATTTACCTACCTTCAAATATTTTATAGCTTGGATTACGGCATCCCTCTTCCAAGTTATAAAATAGTTTGTTGGGTCCTAGCCTTAATATATCATATTGGGTGTTATATTAAGGACTTAAATCAACTTTACGTGAATTTCTCCCGTTGTTGATGTCTGGTTTAGACAACAACGATCTTCCCAAACCAAGCTTTCCTAATGAATATGACTTCCCGAGTTTGGCTCATGGAAGTCATACTTCTCTTCCTCCACCTCCTCCAATTATTTTCCCTAACCCACAAGTTCAAGGTCACTCAAGCCCTAATGGCAAGCAAGGTCTATGTGTGATCACATCTTAGAGATGAAGTCACATATTGACAAGCCGGGAGAGTTGGGTGTCAAAGTCTTGAGAAAGTTGGATGTTCAATCACTTTATAAGTCACATAGTGAGTTCCTTTGGGACTACTATGAAACAGACTATGACATGAACCTTAATGATCATATCTATTTGCTTGGTGCTGCTGAATCAGCAATGATTTGGAACGATAGTAAAGCAAATTTGATTAGAAGATCAACTTCCCAAAAAAAAACTTTATGGACAGTCACAATGGTGACACTGGAAATCCAGAAAAAGCATTCTCTTCCCAATGGAAAGGGATTGACCATAGTCAACCCGGTTGACCAAATGGTAAAGAGAAAGGCTAAGTCTGAGATAATCCCATTACCAAAGGGTCCATATGTTTATTTTGCCAAAGGAAGGGGCGTTGATTGCAAAGCTACCAAATTTACCTAAGGATGTTAAAGTCAATAAGTTTGACTCTACATCAGGTAGGGCCCATTATCTAACTCTGTTAAGTTCTATTCTGAGATCCTCATTACATGATGTGACTGGGTCACATGTTGATGTTTTAAGAATCAAAGAATAGAGAGAAATCTTAAAGGAAGTATATGCTGATTCTGATCGCGAAGGTGGATTTCGATCGCATCAGAATTTTGAGCAGTTGCTTAAGAAGTTATGATATATTGCTAAGGAATAGATAACAACAATTTTCCATGTGGATTGTAAGGATAAGTTTTTCCGCAAAGTTTTAAAATAAAAGAAAATTGTTTAATTTTATTTATTTGAAGTATCCTTACAATGGCATTTGTGGAAAATTGTTGCTTACAACAATATTAGAAAATGGATTTGATTCTTTCATTTGTGGTAGTGTCTAAATTTACCAAATCAGGAAAGTTCCTTATCACCCAAGTTTCAATTGGACCGAAACTTGGAATCATGCAACTTGAATAGTATGATGAATGAGAACTTTCAAGCATTGGAAAATCAAGACTAATTACTTGTTCACATGGATGTGTGAGTCAAGTGAAGGACTAAAGGGATCGAGTACACATTCTTGTGCACTGGTCATGTCCACCACAAAGCTCGTTAAGACTATTTGATTTACTAAAGTTTAGTAAATATGGTTATACTTACAAGTTTAAGTCTAATTCTGAAACATTGGAAAAGTCTCAATGTATGGCAGAACGAATGGGAAGAATCAAATTAGGCAGAAAGATAAAAGTTTCTCAAATCTGAAAAGATGGGAGAGTACTTTAGTATCATGTTTGTGATCATCTTAATGATTTAGAAATCATATCACAATTAGTCCTCTAAAGGTCATCTTAGTGCATTATTATGACTAAGAAGAGGAGTCATGAATTGTTGAAATGGTTAGATCAGGAAGATGAGTCATACTTCTTTCCAAAACAATTCTTAGAGTCATACTCCAAGATTGTAACTTGAGTGACATATCTTAAAGAAAGGTTTAAAACACTTGTCAAATGTAAGAGTAAAAGTGTCCTACTCTTGTACATTTGAAATTGGTAAGTTGTGATGTTTTGGATAAAACAAAGACCAACTAAGGCCAATTGTGTGAAGTGTTTGTCTTGATAAAGAATCCGCACTATCTCTTGAATATTTGGCAAGATAGTCTTATATGTCAAGAGGATAGTGGGAGTCTTAAAGATCCTAAAAAGAATTTCAAGAACTAATCAAGAATAAAACCTGAGGTTCTTCACTAGCACACGACTTGAGGTTTATAACCTATCGTGTTGACATATTCTGTGCCCATTCCAGTTAAAGTTGGCTTTGCATAGGAGTTCTGAAAGTTCTCAATTGGTTGCATAACAACTTGGAAGCAATGGCAGGCCCTATATTGCCAGGTGGCAAGAAGTTAAGATTGCATAAGTTCAGTCCATATGAGTTTGGATTTGTCATTATCCTTGTCTTGTGACTATGGTTTTGACGATTCACATGGATAAGAACACATACACCATAAAATCTAAGGGTCATAAGGTTTCTCTCCGATTCATGAAAATGATGGTGAGGAAACACTTCCACCAAGTAGATTTGAAGCAGATGGCAAAAGGTCTAAACAATTGAGACTATGATTACGACATCCCTTTTCATAGTTCTGAAATTGTTTAGACACACATGCTTGCTATCTAAGGAAAGGTGTATGATTTTGATAAAGTTTTATCAAAGCATCTCATATCAGAAATCTGAACTTTGGTAAGAAAGTCAATAAAGTATTGATTTCTAGAAGTCCAGCTGATTTCTGAGTACACATCAAAGCTAGTGGGAGCATAAGTGTTATGCTAATAATCATCATGTTAGTGGGAGCATGATAATTATTGTTAGTATTGCAAGTTAGCAATGTTAATTATAGAAAACAAAAGTTTCAATTCGTGAGGCTGCAGGGATTGAAAAAGTTGTTTCGCTATAATTAAGGGAGAGGATATACTTCATTTCAGTTCTAAAGGCTTAGATTGAGACCTTAATCATCTTTAGTCAAGAATATATATATGAATTTCATGTTGGATTGGTTCAACTTAAGGAAATTCTATATATTGCGTTCTCAAAATTCGATTATGATTACGGCATCCCTCTTCATAGTCAAATTTTGAAAACATGGCAAATAAAAATATTGTAGCAAAAGACTAGTCTAGAATCATGTCTTTATGTGAGACATCATGAATCGTGTACCATTTGCTTCTGGTACAGGATCGATTGTATGTGCTATAATATTTGTCATTTCTAAATTTTTCCAAATGCCCAGAGGCATTAAGAAGGGAAAAGGTCTAGAATTGGATATGACTAAAATGATTAAGCAATTGTCGAGGACAATCTGAGGTTTACCAAAGATTGGTTGCTCAGGGACAGTTGGAAGTATAGTGCTAATTTTGGAAGGACCATATTGACATATTCTGAAAAGAGGCATCTCTTGTTCAGAAGTGATAGTCAAAATGAGAATATGGAGTTGTCTCCATAGGTGGAAGTTATATGTGTAAGATTAGAAAACTTAATGCAAGAAGCATGTCCAAAGCAATGTACTTTGAATATGAGACTTAGTTTCCATGAAGTTGATCTCCATTAGAATACCTTATAATGACTGTTGACAAGTATTTATGACTTTGTACATATTCATTACATGAGGGTCAGTGCATATAAGTTTAAAATCTAAAAAGATTTCGATAAATGATAGGAATTTGAAATTCTCACATTTTTCGATAAGGATTTGGGAATGTGAAATTAGAATCATTGAAATTATGTTCAATTGGTTTATTTCACAAAGTAAGGATCATAGACAAACATAGAGTGCATACTTGGTGTATGGCAAAGCTATTGTTTAGAAAAACATAGTGTACATGCTTGGAGCATGGGACAACTAGTGTTTTTAATTCAGGTATAAAGTTGATAAAACGGAAACAATGAAATAATGAGTAATCAGTATGGTGATAAATAAAAGTGGTCTATTTATATTCATAGGGTTTGAATCCATATTTGATTCATTTATTCTTGTGTTTCATTTTGCATGTTTTGACTTCCAGAATAAACTAGGTCATTCTTCCTGAATGACTAAGTTATTCAAACTATCCACAGTCGGTCATATGTTGGAAGTAGATATGAATCAAGACTGTCATGGGTTGGCTTGTAGAGGTCTAAGACGTTGGACAAAGCGGTGCTACAACACTCATGAGTGCTTATAAGTTCTGAGTATTGGATTCAACCCACGCTCATTTGAATCACTTCATGGATTTTATCACGAGTGATCATGAGACTATAATATATTATATTCTTAAAACCTAGAGATATGAGTTGTTACTATGAGTTGGTTATACATTGATTGCACGAAAACGCATTGGTAACTCGATGTTATAAAACGTGCCTTTGTGTATGATTCAACAAGTAGTAGAACAAGCCATATGAGTCGAAGTTTATCTATTCCTTTTACCTTCGGGATAAAAGCGATATCTGTGGGTCCCTCGATGATTTAGCGATGACACATGTGAGTGCTTGGCCAAGCCAGGACTGATTTGATTTGTTCAATCAGTCAGTCATCATAAATCGGAAATCGGGAAACAACAAATGGACAGAGAGAATGATTGATAATCCATGTCTCAGTCCATATGATATCTAGAATGGAGGAATATATAATCCCTTATCTAATGGACAAGTCATTGACAAAGGTCAGAGTTCATCGGCAAGGTCAGAGTTCGACAGAAGCTTTTGAGAGCTACGATTGCCAGTTGGTTTTTGAAGTCATACTCAATAATAGTTTTAGACTTATCCAAGTGGGAGACTGTTGGATTAATGTCTAAGTCCATAACTATAATTGGTAAGACTTGACCCGACCCGACATGGTCCATTTGGGTTGCATGGCATCGGGTCAATTGGATAGACAAGATGAGGAAAAAGGATACTAGTGATTTATATTAATATATTATAAGTTCTAATATATTAATATATATAATCATATTATTTAATTAGTATTGATCAAGAATTAATTTATAATTAATTAAGTGATCAAAAGAAACTAATTAAATATGGACTCTAAGATATATGTGTGTGATGGGCCAAGTTCATTTAGGTTGGGCTAAGCTTTCATGGATAGTCCATGGAGTGTTTAACCCATGGATCATATGAAATGAAAGGTCATGGGTATTAGGGTTTAACCCTAATCTCCACACTATATAAAGATGTCCTTGGTTGGTGAAATGGGACTAGTGTGTGTACACAAAAGGCAAGGCCGATTTCACTAGAGAGAACCAAAGTATCCTTATTCTCAAGGTTATTCCAAGTGTTCATGGTGTTGTGTGAACCATTTGAGGTGTCACACTTGGGGCACTAGGCACTCAAGCTTCATGAAGACAAGTTACATCAAAAAAGGTATGTATTCTATCTATTTTATTACCCAAGTATATGATATTTGTATGCTAGTATAGGGTAATATCTTGGAAACTTCATATTTGCATGTATAATAGAGAAAACATAGATCCAAGGTATTTAGGGTTGTATGTGCACCATAGGATGTTGTAGTATACTAAAACCCAACACCGGTAAGCAACTTTGTTAGTGGAATAACCAAGGAATATGCCTTCATCAGACTTTGGTGCAAACTTGTTAAGCTGATATCGGTTGTTGATCACGAAGCATCTACACCCAAAAATATGAAAAAAGCGAACATTGGGCTTGCGGTTGTTGAGGCCTTCATATGGTGTTTTGTTGAGACGTTTGCAAACAATGCTTCGATTTTGTACAAAGCAGGCAGTTGGTACAGCTTCAACCCAAAAGTAGAGAGGAAGGTGTGCGAAGTTGAGCATGGATATGGCTGCTTCTACCAGGGTGCGGTTCCTTCTTTCTACCACTCCATTTTGTTATGGTGTATAAGGAGCTGAGAAGTTGTGAGTGATGCCTTTGGAAACCAAGAAACTGTTGAGAAGAGTGTTAGTAAACTCGGTTCCATTATCACTACGGATACGTCTTACTGGAAGATTTATCTGAAGTTCCATTTCCTTTATGAAGTTGATGAGAACCTGCGGTGTTTCTGACTTGAGTCTGAGGAAGAAAACCCAAGTGAAGCGTGTGAAGTCATCAACCATAACCAGTATGTACTTCTTGTGATGGAGACTGGCTACGGTTGATGGACCGCAGAGATTAATATGTAAGAGCTCTAGTGGTTCAGAGATTGAAGAATCAGTTACAATGGGGTGACTTGCTTTAGATTGCTTTCCACATTCACAAGTCGGACAAAGAGTATCGTTGCTGAATTTGAGAATAGGGAGACCTCTGACTAGTTCTCCGGTGACCAAATTGTTGATGTACCTGAAGTTGAGATGAGCTAGCTTGCGGTGCCAAAGCCAGCTGACTTCAGATACAACTTTGGATAGGAAACACAACTGCGGTCTACCAATGATCAGAGAGACATCCAATGGGTACATGGTACCTTCGGATCGGGATTTGATCAGGCATGTGTCCCTATCACTTGTCATTACGTAGCAAAACTGATCATCAAATTCAACTCGATGTCATGCTTTACATAGTTGGCCAACACTGATGAGATTGTGTTTAAGGCTTTCTACATAAGCAACCTTCTGAATGGAAAAGTTCCCCGTAGTGAGAACACCGTAACCTCGGATGACACCATTCACATTGTTGCCGAATGTGACATTTCCACCATTGCATATTGGCCTGAAATCCCGAAGGTACTCTAACCTTCCGGTCATGTGCAAGGAGCAGGCACTGTCAATTAACCACTCATCTTCTTGTTCCTCCTTGCACAAAGCCTGAGAATTACACAGTTAGTTTAGGCATCCAAACTAGTTTGGAGCCTGGGACAACTGATGTGTTTCTAAGTGATGTATGGACCGAGGTTGCAGGGACAGGTCTCTTGTCAACTTTTAATCCTAGTCCTGGGTGTTTGAGCAGATTTGGAGTGTTGTGGTTTTTTGAAAAAGTACGAGGTTTCGTGTTGAGAGTTTGTGAAAAAGTACGAGGTTTCTGACTCTGACTAGATTTGACGTAAGATGAATCCTTCTGACAGCTACACTGGCATTTACACAAAGAAGTTTTGTCTTTTGATCTGACACTATGCTTGGTCAGCGGTTTAAAGGATGAATTGGACCTGTTACCGGTCCGAGGTGGGTAATTCCTGACATGAGTGTTGTTGGGTTTTGAAAAAGGTTATTTTTGAAAAGATTTAGCACGTGTAGGTTTCTGAGTTCTTTTTGGTGGAGTTGGTAGAATACCCTTCCACCTTTTGAAATTCTGATGTGACTTTAAAATTGTTGGAATGGGTAAGATACCCTTCCATTTTGGAGCGTCCAAGGAATACACTTGAAAACCATTGATTTGAAAAGACTTTACACCCTTTTGATTTTTGTCAGATGAACTAGGAATGACTGATGAAACTTGACATTCCTTTTTATTTGTTTTCTTGATGGGAGAGTTTTTTGGAATGTAGTGTGAGAAAACAAATTTTTCGGGACTTTTGGAGTTTGGAAGTCTGACATGCTTCTTGGTTTTTGAAAAGGTTTGTCTATTTGTGCCACGAGATCGAGTTTCTTCTTTAAAAGCCTTTTTAGCTAATGATTTTGGTGAACCGCAGTCTCTGTTATTCAACTGCGGTTTCCTTGAATCTTTTGAAATTTTGTGAAAACGAGGACTTGAATCATCAGAACTTGAGGATTCAGGGATTTGAGAACATTGACCTACTTCGAAATTTTCTATTGGTAACTTATGATAAATTGTTTGAAGAGTGACAGAACTTTTGTTTGAAGACTGCGGTAGGGATGACTTGACTACTGCAGAGTAAGTCTTTGTTGGGACTTCAGTGGGATTTTTGTGGGACTTTTGGCTACAGTTTGAGACACTGCGGTCTGAGGATAGAGATGGAAAGTCTTTTGAGACTGCGGGTCCTTCAGTGACAATGTCTTCATCAACTACGAATGAGGTTTGAGAATTTGGATAAATGATGCCACAGATAGGAATTTGATCACTTGTGTGACCCGAAACCTCATGCACAATTTCCTCAATGACACAGTTGTTGCTTAGATTATGCAATCTACCGAAGTGAGTTTTGATATCTTCGGGAAAAGTCTTGTCATTGACAGGGAAATGAAATTCTCGGTCCGGAGGGACATACAGTCTGTCTTTTTTGAAACGGGGTGAGGAATCCATTGTGGTAGGATATCCATTTGACCAACCCCAATTGTATGTATTGTCCACGGTTCCATTGTTTACCAAATTTTCAATAGCTTCACTTTCATTAAACAATTTCTCAATTAAGAGATTTAAGCGTACAATTTCACTCTGAGCTAAATCTCTCTGGTTCAAAGCTATCTCTAATTGGGTTACACTTAACATTCTTGCATCTTTTTCTAACTCTAAGTCTTTCTCTAACATAGCCATTTGGAGTCTTTTGTTATCCAGTCGTCCTCTCACGTGGAACATCTCTTGGGACGCAATATTCTTCTCATTTAAGGCTTTATTATAGTATGTAAGGACGGCAGCACAAGTGTCATTAAGATCATCTATGTAGGGTTGACAGTCATGCATGCTATAATTTAGAGTTTGGATCATGAGTTTTACCTGTTCGACGATGCTTAGAGTTCCATCCTTTGCCATGTAGCAGTAGTTCCTTTCCAGCTTTGTGGACACATCATCATCCGCAGTGGCCAACATGCAGATTTTCCCTTTTCCTTTGACACTGCTGATGGCTTCATCTTCATCCCCGGATGACCAAACTTGATGGTCTCTTTTGACATGGGCTACGTATGCCCTTTCCCTTTACTTATTTTCCAACTCTTGAGCCATTCTAAGGTAGAATGCTCTATCTTTTACTACATTGGCCTTACAATCTCTTGCAAAGTGATTTTCTTTTTTGCATTTGTGACAAATTACAACATCAGTCTTGTCTTCTGAGGGAGTACCGGAGTCAGTGGTTTGAGGAGACTGCGGTACCTCCTTTGGTTGATTAATTTTAGATTGTGGTGGAGGATGTGAACTTTTGGGATATCGAGAATGGTTATTCTGGGAACCGAAGTTACGGTTGAATGGAGGTTTGTTGAACTGTTGATTCTTGCGGAAGGAAGGAGGTGGTAGACGGTTGAACTGTTGACTAACAAGAGCAATACCCTTCTGAAATTCTTCTTCATCAACATACTCTGAGTCAGCTTCGTATGACTGCGGTGGAGTGTCATACGATGGAGAGTAGGGTGACTGAGGTGGAGCTTGTGCTATGAGAGCAAGTGGTCCTCCGAAGTCAGCACGGTCTTTGAGTACGGTGGATTCTTGTGCTTGCAGCTCTCCATAGAGCTTGTAGAGTGACAAAGAGTGAATCTTTCTATCGCCTTGGACTATCATCTTAGCCGTAGTCCAATGTCTTCCCAAACCATTAAGAAACTGAAGGTTTGTTTCATGGTTACTGCGGATGGTGCCCGCATTGGATAACTTGGTGACTATCAGATTGAACCTTTTAAAGGAGTCTTCCAAACTTTCTCCAGTATGAGCTTTGAAGTTGTTGAACTCATTAAGTGCGATAGTGAGCTTCTTGTCTTGTGCTTGTTCTGAGCCTTCGTATAAATTTTTGCGAACTTCCCAGATCTCTTTTGCTGATTTGCAATTTATGATAATATCGAAGTTGTCAGGAGCAACTCCACAGGAGATTTCATAAAAAGCAACAGCATTATTTTCCATTTTATCGAGACCATCCTTGGTGGGACGGCTCATGACTGGTTGACCTCCTCCTAGTCTGGTTGTAGCGTCGTCGGTTTGGACTGGAGTCAAGACTGGGACATGTGGTCCTTCTTCTACGTATCGCCATACATCTCTACCAAGTCTTCTTAAATATATTTCCATTCTTTGTGACCAGTGATGATATTCATTTGCTACCAGTATTGGGGCTCGATTTGAACCACCAACACTGTTGGAAACATTCAGAGATAACGATTGTGCCATTGAAATTTTTGTGAGAAATAAGCTTCAGTGGTATAGAAGGATCTTTGAAAAATCAGAGTTCCATTTTCAAAAAGCAACCACTAGGGCTCTGATACCAATTGTTGAGAGAAAAACTTAGAGACACACTTGAACAAATGTTAGAACAAGTAGATTGCGGAATAGTTAATCTCAAAGGATCTAAAAGCTCAACAATAATATAAATAAGTTATAGTTAGATAGTTAGAAAGTT
Organism: Lactuca virosa; assembly: GCF_052849685.1. Classification (NCBI taxonomy): domain Eukaryota; kingdom Viridiplantae; phylum Streptophyta; class Magnoliopsida; order Asterales; family Asteraceae; genus Lactuca; species Lactuca virosa. Next base: position 259,691,173 of record NC_136434.1, read on the forward strand.
AGTTGCGGAAAAGTAAAGAAATAGAAATGACAACAATTGTTAATATCAAGTATACACATAAGTTGATTCATAACGAGGAATGCATTCAAACCAAGTTAATAAGGAAGATCAAACTTAGTGATTAAGTCACAGAATACTTGCTCCGAAGAGAGATTTTATTCAGATGAATTGTGGTAAGATTGAAGTAGAAAGAGATGAGTAATAGAGAGATAGAAAAGATAACTTCAGAAATGTGTATTCAGATAGAATGCATAAGTTATCAGTATTGAATACAAGAGAGTGAGCTCTATTTATAGAGACTCAGAAATACACTAGATTACATCTCTATGAGTAGCCATGCAAGGCATACTGGACAATAGAGTGTATTACAATAAAGATAAGTAAAGTAATCTAGCTAAGTGACTGCGGTAGGTAGACTCCGGTTGCGGTTGCTGATGAACAAGATTTGACTGCGGGTGCTGAACTTGTTGCGGTAGCTGGAGTGGCTGTGGTAGCTAAGTTCAAGAGGGTCACTTTTATGATTCAACATACAGTCAGCTAAAACTCAGAAAGGAAAGTGATATATGAAATGTTAGAAATGCATACGAGCCTGTAGGCTAGGGATATTTTCAAGAATTGCTAAATGGAATTACCTGATAATTAATATGCCTTATAGCTTAGATATTCGCTTGTTATTTTTTTCTTAGAGCCTATATATAATAATTAGTTATTTGAAAAATACATTAGGTTTCATGCTCCCAAAAAAAATAGTTTTAGATTTCCTGATTTGGTGCTATTTCTCAGCCCTCGTGTGAGTCTAACCTTCGTAGTGTCGGATCTTTCAATTGACAGACTGTTTGATTTTAGAGGCATGTAATAGTATTCATCTGATAATTAGTTAATATTGGTAGAAGTTCTTCCTCAGATAATACCAGGGTGAAGTGGGAAAAGAATCTTAAAAAGTAGTCTAGGAATTTTAATATATGCTTGACAGAGCATATATCTGTAGATAGAGAGTTGGTAAAGATGCAAAGTCCTAGCATAGTCTAGGAAAAATCTATTATATGTGCTTATTGAGACACATGCATATATGTTTAGTGGTCAACATATGTAATATTGGAAGTGACTTGGAAACTATGAGACAATTTTTAGAACAAGTATAAGTAGGTGTGAAAGGTACTAGAGGCCTTTACTACCCGAAGCACAGGACTCGCACATGGATCAGGAAGAGTCTTAAAGTTGCTAAGGCACTGGTAGTTTGGTAAATAGTGTGGAAAACACTATTAATTCGTTTCATTTCCGTCATTACCTGTCATATATCTAGAATAGTGACTCTAAGTTCGGGCATAAGTGGCCATATAAGATTAAATTCGAATAAAGTAGAATTGCGTAAGAGAGTTGGTTCTAAGAACATTGTACGACATAGTGCTGAATTTAGTCGTAAGATCTACGAAGGAGACGATCAAGATGATCGACAAAATAATTATAAACCTTGTTGGGGCAAAGCAACTAGTAGCTAGAGTTGCTACCTATCATGATGTGGTTGTAAACAATTAGCACATGAAGGAAGGTGCCTTCTAAATTAAGTGTTTGACTCATAGAGACAAGAGTCTTGATCATTATAAATCCTTTGTATCATGCTATTAAAGTTCATTAGAATATGACTATTCAGTCAGTTGTTGTAACATGGTTATATGTCGACCACCCAGGAACAAAGGAAGAAGGATCGGATTATTAGTATAAGGAGGATAAGATAGATAAGAGATGTCTCAGGTGTTAATTCACATAAACAAAAGTTTAGTTCTTTAGGAACCTTTTGTAGCAAAAGGATATCATAATGTGAGGTGGATAAGTTTAGTTCTTTAGGAACCTTTTGTAGCAAAAGGATGTCGACTACGCACCACAAAACAAAGAACCATAAGATTGGGTCCTACAATGCATCACTACATGATTGGATTACTGTTGAACTATCATAAACCATACTAAAATAATTACCCGATATCATTGGACGAATTACCGACAGGGTGATTGTCAGGTTCGAGGAACAGATCATGACCATTCAAACTGCTAAGGAGGTTGTTAGAACCGCTCGGGATAGAGAGTTATGTCAAAGAACATAACTAGGAAAGAAAAAATAGGAGTAAGACCCAACAATGCCAACAATAGTCAAAAACATTAATGGTACTATGCCAAGCACTAGGGGCATCCGAAGGTCGTCGCGTCCCAGGATCGAGTGTGGAAGGTGCATGAAAAAGGGCGATAAACGTCAAAATTGCACACTAGAGGTGGTGTTGTGTAATCAGTATCACTAGCCTGGCCATATTAGGGCCGATTGCACACATTTAGCAACATGAATAGTTTAGATGATGGGTTTTGATACACAAAATAAAGAGTTTCATAAAAACCGGCAACAAAAGCTTTAAAATTTTCTAATAATTTTCTTGTATATAACAAAATGAAACCATCAATGATCCTTTTAAAGAGGTTAGAATGATATTAAAACAAACATAGGGTGTCTTAAAATGACAACCTTTGAAGCCTTTGGACCCTCTTGGATTTGGGGTGCTGAAGTAGATGGCAAGAACAAGAAGCTTGATCTTCTCTACAAGTAATCCACCTACAAGAATAAGATGCCCAAAATGCTAGTTTTCTTCTTGTATCACTTTGTTATTTAAGCCTTTAAGTGCTTATAAAATAAGAACTAAAATAAGACACAAAGGAAGCACCAAGTCTTCACAAATCAAACTTCAAAAGTGTGAGAGGAAGAGAAGGAAAAAGGTACGGATTTTTTTAAGTGATTAGAGGGCAAAAGAAATAGCTTATTTCTCATGCATAAGGCACCATTATATACTCCCATGCAAGGTAAGGTCAAACCATTAAAATACTCTAAAGTATTGTAAAGCATGGAGACCAACATTAGGAAGCTACACAAGTAATCTCCCATGCCTGAGATGTCGACCATGGAGAGATGACGAGGCCAAGTTTGTCTTTTAGCTTTTTAAAACATTATAGAGTAACTCACTAATTTAAACATGGTTAACCAAAGTGTCGAAAAGTTTGTATATAACTTATTATATCATACCATATGATATAATGACTAGTTTGTTGTTTCTTTTAATATTGTTTTCATAAAATAATAAGTATTCTCTAATTAAATAGGAGAGTTGAATTTATTTATTAATATCAATTACTTAATAAATATTCAATAAGTACCAACTTGATTAAGGTGTGACCCTATTGGATCATATTTTATTAGCAATATCACTCAATAATGATTCTAAGGCATATAGATCCAACAATCTCCTACTTGCACAAGATTCATTACTGACTGACATAGACAGTAGTTGGCATCTAGATATGGGCTACTGCAACTAACAAATGTTGAGAGAAAAACTTGAGAAACACACTTGAACAAATGTTAGAACAAGTTTATATTGCGGAAATTAAAGTTAATCTCAAAGGATCATAAAGCTCAACAATAATATAAGTTAGAGTTAGATAGTTAGATGATTAGTTGCGGAAATATAAGGAAATATAAAAGACAACAAGTATTATATCAAGTATACACTTAAGTTGAATCTTAACAAGGAATGCAATCAGACCAAATTAGTAAGTAAGATCAAACTTAGTGATTAAGTCTAGAAAGACTTGCTCCGAAGAGAGATTACAAGGAGTTATGATTATATTTAGGAGATAAGATAGTAGTGAGAAAGAAGAGTGATAAGATTCAAGATGCGTAAGAACGGTATTTTCATTGAGAAGGGGAGAACTCTATTTATAGAGTCTCGAAGATTACATACAGTCTAATATGTTGAAGAGTTACCACGCAGGGCACTTTGGATAAAAGAAAGTACTTATACAAAAGACAGATATAAGACTGAATCTAAGAACTGATGACGTTGACTACAGTTGCTGATCTTAACTGCGGGGAGAGATTGACTGTGGTTCCTAAAGCAACTTCGGATCTCTTTTAAGTTTAATAGGGTCACTTTAATGTTTCAACAATTTCCCCCTAAGTGACCTCTTCAACTTTTCTTTCAAGTGTTGAGCTTGAGGAACTTGATAAGAATCCACCAGAACTTCCTGACTTCTTTAAGCCATGCAATCCTCCTTGAGATTTCAAACTTCACTTCAGCAGTCGTATGTTTGGATTTGTTGACTATAGTCTGAATAATCTCCAAATGCTTCCGGGTCATACGATTCATGGCAGTCATCGGGATGAAGTATTTAGTTTCATCATTTAATCGTTTGAAGATGACTCCAAGATTTGGGAAGTTGGTTGCTCCAAAAGATCTTTCTTGAAAGCCTTCAGTCAGGAGTGGAGCTTGTTCAAGAGGAGGAAGATTGAATTTCTGAACAAGTGCAGGGTGGATATCAGCATCGATCCTTGTGAAGTCACACACAGTCTCTTTGAGAAAGGTACAGGCCCTTTCATAAGCGATCTTCATCCTTGGGTGCTTTTCAGACTTATTTTGAAATACCTTTGCAATCAGGAAGATTTCTTCCGGGTTCATGCAAGGGAAGTCAGCTTGGGTTCGGACATAGTCTGAGCTTCTTCTGGTAAGCGTGTACTGGATGAATTATCCCTTTATGAATTTTCGAGGCTTGTAATTTTTGATTGCGGAGGGTCTGTCATTCGACCATATTTTCTCTATGGAAGACCCATGTTTGGTATGAAAGCTGTTGAGTCTCTCAAACTCTAAGGGTAACCTCTTATCATCGGGGATACTGCGGTCAAAGGGTTCAAACACAGTGAAGTATTTTGCGTTAAGGGAGATAGGAATGTCCCAATAACCGTCAGTAGGAGGTTCTGCGTATGTCAGGTAGGGCTTGTAATCATCATCCAGTAATCTTCTGTGCGGATTGACCCATGAGTTGATGAGGGATTCATCCATTGTAATATCAACTCCATTCTCCCTCCAGATCATCTCAGCAAATTTAGCTGATCTCCAGTCAGCTTTCTTCTGTTTGGTTGCGGGAGAGTCGTTTGAGTGATCTGATGACATGTGGGAAGCTAAGTTTTTGAAGTGAGGGGGAGTCTCGGGTCGCTCAGGAGAATAATGAGGTTCTTGAATAGGCGTTTGTTGCGGTGAAGACTGATGAGTTGGGCTCTTTTGAGGAGAGGAAACAGGTGGTGTTTTCTTTTGTGGAGAAGGTTGCAGTGAAGGTTTAGGATTAGGAACTTTTTCATTAATGACGGGAGAGCTTAAATGTTGGTGCGGATGGGAATGCTGATGAGAGATTTAATCCGAGCTTTGGTCTTCACTTCCCCTCTTGAGGGAGGAGCAGTTGGTACTTCCTCAAGCCAATGCTTAAGGCCGTAAATTTTACCACAAACTTCATTAAACTGAGCTTTTAGAGCATCAGCAAGTTGTTGGTTGTTTGGGATTGTGGGGTTGAATAGCAATCGATGAATCTCTTGGTGAGTTGCAGGATTTCGGGACCGTGAAAGTTGGAGGATAGTGACCTGCGAAGATTGTTGATTGTTGACTGTAGAACAGAGATTGCGGATTCATACGCATTGTGCATTGCTTCAACAACTTTCTAAGACTGAGCAGACTGATCCTTAATGATGGTCTGAAGATCCGATTTGATGGAGGATACTTCAGAATTGAGTTTTTCAGCAGTGGAGATGAAGTGTTGATGATCAGCTTTGCGGTTGTTGTCTAGGGCTCGGATCCCCATTTTCACTTTAAGGGAGATGCCTTCTACAACAAGACGCTCTCTGGCTTCCAGTCTTTCGATGCGGTCGATGAGAGACTGCGGGCCAGGCAATTCCTCAGATTGCGGTTGGGAAGATTTCATTGTAGCAAGAATCTGATCTACTTTATTTTGAAGAGACAAAAATTCTTTTCGAGAGACTGCTTGCTTCTTTTTCTTCTTTTTCTCCCTGGGCTTAGACGTTGAGTGCTGCGATCCGCTAGACTCTTCTTCTTCATCGAAAAACATCATAACATCTTCTGACTATTCTGGTCGATTGACTTCATTTGGATCGAAGTCATCGAAGCCAAATATTGGTGCTGAACTGACTTCGATTGCTGTTCCGTCCTCTTGAGAGTTATTATCAGTAGTGGTAGGAGGGGGCTTGGATGAACCTGCGTCAACTGGATTGGCCTGAGATTTGCGGATAGTCTCAGCCATTTCTTCCATCCAGTCCTGGACTTTTAGAATTGTAGCAACCGTATTGGCATTGCTTATGGCGTTGGCCCAGTATTTGGCTACAGTTTGAATTTCCTACTGCTTCTATTGAAGTTGCTTAGTTTGTTGATCCTTTCTTGCTTGAAATACCCTACGAAAAGCGGCATAATTATGAGCATCGGATTCGGAGACTAGATTGTAATGCCTCCAAGAATCATTAGATTCATCACCGTCAAATCCTTGAAAACGCACCGAGCTGTCCCTCGGGTTCACAAATCCTTGCACATTTGTGCTCACTGTGCCTAAACCACCTGGATTTGATGTAAGTAGAGTAGGATTTCCGGAGCTTCCTCGGTCTCCTTGACCCGTGGTCAAGTTTGGCCTCGGCTCCGTTCTGGCATGAACTGAAGAATCGCCCTGTGGTTGGGTAGGTGTTTGGATTACAGAGTCTAAAATGGAGCGCAACTCCGATTCTTGAAAGAAATGAAGTCTGGAAGCCCTCGAGACCTTAGGGCGAGAGGAACCAATTAGATCCTCTTGGGATCTAGTTGGGGGTGAGTCTCCACGTTGAGATGAAACGAGCACACTTTCTGTTTTCTAGTGGCTGGAGAGGGTAGTAGCAAATGGGTTTGCGGGAACCCCAAGGAATACCGGAGCCTTTTGAGAGACTTCGGTATCGGTCCGTTCACGCATTTGGCCAGTAGGGTTGGTTTTCCTTTTCTTGCGAATGGCGATGGGAGTAGAATCGAGATCATAATCGTCAAAAGACTCGGAGTCATCATATGATGAAACAACCTGTTGGAGTTTTCGCTTCCTTGTGGGTTCTGCTGCCTTGGGAGTTTTGACTTTATTGGACGCTTTGTGTTTCCTGCGGGTTTCACCGGTTGTATGTGCTCATGCCTTGCTGCGGGGGCCTTTCTTGGGAGAAACTAATTGTTTGAGCCTTGAGGCATTAGATAGAGTAGTGGAAGATGGAACTGCGGATCGCTCTAGTTGATTCGGTGCAGTGGAGGCCAATATGTTTTGACTTGGGAGAGACGGCGTAGAAAGGTATGGGGCAATACCTTCCGTAGCCTCTATGTGATCCGTGACTAATTGAGTCTCAAGTCCAACTGTAGTCAGGATGTGGATGGGTAAGCGTCTGATTGGTCCAAAAATAGACTGATCTTTAGAAGGAGTGTACCTTTTGAGATCGCGGGTGACGAAGAAGTTGATGTCATTGCCTATGCTGATCTTGGTGTCTGAATGCAAATCCGAAATGCAGAGTGCCCAAAACCTTGCAAAAGTAAGCTCCGTAGGGTTTTCTCTTCGACTTTCCTTAGGGATATACAGAAGGAAATCATCCCAAAGAATTTGACCGTAGTTAACATCGTGGCCAGTGAAGATGCTCTATACAAGCTCAAGTAGTTTGAGGCCCATGTTGTCTATGCCTCCGGTTCGTCTAGACAAACTACGGATCACAAAATGGCACACAAATTGCCATACCGCAGGCTGTTGGTTCTTCTTGAACTCTCCAATGCCTTTGATCTGCTTCTGATATCCCATTTGATACAGGGTGGAGGTGATGTCTGTAACACTGGGTGAGAAGAACTTTGTCGAGGGATGTACCATTAAGTTGATTGAAGCAAGAAACTTGTCTTTGGTCAAGATGACCAAAGAATCATCTACTAAGTTCAGATGAACTTCTTGTAGATTGTTGAGGGGACGATATGCAGAAAAGGCACACTTGAACAATGTGGAGATGGGAACCACGTCAGTGAATGCGTTGAATGGACCAAATAGTGGATGATTAGAGATGAACTTGATCATAACTCGAATCGAATCATTGTATGAAGAGTGATCATCGAAGATTGCACTAAAATTGCTAGATGCAATGGTAGGCGATTGGTTCCTAGTAGCAGAATCGGAACCAGTGGGTTGAACAGAGGCTGAGGCTTTTGAGTGTTTCTTGGAGATTCCTGATTTCACCATTTTGAAAAAGGTTGAAGAACTTGCAGAAAAATCTTGACTTGCAAGGGGGAAGAAGATGAAGTTGTTCGTTTTGAGGGATCAGAGAGCGTAAAGCTTTCTTGGAGAAGAAAAAGGTTTTTATAGTGGCGGATTCCAAAAGGTTATTGTTTTTACCCTAAAAAGTGGTTAAGGGTAAAAAGAATATATATTTTTTTAACAAAAAAAACATTATCAGCCACAAATTCGTTTTAACGAAAGGTTATTTTTGTACATTTTCAAAAACATCATTTAATGAAGTGTCAGGCTCAACACCCCATGTCTGCTAAACGTGTGGTAAGGGGTGATATACCATTGAATAAAAGGTGGAATTTGTAACGGATTTTACGTTTTGGGGGTAAGTGGAAAAGAGAGTTTAAGGAAAAGATTTTCTAAAAAGATTTCTTTTATTGGAAACGGATTTATTTTGGCACCACACCTAAAATAGGTCTGACAAAAGGTTTATTTGAAAAGAGAAACTGAAACAATCATATGCGACAAAGCGAATATTTTTTGAGAATGCTTTTCTTATATAATGAAAGATCATTAAATAGCACACAATGTTTCAAGAATTTATTAAGTAGTTGAAAGTTCAATAACTGAGATTGCGGTTTGAAACTTCATTGCGGATTGAGACCTCAATGCGGATGAGTGGTTAGACAACTGCAGTAGGAGAAACTTAGAAGAACACTTGAACACAATCAGAAATAACAATCAATAAGGACCCTTGAAATATAAGTATGATATATGGTTACAGTATATTACGGTACAAAGGATGTACTGCAGTATACAAGATATACCACAACTACGTAAGATAGATATATTTAGTAAGGACCGCAATGGTGACCAAGAGTGGTCTGCGGTACCTATCAATTCAAGAAGAATTGCGGGTCCGGATTCATCATTCCTAACATTTGTAAGAAACTGTTGATTTTTGTAGAGTCAAGTGCCTTTGTGAAAACATCAGCAATCTCTTCATGAGTATGGACAAAAATTAGTTCAATGTTACCTTTCAGGATGTGGTCTTTAATGAAGTGGTACCGTAGTTCAATATGCTTTGTTTTGGAGTGATGAATAGGATTATGAGAAATCGCTATGGCACTCTCTGAGTCACAGTAAATCAGTATCCGCAACATCCTGTATCCGTAGTCCATAAGTTGCGTTTTCATCCACAAGACTTGTGAGCAACAGCTGGCTGTTGCCACATATTCAACTTCTGCGGTAGACAGTGAGACACAACTTTGTTTCCTTGATGACCAGCTAACGAGTCTTCCACCGAGAAATTGACATCCACCGGAAGTGCTTTTTCTGTCCAATCTACATCCAGCATGATCCGCATCAGTGAATGCTTGTAGACTGAAGTAGTTCCCTGCGGGATACCAGAGACCTAGAGATTTGCTGCCCTTTAAGTATCTATGAATCTGCTTGGCTGCGGTCATGTGAGATACTTTCGGATCGGCTTGGTATCTTGCGCATACTCCTGCTGCAAAAACAATGTCTGGTCGACTTGCAGTGAGGTACATCAATGAGCCAATTATTCCTGTATAAGTTTTGTGATCCACTGATTCGCCGGAAGGATCAGCAGATATCTTATATCCGAAAGCCATGGGTACCTTGGCCGAGGAACAGTTGTCCATTGAGTATTTCTTCTATAGTTCAGAGGTGTATTTCTCTTGATGGATGAATATCCCTTGAGGGACCTGTTTTATTTAAAGTCCTAGAAAGAAGTTAATCTCTCTATTCATGCTCATTTGGAACTTGTTGGTCATGAGCTTTGCAAATTTATCCACCATCCCCTGAACAGTTGATCCGAAGATGATATCATCCACATATATTTGTACAAGCATAAGGTGATTACCATTTGCCTTTCTAAATAAGGTGAGATCAATCACTCCTCTTTTGTATCCAGACGAGAAAAGAAATTCAGAGAGAGTCTCGTACCATGCTCTTGGTGCTTGTTTTAGACTGTAGACTGTTTTTTCAAGCTTGTAGCAGTAATCTGGGAATTCAAGACATTCGAAGCCCGGAGGTTGCTGAAGATAAACCTCCTCTTTCAATTCACCATTATGGAAGGCACTTTTTACATCCATTTGATGTACCTTGATATTCTTGTGAGTAGCATATGCTAAGAAGATACGTATGGCTTCCATTCTGGCTACTGGGGCATATGTTTCATCATAATCAACACCTTCAAGTTGACTATACCCCTTAGCGACTAGTCTTGCTTTGTTTTGAACTACCGAACCGGATTCATCCAATTTGTTCTTGTACACCTATCTGGTACCAACAATAGTGTGACCTTTTGGCTTCGGAACGAGTTGCCACACTTTGTTTCTTTTAAACTCTTCCAGTTCTTCTTGCATTGCTGCTATCTAATCAGGCTCCATTAATGCTTCTTTGACGGTTCTGGGTTCGACCGAAGACATGAATGTTGCATAGTGACAGTGATCAGATAAGTCTTGTGAAGATCGAGTTTGGATGCCTGCTGATGGGTTACCGATGATTTGACCTCGTGGGTGGTCCTTCGTCCATACGTGTAGACGTTGAAGATGGTCAGCGGCTGCGTTGGAAGGAATATCTACAATATCTGAAGATTCTGTAGTTGGGGACGGCAATTCCCCCTGGACATGTGAGCAGCCCGCTGAATTGTCTTGAATTGGAAAGGTGGGATTGGAGTTTTCTTGGACAAATGATGGAGGTTCCCCCTGGATTGCGGACGGGAGTTCCCCTTGAACCTGAGAAGGTTCCCCCTGGATTGTTGGAAGTGTGATAATCCTTGGGTCAGTTCTTGTGTCAATGTTCTCTATATCTTCATCATCTGAGTCAGAAGAAACATTCGATGGTAGGATTCTCTGCGGATAGGAACTGGAACTGCATCATCAAGTACTGGAACCTCGATGGTTGTCACTTGATCCGGAGTGGAGCTTTCCCCCTCAACCAGCGAGGTGGAAGTATTGAGTGATACTACATCAGATAGAGATGTACTAGATACGTCAGCATGCTGTTGTTGAGCTTCTGGTGACACAAGGACTGCGGATAACTTGGCTGTTTCTACGGGGTTGAAGAGATCGTTATAGTTTACTTCAACTATGTTTAGTGGACCCGAAGATGCAGGAATATCACTTTCTAGGATTGCTTTGGTTTCGGTTGATGGAGCGGTGTTGCGGACGTAATAGTCATCGAATTTGACATCGAAGCTTTCTACTATTAGTCTTGTGCGTCTGATGAGAACACTATAAGCTACTTTGTTTGTTGAGTAGCCAAGAAAGATGCCTTCATCAGACTTCGGTGTGAACTTGTTAAGATGATCTCTGTTGTTGATCACAAAACATCTACACCCAAAGATATGGAAGAATCAGACATTTGGCTTGCGGTTGTTAAGGCCCTCATAAGGAGTTTTACTGAGATGCTTGCAGATGATGCTTCGGTTTTGAACAAAGCAAGTTGTGGCCACTGCTTCAGCCTAGAAGTAGAGAGGAAGGTGTGCGAAGTTAAGCATAGATCTGGCTGCTTCTACCAGAGTTCGGTTTCTTCGCTCTACTACTCCATTTTGTTGCGGTGTGTAGGGAGCTGAGAAATTGTCAGTGATACCCTTTGAAACCAAGAAACTGTTTAAGAGATAGTTGGTTAACTCGGTTCCCTTATCACTTCGGATGTGGCGTACTGGTAACTTGATCTGAAGTTCAATTTCTTTGATAAAATTGATCAGTATCTGCGGAGTTTCGGATTTGAGTCTGAGGAAGAAGACCTAGGTGAAACTAGTGAAGTCATCAACTATAACCAGTATGTATTTCTTGTGATGAAGACTGGCTACGGTAGATGGACCGTAGAGATCAATGTGCAAGAATTCCAGTGGTTTAGAAATTAAAGAATCAATCATCATTGGGTGACTTGCTTTGAATTGTTTGCCACATTCACAGGCACGACAGAGTGTATCATTGCTGAACTTCAGAATTTGGAGACCTCGGACGAGTTCTCCGGTGACCAGATTGTTGATATATCTGAAATTAAGATGGGCTAGCTTGCGGTGCCATAGCCAGCTGACTTCAGATACTGCTTCGGATAGAAATCATAGTTGAGGTTTCCCAATGATCAGAGAGACGTCCAGAGGATACATGGTTCCTTCGGACTTGGATTTGATCAAACAAGTGCTTCTATCACTGGTCATTACATAGCATTATTCATTGTCCAATTCAACCCTGTGGCCTACTTTACATAGTTGGCCTACACTGATGAGATTGTGTTTAAGGCTTTCTACATAAGCAACCTTTTGAATAGAGAAGTTTCCCGTAGTAAGAACACCATAACCTCGGATTATCCCATTCGCATTGTTGCCGAATGTGACGTTTCCACCGTTGCAAATTGGCCTAAAATCCCGAAGGTATTCTAACCTTCTGGTCATGTGCAAGGAGCACGCACTGTCGATTAACCATTCTTCTTCTTGTTCCTCCTTGCACAAATCCTGAGAATTACACGGTTAGTTTGGGCGTCCAAACTAGTTTGGAGCCCGGGGCTACAATTGAATTTTTTATGAATGCACGAGTCAAGTTTGCAGGGACAGGTTTCGTGTCAACTTTTAGACCTAATCCTGGGTGTTTGTGAATTTTTGGAGTGGTGCGAGATTTAGAAAAGTTACGAGGTTTTTGAAAAGAACCAGATTTGAGATGAGATGAAGCCTTTTGACAACTACACTAACATGCATAAATTTTGTCATTTACCCTGACACTTTGTTTGGTCAGCGGTCTAAATGACGAGGTAGGCTTGTGACCAGTCCGAGAGTGGTGAGATCTGACAGTAGTGATGTTGGTACTTGAAAAAGTATGTTTTGAAGAAGTGAGAGCACGAAAGGATTTCTTGGAAAGTGATTTCTAAAAACTTTGATGTGATATTAAAAGTGTTGGAGTTGGTAAAATCCCCTTCCATTTTGGGTCATTTAAGGAATATATTTGAAAACCATTGCTTCTAAAAGACTGTACTCTCTTTTGGGTTGTGTCAGATGTTTTTGAAATGGCTGTTGAAACTGTACATTCCTTTTGTTTGTTTTCTTGATTGGAGAGTTTTTTGAAAAATAATGTGAGAAAACAAATTTTTCTGGACTCTTAGATTTTGGAAATCTGACATGTTTTTTGTGTTTTGAAAAGATTTCCCGATTTTTGCCTCGTTATCGAATTTCCTTTGAAAGCCTTTTTAGCCTCGGTTTTTGGAGAACCGCATTCATTGGTGTTCAGCTGCGGTTTCCTGGAAACCTTTGAAATTTTTTGAAATCGAGGGCTAGATTCACCCACTTCAAAGTTTTCTATGGGTATTTCAAGATGAATTGGCTGAAGAGTTACTGAGCTTTTGACTGAGGACTGTGGAAAGGATGATTTGACTACCGCAGAATAAGACTGAGTTGGGACTTCTGTGGGATTTCTGTGGGAGTTCTGTGGTCCATGACTGCAGTGAGGGACACTACGGTCTGAGGGCAGAGATGGAAAGTCCATTGAGACTTCGGGACTCTCTATGACAATTTCCTCATCAACAACTGATGAAGTCTGAGAATTGGGAATTTGATCACTTGAGTGACCCGAAAATTCAGGCAAAATCTCCTCAATGACATAGTTGTTACTTAGATTATGAAGTCTACCGAAGTGAGTTCTGATGTCTTCGGGAAAGGTTTTGTCATTGACTGGGAAATGGAACTCCCGATCAGGAGGGACATAAAGTCGATCTTTGTTAAACCGGGGTGAGGAATCCTTTGCGGTAGGATATCCATTGGACCAACCCCAATTATAGGTGTTATCTACGGTTCCATTGTTCACCAAATTTTCAATAGCTTCACTTTCATTGAACAATTTTTCTATAGATTTAATCGTACAATTTCACTCTGAGCTAAATCTCTTTGGTTCAAAGCTATTTCTAGTTGTGTTTCACTCAACATTCTTGCATCTTTCTCTAACTCTAAGTCCTTTTGTAACATAGCTACTTTGAGGCTTTTGTTATCCAGTCGTCCTCTTACATGAAATATCTCTTGGGACGCTATGTTCTTCTCATCTAGAGCTTTGTTATAGTCTGTAAGGACGGCAACACATGTGTCATTAAGATTGTCTATGAAGGGTTGACAGTCATGCATGCTATAGTTAAGAGTTTGAATCATGAGTTTTACCTGTTCGACTATGCTTAGAGTTCCATCCTTTCCCATGTAGCAGTAGTTCTTTTCCAGCTTTGTAGACCCATCGTCATCCGCAGTTGCCAGCATGCAGATTTTGCCTTTTCCTTTGACACTGCTGATGGTTTCTTCTTCATCTCCGGATGACCAAACTTGATGGTCTCTTTTGACATGGGCTACGTATGCTCTTGCCTTTTCTTTATCTTCCAATTCTTGAGCCATTCTAAGGTAGAATGCTCTGTCTTTTACTACATCAGCCTTGTAGTCTTTTGCAAAATGATTCTCCTTGTTGCACTTGTGACAAATTACAACATCACTTTTATCTTCTGTAGAGGTACCGGAGTCAGTTGAATTGATGGGCTTCGTTGCCTCTTTGGGTTGAGTAGTCTGAGGTTGCGGTGGTGGGTGAGAACTTTTGGGATATCAAGAGTGATTATTCTTAGGGTTGAAGTTGCGGTTGAATGGAGGTTTGTTGAACTGTTGATTTTTACGAAAAGAAGGAGGTGGTAGCCGGTTGAACTGTTGGCTAACAAGAACAATAGCATTCTGAAATTCTTCTTCATCATCATACTCTGAGTCAGCTTCGTATGACTGCGGAGGATTGTCATACGAGGGAGAGTAAGATTGAGTATGTGGAGCTTGTGCTATAAGAGCAAGTGGTCCTCCGAAGTCAGCACATTCTTTGAGTACAATGGATTCTTGTGCTTGCAGTTCCTTGTAGAGCTTGTAGAGAGATAAAGAATGAATCTTTCTATCTCCTTGGACTATCATCTTAGCAGTAGTCCAGTGTCTTCCCAAACCATTGAGAAACTAAAGATTTGTTTCATGGTTACTTCGGATGGTTGAACCTTTTGAAGGAGTCTTCCAAACTTTCGCCAATATGAGCTTTGAAATTGTTGAACTCATTGAGTGCGATTGTGAGCTTCTTATCTTGAGCTTGTTCTGAACCCTTATACAAGTTTTTGAGAACATCTCAGATCTCTTTTGCTGATTTGCAATTTATGATAATGTCGAAGTTGTCAGGAGCAACTCCACAAGAAATCTCATAAAAGGCAACAACATCATTTTCCATTTTATCGAGATCGTCTTTGGTGGGACGATTCAGAGCGGGTTGACCTCCTCCTAGTCTGGCTGTGGCGTCGTCGGTTTGAAGTGGTGTAAGAACAGGGACATGTGGCCCTTCTTCTATAGATCGCCATACATCTCTACCAAGTCGTCTTAAGTATCTTTCCATTCTCTGAGACCAGTGATGATATTCATTTGCCACCAATATTCGAGCTCTATTAGAACCACCAACACTATTGGAAACATTGAGAGATAATGCTTGTGCCATATATCCTTGTTTTGAAAATAGTTTTTTTTATATTGTTTTTAAAGAAATGAGCTTTAGTGGTATAGAAGGCCTTTTGAAAATCAGAGTTTTGCTTCAAAAAGCAACGACTTTGGCTCTGATACCAATTGTTGAGAGAAAAACTTGAGAAACACACTTGAACAAACGTTAGAACAAGTTTATATTGCGGAAATTAAAGTTAATCTCAAAGGATCATAAAGCTCAACAATAATATAAGTTAGAGTTAGATAGTTAGATGATTAGTTGTTGAAATATAAGGAAATATAAAAGACAGCAAGTATTATATCAAGTATACACTTAAGTTGATTCTTAACAAGGAATGCAATCAGACCAAGTTAGTAAGTGAGATCAAACTTAGTGAATAAGTCTAGAAAGACTTGCTCCGAAGAGAGATTACAAGGAGTTATGATTATATTTAGGAGATAAGATAGTAGTGAGAAAGAAGAGTGATAAGATTCAAGATGCGTAAGAAAGGTATTTTCATTGAGAAGGGGAAACTCTATTTATAGATTCTCGAAGATTAAATACAGTCTAATCTGTTAAAGAGTTGCCACGCAGGGCACTTTGGATAAAAGAAAGTACTTATACAAAAGACAGATATACGACTGAATCTAAGAACTGATGACGATGACTGCGGTTGCTGATCTTAACTGCGGGGAGAGATTGACTGCGGTTCCTGAAGCAACTTCAGATCTCTTTTAAGTTTAAGAGGGTCACTTTAATGTTTCAACAACAACATATGAAGGGGTACCATCAATCAACATCCAATTCCAGGAGCTCACAAGTTGTAATTACAGTATAAGGTAAGTGTATCGATATTCTCTTTGTTTCAACATCATGTTGGATATGAGACATGGAACGTGATCATTCTCATTTGACATCCAACTTTATGTAAGGAAAGATTTTATGACTACATAGTTACAAATAACGTTTAACCTTGTCAAAGTATAACAATATCCATACCCGAGTTCTCCAATATGCATCTCTGGTCGAAAGACATTGAGATATTTGCATGTGTTCAAGATTCATTTATGATAATAATCCATGAAGTGACTCTTGACGCAGGTCATATCCAATAGTTTTTCTCCAACAAGTAAATATGAATTTGGATGCAACACTTTTCTATTTCACCATTTAAAATCAACCAAGTCGATTCATATTAGTGTTAATTCACAGTTGCTCCCAGAACAGTGACTGACTATGGACAATTTTGAATAATTACATTATTAAAGGAATAAATAACATGCTAACATAGAACACAATAATATTTTACACAAAAAAGATATCTCATATATCAAAAGAGATTACATATCATTGCTACATAGTTCTAAATATCTGAATATTAGTAAAGTAAAAATTTAAATCCAATCACTAGCTAACGGAAGACCGATTCCTTTTGCATGACTCTCAAACTTGTTTTGATAAAGAGGGTTCATGAATGGATCTGTTAGATTATCATCTATATAAACCTTCACAATGTGTACATTTCCTAATTCCAATTCTTGACAAATGAAATTGAATTTCCATTGAATTTGGCTAGTCTTGTTGGTAACCATCGCGTCTCTTACCATAGCGATAGCACCCGTGTTGTCACAAAGCATCTATATGGAATTTTTGATGCTTGGAACAACATCTAGATCATCGATGAATTTTTTCATCTAATCAACTTCTTGAGTTGCCTCACACACAACTATATACTCTGATTCTATTATAGAAAGTGCAACCACTTCTTACTTTAAACTTTTCCATGCAATGGCTCCTCCAATAAGTGTGAGCACATATTGCGACTATGATTGTGAGTTATCTCGATCAATGTTGAAACCAACACCAGTGTAACATCTTACAGTAAGCTCTTCTTCAACTCCTCTATAAACTGGAAACACGTCTTTAGTCCTTCTGAAGTACTTAAGTATGTTCTTAACCGCCATCTAATGTTTCTCACCAGGATTAGATTGATACCTACTACTTAGAATAATAGCATAACCTACTTCCGGCCTTGTACACGTCATAGCATACATAACCGAACCTATTGCTGAAGCATACGGTATGCGACTAATTCTTTTGATCTTTTCTTCAGTACTAGGGTTGTAGCCTTAAAAAGAATGGTGCCAGGGAGTATAGGTAGAATTCCTCATTTTGAGTTATCCATTGAAAATAATACTAATACTTTGTCAATGTATATGCTCTGACTCAAACCAATGAGTCTTTGGGATCAATCTTTATAGATCCTGATACCGACTATGTATGCAACATCCTTTTGATTTTTCATTTGAAAGGACTTACTAAAGTAAGCCTTAGTCTCTTTCAATGTTTGGATATCTTTCCCGATTAGTAATATGTCATCGACATACAAAATTAGAAAAACAGTTTGGCTCCCACTTGCTTTGATGTATACACATGGTTCATCGGGAATTTGAAAGAAACCAAAGTTTTTGATGTTCTCATCAAAACGATTATACTAGGACCTAAATGCTTCTTTCAATCCATAAATGGACTTCTTCAGTTTGCACACCTTCTTTAGGCTATCAGGTTTGACAAAACCTTCAGGTTATTCCATATAGACATCTTCCTCAAGATATCCATTAATGAATGTGGTTTTGACATACATTATCTATATCTCATTTTCGTAATATTCAGCTGCGACCATGATAATCTTAATAGATTTAATCCTAGCAACTGGCGAGAAGGTATCCTCATAGTCAACGCCTTGAAGTTTAGTATACCCTTTTATGAAAAGTCATTCCTTGAATGTTTGTACATTTCCATCCATGTCGATCTTCTTCTTCAATATCCAACAACCCTGATGTTAGGAGGTAATCCAACCAAGTCCAATACTTGATTGTCATTCATGGACTGAATTTCAGCACTCATGGCTTCAAGCCATTTATCAGACTTTGGGTCTTTAGTACATGCCTTGTAATTTATGGGCTCACATGGAACCATAAAGAAGAATTCCACTTTAGGAATGACAAATCCAAATCTGTCAGGTTCTTGACGAGGTCTACTGGAGCGTCATACAGTTGGTGTGCTTTCATGCATTTGAACGATAATTTTAGATTTAATAATGCTTTGTTGATTACCATTCTCAACTAAAGGTTGTGTCTCTTGAATTTATTCGAGATCAATGGGGCTCCCACTTGCTTTAATAATATAAAGTTAGTTTCAAGAAACACTTGTTTTCGGGCTATGAAAACTCGATTCTTTTCTTTATGGAAGAAGTAATAACCCATGGTTTGTTTTAGGTATCCCACAAATATACACTTTTGATATGTAGGGTCAATCATTTTAGAAGTCTCTCTTTTAACATATGCTTCACAACTCCATATCTTTAAGTAAGAAATTGATGGAACGTTGCATGCCATAACTCATAGGGTGTCACACCCCCAAATCGGAATGGCAGAAACGTTCGGGGGTGGAGGACATCATGTATGGTATCACAACAATTGAATCATAGTAATCCAAGTAACAACAACCATTGTATTGATAATATAGTGTTTACATTTTATTTGAATCACATATGATTGACTCCAAAAGTAAATAGCAACACGAGACTTGAAACTACTATGCTCCATCATCTGGAACCCTGTACGTGTACCTGTCTACTAGTGACCTGAGAATACAAGTGGTTTTGAAAAAATGTCAACATTAAAGTTGGTGAGTTCATAAGCATTTGTATTTTGGAAAGTATGTTCTTTGTTCCTTGAAAACCTTAGTTTGTTCTTCAAGAAAGTCCTATATTTTCTGATGTATTGAAATGAATGTTCTGCTGAATCGTACTTATAAAAGTAATGTATTACTGTTGTGTATGAATGCAACTCTGTTTGTATGTATGCCCCTAGTTAAACGTTCTTTCAGAAAAGTATGTTCTGTACTAGAAAACAGTATGTTGATTCTTTTATTTAGTGACTCTTGTTGTACTTGTATTTAGTGACCTGACCCATACCTGCTTCCCTTTAGGATTACTTAGTGTATACAGGTTACATATAACCAAGATCGAATAAGTAGTAGACTGTGTGAATCTACTCTAAGCCCACAACCAAACAAGGAACATGAAATAAAGCGGAAAACACCCATTCTACAGTCTACCGGATCTTATATATATATATATATATATATATATATATATATATATATATATATATATATATATCACCTGATGTATAGACTAAGAGATCATAGAATCAGCATTATAGGTCCCTTCTACATGTATGTTCATGATACTAGAACCCGTAGTGTAGTATTTATAGTGTAGTAGTGTCTATAGTGACCGTAGTGTCTGTAATAGTGCCTGGAATCCACCAGAAGTAGTGTAAATAGCGTACTGCAGTTTGATTAGTTATCCAAACATTTACATAAATGATTTTCCAAAAATGTATTTGTTTTGTACTAGGAAAGTAATGTAGTAAAGATTTAATATTTCAATAAAACCTTTGATGTAGTGTTAATCCCGTAAACCTTGTTTATACTGTTGTGAGTTTCATATAACCATGCTAATATGACCTAGTGTCCATATTTTATGACATTTGTCACCCCCACGCATGCCTGCCTAACTGTAGCTAGCAGTTTGGGTGTGGGATTGTCAGTCCCGTACAGATCTATACACAAACCTCACGCTCTCCATTTGGGAGACTCTGGTTATAATTTATAGGACTTGAACGTATACCCTGGTGGGTACCCGAAGTAGTGCCTCACAACCCTGTATTAACTAGTTTACGTGTAGTGTTATAGTGTTCTCTTGTAATTGAAACTGTATGTATTACTTTGTAGTGTAAAATAATTATACTTAAATAATTATTTTAGTAGTGTATAATTGAAGTAGTGAAATAGAGTAATGTTCCATAAACTATACCTATTATAGTTTATATGCTTATTTATGTGTAGTGTCCTTGAACTTTGTAAAATCATGTTGCATTTTTTCCAAACTATACTTTTAGTAGTTTGTACGTATGTTATTGTATGTTTCTTGAACTTTGTAAAATAGTGTATTGGTTCACAAACTATACCCATTATAGCTTAAATGTATGTCCGGTATGCAATGAAAGTCTTGGTAATTTAACAATTTGAATAACACGATAAAACGATGAGATAGGTACCCTTTTGCTCGACAAGTTACAAAAGGGTTAAAACTTTATTTAGATAAGATTATATGCATATATGCAGAAGGCATATATATAAAGATGTACTTTGGGAATAAAAGTATAAAACATTTGCAGTAGTTAGAAATACAATTTAAAATAGTTTGAATCAGTTGAAACGACTTGATATGCTTTAAAACTGTTTGAAATCTTTTGAAAGTAAACACAAAATTATTTTGTTTTTTACTTGTATCCCCCCCCTCCTAAAACATTGGAAAAATAGTGAAAACGTAGGGGTATGAACTCACCTCAAATGCGCGTTAGCTGGAATAAGCGAGTCGTAGAGACGATCCCCGGGTAAGCGTACGCTCGAATAACGTTATCCTAAAATAATTATATTCGATGTCGTATTTAAATTAATAATAATATTAATTTAAATAAATAGGTTAAATAATTATTTAATTAGGTAAAGAATGCTTACAAATTAAATAGGAATTATTTGGAATGTTGCAAAAGGGTTCACAGTTGAATAAAATGGGTTTACGGTTGGAGGTAAATGAGTTCACGGTTGGATCATGTGAACTTATGAAGATTTGAAGATATGATGAATGTTCTTGGGGAAATGGTTGACGATTTGAAGATTCTGGGCGTAATCTCTTTAAGATTGAAAGGAAATGGAGTTGTTCACAGTTGAAGATTGAGAGAATTTTGGAAGTTGTTCACGTTTGAAAAATGAGGAAATGAATTGATTCAGGATGTAAACATATATATATATATATATATATATATATATATATATATATATATATATATATATATATATATATATATATATAGGGGGTGTTTACGCTTGAAATGGTATTGGGCATTAGTGTTTACGTTTCATAAATGGACTTGAATTGGGGTTTTCAACCCAATAAGAGGGTTTCACGGTCATAAAGCAACCGTGAACACCCTTTGGTTCCAATTCCTAAACCGTGAACAACCTTAATGCTTTGAGCTTGGACCGTGAACTACCTTTGTGAATTAACCTAGGCCGTAAACCCTTGTTCTAGAAGCTATTTTGGACCGTGAACACATGGGCATTAATTGTTTTGGCCGTGAACATCCTTGCTTTTACTTTTCTAGGTCGTAAACTCCTTGATCTTTTATTTCTTTAGGCCGTGAACTACTTTATGGAGGTTATTTATGGTTTAAATCCTTATATATTTAACTTATGTTAATTCATACTTGCTTAACCCAAAATAATTTCCAATCTATTCTTAGTTACTAGTTTATAAACATGTAATCGCCATAGGGGATGCAATACACCAAGGATTGAAATGTAGTTTACTAACCTTCTTAGTTGGGACCATGCTTACAATTCGAGCTGCGGTATCGAGGGAATAACCTTAAAAAAAACGAGGAAGCGAAGTATGACTCATCATCGATCGTACCATATCAAGTAGAGTATAATTTATCCTTTCTGAAATGCCATTATGCTGTGGTGTTCCCGGTGGAGTGAGTTGTAACACTATGCAACAACTCTTAAGATATTCGTCTAACTCATAGCTTAGATATTCAACACTAAGATTTGATCATTTGGTTTTAGTCTTTTTACCAAGTTGATTATGTACTTCATTTTGGAATACCTTGAAGACATCGAATGCTTAATTTTTTTTCATGAGATACACATATACAAATGTACTAAAGTCATTAGTAAATGTAATGAAATATCATTCATTGCTTCTACTCATTGTCTTAAAAGTTCCACATACATCAGTATGTATGAGTCCTAATAGATCCAAAGCTCTTTCCCCAACACTGGTAAAAGAAGCTTTGGTCATCTTGTGACATATACATGATTCACATACATCAAAAGACTCTGATCCGGTTGATTCTAAGATTCCATCCTTTTGAAGCTTAGCAATGTGGGTTTTGTTTATGTGCCCAAGTCGATTGTGACATAAATAAGTTCTATTTAAGTCCGGATTTGTTTTCTTATTTAAGTTTTACACTGAATTGTCCTTTTGGTATGAACCATTTAAATCAATTTCATATATTCCATTCTTAGGACAAGTCTCAAAATAGAACACATTAGCTTTAAACACAGAGATGTTTTCTGAATGAAAGTCAAACTTATAACGAAAAACATGTTCATACAAATGGTAAGTAGATATAATATTCCTAGTTATACTAGGTACATAACATCAATTTTCAAATACTATTAAGACCATTTGGAAGCAAAATATGATATTATCCTATGGCTTTGACAGCTACCGAGTGTCATTGCCCACATGGAGTTCCACACGGCCATCTGGGTTCTCTAACATTTTGTTGTCCCTATAAATCATTACAAATGTTAGTACCACTTCCTGTATCAAATACCCAATAATTAGTATGGAATCTATATAATTCAATCACATATAAACCTGAGGTGCCAACCTGGTTGACCTTGTTTTTCTTAACTTCCTCTATGTACTTGGGACAGTTGCGTTTCCAATGTCCCCTTTCATTGCAGTGAAAGCAATCAGAGTCAGCATCATGTTTAGGATTGGGAGGTGGGTTGGTAGCAGGAGGCTTCCATTGACAACCTTTGCCCTTACCGTTCATGGCAGCTTTGCCTTTCCCCTTGCCGGTATTATTACCAGTTTTCTTCTTGTAGATTTGACCCTCGCGGATCATCAACACTTGATTATTTGCATATTTCATTATGTTTGCCTCCACATTCTTGAGCATGTTATGAAGCTCATTAATTCTTCTCTCCCAGTCATTCATACTGAAGTTCGTCACAAATTGGTTGAAAGGCTTAGGAAATGAGGCTAGGATCACATCGGTCGCAAGCCTATCCCTAAATTGGTATCTGAGGTAGCCAAGCTGCTCAACATAAGCTTTCATTTTGAGTATAGGTGCACACATAGAAGATCCGTCAGCCATCTTGCAACCAATGAAAGCATTCAAGGTCTCAAATCTCTCTTGCTTAGCCTAAACTTGAAACATGATTCTATGTTTCTCAATCATGTCAAATGCTTCATGAAATTCAATAGTTTTCTAAAGCTCAGGAGTCATTGTTGCAAGCCACTTTGGTCGAACCATTTACATGTTTCACTCAAGCACCTTTAAATTCCTTGGCATCATTGGATGGGAGCACTTATTGATGGGTTTTGAGCATTCTAACACTCCTAAGTGTACATGCAACCCTAGAAAACCTTGGATATATGTTTGTCTAAAATACATGCAAAATACTTTTTCCAAGGTTCATAATCATATCTAGCATACATGGGGAACTTTAATCATAAAAGATGGCTAGGATTACATACCTTGTAGTTGTTTTGATTCCTTGAAAACCTTGAGAGCCTAGCACCCCAAGTGTGATGCCTCAAATGTTTCACACAACACCAAATGCTCTTGGAATAAACTTTGAGAGAAATGTATAACACTTGAAATCGGCCTTGCCCTCTTGTCTCACTAGTGTAGCAGATTTTGGTTTCTCTAATTATGCTTATATAGTGTGTTGCATTAGGTTTACACCATGTAAACCCTAATGTAACATGGCTCTTCATTTCCATAACCCATGGGTTTGTAACTCCCATGGAGCATCCTATGGACGTTAGCCCAACTTGATAACCCATGGAGCTTTTAGCCCACTATACAAGTTATGGATGATTTACATAATCAACCCATATATTTAATTAGTCTCCTTTTGATCACTTAATTAATTCTAGATTAATTCTTGATCAACACTATTAAATAATATTATTAATATATTAGAAGTTATAATATATTAATAAACCACAAGTGTTATTTCTCTCATTTAGTCTATCCAAATGCATGATGCCATGCAACCCAAATGGACCATGTCGGGTCGGGTCAAGTACATACCAGAAATAGTTATGGACTTAGACACCTTATCCAACATTGATGAGACAGGTTTATCAAGGACATAGTACATTTTCTTAAGCTTGAGGACAATTCTAAATTGTCTAAACGAATCAAGAAAGTTGGGTCCGCTTAGTTTTTCTTTTTCGAGGATGGATCAGATGGTGAGTGATAAGGTGGTTATAGTTGGGCTAGTCATCTACAAAATAATAAGATTCATTTTAATATCTTTGATTTAAATTCTTTAAATGTTAATTACCCTTTAAATTAAATTTGAAAAGCTAATATCTATATCACCAAAAATAACTTGAGGCGGTGACCCACTACACAAGTGATTTTGTTGATCGGTAGATTGTGATAACCTTTATAATTCTTATGTGATTCTTAGATTAATGGGATTAAAAAGACACTACTTATTTTTAATGGAATGTTCATCCCATCTATGCCTCAAAACTCTTATGCTTAGGTGACCATTATCACATAAGAAATTGATTAAACCATCCATTTAAAAAACTTGTGAATTATCTTTCATATATGGTTAGGTGACCTTTATCCCATAAGTAAATATAAAACACCTTAGCTATTTTGAAAACCCAAATAGATAAGGTGACCCTAAAATGCACAAGAATAGCCCAAAAATGCTAAGTGATTTTTAAGTGGATTGCATAGATTTGAAGTTGTGAAATAAGGGCATCTATAAATGTTTTCTTATTCTAGAATTTTAAAAGATTTTGTATCATGAATATTTCATACATAAATTATTCTATGGTACACTTTAAAGTGTTCCAAAATTCATAAAGTTGAATTTATTTTACATACATTTTTACCGGTTAAAATTTGTATTCAATTTTAATTTGAGGTTATAACAATTGGAACCGATTTTTAACATTTTAATAAAACATCCTTTTATTATAGAGTTATGGAGTTTAGATAAAGTTTAAAAACATGTTAAGCCGTTTTAAATTTATAAAAGTTTGGCTATTTAAGAGTTCTAAAAAATTAAAACACTTTTTAAAAAAAACTCATTTTTGACATCTTTTATCGAAAACTTTCAGTTAAAACTCTAAACCCCAAGTTAGATGTTATTTTTTGTCAAAATGTTTTGAGCATCTAATGTGAAAACCATAATTCCCTGGAGCAAATCTTGAGCCTTTTTGTCTATTTTAGTGCATTTTGGAAGAAGGAGAAGTCCAAGCTTGTACATTGTTGAAGCTCAAGCTTGTGCATCCAGAGCCTACATTGCTTTTCTCATCTCCGGAAGGTATAAAGCATGAATCTTGCTGGTACGTGTGTTACATGTCATTACCTTCTTGGTTTTCATGTTTATTGTCCCATGATTTTGGTTCTTGTGAGTATGAGCTACTCCATACCTTAGGGTTGCGGTTTGCTGATGTTTCTATAGTTGTTATGCCATAAAAGTGGGATCTTGGTTGCTACCTTTCATCCATGAAAGAGTTTTTGGACATTAGAAGGTGTTTGGAAACCAGGGTTTGTCTTTGAACTTGCTTTTAGCCATGCAAAGGCATACATTTAGGAACTTTATCACTCTTGACGTTTATTAGGATTATAT
Source organism: Lactuca virosa (assembly GCF_052849685.1). Taxonomy (NCBI): domain Eukaryota; kingdom Viridiplantae; phylum Streptophyta; class Magnoliopsida; order Asterales; family Asteraceae; genus Lactuca; species Lactuca virosa. The sequence goes on from NC_136434.1 coordinate 259,717,278, forward strand.
CTGAGCAATAAATGGTTGGTCTATATGGATTAAGAGCTAAAAATGGAAATGGATTAAAAACATGCTGCACAGGCATTACTCTAAGTACGAATGGCATAGCTCTATGTATGGAGTAGATTTACGCACACCGTAAGTCAACTGATCATTGATCGTTGACTTTTTGATCAATTTGACATCTGGTCATTTGTGAGGGGTTGAGGACTTAGAAAGGAAAATGGTCTTTTTGCCCAAATAGGGATTAGTCTTGGTATTTGGACTTGCTAAGTGGGGTATTACCTTAATTACTAATTAGGGTCTGGTTTAGGATATGTTTAGTGGGAGACACTTAAGCACCAACAACTCATGTGTGAGATATATCTGTTTACCAATCGAAATGACTCTCTTCACTATACTCGTGAGTCAACGGCACAAATTCCGACCCACTGAATTTTGTTAGTTTTGGTGCTAGCTGTCTTTATGATCTTGCATGTGTATGATGGGTTGGGCCCTTTAATTGTATGATGGGTTGGTCCTTTTATTTATATGAAGGGCTGGGCCCTTTCTATGTATGATGGGCTAGGCCCTTTATATGTATGTTGGGCTGGGCCTGTTTTGCTTATTGGGCGGGGCTCGTTATGTAGTATGGGCAGGGCCCGTAATGTGTTATGATAGGGCCCGATTATATGTTGGGCGGCGCCCGATGGGTGTGTGGGGCTAGAGATCATGTATGGTATGGGGTATTTTGGGGAACTCACTAAGCTTTGTTCTTACGGTTTCATGTTTCTGGTTTTAGGTACTCCCGGTTCCAAGGGGAAGAACTCGATGTGATTTCACCGCATCCACCAATGTTTCGTATTATTTGACTCTTTTTGTACTCTATTGACTATATGGCATGTTTTATACTCTGATGGGATTTTGGATTGAATTAATGGTTGTTTTTGGATTGATCTAAGGAAACATTTTCAGTTAGAATTTTTAGGACGTTACAAGTTGGTATTAGAGACTTGGTTTGAGGGATTCGGGCACACTCTCAGGTTTGTCGGAACTGAAACTGAGGAATTGGAAAATTTTTTAAAGGAAACAACTTTTCTTAAAATATTTCTACAAAGAAAAATAGGTGTGATGTGTGCGATCTGTCGAGCTCAAGTAAGTATTTCGCAAATTACCCATACATGTGTTATGTTTATTATTATGGTATGAGTATATGAAAATTTGCATGCTAGATTAGGGCTAAGGATCTGCTCAGGATTTCATGATGGAATGCTAGCAGAGATGCCTTTATATAATTATTGGTTGAGCTTTTAGAACTGCATGCTATTATGGATTTCAGATGTTAGATAGAATGACCTGATTAGGTGATGCACTGGTTTAGATTACTCGATGCTCGAATGTTGCTTGCTTTTTGCATTGTGAGACTCATATTGATGTGAGTTAATTATTACATGAATATGATAAGTTACATGTTGCAAAGGTTAAATAATCTCAGAGTGATTAATTTGGCCCTATTGCAAAGCTCTCGTCTCAGTCTAACCCTTGTAGGGTTGAGTCTTTTAGTCGAAGGAATATCTAAGCTTTGTTGTATGTAATTGTATTCATGGAGTAATTAGCTGATATTAGTAGAAGTTATTCAGCAGCTAATGGCAGGGTGAGGTGGGAATCCTAGGGGAGCTTATGAAGTACTTTAGTATGATTGGAGTGTTGTTTAGCGGAGTACAATGAGTATCGGTATGAGAAGGTGATTTAGAGGATGCGGACATGATTATTGAGGAAAGTATGGATAGGTTTGGAAGGTAATTTTGGGCCCGTACTATAGAAATCGCATGATCCATACTCGAATTGGGGAAAGTCATGATGATTCTGAGGAACTTCTGGAGTGTGAACCTCTTCGTGTGTATACTAATTGTTTGCAAATTGTGGTTCAGTATAGTGATGACACGTTGTGGGGTAGGAGATTCCGGATCTGCTTTCGGATTCGGAATCTGGTACCAAACCAATTGATGAGGGATTACGCGAGTTCATCACGTTGGAGATTATGAAAGGTATCCTTAATGCGACGTCGGTGATGTTCGGGATGATCAAGGAAGGAATCATTTGGATGATGGAGGAGCGCTTTCAGGCCTATCGAGTCGAGATATCCTCCAGACAGTATGGAGCCCGTACCCTCATGTTCAAGAATTTTCGGGGATGAGGAGCACCAGAGGTCTTTATGCTGAAAAATCCCATTGCCACCAGGCGGAGGGTAGCAGACATGGTGTGTGCCCAGATGACGAGCTTCTGTCCCGAGGGGTCGAAGGTGAGGTTCACTGCTGGGTGTTTGAGAGAGCGAGCCTGGGATTGGTAGGAGGAGGTAGGATATGCTCTGGGAGAACTGGCTATTGAGGCCATGACATGGCCTGATTTTGTGACCAGATTTCAAATAGAGTTTGCACTGGCTGTCGAGGTGTAACAGTTGGCGAGGGAATTTCGGGACCTACGCTAGAGGACTGAGACTTTGGCGGAGATCACAAACAAGTTTAGGGAGAGAGATGAAGAAGACTCGGTACCATGACATGCTAAGGGCAGATATCAGGGACTTCATTAACTTTTCACTTTTTCAGACGCTAGAGGATATTGTAGTTAGAGCCTGGGAACGGGAAATTGACTTAGTGCACCTTTTGAAGAGGAAAATAGAACATATGCACACAGCTGGGGGTCTTGCGATGAGACCCAAGACTTTTGACCAACTATCTAGAGGCCATTTGGGCTGTGGTCGATGTGCTAGATGTTAGAGAGTGCATAATGGGACCATGAGGATCACTAATAGGAACTAGGGCAAGGAGGAGGCTCCAATGGTGAGGAGCCGAGCATTTCAGCTGCCAGCTGAGGAGACCCAAGTTCTACTATATGTTGTTTCACGTAAGTATCATATTCGTTTTCTTTATGCCTTTATTTCTTATGCTTATGATCATGTGATTGTGTGTGTGAGACGTTAGGTTCGGTTTACTTAAGTCTCCACGTAAGGATTGTAGTTTCTTCATATTGCACGAGTATTATTATTAGAAGGTTTTTCATATGCCGTTTTTCATACCGAGAGCCATGTTTTGAGGGAATTTGAATGAACCAGTTCCAGACTACGATGTGGGAGACGTTGGCCAATGATAGAGTGAGCCTTATGTAGAGGAAGACTCGGTGTACTGCTTCGAGGATTAGCATCCGGACTAATTTTGATGGCTTCATGACAATAGATCGTGGAAAGCTGTTGTGTAAGTACATTAGTTTTTTTCGAAATTCGAGATGGTTGAGCTCTCTCGTGGCTAAGGGTATAAGGGATTGGTTAGAAGTCGGGCCCAGGGTGACTTGCTATCAGATTCACGCTTTCAGGGATGTACGTATGGTCCTCGCATCGGAGGATTCTAGGCAAGGTTCCCGTTGTGATCGGTTGTCCCTTTTGGGACAATAGAGCTATATTCCAGAGGTGCTTGTGTTGCTCAGGTGGGATTTCAATTGTAGGGTTGCTTAGCTTGTTGGATCGATTGCTATCGCTAGTAGGGTAGGGACTGTTGAGATTGTTTGAGGAATCTGGTTTCTTTTATGATCGGTAATGGCAGGAGCGGGTGTAATGGATTAAATGGGTAACATTTCGGGCTGACTAGGAAGTTCGAATAGTTATGAAGACTATTAGAGTGTAGCTGAATCCAAGTGGGGGAGAAACGTTTGGGAATTAATGGAAATACTTCGAATGTGTAACAACCCAATTTTCAAAAGAATTTTTTTTCATTTTTGATCAACCAAAATACTTTCCACAAACCAGGAAATCCCAAATACAATTGTTTTCAAAATTCATATCAAATACAATTTTATTTCAAATCATCAGAGTGTCCCATAAAAACGCCTGAGAGAGAGTGCACGCCGCGCCATCAAACCTTGCCCTTGCCCTTGGGCTCAGATGTACCTGAAACAAATCCACAAAGTGTAAGCTAATGCTTAGTGAGTCCCCCATAGCATACCCTACACACAATCCACATATCACATATAATACTAGCTAAAAAAGCCACATATATCACATAAGCCATGCAACAACATAAAAGGAAGCCATGGAAACCCTCCAGGGTCTTACACCTAGTGCCACTGGAACCCCCACGTGGTCTTAACTACCTACCATGGGAACCCCCACATGGTCTTCCTTCCATGGGAACCCCCACATGGTCTTCACTACCAAGCAAACATCATACAAACTACACATACAAATATATTAGGATTCCATGGAAAGTCTCCAATGTCTTATACCCAATGCCACGGGAACCCCCACGTGGTCTCAGACTACTGCCATGGGAACCCCCTTGGGTCTTCCATGCAAATGTCATACTAACATAACACATAATCAATCGACAATCCACATAACATAAAATGGGCCGGCCTTGGTGCCTTAGATCCATTGGTATGGTGATAAGACTCACCTCTCGAGTGTTGAACTGACAAGCTAAGATAAGATATATCCCACACACTGCTCCTCCTTAAATACCTATAACAAACATATGATTAACTTGTCATACTCCCTAAATATCATAATTACCCTCAATTTCAACCCTGGTCAACCCTATTCAAGGTCAAGGTCAACAGTCCACATTGACCTCAACTCGTCAAGTGCATCCAACAACTCGTCGAGTTAGCCGAAAAATTCTTCAACTCGCCGAGTCACCTAAGCGAATCATCGAGTTCATCAAATGTCCAGAAAGCCTAAAGTTCATTCTGACCAAACTCTAATGGTTCACTGTAATCATTTAGAAGCTCGAGAATGGGTAAACCCTACCCGACTCGTCGAGTCAACTAAGGGACTCGACGAGTTCCTTCAGTCCCTTTTATGTTCAGCCCTTTTTAGTGGGATCTAAGGTCCCAAACGAAGTCCTTTAAATAGGGTGCAAACCCCCAAAATATCTTTCAATAAAACCAATGAACTATAAGCTTTCTGTAAACTAAAATCGTTTTCGTTAATCCCTACGTGAGTCGCTATAACCATGTTTGATACGACCAAATTGCATGTCCTGATGTTCTTCAGGCGTCAGTTTCGGTAAGATATTTGTCACCCTAGACTAGCCCGTCTAGCTATAGCGAACAGCTCAGGTGTGGGGGTATTAACCCCGTATAGATCTATACACAATTACCCCGCTCTCTCTCCAGGAGACTCTGGTTATAACTACAGGACTGCCGATGTATGCTAGGTAGGTACGACGAAGGAGAGCCTCACAAGAGCATTAACAGATTTACGTGAACTATGACTCCTTTTACTTTTAAAATAAGATAATTATACCTTTAAATAATTATATGTATCTACGAAAGGTGTATTTTGTGACTTCCAAACTATACCAACTATAGTTTATCTTGTTGTTTTGAAACTATTTATATAATCTTTTATATAGATATAAAGGTGTATTCTGGCATGAAAATATGAAATCAAAACACAATATTTTGGTGTTAAAACCCATTAGTTTTGCAAGTGACTATAATGTACCATTTCTACTAGTAAAGTTATCTTTTAGTATAAATTCTCAAAAGCCATGTAGTTTTAAAAATCATAACTTTTCTTATCGTTTTATGACATAGATTATGTTTGTTTTAACAATATGTAGATCACAAATATTTGTACCAAAAAACTATTATAAACCATAACTTATATAAATAAGATTGTATCTTGAATTTGAAGGTGAAAATCATGAAATTATTTGTGGGATAAACAAAGTTTTTACTTGTATCCCCCCCCCCCCTAAAACATGGAAAAGCTTGAAGAATATGGGGGTATGAACTCACCTTGGTTTTGTTTGGTGGATGATTTGAAGTAATGAAGTGAAGATTTTTGAGCCTAAAACACTTGCAGTGTTTGATGAGCCCTTTGAAGATTATGATGCCTTAAGGTTACCAACACATAATATTATGTGTAAATAGTATGGAATAAACATAATAATGTATGTATTTACTAGATTAAAGGGATAACTTACCACAAATATAAGGACCACTTGGGAGGTTTCCGTGAAGATGCAAGTGTAAAGAAGGTGATGAATAGAGAGAAAAGGTTTTATGTCGTGAATAAGAAGATGGAAAAGTGGTAGTATGCCACTGGATAATATGAAGGATTCTATTTGGTTATCTATGGGGTTACTCATGGATGTTTGGTGGTTAATTTCGTGGGAGACTGGGAGCTTTCATGGGAACTAGGAAGAGTATCACATCATAAAGTCAACTGATCTTGTCTTATTCACATCCTAGACCGCAAACCCCAGTAACTAAGTCTAATTTGGAGTTGTTTACGGTTGAGGGGTGTCCCATGGAAGGGTTTACGGTCCATGCATCCCTCATGGAATGTGTTTACGGCCATAGGGTGGTCCGCTAAGGAGTTCACGGCCAAACCATGCTCCATTAAAGGAGTTCACGGCCAAACATTATTCACTAGGAGGTGTTTTCAGTTCTAGGTCATTTCCCATAGTGTTTTCTGCCTTAATGGGTTAATTCCTTTGGGTTTTCGGTTTTAGTGGATAATTAGGAGGTGTTTACGGCCAAGAGATGGCCCATTTTAAGTGATTTCAGTAATTAGATGTTCTAGGGTAGGGTACTAGGCTAGATGTTAAAACAACGTTCACATATCTTGATTTTTATCCCCATGCTTTGACTATTCTTGATTTATTAAACTTGTTTGCTTTCAATGGGGTTATCTTATATACGATCTTCAAAGTTTAAGTATATATATAATAACTTATTTAAAACATGTTCTTTGTGGATTTGAATGCTCTAGGGCATCTGGTTATGTTGTGAATTCACTCGTATATGGTTAAGGTTTATGCCTAGCCTGATTCAAAATCTTTCGTGTTGTCACATCATTCCCCCGTTAGAGGGAATTTCATCTCGGAATTAGCTTCTTCGACGGCTCTTGCAACTAGGAGAAGTTGTGGATACCTCTGTTTCATATGGTCTTTCCGATCCTAGAGGAAGTTGGGCCCTTTCTTGGTGTTCCGACAGACCTTCATTATTGGTATTTGACCTTGCTCTTTTGGTTTCGTTGCCCATGATCCCCATATGTTCCTCTTCGGGGTGTAGGTTCTTGTTCACCTTAATTTCTTCGAGTGGGACCACAGGAGCTTCGGCGGTCAGACACTTATTAGGGTTCGATATGTGAAATGTGGTTTGCACGGTGCTGAGTCTTTGTGGTAACTGAAATCTATGGGCTTCTGGACCTATCCTAGCGAGGATCTCAAATGGCCTAACGAAGGTTGTGTTCCTGATGTCATATAGGTAGTGTTCCTAGACCTTAAGGATGACACTATTGTTTCCAGGGTTAAGGTTGTGTGTGGTGCAGCTAGCTTTATGAACCTTAGACTGTCTTGGGTGTTTCTTCCTACAGAATTCTGAGTTAGTCGAACGCGGACTTTTTTTGTTCCTTTAAAGTTGGTTTGATAAGTTTTCGATTCGGGATAGGGATATCGATCTTTGAGGGTGGGTCTGTTTGACTCTTAGTAGTCAATGGTTGTATGGGCAATTTGCCTTTCCTCCTTATGAGTTGGATGGGTGCTTTCTGAGGTTAGAGGCTTGGCATGATAGTTTCCTTACTTATTAGGTCGTTCTACTGATCAGACAATATATGTCTTTGTGTCGGTGCTAAGTGGTATTGAGGGGTTTGGATACGGGAATGGCTCCGAGAGTCGAGTCGATTCCGAACTCAACTTGGCACATGGGTGATGTTTTCAAAGGATCTTCTGGGAAATACTTTGGAAAGGTTGTAAATTTATGGGTTACCCTTGATGACTTTTGTTTCTTGTTTCCCATCTTTATTATGGGGCGAAGAAGGAGCGTGGTATCTCTTACATAAATACTCTTGAGCCTATATGCTAGAGATGGTTCAGGGATTTATAGTTATAGGTTGAAAGAGTTTTGTTAATAGATCGGGTAAGGCGAAAGGGTCTCTTTGCAGCACATGAAATTGGTATGGCGAGGATCAACCCAGTCCACATCAAATGACGACGTTGGACTTTTTATTGTATCAAATGTTAAGTTGATTTGGAAGGAATGATTGTTTTTGGATGACAACGTGTTCTACGTACATGTTTTCAACACTACCAGTTTCATCCTTGTTATTACTACTGCGAATATTTTGTACCGGATTTAGGGAGCTCTAGTAATACGAGTACTCTGATATCTAATGATGAAATTTCGTAGTCTGACTTCTACTAGGTCTTTTTATGATAGTTTGGTGTAGCCTAGTCATATATAATTAGGACTGAAAAGACAGCCGACTGAGTGGCCCTGCCCTAAGTCCACAACCAAACAAGGAACAAGAATTAAGGCGGAAGCACGCACTCTAAGTTTGTACAATCTCAATTATATATGAACCTACACTTACACTAAGCCATCATAGCTCATCTCTAAGGGTCTTTAGCTTTTCTATGAATGATATGAGTTGTTCAGATGAGGGAATAATTTATGATTATGTTTTGAATCGGAAAAAAATTTAGTGAAATTTGATGCTTAATTTTTGTTGTTTGGAAACGTACCAAAATCCTAGTAGGGTTCCTCGTTTCTTATTCATGTCATGTTGTTAAACTCCTCCTGCTCCTCCGTCATTCCTCTCTGTTGGACAATCCCTCTTCAAATGTCCCGTCCCACCATACTTGTGTCATACTGGCCTTATTCCAGCCACAGGGGTTGGAGGGATGTATTAGGTCGGGGTCCTACAGAAACGGGCGGTGTGCCCCTTCCTGTTGCAGTTTTTGCAGTGTAACTCTCGGCAGACTCCATAGTGATGGAAGTGGCGCTTGTTGCATTTTGGGCGAATCCCAACATATTGTTTTCTCGGCGTTAAGATAGCAGGGTTAGTGGGAGTACGGACTGCTACAGTTTGTTGCCTTTTGGTAGGCCCTTGAGTCGAACTTCCCCTTTCTCGTTCCCGAACTTTCGTTTCATGATCTTAGGTTTGGGGTTTGGGGTGTCCTTGTAAGTAGTCACTCGTTGATTTCCTTGGTTGTTACTACGATTGAAATTGTCGACACTGTTTCCCTTTTCGCTTGTGTTGTCTGCGTTAAGTTGCGCCATGACAGCTGTCACGGCAGTTGTTACGGCGACTTGGAATGTAGTGGAATCTATCTGTAGCTTTGGTGTTTCGCCGATGTGCTGGTTATTTCCATGGGAAGACATAATTATGTTGCATGATGAGAAGCGAGCCCGTAAGTAACTATGGTCATTTCAAGTTGTATTATATCTATTTGTATTTACGTATCAATTTTTACGTTTTGTTGTACGATTCTAAATGCTTCGACCTACATCCCTATGATGTATTTCTGGTAGAGAGTAGAAATAGGTATTGTATCAAAGTTAAGTTTTAACAAAATAGGGTATAGATATTGAAATCTTAAGTTGATCGGGTTTCATGGGTTTTGGAAGGGGGTATCTCTCTTGATTTTACTGTTACTAGTTGTGATGAAAGTACGGTAAGCTTAACACATAGTGCGAGTAGTGTAGTCACTAATTCACTAGGTTATATTAGTTTATAAATTATTAGTGTGATGCATAAGGTGTTCTCTAGTTTGCTCCTGATGGGGTAAAGTTTGTTAATGATCTCTCTAGTGCTTTTCTCTTCGTTAGATCCCTTCTCGGAATCCCCTTCATGAACCCTCTTTCGGTTCTTCCTCCATCCATTTGCTTGGCTGTTGTAGTGGGGTTATTTTTGAAGCAAAAAGTAACCCTCTTAAACTTGGCAATCCGCAATCATCTCTTCTATCGCAACATTAAAATTGCTGAAAACGAAAATGTAGACTTCTAGTTTGTATGCGTACGAATATGGTACCAAGGGAAGTAGATTAGACCAGAACAAATTTAGACCATGTATTATATTATTATTATGGGTGTGTGAGATCTCAAATCAGATAGAGAACATGAATTCAACTACGGGGGAAAGAAAATGATGGTAGTAGCAGCAATGATTGCTACTATTAAAATTATAAGAACAATACCTATAGGTAGATTTAAAACCAGGTTGAGATATATTTCAAACTTCAATATTCGATGTATGTTGATGATTAAATAGACATGTGGAAGTTTTAAAGTGTTTCCTAAAAATTCATGAGTTATCTATTAAGTTAAACTCCATTTCTGAAAAAGAAAGAAGCACTAAAACTGGTAATTGAAATTCTGACAGCTTTGACCTTTTAGACTGGAGTCCAAGAATGGTTAAAACGGATAAGGTAAAGTCTCAACATATTTAGAAGAATAATTGTACATTGTTGAAAGTGCGTCACTGGAAGTTTAAAAGTGAACACTAAGTTTTGCAATGCTTTAAATTTTTTAAACTTTGCAGATTATAAAACTAATTTGAAATAAAATAAACAAAAAATTAGGTATGTTTTGAAATGTAGGCATTAGTGATGTCTTGTAAATACATTTGGAGAAGAAAGTTTTAAAAATATCATGTTGGGTTTCAAGAAAACACATTTAAGTAAAGTAAAATTCCTAATTGACAAAGTGGTCAAAAGAGTCAAAACAAAAGTGGTTTGAAAGATCTGATGAAGCATTTATACATAATATGGACTTCAATGTCATATGTTTAGGTTTTATCATAGGGTTTAAAAACTTTTATAAAAGAAAGTGTTTTTAAGTTTTCGAAATGTAACAAAATCGTGACAATGTTTAAAATGATTTATATGCCTTGGAAAGCACAAATAGCTATTGAAGTATATTTGAAACGAAATTGGAATGCCAAGGTTAAGATCAACATCAGTTAAATTAAGTTTTGAAGAAAAGTGCTAAGTTGAAGCAATTTAGCAAAAGTAAAACCGGTTGTTCTTAGCAAGAAATATGGCTTACATGGTTAGGAAAGGTCTAGTAAACTATATGGAGTGGTTATAAAGTATTGTATCGATGAAAATAAAACCAATGAAACGAAATAAGTTTTCGTTGGAAGATTAAGAAGTAAGGAATAAGTGGATTTGTGTAGCTAATTGTACCTGATACTAAGGTGAGTATAAGGCGAGTACCAGTGACTTTTTCCCAAAATAGAGGACATGAATAAATGTTTGCAAAATGTTTTATATTGTAGATGCAGTTTCACGCCTCTTATAGGGGTCAAAGGTTAAGTCATAGGTTTAGTGTGTGGTGTAAGAGGATGCAATCCTTTATAACAATAGGAATGTTAGTAACGTCGCTAAGGCTCAAACAAATGTATGAAAATAATAAGGTTCGAATGATGATTCGAAATTACAGGAAACATGCGTACAACAAAGTTGAGTGATGTTTGATCGGGTATGTAAATTTAAGTTTGAAGGTTTTTGTATGAAACATGTTAGTAATTTAGAAAGTGTAAGATGATGGCATACTTGAGAAGATCACTAGTGCATCTGGGGGGTCTTGAACTAAGACTTGTAAATTTTGCCGTAAAGGGATGGTTTGTGCGTTAATACAAAGTAAAGATGGTAAGGTAAGAATCGCCAAAGTTAAGGTTTTGGGTCAAAGAGATATCTTATGCTATGTTTTAAGCTGAAGGTGAAAACAACCTAAAGCTAAATTCATAGCGTAGCAAAGAAGTCTCATGTATTGGTAGCAATGAGCTGAACTTCCGTTCCTCCTCGTGAGTCATATCAGGGTTGCTCACCAATGGTATCCAAGTGACTACTCGTGGAGACTCATCTACCTTCTAACGTGATGCTCCAATTGTCATCCATTTCGGTATTAGAATGCTTTTCCAAGCTGTAACCATCGTACGAAGACGATGAAGAGTTATTCAGGTATAATTGGTATTGGTTTCGACTTAAGATTATTACTAGTGACTATCTAGATACTAACCTTACGTCTAAAGTCAATAGTTACCGAGGAATACTCATTCTCAGTACTAATTGGATTGCTCCTAGAGTGGCTAGTGATATAAGCAAACCGGTTAGCCTAGTACTTGATAAGGGATAAGAATATTTCTAAATAAGGCATTGTGGTAAAAGTGAACTTAGTTTCTAAGTGTACCTAGATGAATGCCTATAATATGCAATGCCCATACGCACACCGAAAAATTTTGTTTTTCAAAAGTTTAAGTTGAAAATCATTTTGAACATATTTCTGTTATAACCGTTTCCAGCCTCGCATTAATTTTTCGAGAATTAAGCATAGTTGGCCAGGCTATACTTAATTAATGTGCAATAATGAATACTCGAATTAGTTATAGCAGTAGTATGTTCAGTATTATAAAAACGTTTTGAAATTTTTTGGTTATAGTTGTGGTTCTCCAAAGGAAAATTGGTATTCTATATAACCTTCAGCTCTGATACCATTGCCTGTCACACCCCGATAAAATGGAAATATGAGGTGCAACAGTACAAAGGGTTTCATAGCAAAATATAAAGACAACACCAACTATATTATTAAAAAGCGTTACAATTTACGATATATTTTGAACAATTTTTAAAAGAAATTATAATGTAATAAAATAAAACAACACACGCAAATGCTCCTATAAGTGATGTGTCCCTACGTGCCACTTACTCGATGATTCTTGAAAAAGCATGTAAAATGAGCGGTCAACTACCGAAATAGTTGGTGAGTTCACATGTTTACAAAAATAATAGTATATGACTCATAATCAAAGTTTTAATAAAGGTTTCCATAAATAAAAGTACATTGCTAAAATGAGTAAATAAGTTTGCATAAACAAAGTTCGTTGTCATCATGAGAAATAAAGTACATTATTTCATATATGTAGTTTGTTCAATAAAATTTCTAATTCAGAAAATGATGAATGTCATTGCATTCCATTCACAGCCAAGCTTAACGGCCATTCTTGCCCCATTCCATCATGTCCATGGTTCCCATGATGTCAGTTCATGGAAATATGCACTCGCGGTTCTGGGCGAGTGAGGTCTGTCGACCCCAAATAGCGCTATCCATAAGACCATCGGCTCGAATACGAGTTAATAGGTTGTATCTGTTCTCCGGGGACTTAACATACAAGTTCATAACACTAAATTCAGAGTACAAGCTCATAAGACAAGGTTCATACATCAAAGTTCATATCATATAGTTCATAACACAAGTTCATAAAATAATGTTCATAGAAATTGTAGCATGCTTTCCACCCCAAAACAATAAAACGTAAAATAGGGGCTGTGAATACTCACAATGATGCGTGAATGTATTTGTGATGCCTTGAGCTAACTTCCCTCACGTCCTACTACTGATTCCCTATGACAATGATACACACTAGTAAGTCTCTAGTAAAAAATGTAACACCAGTATACTTAATTTCTATAATAAAATTATGCCAATATTGTGTCAAAATTAGGTTGTGTAAGTTACAAACATTTTTCTGTAAATTCAGATTTCCATGTATCAATTTGTTAAATAACAAATGTAAGTAAAAAATCTCATTTTTGCCAATGTCAATTGAAATGTAACTATAACATTTTGGAAAGCGTTTCAAATGGTTAAATATTCAAAACTAAATCAAATAAGTTGTACAATTTCCCAAACTATATTACCCTCAAACTATATTTTTTTATAATGGACACTTGTATAATTCTTAACACCTGTACACTTCACACATTCTGTGGTTTTCAACATACAATTAACCATAAAGAAAATGAGATTTGATCAAACCATCTGCATAAAAGAAATTTGATTACATCAAACCATAAAAGAAAATTGATCAATCCATCAACATAAAAGAAATTTGATCAAACCATGGGTCATGGGTGTATTATAAAATCATAAACCCAAAATCAAAAGAAATTTCACATACAGTCAAAATTAAATTCATGTCAATTTGATTTAACAAGTTAAAAAAATTATATTAAAGAGAGCTGCCATAAGATCTCAAAAACTTGATCAAACCACCATAATTTTACAAACAATAACAAAAAAAATCTGAACAATCAACAGCAACAACCACATCAAACGAGCACAACAAGCAGCAACAAATCGAGAATTTCAAAAACTGAAGTCATTAACTCAAAACAGTGGACAACCATCGGCACATATGTAAGCAATTGATTTGTCAAATTATCGTAATCACATCACATAGAAAAAAATCGGATTTCAATTAAATCAGTCGGCGGCCAATTTGAGCTCCAATCGTATCAGTTTACGATCCCAATTTGACAAATTCGTGTTCCAGAGTCGATCAATTCTCGATCCCAATTGAATTAGATACAAAATCGGTATCGACGACAAATTTCATGTTGCAGGTCGCGTATGCAGTTTGTCATCCTTGTGACTATGGGAGAAACTCTGTGATTGATTGCAGGGAACCTGCGTTCTTGAACTTTTGACATAGTACGAAGGAAGCAACGCGAAGGGCATAAATGAGAAAGACGCAGGATGGACTCGGTCAGCAATCTTTCAATCATGGATTAAGTAAGGAGCTAGGTCAGTGATTGGTGACCGAGTCGGAATTTTCGGGCTTTAGCAAACGAGCGGACCCGTGCCGAGTCAGCCGAAATTGCTGACCGGACCCAGTCAGTTTATTATCAAACGGAGCCTAACTATTTTTCACCAATTTAATTTCTTGAAAATATTATAATTAGGGAAAATAGTACAATATCATGGAAAATTCTTAAAATTTTTGTGTTACTGGTTCACAGCGTTCCTAAACTGGGAAAATTATTAAATGCCAATTTTGATCAATAAAACCCGGTTTTATAATTTATGTCTTTTGCACCAAGAAATTTTAATTAAAAAACAAACAGTAATTAAAAATCACCAAACTTTTTATTTGTGTTCCAACTGAATTCAGGGAATTCTAGAAAATTTTCCATGACTTTTAGATATGCATAGATATTTTTCCTTTATTTAACTACTTGAATCATCACAAATTCAAAAACAATGGCAAATACTTAATAAAATTTTGTAATCTTCTTGTACAACTTATATACAATAGATATAATCTAGGAAAAATATCAAGAGTAGATTTCATATAGTAGAGTCTGGTTTTCATGATATATGTGTATTAAATGTGATAAACATAGAATAAATAGTAAACTGATTAAATAATTATTCAAAATTTTGGTACTGTTGTAATTTGATTTATACAAAGTGGGAAAAATAGCAAAATCTGGTTTTAATAAATTTAGCCTATTTTTCTGAGTTTTGTATTTTTTACTCTATTAAAAATGCAAAATAAATATGAAACAGTTTAAAAACAAATTTCAAAATTTTTACTTGTCTTTTAGATGTAATACACAATTCTATGATAATTTCTTGTGATTTGTGGAATAGTTAACTATTTTTTCTTGATTTATTCTCATAAATAAACATTAATTCATGAAAATTTAATAAACAGTAAGGAAAATTCATTAAACTTTTTATTTTTAGTTAATATATATTTTAAGACATTCTCAAAATGTTCTATAATTTTTGGACAAAGTTTTGCTATTTTTCATCAATTTAATCCTTTAAACATTGATTAATATGGGAAAAATAAGAAATTGTCTTGGAAAAATCTAAAAAGTTTTGTATGGAGTCTTTATGATTTCCGAAAGATGTGAAATTTATCAAATATGGTTTTGGACATTCTTAACTATACTTTACAATTTATTTCTCTTCAAAAAATAAATTTGAAATCAACGGAAAATTGTCATAGAAATGCATGCAAATTCATGAAACGTCTTTTATCAGTTCATAGGTCATATCATAAATTTAGCATAATTTATTGACCAACAAAAGTATTTTATATGAATTAATGTTCTATTTTCTTGCAAAAATTACAATAAATGGAGAAAAATGATTTAATTTATCAAACTTTCCAGATCACCTTATGTTGATGTTTGAATTCTGGGAAAAAATGGATTTGAGCATAAATTAAGTTTTAGATATTTAATTATGAATAAATCCTTATAAGCATTCTTAATAATGTGCTTTGATCATCAAGCCTTTAAGCTTGATGTTGATCACATGCATTATGATTTGAAAACCATGAATGAACTTATTTTGTTCAAAATAATGTTTCTAAATGAAAATTTTGAATGCATGCGGTTTTGGATCTTTAAAACTTGTAAAACTGAAGTTGATGGATTTGATTTACGTTTTAATTATTGGATTTCACCTTCTAACAACATGCATGTTGTTTTTGGGTGAAATCCTACCACCATCTTCATCAAATTCGACATTCATGAACATGCATGGGAATAATCTCAAAGAAAAGTGTATAAGATGGAGAAAAATGCAAGAAAAATTGATATTTTTTTAAGAAAAGTGAGCAAAATGTAAGGAAATTCATTTTACCTTGAAGACCAACTTCAAATGATGAATATTATTGAGTAAAATGAGGGATCTTTGAATTTCGAGGGTTTTGGAGTTAATTCATAGTGGGAAAGAATGGGTGTTTTAGAGAGAAGAAAAGAGAGATTTCATCTCTCTTGATACCTAATTTCTCTCGTCATCTCTTTGGGGTTTCTCTCCACCAAAATTCGCCACCAAAATACAGAGATGTATGTGAACTCATGAAGAATCAAATGTAAAATCTCTCCCAATTATTCTGCTTCCATATTCGTCATTTTTAGAGAAGATGAAGAGAGAAATTTTAGAGAGAGAAAAGTAGAGAGGTAGAGTGAAAAAGTGAGTAAAATGAGTGCAAATTTTTGGGAAGAGGGAGGAGGTAGGGGAGTGGCCAAAATTTTAGAGAGGCTCCCACTCTCTTACATTATTTAAAATATTATACATTGAATTTTTAAAAAAATTCCCCTCTTTTATAAATTTATGCACTTGAATAAAAATTGGTTCAAAATTCTTGGATTTTTTACTTATAAAAATAAGGTTAAATGTTAATGACTTTTATTTTACTTTCCTTAATTATATTTTCCTAATTTTAAATAATTTAAGATGATATTATAAGCTTCATAATCATTTTTAAAGAATTCTTGATGTTAAACCTTATAAATTTGAGTTTTTAGGGCTTTTAGGGTTTTTCGGATTTTGCTAACTTTGGATATCAAAATAAAATGAATCTTTGAGACTTCAAATTATTTTGGGTTTCCCAACTCTTATTCATATTAGGAATAATGCTTGAAATTTGTTTTTGTCGATTTATTGGCATTTCCATGTAGTGATTCTGCGATTCAAGTGAAATTGAAGAACCAAGTATAATAGTCATAGTTTCAACTTTGACTTCAGTTCCTATGAGACTCTTACCTAATTTCCACTGCTAGGTCAAGTGTAGGATGTGTCTACATGATTCATATAAAGATGTTCAAGTCAAAGAATGACCTGAATTTGGATAGTCGATACAGTTAAAGTAGTTGTAGAATACACATATCAATGTGAAATCTAAGTACACTATCCTACGATTCTACTTGTTTCCAAGTTTCTAGTAGGTTATAACTTAACTTCTAGTTACTAAGTCCAGTATGTTTCATCCCTATACGTGCAACTAAGTTTATTCAAGTCTAGAAACGACTCGATTTTTGATGGTTGTCACACCAATCCACCGAAATCATTCAGTCGGTGATAGTGTTTATCGATGATATCCTGGTCTACTCTAAGAAGAAAGAGTAGCATGAGGAGCATTTACGGGAGGTATTGGAGATCTTAAGGAGGGAGAGGCTTTATTCCAAGTTCTCCAAATGTGAGTTATGATTGTGCGAGGTGTATTTTTTGGGTCACATCGTCAACCAGAATGGTATATTGGTCGATCCAGTCAAGATCGAGCCAGTGATGTTGTGGGCGATTTTGAGGACCCCATCTGAGATTCGAGTTTCCTTACTCTAGCAGGTTATTATCGGAGCTTCATTCAGGATTTCTACTAGATTGTTGTTACCTGGACCTTTTTTACAAAAAAGAATGTTTGTTTCCAATCTGGGCCTGATCATCAAGCAACTTTTGAGACTTTGAGGAATAAATTATGTGAGGCCCCAAGTTTGACCCATCGCGAGGGGATGGATGATTTTATGATATATTTCAACTGCATCGATTATGGGTCTAGGTACAGTGCTTATGTAGTGGGGTCATGTGATTGCATATGCATCGAGGCAGTTAAAGCCTCAAGATACGAATTACCCTCAGTATTATTTCGAGTTGGGGGTGGTGATTTTTTCCCTCAAGATTTGGAGGCACTATATGTGTGGGGTCAGGTGTACTATTTATACTAATCATAAAAGACTGAGATATCTGATGGATCAACTGAATTCAACATGAGACTGTGGATATGGTTGGATGTGGTGAAAGATTATGAGTGAGAGATTTTGTACCATCCTGGAAAGGCCAATGTTATGGCCGATGCCTTGAGTCGCAAGGTTAGTACATCCATCAGAGATCTATGTTTGACGATGGTTATTATTTCACTACTATTGGATTTGATCCAGAAAGCTCAAGTATACGGGTTACAGAAGGAAAATTGGAAGGAAAAGAGGATCATGCGTGAGATTCCATTATTCAGCAAGGATAGTCATGGGTTGTTGACTCAGTAGAGCAGAGTATGGGTCCCGGTTACTGGTGGGGTTAGGCAGACCTTATTGGAGGAAGATCAAAAGTCATAGTTTTCGATCCATCTGAGGGCCACGAAGATGTACACAGACCTGAGATTGAGTTAATAGTGGCCTTGTATGAAGATGGAGATAGCATGGTTTGTGGAGCGGTGGTTGACTTGCCAGAAATTCAATGCCGAATATCAGAGGCCCCACGGCAAGATGCAGCCGTTACCCATTCTCATGTAGAAGTGGGAAGAGATAACCATGGATTTTATTACAAAGTTGTTGAGAATGGCACATGATGTTGATTCTATCTGGCTCATTGTTGATAGATTGCCCAAGAGTGCTCATTTCATCCCTATTACTAAGAGCATTTTCACCAAGAAATTGCTTGACAACTACATCAGGGACGTATTGGTTCGGCACGGGGTACCAGTTTCAGTGATTTTTGATTGTAATGTTCGCTTCACCTCCATGTTTTTGAGGAAATTTCATGAAGAATTGGGTACTCAACTTTATTTCAGCACCTCATACCACCCTCAGACTGAGGGGCAAAGTGAGCAGACTATTCAGACGCTCGAGGAAATGCTCAGGGCATGTGTGATGCTTTTGGTGAGAGTTGGGATACTTATCTTCCATTGTCTGAGTTCTCCTACAACAACAGTTATCATGCCAGTATCGATCATCTACCCTTCGAGATGATTTAAGATAGGAAATTACAGACCCAAGTATTTTGGGGTGATGTTGGGCATCGAGTTATGGGGAGTACGAAGGTCGTACAAAAGACCACTGACTGATTCGGAATGTGCGCGATCGACTGCAGACCACGGAAAGGCGCCAGCAGAGCTATGATGATCGGCGACGTTCAAACCTTTTGGTCCAGGTCATAGATTTTTTTCTTCTGAAGGTATCACCTTAGAAACGTGTCCTCCGGTTTCGGAAGCGAGGCAAGTTGGGCTCCAGTTAAATTGTTTCGTCTAGGATTATCGCCTGTGTGGGCAAGGTTGCATATGAATTAGATCTGACTGATGAGCTTAGTCAGATTCACAACACTGTCTATATCTCTCGACCATGGAAGTGTTTAGTTGATGATTCTCTAATGATTCTTTTGGATGATATTCAGGTTGATGAGTGCCTAAATTATGAGGAGAGACCGATTGCGATTCTTGACCGGAAGATGAAGAACTTGAGCAACAAGGTGGTAGGCTTGGTGAATATGCAATGACAGCACCGGAAGGGTTCGGAATGGACATGGGAACCCAAGGAGGAGATGAAGGAGAACTGCCCTAAGTTATTTGTGGCAGTGGACATCGGGGACAATGTCTGATTCAAATGGGGGAGAGTTGTAACATCCAAAATCCATGTATAATTGATTATCATTTAATTATGAGTAAATTTATTGGGCAGGACGTGGAATTTGCATCCTCACGACGTTGTATTTCCAAGAGTGTTCACGAAGGAAATTGGTGCCTCACGACGTGACGTCTTGTCCTTGACATCGTGGCCACCGTCTGAGGGAAAATCCTTAATTTTTCAGGCTTTGGGCCTATTTAAAGGAAGTGATGGATATGGTTTCCTCCACCCTCAGCCTCCATCACCTCCAAATGACCCCTTGGCCAAATCGTAGCCCTCTTGAAGCTTTGAGCTCATTTTTGCAAGATTTTGGTGGTTTTGAAGGAAGAAGAAGAAGTTTTGGTGCTTATTTTCTCCAAGCAATCCCTCATCATCCATGTGTGCAACCTCTGGACTTCTTGTAAGTCCTCAAACTCTCACCCTTTTGTTGTATGTGATGAGTTTGGAGCACTCTAACAACCTTATGGTGCAAATGCAACCCTAGATGCTTTGGATCTATGTTTTCTCTAATTATACATGCAATTTTATTTTCCAAAGCATTCATCCTAACTAGCATACATTTGAACAAAATAACTAGTTAGATAACTTACCTTTTAGTAGGAGTTTTAGTTCTTGGCCTTCAAAAGCTTTAGCACCTCAAGTGTGATGCATCTAATGTGTCACAAACACAAAGTGCAAAAGGAGGCTTGAGAGAATAAGTTGCTTAGCTCAAAATCGGTTCACACTCTCTGAGAATGTATGTGGCAACCGATTTTGACTCTAGGGGTGTCTATTTATAGTGTGGCAAGTGCTAGGGTTACATCCATGCAAACCCTAATGCACCATGACTCTTCATCTTACTTAGGCTCCATGGGTGAACCTCCATGGACTATCCATGTTGGTTTAGCCCACCCAAATAACCATGGATCATTGGCCCACACTACAAGAATCATTGATTTACCAAATCAGTCCCCGTACATTTAGTTAGTCTCTTTTCATCACTAAATTAATTCCAAATTAATTCTTGATCAATACTAATTAAATAATATGATTTCATATTAATATATTATACTTATAATATATTAACAAAAATCATAAATAACCTTATTCTCAAAAGTCCATCCTATCAAAGTGCATTGGTGAAGGTAACCCAAAGGACCATGCTACTCTCGGGTCAAGTACATACCAATTATAGTTATGGGTTTAGACACCTAATCCAGCAGTCTCCCACTTGGATACGTCTAATAACTATAACTGCAAGTACGACTTAAAACACTGACTAGCAATCGTAGCTCTTATAAGCCGCTGTCGAACTCTGAACCAGTCAGTGACACGTCCTTTAGATAAGGGATCATATAATCCTCTATTCTTCAAGATATCAGTAGGACAAATACATGGAACAATGTCATACTTTCTTTCCAGCAGTTTGTTTCTCGATTTTTTATTTGATTAACAGAGAACTCAACTGAACACATCAATTTAGTCCCGACCGGGCCCGACACATAAGTTAAAACAAAAACATCGAGGGGCCCAAGATATCTCTTTTCATCCTCCAAGAATTAAAAGGAACAGATAAAATTCGATATTTTATGCTTGTACTAACTATTCATTAAATCATACACAACAGTGTGTTTTATAACATCAAGTTGCTGATGCGTTTTCGCACTATCAATGTACAACCAACTCATAGTCAACAACTCATATATCTTGGTTTGAAGACTTATATGATATTATCGTCTGACGATCACTCGTGATAAATTCCATGAAGTGATTCAAGTGAGCGTGGGTTTAATCCAATACTCGAATCTTATTCCAAGACTACTCATGAACACTGCAACAAACTTGTGCTATGTCTAAAACACCTAGACAATCTACAGTGAGATTCATGACAGTCTTGACTCAATACCTACTTCTAAAATATGATCGACTGTGGATAGTTTGAATAATCTAGTTATTCGGGAAGTCAAAACATGCAAAGTGAAACACAAGAATAATCGAATCCAATATGGTCTCAGAACTTATGAATATAAATAAAACACCTTTTATTTAATCACCATATTGATTACACATTATTCATTGGGGAAATCTCCGGAAAAGTCCCAATATTTTACCCTAATTTACGAAAAAGTCCCAAACTAAAATTTGTTTACGAAAAAGTCTCAATTACCGGTAAAAATGACGATTTGGCCCTATTTTCCCGGTTTCATTACTTACCCGGTTTTAATAAAGTCCCATTGTTTTACCATAATTTATGAATAAGTCCCAAATTATGGTAAAATAATGGGACTTTAATGAAAATTATGGTAAAATAATGGGACTTTAATGAAACCGAGTAAGTATTGAAACCGATAAACCGGAAAAAAAGGGTCAAATCGTCATTTTTTCCGGTAGTCGGGACTTTTTCATAAACCAATTTTAGTTTGAGACTTTTTCGTAAATTAGGGTGAAATATTAGGACTTTTCCGAAGATTTCCCTTATTCATTGTATAATGTTTCAACTAATCAACTTAATACTTGAATTAAAACAATAGTTATGCCATGCTCCAATCATGCACACTATGTTTGTCTATGGTCCTTCCTTTGTGAAATAGATTAATTGAAAGCATTTCAATGACACTCATTTCACAATTCCAAATCCTTATCGTAAATGTAAGAATACCAAATTCTTGCCATTTGCTATAATCCGTTAGATTTTAAACTTATATACAATGATCCTCTTGTAATGACTATGCACAAAAGTCACAGAGACTTGGCAACAGACATTGCAAAGTATTCCAATGGAAAGCAAATCCATGGAAACGAAGTCTCACATTCAAAGTACATTCCTTTGAACATCCTTCTTGCATTAAGTTTTTTAATCTTACACAGATTTAAAGAATAACTTCCACTTATGGAAACATTTCCATATTCCCATTTTGACTATCACTTCTGAACAAGAGTTGCCACTTTTCAGAATATTATGGTCCTTCCAAAATTTACATTATACTTCCAACTGTCCATAAGCAACCAATCTTTGGTAAACCTCATATTGTCCTCGACAATTGCTTAACCATTTTAGTCATATCTCGTTCTAGTCCCTTTTCCCTCTTAATGCCCTAGGCATTTGGAAAATTAGAGCAGATTAATGTTATAGCATATGTAATCGATCCTATTGTTGGATTAATGTCTAAGTCCATAACTATAATTGGTAAGACTTGACCCGACCCGGCATGGTCCATTTGGGTTGCATGGCATCATGCATTTGGATAGACTATAATGAGAAAAATAACACTTAAGGTTGGTTAATATATTATAAGTTCTAATATATTAATAAGGTTATTTAATTAGTATTGATCAATAATTAATTTGGAATTAATTAAGTGATCAAAAGGAGACTAATTAAATATATGGGTTGATTGTGTAAATCATTCATTCTTATATATGTGGGCTTGTGATCCAAGATTCCTTATGTTGGACTAAGTCCATGGGGTGACCCATGGATACTCCATGGAGGTTAAAATCCATGGAGCATAAGGAATGGGTAAAGTTATGAGTTACATGGTGTAATCCTAATAGCCACCATATAAAAGAATCCCATGGCTCAAGAAATCGTGCACTAAGGTGTGAGTGTGAGGGCTAGACGATTTCAAGGAGTGTTCAAGTTTCTCTCAAGTTATTCCAAGTGTATTTGGTGTTGTGTGAACCATTTGAGGTGTCACACTTGGGGCACTAGGCACTCAAGCTTCATGAAGACATTCTACATCAAAGAGGTATGTATTCTATCTTGTTATATTTATTATTTTGTATGATAGATTAGGATAATACCTTGGATGTTCATAATTGTATGTATAATAGAGAAAACATAGATCCAAGGTATTTAGGGTTGCATGTACACTTAGGAGTGTTAGAATGCTCATAATCCAACAGTGGTGTCAGAGCCTAGGCTTGTTTTCTTGTTATACTTGCAACAGTAGCTGAAAAATCGAGTTGGATGCATATATTCGATTGTTTTAGCTGGAATTGGACTAGGAACATTACCCTAAGATGTTTTTGGACTTATAAACTTGTTTTTGATGTGGTAATGTTCATGCTAATCCAATTTCTAAGATAATTGTCATAATTTCAAGATTTGTATTAGTTTGTATGTTCATGCTAATTTCTTGAAGATTGATGATTTGAATTATCTTGTTCTTATGAGGTTCTTAGATTAATAGAAAAGTTGTGTGAAATAGTTGTTTTCAATCCATTTTAATCTAAGAGTTGATTCGAAAGTGTGTTTTTGTAACTTGTCCTCAAGTTATATGAAAAGTCACATTTAAGAATCATAAAACTCATAAAAGTTGGCAAAGGTTACAAAATGAAGAGTCTAGTTCTAATTAAATGGTTTTATGACTCCATAACTTGTCCTCAAGTTATGGAGGTTCAAGAGTCTCTTCATTAAATTAAAAAAAAGTGTAACCTTAATTAGTTCCATAAGTTACAATAAAAAAAGTTATTTTTTTATTAATTAGTTTAAAGTCTTCCATAACTTGTCCTCAAGTTATGGAACTTGAAGAGTTTTTTTTTTTAATTAAAACTACTTTAAACTCATAAGTTATGGAATTAATTAGTTTTGAATAGTTTCAAAACTTGCCCTCAAGTTTTGGAATTTGAAAAGTTTTCACTTATGAATACTTTAATTCCAAGTTAGCCCTTAGAAGTTTAAAAGTTAAAATTCAACCCTTATACTTTATAATATTATAAGTTAATAATATTTATATATATGTATAAGAGTAAAGTCAGTCTTACCGTTAGTAGGCCTCATTCACGAAGCCGGTCTATAAGGGGGGTATAAGGTTACTGCCTATAAAATGGCAGTTTAATGGGTGTCCACTCTCACCCACCGCTTCCTTGACTGGTGGAGGGTCGTTAGCCGAACGGGTAGGACAAGGACTATAATTCTCCTTTCATTAAAAGTATTAATGATAAATACTAAGTAACTAAACTCTTATTAATACCCAATCTTAGTTACTTAGGAAAATGTGAATTTGGTGCTAACCCATGAAATTACACTTTGCACTTTGCTTAAGTCGTTAGTGGAGCGTGTGTGGTTAACCGGCACACTAACCTGGACTTAACAAGGTAGGCAAAGGGTAACTTAATATTTATCATAGTATCGGTGGAGCGTGTGTGGTTAACCGGCACACTGATTAAGGGGTAAATATTAAGGGTACCAAGTATATTTGCATGGTTATTCACACCTTGTTTTGTGATCCTCGGCATCCCAGTCACAAAACCTGAAGGGCACACTCGAGATTGAAACATGCCTTTGAACAGTTCAATGAATGTCAAAGATCTAGGACTTTCAAATCCAATTAAAACCTAATAAATTATTTCGTTTTTCATGGTGGAAATTGGTGAATCGTCATTCACCTACCTTCAAATATTTTATAGCTTGGATTACGGCATCCCTCTTCTAAGTTATAAAATAGTTTGTTGGGTCCTAGCCTTAATATTTCATATTGGGTGTCATATTAAGGACTTTAAATCAACTATCTTGAATATCTCCCAAAAAGATGTCTGGTCTAGACATTTATGATCTTCCCAAATCTCTTGAAACAAGCTTTCCTAAATGAAGATGATGTCCCATGGATATCATAATTCTTTCACCTCCTCCAATTATTCTCCCTAACCCACAAGTTCCTAAAAAGTTTAAGGTCACTCAAGCCCTATTGGCAAGGCAAGGTCTAGGTGTGATCACATCTTGGAGATGTAGTCACATATTGACAAGCCGGGAGAGTTGGGTGTCAAAGTCTTGAGAAAGTTGGTGGCTCAACTACTTTCTAAGTCACATAGTGAGTTCTTTTGGGAATCCTATGAAACAGACTAAGACAAGACCCTTAATGATCTTATCTATTTGCTAAGATCAACTTCCTAAAACGCTATGGACATTGACAATGATGACATTGGATATCCAGTAAAGCTCTCTCTTCCCAATGGAAAGGGATCGGCCATAGTCAACTCGGTTGACCCAATGGTAAAGAGAGAGGCGAAGTCTGAGATAGTCCCATTATCAAGGGTCCATAGGTAACTATTGCCAAAGGAAGGGGCATTGGTTACGAAGCTGCCAAATTTACCTAAGGATGTTAAAGTCAATAAGTTTGGCTCTACTTCACGTAAAGTCCATTGTCTAACTCTATTAAGTACATGCTGATTCTGATCGCGAAGATGGATTTCAATCGCATGGTTCGGTGATCAGAATTTTGGGCTATTACTTAAGAGTTATGATATTTATATTGCTTAGGAATAGATAACAACAAGGTTTTCATATGGATTGTAAGGATAAGTTTTTCCGCAAAGTTTTAAAATAAAAGAAAAAGGTTTTGATTTTATTTATTTTAAGTATCCTTACAATGGCATTTGTGAAAAGTTGTTGCTTATAAGATTCCATTGATAGCAATATTGGAAAAATAGATTTGATTCTTTCGGTTGTGGTA
This sequence comes from Lactuca virosa, assembly GCF_052849685.1. NCBI lineage: Eukaryota > Viridiplantae > Streptophyta > Magnoliopsida > Asterales > Asteraceae > Lactuca > Lactuca virosa. The sequence continues at coordinate 259,743,439 of NC_136434.1, forward strand.
GTGTCTAATATTACCAAATAAGGAAAGATTCTCATCACCCAAGGTTCAATTGGACCGAAACTTGGAATCATGCAAGTTGTATAGTATGATGAATGAGAACTTTCAGCTTGGAAAATTAAGACTAATTCCTTATGTGAATAAGGAAAGGACTAAGGGATCGAGTACACATTCTTGTGCACTGGTCAAGTCCACCACAAAAGATCAAGAAGACTATTCGTCATGATTTACTTAAGTTCAGTAAATATGGTTATACTTATAAGTTTAAGTATAAGTCTGTAGCATTGGAGAAGTTTCAATGTGAGACAGAACGAATAAGAAGAATCAAAGTATGGCAGAAAGATAAAAGTTTCTCAAATCTGAAAAGATGGGAGAGTACTTTAGTATCATGTTTATGATCATCTTAATGATTAAGATACCATATCACAATTGGTCCTCTAAAGTCATCTTAGTGCATTCTTATGACTAAGAAGATGAGTCATGAATTGTTGAAATGGTTAAATCAAAAAGATGAGTCATACTTCGTTCCAAAACAATTCTTATAGTCATACTCCAAGATTGTAACTTGAGTGATATATCTTAAAGAGGGTTTGTTAACACTGGTCAAATGTAAGAGTAAAAGGTTATCTACTCTTGTACATTTGAAATTGGTAAGTTGTGATGTTTTGGAAAAACAGAGACCAACTTAGGCCAATTGTGTAAAGTGTTAGTCTTGATAAAGAATCCACACTATCTCTTGAATATTTGACAAGGGAGTCTTATATGTCAAGAGGACAGTGGGAGTCTTAAAGCTCTTGAAAGTTTCAAGACTTAATCAAGAATAAAACCTAAAGTCCTTCACTAGCACACGACTTGAGGTTTATAACCTATCGTGTTGAAATTTTTGTGCCTATTCAAGTTGGCTTTGCATAGGAGTTCTGAGAGTTCTCAATTGGTTGCACAACTACTTGGAAGCAATGGCAGGCACCTGAGCTGCCAAATGGCAAGAATTTAAGATTGCACAAGTTAATCAATATGAGTTTGGATTTTTCACTAACCTTGTCTTGTGATTATGGTTTTGACAAATTCACATGGATAAGAACACATACACTATTAAATCTAAGTGTCATAAGGTTTCTCTCCGATTCATGAAAATGATGGTGAGGAAACACTTTCACTAAGTAGATTTTAGCTAGATAGCAATTGTGATATTTGCATTCTCAAAGTCGTTAGTGGAGCGTGTGTGGTTTACCGGCACACTAACATGGACTTGTGAGAAGTGGCAAATGTCTAAACAATTGAGACTATGATTACGGCATCCCTTTTCATAGTTCTAAAATTGTTTAGACACACATGTGAGCTATCTAAGAGAGGTGTATGATTTTGATAAAGTTTTATCAAAACAATCTAGTATCAGAAATCTGAACTTTGGTAAGAAAGTCAGCTGATTTCTGAGTACATGTCAAAGCTAGTGGGAGCATAAGTGTTATGCTAATAATCATCATGTTAGTGGAAGCATGATAATTATGACAACGGTTGCAAGTTAGCAATGTTAATTATAGAAAACAAAAGTTTCAATTCGTGAGGTTGCAGGGGTTGAAAAAGTTGTTTTGCTATAATTAAGGGAGAGGAAATTATACTTTATTTCAATTCTAAAAGCTTAGATTGAGATTTTAATCGTATTTAATCAAGGATAGATATATGAATTTCATGTTGGAATGGCTCAACATAAGGAAATTCTATATATGGGTCCATTATTTGCGTTCTAAAATTCGATTATGATTACGGCATCCCTTTTCATAATCTGAATTTTGAGAACTTGGCAAATTGAAATGGAAATATTATAGCAAAAGACTGGTTTAGTCTTTATGTGAGACATCATGAATCGTGTCCCATATGCTTCGGATATAGGATCGATTACATGTGCTATATTCATCCTTTCTAAAAATTTTCAAATGCCTGGGGCATTATGAAGGGAAAAGGTCTAGAATTGGATATGACTAAAATGATTAAGCAATTGTCGAGGACAATCTAAGGTTTACCAAAGATTGGTTGCTCAAGGACAGTTGGAAGTATAATGTTAATTCTGGAAGGACCATATTAACATAATCTGTAAGAAGGCAACTCTTGTTCAGAAGTGATGGTCAAAATGGAATATGGAAATGTTTCAAAGTTAGAAATTATTCAATCTGTGTAAGATTAGGAAACTTAATGAAAGAAGGATGTTTCCAAGGAGCTGATCTCCTTTGGAATGCTCTGTAATGATTGTTGTCAAGTCTTTCTGACTTCGTGCATAATCATTAAGAGGATCAATTCATATAAGTTTAGAATCTAACAGATTTCAGTAAATGGCATGAATTTGGAATTCTTGCATTTGTAGTAAGGATTTGGGACTGTGAAAAGAGGATCATTGGAGTGATGTGCAATTGATCTATTTTACAAAGTAAAGATCATAGACAAACATAGTATGCATACTTGGTGCATGGCATGACTAGTGTTTAGAAAACATAGTGTACATGCTTGGAGCATGGGACAACTATTGTTTTAAATTCAAGTATAAAGTTGATAAAACCGAAACAATGAATAGTGAGTAATCAGTATGGTGATAAATAAAAGTGTTTATTTATATTCATAGGGTTTGATAGCATATTTGATTCATTTATTCTTGTGTTTCACTTTGCATGTTTTGACTTCCAGAATAACTAAGTCGCTCTTCCTGAATGATTAAGTTATTCAAACCATCCACAGTCGGTCATATGTTGGAAGTAGATATGAATCAAGACTGTCATGGGTTGGTTTGTAGAGGTCCAAGTTGGTGGACAAAAGTGGTGCTACAACACTCATGAGTGCTCATAAGTTCTGAGTATTGGATTCAACCCGCGCTTATTTGAATCACTTCATGGATTTTATCACGAGTGATCATGAGACGATAATATCTTATATTCTTCAAACCTAGAGATATGAGTTGTTACTATGAGTTGGTTATACATTGATTGCACGAAAACGCATTGGTAACTCGATGTTATAAAACGTGCCTTTGTGTATGATTCAACAAGTAGTAGAACAAGCCATATGAGTCGAAGTTTATCCATTCCTTTTACCTTCGGGATAAAAGCGATATTTGTGGGCCCCTCGATGATTTAAAGATAATACATGTGAGTGCTTGGCCAAGCCAGGACTGATTTGATTTGTTCAATCACTCAGTCATCATGAATCGGAAATCGGGAAACAACAAATGGACAGAGAGAATGATTGATAATCCATGTCTCAGTCCATATGATATCTAGAATGGAGGAATATATGATCCCTTATCTAATGGACAAGTCATTGACAAAGGTCAGAGTTCATCGACAAGGTCAGAGTTCGACAGAAGCTTTTGAGAGCTACGATTGCTGATCGGTACCTGAAGTCATACGCAATAATAGTTTTAGACTTATCCAAGTGGGAGACTGTTGGATTAATGTCTAAGTCCATAACTATAATTGGTAAGACTTGACCCGACCCGGCATGGTCCATTTGGGTTGCATGGCATCATGCATTTGGATAGACTATAATGAGAGAAATAACACTTAAGGTTGGTTAATATATTATAAGTTCTAATATATTAATAAGGTTATTTAATTAGTATTGATCAAGAATTAATTTGGAATTAATTAAGTGATCAAAAGGAGACTAATTAAATATATGGGTTGATTGTGTAAATCATTCATTCTTATATATGTGGGCTTGTGATCCAAGATTCCTTATGTTGGACTAAGTCCATGGGGTGACCCATGGATACTCCATGGAGGTTAAAATCCATGGAGCATAAGGAATGGGTAAAGTTATGAGTTACATGGTGTAACCCTAATAGCCACCATATAAAAGAATCCCATGGCTCAAGAAATCGTGCACTAAGGTGGGAGTGTGAGGGCTAGACGATTTCAAGGAGTGTTCAAGTTTCTCTCAAGTTATTCCAAGTGTATTTGGTGTTGTGTGAACCATTTGAGGTGTCACACTTGGGGCACTAGGCACTCAAGCTTCATGAAGACATTCTACATCAAAGAGGTATGTATTCTATCTTGTTATATTTATTATTTTGTATGCTAGATTAGGATAATACCTTGGATGTTCATAATTGTATGTATAATAGAGAAAACATAGATCCAAGGTATTTAGGGTTGCATGTACACTTAGGAGTGTTAGAATGCTCATAACCCAACACCTATACCCAAAGCATATGGGATACGACACACAGTGTCTTACATAAATACATGATACTTTACCAGTCTTCCGTTATAATATTCCCACATATAGAATTTCCTTATGTTGAATCATTTCAACATAACATTCACATATGTCCATGACTAAATTCGATTAAAATCTCAATCTAAGCTTTTAGATTTGAAATGAAGTATGAATTCCTCTCCCTTAATTATAGCAAAACAACTTTTCAAACCCTGCAACTTTGCGAATTCAAACTCTTGTTTTCTATAATTAACTTTGCTAACTCGCAACACTTAACATAATAATTGTGCACCCACTAGCATAATAATTACATTCTTATTAGCATAACACTTATGCTCCCACTAGCTTTGACATGTACCCAGAAATCAGCTGGACTTCTAGAAATCAATACTTATTTACTTTTCTTACCAAAGTTTATATTTCTTATATGAGATGCTTCGATTAAACTTTATCTAGGCTTCTCAAATTCATACACCTTTCCTTAGATAGCTCACATGTGTGTCTGAACAATTCTAGAACTTACATCAATAAGTCTAAAATGTTTAGACCTTTTTCCAATTTCCACAATTCGAACTATGAAGAGGGATGCCGTAATCATAATCGAATATGAGAATGCAAATAACATAATTGCTATCTCCTTAAAATCTACTTAGTGAAAGCGTTTCGTCACAATCATTTTCATGAATTGGAGAGAAACCTTATGACACTTCGATTTTTATGGTGTATGTGTTCCTATCCATGTGAATTTGTCATAACCATAATCACAAAACAAGGTTATTGACAAATCCAAACCCATATGGACTGAACTTGTTCAATCTTAATTTCTTGGCACTTGGCAGCACAGGGCCTGTCATTGCTTCCAGGTTCTTATGCAAACAATTGAGAACTCATAGAACTCACATGCATAGTCAACAAACTGGAATGGGCACAGAAACAAGAATATGTCAACACGATAGGTTATAAACCTCAAGTCATGTACTAGTGATTAACAATAGGTTTACTCTTGATTAGTTCTTGAAGTTATTCAAGATCCTTAAGACTCCCACTGACCTCTTGACATATAAGATTCACTTTGTCAAGGAACATTACTTGACAAACAAATACTCAAGCGTTAGTACAGTTTCTTATCAAGACAAACACTTCACACAATTGGCCTTAGTTGGTCTTTATTGTATCCAAAACATCACAACTTACCAATTTCAAATATACAAGAGTAGAAAACATTTTACTCTGCATTTGATAAGTGTGATAAACCTTTCTTAAGATTAGGTCACTCAAGGCTCAATCTTGGAGTATGACTCTAAGACTTGTTTTTGGAACGAAGTATGATTCACCTTTTGATTTAACCATTTCAATAATTCATGATTCCTCTTCTTAGCAATACAAATGGACTAAGGTATGCTTACAGGATCAATTGTGACATGGTTCCATAATCATAAGGATGATCATAAAACACAATACTAAAGTACTCCCCCTTCCTTTCAGATTGGAGAAACTTTTATCTTTCTGCCTAATTTGATTCTTCTTATTCGTTCTACTACACATTGAGACTTTTCCAATGATTCAGAATTATACTTAATCTTGTAAGCATAACCACATTTACTAAACTTTAGTAAATCATAACAAATAGTCTTACCGTTCTTTGTGGTGGACCTGATCAGTGCGCAACCAAGTGTACCCGATCCCCTAGTCCTTCACTTAACTCACATATACATGTGAACAAGGAATTAGTCGTAATTTCCCAAAGATGAAGTTCTCATTCATCACACAATACAAGTTGCATGATTCCAAGTTTCTATCCAACTGAAACTTGGGTGATGAGAATCTTTCCTTATTTGGTAAATCTTGACACTACCACAAACGAAAGAATCAAATCCATTTTCCAATATTGCTATCAATGGAAACACATAAACAACAATTTTCACAAATGCCATTGTAAGGAAACTTAATATAAAATAAAATCAAAATTTATCTTTTATTTATTAAAATTGCGGAAAACTTTTCCTTACAATGCAAATACATATGAAAACTATGTTGTTATCTATTCCTATGCAATTTATCATAACTCTTAAGCAGCAGCTCAAAATTCTGATCATCGAACGATGCGATCGAAATCCATCTCTTCACGATCAGAATCAGCTTCTCTTCCTTTAAGTTTCCTTTCATTCCGTTGATCCTTCAAAACATCAAAATGTAATTACATTACATCATGTATTAAGAATCTACAAATAGGAACTTAATAGAGTTAGATAGTGGACTTACCTGAAGCAGAGTCACACACTCTGACTTTACCATCCTTGTGGTCCTTCAGGTAGATACGGCAGCTTCGCAACCAATGCCCCTTCTCTTGGCAATAGAAACATATGAACTATTTGGGAATGGTACATGGGACTATCTTAGACTTAGCCTTTCTCTTTACCATTTGTTCAAATGACTTGATCATGGCCAATCCCTTTCCATTGGGAAGAGAAGACTTTTCTGGACTTCCAATGTTTCCAATGTCCATGGAAGTTGGGGAAGTAGATCTTCCAACCAAATTTGCTTTACCAGTGCGCCAAATCATTGTTGATTCAGCAGCAACAAGAAAATATGTTAGATCAATAAGGGTCATGTCGTGATCTCGCATATAGTAGTCCTTAAAGAACCCGCTATAAGACTTAGGAAGTGATTGAAGAACCAAGTCAACAACCAACTTCCTTGAAACAACGACACCCAACATTCCCAGCCTGTTAATGTGTGACTTCATCTCCAAGACATGTGCACAGAAAGACCTTCCATCTTGGTGTTTTCTGGCCAATAGGGTTTGAGTGACCTTGAACTTTTCAAGTCTTTGAGCTTGTGGGTTAGGGATAATTTTTGCATGAGGTGGAGGAAGTGAAGTTCCACTACAACACGAAGAAGGGATTAATCTTTCACCTTGATCGTCTTGTGGAATATCATCTTTATGAAGAAGGGATTCGGGAAGACCATAGTAGTCTGAACTAGACATCTACAAAGGAGAAATTCAAGTTTAGTTTATTTAAGTCCTTAATATAACACCCAAATGAAATATTAAGGCTAGGACCCAACACAATATTTTACAATTTGGAAGAGGGATGCCCAAATCCAATTGCAAAATATTTGAACGTAGGTAAATGACGATTTACCAATTTCCACCATGAAAAACGAAATTGATTATTAAGTTTTAATTGGATTGAGATTCCTACATTCCTTTGAGATACATTGAACTTTTCAATGGCATGTTTAAATCTCGATTGTGTCCTTCATGTTTGTGACTGGGATGCCGAGGATCACAAACAAGGTGTGAATAACCATGCAAATTAGCCTGGTACACCCAATGTTACAAATCAACTAATCAATGTGTCGGTTAACCACACACGCTCCATTGATCTATGATTAACATCAAGCTACCCTTTGCCACGTACTGTCAGTCCCAGATTAGTGTGCCGGTTAACCACACACGCTCCAGTAACGACTTAACAAGGTGCAAAGTGCAATTTCATGGGATAGCACCATTTTCACATTTTTCCTAAAGTAACTAAGATTGGGAATTTAATAAAAGTTTAGTTGCTTTATAATTATAAGTATACTTATAATGAGAATGTGTGTCCTATCCTACCCGTTCGGCTAACGACCCTCCACCAGTCAAGGAAGCGGTGGGTGAGAGTGGACACCCATTAAACTGCCATTTTATAGGTAGTAACTTTATACCCCCTTATAGACTGGCTTCGTGAATGAGGCATACTAATGGTAAAACTGACTTGTCTTATACATCTACATATATATATATATATATATATATATATATATTATTAAACTTATAATATTATAATAGTGTAAGGGTTTAATTTTAAACTTTTAAAATTCTAGGGTTTGGAATTAAAGTATTCATAAGTGTGACTTTAAAAATTCCAAAAGTTGAGGGCGTGTTTTGAAACTTGTCAAAACTTTTCATTTCCATAACTTATGAGTTTATTAACTTTTAAAGAAAAAACTTTTCATTTTCCATAACTTGAGGACAAGTTATGGAGTTCATAAAAGGCATTTAGATCAAACATTTTTATTAACAAAATAATCAAATAATTTATCTATGATCTAGTTAAACTCATAAGTCAAAATAATTCATATCAACAATTGCATGAAATTAGCCTAATCATATAAATTAATACAAATCTTGAAATTTTGACAATTTCCTTTTAATTGGATGAGCATGATCATTACCATATCTAGAAAACATATTATATATTCCAAAAAAACGGTTTATGGTAATGATCATAATCCAATTCTGGCCAAAAACTCGAAATTCTGCACCCAGACCCAACAACTCGGCGAGTGCATGAACTGGACTCGTCGATTTGGTCATTTACTGAGTGGACTCGTCGAGTCAGCCAGTTGACTCAGCGAGTTCATCAGTCAGAAGCTAGAAAATCGATTTTTTCATCTTTGAAAAGCAATAAGCATCAAGTATAAAAGAAAACAATCCAAGGCTCTGATACCACTGATGAGTTTTGAGCACTCTAACAACCTTATGGTGCACATGCAACCCTAGATGCTTTGGATCTATGTTTTCTCTAATTATACATGCAATATTATTTTGCAAAACATTCATCCTAACTAGCATACACTTGAACAAAATACCTAGTTAGATAACTTACCTCTTAGTAGGAGTTGTAGTTCTTGGCCTTCAAAAGCTTTAGCACCTCAAGTGTGATGCCTCTAATGTGTCGCAAACACCAAGTGCAAAAGGAGGCTTGAGAGAATCAGTTGCTTAGCTCAAAATCGGTTGACACTCTCCAAGAATGTATGTGGCAACTGATGTTGGCTCTAGGGGTGTCTATTTATAGTGTGGCAAGTGCTAGGGTTACATCCATGCAAACCCTAATGCACCATGACTCTTCATCTTACTTAGGATCCATGGGTTAACCTCCATGGACTATCCATGTTGGTTTAGCCCACCCAAATAACCATGGATCATTAGCCCACACTATAAGAATCATTGATTTACCAAATCGGTCCTTGTACATTTAATTAGTCTCTTTCTATCACTAATTTAATTCTTGATCAATACTAATTAAATAATATGATTTCATATTAATATAGTATACTTATAATATATTAAAAAATCATAAATAATGTTATTCTAAAAAGTCCATCCTATCAAATTGCATTGGCGAAGGCAACCCAAAAGGACCATGCTACTCTCGGGTCAAGTACATACCAATTATAGTTATGGGCTTAGACACCTAATCCAACAGTATGCTTCTTGGATCTAAATTTTATGCCATATTTTTCCTCATTTGTGAAGATGGAATGAGTACAAGAGATAAAGTTTGCAACTTTATGACTTCTCTAAGTCCCAAAAGCATTATATTTCATAGATCTAGGATGTGGTTGTAATTTGAGGACTTTGCATGACCTTTAGGTCATATTTCATCTTTTGACCTAGATTTGAGAAAGGACATACATGGGGTATGCATGTCCATAAAGTTTTCATTTTTAGGGATCATTAGGGTCCCTAAAACCCTTCTGGTAGTTTTGGATTTAAGACCTTAAGGATTAAGTGCTTAATGGTTGACTTCATGCCTTATGTTTCCATTAAGGACCTAGGTTTTGGGATCTTGGCTTATTAGGATGTCTTAATGGAAAAAGTTGGAATATCCATCAAGACCTTGAGACAAATCATATTTGAGATTTGGAGCTCATGGAATGGATAGAAAATGGCTTAATACATAAAGCTGTTGAACCTAGTTTTCATGACGTGACGTTTCAGTTGTCACGACGTGGCGACTGGGAGGGGTGGTGGGATGCGCGAATACTTTGTCCTTATCATGTTACGACGTGACTAATAGTAGGCCATGACGGTCTGACTCTCTAAAGTTGACTTGGATAGTTGAATCTGACCATTCACTCTTTGACCTGGGTTGACTTTTAGTCAAAGTGCTAATTCTAGAGTATAAACTAAGGTTAGACCTTGTTTGATTAATATGTTTATTGTATCACCAGTTGTGTGATAGTTAGTTGTGGTTTATCTCACTTCGTGAGATAAGTGAGTCTTCTCACTGAAACATCAAAAAATATGGTCCCAAAAATTTCATTTTTATAATAGATAAAATTATATTTTCCAATATCATCCAAACATTTAAATGAAAACCAATCTATCAATTTGCCATAAAATCAGAGTAAAACATCATAAGCGGAATCTGAATGGTGGGTGCGATGCAGTCATCCCGAGCTCTTCCCCTTACAACCGGAAGTACTTGAAACATAAACTAACATCGATAACCACAAAGCTTAGTGAGTATCCTCCAAACTACCACATGTTGGGTTTTGAGCATTCTAACACTCCTATGGCGTACATGCAACCCTATAAACCTTGGATCTATGTTTTCTCTATTATACATGCAAATATTAACTATTCCAAGGTTTCATCCTAACTAGCATATTATGAAGCACCTATACTACAAAGTTCTAGTTAGATGACATACCTTTTGATGTAGCTTGATGTCTTCAAGCTTTAAGAGCTTAGCCCCAATAGTGTGGAAGCCTCAAATGGAATCACAAATCACCAAAACACCTTCGAAGAACTTGAGAGAATATGTATGCACACTAAAATCGGCCCACTCTTATTTTCACACACTTGTGCCAATTTTGTGAGCCAAGGACCCCTTTATATATTATGGAGGATTAGGGTTACATCCATGAAAACCCTCATACCCATGACCTTTCATTTACATAGGATCCATGGGTTAAAAGCTCCATGGACCATCCATGAATACTTAGCCCAACCTAAATGAACTTGGCCCATTCCATATATATAAGAGTCCATATTTAATTAGTTCTTTTTGATCACTTAATTAATTCTAAATTAATTCTTGATCAATACTAATTAAATAATATGATTCCATATTAATATATTAGAACTTATAATATATTAATATAAATCATAAATATACTATTCTCAAAAGACTATCCATATAAATTGTGTCGGTGAAGTGCAACCCAAATGGACCATGTCGGGTCGGGTCAAGTACATACCAAATATAGTTATGGACTTAGACATTAATCCAACACCACATACCATACATATAATAACATATAGTGGGCCCCACACAGTCATCACACCCTGCCCGGTCATCGGGCCCCGCCCGCTCATCGAGCTGAGCTCGGAAAGCTTATAAACACATACACATGCAAGATTCACGAAGACAACTAGTATACTAACATAGCATAAACATTGGCCGACATTGGTGCAATCCACCCGCTAACTCAGTAAAGAAACTCACCTCGAATGCTGAATGATAGCTGAAAAGATCCCGGCTCTACTCAACCCTTAAACAGAACGATTTCCTTAAATACAACTCAAAATACTCAAAAGCCCCTTATAGGTCAAACTTGGTAAATGACTAAAGTTAAAGGTCAAATTCAATGGCCCGAGTTGACCCAACTTCCCGAGTTGTCCTTTAACTCACCGAGTTTCTCCATTAGTCTGAAAAGTCGGGAAGGAACCGATCCAACTCGCCGAGTTTATCAATAAACTCGTCGAGTTTGTCAGAAACCCAACATCTTAATCCATTAAGCTGACATTATTGAAACTAAGGGCTTCACAACTCAGATCTCAACTGAAATGGCATCTAGAAGGGTAAAGTTTCCAACTTTACCCCTAAGATACACCAAAATGGGTTTAAAACCCAAACCCTAGGCTTAAAAGGGTGAGGGATTAATCATTAAGCACTTAATCACCAAAGGTATGGCCCCAAACTACAGATATGGCCTTAAAAAGTTGAATGGCCACGTAAAGTTTCCAAATTTACACTCATGCATGACTCGGAGAGGCTCAAATGCCTAAAAGAGGCTATAAGAAGGACTTAATGAATGCATGAAGCCCTTAAGACCATAAAGTTGGCACCTTTATGCCAAAAGAGCTCATGAAGATTCAGATCTAAAATAATAAACGCTTGGGACGTCCTACACCCCTATCATCCACCAAAACATTGCTAAAATCATACAATATAACCCAAGAAGAGATCTAAGTAACTGTTAAGCAAGGTGAGAACTTTATACCTCAAAAACTTGCCATATGAGCTAGTGATTTTGGATCCAAGGCTCCTTCTTCAAGCCAAGCAACTCCTAATTCCTTAGCTTCTTCAACATGCACCACAAATGAACACTTAAGGCTCTCCCCAAGCTCACACACTCAAGAATGGAAGGAAATGCTCGATTTTAAGGTTTCTGGATAGTGGAGGCTGGTAAGTAGGCCAGCCAAGGGACTTAAGGCCTTTAAATAGGGTGCAAAACCCTAAAAATTAGAGTTTCCTTCCTAGCTACCAACACGTCGAGTTGAGACACCTCAACTCGCCGATTTGACTAATTAAAATTCGCGGCAAAAAACCATTCGACACGCTGAGTTAAGGCTTCCAACTCATCGAGTCCTCCAAGAAAATATAAATAATTGGGAAATAAATCCATACTAGAAAACATGCATTACAATTCTCCCCCACTTGAATCGTACTTTGTCCTCGAAGTCCGTTTCCTCGAATAATCTTGGGTAATGCTCCCTCATCTCCTCCTCGGGCTCCCAACTCCACCCCGACCCCTTGCGGTGCAGCCACTGCACCTTCACTAGCACCACAACCTAGTTCCTCAAGGTTTTCGTCTTCCGGTCTAATATTGCCACTGGTCTCTCAACATAATTCAGGCGGTTATCCACCTGAATATCCTCCAAGGGAACGACTGCGGAATCATCCACTAAACACTTCTGCAACTGAGAGACATGAAATGTGCTATGAATCTGGCTAAGCTCGGCTGGCAGATCAACACGATATGCTACCTGGCCCACCCGAGCCAAAACCCTGAAGGGACCGATATACCTAGGGCCCAGCTTGCCCCGCTTCCTGAACCGAATGACACCTTTCCAAGGCGACACTTTAAGGAGAACCATATCTCCCACATGGAATTCCAAGTCTGAACGACGCTTGTCGACATAGCGCTTCTGCCGACTCTAAGCTGTCTGGAGTCTACTCTGAACCTGCTGAATCATCTCAGTAGTCTTGTGTACGACCTCGGTACTCCCCATGAATCACTGACCGACCTCACCCCAACAAATCAGGGGCCTGCATTTCCTTCCGTAGAGCATCTCAAAAGAAGGCCAATCAATGTTAGCGTGATAACTGTTGTTATACGAAAATTCCACTAACGGAATATACGTATCCCAACTCCCATCAATGTCCAATACTCAAGCACACATCATATCTTTAAGAGTCTGAATCGTCCGCTCACTCTGCCCATCGGTATACGGATGAAAGGTTGTACTGAAGTGGATACGAGTGCCCATATCGTCATGAAACCGCTTCCAAAATCTGGAAGTAAAACGAACATCCCGGTCTGAAACAACCGATACCGGCACCCCATGACGTGCCACCACCTCACGAACGTAAATTTCAGCTATCTTCTCTGCAGAAATACTCTACCGGATCGGGATGAAGTGCGTGCTCTTAGTCAATCGATCCACGATGATCTAAATAGAATCCACTCTGCGCGGTCCTGGGAAGCTTCGTGATAAAATCCATCGTGATGTCTTCCCATTTCCAGACGGGAATCTCCAAAGACTGCATCTTGCCGTGAGGTCGCTGATGTTCGGACTTGACCTTCCTGCAGGTCAAGCACTACTCCACATACCAAGCTACATCCCGCTTCATGTAGGGCCAGCAATAATCAGGACGAAGATCCATATACTTCTTCTTCGCCCCGGAATAGATGGAGAACCTCGACTTATGGGCCTCCTCTATCAGAACTTGGCGAACACCACCCCAATACAGAACCCAGACCCACTGATGCAGGGTCAACAATACGCGACTATCATAATTAAAGGAATCCACCTGACCCACAATCCGCTTACTCTTCCGGTGCTCTTCCTTCATAGCCTCAACCTGTTCCACATGAATCCGTGCCAACAACAGAGTAACCATGGTCATCCTCAAGCATAGATCTCGAATCGAAGCCGCGACCGCCTTGTAGATGAGAGCATCGGCCAACATATTGGCCTTCCCCGGGTGGTACAGGATCTCACAATCATAATCCTTCACCACATCCAACCAACGACGATGCGTCATGTTCAGGTTCGGCTGATCCATCAAATACCTCAGGCTCTTGTGGTCCGTGTAAATCATACAACGAACCCCATAGAGGTAATGCCGCCAAGTCTTGAGGGTGAAACCATAGCCCCCATCTCTAAATCATGTGTCAGATAATTCGCCTCATGAGGCTTCAACTGGCTCGATGTGTAAGCGATCACGCGACCACGCTGCATCAGAACTGCACCCAAACCCGTGATCGAGGCATCACAATAAACCACAAAATAATCGACACCCTCCGGCAAAGTCATAATCGGCGCCTCGTACAATCGCTGCCTAAGAGTCTCGAAAGCTGCCTGCTGCTCAGGCCCCCAGCGAAATGCACCGACTTCTTGGTCAGTCGGGTCAATGGAACAACAATCTTGGAGAAATCCTGGATGAATATCCGATAGTAACCCGCCAACCCAAGGAAACTCCAAATCTCAGATGGAGACCTCGGAACCTCCCACTGCATCATTGCCTCAACCTTGGCCGGATCGACCAAAATACCCTTGTGGTTGACAGGGTGCCCCAGAAAACTGCACCTCGCATAACCATAACTCGCAGTTAAGTATCTCCCTCCTCAAGGTCTCAAACACTTCCCTCAAGTGCTCCTTGGAATATACCAAGATCTCATCAATAAAGACTATCACAGACCGATCCAGCATCGGTCTGCACATGCGGTTCATGAGATCCATGAACGCAGCAGGGGCATTGGTGAGCCCAAATGGCATCACCACAAACTCATAATGGCCATAACGAGTCCGGAAAGCTGTCTTCTGCACATCCTCGTCCCTTACTCGCATCTGATGTTAACCCGATCGCAGATCGATCTTAGAGAACCAATATGCACCCTGAAGCTGATCGAAAAGATCATCAATCCTTGGTAGGGGATAATCGTTCTTCACCGTTACCTTATTCAACTCCCGGTAGTCGATACAAATCCGATAGGTTCTGTCCTTCTTCTTTACAAACAGAATCGGGGCTCCCCAAGGTGAACTGCTCGGCCTGATAAATCCCTTGTGTAACAGCTCTTGCAGCTGTGTAGACAACTTTTGCATCTCGGTAGGAGCCAACCGATATCATGCTTTGGCTATCAGAGCTGCACCCGGAATTAAATCAATCCTGAAATCCACTTGCCTCTCTGGAGGTACCCTAGGCAAATCCTCCGGAAACACGTCAGGATACTCCCGCACAATCGGCACATAGCCCAAGGTCGCCTTACCCACATCTTGGGTATCCATGGCATAAGCGACAAAACCCGAACAACCATGAAGAAGATAGTGTCTGGCTCTCGCTGCTGAACACATAATCGGCCAACACTGCGGTCTCTCACCCTGAATCACCAACTCTCCCCTACTTGGGGTCCGAATTCGTACTAACTGCTGCTCACAGTCGATCACCGCCCCATTAGGGCTCAACCAATCCATGCCCACGATGACCTTGTTCCCACGTAGAGCAATGGGAACCAGATCAACCAGATACCGCTCACTGAACAACTGAAGGGTGCAACCTCGATGAACCCTCGAAACTCAGATAGACCTATCTGAAGGGTTTTGAGCATTCTAACACTCCTATGGTGTACATGCAACCCGAGATGCTTTGGATCTATGTTTTCTCTATTATACATGCATACATTCAATATTCCAAAGCATCATCCTAACTAGCATACAATTTCTAGTTACTTGTATCTTGTAGATCTTCTTGGATTTGGCCTTTAAGAACTTAGCACCAATAGTGTGAATGCCTCAAATGGAATCACAACACACCTAGGACAAAGGATAACTTTTGAGAGAGTATGGTGCACACAAGACATCGGCTCTCTGGCTCTCCAAGAACACACTAGTGGCGTTTTTAGGCTATGGAGCAAAATATGTATATGTAGGATTCCAAGGGTCATGGGCTAACCCTAATCCATACCCATGGGTTTATGATACCACTGTTCATCTGGCCCAACTCTTTATGTATCCATACATAAACTTAAACCAACATGGATCATAAGCCCAACAGATATAAATATAACTAATTTACACAATTAGTCCCCATTGATTTAATTAGTCTCTTTTGATCACTAAATTAGTACCAAACTAATTTTTTGATCAATACTTATTAAATCATAGGATTTCATATTAATATATTAGAACTTATAATATATTAATGAATCATAAATAACCTCTTCTCAAAAGTCCATCCTAACAAATTCTCTTAATGATATGCCACCCAAATGGACCATGCTACTCTCGGGTCAAGTACATACCAATTATAGTTATGGGCTTAGACACCTAATCCAATAGTCTCCCACTTGGATAAGTCTAATAACTATTATTGCAAGTACGACTCCAATACCCGACTAGCAATCGTAGCTCTTAAAAGCCACTGTCGAACTCTGATCTAGTTAATGACGCGTCCATTAGATAAGGGATCATATATTCCTCCATTCTACAAGATATCATATGGACTGAGACATGGATTATGATCATTCTCTCTGTCCATCTGTTGTTTCCCGATTTCCGATTTATGACGACCGACTAATTGAACAAATCAAATCAATCCAGGCTCGGCCGAGCACTTAGGGTTGTCATCACTAAATCATCGAGGGGCCCACATATATCTCTTTTATCCCTCTAAGGGTAAAAGGATTGGACAAACTTCGACTCATACGCTTGCTCTATTTACTCATCAAATCACACACAACGATGTGTTTTATAACACCAAGTTACTGGTGCGTTTTCACATCATCAATGTGCAATCAACTCGTAAAGTGCAACTCATATCTCTCCGTTTCAAGAATATAAGATATTATCATCTCATGATCACTCGTGATAAAATCCATGAAGTGATTCAGATGAGCGTGGGTTTAATCCAATACTCGAATCTTATTCCAGGAGCACTCATGAACACTACAGTTATGTCCTAGACAAACTACAGACCCATTCATGGCAGTCTTGCCTCAATACCTACTTCCAAAGTATGATAGACTGTGGATGGTTTGAATAACCTAGTTATTAGGGAATTCAAAACATGCAAAGTGAAACACAATAATAATACTAATCCTATAAGGCCCAAAAACTTTTGAGTCATATTGATACTCATTATTCATTGTATAATGTTTCGAATAATCAACTTAATACTTGAATTAAAACAATAGATATGCCATGCTCCAAGCATGCACACTATGTTTGTCTAAACAATAGTTATGCCATGCTCCAAGCATGCACACTATGTTTGTCTATGGTCCTTACTTTGTTAAATAGATCAATTGAACACATCTTCAATGAAACTCATTTCACAATTCCAAAATTTTATCACTAGTGTAAGAATTCCAAATTCTTCTTACTGCCAGAATGTGTTAGATTCTAAAATATCATGCAATGATTCCTTTGTAATTTCTAGGTACCAAAAGTCATGGAGACTTGACAACAGACATTACAAAGTATTCCAACGAAGTCTCAAAATCAAATTACATTCTTTTGAACATCCTTCTTGCATTAAGTTTTCTAATCGTACACATATTTAAAGAATAACTTCCACTTATGGAAAAATTTCCATATTCCCATTTTGACCATCACTTTTGAACAAGAGTTACCTCTTCTCAGAGTATGCCAATATGGTCCTTTCCAAAATTTAAAATATACTTCCAACTGTCCATGAGTAACCAATATTTGGTAAAGCTCAGATTGTCCTCGACAATTGCTTAACCATTTTAGTCATATTCGGTTCTAGACCTTTTTCCCTCTTAATGCCCTGGGCATTTGGAAAACGGATGAATATTATAGCACATGTAATCGATCCTATACCCGAAGCATATAAGACACGATTCATGATGTCTCACATAAAGACATGATAATTGACCAGTCTTCTGCTATAATATTTTTATTTACCATGTTCTCATCATTCGAATTATGAAAAGGGATGTCGTAATCATACTCGAATTTTGAGAACGCAATTAACACATCCATATATAGAATTTCCTTATGTTGAACCATTCCAACATAACATTCATATATATATATATATATATATATATATATATATATATATATATATATATATATATATATATATATATATATATATATATATTTGACTAAATTTGATTAAAATCTCAATCTAAGCTTTTAGATTTGAAATGAAGTATGAATTCCTCTCCCTTAATTATAGTAAAACAACTTTTCAACCCCTGCAACTTGCGAATTGAAATTTTTGTTTTCTATAATTAACATTGCTAACTTGCAACATTCATCATAATTGATTATGCTCCCACTAGCATAATAATCATTACTTTTATTAGCATAACTTTTATGCTCCCACTAGCTTTGACATGTACCCAGAAATCAGCTGGACTTCTAGAAATCAATACTTATTGACTTTCATTACCAAAGCTCAGATTTTTGATACGAGATGCTTTGATAAGACTTTACCTAGGCTTCTCAAAAACATACACCTTTCCTTAGATAGCTCACATGTGTGTCTAAACAATTTAAGAACTTATAGCAATAAGTCTAAAATGTTTAGACTTTTTTCCATTCCTCACAATTCAAATTATGAAAAGGTATGTCGTAATCATAATCAAATTTGAGAATGCAAATATTACAACTGCTATCTCCTTAAAATCTACTTAGTGAAAGCGTTTCCTCACCATCATTTTCATGAATCGGAGAGAAACCTTATGACACTTAGAGTTTAGGGTGTATGTGTTCCTATCCATGTGAATTTGTCAAACCATAATCAAAAGACAAGGTTAGTGACAAATCCAAACTCATATGGATTGAACTAGTTCAATCTTAATTTCTTGCCACCTGGCAGCACAAAGCCTACCATTGCTTCCAGGGTTATTATGCAAGCAAATGAGAACTCATAGAACTCACATACATAGTCAACCAACTAGAATGGAACAGAAACAAGAATATGTCGACACGATAGGTTATAAACCTCAAGTCGTGGGATAGTGATTAACAATACTCTTGATTAGTTCTTGAAACTTTTCAAGATCTTTAAGACTCCCACTGACCTCTTGACATATAAGATTCTCTTGTTAAGAACCATTCCTTGACAAAGCAAATATTCAAGAGTTAGTGTGGATTTTTATCAAGAAAAAAACTTCACACAATTGGTCTTAGTTGGTCTTTGTTTTATCCAAGACATCACAACTTACCAATTTCAAATGTACAAAAGTAAGAAACTTTTTACTCTACATTTGACAAGTGTTATAAACCTTTCTTCAGACTATGTCACTCAAGGCTCGATCTTGGAGTATGTCTCTAAGACTCGATTTTGGAACGAAGTATGATTCATCTTTTGATTTAACCATTTCAACAATTCACGATTCCTCTTCTTAGCCATACAAATGCACTAAGATATCCTTAGAGGATCAATTGTGACATGGTTTTCATAATCATTAAGATGATCATAAAACACGATACTCAAGTACTCTCCCATATTTTCATATTGGAGAAACTTTTATCTTTCTGCCTAATTTGATTCTTTTCATTCGTTCTGCCATACATTGAAACTTTTCCAATGAATAGTCTTATCGTTCTCTGTGGTGGACCTGACTAGCGCACACCCAGTGTACCTGATCCCTTAGTCCTTCACTTGAAATACATATCCATATGAACAAGAAATTAGTCTTAAATTCCCAAAGATGAAGGTTCTCATTCATCACACACTACGAGCTGTATGATTCCAAGTGTCTATCCAACTAAAACTTGGGTGATGAGAATCTTTCCTTATTCGGTAAATTATGACACTACCACAAACGAAAGAATCAAATTCATATTCCAATATTTCTATCAATGGAAACATATAAGCAATAATTTTTCACAAATGTCATTGTAAGGAAATTTTTAAAATAAGAAAAATTTCAAAATTTTTCTTATTCATAAAAATTGCGGAAAACTTATCCTTACAATGCAAATACAAGTGAAAATATGTTGTTTATCTATTCCTACGCAATCTATCATAACTCTTAAGCAGCATCTCACAAATCTGATCATCGAACCATGCGATCGAAATCCATCTCTTCGCGATCAAACTCAGCATACTCTTCCTTTAACCTTCCTTTCATTTCTTCGATTCTTCAAAACATGAAAATGTAATTACATTACATCATGTATTAAGAATATCCAAATAGGATCTTAATAGAGTTAGATAGTGGACTTACCTGAAGCAGAGTCATACACTCTGATTTTACCATCCTTGTGGTCCTTCATGTAGATACGGCAGCTTCGCAACCAATGCCCCTTGTCTTGGCATTAGAAACATATGGACTCTTTGGAATGGTACACGTGACTATCTCAGACTTAGCCTTTATCTTTACCATTTGGTCAAATGACTTGACCATGGTCGATCCCTTTCCATTGGGAAGAGAAAGCTTTTATGTACTTCCAATGTTAGCATTGTCAATGTCCATGGAAGTTTGGGAAGTAGACCTTCCAATCAAATTTGCTTTACCAGTGCACCAAATCATTGTTGAATCACCGGCCACAAGCAAATAGGTAAGATCGATAAGGGTGATGTCGCGGTATGTCACATAGTAGTCCTTAAAGAACCCGATATATGACTAAATTTTTTTTGAAGAACCCAGTCAACAGCCAACTTCCTTGAGACTTCGACACCCATCTCTCCCAGCTTGTCAATATGTAACTTCATCTCCAAGACGTGAGCACATACAGACTTTCCTTCCTATCAATAGGGCTTTGAGTGACCTTGAACTTGTAGGTGAGGGAGAATTATTGGAGGAGGTGGAGGAAGTGAAGTTCCACTACAGCACGAAGAAGGGATTAATCTTACACCTTGATCGCCTTGTGGAAAATCATCTTTATAAAGAAAGCTTTTTCAAAGGATTTGGGAAGACCATAGTTGTCTGAACTTAGAAATTTATGAGGGCGAAATTCAATTTTAGTTGATTTTAGTCCTTAATATAACACCCAACATGAAATATTAAGGCCAGGATCCAACACAATACTTTACAATTCGGAAGAGGGATGCTGTAATCCAAATTGAAAAATATTTGAAGGTAGGTAAATGATGATTTACCAATTTCCACCACGAAAAACGAAAAAGAATTTTAGGTTTTAGGTGAACTGAAACTCCTAGATCCTTTGAGATTCATTGAACTTTTCAATGCCATGTTTAAATCTCGATTGTGCCCTTCAAGTTGGTGACTGGGATGCCGAGGATCACAAACCAGGTGTGAATAACCATGCAAATTAGCTTGGTACACCCAATGTTACAACCACCTAATCAATGTGCCGGTTAACCACACACGCTCCATTGATCTATGATTAACATGAAGCTACCCTTTGCCACGCATTGTGAGCCCAGATTAGTGTGCCGGTTAACCACACACGCTCCACTAACGACTTAACAAGGTGCAAAGTGTAATTTCATGGGTTAGCACCATATTCACATTTTCCTAAAGTAACTAAGATTGAGAATTTAATAAAAGTTTAGTTACTTTATATTTATCATTATACTTTTAATGAAGGGCGAATTGGTGTCCTATCCTACCCGTTCGGCTAACGACCCTCCACCAGTCAAGGAAGCGGTGGGTGAGAGTGGACACCCATTAAACTGCCATTTTATAGGAAGTAACCTTATACCCCCCTTATAGACTGGCTTTCTTCTTATACTTTTCGTGAATGAGACCTGCTAACGGTAAGACTGACTTTCTTCTTATACATATATATAAATATTAAGCCTATAATATTATAATAGTATAAGGATTGAATTTTAAACTTTTCAAATTCTAGGGTTTGGAACTAAATGTTTCAAAGTAAGACTTTGCATTTACAAATTCCAAAACTTGAGGGCAAGTTTTGTACAATTCAAAAACTTTTGGTTTCCATAACTTATGAGTTTATTATGGATGACTTTTCAAGTTCCATAACTTGAGAACAAGTTATGGAAGACATAAAACCATTTTATGATGACATTAAAAAAAAGACTTTTCCATTTTCATAACCTATGAATTTTAATGAACTTTTAAAAGGAAAAACTCTTCATTTTCCATAACTTGAGGACAAGTTATGGAGTTCATAAAAACCATTAAGATCAAATATTCCAACTAACACAATAATCAAATAATTTTTCTATGATCTAGATTAAACTCATAAGTAAAGATAATTCACATCAACAATTTTCAAGAAATTAGCTAATCATATAAACTAATACAAATCTTGAAACTTTGACA
The DNA here is from genome assembly GCF_052849685.1 of Lactuca virosa. Taxonomy (NCBI): domain Eukaryota; kingdom Viridiplantae; phylum Streptophyta; class Magnoliopsida; order Asterales; family Asteraceae; genus Lactuca; species Lactuca virosa. The sequence goes on from NC_136434.1 coordinate 259,765,945, forward strand.
ATTATCTTGTGTTTGGATGCACAAAATCATTACCATAGAAAAAAAATCAAATTTTATGAACTAAAAGATTTTGTGGTAATGATTCTAATCCAAAACTGGCCAAAAAAACTCGAAAATTTGTTGTCAGTAGCACCAACTCGTCGAGTGCATGAACTGACTCGGCGAGTTGGTCAGATTTCTGAGGCGACTCGGCGAGTCCAAGACAAATTCATGCTACTCGGTGAGTCACCCAGTGGACTAGGCAAGTTCACTGTCCAAACAGTAGAAAATTCAATATTTTTACTTTGAAATCCAATAAAACATCAAGTATAATAGAAAACAACCCATGGCTCTGATACCACTGTTGGGTTTTGTATACTACAACATCCTATGGTGTACATGCAACCCTAGATGCTTTGGATCTATGTTTTCTCTATTATACATGCATACATTCAATATTGCAAAGCATCATCCTATCTAGCATACAATGGAGTATCTATACTACAAGATTCTAGTTAGATGACATACCTTTTGTTGTAGCTTGTAGATCTTCTTGGATTTGGCCTTTAAGAACTTAGCACCAATAGTGTGAATGCCTCAAATGGAATCACAACACACCTAGGACAAAGGATAACTTTTGAGAGAGTATGGTGCACACAAGACATCGAATCTCTGGCTCTCCAAGAACACACAAGTGGCGTTTTTAGGCTATGGAGCAACATATTTATATGTAGGATTCTGAGGGTCATGGGCTAACCGTAATCCATACCCATGGGTTTATGATACCACTCTTCATGTGGCCCAACTCTTTATGTATCCATACATAAACTTAGTCTAACATGGATCATAAGCCCAACACATATAAATATAACTAATTTGCACAATTAGTCCCCATTGATTTAATTAGTCTCTTCTGATCACTAAATTAGTTCCAAACTAATTCTTGATCAATACTAATTAAATCATATGATTTCATATTAATATATTAATAAATCATAAATAACCTCTTCTCAAAAGTCCATCACAATTAGTCCCCATTGATTTAATTAGTCTCTTCTGATCACTAAATTAGTTCCAAACTAATTCTTGATCAATACTAATTAAATCATATGATTTCATATTAATATAGTAGAACTTATAATATATTTATTTAGCTTTTTTATAGTGTTGTTTTCTAATTTGTAATAGTCATAACATTGTCTTCAAAATGTATTATTGACGGTTATTTTCTTATGAAAATAAGTTATCTAACAAATTGTCCTGATGATATGCAACCCAAATGGACCATGCTACTCTCGGGTCAAGTACATACCAATTATAGTTATGGGCTTAGACACCTAATCCACCACAATCATCGGCAATCTCAACGTCTAGAGGACAATCCAGCTCCCCCAGAGCTCCAACAAATCACTTGCTAAGCGCAAGCGACACAAAAGATCAGGTAGCCCCCGAATCAAAACAATACCAAAGCAGAGATATCGTTCATGACGAACGATCCTAAAATAAAACACATAAACATAAGCAACAATTTAATATAGTTAAAGAGATAAGGAGAAGATACATACCCGCGACAACATCAGGAGCTGCACGCGCCTCCTCCGCCGTCAGCTGGAAAGCCCTACTCTTTGCCGCTGACACCTTTGCCAGGCCCTGACGGCCATCAGTAATCCTCAATGTCGCAGAGGTGGGTGCAGACACTGCTCCTGCCGTAACCAAACTCGGACAATGGGCCTTCGTGTGGCCCCTCTGATTGAACTAAAAGCAAATAAGGTCAGATATTAGAATGATGGGGGTGGTAGGAGTACAACCTCTGCTGATATGACTAGTCCAGCCGCACTTGAAGCACCCAAAAACACCCGCTCTGCACGTCCCCTCGTGCACCTTGCCGCACCTGCCACAACGGGTACGGCTATGTTGGCCTTTCGGCCTAGAATCAGATGCCTTGGGCTGCTTTCCCGAACCCTCAACACTTTCCGCAAAATCTGGCTTCCTCTTCCTCTCCATCTCTCATTCAATCTCCCTCTCCATAGCCCTCGCTATCATGTCTTCCAGCGTCTTGCAGCTGGATAGGCTAACAAACTACCGAATATCACTCCTCAACATCTAATAGTATCGGGCCTTCTTCTTCTCGTCGTCCGCCACATACTGCGGAACTAGAAGTGCCCTCTTCCTGAACATAGCGGTGATCTCAATCACCGACTCAGTAGTCTGACGGAGATCCTGGAACTCTCACGCCAGCTGTTGCACCTCAATCACTGGTGCAAACTCGGCTCGGAGCCTGGTCGAGAAATTACCCCAGATCATCGAATCAATAGCAACATCATCTCTTATAGCATGCCCTGCCTCCTCCCACCAATCACGTGTCATTTCTTTCAGGAGGCAGAAAGCTAGTCTGACCTTGTCCCCCTCGGGACAACGGCTGGTACGAAAGGTGTGACAACCCGAAACTTCTATCATGTACAACCATTCACTTCAATAGGAGTCAAAACTGTTTCTGCTAATTTTCAAGCTTTTTGGAATAAGTTTGAGTATTTTAAGATTAGTGCTTCAGGAGATACCAGGAGAGAGGATGCTCTAGGGTTTATTGTGCAACAATAAAGTCCCAAAGCTCCAAGTGTTTGGAGTTTACGGCCTAAACAAAGGTGTTTACGGCCGTAAACCCTAAATTGAGGGTATATATATGACACTTAGTCATTATTTACCATTTTTCACAAATTCAAGATCCAAACTCAATTCTCTCTCAAGTATCATCCAACAATTCTTCAAGATCTTCAACTTGTAAGTGTTTCTAGCCCTATTAAGTTGATATATTACTTAATCTAGTGATTTAACACACTTCCATCCGTGAAATCATTCCAAAAGGTTAGATCTTCAAGTTTCACCAAGAACACCAAGAACACACACTAGTGTTTTGGACTTTTAGCACATTTTCAAGCCTCTATCTTGTAAGTACTTCTATACTAGAGTATAATAAGGCTTGTTACACTCCTATACATCAAGAAAACACCAAGGAAACCACGGATCAAAGGTGTTTACGGTCCAAGAACACCTTGGACCGTAAACCCTAAAAAGGGTGCCAAAGTGTGCCCTAGTCCCTTCTAAGCCTTGGAAACTTGCATAGATCCCTTCCCTAGTGAGTTAAGTACATGAAAACATCAAAAGACCATAAACCATTTGGGTTTACGGCCATAAACCCAAAGGCAAATGGTCCAGGGACCGTAAACTCCATTTAGGAGTGAAATGGTGCCCCAATCACTTCCATAGGCTTATACTTCAAGTGGAAATGCTTCTAAGGACTTGTAGAGCTTCAAAACAACACCTGGTCAAAGAAGCATGAGTTTACGGTCGTAAACTCATGGGTTTACAACCGTAAACTCAATGAGTTATGGTCACAAAACCGTAAACTCATATAAAGGGTTCCCTTGAACCCTAAACTCAATAGCAATGTCCTACAACATTTAGATACAATCCTTAGCACTTATAATACTTATATAAGGTGTTTTTCATGCCCTAGGATGTCTTAACTTTGTTAATTAGTTGTTTAAATACTAACTGGATACATATATGTGTTATTATATGTTAACTAGGATCATTGTGTGTGTACAAGTCTTCACTTGACACCTAGCAATCCTATATCATTAGTTCATCCAAACCACTCACTACAGGTGACTTCATACCCCTTAATTAACCTTTTAAATGTTTTTAAATGCTTTTATGGGGGGGAATACAAGTTGAATTATTATAGTTATTATATCAATCACATGTGATTAATAACTACCAAACAAGTGGATTTCTTACTTTTCAAACTGTGTTACCAAACTATTTTACTATAAACTGTTTTACAAACTCCTTTTCATGTCAAATACTTTTACTTAAACTCTTTTAAACTTATATTATGTTAAATGTGTATCTATATAGATATAGTTATATAAGTAGGATTGAAAGGACTTAGGACTGATAGCTCACCTTACTTCCTGTTCCTTGTTTGGTTGTGGACTTAGCGTATTAGGGTTATCTGTCTGAAGGTCGTTTGAATCCTAGTTATATATTATGTATAAGTATATAGATACAAAGGTGTTGGATTAATGTCTAAGTCCATAACTATAATTGGTAAGACTTGACCCGACCCGACATGGTCCATTTGGGTTGCATGGCATCGGGACAATTGGATAGACAAGATGAGGAAAAAGGATACTAGTGATTTATATTAATATATTATAATTTCTAATATATTAATATATAATCATATTATTTAATTAGTATTGATCAAGAATTAATTTATAATTAATTAAGTGATCAAAAGGAACTAATTAAATATGGACTCTAAGATATATGTGTGTGATGGGCCAAGTTCATTTAGGTTGGGCTAAGCTTTCATGGATACTCCATGGAGTGTTTAACCCATGGATCATATGAAATGAAAGGTCATGGGTATTAGGGTTTAACCCTAATCTCCACACTATATAAAGATGTCCTTGGTTGGTGAAATGGGCACTAGTGTGTGTACACAAAAGGGCAAGGCCGATTTCACTAGAGAGAACCAAAGTATCCTTATTCTCAAGGTTATTCCAAGTGTTCATGGTGTTGTGTGAACCATTTGAGGTGTCACACTTGGGGCACTAGGCACTCAAGCTTCATGAAGACAAGTTACATCAAAAAAAAAGGTATGTATTCTATCTATTTTATTACCCAAGTATATGATATTTATATGCTAGTATAGGGTAATATCTTGGAAACTTCATATTTGCATGTATAATAGAGAAAACCTAGATCCAAGGTATTTAGGTTGTATGTGCACCATAGGATGTTGTAGTATACTAAAACCCAACAGTGGTATCAGAGACATGGGTTGTTTTCTGTTATATTCATGCAAATGTTTGATTTTCAAAGTTGAAAAAAAAAAGAAAAAAAAAACATGAAGTTTGTCAAATTTTAAGATAATTACTTGTTTTGTGAAAAACTAATTATTTGTAAAATTTGAATCATTTGCTATATGAGTTGAATTAGATCAAATTTAGTAAAAGATAAAATGATATGATTATTTTATTAGTTTTAAAAGTTTGATCTAAATGTTTTAAGGAGTTACAAATTTTGTCATAAAATTTTGGAGCTCAAAAAGTTTTTTTTAAAGTTGTGATCTTATGTGTTTTGAAACCTCCATAAGTTATGGATATGAAAAGGTTTTAAAAAAAAATTGATTCAAAGTTTTTATGGAGTTACAAAATTTGGTGTTAATGTTTTAAAGAATTCCATAACTTATTCTTAAGTTATGGAACATGAAATGTTTCATCATAAAACAAGCATTTAACTCCATAAGTTATGGTTTACCAAAAGTTCTATGTTTCCTTGATTTATGAGTTAGTTTAGATTAATGAAAAAAAATTGTGTTTTAGTTGTTTTCAATCCTAATTAATCTAAAAGTTGTTCATAAAATGTGTTTTTTTTGTAACTTGTCCTCAAGTTATATGAAAAGTCACATTTATGAATCTTAAAAACTCATAAATATGCCTTAGGTTACAAAAAAAATGAAGAGTCTTTTCTTATAAATAGTTTTTATGGCTCCATAACTTGTCCTCAAGTTATGGATGTCCAAAAGTCTCTTCATTAAAAGTTTTAAAGCTTTACTTAAAACTCATAAGTTATGAAAATCCAAGAGTTTTGAATAGTTTCAAAACTTGCCCTCAAGTTTTGGAATTTGAAAAGTTTTCTCTAATGAATACTTTAATTCCAAGTTAAGCCCTTAGAATTTTAAAAGTTAAAATTCAACCCTTATACTTTATAATATTATAAGTTAATAATATATATATATGTGTATAAGAGCAAGTCAGTCTTACCATTAGTAGGCCTCATTCACGAAGCCGGTCTATAAGGAGGGTATAAGGTTGTTGCCTATAAAATGGCAGCTTAATGGGTGTCCACTCTCACCCACCGCTTCCTTGACTAGTGGAGGGTCGTTAGTCGAACAGGTAGGATAAGGACTATAATTCTCCCTTCATTAAAAGTATTAATGATAAATACTAAGTAACTAAACCTTTTATTAATTCCCAATCTTAGTTACTTAGGAAAATGTGAATAAGGTGCTAATCCATGAAATTATACTTTGCACTTTGTTTAAACCGTTAGTGGAGCGTGTGTGGTTAACCGACACACTAACCTGGATTTAACAAAGTAGGCAAAGGGTAACTTAATATTTATCATAGTATCGGTGGAGCTCGTGTAGTTAACCGGCACATCGATTGAGGGGTAAATATTAAGGGTGACAAGTATATTTGCATGGTTACTTCACACCTTGTTTTGTGATCCTCGGCATCCCAGTCACAAAAACCTGAAGGGCGCACTCGAGATTGAAACATGCCATTGAAAAGTTCAATGAATCTCAAAAGATCTAGGAGTTTCAAATCCAGTTAAAACTTAATTATATTTCGTTTTTCATGGTCGAAATTGGTAAATCGTCATTTACCTACCTTCAACTATTTTATAACTCGGATTACGGCATCCCTCTTCCAGTTATAAATAGGTTGTTGGATCCTAGCCTTAATATTTCATGTTGGGTGTTATATTAAGGACTTTAAATCAACTATCTTGAATATCTCCCAAAAGATGTCTAGCTCAGACATCTATGATCTTCCCAAATCTCTTGGAACTTTACTTCCTCCACCTCCTCCAATTATTCTCCCTACCCCACAAGTTCAAAGGTCACTCAATCCCTATTGGCAAGCAAGGTCTATGTGTGATCGCATTTTGGAGAAGAAGTCACATATTGACAAGCCGGGAGAGTTGGGTGTCAAAGTCTTAAGAAGGTTGAATGTTCAATCACTTTCTAAGTCACTTAGTGAGTTCCTTTGGGACTACTATGAAACAGACTATGACATGACCCTTAATGATCTTATCTATTTGCTTGGTCAGCAATGATTTGAGGACTAGTAAAGCAAATTGATTAGGAGATCAACTTCCCAATGGACATTGACAATGGTAACATTGGATATCTAGAAAAGCCTTCTCATCCCAAAGAAAGGGTTTGACCATAGTCAACTAGGTTGACCAAATGGTAAAGAGAAAGGTTGCGATAGTCCCATGTACCATTCCCAGTGAGTCCATATGTTTCTCTTGCCAAAGGAAGGGGCATTGATTGCGAAGCTGCCTATTTACCTGAAAGATCATAAGGTTGATCAAGTCAAGAAGTTTGACTCTGCTTCAGGTAAAGTTCACTATCTAACTCTGTTAAGTTTATATTCTGAGATTCTTATTACATGATGTTACTTGGTCACATGTTGATGTTTTAAGAATCAAAGAAAAAGTGAAGAAACTTAAAGGAAGTATATGATGATTCTGATCGCGAAGATGGTTTTCGATCGCATGGTTCGGTGATCAGAATTGTGAGCTGTTGCTTAGGAGTTATGATATATTGCTTAGGAATAGATAACAACAAGTTTTTCATATGCATTTGCATTGTAAGGATAAGTTTTTCCGGAAGTTTTAAAATAAAATAAAAAAACAGTTTTGATTTATTTATTTTAAGTATCCTTACAATGGCATTTGTGAAAAATTGTTGTTTACATGTTTCCATTGATAGCAATATTGGAAAATGGATTTGATTCTTTCATTTGTGGTAGTGTCTAAATTTACCAAATAAGGAAAGTTTCTCATCACCCAAGTTTCAATTTGACCGAAACTTGGAATCATGCAAGTTGTATAGTATGATGAATGAGAACTTTCAGCTTTCGAAAATTAAGACTAATTCCTTGTTCACATGTATATGTGAGTCAAGTAAATGACTAAAGGGATCGAGTACACATTCTTGTGCACTAGTCAAGTCCACTACAAAGATCGATAAGACTATTCGTCATGATTTACTAAAGTTTAGTAAATATGGTTATACTTACAGGCTTAAGTGTAATTCTGAAGCATTGGAAAAGTGTCGATGTATGGCAGAACGAATAAGAAGAATCAAATTAGGCAGAAGGATAAAAGTTTCTCAAATCTGAAAAGACGGGAGAGTACTTTAGTATCATGTATATATGATCAACTTAATGATTAAGAGACCTTATCACAATTCATCCTCTAAGTGCATTCTGATAGCTAAGAAGAGGAGTTATGAATTGTTGAAGTGGTTAAATCAAGAAGATGATTCATACATCGTTCCAAAACAATTCTTAGAGTCATACTCCAAGATTGTAACTTGAGTGACATATCTTAAAGAAATGTTTAAAACACTTGTCAAATGTAAGAGTAAAAGTGTCCTACTCTTGTACATTTGAAATTGGTAAGTTGTGATGTTTTGGATAAAACAAAGACCAACTTAGGCCAATTGTGTGAAGTGTTTGTCTTGATAAAGAATCCGCACTATCTCTTGAATATTTGGCAAGATAGTCTTATATGTCAAGAGGACAGTGGGAGTCTTAAAGATCCTAAAAAGAATTTCAAGATCTAATCAAGAATAAAAAACCTGTAGTTTAACACTCGCACACGACATGAGGTTTATAACCTATCGTGTTGACATATTTCGATTTCTGTGCCCATTCCAGTTAAAGTTGGCTTTGCATATGAGTCCTTAGAGTTCTCAATTGGTTACATATCAACTTGGAAGCAATGGCAGGCCCTTGAGCTGCCAGGTGGCAAGAATTTAAGATTGCACAAGTTCAGTCCATATGAATTTAAAATTGTCACTGATCTTGTCTTGTGATTATGGTTTTGACAGAAATTCACATGGAAAGGAACACATATACCATAAAATCTAAGGGTCATCAGGTTTCTCTCCGATTCATGAAAATGATGGTGAGGAAACACTTCCACCAAGTAGATTTGAAGCAGATAGCAAAGGTCTAAACAATTGAGACTATGATTATGACATCCCTTTTCATAGTTCTGAAATTCTTTAGACATACCTGTGAGCTATCTAAGATAAGATGTATGATTTTGATAAAGTCTTATCAAAGCAATCTAGTATTGACCTCAAGAATTCCAGTTGTTTTCTGGATACATGTCAAAGCTAGTGGGAGCATAAGTGTTGGTGGGAGCATGATAATTATGATAAGTATTGCAAGTTAGCAATGTTAATTATAGAAAACAAAAGTTTCAATTTGTGAGGTTGCAGGGGTTGAAAAAGTTGTTTTGCTATAATTAAGTGTCACACCCCGCTAAAGCGAAAACACGAGGCGTGGTAGTATAAAGGGTTTCATAGCAAAAGTTGAAAGACAACACCAACCATAGTATTAAAAATCATTACAATTTTACAATGGGTTTGAACAACTTTTAAAAGAAATTACAATGTAAATTGAAATACAACACATGCGAATGCTCCTAAAAGTGAAGTGTCCCTAAGTGCCACTTACTCGATGATTCCTGAAAAAGCATGTAAAACGAGCGTCAACTATAAAAATAGTTGGTGAGTACTCACAAGTTTAACAAAATAATATTGGTTCATGAATTGAAATCAAAGTTTTGATAAAAGTTTCCAATAATAAAAGTATATTGTTAAAATGAGTAAATAAGTTTGTAAAAACAAAGTTCTTTGTCATCATGAGAGATAAGGTATGTTGCCCAAATAAGATGCAACATTCATATTCTCATGGAAGATAAAGTTCGTTACTCAAACGAGTAAACAAGTTTCATTGCTAAAATGAGCAATCAATTTCGTTGCTACAAGGAGCAAACAATTCATTGCTAAAACATGTATATAAGTTTTCAGTAATAAAAGTTCGTTGTTGTAATGAGAAACAAAGTTCATTGCTATAATTAATAACAAGTTTATTGCTATAATGAGAAACGAGTTTGTATGTGTATGAGCGAACAATGAGTCTCAACCAAACCTATGACTGAAGCCCTATCAAGATCTATGCTTATCGTTCCATAGATGAATATGGTATCATGCACTCCAGCAATAGGGCGAGTGAGGAGTTGTCAATTCCTAATAGCGCTATCCATAATGACCATTGGCTCAAAGAGTTAATGGTTAGAGATAAGGGAAGGGCCTTAGTACGATAAGTTCTCATGTTCCGTGTTGCATAGACATACATAGAGAGACATAGCAATAAAATAGCAATCATGTTTGATACAAATCAATTTAAATACAACATTCAAATAATAGTTTTTCGGGACATGCTTTTCCACGCCAAAACATAAAAACCGAAAATAGGGGAGTGCGTGAATACTCACAATATGCAAAATATAGCAACCAAGTTTATACGAGTCAAATAAATATAACGAACATAAATAGTTTAGGACATGCTTTTCCACCCCAAAACATTTAAAAAACCGAAAATAGGGGAGTGGTGAATACTCACAATATGCAAAATATAGCAACCAAGTTTATACGAGTCAAATAAATATAACGAACATAAATAGTTTAGGACATGCTTTTCCACCCCAAAACATTTAAAAAACCGAAAATAGGGGAGTGGTGAATACTCACAATGCATTTAGATGATGCAAATGGTGCCTTGAACTACGTTCCACGTGTACCACTACCGATTCCTACAATAATGGTATTCGCTAGTGAGTCTCTAATCGAAATCTAACACTAGTATACTTACTACTACAATAGAATTATGCCAATAATGTGTCAAAATTTAATATTGATAAGTTACAAACATTTTTCTGTGGAAATTAAGTTTCAAAGAATCAATTGTTATATAACAATTTAAGTGGAAAATTTCCATTATTGAAATGTTAATATTTAACATTTTAGAGGTGTTCCAATGATTAAATATTCAAAACTAAATCAATTTAGTTCTCAACTTTCCCAAACTTTGCATTTAAGTTTTAATTGAAGTCAAAGACCTTAAGATAAATTTTCTTGAATTTTTGATTTGTCTGACTATTTTTCACGATTTTAGTTTCTTGAATAACCATAAAATCATGAAAAATACTAAACAGTTAATAAAAATTACCAAACTTCAGATTTTGGTTCTAAATGTACTAAAAGACTTCTAGATAAATTGTCATGGATTATGAATATGTATAACCATTTTTCACATATTTAATTCTCTAAATAGATACAAATTCATGAAAAATAGAAATCAGTTATGAAAATACCCCAAACTTTTTATAACAATGTCATTACAGATACTTAAGCTGGGAAAAATATAAAAAGGGGTTTCTAAACTGTTTAACCTAATTTTATGATTTTTATGCATTTATTCTAATAAAAATGGGGATAAATAGAAAACAGTTTCCAAAATTACCCAAACTTTTTGTGATATTGTTATTAAACATTCTTAAGTTGGGAAAAATATAAAAATTGATTTCTAAACTGTTTAACCCAATTTTATGATTTTTGAGCATTTATCCTAATAAAAATTGAAATAAATAGAAAACAGTTTCCAAAATTGCCCAAAATTTTTTAACACTTTTATTATACATGTAGAAGCTGTGAAAAATATAAAATATATTTTTCAATTAGTCTTTCTATTTTTCTTTGTTTTATCCTCTTAAATAATCATTAATTGGAGAATAATTATTAAACAGTTAAAGTAAATTACCAAAATTTTTGTACACTCCATTTACAGAGTAAATAATCTGGGAAAAATACCAAATATGGTTTTTATATACTGAAATCCGATTTTGTGTATTTAAGTGTATTTAATCTTAGAAAATAGGAGAAAAATAGTATACAGAAGAGAAAAATAGTCAAAATTTGTATGTAGCCTCCTAATGTACTACAAAGTGTTCTGGTAAATTTTCATGAATTTTGGGTGAGCAGAACTATTTTTTTTTTATTTTTAGGCCATTATAAATAAAAAAATCGAGGAAAAATAGGAATGCATTATGCAAAAATTCTGAAAATATTTTTCTGAGTCTTATATCTTTGGTAGTAACTGCGAAAATTGTTATATATCATTTTAAGGTTTTCTAAAGTGCTTTTATGATTTATTGGAGCCAAACAAAAAGAAAATTCAAAACCATATTAAACAGTAGCAAAAATCGATGAAACTTAATGAGGGATCATTATTTATCATAGGGGTCATCCACGAATTTAACTAGGATTTATAGACCTCAGAAAGTATTTTATATAATTTATTGCCCTATTTTATTGCATTAATTATAATAATTCGAGAAAAATGAACTATTCTCTGGAAATTTACAGATCATCTTATCGTGTTGATGGGAATCTGAGAAAAATCGGATTTGGTCAGAAAAGGAGTTTTAGATATTTATTTGGAAATAAATCCTTCATGAACATATTTGAAAGGTTTTAACAACATACTTTGATGATCTTGCTTCTAAGCTTGAAGATCATCACATGCATGTTTGTTTGAAGATCATTCATGAGTTTGAAATGTTTAAAATTCGTTTTTGAAAGAAAACTTAGAGTGCATGTGGTGATTTTCCACCAAAACTTGTAGAAAAGTGCATTTTCATGTTCTTGACTTAGGTTTAGGTCCTTGGATTTCACCATTTACAACATGCATGTTGTTTTTGGGTGAAATCCTACCACCATCATCATCAAAACTGAAGTGAATGAACATGCACACATATTTTCTAAGAGAAAGGTGTAGAAGAAGAAGGAAATGCAAGAAAAACCTTGAAAACATGGAGGAAAATGAAAGGAAATCGTGTTCTACCTTAATGAACACCACTAGATGATGAAGATTTTGTGTTTGAGGTGTGTTCTTGGACTTGTTTTTTGGAAATTTTCATGGTTACTAGAGAGAGGAAGAGAGAATAGAGAGAAAATAAAGTGAGGGAGTGTGAGAGAGAAAGTGAAGTATGGAGAAATGGAGTGTGGAGGGGAATTGATTGAGTGTTTTGGGAAGAGGAGAGAGAGGAGAGAGAGAGGAATCCGACTTTTGAATGGAGAGAGGGTCTCCCTCTTTTAAATTTTATAAAATATAACTTTATTTTATAAAAATATCAAGTTTTTATAAATTATGTGCTTACCCTAATTTTCCTTCACAAAACCTTGATTTTTGGCTTAGAAAATAAGGTTAAATACTAATGACTTAAATTTTATTTCTCCTTGGTTATATTTTACTAAATTGAGTTATTTTAAATTGATATTATATAGTCCATACCGAATTTTATGGATTTTTAGGTGTTAAAGTTTATAAATTTGAGTTTTTAGGGTTTTTAGGGTCTTGAGATTTAATAAATATTTGCATATCAAAATAAATTGAATTATCTAAGATTTCAAATTATAATAGAGTTTCAAACTCTTTTGTAGTTAAAAATAATGTTTGTAATTTATTTTTATCGATTTATTGGCATTCTATGTAGTGGTTCCGAGATCCAAACCGAAATTGAGGAATCAAGTATACTAGTCCTACTCTTCAACTTTGACTTAAGTTTCTATGAGACTTTGACCTAACTTCTACTTCTAGGTCAAGTGCATGATGTATGTATATGATTCATGAAATGTTGTTCGAGTCAAAGACTGACCCAAATATGGGTAGTCACTACAGCTCAGTAGATGTAGAATTCACATATCAATCTGAAATCTAAGTACACTATCCATTGATTCTAATTGTTTCCAAGTTTCTAGTACGTTATAACTTAGCTTCTAGTTACTAAGTCTAGTATGTGTAGTGCCTATATGTGCAACTAAGTCTAGTCAAATCTAGAACCGACTCGAATTTTGACGGTTGTCACAGTCTCCCCCGGTTGAAAGAATTTTGTCCCGAAATTCAATTCGTGACACATTCTACTAAAACTCAGCCGAATACAATTGTATAATTGGAGAGGTGGTGACTTGAAGAGCTCTTTGATTATTTTTGGTTAATTCCTCAAGGGAAGAGCCCAACTCTTTAGCTATAATCAAATTAATGTTTCCCTAATTCGAGTTCTACAGTCTAGATTGCGAGAAATTAGGATCATGGAAATCATGATCCAACCATGGCGACCTAGTCGAAAAGGATCATCTAGTTAGATATTATCTAACTTAAAAGAACGTTATAAGTTTTGTTGACGCACCAACTGCATTGAGCGTTAAATCCACATTGATCCTCAAGTCGCATTTTAAATTAGCACTAAGTGTAAATTCGCCACCTAATAAAGAAGAGATTAGGAACAATTTGGTCACTTTCGGGTTGGCTACTATATCTGGAAAAGATATATTCCGAAATAAGAAGGGGTATCACAAATGAAAGGGAAGCGATCGAGGTTAAGTTCCTAAAAATACGTTCTAAGGGTAGGCAACGAAGTTTTGGTACATCTCCAATGTAAAGGCTATTTAAGTGTCGTCTACAAAATAAGTCACGAAATGATTGAGGATCTCCGAGGCTATAATTACTACTACGATTACTCTTACAATAATAGAACTATATTCGAAGAATATATATATTTAGAGAGTCATTGTTGCAAATGGAAGCGATGAAAGTTTATGATATTTTAAATTACATTGTGTAGATAGCATTTTAAGTGTTTAGAAGTGAATAAAAAAAATCTCACTGTTATTAAAATGTGTGTTTAGAAATGATAATTAATCTCACTATTATCAAAATATGTAATAATTTCAAGATAATGAAAATACATGTGTGGCGATAAAACGAAGTAGTAAAATAATATAAAGATTAATTAAGGTTACAGGTTTAAGTCGTCAATAAAGGAATTTGTATAGAAATATTTGTATTAAATTTTTGAGAAATTGTCCAATTGTCTAAGTCGGGACAAATTCAAGCTTACGAGTCAGAATATTTATGTGAACAAAGTTGAGAGTTTAGGAACTCAATGAAAATTACAAAGTAGAATGCTATTTTAAGAAAGGTGTAAAAATATCTATCATTGAAAATAGTGGATTCTTAATTTAGTGTTTCTACAAAAACAATCATTTAGAGAATATATAATAGTAAAATTCGAGACTTTTGATGTATTTAAATAAAAGAAGAAACATAAGGAAACATATCTTTCACATATAATTTCCGAATATAGAAAAATGATAAGCATAAGAGTATTCATATTGTGTATTAATTATAAGTATAATGGAAATTGCATTTTATATCAAGTTTCTGAATTTAGAACGAAAGAGAAAATGTAAATAAGGATCGGTTGTTTATAGAGATTTCAAAATAAAAACAAGATGCATATGATAAAAGGCGTAATTGAATATACAAAAGTTGACTAAATCAAAATTATTCCTCACGACTATAGATGTGTTAATCGCTCAAAACGAAAGGGTAGAGTTCAAGTCTTTATGTACACGAACATGATACCAGGAGAAGCAAAATAGACAGAAACAAAGTTAGACTATGTATAATGTTACTATTATGGGCGTGCGAGATCTAAAATCAGAAGGAGAGCGAGAAATCAAGTTAGGGGGAAAGAAAAAGGAAGATAGCGGCGGCAATGATTGCTATTGTTAAAATTATAAGAACAATACCTATAGGTAGATTTAAAACCAGGTTGAGATATATTTCAAACTTAAATATTTGATGTATGTTGATGATTAAATAGACATGTGGGAGTTTTAAAGTGTTGGCTAAGGATTGCTAAAAATTTATAAGTTACTTATTAAGTTAAACTCCATTTGTGAAAAAGAAGAAACACTAAAACTCGTAATTGAAAATTTGACAGTTTTGATCTTTTGACCGGGGTCCAACAATGGTTAAAATGGATAAGGTAAAGACTCAATATATTTAGAAGAATAATTGTGCATTGTCGAAAGTGCGTCACTGGAATTTTAAAATTGAGCACTAAGTTTTTCAATTCTTTAAATTTTAGAAACTTCACAAATTATAAAACTAATTTGAAATAAAATAAAAAAAAATGAGGTATGTTGGAAATGTAGGAATTAGAGATTTCTTATAAACATGTTTAAATTAGAAAGTTGTAAAAATACCGTGTTGGGTTTCAAGAAAACACATTTAAGTAAAGTACAATGCCTAAATGAGAAGGTAGTCAAAAGTCTTAAAACAAAAGTGGTTTGAAGATCCGATGAAGCTTTTACACATAATATGAACTTTAACGTCATATGTTGAAGTTTTATAGCAAAAAGTTTAAACACTTTTATAAAAGAAAATGTTTCTAAGTTTTTCGAAAACGTGCCAAAATGGTAAGCAAGGTTGAATATGGTTTATATGCCCTTAAAAGCACATCTATCCATTGAAATGTATTTGAAATGAAATTAAAATAACAAGGTTAAAACCAATATTGGTTAAATTGAGTTTTGAAGAAAAGTGTTAAGTTAAAGCAAGTTGTCAAAAGATTTTAGTGAGTTAAATAAAACCGATGAAGTGAAATATCTTTTTTTTTATGGAAGATTAAGAAGTAAGGAATAAGTATGTTAGTGTAGCTGATCGTACCTAAATACTAAGGCGAGTACAAGGCGAGTATAAGACGAGTACCGATGTCTTTTTCCCAAAGATAAAGGACAAGAAAAATTGTTTGAAAAACGTTTTATGGTGTCAATGTAGTTTACGACCTTTTATAGAGGTCAAAGGGACATCTTATGTTAAGTTTTAAGCTTAAGGTGGAAACAACCTAGAGCTAAGTCGTAACGTAGTAATAAGGTCTCACGTATGGGTTAAACCTCCGTATCTCCTCGTGAGTTGAATCCGGAATGCCCGCCAATGGTATCCAAGTGATTATTTAGTGGAGACTCATCTACCTCCTTACGTTATGCTCCAATTCTCATCTGTGTCGATATCAAAATGCTTTTTCATAGTTGTAACTCTAGTACGAAGACGATGAAGAGGTATTGAGGAATAATTCGTATAGGTTTCGACTTATGATTATTACTAGTGTATATGTAGCTACTAACCTTACATCTAAAGTCAATAGCTACCAAGGAATACTCATTCTCAGTACTAAGTGCATTGCTCCTAGAGTGGCTAGTGATATAACTTAAGTGGTTAACCTAGCACTTGATAAGAGATAGGAATATTTCTAAATAAAGGCATTGTTATAAAAGTGCACTTAGTTTCTAAGTGTATCTAGATGAATGCCTATAATATGCAATGCCCGTACGCACACCGAAAAATTTTGTTTTTCAAAAGTTTAAGTTGAAAATTGTTTTGAACATAATTATACTATAACCGTTTCAAGCCTCACATTAAGTTTCCTTAATTAAGCATAGTTGGCCAGGCTATACTTAATTAAAGTCTGATAATGCGTACTCGAATTAGTTATACCAGTAGTATGTTCAGTATTTTAAAAACGCTTAGAAAATTTTTGCCTATAGTTGTGGTTCTCCAAAGGAAAACCGGTATTCTCTATAACCTTCGGCTCTGATACCATTTCCTGTCACACCCCGCTAAAGCGGAAACACGAGGCGTGGCAGTATAAAGGGTTTCATAGCAAAAGTTGAAAGACAACACCAACCATAGTATTAAAAATCATTACAATTTTACAATGGGTATGAACAACTTTTAAAAGAAATTACAATGTAAATTGAAATACAACACATGCGAATGCTCCTAAAAGTGAAGTGTCCCTAAGTGCCACTTACTCGATGATTCCTGAAAAAGCATGTAAAACGAGCGTCAACTATAAAAATAGTTGGTGAGTACTCACAAGTTTAACAAAATAATATTGGTTCATGAATTGAAATCAAAGTTTTGATAAAAGTTTCCAATAATAAAAGTATATTGTTAAAATGAGTAAATAAGTTTGTAAAAACAAAGTTCTTTGTCATCATGAGAGATAAGGTATGTTGCCCAAATAAGATGCAACATTCATATTCTCATGGAAGATAAAGTTCGTTACTCAAACGAGTAAACAAGTTTCATTGCTAAAATGAGCAATCAATTTCGTTGCTACAAGGAGCAAACAATTTCATTGCTAAAACATGTATATAAGTTTTCAGTAATAAAAGTTCGTTGTTGTAATGAGAAACAAAGTTCATTGCTATAATTAATAACAAGTTTATTGCTATAATGAGAAACGAGTTTGTATGTGTATGAGCGAACAATGAGTCTCAACCAAACCTATGATTGAAGCCCTATCAAGATCTATGCTTATCGTTCCATAGATGAATATGGTATCATGCACTCCAGCAATAGGGCGAGTGAGGAGTTGTCAATTCCTAATAGCGCTATCCATAATGACCATTGGCTCAAAGAGTTAATGGTTAGAGATAAGGGAAGGGCCTTAGTACGATAAGTTCTCATGTTCCGTGTTGCATAGACATACATAGAGAGACATAGCAATAAAATAGCAATCATGTTTGATACAAATCAATTTAAATACAACATTCAAATAATAGTTTTTCGGGACATGCTTTTCCACGCCAAAACATAAAAACCGAAAATAGGGGAGTGCGTGAATACTCACAATATGCAAAATATAGCAACCAAGTTTATACGAGTCAAATAAATATAACGAACATAAATAGTTTAGGACATGCTTTTCCACCCCAAAACATTTAAAAAACCGAAAATAGGGGAGTGGTGAATACTCACAATATGCAAAATATAGCAACCAAGTTTATACGAGTCAAATAAATATAACGAACATAAATAGTTTAGGACATGCTTTTCCACCCCAAAACATTTAAAAAACCGAAAATAGGGGAGTGGTGAATACTCACAATGCATTTAGATGATGCAAATGGTGCCTTGAACTACGTTCCACGTGTACCACTACCGATTCCTACAATAATGGTATTCGCTAGTGAGTCTCTAATCGAAATCTAACACTAGTATACTTACTACTACAATAGAATTATGCCAATAATGTGTCAAAATTTAATATTGATAAGTTACAAACATTTTTCTGTGGAAATTAAGTTTCAAAGAATCAATTGTTATATAACAATTTAAGTGGAAAATTTCCATTATTGAAATGTTAATATTTAACATTTTAGAGGTGTTCCAATGATTAAATATTCAAAACTAAATCAATTTAGTTCTCAACTTTCCCAAACTTTGCATTTAAGTTTTAATTGAAGTCAAAGACCTTAAGATAAATTTTCTTGAATTTTTGATTTGTCTGACTATTTTTCACGATTTTAGTTTCTTGAATAACCATAAAATCTTGAAAAATACTAAACAGTTAATAAAAATTACCAAACTTCAGATTTTGGTTCTAAATGTACTAAAAGACTTCTAGATAAATTGTCATGGATTATGAATATGTATAACCATTTTTCACATATTTAATTCTCTAAATAGATACAAATTCATGAAAAATAGAAATCAGTTATGAAAATACCCCAAACTTTTTATAACAATGTCATTACAGATACTTAAGCTGGGAAAAATATAAAAAGGGGTTTCTAAACTGTTTAACCTAATTTTATGATTTTTATGCATTTATTCTAATAAAAATGGGGATAAATAGAAAACAGTTTCCAAAATTACCCAAACTTTTTGTGATATTGTTATTAAACATTCTTAAGTTGGGAAAAATATAAAAATTGATTTCTAAACTGTTTAACCCAATTTTATGATTTTTGAGCATTTATCCTAATAAAAATTGAAATAAATAGAAAACAGTTTCCAAAATTGCCCAAAATTTTTTAACACTTTTATTATATATGTAGAAGCTGTGAAAAATATAAAATATATTTTTCAATTAGTCTTTCTATTTTTCTTTGTTTTATCCTCTTAAATAATCATTAATTGGAGAATAATTATTAAACAGTTAAAGTAAATTACCAAAATTTTTGTACACTCCATTTACAGAGTAAATAATCTGGGAAAAATACCAAATGTGGTTTTTATATACTGATAATCCGATTTTGTGTATTTAAGTGTATTTAATCTTAGAAAATAGGAGAAAAATAGTATACAGAAGAGAAAAATAGTCAAAATTTGTATGTAGCCTCCTAATGTACTACAAAGTGTTCTGGTAAATTTTCATGAATTTTGGGTGAGCAGAACTATTTTGTTTTATTTTTAGGCCATTATAAATACAAAAATCGGGGGAAAATAGGAATGCATTATGAAAAATTCTGAAAATATTTTTCTGAGTCTTATATCTTTGGTAGTAACTGCGAAAATTGTTATATATCATTTTAAGATTTTCTAAAGTGCTTTTATGATTTATTGGAGCCAAACAAAAAGAAAATTCAAAACCATATTAAACAGTAGCAAAAATCGTTGAAACTTAATGAGGGATCATTATTTATCATAGGGGTCATCCACGAATTTAACTAGGATTTATAGACCTCAGAAAATATTTTATATAATTTATTGCCCTATTTTATTGCATTAATTATAATAATTCGAGAAAAATGAACTATTCTCTGGAAATTTACAGATCATCTTATCGTGTTGATGGGAATCTGTGAAAAATCGGATTTGGTCAGAAAAGGAGTTTTAGATATTTATTTGGAAATAAATCCTTCATGAACATATTTGAAAGGTTTTAACAACATACTTTGATGATCTAGCTTCTAAGCTTGAAGATCATCACATGCATGTTTGTTTGAAGATCATTCATGAGTTTGAAATGTTTAAAATTCGTTTTTGAAAGAAAACTTAGAGTGCATGTGGTGATTTTCCACCAAAACTTGTAGAAAAGTGCATTTTCATGTTCTTGACTTAGGTTTAGGTCCTTGGATTTCACCATTTACAACATGCATGTTGTTTTTGGGTGAAATCCTACCACCATCATCATCAAAACTGAAGTGAATGAACATGCACACATATTTTCTAAGAGAAAGGTGTAGAAGAAGAAGGAAATGCAAGAAAAACCTTGAAAACATGGAGGAAAATGAAAGGAAATTGTGTTCTACCTTAATGAACACCACTAGATGATGAAGATTTTGTGTTTGAGGTGTGTTCTTGGACTTGTTTTCTGGAAATTTTCGTGGTTACTAGAGAGAGGAAGAGAGAATAGAGAGAAAATAAAGTGAGGGAGTGTGAGAGAGAAAGTGAAGTATGGAGAAATGGAGTGTGGAGGGGAATTGATTGAGTGTTTTGGGAAGAGGAGAGAGAGGAGAGAGAGAGGAATCCGACTTTTGAATGGAGAGAGGGTCTCCCTCTTTTAAATTTTATAAAATATAACTTTATTTTATAAAAATATCAAGTTTTTATAAATTATATGCCTTACCCTAATTTTCCTTCACAAAACCTTGATTTTTGGCTTAGAAAATAAGGTTAAATACTAATGACTTAAATTTTATTTCTCCTTGGTTATATTTTACTAAATTGAGTTATTTTAAATTGATATTATATAGTCCATACCAAATTTTATGGATTTTTAGGTGTTAAAGTTTATAAATTTGAGTTTTTAGGGTTTTTAGGGTCTTGAGATTTAATAAATATTTGCATATCAAAATAAATTGAATTATCTGAGATTTCAAATTATAATAGAGTTTCAAACTCTTTTGTAGTTAAAAATAATGTTTGTAATTTATTTTTATCGATTTATTGGCATTCTATGTAGTGGTTCTGAGATCCAAACCGAAATTGAGGAATCAAGTATACTAGTCCTACTCTTCAACTTTGACTTAAGTTTCTATGAGACTTTGACCTAACTTCTACTTCTAGGTCAAGTGCATGATGTATGTATATGATTCATGAAATGTTGTTCGAGTCAAAGAGTGACCCAAATATGGGTAGTCACTACAGCTCAGTAGATGTAGAATTCACATATCAATGTGAAATCTAAGTACACTATCCATTGATTCTAATTGTTTCCAAGTTTCTAGTAGGTTATAACTTAGCTTCTAGTTACTAAGTCTAGTATGTGTAGTGCCTATATGTGCAACTAAGTCTAGTCAAATCTAGAACCGACTCGAATTTTGACGGTTGTCACATTAAGTGAGAGGAAATTATACTTCATTTCAATTCTAAAAGGCTTAGATTGAGATTTTAATCACCTTTAGTCAAGAATATATATATGAATTTCATGTTGGATTGGTTCAACTTAAGGAAATTCTATATATTGATTCGATTATGATTACGGCATCCCTCTTCATAGTCAAATTTTGAAAACATGGCAAATAAAAATATTGTAGCAAAAGACTGGTCTAGAATCATGTCTTTATGTGAGACATCCTGAATCGTGTGTCATTTTCTTTGGGTACATGATCGATTGCATGTGCTATAATATTTGTCCTTTCTAAATTTTTCCAAATGCCCAGAGGCATTAAGAAGGGAAAAGGTCTAGAGTTGGATATGACTAAAATCATTAAGCAATTGGCGAGGACAATCTAAGGTTTACCAAAGATTGGTTGCTCAGGGACAGTTGGAAGTATAGTGCTAATTTTGGAAGGACCATATTGACATATTCTGAAAAGAGGCATCTCTTGTTCAGAAGTGATAGTCAAAATGAGAATATGGAGTTGTCTCCATAGGTGGAAATTATCTGTGTAAGATTAGAAAATCTAATGCAAGAAGCATGTTCAAAGCAATGTACTTTGAATATGAGACTTAGTTTCCATGGAGTTGAACTCCATTGGAATACCTTATAATGACTGTTGACAAGTCTTTGTGACTTTGTACATATTCATTACAGGAGGGCCAGTGCATATAAGTTTAAAATTTAAACAGATTTCGATAAATGATAGGAATTTGAAATTCTCACATTTTTCAATAAGGATTTGGAAGTGTGAAATTAGACTCATTGAAATTATGTTCAATTGGTTTATTTCACAAAGTAAGGATCATAGAAAAACATAGAGTGCATACTCGGTGTATGGCAAAGCTATTGTTTTGAAAAACATAGTGTACTTGCGTGGAGCATGGGACAACTAGTGTTTTTAATTCAAGTATAAAGTTGATGAAACCGAAAAAATGAATAATGAGTAATCAGTATGGTGATAAATAAAAGTGTATTATTTATATTCATAGGTTTTGATACCATATTAGATTCAATTATTCTTGTGTTTCACTTTGCATGTTTTGACTTCCAGAATAAACCAGGTCATTCTTCCTGAATGACTAAGTTATTCAAACTATCCACAGTCGGTCATATGTTGGAAGTAGATATGAATCAAGACTGTCATGGGTTGGCTTGTAGAGGTCTAAGATGTTGGACAAAGCAGTGCTACAACACTCATGAGTGCTCATAAGTTCTGAGTATTGGATTCAACCCACGCTCATTTGAATCACTTCATGGATTTTATCACCAGTGATCATGAGACGATAATATATTATATTCTTAAAACCTAGAGATATGAGTTGTTACTATGAGTTGGTTATACATTGATTGCATGAAAACGCATTGGTAACTCGATGTTATAAAACGTGCCTTTGTGTATGATTCAACAAGTAGTAGAACAATCCATATGAGTCGAAGTTTATCCATTCCTTTTACCTTCGGGATAAAAGCGATATATGTGGTCCCCTCGATGATTTAATGATGATACATGTGAGTGCTTGGCCAAGCCAGGACTGATTTGATTTGTTCAATAAGTCAGTCATCATAAATCGGAAATCGGGAAACAACAAATGGACAGAGAGAATGATTATAATCCATGTCTCAGTCCATATGATATCTAGAATGGAGGAATATATGATCCCTTATCTAATGGACAAGTCATTGACAAAGGTCAGAGTTCATCGGCAAGGTCAGAGTTCGACAGAAGCTTTTGAGAGCTACGATTGCTAGTCGGGGTTTGAAGTTATACTCAATAATAGTTTTAGACTTATCCAAGTGGGAGACTGTTGGATTAATGTCTAAGTCCATAACTATAATTGGTAAGACTTGACCCGACCCGGCATGGTCCATTTGGGTTGCATGGCATCAGGACAATTGGATAGACAAGATGAGGAAAAAGGATACTAGTGATTTATATTAATATATTATAATTTCTAATATATTAATATATAATCATATTATTTAATTAGTATTGATCAAGAATTAATTTATAATTAATTAAGTGATCAAAAGGAACTAATTAAATATGGACTCTAAGATATATATGTGTGATGGGCCAAGTTCATTTAGGTTGGGCTAAGCTTTCATGGATAGTCCATTGAGTGTTTAACCCATGGATCATATGAAATGAAAGGTCATGGGTATTAGGGTTTAACCCTAATCTCCACACTATATAAAGATGTCCTTGGTTGGTGAAATGGGCACTAGTGTGTGTACACAAAAGGGAAAGGCCGATTTCACTAGAGAGAACCAAAGTATCCTTATTATCAAGGTTATTCCAAGTGTTCATGGTGTTGTGTGAACCATTTGAGGTGTCACACTTGGGGCACTAGGCACTCAAGCTTCATGAAGACAAGTTACATAAAAAAAAGGTATGTATTCTATATATTTTATTACCCAAGTATATGATATTTATATGCTAGTATAGGGTAATATCTTGGAAACTTCATATTTGCATGTATAATAGAGAAAACATAGATCCAAGGTATTTAGGGTTGTATGTGCACCATAGGATGTTGTAGTATACTAAAAGCCAACAAAACGTTCCTTCTTTCATTCAGCTCCATACCTTTGGGTAGCAAGGGTATACATACATGTTCATACATTACTAGTAAGCTACTATAGGAGTAGTTTAGGAAGATACTAATACTATTACTAGAACAATGAAACATACAAAGAGTCAGTTCATACATGAAACAATACCATACAGAGAAAGAGATAACAAACAATACCATACAGAGAAAGAGATAAAAAACAATACCATACAGAGAAAGAGATAACAAACAATACCATACAGAGAAAGAGATAACAAACAATACCATACAGAGAGAACATACAGGCTAGACAGAGGTAGAACATACAATACAGCTAGCACATTCATTACATATACATTATTACAGTTATGTGAGCCACCTAACGGGGCATGGCACTACCTGCCATGACCGTTTTTGTATCCAGAATCTCCTTAAATCGGGAGCGTATGAGTTTGTGTATAGATCTATACTGGATTGACTATCCTACACCTTGCTGCTCGCTACAGTGGGACTTGCAAGTCTACGGGTGCCAAACGGCATTTCTTGCGACGTCTTACATCGTCGTTTTTCTATTGAGTCGGTAGCAGGATACAGGCCGATCACATGGTACTTTAAATAACAATTGGTTTAAAGTAGATAGTACAGCAGTAGTTACTTAATACAACACTACAGTACTATATTATTTTCCCATTACATTTACTTTGTGATATTTACACAATAAACAAAAATGTAAAAACTATATTTTTGGTTAATGATAGTCGGTTTTGGGAAAATACACACTCTTACAAGAGACACACACACAGATACTAGATTCCTTGGTAGAAGGCTACTTTTAGTAGGAAACATAGGGTTTTCTAGGAGAGTTGAAACAATTACAAAGTTTTACAAACATATACAATTACAAACTTACAAAACACTTTCATACAACTACAGACACTAATATACTTATGATCTCACCAGCTTTAAAGCTGGTACTCGCTTTCAAAATAACTTGTATTCTCAGGTCGCCAGTAGACAGGTACCAGAGCCAGGTTTTTGCGAAGATGGAGCTCGTTCAAGACTCATCTTCATTTTGATGTATATTATTTTTGGTGTCTATATAACTTGACAGAACACACTTGTATGAAATTATATTATTAATACAATGGATGATGCTGTTGCTTGTTTACTACTTTGCATTGTTGTGATACTGTACATGACGTCCTCCACCCCCGAACGATTCCGCCGTTCCGGTTTTGGGGTGTGACAGATTGGTATCAGAGCATTGTTTATAGTGAATCGAGTGTATCAACCCATAAAAGATATATGAACTATAAACACAAGCGGGATTAAAATACTCTGACAAAGAGTTTATACTTTTAAATAATAAAATATTTAACCAAGTATACATACCTGCATTCATACTAAAATCAGTGTCACTAGGACAGAACAAAAGTATTACGATTGTTGGACAGCACAAGTAGACTTAGAGACATATGGTCAACCCTGGGAAGATGTAGCCTGATCAACTACATTATCCGAGGAGTGATTAGCATGTGCCTAAGTATGGTTGTGAGGTTGCAACAAGTCTAAAAACTTACCAACACTTCTACAACGAGAACAGTAGAACAGAACATAAACTGAAAATACTAAAGGAGTATTTTGTGTTACTATTAATTACTTACCTGAGAACTAAAGGTCTTTATTAAGTATGTCAATAGTTGCGGAGTGGATACGCTAAGGTTATATGTGTCTAGGATATCATAGACTTAGAATCTGTGATCTTTGCTTTACTTCCTGTTCCTTGTTTGGTTGTGGGCTTAGAGTTAGGATCACTTATTCGAAGGTCTATCCTGTCTAGGTTACCTATGACTGGTATGCACTACGCAAATGTTGGAGTAACTGATAAAGATCATCTTATAATTATCTAGTTAGTTCGTCTATTAATTATTTCCTTATCCCTTTTCTCGCGTAGATATAATGGCTGGATTCCATTTTCCCGGAGACCCGTACTATCCCAACAACGGCAATGCTGGATGGCTTGGAGAAGAGCCAGAAGATGATCACCCAATCCCTTTGGATGATCACGAAGCTGAAGGCTTTTCTGATGGTTCTGAATCGGAGCCAGAAGTCAACAACCAACCCCCAGCTGCTCAAGACCCAAACCTGAACCCTCGTCCAGCATTTCAAGGACCCACACCTCTGTGGGCCACAAACTTGAATAGGTGGAGTCAGGAACAGGGGCAGCCCATGCCTTACCATGGAGACAGAAGCTTCTACAACCTCACTGAAGGAGGTTCAGTTGACAGGGTCCTACCCATAATGGTCCGTAGGATTGCTCGGAACACCGTGCAAGGTCGAGCAGCTATTGACCGAGTAGTGGAGATTGACGCCAAATCTGGCGTTAACACTGTCCGCATTCGCCAACTAGAGTCTGCTCATGAAAGGACTCAGGTCCGCAATGCAGTTCTACAGAGGGAACTTGCTGAAACCCAAGCTGAAGTCAGGGAACTTCGAGCTCAGCAAGCAAGATCTGATAGGCGCGTGAGAGACATAGAACGCCTTCTGTCGGATTCAAGAACTCACTCTAGTAGTTCTCGTCGCTGATAGAGTCTTATCGACTTCTCTTTTGGATATAACCTAGTTTGTGTAAAAACTCTAGTCTAATTTCCTATCTTTGTAAATCTTAGACCTGTTCGGTCTTGATTTGGTAGTAGTCTGTCAAAATTTTCCATCTTGGTTGATGTAAGACCTACTTCTAGGTCATTTTTCCTGAACTCATTACATCTGTAATACCAGTATAATTGACAGATATCTAATCTTATGGAAATCAATATCCAATTGCTATCATCTGTTAGTACTAGATCTTCATTTAATCATACTATTCAATCGTGCTAATCACTTGTGTTGTTGGGCTATGGAGAGTTAGTCCATGAGTCATTCTTATCAATATCTTCATCTTTCTAAACTTATAGTTAAAAGATGCCTCCACGTAAATCAACAAGACGCGATCCTCCCGCACCGACACCACCTGCTCCTTAATTCGATACAGCAACTCTAAATGCTGCTGTAGCTGCGGCTGTGGCTACAGCCATGGCTCAATATCATTCCTCAGGTTCCACTGGAGGAGGAACCCCTGTCCTATCTACTCATGGTGAAATCCCTGTGCCCTCCAGAGAGTGCTCCTATAAGGACTTCACCAACTGCAAGCCCAAGTCTTTCAGAGGGACTGGCGGAGTCATTGCCCTCTCGCAATGGTTCGAGAAAACCGAATCGGTTTTGGAGATCTGCTCCTGCCCAGAAGGGAGCAAGGTCAAGTTCGCTGCTTGCACCTTCGAAGACAAAGCCCTGACATGCTGGAATAGCCATGTCAAGTCACTATCTCTAATAGTGGCTAATGCTATGGGATGGGAAACTCTGAGAGATCTAATGATTGAAGAGTACTGCCCGAGGGGCGAGATCCAAAAGCTGGAGGAGGAACTGTGGAGCCTAACCATGAAGGGCTCCGACGTAGTCTCTTATACCGCCAGGTTCTGTGAACTGGTGGCCCTCTGTCCCAACATGGTTCAGACTGAGGGAAAGAAAATCGAGAGGTATATATGGGGGCTGATGCCACCATACCAGGGAAATGTTTTGGCATCACACCCCACTACATTTGATAGTGCCAAGCGATTGGCACAGCGGCTCATAGACCATGGGGTTCGTACCCCGGCCGCAACAACAACCCTAGCCATCTCAGAACCCGCCAGAACCGCTGATTCCAAGCGGAAGTTTTGGGATGACAAGAAAAAGAAGAAGGCTGCTAAAAAGCAGCAGATCGTGGCAGTACATGCTGCAATAGCACCTGCCGCTGCTGCTCCAGTAAGGCAATACGCCGGAAGTTTGCCCAAGTGCAACAAGTACAACTTCCACCACACAGGAGCCTGTCGGGAAATGCAGTGCTCGAACTGCAACAGGAAGGGGCACACCGCCCGTTTCTGTAAAGCTCCGGCGAGACCACTCAACCAAGTCCCCGACGCTGGTGTGGGCCAGGCTCGCTACAATTGTGGCGACGTGGGCCACTACAAGAGGGACTGACCAAAGGCAGGAAATTCTTTTAGAGTTGGAAGAGTTCTGGCCATAGGCCACGAGGAAGCGGTTGCCGACCCCACAGTGGTCTCTGGTACGTTTCTCCTCGATAACTCATATGCATGTATACTATTTGATAGTGGAGCGGAGAGGAGCTTCGTGAACCAAAGATTTGCTCATTTACTTAAGCAAAAATCACGAGCACTCAAAGAACCGTTCACTGTAGAAATGGCTAATGGAAAGACATAGAGCACTAACAGTATATTCATAGGGTGTACCCTAACTTTAGATAGCCATTCATTTTCGATCGATCTCATGCCGTTATCTATTAAAAGTTTCGACGTCATCATCGGCATGGATTGGTTGAGTCTTCATCGTGCCGACATCATGTGTTATGAAAAGGCTGTCCGCCTTAATCTGTCGTCTGGCAAAACTCTAGTAGTATATGGCGACAAACCCGGCACGAACCTCCGTATCATCTCGAGCATTCAAGCTCAGAAATTTTTGCGAAAGGAATGTCGCGCATTCCTTGCTCATGTGGTCGATGTGAGCCAAGAAACGAAAGACATTCAGAACATTCCAGTGGTACGCGACTTTTCCGACATCTTTCCAGAAGAACTCCCAGGATTACCTCCGCAACGACAAGTCGAGTTCAGAATCGACTTAGTTCCAGGGGCTACCCCCGTAGCCAAATCGCCCTATCGTCTAGCACCTGCAGAGATGCAAGAACTATCCTGTCAACTTAACGAACTGCTCAGCAAGGGCTTTATAAGACCAAGCTTCTCACCTTGGGGAGCTCCAGTCTTGTTCGTCAAGAAGAAAGACGGATCGTTTCGTATGTCCATCGACTACAGGGAGCTCAACAAACTGACCGTCAAAAAATCGTTATCCCTTGCCTCGTATCGACGATTTATTTGACCAACTTCAAGGAGCGAATTTATTTTCAAAAATCGACTTAAGATCCGGATATCACCAACTACGAGTGCTAGGGGAGGATGTTCCGAAGACAGCCTTCCGAACTCGTTATGGGCACTACGAATTCGTAGTGATGCCGTTCGGATTAACAAACACGCCCGCAGTATTCATGGATTTAATGAATAGGGTGTGTCGTCCTTACTTGGATCAGTTCGTCATCGTCTTCATCGATGACATACTTATCTACTCTCGTAGTAAGGAGGAACATAGTCAACATCTGCGACAAGTCTTAGAAACACTACGTTCGGAGAAGCTCTATGCGAAGTTCTCGAAATGCGAATTTTGGATCCGACGAGTCGAATTCTTAGGGCACGTGGTTAGCGAAGAGGGAATACACGTGGTCCCTTCCAAAATTAAAGCCATTGAGAGCTGGTCAGCACCGAAGACGCCTACAGAAATTCGTCAATTTCTAGGCCTCGCTGGCTACTACCGCAGGTTCATTCAGAACTTCTCCCGCATAGCGAAACCTCTTACAACACTGACCCAGAAAGGCGTGGCCTTTGACTGGGAAGAGAAGCAGGAGAGAGCGTTCCAAACGCTCAAGCGAGCCTTATGCACCGCACCAATACTATCCCTCCCCGAAGGGATAGAAGACTTCGTCGTCTATTGCGATGCGTCAAATCAAGGACTCGGATGTGTTCTGATGCATTGAGGTAAGGTCATTGCCTATGCCTCGAGACAGCTGAAGACACACGAGGTCAACTACACTACCCACGATCTGGAACTAGGAGCAGTTGTATTTGCTCTGAAGATCTGGAGACACTACCTGTATGGTACAAAAAGCACAATCTTTACAGTTCACAAAAGCCTACAACATATATTCGACCAGAAGGAGCTCAACATGAGACAACAACGGTGGGTCGAGCTACTCAGTGATTACGAATGCGAAATTCGTTATCATCCGGGTAAAGCCAATGTAGTAGCTGACGCCCTAAGTCGGAAAGAATATTCCGGTCGTAGAGTCAAGTCATTGACTATGACTATCCATTCACACTTGTCCACACAAATTAAGGAGGCTCGGCTCGACGCTTTGAAACCTGAAAATGTGGCAGGTGAATCCCTGAGAGGAATGGATAAGAACTTGGAGGTTAAGGGTGGCGTAGCTTATTATCTCATGGATCGGATCTGGACCCCGAAACTTGGTGGTTTCAGAGACTTGGTCATGAACGAGGCGCACAACACTCGTTATTCCGTCCACCCAGGTTCAGATAAGATGTATCTGGATCTTAAAAAGTTATACTGGTGGCCTAACATGAAAGCAGAGATTACTACCTTCGTAAGTAAATGCCTTACTTGCGCAAAGGTCAAGGTCGAATACCAGAAACCCTCCGGTCTACTACAACAGCCAGAGATACCGGAATGGAAGTGGGAGCGGATCACTATGGATTTTATAACCAAGTTGCCCAAGACAACGGGTGGACTTCATACCATATGGGTCATCGTCGACAGATTGACCAAGTCCGCACACTTCCTGCCTATCAAAGAAACAGAGAAGATGGAGAAGCTTACAAGAACTTACATTAGGGAGATCGTACGACTGCATGGTTTTCCGATATCCATTATCTCGGACAGAGATAGTAGATTCACTTCGAGGTTCTGGCAGTCATTACAAAGTTCCCTAGGAACTAGGCTGGACATGAGTACAGCCTACCATCCGCAGACAGACGGGCAAAGTGAGAGGACTATCCAAACCTTGGAAGATATGTTGCGAGCCTGTGTGATCGACTTTGGGAAAGCATGGGATACTCATTTACCCCTTGTCGAATTTTCCTACAACAACAGTTATCACACAAGCATAAAGGCTGCTCCATTCGAGGCCCTCTATGCCCGAAAGTGTAGATCCCCTCTGTGCTGGGCTGAGGTGGGTGATACCCAGTTAGCTAAAGGACGAGTTCCTGAAAGCACTCTCACGGGTCCGGAGATCATTCAGGAAACGACAGAGAAGATCGTTCAGATTCGTGAACGATTGAAAGCCTCTAGAGACCGACAGAAAAGCTACGCTGATAAACGAAGGAAACCGTTGGAATTCCAGGTGGGCGACCGTGTTCTATTGAAGGTCTCACCCTGGAAGGTCTTAATACGCTTTGGAAAGCGTGGAAAGCTAAATCCAAGATACATAGGGCCTTTCGAGATTCTCGCAAGAGTCGGCCCTGTAGCTTACAAATTAACTTACCATGCGAACTCAGTAACGTACATTCTACTTTCCACGTCTCGAACTTGAAAAAGTGTCTGTCCGACGAGACTCTTGTAATCCCACTCGACGAGATCGAGATCAACGAGAGCCTCAACTTTGTGGAAGAACCTGTAGAGATCATGGACCGAGAGGTCAAGCAAACGAAACAAAGTCGTATCCCGATAGTGAAGGTTCGCTGGAACGCCAAGCGAGGACCTGAATTCACTTGGGATCGAGAGGATCAGATTAAACTGAAATATCCTCGTCTTTTTACATAGTTATTTGTAACTACTTATTCGCTTAAACTCTAATTTCGGGACGAAATTCCTTCTAACGGGGGGATGATGTGACAACCCGAAATTTCTATTATGTACAACAATTCACTTCAATAGAAGTCAGAACTGTTTCTGCTAACTTTTGAGATGTGTAGAGTCAGTTTGAGTGTTCTAAACCCTAGTACTTTAGGAGATAATATGATAGAGGATGCCCTAGGGTTTATTGTGCAACAATAATGTCCCAAAACTCCAAGAGTTTGGAGTTTACGGCCTAAACAAGGTGTTTACGGCCGTAAACCCTAAGGGGGTATAAATATGACACTTAGTCATATTTACCACTTTTTCACATTTTCAAGATCCATAACTCAAATCCTCTCAAGTATCATCCGATTTTCCTTCTTGATCTTCAACTTTGTAAGTGTTTCTTACCCTAAAAAGTTGATATCTTACTTAATCTAGTGATCTTACATGATTCCATCCGTGAAATCATTCCATATGTGTAGATCTTCAAGTTTCACCAAGAACACACACTAGTGTTCTTGGACTTCTAAAACCTTTTCAAGCTTCTAAATAGTAAGTACGCTTACCCTAGTGTGTTATAAGAGTTGCTACACTTATTAATCATCTAGAAAACATAAGGAAACACAAGATCAAAGGTGTTTATGGTCCAAGATGTTCTTGGACTGTAAACCCTAATGAAGGGGCCAAAGTGTGCCCTAGTCCCTTACCAACCCTTGGATACTAGTCTAGATACCATCCTTGATGTTCTTAGGACTTAAAACATCAATAAGACCATAAACCATTTAGGTTTACGGCCGTAAACCCAAGGAGAAATGGTCCAAGGACCGTAAACTCCACAAAGGGGTGAAATGTTGCCCTAATCACTTCCAAAGGTTTAGACTTGAAGTAGGAATGCTTCTTATGACCTTACAAGCTTCAAATCACAGAATGGTAAAAGTACCATGAGTTTACGGCCGTAAACTCATTGGTTTACGACCGTAAACTCCAATGGAGTTGGTCCCAAAACCGTAAACTCATAAAGAGTTTACCCTTGGACCCCAAACTCAATAGCCAAGTCCTACAACCCTTAGATGCAATCCTTAGGACTTATAACACTTAAATCAAGTGTTTTACATGTCTTAGGATGTCTTGACTTGGTTAATTAGTTGTTTAATGACTAATTGGATACATATGTGTGTTATTATATGTTAACTAGGATCCTTGTGTGTGTTCAAGTCTTCACTTGACACTTAGCATCCTATACTATCCGTTCATCCAAACCACTCACCACAGGTGAGTTCATACCCCTTAATCAATCTTTTAAATGATTTTAAATGCTTTTATGGGGGGAATACAAGTTGATCTTTTATAGTTATTATATCAATCACATGTGATTAATAACTACCAAACAAGTGGATTTGTTACTTTCAAACTGTGTTATCAAATAAACTACTTTTGAAACTGTTTTATCAAGCTCTTTTACATGTCAAATACTTTTATCAAACTCTTTTACATGTCAAATACTTTTATGAAACTCTTTTACATGTCAAATACTTTTATCAAACTCTTTTACATGTCAAATACTTTTATTCAATTTCTTTTGCACTTATATATTCTGTTAAATGTATATCTTTATAGATATAGTTATATAAGTAGGATTGAAAGGACTTAGGACTGATAACTCACCTTACCTCCTGTTCCTCGTTTGGTTGTGGACTTAGGGTATCGGTTATTTGTCCGAAGGTCGTTTGAATCCTAGTTATATATTATGTATACGTATATAGATATAAAAGTTCCTTCTTTCCATTCCATACCTTTGGGTAGCAAAGGTATACAGATATGTTCATACATACAAATCACATTACTAGTAAGCTACAATAGGCATAGTTTAGGAAATTACTAATACTATTACTAGAACAATAGAACATACAATGAGTCAGTTCATACATGAGTCTATACATTACAATACAGCTAGTACATACTATACATTATAATACAGCTAGTACATACTATACATTTTAAAAGAAAACATACATGCTAGAGAGAGAGAGAGAGAACATACAATACAGCTAGTACATACAATACATATACAAGTGCATTAATACAGTTATGTGAGCCATGTAACGGGGCATGGCATCACCTGTCATGGTCCGTTTTGTATCCAGAATCTCCTTAAGTGGGGAGCGTATGAGTTTGTGTATAGATCTGTACTGGATTGACTATCCTACACCTTGCTGCTCGCTACAGTGGGACTTGCAAGTCTACGGGTGCCAAACGTCATTTCTTCCGACATCTTACATTGTCGCATTCTATAGTTGGTAGTAGGGTACAGGCCGATCACATGGTACTTTAAATTACAATTGGGTTAAGGTAGTTAGTACAACAGTAGTTACTTAATACAATACTACAGTACTATTTCATTTTCCCATTGCATTCACTTTGTGATCTTCACACAATAAACAGTAATGTAGAAACTATATTTTTGGTAAATAATAGTCAGATTGGGAAAATACATACTCTTACAAGAGACACACACACAGATACTAGATGCTTTGGTAGAAGGCTACTTTTAGTAGGAAACATAGGGTTTTCTAGGAGATTCAAAACTTTTTACAAATTCACACATCACGTACTTACAAATACTTTCATACAAATACAGACACTAATATACTTATGATCTGACCAGCTTTAAAGCTGATACTCGCTTTCAAAATAACTTGTATTCTCAGGTCACCAGTAGACAGGTACTGGTGCCATTTTTGAGAAGATGGAGCTCGTTCAAGACTCATCTTTTATTTTGATTCATATTTTGGTGTCTATTTAACTTGACAGAACACACTTGTATTAAAATTATATTATTAATGCAATGGATGATGTTGTTGCTTGTTTACTACTTTGCACTGTTGTGATACTGAACATGACGTCCTCCACCCCCGAACGATTCCGCCGTTCTGGTTTTGGGGTGCGACACACTATGGCCCAAAACCCAATATGAACCAAGGCCCAAAAATAGTCCAAAAGATCTTTTGGTGAGTACGCCAAGCATACCACCCCATTACGCCCAACATACTAGTCTTAACAGAAAACGAAGTCGATGTTGAACACATTACATTAAGCGTACCTAGAGACTAAACATCCAATTCACAGATCTAGCTCTTGGGAATGCCTTAACTGATAAAGTCGTCAACTTAATGCATTTGCATGGCTCAAAGAGTCCCAAAACCATACTCCAACTTCCTAACTTCACATTATGAACAAAAAATCATGCATGGTTGAATCAAAGTCATCAAGACACAATTTTTATGCACAAAGGACCTCATAAACATCAAGAAATGCTAACCTAAGATATTAGAGTAGCTTTTACTCACAAGAAACAACACATGGTACCAAAATATGCCAAAATCCTAAGCTAAACTAGATCTAAGCAATGAAACATAAAGGTTCAGACTTTATACCTCCAGAAGGATGATCAAGATGAATAAAGTTTGGATGTACAAGCTCCAAGCCAATCAACACTTCTCCAATGAGTTCCTTCTTCTGCAATATGCACCAAAAATACCCCTAAATCACTCAAAAGCTCAAGAATCTCAAAAAATAAGGCAGGCTCAAGGGAGATAATGTGGTTTTATAGGGTCCAAAATTTAGGGTTTTGAGGGGACTGCTTTAGAGGATGGAGGCTGAAGATAAGGCAGGCTTAAGGGAGATTCGTGAACGATTGAAAGCCTCTAGAGACCGACAGAAAAGCTACGCTAATAAACGAAGGAAACCGGTGGAATTCCAGGTGGGCGACCGTGTTCTATTGAAGGTCTCACCCTGGAAGGGCTTGATACGCTTCGCAAAGCGTGGAAAGCTAAATCCAAGGTACATAGGGCCTTTTGAGATTCTAGCAAGAATCGGCCCTATAGCTTTCAAACTTAACTTACCACGCGAGCTCAGTAATGTACATTCTACTTTCCACGTCTCGAACTTGAAAAAGTGTATGTCCGAAGAGACTCTTGTAAACCCACTCGACGAGATCAAGATCAACGAGAGCCTCAACTTCGTGGAAGAACCAGTAGAGATCATGGACCGGGAGGTCAAGCAAACGAAGCAAAGCCGTATCCCGATAGTGAAGGTTCGCTGGAACGCCAAGCGAGGACCTGAATTCACTTGGGAGCGAGAGGATCAGATGAAACTGAAATATCCTCTTCTTTTTACTTAGTTATTTGTAACTACTTATTTGCTTAAATTCTAATTTCGGGACGAAATTCCTTCCAACGGGGGGATGATGTGACAACCCGAAATTTCTATCCTGTACAACCATTCACTTCAATAGGAGTCAAAACTGTTTCTGCTAATTTTCAAGCTTTTTGGAATAAGTTTGAGTATTTTAAGATTAGTGCTTCAGGAGATACCAGGAGAGAGGATGATCTAGGGTTTATTGTGCAACAATAAAGTCCCAAAGCTCCAAGAGTTTGGAGTTTACGGCCTAAACAAAGGTGTTTACGGCCGTAAACCCTAAATTGGGGGTATATATATGACACTTAGTCATTATTTACCATTTTTCACTAATTCAAGATCCAAACTCAATTCTCTCTCAAGTATCATCCAACAATTCTTCAAGATCTTCAAATTGTAAGTGTTTCTAGCCCTATTAAGTTGATATATTACTTAATCTAGTGATTTAACACACTTCCATCCATGAAATCATTCCAAAAGGTTAGATCTTCAAGTTTCACCAAGAACACCAAGAACACACACTAGTGTTCTTGGACTTTTAGCACCTTTTCAAGCCTCTATCTTGTAAGTACTTCTATCCTAGAGTATAATAAGGCTTGTTACACTTCTATACATCAAGAAACCACCAAGGAAACCAAGGATCAAAGGTGTTTACGGTCCAAGAACACCTTGGACCGTAAACCCTAAAAAGGGTGCCAAAGTGTGCCCTAGTCCCTTCTAGGCCATGGAAACTTGCATAGATCCCTTCCCTAGTGAGTTAAGTAAATGAAAACATCAAAAGACCATAAACCATTTGGGTTTACGGCCGTAAACGCAAAGGCAAATGGTCCAGGGACCGTAAACTCCATTTAGGAGTGAAATGGTGCCCCAATCACTTCCATAGGCTTATACTTCAAGTGGAAATGCTTCTAAGGACTTGTAGAGCTTCAAAACAACACCAGGTCAAAGAAGCATGAGTTTACGGCCGTAAACTCATGGGTTTACGACCGTAAACTCAATGAGTTATGGTCACAAAACCGTAAACTCATATAAAGGGTTCCCTTGAACCCTAAACTCAATAGCAATGTCCTACAACATTTAGATACAATCCTTAGCACTTATAACACTTATATAAGGTGTTTTTCATGCCCTAGGATGTCTTAACTTTGTTAATTAGTTGTTTAAAGACTAATTGGATACATATATGTGTTATTATATGTTAACTAGGATCATTGTGTGTGTACAAGTCTTCACTTGACACCTAGCAATCCTATATCATCAGTTCATCCAAACCACTCACTACAGGTGACTTCATACCCCTTAATTAACCTTTTAAATGTTTTTAAATGCTTTTATGGGGGAATACAAGTTGAATTATTATAGTTATTATATCAATCACATGTGATTAATAACTACCAAACAAGTGGATTTCTTACTTTTCAAACTGTGTTACCAAACTGTTTTACTACAAACTGTTTTACAAACTCCTTTTCATGTCAAATACTTTTACTTAAACTCTTTTAAACTTATATTCTGTTAAATGTGTATCTATATAGATATAGTTATATAAGTAGGATTGAAAGGACTTAGGATTGATAGCTCACCTTACTTCCTGTTCCTTGTTTGGTTGTGGACTTAGGGTATTAGGGTTATCTGTCCGAAGGTCGTTTGAATCCTAGTTATATATTATGTATAAGTATATAGATACAAAGGTTCATTCTTTCATTCAGCTCCATACCTTTGGGTAGCAAGGGTATACATACATGTTCATACATTACTAGTAAGCTACTATAGGAGTAGTTTAGCAAGATACTAATACTATTACTAGAACAATGAAACATACAAAGAGTCAGTTCATACATGAAACAATACCATACAGAGAAAGAGATAACAAACAATACCATA
Source organism: Lactuca virosa (assembly GCF_052849685.1). NCBI lineage: Eukaryota > Viridiplantae > Streptophyta > Magnoliopsida > Asterales > Asteraceae > Lactuca > Lactuca virosa. The sequence continues at coordinate 259,803,732 of NC_136434.1, forward strand.
CAGAGAAAGAGATAACAAACAATACCATACAGAGAAAGAGATAACAAACAATACCATACAGAGAGAACATACAGGCTGGACAGAGGTAGAACATGCAATACAGCTAGCACATTCATTACATATACATTATTACAGTTATGTGAGCCACCTAACGGGGCATGGCACTACCTGCCATGACCGTTTTTGTATCCAGAATCTCCTTAAATGGGGAGCGTATGAGTTTGTGTATAGATCTATACTGGATTGACTATCCTACACCTTGCTGCTCGCTACAGTGGGACTTGCAAGTCTACGGGTGCCAAACGTCATTTCTTGCGACGTCTTACATCATCGTTTTTCTATTGAGTCAGTAGCAGGATACAGGCCGATCACATGGTACTTTAAATAACAATTGGTTTAAAGTAGATAGTACAGCAGTAGTTACTTAATACAACACTACAGTACTATATTATTTTCCCATTACATTTACTTTGTGATATTTACACAATAAACAAAAATGTAAAAACTATATTTTTGGTTAATGATAGTCGATTTTGGGAAAATACACACTCTTACAAGAGACACACACACAGATACTAGATTCCTTGGTAGAAGGCTACTTTTAGTAGGAAGCATAGGGTTTTCTAGGAGAGTTCAAACAATTACAAACTTTTACAAACATATACAATTACAAACTTACAAAACACTTTCATACAACTACAGACACTAATATACTTATGATCTCACCAGCTTTAAAGCTGATACTCGCTTTCAAAATAACTTGTATTCTCAGGTCGCCAGTAGACAGGTACCGGAGCCAGGTTTTTGCGAATATGGAGCTCGTTCAAGACTCATCTTTATTTTAATGTATATTATTTTTGGTGTCTATATAACTTGACAGAACACACTTGTATGAAATTATATTATTAATGCAATGGATGATGTTGTTGCTTGTTTACTACTTTGCATTGTTGTGATATTGTACATGACGTCCTCCACCCCCGAACGATTCCGCCGTTCCGGTTTTGGGGTGTGACAAAAGGCATTGGCAACATATGCCAACCACCGGCTGCTTGCAATGGGATCCCTAGCCCTATGTTAGTCTGGCGCTCCACATGCCCGAAATTCCCTAAAGTTCAGAAAGAACGCCCTGATGAAAGCCACCATCTCAGCCTGAAAGGCACTCAATCTCTCATCAAGAATCTCCATAATACCCTCCTTAACCGTACCAAAGATCACCAGAGTCTGATCAAGGGTACTGTGTGTAATATTAGACGAGATGAACTCCCTCGTATGGTCATCAAGTTGCCCGGCTCCGGAACCTGATCCTGAACCCTCCCCAACACCGGAACTGACCACTGGCCTGCCTCGCAATACCGCCATACTGAAAAAATAGACCATAAAACTATCAAAATAAGCATCAATGTGCATATCGGGAAAATCATAACTACATAGACTCCCTGGCTTCTTTGCAGGCCTCCTTGAATCGAGTACAGATCCTCTACTTCCAGTAGTACGGGCCCATACTACCTTCCGCATCTATCCGTACTTTCTTCAAGAAGTGTCGTAACTCAGCTAAGTCACCCTAAAACCAACAATTTCCTCACATATAAGGCTCCCAACACTAAATCTCATCCTAGGTTTTTCCTAGGGCACACTCCACACCACTATCCGCCATCAGCTACTGAAGGAACTCTCGCTATCCTCCTCTAACTAGCTCACAAATACAATTACATATTACAAAAAATAAATAATTCTTCGAATGAAAGGTCTCACAATACAACGGTTGGACTCTGACAAGAGCTGCGCAATAGAGCTAAATCTAACCTTCTGAAATTATTTAGTTTTCTTAATATGTAACTTCGCATATTCGCTTACTAGTTAACTGAAATTAGCAAGAACTCCTAAAAGCACAAAGCAAGCAGCATTCGAGCATCAAGTAATCAGAACAAAGCATAACCTAATTAGGCCATCCTATTACTGACTGATCAGCACTAGCGTGCAAATCTATGAGTTCAAATGCAGGCATACAAATGCATCTCTCCTAGATCCTTATCCCTAATCTAGCATGCGATTCATAGATTCACAATTCAAAACATATCATAAACATGTATGGGTATTTTGGGATAACTTACTTGAGCTCGGCTGATTGCATGCACCACACCTTTTTTCTCTTTTACAAATCCTTTTATAAAAATGTTTTTCTTTTTAAAATTTTCATCAAGTCCTTAGTTTGAGTTCAGACACACCCGAGAGTATGCTCGCATCCCTCAAACCAAGGCTCTGATATCAACTTGAAACATCCAAAAATATGGTCCCAAAAATTTCATTTTTATAATAGATAAAATAGTATTTTCCAATATCATCCAAACATTTAAATGTAAACCACTGTATCAATTTGCCATAAAATCAGAGTAAAACATCATCAGCGAAATCTCAATGGTGGGTGCGATGCAGTCATCCCGAGTTCTTCCCTTTACAACCGGAAGTACCTGAAACATAAAATAGAAACGGTAAGCACAAAGCTTCGTGAGTAACCTCTAAACTACCACATACCATACATATAATAACATATTGTGGGCCCCTCCCAGTCATCCGGCCTTGCCCGGTCATCGGGGCCCGCTCGGTCATCGGGTTGAGCTCGGAAAGCATATAAACACATACACATGCAAGAGTCATGAAGACAGCTAGCATACTAACATAGCATAAACATGGGCCGTCATTGGTGCCTTCGACCCGCTAACTCAGTAAGGAAACTCACCTCGAATGCTGAGTGATAGCTGAAACGATCCAGGCTCCGGATATCGACTCTACTCAACCCCTAGAAAGAACGATTTCCTTAAATACAACTCAAAATACCCAAAAGCCCCTTATAGGTCAAACTTGGTCAAAGGTCAAAGGTCAAAGTCAACAGCCCGAGTTGACCCAACTCACCGAGTTTTCCTTTAACTCGCCGAGTTTCTCCATTAGTCTACAAAGTTGGGAAGGAACCGATCCAACTCGTCGAGTTTATCAATAAACTTGTTGAGTTCGTCAGAAACCCAACATCTTAATCCATTAAGCTGACATTATCGAAACTAAGGGCTTCACAACTCAGATCTCAACTAAAATGGCATCTAGAAGGGTAATGTTCCCAACTTTACCCCTAAGAACCACCAAAATGGGTTTAAAACCCAAAACCTAGGCTTGAAAGGGTGAGGGCTTAATCATTAAGCACTTAATCACCAATGGTATGACCCCAAACTGCAGATCTGGCCTTAAAGAGCTGAATGGCCATTTAAAGTTTCCAACTTTACACTCATGCATGACTATGAGAGGCTTAAATGCCCAAAAGAGGCTATAAGAAGGACTTAATGAATGCATGAAGCCCTTAAGACCATAAAGTTGGCAACTTTATGCCAAAAGAGCTCATGATGATTCAGATCTGAAAGAGTAAACACTTGGGACGTACTACACCCCCATCATTCACCCAAACATGGCTAAAAGCATATAATCTAACCCAAGAAGAGATCTAACTAACTATTAAGCAAGGTGAGAACTTGATACCTCAAAAAGTTGGCAAATGAGCTGGTGATTCTGGATCTAAGGCTCCTTCGTCAAGCCAAGCAACTCCTAATTTCTTAGCTTCTTCAACATGCACTACAAATGAACACTTAAGGCACTCCTCAAGCTCACACACTTAAGAATGGAAGGAAATGCTCAATTTTAGGGTTTCTGGAAAGAGGAGGCTGGTAAGGAGGCCAACCAAGGGACTTAAGGCCTTTAAATAGGGTGCAAAACCCTAAAAATTAGGGTTTCCTTCCCAACTGCCAACTCGTTGAGTTGACTCATTAAACTTCGCAGCCAAAAACCATTCGACACGCCAAGTTGAGGCTTCCAATTCGCCGAGTCCTCCAAGAAAATATAAATAATTGGGAAATAAATTCATACCAGAAAATAGGCATTACACTCACTATACTGTGTATGATGTTAGTTGTCTTTGTGATACTTGCATGGAAGACCCCGAGGGTAGCCCATGGCATTTATGTGAAAGAGCATGAGGGTAGTCAATGACACATGTATATAATACCATTCGGTAGCCATGACAATGCGAGGAAAGACCATGGAGGTAGCCCATGCCACTTGTATATTAGACCATGAGGGAAGCATGTGGCAGTGCAAGGGAAGACCATGGGGGTAGCACATGACACTTGTAACATGGGAGCATAGGGGTAGCCCATGGCAATGTAGGTATTGTATGAGGTATTTTGGGGAACTTACTAAGCTTTGTGCTTACGGTTTTATGGTTTGAACATTTTCAGGTACTTCCAGTTCTAAAGGGATGAGTCCCGCTTAACTACACAACATTTCCTTATGAGGATTTCTGCATTGATGATTGTTATTTTAGTTTGATGATTATGATATATTTTTACTATGATGGGTTTTTGGGACAAATACTATGTGATTTGATGAATTAGAAATGAAAAATTGTATTCATATTCTTGCGATGTTACAATTTAACATCTTTTATAACAAAAATATTTTATATTATCTAAATTTATTAAAGTCAAACCAGAGTATACTCAATTTTGGCTTATTGCAAACAAGCATTATGTCCATACCAAAATACCACAATAAGTGTATCAAAACAAAAATAAGTTGGACTTCTTGGTTACAGCTTTATGGAGTTTCTGGAGTTTCATAATTTTGTGGTTTTTAGAACGACTCTTCACAGGAAGTCTAACATTTTTGATGATATTGTTTATAGGTTTTTTTTTTTTTTTTTTTTTTGTTTTGGATTTCCAATAGGTGTATGAAAACAAAAATAAGTTGGACTTCTTGGTTACATAGTCCTTCTTGTGCTACTAATTTATTGTAATGGTTTTTTCTAGCTCTTTGGTAGTATCTAATAAAATTTCCGCCTTTCTACCACAATAAGATTAGGAAACAAACAATACTAAATTTAAACTTAGTTACAATCATCAAGTGGAAAAACTAAATCCAATTGACAAACAATCGAATGACAATGTGTAATTGTTATATCTATTTGAATTTATGACACATTAATATTGTTTATTACTCACCCAAAACATAATGTGAAATAAATTGCATAATCTTCAAATAATTAGCTAAATCGTTTAAGTCCAAAATTGATTTATAAATCTTATCTTCTAGAAATCCATTAAAATAGACGTGTTCGGCAAAACTAGCTGGTAGCGGGTAACTTGTAGCGGGTAGCTTGTAGCTTGTAGCGTTTTGTTAAACGCTACATTAAGTAGCATTTGGATTTGGAGCGTTTTGATTAAACTAAACGCTAGAAGTTTGTAGTGCCAAACGAGGCTTTCTGTTTTTAACGGAGCGTTTTGTCAAACGCTAGAAGCTAGAAGCTCTCAACCGCTCCAAAACGCTCCTTGCCGAACACGCCCTAAATAATATGTCGAAACAAAATTAACAATTTTCATGGATGATGAAGTTATCAAATCTGTTATTACGTACTATCTTAACAAAGGTGCATTATTTAATGGTGGTGTTTTTAAATCAGAAACTTATGACATTCTCTAGACATATAATAACAAAAAAACCTAATGAGCCATGAAAAACTGTCATAACATGACATCTCAAGATTCAAGAGAAAAAACACCACAAGATCAATATATGGAAGGTTATCATTGAACAAACTAAGCACAAAAAAAAAAGTAAGCTAAAATTGCATTTGGTTTATAACTTTTGGTAAATATAATTATTAAAAGATTCTGTCACAAATCCTTAATGTGATTTTTTGCTAAATCCAAACATACTAGATTAAAAAAATGAATTTAAATCATATGATCCAAAAAAATATGGTGGATCCTGTGACATCCTCTAATTTCTCGGCCATAAAATACCGATTTAATTTATGCTTTTTAAAATAAAATCAGAGAAATCTTTTCAAAATATATTGCGGAATAGGTCCCCAATATAAAACATGATAATGTTTATCAAAACCCTTCTTTAAAAAGGTATATATTTCTCATATATATATCAAAACCTCGGGATGTCATGTTCCGATACAGATCAAAAGCATAAACAAGACATTATAAGCCTTTCAACAGTTATTTACAACTACTGGCCTATAATCAAAAAATCTCTCATCGTCCTCCGACTATGCTCGGGGTCCACTACCTGTAATCATAAAAAAACTGAGTGGGTCAGGCTTGGGAGCCTGGTGAGCATATAGGGTTTTCAACCCACAATAATAATAAAATATTAAGTTCACCAATCAACAATAACCCTGATTACCCATTCCCGTTGTCCTCACTTTACATCCCTAAACACCTAACACAAGGGACTTAACCTAAGGAATATCATCGGGTTGGACACTACTGCTAAGGGGACTCCTCAGCCATACATGTCCTAAAGGCAACCATGAGGGGGATTGGAGTACACCAATGAACATTTAGTTCATCAACACCTACATGTTGCGAACTTGCTAGTGTACCACTGGACTGTCTAGAAAGGTCCGTGATCGTCATCTATACTCCGCTAGACGACTACAACGATAACACCAACAACAACACCGACACCGAGGCCTCTCATCATTTTTAACACCCACCGACTATTTTGTCTACCCATGTTTTACCCAACATATTTGTAGATAAAATAGATATACAGTTTAAAACTTGTATAAAACATCAATTCAACAGTCACCTCAAATAAACAATTAACATATTTACACATAACACGTATTTTAAGGTAAATACTTCATATCTATGTGTAAATTGAAAGTAACTACACACTCACATGATTTGATGATAATCGGGCAGCAATTTGTTTCCTAAAACGTTCGTTTCTAATAAAACTGGGAGTTTTATTGAGAAACCGGGCTCTGCAAAAGTCGGGCTTCGAAACCGAAAAGATAAATTTTCCGGGCTTCACGGGCACTTCGTGGCGTATTCCGGGGCTTATAATTGATACCGGGGCTTCGGGGGATGATAATATGAAAGAAATATGGAGAAAGGGGCTAAAAATGACAAGTTTTCAAAATACCCCCAGGAGGTCTCGCACCCCCTATTTATAGGGGCCGAAGCTCCTGATCCAACCGCTGAGAAGAGGCCACGCGTCGCTGATCCGGAGCTCGCAGGGGATGGCTCGCACGAGGCTCACACCTGCGACGGCTTGCTGGCAACCTCCTACTGGACCGAGGTCTACTGGTCCGAAGTAGAGCATCGTGGCATGCAGGCGAGGGTTCGGACACGCACCAAGGGCACGCGTCGGATTTTTAGTGGACCGCAGCTCGGACTCGGAAGGACACGCCTCGCCAGGTGGCTTCATGACTCAGCAGATTTAGGACACGCGTCGGATGCGAAGCGAGGACACGTGGCCGAAGTCCACGTGTGCGAAATTCCTCGGTTTTGTGGATTTTTCTCGTTTTTCGCGCCAAAACTTCTAAAATCCATAACTTTCGCATACGAGCTCCGTTTTTGACGTTCTTTATATGCACGCGTAGGTAAAATTACGCTCTACAACTTCCGTTTAGACTTCGTCGGCTAATTTTGACTTTAATTTTTATATTATTATTTTTAACAGACCGGGACAGGAAATCCGTTAAAAATTCATAATTTCTTCATCCGACGTCCGTTTTCGTCAGACTTTTTACCATTGTGCTACTAATGACGAGACCTTTGATTCTCGTTTAGGTTGTGTCGGTTAAAAATCACTCGATCTAAAATTCAAGTTTTTAGCTGTCTACTCCTAAGCTGAAACTTCGAAAAATCATAACTTCCTCATACGAAGTCAGATTTGGGCGTTCTTTTTATCGAACTTCTCGGTTTAACAAACACTACGAGTTTCGTTTAGATCACTAAGGCTAAAAAGTAGTTTATCGAAAACTCACTTTTTACGACATTCAGCACCGAGCTGGTTTTGTCGTGAAACTTCGACAGGTCATAACTTCTTCGTTATAACTCGGATTTCGGCATTGTTTATATATCTGTAATCCTTGTCACGACCACTACAACTTTCTTAATAGATATCGGCTTTATCTAAAATTTAATTTTGACGCTCATTTTTATTCTTAATTAATTAACTCCTAGTAATTAAGCATAAAACACATAAAACACATAGAATTCACATAATTCCTTTTTCATTTCTTCAAAATGAGTTACAAAGGTTAACCTAGACTATCACCTTAATATTAATGCCTAGGCTAGAAACACGAGTGTTACAATTCTCTCCCCCTTAGGATGATTTCGTCCCCGGAATCACATATCACCAAACAACTGCGGGTAGCGACTCATCATGTCACTCTCCGTTTCCCAGGTGAGATTTTTGGTCCATTCGTATGTTTCCAGCGCACAAGCACTAAATCAACCATCTTGCGTCGCAACTTCATAGTCTTACGGTCAACGATCGCCTCAGGTTCTTCAATCAACCTCTTGTTTTCATCCAACCTTAACTCAGAAATAAGAATTATGTCGGGCACATCTCCCGTGAACTTCCTCAAATAACACACATGAAATGTGTTATGAATACCCTCCAGTTCTTCCGGTAATTCTAGCTTGTAAGCTTGATTCCCGATCCTCTGAAGAACTTTAAATGGTCCAATAAACCTTGGACTCAACTTTCCCCTTTTACCAAATCTTATAAGTCCCTTCCACGGTGAGACTTTAAGTAAAACCGAATCTCCAACTTCGAAGGATATCGGTTGTCTTTTCTTGTCAGCATAGCTCTTTTGTCGATCTTGAGCAGCTAACATCCTCTCCCTTATCACTTTCAACTTTTCAGCAGTCTGATGGACTATTTCAGGTCCCATAAACTGCTTTTCCCCAGCTTCCAGCCAACATGATGGCGTTCGACACTTTTCCCCATACAAAGCATGATAAGGTGCCATCTTAATGATTGAGTGGAAACTATTATTATAGGAAAATTCTACTAGAGGTAAGTGTTCATCCCAGTTACCTTGGAAATCTAGGGTACATGCTCTCAGCATATCCTCCAATGTTTGAATCGTTCGTTCGCTCTGACCATCGGTTTGTGGATGGTAAGCTGTACTCAAACATAACTTGGTACCCAATTCCTCTTGTAGACTCCTCCAAAACCTTGAGGTAAAACGTCTGTCACGATCGGATACAATCGTTAACGGAACACCGTGTAGCCTCACAATTTCCTTCACGTAAGAATTCGCAAGTTTATCCATAGTCCATTTCTCTTTAGTGGCTATGAAATGCGCACTCTTAGTGAAGCGATCAACGACCACCCAAATCATGTCGTGACCATTCCTTGTTCTGGGCAGTTTAGTCACAAAGTCCATGGTAATGTCCTCCCATTTACCCATGGGTACTGGTAAGGTTCTAAACTCCCATACGGTTTCTGATGTTGTGCCTTAACCCTAGCACAAGTTACACACTCAGCCACATACTTAGCAACATCGAGCTTCATCGTCGGCCACCAGTAATAGGGTTTTAGGTCCCTATACATTTTCGTACTGCCGGGATGAATCGAGTACATGGTTTTGTGAGCTTCTTCCATCAGAAGACCTCTTACTCCTCCCGTCTTAGGTACCCAAATCCTATCTTTGAATACCTTCAATCCTTGACCATTTGTATCAAACACCAACGTTTTACCCAAACGTTCCTCCTTCCGGTCATTTTTCTCCAAAGCTTCCTCCTGAGCTTTCTTTATACTTTCGACAATTGTAGAGACAACTTCAATCTTCAACGCTCTTGGCCTTCTCTTTTCAAGATTTACCTTCCGACTGAGAGCATCATCAACAACATTTGCTTTACCAGGGTGGTAAAGTATCTCACAGTCGTAGTCCTTGAGTAGTTCCAGCCAGCGCCGCTGCCTCATGTTCAATTCCTTCTGATTAATGAGATATTGAAGACTCTTATGATCAGTGAAAAGTTTACACTTAGTACCATAAAGATAATGCCTCCATATCTTTAAGGCGAATACTACCGCTGCCAACTCCAGATCATGAGTGGGGTAGTTCTTTTCATGTTCTTTCAACTGCCTCGATGCATACGCTATCACTTTATCCCTTTGGGTCAGAACACATCCTAACCCAACTCCAGAGGCATCACTATAGACTGCGAAGTCATCAACTCCTTCAGGTAACGAAAGAATCGGTGCTTAACACAATCTCTTCTTTAACTTCTCAAAGGCTTCCTTATGCTTCTCATTTCAATCATAAGTAGCTCCTTTGTGGGTCAAAGTTGTTAATGGAGTAGCAATCGAAGAAAAGCCTTGGATGAATCGGCGATAATATCCGGCTAATCCTAAAAAGCTTCGAATCTCCGTGGGACTTTTTGGTTGTTCCCACTTCATTACAGCTTCAATCTTTGCTGGGTCAACCATTATCCCTTCTTGGTTAACCACATGACCCAAAAATTGGACTTCTTGAATCCAAAATTCACATTTCGAGAACTTTGCGTACAACTTCTCTTTTTTTAGAACTTCTAGCACTTCACGCAAATGCTTCTCATGCTCCTGCTTGCTTTTCGAATAGATCAAGATATCGTCTATGAATACTATTACGGATTTATCAAGGTATGGTTTACAAACCCTGTTCATCAAATCCATGAAAGCTGCTGGGGCATTGGTTAATCCGAACGACATAACCAAAAATTCATAGTGTCCATATCTTGTTCTGAACGCAGTCTTCTCGATATCCTGCTCCCTCACCTTTAGTTGATGATACCCCGACCTAAGATCGATCTTCAAAAAATAGCTCGATCCTTGCAACTGATCGAACAAGTCATCGATCCTCGGCAACGGATACTTGTTCTTTATCGTCGCTTTATTCAACTCTCTGTAATCGATGCACATTCTCATGCTCCCGTCTTTCTTCTTTACAAATAACACAGGGGCTCCCCAGGGTGATGAACTAGGTCGAATGAAACCTTTGTCCAATAACTCCTGAAGTTGTTTCATAAGTTCTTTCATTTCGGTTGGTGCTAATCGATAAGGTGCTTTGGCTATTAGTGTCGTTCCTGGTAACAAGTCGATACGAAACGCCACTTGTCAATCAGGGGGCAATCCGGGAAGATCTTCGGGAAAGACTTCCGGATAATCACACACCACCGGAATATCCTGCACGTCCTTCTTTTCCTTCTGAGCATCGATCACGAACGTTAAATATGATGTACACCCCTTGGCCAAACACTTTCTGGCTTTCATTAGGGAAATGATTCCATAATTTACTCTGCGTTTGTCTCCATACACCATAAACGACTCTTTCCCTGGCGGGTTTACTTTAACTATCTTCTTCCTATACATTATTTCGGCATCATTGGCGCTAAGCCAATCCATTCCTAAAACTATGTCGAAACCATTTAACTCGATAGGCAATAATTCCTCGTGGAACTTATTCCCATCCAAGTCAATGATGATGTTTTTCATACGATGGCTAACAGGTACAAACTTGCCACTAGAAATTTCGACTAATAAAGCATTAACTAGTCTATCAACAGGCAATGCTAGTTTTCTACCAAATTCATGCGATATAAAGGAGTAATTGGCTCCAGAATCAAACAAAATTTGGGCAGGCAATTCGTTTATGAGAAAGGTACCTGAAGCGACATCGGCTTCTTCTTTCGCAGCTTCGAGTGTCATCTGAAAGGCTCTCGCCTTCGGCTTTGGTGGCAGATTGGGTTTCGCTGCGTCCTTCTTCTTAGGGCAATCCCTCAATATGCCCTTCTTCATGGCACCCATGACAGACGTTATTAGTGAAGGTGCAATTATTGGCATAATGCCCTGGCTTTCCACATTTGTAACAAGTGATTTCCACGCTGCACTTCCCAGCATGTTTCTTCTTGCACCTGTCACACCACTTGGCTTCGGCTCCTCCTCCGAATTTTCTTAAACCAGACTTCGAGAATTTGTTCTTTTTGTTGGAACCTGACGTTCCTTCAAACTTTCTCTTTTCGCCAACTTCAACCTTGCTGGCGGCTCTCCCCTTGATCATATCTTCAACAGACTTGGCAGCCCATATAGCTGCCTCCAAAGTAAGTACCTGACGTACTGGCACCGCATACTCCCATGGAAGTCCCTTTGCGTACCTGTCAATTTTTGCCAGCTCATCTGGGACAATACGCAAAGCAAACTCCATTTTGTCTGTGAAGTTATTCGTATACTCGTCAACGGTCATACTCTCCTTCTTCAACGTTAGAAATTGGTTTTCTAACTCAAGTACGTTTTGGGCCGAGCAGAACTTGCGCTTAAAGTGCACCAAGAACTCTGCCCAAGTCATTTGCAGTGGCTCATTAGGGCTTAGGGTTTTCCCCAATGTGTTCCACCAACGAGCAGCACTACCCCTGAACTGACGTACTGCAAAGGTAGTTTGTAACTTGCCTTGGCAATCACAAGTCATGAAAGCCAACTCTATTTCCGAGATCCAGTCCATAACTCCGACAGGATCTTCTTTTCCAGTGAAGGTCGATGGCTTGCAAGTCATAAAGTCCTTATACTTGCACCCATTTCTCTCCACTCTACACTCGTGGTTATTCCTCCCAACCACAAGCGGTTCACTATGACCAACCGATATGTTGTTGTTCCCTTCTTCAGATTGATCGTCATTTAGTTCACGTTGTTCAACAGGAACTGAAGGTTCATCCCTGTTGTTCAGCAACATTTGCCTCAACTCCTCCCTCTGATCAGACAACATGGTCTGAATCATAGTTCGTACTCCAGCCATAGTGATGGGTTCTGGTGCAGCTCCTACTATAGGTACCTGTTCCACCACTTGGGGTTGAGGTTGTTGGTTTGCATTTCCCGCTCCACTTCGAGTTCTTGCCATTACAATCTATATACCGAATAAGGCGAATTTAGGTCTTTATCCTTGTTAGACATGGCAATTCCCTTATCACTCCGAAACATTTACATGTTAGTTCTAATCTCGTAATCATACGCTTAGAATCCTACACACATAAGGTTTCCAGATCCGGTCGGCAACAGACCATAGATCCGAACAAATAATGGCATAAATGGCAACATATAGCATTTAGCACATAAAGGCATTTTAGGCACCTTTCCTAAAATAAACTAGTGCTCATGTCTAAAATATGGTAGACACTCACCTCACAATCATCACTTAGCATTCTAAGTTCAAGTCTAGAAATCCTACAATTTCTTAGTTCGCTTAAACTAATGCTCTGATACCAACTGTGACATCCCCTAATTTCTCGGCCAGAAAAGACCGATTTAATTTATGCTTTTTAAAAATAAAATCAGAGAAATCTTTTCAAAAGATATTGCGGAATAGGTCCCCAATATAAAACATGATAATGTTTATCAAAACCCTTCTTTAAGAAGGTATATATTTCCCATATATATATATCAAAACCTCGGGATGTATTGTTCCGATACAGATCAAAAGCCTTTCAACAATTATTTACAACTACTGGCCTATAATCAAAAAATCTCTCATCGTCCTTCGACTATGCTCGGGGTCCACTACCTGTAATCATAAAAAAACTGAGTGGGTCAGGCTTGGGAGCCTGGTGAGCATATACGGTTTTCAACCCACAATAATAATAAAATATTAAGTTCACCAATCAACAATAACCCTGATTACCCATTCCCGTTGTCCTCACTTTACGTCCCTAAACACCTAACACAAGGGACTTAACCTAAGGAATATCATCGGGTTGGACACTACTGCTAAGGGGACTCCTCAGCCATACATGTCCTAAAGGCAATCATGAGGGGGATTGGAGTACACCAATGAACATTTAGTTCATCAACACCTACAAGTTGCGAACTTGCTAGTGTACCACTGGACTGTCTAGAAAGGTCTGTGATCGTCATCTATACTCCGCTAGACGACTACAACGATAACACCAACAACAACACCGACACCGAGGCCTCTCATCATTTTTAACACCCACCGACTATTTTGTCTACCCATGTTTTACCCAACATATTTGTAGATAAAATAGATATACAGTTTAAAACTTGTATAAAACATCAATTCAACAGTCACCTCAAATAAACAATTAACATATTTACACATAACACGTATTTTAAGGTAAATACTTCATATCTATGTGTAAATTGAAAGTAACTACACACTCACATGATTTGATGATAATCGGGCAGCAATTCGTTTCCTAAAACGTTCGTTTCTAATAAAACCGAGAGTTTTATTGAGAAATCGGGCTCTGCAAAAGTCGGGCTTCGAAACCGAAAAGATAAATTTTCCGGGCTTCACGGGCACTTCGTGGCGTATTCCGGGGCTTATAATTGATACCGGGGCTTCGGGGGATGATAATATGAAAGAAATATGGAGAAAGGGGCTAAAAATGACAAGTTTTCAAAATACCCCCAGGAGGTCTCGCACCCCCTATTTATAGGGGCCGAAGCTCCTGATCCAACCGCTGAGAAGAGGCCACGCGTCGCTGATCCGGAGCTCGCAGGGGATGGCTCGCACGAGGCTCGCACCTGCGACGGCTTGCTGGCAACCTCCTACTGGACCGAGGTCTACTGGTCCGAAGTAGAGCATCGTGGCATGCAGGCGAGGGTTCGGACACGCACCAAGGGCACGCGTCGGATTTTTAGTGGACCGCAGCTCGGACTCGGAAGGACACGCCTCGCCAGGTGGCTTCGTGACTCAGCAGATTTAGGACACGCGTCGGATGCGAAGCGAGGACACGTGGCCGAAGTCCACGTGTGCGAAATTCCTCGGTTTTGGGTATTTTTCTCGTTTTTCGCGCCAAAACTTCTAAAATCCATAACTTTCGCATACGAGCTCCGTTTTTGACGTTCTTTATATGCACGCGTAGGTAAAATTACGCTCTACAACTTCCATTTAGACTTCGTCAGCTAATTTTGAATTTAATTTTTATATTATTATTTTTAACAGACCGGGACAGAAAATCCATTAAAAATTCATAATTTCTTCATCCGACGTCCGTTTTCGTCAGACTTTTTACCGTTGTGCTACTAATGACGAGACCTTCGATTCTCGTTTAGGTTGTGTCTGTTAAAAATCACTCGATCTAAAATTCGAATTTTTAGCTGTCTACTGCTAAGCTGAAACTTCGAAAAATCATAACTTCCTCATACGAAGTCAGATTTGGGCGTTCTTTTTATCGAACTTCTCGGTTTAACGAACACTACGAGTTTCGTTTAGATCACTAAGGCTAAAAAGTAGTTTATCGAAAACTCACTTTTTACGACATTCAGCACCGAGCCGGTTTTGTCGTGAAACTTCGACAGGTCATAACTTCTTCATTATAACTCGGATTTCGGCATTCTTTATATATCCGTAATCCTTGTCACGACCACTACAACTTTCTTAATAGATATCGGCTTTATCTAAAATTTAATTTTGACGCTCATTTTTATTCTTAATTAATTAACTCCTAGTAATTAAGCATAAAACACATAAAACACATAGAATTCACATAATTCCTTTTTCATTTCTTCAAAATGAGTTACAAAGGTTAACCTAGACTATCAACTTAATATTAATGCCTAGGCTAGAAACACGAGTGTTACAGCTCCGATACCACTTGTTTGCATAAGATAATATAAACCCCAGATCGAACCATATTATTGAATCACCCGAATATAAAAGAAATACATACCTTTTATCCATTGATTAATTTTGTTGTCTTCTTGATGCGAAATTTGGACGACAAAGTAGAACGTGTGTGTAATAGTCTTCCTCAACAAAGACCCTTAGTATTTCTTTAAGCAATCTATGACGATGAGGATCAAAGATTATGCAAGAGATTGGCGTGTCTTTGACCATTCACAATTTATACCCAAATGTTTAGTATAACCATTAAACTCTAATAATAATGATATTCTATGACTATTAATCTTGAATTGAATAGCATGTTGTAACAGCCACCTTAATTATTAGTAAATTATAATATTTATATATATTATTATAAGTTTCTAACATAAACCTCTAGAGTGATCTCATAAGTGTTTGTTTATCATGAGGAAGTTTTGACGTTGATATATGGTCGATTGAGTGAACAATCCTACACATTTTTCGATGAAAACCTTGATTATAACCAAATGACTTATAACCTAGCGGTATTAAGAGTTAACGGAAAAGTGTCTATCAGCCAAATGTTAATAATTCAAGTCTCGCTGGAAACAAAAAGATGTAGAGATAGGGGTATGATAGCGGATGTGTGTAACCGTTTTAAAAACAAAAATAATAATAATAATAATAATAATAATAATAATAATAATAATAATAAGAATAAGTTTATTTGGAAATTTATAAAGTCCACTATGTTTTATTAGATATGAAAGTAATCAATTATATGTTTCCCCTGATTGCTTTATGCTTAGTTTTATTCCAACAAGTAATCCAACATAACAATTTTTTTTTCTTTTTGTTAATTATTTGAATAAGAAAGTTATAAAGGCGTATTAGATATGGTAATAAAATATCTATAAAAAAAATTCAGAGTTCAATGGTTGTGGCTGCGGCAGTTTAAATATGGTTAAATAGGTGTGCACAAAGTGTAATTTGATTATTATTTTGTCTGTAATTTCTTTTAAATAAACACACAAGGATTCTATTGGATTAACACACCATAACAACACTTCCCCACCCCACTAAGTGGGAAGGTTAGGTATCCACCAACACATCCCAACTTAAAGCATTCATTACTGTGTGGATTCATAGGATGAAAGAAGCGTTTAGGTTTCTTACACCATGCATAGTGGTCTCCAAGTTTAATCATAAATTTGAAGTAGCCACCAATCATTTTCTCCATTCTAGTTTTGTAAGTATAAAAATATATCTGTATGTTGGTATGTTGTGTAAGAGTTAAATATATATGATAAGATATCCTGAAAATATATATTTTATTGTAAATAAATAAGTTATTTTCATATGATATTAGAGAAAATTACTAATTGCCTAGCTAAAAGTCTAATGACGTCTAACTTAATTGTCAAAAATTAGCCAGAAGCCAAAAAAAGCCACAGAAACTGCACCCGAGGTTAAACCACCTTGGGTTTGGGCACTCACCGCTGTTTAGTGAAAATTTGGGTTGCGGTTTTGCAGACAGTCTGCTCATTGGTAGCCCATTATCCCAAAATATATATAGTTGAAAAAACATAATTTAAGTCATTTTTGGGTGATAGAAGCATTCAAATTTCTCTCCGATGGTGGCTCCGAATAACAATTAGGTTTTTATCTTAAACCTTGTTTTTTATTTCTTTTTTATCATTTAACTTGAAATCTAGTAGTATTTTGTATACATTTTTTGCATAACAACAGGGGAAAAACACAAAGCAAATGGAGTCCGCCACATGCAGTGTAGAAGTTACTGATGCAAAAAAAATGTGTATTAAAAGTTTGTACACCACATATGCATCTCCATCTTCAGTTTCAATTATTTTTTGTTTTTTAGTTTGTAACAAGTATAAAGATATCATTTTATTATGTGGTATGATATTTGGATTGATTTGGTATTTTGAACCAAATAACATTTGAATGGCAAGAACAATATAACAGTTGGAATGATGAAATTGAAGATGGGGTCTGCAACCTGAGGTTTACAAGTTGTTGATGCCACAAATGTGTATTAGAAATTTGTACACCGCAAATGGCATGTCCATCTATAGTTTCAATTTTTTTTTTCGTTTTTTTTAGTTTGTAATATATATAGTGATATCCTTTTATTATGGCTATTGTGGTTGATTATGTACTTTGAACGAAATAGCATTGAAATGCCAAGAACTAAACAATATTTGGAAGGGTTATTTTCATAAAAGACCCTATATTTTGATTTTTTTTCTTTTTAGACCTAAAACTTTTTTCTTTTCCGAAAAAGACCTAACTTTTAGCTTTGACTTGTTATTTTAGACCCTAACAAGTAAATTAAGTATTTTTATTTCATAAAAGACCCTATATTTTATACTTTTTTCCAATCTAGACCTAAAATGTTTTTTATTTCAAGACTAATTGTATAAAAACATGATTATATCCTTTTAGTTTAAAAATAGACATCGATTTAAAGAATGTAATTATTATGCCTACATTTATTTATGATTGGAAAATTCTTTTTCCACGTATATTTATAAAAAAAAGACCCTATATTTTGTTACTTTTTTCCATTTTAGACCTAAAATGTTTTTTTTTTCAAAATAAACTCAACTTTAAAATTGGTTATAATCTTCAAGACCAAATATATAAGGTACTTCTTGACTATACTGAAAAAGAAAATATACATGTATACACAAAAAAATGTTATCTGATCTATTATCTTTTGAGCGAATATAACCTAGAAGAATTACAAAATTTTATTTTTTTCTAAAAGATATAATTAAACTTTATCTTGGATATATATATATATATATATATATATATATATATATATATATATATATATATATTATATCATTAAACTTGATATATTGTTTATAAAAAATGTTATTATTACCGCTAATAAAAAGTTCGATGTTAATTTGATGTTTTTTGGTAACATAGACAATACATGGCTAAGATGAATCTTTTAGCATAATAACAACTTTTTTATTTGTAGAAAAAAACAACATACCATGTAATTTAATAAACTGTATACAAAATAAGATTTTGCAATTTTAAACAAAACTTGAATGTGATATATCTAAACAAAACTATTATGAATGTTTAGGATTAATATTTTTATGTATGTATTTGATATAGTTATACCATATTATTCAATAACGGGCTAATGCTACAAAATATTCTATGACTTTGGTTTAGGAGTATGATAGTTAGTTCGTTTGTTAACTGTTCTAAAAAAATTGATTAAAAAATTCAACCAAAAAAATAATATAGAAAAGTGAGAGAGGGAAATATGTCCAAACTCACGAAATAAGTATAATAGACAAACTAAAAAAAAATATTTTGTATACAGTTTTGTTAAATTACCTGGTATGTTTATTTCCTACAAATAAAAAAAAATGTTATTATGCTAAAAGATTCTTCCTAGCCATGTATTATCCATGTTACAAAAAAATATCAAATTAACATCGAACTTTTTATTAGCAGTAATAATAACATTTTTTATAAATAATATATCAAGTTTAATGATATAATATATATCCAAGATATATCTTTTAGACAAAAATAAAATTTTGTAATTCTTCTAGGTTATATTCGTTCAAAAGATAATAGATCAGATAATATTTTTTAGTGTATACATGTGTATTTTCTTTTTCGGCGTAATAAAAAAGTACCTTATATATTTGGTCTTGAAGATTATAACCAATTTTAAAGTTGAGTTTATTTTGAAAAAAAAACATTTTAGGTCTAAAACGGAAAAAACTACAAAATATAGGGTCTTTTTTTATAAATATACATGGACAAAGAATTTTACAATCATAAATAAATGTAGGCATAATAATTATATTGTTTAAATCGATGTATATTTTTAAACTAAAAGGATATAATCACGTTTTTTATACAACTAGTCTTGAAATAAAAAACATTTTAGGTCTAAACTGGAAAAAAGTACAAAATGTTGGGTCTTTTATGAAATAAAAATACTTAATTTACCTATTAGGGTCTAAAGTAACAAGTAAAAGGTAAAAGTTTGGTCTTTTTCGGAAAAGAAAAAACTTTTAGGTCTAAAAAGAAAAAAAATCAAAATGTAGGGTCTTTTATGGAAATAGCAGCCGATTGGTGTTCGTCCAAAATCCAAATAGCAACCGAATGAGAGCATACAACAGGTGGGTATTTTTATCTACAATTTAGTGCAAAAAAATGGTTTTTTTTTTTTTAATAATAACATGCAAAATCTACAGTTTGGATGGCTATAGTTGGTTATTAAGTAAAAATTCATTAGCCTTTTTGGGTAGATTTGTAATATTCTCATGATATTATCAATATTTTAGTGGGTTATGCATTTTTTGAATGAATATAAAATTTTATTTTCATAAGAAAATAACCGTCAATAATACATTTTGAAGACAATGTTATGACTATTAAAAATTAGAAAACAACACTATAAAAAAGCTAAATAAATATATTTATATTAATAAATAAAGATCTATTTTATCACATGTTATTTTTTATTCAATTAGACACTTATCATTTTCTTATTTTTATTTATTTAATATCCACTTCTTATTTTTGTGTTTTTTTTTTCCATTTTTATATAGTTTTAGCTGCTAAATGTTATATTATATTAACTAACACAACAAAAAAGTCACTATTGGCAACGACAAAAAGCGTCGCACTGATACCTGAAATGGTCGCTAAAAGGATTAGCGGCGACATGTCGTCGCTAAAGGATCTCCGCTATTACTTTGTAGCCAGTACTCAAAAAACACCGCTATTAGTGTTGTCTCTAGTAGTCGTCGTTGCTAAAAGCTATTGTCGTTGCAAAAGGCGTCATCGCTAGTAACATTTTGATAAGCGGTCGGAGTTCCAACCAAGGTTACCGGAGATGCATGTCATCACAATTGATGCATGTCGTCGGAAAAAGTTGTCGCCGCTAATTGTATTATTTTTTAATAAAATTTATATTTTATATTAATTTGTATTATACATGCTAATCTTCTCTGTATCGTTCCAATTTTATCGGATGTCCCCGAAGGGACTTAATTTGTATTATAAAAATGTAGAAATTACAAAATCACATAAATTATAATCTAGAAAAGTTGCATTACATAAACCATCAAATAAGATAATTACATTACATAAATGATCCCATCATCATTTTTCGGATTGTCGTTGCTTGCATTGTTGATTTGGTTATTAAACGAACGGATAATATCTCTAATTTGTGTCACAAACGCCAGGTTTTGGAGAAAAACGTTAACATCCACATCTTACAAAATAGGTATACAAGTTAAAATCTCAAACTCAAAAAACAAATTATTATTAAATAACAATTATATCATAAGCACATTAAGTCATTAACAATTTAACAAACTATCAAACTATCAAATTAATTAAGTCCTTAACAATTTAACAAACTATCAAAATACCAAATCAACTAACTCCTTAAAATTTTAACAAACTACCAAATCAATTAAATCCTTAACAATTTAACAAACAACCAATTCATAACAAATTAAGCACTTAACAAATAAGCAAAGTACCAAACTACCAAAATTTACTATAAAATGCATCAAGTCCTTAACAATATAGCAAAGTACCAAGTTATCAAATTCTTTAAGAGTTTAATAAGTACATGTGTTGGTTGTGGTGCTTGGGACAGTGACTATGATTGGATTGCCACTGAAAGGGACCACTCGTACCCGCTGCGGAAGGTGGTTTAGGATCGATGCCTCTCACATGTCCCCTTAGAGAACCTAACACCTTTTCAAATATGCCTACCCAATCAATGAAGTTCGGATCACCAACGGAGGAGGTTATGTGCTGAGTTTGTAAAGCAATCTCACCAACTAAACCATTATGTATTTCACAAAGATTGTGGGTATACTTTAAAACTAGAACAAAAAAAACAACAATCTACTTCACTTTTAAGTAATAAAAACTTACATATTGGTCTTCGAATAATGGGTCAACGAATTCCCCTTGTTTATTGACATTCCCATGGTGATATGCTTTAAGTCTATTCAAATTCTCTTTAACATTAAAAAAATATATTGTACTTGAATAAACATTATAAAAATATTTTATAACTGACTAAACATTAATGTAACTTACTTTCTTGAAACAAGCACTACTGTAGCTTCACGTCCCTCCACGATTCTTAATTACTTGCTTCTTCTAGCATTATGTGTTTTCACTGGATCATTTTTTATGCTTATCCGGTAAGAATCAAGTGGTCAATAGTAGTATTCCAATGTTGTGCATCCATACCCGTAGGGGTCAAGTCTTTGATCTATCCACATAGTCATACCCTTCCAAACCATTAAAATGGTTTTTGCAACATATTTGTGTCACGCCCCTGGCCGGCGGCGGAAACGTTGGGTTGTGTGACGTTAAAATGTTGGATTACAGATATTTAATATATATTGAACATAAATATCATATTTGTGTTTTCCGAAAACAGGGGTTACATTGGTTCGAATGCCTTGAACATTAGGCTTACATAATGAAACATATTACTAGTATATATCCTTGCGTCATGATCTAATGTGTGCTTCAATCCTTTATTTCCCAAGGAATACATGCAATTTAGAAAATGTCAACATAATGTTGGTGAGTTCACAGTTTTTTACTTAAGTATAAGAAAAATCTTCTTTATAACAGTATATCGCAAAATACTTCTTATGTAATGATTAGGATCTTTGTTTATAAGTTATGTCCAATGCTTTTATTATTACTTATTTATTTAGATACTTCGGATTTCCGTTGTTAATGGACACTAACGTCATCGTTTACAGGCTAATCCTATACATTGTTGATAATATTGCCTTATTATCTTCATTCTCCGTATTTATGTTATATATTGTTGTACTTTTAGGATACTCTCCTTATTGATTTATTTCGTATACCAATTCTACTTCGAGGAGTCTGTAACGCCCATCTTCGAGGCTAAGCATTAATTCGATGATGTAATAGTCAAGGTCAACCAGTGTAACTTATTTTAAAGTAATAATGATGAATTACTTGAATATTATGTGAATTATGTGATTTTATATGATTATATATACTTGTTTGGAAAGATATAATAAAAATAAGCGTCAAAAATAAAATGTTCGACAAACCCGATATCTATGAAGAAAGTTTTAGTAGTCGTGACAAGGATTCCGGTGATATAAAGAATGCCGAAATCCGAGTTATAACGAAGAAATTATGACCTGTCGATGTAACGTCCCAAAAATACAGGCCAAAAATTTCGTTTCAATTAAGTTATTACATAAAACCATTAGTATAAAAACATTCATAATAATATATCATGTCAAAACCAAAGTGTCAACAATCAAAACATAGTATCATAAAACCATATCAGAGTGTAATCCCAAGGATCTCGTGTGCGGAAAACATGGTGTGATGCGCTGCGATCGAGCCGGCTCCCTTCCCTTGGAAACGAAGTACCTAAAACCAAAACTGAAAACCATAAGCACGAAGCTTAGTGAGTTCCCCCCATCATACCACATAATGCCTATCCCTCGGTATCTTTCAACCGGTAGTGAGTTCCCCCATCATACCATAAATACATACTTGGATAATTACTACATTACCCCAAGGTTGGCTTTATTCAAGCCCAAGGCCTAATCCATAGGCCCAAAGTCAACTATGAATCAAAGCCCAACATATGGCCCGATTTTCCAAATTGGGCCCAAACCTTTACATGGTCTTATTCAAAGGCCCAACCATTTAGTCCAGTCCAACATTTGACACTCTAATGGCCCAATATCACATAATCATAAAGGCCCAAAGTATGGCCCATCTATGGCCCAATTTTCCAAATTGGGCCCAAACCCTCATATGGGTCTTATCCTAAGCCCATAAACATATTCTAGTCCATAAGATTATTCTTGGATGGCCCATTAATAACCCAATCATCAAGGCCCAACAATAAACCCAAGTGAAATTAGAGTTTCACATAAAATGACAATTAGGGTTAAGTATTTCTCACTTAACCCACTAAGGACTTGATCTATTAAGGCCATCACTCTACTAGTTAAGTCATATGGTGTGATTGGGTGTGATTCACAATTCCATTCTAATGGCCCAAATGTGGGTCCCGATAAGTCCTAGCCCATAATTCCAAAATTAGGGTTTTGTAAACCCTAATTAGGGTCTTCATTCCCATCTTAACCCAATACGCCCAATATCAAGTCCTTAGGTCAATTAGGGCTCATTAGGCCCATTAGTCATATCTTTGGGCTTTTAGGTCCATTAAGCTTCATTGGGCCCATTAGGGTTTATTAAGCCCAATAGGCTTCATTGGGCCCATTAGGGTTTTAGTCCCTTGTCCAAACATTCCAAACGAGTCACAATCCAAACAAGGCACACCACCACCCGACACGGCGGTCGGTGGCGGCAGCTACCACCCTACGGTGGTGGTTTGAGTTTCTTTCCATTTTCCCCTTTCTAGTTACATTTTACAATGCTAAACTCCAATAATCACACACACACACTAATACAATCACATATAGACAACAACCTAATGGCGGCCGGCGGTGGCACGTGGTGGTGGTGGTGGTTATACTTGATTTTCCGGCCAAACAAACACCATACACAACACACACATACATGCTTCAGATTTGCGAGATGCACCCCAGCCACCCACCTGGTGGCTCACGGCGGCGACAACAACAACTTTTGGGACGGCAGCCACCACCTCACGGTGGTGGTTTGTGATCTCTTTTGGTTCCCAGTCAAGAAGACACTCAAACCACATGGATCTTGAAGCAGAATCATGCACCCACATCCTTTTGCTCGGACAAATAAACCCAACACCCACCTATGGTGGGTGGCGACGGCGGTAGCATAGAAAACGGGCGGCAGCAGCGGCCATTCGCGGCAACAGCATCGTCGTCTGCGGCAGCCACCATGGTCAACGACCATGGTGGTTCTTCATGATCTCCGGTCGACAGAAGCCACACACACACCCACACAACTACATCACAAACCACAACCCAGCCACCATTTCACGGCGACATGAGGCGGACGAAGACGTCAACGGTGTTGAGAAGCCTCCAGACAGCAGCGGCGGACGCCGGTCACTAGCTGCGGAGAAGTAACAGGATGGGAAGGTGGTGGTTTAGAGCGGAAACAGCGGCTACAACCACGCTTGTCATTGGAATGAAACAGTGGCGCGAGGGATGTCTTTCGCCGGCAACATGGTCTGCTGATGGCCTCGGTTGATCGGAGTGGCTAGATGAGGAGGGAGGTAACGGCTGGGAGGGTGGAGATGATATGGTGGCGGCTGATTTGTTATTAGGGTTAGGTTTAGGAACACTTGATGTATATATATATATATATATATATATATATATATATATATATATATATATGGAGGCTGCGAAGTAGGGTGACGGGTTCTAACCCGTATCCCATATAACTTACATACAGTTTTGACACTTCTAGCCCCTCCCATCCATAATTTTTTCCAAAAGAAGTCTACAATTTACCACTTAAACCCTACCCCTTGAAATCCTTTACAAATGAAGTTCGAATTTTACCTTTTTAACCCCAGCCAACCAAAAACCCTTCAACTTAAGTCCTCATAATTACCATGCAGCCCCTCCTCTACAATTATTTTCAAAGAAGGTCCATAATTAACTCTTTAGCCCCTGTTTTCATAAAATATTTACAAAACAAATCTCAAATTTATACTTTAACCCTCGAATAATCCAACTTATGGCGTTTGGCTTCCCAAAATCAATACCCTGCTATATAATTAAAATTTTAGGGCTACGATTCGTACAGTAATTTCGTCTATTCATTTATGAAATAAACGGGGTGTTACAACTCTCCCCCACTTAAATTAGATTTCGTCCTCGAAATCATTCCTTACCATTCCTTACACATCCAACCACTCTAGTAACATGATCACCATCCTGGGCACACCCTAGCCTTCCAAGGGTAGTCGTGACCAATCTTCGCAAAGCCCTAAAATCCGCAGGTGAACGAATTCCTCGCAACAGGACAACATCTACCCGATCTAAAATATGTTGCCTCGAGATGGTCTGAATCCCTGACAGACCACTCATACTGAGTCATTATCGTTGATTCCAGTCCGTCTATCCCTCAACTGACTGCTTAACTTCTGATAACCTGTGGTCCCCACTAGAAAACTGAGATCACAGACCCAATTATCCTTGCCAGTCATTTTGCATGACCCAAACAATCTGGTATTCCGCCCGAACTTGTAACCTAGATCACAAATACTAGTACTGCCCAAATGCTAAAACTGCCCGAACGCTGAACTGCCTGAAGCAGTATGTTGCCACATGGCTGCTTTCCGGAATCTAACGAGACCTGACTGGTCTCAATTCGTTCGCTAATCATCTAAAATACCGGGCCCCGACCCGATTGCGGAGTCAGAAGACCCACACGCAGTCGCTCCTCGCGACTTCTGATCGATATCCTTGTATGTCAATGGTTGTCATTAGTTATCTTACCACTATGGCTCTAACAACCTCCTGATCTAACCAATTGGGTCCATGCATCGAATCCTGTCATCATCAAATCGAAGACTGAAAGTGATTGCTACCTGACCAATGGTAGCCTTATTTCACACGTCCTTAAGCAGTCCATTGCTTCCCTGATCTCATAACTGTAGTGGCGTTCCTATAGTCTTATCACTGGCTCAACCAGATCTAATCCCTCTGGGAAATTCCGAAATCCTATCCGTGGATTTCCATATCTTCACTGCTACACCCAGACTGGTGGGTGCTACTGTTCCTTCCGCGTTCCAACAACACGCTCATGCCATCTACCAACCTAGTGAATGCTACGACTACCCGTAGTCTCACGACACTCTATCACTATTTGACTGCTAGTGAATGCTACGGCTACCCCCACAGTCTTACAACACTTCCCATGCTAACTGACCACTAGTGAATGCTACGGCTACCCCCGCAGTCTTACAACACTTCCCATGCTAACTGACCACTAGTGAATGCTACGGCTACCCCAGTAGTCTTACAACACTTTCCATACTATCTGACTACTAGTGAATGCTACGGCTACCCCCGTAGTCTTACAACACTTTCCAACCGATTCGAACATGCACTCGACCTAACACATCACTGAACTTGAGTCCTAACCGGAACTCTAACCTGGTTCCCGAAACCTGCTATCATGTGACCTCACTGTATCAGTACCGTACCCATGCCCGTGATCAAAGCGTCATAGTAACCCACGAAATTATCTACACCCTCTGGCATGGTGAGAATCGGTGCCTCGCACAACCACTGTCTGAGAGTCTCTAAGGCTGTCTGCTGCTCAGGCCCCCAACAAAAGGCCATCGATTTCTTGGTCAGTCGGGTAAAAGGAACCACAATCTCGGAGACCGGTAATAACCTGCTAGACCCAGGAAACTCCGAATCTCAGATGGAGACCTCGGAATCCCCCACTGCATCACGGCCTCTATCTTGGCCGGATCGACTAGAATACCCTTCTGGTTGACAAGGTACCCAAGAGATTGCACCCCGCGTAACCAGAACTCACATTTAGAGGACTTTACAAAAAGTCTCTCCCCCACTTAGATTCGACTAAGTCTTCGCGGCACGTGAGAATTGAAGGATTCTTAATCCTTCTTACTTCCTAATAGTCCACTGCCGACAATCTGAGTTTACCAATGCTAACAATCAATTACCAGTCAAACCTTAAGATCGGCCCATCCTCTGAAATCTCAAAGAGTACTCTTGAAATCTGGTCCAGTCTGACACCTTAGTCCATCTACCATGCTGCCAACTGAAGGCCGTAACCTTCACTCTGGCTGACAAATCCTCATTCCCACTTCCAATCTCGCAGCACCACTGAACTCTAACCGTACACAGCCCATGCGGAAATACCATTCTTTTGAACATCTGATGACCAACCACTTATGCATCCAACACTCGCAACTGACTCCATTATCTTCATGCTACCAATCCTTCCCTAGCAACGGTGGTGCCTTGAAATCCAAAGTTCATCCACAGACAATTGTCGACCACACCTGAACAATGATAGAACCCCTGAACGCTGACTTCACTGGAGAACTATCACTCTAACCCTAACTGAGGATCTTCCAAACAATACTCCTGCACAGATCTAATATATGATTTATTAATATATTATAAGTTCTAATATATTAATATGAAATCATATGATTTAATTTACACAATAACTAGTTAGATAACTGACCGAGGATCTTCCAAACAATACTCCTGCACAGATCTTGACAAAGATCTGGGATGATAACGGTACACGCGGAACTCGCTCCGCAAGGTACGTCCCTCTGTGGGTTCATCAAGGACCTTTCAGCATGCAGGATGGCATATATGATCCTTGATAACCCAGACACTAGTAGAAAACCGACTCGAGGTCTGACTTATCCAACTCACTCACAATTCCAAAGCGATACATATTCCCAACATCCATCTAGCAGTAGTAGAAGATGACATACCCGCAACATCTGGAGGGATACAGATCACCTTCAGCCGACATGATCATCCCCGCCACACTTGTAGCAGCCTAAACCCTTGGAGCGACAAACTCCCTTGTGCATTTTCCCGTACGTGCAGTACTGACTCCGGCCCTGCTGGCCTTTCACATGAGGATCAGAAATCATGGATCTCTTCCCGATACCCTCTACTATATGCACCTGGCACGAACCTCTGCTCCCAGGGTGCTCCAAATCGATCTCGCATCTGCAACTCTTGGAAATCATATCCTTCAGGGTCTGACACCCTGTCACGCTCACTAGCTCACTTGCCAATGGCTAAGCTGCAACAACTGGAACATCCTCTGTCCCCAAACCAGGTCACAAACTCCTCCCAGAAGCTTCTCAGATTCTCCAATACTCTCACCGATTCGAGTATGGATCATGTGCTTTAAGTAGTACGGGCCCAATACTACCTTCCACACCTATCCATACTTTCCTCAGCAATCCTCCCGAATCCTCCAAGTTACTTCCTCAAAATGGTACATCCAAGTCTCACTGAGCCTCACTACTAACCTACTGAAACATATCCTAGGCTTTCCTAGGTTCCCGAACTCACCCAGTCCTCAGCTGCTGAAAGATTCCCAATAATGTCAACTAGCTACCTCATGAATATAGCTAGCTCACATTACTAAGAGTCCCACAAAGCACAAAGCAAGCAGAATTCAGACAATGGAAAATCTAACCATCACATTCCAATCAAACCATTCTATCCTCTACTCAGGAGTCTGTACATGCAATTCAAAGGTTCATACAATCAGACATAACCTAAACATGCTATCCTATCACTGACTGATCAGTACTAGCATGCAAGTCTACAAGCACATACAATAGGCATATAAGGCTGTTGGGTTTTGAGCATTCTAACACTCCTAAGGTGTACATGCAACCCTATAAACCTTGGATCTATGTTTGTCTAAAATACATGCAAAATTTGATTTCCAAGGTTCTTAATCCTATCTAGCATACATGGGGAACTTTTAATCATAAAAGATAGCTAGAAATACAAACCTTGTAGTTATTGGATTCCTTGAAAACCTTGTGAGCCTAGCACCCCAAGTGTGATGCCTCAAATGTCTCACACAACACCAAATGCCCTTGAATTAAACTTGAGAGAAATGATACACACTTAGAAAATCGGCTAGCCCTCTCTATTCTTTCTAGTGCCCAATTTTGGTAGCTTCATACTCTTTATATAGTGTGTTACAATTAGGGTTACACCATGTAAACCCTAATGTAACATGGCTCTTCATTTCCATGACCCATAGGTTTGTAACTCCCATGGAGCATCCTATGGACCTCAGCCTAACTTGATAATCCATGGAGCCTTTAGCCCACTATACAAGTTATGGATGATTTACATAATCAACCCATATATTTAATTAGTCATCTTTTGCTCACTTAATTAATACTAGATTAATTCTTGATCAATACTAATTAAATAATATTATTAATATATTAGGACTTATAATATATTAATAAACCATAAGTGTTATTTCTCTCATTTTAGTTTATCCAAATGCATGATGCCATGCAACCCAAATGAACCATGTCGGGTCGGGTAAAGTACAACCCAGAAATAATTATGAACTTAGACACCTAATCCAACAGTCTCCCACTTGGATAAGTCTAATAACTATAACTGCAAGTATGACTTTAGGAACCGACCAACAATTGTAGATCTTTTCAAGGTCTCGCGGAACTGAG
Source organism: Lactuca virosa (assembly GCF_052849685.1). Classification (NCBI taxonomy): domain Eukaryota; kingdom Viridiplantae; phylum Streptophyta; class Magnoliopsida; order Asterales; family Asteraceae; genus Lactuca; species Lactuca virosa. The sequence continues at coordinate 259,833,416 of NC_136434.1, forward strand.
ATGATGATGATACTCCATTTAAGATAAGTGATTATATAATCCTCTGTTCTAGATATCAGCCGGACAAATACATGGAACAATGTCTTACTTATTGTCCAACAGTTTGTTTCCCGATTTCCGATTTGTTTGACATAGAACTTAAGTGAACATATCAACTTAGTTCTGACCGGGCCCGGTACATAGGTCAAAACAGAATCATCGAGGGGCCCAGATATCGCTTCTAATCCAAGAAGGAATAGAAAAACTTCGACTCATATGCTTGATCTACTACTTGTTGAATCATACACAAAGGCACGTTTTATAACATCGAGTTGCCAATGCGTTTTCGTACGATCAATATATAACCAATTCATAGGCAACAAGTCATATCTCTAGGTTTGAAGACTTATATGATATTACCGTCTCACGATCACTCGAGATAAAATTCCATGAAGTGATACCAGTGAGCGTGGGTTGAATCCGATACTCAGAACTTATGAGCACTCATGAGTGTTGTAGCACCACTTTGTCCAACATCTTAGACATCTACAATCCAACCCATGACAGTCTTGATTCATATCTACTTCCAACATATGACCGACTGTGGATGGTTTGAATAACTTAGTCATTCAGGAAGAGCGACCTAGTTATTCTAGAAGTCAAAACATGCAAAGTGAAACACAAGAATAATCGAATCAACTATGGTCTCAGAACTTATGAATATAAATAAAACACCTTTTATTTATCACCATATTGATTGCACATTATTCATTGTGTACTGTTTCAAACTATCAGCTTTAGACTTGAATTAAAACAATAGCTGTCCAATGCTCCGAGCATGTACACTATGTTTTCTAAACACTAGTCATTGCATACACCAAGTATGCACACTATGTTTGTCTAAACATTAGTTATGCAATACATCAAGTATGCACACTAAGTTTGTCTATGATCTTTACTCTGTGAAATAGATCGATTGAACATACTTCCAATGATTCTCATTTCACAATCCCAAATCCATACTGCAAATGCACGAATCCCAGATTCCTGGCATTTACTTAAATCTGTTAGATTCTAAACTTATATGCAGTGGTCCTCTTGTAATGATTATGCACAAGGTCACAAAGACTTGTCAACAGACCTTACAGAGTATTCCAATGGAGATCAATTCCATGGAAACGAAGTCTCATATTCAAAGTTCATTGCTTTGAACATTCTTCTTGCATTAAGTTTCCTAATCTTACACATATTTAATGTATAGCTTCCACCTATGGGAATATTTCAACATTCTCATTTTGACTATCACTTATGCACAATAGTTGCCTCTTTTAAGAATATGTCAATATGGTCCTTCCAAAATTAACACTATACTTCCAACTGTCCCTGAGCAACCAATCTTTGGTAAACATTAGATTGTCCTCGACAATTTCTTAATCAAATTAGTCATATCCAGTTCTACTACTTTCCCCTTTTAATGCTCTAGGAATTTTGAAAAAATTTAGAACAATTGAATATTATAGCACATGCAATCGATCCTCTATCCGAAGCATATGGGACACGATTCATAAAGACATGATACTAGACCAGTCTTTTGCTATAATATTTCTATTTCTATTCGCCAAGTTCTCATAATTCAGATTATGAAGAGGGATGTGGTAATCATAATCGAATTTTAGAACGCAAATAATGGACCCATATATAGAATTTCCTTATGTTGAGCCATTCCAACATGAAATTCATATATATATCCTTGACTAAATATGATTAAAACCTCAATCTAAGCTTTTAGAATTGAAGTGAAGTATAATTTCCTCTCCCTTAATTATAGCAAAACAACTTTTCCCAATTGAAACCTTTTTGTTTTCTATAATTAAATTGCTAACTTGCAACACTTATCATAATTATCATGCTCCCACTTGCATGATGATTATTAGCATAATACTTATGCTCCCACTAGCTTCGACATGTACTCAGAAATCAGCTGGACTTCTAGAAATCAATACTTTATTGACCTTCTTACCAAAGTTCACATTTCTGATACGAGATGCTTTTGATAAAACTTTATCAAAATCATACACCTTTCCTTAGGTAGCACGTATGTGTGTTTAATCACTTTCAGAACTATGAAAAGGAATGTCGTAATCATAGTCTCAATTGTTTACACCTTTGTCATTTCTCACAAGTCCATGTTAGTGTGCCGGTTATCCACACACGCTCCACTAACGACTTTGAGAATGCAAATATCACAACTGTTATCTACTTAAAATCTACTTAGTGAAAGTGTTTCCTCACCATCATTTTCATGAATCGGAGAGAAACCTTATGACACTTAGATTTTATGGTGTATGTATTCTTATCCATGTGAATTTGTCAATGCCATAATCACAAGACAAGAATAATGACAAATCCAAACTCATATGGACTGAACTCAATCTTAATTTCTTGCCACCTGGCAGCTCAAGGGCCTGCCATTGCTTCCAAGCTGTTATGCAACCAATTAAGAACTCTCAAAACTCATATGCAAAGCCAACTTTAACTGGAATGGGCACAGAAATAAGAATATGTCAACACGATAGGTTATAAACCTCAGGTCGTGTGCTAGTGATAAACTATAGGTTTTCCTTCTTGATTAGATCTAGAATCCTTTTTCCAAGATCTTTAAGACTCCCACTGTCCTCTTGACATATAAGACTCACTTTCCAAATATTCAAGAGATAGTGCAGATTCTTTATCAAGAGAAACACTTTGCACAATTGGCCTTGGTTGGTCTTTGTTTTATCCAAAACATCACAACTTACCAATTTCAAATGTACAAGAGTAGGACACTTTTACTCTTACATTTGACTAGTGTTATAAACCTTTATTTAAGATACGTCACTCAACTTACAGTCTTGGAGTATGACTCTATGACTTGTTTTGGAACGAAGTATGACTCATCTTCTTGATTCAACCATTTCAGCAATTCTTGATTCCTCTTCTTAGCCATAGGAATGCACTAAGATGTCCTTAGAAAATCAATTGTGACATGGTTTCTTAATCATTAAGATGATCACACAACATGATACTAAAGTACTCTCCCATCTTTTCAGATTTGAGAAACTTTTATCTTTCTGCCTAATTTGATTCTTCTCATTCGTTATGTCATACATTGAAGCTTTTTTTTCCAATGTTTCAGAATTATACTTAACTTGTAAGTATAACCATATTTACTAAACCTTTGTAAATCATGACGAATCGTCTTATCAATCTTTTGTGGTGGACTTGACTAGTGCACAAGAATGTGTACTCGATCCCTTAGTCCTTCACTTGACTCCCATATACATGCGAACAAGGAACTAGTCTTAATTTTTCCAAAGCTGAAAGTTCTCACTCATCATACTATACGACTTGCATGATTCCAAGTTTCGGTCCAATTGAGACTTGGGTGATGAGAATCTTTCCTTATTTGGTAAATTTAGACATTACCACAAATGAAAAATCAAATTCACATTTCCATTATTGCTAGAACCATAGAAACATCAATTTTCCATAAATGCCATTGCAAGGAGATATAAAATAAAGCAAAATTTTATTTATTTATCAAATGCGAAAAAACTTTCCTTACAATGCAACTTTAAATGGAAACTATGATATTACATATTACCTAGCAATCTATCATAACTCTCTAAGTAGTAGCTCAAGAATCCGATCTTCAAACCATGCGATTGAAATCCATCTTTGCGATCAAATTCAACATACCTTTCCTTTAAGTTTCCTTCCCTTTGCTTGATCCTGCCAAACACAAAAAAGAAATGTAACCGAGTCACATTTTGTATTAAGAATCATCAATAAGGAACTTAATAGAGTTGGATAGTGGAATTACGTGAAGTAGAGTCAAATATGCTTGATTTTTTTTTCTTTTCTCTTAGATCTTTCAGGTAGTTAGGGCAGTTTCGCAACCAATGCCCCTTCTCTTGACAATGAAAACATATGGACTCTTTGGGAATGGTACATGGGACTATCACAGACTTAGCTTTTCCCTTTACCTTTTGGTCAACCGGTTTGACCAAGGTGGATCCCTTTCCATTGGGAAGAGAAAGCTTTTCTGGACTTCCAATGTTACCATTATCAATTTCCATGGAAGTTTGAGAAATAGACCTTTCGCCCATATTTGCTTGACTTTTGCGCCAAATCATTGACGATTCAGCAGCAACAAGCAAATAAGAAAGATCTATTAGGGTCATGTCGTGATCTGTCATACAGTAGTATTTAATAAACTCACTATACGACTCAGGAAGTGACTGAAGAACCCAGTCAATAGCAAACTTCCTTCAAATAACAGCACCCAACATTCTCAACCTGTCAATGTGTGACTTCATTCTTAAGACATGAGTGTACACAGGTCTTCCATCATTATGTTTCATTTCTAGTAGAGCTTGAGTGACCTTGAACCTTTCAAGTCTAAATGGAGGAGGTGGAGGTAGAGTAATATGATTTCCATGAGATTTGGGAAGATCACAGTTGTCTAAACCAGACATCTGCAATGGGAGATATTTAAGTTAGTTGATTTTAAGTCCTTAATATAACACCCCATATGAAATATTAAGGCTAGGACCCAACACAATATTTTATAACTTGGAAGAGGGATGTCGTAATCCAAGCTATAAAATATTTGAAGGTAGGTGAATGACGATTCACCAATTTCCACCATGAAAAACGAAATAAATTATTAGGTTTTAATTGGATTTGAAACTCCTAGATCTTTTGAGATTCATTAAACTTTCAATGGCATGTTTCAATCTCGAGTGTGCCCTTCATGTTTTGTGACTGGGATACCAAGGATCACAAAACAAGGAGTGAAGTAACCATGCAAATTACATGGTACCCTTAATGTTTTCCACTTAATCGATGTGCTGGTTAACCACACGCGCTCCACCGACCTATGAAAAACCTTAAGTCACCCTTTGCCTACCTTGTTAAGTCCAAGTTAGTGTGCCGGTTAACCACACACGCTCCACTAACCGACTTAAGCAAAGTGCAAAGTGTAATTTCATGGGTTAGCACCTTATTCACTTTTTCCTAAAGTAACTAAGATTGAGAATAATAAAACATTTAGTTACTTTATATTCATCATTAATACTTTTAATGAGGGGAGAATTCTAGTCCTTGTCCTACCCATTCGGCTAACGACCCTCCAGCGATCAAGGAAGTGGTGGGTGAGAGTGGACACCCATTAAGCTGCCATTTTATAGGCAACAACCTTATACCCCCCTTATAGACCGGCTTCGTGAATGAGGCCCACTTGCGGTAAAACGAATTAATCTTATATATATATATATATATATATATATATATAATTATTATTAAACTTGTAATATTATAAAGTATAAGGGTTGAATTTTAACTTTTAAAATTCTAGGGGTTGGAACTAAAGTTTTTAATGTGACTTTACATGTTCCAAAACTTGAGGGCAAGTTTTGTAACTTTCAAAACTTTTCATCTTTCATAACTTATGAGTTAATGGTTTAATAAAATGAGTGATTTTTAATTTTGTGTAACCTATGTGTTTCTTTAATGGACTTTAAAAGTGTGACTTTTGGTAATCCATAACTTGAGGACAAGTTATGGACTCCATTAAAACACATAAAGATCATGAATTGAGCATTAAACAAGTAATTCCTATGATCTATGAAGAACTCATAAGAACATGAATAGTCATATTAAAATTTCAAGAACATATGAACACATATAATCATGTAATTTTGATATTAGCTATTGTAAATGGATTAGAACAACCATTACACCAACAAAAACAAGTTTTAAAACACCAAAACAGTTTAGGGTACTGTTTCTAGTCCATTTCCAGCAGCAAAAGTCGAAAATCTGCACCCTGGGGCTCCTACTCGTCGAGTGCAAGAACCTACTCGACGAGTAGGATGAGTTTATGCTTGGACTCGTCGAGTCCCGCCATGGACTCGGCGAGTCCCCTGTGTAGACAGCAAGAAATTCGACTTTTTTCCACTATTTTGCATCAAGTATCAACAAAAAACAGTCACATGCATATAGAGCCTTCAGCATGAATGGACCACCTCACTGGGCCGTCATCTTATCTGGACCGCTCTTTGGGCCTCCGGCTTGACTGGTCCGCCTCGCATTCCTTCAGTTATCTGGACCGCCCTGGTTATCTTGGCCTTCATCATAACGCATGACCGCCTCAACACAGTACACCATCATATATCAATATATACCATAACAATCAATAGCTAGCATATACACATGGTCATACATGTCACACCCCCAAACCAGAACGGCGGAAACGTTCGGGGGCGGAGGACGTCATATTTAGTATCATAACAGTTCATAGTAAGGAAAGTACACACCACCATACATATAAGGTTTCAAAATGTTCACATAATTGTATTTGTTACATGTTCAAAAGATAAGTACATAAACATCTTTCAAAAGAAGTAATTAACGTCAGAGCGTTAATCCCCAAAAGTTGATTTCCAAACCTGCTTAGCGGTTCCCTGAGAATACAAGTTATTTCAAAGAAAAGGTGGCAACAATTAAGTTGGTGAGTTCATAAGCGGTTTTGAGAAAATGTATGCCATTCCAAAGTTCGTACGTTTTCCAAGAAATCCCTTATTTCCTTATTAAAGTATGAAATGCATATGAATGTTCGCGTTGTGAATTGTAAATAGTTGCACCAGGAAAATCCCTTATTTTCCTATTAGTTGATTGTTTTGGATACAGGAAAATCCCTTATTTTCCTAAAGTAAAAGGCAGTCTCTAATGTCCAAGACCGAAAATCGTAAGCAACTGACATACTTGAAAGGTTAAGACATAGTTTTATATAATAAAGCTATAAGAAGATCGCACTTGTTAGATGAAGAATAGTTTTAATAGCTATCCATTCATAAAAGCATAATACCATAATAATTGTCTATCCGGTGAGTTTTATAACCATACTAAACATAATATGCCTGTGGCGACGGTCTTCAGGCGTCGTAACGTTTATGACAAACTGTCACCCAAAGGATTGTAGCTAACAGTCAGGGCGCAGGATCATGACTTCCCGTATAGATCTATACACATTTGACATGCTCTCCAGAAGGGAGACTCTGGTTATAATAGACAGGACTTTAGGTAGTACCTTTGTAACACAAAGGTAGCATTTGAAGATGTAATCGTCTCACGGATTCTCAACTAAGTCTGTATTAAAATAGTAGTTTTGTATGCAATGTTTATCCTCTTTCACAATGTTTGACAAAGCATAAATCATGAGTTCCTTGAATGCATAAAATGGTTTAACAAGAAAGGTTGCTCTTGACATAATGCATTTTGTATAAACGAGGCTATTACTAGTTATAGTTTTGTTTCATACCACAAGGTTAAGTTTGAGCAATAATCTTGCATGTTGAACAGTTTCATTGTATAGATAAGTCTAATACATGCAAAGTATAACAAGAGTTTTTACGTTTTCACTCGGGATCAACCGAGTGTTTACTTGTATTCTCCCCCGAAATGTATTAAAAGTACATTATAAAGTATTTGAAAGTGTATAAAAGGGGGGTATGAACTCACTTTATTGAAGTGGTTGCTTTGAAGTAGTCGAGAGAAGAATCGAGCAGAACTTTGACTAGAGAGAGTTGAAATCTCGGGATACCCGGGGATCTCGGGAGTGTAGAACTTCCTTCGGGACTCGAGTATGAAAAACCAGGGCTTCGGGAAGGCTTCTCGGGGTTATCACGTAGAGTAACGACACTTAGATGGAAAGAGATGAGCACCAAACCCGGCACCCTTAAGCTTCTATTTATAGGGGCTGATTTGGGAACTCACGTCGTGAGTTTTGGATTCTCACGTCGTGAGGCTTAGTCAGCATGATCCTCTTCGACGATTTGACGTGGCTGACACTATGGAACCCATCAGTCACGAGCTCACATCGTGAGCATGGTTCCCTCACGTCGTGAGGCTGAGTCAGCCTCGGGTTTTGTGTCCCGAAGTTGTAAAATCCGTAACTTTCGCGTACGAGCTCCGATTTTGATGTTCTTTATATGCACGTGTAGGTGTGAAAAGGCTCTACAACTCTCGTTTAGACTCCGTCGGCTAATTTTGACTTTATTTTTATTATATTATTTTAACAGGCCGGACCTGGAAAAGTCCGTTTAAATTCCTTAGCTCCTTCATCTGGTGTCCATTTTCATCAGACTTTTTACTGTGGTATTCCTATTGTCGGGGTCTTCAACTTTCGTTTAGGTTGTGTCGGCTAAAGACCGCTCGATCTCTATTTCGAGTTTTTAGCTGTGTACTACTAGGTCAGAAACTTCGAAAATTCATAACTTCCTCATACAAAGTCAGATTTGGGGCGTTCTTTTTATGTATGTTCGCGATTTAAAGATATCTACGACTTTCATTTAGATACCTAAGGCTAAAAAGTATTTTGTTGAAATTTCTCGTTTTATGCTTAACAGCGCTTTACCGGTAGTGTTACGAATCTTTGATTGGTCATAACTCCTTCGTTATAACTCGGATTTTAGTGTTCTTTATATTTTTGGAAACCTTATCACGATATCTACCACATAGTGTACCCAAACAGAGCTTTTTGAACATTTCATTTTCGATGATATTCTTATTACTTTACAAAGAGGTTACAAGACTCGACTTTTAGTCATTATATTGACCTGAAATAACGGGTTGTTACATCATCCCCCCGTTAGAGAGAATTTCGTCCCGAAATTAATTACAGAATAAAAGTTTTAGGGACTAGGGAAGAGATGCGGATACTTCTGTTGCATATGATCTTCTCGCTCCCATGTGAATTCAGGTCCCCGCTTAGCATTCCAGCGGACCTTCACTATTGGTATGCGACTCTGTTTAGTTCGTTTGATTTCCCTATCCATGACCTCGACGGGTTCTTCCACAAAGTTAAGATTTTCGTTAAGTTCGATTTCGTCGAGTGGAATCACCAGAGTTTCGTCGGACAAACACTTTTTCAGGTTAGATATGTGAAACACTGGATGTAATTTGTTAAGCTCGATCGGAAGTTGAAGTCTATAAGCCACTGGACCAATCCTTGAAGTAATTTCGAAGGGTCCAATGTATCTTGGATTTAGTTTTCCACGCTTCCCAAAGCGTATCATGCCCTTCCAGGGTGAGACCTTCAGTAGAACGCGGTCACCAACCTGAAATTCCAAGGGTTTTCGTCTTTTATCGGCATAGCTCTTTTGCCTATCCCTCGAGGCTTTCAGACGTTCTCGAATTTGAACGATCTTTTCAGTTGTTTCTCTAATGATCTCCAGACAAGTGAGAGTGCTATCAGGGACTAGGCCTTTTGCCAACTGCGTGTCGCCTACTTCCGCCCAGCACAGAGCTGATCTGCACTTACGGCCATAAAGGGCTTCAAATGGAGCAGTCTTGATACTAGTATGATAACTGTTGTTATAAGAGAACTCGACTAAAGGTAAGTGAACATCCCACGCTTTACCAAAGTCGATTACACATGCTCGCAACATGTCTTCTAGGGTTTGGATCGTTCTCTCACTCCGCCCGTCAGTTTGTGGGCGATAGGCTGTACTCATGTCAAGCCTAGTTCCCAAAGCTTTCTGCAGCGTCTGCCAGAACCTTGAAGTGAATCTACTGTCTCGGTCCGAGATGATAGATATTGGTACTCCATGAAGTCGCACGATCTCTCGGATGTAGGTTCTTGTTAGTTTCTCCATCTTATCGGTCTCCTTGATAGGCAAGAAGTGGGCAGATTTGGTTAACCTGTCGACGATCACCCAAATGGTATCGTCACCACCCTGCGTCTTGGGTAGTTTGGTTATGAAGTCCATGGAAATCTGCTCCCACTTCCACTCAGGTATTTCGGGTTGATGGAGTAGTCCTGAGGGTTTCTGATGTTCTACTTTGATCTTGGCGCAAGTCAAGCACTTGCCCACATAGGTAGCAATTTCTGCTTTCATGTTTGGCCACCAGTAGAGTTGCTTGAGATCCAGGTACATCTTATCTGAACCTGGGTGTACGGAGTATGGGGTCTTGTGTGCTTCGTTCATAATTATCTCTCTGAACCCACCAAACTTTGGTGTCCAGATTCGGTTCATGAGGTAGCACACTCCGTCACTCTTGATCTCTAGATTCTTGTCCATCCCTCTAAGGGTTTCACCTGTCATGTTTTCGGGTTTCAAGGCTTCTATTTGAGCTTCCTTGATTTGTGTTGACAGATGCGAATGGATCGACATGGTTAATGACTTCACTCTTCGACCAGAGTATTCCTTACGATTAAGGGCATCAGCCACTACATTCGCCTTTCCCGGATGGTAACGAATCTCACATTCGTAGTCGTTGAGCAATTCGACCCAACGTCGTTGGCTCATGTTTAACTCCTTTTGGTCGAATATATATTGAAGGCTCTTGTGGTCTGTGAAGATGGTGCACTTGGTACCGTATAGGTAGTGCCTCCAGATTTTGAGAGCGAAGACCACAGCTCCATGTTCTAAGTCATGAGTGGTGTAGTTGACTTCATGTGTTTTCAGTTGTCATGAGGCATATGCAATAACCTTTCCTCGCTGCATTAGCACACAGCCCAACCCTTGATTCGAAGCATCACAATACACCACAAAATCTTCGATCCCCTCTGAAAGATAAAGAATGGGTGCACTGCATAGGGCCTGTTTCAGAGTCTGAAATGCAGCATCTTGCTTTTCTCCCCAGTTGTAGGGCACACCTTTCTGAGTTAGGGAGGTAAGAGGCTTTGCGATGCTGGAGAAGTTCTGAATGAAACTTCGATAATAACCAGCAAGGCCTAGAAATTGGCGAATCTCCGTTGGTGTAGTTGGTGCAGACCAATTTTTGATAGCCTTGATTTTAGATGGGTCCACGTGGATTCCTTCTTCGCTGACCACGTGACCTAGGAAGTCCACCTTCCTAATCCAAAACTCGCATTTTGAGAACTTCGCATAAAGTCTCTCAGTTCGTAATGTCTCTAAGACTTGTCTCAGATGTTGGCGATGCTCTTCTTTACTCTTTGAATAAATGAGTATGTCATCTATGAATACTATTACAAATTTATCCAAGAATGGACGACATACCCGATTCATTAAGTCCATGAATACGACAGGGGTATTGGTTAGTCCAAACGGCATCATTACAAACTCGTAATGCCCGTATCTTGTTCGGAAGGCCGTCTTGGGAATATCACTCTCCAGGACTCGCAGCTGGTGATATCCCGATCTCAGATCGATCTTGGAGAAGTAGTTGGCTCCTTGGAGTTGGTCGAATAAGTCGTCGATTCGTGGTAGGGGATATCGGTTCTTGATGGTAAGTTTGTTGAGCTCTCGGTAGTCGATGCACATCCTAAATGATCCATCCTTCTTTTTCACAAACAACACTGGTGCTCCCCAAGGCGAGAAGCTCGGCCTGATGAATCCTTTGCTGAGTAGCTCATTCAGTTGGCTGGATAGCTCCTGCATCTCCACTGGGGCTAATCGATAGGGCGCTTTGGCTACTGGGGTAGCTTCGGGAATCAGATCGACTCTGAATTCGACTTGTCTCGCGGGTGGTATTCCTGGAATATCTTCGGGAAAAACATCGGGAAACTCGCATACGTCAGGCACGCTCTTGATGTCCTGGACTTCGCGTTTCACATCCACAATATGTGCTAAAAACGCATGGCATTCCTTGCGTAGGCACTTCTGAGCTTGGATACACGATATAATATGAAGAGTGGTACTGGGTTTGTCGCCATAGATTATGAGGGTTTCGCCGGTTGGCAGATTAAGGCGAACGGCCTTATCATAACATAAAATGTTCGCACGATGAGAACTCAGCCAGTCCATGCCTATGATGACATCGAAACTCTTAATCGAGAATTGCATGAGGCTGATTGGAAAGGGGTTATCGTTTAGAGTTAGGGTACAGTTTAAGTATATCTCCTTAGTGCCCTCGGTTTTACCGTTGGCCATTTCTACTAAAAACAGTTCACTTAATGATTGGGGCATTTGTTTCAGCAGACCTTTAAATTTATGACTCACAAAACTCCTCTCCGCTCCACTATCAAACAAAATGCATGCATACGAGTTATCGAGAAGAAATGTACCCGTAACAACAATGGGGTCTGCAACGACTTCATCCTGTCCCATTGCGAACACTCGGACCCTTCCGTCGGTATTCCTGTTGTTTGCCTTCGGGCAGTCCCTGCGGTAGTGTCTCGTGGCTCCGCACTCAAAGCATGCGCGACTTACTCCGGCATTAGCAGTGGGGGCGGCTTGTTGGGCTGGCTCCTTGCAGAAGCGGACCGTATGCCCCTTCTTATTGCACCTGGTGCATTGGAAGTCACTGCAAGGACCGTGGTGGTGGAAGTTGCATTGGTTGCACTTCGGAAATCTCCCATTGTATGAACTTGTGGGTGCAGTGGTGGCAGGAACAGTAACTGCATGAGCCGCTACCACTTGTTGTTTCTTGGGGTTCCCCTGTAGGTTTTGTCCCCTTCTTTTGTTCCAAGGCCTTCCCTGACCCTGTACCTCCTTTGATGGGTTTGCAGTAGCTGCAACAGTACCCTGTTTGACCCCGTGGTCGATGAGTCGCTGAGCCAGGCGCTTAGTGCTGTTGAAAGTGATAGGGTTGGAGGCCAAGACGTGACCTTGAATCTGGGGTGACAACCCCCAAATGTACCTCTCAACCTTTTGCGGTTCTGGGTTGACCATGGGAGGGCACAAGGCAGCAAGGTCGCTGAACCTGGCCGTGTAGGCTACTAGGTCAGACCCAGTCATCTTCAGATTCCAGAGCTCCTGCTCTAGCTTTTGTATCTCGCCCCTTGGGCAGTATTCTTCCAGTAGTAGGACTTTCAAGTCCTCCCAACTTATGGCGTTGGCGACAGTGAGAGTCACGGACTTCACATGGCTTTTCCACCAGGTGAGGGCTCGATCAGTGAGGGTGCAAGCGGCGAACTTGACTTTGCTCGCTTCTTGACAAGAGCAGATCTCAAAGACCGTTTCGGTCTTTTCGAACCATTGCATCAGTGCAATGACTCCCCCTGTGCCATTAAAAGTTTTTGGCTTTGCGTTGGAGAACTCCTTGTAAGTACATTACCTTACTTGACCATGACCAGTGCCATGGTTGGAATGATTCGTATTGCTTCCTGTCCCTCCATTTCCGTTGGAGTTTATTTGCGAGAGGGCGGCGGTTACTGCTGCTGTGATAGCAGCCTGGACCATGGTCGGATCATAAGTTGGTGGTGGAGGTGGTGGTGGTACCGTGCCCGGCCTGGGTCTTAGGTTTGGAAGAGGAGGCATCGCGCTGCCAAGACATAAGAATGAAAGATTATTAGTTTTGGTGGTTGAGGGTTGAATGATAATGAGTTAACTATCCTTAATAGTTTACGGATTTGGTTTGACCTACACAGGGCTTTGAGTTTGATTCACAAAATGGAGTTTGAATAGCAATAGATAAACTCATGAACCTGGATGAAATGCACAGGACTAACACACGAAAGAGATATGCCCAATATATATTAAACATATGGTTGCGTTACATCCAAAGTTAGTACAAAATTGACCTTTCTAAAGGTCTCCGATTACAGAAAGTTAAAGAAAGTACAACTTTTAGCCGATGGTCCTATTCTATATCAAAATTTTGGGGGTTAGGCGAGTACTACTCGCGGCGCGGATTGCGCTTGGAGCTCGATTCCGCATCCGATTGCTTAGCTCCCATGAGACGCCTGTCAAAGGCAGCCTGTTGCTCCCTCAAATCCCTCATTTCGGAGAGAGCTGCAGTCATTTGCTCTTGGAGAGAGTAGGTGTGGAGTTGAGCATTCCTTTGTAGCATGTCAAGGCGTCGGATATCAGCTGCGTTATCCTCCATCTTTATGTCAACCTCGTGAATCCGGTTTGCCTGGACTCCGGATTGATAAGCCAGATTGGCAAGTTTGCCTACCATAACTGGGAGTGCTCGATCAGCTGAACTTCCTCCGCTGACATCGTAGAAGTCCCGACACATACCGTAAGGAGGACGCAATCCTTGCTGCTGACTTCAATGGTGGATGTGGCTTCCCCAGACGGGAGTTGGTCCTTGAAATCCCATCCTGAAAGGAGGTCGAACGGATGGAGTTCGGACGGCTGGCGGATTGATTACCTCAGGCTCTGAGGCTGAGCTATCCGAGTCTTCTTCTTCCTCGTCTTCCATGGGTTCTTCCTCGGGGTCGTCTTCAATCCATCCCCCATTACCTTGGTTGGGGTAGTAGGGGTCTCCGGGTAGATGGAATCCAGCCATTGAGTCTATACGAGAATAGGGTTAAGAATTTACTATAAGCTAAAGCATGTAAAATTTACCCTTAAGTTTGACGGTCGAAGATACCCAAATACTCCCATAGTATTCTTAATGATATGCTCTTGGTAAGTTTTAAATTTTTTGTCCACTGCAGACACTCCTTGGCATACGTTAGTCGGCTCTTGGACAAATATAGTTGATCAGGCTATATTCATCCCAGTTCCGATTACATGTCCCAAGGCACACCTGCACTGCACAATTTATTTATAATACTTCTATATTGATCTATTTTTGACACTGTTATTAATATGAAATGAATGCATGCCTACTTTACAAAAGAATTAAATAGATTTAATTTTTAAAAGTATGACTCTTACTCAGAGTGTTTTTGCCCAGTTGTGTTTATAGTTGTATACCAATAATGGTTTTGATATACTTAATTCACTATAAACAAAGCTCTGATACCAATCTGTCACACCCCCAAACCAGAACGGCGGAAACGTTCGGGGGCGGAGGACGTCATATTTAGTATCATAACAGTTCATAGTAAGGAAAGTACACACCACCATACATATAAGGTTTCAAAATGTTTACATAATTGTATTTGTTACATGTTCAAAAGATAAGTACATAAACATCTTTCAAAAGAAGTAATTAACGTCAGAGCGTTAATCCCCAAAAGTTGATTTCCAAACCTGCTTAGCGGTTCCCTGAGAATACAAGTTATTTCAAAGAAAAGGTGTCAACAATTAAGTTGGTGAGTTCATAAGCGGTTTTGAGAAAATGTATGTCATTCCAAAGTTCGTACGTTTTCCAAGAAATCCCTTATTTCCTTATTAAAGTGTGAAATGCATATGAATGTTCGCGTTGTGAATTGTAAATAGTTGCACCAGGAAAATCCCTTATTTTCCTATTAGTTGATTGTTTTGGATACAGGAAAATCCCTTATTTTCCTAAAGTAAAAGGCAGTCTCTAATGTCCAAGACCGAAAATCGTAAGCAACTGACATACTTGAAAGGTTAAGACATAGTTTTATATAATAAAGCTATAAGAAGATCGCACTTGTTAGATGAAGAATAGTTTTAATAGCTATCCATTCATAAAAGCAGAATACCATAATAATTGTCTATCCGGTGAGTTTTATAATCATACTAAACATAATATGCCTGTGGCGACGGTCTTCAGGCGTCGTAACGTTTATGACAAACTGTCACCCAAAGGACTGTAGCTAACAGTCAAGGCGCGGGATCATGACTTCCCGTATAGATCTATACACATTTGACATGCTCTCCAGACGGGAGACTCTGGTTATAATAGACAGGACTTTAGGTAGTACCTTTGTAACACAAAGGTAGCATTTGAAGATGTAATCGTCTCACAGATTCTCAACTAAGTCTGTATTAAAATAGTAGTTTTGTATGCAATGTTTATCCTCTTTCACAATGTTTGACAAAGCATAAATCATGAGTTCCTTGAATGCATAAAATGGTTTAACAAGAAAGGTTGCTCTTGACATAATGCATTTTGTATAAACGAGGCTATTACTAGTTATAGTTTTGTTTCATACCACAAGGTTAAGTTTGAGCAATAGTCTTGCATGTTGAACAGTTTTATTGTATAGATAAGTGTAATACATGCAAAGTATAACAAGAGTTTTTACGTTTTCACTCGGGATCAACCGAGTGTTTACTTGTATTCTCGCCCGAAATGTATTAAAAGTACATTATAAAGTATTTGAAAGTGTATAAAAGGGGGGTATGAACTCACTTGATTGAAGTGGTTGCTTTGAAGTAGTCGAGAGAGGAATCGAGCACAACTTTGACTAGAGAGAGTTGAATTCCCGGGATTCCCGGGGATCTCGGGAGTGTAGAACTTCCTTCGGGACTCGAGTATGAAAAACCAGGGCTTCGGGAAGGCTTCTCGGGGTTATCACGTAGAGTAACGACACTTAGATGGAAAGAGATGAGCACCAAACCCGGCACCCTTAAGCTTCTATTTATAGGGGCTGATTTGGGAACTCACGTCGTGAGTTTTGGATTCTCACGTCGTGAGGCTTAGTCAGCATGATCCTCTTCGACGATTTGACATGGCTGACACTATGGAACCCATCAGTCACGAGCTCACATCGTGAGCATGGTTCCCTCACGTCGTGAGGCTGAGTCAGCCTCGGGTTTTGTGTCCCGAAGTTGTAAAATCCGTAACTTTCGTGTACGAGCTCTGATTTCGACGTTCTTTATATGCACGTATAGGTGTGAAAAGGCTCTACAACTCTCGTTTAGACTCTGTCGGCTAATTTTGACTTTATTTTTATTATATTATTTTTAACAGGCCGGACCTGGAAAAGTCCGTTTAAATTCCTTAGCTCCTTCATCTGGTGTCCATTTTCATCAGACTTTTTACTGTGGTATTCCTATTGTCGGGGTCTTCAACTTTCGTTTAGGTTGTGTCGGCTAAAGACCGCTCGATCTCTATTTCGAGTTTTTAGCTGTGTACTGCTAGGTCAGAAACTTCGAAAATTCATAATTTCCTCATACGAAGTCAGATTTGGGGCGTTCTTTTTATGTATGTTCGCGGTTTAAAGATATCTACGACTTTCATTTAGATACCTAAGGCTAAAAAATATTTTGTTGAAATTTCTCGTTTTATGCTTAACAGCACTTTACCGGTAGTGTTACGAATCTTTGATTGGTCATAACTCCTTCGTTATAACTCGGATTTTAGTGTTCTTTGTATTTTTGGAAACCTTATCACGATATCTACCACATAGTGTACCCAAACATAGCTTTTTGAACATTTCATTTTCGATGATATTCTTATTACTTTACAAAGAGGTTACAAGACTCGACTTTTAGTCATTATATTGACCTGAAATAACGGGTTGTTACAATACAGATCTAAGAGATCACTACAACATAGCAACATCCTATATACCAATATACATATCTAACAGATCACTACAGCATATGTGACAACCCGAAACGTTTTCCGTTTCCGTTATACGACTTTCGTTAATAAAATTTCAATTTTATTAAGTGTCCGTCAAACTTCTTGGTTTGAAAAATCATCTATCTTTATATAATTAAATTATATACGAGTCGGAACCAAAAATCGTGCGAAAAACACGAATCTTCTTGAAAAATCAATCGATTTTCGGCCTGACTGAGTTTACGGCCGTAAACCCGTGTACGACCATACATTCGTTTACGGCCAGCGTCTGGTGGACCCCACCACCGACCACGAAAACCCCTATAAATATGAGACCCTACCCCTCATTTACACTTTTCTGGATGAACACTCTCTCCTTCTCTCTTTAGACTCTTGACCGTACACCCCAAAAACACCCTCATTCTTCCGAGAATCATCAAAAATCACCGTTGGGAGTCATTTCGGAGCATCTAGAACACGTTTTTCATCGAATCCAACAACCTTGTTTTTGAGTGTACGGCCGTACACCCTTCAAATCTGCAAATATTCATTGACCGCACAACAGTTTACGCCCGTACACACTTCAAACCTTCAAAGGTTGTACACCCTTCAAGAGACAGTTCACGGCCGTACACCTGTTCACGGCCGTACACCTGTTCACGACCGTAAACCCCCATTCACGGCTGTACACACTTCCTAAGTGGTGCTTTAGACTGAAAACCCACTTTCCTTGATTCAATCAAGTCCTGGTAACATTCCTTAACCGAAAGCACGTGTTTTTCTAACAGTTTATCTAACGAAATCGTTAATTTAGATACATATATGTATTTAATTGTTATTAGGATTTCGTTAAGTGCCAAACTACAACTCGAGGGTCTTCATTCCGGTTCGTTGACTCGACACTTTTGCACAACTAAGAGTGAGTTCATACCCCTACGCTTTTATGATTTTTAATGTTTTCAGGGGGGGGGGGGGAATACAAGCCAAACATAAATGATTTTAACAAGTTTAAAAGTTATGCAATTGATACAGTCAAACGATTTCCATGTTTTATAAAATATTTAGATATTTTATCCCTTTTGTACTATGTTTAGCATAAGGGACACGTTTATCTTGGAAACCTAATTGCATAGTTTTCGAAATAATTTACAAACCAAGTACATAACATTTCAACCAAACTATAATAGGTATAGTTTGGGGAATTCAATACATAGCTCTTACTGATTCAGATTACATACATAGGTAAACATATAAACTATGACATATTTAGTTTATGATATACATTACTACAAGAGTTCATCATTTAATAATTATTTAAGTATAATTATTACCATATACATTATACAATGGATTCAAATACAAGAGACCACTACAAAAACTAGATTACACAAAACTGTGAGACTCTACTTCAAAACTATACCCTTAGCTGTACTAAATTAAATCCTATCATAGTATAACCAGAGTCTCCTGGAGCGAGAGCGTGAGATTTGTGAATAGATCTATTCGGGACTGACAATCCCACACCTAAACTGCTATCTACAATTTGGCAGGCATGCCTGGGGTGACAAATGTCATTTAACCGACACTTGAAGAACATCGTAAAGGTCACTATGTCATATCAAGCATAATTATACGACTCACAATAGTATAATCTAACCATTTGTTTACGAGATTCCATTCTTCATTTGTTTTATTTTAAGTAATGAAACTACTATACATATTGGTGGTAGCCAGGGTTTTTAAACAGAACATACTATACATACCGGTGGTAGTCAGGGTTTTCAAACAGAACATACTATACATACTAGTGGTAGTCAGGGTTTCATACAGAACATACCATACAAAGGTTTTTGTACAAGAATACACACATACTACAATTGATAGTAACCAGACATGCAAACTAACGTTTTTCCTATACTACAACATGATACAGTAACAAACATTCATAGTTAATTCTATAACTCCTTAGTTTAGGCATCAGGGCTACGTATGGAGAATATTCGATAGACTGTGGAATGTGTGGTTTCTGCCTCATTTCCTGATCCTTGTTTGGTTGTGGGCTTAGGGAGGATCCACATAATCAACTGTTTGTTCGATATTGGTTTATACATGGCTAGCATGAACTAAGTGGTCATAGGTGGAACTGATATTATCACACTTTTACTAAAGAAAATATTTGATTTTCTTGGAAACATGCGAACATTTTTACAAAGTCATCAACAAGTTTTCATTACAAAAATATCGCTTATGAACTCACCAGCTTTATGCTGATACTCTTTCAAAACTGCTTGTATTCTCAGGAAATCAGTAGACAGGTACCTCATGGAGTTTTGAGAAGACGGACCGTATAGAGTCACGTTTTTTAATTTTTCTATGCTTTTAAAGTGTAATGGTTGTGTTTACTTAATGTAATGGTTGTGTTTACTTTGATTACTATAATGCAATGGTTGTGATACTATACATGACGTCATCCACCCCCAAACGTTTCCGCCGTTCCGGTTTGGGGGTGTGACAGATTGGTATCAGAGCTCTTATTTATAGTGAACTAAGTATATCGAACCTTACATGGTATACAACTATAAACACTAAGGGGACGAAGTGCTCTGAACTAAAAGTATTCTTTTAAAATATAAGTATTTTATAAGAAGTATACAAGTATACATAAGTACCAGAAACAATATCATGAGTAGAACAAAACAAAAGTATTTGGATGTTGGACACTGTGGTTAAACCTGGATAGTTATGTAATCATGTGTGGGATCAATATAGCCTGATCAACTATATTTATTTGAGACATGACCAACATGTGTCTGGGAGTGATCATGATGTTGCAACAAGCCTAAAACTTACCAAGCTATATACGTCAAGATTTCGATAGAACAAAGCATACAACTTAAAATACTACAGGAGTATTTTAGCTAGAGCCGAATACAGTGTAGAGGTTCATTCCAAGTTGTTAGGGTCGAAATGTTGTAATAGTCGAAGTTTGTATTTAGGGTCTTCGAACATTTATATAATGTATTTTACTAGGGCATAATATTCGAAGCTTCATGTTTAGTCCTTAGTATATTTTTTGTATGCTTTTCTCTTCTATAAATAGGAGTGGTTACTAGTGTCTTAGTAACGAAGTCTTTACAGAATATTCATTGTACTCTGTAAAATTTGCAAAAGCGTAATAGAGCCAAACAGATCATATTTACATCGGTGTTCAAATCTTTCAATTCTACTTTGAATTTACTCTCTAATTCGTTCAATACTTGATTCATTGTCTCATCAATTGGTATCAGAGCAGGAATCATATCTCTGATCTGATTTTTACTTTGTTCAAAAGGTTTTTGAGTCAACTTTTTGATTCAAAAGTTTCCGCACTTTTTGAAAGTGAAAAATTGTTTAGATCTAAGTATGTGATTCGATTCTGCACTTAATTCATTTAATCGAGTATTCTAAGAGTGATTGTGATTTGAATCATACAGTTTGTTGTCAAATTCTCAAAGTTTCTTAAAAAATTCTCAAGGATCTATTCCGTACAACAATGGCGTCATTCAATCTGAATTCCATGACTTCATTTTCTCATCTTCTAGGATCATCCACCAAAATTCCTATGCTCATCCCTGAGTATTACGATCAGTGGGCTGATCGTATGCAGGATTATCTCAATGGATTGGATGAAGAACTGTGGAATTGCATTTCTGGCAATCTCAATCCACCATCGAATGTTCAACCAATTGGTTCTTCCTCTGGAAACTCTGAAGTTGAAAATCAATCTGATCGTCTGAAAACACTAAGGGGACGAAGTGCTCTGAACTAAAAGTATTCTTTTAAAATATAAGTATTTTATAAGAAGTATACAAGTATACATAAGTACCAGAAACAATATCATGAGTAGAACAAAACAAAAGTATTTGGATGTTGGACACTGTGGTTAAACCTGGATAGTTATGTAATCATGTGTGGGATCAATATAGCCTGATCAACTATATTTATTTGAGACATGACCAACATGTGTCTGGGAGTGATCATGGTGTTGCAACAAGCCTAAAACTTACCAAGCTATATACGTCAAGATTTCGATAGAACAAAGCATACAACTTAAAATACTACAGGAGTATTTTAGCTAGAGCCGAATACAGTGTAGAGGTTCATTCCAAGTTGTTAGGGTCGAAATGTTGTAATAGTCGAAGTTTGTATTTAGGGTCTTCGAACATTTATATAATGTATTTTACTAGGGCATAATATTCGAAGCTTCATGTTTAGTCCTTAGTATATTTTTTGTATGCTTTTCTCTTCTATAAATAGGAGTGGTTACTAGTGTCTTAGTAACGAAGTCTTTACAGAATATTCATTGTACTCTGTAAAATTTGCAAAAGCGTAATAGAGCCAAACAGATCATATTTACATCGGTGTTCAAATCTTTCAATTCTACTTTGAATTTACTCTCTAATTCGTTCAATACTTGATTCATTGTCTCATCAATTGGTATCAGAGCAGGAATCATATCTCTGATCTAATTTTTACTTTGTTCAAAAGGTTTTTGAGTCAACTTTTTGATTCAAAAGTTTCCGCACTTTTTGAAAGTGAAAAATTGTTTAGATCTAAGTATGTGATTCGATTCTGCACTTAATTCATTTAATCGAGTATTCTAAGAGTGATTGTGATTTGAATCATACAGTTTGTTGTCAAATTCTCAAAGTTTCTTAAAAAATTCTCAAGGATCTATTCCGTACAACAATGGCGTCATTCAATCTGAATTCCATGACTTCATTTTCTCATCTTCTAGGATCATCCACCAAAATTCCTATGCTCATCCCTGAGTATTACGATCAGTGGGCTGATCGTATGCAGGATTATCTCAATGGATTGGATGAAGAACTGTGGAATTGCATTTCTGGCAATCTCAATCCACCATCGAATGTTCAACCAATTGGTTCTTCCTCTGGAAACTCTGAAGTTGAAAATCAATCTGATCGTCTGAAAAAACAAGAGAAAAGGTGTATAAGAGAGCTAAGAGGAGCTTTGCCTCCAGTTGTTTACAACTACGTGAGGAGTTGTACAACTACAAAGGAAATCTGGAACAATCTCAAGGAAAAATTTCAGGGAAGTGAGAAGACGAAAGTTAATTCTGTGAAGCAATGTTTAGTGGAGCTGAAGGACTTCAGACAGAAAGATGGTGAAACAATTGAAGTTTATTACGATCGTCTTAATGAATTGATATATCGATGCAATCGATATGGTATCACTAGATCAGCCATGGAATTCAATCTGATATTTGTTATGGGACTTCGAAAGGAATGGCGTAGTGTGAGCATGATGGTGAAGAATCAACAGAGCTTTAATGCGTCAACATTGAATGACTTGTACAACCAACTTAAGACTCATGAAAGCGAAGTGAACGAAATAGCTGAAGAATCGAAGGCTATGTTGGGAGGTCCACTAGCTTTGGTTTCGAAGATCTCTGAAAAAGATGCTGAGAAAGATGCTTCGGATGAAGATGAAGGGTTCATCATGAACTCGGATGATGAGGCAGTTGCCTTTTATTCAAACAATCGTGTGAAAAAGTTCTTCAAAAAGCCTTTCAATCCGAAGGCAAAGTCGTCTGAGACAAAAGGGAACTTTCTGAGTAAAAGTGCTGGGGAAGAGAAAAAGAAAGATGAGATGAAAGATTCGAAGTCTGTTGAGGGAAAGTCTGAGAAGAAGCTAAAGGGAGATGCTGGGATTGATTGTCATTATTGCAATGGTGCTAATCACCTTGCTAATGATTGTATGCTTCGAAAGAAGGATGAGAGAAAGAATAAGGTCAAGGATGAGGCGTACTATGCTGAACAGTTGGAGGAGGTTCGTGCGAAAGCCAAGAATTTGTCTCTGGTTGCAAAGGATGCGAATGAGGATGAAGATGGTACTTATCAAATCTGGTCATCTGGATCAGATGATGAGGAAATGCGAAATCCAACCCATGGAGCTATGTTTGCAAAAATGGAGGAAGAATCAGAGGAGGAAACATACGAAGTGCATGGAAGATGCTTCGTATCAAAAGCTGCTGACAAATCACCAATGACCACAAAGGTACGAAACATTCTTGAATCTTTTAATATTCCAGTACATGCTTATAATTCTGAATTAGTATCTTTTGATGAAACTGTTACTTATTTTGATTCGATTGTGGTATCTGCTAGCAATGAGGCTAAGAAGCTGTCAATGCAAATGCTAGAGACATAGAAGAAATTAGATTCGAAAATCACTAAGATAGATTGTCTAGAACTTCAAATAACGAATATCATGGTTGATAGGGACAATTTATCTAGTGATAATAAACTGTTGTTAGCACAAAGAAACATTTACTGTAATGCTGCTAAAAGATTATATGGGAAAATAACTGAACTTCATCATTCATGCGAAATCAGTAAAGAACAACATAGAAAATTGCTGCCATTTTTAGCTTATGAAAGAGCTAAGGTAGATAACATTTCGTATGACTGTGAAAAAGAAATAGCTGATTTTGACAAAGTTCCGAATGACAAGTATAGATATGGAATTGTCAAAGTTGATGAATGTCTTGATTCGAATGATTTAGTTAACATTGTAAATGATACTTTGACTAAATATGAACAAATTCACATTTTGAAAAAGACTGAGAATTCATCATCTGATTCTCAATCTAATTTTGCTGATATTGAAGATAATTCTGACAATATTAGTGAAATTAGTGAGCTTGAAGATGTTGATTGTTCTCAATTGTCTATTGTTAATGTTTCTTTGAATTCTAAAGGGAAAGAAAAAGTTAAGAATTTGATAGTTGAGAAAGAAACTGATATTCCCACAACTTCGAAAGTTAGTGAAATAAACTTCGTGGATCTCAAAGATTACCAAACTGATGATAGTGATGATGAAGATGTAGAGAAAGTTTCGAAAGAAAAGAAATCTTAAAAGAAAGAAGTAATTCCACGAATAGTTGTTGACCAAGTGTATGGTGATACACAAAAGTTCGAAAAAGTGATGAATGAAAAAGGTGAACATTATCTTGAAACAAACACGGTGGTTTTTCCAAATTTCAAATGCACAGATAATGTCATTTTTCCGAATCAAGTTTTCGTAACTATCGGAAATGTTGAGAATATCAAACCAGAGTTCAAGAAGATGGTTGAGGAGGATAATTCAAAAACAACTGAGGAAGGTTTTTTCGCAAATCAAAACACAGTTGAAAACAACTTAACAAAGAATTCATATATTTTTCAACGACAAAAACCACAAAAACAATGGGTTGAAAAAGAGAAAGTAATTCTTGTTGAAAAGGAAAATGAAAAAGTTGTCAAATTAAACTCTAAAGAATATAAAGATCAAATTGACAAATTTTCGAAGGAAAACAACATTTCAAAAAGACAAGCACGAAAGAAAATATTTTGGCAAAATATTGAGTCTCAAACGATGTCTGAATCACAATCCATCAAAAAGGTTTTCAAAGTTAAAAATGATTCTTTTTCAAAAACTCAACAATCATCTCAATCAAATCAAACAAGGTCTGAAGTACATAAGCAAACAAAGTTTTCGAAAGTTTCTGAAACTAACAAAACAAGAGATTTTTCAGAAAGATCCAATTCAAATCAAAAAGTTTTTCAACGTCAACATTTTAAATCAAAAATTAATACATCCTATGCTTACTCTTATGTTACCAAACCCAAAGTTGATTTTGTACCTCAAAAGCCAAATTTTCCTAATTACACAAAGAAAGAAACTATGAGGATGTCACGGGGAAAAGGAATGACTTCAAGGAAGAACATTGATCATTGGTTTGACGGAAGAGGAAAAATGTATCAGTCAAATAAATATTCAAAGAGCAAATTCATGAAGCATACGAAAAGTATGTCAATACTTTTTCGAATGGCAGCTCATCATCTAAGGATTCGAATATCTCAGTCAAAACATGGAGACCTGTCACAAAAGCGAAGACTGTTCAATCACAAACTCAAGATGCGAAGGGAAAAGTCAGTGAACATTCAAAACTATCAACACTTATGTTTCAGTTCCTTTAGATGATGAAGTAAACTTAATTAATAGTCTCAAAACCAAAGTTTGTGATTAGGTTAAAAGTTCTTCATTTCACTCGAAATTGAAATCTAATTTCCAAGGACCCAAAAAGCCTTGGGTACCTAAAATTTTTCATTGATTACAGGTATTGTGTGACGAGCAATATGATAACAAATGGTACATTGATAGTGGTTGCTCTCGTCACATGACTGGAAAGAAGGAGAATTTAAGAGATTTTCGAAGTCTCAAAAATGCTGGAGTAGTAAAGTTTGGGAACAATCAAAAGTGTCAAGTCATGGGATATGGAAAAATTACAAATGGAAAATTCACAGTGAATCGTGTTGCATATGTTGAAGGTCTTCAACATAACTTGATTAGTGTTTCTCAACTTGTTGTGGGCACTGGCAATCAAGTTCTTTTCAACGAAGAAGGAAGTGTTATTTCGAATGTTAACACAAACGAAATATTACTGAAATCTAAAAGGAAAGGTGACATGTTCACTTTGGACATCAATCCAATTGTAGGCAAACCAGCAGTATGTCTTCTTTCGAAAGCTACATCTGATTTAAGCTGGTTATGGCATCGAAGACTTTCACATCTCAACTTACGAAACATAAATAAACTTGTGGTACAAGATCTGGTAAGAGGTTTACCTATACTTAAATTTGACAATGATTATTTATGTGCAGCTTGTGAAGTTGGAAAGCAACATAAACAAGGTCATCCAATCACAATTGATTCGAAAATTGTTGCACCTCTTGAGTTGATACATATTGATTTGTGTGGTCCTTCGACTGTTTCAACTCTCAACAATAAACGGTACATTTTAGTTATTGTCGACGATTTTTCCAGATTTACGTGGGTTTATTTTCTCAGGCTCAAATCTGAAGTTGCACAAATTATGATTGACTTTATCAAAAAGATAGAAACCACGTTGAAGAAGATTGTTAGAAAAATCAAGAGTGATCATGGAACTGAATTTAAGAACAAAGTTCTTGATTCATTTTTGGTGGACAAAGGAATTTCGCATAATTTTTCATCACCATATACACCACAACAAAATGGTGTTGTAGAACGAAGGAATCGCTCATTATGCGAAGCAGCAAGAACCATGTTGACATATGCGAATTTACCTCAATATCTATGGGCTGAAGCTGTTTCAACTGCATGTTTTACTCAAAACAGATCGTTCATTCATCGTCGATTTAATATTACACCATACGAAATTCTGAATAATCGTAAACCTAATGTGAAGTTTTTTCATGTTCTCGGATGTAGGTGTTTTATTATGAATCTCAAGGATCATCTTTCGAAGTTTCAAGCAAAAGCTGATGAAGGAATTTTTCTTGGATATTCGCACAATTCAGTGGCATATCGAGTGTTAAATAAGCGAACACGAAAAGTGGAAGAAACGTTCAATCTCACATTCGATGATTATTATGTTAAATCAAATGAGCATAGATTTATGAATCATCCAATTTTAGAAGAAACACAAATTGAAACTGAATCTATACAAATGGATGATATTGATTATGATTTGATTTTTGGAATTTCAGATCATGCAGTTGATGCTGAAGTTCATGCTCCTGATAATCACATACCAGAATTTTCAAAACTTACTGATGATTCACCATCGACTCCTCAAGAAGGCGAAACTATGAGTGATAGTCCACTGGAGGGGGAGCAATTGGATTCGAATACTTTAGATGATGAAGAGCATTCTTTCGTGGGGGAGAAAGAACAATTGAATGCTGAAATTGAGGGGGAGCATGTTGTTGAGGGGGAGCATAATGTTGATGATACTTGTTCGAATGCAAGCTCAGAAAATGATGAAATATACAAAGATGCCCCTTTGGAATTTGATCCAGCATATCCACCCATGGAAAAATGGACAAGAGACCATCCGAAGGATCAAGTTAGTGGGAATCCACAAGAGGGAGTTCTGACAAGAGCTCAAATTCGTGCAAAGAATGAGGTATTGAATACTTATCAAGAATTTTGCATGTTTAATGTTTTCATCTCTAAAATTGAACCAAAAACAATTAAGAATGCAATGGAACACTTAGATTGGGTTGTGGCAATGCAATCGGAGTTGTCTGAATTTGAACGAAACAAGGTTTGGAGATTAATTCGTAAACCTGAAAATGTTTCGATTGTCGGGTTAAAATGGATTTTTAAAAATAAAACCGACAAAGATGGAAACATTATTCGAAATAAAGCCAGACTTGTTGTAAAAGGATATTCACAACAAGAAGGAATCGACTATGAAGAAACTTTTGCCCCTGTCGCAAGACTCGAGGCGGTTCAAATATTTTTGGCTTATGCAGCTCACAAAGATTTTGATGTTTATCAAATGGACGTGAAATGTGCATTTCTTAATGGAGAGCTTGAAGAAACAGTTTATGTGGAGCAACCCCCAGGTTTTATTAACGAAGAATATCCTAATCATGTTTATGTTTTAGATAAGGCAGTTTATGGTCTGAAACAAGCACCAAGAGCATGGTATGCAACACTTACATCATTTTTGAAACAATCTAAATTTAAACAAGGATCAGTTGATCCCACATTATTTCGAAAGAAAGTGGGGAATCATCTAATGCTTGTTCAAATTTATGTTGATGATATTATTTTTGGCTCGACTGACCCTGCTTTGTCTAGAGAATTCGAAGATTTGATGAAAAGCAAATTTGAAATGAGCATGATGGGAAAAATCAATAATTTCCTTGGATTGAATATTCGTCAAAACAGAGAAGGGATTTTCATTAATCAGGAAAAATATACGAAAAATCTGTTAGAAAAGTTTGGATTGACGAATAGCACAAAGCTTCGTGTACCAATGGCAACAGGCATAAAGCTAACACCATCGTTGGAAAAACCTGTTGTTGATATAACGTTGTATAGGAGCATGATTGGTTCATTACTTTATCTAACAGCAAGTAGACCTGATATCATGTTTTCTGTGTGTCATTGTGCTAGGTATCAGTCTAATCCACACGAACCACATCTTACTGCAGTGAAGAATATTTTTCGTTATCTTAAAGGCACAATTTCGTTAGGATTGTGGTGTCCTTCGAAAACTGGATTCTTCGTTCAAGCATACTCAGATGCAGACTTGGGTGGTTGTAATCTTGATCGAAAAAGCACAAGTGGAGGATGTCAATTTCTTGATGGCAAATTAGTCAGCTGGCAGTCGAAAAAGCAAACGTGTGTGTCAATTTCCACAGCTGAAGCAGAATATGTGGCTGCTGCTGCTTGCACTTCGCAAATAATATGGATCCAAAGTCAATTGCGTGATTATGCAATTAATATGAAAAAGATTCCATTATATTGTGATTCTCAAAGTGCAATAAGAATTTTTCATAATCCTGTGCAGCATTCAAAGACTAAACACATAGCTCTTCGTTATCATTTCATTAAAGATCACGTGGAGGATGGAAACATTGAAGTACATTTCGTGAAAACAACTGATCAGTTAGCTGATATATTCACGAAAGCTTTGGATGAAAAATCTCTAATGCGAATAATAGAAGGTCTTGGAATGATCGATGGCAATTCTGTTCCATGCGAAAAAGAAGAATGATAGGCGAAAAAGAATGAATCAGAGGCGCTGAATAAAAGATAACACAAAGTTATTCAGCATTCAGAGGTTACTGTTCATGGTCAACGCTTCGGCCGCTTCGAATTCGCATGATTGTCACTTATTTTCAGCATTGAGTTAATGGTTACTGTTCATAGTCAACGCTTCGAACGCTTCGAATTCGCATGATTGTCACTTATTCTCAGCGTTGAGTTAATGGTTACTGTTCATAGTCAACGCTTCGAATTCGTACATTTGTCACTCTTCAAGGAATGCCAAATATTCGTCTGTTTAAAAATCAAAATTTCAAAAAGATTTTCTTTTGTTTTGTCTTTAAATTTTCGAAAAATTAAGAAAAATTCAAAAAGATTTTCTTTTGTTTTGTCCTTAAATTTTCGAAAAATCAAATTGTTGCAGATTATGATGATGATTCAGAGGGGACAATGCAGGCAGTTTTAGGGTCAGGTAAAATTTTTCGTATGAATTAATATGTTTTTCATTATTCGAATTAGTTAGGTTGTCCCTAGAAGCATGCTGCTGCATGTCGTCCAAAGCCTCCATGACTCAATGTGTGTGTACGAAAGCCTTAATGAAATGTTTCGTATGAAAATTTCTTCCCAATCAGGCTTATATTCACATTAGTCTCTGAGCTACCTTACTCTTCTCATAATGAGTTAAGAGTTTCCTGTTTGGTCCAAAACATAACAGAGGTACTTTTCGTGTCTTACACCAATCTTTTTCATCCAAAACATTCTTACACGATCACACACAAAGACGTATATCCGAGAGGTCTCTGATCAAACCCATCGAGACTTAGATATATAAAAACTCTGTGTTTATGATCTGACATCATGAGTCCGTGATGGAAGTGAAACCCAAAAATCTTATAAATTAAGGAATTGAAGGGGAACATTGTTCCAGATATATACGAAACTTTTGTTTCTGTACCAATGTTCGAAACTCCAAATCATATTCATTTCGAATGAGTGGTCTTGATCAAACATTCGAAACCCACGATGTTTGTTACCCAACAAGATCCAGTATACAAATTTTTTTTATGAATATGATTTCCGTGTGAGTTTCATTCGAATGTCCTAGTCATGTTAAAATTTTTCAAAGCCGACTTGTCACTGACTACACTGGTCATACAAGTAATTTCTGTTACACTTTATCACCTTATGTTTAGGTTGACATGTAACGAAATTTTGAACCTACCCATGAAGCATTCTTAAAAGAAGCCCTTTGATACTTATCAACAAGTATTCGATTGTAATTCACGGGAACATACACAAGCTGTTGATCATCTCTCTTGATGATTAACGAAGCAACCTTTGCTCGGGGTTTAACTGCCTTCGTGTCAAATTAAATTTTTGACATCACAAAATTAAAAAAAAAAACAAAAAAAAAAAAAATTGTTTCTTGTCTAAACTTTCTTTGGCACACTACACACACGAAATCCTTGAGGTTCTGAGTAATACCAACTCAGGCTGATGATTTCGAACATCTGGCAAATGACTTCGCTTTTTATCCCAAAAGTGAAAGAGCCTTGCCTCCATTCGAAGGGTTCTAACGGTTACAATTCTATTAAGGGGATAATGGCAGGCTGTGTATACGTGACGTATGGTATTTTGCCCGGTTTTCCAGGTGATGTGACAGACACTTTTTGACGCATGACTACCTTTCCGCTGTACAGGTCCGATTTTCAAGGTGCCACGTCGGATCTCATTAAATGCATCCCGCTTCAAATTCAAATCATTTAGGGTTACATATAAAAGGGGGTTCAAGAGTACTTTATACGTTTATGCGATCAAAACTCAAAACTTCCCAAATTCTCTGTTCTTCATCTTTTTCAACCCCTAACAATGGCGACTACTGCTCATGTCGATCCTTCTACTGAAGATACTTCTTCTGCACCAGTTATGAAGATTCAATCTACCAATTATTATATGGATGGTGAACTTTCTCAATGTCCAGAAGAATTCAAGATGCTTATTGTTTCTTTAAAACACTCTGTTTTATCCAAAGCAATGTTCAATTCCTTTTCTGTTCCGGTATCCTGGCTTTCTCAAGCAGGTTCTACTGCCACATACAACAAAGCCTCTGATTCGATTACTTTTCACCTAATCAATGACAAAAAGGTTAGGCTTTCCAAGAAACTATTTTGTCAGATTCTTGACATTCCAAATACACCTCCTTTTGTTGAATTTCAATTCTCCCAAATAATTCATATGTTTAATGAAATGGGATATCAGCCCCCATTGTCAAAGATAAGTGACTTTAAGAAGTCTGGTCTTCCAAAATTATGGAATTTTTTGTTTGGGATATTTTTGCGTTGTTTAACCGGAAGAATAGTTGGATTAGATAAAGGAAGGATGGAGGTTTATGCCATGGTGGCTGGTTTATACTATTATCTTCCAGCAGACTACTCTACACAACTATGGAAGGAATTCCAAAAAGGAGTAGAACATACGAATGTTGTTCATGGCATTTCGTGTGCTAGGTATTGGAGTCTAATTCTGCAACATTTTTACAACAAGGAAGGCATTTTCGTTTCAAATGAAGAAGAGAAGGTTACTTTTCAATCTTATCACTTTCCGAAGGAAGTTGTTGACAATGATGATGAATTTCCAAACGTTGCTCGGATTCCAGACGCGATCCTTAAAAGGGTGGATCCTACGAATCCTGTTTTGATTGCATATCTGAAAACATTCGATTCTTCTATTCCTACGAGAATTTTGTTGCCACGAGAAGAAAAGAAGATCAAAAAGTCGAAGAAAGCTGATCCTGCTTCACCTGAAAAGAAAACGAAGGGTTCAACATCCTCGAAATCTTCAAAGAAGAAGACAGAAAATGTTGCAGTGACAGTTGAAGCAACACAAGTGATTGAGCCAATAGTGGAAGAGACTCAGGAGAACGTGATTATTCCTTCGAAAACAGGGATGTTTCGAAGAATCAAGATGAAATCCACTCACAAACGAAAGTCACCATCACAAAAGTTGATTCGCAAGCCTCAAATTACTCACCAAGGAGTTTTAATTCGTGAGGTACCTGTTCCTGTTTCTCCCGGATCCAAGAAAAGAGCAGCAGAAGATATGGCAAAACACTTGTCACAACCGAAAAAGAAGAAGACGAAGAAGACTCGAAAGATTGTTTTATTTACTGAGTCTACAGAACAGGATGAACGAATACCAGAAACTCCAGAGTTCACTTCTATCATTACAAGTTCCATTCCTGAGAAGACTATTATCATACCACCCGAAGTTTCGATTGCCAAGTCAATTTTTGAGGAGGTTCGAACTTCAGGCATCCTTGCACACGTATCTGATACGGATGCAAATGTCAACATGGGTGAAGGTGGTTCGAAAGATGCAGATCAAGGTCCAATTATCTCTACTCCTTTCGAATCATTGGTTTCTGTTTCACCAACATCTACTATTCCTCTCACATCAACCACTGTTTCACCAACCTTTGAACATATCATCAATCAACCAATTACTTCCATTTTTTCCTCTCAATCCACTGATACACCCAAACCATCTTCACCCACTAAAACTGATAATGAAGGGTTTGGTGGAACATTCGAAGACCTAGAGTTTCATGATGAAGAGGAAGAATTTCCTGATCATATGTTAATGACAATGAAGCAATACAAAATTCTTAATCACAAGTTGAACTCCATCATTCAATCTCAAGCTGATCTTGGCAGAGGTTCATCTATTTCAAGTTTGGAGGTTGATTCTATGCTCATGATGTTTGAATCAAGAGTAATCAACAAAGTTTCTGGAATGATAAAAGCCTCAGAGTCTGTTATTTTAGAAAAGGTTGATTATATAGATCAGAATTCTGAGCTTCGTGTTAAAACTCTCAGATCTGATTTTATGGGACAAGTTAAGGATCTGCGAAGCATAACAAAAGAACGACATGTTCTTTTTGTTCAGGAAGTCAAGAAAGTGAGGGAGGATGTTAACACCCAAATTCAAGAACTTCGTGAAGACATGAAAAAGGAAATTTTATCTGTTCAACATGATTATGCGTCCTTGAATCAGAAGGTCGATATCATTTGTGATGCTGTCACTCGATTTGTCAAGCTATACGAAGGTTTGAGTCCTCAAATAACTCAAATCTCCAAGTCTGAAAGTGAAAATTTTGAAGGTGTAATCAAGTTGTTAAAGGAGTTGAAGGAGATCTCAACGAAATCGGTTTTGTCACCGTTGATTACTCCAGAATTTTTGTCCCAGAAGTTTGTGCAGTTCGAAGCCATACTTAACAAGCAACTTGCTCCACTATTTCGCATATCTAGTCTTCTTCCCACAACTACTGCCCCTCCTGTTTTCACAGGGGTGCAAGGGGGAGAAAGGAAGTTAACAGAAGAAGAAGCGAAAGTGGTGGGCAAGGTATTTCTATCTAGCATCCCTTCAACAAAACCAGTAATTGTGTCTGCTCAACCAGTGACCTCAACAATCGTAACAACATTACCAATTACAAGAACAATTTCGAAAGGAATTGTAATTGGTAAACCTTTGGAATCTGGTGGAAGTGGTTCGAAGCTAAAAGACGTAACTGAAAAATCTGCTTCGAAAGACAAAGGAAAATCAATTCTGGTTGAAAAATCTAAAGAAGAAAAGAAGGCTGAAGCTGAAGCTGAACTAGAGAAAATGAGGCTTATTCAAAGCATCATGACTCAGAGGGCTGGTGATCCGAAGGGCATGAATAAAGGTGATCCAGCAAAACATTACAACTATGAAACAATCGAAGCCTTGGTTGCCTTTAATCACATGTACTTATTTGATAAGAAGCCAAAACAGAGTTATGTGGTTACAAACACTGATACATGCCAGTTGGATTTCCCTACAAATGAGATGATGTTCATCATGCCTCAGTTCAAAGCTGAAGGGAATTTCAAAGAAAAAGATGAAGGGACTCATATGAAAATTCGTTTTCATGCTGTACTTGGCAAAGCCCCTGAGGATGTATGGTCACTGATCAAGATCAAGAAAGTGATAAGCATGAAAAAGGATGTGGTCTTTGAAAACATTGTTCAAAATGTTAAATATGTTGTGGCTAGGGCAAATGGAAAAACATGCGAATTCACTATTGCAGATTTTCCTCTGATGAACTTGTATGACCTTATACAAGTGGCATTGCTTCTAAAAGACAAATCCTTTTCTTTTCTGCAAAACACAGATCCAGAGGAATTCAAACTTGGAGTTGCTCACATCAAAATCTTCATTAAGAATTATTGTGAGTGCCTAGCACTGACTGATGTGGAGTTGGCTACTGCAAAGGGAATGGAAGTAAAAGTTCCAATGGCTCCTTCGTTGACTCAGACTGAGTTGAAGAAATATGCTGATGGAGAAATATGTTTAAAACCATTTGGAATAGTTTTTGCTGGAAAGGATAAAGCTGGAAAAGCGAAGCGGTTTTTGTTCCAAGCTAGCGAAGTGGAGAGATATTCTACATCTCAATATACGAACTTGATTGTTCGTATGAACCACTGCAAAAAGAACAATGAAGGAGACAAGAAGGAATTGAAGAAAATTATTTCTTGGTATACTGAGGTTCGAAGAGTTTTGCTGTACTCCATTACTCTACTTACAAACTGAAGACTTCGACTTTGATTACAAAGGGAGAGATTGTTAGGGTCGAAATGTTGTAATAGTCGAAGTTTGTATTTAGGGTCTTCGAACATTTATATAATGTATTTTACTAGGGCATAATATTCGAAGCTTCATGTTTAGTCCTTAGTATATTTTTTGTACGCTTTTCTCTTCTATAAATAGGAGTGGTTACTAGTGTCTTAGTAACGAAGTCTTTACAGAATATTCATTGTACTCTGTAAAATTTGCAAAAGCGTAATAGAGCCAAACAGATCATATTTACATCGGTGTTCAAATCTTTCAATTCTACTTTGAATTTACTCTCTAATTCGTTCAATACTTGATTCATTGTCTCATCACAAGTGTTGCTACTTATTTCTTTATAGCGATAGTTTACTTGCGTTAGTAACTTTTCTCTGTTTATCGCTTAGTAGAACACTTTATCTATCAGGCTGAGATATATCGTGTTTCATATTTCTTAATTTAAGATCTAAGGGACTTACCATCCTCTTCTTCCTGATTATTTTCCTAGAAAAAGATGCCTCCTAGAAGGAGACCCAGCAAGAAGAACACCGACCCTCCGCCGCCACCACCTCCTCAGTTCGATCCTGCCATGTTCCAGGCAGCAGTTACAGCCGCCGTGACTGCGGTAATGACGCAAATAAACCCTGGAGGGGCTAGCGGGTCCGAAGGTGGTACTCATCCCCAGAATCTCAGCGATCAGGGACATCAAAAGGAGTGTTCCTATAAGGACTTCATGAACGCGAAACCCAAACCCTTCGACGGCAATGGAGGAGTCATTGACCTAACCCGATGGTTCGAGAAGATCGAATCCATCTTCGAGATTTGCGCTAGTTCTGAGGCCAACAAGGTTAAGTTCGCCACCTGCACATTCACCGACAGAGCATTGACCTAGTGGAATGGTCGAGTCAAATCCCTAACCCTGCCGGTAGCGAATGCCATGGGTTGGGAAAGCTTAAAATAACTCATGCTTGCTGAGTACTGCCCAAGGGGCGAAATGCATAAATTAGAGCACGAGCTCTGGAACCTGAAGATGAAGGGTCCCGACATTGCTGCCTACACAACTAGATTCTGCAATCTAGCTCTTCTATGTCTGGGAATGGTCACCCCGGAGAGCAAAAAGATAGAAATATACATTTAGGGATTGACGCCATGTGCCTAGCGCATACCCTAATAGATCACGGGGTTGGTCTGGATGAAGTGACAACTGCTCCCGAACCACCAAAGGCAAGTGGTGGGAAGAAAAAGTTCTGGAACAAACGAAAGGGGCAGTCTTCGCAGGAGCCCTCCAAGAAACACCAAACAGTGGCAGCCCACGCTGTTGCTACTCCTGCTACCGTTCCAACCACCCAAGCACCTGCTAGTAGGTATGCTGGTACCCTTCCGAAGTGTGACAAGTGCAACTTCCATCATCATGGCCAGTGCCAGGAGTTGTTGTGCAACAGCTGTGGTAAGAAGGGACACACAGCTCGATTCTGCAAGGCACCAGTCCAACCAACCAATCAAACTCCTGTGGCGGGCGCTGGTCAAGCCTGTTATGGCCGTGGGGAGGTTGGGAATTTCAAGAGAAATTGCCCCAAGGCAACAACAACTGGCAATACAGGGAGAGTTCTAGCGATGGGTCAGGAGGAGGCAGTAGCTGATCCCACCGTTGTTACGGGTACGTTCCTCCTCGACAACTCTTATGCATACATTCTTTACGATTCTGGTGCAGAGAGAAGTTTTGTTAGTCATGCATTTAAACGTCTACTCAAACATAAATCCAAACCGTTAACCGAAACATTTACCGTCGAGATGGCTAACGGAAAGAAAGAGAGCACTAGCGACATATTCATAGGCTGTACCTTTACCCTAAACGATCATTCCTTCCCAATCGACCTTATGCCGGTTTCCATAAAAAGCTTCGATGTCATCATTGGTATGGATTGGTTGAGCCCCAATCGTGCCGATATCCTTTGTTATGAAAAAGCCATTCACCTCAATCTGCCCTCGAGTGAAACTCTCGTAGTTTATGGCAATAAACTCAGCTCAAACCGTCGTATCATTTCATGCATCCAAGCCCAGAAATATCTGTGAAAGGAGTGCCATGCATTCCTAGCTCATGTCGTTAACGAAATACAAGAAGTTAAGGACCTCGAGAGCATCCCCGAAGTCTGCAACTTTCCTGATGTCTTCCCCGAAGATCTTCTAGGAATCCTTCCCGAGCGCCAAGTCGAGTTCCGTATCGACTTAATCCCCGGAGCTACTCCTGTAGCTAAATCCCCATACCGTCTAGCGCCGACAGAAATGCAAGAGTTATCCAGCCAGCTCAATGAGCTGCTCAGCAAAGGATTGATAAGACCAAGTTCCTCACCCTGGGGAGCCCCGATCTTATTCGTGAAAAAGAAGGATGGATCCTTTCGGATGTGCATTGATTATCGAGAACTGAACAAACTTACCATCAAGAACCATTATCCCTTACCCAGAATCGATGACCTCTTCGATCAACTTTAGGGAGCCAGTTAATTTTCGAAAATAGACCTAAGATCAGGGTACCATCAGTTGCGAGTTCATGAGATTGATGTTCCCAAGACAGCATTCCGAACTCGCTATTGTCACTACGAATTTGTGGTGATGCCCTTTGGCGAACCAACGCACCGGCAATATTCATGGATCTGATGAATCAAGTGTGCCGCCCTTTCCTAGACAAGTTTGTAATCGTGTTCATTGATGATATACTTGTCTACTCTCGGAGCGAGGAAGATCATAGACAGCACTTGAGACTAGTGTTAGAAACACTAAGGGCGGAGAAACTCTATGCAAAGTTTTCAAAGTGCGAATTCTGGATCAGAAAAGTAACCTTCCTTGGTCACGTGGTTAGCGAGGAAGGCATACACGTGGACCCTTCCAAGATCAAAGCGATTGAGAATTGGTCAGAACCGAAGACACCCACAGAAATCTGTCAATTGTTGGGTCTCGCTGGCTACTATCGCAGATTTATTCAGAATTTCTCCAGAATTGCTAAGCCTTTAACCACCCTAACACAGAAAGGTGTAACCTTTAGTTGGGGAGAAAAGCAAGACACTGCATTTCAAACATTGAAGTAGGCCCTATGCAGCGCACCTATCTTGTCTCTGCCCGAAGGGACAGAGGACTTCGTTGTCTATTGTGATGCATCCAATCAAGGCCTAGGATGTGTGCTTATGCTGCGAGGAAAGGTCGTTGCCTATGCCTCGAGACAACTAAAAACACACGAAGTCAATTACACAACTCACGATCTAGAGTTGGAAGTAGTGGTCTTTGCGTTAAAGATTTGGAGACATTATCTCTACGGAACCAAGTGCGCTGTCTTCACCGATCATAAGAGCCTACAACATATCTTCGATTAGAAAGAGTTGAACATGAGACAACGGCGATGGGTAGAGCTACTCAGTGATTACGAGTGCGATATACACTATTATCCCGGCAAGGCCAATGTGGTAGCGGATGCACTCAGCCGAAAAGAGTATTCAGGGCGTAGAGTGAAGGCACTGAAAATGACCATCCATTCCCATTTATCCGCTCAAATCAAAGAGGCTCGGTTGGAAGCTTTAAGACCAGAGAGCATGTCGGATGAAGCCTTGAAAGGAATGGAAAAGAACTTAGAGGTCAAGGGGAGACAGAGTTTACTATTTCATGGACCGGATCTGGACCCCAAAGTACGGTGGTTATAGGGAGGTTGTCATGAACGAAGCTCACAATACTAAATACTTCGTTCACCCACGTTCAGATAAGAAATATCTGGATCTCAAACAACTCTATTGGTGGCCAAACATGAAAGCAGAGATCGCTACCTTCGTGGGCAAGTGTCTGACTTGCGCCAAGGTGAAGGTGGAATATTAAAAGCCCTCAGGTCTACTTCAGCAGCCCGAAATACCTGAGTGGAAGTGGGAAAGGATTATAATGGATTTCATCACTAAATTTCCCAAGTCTCCAAGTGGGCACGACGCCATCTGGGTAATTGTCGATCGACTAACTAAATCCGTCCACTTCCTGCCAATCAAGGAAAACTTTAAAATGGAGAAACTGACACGAATCTACATTCGAGATATAGTCCGCCTGCATGGTGTACCTGTATCCATTATCTCCGATCGAGATAGCAGGTTTACGTCGAGATTTTGGTAGTCACTATAGAAGACTCTTGGAACTAAGCTGGATATGAGCACATCTTACAATCCACAGACAGATGGGCAAAGTGAGAGAACCATTCAAACATTGGAAGATATCTTGAGAGCCTACATCATTGACTTTGGCATGTCGTGGGACACTCATTTGCCCTTAGTCGAATTTTCCTACAACAACAGCTACCATACCAGCATCAAGGCTGCGCCGTTCGAAGCCCTCTATGGCCGTAAATGCATATCCCCTCTGTGTTGGGCTGAGGTGGGTGACACACAACTAATCAAGGGTCAAGTTCCCGATAACACTCTCACAGGCCTAGAAATCATCCGAGAGACTACAGAAAAGATCGTACAAATCCGGGAACGACTAAAGGCTTCAAGAGATAGACAAAAGAGCGATGCCGATAAGAGACAAAAACCCTTGGAGTTCCAGGTTGGTGACCGTGTTCTTTTGAAGGTCTCACCCTAGAAAGGCATGATACGCTTCGGAAAGCGTGGAAAGCTGAATCCGAGGTACATAGGACCATTCGAGATCCTCTCTAGGATCGGTCCCGTAGCATACAAACTTCGCCTACCACGAGAACTTAGCAACGTACATCCCGTCTTCCACATGTCGAACCTAAAGAAGTGTCTGTCCGATGAGACACTTGTGATTCCCCTCGATGAGATCGAACTAGACGAGAGCTTACACTTCGTAGAGGAACCCGTTGAAATCATGGATCGGGAAGTCAAGCGAACGAAACAAAGTCGTATCCCGATAGTGAAGGTTCGCTGGAATACCAAGCGGGGACCTGAATTCGCTTGGGAGCGCAAAGATTCAATGAAACAGAAATACCCTTATCTTTTTTCGAGTCCATGATTTGTATTCCGTGTTTGAATTTCGGGACGAAATTCCCTCAAACGGGGGGATGATGTGACAACCCGAAACTTTTTCTGTTTCCGTTATACGACTTCCGTTAATAAAATTTGAATTTTATTAAGTGTCCGTCAAACTTCTTGGTTTGAAAAATCATCTAGCTTTATATAATTAAATTATATACGAGTCGGAACCAAAAATCGCGCAAAAAACCCGAATCTTCTTGAAAAATCAATCGGTTTTCGGCCTAACTGAGTTTACGACCGTAAACCCATGTACGGTCGTACACTCGTTTACGGCCAGCGTCTGGTGGACCCCACCACCGACCATGAAAACCCCTATAAATATGAGACCCTACCCCTCATTTACACTTTTCTGGCTGAACACTCTCTCCTTCTCTCTCTAGACTCTTGACCGTACACCCCAAAAACACCCTCATTCTTCCGAGAATCATCAAAAATCACCGTTGGGAGTCATTTCGGAGCATCTAGAACACATTTCTCATCGGATCCAGCAACCTTGTTCTTGAGTATACGGCCGTACACCCTTCAAATATGCAAATCGTCATTGACCGCACACCAGTTTACGGCCGTACACACTTCAAACCTTCAAAGGTCGTACACCCTTCAAGAGACAGTTCACGGCCGTACACCTGTTCACGGCCGTACACCTGTTCATGACCGTAAACCCCCATTCACGGCTGTACAGACTTCCTAAGTGGTGCTTTAGACTGAAAACCCACTTTCCTTGATTCAATCAAGTCCCAGTAACATTCCTTAACCGAAAGCAATTGTTTTTGTAACACTTTATCTAACGAAATCGCTAATTTAGATTCATATATGTATTTAATTGTTATTAGGATTCCGTTAAGTGCCACACTACAACTCGAGGGTCTTCATTCCGGTTCGTTGACTCGACACTTGTGCACAACTAAGAGTGAGTTCATACCCCTACGCTTTTATGATTTTTAATGTTTTCAGGGGGGGGGGGAATACAAGCCAAACATAAATGATTTTAACAAGTTTAAAAGTTATGCAATTGATACAGTCAAACGATTTCCATGTTTTATAAAATATTTAGATATTTTATCCCTTTTGTACTATGTTTAGCATAAGGGACACGTTTATCTTGGAAACCTAATTGCACAGTTTTCGAAATAATTTACAAACCAAGTACATAACATTTCAACCAAACTATAATAGGTATAGTTTGGGGAATTCAATACATAGCTCTTACCGATTCATATTACATACATGGGTAAACATATAAACTATGACATATTTAGTTTATGATATACATTACTACAAGAGTTCATCATTTAATAATTATTTAAGTATAATTATTACCATTTACATTATACAATGGATTCAAATACAAGAGAACACTACAAAAACTAGATTATACAAAACTGTGAGACTCTACTTCAAAACTATACCCTTAGCTGTACTGAATTAAATCCTATCATAGTATAACCAGAGTCT
Source organism: Lactuca virosa (assembly GCF_052849685.1). NCBI lineage: Eukaryota > Viridiplantae > Streptophyta > Magnoliopsida > Asterales > Asteraceae > Lactuca > Lactuca virosa. The sequence goes on from NC_136434.1 coordinate 259,874,251, forward strand.
CCTGGAGGGAGAGCGTGATATTTGTGAATAGATCTATTCGGGACTGACAATCCCACACCTGAACTGCTAGCTACAGTTAGGCAGGCATGCCTGGGGTGACAAATGTCATTTAACCGACACTTGAAGAACGTCGTAAAGGTCACTAGGTCACATCAAGCATGGTTATACGACTCACAATAGTATAAACTAACGATTTGTTTACGAGATTTCATTCTTCATTATTTTTATTTTATGTAATGAAACTACTATACATACTGGTGGTAGCCAGGGTTTTCAAACAGAACATACTATGCATACCGGTGGTAGTCAGGGTTTTCAAATAGAACATACTATACATACTAGTGGTAGTCAGGGTTTCATACAGAACATACCATACAAAGGTTTTTGTACAAGAATACACACATACTACAATTGATAGTAACCAGACATGCAAACTAACATTTTTCCTATACTACAACAGGACACAGTAACAAACATTCATAGTTAATTCTATAACTCCTTAGTTTATGCATCAGGGCTACGTATGGAGAATATTCGATAGACTGTGGAATGTGTGGTTTCCGCCTCATTTCCTGTTACTTGTTTGGTTGTGGGCTTAGGGCGGATCCATATAATCAACTGTTTGTTCGATATTGGTTTATACATGGCTAGCATGAACTAAGTGGTCATAGATGGAACTGATATGATCACACTTTTACTAAAGAAAATATTGGATTTTATTGGAAACATGCGAACATTTTTACAAAGTCATCAACAGGTTTTCATTAAAAAAATATCGCTTATGAACTCACCAGCTTTATGCTGATACTCTTTCAAAACTGCTTGTATTCTCAGGAAATCAGTAGACAGGTACCTCCTGGAGTTTTGAGAAGACGGAGCGTATAGAGTCACGTCTTTTACTTTTGCTATGCTTTTAAAGTGTATAAAAATGAATCAAACCGATGTAAATATTTTTTTTACTTAATGTAATGGTTGTGTTTACTTTGATTACTATAATGCAATGGTTGTGATACTATATATGACGTCATCCACCCCCGAACGTTTCCGCCGTTCCGGTTTAGGGGTGTGACAGCATAAAAACATATGGTAAAAACCAGGATATCTATCCAGTGGGCCGGCCTTGGTGCCTTCGACCCATAAGTATAGAGAAAAAAACTCACCTATCAATCCGAACACATTCTGAATGAATCTCTTCTCTAACAACCGACACTACTCGACTCCTAGTGATCAAAACATTTCCCAATCTAAATTAGTATCAATTTCGACCCGTAAGTACATGATTCGTTGGTCACGCCGTGACTCAATAAGTCCAAAATAGACGAGGATCACCATCCTCACGTCGTGACATCCAGGGTATGGCGGTCGTGAGAACGTACCTAAACAGAACTTCTTAATGAAGTTCTTATTCATTTTTGCCAAACAACCAAATCTGTCATAGGGTCTTAGCCACTCCAGACCATGCATGTCCCAAACACTACTTAAGTTAAATTTAGAAAATGAGACAAAATCTTCATGCAAGAGTCATAAAACTCCACCAAAATCCAGATCTAGAACTTATAATACACAAGAGCCACTGGAGATCCATAAAGTTGCTAACTTTATGGATTCTAACCACTATCTCCTCTTGGGAATGAAGGATTTAAGCATAAAAACGTAGATCTAAGCTTATAGACTCATAAAGAAATGAACTTGAAACTCATAAAGGCTCCAAAACATGTGATGGAAAGACTTGAATGTAGAAATGATGGGCTAGATGCTCTTCCTCTTTTTCTCTTTGGCTAAAATCACCCAAAAATGAGCTCAAGATCAAATATGAGTGTTAGGGTTCCAAAACGGTGTGTAAGGAGGTGATAGGGGCTAACGATGGGCTAACCCTAGCCCTCACTTCCTTTAAATACGGGACAAAACCCCAATATTAGGGTTTCATCTCGGACTAACCTCACGTTGTGAGCCATTGCACTCTCACGTCGTGAGGCCAAAAATGATGCGCGACTGCACCAACTTCCTCACAACGTGACACCCAAGGACTCACGTCGTGAGTAGGGTTAAATTTTGGGTGTTGTATGGTTAACTGGACTTTAGGGTTATTCATGATTCTAATTAAGAGTCAGACTATAATTTATGATATCAGCAGGATGGACCTAAACTCAATAGACAAAATAGGAAGCAGTTTAAGACTCTAATTGAGAGTTTGCCATAAGACCAATATTGCACAAGCAGTTGTTAGCTTTACTATAATCTCTCTCTCTCTCTCTCTCTATATATATATATATATATATATATATATATATATATATATATATATATATATATATATATATATATATATATATTCCTCAGTATTTTCTCTCTATTGATGCTCTTTTTTTAAAGGTATTCTTCATTTATGGACCATTTTTCTTGAGTTTCTTCAATTTAACCCTCTGCAATGAACATCTACTATTTATTTTGGGATGTAGAAAAACAAAGAATGAGAGGATGAGGTTGTATTTGAACTCCATACATCAATTTACAAGAAACTAAAATCTATCTCTATATACATAGGTTCCTCTTTTTGCCGGTATTGTTCATTACTGGACCAACGTTTTTGAGTTTCTTGCAATTAAATCCTTCTGTAACGAAATTTATGATTTTTAGTTGTAAATGAAGAATTGAAGATATATTTATAACTCCAAGGTCCAGGTAAAGTGGAAGGGAAAGCGTGGGTTAGAATTTAAATCACAAATCTACAATTTGGCTCTTTTGCTCTTAGCCAGGTTTTTGTTGCCTTTATGTAGGTTAAATGAATCAAAAAGATTATTAGAGGAACAAAAAACAAAAGGAAATAAACTTCTTTGGTTTTCCTGATCCACTCTCTCTCCGTTTGTATGAACTCAGGTAACTATTTTTCCTTTCCCATTTTTCTTCTTTTAAAGTTTTTCAAATATGCATGTATGTTTTTTTGGTAAAATAATCAAGCACATTGTTTTTTTACGGGAAAGGGTATAATAGAGAAAGTGGATATAACCAAGTTTTTGTGTCTAATCATACTTCCATGAGCAATGTCATTATAGATGACTGTATTTGCTGTAATCATGCAGAAACACCTCAAATGGATGAAGATATAATCATTTTGGCGTCTGATTTGTGCATTTTGTATATTATATGTGCAAATGTTTGAAAATCTATTCATGTTTGACTTGCTAAATCAATATGGAAATATTTGCAGGTTTTTTAGTCACTTGGTTACACTGTTCTTGGCTACCCTGTTCAGATTGAGGCTGATTTCAAATGAAAAGTAGCATCTTTCTCAAATTTTCATCAAATAATTGTTTATTTCTATCTTTGATTAAAATTGCATCACATTTCTTGCCATGGAGAGTGTCAATGGTAGCTATCAGAGTTTCATGGAACATTGATATTGAACCTATAATGCTATTCTCTGGTTTGGTTATCAATTTTTTTTCCATATTTTGGCATCGTATGGTTCATGTTTTCTGCCTGGAGGAGACGCAAGTTATCAATAAAACTTGCTTTGCATAAATCTTATAATTCAGTAATTAAAAACCATTTTAAAGGTAAGATTTATATATATTAGTTTAATTTAATCATTTGCTGCATGTGGCGTGTGTGGTGTGTGCATTTAGTCTGTGAAACAATTCAAAAATGAAAACATAATAATTTTTTCTAAAGTAAAAAGTTATCAACACTTTTGGTAGATATTAAAAAACGTATTGAAGTTCAATGTTTGTAATGAAAATAATCTTAATGAAATATAGGTTTTATTTAGATTTCTAAATAACAATTAACAAATAAATGGATATATTTTTAGGACAAGTAAAATGGTTTGGCTTGACACGTTCCCACTTATTTTTGTGTTTTTTCGTTTTGAACAACTTGACAAGGGGTTGCAGCATAAGAAGAAGACATTTAGGAATAGTGGTGTCTCAACCGCACGAATAAAATCTAGGATTTGTTAATGATATATGTACATATCATTTATAAAACACGGTGTTCGGGATGAGCATATAGACCGGGAACCGGCTGGAACCGGTACCGAAACCGGAACCCGTTGGAATCGTTCGGACCGTGACGATATTCTTGTGAATTTTTTGAACCGGGAACTGGTAGAACCAGCAAAAACCAGGACCGTATGTTGCTATTTCTCGAGGACCAGTTCCAACATTGAAGACACGGTAAGAACCGGTAGGAATCGGAACCGGTAGAACCAGCGGTCTGGTTCAGTTCCTATTTTCCACCAAGTTTGGTTCCGGGGCCGGTTCCAGCCGGGTCGGTTGCTTTGCTCATCCCTATAGGGTGTTAAGTTCAAGTGAATGTTTTTATCACCGAATGCATTAGTTAACCATGCTGACAAAACACAACCCATGTAACACCATCTCTATAGTACAAACCCACTAGAAAACTTTTGGCCATAAAACGATTCACCTCCTAGCGAAAAGAAACTAACCCAAAACTCTAACATGCGTAAAACAACAATATGTTTTTATTTTAACCCAAAAGAGCTCACCGAAACATTTTAATCGCCACTTGGAAACTAACCTGAAAAAATAAAAAATACATTGCAAATATGGTTTTCATATTTTTTCTATATAGTTTCAATCAAGATAGAAACCAAACTAAAAACATCCACAACAGTTTCCAAAATATGCATATTTGCAAATTGAACAAGTCGACGAAAGGTTGTTGGCCGTCGATAGGAATATAGTTCCCGGAAGTTAAGGAAGTGAGTAAAGCAGCAAATGAGGCAATCAGTAGATGGGTCATCAGTTAATCCATGAATGGTGGGAATCCTTTAAAATTAGAATATTTCAATGTTAAGTATCTCTTCATAATGAAACTGTTCAAAATTTATACTGAAAATATGTTCATTGGATACAATTTTTTTACTCTCTTTTGATGTTATTGAATGTTTTATGATATTACTGTTGTCAAGTTTACTAAGCACCGACTATCAATGAAGAAAAGTCCATTACCAAAAGCAGAGAATAAATTATGTGGTATGCATGTAATGTTTTTTTTTCTTTGTTTCTATAATCAAAATTGCAATTTTCTCATGTTGCAAATGTCATTGCGTCTGAAATTACGAAGTTTAAGGAGGTTAGCATCTAATGGGAAAGAACAACTTTTATAATAACAAAATTTTCAAATATATGGATGTTTAGATACAAAGTTGATGAATTAACGAGCTTGTCTTTTTACAGAGTATTACTTGATAATATGCTCATTTCGTACATAAAACAAACAATAATTGGTTTAACTTCAAAATACAATTGAACGTACAAAAACTTACACAACATAATTGCATACTTCCAACTAAAATCCATCCCCTTTCGTGCTCTAACTAAATAAGGTTATTATTTCATTTTTAAACAACTTAATAAGTATATTAAAGTAACATGAGTTATATTATATAAAGGAATACAAAAAACATACTTATTATTTTAACCTAAAACAACATCTTTTTATTCTTAAACCAAAACAACAATTTTAATCTTCTAAAGGTAATTATTCTCCGAAATAAAACTAATCATCACCAACCGCATTGCATGTTATTTAAAATATGACAAGTTTTCATATACAACTAATCGACGGAAAAAAAAACATTCCTCGAAAGAGAACTATTCATGGAATGAAAACTAATCAAGGAAATAACTACAAAGTAATTCAAGGAAATGAAGGTGTATTACATGTTTTCAATATGAAATGAATCACTGCAAAGGAACTATTCACCAAAAAAAGCTAAGATGTTACAGTTATTTGGAGTTATCGTTATGTTTGATTGATTGTAATATGCAAGGAAGTGACACAGTAATGGATTTATCAACGTTTGATAATTTTAAGAACTAAGAAAGTGTCATTATTTTGTAACTCCGTTAATACGTAATGGTTTTTATGGTTTGACCTGAAAGTCGCAAGTAAACTATTCACTTAAACGAATCGATCAACGCCATACACTATTTGTCGCCGCCGCTTTGCGCGGGTAACGACTAGTATATATATATATATATATATATATATATATATATATATATATATATATATATATATATATATATATATATATATATATATATATATATATTGGTCAAAAGGCGATCAAATGAATATCAACCAAATTGCATGAGAGGCTGTGGTGTTATGAATAATATGAGTATCGAACTGAGATCAAAATAACAAAAGTGGTTTACAAGGAAAGCTATTGATCCTTGATAGGATCTCTGGCAAAAAACCTTAGGAGGTGATAATGATCATCAGTTGTCACACCATGCCTAGCCGTTGGCGGAAACATCGGGCAATGCGACGTATGGATAATTGGATCTCGGGAACAGGTACAATAAAAAACACACAGGTATAATTTAAACATTTATTTATTATTGATTATTGAAGGATTACATTGTTTTTGTGACAGACACAAACTCCTATAAAAACGATACTAAACTTCAACAGCTCCCTTGTACACCTCCTTCTTACTAGTGAGACAATCCCTCATACTCATCGTCCTGAGAATACATGTATCTTCCTGAGAATACACTATTGCATGATTTTTAATTTTTGAATCCTTTTAAGAATCCTTTCCTTTGAGAAAACCTTTCTTAATTATTAACCTAACTTTCTATCTTCTTAGGATATTTAACGATCCTGACGTATTTTAAATAAGATATCTTTTATTAACCCTAATGTACTGTCTTTATAGGATATCGAACGATCCTAATGTATTATAATTAGGATATTATTTATTAATCCTAATTTACTATATTTTTAAAATATCTATCGATCCTAACGTATTTTAATTAGAATATCTTTTATTAATCCTAATTTACTATCTCTTTTAGGATATCTAACGATCCTACCTTATTTTAATTAGGATATCTAACGATCCTAACGTATTTTAATTACCATACCAGGCATCCCTAATGGTAATCTAAACCCTAAAGCAATTTTTAATGTATTATCGTGAGCCCCTATAATCAACGCTATGACCGTAAATGTACCCGAAATCACAACGCTTCATTGAACGTCGGATAGTAACTTATATGGAAGGTATCCTGTCGCGATTGTAGCTATCAATCGCAGGTGGGGTTTTCATTGCCCCGTATAGATCTATACATAACTTCCTAGCTCTCACAAGACTAATGATTATAGGTATGAGGATATGCCGAATTTAATCAACGCTTTTGTATGAATAACCAACTGAATAACGCATTAACCCTAGGTTTTTATCCTTTATCTTTTAATGTTTTATCTTACTGTAATTACCCCTATATATATATATATATATATATATATATATATATATATATATATATATATATATATATATATATATATATATCACACTATCTTTATATATGCCTCTCCCAGGTATATATCATCAAATGATTTTTGTATATATATATATATATATATATATATATATATATATATATATCCTAATTATGGTTATTTTAACAGGATATTTGGACAGAGTAACTACTGCGTACTGTGCATATCCTACATCTTGTCTAGCATAACTCCTAGGTACTAAGGTTTCCTAGGGATTTGGCCATTATAACATCTAGGTAACAACTACTCCTACATTATTGGGCATTAGAACCTTTAGACATAAGATCATAGCGTAAAACTAGGCATAGTATCTATAGTTATACTATACTAAGGCATCTAGCTTTTTATAAAATGATTTGACATTTATAAAATAAATATTTTTATAAAACCATTTGATAAGCATGTATTCCCCCTGAAAACATTTAAAACAGTAAAATAGGGGTCGTGAACACGGACCAGAGAGAAATAGAGAAGTGAATGAAGGTGTGCTGAAACTGAATGACTCATCCTTCTATTTGTAGTCGAGATTTAGGGGTGCGCGTCGTGCATCTCCTGCGCACGGCATGCACTCGAACATCGTGGCTCTATAGGAAGTTTCCATGTGTCACCTCCCTACGTAGCCACGTCACTCGCAATCTGTCCGAATCCGGTGTCACGTGTGCGGCGTGCGGAGGCTTGCACTTAACGCACAAGTAATGTTTTTTTTCAAAAATCATAACTTCCTTATGTGTGTGCTCCAATCTAGTCCCTCTCTATATCTATGTAACGATCTCAACGGGTACTACAACTTTCCTTTTAGTTGTTTTGGCCGGTTTTGACTTTCATTTTTGAGCCCAACGGGGGTAAGAATTAATGATTTTATAAAAATCATAACTTACTCATATGGATCCTGTTTTCGACAAACTTTTTCCTAAAGTTCGTATCTCGAGGAGTACTACGGAACTCCTTTTTGCACTTTTAGTCAAAACTCAAGCAATCTCTTAGTACCATTTTGACGTAATTAATTTTAACTACGTGGTTGATTTCTATTTTTATAAAATCCATAACCCTCTCCTCCGAAGTCGGATTTTTACGAATCTTATATCCTTGAGATCATGTTAACAAGTACTATCCAAATATGTTAACCGAACAGAAAAAACGTCACAACTTTTTGATCGCTAATTTCTAGAGTCTAATGGACAGTTTTTAGCAAATAAATGTAATAGCATATTTGATTCTTTTTATCTTAAAAATAGAATATTACAATGCTTTCTATTACATTTATTTCCCTATTATTTCCTAACGGTGACTAGTGAAGAAATTTCTCAGGGATGTCACAGTCTCCCCCTGTTTAGGAAATTTCGTTCGGATTTTTAACCTTGTCGATGGATTTCTTTTAGAACAGGTGAGGGTACTTGTTCTTCATTTGGTCTTCTCGTTCCCATGTGTACCCTGGTCCTCGCTTGGAGTTCCATCGTACCTTAACTATGGGAATCCGACTCTTCTTGAGTCATTTGACCTCTCTATCCATTATTTCGACAAGCTCTTCGATGATGTTCAGCTCAGGGTTAACCTGAATTTCAGCAAGTGGAATGACGAGCGTATCGTCAGAAAGGCATTTCTTAATATTTGACAAATGAAATACGACGTGCATGTTATTAAGCTCTAGAGGTAATCTAAGTCGATATGCACCTGGACCTATCCTTTCAAGGATCTCGAATGGTCCTATGTATATTGGGTTTAGTTTACCTCACATTCCGAACCTTATAACTCCTTTCCAAGGAGATACTTTGAGCATCACCTTGTCTTGCACTTGGAATTCTAGGGGTTTACACCTCACGTCAGTGTAGCTCTTTTGTCGATCATGTGTTGCCTTCATGCGTTCCCTTATTTGCATTATCTTTCATGTAGTCTCGTGGATGATTTCTGGGCCCATTCGTAAGATACCCTGTGAACTTCTTGGCTAGTTAGGTGTCGCCAACTTCCATCCAACAAATGGGAGAATGACATTTCCGACCATATAGTGCTTCGAACTGCGCTACTTTGATGCTCGTGTGATATCTATTGTTGTATGAAAACTCAAACAGGGGTAAGTGAGTATCATGCATTCCCAAAATCTGTCACACATGCTCTGAGCATGTCTTCCAGCGTTTGAATGGTCCTTTCTCTTTAACCATCGGTTTGCAGATGATAAGTTGTACTCATATCTAGGTGCGTACCAAGGAATTTTAGCAAGCTCCGCCAGAAACGATAGGTAAACCTATTATCTCTCTCGGAAATAATGGATAAGGGTACCCCACGTAATCTGACAATCTCTTTAAGTTACGTTCTGGTCAGCATCTCCATCTTGTATGTCTCTTTTATAGGTATGAAGTGGGCAGATTTGGTTAATCTATTGACAATTACCCATATAGTGTCATAAAATGTGGTAGTCTTTGGCAACTTGGTGAAAAAGTCCATTGCAATCTGCTCCCACTTCCACTCAGGAATATATGTTTGCTGTAATAATCCCGAGGACCGTTGATGTTCTGCCTTGGCCTTCGAACATATTAGGCACTTTCTTACGTAGTTCACAATCTCATCATTCATGTTCGGCCACCAATAATGGTCCTTTAGGTCCAGATACATCTTGTATGTTCCTAGATGAATGGAATACCTAGTCTTATGAGCTTCATCTAATACTAGTTCCTTGACACCTCCGTATTTTGGAACCCATACTCGGTTCATGAAATATCTTGTTCCATCATTCTTTACTTCGAGTTGTCTTCCCTACCTCTGAGGCTTTCTTCTTTAACGTTTCCTTCTGTTAAAGCCTCGAGCTAAGAACTTCTAATCTGGGAAATTAGATTTGACTGAATAATAATTATAAGTGCTTTCACTCTACGAGGTTTCACTCGTTCATTACGGCTCGAAGCGTCAGCTATGACATTAGCCTTCCCTAGGTGGTAGCGAATTTCACAATCATAGTCGTTCAGCAATTCCAACCATCTTCTTTGCCTCATATTGAGTTCTTTATGATTGAAGATGTGATGCAGACTCTTATGATCCGTTTATACCATACATTGTGAGGGGTTTGGCTATACGAGAGAAAATATCTATAAATCTATGGTAGCAGCCGGACAGTCTTAGAAATTAACGCACTATCGTTGGCATCTTAAGCGCTTCCCAATTCTTGATCGCTTCTATCTTAGAAGGGTCGACATGAATTCCTTTACTGTTCACCACATGTTGAAGAAAGTGTACTTCTCTTAACCAAAATTCACACATAGAAAATTTTGCGTACAACTTTTCTTACCTTAACAGCTCTAGGATTACTCGAAGGTGTTGTCCATGCTCTTCCTTGGTTCATGAGTATACTAGAATATCGTCATTGAATACAATCACGAGTTTATCCAAGTAGGGTTTACACACTCGATTCATAAGATCCATAAAGACAGTCGGGGCATTGGTCAATCCGAAAGGCATGACCAAGAATTCATAATGATCGTAGCGTGTTCTGAACGCAGTCTTTGGAATGTCCTCTCCATGACTTTGAATTTGATGATATCCTGATCTCAAGTCGATCTTAGAGAAGTAACTGGACCCTTGCAATTGATCGAAGAGATTGTCTATTCGGGGTAGTGTATATTTATTCTTAATGGTCAACTTATTTAGCTCTTTGTACTCCATGCACATTCGAAAAGATCCATCCTTCTTCTTGACAAATAAAACAGGTGCTCCCTAAGGCAAAATGCTTGGTCTGATGAAACCCTTGTCAAGAAGTTCTTGTAGGTGGCTGGCAAGCTCTTGCATCTCTGAGGGTGCCAATCTACAAGGAAACTTTGCTACTGGGGCAGCTCCTGGGACTAGATCAATCCTAAACTCTACTTGACGAACTGGCGGTAGACCGGGTATGCCATAGATTTTTTGTATAACTTACCTTGGATTATAACAAACCTCGAGACCCTTGTTCTGAATGTTCTGTCGCTTTTTTCTTCTTTAGGGATCATTCCAGTCTGGAGGTATTCCATAATGGGTTGGATCTAGGATCCTGAGGTTGGAAAAGGATCCTTGATGTTAGGATCCTGATAAGGAAGTAGAGAATATGGATCTTTGATTGTAGCGACGTTAATAGTTTCCACGTGATCGTTGGGATCCTTCAGTCTCTTGGTAGGATCCTCATTTGTTGGGATCAACAGGTGTGTTATTGGGATCCTGGTTTTTGGTGGGATCCTAAGAGAAGATCCAAGATTGGCTAAAGCACCTGCTTCAACATTGTCTTCTCTAGAAACCTGGTTTAGGCTAAATGCTTCGAATTCTGAGGCTATGTTTTTAAGGATCTAGAGATATAGTGTTAATCTTTCTCCTTTTAATACATAGGATTCATTAAAATGGTTTGTCAATAATAAAGAATCGACGAATACCTCAAGATCCTTGGCTAACTGTAATCCGATGATTATTGCCTCGTATTCTGCTTCATTGTTGGTTGTATTGAACTCACAGCTGATTGCTTGGGGTAGCATGCCCCCTGTGGCGATTTTATTATGATCCCTAGGCTAGTTCCTCTTTGGTTTGATGCTCCATTTGTGGATAGTGTCCATCTTCCCATGTTCTCTTCTTCTAGAAGTTGTTTGGCTTCTATTTCTACTTCAGCTCGTAGATCATCACTAAAGTCGGCCACAAATTATGTCAATGCTTGAAACTTTATAGGGGATCAAGGCTCATACTTTATGTCATATGTGCTTGATTTCTCGGACCACTTTTCCATCCTTCCTGACATTTCTGGTTTTCTCATAACATTCTTAATGTGATAATTAGTTCTTACAGTTATAGGGTGTGTTTCAAAATAGTGTCTTAATTTAGTAGAAGTAGTTACTAATGCAAGTATAAGTTTTTCAAGGTGGGAGTACGTGGTCTTAGGATCCAGGAGACATTTACTTACATAGTATATGGGATGTTGGTCCCCATTAATATCCTCTGCCAATACTGCACTCACCACATTTGAGGATACTAAGAGGTAGAGAAGAAGTGGTTCCCCGTCTAATGGTTTTACCAATAGGGATGTTGAACTAAAATATTTTTTAAGTTCCTAGAAAGCATCTTAATGTTCCTTGGTCCACTCGAATCTTTTGTTCTTCTTCAAGATTTCATAGAAAGGATTGCATCTTTCTGAGGATCTTGAGATGAACCTGTTTAGGGCTGCCACTCTTCATGTTAGTCTTTGAATATCTTTTGTCGAGGATGGTGATCTTAGGTCGAGGATTGCATTGATTTGCTCCAGGCATGCTTCAATTCCTTTTTTGGTTACCATGTATCCAAGGAATTTACCTGATCTCATCCCAAAGTGGCACTTGGAGGGATTTAGCTTCATGTTATATTCGTCCAGTATGTCGAAGGCTTCTTGAAGATCCTTGAGGTGATCTTCAGCTTTGTTGGACTTGAACACCATGTCATCGATGTAGACTTCCATGGTATCCACGAGTTTCTCTTTGAACATCTTGTTTACTAGCCTTTGGTATGTTGCACCTGCTTTTTTAAGACCAAATGGCATGGCAGTATAACGTCGTGGCCTCTTGGTCAGATAGTTCCATTTGGATCTGTTGGAATCCCGTTGATGCATCCATGAATGTTAATAGTTCATGACTCATTGTCGCGTCTATCATGAAGTCTATGTGTGGTAGAGGGAAAGGATCCTTGGGACAGGCCTTGTTAAGATTTGTGTAATCTACACATACTCTCCACTTACCATTATTTTTTGTACTATGACCACATTAGCTAGCCACCTTGCAAACTTCACCTCCTTGATCATCCCTGTTTTGAGAAGTTTTTCTACTTCTTCTTGTATAATTTGGTTTCTCTCTGGTACGAACTTCCTTCTCTATTGGTGTATTGGTCTGAAAGATGGATCAATGTTAAGTATATGGGTTATTATATTTTTGTCTATACCTTTCATGTCCTCATGCTTACATGAAAATTTCTTGCTTCTAGCTTTGAGGAACTCTATTAAATCATGTTCGATTTGTTCAGGCATTGAGGATCCTATGAGAACTTTGGTTGTAGGATCCTCAAGGTTTAGGGGAACTTCTTTGATATCTTGTTCTCTTGTTTCCAGTAAGTCTTGTGCCCCTGCTTTAATTGATATGCTTGTCGTGGTATCATCAAGGCTTTCATCGAAGTCTTGTAGCATTCTTTGGATTCTTGTTGATCTCTTATGATCTTCACTGTCCCCCATAAGGTAGGCATGTTCACACACTGGTGATATGTCGATGGGACGGCCTTCATTTCGTGGATCCATGGTCTACCTTGTATAATGTTATAAAAGGATAATGTATTGATTACACAAAAACGTTTTATAGAATTTACCCCCTCTATGTAGATATGTAGCTTTATTTCACCGATGGTATGTTTGGTTTCGCCGGTGAATCTGATCAGCACTGAGGATCTTCTAACTATTTCAGACTCCTGGATGTTCATTTTCTTTAATGCATCCAGGAGTATAATCTTGGCTGAGGATCCTCCATCGATGATGATCCTTCTGGCGAAATGGTTGGTTGAGTAAAGAGTGATCACCAATATGTCATGGTGAGGATCATGGATGTCTTGTCTATCTGCTTCGTCGAAGGTGATCTCCTTCTCGCTTGTGATTGACATGTTCTTCTGTGGTCCCTTTTCTTTCTCTGTTTTTGACACCTTGGCATGTATCTTTGCTGCAAAATAAGAAGTACCACAAATGTCAGATCCTCCCAAGAGTTAGATGATCTCCTTCCTGAGAGCTATGCAATCCTCTGTGATATGACCAAAGTTTTCATGGTATGCGCACCATTTAGACTTGTCCTTCCAGGTGGTGGATTTTTCTCCTTTTCTTGTCCATCTTGCTTTGTCTCCAAGATCCCTCATAGTAAATAGTACACCTGAAATATCCATAGAGAAACAATAGTCAGTGATTTTGGGAAAATCTTCTTCCTCTCCCTCATCTTCAAGGGCATTAACCCTATGATGGTCAGGTTTGGAATATGGTTTTGACTTACAGGATCTTTGGGCCAAGAAGTCGGCCTTTCTACTGGGGTGATCGTAAGAGCTTGGTGGGTTGCTCCTCTTTTGGATCTCCTTGTGTTCTCCAAGCCTTATGAACCTTAGTGCTCTGCTTCTAACTTCGTCCATCCTCTTGCATGGAGTCATCACGAGGTCTTCACAGAAAGGAGAATACTTCTTTAAGCCCATTTTAAAGGCTTCAACTATAGTCGCCATGTCGATGTTGGGGATAGTCACAAATTCCCTACTAAACTTGTTCACAAAAGGCCTAAGGGATTCCTTAGGATCCTGGACCACCCAATAGAGATCACTAGTGATCTTTTTGAAATTTCGGCTACAAGAAAATTGATTGTTAAATAAATTAACTAAATGTGAAAACGATGTAATAGAGTAACGAGGAACATTAAGAAGCTATTTTAAAGTTAATCTTGTGAGGGTTGAACCAAAACCCTTCCACAGGCAAGCTTCTTTCAAGTGAGTGGGATGGAAATGATCTCCATCCTTTCCCTGTATTGTGACACGTGCTCCTCAGGATATCTAGTCCTATTATAAGCCTTCATGATGGGGGTCTGTAAGCGCTTTGGGACTTCGGTATCAGCTATCGCCGGAACGAATCTGGAGATCCTGTGGCTTGTGGGGGATACTTCCGGTACAGGTTGAACTACTCCACGCACGCTTGAGATCATTTGCCTTAATTGTTGAAGCTCCTTAGTCATGATCACGCTTAAACATGTATTAAGATCCATAGAGTTAGTGATGAAGATATTATTATTAACGAGGTTACCATGATCCTTGTTATTGGGAGTAACAAAGGTTTCATTGGGATCCTGGGTCGTATGGGCTTATTCTCTTGGAGTCGCACCCCAGACGGGAACATAGGTCGGTATTGAGGATTCTATCTCGCGGCGAATCGTTGAGGATCCCATGTAATCAAAGTTCAAGATCTTAGGTTGCAAGATCGAGGATGCTGCTTCTTGAGGCTTGTGGATTTATGTCCTCATTCTCTCCACTTCCTTGAGAATTTTCTTGTTATCCTCCTGCTGTTGTGCGACTTGTCGTTCTAGTCTCTTCATCAAGGTAAAGACTTCATTGTTAGAAATCAGTACAGGAGGATCCTGGAGTCCTTGGGTAACGACTGGAAAGGTGTTTTTCTTTGGTGTTTCTGAGGCTTTCTTGGGAGCTCCAGCTGGAGGTGGTGGATGGTTTTTAGAGGAAATGGGAGGAACTGAGGAAGAGGACAGGGTCGATTGTGTAGACTTGATTTCTCGAAAGATTTTGAACATCACGGCCCCACGGTGGGCACCAAATTGTTTTGGTCAAAAAATGAACAATCAATAATCAACCAAATTGTATGAGAGGTTGTGATGTCCAGGGTAATGCAAGTATAAGATGATAATCAAAGTGACTCAAGTGATTTACAATGAAAGCCCTTGATCCTTGTTAGGATCTCCGACATAAAACCTTGGGATGTGACAATGATCACCTGCCTTGATGATTTTATTGATTGAAGAAGTTGATTACAGAGAAATATAAAGAATGTAAGTACAAGTATCATAGATAAGCTAAGTACCGTGTGTAGTGTGATGAAAACAAGTGTTTTTTATAGTCTAAAGCTAATAACAAGAAGTCCGACAATTTTGGGATCCTCCGAGATCAACTTATAGACGTTATTTGACTTGGTCTTCCAGGTCTTTTGCATGGTCACGATGATTATTCGTTGAGAATAAGTCTTTGGTTGACTATTTATGCACATGTGAGAAAAATAAAGAAGCATACAACCATTATAAATGTTTGGAGAATAATTGATAATAATCAGGATCCTAAAGTACATTTAAGGATCCTGAGGTTTGAGGATCCTGAATGTAATTCCGGGATCCTGGCCATAACATATACATGCAAAATAATTGAATTAATTCCAAGTATTTCCAGTGTATAATTTAATTAAATTGAAATAAAGGGTTTGAGACTCAAACTCTGATGGTTATTGATATGTTTATGTTGTCAAATATCCTCTATGATCCACATAAATAGGGTCTAATGGTTATTGATCTTCTTTTACTTCTTCTAGATCTTCTTCAAGCTTTATCAGTTATCTTGAAGGTAAATTTGTTGTTCCTTTCTTCTTATTTTTCTTGTTTTTTTATCATGAGAAAAAAGGCACTTCGTTCTCGCCCGGAAAGAAAGGTTTTTCTTTGTGAAACGCAACTCTATCCCCAACGGTGATTTCCTATCAATAAATTAGGTTTAAAAAGGGTAGGATTTTATTTAATTTTGATAAGGATCCTGAAATTCATGCTTCCTTATTTTGTTTGTTTTGACATAGATTTCATGTTCGAAGAAGTTGTTCTAGCTATTGAAGATATTGAGGAGAAGGTTGAAAGCTTTCTCACTTTGCCTAAGGCTGAAAGATCTTTCAAGTTTGACTATTCCAGCTTCCAATAAGGTTCTTCCACTACTACTCTGATGTCTGGTGGTAAGGATCCTTCTTTTTACTTGTTTCATTTTGGGGATCTCAAACTGATGAGGGTTCTTTGCAATTTTCAGGATCCAAGGCTACACATTCCAGCGCTCGCTTCTCCCTCTCGGAACTTGATGAGGCCATGTCTAGCGGTCATCTAATGGTCAAAAAGGATAATACATCCTCCTGGAGCACACCTTGGAGATCGAGGAGGTGATTGTTGAGGTTAAGATCAGTGTCATTAAAGCCATCTGGGAGACGAAGATTAAGTTGGCAGAGAATGTGGCGAACGCAAGATCATGGAATGTGGTTGGTTGGCATGAAGCCCTGACCAAGTTTACCGGTAGTCACATTAATGCCATCTAGGATCCTATATAGAAGAAGAAGAGAGAGGAGAAAGAGAATAAAGAGACAGAGGAGACCCCGACTAGGTGGATCAAACCAAGAATTAAGTTTGATAGGTTTCAAAAAAACAATTTAATATTTTTGTTAGTAAGACAATTTTTTTTCTTTTTTTCTTTTTGCCGGATTGGAGGGAACCGTTTTAAATTTAATCCTTTGGTTTTATAATATATTTTGCATGGTTGATTTGGTTGCAGAAATAGGATAAAAGTAGATTTTTCTAACCGTTTTTAGATGATTAGGATCCTAATGATTTTAGGGTTTATGAAAACTTTTTAAAATCTTAAAGATCTAAAATAAATAGTTATTTGATTGGGATCTTGAAATAGTCAAGATCCTAGTGTTTGAAAGACATAAATTTTAGTTAAAGAGTAGGAAAATCATTAGAAGAAAAGGATATCGTTTTCTTGTTTCAGGGACGACTTTGGGTGTAGTAAACATAGAAGATAGGGATAGATAAAAATGGTGAGAGCTTCTTCCTTAGATTTCCATTAGACTTTTAGTTGTATCTTTGAACTTCTCTTTAGGATTCTGGATTTTGGAGATGTATTCTTCAGTCTTGAGGTTTAAACTGAGGAGAATCCTTTTGACTTCTTGGAAAATTTCATCTTAAGAGTCCATTGGGGTAGACCCAACCTTAGGATATGCAGGGGAAACTCCCAACTTATGTTGGGGAAGATTCCAACTTAGATTTTTCTGGAGAAAATCCTAAATTAGAATACATTGGAGAAGATCCCAACTTAGAATTTTACTGGGGAAGATACTTAGATTATACTAGGGAAGATCCCAACTTGATTATACTGGGGAAGATCCCAAATCGTAAGATAACATGATAATATTATAAACCATAGATTATACTGGGGAAGATCCCAAATTGTAAGATAACATGATAAAGTAATAAACTGTGTATTATACTGGGGAAGATCCCAAATCATAAGATAATATGATAATGTTATAAACCATAGATTATATTGGGGAATATCCCAAATCGTAAGATAACATGGTAATGTTATAAATCGTAGATTAATCTTTATGATGCTAACATATGTTTAGAAATAAGAGGTTTGCCAAGTCAGTAAAGTGTGAAATGATCCCCTTATTCACATTCCATAGTTAGATATTGTGCGTCCAAGCGATGTGTAGAAACCTAAACACGTAAGAAAGAGGCCATTAACATTTTAAACATTAGAGGGGATTAAGTACCCTTAGTCGGGGGAGAGACGATCAGTCTCTATTTGTAGCGACTAGGATCTTCAAGCTTCTGTATGTTTGAAAACGTTAGTTTGGGATGGGCGTCAGTTTGTCTAATGTCCCTCCGATGCTTAAGTTAGTAATGGTCTTTGAGAAAAAAGTAATCAAATGAAAAAGTGAGGGTAAGGAGAAGGTATGTACCTTGACTTTGTCGTATTGAAGTGTGATGTATTCAACTTACATGAAGTATGATTTGATATGTATAACATTCCATGATCTTGGCAAGATACTTCTTTCTAGAGTTGCAAGCCAATATGCCCCCTTTCCTGATTCTGAATGAATAAGACAAGGTCCTTCCCACTTGGGTGTATGCTTTGATATGTATAACATTCCATGATCTTAGCAAGATACTTCTTTCTAGAGTTGCTAGCCAATATGCCCCCTTTCCTGATTCTGAATGAATGAGACAAGGTCCTTCCCACTTGGGTGTCGGTTTACCTGCCTTAGGATCCTTGGTATTTTAAAACTCCTTTCCAAGGACCAAGTCACCTACTTGGAATCTTCTGATCTTGATATGTTTATTGTTGTCTGTATCGGTCCGTTGTTGATGAGTTTCTATGCGGATCTTGGCAAGGTCCCTTAGTTCATCGATCTTGTCAAGATCTTGGGCATGGATGATGTCATTGTCTTCTTGAGAAGTAATCTGTCATTTCTCATGGCATTCTCTTCTTGAGAAGTAATCTGTCATTTCTAGCATGAAGACTTTTCTGCCTGGTGCCTTGGGTAGTTTGTCGACTATGTCCACTCCCCACTTCATGAATGGAAAAGGAGAAATAATGGGGTGTAAAGGTTCCGCCGATTGATGAAGGATATTATTGTATATTTGGAAAGCATCACACTTTTGAGCATGTAAGAAGGCATATCTATTCATGGTTGGCCAGTAGTATCATGTTCTTAATACTTTGGAACATAAGGATTTGCCCCCAGTGTGGTTGACACAGTCTCCTTCATGTATATTATTTAAAACTTACATGGCTTCACAGCATTCTAAGCATCTTAGATATGGTCCTACTATATACTTCTTGTATAGCACTCATTGGATCATCATAAAGCATGAGACTCTTACTTTGAATGGTTTTTCACTCTTTTCTTCTTTTGGGATTGTGCCATTCTGGTGGTATTCTATGATGGGTTGGACCCAAGATTTTAGTTGTTGGTGTGGTTATTGAATGTTCGGATCAGGATCTTGGATATTAGGATCCTGATGGATGGTTTGTTGAATTGGATCTTTTATTGTTGTTAAGCTAGCTGGTTGATCAGGATCCTATATGATGAGGTCTTGTGGAATCTTGGTTGGATCTTCTTGTTTTGGGATCATTATATGGACTATTGGGATTTTGGTTTCTGGTGGGATCTTGAGGGAAGACCCTAGATTGGCTAGGGCATCTGCTTTTTCATTTTCTTCTCTAGGAACTTGATTTAAACTAAAATTTGTAAATTCAGATGCCAACATTTTGAGTAGCTGAAGGTATAGTGCTAGTCTTTCACCTTTGACTGCATAGGATCCATTGAAATGGTTAGTTATTAATAATGAATCACATATACCTGAAGATCCTTTATCAGAAGATCGTTGGCTAGATGTAGTCCCATGATTAGTGCTTCATATTCAACTTCATTGTTAGTTGCGTTAAATTCACAACAAACTTCCTGGGATAAGATGTCCCATGTGGCGATTTTAGTATGATCCCAAGACTTGTTCTTCTGAAGTTGGATGCTCCATCTGTAAAGAGTATCCACTCCTCCATGTTTTCTTCTTTTGAAGTTGTTGGATTTCTAACTCCACCTCAAGTTGTAGATCATCACTAAAATCAGGCACAAAATCCGCTAATGCTTGTGACTTTATTGAGGATCTTGGCTCATATTTGATGTCATATGTGTTGAGCTTCACTGACCAGTTAGCCATTCTACATATTAAATAGGATGTTGTTCACCATCAAGATCCTTGGCCATAACAATACTTACAACATTCGAAAATAATGAAAGATATAGGAGGAGTGGTTCCCAATTCAAAGATCATTTGCCAAGACTCACTTCAATTCCTCTCTTGGTGACCATGTAACCAAGGAAGTTGCATTCCTTCATTCCAAAGTGACATTTGACCAGTTAAACTTCATTTTGTATTCATCTAATAAATCGAAGGCTTCCTCAAGATCCCTGAGGTGATCTTCATCTATTTTGTATTTCACCAGCTTGTCATCAATGTATAACTCCATGGTGTCCCCCAATTTGTCCTTGAGTATTCGATTCACCAGTATTTGGTACGTTGCCCCTACATTTTTAAGACTAAAAAGCATAGAAATATAGCAATATATACATGTAGGGGTTATGTGTGAAAACAATAAAAGATCGATAGATTCTATATTATGAGATAAATCAATGATATGAAACGATATTGATTGAAAAGAAGTTGAATTCTATTAATCACAGCATACAACAGTTCGTGGAGGCGGAGCAATTCTGTAATTGCTTCAAAATCCGTAACCCTAGATGTTACATGCACGCTATATATAGACTAAACAATATAGCAATTCCTAAAATGGACAGGCCCCATTTCGGAATTGGAATAGAACATAAATCTGAAAATAAACATTTGACACAACACCAATTTGGACTTAACAGTCACCCCCTTTGTGTCAAATCAGAAGCAGGCCTTCTTTATTGCCTTTGAGATTCAAAAATCTTCGGCATGATCTTCAGAAGGGATGTCCGGATAGCTATATACCAACAAATCATGTCTGAAACACACTTCTCATCCGCAGCTGAGTTGGTCCTGTTTGCTTCAGCTCTTTAAAGAATGGAATTCAGAGAAGTTGTAGAGTATAAATGCTTATCTCTCAGAAAGAACCTGTAGTTCTTAATTTATTCTTCTTCTTTTATCTTGTAAACGTTGCTCCAGTTTTCCTTGTCAATGAGTCCTCCTTTCAGATGTTGGAGGTCTTTTGGTTATTCAAATGGATTCAGAATTGGTCTTTTCTTCAGAACAGAAACTATCTCAACATCCATTTTCGCAATTTCCAGGATGTAACACTTGATCAATCGCTTCAAGTGCTCATATATGGGCCCATATTTCTTCATATTCTTTGCAACAATGCAGAACAGCAAGATCCAATCGTAAGAATTCATGAATGGCAGATCAGCCAAAGTAAATTCGTGAAGAACATGATTGGCACCTCTGAACCCTTTGAATTGTATATTCAGAAATTCTTTTGACTGAACTGGAAAGCCAACCTTCAGTCCCACAATCCTTTTTAAACTATGTGACTCATATTGCGGTTTTGCATATTTTAGATAGAACGCGAAGAGCATTTGATTTACAACTTTGTTAGATATCAAAGATTTTTCAGTCTTTTCAAAGCATCTGAATATAAAGGCTCTTGGAGTCATGGGAAAATCCAACTGACACTCTATATCATTGTTTGTGTCAAAAGAGGTGATTGGATCCTACCAATAAAGATAAGGCTCATCAATAGGTTCCTTTTGTATACGTTCAATAGACCAAGCAGGAAACAATGACTTTTGATTTTCAAGAATCAGTTTTGAATTTTTGACCTCAGCCTCTTCAGCATCAAGTTTTTGCCTGAGAGCATTGAGTTCGTCAAGCTCTTTGTCTCTTCTTTCTCTTGCTTCTTTTTCGGATTCAGTCATCACCGGATTTCTGATTCACTCAGACACCTTTTTCAAGTTTTCCTCCTCTTCTCATCCTTGTTTTGAAGAAGCCCCACTTCCTAAAACACGCTGTATTTGATTGAGCAATGTGAAGATGAGTTTGAGTTTTTCAGAGAGAGACTAGTGCACTGAGTCAGTGCATGGAGCATTTCGGTTTTCAATGATTTGCAACAACTGTTGGTTGATTTTGGAAGTACGAGCTTTAACGGAAAGTTGCTCTACTTCAAGTTTGGCAATATTAGTTGAAGCATTCTTCAGCTTTTTAGTAAGAACCTTAGTTTTCTGTGTTTGCTCGGCCAGTGCATCCATAATCTTGTTCTCAACAGCCAACTCATTTTGTAACTTGGTGAGTTATTGAGTGATTGATAAATTGAGATCAGTATTGCCAACCTTAATGTCTGCACGGAGGGTTGAAAGAGCTTGTTTTTCTGCTTTCAAAGAAGATCGAAAACCTTCTATGACTTTGTTCATGTCAGCTATATTCTTTTCAGAAAAGGTCCAAAAGTCAGCCATAAATTCCTTGACTTCTTTTTGTAATTGTTGGAACTTTTATGTAGCTTCTGATATTTTCTTTTTTGAAGCTTGAGCAACCATTGGTGATTCTTTAAGGACTTTGACATTATATGATGTAAGAATTTCCACGGTTGCTCGATGGGTTGTGAGCAGATTTTCCCATTTCATGGAAGAGAAGGCTTTTGAATACTCCAAAATTGAATCAAGCTTCTCATTTAATTGCTTGAACTGAGCTTTTTTCATCGGAGCGTCATCATCATCACTATTAAAATTGACAGTGAA
The DNA here is from genome assembly GCF_052849685.1 of Lactuca virosa. Taxonomy (NCBI): domain Eukaryota; kingdom Viridiplantae; phylum Streptophyta; class Magnoliopsida; order Asterales; family Asteraceae; genus Lactuca; species Lactuca virosa. Next base: position 259,897,136 of record NC_136434.1, read on the forward strand.
TGACTGGAAGACGAAATCAGCAATCAGTTTTTTGATCATCTCCGAAAAAGATCTCAGAATCATCATCAACAGGAGGAACCGAAGAGGAAGGTTGTTCTGAAGTCACACCAATATTGGCATTTGGCCCCACATCAAATGTGTTGCCATGGATGCCTAAAGACCGAATCTCCTCCGAAACAGATTTGATAATCGGAACTTCTGGTGTAGTGGAAACATATGATGTAGTAGGGATGGTTGAATCTGTGAAGATTGGTGAGGATATTGGGATTGAAACTGATGGAAGTGATGTTTCAACAAAACTCGTTTGTGGGAGTGGAGGGATGAATGATATTGGAATAGATGAGGTGATGGGTGAGATGGACATTGGTAATGTTGGAAAAGGTGGTGGGGGTGGAGTGGTGAGGTTCAGAAATGGTTCTCGGATAATAGTTTCAAAAATATCAGATGTAGGAATGGAGGATGATGGTGGAGAAGATACCTTCAGAGTTGGTTCAACATGTGTTGGTTCGGAAGTGTTGTGACAACCCGATATTTCGAATCAATATAATGACCTAAAAGCCAAGAATCAAGGATTCGTGTCAAAACCGGTAAAACACTGTTAAGCGTAAAAAGTGAAAATTCAATAAAATGCTTTTTAGCCTTAAGTATCTAAACGAAAGTCGTAGATAATGACAAACCGTGAGCATACCTAGAAAGAACGTCCAAATCTCACTTCGTATGAGGAAGTTATGATTTTTCTAAGTTACGGATATAGTAGTAGACAGCTAAAAACTTGAAATAGAGATCGAGCGATTTTTAGCCGACACAACCTAAATGAGAATTGAAGATCTCGACAATAGTAGTACAACGGTAAAAAGACAGACGAAAACGGACATCGGTTGAAGAAGTTATGAATTTTTAACGGATTTATCCTGTCCCGGCCTATTAAAAATATAATATTAAAAATTAACGTCAAGATTAGCCGACGAAGTCTAAATTAACGTTGTAGAGTATATTCTCACCTACGCGTGGATATAAAGAACGTCAAAAACAGAGCTCGTATGCGCAAGTTACGCATTTTTGAAGTTTTTGGCACACACTTCGAGGCTTATCCGAAGAGTACGCCCAGCGTACTTCGGAGTACGCCCAGCGTACCGAATGAAGGGTCTTGGACCGGCCACGTCGCATCTACACCCTCTACGGCAGTCCCATCCAAAGACCAGAGACGTCATTGCTGACGTACGCCCCGCATACGAGGGTACGCCCAGCGTACGAGGTACGCCCCGCGTACTTCGGTGTACGCCCAGCGTACGAGGGCAGCTCCCCCTCCTATAAATAACATGCGAGAGTTTCGGGTTCCATTGCTCATTTTCTCTCCTTCTCTTGCGTTTTTACCTCGTTTTGCGTGCAAATAATATCCTGAAGTCCCGGTTTCATATCTAAGTCCCGACGAAGGTCCGAAGCTCCGAAATTCCCGAAAAACTCACCACTTTTCGGTCGAGGTGCCGCCAGAGAAAATCTCGTTTTCTTCAAATCACGCACTTTCCCGGTGAGTTCATACCCCTACATTTTTACGTTTTCTTTAGTTTTCAGGGGGGGAATACAAGTTCAAAATACCAAAATTATTTAATACATGTTTAAGAGTTTTCCTACACCTTGTAACATGCTGAGCAAGGTGTGTACACGGTTTACACTTATCATTTCAAATGTCGATTTATGGAAATACAATGACTTGCATAAAAAGGTTTCATCCAAACACACACAACACTTTTTGATAAACTATAATATGTATAGTTTCAGCACTTCGTTAGACAAAGAAACAGTAACTCAATCGACTTACAAAACAAATATTTCATTGCACACTACGTGATCTTGTATTAATTAAACTCGCGAGACATTCTCCTTCGGGGTACTCCTAAGTACCACAGAAAAGTCCTGTAGTTATAATCAGAATCTCCGGGAGGGAGAACGTGATAGTTGTGTATAGATCTATACTAGGTCTGACAAACCCGCACCTAAGCTGCTTGCAACAGCTAGACCGGCAGGTCTGGGGTGACAAGTGTCATAACTTTCCGACGCCTGAAGTATTAACAAGACATGCGATTCACGGAAATTTCTACGACCTTTTCATAAAAAGGAGTTTTATTTAAGTATAAAACCACACATAAGTATGGCGATTTACTTACATATATTAAGTCTCGATTCAGTTAAGACTACAATAAACCTTTTAGAAAGTATTGGAATTTAAGGATTTCACAAAAATGAGTTTTATTTAAATATAAAACCACACATAAGTATGATGATTTACTTACATATACTAAGTCTTGATTCAGTTAAGGCTACAACAAACCTTTAGAAAATATTGGATTTTCTGGAAACAAACTTAAAAGAACATCATTCATTTTTCATTCATAAATTGCTTATGAACTCACCAGCTTTAATGCTGATACTCTCCTTTCAAAAACAACTTGTATTCTCAGGTATTCAGTAATACAGGTAACCACAAGATTTTTTTGAAGGCAAGACGCTAAGGCGCAGATTTCTTTTGAACTATTTTGGCATCATATGTAATTTATTTGGAAACCTGTATTTTTGCAACGATGTAACCTTTTAAATTATATTTATGATGGTTGTGTTTACTTTCTTTACAAATACTCAACTGTTATGATACTACATGAAGTCATCCGCCCCCGAATGTTTCCGCCATTCTGGTTTGGGGGTGTGACAGATTGGTATCAGAGCTTTGTTTATAGTGAACTAAGTATATCGAACTGCATAAGATATACAAACTATAAATGCAAAGGGACTAAAACTCTCTGACTAAACGTTTTCACACAAACTATACTTTTAAAAATTAAAATGCTAGTTTTGTAAAAGTATAAGTACATGCATGCACAGCGGTCTAGTATCATAGTCAAAACTATACAAAAGTATTAAGACAAGTTGGACACTATGATTAGGCCTCGGAATATGTAATCAGATCTAGGATAAATATAGCATGATCAACTATATCTATCCAAGATGTGACCAACATATGTTGGGGAATAGTCATAGTGAGCAACAAGTCGAAAACTTACCAAAGAAAACACTAGAATCAAACTTACAAATTTAAAATACTGTAGGAGTATTTTGTGTTGCTATAATTATCTATTTAAGAACAAAAAGTCTTTATTAGTAGGTCAATAGTTGTTGAGTGGATACGCTAAGGTTATATGTGGCTAGGGTGTCATAGACTCAGAATTTGTGATCTTTGCTTTACTTCGTGTTCCTTGTTTGGTTGTGGACTTAGAGTTAGGGTCACTTATTCGAATGTCTATTCTATCTTAATTACATATGGTGGGTATGCACTAGGCAAGTATTGAAGTAACTAGTAAGGATCATCCTAAAATTATCTAAGTTATACGTCTATTAGATATTTCTTACACCCCTTTTCTCGCTTAGATTTCATGACTGGACCCCATCTCCCCGGCGGCCCGTACTTTCCCAACCAAGATAATGGTGGACGGACCGATGCGGAGACAGAAGAGAATCATGCAATTCCATTGGATGACGATTTCACAGAAAATTTCCCAAAAGATTCTGACTCCGAGCCAGAAGCCAATAATCTACCCCTGGTGGCTCCTATCCCAAATCCTAATCCTCGACCAGGATTTCAAGGCCCCACGCCCCTGTGGGCAGCAAACTTGAACAGATGGAGTCACGAGCAAGGTCAACCCTTACCCTACAACGGAGACCGAAGCTTCTACAATCTGAGCGAAGGAGGCTCAGCAGACAGAATTCTGCTTGTTCTGGTTCGCAGGGTTGCACGTAATGAGGAACAGGGAAGGACAGCCATCAATCGGGTCATGGAGGTTGATGCCGATGCGGGAGTCAATACAGTTCGTATTTGCCATCTAGAGGCTGCTCACAGAAGAATCCTAAACCAGAATATGACCCTGCAGAGAGAACTAACTACAACCCAAGCCGAAGTCAGGGAACTTCGAGGTCATCAGGCAACGTTTGAAAGACGCATGTTGGATATGGAGCGTCGTCTGACAGAGTCAAGGACTCATTCGAGCGTTTCTCGCCGCAAGTAGAGTCTACTCTACTCTCTCTTTTGGATATAAAATAGGTCTATGTATAGACTCTAGTATTAATTTCATGCTTATGTTAAGACCTTGAACTTTTAGTCAGTTACGTCTATGTACTGTCAAAATTTTCTCAATTCTGGTGTGATGTAAGACCTACTCCAAGGTCAATTTTTCCCGAACTTATCACATCTTTGCTACCAATGACATCGGCAAACGTCTAATCTCCTAGGGAAATCTTTGTCCAAATACTTTCATCCTTCTATTGTTAGAACTCTACCAAAATCACACTCTCATGTAATGGTTAAACTATTGTGATTGAGTTCATGGATCACTTTCATTATTCTCACTCTTGAATTCTTATCATTATCTCCATCTTCGCAAACTTAGTTGATAGATGCTGCCTCTGAAATTAACACCGCCTGTACTCACAACCAAGAGGAAACTATAGAGACCATAACATGCCGTTATCTTGCTAAAGACACCAAGGAAAAATTCGCGTGAACTTTTGGGATTCGAACTCTCTGTTATGAAGTAATGGGGATCAGTGTTAGAATCAGAAGTAAGACGACACAAAAATTCCGTGTACCTACAGAAGAGAAGGACACCATGTAGATACCAAGGGAGAATGAACCATTAACGCTCGAATTAAATCATAGAACCGAGGAAAAACCACGCGTGTTCCATACGAAGTGCATGAATACCCCCCTTCGTCATAGTAATGACTATTAATGCCGCCTAGTGAATTAGTGATTACATTTCTCGCGTTAGGTTTTAAGCTTATCGTATTTCTGTTATGGCTAATAGCAATGTATCGGATCACGGAATTCCAATCGAGAGTGAATAATTCTCAAACTCATAAGTCTACCTTGTGTAGACTCCATCATGTATCCCTTTCAAATCTTTTAGAAAGTGGAAAGCATTATACCTCCAATCAAATATGATTTAGTTGGATAAACACTCGTCTTGTAACCATTTTAGAAACTTACTCCTACTCTTTACCAGGACTGCATCATAGGGATGTAGGTCGAACCATCGAGAACAATATGACAAAACGAAAAACTTACATTCGCATGAATGATCAGAATACATCTAGAGCCAACCATAATCGCTCACAAACTCATTTTCTTATCGTATAACAGAATCATGCCTCCGAAGAAACGTAACCAAACCGCTGGCAAAGCACCAACTCTTCGGATAGATTTGGCTACTTTTCAAGCTGCGGTCACAGCTGCCGTAGCAGCTGTCATGACTCACCTAAATGCTAACAACGCAAATGTTAGTGGAAATGTTATCGACAACCCCAATCACGGTGATAACCAAGTACAACAACGAGTGCCTGTTTGTAAAGACACTCGAGGCCTCAAACCTAACATCCTGAAACGAAAGTTCGAGAGCGAGAAAGGGACCACTTCAACTCAAGGGCCTTCAGAAGAGTATCACGTTGGGGCAGTCAATATCCCCATCAACCCTGCTATCCCAAAACCGACCACACCGTACCTAGGAAACCTCCCACTCAGCAGTAAGTGCAACTACCATCATTATGGAGTCTGCCGAGTGATGCATTGCAATAGATGCAACAGGAAGGGGCACACGGCCCACTTCTGTAGGACCCCGGTCGAGCTCATCACTTCAACCACCAATGTGGGCGCCAGTCTAATATGCCACCTTTGTGGTGAAATAGGACACTTCAAGAGGGACTGCCCAACGGAGAGGAATGACGGGGAACAGGGGGAGTGTAACAACGGAACATGAAAAAGCAACAAGGAATTCTACTAGGAAGTTCCGGTGCGTATCTAAACCTCAATAATTAGACCCCTGAAATTTTATAAAAATTTTACACGTTATTATACCTTCTTGCACACACCGGACGATAATAGAAAAACCTAGTAGGGATTACTTCACGAAAGTTCATTATTTCAAATTATCAGAACCCTCGTTTAGTTTGTACTTGTAATTTGCGATATAATAGGGTCGTAGTATTAATACCAAGGTTAGTCTTCATCCTAGTAATCATTTCTTCTTCCAGACCAGCATAATATTAAAATCATCAAGAAGTTACGACATCATCATCCGACATGGTTTGGCTTGGTTCTTACCATGCAAAGTTTATGTGCTAGATGAAAAGAACTCTTCCCTTAAACGACCGTCAGATGAAATTTTTCCGACCCATAACGCAAAACCCTTCAGAAGTACCCATGCGAGGGGTACCACGCCATTCTAACCTACCCAATAGTTTTTAGACTTAAAGCGAAGAACACCAAATAATATTCCAGAAGTGCGTGACCTTCCCGACGAACGATCAGGATTTTCACCACAACGTCAAGTCGAGTTTCGAATCGACTTAATTCCAGGAACTACCCCTGTAGCTAAATCGCCTTAGCGTCCAGCTCCAACAGAGATGCAGGAACGCTCCGATCAACTTAACGAACCTCTCAGTAAATGATTTATTAGACCAAGCTTCTCCCCATAAGGAGCATCGGTCTTGTTCGTCAAGAAGGAAGACGGATCGTTTCGTATGTACATCGACTATCGAGAACTGAACTAGCATACCATTAAGAATAGTTACCCACTAACTCGCATAGATGACTAATTTAATCAACCAACCGACGAAACCCTGATCCTACACATAGACTCTGCTACGTTCCAAGCCGCTGTAACGGCTGCAGTGGCAGTTGTCATGGCACAATTCAACCCTAACAACACAAATGAAAATGAAAACGGAGTCGACACTTCGAACCCTAATGACAACCAACAAAAACCTCCAACGAAGTAGTCACGTAAGGAGCACCAAATTTTCTATAACTTTGCTCAAGTACTGCCAACAGGGTTTCCAGGAATACTACTCGCACAGAAAGTCAAGTTCACCAACAAAGACCCCAAAAATTTATGCGATTGATCTAATACTATCAAATGTATACATAAGAGTAGTACGTAATTAAGATTCTACAGGCTTAGAATTGATGATTCCACTTTGACTCCTTTTCCATGTCTGGATGTGGGCTTAGAGATGAATCATTTATTCGACTGCCTTTTCAATCTTAACTATATGCGACTCGTATACACGGAACTGTATTAGATGAATCAGGCATAATCCATGCAATGATTTTCATAACTATGTTACCTAAGCCAACGGTTGGTTATGATACCATTTAGGGTGATTGTCGATAGATTGACCAAATCCACACTTTCTACCAATAAAAGAAACCGACAAGATGGAGAAGCTAACAAGAACTTACCTCAAAGAAATTTTTTTTAGACTGCACGGTGTACCAATATCTATGATCTCAGTCCGAGATAGCAGATTCACCCCTCGTTTCTGGCAATCTTTACAAAAATCCTTGGGAGCTAAGCCAGGACATAAGTGCAGCTTACCATCCACAAACCGACGGCCAGAGTGAGAGGACCATTCAAACTTTGGAAGCTATGCTGAGAGCTTTTGCTATCAATTTTGGTAAAGCATGGGATATCTATTTACCACTAGTAGAGTTCTCGTACAACAATAGCTATCACACTAGCATCGAGGTTGCTCCATCTAAAGCCCTCTATGGCCGTAAGTACAGATCACCTCTGCGCTGGGCTGAAGTAGGTAACATGCAGCTAGTCAGAGGACAAATACCTGACGGCACTCTCACAGGCCCAGAAATCATAAGAGAAATGACCGAGAAGATTGTCAAAAATCTGGGAACGACTAAAAGCTTCAAGAGACAGACAAGAGAGTTATGCAGACAAAAGGCGGAAGCCCTTGGGATTTCAGGTTGGAGATCGAGTGCTGTTGAAGGTCTCACCCTGGAAGGGATTAATACGTTTTGGAAAACGTGGGAAACTAAATCCAAGACATATCAGACCATCCGAGATCCTTGCTAGGATCGCCCTGGTAGCATTCAAACTTCGATTACTGTAGGAACTCAATAACGTACATCCTACCTTTCATGTGTCAAACTTAAAGAAGTGCTTATCCGATGAGACCCTCGTTGTCCCTCTGGACAAAATCGAAATCAACGAGAGACTCCACTTCGTAGAAGAACCGGTAGAAACGATGGATATGGAAATAAAAAGAACAAAACAAGTCGCATACCTATTGTGAAGGTCCGCTGAAATGCGAAGCGAATACCTGAATACACCTGCGAGCGCGAAGATCAGATGAAACAAAAATAACAGCATCTTTTTTTTCCCTAGTCCATAAATACTTTTCTTATACTAAAATTTCGGGACGAAATTTTCTCTAACGGGGGGGATGATGTGACAACCCGATATTTCGAATCAATATAATGACCAAAAAGCCAAGAATTATAATCTATTTTGATATATTGGAAATAGCGTCAAAAATAAAATGTTCAAAAGTCTCAGTTGGGTTACATAAAATGATTGATATCATGACAAGGTTTACAGAAATGTAAAGAACACTCAAATCGGAGTTATAACGAAGAAGTTATGACCAATCAAAGATTCGTGTCAAAATCGGTAAAACACTATTAAGCGTAAAAAGTGAAATTTCAATAAAATGCTTTTTAGCCTTAAGTATCTAAACGAAAGTTGTAGATAATGACAAACCGTGAGCATACCTAGAAAGAACGTCCAAATCTGACTTCGTATGAGGAAGTTATGATTTTTCTAAGTTACGGATATAGTAGTAGACAGCTAAAAACTCGAAATAGAGATCGAGCGATTTTTAGCCGACGCAACCTAAACGAGAATTGAAGATCTTGACAATAGTAGTATAACGGTAAAAAGACAGACGAAAACGGACATCGGATGAAGAAGTTATGAATTTTTAACGGATTTATCCTGTCCCGGCAAATTAAAAATATAGTATTAAAAATTAAAATCAAAATTAGCCGACGAAGTCTAAATAAAAGTTGTAGAGTATATTCTCACCTACGCGTGGATATAAAGAACGTCAAAAACGGAGCTCGTATGCGAAAGTTATGCATTTTTGAAGTTTTTGGCACACACTTCGAGGCTTATCCGAAGAGTACGCCCAGCGTACTTCGGAGTACGCCCAGCGTACCGAATGAAGGGTCTCGGACCGGCCACGTCGCCCCTACACCCTCTATGGCAGTCCCATCCAAAGACCAGAGACCAGAGACGTCATCGCTAACGTACGCCCCGCGTACTTAGGTGTACGCCCAGCGTACGAGGGCAGCTCCCCCTCCTATAAATAGCATGCGAGAGTTCCGGGTTCCATTGCTCATTTTCTCTCCTTCTCTCACGTTTTTACCTCGTTTTGCGTGAAAATAATATCCCGAAGTCCCGGATTCATATCTAAGTCCCGACGAAGGTCCGAAGCTCCGAAATTCCCGAAAAACTCACTACTTTCCGGTCGAGGTGCCGCCCGAGAAAATCTCGTTTTCTTCAAATCATGCACTTTCCCGGTGAGTTCATACCCCTACATTTTTACGTTTTCTTTAGTTTTCAGGGGGGGAATACAAGTTCAAAATACCAAAATTATCTAATACATGTTTAAGAGTTTTCCTACACCTTGTAACATGCTGAGCAAGGTGTGTATACGGTTTACACTTATCATTTCAAATGTCGATTTATGGAAATACACTGACTTGCATAAAAAAGTTTCATCCAAACACACACAACACTTTTTGATAAACTATAATAGGTATAGTTTGAGCACTTCGTTAGACAAAGAAACAGTAACTCAATCGACCTACAAAACAAATATTTCATTGCACACTACGTGATCTTGTATTAATTAAACTCGCGAGACATTCTCCTTCGGGGTACTCCTAAGTACCACAGAAAAGTCCTGTAGTTAGAATCAGAATCTCCGGGAGGGAGAACGTGATAGTTGTGTATAGATCTATACTGGGTCTGGCAAACCCGCACCTAAGCTGCTTGCAACAGCTAGACCGGCAGGTCTGGGGTGACAAGTGTCATAACTTTCCGACGCCTGAAGAACGTCGCATACAAGGCCTTCTAGTCTTTAGTATGGTTATAACACCTCGCACGGAGTATTAACAAGACATGCGATTCACGGAAATTTCTACGACCTTTTCATAAAAAGGAGTTTTATTTAAGTATAAAACCACACATAAGTATGGCGATTTACTTACATATATTAAGTCTCGATTCAGTTAAGACTACAATAAACCTTTTAGAAAGTATTGGAATTTAAGGATTTCACAAAAATGAGTTTTATTTAAATATAAAACCACACATAAGTATGACGATTTACTTACATATACTAAGTCTTGATTCAGTTAAGGCTACAACAAACCTTTAGAAAATATTGGATTTTCTGGAAACAAACTTGTAACAAACTTAAAAGAACATCATTCATTTTTCATTCATAAATTGCTTATGAACTCACCAGCTTTAATGCTGATACTCTCCTTTCAAAAACAACTTGTATTCTCAGGTATTCAGTAATACAGGTAACCACAAGATTTTTTGAAGGCAAGACGCTAAGGCACAGATTTCTTTTGAACTATTTTGGCATCATATGTAATTTATTTGGAAACCTGTATTTTTGCAACGATGTAACCTTTTAAATTATATTTATGATGGTTGTGTTTACTTTCTTTACAAATACTCAACTGTTATGATACTACATGAAGTCATCCGCCCCCGAATGTTTCCGCCATTCTGGTTTGGGGGTGTGACAAGTGTGAGCGATATCATCCTCTTCATTTCGGAGAATTGAAGTCTCCTGAATATCTGATTCGGTCCTTTCTTCAGATTTCTCTTAAAGAACAGGAGAGGGAGACCATGGTTTCTCAACTTGCTTCTTTGTCTTCTTCGGAGTTTTGATAGTCTCTGAAGGAGTAGCCTTTTCCTTCCTTTTACCCCGTAGCTTCGGTTTGTCCCCTTCATTAATAACCTTTTGTAATTCTGTTGGGATGGGACGAACACCAGAAGAGGGGCATTTTCCAATAAGCCCTAATGATGACGTTATCCAAGGGAACTTTCTCCAGTAATGTATCCACAATAGAACCAATAAAATCAAATTTTTGTGCGTCCAACTTGACAAATGTGGATGTCTGGAGGGTTGAAATTTTAGCCATGAGTGAATCTTGCATCAGAGGAACCTTAAAGTGAATTAGGGCTCTGTTGACAACAATCGACCAGAAGCGAGCACAAGAAATTTATGTGTGTCGTGTAGAGGAACTGGTGCATTGAACAACTTGAGCCCAAATAACAAACCCATAGTCGAGGTTTATGCCATGGTATAATCCATAGATCATGGTATAGAACAGCTTGCTTGCGCTGTCAGAACCTGAAACCCTTTCTGACGGGATTTTGAACAAAAGGGTAAACAACTCATTCCACATCGGCGTTCCCTGAGTGCCGAAAAATCATCCAACAAAAATGTGCTAGCTCATCAATCATGTGGCAACGTCCATTGTAACAGACACGCTGATGTTAGAGAAATCCAAAAGTCGCGCCATGATTTGAAGTTTCATTTATGGGAACAAAGTCTTTTCGAAATTTCCACTATCGGAATTATTGATCTAACCTCCAGCTGAAACAGTAACCATTGGAATTACAACCAAGATCCATTTTTTATAAATAGAGTAACCAATCGGAACCGAAACCAGAATTTTTAAAATCACAAGGATTTTAGTGCAAGAGTGTTCAACAGAAAAAGAAATAAAGCAAATTTAATATGTGGGATTATGTGATATCAAACATATTTGATATGAAAAACTGGTGGATCCCGGGCAACGATCTCTTCCTTCTGAGTCAAGAGAGACTCTGAAGTGCTTGTGTGGTTTCCCATTGAATTACGATCATCAGTTTGTTAAGAAACTACGAAACGATTCTTTTTATGATACTTAATGGGGGGCTTTAGCTTCAAACAAATTCTGAAACTTAACGCAAGTCCGAAGATCTGAAAGAAGTACTTGTTTGACCAGTGTAGCTATAAAAACAAGTAGGCTTTGGATATTCTTTTACAGTAACTGGGTATGTTGGAAAATCTTCATTCGGAAATCTCAAAAAAAAAACTTGGATCTTTTCAGAGGAAATGACTTGGACTAAGAACATTTCATTAATATCACGTAAAGTAAAAAAAATGAGATTTCGAATATTCAAAGGTACAAAAAGATATATTTATCCGTCAATTCAGTTGGTACATTACTAGAACAATGAATTGTTCACCTTCAAATCATTGGGTAAAAATCTAGAACAAGAAATTGTTCACCGTTAATTTAGAATAGGTATTTGAAGTATTGGGGTTCACTCAAGATCATGGTGATAATGATTTCAAAATCATAAACACATAAATTTTATAACCTAAACCTCAGTGGTAAAACCTGAGAGTCTTAAGGTTTATGATACTGAATAATAGATTGGTAGTCGAATGGTTGGGAGTTTCACGAAAATCATGTTGACAATGATTTTGCGATCATTAACTACAGTTTTTGTAGCCCTATACTGAAACTGGTTTTTTTTCGATAGTCAAGGGACTACGTGGAGGTCGTAATAAGATATGGTAGAAAGAAGTGATACTAGAAACCGTCAATTCCTTTGTTTCAGACTAAAATTCACGAATGAATTTATCAACAGTTTTATAAAGTATTTTTGAGATTTTTGATTTTTCAGAGAATGAGAAGGAAGAAAATATTTTTGAGATTTTTGAATTTTTTAAAAAGAAAATACATAAATGAATAAAATATTTTTGGAGTTTGGATTTTCTGAAAAGAATAAAGAAAAATATTTTTGGATTTTTATGTTTCTGAAAAGAATAAAACATAAATAAAGAAACGAACAAAAGATTTACAAAGAGAAGAGATTCCGAAACCATAATGAACAGTTACTTGAGAACCATTCCGAAGCTCGGAACAATTCGGAAACGAACAGTTGATTTTGATAGCTTCCGAAGATTGGAACCATTCGTAATGTGAACAGTAACTCTGATGATTACGATGTGGATTTCAGAACTAAGTCAGCTTCAATCATTCCCAACCCTTGTAGAATCTGATTAAATGATACTTCTGGTAAAGTTTTCATGAAGATATTTGCTAACTGGTCTGAGGATCGAACAAAGTGAACTTCCACACTACCATCTTCGACATGGTCCTTTATAAAGTGGTATCTTAGTGTTATATGCTTTGTCTTGGAATGTTGCACCGGATTGTGGCAGATTCGTATGGCACTTTCGGAATCGCAATATAATGGAATTTGTTTCATATTGATTCTGTTATCTCTTAGTTGATTCTGAATCCACACCACTTGAGATGTACATGATGTTGCTGCAATGTATTCTACTTTAGTTGTAGATAAGGATACACAGGTTTGCTTCTTCGATTTCCAACTGACAAGCTTGCCATCCAGAAACTGACATCCACCTGATGTGCTTTTCCGATCAAGACCATAGCCCCCTAAATCAACATCGGAGTACGCTTTCACAAAGAATCCCGAAAGTGATGGATTCCATTAACCAAGAGAAGTAGTTTGCTTCAGATACCGGAATATGTTATTAACTACCAACATATGAGGTTCTCGAGGATTCGCTTGAAACCTGGCACAGTAACAAACAGCAAACATTATGTCAGGACGACTAGATGTCAGATACAATAAAGATCCGATCATCTGATGAAACAATGTCTTATTTGTTTTTGGTTTATTGTTAGGTGCATACATTACACCTTTCCATAGGTTAATTTCACGTTTATTTATAGCATTGCATTGCATTTTTAGTGTAACTTTCATGCATTTTGCATTTAGGGACATTATCGAGGATCTATCGATATTTCACCATTTTCTGTGGATTTTTCAGGGTAATTTGAATATTGGAGCATGCTTAGGATGTTCGAGGGAAGCTCTCGGTGAAATTACAGAATTATCGGAGCTAAATTGAAGAAATGAAAAAAATCAAAAATTGACAATTTTGTACTGCGTTACACGGCCCGCGCATTTGCAAGGCATACATTACCTGGCCGTGTTTATCAAGTAATATAGCACGAAAGGGCCATTACACGGCCGCATAACGGCAAGGCATACGTTACACGGGCCGTGTAACATGATCTAATGGATTTTGAAATTGTAACTTCCGATTTATCTTGGGTTGCTGGCACATTTAGACATAACTTCGACTTGGGACTTCAAGAGGGCGATTTTGGGAGATCATATCACTACTTAGCACTTTGGAAACACTTTAATTTGCATTTTGTAAGTTGATTTGAAGATCAAAACTTGTTGAATTTGTAGTTTGATTCAGCCATGTGTGGCTAACTTTTCTATCATTTCTGATTCCAGATTCCTAAGTGTTTGTTATTAGATTGTAATTTGCACTTGAATTCATGTTTATCATCTAGTAATCTTTGATTTGGACTTAAATATATGTTTGATTAGTCCTCTTTTCACTTGATCAATGGAATTAGGGTTCTTATCAATTTAGTTAGTCAAATTGTAAAATTCGTATATGTTTTATGATTTGATATTAGTAACATGCACTTGATTGGTTGTAAATAGATCAAAATTAGTGTAATCAAAGATTAGATGTTCATATTCCCGAAATTATGAGGAATGTTGGATATTGTTGGTAATTGTTGCAAGAACTTAATGTCATTTAGTGATTTTATGCAAGAGCTTATTTGAATTAAATTAACTAAATGAAGTTTTATTTGAAGAACATAATATGAATGAAACACTTTTGTTAACTTGGATATTAGAGCTTATTAATATCCAATTACCAACCTAGATCGAACATGAATTATAGTCACATTACATCTTACAACATAACACGTGTATAGGAATCAGAATCGGAATCAGAAATGTCTTTCACTTTTTGAATTTAGTATTAATTTTGTTTGTTTATGAAGCTCAATTTGAAGTCATACAAAACCCCCCATTTTAAAATCGACTGTATGATGTGTGAGAATATGGCTAAATAAGAAATCATGTATTCCTGTGGACCGACCCTGCTTACTCTATACTATCTTTAGTGTATGTAGCAGCAGTGACTTGTATTTTATTGTTATTATTTGATCCCTTTTTTGTTGGTTTGACCACCAAACAAATTGGCGCCTTTGCTGGGGATACGGTAGTACTAATTTTTATGCCAATATCTTTTCGCACAGGTACACCTTTACCAGTTGATTTGGAGATACAGAAATATGCGAAACAAAGAAGGAAGCAAGCTAGACTTTTAAAGAAACAACAACAATTTGGAGCTTCTTCATCAAATCCTTTAACCACATCTTCATCAACATCAAAAAATTCCACCCTACCATCTTCACCTTTACCCGAGTCTGAAACTTATATCCCTACTCCTACCATGGGAGACAACCATGGAGGAAATCAAGATCCTACAAATCCACCTCCTGAACAAACCTTTAGACAGTGGGCTACCCAAGATGTTACCCAACAACCATTGTGCATCAATTATCCTGCAACAATAAACTTTGAACTCAAATTCGGACTCATTCATTTGTTGCCTTCATTCCGTGGTCTTGAGAATAAACACCCATACAAATTCCTTAAGGAATTTCATGTTGTTTGTGTGGGGATGAAACCATATGAAGTCACTGAAGATCAAATCAACTTAAGGGTATTCCCCTTTTCTTTACAAGATTCAGCCAAAGAGGGGTTATATGACTTACCACCGAGGTCAGTTACAACATGGAATGAACTTGCAAGGATGTTTTTGGACAAATATTATCCAGAAATGAGAGCTTCAGCCTTGCGCAGAGAAATCATTGGTATTAAGCAACAGAAAAAAGAAAAGCTCTGCATACTTATTGGGAACGGTTCAAGAAGTTGTGTTCAAGATATCCAAAACATGGGATTTCGGAGTATCAATTGTTGCAATATTTTTGTGAAGGAATGTCATCTTGGGATAGAAGATTGCTCAATGCATCAAGTGGTGGATCAATAGCTGATAAAACTCCTACAGAAATTAGAGCTCTTATCAAGAACATGGCAGAAGAGTCCAAGCATACAACTCAAGAAGAAGAATGGTATAGTGATGCACCAAGAGGAGTGAAAGAAATTTCTACCCCAAAAATTGAGAGTCAACTTTCTGAGTTGACTAAAGTGGTGATGATGCTTGCTAAGGACAAGGGTGTGCAACCACCAGCAGTTAGACCTTGTGGTATTTGTACCCAAGTTGGACACCCCACTAATATGTGCCCAATGTTACAGGAAGATAGAGAGTCGGTTCAAGCTATGGGATTTTCTAGTCAACAATAAGGAAACTTTCAGCCAAGAAGCAATCCGAATTGGCATCAACCCAATGCCAATTTTCAGCCAAGGCTACCACCTTATCAACCACACCTCCATTTCAAAATCAAATGCATCACCAACAAAATTATCAACCAACTTTCCAGCTGAATCAACCTCCTCATCAATCTCAATTCCAACCTCAAAACATGCAACAAGGAAGTAGTTCAAGTGGATCGGGAATGTCTTTGGAAGATATTGTTAAGAGTTTGGCCACAAGTACTCAATAATTTCAAAATGAAACCAAGGCGAGTATCAAGACTTTGGAGCAACAAATGACTCAACTCGCCACTTCTGTGAGTAAATTGGAGTCACAAGGCAAACTACCCGCACAAACAGAAAAGAATCCAAAGCATAGTGCATGTTCCATCACTTTGAGGAATGTTAAAGAATATGAAGGACCAAAGATGATTGAAGAAAAAGAAGAGATGGAGTTAGAGAAAGAAGAAGAGAAATCAAAAGCACGTTCAAAGGAAGTACCCATTGAAGTAAAAGTCACTCCTCCTCTATTTCCCACAAGGCTAAACAAGTCAAAGCGTGAAAGGGAAGACAATGAAGTCATGGAGATGTTCATAAAGTATGAGGTAAATATTTCTCTCATTGATGTCATCAAACAAGTCCCTAGGTATGTCAAATTCCTTAAGGAATTATGCACATCTAAGAAAAGATTAAAACGGAATGCCACTGTCAAAGTAGGTGAAAATGTATCTACAGTGTTACAGAAAAGATTACCTTAAAAATGTAAGGATTCGGGTATTTTCTCGGTTCCGTGCAAGTTAGGTAATCTTCATGTTCCACGAGCTATGCTAGATCTTGGAGCTTCTATCAATGTTTTTCCATATTCTAATTTCAAAAATTTAAAAATTAGCATATTAAAGAAGACCTGGGTGATCATTCAATTGGATGACCGATCTTTAGTACATCCAAAAGGTGTGCTAGAAGATGTGTTAGTCCAAGTGAATGAATTAGTATTTCCAGTAGATTTTTATGTCCTTGACATGGATGATGATGAATCACCAAATTTGAGTTCAATTCTTCTAGGAATATCCTTTTTGAAAATAGCCCGGACAAAAATTGATGTTTATGATGGTACATTGTCCATGGAATTTGATGGAGAGGTGATAAATTTCAACATTTATGATGCTATGAGATATCCAAGTGATATTTCATCTTTGAATTTTGTGGATGTCATTGAACCATTAACCGAAGAGTGTTTTGATTTCTCTAATCTTGATGTGTTAGCTCTAATTTTAGACAGGAATCTTCAAAAAGATGGAGTGGACAAACTTTCAAAGCAATTCAAAATTGATGAATATATTATGGCAGTTGTATCTTGCATGGATCAAAAGAAGAAAATGAGGTTTGATGTTCCAAAACTAAAATTATCAATGCCTAATGAGAAACTTGTTCCTTCTATTGTGCAGGCACCCGAATTGGAACTCAAAACTTTACCCAAGCATCTCAAGTATGTGTATCTTGGAGAGAAAGAGACTTTACCCGTGATCATTTCCACAAAGTTGACAACAAAGGAAGAAGAAGAGCTTGTCACCACTTTGAAGGAGTATAAGGAAGCTATTAGGTAGACTATAGCCGAAATCAAAGGGCTATGTCCTTCACTTTTCATGTACAAGATCCTTATGGAAGAAGATTACAAGCCTTCCCGAGAAGCTCAAAGGCGTTTGAATCCTCCAATGATGGAGTCTGTGAAGAAATAAATTATGAAGTTGTTGAATGCAGGAATGATCTATCCTATATCGGATAGCAAGTGGGTAAGCCTGGTCCAATTTGTACCTTATTACCGTTACAAAGAATGAACAAGGTGAATTAGTCCCCACTCGTGCGAAAAACGGGTGGAGAGTTTGCATAGACTATAGAAGACTCAATTCCTCAACCCGGAAAGACCATTTCCCACTTCCCTTAATTGATCAAATGTTGGAAAGGTTAGCGGTAAAAACACACTATTGTTGCTTGGATGGGTATTCCGGTTTCCACCAAATACCCGTTGCACCCGAGGATCAAGAAAAACCCACTTTCACATGTCCCTTCGGAACATTTGCATATAATCGGATGCCTTTTGGACTTTGCAATGCTCCCGCCACTTTTCGGAGGTGCATGATAAGTATTTTTTTCGGAGTACGTTGAGGAAATCATTGAAGTGTCTGTGGACGATTTCACTGTTTATGGTAATTCTTTACTCAAGTATTTGGGTAATTTAAAAAAGATTTTGCAAAGATGTATTGAGACCAACCTTGTTTTGAATTATAAAAAGTGTTACTTTATGGTTGATAAAGGTCCCATACTTGGTCATGTTGTGTCTTCTAAGGGACTAGAGGTAGACAAAGCAAAAATAGATGTCATTAAGTCTTTACCTTACCCCACTTGTGTTTGTGAGGTACGCTCGTTTCTTGGCCATGCAGGTTTTTATAGAAGATTCATCAAAGATTTTTCCAAGATATCTCGTCCCATGTGTGAGCTTCTACAAAAATATGCGGAATTTGAATTTTCCAAGGAATACAAGCAAGTTTTTGATCAGTTGAAAGAGTTGTTAATCTCAACACCAATACTTCAATCACCGGATTGGAGTTTTCCATTTGAAATCATGTGTGATGCTAGCAATCATGTGGTTGGTGCAGTGTTGGGGTAAATAAAAGACCGAGTTCCTCATGTCATTTATTATGCCTCAAAGACACTTGATAATGCACAAGCCAATTATTCAACAACTGAGAAAGAATTGATATATATTGTCTTTGCTTTAGAGAAATTTCGTCAATATTTGTTAGGTTCTAAAGTGATTGTTTATTCTGATCATGCAGCTATTAGATACCTACTTGCAAAGAAGGATTCGAAGCCTACACTCATTCGATGGGTTTTACTCTTATAAAATTTCGATATTGAAATCAAGGACAAAAGCGGAAAGTCAAACCTTTTGGCTGATCATCTTAGTAGGATTGTCTCCCCCGATGACTCAACTCCCATTCATGATGCATTTCCCGATGAGAATCTATTTTTAGCAAAAATGTTCCCCATGGTATGCCGATATTGTGAACTACATTGTCACAAATCAATTTCCACCAGACTTGACTCGAAGTCAAAAAGATAAGATCAAGAAAGAAGCCAAGAGGTATGTATGGGATGAGCCATATTTGTGGAAATATTGTGCTGACCAAATGATCAAACGATGTGTTGAACAACATGAGGTATCTTCTATCTTAGCATTTTGTCACTCTTATGCTTGTGGAGGGCATTTTGGTCCTCAAAGAACTGCTAGAAAAGTATTAGAGAGTGGATTTTACTGGCCAAGTATCTTCCATGACTCTTATGTTTTTTGTGCAAGCTGTCATAAGTGTCAAAATATGGGCTCTTTAAGCTCAAAGAATCAAATGCCCCTTAATCCCATTTTAGTTTGTGAAATTTTCGATGTTTGGGGCATTGATTTCATGGCACCTTTCCCATCATCTTCGGGTTTTACTTACATTCTTTTGGCTGTGGATTATGTTTCTAAGTGGGTGGAAGCAAAAGCCACACGTACTAACGATTTTAAAGTTGTGATAGAGTTCTTGAAGGATAACAATTTTTCCAGATTTGGTGTTCCAAACGCCTTAATCAATGATCGTGGTTCACATTTTTGCAATCGTATGCTTGGAAGTGTTTTGAAGAAGTATGGTGTTACTCATAAATTCTCCACAACATACCATCCACAAACAAATGGACAAGCCGAAGTGAGAAATCGACAAATCAAGGGTATTTTGGAGAAAACTGTCAATACAGCAAGGAAAGATTCGAGTACTCGTCTTGATGATGCTTTGTGGGTGTACCGCACTGCATTCAAAACTCCAATTGGGATGTCCCCATACCGCATTGTTTTTGGATAACCATGTCGATTACTCGTTGAGTTGGAGCATAGAGCCTATTGGGCGGTCAAGCAATTCAATATGGATTTAAATGAATCGGGAAAAAAGAGAAAGCTTGACATACGATAGCTTGAGGAGATCCTCAATGAAGCATATGAGAATGAAGTTCTTTAAAAACAAAATACAAAAGCATACCATGATAAGATGGTTTCTTGCAAGGTATTTGAAAAAGGTCACAAAGGTATTACTTTACCACTCTTGTTTCAAATTAGTTTCTGGTAAATTAAGGTCCCGTTGGGTGGGACCATTTGTTGTCACTAATGTTTTTGAGCATGGTGCAATAGAAATCACAAGTGAGAAAACTGGGAAGATTTTTAAGGTAAACGGTCATCGTTTAAAGCCTTATTATGAAGGATATGAAGTCAAAAACGAGGAAGTGGAGGAAGTAGCGGATCCGAAGTACCAAGATTTACAAATAATTGAGGTCCATGTCGAGTCACCGACTTTAAACAAGGGCAGCTACCCGAGAGGCAACTCGGGGGTATTTTGGTTATTTTTGTAAAATTTTCTTATCGGCATTTTCTTTCAAGTTTTTGTTTTCCAAGGTTCTTAGAATAATTAGGGGAGTCTAAAAATATCTTTTATGAAGATTGGAAGTGAGCGGGTGCGAAAATAAGAAAAATTTATGTGCGATTCTCAAAACATTACATGGGCTGTGTAATGCATGCCTTTATAAAACACGGTCGTGTAATGTAAAAATTGTTTCAGATAGCCTCCGAAACACGGCCGTGTAATGTTCCCCTTACCATTACACGGGCCGTGTAACGATGTCTGTGCAAAAATAAATAAATAAATAAATAAATAGGGTTTTTAAAAGAAAACAAAATCGCACCCTTCATTCTTCCTCTTCAAATCGCGACTCCTCCTGCTGTTCTTCCTTTCTCTTCACTCAAAATACATACAAACACTCCAATCTTTGATTTTTTCCGTGGAATTAAGCAATCAAGGTATGATTTTTCAAGCCCCTTTCTTCTTCCTTGCACTCAAGCAACTCCAAAACACCATTACAATGGTGATTTTTCGGATTTTTGAAGAACCTTAGAAAATGGGGACCGAAAATTTTGTTTTAATTTCTTCAAATTGCTTGTAGAATAAGCTTGGGGAAGCATTATGGAAGAGATTACAAGTAATTTCAAGCAACAATTTCGTGTTTCAAGCTCCAAATCGGGTATTCTCTTTCCAATTCCTTGACTTTGCATTGTTAGTCATAAAAGCTTAAATATTTGTGCTTAAACTGTCAAATCGAGTGTTAATTGTGTGTTAATCCTTTGAAGTGGTTGTACATTGTGCTTAAGAGTCAAATTTTTGTGCTTAAATTTCGTTTCTCTCATGGCTTCATAATCTCGTGGGGGTGGTAAAAAGGGTAATTCCAAGCGTTCTAGAGTCGTTGACTCTAGTGTTAGTCAACGTGACCCAAATCATCCACGCCAAAATTCGGGTGAATTGGCATTCTTAAACTCTCAACAATAAGCTAGGTATCATAATTTTCATGGACGTAGGCACGCAGCACAGAAATTCGTGGACATTCCCACTCTCGAGTCCCTCCATATACATGACCAAGTCTGTGTTTTGTTCATATATATTAGATGGGAAGGGTTGTTGTCATTGCATGATGTTGGTTATGTCCAACCTACTCTTGAATTTCTATCATCTATTTCCTTCAATCATCAAATCGAATATCACTCATTTCGTGCTTTCAGCCGTAATTATCAATTGCACAAAAATCAATTATGTGAACTTATTGGTGCTCCAGTTGATAACACTTATAGTCCATTTCACATATTCAATTTTCCATTTCAAAAATATTCTAAAGCTTTTTGGGAGAGAATTTCAGGTTTGCACTATTTTCCAAGCGCTACCAAAGCATAAAGTATCATTCATCCTGTTCTTAAGGCCACCCATCGCATCCTTGCCTCTGTTGTATTTCCACAAAATGAGATAAGCAAGGCTGGACAAAAAGAATTAGAGCTTATGTGGTGTATGATCCACAACCCAAATCAACTTCCCGATTTTGGATTATGGATCATCTTCAAATTGTTGAGAATATCCCGCAGCACTAGTGGTAAATTACTTTGCAGGCGTATGATCACAATTATCCTCAAACACCTAGCTCTTGCCATTCGTTTTCCACCCGGTCTCGATGTCATTGATGGAGAAACTCGCCTCACAACAAACATCTTACAAAATATGCATTTGTTCCACCTAGATTATGAAACACATGCCGTTTATTTGACTGTTGATAGCCGTGATTACCTCAGTATTGATCATCAAAATGCTTTGCTTCTTAGATTGTCCAATCCCTTACACAACACTGTTTGGCGCCTTAGGTCCAATTTAGGTGTCCCGATGCCCGAGCATGATTCTGATTTTGATGAGGACGAGCCCATTCCTGATGCAACCATACCTGATGTTTTTGCGCCAGTGCAGCAAAAGCCTGTCACGCATCCCTATCATGACATGTATATGCTAGAATTCCATAGGTTGCATGAAGACAATAGGCGTTTGCAGCGTGACAATTCTTGTGACAACCCGATACTTTTCCAGTCAACACAGGTCAATACCGTTATATAAAATTTCGAATTTTATTTATTCCGTTAAGTTCATAAGGGATGGAAAACCATTTAAATTATATAAATAAAATTTATATAAGTTTCAGAACCAATAACATTCGAAAGATCAAGTTTCCTTCGAAAAATCAGTGAAAATTGTCCAGCCAAGTGTTTACAGTCATAAACCCTTGGGCCGTAAACTCGTTTACGACCGTAAACCCATTTTCGGCCGTAAACCCAACCGGTATAAAGGTTTTTCCCGGAGAGATTCTTCATTTCTCATCTTTTTCACTCGAAAACTCTCTCAAATTGCTCCCAAGAACCTCCCAAGAACATTCAAATCATCAAGATTGAACCTTCAAATCTTCAAGTTTTTCCTCAAGAACACCAAGAACACCAAGAACAGCCTTCAAATCTTCAAAAGTCTGCAAACCGTTTACAGCCGCAAACCGTTCGCAACCGCAAACTCGTTTGTAGCCGCAAACATAGTTCACGGCCGCAAACAGTCTTGAGCCGTGAACCTTGGCTATAGACCTTCTTTTTCCCCTTCAAGCAAGTATCGGTAACATTCCTAAACCGAAAGCAAGTGTTTTCTAACGCTTTAATTAATGGTTTCGCTAATTTAAATACAATTGCGTGTTTAAATTATTATTAGGATACCATTAGTCCCGTGTACGCCAACTCTAGGGTCATCTTTCCAGTCTCGCTGTCCAACACATACACATAAATCATCGGTGAGTTCATACCCCATATTTTCCAAGCTTTTTAATGTTCTAGGGAGGGATACAAGTAAAACACAAGTAATCTTGTGTTTAAAAATATAATTTGGTTTATTATATTTTCTTATCGTTAACACGCGTTTGAACGTGGAACTTACTAAACATGACAAACATTGTTACTACTAGACTTACGAACAATTTTACAAACATGTTAAGACACAAACTTTACAAGCACAGGTTTCTAACAAGGAAACAAATTTATGAACTATGTAACAAAGGTACTATTTTTACAAGGATACATATTATTAACAAAAAGGGTTTTCCTGGTATTATTCGTGAATTCGTTGAGAGAACTAAATTATAAGACACGACTTCTGGGAAGTCTACTCCTTAAGAACCAGAGTCTCCTGGAGGGAGAGCGTGAGTTTGTGTATAGATATATATGGGGCTAACAATCTCGCACCCTGACTATTAGCTACAGTCATCCTGGGGTGACAAACGTCATTTAACGTTTATGACGTCCAAAGTACGTCGTAGTGTTTATCATCCATCAGCATGGTTATAAAAACTCACACAGAAAACAACTACTCGTTCACGTAATAATATACTTACCAAACAGTCATCAGGGCTAGTAACTATGTGATCACCTAGTATATACATTAGAGTGATATGAAATTAACATTCGACATGCAGTGGGATGTGTGATTTCCGCCTCATTTCCTGTTCCTTGTTTTGTTGTGGGCTTAGGGCAGAATCACCCAATCGACTGTCTGTTCTATCGAGATCTCTATAATGTGTATGTACTAAGTGATCACAGGAGGGTATTAACAACACTTCTAGCATACAGAACATACTATACATACTGGTGGTAGCCAGGGTTTTCATACAAAGGTTTACATACAGAACATCCTATACATACTGGTGGTAGCCAGGGTTTTCATACAGAACATACTATACATACTGGTGGTAGCCAGGGTTTTCATACAGAACATACTATACATTACTGGCGGTAGCCAGGTTTTCAAACAGAACAATGCTTTAACAACATAAGTATGGAAAATATAGGGTTTTCCAAGACAAACATCAGTATTTTACAAACAATCAGTTTATCATTCAACTAACAAACATTCTGTCACACCCCCAAACCAAGGATGGCGGAAACGTCCGGGGGTGGATGACTTCATGTATAGTATCATAACAACAATTGTAATAGTAATTGAAGCAAACACAACCAACATATATATAATTGAAAAAGTGACATCATTGTATGAATTACATGTTTACGAATCAATTACAATATGTTGACAAAATATGAAATAGTAGACGCCTTAGCGCCCCATCCTCAAAAGCACTTGGTTACCTGTTTAATGATTTCCTGAGAATACAAGTTGTTTGAAAAAGTGTCAACACAAAGGTTGGTGAGTTCATAAGCTTTTGTTTGGTATTATTAAAAGCCTTTCGTTTGTAAAAGTAGTATTTGTGTTAGAAAATCCAATATTTTCCTTAATGTGTAAATGTAGTCTTAAAACCCAAAGACCGAAATGTACAAGTAATTTGTCATATTTATAGTAAAACAATGCAAGCTTAAATCGACATAAACTCGTTAAATTTTAATGAAGTTCCCGTAAATTCCAATGTTTATTAATACTTTATGTGAGTTTATTATAACCATACTATGACCAAGGTTGCCTAAAACGACGTTCTTCAGGCGTCGGAAATGTTATGACATTTTTCACCCCAGACCTATCGGTCTAACTGTTGCATGCAGTTTAGGTGTGGGTTTGTCAAACCCAATATACATCTATACACAACTATCACGCTCTCCTTCAAGGAGACTCTGGTTACAATACAGGACTTAATGGTAGTTTGAAGTAAATGTCTCACAAAGTCATTAACGGAATTACGTGTTATGAAAACTTGGTACCGTATGGCCGTACCTTGCTTAATGAAAATATCCTTTGTAAAAATGTACCCTTTTTAAATGTATGTGTTATGTAATGTATCATAAACTATACCTATTATAGTTTATCAACCAAGGGTAGTACGTAGTAATGTATGCAAACTATATTCAAAATAGTTTATTAAATGTTTGAATGTATCGGTTGTACTTTGATTATAATCACTTGTTATTCTTTATATTTTATATGTCCAAATCCATTTGTAAACTGATGTGTGTCTAAATATTAAGATGAAATGTCATATATTGCAATAACATATAATCACATAAAGATATACACCTTGCTCAACATGTTACAAGGTGAAATGAAATTGACAGCAACTTTTCGTTGAATACAATTTTTGTTACTGTTTTTAGAAAATTTATAGAAAAATCATCAAAGCTCTAAATCCAAATCCGCAAATTTTGAGAGTTTGGAATATGAGTCTAGTTTGTTCTTAAATTTTATCATGATTTTTAGTGATCTCTAACAGAGGGGAAAATGTTCATAATCACAGACTGGTCCGGGTTTGCCTCTGAAATGATAGGCAGTTTTGTAAAAATCACCATAAATTGTAGAAAAATCATATGGAGATGTGCAAGTAGCCATTTTAAAGCTAAGAGTTTGAACTACTTGCACCTGGAACAGTTTTGAAAACTAAAATATTTAAGTTGACCAAAACAGTCTGTGATCGAAGTTCATCTTTTCTGATGTAATCTGATAGAAAAAGTTTAATTGTGTTCTTGATGATTTTACTTGTATTCCCCCCTTAAAACTTAAGAAAAACATGTAAATGTAGGGGTATGAACTCACCTTATGTGTTCTTAGAGGATGGATGTTGGAGAAGAGAAGTGTTCAACTCAAAAACACTTAGAAGATGCCTTGACGAATCGAGAACCAAGAGTGGAAGAAAGCTTGATGATTAACCTTGGAAGTCTTGAAATTGAGAGAGAATGGTGTAGAAAATGAGTGACTTAAGCCTTGTATTTATACTAGTAAGAATTACTATTCATATATAATTCTTTAATAATAAGTGTTAAATGTTGACATTCTCCATATAACTAGTTAGTGTATATGACATATTCATGATGTAATCATGACAAATGTTTCTAGAAGATGGTTAATACTAATTGGCTAATAATAGTAATTTTTAAAACGTAAATAGTAAATAGTAGGTAGTAAATAGTAAATAGTAAATAGTAAATAGTAAATATGATGAGATTTTTACAATTGTCATATTTGTAAACCCCGTTAAGTCATGTTTAAGAGTCTTACACAGCCCCCGATAATTGTGCAATAGTGTTTTATCGCTTTGGTTCGTTGTTTAGCACTGTTAAGGCTAAGGAAAATCAAACACATGAATTTTCCAAATGATGTTTTCTCATTAAAATAGCGAATTGTACAACGTAAACCTTAACATACAAGGGTTAATGGAGTTGACCGGTTTGACTTGTTGACTTTGTTTGACTTTGACTTGACCGAAATTTGACGGTTGTCACACATTTATTGTTAATTCTATAATTCTATGCATTCGGGTTACGTATGTAGAATATCCGATAGACCATGGAATGTGTGGTTTCCGCTTCATTTCCTGTTCCTTGTTTGGTTGTGGGCTAAGGGCATATCCACACAATCGACTGTCTGTTCGATATTGGTTTATACATAGCTAGTATAAACTAAGTGGTCAAAGAAGGAACTGGTATTATCATACTCTTACTAAGAAAATATCGGATTTTCTTGAGGAACACTTTCAACAGATTTCAAAGGACTAATACAGTTAACTCTGTAAGTACCTAGTGAATACGACAGGGTTATGTACATGATGATCCGACAACCAATGGAATGTGTGGCCTCCGCCTCATTTCCTGTTCCTTGTTTGGTTGTGGGCTTGGGGCAGAACCACACAATCGATTGTTTGTTCGATCTAGATTGTATATGACTTGTATACACTAAGTACTCGTAGAAGGAACTGGTACGAATCATTTTACTTAACATCCATAACATCAAAAAATATAGGGTTTTCTGGAGAAACACATCGTTCTTTTTAAAGAACAAAGAACCTGTTTTCTAAACAAAACGCTTATGAACTCACCGGCTTAAATGCTGATACTCTTTCAAAACTACTTGTATTCTCAGGACACTAGTAGACAGGTACTTGCACCGGTTTCTAGAAGATGGAGAATAGTAGCTTCGAGTCTTTACCTGTTATTTACTTTTGGAGTCAGTTATGTATGAATTGAATACAATGTAAACATGATACTATTAATACAATGGTTGTTGTTGCTTTGATTACTATTTTACAATTGTTGTGATACTGTACATGACGTCCTCCGCCCCCGAACGTTTTCGCCGTTCCGGTTTGGGGGTGTGACAATTCTAAACTTTATGACAGTGTTTGTGAGATAAATATTGAGATGGTGGAGTTTAGAGAAGAGTTATATACCTTTGGAGACAATCAACAAGCACGCAACCAACATGTGGATTCCCTTGTGACCGACATGTATAGGGTACTCTGTTTAGGTGGTCAACCCACACGACCACCTTATTACCCTTAATATCCACACTACCCTTCACTGTACAATCCACAATTTCCACAACAATATCCTCTGCCATTTCCACCTCAAGATACTCCTCAATAGTCTGTCCCGCTCTCTTCCCAAGCATCGAGGATGATGCATATTTTTAAGCTTAGGGAGGGGTGTAATAATTGCATTAAAATAAAAAATACAAAACATAAAAATACAAAAAGATTTTTCCTTCTCATTTAGGTTTTTAGAGTCATTTCATGCATTTTTCTCTCCTCTTTCTTCTCGTCTTTAAAATGCCTTTAACTTTTTGTCACAATACATGGTCAAGTTCAAAGTTTTGTCTGCTTATACCCTGTATACATGTGGTGTCATAATTTGTGAAACTGTAGATCTATCGAGAACACGTTTATTTGCTAATTCACTTAGTGGCGGTGCATTGAGCTATATTATGACAAGCAGCTCCTCTTAAATAATTCGGGTCACAGCAGGTGATAATCAAATATATGGCGTTTTTTTAAAAATACATGTGAGTACGTTATTGTGTGAATCGGTAAGGCATAAGGCGGCGCAGAAGTTCATTTGGTTTTCTAGTTTCATTTTTTAGTTATATGTTAATCATTTGTATATATGCTTATTATTGCTTTGTTTTCTAGTATTTAATTTACATTAATTGACTTTTTGTTGAATTATATATGATCTTCGCTTGGTTCAAAAAAAAAGAGTTGTTCAAAAAAAATAAAAAAATAATAATAAATAATAATAATAATAATAATAAATAAAATTAGGATTTATGCAACTTTTTCAACATTTATCTTTATGCATTTTAACGTCAAGTCAATTTTTTTCAAAAGATAGTTGTTAAAGTTGTTTATCATTTTCATTTTAGTTTTCTAGTTGTAAATATTAGAAGTTTATTGTTATTTTAAACCAATTTGTTTCTCAAAGTCAAAAACCGCGAAGTCATCAAAATGGAGGATTTCAAAGTCAAACCTCTACAAATATTTGTCATTTATAAAAGGGTTCTTCAAAAGTCAATTTATCAAGTTTTGTGTTCAAGTTTCATAAATAAAAAAAGGTTTTAGTTTATGTTTGTTTTTCATTTCTTTTCTAATAGTTAAGTTGAGTCTTTATACATATTCATGCTGCTTTCTAGCTAAAAAAATAAAAACATAAAAAAGAAGAAGAAGAAGAAGAACCGAACCAGGCCTTTCCAGAATTGTCATGATAATATTTTCACAGGCAATTTGTTTGTGTTTAATTTTGTTGGCTTGTTTAGCATTGATAGTTTATTTTGAGGCCAACAACCATGTTATACGGTTCTATTTTTCTTGTTTTTTATATTTGTTGTTGTATATATTTCTTTTGTGCTCTTGTTATGGTCATGGATTTATCTTCTCTTATGGATTGTCGAGAGTTGACACGGGTTTTAGAAGAAGATATGAAGATTGTGAAACTGCAAGCTATTGAAGAGCATGGAGAGAAGACTAAAAAGAATGGGATATGCCTTACCGATGCCTGAGTGCCCTCCACCTTAAATAACGAGTGTAGATTCTTTGATAGGAGTGAGTTCACACATCTTGTGAAATGAGTGCATACACTAGTTGAGTGCTTCAGTGAGCACGTCTAATAGATTGAGATGCACCTGCCTTGTCAGTAAAAGTTACTAGGAGATGCCTTATACTATGGTTCTATGCATTTAAGCCGAATGATTGGCAAATATCTGTGTTCCATGCCTTCTACTATCCTGATTTGGAATGCAGTACATTCGTATGTGTATGGGTATAGGTTGACAACTCTTTAATCATGATTATGTTGTTAGGATAAATAACTTGAGGCATTCTTTCTTTTTATTTCTATGTTTGCATTTACATTTGCATTTGCATTTGCGTTCATCTTTTCCAAGGTTGATTCTTGTTTTATTTTCTTGAGGACAAGAAAGGGTTCAAGCTTGGGGAGATTTGTTAGGTGCTTAAATTGCACCTTTTCATATGTTAATTTAATGTTTATTTATAGCATTGCATTGCATTTTTAGTGTAACTTTCATGCATTTTGCATTTAGGGACATTATCGAGGATCTATCGATATTTCACCATTTTCTGTGTATTTTTCGGGGTAATTTGAAGATTGGAGCATGCATAGGATCTTCGAGGGAAGCTCTCGGTGAAATTTCGGAATTTTCGGAGCTAAATTGAAGAAATGAAAAAAACCAAAAATTGTCTATTTTGTACTGCGTTACATGGCCCGCGCTTTGGCAAGGTATACATTACGCGGTCGTGTTTTGCAAGTAATTCAGCACGAAAGGGCCATTACACGGCCGTGTAACGGCAAGGCATACGTTACACGGGTCGTGTAACGTGATCTGATGGATTTTGAAATTGTAACTTCCGATTTATCTTGGGTAGCTGGCACATTTAGACATAACTTCGACTTTGGACTTCAAGAGGGCGATTTTGGGAGATCATATCACTACTTAGTACTTTGGAAACTCTTTAATTTGCATTTTTTAAGTTGATTTGAAGATCAAAACTTGTTGAATTTGTAGTTTCATTCAGCCATGTATGGCTAACTTTTCTATCATTTCTGATTCCAGATTCCTAAGTGTTTGTTATTAGATTGTAATTTACACTTGAATTCATGTTTATCATCTAGTAATCTTTGATTTGGTCTTAAATATATGTTTGATTAGTCCTCTTTCACTTGATCAATGGAATTAGGATTCTTATCAATTTAGTTAGTCAAATTGTAAAATTCGTATATGTTTTATGATTTGATATTAGTAACATGCATTTGATTGGTTGTAAATAGATCAAAATTAGTGTAATCAAAGATTAGATGTTCATATTCCTGAACTTATGAGGAATGTTGGATATTGTTAGTAATTGTTGCAAAAACTTAATGTCATTTAGTGATTTGATGCAAGAGCTTATTTTAATTAAATTAACTAAATGAAGTTTTATTTGAAGAACATATTTTGAATGAAACACTTTTGTTAACTTGGATATTAGAGCTTATTAATATCTAATTACCAACCTAGATTGAACATGAATTATAGTCACATTACATCTTACAACATAACACATGTATAGGAATCAGAATCAGAAATGTCTTTCACTTTTTGAATTTAGTATTAATTTTCTTTGTTTATGAAGTTCAATTTGAAGTCATACAAAACCTCACATTTTAACATTAACTGTACGATGTGTGAGAATATGGCCAAATAAGAAATCTCATATTCCTGTAGACCGACCCTGCTTACTATATACTATCTTTAGTGTATGTAGTAGCAGTGACTTGTATTTTATTGTTATTATTTTATCCCTTTATTTGTTGGTTTGACCACCAAACATTTATCAAGAGAAGGAGTGGGTTTCGTTCCGAACGCCATAGGGACTTTGACTTTTGAATCACCCACCATTCCGAATTTTCCCAATAACGTCTTTGTGAATGCTTCTTGATTGATAAATATTCCCTCCGAACTCTGTCTTATATTTAAACCAGGGAAAAAGTTAATTTTACCCATAGAACTCATTTCAAATTTTGTTTCCATTAATTTTCGAAATTCAGCAGTTAAGTTGGGATTAGTTGATCCGAAGATAATGTCATCAACATAATTTTGAACTATCATTAAATAGTCACCCTCCTTCTTCCGAAAGAAGTATGATCAACAGAACCTTGTTTGAATTTTGACTGTTTTAGAAAACGAGTTAGAGTTTCATATCATGCTCGTGGAGCTTGTTTAAGACCATATACTGCTTTATCTAGAATATAACAATGATTTGGAAATTTTTCATTCACAAAACCTGGAGGTTGTTCAACACATACTGTTTCTTCAAGTTCTCCTTTCAGAAATGCACACTTCACATCCTTTTGATATACTTCAAAGTTTTATTGAGAAACATAGGCGAGAAATATGCGAACTGATTCAAGTCTAGTCACAGGAGCAAACGTCTCTTCGTAATCGATTCCTTCTTCTTGACTTTAACGACCAAACGTGCCTTATTCTGAATGACATTTCCTTCTTCATCCATCTTATTTCTGAACACCCATTTCATTCCAACCACTGAAGCATTTTCAGGAGTAGGAACCAATTTCCACACTTTGTTTCGATCAAACTCATTCAGTTCTTCTTGCATTACTTGAACCCAATCTGCATGATCAAGAGCAGTTTTAACGCTTTTAGGTTCAATTTTTGATATAGAGGAGTTAAACATGAAAAATTCCAATTTGGAAAATAATGCTATTTGTTTCGCTTTTTGTTGAGCACGAGTGAGAACTCCTAAAGAAGAATATCTGATCACTTGAGACCGAGGATGATCTTTAGTCCATTTTGTCAGTGGTGGATAGTTTTGATCATATATTGGATCAATTTCAGCAAATATTTCTTCAAATTCTGATTGAGCATCCAAATCATTATTTTCGATATTCTCCCCCTATAAATTTGCATGTGACTCATCATTCGGAGTTGAGCTCTCCTCCTGGAGTGGAACTCCTGAATCAATATTTGGAGATGAACTCTCCCCTGGATTGGAGCATCAAGAGGCTCTGATTGAGTTGAAATTTCACTTGCATTCGGAATACATTGCTTGTGAGGAGTCTCTATTTCTTCAAAAACTTCATCAGCTATCTTTATTAATTCATCCTCATGTAACATAATAGCTTTCTTCAATTTTCTTTGATCTTTTGTTCAGAACACGATATGCCTTTAAAGTTAATGAATGTCCCAAAAAGATTCCTTCATCGGCTTTTCATCAAATTTGTTCTGATGTTCTTTTGAATTGAACAAAAAGCACCTGGATCCAAACACATGGAAAATTTTGACATTAGGCTTTCGATTATTCAGAATTTCATATGGAGTAATCAGAAATCGTTTGTTAATGTAAGATCGATTCTGAGTAAAACAAGCAGTGGCAATAGCATCAGCCCAAAAATATAAAGGAAGATTCGGAAATGAGAGCATTGTCCTCGCAGCTTCACAAAGAGAGCGATTTCGTCTTTCAACTACACTGTTCTGTTGTGGAGTGTAAGGCGAAGAGAAATTGTGATAAATTCCTTTGTTTGTCAAGAGTTCTTCAAATGCATGATTTTTTTAATTCTGAACCGTTATCACTTCGAATTTTTCGAACTAGCTTTCGTAATTGTAGCCCAGTCTGCTTGATGAAATCAATCAGCTTCTGAGTTGCATCAGATTTCTATTTAATAAAGAATACCCAAGTAAATCTAGAAAAATCATCAACAATAACGAAAATGTATTTTTTTACTGCCAATGCTTTCAATAGCAGATGGACCACAGAGATCAATATGCATCAATTCAAGTGGTTCAATGATCTTGGTATTTATTATGGAAGAATGACTTTTTCTGCTTTGTTTTCTGAGCTCACATGCAGCACATAAGTGTTCCTTTTCAAATTTTAGAAGAGGAAGTTCACGAACAAGATCACCAATTACGAGCTTCTTGACATCCTTGAAGTTCAGGTGAGAAAGCCTTTTTGTGCCATAACCAACTATCATCTGAGGAAGCTTTCGTAAGCAAGCAAATAGATGGTTTCCCTTGGAATGGATTTAGATTTAGAGGATACATTTCTCTTTTCCTTCTTCACTTCAGAAGAACAGCTTTAGATTTCTTTTCTATGATTTTTGAACCTTCTTCATCAAAAGATACTTTGAGATCTATACCTACAACCAATTGAGAAACGCTAATTAGATTGTGTTGCAAGCCTTCAACATAAGCTACCTTCCGAATTGTGAATTCTCCATTTGTTATCATGCCATATCCCTTTATTTCTCTAGTGGCATTGTTTCCATACTTCACTTTTCCTCCATCTTTTAAAGTCTAAAACTCTCTTAATTCTACTTTCCTTCCTGTCATGTGACGTGAACGGCCGCTATCAATGTACCATTCTGAATCATACTGCTCATCACGCCTAACCTGCAAAATTTAAGCACGTTTAGGAACCCAAGTCGACTTGGGTCCTTGTGAAAATTTCATTTGAACAGGAAAAATCTTTGTCTTGTCAACCCAAAATGATTTTCTTTTCAAAGTATAGTTCATGCCTTTTTCCATTTTAAAAACTTCAATTTTGTTATCACAAAGATTGATTTCAAAAAATTAGATTTTTGGAGAATATATTCTTTGAATTTTGGAGCCTTCCTGTTCGAAAATTTTTTTTTTTGCCTTTTTCAACTTTGCTTCGTATTCTTTGAGAGTAATGTCAGGATCTGAAACAACCTTGTTTTCAATATTAAGATCTTTCGTTTTAGCAATCGGTTTAGAAAACTGTGACTTTGGTGAATAACTTGATTTCGGTTTTTGGAATTTGAGATGAATCGGTATTTTGATTAAAAGATCTTGATGAATTGACAGAACTTTGATTTGAATTCATTCCAACTTTCTTCCAAAAAAAAATCTTTTAATAAAATTCTTTTTGTGTCTTGCATTCATTTATCTTTTCTTTGCAATTAATTCCTCAGCAGATTTCCGATTGTTTGCTTTTGGTTTTTCCTTTCTAATCGGTGTTTCATTCCTTTCTAATGAAGTTTCACTTGAAACATATTTTATACCATTTGGTCCAGCCTCATCATAACAAAAGTCCACACGATTCAATGGTTCTGAAACGTATTTTCCTTTTGATTTCCAGGAGGTCATTTTTGAGAGACCTTTCGTTTCATCAGCATTGTCTATTGACTTTGACTAGAAAAATTCATCACACCCTTTTGAATTATCAAGAGCAACCATGGATGTTAATTCAGAAGTGTCATTTTTTATTCCTTTCTTTACAAAAACTTAATTTGGTGTTATATGAACTTTTGGAAGAACTGTTGCTTCTTATTTCAAAACTTTTGAACCTTTGTTTTCAACAATTTAAACAAATTCGATTGAGTTTTTAGAAATCAAATTTTTCTTTGGTTCATTAAGATTTTTCACAAAAGCAGAACAATCAATTTCGTTTTCTACAGATATTTCATTCATTTAGCTTTCATCAAATTCAAAAATATTCACATAATAGAGAGTATTATCCGAATTCAATTTCTTGCATAATTAGTCATATTTCTGCATAGCACTCATTTTGATTTCTTGCTTATCCTATTTGGTTCAGATATTTTTAAACATGTTTTTATGTTCTTTGGACTTAATGTATTCTTAAATTTTCTCAAGTCCAACTCTGTAGGAATCAGAAACATCATCAGAAGATACAATTGATTCACATTTATAACATTCAGCATCAATTTCATCTTATTTCAATTCAAGAAAAGGAAAAACCATCTTATACAAACCTTTGCCTATTTCGCAATCCAAATGAAGTTGAGTAATATTGAAATACAAACGTTTAGCAATCAAACAAAAATTATTTTGCTGTTTCAAAAGTACTCTACTATCTCTCTTAAGCAAAATAATATCATTTCTAGATATATTAAGCTCAACCTCCAAGGTTTCTATTCTTATTCGTATTTCCTCATTTTTAAATGTTGTCCTATTAATATTATCATTCAGATTAGAATTACTGATACGAGTCCTTTTTAAGCAATCACTAAAATCAGAAATCGTATAATGTAAATCATTCAATTCAGAATCATAACGTGATGTAGGGATATTAAGAGATTTAAGAATAGAGTGCACCTTTTCCACCATTAGTCATGTATCCTTTCTTTTCCGAACTGCTACTCTGAACCATCTAACACCTTCCTGTATAACCTTGCTTCTCGGAGTTCACCATGAAACACCCACCATGAGTAGGTTTCTTTACTTCATCATCTTCTGATTCTGTGGATCACACTTCAACTTGACCATCATCACTTTCCTCTTGTACCATCAACACAGGTTTCGCAGTTGGTGTATTTTTCTTTCGGAGTTCTTCTATATTCTGAGTGTAGTAAGCTTCGCCTTTATCCTTCTCTTTCTTCTCATTCTGTTTACGTAGCATGCATTCTTTTGCGAAATGATTCTTGTCATGACAATAATTACAGTCTTATCCAGAGTCACCTAG
The DNA here is from genome assembly GCF_052849685.1 of Lactuca virosa. NCBI lineage: Eukaryota > Viridiplantae > Streptophyta > Magnoliopsida > Asterales > Asteraceae > Lactuca > Lactuca virosa. The sequence continues at coordinate 259,932,988 of NC_136434.1, forward strand.
CACCTTTTTCTCTTTCTTCTTATCGTCATTCTGAGAATTCTTATAACTCTCTTCTCTTGGCTTTTCGTAATAGGTTTTTAAAGAATTTCTTGGGGTTAGACACCATCAGTGCTTTATCTTCCTTAGAGATTTCATTATCCGAAATGTCATATTCGGAATCATCAGCAATCGACATCTTTCGCTTATTACCTTTAGCAACCAAAGCCAACGATCCAACACCAGAGACTGGCTTTGCTTCTTTTGTGACTTCATCTTCATTAGAGTTCAAAATTCCCACCAGTTCTGCTACCGAATAGTTTTTGAACTGTTCATGAGCCTTAACAATGGAAACTATTGATTTCCATTCTGGTCCGAGACCGTTCATGAATGTTACTTTTTCTTTAATAACCTATCGCTTAGGATTGTATTTAAGCATTCTGCTCAACAAGTGATTAAAGTGATTGACAGTCTGATCTAGGTTCTCATCTTGTTTTGGCACAAAGGATCAAAACTCTGACAAAGTGTTGTTTGCAGAGAATAGTCCAAGACGTCATCACCTGAATATAATTCCTTCAGTCTGTCCCAGATTCCTTTTGCAGTGTCGTGTGAACTGACAAGACGGAATGTGTCAGGAGGAAGAGCAAATCGAATGATTCTCATTGCCTTTAAATTACACATCAGCTTGTCCTTCTCATCATTTCGAATGTCAGTATGTTCAACAATGATTGCATTATAGTCAGGCTGAGTTTTGACTTCTTTTATGGTACCCGAATACTTGTACATTTCAACTGTCATTGCATGCCATATACTAGATCCATGTTCTTCAATTCCCATCATGTAATCTTCAAAGTAAAGAGCCCAGACCTCATAATTTTCTAGAAAAAGGATAGGAATCCTTGTTGTTGATCCAATGCTGCTAGGGAGATTAAATGAGAGAGAGTGAGTGTTGAAACAAAAAGTGACCCTTCTCAGCTAAGGAACCGCGGACCTAAAGACTTGGTGATACCGTAGAGAAGATTTAAACTGGAGATTGATTTTGTCGTTTGTAAACCGCAAACATGAAGACCTACCGCAGAGATGAATGATACATGAAGACTTTACGTTACTTTTCTGATATTGCTTATTAACGTTGTAATATCCAGTGAACCTTTTGATGTCACCATAGTCAGTAGTTTAATAGTTGTTTACTCTTCAATGTAACTTTTCGGGACTCTATAAATAGAGCATCCCTCTTCATGTATTCTTACCACTTCCAGAAGTCTTATTGAAATACAAAGATCGTTCATCTCTATCTCTATTATCTTAACTGATAAACCGAGTCTCTCTTCACTTTAAGTTGATCGCACTTACTAACTTGTGTTTGCATGTAAACCTTGTTATGAATCAACTTGGTGTATACTTGATATAACTTGTTGCTATTAATTTCCTTTACATTTCTGCAATCTAACTCTTCTAACTTATTAATTTTGAGCTAACAAGATCCTTCGAGATTAACTTATTCCGCATTATATTATCTTGTGACTAACGTTTGTTCAACTTTTTCTCTCAACAATTGGTATCAGAGCCAAAGTGGTTGATTTTTAAACAAAACTTTGATTTTAGAAAGCCTTCTGTACCACTGAAGCTCATTCTTAAAAAACAGGAAAATATGGCACAACCTTTTTCATTAAACGTTTCCAACAGTGTTGGAGGTTCGAACAGAGCTCCAATACTTGTTGCAAATAAATACCACCATTGGTCTCAAAGAATGGAAAGGTATCTTAAGAGGCTTGGTAGAGATTTATGGAGGTCTGTGGAAGAAGGACCCCATGTCCCAGTTCTTACTCCCGTTCAAGCAGATGGTACTCAAGCACGTCTAGGTGCAGGTCAGGCAGCCATGAACCAACCAACAAATGATGATCTTGACAAAATGGAGAAAGACGGCATAGCCTTTTATGAAATACCATGTGGTGTTGCTCCATATAACTTCGACATCATTATCATTTGCAAGTCTGACAAGGAGATCTGGGATGTGCTGAAGAATCTTTACCAGGGGTCAGAATAAGCTTAGGACAAAAAAAACTCACCATATCTCTCAATGAGTTTAACAACATTAAAGCTCTTCCCGACGAAAGTCTTGACGATTAATTCAAACGGTTCAATCTCATCATCACAAAGCTGTCAAATGTTGGTACAGTTCGCAGTAATCATGAAATAAACCTACAATTCCTGAATGGTTTGGGAAGACATTGGTCTACTGCAAAGATGATAGTGCAGGGGGATAGAAAGATTCGTACTCTATCTTTGTTCAATCTATATGGAGAACTTCAAGCATAATAATCAACTGTGCTAAAGGATTGTGCAGACCTGGGTGGACCATTGGCCCTGATGGCTCAAACTCCACAGTTTAAAACTCCTCAGTACTCATATCCCACAGAGTCATCTTACCAGCATTCATATGATAGTCCACCGCAGTCATATGAAGCTGATGCCGAAATTGATGACGTAGAAGAGCTTCAGAATGCCATCGCTTTGGTCAGCCAACAATTCAATAGGCTTCCACCACCATCCTTTCAAAAAAACCAACAGTTCACCAAACCTCCCTTTAATCGCAACTTCAACCCACAGAGTAACCACTCAAGGTATCCCAAGAATCCTCATCATTCTTCACAACCACAGAATGCTTCTTCAAAAGAGCCATCGCAGACCAACAAACCTTCAGACTCCGGTATCACTACCGAACACAAAGATGGAGTCATTTTCTGCCATAAGTGCCATAAGGAAAACCATTTTGCCAAAGACTGCAAAGCAAACGTGGTAAAGGATAAGGCATTCTATCTCACGATGGCTCAAGAAATTGAGGAAAGAGAAAAGGAAAGAGCTTATGTTGCTCAAGTAAGAAGGGATCATCAGGTGTGGTCCTCGGGAGATGAAGATGAAGAGATTGATAACAACAAGCAGAAAAGGAAGATTTGCATGGTGGCAAACAGTGAGGAGGATGGTTCGACAAATCTGCAGAGGAATTACTGCTACATGGCCAAAGATGACACCCTCAGCATTTTCGAACAGGTAAAAATTATGATACAGTCAAATAATTACATCATGCATGAATGTGAACCTTACTTAGAAAGACTAAATGACACTTGTGTTGCCGTCCTTTCAGACTACAACAAGGCCCTAGACGAAAAGAACATAATGCCCCAAGAGTTGTACCATGTGAGAGGAAGACTAGAAGATAAAAGGCTTAAGGTCGCCATGTTAGAAAAGGACTTATTGTTAGAAAAATATGTTAGGATGTTAAGTGAAACTCAATTAGATATTGCTTTGAATCAACGAGATATTACCCGAAAAGAGATTGTACATTTAAATCTTTTAATTGAAAACCTATTTAATGAAAGTGAAGCTATTGAGAATCTTGTTAACAGTGGGACCGTAGACAACACTTATAATTGGGGATGGTCCAATAGGTTCTCAACCGATGAGACCTCTTCTCCCTGATTCAATGTCGAACGTCCCTATGTCCCATCGGATAGACCTTTTCAATATCCAGTCAATAATAAGACGTATCCTGAAGACATGCAATGTCACTTCGGTATACTTCGTGAACTTAGCAACAATTGTGTCATTGAGGAAATTCTTCCTGAATCCTCGGGTAATTCAAATGAATTCATACCCACTATTGGCACAATTAGTCCAGGCTCTCAATCAAGTTCAGTTGTTGATGAAGAGATTATCTTGGAAGGACCTGAATTAGTCATAAATGGTCCATCCTTGTCGTCCAAAAATTGTCCCAATCAGAAGTAACCTTTGACTTACTCTGCGGTAGTCCAATCTTCTCTATCGCAAACCCCAGTCCAATGCACAACCACTCTTCAGCCTATTTTGCATGAATTGCCAATTAATAATTTTGAATTTGGCCAATGTTCCGAAAGTCATGAATTTTCCAGTTCTGGTGACTCAAGTCCTCGTTTTTTACCTCAAACAAAGAATTTCAAAAAACCTCAATTAAATGTTTCTGATGTGGTCTCACCAAAAGTTCAAGCAATGTTGGCTTTAGAAAAGGAGATCAAAGCCCGACGTGAAAAGCAGGAAACTGATTTCAAGAATAAAACTTTCAAAAATCAAGTCAAATTGTCAAACAAAAGAAATTTTGAAAAACCCACAACTGCAAAAATCTTTTCAAAATCCACTGCAGTTGATGGTTCATGTAAAAAGTCATGTTCAATGACTAAACTTCCTGACACAAACAAAACGGCGAAATTTCAAAAGAAAGTCACATCACTTCCACAAAATTCCTTCACAAATCCAAAATGGAAGGGTATTCTACCAACTCCAAATCTTTCAAAAACACATCAGTCAGTCACAAGATCAAAACCTAAGTTTAGGTCATGTGTCAAGCCTTTTTCAAGTCCCAAGGACACTCCAGCAAAACACCATTCAAGGACCGGTCACAAGAAACAAGCTACACCCTCTAGACCTTTGACAAAATTTGGTTTGTGGATAAATGAGAAAAACCTTACCTTTGGTTTCTACCCACTGGAAGAGTCATGTCCAATACCAACATGTGACATTCCAAAAGAAGTAAAACATCCCGCACTTGGACTGAAACAAGAAAAGACACATGTTCATAACTCCCATGTGAATGTATTTGTTAAGAAAGTGTCACACGTTACCCAAGACTCCAAACTTGTTTGGGTGCCCAAACTAACCCACTGATTTTGCAGGTAATGTGCAAGGAGGAACAAGAAGAAGAATGGTTAATTGATAGTGTCTTCTCCTTGCACGTGAATGGAAGGTTAGAATACCTTCACGATTTCATGCCAATCAGTAGTGGTGGACACGTCAGTTTTGGGAACAACGCAAATGGAATCATCAGGGGTTATGGATTATTGACTACGGGAAGCTTCTCTATTCAGAGAGTTGCTTATGTAGAGGGTCTTAAGCACAATTTAATAAGTGTGGGTCAATTATGTAAAGCTGGACACTAGGTTGAATTCGACAGTGAATACTGCTACATAATGACAAATGACATGAACACTTGCTTGATCAAATCTAAAGTTGAAGGGACAATGTATCCATTGGATGTCTCCTTGATCATTAGCAAACCGCAGTTGTGTTTTCTGTCCAAAGCAGTGACTGAAGTGAGTTGCTTATGGCACCGCAAACTTGCTCACCTCAACTTCAGATACATCAATAACTTGGTAACTGAAGAGTTAGTCTGTGGACTACCAATCTTAAAGTACAACAATGATACGTTATGCCCATCATGTGAGTGTGGTAAACAAACAAAGGGAAGCCATCCTCTGATTGTTGATTCTTCAATCGTCGAACCACTAGAGCTCCTTCATATTGATCTTTGCGGTCCATCTACTATATCCAGTCTCCATCACAAAAAATATATCATGGTTATAATGGATGATTTCACTCTCTTCACCTGGGTCTTCTTTTTGAGACATAAGTCAGATACACCGCAGACCTTGATCAACTTCATCAAGGAGATAGAGCTCTAAATCAAGCTACCACTCAGACGGATAAGAAGTGACAACGGGACTGAATTTACTAATCAACTCTTAAATAGCTTTTTAGTCTCCAAAGGCATTAGTCACAACTCTTCGGCACCCTATACACCACAAAAAAACGGAGTAGTAGAGCGAAGAAATAGAACATTGGTCGAAGCAGCTAGATCGATGTTAAACTTTGCCAACCTTCCTCTCTACTTCTGGGCAGAAGCAGTGGCAACTGCATGCTTTGTTCAAAATCGAAGCATCATTTGCAAATGCCTCAATAAGACTCCCTATGAAGGCCTCAACAACCGCAAACCCAATGTCCGATTCTTTCATATTTTTGGGTGCAGGTGTTTTGTGATCAACAACAAGGATCATCTTAACAAGTTTGCACCAAAGTCATATGAAGGCATTTTTCTAGGTTACTCAACCAAAAAAGTTGCATACAGGGTTCTCATAAGGCGTACCAGAATAATAGTTGAAAGTTTTGACGTTAAGTTCGACGACTATTATGTCCACATTACTGCTCCTTCCACCGAAACAAAGTACATTATGGAAAGTGATATCCCCATTTCCTCATTTCCATTGAACATAGTAGAAGTTAACTATGATGACCTCTTCGATCTCGCAGAGACAGCGCATCTCTCAAAAATTTTGGTGTCTCTGATGGCATAACAACAACACGCAGTAGTATCTGGACATATCATGTCTGAAGGAACATCATTCAATACTTACACCTCGTCGGTTGAGGGGGAAAGACCAGTTCCTTTGAAAATCACATCCGCAGAGGTTCCAATACTTGAAGATATTGCTCTAGTGCCTACCCGCAGACCAACCAACCAATCAACCGCGTCTGAAGACTCTGATGAAGAAGAACTTGAAAACATTGATACAATACGTGATCCAATAATTATTCATCACTCATCAGTCCAGGGGGAACCAATGTCACTTGTCCAGTGGGAACCGTCATCAGTTCAGGGGGAATTCCCATCTACAACTCAGGGGGAACTTCCATTACCTACCGCAGACCCCATTCCAACAAACCAAGACTCATATGCGGGTTGTTCTCAGATTGAGGGGGAACTACCTTCTCCAACCACAGAGTCCTCGGATGTAGAGGATATTCCCTCAATCGCAGCCGCAGACCATCAACAATCACGACTACATGTTTGGAAATGAGATCATCCACCGGGTCAAATCATCGGCAACCCATCCTCAGGTATTCAAACTCGATCCTCTACTAATTTAAATAACCATTGTCATTATGCAACATTCATGTCTTCGGTCGAGTCTAGAACAACAAAAGAAGTGCTTATGGAGTCCGATTGGATCATTGCAATGCAAGAGGAACTTTTTGAGTTTGAACAAAATAAATTTTGGAAATTGGTACCGAAGCCAAAAGGTCACATAGTCATCGGTACAAGATGGGTGTATAAGAACAAGTTAGATGAATCTGGTGTGGTGGTAAGAAACAAAGCACGATTAGTCGCCAAGGGGTATAGTCAACTCGAGGGTGTTGACTACAATGAAACATATGCCCCTGTAGCAAGAATGGAAGCCATACGTGTTTTCTTAGCTTATGCTGCTCACGAAAACATCAAGGTTCATCAGATGGATGTAAAAACATGCATTCCAGAATGGCGAACTGAAAGAGGAAGTTTACCTGCAACAACCTCCAAGCTTTGAAAGCTTAGAATTTCCAAATCACTGTTACAAGCTAGAGAAAGCAGTATACGGTCTTAATCAAGCACCAAGAGCGTGGTATGAGACTCTCTATGAGTTTCTTGTCACCTCAGGATACAAAAAGAGGTGTGATTGATCCCACTTTGTTTAGACGAGCAAATGACAATCACTTGATGCTTGTTCAAATATATGTGGATGATATCATCTTTGGATCAATAGATAAGGGTATGGTGGATGAATTTGCCAGGCTCATGACAAGAAAATTTCAAATGAGCATGAATAGAGAGATCAATTTCTTTCTAGGACTTCAAGTTAAACAGGTCCCTCAAGGGATATTCATTCATCAAGAAAAGTCCACCACTGAATTGTTGAAGAAGTTTTCGATGGACAATTGCTCCTCGGCGAAGGTCCCGATGGCCTTTGGGTATAAAATTTTTGTTGACCCTCCCAGAGAGTCAGTTGATCTCAAAACATATCGAGAAATGATTGGATCACTGATGTACCTCACTGCCAGCGAACCGGATATTGCATTTGCAACGGGTTTGTGTGCTCGGTACCAGGCTGACCCTAAAGTATCTCACTTGACCGCAGTCAAGTAGATCCTCATGTATATAAAGCGAAGTAAAGCAATGGGCCTTTGGTACCCTGCGGGTAACGATTTTAGTCTTTAAGCTTTCACAGATGCAGATCATGTTGGGTGCAGACTTGATCGTAAGAGCACTTTGGGTGGATGTCAGTTCTTAGGAGGAAGATTAGTTAGTTGGTCTTCAAGGAAACAAAACTGTATTTTTTGTCTACCGCAGAGGCGGAATATGTGGCCGCAGCCAACTGTTGTTCCCAAGTCCTTTGGGTGAAGACTTAACTTATGGACTACGGTTACAGGATGCTATGGGTAACCATCTATTGTGATTCTGAGAGTGCAATAGCGATTTCTCATAATCCTATTCATCACTCAAAGACGAAACATATAGAACTTCGGTATCACTTCATCAAAGACCACATCCTCAAAGGTAACGTTGAACTTATTTTTGTGCCCACTTACAAAGAAATGGCTGATGTTTTTACCAAGGCACTCGACTCCACAAGGTTAAACGGATTTTTGGAAATGATTAGGATGATGAACCCTGACCCACAGCTCTTTCTGCAAGGATAGGTACGCAGACCATATCAGGTCTCCGGGGGTGAATAAACTGTTTCTTTTCTTTTCCATAAACAAAATTCTTGAAACACTTTATTCACTGTTGTATCTTTCTAGAATAACTAATGTAGTGTATAGTTCATAATTTCTCTTCGGTACTCGTTGAATATTGAAGTCACTTATGATCTATATACTCCACGGGTCCTTTTATTCCTTTTATTTCTAACCTCTATGATCTAGTTTGTCTTTCAGCTACCGCAGACACATTGAATGAACCCGCAGTCATTAATTTTCAAGTGCTTTAAATGCCGATGTGTGCTATTTAATGAAGCTTAAAAACAAAAAAAAATTCTTCAAAACATTCATTTTGTCGCACATAACGTTTTTCAGTAATCCTTAACACTTTCCTCAGTCAGGTCTACTTTTGGATAAAAATCAAATAAATCGATTTTCTATAAAAGAAATCTTTTTTGAAATATCGTTTTTCTAATCCAGTCATGTCATGCAACCTTTGGGGTCTAATCCGTTCCACTTCCCCATTTTTACAACAGATAAAACACGTCACACCCCACGATTAATCAGCGTGTCATCATGGACCTGCAACGCATCTAATGCCCCACCTTTCCGGAATAAACATTTATTTTTGATTTATTTAATTTTAGCTGATAATGGTAAAAACCCAAGGGTTTTTAACTTTAACAGCTATAGGTTAATTAATATCAATAACTTTTGAAATCCATAGGTATAAAAACCCCCCCATTTCTTCCCAATATCGTTTTTACGCTATCTGAACTCTCTCGACGAACTCTCTCATCTTCTTCACCTTCTTCCTAAAAAGCTTTCTGCAAGTTCTTCAAACTTTTTCTCTACAACAATGGTGAAGTCAGACATTGCAAAGAAGCAATCCAAAGCCTCAGGCTCAGCTCGTCCAACAGGTTCTGAATCCACGATCAAAGACCTTACTCCAACGATTGCACCCAACAATTACAGAGGAATATTTGAAGATCATCAATCGTACAATGAATCCATTAAACTGATGATCAAGTTTCTTCCAACACACCCATTGTTTTACGCTTTCGATTCATTTACTGAAGTTGCTCCATTGTCGGTTCTTTTCAAGTGTGCCTTTTTTCCCTTCAAACCTAGAAACAATCCTTAAGAAGTTCATCTGAATCTCGTTGACGATTCTTTGGTGGTTCTCACTAAAGAAAATTTTCTTTCTGCAATCATTCTCAGGATACTTCCTTCAACAAAATTCTACTCCCCAAGTACAACCGATGTGTTTTCTACCCTTTATCAAATGAGGTACCAGGCGAAATTGAAAGGTGTAGGCAGATTCAAGAAAAACAAATTGCCTGCTGTTTGGCAATTTGTTTGTCACTTTGTGATCAGATGTCTCTCAGGCAAAACAGGAGGGACGAATAACATGGGGATAAAACTTCTGGAAATCATATGGAGCATTTACACTAATAATGCAGTCAATTACGGGCAAATCCTCTGGGATGACTTCTTGCAATACATCTCCAAGGATGCACCAAAAGAAGGGATGACAGAACTCATATTCGCTAGGTTCTGGCCACTATGTCTGTTTGATCTACACAAAGATTCTAAACTTAGCATTGGACTCACTACAGTAGAGGTAGTTGAACATATAATGGCTACGAGTGATATTGCCCCATATCACACTTCCCCGCCAAGACCCAGTCAGCTTACCGCAGACCAGGACCCACAGCCAAAATCTACCAAACCTAGTCAGTCTACCGCAGCTCAGGACCCTCAACCAAAATCGAAAAGAGTCAAAAGCATAGCCCAAAAAACTCCCATGAATGTTGTTAAAAGGGGAGTTGATCCCTCACAAAAGAGGATGGCTAAGACCGCAGAGCCTACTTCTACAGCTCCGGCTCATGACATTCCTATTAATGTCAACGATGAACATCAAGATGAGCCTTCAGAATCCCATGATGTTTTTAGGAGAAAGAAACTGAAGCTCACCCCAAGTCAAAGACAAATGAGATCCAAGGAACATGCAAGAGTCTCTCCAAAGATTCCCGCATCCATTCGAGTCACCGCAGACTCACTAAAAGAACCCCAACTCACCACTCATATACAGAAAGTGTATCGGTTTCATCTCATGATGGAGACAGGCCCCCAATTGGAACCTGTAACATCCGGATTCCCAGGTATCTTATTTTAAGTATTTATATTGAGTTTTAGGGAGGGACTCGGCGAGTAGGCGCTCAGACTCGCCGAGTAGGATCGCGCATTTCTTGTCTGATTTAATGAAGGATTCGACGAGTCGATGCGTGGACTCGGTGAGTCCGCGATATAAAATGAAACCCTAATTCTCGGGGTCTGTGCCCTATTTAAAGGCCTTTATAGCCTCCATTTGCGGCCAATGCACCCCTGAGAAACCCTAGAGGGTAGAGAGAAAGCTTGTGGTGCAAGAGGAAGGCTATTTCACCATTCCTTGTGTGTTTTAGCAAAGGAGAAGTGGTTTCCAACAAGAAGATGTCAAGGGAGCTGTGGATCCAGGGTTTTCAAGTTCAGATCTACACTATTGAGGTATCAAATTGAACTTCCTTTCTGTTTTGGGTTAAGATCTATGATTTAGGGTTTTCTATAACCTTTTAAGGGTTGAAAAGTTGAGTTTATGGTCCCTTGCTGGGTTAGACCTCAGATCTGGACCCATAGAGGTCCAGAGAACCTTCCCCATTCTGCTTTATGTTTGTTCATGGAGGATTGGAGACTAGGTTGCCATTTATAGAGTTATTTCTCCATTTATGACTTGATGTGGGTTGCATGCACGTAAAGGTTGCACCTTTACGTGACATTTGAGCAGGTGAAGGGTAGATGTGATAGTTAGGGAAGCAGATCTGACCTTAGAAGGTTATTTGAGTAAGAACATGGAAGCAACTCGCCGAGTCCATAAGTGGACTCGACGAGTCGAGTCGGGGTTGCCCCGCGATTCATGACAGGTGTAATCCGTCGAGTGGGACGAAGACTCGACGAGCCAAGAGAGGCTAGAAGGATTCAGTGAACCCGCATGGACTCGCCGAGTCGCCCATGTGCACTCGACGAGTCGGTCAAAGTTGACCATTGACTTTCGTTGACCTTAGGGTTCTGGTCAAGACTGATGCAAGAGAGTTCAGGGAATGGTAGAATGGCCTTCTACCCAATCTGTAGAGATGAGGCTCTGAGAGAATATTGATCTGGAATGTTATTTGAATAATAGGAGAAGGCTAGGTCGGAACGTTGAGCACGAGAGTTTATCCGACTTCATTGAGGTGAGTCTTCTCACTATACTGTACCTGGAAGGGTACCTATGTGTGACTGGAAGGTCTTGTATGCTATGCGATGTATGTGTTATATGCGGTTATGTGATATATATATGTGTTATGTATGCTATGTATGATGAGGACCGGAAGGTCAAGATGATAAGGACCGGAAGGTCAAGATGATATGGACCGGAAGGTCAAGGGGTTACGGACCGGAAGGTCGATACTGGTAGGACGGGAAGGTCTACCGGGATTCGGGACGGAAGTCCCCTGAGACACATGGATCGGAAGATCCTACAGATTTGTGGCCTGGAAAGGCGTATGTGCTGTATGTGGTATTTGGGGAACTCACTAAGCATTTATGCTTACAGTCGTTGTGTTATGTGTTTCAGGTACTAGCGAGGATTGCGAGAAGGCGCCGGCATGATCCGTACACACTCATAGAGATTATGTTATTGAGATTATGGGACATGTTTTGTTATGACACAGTGGATTCATTATGTTTTTGTGATTATCGTGTGATTGAAAGTATGATTTAAAAATGAAAAATTGTTTTGAAAATTTACGTTGTTACAAGTTGGTATCAGAGCCTTGGTTTGAGGGATTCGGGTGCATCTTCAGATAAACCTGAACTCAAACTGAGGATTTGAGAAAGTTTTCCTAAAATAAACAATTTCTCTAAGAGAGTAAAAGATTTTGAGAAAGGCAGAAGGAAGCAGTGTGTACGATCAGCCAGCGCCTGAACGGTGATTTCCCAAAATACCCTTACATTATGTGTTATGAGATATGTTATGATATGATATGCATGCTAGAGTTGGCTAGGTATTCATATTAGGACTAGAGTGGCCTGATTTTGTGATGCCTTAGCCTAGGAAGGATTTTGCTGCTATGTGATGCTTGAGAGCGAGTAGGTAGCAGTGAGGAGCTGATGAGAGGTCTACCGAAGGGTAGCCTATACCAGTGAGATATAGAGTACTTGTGATCTGGGATCCAAGGAGGAGGACTTAGGGTGAATACTGATGCGGTGTGGACAGTAGTATAGGGCCCGTACTACTGAAGACACCGGAGCAGTGCGCACTCTAAGTAAGAATCCTTTGGGTACTAAGGAACAAGTAGGGTTGAGTTATCGAGTGCGAGTATGCTCGAGCGAGTCTCTGATATTATTATGTTGTATTTCAGAGACATCATGGTTGGGACACGTCACAGGCCCGAGCCGAGCGGCATGAGTGACGAGGAGCTTCGTCAGATGATCCACGATGAGGTGGCGGCGGCAATTCGAGCCGAGATTCCGGAGATGTTTGGGTCTATCAAGACCACATTGATTGAGACTTTTGATGAGCGGTACGCCGCGGTAACTGAGGCTGCGGCTGCTGCAGCTACTGCAGTTGTGGCTGCTGCCAGGCCTCAGGGAGGTGACTCGTTGTTGTTTCGGGAGTTCAGCAACACGAAGCCACCAGATTTTGATGGGACGCAGGATCCGATCGCTGCGATGAGATGGATTTCTGATATCGAGGGATGCTTCTACACGTGTTCATGTCCGGAGCATCTGAGGGTACGGTTCGTGTTGAACCAGCTTCGCTTGGGAGCGAAGGATTGGTTGAAGTTCGTGACGGCGAGCTTCACTCTTGCAGAGATTTCAGCGGTGACCTGGGAGAGGTTCACCACCATGTTCAGAGACGAGTATGTTCCCCCAGTGGAGAAGGAACGGTTGGTTCAGGAGTTCTTGACCCTCAAGCAGGGTACTGATTCGGTTACTATGGTTACCAGGAAGTTTCATGAGAGGGCGATGTTCTGCCCTGAGCAGGTGTCTACTGAGCAGGCACGCATGAGCCGGTATTTGGGCGTTTTGAGGAGGGATATTCGAGAGTTCGTGTCGAACTCGACTTACCAGACATTTGCTGAGCTCCAGGCAAATGCCCGGAAGAGGGAGATTGAGTTGGAGACTCAGGTCAGGGAGGAGGTCGAGTCTCAGAGGATGGATAGGCAGTCGGCACAGTCTCAGCCGGCAACCAAGCGGGCCAAGTCCGCTGATACGAGATTTGGAGGCCAGAAGGGCCGCACTTATGGGAAGTGCGGCAAGGGACATGATGGGTTCTGTCGATCGGGTGCTTGCTACAAATGTGGCAAGGAGGGGCATATCGCCAAGGATTGCCCCAACGGATTTATGGTTTGCTTTCATTGCAACCAGACTGGCCATCGGAAGGCCGAGTGCCCGCAGCTACATCAGGGATCAGCACAGGGATCTGCACCTGCTGCTAGGGCTACCGAGGTTCGGCCAGCGAAGGCACCGAAGGCTCGTGGAAGAGCTTTCCAGTTGACAGCGGAGGAGGTCCGTGCAGTGCCCGATGTTGTGGCTGGTATGTATTCTTTATTTATTTATGCTGAATTGAGATATTGTGCTTATATTATGATATGCGTAGGTAGTTTTCTTGTAAGTTCTGTACCTGCCTTAGTGTTATTTGACTCGGGTGCGAGTCGATCATTTGTGTCGATAGCGTTTAGTCGGCACATCAGTAGCCGACGAGAGGCGTTGAGTCGACCTCTAAGAATTTCCATAGCTGACGAGCGAGCGGTGTATGCTACGGATGGGATTCGAGGATGTGTACTCGAGATCTTCGGTGTTGAGTTCTCGATAGATCTAGTCCCGATTGCAATGGGGGACGTATGTGTCATAGTGGGCATGGATTGGTTGAGCCGATTTGGGGCTGTTATAGACTGCGAGCGACAGTTGGTGACGATACGAGACCCTAGTGGGGGAGTACTTACGGTGTACGGCGAGGGTACCCGATGTGGGTCAGCGTTTTGTTCAGCTGCCAGAGCGAGACAGAGTTTACAGCAGGGCTGCAGCGGGTTTGTAGCATATGTGATGGACACACGAGAGGTCGCTGGGAGGCCAAGTTCGATGGATGACGTTCCGATAGTGTGTGAGTTCCCAGATGTTTTTCCTGAGGAGTTGTCGGGTGTGCCTCCCGAGAGGCAGGTAGAGTTCCGCATCGATTTGGTTCTGGGGGCAGCGCCTATCGCCAAGGCGCCTTATCGCCTTGCGCCGCCAGAGATGCAGGAGTTATCCTCGCAGCTTCAGGAGCTGCTGGGGAAGGGGTTTATTAGACCGAGTAGTTCCCCTTGGGGAGCACCGATCCTTTTTGTCAAGAAAAAGGATGGTTCACACCGGATGTGTATTGATTACCGGGAGTTGAACAAGTTGACGGTCAAGAACCGTTACCCATTACCGAGGATCGACGATTTGTTCGATCAGTTGTAGGGAGCTTCTTGGTTCTCCAAGATTGATCTGAGGTCTGGATATCATCAGATGAGAGTGCGTGATGAGGATATCCAGAAGACGGCGTTCAGGACTCGTTATAGGCATTACGAGTTCGTGGTGATGCCTTTCGGGCTCACCAATGCACCAGCAGCGTTCATGGATCTCATGAACAGGGTGTGCAGACCGATGATGGATCGTTCGGTGATCGTGTTCATCGACGATATACTGGTGTATTCGAGATCTAGAGAGCAGCACGAGGAGCATCTGAGAGAGATCCTCGGGGTATTCAGGACGGAGAGGCTTTATGCCAAATTCTCCAAGTGCGAGTTCTGGTTACGGGAGGTCCAGTTCTTGGGGCGTCTCGTCAACCAGAATGAGATTTTGGTCGATCCGGCCAAAATTGAGGCGGTTATGAGGTGGGAGGTGCCGAGATCACCCACCGAGATCAGGAGCTTTCTAGGATTGGCCGGCTACTATCGGAGATTTATCAGAGATTTCTCCAAGAGCGTCGTGCCTCTCACCTGGTTGACCCGGAAGGGTGTTGCTTTTTCATGGGGTCCGGAGCAGCAGACCTCGTTTGAGACACTTCACCAGAAGTTATGCGAAGCCCCTGTGTTAGCCCTCCCGGAAGGGATGGAGGATTTGGTGGTGTATTGTGACGCATCGATATCAGGGTTGGGTGCAGTACTTATGCAGAGGGGGCATGTGATAGCGTATGCATCGAGGCAGCTGAAGCCTCATGAGACGAGGTATCCCGCCCACAATCTGGAGTTGGGGGCAGTGGTGTTCGCCCTCAAGATATGGCGTCACTATTTATATGGGGTTCGGTGTACCATATACACGGACCATAAGAGCTTGAAGTATTTGATGGATCAGCCCAATCTGAATATGCGCCAGAGGAGATGGTTGGACGTGGTAAAGGATTACGATTGTGAGATCCTGTACCACCTGGGCAAAGCTAATGTTGTAGCTGATGTGTTGAGTCGTAGGGCGGAGAGTGCCCCGATTCGAGACACTTGTATGCGACTGACAGTGATGACTCCGGTGTTGAACACCATTCGGGAGGCCCAGGCAGAGGCCGTGAGACCGGAGAACCGCAAGAGGGAGCGGGTGATCGGGCAGGTGCCTGAGTTTGTTACTAATAGTCGTGGGCTTATGACCTTTCAGGGTCGGATTTGGGTGTCGTATGCAGGCGGGACACGTACCATTTTGATGGAGGAGGCGCATAGATCGAGATTCTCGATCCATCCCGGGGCCACTAAGATGTATTTGGACCTGGAGAAAGATTATTGGTGGCCCTGTATGAAGTGGGATGTAGCATGGTTTGTTGAGAGGTGCTTGACCTGTCGCAGGGTTAAGGCCGAGCACCAGCGTCCGCATGGCAAGTTGCAGCCGCTTGAGGTTCCCCAGTGGAAGTGGGAACAGATTTCCATGGATTTCATCACCAAATTTCCGAGGACCGCGAGGGGTGTCGATGCAATTTGGGTGATTGTCGACCGGCTGACGAAGAGCGCGCATTTTCTTGCTATCAGTGAGAGCTCTTCCGCTGAGAGGCTGGCCGAGTTGTATGTGAGAGAGGTGGTATCGCGTCATGGAGTACCTATCTCGATTGTGTCAGATCGGGATGTACGATTCACTTCCAGCATCTGGAACAATTTCCACGAGGAGTTGGGTACGAGGTTGCATTTCAGTACCGCCTACCACCCCCAGACGGACGGACAGAGTGAGCGGACGATTTAGACGCTTGAGGACATGCTCCGAGCATGTGTGTTGGACTTCGGAGGAAGTTGGGACAAGAATCTGCCGTTGGCTGAGTTTTCCTACAACAACAGCCACCATTCGAGTATTGGCATGCCTCCCTTCGAGCTGTTGTATGGGAGGAGGTGTCGGACTCCCATTTGCTGGGGAGAGGTAGGGCAGCGTGTGATGGGTAGCACTGAGATAGTGCTTCAGATGATAGAGCAGATACACCAGGTTAGACAGAGATTATTGACGGCTCAGAGTCGTCAGAAGAGTTTTGCGGATAGACGACGATCCAAGCTTGAGTTCTAGGTAGGAGACTTCGTACTCCTGAAAGTATCTCCTTGGAAAGGAGTGATCCGATTCAGGAAGAGGGGCAAGCTGGGTCCCCGGTACATCGGTCCGTTCAGGGTGACTGCGAGGGTGGGCAGGGTAGAGTATCGGTTGGAGCTACCAGAGGAGCTGAGCCAGATTCATGATACCTTTCACGTGTCTCAGTTGAGAAAGTGTATAGCCGACGAGTCGGCGGTGGTACCGCTGGAGGATATTCAGGTGGATGCGAGCCTGAATTATGCTGATAGACCAATCGTGATCCGGGATCGGAAGATCAAGGTTCTGAGGAACAAGGAAGTATCCCTGGTGCAGGTCCAGTGGCAACATCGGAAAGGGTCCGTGCTGACTTGGGAGCCGGAGTTGGAGATGCGGGAGCAGCATCCAGAGTTGTTTGTCGAGCAGGACTTCGAGGGCGAAGTCTGATTCTAGTGGGGGAGAATTATAACATCTGGATTCCCAGGTATCTTATTTTAAGTATTTATATTGAGTTTTAGGGAGGGACTCGGCGAGTAGGCGCTCAGACTCGCCGAGTAGGATCGCGCATTTCTTGTCTGATTTAATGAAGGACTCGACGAGTCGATGCGTGGACTCGGCGAGTCCGCGCTGTAAAATGAAACCCTAATTCTCGGGGTCTGTGCCCTATTTAAAGGCCTTTATAGCCTCCATTTGCGGCCAATGCACCCCTGAGAAACCTTAGAGGGCAGAGAGAAAGCTTGTGGTGCAAGAGGAAGGCTATTTCACCATTTCTTGTGTGTTTTAGCAAAAGAGAAGTGGTTTCCAACAAGAAGAGGTCAAGGGAGCTGTGGATCCAGGGTTTTCAAGTTCAGATCTACACTATTGAGGTATCAAATCGAACTTCCTTTCTGTTTTGGGTTAAGATCTATGATTTAGGGTTTTCTATAACCTTTTAAAGGTTGAAAAGTTGAGTTTATGGTCCCTTGCTGGGTTAGACCTCAGATCTGGACCCATAGAGGTCCAGAGAACCTTCCCCATTCTGCTTTATGTTTGTTCATGGAGGATTGGAGACTAGGTTGCCATTTTTAGAGTTATTTCTCCATTTATGACTTGATGTGGGTTGCATGCACGTAAAGGTTGCACCTTTACGTGACATTTGAGCACTTGAAGGGTAGATCTGATAGTTAGGGAAGCAGATCTGACCTTAGAAGGTCATTTGAGTAAGAACATGAAAGAAACTCGCCGAGTCCATAAGTGGACTCGACGAGTCGAGTCGGGGTTGCCCCGCGATTCATGACAGGTGTAATCCGTCGAGTGGGACGAAGACTCGACGAGCCAAGAGAGGCTAGAAGGATTCAGAGAACCCGCATGGACTCGCCGGGTCGCCCATGTGCACTCGACGAGTCGGTCAAAGTTGACCATTGACTTTCGTTGACCTTAGGGTTCTGGTCAAGACTGATGCAAGAGAGTTCAGGGAAGGGTAGAATGGCCTTCTACCCAATCTGTAGAGATGAGGCTCTGAGAGAATATTGATCTGGAATGTTATTTGAATAATAGGAGGAGGCTAGGTCTTAACGTTGAGCACGAGAGTTTTTCCGACTTCATTGAGGTGAGTCTTCTCACTATACTGTACCTGGAAGGGTACCTATGTGTGACCGGAAGGTCTTGTATGCTATGCGATGTATGTGCTATATGCGGTTATGTGATATGTATGTGTTATGTATGCTATGTATGATGAGGACCGGAAGGTCAAGATGATAAGGACCGGAAGGTCAAGATGATATGGACCGGAAGGTCAAGGGGTTACGGACCGGAAGGTCGATACGGGTAGGACCGGAAGGTCTATCGGGATTCGGGACGGAAGTCCCCTGAGATACATGGATCTGAAGATCCTACAAAGTTGTGGCCTGGAAAGGCGTATGTGTTGTATGTGGTATTTGGGGAACTCACTAAGCATTTATGCTTACAGTCGTTGTGTTATGTGTTTCAGGTACTAGCGAGGATCGCGGGAAGGCGCCGGCATGATCCGTACACACTCATAGAGATTATGTTATTGAGATTCTGGGACATGTTTTGTTATGACACAGTGGATTCATTATGTTTTTGTGATTATCGTGTGATTGAAAGTATGATTTAAAAATGAAAAATTGTTTTGAAAATTTACGTTGTTACAGAACCCAAGTGGATTCGATTGTTACGAGTCACCCTAAGGTCTCCAGGGCTTCACGGTTGCACGTCTTTGAACCCGAGGAGTTGCACTCCATTTTTTTTTCAAGTCACACATACACTAGATACACATGTTGCACCGCAGGGCACTTCTTTCACAGCCTTTTCCAGAACAGAGTAGAGGCCACACTTGACTTTAGGTCAAGAGACCAAGGAAGCTCTGGAAACCCTGTACCGCCTACATTATAGTCAAGCGGTTTAGGCATGGTGAGCACAAACGTGCAAGGATCCATGAACCCAAGGGACACCTCAGTGCGCCACGGACTTGAAGGATATGCTTCGGATGAATCTTGGACTCAATATCGTCCAACAACAGAGTCTGGAACCCGTAAATTTGAAGCTTTTAAACGAGCATTGCAAGCAAGAAAGGCACAACAGGTACAGCAGCAGCAACAAAAAGAAGAATCTCTCCAACTTGTAGCAAAATATTGGGCTACATTGATCAATAATGCCAAAACAGTTCACGACATTTTGGCAATTCAACAATGGATGTCCACTATGGAAGATATTGTTCAACAAGTTCAAAACATGGAGGATGTTGTTGGTCCTTCAAAGCCTCCTCCAAATGAAGAAGCCCATGACTCCAATGAAGATGATACCACAATCGATATCAGTTCATCCCCGATGTTTGGTTTAGATGACGACAATCTCGACGACGTTCAACAGCCTCCTCTTTCTGATGATTTTATCATGGTTATTGATGATGAAGAATCAAGTGGATCTCAGCACTCCACCTCAAATCCAAAGAAAAAGAAGAAGAAGAAGAAGATAGCAGTTTCGAGGAAAGAATTTCTCATCCTGCAAGCAAAAGTTGATCAAATCTTAGCTGCGGTAACCACCCAAGCACCGCAGAGCACTGAAAGTCCAACATCACGGTCCCTTGTTGATTGTGTTGAAGTTTTAGATACAAGAGAAAGGATGAATGCTCAAAGACTCCTTCTTAGGATTGAAATGGGTATAAGGGAACTTGATAACCGAAGAACTGCAGACCACAAGGACTTTATGTCCAAAGCTGAAGCCTTCATCTCAGAGGTAAAGAAGTTGAAAGATGATCTCCAACAGACACTGCAGACTCAAGAAATCATTTCCAAAAAGCTTATTGAGGAAACCCACATTGCGTATGAATCAGGGTATGCAGTACTTCAAGACGCTATTAAAGGGCTAAGAAGATCACTCACCACAAACCAAAGTGTTGACGAAATTCTCCGCCTCACCAAGGAAATTTATCAACTCCTCTTTAAGTCACAAACCCCCAACAACCAAGTTGTGTGTGATCAAATGAAAACCCAGTTCAGTGAGACTTGTCATATAATTGATGGGTTGAAACAATGGTTTAAGGAGCGGCTAGAGCCTGCTTCCTCAAAAGGGGGAAGCGAACGAGGAAATCAAAATCAAAATCAATCAGAAAATCATTCTATCACTCCTCCTCAGGATCCTCCAGTGCACCGCAGAGAACAAACGCCTCCTCAGGATCAACCTCCTACCACAGAGCTCAACAAAGAACCAACTCCCCGGTCATCTCCTCAGATTCCATATCCTCAGGGCTCACCACAACAACTCCCCCTCATCTCAAAAAATTAGAATAAGAAATGTCATTTGATCATTCTGATGACTCCCCTGCTACAACCCAAAAGAAAAGTGACTGGAGGGCCACTAAATTTGCAGAACAAATATGGAAAGCTCAAGGGTTCGACACTATGATTGATGAGTCCTTAATCAATTCCTGGGTAAACCCTACCCGCAGACTACTGGATTCTGATTATCGACCAATCCTCACATATGCTGGAGCACCATCAGATGGTTATTAGGACATTCCCATTTCTCCAAACTCCAAACTTTTCCCTGTATTCCAACCTCTTGATCTCATTATTCCGGATGATAGAAGACTCCCCATAGAGTTCGAACGCTTCAATCTCTTTCATGCCAAGCATGGTTCCAAGTTTGAGAAAATCTGGTCCAATGATAGACCAGACGGGGTGAAGAACTACAAAGTGAGAAAATTCATGAAAACTAAATTTTTTTAATACACCCTGACCAGAAGAAATAGTGAATACATCAAGACCCAAGCTGATTTCATGTGCATGAACCCCAAAGAGATAGTTTTGATAGCCCGGGTGTTTCATGCACTTAATTGGTTGTAAAATTCGTATATGTTTTATGATTTGATATTAGTAACATGCACTTGAATGGTTGTAAATAGATCAAAATTAGTGCAATAAAAAATTAGATGTTCATATTCCCGAACTTATGAGGAATGTTGGATATTATTAGTAATTGTTGCAAGAACTTAATGTCATTTAGTGATTTGATGCAAGAGCTTATTTGAATTAAATTAACTAAATCAAGTTTTATTTGAAGAACATATTTTGAATGAAACACTTTTGTTAACTTGGATATTAGAGCTTATTAATATCTAATTACCAACCTAGATTCAACATGAATTATAGTCACATTACATCTTACAACATAACACATGTATAGGAATCAGAATCAGAAATGTCTTTCACTTTTTGAATTTAGTATTAATTTTGTTAGTTTATGAAGTTCAATTTGAAGTCATACAACCCCCCCCCTTTAACATTGACTGTATGATGTGTGAGAATATGGCTAAATAAGAAATCTCGTATTCCTGTGGACCGACCCTGCTTACTCTATACTATCTTTAGTGTATGTAGTAGCAGTGAATTGTATTTTATTGTTATTATTTTATCCCTTTATTTGTTGGTTTGACCACCAAACATTTATCAAGAGTAGGAGTGAGTTTCGTTCCGAACGTCGTAGAGACTTTGACTTTTGAATCACCTACCATTCCGAATTTTGCCAATAACGTCTTTGTGAATGCTTCTTGATTGATAAATATTCCCTCCGAACTCTGTCTTATATTTAAACCAAGGAAAAAGTTAATTTTACCCATAGAACTCATTTCAAATTTTGTTTCCATTCATTTTCGGAATTCAGCAGTTAAATTGGGATTAGTTTATCCGAAGATAATGTCATCAACATAATTCTGAACTATCATTAAATAGTCACCCTCCTTCTTCTGAAAGAAGGTAGGATCAACAGAACCTTGTTTGAATTTTGACTGTTTTAGAAAACAAGTTAGAGTTTCATATCATGCTCGTGGAGCTTGTTTAAGACCATATACTGCTTTATCTGGAATATAACAATGATTTGGAAATTTTTCATTCACAAAACCTGGAGGTTGTTCAACACATACTGTTTCTTCAAGTTCTCCTTTCAGAAATGCACACTTCACATCCTTTTGATATACTTCAAAGTTTTATTGAGAAACATAGGCGAGAAATATGCGAACTGATTCAAGTCTAGTCACAGGAGCGAACGTCTCTTCGTAATCGATTCCTTCTTCTTGACTTTAAGGACCAAACGTGCCTTATTCCGAATGACATTTCCTTCTTCATCCATCTTATTTCTGAACACCCATTTCATTCCAACCACTGAAGCATTTTCAGGAGTAGGAACCAATTTCCACACTTTGTTTCGATCAAACTCATTCAGTTCTTCTTGCATTGCTTGAACCCAATCTGCATGATCAAGAGCAGTTTTAACGCTTTTAGGTTCAATTTTTGATATAAAGGAATTAAAAATGAAAATTTCCAATTTGGAAAATAATGCTATTTGTTTCGCTTTTTGTTGAGCACGAGTGAGAACTCCTGAAGAAGAATCTCCGATCACTTGAGACCGAGGATGATCTTTAGTCCATTTTGACAGTGGTGGATAGTTTTGATTGTATACTGGATCAATTTCAGCAAATATTTCTTCAAATTTTGATTGAGCATCCGAATCATTATTTTCGATATTCTCCCCCTGGAAATTTGCATGTGACCCATCATTCGGAGTTGAGCTCTCCCCCTGGAGTGGAACTCCTGGATCAATATTTGGAGATGAACTCTCCCCCTGCATTGGAGCATCAAGAGGCTCTGATTGAGTTGAAATTTCACTTGCATTCGGAATAGGTTGCTTGTGAGGAGTCTCTATTTCTTCAACAACTTCATCAACTATCTTTATTAATTCATCCTCATGATTATCTATGGCGTTTGATTTTGAGGAAATTTCCCTTTCAGATTCATCAAACAAATTTAGAAAATCCTCATATATATTCATAGGAGGAGTAGTCTTAGAAGTTGTTGATGGAAGAATTTCTCCAGACTGACAATCTTCTTTTTGATATTTCATCATGTAATTGTCATCAAACGTAACATAATAGCTTTCTTCAATTTTCTTTGATCTTTTGTTCAGAACACGGTATGCCTTTAAAGTTAATGAATGTCTCAAAAAGATTTCTTCATCGGCTTTTCATCAAATTTGTTCCGATGTTCTTTTGAATTGAACAAAAAGCACCTGGATCCAAACACATGGAAAATTTTGACACTAGGCTTTCGATTATTCAGAATTTCATATGGAGTAATCAGAAATCGTTTGTTAATATAAGAGCGATTCTGAGTAAAACAAGCAGTGGCAATAGCATCAGCCCAAAAATATAAAGGAAGATTCGCAAATGAGAGCATTGTCCTCGCAGCTTCATAAAGAGAGCGATTTCGTCTTTCAACTACATTGTTCTGTTGTGGAGTGTAAGGCGAAGAGAAATTATGGGAAATTCCTTTGTTTGTCAAGAATTCTTCAAATGCATGATTTTTTAATTCTGAACCGTTATCACTTCGAATTTTTCGAACTAGCTTTCGTAATTATAGCCCAATCTGCTTGATGAAATCAATCAGCTTCTGAGTTGCATCGGATTTCTATTTAAGAAAGAATACCCAAGTAAATCTAGAAAAATCATCAACAATAACCAAAATGTATTTGTTACTGCCAATGCTTTCAATAGCAGATGGACCATAGAGATCAATATGCATCAATTCAAGTGGTTCAATGATCTTGGTATTTTTTATGGAAGAATGACTTTTTCTGCTTTGTTTTCGAGCTCACAGGCAGCACATAAGTGTTCATTTTCAAATTTTAGAAGAGGAAGTCCACGAACAAGATCACCAATTACAAGCTTGTTGATATCCTTGAAGTTCAGGTGAGAAAGCCTTTTGTGCCATAACCAAGTATCATCCGAGGAAGCTTTCGTAAGTAAGCAAATAGATGGTTTCCCTTGGATTGGATTTAGATTTAAAGGATACATTTCTCTTTTCCTTCTTGACTTCAGAAGAACAACTTTAGATTTCTTTTCTATGATTTCTGAACCTTCTTCATCAAAAGATACCTTGAACAAGTTGTTGAACAAGCTGCCTTGACTTGGTAATTTCGGGTATTAAGTTTGACTGGAGCGATTCATCAGTGTTGACAAGTATTATATTTACTATTTCTACACACGTGAACAGTAAATAAGAAATATATTTGTTAATTTCTTTTGGAAATAATATTGATAATATTTTGGATCCTGACTTGATGTAACGTATATAATAGGATCCTTATTCAATTTAAGATTCGGGATCCTGGAAGTGTTTCAGGATCTTGACCCCTAACAATATATATATACGGTGTATTTTAAACCTTTTAAAACACAAGGTTTAAATATTAATTATCTAAATTAATCATATAACTAATTAATCAACTTAAACCTATCATGAATTTATAATTATCTTTTAATTAGTCTTATAATTAAATTATATATATATATATATATATATATATATATATATATATATATATATTAAATCCAAGGGACCTTATGAATAGTAATCTTTTTTGCTTTAGGTTTTTGCCACAATTGTTTGATGAATTTGACATTTTTAGTCCTCGAAGTGAAAACTTTTACACTTTTAAGTTTTGATTAAGTTTTTGTGTCTTTAGACTTTTGCCACAAATCTTTAGTGACTTTGATACTTTTCGTCCTTGCAGTCAAATCTTTTATATTTTGATGTTTTTGCCACAAATTTTTAGTGACTTTGACACTTTTCAACCTTGCAGTCAAAACTTTTACATTTTGACATAAAAAACACAAAAACCTCCTTTAGACTTTTACCACCATATTTTTCCAACTTAGGCAACTTTCACATTATAGCCACAAAATTTTTCGTTTTTGTCCATCAATGTTTTTTTTTGTTGTATACTTTTGACATCTATTTTTAGGGGCTGTCGGTTTTCTCACTTATTTGTGGCGATTTACACTTTCAACACATCTTTTAAAGTTTGCCGATATTTAACTTCTATGACATAGTCCAAAAGCGGCGGAGCCGTGTGTCCTTTTCTAGTTTATTATTAAATCCATAAGGATAATTCAATTTAATTAATCTTATAATTAAATATTATCTTTCAAGATTATCTCTTAATATTTAGGGTTTTATTTTTAATTATCTAAGGGAATCAAAATTCAGATTTTGGCCGAATTAAAATCAGATAATTACCAAAAATAACCAAACAAATCATATTAGGTAGAAAACCCAAAATTTGGTTTTGTGTTGTTATCACGTGGTGACAAACAGTGTGTCACGTCGTGACCAACAGATTTTTCCAAAATTTGATTTTGTTCAGTTCATCTCATGTACAATCAATGTTAGACACACCAATTCTCTAATACCACTTATGAGTTTTATAGGTTACAAACTATGTGCTTGCAGAAAATCTCTTAACACTTAAGGGCACATGCAACCAAAAGGATCTATGTCATAACACTTTGAAGGCAACATACTATGAACAAAAAAACTAACATTAACCCTAATTAAAACCCTAGTATAATCAAAATACAAGAATTAGGGTTACATACCTTTGACTTGTTATAGCAAACAAATCACTTCAATCCATTGTAGTTGTTGGTCTTGGAAAGCTTAGCACCAAAAGGATGATGCCTCTAATGGCTCACACTCAAACCCTAGAACTAGAAGACAAGAGAGGAGAGGGGAGTGGAGCTATAGAAATTCAGATTTCTCTAGGTAAGGAAGTACACGAAAATAGCTAACCCAAGGGTCCTATTTATAGCTATTAAGAAACCCTAGAAACCCAAGATTTGAACATATAATAATAATATTTCAAATAAGACAATTATCTAGTTTCCTAATTATTAAGGGTCCTCAAAACCGTCCATATGATGGAGGTTTCTAGATCCTTTCATTTGTTCAACTATTGAACAATTACAGCTCAGTCATTGCACCTTTAATTAATTCAAAATAATCTTGAATTAATTCCAGATTAATTATGATTAATAATTAATCAATTTTGATTGATTTCACATTAATTTATTAATCATATAATTAACAAATAGATTATTTAACAATTGATCTCATATTAATTTATTAATCACATAATAAACTAACAAATCAACTATTTATTTCCAGGTAATCTATTAATCATATTATATATTAACAAATCATTTATTACAATTTATTAATCATATAATAAACTAATAAATTTATCCTCTCTCTACAAATGTCATTCTAACCAAGTTCTAGCTTTGAGGGCAACCCAAAAAGGACTTTACTTCTAATTACAAGAATATACCAATTTAGGTATGAGCTTAGACACCTTAATCCAACACTTATACCGTAAGTGGTGCACCAAGGGACAATATGGCGCACAATTGTACCAAGATGGACCACCTTGGTTGAGGGTGGCATATCTTGAACAAGAGTAACCTTCTCTTCAAATGGTACATCAAGCTTCCAAGTGGCACATCTACTTCCCAAGGTGGCACATCCAACTTATAGATGGTGCATCTACCTCCTAGATGGTGTATCCTCTTCTCGAGTGGCGCATCCACTCGAAAATGGCGCATCCTTGAATCATGGAGCATCAGTGATACTCGATTCCCTTCTTAAGTGTTCCACTCCCTTCTTAGATGCCCCATTCCTTTCTTAGATGATCCATTATTTTCTCACGTGCTCCTTTCCTTTCTTAGATGCTCCATTTCTTTCTTAAATTCTATGTTCCCTTCTCAGAGGCTTCATTCCTTTCTCAGATGCTTCATTACCTTCTCAAGAGTTCCACGTTCATTTAGGTGCTCTATTGAACTTCAAATGCTCAACTGAAACCAGCTGCTCCATGAGAATGCTCTAAATGCTTAAGTCACATTTAACATGATCATTTTACTTTTTCAAAGAGTGGTAGTAATAAATTACAATGTGCTTATTGTCCTATTATAATGGTTGTGGGTACAAAAAGAATGATACAAGTGTTTTTGTGATCATTTGAATAATGTATGCAAAAAAACCGCCTATCTAAATTGAGCTTCAAGCCCACAACTTTGAGGGAAACCACCTCTGGCTTCTCATTATTTATACCAAGAAAATTCCTACGTAGAATGTGTATTAATGATAGTATACATTTTAGTATTGTTGAGGATGAGCGATTTAAGGACTTTGTATGGGAAATTGATCTTATGTTCATATTTCGATTTAGGTTGATCGTTGCAACA
This sequence comes from Lactuca virosa, assembly GCF_052849685.1. Taxonomy (NCBI): domain Eukaryota; kingdom Viridiplantae; phylum Streptophyta; class Magnoliopsida; order Asterales; family Asteraceae; genus Lactuca; species Lactuca virosa. Next base: position 259,960,433 of record NC_136434.1, read on the forward strand.
CATTGTTTATCAATACACCAAGAAGAGAAAAAGAATCACAAGCAACTTTAATAAGAAACAAATTGTGTCTCATACCACGGACACATGCACATTGCACGTTGCTTCAGGCTACTTGGTTATACTTTATGAGTTTTCTAAGTGAATGCAGAAATGTAAAATAACAATGTCCTTGTTTGTCTATACTCTATACAAATGGGAATGTAGTTTCTAGTGATGTCAAGCATGGATCTTGTTATTCATATTATACACTTGAAGCCTATGTCAACAAAAGACTAGTGATTTCTTTTCTACTCTACCCCATAAACAGCTTCAAGATACAATGTCAAGCCTAATATTTGGTAACTTGCAAAGCTTGTGTCGAATTCTAGCATCTTTGTTTGCTTAAGTCGAGTTTTGAATTATAGAACGCCTGATTATCAACAATTGTGCATGTACACATTATCTTCAACAAAATTTTTGAATTACAAAAACCCCACCAAACTGGCAATGATGACATTTAGAGTCTTGTGACATATCCTACTTCATGAACAGAATCAAATATTCAAATGTGTTATGGGAGTTTGTAAGAAACAGCAATATACTTTATGTTTTTTTCTAGATTTCAGCCATGTAGTGGTTAAAACTTTAAAAATTAAATAATGTGGTTCTTTCTAAATTTCACAAACAAAAACAATATTTGTTGTGGGTATGATTAGCGAAGCAACTAATTCAAAACAATTAAACTCAAAACCAAACCAACCACAAGGTCTCCAAAGCAGAATAAAATGGTAAAATGCACTTCGCAAATTGTGCGAGTAAGGAGTTGTCTACCTCCTAGTAGCGTTATCCATAATGACCATGGGCTCAAAAGAGTTAATGAGTTGTGTCAAATGATTCCAGGGACTTAACCGTGATACAGTCCTCATGAATTAAAGTAACATACACATACATGCAAAATATAGCAACCAAGTTTTTACGAGTCAAAATAAATACAACGAACATAAATAGTTTAAGACATGCCTTTCCACCCCCAAAACGTAAAACCGAAAATAGGGTAGGCGTGAATACTCACAATGATGCGTGAAGGTGTTTGTGATGCCTTGAGCTAACTTCCCTCACGTCCTACTACCAATTCCCTACGATAAGGTTACATACTAGTAAGTCTCTAGTCGGAAATCTAATGCTAGTATACTTAATTTCTATAATAGATTATGCCAATATTGTGTCAAAATTAGGTTTTGTATAAGTTACAAACAATTTTTTGTAAATTCAGATTTCCATGGATCAATTTGTTAAATAACAAATTTAAATGAAAAATCTCATTTTTGGCAATGTCAATTAAAGTGTAACTATAACATTTTGGAAGGTGTTTCAAATGGTTAAATATTCAAAACTAAATCAAATAAGTTAAAAAACTTTCCAAACTTTGTATTTCAGTTTTAACTGAAGTCAAAGACATTAAAATAAATTTTCTTGAATTTTTGATTTGTCTAACTATTTTTCACCAATTTAATTCTATGAAAATATCATAAAATTGGGAAAAATAGTAAATGATTGTGGAAAATTCTTAGAATTCTTGTGTTACTACTTCAAAATGTTCCTAAATTGGGAAAATTAATAAATGCCACTTTTGATAAATAAAACCTAGTTTTTGTAATTTAATTGTGTTTTACATCAAGAAATTCTAATTAAATAGAAAATAGTAATTAAAAATCACAAAACTTTTTATTTGTGTTCTAGTTGCCGTAAAAGACTTTCATAAAATGTTTCATTAATTTTAGATATGTATAGTTATTTTTCCCATATTTAACCACTTGAATTCTCACAAATTCATGGAATAATAGTAAACAGTTAATACAAATTATGAATCTTTTCATAAAACTGTTATATAGTGTATATAAGTTGGGACAAATATCAAAAGTGATTTTGATATAGTAGAGTCCGGTTTTCATAATTTATGTGTATTAAATGAGAGAAATATAGAATAAATAGTAAAAGGATTTTATAATTTTTAAAAGTTTTGCACAATTCTTTTTTAATGTATAAAAACTGGAAAAAAATATCAAAATTGGTTTTTGAATAACTTAACCTGTTTTTATGATTTTTGTGTATTTATTATATTAAAAATGAAAATAAATACTAAACAGTTTAGAAAACTTCCCAAACTTTTTATTTGTAGTTAAACTGTAATACAAATATTATGGTAATTTTGTGTGATATGTAGAACAGTTTAACTATTTGTCTTGATTTATTCTCATAAGTAAGCATTAATTCATGAAAAATTACTAAACAGTAAGCACAATTCACCAAACTTTTTATTTACGATTAATATATAATATAAGATATTCTGATGAACTTTTATAATTTTTGGGTAAGTGTAGCTATTTTTCATCAATTTAATCCCTTAAACATTCATTAAATCGGTAAAAATAAGAAATTGTCATGGAAACATCTGTGATTTTTTTCATGGAGTCTCTATGATGTCCAAAAGATGAGAAAATTATGAAATATGGCTTTGTACACTTATAGTTGTATCTTACTATTTATTTCTCTTCAACAAAAATAAATTCGAAATCAACAGAAAAAAGTCATAGAAATGCATGCAGCTTCATGAAATGTCTTTACTAAGTGGATGGGTCATATCACAAAAATCCCCGAATTTTTTGACCATAAAAATTATTTTATCTGAATTACTGCTCTATTTTTTTTTTGCAAACATTACAATAAATCGAGAAAAACGAGTTATTTTCTAAAAAATTTCAGATCATCTTATTTTGTTGTTTGGATTCTAGGAAAAATCGGATTTGATCAGAAAAGAAGTTTTAGATATTTATTTGTGAATAAATCTTTTATGGCATATTTGAAAGCTTTTTAACAACATACTTTGATCATCTAGCATCTAAGTTTGAAAATCATCACATGCATGTTGGTTTGAAGACCATGCATGAGTTTAAAATGTTCAAAAGTCATTTTTTGAAAGAAAACTTATGGTGTATGTGGTGATTTTCCATCAAAACTTGTAGAAATGTGCATTGTCTTGATTTTGACTTAGGTTTTGGTCATGGGACTTCACCATCTTGCCATGCATGATGTTTTTGGGTGAAGTCCTTCCACCATCATCATCAAAACCGTGGTTATGAAAATATGATTCATAATCCATCCATAGAATGGTGTAGAAGTATAAGAATGTGCATTAAATGGTGTAACTTTGAAAGGAGAATAAGGGGTTTTCGATTTTACCTTAAGAACACACTTAATGAGGATGATTTTTGGTGTTGGAAGAGAGTTCTTGGATGGAAAATGGAGTTTCCTTGGCTGATTCTCGAAAATGAGTGGGAGATGGAGAGGTTTTGAGTGGTGGTGTTGATGGACTGTTGGGAGGATTGAAAGAAAGAGTGTAAGAATGGTTTAAATGATTACTACTTTGGAAAGAGAGTTAGTGGGAGAGAGAGAGAGAGAGAGAGAGAGAGAACGAATTTGAGTGGTTGAGAGAGGGTTTCCCTCTCTTCCATTTTTATAAAATTCATATCTTTTATAAAATTATGAAATTTTTATAAAATATGCACCTTAATCTAGATCTTATTCATAAAACCTTGATTTTGACTTATAAATTAAGGGTAAATGTTAATGTCATAATTATTATTTTCCTTGATTATATTTTCCTAAATTTAGTCATTTTAAATTGATATTATAAGGTTCATAACAAATTTTATGGAGTTTTAGGTGTTAAAGTTTATAAATTTGAGTTTGTAGGGCTTTTAGGGTTTTTCGGATTTTGCTAAACTTTGGATATCAAAATAAAATGAATCTTTGAGACTTCAAATTATTTTTTAGTTTCCTAACTCTTATTCATATTAGAAATAATTCTTGAAATTTGGTTTTGTCGCTTTATTGGCATTTCTATGCAGTGATTCCGAGATTGAAGCGAAATGGAAGAATACTAGTCCTAGTTTTCAACTTAGACTTAAATTCCTATGAGACTCTGACCTAATTTCTGCTACTAGGTCAGGTGCATGATGTGTCGTGCCTATACGTGCAACTAACTTTAGTCAAGTCTAGGACCGACTCGAATTTTGACGATTGTCACACAAGGCCCAACCCATTAGCACGAGAAGCCTAAATCTCTAAATGGCAACCCAAATCCCAATATGGCCCAACTTCCTTATTGGGCCCAAATACTATCATGGGACCGAAACCAAGAAAGCCTAAAGCTTAACCATGGCCCAAAGTCAGAAGTCCAATGGCCCAACAAGGCCCAGCTCAAAAAGGTCCAAAATAGTTGAACTGGGGAGTACGCCCCACATACTCACCCTCGAAGCAGAAGGTACAAGTCGATGATGCAAGAATACAGCATTACGTTGAGCGTACTCCCATGTACGCCCAGCGTACCCGTCAGAGTCCATAAAAACAACATTAAGCTCTTAATGGGTTAAGCCAAGTAGTCCAAAACATAGAACTGATCCCTAGGAAAGGTCTTAAGCAGTAAAGTTGCCAACTTTACTCTCTTACAAGCCTTAATGCGACTCAACACCTAAAAAGAAGCTTAATAAGAGTCTTAATACTTGCATAACCCAAAACCTTCCATAAAGTTTGCATTTTTATGAACAAGAGACCTTATTGGAGCTTAGATCTAGCATCCATTACTTCTGGAGTAGATCAAAAGCTCATCTTTACTTCAAAGGACTCAAAAATCCCAAAGAAACACCATAAAGTAGATCCAACATAAATGATCATCAAGGTATGAGCTTTTTACCTTATAAAGCTTGCAAATGAGACGGTAATCCTGGATCTACAAGCTCAAGCCACTCCTCTAAGTATTCCTCTTGTTCTTCTTCAACACAAAATACTCACAAATCACTTGTCAAGCTCAAAAATCACCACAAACTCTTAGGGTTTCGAATCTAGGGTTTAAAGGGATGGAGGCTGAGGATAATAGGGTTTAATGTTGAGTTAAGGAGCTTAAATAGGGTCCAAGACCCTAAATTAGGGTTTACATGAAACTGGAGTACGCCCTGCATACTCCTAGTACGCCCAGCGTACTCCTTATGATGCTCGTGATCCTTCTCCCTAGTTTGCTCAGCGCACTCCCTATGTACGCCCCGCATACTAGGGTTAGCCTTAAACCCTACCAAATTCTGAAGGCCATAACTTCTTCGTTCTAAGTCAGTTTTCGACGATCCTTATATCCACGGAAAGGTGACGAGAAGCTCTACGCTTCTATCAACTCATCCTTGCCTTAAAAATTACCGAACGAAAATCCAAAATTCATAAAAAGCCCAAACTAAAACTTTACTGATATACCCCTTGGCTCCAAAACACAACCCGACCTCCCGGATCATCCAGATTACCTTGCCCGCACCCAATTGGGTCTAAATCCCTCTTTTCCAAAGGCCCTAAGCCTTATGATAGTCGATCCTCGGGTCATAGCCCCGAATTAGGAAATGATTCGGAACAGGACGTTACATTCTAACATCCATATCTTCAACTATAACTATATAATGATTCAATTCGGGATGATGGAAATGAAAACTAATTTTATATCTGTCTAACAAACCGGTTTTGATTCTCACCAAAGATATAAAATCACTATAACTAATATACTCGGAAAATATCAAAGCGAATTCAGAAATACCTCCCTATGGACATACGTATTCAAGATTTGTTTCCACAACTTTCCACCTCCCACCAGTTACAACGGAAATCAAATATTCATTCATTTTATTAGAGAGGTTTTAAAAAAAATTCCAAAGAAATAACAACTAAAGTGATAATTTTTTTGCAAAAATTTATATATGATATGGTTGTTTCGTAGTCAAACCCTATCAATTTCGTAGTCAAAATCAAAAAATAAATAAATAAAATAAAATTGAACCAAATCGCAGGTGGATGGCAGAGGAAATTGCAGATGAACTTAGTTCATCTGTAAGTTCATCTGTGAATTTAGTATGAGGTTGCAGGTATTTATACGGAAAAAAAATGAAAAAGTAAAAAAAAAAAAAAAAAAAAAAAAACACTCGCGAACGTACAAGTCACTAAAGTGTACCCATGCTTTAGCGATTTGTACGTTCGCAGATGGAAAGGTAAAATCACAGATGGGCTTAATCCATCTGCGATTTTGATGGCTATTTTAGTAATTTGGGTTTTTTTTGGCTATTTTCTACAAAGTAATTAAGGTTTTAGGCTATTTTTGTAATTTTCTCTATAATAAACTAATAAATTTATCCTCTCTCTACAAATATCATTCTAACCAAGTTCTAGCTATGAGGGCAACCCAAAAAGGACTTTGCTTCTAATTAAAAGAATATATCAATTTAGGTATGAGCTTAGACACATTAATCCAACACTTATACCTTAAGTGGCGCACCAAGGGACAATATGGCACACAATTGTACCAAGATGGCCCACCTTGCTTGAGGGTGGCACATCTTAAACAAGAGCAACGCATCCTCCTTCAAAGATGGCACACCTTCCCTTCAAATGGCACATCAAGCTTCCAAGTGGCACATCTACTTCCCAAGGTAGCACATCCAACTTATAGATGGCGCATCTACCTCCTAGATGGTGCATCCTCTTCTCGAGTGGCGCATCCACTCCAAAATGGCGCATCCTTGAATCATAGAGCATCAGTGATACTCGATTCCCTTCTTAAGTGTTCCACTCCCTTTTTAGATGCTCCATTCCTTTCTTAGATGATCCATTCTTTTCTCATGTGCTCCTTTCCTTTCTTAGATGTTCCATTGCTTTCTTAAATTCTATGTTCCCTTCTCAGGGCTTCATTCCTTTCTCAGATGCTTCATTACCTTCTCAAGAGTTCCACGTTCATTTAGGTGCTCTATTGAACTCCAAATGCTCAATTGAAACCAGTTGTTCCATGAGAATGCTCTAAATGCTTAAGTCACATTTAACATGATTATTTTACTTTTTCAAAGAGTGGTAGTAATAAATTACAATGTGCTTATTGTCCTATTATAATGGTTGTGGGTACAAAAAGAATGATACAAGTGTTTTTGTGATCATTTGAATAATGTATGCAAAAAAACCGCCTATCTAAATTGAGCTTCAAGCCCACAACTTTGAGGGAAACCACCTCTGGCTTCTCATTATTTATACCAAGAAAATTCCTACGTAGAATGTGTATTAATGATAGTATACATTTTAGTATTGTTGAGGATGAGCGATTTAAGGACTTTGTATGGGAAATTGATCATATGTTCATATTTCGATTTAGGTTGATCGTTGCAACACATTGTTTATCAATACACCAAGAAGAGAAAAAGAATCACAAACAACTTTAATAAGAAACAAATTGTGTCTTATACCACGGACACATGCATATTGCACGTTGCTTCAGGCTACTTGGTTATACTTTATGAGTTTTCTAAGTGAATGCAGAAATATAAAATAACAATGTCCTTGTTTGTCTATACTCTATACAAATGGGAATGTAGTTTCTAGTGATGTCAAGCATGGATCTTGTTATTCATATTATACACTTGAAGCCTATGTCAACAAAAGACTAGTGATTTCTTTTCTACTCTACCCCATAAACAGCTTCAAGATACAATGTCAAGCCTAATATTTGGTAACTTGCAAAGCTTGTGTCGAATTCTAGCATCTTTGTTTGCTTAAGTCGAGTCCACATGATACTCTTATACTTTGAATTATAGAACGCCTGATTATCAACAATTGTGCATGTACACATTATCTTCAACAAAATTTTTGAATTACAAAAACCCCACCAAACTGGCAATGATGACATTTAGAGTCTTGTGACATATCCTACTTCATGAACAGAATCAAATATTCAAATGTGTTATGGGAGTTTGTAAGAAACAGCAATATACTTTATGTTTTTTTCTAGATTTCAGCCATGTAGTGGTTAAAACTTTAAAAATTAAATAATGTGGTTCTTTCTAAATTTCACAAACAAAAACAATATTTGTTGTGGGTATGATTAGCGAAGCAACTAATTCAAAACAATTAAACTCAAAACCAAACCAACCACAAGGTCTCCAAAGCAGAATCTTTAAACATATTTAAAAAAAAAAAAAAAAAAAACATTGAAAAATATAATTTTGATTATTATTTTTTTTCTTCCTTCTCGGCCTCTGCAGCCCTCTTGAGGCGAGCACCCAAGTGACGTTTGTTTGTTCTTTCAACACGAAGTTTAGCATAAGCATTGAATGATTTCATCTCTTCAGTAATCTTCACAAGTTCAACAACTGGCTTCTCCCTCACAATCGGTAACACTTGACCTTGCACTTGAGTAGCATTTGCAAGCTCCTCGGGTGTTGAGTCACCCGCCTATAAATTCAACAAACTTATTTAATAATAATAACTTAATAAAATAAAGCAACAAGTAATTACAAATATGACCAATATGATGTCACAAAATGACCACTTTTGAGCAATTATCGCAAAATGGGTCATTAAGAAATTACGTTATTACTTTTTTTTTTTTGGCAAAGTTGCTTCATCAATGTCTCCATTAGAATGTTTAATAAAAATGGGATTTGATCATTAGTTATTAGAACAACTTGTTAAACAAAGGAATTTAACAAAATTCATTATATGAAATGAGCGATAACTTTGAAATAAATTATTCAAATGATGATAAGAAACTAGTCATTTTGGTAATTTTAGTGAGTATCCCATAAAAAAATGCTAGTTACTGAAATGGCGAATTAGGGGGTGTGACATACACCGAATGACACCTTCTGTGAAAGTAACAAAAACACCACCTATTTCAGAAAATATACCATGTGAAAGTGAAAGTACTTTTTTACAAAAAAATTGTTCTGGTTTTTTTTTTTGGAAAATGATAATATATCATTTCTGAAGAAAAAAAAATCAAAGGTTTTTGTAGTGGGAACCTACTCATAAAAGTAATTTTGAAAAAAAAAAAGCTTTGCAAAGTCTATTTTACAAAATGGGTGGTCATTTTGAGAAAAATGTTACAACACCACCTTTTTTGACAATTTGGTGATTATGCCGCTTTCAAACTGAATATGTGTACCCAAGTTGTAAACTTATTATTATCAGTTTAATAGTAACACATATCCATAAAACAACATTACTATCTTTCAGATAGAAAAATGGTTTGAATAATTAGAAATTTAATGATAAACTAAGTTTACCTTAGTTTTCCTTGAGCGCCTTGGGAAGATTACTAGCTTAGCCTTAAAGGTTTTTAGCCTCTGGACATTCGCTTGCAAACCTTCCAAAGAGCGGTTCCTACGACGATGATCTACAGCAATACCAATTGTTGGAGCAAGTTTCTTTGGAATACCTGCACCCTGTTTTTACAACTACAATCAGAAATAGCAATCTACTTCTTTATTATATCATCCTATTGTTTATCGAAAACTTTTCTTAATTAAACATTGAAATGTTGTTATATTACCTTCAACTCTTCAAGAGAAAATCCACGGCCCTCCCTAAGTTTCATGTTGTATTTCAAGGTTTGACAATGAACCTGAGGACGAAGTGATCCAGCTGGCCTGGGAAATACTTTAACAGCCTTTGCTTGCCTGGCTGTAGTAATCAATAAAATTAACTTAACTTATGATGAAAAATCATTTGAAATATAAAGTAACAAGTAGCTACTATATTATATGTATATATAATTTGAAGAAAAGTTACCATTGCGTCTCCTTGTTTTACGGGCAGGTTGGTTGAACCATGTCTTCACATAGTTCTGCCAATGCTTCTTGAAGTGCCCGTTTGGGATAACATTGTTATGCTTAACCATCACTACTACTACTACTCTGCAAATACACCATCATACTATCTATTTAAAATCACAAATTATCTGCTGCACATTTTACCACTACCAAACCAAATTTAATTAATCAAGTAATCCCCATTTCTATTAATTTATCTTTCTGTATCTCAAATTAGAACAAAAAGAGTCCACACAATCACCATAACCGAAATGAAATGAAAAGCTCGTATTAATAGCTTCTTTTTTTTGCTATATACGATAAAGAATAAGCTCCGATTTCCTCAAGAAATACGAACTCGATTATTTATCTATTGCACATTCATGTATTCTCGAAAAAGCTTCGTATATCAAACCTTGATTATGCAAACTGCCATCAAGATTTTCAAGTATATCTTATGAAAAAAACAAGTCTGATGAGCTATAATAATTTACATAATCATAAAAATCAAAGTTGAGAATATAGAGAGCAGATATTAAGTTAATCAATTCACTATTACAGCATCAAATTTTGAAGTACAGTCTCCGACGTTTTCCATAGATAATGAATGTATAAAGATTTCAGTAATCATTTAATCTAAGCATACCTTAGTCCGGGGGCGGAAACCTTCGGCTAAAGAGGATTCGGGAGAATTACGGGGAGGAATTTGTTTCAAGTAGCAGAAGGAGATTAAAAACCCTAAATCCAACGGCTGACTGCAATAGCCAATACCTCTTGGCGTGCCTCCTCTTACATGGACCGGCCCAACTATGTCTTAGGAACGATGGGCCCAATATCGATATATATTCAACTAGAGGTGCACAAAAAGACCGGTTCACGACCCGAACCGGTCCACTATGAACCGAACCTCCAGTTTGCACCCATTCGAGATTTTAGACATTGAAAACGGTGTAGTAATGGTGAACCGGTTTGGCACCGGTTTAGAACCGATGTAACCGGTTTAGATATGTTCAACTATTTTTATGAAGGAACCGATTCTAAACCGAACTGGTTTAGGCTTGAACCGGTGTTGACTTTATTGACCTGAACTGAACCGGTTTGAAAAAAAAAAACAGTTTGTGCACCTCCATATTCAACTAGACCTTCATATTAAGTTTTAACCTGAACCAATCTCAAAAATTGCATAGGGACTAGATTGGTCCTAACCAGAAATTGATCAGGAAGTCACAAATTGGTTTGACGGTGTGGTTCAGCTTGTACTTTTCAAACTATCACTTCTGGATTGGTCTCGAGACTCGAGTCAGATTGGGTAAGGTCTCAAATTGGTCCTAATGACGATCCAATCGGATTTTCCTCGGTGGCAGATCAGTTTTAACCGGTGCCCAATAGATAAATCAACTTAAATGCATTTTTTCTCCTAAAAACTCACTCATAAATACTCATTTATCCGTAACCATTATTCTGATCCCAAACTTAATTTCTCTTTTAAAATTTCACAATAATTCAATACTTTTCTTAAAAACTATACATTAAATACGTCGTTATAACGGTGGTATTGTGGTTAGTGGTCTCCTAACAAATAGCGTTTGTTTTAGCAGTCCCACAAATAGCACTAATAACATTTGTCGCTACAATTTTGATACCAGTGTCGCGGTTGTAGCACCGTAATTTGGACCAAAGGGTTTTGGTTTGTTTCATTAAAAAAAGACTTTGGGTCAACTCATCGAATAAAATCATATTCTTTATATTCTTTTAGCCTAAACCAAATGGCTTTGCTTTGGTTTAGACTTAATTGGAAAAGCACTCAACGTCTAGTTCTTTCCATTTTAAGTATATGACAAATCAACGTCCATAATAGTTGTCATTGATGACTTTAGACTTCCGTTCAATGATCATCGATTCCGAGTTCAGACTTCCACCCCCTCCCAATCGACTTCCCTTCACTCCTCTACAAGATAATTGTACATGGCTTTCGAAGAGTTGTCATTGACGACCTAGTACATGACTTCTCTTTTCCTTCTTTTTTTTTCTAGGCTTTTATACATACTCAATTTATTCAGTTTAATAGCTTTATTTTCATCTTTATGATTTCTTTTATTTCTTGTATAAGTTTTTTGGAAGCCCATTAAAAGGAATTTCTATGTTTTATTCTTTCTTGTATAAGTTTTTTGGAATCTGGTTAAAAGGAATTTCTAAGATTGACGATTAGAATAAGAGTCTCATAGAATGCATTAACAGGTTGATGTTGTAACTTGTATAAGAATTAGTGTATTATGTATGTTACTATGTGTCTCATGTAGTGGCAACGTGGCTACAATTATTTCATTTTTGATATCGACAATTGTCTAGCTTACAAAGCTTCAAGTTTCAATACTAAACAATCAGATAATGTCGTGGATCCTAGAAAGTAGTTCCCGTATCATTTGATCTGAGCCTACCATATAAGAAAGGTAGCAAATCAAATTGTATTCCACCGATTTGGAATAATTTTACACACCTCCGATATCAAATATGTTATTTGGTAAAAGCAATTGGTGTAGTCAAGTTGTTGACGTCTCGAATAATACATTAGGAAGACATGATAATACACTAGGAAGACATAATGTAAGTTTTCGTATTTATTATTATTGCTTTAAAAGTTTACTTATTGGTTAATTTATAATTTGTTATCTTTAATTACTTTAGTTTAATTTATAAGTAATTTAATTTAATTTATAAATATAATGTTTATTTTATTATTATTTTAGTATAATTATGAGTTACTTACTTATAATCAGTCATTCGCATTACATAATTTAATTACTAATTACAGTTGTAATACTAGTAGATATAATAAGGTGAGTGGTGTTTTGAATAACCATGATCGTCATGATTGTTTGACATTATGAAAGATTATATACTAAAAGAATTTTATCTCATGACCGATTTTCCCTTGATAGTTAAATATATTATATTGGAATTAATAAGTGATTTAAAGTAATGCAATTGATTAATTATAAATTAACCTAAACTATTAAAGTGATTAAATGTAAGTTAAGCTTAAGTAATAACGTAGGTTTAGTTTCATTAATAGTAACGTAGTTTATTTTGAAATTATTAGGTTACACACTGCCGACTCAAACATAAGTAGGGAATTATGGATAAATTTGGCATTAAGATAATGATGTAGTGTGCCAATTATGCATGTAAGAATTCATACAAAAAATATTCCATTTACTTATTATTGTTGGCCGAGATTTATTAGATTCTTCAATAAAGCTTTACAATCAGGTTTTTGTCATGTAAGTTGCATAAGCCTAAAACATGAGTAAATGAAAAAAAATCAAAAACTTATTTGGGGGTTTAAAGAAGTTATTTGTCAGATATCTCGATGTTTAAGTCGCTTCATATGGTACCACTTTATAATTTATCTGTATTGTGATACATTGGATCAATCCAAAAACATAGTTAATACAAAAATGAATTCTTGCTTTTGAAACTTTCCTCACTACGCGGGGTGAACAAATCTATGGTATGTTAATTTATTATATAAATAAAATACATTTTGTAACACTCGACAATACTAGTAGTAGTAGTAACAGTATGAATCAAGTGAATCAAGCTTTAAATAGAGAATTTTATCACACATGTTTGTTGTTATCATATTTTTAACTTGGTGGTAAGGGTACTCTTATAATGGATCCATGTCTTTCCAAATTTAGAACACTAAATGAGTTAATTCTTCAAAATTGACATATTGAACAACAGTAGATGGAAATTATTTTGCAAAAGGAAAAGAATGACCTTTAAAATGGCCTTACATACATCAACCATGTAGAATTATCATTACATAATAATTGAGCTTTTGTTAAATCAGTGTGAACTACTAACCAAATATTATAGAGAATACATTTTGCATGTTCCTAAAACCGACATTAACGTGTATTGTTAGACTTTACTACAAGAGCTATATATGAATTTAAGAGTACCATAACAATCAACATTTAAGGATCTGTTTGATATGCCTATTTGTATTGTTAGACTTTTCTACAAGAGCTATATATGAATTTAAGAGTACCATAACAATCAACATTTATGTTATCACAAACGTATTTTCCAACATTTAAGGATCTGTTTGATATGCCTATTTGTTTCCATTAAGAGGTTGGCCCTGAATCGGTCAAATTCAGAGTGTTTGGTTCATCCTTAATTGCTTGTAAATGGATAAACAAACCTCTAAATTGGGTAGACAAGGGGGCCACAAAATGAATAAAAAATGTGATGTCGTTTTCCTTCATTACACATTCTTCCCTCTCATACGATAACCACCTTCGTCTTTATCATAACCAACACAAACCTCAACATCTACATATGCCCTCCTCTGACCTTGCTAGTACTGTTGCTGTCTGACCTTACCTATGTTGTCATTATCCAACCTCGCCTTGCTCGATAAGAAACAATCCTTTAATGCTTGAAATATGATTTTTACTTTTATGTTCTTCATGCTTGAACCTTGAATAAGATCATTATTATTGGTTGAAAAGAGTGTTAGGTTTTATTTCAAAAATAGTTTCATAAACTAGAAAATTAGCAAACGGAAGACTTGATTTTTCGAAAATAACATATGCTAATTTACACCCACCAAGGATCATCTTCAAGTTATAGAAGATTAAAACACCAACCAAATAAAGGATGATGAAATAACATCCTTTGTAGTTCTTTGGGTCCTCTTGGGAGGCTAGGAAGTTGATGAAGAATGTATGAACCTTTGAGACACCAACATGAAACCAACTTGATATAGATGTTAGTCAAAACTCTTAAACTTTAAGTCCATATCCAAATATGCCTTAAAGAGAGCAAAATGCAAGCAAGTAATCTTCTAACACTTCTTTGCAATAGAGAATATGAAAGAGTGTAAGGGAGCTACAATTGTATAGTGACTAAAAAATGAATGAATGAAAGCTTTCATAAAGCTAAATCATTACCCAAGAGTTCTTAACACTTTAAGCACTTCATACCCTAAAGCCTACATGTGTCCCATGCCTCTTAAGCCATGCTTACTTTCCATTATTATATTCAAAAGACCATGTCTTGTTTCCTAGAAACTATCTCATCTTTTTTATATAAAAAGAGAATAGAAGTTTATAAAATTCTTATAACTCTTTATAAGATATAAACTTTAACTTTTAGCTAAAAGACAAAAGAATGTTTCTAGTCCAAAATAATGTGCATGACTTAATAAATCATACCATATGATATATTTTGTTACTTGCTAATGAAATTAATATTTCCATGAAATAAATAATTTCCAATTAATTATAAGAGTTTGTTGAATATTTATTATAAATAATCAATTGTATCAAGTTGTTGTTAGTGCGACCCATTAGTATCATATGTTAATTAGCAATATCACTTTAATACGACTCTTGAGCATACTAGATCTTTTAATCTCCCACTTACGCAAGACTCATATTAGACTGATATACACAGTTATGAACATCTAGCAACATTTCACTGCCCCAAACAACATATGACTTTGTGTCATTCTATCAACGCCCAATTCCCCATAAGCTCAAAGCTACAATTGGTGTATAAGGTAAGTTTATTTGTCATCCCTTTGTCACAGACATCATGTTAAACATGATGTGACAACCGTCAAAATTCGAGTCGGTTCTAGATTTGACTAAACTTAGTTGCACATATAGGCACGACACATACTAGACTTTGTAACTAGATGCTAAGTTATAACCTACTAAAAACTAGGAAACAAGTAGAATCGATGTATAGTGTACTTAGATTTCACATTGATATGTGGATTCTACAACTACTTAACTGTAGTGACTATCCAAATTTGGATCACTCTTTGACTCGAACACCTTTTCATGAATCATATACACACATCATGCACTTGACCTAGTGGTATAAATTAGGTCCGAGTCTCGTAGGAACTTATGTTAAAGTTGAAAACTAGGACTAGTATACTTGATTCCTCAATTTCGCTTGAATCTCGGAATCACTACATAGAATGTCAATAAACCAATAAAAATAAATTACAAACATTATTTCTAACTTGAATAAGAGTTAGGAAACACAAAAAAAATGAAGTCTCAAAGATTCAATTTATTTTGATATCCAAAGATGTATTAAACTCCAATACCTTAAAAGCCATAAAAACTCATATTTATAAACTTTAACCTTAAAAATCCTATAAAAATAATTATGAACCTTATAATATTATCTTATAATAATAATTATTATGAAATACTATCAAGGAAAATAAAAATTAAGTTATTAACATTTACCCTTGATTTATAAGTCAAAAATCAAGAGTTTTATGCATAAAAACTAGGTTAAGGTGCACATTTTATAAAAAGTTGGATATTTTTATAAAAGATTTGAATTTTTATAAAAGAAACAAGAGAGAGAGAGCCTCTCTCACCCAAGATTTCGTTATCCCCTCCTCCCAACACACATAATCACTTTTCCAACCTACACACGTCATCTTCTTCACTTCTCTCTCTCTCTCTCACTCTTCACTTCCCCCAACACCATTTTCTCTCTTCCTCTCTCTATAACCACGAAAGTTTTCCAGAAGATGAAGCCAAAAACACTCCTTAAACTCTAAATCTTCATCATTTGAAGTAATATTGAAGGTAATCACGAATTTTCTTTCATTTTACTTCAATTTTCCTTCAAGTTTTGCTATTTTTCTTGCACTTTCTCCTTCTTCTACTCCATTCTATTGTAAAATCATGAACACTTGCTCACACTCACGGTTTTGATGATGATGGTGGTAGGATTTCACCCAAAAACAACATGCATGTTGTAAATGGTGAAATCCAAGGACCAAAACCTAAGTTAAAATCAACATAATGTACTTTTCTACAAGTTTTGGGGGAAAATCACCACATGCACCCTAAGTTTTCTTTCAAAAATGATTTTTGACCATTTCAAACTCATGAATGGTCTTCAAACCAACATGCATGTGAAGATCTTCAAGCTTAGGTGCTAGATGATCAAAGTTAATTGTTAAAAGCTTTCAAATAGGTTTATAAAGGATTTATTCCCAAATAAATATTTAAAACTTCTTTTCTAACCAAATCCGATTTTTCCCAGAAGTCCACCAACAAAATAAGATGGTCTGTAAATTTTCAGAAATTAATTCATTTTTCTCGAATTATTATAATAATTACAATAAAATAGAGCAATAAATCATATAAAATACTTTCTTAGGTCTATAAATTCTAGGTAAATTTGTCGATGACCCCCAAAGTAAATGATGACATGTCAGTGAGTTTCATCGATTTTGGTTACAATTTGGTATGTTTTTGAATTTTCTTTTTGTTTAATTCAAATAAATCATAAAACCACTTTAAGGAATGTTAAAAGGCTACCTAAGATTTTTTGCAGATCCTACCTCATGTGGAATACTCAAAAAAATATTTTCAGATTTTTTCATAATGCATACCTATTTTTCCCCGATTTTTGTATTTATAATGGACTAATAATGGGAAAAATAGTTCTACTCATCCAAAATTCATGAAAATATACCAGAAGACCTTATAATATATTAGTACTCTAAATAAAAATTTGGATGATTTTTCTATTCAGTATGCTATTTTTCTTCTATTTTCTAAAATTAAATACACTTAAATCCACAAAATCATATTACAGTATATAAAAATCACCATTGGTATTTTTCCCGAATTATGTACACTGTAAATGAAGTTTACAAAAATTTCGGTAGTTTACTTTAATAGTTTGATAATTATTCACCAATTAATGATTATTAAAGAGAATAAAACAAAGAAAAATAGCAAATCTAATTGAAAAATATCTTTTAAATTTTTCACAGCTTCTATATGTATAATAACAGTGTTACAAAAATTTTGGGAAATTTATGGAAACTGTCTTCTAATTATTTCCATTTTTGTTAGAATAAATGCACAAAAATCATCAAATCGGGATAAACTATTTAGATACCCATTTTTATATTTTTCCCAGCTTAAGTATGTTTAGTGGCAGTATTATAAAAAGTTTGGGGATTTTTATCATCTGGATACTATTTTTCACGAATTTATATTGTTATGAAGGCTTAAAATTTTGGAAAAGTAGTTAGTCACATCAAAAATTCAAGGGAAAATTTGTGGAAGACCTCTACTGTATTTAGATTAAAAATACAAAGTTTGAGAATTTTTGGAAACTATTTGATAATATTTTGGATTTTTAGGAGTTTAAAACACCTTTAAATGTGTTGAAATACTCTCAATTAATATTACAAAAATCTGGAAAATAATATCCAAAATTATCTTAATCACATGAGTTATAAAATATCACCATTTCAGAAAATTTTTACCCATTTAATATAAAACCAACATTAGAACAAAAATTTGGCATTTCTCTATATGTAAAATTTAGTATATTAGCATTAGATTTCGACATAGAAACTCACTAGCGTGTGTTTGATGTCGTAGGATCCCGGTAGTAAGACGTTGGTATATTCCGAGGCACCACTTGTAGCTACTTGAAACATTGTGAGCATTCACGCATCCCCCTATTTTCGGTTTTTATGTTTTGGGGTGGAAAAGCATGTCCGAAAAATTGTTTATTGTTCGTTATATTTAAATTGATTTGTATCAAACATGATTGCTATATTTTGCTATGTATGTCTATGCAACTCGAAACATGAGGTCTTATCGTCTTAAGTCCGTTCCCTTACAGTTTACTCCAACCATTAACTCTTTGAGCTAATGGTCATTATGGATAGCGCTATTAGGAATTAACAACTCCTCACTCGCCCGATTGCTTTAGTGTATGATATCATATAATCTATGGAACGATAAGCATAGATCTTGATAGGGCATCAGTCATAGGCTTGGTTGTGAACTTATTGTTTGCTCATATATATACAAACTTGTTATTTATTATGGCAATAAACTTGTTTATTAATTATAGTAATGAACTTTGTTTCTCATTATAGCAATGAACTTTGTTTCTCATTATAGCAATGAACTTTGTTTCTCATTACAACAACGAACTTTTATTACTGGAAACTTATATACATGTTTTAGCAATGAAATTGTTTGCTCCTTGTAGCAACGAACTTGATTGCTCATTTTAGCAATGAAACTTGTTTACTCGTTTGAGTAACGAACTTTATTTCCCATGAGAATATGAAGGTTACATCTCATTTGGGCAACATACTTTATCTCTCATGATGACAACGAACTTTGTTTATACAAACTTATTTACTCATTTTAGCAATATACTTTTATTTATGGAAACTTTTATCAAAACTTTGATTTCGATTCATGAAACCAATAATATTTTTTTATCTGTGAGTACTCACCAACTATTTTTATAGTTGACGCTCATTTTACATGCTTTTTCAGGAATCATCGAGTAAGTGGCACTTAGGGACACATCACTTTTAGGAAGCATTCTCATGTGTTGTATTTCAATTTACATTGTAATTTCTTTTAAAAGTTGTTCAAACCCATTGTAAATTTGTAATGCTTTTTAATACTATGGTTAGTGTTGTCTTTATCTTTTGCTATGAAACCCTATGTACTGCCACGCCCCGTATTTCCACTTTAGCGGGGTTTGACATAAATGGTATCAGAGCCGAAGGTTATAGAGAATACCGGTTTTCCTTTGGAGAACCACAACTATAGCAAAAAATTTTCAAAACGTTTTTAAAATACTGAACATACTACTGGTATAACTAATTCGAGTATGCATTGTTGGACTTTAATTAAGTATAGCATGGCCAACTATGCTTAATTAAGGAAAATATATGCAAGGCTAGAAACGGTTATGGTAGAATTATGTTCAAAACGATTTTTAACTTGAACTTTTGAAAAACAAAATTTTTCGGTGTGTGTACGGACATTGCATATTATAGGCATTCATCTAGGTACACTTAGAAACTACGTGCACTTTTACCGCAATGTTTTATTTAGATATATTCTTATCCCTTACCAAGTGCTAGGTTAACCACTTAGGTTATATCACTAGTCACTCTAGGAGCAATCCACTTAGTACTGAGAATGAGTATTTCTTGGTAGCTATTGACTTTAGACGTAAGGTTAGTAGCTAGATAGACACTAGTAACAATATTAAGTTGAAACCTATATCAATTATACCTCAGTACCTCTTCATCGTTTTTGTACTAGAGTTACAAATAGAAAAAAAATGTTTCGATACTAACACGGATGACCTTTGGAACATCGCGTTAGGAGGTATATGAGTCGCCACGAGTAGTCACTCTAGGAGCAATCCACTTAGTACTGAGAATGAGTATTTCTTAGTAGCTATTGACTTTAGACGTAAGGTTAGTAGCTAGATAGACACTAGTAATAATATTAAGTTGAAACCTATATCAATTATACCTCAATACCTCTTCATCGTTTTTGTACTAGAGTTACAAATAGAAAAAAATGTTTCGATACTGACACGGATGACCTTTGGAACATCGCGTTAGGCGGTATATGAGTCGCCACGAGTAGTCACATGAATACCATTGGCGAGCATTACGAGTTCAACTCATGAGGAGACACAAAGGTTTAACCCATTGCTACTAATACGTGAGACTTCTCTTCTACGCTACAATTTTAGTTATCCGTTGTTTCCATCTTGACCTTAAAACTTAGTCTAGGATACCTCTTTGTTTCTAAACCTTATATTTGACGATTCTTACCTTAACATCTTTACTTTGTATTCAAGCACAAGCCATCCCCTTCTGGAAAAACTTACAAGTCTTAGTTCGAGACTCCCAGATATACTAGTGATCATCTCGAGTATACAACCATCTTATACTTTGAAAATTACTAGCATGTTTCATGCCTAACCTTTAACCTTAATTTTTTTTATGCCTGATTAAACATCGCACTACTATGTTATACAAATCCTTCCTACACATTTCAAATCCTCCTTCGAACCTTATTATTTTCATACATTCGTTTGAGCCTTAGCGACACTGCTAACATTTCTATCGTTATAAACGATTACATCCTCTTACGTCGTGAGCCAGATGCCAAACCTATAACTTTAACTTTGACCTCTATAAAAGGCCGCGAAACTGCATTGACACTTTAAAACGTTTTACAAACAATTTTTCTTGTCCTTTATTTTGGGGAAAGACGCCGATACTCGCCTTATACTCGCCTTGTACTCTCTTTAGTATTTAGGTACGATCAGCTACACTAATATACTTATTCCTTACTTCTTAATCTTCCATCGAAAAGCTATTTCACTTCATCGGTTTTACTTATCATCGATAAAATATTTTATAACCACTTCATACAACTTACTAGACATTTCCTAAGAATGTAAGCCATATTCTCGCTAAAAATATTTTGACAACTTGCTTTAACTTAACACTTTTCTCCAAAACTCAATTTAACCAATATTGGTTTTAACATTGCTATTTCAATTTCATTTCAAATCCATTACAATGGATAGATGTGCTTTTAAGGGCATATAAACCATTTTAAACCTTGCTTACCATTTTGGAACGTTTTCGAAAAACTTAGAAACATTTTCTTTTATAAAAGTGTTTAAACTCTATGCTATAAAACTTAAACATATGACGTTAAAGTTCATATTATGTGTAAAAGCTGAAGGGATTTGAGCATTCTAACACTCCTATGGTGTGCATGCAACCCTAGAAACCTTGGATATATGTTTTCTCTATTATACATGCAAACTTTCTTTTTCCAAGGTTTCATCCTAACTAGCATGTGATTGGGGGTACATGTAATATAAAACTAGTAGGATGACATACATTTTCTCGTGGTTGATTGCTTGGAGCTTTAAGAGCCTAGCACCGATAATGTGAATGCCTCAAGTGGAATCACAAATCACCAAAACAACTTGGAAGACTTTGAGATAATATGATGCACTCTTGAAATTGGCCCACCCTTGTTATCTCACACACTAGTGCCAATTTCAAGTGCCAAAGACCTCTTTATATAGTATGGTGGATTGGGGTTACATCCATGTAAACCCTAATAACCATGACCTTTCATTTCCATAGGATCCATGGGTTAAAAGCTCCATGGACTATCCATGGACTTCCATGCAAGCTTAGCCCATCCTAAATGAACATTGGCCCATTCTATATATATAAGAGTTCATATTTAATTAGTTTCTTTTTGATCACTAAATTAATTCCAAATTAATTCTTGATCAATACTAATTAAATAATATGATTTCATATTAATATATTATAACTTATAATATATTAATAAATCATAAATATACTATTCTCAAAAAACTATCCATACAAATTGTTCCGGTGAAGTGCAACCCAAATGGACCATGTCGGGTCGGGTCAAGTAATACCAAATATAGTTATGGACTTAGACACCTTATCCAACAAAAGCTTCATCGTATCTTCAAACCACTTTTGTTTTTGGTCTTTTGACTACTTTCTCATTTAAGCATTGTACTTTACTTAAATGTGTTTTCTTCAAACCCAACATGATATTTTCACAACTTTCTACTTCACACATGTTTCTAAGATATCCCTAATTCCTAAATTTCCAACACACCTCATTTGTTTATTTTATTTCAAATTAGTTTTACAATCTGTGTTTATAAAACTTATAACATTGCAAAACTTAGTGTTCACTTTTAAACTGTTGGATTAGTGTCTAAGGCTGTAACTATATTTGGTAAGTACTTGACCCGGTTATGCATGGTCCTTTTGGGTTGCCTTCACCATAGCAACTTGACAGGATGATTTGTTAAAAGAGAAGAGATATTATTGTTAATATATTATGAGAATAATATATTAAAGAAATAATAATGTTATTTAATTAATATAAGTCATATATTAATTGAGAATTAATTTGGCGACTTAAAGAGGTTAATTGAATAAAGGGCATAAACTGTCAAATGTGTGATAGTTGTATTTTGGGCTATGTATCCTTATGGATATTGGGGTGGACGAAATTTAGGGTTTGGGAACCTTAAATTCGTCCAAGCCTTGTATCTAGAAGGATCTTGGATTGCTTAGGGCCTAAGTCATTCAATTAGGGTTAAAGGAGAAACGCTAATAGCTCATAGTATAAATAGAACCCTTGGGGTGGAGAAATCGACACTCTTGCAAGCCAAGGAACCCTAGGGCCGATTTCTATCCCTCCTCCCTCTCTCTCAAGATCATCTTCTTGCTAGTTGGTGTTTGTAAGCCATTAGAGGAGTGACAATTGTGACTCTAAGCTCCAAGAAGAAGAAGTATCAAGCAAGTAATTCAAGGTATTCTTTCAGATCTGATTTCATATGATTAGATTCAATATATTACATTAGATCTAGTATTGCAAGTCTTGGATTCAATGCATGTTCAATTAGAGAAACCTAGATCCAAGCAATTAGGGTTTGCATGTGCACATAGGAAAGTTCTTATGGCTCAAACCCATCAGTGGTATCAGAGCTTTGATTGATTTCTATTGAATTGATGCATTGGTTGATTGCTTGTTGCTTGAAAATTTCGATTTTGTGATTCTGACTGCTGTACTCGGCGAGTAGCTCCAACTCGGCGAGTCCATAGAGGTACTCGGCGAGTTCGAGCGTCAGAAGGAGGAAGTTTCGGGATTTCTTGCTGTTTTACTTGAGGATACTTGCCTTAACTGTTTTGGGTCATTAAAATCCGATTTTAATCATATATATGAGTATATTCTTGACCTAACAAAAGATAATTACCAATTAGTTGAATAATAATTTCCTTATATGATAATTGTTGATTATTTGAATTGAATTGGTAAATTGTTTTGCAAGTAACATTAAATAAGATCAAATTGAGATAATCTAATTAGATGATTTATATTATTTGCTATTTGATCCTTATGCTTTGAAAAAGTTCAAAGACTTGTCCTCAAGCTTTGAAATTTTAAATTTTGTGATTAAAAGTTTAATTTGGATAATTTTAAATTTCAATCCCTAGAATTTTACAAGTTTAAAATTCAACCCTATACTATTATATTATTACAAGCTTAATATATATATATATATATATATATATATATGATTTACAATGCTAGTCTTACCGTTAGTAGGCCTCATTCACGAAGCCGGTCTATAAGGTGGGTATAAGGTTGCTGCTTATAAAATGGCGCTTAATGGGTGTACATTCACACCCACCGCTTGCTTGACTGGTGGAGGGTCGTTAGCCGAACGGGTAGGATAGGGCAAAACCTCCTCTCATTAATAAGTATAATGAATCTATATAAAGTAACTAAACATGTTTTATATAATTTCCAATCTTAGTTACTTTAGGAAAAGTGAATTGATGCAATCCCATGAAATTACACTTTGCACCCTTGCTAAGACATTAATGGAGCGCGTGTGGTTAACCGGCACATTAATTGGGCTCTAAGCAAAGGTGGCAAAGGGTGACTCATTGTTTGTTATAGTTCAATGGAGCGTGTGTGGTTAACCAGCACATTGAATAGGTAACTGTAATAGTGGGGGCACCTTGTACATTTGCATGGTTATTCACACCCACTTTGTGATCCTCGGCATCCCAGTCACAAACGAGAGGGGCATATCGAGATTTAAACATGTCATTGAAAGGTTCAATGAATCTCAATAAAATCTAGGAATTCTCAATACATTTAAAACTTAAAGCTTATGTTTTTCATGGTGAAGAATTAGTGAATCGTCATTCACTTACCTCCAAATTATTTGCATGTTGGATTACGACATCCCTTTTCTAATGTGTAAATAATGTTGTTGGGTCCTAGCCCTAATTTTCTTTTTGGGTGTTAATTAGGGGCTTAATTCTAATCAAACTTTGTTCCTTTCTATTTGTAGATGTCTAACGCAAACAACGCTACTGCTAGCTCATTCCCGCTAATGAGCCTTTGTCAAAAAGTGACTTTTGATGGAACGAACTTTAGCGAATGGATAAGATACATTCGCACAATCGCGCGTTACGAGGACACAGAGTATGTTCTCGATGAGAAGCTCGAAAAGATCAATCCAGAAACTGCTACTCCTGAAGAAATGGCTGTCTTTGAGAACCATGAGCGTGATGCAACGAAGGTCCATTGCATCATGATAGCCACAATGAACACGGAATTCCAAAAGTCCTATGAGGACATGTATCCTTATGAGATGCATTTAGACTTGATGGAGAGGTATCACCAAAGCGCGAGGCAAGAGCGCTATGAAATCATAACGAATATGATTACTGCTAAAATGGGAAGTGGAGAGTCTCTTACTGTGCACTTGCAAAAGATGCAAAGGTATGTTGATCGTCTTCGCAAGTTGAATGTCAACTTTGGGGAAGATTTGGCTATCGACATTGTTCTTCACTCCTTGCCCTCATGCTACAACCAATTTAGGATGACCTACCACATGAACAAGGAAGAGGTCACCCTAAGCAAACTCCAAGGGCTCCTGAGGACTGCTGAGAGCAACCTCAAGGACAAGTCTGTTGCACCAACTCCCAATCCACCCGTTGCTCCTGTTTTGGCTATTGGACAGGGAAGGGGCAAGAAGAGGAAGGCTTTTTCAAAGAACCACCACAAAGGAAAGTCCCAAAATGGTTCCTCTTCTAGTGGGACCAAGGTTGATCCTGCTAAGCCCAACCCAAACCCAAAGGAGGCAGAGTGCCACCATTGCCACAAAATAGGGCATTGGAAGAGAAGCTGCCCAGAATATCTGCAAGCCATCAAGGATGGGAAGATCAAGCCATCTTTCGCAGGTATTTACACAATTAAATCTAATGATTCATCTCATGCTATTTCTTGGGTTCTTGATACAGGGTGTGGTTACCACATTTGTTCTGATTTGCAGGGACTAGGAAGAAATAGGGATGTGAAGCTTGGAAGAATAAATCTGATCATGGGAAACAGAAGAACGTCGCCTGTCACCAAGATTGGAGTGTATTCTTTAAAGCTTAGGAATGGTTTGAATTTAGAATTAAATAATTGTTGCTACTCGCCAGATATGGCAAGAAACATCATTTCTTTTCATGGTTTATTTAGACAAGGATTTAGATATTCGTTTAATAATGAGAATGGTTCGATTTATGCTTATCTAAATGGTGTTTTATAATTTGAAGCAATGCCTTGTAATGGAATTTATGAAACTGTTATGGTTGTAGATAACCTAGGAAATGATGTGTTGTGTATGGATTCTTCCAATGGTATGGATAAAGCATCCTTGTGGCATTGTCGTCTTGGACATGTCAACAAGAAGCGCATAGCCCAACTCCAAAAGGATGGAGTGTTGGAGTCGTTCGACCTTAGGGAAGATGACACGTGCGAATCTTGTTTACTTGGAAAGATGACCAAATCACCCTTCACTGGCACTTGTGCGAGGGGTGAGGGTTTATTGGATCTCATACATACAGATGTATGTGGACCCTTTAGATCCACCACAAGGGATGCAAATCGCTTCTATGTGACTTTCACAGATGATTATAGCAGATATGGGTATATCTACTTAATCAAGCACAAGTCAGAAACCTTTGAAAAGTTCAAAGAGTTCAAACAAGAAGTGGAGAATCAATTGGGCAGGAAAATCAAGATGCTTCGATCTGATCGAGGTGGAGAGTACCTAAGTCTTGAATTCCATGACTACCTCAAGGAATGTGGAATAGTTTCACAATTGACGCCACCTAGGACACCACAATTGAATGGTGTAGCTGAGAGGCGTAATCGAACCTTGCTAGACATGGTTCGTTCCATGATGAGTCGTGCTTCACTACCTATCTCATTCTGGGGGTATGCCTTAGAGACTGCCGCCCATATCCTTAATTTAGTACCCACAAAGAAGGTTGCCAAAACACCTCACGAGATGTGGACAGGGAAAGCTCCCTCGTTGGCACATATCAAGGTTTGGGGCTGTGAAGTTTTCATAAGACGAGAAACTCACGACAAGCTCGAAGCTCGTAGTGAGCGATGTATATTCATCGGCTACCCACAGAAATCCTTTGGACATCTCTTCTATAGGCCGAGTGACAATGTTGTCTTCGTTGCGAGGAGAGGGGTTTTCCGAGAGCGAGAACTCATAAGCCAAGGAGACAGTGGGAGGCAAGTCGATCTTGAAGAGATTCAGGAATCTAGCGATGAAGGAACCTCTAACACTGGCGCTCGACCCGAGGAGGAAACTCCAGTTGAACCAATTGACGAGTCCTTACCTCTTAGACGTTCCGAAAGAGTTAGAGTTCAACCCCAGTTTTATGGTTTTCATATTACTACCGAAGGGGACACGTATATTAGTGATGGTACACTAATAAATCTAGATGAACCTAATAGCTATAAGGAAGCCATGGCAGGCCCAAAGTCTATAAAATGGAAAGAGGCGATGGACAGCGAGATTCAGTCCATGTATGACAACCAAGTTTGGAATTTAGTTGACAATGTACCAGGTCGTAAGACGGTCGGGTGCAAGTGGATCTTCAAGAAGAAGACCGGCGTGGATGGGAACGTGCACACTTATAAGGCGCGATTGGTTGCGAAGGGTTTCACTCAGACTCCTGGAGTTGACTACGACGAAACCTTCTCACCAGTTGCGAAGATAAAGTCTATTAGGGTGATGCTAGCCATTGCTGCATTTCATGACTATGAAATATGGCAAATGGATGTAAAAACCGCTTTCCTTAATGGGAAGTTGGCTGAGGATGTTTACATGGCTCAGCCAGAGGGTTTTGTCGATCCAAAGCATCCCAATAGAGTGTGTAAGCTTGAGAAGTCCATTTATGGGCTTAAGCAAGCGTCTCGCAGATGGAATCTTTGCTTCGATGAGAAAGTCAAAGAGTTTGGATTTGTACGAAGTGAAGATGAATCATGTGTATATGTCAAGGCCAGTGGGAGTATAGTTAGCTTTCTCGTTTTGTATGTCGATGACATACTGCTCATAGGAAACAACGTCCCGACTCTGCAGGAGGTTAAGTCCTGGCTCGGGAAGTGTTTCGCTATGAAGGACCTCGGAGAGGCTTCCTATATTTTAGGAATAAGGATAGTGAGAGAACGAAGTAAGAGACTAATAGGAGTTAGTCAGAATACTTACTTGGATAAGGTACTAAAACGTTTTAGTATGGAAAACTCGAAAAAGGGAGAACTACTGATACAGAGTAATGCCAAATTGAGTAAGACTCAAAGCCCGAGTACAGAAGCCGAGATAGCTGAGATGAGCCGAATACCCTATGCTTCCGCAGTTGGTTCAATCATGTACGCTATGACTTGTACTCGCCCTGATGTGGCCTTTGCTTTGAGCATGGTCAGTAGATATCAGGGGAACCCAGGTAGAGCTCATTGGATTGCAGTCAAGAATATACTTAAGTACCTTCGGAGGACCAAGAAATGGTTTTTAGTCCTCGGAGGGAGTGATGACTTAAAGGTACGAGGGTATAGTGATGCCAGTTTTCAGACCGACAGGGACAACTACCGTTCGCAGTCGGGCTGGGTCTTTACCCTCAATGGAGGAGCGGTGACTTGGAAAAGTTCCAAGCAAGAAACAGTAGCTGATTCAACGTGCGAATCAGAGTACATTGCAGCGAGCGAAGCGTCAAAGGAGGCTATGTGGTTGAAGAACTTCATTGGTGATCTTGGAGTTGTGCCTACCATAAAGGAGCCTATGGAAATTTTCTGTGATAATGAAGGAGCGGTTGCCTTGACCAAGGAACCGAGGGATCATGGTAGATCTCGACATATCGACAGAAAATATCATTTCATTAGACATCGAGTAGAAGAAGGACACCTCGTGGTAAAAAGGGTATCATCAGTGGATAACCCAGCAGATCCGCTTACGAAGGGACTTAGCAGGGTTAAGCATTTGCAGCACGCTAGGAGCATTGGGCTAAAGGACGATATTAGTTTAGATTAGATAGTTTGGAAACGTGTAATAGATAAATGTAATTGACATTTGATGATTAAATAAAGGAGTATTATTTATAAGTAAAGCTACTATCTTATGTTAATTGTTTAACTATTGTTACATTTTGCATGTTTTGACTTCCTGGGTAATTAATTATTTGATAATAATCGAATTATTCGAATAGTCCACAGTCGTTCATATGTTGGAAGTAGGTATGAATGAAGACTGTCATGAATTGGTGTGTAGATTGTCTAAAGTGTATTAGACATTGCAAAGGTTTGCTGCAACGTTCATGAGTGCTTATGAACTTGATTTGAGCATTGGAATAAACCCGCACTTGTTGGAATCACTTCATGGAATTTATCACGAGTGATCACAAGATGGTAATATCATATAGTCTTAAAACCTAGATATATGGTTTATTGTTTGTTAATTGGTTGTGCATTGATAATACGCAAACGCATCAGTAACTTGATGTTATAAAACGTATTGTTGTGTGTAATTTGATTAGTGGATAATAAATGCATATAAGTCGAAGTTTATCTGTTCCTTTTATCCTAAGAGGGTAAAAGCGATATCAGGGCCCCTCGATGATTTGATTTGACTTATGTGTCGGGCCCGGTCAGAACTAAATTGATGTGTTCGATTAAGTTCTATGTCAAATAAATTTGAGATCGAGAAACAAATTGCAGGACAATAAGTATGACCATGTTCCATGTAATTGTCCGCACGGTATCTAGAACAGAGGATTATACGATCCCTTATCTAAAGGACAGGATACTGATAAGATCAGAGTTGACAGCGTCTTTGAGAGCTACGATTGCTAATCGGATTGTGTTTGCATATATAGTTACTAGACTTATCCAAGTGGGAGACTGTTGGATTAGTGTCTAAGGCTGTAACTATATTTGGTAAGTACTTGACCCGGTTATGCATGGTCCTTTTGGGTTGCCTTCACCATAGCAACTTGACAGGATGATTTGTTAAGAGAGAAGAGATATTATTGTTAATATATTATGAGAATAATATATTAAAGAAATAATAATGTTATTTAATTAATATAAGTCATATATTAATTGAGAATTAATTTGGTGACTTAAAGAGGTTAATTGAATAAAGGGCATAAACTGTCAAATGTGTGATAGTTGTATTTTGGGCTATGTATCCTTATGGATATTGGGGTGGACGAAATTTAGGGTTTGGGAACCTTAAATTCGTCCAAGCCTTGTATCTAGAAGGATCTTGGATTGCTTAGGGCCTAAGTCATTCAATTAGGGTTAAAGGAGAAACCCTAATAGCTCATAGTATAAATAGAACCCTTGGGGTGGAGAAATCGACACTCTTGCAAGCCAAGGAACCCTAGGGCCGATTTCTATCCCTCCTCCCTCTCTCTCAAGATCATCTTCTTGCTAGTTGGTGTTTGTAAGCCATTAGAGGAGTGACAATTGTGACTCTAAGCTCCAAGAAGAAGAAGTATCAAGCAAGTAATTCAAGGTATTCTTTCAGATCTGATTTCATATGATTAGATTCAATATATTACATTAGATCTAGTATTGCAAGTCTTGGATTCAATGCATGTTCAATTAGAGAAACCTAGATCCAAGCAATTAGGGTTTGCATGTGCACATAGGAAAGTTCTTATGGCTTAAACCCATCATAAACATCCAACGACACACTTTTGACAATGCACAATTATTCATCTAAATATGTTAAGTCTTTACCTTATCTGTTTTAACCATTGTTGGACCCCAGTCAAAAAGGTCAAAACTGTTAGATTTTCAATTACAAGTTTTAGTGTTTCTTATTTTTCACAAATGGAGTTTAACTTAATAGATAACTCATGATTTCTAGCAAACACTTTAAAACTACCACATGTCTATTTAATCATCAACATACATCAATTATTGAAGATTGAGATATATCTCAACCTAAGTTTTAAATCTACCTATAATTATTGATCTTAAAATTTTAACAATAACAATCATTGCTGCTACCTTCCTTTTCTTTCCCCCACACTTGATTTCTTGCTCTCCTTCTGATTTTAGGTCTCGCACACCCATAATAATAACATAATACATTGTCTAACTTTGTTTCTGTCCATTTTGCTTCTCTTGGTACCATGTTCGTACACATGCAGACTAGAAGTCTGAAGAATCAAAGAATCGAGTATAAAATGAATCAGAGTATTGAATCAAGTAAGAATGCGAAATTGAACACCAGATGTAAATATGATCTTGTTTCAGCTCTATTACGCTTTCGAATGTTTACAGAGTACAAAGACAGGTCTGTAAAAACTCTTATCTAACTCTAGTAAATATCCCTATTTATAGGGAACAGAAAGCGTACAAAAAATATACTAAGGCATAGACACTTAAGTTTCGAATAAAAGCGCCTTAGTAAAATACATTACAAAACATTCGAAGAGGCAAAATACACTTCGACTAATTACAACCTTTTAACCCTTACAATCTCCCCCTTTGTAATCAAAGTCGAACATCTTAATTCGTAAGAAGCTGGATGGAATACAACATCACTCTTCGAATTTCCGTGTACCAGGAAATAATCTTCTTAAGCTCTTTCTTATCCCCTTCATTGTTCCTCTTACAATGATTCATACGAACAATTAAGTTCGTATATTGAGACGCTGAATACCTTTCCACTTCGCATGCCTGGAACAAGAAACGTTTTGCTTTTCCAGCTTTGTCTTTTCCTACGAAGACTATTCCAAAAGGCTTCAAGCAGATTTCGCCATCAGCATACTTCTTCAATTCTGCCTGAGTCTTCGTAGGAGCCATTGGAGCTTTAATTTCCATACCTTTAGCCGTAGCTAACTCCACATCTGTTAGAGCCAAGCACTCATAATAATTTTCGATGAAAATCTTGATGTGAGCAAGCCCAAGCTTAAATTCATCAGGTTCTGTGTTTTGAAGATATGAAAACGATTTGTGTTTCAAAATCAAAGCAACTTGTATAAGATCATACAAGTTCATTAATGGAAAATCTGCAATTATAAATTCGCAAATATTTCCATTTGCCCTGGCAACCACATACTTGATATTTTGGACTGTGTTTTCGAATATCACATCCTTTTTCATACTGATCACTTTCTTGATCTTTATCAACGACCAAACTTCCTCAGGGGCTTTTGCAAGAACAGCATGAAATCGAATTTTCATGTGTGTTCCATCATCCTTATCTTTGAAATTACCTTCTGCTTTAAGTTGAGGCATGATGAACATCATTTCGTTTATCGGAAAGTCCAGCTGACTTGAATCAGTATTCGTAACCATATAAATTTGTTTTGGTTTCTTCTCAAACAAAAACATATGATTAAATTGTTTCATAATTGTAATGTTTAGCCGGATCACCCTTGTCCATTCCCTTCGGATCACTTGCACGCTGAGTCATTATGCTTTGAATCAATCTCAGCTTTTCGATTTCAGCTTCTACTTCGGCTTTCCTTTCTTCTTTCGACTTTTCCACCACAATTGTTTTCCCTTTATCTTTCACGACTAAATCATCTTTCACTTCCATTGTTTTCGAACTACTCCCAACATTATCAGTAGATTTACCAATCACAATTCCTTTCGAAAGTGGTCTTGTAATTGGCATGGTTGTTACGATTGTTGAAGTAATCGGCCCAACAGATGCTATAACTGGATTTGTTGTTGGGATCTTTGAAGAAAACATCTTTCCTACAACCTTCGCATCATCACCACTGGCCTTCGAATCACCAATTTTTCTTTCTCCCCCTTGCACCCCTGTGAAAACAGGTGGGGCATTTGTTGTTGGAAGAAGGCTTGATATGCGAGATAGAGGAGCAAGTTGCTTGTTGAGAATTGCTTCGAATTGTAGGAACTTTTGAGATAAAAATTTAGGAGTAATCAGGGAAGAGAAAACCGGCTGGACAGATTGGTCTTTTAATTCCTTTAGCAAAGTAGTCACTTCCAAAAAGTTGGCACTTTCTGTTGTTGAAAGTTGAGTAAGTTGAGGACTCAAACTTTCATATAATTTGACAAATCTTGTGACTGCGTCACAAATGATATCAGCCTTCTGATTCAGAGATGCATAATCTTGTTGAACATTTGCAATCTCTTTTTGCATATATTCACGAAGTTCATGAATCTACAAATTGACATCCTCCCTGACTTTCTTTACATCTTGAATAAAGAGAACATGCCTTTCCTTTGTTGCATTCTTTAATTCTTTCAAATCTCCGGCAAACTTCGAATTTTGAGAATTTATTCGGAGTTCATTATTTTGATCACTATGATCAACCTTCTCCAAAATTCAAGATTCAGAGTCTGTAATCATCCCAGATACGTTACGTACAACTCTGGCTTCGAACATTATCAACAATGAATCAACCTCTAAACTCGACACAGACGAACCACCCCCCAGATCAGCTTGAGATTGAATTATAGAATTCAATTTCTGATTCAAAATTTTAAATTGCTTCATTGTCATCAGCATATGATCTGGAAACTCCTCTTCTTCTTCATGAAACTCTAATTCTTCAAATGTACCTCCAAAACCCTCAATATCAGTTTTGGTTTCCATAAGAACGATTTCTTGAACGGTTGAATTAGGTTTGGGTGTATCAGTGGATTGAGAAGAAAAAATAGAAGTGAAGGGTTGATTGATAATGTTTTCGAATGTAGGGGAATCAGTGGTGGAAGTAATTGGAATAATTGGTGGAGGTAATGAAACAATATGTTCGAAAACAAAAGATGTTGGATGACCTTGATCTTCTTTATTCGAATCTCCTTCACCCTTATTGACATTTGCATCCGTATCAGATACGTTTGCAGGGATGCCTGAAGTTTGTACCTCCTCAGAAACTGATTTGGTAACCGAATCTTCAGGTGATATGACGATTGTCTGCTCAGGAGTTGAACTTTCTACATGAAGAGTGACTTCTGGTGTTTTAGGAATTCTTTCATCATCATCTTCTGTAGACTCAGTGGAAAGCATAAGCTTTCGTGTCTTCTTCTTCGACAAATGTTTGGCCATATCCTCAGCCCTTCGTTTCTTGGATAATGGAGAAACAGGTGCTGGCACTTCTCGAATTAAAACACCTTGATGAGTGATGTGAGGTTTTCGAACCACTTTTTGTGTTGGAGACTTGCTTTTATGTGTTGACTTCATTTTGATTCTTCGAAACATACCAGTCTTCGAAGGAATGATCACTTGTTCTTGAGTGTCTTCAACAATAGGCTCAATCACTTGTGTCTCAGCAACAGACACTTCAACTATTATAGGCTTCTTCTTTGGAGATTTCGAAGATTTCAATTCTGTGAGTTTGTCGTCATGAGAAGTAGTTTCGGTCTTCTTTGACCGCTTGGATTTCTTATCTTCCCTTTCCAATAGTATCCCAGTTTCGATTGTAGAATTAATAGTCTTCAAATATGCCACTAAAACAGAATTCGAAGGATCAACTCGTTTGAGCATTGCATCTGGAATACGAGCAACAGATGGAAAAACCTCAGCACTATCTGTGACATCCTTCGGATAGTGGTACGATTGAAAAACTGCTTTTTCTTCATCATTTGGTACCAAAATCCCTTCCTTGTTGTAAACATGTTGCAAAATCAAGCTCCAATATCTTGCACACGAAATACCATGAATAGCATTCGTGTGTTCTACACTCTTTTGGAATTCCTTCCACAATTGTGTAGAATAATCTACTTGAAGATCATAGTATAGCCAATGGCATATACTTCCATTCTTCCTTTGTCAAGACCAACTGATCTCCCAGTTAAACATCTTAGAAAAATACCAAATAAGAAATTCCAGATACTTGGAAGACCAGATTTCTTAAAATCACTGATCTTGGATAACTGAGGCTGATATCCCATCTCATTAAACATATGAACTATTTGAGGAAATGTGAAAGCAACATACGGAGGTGAATTCGGAATTTCAAGAATTTGACAAAAGAGTTTCTTTGATAATCTGACCTTTTGTCATTCACCAGATGGAAAGTAATTGTATCAGAAGCTTTATTGTAAGTAGCGGTTGATCCGGCTTGAGAAAGCCATGACATTGGAACTGAGAATGAACTGAACATCGCCTTAGACAAAACAGAGCTCTTCAAGGCAACGATTAACATCTTCAATTCTTCCGGATATTTAGAAACATCACCCTCCAAGTAATAGTTAGTTGCTTGAATCTTCATAATTGGCAATGAAGATACATCTTCAGTGGTTTGAGAAGGATCAACATCAACATGAACAGAAGTCGCCATTGTTAGGGTTTGAAAACTTTGAAGATCAGAAAATTTGGAAATTTGTTCTTTTTGATCGCGTAAACTGATAATGAACCCTTGAATCCCCTTTTATATGTAACCCTGAGGTTTGAATTTGAAGCGGGATTTATATTTAATGATATCCGACGTGACACCTTGAAAATCGGACCATTACTGCGTAAAAGTAGCCATGCGTCAAAAAGTATCTGTCACATCACCTTGAAATCCGGACAGAATACCATACATCATTAAAAACCAGCCTGTATTGTTATCCCCAAGAAGATTGTAACCGTCAGAACCCTTCGTATGGAAGCAAGGCTCTTTCGCTTTTGTGATGAAAAGCAAAGTCATATGCCAGATGTTTGAAATCATCAGCCTGAGTTGGTATTACTCAGAACCTCAAGGATTTCGTGAGTGCAGTGTTCCAAAGAATTTAGACGAGAAACAAAGATAAGAAAAATTTGGGATATTGTGATGTCAAAATATTAATTTGACACAAAGGCAGATAAAATCCCGGGCAAAGATTGCTTCATTAATCATTAAGAGAAATGATCAACAGCTTGTGTAGGTTCCCGTGAAATACAATCGAATACTTGTAAATAAGTATCAAAGGGCTTCTTTTATAATGCTTCGTGGGTAGTTTAAAAATTTCGTTACATGTCATCCTAAACATAAGGTGATAAATTGTAACAGAAATTACTTGTTTGACCAGTGTAGTCAGGGACAAGTTTGTTTTGATAAATTTGAAGTGACATTGAAGTTCGAATGAAACTCACACGGAAATCATTTTCAAGAAAAAAATTTGTGCTGGATCTTGTTGGGTAACAAACATCAGGGGTTTCGAATGTTTGATCAAGACCACTCATACGAATTGAATATGATTTGGAGTTTCGAATGTTGGTACTAAACCAAATGGTTCGTGAAAATCTGGAACATAGTTCTCCGTCAATTCCTTAAAAGTTTAGAAAATTGGGTTTCTCTTTCATCACGGTCTCATGATGTCAGATCATAAACACAGATTTTTGATATATCTAAGTCTCAATGGGTTTGATCAGAGACCTCTCGGATATATGTCTTCGTGTGTGATACTGTAAGAACTTTATGGGTGAAAAAGATTGGTGTAAGACACGAAAGGTACCTCTGTTATTTTAGGACAAAACAGTAAACTCTTAACTCATTTTGAGAAGAGTAAGGTGGCTCAGAGACTAATGTGAATATAAGCTTTATTGGGAAGAAATTTTCGTATGACTAATTTCATTAAGGCTTTCGTACACACACATTGAGTCATTTGAGGCTTTGGACAACATGCAGGAGCATGCTTCTAGGGACAACTTAACTAGTTCAAAATATTGAAAATTTATCGATTCGTACGAAAACTGTACCTGACCCTAGAACTGCAAGCACAATCCACTGTGTATCATCATGTATATCTGCAACAAAATACTAAAAAGAAATTAGAAACATAATATTTTTGTTGTTTTTATTTTTCGAAAATAGAGAAAGAACAACAGCAAAACAAAATCTTTTTGGATTTTTAAATTTTTCGAAAATTAAATGACAAAAACAAACGAAAATCTTTTTGGATTTTTAATTTTTCGAAAATTGAATGACAAAAACAAATGAAAATCTTTTTGGATTTTTAATTTTTCGAAAATTTAATAACAAAAACAAACGAAAATCTTTTTGATTTTTTTTTAATTTTTCGAAAATTAAAGCTAACTGTACTTGTTGCATATACACGAAATTTTATCATCCCCTGATAAGTGACAAATTTACGAATTCGAAGGGATTCGAAGCGTTGACTATGAACAGTAACCTCTGAATCAACCCTTAAAATATATGATAAATTTACGAATTCGAAGGGATTCGAAGCGTTGACTATGAACAGTAACCTCTGAACGTTGATTGTTATTGCTTTGTTTTTCATTCAGCGCCTCTGAATCATTCCTGGTCAATCATCATTCTCCTTTTTCGCATGGAACAGAATTTCCATCTATCATTCCAAGTCCTTCTAAAATTTTCACAAAGGATTTTTCATCTAACGGTTTTGTGAAAATATCAGCTAACTGATCAGTTGTTTTCACAAAATGTACTTCAATATTTCCATCCTCCACGTGATCCTTGATGAAATGATAACGAAGAGCTATATGTTTAGTCTTCGAATGCTGCACAGGATTATGACAAATTCTTATTGCACTTTGAGAATCACAATATAATGGAATCTTTTTCATATTGATTGCATAATCACGCAATTGACTTTGAATCCATATAATTTGTGATGTGCAAGCAGCAGCAGCCACATATTCTGCTTCAGCTGTTGAAATTGATACACATGTTTGCTTTTTCGACTGCCAGCTCACCAATTTGCCATCGAGAAATTGACATCCGCCACTTGTGCTTTTTCTATCAAGATTACAATCACCCAAGTCTGCATCCGAATAAGCTTGTACAAAGAACCCAATTTTCGAAGGATACCACAATCCTAATGAAATTGTTCCTTTAAGATAACGAAATATATTCTTCACAGCAGTGAGATGTGGTTCTCGTGGATTTGACTGATACCTAGCACAATTACACACAGAAAACATGATATCAGGTCTACTTGCTGTAAGATAAAGTAATGAACCAATCATGCTTCTATAAAGAGTTATGTCAACTGCAGGTTTATCTAACGAAGGTGTCAACTTTATTCCTGTTGCCATAGGAACTCGTAACTTTGTGCTATTCGTCAATCCAAACTTCTCTAGCAGATTCTTTGTATATTTTTCTTGATTAATAAAAATTCCTTCTTTGCTTTGACGAATATTCAGTCCAAGAAAATTATTGATTTTTCCCATCATGCTCATTTCGAACTTACTTTTCATCAAATCTTCGAATTCTCTAGATAAAGCAGAGTCAGTTTAGCCAAAAATAATATCATCAACATAAATTTGAACAAGCATTAGATGATTCCCAACTTTCTTTCGAAATAATGTGGGGTCAACAGATCCTTGTTTAAATTTAGACTGTTTCAAAAATGAAGTAAGAGTTGCATACCATGCTCGTGGTGCTTGTTTTAAACCATAAACTGCCTTATCTAAAATATAAACATGATCTAGATGTTCTTCGTTAATAAAACCTGGGGGTTGTTCCACATAAACTGTTTCTTCAAGCTCTCCATTTAAAAATGCACACTTCACGTCCATTTGATAAACATCAAAGTCTTTGTGAGCTGCATAAGCCAGAAATATACGAACTGCCTCGAGTCTTGCGACAGGGGCAAAAGTTTCTTCATAGTCGATTCATTCTTATTGTGAATATCCTTTAACAACAAGTCTGGCTTTGTTTCGAACAATATTTCCATCTTTGTCGGTTTTGTTTTTTTAAAATCCATTTTAACCCGACAATTGAAACATTTTCAGGTTTAGGAATTAATCTCCAAACCTTGTTTCGTTCAAATTCAGACAATTCAGATTGCATAGCAACAACCCAATCTGAGTGTTCCATTGCAACCTTAACTGTTTTTGGTTCAATTTTAGAGATGAAAACATTGAACATGCAAAATTCTTGATGAGTATTCAATACCTCATTCTTTGCACGAATTTGAGCTCTTGTTAAAACACCCTCTTGTGGATTTCCAATTATTTGATCTTTCGGATGATCTCTTGTCCACTTTTCCATTGGCGGATAAGCTGGATCAAATTCCAAAGGTGCATCTTCGTATAAATCATCATTCTATGAACCTGCAATCGAACAAACATCATCAAAATCATTATTATTCTCAATGTTTTCTAAATGCTCCCCCTCAACATTATGCTCCCCCTCAACATCAGCATTCAATCTTTCATTCTCCCCCTCGAAAGAATGCTCTCCCTCAACTAGAGTGTTCGAATCCAAGTGCTCCCCCTCCACTGGATTATTTTGCATACTTTCGCCTTTCTCTTGAGAAGTTGATGTTGATTCATCAGTAAGCTTCGTTAATTCAGAGAGATGATTATCATTTGCATTTATTTCAGCATCAACAACATGATCTGAAATTCCAAAAATTAAATCATAATCAATATCTAAGGTTTGTGAAGATTCAGATTCATCTTGTATTTCTTTTAGAATGGGATGATTTTCACACTTCGTTTCAGTTTGTTTAATATAGAAATCATCAAATGTAAGATTAAAAGTTTCTTCAACTTTTCGTGTTCTTTTGTTCAACACACCATATGCAACTGAATTATGCGAATATCCCAAGAAAATCCCTTCATCTGCTTTAGCTTGAAATTTTGTAAGATTATCCTTGAGATTCATAATAAAGCACCTGCATCCGAAAACATGGAAAAATTTGACGTTAGGTTTTCGATTGTTAAGAATTTCATATGGAGTGATGTTAAAACGACGATGAATGAAAGATCTGTTTTGAGTAAAACATGCGGTGGATACTGCTTCAGCCCAAAGGTATTGTGGAAGATTCGCATATGCCAACATAGTCCTTGCCTCTTCGCATAGAGACCTATTTCTTCGTTCAACAACACCATTTTGTTGTGGTATGTATGGAGATGAAAAATTATGCGAAATTCCTTTGTCCACCAAAAATGAATCAAGAACATTGTTCTTAAACTCAGTTCCATGATCACTCTTAATTTTTCGAACAATCTTCTTCAATGTTGTTTCCATCTTTTTGATAAAGTCAATCATGATTTGTGCAACTTCGGATTTAAGCCTGAGAAAATAAACCCACGTAAATCTGGAAAAATCATTAACAATGACTAATATGTACCGTTTCTTGTTGATTGTTGAAACTGTTGATGGACCACACAAATCAATATGTAACATCTCCAGAGGTGCGACTATTTTCGAATCGATAGTAATTGGATGTCCTTGTTTATGTTGCTTTCCAACTTCACAAGCTGCACATAAAGAATCATTATCAAATTTAAGTACAGGTAAACCTCTTACCAGATCTTGTACCACTAGTTTGTTGATGTTTCGAAAGTTGAGATGAGAAAGTCTTCGATGCCAAAGCCAACTCAAGTCTGATGTTGCTTTTGAAAGAAGACATATAGCAAGTTTCCCTACTATTGGATTGATGTCCAAAGTGAACATGTCACCTTTCCTTTTGGATTTAAGTAAAACTGCGTTAGTGTTGACATTTGAAATAACACTTCCTTCTTCATTAAAAAGAACTTGATTGCCAGTGCCCACAACAAGTTGGGAAACACTTATCAAGTTATGTTGAAGACCTTCAACATACGCAACACGATTCACTGTGAATTGTCCGTTTGTTATCTTCCCATATCCTTTGACTTGACATTTTTGATTGTTCCCAAACTTCACAACTCCAGCATTCTTTAGACTTCGAAAATCACGTAAATTCTCCTTCTTCACAGTCATGTGACGAGAGCAACCACTATCAATGTACCATTTATTATCATATTGCTCGTCACATAGTACCTACAATCAGTGGAAAAATTTAGGTACCCAAGG
This sequence comes from Lactuca virosa, assembly GCF_052849685.1. Classification (NCBI taxonomy): domain Eukaryota; kingdom Viridiplantae; phylum Streptophyta; class Magnoliopsida; order Asterales; family Asteraceae; genus Lactuca; species Lactuca virosa. The sequence goes on from NC_136434.1 coordinate 260,000,582, forward strand.
CTTTTTGGGTCTATGGAAATTAGATTTCAATTTCGAATGTAATGAAGAACTTTTAACCCAATCACAAACTTTGGTTTTGAGACTACCAATTAAGTTTACATCTTCATTTAAAGGAACCGAAACATAAGATTTTGATGGTTTCCAATGTTCACTAACATTACCCTTTGTATTCTGAGTTTGTGAATGTACATTCTTTGTTTTGATTACTGGTTTCCATGCTTTGACAGAAATGTTCGAATCCTTAGAAGATAAACTTCCATTTGATGAAGTATTTACATACTTTTCATAGGCTTCGTGAATTTGCTCCTTTGAAAATGTATTCGTCTGATACATTTTTCCTTTGCCTTCAAGCCAATGATCAATGTTCTTCCTTGAAGTTATTCCCTTTTCATGTGAAATTTTCATAGTTTCTTTCTTTGTATGATTAGGAAAATTTGGCTTTTTAGGAACAAAATCAACTTTTGGATTGGTTAGAAAAGATTCACCATAAGATGTATCAACAGTGGATTTAAAATCTTGACGTTGAAAGAATTTTTTATTTGGATTTGATGTATTTGAAATTTTAGTTTTTGAGACTTTCAAAAACTTTGGTTGTTTATTCACTTCAGACATTAAATGATTTGATTTTGATGAATGTTGATTATTTGTTGAGAAAGAGGAATTTTTAGCTTTAAAAACATTTTTGGGTGATTGTAATTCAGACATCTTTTGAGACTCAATCATCTGCCAAAATATTTTCTTCCTGGCTTGTCTTTTTGAAATGTTATTTTCCTTCGAAAGTTTGTCAATTTGATCTTTGAATTCCGTGGAGTTTAGTTTGACAACTTTTTCATTTTCCTTTACAACTTGTTTTGAATTCCCTTTTTCAACTTTTGATTTTTCAACCCATTTTCTTTGCGGTTTTTGACGGTGAAAAACATACGAATTCTTTGTTAGGTTGTTTTCAACTGTGCTTTGATTTTCAAAGAAACCTTCATCAGTTGTTTTCAAATTATCTTCTTCAACTAACTTCTTTAATTCTGGTTTGATATTCTCAACATTTCCAATAGTTACGAATACTTGATTTGGAAAAATGACATCATCTGTACACTTGAAATTTGGATAAACCACAGTATTCGTTTCAAGACAGTGATCACCTTTTTCATTCATCACTTTTTCAAACTTTTGTGTATCACCATACACTTGATCAACCACTATTCGAGGAATTTCTTCTTCCTTTGAAGATTTCTTTTCCTTCGAAATTTCTTCTTCTTTTTCATCATCGCTATCATCAGTTTGCCTGTCTCTGAGATCCACGTAGTCCATATCACAAACTTTCGAAGTTGAGGGTATATCAGTTTCTTTCTTAACCATCAAGTCCTTAACTTTTTCTTTCCCTTTAAATGTTGATGCAACATTAACAACAGACAACTGGGAACAGTCAACATCCTCAAGATCACTAATTTCACTAATATTGTCAGAATTATCTTCAATATCAGCAAAATTAGATTGAGAATCAGATGTTGAATTCTCAGTCTTTTTCAAAATTTGAATTTGTTCAGATTTAGTCAAAGTATCATTCACTATGTTAACTAACTCATTCGCATCAAGACATTCATCAATTTTGACAATTCCATATTTATATCTATCATCAGGAACTTTGTCAAAATCAGCTATTATTTTCTCACAATCATACGAAATATTATCTACCTTAGCTCTTTCGAATGCTAGAAAAGGTAGTAATTTTCTATGTTGCTCTTTACTTATTTCACATGAATGATGTAAATCAGTTAATTTGCCATAAGTCTCTTAGCAGAATTACAGTATATGTTTCTTTGTGCTAGCAAAAGTTTGACTTCATTTGACAAAGTATCTCTATCACACATAATATTCGTTATTTGTAATTCTAAACAATCAACTTTACTTATTTTCATGTCTAATCACTTTTTGGTTTCTAATAACTCCATGGACAACTTGTTGGCCTCATTGCTAGCAGACACAACAATTGAATCAAAATAAGTAACAGTCTCATCAAAAGATATTAGTTCAGAGTCATAAGCATGTGTAGGAATATTAAAAGATTCGAGAATTTTACGTACCTTTGTTGCCATTGGATATTTGTCTGCTGTCTTGGATACGAAGCATTTTCCTTTCACTTCGAATTCCTCTTCATCTGAGTCCTCCTCCATTTTCGCATACATTGCTCCATGTGTTGGATTCCTCATTTCTTCATCGTCTGCTCCTGATGACCAGATTTGATATGTTCCATCCTCCTCCTGTTCACCCCTTGCAACCAGTGATAAATTTTTGGCTTTCACACGAACCTCCTCAAGCCTTTCTGCATAATAGGCGTCATCTTTGACTTTATTCTTTCTCTCATCCTTCTTCCTAAGCATACAATCATTCACAAGATGATTGGCTCCATTGCAATAATGACAATCAACAGCAGCATCACCTTTCAGCTTTTTCTCACTCTTTCCTTCAGACATTTTTGAATCTTTCTTCTCAATTTTCTTTTTCTCCTCAACAACAGTTTTACTCATAGTACTTCCTTTTACCTCAGCAAGCTTAGCCTTCGGATTGAACGGCTTTTTGAAAAACTTCTTGACACAATTATTCGAGTAAAATGTTATTGCCTCATCATCCGAATTCATGATGAATCCCTCTTCTTCCTAAGAATCACCATTTTCAGCTTCTTTCTCAGATATCTTTGACATAAGTGCCAATGGACCTCCCAAATTCAGCTTCGTCTCCTCAGCAATTTTATTTACCTCAGTTTCGTGTGTCTTCAACTGATTGTACAAATCATTGAGAGTTGATGTATCAAAACTTTGCTGATTCTTCACCATCATACTCATGCTTCTCCATTCTTTTCGAAGACCCATCACAAAGATGAGATTGAATTCCATTGAAGTCCTGGTAATTCCATAGAGATTACAACGATAGATTAACTCGTTCAGTCGATAATAGTTGACTTCAATTGTTTTACCTTCTTTTTGTTTGAAATCTTTCAGCTCAACCAAACACTGTTTGACTGAATTGATTTTCGTCTTCTCACTTCCTTGAAACTTATCTTTCAGATTGTTCCAGATCTCCTTTGCAGTTGTACAACTCCTTACATAATTGTACACAACTGGATGTAAAGCTTCTCACAATTTCCTTATACACCTCTTCTCCAGTTTCTTCAGACGATCAGTTTGATTATCAACACCAGAATTTGTAGAAGATGATCCAATTGCTCGAACATTCACCGGAACATTGACATTTCCAGTGATACATGACCATAATTCTTCATCAAGACCATTCAGATAATCCTGCATACGATCAGCCCACTGATCATAATATTCAGGGATTAGCATTGGAATTTTGGTTGATGATCCGAACAAATGAGAAAACGAGGTCATCGAATTGAGATTGAAGCTCGCCTTTGTTGTACGGAAGATGATTTTGAATTTTTTTTAAGAAGATTTGTAAATTTGAAAACAAACTAGTTGAATCAAATCGGAATTGCAAGAAGAACAGTCGATTCAACAATTCAAATGCAGAATCAAATCACAAACTAAAATCTAGACAAAATTTTCACTATCAAAAAGTGCGGAAACTTTTAAACCAAAAATTTGATTCAAAAACTTTTTGAATGGATGAAAATCAGATCACAGATGTGATTCCTGCTCTGATACCATTTGAAGAATCAAAGAATCGAGTATAAAATGAATCAGAGTATTGAATCAAGTAAGAATGCGAAATTGAACACCGGATGTAAATATGATCTTGTTTCAGCTCTATTACGCTTTCGAATGTTTACAGACTACAAAGACAGGTCTGTAAAAACTCTTATCTAACTCTAGTAAATATCCCTATTTATAGGGAACAGAAAGTGTACAAAAAATATACTAAGACATAGACACTTAAGTTTCGAATAAAAGCACCTTAGTAAAATACATTACAAAACATTCGAAGAGGCAAAATACACTTCGACTAATTACAACCTTTTAACCCTTACAAAGTCTACCCTTTCGTTTTGAGCGATTAATACGTGTATAGTCATGAGACATAATTTTGATTTAGTCAACTTTGATATATTCAATTATGCCTTTTATCACATACATGTTATTTTTATTATGAAATCTACTGTAAACAAGTAATCCTTATTTACATTTTCTCTTTCGTACTAAATTCGTAAACTTGATTTAAAGTGCAATTTTCCTTGTATTTTCCTTACAATTAATTCACAAGATTAATACCATTGTTCTTATCATTTTTCTGTATCCGGAAAAATATATGTGAAGGATATATTTTCTTATGTTTCTTCTTTTCTTCAAATACATTAAAAGTCTTGAATTTTACTATCATCTATTCTCTAAATGATTGTTTTTGTAGAAACAAGAATGCACTATTTTCAATGATCGATATTTTTACACCTTTCTTAAAATAGCATTCTACTTTGTAATTTTCAGTGAGTTCCTAAACTCTCAACCTTGTTTTCATAAATATTCTTGTAACATCCCAAATTTCGAGTCCAAAAATTTCATTTTAATTAACTGATTATAAAAGCATCCATAAGAAAACCACATAAAATATATCATGTTTGAAAACCCAAGTCATAAAATAGCATCATGTCAGAGTACAATCCCAGAATATCTCAAGTGCGGAAAATCAATGCGAGTGTGTATGATGTGCTGCTACCGCGCCAGCTCCTTCCCCTTCGCTGAAGAGGTACCTGAAACCAAAACTATAAACTGTAAGCACGAAGCTTAGTGAGTTTCCCCCGTCGTACCACATACCATACAATCATATAGCATACATACTGCCGGGGAATTCTGGGGTGCCCGACTTACACGGTACGGCCATTCTGGGGTGCCGACCTACCAGTACGACCATTCTGGGGTGCCGACCTACCCGTGTCAAGCCATTCTGGGGTGTTGACCTACCCGTGTCAAGCCCTTCTGGGGTGCTGACCTACCCGTGTCAAGCCGTTCTGGGGTGCTGACCTACCCATCGGTCCTAACAACCGAACCTCGGGGACTATTCCACCCCTTATTCCTACTATCACATATATCATAACACAAACATACTATCAGACATATCTGGGGTGTCCGAACTACCCTTCGGTCTTAACAACCGAACTTGGGGACTATTCCCTTCCTACTACCACTAAAACATATAACATATCATGCCAGCATATCAACATATCATCACATACTATCAGACATATCTGGGGTGCCTGACCTACCCTTCGGTCCTAACAACCGAACTCTACTACTATCACATATAACATATCATGCTAGCATATAACATATCAGGTAGTAGCAAACCTGGATGATATCACAAAGACAATCATCCAACATACAACTCCTACTGGTGGGCCGGCATTGTGGCCGTAGACCCACCGCTACTGGAAGGTAACTCACCTCGTACGAGTAGCTACTGATAATCTGTGTGGGAAATCTCTGTCTGTTGCTGCTCCAGAAATCCTCTGGCTATAATCCCCACAAAACACTCAGTCAGAATCTGATATCTACTCTTAGGGTAAAATGACTATTTTACCCCTAACCAAGTCCAAGTCAAAGTCAAAGTCAAAGTCAACTTCCAGTTGACCTGACTCGCCGAGTTGGGCCGTCAATTCGTCGAGTCCCTAACCTTTTAACTGTCCTTATCTACGTCTCTACTTGTCGAGTTTAGAAATGACTCGACGAGTTCTCCTTCTATACGAGCATCGAATGAACCTTCATCCGACTCGTCGAGTTGTATGAACAACTCGTCGAGTTCATCCTCATCCTAAGAACCAGTCCTGTCCTCGACTCGCCGAGTTGTATGAACAACTCGTCGAGTTCATCTTCAAGAGTTGGGAGATTGCCTTGGACTCGCCGAGTCTGTTCATGCACTCGCCGAGTCCTATGAACTCTAGGACTATGGCTTAGCCCAATACGTTGGATCACTCCCCTAGACCCTCTAAAACCTTTCCAGCACTCCACTGGGTCTCTTGACCCATAACAGAAAAGGGGATCTAACCTCGGACTCGCCGAGTCCCAAGAACATCTCGCCGAGTTGCTACTGTCCAAGTCTTATTTCTTCGATTTCTGGCGTACAACTCTTTTCCAAATGGTAGATCTAGGTCCCTAAACTCAATCTAGCACGTAAAGTTACGAACTTTACGTGTATGCATGGGACTTTGAGCCTAAAAGGCTCTAAAAGAGGCTCTTGAGTTGCATGGGGGCTTCCATGGGTGCAAAAGCAACCCTTTTCTGCCTTGTAACTCCTTCATGGACCTAGATCCAAAGCCTTAACCCCCAACCATGCTTGTAATCATGGTTGGTTACCAAAAATGGCTTATAAAAGCCCTAAATCTTCCCAAAGAGGGATCTAACAAATGAACAAGCAAGGTATCGACTTTATACCTTCTGGGAACTGCAAATGATGCACAAACTTGAACCCCCTTGGTCTTTTCTTGATTCCTCTAGGCCCTTCCTTCTTCCTTGTGATCAAGACCACCAAGAATCACCACAAATGCCTTTAGATCTTCACACACACAGTTAGGGTTTGCAATGGGGGGTTTCTGGAAGCAATAGGGACGAAGGGTGGCTGAATGAGATGTTTAAATAGGGTGCAAACCCTTAGATTAGGGTTTTGTCCAGTCAGAGCGTACTCATCGAGTCTGCAGCCGACTCGACGAGACCGTCATTTAAATCCCGAATCAAATCCGTTTCTACTCGACGTGTTGGTCCTTCAACTCGTCGAGTCCCAAGCCAAAAATGCAAAATACTTATATAAAATACATACCAGGAACCAGGTGCTACAAATCTCCCCCACTTATTTTAGACTTCGTCCTCAAAGTCTGCTGCTCGTTCCTGGAAAAGTTCTGGGTAATGCTCCATCATCTCATCCACCGGGTCCCAAGTCCATTCCGAGCCCTTCCGATGCTGCCATTGCACCTTCACCAGCTCGACCCTCTTGTTCCTCAGATCCTTCGACTTCCGGTCGAGGATTTCCACGGGTCGCTCAATGTAATTCAGGATGTCATCGACCTGGATATCCTCTAAGGGTACCACTGCTGAGTCGTCCACCAGGCACTTCCGCAGCTGGGAGACGTGGAATGTGCTGTGGATCTGACTTAGCTCGGCTGGCAGGTCCAGCCTATACGCCACTTTGGCCACCCGGGCTATAACCCTGAAGGGCCCAATATACATGGGGCCCAACTTGCCCCGCTTCCTGAATCGGATGACGCCCTTCCATGGCGACACCTTCAGGAGAACCATATCCCCGACCTGAAACTCCAGGTCTGATCGGCGCTTGTCGGCATAACTTTTATGCCGACTCTGAGCAGTCTGAAGCCTGCTCCGAACTTGCTGAATCCTCTCTGTCGTCTTGAGCACCACTTCGGTGCTCCCCATGACTCTCTGGCCAACCTCACCCCAACATATCGGGGTCCTGCACTTCCTCCCGTATAACATCTCGAAGGGAGGATGGTCAATACTCGCATGGTAGCTATTGTTGTACGAGAACTCAGCCAATGGGAGGTAAGTATCCCAACTACCACCGAAGTCCAACACGCATGCCCACAGCATATCCTCAAGTGTCTGGATGGTCCGCTCGCTCTGCCCATCCGTCTGCGGGTGAAAAGCGGTGCTAAAGTGTAGTCGAGTACTCAACTCGTCGTGGAATTTCTTCCAAAATTTGGAAGTAAACCTCACATCCCTGTCAGAAATCACGGAGACTGGCACTCCATGCCGAGCCACCACCTCCCGAATGTAGATGTCGGCCAGCTTCTCGGCCGATATACTCTCCTGGATCGGTATAAAATGGGCACTCTTGGTCAACCGATCCACGATGACCCATATGGAATCCACTCCCCGCGCGGTCCTGGGAAGTTTAGTGATGAAGTCCATGGTAATATCTTCCCACTTCCACATGGGAATATTGTGACATCCCCTAATTTCTCGGCCAGAAAAGACCGATTTAATTTATGCTTTTTAAAGTAAAATCAGAGAAATATTTTTAAAAGATGTTGCGGAATTGGTACCCAATACAAAATATGATAAAAGTTTGTCAAAACCTTTCTTTAAGAAATATATAATTTCATTTCATATCAAAACCTCGGGATGTCATGTTCCGATACAGATCAAAAGCATAAACAAGACATTATAAGCCTTTTAACAGTTATTTACAACTACTGGCCTATAATCCAAAATCTCTCATCGTCCTCCGACTATGCTCGGGGTCCACTACCTGTAACATAAAAAGCTGAGTGGGTCAGGCTTGGGAGCCTGGTGAGCATATAGGGTTTTCAACCCACAGTAATAATAAACTTATTAAGTTCGCCAATCAACAATAACCCTGATTACCCGTTCCCGTTATCCTCACTTTACGTCCCAAAACACTTATCACAAGGGACCTAGCCTAAAGAATATCATCGGGATGAACACTACTGCTAAGGGGTTTCCTAAGCCATACATGTCATAAAGGCAACCATGAGGGGGATGGAGTACAACGAATGAACACTCTAGTTCATTAACACCTACAGGTTGCGGAGCTGCTAATGTTTCCCACTGGACTGTCTAGAAAGTCTGTGGTCGTCATCCAAACTCCGCTAGATGACTGAATCACAAATCACATCGAGGCCTCTCATTACTTTTATTTTATCGCACATCACTATCTACCCATGTTCTACCCAACATATTTGTAGATAAAAATACTTATACAGTTTAAAACTTGTATAAAACATCAACTCAACAGTCACTTCAAATAAACAATTAATATATTTACACATAGCACGTATTATAAGGTAAATACTTCATATCTATGTGTAAAATGAAAGTGACTATACACTCACATGTTTTGATGAAAATCGGGCAGCAATTCGTTTCCTAAAACGTTCGTTTCTAATAAAACCGGGAGTTTTATTCAGAAACCGGGCTCTGCGAGGGTCGGGCTTCGAAACCGAAAAGATAAATTTTCCGGGCTTCTCGGGCTCTTCGTGGCGTATTTCGGGGGTTATAATCGATACCGGGGCTTTGGGGGATGTTAAGATGAAGAAAATATGAAGAAAGGGGCTTAAAATGGCAAAACTCCAAAAGTAACCGAGAAGGCTCGCATGACCCTTCTATTTATAGGGTCCGAAGTCGGCTTAAGGAGGAGAGGAGTCAGCATGCGAGGACACGCGGCAGCAGGGCGAGGGTGCACAGCACATGGCTCGCATGTGCGAAGTCTCGGTGGCAGCCGCTGATTGGACTGAGGTCTAGTCCGAGACTTCAGACGTGGCCTCCTTCTGCGAGACTCGGACATGTGATAGTAGACCCGCGTCGGATCCTTAATGGACCTCTTCGGATTTGTCTCCGGTTCGGATGACTCACGAGATCGGATGACTCAGCAGCATTTCGGACACGTGGCTCGCATGACTCACCAATTTCGGACACGTGGCACGTTCTAAGCGAAGGTGACGTGGCCGAAGCCACCTATGCGAAATTTCTCGGTGTTCGCGCCAAAACTTCTAAAATCCATAACTTTCGCATACGAGCTCCGTTTTTGACGTTCTTTATATGCACGCGTAGGTAAAATTACGCTCTACAACTTTCGTTAAGACTTTGTCGGCTAATTATGAATTTAATTTTTATATTATTATTTTTAACAGACTGGGACAGGAAATCCGTTAAAAATTCATAACTTCTTCATCTGACGTCCGTTTTCGTCATACTTTTTACCGTTGAGCTACTAATGACGAGACCTTCGATTCTCGTTTAGGTCATGTCGGCTAAAAATCACTCGATCTAAAATTCAAGTTTTTAGCTGTCTACTGCTAAGCTGAAACTTCGAAAAATCATAACTTCCTCATACGAAGTCAGATTTGGGTGTTGTTTTTATACCTACTCTCCGTTTAACGAACACTACGAGTTTCGTTTAGATCACTAAGGCCAAAAAGTAGTTTATCAAAAACTCACTTTTTACGACATTCGGCCCCGTGTCGGTTTGTCGCGAAACTTCGACAGGTCATAACTTCTTCGTTATAACTCGGATTTTGGCATTCTTTATATATCCGTAATCTTTGTCACGCCCACTTCAAGTTTCTTAATAGATATCGGCTTTATCTAAAATTTAATTTTGACGCTCATTTTTATTCTTAATTAATTAAACCCTAATAATTAAGCATAAAACACATAAAACACAGAATATTCACATAATTCCTTTTCATTTCTCCAAAAAGAGTCACAAAGGTTAACCTAGAGTATAATGTCAATATTAATGCCTAGCCTAGAAACACGGGCATTACAAATATCCAACGACTGCATCTTGCCGTCTGGTCTCTGATGCTCGGCCTTGACCTTCCTGCAGGTCAAGCACCGCTCCACGTACCATGTCACATCCCGCTTCATGCAGGGCCACCAATAGTCAAGACGAAGATCCCTATACATCTTTGTCGCCCCGGGATGGATATAAAACCTGGACTTGTGCGCCTCTTCCATCAACGTCTGATGCACGCCTCCATGATAGGGGACCCACACCCTATGGTGAAGGGTCAACAATCCTCGACTATCATAGTCGAAGGAGGAAACCTGACCCACAATACGCTCATTCTTCCGATGTTCCTCCTTCATAGCCTCCTGGTGGGCCTCTCGGATCTGCTCCAGCAGCGGAGTCACCACGGTCATCCGCATGCAGATATCCCTAATCGGCGCTGCCTTGTGGCTAAGCGCGTCTGCCACCACATTGGCCTTCCCCGGGTGGTAAAGGATCTCGCAATCATAATCCTTCACCACGTCCAACCACCGACGCTGCCTCATGTTCAGATTCGGCTGATCCATGAGGTACCTCAAACTCTTGTGGTCCGTGTAAATGGTACAACGGACCCCATATAGGTAATGACGCCAAATCTTGAGGGCGAACACAACAGCCCCCAACTCCAAATCATGCGTCAGATAATTCTCCTCGTGAGGCTTCAGCTGCCTCGAAGCGTAGGCGATGACATGCCCCCTCTGCATCAATACCGCGCCCAAACCCGAAATAGACGCGTCGCAGTACACAACAAAATCCTCTACGCCCTCTGGCAGGGCTAAGATCGGTGCCTCACACAATCTCTGCCTCATTGTCTCAAACACTGCCTGCTGCTCAGGCCCCCAAGGAAAGACTACGGCCTTCTTTGTCAGCCGCGTCAAGGGTACGACTATCTTGGAGAAATCCTGGATGAATCTCCGATAGTAGCCAGCTAATCCCAGGAAACTCCGAATCTCAGATGGAGACTTCGGAACCTCCCATCTCATCACGGCCTCTACCTTGGCCGGGTCGACCAGAATACTGTTCTGGTTGACAAGGTGCCCAAGGAACTGCACCTCGCGCAACCAGAACTCGAACTTGGAGAACTTGGCGTACAAGCTCTCCTTCCGTAGAGTCTCCAACACCTCTCGTAAATGCTCCTCATGCTCCTCCTGCGTCTTGGAGTAAACCAAGATATCATCGATGAAAACTATCATTGAACGATCCAGCATCGGTCTACACATGCGGTTCATGAGGTCCATAAACACGGCAGGAGCATTGGTGAGCCCGAAAGGCATCACCACGAACTCATAGTGGCCATAACGCGTCCGAAACACAGTCTTTTGCACATCCTCCTCTCTGACCCTCATCTGATGATACCCTGAACGCAAATCAATCTTGGAGAACCAAGATGCTCCCTGCAGCTGGTCAAAGAGGTCATCAATCCTCGGGAGTGGGTAACGGTTCTTCACCGTTACCTTATTCAGCTCCCTATAATCTATACACATCCGATGCGACCCGTCCTTCTTTTTCACGAACAGAATCGGGGCTCCCCAGGGTGAACTGCTCGGTCTAATGAATCCCTTGTCTAACAGCTCCTGCAGCTGTGTAGACAACTCCTGCATCTCGGGAGGAGCCAACCGATACGGTGCCCTGGCTATCGGAGCCGCACCAGGGACAAGGTCGATCCTGAACTCCACGTGCCGCTCCGGGGGTATCCCAGGAAGCTCCTCTGGGAACACATCTGCATAGTCTTGCACCACTGGAACATCGCCCACCGTCACCTTACCCGCCTCCCGGGTATCCATGACATTGGCGACATACCCAACACAACCCTGCTGAAGGTAGCGCCTAGCCCTTGCTGCTGAACACACGATGGGTCCATGCTGCGGTCTCTCGCCGTGGATCACCAACTCTCCCCCACCTGGGGTCCTGACCCGCACTAACTGTTGTGCACAATCTATCACTGCCCCATTAGGGCTCAACCAGTCCATGCCTATAATCACCTTGTTCCCACGCAACGGAATGGGAATCAAGTCTACCAGGTATCGCTCCTCGAATAACCTCAGCACATAATCTCGGAAAACTGCTGATGCTCGCACCGATCGATCGTCGGCAATCTCTACCTCTAAAGGGCAATCCAACCTGCCCGAAGACTCAGAAAACCTCTTGCTGAGCGCAAGAGAAACAAAAGATCGAGTGGCACCTGAATCAAACAACACCTGTACCGGAATATCGTTCACATGGAATGATCCTAACATGTACATACAGAGCATATATCAATATCATAAACATCATATAAATAGATCAGAGGGAAAGAATCATACCCGTCACCACATCAGGTGCGGCGCGTGCCTCCTCGGTAGTCAACTGGAAAGCCCGGCTCCTCACCACTGGAGCCTCTGCCTTGCCCTGCCGGCCATCAGTAATCCGCAGGGTCGCTGGAGCTGGCGCCTTCACTGGCGCTGCTGCTGTCAACTGGGGGCAATTGGCCTTCTTGTGGCACCTCTGGTTGCAGTGGAAACACAGCAACTCAGATGTCGGAATAGTGGGTGCAGGGGCGGTACAATCCCTGCTGAAGTGCCCCGTCTTGCCGCACTTGTAGCAGCCCGACGATCCCAACCTACACGCCCCCTCGTGCGGCCTGCCGCATTTCCTGCAGCGGCCCTGTCCTGACTGGCCTTTCGGCCTACCATCTGATCCCTTAGGCTTCTTCCCTGAAGCCCCAGTCGTCTGTCCCTCCTCTACCTTCCTCTTCCGGATATGCTCCAAATCAATCTCCCTCTCCCTTGCTCTGGCAATCATGGAATCCAGGGTAGGGCAAGCTGAAAAACTAACATGCTCCCGAATGTCAGCTCGTAGCATGTCATGGTAGCGGGTCCTCCTCATATCCTCATCTCCCGCATACTGGGGCACCAGTAACGTCCTCTCCCGGAACTTGGCGGTGATCTCCGCCACAGTCTCGGTAGTCTGTCTCATATCCAAAAACTCCCTGGCTAGCTGCTGAAGCTCCACAGCTGGCGCGAACTCACTCCTGAACCGGGTCACAAAGTCCGGCAATGTCATAGCCTCAACAGCCGAGGCTCCCAGAGGGTCACCAACCGACTCCCACCAATCCCTGGCCCTGTCTCTCAAGAACCCTGCTGCATATCTCACCTTCGACCCCTCGGGGCAGAAGCTGGTCAACTGTGCAGACTCAATGTCTGCAATCCACCGTCTGGCCACAATGGGGTCCTTCGCCCCATGGAAATCCGGCGCACCACTGCCCCTGAAGTCCTTAAAGGACAGTGCGCGTGATCCCGACTGGCTGGTCGCCATGTCGCTCCTGAACGCCCGAAGGCGATCCTCCATCAGCTCGACAATCCCTTCCTTGATCGACCCAAAGATGACCGGGGTCGCATCAAGGATGCCTCTAGTGATCTCGGACGCGATGAACTCACATAGCCTCTCATCCACTGGTTCGGAACCTGAGCCCGAACCCGATCCCTCTCCTGAACTGCCAACTGCTGGCCTCGAACGTAGTACCACCATTCTGTAATACATAATGACAACCGTTAGTGATACTGATACATCTAGAGGGATCACATCTACCACAGGTTTCCTGGTCTTGTCTCAGCCTTCCTCGATTCGAGTACGGATCCTCTGCTTTCAGTAGTACGGGCCATACTACCTTCCACATCTATTCGTACTTTCCTCAAGAACCGACTCGACTCCACCAAGTCCCTTCTACTACTACTGATCTCTGCTACTCTCATCCTAGGCTTGCCCTAGGGAAATCTCTGACTCTACCCAAACCAGTCCTCAGCTGCTGAAGGCCTCCTCGTAATGCCAATTAGTCATCACCTGAATACCATCACATGTGACGAGGCTCAGATAATCCTTCGAGTAAAAGACTCGTCCCTACAACGATTAGACTCAGACAAGAGCTGCGCAATAGGGCCAAATCCAGCACTCTGAGATTATTCGACCCTGATCACATGTGACGTGACGTATCCACCTAATGGCTAACTCCCATCACTCAGATTCCCACATAGTACAAAGCGTGCGGCATTCAGACAAAGGGAACGATCTCAAGCAATCCTATCCTCATAACAGGAAACTGTACTAGCATACCAAGCTAAGCTCATACTATCAGGTATAACCTAAACAGGCTATCCTACTGCTGTCTACTCAATACTAGCATGCAATTCTCATAAGCAGAAACACATAAAGCAGGCACATAAGGCATCATTCCTAGATCCTTAGTCCTATTCTAGCATGCTGTTCTACTGAAGCTGATAAACATAACATAAACTTGTATGGGTACTTTGGGGAATACTTACTTGAGCTCGGCCGTTCGCGCACATCACACACTTCGTTCTTTCTCAAAACTCCTTTAACTTATCTTTTAGAAAACCATTTTCTTTTAAAAAGCTTTTTATCCCTCGATTTGAGTCCAGACACCCCCGAGGGTGTGTTCGAATCCCTCAAACCAGGGCTCTGATACCAACATGTAACATCCCAAATTTCGAGTCCAAAAATTTCATTTTAATTAACTGATTATAAAAGCATCCATAAGAAAACCACATAAAATATATCATGTCTGAAAACCCAAGTCATAAAATTGCATCATGTCAGAGTACAATCCCAGAATATCTCAAGTGCGGAAAATCAATGCGAGTGTGTATGATGTGCTGCTACCGCGCCAGCTCCTTCCCCTTCGCTGAAGAGGTACCTGAAACCAAAACTATAAACTATAAGCACGAAGCTTAGTAAGTTTCGCACGTCGTACCACACAACATACAATCATATAACATACATACTGCCGAGCAATTCTGGGGTGCCCGACCTACCCCATACGGCCACTCTGGGGTGCCGACCTACCCGTACGGCCATTCTGGGGTGCCGACCTACCCGTGTCAAGCCATTCTGGGGTGTTGACCTACCCGTGTCAAGCCGTTCTGGGGTGCTGACCTACCCATCGGTCCTAACAACCGAACCTCGGGGACTATTCCACCCCTTATTCCTACTATCACATATATCATAACACAAACATACTATCAGACATATCTGGGGTGTCCGAACTACCCTTCGGTCTTAACAACCGAACTTGGGGACTATTCCCTTCCTACTACCACTAACACATATAACATATCATGCCAGCATATCAACATATCATCACATACTGTCAGACATATCTGGGGTGCCTGACCTACCCTTCGGTCCTAACAACCGAACTCTACTACTATCACATATAACATATCATGCTAGCATATAACATATCAGGTAGTAGCAAACCTGGATGATATCACAAAGACAATCATCCAACATACAACTCCAACTGGTGGGCCGGCATTGTGGCCGTAGACCCACCACTACTGGAAGGTAACTCACCTCGTACGAGTAGCTGCTGATAATCTGTGCGAGAAATCTCTGTCTGCTGCTGCTCCGGAAATCCTCCGGCTATAATCCCCACAAAACACTCAGTCAGAATCTGATATCTACTCTTAGGGTAAAATGACTATTTTGCCCCTGACTAAGTCCAAGTCAAAGTCAAAGTCAAAGTCAACTTCCAGTTGACCTGACTCGCTGAGTTGGGCCGTCAACTCGTCGAGTCCCTAACCTTTTAACTGTCCTTATCCACGTCTCTACTCGTCGAGTTTAGAAATGACTCGACGAGTTCTCCTTCTATACGAGCATCGAATGAACCTTCATCCGACTCGTCGAGTTGTATGAACAACTCATCGAGTTCATCCTCATCCTAAGAACCAGTCCTGTCCTCGACTCACCGAGTTGTATGAAGAACTCGTCGAGTTCATCTTCAAGAGTTGGGAGATTGCCTTGGACTCGCCGAGTCTGTTCATGCACTCACCGAGTCCTATGAACTCCAGGACTATGGCTTAGCCCAATATGTTGGATCACTCCCCTATACCCTCTAAAACCTTTCCAGCACTCCACTGGGTCTCTTGACCCATAACATAAAAGGGGATCTAACCTCGGACTCGCCGAGTCCCAAGAACAACTCGCCGAGTTGCTACTGTCCAAGTCTTATTTCTTCGATTTTTGGCGTACAACTCTTGTCCAAATGGTAGATATAGGTCCCTAAACTCAATCTAGCACGTAAAGTTACGAACTTTACGTGCATGCATGGGACTTTGAGCCTAAAAGGCTCTAAAATAGGCTCTTGAGTTGCATGGGGGCTTCCATGGGTGCAAAAGCAACCCTTTTCTGCCTTGTAACTCCTTCATGGACCTAGATCCGAAGCCTCAACCCCCAACCATGCTTGCAATCATGGTTGGTTACCAAAAATGGCTTATAAAAGCCCTAAATCTCCCCAAAGAGGGATCTAACAAATGAACAAGCAAGGTATCGACTTTATACCTTCTGGGAACTGCAAATGATGCACAAACTTGAACCCCCTTGGTCTTCTCTTGATTCCTCTAGGCCCTTCCTTCTTCCTTGTGATCAAGACCACCAAGAATCACCACAAATGCCTTTAGATCTTCACACACACAGTTAGGGTTTGCTATGGGTGGTTTCTGGAAGCAATAGGGACGAAGGGTGGCTGAATGAGATGTTTAAATAGGGTGCAAACCCTTAGATTAGGGTTTTGTCCAGTCAGAGCCTACTCGTCGAGTCTGCAACCGAATCGACGAGTCCGTCATTTAAATCCCGAATCAAATCCGTTTCTACTCGACGAGTTGGTCCTTCAACTCGCCGAGTCCCAGTCCAAAAATGCAAAATACTTAAATAAAATACATACCAGGAACCAGGTGCTTCAATTCTGACTTGTAAGCTTGAATTTGTTCCTGACTTAGACAATTAGACAATTTTTCAAAAGAGTAATCAAAACATTTATGTATAAATTCCCTTATTGATGACTTAAACCTGTAACCTTAATTAATCTTTATATTATTTTACTACTTCGTTTGATCGCCACACATGTATCTTCATTATCTTGGAATTATTAGACATTTTGATAATAGTGAGATTAATTATCATTTCTAAACACACATTTTGATAACAGTGAGATTTTTATCACTTCTAAACACTTAAAATGCTATCTACACAATGTGATTTAAAATATCATAAACTTTCACCGCCTTCATTAGAAACAATGACTCTCTAATTATATATACTCTTCGAATATAGTTCTATTATTGTAAGAGTAACCGTAGTAGTAATTATAGCCTCGGAGATCCTCAATCATTTCGTAATTTATTTTGTAGACGACACTTAAATAGCCTGTACATTTGAGATGTACCAAAACTTCGTTGCCTACCCTTAGTACGTATGTTTAGGAACTTACCCTCGATCGCTTCCCTTTCATTCGTGCTACCCCTTCTTATTTCAGAATATATCTTTTCCAGATGTAGTAGCCAACCCGGAAGTGAACAAATTGTTCCTAATCTATTCTTTATTAGGCGGCGAATTTACACGTATTTCTAATTTAGAATGCAACTTAAGGATCAATGCGGATTTAACGCTCAGTGCAGTTGGTGCTTCAGCAGAACTTATACTGCTCTCTTAATTCAGATAATATCTAACTAGATGATTTTTTCGACTAGGTCGCCATGGTTGGATCATGATTCCATGAACCAAATTTTCCATAATCTAGACGAAAGAACTCGAATTAAGGAAACACTAATTTGATTACAACTAAAGAACTGGGCTCTTCCTTTGAGGAAATAAACCCAAAATAATCAAAGAGCACTTCAAGTCACCACCTCTCCAACTATACAGTTGTATACGACTGAGTTCTAATATAATACGTCACGAATTGAATTTCGGGACGAAATTCTT
This sequence comes from Lactuca virosa, assembly GCF_052849685.1. Classification (NCBI taxonomy): domain Eukaryota; kingdom Viridiplantae; phylum Streptophyta; class Magnoliopsida; order Asterales; family Asteraceae; genus Lactuca; species Lactuca virosa. The sequence goes on from NC_136434.1 coordinate 260,018,588, forward strand.
TCAACCGGGAGAGACTGTGACAACCGTCAAAATTCGAGTCGGTTCTAGATTTGACTAAACTTAGTTGCACATATAGGTACGACACATACTAGACTTTGTAACTAGATGCTAAGTTATAACCTACTAAAAACTAGGAAATAAGTAGAATCGATGGATAGTGTACTTAGATTTCACATTGATATGTGGATTCTACAACTACTTAACTGTAGTGACTATCCAAATTTGGATCACTCTTTGACTCGAACACCTTTTCATGAATCATATACACACATCATGCACTTGAAAATACAAAGTTTATATTGTTATGAAGGCTTCAAAATTTGGAAAATTAGTTAGTCTCATCAAAAATTCAAGGGAAAATTTCTGGAAGACCTCTACTGTATTTAGATTGAAAATACAAAGTTTGAAATTTTTTGGAAACTGTTTGATAATATTTTGGATTTTTAGGAGTTTAAAACAACTTTAAATGTGTTGAAATACTCTCAATTAATATTACAAAAATCTGGAAAATAATATCCAACATTATCTTAATCACATGAGTTATAAAATATCACCATTTCAGAAAATTGTTTACCCATTTAATATAAAACCAATATTAGAACAAAAATTTGGCATTTCTCTATATGTAAAATTTAGTATATTAACATTAGATTTCGACATAGAAATTCACTAGCGTGTGTTTGATGTCGTAGGATCCCGATAGTAAGGCGTTGGTATATTTCGAGGCACCACTTGTAGCTATTTGAAACATTGTGAGTATTCACGCATCCCCCTATTTTCGGTTTTCATGTTTTGGGGTGGAAAAGCATGTCCGAAAAACTGTTTATTGTTCGTTATATTTAAATTGATTTGTATCAAACATGATTGCTATATTTTGCTATGTATGTCTATGCAACTCGAAACATGAGGTCTTATCGTCTTAAGTCCTTTCCCTTACACTTTACTCCAACCATTAACTCTTTGAGCCAATGGTTATTATGGATAACGCTATTAGGAATTGACAACTCCTCACTCGCCCGATTGCTTGAGTGCATGATACCATATAATCTATGGAACGATAAGCATAGATCTTGATAGGGCATCGGTCATAGGCTTGGTTGTGAACTCATTGTTTGCTGATATACATACAAACTTGTTATTTATTATGGCAATAAACTTGTTTATTAATTATAGCAATGAACTTTGTTTCTCATTATAGCAGTGAACTTTGCTTCTCATTGCAACAACGAACTTTTATTACTAGAAACTTATATACATGTTTTAGCAATGAAATTGTTTGCTCCTTGTAGCAACAAACTTGATTGCTCATTTTAGCAATGAAACTTGTTTACTCGTTTGAGTAACGAACTTTATTTCCCATGAGAATATGAATGTTGCATCTCATTTGGGCAACATACTTTATCTCTCATGATGACAACGAACTTTGTTTATAAAAACTTATTTACTCATTTTAGCAATATACTTTTATATATGGAAACTTTTATCAAAACTTTGATTTCGATTCATGAAACCAATAATATTTTTTTATCTGTGAGTACTCACCTACTATTTTTATAGTTGACGCTCGTTTTATATGCTTTTTCAGGAATCATCGAGTAAGTGGCACTTAGGGACACATCACTTTTAGGAGCATTCACATGTGTTGTATTTCAATTTACATTGTAATTTCTTTTAAAAGTTGTTCAAACCCATTGTAAATTTGTAATGCTTTTTAATACTATGGTTGGCGTTGTCTTTATCTTTTCTATGAATCCCTATGTACTGCCACGCCCCGTATTTTCGCTTTAGCGAGGTGTGACAGAAATGGTATCAGAGCCGAAGGTTATAGAGAATACCGGTTTTCCTTTGGAGAACCACAACTATAGCCAAAAAATTTCAAAACGTTTTTTAAATACTGAACATACTACTGGTTAACCACAATGTTTTATTTAGAAATATTCTTATCCCTTACCAAGTGCTAGGTTAACCACTTAGGTTATATCACTTGCCACTCTAGGAGCAATCCACTTAGTACTGAGAATGAGTATTCCTTGGTAGCTATTGACTTTAGACGTAAGGTTAGTAGCTAGATATGCACTAGTAATAATATTAAGTTGAAACCTATATCAATTATACCTCAATACCTCTTCGTCGTCTTTATACTAGAGTTACAAATAGAAAAAAAATCTTCCGATACTGACACGGATGAACTTTGGAACATCGCGTTAGGAGGTATATGAGTCGCCACGAGTAGTCACATGAATACCATTGGCGAGCATTCCGGGTTCAACTCACGAGGAGACACAAAGGTTTAACCCATTTCTACTAATACGTGAGACTTCTCTTCTACGCTACGATTTTAGTTATCCGTTGTTTCCATCTTGACCTTAAAACTTAGTCTAGGATACCTCTTTGATTCTAAACCTTATCTCTGGCGATTCCTACCTTAACATCTTTACTTTGTATTTAAGCACAAGCCATCCCCTTCTGGAAAAACTTACAAGTCTTAGTTCGAGACTCTTAGATACACTAGTGATCATCTCGAGTATACAACCATTTTACACTTTGCAAATTACTAGCATGTTATACAACTCCTTCCTACACATTTGGAATCGTCCTTCGAACCTTATTATTTTCATACATTCATTTGAGCCTTAGCGACACTACTAACATTTCTATCGTTATAAAGGATTACATCCTCTTACGTCGTGAGCCAGATGCCAAACCTATAACTTAAACTTTGACCTCTATAAAAGGCCGTGAAACTACATTGACACTTTAAAATGTCTTACGAACAATTTTTCTTGTCCTTTATTTTGGGGAAAAGACGCCGGTACTCGCCTTATACTCGCCTTGTACTCTCTTTAGTATTTAGGTACGATCAACTACACTAATATAGTTATTCCTTACTTTTTAATCTTCCATCGAAAAGCTATTTCACTTCATCGGTTTTACTTATCATCGATAAAATATTTTATAACCACTTCATACAACTTACTAGACCTTTCCTAACAATCTAAGCCATATTCTCGCTAAAAATCTTTTGACAACTTGCTTTAACTTAACACTTTTCTTCAAAACTCAATTTAACCAATATTGGTTTTAACATTTCTATTTCAATTTCATTTCAAATCCATTTCAATGGATAGATGTGCTTTTAAGGGTATATAAACCATTTTAAATCTTGCTTACCATTTTGCCACGTTTTCGAAAAACTTAGAAACATTTTCTTTTATAAAAGTGTTTAAACTCTATGCTATAAAACTTAAACATATGATGTTAAAGTTCATATTATGTGTAAAAGCTTCCCCGGATCTTGAAACCACTTTTGTTTTAGGTCTTTTGACTACTTTCTCATTTAAGCATTGTACTTTACTTAAATGTGTTTTCTTGAAACCCAACATGATATTTTCACAACTTTCTACTTCACACATGTTTATAAGATATCTCAAATTCCTAAATTTCCAACACACCTCATTTGTTTATTTTATTTCAAATTAGTTTTATAATATGTGTTTATAAAACTTACAGCATTGCAAAACTTAGTGTTCACTTTTAAACTTCCAGCGACGCACTTTTGACAATGCACAATTATTCATCTAAATATGTTAAGTCTTTACCTTATCCGTTTTAACCATTGTTGGACCCCAGTCAAAAAGGTCAAAACTGTCAGATTTTCAATTACAAGTTTTAGTGTTTCTTCTTTTTCACAAATGGAGTTTAACTTAATAGATAACTCATGATTTCTAGCAAACACTTTAAAGTCATAATCCAATTATGACTCATATATATATATATATATATATATATATATATATATATATATATATATATATATATATATATATATATTTGTTTAGAAATCAAAATCTTATGTAGCTCTTTACATGAAAAAATTATTCTAAAATAATGATCTTATATACATTCTTTTAGTTCTTCTAAAGTACTCTTAAAATATTCCTATAGTCATCCGATGACTTAACCATGTATCTAATTGGTATGTTATGATATATGCTCATAGCATGATCATATACCAGGTCTTATGTATAACATGACATAAATGATGGATTCATTTGCCAAACAAATTGAATATAAATCATTTCAGCTAGTTCAAACCTTTGAGCTAGGTTCTTTTGAGGCTAGCTCAAACTTAGTTTCATGTGACAATGCCAAGGTTCCTCCAAAGTAATATTATATCTTGATCGCTTTCAAGATATTGTCAATATATGCAAGAAGATATAAAACTATTAACATTCATTTTGTATATCTCTATAGATTTTACATTCCAAGAATGTATAATGTCCTTCCTAAGTCTTTCATCTTAGCAACACATTCTGAGTCAAGGTGAAAAATATTGGCATGGTCAGAATGTAATCTCTTATGATTAAGTATGTATCATTAATAGAAAATTAGGAATGTCACTATGCTCCCACTAGTTCTTAGTAAACACACATGTTGTATTCATTTTGATATAAAAGCATACCTTGTGGTTTTATATTAAACTGATGATTACAACCTTGAGATGTTTGCTTTGTGTCCACAAGTCGATCTCAAGCTTTACGCATTTTGTTAGGATGACATGGATTAAGAAAACCTCCAGGCTAATCTATATAGATTGAAAGATCTAGTATGCCCAAGAGTCATTATAGAATGATATTGCTAATAATATATGATCTTATAGGGTCACACCATATAACAAGTTACCATCAATTGATTATTTATTAGTATAATTTGATTATTAATAAATATATCAACACTTGTGTCACACCCCAAAACCGGAACGGCGGAAACGTTCTGGGGTGGAGGACGTCATGTACAGTATCACAACAATGCATAATAGTAAAGACAAGCAACAACATCCATTGCATTAATATAATAATTATAATACAAGCGTGTTCTGTATAGTTTGTAAGACACCAAAAGTATGATCAAAATAAAAGATGAGTCTTGTATGTGCTCCATCTTCTCAAAAGCTTCATCTGTACCTGTCTACTGATGACCTGAGAATACAAGTTATTTTGAAAGAGTTTATCAGCATAAAGCTGGTGAGTTCATAAGTATTTAGTGTCATTGCTTGTATGAAAATGTTTATAACAACTTAATTTAGTAACAGATTTCAAATGTTTGTAAATAGTATACTCCCTAGAAAATCCTATATTTTCCAGTAAAAATGTAGTCTTCTACCAAGACCCGATTGTTTGTGTATTTGTTCCTTATATAGTGTAAGAGTTTTTCCTCAGTGAAACTATCATTATAAAAATATAGTTTATTTAAACGTGTATGTGACAAAATCATAGTGTAATGAAATACAGACTCCAGGTAGTACTAAATGTACAGTACACCTCGGGGAGTCTAAAGTAGTAACATGTAGACTCCAGGTGGTATTAAATGAACAATACGCCTCGAAAAGTCTATTTTTGCCTTTAATTCTTAATTGGCTAATTAAAGGTTTGAATGTGAACTCGTATGTAACCATGCTGATCGACGGCTGAATAACTGATGACCCTCCAGGTCATATGTAGTGAAGTAACATTCTATCATCCCTTGGCCTTTCGGCTGGGACTGTAGCTAGCAGTCGGGATGTGGGAGTGTCTGTCCCGTATAGATCTATACACATAATGCCCGCTCTCCCTCCAGGAGACTCTGGTTACAAGGTGATAGCACAATAAAGTGTCGTATAGAGATGTAGTATGTCACATTCTGTTTATAGTATTCAAATGTTTATGTAGTATCTCATAGTGTAGTAATGTTTTCTCTGTACTAGTGTATAGTATGTTCTCTGTATAGTGTATAGCGTGTATTGACTCATAACTGTACTGGCTCTTGTATGAGCCGATGTAATAGTAGTAGTGAGTAGTAAAACCTTAACTATACCTATTATAGTTAAATAGTAATGTGGTAGGTATGCCTTTGCTACACAAAGGTAATGAACTAAAGTGAAAGCTTTTATATCCAACACACACACACATATATATATATATATATATATATATATATATATATATATATATATATATATGATATATAACTAAGATTTCAATGACATTCGGACAAATAACAGGATACCCTAAGTCCACAACCAAACAAGGAACAGGAAATAAGATGAGCTATCAGTCCTAAGTCCTTCAAGTCTTACTTATATAAATATATTAGTGTAGATATGAGTTTGAAAACAATGCAAGTTTAAAAGAGTTTGGAAACAGTTTTAGTATCTAAAAGTTTAATAAAAGGTTTTAAAACGCTTGAAAACCATAATTTTGATAGTAACTTGAAAGTAGTAGTAAATCTTTCTGTTTGTTCTAGTCATTAATCACATGTGATTAAAGCAATAACTAGAATATTTCAACTTGTATCCCCCCCCATAAAAGCATTTAAAATCATTTCAAAGGTTGATTAAGGGGTATGAACTCACCTGCAGTGAGTGGTTTGGATGGAAGTGCCGGATAGGATGCTAAGTGTCAAGTGGAGACTTGAATACACACACGGATCCTATTTAACATGTAATGACACATATATGTATCTAATTAGTCATTTAACAACTAGTTAATCAAGTAAGGACACTCTAAAACATGGATAACGCTTTGATTCAAGTGTTAGGAGTATCTAGGGGTTGCATCTAAAGAGAGTATGGCCTCACATTGGAGTTTACTTCCCATATGGTAACACCACCTGTGTTTACGGTTTATGGTCATTTACCCCATGAGTTTACGGCCGTAAACTCATGGTAATTAGTACCATTGTGTGTTTTAGGGACGTATAAGTCAAGGTTAAGCATCCAATAGTCAAGTTCAAGCCTTAGGAAGTCATGGTGGCACAATGGCACCATTTTATAGAGTTTACGGCCCATGGACCATTCCTCATGAGTTTACGGCCGTAAACTCTATGTGTTCTTGATCTTTTTGATGTTTAAGGTCCTAAACACTTCAAGGAAGTGATCTAGACTAGTATCCAAGGCCAAGGAAGGGACTAGGGCTCATATGCCCCCCTTATTAGGGTTTACGGTTCATGGACCAACTCCCATGGAGTTTACGGTTTTTGGGTTTACGGTCCAAGTGGGTTTACGGCCGTAAACCCATGGTAACTCCTACCATTTCATGGTTCAAGGTCTTTAGCTCATGCATGCAAGGTTCTAGTCCATTATCCAAGCCCTAGAAGGTTATGGTGGCACTTATGCACCACCTTATGGTGTTTACGGTCCAAGGAGATTGCCTTGGCCGTAAACCCATGTGTTCTTGGGGGATTCTTGGTGTTTTTCCATGGTTTAACAAGTGTTCTAAGTAAATAACTAGTTAGGAGGAGTGTACTTACTTATAGGAAGCCTGTAAAAGTGTTTAACGTCCAAGAACACTAGTGTGTGTTCTTGGTGTTCTTGGTGTTTTGAAGAACACTTGAAGATCTATGAAAAAGACAAGATTTAATGGATGAAATCATGTATAACTACTAGATGAAGTGTTATAACAACAAATCAAGAGAAGAAACACTTACATTTTTGGAACATTGGAAGAACTATGTTATGATACTTGAGAGAGAAAGTTGGGTGTTCTTGAGCTTGGAAGTGAGAAGTGGGGAAAATGAGGAGTAAACTCATGCCTTAAGCATGAGTTCATGGTCAAAGGGGAGTATACGGCCCAAACTCCTCATGTTTGGCCGTAAACACCTAATTAAGGTGTTATTTGTTTATTTGTTACACATCACTCCTAGAAGATACTTCCTTTTATTTGTTCGTTTGACGAATTTAAAATAAAAACACCCAAACGGACTTTAAACCGGCTAAAATCAATAGAGATGGATTTGACTATTAATTGAATTGCTTGGCTTTAGAGTTTGTACAAATGAAAATTTCGGGTTGTCACATCATCCCCCCGTTAGAGGGAATTTCGTCCCAAAATTAGAGTTCAAGCAACTAGGTTATTACAAATAACTAAGTAAAAAGATGAGGATATTTAAGTTTCATTTGATCCTCGCGCTCCCATGTGAATTCCGGTCCTCGTTTGGCGTTCCAGCGAACCTTCACAATCGGGATGCGGCTTTGTTTCGTTCGCTTGACCTCTCGGTCCATGATCTTTACAGGTTCTTCCACGAAGTTGAGGCTCTCGTTGACCTCGATCTCGTCGAGTGGGATTACAAGAGTCTCGTCTGATAGGCACTTTTTCAAGTTCGAGACGTGGAAGGTAGGATGTACGTTACTAAGCTCGTGGGGTAGATTAAGTTTGTATGCTACAGGGCCGATTCTAGCGAGAATCTCGAAAGGCCCTATGTATGTTGGATTTAGCTTTCCATGCTTTCCGAAGCGTATCAAGCCCTTCCAGGGTGAGACTTTCAAAAGGACTCGGTCTCCAACCTGGAATTCCAAAGGTTTCCTCCGTTTGTCTGCGTAGCTTTTCTGTCGGTCTCTAGAGGCTTTCAATCGTTCACGAATCTGAACGATCTTCTCTGTCGTTTCCCGAATGATCTCCGGACCTGTGAGAGTGATGTCAGGAACTCGTCCTTTAGCTAACTGGGTGGCACCCACCTCAGCCCAACACAGAGGGGATCTGCACTTTCGGCCATAGAGGGATTCAAATGGAGCAGCCTTTATGCTCGTGTGATAACTGTTGTTGTAGGAGAATTCAACAAGGGGTAGGTGGTTATCCCATGCCTTCCCAAAGTCGATCACACAGGCTCGCAACATATCTTCTAATGTTTGAATAGTCCTCTCACTTTGTCCGTCGGTCTGTGGATGGTAGGCCGTACTCATGTCTAGCCTCGTTCCTAGGGAGCTTTGTAATGACTGCCAGAACCTCGAAGTGAATTTACTATCCCTATCGGAGATAATAGATATAGGAACACCATGCAGTCGTACGATCTCCCGTATGTATGTTCTTGTGAGCTTCTCCATTTTGTCCGTTTCCTTGATGGGCAGGAAGTGTGCGGATTTGGTCAATCTGTCGACGATGACCCAAATGGTATCAGCCCACCCGTTGTCTTGGGTAGCTTGGTTATGAAGTCCATAGTGATCCGATCCCACTTCCATTCAGGTATCTCTGGTTGCTGAGGTAAACCTGATGGTTTCTGGTATTCGACCTTAACCTTTGCGCAAGTAAGGCATTTACTCACGAAGGTAGCAATTTCTGCTTTCATGTTAGGCCACCAGTACGACTTTTTTAAGATCCAGATACATCTTATCTGAACCCGGGTGGACGGAGTATCGAGTGTTGTGCGCTTCCTTCATGACCAAGTCTCTGAAGCCACCCTGTCTCGGTGTCCAGATTCGGTCCATGAGATATAAGGCTCCGTCACCCTTGACTTCCAAGTTCTTATCCATTCCTCGTAGAGATTCACCCGCCACATTTTCAGGTCTCAAGGCTTCGAGCTGAGCCTCTTTAATTTGTGCGGATAGATGCGAATGGATAGTCATTGTTAATGACTTGACTCTTCGACCAGAATATTCTTTCCGACTTAGGGCATCTGCTACTACATTGGCTTTACCCGGATGATAACGAATTTCGCATTCGTAGTCATTGAGTAGTTCGACCCACCGTCGTTGTCTCATATTGAGCTCCTTCTGGTTGAATATGTGTTGTAGGCTTTTGTGGTCTGTAAAGATAGTGCTCTTTGTACCATACAGGTAGTGTCTCCAGATTTTCAGGGCGAACACAACTGCTCCCAGTTCAAGATCGTGTGTGGTGTAGTTGACCTCGTGTGTCTTCAGCTGTCTTGAGGCGTAGGTGATGACCTTACCTCGTTGCATTAGAACATAGCCGAGCCCCTGGTTGGATGCATCACAGTATACCACGAAGTCGTCTATCCCTTCAGGGAGGGATAGTATCGGTGCGGTGCATAAACCTCGCTTCAGCATTTGGAACGCCTTCTCTTGTTTCTCTTCCCAGTCGAAGGCCACGCCTTTCTGGGTCAATGTCGTAAGAGGTTTCGCAATTCGAGAGAAGTTCTGTATGAACCTGCGGTAGTAGCCAGTGAGGCCTAGAAATTGGCGAATTTCCGTAGGCGTCTTCGGTGCTGACCAGTTCTCGATGGCTTTAATTTTGGAAGGGTCCACGTGGATTCCTTCTTCGCTAACCACGTGTCCTAAGAATTCGACTCTCCGGATCCAAAATTCGCATTTAGAGAACTTCGCATAAAGCTTCTCTGATCGTAATGTTCCTAGGACTTGTCGTAAATGATCGCTATGTTCCTCCTTACTTCGAGAGTAGATAAGTATGTCATCGATGAATACGATGACGAACTGATCCAAGTAAGGACGGCATACCCTATTCATTAAGTCCATGAATACTGCGGGCGCATTGGTCAATCCGAATGGCATCACTACAAACTCGTAGTGTCCGTAACGAGTTCGGAAGGCTGTCTTCGGAACATCCTCCTCAAGTACTCGTAACTGGTGACCTTAAATCAATCTTGGAAAAGTAGCTCGCCCCTTGCAGCTGGTCGAATAAATCGTCTATGCGAGGAAGAGGGTAACGATTCTTGATTGTAAGCTTGTTGAGTTCCCTGTAATCGATGCACATACGGGACGATCCGTCTTTCTTCTTTACGAACAAGACTGGTGCTCCCCAGGGTGAGAAGCTTGGTCTTATAAAGCCCTTGCTGAGCAGTTCGTTAAGTTGACCGGACAGTTCTTGCTTCTCAACAGGTGTTAGACGATAGGGCGATTTGGCTACGAGGTTCGCTCCTGGAATTAAGTCGATTCGGAACTCAACTTGACGTTGCGGGGGTAATCCTGGGAGTTCTTCCGGAAAGACGTTGGGAAAATCGCGTACTACGGGGAGGTCTTTTAGGTCTTTCATTTTCCGGTTTGTATCGACAACGTGCGCCAAGAATGCCCGATATTCCTTACGCAGGTACTTTTGGGCTTGAATACTTGAGATGATATGAAGGCTCGTACTGGGTTTGTCTCCGTAGATCAACAAGGTTTCGTTATTCGGTAGGTTCAGGCGGACTGCCTTTTCGAAGCACAGAATATCGGTACGATGGAGACTCAACCAGTCCATGCCCACAATGACATCGAAACTCTTGATCGATACGGGTATGAGATCGATTGGGAATGAACAGTTATCTAGATTAAGGGTACAACCTATGTAAATCTCGTTAGAACTCTCTGTCTTGCTGTTAGCCATTTCTACGATGAAGGTTTCTTTTAGTGTTTGCGGTGATTGTTTAAGTAAGTGTTTAAATTTTTGGTTTACGAAGCTCCTTTCTGCCCCACTATCGAATAGGATACAAGCATAAGAGTTATCGAGAAGGAACGTACCCGTGACTACTGTGGGGTCTGCCACGGCTTCATTGTGGCCAATAGCAAGTAGTCTTCCTGCTCCTCCTGCATTCCCAGCTTTTGGACAGTTTCTTTTGAAGTGCCCTGTCTCGCCGCACCCGTAGCAGGCCTGGCTCACTCCTGCACCGGGGACCTGCGTGATGAGTTTGGGTGGTGTTCTGCAAAACCGGGTGGTATGGCCCTTTAGGGGTGCAAACGAGCTGAGCCGAGCCCGAGCCTGGCCAGGCTCGGCTCGGACTCGTTTAAGTTATATGAGGCTCGAGCTCGAGCTCGAGCTCGGATCGATTCGAGCTTTCTTTTACTGATCTCGGCTCGAGCTCGTAAAGAGTTATATAAGCTCGGCTCGGGCTCGGGATCGACTCGTTTTTATCTGGGGTGCCTAAATAAGCTTAAGCTCGGCTCGAGCTCGTTAAAAAGCTCGCTTACTAATACCCTAAATTCATAATTCCGCTAATATGTTTTTATTTTAATATATATAAATAATAATAAATAATATTATATAAAGGCTCGTTTAGGCTCGCGAGCCTAATCGAGCTTTGTGACATAGGCTTGAGCTCGAGCTTGTTTAATAAACAAGCTTAATATTAAGCTCGGGCTCGTTTAAAATCGGTTTCGAGTCGAGCTCTTAACGATCCGATCTCGAGTAGGTCGCGAGTAGCTTGGCTCGTTTGCACCCATATGGCCCTTCCTGTCGCAATTAGTGCAGTGCATTTCCTGGCAGGGGCCGTTATGATGGAAGGAGCACTTGGTGCACTTGGGTAGGTTCCCTGCATATGGTTTGGCTGGTACTAGGGCAACGGGGGTGGTGGCAGCGTGGACAACCACCGTCTGTTGTTTCTTGGAAGAGGGTTGATTTGATCTGCCCTTCTTTCGGTCCCAACGCTTCCTTTTGTTGTCGGTCGCGTTGGTTGGTGCTGGGGCAGTAGTTGTGGTCGTTGTTGGAAAAGAAGGAACCTCATGATCGATGAGCCTTTGGGCCAATTCCTTGGCACTATCAAAGGTCGCAGGGTGTGATGCTAGGACGTTCCCTCGATATGGGGGTACCAGACCCCAGATGTATCTTTCAATTTTCTTGCTTTCGGTGGGGACCATGTTGGGACATAGGGTCACCAGGTCGCAGAACCTGGCTGTATAAGCCACTATGTCGGAACCCTTCATTTTGAGGTTCCACAGTTCCTCCTTGAGCTTCTGAATTTCGCCCCTCGGGCAGTACTCCCTTGTCATAAGGTCCTTTAGTGTATCCCAGCCCATGGCGTTAGCTGTTACCAGTGAGAGTGATTTGACATGGCCATTCCACCACGTCAGGGCCCTTTCGGTGAAGGTGCAAGCAACGAACTTTATCTTGTTTCCCTCAGGGCATGAGCACATCTCAAAGATTGCTTCTGTTCTTTCGATCCATTGGGACAGCGCAATGATCCCTCCGGTTCCGTTGAAGTATGTGGGTTTGCAGCTGATGAAATCTTTATAGGTGCACTCCCGTGCACATGGATGGATTTCACCATGGCTGGAGTTGGTGCCAGTCCCCGTTCCACTAACACCACCAGAGTTTACTTGGGCCATGGCGGCGGTCACAGCTGCGGTCACCGCTGCCTGAAACATCACCGCATCGAACTGCGGAGGAGGTGGTGGTGGTGGAGTTTGATTTGCAGGTCTGCCCCTGGTCAGACGAGGACGAGGCGGCATCTTTTACTGAAAGTGGATAGAGATGATGATAATAGTAAGAATCAATTGTAAGTATGATGAGAGTGTTTCATAGACTAAATCACCATAGTCTAACTATCAGATAGATGTATAACAATAGAGTAGGGAATCACAAAGGTAAAGACTTTCCCATAGATTAGATAACTGCCAATATTACTGGTATTAATGATGTAAAATGAGTTCGGGAAAAATGACCTAACAGTTGGTCTTACATCAAACCATAAGGGAAAATGTTGGCAGCTTAGAAGTCTAGTTGGAGTACTTTCCAAGTTAGAAATGTTTACAGACAAGTGCTCCATGGGGTACAGAAAAGAAAGGCTATTCCTTAATTAAAAAGTAAAGATGAGTCGACATCTTCTACCGGCGATGGGTATCGCTTGGGCGAACCCTAAGGTCTGTCAGTTGGCGTACAACTTCCTGAAGATGTCTCTCATGCGCCCTCTGACGCACTCGGAGTTCCATGACTTCGGCTCGGGATGCAGCCAGTTGTTGTTGTAGAGTCTCATTGGTTCTCCTGGTTCTTTCCATAGCCTCTTCGAGTTGGCGAATGCGGACCGTGTTAAGGCCAGAGTTGGCGTCAATTTGCACTACTCGGTCGATGGCTGCATGACCTTGTTCGGTGTTCCGAGCAATCCTACGGACCATGATGGGTAGGACTCAGTCAGCTGATCCCCCCTCTCTTAGATTGTAGAAACTTTGGTCCCCATTGTAAGGTAAGGGCTGACCCTGCTCATCACTCCAACGATTCAAGGTTGTTGCCCACAATGGAGTGGGACCTTGAAATGTCGGGCGGGGGTTGAGGTTTGGAATTTGACCTTCTTGGGGTAGGTTGTTGACCTCTGGTTCGGAGTCGGAGCCATCCGAAAAGCCTTCTGCGAGGTGATCATCCAAAGGGATTGGGTGATCATCTTCTGGCTCATCGTCAAGCCATCCACCAATGCCTTGGTTGGGATAATACGGATCGCCAGAGAGATGGAAACCAGCCATGCTATCTACGCGAGAATAGGGGGAAAAGAATAGTTAATAGACGCACGAATTAAGATAATTATAAGATGATCGTTATTAGTTAATTCAATACTTGCATAGTGCATACCCATTACATGTAACCAAAACAGGATAGACCTTCGAATAAATGACCCTAACTCTAAATCCACAATAAAACAAGGAACATGAAATAAAGCAAAGATCATAGATTCTAAGTCTATAGCGCCTTAGTCACATGTAACCTTAGAGTATCCACTTAGCAACTATGGCCCTACTAGTAACGACATTTTTAGTTCTCACATATGTAATTTATAGTAACACAGAATACTCCTATAGTATTCTGTTCTAATGTTCCCGTTGTAGTAGTGTTGGTAAGTTTTTAGACTTGTTGCAACACCCCAATCATTCCTAGGCACATGCTAGTCACTCCTCAGAAAATATAGTTCATCAGGCTATATCCCCTTAGGTTTGACTATATGTCTCTAAGCCTAATTGTGATGTTCAACAATCATAATACTTTTGTTCTGTTCTAGTATGATACTGACCCTGGTATGAATAGATGTATACTAGTCGTTTACCCGCGCTAAGCGACGGGTGCGAATAGCTTTTTCAAGAATTTGTTTTTAGAAACGATTAATACTTTTATGCAAATAGTTAACATCTAAACAATTATAAATTAGAGTCATGTTAACATAAACAAAATCAATACGAATTAAAAATAAAAAGTTCGGATAATTTACAAATATGCATGAAAACAATAGTAAATTCAACATGATAGAAGTTATTTATATCGCTACAGATTCATCGAGCTATTGTAAATTTTCTCTTTTTTCCATGAAATCGGCGATCAAAGACCAAATAGGCAACATTTTGTAGGCTAGAGTAATTTGATGTATTGCATGATCCGAACTCCGAAATTGTTGTTTAAAGTGATATTCAGTAACGCCTTAAGCCTGAGATAAAAATAAGTCGACTCCGTCAATCCTAAATAACTGATATTTTCATGGGAAATTAATACAAACCACACAATTGACGGCATTTAATTAACTACAAGACGTGTTTGTATTAGTTTATTTAAATTGAAATGTGATATTTTTCTTAGTAAATAATAGTCGTTACCCGCGCTAAGCGACCGGTGCGAATAGCTTTTTCAAAAATTTGTTTCTAGAAACGATTAATAATTTTGTACAAATAGTTAACGCCTAAACAATTATAAATAAGAGTCATCTTAACATAAACGAAATCAATACGAATTAAAAATAAAAAGTTAGGATAATTTACAAATATACATGAAAACAATAGTAAATTCAACATGATAGAAGTTATTTATATCGCCTACAGCTTCATCAAGCTATTGTAAAGTTTCTCTTTTTTCCATGAAATCGGCGATCAAAGACAAAATAGGCAAGATTTTGTAGGCTAGAGTAATTTGATGTATTGCATGATCCGAACTCCGAAATAGTTGTCTAAAGTGATATTCAGTAACGCCTTAAGCCTGAGATAAAAATAAGCCGACTCCGTCAATCCTAAATAACAAATATTTTCATGGGAAATTAATACAAACCACACCATTGACGACATTTAATTAACTCCAAGACGTGTTTGTATTAGCTTATTTAAACTGAAATGTGATATTTTTCTTAATAAATAATATTTTATAGCATTTTGAATTGGTAGTTTTTTTTTCCTATATGTTTAGTTAGAGGGAGGGTTGGAATATAGCATATTTTAGAGTTTTAGACTCTAAAACATCAATCAACGATGACTACATTTTGTTGATTCAATTTTTTTGGATTGGTGTGGATTTTAATAATAATAATAATAATAATACAAACAAAATATATTACAATTTCCGATGTACAATATTTTTAAATAAGATTCTTTAAAATATACCAGTGATATTTTTAATTAAATAACATGAATGATAAATCACGTATGGCTATAAACGCATTTTTTTTATAGAAAACACACATACAATCTCATTTAACTTCAAAAATTTTAATTTATTAAATATTATTATTTAGATCATTAAATAAATGAATGAAAGTGGGAAGTCTACAAAGAAGATTGTTGGTAGTTCGTACAACCTTTTTCCAAATAAAAGACTACAAGCATTTGTATTTTTCCAAATAAAAGACTACAAGCATTTGTATTTTTCCAAATAAAAGAAGCTGGACGATGAAAATACTACTACATGAAATATGATGTAAGTATACTTTTTGTTGGGTTACATCTCATAATACCAAGTAATATAAAAGATCAAGTAAAAACCTTTGGAAAGAAAACAAATAAGATAAATCAAGTAAAAACGTTTTTTTGCCATTTCCTTGCATATCCAGTTAATTTTTCTTATTGATAAAAGAATTTATGATCATCCGAATTTTTTTCAAACCTATATAACTCTACAAACTTGGTAGACAAAAATTGGTGGATTGTCATATGTCGTTTGACCATTATAATATAACTCAAGGAAATCTTATTATCTAACATGTCACATATTACATGCTTATAGAAACATCAAAATGTCAATTTCTATAGAAAAAAACCTACTTGAAAGAATACCATATAGTTCATAAATATAAGCATTTGATCATTCTAATATAACTTAGAGAAATCTTATTATCTAACATGTCACATATTTCACTCTTATAAAAACATCAAGATGACAATGTTTATAGAAAAAACCTATTTGAAACAACACCAGATGGTTTACAAATTATAATTTCTTTCATAAATACACTTCTAAAGTGAACAATTAAGATAAATGCACCAAGAAGCTTTTTTCCATGACCATCAGATGAGACCATGTATGTACTGAACTCATCATCAGATGAGACCATGTATGTTCTGAACTCATCATACAACAAAAAAGAAACAGATGGCACTTGTAGAAATAATATTACATTAAACTTTAGAATAAACACGATTCTATCAATAATTCAATAAACATGTACATTTCAGTTGGTCCCCACTTCAAATCTGTCGGTAAACCTATATACACCGAAAGAAACCATCAAACCGGAACCAGTGAAGATGTAAGAAATATTAAGCTTTCAGCATTTTGGATATCGGGTGCAGTAGAAAACTCACAAGCAAGAATAGTTGGTGGGGATTCATCGTTAACGGAAGGCGACGGGGTAATTGTTTCAGGAGTAAGTTTAGGTCTTCCTCAAGAAAGTGAAACTTGTTGGGTGGGTAGAAGGCAGACCTATGAGTTTAGAGCTGCAAGTCATTCTTATATAAAACAATGAGAAATAGATTTTGTGTTTGTAGGTTGTTGGTTTTCATCCGTTGATTCATGTTATCTATGCAAAGATGGATTTTCATCGGTTGGATAAAAAAACACATAAAATTAGGATTGCAATCCTTGTGAAGTGAGTTTAGTGGCCGGCATTTTGAGAAATCAAGCATGCACCTTTCCTCCAATCTTTTTGACTTCATGCATAGTCTGGTAATATACAAATCCAAAGCATAACCAAGCAAAAAAGGGTTGTACCTTATTCATTATAAATTGTTTTTAAGAGTTTTGAGGGTTGACTACTTAAATTTAAGAGTTTGACCATAAATGCATTATAAGGTATAAAGATAAAGATATACTTAGTTAAATATTTTATTATTTAAAAGTATAATTTCTTGGTCAGAGTGTTTTAATCCCGATGCGTTTATAGTTTGTATATCTTTTATGGGTTGATATACTCAATTCACTATAAACAATGCTCTGATACCAATCTGTCACACCTCAAAACCGGAACGGCGGAAACGTTCTGGGGTGGAGGACGTCATGTATAGTATCACAACAATGCATAATAGTAAAGAGAAGCAACAGCATCCATTGCATTAATATAATAATTATAATACAAGCGTGTTCTGTATAGTTTGTAAGACACCAAAAGTATGATCAAAATAAAAGATGAGTCTTGTATGTGCTCCATCTTCTCAAAAGCTTCATCTATACCTGTCTACTGATGACCTGAGAATACAAGTTATTTTGAAAGAGTTTATCAGCATAAAGCTGGTGAGTTCATAAGTATTTAGTGTCATTGCTTGTATGAAAATGTTTGTAACAACTTAATGTAGTAACTGATTTCAAATGTTTGTAAATAGTATACTCCCTAGAAAATCCTATATTTTCCAGTAAAAATGTAGTCTTCTACCAAGACCCGATTGTTTGTGTATTTGTTCCTTATATAGTGTAAGAGTTTTTCCTCAGTGAAACTATCATTATAAAAATATAGTTTATTTAAACGTGTATGTGACAAAATCATAGTGTAATGAAATACAGACTCCAGGTAGTACTAAATGTACAGTACACCTCGGGGAGTCTAAAGTAGTAACATGTAGACTCCAGGTGGTATTAAATGAACAATACGCCTCGAAAAGTCTATTTTTGCCTTTAATTCTTAATTGGCTAATTAAAGGTTTGAATGTGAACTCGTATGTAACCATGCTGATCGACGGCTGAATAACTGATGACCCTCCAGGTCATATGTAGTGAAGTAACATTCTGTCATCCCTTGGCCTTTCGGCTGGGACTGTAGCTAGCAGTCGGGATGTGGGAGTGTCTGTCCCGTATAGATCTATACACATAATGCCCGCTCTCCCTCCAGGAGACTCTGGTTACAAGGTGATAGCACAATAAAGTGTCGTATCGAGAAGTAGTATGTCACATTCTGTTTATAGTATTCAAATGTTTATGTAGTATGTCATAGTGTAGTAATGTTTTCTCTGTACTAGTGTATAGTATGTTCTCTTGTATAGTGTATAGCGTGTATTGACTCATAACTGTACTGGCTCTTGTATGAGCCGTTGTAATAGTAGTAGTGAGTAGTAAAACCTTAACTATACCTATTATAGTTAAATAGTAATGTGGTAGGTATGCCTTTGCTACACGAAGGTAATGAACTGAAGTGAAAGCTTTTATATCCAACACACACACACACACACACACACACATATATATATATATATATATATATATATATATATATATATATGATATATAACTAAGATTTCAACGACATTTGTGATGGGTTTTGAGCATTCTAACACTTCCTAAGTGTACATGCAACCCTAATAACCTTGGATCTATGTTTGTCTAATTATCATGCAAAGCTGAATTCCAAGGTTATATTCCTATCTAGTATACATGGGGAACAAATTTTAACTTGCATGAAAGATAGAATAAGTTACCTTTTTGTTGCTTATGATCCTTGAAACCTTGTGAGCCTAGCACCCGAAGTGTGATGCCTCAAATGCTTCACACAACACCAAATGCTTTTGGAATGACTTTAGAGAGAATACACACTTCTAAAATCGGCCTAGCCCTCTTGTTTCTTATGTGTAGCCAATTTTGGTGGAGAATGGGTTTCTTATATAATGTTGACACATCTAGGGTTACACCATGTAAACCCTAATGTGTCATGACTCTTCATTTCCATGACCCATGGGTTTGTAACTCCCATGGAGCATCCATGGAGCATCCTATGGGTGGAACCCAACTTGATAATCCATGGAGCCTCTTAGCCCACTATATAAGATATGGAAGATTTACATAATCTACCCATATATTTAATTAGTTATCTTTTGATCACTTAATTAATTCTAAATTAATTCTTGATCAAACTAATTAAATAATATTATTAATATATTAGAACTTATAATATATTAATAAACCATAAGTGTTATTTCTCTCATTTTAGTTTATCCAATTGCATGGTGCCATGCAACCCAAATGGACCATGCCGGGTCGGGTCAAGTACATACCAGAAATAGTTATGGACTTAGACACCTTATCCAACAGTCTCCCACTTGGATAAGTCTAATAACTATAACTGCAATACTTCAGGAACCGATCGGCAATCGTAGCTCTTTCAAGGTCTCTCGGAACTGAGAAGATGATGATACGCCATTTAAGATAAGTGATCATATAATCCTCTGTTCTAGATATCAGTCGGACAAATACATGGAACAATGTCTTACTTATTGTCCAGCAGTTTGTTTCCCGATTTCCGATTTGTTTGACAAAGAACTTAATTGAACACATCAACTTAGTTCTGACCGGGCCCGGTACATAGGTCAAAACAAAATCATCGAGGGGCCCAGATATCACCTTCTAATCCAAGAAGGAACAGATAAACTTCGACTCATATGTTTGTTCTACCACTCATTGAATTATACACAAAAGCACGTTTTATAACATCGAGTTACCAATGTGTTAACGTACAATCAATGCATAACCAACTCATAAGTAACAAATCATATCTCTAGGTTTGAAGACTTATATGATATTACCGTCTCACGATCACTCGAGATAAATTCCATGAAGTAATTCCAGTGAGCGTGGGTTGAGTCCAATGCTCAGAACTTATGAGCACTCATGAGTGTTGTAGCCATGTCCAACAACTTAGACCTCTGCAACCAATCATGACAGTCTTGATTCATACCTACTTCCGACATATGACCGACTGTGGAGGTTCGAATAATATGATATACCAAAAATAATTATTCTGGAAGTCAAAACATGCAAAAGAAATATAGTAAACGATCGACAAGAGATAGCAACACTTTACTCATAAATAAACCACCTTTTCTTCATCATCTAATGTCAATTACACTTTACAAATTTCAAGGTTATCTAACTACTAAATCTAATATCATCCTTCAGCCCTATGCTCCGAGCATGCTGGAGATGCTTAACCCGAGTCAGTCCCTTCGTGAGGCGATCTGCTGGATTCTCATCCGATGATACCCTCTTTGCCACGAGGAGTTCTTCTTCTATTCGATGTCTGATGAAATGGTATTTTCTGTCGATGTGTCTGGATCTCCCGTGATCCCTTGGTTCCTTCGCTAAGGCAACTGCACTTTCACTATCACAGAAAATTTCCATTGGCTCTTTAATAGCTGGTACAACTCCAAGGTCTCCAATGAAGTTCTTCAGCCATATCGCCTCCTTTGCTGCCTCGCTAGCTGCTATATACTCTGATTCGCAAGTTGAATCAGCCACTGTCTCTTGCTTGGAACTCTTCCAAGAAATTGCTCCTCCATTTAAGGTAAAGACCCAGCCTGACTGAGAGCGGAAATTATCCCTATCAGTCTGAAAGCTAGCATCACTATACCCTACAACTCTCAAGTCTTCACTCCTTCCGAGGGTAAGGACCCAGTCCTTAGTCCTCCGTAGGTACTTGAGGATATTCTTTACCGCAGTCCAGTGTGCCTTGTCAGGGTTCCCCTGATACCTGCTAACCATGCTCAAAGCAAAGGCTACATCAGGTCGAGTACACGTCATAGCATACATGATCGATCCTACAGCCGAAGCATAAGGTATTCGACTCATTTATGCTATCTCAGCCTCAGTACTAGGGCTTTGTGTCTTACTCAATCTGGCATTACTCTGGATGGGTAACTCTCCTTTCTTGGAGTCCTGCATGCCGAATCTCTTCAACACCTTATCCAAGTAAGTACTCTGACTAAGTCTAATTAGTCTTTTACTCCGGTCTCTCAAGATCCTTAACCCTAGAATATAGGCAGCTTCTCCTAGGTCCTTCATAGAGAAACACTTCCCAAGCCATGACTTAACTTCCTGCAGAGTTGGGATGTCATTTCCTATGAGTAGTATGTCATCCACATACAATACCAAAAAGCTAACTATACTCCCACTAGCCTTGACATATACACAAGATTCATCTTCACTCCTAGAAAAGCCAAATTCCTTGACTTTCTCATCAAAGCAAAGATTCCATCTGCGAGGTGCTTGCTTTAACCCATAAATGGATTTCTCAAGCTTACACACTCTATTAGGGTACTCTGTATTGAGAAAACCCTCTGGCTGACTCATGTAAACATCCTCATCCCACTTTCCATTAAGGAAAGCGGTTTTGACATCCATTTGCCATATTTCATAGTCATGAAATGCGGCTATGGCTAACAGAACCCTAATAGACTTAATCTTGGCCACTGGAGAAAAGGTCTCATCATAATCAACTCCCGGAGTTTGTGAGAAACTCTTTGCAACCAGTCGTGCCTTATAAGTGTGTACATTACCATCCATGTCGGTCTTCTTCTTGAAGATCCATTTGCACCCTACAGTCTTACGACCTGGTACATTCTCAACCAAGTTCCAAACTTGATTGTCATACATGGATTGTATCTCGCTGTCCATTGCCTCTTTCCACTTGGCTGACTCAGGGCCTGCCATGGCTTCCGCGTAACTGTTAGGTTCATCCAGACCTATCAGTGTCTCATCACTGATAAGTGTATCACCTTCCGCAGTAATATGGAATCCATAGTAATGCTCAGGTGCATTCCTAACCCTTGTGGAACGCCTCAGAGGTACAGACTTGTCAATTGGCTCAACAGAAGTTTCCTCCTCAAGTTGAGTGCTAGGGTTTGAAGTTCCTTCACCACTTGACTCTTGAATTTCTTCAAGGTCAACTTGCCTCCCACTGTCTCCTTGGCTTATGAACTCTCTCTCTCGAAAGAAAGCCCTCCTAGCTACAAAGACCACATTCTCACTAGGTCTGTAGAAGAGGTAACCAAAGGATTTCTGTGGGTAGCCGATGAAAATACACCTCTCACTTCGAGGTTTGAGCTTATCATGAGTCTCGCGTCTCACGAAAGCCTCGCAACCCCAAATCTTAATGTGGTCTAGTTTGGGTACTTTACCAGTCCACATCTCATGAGGAGTTTTGGCAACTTTCTTTGTGGGAACTAGATTTAGGATATGGGCGGCAGTCTCTAAGGCATACCCCCAAAATGAGATTGGTAGCGAAGCTCGACTCATCATGGAACGAACCATATCCAACAAGGTTCGATTACGCCTCTCAGCTACACCATTCAACTGCGGTGTCCTGGGAGGTGTCAATTGTGAGACAATCCCACATTCCCTAAGATAGTCGAGGAACTCTGAACTAAGATACTCACCACCTCGATCGGATCGAAGCATCTTAATGTTCCTTCCCAATTGATTCTCGACTTCCTGTTTAAACTCTTTAAACCTCTCAAAAGTCTCTGACTTATGCTTGATTAAGTAGACATATCCATAACTACTGTAATCATCAGTAAAAGTCAAATAATAACGATTAGCATCCCTTGTGGCATGTTTGAAGGGCCCACACACATCCGTGTGTATAAGATCCAACAAACCTTCACCCCTCTCACAAGAATCTGTGAAGGGTGACTTTGTCATTTTTCCAAGTAAGCATGATTCGCAACTATCATCTGACTTTAGGTCAAATGACTCCAAGACTCCATCCTTTTGGAGTTGGCCTATGCGTTTCTTGCTTATATGTCCAAGACGACAATGCCATAATGATGCTTTATCCAAGTTATTATCATTAACAGAATCAATACACAATACATTATTTCCTAAGTTATCAACCACAGATACAGTTTCATACACACCATCACAAGGTAATGCTTTAAAATAAAGAACATTATTAAAGAAAGCAATAATCGAACCAACTTCATTATCAAATGAAAAGGTGAAACCTTGTTTATACAATGCATGAAAGGAAATAATATTTCTTGCCATTTCTGGCGAATAACAACATTTATTCAAATCTAAACTAAACCCACTACTTAGCGATAAAGTATAAACTCCAATCTTGGTGACAGGTAAAGCTTTCCTATTCCCCATGATTAAGTTTATTCTTCCATGCTCCACACTCTCACTTCTTCTTAGTCCCTGCAAATCAGAACAGATATGAATACCACAACCGGTATCAAGGACCCAAGAGTTAGAATGGGGTGAGTTATTAGATAAGATAGTGTAAATACCTGCATGGTTGGGTTTAACTTTCCCATCCTTCACATCTTGCTGGTACTTTGGGCAGTTCCGATTCCAATGTGACTTTTCATGGCAATAGAAGCATTCAGCATCTTTAGGGTCAGAAGAAGGAGTGACAAAACCTTTCTTGGTTCCACTTGAAGAAGAGCCATCAAGGGTCCTAGCCTTGGTACCCTTCGAAGAGGTCTTCCTCTTCTTCCCTCTACCTTTCCCGATTGCCAAAACCGGGGCAGAGTTTGGAGTAGGAGTGTTAACAACCGACTTACCCTTAAGACCTGTTTCTGCGGTCTTGAGGAGTCCCTGAAGTTTGCTGAGTGTGACCTCTTCCTTATTCATGTGATATGTCATGCGGAATTGATCATAGCACGATGGTAAGGAGTGCAAAATGATATCTATTGCAAGCTCCTCAGGGAAGTTCACATTAAGCTTCAGCAACCGATCCACATACCTTTGCATTTTCTGCATGTTGCTCGTGACAGATTCCCTGTCCTTCATCATGGTTGTTATAATAGAGCATATGATTTCATACCTCTCTTGTCGTGCACTTTGATGGTATCTTTCCATCAGATCTTGGTGCATTTCAAAAGGGTAGAAGTCCTCATAGGACTTTTGGAGTTCTGCTGTCATAGTGGCCAACATGATGCATGCCACTTTTGTAGCATCCCTTTCATGTGCCTGGAAGTCAGCGATCTCCTGGGGAGTTGCAGTGGTCTCATCAATCTCCTTAAGCTCCTTGTCAAGGACATATTCTTTGTCCTCGTAGCGGGTAATCATCCTGATGTTTCTGATCCATTCATTGAAGTTGGATCCATCAAAAGTGACTTTCCCACACAAGTTCATAAGGGTAAAGGAGCCATTAGGATTAGAACCAGAAGCAGCATTGTTTGAAGACATCTGAAAGAAGAGAACAAGATTAGTTTAGATATTAA
Source organism: Lactuca virosa (assembly GCF_052849685.1). Taxonomy (NCBI): domain Eukaryota; kingdom Viridiplantae; phylum Streptophyta; class Magnoliopsida; order Asterales; family Asteraceae; genus Lactuca; species Lactuca virosa. The sequence continues at coordinate 260,043,231 of NC_136434.1, forward strand.
GAGAGTCCTTAATAAAACACCCAAATGTAATATTAAGGCTAGGATCCAATCACAATATATTATAACTTAGAAGAGGTATGCCGTAATCCAAGCTATAACATATTTGAAAGGTAGGTGAATGACGATTCACCAATTTCCACCATGAAAAACGAAATATAAATATTAGGTTTTTAATTGGTTCTTAGAAATTCCTAGATTCTTTTGAGATTCAATGAACTTTTCAAAGGCATGTTTCAATCTCGAGTGTGCCCTCCAAGTTTTGTGACTGGGATACCGAGGATCACAAAACGAGGTGTGAAGTAACCATGCAAATCACTTGGTACCCTCAAGGTTTATCACTCAATCGATGTGCCGGTAAACCACACATGCTCCACCGATGCTATGGTAAACCTTAAGTCACCCCTTACCTACCTTGTTAAGTCCAAGTTAGTGTGCCGGTTAACCACACACGCTCCACCAACGACTTAAACAAAGTGTAAAGTGTAATTTCATGGATTAGCACCTTATTCACATTTTCCTAAAGTAACTAAGATTGGGAATTTAATAAAAGCATTTAGTTACTTTATAATATTCATCATACTTTTAATGAGAATTTATAAGTCCTTGTCTTACCCGTTCGGCTAACGACCCTCCACCGATCAAGGAAGCGGTGGGTGAGAGTGGACACCCATTAAGTTGCCATTTTATAGGCAACAACCTTATACCCCCCTTATAGACCGACTTCGTGAATGAGGCGTACTAGCGGTAAGACGACTTGACGTTATACATATATATATTAGTAACTTATAATATTATAAAGTATAAGGGTTGAATTTTAACTTTTAAAATTCTAAGGGTTGGAACTAAAGTTTTAATCAAGACTTTACATGTTCCAAAACTTGAGGGCAAGTTTTGTAAACTTCCAAAACTTTTCATTTCTTATAACTTATGAATTAATTGAGTAATAAAAATGAAGACTCTTCATTTTTATAACTCTTGTGTTCTTTTAATGGCTTTAATAAAAGTGAGACTTTTGGTTTTCCATAACTTGAGGACAAGTTATGGACTCCATTAAAACACATTATGATCATGAATTAAACTACCATGAAGGTTACAAACAATTCCTATGATCATCTAATCTTTATAAGTTCAAGAACATGAATATGAACACTTTCAAGAATAAAAAATTACACTTAAAAAAAAACTTGTAATTTTAATAATTGCCATTGTAAATGGATTAGCATAAACATTACACCATCTAAAACAAGCTTTAAAACATCAAAACAGTTCAGGGAAATGTTTCTAGTCCATTTCCAGCAACAAATGTGCAAACTTTCATACGAGCAGAAAATAGAAAAACGATTTTTTTCCAAGCTGTTTGCACACACAAAAAAAAACAACAAACGAACCTGGCTCTGATACCACTGATGGGTTTTGAGCATTCTAACACTTCCTAAGTGTACATGCAACCCTAATAACCTTGGATCTATGTTTGTCTAATTATCATGCAAAGTTGAATTCCAAGGTTATATTCCTATCTAGCATACATGGGGAACAAATTTTAACTTGCATGAAAGATAGAATAACTTACCTTGTTGTTGCTTATGATCCTTGAAACCTTGTGAGCCTAGCACCCCAAGTGTGATGCCTCAAATGCTTCACACAACACCAAATGCTTTTGGAATGCTTTTGTTTCTTATGTGTAGCCAATTTTGGTGGAGAATGGGTTTCTTATATAATGTTGACACATCTAGGGTTACACCATGTAAACCCTAATGTGTCATGACTCTTCATTTCCATGACCCATGGGTTTGTAACTCCCATGGAGCATCCATGGAGCATCCTATGGGTGGAACCCAACTTGATAATCCATGGAGCCTCTTAGCCCACTATATAAGATATGGAAGATTTACATAATCTACCCATATATTTAATTAGTTATCTTTTGATCACTTAATTAATTCTAAATTAATTCTTGATCAAACTAATTAAATAATATTATTAATATATTAGAACTTATAATATATTAATAAACCATAAGTGTTATTTCTCTCATTTTAGTTTATCCAATTGCATGGTGCCATGCAACCCAAATGGACCATGCCGGGTCGGGTCAAGTACATACCAGAAATAGTTATGGACTTAGACACCTTATCCAACAGTCTCCCACTTGGATAAGTCTAATAACTATAACTGCAATACTTCAGGAACCGATCGGCAATCGTAGCTCTTTCAAGGTCTCTCGGAACTGAGAAGATGATGATACGCCATTTAAGATAAGTGATCATATAATCCTCTGTTCTAGATATCAGTCGGACAAATACATGGAACAATGTCTTACTTATTGTCCAGCAGTTTGTTTCCCGATTTCCGATTTGTTTGACAAAGAACTTAATTGAACACATCAACTTAGTTCTGACCGGGCCCGGTACATAGGTCAAAACAAAATCATCGAGGGGCCCAGATATCACCTTCTAATCCAAGAAGGAACAGATAAACTTCGACTCATATGTTTGTTCTACCACTCATTGAATTATACACAAAAGCACGTTTTATAACATCGAGTTACCAATGCGTTAACGTACAATCAATGCATAACCAACTCATAAGTAACAAATCATATCTCTAGGTTTGAAGACTTATATGATATTACCGTCTCACGATCACTCGAGATAAATTCCATGAAGTAATTCCAGTGAGCGTGGGTTGAGTCCAATGCTCAGAACTTATGAGCACTCATGAGTGTTGTAGCCATGTCCAACAACTTAGACCTCTGCAACCAATCATGACAGTCTTGATTCATACCTACTTCCGACATATGACCGACTGTGGAGGTTCGAATAATATGATATACCAAAAATAATTATTCTGGAAGTCAAAACATGCAAAAGAAATATAGTAAACGATCGACAAGAGATAGCAACACTTTACTCATAAATAAACCACCTTTTCTTCATCATCTAATGTCAATTACACTTTACAAATTTCAAGGTTATCTAACTACTAAATCTAATATCATCCTTCAGCCCTATGCTCCGAGCATGCTGGAGATGCTTAACCCGAGTCAGTCCCTTCGTGAGGGGATCTGCTGGATTCTTATCCGATGATACCCTCTTTGCCACGAGGAGTTCTTCTTCTATTCGATGTCTGATGAAATGGTATTTTCTGTCGATGTGTCTGGATCTCCCGTGATCCCTTGGTTCCTTCGCTAAGGCAACTGCACTTTCACTATCACAGAAAATTTCCATTGGCTCTTTAATAGCTGGTACAACTCCAAGGTCTCCAATGAAGTTCTTCAGCCATATCGCCTCCTTTGCTGCCTCGCTAGCTGCTATATACTCTGATTCGCAAGTTGAATCAGCCACTGTCTCTTGCTTGGAACTCTTCCAAGAAATTGCTCCTTCATTTAAGGTAAAGACCCAGCCTGACTGAGAGCGGAAATTATCCCTATCAGTCTGAAAGCTAGCATCACTATACCCTACAACTCTCAAGTCTTCACTCCTTCCGAGGGTAAGGACCCAGTCCTTAGTCCTCCGTAGGTACTTGAGGATATTCTTTACCGCAGTCCAGTGTGCCTTGTCAGGGTTCCCCTGATACCTGCTAACCATGCTCAAAGCAAAGGCTACATCAGGTCGAGTACACGTCATAGCATACATGATCGATCCTACAGCCGAAGCATAAGGTATTCGACTCATTTATGCTATCTCAGCCTCAGTACTAGGGCTTTGTGTCTTACTCAATCTGGCATTACTCTGGATGGGTAACTCTCCTTTCTTGGAGTCCTGCATGCCGAATCTCTTCAACACCTTATCCAAGTAAGTAGTCTGACTAAGTCTAATTAGTCTTTTACTCCGGTCTCTCAAGATCCTTATCCCTAGAATATAGGCAGCTTCTCCTAGGTCCTTCATAGAGAAACACTTCCCAAGCCATGACTTAACTTCCTGCAGAGTTGGGATGTCATTTCCTATGAGTAGTATGTCATCCACATACAATACCAAAAAGCTAACTATACTCCCACTAGCCTTGACATATACACAAGATTCATCTTCACTCCTAGAAAAGCCAAATTCCTTGACTTTCTCATCAAAGCAAAGATTCCATCTGCGAGGTGCTTGCTTTAACCCATAAATGGATTTCTCAAGCTTACACACTCTATTAGGGTACTCTGTGTTGAGAAAACTCTCTGGCTGACTCATGTAAACATCCTCATCCAACTTTCCATTAAGGAAAGCGGTTTTGACATCCATTTGCCATATTTCATAGTCATGAAATGCGGCTATGGCTAACAGAACCCTAATAGACTTAATCTTGGCCACTGGAGAAAAGGTCTCATCATAATCAACTCCCGAAGTTTGTGAGAAACTCTTTGCAACCAGTCGTGCCTTATAAGTGTGTACATTACCATCCATGTCGGTCTTCTTCTTGAAGATCCATTTGCACCCTACAGTCTTACGACCTGGTACATTCTCAACCAAGTTCCAAACTTGATTGTCATACATGGATTGTATCTCGCTGTCCATTGCCTCTTTCCACTTGGCTGACTCAGGGCCTGCCATGGCTTCCGCGTAACTGTTAGGTTCATCCAGACCTATCAGTGTCTCATCACTGATAAGTGTATCACCTTCCGCAGTAATATGGAATCCATAGTAATGCTCAGGTGCATTCCTAACCCTTGTGGAACGCCTCAGAGGTACAGACTTGTCAATTGGCTCAACAGAAGTTTCCTCCTCAAGTTGAGTGCTAGGGTTTGAAGTTCCTTCACCACTTGACTCTTGAATTTCTTCAAGGTCAACTTGCCTCCCACTGTCTCCTTGGCTTATGAACTCTCTCTCTCGAAAGAAAGCCCTCCTAGCTACAAAGACCACATTCTCACTAGGTCTGTAGAAGAGGTAACCAAAGGATTTCTGTGGGTAGCCGATGAAAATACACCTCTCACTTCGAGGTTTGAGCTTATCATGAGTCTCGCGTCTCACGAAAGCCTCGCAACCCCAAATCTTAATGTGGTCTAGTTTGGGTACTTTACCAGTCCACATCTCATGAGGAGTTTTGGCAACTTTCTTTGTGGGAACTAGATTTAGGATATGGGCGGCAGTCTCTAAGGCATACCCCCAAAATGAGATTGGTAGCGAAGCTCGACTCATCATGGAACGAACCATATCCAACAAGGTTCGATTACGCCTCTCAGCTACACCATTCAACTGCGGTGTCCTGGGAGGTGTCAATTGTGAGACAATCCCACATTCCCTAAGATAGTCGAGGAACTCTGAACTAAGATACTCACCACCTCGATCGGATCGAAGCATCTTAATGTTCCTTCCCAATTGATTCTCGACTTCCTGTTTAAACTCTTTAAACCTCTCAAAAGTCTCTGACTTATGCTTGATTAAGTAGACATATCCATATCTACTGTAATCATCAGTAAAAGTCAAATAATAACGATTAGCATCCCTTGTGGCATGTTTGAAGGGCCCCCCCACACATCCGTGTGTATAAGATCCAACAAACCTTCACCCCTCTCACAAGAATCTGTGAAGGGTGACTTTGTCATTTTTCCAAGTAAGCATGATTCGCAACTATCATCTGACTTTAGGTCAAATGACTCCAAGACTCCATCCTTTTGGAGTTGGCCTATGCGTTTCTTGCTTATATGTCCAAGACGACAATGCCATAATGATGCTTTATCCAAGTTATTATCATTAACAGAATCAATACACAATACATTATTTCCTAAGTTATCAACCACAGATACAGTTTCATACACACCATCACAAGGTAATGCTTTAAAATAAAGAACATTATTAAAGAAAGCAATAATCGAACCAACTTCATTATCAAATGAAAAGGTGAAACCTTGTTTATACAATGCATGAAAGGAAATAATATTTCTTGCCATTTCTGGCGAATAACAACATTTATTCAAATCTAAACTAAACCCACTACTTAGCGATAAAGTATAAACTCCAATCTTGGTGACAGGTAAAGCTTTCCTATTCCCCATGATTAAGTTTATTCTTCCATGCTCCACACTCTCACTTCTTCTTAGTCCCTGCAAATCAGAACAGATATGAATACCACAACCGGTATCAAGGACCCAAGAGTTAGAATGGGGTGAGTTATTAGATAAGATAGTGTAAATACCTGCATGGTTGGGTTTAACTTTCCCATCCTTCACATCTTGCTGGTACTTTGGGCAGTTCCGATTCCAATGTGACTTTTCATGGCAATAGAAGCATTCAGCATCTTTAGGGTCAGAAGAAGGAGTGACAAAACCTTTCTTGGTTCCACTTGAAGAAGAGCCATCAAGGGTCCTAGCCTTGGTACCCTTCGAAGAGGTCTTCCTCTTCTTCCCTCTACCTTTCCCGATTGCCAAAACCGGGGCAGAGTTTGGAGTAGGAGTGTTAACAACCGACTTACCCTTAAGACCTGTTTCTGCGGTCTTGAGGAGTCCCTGAAGTTTGCTGAGTGTGACCTCTTCCTTATTCATGTGATATGTCATGCGGAATTGATCATAGCACGATGGTAAGGAGTGCAAAATGATATCTATTGCAAGCTCCTCAGGGAAGTTCACATTAAGCTTCAGCAACCGATCCACATACCTTTGCATTTTCTGCATGTTGCTCGTGACAGATTCCCTGTCCTTCATCATGGTTGTTATAATAGAGCATATGATTTCATACCTCTCTTGTCGTGCACTTTGATGGTATCTTTCCATCAGATCTTGGTGCATTTCAAAAGGGTAGAAGTCCTCATAGGACTTTTGGAGTTCTGCTGTCATAGTGGCCAACATGATGCATGCCACTTTTGTAGCATCCCTTTCATGTGCCTGGAAGTCAGCGATCTCCTGGGGAGTTGCAGTGGTCTCATCAATCTCCTTAAGCTCCTTGTCAAGGACATATTCTTTGTCCTCGTAGCGGGTAATCATCCTGATGTTTCTGATCCATTCATTGAAGTTGGATCCATCAAAAGTGACTTTCCCACACAAGTTCATAAGGGTAAAGGAGCCATTAGGATTAGAACCAGAAGCAGCATTGTTTGAAGACATCTGAAAGAAGAGAACAAGATTAGTTTAGATATTAAGAGAGTCCTTAATAAAACACCCAAATGTAATATTAAGGCTAGGATCCAATCACAATATATTATAACTTAGAAGAGGTATGCCGTAATCCAAGCTATAACATATTTGAAAGGTAGGTGAATGACGATTCACCAATTTCCACCATGAAAAACGAAATATAAATATTAGGTTTTTAATTGGTTCTTAGAAATTCCTAGATTCTTTTGAGATTCAATGAACTTTTCAAAGGCATGTTTCAATCTCGAGTGTGCCCTCCAAGTTTTGTGACTGGGATACCGAGGATCACAAAACGAGGTGTGAAGTAACCATGCAAATCACTTGGTACCCTCAAGGTTTATCACTCAATCGATGTGCCGGTAAACCACACATGCTCCACCGATGCTATGGTAAACCTTAAGTCACCCCTTACCTACCTTGTTAAGTCCAAGTTAGTGTGCCGGTTAACCACACACGCTCCACCAACGACTTAAACAAAGTGTAAAGTGTAATTTCATGGATTAGCACCTTATTCACATTTTCCTAAAGTAACTAAGATTGGGAATTTAATAAAAGCATTTAGTTACTTTATAATATTCATCATACTTTTAATGAGAATTTATAAGTCCTTGTCTTACCCGTTCGGCTAACGACCCTCCACCGATCAAGGAAGCGGTGGGCGAGAGTGGACACCCATTAAGTTGCCATTTTATAGGCAACAACCTTATACCCCCCTTATAGACCGACTTCGTGAATGAGGCGTACTAGCGGTAAGACGACTTGACGTTATACATATATATATTAGTAACTTATAATATTATAAAGTATAAGGGTTGAATTTTAACTTTTAAAATTCTAAGGGTTGGAACTAAAGTTTTAATCAAGACTTTACATGTTCCAAAACTTGAGGGCAAGTTTTGTAAACTTCCAAAACTTTTCATTTCTTATAACTTATGAATTAATTGAGTAATAAAAATGAAGACTCTTCATTTTTATAACTCTTGTGTTCTTTTAATGGCTTTAATAAAAGTGAGACTTTTGGTTTTCCATAACTTGAGGACAAGTTATGGACTCCATTAAAACACATTATGATCATGAATTAAACTACCATGAAGGTTACAAACAATTCCTATGATCATCTAATCTTTATAAGTTCAAGAACATGAATATGAACACTTTCAAGAATAAAAAATTACACTTAAAAAAAAAACTTGTAATTTTAATAATTGCCATTGTAAATGGATTAGCATAAACATTACACCATCTAAAACAAGCTTTAAAACATCAAAACAGTTCAGGGTAATGTTTCTAGTCCATTTCCAGCAACAAATGTGCAAACTTTCATACGAGCAGAAAATAGAAAAACGATTTTTTTCCAAGCTGTTTGAACACACAAAAAAAACAACAAACGAACCTGGCTCTGATACCACTGATGGGTTTTGAGCATTCTAACACTTCCTAAGTGTACATGCAACCCTAATAACCTTGGATCTATGTTTGTCTAATTATCATGCAAAGTTGAATTCCAAGGTTATATTCCTATCTAGCATACATGGGGAACAAATTTTAACTTGCATGAAAGATAGAATAACTTACCTTGTTGTTGCTTATGATCCTTGAAACCTTGTGAGCCTAGCACCCCAAGTGTGATGCCTCAAATGCTTCACACAACACCAAATGCTTTTGGAATGACTTTAGAGAGAATACACACTTCTAAAATCGGCCTAGCCCTCTTGTTTCTTATGTGTAGCCAATTTTGGTGGAGAATGGGTTTCTTATATAGTGTTGACACATCTAGGGTTACACCATGTAAGCCCTAATGTGTCATGACTCTTCATTTCCATGACCCATGGGTTTGTAACTCCCATGGAGCATCCATGGAGCATCCTATGGGTGGAACCCAACTTGATAATCCATGGAGCCTCTTAGCCCACTATATAAGATATGGAAGATTTACATAATCTACCCATATATTTAATTAATTATCTTTTGATCACTTAATTAATTCTAAATTAATTCTTGATCAAACTAATTAAATACTATTATTAATATATTAGAACTTATAATATATTAATAAACCATAAGTGTTATTTCTCTCATTTTAGTTTATCCAATTGCATGGTGCCATGCAACCCAAATGGACCATGCCGGGTCGGGTCAAGTACATACCAGAAATAGTTATGGACTTAGACACCTTATCCAACAATTTGGACAAATAACAGGATACCCTAAGTCAAGAACCAAACAAGGAACAGGAAATAAGATGAGCTATCAGTCCTAAGTCCTTCAAGTCTTACTTATATAAATATATTAGTGTAGATATGAGTTCGAAAACAATGCAAGTTTAAAAGAGTTTGGAAACAGTTTTAGTATCTAAAAGTTTAATAAAAGGTTTTAAAACGCTTGAAAACCATAATTTTGATAGTAACTTGAAAGTAGTAGTAAATCTTTCTGTTTGTTCTAGTCATTAATCACATGTGATTAAAGCAATAACTAGAATATTTCAACTTGTATCCCCCCCCCATAAAAGCATTTAAAATCATTTCAAAGGTTGATTAAGGGGTATGAACTCACCTGCAGTGAGTGGTTTGGATGGAAGTGCCGGATAGGATGCTAAGTGTCAAGTGGAGACTTGAACACACACACAGATCCTATTTAACATGTAATGACATGTATATGTATCTAATTAGTCATTTAACAACTAATTAATCAAGTAAGGACACTCTAAAACATGGATAACGCTTTGATTCAAGTGTTAGGAGTATCTAGGGGTTGCATCTAAAGAGAGTATGGCCTCACATTGGAGTTTACTTCCCATATGGTAACACCACCTGTGTTTACGGTTTATGGTCATTTACCCCATGAGTTTACGGCCGTAAACTCATGGTAATTAGTACCATTGTGTGTTTTAGGGTCTTATAAGTCAAGGTTAAGCATCCTATAGTCAAGTTCAAGCCTTAGGAAGTCATGGTGGCACAATGGCACCATTTTATAGAGTTTACGGCCCATGGACCATTCCTCATGAGTTTACGGCCATAAACTCTATGTGTTCTTGATCTTTTTGATGTTTAAGGTCCTAAACACTTCAAGGAAGTGATCTAGACTAGTATCCAAGGCCAAGGAAGGGACTAGGGCTCATATGGCCCCCTTATTAGGGTTTACGGTTCATGGACCAGCTCCCATGGAGTTTACGGTTTTTGGGTTTACGGTCCAAGTGGGTTTACGGCCGTAAACCCATGGTAACTCCTACCATTTCGTGGTTCAAGGTCTTTAGCTCATGCATGCAAGGTTCTAGTCCATTATCCAAACCCTAGAAGGTAATGGTGGCACTTATGCACCACCTTATGGTGTTTACGGTCCAAGGAGATTGCCTTGGCCGTAAACCCATGTGTTCTTGGGGGATTCTTGGTGTTTTTCCATGGTGTTTTGAAGAACACTTGAAGATTTATGAAAAAGACAAGATTTCATGGATGAAATCATGTATAACTACTAGATGAAGTGTTATAACAACAAATCAAGAGAAGAAACACTTACATTTTTGGAAGATTGGAAGAACTATGTTATGATACTTGAGAGAGAAAGTTGGGTGTTCTTGAGCTTGGAAGTGAGAAGTGGGGAAAATGAGGAGTAAACTCATGCCTTAAGCATGAGTTCATGGTCAAAGGGGAGTTTACGGCCCAAACTCCTCATGTTTGGCCATAAACACCTAATTAAGGTGTTATTTGTTTATTTGTTACACATCACTCCTAGAAGATACTTCCTTTTATTTGTTCGTTTGACGAATTTAAAATAAAAACACCCAAACGGACTTTAAACCGGCTAAAATCAATAGAGATGGATTTAACTATTAATTGAAGTGCTTGGCTTTAGAGTTTGTACAAATTAAAATTTCGGGTTGTCACAACTTATATTTAATTGGAAAATTATTATTTTATGGAAATAATATTTTACTAATTGGGAATTTATTATTTGTGGAAATAATATTTATTGGAGAAATAATAACTTATGAAATATATCATAAAGCATGATTATTTATAAGTTATATTTATATCTTAATGAACTAGTTCAATTTATATAAAAGATAGTTTTATATAAAATAAGGTATTTATATATGAATAGTTATATATATATATATATATATATATATATATATATATATATATATGTATGCATATATATATATATATATATATATATATATATATATATATATATATATATGTATGCATATATACATATATATATATATATATATATATATATATATATATATATATATATATATATATATATATATATATATATATTGTTTAATGAATTCATGCCATGCTTGGAACAAAGTTGTCCATGCTTTTGCTTTATGGTCTCCTTTCACTTTTTGGTCATTATATAAGAAAAGGGCATGGAAGGCATTTGAAAGTGTTGGCTCTCCCTTCTCCTCCATTCTCTTGCATTTGATGTTAGACAAAGCCCCTTTGTTGCTTCGCCTTTGAACATATATTTGGTATATATTTCAAAGGCTTATAAACAACAAATCACAAGTGTATACTAGCATATTTTGATGGTTCTACTCTTGCTTGGTGGATCCTTGTAGAGAACTCTTGTTTTAGAGTTTCATGCCACACTTCATCAACTTCTAACCTCCTTTGAGGATCAAAGTCTTCAAAGGTTGTTATGCTATCCCTTCTATGGTTGTTTTAATCTTCTAACTCTTGCAAAATGATCATTGATGGGTAAAATAGTTTTAATTTTATTCAACAGTTTTAAAGCTTCCGTTGTCAATTTTACCGGTTGTGAAACCGGATTTTTGAATAAAAACCCAACATAGATATCTTCTAGTAGATGTCTATTAAGAAAAGTGGTCTTTCTTGAAATATATTTGCTATATCTTATATTAAGAATAATATCAATGTTGATCAGATCATAGCTACTTGTGAAAAAAAAGTTTCATCATAGTCAATGTCATGAGTATGATGAGGACCATAGTCAATGACAAGTATAAGAAAATCCTTTTATAACAAGTCTTACTTTAACTGTGTATAGTTATCCATGTAATGTATTCTTTATAGAAGAATCACTTACTCCTTCTAGCTTGGCTATAGGGAGGAAGGTTAATCAAGACCATACTTGATTATTATATGTGGATTAAATCTCATGTTCACGACTCTAATTCATTTACCAGATTCAAGATCTGACATAGCATCCTGGTATTTGATAGATTTGCCATTAACCATTAATATAGCTCATCAATGAGAGATTCCCCATTTCTCAAGTAAAAAATGAGTTCTACTACTAATACTAACAATTTGTGTTTGTGAATAGCTATTATTCAAGTTTAACAATCCCTTGTTAAAACTAGTGCCAACTGTTACTACATCAGGTTATGGTTCTTGAGCTGCTTCAAGTTCCATGTACTTCCCACTCACTTTCTCATTAAAACCTTGCTTTGTGCTAACTCAACTATAAGAGGAATAAGATGTTGGATATAGTGTCTAAGTCCATAACTATATTTGGTATGTACTTGACCCGACACGACATGGTCCATTTGGGTTGCATTTCACCCGAACAATTTATGGATAATCGTTTGAGAATAGTATAAGTTATGATTTATTAATATATTATAAGTCCTAATATATTAATATAAAATCATATTATTTAATTAGTATTGATCTATAATTAATCTAGAATTAATTTAGAGATCAAAAGTATGACTAATTAAATATGGGCTCTTGTATTTATATAGTGTGGGCTAATGCTTATTTGGAATGGGCTAGGCTTGCATGGAAAGTCCATGGATACTCCATGGAGCTTTAACCCATGGATCTCATGGAAATGAAAAGACATGGGTATTAGGGTTTACATGGATGTAACCCTAATCCACCACACTATATAAAGGAGGCTTTGGTTCTTGAAATCACACTAGTTGATGTGTGTAAACTAAGAGGGCCGATTTCAAGAAGTTTGTGACTATTCTCTCAAGTTTCCAAGTTTGTGGTGATTTGTGACTTCCATTTGAGGCATCCACATTATTGGTGCTAGGCTCTCAAACTCCAAGCAATCAACTACTACTACAAGGTAAGTAATTCTACTAGTTTTATTTGATTCAAGTACCCCATGCCGTGCTAGTTAGGATAAGAACCTTGGAAAAATAATTATTTGCATGTATCTTAGTCAAACATAGATCCAAGGTTTCTAGGGTTGCATGTACACCATAGGAGTGTTAGAATGCTGAAAACCCATCAGGAGGTAGTTGGGATACCTACCTTCCGTTGGCGGAGTTCTCGTATAATAATAGCTATCATGCGAGTATCGACCGTCATCCCTGCGGAATTCTTGATCTTTATGTGTTTTAATGGAGTCCATAACTAGTTCTTAAGTTATGGATAACCAAAAGTCACAATTATAAATAACCATTAAAAGAACACATAGGTTACAAAAAATGAAGAGTCTTCATTTTTAATAACCATTAACTCATAAGTTATGAGAAATGAAAAGTTTTGAAAGTTTACAAAACTTGCCCTCAAGTTTTGGAACATGTAAAGTCATATTAAAAACTTTAGTTCCAACCCCTAGAATTTTAAAAGTTAAAATTCAACCCTTATACTTTATAATATTATAAGTTTAATAATATTTATACATGTATAAGATCAAGTCGTCTTACCGCTAGTACGCCTCATTCACGAAGCCGGTCTATAAGGGGGGTATAAGGTTGTTGCCTATAAAATGGCAACTTAATGGGTGTCCACTCTCACCCACCGCTTCCTTGATCGGTGGAGGGTCGTTAGCCGAACGGGTAGGACAAGGACTTATAAATTCTCATTAAAAGTATAATGATAATACTAAAGTAACTAAAATTTATGGAATTCCCAATCATAGTTATTTTAGGAAAATGTGAATAAGGTGCTAATCCATGAAATTACACTTTACACTTTGTTTAAGTCGTTAGTGAAGCGTGTGTGGTTAACCGGCACACTAACTTGAACTTAACAAGGTAGGTAAAGGGTGACTTAATGTTTATCATAGTATCGATGGAGCGTGTGTGGTTAACCGGCACATCGATTGAGGGGTAATACATTAAGGGTACCAAGTAATTTGCATGGTTACTTCACACCTTGTTTTGTGATCCTCGGCATCCCAGTCACAAAACTTGAAGGGCACACTCGAGATTGAAACATGCCATTGAAGAAAGTTCAATGAATCTCAAAGAATCTAGGAGTTTCTAAACCAATTAAAACCTAATTAAATATTTCGTTTTTCATGGTGGAAATTGGTGAATCGTCATTCACCTACCTTCAAATATCTTATAGCTTAGATTACGGCATCCCTCTTCTAAGTTATAAAATATTGTGTTGGGTCCTAGCCTTAATATTACATTTGGGTGTTTTGTTAAGGACTATCTCTATATCTAATCTAATCTATTCCCTCTTCTTTTCAGATGTCTTCCAATAACAATGCTTTTGGCTCAAACCCTACTAGCTCATTCTCTCTCATGAATCTTTGTGGGAGAGTCATCTTTGATGGGTCCAACTTTACAGATTGGATCAGAAACATCAGGATGGTCACTTGGTATGAGAACAAAGAATATGTTCTCGACAAGGAGCTGAAGGTACCCGAGCTAACTGCTACTCCTGAAGAGCTTGCTGAATATGAGGTACATGAAAGAGATGCTACAAAAGTGGCATGCATCATGATGGCCACCATGACAGCCGAGCTCCAAAAGTCCTATAAGGACTATTATCCTTTTGAGATGCACCAGGACTTGATGGACCGCTACCATCAAAGTGCTCGTCAAGAGCGATATGAAATAATATCCTCCATGATAACAACCCGAATGAAGGATGGTGAACCCGTCACGGGCCACATGCAGAAAATGCAAAGGTATGTGGACCGTTTACTGAAGCTGAATGTGAACTTCCCTGAGGAGTTAGCAATAGACATCATTTTGCACTCCTTGCCATCGTATTATGATCAATTCCGCATGACATATCACATGAACAAGGAAGAAGTCACCCTCAGCAAACTTCAAGGACTCTTGAAGACCGCCGAAAGTGGTCTAAAGGGTAAGTCGGTTGTTACTACTCCTACTCCTACTCCAACTGCGGCCAATGTCTTGGCAATCGGGCATGGCAAAGGGAAGAAGAGAAAGAACCCTTCTAAGGGTACCAAGGGTAAGACCCTTAAAGGCTCCTCTTCAAGCAAAACCAAGAAAGGTTTTGTCACTTCTTCTGCTAACCCTAATGAGGCTGAATGCTTCTATTGCCATGAAAAGTCGCACTGGAAGCGAAACTGCCCAAAGTACCAGCAAGATTTGAAGGATGGGAAAGTAAAACCCAACCATGCAGGTATATACACTATATCGTCTAATAACTCACCTCATTCTAAGTCTTGGGTCCTTGATACAGGTTGTGGTATTCACATATGTTGTGATTTGCAGGGACTAAAAAGAAGTGAGAATGTGGAGCAGGGAAAGATAAACTTGATCATGGGAAACAGGAAAGCTTCACCTGTCACCAAGATAGGAGTTTATTCCTTAGTGCTAAATAGTGGGTTTACATTAGATTTGAATAAATGTTATTATTCGCTAGAAATGGCAAGAAATGTTATTTCCTTTCATGCATTGTATAAACAAGGTTTTACCTTTTATTTTGATAATAATAATGGTAGTATTGATGCTTTCTTTAATAATGTTCTTTATTTTAAAGCATTACCTTGTGATGGCGTGTATGAAACTGTATCTGTTGTAGATTATCTAGGAAATAATGTATTGTGTATTAACTCTTCCACTAGCTTAGATAAAGCATCCTTATGGCATTGTCGTCTTGGACATGTAAGCAAGAAACGCATAGGCCAACTCCAAAAGGATGGAGTCTTGGAGTCATTTGACCTAAAGTCAGATGATAGTTGTGAATATTGTTTGCTTGGTAAAATGACAGTCACCTTTTACTGGCACTTGTGCTAGGGGTGAAGGTTTGTTGGACCTCATACACACGGATGTGTGTGGACCCTTCAGAACCGCCACAAGAGATGCTAATCGGTTCTATGTGACTTTTACTGATGATTTTAGTAGATATGGATATGTCTACCTAATCAAGCATAAGTCAGAAACCTTTGAGAAATTCAAAGAGTTTAAGCAAGAAGTGGAGAATCAGTTGGGCAGGAACATTAAGATGTTTCGATCCGATCGTGATGGTGAGTATCTTAGTACTTAGTTCCTTGACTATCTTAAGGAATGTGGGATTGTCTCACAATTGACACCTCCTAGGACACCACAGTTGAATGGTGTAGCTGAGAGGCGCAATCGGACCTTGTTGGACATGGTTCGTTCCATGATGAGTCGAGCTTCGCTACCAATCTCATTTTGGGGGTATGCCTTAGAGTCTGCCGCCCATATCCTTAATCTAGTCCCTACAAAGAAGGTTGCCAAAACACCTCACGAGGTGTGGACTGGAAAAGTTCCCAATCTAGACCACATCAAGATTTGGGGTTGCGAGGCTTTCGTGAGACGCGAGACTCATGATAAGCTCGAACCCCGAAGCGAAATGTGTATTTTCATCGGCTACCCACAGAAATCCTTTGGTTACATCTTCTACAGACCCAGTGATAATGTGGTCTTTGTAGCAAGAAGAGGATTCTTTCGAGAGAGAGAATTCATGAGCCAAGGAGACAGTGGGAGGCAAATTGACCTTGAGGAAATTCAAGAGTCAAGTGGTGAAGGAACCTCAAACCCTAGCCCTCAACCTGAGGAGGAAACTCCTGTTGAGCCGACTGAAGAATCTATACCTCTGAGGCGTTCCACCAGAGCTAGGAATGCACCTAAGCATTATTATGGTTTTCATATTACTGCAGAAGGTGAGACACTTATCAGTGATAACACATTGGTAAATCTGGATGAGCCTAACAGCTACACGGAAGCCATGGCAGGCCCTGAGGCTGCTAAATGGAAAGAGGCTATGGATAGCGAGATACAGTCCATGTATGACAATCAAGTTTGGAACTTGGTTGACAATGTACCTGATCGTAAGATAGTTGGGTGCAAATGGATCTTCAAGAAGAAGACCGACATGGATGGTAATGTACACACTTATAAGGCACGACTGGTTGCAAAGGGTTATTCTCAAACTCCGGGAGTTGATTATGATGAGACCTTTTCACCAGTGGCCAAGATTAAGTCTATTAGGGATCTGTTAGCCATTGCTGCATTTTATGATTATGAAATATGGCAAATGGATGTCAAAACCGCTTTCCTTAATGGAAAGTTGGCTGAAGATGTTTACATGGTTCAGCCAGAGGGTTTTGTCAGTACAGAGTACCCCAGTAGAGTGTGTAAGCTCGAGAAATCCATTTATGGATTAAAACAGGCACCTCGCAGATGGAATCTTTGCTTTGATGAGAAAGTCAAAGAATTTGGCTTTTCAAGGAGTGAAGATGAATCTTGTGTCTATATCAAGGCTAGTGGGAGTATAGTCAGCTTTTTGGTACTGTATGTGGATGACATACTACTCATAGGAAATGACATCCCAACCTTGCAGGAAGTAAAGTCCTGGCTTGGGAAGTGTTTCGCTATGAAGGACCTTGGAGAAGCTGCCTATATCCTTGGGATAAGGATTTTGAGAAACAGGAGTAAAAGTCTAATTGGACTTAGTCAAAGCACCTATGTGGACAAAGTGTTGAAAAGGTTCAACATGCATAACTCCAAGAAAGGAGAGTTACCCATCCAGAGTAACGCCAGATTGAGTAAGACACAAAGCCCTAATACTGAGGATGAGATAGCAGAAATGAGTCGAATACCTTATGCTTCAGCTGTAGGATCGATCATGTATGCTATGACGTGTACTCGACCTGATGTAGCCTTTGCTTTGAGCATGGTTAGCAGGTATCAGGGGAACCCTGGCAAGGCACACTGGACTGTGGTAAAGAATATCCTCAAGTACCTACGAAGGACTAAGGACTGGGTCCTTACCCTCGGTGGCAGTGAGGACTTGAGAGTTGTAGGGTACAGTGATGCTAGCTTTCAGACTGACAGGGATAATTTCCGCTCTCAGTCGGGCTGGGTCTTTACTCTAAACGGAGGGGCAATTACTTGGAAAAGTTCCAAGCAGGAGACAGTGGCTGATTCCACTTGTGAATCAGAGTATATAGCAGCAAGCGAGGCAGCAAAGGAGGCTATATGGCTAAAGAACTTCATCGGAGACCTTGGAGTTGTACCAGCTATAAAGGAGGCAATGGAGATTTTCTGTGACAGGAATAGTGCGGTTGCCTTAGCCAAGGAACCAAGAGATCATGGGAGATCCAGACACATTAACGAAAAATATCACTTCATCAGACATCGAATAGAAGAAGGAATCCTCGTGGCAAAGAGGGTATCATCGGATGAGAACCCAGCAGATCCCCTCACGAAGGGACTGACTCGGGCTAAGCATCTCCAGCATGCTCGGAGCATAGGGCTGAAGGATGATATTAGTTTTAGTAGTTAGATAATCTTGAAATTTGTAAAATGTAATTGACATTTGATGATAAATAAAAGCTGTTATTTATGAGTAAAGTGTTGCTATCTCTTGTCAATCGTTTACTATTATTTCTTTTTGCATGTTTTGACTTCCAGAATAATTATGTTATGGTTTATATCATATTATTCAAACTCTCCACAGTCGGTCATATGTTGGAAGTAGATATGAATGAAGACTGTCATGGGTTGGCATGTAAAGGTCTAAGATGTTAGACAAAGCGGGGCTACAACACTCATGAGTGCTCATAAGTTCTGAGTATTGGATTCAACCCACGCTCACTTGTATCACTTCATGGAATTTATCTCGAGTGATCATGAGACGGTAATATCATATAAGTCTTCAAACCTAGAGATATGATTTGTTGCCTATGAGTTGGTTATGCATTGATTGCACGAAAACACATTGGTAACTCGATGTTATAAACCGTGCCTTTGTGTGTAGTTCAACAAGTAGTAGAGCAAACATATGAGTCGAAGTTTAATTGTTCCTTCTAGGATTAGAAGCGATATATGGGCCCCTCGATGATTTTGTTTTGACCTATGTACCGGGCCCGGTCAAAACTAAATTGATGTGTTCAATCAAGTTCTATGTCAAACAAATCGGAAATCGGGAAACGAATGCTGGACAATAAGCAAGACCTTGTTCCATGTATTTGTCCGGCTGATATCTAGAACAGAGGATTATATGATCACTTATCTAAAATGGCGCTTCATAGTTCAACAGAGTTTAAAGAGCTACGATTGCTGATCGGTTCCTGAAGTCATACTTGCAACTATAGTTATTAGACTTATCCAAGTGGGAGACTGTTCGATATAGTGTCTAAGTCCATAACTATATTTGGTATGTACTTGACCCGACCCGGCATGGTCCATTTGGGTTGCACTTCACCCGAACAATTTATGGATAATCGTTTGATAATAGTATAAGTTATGATTTATTAATATATTATAAGTCTTAATATATTAATATAAAATCATATTATTTAATTAGTATTGATCTATAATTAATCTAGAATTAATTTAGAGATCAAAAGTATGACTAATTAAATATGGGCTCTTGTATTTATATAGTGTGGGCTAATGCTTATTTGGAATGGGCTAGGCTTGCATGGAAAGTCCATGGATACTCCATGGAGCTTTAACCCATGGATCTCATGGAAATAAAAAGACATGGGTATTAGGGTTTACATGGATGTAACCGTAATCCACCACACTATATAAAGGAGGCTTTGGTTCTTGAAATCACACTAGTTGATGTGTGTAAACTAAGAGGGCCGATTTCAAGAAGTTTGTGACTATTCTCTCAAGTTTCCAAGTTTGTGGTGATTTGTGACTTCCATTTGAGGCATCCACATTATTGGTGCTAGGCTCTCAAACTCCAAGCAATCAACTACTACTACAAGGTAAGTAATTCTACTAGTTTTATTTGATTCAAGTACCCCATGCCATGCTAGTTAGGATAAGAACCTTGGAAAAATAATTATTTGCATGTATCTTAGTCAAACATAGATCCAAGGTTTCTAGGGTTGCATGTACACCATATGAGTGTTAGAATGCTGAAAACCCATCATAAGAGAACTTATTCTTGGGGGGTTTGAATATAATAATCTTAGACACATTTAGAATATTATACAAATATGTATTCAATAGATATTGGGGTTTAGAAGCTTTAGTCCAACGTAGACTTCAAATCCACAAACATTTAAATAAGATATGGGTGGAGCCTTTCCATACTAAATCTTGTAAGGAAAATGTTATATCTACTTATTAGTTGGTATTTGTATTCAAGGTACAATTGATAGTGTTCTAGGTGTTATCCCAAGGAAATAAAAGGAGGACATTTCTACCGATTATAAAGTAAATTATACCAAGTAAGATTTAATTCAACCTTTATTATCATTAACGCTTTAGATAGTTCTTATCAGTTTGTATCTCAACTTTATATTTGAAAGTTGTAACCAAGATTTCAAAATTATGCTTTACCATGTAAACTATAATTATAACTACTATAGTTGTTAATAAAGTTGATTTGGTATCTTGTGCTAAATCTTAGACATTCATTAGAAAGGAAGTCATACGTCACAATGTATAGTCCATTAATAATTTATTTTTCTCTACTACTTAGTGAAAATATCTTTAGGAATCTTTTATATAAAAATAGCTTTCACATATATCAAATATACTACATTATTTGCCTTCAAAAATCTCTTTCTCGAAGTTGGAATATGTGAATGTTTTTTATATAATAAAGATAACAATATCAAAGAAGAGTTTGATTTAAAACAAGTGTATGTCAAAAGTATTTTGCATATAGAACTTTTTATTTATAAAAATTAATATTTACTTTATAATTCTTATTAATAGATCTAGTCTCATAAAAAGAATTTTAATCATTTCCGAATATGAAGGTGATTGTTATGAAAAACGATTTAAGTAAATAGTCAATCATTCATAAATTAATCTGAGACATATATTTAGACAAGCTAAATTAAAACATACATTGTTCCAAAACAAACATTGTTTTATATTACAAGTAAATTTTGTTCCTAGCATAATTAATAAACTAAACTCCGAGAGTATAATTCCAACTTCATTGTCCTCAGCTTGTGACTGTTCTGTAAATATTTGCAAGCCATTTACAAATATTAGATTAACATTTAAGTACCAAGTACTTGAGTGTTATATGAAAAGTATGAATTATATCTAATTCCAAACTTTCTTTTCGGATAAGAGGAGAGTTCCTCTTCCAGTGTTCAGTTTCTCCACAAAAGAAAAAAGTTACATCAATGTGGGCCTTCTTGTGTAACACCTGATTCAAGGTATTTTTCATTTTGGGCCCTTGGTGTGTAATTAGTTTGCAATTTTGGTCCTTAGGGGCATGATTGTAATTTTAGGGAAGGGTGCGTACGCTGGGCGTTCCTTCTGAACGTTGGGCATACGTAATCATGGGACAAACCCTAATTTTAGGGTTTGGACCCTATTTAAGCAACCTTATGTCTTAAGGTTCTCTCATTTCCCAGCCTACATTGCCCTTTTGAATCCCCTTTTGAAACCCTATCTCACTTCAAGAGAGAGTTGACATTTGTGTGTGTTTTGGTGTGTGTTTGGTGTAACTCTAAGAAGAAGAAACTTGGAGAAGGAGCCATGATCAAGGAGGAGCTTGTAGATCCAGATTCCACTCATCATTTCCAACTTCATTGAGGTATAAATCTTGGACCTTGCTCATTCTATGCTTAGATCTAGTTATTATGGAGTTTTGGTCACTTTTTGGTCCCATGAATGAGATCTAGTAGAATTTTAGCACTCCAGAAGTTACGAGTAACTCCTCTTGATATTTCTGAGATCCCTAGTACATAAAGTTAGCATTTTGATAGTTGAGGATCCATCATGCATGAGTATATGTCCATTTGGTGAAAGTAGCATGCCAAATCTAGGTTTGGGTCCATTTAAGCCATGCAAAGGCACCAAGTTAGTGAATTTATGGGTTATGACGTTCCGCAAGGACTGGATCTAAAATTTGGTCATTTAGTCTTAAGCATATTGGACTTAACATATGAAAGGGTTGAAGGTAGAGTAGGTCGGGCGTACGAATGTGTACATTGCGCATATGCATTTGGATCCCTTGTTGTAGCCACCTATGATGAAGGATCATCATATTTTCGTCCAAGGGCCTTATTCCAGAAGGTTCCTTGGGCTACTTGGTGGCTAAGGTATCCATTAGGGTTTAGACTGAAACCCTAGCAGCTTGCACTATAAATAAGACCCCAAGGCTCCAATTTTCGGCCACTTGCTTCCAAGTAAAACTCTAGGGCCGAAAATTAGCATCCTCCCTCCTCTCTCAAAGTTGCCTTCTTGCTTGAGGTGTTTGTGATCCATTAGAGGAGTTACAATTGTGACTCTAAGCTCAAGAGAAGAAGAAAAGAAGATATAAGCCAATCTTTGAAGAGGTAAACATCTAGATCTGATGTATTAAGTTAATTTTCGAATTATGTATGCTAGATTAGGGTTTGCAAGTCTTGGATTCAATGCATGTACAATAGAGAAACCTAGATCCAAGCATTAGGTTTTGTATGAGCACATAGGATTGTTGTTATGCATAAAACCCATCAGTGGTATCAGAGCCTTGATTGGTTTCTGTTGTATGTGATGCAATTGTCGAATTCTTGCTGAAAATCGATTTTCTTGCCTCTGCCCGAACCAACTCGGCGAGTCAGTATCTAGACTCGACGAGTTGGCCCTACTCGGCGAGTTCAGATTGCTACTCGGCGAGTTTGGGACTCAGACAGAGGATATCTCGGGATTTCTTGCTGTTTTGGTGAAGAATAATTGCCTTATATGTTTTTAACTGATAAAATTCGAATTTTATTGTTATTGAAAGATTATCCTTGCCAAAACACAAGATAATTACCAATTGATTAGATTATAAATTCCTTATATGATTAAAATTGATTATTTGAATTAATTGGGTAACTTATCTTGCAAGAAATTGAATTAGGTCAAATATAGATAATCACTAAATTAATTGTTTGATTTATATTAATTGTTATTCGATCCCTTGTGTTTTGAAAAGTTCAAAACTTGCCCTCAAGTTTTGAAATTTAATTTTTGATTAAAAGTTTAATTTTGAAAAACTTAAATTTCAACCCTTAGAATTTTACAAGTTTAAAATTCAATCTTATACTCTATCTATTACAAGATTAATATATATATATATATATACATATATGTATAAGAATAAGCTAGTCTTATCGCTAGTAGGCCTCATTCACGAAGCCAGTCTATAAGGTGGGTATCAGGTTGCTGCCTATAAAATGGCGCTTAATGGGTGTACACTCACACCTACCGCTTGCTTGACTGGTGGAGGGTCGTTAGCCGAACGGATAGGATAGGGCACTTAATTCCTCATTATAAGTATAATGGAAATATTAAAGTAACTACATTGTTTTATAAATTCCCAATCTTAGTTAATTTAGGGTAAAATGTGAAAATGATGCTATTCCATGGAATTACACTTTGTACCCCTGTCAAACGTTAGTGGAGGGTGCGTGGCTAACCGTCACACTAATTTGGGATTGACATTGGTGACAAAGGGTGGCTCGATATTTTGTCATAGATCAATGGAGCGTGCGTGGCTAACCAGCACATTGATTAGGTGATGAAGACATTGAGTGCACCATGTTGATTCGCATGGTTATTCACAAACTTGTTTGCGATCCTCGGCATCCCAGTCGCAAATTTGAAGTGCATATCGAGATTTAAACATGCCATTGAAATGTTCAATGAATCTCAAAAGAAATCTAGGAATTTTCAAATACATTTAAAACTTAATTTCTTTTCGTTTTTCATGGTGAGAATTAGTGAATCGTCATTCACTTACCTTCAAATTATTTACTTTTAGATTACGGCATCCCTTTTCTAAGTTGTAAATAATGTTGTTGGATCCTAGCCCTAATTTCTCATTTGGGTGTTTAATTGGGGATTCATTTCTAATCAAACTTTGTTCCTTTCTATTTCAGATGTCTAACGCAAACGCAAACAACAACACTTCTGGGTCATTCTCGTTGATGAACCTATGTCAAAAGGTGACATTTGATGGCTCGAACTTCAACGAGTGGATGAGATACATTCGCATGATAACTCGCTACGAGGACAAAGAATATTTCCTCGACGAGAAGCTAGAAAAGATCAACCCAGAAGAAGCTACTCCTGAAGAGATGGCCGCCTTTGAGGCCCACGAGCGTGATGCAACGAAAGTTCATTGCATCATGTTGGCCACCATGAACCTCGAACTCCAAAAGTCCTATGAGGACATGTATCCATATGAGATGCACCAAGATTTGCTGGACAGGTACCACCAGAGCGCGAGACAAGAGCGCTATGAGATCATCACCAACATGATCACCGCTAGGATGGGGAGTGGAGAATCCCTAACTGCTCATTTGCAAAGAATGCAAAGGTATGTTGATCGTCTTCTCAAACTTAATGTTAAGTTTGATGAGGATTTGGCTATCGACATCATCCTCCACTCCTTGCCTTCCTGCTACAACCAGTTCAGAATGACCTATCATATGAACAAAGAAGAGGTCACCCTGAGTACACTTCAAGGGCTCCTGAGGACAGCTGAGAGTAACCTCAAGGAGAAATCTATTGCATCATCCTCTACTGTAGCTGCTCCTGTGTTGGCAATTGGCCAAGGAAAGGGAAAGAAGAGGAAGGCTCCTTCTAAGAGCCACCATAAGGGTAAGACCCAAGATGGTTCCTCTTCTAGTGGGACCAAAGCAGGTTCTGTTAAGCCCTCTTCTGACCCCAAGGAAGCAGAGTGCTTCTATTGCCACCAGAAGGGCCACTGGAAACGAAGCTGCCCTAAATATCTGCAGGATATTAAGGATGGAAAGATAAAGCCCACCTTTGTAGGTATGTATTTAATTAAATCTAATAACTCATCACTTGCTACTTCATGGGTCCTTGATACTGGATGTGGTTACCACATTTGTTCTGATTTGCAGGGGCTAAGAAAAAGTAGGGAAGTGGAGCATGGAAGGATAAACTTGATCATGGGAAACAAGAAGTCTTCACCAGTAACCAAGATTGGAGTTTATTCCTTAGTGTTGAGTAATGGGTTAGGGCTAGATTTAAATAATTGTTGCTATTCGCCAGATATGGCAAGGAACATCATTTCTTCTCATGGATTGTTTAGACAAGGTTTCAGATATTCGTTTGATAATAGTAATGGTTCTATTAATGCTTATTTGAATGGTGTCTTTTATTTCAATGCATTACCTTGTAATGGGATTTATGAATCTGTGTTAGTTATAGATAATTTAGGAAATGATGTTTTGAATATTGATTCGTCCACAAGTTTGGACAAAGCATGCTAGTGGCATTGTCGCCTTGGCCATGTTAACAAGAAACGCATAGCCCAACTCCAAAAGGATGGAGTCTTGGAGTCATTCGACCTTAGGGACGATGACGTGTGTGAATCTTGTTTACTTGGGAAGATGACCAAGTCACCCTTTACTAGTACATGTGAAAGGGGTGAGGGTGTATTGGATCTCATACAATGCTTGTCGCTTCTACGTGACTTTTACAGACGATTATAGCAGATATGGATATATCTACTTGATCAAGCAAAAGTCAGAAACCTTTGAAAAGTTCAAAGAGTTTAAGAATGAAGTGGAGAATCAGCTGGGCAGGAAAATCAAGATGCTTCGATCTGATCGAGGAGGAGAGTACCTAAGTCTTGAGTTTCACGACTATCTAAAAGAATGTGGAATAGTTTCGCAATTGACGCCTCCTAGAACGCCACAATTGAATGGTGTGGCTGAGAGACGTAATCGAACCTTATTGGACATGGTTCGTTCTATGATGAGTCGTGCTTCGTTACAAATCTCATTATGGGGGTATGCCTTAGAGACTGCCGCCCATATCCTTAACTTAGTTCCCACCAAGAAGGCTGCCAAGACACCTCACGAGATGTGGACAGGGAAAGCTCCCTCGTTAGCACATATCAAGGTTTGGGGTTGTGAAGCTTTCGTAAGACGAGAGACTCACGACAAGCTAGAACCTCGTAGTGAGAAGTGTTATTTCATCGGCTATCCACAGAAGTCTGTTGGCTATCTCTTCTATAGACCAAGTGACAATGTTGTCTTTGTTGCTAGGAGAGGAGTTTTTAGAGAGAGAGAACTCATAAGTCAAGGAGATAGTGGGAGTCAGATTGACCTTGAAGAGCTTCAAGAGTCAGGAGATGAAGGAACCTCTGACACTGGCGTTCAACCTGAGGAGGAAACTCCTGTTGAACCAATTGACCAGTCCCTACCTCTTAGACGTTCAAGTAGAGTTATTGTTCCACCCTAATTTTATGGTTTCCATATTACTACTGACGGGGATACGTTTATTAGTGATAGTACACTAGTAAATCTGGACGAACCTAATAGCTACAAGGAAGCCATGGCAGGCCTAGAGTCTGCTAAATGGAAAGAGGCAATGGACAGCGAGATTCAGTCCATGTATGACAACCAAGTTTGGAATTTGGTTGGCAATGTACTGGGTCGTAAGACAGTCGGGTGGAAGTGAATCTTCAAGAAGAAGACAGACATGGATGGGAAAGTGCATACTTATAAAGCGCGATTGGTCGCGAAGGGCTTTACTCAAACTCCTGGAGTTGACTTTGATGAAACCTTCTCGCCAGTTGCCAAGATAAAGTCTATTAGGGTAATGCTCGCAATAGCTGCATTTCATGATTATGAAATCTGGCAGATGGACGTAAAAACCGCCTTCCTAAATGGGAAGTTGGCTGAGGATGTTTACATGAATCAGCCAGAGGGTTTTGTCGATGCGAAGCATCCAAATAGAGTGTGCAAGCTTGAGAAATCCATTTATGGATTAAAGCAGGCATATCGCAGATGGAATCTTTGTTTTGACGAGAAGGTCAAAGAGTTTGGTTTTCTGAGAAACGAAGATGAGTCATGTGTGTATGTCAAGGCCAGTGGAAGTATAGTGAGCTTCCTCGTATTGTATGTCGATGCCATACTACTCATAGGAAACGACATTCCAACCTTGCAGGAGGTCAAATCCTGGCTTGGGAAGTGTTTCGCTATGAAGGATCACGGAGAAGTTGCATATATACTAGGAATAAGGATAGTGAGAGACAGAAGTAAGAGACTGATAGGACTCAGTCAGGATACATACTTAGAAAAGGTACTAAAACGTTTTAGTATGGAAAATTCCAAGAAAGGGGAGTTACCAATCCAATGCAATACCAAACTGAGTAAGACTCAGAGCCCAAGTACAGAGGCAGAGATAGCTGATATGATCCGAGTACCTTACGCTTCCGCAGTTGGCTCGATTATGTACGCTATGACCTGTACTCGCCCTGATGTGGCCTTCGCTTTGAGCATGGTCAGCAGATATCAAGGGAACCCTGGTAGGGCGCATTGGATTGCTGTCAAGAATATTATTAAGTACCTGCGAAAGACCAAGGAATGGTTTCTAGTCCTCGGTGGGAGTGATGACTTAAGGGTGCGAGGGTACAGTGACGCTAGTTTTTAGACGGATCGGGATAATTACCGATCGCAGTCAGGCTGGGTCTTTACCCTGAACGGAGGAGCAGTGACTTGGAAAAGTTCCAAGCAAGAGACCGTGGCTGATTCAACGTGCGAATCAGAGTACATTGCGGCAAGCGAGGCGTCTAAGGAGGCTATATGGTTGAAGAACTTCATTGGAGACCTTGGAGTTGTGCCATCCATAAAGGAGCCCATGGAAATTTTATGTGATAATGAAGGAGCGGTTGCCTTGACCAAGGAACCAAGAGATCATGGCAGATCTCGACATATCGACAGGAAATACCATTTTATTAGACATCGGGTAGAAGAGGGACTCCTCGTTGTGAAGAGGGTATCGTCGGAAGATAACCCAACAGATCCCCTTACGAAGGGACTGAGTAGGGTTAAGCATTTGAAGCACGCTAGGAGCGTTGGACTAAAGGACGATATTAGTTTAGATTAGATAGATAGGAAATTTGTAATGGATAATTTTGTATTCAACATTTTGATGATTAAATAAAGGTGTGTTATTTATAAGAAAGTTACTATCTTGTGTTGATTATTTATCTGTTATTTCCAATTTTGCATGTTTTGACTTCCTGAATAATAAGATTGTTCGAACAGTCCACAATCGCTCATATGTTGGAAGTAGATATGAAAGAATATTGTCATAAATTTGTTTGTAGATTGTCTGAAAGGATTTAGACATAGCAAAGGTTTGCTACGAAGTTTATGAGTGCTTATGAAATTTGTTTTGAGCATTGGAATAAACCCGCACTTGCTAGTATCACTTCATGAAAGTTATCATAAGTGATCGCAAGATGATAATATCATATAATCTTTAAACCTAAAGATATGGTTGTTGTTTGCTAGTTGATTATGCATTGATAATGCGAAAACGCATCAGTAACTTGATGTTATAAAACGCATTATTGTGTGTGACTTAGCTAGTAAATGATAAAAGCATATAAGTCGAAGTTTTTCTGTACCTTTTATTCTAAGAAAATAAAAGCGATATCTTGGCCACTCGATGATTTAGTTTGACTTATGTGCCGGGCCCGGTCAGAATGAAGTTGATGTGTTCAACTAAATTCTATGTCGAATAAATCAGAGATCGAGAAACAAAATGATGGATAATAAGTATTGTCAGCATGATATCTAGAACAGAGGATTATACGATCCCTTATCTGAAGGACAGGATTTTGATCAGAGTTGACAGAAGCGTATAAGAGCTACGATTGCTAACCAGATCCTGAAGTCGTATGTGAGATATAGTTACTAGACTTATCCAAGTGGGAGACTGTTGGATTGGTGTCTAAGCCCGTAACTATATTTGGTATGTACTTGACCCGGTTATGCATGGTCCTTTTGGGTTGCCTTCACCAAAGCAACTTGACAAGGTAATTTGATATGAGAGAGAGGATATTATGGTTTATTAATATATTATAAGAATAATATATTAAAGGAGAAATCATATTTATTTAATTGGTATTAGTCATAAATTAATTAGGAATTAATTTGGTGACTAAAAGAGATTAATTAAATAAAGGGGCATAAACTGTCAAATGTGTGATAGTTGAGTTTTGGGCTGGGAAACCTAATGGACTAAGGGGAAACGAAATTATGATGAAGGATCATCATATTTTCATCCAAGGGCCTTATTCCAGAAGGTTCCTTGGGCTACTTGGTGGCTAAGGTATCCATTAGGGTTTAGACTGAAACCCTAGCAGCTTGCACTATAAATAAGACCCCAAGGCTCCAATTTTCGGCCACTTGCTTCCAAGAGAAACCCTAGGGCCGAAAATTAGCATCCTCCCTCCTCTCTCAAAGTTGCCTTCTTGCTTGAGGTGTTTGTGATCCATTAGAGGAGTTACAATTGTGACTCTAAGCTCAAGAGAAGAAGAAAAGAAGATCTAAGCCAATCTTTGAAGAGGTAAACATCTAGATCTGATGTATTAAGTTAATTTTCGAATTATGTATGCTAGATTAGGGTTTGCAAGTCTTGGATTCAATGCATGTACAATAAAGAAACCTAGATCCAAGCATTAGGTTTTGTATGATCACATAAGATTGTTCTTATGCATAAAACCCATCATTTCCAACGCACAAGCACTAATTCGACCATCTTGCGTCGCAACTTCTTAGTCTTACGGTCAACGATTGCCTCAGGTTCTTCAATTAACCTCTTGTTTTCATCCAACCTTAATTCAGAATTTGGAATTATGTCGGGCACATCTCCCGTGAACTTTCTCAAATAACACACATGAAAGGTATTATGAATACCCTCTAGTTCTTCTGGTAATTCTAGCTTGTAAGCTTGATTCCCAATCCTCTGAAGAACTTTAAACGGTCCAATAAACCTTGGACTCAATTTTCCCCTCTTACCAAATCTTATAAGTCCCTTCCACGACGAGACTTTAAGTAAAACCGAATCTCCAACTTCGAATGATATCGGTTTTCTTTTCTTGTCAGCATAGCTCTTTTGTCGATCTTGAGCTGCTAACATCCTTTCCCTAATCACTTTCAACTTTTCAGCAGTCTGATGGACTATTTCAGGTCCCATAATCTGCTTTTCCCAAGCTTCCAGCCAACATGACGGCGTTCGACACTTTTCTCCATACAAAGCGTGATGAGGTGCCATCTTGATGCTCGAGTGTAAACTATTATTATAGCAAAATTCTACCAGAGGTAAGTGTTCATCCCAGTTACCTTGGAATTCCAGGGTACATGCTCTCAGCATATCCTCCAACGTTTGAATTGTTCGTTCGCTCTGACCATCGGTTTGCGGATGGTAAGCTGTACTCAAACACAACTTGGTACCCAATTCCTCTTGTAGACTCCTCCAAAACCTTGAGGTAAAACGGCTGTCACGATCTGATACAATCGTTAATAGAACACCGTGAAGCCTCACAATTTCCTTCACATAAGAATTCACAAGTTTATCCATAGACCATTTCTCGTTGGCTGCTATGAAATGCGCACTCTTAGTGAAGCGATCAATGACCACCCAAATCATGTCGTGACCATTCCTTGTTCTGGGCAGTTTAGTCACAAAATCCATGGTGATGTCTTCCCATTTACCAATGGGTACAGGCAAAGGTGCTAAACTCCCATACGGTTTCTGATGTTGTGCCTTAACCCTAGCACATGTTACACACTCGGCCACATACTTAGCAACATCGAGCTTCATCGTTGGCCACCAGTAATAGGGTTTTAGATCCCTATACATTTTTGTGCTATCGGGATGAATCGAGTACATGGTCTTGTGAGCTTCTTCCATCAGAAGATCTTTTACTCCTCCCGTCTTAGGTACCCAAATCCTATCTTGGAATACCTTCAATCCTTGACCGTTTGTATCAAACACTAACGTTTTGCCCAAACGTTCTTCCTTTCGGTCATTTTTATCTAAAGCTTCTTCTTGAGCTTTCTTTATACTTTCCACAATTGTCGAGACAACTTCAATTCTCAACGCACTTGGCCTTTTCTTTTCGAGGTTTACCTTCCGACTGAGAGCATCAACAACAACATTTGCTTTACCAGGGTGGTAAAGTATCTCACAGTCGTAGTCCTTGAGTAACTCTTGCCAGCGCCGTTGCCTCATGTTCAATTCCTTCTGATTAAAGAGATATTGAAGACTCTTATGATCAGTGAAAAGTTTGCATTTAGTGCCATAAAGATAGTGCCTCCATATCTTTAAGGCAAATACTACCGCTGCCAACTCCAGATCATGAGTGGGGTAGTTCTTTTCATGCTCTTTTAATTGCCTCGATGCATATGCTATCACTTTATCCCTTTAGGTCAGAACACAATCTAACCCAACTCCAGATGCATCGCTATAAACTGCGAAGTCATCAACTCCTTCAGGCAAGGAAAGAATCGGTGCTTCACATAATTTCTTCTTTAACTTCTCGAAAGCTTCCTTATGCTTCTCATTCCAAGTATAAGTAGCTCCTTTGTGGGTCAAGGTTGTTAATGGAGTAGAGATCGAAGAAAAGCCTTGGATAAACCTTCGTTAATATCCAGCTAATCCTAAAAAGCTTCGGATCTCCATAGGACTTTTCGGTTGTTCCCACTTCATCACAACCTTAATCTTTGTTGGGTCAACCATTATCCCTTCTTGGTTAACCACATGACCCAAAAATTGGACTTCTTAAATCCAAAATTCACATTTGGAGAACTTTGCATACATCTTCTCCTTTTTCAGAACTTCTAGCACTTCACGCAGATGCTTGTCATGCTCCTGCTTGATTTTTGAATAAATCAAAATATCATCTATGAAAACTATCATGGATTTATCAAGGTATGGTTTACAAACCCTGTTCATCAAATCCATGAAAGCCGTTGGAGTATTGGTTAGTCCGAACGACATAACCAAGAACTCATAGTGTCCATATCTTGTTCTGAACGCAGTCTTCTCAATATCCTGCTCTCTTACCTTTAGCTGATGATATCCTGACGTAAGATCGATCTTCGAAAAATAGCTCGAACCTTGCAACTGATCGAACAGGTCATCAATCCTCGGCAACAGGTACTTGTTCTTTATTGTTGCTTTATTCAGCTCTCTGTAATCGATGCACATTCTCATGCTCCCGTCCTTTTTCTTTACAAATAACACCGGGGCTCCCCAAGGTGATGAACTAGGTCGAATAAAACCTTTGTCCAATAACTCCTGAAGTTGTGTCATAAGCTCTTTCATCTCTGTTGGTGCTAATCGATACGATGCTTTTGCTATCGGCGTCATTCCTGGTAACAAGTCGATACGGAATTCTACTTGTCGATCACGGGGCAATCCGGGAAGATCTTCGGGAAAGACTTCCGGATAGTCACACACCACCGGAATATTCTGCACCTCCTTCTTTTCCTTCTTAGCATCGATCACGAATGCTAGATATGATGTACATCCCTTGACCAAACACTTTTTGACTTTCATTAGGGAAATGATTCCAGAGTTTACTCTGCATTTGACTCCATACACCATAAACGACTCTTTCCCTGGCGGTTTTACTTTTACTATCTTCTTCCTACACAATATTTCGGCATCATTGGCGCTAAGCCAATCCATTCCTAGAACTATTTCGAAACCATTTAACTCGATGGGTAATAATTCCTCGTGGGACTTATTCCCATTCAAGTCAATGAGGATGTTTTTCATACGATGGCTAACAGGTATAAACTTGCCACTAGCAACCTCGACTATTAAAGCATTAACTAGTCTATCTACAGGCAAAGCTAGTTTTCTACCAAATCCATGCGAAATAAAGGAGTAATTGGCTCAAGAATCAAACAAAATTTGGGCAGGCAATTCGTTTACGAGAAAGGTACCTGAAGCGACATCGGCTTCTTCTTTCGCAGCTTCAAGTGTCATCTGAAAGGCTCTCGCCTTCGGCTTTGGTGGAAGATTGGGCTTTGCCGCATCCTTCTTCTTCGGGCAATCCTTCAAAATATGCCCTTCTTCATTGCACCCAAAACAGACGTTCTTATTGAAGGTGCATTCATTGGCATAATGCCCAGGCTTTCCACATTTGTAACAAGTGACTCCCTCGTTGCATTTCCCAGCATGTTTCTTCTTACACTTGTCACACCACTTGGCTTCGGCTCCTCCTCCGAATTTCCTCGAACCTGTTTTCGAGAATTTGTTCTTTTTATTGGAACCTGAAGTGCCTTCAAACTTTCTCTTTTTGCCAACTTCAACCTTGCTGGCGGCTCTCCCCTTAATCATATCTTCCACAGACTTGGCAGCCCAGATAGCTACCTCCAATGTAAGTGCCTGACGTACTGGCACCGCATACTCCCATGGAAGTCCCTTTGCGTACCTGTCAATTTTTGTCAGCTCATCTGGGACAATACACAAAGCAAACTCCGTTTTGTCTGTGAAGTTATTTATGTATTCATCAACGGTCATACTTCCCTTCTTCAACGTCAGAAATTGGTTTTCTAGCTCAAGCACATTTTAGGCCGAGAAGTACTTGCGCTTGAAGTGCACCAAGAACTCTGCCCAAGTCAGTTGCAGTGGCACATTAGGGCTTAGGGTTTTCCCTAGAGTGTTCCACCAACGAACAGCGCTACCTCTGAACTGACGCACTGCAAATGTGGTTTGTAACTTGCCTTGGCAACCACATGTCATGAAAGCCAATTCCATTTCCGAGATCCAATCCAATACTCCGACGGGATCTTCTTTTCCAGTGAAAGTTGATGGCTTTCAAGTCATAAAGTCTTTATACTTGCATCCATTTCTCTCCGCTCTATCTTCGTGGTTATTTCTCCCAACCACGAGCGGTTCAGTATGACCAACAGATCTGCTGTTGTTTCCTTCTTCAGATTGATCGTCATTTAATTCAGGTTGTTCAACAGGAATTGAAGGTTCACTCCTGTTGTTCAGCAATATTTGCCTCAATTCCTCCCTTTGTTCAGCCATCATTGTCTGAATCATGGCTCGTACTCCAGCCATGGTGATGGGTTCTGGTGCAGCTCCTGCTATAGGCACCTGTTCCACCACTTGGGGTTGAGGTTACTGGTTTCTATTTGCATTTCCCGCTCCACTTCGGGTTCTTGCCATTATAATCTATATACCAAATCAGGCGAATTTAGATCTTTATCCTCGATAGGTATTTAAATTCTCCTTATCACTCCGAAACGTTTACATGTTAGTTCTAATACCGTAATCGTACGCTTAGAATCCTACACATATAAGGTTTCCAGATCCGGTCGGCAACAGACCATAGATCCGAACAAATAATGGCATATATGGCAAACATATAGCATTTAGCACATAAAAGCATTTTAGGCATCTTTCCTAAAATAAACTAGTGCTCGTATCTAAAATATGGTAGACATTCATCTCACAATCATCACTTAGCATTCTAAGTTTAAGTCTAGAAATCCTAGAAATTCCTAGTTCGCTTAAACTAATGCTCTGATACCAACTGTGACATACCCTAATTTCTTGGCCAGAAAAGACCGATTTAATTTATGCTTTTAAAATAAAGTCAGAGAAATCCTTTAAAAAGATGTTGCGGAATTGGTCCCCAAAACAAAACATGATAGAAGTTTATCAAAACCTTTCTTTAAGAAATATATATTTTCATTATATATCAAAACCTCGGGATGTCATGTTCCAATACAGATCAAAAGCATAAACAAGACATTATAAGCCTTACAACAGTTATTTACAACTACTGGCCTATAATCCAAAAATCTCTCATCATCATCCGACTATGCTCGGGCTCCACTACCTGTAATATAAAAAGCTTAGTGGGTCAGGATT
The DNA here is from genome assembly GCF_052849685.1 of Lactuca virosa. Lineage (NCBI taxonomy): Eukaryota > Viridiplantae > Streptophyta > Magnoliopsida > Asterales > Asteraceae > Lactuca > Lactuca virosa. The sequence continues at coordinate 260,078,072 of NC_136434.1, forward strand.
GGGAGCCTGGTGAGCATATATGGTTTTCAACCCACAATAATAATAAACTTATTAAGTTCATCAATCAACAATAACCCTGATTACCCATTCCCGTTATCCTCACTTTACGTCCCTAAACACCTATCACAAGGGACCTAGCCTAAGGAATATCATCGGGATGGACACTACTGCTAAGGGGACTCCTTTAGCCATACATGTCCTAAAGGCAACCATGAGGGGGATGGAGTACGCCAATGAACATATAGTTCACCAACACCTACAAGTTGCGAACCTGCTAGTGTTCCACTGGACTGTCTAGAAAGGTCCGTGGTCGTCATCTATAGTCCGCTAGACGACAACAACAACAACAACAACAACAACAACAACATCGAGGACTCTCATCATTTTAACCCACATCGACTATTTCGTCTATCCATGTTTTACCCAACATATTTGAAGATAAAATACATATATACAATTTAAAACTTGTATAAAACATCTATTCAACAGTCACCTCAATTTAACAATTAATATAATTGCACATAGCACTTATTTTATAGAAAATACTTCATATCTAGGTGTAAGATGAAAGTGACTACACACTCACTTGATTTAATGATAATCGGGCAACACTTCGTTTCCTAAAACGATCGTTTCTAATAAAACCGGGAGTTTTATTGAGAAACGGGGCTCTGCGAGGGTTGGGCTTCAAAACCGAAAAGATAAAATTTTCCGGGTCTTCGGGAACTTCAAAACGTATTTTGGGTGATTGGTATAATTCCGGGGCTTTGGGGGAACTTGGAATGGAAGAAATACTGTTTAAAGGGTGAAAAATGACACTTTTCCAAAATATACCCGGGAGGTCTCGCACCCTTCTATTTATAGGGGCGAGGCTTCTGATCCGAGGGCTGAGAAGCGAACAGGTGTCAGCAGATGCGAGGGGCAGGTGGCACGCACGTGCGAGGCTCCAGGTGTTGGCTTCTGATTGGACCGAGGTCTATGGTCCGAGGAGTGGAAGGTGGCGCGCCTGCGAAGCTCGGACACCTGGTGCGACACGCGTCGGACGGAGGTGAGGCGGCTTCGGATGCAAGGAGTCACCGGGCACGCGTCCTGCTTCGGTTGGGCCTCCCTTTGGTCGAATCAGCAACGAGCATGTGGCATGCATGCGAGAATCCGGGTGACATGGCCGAAGTCTGTCCATGCGAAATTCCTCGGATTTCGTGTTTTTCTTGATTTTTGTGCCAAAACTTCTAAAATCCATAACTTTCTCATACGGGCTCCGTTTTTGACGTTCTTTATATGCACGCATAGGTAAAATTACGCTCTACAACTTTCGTTTAGACTTCGTCGCTAATTTTGAATTTGAATTTTAATATTATTATTTTTAACAGACCGGGACAGGAAATCCGTTAAAAATTCATAACTTCTTCATCCGACGTCCGTTTTCGTCTGTCTTTTTACCGTTGTACTACTATTGACGAGACCTTCGATTCTCGTTTAGGTTGTGTCGGCTAAAAATCACTCGATCTAAAATTTGAATTTTTAGCTGTCTACTGCTATGCTGAAACTTAGAAAACTCATAACTTCCTCATACGAAGTCAGATTTGGGCGTTCTTTTTATGCATACTCTCGGTTTAACGAACACTACGACTTTCATTTAGATCACTAAGGCTAAAAAGTAGTTTATCAAAAACTCACTTTTTACGTCATTCGGTATCGTGCCGGTTTTGTTGCGGAACTTCGACAGGGCATAACTTCTTCGTTATAACTCGGATTTCGATATTCTTTATATATCCGGAATCCTTGTCACGACCACTACAACTTTATTAATAGATATCGGCTTTATCTAATATTTATTTTCGACGCTCATTTTTTACTCTTAATTAATTAAATCGTAGTAATTAAGCATAAAACACATAATTCACATAATATTCACATAATTCCTTTTCATTTCTTCAAAATGAGTTACAAAGGTTAACGTAGACTATTACGTCAATATTAATGCCTAGCCTAGAAACATGGGCGTTACATTGAACATGAGATACGAATCGCGATCAATCTCATTAGTTGTTCAACTTTTGGTAAGGCGCCTTAGATTTCTAACTCTCAACACATAAGAGGAACGAATCGCATCTTGACTACATAAGCCTCTTCCATAGTTCACACCATACCTAAAAATGGCTTTTATAACTGCCCGATTAAGGAATAACATTTGACCATATCAAAGCATAGTACTCCCTACACTTAAGTCCCACTATGTATATCAGGTGTTAAAGATACAAAGATAGTACCTTTTAATCAAGTATCATTCATGATAGCGATCCATGAGATGATCTTGATGCGGGTGAGTTTAGTACTAGTTCTCTGACAAGTACCTATGAAACTTGGTTACAACCACTTGCCTACTATCGTCTAGTGAGAGTTAACCAATCCAATTCATAGTAGTCTTACTTTATAATTGCTCCCACAATTATAACCGACTATGAACCTTTAGAATAATAACATTATTCATGGATTAAACATGTTAATATAGAACACAACAAGTATTAATGTGATGACTATATCCCAATATATCATAACATTATCTAATAGTTCTTGTTATAATGTTCCAATATCCAAATACTAAATCCAAATCAAAAACCCATTTCTAGAATAATAAAGTCTTATATCTGAAGTGTGACCATTCATACTGTAACAACCCGTTATTTTTCAAGTCAATATAAGTCAACTCTTTAAATAAAAATTCGAATTTTGTTGATTTTATTATGATCATAAGGCTTAAACATGATTTAAATTATATAAATGATGTTTTTATATAAGTATTCAGGATAAAATACACTTAAAAATTAGAGTTTTTCCCTTGAAACCGAGAACCCTCGGACCGAAAACCCCTTTTTCGGCCAAGAACCCTCAGACCACAAACTGTTTTCGGCCGAGAACCCCTTTCCGACCGAAAATCCAACCGGTATAAGTATTTTTCCCCAAAAAATAAGTCATTTCCTCACTTTTTCACTCGAAAACACTCCCATTTTGCTCTCAAGTATCATCAAGAACCTTCAAACCTTCAAGAAAAATCCTTCAAATCTTCATATTTTTTACCAAGAACACCAAGAACAATCTACAAATCTTCAAGCTGACCGAAAACACCTTGGACCGAAAAAACGTTCCAGACCGAAAACATCATAAGACCGAGAACCTGGTTCTTAGTTGAGGTTTTAGGACCGAAATCAAGGATTTCGGTGAAGGCTAGACCGAAAACCCTTATCATTACTCCAAATAATTCTCGGTAATTATTCCTTACATAAATTAAGTGTTGTTTAACACTTTAATTGATTATTTCACTAATCTAAATACTCTTACGTGTTTAAATATTATTGGGATACCGTTATTTCCACGTACGATAGCCGAAGATCATCTCTACAGTTCCGATATTAAGACTCTAATACGCACTAGAGGTGAGTTCATCCCCCTACGTTTTCACTATTTTTCAATGTTTTAGGGGGGAATACAAGATAAACACAAGGACTTTTGTGTTAACATGCAAACGATTTCAAACCGATTTATCGCTACATTCATCCAAAATATATTTTATATATTTTAACCCTTTTTGTAACATGTTGAGCAAAAAGGGGGATTTCATTCAAAACACTTATTACTGCTTTATACACATTGATAAATTGCAAAGGTTTTCAGTTCATTACGAGCTCATACATTCAAACTATAATAAGTTTAGTTTGTGGATCACTACACTATTTTGCTAAGTTCATTACGCGATACAAGGACATACATTTAAACTGTAATAGGTATAGTTTGGGAAACACTACACTACTTTACAAGCTCAAGAACACTATACAGAAACAAGCACATAAACTATAATAGGTATAGTTTATGGTACACTACACTAATACACTATTTCAAGGATACACTACTAAATAATTATTTAAGTATAATTATTTTACATTACAAGGTAATACATACAGTTTCAAGTACAAGAGAACAATACTACACTACACGTAAACTAGTTAATACAGGGTTGTGAGGCACTGCTTCATTGTACCCATCAGGGTACAGGGCTAAATACTATAAATTATAACCAGAGTCTGCTGGAGGGAGCGTGAATTTGTGTATGGATCTATAAGGGACTGATAATCTTGCACCTTAACTGTTAGCTACAGTTAGGCCGACAGGCCTGAGGTGACAAATGTCATATGTGACATCCCCATTTTCACGGCCAGAAAAGACCGATTTTGTTTATGCTTTATAAAAATCAAAGTACTTCTTTTAATAAAAATGTTGCGGAATTAGTTCCCACTAAAACATGATAAGTACATTATCAAAGCATTTTCGAAGAAATGTATTTTTATTCATTTTAAAACATTTGGGATGTCATCGTCAATACAGAAACATAAGCATAAACAGAACTTACATTCATTTACACTAGTGATCTACATCTCTTTTAAATCTCTTAGTGTAAAGTAGCTTCATATTGACACGTGTGATAAAAATAAGCTTGAGTGGGTCAGGTTGGGAAACCTGGTGAGTACATAGGGTTTTCAACCCACAATAATATAATTATTATGTTTAAACATCAAACAATCAACCCAATTACCCATCCCCATTATCTTCTTTACTCTTAAGGATCTACCTAAGAATCAACTATTCCTCGTTCATTCATTCCTAAGGATCATCCTAAGGAATCGACACGAAGTCCATCGTCACCGGGGTTTAGGCACTAATTCTGCATAGTCGCCAGGATTTATACAATAGGCACTAAGTCAGCATAGTCACCAGGGTTTAGGCACTAAGTCTGCATAGTCGCCATGGTTTATACAACAGGCACTAAGTCCGCATAGTCGCCAGGGTTTTGGCACCAAGTCTGCATGATCGCCAAGGTTTAGGCACCAAGTCTGCATGATCGCCAGGGTTTAGAGTACACCGGGTGAACACATCGTTCACAACACCTACAGGTTGCGAGCCTGCTAGCGTTCCACTGGACTGTCTAGAATAGTCCGTGGTTGTCATCCATACTCTGCTAGATGACGGGGACATCATTTGGGAAAAAGGCTTCTCACATCGTCCACCTCTCACCCTTACCTCATGGTCTAACTCATCATCCAACTCATATGTCATCTACCCATGTTTTACCCAACATATTATGTAGATATAAATACATATACAGTTTAAATCATATAAAACTTGTATAAAATCGTTCCTCCGGCATAGATAGCAAGTATACAGATAATATGCACACATAACACGTAATTTATATAAAATACTTCATATCTATGTGTAAGATGAAAGTAACTATGCACTCACTTGAAAAGGTGGTGATTCCGAACTCAGACAGCGCTTCGCTTCTTAAAAAAAAATAATTTCCTTCGACGAAACCTAGTATTATTACCTCTAGAGTTTAGTCTATTATTCGCCGAGACTAATTATTAGTCTAGCTATTATTTATATTATATAAGAGTTAAATAACGTTACTATTATAAGTTCCTAATAACGTTACTATAATGAAATAAAAGCTATATTAAAAATAGCGTACGCGTAGCTCACTTACAGCAGGTTTTATAGAAAACCGGGCTTTGATTGGAGCAGCGTTCCCGAGCCGAAAAGCTCTTCTTCTCGGAGCCGTCGAGTAGTCCGCGGCTTCCGCCTCGTGCTAGGGAGGTTCCCTAGGCTTTTCGGGGGGTTTCGGGGCTAGAGAGAGGTTCTAGAGAGAGAGAGTAAAGAGAAGAAAGAGTGGGAAATGTGTGAAGAAAATGAGGGTGGGAGAGGTTTTATTTATAGGGTGAAAAATGGCTGAACTTGGTGCCACATGTCACCATCTAGTGGCAAGACTTGGGGAGAAAGCAATGGCCAAGATTGTGCCACATCACCTATTTTCGCACAGCACACTTCCGACTTCTAAAATCCGTAACTTTCACATACGACCTCCGTTTTTGACGTTCTTTATATACACACGTAGGTAAAAATAAGATCTACAACTTTCATTTTGACTCCGTTGGCTAATTCTCGACCGATCTTAAATTTAACAGTACGAGGAGATTATACTGTTAAATGTTCGCGTAAAATTCATAACTTCCACATACGGACTCTGTTTTCGTCTGTCTTTTTACCGTTGAGTTCCTGTTAATGAGATCTTCAATTCTCATTTAGGTCGCGTAGGCCAAAAACCGCTCGATCTAAAATTCGAGTTTCGGGCTATACACTGCTAAGCCAAATCTTAGAAAATTCATAACTTCCTCATACGAAGTCAGATTTGGGCGTTCTTTTTTTGTATGTTCTCGGTTTAACGTATACTACAACTTTTGTTTAGATTTCTAAGGCTAAAAATTCCTCCATCGTAAATTCACTATTTACGTCTCCCGGTGTCGTGCCGGTTTTGCCATAAAACTTCGACGGACCATAACTTCTTCGTTATAACTCGGACTTCAACGTTCTTTATATGTACGGAACCCTTGAGATGTATTCTACAACTTGGTTAGGATTATTCATTCTAAATAATCTTTTGTCAAAAAGTCGTCTTCGACCCCTATTATCTCTAAATTGACTAGCCCGGATCTACGGGCGTTACAATTATCTCCCCCTTAGGATGATTACGTCCCAGAATCATCAACGAAACAGGGCTCACATGATGACTCCATACGTTATCTCTTCATCCTAAGTAATAACCGTAACTTTGATGTTTCTTCGAACGAATATCTAACTCTAAGACTTCCTGATTGTAGGCGGTGCTCGATCTTGCACTTGCTCCCTATCTCTCGTTAGACTCCAAAGTATGACCTTCAAGTCACAATCTCGATCCTTACTGGAGACTGCTTCTTCTTCTTAACAAGCCTAAGATAAGTTATTTTATTACTAAAATGGAACGATGTGTCATATTCCAATGACCTATCATCGTATGCTGCAATGCTTAGACTCAGGTCTCTTAGAGTCTTCCAGAACAGACTATACTTTCCTTCATGTTCTAATCTCATCTTAAAAGGTAGCATTTGTAGCTACAAGCAACTTTTCGCGATACCTCTACTGATCGCTTTTTATTTAAATCTTCCGTTTTAAGTCAAATGCTACATCGAACTTGATTCTCTGAACCACATAACATACGCAGCGTAGTTGGACTCAATTTGATATGACTATTAGGGTCGGAATAACAATCATCATCTTAGTCATTACCGAAAGGATGGTAACGACATACTTGAATAAAACGAAATCGATTACTAGCTCCTTGGTAACCTTGTGACTTTCCCTGATCCAAGTGTGAGTCCTGTGCTTCCGGTAGTATAGGCCTCTACTACCTTTCACACCTACTCATACTCGTCCCAAGTATTGTCTCGCAGTTTTCCAATTTACTGTCACAAAACAATTTTTAACACATACAAATGTGTCCAAACAATCATAAAATTTTCCCTAGACTCTACTAGGACTTCTTCCATGCGTATCTTCAATCATCAATTCTGCTTCAACTCGGTTGGTGATGGAAATGTCAGACGATGGGATAACTTCATGGATTATACCAAAAATCTTTCTTTCTGCAAATCGAAAGTTTACTTCTCCCGTACTAGACGTATTATTTATTAGATGCATTCTAAAGGCAAGATATCACTCTTATGATATCTTCCGATAAGTACCATTCAGTATCGTAAGCCTTCTCATTTCCTCCATTTACTCAATTCACTACAAGTCTTCACCGTGATGTTCTGTACACCAAAGCAATCGTTTGGTGTATTGAGACGAGAATAAAGATAGAAGAAGGTTTAGACGCGTATTCCTCCTTATTACCTCGAAAAATTATATGCCAGTTCTAATATCGTAATTAAACGTTTAGAAATCTGAACACATAAAATTTCCAGATCCGGTCGGCAACAGACCATAGATCCGATCAAACGATAGCATAAAGCATCACAAATTATTAAGCACATAAAAGCAATTTAGACATCTTCCCTAAATGAGCTAGTACCCGTGTCTATTCAGGTGTACTTCCTAAAATATATTAGACACACTCCTCACGATCATCGCTTAACATTCTAAGTTTAAGTCTAGAAATAAATCTTTATTCCTAGTTTGCTTAAACTAATGCTCTGATAGCAACTGTGACATCCCAATTTTCACGGCCAGAAAAGACCGATTTTGTTTATGCTTTATAAAAATCAGAGTACTTCTTTTAATAAAAATGTTGCGGAATTAGTTCCCAGTAAAACATGATCAATACATTATCAAAGTATTTTCGAAGAAATGTATTTTTATTCATTTTAAAACATTTGGGATGTCATCGTCAACACATAAACATAAGCATAAACAGAACTTACATTCATTTACACTAGTGATCTACATCTCTTTTAAATCTCTTAGTGTAAAGTAGCTTCATATTGACACCTGTGATACAAATAAGCTTGAGTGGGTCAGGTTGGGAAACCTGGTGAGTACATAAGGTTTTCAACCCACAATAATATAATTATTATGTTTAAACATCAAACAATCAACCCAATTACCCATCCCCATTATCTTCTTTACTCTTAAGGATCTACCTAAGAATCAACTATTCCTCGTTCATTCATTCCTAAGGATCATCCTAAGGAATCGACACGAAGTCCATCGTCACCGGGGTTTAGGCACTAATTCTGCATAGTCGCCAGGATTTATACAATAGGCACTAAGTCAGCATAGTCACCAGGGTTTAGGCACTAAGTCTGCATAGTCGCCATGGTTTATACAACAGGCACTAAGTCCGCATAGTCGCCAGGGTTTTGGCACCAAGTCTGCATGATCGCCAAGGTTTAGGCACCAAGTCTGCATGATCGCCAGGGTTTAGAGTACACCGGGTGAACACATCGTTCACAACACCTACAGGTTGCGAGCCTGCTAGCGTTCCACTGGACTGTCTAGAATAGTCCGTGGTTGTCATCCATACTATGCTAGATGACGGGGACATCATTTGGGAAAAAGGCTTCTCACATCGTCCACCTCTCACCCTTACCTCATGGTCTAACTCATCATCCAACTCATATGTCATCTACCCATGTTTTACCCAACATATTATGTAGATATAAATACATATACAGTTTAAATCATATAAAACTTGTATAAAATCGTTCCTCCGGCATAGATAGCAAGTATACAGATAATATGCACACATAACACGTAATTTATATAAAATACTTCATATCTATGTGTAAGATGAAAGTAACTATGCACTCACTTGAAAAGGTGGTGATTCCGAACTCAGACAGCGCTTCGCTTCTTAAAAAAAATAATTTCCTTCGATGAAACCTAGTATTATTACCACTAGAGTTTAGTCTATTATTCGCCGAGACTAATTAATAGTCTAGCTATTATTACTATTATATAAGCGTTAAAAAAATACTTATATAACCCATAATAATAGCCCAAGTACTTATTATAAGTTCCTAATAACGTTACTATAATTAAATAAAAAGCTATATTAAAAATAGCGTAGGCGTAGCTCACTCACAGCGGGTTTTATAGAAAACCGGGCATTGCTTGGAGCAGCGTTCCCGAGCCGAAAAGCTCTTCTTCTCGGAGTCGTCGAGTACTCCGGGGCTTCCGCCTCGTGCTAGGGAGGTTCCCTAGGCTTTTCGGGGGGTTTCGGGGCTAGAGAGAGGTTCTAGAGAGAGAGTAAAGAGAAGAAAGAATGGGAAAGGTGTGAAGAAAATGAGGGTGGGAGAGGTTCTATTTATAGGGTGAAAAATGGCTGACCTTGGTGCCACATGTCACCATCTAGTGGCAAGACTTGGGGAGAAAGCAATGGCCAAGATTGTGCCACATCACCCATTTTCGCACAACACTCTTCCGACTTCTAAAATCCGTAACTTTCACATACGACCTCCGTTTTTGACGTTCTTTATATCCACACATATGTAAAAATAAGATTTACAACTTTCATTTTGACTCCGTCGGCTAATTCTCGACCGATCTTAAATTTAACAGTACGAGGAGATTATACTGTTAAATGTCCACGTAAAATTCATAACTTCTACATACGGATTCTGTTTTCGTCCGTCTTTTTACCGTTGAGTTACTATTAATGAGATCTTCAATTCTCATTTAGGTCGCGTAGGCCAAAAACCGCTCGATCTAAAATTCGAGTTTCGGGTTGTGCACTGCTAAGCCAAATCTTAGAAAATTCATAACTTCCTCATACGAAGTCAGATTTGGGCGTTATTTTTTTGTATGTTCTCGGTTTAACGTATACTACAACTTTTGTTTAGATTTCTAAGGCTAAAAATTCCTCCATCGTAAATTCACTATTTACGTCTCCCGATGTCGTGCCGGTTTTGCCATAAAACTTCGACGGACCATAACTTCTTCGTTATAACTCGGACTTCAACGTTCTTTATATGTACGGAACCCTTGAGATGTATTCTACAACTTGGTTAAGATTATTTATTCTAAATAATCTTTTGTCAAAAAGTCGTCTTCGACCCCTATTATCTCTAAATTGACTAGCCCGGATCTACGGACGTTACAATTATCTCCCCCTTAGGATGATTACGTCCCAGAATCATCAACGAAACATGGCTCACATGATGACTCCATACGTTATCTCTTCATCCTAAGTAATAACCGTAACTTTGATGTTTCTTCGAACGAATATCTAACTCTAAGACTTCCTGATTGTAGGCGGTGCTCGATCTTGCACTTGCTCCCTATCTCTCGTTAGACTCCAAAGTATGACCTTCAAGTCACAATCTCGATCCTTACTGGAGACTGCTTCTTCTTCTTAACAAACCTAAGATAAGTTATTTTATTACTAAAATGGAACGATGTGTCATATTCCAATGACCTATCATCGTATGCTGCAATGCTTAGACTCAGGTCTCTTAGAGTCTTCCAGAACAGACTATACTTTCCTTCATGTTCTAATCTCATCTTAAAAGGTAGCATTTGTAGCTACAAGCAACTTTTCGCGATACCTCTACTGATCGCTTTTTATTTAAATCTTCCGTTTTAAGTCAAATGTTACATCAAACTTGATTCTCTGAACCACATAACATACTCAGCGTAGTTGGACTCAATTTGATATGACTATTAGGGTCGGAATAACAATCATCATCTTAGTCATTACCGAAACGATGGTAACGACATACTTGAATAAAACGAAATCGATTACTAGCTCCTTGGTAACCTTGTGACTTTCCCTGATCCAAGTGTGAGTCCTGTGCTTCCGGTAGTATAGGCCTCTACTACCTTTCACACCTACTCATACTCGTCCCAAGTATTGTCTCGCAGTTTTCCAATTTACTGTCACAAAACAATTTTTAACACATACAAATGTGTCCAAACAATCATAAAATTTTCCCTAGACTCTACTAGGACTTCTTCCATGCGTATCTTCAATCATCAATTCTGCTTCAACTCGGTTGGTGATGGAAATGTCAGACGATGGGATAACTTCATGGATTATACTAAAAATCTTTCTTTCTGCAAATCGAAAGTTTACTTCTCCCGTACTAGACGTATTATTTATTAGATGCATTCTAAAGGCAAGATATCACTCTTATGATATCTTCCGATAAGTACCATTCAGTATCGTAAGCCTTCTCATTTCCTCCATTTACTCAATTCACTACAAGTCTTCACCGTGATGTTCTGTACACCAAAGCAATCGTTTGGTGTATTGAGACGAGATTAAAGATAGAAGAAGGTTTAGACGCGTATTCCTCCTTATTACCTCGAAAAATTATATGCCAGTTCTAATATCGTAATTAAACGTTTAGAAATCTGAACACATAAAATTTCCAGATCCGGTCGGCAACAGACCATAGATCCGATCAAACGATAGCATAAAGCATCACAAATTATTAAGCACATAAAAGCAATTTAGACATCTTCCCTAAATGAGCTAGTACCCGTGTCTATTCAGGTGTACTTCCTAAAATATATTAGACACACTCCTCACGATCATCGCTTAACATTCTAAGTTTAAGTCTAGAAATAAATCCTTATTCCTAGTTTGCTTAAACTAATGCTCTGATACCAACTGTGACATCCCCATTTTCACGGCCAGAAAAGACCGATTTTGTTTATGCTTTATAAAAATCAGAGTACTTCTTTTAATAAAAATGTTGCGGAATTAGTTCCCAGTAAAACATGATAAATACATTATCAAATCATTTTCGAAGAAATATATTTTTATTCATTTTAAAACATTTGGGATGTCATCGTCAATACAAAAACATAAGCATAAACAGAACTTACATTCATTTACACTAGTGATCTACATCTCTTTTAAATCTCTTAGTGTAAAGTAGCTTCATATTGACACCTGTGATACAAATAAGCTTGAGTGGGTTAGGTTGGGAAACCTGGTGAGTACATAGGGTTTTCAACCCACAATAATATAATTATTATGTTTAAACATCAAACAATCAACCCAATTACCCATCCCCATTATCTTCTTTACTCTTAAGGATCTACCCTAAGAATCAACTATTCCTCGTTCATTCATTCCTAAGGATCATCCTAAGGAATCGGCACGAATTCCATCGTCACCGGGGTTTAGGCACTAAGTCTGCATAGTCGCCAGGATTTATACAATAGGCACTAAGTCCGCATAGTCACCAGGGTTTAGGCACTAAGTCTGCATAGTCGCCATGGTTTATACAACAGACACTAAGTCCACATAGTCGCCAGGGTTTTGGCACCAAGTCTGCATGATCTCCAAGGTTTAGGCACCAAGTCTGCATGATCTCCAGGGTTTAGAGTACACCGGGTAAACACATCGTTCACAACACCTACAGGTTGCGAGCCTGCTAGCATTCCACTGGACTGTCTAGAATAGTCCGTGGTTGTCATCCATACTCTGGTAGATGACAGGGACATCATTTGGGAAAAAGGCTTCTCACATCGTCCACCTCTCACCCTTACCTCATGGTCTAACTCATCATCCAACTCATATGTCATCTACCCATGTTTTACCCAACATATTATGTAGATATAAATACATATACAGTTTAAATCATATAAAACTTGTATAAAGTCGTTCCTCCGGCATAGATAGCAAGTATACAGATAATATGCACACATAACATGTAATTTATATAAAATACTTCATATCTATGTGTAAGATGAAAGTAACTATGCACTCACTTGAAAAGGTGGTGATTCCGAACTCAGACAGCGCTTCGCTTCTTAAAAAAAATAATTTCCTTCGACGAAACCTAGTATTATTACCACTAGAGTTTAGTCTATTATTCGCCGAGACTAATTAATAGTCTAGCTATTATTACTATTATATAAGCGTTAAAAAAATACTTATATAACCCATAATAATAGCCCAAGTACTTATTATAAGTTCCTAATAACGTTACTATAATTAAATAAAAGCTATATTAAAAATAGCATAGGCGTAGCTCACTCACAGCGGGTTTTATAGAAAACCGGGCTTTGCTTGGAGCAGCGTTCCCGATCCGAAAAGCTCTTCTTCTCGGAGTCGTCGAGTACTCCGGGGCTTCCGCCTCGTGCTAGGGAGGTTCCCTAGGCTTTTCGGGGGGTTTCGGGGGCTAGAGAGAGGTTCTAGAGAGAGAGTAAAGAGAAGAAAGAATGGGAAAGGTGTGAAGAAAATGAGGGTGGGAGAGGTTCTATTTATAGGGTGAAAAATGGCTGACCTTGGTGCCACATGTCACCATCTAGTGGCAAGACTTGGGGAGAAAGCAATGGCCAAGATTGTGCCACATCACCCATTTTCGCACAACACTCTTCCGACTTCTAAAATCCGTAACTTTCACATACGACCTCCGTTTTTGACGTTCTTTATATCCACACGTATGTAAAAATAAGATTTACAACTTTCATTTTGACTCCGTCGGCTAATTCTCGACCGATCTTAAATTTAACAGTACGAGGAGATTATACTGTTAAATGTCCGCGTAAAATTCATAACTTCTACATACGGATTCTGTTTTCGTCCGTCTTTTTACCGTTGAGTTAATATTAATGAGATCTTCAATTATCATTTAGGTCGCGTAGGCCAAAAACCGCTCGATCTAAAATTCGAGTTTCGGGTTGTGCACTGCTAAGCCAAATCTTAGAAAATTCATAACTTCCACATACGAAGTCAGATTTGGGCGTTATTTTTTTGTATGTTCTTGGTTTAACGTATACTACAACTTTTGTTTAGATTTCTAAGGCGAAAAAGTCCTCTATCGTAAATTCACTATTTACGTCTCCCGGTGTCGTGTCGGTTTTGCCATAAAACTTCGACGGACCATAACTTCTTCGTTATAACTCGGATTTCAACGTTCTTTATATGTACGGAACCCTTGAGATGTATTCTACAGCTTGGTTAAGATTATTTATTCTAAATAATATTTTGTCAAAAAGTCGTCTTCGACCCCTATTATCTCTAAATTGACTAGCCCGGATCTACGGGCGTTACATCATAACATTCCGACGCCTAAAGAACGTTGTAGAGGTCATTAGGTCATATCAAGCATAGTTACATGAAACTCACAATAGTATTAACTAAAACATTTGTTTACGGGGTTAACACTACTTCAAGGGTTTTATTTTAATTAATAAAACTACAATACTTTACTTTACACTACAGCTGGTGGACTACAGGTTCTCATACAAATGCTTTTATTTTAAATAATGAAACTACAATATACTATTTTACATTACAACTGGTTGATTCCAGGCACTCATACAATAAGGTTTTCATACAAACACTACTACAATCACTACTACATACATTACTACAGTACACTACTTTTCTAGTACAGAGTACCCTAGTACATCATACCATTTCAAGAACATTCGTGATATAGTTATTTACTAATAAGACTATAGTTTACTATTTCAGAATACAGTAATAAACATACGTTTTGGTCTGATGTTCTAAGACTACATTTCATTCACTAAAGAAAATATTGGATTTTTTGGAAGTACACTATAACATTTTCTAATAACAAAGATCAACATTCCATCTCAAATACATACTTATGTACTCACCAACTTATATGTTGATACACTTTCAAAACCCCTTGTATTCTCAGGGAACCGGTAGACAGGTACCCCCGCAGGTTTTGAGAAGACGGATCTTTTAGAGCCGCGTCTTTTATACTTTTGCTATACACTTTTGATGTCATACAAACTATATATTGAACTGATGTAAATACTATATTTTATCAATGTAATGGTTGTGTTTGCTTTGATTACTATTATGCAATTGTTGTGATACTGTACATAACGTCTTCCGCCCCGAACGTTTCTGCCGTTCCGGTTTGGGGGTGTGACAGATTGGTATTAGAGCATTTTTTATAATGAACTAAGTATATCAAACCATGCAAGATATACAATTATAAATACAATGGGGCCGAAGTGCTCTGACTAAAAGTATGCTTTTAAAATATAAGTATTTTATAAGAAGTATACAAGCATACATACATACCAGCAACAGTATCACAATACGAACTCTACAAAAGTATTTAGATGTTTGACACTGCAGTTAAACCTGGACTGTTATCTGATCATATCTGGGATAAATATAGCCTGATCAACTATATTTATCTGAGATACAATCAACATGTGTTTGGGAGTGGTAATGGTGTTGCAACAAGTCTAAAACTTACCAACAATCCATACAATGGAAAACTCTAGAACCATACATGAAATTAATATACTATAGGAGTATTTTGTAGCACTATAATACTAGAAACAATCTCGCGAAAATAAAGGACCCTTGCTGGTAGATCTATAATTGCTAAGTGTATACGTAGGAGTTATATATAATTAAAATTTTATAGACTTAGAATTTGTGATTTAGCTTTACTTCCTGTTCCTTGTTTGGTTGTGGACTTAGAGTAGGATCATTTATTCGAAGGTCTATTTGGTCTTGGCTATACATAATTCATATACACTAGGTGACCATAGAGGTACCCTGTGTGAGTCACGCTATACAAAAGTTTTACAAGTGTTGCTATAATCGAAGTTAGCGATTGTTTACTTATATTAGTAGATAGGGGTGAGCAAAAACCGAACCGATAAAAGAAAAACTGTAAAAACCGCAACCGAAAAACCAAAACCGGCGCAAACACCGATGGTGCGGATTTTATTTTTTGAAAAACTGAATTTATTGGTGTGGTGTGGTTTTTATCTAGAAACCGGACCACCAAAACCGAACCGCACTGCAAGCTTATTAACAATAAAATAAATCACTAATTTATATTATACAATTATACATATTATTTAAAAAACTAATAAATTCTAATTTATACATATATTATATATTGAACTTGACGGTAATTAGTAATTAGTTATTAGGTTTAATATGTGAGTATGTTACTTTGTGTTTGTGATTTAATGATTATGTGTAATGTGTAAACATTATGTAGGCTGCAACTTGCTAGCTTGTAACTTCTAAGAACAAATTGAATAAAAAATGAGCT
This sequence comes from Lactuca virosa, assembly GCF_052849685.1. NCBI lineage: Eukaryota > Viridiplantae > Streptophyta > Magnoliopsida > Asterales > Asteraceae > Lactuca > Lactuca virosa. The sequence goes on from NC_136434.1 coordinate 260,094,460, forward strand.
TGGGAATATGGGTTGCAAATGAAGTGATCAAGTAAACAACATAAAAAAACTCAAAATTATAGCTTCTAATTGTGAGGAAACAAAATGACAGTATGTCATACAATCATAAATCTTCACATGAACACCACGGTTAAAAAAATCGTACCGGTGAACATAAAAAACCGCACCATATGTTTGACTCGATTTAAAACCGACACCGAACCGGTACAAACCGAAACCGCACTCAAAAACCGCAAAACCGAACCATTGAAAAACCGCACCCAACGGTTTCTAGAACTCAAAAACCGCACCTTGCGGTTTGCGGTTCGGTTTGACCCTAAAACCGCACCAAACCGCACCATGCTCACCCCTATTAGTAGATTCCCACTGTAAATCGCTTAATAGAACACTATAGCAGTCAGGATAAGATATATCTTGTTCATTATCACCTGACTCATGACCACTATAAAGGACTTATCATCATTTTCTCTTAAATCATTATAGAGAAAGATGCCTCCAAAGAAGTCCAACAGGAAGAAAAAAACCCATCAACAAATCCACCACTGCCACCACCTCCTTAGTATGACCATGCTGTCTTCCAAGCAGCAGTAACCGCCGCAGTGGCAGCCGCCATGACTCATATCCATGCAAGTGGTACCAGTGGGGCGGGTAGTGGTGCCAACCCTTCTAACCAAGGAGATAGTAACGGACACCCCAGGGAGTGTTCCTAAAAGGATTTCACGAATGTTAGACCCAATTCCTTCGATGGCACTGGAGGTGTCATTACTTTTACACGTTGGTCCGAGAAGACCGAATCAATATTCGAAATCTGTGCGTGCCCCGAATCTAGCAAAGTAAAATTTGTTGCATGCACTTTCACAGATAGAAACCTAACTTGGTGGAACAGCCAAGTCAAGTCATTGACTCTTCCAATAGCCAATGCTATGAGTTGGGATGAATTGAAGGAACTAATGCTAGCAGAATACTGCCGGAGGGGCGAGATGCAAAAACTAGAGCTAGAGCAGGAGCTATGGAGTCTGAAGATGAAGGAATCCGATATCGCTGCTTACACTGCCAGATTCAGTGACCTGGCTCTTCTATGTCCCGGGATGGTCACCCTGGAGAGTAAGAGGGTAGAGAGATACTGTTGGATTAATGTCTAAGTCCATAACTATATTTGGTATGTACTTGACCCGACCCGGCATGGTCCATTTGGGTTGCACTTCACCGGCACAATTTATATGGATAGTCTTTGAGAATAGTATATTTATGATTTATATTAATATATTATAAGTTCTAATATATTAATATATAATCATATTATTTAATTAGTATTGATCAAGAATTAATTTATAATTAATTAAGTGATCAAAAGGAACTAATTAAATATGGACTCTTAGATATATATGTGTAGTGGGCCAAGTTCATTTAGGTTGGGCTAAGTCTTCATGGATAGTCCATGGAGCTTTAACCCATGGATCCTAGGAAGTGAAAGGTCATGGGTATTATGGTTTAACCCTAATCCTCCACACTATATAAAGGGTCTTATGGTTCATGAAATTACGCTAGTGGCTAGTGTGGATACACTAAAGAGGGAAATAACCGATTTCATAAGTGTGAGCCAAGTATCCATATTCTCTAAAGGTTTTCCAAGGTGTTTTGGTGATTTGTGATTCCACTTGAGGCTTCCACACTATTGGGGCTAAACTCTTAAAGTTCAAGACTTCAAGCTTCATTAAAAGGTATGTATTCTAACTTGTTATATTACCCAAGTATCAAGGATTGTATGCTAGATAGGGTAATACCTTGGAATATTCATATTTGCATGTATAATAGAGAAAACATAGATCCAAGGTATTTAGGGTTGCATGTACACTTAGGAGTGTTAGAATGCTCAAAAACCCAACAGTGGTATCAGAGCCATGGGTTGTTTTATGTTATATTCATGCAAATGTTTGATTTTCAAAGTTGAAAAAAAAAAGAAAAAAAAACATGAAGTTTGTCAAATTTTAAGATAATTACTTGTTTTGTGAAAAACTAATTATTTGTAAAATTTGAATCATTTGTTATATGAGTTGAATTAGGTGAAATTTAGTAAAAGATAAAATGATATGATTATTTTATTAGTGTAAAAGTTTGATCTAAATATTTTAAGGAGTTACAAATTTTGTCATAAAATTTTGGAGATCAAAAGTTTTTTTTAAAGTTGTGATCTTAAGGGTTTTTGAAACTTCCATAAGTTATGGATATGAAAGTTTTTTTAAAAAAAAAAAATTTTTTGATTCAAAGTTTTTATGGAGTGACAAAATTTGGTGTTAATGTTTTAAAGAATTCCATAACTTGTTCTTAAGTTATGGAACATGGAAAGTTTCATCATAAGACACCATTAATTCCATAAGTTATGGAATCCAAAGGTTTTCAAGAATTACAAAACTTGCCCTCAAGTTTTGGAATTTGAGAAAAGTTTTTTATGAAAAAAAAGAATTGAATTCTAAAACTCTTGGGTTCATAACTTAAACAATTAATTAAATGGTTTTAATTTTGAGTTTAATAATTGGAATTATGATGTTTTGTTGAATAGTTCAAATTAACTCTTATGGACTTTATTAATAGTTAATTAAAGCGTTTAATTAAAAGAGTATTATTAATCCATAAATATATGGTTTGAGTTTAATTAAATTAAAAGTCTAGTTTAATTAATAGATTAAACCACCAAGTATTTTAAATGTCTAAAATACACCCTTATACTATTATAATATTAAAAGCTTAATATATTATATGTATAAGAGCAAGTCGTCTTACCATTAGTAGGCCTCATTCACGAAGCCGGTCTATAAGGGGGGTATAAGGTTACTGCCTATAAAATGGCAGTTTAATGGGTGTCCACTCTCACTCACCGCTTCCTTGACCGGTGGAGGGTCGTTAGCCGAAAAGGTAGGACAAGGACTATAATTCTCCCTTCATTATAAGTATAATGATAAATACTAAGTAACTAAACACTTATAAATTCCCAATCTTAGTTACTTAGGAAAATGTGAATAAGGTGCTAATCCATGAAATTACACTTTGCACTTTGTTTAAGCTGCTAGTGGAGCGTGTGTGGTTAACCGGCACACTAACCTGGACTTAACAAGATAGGCAAAGGGTAACTTAATGTTTATCATAGTATCGTTGAAGCGTGTGTGGTTAACCGGCACATCGATTGAGGGGTAAATATTAAGGGTACCAAGTATATTTGCATGGTTACTTCACACCTTGTTTTGTGATCCTCGGCATCCCAGTCACAAAACCTGAAGGGCACACTCGAGATTGAAACATGCCATTGAAAAGTTCAATGAATCTCAAAAGAATCTAGGAGTTTCAAAACCAATTAAAACCTAATAATACATTTCGTTTATCTTGGTGGAAATTGGTGAATCGTCATTCACCTACCTTCAAATATTTTATAGCTTGGATTACGACATCCCTTTTCCAAGTTATAAAATAGTTTGTTGGGTCCTAGCCTTAATATATCATATTGGGTGTTATATTAAGGACTTAAATCAACTTTACGTGAATTTCTCCCATTGTTGATGTCTGGTTTAGACAATAATGATCTTCCCAAACCAAGCTTTCCTAATCAATATGACTTCCCGAGTTTGGCTCATGGAAGTCATACTTCTCTTCCTCCACCTCCTCCAATTATTCTCCCTAACCCACAAGTTCAAGGTCACTCAAGCCCTAATGGCAAGCAAGGTCTATGTGTGATCACATCTTAGAGATGAAGTCACATATTGACAAGCCGGGAGAGTTGGGTGTCAAAGTCTTGAGAATGTTGGATGTTCAATCACTTTCTAAGTCACATAGTGAGTTCCTTTGGGACTACTATGAAACAGACTATGACATGAACCTTAATGATCATATCTATTTGCTTGGTGCTGCTGAATCAGCAATGATTTGGAACGATAGTAAAGCAAATTTGATTAGAAGATCAACTCCCCAAAAACTTTATGGACAGTGACAATGGTGACACTAGAAATCCAGAAAAAGCATTCTCTTCCCAATGGAAAGGGATTGGCCATAGTCAACCCGGTTGACCAAATGGTAAAGAGAAAGGCTAAGTCTGAGATAGTCCCATTACCAAAGGGTCCATATGTTTATTTTGCCAAAGGAAGGGGCGTTGATTGCAAAGCTGTCAAATTTACCTAAGGATGTTAAAGTCAATAAGTTTGACTCTACATCAGGTAGAGCCCATTATCTAACTCTGTTAAGTTCTATTCTGATATCCTCATTACATGTTGTGACTAGGTCACATGTTGATGTTTTAAGAATCAAAGAATAGAGAGAAATCTTAAAGGAAGTATATGCTGATTATGATCGCGAAGGTGGATTTCGATCGCATCAGAATTTTGAGCAGTTGCTTAATAAGTTATGATATATTGCTAAGGAATAGATAACAACAATTTTCCATGTGGATTGTAAGGATAAGTTTTTCCGCAAAGTTTTAGAATAAAAGAAAATTGTTTAATTTTATTTATTTGATGTATCCTTACAATGGCATTTGTGGAAAATTGTTGCTTATATGATTCCACTGACAGCAATATTGGAAAATGGATTTGATTCTTTCATTTGTGGTAGTGTCTAAATTTACCAAATCAGGAAAGTTTCTCATCGCCCAAGTTTCAATTGGACCGAAACTTGGAATCATGCAAGTTGAATAGTATGATGAATGAGAACTTTCAAGCATTGGAAAATCAAGACTAATTACTTGTTCACATGGATGTGTGAGACGAGTTAAGGACTAAAGGGATCGAGTACACATTCTTGTGCACTGGTCATGTCCACCACAAAGCTCGTTAAGACTATTTGATTTACTAAAGTTTAGTAAATATGGTTATACTTACAAGTTTAAGTATAATTCTGTAACATTGGAAAAGTCTCAATGTATGGCAGAACGAATGGGAAGAATCAAATTAGGGAGAAAGATAAAAGTTTCTCAAATCTGAAAAGATGGGAGAGTACTTTAGTATCATGTTTGTGATCATCTTAATGATTTAGAAATCATATCACAATTAGTCCTCTAAAGGTCATCTTAGTGCATTCTTATGACTAAGAAGAGGAGTCATGAATTGTTGAAATGGTTAGATCAGGAAGATGAGTCATACTTCGTTCCAAAACAATTCTTAGAGTCATACTCCAAGATTGTAACTTGAGTGACATATCTTAAAGAAATGTTTAAAACACTTGTCAAATGTAAGAGTAAAAGTGTCCTACTCTTGTACATTTGAAATTGGTAAGTTGTGATGTTTTGGATAAAACAAAGACCAACTGGGGCCAATTGTGTGAAGTGTTTGTCTTGATAAAGAATCCGCACTATCTCTTGAATATTTGGCAAGATAGTCTTATATGTCAAAAGGATAATGGGAGTCTTAAAGATCCTACGAAGAATTTCAAGAACTAATCAAGAATAAAACCTGAGGTTCTTCACTAGCACACGACTTGAGGTTTATAACCTATCGTGTTGACATATTCTGTGCCCATTCCAGTTAAAGTTGGCTTTGCATAGGAGTTCTGAAAGTTCTCAATTGGTTGCATAACAACTTGGAAGCAATGGCAGGCCCTGTACTGCCAGGTGGCAAGAAGTTAAGATTGCATAAGTTCAGTCCATATGAGTTTGGATTTGTCATTATCCTTGTCTTGTGACTATGGGTTTGACGATTCACATGGATAAGAACACATACACCGTAAAATCTAAGGGTCATAAGGTTTCTCTCTGATTCATGAAAATGATGGTGAGGAAACACTTCCACCAAGTAGATTTGAAGCAGATGGCAAAAGGTCTAAACAATTGAGACTATGATTACGGCATCCCTTTTCATAGTTCTGAAATTGTTTAGACACACATGCATGCTATCTAAGGAAAGGTGTATGATTTTGATAAAGTTTTATTAAAGCATCTCGTATCAGAAATCTGAACTTCGGTAAGAAAGTCAATAAAGTATTGATTTCTAAAAGTCCAGCTGATTTCTGAGTACATGTCAAAGCTAGTGGGAGCATAAGTGTTATGCTAATAATCATCATGTTAGTGGGAGCATGATAATTATTGTTAGTGTTGCAAGTTAGCAATGTTAATTATAGAAAACAAAAGTTTCAATTCGTGAGGCTGCAGGGATTGAAAAAGTTGTTTTGCTATAATTAAGGGAGAGGCTATACTTCATTTCAGTTCTAAAGGCTTAGATTGAGACCTTAATCATCTTTAGTCAAGAATATATATATATATATATATATATATATATATATATATATATATATATATATATATATATATATATATATATATATATGAATTTCATGTTGGATTGGTTCAACTTAAGGAAATTCTATATATTGCGTTCTCAAAATTCGATTATGATTACGACATCCCTCTTCATAGTCAAATTTTGAAAACATGGCAAATAAAAATATTGTAGCAAAAGACTGGTCTAGAATCATGTCTTTATGTGAGACATCATGAATCGTGTACCATTTTCTTTGGGTACAGGATCGATTGCATGTGCTATAATATTTGTGATTTCTAAATTTTTCCAAATGCCCAGAGGCATTAAGAAGGGAAAAGGTCTAGAATTGGATATGACTAAAATGATTAAGCAATTGTCGAGGACAATCTGAGGTTTACCAAAGATTGGTTGCTCAGGGACAGTTGGAAGTATACTGTTAATATTGGAAGGACCATATTGACATAGTCTGAAAAGAGGCAACGCTTGTTTAGAAGTGGTAGTCAAAATGGGAATATAGAGTTGTCTTCATAGGTGGAAGCAATCTGTGTAAGGTTAAAGAAACTTAATGCAAGAAGCATGTTCAAAGCAATGCGCTTTGAATTTGAGACATCGTTTCCATGGAATTGCTCTCCATTGGAATACTCTGTAATGATTGTTGCCAAGTCTTCATAGCTTTGTGCATAATCATTACAAGAGGAACAGTGCATATAAGTTTAAAATCTAAACAGATTTCGATAAATGTTAAGAATTCTTACATTTACGACAAGGATTTGGGAGTGTGAAAAGAGAATCATTGAAATTATGTTCAATTGATCTAGTTCACAAAGAAAAGGATCATAGACAAACATAGAGTGCATACTTGGTGTATGGCAAAGCTATTGTTTAGAAAAACATAGTGTACATGCTTGGAGCATGGGACAACTAGTGTTTTTAATTCAGGTATAAAGTTGATAAAACCGAAACAAAGAATAATGAGTAATCAGTATGGTGATAAATAAAAGTGGTCTATTTATATTCATAGGGTTTGATACCATATTTGATTCATTTATTCTTGTGTTTCACTTTGCATGTTTTGACTTCCATAATAACTAGGTTATTCTTCCGGAATGACTAAGTTATTCAAACCATCCACAGTCGGTCATATGTTGGAAGTAGATATGAATCAAGACTGTCATGGGTTGGCTTGTAGAGGTCCAAGTTGGTGGACAAAGTTGTGCTACAACACTCATGAGTGCTCATAAGTTCTGAGTATTGGATTCAACCCGCGCTCATTTGAATCACTTCATGGATTTTATCACGAGTGATCATGAGACGATAATATCTTATATTCTTCAAACCTAGAGATATGAGTTGTTACTATGAGTTGGTTGTACATTGATTGCACGAAAACGCATTCGGTAACTCGATGTTATAAAACATGCCTTTGTGTATGATTCAACAAGTAGTAGAACAAGCCATATGAGTCGAAGTTTATCCATTCCTTTTACCTTCAGGATAAAAGTGATATATGTGGGCCCCTCGATGATTTAGTGATGACACATGTGAGTGCTTGGCCAAGCCAGGACTGATTTGATTTGTTCAATCAGTCAGTCATCATAAATCGGAAATCGGGTAACAACAAATGGACAGAGAGAATGATTGATAATCCATGTCTCAGTCCATATGATATCTAGAATGGAGGAACATCTGATCCCTTATCTAATGGACAAGTCATTGACAAAGGTCAGAGTTCGTTGACAAGATCAGAGTTCGACAGCGGCTTTAAGAGCTACGATTGCCAGTTGGTTTTTGAAGTCATACTCAATAATAGTTTTAGACTTATCCAAGTGGGAGACTGTTGGATTAATGTCTAAGTCCATAACTATATTTGGTATGTACTTGACCCGACCCGGCATGGTCCATTTGGGTTGCACTTCACCGGCACAATTTATATGGATAGTCTTTTGAGAATAGTATATTTATAATTTATATTAATATATTATAAGTTCTAATATATTAATATATAATCATATTATTTAATTAGTATTGATCAAGAATTAATTTATAATTAATTAAGTGATCAAAAGGAACTAATTAAATACGGACTCTTAGATATATATGTATAGTGGGCCAAGTTCATTTAGGTTGGGCTAAGTCTTCATGGATAGTCCATGGAGCTTTAACCCATGGATCCTAGGAAGTGAAAGGTCATGGGTATTAGGGTTTAACCCTAATCCTCCACACTATATAAAGGGTCTTATGGTTCATGAAATTACGCTAGTGGCTAGTGTGGATACACTAAAGAGGGAAATAACCGATTTCATAAGTGTGAGCCAAGTATCCATATTCTCTAAAGGTTTTCCAAGGTGTTTTGGTGATTTGTGATTCCACTTGAGGCTTCCACACTATTGGGGCTATGCTCTTAAAGTTCAAGACTTCAAGCTTCATTAAAAGGTATGTATTCTAACTTGTTATATTACCCAAGTATCAAGGATTGTATGCTAGATAGGGTAATACCTTGGAATATTCATATTTGCATGTATAATAGAGAAAACATAGATCCAAGGTATTTAGGGTTGCATGTACACTTAGGAGTGTTAGAATGCTCAAAAACCCAACAGATACATCTGGGGATTGACTCCCCCAACTCAAGGGAATGTCATAGCTGCCAATCCACTTACTTTTGATACTGCCAAGCGTCTGACACAGACACTAATGGATCATGGAGATCGCCAAGACTACGTAACAGCCATTCCTGAATAGCCCAAAGAGAGTGGCAGGAAGAAGAAATTATGGAACAAAAGAAAGGGCCAATCTTCGCAAGAGCCCTCAAAGAAACAACAAATAGTGGCAGTCCACGCTGCTACCACTCCTGCTGTTATTCCTGCTGCACCAGCACCTACCAGTCGATATGCCTGAAACCTTCCACTATGAAACAAATGCAACTTCCACCACCACGAGCCTTGTTAGGAAATACAGTGCTCTAATTGCAATAAAAAGGAGCATACGGCCCGTTTCTGCAAGACGCCGGCGCAACTTAATGCCCAGACCACCGGAGTTGGAGTAGGCCAGGCCTGCTATGGGTGTGGTGAAATAGGACACTACAAGAGAGATTTCCCGAAGGCAAGAAATGTTGGCAATACAGGAAGAGTGCTTGCCATGGGTCAGGAGGAGGCAATAGCGGATCCCACCGTAGTCACGGGTACGTTCCTCCTTGATAACTCTTATGCATGCATACTCTTTGATAGTGGTGCAGAGAGGAGTTTCGTTAGTCATAAATTCAAACACTTACTTAAACGCAAACCACAATTACTAAACGAAACATTCATTGTCAAGATGGCTAACGGGAAGAAAGAGAGCACTAACGACATATTCATAGGTTGTACCCTCACTCTAAACGACTATTATTTCCCAATCGACCTTATGCCGGTCTCCATAAAAAGCTTTGACGTCATTATTGGCATGGATTGGTTAAGTCCTCATCGTGCTAATATTCTATGCTACAAAAAAGCCATTCGCCTCAATATGCTAAGTGGCGAAACCCTCATTATCTACGGCGACAAACCCAATACGAACCTTCGCATAATTTCTTGCATCAAACCAAAAAAATACCTACGAAAAGAGTGTCACGCATTCCTAGCCCATGTAGTCAACGAAAAACAAGAAGTAAAAGACCTCGAGATCATTCTCGAAGTCTGTAACTTTCCTGACATATTTCTCGAAGGTCTTCGAGGAGTTCCTCCTGAACGCGAAGTCGAATTCCGAATAGACTTGATTCCTAGAGCTACCCCCGTATCCAAATCCCCGTATCGCCTAGCACTGGCAGAGATGCAGGAATTATCCATCCATTTAAACGAACTGCTCAGTAAGGGATTCATTCGACCAAGCTTCTCACCTTGGGGAGCACCGGTCCTGTTCGTTAAGAAGAAGGATGGATCTTTCCGAATGTGCATAGATTACCGCGAACTGAACAAGCTTACCATTAAGAATCGATACCTTCTTCCATGAGTAGACGACCTCTTCCATCAACTCCAAGGAGCCAATTACTCTTCAAAGATTGACCTAAGATCAGGGTATCACCAATTCGAGTCCATGAGAATGATGTTCCCAAAACAACATTCCGAACTCGATATGGTCACTACGAGTTTGTAGTAATGCCCTTTGGTCTAACAAATGCACCCGTGGTATTCATGGATCTAATGAATCGGGTGTGCCGTCCCTTCCTAGATAAATTCATGATAGTATTCATAGATAATATACTCATCTACTCATGAAGTAAGGAAGATCATAGCCAGCATCTGAGACAAGTCTTAGAAACATTAAGGGCGGAAAAGATTTTTGCTAAATTCTCAAAGTGTGAGTTTTGGATTAGGAAGGTAAACTTCCTTGGTCATGTAGTCAGCGAAGAAGGGATACACGTGGACCCATCCAAAATAAAGGCAATCGAGAACTGGTCGGCACCCATAACGCCAACAGAAATCCGCCATTTTTTAGGACTTGCTGGCTATTACCGCAGATTCATACAAAACTTCTCCAAAATCACTAAACCTCTTACTTCCCTGACTCAGAAGGGTGTAGCTTTTCGTTGGGCAGAAAAACAAGACTCTACGTTCCAAAAACTAAAACAAGCCCTGTGCATCGCACCTATCTTGTCTCTTCTAGAAGGGACAGAAGACTTCGTAGTATACTACGATGCATCCAATCTGGGTCTAGGCTGTGTGCTTATGCAGCGAGGAAGGGTTATTGCCTACGCCTCGAGATAGCTAAAGGTACACGAAGTCAACTACACTACTCATGATCTTGAGTTGGGAGCTGTAGTCTTTGCACTAAAAATCTGTAGACATTACCTTTACGATACCAAGTGCACCATCTTCACCGACCACAAAAGCCTCCAACACATCTTTGATCAGATAGAGCTTAACATGAGACAGCGACGATGTGTAGAACTACTCAATGATTACGAATGCGAAATTTGCTATCATCCCGACAAAGAAAATGTAGTAGCAGATGCCCTTAGTCGAAAGGAATACATAGGTCGTAGGGTGAAGGCACTAACCATGACAATCCATTCACATCTGTCCACTCAAATCAAAGAGGCTCAGATAGAAGCCTTGAAGCCGGACAATGTGGCAGATGAAGCCTAAAGAGGATTGGAGAAAAACTTAGAAATCAAGGGTGACAGAGTTCATTACTTCATTAACCGGATCTGGACACCAAAGTTTGGTGGCTATAGAGATGTTGTCATGAATGAAGCCCACAAAACTCGATACTCCGTTCATCCAGGTTCAGATAAGATGTATCTGGATCTCAAGAAACTTTATTGGTGGTTGAATATGAAAGTAGAGATCGCTACCTATGTGGGCAAGTGCCTAACTTGCGCCAAAGTCAAGGTAGAGTATCAAAAGCCCTCAGGTTTACTTCAGCAGCCGGAGATACCTGAGTGGAAGTGGGAGCGGATTACAATGGATTTCATAACCAAATTGCCCAAAATTAAGGATGGTCATGACACTATCTGGGTAATCGTCGATAGATTAACCAAATCCGCTCACTTCCTACCAATAAAGGAAACATACAAGATGGAGAAACTAACCAGAACTTACATCAGGGATATAGTATGACTGCATGGTGTGCCCATGTCTATTATCTCAGATAGAGATAGTAGATTCACCTCACGATTTTGGAAGTCATTACAGAAATCTCTGGGAACTAGGTTGGACATGAGTACAGCCTACCATCCCCAAACTGACGGGCAGAGTGAGAGAACCATTCCAACACTAGAAGACATGCTGAGAGCCTATGTGATCGACTTTGGTAAATCATGGGATACCCATTTTCCACTTGTCGAGTTTTCATACAAGAATAGCTACCACTCTAGCATTAAGGCTGCGCTGTTCGAAACCCTCTATGGCCGTAAGTGCAGATCCCCTCTGTGCTGGGCCGAAGTGGGTGACACGCAGCTAGCAAAAGGGCAAGTCCCTGATAGCACTCTCACTAGTCCAGAAATCATTCGAGAAACCACATAAAAGATCGTTTAAATCCGAGAGAGACTGAAAACCGCTAGGGATAGACAAAAGAGCTACGCAGACAAGAGATGAAAACCCTTGGAATACCAGGTGGGTGACCGTGTTCTGTTGAAGGTCTCACCATGGAAGGGCATGATACGCTTCAGAAAGCGTGGAAAGCTAAATCCAAGGTACATCGGGTCGTTTGATATTCTCGCTAGAATCGGCCCTGTATCTTACAAACTCATTCTACCTCAAGAACTTAACAATGTACACTCTGTCTTCCACGTGTAAAACTTAAAAAAGTGTCTATCCGACGAGACTCTTGTGATTCCACTCGATGAAATCGAGATAAACGAGAGTCTTAAACTTGTGGAAGAACCAGTAGAAATCATGGAGAAGGAAGTCAAACGAACAAAACAATGTCGCATACCAATAGTGAAGGTTCGCTGGAATGCCAAGCGGGGACCTGAATTCACTTGGGAGCGAGAGGATCAAATGAAACAAAAGTACCCACACCTTTTTCCCTAGTCCATGATGTACTCACTATAGAAAAAATTTTGGGACGAAATTCCCTCTAATGGGGGGGATAATATAACAACCCGTTATTTTTCAAGTCAATAAAAGTAAATTCTTTATATAAAAATTCGAATTTTGTTGATTTAATTATGATTATAAGGGTTAAATATGATTTAAACTATATAAATGATGTTTTTATATAAGTATTCGGGATAAAATACACTTAAAAATCAAAGTTTTTCCCTTGGAACCAAGAACCCTCAGACCGAAAACCGTTTTCGGCCGAGAACCCTTTTCCGACAGAAAACCCAACCGGTATAAGTATTTTCCCCGAAAAATAAGTCATTTCCTCACTTTTTCAATTGAAAACACTCCCATTTTGCTCTCAGGTATCATACAAGAACCTTCAAACCTTCAAGAAAAATCCTTCAAATCTTCATATTTTTTACCAAGAACACCAACAACACCAAGAACAATCTTCAAATCTTCAAGCTGACCGAAAACACCTTGGACCGAAAACACGTTCCAGACCGAAAACATCATAAGACCGAGAATCTGGTTCTCGGTTCAGGTTTTAGGACCGAAATCAAGGATTTCGGTGAATGCAAGACCGAAAACCCTTATCATTACTCCAAATAATTCTCGGTAATTATTCCTTACATAAATTAAGTGTTGTCTAACACTTTAATTGATTGTTTCACTAATTTAAATACGATTACGTGTTTAAATATTATTAGGATACCGTTATTTCCAAGTACAATAGCCGAAGATCATCTCTACAGTTCTGATATTCAGACTCTAATACGCACTATAAGTGAGTTCATACCCCTACGTTTCACTATTTTTCAATGTTTTAGGGGGGGAATACAAGATAAACACAAGGACTTTTGTGTTAACATGCAAACGATTTCAAACCGATTTATCGCTACATTCATCCAAAAATATATTTTATATATTTTTAACCCATTTTGTAACATGTTGAGAAAAAAAGGGGAAACACTACACTACTTTACAAGCTCACGAACACTATACAGAAATAAGCACATAAACTATAATAGGTATAGTTTATGGTACACTACACTAATACACTATTTCAAGGATACACTACTAAATAATTATTTCAGTATAATTATTTTACATTACAAGGTACACTATTACAAGGTAATACATACAGTTTCAAGTACAAGAGAACAGTACTACACTACACGTAAACTAGTTAATACATGGTTGTGAGGCACTACTTCATTGTACCCATCAGGGTGCATGGCTAAATCTTATAAATTATAACCAGAGTCTCCTGGAGGGAGACCGTGAATTTGTGTATAGATCTATACGAGACTGACAATCCCGATCCTTAATTGTTAGCTATAGTTAGGATGGCAGGCCTGGGGTGACAAATGTCATAACAGTCCGACGTCTGAAGAACGTCGTAGAAGTCATTAGGTCATATCAAGCATGGTTATATGAAACTCACAATAGTATTAACTAAAACATTTGTTTACAGGATTAACATTACTTCAAGGGTTTTATTTTAATTAATAAAACTACAATACTTTACTTTACACTACAGCTGGTGGACTCCAGGCTCTCATACAAATGGTTTTATTTTAAATAATGAAACTACAGTACACTATTTTACATTACAACTGGTGGATTCCAGGCACTCATATAATAAGGTTTTCATACAAACACCACTACAATCACTACTACATACATTACTACAGTACACTACTTTTCTAGTATAGAGTACACTAGTACATCATACAATTTCAAGAACATTCATGATATAGTTTTATTTACTAATAAGACTACAGTTTACTATTTCAGAATACAGTAATAAACATACATTTTGGTCTTATGTTCTAAGACTACATTTCATTCACTAAAGAAAATATTGGATTTTCTGGAAGTACACTATAACATTTTCAAAGAACAAAGACAAGCTTTCCATCTCAAATACGAACTTATAAACTCAACAACTTAAATGTTGATACACATTCAAAACCACTTGTATTCTCAGGGAACCAGTAGACAGGTACCCCCACAGGTTTTGAGAAGACGGAGCTTTTAGAGTCGCGTCTTTTATACTTTTGCTATACACTTTGGATGTCATACAAACTATGTATTGAACATATGTAAATACTATATTTTATCAATATAATGGTTGTTTTTGCTTTGATTACTATTATGCAATTTTTGAGATACTATACATGACGTCCTCCGCCCCCGAACGTTTCCGCCTTTCCGGTTTGGGGGTGTGACACACACTTAGCTCAAAATAATGATTTTATCAATGGATCTGTCAAAATTTAATTTGTGTGAATTTTGTGAATACTATCATCTCCATACTTAATTTTACTCTAAGTATTGTTAAAATATCTTGGAGAATATGATTGGTGTTCTTTCGTGACATAGAGTCTCTTAGCTTGATTAAGTATACTCTCGAAGTCACAAAGATTTCTATGTGATCCTTGAATGGCAGAAATCAACATAGTTTTTCAATGATCTCATTCATCCAATCATATTTGAATTCAACTTCTAAAGTAGCGTATTCTTATTTTGTAGTAGATTATGTCATTATGTTTTGCTTGGACCTCATTCCAACAAAACTTACCTCTCATTCCATAATGAATTCAAAATCCAATTATAATTCCTATCTATTTATATATGTTTAGAAATTAACATCTTGTACAGCTCTTTCCATAAATACCCTTTCTAATCTGATTGTCCCATATACATTCTCTTAGTTCTTCTAAAGTACTCTTATAATGCTCTCTTAGCCATCTAGTGACTTAACCATGTATTCAATTAGTATCCTATGACATACTTACATCATGATCAAATACCATATCGTATGATAATATGGCATAAATGATGAATTCATTTGCCAAGCAAATAGAATATAAATCATTTCATCTAGTTCAAGCCTATGAGCTATGTACTTTTGAGGCCAACTCAAATGGTGCCATATGACAATGCTAAGAATTCCCCAAACGAATCTTGTGTCTTGATCTCTTTCAAGATATTTTCAATATATGTATAAGGACATGAAACTTTTAACATTCTTTTTATCTATCCCTTGTAGATTTTACATTCCAATAATGTATCTTCTCCTTCCTAAGTCTTTCATTTTAGAAACACTTTCCGAGTCAAGGTGAAAACGACCTTGCTTAGTCAGAATGTGATTTCAAATGATAACGTATGTCTCATTCATACAAGATTAGTAATTTCACTATGCTCCGACTAGTTCTTAGTAAACACACATGTTATATTCATTTTTATATAAAAACATACCTTGTGGTTTTATATTAAAATGATGATTGCAATATTGGGATGTTTGCTTTATATCCACAAGTGGATCTCAAGCTTTACTCACTGTGTTTAGGATAACATGGATTAAGAAAACCTCCAGGCTAATCTATATAGATATCTTCTAGTAGATGTCTATTTATAAAAAGCGGTCTTTCTTGAAATCTATTTATTATATCTTATATTAATAATATGAATTTATAGTAAACAATATCCTTATTGATCTAGTCATAGCTACTTGTGAAAAAGGTTTGATCACAGTCAATGTCATGAGTATGATGAGGACCATAGTTAATGACATGAGTATGAGAAAGTCCTTTTATAACAAGTTTTGCTTTAAACGTGTATGGTTATCCATGTAATTTATTCTTTCTTGAAGAATTATTTACTCCTTCTAGACTTGCTATAGGGATAAATTTTAATCAAGTCCATACTTGATTCTCATACATGGATTACATCTCATGTTCATGACTCTAAGTCATTTATCAGATTCGAGATCTGACATAGCATCTTGGTATGATGGATTTTCCAGAACCATCAATAAAAGCTCATGAATGAGAGATTCCACATTTCTCAAGTTATAGATGATTTCTACCATTAATGCGAACAATTTGTGTTTCTGAATAGCTATTATTCAAGTTTAACAATCCTTGTTAAAACTAGTGCCAACTATGACTACATATGGTTATGGTTCTTGAGCTGCTTCAAGTTCCATTCATCTCCCACTTAATTTGTCATTAGAAGCTTTCTTTCTACTAACTTAGCTTCACCAAGAATAAGAGGACTTACTCTTGGCGGGGTTGCGTATAATAATCTAAGCCACATTTAGAGTATTATACAAATATGTATAGTAGATTTTGGGTTTAGAAGCTTTAGTCCAACATCGACTTCAAATCCATAAAACATTAAGTAAGATGAGGATAGAGCCTTTCCATACTAAATCTTATAAAGTGTTTAATCTACTTATTAGTTGGTATTTGTATTCAAGATACAATTAATAGTGATTGAAGTATTATCCCAAAAATATTAAAGGAGGATATTTCTACCGATTAGAAAGTAAATAATACAAAGTAAGATTTAAGTCATCCTTTATTATGATTAAGGCCTTAGATGGTTATTACTGGTTTGTATCTCAACTTTTGAAACCTTCAACAAAGATTTCACAATTATGCTTTAACACGTAAAACATAATTAAAACTACTATAGTTGTTAATAAAGTTGATTTGGTATCTTGTGCTTAATCTCAGACATTCATTAGAAAGGAAGTTATACGCCAAAGTGTATAGTTCCTTAATTATTTTCTCTACACACCTTAGTGAAAATTGTTGGATAAGGTGTCTAAGTCCATAACTATTTCTGGTATGTACTTGACCCGACCCGGCATGGTCCATTTGGGTTGCATGGCATCATGCATTTGGATAGACTAAATGAGAGAAACAACACTTGTGGTTGATTAATATATTATAAGTTGTAATATATTAATAGTATTATTTAATTAGTATTGATCTAGAATTAATCTAGAATTAATTAAGTGATCAAAATGAGACTAATTAAATATATGGGTTGATTGTGTAAATCATCCATAACTTGTATAGTGGGCTAAAAGGCTCCATGGGTTATCAAGTTGGACTAAGGTCCATAGGATGCTACATGGGAGTTACAAACCCATGGGTCATGGAAATGAAGAGCCATGTTACATTAGGGTTTACATGGTGTAACCCTAAATGTAACACACTATATAAATAACATGTTATCTACCAAAATTGGCTACACAAGAAGTTGCAAGAGGGCTAGGTCGATTTTCAAGTGTTCTACATATCTCTCAAAGTCATTCCAGAGCATTTGGTGTTGTGTGAAACATTTGAGGCATCACACTTGGGGTGCTAGGCTCTCAAGGTTTTCAAGGAATCATATCAACTACAAGGTATGTAATTCTAGCCATCTTTTATGATTAAAGTACCCCATGTATGCTAGATAGCTTCATGAACCTTGGAAAAAGTATTTTTGCATGTATTTTAGACAAACATAGATCCAAGGTTTTCTAGGGTTGCATGTACACTTAGGAGTGTTAGAATGCTCAAAACCCATCAGTGGTATCAGAGACTGTTTTTTTTTGTTTGATACTTGATGCAAAATAGTGAAAAAAGTCGAATTTCATGTTGTCTGCACAGGGGACTCGCCGAGTCCATGGGGGGACTCGGCGAGTCCAAGCTTAAAATCAACCAACTCGGCGAGTCAGTTCGTGCACTCGACGAGTTGGTTAGTGAGAGTGCAGAATTTCGACTTTTGCTGCTGGAAATGGACTAGAAACATTACTCTAAGCTGTTTTGGTGTTATAAAACTTATTTTTGATGGTGTAATGGTTGTTCTAATCCATTTATAATGGCTAATATCAAAATTACATGATTATATGTGTTCATATGTTCTTGAAATTTTGATATGATTATTCATGTTCTTATGAGTTCTTGATAAATCATAGGAATTTCTTGTTAAAACTTGTTTAATGCTGAATTCATGATCTCTATGTGTTTTAATGGAGTCCATAACTTGTCCTCAAGTTATGGATAACCAAAAGTCACTTTGTATTAAATCCACTAAAAGAACACATAAGTTACAAAAATGAAGAGTCTTCATTTTAATAACTCATAAGTTATGAATTGAAAGGTTTTGTAAAGTTACAAAACTTGCCCTCAAGTTTTGGAACATGTAAAGTCATCTAATAAACTTTAGTTCCAACCCCTAGATTTTTAAAAGTTAAAAATCAACCCTTATACTTTATAATATTATAAGTTAATAATAATATATATATATATATATATATATATATATATATATATATATATATATATATATATATGTATGTATAAGATCAAAGTCGTTTTACCGTTAGTAGGCCTCATTCACGAAGCCGGTCTATAAGGGGGGTATAAGGTTGTTGCCTATAAAATGGCAGCTTAATGGGTGTCCACTCTCACCCACCGCTTCCTTGACTGGTGGAGGGTCGTTAGTCGAACGGGTAGGACAATGACTTAAAATTCTTATTAAAAGTATAATGATTATTATAAAGTAACTAAATGTTTTTATAAATTCCCAATCTTAGTTACTTTAGGAAAATGTGAATAAGGTGCTAACCCATGAAATTACACTTTGCACTTTGATTAAGACGTTGGTGGAGCGTGTGTGGTTAACCGGCACACTAACTTGGACTTAACAAGGTATGGAAAGGGTGACTTAAGGTTTTTCATAGGTCGGTGGAGCGCGTGTGGTTAACCGACACATCGATTAAGTGAAAAACATTAAGGGTACCAAGTAATTTGCATGGTTACTTCACACCTTGTTTTGTGACCCTCGGTATCCCAGTCACAAAACATGAAGGGCACACTCGAGATTGAAACATGCCATTGAAAAGTTCAATGAATCTCAAAATAATCTAGGAGTTTCTAAGAACCAATTAAAACCTAATAATCTATATTTTGTTTTTCATGGTGGAAATTGGTGAATCGTCATTCACCTACCTTTCAAATATGTTTTAGCTTAGATTACGGCACCCCTCTTCTAAGTTATTATATATTGTGATTAGATCCTAGCCTTAATATTACATTTGGGTGTTTTATTAAGGACTATCTTTATATCTAAACTAAACTTGTTTTTCCTTCTTTTCAAATGTCTTCCAACAATGCTGCTTCTGGATCAAACCCTACCAGCTCCTTCTCTCTCATGAACCTTTGTGGGAGAGTCATCTTTGATGGATCCAACTTTACAGATTGGACCAGGAACATCAGGATGGTCACTCGGTATGAGAACAAAGAATATGTTCTTGACAAGGAGCTTAAGGTACCCGAGCACACTGCTACTCCTGAAGAGCTTGCTGAATATGAGGCACATGAAAGAGATGCTACCAAAGTGGCATGCATCATGATGGCCACTATGACAGCCGAGCTCCAAAAGTCCTATGAGGACTACTATCCTTTTGAGATGCACCAGGATTTGATGGACCGCTACCATCAAAGTGCTCGTCAAGAGCGATATGAAATCATCTCCTCCATGATAACAACCCGAATGAAGGATGGTGAACCCATCACGGGCGACATGCAGAAAATGCAAAGGTATGTGGACTGTTTAATGAAGCTGAATGTGAACTTCCCCGAGGAGTTAGCAATAAATATCATTTTGCACTCCTTACCATCGTTTTATGATCAATTCCGCATGACATACCACATGAACAAGGAAGAAGTCACCCTCAGCAAACTTCAAGGACTCCTGAAGACCGCCGAAAGTGGTCTTAAAGGTAAGTCGGTTGTTACCAATCCTACTCCTACTCAAAACTCCGCAACTGTCCTGGCAATCGGGAAAGGTAGAGGGAAGAAGAGGAAGAACCCTTCAAAGGGTACAAAGGGTAAGACCCTTGATGGCTCCTCTTCGAGCGGAACCAAGAAAGGTTTCGTCACTCCTTCTTCTGATCCAAAAGAGGCTGAATGCTTCTATTGCCATGAAAAGGCACACTGGAAGCGGAACTGCCCAAAGTACCAGCAAGATTTGAAGGATGGGAAAGTAAAACCCAACCATGCAGGTATTTACACTATATTATCTAATAACTCACCCTATTCTAACTCTTGGGTTCTTGATACCGGCTGTGGTATTCATATTTGTTCTGATTTGTAGGGACTAAGAAGAAGTGAGAATGTGAAGCATGGAAAGATAAACTTGATCATGGGGAATAGGAAAGTTTCACCTGTCACCAAGATTGGAGTTTATACTTTGTTGCTAAGTAGTGGGTTTTCTTTAGATTTGAATAAATGTTGTTACTCGCCTGAAATGGCAAGAAATGTTATTTCCTTTCATGCTTTGTACAAACAAGGGTTTACCTTTTCTTTTGATAATGAAGTTGGTGGAATAAATGCTTTCTTTAATAATGTGTTTTATTTTAAAGCATTACCTTGTGATGGTGTGTATTAAGCTGTGTTTATTGTAGATAACTTAGGAAATAATGTGTTGTGTATTGATTCTACTAATGATAATAACTTGGATAAAGCATCATTATGGCATTGTCGTCTTGGACATGTAAGCAAGAAACGCATAGGCCAACTCCTAAAGGATGGAGTCTTGGAGTCATTTGACCTAAAGTCAGATGATAGTTGTGAATCATGATTACTTGGAAAAATGACAAAGTCACCCTTTGGTTCTTGTGAAAGGGGTGAAGGGTTGTGGGATCTAGTGCACACAGATGTGTGTGGACCCTTCAAAACTGCCACAAGGGATGCTAATTGTTATTATTTGACTTTTACTGATGATTATAGTAGATATGGATATGTCTACATAATCAAGCATAAGTCAGAGACATTTAAAAGGTTTAAAGAGTTTAAACAGGAAGTCGAGAATCAATTGGGCAGGAACATTAAGATGCTTCGATCCGATCGTGGTGGTGAGTATCTTAGTACAGAGTTCCTCGACTATCTTAGGGAATGTGGGGTTGTCTCACAATTGACACCTCCCAGGACACCACAGTTGAATGGTGTAGCTGAGAGGCGTAATCGAACCTTGTTGGACATGGTTCGTTCCATGATGAGTCGAGCTTCGATACCAATCTCATTCTAGGGGTATGCCTTAGAGACTGCCACCCATATCCTTAATCTGGTCCCTACAACGAAGGTTGCCAAAACACCCCATGAGATGTGGACTGGAAAAGTTCCTAATCTAGCCCACATCAAGATTTGGGGTTGCGAAGCTTTCGTGAGACGCGAGACTCACGATAAGCTCGAACCTCGAAGTGAGAGGTGTATTTTCATCGGCTACCCATAGAAATCCTTTGGTTACCTCTTCTACAGACCTAGTGAGAATGTGCTCTTTGTAGCAAGGAGGGGTGTCTTTCGAGAGAGAGAGTTCATAAGCCAAGGAAACAGTGGGAGGCAAATTGACCTTGAAGAAATTCAAGAGTCAAGTGGTGAAGGAACCTCAAACCCTAGCAATCAACTTGAGGAGGAAACTCCTGTTGATCCAATTGACAAGTCTATACCTCTGAGGCGTTCCACAAGGGTTAGGAATGCACCTGAGCATTACTTTGATTTCCATATTACTGCAAAAGGTGAGACACTTATCAGTGATGAGACACTGGCAAGTCTGGATGAACCTAACAGCTATGCGGAAGCCATGGCAGGCCCCAAGTCTACTAAATGGAAAGAGGCAATAGACAGCGGGATACAGTCCATGTATGACAACCAGATTTGGGACTTGGTTGACAATGTACCAGGTCGCAAGACAGTTGGGTGCAAACGGATCTTCAATAAGAAGACCGACATGGATGGTAATGTACACACGTATAAGGCGCGAGTGGTTGCAAAGGGCTTTTCTCAAACTCTGGGAGTTGATTATGATGAGAACTTTTCACCAGTAGCCAAGATTAAGTCCATTAGGGTATTGGTAGCCATAGCTGCATTTCATGACTATGAAATATGGCAAATGGATGTCAAAACCGCTTTCCTTAATGGAAAGTTAGCTGAGGATGTTTACATGAGTCAGCCAGAGGGTTTTGTCAGTACAGAGTACCCTAATAGAGTGTGTAAGCTTGAGAAATCCATATACGGATTGAAACAAGCACCTCGCAGATGGAATCTTTGCTTCGATGAGAAAGTCAAAGAGTTTGCTTTTCGAGGAGTGAAGATGAATCTTGTGTATATGTCAAGGCTAGTGGGAGTATAGTTAGCTTTTTGGTACTGTATGTGGATGACATACTACTCATAGGAAATGACATCCCAACCTTGCAGGAAGTGAAGTCCTGGCTTGGGAAGTGTTTCGCTATGAAGGACCTAGGAGAAGCTGCCTATATTCTAGGGATAAGGATTCTGAGAGACCGGAGTAAAAGACTAATTGGACTTAGTCAGAGTACCTACTTGGATAAGGTGCTGAAGAGGTTCAGCATACAAGATTCCAAGAAAGGAGAGTTACCCATCCAAAGTAACGCTAGATTGAGTAAGACTCAGAGCCCGAGTACCGAGGTTGAGATAGCAGAAATGAGTCGAGGACCTTATGCTTCTGCTATAGGCTCGATCATGTATGTTATGACGTGTACTCGTCCTGATGTAGCCTTTGCTTTGAGCATGGTTAGCAGGTATCAGGGGAATCCTGGTAAGGCTCATTGGACTGCGGTAAAGAATATCCTCAAGTACCTGCGGAGGACTAAGGACTGGGTATTTACCCTCGGTGGGAGTGATGACTTGAGAGTTGTAGGGTATAGTGATGCTAGCTTCCAGACTGATAGGGATAATTTCCGCTCTCAGTCGGGCTGGGTCTTTACCTTATACGGAGGAGCAATTTCTTGGAAAAGTTCCAAGCAGGAGACAGTGGCTGATTCAACTTGCGAATCAGAGTATATAGCGACAAGCGAGGCAGCAAAGGAGGCGATATGACTAAAGAACTTCATTGGAGACCTTGGAGTTGTACCAGCTATAAAGGAGCCCATAGAGATTTTCTGTTATAGTGAAGTGCAATTGCCTTAGCAAAGGAACCAAGGGATCACGGGAGATCCAGACACATTGACAGAAAATACCATTTCATCCGACATTGAATAGAAGAAGGACTACTCATGGCAAAGAGGGTATCATCAGATGAGAACCCGACAGATCCCCTCACGAAGGGACTGGGTAGGGTTAAGCATCTCCAGCATGCAAGGAGCATAGGGCTGAAGGATGATATTAGTTTTAGTAGTTAGATAATTTTGAAATTTGTAAAGTGTAATTGACATTTGATGATGAATAAAAGGTGTGTTTTATTTATGAGTAAAGTGTTGCTATCTTGTGTCGATCGTTTACTATTATTTCTTTTGCATGTTTTGACTTCCAGAATATTTATGTTATGTTTTACATATTATTCAAATTATCCACAGTCGGTCATATGTTGGAAGTAGATATGAATTAAGACTGTCATGAGTTGGTTGTAGAGGTCTAAGATGTTGGACATGGCCTCAACACTCATGAGTGCTCATAAGTTCTGAGTATTGGATTCAACCAACGCTCGCTGGTATCACTTCATGGAATTTATCTCGAGTGATCGCGAGACGGTAATATCATATAAGTCTTCAAACCTAGAGATATGACTTGTTGTCTATGAGTTGGTTATGCATTGATCGTGCGAAACCACATTGGTAACTCGATGTTATAAAACGTGCCTTTGTGTGTGATTTAACAAGTAGTAGAACAAGCATATGAGTCGAAGTTTATCTGTTCCTTCTTGGATTAGAAGCGATATCTGCGCCCCTCGATGATTTTGTTTTGACCTATGTACCGGGCCCGGTCAGAACTAAGTTGATGTGTTCAATTAAGTTCTATGTCAAACAAATCGGAAATCGGGAAACAAACTGCTGGACAATAAGTAAGACATTGTTCCATGTATTTGTCCGGCTGATATCTAGAACAGAGGATTATATGATCACTTATCTTAAATGGCGTATCATCATCTTCTCAGTTCCGAGAGACCTTGAAAAGAGCTACGATTGCTGATCGGTTCCTGAAGTCATACTTGCAGTTATAGTTATTAGACTTATCCAAGTGGGAGACTATTGGATAAGGTGTCTAAGTCCATAACTATTTCTGGTATGTACTTGACCCGACCCGACATGTTCCATTTGGGTTGCATGACATCATGCATTTGGATAGACTAAATGAGAGAAATAACACTTGTGGTTTATTAATATATTATAAGTTCTAATATATTAATAGTATTATTTAATTAGTATTGATCTAGAATTAATCTAGAATTAATTAAGTGATCAAAAGGAGACTAATTAAATATATGGGTTGATTGTGTAAATCATCCATAACTTGTATAGTAGGCTAAAAGGCTCCATGGGTTATCAAGTTGGACTAAGGTCCATAGGATGCTCCATGGGAGTTACAAACCCATGGGTCATGGAAATGAAGAGCCATGCTACATTAGGGTTTACATGGTGTAACCCTAAATGTAACACACTATATAAAGAACATGTTATCTACCAAAATCGGCTACACAAGAAGTTGCAAGAGGGCGAGGCCGATTTTCAAGTGTTCTACATATCTCTCAAAGTCATTCCAAAGCATTTGGTGTTGTGTGAAACATTTGAGGCATCACACTTGGGGTGATAGGCTCTCAAGGTTTTCAAGGAATCATATCAACTACAAGGTATGTAATTCTAGCCATCTTTTATGCTTAAAGTTCCCCATGTATGCTAGATAGGTTCATGAACCTTGGAAAAAGTATTTTTGCATGTATTTTAGACAAACATAGATCCAAGGTTTTCTAGGGTTGCATGTACACTTAGGAGTGTTAGAAAGCTCAAAACCCATCAAAAATATCATTAGGAATCCTTTACATATAAATAAGGTTCACATATGTCAAATAAACTACATTATTTGCCTTCAAAGATCCCTTTCTTGAAGTTAGAATGTGTGAATGCCATTTATATAATAAAGATAACAATGTAAAGATGAGTTTGACTTAAAACAATTTTAAGTCAAAAAATGTTTACATATAGAACTTAATTTTATTTATAAAATGTTGATATTTACTTTGCAATTCTATTGAGAGATCTAGTCTCATAAATAGAAGTTAATCATTTCAGAATATGAATATTATCGTTATGAAAAATGATTAAGTAAATTATCAAACATTTGAATAAAATAACCGAGACATAAATTTAGACATGCTAAATTAAAACATACATTGTTGCAAAACAAATATTGTTTTACATTACAAGTAATTTATGTTCTAAGCATAAATAACAAACTAAACTCCGAGAGTGTAGTTCCAACTTGATTGTGCTCATCTTGATTACTCTTCAGTAAATATCTGCAATCCATTAACAAATATTAGATTAACATTTAAGTACCGAGTACCTAAGTGTTATATGAAAAGTATGAGTTCTATCTAGTAGATACTAGAAGTACTAGTCTCTTCCAGACTTTCTTTCCCAATAAGAGGAGTAAATCCTCTTCCAGTGTCCAGTTTCTTCACAAAAGAAACAAGATCCATCTATGTGGGTTTTAGTAGATTTCTTGGGCTTAAAGGTGTTCAGTCCATAAAACATGGGCCTCTTAGGTCACACTAGGTGACTCTTTTAGCCTTGCATTATTCCAATGTTTAAACTACCTTTAAATAAAATATCACTGTATTTATTGGAATGTTGTTTGACCTGTTATATCATCAGATACATGTTTAAATTATCCAAGACTTCATAGAAGTCATGAATAACTATTCCTAGCTTGATGTTAGAAGCATCTTAAGCATCATAGTGATGCCTTTACTAGGTATCATGTTCAGGTTTAATTGCTCAAAGCAAATAGTTTAGGACTAGGACGTTTAAGTGTATACAATTTCATATCTCTCACGAGATTGTCTCTTAAGACATGAACCCATTCATTGAAGTTGTATCTAGTGATTGTTCTTGTTTCATTAAGTCATTAAAGAAAATGACAATTCATGATAATGAGAACGAATTATTCAACTACAAAATTCTAACAAAATTCATTTAGTATTTTCTATATTTAATCTTTAATAATTAATACCCTTTTAGTTTTCAAAAACATTAATTATCAAAGTCTAGAATCCAAATTGCAAAACAAATAAATGGTTAGGTATCCTTTATCCCATCGATTTGAATTCAACCCGGTAAATATCGATTATCAATTATATCTCACTATATAATTCCTAGATTTATGGAATCGCTAATAACAAATTTAATTAGACACGTTTGATCCCATCTATGCCTTAGAACTCTCTTGCTTAGGTATCCTTTATCAAAAAAGATTTCTGATCTAATCATCAAATTTGAAAAGCTTTTGTAATCGGCCTATAACTTGGTTATAGAAATCGCGAATACATCCTGACCATCAAAAGACAACACTAAGCGGTTAGGTATCCTTTATCCCACTAGTGCATACAAGAGATGTGCGAGTGTTCTTCAAAAGGATTGCATAGATCTGAGGTTTGTAAAGAAAGGTTCTTTATATGTTTTATAACTCTAGTTTAAAAACATATGATATTATGGTTATTACATGCATATAATAAACCATTGTATCAAGTTTCAAAAGAAAATCACTTTTAAAGGTTCTATATAAAAACCTAGTTTTTATATAATTTCACGCTATTGAATTTTAATAACCGGTATTAACTTTTTTGTGCATTTGAACCTTTAATATCTTTAATAAAACTTCATTTTATTACTTATATATTTGGAGTTTGTAAAGTTACGAAAATCACCATTTTAAAACTTATAATGGAGTATTTCAAAATTTGTCGTTATTAAGGATTTTATAAAACCGAGTTTTATTTTTAAAATAATAACTTGTTACATCTTATGTCCAATTTTGAAAACTCAAACTCCATGTGATGTTTATTTTGTCCAAAATTATTTTAGCATGTGAAAAACTAATTTATAAACCACACATAATAATTGCATAAAATAAACAACACAAACATGCATAAAAAGATATGTGCATAAACATAACCAACTAATGAGATTTTTTGTGAACCAACACAAAAAATGCCAAGTCCATTCCTAAAGGGACATTTAAGTGGACCAAAAATATTCTTGTAATGCTGTTGTAGACGCTCCCACTTGAGTAAACACCCAATGCTTGCAAAAGATTGGAAAAAATTCTTGAAGACTAAAATTCAACAACTGTCGCAAAATGTCCAACAACCCTTTGTAAACAACATTAGTGACACTTTTCAGAAAATGTCATTGAAAATTCTGCACACCTTTTAGACTCAAAAATTGATCTTTTGTCTTCAAAAAATGGTTCCAACTTCATTTCTTGTTACATCTTTGTACAAATAAATTATTTCTAAAAACTAATCTATTATTTTACAAAAATAAACAAGAAAAACTAATCTATTTAATTATTACATACCATATGAATAAATAAATTACTACAACCATTTTTACAACAAAAACAACAAACACAACAACACAACAATCATAATGGTCATTGGCTAGTTTATATACATAATGTACATCAACATACACATAAAACAACCTTTGTTTTTCTAAGACAACTATAAATGACAAAAGATGCATGAAACTTGTCACATAAAATAACAAAAAAAAAGTTGTCATAGAAAATATGTATGAACTTATTTTTATACAAAAACAAGTTATCCCTATTCTCCAAAAACTAAGATTTCCAAAAAATCAAAAATTCTAACCAAACTTGCATGGTGGCTCTGATACCATTTGTTGGGTTTTAGTTCAAAAAAATAGTTTCATAAACTAGAAAAATATGGCAACAGAAGATTTAAAATTTTGAACATAACATAACATTTTATACCCACCAAGGATCTCCTTGCAAGTTACGGAAAGATTTAAACACCGACCAAAGAAGAGGTGGAGAAATGACAACCTTTGTAGTTCTTTGGATCCTCTTGGGAGGTTTGGAAGTTGATGAAGAATGTGGAACCTTTGAGACACCAATAGTGACTCAACTTGATGTAGATGCTAGTCCATAAACTCTTAATCCCTTAAGCTTTAAGTTCATAACAATATGAACTTAAAGAGGGCATGAAAATGCAAGTAATCTTCAAGAAGAGATGAAGAAAAGAGAGAGTAACCTCCTCTAAGGAGGTTACATTTTTGGGAAGCAGGAATGAAGCCCCAAATTCAAGAGTGGAAGCCTCATATTTATATTGTCTTAAAGTGAAGTCTTTAAGCATTAGGTCCTTCCACTTTAGATAAGCATCTCCTTAAAGCTTACATGTCTCCCATGCTTCATTTATTTTGAATAAACAAATTAGAAATCCATCCCTCCTTTTAAGATATAAAAAGAAGTCAAGCTTTTATAAAAAATCACAAGCTCTTTTATAAGTTATAAAGTTTGGCTTTTGGCTAAAAGACAAAAGTCTTTCTAGTCCAAAATAATGTACATCACTTATACATCATACCATATGATATATATTATGTTACTTGCTAATGAAAATTATTATTTCAATGAAATAAATAATTTTCAATTTAATTATACGAGTTTATTGAATATTTATTAAAATCAATTTCTAATAAATAATCAATTATATCAAGTTGTTGTTAGTGTGACTCATTAGTATCATATGTTAATTAACAACATCACTTTAATATGACTCTTGAGCATACTAGACCTTTCATTTTGATTGTTAGGGTACCTTTAATTTGAAAATAGTATTATATTAATTATACATACAACTTTCGTATTTCTTTTATCGTTCATCTTATGTACTATTGAAATACTAGTGTATTCTTATACCAGGAGTATGCTATGGAAAGGAGTGCTTCTATTCTTAAGAACATACTGACCGAGAGCGAACTTTCATACTCAATGTAGGTTAACTGGATATGGTCCAATATTAACCTATATAACTGTTTATTTATGACGTGAATAGAAAAGTTACAATGAGTTCTCAGCATAGAGCTTTTGATTAGATATTTACCCCGCATGATGTTTCGCCGTAAAGTTTAGACAATTATCCCTGCCATGGTTGTAACTTGCAACTGCAGGTGGGGGGTGTCAATGTGACAACCCGAACCCTTTTTCCGTTACCGTTAGCCAAATTCCATTAATCAAATTTGAATTTTATTAAGTCCCGTCGAATTCCTTTGGTTTGGAAATTCATTTAGTTATATAATTGAACTTTATATGAGAGTCGGGACCAAAACCATATGAAATTTCGAGTTTTCCTTCGAACAAGACAACGATTCACGGCCTGACTGGAGTTCACGGCCGTAAACCCATTTACGGTCAGTGCCAAGTGGACCCCACCACCGACCATGAAAACCCCCTATAAATACGTGTTCCTACCCTTCATTTAGACTTTTCTGACCGAAAACTCCCTCCTTCTCTCTCTAAACTCTTGACCGTAAACACCCAAAACACCTTCATTTCTCCCGAAAAATCATTAGGAATCACTGTTGGAGGTTGTTTAGGAGCATCTAAAACACGTCTTCATCGAATCCAGCATCCTTGTTCATGAGTTTACGGCCGTACACGCTTCAAACCTTCAAAGGCCGTAAACCCTTGAAGAGGCTGTTCACGGCCGTAAACAGTTCACGGCCGAAAACCCCCTTCACGACCGCAAACCCCCCCTAAGCGGTGAATTCGATTGAAAACCCGTTTTCCTCGATTCAATCAAGTCCCGATAACATTCCTTAACCGAAAGCAAGTGTTTTTCTAACACTTTATCTAACGATCGCTAAGTTAGATACATATATGTATTTAAATGTTATTAGGATTCCGTTAAGTGTCATATACAACAACTCGAGGGTCTTCATTTCCACTCCGTTGGTTTGACGTTTGCACACAACTAACAGTGAGTTCATACCCCTACACTTTTATGATTTTTAATGTTTTCAGGGGGGGGGGATACAATCCAAACACAAATGATTTTGTGAACCAAAACAAAAAGGATTTCAACAAGTTTAAAACTTATGCAATTGATACAGTCAAACGATTCCCACGATTTATAAAATATTTAGATATTTTATCCCTTTTGTACTATGTTGAGCATAAGGGACACTTTCAACTTGGAAACATAATTGCATAGTTTTCAGATCAACTTTACAAACCAAGTACATAACATTTCGAGCAAACTATAATGGGTACAGTTTGGGGAAATTCAATACATAGCTTTTACCGATTCAGACTATATACATGGGTAAGCATATAAACTATGACCGATTTAGTTTATGATATACATTATTACGGGAGTAAAACATTTAATAATTATTTAAGTATAATTATTACCTTATACAGTATACACACGGGTTACAATACAATAGATCATTACAGAACTACACGTAAACTAGTTAATATAGAATTGTGAGACTCTACTTCAAAAGTGTACCCTTTGGTGTACTGAATTAAATCCTATCATAGTATAACCAGAGTCTCCTGGAGGGAGAGCATGAGATTTGTGAATAGATCTATTCGGGACTGAAAATCCCACACCTGAACTGCTAGCTACAATTAGGAAGGCATGCCTGGGGTGACAAATGTGATTTATCCGACACTTGAAGAACGTCGTAAAGGTCACTAGGTGATATCAAGCATGGTTATACGACTCACAATAGTATAAACTAACCTTTGTTTGCGGGATTTCATTCTTCATTAGTTTTATTTTAATTAATAGAACTATTATACAATACACTGGAGGATTTCAGGAATACAATAACTGGTTTTATTTTACATAATAAAACTACTATACATACTGGTGGTAGCCAGGGTTTTCAAACAGAACATATTATACATAGTGGTGGTAGCCAGGGTCTTTCAGACAGAAAACTCTATACGAAGGTTTTTTTACATAATTCATCATACAATACATCTAGTAGTAACCAAGCATACAAACTAATATGTATCTTATACTACAACAGAATACAGTAACAAACAATCTTAGTTCATTCTATAATTCCTTAGTTTATGCATCAGGGTTATGTATGAAAAATATTCGATAGGCTGTGGAATATGTGGTTTCTGCCTCATTTCCTATTCCTTGTTTGGTTGTGGGTTTAGGGTAGATCCACATAGTCAACTGTCTGTTCGATATTGGTTTATACTTGGCCAGTATGAACTAAGTGATCATAGAAAGAACTGGTATTATGATGCTTTTACTAAAGAAAATATTGGATTTTCTTGGAAACGTACGAACATTTTTACAGATTCATCAATAGTTTTTGATAACAAAAACATCGCTTATGAACTCACCAACTTTATGCTGATACTCTTTCAAAACTGCTTCTATTCTCAGGAAATCAGTAGACAGGTACCTTTTGGAGTTTTGAGAAGATGGAGCGTATAAAATCACATCTTTTTCTTTTGATTATACTTTTGATGTATAAAAACAAGAATCAAACAGATGTAAACACCTTTTCATATATGTATTCAATGTAATGGTTGTGTTTACTATGATTAATATGATGCAATTGTTATGATACTACATATGACGTCATCCACCCCCGAACGTTTCCGCCGTTCCGGTTTGGGGGTGTGACAGATTGGTATCAGAGCTCTTATTTATAGTGAACTAAGTATACCGAACCTTACATGGTATACAACTATAAACACTAAGGGGCCGAAGTGCTCTGAACTAAAAGTATACTTTTAAAATATAAGTATTTTATAAGAAGTATACAAGTATACATAAGTACCAGAAACAATATCATATGTAGAACAAAACAAAAGTATTTGGATGTCGGACACTATGGTTAAACCATGATAGTTATGTAATCATGTCTGGGATCAATATAGCCTGATCAACTATATTTATTTGAGACATGACCAACATGTGTCTGGGAGTGATAGTTGGGTTGCAGAAAACCTAAAACTTACCAAGCTATATACATCAAGATATCGATAGAACATAACATACAACTTAAAATACTATAGGAGTATTTTAGCTAGAGCCGAATACAGTGTAGAGATTCATTCCAAGTGTTGCTACTTATTTCTTCCTAGCGATAGTTTACTTGCATTGGTAACTTTTCTCTGTTTATCGCTTAGTAGAACACTTTATTTATCAGGCTGAGATATATCTTATTTCATATCTCTTGATTTAAAGATCTACGGGACTTATCATCCTCTTCTTCCTGATTATTTTTAGAAAACGATGCCTCCCAGAAAGAGACCCAACAGGAAGAGCAACGACCCTCCGCCACCACCACCTCCTCAGTTCGATCCTGTCGTATTCCAGGCAGCAATTACAGCCGCTGTAGCTGCTGTAATGTCACAAATAAATCTGAGCGGTACTGGTGGATCAGGAGGTGGAACTGATCCCCGTAACCTTGACGGCGGCCAGAGACACCAGAAGGAATGTTCCTATAAAGATTTCGTGAATGCCAAGCCCAAATCCTTCGACGACAATGGAGGAGTCATTTCCCTAACCCGATGGTTCGAGAAGATCGAATCTATCTTTGAGATTTGTGCATGCTCTAAGGCAAACAAAGTGAAGTTTGCCGCTTGCACATTCACCGACAGAGCACTGACCTGGTGGAATGGTCGAGTCAAATCCCTAACTCTGCCGGTGGCAAATGCGATGAGTTGGGAACGTTTAAAAGAGCTTATGCTTGCTGAGTACTACCCAAGGGGAGAGATGCAGAATTTGGAACACGAGCTCTGGAACATGAAGATGAAAGGTTCCGAAATTTCCGCTTACACAACTAGATCCTGCGATCTGGCTCTTCTATGTCCGGGAATGGTCACCCCGGAAAGCAAGAAGATAGAAAGGTACATTTGGGGATTGACGCCCCCAACTCAAGGGAATGTATTGGCTGCTAAGCCTTCTACTTTAGACAGCGCCAAGTGCCTGGCGCAGACTCTGATAGATCACGGGGTTAGTCTTGATGAAGTGATAGCCGCTCCCGAATCACCAAAGGCAAGTGGTGGGAGGAAGAAGTTTTGGAACAAACGAAAGGGCCGGTCTTCGTAGGAGCCCTCCAAGAAACAGCAAGTCGTGGAAGTTCATGCTGCTACCACTCCCGCTGCTGTTCCTGCAGCTCAAGCACCTACCAGCAGATATGCTGGTACTCTTCCAAGGTACGAAAAGTGCAACTTTCATCATCATGGACCCTGACATGATTTGCAATGCAACAATTGTGGAAAGAAGGGGCATACAACGTGATTTTGCAAGACACCAACCCAACCGACCAATCAAGCTTCTTGAACGGGTGCCGGTCAAGCCTGTTATGGCTGTGGGGAGGTCGGGCACTTCAAAAGGAATTGCCCCAAGTCAACAACAGCTGGCAACACAGGGAGAGTGCAAGCGATGGGCCAGGAGGAGGCAGTTGCTGATCCCACCGTTGTTACGGGTACGTTCCTCCTCGACAACTCTTATACATGCTTTCTTTTCGATTCTGGTGCGGAGAGAAGTTTTGTTAGTCATGCGTTTAAGCATCTACTAAAGTGTAAATCCCAACATTTAACCAAAACATTTACCATCGAGATGGCTAACGGAAAGAAAGAGAGCACTAACGACATATTCATAGGCTGTACCCTTACCTTAAACAACTATTCTTTCCCAATCGACCTTATGCCAGTTTCCATAAAAAGCTTCGATATCATCGTCGGCATGGATTGGTTGAGCCCCAATCGTGCTGATATCCTTTATCAGATAAAGCCATCCGCCTCAATCTGCCCTCGGGTGAAGCCCTCATAGTCTACGGTGATAAGCTCAGCTCAAACCTTCGTATCATTTCATGCATCAAAGCCCAGAAATATCTGCGGAAGGAGTGTCATGCATTCCTAGCCCATGTTGTTAACGAAAAGCAGGAAGTTAAAGACCTCGAGAGCATCCCCGAAGTCTGCAACTTTCCTGATGTCTTTCTCGAAGATCTTCCCGGAATCCCTCCCGAGCGCCAAGTCGAGTTTCGTATCGAATTAATTCCCGGAGCTACTCCTGTAGCAAAATCCCCATACCGTCTAGCACCGGCAGAAATACAAGAATTATCAAGCCAGCTTAATGAGCTACTCAGCAAGGGATTCATCAGACCAAGTTTCTCACCCTGGGGAGCCCCGATCTTGTTTGTGAAAAAGAAGGATGGATCCTTAAGGATGTGCATAGACTATCGTGAGCTGAACAAACTTACCGTCAAAAACCGCTACCCTTTACCCAGAATCGACGACCTCTTCGATCAACTTCAAGGAGCCAGTTACTTTTCGAAAATAGACCTAAGATCAGGGTACCATCAGTTACGAGTCCATGAAAATGATGTTCCCAAGACAGCTTTTCGGACTCGGTATGGTCACTATGAGTTTGTAGTGATGCCCTTTGGTCTAACCAACGCACCCGCTGTATTTATGGACCTGATGAATTGGGTGTGTCGCCCTTTCCTAGACAAGTTCGTAATCGTATTCATTGATGATATACTTGTCTATTCTCGGAGTGAGGAAGACCATAGACAACACTTGAGGCTAGTGTTAGAAACACTAAGGGCGGAGAATCTTTATGCAAAGTTCAAAGTGCGAATTCTGGATTAGGAAAGTAACATTCCTAGGTCACGTGGTTAGCAAGGAAGGCATACACGTGGACCCTTACAAAATCACAGCGATTGAGAATTGGTCAGCACCAAAAGACACCCACAGAAATCCGTCAAATCTTGGGTCTCGCTGGCTACTATCGCAGATTTATCCAGAATTTCTCGAGGATTGCCAAGCCTTTAACCACCCTGACTCAGAAAGGTGAACCCATTTGTTGGGGAGAAAAGCAAGACACTACGTTTCAAACCTTGAAGCAGGCCCTATGCAGCGCACCTATCTTGTCTCTACCCGAAGGGACGGAGGACTTCGTTGTCTACTGCGATGCATCCAATCAGGGCCTAGGCTGTGTGCTCATGTAGCGAGGAAAGGTTATTGCCTACACATCGAGACAGCTGAAAACACACTAAGTCAATTACACAACTCACGATCAAGAGTTGGGAGCAGTGGTCTTTGCGTTAAAAATTTGGAGACATTATCTTTACGAAACCAAGTGTACTGTCTTCACCGACCATAAGAGCCTACAACATATCTTCGATCAGAAGGAGTTGAACATGAGGCAACGACGATGGGTAGAGCTACTCAGTGACTATGAGTGCGAAATACACTATCATCCCGGTATGGCTAATATGGTAGCGGATGCCCTCAGCCGGAAAGAGTATTCAGGTCGTAGAGTGAAGGCACTGATAATGACCATCCATTCCCATCTATCCGCTCAAATCAGAGAGGCTCAGCTGGAAGCCTTAAAAACAGAGAACATATCGGATGAAGCCTTGAGAGGAATGGAAAAGAACTTAGAGGTCAAGGGAGACGGAGTTTACTATTTCATGAACCAGATCTGGACCCTGAAGTACGGTGGATACAGGGAGGTTTTCATGAATAAAGCCCACAAGACTAGATACTCCGTTCACCCGGGTTCAGATAAGATGTATCTGGATCTCAAACAACTCTATTGGTGGCCGAACATGAAAGCAAAGATCGCTACCTTCGTGGGCAAGTGCTTGACTTGCGCCAAGGTGAAGGTGGAATATCAAAATCCCTCAGGTCTACTTCAACAGCCTGAAATACCTGAGTGGAAATGGGAAAGGATTACAATGGATTTCATCACTAAGTTGCCCAAGTCTCCGAGTGGGCACGATGCCATCTGGGTAGTTGTCGATCGATTGACTAAATCCGCCCATTTCCTGCCAATCAAAGAAAACTTCAAGATGGAAAGACTGACATAAATCTACATTCGAGAGATAGTCCACCTTCATGGTGTGGCTGTTTCTATTATCTCCGACCGGGATAGTAGGTTTACCTCGAGATTTTGGCAGTCACTACAGAAGGCTCTTGGAACTAAGCTGGATATGAGCACAGCTTACCATCCACAAACATATGGGCAGAGTGAGAGAACCATTCAAACATTGGAAGACATGTTGAGAGCCTGCGTCATCGACTTTGGCATGTCGTGGGATACTCATTTGCCCTTGGTCGAATTCTCCTACAACAACAGCTACCATACCAGCATCAAGGCTGCGCCGTTCGAAGCCCTCTATGGCCGTAAGTACAGGTCCCCTCTGTGCTAGGCTGAGGTGGGTGACACGCAGCTAGTTAAGGGTCAAGTCCCTGATAGCACTCTCACAGGCCCAAAAATCATCCGAGAAACTACTGAAAAGATCATACAAATCCGGGAACGACTAAAGGCTTCAAGAGACAGACAAAAGAGCTACGCCGATAAGAGACGAAAACCCTTGGAATTGCATGTTGGTGACCACATCCTGTTGAAGGTCTCACCCTGGAAGGGCATGATACGCTTCGGAAATCGTGGAAAGCTGAATCTGAGATACACTGGACCATTCGAGATCCTCGCCAGGATCGGTCCCGTAGCATACAAACTTCGTCTACCACGAGAACCTAAAGAAGTGTATGTTCGATGAGACACTTATGATACCCCTCGATGATATCGAACCTAAAGAAGTGTCTGTTCGATGAGACACTTGTGATACCCCTCGATGATATCGAACTAGAAGATGGCTTACACTTCATGGAGAAACCCGTAGAAATCATGGACAGGGAAGTCAAACGAACAAAACAAAGTCGCATTCCGATAGTGAAGGTCCGCTGGAATGCCAAGCGGGGACCTAAATTCACTTGGGAGCGCGAAGATTCAATGCAACAGAAATATCCCCATCTCTTCCTGAGTCCATGATTTGTCTTCTATGTTTAAATTTCGGGACGAAATTCCCTCTAACGGGGGGATGATGTGACAACCCGAACCCTTTTTCCGTTACTGTTATCCAAATTCCATTAATAAAATTTGAATTTTATTGAGTCCCGTCGAATTCCTTTGGTTTGGAAATTCATTTAGTTATATAATTGAACTTTATATGAGAGTCGGGACCAAAACCACGTGAAATTTCGAGTTTTCCTTCGAACAAGACAACGATTCACGACCTGACTGGAGTTCACGGCCGTAAACCCATTTACGGCCGTAAACCCGTTTGCGGTCAGTGCCAGGTGGACCCACCACCGACCATCAAAACCCCCTATAAATACGTGTCCCTACCCTTCATTTAGACTTTTCTGGCCGAAAACTCTATCCTTCTCTCTCTAAACTCTTGACCGTAAACAGCCAAAACACCCT
This sequence comes from Lactuca virosa, assembly GCF_052849685.1. NCBI lineage: Eukaryota > Viridiplantae > Streptophyta > Magnoliopsida > Asterales > Asteraceae > Lactuca > Lactuca virosa. Next base: position 260,132,090 of record NC_136434.1, read on the forward strand.
CATTTCTCCCAAAAAATCATCAGGAATCACTGTTGGAGGTTGTTTAGGAGCATCTAAAACGTGTTTTCATCGAATCCAGCATTCTTGTTCTTGAGTTTACAGTCGTACACGCTTCAAACCTTCAAAGGCCGTAAACCCTTCAAGAGGCTGTTCACGGCCGTAAACCCCCTTCACGGCCGCAAACCCTCCCTAAGCGGTAAATTAGACTGAAAACCCGTTTTCCTCGATTCAATCAAGTCCCGGTAACATTCCTTAACCGAAAGCAAGTGTTTTTCTAACACTTTATCTAACGAAATCGCTAAGTTATATATATATATATATATATATATATATATATATATATATGTATTTAATTGTTGTTAGGATTCCGTTAAGTGTCATATACAACAACTCGAGGGTCTTCATTTCCACTCCGTTGGTTCGACGTTTGCACACAACTAACAGTGAGTTCATACCCCTACGCTTTTATGATTTTTAATGTTTTCAGGGGGGGATACAATCCAAACACAAATGATTTCGTGAACCAAAACAAAAAGGATTTCAACAAGTTTAAAACTTATGCAATTGATACAGTCAAACGATTCCCACGATTTATAAAATATTTAGATATTTTATCCCTTTTGTACTATGTTGAGCATAAGGGACACTTTCAACTTGGAAACATAATTGCATAGTTTTCAGATCAACTTTACAAACCAAGTACATAACATTTCGAGCAAACTATAATGGGTACAGTTTGGGGAAATTCAATACATAGCTTTTACCGATTCAGACTATATACATGGGTAAGCATATAAACTATGACCGATTTAGTTTATGATATACATTATTACGGGAGTAAAACATTTAATAATTATTTAAGTATAATTATTACCTTATACAGTATACACACGGGTTACAATACAATAGATCATTACAGAACTACACGTAAACTAGTTAATATAGAATTATGAGACTCTACTTCAAAACTGTACCCTTTGGTGTACTGAATTAAATCCTATCATATTATAACCAGAGTCTCCTGGAGGGAGAGCATGAGATTTATGAATAGATCTATTTGGGACTGAAAATCCCACACCTGAACTGCTAGCTACAGTTAGGCAGGCATGCCTAGGGTGACAAATGTCATTTATCCGACACTTGAAGAACGTCGTAAAGGTCACTATGTCATATCAAGCATGGTTATACGACTCACAATAGTATAAACTAACCTTTGTTTGTGGGATTTCATTATTCATTAGTTTTATTTTAATTAATAGAACTATTATACAATACAGTGGAGGATTTCAGGAATACAATAACTGGTTTTATTTTAAATAATAAAACTACTATACATACTGGTGGTAGCCAGGGTTTTCAAACAGAACATACTATACATACTGGTGGTAGCCAGGGTCTTTCAGACAGAACATTCTATATGAAGGTTTTCATCATACAATACATCTAGTAGTAACCAAGCATACAAACTAATATGTATCTTATACTAGAATACAGTAACAAACAATCTTAGTTCATTCTATAATTCCTTAGTTTATGCATCAGGGTTATGTATGAAAAATATTCGATAGGCTATGGAATATGTGGTTTCCGCCTCAATTCCTGTTCCTTGTTTGGTTGTAGGCTTAGGGCAGATCCACATAGTCAACTGTCTGTTCGATATTGGTTTATACTTGGCCAGTATGAACTAAGTGATCATAGAAAGAACTGGTATTATCATGCTTTTACTAAAGAAAATATTGGATTTTCTTGGAAACGTACGAACATTTTTACAGATTCATCAATAGTTTTTCATAACAAAAACATCGCTTATGAGCTCACCAGCTTTATGTTGATACTCTTTCAAAACTGCTTGTATTCTCAGGAAATCAGTAGACAAGTACCTTTTAGAGTTTTGAGAAGATGGAGCGTATATAATCATGTCTTTTTCTTTTGATTATACTTTTGATGTATATAAACAAGAATCAAACAGATGTAAACACCTTTTCATATATGTATTCAATGTAATGGTTGTGTTTACTATGATTGCTATGATGCAATTATTATGATACTACATATGACATCATCCACCCCCGAACGTGTCTGCCATTCCGGTTTGGGAGTGTGACAGTCAACCCCGTATAAATCTATACATAGCTCTCCCGCTCATAAAATATTAACGATTATTAGTCGGGGTCTTTGCTAAAAACTAATTAGCTAATATGAGTGAATCTCTCTTATTTAACAACTATGTGATTAATCTTAACGTAAAAAGAATTTCAATGTTGTATTGTATAATTATAGATATCTTATCAAAGCCAAACAGTCAGAGTGACGACATAATATACAATAATTATTAGTTTGGAATGAGTGGAATGTCGACATAATATACAACAATTATTTGTTGACGGCATAATATACAAGAATTATTCGTTGAAACGAGCAGCATGGCGGCAGAATATACAACAATTATTTGTTGAAACGAGTGGAATGACAACCTAATATATAAATATTATTTATGAAATTTTTGGCAGAGTAACGATAGGGTATGATATTATTCACAAAAGTTGGGCAGAGTAATGACTAGATACAATGTTATCTATAAATATTTAGGAGAGTAACGATAGAGAATTATATTATTAATAAGATTTGGGCAGAGTAATAACTATGTATAATATTATCCATAAAATTTAGCAGAGTGATGACTAGGTACAATACTATTATATTATCTGAGCAGAGTAGCGATAAAATATGTTGTATAAAATAACAATATTTATAACTCAATGATAAGAATGATATATAATAATTAGAAATAAATTGACATGTATTCCCCCCTTAAATTTGATTAAAACTGGAAGAAGGGGCCGCGAAACTCACCCTTGTAACGTGCTTTAGTAGACCATGAGATTATGGCTGGTGGCGTTGGAGCTCGGGATTAATCGGGCTCAAAATTTAAATAATTATAATAATAAAAGAATAAATTTTCTAAAAGAAATATAGAGAAAAGGGGGAAAAATCAGCCGAAGGAAGCTGATCTGTGAATGTGTGAAATGATATGGGGGGGGGGAGGGGGCATCTTTTATAGACATAAAAACCTAAGGCACACCGCTTAATTATCAGGGCGCGTCGTGCCCTTGTGACGTTGCACCTGTCTACCTCTGCCACGTGTTCGTAACCCGGTGGTCCGCATCCCCCCCCCCTTCTAGAAGGCGTGCACAGTGAAAAATGTTGATTTTGTAAAATCTGTAACTTAGCCATACGAGCTCCATTTACTATCTTCTTTATGTCCATGCATAGCTATCAATGAGTACTACAACTTTCCTTTAGGTTGCATAGGCTAATTCTGAGTTTATTTTTACCCACTATTTTTATACTCCTAAATTATTTTGAAAAAATCATATATTTTTCGTATGAACTCCATTTTTGGTATTCTTTATCTCATCGGTTTTGTATCAAGGAGTACTTTGATTCTCCTTTACATATTTTTGGCTAAAGCTCAACTAATTTTCTTTTAACTTTTTACACCACACATTCTTTGTGCACAGTTGATTTTTAAATTTTAGAAAAATCACAACTTCTCTATACGAAGTCAGATTCTTACGAAATTTATATTCCCAGGATCGGGACGACATGTACTTTCGGAATATGTTATTGTTTATACAAATAACATAATTTTTCACGCACTTAATTTTTAGTTTACGGATGATTTGACTGGTTTTTCTTGTGTATTGGGATATGGAATTTTGTATTTTCATCATAGATTGATGAATATTACATATTAAGTCTATTATATTTGGCGTTCGTTACATTTATTGTTTTACAAACGATAACGATTTTCGCAATTGCCACATAAACCCATATGGCCACATATCCCAAAGCTTTAAAGATCTTTATCATCGTTACTTGTATCTCACCTTCATCTCTATTATTGAAACTTTTTGTAACGCTCTATTCCAGAATCCCTCCATTGCTAGGGGCTGCGGCCCAGTCATCAGTTACCATGGTATAAGCGATCCAAATATTCGAGTGTGTCTTCGGAGCCAAGGGTATGGTTGTAATTGGGTATCTCAGTATTTTATGGATTTTGGGTTTAATCTGGGAAGGTCTTGAAGCTTCGCTGAGTTATTATGAATGTAGGGCTTCTCGCTACCTTTTCGTGGATATAAGGTTCGTTCGAAACAGACCTAAAATGAGGGAGTTATGGTACTTCGAAGGTTTTGGTAGAATCGGCCCCTAATGGAAGTAGTTGGTAGATCAGTCCCATGCATGCAAGGATGCATGCGCGTGTTTGGCTGGGTACGCTCAGCGAAAGCTGGGGTACGCCCATCATAAAAGGCTAAGTGGTCACCTGTGGTTTGTGAGTACGCCGGGCGTACTAAGATGTACGCGGGGCTTACTCCCTTTAGAACAAAACCCTAATTTCGGGGTTCCTACCCTATATAAGAAACATTATATCCTTCCTTGGGTCATTTTAGGTCAGCCTCTACCCCTTTTTGCGTCCATAAAACCCTAGAGTGCCTTGGGTGAAGCTTGAGGCTTGATAAAAGATTCTTGGTGGTTTGTTTAAGAAAAAGAAGAAGGTGAAAGACTCAACTTCTGGAGGACAGCTTGGAGATCTAGTGTTAACATCTCCGTTTCGAGACTTTCAAGGTATAAAGTCTCTATCTTGGCTATTCATTTCATAGATCTACTTTGGGTTGCTTCTTGGCCATTTTTGTCCTTTTTGCTTGGTCTTGGTGAGCTAGGGTCGTTCTAGGGGCTCAATCTAGTAGATCTGGGCATTTTATGGTTCCCTCTCTCATAAAGGTGCAAGATTTGTGGAGTTTTTGAGTTCAAGCACGAGTTAAGACCATCCATTAAGCTCTTTTCAGCTCTAGAGTCCCATTAAGCCATGCATGTTAGTAAAAATGTCAAGTTTACTTGAAAAGTCACCTTTAGGAGTCAGACTGGAAAGTTGGAGCAAGGGCTGAAGCGATTAAGTGATTATTAGAGAAGTTTGGAATCCAGGGGAGTACGTTGGGTATACTCACCTGGTACGCAATGCGTACTGGCCCCAGCGGGTGTACGCTTGGCGTCCCAGATGAGTATGTAGGACGTACTCAGCCTGGCTGACTCACCTCGTTTTGTTGACTTTTTGGGCTTTGGACCATGGACTAGGAGTTGACTAGGGTTTACCATTCAATATTTCAGGCCTTTTTGGATATTGGGCCTTCTCGGGTTAGGTCCCTTATGGATTTGGGCCTTGTGGGCCATTTCGGGTTTGGGCTATCTTATACGCTTGTAGTGCATGGACTTTGTCGGGCTAGCTATGGTCATGGGTATTGGTTCAGAAAAGTACATGGGTTTTAGGGAAAGGCCCATGTAATGGTTTGGGCCCAATTTGGAATATCATGCCATTAATGGGCTTTTATGGATCTTATAGTTTGGGACTGGGACTTGGTTATGAGTCTTGATGGGCCAGGGGTAAAATGGTCACTTTACCCTAAGTTTGGTTTATGGATCATGGTTTGGAATTCAGTTGCGAATTGGATGTTGTTTTGGTAATTGTTAGTTGGGAAATCGTCAGGGCAGCAGCTAGGGATTTCGTTCAGTGAACTTCAGCATTCGAGGTGAGTTTCCTCACTGTTGTATGGGTCGAAGGCACCAATGCCGGCCCATTTGGTTTATGGATTGTAGGAAGACCCGGGGGTGAACCCTTGGCATTATGTATGAAAGTCTTGGAGGTGGCTCCTGGCATACTGTATGCTAATTAGTTAAGTAGAGCAGATTGTATGCTAGTTGTCTTTGTGATGCTTGCATGGAAGACCCGGGGGTGGCTCCTGGCACTTGTCTGTAAGACCCAGGGTTGTGGCCCCTGACTTGTCAAGGAAGACCATGAGGCGGCTCATGGCATAATGGCAAGACTATGTGCGGCACATAGCATCTTTATTGATTATGATATATAAATCATATGTATGGCTCACGGTTATGTATGACTTGTATGGATCGTTGGATATGTATGGTATGCGGTATTTGGGGAACTCACTAAGCTTCGTGCTTACGGTTTTCAGTTTTGTTTCAGGTACTCCAGTTTTCAAATGAAAGAGCGCAGGATGATCGCAACGCATACACCCGTGTTTTCCGCAATACGTGATCTTTGGGATTGGACTCTGATAATTGTTTTATTTGAAATACTTTTCAATGTTTTGAACGAAGTTACAATGGTGTTTTAGTTATAATAAAAATGAAATTTTTACTTGGATTTTTGGGTCGTTACAAGTTGGTATCAGAGCCTTGGTTTGAAGGATTCGGGCATACTCTCGGGTGCGTTTGAACTCAAATTGAGGGTTTGGTGAAAAGTTTTATAAATAAAAATTTAATTAACAGGAAATTTCTAAACGAAGAAAGGGGTGTGATGTGTGTGCAGTCGTCCGAGCTCAAGTAAGTGATTCCCAAAATACCAATGCCTGGTATTTATGATATATGATATGATTATGAGAATTGCATGCTAGATTAGGGCTAAGGATCTGCTCAGTACTATATGATAGGAGAGATGCCTTTATATGCCTGATTTTATGAGCTTTAGAATTGCATGCTAGTATGTATATCTGATAAGTGGATAGAATGGCTGGATTAGAATATGTTGGTTAGATTTTCCATTTTCCGAATGTTTCTTGCTTTGTGCTTTGTGGGACTCTTAGTGATGTGAATTGACTGCTAAGTGAATACGCTAAGTCGCATGTGGCCCATGTTAAATAATCTTAGAGTGATGGCTTTGAGCCTATTGTGGAACTCTTGTCCGAGTCCAACAGTTCTAGGGTTGATTATTTTACTCGAAGCATTATCTGATCTCTGTTGCATGGGATTGTATTCATGAGGAAGCTAATTGACATTGGTGGGAGTCTTTCAACAGCTGAGGAATGGGTAGGTTCGGGAACTTAGGAAAGTCTAGGATATGCATCAGTGGGTTAGTGATGTGGTTTTATGAGTTTGGGTGCTTTGGCTTGAGGAAGTGACTTAGAGGATTTAGGAGGATTACTGAGGAAAGTATGGATAGGTGTGGAAGGTAGTATTGGGCCCATACTACTGAAAGCATAGGATCCATACTCGAATTGGTGAGAGTCCTTGAGAATCTAAGAAACTTAGAGGGGGAGATTCTTGAGTATGTTTTGATCGTTGGTTTGTGGTATTTCAGTTTGGAGATGAGCTCTCAGGGAGGCGGTTCTGGTTCTGGTTCGGGTTCTGGCTTAGGTGCGGATGCTGAGCCGATTAGGGAGCGGTTGCGGGAGTTTATCTCATCGGAGATTTCTCGTTGTGTTTTAGAGATAGTAGATGAGCGCTTGGGCGCGTTCTATGCAGAGGTTATGGTTGTCATTGGAACTTACACTCTATCATTCAGGGAGTTTCGTGCTTGTGGAGCTCCTGCGTTCCATGGGGAGAGGGACCCCATTGTCATTAGGAGGTGGTTAGCGGATATGGCTAACGCGTTCAGGACGAGTTTCTACCCTGAGGAGGCAAGGGTCAGATATGCTTCCTGTCTATTGAAGGACCGGGCACATGATTGGTGGGAAGAGGTTGGTAGTCAGTTGGGTGATGATGTTGTTGATGCTATGTCTTAGGTTGACTTCTCGACCAGGTTCTTAGCTGAGTTTGCAGCGACGGTTGAGGTGCAGCAGTTGGCGCGAGAATTTCTGGATCTCCGCCAGACGACTGAGACAGTGGTAGAGATCACTGCCAAGTTCCGGGAAAGGGCTTTGTTGGTACCGTAGTATGCAGCAGATGAGGCGATGAAGAAAATGAGGGATCATGATATGCTGCATGATGATATCAGGGAGTTTGTGAGTATATCAGGGTGCGAGATCCTGAATGATATGATTTCTAGAGCCCGAGAGCGGGAGATTGATCTAGAGCACATCGGGAAGAGGGGGTCAGATCAGTTGCATGCATTGGAGGGTCTTTGGAAGAGATCCAAGATTTCTGATCAGTTGTCGAGAGGCCAGCAAGGCTGGGTTAAGTGCAGCACGTGCGGGAAACTGCACGATGGGGTTTGTCGTTCGAGGGTTTGGGCTGCTACAAGTGTGGCAGGGTTGGTCACATCAGCAGGGATTGTCCTCTGGGGGAAAGCCCATTATGTTTTCACTGCGATCAGGTGGGCCATAAGAAGTCCAATTGTCCGAGGTTGAGGGGAGGAGCAGTGAGTGCGCCTGATCCAGCTACTTTGAGGATCACCAATGGACAAGAGGGCAAGGCAGGAGCCCCAGTAGATAGGAGTCGGACTTTGCAGTGACATACAGGGGAGATCAGGATTCCAGCATGCAATGTTGCGGGTATGTATCTTTTGCTCTTTTCGGTTCTATCTGTATTTTGTGGTTGTGATCTTGCATTGGTTTGGGTAAGTGCATCTCTGGTTTATTTCCTTGTTTATATCCGGGTTATATCTTCAAGTAAGGTCATATGCCATTTGCATGCCATGAATTATTAGTGGTTAGTGAAAGGTTGTTTTCCTGTTTGCGGGATTGAAGTGTTCAGTGTTATTTTGGTTCATGGTCAAGATCGGTTCAGGGGTATCATGTAGAAGATCTGCGGTGAGGGTTCAGCGGGGTGGTTACCCAACATCGTCGGGGTTCGATGAGTTCAGTCTTTGTGCTTGGATTGGCTTTTGGAAGAGCCAAGGGAAGTGGTTTATGGCTGAGGTTCGGTCGGAGCGTGGGTTATTTGGAATTCAAGATTTGAGTGTGGTATCATTTCAAGGCATCTGGGGTTATCAGTTTCGTTAAGATTCGAGAAGTTTCATCTGGCCTTTAGAGGTTGTGCGGTCTTTTGGGGTTTGGTTAGTGATAGGGCATTAGCATTGCTAAGCGCCGATTTTCAGCGGATCGGTCATTAGAAGGTAAGAAGGATTGGGAATCCTTCAATCCTCGCACGATGTGAGGACTTAGTCGAACCAAAGTGGGGGAGAATCGTTCAGGTATCCAGGATCAGAAGCAGGTTGGAAACTAGGATGAGTTTTGTCACACCCCCGAACCGTCGGAACGGACGGCGGAAATGTCCGGGGGCGGATGACGTCATGCGTAGTATCACAACAATCGTATCATAGTAATCATAGTAAACACAACCATTACATTATAATATGAATATTTACATCTGTTTGAAAAGCATAGTTTGTACATATCAGCATATAACAAAAGTAAAAGATAAAGACGAGACTCCAAGATGCTCCGTCTTCTCCAAAAGTTGGTAAGAGTGCCTGTCTAAGGTTGCCCTGAGAATACAAGCAGTTTTAAAATATCAGCATAAAGCTGGTGAGTTCATAAGTATTTAGTTCTGGTGAAAGAAATGTTTCTTTGATCCTTTGAAAAGTGTTTCCCAAGAAAATCCTATATTTTCTTATGAAAGATGTTTGATTATCCACTAGTTATTTGTTAAACAGCCTGTTTATGTAAGGTTGAGTTATCCCAGGAAAATCCTATATTTTCCTTAAAAGTTGACAGTTGGTTATCTGTTCTTGTCTGAGGTGTACAAGTATCTACCATACTTGTATCGTTAGATGTAGTTTCCTTGAAAAACCCTGTTTGCTCTCTGTGAGATGTATTAGCCTTATTACATAAACAAAACTAATAAATAAGTGGTGAACTAAATCCTAAGGGTATTATTAATACCCTCTAGTAATCAAATCGGTTATTAGTTTGAGGTTAGTTCACTTGTTTCATTATTACAAAAGTAAATTTTGTTATCTAGGTTGCGAGTGTCATAACCGTACTTAGACTTGATATGGCACGTAACGGGGCCAGTATCTTTTTATGACTTTGTCACCCGTAGACCTGACGGTCCCACTGTAGCTAGCAGCGAGGTGCGGGATAGTCAGTCACGTATAGATCTATACACAACAGTCACGCTCTCCCTACAAGAGATTCTGGTTACAAGTGCTAGTCCTACACTCTCGAATTCGGTGGGAGTGTTACCAAGGACGTATCTCCAACTTTAGGCTAACAATTTACAAGTAATAATACCGAAAATCCTGTTTATGACTTGTATGAATCCTTTATAAAATATCACATTTTATGATAAGATTCACAAGTTCATTGCTTTAGTTTTGAAAACTGTTCCTACGAGTTGATTTCTTAATCGTTTGGTAAAACTATTTTCTGTGTTAAAATCATACTGAACATATAATTATTTTAAACAAAATAATATACTTTAAGCACAAGTTTCCTTGTATTACCCCCTTGAAAATTTGAAAAACTCGGAAAAGCGTAGGGGTATGGACTCACAGTTTGACGTGGGATTCGAGTGTAAGTTTCTAGGAATTAATGAGTGTCAAATAAAGCCTCGGGCACAAACGGATCCTATTTAGCATGTAAAAGTACATATATGCATTAGGTGAGGGCATAACACTAGTTGTTATGGAAAGAACCACCTTAGGGACTAGGAAACACTTAAAACTAAGTGTTAGAATCACATGTGATTGAAGAGGGGAGTTTGCGGCCGTAATCAGGAGTGTACGGTCCATGGGTTTACGCCCCAAGTGTTTGCGGTCCATGGGTTTACGGCCCATGGGTTTACGGCCTATGGGTTTTGTCACACCCCGCTAAAGCGGAAACACAGGGCGTGGCAGTACAAAGGGTTTCATCGCAAAAGTTAAAAGACAACACCAACCATAGTATTAAAAATCATTACAAATTCACAATGGGTTTGAACAACTTTTAAAAGAAATTACAATGTAAATTGAAATACAACACATGCGAATGCTCCTAAAAGTGAAGTGTCCCTAAGTGCCACTTACTCGATGATTCCTGAAAAAGCATGTAAAACGAGCGTCAACTATAAAAATAGTTGGTGAGTACTCATAGATAAACAAAATAATACTGGTTCCATGAATTGAAATCAAAGTTTTGATAAAAGTTTCCAATAATAAAAGTATATTGTTAAAATGAGTAAATAAGTTTGTAAAAACAAAGTTCTTTGTCATCATGAGAGATAAGGTATGTTGCCCAAATAAGATGCAACATTCATATTCTCATGGAAGATAAAGTTCGTTACTCAAACGAGTAAACAAGTTTCATTGCTAAAATGAGCAATCAATTTCGTTGCTACAAGGAGCAAACAATTTCATTGCTAAAACATGTATATAAGTTTTCAGTAATAACAGTTCGTTGTTGTAATGAGAAACAAAGTTCATTGCTATAATTAATAAACAAGTTTATTGCTATAATAAGTAACGAGTTTGTATGTGTATGAGCAAACAATGAGGCTCAACCAAACCTATGACTGAAGCCCTATCAAGATCTATGCTTATCGTTCCATAGATGAATATGGTATCATGCACTCCAGCAATAGGGCGAGTGAGGAGTTGTCAATTCCTAATAGCGCTATCCATAATGACCATTGGCTCAAAGAGTTAATGGTTAGAGATAAGGGAAGGGCCTTAGTACGATGAGTTCTCATGTTCCGTGTTGCATAGACATACATAAAGAAACATAGCAATACAATAGCAATCGTGTTTGATACAATTCAATTTAAATACAACATGCAAATAATAGTTTTTCTGGACATGCTTTTCCACCCCAAAACATAAAAACTGAAAATAGGGGAGTGCGTGAATACTCACAATGCATTGAGATGATGCAAATGGTGCCTTGAACTACGTTCCACGTGTACCACTACCGATTCCTACAATAATGGTATTCGCTAGTGAGTCTCTAATCGAAATCTAACACTAGTATACTTACTACTACAATAGAGTTATGCCAATAATGTGTCAAAAATTAATATTGATAAGTTACAAACATTTTTCTGTGGAAATTAAGTTTCAAAGAATCAATTGTTATATAACAATTTAAGTGGAAAATTTCCATTATTGAAATGTTAATATTTAACATTTTAGAGGTGTTCCAATGATTAAATATTCAAAACTAAATCAATTTAGTTCTAAACTTTCCCAAACTTTGCATTTAAGTTTTAATTGAAGTCAAAGACCTTAAGATAAATTTTCTTGAATTTTTGATTTGTCTGACTATTTTTCACGATTTTAGTTTCTTGAATAACCATAAAATCATGAAAAATACTAAACAGTTAATAAAAATTACCAAACTTCAGATTTTGGTTCTAAATGTGCTAAACGACTTCTAGATAAATTTTCATGGATTATGAATATGTATAACCATTTTTCATATATTTAATTCTCTAAATAGATACAAATTCATGAAAAATAGAAATCAGTTTCCAAAATTACTCAAACTTTTTGTATTACTGTTATTAAACATTATTAAGCTGGGAAAAATATAAAAATTGATTTCTAAACTGTTTAACCAAATTTTACGATTTTTGAGCATTTATTCTAATAAAAATTGAAATAAATAGGAAACACTTTCCAAAATTGCCCAAAATTTTTGTAACACTTTTATTATACATGTAGAAGCTGTGAAAAATATAAGAGATATTTTTCAGTTAGTGTTGCTATTTTTCCTTGTTTAATCCTCTTAAATAATCATTAATTGAATAATAATTATTAAACAGTTAAAGTAAATTACCAAAAATTTTGTACACTTCATTTACAGAGTAAATATCTGGGAAAAATACCAAATGTGATTTTTATATACTGAAATCCGATTTTGTGTATTTAAGTATATTTAATCTTAGAAAATAGGAGAAAAATAGTATACAGAAGAGAAAAATCATCAAAAATTTTATGTAGCATCCTAATGTACTACAAGGTGTTCTGGTAAATTTTTATGAATTTTAGATAAGCAGAACTATTTTTCTTGTTTTTAGTCCATAATATACACAAAAATCGGGGAAAAATAGGAATACATTATGAAAAATTCTGAAAATATTTTTCTAAGTCTTCCACAGAGAGTATAAGCTGCGAAAATTATTATATAACCTTTTCAAATTATCTAAAGCCGTTTTATGATTTATTGGGGCTAAACAAAAGAAAATTCAAAACCATATTAAACAGTAACAAAAATCGATGAAACTTAATGAGGGATCATTATTTAGCATAGGGGTCATCCACGAATTTTATTAGGATTTATAGTCCCCAGAAAGTATTTTATATGATTTATTGCCCTATTTTCTTGGATTAATTATAGTAATTCGAGATAAATGAATTATCTTCTGGAAATTTACAAAGCATCTTATTTTGTTGATGGGAATCTGGGAAAAATCAGATTTGGTCAGAAAATGAGTTTTAGATATTTATTTGGAAATAAATCCTTCATGAACATATTTGAAAGCTTTTAACAACATACTTTGATGATCTAGCATATAAGCTTGAAGATCATCACATGCATGTTGTTTTGAAGACCATTCATGATTTTGAAATGTTCAAAAATCGTTTTTGATAGAAAACTTAGGGTGCATGTGTTGATTTTTACCCAAAACTTGTAGAAAAGTGCATTATGTTGATTTTGACTTAGGTTTTGGTCCTTGGATTTCACCATTAACAACATGCATGTTGTTTTTGGGTGAAATCCTACCACCATCATCATCAAAACCGTGAGTTTGTGTGTGTGTATGTTTATGTGTTCATGATCTTTCATTAGAATGGAGTAGAAGATGGAGAAAATCCATGAAAAACAAGTAAAACTTGAAGGAAAAGAGAAGGAAAATGAATGATTTTCGGGTTTACCTTTAAGAACACCTCAAGATGATTAAGATTTAGAGTTCATGGTGTGTTATATGACCCATTTTCTGGAGAATTTCGTGGTTGAGGGAGAGAGGAAGAGAGAATAGAGAGAAAATGAAGTGAGGGAGTGTGAGAGAGAAAGAGATGGAGTGGGTGAGTGAAATTGATTAATGACTTGGGAAAATGGTGTATTGGGGGGGATGAGTCCGATTTTTGGGAGGAGGAGAGAGGATTTCTCTCTCATAAATCCCATTCAAATCATTTCCCCCAATTTTTATAAATTTCTAAACTTTTTATAAAATATGCTTAAGCTTTACATTGTTTTATAAAATCCTTGATTTTCCACTTATAAAATAAGGATAAATGTTGGTACATTAAACTATAATTTCCTTGATTATATTTCCCAACTTGATTATTTTAAGATAATTTTATAAGTTTCATAAATTTTTTTATATAATTCTTGATGTTAAACTTTATAAAATTTAGGTTTTAGGGTTTTTAGGGTTTTTGGAGTTTAATAAATCTTTGGATATCAAAGTGAATTGTATTTTTGAGACTTCAAATTATTTTATGGTATTATAACTCTTTTATAGTTATAAATAATGTTTGTAACTTATTTTATCGGTTTATTGGCATTCTATGTAGTGGTTTCGAGATTCAAGCGAAATTGAGGAATCAAGTATACTAGTCCTACTCTTCAACTTTGACTTAAGTTTCTATGAGACTTTGACCTAACTTCTACTTCTAGGTCAAGTGCATGATGTGTGTATATGATTTATGAAATGTTGTTCGAGTCAAAGAGTGACCCAAATATGGATAGTCACTATAGCTCAGTAGATGTAGAATTCACATATCAATGTGAAATCTAAGTACACTATCCATTGATTCTAATTGTTTCCAAGTTTCTAGTAGGTTATAACTTAGCTTCTAGTTACTAAGTCTAGTATGTGTAGTGCCTATATGTGCAACTAAGTCTAGTCAAATCTAGAACCGACTCGAATTTTGACGGTTGTCACAGTCTCCCCCGGTTGAAAGAATTTCGTCCCGAAATTCAATTCGTGACGCATTCTATTAGAAATTAGCCGAACACAATTGTATATTTGGAGAGATGGTGACTTGAAGAGCTCTTGATTATTTTGGGTTAATTCCTCAAGGGAAGAGCCCAAATCTTTAGCTATAATTAAATTAATGTTTCTCTAATTCGAGTTCTACAGTGTAGATTGTGGGAAATTGGGATCATGGAAATCATGATCCAAACATGGCGACCTAGTCGATAAAAATCATCTAGTTAGATATTATCTGAATTAAGAGAGCTATTAGTTTTGCTGAAGCACTAACTGCACTGAGCGTTAAATCCGCATTGATCCTTAAGTCGCGTTCTAAATTAGCACTAAGTGTAAATTCGCCGCCTAATAAAGAAGAGATTAGGAACAATTTGTTCACTTCCGGGTTGGCTACTACATCTGGAAAAGATATATTTTGAAATAAGAAGGGGTAGCATGAATGAAAGAGAAGCGATTGAGGGTAAGTTCCTAAAAATACGTACTAAGGGTAGGCACCGAAGTTTTGGTACATCTCAAATGTAAAGGCTAATTAAGTGTCGTCGACAAAATAAATTACGAAATGATTGAGCATCTCCGAGGCTATAATTACTACTACGGTTACTCTTACAATAATAAAACCTTATTCGAAGATTAAATATATTTAGAGAGTCATTGGTGCAAATGGAGGCGATGAAAATTTATGATAAATTAAATCACATTGAGTATATAGCATTTTAAGTGTTTAGAAGTGATTAAAAATCTCAGTGTTATCAAAATGTGTGTTTAGAAATGATAATTAATCTCACTATTATCAAAATGTGTAATAATTCCAAGATAATGAAGATACATGTGTGGTGATCCAACAAAGTAGTAAAATAATATAAAGATTAATTAAGGTTAAAGGTTTAAGTCATCAATAAGGGAATTTATACGAAAATATTTTGATTACTCTTTTGAAAAATTGTCTAATTCTTTAAGTCAGGACAAATTCAAGCTTATGAGTCATAATATTTATAAAAACAAAGTTGAGAGTTTAGGAACTCACTGAAAATTACAAAGTAGAATGCTATTTTAAGAAATGTGTAAGAATATCGATCATTCAAAATAGTGGATTCTTAATTTAGTGTTTCTACAAAAACAATCATTTAGAGAATAGATAATCGTAAAATTCAAAACTTTTTGATGTATTTAAAAAAAAGAAACATAAGGAAACATATCCTTCACATATATTTTATGAATTTAGAAAAATGATAAGAACAATGGTATTCTTCTTGTGTATTAATTGTAAGAAAAATACAATGAAAATTACATTTTAAATCAAGTTTCCGAATCTAGGACGAAAGAGCAATGTAAATAAGGATCACTTGTTTATAGAGATTTCAAAATAAAAACAAGATGTATATGATAAAAGGTGTAATTGAATATATCAGAGCTGACTAAATCAAAAGTATGCCTTACGACTATATACGTATTAATCGCTCAAAACGAAAGGGTAGACTTCTAGTCTTTATGTATACGAACATGATACCACGAGAAGCAAAATAGACAAAAACAAAGTTAGACAATGTATTATGTTACTATTATGGGCGTGCGAGATCTAAAATCAGAAGGAGAGCGAGAAATAAAGTTTGGGGAAGGAAAAGGAAGGTCGCAGCGACAATGATTCTTATTGTTAAAATTATAAGAACAATACCTATAGGTAGATTTAAAACCACGTTGAGATATATTTCAAACTTCAATATTTGATGTATATTGATGACTAAATAGAAATGTAGAAGTTCTAAAGTGTTTTCTAAGTTTTGCTAAAAATCCACGAGTTATCTATTAAGTTAAACTCCATTTATGAAAAAGAAGAAACACTAAAACTTGTAATTGAAAATCTGACAGTTTTGACCTTTTTGACTGGGATCCAACAATGGTTAAAACGGATAAGGTAAAGACTTAACATATTTAGATGAATAATTGTGCATTGTCAAAAGTACGTCGCTGGAAGTTTAAAAGTGAACACTAAGTTTCGCAATGTTGTAAGTTTTATAAACACGGATTATAAAACTAATTTGAAATAAAATAAACAAATGATGTGTGTTGGAAATTTAGGAATTAGATATATCTTAGAAACATGTGTGAAGTAGAAAGTTGTGAAAATATCATGTTGGGATTCAAGAAAACACATTTAAGTAAGGTACAATGCCTAAATCAGAAAGTGGTCAAAAGAGTCAAAATAAAAGTGGTTTGAAAGATCCGATGAAGCTTTTACACGTAATATGAACTTCAATGTCATATGTCTATGTTTTATAGCATATAATTTAAACACTTTTATAAAAGAAAACGTTTCTAAGTTTTTCGAAAACGTGCCAAAATGGTAATCAAGGTTTAAAATGGTTTCTATGCCCTTTAAAAGCACATCTATCCATTGAAATGGATTTAAAATGAAATTGAAATAGCAAGGTAAAAACCAATATTGGTTAAGTTGAGTTTTGAAGAAAAACGTTAAGTTAAAGCAAGTTGTCAAAAGAGTTTTAGCGAGAATATGGCTTAAATTGTTAGGAAATGTCTACTAAGTTGAATGAAGTGGATATAAAATATTTTATCGATGATAATTAAAACCGATGAAGCGAAATAATTTTTCGATGGAAGGTTAAGAAGTAAGGAATAAGTATGTTAGTGTAGCTGATCGTACCTAAATACTAAGGCGAGTCCAAGGCGAGTGCCGGTGTCTTTTCCCCCAAGATAAAGGACAAGAAAAATTGTTTGAAAAACGTTTTATGGTCTCAATACAGTTTACGACCTTTTATAGAGGTCAAAGGGACATCCTATGTTAAGTTTTAAGCTCAAGGTGGAAACAACGTAGAGCTAAATCGTAGCGTAGTAATAAGGTCTCACGTATGGGTTCAACTTTCGTGTCTCCTCGTGAGTCGAATCCGGAATGCCCACCAATGGTATACAAGTGATTACTTAGTGGTGACTCATCTACCTCCTTACGCGATGCTCCAATTATCATTCGTGTCGATATCGAAACACTTTTTCATTGTTGTAACTCTAGTACGAAGACGATGAAGAGGTATTGAGGAATAATTGGTATAGGTTTTGACTTATGATTATTACTAGTGTTTATCTAGCTACTAACCTTACATCTAAAATCAATAGCTACTGAGGAATACCCATTCGTAGTACTATGTGCATTGCTCCTAGAGTGGCTAGTGATATAACCTAAGTGGTTAACCTAGCACTTGATAAGGGACATGAATATTTCTAAATAAAGGCATTTTTATAAAAGTGCACATAGTTTCTAAGTGTATCTAGATGAATGCCTATAATATGTAATGCCCGTACACACACCGAAAAATTTTGTTTTTCAAAAGTTTAAGTTGAAAATTGTTTTGAACATAATTCTACTATAACCGTTTCCAGCCTCACATTAACTTTCCTTAATTAAGCATAGTTGGCCAGGCTATACTTAATTAAAGTCCAATAATGCGTACTCGAATTAGTTATACCAGTAGTATGTTCTATATTTTAAAAACGTTTAGAAATTTTTTTTTTAGCTATAGTTGTGGTTTTCCAAAGGAAAACCGGTATTCTCTATAACCTTCGGCTCTAATACCATTTTCTATCACACCCCGCTAAAGCGGAAACACAGGGCGTGGCCGTACAAAGGGTTTCATCGCAAAAGTTAAAAGACAACACCAACCATAGTATTAAAAATCATTACAAATTCATAATGGGTTTGAACAACTTTTAAAAGAAATTACAATGTAAATTGAAATACAACACATGCGAATGCTCCTAAAAGTGAAGTGTCCCTAAGTGCCACTTACTCGATGATTCCTGAAAAAGCATGTAAAACGAGCGTCAACTATAAAAATAGTTGGTGAGTACTCACAGATAAACAAAATAATACTGGTTCCATGAATTGAAATCAAAGTTTTGATAAAAGTTTCCAATAATAAAAGTATATTGTTAAAATGAGTAAATAAGTTTGTAAAAACAAAGTTCTTTGTCATCATGAGAGATAAGGTATGTTGCCCAAATAAGATGCAACATTCATATTCTCATGGAAGATAAAGTTCGTTACTCAAACGAGTAAACAAGTTTCATTGCTAAAATGAGCAATCAATTTCGTTGCTACAAGGAGCAAACAATTTCATTGCTAAAACATGTATATAAGTTTTCAGTAATAACAGTTCGTTGTTGTAATGAGAAACAAAGTTCATTGCTATAATTAATAAACAAGTTTATTGCTATAATAAGTAACGAGTTTGTATGTGTATGAGCAAACAATGAGTCTCAACCAAACCTATGACTGAAGCCCTATCAAGATCTATGCTTATCGTTCCATAGATGAATATGGTATCATGCACTCCAGCAATAGGGCGAGTGAGGAGTTGTCAATTCCTAATAGCGCTATCCATAATGACCATTGGCTCAAAGAGTTAATGGTTAGAGATAAGGGAAGGGCCTTAGTACGATAAGTTCTCATGTTCCGTGTTGCATAGACATACATAAAGAAACATAGCAATACAATAGCAATCGTGTTTGATACAATTCAATTTAAATACAACATGCAAATAATAGTTTTTCTGGACATGCTTTCCACCCCAAAACATAAAAACTGAAAATAGGGGAGTGCGTGAATACTCACAATGCATTGAGATGATGCAAATGGTGCCTTGAACTACGTTCCACGTGTACCACTACCGATTCCTACAATAATGGTATTCGCTAGTGAGTCTCTAATCGAAATCTAACACTAGTATACTTACTACTACAATAGAGTTATGCCAATAATGTGTCAAAATTTAATATTGATAAGTTACAAACATTTTTCTGTGGAAATTAAGTTTCAAAGAATCAATTGTTATATAACAATTTAAGTGGAAAATTTCCATTATTGAAATGTTAATATTTAACATTTTAGAGGTGTTCCAATGATTAAATATTCAAAACTAAATCAATTTAGTTCTAAACTTTCCCAAACTTTGCATTTAAGTTTTAATTGAAGTCAAAGACCTTAAGATAAATTTTCTTGAATTTTTGATTTGTCTGACTATTTTTCACGATTTTAGTTTCTTGAATAACCATAAAATCATGAAAAATACTAAACAGTTAATAAAAATTACCAAACTTCATATTTTGGTTCTAAATGTGCTAAACGACTTCTAGATAAATTTTCATGGATTATGAATATGTATAACCATTTTTCATATATTTAATTCTCTAAATAGATACAAATTCATGAAAAATAGAAATCAGTTTCCAAAATTACTCAAACTTTTTGTATTACTGTTATTAAACATTATTAACCTGTGAAAAATATAAAAATTGATTTCTAAACTGTTTAACCAAATTTTATGATTTTTGAGCATTTATTCTAATAAAAATTGAAATAAATAGGAAACACTTTCCAAAATTGCCCAAAATTTTTGTAACACTTTTATTATACATGTAGAAGCTGTGAAAAATATAAGAGATATTTTTCAGTTAGTGTTGCTATTTTTCCTTGTTTAATCCTCTTAAATAATCATTAATTGAATAATAATTATTAAACAGTTAAAGTAAATTACCAAAAATTTTGTACACTTCATTTACAGAGTAAATAATCTGGGAAAAATACCAAATGTGATTTTTATATACTGAAATCCGATTTTGTGTATTTAAGTGTATTTAATCTTAGAAAATAGGAGAAAAATAGTATACAGAAGAGAAAAATCATCAAAAATTTTATGTACCATCCTAATGTACTACAAGGTGTTCTGGTAAATTGTTATGAATTTTGGATAAGCAGAACTATTTTTCCTGTTTTTAGTCCATAATATACACAAAAATCGGGGAAAAATAGGAATACATTATGAAAAATTCTGAAAATATTTTTCTAAGTCTTCCACAGAGAGTATAAGCTGCGAAAATTATTATATAACCTTTTCAAATTATCTAAAGCCGTTTTATGATTTATTGGGGCTAAACAAAAGAAAATTCAAAACCATATTAAACAGTAACAAAAATCGATGAAACTTAATGAGGGATCATCATTTAGCATAGGGGTCATCCACGAATTTTACTAGGATTTATAGACCCCAGAAAATATTTTATATGATTTATTGCCCTATTTTCTTGGATTAATTATAGTAATTCGAGATAAATGTATTATCTTCTGAAAATTTACAGAGCATCTTATTTTGTTGATGGGAATCTGGGAAAAATCGGATTTGGTCAGAAAATGAGTTTTAGATATTTATTTGGAAATAAATCCTTCATGAACATATTTGAAAGCTTTTAACAACATACTTTGATGATCTAGCATATAAGCTTGAAGATCATCACATGCATGTTGTTTTGAAGACCATTCATGATTTTGAAATGTTCAAAAATCGTTTTTGATAGAAAACTTAGGGTGCATGTGTTGATTTTTACCCAAAACTTGTAGAAAAGTGCATTATGTTGATTTTGACTTAGGTTTTGGTCCTTGGATTTCACCATTAACAACATGCATGTTGTTTTTGGGTGAAATCCTACCACCATCATCATCAAAACCATGAGTTTGTGTGTGTGTATGTTTATGTGTTCATGATCTTTCATTAGAATGGAGTAGAAGATGGAGAAAATCCATGAAAAACAAGTAAAACTTGAAGGAAAAGAGAAGGAAAATGAATGATTTTCGGGTTTACCTTTAAGAACACCTCAAGATGATTAAGATTTAGAGTTCATGGTGTGTTCTATGACCCATTTTCTGGAGAATTTCGTGGTTGAGGGAGAGAGGAAGAGAGAATAGAGAGAAAATGAAGTGAGGGAGTGTGAGAGAGAAAGAGATGGAGTGGGTGAGTGAAATTGATTAATGACTTGGGAAAATGGTGTATTGGGGGGATAAGTCCGATTTTTGGGAGGAGGAGAGAGGATTTCTCTCTCATAAATCCCATTCAAATCATTTCCCCCAATTTTTATAAATTTCTAAACTTTTTATAAAATATGCTTAAGCTTTACATTGTTTTATAAAATCCTTGATTTTCCACTTATAAAATAAGGATAAATGTTGGTACATTAAACTATAATTTCCTTGATTATATTTCCCAACTTGATTATTTTAAGATAATTTTATAAGTTTCATAAAATTTTTTATATAATTCTTCATGTTAAACTTTATAAAATTTAGGTTTTAGGGTTTTTAGGGTTTTTGGAGTTTAATAAATCTTTGGATGTCAAAGTGAATTGTATTTTTGAGACTTCAAATTATTTTATGGTATTATAACTCTTTTATAGTTATAAATAATGTTTGTAACTTATCTTATCGGTTTATTGGCATTCTATGTAGTGGTTTCGAGATTCAAGCGAAATTGAGGAATCAAGTATACTAGTCCTACTCTTCAACTTTGACTTAAGTTTCTATGAGACTTTGACCTAACTTCTACTTCTAGGTCAAGTGCATGATGTGTGTATATGATTTATGAAATGTTGTTCGAGTCAAAGAGTGACCCAAATATGGATAGTCACTATAGCTCAGTAGATGTAGAATTCACATATCAATGTGAAATCTAAGTACACTATCCATGGATTCTAATTGTTTCCAAGTTTCTAGTAGGTTATAACTTAGCTTCTAGTTACTAAGTCTAGTATGTGTAGTGCCTATATGTGCAACTAAGTCTAGTCAAATCTAGAACCGACTCGAATTTTGACGGTTGTCACAGGTTTACGGCCCATGAGTTTTCGGCCGTAAACACTTGCCGAAAGGTGCGATTTTCGGTGTTTCAAGGTCCTTTCTAGCCTCTTGGAAGTGTCCTAAGCCTTGTGCCCAGTTCAAGGAAGAGTTTAAAGGTCAATAATCGATCAAAAATGGAGTTTACGGCCATCGAAGGGTGTACGGTCGTAAACCCTCTGTGTTCATGCGTTTCAGGTCGATTTTTAGGCGAAAGTCGATGGTTTCTAGTACATATCAAGTTCAAATGGTAGTCACTTACTGTTAAGAAGCTTGGAATGAGGTTTTTAGCCACCAAGAACTAGTGTGTGTTCTTGGTGAGTGAGAAAATCTAGAAAAAGATGAGATTCATGAGATAGGAACATGGATTTACCACTAAAAGTGAGATAGAAACACAATAAAAGTGAAGAATCACTTACATTCTTGAGGGTCCTTGAGCAATTTCGAAAATTGTAGAGAGAGAGAGAGAGAGTAGAGAGAGAAAGCTCCTGAGATGTGTAAAGTGAGAAATGAAGGCCACTCATCCCTTATATAGGGGTGAGTTTACGGCCAAGGAGTGGGGTGGGGGGTTGACGGCCGTAAACTCGAGTTTGCGGCCGTAAACTCCTCTCGAAGGGGTGTTTGGCTCGGATACTACTCTTTGACTTGGAAAAACTCATTCTTGGACCCAAACTTTGATTGTACTAAGCTTAGAATATTCTGTTAGACCAAAAATAATACTAACGTGAACGGAAATAAATCCGAATTGATTTATTTAAAACGTAAGGTCCTTCCCAAACTAAGAAATTTGACGAAATTAAATAAAAACCCAAATTTTATTAACGGAAACTGGGTAAGGATAACGGAAAAAGTTTCGGGTTGTCACATCATCCCCCCGTTAGAGGGAATTTCGTTCCGAAATTCGAACATAAAATACAAATCATGGATTAGAAAAGAGATGCGGATACTTCTGTTTCATCTGATCTTCGCGCTCCCATGTGAATTCAGGTCCCCGCTTGGCATTCCAGCGAACCTTCACTATCGGGATGCGACTTTGTTTTGTTTGTTTGATCTCTCTATCCATGATTTCGACTGGTTCTTCCACGAAGTTCAGGTTCTCGTTGATTTCAATCTCGTCGAGAGGAATCGTAAGGGTTTCATCGGATATGCATTTCTTAAGATTTGAAACGTGGAAGACAGGATGAATGTTGCTAAGTTCTTGCGGTAAACGAAGTTTGTAGGCTACGGGACCGATCCTAGAGAGGATCTCGAAGGGTCCTATGTATCTTGGATTTAGCTTTCCATGCTTTCCAAAGCGTATCATGCCTTTCCAGCGTGAGACTTTTAGCAGGACACGGTCTCCAACCTGGAGCTCCAAGGGTTTTCGTCATTTATCGGCGTAGCTCTTTTGTCGATCTCTCGAAGCTTTTAGTCGTTCCCGGATTTGTACAATCTTTTCGGTGGTTTCACGGATGATTTCTGGGCCGGTGGGAGTGCTGTCAGGGACTTGCCCCTTGTCTAGCTGCGTGTCGCCCACCTCAGCCCAGCACAGAGGGGATCTGTACTTGCGACCATAGAGGGCTTCGAAAGGCGCAGCCTTGATGCTGGTATGGTAACTGTTGTTGTAGGAAAACTCGACCAAGGGCAAATAGGTGTCCCACGACTCACCGAAGTCAATGACACATGCTCTCAACATGTCTTCCAAGGTCTGGATAGTTCTCTCACTCTGCCCATCTGTCTGAGGATGGTAAGCTGTGCTCATATCCAGCTTAGTTCCAAGAGCCTTCTGCACTGACTGCCAGAACCTCGAAGTGAACCTGCTATCTCGATAGGAGATAATGGACACAGGCACACCATGTAGTCGAACTATCTCTCGGATGTAGATTCGCGTGAGTCTCTCCATTTTGAAGTTTTCCTTGATCGGCAGGAAGTGGGCGGATTTAGTCAGTCGGTCGACAATTAACCAAATGGCGTCGTGCCCACTCGGAGACTTGGGTAATTTGGTGATGAAATCCATAGTAATTCTCTCCCACTTCCACTCAGGTATCTCCGGCTGGTGGAGTATACCTGAGGGCTTCTGATATTCGACCTTCACCTTGGCGCAAGTCAGGCACTTGTCCACGAAGGTAGCGATCTCTGCTTTCATGTTCGGCCACCAATTCAGTTTCTTGAGATCGAGGTACATCTTGTCTGAACCTGGATGAACGGAGTATCTGGTCTTGTGAGCTTCATTCATTACAACCTCTCTGTAACCACCGAACTTTGGAGTCCAGATCCGGTCCATGAAATAATAGACTCCGTCTCCCTTGATCTCTAGGTTCTTTTACATTCCTCTCAAGGCTTACCCCGACATGTTCTCTGGTTTTAAGGATTCCAGCTGAGCCTCCTTGGTTTGCGCGGATAAATGGGAATGGATATTCATGGTCATCGCCTTCACTCTACGACCTGAGTACTCCTTCCGGCTGAGGGCATCTGCCACCACATTGGCCTTGTCGGGATGGTAGCGGATTTCGCACTCGTAATCACTGAGTAGCTCAACCCATCGTCGTTGTCTCATGTTCAACTCCTTCTTGTCGAAAATATGTTGCAGGCTTTTATGGTCAGTGAAGATAGTGCACTTGGTTCCGTAGAGATAATGTCTCCATATATTCAATGCGAAGACCACTGCTCCTAATTCCATTTCATTCATTGTGTAGTTGACTTCGTGTGCTTTCAACTGTCTTGAGGAATAAGCAATGAATTTTCCCCGTTGCATGAGCACACAGCCTAGGCCCTGGTTGGATGCATCACAATAGACAACGAAGTCTTCCGTCCCTTCGGGTAGAGACAAGATAGGTGCGCTGTATAGGGCCCGCTTCAACGTTTGGAACGCAGTGTCTTGCTTTTCACTCCAACAGAAAGGTACACCTTTCTGAGTCAGAGTGGTTAGGGGTTTGGCAATTCTGGAAAAATTCTGGATAAATCTGCGATAATAGCCAGCGAGACCCAAGAATTGACGGATTTCTGTGGGCGTCTTCGGTGCTGTCCAGTTCTCTATCGCTTTGATTTTGGAGGGATCCACGTGTATGCCTTCCTCGCTTACCACGTGACCTAGGAAGGTTACTTTTCGAATCCATAATTCACACTTGGAGAATTTCGCGTACAACTTCTCCGTCCTTAGGGTTTCCAGCACCGATCTCAAGTGTTGTCGATATTCTTCCTCACTTCTGGAATAGACAAGTATATCGTCGATGAACACGATTACGAACTTGTCCAGGAAAGAACGGCACACCCGATTCATCAGGTCCATGAATACCGCCGGTGCGTTGGTTAGACCGAAGGGCATCACTACAAATTCATAGTGACCATACTGAGTCCGAAATGCTGTCTTAGGAACATCACTCTCATGGAATCGCAAAGGATATCAGCATGATTGGGGCTTAACCAATCCATACCGATGATGACATCAAAGCTCTTTATGGAAACTGGCATAAGGTCGATGGGAAATGAATGATCGTTTAAGGTAAGGGTACAGCCAACGTATATATCATTAGTGCTCTCTTTCTCACCGCTAGCCATCTCGAAGGTAAATGTTTCGGTTAGTGGTTGAGGTTTATGTTTGAGGAGATGTTTGAATGCATGGCTAATAAAACTTCTCTCCGCACCAGAATCGAAAAGAATGCATGCATAAGAGTTGTCGAGGAGGAACGTACCCGAAACAACGGTGGGATCTGCAACTGCCTCTTCTTGGCCCATCGCTAGCACTCTCCCCATGTTACCAACTGTTGTTGCCTTGGGGCAGTTTCTCTTGTAGTGCCCGACTTCTCCACAACCATAACAGGCTTGACCGATGCCTGCTCCAGATGCCTGATTGGTTGGTTGGACCGGTGCCTTGCAAACTCGAGCTGTGTGCCCCTTTTTGCCACAGATGGTGCATGACATTTCTCGGCATGGGACGGGATTATGATGATAGTTACACTTGTCGCACCGAGGAAGGGTACCAGCATATCTACTGGTAGGTGCTTGAGTGGCAGGAGCAGCGGCAGGAGTAGTAGCAGCATGGACTGCCACCGTTTGCTGTTTCTTTGAGGGCTCCTGCGAAGGCTGGCCCTTTCGCTGCTTCCAGAATTTTCTTTTCTCACCGCTCACCTTTGCTGGTTCGGGAGCGGTTGTCACTTTATCAAGATCAACTCCGTGATCTATGAGGGTTTGTGCCAGGCACTTGGGGCTGTCAAAAGTGTTTGGCCTGGCAGCCAAAACATTCGCTTGCGTTGGGGGTGTCAATCCCCAAATGTATCTCTCTATCTTCTTGCTTTCCGGGGTGACCATTCCCGGGAAAAGAAGTGCTAGGTCTTCAAACCTAGAAGTGTAAGCAGCAATGTCAGAACCCTTCATCTTTAGGGTCCAGAGCTCGTGCTCCAGTTTCTGCATTTCTCCCCGTGGGCAGTACTCAGCCAGCATGAGTTCCTTTAAACTTTCCCAACCCATAGCATTCGCCACTGGCAGGGTTAGGGATTTGACCCGACCATTCCACCAGGTCAGTGCTCTATTGGCGAAAGTGCAAGCGGCGAATTTTACTTTGTTGGCTTCAGAACAGGAACAGATTTCGAAAATGGACTCGATCTTCTCTAACCATTGGGTTAGGGAAATAACCCCTCCTTTGCCGTCGAAAGATGTGGGTTTCACGTTCATGAAGTCCTTATAGGAGCACTCCTTCTGGTGTCCCTGACCACCTTCATTATTTTGGGGATGAGTACCACCTCCCTGCCCGCCAGATCCGCCAGGATTAATCTGTCACATCGCGGCAGCCACAACAGCAGTAACAACTGCGTGGAACATAGCGGGATCGAACTGAGGGGGTGGTGGTGGTGGAGTGTCGTCATTTCTTCTAATGGGTCTTCTTCGGGGAGGCATCTTGTTCTAGAAACAACCAGGAAGAAGAGGATGGTAAGTCCTCAAGATGTATGAAACAAAATATATCCCATCCTGATAATAAAGTGTCCTACCAAGCGATAAGCAAAGAAAGGTTACTAATGCAAGTAAGTTATCGCTAAGAAATGAATAGGTAGCAACACTACGAATGAATTTCTACAATGTATTCGGCTCTGGCTAAAATACTCCTACAGTATTTTAAGTTGTATGTTTTGTTCTTTTGATACTTCGTTGTATGGATACTAGGTAAGTTTTAGGCCTGTTGCAACACCACAGTCACTCCCAAGCACATGTTGGTCATGTCTCGAATAAATATAGTTGATCAGGCTATATTGACCCTAGACATGATTACATAACTGCCTAGGTTTAACCGCAGCGTTCAACATCGAAATACTTTTGTTTTGTTCTACTCATGATATCCTTTCTGGTATGTAGGTATACTTGTATACTTTTTGCAAAAATACTTGTATTTTAAAAGTATACTTTTAGTTCAGAGCACTTCGGCCCCTTAGTGTTTATAGTTGTGTACCATGTAAGGTTCGGTATACTTAGTTCACTTTAAACAATAGCTCTGAATCCAATCTGTCACACCCCCGAACCATCGGAACGGACGGCGGAAACGTCCAGGGGCGGGTGACGTCATGCGTAGTATCACAACAATCGTATCATAGTAATCATAGTAAACACAACCATTACATTATAATATGAATATTTACATCTGTTTGAAAAGCATAGTTTGTACATATCAGCATATAACAAAAGTAAAAGATAAAGACGAGACTCCACGATGCTCCGTCTTCTCCAAAAGTTGGTAAGAGTACCTGTTTAAGGTTGCCCTAAGAATACAAGCAGTTTTAAAATATCAGCATAAAGCTGGTGAGTTCATAAGTAACTAGTTCTGGTGAAAGAAATGTTTCTTTGATCCTTTGAAAAGTGTTTCCCAAGAAAATCCTATATTTTCTTATGAAAGATGTTTGATTATCCATTAGTTATTTGTTAAACAGCCTGTTTATGTAAGGTTGAGTTATCCCAGGAAAATCCTATATTTTCCTTAAAAGTTGACAGTTGGTTATCTGTTCTTGTCTGAGGTGTACAAGTATCTACCATACTTGTATCGTTAGATGTAGTTTCCTTGAAAAACCCTGTTTGCTCTCTGTGAGATGTATTAGCCTTATTACATAAACAAAACTAATAAATAAGTGGTGAACTAAATCCTAAGGGTATTATTAATACCCTCTAGTAATCAAAT
This sequence comes from Lactuca virosa, assembly GCF_052849685.1. Classification (NCBI taxonomy): domain Eukaryota; kingdom Viridiplantae; phylum Streptophyta; class Magnoliopsida; order Asterales; family Asteraceae; genus Lactuca; species Lactuca virosa. Next base: position 260,160,541 of record NC_136434.1, read on the forward strand.
CGGTTATTAGTTTGAGGTTAGTTCACTTGTTTCATTATTACAAAAGTAAATTTTGTTATCTAGGTTGCGAGTGTCATAACCGTACTTAGACTTGATATGGCACATAATGGGGCCAGTATCTTTTTATGACTTTGTCACCCGTAGACCTGACGGTCCCACTGTAGCTAGCAGCGAGGTGCAGGATAGTCAGTCCCGTATAGATCTATACACAACAGTCACGCTCTCCCTACAAGAGATTCTGGTTACAAGTGCTAGTCCTACACTCTCGAATTCGGTGGGAGTGTTACCAAGGACGTGTCTCCAACTTTAGGCTAACAATTTACAAGTAATAATACCGAAAATCCTGTTTATGATTTGTATGAATCCTTTATAAAATATCACATTTTATGATAAGATTCACAAGTTCATTGCTTTAGTTTTGAAAACTGTTCCTACGAGTTGATTTCTTAATCGTTTGGTAAAACTATTTTCTGTGTTAAAATCATACTGAACATATAATTATTTTAAACAAAATAATATACTTTGAGCACAAGTTTCCTTGTGCTTTTGCTTGTATTCCCCCCCTGAAAAAATGAAAAACTCGGAAAAGCATAGGGGTATGAACTCACAGTTTGACGTGGGATTCGAGTGTAAGTTTCTATGAATTGCTGAGTGTCAAATAAAGCCTCGGGCACAAGCGGATCCTATTTAGCATGTAAAAGTATATATATGCATTAGGTGAGGGCATAACACTAGTTGTTATGGAAAGAACCACCTTAGGGACTAGGAAACACTTAAAACTAAGTGTTAGAATCACATGTGATTGAAGAGGAGAGTTTGCGGCCGTAATCAGGAGTGTACGGTCCATGGGTTTACAGCCCAAGTGTTTGCGGTCCATAGGTTTACGGCCCATGGGTTTACGGCCTATGGGTTTACGGCCCATGAGTTTTTGGCCGTAAACACTTGCCGAAAGGTGCTATTTTCGGTGTTTCAAGGTCCTTTCTAGCCTCTTGGAAGTGTCCTAAGCCTTGTGCCCAGTTCAAGGAAGAGTTTAAAGGTCAATAATCGACCAAAAATGGAGTTTACGGCCATTGAAGGGTGTACGGTCGTAAACCCTCTGTTTTCATGCGTTTCAGGTCGATTTTTAGGCGAAAATCGATGGCTTCTAGTAGATATCAAGTTCAGATGGTAGTCACTTACTGTTAAGAAGCTTGGAATGAGGTTTTTAGCCACCAAGAACTAGTGTGTGTTCTTGGTGTTCTTGGTGAGAGAGAAAATCTAGAAAAAGATGAGATTCATGAGATAGAAACATGGATTTACCACTAGAAGTGAGATAGAAACACAATCAAAGTGAAGAATCACTTACATTCTTGAGGGTCCTTGAGCAATTTCGAAAATTGTAGAGAGAGAGAGAGAGAGTAGAGAGAGAAAGCTCCTGAGATGTGTAAAGTGAGAAATGAAGGCCACTCATCCCTTATATAGGGGTGAGTTTACGGCCAAGGGGTGGGGTGGGGGATTGACGGCCGTAAACTCCTCTCGAAGGGGTGTTTGGCTCGAATACTACTCTTTGACTTGGAAAAACTCATTCTTGGACCCAAACTTTGATTGTACTAAGCTTAGAATATTCCGTTAGACCAAAAATAATACTAACGTGAACGGAAATAAATCCGAATTGATTTATTTAAAACGTAAGGTCCTTCCCAAACTAAGAAATTTGACGGAATTAAATAAAAACCCAAATTTTATTAACGGAAACTGGGTAAGGATAACGGAAAAAGTTTCGGGTTGTCACATCATCCCCCCGTTAGAGGGAATTTTGTTCCGAAATTCGAACATAAAATACAAATCATGGATTAGAAAAGAGATGCAGATACTTCTGTTTCATCTGATCTTCGCGCTCCCATGTGAATTCAGGTCCCCGCTTGGCATTCCAGCGAACCTTCACTATCGGGATGCGACTTTGTTTCGTTCGTTTGATCTCTCTATCCATGATTTCGACTGGTTCTTCCACGAAGTTCAGGTTCTCGTTGATTTCAATCTCGTCGAGAGGAATCGTAAGGGTTTCATCGGATATGCATTTCTTAAGATTTGAAACGTGGAAGACAGGATGAATGTTGCTAAGTTCTTGCGGTAAACGAAGTTTGTAGGCTACGGGACCGATCCTAGCTAGGATCTCGAAGGGTCCTATGTATCTTGGATTTAGCTTTCCACGCTTTCCAAAGCGTATCATGCCTTTCCAGCGTGAGACTTTTAGCAGGACACGGTCTCCAACCTTGAACTCCAAGGGTTTTCGTCATTTATCGGCGTAGCTCTTTTGTCGATCTCTCGAAGCTTTTAGTCGTTCCCGGATTTGTACAATCTTTTCGGTGGTTTCGCGGATGATTTCTGGGCCGGTGAGAGTGCTGTCAGGGACTTGCCCCTTGTCTAGCTGCGTGTCGCCCACCTCAGCCCAGCACAGAGGGGATCTGCACTTGCGACCATAGAGGGCTTTGAAAGGCGCAGCCTTGATGCTGGTATGGTAACTGTTGTTGTAGGAAAACTCGACCAAGGGCAAATGGGTGTCCCACGACTCACCGAAGTCAATGAAACATGCTCTCAACATGTCTTCCAAGGTCTGGATAGTTCTCTCACTCTGCCCATCTGTCTGAGGATGGTAAGCTGTGCTCATATCCAGCTTAGTTCCAAGAGCCTTCTGCACTGACTGCCAGAACCTCGAAGTGAACCTGCTATCTCGATCGGAGATAATGGACACAGGCACACCATGTAGTCGAACTATCTCTCGGATGTAGATTCGTGTGAGTCTCTCCATTTTGAAGTTTTCCTTGATCGGCAGGAAGTGGGCGGATTTAGTCAGTCGGTCGACAATTAACCAAATGGCGTCGTGCCCACTCGGAGACTTGGGTAATTTGGTGATGAAATCCATAGTAATTCTCTCCCACTTCCACTCAGGTATCTCCGGCTGGTGGAGTATACCTGAGGGCTTCTGATATTCGACCTTCACCTTGGCGCAAGTCAGGCACTTGTCCACGAAGGTAGCGATCTCTGCTTTCATGTTCGGCCACCAATGCAGTTTCTTGAGATCGAGGTACATCTTGTCCGAACCTGGATGAACGGAGTATCTGGTCTTGTAAGCTTCATTCATTACAACCTCTCTGTAACCACCGAACTTTGGAGTCCAGATCCGGTCCATGAAATAATAGACTCCGTCTCCCTTGATCTCTAGGTTCTTTTCCATTCCACTCAAGGCTTACCCCGACATGTTCTCTGGTTTTAAGGATTCCAGCTGAGCCTCCTTGATTTGCGCGGATAAATAGGAATGGATAGTCATGGTCAGTGCCTTCACTCTACGACCTGAGTACTCCTTCCGGCTGAGGGCATCTGCCACCACATTGGCCTTGCCGGGATGGTAGCGAATTTCGCACTCGTAATCGCTGAGTAGCTCAACCCATCGTCGTTGTCTCATGTTCAACTCCTTCTTGTCGAAAATATGTTGCAGGCTTTTATGCTCAGTGAAGATAGTGCACTTGGTTCCGTAGAGATAATGTCTCCATATCTTTAATGCGAAGACCACTGCTCCTAATTCCATTTCATTCATTGTGTAGTTGACTTCGTGTGCTTTCAACTGTCTTGAGGAATAAGCAATGAATTTTCCCCGTTGCATGAGCACACAGCCTAGGCCCTGGTTGGATGCATCACAATGGACAATGAAGTCTTCCGTCCCTTCGGGTAGAGACAAGATAGGTGCGCTGCATAGGGCCCGCTTCAACGTTTGGAACGCATTGTCTTGCTTTTCACTCCAACAGAAAGGTACACCTTTCTGAGTCAGAGTGAAGAATCACTTACATTCTTGAGGGTCCTTGAGCAATTTCAAAAATTGTAGACAGAGAGAGAGAGTAGAGAGAGAAAGCTCCTGAGATGTGTAAAGTGAGAAATGAAGGTCACTCATCCCTTATATAGGGGTGAGTTTACGGCCAAGGGGTCGGGTGGGGGGTTTATGGCCGTAAACTCGAGTTTGCGGCTATAAACTCCTCTCGAAGGGGTGTTTGGCTCGGATACTACTCTTTGACTTGGAAAAACTCATTCTTGGACCCAAACTTTGATTGTACTAAGCTTAGAATATTCCGTTAGACCAAAAATAATACTAACGTGAACGGAAATAAATCCGAATTGATTTATTTAAAACGTAAGGTCCTTCCCAAACTAAGAAATTTGACGGAATTAAATAAAAACCCAAATTTTATTAACGGAAACTGGGTAAGGATAACGGAAAAAGTTTTGGGTTGTCACAAGTTTAGCATCCCCGTCGGGGAGGAGGGCGGCCCAAGTGGTTGTCCGGATTGAGGATTGTTTGAGTTGGGGGTTCGGGAAACTTCCCAACATTGGGTTCGTGTCTTCTTGGTGTCATCTAGCAGGCTTCAGGAGGGGAATCTAGGGTGGGGTTCCAGTCATGATTCGAGTTCAGTTGGGGAATCTGGGCGGCGTTTGGGTTAATAGTTTGGCGGCAAGGATTTGGGCTGCAATTAAGGTTAGTGGAAGTGTTGTAAGACTACGTGGTGGCCCGTAGCATTCACTAGTTAGCAGATAGTAGGAGTGTTGTAAGACTGCGGGGTGGCCCGTAGCATTAACTAGTTAGCACATAGTGGGAGTGTTGTAAGACTGCGGGGTGCCCTATAGCATTCACTAGTTTGCAGATAGTTTAGGCGTGTTGTAAGACTGCGGGGTAGCCCACAGCATTCACTAGCGGTCAGATGGCGTGGGAAGTGTCGTAAGACTGCGGGGTGGTCTGTAGCATTCACTGGTCCCTGTGCACCGGTGAGGGTGTGGCAAATTGTGGTTTGTTCTCGATTTTCCTTAAATGGTTAGGCCATGGTAGTCAGTTCGCCAGGCTGTGGGAGGGCCACAACATGTTTGGAATCAGGATTTGATAGGTCTTGGGAGACTGGGTATGAGGCAAGACCACGGTTAGTCCTGTGGCATTCAGCTTAGCACCAGGTTTGGTGTCGAGATGGTTCGGGTAGCTTTGTCTGTTGAAATTTTCTTTTGGAAGTCACGTGGGGCGACTATAAGGGTGTTCTTTGGCTCAGCAATGTGGCGGGAATCTGGTATTCCAGATAGTTGGCAGATAAGTTGGGACCAGGGAGGTATTGGTTCATTTGGAAAGTAGAAAAGAGGCAGCATAATGCTTCGGGAAAAAGTAGTGATTTAGGGATTCGTGTGCGTGGAGTAGCTTATGGGTCGAAAGTGCTAAGTCACTTGTAGTTGGATTAAACAATCTCAGAGTAATTGATTTGACCCTGTTGCTCAGCTCTTGTTTGAGTCTAACCGTTGCAGGGATGAATCTTCTACTCGAAGGATTTTCTGAGCCTTCTATCAAGTATGAGTATTCTGCAGCTGGATATGGTCAGTGACTTGGTTTTCGTAGGTTGCAATAAGATAATCAGGATTGGAAGTATTATGGTTGGTCAGTTATTCGTCGAGGTTCTGGCATGGTAATATTTCAGCGTGGGCAGTCTGTCAGGGAAACAGACCATTATAGATTTCAGATTTCGGATAGGCAGAAGTGGTTTTGCGGGAGTTAAGTTATGTTTTCTTCGGGATGGAATTTTGGTTTGGGTTTCGGTTATCTCAAGAAGGATGTCTTATGTGTTGGATTTTTGGTTGCATTCGTCATATTATTTGTTTTGAAATGGGTGTTCGTAAGGAGCGATTTCGAGGAAGAAATCTAGTTTAAGTGGGGGAGAGTTGTAACACTCTGTTCCAGAATCCCTCCGTTGCTAGGGGCTGCGACCCAGTCATAAGTTGCCATGGTATAAGTGATCCAAATATTTTAGTGTGTCTTCGGAGCCAAAGGTTTGATTGTAATTGGGTATCTCGGTATTTTATGGATTTTGGGTTTAATCCGAGAAGGTTTTGAGGCTTGGCTGAGTTATTAGGAATGTAGGGCCTTTCGCCACATTTTCGTGGATATAACGTTTGTTGGAAATGAACCTAGAATGAGGGAGTTATGGTACTTTTAAGGTTTTGGAAGAATCGGCCCCTAATGGAAGTATTTGGCAGATCAGTCCCATGCATGCAAGGATGCATGCGCGTGTTCGGCTGGGTACGCCTAGCGTAAGCTGGGGTACGCCCAACATAAAAGGCTAAGTGGTCGCGGGTGGTTTGTGAGTACACCGGGCGTACTAAGATGTACGCGGGGCGTACTCCCTTCAGAACAAAAGCCTAATTTCGGGGTTCCTAACCTATATAAGCAACATTATATCCTTCCTTGGGTCATTTTAGGTCAGCCTCCACCTCTTTGTGTATCCATGAAACCCTTAAGTGCCCTGGGTGAAGCTTGACGCTTGATAAAAGATTCTTGGTGGTTTGTTTAGGAGAAGAAGAAGGTGAAAGACTCAAGTTTCTAGAGGAGAGCTTAGAGATCCAGTGTTAACATCTCCATTTCGAGACTTTCAAGGTATAAAGTCTCTATCTTGGATATTTATTTCATAAATCTACTTTGGATTGGTTTTTGGCCATTTTAGTCCTTTTTGCTTGGTATTGGTGAGTTAGGGTCGTTCTAGGGGCTCAATCTACTAGATCAGGGCATTTTATGGTCCCCTCTCTCATAAAGGTGCAAGCTTTGTGGAGTTTTTGAGTTCAAGCATGAATTAAGACCATCCATTAAGCTCATTTGAGCTCTAGAGTCCCATTAAGCCATGCACGTTAGTAAAGTTTCCAACTTTACTTCAAAAGTCACCTTTAGGAGTCAGACTGGAAAGTTGGAGCAAGGGCTGAAGTGATTAAGTGCTTATTGGTGAAGTTTGTCTTGGGTTTTGAGCATACTAACATTCCTATGGTGTACATGCAACCCTAGAAACCATAGATCCATGTTTTCTCTAAATACATGCAAATTTGATTTCCAAGGTTTACAACCTAACTAGCATGTTATGGGGTACTTGTAATACAAAACTTTAAGTAGAATAACATACCTTTCTTTTGTGGTTGAATGCTTGGAGTTTTAGAGCCTAGCACCAATAGTGTGAATGCCTCAAGTGGTGTCACAAATAACGAAAACAATTTGGAAATACTTGAGAGAATATGATGCTTGCTAGCATTGGCCCACCCTTGTTTCTCACACACATTAATGCCAATTCTAGAACCAAGGACCTCTTTATATACTATGGAGGATTAGGGTTACACCCTAATACCCATGACTCTTCATTTACCTAGGATCCATAGGTTAAAAGCTCCATGGAATATCCATGGACTTCCATATACTCTTAGCCCATCCTAAATAAATCTTAGCCCATTCCATATATATGCAAGAGTCCATATTTAATTAGTTTCATTTGATCATTAAATTAATTCCAAAAATCAATTCTTGATCAACATTAATTAAATGATATTAATATATTATAACTTATAATATATTAATGGATCATAAACATCTTATTCTCAAAAATATATCCATACAAATTGTTAGGTGAAGTGCAACCCAAATGGACCATGCCGGGTCGGGTCAAGTCATACCAAATATAGTTACGGACTTAGACACCTTATCCAACAGTCTCCCGCTTGGATAAGTCTGATAACTATAGTTGAAAGTCTAACTTCAGGAACCAACCAGCAATCGTAGCTCTTTTAAAACACTGTTGAACTATGAAGCGCCATTTTAGATAAGTGATCATATAATCCTCTGTTCTCAAGATATCAGCCGGACAAATACATGGAACAATGTCGTACTTATTGTCCAACAGTTGTTTCTCGATCTCTGATCTGTTTGACATAGAACTAAATTGAACACATCAATTAGGTTCTGACCGGGCCTGGTACATAGGTCAAAAAAAATGATCGAGGGGCCCAGGTATCGCTTCTAATCCTAGAAGGAACAGATAAACTTCGACTCATATGCTTGTACTGACTACTTATTGAATTATGCACAAAAGAACGTTTTATAACATCGAGTTACCAACGCATTTTCGTACAATCAATGTATAACCAACTTATAGTCAACAACTCATATCTCTAGGTTTGAAGATTTATATGATGTTACCGTCTCACGATCACTCGTGATAAATTCCATGAAGTGATACAAGTGAGCGTGGGTTTAATCCAATACTCAGAACTTATGAGCACTCATGAATGTTGTAGCAACCATTGCTATGTCTAATGCACCTTAGACAAATCTTACAAGCCAGATTCATGACGGTCTTAATTCAATACCTACTTCCAACGTATGATCGACTGTGGAGAGTTTGAATAAAATAATTATTTTGGAAGTCAAAACACAAAATTGAAACAATAGTAAACGATCAACATAGGATAGTAAAACTTTACTCATAAATAAATAACAACTTTTATTTAATCATCAAATGTTAATTACATGTTACAAGTTTCAGAAAACTATCTAATTATTAAAACTAATATCGTCTCTCAGCCTGATGCTTCTCGCATGCTGCAAATGCCTGACCCTAGTCAGTCCCTTCATGAGGGGATCTGCAGGATTCTCTTCCGACGATACCTTCTTTGCCACGAGGAGTCCTTCTGCAAATACCATGATCTCTTGGTTCCTTGGCTAATGCAACCGCACTATTGCTGTCACGGAAAATCTCCATAGGCTCCTGTATAGCTGGTACAACTCCAAGGTCTCCAATGAAGTTCTTCAGCCATATCGCCTCCTTTGCCGCTTCACTTGCTGCTATGTACTCTGATTCACAAGTAGAATCAGCTACTGTCTCCTACTTGGAACTTTTCCAAGTAATTGCTCCTCCATTTAGGGTAAAGACCCAGCCTGATTGAGAGCAGAAATTATCCCTATCAGTCTGAAAACTAGCATCGCTATACCCTACTACTCTCAATTCATCACTCCCACCGAGGGTCAGAACCCAGTCCTTAGTCCTCCTTAGGTACTTAAGAATGTTCTTTACTGCAGTCCAGTGAGCCTTGCCAGGGTTCCCTTGATATCTACTGACCATGCTCAAAGCAAAGGCCACATCAGGGCGAGTACAAGTCATAGCCTACATGATTGAGCCCACAGCGGAAGCATATGGTAATCGACTCATCTCAGCTATCTCAGCTTCCATACTCGGACTCTGACTTTTACTCAGTCTGGCATTGTGCTGGATCGGTAACTCTCCTTTCTTGGAATTCTTCATGTTGAACCTCTTTAACACTTTATCCAAGTAGGTACTCTGACTAAGTCCAATTAGTCTTTTACTCCTGTCTCTCAGTATCCTTATCCCTAGGATATAGGCAGCTTCTCCAAGGTCCTTCATAGCGAAACACTTCCCAAGCCAGGACTTAACCTCCTGCAAAGTTGGGATGTTATTTCCTATGAGTAGTATGTCATCCGCATACAACACCAAAAAGCTAACTATACTCCCACTAGCCCTAACATATACACAGGACTCATCCTCGTTCCTCGAAAAGCCAAACTCTTTTACTTTCTCTTCGAAGCAAAGATTCCATCTGCGAGGTGCTTGCTTCAATCCATAAATGGATTTCTCAAGCTTATACACTCTATTAGGGTACTTTGCATTGACAAAACCCTCTGGCTGAGCCATGTAAACATCCTCAGGCAACTTTCCATTAAGGAAACCGGTTTTGACATCCATTTGGCATATTTCATAATCATGAAATGCAGCAATGGCTAGCATGATCCTAATAGACTTAATCTTTGCTACTGGTGAAAAGGTCTCATCATAATCAACTCCCGGAGTTTGAGAAAAGCCCTTTGCAACCAGTCGTGCTTTATAAGTGTGTATATTACCATCCATGTCGGTCTTCTTCTTGAAGATCCATTTGCACCCAACTGTCTTACGACCTGGTACATTGTCAACCAAGTTCCAAACTTGATTGTCATACATGGATTGTATCTCGCTGTCCATAGCCTATTTCCATTTAGTAGCCTCAGGGCCTGCCATGGCTTCCGTGTAGCTGTTAGGTTCATCCAGACTTACCAGTATACTATCACTGATAAGCGTATCACCTTCTTCAGTAATATGGAAACCATAGTAATGCTTAGGTGCATTCCTAACTCTCGTGGAACTCCTCAGAGGTATGGGCTCATCTATCGGATCAACAGGAGATTCCTCCTTAGGTTGGTCGCTAGTGTTTGAGGTTCCTTCACCGCTTGACTCTTGAAGCTCTTCAAGGTCAATTTGCCTCCCACTGTCTCCTTGGCTTATAAATTCTCTCTCACGAAAGACTCCTCTCCTTGCCACAAAGACCACATTCCCACTGGGTCTATAGAAGATGTAACCAAAGGATTTTTGTGGGTAGCCGATGAAAATACACCTCTCACTTCGAGGTTTGAGCTTATCATGTGACTCACGCCTCACAAAAGCCTCGCAACCCCAAATGTTGATGTGGTCCAGATTGGGAACTTTTACGGTCCACATCTCATGAGGTGTTTTGGCAACCTTCTTTGTAGGGACTAGATTAAGGATATGGGTGGCAGTCTCTAAGGCATACCCCCAGAATGAGATTGGTAACAAAGATCGACTCATCATGGAACGAACCATGTCCAACAAGGTTCGATTGCGCCTCTCAGCCACACCATTCAGCTGTGGTGTCCTAGGAGGTATCAATTGTGAGACAATCCCACATTCCTTAAGATAGTCAAGGAACTCGATACTAAGATACTCTCCTCCTCGATCGGATCGTAGCATCTTGATGTTCCTGCCCAGTTGATTCTCCACTTCCTGCTTAACTCTTTGAATTTCTCGAAGGTTTCTAACTTATGCTTGATTAAGTAGATCTATCCATATCTACTATAATCATCAGTAAAAGTCACATAATAGCGATTAGCATCCCTTGTGGCAGTTTTGAAGGGTCCACACACATCAGTGTGTATGAGGTCCAACAAACCCTCACCCCTCTCATAAGTACCAGTGAAGGGTGAGTTTGTAATTTTTCCAAGTAAACAAGATGTTGGGTTTTGAGCATTCTAACACTCCTAAGTGTACATGCAACCCTAAATACCTTGGATCTATGTTTTCTCTATTATACATGCAAATATGAATATTCCAAGCTATTACCTTAACTAGCATACAAAACATTGATACTTGGGTAATTAACTAGATATAAATACATACCTTGTTGATGTAGCTTGACTCCATGAAGCTCGAGAGCCTAGTGCCCCAAGTGTGACACCTCAAATGGTTCACACAAGATCACCAACACATGGAATAACCTATGAGAAGAAGACACTCGTGCTCAAATCGGCTAGCCCTCATATATGTATCACTAGTGCCAATTTCTTGAGCTAAAGGGGTCCTTATATAGTGTGCACATTAGGGTTACACCATGTAACCCATGACTTTACCCATTCTTTATGCTCCATGGGTTTTAACCTCCATGGATCACCACATGGGTTAAACCCAACATAAGGAATCATGGATCATAAGCCCACATATATAAGAATGAATGATTTAGACAATCAATCCCCATATATTTAATTAGTCTCTTTTTGATCACTAAATTAAGTCCAAATTAATTCTTGATCAATACTAATTAAATAACATGATTTCATATTAATATATTAGAACTTATAATATATTAATATGTCACATATGTCTTCTCCTTACAAACGGTCTATCCAAATGTTCTGATGCCATGCAACCCAAATGGACCATGCCGAGTTGGGTCAAGTACATACCAATTATAGTTATGGACTTAGACATTAATCAAACAGTCTCCCACTTGGATAAGTCTAAAACTATTATTGTGTATGACTTCAAGAACCAACTGGCAATCGTAGCTCTCAAAAGCCGCTGTCGAACTCTGACCTTGTCAATAAACTCTGACCTTTGTCAATGACTTGTCTGTTAGATAAGGGATCATATATTCCTCCATTCTAGATATCATATGCACAGATACATGGATTATAAATCATTCTCTCTGTCCATTTGTTGTTTCCCGATTTCCGATTTATGATGACTAACTAATTGAACAAATCAAATCAGTCCAGGCCCAGCCGAGCACTTACATTTGTCATCACTAAATCATCGAGGGGCCCACAGATATCGCTTTTATCCCGAAGGTAAAAGGAATGGATAAACTTCGACTCATATGGCTTGTTTCACTACTTGTTGAATCATACACAAAGGCACGTTTTATAACATCGAGTTACCAATGCGTTTTCGCGCAATCAATGTACAACCAACTCATATCTCTAGGTTTGAAGAATATAAGATATTATCGTCTCATGATCACTCGTGATAAGATCCATGAAGTGATTCAAATGAGCGCGTGTTGAATCCAATACTCAGAACTTATGAGCACTCATGAGTGTTGTAGCACCGCTTTGTCCAACATCTTAGACCTCTACAAGCCAACCCATGACAGTCTTGATTCATATCTACTTCCAATATATGACCGACTGTGGATGGTTTGAATAACTTAGTCATTCGGGATGAATGACCTAGTTTATTCTGGAAGTCAAAACATGCAAAATGAAACACAAGAATAATCGAATCCAATATGGTCTCAGAACTTATGAATATAAATAAAACACCTTTTATTTATCACCATATTGATTACCCATTATTCATTGTATACTGTTTCAACTATCAACTTTATACTTGAATTAAAACAATAGATGTCCCATGCTCCGAGCATGTACACTATGTTTTCTAAACACTAGTAATGCCATACATCAAGTATGCACACTAAGTTTGTCTATGATCTTTACTCTGTGAAATAGATCGATTGAACATAATTCCAACGATTCTCATTTCACAATCCCAATTCCTTACCGCAAATGCAAGAATTCCAAATCCTGCCATTTACCTAAATCTGTTAGATTCTAAACTTATATGCATTGATCATCTTGTAATGATTATGCACAAAGTCACAAAGACTTGTCAACAGACATTACAGAGTATTCCAATGGAGATCAACTCCATGGAAATATCCTTCTTGCATTATGTTTTTTTCCTAATCTTACACAGATTGAATCCACCTATGGAGGCAACTCCATATTCCCATTTTGACTATCATTTCTGAACAATAGTTGCCTCTTTTTAGAACATGTCAATATGGTCCTTCCAGAAATACTATACTACTAACTGTCCCTGAGCAACCAATCTTTTGTAAACCTTGACAATTGCTTAATCATTTTAGTCGTATCCAATTCTAGACCTTTTCCCCTTATTAATGCCTCGGGCATTTGGAAAATTTAGAAAGGATAAATATTATAGCACATGCAATCGATCCGGTACCCAAAGCAAATGGGACACGATTCATGATGTCTCGCATAAAGACATGATTCTGGGTCAGTCTTTTTGCTATAATATCTCTATTTCTATTTGCCAAGTTCTCATAATTCAGATTATGAAAAGGGATGCCGTAATCATAATCGAATTTTAGAACACAAATAATGGACCCATATATAGAATTTCCTTATGTTGAGCCACTCCAACTTAAAATTCATATATATAACCTTGACTAAAGACGATTAAAACCTCAATCTAAGCTTTTAGAATTGAAATGAAGTATAATTTCCTCTCCCTTAATTATAGCAAAACAACTTTTTGTCCAATTGAAACTTTTGTTTTCTATAATTTACATTGCTAACTTGCAATACTTACCATAATTATCATGCTCCCACTAACATGATGATTATTAGCATAATACTTATGCTCACACTAGCTTTGACATGTATCGAGAAATGAGCTGGACTTCCAGAAATCAATACTTTATTGACTTTCTTACCAAAGTTCATATTTCTGATACGAGATTACTTTGATTAAACTTTATCAAAATCATACACCTTTCTTCAGATAGCACACATATGTGTTTAAACAATTTCAGAACTATGAAAAGGGATGTCGTAATCATAGTCTCAATTGTTCAGACCTTTGCCATTCCTCACAAGTCCATGTTAGTGTGTCGTTTAACCACATACGCTCCACTAACGACTTTGAGAATGCAAATATCATACTTGCTATCTACTTAAAATCTACTTAGTGAAAGCGTTTCCTCACCATCATTTTCATGAATCGGAGAGAAACCTTATGACAGTTAGATTTTATGGTGTATGTGTTCCTATCCAAGTGAATTTGTCAAAACCATAATCACAAGACAAGGTTAGTGACAAATCCAAACTCATATGGATTGAACTTGTGCAGTCTTAACTTCTTCCCACTTGGCAGCACAAGGGTCTGCCATTGCTTCCAAGTTGTTATGCAACCAATTGAGAACTCTCAGAACTCATATGAAAAGCCAACTTTCACTGGAATGGGCACAAAAATAGAAATATGTCAGCACGATAGGTTATAAACCTTGCGTCGTGTGCTAGTGATAAACTATAGGTTTTTACTCTTGATTAGATCTTGAAATACTTTCAGGATCTTTTAGACTCCCACTGTCCTCTTGACATATAAGACTTTCTTGTCAAATATTCAAGAGATAGTGTGGATTCTAGTTAAGACAAACACTTCACACAATTGGCCTTAGTTGGTCTTTGTTTTATCCAAAACATCACAACTTACCAATTTCAAATGTACAAGAGTAGGACACTTTTACTCTTACATTTGACAAGTGTTTTAACCTTTCTTTAAGATGTCACTCAACTTACAGTCTTGGAGTATGACTCTAAGACTTGTTTTGGAACGAAGTATGACTCATCTTCTTGATTTAACCATTTCAGCAATTCTTGATTCCTCTTCTTAGCCATAGGAATGCACTAAGATTTCCTTAGAGGACTAATTGTGATATGATTTCTAAATCATTAAGATGATCACAAAACATGATACTAAAGTACTCTCCCATCTTTTCAGATTTGAGAAACTTTTATCCTTCTGCCTAATTTGATTCTTCTCATTCGTTCTGCCATACATTGAAATTTTTCCAATGTTTCAGAATTATACTTAAACTTGTAAGTATAACCATATTTACTGAACTTTAGTAAATCATGACGAATAGTCTTATCGATATTTTGTGGTGGACTTAACCAGTGCACCAGAATGTGTACTCGATCCCTTAGTCTTTCACTTGACTCACATATACATGTGAACAAGGAATTAATCTTCATTTTCCAAAGATGAAAATTCTCATTCATCATACCATACAACTTGCATGATTTCCAAGTTTCTATCCAACTGAAACCTTGGGTGATGAGAATCTTTCCTTATTTGGTAAATTAGACATTACCACAAATGAAAGAAACAAATCCATTTTCCAATATTGCTATCAATGGAATCATATAAGCAACAATTTTTCCACAAATGCCATTGTAAGGATACTTAGAATAAATGAAATAAAAAATTTCCTTTTATTTTTAAAAACTTTGCGGAAAAACTTATCCTTACAGTGCAAAAGCATATGGAAAAACTTTGTTGTTATCTATTCCTAAGCAATATATCATAACTCCTAAGCAACAGCTCAAAATTCTGATCACCGAACCATACGATCGAAATCCATCTTCGCGATCAGAATCAGCATATACTTCCTTTAAGTTTCTTCACTTTTCTTTGATTCTTAAAACATCAACATGTGACCCAGTCACATCATGTAACAAGAATCTCAGAATAGAAACTTAATAGAGTTAGATAGTGGACTTTACCTGAAGTTGAGTCAAACTTCCTGACTTGATCAACCTTATGATCTTTTAGGTAAATAAGCAGCTTCGCAATCAATGCCCCTTCCTTTGGAAAGAGAAACATATGGACTCTTTGGGAATGGTGTACTGGACTATCACATACTTTCCTTTCTCTTTACCATTTGGTCAACCGAGTTGACTATGGCCAATCCCTTTCCATTGGGAAGAGAAAGCTTTTCTAGATATCTAAGTTACCATTTTCAAAATCCATGGAAGTTTGGGAAGTTGATCTTCTAATCAGATTTGCTCTATCAGTGCTCCAAATCATTGTTGATTCAGCAGCACAAAGCAAATAGATAAGATCATTAATGGTCATGTCATAGTCTGTTTCATAGTAGTCCCAAAGAAACTAACTATGTGACTTAGAAAGTGATTGAACATCCGACTTTCTTAGGACTTTGATACCCAACTCTCCCGACTTGTCAATATGTGACTTCATATCCAAGATGTGAGCACACATAGACCTTGCTTGCCAATAGGGCTTGAGTGACCTTGAACTTGTGGGTTAGGGAGAATAATTGGAGGAGGTGGAGGAAGTGAAGTTCCAAGAGATTTGGGAAGATCATAGATGTATGAGCTAGACATCTTTTGGGAGATATTCAAGATAGTTGATTTAAAGTCCTTAATATAACACCCAATATGAAATATTAAGGCTAGGACCCAACACAATATTTTATAACTTGGAAGAGGGATGTCGTAATCCAAGCTATAGAATATTTGAAGGTAGGTGAATGACGATTCACCAATTTCCACCATGAAAAACGAAATAATTTATTAGGTTTTAATTGGATTTGAAACTCCTAGATCTTTTGAGACTCATTGAACTTTTCAATGGCATGTTTCAATCTCGAGTGTGCCCTTCAGGTTTTGTGACTGGGATGCCGAGGATCACAAAACAAGGTGTGAAGTAACCATGCAAATTACTTGGTACTCTTAAATGTTTATCACCTAACCGATGTGCCGGTTAACCACACACGCTCCACCGGCCTATGATAAACTTTAAGAAACCCTTTGCCTACCTTGTTAAATCAAGCTAGTGTGCCGGTTAACCACACGCGCTCCACTAACCGACTTAAGCAAAGTGCAAAGTATAATTTCATGGGTTAGCACCTTATTCACATTTTCCTAAGTAAATAAGATTTGGGAATTTATAAAAGGTTTAGTTACTTAATATTTATCATTAATACTTTTAATGAAGGGAGAATTATAATCCTTTTCCTACCCGTTCGGCTAACGACCCTCCACCAGTCAAGGAAGCGGTGGGTGAGAGTGGACACCCATTAAACTGCCATTTTATAGGCAGTCTTATACCCCCCTTATAGACCGACTTCGTGAATGAGGCCTACTATTGGTAAGACGACTTGCTCTTATACATATATATATATATATATATATATATATATATATATATATATATATATATATATATTATTAACTTATAATATTATAAAGTATAAGGGTTGAATTTTAACTTTTAAAAACCTAAGGGCTTAATTTGGAATTCAAGTATTCATGAAAGAAAACTTTTCAAATCCCAAAACTTGAGGGCAAGTTTTGAACTATTCAAAAACTTTTTCAATTCCATAACTTATGTGTTTAAAGTAGTTTAAATTCAAAAAACTATTCAAGTTTCATAACTTGAGGACAAGTTATGGAAGACTTTAAACTATTAAAAGAATATGACTTTTCTTTATTCATAACCTATGGAAATATTTATGAGTTTTATGAATCTTAAATGTGACTTTTCATCTAAATTGAGGACAAGTTACAAAAACACATTTTAGAATCAACTCTTAGATTAATTTGGATTGAAAACAACAATTTCACATAACATTCCTATTAATCTAAGCAACTCATAAGAACAAGATAATTCAATCAAACTTTTTCATGTAATTAGCCTAATCACTAAACTAATAAAAAACAGGAATCTACTGACGATTATCTTTGAAATTGGATTAGAATAAACATTACCACATCAAAAAACAGGTTTATAAGTTGAAAAACAGCTTAGGGTAATGTTCCTAGTCCAATTCCAGCCAAAACAGTCGAAGATATGGTGTCTGGGGGTCCTACTCGTCGAGTGCATGAACCAACTCGGCGAGTTGGATGAGTTTTGCCTTGGACTCGTCGAGTCCCTTCATGGACTCGGCGAGTATGCTGATCAGACAGCACAAAACTTCGATTTTTCATCCATTTTTGCAAGTATAACAAGAAAACAAGCCCAGGCTCTGATACCACTGTTGGGTTTTGAGCATTCTAACACTCCTAACTGTACATGCAACCCTAAATACCTTGGATCTATGTTTTCTCTATTATACATGAAAATATGAATATTCCAAGGTATTACCCTAACTAGCATACAAAACATTGATACTTGGGTAATTAACTAGATAGAAATACATACCTTGTTGATGTAGCTTGACTCCATGAAGCTCGAGAGCCTAGTGCCCCAAGTGTGACACCTCAAATGGTTCACACAACATCACCAACACATGGAATAACCTATGAGAAGAAGACACTCATGCTCAAATCGGCTAGCCCTCATATATGTATCACTAGTGCCAATTTCTTGAGCTAAAGGGGTCCTTATATAGTGTGCACATTAGGGTTACACCATGTAACCCGTGACTTTACCCATTCCTTATGCTCCATGGGTTTTAACCTCCATGGAGTATCCATGGATCACCACATGGGTTAAACCCAACATAAGGAATCATGGATCATAAGCCCACATATATAAGAATGAATGATTTACACAATCAATCCCCATATATTTAATTAGTCTCTTTTTGATCACTAAATTAAGTCCAAATTAATTCTTGATCGATACTAATTAAATAACATGATTTCATATTAATATATTAGAACTTATAATATATTAATATGTCACATATGTCTTCTCCTCACAAACGGTCTATCCAAATGTTCCGATGCCATGCAACCCAAATGGACCATGCCGAGTCGGGTCAAGTACATACCAATTATAGTTATGGACTTAGACACTAATCCCACACAAGACTCGCAACTATCATCTGATTTTAGGTTAAATGATTCCAAAACTCCAGCCTTTTGGAGTTGACCTATGTGCTTCTTGTTGACATGTCCAAGATGACAATGCCACAAGGATGCTTTATCCAAAGTAATAGAAGAATCAATGTGAGATACATTATTTCCTAAATTATATACAATCGACATAGTTTCATATACACAATCACAAGGTAATGCTTTAAAATAAAACACATCATTATAAAAAGCATCTATAGCACCAATTTTATTATCAAATGAAAAGATGAATCCTAGCTTGTACAAACTATGAAAGGAAATAATATTTCTCTCCATTTCTGACGAGTAACAACAATTATTCAAATCTAAAGTTAACCCATTATTAAGCAATAAATAATAAACTCCAATCTTGGTCACATGTGATGCTTTCCTATTGCCCATGATTAAGTTTATCTTCTCGTGCTCCACTTCTTCACTACTTCTTAGGCCCTGCAAATCAGTACAAATGTGAATACCACAACCTGTATCAAGCACCCAAGAGTTAGTATGCAATGAGTGTTTAGACAATATAGTGTAAATACATGCATGGGTGGGTTTAACTTTCTCATGCTTTACATCCTGCAAGTACTTAGGGCGGCTTCGCTTCCAGTGCCCCTTTTCATGGCAATAAAAGCATTGTGCTTCCTTTGGGTTTGAAGAAGGAGGAATGGAACCTTTCTTGGTTCCACTTGAAGAGGAGCCATCAAGAGATTTTCCCTTGGTACCCTTCGAAGGGGTCTTCCTCTTCTTCCCCTTTCCCTGCCTAATTGCCAGAACAAGGGTTGTAGTAGGAGTAGGTGTAACATTTGATTTACTTTTAAGACCACTTTCAGCGGTCCTTAAAAGTCCTTGGAGGTTACTTAGTGTGATTTCCTCCTTGTTCATATGATAAGTCATACGAAACTGATCATACCTTGGAGGTAAGGAATGGAGAATGATGTCAATCGCCATGTCCTCACGAAAGTCCACATTAAGCTTCAATAACCGGTCCACGAACCTTTGCATTTTCTGCAAGTGACCGGTGAGGGGTTCCCTCTCTTTCATCCTAGCTGTTATCATGGAGGATA
Organism: Lactuca virosa; assembly: GCF_052849685.1. NCBI lineage: Eukaryota > Viridiplantae > Streptophyta > Magnoliopsida > Asterales > Asteraceae > Lactuca > Lactuca virosa. Next base: position 260,180,212 of record NC_136434.1, read on the forward strand.
TGATTTCATACCTCTCCTGACGAGTACTCTGATGGTACCTATCCATCAGATCCTGGTGCATCTCAAAAGGTTAGAAATCTTCATAGGATTTCTTGAGTTCTGCTGTCATTGTGGCCAACATGATGCAAGATACCTTAGTGGCATATTTCTCATGGGTTGTGTACTCAGCAATCTCCTCAGGAGTAGCAGTTGACTCATCGATAATGTTTAGCTCCTTATCGAGGACATACTCTTTGCCCTCATAGCGAGTAATCATTCTGATGTTCCTAATCCATTCATTGAAGTTGGAACCATCAAACGTGACTTTCCCACATAAGTTCATTAGGGAAAAGGAGCATGTAGGGTTTGAGTCAGTAGCAGTGTTGAAAGACATCTGAAAAGAAAGAAAGACAAGTTTTATTAGATAAAGAGTCCTTAATAAGTCACCCAAATGAAGTATTAAGGCTAGGATCCTACAAACTATTTCATAACTTGGAAGAGGGATGCCGTAATCCAAGCTATAAAATATTTGAAGGTAGGTAAATGACGATTTACCAATTTCCACCACGAAAACGAAATAGATTATTAAGTTTTATTGGATTTGAAATTCCTTGATCTTTTGAGATACATTGAACTTTCAATGGCATGTTTGAATCTCGATTGTGCCCTCTCATGTTTGTGACTAGGATGCCGAGGATCACAAACAAGGTGTGAATAACCATGCAAATTGACTTGGTACCCTTAATTTTATCACCTAATCGATGAGCCGGTTAACCACACGCGCTCCACCGATCTATGATAAAACTTAAGTCACCATTTGCCACTCTTACTAGTCCTAGTTAGTGTGCTGGTTAACCACACGCGCTCCACTAACGACTTGGTAAGGTACAAAGTGTAATTTCATGGGTTAGCACGTATTTCACATTTTTCCTAAAGTAACTAAGATTGGGAATTAATAAAGGTTTAGTTACTTTATAATTTCATTATACTTTTAATGAGTATTAAGGTCCTATCCTACCCGTTCGGCTTACGACCCTGCACCAGTCAAGGAAGCGGTGGGTGAGAGTGGACACCCATTAAGTTGCCATTTTATAGGCAACAATCATACCCCCTTATAGACCGGCTTCGTGAATGAGGCCTACTAACGGTAAGACTGACTTATTCTTATACATATATATAATAATTAAACTTTTAATATTATAGAAGTATAAGGGTTGAATTTTAAACTTTTAAAATTCTAAGATTCAATTTGGAATTTAAAGTATTAAAGTGTGAGACTTTACAAATTCCAAACTTGAGGGCAAGTATTGAAACTATTCAAGACTTTTCATTTCATAACTTATGAGTTTAATGGTCCATTAAAGTGAAGACTCTTCACTTTATGTAACCTCTTATTCTTTAATGACACTTTTAAAGAAGTGACTTTTGATTATCCATAACTTGAGGACAAGTTATGGACTCCATCATTAGCCTTTAAGATCAACAATTATAATTACAAGCAAGTTACACATAATTCCTATGATCTTTCTAAAACTCATAAGAACATGAACATTCATATCAAAATTTCAAGAATCATATTAACACATATAAAACATGGAATTTTGATATTAGCCATTGTAAATGGATTAGCATAAGCATTACACGATCTAAAACAAGTTTTAAAACACCAAAACAGTTTAGGGTAATGTTTCTAATCCATTTCCAGCAACAAAACTCGAAAATCTGCATTCAGGGGCTCTTACTCATCGAGTGCAAGAACCTACTCGACGAGTAGGATGAATTTTCACATGGACTCGTCGAGTCCCCCATGGACTCGGCGAGCTCATGCTGCAGAGTCCAGTTTTTGAGCTTTTTCAACAAGTTTGCATCAAGTATCAAGAAAACAAGCCTAGGCTCTGATACCACTGTTGAGTTTTGAGCATACTAACACTCCTATGGTGTACATGCAACCCTAGAAACGTTGGATCTATGTTTTCTAAAAATACATGCAAATTTGATTTCCAAGGTTTACAACCTAACTAGCATGTTATGGGGTACTTGTAATACAAAACTTTAAGTAGAATAACATACCTTTCTTTTGTGGTTGAATGCTTGGAGTTTTAGAGCCTAGCACCAATAGTGTGAATGCCTCAAGTGGTGTCAGAAATCACCCAAAACAATTTGGAAATACTTGAGAGAATATGATGCTTGCTAGAATCGGCCCAACCTTGTTTCTCACACACATTAGTTCCAATTCTAGAACCAAGGACCTCTTTATATACTATGGAGGATTAGGGTTACACCCTAATACCCATGACTCTTCATTTACCTAGGATCCATGGGTTAAAAGCTCCATGGACTATCCATGGACTTCCATATACTCTTAGCCCATACTAAATAAATCTTAGCCCATTCCATATATATGCAAGAATCCATATTTAATTAGTTTCATTTGATCATTAAATTAATTCCAAAAATCAATTCTTGATCAACATTAATTAAATAATATTAATATATTATAACTTATAATATATTAATGGATCATAAACATCTTATTCTCAAAAATATATCCATACAAATTGTTAGGTGAAGTGCAACCCAAATGGACCATGCCGGGTCGGGTCAAGTCATACCAAATATAGTTACGGACTTAGACACCTTATCCAACAGTTTGGAATCTAGGGGAGTACGCTGGGCGTACCCACTTGGTACGCGACGCGTACTGGCCCCAGCAAGTATACGCTTGTCGTACCAGATGAGTACGCAGGGCGTACTCGGCCTAGCTGATTCATCTCGTTTTGTTGACTTTTTGGGCATTGGACCATGGACCAGGAGTTGACTAGGGTTGATCATTCATGCCTTTTTGGATATTGGGCCTTCTCGGGTTATGTCCATGATGGATTTGGGCCTTATTGGGCCTTGTGGTCCATTTCGGGTTCGAGCTATCTTATGCGCTTGTAGTGCATGGACTTTTTCGGGCTAGCTATGGTCATGGGTATTGGTTCAGAAAAGTAAATGGGCTTTAGGGAAAGGCCCATGTAAGGGTTTGGGCCCAATTTGGAAAATTGGGCCATTAATGGGCTTTTATGGATCTTATAGTTTGGGCCTGGTTGGTTTTTGGCGTGGGCCTTGGTTATGAGTCTTGATGGGCCAAAGGTAAAATGGTCATTTTACCCCAAGTTTGGTTTATGTATCCTGGTTTGGAATTCAGTTGCTAATTAGATGTTGTTTTGGTAATTGTTAGTTGGGAAATCTTTAGGGCAGCAACTAGGGATTTCGTGCTGTGAGCTTCAGCATTCGAGGTGAGTTTTCTCGTTGTTGTATAGGTCGAAGGCACCAATGTTGGCCCATTCGGTTTATGGATTGTAGGAAGACACGGGGGTTAGCCCTTGGCATTATGTATGAAAGACCAGGAGGCGGCTCCTGGCATATTGTATGCTAATTAGTTAAGTAAATTAGATTGTATGCTAGCTGTCTTTATGATGCTTGCATGGAAGACCCGGAGGTGGCTCCTGGCACTTTTCTGTTAGACCCAGGGCTGTGCCCCCTGGCTTGGCAAGGAAGACCACGAGGCGGCTCGTGGCATAATGGCAAGACTATGTGCGACACATAGCATCTTTATTGACTATGATATGTGAATGATATGTATGGCTGGTGGTTATGTATGGCTTGTATGGATCGTTGGATATGTATGGTATGTGGTATTTGGGGAACTCACTAAGCTTCATGCTTACGGTTTTCAGTTTTGTTTCAGGTACTCCAGTTTTCAAATGAAAGAGCGCGAGACGATCGCAACTCATACACCCGTGTTTTCCGCAATACGTGATCTTCGGGATTGGACTCTGATAATTGTTTTATTTGAAATACTTTTCAATGTTTTGAACGAAGTTACAATGGTGTTTTAGTTATATTAAAAATTAAATTTTTACCTTAAGTCAAAGTTGAAGACAAGGACTCGTATACTTGATTCCTCAATTTCACTTGAATCTCGGAATCACTACATAGAATGCCAATAAACCGATAAAATAAGTTACAAACATTACTTATAACTATACAAGAGTTATAATAACATAAGATAATTTGAAGTCTCAAAAATTCTATTGATTTTGATATCCCAAGGATTTACAAACTCTCAAAAACCCTAAATGCCCTAATAACCTAAATTTATAAACTTTAACCTTAAAAATTCTATAAAAGTAATTATGAACCTTATAATATTATGTTATAATAATTAAAATTATGAAAATGCATTCAAGGAAAATAAAATTTAATACATTATCATTTACCCTAAATTTATAAGTCAAAAATCAAGGTTTCATGAGCAAAAACTTGGTTAGGGTGTATATTTTATAAAAAGTTTGATATTTTTATAAAAGAATTGAATTTTTTTATAAAAATAAAAGAGAGGGAGGGCATTTTACACTCAAAACCGTCCACCCTCTTCCCAAGACACTTCCCCTCTTCCCAAAACACATAATCACTCCTTCTCTCTCACACTCCATCTCCTTCGCTTCTCTCTCTCTACACTCTCTCTCACACTCCACCAATTACCACACTCAAACTCTATCTTTCTCTCTCTAATACCACGAAATTCTCCAGCCAAGAACATCTCTTAACCTTCAAATCTTCATCTTCTAGGGTTGTTCTTCATGGTAATCACGAAAATCCTTCAATCTCCTTCACTTTTCTTTCTAGTTTTAAAGGTTTTTCTTGCACTTGTCCTTCTTCTACACCATTCTTTGTGAACATTCATGATAATAGCCATGAATTTCGAGTTTGATGATGATGGTGGTAGGGTTTCACCCAAGAACAACATGCATGTTGTTTGATGGTGAAATCCAAGGACCAAAATCTATGTCAAACCCTAAAATACGGATTTTTATAAGTTTTAGAGGTTCATCTACCTTGTGCATTCAAGTTTTTCCTTGAAAAACATCACTATGAACAAAATATATACATGCATGGTCTTCAAACCGTGATGCATGTAATGAACATCAAGTTAAAGAGCTTGATGATCAAAGTACATTGTTAATAGTGCATGTAAATGATTTTATTCATAAAAAAAATCTAAAAATCCTTTTCTGTTCAAAACAAACTTTTCTCAGAATCCCAGTAAGATAATAAGAGGATCTGGAAAATACCAAGAGTTTTTATCATTTCCTTGATTTACTAAAATTGTTACAAGAAAACCAGGCCATAAATCATAAAAAATACTTTCTGAGGTCTATAAATCCTAGGTAAATTCGTGGATGACCCTTATGCTAACTAATGACTTCTCATTAAGTTTCATCGATTTTTGTTACTGTTTAGTGTGTTTTTGAATTTTCTTTTTGTTTAGTCCCAATAAATCATAAAACCACTTTAGAAAATGTGAAAATGATATATAACAATTTTCACAGTTTCTACCAGAGGTGTAAGACGCAGAAAAATACTTTCAGAATTTTTCATAATGCATTCCTATTTTTCCCCGATTTTTGTATTTATAATGGCCTAAAAATAGAAAAAATAGTTCTGCTCATCCAAAATTCATGAAAATTTACCAGAACACTTTGTAGTACATTTGGATGCTACATATAAATTTTGATGATTTTTCTCTTCTGTATACTATTTTTCTTCTATTTTCTAAGATTAAATACACTTAAATACACAAAATCGGATTCCAGTAGATAAAAACCACCTTTGGGATTTTTTCCAGATTATTTACACTGTAAATGAACTTTACAAAAAGTTTGGTAATTTACTTTAACTGTTTAATAATTATTCTCCAATTAATGATTATTTAAGAGGATAAAACAAAGAAAAATAGAAAGACTAATTGAAAAATATCTTTTATATTTTTCACAGCTTCTACATGTAAAATAACAGTGTTACAAAAATTTTGGGCAATTTTGGAAACTGTTTTCTATTTATTTCAATTTTTATTCGAATAAATGCTCAAAAATCATAAATTTGGGTTAAATAGTTTGGAAATCCATTTTTATATTTTTCCCAGCTTAAGTATGTTTAATAACAGCATTACAAAAAGTTTGGGGTATTTTCTTATCTGATTGCTATTTTTCATGAATTTTTATCTATTCAGAGAATTAAATATAAGAAAAATGGTTATACATATCTATAATCCATGAAAATTTATCTGGAAGTCTTTTAATAATGTTGGAACCAAAATCCAAAGTTTTGTAATTTTTACTAATCGTTTAGTATTTATCCATGATTTTATGGTTATTCAAGAAACTAAAATGGTGAAAAATAGTTAGACAAATCAAAAATTCAAGAAAATTTAACTTAAGGTCTTTGACTTCAATTAAAACTGAAATGCAAAGTTTGGGAAATTTTAGAACTAAATTGATTTAGTTTTTGAATATTTAACCATTGGAACGCCTCTTAAAATGTTAAATATTAGCATTTCAATAATGAGAATTTTCCACTTAAATTGTTATATAACAATTGATTCATTGAAATTTAATTTTCACAGAAAAATGTTTGTAACTTATCAATATTAAATTTTGACACATTATTGACATAATTCTATTATAGTAGTAAGTATACTAGTATTAGATTTCAATTAGAGACTCATTAGTGTGTAACATCGTTGTAGGAAAACGATAGTGGTATGAGTGGAGCGTAGATCAAGGCACCATTTGCATCATATCAATGCATTGTGAGTATTCACGCACTCCCCTATTTTCGGTTTTTATGTTTTGGGGTGGAAAAACATGTCCTAAACTATTTATGTTCGTTGTATTTATTTGACTCGTATAAACTTGGTTGCTACATTTTTCATATTGTGAGTATTCACGCACTCCCCTATTTTCGGTTTTTATGTTTTGGGGTGGAAAAGCATGTCCGAAAAACTATTTATTGTCCGTTGTATTTAAATTGATTTGTATCAAACTTGATTGCTATATTTTGCTATATCTCTCTATGTATGTCTATGCAACACGGAACATGAGAACTTATCGTCTTAAGTCCCTTCCCTTACACTTTACTCCAACCATTAACTCTTTGAGCCAATGGTCATCATGGATAGCGCTATTAGGAATTGACAACTCCTCACTCGCCCGATTGCTTGAGTGCATGATACCATATAATCTATGGAACGATAAACATAGATCTTGATAGGGCATCAGTCATAGGCTTGGTTGGGAACTCATTGTTTGCTCATACACATACAAACCTGTTACTTATTATAGCAACACACTTGTTTATTAATTATAGCAATGAACTTTGTCTCTCATTACAACAACGAACTTTTATTACTGAAAACTTATATACATGTTTGAGCAATGAAATTGTTTGCTCCTTGTAGCAACGAAATTGATTGCTCATTTTAGCAATGAAACTTGTTTACTCGTTTGAGTAACGAACTTTATCTTCCATGAGAATATGAATGTTGCATCTTATTTGGGCAACATACTTTATCTCTCATGATGACAAAGAACTTTGTTTTTTTTTACAAACTTATTTACTCATTTTAACAATATACTTTTATTATTGGAAACTTTTATCAAAACTTTGATTTCAATTCATGGAACCAATATTATTTTGTTTATCTGTGAGTACTCACCAACTATTTTTATAGTTGACGCTCGTTTTACATGCTTTTTCAGGAATCATCGAGTAAGTGGCACTTAGGGACACATCACTTTTAGGAGCATTCGCATGTGTTGTATTTCAATTTACATTGTAATTTCTTTTAAAAGTTGTTCAAACCCATTGTAAATTTGTAATGATTTTTAATACTACGGTTGGTGTTGTCTTTTAACTTTTGCTATGAAACCCTTTATATACTGCCACGCCTCGTGTTTCCGCTTTAGCGGGGTGTGACACTATTGCACCTAGTGTAATGCATTTCACGGCAGGGTCCGTGATGATGAAAGTTGCATCGGTTGCACTTAGGCTGGTTGCCGTTGTACGGCCTTGTGGGTGTGGGGGTGGTAGGGACAGTAACAACGTGAGCTGTCACTAACTGTTGCCTCTTGGGGTTCTCCTGCATGGTTTCCCCCTTTCTCTTATTCCAGGGTTTCCTTCGGTCCTCTATATCCTTCAGTGGCTCCGAGACAGCGGTAATAGTACCCTGTTTAACACCGTGATCAATCAATCGTTGAGCCAAGCGCTTCGCGCTGTTAAATGTTATTGGGTTGGAGGCCAAGACATGTCCTTGAATCTGGGGTGACAACCCCCAGATGTATCTTTCCACTTTCTTCGGCTCCGGGTTGACCATTCCCGGGCAAAGGGCTGACAAATCACTGAACCTGGCCGTGTAGGCGGCTAGGTCAGAACCAACCATTTTCAGGTTCCATAGCTCCTGCTCCAGTTTTTGAATTTCGCCCCTCGGGCAGTATTCTTCCAACAGTAGGACCTTCAAGTCCTCCTAGCTCATGGTGTTGGCGACTGGAAGAGACACAGATTTCACATGGCCCTTCCACCACGTGAGGGCTCGGTCTGTGAAGGTATAAGCAGCAAACTTGACCTTGCTTGTTTCTTGGCATGAACAGATTTCAAAGACCGTCTCGGTCTTTTCAAACTATTGCATAAGAGCAATGACTCCTCCAGTGCCGTTGAACATTTTTGGCTTGGCGTTTGAGAATTCTTTGTAGGTGCATTCCCTAACATGACCATGACCAGTGTCATGGTTCTGATGGTTGGTACTACTCCCGCTCCCTCCTGCTCCATTAGAGTTTATTTGGGATAGCGCAGCTGCTACTGCTGCGGTGATGGCAGCCTGAACCATAGCGGGATCGTAAGTTGGAGGTGGTGGTGGCGGTGTTGGTGTCGTATTTCGGCGTGCTGACCTACGAGGAGGCATCTAGCTACCGAAGAAATAACAATGAAGACAATAAGTCTTTGATTGATTGAGAGTCGCGTGTTAATGAGTTAGCCATTTTCAACATTTCATGAATTAGGTTCGACCTAAACAAGGTTCTCGATTTTGATTCATAATAAGAGTTTATAGATAAACTTATGAATTCGAGTGGTATGCAAAGGATTAACACACAAAATAAGTACTTCCTTATATATTAAACATATATTTGGTTACATTCCGAAGTCAGGAAAATTTTGACCTTTCTAAAGGTCTCCGATTACAAAAGTTAGAGAAAAGTAAGACCTTTAGCCGAGATCCTATTCTATAACAAAATTTTGGGAGTCGGGCAAGTACTACCTGGAGTACATACTAAGGTTATTCCACAAACCAACAGAAAGAGCGAGTAGAGTATCCTCTACTGGTGGCAGGAACTGTTCTGCTGAGCCTTCCTCGATCAAATTGTAGAAGCTTCGGTCTCCATTGTATGGAAGGGGTTGACCCTGTTCGCGACTCCACCTATTCAGGTTGGTTGCCCATAGAGGTGTCGAGCCATGAAATTCCGGTCAAGGATTAGGATTTTGAATTTGAGCCGCTAAGGGTAGGTTATTGTCCTCGGGATCTGGGTCTGAGTCTTCTTGCATTTCTTCTTCTGGATCATTCTCTATCCCTTCTCCACTGTCTTGGATCGGGTAGTAGGGGTCTCCTGGTAGGTGGAATCCGGCCATTGTGTCTGTACGAGAATAGGGGTATAAGAATTGTCTAGAATTAAGGCACATAAGGTTGATTATTAAAGTTAAACTAGGGTATGCATAATATACTCCTATAGTATTCTAAATGATATGTTTGATTCTAAAGTTTATAAGTTTGGTAAGTTTTAGACTTGTTGTCCACTGTAGCTATCCCCTGGCATACGCAGTTCGGATCTCGGACAAATATAGTTGATCAGGCTATATTCATCCCAGTCCCGATTACATATCCCAAGGCATACATGTATTGTACAACTCATCTATAATACTTCTATATTCTTTTCATTATGATACTGACCCTGTTATATAATGTATGCATGTATACTTTATAAAAATTTCATTTTAAAAGTATAACTCTCACTCAGAGTGTTTTTGCCCAGTTGTGTTTATAGTTGTATATCAAAAATGGTTTTGATATACTTAGTTCACTATAAAAAATGCTCTGATAACAATCTGTCACACCCCCAAACCTGAACGGCGGAAACGTTCGGGGGTGGAGGACGTCATGTTCAGTATCATAACAAATGAATAGTAAAGAAAGTACACACAACCATCATACACATAATTGAAAAGTTTACATGATTGTAGTATTACATGTTTGCAAAAGTCAATTACAATATGATATCCAAAGATTAAACTAACGCCTGACCGTAAGTCTTCAAAAGCAGTTGCTAACCTGGTTTAGCGATTTCCTGAGAATACAAGTTATTTCAAAGAAAAAGTGTCAACATTTAAGTTGGTGACTTCATAAGTAGTGTTTTGATAAAATGTATGCCATTCGAAAGTTCGTGTATGTTTTCCAGAAAATTCGATATTTTCTTAATAAAGTGGGTTGTGAATCATTGTTGTATAAAGTGAATGTTTGAACCAGGAAAATCCTATATTTTCCTAAATGGGATGCAGTCTTAAATGACCAAGACTGTAACCTGTAAGCAGATATGCCATGCTTAGAAATGAAGATGTATAGTTTTATTATTAAGTAAAACTAGTTGTGGAAGTGTTTATCCTGAATTCTGAATATGCTGATAATACCCTATAATATAGTTATTACCCCCTGAGCATGATTGAGTTATGTATTACTACGTGCATGAGTCATTGTTTCCGCGTGTTGTGAGTTCCTCATAACCATACTAGACGCAGTACCTAATGTTGACATTTGTCACCCCGTGGACTGTAGCTAACAGTCAGGGTGCGGAGTCGTCAGCCCCGTATAGATCTATAGACACTTGTCACGCTCTCCCTCCAAGAGACTCTGGTTATAGGTGGGGACTTTCTTTTGGTACAAACAAAGCCATATGACATCACATGATTGCTAACAACAAGTTCACGAGTAATATGATGAAAAATCGTTTGTATGAAATGATTTCCTTTTCTACCGTGTTACAAAGGCGTAATGATGAGTTGAGTTTTCTTGTAAAAGCATCATGTTATAGTTGAAATGGTTACCCTTGATATGATATAGTATGCAAACGTATAAATAAAACATATTTCTATTTATAAAACATATTGTATCCCAAGAGGATAAAGTTGTGCTGTGAGGTGTTTTGCATGATAACAACTTCATATGATAGTTAAAATAACAGTACGAAAAGTATAGCAAAAGATTGGTGTTTCACACGATTTTAACCATGTGTTTACTTATATTCCCCCCCCCCTAAAAGTGTTTCAAAAGCAATTAAAAAGCATTTATAGTGTGGTTGTAGGGGTATGAACTCACCTGGTAGCTTGAAGAAAGTGAGACAAAAGTCGAGCAGAACTTCGACTGGAGAAAGCTGATTTCTCGGGATCCTTGGGAATCTCGGGAACGTAAAACGTCCTTCTGGACTTGAATATGATAACCGGCGCTTCAGGATGGCTTCGAGGGGTTAAACGCAGAGCATAAGCACGACAAAGGGAAGAAGTGAGCAACTAAACTCGGAAAACCCTTGAGATCTATTTATAGGCCAACTTTTGGGGTCTCACGTCGTGAGAATTGAGTTGCTCACGTCGTGAGGTCGACCCTTATCCTCTTCCACTGACGAGACTCCTATTGTCAGCTCTAGAACCCATCAATCACACACTCACGTCGTGAATCTTCTGGCTCACGTCGTGAGCTGTCTGACAGCTTCGATTTTCGTGTCTCGAACTTCATAAATTCATATCTCTTGCATACGAACTCCGATTTTGACGTTCTTTATATGCACGCGCAGGCGAGATTATGGTCTAAAACTCTCGTTTAGACTTCGTTGGCTAATTTTGACTTTATTTATAATATTACATTTTTAACAGGCCGGGACAGGAAAAGTCCGTTAAAAATCCATAACTTCTTCATTCGACGTCCGTTTTCGTCAGACTTTTTACCGTTGCAATACCATTGATGAGATCTTCGATTCTCGTTTAGGTCATGTTGGCAAAAAGTCGCTCGATCTCGATTTCGAGTTTTTAGCTGTCTACTGCTATGTCCGAAACTTCGAAAAATCATAACTTCCTCATATTAAGTCAGATTTGGGCGTTCTTTTTATGTATGTTCACGGTTTTGGGATGTCTACGACTTTCATTTAGACACCTAAGGTTGAAAATTATTTTATTGAAATTTCTCGTTTTATGCTTAACAGTGTTTTACCGGTATTGTCGCGTATCTTCGATCAGTCATAACTTCTTCGTTATAACTCGGATTTTAGTGTTCTTTATATTTTTGGAAACCTAGTTACGATATCTACCACTTAGTATACTCAATTATGGTTACTGAACAAATTTATTTTTGACCTAATTTTGCTGGTGTTACAAAATATTTCCGTATCGTAACAAAATTATTTAAACTAAACCATATGTTCTAACTTACTTCATTTTCTTCACCATCGTTTACCTCAAACATTAGTTTTTTCATAAACATCATCTTTAATATTAGCACAAGAATGTTAATTTTATACCTAGAAAACAACAATAAGAATCATAATTCATAACAAATAAATATTTCCAAATCGTAAACTAGATCATTTAAACCATATGTTGTAACTTACTTCATTGCCTTCCCCATCTTTTACCTCAGTCATAGATGTGTAAGAAGCATCATCTTTGATACTAACACACACATCCTAACTATATAATAAAAACGACAATAAAAAAACATACCAGATAAACATAGTTTAACAAAATAGACAACATTAAAAAGTGAATGGAAAATATTTCTATACCATAAGAAAATTAGATAATTTAAACCATATGTTGTAACTTACATAATTGGCTTGGCCATCTTTTAAATGTGGCATAGATTTGTTAGAACATCATTTTTGCTCTTCCTCTTTCACCATTCGCTCTTTACTACTAGAAGTTTCGAGGTTCTTTCCCACTGCCCCCATCAAATATCATATCCCGAGTGAGAGAACAAGACTTGAGAAATTTGACATTGCTTATGCTAAACTAAGGCAAGAAGTATAGTCTTTAAAGAAAATCATTTCCATTCCTAGGTGCGGAAAGAAGACCGTCATGAGACTTCCACAAAAATCTCACTTCCAGAGCTACAACATCGTCAAAGGTGATTCAACCAAGATCACCATTTCCAAAGCAAATTTTGTTGTCATGAATCCTACTAACATCCTCACCATTGCTTATCACTTCATAAGCAAATAGGGTAGCAATGCCCTTGCTAATAGTTCCTATGTTGCTACCAACCAATTCCTAAAATATTATATCACTAAGTTTGGGAGAATTGACTTTGAGCTTTATCATATACTCAAATCAGTTTAGATGCCTTAATATTCAAAATTACATTAAAAGGAATTAGAGAGATGCATGTTGGTGTAACAAATGATATTGAGCTCGGATATGTCTACCATCCAAAGGGATCAATAGAGTGGAAGTTTTTCAGAGCAAGGAAAAAGAATCTGGTTAAAGCCAAGGTGCTTGAAAAAGTTTATTTGCTGAAATACTCGATATTATGCATCTGAGGAAGTTAAGAAAAAGTTTATTGAGGTGATTAAGTGGTGGATTGAAGTCAGAAATTGGCTCTACAAAGCACAAATGTTTGCCTTTAATGAAGAAGAAGAAAGCTGAAGAAATGGATAGGGGAGACTGTTAGATCATAAAAGTGACCAAAGTTATATGATGACGCTTGATATTCAAAGTTGATGTTATCCGACAAAGTATCTATCTGACGATGAAGTGTATTCAAAGTAATATTGTTATCCGAGAAGTTGGTTGATCCAAAGTTTGTATAATGTTTGTCTTTAGTATGTTGTAAGAATGGTACAAGATCAACATGATATTTTTTTTCCAGATGTATGATTCATGTTGATCAGTCTTTTGAGTTGTACCCTTTGTTCCTACTCCTTAACAAGCTTTTTTGTGTTGCATATATAAAGGCATGTCAACCTTCATTTGTAATGTACCTTTTAATATTTAACACTCATATTTTCGATAATAATTGACTACATTTATTTTACAACGTTAGTTGTATATTATTAAAATCAAATAGATCGAAAAATAATATCTAATATATCATGTAATATTTGTTTTTCTGATATAATATTAGTTCATAATTTATTAATATATAATATAATATAATATTTGGTATTCTTATATGTATAAGCATTTATCATTCATTCGTTTATTACCATACATACTTACAATGAATTAAGTATTATATTAAATATGAAACTTGAGCCCAAAGGAATTATAACCAAAATAAATATCTAAATATGATGATTCATATAACTAAGTAGATATTATTTGATACATGTTGACCAATAAAAATAGTACATTTTCAATTAATGAGGGGTTTATGTGTTAGTTCTTGTGATGACTAATCTCTTCTAGTGATACTTTGAATGAAGGTTTAAATTGACATAAAAATAGGAGGAGCTTATATAACTTTCAATCATACAAAATTGAATATTTACATAGAAAAGATAGGTATTTTTAGACAACACGACTTTATATATTAGAGGTATGATTTTTATAATTAATAGTTTTCATTATTGTTATAATAAAAAATTTAACGCATTAGAGTATTTATATAGTCACGTTGAATGTATATTTTTGATCGTATCAACCGTCAAAAGTTATTTTAAAATATGTTATCATATAACTAATTTATTATTAGTTATATTATAGTTCTTGTTTATTTAGTTAGTAACCTTAGATAAAACTTTAACCGTTTAGATCGAGAAATCACATTGGAAAGCAGTAGAGTGAGAGACACACCCATTGTATCAGTTGAGCTACACTAACTCATTTATTATGTTAGCTGTATATTTTTATGTATTGATCTTGAGTCCCCATGTAATGGGAAATGGTCAGGGTTAAGGATGATTATGAGTGACCCTATAAGGGGGAAGTGATCTGTATGTCACGAGTGACCCTATAAGGAAAGTGACAGTATTGGTACCAAGAGTATGTGTTAGAATTTGTGTGTTACATGATTATTTGAATTTATATGCTATTTTTGAGATATATGATTAATATAATGTATGAGTACTGTATAGGCTTACAAAGCATTTTCGTTTACCAGTTGTTTATTAATATTTTTCAAGACCCTTTGGGGTGCACAAAGAGAAGAACGTGTAAGGTCAGACCTTATGATCGGATGAGTCAAACACTTTATAGACTAAGCACCAACGCCAACACAAGACCTTATCAACGTAAGTGTGAAGATAATGATGTTTTGTATATTAGGCAGTTATATGTATATGTATAGAATAGATATCTAATATGTAATCTTTGTGATTAGGATCAGACCTTAATGTAGATAGGTATACATTCCTTAATTAGTAGGACATCTATTATGTAATCGTATATATTCAACATTAGGGTGAAACACTAATCTAATGTCTTGGTGACCATCTTTGTGACCTTTCATTCTCTTAGTGAGAATACCCTTTATTAGTGAAAGCATCTTTGTGATTACTCATGTTCTTTGTTTTTCTATTTTGTTAGTTTGTTCTTTGTTATTCATATTTGAAGTGTATCCAATCGATACAAACCTTCAATTGGTATCAGAGCTGGTTTTTGATACACTCAAGTTGTCATGTCGACATCCTATAATCTCAAATCGTCTACTCTCAACAAGACCCCTCCCTTCGATGAGAACAATTTTACTATGTGGAAAACTAAGACTATGGTTGTTCTGGAAATCAGGGATTATGAGATACTTTAAAACTGTTGAGAAAGGTCCTCACGTTCTTACGTATCAACCTATGGTTAACAACGCTCTTGTTGGTCCCTTGAAGCAAAAGCCAAATACTAGTTATGACAAGGACGATAGGAGAGTTATAAGTCTTGATGTGAAAGCTAGGGCTGTCATAGGAAACTTACTTCCTTACCATGTGTATCATTTAGTTCAGAACTATGAATCAGCCCAAGAGATGATGGAGATGTTGACGGTGGCTTATGAAGGCACTGTGGTGGTTCGGGATACAACCATTAACAACCTCAATCGACGATATGAGCACTTCTTTGCTCAACAAGGTGCAAATCTAAATCAAACCTTTAACATGTTTAATTGTTTGGTAAATGATACGCGTGGTCTAGGGGTCATCAAGCATTCTACTCAATTGGTTTTAAAGTTCTTGGACTCTCTTGGAATAATCTAGGAACATCACGCTAATATTCTTAAGAATAGTGAGAAGATTAACTCCATGGATCTTAACTCCTTGTTAGGAAATCTACAAAACTACGAAGAAACAAAAGCTATTCGTAAAGACATAATGAAGGACTCAAACAAAGAGAAGTCGGTAGCCTTGGTATCCCGACAAGAAGCAATGAATCTCATCTGCGACTCCAATGAATCTGATTAGGGCGAACCAAGTAATGAAGAAATTACTGATGAACTTGTTGCCAGTGTTGCATTAATCGTTAAACGTTACGAAGAAAACAGATCAAATGGAGTCTGAAAAACCTCATTCCAAAGGAGGAAGTTCAACCAGAAGATTCAACTTAGAGAAAAGAAACTCAGGTAACCATTTTAACTGTGGAAGCCCTGACCATTTTGCTAGGGATTATAAAGAGAAGAAAAATGCTTAAAATATGGAGAATTATGAAGTCTTGTACAAGAAGTTGTTGACCCACTTGAAGAAGGAGAACATTTCTCTGCCAAAGGCCTTCATTGCAAAGTAGGAGGAACCTGAGGAATGGGTGGAAGAAGAGGAATCATATGAAGATGAATGGATTTTATCAATGATTCCCCTGATGGTGGTTCTAGCAAATATGACGCTAATACTTCTCAAGCTATCCAAGAATCAAGTCAGGACTTGGAACACACTTGGTTTCTTGACAGTGGGTGCTCTAGACACATGAATGGTCTCAAGTCCCTCTTAACAGAGTTTGTGGAGAAAGATGGTCCGATTTTGGTTTTTGGTGATAACAGTGAAGAAGCTATCATAGGAGTTGGAACATTTGAGTGTAGAGTGTTCAAGATAAGGACTGTGTTCTATGTCAAGGGCTTGAAAAGCAATCTTGATTCCATTAGTCAACTTTGTGATGCTAGTTACAAAGTTCTCTTTGATTGCAATGAAGGAAATGTTATTGATTCTAATAACAAAATTATGCTCACTGCACTCAGGGACAATAACATTTATATGCTTTTATTTTACTTGTGTTAGACAATGCTACTTTATGACTTAACATTATGCTTCGATACCTTAAAATTTCTAAACATAAGCTGCTAAAATTTTAGTTTACTATGACTCTTTCATTTCAACAAAAAAATTATTACTAACTTTTATGTTCCAAAAAAGTATACATTGTACATTTTTCTACTAACATTGCCAATATGTGTTATACTCTTTCACCTTGTATATCTCAGGATCTTCTATCTTCATCTCGACAATGATCGTAACTTGTTGATGTAATGTTCAAATAGGATCGATAGATTCTAAGCAGACAAACAATTAAGAACGTAATTATGAACACAAGAATGACTCTGAATGTGTCGTAT
This sequence comes from Lactuca virosa, assembly GCF_052849685.1. Lineage (NCBI taxonomy): Eukaryota > Viridiplantae > Streptophyta > Magnoliopsida > Asterales > Asteraceae > Lactuca > Lactuca virosa. Next base: position 260,197,631 of record NC_136434.1, read on the forward strand.
GATTAATGCTTCAACACCTCAGAAGAGCTCGATTAAGAACTTCGACTGTAGAGGTGTTTAGGGTTACAAGACAATTATAATAATAATCATAAACGTTAACCTTTTAATGCATACATGCATGCATTATTTATAGTCTAACCCTACTAGCTAATCACGGATGGACAGGCCCAATCCGGATACAAAACATAAGCCCATGACGCAACACAATTAGACTCAACAATCTCCCCCTTTCCATCAATGGAGCCGAAAGCTCACTTTGGTTGAGCTGCAGAAGACTTCTTTACTGTTTTGAACACCTTCGGTATGATGGCCAATAGATGATGACGAAACGTTATGTACCACCAAAGCATGTATGTGAAGTTCTTCTTGTCTGCTTCTGAGTTCTGCTTGCACCGATGAATAATGTTGATGATGTGCTCCAAGCAGTCTGTTAAAAACAAATGTTTATCAACAAGAGCGAACAAAAATCTGTGTGCTTCGCCTTTTGTAAACATCACAGTAAGATGTGTAGAATCGATTTGGCCCATCTTCATTTTATTCACATCTCCTGGTTTCGGTGTTGGCTTGATAGATGGTTTTTTGTTCATTACTTTTGCTATCTCCTGATCCATAGCAGCAACCTCATTGATGTAAGAAGCCAACATCCTCTTCAAGTGATCCAGTATTGGCTCATATTCCTTCGGATTGGTGAGCAGAATGTTAAGCAATAGGATCCAGTCATGAGGATTTAGATTTGGAAGGTATGCCAGGGAAATAATCGACACCGAGTTTGCTGATCCTCGTGTGATTTTGAAATTAACGTTTATGAATTTCCCAGCAGGTGAAGGTTTGAGCACCTTGACAGTAACTATCTTCTGTGCACTCCATGTCAAGTACTGCGGTTGACCATACTTCAGATAGAAGTCTATAAGCTCTCGACCAACTTTTGGATGAGGGAAAAGAACTCCAGCAGTCGCATCGAAACAATGAAAGGTGAATGTCTTTCGTGTTATTGGCATGTCGAACTGTGAGTCCTTAGAATTGTCACAATCAAATGAAGCAACAGGTTCCAACCAATAAACACTTGGAAACTCTATAGCTTGATTGATATGTGTCTCTTTTGTCCATAGGGGAAACAACGCCTTCTTGCAGTTTAAGACTTCTTCTTCTTCCTTGTTCCTCCTTTCCCTCTCCTCTTCTTCCTTTGCAATCCTCAAAGTTTCATCCAACTCTCTGTCCCTTTTCTTTCTTTTGAGAGCCTCAGCAATAGTCTCCTCAACACCATCATCACTATCATCATCAATCTCCTTCTGCTTAGCTTGAGAACCAGAACCTGAATCTTCATTACCCTTCAGTTCGGTTGTAATTTTGACTTTCGGTTGAGCAGATTCGGTTTCGGTTTTAACCTTCGGTTGATGAGCACCTTCTCCCCCTTGTTTTGGAGCAACGAATCTCTCCGAAACACCCTTCATCTCGTGCAACATGGCAAGGGCAGGAAGAAGTTTTGTAGTTAGATGATTCCTGATGGTCAAGGTAAGAATAGGATCATGAGCACCAAGAATGTTGGTTAGCATATCCTTAACATCACCTACACAGCTTCGAAAAACAGCTCTCTCTGTCTTGAACAAGGAAATTTCTTTTTCAGCTTGAGCGAGCTTAACCTTCTGTATCTCAATGGTGGATGCTTGTCGGGTAAGATCTTCCTTCAGAGCACGTTCTGTTGCTAAATCAGCGTGAAGAGAGTCCAGCCGAGAAGACACGGAACTGATAAGTGTAGTGTTGTCTGCTTGGATGGAAGAACGAATGGCTTCAAACTTTGTCTGCTCCTCTTGAAGAGACTTGGAAAATGAATCCACAGAAGCTTGCACCTTGGCTGCACTTGTATCAGCATGCCCTTTGAGTGACTCGAGAAAGATCTGAGTAGTATGAACAATATCAGCAACATCAGCAGTGGCCTTTTTGCAAGAGGAAGTAGACTCATTAACAACCTTAGTGGATTTGTCAATGGAGTCAGTGTATTGCTCAAGAGCTGTATCCATGAAAGCTTTGAGGACAACATCACTGTAGGATTTGTTGTTATCAAGTAACTTATCAAGTTTCTCATGAATGCCCTGCAAGTGTTGACGTGTGACTGGAGCATCATCATCCTCATCGGTAGGAAGCCTATAGGGACTGTAGTATGTAGAATCAAACTCATCATTAGCACCACCGAGAGTGGCACCGGAATCGGTTGAAGGTGAGGGTGAAAGTGGGTGGGAAGTAACTGGAGGTTCTGTTTCAGTAGTCGCCCCCGTATCAGATACGTTGACTCTTACCGTCGGTTCAGGAATGGTAGTGGTAGTTGATTGGGAAATAATAATAGGAATAAAAGTAACTGGTGGTGGTGGTGGTAAAGAAGTTGTTATTTGAGAAGTGGGAGGTGGGGGAACAGGAGCAACCGAAACTGGAACTGTCTGTTTCGGTAATGATGGAGATGGTGTTGGAGGTCTGTTATGATGAGTTTCGGTTGGAGTAGGGGATCGGGGAGGGGTGTTACCTCTCGGTGATTCTGTTGGATTAATGTCTAAGTCCATAACTATAATTGGTAAGACTTGACCCGACCCGGCATGGTCCATTTGGGCTGCATGGCATCATGCATTTGGATAGACTATAATGAGAGAAATAACACTTAAGGTTGGTTAATATATTATAAGTTCTAATATATTAATAATGTTATTTAATTAGTATTGATCAAGAATTAATTTGGAATTAATTAAGTGATCAAAAGGAGACTAATTAAATATATGGGTTGATTGTGTAAATCATTCATTCTTATATATGTGGGCTTGTGATCCAAGATTCCTTATGTTGGACTAAGTCCATGGGGTGACCCATGGATACTCCATGGAGGTTAAAATCCATGGAGCATAAGGAATGGGTAAAGTTATGCGTTACATGTTGTAACCCTAATAGCCACCATATAAAAGAATCCCATGGCTCAAGAAATCGTGCACTAATGTGTGAGTGTGAGGGCTAGACGATTTCAAGGAGTGTTCAAGTTTCTCTCAAGTTATTCCAAGTGTATTTGGTGTTGTGTGAACCATTTGAGGTGTCACACTTGGGGCACTAGGCACTTAAGCTTCATGAAGACATTCTACATCAAAGAGGTATGTATTCTATCTTGTTATATTTATTATTTTGTATGCTAGATTAGGATAATACCTTGGATGTTCATAATTGTATGTATAATAGAGAAAACATAGATCCAAGGTATTTAGGGTTGCATGTACACTTAGGAGTGTTAGAATGCTCATAACCCAACAGTGGTATCAGAGCCTGGTTTTTTTTTCTTGTTATACTTGCAAAAGTAGCTGAAAAATCGAGTTGGATGCATATATTCGATTGTTTTGGCCGGAATTGGACTAGGAACATTACCCTAAGATGTTTTTGGACTTATAAACTTGTTTTTGATGTGGTAATGTTCATGCTAATCCAATTTCTAAGATAATTGTCATAATTTCAAGATTTGTATTAGTTTGTATGTTCATGCTAATTTCTTGAAGATTGATGATTTGGATTATCTTGTTCTTATGAGGTTCTTAGATTAATAGAAAAGTTGTGTGAAATAGTTGTTTTCAATCCATTTTAATGTAAGAGTTGATTCCAAAGTGTGTTTTTGTAACTTGTCCTCAAGTTATATGAAAAGTCACATTTAAGAATCATAAAACTCATAAAAGTTGGCAAAGGTTACAAAATGAAGAGTCTAGTTCTAATTAAATGGTTTTATGACTCCATAACTTGTCCTCAATTTATTAAAAAAAATGTAACCTTAATTAGTTCGATAAGTTACAATAAAAAAAAAGTTATTTTTTTTATTAATTAGTTTAAAGTCTTCCATAACTTGTCCTCAAGTTATGGAACTTGAAGAGTTTTTTTTTTTTTTTTTTTTTTTTTTTTTTTTTTTTTAATTAAAACTACTTTAAACTCATAAGTTATGGAATTAATTAGTTTTGAATAGTTTCAAAACTTGCCCTCAAGTTTTGGAATTTGAAAAGTTTTCACTTATGAATACTTTAATTCCAAGTTAGCCCTTAGAATTTTAAAAGTTAAAATTCAACCCTTATACTTAATAATATTATAAGTTAATAATATTTATATATATGTATAAGAGTAAAGTCAGTCTTACCGTTAGTAGGCCTCATTCACGAAGCCGGTCTATAAGGGGGGTATAAGGTTACTGCCTATAAAATGGCAGTTTAATGGGTGTTCACTCTCACCCACCGCTTCCTTGACTGGTGGAGGGTCGTTAGCCGAACGGGTAGGACAAGGACTATAATTCTCCTTTCATTAAAAGTATTAATGATAAATACTAAGTAACTAAACTCTTATTAATACCCAATCTTAGTTACTTAGGAAAATGTGAATTTGGTGCTAACCCATGAAATTACACTTTGCACTTTGCTTAAGTCGTTAGTGGAGAGTGTGTGGTTAACCGGCACACTAACCTGGACTTAACAAGGTAGGCAAAGGGTAACTTAATATTTATCATAGTATCGGTGGAGCGTGTGTGGTTAACCGGCACACTGATTAAGGGGTAAATATTAAGGGTACCAAGTATATTTGCATGGCTATTCACACCTTGTTTTGTGATCCTCGACATCCCAGTCACAAAACCTGAAGGGCACACTCGAGATTGAAACATGCCTTTGAACAGTTCAATGAATCTCAAAGATCTAGGACTTTCAAATCCAATTAAAACCTAATAAATTATTTCGTTTTTTCATGGTGGAAATTGGTGAATCGTCATTCACCTACCTTCAAATATTTTATAGCTTGGATTACGGCATCCCTCTTCTAAGTTATAAAATAGTTTGTTGGGTCCTAGCCTTAATATTTCATATTGGGTGTCATATTAAGGACTTTAAATCAACTATCTTGAATATCTCCCAAAAAGATGTCTGGTCTAGACATTTATGATCTTCCCAAATCTCTTGAAACAAGCTTTCCTAAATGAAGATGATGTCCCATGGATATCATACTTCTTTCACCTCCTCCAGTTATTCTCCCTAACCCACAAGTTCCTAAAAAGTTTAAGGTCACTCAAGCCCTATTGGCAAGGCAAGGTCTAGGTGTGATCACATCTTGGAGATGTAGTCACATATTGACAAGCCGGGAGAGTTGGGTGTCAAAGTCTTGAGAAAGTTGGTGGCTCAACTACTTTCTAAGTCACATAGTGAGTTCTTTTGGGAATCCTATGAAACAGACTAAGACAAGACCCTTAATGATCTTATCTATTTGCTAAGATCAGCTTCCTAAAATGCTATGGATATTGACAATGATGCCATTGGATATCCAGTAAAGCTCTCTCTTCCCAATGGAAAGGGATCGGCCATAGTCAACTCTGTTGACCCAATGGTAAAGAGAGAGGCGAAGTCTAAGATAGTCCCATTATCAAGGATCCATAGGTAACTATTGCCAAAGGAAGGGGCATTGGTTACGAAGCTGCCAAATTTACCTAAGGATGTTAAAGTCAATAAGTTTGGCTCTACTTCAGGTAAAGTCCATTGTCTAACTCTATTAAGTACATGCTGATTCTGATCGCGAAGATGGATTTCAATCGCATGGTTCGGTGATCAGAATTTTGGGCTATTACTTAAGAGTTATGATATTTATATTGCTTAGGAATAGATAACAACAAGGTTTTAATATGGATTGTAAGGATAATTTTTTCCGCAAAGTTTTAAAATAAAAGAAAAAGGTTTTGATTTTATTTATTTTAAGTATCCTTACAATGGCATTTGTGAAAAGTTGTTGCTTATAAGATTCCATTGATAGCAATATTGGAAAAATGGATTTGATTCTTTCGGTTGTGGTAGTGTCTAATATTACCAAATAAGGAAAGATTCTCATCACCCAAGGTTCAGTTGGACCGAAACTTGGAATCATGCAAGTTGTATAGTATGATGAATGAGAACTTTCAAGCATTGGAAAATTAAGACTTGTTCACATGGATGTGTGAGTCAAGTTAAGGACTAAAGGGATCGAGTACACATTCTTGTGCACTGGTCAAGTCCACCACAAAGCTCGTTAAGACTATTCGTCATGATTTACTAAATTTTAGTAAATATGGTTATACTTACAAGTTTAAGTATAATTCTGAAACATTGGAAAAGTCTCAATGTATGGCAGAACGAATGGGAAGAATCAAATTAGGCAGACAGATAAAAGTTTCTCAAATCTGAAAAGATGGGAGAGTACTTTAGTATCATGTTTTGTGATCATCTTAATGATTAAAGAACCACATCACAATTGGTCTTCAAAGGACATCTTAGTGCATTCTTATGACTAAGAAGAGGAGTCATGAATTGTTGAAATGGTTAAATCAAGAAGATGAGTCATACTTCGTTTCAAAACAAGTCTTAGAGTCATACTCCAAGACTATAAGTTGAGTGACATATCTTAAAGAAAGGTTTATAACACTTGTCAAATGTAAGAGTAAAAGTGTCCTACTCTTGTACATTTGATGTTGGTAAGTTGTGATGTTTTGGATTAAACAAAGACCAACTAAGGCCAATTGTGTGAAGTGTTTGTCTTGATAAAGAATCCGCACTATCTCTTGAATATTTGGCAAGATAGTCTTATATGTCAAGAGGACAGTGGGAGTCTTAAAGATCCTAAAAAGAATTTCAAGAACTAATCAAGAATAAAACCTGAGGTACTTCACTAGCACACGACTTGAGGTTTATAACCTATCATGTTGACATATTCTGTGCCCATTCCAGTTAAAGTTGGCTTTGCATAGGAGTTCTGAAAGTTCTCAATTGGTTGCATAACAACTTGGAAGCAATGGCAGGCCCTGTACTGCCAGGTGGCAAGAAGTTAAGATTGCATAAGTTCAGTCCATATGAGTTTGGATTTGTCATTATCCTTGTCTTGTGACTATGGTTTTGACGATTCACATGGATAAGAACACATACACCATAAAATCTAAGGGTCATAAGGTTTCTCTCCGATTCATGAAAATGATGGTGAGGAAACACTTCCACCAAGTAGATTTGAAGCAGATGGCAAAAGGTCTAAACAATTGAGACTATGATTACGGCATCCCTTTTCATAGTTCTGAAATTGTTTAGACACACACGCATGCTATCTAAGGAAAGGTGTATGATTTTGATAAAGTTTTATCAAAGCATCTCGTATCAGAAATCTGAACTTTGGTAAGGAAGTCAATAAAGTATTGATTTCTAGAAGTCCAGCTGATTTCTGAGTACATGTCAAAGCTAGTGGGAGCATAAGTGTTATGCTAATAATCATCATGTTAGTGGGAGCATGATAATTATTGTTAGTGTTGCAAGTTAGCAATGTTAATTATAGAAAACAAAATTTCAATTCGTGAGGCTGCAGGGATTGAAAAAGTTGTTTTGCTATAATTAAGGGAGAGGATATACTTCATTTCAGTTCTAAAGGCTTAGATTGAGACCTTAATCATCTTTAGTCAAGAATATATATATGAATTTCATGTTGGATTGGTTCAACTTAAGGAAATTCTATATATTGCGTTCTCAAAATTCGATTATGATTACGACATCCCTCTTCATAGTCAAATTTTGAAAACATGGCAAATAAAAATATTGTAGCAAAAGACTGGTCTAGAATCATGTCTTTATGTGAGACATCATGAATCGTGTACCATTTGCTTTGGGTACAGGATCGATTGCATGTGCTATAATATTTGTCATTTCTAAATTTTTCCAAATGCCCAGAGGCATTAAGAAGGGAAAAGGTCTAGAATTGGATATGACTAAAATGATTAAGCAATTGTCGAGGACAATCTCAGGTTTACCAAAGATTGGTTGCTCAGGGACAGTTGGAAGTATAGTGCTAATTTTGGAAGGACCATATTGACATATTCTGAAAAGAGGCATCTCTTATTCAGAAGTGATAGTCAAAATGAGAATATGGAGTTGTCTCCATAGGTGGAAGTTATCTGTGTAAGATTAGAAAACTTAATGCAAGAAGCATGTCCAAAGCAATGTACTTTGAATATGAGACTTAGTTTCCATGGAGTTGATCTCCATTGGAATACCTTATAATGACTGTTGACAAGTCTTTGTGACTTTGTACATATTCATTACAGGAGGGTCAGTGCATATAAGTTTAAAATCTAAACAGATTTTGATAAATGATAGGAATTTGAAATTCTCACATTTTTCGATAAGGATTTGGGAGTGTGAAATTAGAATCATTGAAATTATGTTCGATTGGTTTATTTCACAAAGTAAGGATCATAGACAAACATAGAGTGCATACTTGGTGTATGGCAAAGCTATTGTTTAAGAAAAACATAGTGTACATGCTTGGAGCATGGGACAACTAGTGTTTTTAATTCAAGTATAAAGTTGATAAAACCGAAACAATGAATAATGAGTAATCAGTATGGTGATAAATAAAAGTGTTTATTTATATTCATAGGGTTTGATACCATATTTGATTAATTTATTCTTGTGTTTCACTTTGCATGTTTTGACTTCCAGAATAACTAAGTCGCTCTTCCTGAATGATTAAGTTATTCAAACCATCCACATTCGGTCATATGTTGGAAGTAGATATGAATCAAGACTGTCATGGGTTGGTTTGTAGAAGTCCAAGTTGGTGGACAAAGTGGTGCTACAACACTCATGAGTGCTCATAAGTTCTGAGTATTGGATTCAACCCGCGCTCATTTGAATCACTTCATGGATTTTATCACGAGTGATCATGAGACGATAATATCTTATATTCTTCAAACCTAGAGATATGAGTTGTTACTATGAGTTGGTTATACATTGATTTCACGAAAACGCATTGGTAACTCGATGTTATAAAACGTGCCTTTGTGTATGATTCAACAAGTAGTAGAACAAGCCATATGAGTCGAAGTTTATCCATTCCTTTTACCTTCGGGATAAAAGCGATATATGTGGGCCCCTCGATGATTTAAAGATGATACATGTGAGTGCTTGGCCAAGACAGGACTGATTTGATTTGTTCAATCAGTCAGTCATCATGAATCGGAAATCGGGAAACAACAAATGGACAGTGAGAATGATTGATTATCCATGTCTCAGTCCATATGATATCTAGAATGGAGGAATATATGATCCCTTATCTAATGGACAAGTCATTGACAAAGGTCAGAGTTCATCGACAAGGTCAGAGTTCGACAGAAGCTTTTGAGAGCTACGATTGCTGATCGGTTCCTGAAGTCATACGCAATAATAGTTTTAGACTTATCCAAGTGGGAGACTGTTGGATTAATGTCTAAGTCCATAACTATATTTGGTAAGACTTGACCCGACCCGACATGGTCCATTTGGGTTGCATGGCATCATGCATTTGGATAGACTATAATGAGAGAAATAACACTTAAGGTTGGTTAATATATTATAAGTTCTAATATATTAATAATGTTATTTAATTAGTATTGATCAAGAATTAATTTGGAATTAATTAAGTGATCAAAAGGAGACTAATTAAATATATGGGTTGATTGTGTAAATCATTCATTCTTATATATATGGGCTTGTGATCCAAGATTCCTTATGTTGGACTAAGTCCATGGGGTGACCCATGGATACTCCATGGAGGTTAAAATCCATGGAGCATAAGGAATGGGTAAAGTTATGCGTTACATGTTGTAACCCTAATAGCCACCATATAAAAGAATCCCATGGCTCAAGAAATCATGCACTAATGTGTGAGTGTGAGGGCTAGACGATTTCAAGGAGTGTTCAAGTTTCTCTCAAGTTATTCCAAGTGTATTTGGTGTTGTGTGAACCATTTGAGGTGTCACACTTGGGGCACTAGGCACTCAAGCTTCATGAAGACATTCTACATCAAAGAGGTATGTATTCTATCTTGTTATATTTATTATTTTGTATGCTAGATTAGGATAATACCTTGGATGTTCATAATTGTATGTATAATAGAGAAAACATAGATCCAAGGTATTTAGGGTTGCATGTACACTTAGGAGTGTTAGAATGCTCATAACCCAACAGATTCCTGATGTATTTGATCTTCTTCATCCTCCTCACCATGTTCTGAATTGGGAGGAGTGGGACTCTTGGACCTCTTCGCCATCTTCTTAATCTTATTTTGTTTATGAGAATCCCCTTTCACAAACTTTCGCTTCTTGGACTTCGCAAACTTAGATTGATCATCCTCTGTTGTCTCTTTCTGGGTGGCAGCCCGTTTCCCTCGGTTCCCAGGCTTGTCCACAGCATCCAAGGCAGCCTGCTGTTCTGGAGATAAGACTCTCGGTTCCTTGGGAGGAAGTTTGCGATATTCAGTTATGAGTTTGCTCTCAGTGGTGACACATCTGTACATTGTCTCTGGGATAGAACCAATGTGAGGAAACTTTCTAGGATCAGAGATAATGATCTTCTTGGTGTGAAACATCGCAATAGACGCCACTAGGGCATCCTTCATTATCGGAATATCCAAAGAATTAATCGCCCTTCTTGTTATGATAGTCCAGAATCGACCACACGAAATTTCCGAATGTCTCGTAGAAGTGTTGAGACTTTGCACCACTTGGGACCAGATTATCGACCCATAGTCGAGATTGAGACCATTATAAAGACCGTATAGAAGGGTCAGAAAACCCTTGCTGGTGCCATCAGATCCCCCACTCCTCTCTGCCAAACTCTTGATGAGGAGGGTTAGCAAACCATTCCAATGGGGTGGTAAGCAAGACTTTTTAACCTTCGTAACCGTGGTAAGTACGTCAGTATAGCCCATCTCGTAAAGCATCGAGAACAGTTGGGTAGTTGTGATGAAGTCTGGCGAGATTACAGATGAATCTACAACAAGTTGTAACTGGGAACAAAATTTCACTTTTGAAATAGAAGCCTTATGAGAATGGATTTGGAAGTAGATTCTCTCCTTGTTCTTGTCATATGAGGCAGTAGAGTAAACCTGTGATAGGAGTGACATAGGGACGGCTTCCACCTGTGTGAGAGCTAGAACCAGTGGTGAATACTTCAAACACTAAACCACCTGTAGCATATAAGAATCGTACATATAGGGATTAAGTTCAATAATCATGTTCTGATTTGGCTTGATTGAGAGCAAGGAGGACGAAGCAGTTTGATCATAAGCCGATGAAGAAGTCGCCATTGTTGATTGAAGGAAGAAGATGATTGAAGGAAGAAGATGAAAAGTTGTAAATCGTCGTGTAGAAAGTTTGTTACTGGTGAAAGAGACAAACGTAATAAAACCCCTTTATATACCGTTTCCAGGAGAGAAAAAGAATCGTCCTCATACGAATGAGATCACTGAAATGTCGCCTGAAAAAGCGCGATGTGACAGGTTGGTTTCTCCCAGGTATACGTCAGCACGCGTGGTTTTAGTAACCGTTCAAATTCAAGCACTTAAAATCTTATCCTCAATTCGTCGTTTGAAATTCAGCTTCGCTCCAAGATTTAGGATAACCCCTGTTGCTCCATAAGATAAACAATAATTGAATCAACCGCAACCAGAATGTTGGAAAATAAAAATTTTTGTGCAATAGGGTGACAAAAGATAAAGAAATAAAGCAAAATGTGTATTGGATGTGAGTGATGTCTATTAGAAGACATAAAGCAGATCATTCCGGGCAAGAATCGCTTCCTTCAAAGTCAAGAGAGACTTGAAGTGCCTGTGTGGATTCCCGAGAAAATACGATCGAGTGTTTGTAAAGAAACACCGAAAGGCTTCTTTTAGTTTATAGGCTAAGGGCAGCTTATCTTCAAACAAACATCAATACTTAACATAAGATCGATCGTTGGTAGAAGTACTTGTGAGACCGATTTGGTCTATTGAACAAGTAGGTTGGATGTAATTTATAGTGACTAATATATGTTGGAAATCTCAAAAACAAAAGCAAAATGGATCTTTTAGGGAAGAAAAGCCTTGGTGTTAGACAATTTCATAAAAGACCACGCAAAAATAAAATGAGATTTCATTTGGTAACAAGTAAGATCTTGAATGTAATGATTCACCGTCAATTCATTGTAGGTGTTGGATTTTGGGTTTCACTCAACACGTGGTGTACGTATCTAAGATCACAAACACAGATTTTGTGCAACCGTAAACCTCAGTGGTAAGGACCGAGAGTCTCAAGGGTTACATTGGTGAACCGAAAGATGATGGAGAATGTAAGGAGGGTGGTTAAAGAACCGAAAGTACCTTCTGCTACAATGACATGACAGAGCAGAAAAACTCTTAACTCAGTTGAGAAGAGTAAGGTAGCTTTTGACGTGAGCTGGTTGTAACAGCCTGATTGGGAAGAAACGATGGGTAGAGATCGAATCATTAAGGCCTTGCTCAAGTCGTAGATGCTTTGGTCAACATGCAGCAGCATGCTTCTAGGAACCCTTTACTAGTTTAGATAGAGATAATCATACCTACCTTAGCTCCAAATTCTGTCGTATTGGAATACTTGAGACCTAATTAAAAGAACAAGCAAACAAACACACCACACAAACAAAACAAACAAACAAACAAACAAACAACAAAAAATAGTTTTGAAGTTTTGAGATTTTCTGAAAAGTAATAAAAACATAAAAAGAAAGTATTTTTGGATTTTTGGAAGTTTTCTGAAAAATAATAAAAGCATAAAAAGAAAATATTTTTGGATTTTTGGAATTTTCTGAGAAATAATAAAAACAGAAAAAGAAAATAAAGTAGCACAAAACACTCTTAAAAAAAATTAAAAATAATAAACAAAATGTACAACCGAAACCTTCTCTTAAAAGAATGAAGCGAAATAAGCCGAGCGTTCGGTTCATTTCGGTTCCCTAAAATTCCAGAGCCGAAATAGACCGAGCGTTCGGTTCATTTCGGTTCCCGAAAATTATGGAGCCGAGATAGACCGAGCGTTCGGTTCATTTCGGTTCTAAAAATTCCAGAACCGAAATAGACCGAGCGTTCGCTCTATTTCGCTTGTCTAATTTTTAGTGAGAGATTTGAGGATTCGGTACCGACTCTGCTTCCATCATTACCAAGCCTTGTAAAATTCTAATGAAACTCGTTTCAGGTAAGGCTTTAGTGAATATGTCAGCCAGTTGATCAGAGGACCGAACGAAATGTACTTCCACGTTCCCATCTTCTACATGGTCCTTAATGAAATGATATCTAAGTGTAATATGCTTAGTCTTAGAGTGTTGCACTGGATTGTGACAATTCCTTATTGCACTCTCTGAGTCACAATAGAGAGGAATCTTCTTCATACTCAGCCCATAATCTCTTAGTTGACTTTGAATCCATATTACTTGAAAGGTACAAGATGCTGCAGCTATGTACTCAGCTTTGGCTGTTGAAAGTGACACACAGGTTTGCTTCTTGGACTGCCAGCTAACAAGTTTCCCATCAAGAAATTGGCATCCACCTGTAGTGCTCTTTCGGTCCAGACCAGATCCTCCAAGATCAGCATCAGAAAAAGCTTGAATGAAGAATCCAGATCTAGCTGAGTACCAGAGACCGAGAGATGAGGTTCGCTTCAGGTAACGGAAAATATTTTTCACCACCACCATATGAGGTTCTCTTGGATTAGCTTGAAACCTGGCACAATAACAAACAGAAAACATAATGTCCGGTCTACTAGCTGTTAGATACATAAGGGACCCTATCATTTGTCGATATAGTGTTATGTCAACAGCAAGTTTTTCCAGAGAAGGTGTTAACTTAGTTCCAAATGCCATAGGAACCTTCACTTTCGAGTCTCCTGTCATACCAAATTTTGTTAGCAAATTCTTTGTGTATGCCTCCTGGTTGATAAAGATACCTTCTGGTCCCTGTCTAATATTCAAACCAAGGAAAAAGTTAATCGGACCCATTGCACTCATTTCAAATTTAGTCTCCATCAACTTCCTGAATTCAGCCGTTAAGCTAGGATTCGTGGAACCGAAGATGATGTCATCGACATAAATTTGAACTATCATTAGATGTTCTCCTTCTTTCTTTCGGAAGAAGGTTGGGTCAACCGAACCTTGCTTAAATTTCGACATTTTCAGAAAACGTGTTAAAGTTTCATACCAGGCCCTCGGTGCTTGTTTCAAACCATATACAGCTTTATCCAGCACATAGCAATGATCATGGAATTTCTCGTTCACGAAGCCAGGAGGTTGCTCAACATACACTGTTTCTTCTAGTTCTCCATTCAAGAAAGCGCATTTTACATCTATTTAGAAAACTTCGAAGTTTTTATGAGCAGCATATGCCAGGAAGATTCTAACTGATTCCAACCTAGCTACTAGAGCGAAGGTTTCCTCATAATCTATCCCTTCCTCTTGGCAATATCCTTTAACAACCAACCGAGCCTTGTTTCTTATAACGTTCCCTTCTTTGTCCAATTTATTCCTGAAGACCCTATTCAAGCCAACCACTGAAGCATCCTTTGGTGTGGGAATCAGCCTCCAAACTCGATTTCGTTCGAACTCGTGAAGCTCATCTTGCATTGCTTGAATCCAATCAGAATGATCAAGTGCAACATTAACTGTTTTCGGTTCGACTTTGGAGATAAATGAATTAAACATACAGAATTCAACTTTAGAGAATAATTCAGTTTGTTTCGCTTTCAATTGAGAACGAGTGAGGACTTTCTCAGATGATTCACCAATTATTTGTGCTTTGGGATAATCCTTGGTCCATTTCACTAATGGATGATAATTTGGGTCATAGGCTGGATCCAATTCTGCATTCACTTCCTCTTCAAGTTCTGATTGATCACCTTCGTCAGTTGTATTCTCTTTCTCCCCCTCGACTGGCGAAGTGTAACCTGTGTCATGGCCAGAGTGATCATCCTTTGTGGACGTCGGATTCTCCCCCTCGATGGGACTATCATTGGGTGGGTTTGGAGTTGTATTATCCCCCTCGCCTGGACCTTTATGAGTTAGAGATCGAATTGGATCCTCCCCCTCGAAAGACATTTCGGTTGTCTTTGGTGCTGATGAACTCTCCCCCTTGAATATTGAGCCGTCGTTTGGAGAGTCAGTGGAGTGTTGACCACCTGTCGGTTTAGGAGGTTCACTTTCCATTTCTTTGGCAGCTTCATCTATGATCTTTTTGAGATTATCGATTTTGTTGTCTGCTGCTTTCTCTGGTTCATCAAATAACCGAATGTACTCTTCAAACAAATTGGATATTGGAACCGAGACTTGTCCTGACTCAGGAAATATTTCCCCTAAGGCATCTTCGCTTCTTTGAACTTTCTTCATGTAGTGATCATCAAAGGTGACATAATATGTTTCTTCAATTCGTTTGGAGCGTTTGTTCAACACTCTGTATGCCTTTGACGTTAGCGAATAACCCAGAAAGATTCCCTCATCGGCTTTGACGTCAAACTTGTTTTGGTTCTCTTTAGAATTGAAAATGAAGCACCGTGAACCGAATACGTGGAAAAATTTGACGTTGGGCTTTCTATTATTCAGAATCTCATATGGAGTGATTAAGAATCTTTTGTTGAGCAAAGATCGGTTCTGAGTATAGCAAGCGGTTGCAACAGCATCAGCCCAGAAGTATAACGGAAGGGAAGCGAAGCTGAGCATGGTTCTGGCTGCTTCACATAAAGAACGGTTTCATCTTTCAACAATCCCATTCTGTTGTGGAGTATAGGGGGCCGAAAAGTTATGAGATATCCCCTTGTCAGCCAGAAAGTCTTCAAAATCTTTATTCTTGAATTCCAGCCCATTGTCGCTTCTGATATTCCTTACTGTCTTTCACAGCTGTACTTCCACTTGCTTGATGAACGTCTTCAGCTTAGGAGTTGCATCTGATTTCTGTTTAAGAAAGAAAACCCAGGTGAAGCGAGAAAAATCATCTACAATGACAAGAATAAACTTACTACCACCGAAGCTTTCGATAGCCGAAGGTCCACATAAGTCAATGTGCAGAAGTTCAAGAGCTTCAACAATCTTTGTATTGATTCGTGTAGGATGGCTCTTTCTGCTTTGTTTGCCCATCTCACATGCGGCACACAGATGCTACTTATCAAACTTGAGAAGAGGAATGCCTCGAACATGATCACCAAGCACCAACTTATTAATGTCTTTGAAGTTCAGGTGCGATAGCCGTCGATGCCACAACCAGCTTTCATCAGTGTTTGCCTTTGATAACAGACATATAGCTGGTTTTCCTCGAATTGGGTTGAGATTTAAAGGATACATCTCTCCCTTGCGTTCACACTTCAACATAACCTTTTTGGATTGTTTTTCAATTATTTCTGAGCCCCATCATCAAATGAAACCTTCAAGCCTGTCCCCACAACTAATTGTGATACACTGATGAGGTTATGCTGCAATCCTTCCACATACGCTACTTTTTGAATCGAGAAATCTCCATTTGTTATCATTCCATATCCTTTGATCGTTCCTTACGAGTTATTGCCATACTTCACACATCCACCATCCTTTAGGGACCGAAACTCCCTCAGCTCTTCCTTCCTTCCTGTCATGTGACGCGAACAGCCACTGTCTATATACCATTATTCATCAAACTGCTCGTCACTGATCACCTGCAAATTCAAGCAGATTTAGGAACCCAAAGTTTCTTGGGTCCTGGTGAGACTTTTACAGAGAAAGGAATTGCAGTAGAAACATCAACCAAATATGTTCGTTTTACTAGAGTGGTTTGATCTTTTCTTTTGATGGTATACACCTTGATTTTAGTTTTATCTTCTTTAACTTTTGGTGTATTATATTTTGTGTTGTTAGATGGTTTTGGTGTTTTCTTTTGAATCCTAGGGTTAGCTGATCTTTTCTTATTATTGAACTCAGAATCAAGCTTTCCTTTTCCTTTGATATCCTTTATTGAATTTAATTTGCTTTGTGAGTTGGAAGGACCGAATCTAGACTTAGGACCGAAACTTGTCTTAGGACCGAAACTAGACTTAGGACCGAAACTAGTCTTAGGACCGAAACTAGTCTTAGGACCGAAACTAGACTTTTGGTTGTTGGGACCGAAAGTAGGCTTTTGGTTGTTGGCCTTGACGTTTGGACCGAAACTTGACTTTCGGTTCGGCGTGCTAGTTTTGGGACCGAAAGTAGATGTTCGGTTCTGAGATTTGGAATTGTAAGAATTTGGACAGAAGTTTTCTTTTCCATTTGGCTTTTCCTTTCCTTTATTATTTGATTCTTTCTTAGGAGATGTGTAGTTGGGATTTTGAGATTGCCAATGATGTTTTCGCTCATTCAGATTCTTCATGTATCTTTGATTTCTTAAGCGTTTTTGTTCAGCTAACTCATTCTGCGATTTGTGGATATTGAAGCTAGCCTTTGGCTTCACCTTTTGAGTTTCGGTTGTCCTTGTTGGAACTATCGGTTCTTTCTTTGGTTCTTCAGGGATTTCTTTAGTTCCACTTGTGCTAGGTTTGTCGAAACTCGAGGGTTTGTTGATGGGTTCAGCAACGTATCGTCCTTTAACCCTCCATGAAGTTTGCTCAGATAAGCCTACGGTTTCGTCCGCGTTGTCAATAGGTGCAGACCAGAAATAATCGTGACACCCTTCAGCATTGTCTTTGTCGACCAAGATTTTTAACTCCGCCGTTTGTTTTGCAGTTACCCCTGTTACTACATAGACCTGATTTGGCACCGTTTGAACCTTTTGATAAGCCATAGCTTTTTCTTTGAGTTTCTGTGGCTTTTCTTTTGACAGGCGAGCGAATTCAACCGAATTTTCAGATATGAGAGGTTTCTCATTTTCGGTTTTGCTCTTCATAAACTCAGAGCAATCAACTACGTCTTCCACTGAAATTTCGCTCATCTCACTCTCCTCATCAAATTCAGACGTATTATCTAAGTTCATTTTATTTTCCGAAACTAATTTGGCGTTTGACAAGTCAAATGATTGAACAGTTTCGGACTTAATTTTTAACCTATCATTTTCATCCAACAGATTTTTGAGCATGCATTTATGTTCCTTAGAATCAATGAAGGTTTCTATCTTGTCCAGTCCAATTTTGTAAGACATGGATGTCTCTTCAGAGGACACTACATATTCACACTCAGCAATGACCTCATCCTCCTTAAATTCAAGGAAGGGTAAGATCATCTTGTGAATCTTCTTCCCTATTTCACAAGTTAAATGAAATTGAGCAATATTAGTATATAAGCGCTTAGCAATTAAACAAAAAACATTCCTTTGTTTTAAAAACTTTAAATTGTCTCTTTGCAAATAAATACTTTCATCTCTAGCCCTATTTAATTCCTCCTCCTTTAGCTCAATCCACATCCTTCTCTCCTCACTTTTTGAAGATACCCTGCTGAGTTGGTCAGTTAGGTTAGAATTCGCTAAGCGAGTTTGCATGAGACTACCACTTAAGTTAGAAAATTTAAATTTTAATTCATTTAATTCTTCTTCATAATCTATTACTGGAACTTTAAGTGATTCAAGGATGGATTGTACCTTTTTGATCAGCCGATCACAGTCGTTGATCTTCTCGCTCACGGGCTTGGCTGCAAAGCATTTGTCCTCAGTCAGGTTCGGTTCCTCTCTTGCACTTTCGGTTGATGCCCCAGCTATGACCATCAAACATCTTCCAGCCGAACCTACATCCTTTGCTACATAAGCCCTTCCATGAGTGGGCTTTCTCACCTTTTCATCTTCAGAATCGGTTGACCAAACTTCAACGCCACCGAACTCATCTTCGTCTGCATTCTCCTGCACAATCAAGGCATTCATAGAACTGTTAGACGCCTTCTTTTTCTTGATCTCTTCCAACTTGCGTATGTAGTACGCCTCATCGTCTTCACCATCTCTTTTCTCGACCATTTTCCTTAGCATGCAATCTTTGGCAAAGTGGTTCTTGCCGTGATAGTAATTACAGTCGAACCCAGAGTCTCCTACAAACTTTCTCTCCTTCTTGTCTTCATCTTTTTGAGAAGAATTTTTCGCTTCATCCTTCACCTTCTCGGAGCTGTAACTTCCCTGCCAGTTTCGGTTTTTGTTGACAGGAAATTTTCTTCGTGCAAACTTCTTTGGATTGGTGACCATCATAGCATACTCCTCGCTTGTAAGGTCACACTCAGACATATCAGACTCTTCTTCTTCTTCTTCTGCAATGCTTTTTCCTTTTGAGACAAGAGCCAGCGATCCCACACCGGAAACTACCTTCGCTTGTTTGGTTACAACACTCTCATGGGACTTAAGTATTCCCACAAGTTTCGCTAGTGAGTAAGATTTAAACTATTCATGTGCTTTCACGGTTGAAACCACGGCCATCCATTCTGGTCTTAGACCATTCATAAAGGTTACCTTCTGCTCGATCAACTTTCTTTCTATTCCATGCTTGATCATCTTACTTAGGAGATGATTGAACCGATCGAAAGTTTGTATGAGTTTTTCCTCTGGTTTCTGTTTGAAAACTCCAAATTCTGACAGCAGCAAGGTTTGAATGGAGTGTTCTAGATCTTCATCGGTTGAATAAAGTTCTTTCAACCTATCCCAGATTTCTTTGGCCATTGTGCATGAACCAACTAACCGAAAGGTGTCAGATTGCAAGGCGAATCTGATCATTCTCATGGCCTTCACATTACACATCAACTTGTCTTTCTCATGCTGTGGCATCCTCTCTACATCCGCCACAAGCTTGTTATATTCCTTTTGGGACTTAACTGTTGTGTTCGTTCCTGAGTGAACAAACGGCCCAAGCGTGATAGCTTCCCAGATGAGATAGCCATTGTCTTCAGATCCAACCACGTAATCTTTAAAGTGATGCGCCCATACTTCATAGTCTTGAGTGTAAAGAATGGGAATCCTGGTAGTGGATCCAATGCTGTTTGAGATGTTGATGGGATTTGTTTGCGAATCTTCGTGAGACATGGTGAGCTGCTAGAATCAGATCTGTAAACTTGAGATTAGGGTTTTATCTGAAACAGAGTTGTCGTCGTTAAGAAGAAGACGGCTTCTATTTATTCGATAAAAGCGGAAACCCTAACGAATTCTGAATACAGAAGGAATGTGTATTGATCACACAGTCTCCTGCTCTGATACTAATTGTTGATGTAATGTTCAAATAGGATCGATAGATTCTAAGCAGACAAACAATTAAGAACGTAAGTATGAACACAAGAATGACTCTGAATGTGTCGTATGATTAATGCTTCAACACCTCAGAAGAGCTCGATTAAGAACTTCGACTGTAGAGGTGTTTAGGGTTACAAGATAATTATAATAATAATCATAAACGTTAACCTTTTAATGCATATATGCATGCATTATTTATAGTCTAACCCTACTAGCTAATCACGGATGGACAGGCCCAATCCGGATACAAAACATAAGCCCATGACGCAACACAATTAGACTCAACATAACTGATTTGTTTGGAAAAGATCAACATGTCATTCCTTCGGTGCAACATCTTCTGAGTAGAGCTAGTTAAAGCTGGATTTGCATCTTTTCTTCTGCGCCAACAACTCTCTCCTAGATGTTGATGCTCATGCTGACTGACACGATGCATCCTATCAATGAGGCCAGATAGGAGAGAACTGTGTTTGAGCTTATCCCCTTGAACACAGATCTCTTCCTTCTTAGACACCCTATCTCTATTGAAATGGGATGAAGTGAAGCTCGGTAACATAGCACGTCTAATTTCCATAGATACTATCACTGCTACACTAATTCCCATCTGAGATCCAAAGACCACTTCAACAAGACGGTGTTCCTCATCTCTTCTATCATGGCTCATAATGCCTGAAACCTTCGATTCTTGTCTTGGTGACTCTCATAACTCGAAGGTTAAAAAGATCGGATCGTTTTAACTCGTTTGTTACAAAGACTAGTTCATGTTCTTCTCTCATTCTTAGTGAACATGAAGCTTGGAATCAACCTGCAATACTTCAACTATTAAGGGCATCTTCTCTCTTGGTTTGCTACAATTTGTGTTTTATGTTGATATATTTGATCCTATTTTCTTAATCTTTTATAGATAGTGTTGAGGGTCAGCTATCTCAAAAACGGGGAACTCATTTATGACCATTTATTTCAAAATATTTGCTGAATCGGGTCTTTATCTCTTTTCTGAAAAATCTGAACATTTATCGCTTTTTGAAAACTTCTTTGTTTGACTAACTTCTTTGTTTTATTATGATTTTATGTTTTTACCATATTAAAAGAATTAATGGTGAATTTTATATTCTAGACTGCAACTCAACTCTATGATACGGAAGACAAACCACTTCTTGTTGATGAGCTGACATTGTTTATGATTCACATTGATTCTACCTTAGCATGATTGAAACATTCCATTCTTTCCCTAAATTTATTCTCAATAAAACTTAACGGTTCTCTGTGATAAACCACATACTGATAAAAGTTTGAAACTCTATGCCGATGGTTAGTCTATGTACCGTAGGCTATCACACACACCAACCCCTTCGTGGCCATAAATTCTTATTTAAAGCTTTATGATTCAGCGTAATGTACCATATGCTGATGAGAGCTTGAAAAATATGTGTCGATGATTAAGATAAAGACCATAACTTATCAAATGCACCAATACTTTTTCACCATACATTCTTCTTTATATATTTTTGATTCATCATATAAAGCCAGACGCTGATGAGATTTCGAAAAATCTGTGTCGATGGGTATATCATTGCCCGTGATGTATTACATGCACCTACCCATTCTTTTCCAACAATTCTTCAATTAGAGAAGTTAATGATTCATTTTATTATCCATACACTAATAAAACTTCGACACTCTTTGCCGATAGGTACATTTCATACCGGAATGTATTACACGCATCATTCCATTATTTCCCTTTATTCTTCTAATAAAACTGGTTAATGAGTCAACGTATAAAACCATACGCTGATGAGACCTCGCAATACTATGTCTGTGAATGATAGTTTAAAACCATACTATCAAGAAACATCATAAACTCACTTGAGTACCAGCTACAACTCTGATACGCTGATTGCTTTCCCTGATGACTATTGTCGCTGATGTTATGTCTCATTGATACATAATTCCTTTATCTCAATGATAACTTTTGGATGACGATTAAAAGATGTAACGACATCTTGGAATACAAGATTTTTATGGTGTTGGTTTCTCTAATCATGATTGTGTGAATGGGAAGAAAATTTACGGATAAACTTGGAAAATTCTCTCTCCTAGGTCACTTTCACAATTCATTCAAGCAGTTGTTTCTCTCTCATGAAAAAGGGTTCTCTCAACAATCATCTTCCTAGAGCTCTCATCATGTCAAAGGTTCTTTATGAGATTTCTCCTAATGCTAATGTTGTAAAAGGCCCTCATGCCCCTGATTCTCCCATTACCACTCAAGCAAACAATGTGGCATTCTGTGATTCCATCCCAAAACAGTTCAAGAACTCAGAAATTGACGAATTCGTCAACTACGTCAAAAGATGCCCTTTTCGATATGCATTCTGCAACTTCCCAGAGCCATTCTACCCTAAGCAAGTATGTGAGTTATATTATTCATACTCTGTTGATTCTAGTGCTCAAACCATTATCAGAACCATCGGAGATGGTCAATCTAGGGTTACTATCAATGCATAATCTTTTCGAACTGCTCTTCATCTTCCTCGATCAGAAAACTACTTTGAAACCCCTTCTTAAAAAAATGCAAATCTATTCGTTCAAGATTAGGGTATAACATTTCCCTTCAAGGCACCTCCTGTGATCCATCCAAATACACCCTCCGTCAATGTTATGGTGTTGGGTGGAAGTACTTATCAGGGGTGATTGGTAAATTCTTTGGACATAAAACTGGGAGCTTAGATCAGTTAAACCTATTTGAGCAACGAATTCTGTATTCCATGGCTTGCAACAAAATACTGGATTTTGGTCAACTCTTCCTTGATCAACTAATTGAATGTGTCATTGGGAACAAGAAGTCGGCATATGTTCCTTATCCTCGATGGTTTGGAATAATTTTGGCTCGTGATGAAGAGTGTTATAATGTCAAACATCGAATCATCATCCAAATTCTATCTCTCTCCTCATAGACCATCAACGCTGCTCCTTCTGATGGAGATATGCATATTACTCAGAAGACGGAAAATTGGATTCCAAATCGCTACACTGTTGAATCCTATGACTCTAAAGAAGAGGACGATGAGGATAATGATGGAGATTCTGATGGCGATGAAGAGGGGGCTGATGATGAAGAAGGCGCTGATGATAAAAAATGTGTTGATGATGAAGAAGACGCTGCTGATGATGAAGATGAATTTGCCTCTGATAAAGGAGAAGCCTATGTTCAAGGAATGACTAATTCTCCTCCAGGAGTGAACCAATATATTCACTTTTCCTCGTCCTCAACATCATCCAAAACTCTTGCAGAAGATTTTGTACAACGTGTATCACATCCATCTCAAATGGACTTTACTGATCCACTAATTCAAGATGTGAGTTCTCTTATATCAACGTCTCCTTCTCCGTAAGTTGCAACTGTTCCTCCAATGCCAACACCTCTTCAGGCTGCTTCTACTTATCAGGGAGAGTCTATTTCCAACTTTCAAACTATTGTGCTCTCTCAGCTCTCTCTATTGGTTCAGATGACTCAATATTCAAGAGAAAGATTGACAAAAGTAGAAAAACATGTGGTTGATATGAAATGACCAATGATTTTGGATGATGATGATGTGATGATTGAAGACACTCCTCATACCTCTCTAGGAAATCCACCTCCACCTCCACCTCCATCATAAAATCCTCCTCTACCTCCTCCTCCACCATCACATCCCCTTCCCTGCACTCCCTCTCCACCACCTGACTCGCCTCCCTAAACTGAAGATGCCAAAAAGGGGAAGAATAATCAAGATAGTAATGATCAACAAATGGTGACTTCAACAACTCCATCTCAGCTTGAAACTATGAATTAGGAAAGGATGATAATCAAAAGGCAATTATTGTAGCTAAACAAGAGAGCAATGATCAACCCATCCTAGATGTTGATGCAACAAACAATTATCAGCCTTTTCTAGATGTTGGCGATCAGTCTGAGACTGATGAGTATGAATGGTTTATTGGTTTGGGGTTTATGGCACAAGCTGCTATTCTTCTGATTGTTGTTTACCCTGATATATATTTTGAGGGGGAGATTCCTCAAGGAACCAAAGACGAGATAGAGTCTAATGATGAACAAATCAATCCTAGAAAAAGGAAGGCTTCCTTCTCAGGGGAGCAAATGACGTTGAAGTTGGAAGTTCCTCTGATGTTGGTGGTTCTTCAGCCCCTCCTCTCAAGAGATACAGGATAACAATTGAGTTGGAGGATTTAGATGCAAATTGGTGAATGACCATTGAAAAAGTCAGAGAAATCATGTTATAAAATAATGCCTCGGTTAAAAGAAGAAAAGCGGAACGTCAGTCTATCAAACTTGTTCAACACCTTGCTTCAGTTGATGCTCAAAAGACTAACATTCAGCGCTTTAATGTTGATGTAGCCAGACGAAACAGAGTATCTGAGTTGAATGATCAAATCAATTAGAAGAAATTTGGGAATGTTCTAGGAAGAAAATACCAGCCTGATCCCATCATCAAAGTCAGATGCACCAAACCCAAAAACGAATATCTAAAATTACATCTGTTGATGAAAAAGGCTGAGTATGAATACATTCAAGTTATTTTTGCTTGTGAATTGGCTAAATATGGCTACAGGGAGTGGATAAAAATTTAGGAGATAATTTATAAACATAAAGGTGTTCATGCTTAGGAGTTAAAGTTGGCTATCCAAACTCTGATCAACAAAGTCAAGAAGCTGAACTTAATACCTTCAGCTGGTCCATCCCAACCATCCACTTCAGAAAGAACTAGCAGGCCTAGAATGTCAAAATACACTAAGTTTCTTCTTCCGTATTACACTCTCTACATCAACAACAAGCTGTCAGTGGGTGTTGAGCCAATTCAGCACATGTTCATCTGGAACTAGAACATGGTATTTTCTATCTTGACTGCCAGAATCAAATGTGCTTTCAACGCACTGAAGATCTTCTCGATGCTCCCATAAAGTATTTGTTTAATCTTCGTCTGGAGGGTATGCGACATAAAGAACTAGAAAGAGGATCTCGTGTGATGATCTCTTTTGAACTCAGTAAGCGTCTTATTGATCTTCATCTTGATTAATTCAAGTGGTTAAAGCCTGAGATCTTAACTGAAGCTGAAAAATTATCAAATGATGACCTTGATGACTTCGTAGAAGATTAGTTTTGACATCGTCATATAGGGGAGATTATAAGGTCAAACCTTATGATCTCATCAGTCAAACATTTTATACGCTGACCAACAGCACCAACGCCAGCGACACCATTAGCACCAGCGCCAACACAAGACCTTATCAGCGTCAGCGTGAAGATAATGATGTTTTGTATATTAGGCAGTTATACATATATGTATCGAATAGATATCTAATCTGTAATATTTGTGATTAGGATCAGACCTTTACTTAGATAGGTATACATCCCCCAATTAGTGGGATATCTGTTATGTAAACATATATATTCAACATTAGGGTGAAAACCTAATGTAATGTCTTGGTCACCATCTTTGTGACCTTCATTCCCTTGGTGAAAACACTGATGTGTGTTTTATGTGTATATTTTAATTGCTCAAGTTTTAAATTTATAAAACTGATTTCATCGCAACCGAACTATTAAACATACTAGGCAATGAACCTAATCGTGCAATCGTATAGTTGTGGTAAGACCAGGTGTCGAACATAAGGGGACCGGTGGTGAATTAATTTGGAGTTTTTGATTATAGGTTACACACAAAAGTAGTAAATAGGGGTTTTATGGAATTTAACCTCAAATAAACAACTAAACAACAAATATCGATAAACTGACTGAAGACAAATCTCTTTAGGTACTTTGGTTTAGACAAATCACATCTAAAAATTATAGACAATTCTCACACAAAAGTTATTTCTTCTTCATTTTCCAATTCCTAATATGATTAGTTTCTTGGTCTAGACAACTAATCCTTTGACTTTCAAGACTTTTAGGAGCAGCGATCAATTGCACTAATTATCCTAAAATTTAGTATTCATTTCGTATTATGAGAGACTTGAACTACTAGCATCAAGATCGTGAAGCTAATAACTATGAGTGGTCATCACATGCATACTTACACATTTAAATCACAAACTTACTGTTTAACCCTAGGTTTTGATCAAACACTAGTCATACAAATTTATAACTCATAAACTTATATGATTCAAGAACATCAAAGTATATTGTTCGTCTAACCTAAAAATGATCAGCAATAAACAGGTAAGAATGTAACATCAACAGATAAAGATATTTATCAAGCAATCATAATAAATTGAATAAGAACAGATAAACCTCAAGGCAATTAATCCGTAGATTCAAGAATTCATCTAATCATAAACGCAAAGCAAATGGTTTAATACCCAAATCAGAAAGTGAACACATAGTGGAATCACAATGGAATGCTAATCGTGATCAGAACAACAAACCACATGATCTCTGGTATGAATCCACTCTCTAATCCCTTAGATCTTCGCTCATGTCAGCTTAACGGCCTTCCGACCGCCTTATAGACTCTCAAAATGGCAGAAGGAAGGTTACTTGTTGACCAAGGATCAATGAAAATTGAAATCTCTCTACTGGTTGACTGATAATTGCTATTTATGAGTTTTGGAACCGACTTACGAACATTAGGCGTAAGTCAATTTACATTGGTCGCATTTTCTGAGTTTATGACCCAACCGCGAACGTTGGGCGTTCCCCCATTACGACAGGCATAATGGACTCCTTCAGCCTCTTTGTTCCTTTCAGCAATCCAAGTTCAATTTCCGCCTTTTTCGCTTCGTTTTCGGTCTATCAAGAATTATACCCGTAAAATATAAATTTAAGCATTATAAGTACCTCTTAGTTCTAAATAGCATAAAAACATAGTATAAAATAATAAGAAAATGCCATATATATATATATATATATATATATATATACATATATATATACATATATATATATATATATACATATATATATATATATATATATATATATATATATATATATATATTATATATATATATATATATATATATATATATATATATATATATATATATATAAATTATACGTTATGAAACTACCCCACACTAGTCTTTTGCTTGCCCCCAAGAAAACTGATTTTTAACTTACTCATATCGCATAAGACAATCCATTTTAAACCCAACCATTATCCCAAGACCGCAATACATGTATTTATGTCTATAATTTATAAAAACTTCTCACTCCTAAATACTCACAATCCTTATGAACATTCATCCCTTAGTTTATACGAGGCTCATTTTTGCAACCCTCCAAATCCATCCTCAAAAAACTTTCTTAACCTCAAGGTATTTTTGGTTAAGCTTCCCAAGCATACATATGATCTAGAAAAATAAGGTTACAACTTTGATACCACAATGGAGCTCTTTGAATTCATCACTTCTTTGATATTTTTCTCTTTGACATCTTCAAATTCAACACCTTTTGTTTGATTTTTGGTATCTTCAATTTTTTTTACTTGATCTTCATACTTTGATAGCTCCAAAATTCTTTCAACTTTTTCAATTTTCTCTCTCATTTTTTAATATATATATATATATATATATATATATATATATATATATATATATATATATATCACTTTTTTCGTTCAAATCCTACATACTTAAGCAAGGGAGCTTAACTTCAACCTTTATTGGTTAGAGGTGTTTGGTTTTTATTCAG
Organism: Lactuca virosa; assembly: GCF_052849685.1. Taxonomy (NCBI): domain Eukaryota; kingdom Viridiplantae; phylum Streptophyta; class Magnoliopsida; order Asterales; family Asteraceae; genus Lactuca; species Lactuca virosa. The sequence goes on from NC_136434.1 coordinate 260,225,325, forward strand.
AAATTTGGTTTTACAAACGGTAAAAATGGCAAAGGAAGTTTTAAAATTGTTGAATATAACTATAACTATTTTACCCACCAATGATCATTTTGCAAGACTTACAAATATTAAAACAACCATAGAAAGAAAGTGTTACAACCTTTGAAGACATTGATTCTCTTCGGAGATTGGAAGTTGATGAAGTATGGCATGAAACTTCCAGGTAGAAGTTCTCTAGAGATATCCACCAACACTAAATCAACTTGATAAGATACTAGTCTTCTTCTTCTAATAAAAGAATCTCTTAAGCTCTTAAGACAAAGAAACTAGTTTGTCTTTAAAGAGAGTATTCAAGTATCATCTTCATCTTTATGTTCTTAACACTTTAAGAGACAAAAATTAGAGAGAATATGGAGATAGGAAGCACAAAATTTCATGGATTTTAGCTAGTAAAAGAAGAAATACATGCAAGCCTTTTAATCATCTTAATCCAAGTCCTTGCCCATTAAGTCTTGATGCCTTAATACACCATGCATCTAGCAACAAAAGGCTACAAGTGTAAGAACATGGCTTATGATTAAAATAAATGCAAGAATGTCTTCTTTTCCCTTTATTGTCTCCTTGAATATTTTATAAAAAGAAGAAGCTAGTTTTTCTGTAAAAACTCTTCTAATTCTTATAACTTATAAAACATATAAATCCATATAAGATAAAAACCCATGTTGGTCCAAAAAGATGTACATGACATAATATACCATACCTTATGATATATTATGATATATTTTGATACTTAACATTGAAAATTAATATTTCCATGAAATAAATAATTTCCAATTAATTACAAGATATATATTTATTTATCAAGAATCATATTCTTATAAATAATATATTTTCATCAAGTTGTTAGTGTGACCCTATAGCATCATATGTTATTACCAATATCATTATATAATGACTTCTGGGCATACATGATCTTTAAATCTCCCACTTGCACAAGACTCATCATAGATTGATATAGACAGTGGTGAACGTCTAGAAACATTTCACTGCCCCCAATAACACATGACAAAGAATGCCATTCATCACCATCCAATTCCCACAAGCCTGAAGTTTCAATTGACGTATTAAGGTAAGTTTGTTAGTTATCCCTTTGTTACAGACATCCAGTTGAACATGAGACTTGGATCGCAATCAATCTCATTTGGTGTTCAAATTTGGGTAACGCGCATTAGATGTCTAACTCTCAACACATAATAGGAACAAATCCCATGTTAACTACATAAGCCTCTTGCATAGTTCACACCATACCTAAAAATGGCTTTTATAACTGCCCGGTTAAGGATCAAGATTTGACCATATCAAAGCACAACACTCCCTATACTTAAGTCCCACTATGTATCTTAGGTGTTAATCTTGATGTGGTTCCGTTCAATACTAGTTCTCTAACAAGTACCTATGAAACTTGGTCGCAACCACTTGCCTACTTTCATCTGGTGAGAGTCAACCAATCCAATTCATATTAGTCTTACTTCATAACTGTTCCCACAATCATGACTGACTATGAACTTTTAGAATAATAAGATTATTCACGAATTTAAATATGTTAATATAGAACACAACAAATATTGATGCAATGATCGTATCCTAATATATCATAAACAATATAATAGTTGTTGTCTTAAAGTTCCAATATCCAAATACTAAATCCAAACCAAAATCTCATTACTAGAATAATAAAAGTCTTATGGTTGATGTATGACCACTCATACTTAGCTTAAAAGGAAATACTTTATTAATGGGTTCAACTACATTTAATTTGTGTGAATTTTGCGAATACTATATCCCTATATTTGACTTTTACTCTAGGTATAGTTAAATATCTTGGAGAATATGATTGGTGTTCTTTCGTGACATAGAGTCTCTTAACTTGATTAAGAAAACTCTCGAAGTCACAAAGATTTCTATGTAATCCTTGAATGGCAGAAATCAACATAGATTTTCAATGAACTCATTCAACCAATCATATTTGACTTCAACTTTAAAAGTTGTGTATTCTTATTTTGTAGTAGATTGTGTCATTATGTTTTGCTTGGACCTCATTCCAACTAAACTTACTCTTCATTCCCAAACGAAGTCATAATCCACTTATAATTCATAATTATCTATATTTATTTAGAAATCAAAATCCTATGTAGCTCTTTACATTAAGATTTTATTCTAAACTACTTATGTCATATACATTCTCTTAGCTCTTCTTAAGTACTCTTAGAATGTTCTCACATTCATCTAGTGACTTAACCATCTATTCAATCTTGTATCTCCTGATATGACATAAATGATGGATTCATTTTCCAAGCAAACACAATATAAATCATTTCATCTAGCTCAAACCTATGTGCTAGGTCCTTTGAGACAGACTCAAAAAGCTGTCATGTAACAATGCAAAGAATCAACCAAATGAATCTTGTATCTTGACCTCATATAAGATATTGTTAATTCATGCAAAAGAGTTTAAAACTTCCAACATTCATATTTATCTATTTCTATAGATTTTACATTCCAAGAATGTATCTTGTTATTCCTAAGTCTTTCATTTTAGAAATACTTTCCGAGTCAAGGTGAAAATGACCTTGCATAGTCGGAATGTTATTTCAAATGATTAAATATGTCTCATTCATACAAGATTAGGAATATCATTATCCTCCCACTAGTTCTTAGTAAACACACATCCTTTTATCATTTTGATATAAAGCATACCTTGTATCTTTATATTAAAATGACTATTCCAACCTTGAGATGTTTTCTTTATATCCACAAGTGGATCTTAAGCCTTACACATTTGGTTAGGATAACATGGATTAAGAAAACCTCCAAGCTAAGCTATATAGATACCTTATAGTAGATGTCTATTAAGAAAAGCGGTTTTTCTTGAAATATATTTTCTATATCTCATATTAAGAATATGAAGTTATAGTAAATAATATCCTTGTTGATCTAATCATATTTACTTGTGAAAAGTTTTGATCATAGTCAATGTCATGAGTATGATAAGGACCATAGTCAATGACATGAGTATGAGAAAATCATTATATAACAAGTATTACTAAATGTGTATATATATCCATATATATATTCATTCTAGGAGAATCTCTTACTCCTTCTAGCCTTGCTATAGAGAGGAAGATTAATCAAGCTCATACTTGATTATTAAACATGGATTACATCTCAATGTTCATGACTCTAAGTCATTTGTTAGATTCAAGATCTGATATAACATTTTGATAGTTGATGATTTAACTAGAAACCATCAAGAACTCATCAATGAGAGATTCCACATTTCTCAAGTCATAGATGATTTCTACCATTATTGTGAACAATTTGTGTTTATGAATAGCTATTATTCATGTTTAACAGTTTCTTGTTAAAACTAGTGCCAACAGTTGTTACATTAGGCTATGGTTCTTGAACTACTTCAACTTCCATGTGCCTCCCACTTGCTTTGTCATTAGAAGCTTGATTTTTGCTAACTCAACTTTCATAGGAATAAAGGAACTTATTCTTGGTGGGTTTGTATATAATAATCTAAATGCCCTTTTAGAATATTCTACAATTATGTAATTAGTTGGTGTTTGTATTCTAGACACAATTAATAGTGATTGAAGTATAATCCCAAAAAAGGTTAAAAGGAGGACATTTCTAGCGATTAGAAAGTAAACTATATCAAGTAAAGTTTAATTCACCCTTTATCACCACGAAGGCTTTAGATGGTATTACTGGGTTGTATCTTGTGCTTAATCATAGACATTCGTTAGAAAGGAAGTCATACACCAAGGTGTATAGTTCCTCAATAACTATTTTCTCTACACTTTAGTGAAAATATTATTAGGAATCTTTTATATATAAATAAGATTCACATACGTCAAATAAACTATATTATTTGCGTTCAAAGATCCATTTCTTGAAGTTGGAATATGTGGATTTCATTTATACAATAAAGATAAAAATGTCATGGATAAGTTTAATTTAAAAACAAGTTTAAGTCAAAAGTGCTTGCATATAGAACTTAATTTTAATCATAAAATGTTGATATTTACTTTGTAATTCTATTAAGAGATCTAGTATCAGAAATAGAAGTCAATCATTTTAGAATATGAGTATTATCATTATGAAAAATGATCTAGTAAATAATCAAACATTTAAATAAAAATTTGAGACATAAATATTTAGACATGCTAAATTTAAAACATACATTGTTCCAAAACAAACATTGTTTTATATTACAAGCAACCTATATCCTAAGCATAAATAATATACTAAACTTCGAGAGTGTAGTTCCAATTTGCTTGTGCTCAGCTAGTTACTCTTCTTTAAATATCTGCAATCAAGTTACAAATATTAGATTAACATTTAAGTACCAAGTACTTGAGTTTTATACAAAAAAAGTAAGAGTTCTATCTAGTAGATACCTGAAGTACTAGTCTCTTCCAGACTTTCTTTCTAGATAAGAGGAGCAGTTCCTCTACCAGTGTCCAGTTTCTTCATAAAAGAAACAAGATCCATCTATGTGGGCTTATTGGATTTCTTAGGCTTAAATGTGTTTAGTTCATAAAACATGGGCCTCTTAGATCACACAAGGTGACTCTTATAGCCTTGCACTATTCCAACAAAATATCACTATATTTATTGGAATATTGCTTAACCTGTTATATTATCAGATATATATATATATATATATATATATATATATATATATATATATATATATATATATATATACATATATATATATATATATATATATATATATATATATATATATATATATACAAATTATCCAAAACTTCCTAGAAGTCATGAGTAATTGTTCCTAGTATGATGTTAGAAGCATATTGAGCATCACTGTGATGCATTTACTAGGTATCATAATCAGGTCTATTGCTCAAAGTAATTTTTTTAGGAATAGGTCCTTTAAGTGTATACAATTTCACATCTCTCACGAGATTGTTCCTTAATACATGAACCCATTCATTGAAGTTATATCTATTGAATGTTATTGTTTCATTAAGTCTTTTAAAGAGGAATGACAATTCATGGTTATGAGAGTGGATTATATATCTACAAAATTTTAACAAAATTCATTTAGTATTTTCAATATTTAATCTTTAATAATTAATACCTTTTTAGTTTCTAAAAACAATAATTATCAGAGTCTAGGATCCAAGTTGCAAAACAAATAAATGGTTAGGTATCCTTTATGCCATTCATCCGAATTCAACCCGGTAGATATCGATTATCAGTTATTTATTACTATATAATTCCTAGAGTTATGGGATCCCTAATAACAAATTTAATTAGACATGTCTGATCACATTTATGTTGTGGAACTCTCTTGCTTAGGTATCCTTTATCAGAAGAGATTTCCGATCAAATCATCCAATTTGAAAAATTTGTGTAATCGGCCTATAACTTGGTTATAGAAATTGTTGAGACAAAAAATTTGGGAAACACTTGAACAAATGTTAGTACAAGATATGGTTGCAGAATAAGTTAATCTCAAAGGGTCATATTAGCTCAACAATAATAAGTTAGAATTGTTAGATAGTTAGTTGCGGAAAAGTAAATTGCGAAAATTTAAAGGAAATATAAATAGCAACAAGTTATATCAGGTATACATCAAACTGATTCTTAACATGGTTTGCAATCAAACACGATTTAGTAAGTGTGATCAATTTAAGATGAAGAGGATCTAAGATGTAGAGATAAGAGAGAATGATCTTTGTATGAGATTTCAATAGATCATAAGAAGAGATAAGAAATGATAAGAAGTGGTAAGTTTTTCTTGAAGAAGATGACTCTATTTATAGAGCATCAAAAAGTTACATCGTGAATATAAAATACTAAACTACTGAATTTTCGTAACCATGTTAGGTTCACTGGTTAATACAAAGCTAATAAGTCAAGTCAGATGATGTAACTAAAAACTCCATTGCGGATGAGGTAATTGCGGTTGGCATCTTCAGGTTGTGGTTGCGGTAGTCAAACAGATTGCGGTAGGAAGAACAAATTACGGTAAAAGATACGACTGCAGATCATCAAATTTAAGAAGGTCACTTTATGTATCAACATTTTCCCCCAAAGTGACCTCTTCAATTTTTACTTATCAAGTTTAAGGATTTTGATGAGAAGCCGCCAAAATTTTTTTACTTCACCAAGCTAGTGAATTTTCCTTGAAATCTCGAACTTCATTTCATCAGTTGTATTCTTGGATCTCTAAACCGAAGCCAGAGTCACTTCTAGTTGCTTTCGAGTCAGCCAGTGCATTGTGGTAATTTGGATGAAGTATTTGAGATCATTGTTTGCTCTTTTATACACAACTCCTAATTGCGGGAAGTTGGTTGTGCTAGGGACCTTTCTTGATAACTTTCAGTGAAAACTGGTGCAGGCTCACGCGCCGGAAGATTGAATTTATGAGCAAGCACATGATGGATGTTCGCATCTATTTTGAAAAAGTCACACACCAATGACTTGAGAAACTCACAAGCTTTCTCATAAGCAATCACCATTTTCGAGGGCTTCTCAGCCTTGATCTGAAAAACTCTTGCAATCAGGAACACTTCTTCAGGATTCATGCAAGGAAAATCAGCTTAAGTCCTAATGTAATCATCACCTCTCCTTGTGAGTGTATACTGAACGAATTCAGTCTTCATGAATTTCCTCACCTTGAAATTCTTCACTGCTGATGGTGTGTCATTAGACCAGATGCTCTCAAAGGCAGATCCATGCTTGGCATGAAACTGATTTAGACGTTCGAATTCGAGAGGTAGCCTTTGATCATCAGGAAGGCTAAGGTCAAACGGTTCAAAAAACGGAGAAGAATTTGGAGTTGGGCGAAATTGGAATATCCTAGTATCCATCGGATGGTGGTTCAACATAAGTTAGGACCTACCGATAGTCATCATCAAGTAGCCTTCAGATGGGATTAACCTAAGAATTGATCAAGGTTTCATCCATTGTTGTATCGAAGCCGTGATCTCTCCAAATCTGTTCTGCAAACTTTGCAGCCTTCCAGTCCTTCTTCCTTTGAATGGTGGTAGGAGAATCCTCTGAATGCTCTGAAGACATAGTTGGTGCCAAGCTTTTAAAGTGGGGGGGGGGGAGTTTCTTGGCGCGGAGGAGATTGATGTTGGTTTTCATGTTGCGGGGGATCTTGTTGCGGTGGAGGAGACTGATGTGAAGAGTGAAGTCACAGTCCTTTGATGGATTGGACCATAATTTGGGATTCTTGGGCGAGATTCATGCGGATGAAAGTGTTCACTTCCCCCTTTTGAGGAATAAACAATTTGTTGCTCCTCAAACCATTGTCTGAGGCCATCAATCTTGGAAAAGGTTTTGGTGAACTGAGGTTTGATTAACTCTGAGACTTGAATATTGTTTGGGATTTCAGAGTTGAAAAACAGTTTGTGAATCTCTTTGGTGAGTTTGAGAGTATTCGTAGTATGAGGGTTGACAGAAAGTGAACGCCTTAGATTGTTAATTGTTGATTGAAGAACCACAATGGTAGATTCATACGCGTTGTGCGTTTCTTCTACCAGCTACTTGGAGTGAGCTGCTTGTTTTTCGAGGGTAGACTTGATTTCATCTTTTAAAGCAGTGACCTCTTTGATGAGGTTTTCAGAAGTGGCCAAAAATTGTTTGTGATTAGCAGAGCGGCTGACATCCAAAGCTCTAATACCCATTTAAACTTTCAGGGTTATGCGTTCTGCGGCCAGACGTTCCCGGGTTTCAAGTCGTTCTACCCTTTCAACAAAAGACTGGGGGTAGGGATCTCCGTATTCTGAGATTGGTTGATGGTGACTGCGGCCAAAATTTGGTCGACTTTGGATTGGAGAGAGAGAAATTATTTCCTTGTAACAGCAAGCTTCTTCTTCTTCTTTGCATTGGGTTTTGAAGTGGAGTGTTGGGATCGACTGGATTCTTCGTCGTCAAAAACCATTAAAAATTCATCTGAGTTGGGGGGCTACTGAACGTCCTCAAGATCAAAATCATCAAGTCCAAACATTGGACCTGAGCTGATCTCAACTGCGGTTCCATCGTCATTAGAATCACGATTTTCAGCAGTTCGGGGAGGCTTCAATGGACCAGCACCACCTTGAATATTTTGAGCATGTTGAACTGTAGAGTCCATTGTCGACATTCATTCTTGAATCTGCAGGATGTCATGAACTATCTTGGCATTGCTAAAAGAATCTGTCCAATACTTGGCAACAGTTTGAAGATCTCTTTCCCTTTGTTGTTGCTGTTGAACTTCTTGTTGTTTCCTTTCCTTGAATGCCCTTTGAAAAGATTCAAACTTTTTGATTCCGGACTCAGTAGTTGGTCGATCCCGAGTCCAAGAATCATCTGATCGGTATTCGTCAAGTCCTTGGTTTCGCACCGAGGTGTCCCTCGGGTTTGTGGTTCCTTACACTGTTGTGCTCCCCACGCATAGACCACTTAAAAGTAATGGTGGCGGAATAGGATTTCCTGAGCTTCCTCGGTCTCCTTGACATGTAGTTAAGTCTGGCCTTGGCTCGGTTCTGGATATGGCGGAAGAATTGCCTTGCAGTGCGAATGGAGTTTCAAGTGTTTGTGTGACACGAAATAGAATGGAGCGCAACTCCTCAGGTTCAAAATAGTGGATACGTGATGCCCTGTAGACCTTAGGGTGACTTGAACCAATCAGATCCACTTGGGATTTGACGGGGGCTGTGTCTCCATGATGAGATGAAACAAATACACTTATTGTATCCGAGTGGTGAGATGGGGTTTGAGCAGTTGAGCATGTGGTAGGTCGAACGAATACCGGAATCTGTTGAGAGACATTGGTATGAGTTGGATCACGCATTTGGTGAGGACTTGGATTAAGTTTTAGTTTCTTTCTTCTCAAAAGTTGTCCGGAAGTTGAAGACGCTTGTTGAGGTTCATTAGCAACTTCCAGTTGTGGTTCAGTTACCGTAGCAGAAGAGCCTGCGGTCTTGGATTTTCTTTTCTTGGAAGGGGTAGCACCCTTCTTTACAATGTTTAATGGATGCTTCTTTGTCACCGCAAGATATTTTAACTCTCTTGGATTTGGGTTGTTCTGGCGTGTCTGTGGTAGGAGGGACTTGGGTTGCGGTAGGGTCTAAGATAGACTGACTAGCATAAGGCGGGGAAGAATGGTATGGGTCAATACCATCTGTAGCCTCAATGTGATCTGTGACTTCACGAGTTTTGAGTCCAATAGACTCCGAAATATGTCCAGGCAATCTCCTAAGGGGTCCACAAATAGTTTGATCTTTAGAGGCTGTGTACCTTTTAAGATCGCCAGTGACAAAGAGACTGGTATCATCGCCCATATCGAGCTTGGTGTCCTTGTGTAGATCAAAAATGCGAAGCAACCAGAATCAAGCAAATGTGAGCTCGGTTGCATCTTCTTTATGCGATACCTTGGGAATATACTGTAGAAAATCGTCCCAAAGTATTTGACCATAATAGACAGGATTACCAGTAAAAATGCTCTAAACTAACTATAACAGCTTGATACCCATGTTATCGGTACCACCTATCCTACCCGAGATACTTCTGATGATGAAGTGGCACACAAACTGCCACACTGTCAGGAGTTGGTTCTTTTTGAATTCGCCGATTACTCTCAGTTTGTTTTGATAACCCATCTGGTACAGGGTTGAAATTACGTCATTAGGGCTTGGTGAGAAGAATTTTGTAGTAGGAGGAACCCTTAAATTGATTGCTTCCAAGAACTTTGCTTTGGTTAGAACAACAAGAAAATCATCAGCAAGGTTAAGATGGACTTCTTGAAGGTTGTAAGATGGTCGGAAAGTAGTGAAAGCACATTTGAATAGGGTTGGCAATGGAACAACTTATGTGAAGGAGTTGAATGGTCCATATAGTGGATGTTTTGAGAGAAATTGAATCATTATCGTGATTACGTCGTTGTAAGAGGGATGATCGGCAAAGACAGCTCTGTAATTGCTAGAGGCGATGGACGACGATTGATCTTTTATTGTGGATTTTGAGCCGGTGGGTCGAGCAGACCCAGAGGCTTTCAACTGTTTCTTGGAGATGCCTGATTTCATCATGGTTGCAGGAAATATTTTTAGAACTTGCAACAAAACTGTTTGAGCAAGAAGGGGGAAGAAGATGAAGATCATCTTTAGGAATTCAGAAAGCGTAAAGCAATCTTGGGAAGAAAAAGGGTCTTCATATGGCCGGATTTCAAAAATTATTGTAATTGTTTTATTTACAACTGTAAAAAGACTTTTGGTTTTTCACTTATTTACAGCCACAAATAAAAATAAATCAAAAATAAATTGTTTCCGGAAAAAGGGAGTATTTAATGCAAAAACATCATCATCATCACACGCCGCCTGAACGTGTGGTGTAGGGTTTTATCCGTTATGAAACATGGGAAGTTAAAATGGATAAACGGCTGAGTGATATGACTAGTTAAGAAAAAGATTTCTTTAAAGATAGCGTTTTATGGAAAAACGATTTATTTGTTTATTAGCCTAAAATAGGCCTGACTAAGGAAAGAGAATTTGAAAGGAATTGAAACGTTGTATGCTACACAATGAATGTTGTAAAGAATGTTTTTATTTAATGAAGAACATTAAATAGCACACAAAAGTCTCATTTTTTTATTTCAGTGATTGAGGAATCATTAATTGCAACTGTGGTTGAGGTAAGATGACTGCGGTGCCATATGTTGAGATTGCGGGTGGATTCAGGTTTTGAGACTGCGGATGGATTCAGATGACTACGGTAGCTTGAACTGGAGGAACACTTGACAGGAAGTTAGAAAATAAAAGAAATAAAAGACCCAAATAATATATAGAGATTATATGTGATTGCGGTATACTTGGTATACTGAAAAGATACATAATGAATATATTATTCTTGAATCGCAGTGAGGCGAATGCTTCAAGATTTTTACTTTGAAAAGAAAAGAAGCAATTCCTTCACATTTGAAGACCATATGTGGTTTGCGGTACATATCAATTCAAAAAGAATTACAGGTCTGGATTCATCATTCCTAGCATTTCTAGAAAGGTATTTAGTTTTGTAGCATCAAGTCCCTTGGTAAAACCATCTGCTATTTCCTCATGAGTGGGAACAAAAATTAGTTCGAAGTTACCTTTAAGGATGTGATCCTTGATGAAGTGGTACCGTAATTCAATGTGCTTCGTCTTCGAATGGTGAATATGTGGGATTAATGTCTAAGTCCATAACTATATTTGGTATGTACTTGACCCGACCCGGCATGGTCCATTTGGGTTGCACTTCACCGGCACAATTTATATGGATAGTCTTTTGAGAATAGTATATTTATGATTTATATTAATATATTATAAGTTCTAATATATTAATATGGAATCATATTATTTAATTAGTATTGATCAAGAATTAATTTAGAATTAATTAAGTGATCAAAAAGAACTAATTAAATATGGACTCTTATATATATGGAATGGGCCAAGTTCATTTAGGTTGGGCTAAGCTTTCATGGATGGTCCATGGAGCTTTTAACCCATGGATCCTATGTAAATGAAAGGTCATGGGTATTAAGGTTTACATGGATGTAACCCTAATCCTCCATAATATATAAAGGGGTCCTTGGCTCACAAAATTGGCACAAGTGTGTGAAAATAAGAGTGGGCCGATTTTAGTGTGCATACATATTCTCTCAAGTTCTTCCAAGGTGTTTTGGTAATTTGTTATTCCATTTGAGGCTTCCACCTTATTGGGGCTAAGCTCTTAAAGCTTGAAGACATCAAGCTACATCAAAGGTATGTCATCTAACTAGAACTTTGTAGTATAGGTGCTTCATAATATGCTAGTTAGGATGAAACCTTGGAATAGTTAATATTTACATGTATAATAGAGAAAACATAGATCCAAGGTTTATAGGGTTGCATGTACACCATAGGAGTGTTAGAATGCTCAAAACCCAACAGTGGTATCAGAGACATGGGTTGTTTTCTGTTATATTGATGCAAATGTTTTATTTTCAAAGTTGAAAAAAAAAGAAAAAAAAATGACGTTTGTCAAATTTTAAGATAATTACTTGTTTTTGTGAAAAACTAATTATTTGTAAAATTTGAATCATTTGCTATATGAGTTGAATTAGGTCAAATTTAGTAAAGGATAAAATGATATGATTATTTTATTAGTTTTAAAAGTTTGATCTAAAGAGTTTTTTGAAACCTCCATAAGTTATGGATATGAAAAGGTTTAAAAAAAATTGATTCAAAATTTTTTATGGAGTTACAAAACTTGGTCTTAATGTTTTAAAGAATTCCATAACTTGTTCTTAAGTTATGGAACATGAAAAGTTTCATCATAAAACAAAACATTAAACTCCATAAGTTATGGAGTTACAAAATTTGTGTTTTAGTTGTTTTCAATCCTAATTAATCTAGAGGTAGTTCATAAAATGTGTTTTTGTAACTTGTCCTCAAGTTAAATAAAAGGTCACATTTATGAATCTTAAAACTCATAAAAGTGTCATAGGTTACATAAAAAAATGAAGAGTCTTTTTCATTAAATAGTATTATGACTTTATAACTTGTCCTCAAGTTATGAATGTTTAAGAGTCACTTCTTTAAAAGTGTTATTAAAGAATAAGAGGTTACATAAAAAATGAAGAGTCTTCATTTTAATGAACCATTAAACTCATAAGTTATGAAATGAAAATTTTTTAATAGTTTCAAAAACTTGCCCTCAAGTTTTGGAATTTGTAAAGTTTTCCCATGAATACTTTAATTCCAAGTTAAGCCCTTAGAATTTTAAAAGTTAAAATTCAACCCTTATACTTTATAATATTATAAGTTAATAATATTTATATATATGTATAAGAGCAAGTCGTCTTACCATTAGTAGGCCTCATTCACGAAGTCGGTCTATAAGGGGGGTATAAGGTTACTGCCTATAAAATGGCAGTTTAATGGGTGTCCACTCTCACCCACCGCTTCCTTGACCGATGGAGGGTCGTTAGCCGAACGGGTAGGACAAGGACTATAATTCTCCCTTCATTAAAAGTATTAATGACAAATACTAAGTAACTAAACATTTATAAATTCCCAATCTTAGTTACTTAGGAAAATGTGAATTTGGTGCTAACCCATGAAATTACACTTTGCACTTTCTTAAGTCAGTTAGTGGAGCGTGTGTGGTTAACCGGCACACTAGCTTGATTTAACAAGGTAGGCAAAGGGTAACTTAATGTTTATCATAGCATCGGTGGAGCGTGTGTGGTTAACCGGCACATCGATTGAGGGGTAAATATTAAGGGTACCAAGTATATTTGCATGGTTACTTCACACCTTGTTTTGTGATCCTCGACATCCCAGTCACAAAACCTGAAGGGCACACTCGAGATTGAAACATGCCATTGAAAAGTTCAATGAATCTCAAAAGAATCTAGGAGTTTCAAAACCAATTAAAACCTAATAATACATTTCGTTTATCTTGGTGGAAATTGGTGAATCGTCATTCACCTACCTTCAAATATTTTATAGCTTGGATTACGGCATCCCTCTTCCAAGTTATAAAATAGTTTGTTGGGTCTTAGCCTTAATATATCATATTGGGTGTTATATTAAGGACTTAAATCAACTTTACGTGAATTTCTCCCATTGTTGATGTCTGGCTTAGACAACAATGATCTTCCTAAACCAAGCTTTCCTAATGAATATGACTTCACGAGTTTGGCTCATGGAAGTCATACTTCTCCTCCTCCACCTCCTCCAATTATTCTCCCTAACCCACAAGTTCAAGGTCACTCAAGCCCTAATGGCAAGCAAGGTCTATGTGTGATCACATCTTAGAGATGAAGTCACATATTGACAAGCCGGGAGAATTGGGTGTCAAAGTCTTGAGAAAGTTGGATGTTCAATCACTTTCTAAGTCACATAGTGAGTTCCTTTGGGACTACTATGAAACAGACTATGACATGAACCTTAATGATCATATCTATTTGCTTGGTGCTGCTGAATCAGCAATGATTTGGAACGATAGTAAAGCCAATTTGATTAGAAGATCAACTTCCCAAAAACTTTATGGACAGTGACAATGGTGACACTGGAAATCCAGAAAAAGCATTCTTTTCCCAATGGAAAGGGATTGGCCATAGTCAACCCGGTTGACCAAATGGTAAAGAGAAAGGCTAAGTCTGAGATAGCACCATTACCAAAGGGTCCATTTGTTAAAATTGCCAAAGGAAGGGGCACTGTTTGCGAAGCTGCCAAATTTACCTAAGGATGTTAAAGTCAATAAGTTTGACTCTACTTCAGGTAAAGTCCATTGTCTAACTCTGTTAAGCTCCTATTTGGAGATTCTTATTACATAATGTGACTGAGTCACATGGTGATGTTATAAGAATCAAAGAAAAGAGAGAAAGCTTAAAGGAAGTATATGCTGCTTCTGATCGCGAAGATGGACTTCGATCGCATCAGAATTTTGAAGTTGTTACTTAAGAGTTATGACACATTGCTTAGGAATATATAACAACAAGGTTTTCATATGGATTGTAAGGATAAGTTTTTCTGCAAAGTTTTTAAAATAAAAGGAAATTTTTGATTTTATTTATTTGAAGTATCCTTACAATGGCATTTGTGGAAAATTGTTGCTTATATGATTCCACTGACAGCAATATTGGAAAATGGATTTGATTCTTTCATTTGTGGTAGTGTCTAAATTTACCAAATCAGGAAAGTTCCTCATCGCCTAAGTTTCAATTGGACCGAAACTTGGAATCATGCAAGTTGAATAGTATGATGAATGAGAACTTTCAAGCATTGGAAAATCAAGACTTATTACTTGTTCACATGGATGTGTGAGTGAAGTGAAGGACTAAAGGGATCGAGTACACATTCTTGTGCACTGGTCATGTCCACCACAAAGCTCGTTAAGACTATTTAATTTACTAAAGTTTAGTAAATATGGTTATACTTACAAGTTTAAGTATAATTCTGAAACATTGGAAAAGTCTCAATGTATGGCAGAACAAATGGGAAGAATCAAATTAGGCAGAAAGATAAAAGTTTCTCAAATCTGAAAAGATGGGAGAGTACTTTAGTATCATGTTTGTGATCATCTTAATGATTTAGAAATCATATCACAATTAGTCCTCTAAAGGTCATCTTAGTGGATTCTTATGACTAAGAAGAGGAGTCATGAATTGTTAAAATGGTTAGATTAGGAAGATGAGTCATACTTCGTTCCAAAACAATTCTGAGAGTCATACTCCAAGATTGTAACTTGAGTGACATATCTTAAAGAAAGGTTTAAAACACTTGTCAAATGTAAGAGTAAAAGTGTCCTACTCTTGTACATTTGAAATTAGTAAGTTGTGATGTTTTGGATAAAACAAAGACCAACTAAGGCCAATTGTGTGAAGTGTTTGTCTTGATAAAGAATCCGCACTATCTCTTGAATATTTGGCAAGATAGTCTTATATGTCAAGAGGATAGTGGGAGTCTTAAAGATCCTAAAAAGAATTTCAAGAACTAATCAAGAATAAAACCTGAGGTTCTTCACTAGCACACGACTTGAGGTTTATAACCTATCGTGTTGACATATTCTGTGCCCATTCCAGTTAAAGTTGGCTTTGGATAGGACTTCTAAAAGTTCTCAATTGGTTGCATAACAACTTGGAAGCAATGGCAGGCCCTGTACTGCCAGGTGGCAAGAAGTTAAGATTGCATAAGTTCAGTCCATATGAGTTTGGATTTGTCATTATCCTTGTCTTGTGACTATGGTTTTGATGATTCACATGGATACGAACACATACACCATAAAATCTAAGAGTCATAAGGTTTCTCTCCGATTCATGAAAATGATGGTGAGGAAACACTTCCACCAAGTAGATTTGAAGCAGATGGCAAAAGGTCTAAACAATTGAGACTATGATTACGGCATCCCTTTTCATAGTTCTGAAATTGTTTAGACACACATGCATGCTATCTAAGGAAAGGTGTATGATTTTGATAAAGTTTTATCAAAGCATCTCGTATCAGAAATCTGAAATTTGGTAAGAAAGTCAATAAAGTATTGATTTCTAGAAGTCCAGTTGATTTCTGAGTACATGTCAAAGCTAGTGGGAGCATAAGTGTTATGCTAATAATCATCATGTTAGTGGGAGCATGATAATTATTGTTAGTGTTAATTATAGAAAACAAAAGTTTCAATTCGTGAGGCTGCAGGGATTGAAAAAGTTGTTTTGCTATAATTAAGGGAGAGGATATACTTCATTTCAGTTCTAAAGGCTTAGATTGAGACCTTAATCATCTTTAGTCAAGAATATATATATGAATTTCATGTTGGATTGGTTCAACTTAAGGAAATTCTATATATTGCGTTCTCAAAATTCGATTATGATTACGACATCCCTCTTCATAGTCAAATTTTAAAAACATGGCAAATAAAAATATTGTAGCAAAAGACTGGTCTAGAATCATGTCTTTATGTGAGACATCATGAATCGTGTACCATTTGCTTTGGGTACAGGATCGATTGCATGTGCTATAATATTTGTCATTTCTAAATTTTTCCAAATGCCCAGAGGCATTAAGAAGAGGCATCTCTTATTCAGAAGTGATAGTCAAAATGAGAATATGGAGTTGTCTCCATAGGTGGAAGTTATCTGTGTAAGATTAGAAAACTTAATGCAAGAAACATGTCCAAAGCAATGTACTTTGAATATGAGACTTAGTTTCCATGGAGTTGATCTCCATTGGAATACCTTATAATGACTGTTGACAAGTCTTTGTGACTTTGTACATATTCATTACAGGAGGGTCAGTGCATATAAGTTTAAAATTTAAACAGATTTTGATAAATGATAGGAATTTGAAATTCTCACATTTTTCGATAAGGATTTGGGAGTGTGAAATTAGAATCATTGAAATTATGTTCAATTGGTTTATTTCACAAAGTAAGGATCATAGACAAACATAGAGTGCATACTTGGTGTATGGCAAAGCTATTGTTTAAGAAAAACATAGTGTACATGCTTGGAGCATGGGACAACTAGTGTTTTTAATTCAAGTATAAAGTTGATAAAACCGAAACAATGAATAATGAGTAATCAGTATGGTGATAAATAAAAGTGTTTATTTATATTCATAGGGTTTGATACCATATTTGATTCATTTATTCTTGTGTTTCACTTTGCATGTTTTGACTTCCAGAATAACTAAGTCGCTCTTCCTGAATGATTAAATTATTCAAACCATCCACATTCGGTCATATGTTGGAAGTAGATATGAATCAAGACTGTCATGGGTTGGTTTGTAGAAGTCCAAGTTGGTGGACAAAGTGGTGCTACAACACTCATGAGTGCTCATAAGTTCTGAGTATTGGATTCAACCCGCGCTCATTTGAATCACTTCATGGATTTTATCACGAGTGATCATGAGACGATAATATCTTATATTCTTCAAACCTAGAGATATGAGTTGTTACTATGAGTTGGTTATACATTGATTTCACGAAAACGCATTGGTAACTCGATGTTATAAAACGTGCCTTTGTGTATGATTCAACAAGTAGTAGAACAAGCCATATGAGTCGAAGTTTATCCATTCCTTTTACCTTCGGGATAAAAGCGATATATGTGGGCCCCTCGATGATTTAAAGATGATACATGTGAGTGCTTGGCCAAGACAGGACTGATTTGATTTGTTCAATCAGTCAGTCATCATAAATCGAAAATCGGGAAACAACAAATGGACAGAGAGAATGATAATAATCCATGTCTCAGTCCATATGATATCTAGAATGGAGGAATATATGATCCCTTATCTAATGGACAAGTCATTGACAAGGTCAGAGTTCGACAGCGGCTTTAAGAGCTACGATTGCCAGTTAGGTTTTGAAGTCATACTCAATAATAGTTTTAGACTTATCCAAGTGGGAGACTGTTGGATTAATGTCTAAGTCCATAACTATATTTGGTATGTACTTGACCGGACCCGACATGGTCCATTTGGGTTGCACTTCACCGGCACAATTTATATGGATAGTCTTTTGAGAATAGTATATTTATGATTTATATTAATATATTATAAGTTCTAATATATTAATATGGAATCATATTATTTAATTAGTATTGATCAAGAATTAATTTAGAATTAATTAAGTGATCAAAAAGAACTAATTAAATATGGACTCTTATATATATGGAATGGGCCAAGTTCATTTAGGTTGGGCTAAGCTTTCATGGATGGTCCATGGAGCTTTTAACCCATGGATCCTATGTAAATGAAAGGTCATGGGTATTAGGGTTTACATGGATGTAACCCTAATCCTCCATAATATATAAAGGGGTCCTTGGCTCACAAAATTGGCACAAGTGTGTGAAAATAAGAGTGGGCCGATTTTAGTGTGCATACATATTCTCTCAAGTTCTTCCAAGGTGTTTTGGTGATTTGTGATTCCATTTGTGGCTTCCACACTATTGGGGCTAAGCTCTTAAAGCTTGAAGACATCAAGCTACATCAAAGGTATGTCATCAACTAGAACTTTGTAGTATAGGTGCTTCATAATATGCTTGTTAGGATGAAACCTTGGAATAGTTAATATTTGCATGTATAATAGAGAAAACATAGATCCAAGGTTTATAGGGTTGCATGTACACCATAGGAGTGTTAGAATGCTCAAAACCCAACAGAATAGGATTATGAGAAATCGATATAGCACTCTCTGAGTCACAATAAATTGGTACCTAGAGCATTCTGTATCCGTAATCCTTGAGTTGAGTCTTCATCCATAGAACTTGGGAACATCAACTGGTTGCGGCCACATACTCAGCTTCTGCGGTAGACAACGAGACATAATTATGCTTCTTTGAAGACCGGCTAACTAGTCTTCCTCCTAGGAATTGGTATCCACCTAAAGTACTTTTTCAAACTAATCTATTGTTGGATAAGGTGTCTAAGTCCATAACTTTATTTGGTATATACTTGACCCGACCCGGCATGGTCCATTTGGGTTGCACTTCACCCGAACTATTGGTATGGTTAAACCTTTGAGAATTGTATGTTTATGATTTGTTAATATATTATAAGTTATAATATATTAATATGAAACCATATTATTTAATTAGTATTGATCATAAATTAATTTAGAATTAATTTGGTGATCAAAAAGGTGACTAATTAAATATGGGCTCTTGTATTTATATAAGTGTGGGCTAATACTCATTTGGAATGGGCTTGGCATGCGTGGGAGTCCATGGATAGTCCATGGAGCTTTTAACCCATGGATCCTTGGAAAGGAAGAGTCATGGGTATTATGGTTTACATGGATGTAACCCGAATCCTCCATACTATATAAAGGAGCTTGTGATGCTTGAAATGGCTCTAGTTGTGTGTGTGCAAGAAGGTGGCCAATTTCTATAAGCAAGCATACACTCTCATAGTTTTTCCAAGTTTTTGGTGATTTGTGATTTCCATTTTAGGCATACACATTATTGGTGCTTGGCTCTCAAACTCCAAGGAATCAACTCACTATTGAAAGGTATATAATTCATCTAGCTTTTATGTTTAAAGTTCCCCATGCCATGCTAGATAGGTTATGAACCTTGGAAAAAACAAATTTGCATGTATTCATAGTAAAACATAGATCCAAGGTTTCTAGGGTTGCATGTACACCATAGGAGTGTTAGAATGCTTAAAACCCATCAGTGGTATCAGAGCCTAGGATTGTTTTCTTGAATACTTGATACAAACTATGAAAAAATCGAAAAATTGAGCTGTCTGGACAGTGGACTTGCCGAGTCCATGGGGGGACTCGACGAGTCCAAGCACAAATTCATCCTACTCGTCGAGTAGGTTCTTGCACTCGACGAGTAAGAGGCTCTGACTGTAGTTTTTCGACTTTTGCTGCTGGAAATGGACTAGAAACATTACCCTAAACTGTTTTGATGTTATAAAACCTGTTTTAGATGGTGTAATGGTTATGCTAATCCATTTTCAATGGCCTATATCAAAATTCCATGTTTTATATGTGTTCATATGATTATTGAAATTTTGATATGATATTCATGTTCTTATGAGTTATTGTTAGATCATAGGAATTACTTGCTAAATTGTTTAATGATTAATTCTTGATCAATTATGTGTTTTAATGGAATCCATAATTTGTCCTCAAGTTATGGATTTCCAAAGGTCACTTTCTTTAATGTACATTTAAAACACATAAGTTACATAAAAATGAAGAGTCTTCACTTTTATGAACAATTAACACATAAGTTATGAAATGAAAAGTTTTGAATAATTTCAAAACTTGCCCTCAAGTTTTGGAATTTGTAAAGTCACACACACTTTAATTCCAACCCTTAGGATTTTAAAAGTTAAAATTCAACCCTTATACTATTATAAGATTAATGGTTAATATATATATATATATATATATATATATATATATATATATATATATATATATATATATATGTATAAGATCAAGTCGTTTTACCGTTAGTAGGCCTCATTCACGAAGCCAGTGTATAAGGGGGGTATAAGGTTGTTGCCTATAAAATGGCAGCTTAATGGGTGTCCATTCTCACCCACCGCTTCCTTGATCGGTGGAGGGTCGTTAGCCGAACGGGTAAGACAATGAATTTAAATTTTTCATTAAAAGTATAATGATTATTATAAAGTAACTAAATGTTTTATAAATTCCAAATCTTAGTTACTTTAGGAAAATGTGAAAATGGTGCTAACCCATGAAATTCACACTTTGTACCTTACCAAGTCGTTGGTGGAGCGTGTGTGGTTAACCGACACACTAACTTGGACTAGTAAGGATAACAAATAGTGACTTAATGTTTATCATAGATCGGTGGAGCGCGTGTGGTTAACCGACACATTGATTAGGTGATAATATTAAGAGTACCAAGTGAATTTGTATGGTTATTCACACCTTGTTTTCTGATCCTCGGCATCCCAGTCACAAAACTTGAAGGGCACAATCGAGATTGAAACATGCCATTGAAAAGTTCAATGAATCCCAAAACAATCTTGGAATTTCACAACCAATTAAACCTAATAATTCATTTCGTTTTCATGGTGGAAATTGGTGAATCGTCATTCACCTACCTTCAAATATGTTATAGCTTAGATTACGGCATCCCTCTTCTAAGTCATAATATATTGTGTTGGGTCCTAGCCTTAATATTACATTTGGGTGTCTTATTAAGGACTCTATATATCTAATCTAAACTTGTCTTTCTTCTTTTCAGATGTCTTCCAATAATTCTTCGGGTTCTAACCCTACCAGCTCCTTCTCTCTCATGAACCTTTGTGGGAGAGTCATCTTCGATGGTTCCAACTTTATGGATTGGATCCGGAACATCAAGATGGTCACTCGTTACGAGGACAAGGAATATCTCCTCGACAAGGATCTTAAGGAACTCAATGAAACTGCTGCTACTCCTGAGGAGATCGCTGAGTACAGGACACACATGCATCATGATGGCCACGATGACAGCTGAGCTCCAAAAGTCCTATGAGGACTATTACCCTTTTGAGATGCACCAGGACTTGATGGAAAGGTACCATCAGAGTGCTCGTCAAGAGCGGTATGAAATAATCTCCTCCATGATAACAACCCGAATGATGGATGGTGAACCCATCACGGGCCACATGCAGAAAATGCAAAGGTATGTGGACCGTTTGCAGAAATTGAATGTGAACTTTCCTGAGGAGTTGGCAATTGACATCATTTTGCACTCCCTACCCTCGTGTTATGATCATTTCCACATGACATACCACATGAACAAGGAGGAAGTTACACTCAGCAAGCTTCAAGGACTTTTGAAGACCGCCGAAAGTGGTCTTAAAGGTAAGTCGGTTGTTACTACTCCAACTCCTATAGCTACCCCTGTTTTGGCTATCGGGCAAGGCAAAGGGAAGAAGAGGAAGACCCGTTCGAAGGGTACCAAGGGAAAGTCTCTTGATGGCTCCTCATCAAGTGGAACCAAAGGTGGTTCTGCTACTCCTTCTGTCATCCCTAAGGATGCTGATTGCTTCTATTGACAGAATAAGGGGCACTGGAAGCGAAACTGCCCAAAGTACTTGCAGGATGTCAAGGATGGGAAAGTGAAACCATCCCATGCAGGTATTTACACTATGTTGTCTAACAACTCACCATATTATAACTTTTGGGTCCTGAATACAGGTTGTGGTGTTCACATATGTTCTGATGTGCAGGGCCTAAGAAGAAGTGAGGATGTAGAGCACGGGAAGATAAACTTAATCATGGGGAATAGGAAGGTTTCACCTGTTACTAAGATTGGAGTTTATACTTTGTTGCTAGATAGTGGGTTAAAGTTAGATTTGAATAAATGTGTTTACTCGTCTGAAATGGCGAGGAATATTATTTCTTTTCATGGTTTGTACAAACAAGGGTTTACCTTTTCTTTTGATAATGAAATTGGTGGTATTAATGCTTTTTTTAATAAGGTTCTTTATTTTAAAGCATTACCTTGTGATGGTGTGTATGAAACTGTGTCGGTTGTAGATAACCTAGGAATAATGTGTTGTGTATTGATTCCTCTACTAGCTTGGATAAAGCATCATTGTGGCATTGTCGTCTTGGACATGTAAGTAAGAAACACATAGGCCAACTCTAAAAGGATGGAGTCCTGGAGTTATTTGACCTAAAGTCAGATGATAGTTGTTAATCTTGTTTGCTTGGGAAAATGACAAAATCACCCTTCACTGGTACTTGTGAAAGGGGTGAGGGTTTGTTGGACCTTATACATACTGATATATGTGGACCCTTCAAAACCGCCACATGGGATGCTAATCGCTATTATCTGACTTTTATTGATGATTATAGTAGATATGGTTATGTCTACTTAATCAAGCATAAGTCAGAGACTTTTGAAAGGTTTAAAGAGTTTAAACAAGAAGTAGAAAATCAATTGGGCAGGAACATTAAGATGCTTCGATCCGATCGAGGTGGTGAGTATCTTACTACAGAGTTCCTTGACTATCTTAAGGAGTGTGGGATTGTCTCACAATTGACACCTCCCAGGACACCATAGTTGAATGGTGTGGCTGAGAGGCGTAATAGGACCTTGTTGGACATTGTCATACAGTCCATGTATGACAATCAAGTTTGGAACTTGGTTGACAATTTACCAGGTCGTAAGACAGTCGGGTGCAAATGGATATTCAAGAAGAAGACCAACATGGATGGTAATGTACCCACTTACAAGGCGCGACTGGTTGCAAAGGGCTTTTCTCAAACTCCGGGAGTTGATTATGATGAGTCCTTTTCACCGGTAGCAAAGATTAAGTCTATTAGGGTTATGTTAGCCATTGATGCATTTCATGACTATGAAATATGGCAAATGGATGTCAAAACCGCTTTCCTTAATGGGAAGTTGGCTGAGGATGTTTACATGAGTCAGCCAGAGGGTTTTGTCAGCACAGAGTATCCCAATAGAGTGTGTAAGGTTGAGAAATCCATCTATGGATTGAAACAAGCACCTCACCGATGGAATCTTTGTTTCGATGAGAAAGTCAAAGAGTTTGGCTTTACGAGAAGTGAAGATGAGTCTTGTGTCTTGTCAGAGCTAGTGGGAGTATAGTTAGCTTCTTGGTGCTGTATGTGGATGACATACTGCTCATAGGAAACGACATCCCAACTTTGCAGGAGGTGAAGTCCTGGCTTGGGAAGTGTTTTGCTATGAATGACCTTGGAGAGGCTGCCTATATCCTAGGGATAAGGATATTAAGAGACAGGAGTAAAAGACTAATTGGACTTAGTCAGAGTACCTACTTGGATAAGGTGTTGAAAAGGTTCAACATGCAGAATTCCAAGAAAGGAGAATTACCGATCCAAAGCAATGCCAAACTGAGCAAGGCTCAGAGCCCGAGTACAGAGGCTGAGATAGCTGAGATGAGTCGATTACCATATGCTTCCGCTGTTGGCTCGATCATGTATGCTATGACTTGTACCCGCCCTGATGTGGCCTTCGCTTTGAGCATGGTCAACAGATATCAGGGGAACCCTGTCAAGGCTCACTAGACTACGGTAAAGAATAATCTCAAGTACCTGCGGAGGACTAAGGATTAGATCCTTACCCTTGGTAGGAGTGATGGCTTGAGAGTAGTAGGGTATAGTGATGCGAGCTTTCAGACTGATAGGGATAACTTCCGCTCTCAGTCGGGCTGGGTCTTTACTCAAAATGGAGGGGCAATCACTTGGAAGAGTTCCAAGCAGTAGACGATAGCTGATTCGACTTGTGAATCATAGTACATAGCAGCGAGTGAAGCGGAAAAAGAGGTGATATGGTTGAAGAACTTCATCGGAGACCTTGGAATTATACCAGCTATTAAGGAGCCTATGGAGATTTTCTGTGACAGCAATAGTGCGGTTGCCTTAGCCAAGGAACCAAGAGATCATGGCAGATCCAGACACATTGATAGAAAATATCACTTCATAAGACATAAGATAGAAGAAGGACTCCTCGTGGCAAAGAGGGTATAATCAGAAGAGAATCCTGCAGATCCCCTCACGAAGGGACTGACAAGGGTTAGGCATTTATAGCATGTGAGGTGCATCGGGCTGAAGGATGATATTAGTTTTACAGATTAGATAGCTATTTCTGAAATTTCTAAAATGTAATCGACATTTGATGATGAATAAAAGGTGTGTTCATTTATGAGTAAGGTGTTACTGTCTTTTGTCAATTATTTACTATTGTTTCAGTTTTGCATGTTTTGACTTCCAGAATAAATTACTTTTGTAAGTCCCCAATCTACTTGTGTATCAATCATATCCGTTTGATGGTGCGGAATCCCAATCAAACGGATGATCCCAGATAAAATGAAGAAGAAGGAGAAGAAGAATAACTTGAATCTTGAATGTATTGAAGACATGAATGATGCTCCTTACACAAGATTCTCTCACACACACTATTCTTCTCTCTAGTTTCTCTTTCTAGAACATGCTCCTCTTCTCTAGCCTTACACTCCTCTACACACTCCTCACCCTATATATATGAGATATGGGCCGTACACGGGTGTACGGCCGTACACCCGTGTACGGCCGTACACACAATCCGCAAACACATACAACATTCCATAAAAATATATTTTCCTAGAAAATCAAAGTATAAACCAAATTTAGACCCAACAATCTCCCCCTTGGTTTATGGCTTTCTTTTCTAATTGACCCAACAAGCTCCCCCCTAAAAGTAGCTGGCTTTTCTTGTCAATCTTCATTGGGAGCTTGGCTTCAACATTAATCTTCAAATTCTTCACAGCTTCAAGATGAACATGATGAATCTTCAATAAATGACTTCATCTTGAGCAGTTGGGCTTTTCTTCAAAATTTGATGTTGAACGCTCGTCGGGTGAGGAGGCTTCTTGAAAAGATTCTTGAAAGATAGTGCTTTCAGCTTGAGAATCTTCAGAGAGAATATCAGAGAGAAACAATCTTCTGGATCACTTCAGCAGGTTCATAGATAGCAACAGACTGATTGAGGAGGCTTCAATGCAATCTGTCACATAATCATCAAGAACAGCTTGACCTTGCTTCTAGGGTTGAAGGATTGAATGTTGAAAGAATAATCTTCATTTCTTGCTCCTTCGAATGAGAATTCTTTGATGCTCACGGGTGAAGCCTTGGCTCAGAAATTTTCGATTCAGTCTCCATGTGTCTCATCTACATCTGAATTCACTTTTCAATACAAAACAAAACTAAAAGAAAACTTAGCACACAATATTTTTGGAATTTTCATATTTTCTGAAAAAATAAAACAGAAGAAAAAATATTTTTAGATTTTTGATTTTCTTGAACAAGAAATAAAACAGAAATAACACTATTTTTTGATTTTTAATTTTCTGATTTTTGTTTGATTTTTGAATTTTTTTTTAATTC
The DNA here is from genome assembly GCF_052849685.1 of Lactuca virosa. Taxonomy (NCBI): domain Eukaryota; kingdom Viridiplantae; phylum Streptophyta; class Magnoliopsida; order Asterales; family Asteraceae; genus Lactuca; species Lactuca virosa. The sequence goes on from NC_136434.1 coordinate 260,251,239, forward strand.
TCCCCCTAAATTTGTGCATAGAGGAAAACTATGAACAAATTTAACATAACAAGAATATTTGGGATCAAAGTTGTTAAGCAATCCAATATCGTTTATCAGCACACGCCTGCATGTCTAAATCTGGTCAATCACCGATATTGTGGTCCACTTAAACACAAAGGATGTTGACAAACTTGGACAGATTATAAGTGACAAGTCATTGTGATATATATTCCTAAATGGACATTTAGCTGACGACGACCAAGGATATTGTTGTCCACTTAAATTAAGCAGCAAGATCTACAGACAACCTATTAAATGGTTTAATTTTAGATGTACTAGAACGTGTTTCCCACTTCCCGATATACCCCGGTAATCAAGAACTTCCAAAGAACTCCTTACTTTAGGTGAGTATTCAATCATTAAGAAAGAAGTCAGATATAGAAGTGCATACGTTGTATCCCAGGTCGAATGTCTTCCAATCACACAGAGGGAACAACATATGACTAACATAGATAGAGGGATTGAGAGGTAGAATGTTGCATATGCTGTGTTCCAGGTCGAATCATTTCAATCACGCAGAGGAGTCATCATATGACTAACAGATAGAAAGAATTGCATAGATAAAAAAGATGCATAGAAATAGAGTTGCATATGTTGCATTCCAGGTCGGATCTCTTCCAATCACGCAGAGGAAGAAACATATGACTGACAGATAGAAAGCAAGAAAATAATTTCCTACAGACCTACTTTATCAGAACCCCCCCAGTTGCCCTATCAATACCGGAATTAAGGACATGAGTCCATACATCAAGGAAATGTTCAGCCACAGTTCTAGATAATTAACTTTTAGTGTATCTCGCAGGCTCCCATGTTTATCTCACTGCTCAATCTACCCGAGCATCGTATGGTCAGTCCAAATGAAACTATCTAAGTCTATATTGTCTAGTCCTTTCATGGTCAATCAATGTCTAGTCCTTTTGAATCCTTTGTGCCTACCAGCACATTGAATACAGAGTCTAGACAATTCGGCTTAAGTGCATTACACGCATCATAAATTGCCCTTTAGCACTATACTTCATATCACTTCCCAAAGCAATCTACTAAAGAAAGACACATAAGGAAATAAAAAATTTTCTTCAAAATGAATCAGTTTAAGATAAGCTCAGGAGTATAGAGAAGAAAACTCAAACCGTAAGTCACTGATTGAATTTGCATCCAGAAGGTCTGAGAACAGCACGCATAATCTCAGAACAGATCTGAAAATTCTTCACATCGTTAAGCACAAACCCCATGAGTGATCCTTTCCTTTATTCCTTTCCCGCAAAGGACACATACTCTCAAACAATGTTCTGAGTGTTGTACAGTTGAGAGATGCCTCCTATCATGTGCCTGGAACAGCCACTACCAACAAACCGAAGTCTGATAATATGCCTCCATAGCTGCTCCGACACAGAGCGCGATTAGTTGGTCTTTGGAACCCAGTCCATTTTGAAACTGGGTTGACCTTTATCATCTTCACATGGTACTCTCTCCCAAGACATATCATGCTTATCACAAACAAAAGATGTAGAAATATTAGAAGCATTAGGAGATTTGGGAGATTGAACCTTTGGTACCCATTTGTAGTTGGGTTTAACCCATTTCTTTTTCGATCCGATGGGTGCCTCGGCACTTGATTTTGAACTTGAAGTCGGCTGCCGAGATGACTTCGACCTAACCGGTTTTGGCTTCACAGGAGCATTTCTTGAACTTGACTTCTGGGCCGACATTCCCTTCTTGCCCTTGGGATTTTGATTCTTAGCCTTCTGGGCATTCCAGTCACCATTGTCTGAACGTGACCTTGAGGGGTTTCATTTGGAAAATCTCCCTCTTGGCGCATTTTGCCAGCCTTGTGCGTAATAGGGAATGTATGCGTGATTTGGACAATTTCTGGCAATGTGTCCAGGTGTTCCATAGTTAAAACATGTCTTTTTCTTCACTGGGAAGTTGTTTCTTCCTGCCCCTGGTGGCGTGTCCATGCCTTGTCTCTTATTGTTCCCACAAGCACAATTGCAGCAAGCACTCTGCTTTGTTTGTTTTATTGACCTGTATTTCTCAACAGTAGGTTGATCAGAAGCAACTGAGTTCAAAGCAACAGATTCAGAGTTCAAGGAGACATTGGTTTGTTCAATAGTTTTCTCCTTGTTCTCATCTTCTGCTACTTTACCTGCACATGAAGTAGAAACATTAAAATCGTTCAGCTCAACACTTTCTGGCACATCCACGGCAGAATTATCAAAGATATCATCAAATATATTGAAAAAATTTAAGTTTTCAGACTTTGACACAATTTTATTATCAGACACACTCTCTTTAGCTTCTTCCTTAAGTTGACTTAAAGATTGATCTGCATGGGAAGTAGACACATTAGTAGTTTCAACATTAATACTACCTCCTGACATAAATCCATATTTAAGATGTGACTCTCTGTCCATTTCCTCTTTTGTCAAAGGGTTATACTGATAATTATGATTATAAGGAGGAGGCACTTTGTCATATCCTAAACCCTTTTGCTGATTCTCTTTGAATTGCAAATTATGTTCTATCATGGATGTAACTACTTCACTTGACACATCAAATTTTCTAAAAGTAAAATCTGCATTTTCAAATTTGTTTTTCATTATGTCAAGCTCAGCAGTTACCTCAGCAAGTTGTTCAGTCACATATCTATAATTCGCACTCTTATTGCTATACTCTTCCTGAAGTTTTCTAAAGTCTTTGGTTTTTGCTTCTAATTCAGTCTTCAGGGGTTTCTGACCTTTCCTAAGTTGATATCCTTCATATTTTAGGTCGTCATTCTCTCTGCGTAATAATTCGATATGCTCAAGTAAATTTTTAACATTATCAATGCATGTTTGAGAACAAGAAATTTCATTGACTTTGGTGTTTGAAGAACTCATTGTTTATCAAAAAATGCCCTTTGACTTAAAACCTCAAAAGTCAAACTTAAAAGTCAATTTTAAAAAGTCAAACTTGAAAAGTCAAAGTTAAAACTCAAACCGAAAAGCTAAATTTGAAAAATTGAAAGTCAAACGAGAAAGTCAAAGTTTAAAGTCAAAGGTCAAACTTTAGAGTCAAAGTCAAAATTTGAGGTCAAAGGTCAATTTAGAAATTTAATAATTAAAAGCTAAAATTTTTGGGTTGAAAATGGAACTTAAAAATAAAAGAAATTGATTTTGGGGTTAAAAATGCCAAATTTGCGAAAATAGGTGCGAAATAAGAAGCCTTTTGAATTAAATTGGGAAGGAAGAAACCATCCAGCAAGCTAGTTCAGATGGTAAGGCGTTGGTTTGATGAAGGGGGTTGCGTGAGTTCGATTCCTGGCAACTCCAAATTCCCTTCCCTTTTTTTTTAATAAGATGCTGCGAAGTCTTTAGCTGACCAGAACCTCCGACTGAAGCCTCGCACACTGTCCGAAGCCGCTTAGCCGAGAACATCGTCCGAAGCTGCTTAGCCGTACACAGAGGACAGTAAACCGCCGAGCCGTACACGTGAGAAGCTGCTGAGCCGCACACCGAGCCGTACACTCCGAGGCTGCACACTCCGACCGCACACTCCGAGGCCGCACACCTTCAACAGCTCGCGAAAAACGACGTTTTTCACCCTTTTTGCTCCAAAACTCGACCAAAAACTCGTTTTTAGGAAAAACACGAAGAACAAACCCCCCTTATTTGACTTTTTGCTCCAAAACTGGACCAAAGACGCGGGAATCCTTCAAAAATAATATCAAATAAGCTCCATATGTGACAAAAATGATTGATACAATCCAAGCTCTGATACCACTTGTAAGTCCCCAATCTGCTTGTGTATCAATCAGATCTGTTTGATGGTACGGAATCCCAATCAAACGGATGATGCCAGATCAAATGAAGAAGAAGGAGAAGAATAATAACTTGAATCTTGAATGTATTGAAGATATGAATGATGCTCCTTACACAAGATTCTCTCACACACACTATTCTTCTCTCTAGTTTCTCTCTCTAGAACATGCTCCTCTTCTCTAGCCTTAGACTCCTCTACACACTCCTGACCCTATATATATATATATATATATATATATATATATATATATATATATATATATATATATATATATATATATATATATATATATATATATATATATATATATATATATATATATATATATATATATGGGCCGTACACGGGTGTACGACCGTACACCCGTGTACGACCGTACACACAAACCGCAAACACATACCACATTACATAAAATATATTTTCCTAGAAAAGCAAAGTATAAACCAAATTTAGACCCAACAATTTTATTCAAACTTCCACAGTCGGTCATACGTCGGAAGTAAGTATGAATTAAGACTGTCATGAATTGGGCTTGTAGATGACTAAAGGTGTTTAGCCATGGAAATGGTTGCTACAACATTCATGAGTTCTCATAAGATCTGAGTATTGGAATAAACCCACGCTCACTTGCATCACTTCATGGAATTTATCTCGAGTGATCGTTAGACGGTAATATCATATAAGTCTTCAAACCTAGAGATATGAGTTGTTGCCTATGAGTTGGTTGTGCATTGATTGCACGAAAACGCATCAGTAACTTGATGTTATAAAACGTGCCTTTGTGTATAATTCAACAAGTAGTAGAAACAAGTATATGAGTCGAAGTTTATCTGTTCCTTCTAGTCCTTGGACGATTAGAAGCGATATCTAGGCCCCTCGATGATTTTGTTTTGACCTATGTACCGGGCCCGGTCAGAACCTAATTGATGTGTTCAATTTCGTTCTATGTCAAACAAATTAGAAATCGGGAAACAACCTGTTGGACAATAAGTACGACGTTGTTCCATGTATTTGTCCGGCTGATATCTTGAGAACAGAGGATTATTTGATCACTTATCTAAAATGGCGCTTCATAGTTCAACAGAGTTTTAAGAGCTACGATTGTCGGTTGGTTCCGGAAGTAATATAGGCAAATATAGTTATTAGACTTATCCAAGTGGGAGACTGTTGGATAAGGTGTCTAAGTCCATAACTTTATTTGGTATATACTTGACCCGACCCGGCATGGTCCATTTGGGTTGCACTTCACCCGAACTATTTGTATGGTTAAACCTTTGAGAATTGTATGTTTATGACTTGTTAATATATTATAAGTTATAATATATTAATATGAAATCATATTATTTAATTAGTATTGATCATAAATTAATTTAGAATTAATTTGGTGATAAAAAAGGTGACTAATTAAATATGGGCTCTTGTATTTATATAAGTGTGGGCTAATACCATTTGGAATGGGCTTGGCATGCATGGGAGTCTATGGATAGTCCATGGAGCTTTTAACCCATGGATCCTTGGAAAGGAAGAGTCATGGGTATTAGGGTTTACATGGACGTAACCCTAATCTTGCACACTATATAAAGGAGCTTGTGATGCTTGAAATGGCACTAGTTGTGTGTGTGCAAGAAGGTGCCCGATTTCTATAAGCAAGCATACACTCTCATAGTTTTTCCAAGTTTGTGGTGATTTGTGATTTCCATTTGAGGCATCCACATTATTGGTACTTGGCTCTCAAACTCCAAGGAATCAACTCACTATTGAAAGGTATGCAATTCATCTAGCTTTTATGTATAAAGTTCCCCATGCCATGCTAGATAGGTTATGAACCTTGGAAAAAACAAATTTGCATGTATTCATAGTAAAACATAGATCCAAGGTTTCTAGGGTTGCATGTACACCATAGGAGTGTTATGATGCTCAAAACCCATCATCTATATCCAGCATGATCCGCATCCATGAACGCTTGGAGGCTGAAGTCATCTCCTACGGGGTACCAGAGGCCTAACACTTTACTTCCTTTTAAGTATCTAAGAATTTGCTTGACTGCGGTCAAGTGGGATACTTTGGGATCCGCTTGGTACCTAGCACATAAGCCTGTTGCAAAGACAATATCCGGTCTGCTTGCGGTGAGGTACATTAATGATCCAATCATTCCACGATAAATTTTGTGGTCAACTGATTCTCTGGTAGGATCAGCTGAAATCTTGTATCCAAAGGCCATCGGGACCTTGGCTGAGGAACAATTGTCCATTGAGAATTTCTTCAGCAGCTCAGAGGTATATTTCTCTTGATGAATGAATATCCCTTGAGGGACTTATTTCACTTGAAGTCCTAGAAAGAAATTACTCTCTCTATTCATGCCCATTCAGAATTTACTTGTTATGAGCTTTGCAAAGTCATTCACCATACCCTGATCTGTGGATCCAAAGATGATATCATCCACATGTATTTGGATGAGAATTAAGTGATTACCATTTGCTCTTCTAAATAAAGTGGGATCAATCACACCTCTTTTGTATCCAGACGTGACAAGAAACTCAGAAAGAGTCTCATACCATGCCCTTGGAGCTTGTTTAAGACCGTATACTGCTTTTTCTAGCTTGAAGTAGTGATTTGGAAATTCTTGACTCTCGAAGCCTGGAGGTTGTTGCAAATAAACTTATTCCTTTAGTTCTCCATTTATAAATGCACTTTTGACATCCATATGATGTACTTTGATTTTCTTGTGTGCCGCATACGCTAGGAAAATGCGTATTGCTTCCATTCTGGATATGGGGGCATAAATTTTATCATAGTTGACGCCTTCAAGTTGGCTGTACCCCTTAGCTACTAGCCTTGCTTTGTTTCTAACTACTGCACTGGACTCATCAAGCTTGTTTTTGTATACCCATCTAGTACCAACAATTGTGTGGCATTTTGGCTTCGGTACTAGTTTCCATACTTTGTTTCTTTCAAACTCTGCTAACACCTCTTGCATCATGGTGATCCATTCGGGTTCCTTGAGTGCTTCTTTTATGGTTCGAGGCTCGACTGAGGACATGAAGGCTGCATTGTGGCAGTGGTCCGTTGAATCACTAGAGGATCAAGTTTGTATACCTGCGGATGGATTTCCAATGATTTAACCCGGTGGGTGATCCTTCATCCAGATGTGAAGACGAGTTTGTTGGTGATCGACAACTGCGGTCGAGGGAATATCTTCAACTTTAGATGATTCTACGGTAGGAGAAGGTAGTTCCCTCTCGACTTGAGAGCAGCCTACCGAATTATCTTAGACTAAGGGAATTTGAACGACAACAATTGATGGAGGTTCCCCGGGAGTTGAGGATGGGAGTTCCCTCGAAACCAAGGATGGTTCCCCTTGGATTGATGATTGAGTGATAACCCTTGGATCTGATCTTGTGTCTATGTTCTCAACCTCTTCATCCTCAGAGTCTAAAGAAGCATTTGATTGGAAATTGACTCTGCGGTTAGACACTGGAGCAACATCTTCTAGTACTGGAACCTCGATGGTTGTCACAGGAACGGGAGTTGAACTTTCCTCCTCAACCGACGAGGTGGAAGTATTGAGTGACAAATCTTCAGATAAGGTTGGACCAAATACGTCAGCGTGTTGTTGTTGAGCTACCGGAGACACCAAGATTTCAAAGAGATGAGCAGTTTCTACGGGGTCAAAAAGGTCATCATAGTTGATTTCAACTATGTTTAAGGGACCCGAAGAAACTGGGATATCACTTTCCAGGATTGCTTTTGTTATACTTGACAGAGCAGTGTTACGGGCATAGTAGTCATCAAATTTGACATCGAAGCTTTCTACTATCAGTCTTGTGCGTCTAATGAGAACCCGGTAGGCAACTTTATTGGTTGAGCAGCCAAGGAAAATGCCTTCATCTGATTTCGGCGCAAATTTGTTAAGGTGATCCTTGTTGTTGATCACAAAACATCTGCATCCAGAAATATGGAAGAATCTGACATTGGCTTTGCGGTTGTTAAGACCCTCATATGGAGTCTTGTTAAGACGCTTGCAAATGATGCTTTGGTTTTGAACAAAGCAAGCAGTTGCCACTACTTCGGCCCAGAAGTATAGAGGAAGGTTGGTAAAGTGTAACACTGATCTTGCTGCTTCGACCAATGTACGGTTTCTTCGCTCTACTACACTATTCTGCTACGGTGTGTAAGGAGCTGAAAAGTTGTGACTGATGCCCTTAGAAACCAAGAAACTATTCAGGAGGTGATTAGTGAATTCGGTTCCATTTTCACTTCTTATTCTTCTAACTGGTAACTTGATTTGAAGCTCGATTTCCTTTATGAAGTTGATCATGACCTGCGGTGTATTTGATTTGAGTCTTAGGAAGAAGAACCAAGTGAAACGTCTGAAGTCATCGACTATAACCAGAATATACTTTTTCTGATGAAGACTGGCTACGGTAGATGGACCGCAGAGATCAATATGAAGTTGCTCTAATGGTTTAGAAATTGAAGAATCAATAACCAGTGGATGGCTTCCCTTTGTTTGCTTCCCTATGTCAGATGAACTAGCTTGCAGTGCCATAACCAGCTAACTTCAGATACTGCTTTGGATAGAAAACACAACTGCGGTTTTCCAATGATTAGTGAGACATCCAAAGGGTACATTTTCCCTTCGGATTTGGATTTGATCAAGCAGGTGCTTCTATCACTTGTAATTATGTAGCAATATTCATTATCAAAATTCAACCCTATGACCAGCTTTACATAGTTGGCCTATGCTGATCAAGTTGTGCTTGAGACCTTCTATGTAAGCAAACTTTTGAATTGAGAAATTTCCCGTGGTCAAGACACTGTAACCCCTGATGATTCCATTTGCATTGTTCCCGAACGTGACGTGTCCACCATTACAAATAGGCCTGAAGTCGCGAAGGTATTCTAACCTTTCAGTCATGTGCAAGGAGCATGGACTATCAATTAACCACTCCTCTTCTTGTTCCTCCTTGCACATTGCCTGCGAAATTAAATAGTTAGTTTGGGCATCCAAACACGTTTGGAGCCCAGAGTCACATGAGGGACTTTCTTACTGGATGCATGAACGTGAGTTGTAGGAACAGTTTTTGTGTCCGTTTGTAGACCTAGTCCTGGGTGTTTGGTAACTTTTGGAGTGTTATGAGGTTGGATGGGACATAACGTTTTCAGTGGATAAAATCCAAAAGAGAGATTTTTCTCGTTTATCCAGACACCAAATTTGGTCAACGGTCTGGAGGATGTAGTTCTAGGCTTACGTCCGGTCCGTGAGTCATGTTTGGCTACAGTGCCTTTGGAATTTGAAAAAGGTTTTGCACGTGAATTACTCCAAGGTTTTGACCTAACAAATCAAGATTCAGGAGTTGGTAAAATACCTTTCCACTTCGGATCGTTTAAGGAATATGTTTGAGAAGTGTATCTTTGAAAAGACGTGACTTTCTTTTGAGATTTCGTAGGAGTGTTTGAAAAAACTTTTGTTGTTGTACACTCCATTTTGTCCGATCCTTTGACTGCCGTGATTTTTGAAAGAGTTTTGGCAGTAGTGGATTTTTATAAGTTCTTTTGTTTTGAAACTTTGACTTTTTTGAAATTGTTTTTGCATTCCGTATCCCGCTTTTTCCCTCAGGACCTGAGTTCCTCTTTGAAAGCTTGTTTTGCTTGAGTTTTTGGAGAACCGCAGTCAGTAATGTTGAACTGCGGTTTTTTGAAAACCTTTGACTGTTTTGAAAAACGTGGACTTAATTCATTTGAACTAGAGAGTTCAGGACTTTGTGAACATTGACCATATTCAAAATTTTCAATTGGTAATTCGTGAAGGATAGGCTGAATGGTCACTGTGCTTTTGACTGCGGTCTGCGGTGCGGATGACTGGACAACCACAGAGTATGTCAAAGATGGTTCACTAATAGGACTTTTTATGAAAGGTAGGGATGGACAATATACAAGTGTTTCTGGTCCTTCCACAACAATTTCTTCATCAAAATCCGAATGAGACTGAGAATTGGGACAAAAGATGGGTATTTGATCATTTGGATAATCAGAGGATTCATGAAGAATTTCCTCAACGACACAATTATTACTTAGTTCATGAAGTCGACCGAAGTGGCATCTTATGTCTTCAGGAAACGTTTTAACATTAACTGGGTAATGAAACTCACGATCCGGTGGGACATATGGTCGATCATCATTAAATCGGGGAGTTCAATCCTCATTGGTTGTGTATCCATTGGACCATCCCCAATTATAGGTGTTGTCCACAGTTCCATTTTTAGCCAAGTTTTCAATTGCTCCGGATTCATTAAAAAACTTATCTATTAATTGATTCAGACGTACAATTTCTTTCTGGGCTAAATCCCTTTGATTTAAAGCAATATCTAACTGAGTTTCATTCAACATCCTAGCATCCTTTTCTAACAACAAATCTTTTTCTAGCATGGCAACCTTAAGTCTCTTATCCTCAAGTCTTCCTCTCACATGATATAGCTCTTGGGATGCAACATTCTTTTCATCTAGAGCCTTGTTGTAGTCTGAAAGGACGGCAACACATGTGTCATTAAGTCTTTCTAAGTATGGTTCACAATCATGCATGCTGAATTTATTAGAATGGATCATGATTTTTACCTGTTCGACGATGCTGAGGGTGCCATCTTTGGCCATGTAGCATTAGTTTCTTTCCAGCTTCGTCGATTCGTCCTCTTTAGTAGCTGCAACCATGCATATCTTCCCTTTTCCCTTGTTGTTGTTGAAATCTTCATCCTCATCTCCGGATGACCACACTTGATGATCTCTTTTTCACATGAGCAACATATGCTCTTGCCTTTTCTTTCTCTTCTATTTCTTGGGCCATTCTAAGATAGAATGCCTTATCCTTAACCACATTTGCTTTGCAATCTTTGGAAAAGTGATTTTCTTTCTGACATTTGTGACAGATGATGACGTCATTTTTTTCTTCAGTTGAGGTACCAGAGTCTGATGGCTTATTGAACTGCGGTTCCTCTTTGGAATGATGTGCGTGATGAGGGTTTCGAGGAAATCTTGAGTGATTAGACTGCAGATTGAAGTTGCAGTTAAATGGTGGTTTTGTGAACTGCTGATTCTTACGAAATGATGGTGGTGGTAGCCTATTGAATTGTTGGCTAACAAAAGCTATGGCATTTTGGAATTCTTCTTCGTCATCCATTTCAGCATCAGCTTCATATGACAGCGGTGAGTTATCATTGAAATTGGATAAGATGGTTCAGTAGGGTATGAGAACTGTTGAGTTTTGACTTGTGGAGTTTGAGCTATCAGGGCAAGTGGACCACCAAGATCAGCACAACCTTTGAGCACGGTTGATTCTTGTGCCTGAAGTTCTCCGTACAGTTTGAATAAGGACAAAGTATGAATCTTTCTATCACCTTGTACAATCATCTTTGTAGTGGACCAATGTCTTCCCAAACCATTGAGAAACTATAGATTTGTTTCATGGTTGCTTCGAACTGTACCAGCATTCGATAGCTTCGTGATGATGAGGTTGAATCGTTTGAACAAATCATCAAGACTTTCACCGGGAAGAGCTTTGAAGTTGTTAAACTCATTGAGAGTAGTGGTAAGTTTATTATCTTGAGCTTGTTCAAACCCTTGATAAAGATTTTTGAGCACATCCCAAATCTCCTTAGCAGATTTGTAGGTGATGATGATGTCAAAGTTGTCTGGAGCTACATCGCAAGAGATTTCATAGAAGGCTATAGCATCATTTTCCATTTTATCAAGATCATCTTTAGTTGGTCGATTCATTGCGGCTGGACCTCCACCTAGTCTTGCTTGAGTACCATCTGCTTGAACAGGAGTAAGAACAGGAACATGTGGTCCTTCTTCCATGGATCTCCACACATCTCTTCCAAGCCTCTTGAGATACCTTTCCATTCTTTGTGACCAGTGGTGGTATTCATTTGCAACAAGTATTGGTGCTCTGTTAGATCCTGCAACACTATTGGAAACATTTAATGATAAAGCTTGTGCCATATTTCCTTTGTTTTTTTGTTTTTTTTTTATTTTTTTGTTTTGAAGAATGAGCTTTAGTGGTATAGAAGGCTTTTAAAAATCAGAGTTTTGTTTAAAAAGCAACCACTTTGGCTCTGATACCAATTGTTGAGAGAAAAACTTTGGGAAACACTTGAACAAACGTTAGTACAAGATATGGTTGCGGAATAAGTTAATCTCAAAGGATCATATTAGCTCAACAATAATAAGTTAGAATTGTTAGATAGTTAGTTGCGGAAAAGTAAATTGCGAAAATGTAAAGAAAATATAAATAGCAACAAGTTATATCAAGTATACATCAAACTGATTCTTAACATAGTTTGCAATCAAACACGAGTTAGTAAGTGTGATCAGTTTAAGATGAAGAGGATCTAAGATGTAGAGATAAGAGAGAATGATCTTTGTATGAGATTTCAACAGATCATAAGAAGAGATAAGAAATGATAAGAAGTGGTAAGTTTTTCTTGAAGAAGAGGACTCTATTTATAGAGCATCAAAAAGTTACATCGTGAATATAAAATACTAAACTACTGACTTATCGTGGCCATGCAAGGTTCACTGGTTAATACAAAGCTAATAAAACAAGTCAGATGATGTAACTAAAAACTCCATTGCGGATGAGGTAATTGTGGTTGACATCTTCAGGTTGCAGTTGCGGTAGTCAAACAGATTGCGGTAGGAAGAACAAATTGCGGTAGAACAGACGGTTGTGGGTCATCAAATTTAAGAGGGTCACTTTATGTATCAGCAGAAATCGCGAAAACACCCCGGCCATCAAAAGATAACACCTAACGGTTAGGTATCCTTTATCCCACCAATGCATAGAAGAGACATGCGAGTGTTCTTTAAAAATGATTGCATAGATTTGAGGTTTGTAAGGGGTCTTTGATGTTTTTATAATTCTAGTTTAAAAACATGTTATATCATGGTTATTACATGCATTCAATAAACCATGGTATACCGTTTTAAAAAAAAATCTTATTTCATGTAAAATCACATTTTAACAATGTTCTATATATTAAACCCGGTTTTATATAATTGATGTGATCAAAGTTTTTAAATTAATAACTAGTATTAAGTTATATCATTTGAGCGCTTTAGAACACTTGAAAATCTTTTAATAAAACTTTCTTTTATATAATAAGGTTTGGGGTTTGATAAGTTTACAAATCTTTATTTTAAACTTATATAATTTTAATCCAGAAATTTTACCGGTTACTAATTTTCACGATAAAGCTTGTTTTAATTTAAAACATTTTTAGCATCTTATGTTAAAAGGTAAATTTCATTAAAACCAAACTCCTTGTAATGTTTATTTATGTTTAAAATATTATTTATCATTTGAAAACGAGTTTATCAACCATAACATAAATATAACATAAATATAAAACAACCCAAGCATCCATAACAATTATAACATATTTGCATAAACCAAGCCATAAACTTGTAATATTTTTGTGAACCATCACAAAAAATATTAAGTCCATTCCTAAAGGAACATAAGGGACCTTCATCTTGTGTAATCTTCATGTGCTCCCACTTGCCTTAACACTTTGTAGCAAGTTTAGAAAAATAATTTTATAAAGTTTAAGAAACCTTAATAAAATCAAGTTTATAAACTTTCAATCTTCAAAATGGTCACCATCTTCATTCTTGTTACATTTTTATAAAATAAACTATTTCTAAAACTAATCTATTACTTACAAAAATTTTAAAAAGAAAACTATCTATTTAATTATTACATACCATATGAATAAATAAATAATTACAACCATTTTAAATAAATCAACACATGCAACAACACAAAGGTCCATGACTTGTTTATGCACATCATACATATTTATCCTCTCTAATAAATGAAGGTTTTTTTTTGCCACTTGTCACACTCTCATTAATTTTTTTTCCACATGTAATTTTATGAGTTTTTCTATTTTATTAAATTCCACATAATATTTTAATGTATTAAAAGATAAAAACCATTTCCATCATAATAATTCATTATTTTTCTTATTTTCTTATAAATTCAAAGTTCTCAAATATTTTGACCTTTATATTTAACGATTTTTTTTAAAATTAACCCATGTAATACATGGGTCTCACAACTAGTATACTAAAAAATATATAAAACAACTCTTTGTCTTTATAAGACAACTTTTATGACCAAAAAGATGCATGTAAACTTTTGGTCTATAAAATAACAATTATAAACATTTTAAAGTTGTCATAGAAAATATATATGAATTTTTCTTGTAAAGAGAAAATCATCCATGTTTTCCAAAAACAAAGATTTCATCAACTAAACAAATAATTTAACTAATCTTGCAAAAATGACTCTGATACCAACTATTGGGTTTTTATTCAGAAATCTGGTTTTACAAACGGTAAAAACGGCAACCGGAGCTTTAAAATTGTTGAATAAAACTAAAACTATTTTACCCACCAATGATCATTTTGCAAGACTTAGAAAGATTAAAACATCCATAGAAAGAAAGTGTTACAACCTTTGAAGACTTTGATTCTCATGGGAGATTTGAAGTTGATGAAGTATAACATGAAACTTCAAGGTAGAAGTTCTCTAAAGATATCCACCAACAATTAATCAACTTGATAAGATGCTAGTCTTCTTCTTATAATAAAAGAATCTCTTAAGCTCTTAAGACAAAGAAACTAGTTTGTCTTCAAAGAGAGTATTCAAGTATCATCTTCATCTTTATGTTATCAACACTTTAAGAGACAAAAACTAGAGATAATATGGAGATAGGAAGCACAAAATTTCGTGGCTTTTAGCTAGTAAAAGAAGAAATACATGCAAGTGTTTTAATCATCTTAATCCAAGTCCTTACCCATTGAGTCTTGATGCTTTGATAAACCATGCATCTAGCAACAAAAGGCTACAAGTGTAAGAACATGGTTTTATGATTAAAATAAATGTAAGCATGTCTTCTTTTCCCTTTATTGTCTCCTTGCATATTTTTATAAAAAGAAGAAGCTAGTTATTCTATAAAAACTCTTCTAATTTTTATAACTTATAAAACATATAAATCCATATAAGACAAAAACCGTTTTTGGTCCAAAAAGATGTACATGACATAATAAACCATATCTTATGATATTTTTTGATACTTAACATTGAAAATTAATATTTCCATGAAATAAATAATTTTCAATTAATTACAAGATATATATTTATTTATCAATAATCAAATTCGTATAAATAATATATTTTCATCAAGTTGTTGTTAGTGTGACCCTATAGGATCATATGTTATTAGCAATATCATTATATAATGACTCTTGGGCATACACGATCTTTCAAGAGGTATTAGTCTAAGTGCAATGACTACATAAGCTCTCATGAATACATTTCAGGTACACGCTGCAAAACGTTTTATATCGTACAAACTACCAAATTATCTTTCATATCTCATGACTTTTCACTAAGAATGGGAAGCCACAAATACACTACAACATATATTGGATTGGGTAAACATTTTGTCTTGCATCGGATCATCCTACATAATCCTAGCATTTAATTTGTTTAAAATTCACTAGATTTTCTAAATTAAACTATTATTTCAAGTTTATGTGAATGAATATTTTTCAACTAGCGGTTTTTCATGATAATGCAATTTTTCAAAAATCATATGACTGCTTTTTTCTAATGTAACCAACCCCTACCCCACACTAAATTCATCCAATGTCCCCATTGCTTACAATGAAAAATAAACATAAAAAATAAAGAGGGAGAAAAATGAACAGACTCCCGTGGGATAGAAGTGGCGAGATCGAATGGGGCTGCTAAAAGTTGCTCCAAAAATTTGCTGGAAGACTAGAAACTGGAATTGGTACTTCTGAATGTGCCGGAAAATGAAACCAAGAACATTAACTTCTAAAATGTGGTGCAAAGGATTGTAAATTAATGCAATGTATAGTGACCATGATGTGGGAAGTGTCGATCATGTCGTGGCGTCGAGTGAGGAAAAATTTGTATCGCGAATAACAGCATGACCTTGATGTGGTAAGTGTCGACCAGGTCGTGGTATCTAGAACGACAGCCTCCTCTCGCGATGAAAAACTCCCCCACGACATATGAAAGTGGCAACCATGTCGTGGCAGCCAAGCCAATACTTCTGCTTTGCATCGAAATAAAACTCCATGGCGTTGGAACATCTCTTCTATCCCATAGGAATAAATGTATAGTTAGAAACGCTAATCTTCGAAAAAATAATCCTTCATGAAATTGACGTGCACCCCACACTTATTGGAAGTCGTGGCTCTCGATTGTCAACTTTAAACTCTCACGACCTTTTCTCTCGTGACAAAACAACAGTCGGTCCTAGCGGCTGAACTTACTGCCAGTTTTCTAAGGGCAAAAATTCTGGAAAAATCTAAAAGATCAAAGAGCATCAATATGGAAAACAAAATTACATCAAATAAATAAAACACCTAAATTAAACAAACTAAATACATACCAAAATAAAAATAAAACTAAGTCTAATAAAACAAAAATAAATTAGAAATAAAATAAAATAAAAATAAAAATAAAAAGGATAACTTAGTCACTCATCATCATCGTCGTGCTGATGTTGCGTCCTAGATGGCCCTGCTCCATCACCTTGTTGTCCATATGGTGGAAGAAAGGGAACCGGATGTTGATAACCATGTAAAGCAAAGAATCCAGTCAATGCCCCCTTAAACCAATTTTACCTAGTCTCAACGTAATCAAATCGGTCATCCACATGATGAGAAAGGAGATCCATGCGCTGAGATAGGTAACGAATATCGATCTCCGGCTGTGGTCCCCTGTTGGGCTCCTTGTGGAGCAGGTACCCTCATCGTCTCTCAGGCTCTGGCCCAGCTGTACCCTCCTCTGGTACCTCGTCATCTGGCCGTATCCTCAAAATTCCATCCTCACCATGCATAAGTACCCTCATCGACTCCATCAACTGCAAACTCATCACCCTCACGTCATAAAACACCATCAATCTGGTGATATCTCTCATCAATAATAGATAAGATCTAGCTAAACATGTGATGAAATGTCCACCACAAATTAGGCTATCATCACGACGTCCCCTAGCCTTTTTGCCCCATATATGTAGCTAAATCCATTGGGAGGCTCAGGTGACTCCCTGGTGTAACAAGTGTCCATAGAAAAAACAAATCGGAAGAAGGCGTCCTCTCACTATTCTTGTGATGTGTGAGAGATATAGAAATAAATCAATGTAACAATCTATAAGTGGTAGAAGGAATGATTCTACCTCGAGCAATTGATGGTATATACACGCCCCCAGTAATCTCACCCCAAAATTCATTCTCGTTTTAATCAGTAGGCCGTCCTGTAACACAATCAACAAGAAATGTCAGAAAGTGGACATTCCTCATCTCATCTAATATGTAAATTCCCACTCACACGACAAGCTCAATTGCACTGAACTCCCTACTCACTCCACCAAGTCGAAAGGAAAAGGTTGTCCTTTCATCAGGGATCTTCTTAGGATCAAAGGAAACTGTAGAATAAAACTCCAACAAAACTTCTCGATAGACAGGCTCATGTATCTTGAACAATCTTTCCCAACTACAACCTACAAACAAAGGCACACCACTCGTGTCCAAGTTGGTGTACTGCAAAAAATTCTGGATTAGTTCGTCAAGTCCAGTACGAGATGCCAATCCCCAATCGAATGAGGATGCAATGTCTATTTCTTTGGTGAGCAGCAAACTAAGCTTTTCTTCATATCTAGCACGAGTTCCTTAATTCAAAGATGGTGGGAATTGGAAAAAACGGTGATCGGTTATTTCCTTTGGAGGTTGATTTTTGTTTCTTCTCTGATTTCCTCTAGCCATAACCTGCAAAAATTAATCACAAAACAACCACCACCAAAACAACATTAAACATAATAAGGGGAAAAAATCGAGCTGGACAGACCCCTGTACGCTGGGCATATGTCCTGCGTACACTGGGCGTACATACCCCACTACTCAATCTATGGTGTTTCATTCAAAGTCCATATCAAAATCAAACAAATTGGTATGTTCTATAGGTGTTAGTCAGTCCGATTTAGAATTATCTAACACCAATCTCATGTAAAATTGACCACAAATCAAGAATGGTATAAACCCTAGATTTTGAATTTCACACATTCCAGCAAAATTTTGAAATTAAACCATAAATTAAGGTAAAAGAGTTAACATACAACATACATTGGTGTCAAATTTAGCAAAAAAAAAAAGAAAAATCAAAGCTTTTGTTCAGTACAAGTCGATATAGTGAGAGTTTTTTGGAAAATAAATGAAAGAGGAAAGAAATAAGGAAGAACGATATAACTTATGTCGTTGATTTACGTTGGGCGTAAGGTCTAAGTACGAGGGGGGGGGGTACTCGGTGAGGTCAAAACATGGAAGTCGCGATTGCTTTACGTACACAGGGTGTACATACATTTACGTTGGGCGTAATCATTGTTCAGAGAATTCTCTGTCGCGATCTCCTTTCCTTGTACGCGGGGTGTTCTACACATTACGTTGGGCGTAATTTAGTGATTTTTTTTTCTTTTTGTGCATTTTATTATCTTTTTTAATCAAATTCCATTTGGGCAATTTTGAATAATTAAATTCTACACTTTAACAACATCAAAAACCCTCCGAAAAGTGGCACGTTATCAACAAAATTAAAAATAAAATAAAACTAAAAATTAACACAAATAACGAATAATCAAATAAACCAAATCAATTGAAAGTCGTTCCCTGGAAACGGCGCCAAAAACTTGATGTGTGTTTTTATGTGTATATTTTAATTTTTCATGTTTTAAATTTATAAAACTGATTTCATCACAACCAAACTATTAAACATACTAGGCAGTGAACCAAATCGTGCAATAATATAGCTGTGGTAAGACTAGGTATCGAACACAAGGGGAACGGGGGTGAATTAATTTGGAGTTTTTGATTATAGGTTACACACAAAAGCAGTAAATAGGGGTTTGATGGAATTTAACCTCAAATAAACAACTAAACAACATATACCGATAAACTGACTAAAGAAAAATCTCTTTAGGTACTTTGGTTTAGAAAAATTACATCTAAAAGTTATAGACAATTAGTCACACAAAAGTTATTTATTCTTCATTCACTGATTTCTAAGATGACTAGTTTCTTGGTCTAGACAACTAATCCTTTGACTTTCAAGACTTTTAGTAGTAGTGATCAAGTGCACTAATTATCCTAAAAATCAATATTCAGTTTGTATTATGAGAGACTTGAACTACTATCATCAAGATCATGAAGCTAATTACATATGAGTGGTCATCACATGCACACTTACAGGTTTAAATCACAAACTTACTGTTTAACCCTAGGTTTTGATCAAACACTTGTCATACAAATTTATAACTCATAAAATCATATGATTCAAGCACATCAAACTAGATTGTTCGTCTAACTTAAAAATGCTCAACAATAAACAGGTAAGAATGTAACATCAACACATAAGGATCTTTATCAAGCAATCATAATAAATTGAATATGAACAGATAAACCTCAAGGAAATTAATCCATAAATTTAAGAACTCATTTAATCATAAACGCAAAGCAAACAGTTTAATACCCAAATCAGAAAGTAAACACATAGTGGAATCACAATGGAATGCTAATCATTATCAGAAGAACAAACCACATGATCTATGGTATGAATCCACTCTCTAATCCCTCAGATCTTCGCTCCTATCAGCTTAACGGCCTTTCGGCCGCCTTATATACTCTCAAAACGGCAGAAGGAAGGTTACTTGTCGACCAAGGATCAATGAAAATTGAAATCTTCCTTCTGGTTGACCGAAAATCACAATTTATAAGTTTTGGAACCGACATACGAACGTTGGGCGTAAGTCGATTTACGATGGGCGTAATGGATAAATGTCACATTTTTTTGACTTTGCGACCCAGCTGCGAACATTAGGCGTTCCCCTGTTATGCTGTGCGTAATGGGCTCCTTCAGCCTCTTCGTTTCTTTTAGCAATCCAAGTCCAATTTCTGCCTTTTTTGCTTCGTTTCCGCTCTAGCGAAAATTATACATGTAAAATATAAATTTAAGCATCATAAGTACCTCTTAGTTCTAAATAGCATAAAAACATAGTATAAAATAATAGGAAAATGCTATCTGACTACATCAATGTCTGCATTATGTTTAAAATGTTGAAAAAAATTTGTTTTAAAGACTTCTGTTAGTTAATCTAAAATAATGGGTTTTATGTAACCTTCAAGCAACAAGTTAACAAATAATGTTTTATTATCGGTTTTAATTAGACCCAACCAAAAGTTTTAAATTTTGCTAAATATAGAATCTGGATGTTACTAGTTGGTATAAGAGCATTAGTTAAAATGGATTCGAACATACTACTATGTGTGTTTTGACTTAAACCGAAGCTCAAAGTTATTAAGAAAAATATTTTAAAAAAATTAATGTGGTACGAGCAGTCAGCCGGTATCCAACCAATGTAACCCGATAAATATTATTTGTATTTAGTTGTATACTAAATAAGTAAGATATGTGAGTTAACATATCTACATCCTAGATAAGATAGGTGAGTATAGGTGTGGACATTAGTATAGGCCCACACTAAGAAAAGCACACATGATAACAAAATTGGGACTAGAAGGCCACAAAGAGAACCGAGGAGCAGATAGAACTTTTCTTTAAAAAGACTACCGGTAAGTGATTTCTAATTATTAAAGATATATTGATGGTAATTTAAGAATGGTGAATACTAGACAAAATAATATACCTCCGTCTGAACCAAATAATGAAACATATTGTTGGTAAGTGATTCCAATTATTAAAGATATAGTGATAGTAAATTCAGAATGGTGAAAACGAAACAAAATAAGATACCTCCATCTGAACCAAATTGAGAAATTCCGCTTGAGGGAGTCAATGGTAGAGAGTTGGTTGATTCTGAAATAAAAGAGGCTCTTCAAAAGTCACTCCCTAACCTATTTGAATAGCTCAAGGTTGAACTAAGCCATGTTGTTGATGGGAAGTTGGCCAATCAGAATATTGCAAACTCAAAGCAAGCACCTGTGAGAAACTGCAACTACAAAGACTTCTCAACTTGTCAGCCACCTCAATATATAGGCAAAAAGGGTCGAGTTGGGAGTACTCACTTGAGATCAGAAGTAGAAGGTGCCCTTTGCAGCAGTTTCTATCTATCGAAAGCGAAGGTTCACTATGCAATGAATCTATTGTGAGATTCAGAAAAAGAATGGTGAGACTTGGTCATTCAATTAAAAAATGAGGCAGAGATTGATACCAATACTTGGGAAGACTTCAATACACTTTTCAAGGAACAATTTACACCCTTGGTCGAAGTCGATAGAATTACAAATGAGTTCTCGGCTCTAAAACAAACAATAGAGTTGGTAAATGACATCACAACCAAGTTTTTCGAATTATCCATCTTTTGTGCAGGATATATGGCCACTTAGCAAATGAAGATGCATCACTACATCAATCTTCTTAGAATAGAAATATGGGAGGTTCTTATCACTTCTAGATTTAGCTCTTAATGAAATGATTGATGTAGGCGAAACAAGAAAAGAAAAGGAATCAGACACATAATTTCAAACGAAACTAATCAAGAAAGAAGTTCAAGCTATTTGGGAATCCAACAAAGAAAAAGAATAATTTCCCAAATTGTGGAAAATATGGGAGGAAACACCTAGGAGAATGTTGACAGGGAACATGAGGATGTTTCAAATGTGGAAAGACAAACCCTGCTATGCTCAGGATCATGGATGAGGATCGATGATAAATATCGGAACCACAAAGGCCGCAGGAAGAGCTTTTCAACTTAGTACAAAGGAAGCTAGGGCAACACCGGACGTAGTTGCATGTACCTTTCTTGTTAACTCGGTGCCTTTATTAGTCATATTTTATTCAAGGGCAAGTCATTCCTTTGTATCTTCTGCTTTTAGTAAAAATATAAACCATAAGCTAGAAAGGTTATATCAACCCTTAGAAATAGAAGTAGCCAGGGTAGGATGTTAAAAACGTGTAGGGTATTTAAGGACTGTATAATAGTAATAGAAAATGTGAAGTTTAAGATCAATCTTATTTAGATTCCAATGTGAGAAATGTACATTGTTGCGGGTATGGACTGGTTAGGGCAACAACATGCCTTAATTGACTGTGACAAGAAGCTAGTTCGTATTCAAAACCCAAGTGAGGTAGGATTAATCATCCAAGGGGAAGGAAAAAAGAACAAGCCATTTTTCTGTTCAGCAGTAACGATGCGAAAGTACTTATAACATGGATGTATCCGGTATTTTGTTTATGTGGTGAATAAGGAGTCAGAAAGGAAAATGAAAATTCCAGATGTTCCAGTGGTATGTGAAGTCCTTGATGTATTCTGGGAAGAATTTCCCAATATTCCTCTGGAAAGACAAGTTGAATTCGGAATTAATCTTATTCTCCTTGCAACACAAATAGCGCCCTACATACTTGCAGCTCCTGAAATGCAAGAACTCTTAGCTTAATTACAAGAACTATTGGAGAAGAAGTTCATTCGCCCGAGCAAATCTCCATGGGGAGCATCGATTCTACTTGTCAAAAAGAAAGATGGATCATTCAGAATGTGTATTGATTATAGAGAACTCAATAAAGTTACAATAATGAACAAGTATCCACTGCCAAGAATTGACGAACTATTCGATCAATTACTGTAACAACCCGTTATTTTTCAAGTCAATAAAAGTCAAACTCTTTAAATAGAAATTTGAATTATGTTGATTTTATTATGATCTTAAGGGTTAAATATGGTTTAAATTATATAAAGGATGTTTTATATAAGTATTTGGGATAAAATACACTTAAAAATCAAAGTTTTTCCCTTGAAACCGAGAACCCTCGGACCGAAAACCTCTTTTCGGCAGAGAACTCTCAGACCGCAAACCCTTTTCGGCCGAGAGCCTCTTTCCGGCCGAAAACCCAACCGATATATATATTTTCCCCCGAAAAATAAGTCATTTTCTCACTTTTTCACTAAAAAACACACCCATTTTTCTCTCAAAAACCATACAAGAACCTTCAAACCTTCAAGAAAAATCCTTCAAATCTTCATATTTTTCACCAAGAACACCAAGAACAATCTTCAAATCTTCAAGCTGGCCGAAAACTCCCAGGACCAAGAACACGTTTCTGACCAAGAACACCTTAAGACCGAGAACCTGGTTCTCGGTTGAGGTTTTATGACCGAAATCAAGGATTTCGGTGAAGGCTAGGCCGAAAACCCTTATCATTACTCCAAATAATTCTCGGTAATTATTCCTTACATAAATTAAGTGTTGTCTAACACTTTAATTGATTATTTCACTAATTTAAATACGATTACGTGTTTAAATATTATTAGGATACCGTTATTTCCACGTACGATAGCCGAAGATCATCTCTACAGTTTCGATATTCAGTCTCTAATACGCACTAGAGGTGAGTTCATACCCCTACGTTTTCACTATTTTTTTTCAATGTTTTAGGGGGGAATACAAGATAAACACAAGGACTTTTGTGTTATCATGCAAACGATTTCAAACCAATTTATCGCTACATTCATCTAAAATATATATTTTATATATTTTGACCCTTTTTGTATCATGTTGAGCAAAAAGGGGGATTTCATTCAAAACACTTATTACAGCTTTATGCACACTGATAAATTAAAAAGGTTTTCAGTTCATTACGAAATCATACATTCAAACTATAATATGTATAGTTTGTGAATTGCTACACTATTTTACAAGAACATACATTTAAACTATAATCGATATATTTTGAGAACCACTACACCATTGTACAAGCTCAATAACATTATACATAAACAAATATATAAACTATAATAGATATAGTTTATGGAACACAACACTATTTCACTATTTCAAGGATACACTACTAAATAATTATTTAAGTATAATTATTTTACATTACAAGGTACACTATTACAAGGTAATACATACAGTTTCAATTACAAGAGAACACTACTATACTACACGTAAACTAGTTAATACAAGGTTGTGAGGCACTAATTAATTGTACCCATCTGGGTACAAGGCTAAATCCTATTGAAACACCAAAAATCACACTTTTCACCAAGTGTTTACGGCCGTAAACCCATGGGCCGTAAACCCATGGACCGCAAACACTTGGGCCGTAAACATATGGGCCGTAAACCCTGTTGGGCATTCATACTAAAATATTTAATTAAGTATACATGCCTGCATTCATACTAAAATCAGTGTCACAACGACAAAAACAAAAGTATTACGATTGTTGAATATCACAAGTAAGCTCGGAGATATATGGTCAGTCCTGGGAGTGGCATAGCCTGATCAACTATGCTGGTCCGAGGAGTGATTAGCATATGCCCAAGAATGGTTGTGATATGGCAACAAGTCTAAAAACTTACCAACATTACCACAATGAAATACCATAGGGGTATTTGGTGTTCCTATAATTACTTATCTGAGAACTAAAAAGGTCTTTATCAGTAGGTCAATAGTTGCTGAGTGGATACACTAAGGTTATATGCACCTAGGACGTCATAGAAATTTGCACACTTGCTTAGACAAAAATCAACGAGAACCTAAACTTCGTGGAAGAACCGTCGAAATTATGGATAGAGAGATCAAACGAACGTAACAAAGTCGCATCCCGATAGTGAAGGTTCGTTGGAATGCCAAGCGGGGACCTGAATTCACATAGGAGCGCGAAGATCAGATGAAACAGAAGTATCCACATCTCTTTTCTAATCCATGATTTGTATTCTATGTTCGAATTTCAGGACGAAATTCCCTCTAACGGGGGGATGATGTGACAACCCGAAACTTTTTCCGTTATCCTTACCTAATTTCCGTTAATAAAATTTGGGTTTTTATTTAATTCCGTCAAATTTCTTAGCTTGGGAAGGACCTTTGTGACAACCCGAAATTTCTATCTCGATCAATGGATCAATTTAATCAAAGATATACTCATTTCGCTAGCTTTTAGCACTATTTGGAGTCTATTTGAGTGTTCTAAACCCAGTACAATTAAGGTAGGAGCCTGGAAATGGGATAACATGATGCATATCAAGCAAAATCGGGCCAAACACTCCAACACATGGAGTGTGCGGCCGCACACTTGAGTGTACGGCCACACACAGGTGTGTGCGGCCGCACACCCATCCCAACCGCACACTCCCACCTATATATAGAACACTTAGTCATTTTGAACACTTTTTCCACTTCTTCAAAGCTAGAACTTGTTTTCTCTCAAGTATCATCCAAAGTTTCACTCCAATCTTCAATCAAGTAAGTGATTCCTTCTTGGTTTAGCTAATACATGACCTTAACTAGCCTTTTCCCTTGATTTGATCCATGAAAACACCTATTTGGTGTTAGATCACCAAGAACACCAAGAACACACACTACTTTTGGGGCTTTCAACTACACTTTTAAGCCTCTAAATCGAGTATACACTTGCAATACCTTGTTATAAGCTAAAGACCCTTGAATTTACACATGAAAAACGCCATTTCATATGATCTTCAAGTGTGTACGACCGCACACACCATGTGTACGGCCGCACACACCAAGTGTAGCCGCACACACCCTTTTAAGGGTCTAAAATGGCAACAAACTTCCATTCCAGCTAACCAATGGTCAAAACACCTTCCCTAGAACATTCATAAGGCTTGGAAACACGTTTTGGCACATTCCATAGGAAGTGTGCGGCCGCACACACCCTGGCCGCACACACACAAATAGTGTGTATTTTGACCATACACTCCCTTGTATAGCCATATAACCCTTATATATAATCATATATGGTTGTAACACTTAATTCTAAGTGTTTTTATGTCCCTAAGGCGTGTCCCTAACACTTTTAGTGGTTATATACATGGAATGTATTCATATATGTGTAATTATATGTTAAATAGGATTCGTTTGTGCTCAAGACTCCAATTGACACCCAACAATCCTATATCGATCTTTCATTCGAGTTACTCACTACAGGTGAGTTCATACCTCCTTAATCAATCTTTTAAATGATTTTAAATGCTTTCATGGGGGGGGGATACAAGTAGAAAACAGGAAGTTATAGAATCAATCACATGTGATTTATAACTGTGTTTTCAAACAACTGATTTCACATACTTCAAAATGTGATAAATACACTGCTTTTCGGTTATTTTTACTTTGTTATCAACAAATTACTTCTGAATTATTTTATAAACTGACATCAAGTCATTATTATTTATTGTTCAAAACTCTTAAAAGTTTTACAAAACCTCTTTCAATTTACTGTTAAAAACCATATCTATACACTTATGTTTCATGTATATATGTATTGATATGAGAGCTTTCATTCTTCCTTCAGTTCCAACACTCTTGAGTAGCAAGGGTGTATAAACCTACTTGGACATTCAATTTACATTCCAATAAACTAATATAGGTATAGTGCAGGGGATACAAATTACTATTCCTATTACAAGGAATTACACAAGAGTCAGTTCATTCATGAGTCTATACTACTATATGAAGAGATACTATTACATGTTTCCAGAGAGAAATATTATATCTATACAAAGAGAAATACTATATATATACTATACGGGACTGACCATCCTACACCTGGCTGCTAGCTACAGCGGGACCTGTTCATCGACGGATGTTCTCGGTTGTACTGTTCGGCGAGTTTCCACGCCGTGATTATCATAAGGCAAAGGGATACGATTTCAATGATTATATAATTTTCCCTATTACTTTTATTTTGTGACACATTCACATAAACGATGAGGTAGACTATATTTTTATAATAATAGTTATACAGGGAAAAATCTTCATTGATACAGAAATGCAAACCTTCAAAGCATTCGGGTCTTGGTAGAAGACTACTTTTTATACTAGTAGGAAATATGGGATTTTCTAGGGTTTTCACACTTATACTAAATGTTTCATTAAACATTTACAAGTCTTTCATAACAGCTTTTCGAATCAATGACACCATAATACTTATGAATTCACCAGCTTTATGCTGATCTACACTTTCAAAATAACTTGTATTCTCAGGTCACCAGTAGACAGGTACGATGACCAGGGTTTTGAGTAGACGGAGCACAGACAAGACTCGTCTTTATTTTGTTTACATATTTTGGTGTCTTATTACAATGAAAGAACACTCATGTATTAAAACTTTACTTTTAATGCAATGGATGATGTTGTTGCTTGTTTACTACTTTGCACTGTTATGATACTTTACATGACGTCCTCCACCCCTGAACGTTTCCGCCGTTCTTGGTTTTGGAGTGTGACAGATTGGTATCAGAGCTTTGTTTATAGTGAATTGAGTATATAAGCCCATAAAAGATATACTAACTATAAATACAATGGGATAAAATACTCTAACCAAGAGTTTATACTTTTAAATAATAAAATATTTAATTAAGTATACATGCCTGCATTCATACTAAAATCAGTGTCACAACGACAAAAACAAAAGTATTACGATTGTTGAATATCACAAGTAAGCTCGGAGATATATGGTCAGTCCTGGGAGTGGCATAGCCTGATCAACTATGCTGGTCCGAGGAGTGATTAGCATATGCCCAAGAATGGTTGTGATATGGCAACAAGTCTAAAAACTTACCAACATTACCACAATGAAATACCATAGGGGTATTTGGTGTTCCTATAATTACTTATCTGAGAACTAAAAAGGTCTTTATCAGTAGGTCAATAGTTGCTGAGTGGATACACTAAGGTTATATTAATTTCTTCTTATATCCCTTTTCTCGCGTAGATATCATGGCTGGATTCCATCCCCACAACGACCCGTACTACCCTAACCACGGCAATGCTGGATGGCTCGGAGAAAAGTTTCGTAAACCAGAAATTTGCACACTTGCTTAGACAAAAACCACGTGCACTTGATAAATCATTCACTGTAGAAATGGCAAACGGGAAAACGGAAAGTACTAACTGCACATACGTAGGTTGTACTCTAACTTTAGATAGCCATACTTTCAAGATAGACCTCATGCCGGTCCCAATTAAAAGTTTCGACGTCATTATCGGCATGGATTGGTTGAGTCTTCATCGCGCCGACATGTTGTGCTTTGAAAAATCAGTTCGTCTTAACCTTCCTAACAGCGAAACTCTAGTTATCTACGGTGACAAACCTAGTACGAACGTTCGCATCATTTCGTGCATACAAGCTCAGAAGTGCTTGCGAAAGGAATATCATGCATTCCTCGCACACATTGTCGATAAGAGTCAAGAAGTGAAAGATATTTAGAACATCCCAGAAGTACGCGAATTTCTCGACATCTTTCCAGAAGAACTTCCAGGATTACCACCACAACGCCACGTCGAGTTCAGAATCGACTTAGTGCCAAGGGCTACTCCAGTAGCCAAATCTCCATATCGTCTGGCACCGGCGGAGATGCAGGAACTTTCCAGTCAGCTTAACGAACTTCTCCAGAAGGGATTCATTAGGCCAAGCTTCTCACCATGGGGAGCACCGGTCTTGTTCGTCAAGAAGAAAGACGGATCGCTTCATATGTGCATCGACTACAGGGAACTCAACAAGCTTACCATTAAAAATCGTTATCCCTTACCCCGCATTGACGATTTATTTGATCAACTTCAAGAAGCCAACTACTTCTCGAATATAGATCTACGATCCGGGTACCACCAACTACGAGTGTTAGAGGAGGATGTTCCCAAGACAGCCTTCCGAACTCGTTATGGGCACTACGAATTCGTAGTGATGCCATTCGGATTAACTAACGCGCCCATATTATTCATTGATTTAATGAATAGGGTGTGTCGTCCTTACTTGGATCAGTTCGTCATCGTCTTCATCGATGACATACTCATCTACTCTCGTAGTAAGGAGGAACATAGTCAACATCTTCGTCAAGTCTTAGAAACATTACGATCGGAGAAGCTCTATGAGAAGTTCTCCAAGTGTGAATTTTGGATTCGAAGAGTCGAATTCTTGGGCCACGTAGTTAGTGAAGAGGGAATTCACGTGGACCCTTCCAAAATCAAGGCCATTGAGAACTGGTCAGCACCGAAGACACCTACAGAAATTCATCAATTTCTAGGTCTCGTTGGCTACTATCGCAGGTTCATTCAGAACTTCTCCCGTATTGCGAAACCTCTTACAACACTGACCCAGAAGGGCGTGGCCTTTGACTGGGAAGAGAAGCAAGAGAGAGCGTTCCAAACGCTCAAGCGAGCCTTGTGCACCGCACCAATACTATCCCTCCCCGAAGGGATAGAAGACTTCGTTGTCTATTGCGATGCTTCAAATCAAGGGCTCGGCTGTGTTCTGATGCAACGAGGTAAGGTCATCGCCTATGACTCGAGACAACTGAAGACACACGAGGTCAACTACACCACCCATGATCTTGAACTAGGAGCAGTTGTGTTTGCTCTGAAGATCTGGAGACACTACCTGTATGGTACAAAAAGTACTATCTTTACAGATCACAAAAGCCTACAACATATATTCGACCAGAAGGAGCTCAACATGAGACAACGACGGTGGGTCGAGCTACTCAGTGATTACGAATGTGAAATTCGTTATCATCCAGGTAAAGCCAACGTAGTAGCTGACGCCCTAAGTCGGAAAGAATACTCTGGTCGTAGAGTCAAATCTTTGACTCTAACTATCCATTCACACTTGTCCACGCAAATTAAGGAGGCTCAGCTCAACGCTTTGAAAACTGAAAATGTGGCGAGTGAATCCCTGAGAGGGATTGATAAGAACTTGGAAGTCAAGGGTGGCGGAGCCTTATACCTCATGGATCGGATCTGGACACCGAAACGCGGTGGCTTCAGAGACTTGGTCATGACTGAGGCACACAACACTCGTTATTCCGTCCACCCAGGTTCAGATAAGATGTATCTGGATCTTAAAAAGCTATACTGGTGGCCTAACATGAAAGCAGAGATTGCTACCTTCGTAAGTAAATGCCTTACTTGCGCCAAGGTCAAGGTCGAATACCAGAAACCCTCCGGTCTTCTACAACAACCAGAGATACCGGAATGGAAGTGGGAGCGGATCACTATGGACTTCATAACCAAGTTGCCCAAGACAACGGCTGGACTTGATACCATATGGGTCATCGTCGACAGATTGACCAAGTCCGCACACTTCCTGCTTATCAAAGAAACAGACAAGATGGAGAAGCTTACAAGAACCTACATTTGGGAGATTGTACGACTGCACGGTGTTCCCATATCTATTATCTCGGACAAAGATAGTAGATTCACTTCGAGGTTCTGGCAGTCGCTACAAAGTTCCCTAGGAACTAGGCTGGACATGAGTACAGCCTACCATCCACAGACCGACGGACAAAGTGAGAGAACTATCCAAACCTTGGAAGATATGTTGCGAGCCTATGTGATCGACTTTGGGAAAGCATGGGATACTCATTTACCCCTTGTTGAATTTTCCTACAACAACAGTTATCACACGAGCATAAAGGCTGCTCCATTCGAAGCCCTCTATGGCCCGAAAGTGCAGATCCCCTCTGTGCTGGGCTGAGGTGGGTGATACCCAGTTAGCTAAAGGACGAGTTCCTGAAAGGACTCTCACCGTTCGGAGATCATTCGGGAAACAACAGAGAAGATCGTTCAGATTCGTGAACGATTGAAAGCCTCTAGAGACCGACAGAAAAGCTACGCTGATAAACGAAGGAAACCGTTGGAATTCCAGGTGGGAGACCGTGTTCTATTAAAGGTCTCACCCTGGAAGGGCTTGATACGCTTTGGAAAGCGTGGAAAGCTAAATCCAAGGTACATAGGGCCTTTCGAGATTCTCGCTAAAATCGGTCCTGTAGCTTACAAACTTAACTTACCACGCGAACTCAGTAACGTACATTCTACTTTCCACGTCTCCAACTTGAAAAAGTGTCTGTCCGACGAGACTCTTGTAATCCCACTCGACGAAATCGAGATCAACGAGAGCCTCAACTTCGTGGAAGAACCTGTAGAGATCATGGACCGAGAGGTCAAGCAAACAAAGCAAAGCCGTATCCCGATAGTGAAGGTTCGCTGGAACGCCAAGCGAGGACCTGAATTCACTTGGGTGCGAGAGGATCAGATGAAACTGAAATATCCTCATCTTTTTGCTTAGTCATTTGTAACTACTTAATTGCTTAAACTCTAATTTCGGGACGAAATTCCTTCTAACAGGGGGATGACGTGACAACCCAAAATTTCTATCTCGATCAATGGATCAATTTAATCAAAGATAGACTCATTTCGCTAGCTTTTAGCACTATTTGGAGTCTATTTGAGTGTTCTAAACCTAGTACAATTAAGGTAGGAGCCTAGAAATGGGATAACACGATGCATATCAAGCAAAATCGGGCCAAACACTCCAACACATGGAGTGTGCGGCCGCACACTTGAGTGTACGGCCACACACAGGTGTGTGCGGCCGCACACCCATCCCAACCGCACACTCCCACCTATATATAGAACACTTATTCATTTTGAACACTTTTTCCACTTCTTCAAAGCTAGAACTCGTTTTCTCTCAAGTATCATCCAAAGTTTCACTCCAATCTTCAATCAAGTGAGTGATTCCTTCTTGGTTTAGCTAATACATGACCTTAACTAGCCTTTTCCCTTGATTTGATCCATGAAAACACCTATTTGGTGTTAGATCACCAAGAACACACACTACTTTTGGGGCTTTTAACTACACTTTTAAGCCTCTAAATCGAGTATACACTTGCAATAGCTTGTTATAAGCTAAAGACCCTTGAATTTACACATGAAAAATGCCATTTCATATGATCTTCAAGTGTGTACGACCGCACACACCATGTGTACGGCCGCACACACCAAGTGTAGCTGCACACACCCTTTTAAGGGTCTAAAATGGCAACAAACTTCCATTCCAGCTAACCAATGGTCAAAACACCTTCCCTAGAACATTCCTAAGGCTTGGAAACACGTTTTGGCACATTCCATAGGGAGTGTGTGGCCGCACACACCCTGGCCGCACACCCTAGCCGCACACACACAAATAGTGTGTATTTTGACCATACACTCCCTTGTATAGCCATATAACCCTTATATACAATCATATATGGTTGGAACACTTAATTCTAAGTGTTTTTATGTCCCTAAGGCGTGTCCCTAACACTTTTAGTGGTTATATACATGGAATGTATTCATATATGTGTAGTTATATGTTAAATAGGATTCGTTTATGCTCAAGACTCCAATTGACACCCAACAATCCTATATCGATCTTTCATTCGAGTTACTCACTACAGGTGAGTTCATACCCCCTTAATCAATCTTTTAAATGATTTTAAACGCTTTC
The DNA here is from genome assembly GCF_052849685.1 of Lactuca virosa. NCBI lineage: Eukaryota > Viridiplantae > Streptophyta > Magnoliopsida > Asterales > Asteraceae > Lactuca > Lactuca virosa. Next base: position 260,283,472 of record NC_136434.1, read on the forward strand.
ATGGGGGGGAATACAAGTAGAAAACAGGAAGTTATAGAATCAATCACATGTGATTTGTAACTGTGTTTTCAAACAACTGATTTCACATACTTCAAAATGTGATAAATACAATGCTTTTCGGTTATTTTTACTTTGTTATCAACAAATTACTTCTGAGTTATTTTATAAACTGACATCAAGTCATTATTATTTATTGTTCAAAACTCTTAAATGTTTTACAAAACCTCTTTCAATTTACTGTTAAAAACCATATCTATACACTTATGTTTCATGTATATATGCATTGATATGAGTGCTTTCATTCTTCCTTCAGTTCCAACACTCTTGAGTAGCAAGGGTGTATAAACCTACTTGGACATTCAATTTACATTCCAGTAAACTATTATAGGTATAGTTTAGGGGATACAAATTACTATTCCTATTACAAGGAATTACACAAGAGTTAGTTCATTCATGAGTCTATACTACTATATGAAGAGATACTATTACATGTTTCCAGAGAGAAATAATATATCTATACAGAGAGAAATACTATACATATACTATACGGGACTGACCATCCTACACCTGGCTGCTAGCTACAGCGGGACCTGTTCATCGACAGATGTTCTCGGTTGTACTGTTCGGCGAGTTTCCACGTCGTGATTATCCTAAGGCAAAAGGATACGATTTCAATGATTATATAATTTTCCCTATTACTCTTATTTTGTGACACATTCACATAAACGATGAGGTAGACTATATTTTTATAATAATAATTGTACAGGGAAAAATCTTCATTGATACAGAAATGCAAACCTTCAAAGCATTCGGGTTTTGGTAGAAGACTACTTTTTATACTAGTAGGAAATATGGGATTTTCTAGGGTTTTCACACTTATACTAAATGTTTCATTAAACATTTACAAGTCTTTCATAACAGCTTTTCGAATCAATGACACCATAATACTTATGAATTCACCAGCTTTATGCTGATCTACACTTTCAAAATAACTTGTATTCTCAGGTCACCAGTAGACAGGTACGATGACCAGGGTTTTGAGAAGACGGAGCACAGACAAGACTCGTCTTTATTTTGTTTACATATTTTGGTGTCTTATTACAATGAAAGAACACTCATGTATTAAAACTTTACTTTTAATGCAATGGATGATGTTGTTGCTTGTTTACTACTTTGCACTGTTATGATACTTTACATGACGTCCTCCACCCCCGAACGTTTCCGCCGTTCTTGGTTTTGGGGTGTGACAACCTTACGTTTTAAATAAATCAATTCGGAATATTCTAAGCTTAGTACAATCAAAGTTTGGGTCCAAGAATGAGCTTTTCCAAGTCAAAGCATAGCATGCGAGCCAAACAACCCTTCGAGAGGAGTTTACGACCGCAAACTCAGTTTACGACCGTAAACTCTGTTTACGACGGTAAACCCTGTTCGCGGCCGTAAACCCTCCACCCCACCCCTTGGCCGTAAACTCACCCCTATATAAGGGATGAGTGGCCTTCATTTCTCACTTTACACATCTCAGGAGCTTTCTCTCTCTACTCTCTCTCTCTCTACTCTCTCTCTCTCTACAAACTTCGAATTTGCTCAAGGATCCTCAAGAATGCAAGTGATTCTTCACTTTGATTGTGTTTCTATCCTTATTCTAGTGATGAATCCATGTCTTATCTCCTAAATTTCATCATTTTCTGGATTTTCTCTCTCACCAAGAACACCAAGAACACACACTAGTTCTTGGTGGCTAAAAACCTCATTCCAAGCTTCTTAACAGCAAGTAACTACCATTTGTACTTGATATCTACTAGAAACCATCGATTTTCGCGTAAAAATCGACCTGAAACGCATGAACTGAGTGTTTACGGCCGTACACCCTTCAATGGCCGTAAACTCCATTTTTGGTCGATTATTGACCTTTAAACGCTTCCTTGAGCTGGGCACGAGGCTTAGGACACTTCCAGAAGGCTAGAAAGGACCTTGAAACACCGAAAATCGCACTTTTCACCAAGTGTTTACGACCGTAAACCCATGGGCCGTAAACCCATGGACCGCAAACACTTGGGCCGTAAACATATGGGTCGTAAACCCTGTTGGGCCGCAAACCCTTGAGCGTACACTCCTTTTACGACCGCAAACTCCCCATTTTCAAATCACATGCGATTCTAACACTTAGTTTTAAGTGTTTCCTAGTCCCTAAGGTGGTTCTTTCCATAACAACTAGTGTTATGCCCTCACCTAATGCATATATGTACTTTTACATGCTAAATAGGATCCGTTTGTGCCCGAGGCTTCATTTGACATACAGCAATTCCTACCAACTTACACTCGAATCCCACGTCAAACTGTGAGTTCATACCCCTACGTTTTTTCTGAGTTTTTCATGTTTTCAGGGGGGAATACTAGCAAAAGTACAAGGAAACTTGTGCTCAAAGTATATTATTTTGTATAAAATAATTATATGTTCAGTATGCTTTTAACACAGAAAACAGTTTTACCAAACGATTAAGAAATCAACTCGTAGAAACAGTTTCCAAAACTAAAGCAATGAACTTGTGAATCTTATCATAAAATGTGATATTTTATAAAGGATTCATACAAAACATAAACAGGATTTTCGGTATTATTACATGCAAATTGTTAGTCTAAAGTTGGAGACACGTCCTTGGTAACACTCCCACCGGATTCGAGAGTGTAGGACTAGCACTTGTAACCAGAATCTCTTGTAGGGAGAGCGTGACTATTGTGTATAGATCTATACGGGACTGACTATCCCGCACCTTGCTGCTAGCTACAGTGGGACTGTCAGGTCTACGGGTGACAAAGTCATAAAAAGATACCGGCCCCGTTACGTGTCGTATCAAGTCTAAGTACGGTTATGACACTCGCAACCTAGATAACAAAATTTACTTTTGTAATAATGAAACAAGTGAACTAACCTCAAAGTAATAACCGATCTGATTACTAGAGGGTATTAATAATACCCTTAGGACTTAGTTCACCACTTATTTATTAGTTTTATTTATGTAATAAGGCTAATACATCTCACTGAGAGAAAACAGGGTTTTTCAAGGAAACTACATCTAACGATACAAGTATGGTAGATACTTGTATACCTCAGAAAAGAACAGATAACCAACTGTCAACTTTTAAGGAAAATATAGGATTTTCCTGGGATAACACAACCTTTCATAAACGAACTGTTTAACATACAACGAATGGATAATCAAACATCTTTCATAAGAAAATATAGGATTTTCTTGGGAAACACTTTTCAAAGGATCAAAGAAACATTTCTTTCACCAGAACTAAACGCTTATGAACTCACCAGCTTTATGCTGATATTTTAAAACTGCTTGTATTCTCAGGGCAACAATAGACAGGTACTCTTGCCAACTTTTGGAGAAGACGAAGCATTTTGGAGTCACGTCTTTCACTTTTGTTATATACTGATGTGAACAAACTATGTTTTCAAACAATGTAAATATTCATATTATAATGTAATGGTTGTGTTTACTGTGATTGCTATAATACGATTGTTGTGATACTACGCATGACGTCACCCGCCCCCGGACGTTTCCGCCGTCCGTTCCGACGGTTCGGGGGTGTGATAACATACAATTTCAATAAACATTCATGACATAGTTTTGTTTATTAATAAGACTATAGTTCATTATTTTCAGAGTACAGTTCACTATTCGGAATACAGTAATTACACACATTTTGGTCTTAAGGTCTAATACTACATTTCATTCATTAAAGAAAATATTGGATTTTCTGGAAGTAGACCATGACATTTTCAAAGATCAAAGATAAGCTTTCCATCTCAAATACATACTTATGAACTCACCAACTTAAATGTTGATACACTTTCAAAACCACTTGTATTCTCAAGGAACCGGTAGACAGGTACACCCGCAGGTTTTCAGAAGACAGAGCTTTTACAGTCACCTCTTTTATACTTTTGTTATACACTTTTGATGTCATACAAACTATGTATTGAACAAATGTAAATACTATATTTATCAATATAATGGTTTTGTTTGCTTTGATTACTATTATGCAATTGTTGTGATACTGTACATGACGTCCTCCACCCCCTAACGTTTCCGCCGTTCCGGTTTGGGGGTGTGACAGATTGGTATCAGAGCATTGTTTATAACTAAGTATATCAAACCTTACAAGATATACAATTATAAACACAATGGGGCCGAAGTGCTCTGAGTAAAAGTATACTTTTAAAATATAAGTATTTTATATGAAGTATACAAACCTACATACATACCAGAAACAGTATCACGGAAATAATTATACAAAAGTATTTAGATGTTGGAAACTGTAGTTAAACCTAGACAATTATGTAATCATATCTGGGATAAATATAGCCTGATCAACTATATTTATTTGAGATACGACCAACATGTGTTTGGGAGTGATATTGGTGTTGCAACAAGTCTAAAACTTACCAACAATACATACAAGAGAAACCCTAGAACCAAATATGAAATTAAAATACTATAGGAGTATTTTATAATCCTACAACACTAGAACAAGAACATTTAGACCTTGATAGCTATACAAATTCTTTACAAGTGTTCCTATAAGTAAAGTTGACGATTGTTTACTTATATTAGTAGACTTCCACTGTAAATCGCTCAATAGAACACTATAACAGTCATGATAAGATATATCTTGTTCATTATCACCTGACTCATAACCACTATAGAGGACTTATCATCATTTTTCTCTTAAATCATTATAGAGAAACATGTCTCCAAAGAAGTCCAACAGGAAGAAAAACAACCCGTCAACGAACCCACCACCGCTACCACCTCCTCAGTACGACCCTCCTGTCTTCCAAGCAGCAGTAACCGCCGCAGTGGCAGCCGCCATGACTCATATTCACGCAAGTGGTACTAGTGGGGCGGGTAGTGGTGCCAACCCTTCTAACCAAGGAGATAGTCACGGACACCCAAGAGAGTGTTCCTAAAAGGATTTCATGAATGCTAAACCTAAGTCCTTCGATGGCACTGGAGGTGTCATTGCTTTAACACGTTGGTTCGAGAAGACCGAATCAATATTCGAAATCTGTGAGTGACCCGAATCTAGCAAGCTGAAATTTGCAGCATGCACTTTCACTGACAGAGCCCTCACTTGGTGGAACAACCAATTCAAGTCACTGACTCTCCCAATAGCCAACGCTATGAGTTGGGATGAATTGAAGGAACTAATGCTAGCGGAATACTGCCCCAGGGGCGAGATGCAAAAACTAGAGCAGGAACTCTGGAGACTGAAGATGAAGGACTCTGATATCGCTGCTTACACTGTCAGATTCAATGACCTGGCTCTTTTATGTCCCAAGATGATCACCCCGGAGAGTAAGAAGGTAGAGAGATACATATGGGGATTGACTCCCCCAACTCAAGGGAAAGTCATAGCTGCTAATCCACTTACTTTCGATAGTGCCAAGCGTCTGGCACCTACACTAGTGGATCACAGAGATCGCCAGGACTCCGTAACAGCCATTCCTGAACAGCCCAAAGAGAGTGGCAGCAAGAAGAAATTCTGGAACAAAAGAAAGGGCCAATCTTCACAGGAGCCCTCAAAGAAACAGCAAACAGTGGCAGTCCACGCTGCTACCATTCCTGCTGTTGTTCCTGCTGCACCAGCACCTCCCAGCCGATATGCTAGAAACCTTCCACTGTGCAACAAATGCAACTTCTACCACCACGGGCCTTATCGGGAAATGCAATGCGCTAACTGTAACAAGAAGGGGCATATTGCCCGTTTCTGTAAGACACCAGCACGGCCTAATGCTCAGACCACCGGAGCTAGAGTAGGCCAGGCCTGCTATGGGTGTGGTGAAACAGGGTACTACAAGAGAGATTGCCCAAAGGCAAGAAATGCAAGCAATACATGAAGAGCGATTGCCATGGGTCAGGAGGAGGCAGTAGCGGATCCCACCGTAGTCACAGGTACGTTCCTCCTCGATAACTCTTATGCATGCATACTCTTTGATAGTGGTGCAGAGAGGAGTTTCGTTAGTCATAAATTCAAACACTTACTCAAACACAAACCACAAACACTAAACGAAACATTCACTGTCGAGATGGCTAACGGGAAGAAAGAGAGCACTAACGACATATTCATAGGATGTACCCTCACTCTATATGACTATTCATTCCCAATCGACCTTATGCCGGTCCCCATAAAAAGCTTCGATGTCATCATAGGCATGGACTGGTTAAGTCCTCATCATGCTGATATTCTATGCTATGAAAAAGCCATTCACCTTAACCTACCAAATGGCGAAGCCCTCGTTATTTACGGCGACAAACCCAGTACGAACCTTCGCATCATTTCTTGCATCAAAGCCCAAAAATACCTACGAAAAGAGTGTCACGCATTCCTAGCCCATGTTGTTAACGAAAAACAAGAAGTAAAAGACCTCGAGAGCATTCCCGAAGTTTGTAACTTTCCTGACATCTTTCCCGAAGATCTTCCAGGAGTTCCTCCTAAACGCCAAGTCAAATTCCGAATCGAATTGATTCCTAGAGCTACCCCCGTAGCCAAATCCCCGTATCACCTAACACCGACAGAGTTGCAAGAATTATCCAGTCAATTAAACGAACTGCTCAGTAAGGGATTCATTCGACCAAGCTTCTCACCCTAGGGAGCACCAGTCCTATTTGCTAAGAAGATGGATGGATCTTTCCTAATGTGCATAGATTACCGAGAACTGAACAAGCTTACCATTAAGAATCGATACCGTCTTCCACGAATAGAAGACCTCTTCCATCAACTCCAAGGAGCCAGTTACTTTTCAAAGATTGACCTAAGATCGGGGAATCACCAATTGCGAGTCCATGAGAATGATGTTCCCAAAACAGCATTTCGAACTCGATATGGTCACTACTAGTTTGTAGTAATGCCCTTTGGTGTAACAAATGCACCCGCGATATTCATGGATCTAATAAATCGGGTGTGCCGTCCCTTCCTAGAAAAATTTGTGATTGTGTTCATAAATGATATACTCATCTACTCACAAATTTAGGAAGATCATAGCCAACATCTGAGACAAGTCTTAGAAACATTAAGGGCGGAAAAACTTTATGATAAATTCTCAAAGTGCGAGTTTTGGATTAGGAAATTAAAATTCCTTGGTCACGTAGTCAGCAAAGAAGGAATACACGTGGACCCATCCAAAATAAAGGCAATCGAGAACTAGTCAACACCCAGAACGCCAACAGAGATCTGCCAATTTTTAGGACTGGCTGGCTACTAACACAGATTCATACAAAACTTCTCCAGAATTGCTAAACCTCTTACTGCCCTGACTCATAAGGGTGTAGCTTTTATTTGGGGAGAAAAACAAGACTCTGTATTCCAAACACTAAAGCAATCCCTGTGCAGCGCACCTATCTTGTCTCTTCCAGAGTGGAAGTGGGAGCGGATTACACTGGATTTCATAAACAAGTTACCCAAGACCAAAGATGGGCATGACACTCTTTGGGTAATCGTCGATAGATTAACCAAATCCGCTCACTTCCTACCAATAAAGGAAACAGACAAGATGGAGAAACTGGCCAAAACTTACATTAGAGAGATTGTGCGACTGCATGGTGTGCCCATGTCTATTATCTCGGTTAGAGATAGTAGATTCACCTCGCGATTCTGGCAGTCATTTTAGAAATCTCTGGGAACTAGGTTGGACATGAGTACAACCTATCAAGCTCAAACCGACGGGCAGAGTGAAAGAACCATTCAAACACTAGAAGATATGCTGAGAGCTTGTGTGATCGACTTTGGTAAAGCATGGGATACCCATTTGCCACTTGTCAAGTTTTCATACAATAATCGCTACCACTCTAGCATCAAGGCTGCCCCGTTCGAAGCCCTCTATGGCCGTAAGTGCAGATCCCCTCTTTGTTGTGCTGAAGTGGGTGACACACAACTAGCTAAAGGGAAAGTCCCTGATAGCACTCTCACTGGCCCGAAAATCATACGAGAATCCACAGAAAAGATCTTTCAAATCCGAGAACGACTGAAAGCCTCTAGGGATAGACAAAAGAGCTACGCAGACAAGAGACGAAAACCTTTGGAATTCCAGGTTGGTGACCGCGTTCTGTTCAAAGTCTCACCCTGGAAGGGCATGATAGGCTTCGAAAAGCGTGGAAAGCTAAATCCAAGGTACATCGGGCCATTTGAGATTCTCGCTAGAATCGGCCCAGTTGCTTACAAACTCCGTCTACCACAAGAACTTAACAACGTACACTCTGTCTTCCATATGTCAAACCTAAAGAAGTGTCTATCCGACGAGACTCTTGTGATTCCACTCGATGAAATCGAGATAAACGAGAGTCTTAACTTTGTGGAAGAACCAGTAGAAATCATGGAGAGGGAAGTCAAACGAACGAAACAAATTCGCATACCAATAGTGAAGGTTCGTTGGAATGCCAAGCGGGGACCTGAATTCACTTGGGAGCGAGATGATCAAATGAAACAAAAGTACCCACACCTTTTCCCTAGTCCATGATGTACTCATTGTAGAAAGAATTTCTGGACGAAATTCCCTCTAACGGGGGGATAATGTAACAACCTGTTATTTTTCAAGTCAATAAAAGTCAAACTCTTTAAATAAAAATTTGAATTATGTTTATTTTATTATGATCTTAAGGATTAAATATGGTTTAAATTATATAAATGATGTTTTTATATAAGTATTTGGGATAAAATACACTTAAAAATCAAAGTTTTTCCCTTGGTACCGAGAACCCTCGGACCGAAAACCTCTTTTCGATCGAGAACCCTCGGACTGCAAACCCTTTTCGGCCGAGAACCTCTCTCCGGCCAAAAACCCAACTGATATATATATTTTTCCCCGAAAAATAAGTCATTTTCTCACTTTTTCACTAAAAAACACACCCATTTTGCTCTCAAAAACCATACAAGAACCTTCAAACCTTCAAGCAAAATCCTTCAAATCTTCATATTTGTCACCAAGAACACCATGAACAATCTTCAAATCTTCAAGCCGACCGAAAACTCCCAGGACCGAGAACACGTTTCTGACCGAGAACACCTTAAGACCGAGAACCTGGTTCTCGGTTGAGGTTTTAGGACCGAAATCAAGGATTTCGGTGAAGGCTAGGCCGAAAACCCTTATCATTACTCCAAAGAATTCTCGGTAATTATTCTTTACATAAATTAAGTGTTGTCTAACACTTTAATTGATTATTTCACTAATTTCAATACGATTACGTGTTTAAATATTATTAGGATACCGTTATTTCCACGTACGATAGCCGAAGATCATCTCTACAGTTTCGATATTCAGACTCTAATACGCACTAGAGGTGAGTTCATACCGCTACGTTTTCACTACTTTTTTTCAATGTTTTAGCGGGGGGGATACAAGATAAGCACAAGGACTTTTGTGTTATCATGCAAACGATTTCAAACCAATTTATCGCTACATTCATCCAAAATATATATTTTATATATTTTAACCCTTTTTATACCATGTTGAGCAAAAAGGGGGATTTCATTCAAAACACTTATTACAGCTTTATACACACTGATAAATTGAAAAGGTTTTCAGTTCATTACAAAATCATACATTCAAACCATAATAGGTATAGTTTGTGAACTGCTACACTATTTTACAAGAACATACATTTAAACTATAATCGGTATAGTTTGAGAACCACTACACCATTGTACAAGACCAATAACATTATACAGAAACAAATTTATAAACTATATTAGGTATAGTTTGTGGAACACAACACTGTTTCACTATTTCAAGGATACACTACTAAATAATTATTTAAGTATAATTATTTTACATTACAAGGTACACTATTACAAGGTAATACATACAGTTTCAATTACAAGAGAACACTACTACACTACACGTAAACTAGTTAATACAGGGTTGTGAGGCACTAATTCATTGTACCCATCTGGGTACAAGGCTAAATCCTATAAATTATAACCAGAGTCTCCTGGAGGGAGAGCGTGAATTTGTGTATTGATCTATACGGGGCCGACAATCCTGCACCTTAACTGTTAGCTACAGTTAGGCCGGCAGGCATGGGGTGACAAATGTCATAACATTCCGACGCCGGAAGAAAGTCGTAGAGGTCACTAGGTCATATCAAGCATGGTTATATGAAACTCACAACAGTATCAAGTAAAACATTTGTTTACGAGATTAACACTACTTCAAAGGTTTTATTTTAATTAATAAAACTATAGTACATTACATTACACTACAGCTGGTGGATTCCAGGAACTCATACAGAAGGTTTTATTTTAAATAATGAAATTACCGTACACTATTTTTACATTACAATTGGGGGATTTCCAGGCATTCATACAATAAGGTTTTCATATATACACTACTACATATGCTACTATAGTACACTACTTTTCTAGTACTAGAGTACACACCAGTACGACATACAATTTCGATAAACATTCATGACATAGTTTTATTTATTAATAAGACTACAGTTCATTATTTTCAGAGTACAGTTCACTATTCAGAATACAGTAATTACGTACATTTTGGTCTTAAGGTCTAAGACTACATTTCATTCATTAAAGAAAATATTGGATTTTCTGGAAGTATACCATAACATTTTCAAAGATCAAAGACAAGCTTTCCATCTCAAATACATACTTATGAACTCACCAACTTAAATGTTGATACACTTTCAAAACCACTTGTATTCTCAAGGAACCGGTAGACAGGTACACCCGCAGGTTTTCAGAAGACGGAGCTTTTAGAGTCACGTCTTTTATACTTTTGTTATACACTTTTGATGTCATACAAACTATGTATTGAACAAATGTAAATACTATATTTTATCAATGTAATGGTTGTCTTTTTTGATTACTATTATGCAATTTTTGTGATACTGTACATGATGTCCTCCACACCCGAACGTTTCTACCGTTCCGGTTTGTGGGTGTGATAATTACAAGGAGCAGTTTGGTTTTCCAAGATTGATCTCTGATCAGGATACAACCAGCTACGAGTTAAAGAAGAAGATATATCCAAGACGAAATTCAGGACCAGATATGGACATTATTAATTTGTTGTAATGACATTCGATCTTACAAATGTACCGACCGTATTTATGGGTCTGATGAGCCATATATGCAGACCTATGCTTGAAAAATTAGTAATTGTGTTCATAGATGTCACACCCCCAAACCAAGGATGGCGGAAACGTCCGGGGGTGGAGGACTTCATGTATAGTATCATAACAACAATTGTAATAGTAATTCAAGCAAACACAACCAACATATATATAATTGAAAAAAATTACATCATTGTATGAATTACATGTTTACGAATCAATTACAATATGTTGATAAAATATGAAATAGTAGACGCCTTAGCGTCCCATCCTCAAAAGCACTTGATTACCTGTTTAATGATTTCCTGAGAATACAAGTTGTTTGAAAAAGTGTCAACACAAAGGTTGGTGAGTTCATAAGCTTTTCGTTTGTAAAAGTAGTATTTGTGTTAGAAAAATCCAATATTTTCCTTAATGTGTAAATGTAGTCTTAAAACCCAAAGACCGAAATGTACAAGTAATTTATCATATTTATAGTAAAACAATGCAAGTTTAAATCGACATAAACTCGTTAAATTTTAATGAAGTCCCCATAAATTCCAATGTTTGTTAATACTTTATGTGAGTTTATTATAACCATACTATGACCAAGGTTGCCTAAACGACGTTCTTCAGGCGTCGGAAATGTTATGATAACTCACATAAAGTTTACAAATGGATTTGGTCATATAAAATATAAAGAATAACAAGTGATTATAATCAAAGTACAATCGATACATTCAAACATTAAATAAACTATTTTGAATATAGTTTGCATACATTACCACGTACTACCCTTGGTTGATAAACTATAATAGGTATAGTTTATGATACATTACATAACACATACATTTAAAAAGGGTACATTTATACAAAGTCAACAAGTCAAACCGGTCAACTCCAATAACCCTTGTATGTTAGGGTTTACGTTATGTAATCACTGTACAATTCGCTATTTTAATGAGAAAACATCATTTCGAAAATTCATGTGTTTGATTTTCCTTAGCCTTAACAGTGCTAAACAACGAACCAAAGCGATAAAACACTATTGCACAATCATCGGGATTGTGTAGGACACTAAATCATGGCTTAACGGGGTTTACGGACCTTGCGTTTCAAAGCCAAACACTCAAAAAGGTCTCAAAAGAACTCTCTCTCAATCTCTTTCACTCAATCTCCCTCTATTAGAAATCTCTCCCAAATCTCTCTCAAAAGTTCCTTTAACTTTTTGTAATCATTCGGGTCATCACGACCCTTAACCGGGTCAAAAACCACTTGAAACGGGGTAAAAACGGGTAAAATAGCCTTAAGGACCCAAAACCGAAGCTTCAGGACCGAAGCCTCTCATCCGAAGTGCTCAGGACCGAAGCCTCGGACAGAAGCCTCAGGACCGAAGCCTCAGGTCCGAAGCCTCAGGTCCGAACCTCGGCCCAGGACCGAGCAACTTCGCAGATTCAGCTTTTTCTCCCGGTTTTCGACTACGACTTCGTTTTAACTCCGTTTTTCATTATTTTAACGTGGGATTTTCACCCAAAACTTTATTTTATAAACTAAGGCCCCAAAATATATAAATCTCCAGGGTTTTTATAAAATATATTAAAAAAATTAGTGGTTGAACTAATTATTGAGGGAATAATTGCTTTTCCTTAATTTATGGCAAAAGCAAACCACCACCACCTCACTCTATGATTAGCCACTCTTTCCCACTACCCCTTGTCTCCTTAGTGGACCTTTACACCCAATTTCCAGCTCTTCCCACGTTCTCAGAGCTGGAGGATTGATCCTCTCTCCTCATTCTCCATAAAATTCATTCATTCTACACTTAGCAACCAAGAACACTCTCCAAAATTCTCTCATATTTTCTCTCAACTTCAAGAACTTCAAGGCTTTCTCCAGGGATTTCTTTCTTCAATTAGTAAGTATCTTCATCATTCACATAATTATTAAACTCCATTCTACTCAAATCATTGATATCTTACACAAGTTCCATCTTATTCGGTGTTAGATTCTCGAATCATCAAGACATCTTCTTAGTGTTCTTGGGTTGAACACTTCCTCTCTCTCACTTTCATCTACTGAAACCACATAAGGTGAGTTCATACCTCTACATTTACATGTTTTTCTTAAGTTTTAAGGGGGGAATACAAGTAAAATCATCAAGAACACAATTAAACTTTTTCTAACAGATTACATCAGAAAAGATGGGCTTTAATTACGGACTGTTTTGGTCAACTTAAATATTTTAGTTTTCAAAACTGTTCCAGGTGCAAGTAGTTCAAACTCTTAGCTTTAAAATGGCTACTTGCACATCTCCATATGATTTTTCTACAATTTATGGTGATTTTTACAAAACTGCCTGTCATTTCAGAGGCAAACCCGGACCAGTCTGTGATTATGAACATTTTCACCTCTGTTAGAGATCACTAAAAATCATGATAAAATTTACGAACAAACTAGACTCATATTCCAAACTCTCAAAATTTGCAGATTTGGATTTAGAGCTTTGATGATTTTTCTATAAATTTTCTAAAAACAGTAACAGAAACTGTTTTCAACAAAAAGTTGCTGTCAATTTCATTTCACCTTGTAACATGTTGAGCAAGGTGTATATCTTTATATGATTATATGTTATTGCAATATATGTCATTTTATCTTAATATATGGACACACATCAGTTTACAAATGGATTTGGACATATTGAATATAAAGAATAACAAGTGATTATAATCAAAGTACAACCGATATATTCAAACATTTAATAAACTATTTTAAATATAGTTTGCATACATTACTACGTACTACCCTTGGTTGATAAACTATAATAGGTATAGTTTATGATACATTACATAACACATACATTTAAAAATGGTACATTTATACAAAGGATATTTTCATTAAGCAAGGTGCGGCCATACGGTACCAAGTTTTCATAACACGTATTTCCGTTAACGATACATTCAAACATTTAATAAACTATTTTAAATATAGTTTGCATACATTACTACGTACTACCCTTGGTTGATAAACTATAATAGGTATAGTTTATGATACATTACATAACACATACATTTAAAAATGGTACATTTATACAAAGGATATTTTCATTAAGCAAGGTACGGTCATACGGTACCAAGTTTTAATAACACGTATTTCCGTTAACGATACATTCAAACATTTAATAAACTATTTTAAATATAGTTTGCATACATTACTACGTACTACCCTTGGTTGATAAACTATAATAGGTATAGTTTATGATACATTACATAGCACATACATTAAAAAAGGGTACATTTATACAAAGGATATTTTCATTAAGTAAGGTACGGCCATACGGTACCAAGTTTTCATAACACGTAATTCCGTTAATTACTTTGTGAGACATTTACTTCAAATTACCATTAAGTCCTGTATTGTAACCAGAGTCTCCTTGAGGGAGAGCGTGATACTTGTGTATAGATCTATATTGGGTTTGACAAACCCACACCTAAGCTGCATGCAACAGCTAGACCGGCAGGTCTGGGGTGACAAATGTCATAACATTTCCGACGCCTGAAGAACGTCGTTTCAGGCCAACTAGGTCATAGCATGGTTATAATAACTCACATAAAGTATTAATAAACATTGGAATTTACGGGAACTTCATTAAAATTTAACGAGTTTATGTCGATTTAAACTTGCATTGTTTTACTATAAATATGACAAATTACTTGTACATTTCGGTCTTTGGGTTTTAAGACTACATTTACACATTAAGGAAAATATTGGATTTTCTAACACAAATACTACTTTCACAAACGAAAGGCTTTTAATAATACCAAACAAAAGCTTATGAACTCACCAACCTTTGTGTTGACACTTTTTCAAACAACTTGTATTCTCAGGAAATCATTAAACAGGTAATCAAGTGCTTTTGAGGATGGGACGCTAAGGCGTCTACTATTTCATATTTTGTCAACATATTATAATTGATTCGTAAACATGTAATCCATACAATGATGTAACTTTTTCAATTATATATATGTTGGTTGTGTTTGCTTGAATTACTATTACAATTGTTGTTATGATACTATACATGAAGTCCTCCACCCCCGGACGTTTCCGCCATCCTTGGTTTGGGGGTGTGACAGATTGGTATCAACCTAACTACACCCTACAGAGAATACTTTAAGAATCGAATCTAAACAGCTAAAAATACTATAGGAGTATTTGGTGATACTATAACCAACTTATGTGAAAACTAAAGACCTCTATTAGTAGGCCTATGATAACTGAGTGCATACGCCAAGGTTATACATAATTAAAGATATTATAGACTCAGAATCTATGACTATTACTCTACTTCCTGTTCCTTGTTTGGTTGTGGACTTAGAGTAGAGTCATTTATTCGAAAGTCTATTCTATCTCAAATTATGTATAACTGATATGCACTACGTGATTATAGACGTAACTAATAAGGATCACCCCTATAAGTAATTATAGGATTAGGCGTCTATTAATTATCTCTTCTACCCCTATTCTCGCAGGAGCAACATGATGTGTAAATTTTAACGCCCGTACAAAACCTACTTCTACCCACTACCATAACTCCATCTCCAAGACGTTAACAGAAACACCAATAATAGTTCACTAAAGTGCGAAAATATACATGTGTATATAAATGGTAAGGATATTTACTAAAAGGTTTATCAATGAAATATGCATGCATTTTATTTCATTGAATCTCACTACTTGGTATTACAAACAATTTACAACTGGTAACTCTAAGATTCTTTAGGTGTACCTCGAAGTTATGTGTAATTAAGGAATGATTGACCTAGAAATGGTGAATCCGCCTTAGGACCTGTTCCTTGTTTGGTTGTGGACTTAGGGTAGACTCATTAGGATCAACAGTCTAATAAAATTTTAATTACACATAACTGGGGGCATGTCAAGAGAATCTTAGGAGTGGATCAGACATGGAACAAATCACAAGATTATAATCAAGTTATTCCTACTAAATTCATAAGTCTATTTATATAGACCTCTGGTATAGAGTCGTCGGCGTAGTCCTATCGGCAATCTAAAATATGGCTAAATACATAATACAAACTATAATACCCAAATTATACAAAATTTTCTGCATTAAAAATCAATAGACAAATACATAAAATGAAACAAAAAAAAAAGAGTATCAAACTATCAAGAGAAAAACACATACAAGGTAGATTAAAATCCACTAATGATAACAAAATGGCTAAGGATTGTTAAGTCCTCTCTTCTTATAAATAGCTTTGAAGCAAGCTTGGCTAGCTTCTTTGTTCTTTCTGTCAATTCCGGACCAGTCTGTGATTATGAACATTTTCACCTCTGTTAGAGATCACTAAAAATCATGATAAAATTTACGAACAAACTAGACTCATATTCCAAACTCTCAAAATTTGCGGATTTGGATTTAGAGCTTTGATGATTTTTCTATAAATTTTCTAAAAACAGTAATAGAAACTGTTTTCAACAAAAAGTTGCTGTCAATTTCATTTCACCTTGTAACATATTGAGCAAGGTGTATATCTTTATATGATTATATGTTATTGCAATATATGTCATTTTATCTTAATATATGGACACACATCAGTTTACAAATGGATTTGGACATATTGAATATAAAGAATAACAAGTGATTATAATCAAAGTACAACCGATATATTCAAACATTTAATAAACTATTTTAAATATAGTTTGCATACATTACTACGTACTACCCTTGGTTGATAAACTATAATAGGTATAGTTTATGATACATTACATAACACATACATTTAAAAATGGTACATTTATACAAAGGATATTTTCATTAAGCAAGGTGCGGCCATACGGTACCAAGTTTTCATAACACGTATTTCCGTTAACGATACATTCAAACATTTAATAAACTATTTTAAATATAGTTTGCATACATTACTACGTACTACCCTTGGTTGATAAACTATAATAGGTATAGTTTATGATACATTACATAACACATACATTTAAAAATGGTACATTTATACAAAGGATATTTTCATTAAGCAAGGTACGGTCATACGGTACCAAGTTTTAATAACACGTATTTCCGTTAACGATACATTCAAACATTTAATAAACTATTTTAAATATAGTTTGCATACATTACTACGTACTACCCTTGGTTGATAAACTATAATAGGTATAGTTTATGATACATTACATAGCACATACATTAAAAAAGGGTACATTTATACAAAGGATATTTTCATTAAGCAAGGTACGGCCATACGGTACCAAGTTTTCATAACACGTAATTCCGTTAATTACTTTGTGAGACATTTACTTCAAATTACCATTAAGTCCTGTATTGTAACCAGAGTCTCCTTGAGGGAGAGCGTGATACTTGTGTATAGATCTATATTGGGTTTGACAAACCCACACCTAAGCTGCATGCAACAGCTAGACCGGCAGGTCTGGGGTGACAAATGTCATAACATTTCCGACGCCTGAAGAACGTCGTTTCAGGCCAACTAGGTCATAGCATGGTTATAATAACTCACATAAAGTATTAACAAACATTGGAATTTACGGGAATTTCATTAAAATTTAACGAGTTTATGTCGATTTAAACTTGCATTGTTTTACTATAAATATGACAAATTACTTGTACATTTCGGTCATTGGGTTTTAAGACTACATTTACACATTAAGGAAAATATTGGATTTTCTAACACAAATACTACTTTCACAAACGAAAGGCTTTTAATAATACCAAACAAAAGCTTATGAACTCACCAACCTTTGTGTTGACACTTTTTCAAACAACTTGTATTCTCAGGAAATCATTAAACAGGTCATCCGAAGTGCTCAGGACTGAAGCCTCGGACAGAAGCCTCAGGACCGAAGCCTCGGACCGAAGCCTCAGGACCGAAGCCTCGGACCGAAGCCTCAGGTCCGAAGCCTCAGGTCCGAACCTCGGCCCAGGACCGAGCAACTTCGCAGATTCAGCTTTGGTCCTGAAGCTTCGGTTTTGGGTCCTTAAGGCTATTTTACCCGTTTTTACCCCGTTTCAAGTGGTTTTTGACCCGGTTAAGGGTCGTGATGACCCGAATGATTACAAAAAGTTAAAGGAACTTTTGAGAGAGATTTGGGAGAGATTTCTAATAGAGAGAGATTGAGTGAAAGAGATTGAGAGAGAGTTCTTTTGAGACCTTTTTGAGTGTTTGGCTTTGAAACGCAAGGTCCGTAAACCCCGTTAAGCCATGATTTAGTGTCCTACACAATCCCGATGATTGTGCAATAGTGTTTTATCGCTTTGGTTCGTTGTTTAGCACTGTTAAGGCTAAGGAAAATCAAACACATGAATTTTCGAAATGATGTTTTCTCATTAAAATAGCGAATTGTACAGTGATTACATAACGTAAACCCTAACATACAAGGGTTATTGGAGTTGACCGGTTTGACTTGTTGACTTTGTTTGACTTTGACTTGACCGAAATTTGACGGTTGTCACATCATCCCCCCGTTAGAAGGAATTTCGTCCCGAAATTTGCATTTGACTGGGACATCAAGAGTTTGGGAAAAGATGTGGGTATTTTTGTTTCATTTGATCTTCGCGTTCCCAGGTGAACTCAGGCCCTCGTTTAGCGTTCCAACGGACCTTCACGATGGGAATACGACTTTGTTTCGTTCGTTTGATTTCCCGATCCATGATTTTGACTGGTTCCTCCATGAAGTGGAGATTTTTGTTAACTTCGATTTCGTCGAGTGGTATTACGAGGGTCTCGTCGGATAGATTTTGTCAATCATATTTTTTTTTTGGGTAAAAAAAAAATAAATAAATAAATAAAATAAAGTTTTATTCGTTACCTATAGCGACGACTTGTCGTCACCACAGGTTTAATCTATTACGATGACTTGTTGTCGCTATAGGTTTTTAACAAGAGCCAACGACATACCTATAGCGACACACATGTCATAATTTGCATGTGTGAAGACTTGGAGTACTTTCTAACTGGTTCATGTGTGAAGACTTGGAGTACTTTCTAACTGGTTCATGTGTGAAGACTTGGAGTACTTTCTAATGAAAACTGTGCTACTGGGGAAATTGGAAACTGGAACGTAGCTTCAAAGTCAAGAATATGCAGTAGGCATGTGATGCATTAAATGCATGAGGCACACAAGTCATAATTTGCAGCAACATATCCGTATATGTGTGTGAATTGAAGAAGAAGGTTACGGCTCAAAGAATATATATATATATTCATTTTCTCTTCATTTGTTAGATACACAATAACCATAACATCATAGACTATATATATTCCATTTCATTTGTAATTTTCACTAGTTTATATTCCGCGAGTGTTACCGAAATCATTTATCAATTTTTCAGAAGTGTTTAACTTGTTTTGTTGCATTCCCAACAATTTGCTTATTAATTACTTCTCCCACTTTACTTATATAAATCATCACATTCTTACCGCGACTTTTAACTTCTCCCTCACAAATGGATCCACCTGCAGATCATCAAAACCCCATAGATGACCTCGATTGGTTTCAGTACTTTGATCATAAAGATCTTTTCAGGTATATATAAACGTCACTCATTACACCATCTTACGCACAGAAAAGTGATTTTGTCGACATTGATCAAAACATGGTTTGGATTTGTAGTGATCAAAAAGAGTATTTCATCGTGTTGGATTTGATTATCTTGAGTTTTTTTTTTTTTTTTGGATTTTTGCAGTGGTGACATGCTCAACCATCATGATTACGAGTTGTCGGAAAAATTGCATGAAGGGCTCGATCAGAACGTTTCCACAGTACTTAACAAGGATCAAAACATCATTTCTAGAAATGAGTTTCACGATCTTGATCCCCTTGAAGATATAAGCTTATGGGATTGTTGGGAGGATGGTAATTTACCATTGGTTAGTTTCAGTGAAGACTATAAATCCGGTGGTGAGGCTACATGTAGTGCTAGTGCTGTCACCACTGATCATGGTGGCCGGAAGGTAACAAGGAGATTGAGACCATTGGAGTTTGAAGAGATAGAGAAGTACTTTGAGATGCCGATAATCATGGCAGCAAAGGAACTAGGGATAAGTTTAACAGTGTTGAAGAAAAGATGCAGAGAGTTAAACATAAACAGATGGCCTCATAGAAAACTTAAGAGCCTTCAATCCCTCATTGAAAATGCCAAGGTAAATTATGATAATAACCTTCTATACATTACTCATGCACTTGGTAACCAAAGTAGTTTTGGTATTTTTTTTAAAATTTTAATCGTTAGCTTCTTTATAACTAAACATAGGTCCTAGGCATATGCCACATCAAATCAATTGATTTACTACGATCTCCTGATTTATATTTATATAAACTTAACTCATTGTAAATTTTGTGAACTCACATGAAAAATATATTGTATCTACCTTTAAAAAAATTAGGAGTTGGGATTAAACGAGGAGATAGAGACGTTAGAAGGGCACAAGAAGATGATGGAGAAATTGCCAGGTATGGAATTGACAGAAAGAACAAAGAAGCTTAGGCAAGCTTGCTTCAAAGCTATTTATAAGAAGAGAGGACTTAACAATCCTTAGCCATTTTGTTATCATTAGTGGATTTTAATCTACCTTGTATGTGTTTTTCTCTTGATAGTTTGATACTCTTTTTTTTTTTTTTTTCATTTTATGTATTTGTCTATTGATTTTTAATGCAGAAAATTTTGTATAATTTGGGTATTATAGTTTGTATTATGTATTTAGCCATATTTTAGATTGCCGACACGACTACGCCGACGACTCTATACCAGAGGTCTATATAAATAGACTTATGAATTTAGTAGGAATAACTTGATTATAATCTTGTGATTTGTTCCATGTCTGATCCACTCCTAAGATTCTCTTGACATGCCCCCAGTTATGTGTAATTAAAATTTTATTAGACTGTTGATCCTAATGAGTCTACCCTAAGTCCACAACCAAACAAGGAACAGGTCCTAAGGCGGACTCACCATTTCTAGGTCAATCATTCCTTAATTACACATAACTTCGAGGTACACCTAAAGAATCTTAGAGTTACCAGTTGTAAATTGTTTGTAATACCAAGTAGTGAGATTCAATGAAATAAAATGCATGCCTATTTCATTGATAAACCTTTTAGTAAATATCCTTACCATTTATATACACATGTATATTTTCGCACTTTAGTGAACTATTCTTGGTGTTTCTGTTAACGTCTTGGACATGGAGTTATGGTAGTGGGTAGAAGTAGGTTTTGTACGGGCGTTAAAATTTACACATCATGTTGCTCCTGCGAGAATAGGGGTAGAAGAGATAATTAATAGACGCCTAATCCTATAATTACTTATAGGGGTGATCCTTATTAGTTACGTCTATAATCACGTAGTGCATATCAGTTATACATAATTTGAGATAGAATAGACTTTCGAATAAATGACTCTACTCTAAGTCCACAACCAAACAAGGAACAGGAAGTAGAGTAATAGTCATAGATTCTGAGTCTATAATATCTTTAATTATGTATAACCTTGGCGTATGCATTCAGTTATCATAGGCCTACTAATAGAGGTCTTTAGTTTTCACATAAGTTGGTTATAGTATCACCAAATACTCCTATAGTATTTTTAGCTGTTTAGATTCGATTCTTAAAGTATTCTCTGTAGGGTGTAGTTAGGTTGATAGATTTGTTGCCCATTATGACTATCCCCCAGTATATGCAAGTTACTCCTCGGACAGATATAGTTGATTAGGCTATATCCTTCCCAGACTTGATTTACATATACCAAGGCATACCCATAATGTACAACTCCTCTTCTTTTATTTTATGTTCTTCTAGTTATGACACTATATGAGCATGTATGCAGGTATTTATACTTTTAATAAAAAATCATTTATTTTCTAAAAGTATATTTATTTGAAAAATGCACAAATCAGAGACTATTAGTCCCAATTGTGTTTATAGTTTGTATATCTTATGTGGTTTGATATACTTAATTCACTATAAACTGTGCTCTGATACCAATCTGTCACACCCCCAAACCAAGGATGGCGGAAACGTCCGGGGGTGGAGGACTTCATGTATAGTATCATAACAACAATTGTAATAGTAATTCAAGCAAACACAACCAACATATATATAATTGAAAAAGTTACATCATTGTATGAATTACATGTTTACGAATCAATTATAATATGTTGACAAAATATGAAATAGTAGACGCCTTAGCGTCCCATCCTCAAAAGCACTTGATTACCTGTTTAATGATTTCCTGAGAATACAAGTTGTTTGAAAAAGTGTCAACACAAAGGTTGGTGAGTTCATAAGCTTTTGTTTGGTATTATTAAAAGCCTTTCGTTTGTGAAAGTAGTATTTGTGTTAGAAAATCCAATATTTTCTTTAATGTGTAAATGTAGTCTTAAAACCCAAAGACCGAAATGTACAAGTAATTTGTCATATTTATAGTAAAACAATGCAAGTTTAAATCGACATAAACTCGTTAAATTTTAATGAAGTTCCCGTAAATTCCAATGTTTATTAATACTTTATGTGAGTTATTATAACCATGCTATGACCTAGTTGGCCTGAAACGACGTTCTTCAGGCGTCGGAAATGTTATGACATTTGTCACCCCAGACCTGCCGGTCTAGCTGTTGCATGCAGCTTAGGTGTGGGTTTGTCAAACCCAATATAGATCTATACACAAGTATCACGCTCTCCCTCAAGGAGACTCTGGTTACAATACAGGACTTAATGGTAATTTGAAGTAAATGTCTCACAAAGTAATTAACGGAATTACGTGTTATGAAAACTTGGTACCGTATGGTCGTACCTTGCTTAATGAAAATATCCTTTGTATAAATGTACCCTTTTTTAATGTATGTGCTATGTAATGTATCATAAACTATACCTATTATGGTTTATCAACCAAGGGTAGTACGTAGTAATGTATGCAAACTATATTTAAAATAGTTTATTAAATGTTTGAATGTATCGTTAACGGAAATACGTGTTATTAAAACTTGGTACCGTATGACCGTACGTTGCTTAATGAAAATATCCTTTGTATAAATGTACCATTTTTAAATGTATGTGTTATGTAATGTATCATAAACTATACCTATTATAGTTTATCAACCAAGGGTAGTACGTAGTAATGTATGCAAACTATATTTAAAATAGTTTATTAAATGTTTGAATGTATCGTTAACGGAAATACGTGTTATGAAAACTTGGTACCGTATGGCCGCACCTTGCTTAATGAAAATATCCTTTGTATAAATGTACCATTTTTAAATGTATGTGTTATGTAATGTATCATAAACTATACCTATTATAGTTTATCAACCAAGGGTAGTACGTAGTAATGTATGCAAACTATATTTAAAATAGTTTATTAAATGTTTGAATATATCGGTTGTACTTTGATTATAATCACTTGTTATTCTTTATATTCAATATGTCCAAATCCATTTGTAAACTGATGTGTGTCCATATATTAAGATAAAATGACATATATTGCAATAACATATAATCATATAAAGATATACACCTTGCTCAACATGTTACAAGGTGAAATGAAATTGACAGCAACTTTTTGTTGAAAACAGTTTCTGTTACTGTTTTTAGAAAATTTATAGAAAAATCATCAAAGCTCTAAATCCAAATCTGCAAATTTTGAGAGTTTGGAATATGAGTCTAGTTTGTTCGTAAATTTTATCATGATTTTTAGTGATCTCTAACAGAGGTGAAAATGTTCATAATCACAGACTGGTCCGGGTTTGCCTCTGAAATGACAGGCAGTTTTGTAAAAATCACCATAAATTGTAGAAAAATCATATGGAGATGTGCAAGTAGCCATTTTAAAGCTAAGAGTTTGAACTACTTGCACCTGGAACAGTTTTGAAAACTAAAATATTTAAGTTGACCAAAACAGTCCGTGATTAAAGCCCATCTTTTCTGATGTAATCTGTTAGAAAAAGTTTAATTGTGTTCTTGATGATTTTACTTGTATTCCCCCCTTAAAACTTAAGAAAAACATGTAAATGTAGAGGTATGAACTCACCTTATGTGGTTTCAGTAGATGAAAGTGAGAGAGAGGAAGTGTTCAACCCAAGAACACTAAGAAGATGTCTTGATGATTCGAGAATCTAACACCGAATAAGATGGAACTTGTGTAAGATATCAATGATTTGAGTAGAATGGAGTTTAATAATTATGTGAATGATGAAGATACTTACTAATTGAAGAAAGAAATCCCTGGAGAAAGCCTTGAAGTTCTTGAAGTTGAGAGAAAATATGAGAGAATTTTGGAGAGTGTTCTTGGTTGCTAAGTGTAGAATGAATGAATTTTATGGAGAATGAGGAGAGAGGATCAATCCTCCAGCTCTGAGAACGTGGGAAGAGCTGGAAATTGGGTGTAAAGGTCCACTAAGGAGACAAGGGGTAGTGGGAAAGAGTGGCTAATCATAGAGTGAGGTGGTGGTGGTTTGCTTTTGCCATAAATTAAGGAAAAGCAATTATTCCCTCAATAATTAGTTCAACCACTAATTTTTTTAATATATTTTATAAAAACCCTGGAGATTTATATATTTTGGGGCCTTAGTTTATAAAATAAAGTTTTGGGTGAAAATCTCACGTTAAAATAATGAAAAACGGAGTTAAAACGAAGTCGTAGTCGAAAACCGGGAGAAAAAGCTGAATCTGCGAAGTTGCTCGGTCCTGGGCCGAGGTTCGGACCTGAGGCTTCGGACCTGAGGCTTCGGTCCTGAGGCTTCTGTCCGAGGCTTCGGTCCTGAGCACTTCGGATGAGAGGCTTCGGTCCTGAAGCTTCGGTTTTGGGTCCTTAAGGCTATTTTACCCGTTTTTACCCCGTTTCAAGTGGTTTTTGACCCGGTTAAGGGTCGTGATGACCCGAATGATTACAAAAAGTTAAAGGAACTTTTGAGAGAGATTTGGGAGAGATTTCTAATAGAGAGAGATTGAGTGAAAGAGATTGAGAGAGAGTTCTTTTGAGACCTTTTTGAGTGTTTGGCTTTGAAACGCAAGGTCCGTAAACCCCGTTAAGCCATGATTTAGTGTCCTACACAATCCCGATGATTGTGCAATAGTGTTTTATCGCTTTGGTTCGTTGTTTAGCACTGTTAAGGCTAAGGAAAATCAAACACATGAATTTTCGAAATGATGTTTTCTCATTAAAATAGCGAATTGTACAGTGATTACATAACGTAAACCCTAACATACAAGGGTTATTGGAGTTGACCGGTTTGACTTGTTGACTTTGTTTGACTTTGACTTGACCGAAATTTGACGGTTGTCACAATAGATGACATTTTGGTGTACTCCAAGACACAAGAAGAGAATGAACATCATCTATGAGAATTACTGGGGACTTTGAGGGCAGAAAACTCTATGTCAAAATTTTGAAATGCGACTTCTAGCTGCAAGAAGTCCAATTCTTAAGGCATGTCATCAGTTAGAAGGGTATTGTGGTTGATACAACCACGATACCAATGACTCCCACAAAAATCAAAAGTTTTCTTGGTTTGGTCGGGTATAATGATAGATTCATTCAAGATTTTTCCAAAATAGCCATGTCATTAACCAAGTAAACAAATAATAATGTTTTCTTCGATTGGGGTAGTGAACAACAAGTATCCTTTGAGACCTTAAAACAAAAGTTATGTGAAGCTGCAGTTCAGACCCTACCAAAAGGACTTTAAGACATGATTGTATATATTATGATGTGTCCCATCAAAGTTTCGGAGCGATGCAGGGAGGCAAAGTGATTGCATATGCCTCAAGACAATTAAAACTACATGAAGCAAATTATCCAACACATGACCTTGAGCCGGCGACTATGATTTCTACTTTAAAGATTTGGAGGCACAACCTATATGGAGTGAAATGCACTATTTTTACCGATCATAGGAGCTTGAAGTATCATATAGATCAACAGAACCTGAACATCAGGCAACGAAGATGGTTGGATGTGGTAAAGGATTTTGACTATGAAATACTCTATCATCCAGGAAAGGTTAATGTAGTAGCAGATGGTGTTCGCAGAAAGGCAAGTTGTGAGGTACTCCGAATTCCATTTATGAAGATAACTATCGGTACACCACTCTTAGACATGATCATGCAAGCACGAGAAGAGGCTATTATGGAAGACAACCAAAAGAAAGAACAAATCAAGGGCCAAATCCCTAACTTAGTCAAAGATAGTCGAGGATTATTGACACAATACAACCGAATTTGGGTCCCATTAATCGGTGGAACCATATAAATACTTACGGATGAAGCCCATAAGTAGAATTTCTATATACATCCAGGAGCTACTAAGATGTATAGAGACTTAATAAAAGACTAATGGTGGCCTACTGTGAAAAGAGATGTGGCAAAGTACGTGGAGAAATGCCTTACCTGCTTAAAAGTAAAAGTTGAACATCAGAAACCACATGAAAAACTTCATCCTTTGGAAATGCCCATATGGAAATGGGAGCACATCACCATGGATTTGATCAACAAATTTCTTATAACCCCAGGTAATTTCGATACTATATGGGTTATTGTTACCTGATTAACCAAGAATGCCTATTTCATTGCAATAGGAAAAGTCCTATTCATAATAGTTAGCTGAAATTTATGTAAAAGAAGTGGTGTCAAGGAATGGAGTGCCAATATCTATAGTATCAGATAGAGCCAGTAGGTTTACGTCAAGGTTCTGTAGAAAATTTCATGAAGACATGGGTACTCAATTAAAGATCAATACAACTTATCAGCCTCAACCGGATGGGCAAAGTAAAAGAACTATTCCAGTACTTGAGGACATGTTGAAAGCATGTGTGATAGATTTGGGGGCAGTTGGGATATGCCTCAACCGGATGGGCAAAGTAAAAGAACTATTCCATTGGAAGAATTCTCATATAACAATAGTTACCATGCAAGCATCGATATGCCTCCTTACAAGATGCTTTTATGGGAGAAAGTGAAAAAAATCCTCATTGTTGCTGCGAAGTAGGGCAATGGGTACTCAGCAGTACCAAAATAGTGTTAAAGATCGCCGAGAACATTTAAAAAATTCGAGAGAGGTTTCACACCGCTCGTAGTCGCCAAAAAAGTTATATAGATAAGCGACGGTCCGAACTAGAATTCCAACTTGGGGATTTCGCGTTGTTGAAAGTGTCACCATGGAAAGGAACTATCAGATTCTGAAAGCAAGGCAAGCTAGCATTGGGTTTTAGTTCAAAATTAGTTTCAAAAACTACAAAGATTTGGCAAACGGAAGACTTAAATTTTAAATATAACATAACATTTTATACCCACTAAGGCTCTTCTTCCAAATTATAGAAAGATTAAACACCAACCATAGAAAGGATGAAGAAATAACAACCTTTGTTATTCTTTGGATCCTCTTGGGAGGCTTGGAAGTTGATGAAGAAGATGGAACCTTTGAGACACCAACAATAACTCAACTTGATGTACATGCTAGTCCATAAACTCTTAAACCCTTAAGCTTTAAGTTCATAACCAATATGAACTTAAAGAGGGCATATAAAAGCAAGTGTTATTCAAGAAAAGATGACCAAAAGAGAGAGAATGCATGTGCTTCTACATGTTACGGTTTTCGAGAGTATGAGGAGCTAGCCAAATGCAAGCCTCATAAAGTGTATTTAATACACAAAGGATCTTAATCCTTTAAGACAACCCATGCCCCTAAGACATGGTGTCGCCCATGCTTGAAAGAAGCCCTTAACTTTTAATTAAACTAATCAAATGTCCATACCCTCTCTCTTTATCTTAATTTTCGGCCATACTCCATAAAAGGAAGACAAAAGTTTTATATTTTATAAACCAAGTTTATAAAATATAAACCTTACCTTTTTGGTAAAAAACAAAAAGTCCTTATGGTCCAAAATGTTGTACATGACTTAATAAATCATACCATATGATATATTATGTTACTTGCTAATGAAAATTATTATTTCCATGAAATAAATAATTCCTAATTTAATTATAAGAGTTTTATTGAATATTTGTTAAAACCAATTTCTAATAAATAATCAATTATATCAAGTTGTTGTTATTGTGACCCATTAATATCATATGTTAATTAGCAGTATCTGTTTAATATAAGTCTTGAACATACTAGACCTTTCAACCTCCCACTTGCGCAAGACTCATATTAGATTGATATAGACAGTGGTGAACGTCTAGCAACATTTCACTGCCCCCAACAACATATGACTTTGTACCATTCTATCAACGCCCAATTCCTAAAAAGCTCAAAGCTACAACTGGCGTATAAGGTAGGTTTATCAGTTATCCCTTTGCTACAGACATCATGTTGAACATGAGATACAGATTGCGATCAATCTCATTAGTTGTTCAACTTTTGGTAAGGTACCTTATATGTCTAACTCTCAACACATAAGAGGAACAAATCCCATCTTGACTACATAAGCATCTTGTATAGTTCACACCATACCTGAAAATGGCTTTTATAACTGCTCGGTTAAGGAAGAACATTTAACCATATCAAAGCATAGTACTCCCTACACTTAAGTCCCACTATGTATCTCAGGTGTTAAGGATACAAAGATAGTACCTTTTAATTAAGTATCATTCATGATAGCGATCCATGAGATGATCTTGATGTAGGTCAGTTCAGTACTAGTTCTCTGACAAGTACTTATGAAACTTGGTTACAACCACTTGCCTACTTGCATCTAGTGAGAGCCAACCAATCCAATTCATATTAGTCTTACTTTATAATTGCTCCGACAATTATAACCGACTATGAACTTTTAGAATAATAACATTATTTATGGATTAAACATGGTAATATAGAACACAACAAGTATTAACATGATGACTATATCCCAATATATCATAACATTATCTAATAGTTGTTGTTATAATGTTCCGATATCCAAATACTAAATACAAACAAAAAACCCATAATAAAGTCTTATCGCTGAAGTGTGACCATTCATACTTAGCTCAAAAGAATGACTTTATCAATGGATTTGACAAAATTTAATTTGTATGAATTATGGGAATACTATAATCTCCATACTTAACCTTACTATAAGAATAGTTAAATATCTTGGAGAATATGATTGGTGTTCTTTTGTGACATAGAGTCTCTTAGCTTGATTAAGTATACTCTCGAAGCTACAAAGATTTCTATGTGATCCTTAAATGACAGAAATAAACATAGCTTTTCAATGATCATATTCATCCAATCATATTTGAATTTAACTTCTAAAGTAGTGTATTATTATTTTGTAGTATATTGTATCATTATGTTTTTCTTGGACCTCATTCCAACAAAACTTACCTCTCATTCCATAATGAATTCAAAATCCAATTATAATTCATATCTATTTATATCTGTTTAGAAATTAACATCTTGTGTAGCTCTTTCCATAAAGATCCTTTCTAAACTTATTGTCTCATATACATTCTCTTAGTTCTTCTAAAGTACTCTTAGAATGCTCTCTTAGCCATCTAGTGACTTCACCATGTATTCAATTAGTATCCTATGACATACTTACATCATGATCAAATACCATGTCCTATGGATAATATGGCGTAAATGATGAATTCATTTGCCAAGCAAATTGAATATAAATCATTTCATCTAGTTCAAGCCTATGAGCTATGTATTTTTGAGGCCAACTCAAATGGTGCCATATGACAATGCCAAGAATTCTCCAAAAGAATCTTGTGTCTTGATCCCTTTCAAGATATTGCCAATATATGTATAAGGACATGAAACTTTTAACATTCTTTTTATCTATCCCTTGTAGATTTTACATTCCAAGAATGTATCTTCTCCTTCCTAAGTCTTTCATTTTAGAAACACTTTCTGAGTCAAGGTGAGAACGACCTTGCTTAGTCAGAATGTGATTTCAAATGATTACGTCTGTCTCATTCATACAAGATTAGGAATTTCACTATGCTCCCACTAGTTCTTAGTAAACACACATGTTCTATTCATATTGATATAAAACCATACCTTGTGGTTTTACATTATAATGATGATTGCAACATTGAGATGTTTGCTTTATACCCACAAGTGGATCTCAAGCTCTACACATTTTGTTAGGATAACATGGATTAAGAAAACCTCCAGGCTAGGCTATATAGATATCTTCTAGTAGATGTCTATTATGAAAATCGTTTTTTTTAAATCTATTTGTTGTATCTCATACTAAGAATATGAATTTATAGTAAATAGTATCCTTGTTGATCTAATCATAGCTATTTGTGAAAAAGGTTTGATCACAGTCAATGTCATGAATATGATGAGGACCATAGTCAATGACATGAGTATGAGAGAATCCTTTTACTATAAGTCTTGCTTTAAATGTGTATGGTTATCCATGTAATTTATTCTTTCTAGAAGAATAATTTACTCCTTCTAGCCATGCTATAAGGATAAACTTTAATCAAGCCCATACTTGATTCTCATACATGGATTACATCTCGTGTTCATGACTCTAAGTCATTTATCAGATTCAAGATCTGACATAGCATCTTGGTACTTGATGGATTTTCCAGAAACCATTAATAAAAGCTCATCAATGAGAGATTCCACATTTCTCAAGTCATAGATGAATTCTACCATTAATGCGAATAATATGTGTTTGTGAATATATATTATTCAAGTTTAACAATACTTGTTAAAACTAGTGCCAACTATTACTATTACTTTGTCATTAAAAGCTTGTTTTCTACTAACTTAGCTTTCACAAGAATAAAAGAACCTATTCATGGTGCGTTTGCATATAATAATCTAAGCCACATTTAGAGTATTACAGAAATATGTATTTAGTAGATTTTGTGTTTAGAAGCTTTAGTCCAACATCGACTTCAAATCCACAAAACATTAAGTAAGATGAGGATGGAGCCCTTCCATATTAAATCTCATAAAGTGTTTAATCTACTTATTAGTTGGTATTTGTATTCAAGATACAATTAATAGTGATTGAAGTATTATCCCAAAAAGATTAAAGGAGGATATTTCTACCGATTAGAAAGTAAGATTTAATTCATCCTTAATTATCATTAAGGCCTTAGATGGTTCTTACTGTTTGTATCTCAACTTTTGAAACCTTCAACAAAGATTTCACAATTATGCTTTACCACATAAAATATAATTAAAACTACTATAGTTGTTAATATAGTTGATTTGGTATCTTGTGCTTAATCTCAGACATTCATTAAAAGGAAGTCATATACCAAAGTGTATAGTTCCTTAATTATTTTCTCTACACTTTAGTGAAAATATCATTAGGAATACATTACATATAAACAAGGTTTACATATGTCAAATAAACTACATTATTTGCCTTCAAAGATCCCATTCTTGAAGTTGGAATATGTGAATACCATTTATATAATAAAGATAACAATGCCAAAGATGAGTTTGATTTAAAACTAGTTTAAGTCAAAAGTGCTTACATATAGAACTTAATTTTATTTATAAAATGCTGATATTTACTTTATAATTCTATTAAGAGATCTAGTCTCATAAATAGAAGTTAATCATTTCAGAATATGAATATTATCGTGATGAAAAACGATTAAGTAAATTATCAAACATTTGAATTAAATAACTAAGACATAAATTTAGACATTCTAAATGAAAAAATACATTGTTCAAAACAAATATTGTTTTACATTACAAGTAATTTATGTTCTAAGCATAGACTAAATTCCAAAAGTGTAGTTCCAACTTGGTTATGCTCAGATGGTTACTCTTCAGTAAATATCTGCAAGCCATTTACAAATATTAGATAAACATTAAGTACCAAGTACATAAGTGTTATATGAAAAGTATGAGTTCTACATAGTAGATACCTGAAGTACTAGTCTCTTCCAGACTTCCTTTTCAGATAAGAGGGGTGGTTCCTCTTCTAGTGTCCAATTTCTTTGTAGAAGAAACAAGATCCATCTATGTGTTCCTTTTTGCTTCTCTTGGGATTAGAGGAACCCTCTCCATGAACCGATGGCCTTTTAGAGCACACGGGGTGACTCATTTCAGCCTTGCATTCTTCCTTTGTATGAGCTGGTTCATACCAAAAATCACTATATCTTCAGAATATTTGCTCAACATGACGAAACATATAATATGCTTCTAAGCCTTCCAGTTCCTCCTAGAGTTCTGGAATAACTAAATACGATATCTCTTTCATCAGAATCGTTGCAATGCTTCCACCAAACATTATGATTCAGTATGTCCTTGATATCAGGTTGTTCAGGAATGGGTCCTTTAAGAATGTACAACTTTTTATCCTTTTGGAGATTTTCTTTCAAAACCCGCGTCCATTGGATAATAGTGTACCCATCGAATATTAAATGTTCACGTTGATTTACAAGTTCATATTGATGAATGGTTGTGAGATTTGATTTGGTTATCATCTACAAAATTTTAACAAAATTCATTTACTATTTTCTATATTTAATCTTCAATAACTAATACCCTTTTAATTTCCAAAAACATTAATTATCAAAGTCTAGGATCCAAGTTACAAAACAAATAAATGTTTAGGTATCATTTATCCCATCCATTTGAATTCAACCCGATAGATATTGATTATCAATTATATATTACTATATAATTCCTAGATTTATGGGATCTCTAATAACAAATTTAATTAGACATGTTTGATCCCATCTATGCCACGGAACTCTGTTGCTAAGGTATCCTTTATCACAAAAGATTTCCGATCAAATCATCCAATTTGAAGAACATGTGTAATCGGCCTATAACTTGGTTATAGAAATCGCGAAGACACACCGGCCATCAAAAGATAACACTAAGTGGTTAGGTATCCTTTATCCCACTAGTGCATACAAGAGATGTGCGAGTGTTCTTCAAAAGGATTGCATATATTTGAGGTTTGAAAAAAAGGGTCTTTATATGTTTTATAATTCTAGTTTAAAAAACATATGATATCATGGTTATTACATGCATATAATAAACCATGGTATCTATTTTCAAAAGAAAATCACTTTTAAAGGTTCTGTATGAAAAGCTAGTTTTTATATAATTTGACACAATTCAATTTTAATAACCGGTATTAATTTTGAGTGCATTTGAACCTTTACATCTTTAATAAAACTTCATTTTATTACTTATATATTTGGAGTTTGTATAAGCTACAAAAATCACCATTTTAAAACTTATAATTGAGTATTTCAAAATTTGCAGTTATTGATGATTGTATAAAACTAGGTTTTATTTCAAAATAATAACTTGTTACATCTTATGTCCAATTTTGTAAACCAAACTCCATGTGATGTTTATTTTGTCCAAAATTATTTTAGCATATGAAAAACTAATTTATCAACCACACATTATAATTGCATAAAATAAGCAACACAAACATGCATAAAAAGATATGTGCATAAACATAACCAACTAATGACATTTTTGTGAGCCAACACAAAAGATGCCAAGTCCATTCCTAAGGGACATTTAAGGGGACCAAAAAATCTTCTTGTAATGTTGTTGTAGAAGCTCCCACTTGAGTAAACATCCATTGCTTGCAAAAGATTTGAAGGGTTTCTTTAAAGAAAAATTTGTTGCATTCATGACACTTTTCAGAAAGTGTCATCTTTCTGTTCAGCACATGTTCAGCACATGTGTAGCATTCATGACACTTTTCTGAAAGTGTCATCTTTCTGCCGAGCACATGTTGAACTCGAAAATTGCCTTTTTGTCTTCAAAAAATAGCTCCAACTTCATTTCTTGTTACATCTTTGTACAAATAAATTATTTCTAAAAACTAATCTATTACTTTACAAAAATAAACAAGAAAAACTAATCTATTTAATTATTACATACCATATGAATAAATAAATTACTACAACCATTTATAATAAAAACAACAAACACAACACTACAATCATAATGGTCATTGACTAGTTTATGCACATAATATACATCAACATACATATAAATGTAACACCCCGATTTTCGGGATGTGAAACTTGAGAATTTCATGCACA
Organism: Lactuca virosa; assembly: GCF_052849685.1. NCBI lineage: Eukaryota > Viridiplantae > Streptophyta > Magnoliopsida > Asterales > Asteraceae > Lactuca > Lactuca virosa. Next base: position 260,317,623 of record NC_136434.1, read on the forward strand.
TTATAGGACCTACTCGACGAGTAGGTTGGTCCCAACTCGTCGTGTAGGAGTTGATCAGGACGTGCGGAATATGGACTACTTGTCGAGTTGGAGGACTGGACTCGACGAGTTGAGGCTTTTTGATGAAACCCTAATTATTCGGGCTAGCACCCTATTTAAAGGAATTTAACTCCTTTACCCTGCCTCCCTCGCAACTTTAGTACTCTGAGACAGACCCTAATCGAGTACCTTCCATTTTGAGAGTGTTTAGATCTAATAGTGGATGTTTTGATGCATTCCTTGAAGAGTATAAGGCTTGGAACAAGAAGGAGTCCTTGGATCCGGAATCATCTTAGTGGTAGCAGTCATTTAAAGGTAAAAAGTCATTACCTTGATCACTTGATTGTTAGATCTCTCCATTTGAGAGTTTATGGACCTTTATAGCTTCTCCTTGAGTCATTAATGGTTGTGAGCATGCCATGGAGCTGAGACCTCAGATCTGGACACTACTAGGCCCTTTAGGCCTAAAGCCTCAAGCTCTATGAAGCTTTGACCAGTCTTCATGTTCTAAACCCCTTCTTTAGCTTAGTTTTGGGTGTTTTAGCCTTGTGAGGCCTTGCATGATCGTAAAGTTAGCAACTTTACGTGGTAACTTCATCCTAGGAGGTTGGATTTGGAGTTTGGAGCATTGGAATCGACTGGAATGAGTTTAATGAGAAAGGTATGAAGAACTCGACGAGTTGGGCATCCAACTCGACGAGTTGGGCATCCAACTCGACGAGTTGGGCATCCAACTCGACGAGTTGGGCATCCAACTCGACGAGTTGAGTCGGTTTTTCCCATTTTTGTACACAGGGTAAATTCGGCGATATTATGGAACGACTCGACGAGTGGTTAGGGTTTTTCCCCGATCTTCTAGACTCTGCACGGACTCGAGGAGTTGGCTAGCAACTCGGCGAGTTGACTCGGGTTTTTGTGATTTAGTGAGTACCAAGGAAATCGACGAGTTCATAAGTTGCACTCGACGAGTTCGATCAGCTTTGACTGTTGACTTTCGTTGACTATAGGGTTTTGGTCAAGCTATGGATTTTGGAGGCCATGGAGGGGCGGAGTCTAGCCCATCAGTTCGAGTGTGGGATATATTGCTTTACTCTGTGAGGTGAGTCTTCTCACTATACTTACCAAAGTGGTAATACTGTGTGACCGGAGGGTCTTATTTTAGTTATTGACCGGAGGGTCTTATGTGCTTATACTGAGTTACGTGATATCATGCATTTTTTTCTTTGTGATTTATGATGTATATTAATTGTGTGCCTTATTGAGTTAGGACCGGAGGGTCCAACCCGAGTTGTGAGACCGGAGGGTCTTCACTAAGATACCGGACTGGAGGGTCCGACCCGAGCTGTGAGGCCGAAGGGTCTTCACTGAGACACATAACCAGAGGGTCCTTATCGAGACATAGCCATGAGTGGTGAATTATTTGTGCGTGGTAGTTTAGGGAACTCACTAAGCTTCTTGCTTACAGTGTTGTGTGAAATGTGTTTCGGGTACCTCTCAGGATCGTAGGAAGGCGCCGACATGATTATACACACCAGCTAGAGATTATATTTTGAGGATTTTGGGATATTGTCAAACATTTTGTTGTCTTGTGTTTTTAACAACTTATAAATGTTATTTTGAGAAATGTGAAACTATGTTTATTGAGGTTTTAAAAATGAAAAATTTATTTAAAAATTTAGAGCGTTACAAGTTGGTATCAGAGTCTTGGTTTGAGGGATTCAGATGTACTCTCGAATATGTCTGGACTCAAATCGAGGATTTGAGAAATTTTTTCTGAAAGTAAATGATTTTCTAAAACGAGTAAGAGCTTTTAAAAGAAAACGAGATGAAGTAGTGTGTACAATCAGCCAGAGCCCAAACGGTGATTTCCCAAAATACCATTACTTGTTTATACTATGAGATACTTATGAGATATTAGAGTTGCATGCTAGATGATAGGCTAGGTATTTCAGGAATTTAGAGCTAGAGTTGCCTGATTCATGATGCCTTAGCCTAGGGGGATGCTATTGATTTATATTATCTACTATTTGCTCTATGTGTGTTGAGTAGGGGTACATGGCAGGAATCTGTAGAGAGAGTCTTGAGTCGAGGAGTAATCTAGGAGAGATACCTAGATGTGCATTTGAGGAATCTACTGAGAGAGTAGCTAGATACCCATGAGAGGTAGGATTTCCTGAGTTCGATGATGCTTTTTGAGTCATGGATAGAGCAAGTGGAGTTGTATGCTAGAGTGGTTTTATGTGCTTGTGGAGGATACTCGATTCCCGAATGGTGCTTGCTTTGTGCTATGTGGGACTCACGCGTGATGTGAGTTAGCTAGAGAGCTAATTGACATTGTGAGGAGTTCTTCAGAAGTTGATGGCAGAGAAGTGTGAGAACCTAGGAGAGCCTAGGGAGTAATTTTAGTCCGATGAGCGCGCTGTTTAGAGATGAGTATTCGCTAGAGAGCGAGCATGTGTAATGGGATTGGTTGATTGAGAAGATTGAGCAGCTACTTAGGAAATCTAGGACGATCCGTGTGGAAAGTATGGGTAGATGTGGAAGGTAGTATGGGCCCGTACTACTGAAAGCAGAGGACCCATACTCGAAACAAGGAAAATTACAGAGGTTCTAAGTAGCATATTGAGGGGAAATAACATGGTTCGGGTACCATGATTCGTAGCAGAGTGTGTTTCTATCTTTACAAGTTATCCGACTATGGGTGTTCAGACTGAGAATGGATATGGTAGGGCCAGAGGGCCATGATGGTTGAGATTAAATGAAGTATACCTTACAAGGAAAAATAGAGCTTAGACCTCGAGGGAGTTGACTGGTGAGGTACCAGTTGGAGGCACAGGACTCAAAAAGGAAGTGAGGATGATGCGTTATGGAGGATTGCAGTGTGAGTTGAGTGTTCAGCCGATGGTTGTGATGTTATTTTCTATGAAGAGAATTACACTATTTCCGCATCTCGTGCGGAGCGAAAGGGATAACGAGCTTCCGGTTGCAGAGTTTGGAGGTAAGCCCCGTGGGGTAGCATATAGTTGCGATATTTTCACCAGAGTGTTTTGTAGTATGTCTGCTGTGAGGTATTTCTTATACCATAAGTGAGTCATCAGTGGGGAATGAGATGGATGAGGACAAGGATATACCTTATTTGAGTATAGTAAGGCATATTTTAGCAACAGTTCCAGGTAATCAAGAGGAGTACATCGGGGCGACGGCCCTCGTTGTCTACGTTGTATATCGACTGTGAGAGTGAGGTCTCTTGCTTCTATGACAATTCACGCGATGGAATGCTGGTTGAGGAATCGGAGATGAGGTGTGTCTGATAGTTCATTATTTTAAGGTTGAGAGTCGTAACTAATTCGGTACAGTCGAGATGTTCGATGGTGTGTCGGTATGAGATTTTGGTTGACTAGAGGCAGTCACATTGGGAGGATTCTGAGGTTTTCGTATGAGATTCGGGATACTTGGAGTTATTGGGTCATTATCTGGAAGGTCATAGAGTATTGTGTGGTACGTTCCATGAGTCGAGAATGGTACATCTGTTGAGCCGGTTTGTAGTGTGGTATGTTTGGTATGTCAATGGACGATGGTTCGAACCCTAAGTAAAGTGAACTGGGTATTTTGTGGGGAGGATCCTCAATCTGATATGGAACAAAAGTTTGGGTTATGGGGATCTACGGTCCGAGTGTATGAGAGTGGGGTCATGTGGTAGTCAAGGCAACATACATAGCGAGATGATGCATGTTGCATATGCTCAGGAGAGAATGAGTGTCTTCACGGCAGGTGACCGTTAGACAGGAATCTGATTAAGGTGTGTGTTTCTTCGGGTGTGCCAATGTTGAGTTTCGAGGCGCTTGTGTTGCAGAGATCAAGATTCGATTGCTGAGAGGCTGATAGTTCAACGTATAGATTGTTATTTGTACTACGGGAAGGGCAGCAGTTGATTTGTCAATCAACTTCAGAGTCGGTATGAGTAGTTTCGCATGGGCTTGATCAGTAGAGGATGGGGCTTTGGATTTTCATCAACGTGTTCTCAGTCATTGACAATTCCTCCGTGTTTCAAATTGTGAGTTGGAGCACTTCAAGGTTTCGAGTTGTGTGAGTGGAAGACCAGTGGTTGTGGCAAGACATCGTGAGATTTTGTGGTGGTGTATCGAGATATCCGAGTGTGATGCCATAAATTGTTGGATTACTATGAGACTTGTGTTTGTCAGACGGCAAGTGGAACATCAAGCGACTATATTTCCAGATGTGAGACCATCATTTAATTATCGCCAGAGATGGATTGTCTAGGGGTGTAAACTATACTGAGGGAGAGTGACTTGTCTACAAGACTTTTCGTCAAGAGTAGTGATGCATAATCTGGGTAGGTGTGTGCACCTATCTATGTTGGACCGCAGAGCATGAGTTAGTGAACTCGGTATGGTGATAGCTTGATGATGAGATTGTGGGGTGATAAGAGAGTAAGTGCATCCAGGTGGGAGTAATCACTTAGGACTGTCAGGGAAAACCGTGGGGTGAGCCCATGGTGAGTGAGAGAGTGTTGTAAGATTACGGAGAGCCGCATTCACTAGTCAGTAAGAGAGTGTTGTAAGATTACGCATAGTCGTAGCATCCACGAGTCGGTGAGAGAGTATCATAAGACTGGTGGGAGCTGTATCATTCACGAGTCGGTGAAAGAATATCGTACGACTGCGGGGAGCCGTAGCATTCACAACTCGGTAAGAGAGAGAATCATAAGACTATGGGGATTCGTAGCACACAGTAGTGAGTGAGAGAATTTTATAAGACTACGGGGAGCCGCAACACTCATCAATCAGTGAGAGAGTGTTGTATGATTGTGGGGAGCCATCGTATTCACTAGTCAGAGTGTGACGCAGAGGGGTTCTTAGGCCTGGGTAGCCTTGCCAATTGAGTCTGTGGGAACCTGGTGGTCGGACCAGGAGTGAGACTGGGGTCTCAGCGATGGTCGGGAACCGTTATGTTTTGAGTTAGGGAAGGTTTGTTGCAAATCGGAAGGATCGAGGTGCATTGCATGCTTAGATTCATGGAACATGGGTCCTAAGTTGAGTATTAGATTGGGACAAGTGGTTCCAATTCTGTGTCAGACCAGACTCTTGTTTTTGAGTTTGGATTTATCTGTGTGGAGGACGAGCAGGTTGGGATTTCCGATTTTTTAGATGGATTTCATTCTGAGTGGGAATGTTTCCCATTTGATGTTTTAGACTTAGGTGAATCGGTTCGTTGGTTTGAGGAGGACCATGACACACATGAATTAGCAAGTAGTAGACGACAAGGGTTGGAGGTGAGGTGCGACTTCAAATCGGTTATAGTAATCGCTTGGGGTAAAGCGAACTTCGTGATTTTGGAGTTCAGTGTGATTGGTTGAGACAACTCGGTTGGATAAGACGACTGTGAATTCGTATTTTCGGATGGGCTAGGGTAGCCTTGGAGATTCAACTTTTAGGTCGGGAGCTGATCTGGTACTCGGTGTGGGAAGGAACATCTGAAGGGAAGCTGAGGCTTATAGTTATGGATCTCAGAGGATATTTTCGACCGGACACGGTCATTATTCTAGTGTCGGAGGGTAGAGTATTGAGATCCATTCTTTAAATTGGTTCTGATTGTAGTACCAGGGTTGGTCCTGGGTGAGATGTGACCCCTCTGTTCCTTTTGAGTTACAATTTGGATCGACTAGTGTATCTGACATGAGTGATCAGCAGCATATAATGGCCAACGACTTGTTTCCACCAATCGCAACAATATAATCAAAGATGGAAGTGTTTTATTGGGTCTGTTATTCAATGAGCGATTAACATGGTGATATTCCGCATGGGCGGTATGCCGAGGAGACAGGCCACTGCAGTTTCCAGGTTTTGGAGAGTCAGAGTTGATACTACAATGGCAAAGGGGTCCGTCCTTCTTTGGGTTGAGAGTTCCTGTTTGGTTTTGGATGTCTTGGGAGGGGGATCATTGTATGTTATGAGATTTTTCCGGTTGTGCTTCTCGAAGTGTTTGTTTCAATCTATGTGTCGATAAGGAGCGATTTCAAGGGCGAAATCTAATTAAGTGGGGGATAATTGTAACACCCCGATTTCCGGGAAGTAGAACTTGAGAATTTCATGCACAATATAGGACCTACTCGACGAGTAGGTTGGTCCCAACTCGTCGTGTAGGAGTTGATCAGGACGCGCGGAATATGGAGTCTACTTGTCGAGTTGGAGGACTGGACTCGACAAGTGGAGGCTGTTTGATGAAACCCTAATTATACGGGCTTGCACCCTATTTAAAGGACTTTAACTCCTTTACCCCACCTCCCTCACAACTTTAGTACCCTAAGACAAACCCTAATCGAGTACCTTCCATTTTGAGAGTGTTTAGAGCTAATAGTGGGTGTTTTGGTGCATTCCTTGAAGAGTAGAAGGCTAGGAACAAGAAGGAGTCCTTGGATCCGACATCATCTCAGTGGTAGCAGTCATTTGAAGGTAAAAAGTGATTACCTTGATCACTTGTTTGTTAGATCTCTCAATTTGAGAGTTTATGGCCCTTTATAGCTTCTCCTTGAGTCATTAATGGTTGTGAGCATGTCATGGAGCTGAGACCTCAGATCTGGACACCACTAGGCCCTTTAGGCCTAACGCCTCAAGCTTTATGAAGCTTTGACCTGTCTTCATGTCCTAAACCCCTTCTTGATCTTAGTTTTGGGGGTTTTAGCCTTGTGAGGCCTTGCATGATCTTAAAGTTAGCAACTTTACGTGGTAACTTCATCATAGGAGGTTGGATATGGAGTTTGTAGCATTGGAATCGACTGGAATGAGTTTAATGAGAAAGGGTTGAAGAACTCGACGAGTTAGGCGTCCAACTCGACGAGTTGAGTAAGGTTTTCCCGTTTTTGTACACAGAGTAAACTCGACGATTTGGTGGAACGACTCGACGAGTGGTAAGGGTTTTTCCCCGATCTTCTGGACTCTGCATGGACTCGACGAGTTGGCTTGCAACTTGGTGAGTTGATTCGGGTTTTCGTGATTTACTGAGTACTGAGGAACTCGACGAGTTCAGGAGTTGCATTCGACGAGTTGGGTTAGCTTTGACTGTTGACTTCCATTGACTTTAGGGTTTTGGTCAAGCTATGGATTTTGGAGGCCAAGGAGGGGCGGATTCTAGCCCAGCAATTCGAGTGTGGGATATATTGCTTTACTCTGCGAGGTGAGTCTTCTCACTATACTTACCTGAGTGGTAATATTATGTGATCGGAGGGTCTTATTTGAGTTATTGACCGAAGGGTCTTATGTGCTTATTCTGAGTTATGTGATATCATGCATTTTATCTTTGTGATTTATGTTGTATATTATTTATGTGCCTTATTGAGTTAGGACCGGAGGGTCCAACCCGAGTTGTGAGACCAGACGGTCTTCACTGAGATACCAGACTGGAGGGTCTGACCCGAGCTGTGAGACCGGAGGGTCTTCACTGAGACACATGACCAGAGGGTCCTTATTTAGACATAGCCATGAGAGGCTAATTATTTGTGTGTGGTATTTTGGGAAACTCACTAAGCTTCGTGCTTACAGTGTTTTGTGAAATGTGTTTCAGGTACCTCTCAGATCGCGGGAAGGCGCCGGCATGATTGTACACACCAGCTGGAGATTATATTTTGACGATTCTGGGATATTGTCAAACATTTTGTTGTCTTGTGTTTTGAACAACTTATAAATGTTATTTTGAGAAATGTGAAACTATGTTTTGTGAGGTTTTAAAAATGAAATTTTTATTTGAAAATTTAGAGCGTTACAATAAAACAACCTTTGTTTTTCAAAGATATCTTTAAATGACAAAAGATGTATGACACTGTTGTTACATAAAATAACAAATATAAAGTTGTCATAGAAAATGTATGAACTTATTTTTATACAAAAACAAGTTATCCATATTGTGACAACCGTCAAAATTCGAGTCGGTTCTAGATTTAACTAGACTTAGTTGCACATATAGGCACAACACATATTAGACTTAGTAACTAGAAGCTAAGTTATAACCTAGTAGAAACTTGGAAACAGATAGAAACAATGGATGGTGTACTTAGATTTCACATTGATATGTGAATTCTATAACTACTTAACTGTAGAGACTATCCATATTCGGGTCACTCTTTGACTCGAACACCTTTTCATGAATCATATACACACATCACTCATTTGACCTAGTGGTATAAATTAGGACCGAGTCTCGTAGGAACTTAAGCCAAAGTTGAAAACTAGGACTAGTATACTTGATTCCTCAATTTCGCTTGAATCTCAGAATCACTACATAGAATGCCAATAAACCGATAAAATAAGTTACAAAAATTATTTATAACTATAAAAGAGTTATAATACCATAAGATAATTTGAAGTCTTAAAGACGCTATTTATTTTGATATCCAAAGATTTACAAACTCTCAAAAACCCTAAAAACCCTAAAACCTAAATTTTATAAAGTTTAACATCAAGAATTCTATAAAAATAGTTATAAAATTTATAAAATTATCTTAAAATAATCAAGTTTGGAAATATAATCAAGGAAATTATATTTTAATGTACCAACATTTATCCTTATTTTATAAGTGCAAAATCAAGGATTTTATAAAACAATGTAAAGCTTAAGCATATTTTATAAAAACTTTAGAAATTTATAAAATTTGAGGGCAATGATTTGATTGGGATTTATGAGAGAAAAATCCTCTCTCCTCCTCCCAAAAGTCGGACCTATCCCCCCAATACACCATTTTCCCATATCATTAATCAATTTCACTCATTCACTCTACATCTCATTCTCTTTCACACTCTTCATCACCACCACTCCATTTCTCCTCTTTACCTCTCACAAACCCACGAAATTTCTGGAAAAATAAGATCAAATAACACCTATAATCATGAAATCTTCATCATCTTAAAGTATTCTTGAAGGTAATCCCGAATTTTCTTTCATTCCCCTTCACTTTCTTTCAAAGTCTTACATGCCTTCTCGCAATTTCTCCATCTTCTACTCCATTCTAATGAAAGATCATGAACACATAAACATACACACACACAAACTCACGGTTTTGATGATGATGATGATAGGATTTCACCCAAAAACAACATGCATGTTGTTAATGGTGAAATCCAAGGACCAAAACCTAAGTCAAAATCAACATAATGCACTTTTCTACAAGTTTTGGGTAAAAATCACCACATGCACCCTAAGTTTTCTATCAAAAACGATTTTTCAACATTTCAAACTCATGAATGGTCTTCAAAACAACATGCATGTGATGATCTTCAAGCTTAGATGCTTGATGATCAAAGTTTGTTGTTAAAACTTTCAAATATGTTCATAAAGGATTTATTCTCAAGTAAATATCAAAAACTTATTTTTTGATCAAATCCGATTTTTCCCAGAATTCCATCAACAAAATGAGATGTTCCACAAATTTTCAGAAAATAATTCATTTTTCTCGAATTATTATAATTATTGCAATAAACTAGGGCAATAAATCATATAAAATACTTTCTGAGGTCTATAAATCCTAGGTAAATTCGTGGATGACCCCTATGCTAAATAATGGCTTCTCATTAAATTTCATCGATTTTGGTTACTGTTTAATGTGGTTTTTAAATTTTCTTTTTGTTTATCCCCAATAAATCATAAAACTACTTTAGGGAATGTGAAAAGGGTATATAATACTTTTCACAGCTCCTACCCTATCTGTAAGACTTAGAAAAATATTTTCAGAATTTTTCATAATGCATTCCTATTTTTCCCCGATTTTTGTATTTATAATGCACTAAAAACAGGAAAAATAGTTCTACTCATCCAAAATTCATGAAAATTTACCAGAAGACCTTATAATGTATTAGAACTCTAAATAAAAATTTTGATGATTTGTCTATTCAGTATACTATTTTTTCCCTATTTTCTAAGATTAAATACACTTAAATCCACAAAATCGGATTACACTATATAAAAGTCACCATTGGTAATTTACTTTAACTATTTGGTAATTATTCACCATTTAATGATTATTCAAGAGAATAAAACAAAGAAAAATAGCAAAACTAATTGAAAAATATGTTGTATATTTTTCACAGCTTCTATGTATGTATTATAACAGTGTTAAACAAAGTTTGGACAATTTTGGAAATTGTCTTCTATTTATTTCCATTTTTGTTAGAATAAATGCATAAAAATCATAAAATCGGGATAAACTGTTTAGAAACCCATTTTTACATTTTTCCCAGGTTAAGTATGTTTAGTGGCATATAAAAATTTTTGGAGTTTTTATTATCCGGATACTATTTTTCACGAATTTATATTGATATGAAGGCGTAAAATTTTGGAAAAATAGTTTATCACATCAAAAATTCAAGAGAAAATTTCTGGAAGACATCTACTGTATTTGGAACAAAAATGTAAAATTTGATGAATTTTGGAAACTGTTTGATAATATTTTTGGATTTTTAGGAGTTTAAAACACCTTTAAATGTATTGAAATACCCTCAATTAATACTATTATGGAAAATAATATCCAAAATTATCTTAATCACATGAGTTATAAAATTTCACCATTTTAGAAAAATGTTTGTAACTTATCAATATTAAATTTTGACACAATATTGGCATAATTCTATAGTAGTAGTAAGTATACTAGTGTTAGATTTCGATCAGAGACTCACTAGCGAATACCATTATTGTAGGAATCGATAGTGGTACGAGTGGAGCGTACTCAATGCACCATTTGCATCATCTCAATGCATTGTGAGTATTCACGCACTCCCCTATTTTCAGTTTTTATGTTTTGGGGTGGAAAAGCATGTCCAAAAACTATTTATTATTTGTTGTACTTAAATTGATTTGTATCAAACTTGATTGCTATATTTTGCTATGTATGTTTATGCAACTTGAAACATGAGGCCTTATCGTCTTAAGTCCCTTCCCTTATACTTTAATCCAACCATTAACTCTTTGAGCCAATGGTCATTATGGATAGCGCTATTAGGAATTGACAACTCCTCACTCGCCCGATTGTTGGAGTGCATGATACCATATTAATCTATGGAACGATAAGCATAGATCTTGATAGGGCATCAGTCATAGGCTTGGTTGTGAACTCGTTGTTTGCTCATACACATACAAAAATTGTTATTAATTATGGCAATAATCTTGTTATTTATTATAGCAATAAACATTGTTTCTTATTATAGCAATGTTCTTGTATTTATGGAAAGTTTTATACCAAATCTTGATTTTGTAAATCTGTGAGTACTCACCAACTATTTTTATAGTTGACGCTCGTTTTACATGCTTTTTCAGGAATCATCGAGTAAGTGGCACTTAGGGACACATCACTTTTAGGAGCATTTGCATGTGTTGTATTTCAATTTTCATTGTAATTTCTTTTAAAAGTTGTTCAAACCCATTGTAAATTTGTAATGATTTTTAATACTATGGTTGGTGTTGTCTTTTAACTTTTGCTATGAAACCCTTTATACTGACACGCCTCGTGTTTCCGCTTTTGCGGGGTGTGACACATATTCTCCAAAACCTAAGATTTCAAAAACTCAAAAAATCTAACCAAACTTGCAAGGTGGCTCTTGATACCAATTGTTGGGTTTCAGTTCAAAATTAGTTTCAGAAACTACAAAGATTTGGCAAATGGAAGACTTAAATTTCGAACATAACATAACATTTTATACCCACCAAGGATCTTCTTCCAAGTTATTGAAAGATTAAACACCAACCATAGAAAGGATGAAGAAATAACAACTTTTGTTGTTCTTTGGATCCTCTTGGGAGGCTTGGAAGTTGATGAAGAAGATGGAACCTTTGATACATCAACAATGACTCAACTTGATGTAAATGCTAGTCCATAAACTCTTAAACCCTTAAGGTTTAAGTTCGTAACTAATATCAACTTAAAGAGGGCATGTAAAAGCAAGTGTTCTTCAAGAAAAGATGAACAAAAGAGAGAGAATGCATGTGCTTCTACATGTTACGCTTTTGGTGTGTATGAGGAGCTAGCCAAATGCAAGCCTCATAAAGTGTATTTATTACACAAAGGGTCTTAAGCCTTTAAGAAAACCCATGCCCCTAAGACATGGTATCCCCCATGCTTTAAAGAAACCCTTTACTTTTGAAACCCTTTTATATTTTATAAACCAAGTTTATAAAATATAAAGCTTAACATTTTGGTAAAAGACAAAAGGTCCTTATGGTCCAAAATATTGTACATTACTAATAAATCACACCATATAATATATTATGTTACTTGCTAATGAAAATTATTATTTCCATGAAATAAATAATTCTCAATTTAATTATAAGAGTTTATTGAATATTTATTAAAATCAATTTCTAATAAATAATCAATTATATCAAGTTGTTGTTAGTGTGACCCATTAGTATCATATGTTAATTAGCAATATCACTTTAATATGACTCTTGAGCATACTATACCTTTCAACTAGGCCCTAGATAAATTGGCCTGACCAAAGTTATTTCACATGTGGGAAAAGTATCTTATAGCTTGGCACCACCAGAAGAACTCAGTTTTCTAAATAACACATTCCATGTATCACAACTAAGGAAATGTCTAGCAGATGAGACTGCTATAGTACCACTCGACGATATTTAAGTAGATGATAAACTAAGATACATCGAGGGGTCAGTTTCTATTTTGGAGCAAAAAATGATGATGTTGCATAATAAAGAGATCGGAATCATAAAGGTACATTGGCAACACCGTTGATGATCAGAATGTCCTGGGAACCAGAAGAAGAAATGAAAAAAAAAACTATCCAAAATTATTCAGATAGATTTTGGGGAAGAAATCCTTATAAGTGGGGGATAGTTGTAACACCCGTATTTTTGATAAAAAAAATAATTGACTACGTTATGTATAAGAAATACTCATTCATGAATTATTTTCATACATATACACAACTCATGTATTAAATATTATATTAAATATGAAACTTGGGCCCAAAGGAATAATAATCAAATAAATATCTAAATATGATGATTTATATAAGCAAGTACATATTATTTGATACGTGTTTGATCAATTAATAAATACAATACATTTTCACTTAATTAGGGGTTTATGTGTTAGTTTTTGTGATGACTAATCTCTTCTAGTTGTATGGTTAATGTGAATGAAGGTTTAATTGGAGTATAAGTAAGAGGAGCTTACATAACTTTCAATTATAGAAAATCAAATGTTTATATAGAAAAGATGGGTATTTTTAGACAACACGACTTCATATATTAGTGGTATGATTTTTATAATTAATAGTTTTTCATTATTGTTATAATAAAAAGTTGCAGGCATTAAAGTACTTATATAGTCACGTAGAAGGTGTATTTTTGATCGTATCAACCGTCAAAAGTTATTTTAAAATATGTTATTATGTAACTAGAATATTATTAATTATTGTATAGTTCTTATTTATTCAGTTAGTAACCTTAGATATAACTTTAACTGTTTAGATCGAAAGGTCACGTTGGAAGGTAGTAGAGTGAGAGACACACCTATTGTATAATGTGACTTACACTAACTCATTTATTATGTCAACTGTATCTTTTTATGTATTAATCATGAGTTGCCCTGAAAGGGGAAATGGTCAAGGTTAAGGATGATAATGAGTGACCTTATAAGGGGAGGTGATCAATATTTTATGAGTGACCCTATAAGGGAAAGTGACAGTAGTGGTACTAATAGTATGTGTTAGAATCTGTGTGTTACATGATTATGTGAATTTATATGCCATTTGGAGATATATGATTAATATAATGGATGAGTACTGTGTAAGCTCACTAAGCGTTTTCGTTTACCCATTGTTTATTAACATTATTCTTTTTCTTCATTTAATACATCCAGTCGTGTATTCCTCCATTCAGTACATGTATTAAACACTTGTTGATTATCTTCATATATCCATACTAGAATCTTTCAAAATCTTGACTTGAACATTATTTTCAGTCTTGTTGTTAGTTTATCTTACTCTATCATACTCCTTGCCATATCACACGGAAGTATGCAAGTTATTGTTCATGAATATCTTAATCTTCAAAACTTTGGCACACTATAAGGCAGTAAATTTGATTGTGAATATATAGTTACAAGTAGGTTGTTATCAAGAACAGTTACCCTATGTTCATGAATTCATAAAGTGGATATTAAAGACTGGCGATGTTGTCATTGGTGAGCATAATTGTAAGAACCTAAAATTTAGAGAAAGTTCATTTTTCATCAAATATTGACTAAAAGGACAAAATGGTCAATTATGAAAAAGATAAGATTTTGAAGTTTTGGCCTTATGAAAATGGCCAAGAAAAGTTTAAGTCACTAAAATGAGATTAGATGAGTAAATTCAAGAGAAAGAATGCATGAGAAGATGCATTTTTAGTCAAAAGGGTAAAATGGGTATTTTATGCTTTTTGGGCCAAGTTTGTGACTTAATAGATTAAGACCCATATTAAGTCAATGAGAAATGACTTAATAGAATTATAGAGTATGTATCCACCTTCGTGTGGATATAAATATAATATAAAACAGGCTAGAAACAAAGAAGTTATGTGTGTTAGAAGTTTGGACAAAAACTCACCCAAAGATGGAACGAAATCAACTACGGAACTGCTCTAAGGCAGCTACCGCAACGCGGTGAATAGATCACGACAACATGTTGAGGTCATGTAGAATGAGTTACATTAGAGGGAATGTACTTTTACCCATGGTATATGGGCACCACGACATAGTAGCCAAAGTAGGATGTTGTTGTGGGAAGTGATCGTTGCTTAGTGAAAGACTAACCATGACTAAATAACGCGCACAATGGCATGGTAAATATACAACCGTGATGCGGTTATGAATCATAATAAAGGCAATTAAGCCTTCATTCTCACCAAAAACACCCCCCAAAACTCTTTAGAGTTAAGCTCCGATGATTCCAAGAAGTGGAGACGATTAAGAGGCGATTAAAGGTGTTTGTGGCTTGGATTGAAGATTGAAAGCTCGTGAGGTAATCATTTTCTCCATTTTTAAGCTATTTAGGGCTTTAATGGTGTTTTGATGATTTGAGCTAATAGAGTATGATTATGTTAAGAAAGCTTGTTAGTAATGTGTAATCAAGTGTTTAGATGCCTTGAACATGCTTTGTATATTATTTCTATGGTGAAATATATGTATGTGAGGTTAGGGTTTGAAACCCTAATTAGTGAGATTATGAATTGATGCATTAGAGTATACTATAATGAATTAGGTATTATGGGGTGCTTAATTCATTGGTTGGAATTGATTAAGAGATAAAGAATGAAAAGATAGAGTTTTGATCCATTAAGTGCTCATTTTAACCATAAGAGTCATTAAGTTATTAATACGCTAAAACATGTATTAAGATGCATGTGTATGTGTATGATTAGACCTAACAGTAAAGAAGATGGATCCAGCATGCATCAATGATAAAATTGAAGACAATGGGACAATTAGGCTTCACTAACTGATAAGGTAAGTTATTACCCTCTATCTCTCTCTCTCTCTCTCTCTCTCTCTCTCTCTCTATATATATATATATATATATATATATATATATATATATATATATATATATATATATATATATATATATATATATATATATATGGGAGAAGTGAATATACCCTAGAAGGTATATAAGATTAGGTACCAAATCCATCATACTACCTTATTTTTGTATCACATATGCATTGTAATCGTCCAAAGTTCTTATAAATCAACTCCTAACTTGATTTACTTACAATGTTTTTTAGAAATTTCACCATTATCTTCTTCTAACATAATTTTCATTTGAAACTATCATATATATAACCCGCTAGGTGTTCCACACAAATATGTGATGTAAGAGGAAGATAATGATGAAATTTCTAAAAATCTCTGAAGTAAAACAAGTTAGAAGTTGAATTTGAAGAACTTTAGACGATTACAATGCATATATGATACAAAACCGACATAGCATGGTGGGTTTAGGTACCTAAGCTTGTATACCTTCTAGGATATATTCACTTTTCCATATATATATATATATATATATATATATATATATATATATATATATATATATATATATATATATGTGTGTGTATTTGTATGTATGGGTATCTTAAGGCACTAAGTGAATGCCTTCAAGGGGTTAGATGAAGTTGGATTAAGAATATACATGTAAGAGCATGTATGTATATGTAGAATATGTACGAGGTATATGTTACAAACATGTAGTAGATCATGTAAGTATACATAGAGTATGTTAAAGAGATGAGAAGGGTATTTCTAAATACCCAAGAGATGACAAAAGGTGACAGATGATGATTATATACAGTATAATCATAATTGTATGTATGTATGTATAGAAATTATTAGTATTTTATAGAATACTTATATGTTACTAGACGTAGATAAAGCTTATGTGATGAGTCACATAATAGAGATAGAGTAGAGTAGAAAGATGATTCCATCGGAATGAGATAGAGGTTCCTTCGAGAATAGGAGTATACTTCCTACGGGGACAAGAGTATGATTCCTACGGGAATGAGATTATGTCCCTACGGGGAAAGAAATGAAGATCCCTTTAGGGATGTTGATAGATGATTCCTAAGGGAATCAAAATTGTACATGATTAGAGAAGAAAAAAAAAAGGTTCCTTGAGAGGAACAATATATGAGAGTTCTTTGTAAAAACTTAGAGAAAATTCGTGAGGGCTTAAGAGTAAGGAATCCGTGAGTGATTCAAGAGAAGATGAATGATTAAGGATCCATGAGGGATCACAAGATAGGGAAGTAAGTCTGGATGAGTGTTCCTGATAATGATAGTGGGATGTTGTTCCCTTAGAGTATGGTTTGAGATGGAACTGTTGGTTCTAAATGAGAGTATAATGTTGAGGCATTAGAGATGATAATAGAGATGAGAATAGTAAGTAGAGAAATAAACAAGCATGTTAAGAGTAAGAGGTAAGAGAAGAGTATAGTAAGAGATTTGGAAAGAACGTGCATAGAGTATAGACAGAGTAGAGAAGAGACAAAGTAGATAAGAGATAGAGTAGTGAAGAGATAGAGAATAGAAGAGATAGAGTTAGAGCATGTGCAGAGTATGAGATGAGCTTGAGAAATGGCTAAGAGAAAGAGAAAGAGATAAGAAGAAAAGAGTAGAAAAGAAGAAATAGATAAATGAGAAGAATAGTAGTGTATAATATTAAGAGAAAGAGATTAGATGAAAGAGTAGGAGATGGAGAAGAAAGGAGAAAGATAAGAAATGATAGAAAGAATAAATCACCATACATGTTTGTTTGATGTAGTAGAGATTTTATGTTTTACAGGTTTAGGTAACAACAACTGTGGTACTAGAGGAGAAGAAAAGAGCACAAGGACCTAGATTAGAATATTTAGTTGTACTTTCCTTGTTCTTATATGTAGTAGATTTTCATTGTATATCCATGATTAAACCCTAGGATTTAAAGTGTTTCAATTGTAGTAGAATTCGCATTGTAGATAAAACTTTCATAATTCATTTATATTAGATGTTAAAATACCTGGGTCATTACAATAATGATAATAAAGCATAAATTAAAAATCTAGAACACATGTTAATTAAAGATGTTTGTTTTGGCACCTGTAATTGAAATTTTGTACTCACCTAATATACTAAATGATAGGTTTTGTATATACTTCCTAGATTATCATATGATAGCGGAAACAAATAATTTTAGTCTAAGGCAAGAAAAGAATTGAAACCTACAAGGATATTTTACCTAAATAATATGAAAAAAAATACAAGAGAGATCATGAATTACTGACCTTTAGCAAAACCAATTTGCTTGAAGAGCATTTGATGTAGAATTCGTAATCCTTAAGCCAAGAAAGTGAACAACCAAAGTAGATTGCCTATAGTGGTTCACACCCAATAAGCCCAAATTACTGATGTTAGAAATTAACCCTTAAGTAATCAAGAGAAAGGATAAACTCTGAAGGTGTAGACTGTGATGAAATTAAGGAGCTTCAAGGGTATTTATAGTTTCTGGTTGCTTTCCTTATCCGAGACTTGGACGGAAATTCACAAGTATGTCCCTTACAGTTTTCGTCCATCCCTTCTAAGATATCTAGAAACTTCCAACTATTTAACTATTGAATAATTAATATTTAGTCCCTGAACCTTTTAATTAGCACAAATTAATTGAAGATTAATTCTAATTAATTCCAAACTAGTTTCTAGTTAATTCATCATCACATGAATAATTAATAAACTATTTGTACCTTTCTCTTATAACATCCTAATACTATTTGGATCATTGAGGGAAACCCAAAAGGACCCTACTATTAATGGATAATCTTACTTGGATAAGTCATCAACTACTATTGGTCACAAGGTTCCCACTTAATCAGCAAAGCGTGCTTCCTTAGCAATTGCAAAACTTTGAATCATATTCTTATAGACAACTCTTAGATAAGTGACCAGCTATTATGTCGTTCTACAAGATATCATATGAACTTTAGACATAGATATGAATCAATCCCGTGGTCTAACATTATGTTTGAAGATATTCGATTTATGATGACCTTATTAGACTACAAGATTGAACACATCAATTCATTCCATGCTAGACCCAACAATATAGTGTCAACATCAAATCACCGAAGGGCCCAAAGATATAGTTTTTCGTATTAAGGCAAAAGGAACGAATAAACTTTGAATATATAATCATAACCGACTTACCATGTTATACATGGACATACATTTTATCACATCCATTTACATTAGCATTTATGTAATACCAATGCATACCATATTTGTAAATTATAACTTATGCATCTCCGCTTAAAGAATATAGGATATTATCATCTTAGAATTACTCATGATTGAATCCATGAAGTAATCTATAAGTGTGAGTTTTCTAATACATAAAATCTATATTTATGTACTCATGAGTGTTAGTTACATCTCCAAGTTATGTCTAATGTCCATTATACATCAACTAATACTCCATGATAGTCTTTAATCACTACTTACTCCCAAGAGTATGAACGAATGTGGAGGTTTGAGTAACTTAATACTCGGGAAGTGGATTCTAAACATGTTAAAAAAATGCAATAACAAACAATCAAAGTCGGTAGTTCACTAACACATATACAAATCACTATTATTTATTCACCAAAATCAGTTAAAATTTACCACTATTATTGTAACGTCCCTAAAATTCGTAGTAAATTTTTTGTTTTTAAAACAGTAAACCATACAAATGAGTTATTCCAAAACCGATTATAGTGAGTATATTATTTAAACATCAGAGTAAAGATCATAATTTGCCAATGCGGAAACTGTGGGGGATTTTATGCATTCACGCCAGACCCTTTCCCTTCGAACTGAAAGTACCTGAAACCATAAACATGAAACCTTAAGCACAAAGCTTAGTGAGTTCCCCAGGATACCACATACCATACATACAATAGGGATTGCTATGTGCCAACCATAGTCTTGCCGTTATGCCACAAGTCGTATCATGGTCTTTCCTTGCCAGGCCGGAGACCAAAATCTTGGGTCTTATAGACAAGTGCTAGGAGCCACATCTTGGTCTTCAATGCAAGTATCACAAAGACAACTAGCATACTACATATAATTTCCAGGGTCTAATCCCTAGTCTTGCATACAATTTGTCGGGAGCCACCTCCGGGTCTTACATACAAATTCCAAAGGCCACCCCTTGGTCTTCCTATACAATATAAGCCAATGGGCCGACATTGGTGCCTTCGACCCCATAGTACAGAGAGGAAATTCACCAGAATCACAAAGCTGACTAACACTCAGCTCAAAATCGTGCCGACTACAACTAACTGCTATCATGCCAAGAGATAAGTGCTTAACACCTCCTATCAATCCATACAAGGTAAACCTTAATTCTACCTTCTAAAAATAGAATTTTGACCAAAAGTCAACCCACGCCAAAAGTCAACGGTCAAAGTTAAAGTCAACAACCCAATTTCAACTTATCCATCCTCAAGTCGTGACCAGTCCTTGGTCACGTCGTGAGATCTCACTCGGTCCGATTCCAACTCATCTCGACTAAACTCAGTCAACTCAGACATGAAAATTCATAGTAGCTGACCTCACATCATGAGAGCTTCCTCTTACGTCGTGAGCTCACACCACATCATGTCGTGAGCTCCAAAAAGTTAACCAGAAATAGGGTCATTCAATCCTCACGTCGTGAGCTCCTTGCCTTATGTCGTGAGATCAGTCTGAAGCCAAAAGACCAACTTTTAAGTCCTTAATCCATTAAGCCTTGAACTCTAACTTTCCAGAAGGTCTTATAACTCCTTAATGCACTGGAAAGTCGATGCTTTTAAGACATATATCTCCAATACATGTATAGATCTCATTTGGGTTAAAAGTTGAAGAAAACACATCCAACTTTCATGCAAGTTTCCAAAACTCAACCATTCACTAGATTTGAACTCCATATCACTCTTAAGACCCTAATAACTCATAAAGTTGCCAACTTTATGGTTTCCATCCATCAAACTAGCACAACCAAGAAGAAAAGTGGGACAAAACCTAGATCTAGCCTCATAGAACAACAAAGGAGGAATTGATGATACTTACTATGGTCCAAAAACAATGTAAGATGATGATGATGATAAAGTTCCCTTGCAAGCCTCAACTCAAGATCACCTTATTCTTCTTCTTCTCTCCTTCTTCCAAACAAAGAAAAGCTCTTAAATGACCAAAGATCAAGCAAGGATGAAGACTAGGGTTTTTCTGAGGTGAAAGAGGGTTTGGAGCTGATAAGAAATCCTAAAATGAGTTTAGAGATGCTTAAATACGAAGGAAACCCTAAAATGATCATGGGCTTGGGCTGCATCACCTCTCACGTCGTGAGCTCCATGTATCACGTCATGAGACCAGTCCCGAACAAAATTTTTCATACAACCCATATCACATCGTGAGCCTCTAATCTCAGGTCGTGAGGATCCTTTTCTTCCAAAATCCAACCTTTTGACTCCTTAAAACCCTAATTCGATTAATCCTGGAAAACAATTGTTACAACTATAATTGTTTCAAATATCAACGAACTACTAAAACTAATATAATTTCTCATTCATATGCTCTTAATATAACGTCAACGTTTCTTGCTAGGTATTTACATTGTAAGAACCTAGAATTTAGAGAAAATTGACTTTTAGTCAAATATTGACCAAAAGGGTAGAATGGTCATTAATGAGAAAAAGATGAGGATTTGAAGTTGTGACTTCCTAAAAATGACCAAGAAGAGTTTAAGTCACTAAGATGAGATGAGATAAGTATGTTCAAGAGAAATAATATATAAGAAGATGCATTTTTGGTCAAAAGGGTAAAATAAGAATTTTATGCTTTTTGGGCCAACTTTATGACTTAATAGATTAAGACTTATATTAATTTAATAATAAGTGGGTTAATAGAATTGTAGAGTATGTTCCCACCTTCATGTAGATATAAAGATAATAGAAAATATGTTAGAAATGAAGAAGTTATGTGTGTTAGAAGTTGGGAAAAAGTTGTCCCAAAGCAAGGATACAATCAGCCATGGGGTTGCTAATCTACAGCCACCACGACGTGGCCATATACTCACCACGATGTGGTGAGTGTTAAAATCAATTCAGACAAAATTCTTCATCTCGACAGAAAGGACAATTTCTGTCACACCCCGCTAAAGCGGAAATACAGGGCGTGGCAGTACAAAGGGTTTCATAGCAAAAGATAAAGATAACACCAACCATAGTATTAAAAAGCATTACAAATTTACAATGGGTTTGAACAACTTTTAAAAGAAATTACAATGAGAATTGAAATACAACACATGCGCATGCTCCTAAAAGTGATGTGTCCCTAAGTGCCACTTACTCGAAGATTCCTGAAAAAGCATGTAAAACGAGTGTCAACTATAAAAATAGTTGGTGAGTACTCACAGGTTTATAACATAATATAGTTTGAAGTCATGATAATCAGAATATTGATAATAGTTTCCATAAACAAATGTTCATTACTAAAATAAATAAATAAGTTTTCATGAAAAGAAGTTCGTTGCTAAAGCGAGTAATAAAGTTTCCATAAATAGAAATATATTGCAAAAATGAGTAAATAAGTTTGCATAAACAAAGTTCGTTGTCATCATGAGAGATAAAGTATGTTGCCCAAATGAGATGCAACGTTCATATTCTCATGGGAAATAAAGTTTCCATAAATAGAAATATATTGCAAAAATGAGTAAATAAGTTTGCATAAACAAAGTTCATTGTCATCATGAGAGATAAAGTATGTTGACCAAATGAGATGCAACGTTCATATTCTCATGGGAAATAAAGTTTCCATAAATAGAAATATATTGCAAAAATGAGTAAATAAGTTTGCATAAACAAAGTTCGTTGTCATCATGAGAGATAAAGTATGTTGCCCATATGAGATGCAACGTTCATACTCTCATGAGAAATAAAGTTTGTTGCTAAAACGAGATACAAGGTTCGTATGTGGATAATGATTATACCATGAGTTCACAACCCAAGCCTAATGACCGAGGGTGCCCTCTTCTATGTCTATCGCTAACATAAGGAAATATAGTAAAATGCACTCAAGCAAATCGTGCGAGTAAGGAGTTGTCTACCTCCTAATAGCGCTATCCATAATAACCATGGGCTCAAATGAGGTAATGAGTTGTGTGAACTGATTCCAGGGACTTAAACGCGATAAGGCCTCATGAATTAACAATAGCATACATATACACATCAACATATAGCAACCAAGTTTGATACAAATCAAAGTAAATACAACGAACAATAAACAGTTTTTGGACATGCTTTTCCACCCAAAACATAAAAACCGAAAAGAGAGGGAGACGTGAATACTCACAATACATTGAGATGATGCAAATTGTGCCTTGAGCTACGTTCCACTCGTACCACTATCGATTCCTACAATAATGGTATACGCTAGTGAGTCTCTATGTCGAAATCTAATGCTAATATACTAAATTCTACATATTGAGAAATGCCAAATTTTTGTTCTAATATTGGTTTTATATTAAATGGGTAACAATTTTTCTGAAATGGTGATATTTTATAACTCATGTGATTAAGATAATTTTGGCTATTATTTTCTAGGTTTTTCGTAATATTAATTGAGGGTATTTCAACACATTTAAAGGTGTTTTAAACTCCTAAAAATCCCAAAATATTATCAAACAGTTTCCAAAATTCATCAAGTTTTACATTTTCATTCCAAATACAGTAGAGGTCTTCCATAAATTTTCTCTTGAATTTTTTTGATGTGATTAACTATTTTTCCAAATTTTTAAGCCTTCATAACAATATGAATTCGTGAAAAATAATATCCAGGTCATAAAAATTCCCAAACTTTTTATAACACTGCCATTAAACATACTTGAGCTGGGAAAAATATAAAAATGGGTTTCTAAATAGCTTAACCCGATTTTATGATTTTTAATCATTTATTCTAACAAAAATGGAAATAAATAGAAGACAGTTTCCAAAATTGCCCAAACTTTTTGTAACACTGTTATTATACATATAGAAGCTGTGAAAAATATAAAAGATATTTTTCAATTAGTTTTTATATTTTTCTTTGTTTTATTCTCTTGAATAATCATTAATTGGTGAATAATTATCAAACAGTTAAAGTAAATTACCAAAATTTTTATAAAATTCATTTCCAGTGTACATAATCCGGGAAAAATACCAATGGTGATTTGTATATATTGTAATCTGATTTTGTGGATGTAAGTGAATTTAATATTAGAAAAATAGAAGAAAAATAGAATACAAAATATAAAAATCATCCAAATTTTTATTTAGCATCCTAATATATTATAAGATCTTCTGGTTAGTTTTCATGAATTTTGGATGAGTAGAACTATTTTTCCTATTATTAGTCCATTATAAATAAACAAATCGGGGAAAAATAGTTATCCATTATGAAAAATTCTGCAAATATTTTTATGATTATTCCACATGAGGTAGGAGCTGCGAAAAATCTTATACAGCCTTTTCACATTCCTTAAAGTGGTTTTATGAATTATTTCATTTAAACAAAAAGAAAATTCGAAACCATACCAAACAGTAACACAAATCAATGAAACTTACTGAGATGTCATCATTTACTTTAGGGGTCATCCACGACTTTACCTAGGATTTATAGCCCTAAGAAAGTATTTTATATGATTTATTGCCCTATTTAATTGCAATAATTATAATAATTCGAGACAAATGAATTAATTTCTGAAAATTTACAGACCATCTTATTTTGTTGGTGGGGTTCTGGGAAAAATCGCATTTGAACAGAAAAGAAGTTTTAGGGATTTATTTGGGAATAAATCCTTTATAAACCTATTTGAAAGCCTTTAACAACAAACTTTGATCATCTAGCATCTAAGCTTGAAGATCATCACATGCATGTTGTTTTGAAGGCCATTCATGAGTTTAAAATAGTCAAAAATCATTTTGGAATGAAAACTTAGGGTGCATGTGGTGATTTTTCCCCAAAACTTGTAGAAAAGTGCATTATGTTGATTTTGACTTAGGTTTTGGTCCTTGGATTTCACAATTTACAACATGCATTATGTTTTTGGGTGAAATCCTACCACCATCATCATCAAAACCGTGAGTGTGAGCAAGTTTTATTGATTTTACCATAGAATGGAGTAGAAGAAGGAGAAAGAGCAAGAAACAAATAGCAAAAATTGAAGGAAAAGTGAAGTAGAATGAAAGAAAATTCGGGATTACCTTCAAGACTACTTCAAATGATGAATATTTAGAGCTTAAGGTGTGTTCCTGGAGCCATTTTACTGGAAAATTTCGTGGTCAGGGTGAGGGGAAGAGAGAAGATGGAGTGGTGATGAAGAGTGTGAGAGAAAATGAGGAGGTGAAGTGTGGAGAAGTGAGAAATGATTCAAATTTTGGGGAAGAGAGATAGTGGGAGAGAGAGGACGAATTTTAGGGTGGTAAGAGAGGGTTTCCCTCTCTTCCATTTTTATAAAGCTCATGTCTTTTATAAAATTATGAATTTTTTTATAAAATATGCACCTTAACTTAGATATTAATCATAAAACCTTGATTTTTGACTTATAAATTAAGAGTAAATGTTAATGATTTAATTTTTTTTTTACTTTCCTTGATTATATTTTCCTTAATTTAGTCATTTTAAATTGATATTATGAGGTTCATAAAAAATTTTATGGAGTTTTAGGTGTTAAAGTTTATAAATTTGAGATTTTAGGGTTTTTAGGTTTTTTTTTTTTTTTAGATTTTGCTAAACTTTAGATATCAAGATAGATTGAATTTTGGAGGCATCAAATTTTTTTGAGTCTTATAACTCTTTTATAGTTATAAATATTGTTTGTAATTCCTTTTTGTCGGTTTATTGGCATTATATGTAGTGATTCCGAGATTCAAGTAAACTTGAAGAACCAAGTATACTAGTCATAGTTTCAACTTTGATTTAAGTTTCACGAGACTCCGACCTAATTTCTACCACTAGGTCAAGTGCATAATGTGTGTGTATGATTCATGAAAGGGTGTTCGAGTCAAAGAGTGACCCGAATATGGATAGTGTTTACAGTTAAGTAGTTGTAGAATTCACATAACAATGTGAAACCTAATACATTGTCCATCGTTTCTAATTGTTTCCAAGTTTCTAGTAGACTATAACTTAGCTTCTAGTTACTAAGTCTAGTATGTGTCGTGCCTACATGTGCAACTAAGTTTATCAATTCTTGAACCGACTCGAATTTTGACGGTTGTCACAGTGTCCCCCAGTTGAAAGAATTTTGTTCCGAAATTCAATTCGTGACGTATTCTATTAGAACTCAGCCGAATACAATTGTATAGCTAGAGAGGTGGTGACTTGGAGAGCTTTTTGATTATTTTGAGTTAATTCCACAAGGGAAGAGCTCAATTCTTTAGCTATAATCAATTTAGTGTTTCCCTAATTCGAGTTCAGTCGTCTAGATTGTGGATAACTAGAATCATGGAAATCATGATCCAACCATGGCCACCTAGTTGAAAATATTATCTAGTTAGATATTATCTAACCTAAAGGAGCGTTACAAGTTTTGTTGAAGCTCCAACTACATTGAGTGCTAAGTCTGCATTGATCCTTAAGTCGCGTTTTAAATCAACACTAAGTGTAAATTTGCCGTTTAATAAAGAAGAAATTAGGAACAATTTATTCACTTGCGGGTTGGCTACTAAATCTAGAAAAGATATATTCCGAAATAAGAAGGGGTAGCACGAATGAAAGAGAAGCAATCAAGGATAAGTTCCTAACGATACGTGCTATTGGTACATCTTAAGCGTAAAACTATTTATGTCCCGTCAACAAAAGAAGTTACGAAACGATCGAGGATTTCCGAAGTTATGATTTCTACTACGGGTCCTCTAACTATAATAGAACCATAATTGAAGAGTATAGTTAGAGAGTCGTTGTTTCTAATGATGGCGATGAAAGTTTATGATATTTTAAATCACATTATTTAGGTAGCATTTTCAGCATTTAAAAATGATAAGTAATCTCATTGTTATTAAAAATATGTGATAATTCCAAGAGAATGAAGATACATGTGTGGCAATAAAACGAAGTAGTAAATAATAAAGAGAATAATTAATGTTAAAGGTTTAAGTCGTCAATGAGGGAATTTATATAGAAATATTCATATTACAATTTTTGAGAAATTGTCCAATTGTTTAAGTCAGGACAAATTCGAGTTTACGAGTCAGAATATTTATCAAAACAAGGTTGTGAGGTTAGATACTCACTGAAAATTACAAAGTAGAATGCTACTTAAGAAATGTGTAAAAATGTCGATCATCGAAAACAGTGCTTTCTCAATTTAGTGATTTTACAGAAATAATCATTTGAAGCATAATTAATCGTAACATTTAAAACTTTTTATGCTTTTAAAGAAAATATGAAACATATGAAATGTATTCTTCACATATATTTTCTGGATTTTGAAAAATGATAAGAACAAGGGTAGTCACCTTGTTTATTAATTGTAAGGGAAATACAATGAAAGTTGCGCGTTTAATCAAAATTTTAAATTTAGAGCAAAATGACCAAATGTAAATAAGGAATACTTTCTTTACAGTAGATTTCAAAATAAAAATAAAAGTATATGATAAATGACGTATTTGAATATATCAAAGCTGAGTAATCAAAATTATGTCTCACGATTATACACGTATTAATTGCTCAAAACGAAAGGGTAGACTTCTAGTCTGTATGTGTAAGAACATGGTACCAAGAGAAGCAAAATAGACAGAAACAAAGTTAGACAATGTTTTATGTTATTATTATGGGTGTTCGAGATCTGAAATCAGAAGGAGAGCAAGAAATAAAGTGTGGGGGAAAGAAAAGGAAGGTAACAACAATATTTGCTATTGTTAAAATTTTAAGATCAATAATTTTCTGCAAATTTAAAACTAGGATGAGATGTAATTTGAACTTCAATCCTTGATGTATGTTGATGATTAAATAGAAATGTGCAAGTTTTAAAGTGTTTGCTAGAAATCATGAGTTATCTATTAAGTTAAACTCCATTTGTGAAAAAGAAGAAACACTAAAACTTGTAATTGAAAATCTGACAGTTTTGACCTTTTTCACTGGGGTCGAATAATGGTTAAAACGGATAAGGTAAAGACTTAACATATTTAGATGAATAATTGTGCATTGTCAAAAGTGCGTCGCTGGAAGTTTAAAAGTGAACACTAAGATTTGCAATGTTGTAAGTTTTATAAACACATATTATAAAACTAATTTGAAATAAAATAAAAAAAATGAGGTGTGTTGGAAATTTTGGAATTAGAGATATCTTAGAAACATGTGTGAAGTAGAAAGTTGTGAAAATATCATGTTGAGTTTCAAGAAAACACATTTAAGTAAAGTACAATGCCTAAATGAGAAAGTAGTCAAAAGACTTAAAACAAAAGTGGTTTAAAAATCCGATTAAGCTTTGAGACATAATATGAACTTTAACATCATATATTTAAGCTTTATAGCATAGATTTTAAACACTTTTATAAAAGAAAATGTTTCTAAGTTTTTCGAAAACGTGCCTAAATGGTAAGCAAGGTTTAAAATGGTTTATATGCCCTTAATAGCACATCTATCCATTGAAATGGATTTGAAATGAAATTGAAATAGCAATGTTAAAACCAATATTGGATAAAATGAGTTTTGAAGAAAAGTGTTAAGTTAAAGATAGTTATCAAAAGATTTTAGTGAGAATATGGCTTACATTGTTCGGAAAGGTCTACTAAGTTGTATGAAGTGGTTATAAAATATTTTATCGATGACAAATAAAACTGATGAAGCGAAATAACTTTTCAATGAAAGTTTAAGAAGTAAGGAATATGTAGATTAGTGTAGTTTATCGTACCTAAATACTAAGGCGACTACAAGGCTTTTATATGGAAAGTACCGATGTCTTTTCCCCAAGATAAAGGGCAAGCAAAAATTGTTTGTAAAGCATTTTAAAGTGTCAATGCAGTTTCGCGGCCTTTTATAGAGGTTAAAGTTTAAGTTATATGTTTGGTATCTGGCCCACGACATTAGATGATGTAATCCTTTATAACGATAGAAATGTTAGTAGTATCGCTAAGGCTCAAACGAATGTATGAAAATAATAAGGTTCGAAGGAGGATTCGAAATGTGTAGTAAGGATTTATATAACATAGTAGTGCGATGTATAAATCGGGCATAAAAAAAATTTAAGGTTAAAGGTTGGGCATGAAACGTGCTAGTAATTTGCAAAGTGTAAGATGGTTATATACTCGAGATGATCACTAGTGTATCTGGGAGTCTCGAACTAAGACTTGTAAGTTTTTCCAGAAGGGGATGGCTTGTGCTTGAATAGAACGTAAAGACATTAAGGTAAGAATCGCCAAAGATACGGTTTAGAATCAAAGAGGTATCCTAGACTAAGTTTTAAGGTCAAGATGGAAACAACAGATAACTAAAATCGTAGCATAGAAGAGAAGTCTCACGTATCAGTAGCAATGGGTTAAACATTTGTGTCACCTCATGAGTTGAATCGGGAATGCTCGCCAATGGTATCCAAGTGACTACTCGCGGTGACCATTATACATCCTAACACGATGATACAATTCTCATCCGTGTCGGTATTGGAACACTTTCCTAGTTGTAACTCTAGTACGAAGACGATGAAGAAGTATTGAGGAATAATTGGTATAAGTTTCGACTTAAGATTATTAGTAGTGTATATCTAGCTACTAACCTTACATCTAAATTCAATAGCTATCGAGGAATACTCATTCTCAGTGCTAAGTGCATTGCTCCTAGAGTGGCTTGTGATATAACCTAAGTGGTTAACCTAACATTTGATAAGGGATAAGAATATTTCTAAATAAAGGCATTGTTATAAAAGTGTACTTAGTTTGTAAGTGTATGTAGATGAATGCCTATAATATGTATCTCCCGTACGCACACCGAAAAATTTTGTTTTTCAAAAGTTTAAGTTGAAAATTGTTTTGAACATAATTCGACTATAACCGTTTCCAGCCTCACATTAACTTTCCTTAATTAAGCATAGTTGGCCAGGCTATACTTAATTAAAGTCCAATAATGCATACTCGAATTAGTTATACCAGTAGTATGTTCAGTACTCTAAAAACATTTTGAACTTTTTTGGCTATAATTGTGGTTCTCCAAAGGAAAACCGGTATTCTCTATAACCTTCGGCTCTGATACCATTTCTGTCAAACCCTGCTAAAGCGGAAATACAGGACGTGGCAGTACAAAAGGTTTCATAGCAAAAGATAAAGACAACACCAACCATAGTATTAAAAAGCATTACAAATTTACAATGGGTTTGAACAACTTTTAAAAGAAATTACAATGTGAATTGAAATACAACACATGCGCATGCTCCTAAAAGTGATGTGTCCCTAAGTGTCACTTACTCGAAGATTCCTGAAAAAGCATGTAAAACGAGCGTCAACTATAAAAATAGTTGGTGAGTACTCACAGGTTTATAACATAATATAGTTTGAAGTCATGATAATCTGAATATTGATAACAGTTTCCATAAAACAAATTTTCATTACTAAAATAAATAAATAAGTTTTCATGAATAGAAGTTTGTTGCTAAAGCGAGTAATAAAGTTTCCATAAATAGAAATATATTGCAAAAATGAGTAAATAAGTTTGCATAAACAAAGTTCGTTGTCATCATGAGAGATAAAGTATGTTTCCCAAATGAGAGGCAACGTTTATATTCTCATGGGAAATAAAGTTTCCATAAATAGAAATATATTGCAAAAATGAGTAAATAAGTTTGCATAAACAAAGTTCGTTGTCATCATGAGAGATAAAGTACGTTGCCCATATGAGATGCAACGTTCATACTCTCATGGGAAATAAAGTTTGTTGCTAAAACGAGATACAAGGTTCGTATGTGGATAATGATTATACCATGAGTTCACAACCCAAGCCTAATGATCGAGGGTGCCCTCTTCTATGTCTATCACTAACATAGGGAAATATGGTAAAATGCACTCAAGCGAATCGTGCGAGTGAGGAGTTGTCTACCTCCTAATAGCGCTATCCATAATAACCATGGGCTGAAATGAGTTAATGAGTTGTGTGAACTGATTCCAGGGACTTAAACGCGATAAGGCCTCATGAATTAACAATAGCATAGACATACACATCAACATATAGCAACCAAGTTTGATACAAGTCAAAGTAAATACAAGGAACAATAAACAGTTTGTGGACATGCTTTTCCACCCCAAAACATAAAAACCGAAAAGAGAGGGAGGCGTGAATTCTCACAATACATTGAGATGATGCAAATTGTGCCTTGAGCTATGTTTCACTCGTACCACTATCGATTCCTACAATAATGGTATACGCTAGTGAGTCTCTATGTCGAAATCTAATGCTAATATACTAAATTCTACATATTGAGAAATGCTAAAATTTTGTTCTAGTACTGGTTTTATAATAAATGGGTAACAATTTTTCTGAAATTTTGATATATTATAACTAATGTGATTAAGATAATTTTGGCTATTATTTTCTAGGTTTTTTTGTAAGATTAATTGAGGGTATTTCAACACATTTAAAGGTGTTTTAAACTCCTAAAAATCCCAAAATATTATCAAAAAGTTTCCAAAATTCATCAAATTTTACATTTTTTTTTCCAAATGCAGTAGAGGTCTTCCAGAAATTTTCCCTTGAATTTTTTTGATGTGATGGACTATTTTTCCAAATTTTTAAGCCTTCATAACAATATAAATTCGTGAAAAGTAGTATCCAAATGTTAAAAATTCCCAAACTTTTTATAGCACTGCCATTAAACAAACTTAATCTGGGAAAAAAAATATAAAAATGGGTTTCTAAATAGCTTAACCCAATTTTATGATTTTTGTGCATTTATTCTAACAAAAATGGAAATAAATAGAAGACAGTTTCAAAACTTGCCCAAACGTATTGTAGCATTGTTATTATATATATAGAAGCTGTGAAAAATATAAAAAATATTTTTCATTTAGTTTTTCTATTTTTCTTTGTTTTATTCTCTTGAATAATCATTAATTGGTGAATAATTATCAAACAGTTAAATTAAATTACCAAAATTTTTGTAAACTTCATTTATAGTGTACATAATCCGGGAAAAAAATACCAATGGTGATTTTTATATAGTGTAATCCGATTTTGTGGATTTAAGTGCATTTAATCTTAGAAAAATAGAAGAAAAATAGAATACAGAAGATAAAAATCATCTAAATTTTTATTTAGCATCCTAATATATTATAAGATCTTCTGATAAATTTTCATGAATTTTGGATGAGTAGAACTATTTTTCCCATTATTAGTCCATTATCAATACAAAAATCAGGGAAAAATAGGTATGCATTATGAAAAATTCTACAAATATTTTTCTGATTATTCCACATGTGGTAGGAGCTGTGACAAATCTTAGATAGCCTTTTCACATTCCCTAAAGTGGTGTTATGATTAATTTCAATTAAACAAAAAGAAAATTCAAAACCATACCAACCAGTAACCAAAATCGATGAAACTCATTGAGATATCATCGTTTACTTTAGGGGTCATCCACGAATTTACCTAGGATTTATAGACATCAGAAAGTTTTTTATATGATTTATTGCCCTATTTTATTGCAATAATTATAATAATTCGAGACAGATGAATTAATTTCTGAAAATCTACATACCATCTTATTTTGTTGGCGGGATTCTAGGAAAAATCGCATTTGAACAGAAAAGAAGCTTTAGGGATTTATTTGGGAATAAATCCTTTATAAACCTATTTTAAAGCTTTTAACAACAAACTTTGATCATCTAGCATCTAAGCTTGAAGATCATCACATGCATGTTGTTTTGAAGGCCATTCATGAGTTTGAAATGGTTGAAAATCATTTTTGAATGAAAACTTAGGGTGCATGTGGTGATTTTCCCCCAAAACTTGTAGAAAAGTGCATTATGTTGATTTTGACTTAGGTTTTGGTCCTTGGATTTCACCATTTACAACATGCATTTTGTTTTTGGGTGAAATCCTACCACCATCACCATCAAAACCGTGACTGTGAGCAAGTTTTCATGATTTTACCATAGAATGGAGTAGAAGAAGGAGAAAGAGCAAGAAAAAAATAGCAAAACTTGAAGGAAAAGTGAAGTAGAATGAAAGAAAATTCGGGATTACCTTCAAGACTACTTCAAATGATGAATATTTAGAGCTTAAGGTGTGTTCTTGGAGCCATTTTTCTGGAAAATTTCGTGGTTAGGGTGAGGGGAAGAGAGAAGATGGAGTGGTGATGAAGAGTGTGAGAGAAAATGAGGAGGTGAAGTGTGGAGAAGGGAGAAATGATTCAAATTTTGGGGAAGAGAGATAGTGGAAGAGAGAGGACGAATTTTAGGGTGGTGAAAGAGGGTTTCCCTCTCTTCCATTTTTATAAAGCTCATGTCTTTTATAAAATTATGAATTTTTTTATAAAATATGCACCTTAACTTAGATATTATTCATAAAACCTTGATTTTTGACTTATAAATTAAGAGTAAATGTTAATGATTTAAGTTTTTTTATTTTCCTTGATTATATTTCCCTAAATTTAGTCATTTTAAATTGATATTATGAGGTTCATAACAAATTTTATGGAGTTTTAGGTGTTAAAGTTTATAAATTTTAGATTTTAGGGCTTTTAGGGTTTTTTTTCGGATTTTGCTAAACTTTAGATATCAAGATAGATTGAATTTTGGAGGCATCAAATTATTTTTGAGTCTTATAACTCTTTTATAGTTAAAAATATTGTTTGTAATTCCTTTTTCTCGGTTTATTGGCATTTATATGTAGTGGTTCCGAGATTCAAGTGAACTTGAAGAACCAAGTATACTAGTCATAGTTTCAACTTTGACTTAAGTTTCACGAGACTCCGACCTAATTTCTACTACTAGGTCAAGTGAATAATGTATGTGTATGATTCATGAAAAGATGTTAGAGTCAAAGAGTGACCCGAATATGGATAGTCTCTACAGTTAAGTAGTTGTAGAATTCACATAACAATGTGAAACCTAAGTACACCGTCCATCGTTTCTAATTGTTTCCAAGTTTCTAGTAGACTATAACTCATCTTCTAGTTACTAAGTCTAGTATGTGTCGTGCCTACACGTGCAACTAAGTTTATCAATTCTTGAACCGAATCGAATTTTGATGGTTGTCACAGTCTCCCCCAGTTGAAAGAATTTCGTCTCGAAATTCAATTCGTGACATATTATGTTAGAACTCAGCCGAATACAACTGTATAGCTAGAGAGGTGGTGACTTGGAGAGCTTGTTGATTATTTTTCAGTTAATTCCACAAGGGAGGAGCTCAATTCTTTAGCTATAATCAATTTAGTGTTTCCCTAATTGGAGTTCAGTCGTCTAGATTGTGGATAACTAGAATCATGGAAATCATGATCCAACCATGGCGACCTAGTTGAAAAGATTATCTAGTTAGATATTATCTAACTTAAAGGAGCGTTACAAGTTTTGCTGAAGCACCAACTACATTGAGTGCTAAGTCCACACTGATCCTTAAGTCGCCTTCTAAATCAACACTAAGTGTAAATTTGCCGCCTAATAAAGAAGAAATTAGGAACAATTTATACACTTCCGGGTTGGCTACTAAATCTGGAAAAGATATATTCCGAAATAAGAAGGGGTAGCACGAATGAAAGTGAAGCAATCAAGGGTAAGTCCCTAACGATACGTGCTATTGGTACATCTCAAGCATAAAACTATTTAAGTCCCGTCAACAAAAGAAGTTACGAAACGATCGTGGATTTCCGAAGTTATAATTTCTACTACGGGTGCTCTAACTATAATAGAACCATAATTGAATAGTATAGTTAGAGAGTCGTTGTTTCTAATGAATGCGGTGAAAGTTTATGATATTTTAAATCATATTATTTAGGTAGCATTTTGAGCGTTTAAAAATGATAAGTAATCTCACTGTTATTAAAAATATGTGATAATTCCAAGAGAATGAAGATATATGTGTGGAAATAAAACGGAGTAGTAAATAATAAAGAGATTAATTAATGTTAAAGGTTTAAGTCGTCAACGAGGGAATTTATATAGAAATATTAATATTACAATTTTTGAGAAATTGTCCAATTGTTTAAGTCAGGACAAATTCGAGTTTACGAGTCAGAATATTTATGAAAACAAGGTTGTGAGTTTAGGAACTCACTGAAAATTACAAAGTAGAATGCTATTTAAGAAATGTGTAAAAATGTCGATCATCGAAAACAATGCATTCTCAATTTAGTGATTCTACAGAAATAATCATTTGAAGGGTAATTAATTGTAACATTTAAAACTTTTTATGCTTTTAAAGAAAAGATGAAACATATGAAATGTATTCTTCACTTGTATTTTCTGGATTTTGAAAATTGATAAGAACAAGGGTAGTCACCTTGTGTATTAATTGTAAGGGAAATACAATGAAAGTTGCGCGTTTAATCAAAATTTTAAATTTAGAGCCAAAGGAGCAAATGTAAATAAGGATTACTTGCTTTACAGTAGATTTCGAAATAAAAATAAAAGTATATGATAAATGACGTATTTGAATATATCAAAGTTGAGTAAATCAAAATTATGTCTCACGATTATACACGTATTAATTGCTCAAAACGAAAGGGTAGATTTCTAGTCTGTATGTGTAAGAACATGGTACCAAGAGAAGCAAAATAGACAGAAACAAAGTTAGACAATGTTTTATGTTATTATTATGGGTGTTCGAGATCTGAAATCAAAAGGAGAGCAAGAAATCAAGTGTGGGGGAAAGAAAAGGAAGGTAGCAGCAATATTTTCTATTGTTAAAATTTTAAGATCAATAATTTTATGTAAATTTAAAACTAGGATGAGATGTAATTTGAACTTCTATCCTTGATGTATGTTGATGGTTAAATAGAAATGTGGAAGTTTTAAAGTGTTTGCTTAAAATCATGAGTTATCTATTAAGTTAAACTTCATTTGTGAAAAAGAAGAAACACTAAAACTTGTAATTGAAAATCTGACAGTTTTGACCTTTTTGATTGGGGTCCAACAATGGTTAAAACGGATAAGGTAAAGACTTAACATATTTAGATGAATAATTTTGCATTGTCAAAAGTGCGTCGCTGGAAGTTTAAAAGTGAACACTAAGTTTTGTAATGTTGTAAGTTTTATAAACACAGATTATAAAACTAATTTGAAATAAAATAAACAAATGAGTTGTGTTGGAAATTTAGGAATTAGAGATATCTTAGAAACATGTGTGAAGTAGAAAGTTGTGAAAATATCAAGTTAAGTTTCAAGAATACACATTTAAGTAAAGTACAATGCCTAAATGAGAAAGTAGTCAAAAGACTTAAAACAAAAGTGGTTTAAAAATCCGATAAAGCTTTGACACATAATATGAACTTTAACGTCATATGTTTAAGTTTTATAGCATAGAGTTTAAACACTTTTATAAAAGAAAATGTTTCTAAGTTTTTCGAAAACGTGCCTAAATGGTAAGCAAGGTTTAAAATGGTTTATATGCCCTTAAAAGCACATTTATCCATTGAAATGGATTTGAAATGAAACTGAAATAGCAATGTTAAAACCAATATTGGATAAATTGAGTTTTGAAGAAAAGTGTTAAGTTAAAGCAAGTTATCAAAAGATTTTAGTGAGAATATGGCTTACATTGTTAGGAAAGGTTTAGTAAGTTGTATGAAGTGGTTATAAAGTATTTTATCGATGACAAATAAAACCGATGAAGCGAAATAACTTTTCAATGAAAGATTAAGAAGTAAGGAATAGGTAGATTAATGTAGTTGATCATACCTAAATACTAAGGCGAGTACAAGGCTTTTATATGGAAAGTACCGATGTATTTTCCCCAAGATAAAGGGCAAGAAAAATAGTTTGTAGAACATTTTAAAGTGTCAATGCAGTTTCGCGGCCTTTTATAGAGGTCAAAGTTTACGTTATAGGTTTGGCATCTCGCTCACGACGTAAGATGATGTAATCCTTTATAACGATAGAAATGTTAGTAGTATCGCTAAGGCTCAAACGAATGTATGAAAATAATAAGGTTCGAAGGAGGATTCGAAATGTGTAGTAAGGATTTGTATAACATAGTAGTGCGATTTATAAATCGGGCATAAAAAAATTTAAGGTTAAAGGTTGGGCATGAAACGTGCTAGTAATTTGCAAAGTGTAAGATGGTTGTATACTCGAGATGATCACTAGTGTATCTGGGAGTCTCGAACTAAGACTTGTAAGTTTTTCCAGAAGGGGATGGCTTGTGCTTGAATAGAAAGTAAAGACGTTAAGGTAAGAATCGCCAAAGATACGGTTTAGAATCAAAGAGGTATCCTAGACTAAGTTTTAAGGTCAAGATGGAAACAACGGATAACTAAAATCGTAGCATAGAAGAGAAGTCTCACGTATCAGTAGCAATGGGTTAAACCTTTGTGTCTCCTCATGAGTTGAATCGGGAATGTTCGCCAATGGTATCCAAGTGACTACTCGCGGCGACCATTATACCTCCTAACACGATGCTACAATTCTCATCCGTGTCGGTATCAGAACTCTTTCCTAGTTGTAACTCTAGTACGAAGACGATGAAGAGGTATTGAGGAATAACTGGTATAGGTTTCGACTTAAGATTATTAGTAGTGTATATCTAGCTACTAACCTTACATCTAAAGTCAATAGCTACCGAGGAATACTCATCCATAGTACTAAGTGCATTGCTCCTAGAGTGGCTAGTGATATAACCTAAGTGGTTAACCTAGCACTTGATAAGGGATAAGAATATTAATAAATAAAGGCATTGTTATAAAAGTGTACTTAGTTTCTAAGTGTATCTAGATGAATGCCTATAATATGCAATTCTCGTACGCACACCAAAAAATTTTGTTTTTCAAAAGTTTAAGTTGAAAATTATTTTGAACATAATTCTACTATAACCGTTTCCAGCCTCACATTAACTTTCCTTAATTAAGAATAGTTGGCCAGGCTATACTTAATTAAAGTCCAATAATGCGTACTCGAATTAGTTATACTAGTAGTATGTTCAGTATTTTAAAAACATTTTGAAATTTTTTTTGGCTATAGTTGTGGTTCTCCAAACGAAAACCGGTATTCTCTATAACCTTCGGCTCTGATACCATTTCTGTCACACCTCGCTAAAGCGGAAATACAGGGTGTGGCAGTACAACGGGTTTCATAGCAAAAGATAAAGACAACACCCAACGATAGTATTAAAAAGCATTACAAATTACAATGGGTTTGAACAACTTTTAAAAGAAATTACAATGTTAATTGAAATACAACACATGCGTATGCTCCTAAAAGTAATGTGTCCCTAAGTGCCACTTACTCGAAGATTCCTGAAAAAGCATGTAAAACGAACGTCAACTATAAAAATAGTTGGTGAGTACTCACAGGTTTATAACATAATATAGTTTGAATTCATGATAATCAGAATATTGATAACAGTTTCCATAAACAAATGTTCATTACTAAAATAAATAAATAAGTTTTGATGAATAGAAGTTCGTTGCTAAAGCGAGTAATAAAGTTTCCATAAATAGAAATATATTGCAAAAATGAGTAAATAAGTTTGCATAAACAAAGTTCGTTGTCATCATGAGAGATAAAGTATGTTTCCCAAATGAGATGCAACGTTCATATTCTCATGGGAAATAAAGTTTCCATAAATAGAAATATATTGCAAAAATGAATAAATAAGTTTGCATAAACAAAGTTCGTTGTCATCATGAGAGATAAAGTATGTTGCCCAAATGAGATGCAACGTTTATATTCTCATGGGAAATAAAGTTTCCATAAATAGAATTATATTGCAAAAACGAGTAAATAAGTTTGGAGAAACAAAGTTCGTTCTCATCATGAGAGATAAAGTATGTTGTCCATATGATATGCAACGTTTATACTCTCATGGGAAATAAAGTTTGTTGCTAAAACAAGATACAAGGTTCGTATGTGGATAATGATTATACCATGAGTTCACAACCCAAGCCTAATGACCGAGGGTGCCCTCTTCTATGTCTATCGCTAACATAGGGAAATATGGTAAAATGCACCCAAGCGAATCGTGCGAGTGAGGAGTTGTCTACCTCCTAATAGCGCTATCCATAATAACCATGGGCTCAAATGAGTTAATGAGTTGTGTGAACTGATTCCAGGGACTTAAACGCCATAAGGCCTCATAAATTAAAAATAGCATACACATACACATCAACATATAGCAACCAAGTTTGATACAAGTCAAAGTAAATACAACGAACAATAAACAGTTTTTGGACATGCTTTTCCACCCCAAAACATAAAAACCGAAAAGAGGGGGAGGCGTGAATACTCACAATACATTGAGATGATGCAAATTGTGCCTTGAGCTACGTTCCACTCGTACCACTATCGATTCCTAGAATAATGGTATACGCTAGTGAGTCTCTATGTCGAAATCTAATGCTAATATACTAAATTCTACATATTGAGAAATGCCAAATTTTTGTTCTAATATTAGTTTTATATTAAATAGGTAACAATTTTTCTGAAATGGTGATATTTTATAACTCATGTGATTAAGATAATTTTGGCTATTATTTTCTAGGTTTTTTGTAATATTAATTGAGGGTATTTCAACACATTTAAAGGTGTTTTAAACTCCTAAAAATCCCAAAATATTATCAAACAGATTCTAAAATTCATCAAATTTTACATTTTCGTTCCAAATACAGTAGAGGTCTTCCAAAAAATTTCCCTTGAATTTTTTTGATGTGATTAACTATTTTTCCAAATATTTAAGCCTTCATAACAATATAAATTCATGAAAAATGTTATCCATATGATAAAAATTCCCAAACTTTTTATAACACTGCCATTAAGCATACGTAAGCTGGAAAAAAATATAAAAATGGGTTTCTAAATAGCTTAACCTGATTTTATGATTTTTGTGCATTTATTCTAACAAAAATGGAAATAAATAGAAGACGGTTTCCAAAATTGCTCCAACTTTGTGTAACACTGTTATTATACATATAGAATCTGTGAAAAATATAAAAGTTATTTTTCAATTAGTTTTTCTATTTTTCTTTGTTTTATTCTCTTGAATAATCATTAATTGGTCAATAATTATCAAACAGTTAAAGTAATTTACCAAAAATTTTATAAACTTCATTTCCAGTGTACATAATCCGGGAAAAATACCAATGGTGATTTTTATATATTGTAATCCGATTTTGTGGATTTAAGTGCATTTAATCTTAGAAAAATAGTAGAAAAATAGAATAAAGAAGATAAAAATCATCCAAATATTGATTTAGCATCCTAAGATATTATAAGATCTTCTGGTAAATTTTCATGAATTTTGGATGAGTAGAACTATTTTTCCTATTATTAATCCATTATAAATACAAAAATTGGGGAAAAATAGGTATGCATTATGAAAAATTCTGCAAATATTTTTCTGGTTATTCCACATGAGTTAATTTCTGAAAATCTACAGACCATCTTATTTTGTTGGCGGGATTCTAGGAAAAATCTACAGACCATCTTATTTTGTTGGCGGGATTCTAGGAAAAATCGCATTTGAACAGAAAAGAAGCTTTAGGGATTTATTTGGGAATAAATCCTTTATAAACCTATTTTAAAGCTTTTAACAACAAACTTTGATCATCTAGCATCTAAGCTTGAAGATCATCACATGCATGTTGTTTTGAAGGCCATTCATGAGTTTGAAATGGTTAAAAATCATTTTTGAATGAAAACTTAGGGTGCATGTGGTGATTTTCCCCCAAAACTTGTAGAAAAGTGCATTATGTTGATTTTGACTTAGGTTTTGGTCCTTGGATTTCACCATTTACAACATGCATTTTGTTTTTGGGTGAAATCCTACCACCATCACCATCAAAACCGTGACTGTGAGCAAGTTTTCATGATTTTACCATAGAATGGAGTAGAAGAAGGAGAAAGAGCAAGAAAAAAATAGCAAAACTTGAAGGAAAAGTGAAGTAGAATGAAAGAAAATTCGGGATTACCTTCAAGACTACTTCAAATGATGAATATTTAGAGCTTAAGGTGTGTTCTTGGAGCCATTTTTCTGGAAAATTTCGTGGTTAGGGTGAGGGGAAGAGAGAAGATGGAGTGGTGATGAAGAGTGTGAGAGAGAATGAGGAGGTGAAGTGTGGAGAAGTGAGAAATGATTCAAATTTTGGGGAAGAGAGATAGTGGGAGAGAGAGGACGAATTTTAGGGTGGTGAGAGAGGGTTTCCCTCTCTTCCATTTTTATAAAGCTCATGTCTTTTATAAAATTAAGAATTTGTTTATAAAATATGCACCTTAACTTAGATATTATTCATAAAACCTTGATTTTTGACTTATAAATTAAGAGTAAATGTTAATGATTTAAGTTTTTTTTTATTTTCCTTGATTATATTTTCCAAAATTTAGTCATTTTAAAATGATATTATGAGGTTCATAAGAAATTTTATGGAATTTTAGGTGTTAAAGTTTATAAATTTTAGATTTTAGGGCTTTTAGGGTTTTTTTTCGGATTTTGCTAAACTTTAGATATCAAGATAAATTGAATTTTGGAGGCATCAAATTATTTTTGAGTCTTATAACTCTTTTATAGTTATAAATATTGTTTGTAATTCCTTTTTCTCGGTTTATTGGCATTTATATGTAGTGGTTCCGAGATTCAAGTGGACTTGAAGAACCAAGTATACTAGTCATAGTTTCAACTTTGACATAAGTTTCACGAGACTCCGACCTAATTTCTACTACTAGTTCAAGTGCATAATGTGTGTGTATGATTTATGAAAAGGTGTTCGAGTCAAAGAGTGACCCGAATATGGATAGTCTCTACAGTTAAGTAGTTGTAGAATTCACATAACAATGTGAAACCTAAGTACAGTGTCCATCGTTTCTAATTGTTTCCAAGTTTCTAGTAGACTATAACTTAGCTTCTAGTTACTACGTCTAGTATGTGTCGTGCCTACACGTGCAACTAAGTTTGTCAATTCTTGAACCGACTCGAATTTTGACGGTTGTCACAATGTACTTTGTGCCACGACGTGGTTTATAGGCAGCACAACATGGTAGGGCAAAGTAGGATGCTATAAGAAGAGTTGCCACGATGTGGAAAGAGAAGCCTACGAGGTCATGTAAGCCACCACATTATGGTGAACCCCTCTCCATGACATTCTAATCACATAAAATTAAAGGTTGGTAAGCTTTTCATTATCATCATAATACACCCTAAACCCTCCAAAGCGAAACTTTGGCGATTAGGAGCTAGAGGAAGGATCAAAGGGCGATTGAGGATGTTTGTGGTTTGGATTTGGCATCAAAATCTTATTGGGTAATCATATTCTTCATATTTAATCTCATAGGGATTTAATGGTGATTTATGGAATTGAACTAGATATGAATGATTCCTCTTAAGAAGATTGTTAATTGATGTCATTGGTAGTGTTTAGAAGCTTTTGAACAAGCTTTATGTGTGATTTCAATGGTGAAATCTATTTGTGTGAATTTAGGGTTTCAAACCCTAAAGTAGTAATTATGTTAATTTATGCATTAGATGTTAGATTATGATGAATTAAGTAGTATGGGATGCTTAATTCATTGATTGAATTAAATTTAGAAGAAAAGAATGAAATGTTAGAATTATGACCAATTCAGTGATCATTTTAGAAGTAGTTAAACTCTTAATAGGCTAAGCAAGTATTAAGGAATATGAAATGTTGTATGAATAGGCCTTGAGCAAGGATCATCCAAGATGCATCAATTGAAGAGAGGAGCCAAGAAGGCTAATTAGTCCTCACAAACTAACAAGGTGATTTATAACTCTCACTTTCTCCCTATGTTAATTAAATGCATAAACTTAAAAAAAACCCCTAAAAACCCTAAAAAGGTATAAAAAAAATACATTGAGATATCTAATCTTTTTTGTGACTTTACAAATCGCTGCTTTTTTTTATAAAATCGCTAAAAAATGAATATATATATATATATATATATATACTAGTGGTGTACCCGCGCGATGCAGCGGCGACGATTTGTTTTATTCCGGCAATAAGTTTGTGGTCGGAAATTTGTTTCATTTTGGGGGTCATCAAATTTTTTTTATTTCGGTGTAGGTTATTATTTGGATTGAAAATAAAAATATGTTATTTTGTTTTAAAAAGTTTGTGATTTTTACTTGAAAAGTTGTTTTTTACACTAAACTATGCAATCATGACCTTATAACAAACTTAGAGTATCTTTGCAATCAAAATTTGAATTTTATTTTTTTAATACGACTATTAGCAACAATTAAAAAATAAGTATTGTCAGTCATTTTAACGATTC
Organism: Lactuca virosa; assembly: GCF_052849685.1. Lineage (NCBI taxonomy): Eukaryota > Viridiplantae > Streptophyta > Magnoliopsida > Asterales > Asteraceae > Lactuca > Lactuca virosa. The sequence continues at coordinate 260,360,616 of NC_136434.1, forward strand.
ATTTTTATTTTGACATCGATTGAAAAAAAAATATTATATGTCATCTAAAAATTGTTAAGTTATTTAACACTACAACACTGATAAATACAATCACACACATGTTGTATATATTTTTGTAGGTCTTAAATATCAATGACTCTATACAAATATTTTATTGAAATTCAAATTCCATATGTTTGTGCTCAGTTGACATATATTGTGGAATATTTTATCGGCTTTTCCATGACTCTATACCTCATAACTTGAACCTAAATTGAAACTTGAACATTGAGTTTATTAGTTACATGGTCCTTTTTAAATTGTTTATTTTTATGTCAATTAAATGTATTTATAGTTTTTTCTTAAATGCCATCAAAATTGACAGTAAAATTTAATCCACTGATATAATATATTTGGTTTGATCATAGTTTCTTATTAATAAAAATTAAAAGTCGTTATTTGCAATTATAAAGAGTTATAAATGTTAATAATATTCGATATATGTATTATTTCATAAATATTGACGGTATATTTTCAACATCATTTATTATAGTAAAGAGTACTAAAATCAAAAAATCAAATTAAGAGAAAACTCATTATGACTATAAATGTGATAATATTTTTACTCATATCCACTAATATGTCAGTTCTCTATGGACTATTCTAAAGTTCACATGACTTGGAGGCAGATGAAGCCTCATGAGGCGAATTTTCTGACGCATGACTTGGAGTTGGGGGCTGTGTTTTTCGCCCTCTAGATTTGGTGGCATTACCTTTATGGGGTCCGTTGTACCATTTACACGGATCACAAGAGCCTGAGGTATCTGATGGATCAGCCGAATCTGAATATGAGGCAGTGCCAGTGGTTGGATGTGGTGAAGGATTATGATTGTGAGATCCTTTATCACTCAGGGAAGGCCAATATGGTGGCCGATGCTCTCAGCCGCAAGGCGGTCGCTGCTTTGATCATAGGTATATGTTTGAGGATGACCGTGATTACTCCGTTGTTGGAGCAGATTCGTGAGGCTCAGGTCGAGGCTATGAAGGAAGAGCACCAGAAGAGTGAGCGTATTGTGGGTCAGGTGGCTTCTTTCGATTGTGATAGGCGTGGGTTGTTAACTTTGCACCGGCAGGTTTGGGTTCCGTATTGGGGCGGCGTGCGTCTGGTTCTGATGGAGGAGGCGCACAAGTCTAGGTTCTCCATTCATCCTGAGGCGACGAAGATGTATATGTTGGGTTTTAGTATACTACAACATCCTTTGGTGCACATACAACCCTAAATGCTTTGGATCTATGTTTTCTATAATTATATATACAATATTGTTTCCAAAGCATTAAGCCTACAACTAGCATACAATTAATATAAACAACATAGAATTGAGTTATAGAATTACCTCTTTGTTGTAGCTTGTAGTTTTGGCCTTTAAGAACTTACTGCCCCAAATGTCGCACCTCAAATGAACAAGATAATTCATATCATCAATCTTCAAGAAATTAGCCTAATCATATAAACTAATACAAATCTTGAAATTATGACAATTATCTTTTAATTGGACAAGCATGATCATTACCTTATGAAAAACAGATTTCATGGTTCAAAAAACAGTTTAGGGTAATGATCCTAATCCAATTTCTGGCCAAAAATCGAAATTCTGCACACTGGAGCACCAACTCGGCGAGTACATGAACTGGACTCGTCGAGTTGGTCCATTTCTAAGTGGACTCGTCGAGTCACCCGGTGGACTCGGCTAGTTCACCATTCAGAATGCAGAAAAATGAATTTTTCAACTTTGAAAACTTAAGCAAGCATCAAATATAATAGAAAACAACCCATGGCTCTGATACCACTATTGGGTTTTAGTATACTACAACATCCTATGGTGCACATACAACCCTAAATGCTTTGGATCTATGTTTTCTCTAATTATATATGCAATATTGTTTCCAAAGTATTAAGCCTACAACTAGCATACAATTGATATAAAAAACATAGAATTGAGTTATAGAATTACATCTTTGTTGTAGCTTGTAGTTTTGGCCTTTAAGAACTTAGTGCCCCAAATGTTGCACCTCAAATGGTTCACAACACACCTTGGACAAAGGATGACTTTTGAGAGAGTATTCTTGCACTAGAAATCATCTCCATGAACTCTTAGAACATTAGGTGGTCGATTTTAGCTATGGGGTGCTCTATATATATGTTAGGAATCCAAGAGTCATGGGTAAACCTTAATCCATACTCTTGGGCTTATTATCCATGATCCATGATTCAAGTGGGCTAACTCTTTAAGGATTCTTCCATAAACTTAGACCATCATGTATCATAAGCCCAAAACATATAAATAACTAACTTACACAATGATTCCCCATTAATTTAATTAGTCTCTTTTGATCACTAAATTAATTCCAAATTTATTTTTGATCAATACTAATTAAATCATATGTGTTAGAACAAAGTTCTAGTAGGATCGATAGATTCTAAGCAGAAAAACAATAAATGACGTAATGAAGAACACAGGAATGGTTTAACCGATGTCGAATGATTAAGCTTCAACACCTCAGAAGAGCTCGATTAAGAACTTCGACTGTAGAGGTGTTTAGGGTTACAAAGCAATAATAATAATAATCACGACCGTATCTAATGCATACATGCATGCACTATTTATAGCTTAACCCTACATAACAATCACGGATGGACAGGCCCAATCCGGATATACAAAACTAAGCCCATGACGCAACATAAAATACCCAACAATCTCCCCCTTTGCGTACCGAAAGCTCAGTTCGGTTGAGCTATAGAAGACTTCTTGACAGTCTTGAACACCTTCGTTATAATGGCCAGTAGAGTATGACGAAAAGTGATATACCACCGAAGCATGTCCGTGAAGTTCTTCTTATCTGTCTCAGTGTTCTGCTTGCATCGATGGATGATATTAATTATGTGCTCTAAGCAGTCCGTTGAGAACAGATGTTTATCAACAAGAGCGAAAAGAAATCTGTTGGCTTCGCCTCTTGTGAACATCACCGTGAGATGTTTAGAATCAATTTGACCCATCTTCATTTTGTTCACATCTCCAGGTTTTGCAGTTGTCTTTACAGTTGGTTTCTTCTTCAAAACTTTAGCAATCTCCTGATCCATTGCAACAACTTCATGGATATAGGAGGCCAACATCCTCTTCAGATGATCTAGGATCGGCTCATATTTTTTCGCATTCGTGAGCAATATGTTAAACAACAAGATCCAATCATGAGGATTCAAGTTAGGAAGATCTGCCAGGGAAATAACAGAAACCGAGTTGTCTGAACCTCGGGTTATTGTGAAATTGACATTAATAAACTTCCCTGCAGGCGAAGGTTTCAGCACCTTGACAGTTGTAATCTTTTGAGCACTCCAAGTCAGGTACTGAGGCTGACCGAACTTGAGATAAAAATCAATAAGTTCACGATCAACCTGAGGGTGAGGTGAGGGAACTTGAACAGTCGAATCAAAGCAATGAAAAGTGAATGCCTTTCGTGTTATAGGCATATCAAACTGTGAGTCCCTCGAATTCTCACAATCAAATGATGCTACAGGTTCCAGCCAGTACACGCTAGGAAACTCTATCGCTTCTTTGATGAGCGTTTCCTTAGTCCAAGGAGGAAACAAGGCCTTTTTGCAAACTAAGGCATCTTGTTCTTCCTTGTTCTTTCGCTCCCTCTCTTCTGCTTCCTTTGCAACCCTAAGAGTTTCATCCAATTACTTATCCCTTTTCTTTCGTTTTAGGGCCTCGATAATTGTTTCTTCTTCATCACTATCATCAGCAAGTCCCTTCTTCTTATCTTGATTTCCAGAACCCGAATCTTCATTACCCTTCGGTTCTGTTTTGACAGTGACTTTCGGTTTAGTTGACTGAACACCTTCTCCCCCTTGTTTTGGAGGTACGAATCGCTTCGAAACACCCTTCATTTCATGTAAAAGTGCAAGGGCAGGAAGAAGCTTGGAAGTCAGGTGATTTCGGATGGTCAACGTAAGAATCGGATCATGAGCACTTAGAACATTCTTTAGCATATTCTGAACATCACCAGCACAACTTCGGAAAACAGCACGCTCAGTCTTCAACAATGAAGTCTCCCTTTCAGCTTGAGCCAATTGAACCTTCTGAACTTCAATGGTAGAGGTTTGACGGGCCAGATCCTCCCTTAATGCACTCTCCTTTGCTAAATCAGCATGGAGTCTTTCAAGGCGAGAATTCACTGAGCTTAAAAGAGAAGTGTTCTCAACTTGAATTGAAGAACGAACAGTCTCAAATTTGGCTTGATCCTCTTGAAGTGACTTTGATAAAGACTCAACTGAAGCGTTCACTTTAGCTGCATTCTTATCAGCATGACTCTTGAGGGATTCAAGAAAAATCTTGGAACTGTGAATAAGTTCTGCAACTTCAGTTGTAGCCTTCTGGCAAGAAGAGGTTGATGCTTCAACTGCCTGCATGGATTTGTCAATGGCCCCTGTATACTGCTCAAAAGCGGTGTCCAAAAAAGCCTTGAGCACCACATCGTTATACGTCTTGGTAGAGGCAAGCAATTGATCAAGCTTTTCATCAAGACTCTGCACTTGTTGTCTTGTGACTGGAGCATCTTCATCTTCATCTGTGGGAAGCCGATAAGGACTGTAATAGTTTGAGTCAAATTCAAGATTGGCACCACCGAGAGTATCAGCAGAATCTGTTGAGGTTGATGGTGAAAGAGGTTTGGATGTAACAGGAGGTTCGGTTTCAGTATTAGCCCCTGTATTAGATACGTTGACATTAACTGGAGGTTCGGTTGTAGTGGTGGTAGTTGCTTGTGAAAAGATAGGAGGTGGTAAAGGAGTGGTAGAGATTGGTATGGTACTAACTGGTGGTGGTGGTGGCACAGAAGTGGTGGTTTGAGATGTAGGAGGTGGTGGAATGGGAGCAACCGAAACTGGAACAGTAGATTTCGGTGGAGATGGAGGAGGAATTGGAATCTTATCATGAAGTCGTTCAGTAGGAGTTGGAGAACGGGGAGGTGTATTACCTCTTGGTGAACCATGAGGCTGAACTTCTTCTTCCTCATCTTCCGATCGCTCCTCATCATGTTCTGAGCTTGAAGGAGAGGGACTTTTGGATTTCCTTTCCATCTTCTTAACTTTCTATGGAGCCGAAGAGTCAGCCTTTTCAGCCTTTCGTTTTTTAGACTTGACAGGCTTAGACGAAGGACCTTCGGTTGCCACTTTCTTGGTAGTTGCCCTTTTCCCTCGGTTGGTTGGCTTCTCCACAGCATCTAAAGCAGCTTGTTGTTCAGGATTCAGTTCTCTTGGTCCTTTGGGAGGAAGCTTTCGGTAGTCACCCATCACTTTACTTTCATTTAACACACACCTGTACATCGTTTCAGGTATGGAACCATTGTGAGAGAATTTGGTGGCATCTGAAAAGATGACCTTTTTCATATGAAAAGTAGCCACAGAGGAGACCAATGCATCCTTCATGACTGGAATCTATAAAGTGTCAATTTCCCTTCGAGTGACGATGGTCCAGAAGCGACCACAAGAAATCTCTGAATATCTCGTCGATGTGTTGAAATTTTGCACCAGTTGCGACCAAATAATCGACCCATAATCGAGGTTAATGCCATTGTAGAGACCATAGAGAATGGTCAGAAAAGCCTTACTGGTACCATCTGACCCAGCAACCCTCTCCGCTAAACCCTTGTTGATAAGAGCTAGTAACCCATTCCATTGCGGCGGTAAACATGATTTCTTAAACTTCGTCACTGTGGTAAGAACATCAGTGTACCCCATCTCATAAAGCATTGTAAACAGCTGGGTAGTGGTGACAAAATCAGGAGAGATAATAGAAGCATCGACGACAAGCTTTAACAGGGAACATAATCGCCCTTTCGAAATCGATGCCTTGTGAGAGAAGATTTGAAAGTAGATCCTCTCCTTGTTCTTGTCATAGGATGCAGTAGAATAGACTTGGGATAGTAGAGACATTGGAACAGATTCCATATGCGTGAATGCGATAACCATAGGAGAGTACTTGAGACATTCAACAACGTGGAGCATGTACAAATCATACAAAAAGGGGTTAAGTTGAATGATCAAGTTCTGATTAGGTTTGATCACAAGCAGTGATGATGAAGCAGTTTGATCTTGAACAGATGATGATTCCGCCATTGTTAATGTAAGAAAGAAGATGAACAGTTGCAGATCGCCTTGTGTATTTGAGAGAGTTTGAAGAATGTAAGAAGGTACAATTGGTGTGAGAAGCCTTTTATACACCATTGCCAGGAGAGAGAAAGTATATTCGTGATGATGATACGATCACTGAAACGTCGCCTGAAAAAGCGCGATGTGACAGGTTGGTTACCCCAGATAGACGTCATCAAGCGTGGGTTTAGGAACTGTTCAAATTCACGCGCCCAAAATCTTATCCACATATCGTCTTTTCAAATTCACTTTTGCTCCAGATGTTATAAGAACCATTTTCGCGTCTAAAAGAAACTTTAAACGAGCCATAAGGAACATCAACCAGAATTTTGGAAAATCACAAAGTATTTTCGTGTAAGAGTGTGCCAAAAATAAAGAAATAAAGCAAAATGTGTATAGGATGTGAGTGATGTCTTTAATAAGACATAAAGCAGATGATTCCGGGCAAGAACCTCTTCCTTTAAAGTCAAGAAAGACTTGAAGTGCTTGTGTGGTTTCCCGAGAAAATACGATCGAGTGTTTGTAAAGAAACACCGAAAGGCTTCTTTTAAATAATAGTTTAAAGGGTGGCTTACCTTCAACCGAACATCGATTCTTAACATAAGACCGAACGTTGGATGAAGTACTTGTAAGACCGATGTGGTCTGTTGCACAAGTAGGTTGGATATAATTTGTTGTGACTAAAGATGTTATAAAATCTCAAAAACAAAAGCAAACCGGATCTTTTTGGGAAGAAATGTCTTGGTGTTAGACAATTTCATAAAAGACCATAAAAAAATAAAAAATAAAATGAGATTTCGTTAGGTAACAAGTGAGATCTTGAATATTTAATATTCACCGTCAATTCATTATTGGTATTGGATTTTGGGTCTCACTTAGCACGTGGTATACGCATCTAAGATAATAAACACAGATTTTGTGTAACCATAAACCTCAGTGGTAATATCTGAGAGTCTCAAGGGTTACCTTGTTGAAACGAAAGTAGATGGAGAACGTAAAGGAGGTGGTTTAAGAACCGAAAGTACCTCTGCTATATAAATGTGACAAAGCAGTAAACTCTTAACTCATTTGAGAAGAGTAAGGTAGCTCAGGACTTGAGTGGATTTATCAGCCTGATTGGGAAGAAACGATAGGTATAGATCGAATCATTAAGGCTTTGCTCCTAGTCTTAGAGGCTTTGGTCTACATGCAGAAGCATGCTTCTAGGGACACTTAACTAGTGCATATCAAAATAATCATACCTGCCCTACCTCCAATTTATGTAGCACTGATGTACTTGATACCTAGCAAAGAGAATTAGCAAACAAACAAACCACACAAAATAATTAAGAGAAAAATAAAAGAAAAAATCTTTTGGAATTTGGAATTTGCTGAGAAATAATAAAGAAAAATGAAAAAAAAAATATTTTTGGATTTTTAAAGTTTCTGAAAAATAATAAAAACAGAAAATATTTTTGGATTTTTGAAGTTTCTGAAAACAAATAATAAAAACAGAAAAATAAACAAAATGAAATTAATACTAAACATTCTTGAAATAAAAATGGAAGAGAAAATAGAGTAAGAAAAAGTTTTAAAAGAGAGTTTACAAACTATAAAGCCGAAACCAAACCTTAAAAGAATGAAGCGAAATAAGCCGAGCGTTCGGTTCATTTCGGTTCCCTAAAATTCCGGAGCCGAAATAGATCGAACGTTCGGTTCATTTCGGTTCCCGAAAATTATGGAGCCGAAATAGACCGAGCTGTCGCTCTATTTCGCTTGTCTAATTTTTAGAGTGAGGTTTGAGGGTTCGGTACCGACTCTGCTTCCATCATTCCCAAACCTTGTAAAATTTTATTGAAGCTAGCTTCTGGTAAGGCTTTAGTGAAGATGTCAGACAGTTGATCAGAGGACCGAACGAAATGTACTTCCACGTTCCCATCTTCTACATGGTCCTTGATGAAATGGTATCTTAGTGCAATATGCTTTGTCTTTGAGTGTTGCACTGGATTGTGACATATTCTTATCGCGCTTTCTGAGTCACAATAGAGAGGTATTTTCTTCATACTCAGTCCATAGTCTCTTAGTTAGCTTTGTATCCATATCACTTGTCAGGTACAGGATGCTGCAGCTATGTACTTAGCTTCGGCTGTTGAAAGAGACACACATGTTTGCTTCTTGGACTGCCAGCTTACAAGTTTACCGTCAAGGAATTGGCATCCTCTAGTTGTGCTCTTTCGGTCCAGACCGCATCCTCCAAGATCGGCGTCAGAAAAGGCTTGAACAAAGAATCCGGATCTAGCAGGGTACCAGAGACCGAGAGAAGAGGTTCGCTTCAGATAACGGAAAATATTTTTCACTGCCACCATATGAAGTTCTCTTGGATTTGCTTGAAACCTGGCACAATAACAAACAGAGAACATAATGTCTGATCTACTAGCTGTTAGATACATAAGAGACCTTATCATTTGACGATAGAGTGTTACGTCAACAACAGGTTTTTCCAAAGATGGTGTTAACTTTGTGCCAAACGCCATGGGAACCTTCACCTTCGAATCTCCCGTCATACCGAATTTCGCCAGCAAGTTCTTCGTATAGGCATCCTGGTTGGTAAAAATACCTTCTGGTCCCTGTCTTATATTCAATCCAAGGAAAACGTTAATTGGACCCATTGCGCTCATTTCAAATTTAGTTTCCATCAACTTCCCGAATTCAGCCATTAAGCTAGGATTCGTGGAGCCGAAGATGATGTCATCGACATAAATCTGAACTATCATTAGATGTTCGCCTTCTTTCTTTCGGAAGAAGGTTGGGTGAACCGAACCTTGCTTGAATTTCGACATTTTAAGAAAGCGAGTTAAAGTTTCATACCAGGCCCTTAGTGCTTGCTTCAGACCATATACAGCTTTATCCAACACATAGCAGTGATCAGGGTATTTCTCGTTTACGAACCCAGGTGGTTGCTCAATATACACCGTTTCTTCTAGTTCTCCATTTAAGAAAGCACATTTCACGTCCATTTGGAAAACTTCGAAGTTTTTATGAGCAGCATATGCCAGAAAGATTCTAACTGATTCCAACCTTGCTACAGGAGCGAAGGTTTCCTCATAGTCTATCCCTTCTTCTTGGCAATATCTCTTCACCACCAACCGAGCCTTATTGCGTATGACGTTGCCCTCTTTATCCAACTTATTCCTGAAGACCCATTTTAAGCCGACAACTGAAGCATCCTTTGGAGTGGGAATCAGCCTCCAAACTCGATTACGTTCAAACTCATGGAGTTCATCTTGCATTGCTTGTACCCAATCAGCGTGATCAAGTGCAGCATTAACCGTCTTCGGTTCGATTTTGGAGATAAACGAATTAAACATACAGAATTCAACATTAGAGAATAATGCAGTTTGTTTCACTTTCAATTGAGAATGTGTGAGAACTCGCTCAGATGATTCACCAATAATTTGTGCTTTGGGATGATCCTTAGTCCATTTCGTTAGAGGAGGGTAATTAGGGTCATAGGCAGGATTCAACTCTGCATTTACCTCTTCTTCAAGTTCTGATTGATCACCTTCGTCATTTGTATTCTTATTCTCCCCCTCAAATGGCGAAGCGTATCCCTTGTCAGGTTCAGGATTCTCCTCCTCTGTTGGAGTTGGATTCTCCCCCTCGATTGGACTATTATTGGTTGGGATTGGAGTTGGATTCTCCCCCTCGACTGGACTATCGGTTGTTTTTGGTACAGATGAACCCTCCCCCTTGAACGTTGAATTGTTGTTTGGACGGTCAGTTGAGGGTTGACCACCAGTCGGTTTAGGAGGTTCATTTTCCATTTCTTTTGCAGCTTCATCAATTATCTTCTTCAGATTGTCGATTTTGTTGTCTGCTGCTTTCGCCTCTGAGTGTACAGCCTTCTCTGGTTCATGAAATAACCTTATGTACTCTTCAAACAAGTTGGAAATGGGAACCGAGACTTGTCCTGATTCAGGAAATATTTCCCCCAAGGCACTTTCGCTTCTTTGAACTTTCTTCATGTAGTTGTTGTCAAAGGTTACATAGTATGTTTCTTCAATACGTTTCGAGCGTTTGTTCAAAACTCTGTATGCCTTTGAAGTGAGTGAATAGCCAAGAAAAATTCCCTCATCGGCTTTGACGTCAAACTTGTTTCGGTTCTCTTTGGAATTGAAAATGAAGCACCTTGAACCGAACACGTGGAAAAACTTAACGTTGGGCTTTCGATTGTTCAGAATCTCATACGGAGTGATGGAGAATCGTTTGTTAAGTAAGGATCGGTTCTGAGTATAGCACACGGTTGCAACTGCATCGGCCCAGAAGTATAGCGGAAGAGAAGCGAAGCTTAGCTTGGTTCGGGCTGCCTCACATAAAGAACGGTTTCGTCTTTCAACAATTCCATTTTGTTGTGGTGTATAGGGGGCCGAGAAGTTGTGAGATATCCTCTTTTCAGCCAGAAAATCCTCGAAATATTTATTCTTGAATTCAAGCCCATTGTCGCTTCTAATATTCCTCACCAGCTTTCGCAGTTGCACTTCTACTTGCTTGATAAACGTCTTCAACTTGGGAGTCGCTTCTGATTTCTGTTTAAGAAAGAAAACCCAGGTGAAGCGTGAAAAATCATCTACTATGACAAGAATGAACTTACTACCACCGAAGCTTTCGATAGCCGAAGGTCCACATAAGTCAATATGCAGAAGTTCAAGAGCTTCAACAATCTTTGTATTGATACGTGTAGGATGGCTCTTTCTGCTTTGTTTGCCCATCTCACATGCTGCACATAGGTGTTCCTTATCAAACTTGAGAAGAGGAAGGCCTCGAACATGATCACCAAGCACCAACTTATTAATGTCTTTGAAGTTCAGGTGCGATAGGCGTCGATGCCATAACCAGCTTTCATCAGTGTTCGCCTTTGACAGCAGGCATATTGCGGGTTTTCCTCGAATTGGGTTGAGATTTAAAGGATACATCTCTCCCTTGCGTTCAGACTTCAACAACACTCTTTTGGATCGCTTCACAATTATTTCTGATCCCTCATCATCGAATGAAACCTTAAAACCAGTTCCCACAACTAATTGAGATACACTGATGAGGTTGTGCTGCAACCCTTCCACATAAGCTACTTTTCAAATCGAGAAGTCTCCGTTGGTTATCATTCCATATCCTTTGATTGTGCCATAAGAGTTATTTCCATACTTCACACATCCACCATCCTTAAGGGACCGAAACTCCCTTAGCTCTTCCCTCATTCCTGTCATGTGACGCGAGCAGCCACTGTCTATGTACCATTCGTCATCAAACTGCTCGTCACTTATAACCTGCAAATTCAAGCAGATTTAGGAACCCAAAGTCTCTTGGGCCCTGGTGAGTCCTTTACAGAAAAAGGAATAGCAGCAGAAATATCAACCAAATAAGTTCTTTTGATTAGAGTGGTTTCGTCTTTTCTTTTGATGGTATACACCTTGATTTTGTTTTTATCTTGTTTAAATTGTGGTGTATTAGATGGTGTGTTGTTAGATGGTTTTGGAATATTCTTTTGAATCCTAGGGTTAGCTGACTTTTTCTTATTGTTGATATCAGTATTCGAATCAAGCTTTCCCTTTCCTTTGATGTCCTTCATTGAATTTGTCTTGTTGGGAGCATGAACGACTGAAACTAGACTTTCGGTTGTTAGCCTTGACGTTGTGAGCGAAACTTGATGTTCGGGTATGTGCTCTGGTGTTGGAACCGAAACTGGAGGTTCGGTTCTGAGCTTTGGAATAGTAGGAGTTTGGACTAAAACTTTCCTTTCGGTTTGGCTCGTCGTTTTTCTTGACGTTTGACTCTTTCTTGGAAGGAACGTAATTAGGGTTTTGAGACTGCCAAAATCGTTTTCGCTCATTCAGATTCTTCATGTATCTCTGATTTCTTTGGCGTTTCTGTTCAGCTAACTGCTTTTGAGATTTATGAATATTGAAGCTTGATTTTGGCTTCTCCTTTTGAGTTTCGGTTTTCTTGGAAGGAACATTTGGTGTTTTCTTTGGTTCTTTTGGTATCTCTTTTGTCTTGGAAGGAACATTTGGTGTTTTCTTTGGTTCTTCTGGTATCTCTTTTGTTCCACTCGTGCTTGGTTTATCAAAACTCGAGGGTTTGTTGATGGGTTCAGCAACGTATCTACCTTTTACCCTCCACGAGGTTCGCTCCGATAAGCCGATGGTTTCGTCTGCATTATCAATAGGGGCTGACCAAAAGTAATCGTCGCACCCTTCAGCATTGTCTGTGTCGACCAAGATTTTCAATTCTGTTGTTTGTTTTTCAGTGACCCCTGTAACAACATATACCTGATTTGGCATAGTTTGAACTTTCTGATATACCATCGCTTTCTCTTTGAGTTTCTGCGGCTTGTCCTTTGACAGGCGAGCATATTCAACCGAGTTCTCAGATATGAGGGGTTTTTCATTCTCAGTTTCGCTCTTCATAAATTCAGAGCAATCAACCACATCTTCCACCGAGATTTCGCTCATCTCACTTTCTTCATCAAATTCAGACGTGTTTTCTATATTCATTTTATGTTCTGAAATTAATTTGGCGTTTGACGAGTCAATTGATTGAATGGTCTCGGACTTAATTTTCAACCTATCATTTTCATCTAAAAGATTTTTGAGCATACACTTATGTTCCTTAGAGTCAATAAAGGTCTCTATCTTATCTAGTCCGATTTTATAAGTGATGGATGTTTCTTCTGAGGACATTATGGATTCACACTCAGCGATGACCTCATCCTCCTTAAATTCAAGGAAAGGTAAGATCATCTTGTGTATCTTTTTCCCTATTTCACAATTTAAATGCAACTGAGTAATATTCGTCCATTTGGAAAACTTCGAAGTTTTTATGAGCAGCATATGCCAGAAAGATTCTAACTGATTCCAACCTTGCTACAGGAGCGAAGGTTTCCTCATAGTCTATCCCTTCTTCTTGGCAATATCTCTTCACCACCAACCGAGCCTTATTGCGTATGACGTTGCCCTCTTTATCCAACTTATTCCTGAAGACCCATTTTAAGCCGACAACTGAAGCATCCTTTGGAGTGGGAATCAGCCTCCAAACTCGATTACGTTCAAACTCATGGAGTTCATCTTGCATTGCTTGTACCCAATCAGCGTGATCAAGTGCAGCATTAACCGTCTTCGGTTCGATTTTGGAGATAAACGAATTAAACATACAGAATTCAACATTAGAGAATAATGCAGTTTGTTTCATTTTCAATTGAGAATGTGTGAGAACTCGCTCAGGTGATTCACCAATAATTTGTGCTTTGGGATGATCCTTAGTCCATTTCGTTAGAGGAGGGTAATTAGGGTCATAGGTAGGATTCAACTCTGTATTTACCTCTTCTTCAAGTTCTGATTGATCACCTTCGTCATTTGTATTCTTATTCTCCCCCTCAAATGGCGAAGCGTATCCCTTGTCAGGTTCAGGATTCTCCTCCTCTGTTGGAGTTGGATTCTCCCCCTCGATTGGACTATTATTGGTTGGGATTGGAGTTGGATTCTCCCCCTCGACTGGACTATCGGTTGTTTTTGGTACAGATGAACCCTCCCCCTTGAACGTTGAATTGTTGTTTGGACGGTCAGTTGAGGGTTGACCACCAGTCGGTTTAGGAGGTTCATTTTCCATTTCTTTTGCAGCTTCATCAATTATCTTCTTCAGATTGTCGATTTTGTTGTCTGCTGCTTTCGCCTCTGAGTGTACAGCCTTCTCTGGTTCATGAAATAACCTTATGTACTCTTCAAACAAGTTGGAAATGGGAACCGAGACTTGTCCTGATTCAGGAAATATTTCCCCCAAGGCACTTTCGCTTCTTTGAACTTTCTTCATGTAGTTGTTGTCAAAGGTTACATAGTATGTTTCTTCAATACGTTTCGAGCGTTTGTTCAAAACTCTGTTTGCCTTTGAAGTGAGTGAATAGCCAAGAAAAATTCCCTCATCGGCTTTGACGTCAAACTTGTTTCGGTTCTCTTTGGAATTGAAAATGAAGCACCTTGAACCGAACACGTGGAAAAACTTAACGTTGGGCTTTCGATTGTTCAGAATCTCATACGGAGTGATGGAGAATCGTTTGTTAAGTAAGGATCGGTTCTGAGTATAGCACACGGTTGCAACTGCATCGGCCCAGAAGTATAGCGGAAGAGAAGCGAAGCTTAGCTTGGTTCGGGCTGCCTCACATAAAGAACGGTTTCGTCTTTCAACAATTCCATTTTGTTGTGGTGTATAGGGGGCCGAGAAGTTGTGAGATATCCTCTTTTCAGCCAGAAAATCCTCGAAATATTTATTCTTGAATTCAAGCCCATTGTCGCTTCTAATATTCCTCACCAGCTTTCGCAGTTGCACTTCCACTTGCTTGATAAACGTCTTCAACTTGGGAGTCACTTCTGATTTCTGTTTAAGAAAGAAAACCCAGGTGAAGCGTGAAAAATCATCTACTATGACAAGAATGAACTTACTACCACCGAAGCTTTCGATAGCCGAAGGTCCACATAAGTCAATATGCAGAAGTTCAAGAGCTTCAACAATCTTTGTATTGATACGTGTAGGATGGCTCTTTCTGCTTTGTTTGCCCATCTCACATGCTGCACATAGGTGTTCCTTATCAAACTTGAGAAGAGGAAGGCCTCGAACATGATCACCAAGCACCAACTTATTAATGTCTTTGAAGTTCAGGTGCGATAGGCGTCGATGCCATAACCAGCTTTCATCAGTGTTCGCCTTTGACAGCAGGCATATTGCGGGTTTTCCTCGAATTGGGTTGAGATTTAAAGGATACATCTCTCCCTTGCGTTCAGACTTCAACAACACTCTTTTGGATCGCTTCACAATTATTTCTGATCCCTCATCATCGAATGAAACCTTAAAACCAGTTCCCACAACTAATTGAGATACACTGATGAGGTTGTGCTGCAACCCTTCCACATAAGCTACTTTTCAAATCGAGAAGTCTCCGTTGGTTATCATTCCATATCCTTTGATTATGCCATAAGAGTTATTTCCATACTTCACACATCCACCATCCTTAAGGGACCGAAACTCCCTTAGCTCTTCCCTCATTCCTGTCATGTGACGCGAGCAGCCACTGTCTATGTACCATTCGTCATCAAACTGCTCGTCACTTATAACCTGCAAATTCAAGCAGATTTAGGAACCCAAAGTCTCTTGGGCCCTGGTGAGTCTTTTACAGAAAAAGGAATAGCAGCAGAAATATCAACCAAATAAGTTCTTTTGATTAGAGTGGTTTCGTCTTTTCTTTTGAAGGTATACACCTTGATTTTGTTTTTATCTTGTTTAAATTGTGGTGTATTAGATGGTGTGTTGTTAGATGGTTTTGGAATATTCTTTTGAATCCTAGGGTTAGCTGACTTTTTCTTATTGTTGATATCAGTATTCGAATCAAGCTTTCCCTTTCCTTTGATGTCCTTCATTGAATTTGTCTTGTTGGGAGCATGAACGACTGAAACTAGACTTTCGGTTGTTAGCCTTGACGTTGTGAGCGAAACTTGATGTTCGGGTATGTGCTCTGGTGTTGGAACCGAAACTGGAGGTTCGGTTCTAAGCTTTGGAATAGTAGGAGTTTGGACTAAAACTTTCCTTTCGGTTTGGCTCGTCGTTTTTCTTGACGTTTGACTCTTTCTTGGAAGGAACGTAATTAGGGTTTTGAGACTGCCAAAATCGTTTTCGCTCATTCAGATTCTTCATGTATCTCTGATTTCTTTGGCGTTTCTGTTCAGCTAACTGCTTTTGAGATTTATGAATATTGAAGCTTGATTTTGGCTTCTCCTTTTGAGTTTCGGTTTTCTTGGAAGGAACATTTGGTGTTTTCTTTGGTTCTTTTGGTATCTCTTTTGTCTTGGAAGGAACATTTGGTGTTTTCTTTGGTTCTTCTGGTATCTCTTTTGTTCCACTCGTGCTTGGTTTATCAAAACTCGAGGGTTTGTTGATGGGTTCAGCAACGTATCTACCTTTTACCCTCCACGAGGTTCGCTCCGATAAGCCGATGGTTTCGTCTGCATTATCAATAGGGGCTGACCAAAAGTAATCGTCGCACCCTTCAGCATTGTCTGTGTCGACCAAGATTTTCAATTCTGTTGTTTGTTTTTCAGTGACCCCTGTAACAACATATACCTGATTTGGCATAGTTTGAACTTTCTGATATACCATCGCTTTCTCTTTGAGTTTCTGCGGCTTGTCCTTTGACAGGCGAGCATATTCAACCGAGTTCTCAGATATGAGGGGTTTTTCATTCTCAGTTTCGCTCTTCATAAATTCAGAGCAATCAACCACATCTTCCACCGAGATTTCGCTCATCTCACTTTCTTCATCAAATTCAGACGTGTTTTCTATATTCATTTTATGTTCTGAAATTAATTTGGCGTTTGACGAGTCAATTGATTGAATGGTCTCGGACTTAATTTTCAACCTATCATTTTCATCTAAAAGATTTTTGAGCATACACTTATGTTCCTTAGAGTCAATAAAGGTCTCTATCTTATCTAGTCCGATTTTATAAGTGATGGATGTTTCTTCTGAGGACATTATGGATTCACACTCAGCGATGACCTCATCCTCCTTAAATTCAAGGAAAGGTAAGATCATCTTGTGTATCTTTTTCCCTATTTCACAATTTAAATGCAACTGAGTAATATTCGTATATAAGCGTTTAGCAATTAAGCAAAAAACATTATGTTGTTTCAAAAACTTTAAATTGTCTCGTTGCAAATAAATAATCTCATCCCTAGCCTTATTTAAGTCCGTCTCCTTCAGCTCAATCCACATCCTTCTCTCCTCACTCTTCGAAGACACCCTGCTGAGTTGGTCAGTTAGGCTAGAGTTCGCTAAGCAAGTTTGCATGAGACTACCACTTAAGTTAGTAAATTTAAATTTTAGTTCATTTAATTCTTCCTCATAATTCGTTACCGGCACTTTAAGTGATTCAAGGATGGATTGTACCTTTTTGATCAGCCGATCACAGTCGTTGATCTTCTCACTCACGGGCTTGGCTGCAAAGCACTTGTCCTCAGTCAGATTCGGCTCCTTAAGCTCACTTTCGGTTGGTCTTCCAGTTGAAACCATCAAGCATTTTCCAGCCGAACCAGTCTCTCTCGCCAGATAAGCTCTTCCATGTGTGGGTTTTCTCACTTCTTCATCCTCATAATCGGTTGACCAGACTTCAACGCCACCGAACTCATCTTCATCTACATTTTCCTACACAATCAAGGCATTCATAGAACTATTAGTTGCCTTCTTTTTCTTTATTTCTTCCAACTTTCGCATGTAATACGCCTCATCATCTTCACCGTCCATTTTCTCAGCCATCTTCCTCAGCATGAAATCTTTGGCAAAGTGGTTCTTTCCATGACAGTAATTGCAGTCGAATCCAGAGTCCCCTGCAAGCTTGGTTTCCTTCTTATTATCATCCTTTTGAGAAGTATTTTTCATTTCTTCTTTCACTTTCTCAGAACTGTAACTTCCTTGCCAGTTTCTATTCTTATTGACAGGGAACTTATTTCATGCAAACTTCTTTGGGTTGGTGACCATCATTGCATATTCTTCGCCTGTAAGGTCACACTCAGACATATCTGAATCCTCCTCTTCTTCTGCAACACTTTTGCCTTTTGAGACAAGGACCAGCGATCCCACACCCGAAACTATCTTCGCCTCCTTGGTTACCACACTCTCATGGGATTTAAGTATACCCAACAGTTTCGCTAGCGAGTATGATTTAAATTGTTCGTGAGCTTTCACTGTTGAAACCACTGCCATCCACTCTGGTCTTAAACCATTCATGAAGGTTACTTTTTGCTCGATCAATTTTCTTTCAATACCATGCTTGATCATCTTGCTAAGGAGATGATTGAAGCGATCGAAGGTTGTTTCTCTTCTGGTTTCTGTTCGAAAACTCCAAATTCTGAGAGCAACAAGGTTTGAATTGAGTGTTCTAGATCCTCATCGGTTGAGTAGAGTTCTTTCAACCTATCCCATATTTCTTTAGCCGTCGTGCATGAACCAACTAACCGAAAAGTGTCAGATTGCAGCGCGAATCTGATCATTCTCATGGCTTTCACATTACATAGCACCTTGTCCTTTTCATCATGTGGCATCTTATCTACGTCCGCCACAAGCTGATTATATTCTTTTTGAGTCTTCACTGTCCTGTTCGTTCCAGAATGAACAAACGGCCCAAACGTGATAGCTTCCCATATAAGATAACCATTATCTTCAGATCCAACTACGTAATCTTCAAAGTGATGCGCCCACACTTCATAGTCTTGAGTGTAAAGAATGGGAACCCTTGTAGTGGATCCAATGCTGTTGGAGATGTTGATGGGATTAGTTTGAGAATCTTCGTGAGACATGGTGAGCCTTTCCTTAGAATTGCTAGAATCAGACCTGTAAACTTGAGATTAGGGTTTTATCAAACACACGAGTTAGCGTCGACAGGAAGAAGACGGCTTCTTTATATTCGATAAAAGCAGAAACCCTAAAGAATTCTTCACACAGAATGAATGTGTATTGATCACACAGTCTCCTGCTCTGATACCAATTGTTAGAACAAAGTTCTTGTAGGATCGATAGATTCTAAGCAGAAAAAGAATAAATGACGTAATGAAGAACACAGGAATGGTTTAACTGATGTCGAATGATTAAGCTTCAACACCTCAGAAGAGCTCGATTAAGAACTTCGACTGTAGAGGTGTTTAGGGTTACAAAGCAATAATAATAATAATCACGACCGTATCTAATGCATACACGCATGCACTATTTATAGCTTAACCCTACATAACAATCACGGATGGACAGGCCCAATCCGGATATACAAAACTAAGCCCATGACGCAACATAAAATACCCAACAATATGATTTCATATTAATATATTAAACTTAAAATATATTAATAAATCATAAATAACCTCTTCTCAAAAGTCCATCCTATCAAATTGTCGTGGTGATATGCAACCCAAATGGACTATGCTACTCTCGGGTCAAGTACATACCAATTATAGTTATGGGCTTAGACACCTAATCCAACAGTCTCGCACTTGGATAAGTCTAATAACTATTATTGCAAGTACGACTCCACAACCCGACTAGCAATCGTAGCTCTTAAAAGCTGTTGTCAAACTCTGACCTAGTCGATGACGCGTCCATTAGATAAGGGATCATATATTCCTCCATTCTAGATATCGTATGGACAGAAACATGGATTATAATCATTCTCTCTGTACATCTGTTGTTTCCAGATTTCCGATTTATGAAGACTGACTAATTGAACAAATCAAATCAGTCCAGGCTTGGCCAAACACTTTGGGTGTCATCACTAAATCATCAAGGGGCTCACAGATATCGCTTTTATCCCTATAAGGGTAAAAGGAATGGATAAACTTCGACTCAAATTGTTGCTTGTACTTACTCATCAAATCACACACAACAATATGTTTTATGACACCAAGTTACTGGTGCGTTTACATATGTCAATCTACAACCAACTTGCAACTACAACTCACATGTCTCCATTTCAAGAATATAAGATATTATCGTCTCACCAATCACTCGTGATAAAATCCAAGAAGTGATTCCGATGAGCGTGGGTTTAATCCAATACTCGAATCTTATTCCAGGAGCACTCATTAACACTGCAGCAAACTTGTGCTATGTCTAAAACACCTAGACAATCTACAGTCAGGTTCATGACAGTCTTGCCTCGATACCTACTTCCAATATGGTCTCAGAAATTATGAATATAAATAAAACACCTTTTATTTAATCACCATATTGATTACAGATTATTCATTGTATAATGTTTCGATTTATCAACTTAATACTTGAATTAAAAACAATAGTAATCCCATGCTCCAAGCATGCACACTATGTTTTCTATGGTCTTTTCTTTGTGAAATAGATCAATTGAAAACATTTCAATGATGCTCATTTCACAGATCTAAATCCTTATCGCAAGTGTAAGAATTCCAAATTCTTGTCATTGCTAGAAAGTGTTAGATCTAAACTATCATGCAATGATTCTTTTGTAATTTCTAGGTACCAAAAGTCACAGAGACTTGACCAACGATATTACAAAATATTCCTTTGGAGATTGTTACAAGACAATTCCATGGAAATGAAGTATCCAATTCAAAGTACATTCCTTTGAACATCCTTCTTGCATAAAAGTTTCTAACTTTCTCATCTATTCTTCAACTCCCAATATGGAAAACATTCTATATTTCCCATATAACAGCTCATTATTAATAGAATCCTATCTATTCATAAATGTCAATATGGTCCATCCATTGCTATACTTCCAACTGTCCTTAAGCGACCAATCCTTGGCGAACCTTAGATTGTCCTTAACAGTGGATAACCACTTTAGTCAAATCCGGTTCTATTCATTTTTCCCTCTTAATGCCCAAGGCATTTAGAAAATTAGAACACAAGAATATTATAGCATATGCAATCGATCCTATACCCGAAGCATATGGGATGCGATTCATAATGTCTAACATAAAGACATGATACTTGACCAGTCTTTTGCTATAATATTTCTATTTGCCATGTTCTCACAATTCGAATTATGAAGAGGGATGTCGTAATCATATTCGAATTTGAGAACGCAATCAACATTTCCATATAGAATTTCCTTATGTCGAATATTTTCAACATAACATTCATATATGACCTTGACTAAATTTGATTAAAACTCAATCTAGGCTTTTAGAATTGAAATGAAGTATAAATTCCTCTACCTTAATTATAGCAAAACAACTTTTCAAACCCTGCAACTTTCTGAATTGAAACCTTTGTTTTTCTATAATTAACATTACTAACTTGAAACACTTACCATAATAATTATGCTCTCACTAGCATAATAATTATTATCTTAGTAGCATAACACTTATGGTCCCACTAGCTTTGACATGTACCCAGAAATCAGCTGGACTTCTAGAAATCAATACTTATTGACTTTCATTACCAAAGTTCAGATTTCTGATACGAGATGCTTTGATAAGACTTTATCTAGGCTTCTCAAAATCATACACCTTTCCTTAGATAGCTCACATGTGTGTCTTAAAAATTTTAAAACTTACAGCAATAAGTCTCAAATGTTTAGACCTTTTGCCACTTCTCACAATTCGAACTATGAAGAGGGATGTCGTAATCATAATCGAAATTGAGAATGCAAATATCACAACTGCTATCTCCTTCAAATCTACTTAGTGAAAGCGTTTCCTCACAATCATTTTCATGAATTGGAGAGAAACCTTATGACACTTAGATTTTTATGGTGTATATGTTCTTATCCATGTGAATTTGTCATATCCATAATCACAAGAACAGGTTAGTGACAAATCCAAACTCATATCGACTGAACTTGTTCAATTTTAATTTCTTGCCACTAGGAAGCATAAGGGCCTACCATTGCTTCCTAGGTTGTTATGCAAACAACTGAGAACTCATAGAACTCACATGCAAAGTCAACTTTAACTCGAATGGGCACAAAATCAAGAAAATGTCAATACGATAGGTTACAAACCTCAAGTCGTGTGCTAGTGTTTAACAATAGGTTTACTCTTGATTAGTTCTTGAAACTTTTAAGATCTTAAAGACTCCCACTGACCTCTTGACATATAAGATTCTCTTGTCAAGAACCATTCCTTGACTAACAAATATTCAAGAGTTAGTGCGGATTCTCATCAAGACAAACACTTCACACAATTGGTCTTAGTTGGTCTTTGTCTTATCCAAGACGTCACAACTTACCAATTTCAAATGTACAAGAGTAGAAAACATGTTACTCTACATTTGACAAATGTTATAAACCTTTCTTAAGATTATGTCACTCAAAGCACAATCTTGGAGTATAATTCTAAGACTCAATTTTGGAACGAAGTATGACTCATCTTCTTGATTTGATCATTTCAACAATTCACGATTCCTCTTCTTTGCCATACAAATGCACTAAGATGTCCTTATAGAATCAACTGTGATATGGTTTCATAATCACTAAGATGATCATAAAACATGATACTCAAGAACTCTCCCATCCTTTCAGTTTGGAGAAACTTTTATCTTTTTGCCTAATTTGATTCTTCTTATTCGTCCTGCCATATATTGAAACTTTTCCAATGTTCATAATTATACTTAAACTTGTAAGTATAACCATATTTACTAAACTTTAGTAAATCATGACGAATAGACTTATCGTTCTTTGTGGTGGACGCACACCCAGTGTACCCTATCCCCTAGTCCTTCACTTGACTCACATATTCATGTGAACAAGGTATTAGTCTTAATTTCCCAAAGACGAAAAATTCTCATTGATCATACAATACCAGTTGCATGATTCCAAGTTTCTGTCCAAGTGAAACCCGGGTGTTGAGAATCTTTCCTTATTTGGTAAATTTTGACATTATCACAAACGAAAGAATCAAATCCATTTTCCCAATATTGCTAGAAACATACTCACATCAATTTTTCACAAATGCCATTGTAAGGAGATATAAGATAAGATAAAATCAACAAAATTTTTATTTATTTATAAAATGCGGAAAAAACTTTTCCTTACAATGCAATTACTTATGAAAACTATGTTGCAAAATATTTCCTAAGCAATCTATCATAACTCGTAAGCAGTTGCTCAAAAAACCGATCCGCGACCAAATTCAGCTTGCTATTCATTTAAGCTTCCTTTCTTTTCTTCGATCCTACAAAACATCAAAATGTAATTTCATTACATTACATATTAAGAATCTCCAAATAGGAACTTAATAGAGTTAGATAGTGGACTTACCTGAAGCAGAGTCAAACTTTTTGACTTTACCTTCTATTAGATCTTTCAGGTAGTTAGGGCAGCTTCGCTTCCAATGTCCCTTCAAATGGCAGTAGAAACAAGTGGACTCTTTGGCATTTGCACATGGAACTATCTCAGAACTGGCTTTTCTCTTATGGTCAAATCTTTTGACCATAGCCAATTCCCTTCCCATAGGAGAAGGGATCTTTTCTGGACTATCTATGTCATTGCCTATGTCCATGGAAGCTTAGGAAGTAGATCTTCCAATCAAATTTGCTTGACCGTTGCGCCAAATGATTGCTGATTCAGCAACAATAAGCAAATATGCAAGATCGATAAGGGTCATGTCGTGATCTGTCATATAGTAGTCTTTAACAACCTGACTACACGACTCGGGAAGTGACTGAAGAACCCAGTCAACGGCCAACTTCCTCGGGAAAAGGACACCCAACATTCCCAGCCTGTCAATGTGTGACCTCATAACCAAGACATGTGCACACACAGACCTTCCATCTTGGTGTTTGCTAGCTAATAGGGCTTGAGTGACCTTGAAATTTTCGAGTCTTCGAACTTGTGGGTCAGGGAGAATTATTGGAGAAGGTGGAGGACATGAAGTATGATTTCCACTTCCATGATTCAATCGTGGAACATCATCTTCAAAATGAAAGCTTGTTCCAAAAGATTTTGGAACACCATAGTTGTCTAAAACAGACATCTACAGGGAGAAATTCAAGTTAGTTGATTTAAGTCCTTAATATAACACCCAAAATGAAATATTAATGCTAGGACCCAACACAATATTTTACAATTCGGAAGAGGGATGTCGTAATCCAACTGCAAAATATTTGAAGGTAGGTAAATGACGATTTACCAATTTCCACCATAAAAAACGAAATAAATTATTAAGTTTTAATTGGTTTGAAGTTCCTAGATATTTGAGATTCATTGAACTTTTCAATTGCATGTTTAAATCTCGATTGTGCCCTTCAAGTTTGTGACTGGGATGCCGAGGATCATAAACAAGGTGTGAATAACCATGCAAATTAGCTTGCTACATCCAATGTTACAAACCACCTAATCAATGTGCCGGTTAACCACACACGCTCCATTGATCTATGATTAACATCAAGCTACCCTTTGCCACGCACTGTCAGTCCCAGATTAGTGTGCCGGTTAACCACACACGCTCCAGTAACGACTTAACAAGGTGCAAAGTGCAATTTCATGGAATAGCACCGTTTTCAAATTTTTCCTAAAGTAACTAAGATTGGGAATTTAATAAAAGTTTAGTTACTTTATAATTATCATTATACTTTTAATGAAAATTAATGTCCTATCCTACCCATTCGGTTAACGACCCTCCACCAGTCAAAGAAGCGGTGGGTGAGAGTGGACACCCATTAAACTGTCATTTTATTGGCAGTAAACTTATACCCCCCTTATAGATCGCCTTGACTGACTTATTCTTATATAAATATATATATATATATATATATATATATATATATATATATATATATATATTATTAAACCTATAATATTGTAAAGTATAAGGGTTGAATTTTAACTTTTAAAACTCTAGGGTTTGGAATTAAAGTATTCAAAAGTGAGACTTTACAAATTCCGAAACTTGAGGGCAAGTTTTCAAACTTGTCAAAACTTTTGGTTTCCATAACTTATGAGTTTAATATGGTCTTTATGAAAATCTTTTCAAGTTCAATAACTTGATGACTAGTTATGGAAGACTTTAAAACCATTTAAGATGACTTTTAAAAATGAGACCTTTCATTTTCTATAACCTATGAGTTTTAATGACCTTTTAAAAGAAGACCTTTTCATTTTCCATAACTTGAGGACAAGTTATGGATACCATTAACATCATTTAGATCATTATTTTAATTAACACAATAATCAAATAATACATAATGATCTAGTTAAACTCATAACAAGATAATTCATATCATCAATCTTCAAGAAATTAGGCTAATCATATAAACTAATACAAATCTTGAAATTATGACAATTATCTTTTAATTGGACAAGCATGATCATTACCTTATGAAAAACAGATTTCATGGTTCAAAAAACAGTTTAGGGTAATGATCCTAATCCAATTTCTGGCCAAAACTCGAAATTCTGCACTCTGGAGCACTAACTCGGCGAGTACATGAACTGGACTCGTCGAGTTGGTCCATTTCTGAGTGGACTCGTCAAGTCACCCAGTGGACTCGGCTAGTTCACCAGTCAGAATGCAGCAAAATGAATTTTTCAACTTTGAAAACTTAAGCAAACATCAAATATAATAGAAAACAAGCCATGGCTCTGATACCACTATTCGCTTTTAGTATACTACAACATCCTATGGTGCACATACAACCCTAAATGCTTTGGATCTATGTTTTCTCTAATTATATATACAATATTGTTTCCAAAGTATTAAGCCTACAACTAGCATACAATTGATATAAACAACATAGAATTGAGTTATAGAATTACCTCTTTGTTGTAGCTTGTAGTTTTGGCCTTTAAGAACTTAGTGCCCCAAATGTTGCACCTCAAATGGTTCACAACACACCTTGGACAAAGGATGACTTTTGAGAGAGTATTCTTGCACTAGAAATCGTCTCCATGAACTCTTAGAACATCAGGTGGTCGATTTTAGCTATGGGGTGCTCTATATATATGTTAAGAATCCAAGAGTCATGGGTAAACCCTAATCCATACTCTTGGGCTTATTATCCATGATCCATGATTCAAGTGGGCTAACTCTTTATGGATTCTTCCATAAATTTATTCCATCATATATCATAAGCCCAAACCATATATATAACTAATTTACATAATTAGTCCCCATTAATTTAATTAGTCTTTTTTGATCATAAATTAATTCCAAATTAATTCTTGATCAATACTAATTAAATCATATGATTTCATATTAATATATTAGAACTTATAATATATTAATAAAGCATAAATAACCTCTTCTCAAAAGTCCATCCTATCAAATTGTCGTGGTGATATGCAACCCAAATGGACCATGCTACTCTCGGGTCAAGTACATACCAATTATAGTTATGGGCTTAGACACCTAATCCAACAGTATAGGGATCTTTGTCCTGATTATTGGTGGCCCTACATGAAGCGGGATGTGGCTTGGTATGTGGAGTGGTGCTTGACTTGCAGGAAAGTCAAGGCTGAGCATCAACGACCTCACGAAAAGATGTAGCCGTTGGAGATTCCCGTGTGGAAATGGGAGGATATTACCATGGATTTCATCACGAAGTTACCCTAGACCACACGTGGAGTGGATTCGATTTGGGTCATTGTGGATAGTTTGACTAAGAGCGCGCATTTTATTCTGATCTGGGAGAGTATTTCGACAAAGAAATTGGTTAAGGTTTATATCAGGGAGGTTGTGGCACGTCATGGGGTGCTAGTTTATGTGGTTTTCGATAGGTATGTGAGGTTCACTTCCAGGTTTTGGAAGAGGTTCCATGACGATTTGGGTACTCGTCTCCATTTAAGCACAACATTCCATCTGCAAACCGATGGTCAGGGCGAGCAGACTATTCAGACCCTAGAGGATATGTTGCGGGCGTGTGTTTTGTACTTTGGTGGGAGTTGGGATACGTATCTTCCGTTAACGGAATTTTCGTATAACAACAGTTATCACGCCAACATTGATCGACCTCCTTTTGAGATGCTCTATGGGAGGAAATGCAGGACCCCGGTTCGTTGGGGTGAGGTCGGTCAGCGGGTTATAGGGAGTACCGAGGTGGTACTCAAGACCACTGAGCTAATTCAACAGGTTCGGAGTAGGCTCCAGACAGCTCAGAGTCGGAAGAAGAGTTATGCCGACAAGCGCCGATCAGACTTATAGTTCTAGGTGGGGATATGGTTCTCCTGAAGGTGTCACCTTGGAAAAGTGTCATCCGATTCAGGAAGAGGGGAAATCTGACCCAGGTATATTGGTCCTTTCAGGGTAATGGCCCGGTTGGGCAGGGTTGCGTACCATCTAGAGCTACCAGAGGAGCTCAGTCAGATTCATAGTACTTTTCACGTCTCTCAGCTGCAGAATTGTTTGGTTGATGAATTCGCAGTGGTTCCTTTAGAGGATATTCAGGTGGATGATCGCCTGAATTACATCGAGAGACCGGTAGCGATTCTTGATCGGAAGACGAAAACCTTGAGGAACAAGGTTGTGGGATTGGTGACGGTGTAGTGGCTACACCGGAAGGGTTCTGAGTGGACATGGGAGCATGAGAGCGAGATGCGGGAGCATTACCCAGAGTTGTTTGCACCAGCGGAGTTTGAGGACGAAGTCTAATTCAAGTGGGGGAGATTTGTAACACCTAGAAATTTATAATTTGGTGCCTTTGGTGGAAGAAGGAGTTGGTAAAGAAGTTTTGTTGGAGCTTGAGCTTGTGGATTCAGAGACTAGGCACCTTTCTCAGTTGTAAGAAGGTATAAAGTCTCAACCTTGATCTTTGAATGTTTACATCCCTTCATTTTATGGTATTATGCTTCTTTTATCCCCAAACATTGGTCTTGGTGAGTATGGCTTACTCCAGACCCTTTGATCTGTCCTTTCAAACGTCTTGATGAGTCTAGAATCATAAAAATGGGACCTTGGACGTTAGTCTTCCTCATTGCATGAGTTTTAGTGTGTTTATGGATTAAGAAGTTGGGGTTTATGGTGTAAAGCTCTTAATAGCCATGCAAAACCATAAAGTTGGAAACTTTATGTTTAAGGATGCTAATTAAGACCTAGATCCGGCTTTGGATGTGAAGGCTTAAAAGATTAAGCCCATGATTTATAGTTTTGTTTCAGTTAGAGTACGCAACGCATACCCCTGAGTACGCAGCGCCTACTCATTAGGGACCTCGATTCTGTTTTGGTTGTACGTCGGGCGTACTAGTAAGTACGCAGGGCGTACTCAGCCTGTTGATCGATTTTCACTTTTGACCCAATTTCGACCGTTGACTTTTTGACCAAGTGGACCTTAGTCCACTATTTTGACTCAGGAAGGGCATTTTGGTCATTTAACCACTTTAGGGTTTCCCTTGGAGCTTTTGGGCCTTAGAGCCCATTAGTTTGGTGTTTGTTGGGCCTTAGTGGGCCTAGTGAGTTTGGGCCTTAGTTGGCCTAGTTAGTTTGGGCCATATTTGGGCCTTGGATGATTATTTTGGAATTTGGGCTTTTTGGGCATTTGGATTGGGCTTTGGCCTTGGGCCAGGTTAGGAAAGGGTAAAAAGGTCTTTTACCCTAGTTTGGACTCTTAGTGTGAGTCGGGATCCAATTATTAATTGGATGTTATTTTGTGATAGCGCGAGGATTTTAGCGGGCCACCAGTCGAGGATTCTTTCTGTGAGATTCAGCAATGCGAGGTGAGTTTCCTCACCATGATTAGCGAGTCTAAGGCACCAATGCTGGCCCATGATCAGTTATGCTAGGATACTAGATGTATCTGTGACTCTTGTATGTGTATATGCTTATATGATTTCTATATTAGGCGGGGCCCGTTATGCGAGTTTGGGCGGGGCTCGCTATATTCAGTGGGTGGGCCCGATATGCAAGTTTGGGTGGGGCCTGTTATACTCATTAGGCGGGGCCCGTTATGCGAGTCTGGGAGGGGCCTATTACACTCATTGGGCGGGACCCGTTATGTGTTTATTTATGTATGATATGTAGTATGTTGGGGAACTCTCTAAGCTTTGTGCATACGGTTTTTAGTTTATGTTTCATGTACTTCTGGTTCCAAAGGGAAGAGCCTGGGATGATTGTAGAGCACACACCACTCGATTCCGCATTTTGTGATTTACTCTGATGATTGATGATGTATTGATACAACTTGTTTACCTTGGTTTTATGACAATGATATGGTTTACTATTTTATTACTTTAAAAATGAGAAAAAACCGGGTCATATTTTTGGGACGTTACAATATAGAACTTTGTTTCATTAATATTTTTAAAAAATATACATGGTTTTTTTATAAACTTTTGTCGGTTTAAATTCGAGTTTGTTTATGTTTCGACATACTTTCTTTTTACGTTTTTTTGTTTAACTTTATGAACGTTTCCTACATATGAGACGGGTCAAATATAATAACTTTCATTTTTTTATTGATACATAAAACATAGATGAAATCGAATCTATACTGATACGTAAAAACAAATTAAGTCGAAACGTAGACAAACTCGAATATAATACATTTTTTTAAGTTGATGAACAAAAGCTATTACATGTGACCCGAATGATACATTGGAATGTACATAAAATTAAGCAGAAAAATGTAAAGAAAAAGTTACGTCGAAACATAGACAAACTCAAATGTAATACATTTTTTAAAATTAACAAACGAAAGTTATTATATGTGACCCATCTCATAAGTAGGAAATATACATAAAGTTAAACACAAAAACGTAAAAAAAAATTACGTCGAAATATAGACAAACCTACAAAGTTCAAAGTCATATTTTAAAAAGTACAGGGGTGGAAAACCTACAAAGGCATAAACATAAAAATATAGACAAATTACAAAAATTGTCTCTATGGTTTACCCATAGTCACAAACTCAGTCTCTGCTACTTGACAAGACCAAAATACCCTAACACTAACGGATGAACAGTAACAACGTCAGCAAAAAGGGCATTCACGCATGTTTTGGAAACCACATGGATTATGTTCGTCAAAAAAATTAGCAGGGACTGACTTTGTGACCTTTAGTAAACCACATGGACCATTTTTGTAGTTTTGTCTAAAATAAATTACCAGTAAAAACACGAACAGACAAAAGAATAGAGAACCCTTGTAATACCCAAGCGATTTCAAGCTTCAAGGAGCCATTATGGTTTCACTTTGAATGGAGTCTTGGATTTTGATTTTGTGTAGATATCGAAAGCAAGAAATGGAACCATATTTGAAAAATAACCAAGAAGATCGTTAGTGTTTTGGATCCAACGAAGGAATGAACTGAAGTGAAACACAAGAAAAAAAAGTTCATACTGGAGTAGCCTTTATATCGATCATGTCACTGGAGAAGAAAACAACAAACAAAACATTATTCTTGTTGGATGTTAGGTTAATCTTCAAATCAACACTATAAATCAAAAAATTAAACCTGTAAACATATCTAAAAACAGAAAACAAAACATTAAAAAAGGTATTATGCGATTGTGGTGAAGAGACAAAGAATGGGAAAGTGAGTACTTACGGTGGCGGCTGTTTATAGGTGGTGAGAGGGGAAATCATAAGCTACAAGCGCACACACATTATACACTGGAAATGCATCCTGTTTTATGCTTAGTACTCATCAATCTTCAAATTTCAAGATCGAGATCCGTCATATTCAACACAGATTCACGAGTGAGATATCAAAATGGATTAGGAGAGCACGTGATAGGGGAAATCATATGATGCAACCTCACACAAATGGGATTATGTAAAAGCTCACCTAGTGTGGATAATGGCCAAAATGAAGTCACTGATAAGGGAATCGGGTGATGCAATGATTGTGTCTGGTTATCTAGGGTTTAGAAGGGGAGAGAAAGGGGTGTACATTCTTGAATGGAGCAAGAGCAGAGGGTGGGAAGGGAGCTTGGTTGTGGGCTTTATAACAGGGGAGGAACAAAGGTACATAGATTTCAAATTTTGAAAATTGAATCACGACATTTAAGGATATTTACGGATGTATTGTGATCTATAAGGTTTCAAATATTGAAGGCAACCGGATACCAGGGAAGGAGATTAGATATGGAGAGGAATATAAGGATGGATAAAGCCCAGATTAATATTTAATATTATTTTATTGGTAATTACTTGTACTGTTAACTTAATAGTTTGGACGTCTTAAAAAATATTACTATTATATTTAATTTATATTTAGAAATAGTAAGATTTCTTTTATTATGTCTATATATATATATATATATATATATATATATATATATATGTTTAGGTTCTATGGAAAACAAAAAACCTTAAAAGAAACCCTAAAAATAAAAAAAAATGCATAAAAAAGTACATAGAGATCACAAATATTTTTTTGACTTTATATTATGAAAAATCGTAGATTTTTATATAATTTCGCTGAAATTGTTTTTGAAAATTAACCAAAAAAAAATCGATTTTTAAATTTTTTTTCAACGAATTTATAAAAAAAAAAACTTGCGATTTTTCATAATATAAAGTCAAGAAAAAAGATTTGTGATCTCTAAGTATTTTTTTATGCATTTTTGTGATTTTTAGGGTTTTTTTGTTTTCCATATAACATTTCCCTATATATATATATATATATATATATATATATATATATATACCTTATAAAACATATTTAGTCAAAGGCTGAATTTTAAGTCGTACAAACGATAATGCAACATGTACAATAACTTTATGTATTAAAAAACCATGAATCTTTTTTGGTCAACAATCGAAAAAGTCAAGATAAGTAATTGACCCAGTCCCTTGTTCCCTATCCCATTCAACAATCTCCCCAGCTATGTTCCCTTTTTTTCGCCTAATGACTAGTACTCTTCTTCCCCCATTTATATAACCCTCCCCGATCTCCATTCGTCTCTATTTGAACCAAATTACGCTCTCCTATCTCACCTCTACCCTACATCGATAACCACAACAATCACGCAACCATATTGACATACTTTACTCTCTCCCATTCTTATTTCCTCTTTCTTTCTATTTTTTTCCATATTTCTTAATTTTTCGGTTTGTGTATTTGTTATTATATGATGGAAAAAGGAGTTTAGAAGTCTTGAACTAGGGTTTATAATTTCTCATGATTTGTGTGTTTTCTTGTTTGTCTGTCACGTTTTTAGAAGCTATCGATGCACATTCAATGTAAGCAATGATTTCTATCCCTAAACCTTACTCTTGATCCTGATTTGAGGCCCTAATGCTCACTCTCGATCCCGATGTTTTCGCAGATAGGTGATAACATTCGATTTCAAGCCAAAACCTCAATAACGATCCTTATATTTGTTTTGGTTTCTAATTCATCGTCATTTCAGATGATCGGCTAATGTTTTTACACATTAAAAAACCATATTTACTAGTTTTCCCAAATCTGTAACTTATTAACAATTTTTGTATGTTAGTTTTCTTCCCCATATCCTATTTTAATGTATGTTTCTATGTTTATTTTATTATGCCTTTTTTATAATGATAGACTAATCAGTTGTTAACTTTATAGAGGTGGGAGACCCTTTGATTTCGGAAGAGCAAGAAGAAAAAGAGAACCTACTGAAAGAGGTATGTATTGACTTTTATATTTTCCAACATTCTTTATTATGATCATTATATTTGTTATTATTATTTATCACTAAAGAAATTCGATATGGATTGTGGACCTTGATATAGTTGTATGGTGCAACTAAGCAGGTTAAAGTTGAATCTGCTTAAAGTAGTGGGCCACAGATTGGAATAAAAGGAGCTAAGAAGGAAGTTTGAACTCTATAAAGTACGTATAAAACATCCAAATGAAAGGTGCATACTATGTGTTTGACTAAATGTTTGTTTTGGTTTTAAAACTATTACCCAATTATGTTGTTTTTTGATGTTCTACCAACAAAGGTAGCACACTATGTTAGGTCATATTTTGTTGGTTTGAGCTAGGAATTCTTTTGTATAGGCTGTGTGTGTATTTGTTCATGTATTTGTAAGGGTTTACGGTTGGGTTGGTGTTTGCGGTTGTGTGTGTTTGTGGCTGTAAACTCGTTTGCAGTTGTAAACACATTTACGGCTGTAAACATGTTTGTAGCCATTGTTCCCTATATATAGTGTCAGTAGGTGTCAGAGTACGGTAGCAATTTACAGTCGTATGTGTGTGTTTCGAGTCCATTGTACCTGACGTTTGCAGCCAATATAAACGTGTGCAATTTGGATCATTCTTGCTTCTACTCCTTCTTGTTTTATCATTTTAGCATGTTCTTTGTGTTGATCACTAGCTGGTTCTAAGTTTTTGGGGACTTACAATTGGTATCAGAGCCAATCTAGTGTCAAATCTGAATCAAGCTTAGTTTACGACTGTATACCTGTATATAGCTGTAAACTCATCCAGTTTCGGTGACTGTTCAAGCTTCTTATTGAAAATTTTCATTGTTGCTGCTATTGTTGCTTGGTTTCTGCTACTGATTGTGAATTCAATACTAAAAGAATCAAAATCTGTGTTATTGTCAAAAATCTGATCGTTTGCGGTTGAAGTTTGTTCATCAGTTTACAGCTGCAAACTAATTCATGGCCGTAAACTCTTAGTGTTCACGGCTGTAAACCCTTGTTTTCAGTTGCAAACCATTCATGGCTGTAAACTTGTTTACGACCGTAAACCCTCATTGCCAGTAAATCCTCATTGGCGGTAAATCTCTCTCAGGTGTAAACTCTTTCCGACTGTAAACCCTTTGCGGCTGTAAACCTTTCTCGGTTGCGATTCTCTTTGATTTTTGAACAAGTTTATTTTTGATTAAAATTTAAAAAAAAAATAAAAAAATGCAACCACAATAGAGTGCAATTCATCAGGAGTTGGATTCAATCATGGGAACTACCACAAAAATTCCACGTCTATTGTCTGCCGAAGGATTCACTGAATGGAAATATAGAATCGAAAAATACATCAAAATGAAGGATTTCAAGATTTGGCATAGCATTCTTAAGGGTCCAGTTAGAACCACTACTACTCTTTAAAATGGAAAAGTAATTGACAAAGAGTTTGAAGACTACACGGATGAGGATTTTGAAAAAATTGAAGAACAGGAAAAGGCTTTGGCAACTCTCACAATGGCTTTATCCCCTGACATCGCTCAAGGATTCAGGGAATATACTTCTGCCAAAGCACTTTGGGAAGCACTGATAGAGGTCTATGAAGGAAATGAAGATATGAAACAAAGCAGACAACACATGTTTCGTCAAAAATTCAACTTGTTTAACCATGTTCTTGGAGAATCTCTTGAGGCTCAACTTCAACGATTCATTACACTCACCACTGAAATGAGCACAGCTGGAATTTCTATGCCACGATCTGAGATTAACAAGAAACTATTGAATTCTCTTCCTAAGTCATGGGACATGAACGTCTCTGTCATCAAGAAAACCAAAGATCTCAACCGACTCACTCTGGCGGAAACAATGGCTGTCATTAAAGCTTGCGGTTTGGATGATAAGCAAAAAGATATTAACCATGTGAACTCCTACTCAACAGCCAATCTGGGAATTTCATCAAATAATGCCTTTTCATCCTTCACTGTTCCACAAAATCAGGCTTTTTCTGTACCACAAACCGATGTCGTACCATCATCCATGCCTTATGCACAAACCCATGTTGTTTCTCATTCAGCCTCGTCTTCAAAAGCTCCTCCTTTTGTATCCACTCCTAAGGAAGCTGAAGAGAATATGGCTCTAGCCTCTGGTTTAGTAAATTGCGAAAATGCCTTCGTAGATGGAGACTTGCCTCCCCAGATTTCATTTGCTGATCTTGACCAAATTCACCCTGAGGATGTGGAGGAAATGGACATTACCTGGCAGATTGCTAGGGCGGTATTCAGGGCTAAGCAGTTTGCCAAGAAGACAAGGAAAAACAATTGGGGCATGAATGCTGATAAGAAGGTTGGGTTTAACAAAGGAAAGCTGAGATGTTTCAACTGTCACGAGCCAGGGCATTTTGCCCGTGATTGTCCTAAGCCAGATAGAAGAGAAAACCATGACAGGACAATGGTACCAGTAATGAACAACAGAGGAACAGCATCCAACAGTGAAACTGCAAATTTAGCAGTAGTGGCTCAGACATTTGGATGGGAAGATCAAATTCAAGCATTGAACATTTCAGGACCTGAGAATGCTCACCTGGCACAGATTAGTGAATCTCCTGAATAAAATGTTGAAGAAGATCTTGAAGCTGAAATGATGCAGCTACAGTTTGCCTTCATGCTATCTACCACTTCTGAACCTGAGAAGAAATAGGTCAGTGACAATTCTTGTTCTCAAAAATGTATTGATACTGTTAAGTTTTTACGAAATCAAATTGATTTATTGCGTATAGAGAATGAGGATCTTAAATATGAAGGCTATACCCTTAGGAAAGGTCAGAAACCCCTGCAAGAACAATTAGAGGCTAAAACTAAAGACTTTAGGAAACTTCAAGAAGAATATAGCAATAAATGTGCAAATTATAAATATGTGAAGGAACAACTTGCTAGCTTGACAGCTGAACTTGACACATTGAAAAACAAGTTTGAAAATGCAGACTTTCATTTCAAAAAATTTGATGTGTCAAGCGAGAAAGTCGAGACCATGATTGAAAAACAATTGAAGTTTAAGGATAATCAAAAAAAGGGTTTAGGGTATGATAGTGTCCCCCCTCCTTTTAATCACAATTATTTGTCTATCCCTATGACTCAAAAAGAAATGGGTAGAGAGGCACATTTAGAATATGGGAAACCTGTTGTGTTCGTGCCAGAGAGTAGTTCTAGGGTAAAGGATACTAATGTTTCTAATTTACATGCAGATTTACCCTTAGACCAAGGCAAGCAAGCGGCTGGAGAAAGTTTTTCTGATAATATGTTGCAATTTGATGTTTCTGTTATGAACACTGATGTTTTTGTTTCAAATTTGAAAACTAATGTTCTGGTTTCTGATGATGTTGTTGTGAACACTGATGATTCAGATGTTTCTGATAAGTGTGGTGATGTGTCTGATAAATCTAAATCTCATGAATCTGTCACTGGCACATACACGCCACCTAAACCAGTCACCCATTTTGAATCATGCACATGCACATGTGGGAAAAGTAAAGCACGAAATAAAGTCACTAAACCAGAAAAGAGCGGTAACAATTTTCATTTAAAGAAACAAACATTTTTCAACTTTGGAACCCCTGGTCATATCGCACGAAACTGTCCAAACCGTGAATTTGTTTCATTTTTATACACAAAGGGGAGTGAATGAGTCATGAGGAAGATCTCTTAAGATAAAATCCTCGAGATATCATTCAGTTGATGGTGATCGGACAATTATTAAAGAAAGAAAAAGGGCTGACCTTGAAAAGAACAAACGGTTTTTAAACAAAATTCAATAGGTACTTTAACGACACCGAATGTGGTTAAGCCAAATTCGGTATCGTCAAAGTCATCGTCTGGGTCTTCGGCTAATCTTAGACGGAAACCCAAACGATCAAAACCAAAGAAAAATATTTCGAAAACACCTATTAATGTTTCTAAACCTAACTATAAATGGGTGCCCAAAATTTATTGTAATGCCCGTGTTTCTAGGCTAGGCATTAATGTTGACATAATAGTCTAGGTTAACCTTTGTAACTCATTTAGAAGAAATGAAAAGGAATTATGTGAATATTATGTGAAAATTATGTGTTTTATGCTTAATTATTAGGGTTTAATTAATTAAGAATAAAAATGAGCGTCGAAAATAAATATTAGATAAAGCCGATATCTATTAAGAAAGGTGTAGTGGTCGTGACAAGGATTACGGATATATAAAGAATGTCGAAATCCGAGTTATAACGAAGAAGTTATGATCTGTCGAAGTTTCGCAACAAAACCGGCACGGTGCCGAATGTCGTAAAAAGTGAGTTTTTGATAAACTACTTTTTAGCCTTAGTGATTTAAACGAAAGTCATAGTATTCGTTAAACCGAGAGTATGTATAAAAAGAACGCCCAAATCTGACTTTGTATGAGGAAGTTATGATTTTTCGAAGTTTCAGCTTAGCAGTAGACATCTAAAAACTCGAATTTTAGATCGAGTGATTTTTAGCCGACACGACCTAAACGAGAATCGAAGGTCTCGTCAATAGTAGTACAACGGTAAAAAGACAGACGAAAACGGACGTCGGATGTAGAAGTTATGAATTTTTAACGGATTTCCTGTCCCGGTCTGTTAAAAATAATAATATAAAAATTAAATCAAAATTAGCCAACGAAGTCTAAATGAAAGTTGTAGAGCGTAATTTTACCTACGCGTTCATATAAAGAACGTCAAAAACGGAGCCCGTATGAGAAAGTTATGGATTTTACAAGATTGGGCATAATTTTCGAGAATTTTCGCATGAATAGTGCCAGCCACGTCACCCGCGCTCTGAGCTGGCCACGTATCCGAAGCAACTGCGTGGCGCGTCCGAGAAGCGACGCGTGTCACACAGGTGTCCGAAATTGATGATGCGTCCGATGCGCTGGAACCTTGCATGCGCGCCCCGTGTCGCTGTGACCCATCCGAGCTTCGCAGAGTGCCACGAACCCCCTCCTCCTCGGACTAGACCTCGGTCCAATCAGCGATCAGCAGCGAGACCCTCGCACATGCGAGCCATGTGCTGCCTCTTCGCATCTGCTGCCGCGTGGCTTCTTTCCAACCCTCCGATCAGGAGGCTAGCACCTATAAATAGGAGGGTGCGAGACCTCCCGGGTAATTTTGAGAAATTGGCATTTTTCACCCCTTTTTCAATATTTTAGCTATTTTCACTTCCCCCAAAGCCCCGGTACTATACCAAACGCCCGGAACATGTCCCGAAGTGCCCGAAGACCCGGAAAATTTATCTTTTCGGTTTTGAAGCCCGACCCTCGCAGAGCCCGGTTTCTCAATAAAACTCCCGGTTTTATTAGAAACGATCGTTTTAGGAAACGAAGTGCTACCCGATTTTCATTAAATCAGGTTAGTGTGTAGTTACTTTCACCTTACACATAGATATGAAGTATTTTATATAAAATACGTGTTGTGTGATTATATATTGTTTGTTTATTTGAGATGGATATTGAAGGAATGATTTATACATGTTTTTAAATAATTTAAATTGTATATGTATTTTTATCTACAAAAATGTTGGGTAAAACATGGGTAGATGAAATAGTGGGTGTGTGATGAAATGTGAGTTGGATAAATGAGATGATCAGTGATATAGATCATGATTTGAGGGTGAGTGGTGAAATTAGATCATGAGTTGAGGGTGAGTGGTGAAATGAGATCATGAGTTGAGGGTGAGTGGTGAAATATGAGAAAAGCCCTTACCCAAACGTTTGCCCCCGTCATTCAGCAGAGTATGAATGACAACCATGGACTATTCTAGACGGTCTGTGGAACACTAGCAGGCTTGCAACCTGTAGGTATGTGAACTATATGTTCATCAGTCGTACTCTAAAAACCCATTGACATGTATGACAGGGAGATTACTGTCAATAATACTGTCGATAAATAAGAGCTATGGACTTAGCACATGTTGTATAAACCCTGGCAGCTATGGACTTAGTGCCTGTTGTAAAAACCCTGGCGGCTATGAATTTTGTGCATGTTGTATAAACCATGGCGATGATGTGACCTTGTGCCTATTCCTTAGGATGAATCCTTAGGAGTGAGTGATAGTTGAATCTTAGGGTAAATCCTTAAGAAATAAATAAGATAATGGGGTTGGGGTAATTTGGTTGATTTATTGATGTTTAAGTATAATAAATTTATTTATTGTGGGTTGAAAACTCTATATGCTCACCCAGCTTCCAAGCCTGACCCACTCAGCTTTTTATATTACAGGTAGTGGACCCCGAGCATAGTCGGATGATGATGATGTGTGATTTTTGGATTATAGGCCAGTAGTTGTAAATAACTGTTGTAAAGCTTATAATGTCTTGTTTATGCTTTTGATCTGTATCGGAACATGACATCCCGAGGTTTTGATATGAAATAAAAATATATATTTCTTAAAGAAAGGTTTTGATAAATTTTTATCATGTTTTGTTTTGGGGACCAATTCCACAATATCTTTTAAAAAGGATTTCTCTGACTTTGTTTTAAAAGCATAAATTAAATCGGTCTTTTCTGGCCGAGAAATTAGGGGATGTCACATTTCAAATGTCTAATCACCTCAACATTCTGTGTGTGCATCTAGTGATAAATCCGTCTTGTCAAATGAAAAAGTTAATTCTATTTCTTACAAAGGAAAACCCAGTGTTTCTATGACCTGGGTTCCTAAGTCTAATTAATCCCACACATCATGCAGGAACGGCTACAGAGGAATATCGTCAGACCTTGGTATGTCGATAGTGGTTGTTCCAGGCACATGACAGCAGACATCTCCCAATTGCAAGACATTCAGAATTTTAACGGGGGGTTTGTTTCCTTTGCGAGAGGAGAAGGAGGAAAGATCACTCAAAAGGGTACATTGACAAATGGTGTGCTTAGCTTTGAGAACGTTAATTATGCTCCTGAGCTGAAACATAGTCTGTTGAGCGTATCTCAGATTTTTTATAAAGGCTACTCGACTCATTTTACGAATAAGGAGTGTCTCATTCTGAAGCCAGGAATCATCATACCTGAAGAATGGATTTTGGTTCGATCTGAATGAGAAGGGAATTCCTATGTTATTGACATGAATCATAACATTCCCGAACAAGTCACTTGTCTTTTCTCTAAAGTCTCAGAACATAATGCCATACTTTGGCACCGTCGTCTCGGCCATGCTAATGCTAAGAACCTCAATCGTCTTGATAAACATGAGATTGTGAGTGGTCTTCCAGTCAAGGACTTCATAACCTTTGAAAAGTGTGTGGCGTGTGCTCAGGGCAAGCATCATCGCAAGCCACATTTTCTAAAAACGGTTAATTCAATCAGCAAGGTTCTTTAATTGTTGCATATCGATTTATTTGGTCCAGTCAATGTTCTCAGCATCAACAAGAACTCTTATTGTCTTGTTGTGATTGATGATTACTCTCGTTTCACATGGGTTTTCTTTCTATCCAACAAGAGTGCCATTGTTGACTTGATCAAGAAGTTCATTGTGATGATTGAGAATCAGACGAATGAAAAGGTGAAGGCGCTTAGAACTGATAATGGCACAGAGTTCAAGAATGCAGTTCTGGATTACTTCTGTGCAGAAAAGGGAATTTTGCATCAATATAGTTTCGTTCAGACACCACAACAAAACGGTGTTGCAGAACGGAGAAATCGTACTCTGATGGACACTGCAAGGACGATGCTTTGTGATTCCAAATTGCCGGTTTTCTTCTGGGTTGAGGCGATTAACACGGCTTGTTACGTTCATAATCGAGTCCTGGTCAACAAAGCTCAGATGAAGACCCTGTACAAGATATTATACAGTCACAAGCCATCGGTTGCTCATTTCAGAATATTTGGATGTCCTTCCATCCTTCTTCACCTCGAATCCAACCCAAAGTTCAACGCAAAGTCCGATGATTGCTATTTTGTGGGATACGCCGCACACACTGCTTACCGTGTATACAACAAATCCACCAAGAAAATTATGGAATCTTATGACATGCGTTGGCTGGAGGAGAATAAGACAGATACGAGAGTTGGACCTGATTGGTTATTTGATTATGCATCATTGTTCAAATCCTTTAATGTGTTTTCTGATAATGTTTCAGGTTCCTGCTCACGCTCAAGTACAGTTGTTGAAGATGAAGAGGAAGATGTTGTGTACAGACTACCTCAAGTTCTCCAAGTCCAAGAATCTGTTCTGATGTTGAAGCCACTCCCCTTACTCCTACTGAAAGAGAAGTCTTGTCAAGGGATACTTCCGCTGCTACTCAATCTTTCATGGAGCTTCTCTTTCCTGAACCAATTTCAAATGAATACGTGGCGAGTACCTCTCACGATCCTAGATTGTCTGAGGCAAGGGATTCAGCTGAAAATAGATTCTTTAATATCAAAACACTTCCAATCTCATTCGATGATGTCAGCCATGAAATCCCAACAAGAATTCAACGAGATCATCCAATTGAAAATGTCATCGGCCCACTGGGAGAAGGTGGTAAAATGAGAATTCAGAGTGGAAATGTCAATACATGTCTCTATTCTTGCTTTATCTTTCAGATTGAGCCCAAAAATGTGGCAATGGCGTTAAATGAATTAAGTTGGGTTGATGTGATGCACTAAGAGCTAAATCAATTTGAAAAACTGGGTGTTTGGAAGCTGGTTGAGTTACCAAAGGACAAGAAGTCTTTAGACACGCGCTGGGTGTTTAGAAATAAGCAAGACGATTCTGGGGTGAGTGTGCGCAATAAGGCTTGATTGGTTGTTCGTGGATTCAGGCAGATCGAGGGTCTAAACTACACAGAAGTATATGCTCCGGTTGCACGTTTGGAAGCCATATGTATATTCCTTGCATATGCTTCATACATGAACTTTACTGTTTATCAGATGGATGCCA
The DNA here is from genome assembly GCF_052849685.1 of Lactuca virosa. NCBI lineage: Eukaryota > Viridiplantae > Streptophyta > Magnoliopsida > Asterales > Asteraceae > Lactuca > Lactuca virosa. The sequence goes on from NC_136434.1 coordinate 260,401,772, forward strand.
AGACCGCCTTCTTGTACTGGGCTATGAAAGAGTAAATTTATGTTGATCATCCTCCTGGGTTTGTCAATTCCAAGTTTCCGACTTATGTCTACAAGTTGGACAAGGCTCTATATGGGTTACATCAGGCTCCCAGATCTTGGTATGCAACTCTTACAGAGCACTTGCTCGCGCATGGGTATACACGAGGAACGATCGATCAGACCTTATTCATCAAGCATGTAGGTGCAAACCTGATTCTTATACAAATCTATGTGGACAACATCATTTTCGGTTCGAAAAGTTCCAAGCTGTGCAAAGAGTTCGAGACTGTCATGAAGAAAATATTTGAGATGAGTTCATTGGGAGAAATGACCATGTTTTTAGGGCTTCAAGTTCGACAAGATTCAGCCGAAATCCTGTTACATCAAGGCAAATACGTTGAAGATATGTTGGAGAAGTTTGGATTTAAAGCTTCAAAGATCGCACTGACTCCAATGGCTGAAAGACCGCTATTGTCTCCCGACCCAGAGGAGGAGCCTGCTGATCAGACAGACTACCACTCGATGATTGGTTCCCTGATGTATCTAACGGCCAGCAGACCCGACATCATGTTTGCTGTCTGTCAATGCGCGCGTTATCAGGCTAATCCTAAACTTTTTCATTTAATTGATGTCAAAAGGATTTTTAGGTATCTTAAAGGTAGCCCTAAATTGGGTCTTTGGTATCCTAAAAATCCTGATTTCGATTTATATGCATTTGCTGACAGTAACTATGGAGGATGTGAGCTTGACATGAAATCAACATCGGGAGGATGTTAATTTTTTGGAGACCGGTTGGTATCTTGGCAGTGTAAGAAACAACAAACTGTGTCAACATCAACGGTTGAGGCTGAATATGTTGCTGCTTCTACCTGTTGCTCCCAAGTCATCTGGATTCAGCAATAACTTCTCGATTATGGTTTGAACATTCTTGAAACTCCAATATTTGGTGACAATGATGCTGCTGTCCAAATGGCTAAAAATCCAGTCCAACACTCCAAAACAAAGCACATCGACATCAAGGTTGATTTTATTCGAGATTGTTATGAGCGCTTGCTTATTTATTTGGAACAAATCCACACTGATAACAATGCGGCGGATTTGTTTACCAAACCTTTCAACAAAGCTCGATTCGATGTGCTTGTGAGTTTTCTAAAAATGATCCGTTTTGAAGACTAATTTTTTAAGATAGACTTTATTAGTTTAAATTTGCGCAGTTTATTTCTTTTATTTCCCATGCACAAATTTAGGGGGGGGGGGGGGGGGAAATAAAAACACAAAAAAAATTATAAAAACAAAAACCCAAAAATATTGTCTCATGATGGTTCGTTTGCACGTGCTTATTTGGGAAGTGATATCAAGCAAGTGATAATAGGAAATTTTAACTTGTGTAAAGTACTGAATCTGAATAGTCTAGGCTTTGTGTTCAATGCGTTGGTAGGCACGAAAGATTCATAAGGACTTGAAATAGATTGACAATTGAAAGAACTTGACTTTGTGGACCTAGTTAGTTATGTTTGGTCTGACAATACGACGCTCGGGTAGATTGAGCAGTGAGATATACATGGGAACCTACGGGATACACTAAAGTAATATGTATCTAGAATTATGGATTAACTTTTCCTCGATGTATGGTCTCATGTCCTTAATTCTAGTACTGATAAAGCGACTGGGGAATTTCAATAAAGTAGGTCTGTAGAAGATTATTTTCTTGCTTTCTTTCTGTTAGTCATATGTTGCCTCCTCTCCGTGATTGGAAGAGATCCGACCTGGACTGCAACATATGCAACTCTATCTCTATGCATCCCTTCTATATGCAATTCTTTATGTCTGTTAGTCATATGATGTCTCCTTTGCGTGATAAGATTTTATCCGACCTGGAACAGAACATATGCAAAATTCTATTTCTCAATCCCTCTTATTCAGTTAGTCATATGTTAATCCCTCTGCGTGATTGGAAGAGATCCGAATTGGGAATAAGACATGTGCATTTCTAAATCTATCTTCTTCCTTAATAATTGTCTGCTTATCTAAAGTAAGGAGTACTTTGGAAGTTCTTGATTACCGGGGTATATCAGGAAGTGGGAAACACATTCTATTACATATAAAATTGAACATTTAATAGGTTGTCTGTAGATCTCGTTGCTAAATTTAGGTGGAGAACAATATCCTTGGTCGTCATCAGCCTAATGGTCCCTTTAGGAATAGTATTTAGGTATATGGGGTCAAATGGCTTGTCACTTATAATTTGTCAAATATTGTCACAATCTTTCGTGTTTAAGTGGACCACAATACCGGCGATTGACCAGATCTGTTCTTGAAGGTGAAGGTACTGAAAAACAAGTTAAGGTTGTCTCAAAACTTTGATCCCAAAATTATAAAATTTGAAATGGTAAAAAGTTTTTTTAGTTATTTTACTTTATTTTATTTTTATTTTTATTTTTATTTTCTAAAAATTAAAAATTAAAAATAATATTAGTTTGAATTTAATTTTTAGATTTTATTTTATCTTTATTTTTATTTTTATTTTTTATGTCTTCAAAATGGTTTTTCATTATTATTAAGAATTGGATGTATTGGGTTTTAAATCTAAAGCTTTTGGTTTGCAGACCATGGGTTTTGGGCCGGATCCGGTATAAGATATAAAAGGGAGGGTTTGCAGCTGCAAACCCCATTTTCCTCATAAATCCATTTTCAGCTGCAAACGCCTCTTCCATTTCTCTCTCAACTTCTGATTTCGATTCATCATCTGTTTATGCACTTTTCTGAAATTGATCATTGATTCATCAAGGTATATTGATTGCGAGACCCACAATGCTAAATATAACTTGAATCGATCGTATTTTGTAGGATTATTGATGCCAAAAAGGTGTTCGTCGTCGATCCGGAAACGTTTACCGCCATAGACTCGTTTACCGCCATAGACGCGTTTACCGCCGTTAAACCGTTTACAGCCGTAAACGCGTTTACCGTCGTTAAACCGTTTACAGCCATAAACGTGTTTACATCTGTAAACTCGTTTCCAGCTGTACACTTGTTTTTCATATGAATCAAAATTAATTTAAGGCCAAATCAACTTGTAATTGAGAATTTTTTTTTAAAATTACTTAAATTCTTGATTTTATCACTTGGCTCGTTTTGTTGTAGATAAAATGGCTAACTTGAATTTTTCAGAAAGTCACAACATTGTTGCTTATCTGTCCGATCCTCCAGCAGGACATCAAGAGTTTAGGTCCATGATTCATGGACTTAGAACTTGCAGACTTGCTCATGCTTATCAAACGAATCCAATCATTTATCAGGAGTTGGTAATGTAGTTTTGGGAAAAGGCTTCAATCAATGAAGGAGAAGATGGAGAAATCATAGTGGAATCTGTCATCCAAGGAAGAAAGATTGTGGTGTTAGAGCAGACTATTCGCTATGTGCTTCAAATCAAGGACCAGCCAGGATTTCCGACTAAAATTCATGTTGAAAAGTCTGCAGATGTTCTTGAAAGAATGGGTTATGAAGGAGTGTTCCCTCCCACAATGAAGAAGCTTTTACCTCCGTATTGGCGTTTTCTTGCTCACTCCTTTGTAATTTGCATCTCCGGTAGGAAAACAAGTGCGGATGAGATTTCCCTTCTGAAAACTGCCGCCATCGTTGCTTTAATCATGGATCTTGAATTCAATTTTTCAAGATATGTGTTGAATGAGATGAAGAACAACTTACAAGGGAAAAGGAAGGACAAATTTTTGATGTATCTAAGATTCCTTCAGATGATCTTTGACTGTAAATATCCGGAGTTGGAAAGGAAAGGTGATTCCTTGGATTTGAAAATTTTGGGTGCAGACACGTTTGGTTTAATGAAGCAAAACCACAAGGGTACAAAATTAGTGTTTCAAGGAAAGTACCCGTTGGAGAAATTTGGTCAGTTTGCTGAGATTGGTGAAGCTTCTGAATCAAAAAGTTCCTCCAATGATGATGATGATGAGGTCACTATTTCTGATCATGAAGAAGATGTTGTTCCTTCTGTTGCAATTATTGCAGAAGAACATGTGCCTGTAACCAATGAAGATGACAATGAAGATGACAATGATGATGATGAGGATGAATTAAGGTGATGATGAGATGGGTCTAGAGGATGATGTCTTAGTTTTTGATGATGATGAGGATGATGATGATGGAACTGAAATGGTTCAAGGTGATGATTTATCAGGCTATGACAATGATGATTTGAACTTTGATTTCGAACAGAATATTGATTTCGAGTCAAGCAATAATGACCTCCATTCGTTTTTTTGATGACTTCAATGATGTTGTAAATCCTTCAATGGAGACAGGGGGAGATGTTAACGTTCCTAAAGTGCCACCTCCAACAACTGATTAGATGGCCGAGGTTATTGCTAATCTGGATTCTTCTGCAAGGATTCCTCCCCGACCAGATGCTACTCCAGCTATTATGACATCTGAGAGTGATCTTCATGAGACACCAACCTCCACTCAAAAGGAGAAGAGCCAATCCAAGGCCGAAAGTGCTTATCAGGGAACATGCTCAAGATTTTCATTAGTTTGCTGCAACCGACACTCCAACCAAACCAACCCACTCTGACAGCCAAACAGTGCATGAGGAGCCCACCACTGTTCGCTCACTTTTTGAAACTGGGAGTTCTTCAGCTCCTGGTGGATCATCAACTCCCCAACCCGTGCATGATGAAGAGTATCTATTGGTGCAGGGAGTTCCGGGGGAGTTGATCCATTAATTTCCGAGCTTCGTGCAGAGATTGGAATCTTAAACCATGTAACGCCCGTAGATCCGGGCTAGTCAATTTAGAGACAATGAGCATCAAAAAATGAGTTTTGATGGAAGATTATTTAGAACGATTAATCTTAACATTTCATAGTATATGTTACAAGGGTTCCGTACATATAAAGAACGCCGAAATCTAAGTTATAACGAAGAAGTTATGGCCCGTCGAAGTTTTACGGCAAAACTGGCACGACACGACGCGACGTAAATAGTGAATTTACGATACAAGACTTTTTGGCCTTAGTGATCTAAACAAAAGCCGTAGTATACATTAAACCGAGAGCGTGCATAAAAAGAACGCCCAAATCTGACTTCGTATGAGGAAGTTATAATTTTTCTAAGATTTGGCATAGCAGTGCACAGCCCGGAATTCGAATTTTAGATCGAGCGGTTTTTGGCCAATGCAACCTAAATGAGAATTGAAGATCTCATTAATAGGAACTCAACGACAAAAAGACAGACGAAAACGGAGTCCGTATGTAAAAGTTTTGAATTTTACGCGGACATTTTAACAGTGTAATCACCTCCTGCTGTTAAATTTAAGATCGGTCGAGAATTAGCCGATGGAGTAAAAGGGAAAGTTGTAGATTTTATTTTTACCTACGTGTGGATATAAATAACGTCAAAAACGAAGGTCGTATGCGAAAGTTATGGACGAAGTTTAGTCTCTACTTTTCGAGCGCGGCAAATTCGATACAGTTTTGTAAATCCGAGATAGAATAAGAATTAGCCAACGGGATCTAAATGAAAGTTGTAGTACTCGTAAATACCAACGCGTGGATATAAATAACGTCGTAAACGGAGCTCGTATGCGAAAGATATGGACCAAACCTTAGTCGTTACTCTTCGTGCGCGATAAATACAATACAGTTTTTGTAAATCTGAGATAGAAGGAGAATTAGCCGACGGGGTCTAAATAAAAGTTGTAGTACTCGTAAATACCAACATTTGGATATAAAGAACGTAGAAAACGGAGCTCGTACGCGGAAGATACGGACGAAACTTAGGGGCTACTTTACTATAAAATCCCTATAAAAAAGGGTGAACTCTTCATATTTTCTTCACACCATAAACCTTTCTTACTCTCTCTAACTTCTCTCTAGCCTCCCTAAACCCCTCCCAAGTCTAGGGAACCTCCCTAGCACGAGAAGGAAGCCACGGAGCGCCCGACGGCTCCGAGAAGAAAAGCTTTCGGCTCGGAAACGCTGCTCCAGCGAAGCCCGGTTTTTAATAAAAACTCGCTGTAAGTGAGCTACGCCTATACTATATTTAATATAGCTTTTATTTAAATATAGTAATGTTATTAGGACCTTATAATAATTATTTGGGATATTATTATGGGTTATATAAGTTTCGTTATAATATCTTTTTAAACACTCGCCGTAGGGGGAATCTGGTTTGGAGGGCCGCTTGGGTTGCTGGATTCAGAAGTGCTATATGCCAAAAGGATCCTGCCATCGGTGTTCCATGTCTGACCCCTGTCTGTACATAGTGGGTGAAGAGTATTGTTTAACGCTTATATAATAGTAATAATAGCTAGACTATTAATTAGTCTCGGTGAATATTAGACTAAACTCTAATGGTAATGATACTAGGTTTTGTCAAAGGAAAATTGTTTTAAGAGTAACGAAGCGCTGCCCGAGTAACGAGTCACCACCTTATCAGGTGTGTGCATAGTTACTTTCATCTTACACATAGATATGAAGTATTTTATATAAATTACGTGCTATGTGTGTATACTGTCTGAATACTTGTTATATATGCTGGATGAAACGTTTTATACATGTTTTAAATGATCTAAACTGTATATGTATTTTATATCTACAAAATGTGTTCGGTAAAATATGGGTAGATTAGAGGTGAGATAAATCATGAGCGATGAAAGATGAGATAAATGATGAGCGAAGAAAGATGAGATGAATGATGAGCGATGATATACGAGTGATAAAATATGGTGCGAAGCGATGACCTAAGCGATGAGCCAAAGCGATGAGCCAAAACGATGAGCCAAAACGATGAGCCAAAACGATGAGCCAAACGATGACCAAGTGATGGCCCCGTCATCTAGCATAGTATGGATGACAACCATGGACTATTCTAGACAGTCTAGTGGAACACTAGCAGGCTCGCAACCTGTAGGTGTTTTGAACGATGTGTTCACTTGGTGTACTCAAAAAACCCATTGACAGGTATTACGAGTGGACTCTCGAAAATGATACTCTCAATAAACGAGAGAAACCCTGGCGACTATGCAGACTTAGTGCCGATTCCTTAGGATACTCCTTAGGAATGAATGAACGAGGAATAGCTGAATCTTAGGGTAGATCCTTAAGAGTAAAGAAGATAATGGGGATGGGTAGTTGGGTTGATTGTTTGATGTTTAACATAATAATTATATTATTGTGGGTTGAAAACCCTATGTACTCACCCGGTTTCTCAACTTGACCCACTCAAGCTTATTTGTATCACATGTATCGATATGAAGTTACTTTACACTGAGGGATTTAAAAGAGATGTAGATCACTAGTGTAAATGAATGTAAGTTCTGTTTTTGCTTATGTTTATGTGTTGACGATGACATCCCAAATGTTTTAAAATGGAGAAAAATACATTTCTTCGGAAATGCTTTGATAACGTATTTATCATGTTTTCTGGGAACAAATTCTGCAACATTTTTATTAAAAGAGGTACTCTGATATTTATAAAGCATAAACATAATCGGTCTTTTCTGGTCGTGAAAATGGGGATGTCACAGTTGGTATCAGAGCATTAGTTTAAGCGAACTAGGAATATGGATTTATTTCTAGACTTAAACTTTGAATGCTAAGTGATGATCGTGAGGAGTGTGTCTAATAAATTTAGGTAATACACCTGAATAGACACAAGCATTAGCTTATTTAGGAAAATGCCTAACATGCTTTTATGTGCTAAATGATTTATGATATGCTTTATATGATCGGATCTATGGTCTGTTGCCGACCGGATCTGGAAACTTTATGTGTTCAGACTTCTAAACGTTTAATTACGGTATTAGAACTAGCATGTAACTTTTTGGAGTAATAGGGAGATGTACACGTCGATCGTAAATAAAATATTTCCTATCTTAATTCTCGTCGTTTCGCACCGAACGTCTGATTTGGTGTATAGAACGAAATGGCGAGAACCCAAAGTGGAAACGCGAATGGAAATAGAAATCAACCGCCTCAACCACCAGTGATTGAGAAAATACCTGTTGTAGTAGCCACTCCTGAGCCAATCACAATGGCTGGAGTACAAGCCATGATCCGGGCTATGCTGGCTGAGCAAAGAGATGAGATGAGGCAGACGTTGCACGAAAATAGGGATGAACCTACGGTGCCCATTGTGCAACCTGAGTTGATCATTGAACAATCGGAGGAAGGAAATTATAGCCGCACTGTGAGTCAAGTTGGAACCCAATGGGCTAGGAGGAATGGCCCGGAGAAGGGAAATGACAAGGATGGGTGGATGCATAAGAATTTCTTGGGTGCAAAGCCGCCGAGTCTCTCTGGAAGCCCAAAACCAGTGGAGATTATGGACTGGATCTCCGAGATGGAGATGGTATTTGAGAGCTGCAACTGCAGCGATAAGCAAAAGACCGTCTTTGTAGTCAGACAACTAAAGACCGGAGTGTTAAGTTGGTGGAAGTTGTTGGCAGATACAATGCCACGAGGAGAAGCCATACGAATGTCTTGGGAAGCATTCACGGAGCATTTAAAAATGCAGTACTGCTCACAGGTAGATCTAATAGACCTAAACAACGAGTTTCAGAACCTGAAGAAAGGTAAGATGAGTGTTGATGAGTATGACACCACATTCACTGAGAGGATGAAGCTATTTCCCTACTTGGTGCCTACTGAACTCTCCAAGATAGATAGGTTCGCTAACGGACTGCCCGCAGACTTTGGCCCAACCGTCAAAATGGCAACTACTTTGAAAACAGCCGTTTGAGCAGCTAAGAATATAGAGACCCAGATAAGAGAAAGGGGTCTAGAAAAAGATAAGGCAGGAGAAAAGAGGAAGTTTGAAGGATCTTCAAGGCCCAACAAGGAGAGTAAATTCTCGAAGTTTGGAGGAGGAGGAAGAGGCGAAGCAAGATGGTGTGATAAGTGCGAGAAGAAACACTTAGGAAAATGTAGCGAAGATGTGATATGTTTCAAGTGTGGAAAGTCTGGCCATTACGCCAACGAGTTCACATTCAACAAGAAGGTATGTTTCGGATGTAACAAAGAAGGGCATATTTCTAGAGACTGCCCAAAGAAAAACGAAGCAGCAAGGCCAAATGCACCGCCAAAGCCAAGGGCATTTCACATGATCCTCGACGAAGCAGATAACAACGCGAGGAATCAAGGGTGAGGACTTCATATCCGAAGATCGAGTTATGCAGTAGCCATAGTATCGTATGATGTAGCCTGTTAGAGGCATAGTCTAGAGTGAACTTGAACACCTATGTAATCGTTTCAAGGAATAATATAAAACCTTCGTTTTGCTATCTGATGTGTTAAGTTGTTATGTGATTTTCTTGTATGGTGACTTGGAAAACTGCGAGACAATACCTGGGACGAGTATGAGTAGGTGTGAATGGTAGTAGAGGCCTATACTACCGGAAGCACAGGACTCACACTTGGATCAGGGAAAGTCACAAGGTTACCAAGGAGCTAGTAATTGATTTCGTTTTATTTAAGTATGTCGTTACCATTGTTTCGGTAAAGATTAAGAAGATGATTGTTATTCCGACCTTAGTGGTCATACCAAATTGAGTCCGACTACGACAAGTATGTTACGTGGTTCTGAGAACCAAGTTCGATGTAGCACCTGACTTAAGCCGGCAGAATTAATCAAAGCGATCAATAGAGGTATCGCGACGGTTGCTTGTAGCTAGAAATTCTACCTTTTAAGATGAGATTAGAACATGAAGGAAAGTATAGTCTGTTCTGGAAGACTCTAAGAGACCTGAGTCTAAGCGTTGCAACATACGATGATAGGTCATTAGAAGATGACACATCGGTCCATTGTAGTAATTAGAGAACTTATCTTAAGTTCATTAAGAATAAGAAGGAGTCTCCAATAAGTATTGAGTTTGTAACTCGAAGGTTACAACATAGTATGAAGAGCGGGTGAAAGATCAAGCACCGTATGTAGTAAGAAGTCCCAGAGATAGATATTCATTCGACGGAACATAGAAGTTACGATTATTACCTAGGATGAAGAGATAACGTATGGAGTCATCGTACAAGTCCTGTTTTGTTGATGATTCCGGGACGTAATCATCCTAAGGGGGGAAATAATTGTAACGCCCGTAGATCCGGGCTAGTCAATTTAGAGACAATAAGCATCAAAAAATGAGTTTTGATGGAAGATTATTTAGAAGGATTAATCTTAACCATTTTATAGTATATGTTACAAGGGTTCCGTACATATAAAGAACGCCGAAATCTAAGTTATAACGAAGAAGTTATGGCCCGTCGAAGTTCTACGGCAAAACCGACACGACACGACGCGACGTAAATAGTGAATTTACGATACAAGACTTTTTGGCCTTAGTGATCTAAACAAAAGTCGTAGTATACTTTAAACCGAGAGCGTGCATAAAAAGAACGCCCAAATCTGACTTCGTATGAGGAAGTTATAATTTTTCTAAGATTTGGCACAGCAGTGCACAGCCCGGAATTCGAATTTTAGATCGAGCGGTTTTTGGCCAACGCGACCTAAATGAGAATTGAATATCTCATTAATAGGAACTCAACAACAAAAAGACAGAAGAAAACGGAGTCCGTATGTAAAAGTTATGAATTTTACGCGGACATTTAATAGTGTAATCACCTCCTGCTGTTAAAGTTAAGATCAGTCGAGAATTAGCCGATGGAGTAAAAAGGAAAGTTGTAGATTTTATTTTTACCTACGCGTTGATATAAATAACGACAAAAACGAAGATCGTATGCGAAATTTATGGACAAAGCTTAGTCTCTACTTTTCGAGCGCGGCGAATTCGATACAGTTTTGTAAATCCGAGATAGAATGAGAATCAGCCAACGGGGTCTAAATGAAAGTTGTAGTACTCGTAAATACCAACGCGTCGATATAAATAACGTCGGAAACGGAGCTTGTATGCAAAAGATACGGACCGAACCTTAGTCGCTACTCTTCGTGCGCGATAAATACGATACAGTTTTTGTAAATCTGAGATAGAAGGAGAATTAGCCGACGGGGTCTAAATAAAAGTTGTAGTACTCGTAAATACCAACGTTTGGATATAAATAACGTAGAAAACGGAGATCGTACGCGGAAGATACGGACGAAACTTAGGGGCTACTTTACTATAAAATCCCTATAAATAAAGGGTGAACTCTTCATATTTTCTTCACACCATAAACCTTTCTTTCTCTTTCTAACTTCTCTCTAGCCTCCCTAAACCCCTCCCAAGTCTAGGGAACCTCCCTAGCACGAGAAGGAAGCCACGGAGCGCCCGACGGCTCCGAGAAGAAAAGCTTTCGGCTCGGAAACGCTGCTCCAGCGAAGCCCGGTTTTTAATAAAAACCCGCTGTAAGTGAGCTACGCCTATACTATATTTAATATAACTTTTGTTTAAATATGGTAATTTTATTAGGACCTTATAATAATTATTTGGGCTATTATTATGGGTTATATAAATGTCGTTATAATATCTTTTTAACCACTCGCGGTACGGGGAATCTGGTTTGGAGGGCCGCTTGGGTTGCTGGATTCAGAAGTGCTATATGCTAAAATGATCCTGCCCTCCGGTGTTCCATGTCTGGCCCCTGTCTGTACATAGTGGGTGAAGAGTATTGTTTAACGCTTATATAATAGTAATAATAGCTAGACTATTAATTAGTCTCGGTGAATATTAGACTAAACTCTAGTGGTAATGATACTAGGTTTTGTCAAAGGAAAATTGTTTTAGGAGTTACGAAGCGTTGTCCGAGTACCGAGTCACCACCTTATCAGGTGAGTGCATAGTTACTTTCATCTTACACATAGATATGAAGTATTTTATATAAATTACGTGTCATGTGTGTATACTGTCTGAATACTTGTTGTCTATGCTGGATGAAACGTTTTATACATGTTTTAAATGATCTAAACTATATATGTATTTTATATCTACAAAATGTGTTGGGTAAAATATGGGTAGATTAGAGGTGAGATAAATCATGAGCGATGAAAGATGAGATAAATGATGAGCGATGAAAGATGAGATGAATGATTAGCGATGATATATGAGTGATAAAATATGGTGCGAAGCGATGACCTAAGCGATGAGCCAAAGCGATGAGCCATAACGATGAGCCAAAGCGATGAGCCAAAACGATGAGCCAAAACGATGAGCCAAAACGATGAGCCAAACGATGACCCAAGCAATGGCCCCGTCATCTAGCAGAGTATGGATGACAACCACGGACTATTCTAGACAGTCTAGTGGAACACTAGCAGGCTCACAACCTGTAGGTGTTGTGAACGATGTGTTCACGTGGTGTACTCAAAAAACCCATTGACAGGTATTACGAGTGGACTCTCGAAAATGATATTGTCAATAAACGAGATAGACCCTAACGACTATGCAGACTTAGTGTCGATTCCTTAGGATACTCCTTAGGAATGAATGAACGAGGAATAGCTGAATCTTAGGGTAGATCCTTAAGAGTAAAGAAGATAATGGGGATGGGTAATTGGGTTGATTGTTTGATGTTTAACATAATAATTGTATTATTGTGGGTTGAAAACCCTATGTACTCACCAGGTTTCTCAAACTGACCCACTCAAGCTTATTTGTATCACAGGTGTCGATATGAAGTTACTTTACACTAAGGGATTTAAAAGAGATGTAGATCACTAGTGTAAATGAATGTAAGTTCTGTTTATGCTTATGTTTCTGTATTGACGATGACATCCCAAATGTTATAAAATGGAGAAAAATACATTTCTTCGGAAATGCTTTGATAACGTATTTATCATGTTTTTCTGGGAACAAATTCCGCAACATTTTTATTAAAAGAGGTACTCTGATTTTTATAAAGCATAAACATAATCGGTCTTTTCTGGCCGTGAAAATGGGGATGTCACAAACCAGAAGATTATCGAGAAATATATTTTGATAGGAACTCTGGACGTTAGAGTTTCTGATCTTGAAAAGGAAAATCTTGAAAAATCTGCACAAATTTCAGCCCTGCAACTCAATCGTGGCGCTCTATCTGCTGGATACTTTGATTTAAAGAACAAGTTGATTAGTGAATTTGGAGACAAATTCAAAACATCCAGCGGAGAGACCAGTGCAGTCGAGACTCCTCTCATTTCCCCTGTCCAAGCATCTCAACAAGATCCACTCGATGGTCCTCCACCTGTGAGAACCACTCGTAGTGTTGACCGCTTTGAAGTTGAACCTGCTCAAGCTAATCCCAGAGTTACTTTGAAGCTAGCCCAGAAAAGAGTCTCTAGTCAAAAGAAAGGGAAATGCCTATTCATGAAGAATTCTGACAAGAATGTTCGTGGAGACCAGCCTCAATTGACTGTGAGTGATCTTCAAAAGAAGCGGTTCGGAACTAAATATGGTGACCGATCAGGAATAATGATGTGGGGATTTCATGATAAACTAAATATTTGGGTGGTTAAAAGGAAGAGCGGAAACGTGGAACACTATAAGCAAAAGAATGATTTTAGCTCTTGGACAAGAGTGGATCTTACTGAACTTGCCCAAGCTCCCTTCTACAATCAATCAAATGATCCTCGAGGAAGTGACTTCAAACTCTTCTTAGAGAATCAAGTAAAGAGGAAGTTTGATGGAATGAAGACAGCGGAATCCTTTGTGAAGAAAGCTAGAGATGTTCTTGACCCAAAAACCAACAAGGCCATGAGAACTGTGATGTGGCCTCCTACAAAACAAATAACATAAATTACCATTCTTCAACATTTCCGAGATGGATCTCTTCATGATATGGAGTATTGGGTATTCGACGAGGCCGTAGCCACTGCTATAATCAGATTCCCAACTGGTGTCTTTCGTGTCATTACGGCGAAGGATCTCCTCTCGTTTGGTGAACGTGACATTCACACTTTGGCTCAACATCAAATCGTGGTGAAGAATGAGATTTTCGAGCCTGCCGCTAAAGAGTTTACGGGTATGATCGCTGAGATTATTAGCAAGAAGATGTGGTTGGGGGCTATGGGAGGATCCGACGTGCAGATCATTGAGAAAGACTAAGTTCATGCTAGCCTCAAACCAAGAGGGAGACTGTTAGGTCATAATTTGTTTGTTTGAGCTAGGCATTCTTTTATATAGGTTGTATGTGTATTTGTTCATGTATTTGTATGTGACAACCGTCAAATTCCAGTCAAAGTCAACAAGTCAAAGTCAAAGTCAACAAGTCAAACCGGTCAAACTTAACTAGGACTTGTATGATAAAAGCTATTCTATAAAAATGTGCATTGGTATGCCAAGAATTCAAGTGTTTCGGATGTATTATGTGTTTAGCAATGTACAACCCTAAGAACGGAGTTAAATGCATCAAAACATGACTATGGACCCTTTTGGGGACTTAAAACAATCATAAACGAAGCATAACGGGGTTCACGAACCTTGCATTACGAGATTATACGATAATAATGGCTAAAATTAAATCTCTCCCAAATCTCTCCCAAATCTCTCTAAATCTCTCTCAACTTTTTATAATCATCCGGGTCATCCCGACCCTTAACTTGGCCAACAATCACTCAAAACGGAAAGTTAGCTTGAAAAACAACCCTTAAGGACCGAAACCCTTCTGAAGGACCGAAACCCTCTTAAGGACCGAACCTTCCCTTAGGGACCGAAGCCACCTCGTGAGAACCGAACTTGGCTCCTTCTGAACCGAACTTCACCTGGACCGAAGTCAGCATGACCGAAACTTAAGTACACCCGAAATGAACCGAGCCCTCGGTCCATTTCGGTTCCCTCTCACTTTCGGAACCGAGACCACCCTTCGGACCCGAGCCTCACCTTCGGTTCCTTCTCCTCCCTACTCTCGGTTCTCATCTCCTAAGGACCGAACCTCGCAGGTTCGCTCCTAATTCCTGGTTTTCGACTACTTTCGGCTGTTAAGCCCGTTTTTGACGGGGATTTTTCACCGAATTCATATTTTTATCATTTTAAACTCCCTAAACTTATATTTTATTCATTTCTCAAGGATTTATTAATTATAAATCATTATTTTACATTAAGAAGAGTATCCTACACCACAAGTGGGTCAAGTGTGCCCACTTGTCTCCATGTGTCATCTTCTCATTGGTCCAACCCTATCCACATCATACAAACCAAGGTAAACATTCTTTCAACTTCGCAAATTGCTCCAGCAACATCTATATAAAGAAATCCCTGGAGGATTTCTTGGTTCACTTTGATCACTTTCAAACACTTATACACTTCTCAAACCATCAAGAGAGCCTCTTTTTCTCTCTACTTCCAGCCACTTTTTGGAAGTGTTCTTGAGCTATTACTTCACTTTTTGGTAAGTATTCCATCTAAACTCAAGTGTTATTCCATGTTTTCATAACATCCTTGAATCATCTACACACATTTAACGCCAAAAATCGTTCTTAGGATCATCCAACACTTCACGTGTTCATCAAGTGTTCTTGACTTGATACTCCTCGTCTTCGACCTTCCAATCTTCAAGAAATCACCCAAGGTGAGTTCATACCCCTACATTTTCCAGTTTTCTTTAGTTTTTAGGGGGGGGAATACAAGTTAAAACACCAAAACATATTTAAAACTTAACTTGACAGCTTACAACCGAAAAGTTGTGACCTGTTCACGAACTGTTTTACCCAACTTAAACTTAATATTTTTCAAAACTGTTTAATATGAAAATAGTTCAGGTTTATACCTTTAAAATGACTACTTTCACATCTCCATACGATTTTTCTACAATTTATGGTTATTTTTACAAAACTGCCTATCACTGCAGCAACAAAATCGGACCAGGTTGTGAAAATGAACATTTTCACACTGGTTTGGGACCACCAAAAATTATAGGAACATTTATGAACATAGTACACCCTTTTTCCAAACTCTCCGAGTTTACGGATTCAGTTTTCGACTTACGATGATTTTTCTATAAATATTCTAAAACAGTGACAGTTAAGGGTAAAACTGTCAAAACAAGTTTAAGAGTTATTCACACCTTGTAACATGCTGAGCAAGGTGTGTAAGATTTTATACTTAGTATTTTCAATGTCATTTTATTGAAATATAAAGCCATGCATAACAAGGTTTCATTTAAAACATAAAACACTTTTGATAAACTATAATAGGTATAGTTTGGCACTTCGTTTAACAAAGAAACAGTAACACAATCGATTTACAAAATGGGTATTTCATTACAAACTACGTGAACATGTTAATGAATAAATTTGTGAGACATTCACCTTCGGGGTACTCTTAAGTACAACAGAAAAGTCATGTAGTTATAGCAAGAATCTTTTGTAGGGAGAGCGTGATAGTTGTGTATAGATCTATATTGGGTCTGACAAACCCGCACCTAAGCTGCTTGCAACAGCTAGACCGGCAGGTCTGAGGTGACAAGTATCATAACATTCCAATGCTTGAAGAACGTCGAGTACGAGGTCTTCGAGTCTTAGCATGGTTATAACAACTCACATGGGGAATTAACAAAACACAGTTCATAGGAATTTAAGGAGTTCACAAAAAGGAGTTTTATTTAAATATAAAACCACACATAAGTATGACGATTTACTTACATATACTAAGTCTCGGTTCTGTGAAGACTACAACAAGCCTTTTAGAAAATATTGGATTTTCTGGAAACCAACTTGTAACAAACTTTAAGGAACAACATCCATTTTTCATTCATAAATTGCTTATGAACTCACCAGCTTTAATGTTGATACTCTTTCAAAAACAACTTGTATTCTCAGGTATTCAATAATACAGGTAACCACAAGAGTTTTGAAGGCAAGACGCTAAGGCGCAAATTTCTTTTGAACTATTTTGGCATCATATGTAATTTATTTGGAAACATGTATTTTTGCAACGATGTAACCTTTTAAATTATATTTATGATGGTTGTGTTTACTTTCTTCACTATGGTTATGATACTGAGCATGACGTCCTCCGCCCCCGAACATTTCCGCCGTTCAGGTTTGGGGGTGTGACAGATTGGTATCAGAGCTTTGTTTATAGTGAACTAAGTATATCGAACCATGTAAGATATACAAACTATAAATACAACGGGACAAATTTCTCTGACGTAGCTTTTCAAAAGTACTTTTAAAAATAAAAATGTGTACTTTTATAAAGGTACACGCACAATCGCACTCATTAATTCAGTATCATAATGACAATAACATAAAAGTATCAAGACAAGTTGGGCACCATGATCCAGCTTCGGGGTATGAAGTCAGATCTTGGATGAATATAGTCTGATCAACTATATTCAGCCAAGGTATGACCAACGTATGCGGAAGAAGAATCATGATGAGTAACAAGTCTTCAACCTTCCAAAAACCTTGAGAATCAAACATAAAAATACTATAGGAGTATTTTACACAAAAACCGTAATAACCACATTATAAATTGCGATAACTAACTTCTTATTCCCAAAATTTCTCGCAATATCCTTCTTATCCCTATTCTCGTACAGGCGAAATGGCAGGATTTCACTTGCCGGGTGATCCCTATTTCCCCAACCAAGGGAATGCCAGTTGGATTGTGGAAGACCCAGAGGAAGATTCAGAAGAGGAACCCATGGAGGATGAAGAACCCATGGAAGAGGAAGAATCAGTAGACGGTGAATAGGAAGAAGTCTCAGATGGAACCGACTCAGAACCCGAAGTTTACAACCCACACCCTGCCCCTATCCCTCCGCAACACTTCCAAGGCCCGACGCCCCAATGGGCCGAAACTATACATCGATGGAGCCGAGAGCAAGGTCAACGACCTCCCTATGGCATGGAACGAGGTTTTTATGGCCTCAGCCAAGGAGGGTCAGCCGACAGAGCCCTTCCTATCATGGTTCACTGTGTCACACGCCACGAAGAGCAAACAAGAGTTAGCACCCGCCACCTCATGGAAATTGGTGCAACCAGCCAAGTCAACTCCGTTTGCATTCGCCGGTTGGATGATGACCACGATCGAACTCGAGACCGCACCGAGGTTCTTCGATGGGAAATAGCCGCGACCCGAGCCGAAGTACAAGAACTCCGAGAACACCGAGCCGCTCTAGAAGGACGTCTGGCAGACGCAGAACGCCAAGCGGCAGAATCCAGAGCCGAAATGAGGAACTTCGTGTCTTCACTTCATGATCCTCAGAGCTTCAACCGCCACAAGTAGTGTTTGCACTGCTCGCTTCAGTCTAATCTAGTTTTGCGGATAAATACTACTATTTTTTTTTAGTATTTTATGTCCGATCTCGCGATTTAAGTGTTTACACTTCCGGGATCAATTAGGCGGTCAAAATTTTTCCATACATTGATGTAGCATAGACCCTTGTAGGGTCAAATTTTCCCAAATATTATATACTAAGTTATATCAATGAAATTGACACGCTATTTGTTTTATTGGGAACATTACATCAAGTTCATAACAGGGATTATTTTCAGATTAAATTACCGGTGGCCAATTTATGATTGTTTGATGTATAAATCAAAGTTATGTATAATTAAGACCAGGTCGACCTAGAAATGGTGGTTCCGTCTTGGATCCTGTTCCTTGTTTGGTTGTGGGCCCAGGGCAGACCCATTAGATTCGAAAGTTTATTTAATCTTAATTATATATAAATATTATACATCGAACGATTGATGGATGGGCCCGGTATGGTTACTATCACAGACATTTCATGTGAATCAAAACTATTAAAATTCATAAAGTCTATATTTCATTATCTATAGACCCTAGTATGAATGGATTCTTACAATATCTTTACAAGTCGGAATCATGATGCATATAAAGAACTAATAATATTTAGTTTTAACTCTCGACTTGTAAGTGCGATCAAAGACTTATTGTCTTTTCATTCTTGATATGGCAGAAGATGCCACCTCGTAGAAATCCTAGACGTGGCAGTGCCGCAGGAGCTACAGCGCCACCACCACCACCATCCCCTCAGTTCGATCCAGTAATGTTCCAGGCTGCCGTGACAGCCGCAGTAGCAGCCGCAATGTCCCAAATCAACACCAATAATGCGGGTGGTGCGGGTAATGGTACCACAAATTCTAACCACGGGGACAGCCAAGGACACTCGAGAGAGTGTACCTACAAAGACTTTACAAATGCCAAACCCAAAACCTTCAATGGAAGCGGAGGTGTCATAGCATTGCTGCAATGGTTCGAGAAAACCGAATCCATCTTCGAAATATATGCATGCCCTGAAGCAAGCAAGGTCAAATTTGCAGCATGCACATTCTCTGAAAGGGCCCTCACCTGGTGGAATGGCCACGCTAAGGCATTGACACTTCCGGTGGCTAATTCGATAACATGGGAAGACTTGAAAACCATGTTAATGAAGGAGTATTGCCCAAGGGGTGAGATACAGAAGTTGGAAGATGAACATTGGGGTCTCAAAATTACAGGCTCTGACATCCTATCTTATACCTGTAACATCCCGAAATTCAGGTACATCTATTTAACCCTTCTCTTTTGTCAAATTGTCAAGATTAGCCCTTAAGTGGAATTTGTAGCAAATGAGTACGTTGGGCGTACTCAAGAGTACGCTGCGCGTACTCATGCGCTTATTTTGGACGCGGAGGCGCCTAGGTACGCTGGGCGTACCCAAGGTTACGTCGGGCGTAACCGGCCCAGGTGAAAACCCTAATTTGGGGCTTGTGCACTATAAAAGGAATGCTATGGCCTTGACCTCTGCCTCCATTCCAGAGAGTGAAACCCTAAAAGAGAGTCCTCCTTCGTTTCTAGCTAGTTTGTTGGTGTTCTAAGCTTCTAAGTGTCATTTCAAGGTGGTGGAAGAGAAGAAGAGGCCATTTTGGAAGCTAGAAGTTTGTGGGAAAGAGTAGATCCGAGCTTTTCAGAGGTTGGAGCTTCTTCCTGAGGTAAAAAGCTCAAAACTTGCCTTGTCTTTTGTGTTGTGTGCTTCTTGGACCAATTTCTAGGGTTTTTGGTCCCAAGATGGAGACTTTATGAGCAAATGGTCTCCATTGGCCTAGATCTATCATATTTCAGGACTATATGAGTTGTATGTTCATAAAAATGCAATCTTGGACATAGATATTGAGTCATGCATTAGATCTAGACCTTTGGAGGAGCAAGGAAAGGTGTTAGAGGGTGTAGGGACCTTTACAGCCATGCAAAGGCTTAAAGGTTCCGACTTTATGGGATAAGAGGCTTAAGGAGAGTCAGATCTGGAAGTTGAAGAAGTGTCTTAACCGTTTAAGACCAAAAACCATGGAATAGCTGAAACTAAGACTTACGATGGGCGTAACTCTCAGTACGCGCAGCATAAGGGTCCGAGACCCCGATTCTGGATCGCTGGAGTACGCCCCGCGTACAAGAGCTGGTACGCCCCGCATACTGCTTGCTGTTGACTTTCGTTGACTTTTAGGGTTTTGGTCAACATGTGGATTTTTGGGTCAGGGAGGGGTAAAATGGTCTTTTACCCTTCTGTGGGATTGTGGAAAGGGATTTAGTCTAGCCTTGAGAGCCGTTAATGATTTGGAATAATTACTTTATGTGATTAGGTGGGGCTAGGTCGTTATTTCGAGATTCAGGATTTTCGAGCACGTGAGTTACTAGACATCATACGAGGTGAGTCTTCTCACTATACATTACCTAGAGTGGTATCTATGTGTAGACCGGAGGGTCTTGTGTGCTATGTGTATGTATGAGATTATGTGCATTTTGATATATGTATGATATGTGTTGTATAGACCGGACCGGAGGGTCCAACGATATAGACCGGACTGAAGGGTCCAACGATATAGACCATACCGAAGGGTCCAACGATACAGACCGGACCGAAGGGTCCAACGAGCTATGACTGGACCAGAGGATCCAACAAGCTACGGGACTGGGGGGTCCCGCTGAGACACATCGACCGAAGGGTCATATTATAGCCTCGAGTGGCGTATGTGTTGTATGTGGTATTTTGGGGAACTCACTAAGCATTTATGCTTATAGTTGTGGTGATATGTGTTTCAGGTACTAGCGAGGACCGTGGGAAGGCGTCGGCATGATTCGTACACATTGAGAGGATTTATGTATTTGGAGACCTTGGGATTTGTATTATGATAGCATGTGATACATTGGATTACTCTGATATTTTATGAATGAAAGCATGTTTTAAAAATGAAAAATTGTTTTGAAAATTTACGTCGTTACAAGTTGGTATCAGAGCCTTGGTTTGATGGATTCGGGTGCATCTTCGGATGGATCTGAACTCAAACTGAGGAATTGAGAAAGTTTTTCATAAAATAAACAATTTTTCTAAAAGGCAGAAGGAAGCAGTGTGTACGATCAGCCAGCGCCCGAACGGTGATTTCCCAAAATACCCTTACATTATGTGTTATGAGATATGATATGATATGCATGCTAGAGTTGGCTAGGTATTCATATTAGGACTAGAGTGGCCTGATTTTGTGATGCCTTAGCCTAGGAAGGATTTTGCTGCTATGTGATGCTTGAGAGCGAGTAGGTAGCAGTGAGGAGCTGATGAGAGGCCTACCGAAGGGTAGCCTATGCCAGTGAGATATAGAGTACTTGTGATCTGGGATCCAAGGAGGAGGACTTAGAGTGAATGTTGATGCGGTGTGGACGGTAGTATAGGGCCCGTACTACTGAAGACACCGGAGCAGTGTGCACCCTAAGTAAGAATCCTTAGGGTACTAAAGAGCAAGTAGGGTTGAGTATCGAGTGCGAGTATACTCGAGCGAGTCTCTGATTTCTTTTGTGTTGTATTTCAGAGACAACATGGTTGGGACGCGCCACCACCCAGGAGGCAGTGGTACCAGTGGTACCAGTGATGAGGAGATCCGTAGGTTGATTCATGAGGAGGTGGCTGCGGCCATTCGAGCTGAGATACCAGAGATGTTCGAGTCTATCAAGACCACGTTGATCGAGACTTTTGATGAGCGGTACGCCGCTCTTACTGAGGCTGCTGTTGCTGCGGCCACCGCAGCTGTTGCTGCTGCCAGGCCGCAGGGAGGTGACTCGTTGTTGTACCGAGAGTTCAGCAACACGAAGCCACCAGAGTTTGATGGGACGCAGGACCCGATTGCTGCGATGAGGTGGATTTCTGATATCGAGGGATGCTTCTACACCTGCTCGTGTCCAGAGCATCTGAGGGTTCGGTTTACGCTGAACCAGCTTTGCTTGGGAGCGAAGGACTGGTGGAAGTTTGTGACGGCAGACTTCACTACGGCAGAGCTGACTGCGGTGACCTGGGAGAGGTTCACCACGATGTTTCGAGATGAGTATGTTCCCCCTGTGGAGAGAGAACGTCTAGCCCAGGAGTTCTTGTCCCTCAAGCAGGGAACTGAGTCTGTAACAGTGATTACGAGGATGTTTCATGAGAGGGCGTTGTTTTGCCCTGAGCACGTGTCGACTGAGCAGGCACGTATGAGCCGGTACTTGAGCATACTGAGGAGGGATATCCGTGAGTTCGTGGCGAACTCGTCGTACCGGACATTTGCCGAGCTCCAGGCAAATGCCCGGAAGAGAGAGATCGAGCTGGAGACTCAGGTCAGGGAGGAGGCCGAGTCTTAGAGGAGGGACAGGCGACCGGCACAGGCGCAGCAGGCAGCCAAGCAGGCAAAGCCCGCTGATTCGAGATCTGGGGGTCCGAAGGGCCGCACTTGCGGGAAGTGCAGCAAGAGCCACGAGGGAGTGTGCAGCGCTGGGGTATGTTACAAATGCGGGAAGGAGGGGCACTATGTGAGGGATTGCCCCAAGGGGTTCACGGTTTGCTTTCATTGCAACCAGACCGGCCATCGGAAGGCCGAGTGCCCACAGCTACTGCAGGGATCAGCGCAGGGATCTACGCCAGCTGCTCGAGCTACTGAGACCCGGCCAGCGAAGGCCGAGGCACCGAGGGCTCGCGGGAGAGCTTTCCAGTTGACAGCGGAGGAGGTCCACGCAGCGCCCAATGTCGTGGCTGGTACTTTTCTTGTGAGTTCTGTACCTGCCTTGGTGTTATTTGACTCGGGTGCGAGTCGGTCTTTTGTGTCGATAGCGTTTAGTCAGCACACCAGTATCCAGCGAGAGGTGTTGAGTCGACCTCTACGAGTTTCCATAGCTGACGAGCGAGCGGTATATGCTACGGAGGTGATTCGGGGATGTGTACTCGAGATCTTCGGGGTTGAGTTTCCAATTGATCTGGTCCCGATTGCGATGGGGGACGTATGTGTTATAGTGGGTATGGATTGGTTGAGCCGTTTTGGAGCAGTTATAGACTGCGAGCGACAGTTGGTGACGATACGAGACCGTAATGGGGGAGTTCTTACGGTGTACGGCGAGGGTACCCGTTCAGGGTCAACATTCTGTTCGGCTGCTAGAGCGAGGCAGAGTCTACAGCAGGGCTGTAGTGGGTTTGTGGCCTATGTGATAGATACACGAGTAGCAGCGGAGAGACCTAGTTCTGTTGATGATGTGCCGATAGTGCGTGAGTTCCCGGACGTTTTCCCCGAGGAGTTGCCGGGTGTGCCTCCCGAGAGGCAGGTGGAGTTTCGCATCGATTTGGTTCCGGGAGCGGCGCCTATCGCCAAGGCGCCCTATCGCCTTGCGCCACCAGAGATGCAGGAGTTATCCTCACAGCTTCAGGAGCTGTTGGGGAAGGGATTTATGAGACCGAGTAGCTCGCCTTGGGGAGCACCGATCCTTTTTGTCAAGAAAAAGGATGGTTCACACCGGATGTGCATTGATTACCGGTAGTTGAACAAGTTGACGGTCAAGAACCGTTACCCCTTACTGAGGATCGATGATCTGTTCGATCAGTTGCAGGGAGCATCTTGGTTCTCCAAGATTGATTTGAGATCGGGATATCATCAGATGAGAGTGCGAGATGAGGATATCCAAAAGACGGCGTTCAGGACTCGTTATGGGCATTACGAGTTCGTGGTGATGCCTTTTGGGCTCACCAATGCACCGGCGGCATTCATGGATCTCATGAACAGGGTGTGCAGGCCGATGTTGGATCGTTCAGTGATCGTGTTCATCGATGACATTTTGGTGTATTTGAGATCCAGAGAGCAGCATGAGGAGCATTTGAGGGAGATCCTCGGAGTTTTGAGATCGGAGAGGCTGTACGCCAAATTCTCCAAGTGTGATTTCTGGTTGCGAGAGGTCCAGTTCTTGGGGCATCTCGTCAACCAGGATAGGATTTTGGTCGATCCGGCCAAGATTGAGGCGGTTCTGAGTTGGGAGGTGCCGAGATCTCCCACCGAGATCAGGAGTTTTCTAGGATTGGCCGGCTATTATCGGAGATTTATCAGGGATTTCTCCAAGATCGTCGTGCCTCTCACCAGGTTGACCCGGAAGGTCGTTACTTTTTCATGGGGTCCGGAGTAGCAGACCTCATTTGAGACACTTCGCCAGAGATTATGCGAAGCCCCGGTGTTAGCCCTCCCGGAAGGGATGGATGATTTTGTGGTGTATTGTGACACGTCGATATCAGGGTTGGGTGCAGTACTTATGCAGAGGGGGCATGTGATATCGTACGCATCGAGGCAGCTAAAGCCTCATGAGACGAGGTATCCCACCCACGATCTGGAGCTGGGGGCAGTGGTGTTCGCCCTCAAGATCTGGTGTCACTATCTGTATGGGGTTCGGTGTACTATATACACGGACCACAAGAGCTTGAAGTATTTGATGGATCAGCCCAACCTGAATATGCGCTAGAGGAGATGGTTGGACGTGGTAAAGGATTACGATTGTGAGATCCTGTACCACCTGGGCAAGGCTAATGTGGTAGCTGATGCTCTGAGCCGTAGGGCGGAGAGCGCCCCGATACGAGATGTTTGCTTGAGATTGACAGTGATGACTCCGATGTTGGACACCATTCGGGAGGCCCAGGCAGAGGCCGTGATACCGGAGAACCGCAAGAGGCAGCGGGTGATCGGGCAGGTGTCCGAGTTCGTTACCGATAGTCGAGGGTTGATGACCTTTCAAGGTCGGATTTGGGTATCATATGCAGGTGGGGCACGTACCATTCTGATGGAGGAGGCGCATAGATCGAGGTTCTCGATCCATCTTGGGGCCACGAAGATGTATTTAGACCTGAAGAAAGATTATTGGTGGCCCTGTATGAAGAGGGATGTCGCGTGGTTTGTCGAGAGGTGCTTGACCTGTCGCCAGGTTAAGGCCGAGCACCAGCGTCCGCATGGCAAGTTGCAGCCGCTTGAGGTTCCCCTGTGGAAGTGGGAACAGATTTCCATGGATTTCATCACCAAATTGTCGAGGACCGTGAGGGGTGTCGATGCAATTTGGGTGATCGTCGACCAGCTGACAAAGAGCGCGCATTTTCTTGCTATCAATGAGGGCTCTTCTGCTGAGAGGTTGGCCGAGTTGTATGTGAGGGAGGTAGTATCGCGGCATGGGGTACTGATCTCGATTGTGTCAGATCGATATGTACGTTTCACTTCCAGGTTCTGGAAGAAGTTCCACGAGGAGTTGGGCACGAGGTTGCATTTCAGCACCGCCTACCACCCCCAGACGGACGGACAGAGTGAACGGATGATTCAGACGCTCGAGGACATGCTTCGAGCATGTGTGTTGGACTTCGTAGGAAGTTGGGACACGTACTTGCCGTTGGCTGAGTTTTCCTACAACAACAGCCACCATTCTAGCATTGGTATGCCTCCCTTCGAGTTGTTATATGGGAGGAGGTGTCGGACTCCCATTTGCTGGGGAGAGGTAGGACAGCGTATGATGGGTAGCACTGAGATAGTGTTGCAGACGACAGAGCAGACACAGTAGGTTAGACAGAGGTTGCTGACGGCCCAGAGTCGTCATAAGAGTTATGCTGATAGACGACGATCCGAGCTTGAGTTCCAGCTAGGGGACTTCGTACTCCTGAAAGTATCTCCTTGGAAAGGAGTGATCCGATTCAGGAAGAGGGGCAAGCTGGGGCCCCGGTACATCGGTCCGTTCAAGGAGACCACAAGGGTGGGCAAGATAGCATATCGGTTGGAGCTACCTGAGGAGCTGAGCCAGATTCATGATACCTTCCACGTGTCTCAGTTGAGGAAGTGTATAGCCGACGAGTCGGCGGTGGTACCACTGGAGGATATTCAGGTGCATGCGAGTCTGAATTATGCTGAGAGGCGAATCGCGATTATGGATCGAAAGATCAAGGTTCTGAGAAACAAGGAGGTGCCCTTGGTTCAAGTTCAGTGGCAACATCGGAGGGGGTCTGAGCTGACTTGGGAGACAGAGTCAGAGATGCGGGAGCAGCATCCGGAGTTATTTGCAGCATGAGACTTCGAGGGCGAAGTCTGGTTCTAGTGGGGGAGAATTGTAACATCCCGAAATTCAGGTACATCTATTTAACCCTTCTCTTTTGTCAAATTGTCAAGATTAGCCCTTAAGTGGAATTTGTAGCAAATGAGTACGCTGGGCGTACTCAAGAGTACGCTGCGCGTACTCATGCACTTATTTTGGACGCAGAGGCGCCTAGGTACGCTGGGCGTACCCAAGGTTACGCCGGGCGTAACCGGCCCAGGTGAAAACCCTAATTTGGGGCTTGTGCACTATAAAAGGAATGTTATGGCCTTGACCTCAGCCTCCATTCCAGAGAGTGAAACCCTAAAAGAGAGTCCTCCTTCGTTTCTAGCTAGTGTGTTGGTGTTCTAAGCTTCTAAGTGTCATTTCAAGGTGGTGGAAGAGAAGAAGAGGCCATTTTGGAAGCTAGAAGTTTGTGGGAAAGAGTAGATCCGAGCTTTTCAGAGGTTGGAGCTTCTTCCTGAGGTAAAAAGCTCAAAACTTGCCTTGTCTTTTGTGTTGTGTGCTTCTTGGACCAATTTCTAGGGTTTTTGGTCCCAAGATGGAGACTTTATGAGCAAATGGTCTCCATTGGCCTAGATCTATCATATTTCAGGACTATATGAGTTGTATGTTCATAAAAATGCAATCTTGGACGTAGATATTGAGTCATGCATTAGATCTAGACCTTTGGAGGAGCAAGGAAAGGTGTTAGAGGGTGTAGTGACCTTTACAACCATGCAAAGGCTTAAAGGTTCCGACTTTATGGGATAAGAGGCTTAAGGAGAGTCAGATCTGGAAGTTGAAGAAGTGTCTTAACCGTTTAAGACCAAAAACCATGGAATGGCTGAAACTGAGACTTACGATGGGCGTAACTCTCAGTACGCGCAGCGTAAGGGTCCGAGACCCCGATTCTGGATCGCTGGAGTACGCCCCGCGTACAAGAGCTGGTACGCCCCGCGTACTGCTTTCTGTTGACTTTTGTTGACTTTTAGGGTTTTGGTCAACATGTGGATTTTTGGGTCAAGGAGGGGTAAAATGGTCTTTTACCCTTCTGTGGGATTGTGGAAAGGGATTTAGTCTAGCCTTGAGAGCCGTTAATGATTTGGAATAATTACTTTATGTGATTAGGCGGGGCTAGGTCGTTATTTCGAGATTCAGGATTTTCGAGCACATGAGTTACTAGACATCATACGAGGTGAGTCTTCTCACTATACATTACCTAGAGTGGTATCTATGTGTAGACCGGAGGGTCTTGTGTGCTATGTGTATATATGAGATTATGTGCATTGTGATATATGTATGCTATGTGTTGTATAGACAGGACCGGAGGGTCCAACGATATAGACCGGACCGAAGGGTCCAACGATATAGACCGGACCGAAGGGTCCAACGATATAGACCGGACCGAAGGGTCCAACGATACAGACCGGACTGAAGGGTCCAACGAGCTATGACTGGACCAGAGGGTCCAACGAGCTACGGGACTGGGGGGTCCCGCTGAGACACATCGACCGAAGGGTCGTATTATAGCCTCGAGTGGCGTATGTGTTGTATGTGGTATTTTGGGGAACTCACTAAGCATTTATGCTTACAGTTGTGGTGATATGTGTTTCAGGTACTAGCGAGGACCGTGGGAAGGCGTCGGCATGATTCGTACACATTGAGAGGATTTATGTATTTGGAGACCTTGGGATTTGTATTATGATAACATGTGATACATTGGATTACTCTGATATTTTATGAATGAAAGCATGTTTTAAAAATGAAAAATTGTTTTGAAAATTTACGTCGTTACAATACCTCAAGGTTTAGCGATCTAGCCATGCTGTGTCCCGGAATGGTTCCTTCGGAAAGCAAAAAGGTGGAAAGATACATATGGGGACTATCTCCCCAACTTCAAGGAAACGTATTGGCCTCAAAGCCAACTACCTTTGACAGTGCCAAAGAACTGGCACAACAACTCATCGACCATAAGGCCAACCATGACACTGTGACAACCACCCCCGAACAAGCGAAGGGGGGAAGCAACAAGAGGAAGTTCTGGAACAAGAAGAATGGTCAACCTGCTCAAGACCCTGCCAAAAAGCAACAAGTGGTTGCTATACACGCTGCCACAACCACTGCCAACCCAACTCCAATAAGGCAATACGCCGGGAACCTACCCAAGTGCAACAAGTGCAGCTTTCACCACAACAGCGCATGCCGTGAAATGCATTGCACCAACTGTAACAAAAAGGGGCACACCGCTCGATTTTGTAAAGCTCCAGTCCAACAAAACGCACAAGCTGCCAACGCTGGAGCAAGTCGAACCTGCTATGATTGTGGAGAGGCGGGACACTTCAAGCGGAACTGCCCGAAGGCAAGAAACCCCAACCCTGGGGAAGTGGGCAAAGTTCTGGCGATAGGTTATGAGGAAGCAATTGCAGACCCAACTGTGGTCACCGGTACGTTTCTCCTCAACAATACATACGCATGCATTCTTTTCGATAGTGTCGCGGAGAAAAGCTTCGTGAGACATCAATTTGAACGCTTGCTTAAACAAAAACCACAAACACTAAAAGACACATTCACCGTAGAAATGGCTAACGGAAAAACAGAGAACACTAACAACATTTACACCGGGTGTACCCTCACCTTAAACAATCACTCCTTCCAAATCGACCTTATGTCGGTCACCATAAAAAGTTTTGATGTCATCATTGGCATGGATTGGTTATGCCTTCACCATGCCAAAATCCTATGTCACGAAAAGGTCGTTCGCCTTAATCTACCAAATGGCAAAACCCTCGTCGTCTATGGCGACAAACCTAGCACAAACATTCAGATCATTTCTTGTGTCAAGGCTCAAAAGTACCTCCGTAAGGAGTACCACGCCTTCCTAGCCCACGTCGTAGACAGGAAACAAGAAGCGAAAAATATCAAAGACATTCCGGAGGTCTGTAATTTCCCCGACATATTCCCGGAAGACCTTCCAGGAGTGCCCTCTGCTAGACAAGTTGAATTCTGAATCGACCTAATTCCTGGAGCTACCCCTGTAGCCAAATCGCCATACCGTCTAGCCCCAGCCGAAATGCAGGAATTGTCTAGTCAATTGAATGAACTACTCAGCAAAGGTTTCATAAGGCCAAGCTTCTCGCCTTGGGGAGCACCGGTCTTGTTCGTCAAGAAAAAGGATGGATCGTTCCGTATGTGCATCGACTACCGTGAATTAAACAAACTTACCATTAAAAACCGATACCCTTTGCCTCGAATTGATGACCTCTTCGACCAGCTACAAGGAGCAAGTTTCTTCTCGAAGATTGACCTTAGATCAGGGTACCATCAACTACGAGTTCAAGAGGAGGATATTCCCAAGACAGCCTTCAGAACGCGCTATGGTCACTACGAGTTTGTAGTGATGCCTTTCGGCCTAACAAATGCACCCGCGACATTTATGGACCTGATGAATCGGTGTGTCGACCTTACTTAGACAAGTTCGTGATTGTTTTCATCAATGATATACTAGTCTACTCCCGAAATAAGGAAGAACACAGCCATCATTTACGTCAAGTCCTGGAGACACTGAGGGCAGAGAAATTATACGCAAAATTCTCAAAGTGCGAGTTCTGGATTCGAGAAGTGAATTTCCTCGTGCATGTAGTCAGCAAGGAAGGAATACACGTAGACCCTTCGAAGATCAAGGCAATCGAAAGCTGGTCATCACCAAGAACACCCACAGAAATCCGACAATTTTTAGGACTCGCCGGTTACTATCAAAGATTCATTCAAAACTTCTCCAAAATCGCAAAACCACTCACCACCTTGACTCAAAAAGGAGTCACTTTCGTCTGGGGGGATAAGCAAGAGGCTGCATTCCAAACACTGAAACGAACTCTGTGCAGTGCTCCGATTTTGTCCCTACCGGCTGGAACCGAGGACTTTGTGGTTTATTGCGATGCGTCAAACCAGGGTCTAGGATGTGTGTTAATGAAACGAGGTAAGGTTATTGCCTACGCCTCAACACAACTGAAGACGTACGAGGTAAACTATACGACGCACGATCTCGAACTAGGAGCAGTAGTTTTTGCCCTAAAAATCTGGAGGCATTACCTCTACGGCACTAAGTGCACTATCTTCACCGACCACAAAAGCCTTCAGCATATCCTCAACCAAAAAGCACTCAACATGAGACAAAGACGATGGGTGGAATTGCTAAATGATTACGAATGCGAGATTCGTTATCACCCCGGAAAAGCCAACGTGGTTGCAGACACTTTGAGCAGAAAGGAATACACGGGCCGCCGAGTAAAGGCGTTAACCATGACCATCCATTCACACCAGTCCGCACAAATCAAAGAAGCACAGGAAGAAGCCTTAAAACCAGAGAACGTAGCAGGTGAAGCGTTGAGAGGAATGGACAAAAATCTTGAAGTCAGGGGTGACGGAGTTCGTTGTCTCATGAACCGGATCTGGACACCAAAATTTGGTGGATTCAGGGACGTTGTCATGAACGAAGCTCATAAAACTCATTACTCAGTGCACCCCAGGTCAGACAATATATATTTAGACCTCAAGAAGCTGTATTGGTGGCTGAACATGAAAGCCGAAATAGCTACCTTTGTAGGCAAGTGCCTGACTTGCGCCAAGGTTAAAGTAGAGTATCAAAAGCCCTCGGGACTACTTCAGCAGCCAGAGATACCCGAGTGGAAGTGGGAGCGAAATACGATGGATTTCATTACCAAGTTACCCAAGACAACGGGTGGACTTGACACCATTTCGGTAATCGTCGACAGATTAACCAAATCCGCACACTTCCTACCAATAAAGGAAACAGACAAAATGGAGAAACTGACAAGGATCTACATTAAAGAGGTCGTGCGACTTCATGGAGTACCGATATCCATTATCTCCGATAGAGATAGTCGGTTCACGTCACGGTTCTGGCAGTCACTGCAGAAAGCTATGGGAACTAGGTTGGACATGAGTACAACCTACCACCCACAGACTGACGGGTAGAATGAAAGGACCATTCAAACGTTAGAGGACATGCTAAGAGCTTGTGTGATAGACTTTGGTAAAGCTTGGGATGCTCATTTACCCCTTATCGAATTCTCATACAATAATAACTATCACACTAGCATCAAAGTTGCTCCGTTCGAAGCCCTCTATGGTCGTAAGTGCAGATCACCCCTGTGTTGGGCTGAGGTGGGCGATACGCAACTAGCAAAAGGGCAAGTTCCTAACAGCACACTCACTGGCCCGGAGATCATAAGGGAAACAACAGAAAAGATCGTCAAAATTCGAGAACGAATGAAAGCTTCACAAGACCGACAAAAGAGCTACGCAGATAAGAGGCGGAAGCCTTTAGAGTTCCAAGTTGGGGATCGAGTACTACTGAAAGTATCACCTTAGAAGGGATTAATACGTTTCGGAAAACGTGGGAAACTAAATCCAAGGTATATCTGACCATTCGAAATCCTCGCCAGGATTGGCCCGGTGGCATACAAGCTACGATTACCACAGGAACTCAATCACGTTCATCCTACCTTTCATGTGTCAAACTTAAAGAAATGTTTGTCTGATGATACCCTTATCATTCCTTTGGAAGAAATTGAGATCAATGAGAACCTCCACTTCATAGAGGAATCTATTGAAATCATGGATAGAGAGGTCAAATCGACGAAACAAAGCCGTATTCCCATCGTAAAGGTCCACTGGAACGCCAAGCGAGGACCTGAATTTACTTGGGAACGTGAGGATCAAATAAAACAAAAGTACCCACATCTATTCCCCAACCCTTGAAGTCCCACTCAAAATGCAAATTTCGGGACGAAATTCCTTCTAACGGGGGGATAATGTGACAACCGTCAAATTCCAGTCAAAGTCAAAGTCAAAGTCAACAAGTCAAAGTCAAAGTCAACAAGTCAAACCGTTCAAACTTAACTAGGACTTGTATGATAAAACTTATTCTATAAAAATGTGCATTGGTATACCAAGAATTCAAGTGTTTCGGATGTATTATGTGTTTAGCAATGTACAACCCTAAGAAGGGAGTTAAATGCATCAAAACATGACTATGGACCCTTTTGGGGACTTAAAACAATCATAAACAAAGCATAACGGGGTTCACGAACCTTGCATTACGAGATTATACGATAATAATGGCTAAAATTAAATCTCTCCCAAATCTCTCTCAACTTTTTATAATCATCCGGGTCATCCCGACCCTTAACTTGGCCAAAAATCACTCAAAACGGAAAGTTAGCTTGAAAAACAGCCCTTAAGGACCGAAACCCTTCTTAAGGACCGAAACCCTCTTAAGGACCGAACCTTCCCTTAGGGACCGAAGCCACCTTGTGAGAACCGAACTTGGCTCCTTCTGAACCGAACATAGCATCTGAACCGAACTTCACCTGGACCGAAGTCAGCAGGACCGAAACTCAAGTACACCCGAAATGAACCGAGCCCTCGGTCCATTTCGGTTCCCTCTCACTTTCGGAACCGAGACCACCCTTCGGACCCGAGACCCAGCCTTCGGACCCGAGCCTCACCTTCGGTTCCTTCTCCTCCCTACTCTCGGTTCTCATCTCCTAAGGACCGAACCTCGCAGGTTCGCTCCTAATTCTCGGTTTTCGACTACTTTCGGCTGTTAAGCCCGTTTTTGACGGGGATTTTTCACCGAATTCATATTTTTATCATTTTAAACTCCCTAAACTTATATTTTATTCATTTATCAAGGATTTATTAATTATAAATCATTATTTTACATTAAGAAGAGTATCCTACACCACAAGTGGGTCAAGTGTGCCCACTTGTCTCCATGTGTCATCTTCTCATTGGTCCAACCCTATCCACATCACACAAACCAAGGTAAACATCCTTTCAACTTTGCAAATTGCTCCAGAAACATCTATATAAAGAAATCCCTGGAGGATTTCTTGGTTCACTTTGATCACTTTCAAACACTTATACACTTCTCAAACCATTAAGAGAGCCTCTTCTTCTCTCTACTTCCAGCCACTTTTTGGAAGTGTTCTTGAGCTATTACTTCACTTTTTGGTAAGTATTCCATCTAAACTCAAGTGTTATTCCATGTTTTCATAACATCCTTGAATCATCTACACACATTTAACGCCAAAAATCGTTCTTAAGATCATCCAACACTTCACGTGTTCATCAAGTGTTCTTGACTTGATACTCCTCGTCTTCGACCTTCAACTCTTCAAGAAATCACCCAAGGTGAGTTCATACCCCTACATTTTCCAGTTTTCTTTAGCTTTCAGGGGGGGGGGAATACAAGTTAAAACACCAAAACATATTTAAAACTTAACTTGACAGCTTACAACCGAAAAGTTGTGACCTGTTCACGAACTGTTTTTCCCAACTTAAAATTAATATTTTTCAAAACTGTTTAATATGCAAATAGTTCATGTTTATACCTTTAAATGACTACTTGCATATCTCCATACGATTTTTCTACAATTTATGGTGATTTTTACAAAACTGCCTATCACTGCAGCAACAAAATCGGACCAGGTTGTGAAAATGAACATTTTCACACTGGTTTGAGACCACCAAAAATTATAGGAAAATTTATGAACATAGTACACCCTTTTTCCAAACTCTCCGAGTTTACGGATTCAGTTTTCGACTTACGATGATTTTTCTATAAATATTCTAAAACAGTGACATTTAAGGGTAAAACTGTCAAAACAAGTTTAAGAGTTATTCACACCTTGTAACATGCTGAGCAAGGTGTGTAAGATTTTATACTTAGTATTTTCAATGTCATTTTATTGCAATACAAAGCCATGCATAACAAGGTTTCATTTAAAACATAAAACACTCTTGATAAACTATAATAGGTATAGTTTGGACACTTCGTTTAACAAAGAAACAGTAACACAATCGATTTACAAAATGGGTATTTCATTACAAACTACGTGAACATGTTAATGAATAAATTTGTGAGACATTCACCTTCGGGGTACTCTTAAGTACAACAGAAAAGTCATGTAGTTATAGCAAGAATCTTTTGTAGGGAGAGCGTGATAGTTGTGTATAGATCTATATTGGGTCTGACAAACCCGCACCTAAGCTGCTTGCAACAGCTAGACCGGCAGGTCTGAGGTGACAAGTGTCATAACATTCCGATGCTTGAAGAACGTCGAGTACAAGGTCTTCGAGTCTTAGCATGGTTATAACAACTCACATGGGGAATTAACAAAACACAGTTCATAGGAATTTAAGGAGTTCACAAAAAGGAGTTTTATTTAAATATAAAACCACACATAAGTATGACGATTTACTTACATATACTAAATCTCGGTTCAGTTAAGACTACAACAAACCTTTTAGAAAATATTGGATTTTCTGGAAACAAACTTGTAACAAACTTTAAGGAACAACATCCATTTTTCATTCATAAATTGCTTATGAACTCACCAGCTTTAATGCTGATACTCTTTCAAAAACAACTTGTATTCTCAGGTATTCAGTAATACAGGTAACCACAAGAATTTTGAAGGCAAGACGCTAAGGCGCAAATTTCTTTTAAACTATTTTGGCATCATATGTAATTTATTTGGAAACATGTATTTTGGCAACGATGTAACCTTTTAAATTATATTTATGATGGTTGTGTTTACTTTCTTCACTATGGTTATGATACTGAGCATGACGTCCTCCGCCCCCGAACGTTTCCGCCGTTCAGGGTTGGGGGTGTGACATTGTAAGGGTTTACGGTTGGGTTGGTGTTTGCAGTTGGGTGTGTTAGGCTGTAAACTCGTTTGTGGCTGTAAACACGTTTGCGGCTGTAAACACGTGTTTGCAGCCACTGTTCCCTATATATAGTGTAAGTAGGTGTCAGAGTACGGTAGCAGTTTACAGTCGTATGTGTGTGTTTCGAATCCATTGTACTTGATGTTTGCAGCTAATATAAACGTGTGCAATTTGGATCATTCTTGCTTCTACTCCTTCTTGTTTTATCATTTTAGCTTGTTCTTTGTGTTGACCACTAGCTGGTTCTATGTTTTTGGGGACTTACACACTACCTTTTTAATAACTTGATAAGCTTATGTTCTTTGTCTTAAAACTCGATATAACAATTTGGGTGAGTTTCATTTCACGTTACTGTAAGCTAAATCAAGGGATGAAGAAATTATCAAATATTTTAATATACATAACATGTGAATTTGGGTCATTATCCATGGTCTTGTGTTACACTGTATCTGGTTCCGTCATAAAGAAGGAATAATGGATGGAGTAATAATATAGTCAAGGCTCGAGGATGGTTGAATATTATCAAGAGTCACACAAGAATAACGTTTTACCATTTTTCCTCTCATGCTAAAATTAACTTTATAAATATTTTAATTAGTTTATTTACGGTTCTCTTTGTGCATAAACAAGTTCAAGAGTCTGTATACAGTATGAAGAGAAAGGGAATGTACAATTTTTTTTTACCGTCATTTGGTTTTGAATTCCTTGGTAATGTTCTTGAGTGATTTTTCATGTTTAATAATCATTGAATTACATTACATGTAATAAGCATGGATTAATGTTTAATGCTATAATAATTGGAAAAAAAAAACATGTTATTTGCATGTGTTTATTTCTCTGTTAAGCTTTGTGTACATCCGTGTGTATCTGATCTATTAAAATGGTTTCAAGTAGATATATTTCTAATGATAACAAAATAAGAATTTTAAAAAAATAGCTTAACATGTCTATTTTAAAGTAGATGATTTATGATGCTTGATGGTTACCAAATCTCCTACAGGTTATAGCGCTTGGACCAATTTCATATGGAAAGTCTTCAACAGAGGTTGCTGACAAAAAGAGCTAACCATATCAGATCATATATCTTATCAAGGACCACCAAGTAAGATTATAATTAGATACCTTTATTGTTAGGTCTTCCAATCTTATTTTGTTAACATGTTAATAACATTATACTTTCGACCCAATTATTTATTGTTTTTTCTATTTAAAAAGTTGATGAGGATAAGAGAAGACTTCTATTTCTAATACATCCATATATTTAAAAGATGATAAGAGAAACAGGTATCGAATATTTAGAAATCTCATGTTATGTGTCATATAAGAAGGTAGAATGTTGATTTCCCTTCACCCATTATTCTAACATGCATGGTTTTACATCTGTATGTTGATAGATGGTATATTATTTTGTTGTTTAAAGGTTTCCTACAAATGCTTCGAATCCCTTCATACATTTTTATGATGTTCCCTTTTTCCTCACCACAAGTGCTCCGCCTCACCTTCATCAACGTATCTTCCTATGACTACCATACCATCACCATTGCATCTTCTTCCTTTGTTTGTCAATTTTAACGAAGTAAGAGGGTTTGTCCAAAATTGACTAGATCTCTGGATTATTTTTCATATGATTGTTGAAATATGTATCTAGTTATATAATGTCATATTATTTGGTTTTTGTTTATATTTTATAATTTTCTAGTGTTATTTTTAACATACATATGTTTTAATTTTTTGGAGTTCAGGAGACGATTTAAAGAAACATTGCAAACAACTATGTTACTATATTGAAAGTAGTAGATGCATATTTTAAGATTAAACGGTATATATATGAGAGTTCTAAGAAAATAGAGAAAATGACAAAAACACATGTATATGATAGTTAAATTGTTGCAATCTCTATCAACCAACAAGCTATATTTTTTTATGATAGATGTTAATGATATAATAGTAGTAAAATAATACTACAAAATACACATATATACCCTCGAAGAATTGACTCTTCAATCTTCACATTTTCGCACTACACATCTATACCCTTTTTCTATCACCATCGTTCTATTAATGTTTACTAAACTTTTAGCTGATATAAAGAAGATTATTTTATATATATATATATATATATATATATATATATATATATATATATATATATATATATATATATATATATATTAAAATATTTGCGCAAAATAACTAACCGTCTCTACAAACTAATTTTTGAATAAAATATTTTCATCAGGTGCTTGGCGCGGGTAAACGGCTAGTATGTATGTATGTGTGTGTGTCTATATATATATATATATATATATATATATATATATATATATATATATATATATAGAGAGAGAGAGAGAGAGAGAGAGAAAGAGAGAGAGATATAGGGGCGCCAAACATAATATGGGCCATGGACAGTTGACCAACTTGCTCCCCCTGCCCATGACCCATATATAGTTTGGGGCCCCAATCTCGAATCCTGTTATTTAATAGATAAGTACATTTTTGTCACGTAGCATTCTATTAGCCCCACCCCAATCGGTTTTTCCCGCTCATTTTCACGCTATGAAGTTCCCTAAATTTCCTCTGCATAAGGTTTCGTTTTATCTCACAAACAATTACAAATCAGCCGCTTTTAGAGGAATCTAGGGTTTTGAAACGAAATCATCTCCAAATTAATTCCTATAATCTAGGGCGACACGCTTCCTTCTTCAACTTCTTAGTGTCTCTGAACATGAGACACAATCCACATACATCAAGATTAGGGTCTCTTCATCCGTCTATTAGAAGTGAACGTGTTTATGGTGTTGCTGTATTTTTTTTATTCAACCGAAAGATGTAACAATGTAAGATGCTTTGTTTTATGTGTTTTATCTGATACTAAAGCCAATAATGAAATTTCTACATCTGATTTTGAAATTTCCGGGCATCATAGGATGCCCTCAGGCTTATGGAGATGTGTTTGAGGAATCCATATCATATTTGGAAACTTTAGAGGTGACGAAAGAACATCGATCCCTTTTCTCTCTGACAACCAAGATTTTTATTATTTGAATGATGTACTGTTGGTCAAGTACGATTTCAATTTAGGCTTCTTTAACTGCTCCAATTTCTAGGGTTCTGTTTCTTTTAGTGTTTTGATTCTTTAGGTTCTAACTATTTTCTGTTATTTTTAAACGATATAATGTGGTTTATGTGTTTTAACTTTTAATAAGACTTTAGATTATATGAAGACTAACAAAACAAATTGGTTGTATTATTTAGCCTTAAATTACTTTATGATGATTTTATATAATGGACTACTCAATCTTTATCTTTTATTCCTTGATTTTTTTGAAGCATTCAGGAACATGATACACATATTTCACACCGATTCAACAATTACACTCTTATTATTAATGAAACAGGATATACATATTCGACCAACTGTTTAGAGAAGGTAACCAGAGCCAACATGTTTTCTATTTTTCTTTGCTTAATAAAAGTGTGTAAAATTTTAAAAAATTGGTGTTGTTTAGATCTAGAATTTGGTTAGTGTTTTTTGTCATTTGTTTTACTTGATTTTTATAGCAAATTTCAAGATTTTAATCTAGGTTTTTGTTGAAACAGGGGAGGATCGGAAACGTCTTCCAAGATTAAAGGAGAGTAGCCTCATTTTTGTTCCGTGTTATATTACAATATGTTTTGACAATGTTTTGTGGGTTTGGGGATTTCTTTTCTCTTTTCTGGCTATTTTAGTTTATGATCATGATCAACTTCACAGTACACCTCCTTAGTTGCAGTTTCATGTAGTTAAGACTTAAGATGGTACCTTGCGGTCTTAGTTTTGTGTGCCTAGATTGAAACTTTGCGTATTAAGGAAGCTTAAAGAAAGAATGTCATAGAATGACACTGGAAATGCATTTTGGATGATTATACCCCTGGGTCATTTCTCATCCTTACGAATAAATAACAGTGAGAAGCCAAAGCATTTGGTCATTCCCATTATATCTACTCATTTCTCAAACTTGTAGTTGCATTCCTGTTGCTAACTCTTGTGGAGTGTCCCAACATGGAAAATTCTTAGGTGTAACTCATCTACAATGTTTACTCTGTTTGTTTTTTCTTTCTTTTCCCTATATGTACACTCACATCATCTTCGCTGGAATTTATTTTTATAATATTGTGATGTTAAAAAAAGATGGTGATATCATTAAAGCAACAATAAGAGAGATTGATACAATATGTACATAATGGTTAATATAGTTCTTAGTGAATGTTTGTGATGTCAATATTTCCAAGTGTGATGAAGTAGGATAAAGATTTGTGTATCGTTTTTGTGTCTTTTGTAATATTCACAGATCTATGCAGAAAATTATGTTGAGAGAACAAAGACTCTAGAGGAGAAAAATGTAATTTGTGTTTTATTTTTTAAACGTTTTGCATAAATGTAATAGGTTAATAAAGGCTTATAATCAATTTAATGTTTGTTTGATACTAATCTTATACGAAATTTATGCTTTGATTTGCTTTGATTCAAAGGAAAAAATGTAACCAATTTATAATACTTTTATTCCTCAGCTAATTGGTCATGGGTCAGAACACACAGGGAGATTAGGACCAATGGAATTAGAAAGGAGCACAAGGCAACAATTATTGCAGACACAATGGGTAACCCAATGGAGATACTACCACCTTCTAAGATAGCCAAATACAAGTTAGATAAACATCAAAATTACGTTGAAATATAACATATTCAAATAAAAACTTCCTTAACTTTAATATATCTGAAAGATAGTGGTTTAGTATTTTTCTAAAAAAATACTAGCATATCTTCTTTTGTTGTATTTTATTATAACATTATCTTCAAACATTTCTTTTTCAACCTTTTCATTTATCCTATATGTTTAAATAAAAACTTTCTAACATGTACAAAGAAAAAAAAACATAAATAGTCCCTATAAAGGTTTGCTAATTTTTGGTTTAATTGGGACAGTACACTCATGTTGCATAAGATGTACTCTTTTAACAGATCATTATATAGGAAAGTGATTGGGTTATACAATGGATTTGCTCATAAAGTCATTTGGTATTTTTAGAATTTGACTAAGAAGATTTTTTGGAGATTCAATTCGGACTCATGAAAAAGAAGATTAGGTTCATTTATATAGAAAAAAATGTTTTGAATTGTATATGGTGCTACTATTATTTTTTCAAGAATTGGAAAAAAAAGTACAAAGTAAAATTTAAAGTCATTCTTTTTAAAGGACTCTTAACTCTTTTAAAAGAAATCAAGATAACACCAACTGTTCGACATATTGCTCCAAAGAATAATCATCTTTTGACTTTAGATCTTTTGTGTTACTTTGATGTATATCTATTGAATATGAATCTTAAGGAGTCTTTAGCATCATGCATGTACGATTTAAATGGGGTTGTGAATTTTTCTATTGTAGGTTTCCACCATCTCAATTCTCAACAACTAGATATTTATTAGTCTTTTCAAGGACTTTAAGGTCGGTTGGAGGTTTACCAATATCGAGTATCAAGGGATCTCGATTAGTTTTAGTATAAGTTAAGATATTTGAAATAAACTTTCTTGCTTTCTGGGTTTTAGTTCAAGGTTAAATGCACGAAATAGCAATGTACTTTAGTTGATTTGTGTTCTATAACATCCTACTTTTTTTCTTTATATTATTATGCCCAAAATTTATTGATAATGGAAATAAGGGATCATATTTAAGATTTCATATATTCATTCTTTTTGTACATGTTCCTAAATATTTGGTATTTATTTATAGTATTAATGATTATGCAGTATTCTTGATTAAAAATAGACTGTCTGATTATGTTGGAATGTGTTATTTGTAGGTTCTGATGGTTTGTGTGTAATTTTTTTTAACATGGATTTTTTTTTCTCGCATAATCACTTGACTATGGATTTGGTTGAAGTTTATGCAAGGTGTTTCTACTATGTGGGGTTTAATATTATGTGTCGCAGTGATGTTTGATATGGTTTATAAATTTTAATTTAATTTATTTGGTTTGAAGCAAAATCTACCATGAACAAGAGGAGAAAGTTGATTGCAAAGATCTTAGCCAAAAAATCTTCTTGATATAAAACAAAAATTAAAAATGTCTATGAAAAGTTGATGATTAAATATTAAATTATTTGTATAAAAAATTATCTCATACAATAAAAATGAATCAATAGTTTAAATATTATTTTTTACCGGCACAAATAAATATATTCAAACTTATCAACGTATATACTATATATAATATTAACATAGAGATAATAGTACTAGAAAATATTAAAATATCCAATGATTAAAAATTAAAATACATAATAAAATCGAATAGCAATAAGAATTTGATAACTAACAATAAATTATAAATAGGTAACAAGCTTGTGGCAAATTGCTAAATTTTCCATTTTGTGTATATTATCGTATACTTAAACTTTTAATATTGTGTATAAAGAAATATTTAGAAATTTACAAAAAAAAAATGTTATAAGTTTTTTATAACATCCCGTATTTTTACTGATAAACTATATTTATTCATCGTTTTGATTTTGTAATTATTTTTTATCGTTTTGTGTTTATATAGAGTTCTTACATTATCTTAAAGTTTTTTTAATTTTAAATAAAATAATGTTATGTTCATTATTAAGTGCCTATTTTTTTTGGTTTTTTAAATACTATATTTCATTATACAATATTATCATTTTATCATTAATCTATACATAAAGAACAATGCTCATATCTTGAAACCATTTTAAAAAAATTATAAAAGTTACGTACAAAATATCTAACTATCTTTTAAAATAACTGCTTACAAAATATATGATTAATATTATGGTTTTCAAAGTTTAAATATTGTTTTATTTTGTCAACCGTGTAGTACACAAGTTATAAAAGTGACGTTTATCCAAAATACTTTGTTTATTTTATTTTCCTAAATTTAGTCACATTATTTATAATTTATTCTGTTGGGTTTATATATGATTATTACATTACCGGCATATATAATTTGTCATATGTTAATGTCATTTTCATGATTTATTGGGGTGGTAAGTTACAATGGGAAAAGTGACGTTTTAGCCAACAAAACTTTTTTCTTCCCAAAAATCATACGCCAAAAGTAAGGGTTTAATAAGAATAAATATTTTTTTTACAACTCACGCGTTTGTCTTGTGAGTGCGTCACAACTTTCATGTATTTAATAAAAATAAAGCTCCAAAAATGATAATATGTTGCATTATACAAACTCATGGCTTTTATAAAATATGTGGATTTACATGTGTAACTAAATACTTACAAATTACAAAGTTATTAAAAAAAATACATTATTACAATTCATAAGTTTTTCTAAATTAATGATATAATATGTTATTACACAATCAATTCTTTTAATTCTATTTAAAATTAACACTCGTAGGTTTCACGGGTTTTAACCTAGTATATATATATATATATATATATATATATATATATATATATATATATATATATTAAATTATTTGCGCAAAAAAACTAATCGTCTCTACAAACTAATTTTTAAATAATATATGTAAATCTTAAATTATAATATTATTTTAGTGATGGTTTGTTATATATATATATATATATATATATATATATATATATATATATATATATATATATATATATATAACAAACCATCACTAAAATTATATTATAATTTAAGATTTACAAAATTATAATTTAATATAAAAACCTTATCTTTTCATTCTTATCTTTAAAATCGAATCTACGGTTGAATTTTAAAAAGGGAAATTATATTCATTTCAACCCTTAGGATGGAAATGACATGATAAAATATCAATATTGTTCACATTTATATTTATAATATTTTTATATTGCCTATTATGTTATCCCATTGAATTTAGTTACAATAAACAAAAAATAATTTATTTATTATTTGTTTGGTGTAATGGTGATTCTCAATAAAAAAGAAAGTAATTGCAAATTATTTTTACAACTTGCTTTTTTTATATATTATCACATTAATGATTTTTAGAAATTTTCAAAAAATATCTATCATCTTTTACGACTTGAAAATATGATAGAAAAATCATTCATTTCATTTACAACTTTTATTGTTTTCAAAAAAATAAATTGCAATCATCCCTTATAAATACCAAATACTAGTAATCTATAAAGATTATCATTATCAATTACAAATTTTAATCGGTACTCTTTCACCATCACCATTTTCCATATCTTTCAAATCTCAAGTATTAATCTAACTATAATATATTTATTATACATCAATGACGAGTTTTTATCCAAACGAAGCAAATGAAGTTGTAAATAACATATCGACATTTTCCACTAACATGGTATGATTTTTAATATTATTACTGTACATTTCAATTTGTTATATAATCATATAATAGCACCACATATTAACAATAAAATCAATTTCCGGGGTTTGAATCTTGCCAATATTTAATAGATTAGACTCAAAAGATGGGGCGTTCTCTTGGCTATATTATAATCATCAAACAAAGAAAGGTTCTTAGTGAGCTCTTAACAAAAGTTATACTTATGTGTGATTGTGGTGGTGTATATAAAAGTACTAAAATTTCAAGTAAACACACAGGGATAAAAAAATTAATTGCCCCTTCCAACTAAAGGGTAAATATTCGAAGTTGTATAACTGTTGGACTTTAAGTGTGGTATGTGAAAAACATGACCATGAACCTGCAAAACAATTGGAGGGTTATGCATTTGTAATGCGACTGTCTGACAATGAAACTCGTTTAGTGGCTGATTTGACAAGAAAAAAAATATGAAGCCACACGATATCTTATCAACACTGAAGGAGCAAAATCCAGAAAACGTTTCTTCACTAAGAACCATATACAATGCACGAGATAAGATAAAAATGAAGGAGAAAGCAAGTAAGTCTGAAATGCAAGTTCTTTTCTCGTTTTTGCAAGAAGGAGGCTATACTTATTTTATCATGCAAACAATATATCTAATAAGTTGGAAGATTTATTCTTCATGCATTAAACATCTTTATAGTTATGGCATGCTTTTCCTTGCGTGATGTTGATGGATGCTACATATAAGACAAACAAGTATAATATGCATCTTCTTGAGATTGTTGGAGTAAGTTCAACTAATTTGACATTTTGCATAGCATTTCTATTTATGCATAAAGAAAAAGAATTCAACTATACCTGGGCATTAAATTGTCTAAAGTGAATAGTAGCCAAATGTGTTTTCCCTCAAGTCATCGTCACAAACAGAGAGTTTGCATTGATGAAAGCATGCACAAATGTTTTCCCAGAAACTAAACATTTACTTTGTAGATGGCATATATCTAAAAGTATTAGACAAGGTGTAGAACTTCAATAAGGCCACAAGACATTTGGTGTGCCTTAACCAGATGTTGGGCGACGGTAGTCGAATCTCAAATAGAAGAAGCATACAGCTTTAATTTTGCACACCTCCAAACATTATTTCTCTAATATCAAGGTATTATTATTATTCATATACTTAATATATTAAACAATCATTATGATTTCAATTG
Organism: Lactuca virosa; assembly: GCF_052849685.1. Classification (NCBI taxonomy): domain Eukaryota; kingdom Viridiplantae; phylum Streptophyta; class Magnoliopsida; order Asterales; family Asteraceae; genus Lactuca; species Lactuca virosa. Next base: position 260,446,332 of record NC_136434.1, read on the forward strand.
ATTCAAATTTGTTATACTTGTAAGTTGATAACAAACTTAGTTGTGATAATGAAGAGCAAATGTTTAATCAAAATTTCAAGTACGTATTTTTTTCATCGACAACTTCTCTTTGTGAACATGCTATTAAAAATAAATAATTGTGGTCGGCCAAGCTCGAAGCATAAGGCTTTCAAAAAATAAAGAACCCCACAGACAAAATGTTCCAAACACTTCTAAAATTGGGGTTAATGTCATGGGAAATCCAGAGCCAACAAGGAATAACTCATACTCAGTACAAAGAAACTATTCAGATTCATACATTCATCAATTTCCATATATATTGCATCTTTACATAAGCCATGTACATGATGTACTAGGTGATGGAAATTATGGATTACGCACGATAGCTTCTTGTCTTGGTCTTCATGAAAATGATTGGTCCAAAATTCGGGTTGATTTACTAGAGGAGTTATACACATACCGGGAAGAATATAACGATATATTTGGGAGTTAATTTCGATTTGACATCTTCAATTCCATAAATTTATTTCGTTCGGATATAAATGAACAGTGTGCTAATTGGTTTCTTTTTCCTGAAACCGATATCCTCATTGCTTCAAAGCATAATGTGATATTACATTCTATAAGCAATGTTTTCGGTACAACATACTTCTCGCTTCGATCTACTACACCACCAATGCATGAACAGGTTGCTATTGCAATTGGGCACGTAAATAACAATCATTACATTAGAGTGGTATTAAGAGAAGAATATTCGATGCCTCCTGTCTTTTTACAATGGAATCATTACAGAAGACTGTGTGTTACGGCATGGATTACCCCATACGTAGATTGCATAAATCTTTATGTACAATATATAAGTTCTAGTCGTAATTTTTATGATTTTGAAGATGTAATATATGTTTGATATATGTTTTGCACGATATTTAAATTCTAATAAATTGTCGTTCAATACTTATTGTGCTCAAAAATATTATTATTACAATATCTAAATATATTAAATAATATAAACATTATATATATACTATTAATTGATTATATATACTATTAATTGTTAAAATCGTGAGGAACAGGAAACTTTGCCAATTCTCGCCACTTTTTTCCTTCATTTACTACTTTGGCCACGGACGTTGCGCTTATTTTTTGCTTTGCCGTCGGTTTTCTTTTAAAAAATAATATTTTTTTTTCAGACCGCCTTCAAAATTGGGTCATCGTTATCTTTTCCACCGCCTTAAAGATATTGTACACGTTGTCTTCTGATTTCCGTTTGCAATTCTGGACCGGAGATTCGTACGTTGGATGGTGAAAAAGGGTTTCACGGAACAGGGGTTTTCTATTTGGCTTCTCTCCTTGATCAGTATCCTCAATCGAAGAACAGGGGTTTTCTATTTGGCTTCTCTCCTTGATCAGTATCCTCAATCGAATTTTTTCCCTATAGTCGACATTCGTTTTGCACTCTCTTATCGCGATTGATTGTTCTTGCTGCAACAGGACCATCGACCCGGACTGCCTATCAGGTAATTTGGTTTGGGGAGAGACGGAAGGCGAGGGAGGACCCCATCTACTACATTGTTCGTTGTCGGCGCCCGTACGGAATTTTGGAGATTTTTGAAGACACGCCGATGAAGTTGTGACGATGAGTCACGACTGAGTAATACCAAACAAATAGGAGAAAGGTTCGTCTTTTAGTGGGTTAGATTTTTTCTACATTAAACCTTAAATTACCATCTGCTGTTGTTGAATTTCCATCAGCTCCGTTTCATTTGTTTGTTAGAGTGTTGTTGTTTTTGAGGAATCATTATCTGGGGTTTTGTTGATTTTGGGTTGGGATTCAAATTTCAGATATTAATGTTATTTTGTTTGCTTCTTTTGGTCTCTGCATCCTAACTAAAGCATGGTAACACCGAAAATAGGCTTTTACGATCCGGAACAATTTATATCTTACCACAACAGATGAAAACGTGATGGTGATATTGGGGTAGAGTTTATGTTTGGACGTTGAATTTTTTCTTGATGTGTGTTGTCGTTACGTCTCACACAAAGTGTGCATTCTGGGCATTGAAGGGATTGCTTAGTGTTATTGGGGTATGATCTTTTCCCTTGCCTACTTCACAACCGGTTTCTCAGGTATACGCTTTTTTTTTTCTTTTCATTGTTCTCTTTAAAATTGCAGTTTGTAATGCATTTCAAAATTGCAGTTTGTAATGCATTTCAACTGATAATGGATAAAGTGCAAGATGATGGTTCTATCTCGTGGAGGAAAAGGAAGAAACATTTCTTTGTTTTGAGTCGTTCTGGTAAACCAATATATCCAAGGTATGCCTTAGCCCTTAGTCAATATCTATGATGTGTATTTTCAATTTGGGAGTATAGCTAATATCTAATGCATCTTTTCATCAGTTTTTGGGTTATATGAATATTCTTTGAAAGATTATACCTTGTAAAGAGTTGGTGTCATTTACTTCATGAATCAAATCAAATTATATAGATATAGAGTGAATCATCACACCATTTGAATTCACTTTCAGATATGGAGATGAGCACAAACTAGCAGGATTTTCAGCAACTTTGCAAGCCATCATTTCCTTTGTGGAAAATGGGTAAATATATTAACATCTATAAGCTATGTAATCACATTTAGTCCTATTAGTTACACTCTCATTTTTTTCCTAACTTTTTTAAAAACAAAATGAGTGATCAAATAGTTTCTTTCATTTATCTATTTCAGGGGAGACCGTGTTAAATTGGTCAGAGCAGGAAAACCCCAGGTCAGTAATAAAAAGACATGACATTTTCTACTTTTCATGTATGAAACTTCAAGTAAATTATATAAAAAATAAATAAGTATACCCTTTTATTTATCCATTCTTTTAGAGGTAGTTTTCCTTGTGAAAGGACCAATTTATTTAGTTTGCATAAGTTGTACAGAGGAGCCTTATGAGTCACTAAGAGGACAACTCGAACTTCTTTATGGTCAGGTAATAGTTTATCTAATCTAATTATTTAATCTTAATTATTATTTATAATCCAATTATCACATCCATTTATATTTCTGCAGATGATACTTATTCTCACAAGATCTATCGACAAATGTTTTGAAAAAAACTCTAAATTTGACATGACTCCTTTGCTTGGAGGGACAGACGCCGTCTTTTCTTCTCTCATCCACTCTTTCAGGTGGTCTGGTTTCTCATTAAACCAAGGGCATAGTGGTCATTCTTGAATCTTGATGATTTTAACTGAATCTTTATTAAATTATTCAGGAACCCTGCAACTTTTCTTCATGCATACACTTGTCTTCCACTTGCTTACACCACAAGGCAAACTGCTTGTGCCATTTTGCAAGATGTTGCTGATACAGGTGTCCTTTTTGCAATATTGATGTGTAAAAACAAGGTTTTTCACCATTGATCAATTATAGGATGCTTGCAAAGAGTTGATTTCCTTGACCTTCTTTTCTTCCAACTGTTTTATGCATCTGTAGACTGTAATCAATCATTTTTATAAATTTTAGATTTGTAATTACCTTTTTATTCCCCCAAAGAAGCCTCATGTTGTTTGCTCAAATGATCTTCATAGAAATTTTGTTGTTGCTGTTAACCAATTGGAATTGAGAGTTAATCCTTTTTGGTAATTTTACACGGTAGGTTTATATAAAATTTGACTAAAAGTTGTTTTTTTTTTTTTTTTTTTCTAAATTATGCACTAGCTATATGGAATTACTAGGGAAAATGTAGCAACTCACCTCCAGAATCCGGTGACCTTCCTACTTCGTTTGTATTTTCTTTAACTGGTTATTTAAAACACGTAACGATGGTATGTATATAATTGCAGGAACAATAATCATTTCATCATATTTTGGTTTTGATTTATTCTGCAAAAAAATTGTTTCTTTTCTGGAAATTTTTATTAGTTTGCTCTTAAATATGTCAAAACTTGGATAAGATCTTAAAACACGTTTTTTTGTGTTTGAAATTCTTGCAGGTGTTGTAGAGTTGAAATATTATTGATTTACCCTTTTCATATCTGGATATGAACCCCTGGATGTTGGGAGAAGACTTCATGCTATAGAAGGATCATCTTGCTAAGAAATCAAGGATGAGATTTCTCTCTTTCGTGACATGATTTTTTGCTTCTCAGGGTAAAGCATCTTTGAAAAAAATATAATTGTTTGTGTTTATCTATTTTGATTCTCAGGTTTTTGTTTTCCTAAACGAATCCGGTAACATATTCAATATAAGGGGAAGAAAGGGAAGAAGGTACCATTTGGTACAGCTTGAAATAAGGAAAAAAAATGAACACAGCTTAATTTTCTATCTGCAAGTGTCTTTGGATTATTTTATTTTATTTTTTATATTTCATTACATAAAGGTGTACAAGCGGTTGTTTTCCTAGGGACATGTATTCTTTAGAAAATTTTGACTAGGAAAAACCTTTTGTACTATTTCCTTATTCAGATCTGTTCTTTTTTGGGTCTCTCATTTTGTACAAATCATGATAGTTACTTGATTTTTCTCAAAGGAAAGATGTTTTGCATGTACATGCTTATTGTATCAGTTTAATAAAAATGAAGCTTTTTTTTACTCTGTTATGTGACACATGGAAAATATGAAGTAAAGAAGATCTTGTGATATTATAAAAAGAGTAATGTCCCTATGAAGAACTGAGATCGTTATAATATTCATCAGTTAACACATTGTTAGCACTTAATCCTAATATATGTTTATTTTATGGCTCTTTTCATTTCAATTAATGGTAATGTTTTCTAATTTCTTTGTTTCCTTTAGGATAAAATGGAGAAGACAACAAGTTGTTGCTCGGTAGGTTAGTACACAAAAGTCTTTTTGTTTATTGCTTTGTTATTTACTATGAAGCAACAAGTTATACTGCTTAATTATAATGAATATTTAAATTCTTTTGATCTTTTAGAGGGATGCATTTGTTACCAAAACCAAGAAGATTTTCATACAAAATAATTTTGGAAGATAAGCATCATAAGGCACCATGGATAATAGAATATTCTTTCACAAGTTTTTCATTGTTTATTAAGCATCGTATAGACAAACTGTGTCATTAATCTGTAAATATATTTCATTTTTTTATACTTTTGTTAAAAGATTTGTCAGGCCTATAGAAACGAAGGAAAAAAAAATCAAAAAATATATTTTTAAAATGCACAAGATCTAGGGGCAATTATGGTATTTCAGCTATGTTGGGACGAAATGTCAGAGTTTCTTAACAATTTTGAATGCGAACAATTTTCTTATAATTCCACAAGTTATTGTCCTTTCCTCTTTATGGTTCAATATCTACCATTATTCAACATGAAATCTTTTACCACCCCCTTTTGGCATGATGTATGTCTTCGACCTTTTCTACTATTATAATAATTTATATTCAAACATTCAAGATTATTTTTGATTTTTTGTGTCACACCCCCGACCGAGGCGGCGAAACACGTCGAGCTGTGTGACATAGTACATGGATCACAAAGAAATTGAATATACATCACAAGTTACAACAATAACAACACAACAGTTATATTCTACTTTGAGGTTCGAATACATAGTTGATACAAATAATAATAATAAGTTCATAATTTTTGCTTAACAAATAGGCTGATATAACAAAAACTATATAAAACTACGGTGCCTTGAATTCCATGAAAATTTCTTCCGCTAAAGCCTGGTTCAATGATCTCCTCAGAATAAATGTAGTTTGAGGGTCAACACAAAGATTGGTGAGAGTTAAAGGTTTTCTGCTAACCGTATTAATCATACTTTTAAAATGTCTGAAAAGTATTTCCCTTGTAGTTAAAACCATTTTTGATAAAGAGATAAATCATAAGTGAATCCATACTTGAAATATTTGACCAAAAGATAAATCATAAGTAATTACGTACTTAAAATGTTTGATAAAGAGATAAATCATAAGTAAATCTATACTTGAAATGTTTGACCAAGAGATAAATAATAAGTAATTCCATATTTAAAATGTTTGATAAAGAGATAAATCATAGTAAATCCATACTTAAAATGTTTGATAGATAGATAAATCATAAGTAAATACATACTTATAATGTTTTATAAAGAGAGAAACCGAATTCATGGTTTCTAGATAAATGATCCAATTAATGCTTATAATGAGTCCTATAACCGAGCTATGTGAGTAGATATAACCCCTTACGACGCTTCATTGGACGTCGTGGAAAAATGAAAAAAGATAATTATCACCGACTTCGATTGTTCTGTCGAGGTTGTAGCTAGTAACCACAGGTGGGGTGTCAACCCGTATAGATATATACAACGTATCTTGCTCCGAGGAATAACGGTTATAGCCGAATGGGTATACTAAGTGGTTAAACTTAGGTAATGAATAGTGTCTCACTATAAAAGTGATTAACTAATGTATACGATATAGTTGTTCTATAAAAGTTGAGTAAGTTCGCTATATTCATAAAAGTATATATTACTCGCTTATATAAATAGTAAGTTTCTCAACTGCGTGAATAAATTCCAATATATAAATGTAATAATTTATACATATCCATTTAACATATGTACAAATCTATGTATGATATTGGTTAAATAATGCAAAGTTGATAAATATTTGTAACACATATTTTTTTTGATACGCATTACATAGTAAAATCATAATTTTCTTATGATTTATAATTTATGACATGCATCATATGAGTTATCTTTTCTAGTTATAACATGTATTAAACCACTATGACATGCGTATGTCATGATAAAAATTAAATGATATATAATTTTGACAAAATATCGATTTAAGCTAAATATGAGTTCAACATGCGTTTTTCATAATAGATATACATTTTTCATATATATTCACCCCCAAAATACTAAAAACGTTAAAAATGGGTCATAAGCACTCACATTTGTAGCGTGAACTAGGTTTGTGGTATGAAACTTGTCGTGAGAACCCACTACGTGATGTTACTTACGTTTAAAACGATCCGCCTGGTCTATTTATGTTACCTAATAAAACCAAATGGTAGTTTTGGTATTAATTACTAAGTATAGGGTGGTTTTCCTAAAATAATTAATTAAAGGGACTGTTTTTGTTAAACTTAACCAAAGGAGGGGCTAAAGCAATTATTCTAAACCAAAGTTTGGGGAAAGGAACTTAATCTGTGAAACATTTACAAAGAGGGGGTTAAACTGTTTATTTTAATTCCAAGTTTGAAAAGAGGGACTAATTTGAAAAGATGATACAACTAGAGGGATGAATTTAAATAAAATTAAAATAAGTTTGAACAATACCGTCTCTTATGAACAAGGGAAGCAATCGACTAAAAAAACAAAAAGTTGGTCGTGACCGATTTACTCATAGTGGCAGCAAAATGGCGGTGGTCGGACTTTCAACAGCGGTGGCGTGAATTGAGTGGTCAACGATGGTAGGAGGGTGGTGGTGGTAGCGACGGCCCTAAGTGCCTCGTCTCTCTTCTGTTTGGCAGCACACGGTGGAAGGAAACCAAAAGGAAAGAAGCAACGATGTCGGGATGTTTGGTGGTGGTGGGTTACGATATGGGGATGCGGAGGGGCTGCCACAGTCGGCTATGGTGGTTCTCTTCGTCAGAGAAGCGATAAACGAGAGAGAGTGTCGAGGAAAGGTGGCAGAGGGTGTCGTCTGGTAGCGTATTTCGATCAGTAACAAGAGATGGAGAACCACGGTGGTTCTTGGTGGTTACAACAGCAGCATCAACACCCTTGGTGGTGGTGGTATTTCTCGGTAGTGAAGGAAAGGAAGACAACAAGCAACAAAAATCAGTGAGTGGTTGGGGTGTTATGGTCGACGAACACAGGAGAAGTAACAAAGGTGGTGGTGGCTATTCGTAGTGGTAACAGAGAGAAGAGAGGGAGAGAAAGATTGTTAGAGAGAGGGTGCATCGTATGGGGAGTAAATAAAAAAAGGAATTATGGGTGTTGAATTTTCATGGGTCAAAGTGATGTTGACCTGTCATGGGTCAAAGGCAAGGTTCTAAAAAGCTCGTCATGGCTCCGCCATGGCGCGCCACGGCTCCAAGGCTTGCACTTGCCGCCAAGCTTTGTTAAAACGCCGCCTTAACTCATATATCTGTATAAAAATGAATAATAGTTGAAAATACATCTAAAAATATTAATTATATAGAATATTGCCGCCTTAAGTCACGCCTTACAAACGCCATGACTCGCCAAGGCTCGGAAAAGCTTGAGGCTTGACATTGCCGTCAAGTCACGCCTTACGTTATTTAGAACCTTGGTCAAAGGTGACCCTTTCTTTAAGCATGTGTGCAAGCATGTCCTTTGTGTCCCTTTTGATTTATCCCACACACAAGGTGCCTCGATTTACGTGGCATTGATTTCAGAGCTCGTAAAAATTATTTTGAAAGTACCTGGAAAAAGTCACGGTCGCGGTGATATCAAATATTCAAACAAAATTCGAATCCGATATATGGATCTCCCTGAAACGACGTTCAAAGTTTCACTTCCACCGGGTTTCGATTCGTAATACTAGACCAAAACCCGAGTTCAGAAACAAGTTCAAAATTTATTTATGAGATGTGTAGCTACCTCAAACTGAGCTGTGTAGTGTCCGGTGCCAGGTAAAATCAGGTATATGTCTGTTTAAAAGCTTAAAACATGCATAACTTTCTCATACGATCTCCGTTTTGGACGTTCTTTATATCCACGGAATCTTGAGAACATTTTCTATCCAATTTTATCATCCATGGGAGAAAATTTGATTTTTAGGGCATCAGATCTCACCGATTTTTGAACAGTTTCCTATTTGATGACGATGGTCAACTTTTCGAGCGTTTTGAGGTATCTCGAAGGCACTTATGAGTAACATGGTCTCATTTATACTTCAAGTCACCAAGGTACTATGTCGTACGTCCTACTATAGTGTGGTTCGCGGTAAATTGACTGTCTACAGATTTATACCTAAATTTCGGGATGTCACGGTTACCTTCCCGGTAAAGGAATTTCGTCCCGAAATTATTTCGTTTCTACTACTATTTTGTTCCACTAGTAGAGGGAGCACCGCTGAACAGTTGTGGCTACTTCTATTTCATCTTATCTTCGTGTTCCCAAGTAAATTTCGGCTCTCTGCGAGAGTTCCATCGGACTTTTACTATATGTATGCGGTTTTGTTTGAGGCTTTTGATTTCTCGATCCATGATTTTCACCAGTTCTTCTACAAAGTGAAGTTTGGTGTTGACCTAGATCTCATCAAGGGTAATGACAAGGTTTTCTTCAAACATACTTTTTTCAAGGTTACACATGTGGAAGGTATCGTGAACTTTGTTGAGTTCTTGAGGTAGCTTGAGTTTGTAAGCCACCAGACCTACCCTTGCCAGAATTTTAAATTCTGATGTATTGGGGATTAAGCTTAACTCACTTTCCAAATCTAATTACACCTTTCCATGGTGCGACTTTCAGTAGAACACGATATCCTACTTCGGATTCTAGGGGTTTACGCCTTACGCTAGCATAGCTTTTCTGACGACTACGTGCGGCCTTTAACCGTTCCCTGATCTGAACAATCTTTTATGTAGTTTCCTAAATGATTTCGGGGCCAATACGTAAGGTATCTCCAACATTCTTTCTATCCAGTTGAGTATCTCTAACTTCTGTCCATCATAATAGAGAACGGAATTTGTGTCCGTACAAGGCCTCGAATGGGGGAGCCTGGATGCTGATGTGATAACTATTGTTATATGACAACTCGACTAGTGGTAAGTAGATATTCCATGCATTACCAAAGTCTATCACACAAGCGCGGAGCATGTCTTCTAAAGTTTGTATTGTCCTTTCACTCTATCCATCTGTTTGAGGATGATATTCAGTACTCATGTCTAGTTTGGTTTCTAGCGATCCCTGCAACGTTTGCCAAAATCTAGAAGTGAATCTGATATCTTAGTCCGAGATAATAGATATTGGCACTCCGTGCAGTCTGACTATTTCCTTGATGTACGTTCTGGTGAGTTTCTCCATTTTGTCAGTTTCCATGGTGGTTAGAAAATGGGCGGACTTAGTCAAATGGTCAACCACTACCCAAATGGTGTCATAACCGCTCGAAGTTTTTGGCAACTTCGTTAAGAATTCCATGGCTATTTGTTCCTATTTCCATTCCGGAAAGGAAAGTTGTTGTAGTAGTCATGGCGTTTTCTGGTACTCTGCTTTGACGTTGGCACAAGTCAAGCATTTATCGACATATGTGGCAATCTCTGCTTCATGTTAGGGTTAAAAACTTTATACGAAGCAGTTTACTCGTTCCTTCCTGCTTAAAGTGTTTGCTACGACATTCACTTTACCAAGATGATAACGAATTTTGCATTCGTAATCATTTAGCAATTCCACCCACCTTCGTTGACTCATGTTGATCTCTTTCTGATCAAATATGTGTTGAAGGCTTTTGTGGTTGGTGAACACGACACACTTCATTTTGTATGGCTAGTGCCTCCAAGTCTTTAAGGGAAACACTATAGCTCCCAATTCTAAGTCATGGGTAGTGTAGTTTTCTTGCTTGGTTTAAGTTGTCTGGATACTTATGCAATGACTTTATCCCTTTTCATCTGCATGCATCCTAATCCTTGGCATAAGGCATCACAGAATACTACAAAGTCTTTTGTTCCCTCTAGGGGAGAAAACATTGGTGCACTACACAACGATTATTTCAACCTTCGGAAGGCAGACTCTTGACTGTCTCCCCAATCAAATTTCTTGTCCTTTTGAGTTAGATATGTGAGAGGCTTGGCTATTTTAGAGAAGTTCTCGATGAATCTCTTGTAATAGCCCACAAGCCCTAGGAATTGGCGTACTTCGTTTGGCATTGTTGGTGCTTTCCAATCCCTAATTGCTTCAATCTTCGCAGGGTCGACATGAATCCCTTTTCTACTGACCACATGACCAAGGAAATGCACTTCGGTGATCCAGAACTTGCATTTATAGAAATTTGCATAAAATTTCTCCTTCCTTAGTAGTTCCAGAATCAGTCGCAAAGTGTTGGCCGTGTTCTTCCTTGGTTCGTGATTATATTAAAATGACGTCGATAAAGACGATCACAAATTTGTCCAAATAAGGTTTGCACACCCGATTCATAAGGTCCATGAATACGGTTGGTGTGTTAGTCAACCCAAAGAGCATACCAGGAACTCATAGTGACTGTACTGAGTCTTGAATTTCGTCTTTGGAATGTATTCTTCTTGAACTCTGAGTTGATGATAACCATATCTTATATCGATCTTCCAGTAGTAACAAGATCCTTGCAACTGGTCGAACAGGTCGTCGATCCTCGGGAGTGGGTATCGGTTTTTTATGGTGAGTTTGTTAAACTCTCGATAGTCGATGCACATCCTGAATGATCCATACTTCTTCTTGAAAAATAATACCAAAGCTCCCCAGGGTGAGAAGCTTGGCCGGATAAAGCCTTTGTCAATTAGTTCTTGGAGTTGACTAAATAGTTCTTGCATTTTCGATGGTGCCATGCGATAATGAGATCTTGTGATTGGCGCAGCACCCGGGATTAGATCAATTCAGAATTCAACCTGCCTAACTGAGGGTAGTCCAGGTAGATCCTCTGGGAATACGTCCGGGTAGTCGCATACTTGTGGAATATCCTTGATTTCCTTACCTTTGCCTTGCATATCCACCACGTGGGCCAAGAAAGCGAAGCATCTCTTCTGTAAGCACTTTCTTGCCTTCATGCAAGAAATGAATATTAGATTCTTCCCTGATTTATCTCAATCACAAGGTCTTCATCGTTGGGTAGGGGTAGTCAGACAGATTTTTCATAGCATAGAACTTCGGCTCGGTGGGGCGATAACCAATCCATCCTGATAATCACATCAAAACTTCCAATGGTCATGGGTATTAGGTCTACGTGAAAGATGTGGTTATTCAGGGTGAGGGGGGGAAATGGTAAGTATTTTTAAGGTGTTTTCTACGGACCGTTGGCTACTTCTATCGTGTAAGCTTCATTAAGTTTGCCAGATTTATGGGTTTTCATACTTCTAAACTTATGGGAAATAAAGCTTCTATCGGCACCAGAATCAAACAACACAAATGCATAAATTTTGTTGATAGGAAACGTACCAGTAGCCATTTAGTAATAAACAAGCACGTATGAGTCGTATTGTATGATAGTTCATTATTGTAATTTGTTCCTGAAATTCTACAGATTTCTAAATGATAGAGAGCGATTGATTCTTCAAATCCTACATATTTCCAAATTATAAAGAGTGATTGATTCCTATAATCCTACAGATTTCCAAATGATAGAGAGATAGTGATCGACTTCAGAAATCCTATAGATTTCCAAATGACAGAGAGATAATTAAAATCCTACGGATTTCAAATGATAGAGAGGGAGAGTGATCGATTCCGAAAATCTTACAAATTTCCAAATAATAGAGCGAGAACTGTTAATATTTACGACCTTTGAAACAACTCTATAGCATAAACACTTGTATTCTGGTTACATCTTGTTACACCCAGTTTACAAACATGGACAGAGTTAGTAATGGAAAATATTCGTCCACTGAGAGACATAGCAAGGATAAATGTTTGCATATAATCTTTTTACCCATGATTCCTAACCTTAACCTAAGGGTACTATTCACCCTAGGTAACCTTGTTAGAAATTTAAAATGTCCGATTAGCATATTGGCTAGCTCCTTGAGCCGGTTATGAGTTTCACGCATCCTTTGATTTGTCACACTCATTTGATACCCAATTTGCTTTAGGTCAGTTGGACTCTATACTATAGGGTATATATTTTGTGACCATAAGTAACAACCTTTCTTTGGTTAATTGACATGATGGTACAATGTATGGGCAGTTCCATTTTCATCATGTGGTTCTTCCTTGAGCTCTTAGACTCTCTGATCTGGAGTGTGAGTGTCGTATTGTACTACATCCATGTTGCCTATCATGGATTTGATTTGCTGGCTTAATTCGAACACTCCGTCCAATTGGAAGAAGCACAACTTATCGACAAACTTGTCGATAAGAGGAACAAACATGAGGAGTCATGGATGACTTGTCAGCTTTGTTCCTTGGTAGGATTAGTTCTCTCCTAGATTTTTTGTGAACCATTCCGGATGTAGTGGCGACGTTTGCTTCCTTTAGGTGGTGGTATCACATCGGGCATGATGTGGAATCCTTTTCATAGGAGTATCCATGTGGAGTGTTCCACCTGTAATTGATCAGTAACAATAGTACACTAGTGGTGTTTGAATGGTGTACTCTTCAACTATTAGTCCTTCTCCTTCCATGTTTTCTCCAACTGGTTTCTTATCTTCGATGATTCCTTTATCTTCTTTAGATTCCTCCCCTTCAATGGGTTCTTTATATGGTTTGTCCTTAGATGGATCCTTGTCATCTTTGGAAGATAGGAGAGAGAGAAGTTTCGGGACTACTGAACGATCGATTGGGAGCTATGAGTTTCTCTGTTACGAAGGTAACGACGCTATTGGTTCTTTGTTCTTCTTCGGATTTAGATAAATCATGAAAATCTAGGATAACTGATTTTAAGTGTTTTATGATTTTCATAATGTATGTGTTATAAGGATTCTAATGTACTGGCTATCTGCAGCAAATATTAAGAACATCCTTCAATCTCTAAAACTCTCAACCATTGTAGTTTTTCAAACTCGTTGCTCAAGGTTGGTTGTGCACCGACATGACCATAAATAACATAGGCGTGCATTCCAGGTTTAGTTATGGTATGACTTATGTACGATACTAACCTTAGTTGAGACGTTTGACCTAAAGGGTTGAGTAGGTAGCTTTATTTGAAAGTATGTTTGAATTTTTATTAAGTGTTTTCATCGCGGGTCAGAGTATATATATATATATATATATATATATATATATATATATATATATATATATATATATATATATATATATATATATATAACTCTTACATATTATTGTTGGTGAGGTTTGTAATATTTATTAAATTTTGATTTGTACTCCAAGACTACCAAGCACGGATGAGGGCCAGACAAGAAACACCGGAGGGTAGGACGATTTTAGAAATTAAGTTGTTCTGAAATCCAACAACCCAAGCGGCCCTTCAAAACCAGTTACCTCTCCCGTGAGTAGTCGAGAAGTAGTGGATTTATAAATAATAATTTTATTAGGAGCCTGTAGTTATAGCTTTATTTCCTCTTTCAAGGATATGAGTTCTCTATAGACAATTTAGCTCTGATAACAACCTGTCACACCCTCGACCGAGGTGGCGGAACATGCTGGGTTATGAGACGTAGTTCATGAATCACAAGAAAATTGAATATACATCACAAGTTACAACAATAACAACACATAAGTTATATTCCACTTTAAGGTTCGAATACATGGTTGATACAAATAATAATAATAAGTTCATGATTTTTCCTTAACAGATAGGCCGATATAACAAAAACTGGATAAAATTAGGTCGCCCGAAATCCATGAACATTTATTCCGCTAAAGGTTGGTTCAATGATCTCCTGAGAATACATGTAGTTTGAGGGTCAACATAAGGGTTGATGAGAGTTTCTATTTTTATGCTAACCGCAGTAATCATACTTTTCAAAAGTCTGAAAAGTATTTCCCTTATAGTTAAACTCATGTTTGATAAAGAGATAAATCATAAGTAAATCCATACTTGAAATATTTGACCAAGAGATAAATCATAAGTAATTACATATTTAAAATGCTTGATAAAGAGATAAATTATAAGTAAATCCATACTTGAAATGTTTGACCAAGAGATAAATCATAAGTAATTTCATACTTAAAATGTTTGATAAAGAGATAAATCATAAGTAAGTCCATACTTCAAATTTTTGATTAAGAGATAAATCATAAGTAAATCCGTACTAAAAATGTTTGATAAAGAGAGAAACCGAATTCATGGTTTCTAGATAAATGATCCAGTTAATGTTTATAGTGAGTCCTATAACCGAGTTATGTGACTAGATATAACCCCTTACGATGCTTCATTAGACGTCGTGGATAAATGACAAAAGATAATTATTATCTACTTCGATTGTTCTGTCGAGGTTGTAGCTAGCAACCACAAATGGGGTTGTCAACCCATATATATATATATATATATATATATATATATATATATATATATATATATATATATATATATATATATATCGCTCCAAGGATTAACAGTTATAGACGAATGGATATACTAAGTGGTTAAACTTAGGTAATAAATAGTGCCTCACTATAAAAGCCATTAACTAATGTATACGATATAGTTGTTCTATAAAAGTCGAGTAAGTTCGCTATATTTGTAAAAGTGTATATTACTCTCTTAAATAGATAGTAAGTTTCTCAAGTGAATGAATGAATTCCAAGATATAAGTGTTATAATTTATACATATCTATTTAACATATGTACAAATCTATGTATGATATACGTAAAATAATGCAAAGTTGATAAACATTCGTAACACATATTTTTTTATACGCATTACGTCGTAAAATCAGAAAATTCTTATGATTTATAATTTATGACATGCATCATTTGAGTTATCTTTTCAAGTTATAACATGTTTTAAACCACTGTGACATGCGTATGTCATGATAAAAACTATTCATGATATATTATTTTGACAAAATGTCGATTTAAGCTAAATATCAGTTCAACATGCGTTTTTCATAATCGATATACGTTTTTCATATGTATTATTCCCTAAAATAATAAAAATGTTAAAAAGTGGCCGTAAGGACTCACATTTGTACGTGGTGTGAAACTTGTCGTGAGAACCCACTACAAACCATCGGGTCTATCTATGTTACTTAATAAAACCAAAGGGTAGTTTTGGTATTAATTACTAAGTATGGGGTGGTTTTGCTAAAATAATTAATTATAAGGATTGTTTTTGTTAAACATAACCAAAGGAATGGCTAAAGTAATTATTTTAAACCATAGTTTGGGAAAAGGGACTTAATCTGTGAAACATTTGCAAAGAGGGGGTTAAACTGTTTATTTTAATTCCAAGTTTGAAAGGAAGAACTAATGTGAAAATGAAACAACTAGTTGATTTTAAATAAAATTAAGGGTTGTGCTATAAGTACCTCTTAACTACATTTACTCCGATCAAATCAAAATTTTGAAATTTCATTTGACATCATTTTTTTCTTTTATTTCTCCTTTTTTTGTTATTTTAATTCTTTTATTATTATTATTATTATTATTATTATTATTATTATTATATTTTATTATTATTACTATTATTATTGTTGTTGTTATAAATTTCGCACAAAATTTTAACATTCGGACGACATTATAAATTCGAACGGTTTTATAAAATCGATTTTTAAATATTTTTACACTTAAATATTAATATTATTATTGTTATTATTATTATAAATTTCGAACAACATTTTATAAATCGTACATTATAAATTCGAACAACTATATAAATGGAAACATTGTATAGTGTTCGACTAAATATTTTCAATTCGCATAACGCACTATGCAATTGTAATATCGTACCAATTAATATCCGTAATTAATAGGGACACACTTTGCTTTTGTTCCGATTTTATATAGTCGTTCGAATTTATAATGTCCGATTTACAAAATGTTGTTTGAAATTTATAATAATAATAACAATGATAATATTAATATTAAAATATAAAAAAATATTTAAAAACCGATTTTATACAGCAGTTCGAATTTATAATGTCGTCTGAATGTTAAAATTTTGTGCGAAGTTTATAACAATATTAATAATAATAATAATATTAAAATATAGTAGTAGTAATAATAATAATAATAATAATAATAATAATAATAATAATAATAATAATAATAATAATAATAATAAAATTAAAAAAGAATTAAAAAAAAATAACAATAACAATAAAAACAACAACAAAAGATAAAAAATCAAATCAGGGGGTGAGATTGGAAAAGGAGGGGGTACTTATAGAAAACCCCTAAAATTAAATCAAGTTTGAACAGTACTGTCCCCCTCCTGACTTCGTTTACAGGTCAGTATTATGGGAGACAAGACGCATTAGTTCCTTCGATCTCGGCTGACTTACGAACAAGGGAATTAATCGACTAAAAAACAAAAGTCGTGTTGACCGATTTACTCACAGTGGTAGAAAAATGGTGGTGGTCGGATTTTCAACAGCGGTGGCAGCAATAGAGTGGGTCAGCGATGGTAGGAGGGTGTCAGTGGTGGAAGCGGTGGCTCTGACTGCCTCGTCGCTCTTCTGTCCGGCAGAACGCGGTGGGAGGAAATGAAAGGGAAAGCAACAACGATGTTGGGATGTTTGGTGGTGGTGGGTTAAGACACGGGGAGGCGGAGGGGCTACCACAGTCGGTTGTGGTGGCTCTCTTCGCCGGAGAAGTGAGAAACGAGAGAGATTGTCGAGGAAAGGTGGCAGTGGGTGTCGTCTGACAGCTTATTCCGATCAGTAGCAAGAGAGAGAACCACGATGGTTCTCGGTGGTTACAAAAGCAGCAACACCACCCTTGGTGGTGGTGGTGTTTCTTGGTAGTAAAGGAAAGGAAGATAACAAGCAGCTAAAATCAGTGAGTGGTTGGGGTGTTGTAGTTAACGAACACAGGAGAAGGAACGAAGGTGGTGGTGCCTATTCACGGTGGTAACATAGAGAAGAGAGGGAGAGAAAGATTGTTAGAGAGAAGGAGAACCGTATGGGGATTAAATAAAAAAAAGGAACTATAGGTGTTGACTTTTCATGGGTCAAAGTGATGTTGACCTGTCATCAAGGTCCAAAGAAAGGGATGACCCTTTCTTATAAGCATGCATGCAAGCATGTCCTTTGTGTCCCCTTTAATTTATCCCACACACAAGGTTCCTTGATTTACTAGATGTTGGTTTAGGAGCTCGTAAAAATTATTTCGAAAGTTCCTGGAAAATGTCACGGTCATGGTGATTTCAAATATTCAAACGGAATTCAAATTCGATATATGGATCTCCATGAAACGACATTCGAAGTTTCGCTTCAACCGAGTTCCGATTCGTTAGTATTTGTGAATCTGATTTTGGTCCGGGCTAAAATTATTGCAATAGTAAAATCAAATAGTAGACCAAAACCTAAATTCGGAAACATGTTCAAAATTTATTTATGAGATGTGTAGCTACCTCAAACTGAGTTGTGTAGTGTCCGGTATCGGATAAAATCAGGTATATGTCTGTTTAAAAGCTTATGACATGCACAACTTTCTCATACGATCTCTATTTTGGACGTTCTTTATATCCACGGAATCCTAAGAACATGTTCTATCCAATTTTATCATCCATGGCCCCCATGTAGGTCAAATGAGAAAATTTGATTTTTAGGGCATCAGAACTCACCGATTTTTTAACAGTTTCCTGTTTGATGATGATGTTCAACTTTTTTAGCGTTTTGAGGTATCCCGAAAGCACTTATGAGTAACATGATCTCATTTGTACTTAAAATCACCAAGGTACTATGTTGTAGGTCCTATTATAGTGTGGTTCGCAGTAAATTGACTGTCTTTAGACCTGAATTTCGGGATGTCACATTTTGCAGGAAAGTGGTTTTAACAGCTAAATATTGCTAAAAGTAGCATAACAATATATGATGCGGTTCATGTTAACGGGTGTGGACAAGAAAGGGAGAGAAGATATGATGCTTAAATAAGCTTGCATGTCTGTTACCATATGGTTAGTTTGTACTTTTGTTGGTTTTGCTTTGCACCGGAAGAAAAAGGGAGTACCATAAAATATTGTTTGTTTCCATCTAGTTATATAATGAATCTACAGTTTTGGATTAAGGTTGAATTTTTTTTGTAATATGCAGATGTATTCATTAGAAGGTTATAGTACCTAAGGCGACATCTTTTTCTTGAATGTTTTTATGTTTAGTTCTTAAATATATGATATTATGAATGTCTCAATGACTTTTAATGTGTTAAATGTTAAGTGTTTTTCATGTTTTACCATCAATGTCATATTATGATATTATGAACGTATTTTCAGGAAGTTATAGATGGAGGAAGCTACAAAGAATCAAAATAAGAGATTAATAGATTAACTGAATCCGGTCATAGATGCACTATGGATGGGTTTGATAAGAAGAAAACACGTCCAATTGTTGATGTACAGTAGTAACCTAAAAACATGATGGGTAATATGCCCCTTTGGCTTAAGTATAAGTCTGATGTGCACATTATGCTGAAATATGTTATGTTTTTCTCCCACCCAATTGTTGATGTGCAGATTATGCAAAAAAATGTGATGTGCAATCCCTATGCAACAGTCAGGGGGGCTTATGTAGATGTGTCTAATGTTGATGTGCAGCGAAAATCAAAAATTCTGTCACACCTTCCCCAACCGCTAGTAGAAATGCCGAGTGCTGATGGTACATAGATTACCTAAATCACATAGCGCAAACCATAACTATCTATTAACAAAACCCATCTATATTCGAGATGATAGTCCTTACTTGTCTTGATCTTTACTCCATCCTAGGAACACATGCGATTTTTGAAAACGTCAACTTGATGTTGGTGAGTTCGTAGGTTTTGAGGTAAACGTATAATAAACTCTTTTGAAAACTTTCTAGAAATTTATGATTCTTAAATTCCTAGTTTCCTTTCTTTTATTTTACTACCTCTTATCTTATTATCTCTTTAGGACATTCTACTAATCCTCTCTTATTGTCTCTTATAGGATGCTTTACGAATCCTAACTTACTATCTTTTTAGGATTCTTTACCAATCCTAATTTACTATCTTTATAGGATATCTACTGATCCTATCTTATTATCTTTTAGGATATTTTATTAATCCTTATTTACTATCTTTTTGGATTTTTTACTAATCCTAATGTATTTTATCTACCACTCTAAGGCATCCCTCTGGGTAGTTGTATCTCTAAGGTGGTTGAAATGTATTACCATGAGCCCTCATAATCTACGTTGTTTGACTAGTGATTCCCCGCCACAATGCTTCATCGGACGTTGAATAGTGATTAATAAGAAAGTTATCATGTCGGGATTGTAGCTAGCAATCATAGGTGGGGGTGTCAATCCCCATATAGATCTATACATATCTTCATAACTCTCGCAAGATTAACAATTACAGGTTCGGGGTAGCCGGATTTAATCAGGCTAAGGATGAATATTAATAGCTCACTAACGCTTTAACCTTAGTTATTTTATCTTTTATCTTTCTTAGTGATTTCCTATAACTATCATAATATAAACCCCTTTAATTTTACATTTGATAATTATATCTTTTAGATCTCATAACTATCTAGTGTGTATATATATATATATATATATATATATATATATATATATATATATTGTTTGTCATACATATATACCCTAATTATGGTTAATTTAATAACAAGATATTTAGGCAGAGTAACGATTAGTTACAGTGCATATCCCTATATATTACCAACATTACTTCTAGGTACTATGTTATCCTAGGGGTTTGGCCATTATAACATCTAGGTATTATCTCCTCTCTTCCTAGACTATCAGGTATCATAACTTTTAGGCATAATATCATAGCTTACTACTAGGTATAGTATCTATAGCTACATTATCCTAAGGTTTTCAACTTTATAAAACAATTGATATTTATAGATATAAATATATTTTGATAAAGCAGTTTGATAAGCATGTACCCCCCCCCCCCCCGGCGCGTGCGCTCGGTAAAAAATTTAAAATATTGAAATTGGGGCCGTGAACTCACTCCAGTAGCGTAATCTGAAGCTTCTTGTCATTGAGAGGAATTTCAAAATAGCTTGAGAGATAGAGAGAAAGTTTTTGGGTGTGAGAAAAACAGAAAGTGGGCACCTTTATTTATAGTGCTGGTGCGCGGCGCACTTCACGTCCGACATGCACACGACTCGTGGCTCCATATAGAGTTTGTCACGTGTCACAGTTTTGATCGTCCACGTCTTCCTAATCTTGACGAATTTGGGTGTCAGACATACGTGTCGAGCATGGCGCGCACTTGGCCTGCACCTCTAAATCATTTATAAAAATCCATATATTCCTTATATTAATCTTGTTTCTTACCCTCTTTATATATTTGTGTAGCTCTCTACTAGTACTACAACTTTCCTTAAGGTTGTGTTGCCAAATTTTAACTTTTATTTTTAACCCATATTTTATATTTTTCAAAAAATTGTATCTCCTTCATACATACTCCATTTTATGACCTTTTTCCTTTCAAAGTCCTTATCTTTCGGAGTACTACGATTTTCCTATTAGTGACTTTAGCTGAAACTCAACCGATATTTTTATACCATTTTGACGTTAATAGCGTTATTAACGCAATTGATTTTCATCTTTTATAAATTCATAACTCCTCCAATCGGAGTCAGATTTTTACATCGATTATATACTTGAGATCACTTTATTGTGTACTTTCCAAATACACTAACCATTATTAAAAGTGGTATAACTTTTTGGTCACCTATTTTTGACCCTTTTTTTATTATCTAACCGATCATATTTTTCCTAAAATATGAAAGCTCTATTATCATCATTTGTTGATGTTAATCTTTAGTGATGATTGGTGATGGGAATTTTCCAATTGTCACATTTTCCCCTCTTTTAGGAATTTCATCCCGAAATTCGGACCTTATGGTAATCTTATCAGGGGAGACCGGTTTCTTAATCAGGAATCGATCCCCTTTTCCTGTTTATTGGGACAACTAAATTTCCTTTTTAGTTTCATACTTCTACTTCTTCAACCTTATCATTAGAATCTAATATTTTTCTTTTGAAATCTTATTTGATTTTATCCTTATTTTACACCAATAGAAAACCTAAACTTTGTATCTTACTATTGGTGTGGATTTCTGGAAGGATTTCTATCTTTATTTTCCTATTACTACTTGTACTCAAAATAGACCTTTATATATAATAATGATGAATACAACTTCAAGGGTTTCCAATCCCCTTGTTAAACATTACATAATCATTCCTATGAGATATTTTCCTAAACCTCTATATTTTAACACCTAGTATTTCCTTTTACTGGCCCGGTTGATTCTTACAAACATTTTCGATGTGCCCTGGTCTTCCACAGTTGTTACACCAAAACTCCTCACATTTTCCCAGATGATGAAGTCCACAATTATTGCACAAGGGGAGTCTTCCTAAGTATCGCCTTGGTGAAGTGGGTGATCTCTCATGAGGCTTCCTTTCCTCTCTTTCCTTCCACAAGGGTCGCCTAGATTTTCCCTTGGCGATTCCTTCCCACTACTTCTTAAGTTCTTTGAACTTCTTCTTACTCCTTCTTAAGTTCTGGAGCACATTTTCCTTGAGACTGAAGGCTAAATATTTAGCTTCCTCATAGGTATTGGGCTGGTGTGATTGTACCTCGACCCTGATATGGGGAACTAACCCTTGGAGATATGCATTGATCTTCTGGATTTTCGAGTTGACAAATTCAGGGCATATGGTGACTAGGTACTCAAAGCATACCATATAGAAAGCCATACCTGATTCCTTGGTGCTAAGATGACTGAATTCCTGCTCTGCTCATTCCACGTCTTTTCTAGAACAAAATTCCTTTATCATCTGCTTCTTTAACTCTTCCCAGGGGTTGCATAGGCTTTGTCTACACCCAAATCCTTCACCTGGATACTCCACAAGAGGAGAGCTCTTCCTATGAACTTGCATGTTGCAAACTTAACTCTATGTTCGCTAGCACACTTGCTCTCTATCTCTTTTGTCCAGTGGATCAAACTATCTAGTCCTCATTCTCCATAAAAAGATCTCAATTTACTGTTAATAAAATCCTAATATGTTCTTGTCATTTGGATACCTTCCTTATTGCTTCCCTCATCCTTATTAGCTCTGAGATTCCCTAATGCATTAGAGATTTGATGCTGAATCCTGGTTTGAATGGTAGTCGGGTCAATCAAGGTTAGCATCGTAGGGTTGTTATCCTGAAATGACAACAAGACGGTTACTTGTTGTTCCTAATGGGGTTAACACTACTTTTTCCGTTCGTATGGTATTATAGTTGCTTTCCTAGCAACCCGTCTCCTTATCGCTTGTTTAAATAAATACTTTACTTGTATGTTTTCTTTTATTGTTGTTTTCATTCCTGTTACGACATGCTATTGTTGCTTGCCTAGCAACAAATATGGAAATTTCTTATTATCTCAGGGAAATCTCTCTTCCTTGCCCACAGTCATCTAAATAGATTAAACTCCTAAAGGCTTTTAATATCTAGGGGATCAAAAGTTTTTGTCACAACTAGGAATTTTAATGATTTGTAAACATTAAACAAGGATAACATTGTAACTAAAACTTGAAAGCATGTATGATGCTTATTCAATGACAACAAAATTTCATCAAACACCCTGTACAAACACTCAAATAGTCAACGAAAGATTGAAACCCTAGAAATCCCGGTTTAAGTCCAATATGGACTAGGATTTCGTTATTGGGCCTAATGGACCAATAAGCTTCCAATTTGACTATTTTGGGCTTAGAACTCTTAAATGGGCTCCAATTGGACCCACTTTCATGAGACTTAACCTTTTTGGGCTTTATAAGTCTAAAATGGACTAGTTTATCTATAATGGGCCTTATTGGGCCATAACTAATCCAATTAGCTTAAATGGACTCATTCTCTTTTACAAAAATTGGGCCGTGATCTACTCTAAAGGCCCAATGGGCCGAAAACCATCAAATTAGGCCTCATATTATGGACTCAAGCATAAAAGGTCCAATCCATTCTCTTCCTTCTCTCTCTCTCGGCCCAAGTAGGAAAAAAAAGAAAAAAAAGAGCAAAGAAATGAATAAATGCCCATGACACCTCATTGTTGTTTAGGGGTTAATTATGGGATTATCCAACATACATCCAAGATAAATCTCATGTTCCCATGCATTTATCTCTCTCTTCTCCTTCTTCTTAATACTTGCGGCCGAGAATCAACACCCACACACAACACATTTCACACTGTCTCTAAGTAAAACATTTAAGAACATCCCTTCCCTCTCATCAAGACTTTTCGAGAATTAGAAGCATTTCAAGGAGATTCCATCCAAAAATCGCTTCAAGCTACACTCTAGTGGTAAGATCTTGCAAACATATTTCCTTTCTACACTCATTCACTCTTCTTACCACCTTAAATTCATGATCATACTCCTAGAAACATACTAAGTTCGAGATCCACCCAAGAAGGCTTACTAGGACCAAAACTCTTCCATTTCTTTCTTCAAAACCGACAACAACAAGCAAAGGTGAGTTCATACCCCTCTATTTTCGGTTTTCACATGTTTTATAGGGGAGAATACAAGTAAAAATGTGTAGATCTATGTGTATTTGTATGTTATGTGTGATTTCTTGTGTTTATGTGGTAAATATGTGCCAAAAATGAAAGATATTTCGAGATCTATAGTTCAAGAAGGAAAAATATGTGATCTAGTATGTATTACACTTAACAAGTTAAGAAAAACTACCATATAAGGTTTATAATAAGTATGTTACAACATAAAGCTCATTATTAGACTATTTTTGTCAAATAAACAAAAGTTGGGGAAAAAGTTATCATTTACGGTTTTTACAAGGCTCAAAAGTTCAAAACAGTTAAAATAGAAGTTTTTATGAACATTATGCTTTTCAAAGGACTAAAAACGTAAATTGTAGCCTATTGGGCTAAATTTTTGGGCTTTTCGACCCATAGGTCCAAATTTGCGAAAATATGGTTTTAAGGGGCTGAAATGGTGAATTTCTCAAAACAGTGGATAGAAAAGTAAATAAATCTATTTCAGGGGTTAAAATGACCTTATTTGCCAAAAAGGATTAAAAATGTAAAGTTTTTGGATTTTGGGTAAAAAGTGTAAAAATTGCAAAAAGTGTGGATTTAAATGCAAATCTTTTAACTAAGGGGCTGAAACTGTCCAAAATAAAACGTTGGGCTTAAAACATTATTTAATTAAGTATTTAGGCCAAAAATGTCAAGAAAAAGAGTTCAAGGACCTAATATGTCATTTTTCATAAAAAGGGCTAAAAAGCGCCAACTTTACCAAAATAAGGGATGAATAGGTCAAACTAATATTTTTGGTCAATTATGTTAATAATAAAATAATTGGGTCAAAGTATACAAAACTTTATAACTTATGGGTTTTAAATAGAAAAATAACTATTTTTATAAATCTATGAATCGTTATAAAACAAATTCGTGATTTTTACGACATATCGATTAAACAACTTCGCAACCAAATACTACACAAAACAAGTAAACATTATAACGGTTGGGCTTGAGAGATTCTAATCATGCTTATTGGGCCTTCGTGACCCATTAACATGACTTTTGGGCCCAACATAAATAATACATGTTATTGAGTCTCCTGTGACCCAATTACATGCTTAAGGGACCCTCAATGGTTTTTACATGCTATTGGGCCTCAGTGGCCCATTAGCATTACTAGTAAGGTCCAAATAAATCATATGCGAAATGGGCCAACGCGCCTTTCGTATACTCGACAGCCTTAAATAACATACAAAGTTAGTAGGGCCTAGTAGTCCTCTTCTCCTCGTCTGTTAGGCTTACCTTCACTTCAAGTAAACTGAAATCAGGTCATTAATCAAGGTTAATCAAATTCATGTGGATTAAGTGAGTAATAACGGGTGACACCAATAAGTGTCGGTCGTAGTCTGTAGTTGTAATCAAAGTCTCCTGGAGGGAGAGCGAGAGTTTGTGTATAGATCTATACGGGGGTGACTCCCCCACACCTAAGCTGTTCGCTACAGTTAGACTCGGCCAGTCTAGGGTGACAAAATCTTAAGATCAATTTCGGTGTTCATTAGAATACCAAGACAGACGAACTAGTCATTATCATGCATGGTTATAACGACTCACGTAGAAATCCGATATCATTTAAGAAATCAAGGGAAATCATATTCATTCGATGTGACGATACAATAATACAAAGCAATCATAACTTTTATCGGAAAACATCGGGTTTTCCCGGGAAACCAATCTTACTCATTCGTACTTTCAAAAACTCTAATGCAAAACTTCTCATTTGTACACGTTTTGAAATCATTCATGCATATACTTACAGGATCGTCACACACATTTTCATGACAAGTTTTATTACAGAAAATATCAGATTTTCTGGGTTTTACGAACGATATAAACTATTTTACATCAAACACACTTATGAACTCACCAACATTATATATGTTGACCGTTTTCAAAATAACTTGTATTCTCAGGTAATCGTTACAACGAGGAAGCATCCAGTGTGTTGAAAGTTTCTTTTGTAGTTGCTAATCACCAAACACTTTATATTTTGGGATCATGTAATGTAAAACATGTACTTGATGTAAACAATGCCAGTTGTACTATGTAATGTTTGGTGATGAATGTGTTATGTTTCATGTATATTCATTGTGATGATATTTCAATTTAAGTCACGCCAGCCCTCGGACGTTTCCGCCGTCTGGTTCGGGGGTGTGACAGGTTGGTATCAGAGCTCTGTTTATAGTGAACTAGCATATCTAACCACACATTGATATGCAACTATAAACCCAAAGAGGGACTAAATAACTCTGAACAAAACAAATAAAATATACTAATAAACACTCTTATTTGTGCGACTTAGAAAAATGAACATAATAACAAATCAAATAAGATGATTGGGACAACCTGACATCCCGGTTAAGCCAGGACTGTTCACAGTTGTATTAGGAATGAATGTAGCCTGATCAACTACATTTCTTCGTGGTACAACTATCACATGCCCTGGAACGATGGCGATGATCAGTAAACCTAAGGCATACCCTCTTGTTAAACAGGAGGAGAACATCAACCCAATTTATAACAACTAAGAATATCTTAGGATTAATAATGATTTATTGATATACCCTCTCGCAGACAGTATGGTCGGCTTCCATCATCCTGTAGATCCGTATTTCCCTAACCAGGGGAATAACGGATGGCTGGAAGAGGAACGTGAAGAAGACCCCGAAGAGGCGTCTGAAGAGGAACCTGAAGCGGAAGTCGAGGGAGGACCTGCTGAGCCAGTGGTAGATTTGGAAGAAGAAGAAGCCGAAGAAGACCCCGAAGGGGAGTCCGAGGAAGAACCCGGTGATGACGACGATGGTGATTCGGACGCGGAGTCCGAAGTCATCAACCCACCTTACCCGATTAGGGTGCCCGCTCATCGGATGGGCCCAAATGGCCCCACGCCTCCATGGGGCGTGGATATTTGGAGATGGAGCAGGCAGCAGGGGCAGCGACCCCCATATGGGATGGCCAGGGAATTTTATGATCTGAGAGACGGAGGGCCAGCTGACCGGGCACTCCCTGTCAAGGTGAGGCGGTTACGAAACACTGGCGACCTAGCCTAGGACACGACCGAGCAACTGAATCATATGCGAGCCGCAGTGGCCAGAGCAGAACGAGAAACTCAAGAAGTAATCCATAACTTTCATGTACGTCAAGCGATTTGGGAGGATCGACTACGAGCCACAGAACGACAGGTGGCGCGTCTTCAGGGCGCATCCACATCATCAGCCCCACCACCCGACGCATCTCAGAGCACTTCGGATCAGTAGACCCCCTACTAGTGCTATGTTCTCTTAGGCTTACCATGTTATGTACTATCGACGCTATGTTTAAGTGATTACACTACTCATAGAGTCGTTATGCTGCCGAATTCTATGTGTGCTCTCTCGAGCAAATTTTCATGTATCAAAGTGCGGATAATATTAGTGCAAAATATAATGTCTTTATTTGTGATGTTGTTATCTGTTATGTTTTTTATGTTCTTATTGCTTAGTGTAAATTATCGAAACACTTAGATGCGCAAACCGATTCACAAAATTCCCAACTTAAAAACAATACATACTCAACATCTTCCTGTTCCGTAACAACAAGATGCCTCAAAGGCCAAACCGCGGAAATAACCAACCACCGACACCACCGGAAGTCAACTCAGCTGCGTTTCAAGCAGCTATATCTGATGCAGTCACAGCAGCCATGGCGCAAATCCACCAAGGGAACAATGACGGAGGAAACAGGCAGGGAGCTGGAAGTTCAAACAACGGAATAAATCAAGGACCTACCAAGACCTGCTCTTAAAGAGACTTTACCAACGCCAAGCCACAAACCTTTAATGGAACGGGAGGTGTCATAGCCCTAAATAGGTGGATTGAGAAAATCGAATCTGTCTTTGAAATTTGCGGGTGTCCAGATGGGTGCAAGGTCAAGTTCGCAACATGTACCTTTGTCGATCAAGCTTTTTCCTGGTGGAACGGTCACATCGAAGCTATGACCCTTCCAGTGGCAAACGCGATCCCCTAGGAAGAACTGAAGGAAATGATGTTGGCAGAGTACTGCCCTAGAGGCGAGATACAAAAGATGGAACAAGAATTGTGGAACTTGACAGTTCAAAACTCTAATATCGACGCATACATATCCAGGTTTAGCGAGCTATCCCTTCTGTGTCCAGGTATGATCACCTCGGAAGGGAAAAAGATTGAGAGGTTTATCTGGGGATTGACTGCACCTATCCAAGGGAATGTCATTGCGGCAAACCCTGAGACGTTTGATAGCGCCAAAATATTGGCCAAGAAACTATATGATCATGGCAGCAAGAAGAGTGTTAAGATTGTGGAAGCGGATGTTAAGAAGGAAGAAGAGAGTAAGAAAGGGAAGAACAACAAGAGAAGAGGTAAACAGAACTCAGAATCATCCAAGAAGCAACAGACAGTGACTGTTCATGCAGCAACCCAGGCTACCACAACACCACATGCTCCAGCCTAATGCACGTCGAATACTCCGAAACAGTACACAAGGAATCTTCCCAAGTGTAATAAATGTAACTACCATCACCACGAGGAATGCAGAGAGATGATGTGCACAAGATGCAACCGGAAGGGTCATACAGCAAAGTATTGTAGGACCCAGTTTCCACAAAACCATATGACCAATAACAACAACAACAACAACA
Organism: Lactuca virosa; assembly: GCF_052849685.1. Lineage (NCBI taxonomy): Eukaryota > Viridiplantae > Streptophyta > Magnoliopsida > Asterales > Asteraceae > Lactuca > Lactuca virosa. The sequence continues at coordinate 260,475,299 of NC_136434.1, forward strand.
ACACAAAGGATGGAGACAGTTATACCTGTTATGGGTGTGGGAAGACCGGACATTTCAGGCGGAATTGTCCCAATGCAAGCACCCAGGCGACAGGAGCAGCAGGAAGAGTGCTGACTGTGGGACAAGGAGAAGCGGTTCAGGATCCCGCTGTCGTCACCGGTACGTTTCTCCTTAACCACTCATATGCATGCATTCTGTTTGATACCGGGGCAGAGCGAAGCTTTGTGAGTCATAAATTCAAACACTTGCTAAAACAACAACCCCAAAAGCTTAATGAAACCTTTACGGTGGAAATGGCTAATGGGAAAACAGAATCAGCTGGGGAAATCTATGTAGGATGTACCCTAACTTTAAATCAACATGCCTTTCAAATAAACTTGATGCCTGTAACTATTAGGAGTTTTGATGTGATTGTCGGCATGGATTGGTTGAGCCCCCATCATGCCGAAATTATGTGTTGCGAGAAGGTCGTTCGCCTTCGTCTCCCTAACCATGAAACCCTAATTATATACGGAGATAAACCCAGTACGAACCTTCGTCTTATCTCGTGCATTAAGGCACAGAAGTATCTACAAAAGAAGGACTTGGCGTTTCTGGCACACATAGTGGATAAGTCCAAGGAAGAGGTCAATATTCGAGACATCCCAGTGGCTTGCGACTTCCCGGATGTCTTTCCTGAAGATCTTCTAGGGATACCCCCAGAAAGACAAGTTGAGTTCCGAATTGACCTGGTGTCGGGAGCTACGCCCATTGCCAAATCACCCTATAGGTTGGCTCCTGCGGAGATGCAAGAACTGTCAAGCCAACTTAGCGAACTCTTGAGCAAAGGATTCATCCGACATAGCTTCTCACCCTGGGGAGCTCCGGTCCTCTTTGTTAAGAAAAAGGACGGATCCTTTAGGATGTGTATCGATTACAGAGAACTGAACAAGCTCACTATAAAAAATCGCTACCCACTTCCGCGAATCGACGATCTATTCGACCAGCTCCAAGGAGCAAGTTACTTCTCTAAGATAGATCTGCGATCCGGATATCACCAACTCAAGGTCCGGGAAGAGGATGTCCCCAAAACCGCTTTTCGAACTCACTATGGACATTACGAATTTGTTGTAATGCCCTTCGGTTTAATGAATGCCCCTGCCGCATTCATGGACCTGATGAATCGAGTCTGCCGACCATTCCTCGACAACTTTGTCATCGTTTTCATCGACGATATCCTGGTCTATTCTCGAAGCGAAGAGGAGCATAGTCGACATCTCCGACAAATCTTGGAAACCCTACGAAACGAAAAGTTATACGCAAAACTCTCTAAGTGTGAGTTCTGGCTCCGTAGCGTGAACTTTTTAGGTCATGTTGTCAGCCAAGAAGGGATACATGTGGACCCTTCTAAGATCAAAGCCATTAAAGGATGGGCAGTCCCAACGACACCCACAGAGATTCGTCAATTTTTAGGTCTCGCAGGCTATTACAGAAGATTCATTCAGAACTTCTCCAGAACAGCCAAGCCACTTACCCTGCTTACACAGAAGGGCGTACCATTTGAATGGACAGAAAAGCAGGAGGTTGCCTTCCGAACTCTGAAGCGAGCTCTCTGTAGTGCACCAGTACTATCCTTACCAGAGGGAACTGAGGACTTCGTAGTTTACTGTGATGCTTCGAATCAGGGTTTAGGCTGTGTACTCATGCAGCGTGGAAAGGTGATAACTTATGCATCCCGACAACTAAAGACACATGAGGTGAATTATACCACCCATGATCTCGAATTAGGAGTCGTGGTCTTTGCTTTGAAGATCTGGAGGCACTACCTTTATGGTACGAAGTGCACTATTTTCACTGACCACAAGAGTCTCCAACACATTTTAAATCAAAAGGAGTTAAACATGAGGCAGCGAAGATGGGTTGAGCTACTAAACGATTATGAGTGTGAAATCAAGTACCACCCAGGCAAGGCTAACGTGGTAGCTGATGCCTTGAGTCGGAAAGAATACTCAAATCGTCGTGTGAAAACTCTTTCAATAACCATTCAATCCCATCTGTCCTCGCAAATCAAAGCAGCCCAGTCCGATGCCATGAAGACAGAAAACAGAACAAGCGAAGCGTTACGTGGAATGGAAAAGAACTTCGAAGTCAAAGAGGACGGAACATATTATTTCATGAACCGAATTTGGGTCCCTAAACTTGGGGGATTCAGAGAAGAAGTCATGAATGAGGCTCATAAGACACGATACTCCATCCACCCGGGATCTAGATAAGATGTACCTGGATATTAAGCAATATTATTGGTGGCCTAACATGAAGGCAGAGATTGCCACTTACGTTAGCAAGTGCCTCACTTGTGCTAAAGTGAAGGTAGAGTATCAAAAACCCTCGGGACTATTACAACAGCCGGTAATACCCGAGTGGAAATGGGAAAGGATTACCATGGACTTTGTGACCAAATTACCCAAGACAAATGATGGAATGGATGCCATATGGGTAATAGTCGATATGTTGACAAAATTCGCCCATTTCCTGCCAATAAAGGAGACATACAAGATGGAGCGATTAACTAGAATCTACATCAAGGATATTGTGAGACTCCATGGAGTGCCAATATCTATCAATTCAAATCGGGATAGTAGATTCACTTCACGCTTTTGGCAATCACTTCAAAAAGCTATGGGAACACAACTCGACATGATCACTGCTTACCACCCATAGACGGATGGTCAAAGTGAGCGAACCATTCAAACGCTTGAGGACATGCTTCGAGCATGTGTGATGGACTTTGTAAGGTCTTGGGATACCCACTTACCTTTAATTGAGTTTTCGTACAACAACAGTTATCACACAAGCATCAAAGTTGCTCCTTTCGAAGCATTATATGGTCGTAAATGTAGATCACCGTTGTGTTGGGCTGAGGTAGGCGACACTCAGCTAGCAAGAGGAAAGACACCAAACAATGCATTAACAGGACCAGAAATCATACGCGAAACGACAGAGAAGATAGTTCAAATCAGAGCTCGACTTAAGCATCACGAGACCGACAGAAGAGCTACGCTGATAAACGACGAAAGCCCTTGGAGTTTCAAGTCGGGGATCGGGTGTTACTAAAGGTCTCTCCCTGGAAAGGGGTGATCCGTTTCGGGAAACGGGGAAAACTAAACCCACAGTACATTGGACCATTCGAGATCCTTGCCGGAATTGGTCCAGTGGCATATAGACTGCAGCTACCTACCGATGTATTTACATATGAAAAAATGTATTCACATGTAAATCATTAGTATAATTTGACATATGATTCACATGTAAATGACAAGTGAATCACATGTAAATCACATGTGATTCACATATGAATTACATGTGATTCACATGTAAATTACAAGTGAATTACTTGTGAATTTACATGTAAATCACATGTAATTCACATGTAATTCACATATGAAATACATGTAATTCACATATATTTCACTTTGTAATTCACATGTAAATCACAAATGTATTTACATATGAAAAAATGTATTCACATGTAAATCATTAGTAAATCACATGTAATTCAGATATGAATCACATGTAATTCATATGTAAATCACATGAATTTTTGTGAGTGTTCTTGAATTTATCAATTGTTTTTTTTTAATTTTCTTGTAGATTTGGAAGGAAATTGTGGTGAATATTTGAAGAATTGAAAAATGATAAATTGAAGAAAATATGGAAATATTGATGTGAAGATATGAAAATGCTTTGAAATTTTGTAGCATTTTTTTATTTTTTATAGAAAAAACAAAAATATGAATATATTCATTTGTACCTAAAATGTGAATGTGCAAATTGGAAGATTTGTTTTTTTTTTTATTTATTTTTTTTTTTTTTGGAAATGAATATAATTTGATGTAATATGGATGCATAAATTGGAATATTTAGTAAATTTGATGTAATATGGATGCATAAATACATGTTTTTTATGTAATAGAATGAGTAAAATATTCGTTAATAAATGGATGTTTTTTACATAAGATGATGATAACACAATGTATATTAGCAAAACTTGCATAATTTACCAAAAGTTCTTAAACTTAGTCATTATAGTGTTTTACAAATATTATTGTGAATATTTGTTTGTTTGTTTGTTTACAGATTTTATGCAAACTGGAATTGAGGAGTTGAGCGTATGACATATGATGTGAAGAAAGGAAGTAGTAGTAGTAGTAGTAGTAAAAGTTTTTTAAGTTTGTTTTTACGGTTGTGTGAGTGCTGCTGACATTGTAATGGTAGTGTGCAGAATGATGTTGGAAATTGTTTTTATGTAAAACCAAACCCAACAAATGTTTTTCTTGTTGATGTTATTGTGATGTTTAGCTGTTGTTTACCTTTATCCTTTTGTAAATGCATAACCATTGTATGTTAATGATCTATTTACTAATGTTTCCAAAATGATTAAAGGCGATCTTCATGTTTCATTTCAGTTGTTAGCAATTTCTTAATATTGATTTCTATTAACAATCTGGCAGTTTGTTAATATGTATTTTGATTATTGAAATCATTATATGAGAAATTTGACTAAGGTTTCATAAACATTAGGAGAAAAGCTTGTGAGGTGTTTCAGAGAGAAGATTGTCTAAATGAGATTATATAGGTATGTTGGTGGTTTTATTATATTATATATGTTTTATTAGATGAGAATTATATATGTATATGAACATTTGATGGTGGTAGTTTGGTGGTTAAATAAGATGTAATTCACATATGAATTACATGTGATTCACATGTAAATGACAAGTGAATCACATGTAAATCACAAGTGAATCACATGTGATTCACATGTAAATCACATGTGATTCACATGTAAATTACAAGTGAATTACTTGTGAATTTACATGTATATCACATGTAATTCACATGTAAATCACATACAATTCACATATGAATTACATGTAATTCACATATATTTCACTTTGTAATTCACATGTAAATCACAAATGTATTTACATATGAAAAAATGTATTCACATGTAAATCATTAGTATAATTTGACATATGATTCACATGTAAATGACAAGTGAATCACATGTAAATCACATGCGATTCATATATGAATTACATGTGATTCACATGTAAATTACAAGTGAATTACTTGTGAATTTACATGTAAATCACATGTAATTCACATGTAAATCACATGTAATTCACATATGAATTACATGTAATTCACATATATTTCACTTTGTAATTCACATGTAAATCACAAATGTATTTACATATGAAAAAATGTATTCACATGTAAATCATTAGTAAATCACATGTAATTCAGATATGAATCACATGTAATTCATATGTAAATCACATGAATTTTTGTGAGTGTTTTTGAATTGATCAATTGTTTTTTTTTAATTTTATTGTAGATTTGGAAGGAAATTGTGGTGAATATTTGAAGAGTTGAAAAATGATAAATTAAAGAAAATAGGGAATTATTGATGTGAAGATATGAAAATGCTTTGAAATTTTGTAGCATTTTTTTTATTTTTTATACAAAAAATAAAAATATGAATATATTCATTTGTACCTAAAATGTGAATGTGCAAATTGGAAGATTTGTTTTTTTTCACAATAAGTACAAAATCTTGAATTCTTCCAAGCATTTTCCATTGCTATTTCTCTCTGACTCTTAACTCTCTTTCCTGTTGCCCATCCTTTGTATGTAATATCTTTTGGATTCTTTATTTTAGGTACATCTGGCTTTGATACTCCAATCATTGAATCCAACTTTTCCTTTTTTGTACGATTATCTTTCTTTGGTAGATTCATTGCTTCAGCATCATGTCCAATAACATTGATACATTGTGTGACTATAGAATATGCATCTTGTATCATTCTTTCACATCCATTAATATTGTCAGCAATACCATGACTTTTTATCAATTCCTCAGGTCTTATTATACTTTTCTGCCATCTTCTCAACATATACTTTGATGGTATATTTTTTACAAAATTTGATTTCATAACACATAGTATATGCCTGCATAAAATTCCATATTGTTCGAATACCAGGCAAGTACATTTATACGTTTCTTCATTTGGAAATACCTTAACCTGGAAAATATTTATACAAGACACATGTTAATTATATTGTTTTTCATTTAAATTTATACTATTTCATAAATTAATCAAATAAGATTTTTCATTTTAATAACAACTGAATTAATTGTTCATCAAATTAAATTCAGATTTTAATCACAGGTAATTCACATATTATTTACATGTGATTCACATGTAAATCACATCTGTTTTTTGTATGATTTACATATGATTTACATGTGATTCACATGTAAATCATATGAATTAGATGTGATTCATATGTAATTTACATATAATTCACATATGAATCACATGTGATTCACATATAAATAACATGTAATTAACATGTGATTTACATGTGATTTATATGTAATTGACAAGTAAATCATATGTGATTCACATATGAATAAATTGTATATATCAGATTAAATAACATGTAATTCGCATATGAATTTCATTCATAAATAAAGTTATTTAATAACATCCATACCTGGTATTGAAATTGCTTTCTATTGTGACTTTTGAAAATATATGAATTTTTGTTGAAGAACACACTTATGTTTTGTATATCTTCATCCATTATTTGCTCAATAATAAAGTATGTTTTATGATCTTGAACTCTCTCATATGGTGTGGCTGAGCATGTCCAGACAGAATCTTCTATCTCTTTTTGAAATAATTTAAATATATTATGTGTGTAGAACTTTGATGCTTGTACTTCAAATTGAAGATTTGTTTGAATTGGTGGGTTTTTATTTTTGGAATTAAAGTCGTTTGTTGATTGATGATTTCTTTGCTCATCCATTGCAGATTCAAATTTGCACATGAACATAATTAGATTTGAATCTTTTGACATGAATCTTTTGAAGAAGCTATTTACACTCTCTGATCTTGATGTTGTCCTCATCAGCCCTGACAGTGCAGTGTCTCTAAAATAAGCCGGAATCCAACTTGTTCGAATATTATACATCTCTTTCAGCCATTTGTTATCTTCTAGTTTATATCTTTTTATTAGATACTTCCACTTTTCTTCAAATATATCTGGATCAATACAAGAATTCCAAATTAGACCTTGCATTCTTTTTATAAAGTTAGTCTCATTTACTATTTTTGCTGAAACCTACAAAAAGAAAAGGTTACATGTAATATATAAATGGAAAACATGATATTTAATGTTCACATGTGAATGTTGTTTTAGTATTATAATAACATAGGTGATCAACTACACTTTTGGTGACAATACAGAGATGGTTTTAAAGTATGTTTTATTTTCATATTTTTGTCGCCTTTATACAACTTGATTTTCTTCCTTAATACATTTATCAAGTATGTAGTGATTCACATGTAAATAACAAGTGAATCACATATGAATCACATGTAAATCACATGTGATTCACATATGAATCATATGTAATTCACATGCAAATTACAAATGAATCACATATTAATCATATGTAAATAACAAATGAATAATTGGTCATATATCAAGTATGTAGTGAATCATTGGTCATAATAATTGGTCATACATGTCCGTATACATCTCTGTATACAGTTATGTAAACAGATCCCAAAAGTTCAATGCTTTCATCTGTGACTGAATAAATGGGACATTAAAAAAAGTTTTTAATCAAATTATAAGTCAAATTATAAATGAAAGCTTATTTAAACATTATAATACAATTTTACCTTATCTGTTAATTTCTTTCCAATGTGCCACATGCAAAGACGATGAGTTGATTCATTAAAAACGGTTTCTACAGCTTTAGCCATAGCTGAATCTTGATCAGTGACCACAACATTAGGTTGTCTACCAAAGCAATTGAGAAAGCATTTGAGGAGCCATGTATAGAATTCCGTTGTTTCTTTAGTTAGCAAACCAGCACCAATTGAGACACATCTTTTGTGGTTATCAATTGCAGTAAATGGAACAAAGATCATATTATATCTGAAAATCATTAAAATATTTAACATAAATACTAAATGCAAATATTTTAATATATAAATATTAAAGAAATTAAGTATTACTTACTTGTTTGTTTTGTATGTAGCATCGAATGATACCACATCATAGAATTCTTTGTAGTTTCTTTTTGCTATTGCATCTGCCCAAAACAGTGCCCTTAGCTCATTATCCTCCAACAAGTAATGAAAAGCGAAAGAAGGCACATTTTTACGTCGTAGTGTTAAAAGATTTATCAACATATTTGCATCACTATCTCCTATATAGCAGTTTAAGTCTCTTGAAAAATTTTTGTAGTCGATTTTCTTTGCACCTTGTTTACTGTAACCACCCTTTAAACTAGTAACCATGCTATGTGCTTTGCTTGCTCCTATATTTTATGTGCTTAACTGAGTTATAATTGTCTTGTCATAATGATCCAACTTTCTTTTCGACTTTGACATGTGCACTGTACTGTTTGTGTAGAGCTCATGGTTGTGTTTTTCAACAAATGTATTAATGAAAAACTGATCAGTATTTTTTATAAATTTGAAACATATCTTTGCTTCGCAAGACATCATTTGGCTTTGATGTTTTCTTTTTTGTTTGCCTTCTACTCCATTCAAAGTGTCAGCATTTTTCTTATCTGGTTCACCAGCCCTACTACATATCACATACTTGTATTGTAAAATATCATCAATCGTTCTACTTGATGCAAGTCTGCAATCAAATCCTGCTTTCTTTGCATATATTTGGTAAAACTGAATTCCATGATCTAATGTTTCAAACACCATATCTTTCTTTGGCAGGAATGATTCATCAACTCTTGGGATCCACTCAATTGTTTTTGTGCCACGAGGAGATTTTACTTCTATGCAGCTTAATTTATCTTCATCTTCTGATTCAAAATGTTTTGCTGCAAATTAAATAATATTAAATCAAATCATATATAGGAAAACATGTCATTTAAAATCAAAGTAATATTTTAGTTACAATCAAGATTATTATTAATAGAAACTTACCTTCTTCATTATCATTTGACTGGGATGTTGAAGAAATTTGCTCATCCTCTTCAATAATATCTTTGAAAAATGCATCTTCAACATGTATATCACCATTGTTTATGTTAAATTCACTAGATTCTTCATCAACATCACCTATTAAAATCATATATTTATTTATCATTAGTGTATGTAATTAAAATGAAAATTATGTTTGAATACAATTTGATTTACATAGAAACACATATTATTCATATGTGATTGGCATATGAAACAAATATGATTCACATGTAAATTATGAGTAAATCACATGTAATTCACATATGAATTACATGTGATTCACATGTAAATCACAAGTGTATTACATGTGAATTCATATGTGAATTACATGTGATTTACATGTGAATTACATGTAATTCACAAATGAATTACATGTAATTCACATATGATTCACATATAAATCACAAATGTATTGCATATGAAAAAATGTAATTCACATGTAAATCATGAGTAAATCACATGTAATACCTCTTTGTCAAGAACAGGTTCCTAGAAATTGAAAGTGCAGCTTGGCCTGATATTAAGACAACTGCTATCTCTTCTAATGTCAGGCGTAATGTTGGATCAGTATGTAACTTCATACTTTCATGCTTGAATCAAATTAGTTGACATGATTACAATATTATACTTGGTTTATTCCATATGAACTCTTCTATCTACTTCATAATCAACAATATTAATTGATAATTTTTCAGTTTTTACGAGTACTTGCGGAAGAAAATGATGGAAGTGCTTCTAAGGAAGTGTCAGAACAAGAACTTGCATTATCCAAAGCTGTAGATGAAATGGTATCAAATATATAAACATCTCCAGAACATTTTGAGCATGAAAAAGAAAAGCATCGCTTATATGCACATTAATGGCGTGAAAAATTCTCAGTTAATGAATCAATGGCTGAAACAAAGGAGCACCTTCAGATATGAATCACATGTAATTCAGGTATAAATCACATGAATTTTTAATGAATCAACTATGAATAACATATGACTTATATATGATTCATATATGAATATGTGATTCATATATTATTCATATGTGATTTTAATATGAATATCAATTAAGTAAATTTTAATAGCATACGTTTATTATTAAAAAAATTATGAATCATTACCTGCTAAAAAATTTATGTCGCTTTGCAGATCTTCAATTATTCTTCCTGAATCCATTAAATTGCTGAAAAAAGTCTCAATTTACATTCAATAAAACAACGTATTAGAAATCCGAATGCTACTGTATTTAAATATCCAAATAAAAAGTAATGAATGAATGAATCGTATGAATTTACATTCGGTAATCTGTTTTTCCTTCATTGATATAATCGTAATGAATGAATCGTATGAATTTAAGATAAGATGATAACCTCGAAAGAAATCAATGACGAATCGTATGAATTTTGCTTTGGAATCGATCTCGAATTTGCGTTAACAGCGATAACTATTCAATCGATGTAGATTTTATATGATTTCGTCGTTGATTTTGATAATTTTGAAGGTTAGAAGATGATATTTTGGAAAGAAATTCGTACAGATGTTGTATTTACGTAATTAAAGTAATAAAAAAGTGTAAAAGATAATCTTACCCTTATGATCTTAAATCCAATCCAGCGGTCCACTTTTAGTTCTCGGGAAACTATGAGTTCTCAACCGATCTCAACCACATATATATATATATATATATATATATATATATATATATATATATATATATAGGGAAAGGATCAAATGAGAACACCTAAAAGGTTGAGAACGCGAGAACAGTTCTAGACCAATCAATATATAAGGGCATATTAGTAATTGTATATTTAAATTAAATTAAAATAAAATAAAATTAATCAAATTCCCTTAAATTTAGGATCAGTTACCAAAATAGAAGGAAATATTTGATTTTTTATTTTTCTTATTAATGAAATATAAAAAAACATTTTTATCAAAAAAAAAATTAAAACTAAAAAATTTAATTTTTTTTTCTTAAAAAATATTTTTTTTCTCCAATTTCATGTCTATTTTTAAACAATCAGATTATTAAAAAAACGTTTTTACCATGATTAAAAAATGTTTTTTGTTTTTTTATTTTTTACCAATATATCAAAAAGATTAATCATTTCAACCGAATATGTGTAATCATACAAAAATAAAAACATATTTATAGTCATATATGAATCTGTTGTAATTGTGAATGAATAGATGAATTAAATTATAATAATAAAAGAATATAATACAATTTATAGAGAAAAACTACAATACAACTATAATCATAAATAAATAAAAATATTGGATATTTATATCTAGATTACACATCTATTCATAAATAATAACACAACAAGTTACAATGTAATACATATCTATTTTTCTATAATCACATTTGAATACAACATAAACAAAAATTATAATAACAATAATTAATTATTCATAAATGAATATATATCATTAATCACATTTGAATACAAATCCAGTCATAATGAATACCACTATAATCATAAATAAATACCATAGCTGCCGATCCCATGAGGCACATGACAAAACCCATTGCTAACTTAGACAGTGTCACAAATAAGATCAGAAGAATCAGAAGAATAACTCAACCAGTCAGCAAAAAAAAGCCTCAAGTCAAATTTAACCCTGGGGAAATCAAAAGAGGCAGCAGCCTCTTGGCTTTTCCCCCTCACCTCGAACGCTTGTAGAGGAAAGGATGACAGAATGTGACGCGAGCCAGAGGAGCACCACGGTCGGGATCGTGGATGATTTCGGTGATTACACCCTTGAGGTAACCATTGTGTTCTCCAAAGTCGAGGCTGCGGAACCTAGCAGGCCCCTTCCGGTGGTGGGTATGGGGCTTAAAGAACGATCATGCTCCCTTACGTTGTGCCCTAATCACACGCTTGATTTCTGGTTCTCTCTTACCTCTCTGTCTCTCTCTCTCGCACACACTCGGTGGCTAGGATTTGGGGACGACGACAGGTTCTGGGGAGTGAAGATCCTGATATAGGGTTTGGCAATCGACAGTAAGTAGTAATATGGGCCGAGCTCTGTTGTATGGATAATTTAGATGGCTGTTACAGGCATCAAGAATCCCTAGACTAATCTTCAAGAGTCAAATTTCAAACAAAATTGAACCATGATAAATTCGCAGCAACAAACCAGCATAATCGGTGGTCCTTTTTCCCCCTCCTCTTTGCGATCAATCTGCCACCACCGAGCCCCCTTCTTTCCTTTCTTCTTCTTCATTCGCTGCCAAGAATAACCACCATGAGGTTCTGATTTAGATGGAGCGATTGAGACCGATGTACAGGTGAGGGAGGCGTGCCCTAGGTATAGAGAGAAAGATGAAGTCGAAAATAGTGGAGTGAATGATGAAGTCATAGGTTTATAGAGAGATTGAGAGATTTTAGGAGTTGTTTAAAATAAAGGAATGATTAATTACCATGATACCCTTTTCTTATTTTTAATTCAAATTAATTGAATTTAAACATTTTAATAATAACAAAATTTCTAATTAATTATAGCCTTAGATCTAAGATAATAGATGGATGAGATCTGTTCTCGCGTTCTCAACCTTTTAGGAGTTCTCATTTGATCCTACTCCTATATATATATATATATATATATATATATATATATATATATATATATATATATATATATATATATATATATATATATAAAGTGGTTCAAATGAAAACCAAAAAAAGATTAAAAACTCTAAAAACCATATTAAAACCAAAAAGGATTAAAAACTCTAAAAACTATTTTTCATTAAAGAAGCTTTTGTTATTCTAACTTTTTGAAAATAACACCTCATTAATCTTAGACTTTAATTAAAAAAATATTAAAAAACTTTATGAACCATTTTCCATACATGATACTTTTGTCATTCTAACTTTTTAGAAATAGCAACTCATTAATCTGTAAACTTTCATTAAAAAAACTCAGAAACTTTAGTAAACACCTTTTATTAAGGGTGATTTTGTCATTCTAATTTTTAGAACTAGCTACTTATTATCTTAGACTTTCATTAAAAAAATGTATCTTATACGATTATTAAAATTATGTTATTTTTTTATTTTTTTGTTTTTAAATAACAAAAATGTCATTATCACGCTTCAGCTAAGAAAATTCACAATTCAAATACCATATTCATAGTTTAACAAACATATTAATTCAATCATTCAAAATTTAATGAACACATTATACACCAATTTACAACTTAACAAAAATAACACCCACACTCCACCGCCAACAATCACATGTACCACTACCATTATCATTATTCCATCCTACCACCATCAAATCCACTACAACCACTATCAATATTACATACTACTTCCACCACCAAGCATCATTGTCACTCTTCCTTCCTCTTACTATCATAAGACCTAGATCTCTTTCTGTCCATTCTATCTAAGTTCACAAATAATTTTACTAAAACAAATATCACAAGTTAAAATAACATTGTCAGTTTAAAATTACAAATAATATTCAAAGTTTAAAACATGTATTGACAGTTTAATGCAACGATCCACCATTCACAGTTAAATACAAAACATATAAAACATTATTTTTTAATTAATTCAACTAGCACATTGTGAGCTATATCATAGTCGAATTTCAAGATGACAATTTAGATGCTTTATCTAAATTATCTTTTGTTGTCCATTCTATCTAAGTTCACAATTACCTTTTTTATAACTCACAAGTTAAAACAATATTCACAATTTAAAATTACGGCTTAAAACAATATTTACAATTTAAAACATATATTCACATATACTACAACGACTCATAATCATTCACAATTTAATACAAAACATATAAAACATTATTTTTTCAATTATTTTAACGAACACCTTGTGAGTTGTATCGAAATCGGATTTCAAGATGACATTTTCATACGCTTTATTTAAAACTATCTCTTAGACTCTTACTGCCTATTCTATCTAAGTTTACAATCAATTTTACAAAAAATCATAAGTTAAAATAATATTCACATTTTAAAATCACGACTTAAAACATTATTCACAGTTTAAAACACATATTCACAATTTAAAACACATATTTTAATACATTGATCCATTCTTTTCTACACAATTCACAATTAAGTACAAAACATATAAAACATTCTTTTTTAATTGTTTTGTTGAACATTTTGTAAGTCGTATCAAACTCAAATTTCAAGATGACATTTCAATGTGTTTTATTTAAAATTATATCTTAGATTCTTATTGCCCATTCTTGAATTATGTGAATATTATGTGTTTCATGATTATTATAATATAATAAAATAGAAAACATCAGCCGAATCGTCCTTAAATCGTAAAAATAAGTGCGCCAAAACATATATATTATTAAATATTTAGAAAGTACACGTCTTCCCGATCCCGAAAATATAAATTTCGTCGAAATCTGAATCCATATGAATTAGATATGATTTTTATAAGATATAAAAGTCAGTCGCGCACAAGGAATGTGTGACGTAAAAAGCTACGAAGAGAATGATTGACTTTTAACTAATGCGAACAAAAAGAAAATCGTAGTACTCCTTAAAATAAGAATTTTGAGAAAAAGAATGTCAAAAACGGAGTCCGTACGAGAGAGTTATGATTTTAGCAAAATCATTAAATTTTATAAAAACATGGACAAAAATATAAATTCAAAACTAGCTGACGAAGTCTCGTCGATAGCTACGTGTGGATATAAAGAACGTAAAAAACGGCTAGATTTTTCACCAATGAATTGACGCATATAACCTTCTGGTTGGTACCTTCAAAGTTTAAAATCTCATATTTTTTTATTTTTGAGTGATCTTTATGAAAAGCTCTCGACTCAAGACTTTTCTTCCAAAAGATCCAGTTTTATTTTTTTTGAGATTTTAAGAAATATCTTGTCACTTAAAATAGATCCAAAGCTTACTTGTTCTTATGGCTACACTAGTCACAAAAGTACTTCTTCCAGACTTTCTGACTTATGTTAAGTTTCAGAATTTGGTTGAAGCTAAAGCCACCCTTGAAACCTATTCAGAAAGAAGCCTTTCACTATTTCTTATTAAATAGATGATTGTAATTCAACTGGATGCCAAACAAGCACTTCTGAATCTCTCTTGGTTCAGAAGGAAGAGATCGTTGTCTGGGATCACTCTGAATTTCATGTCAATTATTATTTTGACATCACTAAATCCCATAAATTAACTTTGCTTTATTTCTTTTTCTTTGGCACACTCTTGCACAAAAATCTCTATGATTTTTCCAAGTCTTGTACTAATTCATGTGGATTACTATTATTCCGAAAACAGGTTATGGTGTATTGGGATTCACTCCGAATGAATTGAAACTGAAACGACGGTTTTCTTGGGAGATAAGGATTCAAATTAAGGCGCGTCCTTTTTCCACGCCTGACATCACACATGTCAGTTATTACGTCGGTTGACACATACAGCTGTCGCGTTTTTCTAGGCTACTTTATAGGGATTTGGGAACGTCAAACGGCAAATTTTTCTCTCTCCACTTATCACAGATGTATAAAAGGGTTTTGACGGTTTTTTTTTCTCTCACCACTCACAAAGTATTCGAACTCTCAAAGCAAATAACCCTTTTTTCTCTACTGTTCATCGTCGTCCTCATTACTACCATGGTCGGTTCATCTGATACCACTTCTTTTGCTTATCAATCAATCTTTGCCCTACTATTGAACGTGAAGCTAGGTCAAAATCTGATTCTTGATCTCACTGCCTCATGCTACAATGAAGCCCTAAAGCCAATGATTGAATATCTGTGTTTCTCACCACTGGCTCAAGCTTTGACCATGGCCGAATCTGTTCCTCTCCTACATCTTTCAAAGGCGTATACCTCTGTGACTTATGTTTTAGCAGATGATATGATTAATTTTGAAGTTGATACTCGAAAGACCTCTATCTCCAAGTCTCGATTCTACAGAATTCTAGGGTTTGATTTGACTGATGGGCTTGTTGATCCTAACTCGATTTCTTCCACAGATCTCATTCACATGTTTTATCAGATGGATTACCTCGGTGATATCACATTGCTATCCAAGTTCAAGAAGCCAAATCTTCCTACTATGTGGAATGGTTTATTTACGTTGTTGTTCAAGAGCCTTTCAAAACGTTTTGTCGGCTCTGGCAGTGCAAGTAAGCTCTTTTGTACCATTATATTTGGTCTTTATCATGATATCAAATTAGATTATGTATCAGTTCTCTGGAAGCAACTTATTCAGAGCACATCTTCATCTACTCACAACACTGAAATTTCTTGCGCTCGTTTTTGGTCGTTAATCGTCCATAGAGCCTTAGTACACTTCAAAATTCCTTTTGCGGATGATGTTGTGGTTGCTGTGATTCCTATTCTACAAACGTCATCATTTATAATGTTGGATCCGACCAAGTTTACTTTTGTTGGATCAATTCCGGAGGTGATGCTCGTAAAGGGGCCTTGAGACAATGTCATCATCAGTGAATATCGGAAGTTACCTTCCTCCGGCCCTCGTCCTATGTCAGATGATTTACGAACAACGATTGAGGAAGCCAACAAACCAAAAAGGGGAGAAAAGCGAAAGGGTAAAGTTGGTCCTTCCGAAGTCGTCAAGACTCTGAAAAAAAAGTCAAGAAGGCTGCTCGGAAACCAAGATCCCCATCCCCGGTGGGACAGGAGCCTCCGGAGTCTCAGACTCACATCGATCTTCATTAGGGTGAACCTGTTCAGAACGAGGTTGAAGATACTGCAGCTACTTCAGAACCACCAACTTCAACATCAATTCTGAAGGTATCTACTCCGCCTACCTCATCTACACCTGATTTCGATTTCTTTCACATGCCCACTCCTCCACCTTCTCCAACCACCACCTCATCTCCGATCACCACCACTGTTCCAATCACCATTGCTCCATTACCAAATTTCTCTGTTGGAGTTTCTCTACCACAAATTTCTATACCATTATCCACCCCATTCTATACCGAATCAACTACAACCACAACTTCCACTGTAAGTACTCCGATGTCAACTGTCAACATATCTGATATGGAGGCAGGTGCTTCTTTCGGTACTACAGTTGGTCCAAGCACTTTCACTGCTTCACCTTTAAGAGATGACGATCCAAATGTTATGTATTATGATGATCAAGATGAGTTTAAAAATTTTGCTTTTAGCCCATTCACAGTCCAATAAGCAAGCGATGATAAGGATGCCCCTATGACGAAAGGGCAGTTTAAAGAGCTCAATGATAAGTTGGATTCGCTTTTGCAGTCATCTATTGCCTCTTCTAATTATGAATTTATGCTAAAGTCTCATCGAGCAACGGTTGAAATGCTCACAAGGCAATGCAAAAGTCCTTGAGGACTCAACCAAGGCAATCCAGGCATCAGAGAAGACAATTTTACTGAGACGAACGAAAAAGTCAAAAAACTACATGCAGAAGTCACGAAGTTCATGGTCGATTTCTGAAGGTCTGCTAATCAGAACACCGAAGCAGCAAACAAGTGTTGGGTTAAGAGCATTCTAACACTCCTATGGTGTACATGCAACCGTAAATACCTTGGATCTATGTTTTCTCTATTATACATGCAAATATCAATTTTTCAAGGTATTGTTCTAACTAGCATAATATAAATTACATGTAATATAAAATCTGGTAGAATTACATACCTCTTTGTTGTAGCTTGATTCCATGGAGCTCAAGAGCCTAGTGCCCCAAGTGTGACACCTCAAATGGTTCACACAACATCAAAACAACTTGGAATAACCATGAGAAGAGATACTTCACTCTAGAAATCGGCTTGCCCTCTTGTGTATGCACTAGCACCGATTTCACCAACCAATGAGGTCTTTAGATAGTGTGCACATTAGGGTTACACCATGTAACCCATGACTTTACCCATTCCTTATGCTCCATGGGTTTTAACCTCCATGGAGTATCCATGGGTCACCACATGGGTTAAACCCAACATAAGGAATCATGGATCATAAGCCCACATATATAAGAATGAATGATTTACACAATCAATCCCCATATATTTAATTAGTCTCTTTTGATCACCAAATTAATTCCAAATTAATTCTTGATCAATACTAATTAAATAATATGATTTCATATTAATATATTAGAACTTATAATATATTAATATGTCACAAATATCCTCTTCTCACAAAAGGTCTATCCAAATGTTCCGATGCCATGCAACCCAAATGGACCATGCCGGGTCGGGTCAAGTATATACCAATTATAGTTATGGACTTAGACACTAATCCAACAGTCTCCCACTTGTATAAGTCTAATAACTATTATTGCAAGTACGACTTCATAACCCGACCAGCAATCGTTGCTCTTAAAAGCTGTTGTTGAACTCTGAGCAAATCACTGACGCGTCCATTAGATAAGTGATCATATATTCCTCCATTCTAGATATCATATGGATTGATATATGGATTATAATCATTCTCTCTGTCCATTTATTGTTTCCCGATTTCTGATTTGTGACGACCGACTAATTGAACAAATCAAATTAGTTCAGGCTTGGCCAAGCACTTAGGGTGTCATCACTAAATCATCGAGGGGCCCACAGATCACTTTTATCCCTTTAAGGGTAAAAGGAATGGGTAAACTTTGACTCATATGCTTGTACTAACTACTTGTTGAATCGTACATAAAGGCACGTTTTATAACATCGAGTTACCAATGTGTTTTCGTGCAATCAATGTATAACCAACTCATAGTCAACAACTCATATATCTAGGTTTGAAGAATATAAGATATTATCGTCTCATGATTCACTCGTGATAAAATCCATGAAGTGATTCAAATGAGCGTGTGTTTAATCCAATACTCGAATCTCATTCCAGGAGCACTCATGAATGTTGCAGCAACCTTTTGCTATGTCTAAACACTTTAGACATCTACAAATCCAATTCATGACAGTCTTGCCTTAATACCTACTTCTAACGTATTATCAACTGTGGATGGTTTGAATAGATTAGTCATTCAGTAAGAATGACCTAGTTATTCTGGAAGTCAAAACATGCAAAGTGAAACACAAGAATAATACTAATCCTATATCGCCCCAACACTTTGAGTGTAAATAAAAACAACTTTATCTAAGCACCATATTGATTACTCATTATTCATTGTATAATGTTTCGATTTATCAACTTAATACTTGAATAAAAACAATAGTCAAGCAATGCTCCAAGCATGCACACTAGGTTTGTCTAAACAATAGCTATGCCATACTCCAAGTATGCACACTATGTTTGTCTTATGATCCTTACTTTGTGAAACAGATCAATTGACAATATTTCAGTGATGCTCATTTCACAATCCCAATCCTTATTGTAAATGTAAGAATACCAAACTCTTGCCATTTACTATAATCTAGTAGATTCTAAACTTATATGCAATGATCCCCTTGCAATGAATATGCACACAAGTCACAAAGACTTGGCAGCAGACATTACAAAGTATTCAAATGGAGAGCAATTCCATGGAAACGAAGTCTGACATTCAAAGTACATTCCTTTGAACACCTTTCTTGCATTAAGTTCTCTAATCTTACACAGATTCAAAGAATAACTTCCACCTATGGAGACAATTCCATATTCCCATTTTGACTATCACTTCTGAACAAGAGTTTCCTCCTTTCAGAATATGTCAATATGGTCCTATCTCTATACATCCAATTGTCCATGAGCAACCAATCTTTGGTAAACCTCAGATTGTCCTCGAAAATTGCTTAATCATTTTAGTCAAATCCAGTTCTATTCCTTTTTCCCTCTTAACTCCCTAGGCATTTGGAAAAATTAGAATGGATAAATATTATAGCACATGTAATCGATCCTATACCCGAAGCATATGGGACCCGATTCATGCTATAAAAAATTTTATTTGCCATGTTCTCAAAATTCGAACTATGAAGAGGGATGTCGTAATCATAATCGAATTTTGAGAATGCAACATATATAGAATTTCCTTATGTTGAACCATTCCAACATAACATTCATATATATCCTTGACTAAAGTTGATTAAAATCTCAATCTAAGCTTTTAGAATTGGAATGAAGTATAAATCCTCTCCCTTAATTATAGCAAAACAACTTTTCAAAGCGAATTGAACCTTTTGTTTTCTATAATTAACATTGCTAACTTGCAACACTAACCATAATAATCATGATCCCACTAGCACAATGATTATTATCTTACTCGCACGACACTTATGCTCCCACTAGCTTTGACATGTACTCAGAGATCAACTGGACTTCTAGAAATCAATACTTTATTGACTTTCTTGCCAAAGTTCAGATTTCTGATACAAGATTGCTTTGATAAGACTTTATCAAAATCATACACCTTTCCTTAGATAGCTCACATGTTTGTCTAGACCTTTTGCCATTCTCACTAGTTAGTGTGCCGGTTAACCACACACGCTCCACTAACGACATGAGAATGCAAATATCACAATTGCTATCTACTTAAAATCTACTTAGTGAAAGCGTTTCCTCACCATCATTTTCATGAATCGGAGAGAAACCTTATGACACTTAGATTTTTTATGGTGTATGTATTCCTATCCATGTGAATATGTCAAAAACATAATCACAAGACAGGGTTAGTGACAAACCCAAACTCATATGGACTGAACTTGTTCAATCTTAATTTCTTGCCACTTGGCAGCTCAAGGGCCTACCATTGCTTCCACATTGTTATGTAAACAATTGAGAACTCATAGAACTCACAAGCATAGTCAACTTTAACTGGAATAGGCACAAAAATAAGAATATGTCAACACGATAGGTTACAAACCTCAAGTCGTGGGCTAGTGATTAACAATACTCTTGATTAGTTCTTGAAACCATCTCAAGATTTTTAAAGACTCCCACTGACCTCTTGACATATAAGATTCTCCTTTGTCAAGAATTATTCCTTGACAAAACAAATATTCAAGAGTTAGTGCAGATTCTTATCAAGTTAAACACTTCATACAGTTGGTCTTAGTACAAGAATAGGAAACATCTTACTCTACATTTGACAAGTGTTATACACTTTCTAAAGATTACGTCACTCAAGTCTCAATCTTGGAGTATGACTCTAAGAGTTGATTTTAGAATGAAGTATGATTTATCTTTTCATTTAACCATTTCAACAATTCATGATTCCTCTCCTTAGTCAAACAAATGCACTAAGGTGTCCTTAGAGGATCAATTGTGATATGGTTTCATAATCACTAAGATAATCATAAAACAAGATACTCAAGTACTCTCCCATCTCTTCAGATTGGAGAAACTTTTATCTTTCTGCCTTATTTGATTCTTCTCATTCGTCCTGCCATACATTGAAACTTTTCCAATGTTTCAGAATTACACTTAAATTTGTAAGTATAACCATATTTACTAAACTTTAGTAAATCATGACGAATAATCTTATCATTCCTTGTGGTGGACCTGACCAGCGCACACCCTAGTGTACCCAATCCTTCAGTCCTTCACTTGACTCACACATACATGTGAATAAGGAATTAGTCTTAATTTCCCAAAAATGAAAATTCTCACTCATCATACAATACAACTTGCATGATTCCAAGTTTCTATCCAACTGAAACTTGGATGATGAGAATCTTTCCTTATTTGGTAAATTATGACACTGCCACAAATGAAAGAATCAAATCCATTTTCCAATATTTCTTATCAATGGAAACATATAAACAACAATTTTTTTCACAAATGCCATTGTAAGGATACTTAAAATAAATAAAATCAAAACCTTTTCTTTTATTTTAAACTTGCGGAAAAATATTATCCTTACAATGCAAATACACATGAAAAACATCTTGTTGTCTATTCTTAAGCAATATATCATAACTCTTGAGTAGCAGCTCAAAATTCTGATCACCGAACCTTGCGATCGAAATCCATCTTCGCGATCTAAATCAGCATACTCTTTCTTTAGGTTTCCTTTGATTCTTCAAAACATCAAAATGTAATTACATTACATCATGTATTAAGAATCTCCAAAAGAGACTTCATAGAGTTATATAATGGACTTTAACCTGCAGCAAAGTCAAACCTTTTTGACTTTTATCATCCTTATGAACTTTCAGGTAAATTCGGCAGCTTCGCAACC
The DNA here is from genome assembly GCF_052849685.1 of Lactuca virosa. Taxonomy (NCBI): domain Eukaryota; kingdom Viridiplantae; phylum Streptophyta; class Magnoliopsida; order Asterales; family Asteraceae; genus Lactuca; species Lactuca virosa. Next base: position 260,497,464 of record NC_136434.1, read on the forward strand.
AATGCCCCTTCCTTTGGAAAAAGAAACATATGGACCTTTTGGAAATGGTACACTTGATTGTCTCAGACTTAGCCTTTCTCTTTACCATTGGTCAAATAACTTGACCATGGCCAATCCCTTTCTATTGGGAAGAGAAAGCTTTTCTGGACTTCCAATGTCACCATTATCAATGTCCAAATAGGTTTGGGAAGTTGATCTTCCAATCTAATTTCCTTTACCAATGCTCCTAATCATTGTTGATTTAGCAACATCAAACAAATAGGTAAGATCACTAAGGGTCACGTCGTGATCTGTCATCAGGGAGTGACTGAAGAACCAAGTCAACAGCCAGCTACCTCGAGACTTCGACACCCGACTCTCCCGGCTTGCCAATATGTGACTTAACCTCCAATATGTAATCACATCTAGTCTTTGCTTGCCAATAGGGATTGAGTGACTTAGAACTTTTCAAGTCTTGAAATTTGTGGGATAGGGAGAATTATTGGAGGAGGTGGAGGAAGTGAAGCATGATTTCCAGTCCCATTAATGAACAACAAAGGGATTAATCTTTCACCTTGATTGCCATGTGTGATATCATCTTCATTAGGAAGGCTTGTTCCTAAAGATTTGGGAAGACCATAGTTGTCTGAAATAGACATTTATCAGGGAGAAATTCAAGTTTAGTTGATTTAAGTCCTTAATATAACACCCAATATGGAATATTAAGGCTAGGACCCAACAAACTATTTATAACAGGAAGAGGGATGTCGTAATCCAAGTTATAAAATATTTGAAGGTAGGTAAATGACGATTTACCAATTTCCACCATGAAAAACAAAATAAATTATTAAGTTTTAATTGGATTGAAACTCCTAGATCTTTTGAGATTCATTGAACTTTCAATGGCATTTTTAAATCTCGATTGTGCCCTCTCAAGTTTGTGACTGGGATGCCGAGGATCACAAACAAGGTGTGAATAACCATGCAAATTTACTTGGTACCCTTAATTTTATCACCTAATTGATGTGCCGGTTAACCACACGTGCTCGACCAATCTGTGATAAACATTAAGTTACCCTTTGCCACACATTGTCAGTCCCATGTTAGTGTGCCGGTTAACTACACACGCTCCACTAACGACTTAACAAAGGTGCAAAGTGCAATTTCATGGGTTAGCACCTTTTCACATTTTCCTAAGTAACTAAGATTGAGAATTTATAAGTGTTTAGTTACTTAGTATTTATCATTATACTTTTAATGAAGGGAGAATTATAGTCCTTATCCTACCCGTTCGGCTAACGACCCTCCACCAGTCAAGGAAGCGGTGGGTGAGAGTGGACACCCATTAAACTGCCATTTTATAGGCAGTAACCTTATACCCCCTTATAGACCGTCTTCGTGAATGAGGCCTACTAACGGTAATATTGACTTTATCTTATACATATCTATATAATTAAAATTATAATAATAGTATAAGGGTTGAATTTTAAACTTTTAAAATTCTAGGGTTTGATTTGGAATTAAAGCATTCATAAGCAAAACTTTACAAATTCCAGAACTTGAGGGCAAGTATTGAAACTTTTCAAAACTCTTGGATTTTCATAACTTATGAGTTTAATTAAAGTTTTAAAAACTTTAATGAAGAGACTCTTGAACATCCATAACTTGAGGACAAGTTATGAAGTCCATAAAACTATTTATGAGAAAAAGACTCTTCATTTTGTAACCTATGGCACTTTTATGAGTTTTAAGATTCATAAATGTGACTTTTCATATAACTTGAGGACAAGTTACAAAAACACATTTTATGAACTACTTTTAGATCAATTTGGATTGAAAACAACTAACACATACTTTTTTCATTAATCTAAATTAACTCATAAAACAAGGTGACACAAAAAACTTGGTAATCCATAACTTGAGGACAAGTTATGGAGTCCATACAATGTCATTAAGATCAAGAATTACACTAACAAATAATTTGCACATAATTCCTATGATCTACCAAAACTCATAAGCTTGAACAATCCATATCAACAATTTTCAAGAATCATATAAACATATATAAAACTTGAAACTTTGATAATAACTTTGAAATTGGTTTACCATAATCATTACCACATTAAAAACAGGTTCTATAAGTCCAAAACAGTTTAAGGTAATGATTCTAGACCAATTTCAGCCTTAAAAGTCGAAAATATGCTGTCAGGGGCTTCTACTCCTCGAGTGTATGAACCTACTCGACGAGTAGGATGAATTTCTTCATGGAATCGGCGAGTCCATCAGTGGACTCGGCGAGTCCAGTGCCCAGGAAGCCAGAATTTTCGATTTTTAAGCTATTTCAGCATGTATAACTTGAAACAAGCCTAGGCGTTGATACCACTGTTGGGTTAAGAGCATTCTAACACTCCTATGGTGTACATGCAACCCTAAATACCTTGGATCTATGTTTTCTCTATTATACATGCAAATATCAATTTTTCAAGGTATTGTTCTAACTAGCATAATATAAATTACATGTAATATAAAATCTGGTAGAATTACATACCTCGTTGTTGTAGCTTGATTCCATGGAGCTCAAGAGCCTAGTGCCCCAAGTGTGACACCTCAAATGGTTCACACAACATCAAAACAACTTGGAATAACCATGAGAAGAGATACTTCACTCTAGCAATCGGCTTGCCCTCTTGTGTATGCACCAGCGCCGATTTCACCAACCAATGAGGTCTTTATATAGTATGCACGTTAGGGTTACACCATGTAACCCATGACTTTACTCATTCCTTATGCTCCATGGGTTTTAACCTCCATGGAGTATCCATGGGTCACCACATGGGTTAAACCCAACATAAGGAATCATGGATCATAAGCCCACATATATAAGAATGAATGATTTACACAATCAATCCCCATATATTTAATTAGTCTCTTTTGATCACTAAATTAATTCCAAATTAATTCTTGATCAATACTAATTAAATAATATGATTTCATATTAATATATTAGAACTTATAATATATTAATATGTCACAAATATCCTCTTCTCACAAAAGGTCTATCCAAATGTTCCGATGCCATACAACCCAAATGGACCATGCCGGGTCGGGTCAAGTATATACCAATTATAGTTATGGACTTAGACACTAATCCAACAAAAAGGTCATTACGAGTCTTGACGCAACTTTACAAACTGAGAGAAAAGCTCTTTCTCGGATTCGTGGTGAACTAAAGGTTGACAACTCCGAAATGAATGCTTCCATTGTTTCGAAGATAGAGAAGCTTCAACAGGATATTGCTGCAGAGAATGCAATCATGGATAAATTTGTTGCGAAGACTGAACAAGCCAAGGTTCTTTCCCTCAAGCTCAACTATGCGAATAAAGACTTGGACGATCTGGAAACTGAGAAAGTAGTTATCAAAAGCTGTGTGTCGGAAATAAATCAGTATTTGCATCGTTTGGTGGAAACTCGGGATTCTATTCTTACTGTCTCGGTTCACCAACACCTCTCTGAAAAACTCAAGCCGGTCTTTGCAATGTTAAACCGCATTGAAGGTGTTTCGGAAGGTGATGCTCTTCCGAAACAAAGGGGAGAAAAAGTTATCGAAAAAGAAAAACCTAAACCCCAGGTTAAGAAGTCCACTGATGAACAACATGAGGAGAAACCGAAAATAGATCTGAAGGTTAATGAAGCTTCGGGATCTAAAGGGAAAGAGAAGATGATTGATGATGATGAAGAAGAAGAAGTTCTTTTGGAAGGTGAAAAACTAGTGAGGAAGAAAAGAGACTGTGAACTTGACAACTTGTTGTTTCTTCACAAAGAGTTAGAAGCAAAGGAGGCAGAAGAGAGAGTTGTGAAAGTCACTCTCGCAACACAGATGACATTGTTCCCTCCTTGGACCTTAGAAAGAATTCAGAAGGAAGTGGTCGACGATCCGAGCGTTCACTGGTTGGAGCCTTCGGTATCTTTTGACTTATTCAATACCGCTGATTCTCAACTCGACTTCCCACTCACTCCGAAAGCCTTCCCATTTCGATGTTTTGAGCATATTGAGAATGCACCAATTTCAGACTACGATGTTAACAACCATCTTTTCTCTTTTTATCTCAAACATAGACAACCTCAGTTCAAGACATGGAGCTTAAAGAAGATGGTTGTTGTGAAAGTTTATGCTCCTTTACCCACTGAACACTTCACAAACATCAAATTTAAGGGATTTAGATGAGCAAGTCGCATTGAAGAAGACTTCACACTTGCTGATCTGCTATGTATGAATCTAAATGATTGGATTTCATTGTTTCTGATTTTGTCCAAGGATGAAGTGAAGTATGAGCCAATCATTTCTCATCTGAAAAGAATGTTGATTTTCTACATTCACAAAGTTGCAAAATTGGATGTGGAAATCGCTTCTGTGTTGAAGAAAATGCCAGTTGTGAAACCTGAAGAAGATACGACATACTTTTAGAAGAGGAGGTTAGGTAAGACTAAGAAAGCAGACTGGAGTGTGGTGTATCAAAGAAAAGATGGTGAAAAAGTTCAGAAATGTTTGTTCTTTTTGTTAGACAAACATTTGTACTCCACTGTTGCATTGAACAACATCATGGGCTTGACTGTCGCATGCAAAGCAAACAATGATGCGGGTCTGAAATGCTTTAATGACATGATCAAGTGGTATCTTGTGATCAGAAATACTCTTTTGAATCTGATGACGAAGCTATTTAAGGTTCAGAAGGTGCAACAATGAAGAATCTTCTTTCTTTATTTGACACAAAGAGGAGGGGGATTGTTGGACTATTTAAAGTGTTGGGCCTATCCATCCGGGTTTATGGTTTGCTAGGGTTAGACTATTTAATGTGCATTCATGTATCGTTCTAGGGTTATCAATTGTATTTGCCCTACTTAGCTTTGACGGAAAAGTTCACGTTGAACTCTTCTAAAGCTATTCAATCTAAGCATTCGACACCTTTTGATCTTCATTGTTCGTGTTATTTTGTTCATATCGTTTATAGAATCTGTCGATCTACATTTTATTGCTTCATCATAGAACCAAGACATTCATGGAAGCACTTCAGGCTGGTGCAGATGTAAGCATGATTGGCCAGTAAACTGGATGCATTGCTTCCACAAGATTAAGATCAATTAGGAGATATGGTAAGATAACATTCCTTGGTCTAATTTTGGATTTGTTTGTAGTTGTATGTGGTTACATTGACTCAAATAAACACAATTATTGATTTTGAGTTTACGTGTTTGTCAGTTGTTTCTTGTGAAGGACTAGAGGAACAATTTCTTTTACATGGAGAACCATTTCAAATTCTTACTGGCAACAATTTGATTTCTATATTCTAACATGGAAGAAATGTTGACATCGCATGTTGAGTCAATATCTATGATTGTTGTATGCCTTGATCATTTACTCAATGCTTCCTTTACAAATTACAATTCAACAAAGTCAAACTTGGAGGAAATAGAAGAGGGGCATCCTTCAAATTCAAAGAAGATAGTACTTTTGCAAATGGAATTAAATTACCATTAGTTGTAACATCCCAATTTTCAAGTCCAAAAATTTCTTTTTAATTAACTGTCTCATAAAAACATTCATAAGAAAATACTGTGAAAACACATCATCTCATAAAACAATGCGTCATGTCGGAAAACCCAAGTCATAAAATAATAACATATCAGAGTACAATCGCAGAAAACTCCATGCGGAAATCATGTGTGTGTGTGTGATGCGATGCTACGCCGCCGACTCCTTCCCCTTAGAAGAAGAGGTACCTGAAACCAAAATCGAAACCGTAAGCACAAAGCTTAGTGATTTCCCCCATCATACCACATACCATACAATAGCATCGGTATCTTTCAACCGGTAATCATCATCGGTATCTTTCAACCGGTAATCATCATCGATATCTTTCAACCGGTAATCATCATCGGTATCTTTCAACCGGTAATCATCATCGGTATCTTTCAACCGGTAACTGTCATCGGTATCTTTCAACCGGTAACTGGGGACTATTCCACCCCCTACCACTAGCATACACAACAAGATATAAACATACAGTCAGGCATATCCGGGTACTGACCTACCCTTCGGTCCTAAGGACCGCTGTCAGGGAAAACTAATCCCTATTATACACGTAACATATCATACAGATAAAACTCATGACCAAAGCATGTAACCAGACCAAGATAATTATCACAAAGACAATCATCTTCTAAATACCCTTCTTTGGTGGGCCGACATTATGGCCAACCATGTTTGCAATCATGGTTGGCTACCTCATATGGCTTAAAAAGGACTAAATCTTCCCCAAAAAGGGATCTAACAAACATGTAAGCAAGGTACAGACTTTATACCTTTCAAAGACTGCAAATGATGAACCAAACTCGAATCCTTCAGCCTCCTCTTGATCCTTCTATGTTCTTCCTCCTTCCTTGAGGTCAAAACCCACAAAAATCACTCAAAAGCCTTAGATCTTGCACCAAAACACTTAGGGTTTGCTATGGAAGGTTTCTGGGAGCATAAAGGGGCGATGAAGGCTGTATAAGGTTGTTTAAATAGGGTGCAAACCCTCAGATTAGGGTTTTGTCCAGTCAGAGCCTACTCGTCGAGTCCGGGACCCGACTCGACGAGTCCATCACTTAAATCCCGCGTCTCATCCAGCTTCTACTCGGCGAGTTGGGCCTTCAACTCGCCGAGTCCCAGGCCAAAACTGCAAAATTACTTAATTAAAATACATACCAGGAACCAGGTGCTACAAATCTCCCCCACTTATTTTTAGACTTCGTCCTCGAAGTCTGCTGCTCGTTCCTGGAAAAGCTCTGGGTAATGCTCCATCATCTCATCCACCGGCTCCCAAGTCCATTCCGAGCCCTTCCGGTGTTGCCATTGCACCTTCACGAGCTCCACCCTCTTATTCCTCAGATCCTTCGACTTCTGGTCGAGAATCGCTACAGGCCGCTCAATATAATTCAGGCTGTCATCGACCTGAATATCCTCTAAGGGTACCACTGCTGAGTCGTCCACCAAACATTTCCGTAACTGGGAGACGTGAAAAGTGCTATGAATCTGACTGAGTTCGGCTGGCAGATCCAACCTATATGCCACCTTGCCCACTCTAGCTAGGACCCTAAATGGTACAATGTACCTGGGACCCAACTTGCCCCGTTTCCTGAATCGGATGACGCCCTTCCATGGCGACACCTTCAGAAGAACCATATCCCCGACCTGAAACTCCAGGTCCGATCGGCGCTTGTCGGCATAACTTTTCTGCCGACTCTGAGCAGTCTGAAGTCTGCTCCGAACCTGCTGAATCCTCTCTATCGTCTTGAGCACCACTTCGGTGCTCCCCATGACCCTCTGGCCAACCTCACCCCAACATATCGGGGTTCTTCACTTCTTCCCGTATAACATCTCGAAGGGAGGACGGTCGATACTTGCATGATAGCTATTATTATACGTGAACTCCGCCAACGGAAGGTAGGTATCCCAACTACCTCATGATGGGTTTTCAGCATTCTAACACTCCTATGGTGTACATGCAACCCTAGAAACCTTGGATCTATGTTTGACTAAGATACATGCAAATAATTATTTTTCCAAGGTTCTTATCCTAACTAGCATGGCATGGGGTACTTGAATCAAATAAAACTAGTAGAATTACTTACCTTGTAGTAGTAGTTGATTGCTTGGAGTTTGAGAGCCTAGCACCAATAATGTGGATGCCTCAAATGGAAGTCACAAATCACCACAAACTTGGAAACTTGAGAGAATAGTCACAAACTTCTTGAAATCGGCCCTCTTAGTTTACACACATCAACTAGTATGATTTCAAGAACCAAAGCCTCCTTTATATAGTGTGGTGGATTAGGGTTACATCCATGTAAACCCTAATACCCATGTCTTTTCATTTCCATGAGATCCATGGGTTAAAGCTCCATGGAGTATCCATGGACTTTCCATGCAAGCCTAGCCCATTCCAAATAAGCATTAGCCCACACTATATAAATACAAGAGCCCATATTTAATTAGTCATACTTTTGATCTCTAAATTAATTCTAGATTAATTATAAATCAATACTAATTAAATAATATGATTTTATATTAATATATTAGGACTTATAATATATTAATAAATCATAACTTATACTATTCTCAAACGATTATCCATAAATTGTTCGGCTGAAGTGCAACCCAAATGGACCATGCCGGGTCGGGTCAAGTACATACCAAATATAGTTATGGACTTAGACACTATATTCAATAGTCTCCCACTTGGATAAGTCTAATAACTATAGTTGCAAGTATGACTTCAGGAACCGTTCAGCAATCGTAGCTCTTTAAACTCTGTTGAACTATGAAGCGCCATTTTAGATAAGTGATCATATAATCCTCTGTTCTAGATATCAGCCGGACAAATACATGGAACATGGTCTTGCTTATTGTCCAGCATTTGTTTCCCGATTTCCGATTTGTTTGACATAGAACTTAACTGAACACATCAATTTAGTTCTGACCGGGCCCGGTACATAGGTCAAAACAAAATCATCGAGGGGCCCAGATATCGCTTCTAATCCTAGAAGGAACAGATAAACTTCGACTCATATGTTTGCTCTACTACTTCTTGAATTACACACAAAATCACGGTGTATAACATCGAGTTACCAATGCGTTTTCGTGCAATCAATGCATAACCAACTCATAGGCAACAAATCATATCTCTAGGTTTGAAGGCTTATATGATATTACCGTCTCACGATCACTCGAGATAAATTCAATGAAGTGATACAAGTGAGCGTGGGTTGAATCCAATACTCAGAACTTATGAGCACTCATGAGTGCTGTAGCCCCGCTTTGTGTAACATCTTAGACCTCTACAAGCCAACCCATGACAGTCTTGATTCATATCTACTTCCAACATATGACCGACTGTGGAGAGTTTGAATAATATGATATAAACCATAACATAATTATTCAGTAAGTCAAAACATGCAAAAAGAAATAATAGTAAACGATTGACAAGAGATAGCAACACTTTACTCATAAATAACAGCTTTTATTTATCATCAAATGTCAATTACATTTTACAAATTTCAAGATTATCTAACTACTAAAACTAATATCATCCTTCAGCCCTATGCTCCGAGCATGCTGGAGATGCCTAGCCCGAGTCAGTCCCTTCGTGAGGGGATCTGCTGGGTTCTCATCCGATGATACCCTCTTTGCCACGAGGATTCCTTCTTCTATTCGATGTCTGATGAAGTGATATTTTCTGTCAATGTGTCTGGATCTCCCATGATCTCTTGGTTCCTTGGCTAAGGCAATCGCACTATTGTTGTCACAGAAAATCTCCATTGGCTCCTTTATAGCTGGTACAACTCCAAGGTCTCCGATGAAGTTCTTTAGCCATATAGCCTCCTTTGCTGCCTCGCTTGCTGCTATATACTCTGATTCACAAGTGGAATCAGCCACCGTCTCCTGCTTGGAACTTTTCCAAGTAATTGCCCCTCCGTTTAGAGTAAAGACCCAGCCCGACTGAGAGCGGAAATTATCCCTGTCAGTCTGAAAGCTAGCATCACTGTACCCTACAACTCTCAAGTCCTCACTGCCACCGAGGGTAAGGACCCAGTCCTTATTCCTCCGTAGGTACTTGAGGATATTCTTTACCACGGTCCAGTGTGCCTTGCCAGGGTTCCCCTGATACCTGCTAACCATGCTCAAAGCAAAGGCTACATCAGGTCGAGTACACGTGATAGCATACATGATCGATCCTACAGCTGAAGCATAAGGTATTCGACTCATTTCTGCTATCTCAGCCTCAGTACTAGGGCTTTGTGTCTTACTCAATCTGGCGTTACTCTGGATGGGTAACTCTCCTTTCTTGGAGTTATGCATGTTGAACCTTTTCAACACTTTTTCCACATAGGTGCTTTGACTAAGTCCAATTAGTCTTTTACTCCTGTTTCTCAAAATCCTTATCCCTAGGATATAGGCAACTTCTCCAAGGTCCTTCATAGCGAAACACTTCCCAAGCCAGGACTTTACTTCCTGCAGGGTTGGGATGTCATTTCCTATGAGTAGTATGTCATCCACATACAGTACCAAAAAGCTGACTATACTCCCACTAGCCTTGATATAGACACAAGATTCATCTTCACTCCTTGAAAAGCCAAGTTCTTTGACTTTCTCATCAAAGCAAAGATTCCATCTGCGAGGTGCCTGTTTTAATCCATAAATGGATTTCTCAAGCTTACACACTCTACTGGGGTACTCTGTACTGACAAAACCCTCTGGCTGAACCATGTAAACATCTTCAGCCAACTTTCCATTAAGGAAAGCGGTTTTGACATCCATTTGCCATATTTCATAATCATGAAATGCAGCAATGGCTAACAGAACCCTAATAGACTTAATCTTGGCCACTGGTGAAAAGGTCTCATCATAATCAACTCCCGGAGTTTGAGAATAACCCTTTGCAACCAGTCGTGCCTTATAAGTGTGTACATTACCATCCATGTCGGTCTTCTTCTTGAAGATCCATTTGCACCCAACTATCTTACGATCAGGTACATTGTCAACCAAGTTCCAAACTTGATTGTCATACATGGACTGTATCTCGCTATCCATAGCCTCTTTCCATTTAGCAGCCTCAGGGCCTGCCATGGCTACCGTGTAGCTGTTAGACTCATCCAGATTTACCAGTGTGTTATCACTGATAAGTGTCTCACCTTCTGCAGTAATATGAAAACCATAATAATGCTCAGGTGCATTCCTAACTCTGGTGGAACACCTCAGAGGTATAGATTCTTCAGTCGGCTCAACAGGAGTTTCCTCCTCAGGTTGAGGGCTAGGGTTTGAGGTTCCTTCACCACTTGACTCTTGAATTTCCTCAAGGTCAATTTGCCTCCCACTGTCTCCTTGGCTCATGAATTCTCTCTCTCTCGAAAGAATCCTCTTCTTGCTACAAAGACCACATTATCACTGGGTCTGTAGAAGATGTAACCAAAGGATTTCTGTGGGTAGCCGATGAAAATACACCTTTCGCTTCGGGGTTCGAGCTTATCGTGAGTCTCGCGTTTCATGAAAGCCTCGTAACCCTAAATCTTGATGTGGTCTAGATTGGGAACTTTTCCAGTCCACACCTCGTGAGGTGTTTTGGCAACCTTCTTTGTAGGGACTAGATTAAGGATATGGGCGACAGTCTCTAAGGCATACCCCCAAAATGAGATTGGTAGCGAAGCTCGACTCATCATGGAACGAACCATGTCCAACAAGGTCCGATTGCGCCTCTCAGCTACACCATTCAACTGTGGTGTCCTAGGAGGTGTCAATTGTGAGACAATCCCACATTCCTTAAGATAGTCAAGGAACTCAGTACTAAGATACTCACCACCACGATCGGATCGAAGCATCTTAATGTTCCTGCCCAACTGATTCTCCACTTCTTGCTTAAACTCTTTGAATTTCTCAAAGGTTTCTGACTTATGCTTGATTAGGTAGACATATCCATATCTACTAAAATCATCAGTAAAAGTCACATAGAACCGATTAGCATCTCTTGTGGCGGTTCTGAAGGGTCCACACACATCCGTGTGTATGAGGTCCAACAAACCTTCACCCCTAGCACAAGTGCCAGTAAAAGGTGACTTTGTCATTTTACCAAGCAAACAAGATTCACAACTATCATCTGACTTTGGGTCAAATGACTCCAAGACTCCATCCTTTTGGAGTTGGCCTATGCGTTTCTTGCTTACATGTCCAAGACGACAATGCCATAAGGATGCTTTATCTAAGCTAGTGGAAGAGTTAATACACAATACATTATTTCATAGATTATCTACAACATATACAGTTTCATACACGCCATCACAAGGTAATGCTTTAAAATATATAACATTATTAAAGAAAGCATCAATACTACCATTATTATTATCAAAATAAAAGGTAAAACCTTGTTTATACAATGCATGAAAGGAAATAACATTTCTTCCCATTTCTGGCGAATAATAACATTTATTCAAATCTAATGTAAACCCACTATTTAGCACTAAGGAATAAACTCCTATCTTGGTGACAGGTGAAGCTTTCCTGTTTACCATAATTAAGTTTATCTTTCCCTGCTCCACATTCTCACTTCTTTTTAGTCCCTGCAAATCACAACATATGTGAATACCACAACCTATATCAAGGACCCAAGACTTAGAATGAGGTGAGTTATTAGACAATATAGTGTATATACCTGCATGGTTGGGTTTTACTTTCCCATCCTTCAAATCTTGCTGGTACTTTGGGCAGTTTCGCTTCCAGTGCGACTTTTCATGGCAATAGAAGCATTCAGCCTCATTAGGGTTAGCAGAAGGAGTGACAAAACCTTTCTTGGTTTTGCTTGAAGAGGAGCCTTCAAGGGTCTTACCCTTGGTACCCTTAGAAGGGTTCTTTCTCTTCTTCCCTTTGCCATGCCCGATTGCCAAGACATTGGCCGCAGTTGGAGTAGGAGTAGGAGTAGTAACAACCGACTTACCCTTTAGACCACTTTCGGCGATCTTCAAGAGTCCTTGAAGTTTGCTGAGGATGACTTCTTCCTTGTTCATGTGATATGTCATGCGGAATTGATCATAGCACGATGGCAAGGAGTGAAAAATGATGTCTATTGCTAACTCCTCAGGGAAGTTCACATTCAGCTTCAGTAAACGGTCCACATACCTTTGCATTTTCTGCATGTGGCCCGTGATGGGTTCACCATCCTTCATTCGGGTTGTTATCATGGAGGAGATTATTTCATATCGCTCTTGATGAGCACTTTGATGGTAGCGGTCCATCAAGTCCTGGTGCATCTCAAAAGGATAATAGTCCTCATAGGACTTTTGGAGCTCGGCTGTCATGGTGGCCATCATGATGTATGCCACTTTTGTAGCATCTCTTTCATGTACCTCATATTCAGCAAGCTCTTCAGGAGTAGCAGTTGGCTCGGGTACCTTCAGCTCCTTGTCGAGAACATATTCTTTGTTCTCATACCGAGTGACCATCTTGATGTTTCTGATCCAATCTGTAAAGTTGGACCCATCAAAGATGACTCTCCCACAAAGATTCATGAGAGAGAAGGAGCTAGTAGGGTTTGAGCCAGAAGCATTGTTATTGGAAGACATCTGAAAAGAAGAGGGAATAGATTAGATTAGATATAGAGATAGTCCTTAACAAAACACCCAAATGTAATATTAAGGCTAGGACCCAACACAATATTTTATAACTTAGAAGAGGGATGCCGTAATCTAAGCTATAAGATATTTGAAGGTAGGTGAATGACGATTCACCAATTTCCACCATGAAAAACGAAATATTTAATTAGGTTTTAATTGGTTTAGAAACTCCTAGATTCTTTGAGATTCATTGAACTTTCTTCAATGGCATGTTTCAATCTCGAGTGTGCCCTTGAAGTTTTGTGACTGGGATGCCGAGGATCACAAAACAAGGTGTGAAGTAACCATGCAAATTACTTGGTACCCTTAATGTATTACCCCTCAATCGATGTGCCGGTTAACCACACACGCTCCATCGATACTATGATAAACATTAAGTCACCCTTTACCTACCTTGTTAAGTTCAAGTTAGTGTGCCGGTTAACCACACACGCTCCACTAACGACTTAAACAAAGTGTAAAGTGTAATTTCATGGATTAGCACCTTATTCACATTTTCCTAAAATAACTAAGATTGGGAATTCAATAAAGTTTAGTTACTTTAGTATTATCATTATACTTTTAATGAGAATTTATAAGTCCTTGTCCTACCCGTTCGGCTAACGACCCTCCACCGATCAAGGAAACGGTGGGTGAGAGTGGACACCCATTAAGTTGCCATTTTATAGGCAACAACCTTATACCCCCCTTATAGACCGGCTTCGTGAATGAGGCTTACTAGCGGTAAGACGACTTGATCTTATACATATATAAATATTATTAAACTTATAATATTATAAAGTATAAGGGTTGAATTTTAACTTTTAAAATTCTAGGGGTTGGAACTAAAGTTTTTAATAGGACTTTACATGTTCCAAAACTTGAGGGCAAGTTTTGTAAACTTTCAAAACTTTTCATTTCTCATAACTTATGAGTTAATGGTTATTAAAAATGAAGACTCTTCATTTTTTGTAACCTATGTGTTCTTTTAATGGTTATTTATAAATGTGACTTTTGGTTATCCATAACTTAAGAACTAGTTATGGACTCCATTAAAACACATAAAGATCAAGAATTAATCTAATCAATTATTAGCACATAATTTCTATGATCTTCTAAACTCATATGTTTATGAATGTTCATATAAAAAATTTCAAGAATCGTAAGAACATATACAAAACTTGAAATTTTGATACGAGCTTTTGAACAAAACTTCGATTTTCAAGTTTTTTTTTTTTTTTTTTTTTGCATCAAGTATCAAATAAACAAACCAGGCTCTGATACCACTGATGGATTTTCAGCATTCTAACACTCCTATGGTGTACATGCAACCCTAGAAACCTTGGATCTATGTTTGACTAAGATACATGCAAATAATTATTTTTCCAAGGTTCTTATCCTAACTAGCATGGCATGGGGTACTTGAATCAAATAAAACTAGTAGAATTACTTACCTTGTAGTAGTAGTTGATTGCTTGGAGTTTGAGAGCCTAGCACCAATAATGTGGATGCCTCAAATGGAAGTCACAAATCACCACAAACTTGGAAACTTCAGAGAATAGTCACAAACTTCTTGAAATCGGCCCTCTTAGTTTACACACATCAACTAGTATGATTTCAAGAACCAAAGCCTCCTTTATATAGTGTGGTGGATTAGGGTTACATCCATGTAAACCCTAATACCCATGTCTTTTCATTTCCATGAGATCCATGGGTTAAAGCTCCGTGGAGTATCCATGGACTTTCCATGCAAGCCTAGCCCATTCCAAATAAGCATTAGCCCACACTATATAAATACAAGAGCCCATATTTAATTAGTCATACTTTTGATCTCTAAATTAATTCTAGATTAATTATAGATCCATACTAATTAAATAATATGATTTTATATTAATATATTAGGACTTATAATATATTAATAAATCATAACTTATACTATTCTCAAACGATTATCCATAAATTGTTCGGGTGAAGTGCAACCCAAATGGACCATGCCGGGTCGGGTCAAGTACATACCAAATATAGTTATGGACTTAGACACTATATCCAACACCTCCGAAGTCTAAAACACATGCCCGCAGCATATCCTCTAGCGTCTGGATGGTCCGCTCGCTCTGACCATCCGTCTGCGGGTGAAAGGCGGTGCTAAAATGCAGACGAGTACCCAACTCGTCATGAAACTTCTTCCAAAACCTGGAAGTGAACCGCACATCCCTGTCGGAAATTGCTGAAACTGGCACTCCGTGCCGAGCTACCACCTCTCGGATATAGATGTCGGCCAGCTTCTCGGCCGAGATGCTCTCCTGAATCGGAATAAAATGAGTGCTCTTGGTCAATCGATCGCCGATGACCCAGATCGAATCCACCCCTCGCGCGGTCCTGGGAAGCTTTGTGATAAAATCCATCGTAATGTCCTCCCATTTCCACAGCGGAATATCCAACGGCTGCATCTTGCCGTGTGGCCTCTGGTGCTCGGCCTTGACCTTCCTGCAAGTCAAGCACCGCTCCACGTACCATGCTGCATCCCGCTTCATGCAGGGCCACCAATAGTCCAGGCGAAGAGCCCTATACATCTTCGTCGCCCCGGGATGAATGGAGAATCGGGATTTGTGCGCCTCCTCCATCAGAACCTGGCGCACACCCCCGTGGTACGGCACCCACACCCTACGGTGTAGTGTCAATAATCCTCGACTGTCATAGTCGAAGGAGGAAACCTGTCCCACAATCCGCTCGCTCTTCTGATGTTCCTCCTTCATGGCCTCCTGCTGCGCCTCCCGAATCCGCTCCAGAAGCGAAGTCACCACTGTCATCCTCAGACAGATATCCCTGATCGGCGCTGCCTTGCGACTAAGCGCGTCGGCCACCACATTGGCCTTTCCCGGGTGGTAGAGGATCTCACAGTCATAATCCTTTACCACATCAAGCCACCGACGCTGCCTCATATTCAGATTTGGCTGGTCCATGAGATACCTCAGGCTCTTGTGGTCCGTGTAAATCGTACAACAAACCCCATAGAGGTAATGACGCCAAATCTTGAGGGCGAACACAACAGCCCCCAGCTTCAAATCATGCGTCGGGTAGTTCGCCTCGTGAGGCTTCAGCTGCCTCGAAGCGTAAGCAATGACATGCCCTCTCTGCATCAATACTGCGCCCAAACCCAAGATGGACGCATCACAGTACACGACGAAATCCTCCATGCCCTCTGGCAGGGCTAAGATTGGCGCCTCGCACAATCTCTGCCTCAATGTCTCGAATGCAGCCTGCTACTCAGGCCCCCAACAAAAGACCACGACTTTCCTCGTCAGCCTGGTCAGGGGCACGACTATCTTGGAGAAGTCCTGAATGAATCTCCAATAGTAGCCTGCCAATCCCAGAAAGCTCCGAATCTCAGATGGAGACCTCGGAACTTCCCACCTCATCACGGCCTCAACCTTGGCCGGGTCCACTGATATCCAGTTCTGGTTGACAAGGTGCCCGAGAAACTGCACCTCGCGCAACAAGAACTCACACTTGGAGAACTTGGCATACAAGCTCTCCCTTCTCAAAGTCTCCAGAACCTCTCGCAGATGCTCCTCATGCTGCTCTCGCGTCTTGGAGTAAACCAAGATATCATCAATAAACACTATCACAGACCGGTCTAACATCGGTCTACATACGCGGTTCATGAGGTCCATGAACGCGGCAGGAGCATTGGTGAGTCTGAAACGCAGTCTTCTGTACATCCTCCTCTCTGACCCTCATCTGATGATACCCTGATCGCAAATCAATCTTGGAGAGCCAAGATGCTCCCTGTAGCTGGTCAAAGAGGTCATCAATCCTCGGGAGTGGGTAATGGTTCTTCATCGTTACCTTATTAAGCTCCCTATAATCTATACACATCCGGTGCGACCCGTCCTTCTTCTTCACAAATAGAATCGGGGCTCCCCAGGGTGAACTGCTCGGTCTAATGAAACCCTTGTCTAACAGCTCCTGTAGCTGTGTAGACAACTCCTGCATCTCAGGAGGAGCCAACCGATACAGTGACTTGGCTATCGGAGCCGAACCAGGGATTAGTTCAATCCTGAACTCTACCTGCCTCTCCGGAGGTATCCCCCGCAACTCCTCGGGGAATACGTCCGCAAACTCTCGTACCACGGGCACATCGCCCACCGTCGCCCTACCCGGCTCCCGGGTATCCATAACATAGGCGACATAACCTGCACAACCCTGCTGGAGGTAGTGCCTAGCCCTCACTGCCGAACATAAAGCTGGTCCTCGTTGTGGCCTTTCGCCATGAACCACCAGCTCTCCTCCACTAGGGGTCCTAATCCGTACTGACTGCTGCGCGCAGTCAATCACTGCCCCATTGGGGCTCAGCCAATCCATACCTATAATAACCTTGTTCCCCCGCAAAGGTATGGGAACCAAGTCCACCATGTAACGTTCCTCGAACAGCCTCAAAACACAATCCCGGTAGACCTCTGACGCTCGTAACGACCGGTCGTCCGCAATCTCGACCTCTAGAGGGCAATCCAACATGCCCGAAGACTCCGTAAACTTCTTGCTAAGCGCAAGAGAGACAACCGATCGGGTAGCACCCGAATCAAACAATACCTGAACTGGGATACCGTTCACATGGAACGATCCTAAACAGAGCACATACATAACATATAAAAATCACAGCAGCATATCATAAAAGCATAAACAAGAAGTCATACCCGTCACCACATCGGGTGCAGCGCGTGCCTCCTCGGCTGTCAGCTGAAATGCTCGGCTCCGAACCACTGGAGCCTCCAAATTGGCCTTCTGGCCATCCACAACCCGTGTTGTCGCTGGAGTCGGCGCCACTGTCGGCGCCGCTGCTGCTGTCAATCTAGGGCAATTGGCCTTTTTATGGCCCTTCTGATTGCAATGAAAGAAAATCAGGTCTGATATCTGAATCGCAGGAGTAGGGGCAGTACAATCTCTGCCAAAATGCCCAACCTTGCCACACTTATAGCAGCCTGAACCCGGCCCAGTGCGACAAGCTCCCTCGTGTGACCGACCGCATTTCCCACAGCGGTCCCGCCCTGACTGGCCTTTCGGCCTACCATCGGATCCCTTGGGCTTCTTCCCCGAAGCCCCCGTTGTCAGCCCCCCCGCTGCCTTCCTCTTCCGGATGTGCTCAAGATCAATCTCCCTCTCCCTAGCCCTAGCAATCATGGAATCCAGGGTAGGGCAAGTTGAGAAATTGACATGCTCCCGGATGTCAGCTCGTAGCATGTCATGGTAGCGGGTCCTTTTCATGTCCTCATCACCCGCATACTGGGGCACCAGCAATGCCCTCTCCCGGAACTTGGCGGTGATCTCCGCCACAGTCTCCGTAGTCTGTCTCATGTCCAAGAACTCCCTGGCCAGCTGCTGAAGCTCCACAGCTTGCGTAAACTCCGCCCTGAATCTGGTCACAAAATCTGACCACATCATAGCGTCGACGGCTGGGGCTCCCAATGAGTCACCAATCGACTCCCACCAGTCTCTACCTCTATCCCTCAAACATCCCGCAGCAAAGCGGACCTTCGACCCTTCCGGGCAGAAGCTCGTCAACTGCGCAGACTCAATGTCTGCGATCCATCTCCTGGCAGCGATGGGGTCTTTTACCCCGTGATAATCCGGCGCACCACTCCCACGGATGTCCTTAAAGGACAGTGTGCGCGTACTCGTCTTTCACAATCCCTTCCTTGATCGACCCGAAAATGACCGGGGTCGACTCAAGAATGCCTCTCGTGATCTCAGACGCGATGAACTCGCACAGCCCGTCATCAACCTACTCGGATCCTGCACCCGAGCCTGATCCTGATCCTGATCCGGAACCTCCTGCTCCATGTCGCGTGGTCACCATGCTGAAAAATACACGCATAATTTTCAGGATCATACATACTCTCGAGAGGTCTAACAAACTCTCTAAGTTTCCCGGTTCTGTCTTAACCTTCCTTGGTTCGAGTACGGATCCTCTGCTTCCAGTAGTACGGGCCCATACTACCTTCCACATCTATCCGTACTTTCCTCAAGGACTGTCTCGACTTCACCAGGTCCCTTAACCAATATCCCTTTCCATCTAGTCTCATCCCAGGCTTTCCTGGGGCACCCTCTGACCTACTCTCCGCCATCAGCTGCACTAGGAGTCCCTACTTCCGTTCCCTAACTAGTTTGCGAGTACTGTTAAATAACCGCTCACTAGTTAGTTAAAGTTAGCCAGGACCCCTTAAGCACAAAGCAAGCAGCATTCGTGCATCAAGTAACCGCATCAGGCATAACCTAATCAGACTATCCTACTGCTGACTAAACAGTCCTAGCATATAGCTCGTACAACAGGCATACAAGGCATCCTCCTAGATCCTTAGCCCTATTCTATCATGCAGTTCTCAGAATCATATACATCAGGCATACAAGGCATCCTCCTAGATCCTTAGCCTTAATCTAGCATGCAGTTCTTAGAATCATATACATCAGGCATACAAGGCATCCTCCTAGATCCTTAGCCCTAATCTAGCATGCAGTTCTCAGAATCATATATCATATAACTTATTATAACAGGTATGGGTATCTTGGGGCAAACTTAATTGAGCTCGGCTGGTCGCACGCATCACACACCTTGTTCTTTCTTAAAACCCCTTGACTCAGATTTTAGAAAACCATTTTCTTTGTAAAAATCTTTTAAATCCCTCGGTTTGAGTCCAGACACTCCCGAGGGTGTGTCAGAATCCCTCAAACCAGGGCTCTGATACCAACTTGTAACATCCCAATTTTCAAGTCCAAAAGTTTCTTTTTAATTAACTGTCTCATAAAAACATTCATAAGAAAATACTGTGAAAACACATCATCTCATAAAACAATGCGTCATGTCTGAAAACCCAAGTCATAAAATAATAACATATCACAGTACAATCCCAGAAAACTCCATGCGGAAATCATGTGTGTGTGTGTGTGATGCGATGCTACGCCGCCAGCTCCTTCCCCTTAGACGAAGAGGTACCTGAAACCAAAACCGAAACTGTAAGCACAAAGCTTAGTGAGTTCCCCCATCATACCACATAACATACAATATCATCGGTATCTTTCAACCGGTAATCATCGTTGGTATCTTTCAACCGGTAATCATCATCGGTATCTTTCAACCGGTAATCATCATCGGTATCTTTCAACCGGTAACTGTCATCGGTATCTTTCAACCGGTAACTAGGGACTATTCCACCCCCTACCACTAGCATACACAAAAAGATATAAACATACAGTCAGGCATATCCGGGTACTGACCTACCCTTCGGTCCTAAGGACCGATGTCAGGGAAAACTAATCCCTATTATACACGTAACATATCATACAGATAAAACTCATGACCAAAGCACGTAACCAGACCAAGATAATTATCACAAAGACAATCATCTTCTAAATACCCCTCTTTGGTGGGCCGACATTATGGCCTTAGACCCACCCCTACTGGAAGATAACTCACCTCGTACGAGTAGCTGCTGATAATCTGTGCGGGAAACCTCTGTCCGCTGCTGCTCCGGAAATCCTCCGGCTACAATCCCCACAAAACACTCAGTCAGAATCTGATATCTACTCTTAGGGTAAAATGACCATTTTACCCCTGAACAAGTCCAAGTCAAAGTCAAAGTCAACTTCTAGTTGACCCGACTCGCCGAGTTGGGCCGCCAACTCGTCGAGTCCCTATCTCTTCAATTGTCCTCATCCACGACCCTACTCGTCGAGTTTAGCGACGACTCGACGAGTTCCTCTTCGATGTAAACATCGAATGAACCTTCATCCGACTCGCCGAGTTGTATGAACAACTCGTCGAGTTCGCCTTCATCTGATGAACAAGTTCTGACGTTGACTCGCCGAGTGTATGAACAACTCGTCGAGTTCATCTTCAATCATAAGGAGATTGCCTTGGACTTGCCGAGTCTGTTCTAGCACTCGTCGAGTCCCATGAACTCCAGGTCTAAAACTAAGTCCAATGCGTTGGGTCACTCTTTCTGTCCTGCTACAACCCTTCTAACACCCAACTGAGTTCTTTGACCCTCAACAGATATGGGACTCAAAGCCTTGGACTCGTCGAGTCCCAAGAACAGACTCGCCGAGTCGATAACGTCCACACCCTAAATCATCGATTTCCAATGCACAACACTTGTCCAAATGATAGATCCAAGCCCCTAAGCTCGATCTAGCACGTAAAGTTTCGAACTTTACGTGCATGCATGGGACTTTTGAGCCTAAAAGGCTCTAAAATGACTCTTATGTTGCATGGGGCCTTCCTTGAGTGCAAAAGCAACCCAAATCTGCCTTGTGACCCCTCCCAAGACTTAGATCCGAAGTCTTGACCCCCAACCATGTTTGCAATCATGGTTGGCAACCTCATATGGCTTAAAAAGCCCTAAATCTTCCCCAAAAAGGGATCTAACAAACAAGCAAGCAAGGTACAAACATTATACCTTTCAAAGACTGCAAATGATGAACCAAACTCGAATCCTTCATCCTCCTCTTGATCCTTCTATGTTCTTCCTCCTTCCTTGAGGTCAAAACCTACAAAAATCACTCAAAAGCCTTAGATCTTGCACCAAAACACTTAGGGTTTGCTATGGAGGGTTTCTGGGAGCATAAAGGGGCGATGGAGGCTGTATAAGGTTGTTTAAATAGGGTGCAAACCCTCAGATTAGGGTTTTGTCCAGTCAGAGCCTACTCGTCGAGTCTAGGACCCGACTCGACGAGTCCATCACTTAAATCCCATGTCTCATCCCGCTTCTACTCGGCGAGTTGGGCCTTCAACTCGCCGAGTCCCAGGCCAAAAATGCAAAATTACTTAATTAAAATACATACCAGGAACCAGGTGCTACATTAGTTTTATTTAATATAGCATTGTACTTTATTGTAATAGTCAATATTGAGATTATTTGATCTTTTAAAGCATTGTACTTATATGAAAATGATTTAATATAACAATGTGGTTTATTCTTGTTAAGACTTTACATGAGTTCTACTTTTGCACATGGAATCAAATGTTCAATGCAATCTATCCTGCTTTGTAAAATATGTATAACTGACACATATGAAGTCGAAATTACTTGATTTTTTCCAACATATAATTTAGAGTTTGTACTTCATTTTAGACTGTAAAACACATATTTTGGTTACATATTGAATCAGCTATACACTATAGAAAAAAGGATATTAACGTTGTGTATTTTCTGATTCAGCACCTTTTTTTTTGCAATCTGTCCCGTTTTTTAAAATCCCCATAAGTCACTCATATGTAGTCGGAATCACTTGATTTTTTTCCAGCATGCAATTTAGAGTTGGTACTTATTTTTAGACTATACAAACACATATTTTTGTTACATATTCAATCAAACTCACGCCCCGGAAGATAGGATATCAATGTTGTGTATTTTTTGTTTTGAAAGCGCATTGCCATTCTTGGTTCCATTTTAAAAGTGCATTGCCATTATTGGTTCTATTTTGCAAATGCATTACTATTTTTGAGTATATTTTGAAAGTGCATTGCTATTTTTGCTTCTATTTTGAAAGTGTATTGCTATTTTTGGAAAGCCATAACATAATAAAATGACCAAAATGCCCTTTCCTCATCTTCGTGTTGCATCTTTTGATCCTAACTACAATAAAATCACAATCATTCTAGAAATGACCAATGTACCCTTTATTATGAGACCAATAAATCTAATTCTTACCACTATGACAATGCCAATCAGTTCTTTCGGAATGATTAATCGCAAAATAACTGGAACTAAAAATCAATCTTTTCTAAAAAAAACACGTTGTAAACTAATTCCACCTACTTTTTGGTCTTTATTATTCAAACCAATACATTAAGATCATCATTTAACTTTTCTTTCGCCATATTTATACAGCTTAGCAAGTATTCATACTTTTCGCGAGAATTAGCAATATGTGCAGCCTCGTAAAAATTGGAACACAAGTAGTCAAATTGTTTAGTGTTTAAACACTAATCAAATCTTCATAACAACTTATCACTAAGTAGTGTCCATGCTTCACATCTTTCCTCCACCGAGGCAAAATATACCGCAGATGGATTTCTTTAATATCCTTCTCAATTAATATTTTTACCACATGCCTACAAATAATTCCTCGAAACTCAAACAAATGACAAGAACATTGTATATCACATTCAATCTCATCATAACTAATGGTATAAACAACTCATTTTTTTTAAATCTCCATGTTTCCCTTCCACAATATCGTTGACATGAAATACATATTGTGCACCATCCACTTTTACCAATGAAGAATTGAAAAAAGCATACCTCATAACTCATTTTGAAACAACTTAAAGTTTGCATTTGTGTATGCTTCCTGAAACTATCTCTCAAAATAAAACCCATTTACTAATTTATATGAATGATTAAGAGACTCAAAATCAACCTTATTTTCTTTCTCAATCTTGTTTTTCAGCGCGTTGTCATATTGCTCAGCAAATTGTCACAATGGGGTTTTAGAATTAACATACGCATCAAAAAAGCATTCATGCTTTCACTTCTTTGTGTAGTAGACATCCCTACCCAAAAGTTTAATTTTACATATATCGGCACCCAACGACTTCGATTGCTAAATAAAGAACATAACCACTCATTTTTTTCAGGTCTGTAATTGTCAACGAGCTTGCACCACCCATCTTCAAACTCTTAAGTGTTTGTAGACTTATACACAAGGGTTTTTAGAGTCTTCTTTCTTACTTTATATTGAACCAACCTACTTAATTTTTAAGGAATCTTTTTCATAATATGCCAAAGACAAAGATGATGACGAGATTCTAGGAGTACCAGCTTTTTGCGTTGATCGGCATTGATATGTTATTATTGGTTTTGGTGCCCGTCCATTCATGCATTCTAACCATGACTTGAATAACCATACATACATGTATGTATCCTCTCGTGAAAGCAAACCACATCCAAATAAGATAGATTGTCCATAGTGATTTACTCCAAAAAAAGGCGCAAATGGAGTATTATATTTGTTAGACAAATATGTGCTATCAATGAAATAACATCTCCAAATGACTTGTAAGTTGCCCTAGACCTTGCATCTGCCTAAAATACATTTCGCATACGACCTTCAACATCCATATCAATCACATAGAAAAATTTGAACTCCTTTTTTGCATAAGGACAAAGTTAATACAAAGTGCCTCAGCATCCCCAAGCCCAAGTCTTAGTTGTCTTACTTTTGCGATGTAAGATCTACAATTTGTCTCGCCAAACAGAAAATTATCATACCCTTTCGCATCAACAACTAACCAATGAAAACTTTTATTTAACAGAATTCCATCATAATCATTCAACTCAAGTCTTCTTTTAGCATATGAATCCATTTTCTTATGTGATCGTTGGAAACGAGATTTTCGGGGACTTAAAGCATGGTTATGTTCTAGAAAAACACTAGAGATATTGTATCTTCCATCACCATATGCAATTACGCTAATTTTTTCTTTACAATATGTTCTAGAAGACTTTTGATATGGTTTGTTTGTATTAGGCACATATACACCTCCTTTGGCACATCCAAGTGAATAGTATGTTTTAGCACAATAATCTTTTGTTCTTGTACTACATATTTGTACACCAAATCCAATCTGAAATGCATATGCTTTAAAGTAATCGTAAAGGTCGTCTTTTGAAGAAAACTTCATTCCTTCTGTAGGAATGTTTTGATGTTGAGGATTGAGAATTGTATGCCCTTCAACTGAATTTCCAGCCTCCATACTGTTAAAATATTTTATTAACAATAAACCAAAAATTTTATTAAAAATAAAGCAGCATAACCTACTAGTGATTGAAACAATAATTAAAATAGATTCATAGTCAATAAAATAAACTAAAATTCTATAAAGAAACCAAGTTAAAATGTTAGAATAGACAGATAAATTAAAGTATAATGTCCTAATAAGAAACCAATCTAAAGTACAATGTTATAATGGGAGTTACATCTTATTCACATTTATCATCAACATATGCTTAAGGTTTACATTCTGAACTTATTATGCATAGGGCCTTTATAGGATTGAATGGATATATGATGTGGCATTTTTATTGAAACAGATTTATTAAATAGTAACCAAGTTTTAGTTTTTCCAATGTTGTGAATATGTTGAAACATTTAAGGGACGATGTCACGACTATGAACTTCGAGAGTCTAATTCTCTCCCAAGGTACTAGACCATATTTTAGAAAAAGATGTATGCACTTATTCCCTCTGCCCTTTTGTAAGCCATTGTAGTAATAAACTGAATTGCATAAATATCCAAAATACCCCCACTAATAAGATGTTTATTATTTCTGCTAAATTCCTATAATACTCTGTATCTAAAATACATGACTAAACTGGATGAATATCAATCGGTAACTAGCTGCCAAGTTTGACAATTGTTCCATTGGTATAAATTTTGTTCCATTGTTGGTTTCGGGTATAGATGTTGTAATCATCTTTCATGAACAAATATTATAGTTGCAATTATTTGGTAAATCGTATATATGTTTAACTTCTGATAAATGCGTCTTAGTTATTATGAAACTAGTCTTGCATATAATTATGATATATGAGAGTTATAATATGTCATTTTTGATCCGGTGTTGAAAGATATTTTGTTATCAACTCTACATCACAATTTTCCTAATTAAAACATCGATTAAAACAAAAATTACCTGATTGTTGCTGTTGGCGCTGGGGGTAGCAATTGCCAGTGTGAAACAGTGGACGAGAAGAAGGGTTTGAGAAGGAATCGGGATCGCAGGTCGCCTGATACGCACATTCATGTGATCAACATCTTACGTGAACTTATTATTATTTTTCTTTTTTAAAATTGTCTCATTAAGGGTAATTTGGGGATATGAAATTAAATTAGATGAGATGGAGGAATGATGTCACACGTTATGATATTAGTGGGTATGAAGATTTATAGACATAAAAGGTAGTAGGCAATTTAATTTCTCTGTAAAATATAACTAATTGCCTTTAATTCAAAAAATTTAGTAACTAAAAAATAATATATTATACATAAAAGATAAAGGTGTCAAAATGAATAAATAGATGAAGTCAAATTGAAAACGTGTTAAAATCAATAAAGAGAGAATGAAATCTATACTTTTTTTCTTGAACCAATTGAATTTAGATCCGACCGGTTCTTTGCTTCTAACTATAATTATCTAAATTTTTGTTTTATTTTTGGATAAAAGTTGTAACATCTTGTTTCGAGGAGTTTCTTATTTCGGGATTGTGGGCGATAAATGCATCAAGTAAAGGCCTTGGGCTTCAATGGAATAAGGTTTCGACACTATTGGATGGTGATAATATTGGTTGTGTGATCCAAGCCAT
Source organism: Lactuca virosa (assembly GCF_052849685.1). NCBI lineage: Eukaryota > Viridiplantae > Streptophyta > Magnoliopsida > Asterales > Asteraceae > Lactuca > Lactuca virosa. The sequence continues at coordinate 260,523,987 of NC_136434.1, forward strand.
TGATTGCGTTTTGGAGTCAAAGGGTAAAACAGAAAAAGTCATGTTTTAGACTTATTTTATGAACTTAGGATCTATGTTCGGAAGGTGTTAAGGCAAAGGAGATTTGATTGTATTGTAGAGCTTCTCATTACGTTTTCGTGGATATAAAGATCGTCGAAATCAGAGTTGAAACGAATAAGTTATGACCGTTTGAAGTTAGGACGGTTTTGGGTTAAGCTCAGGGGCGGACCTTAGTGGGGCAATTGGGGTCCCGGGCCACTGCTCAATTTCCGGCACGCAGTGTAAATTTTTTTTTTTTTTGGTTTTTTCTATTAGGTGCACCCGCTTGAAGTACGAGGGACACCCCTACTAAAACAGTCTGCGTCCGCCACTGGTTAAGCTGCGTACGCTGGGCGTACGGGGAAGTATGTTGGGTGTACTAGGGTATCCCTGAGTACGCTGGACGTACCAGGAGTACGTTGGGCGTACACGATCAGTACCCAAACCCATTCCATTCTCATTCTCCACCTCTGTCACACCCCCAAAACCGGAACGGCGGAAACGTTCGGGGGTGGAGGACGTTATGTTCAGTATCACAACAATGCAAAGTAGTAAACAAGCAACAACATCATCCATTGCATTAATAATATAATTTCATACAAGTGTGTTCTGTCAAGTTATATAGACACCAAAAATATACATCAAAAATAAAAGATGAGTCTTGAACGAGCTCCATCTTCTCAGAACCTGACACCGGTACCTGTCTACTGGTGACCTGAGAATACAAGTTATTTTGAAAGAGTTTATCAGCTTTAAAGCTGGTGAGATCATAAGTATATTAGTGTTTGTATTTGTATGAAAGTGTTTGTAAGTCTGTAATGTATAAGTTTTGTAAAAGTTTGTAATTGTTTGAACTCTCCTAGAAAACCCTATGTTTCCTACTAAAAGTAGCCTTCTACCAAGGCATCTAGTATCTGTGTGTGTGCCTCTTGTAAGAGTGTGTATTTTCCCAAATCTAACTATCATTAACCAAAAATATAGTTCTTACATTATTGTTTATTGTGTGAATATCACAAAGTAAATGTAAAGGGAAAATGAAATAGTACTGTAGTGTTGTATTAAGTAACTACTGCTGTACTAATTACTTTAAACTATTTGTTATTTAAAGTACCATGTGATCGGCCTGTATCCTGCTACCGACTCTATAGTAAAACGACGATGTAAGACGTCGTAAGAAATGACGTTTGGCACCCGTAGACTTGCAAGTCCCACTATAGCGAGCAGCAAGGTGTAGGATAGTCAATCCAGTATAGATCTATACACAAACTCATACGCTCCCCAATTAAGGAGATTCTGGATACAAAACGGGTCATGACAGGTAGTGCCATGCCCCCGTTAAGTGGCTCACATAACTGTAAGTAATGTATATGTATATGTATATGTATGTGCTAGCTGTATTGTGTGTTCTTTCTCTGTCTAGCTTGTATGTTTTGTTTCTTATCACTTTGTATTATGTTTGTTTCTCATCACTATGTATTATGTTTGTTTCTCATCACTATGTATTATGTTTGTTTCTCATCACTATGTATTATGTTTGTTTCTCATCACTATGTATTATGTTTGTTTCTCATCACTATGTATTACTCATGAATGAACTGACTCATTGTATGTTTCATTGTTCTAGTAATAGTATCTTCCTAAACTATACCTATTATAGTTTACTAGTAATGTTGTTTGTGTATATGAACATGTTTGTATACCTTTGCTACCCAAAGGCATTGAACTGAATGAAAGAAGTAACCTTTTATATCTATACACATATACATGATATATAACTAGGATTCAAACGACCTTCGGACAAATAACCCGAATACCCTAAGTCCACAACCAAACAAGGAACAGGAAGTAAGGTGAGCTATCAGTCCTAAGTCCTTCCAATCCTACTTATATAATTATATCCATATATATACACAGAATATAAGTTAAAAGAGTTTAATAAAAGTATTTGATAAGTAAAAGAGTTTGTAAAACAGTTTGAAGTAAAACAGTTTGATAACACAGTTTGAAAAGTAAGAAATCCACTTGTTTGGTAGTTATTAATCACATGTGATTGATATAATAACTATAATAGTTCAACTTGTATCCCCCCCATAAAAGCATTTAAAAACATTTAAAAGGTTAATTAAGGGGTATGAACTCACCTGTAGTGAGTGGTTTGGATGTACGGAATGTATAGGATGCTAGGTGTCAAGTGAAGACTTGTACACACACGATGATCCTAGTTAACATATAATATCACATATATGTATCCAATTAGTCTTTAAACAACTAATTAACAAAGTTAAGACATCCTAGGACATGTAAAACACCTTATATAAGTGCTATAAGTCCTAAGGATTGCATCTAAGTGTTGTAGGACATTGCTATTGAGTTTAGGGTTCAAGGGAACCCTTTATTTGAGTTTACGGTTTTGTGACCATAACTCATTGAGTTTACGGTCGTAAACCCATGAGTTTACGGCCATAAACTCATGTTTCTTGACCATTTTGCGTTTTGAAGCCTTAAAGATCACAAGAAGCATTCATACTTCATGTTTAAGCCTTAGGAAGAGATTAGGGCACCATTTCACTCCTTTTAGGAGTTTACGGTCCCTGGACCATTTCCCTTTGGGTTTATGGCCGTAAACCCAAATGGGTTATGGTTTTATGATGTTTTCAAGTACTAAGAACATCAAGGAAGGGATCTAGGCTAGTTTCCAAGGCTTAGAAGGGACTAGGGCACCCTTTGGCACCCTTTTTAGGGTTTACGGTCCAAGAACACCTTGGACCGTAAACACCTTTGATCCTTGGTTTCTTGGGTGTTTTCTTGATGTTTAGAAGTGTAACAAGCTCTATAATACTCTAGGATAGAAGTACTTACTAGGTAGAAGCTTGAAAAGGTGCTAAAAGTCCAAGAACACTAGTGTGTGTTCGTGGTGTTCTTGGTGAAACTTGAAGATCTACACTTTTGGAATGATTTCACGGATGGAATCATGTTAGATCACTAGATTAAGTAAGATATCAACTTTTTAGGGCTAGAAACACTTACAATGTTGAAGATCAAGAAGAAAAGTCGATGATACTTGAGAGAGAATTGAGATTTGGATCTTGAAATTGTGAAAAGTGATAAATAATGACTAAGTGTCATATTTATACCCTCTTTTAGGGTTTACGGCCGTAAACACCTTTGTTTAGGCCGTAAACTCCAAACTCTTGGAGTTTTGGAAAAATATTGTTGCACAATAAACCCTAGGGCATCCTCTTTCCTGTTATCTCCTGAAGTACTAATCTTAAAATACTCAAACTTATTCCAAAAAGCTTGAAAATTAGCAGAAACAGTTTTAACTCCTATTGAAGTGAATGGTTGTACATAATAGAAATTTCGGGTTGTCACAACCTCTCCAACACCCTCCCTTGAAACCCTAACCCTAGTTTGAGCCTTGTGAGCAAAAAGAAGGTGTTTTAAGTGTTTTGGAGTGTTTTGGGTGCATCTTGGAGAAGAAGCAGATCACTGGCGAAGTGTTGGTTGCATTGGAGCTTATAGATCCAGACTTTGTTCACCTTGATCTTTCTTCTAGAGGTATAAAGCTTGAATCTTGATGATGTTTTTGTTAGATCTAGCTAGTTTGGGGTGTTATAAGTTGTTGGTCAGTTTAGTGCATAAAGTTTAGATCGTGAAAGTTTATGACCTTGTTATGGATAAAGTTGGAAACTTTATCCATCTGAACATCATATTGATTCAGATCTGAAGGTTGGAGACTTGGACTTAATGGATTAAGTTGAAAAAGATGCACTTTTTGGTCCCTTTGAGACTTAAAGACTAGATCTTGGTTGTTTGGACCATTCTAATGGATAAAGTTGGAAACTTTATCCATTATGGAGTTATTAGGAACTATAAAATGTGATCATGGACCTCCTATCCCTTCCATGCAAGAGTTAAGATGTCTTAACGGATAAATAAGTTACAGTTTTAGCTTTTGGACCTTTTCTAACCATGGAAAGTCATAAAGGTGGAAACTTTATGACTTAAGTCGATGTTTTGAGATTAGATCTAAGTTTGGACATTTTGGTCTTAAGCATTAAGTCCTAAAATGAGAAAATGGTCACCAAGGGGGTACGATGGGCGTACATATGCGTACGCTCAACGTAATGCATGTTTTCCCCGATATCATGCTATGGCGAATTGCACATTAGGCCTCAGCGTGTATTATGCGAGGCGTACTTATGAAACCCTCTTTTTGGGCCTTTTGGGCCTCGAGTCTTTTGGGAGTTGGGCCATGAGTTGTTGGGTCGGATATGGGAAGGGTAAAATGGTCATTTACTCTGGGTGTTGGACAAATAAACTAGATTCCTGGTTATGCTTTATGGCCCTCTTATTAATCAGGGTTTTATTTGATTGGTTAGCGCGGGGATTCTCCGATTCAGCAGCCTGAGCATCCATTTGACTGACAACAGACAGATGTGAGTTTGCTCACTATACTGTAGGACAATAGGGATTATATGTGCTTGTAGTCTTTGTAACTCCTGATGTATGTGTTGTATGTCTGTGTGCCTGTTTGCTATATGTATATGGGGTGAAATAGACCCGATACAGCCTAGTGCTGACATATGAGTTGAAATAGACTCGGGGGTAAAATAGACCCAGGGGTGAAATAGACCCGGTACGGATTTGGGCCGACACATGAGTTGAAATAGACTCGGGGGCGAAATAGACCCGACACAGCCTTGAGTTGGCATATATGTATGGTATGCGGTATTTTGGGAACTCGCTAAGCTTTGTGCTTACGGTTTATGTTTAAAATGTTTTTAGGTACTTTCGATTCGAGAGGGAAGGGCTCGGCTTGATCGCAGCGCATCCACCTAGATTTTCGCACTTTATGATTTTAGAATTGTACCTTGATAACTATTCTTACTCTGATATACTTTTGAATGATTGAAATGATTAAATTGTGTTTATGGTTGAACAAAAAATGAAATTTTTTTTACCTTAAAACTTTTGGGACATTACAAGTTGGTATCAGAGCCTTGGTTTGAGGGATTCGGGCATACTCTTAGGTGTGTCTGAACTCAAACTGAGCGTTTGGTAGATTTTTTTCATAAAAAAATAAATGTTTTATTAAAGAATTTTCTAATAAAAGAAAGGGGTGGTGCGTGCAATTGGCTGAGCTCAAGTAAGTGATTCCCAGAATACCGATACATGTTTGTTATGTTATATGTTATGAGAATTGCATGCTAGATTAGGGCTAAGGATCTGCTCAGGATTTCATGCTAGGAGAGATGCCTTTATATGCCTGATTGTTTGAGGTTTTAGAGTTTCATGCTAGTACGGATTTCAGATGATTAGATGGATTGGCCTGATATGTGATGCCTTGTAGCCTAAGTGGAATTGGATGTTAAACTAGATTTGGATTCTTTCTTGGTAGGAAGTGAGCTTGAGATGTCCCCTTTTTGGCTATAGCTTGGAGTGTTACTGTACGAATGTTTCTTGCTTTGTGCTTTGTGGGACTCTTGATGATGTGAGTTAACTATTAAGTGAATATGTTAAGTCACATGTTGCATAGGTTAAATGTCACACCCCGCTAAAGCGGAAACACGGGACGCGATAGTACAATGGGTCTCATAGCAAAAGTTAAATGACAACACCAACCATAGTAATAAAAGCATTATAATTTACAATAAGTTTGAACAACTCTTAATTAAGTTACAATACACAAAAAAAATGTAACACATGCGGATGCTTCTACAAGTGATGTGTCTCTAGGTGCCTCTTACTAGATGATTCCTGAAAAAACATGTATAATGAGCGGTCAACTACCGAAATAGTTGGTGAGTTCACAGGTTTATAACATAACATAGTTTTAAATCATGAAAATCATAATATTGATAAAGGTTTCAAAAAACGGAAGTTCGTTGCTAAAAAGAGTATTATAGTGTCCAGTAATAGAAGTTTGTTGCTATAATGAGTAAACAAGTTCATTGTTATCAAAAGAAATAAAGTTCGTTGTTATCATGAGAAATAAAGTTCGTTATCAACAAGAGAAACAAAGGTTGTATGTGCGTAGTGATCAAATAATGAGTTAACAACCCAAGCCTAAGAATACTTACTACTACAATAGAATTATGTCAATATTGTGTCAAATTTTAATATTGTTAAGTTACAAACATTTTTCTATGAAATTTAGATTTCTATGAATCAATTTGCTGTATAACAAATTCTAGTGGAAATCCTCATTACTGAAATGTTAAAATTTAACATTTTAGGAGGTGTTTCAATGATTAATTATTCAAAAACTAAATCAATTTAGTTCCAAATTTTTCCAAACATTGAATTTTAGTTTTAACTGAAATCAAAGACCTTAAGATAAATTTTCTTGAATTTTTGATTTGTCTAACTATTTTTCACCATTTTAATTTCTTGAATAATCACAAAATCATGAAAAAAAATAGTAAATGATCATGAAAAATTCTTAGGCTTTTTGTGTAACTGTTTCACATCATCCCTAAACTAGAAAAATTATTAAATGCTATTTTGTAATAATAAAACCTGGCTTTCATAACTTGATTGTGTTTTACATCAAGGAATTCTAATTAAATAGCAAATAGTAACTAAAAATCACACAACTTTTTTTTTGTGTTCCAATTGCAGTAAAACATTTCCAAAAAATGTTTCATGCATTTTACATATGTATAACCATTTTTTCTATATTTAATTTTCTAAATCGAAACAAATTTATGAAAAATAGCAATCAGTTAAGAAAAATCTTAATTTTTTTTGTAAAACTGTTTGATGTTTTATATAATATGGGAAAAATATCAAGAGTCATTTGTAAATAGTGGAGTCGAATTTTTGGATTTATGAATGTTTAATCTTAGGAAAATAGGAAGAAAATAGCAAACAGTAGAGAAAAGTCACTAAACTTTCTATTTGGCATCCTACAATAACATAAGATGTCCTGGTACATTTTCATGAATTTTGGATATAAGAAACTATTTTTCCTGTTTTTAGTCCATTAAATACACAAAAATCATGTAAAATTAGGAATAAGCTGTGAAAAAATCCCAAAATCTTTTTCTAAGTAAAACACACGACCTAGAAAAAGCGAAAATTCTTAAATGCTCTTTTAATATCTTGAAACTTGGTTTTATTATTTATTTGAGTTAATCATAAAGAAAATTAAAAGTCAAAGAAAACAGTAACAAAAATTGATAAAACTTCGTGAGGGATGTTTATTCACGTTATGGGTCATCTATAAATTTTATAGGATTTATTGACCTCATTAAGTATTTTATGTGATTTATGGCCTCATTTTCTTGCAAAACTTACAATAAATCAAGAAAAATGAATAAATACATGAAACTTTCCAGATCATTTTATTATATCACTGGGTTTTTAGGAAAAGTTATGTTTGTACATAATCAAAGGTTTACATATTTTTGTGGATTAAAATCTTTTATGAACATATTTAAAAGCCTTTTAGCAATGAACTTTGAACATCAAGCATTTAAGCTTGAGTTCATCGCATGCATTATGGTTTGAAGATCATGCATTAACTTCATTTGTTCAAAATGGTGTTTTTAAGAAGAAAAATTTGATGCATATGGTTGATGAACATCAAAACTTATAGAAATGTTCATTTCCTTGGTTTGACATAGGTTTAGGTCATGGATCTTCATCATTTTGTAACATGCAAGATGTTTTTGGTGAAAATCTACCACCATCATCATCAAATCCGAAGGGTAAATGAAGATGCATAAGATTTTATCATGAAGAAAGATGAAGATGAAGAAGATACTAAAAATATGTCGAAAATAAAGAAGGATAACAAGAAAACTTATAAAAATTATTATGGATCTTCAAAAGATGTATATGTTTTACCTTTTCTATGATTTGTGGCTTCAAAAAAACCATCTAATCTTATAAATTTCGTGGCTTTTGGGGCTGATTAATGGAGAAAGAAAATGAGGTTTTTAGATAGAAGAAAACTGAGAAAAGAGAGATTATATCTCTCTAGATAGCTCATCTCTCTCGTCATCTCTTTGGGGTTATACTCCACCAAAATCGTACACTAAGCTCCAGGATTGTAACTTGATTTATGAAAAATAGAGTGGGCAAATCTCTCCCACGCATTATTCGTCTAAGTTCGGATTTGTTAGGGAGAAGGAGAGAGAAGTTTTTAGAGAGAAAAGTAGAGAGATAGAGTGTGTGAGAGAGTGAAAGTGATTATGATTTTGGGGAAGGGCTCTCTTGGGGAGTGTATGGCCGAATTTTGGAGAGAGAGGAGGGATATTTTATTTTTATTTATTCCTTTAAATCATTTCCCTCTTATTTATTTTATTTGTTTATAAACCTTTTTCCAAATTTTATAAAAATATGCATTTTAAATAAAAATTTGTTTATAACACTTGGATTTTTGGCTTAGAAAATAAGGTTAAATATTAATGATCCAAATTTTATTTCCTTGATTATATTTTCCCAAATTTTAATTATTCTAAGATGTTTTTATAAGGTTCATAACCATTTTTATAAATTTTGATGTTAGATTTATAAAAATTTAGGTTTTTAGGCTTTTAGAATTTTAAGGAGTTTGTTAATCTATGGATATCAAAATAAATTAAATTCTTTGAGACTTCAAATTATGTTAGAGTTTTATAAATCTTTTCTAGTTAAAAATAATGTTTGTAATTCATTTTTTTTTTGGATTATTGGCATTCTATGTAGCAGTTTTGTGGTTCAAGTGAAATTAAAGAATCAAGTATACTAGCCCTAGTTTTCAACTTTGACTTAAGTTCCTACGAGACTCAGACCTAATTTCTACTACTAGGTCAAGTGCATGATGTGTGTATATGATTCATGAAAAGGTGTTCAAGTCAAGGAATGACCCGAATTTGAATGGTTGTTACAGTTAAAGTAACTATAGAAGTCTCGTATCAATGTGAAATCTAAGTACACTATCCATTATTTCTAATTGTTTCCAAGTTTCTAGTAGGTTATAACTTAGCTTCTAGTTACTAAGTCTATTATGTGTCATGCCTATACGTTCAACTAAGTTTATCCAAATCTAGAATTGTCTCGAATTTTGACGGTTGTCACATTAAGTAAGTAATCTCAGAGTCACGAATTTGACTCTACTGCGCAACTCTCGTTTGAGTCTAACCGTTGAAGGGATGAGTCTTTACTTGAAGGGTTATCTAAGCTTTGTTGCATATGATTGAATTCATGAAGTCGTTAACTGACATTATTAGGATTTCTTTAGCAGCTGATGGAAGGGTGAGGTCGGGAACCTAGAAGAACCTAGGATGTGTTGTAGTGGGTTGGATTTCGTTGTTTAGCGATGGGTATTCATTTGAGTACAAGTGTATGAGAATGGATAGGAATGATGTGTACAGGAGTAGTTACTTAGAGGACCCGAGATGACTCCTGAGGAAAGTAAGGATAGGTGTGGAAGTAGTATTGGGCCCATACTACTGAAAGCACAGGATCCATACTCGACTCGAGAAAAAATTTAGGGGATTCTAAGGAACTGGTTAAGGGAAGATGGTATGGTTTGACACCATGATTCGTTGCTGTGTGTTTCCGCCTTTATCGCTTTATCGGGTATGGTCGTTTAGGTTGAGCATGGGTCTGGTGATTGTTTGGGCCTTAGTGGTCATGTTTGTTTGGGTTTCAATGGTGTAGACCCATGTGAGTTAGTCAATTTCGAGGTCTGGAGGGCCTTACTCAAAGTAGTGACAGTTGAGTCGCGAGACTCAAGAAGGAAGCGCTTGTGATGAATGGTTCGAGGATTGCAGCCGAAGGTTAAGTGATTGGCAGATGGATTGGTATGTCACTATTTTGAACAGAGGTTGTGTTCTTCCAGCTTTCTGAGTTTGGAGGAAAGGGAGAGCAGTCATGTGATTTTCAGGGTTGGGGTGTAGACCTAACATAGGGCTAGATAGTACAGTTTTTAGCGGCAAGAATGGAAGTGTGGGAATGCTCAAGAGGATTCTGGTGGTATTGTTGCCTTGAGATGAGATCAAGGGTCTGATTTATTCATATATAGTTAGGTTAGGTGCTAGTTAATTGTTTCATGAACTGGAGGAAGTGAATCGTTAACGATAATTTTCGTTGTCTTTGATGTATCCTGACTATGAGGATGACGCCTCTTGTATTTATGAAAGGTTCTCACAATAAATTGACGGATGGAGATTGGTAAGCGAGGTGTGTGGTATTCCATTCGTTTTCAGATCAAGGATCAATGCTATGAATGGATTGGCAGAATTATTGTTGTGCACATAGGTGGGATTCTTGATGTTAGAAGTGGTTTGATTGGGAAGTTTCTGAGGTCTCCATCTGAGATTCAGAATACCTTTGAGTTTTCTTGGTCTTTATCTGAAAGACCATATTGTGTTGTATACATTCCAAGGGTCAAGGATGTTATGCCTCTGGGTGATCCGGTTGAGTTTTAGTCTGTTTACAACGTTAGTTGGTGGTGGTTCGAACCCAAAGTGGGGGAGGGCTGGACATTTTGCTTAGGAGATCAACAATTTATTCTAGTTATGTTTTCAAAAGAATGGGTCATAGGGATTTACGGTTCGGGTATATGAAACTTTGGTTTAGGATTTAGTGAGGACGGAGGTGCAGAGCATGTTATCATCAGATGTATGTGTTCAGGAATGCAAGAGTCGTCTTCACGACAAGAATATGGTGGATAAGGAACTCATTGTAGCCAGGGGTTCTGTTAAATGTGACTCAAGCATTTGGATCATGTTCATGGATCATTTGGAGCACTTGGAACTCAATGGAGCACTTAGGGATCATGGAGCATGTGACAAAGGAACTGATCATTTGAGAAGGGAATTGGTCGTCTGAAAAAGGAACGGATCAAGTCCCAAAGGAACAGATCATATAGAAGGGGATTTGGAGCACCTGGAAGGGGTTTGGAGCACTTGGGAGTGATATGGAGCAACAAAGGAACTTGTTGCGCCAAATGATGAAGTGTTGGGCCAAGAAGGATGTTGTTGCACTAAGGGCATTCCTTCTTGCGCTAAGCATATCCCTCTTGCGCCATGGAGAGTCCCTCTAGTGCCATGAAGAAAGCTTGTTGCACCAAGTAGGTTCTTGTTGCGCCAAGCATGTCCTCGTTGCACCAAGATGGTCCTTGTTGTGTCAAGGTGATGATGTTGCTCCAACCTAGAAGTTCTTGTGCCACTCTTGATGCCTGTTGCGCCATCATGGTGCAAGATGGGCCAGTTTGGTTCCTTGATGAGCCATGGTATCCTTGATGATCCAAGTATGTTATGAAGTCCTCCATGATGCTCAAGATCGTTCAAGGATGCTCTAAAGTTGGTATTGCTCAATGATTACACCATGTTGTGCCACCATGATGGATGTTGGGCCATTAGTGTTCATGATACGCCACTTGTACATCATGATGCTCCACTATGGCAGAAGGTGTTCCATTATATGTGTTGTTGATGCTCATGGGTTGTATGACATGGATCGATGTTCTATAAGATGTTGCATGGCAGATTGTGATTAGTTGACACCTTTCATGGGCCTATGGGCCAATGGGCTTGGCCCATTAGGGTTTTAGGTCTGATCCCTCAAGTATAAATAGGGATGCATGCTGAGTCATTTGAAGTGTCTTGTGTCTTGGCTTTTTATATCCTTAGTGAGTAGGACGAATCTTTGGTAAATTGTACTTGTAACCTCTATTTGAGAAATCTGAAATAAATAATACTCCCCTCATGCCCGTTGATGTAGGTGTAACAACTGGATATTTCAAATCAATATAATGATCTAAAGTCAAGTATTGTAACCTACTTTTGAGATAATAAAAATAGCGTCAAAAATGAAATGTTCAAAAACCTCAATTTGGATGTACTAAGTGGTAGATATCGTAACAAGGTTTTCAAAAATATAAAGAACACAAAAATCCGAGTTATAACGAAGAAGTTATGACCAATCGAAGATCCGCAACAAAACTGGTAAAACATTGTCAAGCGTAAACGCGAAATTTCAACAAAATACTTTTTAGCCTTAAGTATCTAAATAAAAGTCGTAGATAACACTAAACCGTAAGTGTGCATAAAAAGAACGTCCAAATCTGACTTCGTATGAGGAAGTTATGATTTTTCTAAATTTCGGATATAGCAGTAGACAGCTAAAAACTCGAAATAGAGATCGAGCGACTTTTAGCCGACGCAACCATAACGAGAATCGAAGATCTCAACAATAGTAGTACAACGGTAAGAAGACAGACGAAAACGGACGTCGGATGAAGAAATTATGGAATTTGAACGGACTTTTCCAGTCCCGGCCTGTTAAAAATATAATATAAAAAAAATAAATTCAAAATTAGCCGATGGAGTCTAAACGAAAGTTGTAGAGCATAATCTCACCTACGCGTGGATATAAAGAACGTCAAAATCGGAACTCGTATGCGAGAGATATGAATTTCTGAACACGAAACCCCACACCATCAGAAAACTCACGACGTGAGCTAGCGATTGATGGGTTTCAGAGTCGGGCTATCAGACTTCGAGTCTACGGAAGGGATAAGATCGAAACTCACGACGTGAACCACCCCAAATTCACGACGTGAATTCCAAAGATGCCCCTATAAATAGAAACCGAAGGTCTCGGGTTTAGGCTGCTCAATTCTACTCTCCTTTCTACTGTTACTCTGCGTTAAGCATCCCAAAACTACCCCAACGCCCCAGTTGCGTGTCCAAGCCCTGACGAAAGCCCGAAGTCCTAAGATTTCCGAGAAACTTGCTTCTTTCCAGTCGAAGTGCTGCCCGAGTTAAACATCGTCTTCTCAAACCTTCACTCTTACCAAGTGAGTTCATACCCCTATCACTACACTTTTAAATTCTTTTTAAACACTTTTAGGGGGGGGGGGGAATACAAGTAAAGAGACGGTTAAAATCGTGTGAAAACATCAATCTTTTACTATAGCTCCTTGTTGTTGTTATAACTATCATACGAAAATGTTAGCATGTAAAACATCTTACGATGCCATTTTACCCTCTTGGGATGAGTTATGTTTGTAAATGAAAATATGCTTTATTTATATGTTTGCATAACACATCTTGACAAGGGTAACCATTTCAACTATAACATTACTTATATACAAGAAAATACAAATCATTGTTATACCTTTATCAGCATAGTAAAAAGGGAAATCATTTCGGACACAAACACATTCATTTCAAAAATACATGACTTAATTGAGAATATATGAGTCATTTGTCTTCATCGTACCTATCAAGGTATCCAAGAAAGCCCTGTTTTATAACCAGAGTCTCCGTTAGGAGAACGTGATAAGTGTGTATAGATCTATACGGGACTGATGATCCCGCACCCTGGCTGTTAGCTACAGCCGGACCGGCAGGTTAACGGTGACAAGTGTCATAACATTTCAACACCTGAAGAACGTCGATGCAGGCAAATTCATCTTAGTACGGTTATGAAAACTCACAGGATAGACAATTATTATGGTATTATGTTTTACGGGAAAAGTAATATTACAGTTATTTTACGTAAAAATACAAGCTTCCTATAGTTTTGTTCACTAATAAAACTATACATTTTCAATATAAGTATGCCATATTTACTTACAAATTACAGTCTTGGAGATTTAAGACTACTTCTCATTTTTAGGAAAATATAGGATTTTCCTGGTTCAACACATTCCTTTCATACAAACAACGATTCATAACTCATTTTATAAGGAATATATCGGATTTTCTGGAAAATAAACTTGAACTTTCGAATGGCATGCATTTATTCAAATAACTACTTATGAACTCACTAACTTAATTGTTGACACTTTTTCTTTGAAATAACGTGTATTCTTAGGGAATCGCTAAACACCAGGTTAGCAACTACTTTTGGGGACTAATGCTCTGGCATTAGCAACATCTTGTGGAACATCATATTGTATTTGACTTTTGAAACATGTAATACAAGAATCATGTAAACTTTTCAAATATATATTATGGTGGTGTGTACTTTCTTTACTATTCAATTGTTATGATACTGTACATGACGTCCTCCGCCCCCGAATGTTTCCGCCGTTTAGGTTTGGGGGTGTGACAGATTGGTATCAGAGCATTGTTTATAGTGAACTAAGTATATCAAAACCATTTTTTTGATATACAACTATAAACACAACTGGGAAAAAACACTCTGATTAAGAGATATACTTTTAAAAATATAGTTTTATTAAAAGTATACATGCATACATTACATAACAGTAACAGTATCATAAGGAAAACCATATAGAAGTATTATAGATGAGTTGTGCACTATAGGTATGCCTTGGAATATGTAATCAAGACTGGGATGAATATAGCCTTATCAACTATATTTATCCGAGAGCCGAGTAACATATGTCAGGGAATAGTTGTAGTGGACGACAAGTCTAAAACTTACCAAACATATAATCTTTAGAATCAAACATAACATTTAGAATACTATAGGAGTATTTTGTAAATGCAATACTTTAACCTTGATGTTCAAATTTTTATGCTTTAGTGTTTAGACAATTCTCATATCCCTGTTCTCGTACAGACACAATGGCCGGATTCGACTTACCAGGGGACCCTTACTACCCGAACCAAGGTAATGGAGGTTGGGTGGAAGATGATCCAGAAGAGGATCTCGAGGAAATTGTGGATGAAGAAGAAGAAGAAGAAGAAGAAGAGTCTGAGGGGACCGATACAGAACCCGAAGTGTACAATCTCCCACCAGCCGTCCAACCTCCTGCAATCTGGAGAGGTTTTGAAGGACCAACTCCCATTTGGGGAAACCTCATTCACCACTGGAGTCGACAACAAGGAGTGCGCCCTCCATACGGGATGTGTCGAGACTTCTACAATGTTAGCAATGTGGGTTCAGCTGAAAGGGCAATCCCTATCATCATGGACAAGATAGCTAACCAAATTGATCAGGCGAGGATTTCGACAACCCGAATCCGGGAAATCAATGCAACGGCACAAAGCAACACTTCCGATAAATGTCGCCTGGACGAACTACATGATGAGACCCGAATCCACACCAGGGCACTCCAGAGATAAATGGATGCAGCCCTCGCTGAAATAGGGGAAATGAGGGAACAACAAGCCATCCTTGAAAGGCGGCTAATGGGAGCCAAACACTTGGAAGCAGAGTCTAGTACTGTTGGGTTTTGAGCATTCTAACACTCCTATGGTGTACATGCAACCTTATAAACCTTGGATCTATGTTTTCTCTATTATACATGCAAATATTAACTATTCCAAGGTTTCATCCTAACTAGCATATTATGAAGCACCTATACTACAAAGTTCTAGTTAGATGACATACCTTTTGATGTAGCTTGATGTCTTCAAGCTTTAAGAGCTTAGCCCCAATAGTGTGGAAGCCTCAAATGGAATCACAAATCACCAAAACACCTTGGAAGAACTTGAGAGAATATGTATGCACACTAAAATCGGCTCACTCTTATTTTCACACACTTGTCCAATTTTGTGAGCCAAGGACCTCTTTATATATTATGGAGGATTAGGGTTACATCCATGTAAACCCTAATACCCATGACCTTTCATTTACATAGGATCCATGGGTTAAAAGCTCCATGGACCATCCATGAAAGCTTAGCCCAACCTAAATGAACTTGGCCCATTCCATATATATAAGAGTCCATATTTAATTAGTTCTTTTTGATCACTTAATTAATTCTAAATTAATTCTTGATCAATACTAATTAAATAATATGATTCCATATTAATATATTAGAACTTATAATATATTAATATAAATCATAAATATACTATTCTCAAAAGACTATCCATATAAATTGAGCCGGTGAAGTGCAACCCAAATGGACCATGCCGGGTCAGGTCAAGTACATACCAAATATAGTTATGGACTTAGACATTAATCCAACAGTCTCCCACTTGGATAAGTCTAAAACTATTATTGAGTATGACTTCAAAACCTAACTGGCAATCGTAGCTCTTAAAGCCGCTGTCGAACTCTGACCTTGTCAATGACTTGTCCATTATATAAGGGATCATATATTCCTCCATTCTAGATATCATATGGACTGAGACATGGATTATAATCATTCTCTCTGTCCATTTGTTGTTTCCCGATTTTCGATTTATGATGACTGACTGATTGAACAAATCAAATCAGTCCTGGCTTGGCCAAGCACTCACATGTGTCATCGCTAAATCATCGAGGGGCCCACAGATATCGCTTTTATCCCGAAGGTAAAAGGAATGGATAAACTTCGACTCATATGGCTTGTTCTACTACTTGTTGAATCATACACAAAGGCACGTTTTATAACATCGAGTTACCAAATGCGTTTTCGTGCAATCAATGTATAACCAACTCATAGTAACAACTCATATCTCTAGGTTTGAAGAATATAAGATATTATCGTCTCATGATCACTCGTGATAAAATCCATGAAGTGATTCAAATGAGCGCGGGTTGAATCCAATACTCAGAACTTATGAGCACTCATGAGTATTGTAGCACCACTTTGTCCACCAACTTGGACCTCTACAAACCAACCCATGACAGTCTTGATTCATATCTACTTCCAACATATGACCGACTGTGAATGGTTTGAATAACTTAATCATTCAGGAAGAGCGACTTAGTTATTCTGGAAGTCAAAACATGCAAAGTGAAACACAAGAATAAATGAATCAAATATGGTATCAAACCCTATGAATATAAATAAACACTTTTATTTATCACCATACTGATTACTCATTATTCATTGTTTCGGTTTTATCAACTTTATACTTGAATTAAAAACACTAGTTGTCCCATGCTCCAAGCATGTACACTATGTTTTTCTTAAACAATAGCTTTGCCATACACCAAGTATGCACTCTATGTTTGTCTATGATCCTTACTTTGTGAAATAAACCAATTGAACATAATTTCAATGATTCTAATTTCACACTCCCAAATCCTTATCGAAAAATGTGAGAATTTCAAATTCCTATCATTTATCGAAATCTGTTTAGATTTTAAACTTATATGCACTGACCCTCCTGTAATGAATATATACAAAGTCATAAAGACTTGTCAACAGTCATTATAAGGTATTCCAATGGAGATCCACTCCATGGAAACTAAGTCTCATATTCAAAGTACATTGCTTTGGACATGCTTCTTGCATTAAGTTTTCTAATCTTACACAGATAACTTCCACCTATGGAGACAACTCCATATTCTCATTTTGACTATCACTTCTGAATAAGAGATGCCTCTTTTCAGAATATGTCAATATGGTCCTTCCAAAATTAGCACTATACTTCCAACTGTCCCTGAGCAACCAATCTTTGGTAAACCTCAGATTGTCCTCGACAATTGCTTAATCATTTTAGTCATATCCAATTCTAGACCTTTTCCCTTCTTAATGCCTCTGGGCATTTGGAAAGATTTAGAAATGACAAATATTATAGCACATGCAATCGATCCTGTACCCAAAGCAAATGGTACACGATTCATGATGTCTCACATAAAGACATGATTCTAGACCAGTCTTTTGCTATAATATTTTTATTTGCCATGTTTTCAAAATTTGACTATGAAGAGGGATGCCGTAATCATAATCAAATTTTGAGAACGCAATATATAGAATTTCCTTAAGTTGAACCAATCCAACATGAAATTCATATATATATTCTTGACTAAAGATGATTAAGGTCTCAATCTAAGCCGTTAGAACTGAAATGAAGTATATCCTCTCCCTTAATTATAGCAAAACAACATTTTCAATCCCTGCAGCCTCACGAATTGAAACTTTTGTTTTCTATAATTAACATTGCTAACTTGCAACACTAACAATAATTATCATGCTCCCACTAACATGATGATAATTAGCATAACACTTATGCTCCCACTAGCTTTGACATGTACTCAGAAATCAGCTGGAGTTCTAGAAATCAATACTTTATTGACTTTCTTACCAAAGTTCAGATTTCTGATACGAGATGCTTTGATAAAACTTTATCAAAATCATACACCTTTCCTTAGATAGCATGCATGTGTGTCTAAACAATTTCAGAACTATGAAAAGGGATGCCGTAATCATAGTCTCAATTGTTTAGACCTTTTGCCATCTGCTTCAAATCTACTTGGTGGAAGTGTTTCCTCACCATCATTTTCATGAATCGGAGAGAAACCTTATGACCCTTAGATTTTATGGTGTATGTATTCTTATCCATGTGAATCGTCAAAACCATAGTCACAAGACAAGGATAATGACAAATCCAAACTCATATGGACTGAACTTATGCAATCTTAACTTCTTGCCACCTGGCAGTACAGGGCCTGCCATTGCTTCCAAGTTGTTACGCAACCAATTGAGAACTTTCAGAACTCCTATGCAAAGCCAACTTTAACTGGAATAGGCACAGAATATGTCAACACGATAGGTTATAAACCTCAAGTCGTGTGCTAGTGAAGAACCTCAGGTTTTATTTTTGATTAGTTCTTGAAATTCTTTTTAGGATCTTTAAGACTCCCACTATCCTCTTGACATATAAGACTATCTTTCCAAATATTCAAGAGATAGTGCGGATTCTTTATCAAGACAAACACTTCACACAATTGGCCTTAGTTGGTCTTTGTTTTATCCAAAACATCACAACTTACCAATTTCAAATGTACAAGAGTAGGACACTTTTACTCTTACATTTGACAAGTGTTTTAAACCTTTCTTTAAGATATGTCACACAAGTTACAATCTTGGAGTATGACTCTAAGAATTGTTTTGGAACGAAGTATGACTCATCTTCCTGATCTAACCATTTCAACAATTCATGACTCCTCTTCTTAGTCATAAGAATGCACTAAGATGACCTTTAGAGGACTAATTGTGATATGATTTCTAAATCATTAAGATGATCACAAACATGATACTAAAGTACTCTCCCATCTTTTCAGATTTGAGAAACTTTTATCTTTCTGCCTAATTTGATTCTTCCCATTCGTTCTGCCATACATTGAGACTTTTCCAATGTTTCAGAATTATACTTAAACTTGTAAGCATAACCATATTTACTAAACTTTAGTAAATCAAATAGTCTTAACGAGCTTTGTGGTGGACATGACTAGTGCACAAGAATGTGTACTCGATCCCTTTAGTCCTTCACCTGACTCACACATCCATGTGAACAAGTAATTAGTCTTGATTTTCCAATGCTTGAAAGTTCTCATTCATCATACTATTCAACTTGCATGATTCCAAGTTTCGGTCCAATTGAAACTTGGGCGATGAGGAACTTTCCTGATTTGGTAAATTTAGACACTACCACAAATGAAAGAATCAAATCCATTTTCCAATATTGCTGTCAGTGGAATCATATAAGCAACAATTTTCCACAAATGCCATTGTAAGGATACTTCAAATAAATAAAATTAAACAATTTTCTTTTATTTTAAAACTTTGCGGAAAAACTTATCCTTACAATCCACATGGAAAATTGTTGTTATCTATTCCTTAGCAATATATCATAACTTCTTAAGCAACTGCTCAAAATTCTGATGCGATCGAAATCCACCTTCTCGATCAGAATCAGCATATACTTCCTTTAAGATTTCTCTCTATTCTTTGATTCTTAAAACATCAACATGTGACCCAGTCACATCATGTAATGAGGATCTCAGAATAGAACTTAACAGAGTTAGATAATGGGCTCTACCTGATGTGGAGTCAAACTTATTGACTTTAACATCCTTAGGTAAATTTGGCAACTTTGCAATCAACGCCCCTTCCTTTGGCAAAATAAACATATGGACCCTTTGGTAATGGGACTATCTCAGACTTAGCCTTTCTCTTTACCATTTGGTCAACCGGGTTGACTATGGCCAATCCCTTTCCATTGGGAAGAGAATGCTTTTTCTGGATTTCCAGTGTCACCATTTTCACTGTCCATAAAGTTTTTGGGAAGTTGATCTTCTAATCAAATTTGCTTGACTATCGTTCCAAATCATTGCTGATTCAGCAGCACCAAGCAAATATATATGATCATTAAGGTTCATGTCATAGTCTGTTTCATAGTAGTCCCAAAGGAACTCACTATGTGACTTAGAAAGTGATTGAACATCCAACTTTCTCAAGACTTTAACACCCAACTCTCCCGGCTTGTCAATATGTGACTTCATCTCTAAGATATGATCACACATAGACCTTGCTTGCCATTAGGGCTTGAGTGACCTTGAACTTGTGGGTTAGGGAGAATAATTGGAGGAGGTGGAGGAAGAGAAGTATGACTTCCATGAGCCAAACTCGAGAAGTCATATTCATTAGGAAAGCTTGGTTTGGGAAGATCATTGTTGTCTAAACCAGATATCAACAATGGGAGAAATTCACGTAAAGTTGATTTAAGTCCTTAATATAACACCCAATATGATATATTAAGGCTAGGACCCAACAAATTATTTTATAACTTCGAAGAGGGATGTCGTAATCCAAGCTATAAAATATTTGAAGGTAGGTGAATGACGATTCACCAATTTCCACCAAGATAAACGAAATGTATTATTAGGTTTTAATTGGTTTTGAAACTCCTAGATTCTTTTGAGATTCATTGAACTTTTCAATGGCATGTTTCAATCTCGAGTGTGCCCTTCAGGTTTTGTGACTGGGATGTCGAGGATCACAAAACAAGGTGTGAAGTAACCATGCAAATATACTTGGTACCCTTAATATTTACCCCTCAATCGATGTGTCGGTTAACCACACACGCTCCAACGATACTATGATAAACATTAAGTTACCCTTTGCCTACCTTGTTAAGTCCAGGTTAGTGTGCCGGTTAACCACACACGCTCCACTAACAGCTTAAACAAAGTGCAAAGTGTAATTTCATGGATTAGCACCTTATTCACATTTTCCTAAGTAACTAAGATTGGGAATTTATAAGTGTTTAGTTACTTGGTATTTATCATTATACTTATAATGAAGGGAGAATTATAGTCCTTGTCCTACCTGTTCGGCTAACGACCCTCCACCAGTCAAGGAAGCGGTGGGTGAGAGTGGACACCCATTAAACTGCCATTTTATAGGCAGTAACCTTATACCCCCCTTATAGACCGGCTTCGTGAATGAGGCCTACTAATGGTAAGACGACTTGCTCTTATACATATAATATATTAAACTTTTAATATTATAATAGTATAAGGGTGTATTTTAGACATTTAAAATACTTGGTGGTTTAATCTATTAATTAAACTATACTCTTAATTTAATTAAATTTAAACCATGTCATTATGGAATTATTAATTCTCTTTTAATTAAACACTTTAATTATCTATTAATAAAGTCCATAAGAGTTAATTGAATTATTCAATAAAAACATCATAATTCCAATTATTAAATTCAAAATTAAAACCATTTAATTAATTGTTTAAGTTATGAACCCAAGAGTTTTAGAATTCAATTCTTTTTTTTTTATCATAAAAAACATTTTCCAAATTCCAAAACTTGAGGGCAAGTTTTGTAACTCTTGAAAACTTTTGGATTCCATAACTTATGGAGTTAAATACTTGTTTTATGATGAAACTTTTCATGTTCCATAACTTAAGAACAAGTTATGGAATTCTTTAAAACATTAAGACCAAGTTTTGTAACTCCATAAAAAACTTTGAATCAATTTTTTTAAAAACCTTTTCATATCCATAACTTATGGAGGTTTCAAAAAACTCTTTAGATCAAACTTTTAAAACTAATAAAATAATCATATCATTTTATCTTTTACTAAATTTGACCTAATTCAACTCATATAGCAAATGATTCAAATTTTACAAATAATTAGTTTTTCACAAAAACAAGTAATTATCTTAAAATTTGACAAACGTCATGTTTTTTTTTTCCCTTTTTTTTCAACTTGAAAATAAAACATTTGCATCAATATAACAGAAAACAACCCATGACTCTGATACCACTGTTGGGTTTTGAGCATTCTAACACTCCTATGGTGTACATGCAACCCTATAAACCTTGGATCTATGTTTTCTCTATTATACATGCAAATATTAACTATTCCAAGGTTTCATCCTAACTAGCATATTATGAAGCACCTATACTACAAAGTTCTAGTTAGCTGACATACCTTTTGATGTAGCTTGATGTCTTCAAGCTTTAAGAGCTTAGCCCCAATAGTGTGGAAGCCTCAAATGGAATCACAAATCACCAAAACACCTTGGAAGAACTTGAGAGAATATGTATGCACACTAAAATCGGCCCACTCTTATTTTCACACACTTGTCTAATTTTGTGAGCCAAGGACCCCTTTATATATTATGGAGGATTAGGGTTACATCCATGTAAACCCTAATACCCATGACCTTTCATTTACATAGGATCCATGGGTTAAAAGCTCCATGGACCATCCATGAAAGCTTAGCCCAACCTAAATGAACTTGGCCCATTCCATATATATAAGAGTCCATATTTAATTAGTTCTTTTTGATCACTTAATTAATTCTAAATTAAATCTTGATCAATACTAATTAAATAATATGATTCCATATTAATATATTAGAACTTATAATATATTAATATAAATCATAAATATACTATTCTCAAAAGACTATCCATATAAATTGTGTCGGTGAAGTGCAACCCAAATGGACCATGCCGGGTCGGGTCAAGTACATACCAAATATAGTTATGGACTTAGACATTAATCCAACAAGTACTCGGCGCAGTACGCGTCGCAAGTAGTGCTTGCTCAACTCCAAATTTTGTTATAGACTAGGACCACGGCTAAATGTTTTACTTTTATTAACTTTCGGTACTGTACACCTGTAGATAAGGTCAAATTTTCCCAACATTACGATGTATTCACGATATATATATATATATATATATATATATATATATATATATATATATATATATATATATATATATATATATATATATATAAATATTTGCGTTGCGTGTTAATTCCTTGGATATCACTCAAATTTATAGGTTTATCTGTTATTGTATAAACTACTGTTATGAATCGAACACAAATCATTGTTTAAGTCGAATCTTAATACATCAAGAATCTAAAATAGTTAACTTTTTAACACTCGACTTTCAATCATCAAAGACTTATTGTCTTTCATTGTTAATTCTTTGGCAGCAAGATGCCTCCTCGCAGATCTGTCAGACGCGTCAACAATGCAACACCAACCCCACCCCCACCAGCTCCACAATATGATCCCGTCATGGTACAGGCTGCTATCACTGCAGCAGTAGCAGCTGCTCTTACACAAATAAACACTAACGGCGCTGGCGGAACTGGAAGCAGTACCAACCACCTGAATCGTGGCAATGGCCATGGTCATACTAGGGAATGCACATACAAAGAATTTTCAATTGCAAAGCAAAAGACTTTCAACGGGGTAGGAGGAGTCATTGCACTTATGCAATGGTTCGAGAACACCGAAATGGTCTTCAAGATCTATGCATGCCCGGAAACAAGCAAAGTCAAGTTCGCTGCTTGCACTTTCTCTGATCGAGCCCTCACCTGGTGGAAGGACCATGTGAAAGCCCTATCTCTCCCAGTTGCTAATGCCATGAGCTGGGAAGATCTCAAAATCATGATGCTGGAAGAATACTGCCCGAGGGGCGAAATCCAAAAGTTAGAGCAGGAGTTATGGAACCTAAGGATGACTGGATCGAACCTAGCCACTTACACGGTCAGGTTCAGCGATTTTTAAGCCTTGTGCCCAGGTATGGTAAACCCGGAACCAAAGAAGTTGGAAAGGTACATTTGGGGATTGTCACCCCAGATCCAAGGGCATGTCATGGCTTCTAACCCCATCACGTTTGACAGCGCGAAGCGCTTGGGTCAACGATTGATTGATCATGGTATTAAACAGGGTACAATTACCGTTGCTTCTGAACCACCGAAGGAGATAGAGGACCAAAGGAAACCCTGGAACAAGAGAAAGGGGCAACCCACACAGGAAAACCCTAAGAAACAACAAATAGTGACAGACCACGCTGTTACTGTCCCGACCACCCCAGCACCAACAAAGTCGTACATCGGCAACCTGCCGAAGTGCAATAAATGCAACTTCCATCATCACGGACCCTGCCGTGAAATGCATTGCACTAGGTGCAACAGGAAGGGACACATTGTCCGCTTCTGTAAGGAATCGACCCAACCGGCCGCTCCAGCAACAAATATCGGAGTAGGTCGTACTTGTTACGAGTGTGGAGCAACGGGGCACTTCCAAAGGGACTGTCCGAAAGCAAACAATAGGAATGCTGGTGGAGGGGGCAGAGTATTCACAATGGGCCAAGAGGAAGCCATTGCCGATCCCATGGTGGTTACGGGTACGTTTCTACTCGATAACTCTTATGCATGCATTCTATTTGATAGTGGAGCGGAGAGGAGTTTCGTGAGCCATAGTTTTAAAAAACTACTCAAACAAACACCCCAGTCATTAAGCGAAACATTCATAGTAGAAATGGCTAATGGAAAGACAGAAGGCGCTAAAGAAATATACTTAAACTGTACCCTCGCACTAAACAACAATTCTTTTCCAATCAACCTCATGTCGGTTTCAATAAAAAGTTTCGACGTTATCATAGGCATGGACTGGCTGAGTTCTCATTGTGCGGACATTTTATGTTACGAAAAGGCCGTTCGCCTTAATCTGCCAAATGGCAAAACCCTCGTTATTTATGGCGATAAACCTAGTACCACTCTTCGTATCATCTCCTGCGTCAAAGCTCAAAAATATTTACACAAGGAATGCCATGCGTTCTTGGCACACGTCGTAGATGTGAAGCAAGGAGTAGAAGACATCAAGAGCGTGCCTGACGTCTGTGATTTTCCCGATGTCTTTCCCGAAGATCTTCTAGGAGTACCTCCTGCAAGACAAGTCGAATTCATAATCGACTTGATTCCTGGAGCCACCCCTGTAGCCAAAGCACCGTATCGTTTAGCCCCAGCAGAGATGCAAGAATTATCCATTCAACTGAACGAACTACTCGGCAAAGGGTTCATCAGGCCAAGCTTCTCACCTTGGGGGGCACCAGTGCCGTTCGTGAAGAAGAAAGACGGATCGTTCAAAATGTGCATCGACTACCGTGAGCTAAACAAACTCACCATTAAGAATCGGTATCCCCTGCCACGAATAGATGATCTGTTCGATCAACTCCAAGGGGTAAATTACTTTTCAAAGATTGATCTAAGATCGGGATATCACCAACTACGGGTCCTGAAAAGTGATATTCCTAAGATGGCTTTCCGAACAAGATACGGTCACTACGAATTTGTAGTAAGGCCTTTCGGACTAACCAATGCACCCGTCGTATTCATGGACTTAATGAATCGGGTATGTCGTTCGTTCCATGACAAATTTGTAATTGTATTCATAGATGACATACTCATTTATTCAAGGAGTAAAAAAGAACATGGTCAACACCTGAGACAAGTCTTGGAGACACTACGAGCAGAGAAGCTTTACGCAAAGTTCTCGAAGTGCGAGTTTTGGATTAGGAAAGTGGACTTCCTAGGTCACGTGGTCAGCAAAGAGGGAATCCATGTGGACCCTTCCAAAATCAAGGCAATCAAGATTTGGTCAGCACCGAAGACGCCAACCAAAATTCGCCAATTTTTAGGCCTTGCTGGCTATTACCGCAGATTCATACAAAACTTTTCCAGCATCGTCAAACCCCTTACTACCCTGACTCAGAAGGGCGTAACCTTTAAGTGGGGAGAAAAACAAGATTCTGCATTTCAAACTCTAAAGCAAGCCCTATGCAGCGCACCCATTTTGTCTCTTCCAGAAGGGACAGAAGACTTCGTAGTATACTGCAATGCGTCCAATCAAGGGTTGGGTTGTGTGCTGATGCAACGAGGAAAGGTTATTGCTTACGCCTCACGACAGCTAAAAACACACGAGGTCAACTACACCACTCATGACCTAGAGCTTGGAGCAGTAGTGTTCGCTCTGAAGATTTGGAGACACTACCTATACGGAACAAAATGCACCATCTTCACAGACCACAAGAGCCTTCAGCATATATTCGATCAGAAGGAGCTAAATATGAGGCAACGACGATGGGTGGAACTACTCAATGACTACGAATGCGAAATTCGTTATCATCCGGGTAAAGCCAATGTAGTGGCGGATGCCCTAAGTCGAAAGGAGTACTCTGGTCGAAGAGTGAAAGCGCTAACCATGATAATCCATTCACACCTGTCAACACAAATCAAGGAAGCCCAACTAGAAGCCTTGAAACCAGAAAACGTGACATGTGAAGCACTTAGAGGAATGGACAAGAATCTGGAAATCAAAAGTGACGGAGTTCGTTATCTCATGAATCGAATCTGGACACCGAAATTTGGTGCATTCAGAGAGGTGGTCATGAATGAAGCACACAAGACTCAATACTCTGTACACCCAGGTTCAGATAAGATGTATCTGGATCTCAAACAACTTTATTGGTGGCCAAACATGAAAGCAGAGATTGCTACCTATGTTGGCAAGTGCTTAACTTGTGCCAAGATCAAGGTAGAACATCAAAAACCCTCAGGTCTACTCCAGCAGCCCGAAATCCCTAAGTGGAAGTGGGAGCAGATTGCCATGGATTTCATAACCAAACTACCCAAGACGCAAGGTGGTCACGATACCATTTGGGTGATCGTCGACAGGTTAACCAAGTCTGCCCACTTCCTGCCACTCAAGGAGACTGATAAGATGGAGAAACTGACAAGAACTTACATCAGGGAAATTGTGCGACTTCATGGAGTACCGATGTCTATTATCTCGGATAGACATAATGTAACGACCCAAAAATCAAGGGTAAAAATTTCATTTTTAATATGGCTAGAACATTGATACAATTTATTTCAAACATTCCAAATCATCATTAAGTGAAATAATTATCAGAGTTCGTCCCAAAACCATTCATTGCGGAAATCATAGGTGTGTGCACTGCGATTAATCCGAGCCCTTCATTTCCAAATCAATGCAACCTGAAACCAAAGCTGTAAACCGTAAGCACAAAGCTTAGTGAGTCCCCCAGAGCATACCCCACACACAATCCACATAACACATATCGTATTAGCTGTAAAAAGCTATCTCTACCGTTATCACATATCAATCAGCTATAAAAGCTACTCTACCACGTATCACATATCAAATAGCTATAAAAGCTCTTTCTACCATTAGCACATATCAATTAGCTATAAAAGCTACTACTGCCACATATCACATATCAAATAACTATAAAAGCTACCTCTACCATTGGCACATATCAATTAGCTATACAAGCTATCTCTACCGTTAGCCACAAAGGCTATCTCTACCATTAGCCACAAAGGCTATCTCTACCATTAGCCACAAGGCTATCTCTACCATCAGCCATAAAGTCTGTCTCTACCATTAGCCACAAGGCTATCTCTACCATCAACCATAAAGGCTGTCTCTACCATTAGCCACAAAGGTTATCTCTATCGCATATCACACATACATACATATCACACACCTCTACATAGCAAGTATACCAACTATCATAAAATGGGTCGGCCATGGTGCCTTAGACCCATTGGTATGGTGACAAGACTCACCTGGCACTGTTGAAGCCCCGCAGATAAAACTCCCCTTGCTGGTTGACAGATTATTGAACTGTCAACATCAAACAATACCCAATTAATAATTGGGTTCCAACACATAACCACAAATCTATACTTAGGGTAAAAGACAACTTTACCCTAACTCAGCTTTATTCAATTCAAGGCCCAATCCAAAGCCCAAAAGCGAAAGCATGGACCAGAGAGCAACATATGGCCCAATTTTCCAAATTGGGCCCAAGCCTATACATGGCCTTATTCTAAGGCTCAGCATCATATAGTCATTAAGGCCCAAACTATGGCCCATCTATGGCCCAATTTTCCCAATTGGGCCCAATCCTTCATATGGGCCTTACCCTAAAGCCCAACTAATTACTCTAATCCATATGATTATTCTTAGATGGCTCATTAATAATCCAATCATCAAGGCCCACTAGAAAGGCCCAACCATAAACCCAGTGAAGTTAAGGCTTCACATAAAATGACAATTAGGGTTAAGTGTTTGTCACTTAACCCATTAAGGACTTAATCCATTAAGTCCATCACTCTCCTAATTAAATCATATTGTATGATTGGGCCTAACACACCATTCCATTCCAATGGTCCAAATGTGGGTCCCGATAGGTCCAAGCCCATAAATCCAATATTAGGGTTTTCTAAACCCTAATTAGGGTTTCCAACCCCATCTTAGCCCAATAGGCCCAATAGGTAGGTCTTTTGACCAATTAGGGCTCATTATGCCCATTATGATTTCACTAGGCCCATTAGGGTTTCACTAAGCCCATTAGGGCTTCTTTGGGCCCATTAGGGTTTCAAGCACCCTAAACGAATCAACACAACGAGGCAAGGCACACCGCCACCCGACACGGCGGCCGGTGGCGGCAGGAGGCGGCAGCCACCACCTCACGGTGGTGGTTAAGGTTCCTTTTTCATTATTCCAAATTATGATTACATTTTATAAACTCTAATCCCAAAATAAAAACACTAAACAAACTAATCACATACACACAACCACCTTGTGGTGGCCGGCGGTGGCGCATGGCGGCAGCCACCACCTCACGGTGGTGGTGGTGGCTGTTCTCGAGAGTTCCGGCCAAATAACACCACACTAATAATGGAAACACACCCAAAAACACTTCAGCTTCACGAGTCCTCGAACTCAGCCACTATTTCACGGTGGCAGACGGCGAATCTTGGTCTTCAACGGAGTGGCAGCGGCAGCGTCAATGACCGGGGAGGCTGCCAGCCGCAACAGATTAACATCCGGCGATGGTTGGTCTTCCACGAGAACAGCAGCGGTGCGACGTCGGAAGCGTCGTGGTAAGGCTATGGTGATCGGAGAAACGCCGACGACCATCGTGAGACGTGCGTGCGACTGGCGGCAGAAGGCATAAGAAGAAGAAAGGTGGAGCGGGGTGGCAGAGATCGTCGGTTCCGGCTTCATCAACGACTGCGCAAGGCAGCAGCAGCGACTACAGCGGCGGCTCGGTGGTTCACGCTACCGGTTCTTGTTCCCGGCATTGGTGGTCGGAGGTAGCAGCGGGGCCGGAGATTGAAGAGGTGAATGGTGGCGGCTGGAGGGAGGTATAAGGTTAGAGGGTGACGGCTGCATAAAATGGTCGATAGGGTTAGGGTTTATTCCCTATATACCCGACGCCTTTAGGCATTTTTTCATAATGCCACAAATAGTCCCTCCCTTCACATTTTCCTTCAAAGCAAGGTCAAAATTTACACTCCAGCCCCCTGACTCTAAAATTCCTTTCAACACAAGTCCAAAGAAATTGCCAAACAGCCCCTAGCATCAGAATTATATTCATAATTGGTCCGGAAGTTACATTTTAACCCCCGACTTCTAAAAATCTTTACAAAATAAATTCCGGATAATCCAATTTATAACATTTGGCTCCCAGAACCAACATCTCACTAAACATTATGAATTTTAGGGCTACTACTCTTTCATAAATTTTATTTATTTATCTATTAACTAAAAATGGTGTTACAACTCTCCCCCAATTAAATTAGATTTCGTCCTCAAAATCATTCCTTACACACCCAACCGCTCTAGTTACATGGTCACCATCCTGGGCACACCCTAGCCTTCCCAGGGTAACCATGACCAATCCTCATAAAGCCCTAAAATGCGCAGATGAACGAGTTCCTTTCTTCAAGATCACATCTACTCCGTCTGAAGTCTGTAGTCTCGAGATGGTCTGATTCCCTGACAGTCTGCTCATCCTGAATCATTATCGTTGATTCCAGTCCGTCTATCCCTCAACTGACTGCTTAACTTTTGGAAACTTGAGGCTCCCACTAGAAAACTGAAATCACCGACCCAATTATCCCTGCGGGTCATTTAGCATAACCCAAGCAATCTGTTATTCCGTCCGTACTTGCAACCCAAAACACAAATACTAATACTGCCCATAACACTGAAACTGCCCGAAACACCGAGCTGCCTGAAATAGCGTGCTGCCACATGGTTGCTTCCCAAAACCTACCGAGACCTTCTTGGTCTCTATTCATTCGTCAGTCGTCTGAAATACCGGGTTCCATCTCGGTCGCTGAGCTAAAAGACCCACACAAAGTCGCTCTACGCGACTTCTAAGCGAAATCATTCCCTAAAACTAGTTGCCACTAGTTATCATGCCATTGTGGCTCTAACAACCTCCCGATCCAACCGATCGGGTCCATACATCGACTCCTGGCATCACCAAATATAGGCTAAAAGTGATTGCTACCTAACCGATGGTAGCCATATATCACAAGCAATCTTATACGGTCAATTGCTTCCCTGATCCCATAACAATAGTGACACTCCTACAGTCTTATCACTAGCTCAACCTAATCTAATCCTTCTGGGTAATTCCGAAATACAATCCGTGGATTTCCATACCCTCAATCTTGCACCCGAACTGGTGGGTACTACTGTCCCTTTCGCGATCTATAAACGTGTTCATGCTATCTACTAATCTAGTGGATGCTACGGCTACACCCGCAGTCTTACAACACTCTAGCACCATCTGCCAACTTTGTGAATGCTACGGCTCCCCCGTAGTCTTACAACACTTTCCACACTACCTGACTACTAGTGAATGCTACGGCTCCCCCGTAGTCTTACAACACTTTCCACACTACCTGACTACTAGTGAATGTTACGGCTCCCCCGTAGTCTTACAACACTTTCCACACTACCTGACTACTAGTGAATGTTACGGCTCCCCCGTAGTCTTACAACACTTTCCACACTACCTGACTACTAGTGAATGCTACGGCTCCCCCGTATTCTTACAACACTTTCACTACCGTAGCCCAATACCTTACCCCTGATCTATCGATTCATACGCATGTGGAATCAATCACATACTTGACCGATCACCCGGAATGAACTCGATTCATGACTGGAGCCCCAACCTGTTTCCCCAAATTCTGTTATCAAGCCCCAAGGAAGACGCGATTCACATGACGGGGAGTCTTACCGGACTCCCAACTCGCACAACCCTCAAACCAAATAACCACTTGGGCTGCCATTTTTCCCTCGATAGGGACGAGAAGCCCATCCCGATCTCATACATGTCCCTATCCTGAATACATGTGCGGTTCTCCCCCACTTATATTCGACTAAGTCTTCGCAATACATGTGGTTTGAAGGATTTCCGATCCTTCTTAGTCTTTAATAACCAACTGCTGACAACATGTTTCTTGTCCGTGCGAGTGCCCTATTACGGGCCCAAATCCCCAAGGACAACACACTCCTAAAGATTAGACAAACACTTCCCTAATCCCAGAGAGACTAATAATCTCAGACGCCTTGAAATGATGCCCCGCTTATATCTTGTAGTCCAAATAACCGATGTCCAGGCCAAGCCCCCACAGTAAACCACTTCCCTTAGTGCCTCCAAAAGCCGACTCGAGCACAATGTCTGAGTCACCAATCTTGTCTGTAAACCTTCCGCATCATATCTCTGAACCGATCCCGACCCTAGACCCAGATAACATTAAACGCTCTAAACCAGCAAAGAGGTAAACCACTTTTCACTAACCACCCCGTAACTCATGGTATGCAAATAGCATAAGACAATGTTTGAAGGTATAACCCCAAACACAAGCGGGGAAACAAACCCTGATATACACTTACTAAAACCCTTGAAGCGCAAACCCTCGTGCAGTTTTCTCACAAGAACTGCACTGAATCCTGCCCTGATGGCCTCTCACAACTGACTCGAGCCCTTGGGTCCCTTTCCGGGACCCTCAAATGTATGTACCTGATCTGATCCCCTCTTCCCAATGTGCTCCAAATCAATCCCTGCTCTCGTGCTCTAGAAATCATATCATTCAGGGTCTCGCACCCTGGCACACTCACTAGCTCAATCGTCAACGATTGAACTGCAATGGTTGGAGCAACCTCTGCTCTATACCGGGCTACTAACCAACACCAAGGCATAGTCTCTAATCCCGAATGTGCAATAGAACGCACAATCAATCTGTGCCGTCCGATACGAGAGATTCACGGTGAACTCAAAACCCTGGCAGTCCTTCCACTAACTGGCTCACTATCGGAGCCGGGACCAAACCCTGGTCCTTCCCCTTGTTTGCTCATCCGCATTCTGCATAGCAGCTATCCCCACTATCATAACATAACCAAGAATTCCCCTTCCTATCAGCTTCTTAGATTCTCCAAGACTCTCACTGATTCGAGTATGGATCCTTTGCTTTCAGTAGTACGGGCCCATACTACCTTCCACACCTATCCATACTTTCCTCAGCAATCCTCCCGGATCCTCTAAGTCACCTATCCCACTGATGCACCAAATATCCGCCACACAGCAACACAATATCCACCGAAGCACCTACTAGGCTCCCCCTAAGCTCCCAACCTCACTGAACCGCCCCACTAACTCACTGGAGCATATCCTAGGCTTTCCTAGGTTCCCAACCTCGCCCTGCCATCAGCTGCTAAGGAACTCCCCACGATGCCAGTCATCTACCTCCTGGATATCGCCACATCCACTTAGTAGTTGACTCCCATCACTTAAGAGTTCCACAAAGCACATAGCAAGCAGCATTCGTGCAGTTGCACTCCGATCCAAAGGACTATCATAGAACATCCAGCCCACATATCGTAACTCGCGCTATCTACATCCATTCATCCTCACTGTCGGCTGCCTTATGCATGCAAATTATACACAGAACAAGATCTAATAGACTATCGAATAATAGACTCTACCCTAGGACCACAACCAGACAAGGAACAGGAAATAAGGCCAAATCAATTATTCTAAGGCTATAAGATCCTAGCCGTATACAATTTTGAAAGCATACACATAGCAGTTACAAATACCAATTATCATTCTCATTCCAGCATGGCATCCAATATTCTCACGGCTACAAGCAACACATATAAGGCCAACCTTTTGCTGAAGACTCAGCACTAGCATGCAAGTCTAACTGCTCATACAACATATACAGGCATCTCCCCTAGCCCTAGCTAGCATGTGATTCACAGATTCATAATCAAATCATAACAGATAACAAATGTGGGTATTCTGGGGAACTTACATGAGCTCGATTGATTGCATGCACCACACCCTTTCTTGTCTTAGAAATTCTTTACTTAAAAACATTTTTCTTTCGAAAACATTACAGATCCTCAGTTTGAGTTCAGACTCACCCGAAAGTATGCCCAAATCTCTCAAACCAAGGCTCTGATACCAACTTGTAAGGACCCAAAAATCAAGGGTAAAAATTTCATTTTTAATATGGCTAGAACATTGATACCATTTATTTCAAACATTCCAAATCATCATTAAGTGAAATAATTATCAGAGTTCGTCCCAAAACAATTCATTGCGGAAATCATAGGTGTGTGTGCACTACGATCAATCCGAGCCCTTCATTTCCAAATCGATGCAACCTGAAACCAAAACTGTAAACCGTAAGCACAAAGCTTAGTGAGTCCCCTAGAGCATACCCCACACACAATCCACATAACACATATCGTATTAGCTGTAAAAAGCTATCTCTACCGTTATCACATATCAATCAGCTATAAAAGCTACTCTACCACGTATCACATATCAAATAACTATAAAAGCTCTTTCTACCATTAGCACATATCAATTAGCTATAAAAGCTACTTCTGCCATATATCATATATCAAATAACTATAAAAGCTATCTCTACCATTGGCACATATCAATTACATTACAAGCTATCTCTACCGTTAGCCATAAAGGCTATCTCTACCATTAGCGACAAGGCTATCTCTACCATCAGCCATAAAGGTTGTCTCTACCATTAGCCACAAGTCTATCTCTACCATCAGCCATAAAGGTTGTCTCTACCATTAGCCACAAAGGCTATCTCTACCGCATATCACACATACATACATATCACACACCTCTACATAGCAAGTATACCAACTATCATAAAATGGGTCGGCCCTGGTGCCTTAGTCCCATTGGTATGGTGAGAAGACTCACCTGGCACTGCTGAAGCCCCGCAGATAAAACTTCTCTTGCTGGTTGACAGATTCTCGAACTGTCAACATCAAACAATACCCAATTAATAATTGGGTTCCAACACATAACCACAACTCTATACTTAGGGTAAAAGACTACTTTACCCTAACTCAGCTTTATTCAATTCAAGGCCCAATCCAAAGCCCAAAAGCCAAACCATGGACCAAAGCCCAACATATGGCCCAATTTTCCAAATTAGGCCCAAGCCTATACATGGCCTTATTCTAAGTCTCAGCATCATATAGTCATTAAGGCCCAAACTGTGGCCCATCTATGGCCCAATTTTCCCAATTGGGCCCAATCCTTCATATGGGCCTTACCCTAAAGCCCAACTAATTACTCTAGTCCATATGATTATTCTTGTATGGCTCATTAATAATCCAATCATCAAGGCCCACTAGAAAGGCCCAACAATAAACCTAGTGAAGTTAGGGTTTCACATAAAATGACAATTAGGGTTAAGTGTTTCTCACTTAACCCATAAGGACTTAATCCATTAAGTCCATCACTCTCCTAACTAAATCATATGGTGTGATTGGGCCTAAAACACCATTCCATTCCAATGGTCCAAATGTGGGTCCCGATAGTTCCAAGCCCATAAATCCAATATTAGGGTTTTCTAAACCCTAATTAGGGTTTCCAACCCCATCTTAGCCTAATAGGCCAAATAGCTTGGTCCTTTGACCAATTAGGGCTCATTATGCCCATTATGATTTCACTAGGCCCATTAGGGTTTCACTAAGCCCATTAGGGCTTCTTTGGGCCCATTAGGGGTTCAAGCACCCTAAACGAATCAACACAACGAGGCAAGGCACACCGCCACCCGACACGGCGGCCGGTGGCGGCAGGAGGCGGCAGCCACCACCTCACGGTGGTGGTTAGGGTTCCTTTTTCATTATTCCAATTTAAGATTACATTTTACAAACTCTAATCCCAAAATAAACACACTAAACAAACTAATCACACACACACAGCCACCTTGTGGTGGCCGGCGATGGCGCATGGCGGCAGCCACCACCTCACGGTGGTGGTGGTGGCTGATCTCGAGAGTTCCGGCCAAATAACACCACACTAATAATGGAAACACACCCAAAAACACTTCAGCTTCACGAGTCCTCGAACTCAGCCACTATTTCACGGTGGCAGACGGCGAATCTTGGTCTTCAACGGAGTGACAGCGGCGACGTCAATGACCGGGGAGGCTGCCAGCCGCAACAGATTAACATCCGGCGACGGTTGGTCTTCCACAAGAACAGCAGCGGCGCGACGTCGGAAGCGTCGCGGTAAGGCTACGGTGATCGGAGAAACGCCAACGACCATCGTGAGACGTGCGTGCGGCTGGCGGCAGAAGGCAAAAGAAGAAGAAAGGTGGAGCAGGGTGGCGGAGATCGTCGGTTCCGGCTTCATCAACGACTATGCAAGGCAGCAACAGCGACTACATTGGCGGCTTGGTAGTTCACGCTACCGGTTCTTGTTCCTGGCATTGGTGGTCCGAGGTAGCAGCGGCGCCGGAGATTGAAGAGGTGAATGGTGGCAGCTGGAGGGAGGTATAACGTTGGAGGGTGACGGCTGCATAAAATGGTCGATAGGGTTAGGGTTTATTCCCTATATACCCGAAGCCTTTAGGCATTTTTCCATAATGCCACAAATAGTCCCTCCCTTCACATTTTCCTTCAAAGCAAGGCCAAAATTTACACTCCAGCCCCCTGACTCTAAAATTCCTTTCAACACAAGTCCAAAGAAATTGCCAAACAGCCCCTAGCATCAGAATTCTATTCATAATTGGTCCGGAAGTTACATTTTAACCCCCGACTTCTAAAAATCTTTACAAAATAAATTCTGGATAATCCAATTTATAACATTTGGCTCCCAGAACCAACATCTCACTGAACATTATGAATTTTAGGGCTACTACTCTTTCATAAATTTTATTTATTTATCTATTAAATAAACAGGATGTTACAGATAGCAGATTCACTTCACGATTCTGGCAATCACTACAGAAATCCTTGGGAACTAGGCTAGACATGAGTACAGCCTACCACCCTCAAACTGACGGACAGAGTGAGAGAACTATTCAAACCCTAGAAGACATGTTACGGGCTTGTGTAATAGACTTTTGTAAGGCGTGGGACGCCCACTTAACATTAGTCGAATTCTCGTATAATACTAGTTATCACACTAGCATCAAGACTGCTCCATTTGAAGCTCTCTGCGGCCGCAAGTGCAGATCACCTCTGTGCTGGGCGGAAGTGGGTGACACATAGTTGGCGAGAGGCCTAGTCCCTGATAGCACTCTCACTGGCCCGGAAATCATTAGAGAGACGACTGAAAAGATTGTCCAAATCCGTGAACGACTGAAAGCCTCAAGAGATAGACAAAAGAGCTACGCCGACAAGAGACGAAAACCCTTGGAATTTCAGGTTTGTGACCGTGTCCTGCTGAAGGTCTCACCCTGGAAGGGCATGATACGCTTTGGGAAGTGTGGAAAACTAAATCCAAGGTACATTGGACCCTTCGAAGTTACTGCAAGGATTGGTCCAGTGGCTTATAGACTCCAACTACCACTCGAACTTAACAACGCACATCTTGTGTTTCACGTGTCTAATCTGAAAAAGTGTTTATCTGATGAAACCCTTGTAATTCCACTCGAGGAAATCGAATTGAACGAAAATCTTAACTTTGTGGAAGAACTCGTCGAAATCATGGATAGGGAATCAAACGAACAAAGCAAAGTCGCATACCAATAGTGAAGGTTCGCTGGAACGCTAAGCGGGGACCTGAATTCACTTGGGAGCGAGAAGATCAGACGCAACAAAAGTACTCGCATCTCTTCCCTAGTCCATAAACACTTACTTTGTAAATAATTTCAGGACGAAATACTCTCTAACGGGGGGATGATGTTGTTGGATTAATGTCTAAGTCCATAACTATATTTGGTATGTACTTGACCCGACCCGGCATGGTCCATTTAGGTTGCACTTCACCGACACAATTTATATGGATAGTCTTTTGAGAATAGTATATTTATGATTTATATTAATATATTATAAGTTCTAATATATTAATATGGAATCATATTATTTAATTAGTATTGATCAAGAATTAATTTAGAATTAATTAAGTGATCAAAAAGAACTAATTAAATATGGACTCTTATATATATGGAATGGGCCAAGTTCATTTAGGTTGGGCTAAGCTTTCATGGATGGTCCATGGAGCTTTTAACCCATGGATCCTATGTAAATGAAAGGTCATGGGTATTAGGGTTTACATGGATGTAACCCTAATCCTCCATAATATATAAAGGGGTCCTTGGCTCACAAAATTGGCACAAGTGTGTGAAAATAAGAGTGGGCCGATTTTAGTGAGCATACATATTCTCTCAAGTTCTTCCAAGGTGTTTTGGTGATTTGTGATTCCATTTGAGACTTCCACACTATTGGGGCTAAGCTCTTAAAGCTTGAAGACATCAAGCTACATCAAAAGGTATGTCATCTAACTAGAACTTTGTAGTATAGGTGCTTCATAATATGCTAGTTAGGATGAAACCTTGGAATAGTTAATATTTGCATGTATAATAGAAAAAACATAGATCCAAGGTTTATAGGGTTGCATGTACACCATAGGAGTGTTAGAATGCTCAAAACCCAACAGTGGTATCAGAACCATGAGTTGTTTTTTGTTATATTGATGCAAATGTTTTATTTTCAAAGTTGAAAAAAAAGGGAAAAAAAAAACATGACGTTTGTCAAATTTTAAGATAATTACTTGTTTTTGTGAAAAACTAATTATTTGTAAAATTTGAATCATTTGCTATATGAGTTGAATTAGGTCAAATTTAGTAAAAGATAAAATGATATGATTATTTTATTAGTTTTAAAAGTTGATCTAAAGAGTTTTTTGAAACCTCCATAAGTTATGGATATGAAAAGGTTTTTAAAAAAAATTGATTCAAAGTTTTTTATGGAGTTACAAAACTTGGTCTTAATGTTTTAAAGAATTCCATAACTTGTTCTTAAGTTATGGAACATGAAAATTTTCATCATAAAACAAGTATTTAACTCCATAAGTTATGGAATCCAAAAGTTTTCAAGAGTTACAAAACTTGCCCTCAAGTTTTGGAATTTGGAAAAAGTTTTTTTATGATAAAAAAAAGAATTGAATTCTAAAACTCTTGGGTTCATAACTTAAACAATTAATTAAATGGTTTTAATTTTGAATTTAATAATTGGAATTATGATGTTTTTATTGAATAATTCAATTAACTCTTATGGACTTTATTAATAGATAATTAAAGTGTTTAATTAAAAGAGAATTAATAATTCCATAATGACATGGTTTAAATTTAATTAAATTAAGAGTATAGTTTAATTAATAAATTAAACCACCAAGTATTTTAAATGTCTAAAATACACCCTTATACTATTATAATATTAAAAGTTTAATATATTATATGTATAAGAGCAAGTCGTCTTACCATTAGTAGGCCTCATTCACGAAGCCGGTCTATAAGGGGGGTATAAGGTTACTGCCTATAAAATGGCAGTTTAATGGGTGTCCACTCTCACCCACCGCTTCCTTGACTGGTGGAGGGTCGTTAGCCGAACAGGTAGGACAAGGACTATAATTCTCCCTTCATTATAAGTATAATGATAAATACCAAGTAACTAAACACTTATAAATTCCCAATCTTAGTTACTTAGGAAAATGTGAATAAGGTGCTAATCCATGAAATTACACTTTGCACTTTGTTTAAGCTGTTAGTGGAGCCTGTGTGGTTAACCGGCACACTAACCTGGACTTAACAAGGTAGGCAAAGGGTAACTTAATGTTTATCATAGTATCGTTGGAGCGTGTGTGGTTAACCGGCACATCGATTGAGGGGTAAATATTAAGGGTACCAAGTATATTTGCATGGTTACTTCACACCTTGTTTTGTGATCCTCGGCATCCCAGTCACAAAACCTGAAGGGCACACTCGAGATTGAAACATGCCATTGAAAAGTTCAATGAATCTCAAAAGAATCTAGGAGTTTCAAAACCAATTAAAACCTAATAATACATTTCGTTTATCTTGGTGGAAATTGGTGAATCGCCATTCACCTACCTTCAAATATTTTATAGCTTGGATTACGACATCCCTCTTCCAAGTTATAAAATAGTTTTTTGGCTCCTAGCCTTAATATATCATATTGGGTGTTATATTAAGGACTTAAATCAACTTTACGTGAATTTCTCCCATTGTTGATGTCTGGTTTAGACAACAATGATCTTCCCAAACCAAGCTTTCCTTGTAAATATGACTTCCCGAGTTTGGCTCATGGAAGTCATACTTCTCTTCCTCCACCTCCTCCAATTATTCTCCTAACCCACAAGTTCAAGGTCACTCAAGCCCTAATGGCAAGCAAGGTCTATGTGTGATCACATCTTAGAGATGAAGTCACATATTGACAAGCCGGGAGAGTTGGGTGTCAAAGTCTTGAGAAAGTTGGATGTTCAATCACTTTCTAAGTCACATAGTGAGTTCCTTTGGGACTACTATGAAACAGACTATGACATGAACCTTAATGATCATATCTATTTGCTTGGTGCTGCTGAATCAGCAATGATTTGGAACGATAGTAAAGCAAATTTGATTAGAAGATCAACTTCCCAA
This sequence comes from Lactuca virosa, assembly GCF_052849685.1. NCBI lineage: Eukaryota > Viridiplantae > Streptophyta > Magnoliopsida > Asterales > Asteraceae > Lactuca > Lactuca virosa. The sequence goes on from NC_136434.1 coordinate 260,563,769, forward strand.
AAACTTTATGGACAGTGACAATGGTGACACTGGAAATCCAGAAAAAGCATTATCTTCCCAATGGAAAGGGATTGGCCATAGTCAACCCGGTTGACCAAATGGTAAAGAGAAAGGCTAAGTCTGAGATAGTCCCATTACCAAAGGGTCCATATGTTTATTTTGCCAAAGGAAGGGGCGTTGATTGCAAAGCTGCCAAATTTACCTAAGGATGTTAAAGTCAATAAGTTTGACTCTACATCAGGTAGAGCCCATTATCTAACTCTATTAAGTTCTATTCTAAGATCCTCATTACATGATGTGACTGGGTCACATGTTGATGTTTTAGGAATCAAAGAATAGAGAGAAATCTTAAAGGAAGTATATGCTGATTCTGATCGCGAAGGTGGATTTCGATCGCATCATAATTTTGAGCAGTTGCTTAAGAAGTTATGATATATTGCTAAGGAATAGATAACAACAATTTTCCATGTGGATTGTAAGGATAAGTTTTTCCGCAAAGTTTTAAAATAAAAGAAAATTGTTTAATTTTATTTATTTGAAGTATCCTTACAATGGCATTTGTGGAAAATTGTTGCTTATATGATTCCACTGACAGCAATATTGTAAAATGGATTTGATTCTTTCATTTGTGGTAGTGTCTAAATTTACCAAATCAGGAAAGTTCCTCATCACCCAAGTTTCAATTGGACCGAAACTCGGAATCATGCAAGTTGAATAGTATGATGAATGAGAACTTTCAAGCATTGGAAAATCAAGACTAATTACTTGTTCACATGGATGTGTGAGTCAAGTGAAGGACTAAAGGGATCGAGTACACATTCTTGTGCACTGGTCATGTCCACCACAAAGCTCGTTAAGACTATTTGATTTACTAAAGTTTAGTAAATATGGTTATACTTACAAGTTTAAGTATAATTCTGAAACATTCGAAAAGTCTCAATGTATGGCAGAACGAATGGGAAGAATCAAATTAGGCCTTAAGATAAAAGTTTCTCAAATCTGAAAAGATGGGAGAGTACTTTAGTATCATGTTTGTGATCATCTTAATGATTTAGAAATCATATCACAATTAGTCCTCTAAAGGTCATCTTAGTGCATTCTTATGACTAAGAAGAGGAGTCATGAATTGTTGAAATGGTTAAATCAAAAAGACGAGTCATACTTCGTTCCAAAACAATTCTTAGAGTCATACTCCAAGATTGTAACTTGAGTGACATATCTTAAAGAAAGATTTAAAACACTTGTCAAATGTAAAAGTAAAAGTGTCCTACTCTTGTACATTTGAAATTGGTAAGTTGTGATGTTTTGGATAAAACAAAGACCAACTAAGGCCAATTGTGTGAAGTGTTTGTCTTGATAAAGAATCCGCACTATCTCTTGAATATTTGGCAAGATAGTCTTATATGTCAAGAGGATAGTGGGAGTCTTAAAGATCCTAAAAAGAATTTCAAGAACTAATCAAAAATAAAACCTGAGGTTCTTCACTAGCACACGACTTGAGGTTTATAACCTATCGTGTTGACATATTCTGTGCCCATTCCAGTTAAAGTTGGCTTTGCATAGGAGTTCTGAAAGTTCTCAATTGGTTGCGTAACAACTTGGAAGCAATGGCAGGCCCTGTACTGCCAGGTGGCAAGAAGTTAAGATTGTATAAGTTCAGTCCATACGAGTTTGGATTTGTCATTATCCTTGTCTTGTGACTATGGTTTTGACGATTCACATGGATAAGAATACATACACCATAAAATCTAAGGGTCATAAGGTTTCTCTCCGATTCATGAAAATGATGGTGAGGAAACACTTCCACCAAGTAGATTTGAAGCAGATGGCAAAAGGTCTAAACAATTGAGACTATGATTACGACATCCCTTTTCATAGTTCTGAAATTGTTTAGACACACATGCATGCTATCTAAGGAAAGGTGTATGATTTTGATAAAGTTTTATCAAAGCATCTCGTATCAGAAATCTGAACTTTGGTAAGAAAGTCAATAAAGTATTGATTTCTAGAAGTCCAGCTGATTTCTGAGTACATGTCAAAGCTAGTGGGAGCATAAGTGTTATGCTAATAATCATCATGTTAGTGGGAGCATGATAATTATTGTTAGTGTTGCAAGTTAGCAATGTTAATTATAGAAAACAAAAGTTTCAATTTGTGAGGCTGCAGGGATTGAAAAAGTTGTTTTGCTATAATTAAGGGAGAGGATATACTTCATTTCAGTTCTAAAGGCTTAGATTGAGACCTTAATCATCTTTAGTCAAGAATATATATATGAATTTCATGTTGGATTGGTTCAACTTAAGGAAATTCTATATATTACGTTCTCAAAATTCGATTATGATTACGGCATCCCTCTTCATAGTCAAATTTTGAAAACATGGCAAATAAAAATATTGTAGCAAAAGACGGGTCTAGAATCATGTCTTTATGTGAGACATCATGAATCGTGTACCATTTGCTTTGGGTACAGGATCGATTGCATTTGCTATAATATTTTTCATTTCTAAATTTTTCCAAATGCCCAGAGGCATTAAGAAGGGAAAAGGTCTAGAATTGAATATGACTAAAATGATGAAGCAATTGTCGAGGACAATCTGAGGTTTACCAAAGATTGGTTGCTCAGGGACAGTTGGAAGTATAGTGCTAATTTTGGAAGGACCATATTGACATATTCTGAAAAGAGACATCTCTTATTCAGAAGTGATAGTCAAAATGAGAATATGGAGTTGTCTCCATAGGTGGAAGTTATCTGTGTAAGATTAGAAAACTTAATGCAAGAAGCATGTCCAAAGCAATGTACTTTAAATATGAGACTTAGTTTCCATGGAGTTGATCTCCATTGGAATACCTTATAATGACTGTTGACAAGTCTTTGTGACTTTGTACATATTCATTACAGGAGGGTCAGTGCATATAAGTTTAAAATCTAAACAGATTTCGATAAATGATAGGAATTTGAAATTCTCACATTTTTCGATAAGGATTTAGGAGTGTGAAATTAGAATCATTGAAATTATGTTTAATTGGTTTATTTCACAAAGTAAGGATCATAGACAAACATAGAGTGCATACTTGGTGTATGGCAAAGCTATTGTTTAAGAAAAACATAGTGTACATGCTTGGAGCATGGGACAACTAGTGTTTTTAATTCAAGTATAAAGTTGATAAAACCGAAACAATGAATAATGAGTAATCAGTATGGTGATAAATAAAAGTGTTTATTTATATTCATAGGGTTTGATACCATATTTGATTCATTTATTCTTGTGTTTCACTTTGCATGTTTTGACTTCCAGAATAACTAAGCCGCTCTTCCTGAATGATTAAGTTATTCAAACCATCCACAGTCGGTCATATGTTGGAAGTAGATATGAATCAAGACTGTCATGGGTTGGTTTGTAGAGGTCCAAGTTGGTGGACAAAGTGGTGCTACAACACTCATGAGTGCTCATAAGTTCTGAGTATTGGATTCAACCCACGCTCATTTGAATCACTTCATGGATTTTATCACGAGTGATCATGAGACGATAATATCTTATATTCTTCAAACCTAGAGATATGAGTTGTTACTATGAGTTGGTTATACATTGATTGCACGAAAACACATTTGGTAACTCGATGTTATAAAACGTGCCTTTGTGTATGATTCAACAAGTAGTAGAACAAGCCATATGAGTCGAAGTTTATCCATTCCTTTTACCTTCGGGATAAAAGCAATATCTGTGGGCCCCTCGATGATTTAGCGATGACACATGTGAGTGCTTGGCCAAGCCAGGACTGATTTGATTTGTTCAATCAGTCAGTCATCATAAATCGAAAATCGGGAAACAACAAATGGACAGAGAGAATGATTATAATCCATGTCTCAGTCCATATGATATCTAGAATGGAGGAATATATGATCCCTTATCTAGTGGACAAGTCATTGACAAGGTCAGAGTTCGACAGCGGCTTTAAGAGCTACGATTGCCAGTTAGGTTTTGAAGTCATACTGAATAATAGTTTTAGACTTATCCAAGTGGGAGACTGTTGGATTAATGTCTAAGTCCATAACTATATTTGGTATGTACTTGACCCGACCCGGCATGGTCCATTTGGGTTGCACTTCACCGGCACAATTTATATGGATAGTCTTTTGAGAATAGTATATTTATGATTTATATTAATATATTATAAGTTCTAATATATTAATATGGAATCATATTATTTAATTAGTATTGATCAAGAATTAATTTAGAATTAATTAAGTGATCAAAAAGAACTAATTAAATATGGACTCTTATATATATGGAATGGGCCAAGTTCATTTAGGTTGGGCTAAGCTTTCATGGATGGTCCATGGAGCTTTTAACCCATGGATCCTATGTAAATGAAAGGTCATGGGTATTAGGGTTTACATGGATGTAACCCTAATCCTCCATAATATATAAAGGGGTCCTTGGCTCACAAAATTGGCACAAGTGTGTGAAAATAAGAGTGAGCCGATTTTAGTGTGCATACATATTCTCTCAAGTTCTTCCAAGGTGTTTTGGTGATTTGTGATTCCATTTGAGGCTTCCACACTATTGGGGCTAAGCTCTTAAAGCTTGAAGACATCAAGCTACATCAAAAGGTATGTCATCTAACTAGAACTTTATAGTATAGGTGCTTCATAATATGCTAGTTAGGATGAAACCTTGGAATAGTTAATATTTGCATGTATAATAGAGAAAACATAGATCCTCGGTTTATAGGGTTGCATGTACACCATAGGAGTGTTAGAATGCTCAAAACCCAACAGATGTAACAACCCGATATTTCAAATCAATATAATGATCTAAATTCAAGTATTGTAACTTACTTTTGAGATGATAAAAATAGCGTCAAAAATGAAATGTTCAAAAACCTCAATTTGGATGTACTAAGTGGTAGATATCGTAACAAGTTTTTCAAAAATATAAAGAACACAAAAATCCGAGTTATAACGAAGGAGTTATGACCAATCGAAGATCCGCAACAAAACCGGTAAAACATTGTCAAGCGTAAACGCGAAATTTCAACAAAATACTTTTTAGCCTTAAGTATATAAATAAAAGTCGTAGATAACACTAAACCGTCAGTGTGCATAAAAAGAACGTCCAAATCTGACTTCGTATGAGGAAGTTATGATTTTTCTAAATTTCGGATATAGTAGTAGACAGCTAAATACTCGAAATAGAGATCGAGCGACTTTTAGCCGACGCAACCTTAACAAGAATCAAAGATCTCAACAATAGTAGTACAACGGTAAAAAGACAGACGAAAACGGACGTCGGATGAAGAAATTATGGAATTTTAACGGACTTTTCCAGTCCCGGACTGTTAAAAATATAATATAAAAAAAACAATAAACTCAAAATTAGCTAAAGGAGTCTAAATGAAAGTTCTAGAGCATAATCTCACCTACGCGTGGATATAAAGAACATCAAAATCGGAACTCGTATGCGAGAGATATGAATTTCTGAAATTCGGGACACGAAACCCCACACCAGCCAGAAGCTCACGACGTGAGCTAGTGATTGATGGGTTCCAGAGTCGGGCTATCAGACGTCGAGTCTACGGAAGGGATAAGATCGAAACTCACGACGTGAACCACCCCAAATTCACGACGTGAATTCCAAAAATGCCCCTATAAATAGAAACCGAAGGTCTCGGGTTTAGGCTGCTTAATTCTACTCTCCTTTCTACTTTTACTCTGCGTTAAGCATCCCGAGACTACCCCAACGCCCCGGTTACGTGTCCAAGCCCTGAAGAACGCCCGAAGTCCCGAGATTTCCGAGAAACTTGCTTCTTTCCAGTCGAAGTGTTGCCCGAGTTAAACATCGTCTTCATCAAACCTTCACTCTTACTAAGTGAGTTCATACCCCTATCACTACACTTTTAAATGCTTTTTAAACACTTTTAGGGGGAATACAAGTAAACACATGGTTAAAATCGTGTGAAAACATCAATCTTTTACTATAAACTCCTTGTTGTTGTTATAACTATCATACGAAAATGTTAGCATGCAAAACATCTTACGATGCTATTTTACCCTCTCGGGATGAGTTATGTTTGTAAATGAATATATGCTTTATTTATATGTTTGCATAACACATCTTGACAAGGGTAACCATTTCAACTATAACATTACTTATATACAAGAAAATACAAATCATTGTTATACCTTTATCAGCATAGTAAAAAGGAAAATCATTTCGGACACAAACACATTCATTTCAAAAATACGTGACTTAATTGAGAATATGTGAGTCATTCGTCTTCATCGTACCTATCAAGGTATACAAGAAAGCCTTGTTTTATAACCAGAGTCTCCGTCTGGAGAACGTGATAAGTGTGTATAGATCTATACGGGACTGATGATCTCGCACCCTGGCTGTTAGCTATAGCCGGACCGGCAGGTTAACGGTGACAAGTGTCATAACATTTCGACGCCTGAAGAACGTCGATGCAGGCAAATTCATCTTAGTACGGTTATGAAAACTCACAGGATAGATAATTATTATGGTATTATGTTTTCCGGGAAAAGTAATATTACAGTTATTTTACGTAAAAATACAAGCTTCCTATAGTTTTGTTCACTAATAAAACTATACATTTTCAGTATAAGTATGTCATATTTACTTACAAATTACAGTCTTGGAGATTTAAGACTACTTCTCACTTTTAGGAAAATATAGGATTTTCCTGGTTCAATATATTCCTTTCATACAAACAATGATTCATAACTCATTTTATAAGGAAAATATCGGATTTTCTGGAAAATAAACTTGAACTTTCGAATGGCATGCATTTATTCAAATAACTACTTATGAACTCACTAACTTAATTGTTGACACTTTTTCTTTGAAATAACGTGTATTCTCAGGGAATCGCTAAACACCAGGTTAGCAACTACTTTTGGGGACTAATGCTCTGGCGTTAGCAACATCTTTTGGAACATCATATTGTATTTGACTTTTGAAACATGTAATACAACAATCATGTAAACTTTTCAAATATATATTATGGTGGTGTGTACTTTCTTTACTATTCAATTGTTATGATACTATACATGACGTCCTCCGCCCCTGAATGTTTCCGCCGTTCAGGTTTAGGGGTGTGACAGTAGGTCACCTTGACCGAACCACGTAAATATTGTGTCTTTATGTGCTTTTAGTTTTGCTTGTTATCCACGTTACTTCCTAACAAGGGTCATCAGAACTAGGCAAGTGTCATTAAATTTGTTCTGAGTCTTGACAAGTATCGCCTCTTTTCCCTAAAAGGTTCCTTTCGGGAATGTTAAGAAATAGGTCAAGAGGCCTTTGAGTCGTTCGGGTTGAGTATCGATTGTTGAATGATTTGTCAGCTTGTTGTATAGAATGATATCTATAATCTAGATTGGGCGGTTGGTATTCAATCAAATAGTTTCAGAGTTTTTTATGTTTAGTCCCTCATGGGATTTGTCCAGCAGTGTAGTGTATCAAGGGATTAGTTGTCAATGCACTCTCGATCGTTGGCCTTTTCGTTCTTCGTCAATAACATAGGTTCTTCGGAAGTTTAGAGTTGTCTTAGTTAGAGTTCAATGGATGCCTCAACCTGTTGATGAATCTATGCATTGTGCAATTTTGGTTTCTGGGAATAGGTACCCTCAATGGTTCGTTGTGAAATTATTAATCATAGCAGGATCAAATTTGACAGATGTTCTTGGTTGTTGGAAGTTCGGATATTGGGTCAGCGTTGTGGAGTTCCTCAAGTGTGGCTTGGAATTTGCGCATCATCCAATTTTGGCGTGTCGGGATGGCGGGGTTGGTATCTGGATTGACCCGACCATAGTTTGACAGCATTTCTGATGGCAATGGAAGTTTTATCGAGTTATTGCATATAGGTGGGATTTGTTCAGATTCAATCGAGGTGCGGGATCTTGTATCGATCGTTCATAAGGATGTTTCTGTTAACGGTTGAGGTTCATTATTTCGTTAAATCTGTTGGTACCTCACCCTTTGGGTAAGGTTGTGAGGACGAAAGAATGCAGTAGATCCATGGTTGGTTATGTGTCTCCCCTTGGGGGCGTACATTGTGGTAGTGCCTCGATTATGGTCATGAGGGGTACAAGTGGACTGAGTAAGATAACATGAGACCACTTAATTAATATTGTTGGCATGGTTATCATTTGAGTTATAGCCTTCGAATTGGAACAAGAGTATAACTGTCTATCTCATTCTCTAGTTGTGTGCATGTTTTCGTCTGCTTTTACATTACTATCAGCCTATGTTGTGAAAGGAATTGTGCAAGATAGAAGGGTATAGCCCATGTTATGTTCAGTTAGCATTGAGAGGGATGTTGATTGGGTTCCTGTAAGTTGGTGGACTGATGGTTGGGTATCTTTAGGCCCCTATGGTGATGGTCGCGGGTCTTTAGGCCATTGATGTGATAACATCAAGATCGGTATAGTACTGTGAGCTTATCGTTTAGTGGTTAGCAGGTGTCACAATATATCTTTAACTAGTGGCTGTATGATTTACATGGGTAAGACCCGATAGTCGTTTGATTGAGACTCTTAGGTCTCGAATCATTAGCTTTCTTGGCATATTTAGGTGTTAGTGCATTGTGGGAGTCGGGAGACTCAGTGACTAGCTGGCTTGGATCATGTGTGTAGTTAAAGGTTTTTGGGAATAATAGTTGTGCATCAGTAGTCGCTTGCAGAGTGTTTGCATTATGAACCCCATTTGCTTGTGGGTTGTCTATCAGTAGTTCGGTTACCAACGTTGGGTATCGGTTATGGAATCTCAAGTCATGAAGTTCATTGTGAATGTCTCAAGTGATTTGTCAGGTGGGGGTACACCTGATCTTATATGGGATTTGGATGCAATGTGAGAATTTTTGGATTGACCATCCTTATGCTCGTGGGATCAGCAGGTTGGTGATGACTTGTCAGGAAGTCAAGTGCGTATTTAAGATTGTTAAGCGCAACCTACGAATTGGGGATTTGGTGAAATTCTCTATCAGTATATTTTGAGTATTCCTTCTGCATGGTAGACTGGTATTCCTAGTCAGAGACTAGGGAAGGGTACGATGAATAAATGATCAATAGTCCTAGGGAATAATTTATGGGGTTTAAATTGATGGGTTCATGTTTTCGGGAAGTTTCCTGCTTCGAGTGGTTATCTCTGTGATATGAGGTCTTCCAATTGACAAGAGTAAGGTGGTTGTTTCAATTCTCAGGCAGAGCAGTTGGGTTTCTTTCTTTAGCTGAGGGCAGAGTGTTAAGGTTCATTCTTTCGGAGGAATGAGTGATTTCTGCTAAGGTAGGGTTTGGATAGTAGGGTTGGGAGGCGGTCGTAGGTATGGGATGAATCTTCAGTCTTAATCAGAATTCAGGAAGTTCGGGCAGGATCGACTAGCATGGGAGAGGTAGTAGTAACGAATGATTTCGAGGACGAAATCTAATTTAAGTGGGGGAGAGTTGTAACATCCTGTTTTGAGAAAGTTTCTTATTTCGGGATTATGGGCGATAAATGGATCAAGTAAAGGCCTTGGGCTTCAATGGAATAAGGTTTAGACCCTATTGGATGGTGATAATATTGGTTATGCCATCCAAGCCCTTGATTGCGTTTTGGAGTCAAAGGTTAAAATGGCAAAAAGTGATGTTTCAAACTCCTTTTAAGAATTCAGGATTTAAGTTCAGAAGGTGTTAAGGAAAAGGAGAGTTGATAGGATTGTATATCTTCTCCTTACCTTTCCGTGGATATAAAGATCGTCGAAATCGAATTTGAAACAAAGAGGTTATGATTGTTAGGGTTTTAGGAAACGATAGAATCAAATAATTGATCCTTCATGTAGCGCATATTTCCAAAAATCTACGCTCAGTGTTAGTGGTTTACCCCCTCATTACCTATAACTGAAAGTTGGATGCTTGATAATATTGTTACGGAATCTCGACCCATCAAATGGATCATGTAACAACACCCAATTAATATGTAAAAGTTTTCAGCACAATGTCATTGATGCCAAAATACTTATTGGTCAACATGCTAGAAAGAGGGTATTTTTTCCAATGATTCCTCTAGGTCCGTCTGAAGATGCAATGTTCACATTCAAGCTAAAGAGAAAACAATTTCCAATTCGATTATTTTTTGCGATGAGCCGATGACAATCAATAAAGCTCACGAAAAACAATTTCAAATGTAGGTATTATCATCTAGAATCGATTTTCTCGCATGGCCAACTTTATGCAACATTATCAAGGGGGATATTAAATGGTAATACACAAATTCATTTAAATGATAAACGTACGTTTAATAGCTACATACTTTCATTTGTTTATTTCTTGCACCTATACATTCTAAAATTTTATTTAAATACTAAACATACATCTAATAGCTGTATATTTTCATTTATTTGTTTCTTGCACATGTACATTGTAAAATTTCATTTAAATGCTAAAAGTACATTGCTATTATTAGATTTAACTATTTTTATGAAAATTGCATCTGCAAACATAAGGATTTTCTTTTTCTTAAAATGTGTTTTTAATGACCACCTCTTGAAGTGATAAATAATTGTGTTATTTTCCTTAAAAGAGAAACTTTGGTTTTAGGGTTTTGGACATTTACTATAGATTTTAGGGTTTTGGACTTAGATATTTATAATGCATTTTGTGTTCTTTGGAATCAAATATGTTATCATGAAAGAGAAGTGATATATTTTCGACACATTAGATCCAACATATGAAACTTAATTTTGAAAAAACTATTCACACTCGTCGCGTAATAATTGTTTAGATGTAGTAAACTATTTGAGCAAACAAACTAATCGCCTCTAAAAACTAATTTTTGAAAAAAAAATGCACATGTTGCTTGGCACGGATAAACGACTACTATATATATATATATATATATATATATATATATATATATATATATATATATATATAATTGTTTTTCGTGCTCAACCTGAATTTTTTTAAGCAAACTGAAAATTGAACCGCCAAAACCCTTTAAGGGAGATCCTCCTCGAATAACCTGAAACTGAAAACCCAATTAAGGTTCGGTTCGGACAATTTTAGGGTTTGATCTGTATAATGGTCACCCCTAATATAAACTATAAATCCTTATTATATCTGGCAAACAGTGTCCAAGTGGTCGGGAATGAAACATAATCTACCTAAAGAACATGGATTATTCAAAGTTCAATCAATTAATTTAGTAACAAATAAATTTCATATCCAAGACTCATTCATGTACGAGTTATTTAAACATGGTAGACTTCGACTTCAAGGCAACTTGCGTACTAAAAACGTACTACTTTTTATACAACTAATTAATAATGCTCAAACCAATGGTACTTTTAATACCACTTCACGAAAATCCACTTGAAGCGGTAATTTATTTAGACTTTTGATTTCTTATCAACCATTAAGTCTCTCGTTAAATTGCAGACTAATTAGCCGACAAAAAAACAACTTTAATCTGCCAGTAGGACACCAACGAAAGCAACACAACAAGAAATTGATAAGGCCAATGGTTTTATATTTATACACACACGCTAGCTGGCCAAAAAAGGACAGAGGACTTCCATTCATCAATGAACCCTCACAAGCATCGACAAAGAGAAGGAAGGTTTGTTCTGATTGAAGAGGCGAGTTAACAGGATGTGTTATGAGGTCAAGTGTTCCAAGTGCGGCAAAACCACATGGGGTGGTTGTGGGTTTCATGTCTCCGCCGTTTACAAGGGAATTCCCCATGGCGATCTCTGTATGTGCAAAGGGTGGCCCGGTGTTAAGTCAGCAGCTGAAGGTTCTACTGTTGTCGAAGAAGAATCTACTTCTTCATCGTGTTGTATTCTCTGAAGCGCTCCTACTACATCTGTAAATGTTTATTTTATCCTTATTTTATTTCGGTACTTAATTAATAAAGGCAATCTTTATTATTGTTTCACAAAGTTGTTGTGTTACTTGGCTCTTTTTCACCTTAGTTTTACACTATTCAACGATAAATGAACTAGTTTCTGCTATGATTTTAATTTTTAACACTAATTGTTACTGTTACATCTGTTTATCTTCAACGAAGAAAACTTTTTTACTACAAAAACTGTAGAGTATCCGATTATGCTAAGTAGTGTTGTGGGGTTTACATGTGTTATTTTCACCATATGATTCCCTATTTAAATGATATGGATAGAAAATAAAATAAAATAGAGATTTTTTAATATGTGCTAAAGGCTCATATGATAAGCATTAATTGAAATATTAATTATAAGAAATAGTACCATTTAATTATTATGATAATATTCATTATAATTAATACTTCAATCAATGCTTCTTATATGTGCCCTTAGGGCATATATTAGAAAATCTCAATAAAATAAAATAAATATTAGTTGTCGGTCCGGGTCGTGTCGTATAAACGAAAAAAGTTAATTTCATACAATTATACCCGACAAGGTCTTATATATTGATATATTTTCACATTTATATCATTACTAATATCATTTAAAACAAAAGCGATCTCGAAAAAATTGGTTAAAAATCATACCGGTTTTTTAGAAAAAACCTACTTCTGTTAAAACTTATATTTGTGCACCTCTACCTTGGATAGATTAATTATTTGGGCTATTAAAATATAAAAGATAAGCTTTAAAAATCTTGATTGATACATATGTTTTCTTTGCCAAAGCATTAAGGTAGTTCACTAATTATAATTCTTAGATTAATAAGATAAACATAGAATCATAGATTTAGATAAACATATAATATAGATTAGATAGTCTCCTAGTCAGTTTACAATTTCCATATATTATAATCTTGTATTATGTATTTATAGTTGACGGGTAAGGAGAGGACACAGAGAAATTTACCATTTTTTCATGGTATCAGAGCCATAATTGGCCTTTTCTTCCCTTGCTTGACGCTCTTCTCTACCCTACTTAGTCAGTTATGTTCTTGCTTTCTTCCTTCTTTCTTCTCTACCCTTATTAGTCAAAGGGCAATAAACTTCCTGGGATACTCTTTCCAAGATTCACTGCAGAGCTTATCAAGTTCTTGACTCATCATCCCTTCAAAAGAACCACTAGCCGCATCACCTACTCCATCTACTGATGCAGCCGTCATTGCCGCCGTTGCCACTGCTAAAGACCTTTGGGAACGCCTCGATGCTATTGTGCTCCAATGGATTTACAGCACAATTTCAACCGACATGCTCAATACCATTTTGCAACCTGATGTTAAGGCTCAACAAGCATGGGAAACCCTCACAAATATATTCCAAGACAACAAAAACTCCAAGGCTCTTTACTTGGAACCTCAATTCGGCAATCTCAAACTTGACAACTTCCCTAACGTCTTTGCATACTGTCAAGAGTTAAAAACCCCTGTTTTAGCACACCGGTTAGTCTTACAACGTATCTCGACTCTCAACTCTAATTATGATAATATAGCAACCCTTATCCAACAATCTGACCCCTACCACTCTTCTAGGAAGCTCGATTGAAGCTAATCCTTGAAGAGACTCCCAAAGCTTATCAGAACCCTACTACTGCTCTTTTATCCACTACCGCCGGAACCCAATCGTCGGGATCGACTACTACCGCCGTTAATCACCAACCAACGCAACCGTCTTCTGCTGATAACAGGTCCGGCCACACTAATTATAGGGAATGGGGTGGTCGTGGAAGCTACATAGGCAGAGGTCGAGGTAGTGGAGACCGATCTGGTTATTCCAGATCGCAACCACAAAACCACACACAATATCAACGTCCTCCTTCTTGGGCATAATATTCCCTATGGGCATGGACCATACTTCCATGGGCTACGCCACCTTGTCCTTACCCCACTTCTTCATGGACTAGGCCCACCCTCACACAAAACAACCAACAAGCTGGTATTTTGGGTCCTCGACCACAACATGACCACACAACTACGAACTCTCAAAATCCGCAATACTCGCAAACCGACCTCGCTCGAGCTATGCATGCTCTTTCGTTACAACAACCCGGTGATAATTGGTATTTTGACACCAGTGCAACATCACACATGACGGGTTCCCAAGGTACGCTTATTTCTTATTGAAAATTACGTGCATTAAATAAACATATAATTTTTGGTAATAGACACATAATTCCTATTCATGTATACGGGTACACTTCCTTTTCACTCTCTCACCCACCGATTCACCTTAAAAACGTTCTCTATTCCCTTTATCTTATTCAAAATCTTATTTTCGTTCGTTTTCTATCTACTTGCAATAATTTATCACTTGAGTTCGATCCTTATGCTATTTTTGTGAAGGATTACCAAGCGGGGACACGACTCATGAGTTGCAATAACAAGATTGATCTTTATCCGCTTCCATCTTCCACTCTTCAAACAATTTGACAACCTCAAGCTTTTTCTACAGTTTCTCAAGACCTTTGGCATCACCATTTAGGACATCCAGGCGCCGCTATTTTAAGTTTGCTTAGAAAAATAAGTTTATATCTTGTAATCGTACTAAACCTTCTTTACTCTGTCAAGCGTATGCTTTTGGTAAACAGGTTAAATTGTTGTTTTTTGATTCAATATCTAATACGTTTACTCCTTTTGATATTATGCATAGTGACTTTGGACCTCACCGGTGTTGAGTTCCGGAGGACATCGTTATTACGTACTTTTTCTTGACGACTATTCTAATCTTTTATGGTCTTTTCCCTTAGGTCATAAGTCTCAAGTCTTCTCTACATTCCTTTCTTTTAGTAACTTTGTCAAAACTCACTTTTCTACAAACATTAAAGCTTTTCAATGTGACAACAACACATAATACAATAACAAAGCATTTCACTCCTTTTGTTCCTCAAATGGCATGGTTTTTCACTTTTCTTGTCCTCATACATCATCCTAAAACGGGAAAGTCAAGCGTAAAATTTATGTTATTAACAATATTATCTGAACACTACTTTCCCATGCCAACGCCCCCGCCTCCTTTTGGCACCACGCTCTACAAATTGCAACTTATCTTTTAAATATTGTTCCAAAAAAAACACTCCACAACCATACCCTACACATCTTTTATACAAACATATTCCTTCTTATAAACATTTACGTGTTTTTGGATGTTTGTGCTACCCTTTATTTCCATCTTCCACCATAAATAAATTACAACTTCGATCCACTCCATGTATCTTCGCGGGTACCCCAACGATCTTCATGGGTATAAATGTTATGACATCCAAACCAAAAGATCATTATTTCCCACCATATCTTATTCGATGAGCATATTTTCCCATTCAAACAACATCCCCCTTCAACGCCATGCTTTTACAACTTTCTCACCGACCCTATTCACCCTTCTTTCATTTTTCCGTCTTCTTTTCTAACCCCATCAGTTCATTAAACCCCTTTGAACCAGCCTTCTCTAGGCCCTACTCAAGGCTCAAACAACCCTCCCAATATCAACCCATCACCTCCTCTCTCTCCACTTCCACTGCCTCCTATTATCCCACCTCAAACTCGCACCATACATACAAGAAGCATGTCTGGTATATCTAAGCCTAAAAAAATATTCAATGTCTCTTCTATTAACACCGGTTCTTCCCTTCCTAACAATACCAAGGATGCGTTATCCGATCCGAATTAGAAATAAGCTATGAATGACGAGTTTAATGCACTAATTGAGAATAAGACTTGGTTGTTAGTACCAAAAACATCGGATATGCATATCATTCGTTCTATGTGGATTTTCATAAATAAATTAATCTGATGGTTCCTTTGAACAATACAAAGCACGATTGGTAGGCGATGGACGTTCACAACAGGTTGGTATTGACTGTCACGAGACATTTAGCCCAACTCTAAAACCCGCTACTATACACATAGTCTTAAGTCTTAAAGTCTCCAAATCATGGCCAATACATCAACTTAACGT
This sequence comes from Lactuca virosa, assembly GCF_052849685.1. Taxonomy (NCBI): domain Eukaryota; kingdom Viridiplantae; phylum Streptophyta; class Magnoliopsida; order Asterales; family Asteraceae; genus Lactuca; species Lactuca virosa. The sequence goes on from NC_136434.1 coordinate 260,579,665, forward strand.
AAAAAATGTGTGTCTACATGGAAACCTATCAAAAATGGTTTACATGCATCAACAAATGGGTTTTCGGGACAATCGTCATCCAAATCACGTTTGTCTTCTTAAAAAAATCCTTATATTGTCTTAAACAAGCCCCACGTGCATGGTACCGATGTTTTGCTAATTATGTTGGAACTTTGGGTTTCAAGCATAGTGTTTCTGAACACTCTTTCTTTATTTACCGAAATGGTAATGATGTATCCCACTTAATACTCTATGTTGATGATATTATTCTCACAACTTCCTATCATAGTCTTCGACATACATTTATGAAGCTTCTAGAACAGGAATTTCCAATGAAGGATCTTGGACCTTTGAGCTACCTTCTTGGAATATCCGTTCACCGTCATTCGAAGGGCCTATTTTTAAGTCAAACTCAATAAGCCAAAGAGATCATCGAGCGTGCCGACATGTCTGGCTATAAACCTACTGCCACCCCCAACGATACTAACTCTAAACTTGATGCCGAAGTAGGCGATCCATTTTATGACCCTACTTACTATCGCAGTTTAGACGGTGTTTTACAATACCTCACCTTCACCCGTCTTTATATTTAATACGACGTACAACAAATTTGTCTTCATATGCACGCTCTGTTAGGTTTTCTACGCATCAAATACACTCTAAACTAGGTAGCAGAAAAATCAAAACTGCAATATACCTAAGTGTACATGCAATCTATGGATCTATGGTTTCATGCTAATTACATCTACCCTGGAAAACAAAAAATACAAAGAAGAAAAACATACCTCATTTGTAGCTCTTCATCTCCATGCTTGAGATCTCATCCTCCACGAAGTTTCTTGGATGAGAGGACCCAAACCAGAATCCCTCTAATGGTATCACCCAATGACACCAAAGAGTGGAGAAGCGTCAATTTCACAAATCGTAAGAGGGATAGAAATCGTCCCAAAACGGGGGAGGAAGAAGAGTTGGAGAAACTTTAAGCCAAGGTGCAAGGAAGAATGAAATCCCTAAGACCCTATTTATAGTCATGAATAATTTTATTATTCTAGAAGTTCATAGTTGGTTATAACTGTTGTAGCAATTATAAAGTAAGACGGATATGAATTGGATTGGTTGACTTTCACCACATGTAAGTAGGAAATGGGTTGTAACCAATATTCATAGGTACTTGTCAGAGAACTGATATTGAACTTACCCAAATCAAGATCACCTCATGGATTGCTATTATGAGTGATATTTGATTAAAAGGTATTATCTTTGTATCCTTAACACCTGGGATACACAGTGAGACATAAGTTTAAGGAGTGTTGTGCTTTAATATGGTCAAATGTTGATCCTTAACTGAGCAGTTATAAAAGCCATTTTTAGGTATGGTACGAACTATGCAAGAGGCTTATGTGGTCAAGATGGGATTTGTTCCTGTTATGTGTTGAGAGTTAGACATCTAAGGCGCCTTACCAAAAGTTGAACACTAGATGAGATTAATTTCTATCTGCAACTCATGTTTAACATGATGTATGTGACAAAGGGATAACTGATAAACTTACCTTATACACCAATTATATCTTTGAGCTTCTGGGGAATTGGTTGTGTTAGAAAGACACAAATTCATATATTGTTTGGGGCAGTGAAATGTTGCTAGATGTTCACCATTGTGTATATCAGTCTAATATGAGTCTTGCGTAAGTGGGATATTGAAATATCTAGTATGCTCAAGAGTCATATTAAAGTCATATTGCTAATTAACATATGATACTAATGAGCCACACTAACAACAACTTGATACAATTTATTATTTATTAGAAATTGATTTCAATAAATATTCAATAAACTCTTATAATTAATTGGAAATTATTTGTTTCATGGGAATATTAATTTCATTAGCAAGTAACATAATATATCATATGGTATGATTTATTAAGTCATGTACATTATTTTGGACTAGAAACACGCTTTTGTCTTTTAGCTAAAAGTTAAAGTTTATATCTTATAAAGATTTATAAGAATTTTATAAACTTCTCTTCTCTTTTTATATAAAAAAAGATGAGATAGTTTCTACGAAACAAGACATGGTCTTTTGAATATAATAATGGAAAGTAAGCATAGCTTAAGAGGCATGGGACACATGTAGGATTTAGGGTATGAAGTGCTAAAAGTGTTAAGAACTCTTGGGTAATGATTTAGCTTTATGAAGGCTTTCATTCATTCATTTTTTACTCACTAAAACTGTAGCTCCCTCACACTCTCTCATATTCTCTCTTGCAAAGAAGTGTTAGAAGATTACTTGCTTGCATTTTACTCTCTTTAAGGCATATTTGGATATAGACTTAAAGCTTAAGAATTTTGACTAGCATCTATATCAAGTTGGTTTCATGTTGGTGTCTCAAAAGTTCATACATTCTTCATCAACTTCTTAGCCTCCTAAAAGGACCCAAAGAACTACAAAGGATGTTATTTCTTCATCCTTTCTTTGGTTGGTGTCTTAATCGTCTATAACTTGCAAGATGATCCTTGGTGGGTGTAAATTAGCATATGTTATTTTCAAAAAATCAAGTCTTCTATTTGCTAATTTTCTAGTTTATGAAGCTTTTTTTGGAAATAAAACCTAACACTCTTTTCAACCAATAAGAATGATCTTATTCAAGGTTCAAGCATGAAGAACATCAAAATAGAATGTGTCACACCCCTTAACTGAAGAAACGGCAGAAACATCCGGGGGTTTGGGTGACTTCATCTTGTAATACCATCACAGTGTATATAATTGAGTCAAGACAACATCATCATCACACATACAATAATAAAACTGTCATTGTTTACATCAATGTTTTGGTTACAAAATTACATTCCCAAAATATAAGTGTATGATGATAGCAAAAATACATCAAAATCCATGAGTTCTTGAAGGCCAACCTGCTTAACGATTTCCTGAGAATACAAGTTATTTTGAAAATGGTCAACATATATAATGTTGGTGAGTTCATAAGCATATTTGTATGAAAAGTTTGTATCACTTTGTAAACACCAGAAAATCCGATATTTTCTGTAAAAGAGATAAATGGTTTGAACGCTTTGTATCAAATCTTGTATTAAAGCATGTGTGTTTCTGTTTTGAAAATGTATAAAGAGTGTATTCCAGAATTCCCATGTTTTCTGTTGTAAGTAGAAGGTAATGTATAATTGTGTGTTTTCCCAGAAAATCCGATATTTTCTGTTTATAAAAGTGTTGTGGTCTTAAAACCCTAACACCGTAGAATGGTGTTTGTATAGTATCGCAACTGCATAATTGTTTATGTATTCCGTAAATTTTACAGTGGAGTTAATTTCTATGTGAGTCGTTATAACCATACTTGATATGACTGATCTGCCTGTCATGACATTTTTCAGGCGTCGCTTGTTTAAGGTAAGACGTTTGTCACCCTATACTGGCCTAGTCTAGCTGTAGCGAACAGCTCAGGTGCAGGGCTGTCAACCCAGTATAGATCTATACACAAATTCTCGCTCTCCCTCCAGGAGACTCTAGTTATAACTATAGGAATTAAGGGTGTACACTAGGTAGGTACGCATGAAAGAACGTCTCACAAGAACCTTAACTAAATTTATGCGAACAATGTATCACATTGTTTACCGTTTCAAAATAATGTTTCCGTGTATGTATTTACGTTATAAGGTCCAATATGAAATGGATATACAAGACGTATCAAGCATGTAAATGGGTCACTAAGGCCCAATGACATGTGATGAAAGTATAAGGCCCAATAAGCATGTAACTGGATCACTGAGGCCCAATAAACATGTAATGAATATTCCAGGCCCAATAAGCATGTAAAAGGACCACTAAGGCCCAATAAACATGTAAGGTATGTTCCAGGCCCAATAAGCATGTAAATGGACCACTAAGGCCCAATAAACATGTAAGGTATATTCCTGGCCCAATAAAAGTGAAAATGACGTATTTAGTCCGTTTGTTATTACGTTGGTTGTTTAAGCTCAATTGTTTACCAAAATGACATAAAAGACCCACTTTTCGTAATGATGACATTTTTGGCCCATTAAGCCGAAAATTTACGATTTAGGCACATTTTTGGTAAAAATGACACTTTAGGTCCATTAAGACCAAAAGTTTACATTTAAGGGCTTATTTTAAATAAAATACCATTTTTATCCCACTTTTGTTAGAATTTACATTTTCGGCCCAATTTTGATGAAAATTGACATTTGCGGCCCAAATGTATAGAAATTTAACCTTTTCGGCCCAAGTTTAATAAAATTTACATTTTCAGCCCATTTAACCGAAAATTTACATTTTGGCTCAAATTTGTTTAAAATGAAAATTTAACCCACAAAAGTCAAAAGTTTACAAATTTAGCCCATGAAACCGTGAAGGCCCAACTTTAAGCCCATTTTGTGAAAATTAACAATTTTGGCCCTTTTAAAACCATAAATATCTTTAAGACCCATTTTTATATAAAAATGACTCTTTTGGTCCCTGAAAAACCGTGAATTTCCTAAAGGCTTCACCTTTTTGTTTATTTGTCAAAAATGGCCTCGTAAACGGTTTTGGATTGTTTTCTAGTGTATCATAACATGTTTTAAACTTTCCATTTTCATAGTAAGTTGCATGTAATGATTTAGTTTGCAAATATTACCAAGTTTTGTTAGCAATTTCGAGTTTCATGAGGTTTTAGCACATAATCACAGCATATAACATGCAAAAAAACACACATATACATACATAAACAAATAGATCTAACACAAAGTGTGACATCCCCATTTTCACGGCCAGAAAAGACCGATTTTGTTTATGCTTTGATTAAAAAATCAGAGTAACATTTTAAATAAAGAGTTACGGAATTTGTTCCCAAATACAAAATATGATAAAGATTTATCAAAGCATTTCCATAGAAATGTATTTCATTAAAAACCTCGGGATGTCATGTTCGATACAGATCAAATCATAAACAGTACAACATAAGCCTTACTACATTATTTCGTATTTACAGGCCTATAATCCCTTATCTCTCATCCAAACATCTATGCTCATGCGCCACTACCTGTAATACAAGAAACTGAGTGGTTCGGGCTTGGGAGCCTGGTGAGCACATAGGGTTTTCAACCCACAATAAATAAGTTTATTAACTTTATCAAACCAATCAAACCCGATTACGCCTTCCCGTTATCCTCACTTTACGTCCCTAAAACATCTAACACAAGGGACCTAGTCTGAGGACTTTCATCGGGGTGACAACACATGCTTCGGGGGTTCATCAGCAATTCATGTCAAATAAGGCAACCATGTGGGGGATGGAGTACTGTTGGTGAGCATACAGTTCAAATAAACACCTACAGGTTGCGAGCCTGCTAGCGTTCCACTGGACTGTCTAGAATAGTCCGTGGTCGTCATCTATACTCCGCTAGATGACTGGATCATCAACATCTATAACGAGGCCTCTCATTATTTTATTTTGTCACACAGCAACTATTACATCTACCTATGTTTTACCCAACACATTTTGTAGACATAAAATACATATACAGTTTAAATCATTTAAAACATGTATAAAATCGTTCATCCAGCATAGATAGCAAGTATACAGATAATATGCACACGTAGCACGTAATTTATATAAAATACTTCATATCTATGTGTAAGATGAAAGTAACTATGCACTCACTTGAAAAGGTGGTGACTCGGTACTCGGACGGCACTTCGTTACTCTTAAAACAATTTCCTTCGACAAAACCTAGTATCATTACCACTAGGGTTTAGTCTAATATTCACTGAGACTAATTAATAGTCTAGCTATTATTACTATTATATAAGCGTTAAACAATACTCTTCACCCACTATGTACAAACAGGGGCCAGACATAAAACACCGGAGGGCAGGATCATTTTGGCATATAGCACTTCTAAAATCCAACAACCATATGCGACCCTTTAAACCAGATTCCCCGTACCGCGAGTGGTTCAAAAGATATTATAACGACACTTATATAACCCCTAATAATAACCTAAATAATTATTATAAAGTCCTAATAACGTTACTATAATTAAATAAAAGCTATATTAAAAATAACGTAGGCGTAGCTCACTTACAACGGGTTTTCTCGAAAATCGGGTTTCGCTTGGAGCAGCGTTTCCGAGCCGATAGCTCTTCTTCTCGGAGCTTCCCGATGCTCCGGGACTTGCTTCTAACACCTTGGAGGTGCTAGGGAAAAACCTTGAAGGTTTGGGGGTATTTGGGAGGAAAGAAGTAGAGAGTTGTGAAGAAAATGGGATATTTGCGCCTCTATTTATAGGCTGCCAGCGCCGAGTACGCTGACCGTACTTAAAATTACGCTGGGCGTAATGTGCCACGTGTCGCCATCTGGTGGCTTGCCTTGGGGAGGAAGCAACGGCTGTGATCGCGCCGCGTCACCAAAACTCGCACAGCACCCTCCCGACTTAGAAAAATCATAACTCTCGCATACGAGCTCCGTTTTCGACGTTCTTTATATCCATGCGTAGTAAAAAAAAGTTCTACAACTTTCATTTAGACTCCTTTGGCTAATTCTCGACCGATCTTAAATTTAACAGTACAAGAAGATTATACTGTTAAATGTCCGTGTAAAATTCATAACTTCTACATACGGACTCCGTTTTCGTCTGTCTTTTTACCGTTGAGTTCTATTAATGAGATCTTCAATTCTCATTTAGGTCGCGTAGGCCAAAAACCGCTCGATCTAAAATTCGAGTTTCGGGCCGTGCACTGCTATGCCAAATCTTAGAAAATTCATAACTTCCTCATACGAAGTCAGATTTGGCCGTTCTTTTTTTGTATGTTCTCGGTTTAACGTATACTACAACTTTTGTTTAGATCACTAAGGCTAAAAAGTCCTCTATCGTAAATTCACTATTTACGTCTTCCCGGTGCCGAGCCGGTTCCGTCGCGAAACTTCGACGGGTCATAACTTCTTCGTTATAACTCGGATTTCGGCGTTCTTTATATCCCCAGAATCCTTGTTTCGACCACTACAACTTTATGTAAAGATATCGGGCTTATCTCACACTTTAATTTTGACGCTTATTTTATTATTTTTTTATTTTTTATTAATTATACCTTTATAATTAAATATAAAACACATAAATTCACATAATACTCAAATATTTCATCTTTATTACTTCAAAAAGAGTTACAATAGTTGACTTAGACTATTACATCACCTACCAATGCTTAGTCCCGAAACACGGGCGTTACACAAAGCAACTTGTATCCTCCCCCAAAAACAATACAAAACCGAAAACAAGGGGTATGAACTCACTTTGGGAGATGGATTTGGTTTTTGAAGAAGTGAAGAAGGTGTTTTCGGCCTAACAAGCTCTTTTGACGAGGTCTTTGAATTTATGGAGTTCTACGAACATGATCACGAAAACATGATGTTCGTGAATAATTATAGACTGGATCAACTTGAGTTTAGTTTAACACTTACCAAATGGATGGAAGGCTTCAAGGATTCCTTTGAACACACACTCTAACTCACGGTTTTTAAGAGAGAATGGAAGGGAGTTCTTTGTTGTTTGAAGTGAAAGAGAAGTAATGGAGGTGGGGGTGAATGTTTCGGCTGAGTTTAAGAAGAATGAGAGGGAAGATTAGCTTGGTTAATACATGAAGGGTTTAGTCATAGATGTATGGGAGGTATTAGCTTGGATTACATCAAAATAAAAATGAGTTGTCAGATTTGGGCGTTCTTTTTTTGTATGTTCTCGGTTTACGTATACTACAACTTTCGTTTAGATCACTACGGCTAAAAAGTCATCTATCGTAAATTCACTATTTACGTCTTCCCGGTGCCGAGCCGGTTCAGTCGCGAAACTTCGACGGGTCATAACTTCTTCGTTATAACTCGGATTTCGGCGTTCTTTATATCCCCAGAATCCTTGTTTCTACCACTACAACTTTATGTAAAGATATCGGGCTTATCTCACACTTTAATTTTGACGCTTATTTTATTATTTTATTATTCTTTATTAATTATACCTTTATAATTAAGTATAAAACACATAAATTCACATAATACTCAAATATTTCATCTTTATTACTTCAAAAAGAGTTACAATAGTTGACTTAGACTATTACATCACCTACCAATGCTTAGTCCCGAAACACGGGCGTTACACAAAGCAACTTGTATCCTCCCCCAAAAACAATATAAAACCGAAAACAAGGGGTATGAACTCACTTTGGGAGATGGATTTGGTTTTTGAAGAAGTGAAGAAGGTGTTTTCGGCCTAACAAGCTCTTTTGACGAGGTCTTTGAATTTATGGAGTTCTACGAACATGATCACGAAAACATGATGTTCGTGAATAATTATAGACTGGATCAACTTGAGTTTAGTTTAACACTTACCAAATGGATGGAAGGCTTCAAGGATTCCTTTGAACACACACTCTAACTCACGGTTTTTAAGAGAGAATGGAAGGGAGTTCTTTGTTGTTTGAAGTGAAAGAGAAGTAATGGAGGTGGGGGTGAATGTTTCGGCTGAGTTTAAGAAGAATGAGAGGGAAGATTAGCTTGGTTAATACATGAAGGGTTTAGTCATAGATGTATGGGAGGTATTAGCTTGGATTACATCAAAATAAAAATGAGTTGCCAGATTTGGGCGTTCTTTTTTTGTATGTTCTCGGTTTACGTATACTACAACTTTCGTTTAGATCACTACGGCTAAAAAGTCATCTATCGTAAATTCACTATTTACGTCTTCCCGGTGCCGAGCCGGTTCAGTCGCGAAACTTCGACGGGTCATAACTTCTTCGTTATAACTCGGATTTCGGCGTTCTTTATATCCCCAGAATCCTTGTTTCTACCACTACAACTTTATGTAAAGATATCGGGCTTATCTCACACTTTAATTTTGACGCTTATTTTATTATTTTATTATTCTTTATTAATTATACCTTTATAATTAAGTATAAAACACATAAATTCACATAATACTCAAATATTTCATCTTTATTACTTCAAAAAGAGTTACAATAGTTGACTTAGACTATTACATCACCTACCAATGCTTAGTCCCGAAACACGGGCGTTACACAAAGCAACTTGTATCCTCCCCCAAAAACAATATAAAACCGAAAACAAGGGGTATGAACTCACTTTGGGAGATGGATTTGGTTTTTGAAGAAGTGAAGAAGGTGTTTTCGGCCTAACAAGCTCTTTTGATGAGGTCTTTAAATATATGGAGTTCTACGAACATGATCACGAAAACATGATGTTCGTGAGGGATGTTCTAGAATAATTATAGACTGGATCAACTTGAGTTTAGTTTAACACTTACCAAATGGATGGAAGGCTTCAAGGATTCCTTTGAACACACACTCTAACTCACGGTTTTTAAGAGAGAATGGAAGGGAGTTCTTTGTTGTTTGAATTAAAAGAGAAGTAATGGAGGTGGGGGTGAATGTTTCGGCTGAGTTTAAGAAGAATGAGAGGGAAAATTAGCTTGGTTAATACATGAAGGGTTTAGTCATAGATGTATGGGAGGTATTAGCTTGGATTACATCAAAATAAAAATGAGTTGTCAGATTTGGGCGTTCTTTTTTTGTATGTTCTCGGTTTATGTATACTACAACTTTCGTTTAGATCACTACGGCTAAAAAGTCATCTATCGTAAATTCACTATTTACGTCTTCCCGGTGCCGAGCCGGTTCAGTCGCGAAACTTCGACGGGTCATAACTTCTTCGTTATAACTCGGATTTCGGCGTTCTTTATATCCACAGAATCCTTGTTTCTACCACTACAACTTTATGTAAAGATATCGGGCTTATCTCACACTTTAATTTTGACGCTTATTTTATTATTTTATTATTCTTTATTAATTATACCTTTATAATTAAGTATAAAACACATAACTTCACATAATACTCAAATATTTCATCTTTATTACTTCAAAAAGACTTACAATAGTTGACCTAGACTATTACATCACCTACCAATGCTTAGTCCCAAAACACGGGCGTTACACAAAGCAACTTGTATCCTCCCCCAAAAACAATATAAAACCGAAAACAAGGGGTATGAACTCACTTTGGGAGATGGATTTGGTTTTTGAAGAAGTGAAGAAGGTGTTTTCGGCCTAACAAGCTCTTTTGACGAGGTCTTTGAATTTATGGAGTTCTACGAACATGATCACGAAAACATGATGTTCGTGAGGGATGTTCTAGAATCATTATAGACTGGATCAACTTGAGTTTAGTTTAACACTTACCAAATGGATGGAAGGCTTCAAGGATTCCTTTGAACACACACTCTAACTCACGGTTTTTAAGAGAGAATGGAAGGGAGTTCTTTGTTGTTTGAAGTGAAAGAGAAGTAATGGAGGTGGGGGTGAATGTTTCGGCTGAGTTTAAGAAGAATGAGAGGGAAGATTAGCTTGGTTAATACATGAAGGGTTTAGTCATAGATGTATGGGAGGTATTAGCTTGGATTACATCAAAATAAAAAGAGTTGTCAGATTTGGGCGTTCTTTTTTTGTATGTTCTCGGTTTAACGTATACTACAACTTTTGTTTAGATCACGAAGGCTAAAAAGTCCTCTATCGTAAATTCACTATTTACGTCTTCCCGATGCCGAGCCGGTTCCGTCGCGAAACTTCTACGGGTCATAACTTCTTCGTTATAAATCGGATTTCGGCGTTCTTTATATCCCTAGAATCCTTGTTTCGACCACTACAACTTTATGTAAAGATATCGGGCTTATCTCACACTTTAATTTTGACGCTTATTTTATTATTTTTTTATTCTTTATTAATTATACCTTTATAATTAAGTATAAAACACATAAATTCATATAATTCACATAATACTCAAATATTTCATCTTTTTTACTTCAAAAAGAGTTACAATAGTTGACCTAGACTATTACATCACCTACCAATGCTTAGTCCCGAAACACGGGCGTTACACAAAGCAACTTGTATCCACCCCCAAAAACAATATAAAACCGAAAACAAGGGGTATGAACTCACTTTGGGAGATGGATTTGGTTTTTGAAGAAGTGAAGAAGGTTTTTTCGGCCTAACAAGCTCTTTTGACGAGGTCTTTGAATTTATGGAGTTCTACGAACATGATCACGAAAACATGATGTTCGTGAGGGATGTTCTAGAATAATTATAGACTGGATCAACTTGAGTTTAGTTTAACACTTACCAAATGGATGGAAGGATTCAAGGGATTCCTTTGAACACACACTCTAACTCACGGTTTTTAAGAGAGAATGGAAGGGAGTTCTTTGTTGTTTGAAGTGAAAGAGAAGTAATGGAGGTGGGGGTGAATGTTTCGGCTGAGTTTAAGAAGAATGAGAGGGAAGATTAGCTTGGTTAATACATGAAGGGTTTAGTCATAGATGTATGGGAGGTATTAGCTTGGATTACCTCAAAATAAAAACGAGTTGTCATGTAATCCCTTGCCCCTCATCTATTTATTTATTTATTTTTTTACAAACACACAAATATATATATATATATATATATATATATATATATATATATACATACATAACCGAGAATGAGAGGGGGGAAAAGGAGAAAAGAATAAGTGTTGGGTCCATATGGATAATCAATCGAATTTGTGTAGCCCAAAATAAATTTTTCAGCCCATTAGGCCCTCTTAGGAGTTCACGGCCCAAAAGGGGTAAAAACAATGGGTTTTCGGCCCATTACAATTATTTATGTGGTTTTTGGCCCAATAAGGCCCATGAAAACGAAGTGAGATATTCTAGGGCCATTAAGGCCCATAATGCTATAGTTTAATGAATGTGGGTCCAATTAGGGCCCAAATGAGGTTACTTGACCCAAAATAATCGAATTGAGACTTTATTGGCCCATTAGGTCCAAGAAATGATTTCTGGCCCAATAATATGTTTGAACCGGGAAATTAGGGTTACAAACACAAGTTGAGTGAATGTAGTGTATGGAATTAGGTTTTGGGCTTCACGAGTGAGTTTTGATTCGAACAGTTGTTTTTGAATTGAATAGCATGTACAACATCGATTTTAGAGTTACCAGATACACCAAGAGTTGATCATACATAGACAGAATTTCCTAACCCAATTATGCTAGTTGTGACATCATCCCCCCGTTAGAGGGAATTTCGTCCCGAAATTCTTTTGAAGGTTGTTCTTAGGAACTAGAGAAAAGGTGAGGGTATTTTTGTTTCATTTGGTATTCGTGTTCCCATGTGAATTCCGGTCCGCGCTTTGTGTTCCATCGAACCTTCACAATTGGAATGTGGCTTTGTTTTGTACGCTTCACTTCCCTGTCCATTATCTCAATCGGCTCTTCAACGAACAGGAGATTCTCGTTTACTTCGATCTCATCCAGAAGAACGACGACGGTTTCATCTGATAAGCACTTTTTTAGATTTGACACGTGGAACACGGGGTGTACGTTGCTGAGCTCCACAGGTAATTGCAGCTTATAAGCCACCGGACCAATCCGGGCAAGAATCTCGAACGGTCCGATGTATCGTGGGTTTAGTTTTCCTCGCCTCCCAAAACGGATCATCCCTTTCCATGGAGAGACCTTCAAGAGCACCCGGTCTCCGACTTGAAACTCCAGAGGCTTTCGTCGTTTATCAGCATAGCTCTTTTGTCGGTCTCACGATGCTTGGAGTCGTGCCTTGATTTGAACTATTTTCTCCGTCGTTTCCTGGATGACCTCGGGTCCTGTAAGAGTGTTGTTTGGTGTTTGCCCTCTTGCCAACTGGGTGTCTCCCACCTCAGCCCAACAAAGAGGCTATCTGCCTTTGCCACCATACAAGGCCTCAAAAGGAGCAACCTTAATGCTCGTGTGATAGTTGTTATTGTACGAGAACTCAATTAAGGGCAAGTGGGTATCCCATGATTTTCCAAAATCGATCACACATGCTTGGAGCATATCTTCAAGTGTTTGAATGGTTCGCTCGCTTTGGCCGTCGGTGTGAGGGTGGTAGGCAGTGCTCATATCTAGTTGTGTTCCCATTGCCTTCTGGAGTGACTGCCAAAATCGTGAAGTAAATCTACTATCTCGGTCCGAGATAATAGATATCGGCACCCCATGGAGTCTCACGATCTCCTTTATATAGATTCGAGTTAACCTCTCCATCTTGTATGTCTCTTTTATTGGTAGAAAATGGGCGGATTATGTTAACCTATCAACAATCACCCAAATAGCATCCAATCCATCTGTTGTCTTAGGTAATTTGGTTATGAAATCCATGGTGATCCATTCCCATTTCCACTCGGGAATCTCAGGTTGTTGCAGTAATCCCGAGGGCTTCTGGTTTTCCACTTTAACTTTGGCACAAGTAAGACACTTGCCCACATAAGTGACAATTTCTGCTTTCATGTTTGGCCACCAATAATGTTGTTTAATGTCCAGGTACATCTTATCGGAACCCGGATGGAAGAAGTATCGTGTTTTGTGCGCTTCGTTCATGACTACATCCCTGAATCCTCCAAATTTTGGGATCCAGATACATTCCATGAAGTAATAAGCTCCTTCTCCTTTGACTTCTAGGTTCTTATCCATTCAACGTAGTGTTTCATTTGCGGAATTCTCCGACTTCAATTGTAACGACATGATTTTTGAAAACAAAATTTTCAATTTTAAACTCATAAAACATATGTCTCATCATTAATTCTCAAAACAACCAACAAGTTTTCAATACAATTATTCAAATCCAGGATCCACAATCATAGCTCCATATCAAGAGTGTGTGTACAATCACGTCGGTGCCTTCCCGCGACCCTCTGGTCTATGTATCTCAGCGGGACCCTCCAGTCCCGTAGCGCGTTGGACCCTCTTGTCCGGTCTAGCTCGTTGGACCCTCCAGTCTAGTCTGATTGAGAACCCTCTGGCCTCATAGTTCGTTGGACCCTCCGGTCCAGTCTAAGCAACAAATAATATAGCATACAATACATATCACACAATCATCCATAACTCAAGCAAGCACATAAGACCCTCTGTTCACATATAATTACCACTCTAGGTAAAGTATAGTGAGAAGACTCACCTCGTAAGATAGCTAGTAAAAGTCTCGTGCCCAAAATCCTCGGTCTAGCCTCCGCCTATCACAAATTAATATTTCTAATTAATATTCTACTCTTATCTCTGAAAAGTGGGTAGAAGACCATTATACCCTTCCCTGACCTCTTTCACTCATTTTGACCAAACCCTAAAGTCAACAGAAGTCAACTCCAGTCAAACAGTCCAACTTTGACCAGACTCGTCGAGTGCATTTGGGAGACTCGTCGAGTCCAGTCGATTCATGGAAACCCCGGCAAGCTCCAACTCAACGAGCTAACCCCTAACTCGACGGGTCACCATCTAACTCAGTTCATCGGGACAAAACCCTAACCGGCTCATCAACTCAGCGAGTCCGTTCGGTCCCAACTTGTATTCAGGTGATTTCAAGGCAGAAAACTCTCTCACACTCTAGATCTATGCTCTCAAGGCCTGTATATCACGTAAAGCCTCGAGCTTTACGTTCATGCATAGCACTAAAGGGCTAAAAATGCCAAGAACAAGCTTGAGAAGAAGTCTCTCATTCATGGGGCTATCATGGCTGAATAAAGCAGGGGACTTTCGACTCTAGGGACCTCACAAGGTCCAGATCTGATGTCTATTTCTAAGAAGGTGCTCAAAACCTTCAAGGTCCCCAAAATAAGATGGAAATGAAGCCCTAACTCTAAAACCATGAGATCTATCCATACAAGAGAGAAAGGTTCGAACTTTATACCTTGAATAGAAGCTCCTGGATGTCTAAGCAGCAGATCTAGCAACTTCTTCACAATCCTTTCTTGGAATCCTCTTTCCCCTCTACCAAAATGCACCAAAGATCTTAAACAATGGCTCAAAACTCTCTCAAAAGCTCAAGGGGGCGATTAGGGTTTCTCTCAGTGAAAGGAAACGGATGGAGAGCCACAAATGAGGCTATACTTATCCTTATATAGGCCCCAAACCCAGTAATTTAGGGTTTTAACTCACAGCGCCTACTCGGCGAGTCTACTCCCGGACTCGTCGAGTAGATCATTAAACCCACGTGGCCATCCCGACTCTACTCGGCTAGTTACATCGCCAACTCGTCGAGTAGGTCAATGATCCTCAAAAATAAATACTTAAAACGACATACCTGGGAATTCGGATGTTACAATTCTCCCCCACTATAATCAGACTTCGCCCTCGAAGTCATGCTCCGCAAATAACTCTGGATGCTGCTCTCGCATCTCTGACTTCGGCTCCCAAGTCAAATCGGACCCTCTCGGATGCTGCCACTGGACCTGAACCAGGGGCACTTCCTTGTTCCTTAGAACTTTCACCTTTCGATCCAAGATCGCGGTCGGCCTCTTAATATAATTCAGGCTCGCATTTACCTGAATGTCCTCTAGTGGTACCACTGCCGTCTCGTCGGCCACACACTTCTGCAACTGGGACACGTGGAAGGTGTTATGAATCTGACTCAACTCTTCAGGCAGCTCCAAACGGTATGCTACCTTACCCACTCTTGCGGTCACTCTGAACGGACCGATATATCGAGGCCCCAACTTGCCCCGCTTCCTGAACCGGATCACCCCTTTCCATGGGGAAACTTTCAGGAGCACAAAATCTCCGACCTGAAACTCAAGCTCAGATCGTCGTCAATCCGTGTAACTCTTCAAACGACTTTGCGCCGTCAGTAACCTCTGTCTGACATGTTGAATCTGCTCGGTCGTCTTCAGCACTATCTCAGTGCTACCCATAACTCTCTGCCCCACCTCTCCCCAACAGATGGGAGTGCGACACCTTCTCCCATACAGGAGCTCAAAGGGAGGCATACCAATGCTTGAGTGATGACTGTTGTTGTAGGAGAACTCAGCCAGGGTAAATAAGTGTCCCAACTCCCTCCGAAGTCCATGACACAGGCGCGCAACATATCCTTGAGCGTCTGAATTGTCCGCTCGCTCTGTCCGTCCGTATGCGGGTGATATGCAGTACTGAAATTTAAGCGCGTGCCCAGCTCCTCGTGAAATTTCTTCCAAAACCTGGAAGTAAAACGCATGTCTCGATCTGACACAATCGAGATCGGCACTCCATGCCGAGATACCACCTCTCTCACATAAATCTCGGCTAACTTCTCTGCATAAGAGCTCTCACAAATAGCAAAGAAGTAAGCACTCTTCGTCAATCGATCCACAATCACCCAAATCGCGTCAACTCCACGTGCCGTCCTCGGTAACTTGGTAATGAAGTCCATAGCGATCTGTTCCCACTTCCACTAGGGAATCTCCAGAGGCTGCAATGGACCATGTGGACGCTGGTGTTATGCCTTGACCCGTCGGCAGGTCAAGCATCTCTCAACTACCCATGCAACATCCCTCTTCATACAAGGCCACCAATAATCCCTCTTCAGGTCCAAATACATCTTGGTGGCCCCGGGATGGATCGAGAATCTCGATCTGTGCGCCTCCTCCATCAGTATGCTACGTGCTCCGCCCGTATAGGGCACCCAAATCCGCACTCTAAAGGTCATACGCCCTCGGCTATCCGTCACAAAATCGGATACCTGCCCAATCACCCACTCCCTCTTGCGGTTCTTTGGTCTCACAGCCTCTGCCTGGGCCTCTCGAATGGTATCCAATACCGGAGTCACCACTGTCATCCTCATGCACACATCTCGAATCGGGGAATTCTCCGCCCTACGGCTCAGGGCATCAGCTACTACGTTAGCCTTGCCCGGATGATACAGGATCTCACAGTCGTAATCTTTTACCACATCCAACCATCTCCTCTGACGCATATTCAGGTTGGGCTGATCCATCAGATACTTCAATGTGACAACCCGAAATTTTCATTCGTACAAACCCCACAGTCCAACACTTCAACTAAAAGTTAAATACTTTTCTGCTAATTTTTAGCCAATTTAAAGTCCGTTTGAGTATTTTATTCAATTATTCATGAATCGAACGGATAAAGGAAGTGATTTCTAGAATGTCGGGATAGCAACGGAGAAACCAACACCTTAGTTAGGTGTTCACGGCCAAACAAAAGGGAGTTTGGGCCGTGAACTCTATCATGGCCGTGAACTCAGGCCTTAGGCATGAGTTTACTCCCCAAAACCCCTCATTTATCACTTCCACCATTAAGAACACTTACCATTCTCTCTCAAGTAGCATCCCGTTCTTCACCTGATCTTCCGAAAACGTAAGTTTCACTTGACTTGATTTGTTGTTATAACCTATCACCTAGTGTTTATACATCATTTTATCCATTCAATTATTGATTTTCACTTAGATCTTCAAACACCAAGAACACACACTAGTGTTCTTGGACCTTAAACCCCCAATCGAGCTTCTATCTTGTAAGTACACTTACCCTAGCTTCTTGTGTGCTTAATATGAACTTGATAACACTTGAAAATCATCAAGAAACACAAGAACAAAGGAGTTTACGGCCAAGAATGTTCTTGGGCCGTAAACCCTTCTTAGGGTGGCTAATTGGACCCTAGTCCTTTCCTAAGCCTTGGATGCCAACGTTGATCCTTCCTAGAAGTGTTTAAGACCTTAAACAACAATCAAAACAAGTCCCCATGAGAGTTTACGGCCGCAAACACATAAGGAAATGGTCCTTAGGCCGTAAACTCTATAAAGAGGTGTTATTGTGCCCCTAAAGCTTCCTAAGGCTTGGACTTGATCATAGAATGCTTACACTTGACTTATAAGACCTTAAGTCACCATATGTCACTAAGTACCATGAGTTTACGGCCGTAAACTCATGGGGGAACTGACCATAGGCCGTAAACTCCATAAGGAGTGGTTTTTGGGCCATAAACTCCAATGTCATGCCATACAACCTTTAGATGCAACCCTTTGGTACCTATAACACTTGAATCAAAGTGTTTCCATGTCGTAGGGTGTCTTAGCTTGGTTAATTAGTTGTTTAAAGACTAATTGGATATATATATATATATATATATATATATATATATATATATATATATGTTATTATATGTTAACTAGGATCATTGAGTGTGTACAAGTCTTCACTTGACACCTAGCATCCTATACTTTCCGTTCATCCAAACCACTCACTACAGGTGAGTTCATACCCCTTAATTAACCTTTTAAATGTTTTTAAATGCTTTTATGGGGGGGGGGGGGAATACAAGTTGAATTATTATAGTTATTATATCAATCGCATGTGATTAATAACTACCAAACAAGTGGATTTCTTACTTTTCAAACTGTGTTACCAAACTGTTTTACTTCAAACTGTTTTACAAACTCTTTTACATATCAAATACTTTTATTAAACTCTTTTAACTTATATGCTGTGTATCTATATAGATATAGTTATATAAGTAGGATTGAAAGGACTTAGGACTGATAGCTCACCTTACTTCCTGTTCCTTGTTTGGTTGTGGACTTAGGGCATTCAGGTTATTTGTCCGTAGCTCGTTTGAATCCTAGTTATATATCATGTATATGTGTGTAGATATAAAAGGTTACTTCTTTCATTCAGTTCAATGCCTTTGGGTAGCAAAGGTATACAAACATGTTCATATACACAAACAACATTACTAGTAAACTATAATAGGTATAGTTTAGGAAGGTACTATTACTACAACAATGAAACATACAATGAGTCAGTTCATTCATGAGTAATACATAGTGATGAGAAACAAACATAATACATAGTGATGAGAAACAAACATAATACATAGTGATGAGAAACAAACATAATACATAGTGATGAGAAACAAACATAATACACAGTGATGAGAAACAAAATATACAAGCTAGAGAGAGAAAGAACACACAATACAGCTAGCACATACATATACATATACATATACATTACATACAGTTATGTGAGCCACTTAACGGGGGACATGGCACTACTTGTCATGACCCGTTTTGAATCCAGAATCTCCCTAATTGGGGAGCGTATGAGTTTGTGTATAGATCTATACTGGATTAACTATCCTACACCTTGCTGCTCGCTACAGTGGGACTTTCAAGTCTACGGGTGCCAAACGTCATTTCTTACGACGTCTTACATCGTCGTTTTACTATAGAGTCGGTAGCAGGATACAGGCCGATCACATGGTACTTTAAATAACAATTAGTTTAAAGTAGTTAGTACAGCAGTAGTTACTTAATACAACACTACAGTACTATTTCATTTTCCCTTTACATTTACTTTGTGATATTCACACAATAAACAATAATGTAAGAACTATATTTTTGGTTAATGATAGTCAGATTTGGGAAAATACACACTCTTACAAGAGACACACACACAGACACTAGATGCCTTGGTAGAAGGCTACGTTTAGTAGGAAACATAGGGTTTTCTAGGAGAGTTCAAACAAATACAAACTTTTACAAAACTTATACATTACAAACATCTTACAAATGCTTTCATACAAATACGGACACTAATATACTTATGATCTCACCAGCTTTAAAGCTGATAAACTCTTTCAAAATAACTTGTATTCTCAGGTCACCAGTAGACAGGTACCGGTGCCAGGTTCTGAGAAGATGGAGCTCGTTCAAGACTCATCTTTATTTTGACGTATATTTTTGGTGTCTATATAACTTGACAGAACACACTTGTATGAAATTATATTATTAATGCAATGGATGATGTTGTTGCTTGTTTACTACTTTGCATTGTTGTGATACTGTACATGACGTCCTCCAACCCCCGAACGTTTCCACCGTTCCGGTTTTGGGGTGTGACAGATTGGTATCAGAGCATTGTTTATAGTGAATCGAGTGTATCAACCCATAAAAGATATACGAACTATAAACACAGCGGGATTAAAATACTCTGATAAAGAGTTTATACTTTTAAATAATAAAATATTTAACTAAGTATACATACCTGCATTCATACTAAAATCAGTGTCACTAGGACAGAACAAAAGTATTACGATTGTTGGACAGCACAAGTAGACTTAGAGACATATGGTCAACCCTGGGAAGATGTAGCCTGATCAACTACATTATCCGAGGAGTGATTAGCATGTGCCTAAGTATGGTTGTGAGGTTGCAACAAGTCTAAAAACTTACCAACACTACTACAATGAGAACAGTAGAACAGAACATAAACTTAAAATACTATAGGAGTATTTTGTGTTACTATTAATTACTTACCTGAGAACTAAAGGTCTTTATTAAGTATGTCAATAGTTGCGGAGTGGATACGCTAAGGTTATATGTGTCTAGGATATCATAGACTTAGAATATGTGATCTTTGCTTTACTTCCTGTTCCTTGTTTGGTTGTGGGCTTAGAGTTAGGATCACTTATTCGAAGGCCTATCCTGTCTAGGTTACCTATGACTGGTATGCACTACGCAAATGTTGGAGTAACTGATAAAGATCATCTTATAATTATCTAGTTAGTTCGTCTATTGATTATTTCCTTATCCCTTTTCTCGCGTAGATAGAATGGTTGGATTCCATTTTTCCGGAGACCCGTAATATCCCAACAACGGCAATGCGGGATGGCTGGGTGAAGAGCCAGAAGATGATCACCCAATCCCTTTGGATGATCATGAAGCTGAAGGCTTTTCTGATGGTTCAGACTTAGAGCCTGAAGTCAACAACCTACCCCCAGCTGCTCAAGACCCAAACCTGAACCCTCGTCCAACATTTCAAGGACCCACACCTTTGTGGGCCACAAACTTGAACAGATGGAGTCAGGAACAGGGTCAACCCATACCCTACAATGGAGACAGAAGCTTCTACAACCTCACTAAGGGAGATTCAGCTGACAGGGTCCTACCCATAATGGTCCGTAGGATTGCTCGGAACACCGAGCAAGGTCGAGCAGCTATCGACCGAGTCGTGGAGATTGACGCCAACTCTGGCGTTAACACCGTCCGCATTCGCCAACTTGAGTCTGCTCATGAAAGGACTCAGGTCCGCAATGCAGTTCTGCAAAGAGAACTTGCTGAAACCCAAGCTGAAGTCAGGGAACTTCGAGCTCAGCAAGCAAGATCTGATAGGCGCGTGAGAGACATAGAACGCCTTCTGTCGGATTCAAGAACTCACTCTAATAGTTCTCGTCGCCGATAGACTCTTATCGACTTCTCTTTTGGATATAACCTAGTTTGTGTAAAAACTCTAGTCTAATTTCCTATCCTTGTAAATCTTAGACCTGTTAGGTCTTGATAGGTTGTAGTTCTGTCAGAATTTTTCCGTCTTGGTTGATGTAAGACCTACTTCTAGGTCATTTTTCCCGAACTCGTTACATCTGTAATTCCAGTGTATTTGACAGATATCTAATCTCATGGAAATTATATCCAAATGCTTTCGTTTACAATCAATCGTGTTATTCATTTGTGTTGTTGGACTAGGGAGAGTTAGTCCGTGAGTCATTCTTATCTATTTCCTATTAAATTATTATCAATATCTTCATCTTTGAAAACTTATAGTTGAAAGATGCCTCCACGTCGATCGACAAGACGCGATCCTCCTGCACCAACACCACCTGCTCCTCAATTCGACACGGCAGCCCTGAATGCTGTTGTAGCTGCAGCTGTGGCTACAGCCATGACACAATACCATTCTTCTGGTTCCACTGGAGGAGGAACCCCTGTCCTATCTACTCATGGTGAAATCCCTGTGCGCTCCAGAGAGTGCTCCTACAAGGACTTCACAAATTGCAAGCCATTGTCCTTTAAGGGGACTGGCGGAGTCATTGCCCTCTCGCAATGGTTCGAGAAAACCGAATCGGTTTTCGAAATATGCTCCTGTCCAGAGGAGAGCAAGGTCAAGTTTGCTGCTTGCACCTTTGAAGTAAAATCCCTAACATGGTGGAATAGCCATGTTAAGTCACTATCTCTTATAGTGGCTAATGCTATGGGCTGGGAAACTTTAAAAGACCTCATGATTGAGGAGTACTGCCCGAGGGGCGAGATCCAGTAGTTGGAGGAAGAACTGTGGAGCCTAACCATGAAGGGCTCCAACGTAGTCGCCTACACCTCCAGGTTCTGTGAACTGGTGGCCCTCTGTCCCAACATGGTTCATACAGAGGGGAAGAAGATTGAAAGATACATATGGGGGCTGGTGCCTCCATTCCAGGGAAATGTTTTGGCTTCAAACCCCACTACATTTGATAGTGCCAAGCGATTGGCACAGCGGCTCGTAGACCATGGGGTTCGTACCCCGGCCGCAACAACAACCCTGGCCATCTCAGAACCCGTCAGAACCGCTGATTCCAAGCGGAAGTTTTGGGATGACAAAAAGAAGACAAAGGCTGCTAAAAAAGCAGCAGGTCGTGGCAGTACATGCTGCGATAGCACCTGCCGCTGCTGCTCCGGTAAAGCAGGACGCTGGAAGTTTGCCCAAGTGAAACAAGTGCAACATCCACCACGTAGGAGCCTACCGGGAAATGCAGTGTTTGAACTGAAACAGGAAGGGGCACACTGCCCGTTTCTGCAAAGCTCCGGCTAGGCCAATCACCCAAATCCCCGGCACTGGGGTGAGCCAAACTTGCTACGGTTGTGGCGAGGTGGGCCATTACAAAAGGAACTGCCCAAAGGCAGGGTTTGCCGGTGGAGTGGCAAGAGTTCTGGCCATAGGCCATGAGGAAGCGGTTGCCGACCCCACAGTGGTCACTGGTATGTTTCTCCTCGATAACTCTTATGCATGCATTCTGTTTGATAGTGGAGCGGAGTGGAGTTTCGTGAACCAAAAATTTGCTCATTTACTTAAGCAAAAATCACGAGCACTTAAAGAACCGTTCACTGTAGAAATGGCTAATGGAAAGACAGAGAGCACTAGAAATATATTCATAGGGTGTACCTTAACACTAGATAGCCATTCATTTTCGATCGATCTCATGCCGGTCTCAATTAAAAGTTTCGACGTCATTATCGGCATGGATTGGTTGAGTCTTCATCGTGCCGACATCACGTGTTACGAAAAGTCTGTACGCCTTAATCTGTCGTCTGGCGAAACTTTGGTAGTATATGGCAACAAACCCGGCACAAACCTTCGTACCATCTCGAGCATTCAAGCTCAGAAATTCTTGCGAAAGGAATGTCGCGCATTCCTTGCTCATGTGGTCGATGTGAGCCAAGAAACGAAAGACATTCATAACATTCCAGTAGTACACGACTTTCCCGACATCTTTCCAGAAGAACTCCCAGGATTACCTCCGCAACATCAAGTCGAGTTCAGAATCGACTTAGTTCCAGGGGCTACCCCCGTAGCCAAATCGCCCTATCGTCTAGCACCTACAGAGATGCAAGAACTGTCCTGTCAACTTAACGAACTGCTCAGCAAGGGCTTTATAAGACCAAGCTTCTCACCCTGGGGAGCTCCAGTCTTGTTCGTCAATAAGAAAGACGGATCGTTTCGTATGTGCATCGACTACAGGGAGCTCAACAAACTGACCATCAAAAATCGTTATCCTTTGCCTCGGATTGACGATTTATTTGATCAACTTCAAGGGGCGAATTTCTTTTCAAAAATCGACTTAAGATCCGGATATCACCAACTACGAGTGCTAGGGGAGGATGTTCCGAAGACAGCCTTCCGAACTCGTTATGGGCACTACGAATTCGTAGTGATGCCGTTCGGATTAACAAACGCACCTGCTGTATTCATGGACTTAATGAATAGGGTGTGTCGTCCTTACTTGGATCAGTTCTTCATCGTCTTCATCGATGACATACTTATCTACTCTCGTAGTAAGGAGGAGCATAGTCAACATCTGCGATTAGTCTTAGAAACCCTTCGTTCGGAGAAGCTCTATGCGAAGTTCTCGAAATGCGAATTTTGGATCCGACGAGTCGAATTCTTAGGGCACGTGGTTAGCGAAGAGGGAATACACGTGGACCCTTCCAAAATTAAAGCCATTGAGAATTGGTCAGCACCGAAGACGCCTACAGAAATTCGTCAATTTCTAGGTCTCGCTGGCTACTATCGCAGGTTCATTCAGAACTTCTCCCGCATTGAAAAACCTCTTACGACACTGACCCAGAAGGGCGTGGCCTTTGACTGGGAAGAGAAGCAGGAGAGAGCGTTCCAAACGCTCAAAAGAGCCTTGTGCACCGCACCAATACTATCCCTCCCCGAAGGGATAGAAGACTTCGTCGTCTATTGCGATGCGTCAAACCAAGGACTCGGATGTGTTCTGATGCAGCGAGGTAAGGTCATCGCCTATGCCTCGAGACAGCTAAAGACACATGAGGTCAACTACACTACCCACGATCTTGAACTAGGAGCAGTTGTGTTTGCTCTGAAAATCTGGAGACACTACCTGTACGGTACAAAGAGCACAATCTTTACAGATCACAAAAGGCTACAACATATATTCGACCAGAAGGAGCTCAACATGAGACAACGAT
Source organism: Lactuca virosa (assembly GCF_052849685.1). Classification (NCBI taxonomy): domain Eukaryota; kingdom Viridiplantae; phylum Streptophyta; class Magnoliopsida; order Asterales; family Asteraceae; genus Lactuca; species Lactuca virosa. Next base: position 260,604,034 of record NC_136434.1, read on the forward strand.
GGTGGGTCGAGCTACTCAGTGATTACGAATGCGAAATTAGTTATCATCCGGGTAAAGCCAATGTAGTAGCTTACGCCCTAAGTCGGAAAGAATATTCTGGTCGTAGAGTCAAGTCATTGACTATGACTATCCATTCACACTTGTCCACACAAATAAAGGAGGCTCAGCTCGACGCTTTGAAACCTGAAAATGTGGCAGGTGAATCCCTAAGACGAATGGATAAGAACTTGGAGGTTAAGGGTGGAGAAGCTTATTATCTCATGGATCGGATCTGGACCCCGAACTTGGTGGTTTCAGAGACTTGGTCATGAACGAGGCGCACAACGCTCGTTATTCCGTCCACCCAGGTTCAGATAAGATGTATCTGGATCTTAAAAGCTATACTGGTGGCCTAACATGAAAGCAGAGATTGCTACCTTCGTAAGTAAATGCCTTACTTGCGCTAAGGTCAAGGTCGAATACCAGAAACCCTCCGGTCTACTACAACAGCCAGAGATACCGGAATGGAAGTGGGAGCGGATTGCTATGGATTTCATAACCAAGTTGCCCAAGACAACGGGTGGACTTGATACCATATGGGTCATCGTCGACAGATTGACCAAGTCCGCACACTTCCTGCCTATCAAAGAAACAGACAAGATGGAGAAGCTTACAAAAACTTACATTAGGGAGATTGTACGACTGCATGGTGTTTCGATATCCATTATCTCGGACAGAGATAGTAGATTCACTTCGAGGTTCTGGCAGTCGTTACTAAGTTCCCTAGGAACTAGGCTGGACATGAGTACAGCCTACCATCCACAGACAGACGGGCAAAGTGAGAGGACTATCCAAACCTTGGAAGATATGCTGCGAGCCTGTGTGATCGACTTTGGGAAAGCATGGGATACTCATTTACCCCCTTGTTGAATTTTCCTACAACAACAGTTATCACACGAGCATAAAGGCTACTCCCTTCGAGGCCATCTATGGCCGAAAGTACAGATCCCCTCTGTGCTGGGCTGAGGTGGGTGATACCCAGTTAGCTAAAGGACGAGTTCCTGAAAGCACTCTCACAGGTCCGGAGATCATTCGGGAAACGACAGAGAAGATCGTTCAGATTCGTGAACGATTGAAAGCCTCTAGAGACCGACAGAAAAGCTACGCTGATAAACGAAGGAAACCATTGGAATTCCAGGTGGGCGACCGTGTTCTATTGAAGGTCTCACCCTGGAAGGGCTTGATACGCTTCGGAAAGCGTGGAAAGCTAAATCCAAGGTACATAGGGCCTTTTGAGATTCTCGCAAGAATCGGCCCTGTAGCTTACAAACTTAACTTACCACGCGAACTCAATAACGTACATTCGACTTTCCACGTCTCGAACTTGAAAAAGTGTCTGTCCGACGAGACTCTTGTAATCCCACTCGACGAGATCGAGATCAACAAGAGCCTCAACTTCGTGGAAGAACCAGTAGAGATCATGGACCGGGAGGACCTGAATTCACTTGGGAGCGAGAGGATCAGATGAAACTGAAATATCCTCATCTATTTACTTAGTTAATTGTAACTACTTATTTGCTTAAACTCTAATTTCGGGACGAAATTCCCTCTAACGGGGGGATGATGTGACAACCCGAAATTTTCATTCGTACAAACCCTACAGTCCAACACTTCAATTAAAAGTTAAATACTTTTCTGCTAATTTTTAGCCAATTTAAAGTCCGTTTGAGTGTTTTATTCAATTATTCATGAATCGAACGGATAAAGGAAGTGATTTCTAGAATGTCGGGATAGCAACGGAGAAACCAACACCTTAGTTAGGTGTTCACGGCCAAACAAAAGGGAGTTTGGACCGTGAACTCTATCATGGCCGTGAACTCATGCCTTAGGCATGAGTTTACTCCCCAAAACCCCTCATTTCTCACTTCCACCATTAAGAACACTTACCATTCTCTCTCAAGTAGCATCTCGTTCTTCACCCGATCTTCTGAAAACGTAAGTTTCACTTGACTTGATTTGTTGTTATAACCTATCACCTAGTGTTTATACATCATTTCATCCATTCAATTATTGATTTTCACTTAGATCTTCAAACACCAAGAACACCAAGAACACACACTAGTGTTCTTGGACCTTAAACCCCCAATCGAGCTTCTATCTTGTAAGTACACTTACCCTAGCTTCTTGTGTGCTTAATATGAACTTGATAACACTTGAAAATCATCAAGAAACACAAGAACAAAGGATTTTACGGCCAAGAATGTTCTTGGGCCGTAAACCCTTCTTAGGGTGGCTAATTGGACCCTAGTCCTTTCCTAAGCCTTGGATGCCAACCTTGATCCTTCCTAGAAGTGTTTAAGACCTTAAACAACAATCAAAACAAGTCCCCATGAGAGTTTACGGCCACAAACACATAAGGAAATGGTCCTTAGGCCGTAAACTCTATAAAGAGGTGTTATTGTGCCCCTAAAGCTTCCTAAGGCTTGGACTTGATCATAGAATGCTTACACGTGACTTATAAGACCTTAAGTCACCATATGGAACTAAGTACCATGAGTTTACGGCCGTAAACTCATGGAGGAAGTGACCATAGGCCGTAAACTCCATAAGGAGTGGTTCTTGGGCCATAAACTCCAATGCCATGCCATACAACCTTTAGATGCAACCCTTTGGTACCTATAACACTTGAATCAAAGTGTTTCCATGTCTTAGGGTGTCTTAACTTGGTTAATTAGTTGTTTAAAGACTAATTGGATACATATATGTGTTATTATATGTTAACTAGGATCATTGAGTGTGTACAAGTCTTCACTTGACACCGAGCATCCTATACTTTCCGTTCATCCAAACCACTCACTACAGGTGAGTTCATACCCCTTAATTAACCTTTTAAATGTTTTTAAATGCTTTTATGGGGGGGGGGAATACAAGTTGAATTATTATAGTTATTATATCAATCGCATGTGATTAATAACTAACAAACAAGTGGATTTCTTACTTTTCAAACTGTGTTACCAAACTGTTTTACTTCAAACTGTTTTACAAACTCTTTTACATATCAAATACTTTTATTAAACTCTTTTAACTTATATTTTGTGTATCTATATAGATATAGTTATATAAGTAGGATTGAAAGGACTTAGGACTGATAGCTCACCTTACTTCCTGTTCCTTGTTTGGTTGTGGACTTAGGGCATTCAGGTTATTTGTCTGAAGCTCGTTTGAATCCTAGTTATATGTCATGTATATGTGTGTAGATATAAAAGGTTACTTCTTTCATTCAGTTCAATGCCTTTGGGTAGCAAAGGTATACAAATATGTTCATATACACAAACAACATTACTAGTAAACTATAATAGGTATAGTTTAGGAAGGTACTATTACTACAACAATGAAACATACAATGAGTCAGTTCATTCATGAGTAATACATAGTGATGAGAAACAAACATAATACATAGTGATGAGAAACAAACATAATACATAGTGATGAGAAACAAACATAATACATAGTGATGAGAAACAAACATAATACACAGTGATGTGAAACAAAACATACAAGCTAGACAGAGAAAGAACACACAATACAGCTAGCACATACATATACATATACATATACATTACATACAGTTATGTGAGCCACTTAACGGGGGACATGGCACTACCTGTCATGACCCGTTTTGAATCTAGAATCTCCTTAATTGGGGAGCGTATGAGTTTGTGTATAGATCTATACTGGATTGACTATCCTACACCTTGCTGCTCGTTACAGTGGGACTTGCAAGTCTACGGGTGCCAAACGTCATTTCTTACGACGTCTTACATCGTCGTTTTACTATAGAGTCGGTAGCAGGATACAGGCCGATCACATGGTACTTTAAATAACAATTAGTTTAAAGTAGTTAGTACAGCAGTAGTTACTTAATACAACACTACAGTACTATTTCATTTTCCCTTTACATTTACTTTGTGATATTCACACAATAAACAATAATGTAAGAACTATATTTTTGGTTAATGATAGTCAGATTTGGGAAAATACACACTCTTACAAGAGACACACACACAGACACTAGATGCCTTGGTAGAAGGCTACGTTTAGTAGGAAACATAGGGTTTTCTAGGAGAGTTCAAACAAATACAAACTTTTACAAAACTTATACATTACAAACATCTTACAAATGCTTTCATACAAATACGGACACTAATATACTTATGATCTCACCAGCTTTAAAGCTGATAAACTCTTTCAAAATAACTTGTATTCTCAGGTCACCAGTAGACAGGTACCGGTGCCAGGTTCTGAGAAGATGGAGCTCGTTCAAGACTCATCTTTATTTTGACGTATATTTTTGGTGTCTATATAACTTGACAGAACACACTTGTATGAAATTATATTATTAATGCAATGGATGATGTTGTTGCTTATTTACTACTTTGCATTGTTGTGATACTGTACATGACGTCCTCCACCCCCGAACGTTTCCGCCGTTCCGGTTTTGGGGTGTGACATTCAAGCTCTTGTGGTCCGTGTATATGGTACATCGAACCCCATACAAATAGTGGCGCCAGATCTTGAGGGCGAATACCACTGCCCCCAACTCTAAATCGTGGGTGGGATACCTCATTTCATGAGGCTTCAGCTGCCTCGATGCATATGCTATCACGTGCCCTCTCTGCATAAGCACCGCACCCAATCCAGATATAGACGCATCGCAGTAAACCACAAAGTCCTCCATCCCCTCAGGAAGGGCTAACACCGGGGCTTTGCACAATCTCTGGCGAAGGGTCTCAAACGAGGTCTGCTGCTCGGGACCCCAAGTAAAAGCAACGCCCTTCCGGGTCAATCTGGTGAGAGGAACGGCAATCTTGGAGAAATCTATGATAAATCTCCGGTAGTAGCCGCCCAATCCCAGAAAACTCCTAATCTCGGTGGGGGATCTCGGCACCTCCCAACTCATGACAGCCTCAACCTTGGCCGGATCGACCAAAATCCCATTCTGATTAACGAGGTGCCCCAAGAACTGGACCTCTCATAACCAGAAATCACACTTGGAGAATTTGTCATAAAGCCTCTCCGATCTCAATACTCCGAGGACCTCCCTCAAATGCTCCTCATGTTGCTCTCTAGACCTTGAATACACCAAAATATCGTCGATGAACACGATCACCTAACGATCCAACATAGGCCTACATACCCGGTTCATGAGATCCATGAACGTTGCTGGTGCATTGGTGAGCCCGAAAGGCATCACCACGAACTCGTAATGCCCATAACGAGTTCTAAATGCTGTCTTCTGAACATCCTCATCACGAACCCTCATCTGGTGATAACCAGACCTCAAATCGATCTTGGAAAACCAAGATGCACCCTGCAACTGATCGAACAGATCGTCGATCCTCGGGAGTGGATAACGGTTCTTGACCGTCAGCTTGTTCAACTCCCGGTAATCAATGCACATCCGGTGTGAGCCATCCTTTTTCTTGACAAAAAGGATCGGTGCTCCCCACGCCGAGCTACTCGGCCGGATAAATCCCTTTCCCAACAGCTCCTGAAGCTGCGAGAATAACTCTTGCATCTCTGGCGGCGCAAGGCGATAGGGAGCCTTGGCGATAGGTGCCGCCCCCGGAAGTAAATCAATACGAAACTCCACGTGCCTCTCGGGAGGTACACCTGGTAACTCCTCGGGGAAAACATCCGGAAACTCACTCACTACCGGAACCTCGGCGACAGAACTCGGTCTCTCCGTGACATCCCACGTATCCGCCACATACGCCAGAAAACCCATGCAACCCTGCTGCAAGCTCTGCCTCGCTCGAGCAGCCGAACAAAAAGCTGACCCAGATCGGATACCCTCGCCGTATACGGTAAGTACTCCCCCACTAGGGTTCCGGATGGTCACTAATTGACGCTCATAGTCGATCATAGCCCCAAATCGACTCAACCAGTCCATGCCCACGATGACACAGACATCCCCCATCGTGATAGGTACCAAATCTATCGGAAACTTGACTCCAAAAATCTCAAGCACACATCCCCGGATCACATCAGTCGCAAGCTGCATGCTCATCAGCTATGGAGACTCTCATAGGTCGACTCAATGCCTCTCGTCGGATACTGATGTGGCGACTAAATGCTAACGATACGAAGGACCGACTCGCACCCGAGTCAAACAACACCAGAGCAGGTAAAGAAATCACAAGAAAAGTACCTATGCACATCACGAATAAGCACCATATATATAAACAAAAGAATAAGCAAGAGATCACATACCAGCCACAACGTTGGGTGCTACGCGGACCTCCTCCGCTGTCAACTGGAAAGCTCTACCGCGAGCCTTCGGTGCCTCGGCCTTCACGGGCCGACTCTCTCTAGCTCTAGTAGAAGAAGGCGCAGATCCCTGCGATGATCCCTGAAGCAACTGTGGGCACTCGGCCTTCCTATGGCCAGTCTGGTTGCAATGGAAGCAAACCGAAAATCCCTTGGGGCAATCCCTCGCGATATTCCCCTCCTTCCCGCACTTGTAACACACACCTGCTCTGCACACCCCATCATGGCTCTTGCCGCACTTCCCACAAGTGCGGCCCTTCTGACCTCCCGATCTCGAATCAGCGGGCTTTGCCCGCTTGGCCACCGGCTGACACTGTGTCGGCCGCTTATCCCTCCTCTAAGACTCCGCCTCCTCCCTGGCCTGAGTCTCTAGCTCAATCTCCCTCTTCCGAGCATTTTCCTGGAGCTCGGAAAATGTTCGGTATGTCGAGTTCGCCACGAACTCACGAATGTCTCTCCTCATAATGCTCAGATATCAGCTCATACGTGCCTGCTCAGTAGACACGTGCTCAGGGAAAAACAACGCCCTCTCATGAAACATCCGTGTGATCACAGTCACAGACTCAGTCCCCTGCTTGAGGGACAAGAACTCCTGGGCCAACCGTTCCCTCTCCACCGGGGGAACGTACTCGTCTCGAAACATAGTGGTGAACCTCTCACAAGTCACCGCGGTAAGCTCTGCAGTAGTAAAGTCAGTTGTCACAAACTTCCACCAGTCCTTCGCTCCCAAGCGAAGCTGGTTCAGCGCGAACCGTACCCTCAGATGCTCCGGACAAGAACATGTGTAGAAGCATCCCTCAATGTCAGAGATCCATCTCATCGCGGCTATCGGATCCTGAGTTCCGTCAAACTCTGGTGGCTTCGTGTTGCTGAACTCCCGGTACAGCAACGAGTCACCCACCTGTGGCCTGGCAGCGGCGACGGCTGCTGTGGCCGCAACAACAACAGCATCGGTAAGAGCAACGTATCGCTCGTCAAAGGTCTCAATCAGTGTGGTCTTGATAGACCCAAACATCTCTGGTATCTCAGCTCGAATGGTTGCAACCACCTCATCATGAATCATCCTGCAAATCTCATCATCGCTAACACCGCTGCTCTCTGGGGTGTGGCGCGTACCCACCATGATGTCTCTGAAACACAACACATAAGAAATCAGAGACTCGCTCAAGAGTACTCACACTCGACCAACCGTTCCTACTTGTTCCTTAGCACCCTGAGGATTCTTACTTTGAATGCTTACCGATCCGATGCTTTCAGTGCCCAATACTACCTTCTACATCGTATCCGTATCCACCCCAATTCCTCCTCCTAGGATCCCAGTTCGCAAGTACTCTATACCACTCTGAACACAGCCAACTCTCTAGCGGACTTCTCATAAGCTACTCTCTGCTACCTAAGTGCACTCAAAGCTACTCACAACAGCAGAAACTCCTAGGCTAAGGCATCACAAATCAGGCCACTCTAGTCCTAACATATGAATACCTAGCCTACTCTAGCATGCAAAACACATCTCATAATATCATAACACGTAACGTAAGGGTATTTTGGGAAATCACCGTTCGGGCGCTGGATGATTGTACACACTGCTCTTTTCCGCTTTTTCTGGAAATCTTTTACTCTTTTTAGAAAAATTGTTTCTTTTTGAAAACTTTTCTCAAATCCTCAGTTTGAGTCCAGATATGCCCGAAGGTATCCGAATCTCTCAAACCAAGGCTCTGATACCAACTTGTAACAACATGATTTTTGAAAACAAAATTTTCAATTTTAAACTCATAAAACATATGTCTCATCATTAATTCTCAAAACAACCAACAAGTTTTCAATATAATTATTCAAATCCAGGATCCACAATCATAGCTCCATATCAAGAGTGTGTGTACAATCACGCCGGTGCCTTCCCGCGATCCTCGGAAGTACCTGAAACACATAACACATAACACGGTAAGCACGAATGCTTAGTGAGTTCCCCAAAATACCACATACAACAATTCGCCACTCGAGGCTATACTCTGTAAGACCCTCCGGTCTATGTGTCTCAGTGGGACCCTCCAGTCTCGTAGCTCGTTATACCCTCTGGTCCAGTCTAGCTCGTTGGACCCTCCAGTCCGGTCTGATTGAGAACCCTATGGCCTCATAGTTCGTTGGACCCTCCGGTCCGGTCTAAGCAACAAATAATATAGCATACAATACATATCACACAATCATGCGTAACTCAAACAAGCACATAAGACCCTCTGGTCACATATAATTACCGCTCTAGGTAAAGTATAGTGAGAAGACTCACCTCGTAAGATAGCTAGTAAAAGTCTCGTGCCCGAAATCCTCGGTCTAGCCTCCGCCTATCACAAATTAATATTTCTAATTAATATTCTACTCTTATCTTTGAAAAGTGGGTAGAAGACCATTCTACCCTTCCCTGACCTCCTTCACTCATTTTGCACTCGGGAGACTCGTCGATTCCAGTCAATTCATGGCAACCCCGGCAAGCTCCAACTCGACGAGCTAACCCCTAACTCGACGGGTCACCATCTGACTCAGTTCATCGGGACAAAACCCTAACCGGATCGTCGAGTCGGCTCATCAACTCGGCGAGTCCGTTCGGTTCCAACTTGTATTCAGGTGATTTCAAGGCAGAAAACTCTCTCACACTCTAGATCTAAGCTCTCAAGGCCTGAATATCACGTAAAGCCTCGAGCTTTACGTTCATGCATAGCACTAAAGGGCTAAAAATGCCAAGAACAAGCTTGAGAAGAAGTCTCTAATTCAAGGGGCTATCATGGCTTAATAAAGCAGGGGACTTTCGACTCTAGGGACCTCACAAGGTCCAGATCTGATGTCTATTTCTAAGAAGGTGTTCAAAACCTTCAAGGTCCCCAAAATAAGATGGAAATGAAGCCCTAACTCTAAAAGCATGAGATTTATCCATACAAGAGAGAAAGGTACGAACTTTATACCTTGAATAGAAGCTCCTGGATGTCTAAGCAGTAGATCTAGCAACTTCTTCACAATCCTGTCTTGTAATCCTCTTTCCCTCTACCAAAATGCACCAAAGATCTCAAACAATGGCTCAAAACTCTCTCAAAAGCTCAAGGGGGCGATTAGGGTTTCTCCCAGTGAAAGGAAACAGATGGAGAGCTGCAAATGAGGCTATACTTATCCTTATATAGGCCCCAAACCCAGGGATTTAGGGTTTCAACTCACAGCGCCTACTCGGCGAGTCTACTCCCGGACTCGTCGAGTAGATCATTAAACCCACGTGGCCATCCCGACTCTACTCGGCGAGTTACAGCGCCAACTCGTCGAGTAGGTCAATGATCCTCAAAAATAAATACTTAAAATGACATACCTGGGAATCCGAATGTTACATCAATGCCTCTAATTGAGCTTCCTTGATTTGTGAAGTTAGGTGAGAGTGGATGGTTATCGATAATGTTCTCACCCGGCGACCCGAGTATCCTTTCCTGCTCAGGGCATTGGCTACCACGTTAGCCTTGCCTGGGTGGTACCTGATCTTGCATTCATAATTATTTAGCAGCTCAACCCACCTTCGCTGCCTCATGTTCAGCTCCTTTTGATTTAGAATGTGCTCGAGGCTTTTGTGGTCCGTGAAGATAGTGCACTTTGTACCATAGAGGTAGTGCCTCCAAATCTTTAGGTCGAAGACCATGGCTCCCAGCTCGAGATCATGGGTGGTGTAATTTACTTCATGTGTCTTCAATTTTCTGGACGCGTAAGCTATCACCTTTCCACGCTGCATAAGAACACAGCCTAACCTTGATTCGAAGCGTCGCAATATACTACGAAGTCTTTGGTTCGCTCTGGTAAGGATAGCACTGGAGCACTACAGAGGGCTCGCTTCAAGGTTTGGAAAGCAGCTTCTTATTTGTCCGTCCAGTTGAAGGGTACGCCTTTTGTGTTAGAGTGGTGAGGGGCTTGGCTATCTTGGAGAAGTTCTGAATAAACCTTCGGTAGTATCCTGCAAGACCCAAGAATTGCCGGATTTCTGTTGCTGTTTTCGGAATCGTCCAGCCTTCAACAGCCTTGATCTTGGAAGGATCCACATGAATTCCTTCCTCACTAACTACGTGGCCGAAGAAGTTTACACTGTGAATCCAGAACTCGCATTTGCAGAGTTTTACATATAGCTTTTCAGCTCTTAGAGTTTCCAAGATCTGACGGAGGTGCTGACCGTGCTCCTCCTTACTTCGAGAGTATATGAGTATATCATCAATGAAGAAGATTACAAAATTATCGAGGAATGGGCGGCAGACTCGATTCATGAGGTCCATAAATGTTGTGGGGGCATTTGTCAGACTGAAGGTCATAACAACGAATTCGTAATGGCCGTATCGAGTTCGGAAAGCAGTTTTTGGAATATCCTCTTCTCGGACTCGGAGCTGATGATAAGCGGATCTTAGATCTATTTTAGAGAAATAACTAGCTCTTTGAAGCCGGTCAAATAGATCATCAATCTGAGGGAGTGGGTATCGGTTTTTGATGGTGAGTTTGTTCAACTCCCGATAGTCGATGCACATTCTGAAGGATCCGTCCTTCTTGTTGACAAACAAGACCGAAGCTCCCCAGGGTGAGAAGCTTGGCCTGATGAATCCTTTGTTCAGAAGCTCGCTTAATTGACTGGATAGCTCCTGTACTTTGGCGGGAGCTAACATGTAGCGTGATTTGGCAATTGATGTGGCTCCCGGTATTAGGTCGATTTGAAATTCAACCTGTCTTTCTGGGGGTATTCCCGGAAGGTCTTCAGGAAATACGTCCGGAAAGTCACATGCCACTAGGATGTCTTTAATGTTTATTTCCTCTTTTTCTTTATTTACAACGTGAGCGAGGAAGGCATAATTTTTCTTGTGCAGGTATTTTTGTGCCTTGATGCATAAGATAAGACGGAGATTGGCGCCAGGTTTATCACCGTAGATTATTAGGGTTTCGTGGTTGGGGAGGTGAAGGCGAACGACCTTCTCGTGGCACATAATGTCGGCATGATGGGGGCTTAACCAATCCATGCCTATAATCACATCAAAGCTCCTAATATCTACTGGCATCAAGTTGATTGGGAATGAATGATTATTTAACGTGAGAGTGCACTCTATGTATATATCTTTTGTTGTTCCGGTTTTCCCATTAGCCATCTCCACCGTGAAGGCTTCGCTTAGCTTCTGGGGTTGTTGTTTTAGTAAGTGTTTGAATTTATTACTCACGAAACTCCGCTCAGCCCCACTATCAAATAGAATGCATGTGTAAGTGTTGTTGAGGGGAAACGTACCAGTAACAACCGTCGGGTCTTGAACTGCCTCTCCTTGACCCAAAGTCAGGACCCTGCCTGATCCTCCTGCTCCTTGGTTGTTGGCTTTGGGGCAATTTCGTCTAAAATGGCCAGTTCCTCCACACCCATAACAAGTATGACTGGCCCCGGCGTTATTGTTGTTGTTGTTGTTGTTGTTGTTGTTGTTGTTGTTGTTTGGCTGTTGGTTCTGTTGGGGTTGAGATCTGTAGTACCAGGAGGTGTGCCCCTTGCGGTTGCAGTTGGTACACTGCATTTCTCTGAACTCGCCATTGTGGTGGTAGTTGCATTTGTTACACTTTTATAAGGTTTCGGAGTAAGGCTTGGTAGTTGTTTTCACAGATGAAGCTGGAGCAGCTGGTGCTGGCGCAACCTGAGCAGTAGCAGCATGGACTGCTACTATTTGCTGCTTCTTGGAGGATTCCTGGTTCTATCGTGCCTTTCGTTTGTTGTCCTTATTTTTCTTGCTATTCCCTTCCTTCTTGGCCTCAGTCTCAGCAGTTTTGGTTCCTTTCTTGTTGCCATGATCGTAAAGCTTTTGGGCTAGCCTTTTCGCACTGTCAAAAGCATCTAGATTTGCCGCAATCACATTTCCTTGGATTGGAGAAGCTAATCCCCAAATGAACCGCTCGATCTTCTTCCCTTCTGATGTGATCATACCCGGGCACAGAAAGGCTAGTTCACTGAACCTTGAGATGTAAGCCTCGATGTCTGAGTTTTGTACTGTGAGGTTCCATAACTCCTGGTCCAATTTCTGTATCTCCCCTAGGGGACAGTAATCTGCCATCAACATGTCACAGCCCCAAACCGGAAAGGCGGAAACGTTCGGGGGCGGAGGACTTCATGTATAGTATCACAACAATTGAATCATAGTAATCAAAGCAACAACAACCATTGTATTAATAGTATAGTGTTTACATTACATTTGAATCATACACGATTGACTACAAAAGTAAATAACAAGCAAAGACTCGAACTACTAAGCTCCATCTTCTTGATCCCGGTGCGTGTACCTGTCTACTAATATCCTGAGAATACAAGTAGGTTTTGAAAGAGTATCAACATAAAGCTGGTGAGTTCATAAGCTTTTTGTTTTGGAAAAACTGTTCTTTGTTCCTTTGAAAAGTGCGTTATCTTTCTCCAGAAAATCCTATATTTTCTTATCTAATGAGTGTATAATCTTAAGTAAAAATGATTCTTACCGGTTCCTCCTGCAAGTACTTAGTGTATACAAATCATATACAATCCAGATCAAACAAACAGTCGATTGTGTGGTTCTGCCCCAAGCCCACAACCAAACAAGGAACAGGAAATGAGGCGGAAGCCACACATTCCACTGGTTGTTGGATCCTCATGTACATAATCCTGAAGTATTCACTAGTTACTTACAAAGTTAACTGTATTAGTCCTTTGAATTCTGTTGAAAGTGTTCCTTAAGAAAATCCAATATTTTCTTATGAAAAGTATGATTACACCCATTCTTTCTATAACTTCTTGGTTCATACTAGTTACACATAAACCAATATCAAATAGACGGTTAATTGTGTGGATCTGCCCTAAACCCACAACCAAACAAGGAACAGGGAATGAAGCGGAAACCACACATTCCACAGTCTATCAGATATTCTTCATACATAACGGGGATGCATAAACTAAGGAATTATAGAATTAATAATGAATATTCGTTAATTGAATAATTAACCAGTTGTTGTAAGTACTGATGTTTACCCTGGAAAATCCTTTTTTCCCTAAGTGTACGTTATTGAATAATCTGTTCCAAAATCGTAAAGTACAAGTACCTACCACACTTATGTTGTTTAAGCATTGTTCCGTTTGAAAACCTTTGTATGAAAACCTTTGTACGCAAACCCTGGCTACCACCAGTAATGTATAGTAGTCTTATTACATAAATAAAACTAGCTGAAAACGTGTTGTTCTGTATACTGATAGTGTTGTTAATACCCTACTGTGATCACCTAGCACATACGAGTTATATAAATCTAGATCGAACAGACAGTCGATTGGGTGATTCTGCCCTAAGCCCACAACCAAACAAGTAACAGGGAATGAGGCGCGGATCACACATCCCACTGCAAGTCGGATGTTAATTTCATATTACCCTAATGTACATACTAAGTCACCACCTAGTTACTAACCCTGTTGACTAATTGTTAGGTATATCATTATGTAAATATATCGTTGTTATCTACTTGCGAGTTTTATGACCATACTAAACTTGATATGGCGCGAATCGGGCACCAGTATCCTTTATGACTTTGTCACCCGTAGACTTGCCGGTCCTAATGTAGCTAGCAGCAAGGTGCGGGATAGTCAGTCCCGTATAGATCTATACACAAACTCACGCTCTCCCTCGAGGAGACTCTGGATCATAAGGGTAGTCATCCACTTAGTTATGTTTGTAAGCGCCCAAGGACGTGTCTCCAACTAGATTAACGAGTTTACAAGTAATAATACAAGAAAACTTTTTGTTTTGAAAATAATATCTTTTATTTCATAATTTATAAGTTTGTTTCTTTGTTTGAAATCTGTATTTGCAACATTTATATCTTAACGTGTTTATAAAGCTGTCCGCAAATCTAGTAGTAACTATGGTCTTTATGTTTAGTAAGTTCTATGTTCAATGTATACTAATGATAGGAAAATATAATAAACCAAATTATATTTTTAAACACAATAATACTTATGCTTTTACTTGTATTCCCCCCTGAAAACATTAAAAACTCGGAAAATGTAGGGGTATGAACTCACCAGTAGTAAGCGTTTCGAATGAAGTTTTGCGTAAGGATGAGAAGTTCCACGAATGAATTTCCGAGACACTTATGAGTCCTAATTGTCATATAATGGCATATATAGGCATGTAATTAGTGTTTTGGATAACTAACATGCAAGGAAACACCCTTAGGGACCATGAAACACTTGAAACTAAGTGTTACAATCACATGTGATTGACTAAAAGGGGTCTACGGCCATACAAGGGAGTGTACGGCCAAGGGTTCACGACCAAAGTGAGTTTACGGCCATAAGTGTACGGCCATGGAGTGTACGACCGTACACCCATGAAAGAAACATGCAAAAAGGGGTGTTTGAAGCATGGGGAAGCTTGACGGTCTATTGCTCAACAAGAATGTGCACTAAGTTCTCATTTTGGAGGGCCTTTGGGAGTGTTTTGAGGGGTGTACGGCCATGCAAGGGTGTACGGCCGTACACTCCTTTTGTTCTTTAGTTATGGTCGATTCTAGGGTGTTTAACAAGAGTTTCTAACATATACTAAGTATAAGGAAAAGATACTTACAATTTTTGAGGCTTGAAGGGGGTTCACATCCACTAAGAACAAGTGTGTGTTCTTGGTGCTCTTGGTGAAAGATGAAGATCTAACATAAAAAGATTTTTTCATGGATGGATCAAGAGATGTTTACAACACTATGGAAGATATCAAGAAGGGTAGAATAATCACTTACGTTTTTGATGATTTAGGATGAAGAACTCGATGATAGTTGAGAGAGAAATCCGATTTCTAGACTTGGAAGTTGAAGAAATGGCTAGAAATGAAGGGATCCTATATATATGGGGGTGGGTGTACGGTCAACATGGGTGTACGGCCGTACACCCATGTGTACGGCCGTACACTCCCTTGGATGGAGTGTTCGGCTTGATTTCAACGCGAAGATCTTTAGCAACTCAATCCTATACCCAATGCTTTAATGTACTAAGCTTTGAACCCTTAAACAGACTCTAAAAAATACTAAAAGATAGCAGAAACGAGTATGACACACGGTTGAATTTAATGGTTGGACTTACAAGGCCAAAAATTTCGGGTTGTCACATCATCCCCCCGTTAGAGGGAATTTCGTCCCGAAATTCAGATTCCGAGTGAATGGTTAAGGATAAGGAAAAGAGACAGCTACTTTTGGTTCCATTCAATCATTGCATTCTTTCAATGAGCTCAGATCCTCGCTGATTTCTTCAGCGGATCATCATTGATGGGTGCGCTATGCTGATCTGTGATGGGCGTGTAGGCTTTGCTTGCTCAACCATGTCCATCCAACTGGTAGGATGCCCATTCGTAGCTCCGAGTAGCTTTTGTCCTGAATTTCATGGTAGGACTCATACCTGGTTCATCTATCATCATCTCGGGTACACAAGTCGTATATAATTAAGATTGATAAGATGGTCGGATGGGTGGCTCTGTCCCAGGTCCATAACCAGACACGGAACAGGAGATAGGGCGGAAACACACATCCTAAGTCCGTAGAATCTTACTTATACACTACCTTCGCGTGTACATTTAACATCGATAGGCTAACCGTATCTGTCCATAGCCTCTGTGCTTGAACTTGACTTGTTGCGCGAGTGGTATTTTCAAAATGGTCTGCTGAGGGTGCTTAAGGAAGGTTACGGGTGGATACCATACTCCTCGCATGAGTATTTCGAAGGTTTGAAGTGAGAGATGATTCCGAGGTTCGCATCTAGTTTGTCATTATGAGTGGCGAGAGTTTTGTTATTTGGTCGGTTTAAGGCAAAGGGTCTCCTCGGTGACACGTGGGTTTGGTATGACGCAGGATCAGTCGGACTAAGCGGGATGATGTCGTTGAATTGCGTGTTAAGTTAGTTTCTATAGCTTACCAGAAAGAGTATTTAGTTTCTATATAAACTATGTGCTTAGTTTAGATGAAGAAGAAACTATTATAGCAAGGATTTGATTGGGAACGTACCGCTGTTCTCAGGTGGTTCCGGGGTAGACTCTCCTGCAGTGATCATTAGCACTCTTCCGTCTTCACCAAAGTTCCTGACCAATGGACAATCTCTCCTGAAGTGTCCCGTTTTGCCACATTCGTGGCAGGTCTGACTCACTTCCTCAAATGGGACCTGAGAGATTGGTCGTGCCGGTGCCCTACAGAAGCGGATGGTATGTCCTCTTCGGAGGCAGTTCTTGCAATACAACTTACGACACCTTCCAATATGATGGAAGTTACACTTATTGCATTTAGGAAGGGTTCCGGCGTAATGATTGTCGGGTGCTGCTGTGGCTGGGGTCGTGGCAGTATAGGTTGTGACTGTCTGTTGTTCCTCGGAGGGTTCTTGTGTTGATTGCCTCTTCTTCCCGCTCTCGGACCTTTGTTTGTCATCACCTTCTTCGGTTGACTCCTAAACCGGGTCCATTATACCTTGGCGGATCCCATAGTCCACCAAAGTTCGAGCCAGACGTTTGGCACTGTCAAACGTAAGAGGTTTCGCTGCCAATACGTTTCATTGGATTGGAGAAGGTAGTCCCCAAATGAATCTCTTTACCTTCTTGCTCTTTGGGGTAACCATCCCTGGGCATAGTGCAGCTAAGTCGTTGAATCTATCGGTGTAGGCATCTATGTCTGAGCCTGCCATGGTAAGATTCCACAACTCGTGCTCTAGTTTCTGTACTTCTCCCCTCGAGCAGTACTCTTCCAGCATCATCTCCTTTAGATTTTCCCAGCCCATTGCGTTTGCTATAGGAAGAGTCAATGACTTGACATGGCTGTTCCACCATGTAAGGGCTCTGTCAGATAAGGTGCAGGCAGCAAACTTCACTTTGCTCCCTTCTGGGCACTCGCATAACTCGAAAATCGATTTTGTCTTCTCGAACCATCGCATTAGGGCGATGACTCCCCCATTTCCATCGAAGGATTTGGGTCCACAAATCATGAAGTCCTTGTATGAGCACTCCATTGTGCGTCCGTGGTTAAAGCCGTTGGTACCACTACCCGATCCACTGGTACCACTTGCATTGATTTGAGTCATGACAGCTGTCACTGCGGCTGTTACTGCCGCCTGAAAGACAACCGGGTCATACTGAGGAGGTGGCGGTGGTGGTGCATTGTTTTTGTTTTTGTTCGACTTCTTCGGTGGCATCTTTCTGTCAAAAGGTTTAAAAGACGAAACGAGGGTAAGTCCTTAGATGTTACGAATCGAATATATTCTGGATCAAAGTTATCTTAGTTCTGAGTGTTTCATGTTCTGACGTTTGAAGTAATTCATAATAGAGGTCTACGCAACATAGACTTATGAATTTGATAGTGACTACCCTCTTAATGAAGTTATGGAATCTGGTTTGTTGTTACTTAGCTGATATGATAAAGGAAATAAGCCTGACACATAGTGTGAGCAGTGTAATCACTAACTCACTAGATCATATTAGTTAGTTAATTATTAGTATGACGTATATGGTGCTCTACCACCTTGCGCGCCTCAGGAGGGGTTTCTTTCCTAGTTATGATGGTCCTGAATTCATCTGGGAAGGTTTGTTATCTCTGAACTTTCTAATAGTTTTTCCTATTCACTGTAGCTCATGCTTCGGGTTCTACTATAGATCTCCATCACCTCCCGATGGAAGATTTGCCTCCTCGTATGATTCCTTCTCGGAATCCACTTTACGAACCCTCTCTTATTCCTCATATACTTTTCTGTTGGCGATTGGAGTGGTTGTCTATATCTAGGTTGTTCGCGCAAGAATGGGGATGTCTAAAGAATCCTATGAGATTAAGTAAACATTCCTTCTTTAGTTATTGATGATCCAAACTGGGTCCTCCTATAGTCAAGCAGTGCATGCAAGCTGTATATAACCAAGATCAAATAGACCTTCGAATAGGTGATCCTACTCCGAAACCACAACCAAACAAGGAACAGGTAGTAGAGCGAAGATCACCAATTCAAAGTCTATAAGATCCCAATTATATATAACCCTGGAAGCATGCACTTCGCAACTATAGACCTGCCAGTAAAGGTCTTTTAGTTCTCATTCAAGTTTGTTATAGTGCCTAAAATACTCCTATAGTATTTCATCTTTATGTTTTGTTCTAAGGAATCTTTTGTATATGGAATTAGGTAAGTTTAGACTCGTTGCAACACCACCATCACTCCCAAACACATGTTGGTCGTATCTCGAATAAATATAGTTGATCAGGTTATATTTATTTCAGATATGATTACATAACTGCTTAGGTTTGACTGTAGTGTCCAACATCTAAATACTTTTATTCGTTTTGTTCTTATCTGCTCTTATTGTGATACTTGTTCTTAGTATGTATGCTTATTAGTATACTTATATTTTAAAAGTATACCTTTAGTCAGAGCACTCCGGCCCCATTGTATTTATAGTTGTATATCTTTTACTGGTTGATATACTAAGTTCACTATAAACAATGCATTGATACCAATCTGTCACACCCCCAAACCGGAACGGCGAAAACGTTCGGGGGCGGAGGACTTCATGTATAGTATCACAACAATTGAATCATAGTAATCAAAGCAACAACAACCATTGTATTAATAGTATAGTGTTTACATTACATTTGAATCATACACGATTGACTACAAAAGTAAATAACAAGCAAAGACTCGAACTACTAAGCTCCATCTTCTTGATCCCGGTGCGTGTACCTGTCTACTAATATCCTGAGAATACAAGTAGGTTTTGAAAGAGTATCAACATAAAGCTGGTGAGTTCATAAGCTTTTTGTTTTGGAAAAACTGTTCTTTGTTCCTTTGAAAAGTGCGTTATCTTTCTCCAGAAAATCCTATATTTTCTGATCTAATGAGTGTATAATCTTAAGTAAAAATGATTCTTACCGGTTCCTCCTGCAAGTACTTAGTGTATACAAATCATATACAATCCAGATCAAACAAACAGTCGATTGTGTGGTTCTGCCCCAAGCCCACAACCAAACAAGGAACAGGAAATGAGGCGGAAGCCACACATTCCACTGGTTGTTGGATCCTCATGTACATAATCCTGAAGTATTCACTAGTTACTTACAAAGATAACTGTATTAGTCCTTTGAATTCTGTTGAAAGTGTTCCTTAAGAAAATCCAATATTTTCTTATGAAAAGTATGATTAAACCCATTCTTTCTATAACTTCTTGGTTCATACTAGTTACACAAAAACCAATATCGAATAGACGGTTAATTGTGTGGATCTGCCCTAAACCCACAACCAAACAAGGAACAGGAAATGAAGCGGAAACCACACATTCCACAGTCTATCAGATCTTCTTCAAACGTAACCGGGATGCATAAACTAAGGAATTATAGAATTAATAATGAATATTCGTTACTTGAATAATTAACCAGTTGTTGTAAGTACTGATGTTTACCCTGGAAAATCATTTTTTTCCCTAAGTGTACGTTATTGAATAATCTGTTCCAAAATCGTAAAGTACAAGTACCTACCATACTTATGTTGTTTAAGCATTGTTCCGTTTGAAAACCTTTGTATGAAAACCTTTGTACGAAAACCCTGGCTACCACCAGTAATGTATAGTAGTCTTATTACATAAATAAAACTAGCTGAAAACGTGTTGTTCTGTATACTGATAGTGTTGTTAATACCCTACTATGATCACCTAGCCCATACGAGTTATAGAAATCTAGATCGAACAGACAGTCGATTGGGTGATTCTGCCCTAAGCCCACAACCGAACAAGGAACAGGGAATGAGGTGGGGATCACACATCCCACTGCAAGTCGGATGTTAATTTCATATTACCCTAATGTACATACTAAGTCACCACCGAGTAACTAACCCTGTTGACTGATTGTTAGGTATATTATTATGTAAATATATCGTTGTTATCTACTTGCGAGTTTTATGACCATACTAAACTTGATATGGCGCGAATCGGGCACCAGTATCCTTTATGACTTTGTTACCCGTAGACCTGCCGGTCCTACTGTAAGGTGCGGGATAGTCAGTCCCGTATAGATCTATACACAAACTCACGCTCTCCCTCGAGGAGACTCTGGATCATAAGGGTAGTCCTCCACTTAGTTATGTTTGTAAGCGCCCAAGGACGTGTCTCCAACTAGATTAACGAGTTTACAAGTAATAATACAAGAAAACGTTTTTTGTTATGAAAATAATATCTTTTATTTCATAATTTATAAGTTTGTTTCTTTGTTTGAAATCTGTATTTGCAACATTTATATCTTAACATGTTTATAAAGTTGTCCGCAAATCTAGTAGTAACTATGTTCTTTATGTTTAGTAAGTTCTATGTTCAATGTATACTAATGATAGGAAAATATAATAAACCAAATTATATTTTTAAATACAAGAATACTTATGCTTTTACTTGTATTCCCCCCCTGAAAACATTAAAAACTCGGAAAATGTAGGGGTATGAACTCACCAATAGTAAGCGTTTCGAATGAAGGTTTGCGTAAGGATGAGAAGTTCCACGAATGAATTTCCGAGACACTTATGAGTCCTAATTGTCATATAATGGCATATATAGGCATGTAATTAGTGTTTTGTGCAACTAACATGCAAGGAAACACCCTTAGGGACCATGAAACACTTGAAACTAAGTGTTACAATCACATGTGATTGACTAAAAGGGGTCTACGGCCATACAAGGGAGTGTACGGCCAAGGGTTCACGGCCAAAGTGAGTGTACGGCCATGGAGTGTACGGCCGTACACCCATGAAAGAAACATGCAAAAGGGGGTGTTTGAACCACGAGGAAGCTTGACGTTCTATTGCTCAACAAGAATGTGCACTAAGTTCTCATTTTGGAGGGCCTTTGGGAGTGTTTTGAGGGGTGTACGGCCATGCAAGGGTGTACGGTTGTACACTCCTTTTGTTCTTGAGTTATGGTCGATTCTAGGGTGTTTAACAAGAGTTTATAACATATACTAAGTGTAAGGAAAGGATACTTACGATTTTTGAGGCTTGAAGGGGGTTCACAGCCACCAAGAATAAGTGTGTGTTCTTGGTGTTCTTGGTGAAAGATGAAGATCTAACATAAAAAGATGTTTTCATGGATGGATCAAGAGATGTTTACAACACTATGGAAGATATTAAGAAGGGTAGAAGAATCACTTACGTTTTTGATGATTTAGGATGAAGAACTCAATGATAGTTGAGAGAGAAATCCAATTTCTAGACTTAGAAGTTGAAGAAATGGCTAGAAATGAAGGGATCCTATATATATGGGGGTGGGTGTACGGTCAACATGGGTGTACGGCCGTACACCCATGTGTACGGCCGTACACTCCCTTGGATGGAGTTTTCGGCTTGATTTCAACGCGAAGAACTTTAGCAACTCAATCCTATACCCAATGCTTGAATGTACTGAGCTTTGAACCCTTAAACAGACTCTAAACAATGCTAAAAGATAGCAGAAACGAGTCTGACACACAGTTGAATTTAATTGCTGGAGTTACAAGGCAAAAATTTTCAGGTTGTCACACAACATTTCCTTGAGCTCCTCCCATGGCATGACATTTGCCACTGGGAGTGTCTTAGCCTCCACATGACCATTCCACCACGAAAGCGCTTGGTTGAAAAACGTGCAAGCTGCAAATTTCACCTTGCATTCTTCAGGACATCTGCAGATCTCAAAGACTGACTCGATCTTTTCCATCCATCGCTTTAAAGTTATCATGCCTCCCGTTCCATTGAACGTTCGTGGTTTGGCATTTGAGAAGTCTTTGTAGGTACAGACCTTTGTAGGACCTTGGTTCATTCCTTGGTTCGAGCTTCCAGTTCCTTGACTGTTACCGCCACCATTGTTCCCAGTTTGAATGTGTGCCAAGGCTACTGTGACCGCAGCCGATACTGCTGCCTGGAATGCAGCAGAGTCTACCTCCGGCGGAGGCGGTGGTGCTGGTGTCGTGTTGTTGTTCCTTAAAACTTTTTAGATACGAGGTTGGTAAGTCTCTAGATTCATTGCCCATCATGATCACTCCCAAACACATGTTGGTCGTATTTTGAATAAATATAGTTGATCAGGCTATGTTTATCCCTAATACGACTACATAACTGTCCGGGTTTAACCACGATGTTCAATTCCTCGAAAGACTTTTATTGTTATTGTAATGATGCACACATGGGTATGTATTTTATTTTTGTTCAGAGTAGTTTAGACCCAATGTATTTATAGTTGCATATCTTGTATGATTAGATATGCCAATTCACTATAACATTGCTCTGATACCAATCTGTCACACCCCCGAACCGAAGAAACGGCGGAAACGTCTGGGGGTTTGGGTGACTTCATCTTGTAATACCATCACAGTGTATATAATTGAATCAATACAACATCATCATCACACACACAATAATACAACCGTCATTGTTTACATCAGTGTTTTGGTTACAAAATTACATTCCCAAAATATAAGTGTACGATGATAGCAAAAATACATCAAAATCCATAAGTTCTTGAAGGCCAACCTGCTTAACGATTTCCTGAGGATACAAGCTATTTTGAAAATGGTCAACATATATAATGTTGGTGAGTTCATAAGCATATTTGTATGAAACGTTTGTATCACTTTGTAAACACCAGAAAATCCGATATTTTCTGTAAAAGAAATAAATGGTTTGAACGCTTTGTATCAAATCTTGTATTAAAGCATGTGTGTTTCTGTTTTGAAAATGTATAAAGAGTGTATTCCAGAATTCCTATGTTTTCTGTTGTAAGTAGAAGGTAATGTATAATTGTGTGTTTTCCCAGAAAATCCGATATTTTCTATTTATAAAAGTGTTGTGGTCTTAAAACCCTAAGACCGTAGAATGGTGTTTGTATAGTATCGCAACTGCATAATTGTTTATGTATTCCGTAAATTTTACAGTGGAGTTAATTTCTATGTGAGTCGTTATAACCATACTTGATATGACTGATCTGCACGTTTTTCAAGCGTCGCTTGTTTAAGGTAAGACGTTTGTCACCCTAGACTGGCCTAGTCTAGCTGTAGCGAACAGCTCAGGTGCGGGGCTGTCAACCCCGTATAGATCTATACACAAATTCTCGCTCTCCCTCCAGGAGACTCTGGTTATAACTATAGGAATTAAGGGTGTACACTAGGTAGGTACGCATGAAAGAACGTCTCGCAAGAACCTTAACTAAATTTATGCGAACAGTGTATGACATTGTTTACCGTTTCAAAATAATGTTTCCGTGTATGTATTTACGTTATAAGGTCCAATATGAAATGGATATACAAGACGTATCAAGCATGTAAATGGGTCACTAAGACCCAATGACATGTGATGAAAGTATAAGGCCCAATAAGCATGTAACTGGATCACTGAGGCCCAATAAACATGTAATGAATATTCCAAGCCCCAATAACCATGTAAAGGGACCACTAAGGCCCAATAAACATGTAAGCTATGTTCTAGGCCCAATAAGCATGTAATTGGACCACTAAGGCCCAATAAACATGTAAGGTATATTCCAGGCCCAATGAAAGTGGAAATGACGTATTTAGTCTGTTTGTTATTACGTTGGTTGTTTAAGCTCAATCGTTTACCAAAATGACATAAAATGCCCACTTTTCGTAATGATCACATTTTTTGCCCATTAAGCCGAAAATTTACAATTTAGGCACATGTTTTGTAAAAATGACACTTTAGGTTCATTAAGACCAAAAGTTTACATTTAAGGGCTTATTTTAAATAAAATAACATTTTTAGCCCACTTTTGTTAGAATTAACATTTTCGGCCTAATTTTGATGAAAATTGACATTTGCGGCCCAAACGTATAGAAATTTAACCTTTTCGGCCCAAGTTAATAAAATTTACATTTTCAGCCCATTTAACCGAAAATTTACATTTTTGGCTCAAATTTGTTTAAAATGAAAATTTAACCCACAAAATTCAAAAGTTTACAAATTTAGCCCATTAAACCGTGAAGGCCCAACTTTAAGCCCATTTTGTGAAAGTTAACACTTTTGGCCCTTTTAAAACCATAAATATCTTTAAGACCCATTTTTATATAAAAATGACTCTTTTGGTCCTTGAAAAACCGTGAATGTCCTAAAGGCTTCACATTTTTGTTTATTTGTCAAAAATGGCCCCATAAATGGTTTCGGATTGTTTTCTAGTGTATCATAACATGTTTTAAACTTTTCATTTTCATAGTAAGTTGCATGTAATGATTTAGTTTGCAAATATCACCAAGTTTTGTTAGCAATTTCGAGTTTCGTGAGTTTTTAGCACATAATCACAACATATAACATGGAAAAACACACATATACATAAATAAACACATAGCAACTTGTATCCTCCCCCAAAAACAATATAAAACCAAAAAAAAGGTATGAACTCACTTTGGGAGATGGATTCGATTTTTGAAGAAGTGAAGAAGGTGTTTTCGGCCTAGCAAGCTCTTTTGATGAGGTCTTCGAATTTATGGAGTTCTAAGAACATGATCACGAAAACATGATGTTCATGAGGGATGTTCTAGCATAATTATAGACTAGATCAACTTGAGTTTAGTTTAACACTTACCAAATGGATGGAAGGCTTCAAGGGATTCCTTTGAACACACACTCTAACTCACGGTTTTTAAGAGAGAATGGAAGGGAGTTCTTTGTTGTTTGAAGTGAAAGAGAAGTAATGGAGGTGGAGGTGAATGTTTCGGCCGAGTTTAAGAAGAATGAGAGGGAAGATTAGCTTGGTTAATACATAAAGGGTTTAGTCATAGATGCATAGGAGGTATTAGCTTGGATTACCTCAAAATAAAAATGAGTTGTCATGTAAATCCCTTGCCCCTCATCTATTTTTTTTTTTACACACACACAAATATATATATATATATATATATATATATATATATATATATATATATACATAACTGAGAATGAGAGGGGGAAAAAGGAGAAAAGAATAAGTGTTGGGTCCATATGGATAATCAATCGAATTTGTGTAGCCCATAATAAATTTTTCGGCCCATTGGGCCCTTTTATGAGTTCACGGCCCAAAAGGGGTAAAAACAATAGGTTTTCGGCCCATTACAATTATTTATGTGGTTTTTGGCCCAATAAGGCCCATGAAAACGAAGTCAGACATTCTAGGCCCATTAAGGCCCATAATGTTATAGTTTAATGAATGTGGGTCCAATTAGGGCCTAAATGAGGTTCCTTGGCCCAAAATAATCCACTTGAGACGTTATTGGCCCATTAGGCCCAATAAATGATTTCTGGCCCAATAATATGTTTGAACCGGGAAATTAGGGTTACAAACCCAAGTTGAGTGAATGTAGTGTATGGAATTAGGTTTTGGGCTTCACGAGTGAGTTTTGATTCGAACAGTTGTTTTTGAATTGAATAACATGTATAGCATAGAGTTACCGGATACACCAAGAGTTGATCATACATAAACAGAATTTCCTAGCCCAATTATGCTAGTTGTGACAAAATGTAACATCCCAAAAATTTGGACCAAAAATTCCATTTTTAAATTAAACAAATATAAAACAGTTTATAGAAAAATCATCAAGTTATTTCATTCCATAAAAACCATAGATCATATGTCTCAAAAGCATGTTATAAGATAGTAACAATGTCATAGTACAAATCCCAAGAATCTCATATGCGGAAAATCATGTGTGTGATGCGCTACTACTGGGTCGACTCCTTTCCCTTCGAGGAAGAAGTACCTGAAACCAAAACTGAAAATCGTAAGCACAAAACTTAGTGAGTTCCCCATCATACCATATACCATACAATAAACATACTGCCAGGCATATCTGGGTGCCCGCCCTACCCTGCTGAGCATATCTGGGTGCTCAACCTACCCTTGTCAGGCATATCGGGGTGCCTGACCTACCCCTTTATCAAACATATATGGGTGCTCGACCTACCCTCCGGTTTATTTCAACCGGCTACGAGGACTATTTCACCCCTACCACTACCACATAAAACATAACATAACATACTATCAGACACATCTGTGTGCCCAACCTACCCTGCAGGTATATCTTAACCGGGTCCGGGGACTAGTCCCCTTCCTATCACTATCACATATATCATATCATACTAGCACCTAAAGCATAATAGATAGTGGCATACCAGATAATTTTTACAAATACAACCATCTCTACTATACTCTTACTAGTGGGTCGGCATTGGTGCCTTCGACCCACTTCTATTGGAAGGTAACTCACATCAATGTCGCATAATAGTCGAATTGTCCTCGGTGATGGGATCAACTCCTCTCAAACTCTTACACATAATAATCTCCTTTAATTATCCTTTCATACTCATACTGTAACACCCCGACTCCCAGGTATATAACTTTAAAGTATTATGTCTATTTCAGAAGATCTACTCGACGAGTTGGTGCCTAGACTCGTCGAGTAGGGACGCGTTTGGCCATGTGGTTTAAGTGAACAACTCGATGAGTCGGTGAACCTGACTCGGCGAGTTGGAGTTGGAATAAGAAACCCTAATCCTTGGGGTTTTGCACCCTATTTAAAGGATCCTTTTGCCCCCTTAGCCTCCTCTTATAGCCCTTGTGAGTCCAGAAACCCTAAATCGCCGTTTTCTCTCCATACTTGTGTGTTTAAGCTTGGAAGGTGGATCTTGGTGAAGAGGAGCTTGAAGATCAGGAAGCTTTGAGCAAGGAACAGTTGGGGATCTGAAGTCTACCCCAGTTTATCATCATTTGAAGGTATCAATTCGTTACCTTGATCTGAAGTTGCAACTTCAGATATAGTCTCATCTTGGTCCTTATAATCATAAAGTTCAGCCTTTAGCATGATAGTGCATTTCCCTTGCCTAGAATCTCTTCTTTAGCTTGATTTGGGTCATTATCACCTTGCATGTGCGTAAAGCTTGCAACTTTACGTAAGAAGCATGCCTTAGGAGCCTAGATTTGCATTCTGGAGCCTTGGAATGGCTAAAAAGCATCTGAATGGAGAAAGGACTAAAGGGACTCGACGAGTTGCATGGTCAACTCGGCGAGTCCGATGGAGATTGTCGTGCAAGGATTTCTGCATGGAATTGGCAAGTCAGCTAGGGTTTTCCCGACTTTTGGGCATGCATGAACTCGACGAGTTGCAGAAAAACTCGACGAGTCGGGTCAACATGGACCGTTGACCTTGACCATTGTCTTGGAATTTGACCAAGGGTTGACCAGTTGATTGTTGGGGTATTTTGGTAAATTGGAAATTTATGGATATGGTGATGTGGTAAATATAGGCGGTGGAGTACGTGGCGGTGATTTGAGAGTTTGAGCTTATCACTTCAGTTCGACAGTTGTGAGGTGAGTTTTCCTCACTATACCCAAGAGTCTAAGGCACCAAGGCCGACCCTTTTGGATTGTTATCCTGATATGTTATATGCCTGAGTATTGTATGATCTAGTTAGATCATTATCCTAGTAGATAAGATGTTATATGTTGCTATGATCCGTTAGATCAGTATCCTGGTAAATAGGTTGTTACTATGTTGTTATGATCTGTTAGATCGGTTTGTCTGTCTATAGACTGTTATGTGATTTAGCTGATATATGTGCACATGTTTGATTAGTGGTTGAGGCTTCTGCTTTGTGCGAGAGCCAATAGACCTGGGCATTCCAACCCGATGGTTGTGGGCCATGAGTATTCCATCCCGAGGATGATTGGACTCGTAGTATGTGGTCATTCCAACATGTTGGTTGTGGGCCTGGGGTATTCCATCCCGAGGATGATTGGACCCATAGTATGTTGGCATTCCAACCGGATGGTTGAGGGCCTGTGGTACTCCAACCCAATGGTTGACTGGACCCATAGTATGTTGTGTGTGATTATATGTGTATAGTTGTGTGTATGGGTATTTTGGGGGAACTCACTAAGCTTCGGGCTTAAAGTTTTAGTTTTGGTTTCAGGTACTTCTGATGATCGCGGGAAGGAAAAGGTGTGATTATACAGCTCCTCACATTTTATGACTTTGTTTCTGGGATACTCTGATATTATACTATTTTGAAAACAAGTTTTTGTAATGATTAAGGAAATGTTTTGAAAAAGTTTAGATTTGGCATGATTTTATGGGTGTCAAAAGTGGTATCAAAGCCTTGGTTTGAGTGAATTGGAGGAACACTCGTGTGAATCCAGTCTCAAATCAAGGAAAGATTTTCAAATGATTTTTAAATGGTTTTCAAAATAAGTAAAGGAGGATGCAGAGTGTACGATCAGCCAGAGCCAGTAAGTAGACCCCAAAATACCATGCAGTTATTTGATTATGTGATATGTTAGAACAGTACTAGGCTAGGGATCTTCAGGAATTGCATGAAAGAATTGCCTGATTGTATGATGCCTGATAGCCTAGGGTTTTACTTATACGAAATTGACATCATTACTATAGTTGCTTAGTGTATGCATCACGGTCGTACATAATTAAGATCTTATAGCCTGAAAATGTTTGGTTTGGCCTTATTTCCAGTTCTTGTTTGATGAAGTCCTTAGGGTAGGATCAGGTATTCGAAAGTCTATAGGGTCCAGCGTTATGTATGACTAGAATACACTAGTGCTGTAGGGTAGGTGGAAGTTTCATGGATGGGTGAGTTGTGTGAGGCCGGTAGGTCAGTTATGACAGTTAGCCTTCCTATAGGAGTGAGGATTAAGCGACCACCATGTATATGTGCATATTGTTAGGGTGTTGTGGTGATACTTGAGACAAATATGGGTAGGTGTGGAAGGTAGTATAAGCCCGTACTACTGAAAGCACAGGACCCATACGCGTAGCAAGGAAGTCACAACCCCCTAGGGTTTAGTTGGGAGTTGGTTCCCTATTATTTGTGCGGATTATCTTATATCTTCCTGGTGTATTTTCAGTATGGTGGTTACGAGGCGTTTTGTGACTGGATCCAGATCGGGATCAAGGCAGGGCGATCAGGAGGCCCCGACAGCGCCCGAGATTATCGGCCAGGGTGGGCCAGTGTTGACAGAGGATCGTGTCAGGGAGATCATCCGCGAGGAGGTGGTCAAGATTGTCCGGGGTCAGATTCCGGAGATGTTTGGGTCTATTAAGACCGCTATGATGGAGTATTTTGATGAAAGATATGCAGCCATTGCTGAGACGGCTGCTGCAGTAGCTATGGCGGCTGTAATAACGGTAGGGGGAGGAGCTGGCCGAGCTTTTCAGTACTGGGACTTCGATAACACGAAGCCCCCGACCTTCGATGGGACTCAGGATTCGATCATAGCCATGAGGTGGCTGTGTGACGTGGAGGGATGTTTCTTCACGTGCTCATGTCCTACTTACCAGAAGGTCAGATTTTCCCTGAACTCGCTGAGGTCTAGGGCAAAGGACTGGTGGAGATTGATGACTGGGTCGTATACGGATGACTAGAGAGCTTTTGTTACTTGGGAGCAGTTCAGAGATATGTTCCGTGCTTGTTATATCCCACGGGTCGAGCGCGAGTGGTGTTCACAGGAGTTCTTGGATCTGAGACAGGGTACGGAGTCGGTGACGGAGATCACCCGCATGTTTACCGAGAAGTAGATGTTTTGCCCGGAGTTTGCTTCTGAGCAGGCTCAAATGACACGTTATCTGAGCATGCTCAAGACGGACATCCGTCAGTTTATTGCCACCCAGCGATGTGATACACTGTTGGAGTTACAGGAGGCCGCCAGGCGGCGTGAGTTGGAGATTGAGTTGCAGTTTAGGGAAGAGCGGCAGGCCCCGACACAGTCGCAACCGGCGTTGAAGCGGGCTAAGACCGCTGATACCAGATCTGGGGACAGCCAGGCCGCACTTGTGGGAAGTGCAGAAAGCCTCATTCGGGGATTTGGCGATCAGGGAGCGAGTGCCACAAATGTGGCAAGAAGGGTCATCTGGCCAGGGATTGCAGGCAGCAGACTTCAGCTCCCGGAGTCAGACTTTGTTACCATTGTGAGCAGGTGGGCCATATGAAGGTCCAGTGTCCCCTACTAGCCGCCAAGCCGGCGCAGGCTCCCGCTCCAGCTACACTGAGGATTACTGACGGGAGGCAGGGTAGGACGAAGCCTCCGTAGGCTCAGGGACGTGCTTTCCAGCTCACAGCATAGGAGGCCAGGGCAGCACCATATGTGGTTGCTGGTATGTTTATATCCCTTATCTTACTGATTATATATGTTTTATGCTCATCTGTTTGTACTAGTGATTAGGTATGCTTTTAGTGAACTCCTTGCCTGCATTGGTTTTATTTGACTCGGGGGCAAGCTGGTCGTTTATATCTTAGGCGTTTAGTAGGGAGTTCAGTGTGTCAGAAGGAGAGCTAGAGTGTCCGTTGCGAGTCTCTATCGCCAACGAACACGGAGTTTCCACTTCTTCAGTTTATCGGGGATGTGTGTTGGAGATCTTCGGGGTGTTTTTCCCGATAGATTTTGTTCCGATCCCCATGGGGGATGTGTGTGTGATCGTGGGTATGGACTGGCTTAGTCGCTTCGGTGCCATGATCGACTGTGAGGGTCAGCGAGTTGTGGTTCGAACCCCAAGTGGGGGAGAACTGATTTTTTACGGCGAGGGTATCAGACTGGGATCAGGGTTTTGTTCAGCTGCTAGGGCTCGGCAGTACATTCAGCATGGGTGTGCGGGTTATCTAGCGTATGTGGTGGATACACGGATCAGAGATCAGGTTTCATTATCAGAGGTTCCGGTGGTCAGGGAGTTTGCTAATGTATTCCCGGAGGAGTTACCCGAAGTGCCTCCGGAGAGGCAGGTCGAGTTTAGGATTGACCTAATGCCCGGTTCGGCCCCTATCGCCAAGGTGGCGTACTGGTTGGCACCACCAGAGATGCAGGAGTTGTCATCACAGCTGCAGGAACTGCTGGGCAAGCAGTTCATTCGTCCGAGGAGTTCCCCGTGGGAAGCGCCGATACTCTTCGTCAGGAAGAAGGATGGTTCACACCGGATGTGCATTGATTATCGGGAGTTGAACAAGTTAATGGTGAAGAACCGTTATCCACTCCGAGGATAGATGATTTATTTGATCAGTTGCAGGGTGCGTCTTGGTTCTCTAGGATAGACCTGAGGTTCGGGTACCATCAGGTCAGGGTTAGGGAGGAGGACATGGAGAAGACCGTGTTCCGGACTCGTTATGGACATTAGGAGTTCGTGGTGATGCCATTTGGGCTCACCAATGTGCCTGCAGTATTAATGGACCTGATGAATCGGGTCTACAGACCGATGCTCGACCGTTCGGTCATCGTATTCATAGACGATATCTTGGTATACTCCAAGACACGAGAGCAGCATGAGGAGCATCTACGGGAGTTATTGGGAGTCTTGAGGCGAGAACGACTATATGCCAAGTTCTCGAAGTGTGAGTTTTGGTTAAGAGAGGTTCAGTTCCTAGGACATCTCGTTAACCAGGAGGGGATTTTGGTCGATCCAGCTAAAATCGAGGCGGTGATGCAGTGAGAGGTTCCAAAATCTCCCTCAGACATCAGGAGTTTTCTGGGATTGGCAGGGTACTACCGGAGATTCATTCAGGATTTCTCCAGGATTGTAGTACCCCTCACTCGTCTGACGAGGAAGGGGGTCGATTTCCGGTGGGGCCCCGAGCAGCAGAGGACGTTTGAAACCCTCCGACAACGTTTATGCGAGGCTCCAGTGTTGACTCTCCCGGAGGGGGTCGAGGATTTTGTAGTGTTCTGTGATGCATCCATCACGGGACTGGGAGCGTTCCTCATGCAAAGAGGATGAGTAATAGCCTATGCATCGCGACACTTGAAGCTGCATAAGACGAGATACCCTACTCATGATCTGGAGCTGGAGGCGGTGGTGTTCGCCCTCAAGATTTGGAGGCATTATCTCTATGGGGTCCGCTGTACCATCTACACGGACCATAAGAGCATGAGACACATCATAGATCAGCCGAACCTGAGCATGAGACAGCGCAGGTGGTTGGATGTAGTCAAGGACTACAACTATGAGATCCTTTACCACCCAGGTAAAGCGAACGTGGTTGCGGAAGCTCTGAGCCGCAAGACAGTTGGGTCTTCCACTCCGTCGATATGTATGAGGATATCAGTGGATTCTCCACTTGTGGACTTGATCAGGGAAGCCCAGACAGAGGGTATGCGTCAGGAGAATTGGAAGCTGGAAAGGATTAGAGGTGAGAACACCCGGTTCGTGCAGGATAGCCGGGGGTTATTGATCTGTTGCGGGCGGGTCTGGGTTCCGATGTCTGGTGGGGTCAGACAGACTATACTGGAGGAGGCTCATAAGTCTCGTTTCTTTATTCACCCGACCGACGTCGATCCGAGTTAGAGTTTCAGGTCGGTGACATGGTACTCCTGAAGGTCTCACCGTGGAAGGGTATGATCTGCTTCAGGAAGAGGGGGAAATTGGGTCCCCGATACATTGGATCATTTCGGATAGTTGCTAGGGTTGGCAGGGTGGCATATAGACTCGAGCTACCAGAGGAGCTTAGTCAGACCAACAATACCTTCCACGTTTCGCAATTGCGGAAGTACGTTCTGGACGAGGAGGCGGTGGTGTCATTAGATGATATTCAGGTCGATGAGCACCTGAACTACGTAGAGAGGTCAGTGGCCATTCTGGAAAGGAAGGTGAAGGTTCTGCGAAACAAGGAAATGCCTTTGGTAAAGGTATAATGTGAGCACATGAGGGGATCTGAGTGGACTTGGGAGCCAGAGGCTGAGATGTGGGAGCATTATCCGGAGTTGATTGTCGCAGCCGACTTCGGGGACGAAGTCTAGTTCAAGTGGGGGAGAGTTGTAACACCCCGACTCCCAGGTATATAACTTTAAAGTTTTATGTCTATTTCAGAAGATCTACTCGACGAGTTGGTGCCTAGACTCGTCGAGTAGGGACGCGTTTGGCCACGTGGTTTAAGTGAACAACTCGATGAGTCGGTGAACCTGACTCGGCGAGTTGGAGTTGGAATAAGAAACCCTAATCCTTGGGGTTTTGCACCCTATTTAAGGGATCCTTTGCCCCCTTAGCCTCCCCTTACAGCCCTTGTGAGTCCAGAAACCCTAAATCATTGTTTTCTCTCCATACTTGTGTGTTTAAGCTTGGAAGGTGGATCTTGGTGAAGAGGAGCTTGAAGATCAGGAAGCTTTGAGCAAGGAACAATTGGGGATCTGAAGTCTACCCCAGTTTATCATCATTTGAAGGTATCACGTCGTTACCTTGATCTCCTTCTAGCTAGATCCTTCTATATTTGAGTTTTGAAGCCATTTTAGCATGTTGGCATTTCATTTCGGGTGATGAACCAAGATCTGAAGTTGCAACTTCAGATCTAGGCTCATCTTGGTCCTTATAATCATAAAGTTCAACCTTTAGCATGATAGTGCATTTCCCTTGCCTAGAATCTCTTCTTTAGCTTGATTTGGGTCATTATCACCTTGCATGTGCGTAAAGTTTGCAACTTTACGTAAGAAGTATGCCTTAGGAGCCTAGATCTAAATTCTGGAGCCTTGGAATGGCTAAAAAGCATTTGAATGGAGAAAGGACTAAAGGGACTCGACGAGTTGCATGGTCAACTCGACGAGTCCAATGGAGATTGTCGTGCAAGGATTTCTGCATGGACTCGGCGAGTCAGTAGGCTGATTCGGCGAGTCAGCTAGGGTTTTCCCGACTTTTGGGCATGCATGAACTCGGCGAGTTGCAGAAAAACTCGAGGAGTCGGGTCAACATGGACCGTTACCTTGAACATTGACTTGGACTTTGACCAA
Organism: Lactuca virosa; assembly: GCF_052849685.1. Taxonomy (NCBI): domain Eukaryota; kingdom Viridiplantae; phylum Streptophyta; class Magnoliopsida; order Asterales; family Asteraceae; genus Lactuca; species Lactuca virosa. The sequence continues at coordinate 260,638,089 of NC_136434.1, forward strand.
GGGTTGACCAGTTGACTGTTGGGGTATTTTGGTAAATTGGAAATTTATGGATATGGTCCTGTGGTAAATATAGGCGGTGGAGTACGTGGCGGTGATTTGAGAGTTTGAGCTTATCACTTCAGTTCGACAGTTGTGAGGTGAGTTTTCCTCACTATACCCAAGGGTCTAAGGCACCAAGGCCGGCCCTTTTGGATTGTTATCCTGATATGTTATATGCTTGAGTATTGTATGATTTGTTAGATCAGTATCCTGGTAGATAGGATGTTATATGTTGCTATGATCCGTTAGATCAGTATCCAGGTAGATAGGTTGTTACTATGTTGTTATGATCTGTTAGATCGGTTTGTCTGTCTATAGACTGTTATGTGATTTACTGATATATGTGCACATGTTTAATTAGTGGTTGAGGCTTCTGCTTTGTGCGAGAGCCAATAGACCTGGGCATTCCAACCCGATGGTTGTGGGCCGTGAGTATTCCATCCCGAGGATGATTGGACTCGTAGTATGTGGGCATTTCAACCTGTTAGTTGTGGGCCTGGGGTATTCCATCCCGAGGATGATTGGACCCATAGTAGGTTGAAATTCCAACCGGATGGTTAAGGGTATGGGGTATTCCAACCCGATGGTTGACTGGACCCATAGTATGTTGTTTGTGATTATATATGTATTGTTGTGTGTATGGGTATTTTGGGGGAACTCACTAATCTCAGGAAATCACTTGGAAACCTCTCTTCTTCCATATTAATCTCAGGAAATCACTCAAGGTGAGTTCATACCCCTACATTTTCATGTTTTCTTCAAGTTTTAGGGGGGGGGGGGGGAATACAAGTTAACACACCTTAATATAACTCAAACTCATACATCAGATTTTCACAGAAAAGTTATGTCCTATTCACGGACTGTTTTGACCATCTTAAACTTAATATCTTTCAAAACTGTTTCATATGCGAGTAATTCAGGTTTATACCTTTCTAATGACTACTTTCACATCACCATACGATTTTTCTACAATTTATGGTGATTTTTACAAAACTACCTATAATTTCAGAAACGAATTCGGACTAGTCTGTGAATATGAACATTTTCACACAAGTTAGAGACTTCTAAAAATCATAATAAAAATTATGAATAAACTAGACACATATTCTAAACTCTCAGAGTTTACGGATTCAGTTTGCGGTCCGAACTTTTCCTTGCAATGATGTGGTGTAGACCTGCATCATGCACAAAATTTTCTCTAAAACTAAATATACTAGAATCATACAAATGAAATGGGCATGCGTATTATTTCAATGGGAGCAATACTACCAAAAATTCATAAGTTTATTATATATAGACTCTCATTATGAATTGTTTTCAGAACACCATAAAAATTGGAACACGATACACTCAGAACAAAGATAAACTTAGTTAGATAGCTCACGATTTCTAAACCCTTATTCAAGACTCATTATCATCTCAAATTTTTAAACCTCATGGTTGAAAGGTGCCTTTTTCGTAGGTCTAGAGGGTGCGATCATACCAGCACTAATGCACCAGATCCCATCAGAACTCCTCAGCTAAGTGTGTCTGGGCAAACTTAATCCTAGGATGGGTAAAACTTAACGCCCGTACAAAACCTACTTCTACCCACTACCATAACTCCGTCTCAGGAACGTTAGCAGAAACATCGAGAATAGTTCAGTAAAGTGCGAAATTTATATATGTGTATATAAATGGTAAGGATATAACTAGAGATAATCATCCCCACTCACGAAATAGTTTCTCCCCATGCAACAGGGTTATGTCTTCACAAGAAGGTAACCAGCCAACAAGCAAGGCAGCAATCCTGCAGATAGACTCTGCTACTTTTCAAGCTGCGGTCACGGCAGCCGTAACAGCCGTCATGGTGCAACTCAATGCTAACAACGCCAGCAGAGGTGAAGGCGGTATCGGCAATACTAACCGCAGTAACAATCAAGAACACCATCGGGTGTCTACCAACGAAGACGCCTCAGACCACAAACCTAAGAGCAAGAAACGAGAGTTTTGGGACAAAAAGAAGCGCAAACTATCTCAAAAATGCGCTAAAAGACAACAATCTGTGGCTGCCTATACAATTGCAACAGTAGTCACGACACATGCCTCGACATTAGCCACAACGTCTGCCACTCAAGCATCGGCCAGACGATATATGGAAACACTTCCAAAGTGTAACAAGTGTAGCTACCATAACAATGGGGTTTGTCGAGTGTTTCACTGTAAAAACTGCAACAAGAGCGGACATACTTCCCGCTCCTGCAGGACCCAGACTCATCACGTCGCATCAATCACCAATACCGGTGTAAGTCTAGTATGCCACCTATGCGGTGAAACGGGACACTTCAAGAGAGACTGTCCAACTGAGAGGAATGACGGGGGAGCAGGAGGAGTGTGTCAACCGAACCAGTAGGAGCAAAAAGGAACCTAATTAGGACTTTTTGGAATGTTTCCAAAAACAAGAACGTTTAAGTACCATATGTTTGTAATGTATGTGGTATGTTTGCTAAGATTTTTGTCTTTCAAAAAGCAGTTAAAATACACTCTCGTCCAATCGAATCAAAGCACTTATTTCCATCAAACGATCTTAGAGAGACCTGTTAGGGATCATAATATGAAGTATCATCGCTAGTTAACAAAACACTCTTACTATCAGTACTAGTTGCAGCAATGTGAATCATCTGCAGTAATAATAACACCGACCAACACAGAACGTACTAACCAGAAGCACAAGATGCTCTATCTCCCTAACAAATGTTTCGTGCGAATACAACTTAACTCAAGTTTTACTAAAAAGATCTGTTGTCGTCATTCGGTTTGGATTGGTTTAATCCTTACCTTCCCAATTGAATGTGCTACGAAAAGACCCTTCACTTAACCCGCAGAATATCGAAACCCTCGTCTCTCATAATCACAAATCCGACACGGACCTCCGGGTCATCACTCGCTACGAAACCCCGAAGCACTCACCAGAGGAGCATTATACCATCCGAAACCTCTCCAAAGTATTCCCAGAAGACCCTTCGGGAATATCACGCATGCAGCAGATAAAGTTCAAGCACATAGGCTTGGGACGAATGCGGTTAACTTATCACTACTATGTGTATACGCGAGAATGGTATATAATTCTTAATTATATACGACCTATATGCACGAGTTAATGGTAAATGAACCAGGTACGAGTCCTACCATGAACTTCGGGACAAGGCTACCTAGGAGTGCGAGTGGACGTTCTACCATCCGAATAAGTCTAGTCGCGTAAACCGAACCCATATTCTCCCTATCGATCTAATCGACAAACGAGAAACACTAAAGCAGGCCCTATGCAGCGCTCTGAGGAGAAGTTATTACTTATGCCTCAATACGGCTAAAGACGTACAGGGTAGGCTAGGTCTCGCATGACCTCGAACTAGGAGCAGTAGTACTCGCCATAGAGATCTGGAGGTACTATCTCTACAACACGAAATGTACAACCTTCACCGATCATAAGAACCTAGAAGGCAAGAGTGGCAGGGCACGTTATCCCATGAACCGGATCTGGGCACCGAAGTTGATGGATTCAGAGACGTCGTCACGAACGAAGCACACAAAAACTTGCTACCCCATTCATCCAGGCTCAGACAAGATGTATCTGGACCTCAAAAAGTGATATCGGTGGCCAAATAGGAAAGCTGACATCGCTACATATGTGGACGAGTATCTGACCTGTGCCAAGGTCAGGGTAGAATCACGGAAGCCTTCGAGTTTCCTACAACAACCAATGATACCCGAAAGGAAGTGGAAGCGGATAACCATGGATTTCATAACCTAGTTACCACGCACTTCCTACCAATCAAAGAAACCGACAAGATGGAGAAATTGACTAGATCATACATCAAAGAGATTGTACGACTTCATGATGTGTCAATGTCCATTACCTCCGATAAAGACAGTAGATTCATTTCGCAAATTTGGCAATCACTCCAAAAGTCTCTGGAAACTAGGCCGGAAATGAGTACGGCCTACCACCTACAAACCGACAGGCAGAGCAAAAGGAACGGTTCAAACCTGAGAAGAAATGCTAAGAGCTTGTGTGATTGACTTGGGTAAAGCTTGGGATGCCCATTTACCACTTGTCGAATTCTCGTACAATAACAGTTATCACACTAGCATCAAGGTCGCTCCATTCGAAGCTCTCTATAGCCGCAAGTGCAGATCACCGCTGCACTGGGCTGAAAGGGGAGGTACACAACTAGCAAAGGGGCGAGTCCCTAACAGCACCCTCATTGGCCCTGAAAAGGACTACAAAAAAGATCGTACAAATGCGAGAAAGACTGAAAGCATCTCGAGAGCGACAAAAGAGCTGCACAGATAAGCGATGCAAACCCTCGGGATTATGGTCTGGTGACCGAGTTCTACTAAAGGTCCCACCATTGAAAGGAATGATATGTTTCGGTAAACGTGGGAAACTAAATCCAAAGTACACCGGGCTATTCGAAATCCTTGCCAGGATTGGCCCAGTGACATCCAAACTTCGACTACCACGAGAGCTTATTAATGTGCATCCGACCTTCCACGTGTTTTAATTAAAGAAGTGCTTCTCCGACGAGACTCTTGTTATTCCTCTTGTCGAGATTGAAATCAACGAGAGTCTCCACTTCGTGGAAGAACCGGTAGAAATCGTAGATCGAGAGATCAAAAGAACAAAACAAAGACGCATCCCTAGTGTGAAGGTCCGTTAAATCGTTAAACAAGGACCTGAGTCCACCCGGAAACACGAAAACCAAATGAAACAAAGATACCCACATCTTTTCCCCAACTCTTGAAGTCCCAGGCAAAGTGCTAATTTCGGGACGAAATTCCTTCTAACGGGGGGATGATGTGACAACCGTCACCTTCTGGTCAAGTCAAAGTCAAAGAAAGTCAACAAGTCAAACCAGCCAACTCAATTAACCCTTGTATATTAAGGTTTACATCGTGTTTACTATTGTACAACACACTATCTTAATGCAAAGTATCACTTTGAGTCTTCACGTGTTCAGAAAATCTAAACCCTAATCAGGGTAAGTGATGGAACTACTCGATAAAACATTAATACATACCCTTCGAGGGCGTATAACACTCATAACGAAACTTTGTGGGGTTTACAAACTTTGCATTTCGAAGTTGAACACTCACAAAGGTCACAAACAAAGTCTCTCTCAATCTCTCTCGCTCTATCTCTCAAATCTCTCTCAAATCTCTCCCAAATCTCTCTCATAACCTCCCTCAACTTTTTATAATCACTCGGGGGATCCCGACCCTTAACTTAGTCAAAAACCGCTCGAAACGGGAAGATTTCTCGAAAAACAGCTATGTAGGGTCGAAATCACTCTTAGAACCGAAGCCTCTCTATAAGGACCGAAACCTACTATAAAGACCGAAATTAGCTAATTAGGATCGAAGCCCAGGGTCCCCATAGAAACCGAACCCTAAGAAGCGAAATGAGTAAGAGCCGAAGCCGAAGTCTCTAAGGAACCGAAACAACACTAAGAACCGAACCTCCTTCAGAACCAAACTCACCCTTCGGTTCGGATCAAGCCTTCGGACCGAAGCTCCGCCTACCTTCACCTGCTACCTTCGCTTCACTTCCCTTCCATTCTCGCTTGCAATGCTACTCGGACCGAACCCTCCCTCTCGGTTCTTAGAGACCAAACCTCGCAGGTTCGCCTCTAGATCCCGGTTTTCGAGTACTTTCGCGTTTTAAGCCCGTTTTTCATAATTTTGATGGGGGTTTTTCACCCAAACCCATATTTTAATATATTAAACTCCATAGACCCATAATTTAATCATATCTTTGAGGGAAAATCATATCTTTGGACAATATCTTGTACAAGACATGGCTTTGGAGTGTTGACTTCGCCAAGAATCTATGACACCAACCACCCACCCACTCCATGACCACTCCATGTCACTATTCCCACCTTGCTCTAGTCAATTCGAGATCTTCCCATACCTCCATCAAATATCTTCCATCAGTCCACTCTCTAATCCCTCACTCTTCCATCTATAAAACCCCACTCTCCTCCTCCCAAGATACACTTTTACTTCCTCTTATATTCTCTATAGAAACTCGAGTTCCTCCAGGAGACCCAAGTCCTTCCCCTGTTGCTGGTAAGTTTTCCTTCCTACACACAAACATTCTACACAACTTTACCAAAATCATAGAATTCTTACACAAATATCGACATATTTGTTCTTAGATCTTCAAATCTTCAAGCACCTCCAAAGTGTTCTTGACTTGGAAACCTCTCTTCTTACACATTCATCTCAGGAAATCACTTAAGGTGAGTTCATACCCCTACATTTTAATGTTTTCTTCAAGTTTTAGGGGGGGGGGGAATACAAGTTAACACACCTTAATATAACTCAAACTCATACATCAGCTTTTCACAGAAAAGTTGAGTCCTATTCACAGACTGTTTTGACCATCTTAAACTTAATATCTTTCAAAACTGTTTCATATGCGAGTAATTCAGGTTTATACCTTTCTAATGACTACTTGCACATCACCATACGATTTTTCTACAATTATGGTGATTTTTACAAAACTGCCTATCATTTCAGAAACGAATTCGGACCAGTCTGTGAATATGAACATTTTCACACAAGTTAGAGACTTCTAAAAATCATAATAAAAATTATGAATAAACTAGACACATTTTCTAAACTCTCAGAGTTTACGGATTCAGTTTTCAGCTTCGTATGATTTTTCTAAAACAGTGCATAAAAGTTAAAAACTAGTTAACAAGTTACAACTTTCATAACACTTTGTAACATGTTGAGCAAAGTGTTTATCTTTGATGACTTCATATTTTACATGTGTTTTCTGTCAAGTTACAATTAAATAACAGAAATTACTCACTGAATTGTAAGAGTCCTTTATCATTACAAATATACAAGGTGAAACATAAGAATTATAGTTATACTTTGCTAAACATACTACTTGCACAGAAAAAGATTTTACACTCAATACGAACAGGTTTTTCATATACTACATGATAAACTAAAATAGGAATAGTTTATGGATTTAACATCACGAATTTATTACATAAAGGGAGATTTCACTTCTACCACGGAAAAGGTTTAACATTCAAACTATACGTAAACTCGTTAACGTAAGTTGTGAGACAATTCTTCAATTGTACTCTTAGAGTATGGGTTTAAATTCCTACAAGTTATAACCAGAGTCTCTTGTAGGGAGAGCGTGATAATGTGTATAGATCTATATTCGGATTGACACCCCACACCTCGCTGCTAGCTACAGCAGGACCTGTAGGTCTACGAGTGACAACAGTCATAGGATCTTGACATATGAAAAACGTTGTAGCAGGTTAATTCTAGTTATAGTATGGTTATAACGACTCACCTAGGGAGTTAACAATATTTCAAGTTTACGGGAAAATGCTACTTAGCAAAAGGGGTTTTACCTATCTAAAACTACAAACACGTTATAAGTACAAAATACACACATACTCTCGGTCTTGGGATTTAAGACTACATGACATTTTATAAGGAAAATATTGGATTTTTTTGGATACACATTACAATTTCAAACATGTTATAAGTACAAAACACACACATACTCTCGGTCTTGGGATTTAAGACTACATGACTTTTTATAAGGAAAATAATGGATTTTTCTTGAAGCATACATTACCATTTCAAACAGAGGTTTTCAAACTCTACATCCAAAAGCTTATGAATTCACCAACTTAATTGTTGACACTTTTTCAAACTACTTGTCTTCTCAGGAAATCAGTAAAACAGGTAAACCGCAACTTTTGAGGATGGGACGCTAAGGCGTCAAACAGTTCATTTTGTCATCATAGTGTAAATGATTTTGTAATATTTAAACTCATACTTTGGTGTAACTTTTTCATTTATGTTATGATGGTTGTATTTACTTTGACAACTATTATACTCGTTGTTGTGATACTATACATGAAGGCCACCACCCCCGGACATTTCCGCCATCCTTGGTTTGGGGGTGTGACATCGGGGGCGGAGGACGTCATGTTTAGTATCACAACACATGCATCATAGTAATCAAAGTAACAAACAACCATTGTATTAATATGAAAGTGTTTACAAAGTATATGCTTCACAAAAGTTAGACTCCAAAAGTAAATAACAAAACAAGACATGAAGCTACTATGCTCCATATTCTGAATCCCAACGCGCATAGCTGTCTACTAGTTTCCTGAGAATACAAGTTATTTTGAAAGAGTAGATCAACATCTAAGCTGGTGAGTTCATAAGTATTTAGGTGATGAAAAGTAAGTTGTAAGTTCCTTTTTGAAAAGTTCGCATGTTCCTCCAGAAAATCCTATATTTTCTGATATGATGAATAAAAGTAAAAATGACTCTACAATTCCTTCTATGAGTACTAAATGGATACAAGTTATATACAATTTAGAGTAAACAGACAATCGATTGTGTGAATCTGCCCTAAGCCCACAACCAAACAAGGAACAGGGAATGAGGCGGAAGTCACACTTCCCATTGTTTGTTAGATCCTCACTGTATATAACCCTGGTGTATTTATTTGGTACTTACGGAGTTAACTGTAACAGTTCTTTATATTTGATGAAAACATTCTTTAAGAAAATCATATATTTTCTTTAGTAAAAATGGTAACCATAATAGTTCCTTCTATAATCACTTAGTTTATATAAGCTAGATATAATATAATATCGAACGGATAGTTAAATGGGTGAATTTGCCCTAAGCCCACAACCAAACAAGGAACAGGAAGTAAGGAGGAAAGCATACATCCAACTGCCTATCAGATATTAATTATATATAACCCTGATGTGCAAACTAAGGTATTATAGAATTAACCACTAAAGGTCCTTTAAGTTATACTTGTTTAATAGAATGAATTAAACCCTTTTACTGATAAGTTTCTAGTTTAGCCTACTAAATGTTCTATCTGGAAAGTATGTTTTTGTACTAGGAAACAGTGTATTGAATTGTATACTATGAACTGACCCATACCTGGTACTCCTTATGATTACTTGGTGTATACGGAATATATATATATATAGCTAAGATAGAATAGATAGTAGACTGGGTTCATCTGCTCTAAGCCCACAACCAAACAAGGAACAGGAGATGAAGCGGAAAGCACGCATTCTACTGTCTACCATACCTGATTTATATATATCCCTGATGTATCTACCGAGGAATCATAAAGTTAGCATTATAGGCCCCATTCTATCTAAGTGTACTAAGACTCGACTGTTCTGTTTGTATTTTGTAATGATGTAAGTTTTCCCAAGTTTAAGACTATCTTTACTAGAAAATAGTTTGCATTACCATTTATGTGAGAAGATCACTATATGAATGTAATGGGAAAATGAAAGTATTCAGTAATGTTGTATAAAGTAATTACTGAAGCACTAACTACCTTAAAATCAGTTTGTTAATTAAGGTTAAGATGTGATGTGGTTATAACCATACTGATCGACAAGTGTTAAACACGATGACTTGCTGGCGTCGAAACTGATGTGACATTTGTCACTCCTTGGCCTGCCGGCCAAACTATAGCGAACAGTTGGGATGCGGGCTTGTCAATCCCGTATAGATCTATACACACAATGTCCGTTCTCCCTCCAGGAGACTCTGGTTACAAAATGCGACCTAACAAGTATATTGCTAAGTCGTGAAGTAGTCTCACATAAATGTTATCTTGTTCTTGTTATCGTATGTTCCTTTCTGTTATTGTTATCATATGTTCCTTTCTGTTCTTGTTATTGTATGTTCTGAACCCCTAAAATATACCTATTATAGTTTACTAGTAAGTTTGTTTTGAACTGTCTCTGATTTGTAGAAAAGACTCGATTATCTACTGAGTTATGATTGTACTTTAAAACAGAGTTTTATAAAAAAACTAAGTAACATAACTTTAAAAGAGTTTTTGAAATGATTTGATCACTTATAAAAGCATAAGAAATCATTTAATGTGATGGTTATCACAAATAACATTTACACAATTATCATTGTGTTCAACTTGTATTCCCCCCCTTAAAAGCATTTAAAACATTTAAAAGATTGATTATAGGGGTATGAACTCACCTTATGTGGGTGATTCAACTGAAGGTTCGTGTAAGGATGAGAAGTTCCACGAATGAATTCTCGAGACACAAACGAGTCCTAAATGACATATAATGGCATATATAGGCATGTAATTAGTGTTTAAAACAACTAATATGCAAGGAAACAACCTTAGGGACTAGGAAACACTTGGAATGAAGTGTTACAATCACATGTGATTCTATGAAAGGAGTTCACGGCCCAAGCATGATCATATGAAGGGTTTACGGCCAAGGAAGGATGGTTCACGGTCCTATCAAGCATCTTTGAAGGGTTCACGGTCACATGAAGGGTTCACGGCCGTGAACTCTTGAATATCTTGAATTTGGTGCTTGTTTCATGAGTGGAAATCAAGTGTTTCTAGGTATGAACAAGTAGATGAATGAGCTACTTACGATTTGGAAGCCTCAAAGGTGTTCACGGCCACCAAGAACAAGTGTGTGTTCTTGGTGTTCTTGGTGAAAGATGATGATCTTGAAGATCTTGAAGGAAAAGTGATGAATCAATATGGAATCAAAGGGGTTTCTAAGTATACACAAGTAAAGGGATGAGATACTTACGATTTTGAGGTGAAAAGAGAGCCCTTGGTTGGATGATACTTGAGAGAGAATAGGGTGATTGCGGCCAAGAGAAGAAGAAGTGAAGAAAAGTGGCAAGAATTCATCCATATAAGAGGGGTTCACGGCCTAACAAGGGTTCACGGCCGTGAACATGGACCTTGGCCGTGAACCTCACTTGTTCGGGTTTTATGGCTCAAATGTTGTTCTAGGCTATTGGTTCTTACTTGGTTCACTTCCTAACACCCAATCCTTGAGTGTACTAGGCTTAGAACTCATAAAATGACCCTTAACAAAGCTAAAAGGTAATAGAAATAAGCCTGACTTTTGGTTGATTGGATTGATTTACAAGATAGAAATTTATGGGTTGTCACAGAAGGCAAATGCATGATTGTACAACTCCTCACATTTTATGACTTTGTTTCTGGGATACTCTGATATTATACTATTTTGAAAACAAGTTTTTGTAATGATTAAGGGTTTTAAAATGTTTTGAAAAAGTTTAAATTTGGCATGATTTTATTGGTGTCACACATACCCCTTTAAGGGTCAACTCTGGTCAATGGTTAAAGTCAAAGTCAAAGTCAACATCCTGGTTGGCTTAACTCGTCGAGTTGGTCCATCAACTCGTTGAGTCCCATAATCCATAAAACCCTGAAATCTCGATCCTACTCGTCGAGTTCTTTCACGAACTCGTCGAGCTCCATGATTCATAAAACTCTGGAACCTCGATCCTACTCGTCGATTTCTTTCACGAACTCGTCGAGTTCTTCCCTATAACATAGTCGGGACCTTTTACTCACAACTCGCCGAGTTCCTCCTTGGACTCGTCGAGTTCTCCTACATACAGAGTCGGGAAATGTTGCTCATAACTCGTCGAGTTCCTCCTTGAACTCGTCGAGTTCTTCAATCTTCAAGCCCAAAACATGTCCAACTCGTCGAGTCATCTCCTAGACTCAACGAGTTTACTGAGTAACAGGAAAGGTTGGGGGAACCACGAATCAACTCGCCGAGTCGTATGAACAACTCGTCGAGTCCCCTATAGTCTAAATCCATATAGTCGTTTTTAGTCAGGCTTAATGCATTCAAAACACAAATCTGGTTCCCTAGGGTCGATATATCATGTAAAGTTTCTAACTTTACGTGCATGCATGGTTTATTTAGCTCAAAAGCCCTAAAAAGTGGTTCATATGATGCATGGGACTCCCATGGCCATAAAGTTGGCACCTTTATGCCATGGGGTCCCTCAAAGACTCTGGATCTGAAGTTATTACCCCAAAACATGCTCGCATCCATGAATGGTTCCATAATATGCTCCATATGTCCCTAAACTACCCCTTGAAGAGATCTAGTAAACAAATAGACAAGGTATAGACTTTATACCTCAAATGAACCGGAAATGAAGTTCTTCTTCTGGATCCAAATCTCATTCCTTCAACCAAACACTTCTAGCTTCCACTACTTCAAGAAAATACCAAATAATCACTCATTTTTCACTCACACTCACTCACAAAGCTCAAGATCACGGATTAGGGTTTGCTGGACTATGGGAGGCGATGAGGGAGGCCACAATGGGGTGTTAAGGTCTTTAAATAGTATGCAAACCCTGAAAAATAGGGTTTCACTCTGGCAGCCCTACTCGTCGAGTTGAGGCTTCTCGACTCGTCTAGTAGACTTCAAGTCCCGCGTCCAAAAATCCCATTCTTACTCGACGAGTTTGGGGTCTCCAACTCGCCGAGTCCCTTTGCAAAAATGAATAAGTCTTTATTAAAATACATACTAGGACCCGAGCGTTACATAAAAACCATATTTCAAGCATTAAAGGGTTGTTTCTTATCGAGCAGGGTGAGGTTGGATAATGACAACATAAGTAAGGTTAAAAAGCAATAATAAGCAAGGTCAGAGGAGGGCATATGTAGATGTTGAGGTGTGTGTTGGTTATGATAAAGAAGAAGGTGGTTATCACATGAGAGGGAAGAATGTGTAATGAAGGAAAAGGGCAGCATATTTTTATTCATTTTGTGACCCCATTGTCTACCCAATTTAGAGGTTTGTTTATCCATTTACAAGCAATTAAGGATGAACCAAACGCTCTGAATTTGACTGATTCAGGGCCAACCTCTTAATGGAAACAAATAGGCATATCAATCAGATCCTTAAATGTTGGAAAATATGTTTGTGATAACATAAATGTTGATTATTATGGTACTCCTAAATTCATATGTAACTCTTGCAAAAAAGTCTAACCATACACGTTAATGTCGGTTTTAGGAACATGCAAAATGTATTCTCTATAATATTTGGTTAGTAGTTCACATTGATTTAACAAAAACTCAATTATTATGTAATGATAATTCTACATGGTTGATGTATGTAAGGCCATTTTAAAAGATCATTTCTTTTCCTTTTGCAAAATAATTTCCATCTACTGTTGTTCAATATGTCAATTTTGAAAAATTAACTCATTTAGTGTTCTAAATTTGGAAAGACATTGATCCATTATCAGAGTACCCTTTTAAACCACCAAGTTCAAAATATGACAACAACAAACATGCATGATAAAATTCTCTATTTAAAGCTTGATTCACTTGATTCATAGTGTTACTACTACTACTAGTATTGTCGAGTGTAACAAAATGTATTTTATTTATATAATAAATTAACATACCATAGATTTGTTCACCCCGGGTGGGTAAGGAAAGTTTCAAAAGCAAGAATGCATTTTTGTATTAACTATGTTTTTGGATTGATCCAATGTATCACAGTACAGATAAATTATAAAGTGGTACCATATGAAACGACTCAATCATCGAGAGATCTGATAAATAACTTCTTTAAATCCCAAAGAAGTTTTTGATTTTTTTTCATTTACTCATGTTTTAGGGTCATGCAACTTACGTGACAAAAACCTGATTGTAAAGCTTTATTGAAGAATCTAATAAATCTCGACCAACAATATTAAGTAAATGGAAGATTTTTTGTAAGAACTCTTACATGCATAATTGGCACACTATATCATTATCTTAATGCCAAATTTATCCATAATTTCCTACTTATGTTTGCACTGTGTAACCTAATAATTTCAAAATAAACTACGTTACTGTTAATGAAACTAAACCTATGTTATTACTTAAGCTTAACTTACATTTAATCACTTTAATAGTTTAGGTTAATTTATAATTAATCAATTGCATTACTTTAAATCACTTATTAATTCCAATATAATATATTTAACTATCAAGGAAAAATCGGTCATGAGATAAGATTCTTTTAGTATATAATCTTTCATATTGTCAAACAATCATGACGATCATGGTTATTCAAAACACCACTCACCTTATTATATCTACTATTATTACAATTGTAATTAGTAATTAAATTATGTAATGCGAATGACTGATTATAAGTAAGTAACTAATAATTATACTAAAATAATAATAAAATAAACACTATATTTATAAATTAAATTAAACTACTTATAAATTAAACTAAAGTAATTAAACATAACAAATTATAAATTAACCAATAAGTAAACTTTTAAAGCAATAATAATAAATACGAAAACTTACATTATGTCTTCCTAGTGTATTATCATGTCTTCCTAATGTATTATTCGAGATGTCAACAACTTGACTACACCAATTGCTTTTACCAAAGAACATATTTGATATCGGAGGTGTGTAAAATTATTCCAAATCGGTGGAATACAATTTGATTTGCTACCTTTCTTATATGGTAGGCTCAGATCAAATGATACGAGAACTACTTTCTAGGATCCACGACATTATCTGATTGTTTAGTATTGAAACTTGAAGCTTTGTAAGCTAGACAATTGTCGATATCAAAAATGAAATAATTGTAGCCACGTTGCCACTACATGAGACACATAGTGACATACATAATACACTAATTCTTATACAGTTACAACATCAATCTGTTAATGCATTCTATGAGACCCTTATTCTAATCGTCAAACTTAGAAATTCCTTTTAACCGGATTCCAAAAAACTTATACAAGAAAGAATAAAACTTAGAAATTCCTTTTAATGGGCTTCCAAAAAACTTATACAAGAAAGAAAAGAAATCATAAAGATGAAAATAAAGCTATTAAAATGAATAAACTGAGTATATATAAAAGCCTAGAAAAAAAAGAAGGAAAAGAGAAGTCATGTATTAGGTCGTCAATGACAACTCTTCGAAAGCCATGTACAATTATCTTGTAGAGGAGTGGAGGGAAGTCAATTGGGAGGGGGATGGAAGTCTGAACTCGCAATCGATGATCATTGAACGGAAGTCTAAAGTCATCAATGACAACTATTATGGACGTTGATTTGTCATATACTTAAAAAGGAAAGAACTAGACGTTGAGTGCTTTTCCAATTAAGTTTAAACCAAAGCAAAGCCATTTGGCTTGGGCTAAAAGAATATAAAGAATATGATTTTATTCGATGAGTTGACCCAAAGTCTTTTTTTAATGAAACAAACCAAAACCCTTTGGTCCAAATTACGGTGCTACAACCGCGACACTGGTATCAAAATTGTAGCGACAAATGTTATTAGTGCTATTTGTGGGACTGCTAAAACAAACGCTATTTGTTAGGAGACCACTAACCACAATACCACCGTTATAACGACGTATTTAATGTATAGTTTTTAAGAAAAGTATTGAATTATTGTGAAATTTTAAAAGAGAAATTAAGTTTGGGATCAGAATAATGGTTACGGATAAATGAGTATTTATGAGTGAGTTTTTAGGAGAAAAAATGCATTTAAGTTGATTTATCTATTGGGCACCGGTTAAAACTGATCTGCCACCGAGGAAAATCCGATTGGATCGTCATTAGGACCAATTTGAGACCTTACCCAATCTGACTCGAGTCTCGAGACCAATCCAAAAGTGATAGTTTGAAAAGTACAAGCTGAACCACACCGTCAGACCAATTTGTGACTTCCCGATCAATTTCTGGTTAGGACCAATCTAGTCCCTATGCAATTTTTGAGATTGGTTCAGGTTAAAACTTAATATGAAGGTCTAGTTGAATATGGAGGTGCACAAACTGTTTTTTTTTCAAACCGGTTCAGTTCAGGTCAATAAAGTCAACACCGGTTCAAGCCTAAACCAGTTCGGTTTAGAATCGGTTCCTTCATAAAAATAGTTGAACATATCTAAACCGGTTACATCGGTTCTAAACCGGTTCACCATTACTACACCGTTTTCAATGTCTAAAATCTCGAATGGATGCAAACTGGAGGTTCGGTTCATAGTGGACCGGTTCGGATCGTGAACCGGTCTTTTTGTGCACCTCTAGTTGAATATATATCGATATTGGGCCCATCGTTCCTAAGACATAGTTGGGCCGGTCCATGTAAGAGGAGGCACGCCAAGAGGTATTGGCTATTGCAGTCAGCCGTTGGATTTAGGGTTTTTAATCTCCTTCTGCTACTTGAAACAAATTCCTCCCCGTAATTCTCCCGAATCCTCTTTAGCCGAAGGTTTCCGCCCCCGGACTAAGGTATGCTTAGATTAAATGATTACTGAAATCTTTATACATTCATTATCTATGGAAAACGTCGGAGACTGTACTTCAAAATTTGATGCTGTAATAGTGAATTGATTAACTTAATATCTGCTCTCTATATTCTCAACTTTGATTTTTATGATTATGTAAATTATTATAGCTCATCAGACTTGTTTTTTTCATAAGATATACTTGAAAATCTTGATGGCAGTTTGCATAATCAAGGTTTGATATACGAAGCTTTTTCGAGAATACATGAATGTGCAATAGATAAATAATCGAGTTCGTATTTCTTGAGGAAATCGGAGCTTATTCTTTATCGTATATAGCAAAAAAAAGAAGCTATTAATACGAGCTTTTCATTTCATTTCGGTTATGGTGATTGTGTGGACTCTTTTTGTTCTAATTTGAGATACAGAAAGATAAATTAATAGAAATGGGGATTACTTGATTAATTAAATTTGGTTTGGTAGTGGTAAAATGTGCAGCAGATAATTTGTGATTTTAAATAGATAGTATGATGGTGTATTTGCAGAGTAGTAGTAGTAGTGATGGTTAAGCATAACAATGTTATCCCAAACGGGCACTTCAAGAAGCATTGGCAGAACTATGTGAAGACATGGTTCAACCAACCTGCCCGTAAAACAAGGAGACGCAATGGTAACTTTTCTTCAAATTATATATACATATAATATAGTAGCTACTTGTTACTTTATATTTCAAATGATTTTTCATCATAAGTTAAGTTAATTTTATTGATTACTACAGCCAGGCAAGCAAAGGCTGTTAAAGTATTTCCCAGGCCAGCTGGATCACTTCGTCCTCAGGTTCATTGTCAAACCTTGAAATACAACATGAAACTTAGGGAGGGCCGTGGATTTTCTCTTGAAGAGTTGAAGGTAATATAACAACATTTCAATGTTTAATTAAGAAAAGTTTTCGATAAACAATAGGATGATATAATAAAGAAGTAGATTGCTATTTCTGATTGTAGTTGTAAAAACAGGGTGCAGGTATTCCAAAGAAACTTGCTCCAACAATTGGTATTGCTGTAGATCATCGTCGTAGGAACCGCTCTTTGGAAGGTTTGCAAGCGAATGTCCAGAGGCTAAAAACCTTTAAGGCTAAGCTAGTAATCTTCCCAAGGCGCTCAAGGAAAACTAAGGTAAACTTAGTTTATCATTAAATTTCTAATTATTCAAACCATTTTTCTATCTGAAAGATAGTAATGTTGTTTTATGGATATGTGTTACTATTAAACTGATAATAATAAGTTTACAACTTGGGTACACATATTCAGTTTGAAAGCGGCATAATCACCAAATTGTCAAAAAAGGTGGTGTTGTAACATTTTTCTCAAAATGACCACCCATTTTGTAAAATAGACTTTGCAAAGCTTTTTTTTTTCAAAATTACTTTTATGAGTAGGTTCCCACTACAAAAACCTTTGATTTTTTTTTCTTCAGAAATGATATATTATCATTTTCCAGAAAAAAAAACCAGAACAATTTTTTTGTAAAAAAGTACTTTCACTTTCACATGGTATATTTTCTGAAATAGGTGGTGTTTTTGTTACTTTCACAGAAGGTGTCATTCGGTGTATGTCACACCCCCTAATTCGCCATTTCAGTAACTAGCATTTTTTTATGGGATACTCACTAAAATTACCAAAATGACTAGTTTCTTATCATCATTTGAATAATTTATTTCAAAGTTATCGCTCATTTCATATAATGAATTTTGTTAAATTCCTTTGTTTAACAAGTTGTTCTAATAACTAATGATCAAATCCCATTTTTATTAAACATTCTAATGGAGACATTGATGAAGCAACTTTGCCAAAAAAAAAAAAGTAATAACGTAATTTCTTAATGACCCATTTTGCGATAATTGCTCAAAAGTGGTCATTTTGTGACATCATATTGGTCATATTTGTAATTACTTGTTGCTTTATTTTATTAAGTTATTATTATTAAATAAGTTTGTTGAATTTATAGGCGGGTGACTCAACACCCGAGGAGCTTGCAAATGCTACTCAAGTGCAAGGTCAAGTGTTACCGATTGTGAGGGAGAAGCCAGTTGTTGAACTTGTGAAGATTACTGAAGAGATGAAATCATTCAATGCTTATGCTAAACTTCGTGTTGAAAGAACAAACAAACGTCACTTGGGTGCTCGCCTCAAGAGGGCTGCAGAGGCCGAGAAGGAAGAAAAAAAATAATAATCAAAATTATATTTTTCAATGTTTTTTTTTTTTTTTTTTTTAAATATGTTTAAAGATTCTGCTTTGGAGACCTTGTGGTTGGTTTGGTTTTGAGTTTAATTGTTTTGAATTAGTTGCTTGGCTAATCATACCCACAACAAATATCGTTTTTGTTTGTGAAATTTAGAAAGAACCACATTATTTAATTTTTAAAGTTTTAACCACTACATGGCTGAAATCTAGAAAAAAACATAAAGTATATTGCTGTTTCTTACAAACTCCCATAACACATTTGAATATTTGATTCTGTTCATGAAGTAGGATATGTCACAAGACTCTAAATGTCATCATTGCCAGTTTGGTGGGGTTTTTGTAATTCAAAAATTTTGTTGAAGATAATGTGTACATGCACAATTGTTGATAATCAGGCGTTCTATAATTCAAAGTATAAGAGTATCATGTGGACTCGACTTAAGCAAACAAAGATGCTAGAATTCGACACAAGCTTTGCAAGTTACCAAATATTAGGCTTGACATTGTATCTTGAAGCTGTTTATGGGGTAGAGTAGAAAAGAAATCACTAGTCTTTTGTTGACATAGGCTTCAAGTGTATAATATGAATAACAAGATCCATGCTTGACATCACTAGAAACTACATTCCCATTTGTATAGAGTATAGACAAACAAGGACATTGTTATTTTACATTTCTGCATTCACTTAGAAAACTCATAAAGTATAACCAAGTAGCCTGAAGCAACGTGCAATGTGCATGTGTCCGTGGTATGAGACACAATTTGTTTCTTATTAAAGTTGTTTGTGATTCTTTTTCTCTTCTTGGTGTATTGATAAACAATGTGTTGCAACGATCAACCTAAATCGAAATATGAACATAGGATCAATTTCTCATACAAAGTCCTTAAATCGCTCATCCTCAACAATACTAAAATGTATACTATCATTAATACACATTCTACGTAGGAATTTTCTTGGTATAAATAATGAGAAGCAGAGGTGGTTTCCCTCAAAGTTGTGGGCTTGAAGCTCAATTTAGATAGGCGGTTTTTTTGCATACACTATTCAAATGATCACAAAAACACTTGTATCATTCTTTTTGTACCCACAACCATTATAATAGGACAATAAGCACATTGTAATTTATTACTACCACTCTTTGAAAAAGTAAAATAATCATGTTAAATGTGACTTATAACATGTGACTTAAGCATTTAGAGCATTCTCATGGAACAGCTGGTTTCAATTGAGCATTTGGAGTTCAATAGAGCACCTAAATGAACGTGGAACTCTTGAGAAGGTAATGAAGCATCTGAGAAAGGAATGAAGCCTCTGAGAAGGGAACATAGAATTTAAGAAAGCAATGGAACATCTAAGAAAGGAAAGGAGCACATGAGAAAAGAATGGATCATCTAAGAAAGGAATGGAGCATCTAAAAAGGGAGTGGAACACTTAAGAAGGGAATCGAGTATCACTGATGCTCTATGATTCAAGGATGCGCCATTTTGGAGTGGATGCGCCACTCGAGAAGAGGATGCACCATCTAGGAGGTAGATGCGCCATCTATAAGTTGGATGTGCTACCTTGGGAAGTAGATGTGCCACTTGGAAGCTTGATGTGCCATTTGAAGGGAAGGTGTGCCATCTTTGAAGGAGGATGCGCTGCTCTTGATTAAGATGTACCACCCTCAAGCAAGGTGGGCCA
Organism: Lactuca virosa; assembly: GCF_052849685.1. NCBI lineage: Eukaryota > Viridiplantae > Streptophyta > Magnoliopsida > Asterales > Asteraceae > Lactuca > Lactuca virosa. Next base: position 260,658,217 of record NC_136434.1, read on the forward strand.
TCTTGGTACAATTGTGTGCCATATTGTCCCTTGGTGCGCCACTTACGGTATAAGTGTTGGATTAATGTGTCTAAGCTCATACCTAAATTGGTATATTCTTTTAATTAGAAGCAAAGTCCTTTTTGGGTTGCCCTAATAGCTAGAACTTGGTTAGAATGATATTTGTAGAGAGAGGATAAATTTATTAGTTTATTATAGAGAAAATTACAAAAATAGCCTAAAACCTTAATTACTTTGTAGAAAATAGCCAAAAAAACCCAAATTACTAAAATAGCCATCAAAATCGCAGATGGATTAAGCCTATCTGTGATTTTACCTTTCCATCTGCGAACGTACAAATCGCTAAAGCATGGGTACACTTTAGTGACTTGTACGTTCGCGAGTGTTATTTTTTTTATTTTTTTTTTTACTTTTTCATTTTTTTCCGTATAAATACCTGCAACCTCATACTAAATTCACAGATGAACTTACAGATGAACTAAGTTCATCTGCAATTTCCTCTGCCATCCACCTGCGATTTGGTTCAATTTTATTTTATTTATTTATTTTTTGATTTTGACTACGAAATTGATAGGGTTTGACTACGAAACAACCATATCATATATAAATTTTTGCAAAAAAATTATCACTTTAGTTTTTATTTCTTTGGAATTTTTTTTAAAACCTCTCTAATAAAATGAATGAATATTTGATTTCCGTTGTAACTGGTGGGAGGTGGAAAGTTGTGGAAACAAATCTTGAATACGTATGTCCATAGGGAGGTATTTCTGAATTCGCTTTGATATTTTCCGAGTATATTAGTTATAGTGATTTTATATCTTTGGTGAGAATCAAAACCGGTTTGTTAGACAGATATAAAATTAGTTTTCATTTCCATCATCCCGAATTGAATCATTATATAGCTATAGTTGAAGATATGGATGTTAGAATGTAACGTCCTGTTCCGAATCATTTCCTAATTCGGGGCTATGACTCGAGGATCGACTATCATAAGGCTTAGGGCCTTTGGAAAAGAGGGATTTAGACCCAATTGGGTGCGGGCAAGGTAATCTGGATGATCCGGGAGGTCGGGTTGTGTTTTGGAGCCAAGGGGTATATCAGTAAAGTTTTAGTTTGGGCTTTTTATGAATTTTGGATTTTCGTTCGGTAAATTTTAAGGCAAGGATGAGTTGATAGAAGCGTAGAGCTTCTCGTCACCTTTCCGTGGATATAAGGATCGTCGAAAACGGACTTAGAACGAAGAAGTTATGGCCTTCAGAATTTGGTAGGGTTTAAGGCTAACCCTAGTATGCGGGGCGTACATAGGGAGTGCGCTGAGCAAACTAGGGAGAAGGATCGCGAGCATCATAAGGAGTACGCTGGGCGTACTAGGAGTATGCAGGGCGTACTCCAGTTTCATGTAAACCCTAATTTAGGGTCTTGGACCCTATTTAAGCTCCTTAACTCAACATCAAACCCTATTATCCTCAGCCTCCATCCCTTTAAACCCTAGATTCGAAACCCTAAGAGCTTGTGGTGATTTTTGAGCTTGACAAGTGATTTGTGAGTATTTTGTGTTGAAGAAGAACAAGAGGAATACTTAGAGGAGTGGCTTGAGCTTGTAGATCCAAGATTACCGTCTCATTTGCAAGCTTTATAAGGTAAAAAGCTCATACCTTGATGATCATTTATGTTGGATCTACTTTATGGTGTTTCTTTGGGATTTTTGAGTCCTTTGAAGTAAAGATGAGCTTTTGATCTACTCCAGAAGTAATGGATGCTAGATCTAAGCTCCAATAAGGTCTCTTGTTCATAAAAATGCAAACTTTATGGAAGGTTTTGGGTTATGCAAGTATTAAGACTCTTATTAAGCTTCTTTTTAGGTGTTGAGTTGCATTAAGGCTTGTAAGAGAGTAAAGTTGGCAACTTTACTGCTTAAGACCTTTCCTAGGGATCAGTTCTATGTTTTGGACTACTTGGCTTAACCCATTAAGAGCTTAATGTTGTTTTTATGGACTCTGACGGGTACGCTGGGCGTACATGGGAGTACGCTCAACGTAATGCTGTATTATTGCATCATCGACTTGTACCTTCTGCTTCGAGGGTGAGTATGTGGGGCGTACTCCCCAGTTCAACTATTTTGGACCTTTTTGAGCTGGGCCTTGTTGGGCCATTGGACTTCTGACTTTGGGCCATGGTTAAGCTGTAGGCTTTCTTGGTTTCGGTCGCATGATAGTATTTGGGCCCAATAAGGAAGTTGGGCCATATTGGGATTTGGGTTGCCATTTAGAGATTTAGGCTTCTCGTGCTAATGGGTTGGTCCTTGTGTGACAATCGTCAAAATTCGAGTCGGTCCTAGACTTGACTAAAGTTAGTTGCACGTATAGGCACGACACATCATGCACCTGACCTAGTAGCAGAAATTAGGTCAGAGTCTCATAGGAATTTAAGTCTAAGTTGAAAACTAGGACTAGTATTCTTCCATTTCGCTTCAATCTCGGAATCACTGCATAGAAATGCCAATAAAGCGACAAAACCAAATTTCAAGAATTATTTCTAATATGAATAAGAGTTAGGAAACCAAAAAATAATTTGAAGTCTCAAAGATTCATTTTATTTTGATATCCAAAGTTTAGCAAAATCCGAAAAACCCTAAAATCCCTACAAACTCAAATTTATAAACTTTAACACCTAAAACTCCATAAAATTTGTTATGAACCTTATAATATCAATTTAAAATGACTAAATTTAGGAAAATATAATCAAGGAAAATAATAATTATGACATTAACATTTACCCTTAATTTATAAGTCAAAATCAAGGTTTTATGAATAAGATCTAGATTAAGGTGCATATTTTATAAAAATTTCATAATTTTATAAAAGATATGAATTTTATAAAAATGGAAGAGAGGGAAACCCTCTCTCAACCACTCAAATTCGTTCTCTCTCTCTCTCTCTCTCTCTCTCTCTCTCCCACTAACTCTCTTTCCAAAGTAGTAATCATTTAAACCATTCTTACACTCTTTCTTTCAATCCTCCCAACAGTCCATCAACACCACCACTCAAAACCTCTCCATCTCCCTCTCATTTTCGAGAATCAGCCAAGGAAACTCCATTTTCCATCAAAGAACTCTCTTCCAACACCAAAAATCATCCTCATTAAGTGTGTTCTTAAGGTAAAATCGACAACCCCTTATTCTCCTTTCAAAGTTACACCATTTAATGCACATTCTTATACTTCTACACCATTCTATGGATGGATTATGAATCATATTTTCATAACCACGGTTTTGATGATGATGGTGGAAGGACTTCACCCAAAAACATCATGCATGGCAAGATGGTGAAGTCCCATGACCAAAACCTAAGTCAAAATCAAGACAATGCACATTTCTACAAGTTTTGATGGAGAATCACCACATGCACCATAAGTTTTCTTTTAAAAAATGACTTTTGAACATTTTAAACTCATGCATGGTCTTCAAACCAACATGCATGTGATGATTTTCAAACTTAGATGCTAGATGATCAAAGTATGTTGTTAAAAAGCTTTCAAATATGCCATAAAAGATTTATTCACAAATAAATATCTAAAACTTCTTTTCTGATCAAATCCGATTTTTCCTAGAATCCAAACAACAAAATAAGATGATCTGAAATTTTTTAGAAAATAACTCGTTTTTCTCGATTTATTGTAATGTTTGCAAAAAAAAAAAATAGAGTAGTAATTCAGATAAAATAATTTTTATGGTCAAAAAATTCGGGGATTTTTGTGATATGACCCATCCACTTAGTAAAGACATTTCATGAAGCTGCATGTATTTCTATGACTTTTTTCTGTTGATTTCGAATTTATTTTTGTTGAAGAGAAATAAATAGTAAGATACAACTATAAGTGTACAAAGCCATATTTCATAATTTTCTCATCTTTTGGACATCATAGAGACTCCATGAAAAAAATCACAGATGTTTCCATGACAATTTCTTATTTTTACCGATTTAATGAATGTTTAAGGGATTAAATTGATGAAAAATAGCTACACTTACCCAAAAATTATAAAAGTTCATCAGAATATCTTATATTATATATTAATCGTAAATAAAAAGTTTGGTGAATTGTGCTTACTGTTTAGTAATTTTTCATGAATTAATGCTTACTTATGAGAATAAATCAAGACAAATAGTTAAACTGTTCTACATATCACACAAAATTACCATAATATTTGTATTACAGTTTAACTACAAATAAAAAGTTTGGGAAGTTTTCTAAACTATTTAGTATTTATTTTCATTTTTAATATAATAAATACACAAAAATCATAAAAACAGGTTAAGTTATTCAAAAACCAATTTTGATATTTTTTCCAGTTTTTATACATTAAAAAAGAATTGTGCAAAACTTTTAAAAATTATAAAATCCTTTTACTATTTATTCTATATTTCTCTCATTTAATACACATAAATTATGAAAACCGGACTCTACTATATCAAAATCACTTTTGATATTTGTCCCAACTTATATACACTGTATAACAGTTTTATGAAAAGATTGATAATTTTTATTAACTGTTTACTATTATTCCATGAATTTGTGAGAATTCAAGTGGTTAAATATGGGAAAAATAGCTATACATATCTAAAATTAATGAAACATTTTATGAAAGTCTTTTACGGCAACTAGAACACAAATAAAAAGTTTTGTGATTTTTAATTACTATTTTCTATTTAATTAGAATTTTTTGATGTAAAACACAATTAAATTACAAAAACTAGGTTTTATTTATCAAAAGTGGCATTTATTAATTTTCCCAATTTAGGAACATTATGAAGCAGTAACACAAGAATTCTAAGAATTTTCCACAATCATTTACTATTTTTCCCAATTTTATGATATTTTCATAGAATTAAATTGGTGAAAAATAGTTAGACAAATCAAAAATTCAAGAAAATTTATTTTAATGTCTTTGACTTCAGTTAAAACTGAAATACAAAGTTTGGAAAGTTTTTTAACTTATTTGATTTAGTTTTGAATATTTAACCATTTGAAACACCTTCCAAAATGTTATAGTTACACTTTAATTGACATTGCCAAAAATGAGATTTTTCATTTAAATTTGTTATTTAACAAATTGATCCATGGAAATCTGAATTTACAAAAAACTGTTTGTAACTTATACAAAACCTAATTTTGACACAATATTGGCATAATCTATTATAGAAATTAAGTATACTAGCATTAGATTTCCGACTAGAGACTTACTAGTGTGTAACCTTATCGTAGGGAATTGGTAGTAGGACGTGAGGGAAGTTAGCTCAAGGCATCACAAATACCTTCACGCATCACTGTGAGTATTCACGCCTACCCTATTTTCGGTTTTACGTTTTGGGGTGGAAAGGCATGTCTTAAACTATTTATGTTCATTGTATTTATTTTGACTCGTAAAAACTTGGTTGCTATATTTTGCATGTATGTGTATGTTACTTTAATTCATGAGGACTGTATCACGGTTAAGTCCCTGGAATCATTTGACACAACTCATCAACTCTTTTGAGCCCATGATCATTATGGATAGCGCTACTAGGAGGTAGACAACTCCTTACTCGCACAATTTGCGAAGTGCATTTTACCATTTTATTCACTATGTTTGCGATACACATAGTAGTCAATAGGGCACGATTCGGTCATTAGGCTTGGTTGTAAACTCATGAATGGAAACTTGATGCACATATGAATCTTACATCGCATTTTAGCAACGGAACTTGTATACTCATTTTAGCAACGAAACTTGTATACTCATTTTAGCAACGAAACTTGTATACTCATTTTAGCAACGAAACTTGTCTACTCGTTTTAGCAACGAAATTTATTTCCCATGAGAATATGAACTTTGCATCACTTTTTGGCAACATAATTTCTTTCTCATGATGACAACGAACTTTGTTTATGCAAACTTATTTACTCATTTTAGCAATGTACTTTTATTTATGGAAACTTCTATCAAAACTCTGATAATCATTCATGAAACCACACTTTTGTAAACCTGTGAACTCACCAACTATTTCTATAGTTGACGCTCATTTTACCTGCTTTTTCAGGGATCATCTAGTAAGAGGCACATAAAGACACAACTCGTGTAGAAGCATTACGCATGTGTTATTTTTTTTCAAATGTCTTGTAATATTCTTCTTTAAAGTTGTTCGTACTCATTGTAAACTGTAAAGTTTTTAATACTATGGTTGGTGTTGTCTTTATCTTTTGCTATGAAACCCTTTATACTGTCGCGTCCTGTGTTTCCGCTTTAGCAGGGTGTGACACCTTGGCTTTGGGCCAAGTAAGAAAAGGGTAAAATGGTCTTTTATCCTTTAGGAAGTTGGATTATGGATTGGGCCTCGAATTTTGAGTTATCGGGTTAATTATTAATTAAGGTTGTATTTATTGTTAGTTGGTGTGAGGTTATCCGATTCAACGACCCGAGCAGTTAGTTGGTTATCAGCGGTTTGAGGTGAGTCTTCCTTCGCAGTATTCGTGGGTCGAAGGCACCAATGCCGGCCCACTAGTTTATGATGTAGTGTGATGATTGTCTTTGTGACAATTGTCAGTTATGCCTGTATTTGCTTGATCATTATGTGGTTTTGGTATGATACTATGTGGAAGTAGTAGGGGATGAAATAGACCCGGTATCCGGTTGAAATAGACCGAAGGGGATTGCAGGCATCCAGATATGCTTGATAGTATTTGGTTGAAATAGACCGAAGGGGTAGGCAAGAACCCATATATGCTTGATAGTATCCGGTTGAAATAGACCGAAGGAGTAGGCAAGCACCCAAATATGCTTGTTAGTATCCGGTTGAAATAGACAGAAGGGGTAGGCAAGTACCCAAATATGCTTGGCAGTATATTTGATTAGTATGTGGTATTTTGGGGAACTCACTAAGCTTCGTGCTTATGGTTTTCAGTTTATGTTGTAGGTACTTGTAGTTTGAAAAGAAAGGGCCCGACTTGATCGCAGCGCATCCACCCATGTTTCCGCATTGTGATGATTTTGGGATTGTACTCCGATGATTGTTTTATTATGGAATACTTTTAAATGTTTGAACAAAATATAATTGGTGTTTTGATTGTATTAAAAATGAATTTTTTACCTCATAATTGTTGGGTCGTTACAAGTTGGTATCAGAGCCTTGGTTTGAGGGATTCAGGCATACTCTTAGGTGTCAAACTGAGGATTTGGTGAAATTTTCATAAAATAAACGTTTACTTAAAGGATTTTCTAATAAAAGAAAGGGGTTTGATACGTACAATCGGCCGAGCTCAAGTAAGTCTTCCCAAAATACCCATGCATGTTATATGTTTTTATGCTATGTTATGAGAACTGCATGCTAGATTAGGGTTGAGGATCGAGGAGAGATGCCTTTGTATGCCTGCTGTATGAGCTTGTAGACTTGCATGCTAATACTGATCAGTCAGTGATAGGATGGCCTGTATAGGTTCTGCTTTGTGCTTTTAGGAGCTCCCAATAACTTCGGCTAACCAGTAAGTGAATATACTAAGTTACATATTATTGAGACTGGATAATTTTAGAAGGTTAGGTTTTAACACTATTGCACAGCTCTCGTTTGAGTCTAACCGTTGTAGTGTGAGACCTTTCATTCGAAGAATTATTTGGTGTCGGTGATATGTAATTGTATTTGCAAGCCAGTTAGAGGGTGTTAGGGGGAGTTCCTTCAGCAGCTGTTAGTGGGGAATAATGTGGTGGTTTCCCTAGAAGAATCTAGGAAGAATGTTAGTGCAGCGAAGACGCTGGTAGCTAGTAAGCTTGAGAAGTCCTCTTAATTGGTGTGTGGATTGAAGTGCTATTGCACGAATGTTACTTGCTTTGTTCTTTGTGGAACTCTTAAGTGATGTGAGTTAGCTATTAAGTGAATATGCTAAGTCACATGTGACAAAGGTTCAATAATCTCAGAGTGATGGATTTGACCCTATTGCGCAACTCTCGTTTGAGTCTAACCTTTGTAGGGATGAGTCCTTTACTCGAAGGATTACCTAATATTTGTTACATGTGATTGTATTCATGAGGTGGTAAACTGACATTATGGGGAGTTCTTCAGCAGCTGATGGCACGGTGAGGTCGAAAACCTAGGAAAGCCTAGGAAGTGTTTAGTGCGTTTAGTTGCACTATTTTAGCGAGTTTTTGGAGTATCAACTTGAGAAGGCGACTTAGAGGATTCGGGATGATTCTTAAGGAAAGTATGGATAGGCGTGGAAGGTAGTATTGGTCCCGTACTACTGAAAGCTCAGGATCCATACTTAAATCGAGGAGAGTCACGGGGAGTCTAGGAAGCCTGCTGGATAAGCATTCATGGTTATGTTCTAATCATTTGCATGGTTGTTTTTCAGAATGGTGATGAGCACTCAGGAAGGAGGTTCATGTTCAGGTTCGGGCTCAAGTGCAGGTATTGAGCCGATTGATGAGCGGATGCGAGAGTTCATCTCGTCGAAGATTACCCACAATATTTTGGACCAGACTCCTGTGATCTTTGGTATGATCAAGGAGGGGATTCTAGAGATTCTGGATGAGCGTCTGGTTGCATTCCGTACTAAGGTTATGGCTATTGTTGGAGCTCGCACTCTTTCTTTCCGTGAGTTCCATGCTTGTGGAGCTCCCGATTACTATGGGGAGAAGGACCCCATTGATAGTAGGAGATGGTTAACGGATATGGCTAACGCTTTCCGGACGAGTTTCTGCCCCGAGGGGTCGAAGGTCACATTTTCCTCCTGTCTTCTGAAGGATAGAGCCCGAGATTGGTGGGAGGAGGTAGACTTCGCTTTGGGAGGCGAAGCCCTGGAGACGATGACTTGGGATGAGTTTGTGATCCAGTTTAGGGCCGAGTTTGCACCAGATATTGAGGTGCAACAGTTGGTGAGGGATTTTCAGGACCTTCGCCAGGCGACTGAGACTGTGGGCTGTGGCAGAGATCACTGCCAAGTTCTGGGAGAGAGCCTTGTTGGTTTTGAAGTATGCGACAGACAAGGAGATATCGAAGGTAAGGTATCATGACAGGCTGAGGGATTACATCAGGGAGTTTGTGAGGTTGTCAGGGTACGAGAACCTGAATAATATGCTTGCTAGAGCACAAGCGCGTGAGATTGATTTGGAGCACCTCGGGAAGAGGAAGCCAAAACAGACTCAGATTTCAGCAGACCAGGTGAAGAGGCCCATGACTTGGGATTTGCATTTGGGAGGCCATCAGGGCCAGGGCCGTTGCGCCAAGTGTGGGAGGACCCATGAAGGAGGATGTCAAGAGATAGGCCGAGGATATTTCTGTTGTGGTCAGATGGGTCATTTTAGTAGGGATTGCCCCCGTAGGTTGGTCTCGATGTGTTTTCTCTGCAGCCAGGTGGGCCACAAGAAGGCCGACTGTCCAATGTTGAGGGGTGGACCAGTAAGTGCACTTGATCCAGTTACTTTGAGGATCACTGGAGGTCGTGAGGGTAGGGCACGAGCCCCAGCAACGAGGAGCCGATCATTTCAGTGCCAGATAGGGGAGGCCAGGGTTTCATCAGATGCTATTGCGGGTATGTTATCTTTTGCTTTCTTCATGATTATTATCAATATTTATATTGACTTGGAATCTTTTTTTGGTATGAGTAAGCATCATCTTTGGTTTAGTTCTTTGCCTAGGTTATATCATCAAGAATTGTTATATGCCATTTTTCATGCCAAGAGTTATGAGTGGGTTGTATCTTGCTGAGCGAGATTCAGTTTGATCTGTTGTTGTCCCGGTTCTTTGATGGGTTCAATTCAGGGGTATCGTTGGAAGGTCTATGGTCAGATTAGCTGGATTAGTTCTTCAAAGAAGTCAGAGTTCATCCATGTTAGCATTTGTTCTGGTAGGATCGACAGTCGTCTCTAGAAGGACCTTTGGGTCCGATCACTACCGTTACTTAGGAAGAAGCGGTAGCAAGAAGATGGTGGTGACAGTCGCACGATTTTTTTAGACATTGGAAGTGCCTGGGGAATTTCATAAATGCAAGGGTGGAAGATGGTTCAAATAGAGATATCTTCAAAGAATGAGAAGTTGGAGTGAAGATTCGCTAGTTCTGGTCCATGTAACATCCTGTTTATTAAATAAGTAAATAGATAAAATTGATGAACGAATAGTCGCCCTAAATTCGTATTATTTAATGGGGAGTGGGTTTTGGGGAGCCAAATGTTATAAATTAGATTATTCGGGGGTTAAAGTATAATTTTGGGACATAATTTGTAAGTATTATTGAAGGCAGGGACTATATGGTAACTTCTGGGACTTCATGTGAAGAGATTTTGGAGGCTAAGGGACCGTTTGGTAATTATTGTACCTAAATTGCAATGAGTTTTAATATTGAGGGCTGTTTAGTAATTTCTGGGCTGAATTTGAAAAGGATTTCAGGAACCAGGGTATATTTGGTAAATTACGGACTTAAGTTGAAGGGAATTTAGATGGCAGGGGTTAAAAAGATAAAATATGGATCTATTTCGAAATAAATGGGAGCTGGAGGGATCATTTTGGTCATTATGGCAAACTTTTAGTGGAGTCGGGTATATAGGGTTCCGTAACCCTAACCCTAAAGGGATGTAATCAGCCGCCAACCCCTCCCACCTTGTCTCTCCTGTTTGCAGCCGCAAATCTCACGACACCTCCACTGCCGGTCGTTGCTTCCTCACTTGCTGAAACCGGAGAACCACTACGATGCCACGTCGTCGCCTCGTCGCCGTCCGATTGGTGATGAAGACGAGAACAGCAAAGACAATTGTCATGGCTGTGTGCCGCCATGACTGGACGCACCTCACCCTCCTCCGTCGGTTTGTTCGGTTCGCCATTATCACGTCGCCAGAGTCAAGCAATGACCGCTGTGCCCTCCTCATTCTTTTTCTTCTCCTTCCATTGCTGATGTGGTTTTAGTTTCGGTGGTGGGCTGTCACCATTTTCCCCACCGTAAACGCCCCATTTCCGTTCACGGTTGGACTAGTCGTGTGTCGCCGCTGCTGCTGTTGTTTATACCAATATCACCGTCTAGCACCACCAGGTGGGGTGGCTGAACTTGTTCACGGCTAGAAGTGATGGTGGTGTTGAGTCTTGATGTTGTAGTGGTATGGGGTTGCTGGAACGATGCTTGGCCGGAAATCCGAAGGAAAATCCTCCTGCCACCACTTACCACCGCCGACCACCACAAGGTGGTTGTGTGTGTGTTTAGCGTAGCTGTGTGTGTATTATTTTGGGATTAAATCCTTTTAAAATGTATTAGAAAGTGAAATAATGAAAAAGAAACCCAAACCACCACCGTGAGGTGGTGGCTGCCGCCTCCTGCCGCCACCGGCCGCCGTGTCGGGTGGTGGTGTGCCTTGTTGGATTGTGACTCGTTTCGAATGTTTGGACAAAGGGACTAAAACCCTAATGGGCCTATTGAACCCTAATTAATCAAAAGACCTAGCTATTGGGCCTATTGGGCTAAGATGGGGTTGGAAACCCTAATTAGGGTTTAGAAAACCCTAATATTGGATTTATGGGCTTTGGACTTATCAGGACCCACATTTGGGCCATTGGAATTGGACTATGTACTAATCCCAATCACACCATATGATTTATCTACTAGAGTGGTGGACTTAATGGATTAAGTCCTTAATGGGTTAAGTGAGAAACACTTAACCCTAATTGTCATTTTATGTGAAAACCTAATTTCACTTGGGCCTTGAGTTGGGCCTTTCTTTTGGGTTTTGGTGATTGGGATACTGATGGGCCATCCAAGAACAATTATATGGACTATAATAATTTAATGGGCTTTAGGGTAAGGCCCATGTGAAGGTTTGGGACCAATTTGGAAAATTAGGCCATAGATAGGCCATAATTGGGCCTTTATGATTATGAGATATTGGGCCATTAGAAATGCCAAATGTTTGGACTGGACTAAATGGTTGGGCCTTTGAATGAGACCATGTAAAGGTTGGGCCCAATTTGGAAAATTGGGCTATATGTTGGGCTTTGGTCCATGGTTTGACTTTTGGGCCTTTGGATTGGGCCTTGGACTGAATAAAGCTGAATCAGGGTAAAGTAGTCTTTTACCCCAAGTACGGAGTTGTGGTTATGCATTAGAACCCAATTCTTAATTGGGTATTTTTTGATGTTGGCAGTTCGGGAATCTGTCAACCAGCAGCTGGAAGTTCATCCGCGGGACTTCATCAGTGCCAGGTGAGTCTCCTCACCATATCAATGGGTCTAAGGCACCAAGGCCGACCCATTCAGTTAGTTGTAGTGTTTGTTGTAGATTCACTAATGATATGTCTGGTATGCATGTATATGTGGTATACTAGTGATTATGTGGTATGCTATTGACTATGTGGTTTGTGGTATGCTAGTTGTCTTTGTGATACTTGCATGGAAGACCATGGGAGGAGCCCATGGCACCCGGATGTAAGACCATATGGAGAGCCCATGGATTTCCTATTAAAGACCATGGGGGAGCCCATGTCACTTGGATGTAAGACCATGTGGAGAGCCCATGGCTTTCCTATTGAAGACCATGGGGGGGGGGGGGAGCCCATGACACTTAGGTGTAAGACCATGGGGAGAGCCCATGGCATCCTGGAGTAAGACCCTGGGGGGAGCCCACGACATCCGCATATGTCTATATGCATGGTTATGTGATTGATATGGTTATGTGATTGTTACGGTTTATGTAGCTGTTATAGATGATATGGATTATGTGGTTATGTGGATTGTGTGGTGTATGCTATGGGGAACTCACTAAGCTTCGCGCTTACAGTTTTGTTTATGGTTTCAGGTATCATCGATTTGGAAAATAAGGGCTCGGATTGATCGCAGTTCACACACCTATGATTTCCGCAATCAATGCTTTAGCTACATTTAAAAATGAAATTTTTACCCTTGATTTTTGGGTCGTTACAGTCCAGGAATATAGACTTGGTCACCAGCATGGAGGACTTAAGGAGGTTGTGTTGTATCATGGGAAGCGAGTGGGGTTATCAGACTTACTGAGATTTCGGGAAGTGCTCATCTGGATTTCGGGTGTTTGCGAGATCATCGAGAATGGCTAGTAATGGAATGCTATTTCTGGTAAGCTTAGGTTGTCAACAATTTGAATTGTAAGGTTGCGAGATGGATTGGGAATTCATCAAATCTTGAGGTTGGATGAGTGCAGTCAAATCCAAGTGGGGGAGAATATTTTGGTCTAAGGGATTGCATAAGAAGGGATATTTGTGTTTCATTTCACGTCAGTAGTGACGCATGGCAGAAATGTTGATGGTTCCAGGTCGAGGGTGGTGTTAGGGCCTCTCTGCATGTTCTTGTATGATTAAGGCTTCGGGGTTCGAAGCATGACCCGAACACCTGATTGGGTTTTTGTCAGATGCGGGTTTGACTCATGATAATTTTGGTTGGTAGAGGTGTGGTAAGACCATGGGCGGTGACCATGGCAGATTAGGAGTGTCATAAGACTATGGGGTGGCCGTAGCATTCACTGGATTGACCAGATAGTGTGGAAGTGTTGTAAGACTACGAGGTAGCCATATCATTCACCAGGATATTAGACAGTTGTGGAATTGTTGTAAGCATGTGATGGAATCGTAGTATTCTCCAGATTGAGATAGACCATCGTTGGAGTGGTCGTTGGAGTAAAAGAGGATCAACCCGTGCCTAGGGCAAGGCAGTCGGTGTTGCCAGGGAACATTTCCCTGTTATGGGAGGAGGACCGTTGGGGTCTAATGCAAGGTTGAGTCGAGGTATTAGATCTTGGTTATAGTAGGATGGATATGTGGTCAGTGAATGACACGAGTGTGGTGCATAGGGTAGGGAAGCCTTATCAGTTGGAATTTCAGGAACCTGGTGGTTGGGCCAGGTGTGAGACTGGCAGTCGCAGCGGTGGTTTGGGGATTTTTATATCCTGGTTTAGTGAATGGTTGATTTGAATCAGGAGATTTTGGGTGAAATGCAAGTGTAATATTTGGATCTCAAGTTATGAGTTATGTGCTGAGTGGGCTTTTGGTTGAGATTCGCGTTGGGAATCGTTAGTGTATATGTGTAAGATCTATATTTCAACAAGTTATAGATTAAGGAATCTGTATGCCAAGGGCATTGGTTGAAGGGTTCAGGGTCAAAAGGATGTTCTCAGTTCTTATGATAGAAAAGGCCCTTGTGATTTTGCTTAGGAATGGTTCTACCTATATGTAGGTCAGACAAGTTATGGGGCTTCAGAAGTTATAGTAGTAACGTATTGATTCGGCAGTTAAAGAATCAGTGACTTGTTCAACACTAGAAGGTTTTGTTCGGAATGTTGTTCGAGGAGGATGGTAAGGAGTGATTTCGAGGACGAAATCTAATTTAAGTAAGGGAGAGTTGTAACGCCCTATTCCAAATCATTTCCTAATTCGGGGCTGTGGCTCGAGGACCGACTATCATAAGGCTTAGGGCCTTTTGAAAAGAGGGATTTAGACCCATTTGGGTGTGGTTAAGGTAATCTAGATCATCTGGGAGGTCGGGTTGTGTTTTGGAGTTAAGGGGTATATCGGTAAAGTGTCAGTTCGAGCTTTTTATGAATTTTGAATTTTAGTTCGGGAAGTTTTAAGGCAAGGATGAGTTGATAGAAGCGTAGATACTCTCGTTACCTTTCCGTGGATATAAGGATCGTCGAAAAAGTACTTAGAACGAAGAAGCTATGACCTTCGGAAGTTGGTAGGGTTTAAGGCTAACCCTAGTACGCGGGGCGTACATAGGGAGTGCGCTGAGCATACTAGGAAGAAGGATCGCGAGCATTAGCAAGAGTACGCTGGGTGTACTGGGAGTATGTGTCACACCCCAAAACCGGAACTGCGGAAACGTTCGGGGGTGGAGGACGTCATGTTTAGTATCACAATACATGTATCATAGTAAGCAAGAAATGAACAACCATTTCATTAGAAAGAAAGTGTTTACAATGTGTGTGTTCACAAAACATAGAATACATATGCAAATAACAAAACAAGACTTGAAGCTATACTGCTCCATCTTCTGATTTCCCAGAGCGAGTACCTGTCTACTAGTTTCCTGAGAATGCAAGTTATTTGAAAGAGTTGATCAACAATTAAGCTGGTGAGTTCATAAGATTTTAGTGATGTAAGTAAGTTGTAGAAAGTTGTTGTAAAATGTAGTTGAAATGTAGTAATTTATATGTTTTGTTTAGAAAAGTTCGCATGTTCCTCTAGAAAATCCTATATTTCCTACTTTGATGAAAGATACGTAAAAATGAGTCTACAATCCTTTCTATGAGTACTAAATGGATACAAGTTATATAAAACTCAGAGTAAACAAACAATCGACTGTGCGCATCTGCCCTAAGCCCACAACCGAACAAGGAACAGGAAGTAAGGCGGATAGCACACATCCCATTGTTTGTTAGATCATTGTTGTATATAACCCTGACGTATTCACTTGTTACTCATGGAGTTAATTGTAATAGTTCCTTTATATTTAATGAAAAGATTCTTTAAGAAAACCCTTATTTCTTATAATAAAAAGGTGACCACAGTGATTACTTCTATAATCACTTAGTTTAAACTGGCTATATATGATCTAATATCGAATAGATAGTTAATTGGGTGAATCTGCCCTAAGCCCACAACCAAACAAGGAACAGGAAGTAAGGCGGAAAGCACACATCCAACTACCTGTTGGGTATTAATGATATATAACCATGATGTATAAACTAAGGTATTATAGAGTTAATCACCTAAAGTCCTTTAAGTTTATACTGGTTTATTAAAATGGATTAAACCCTTTACTGGAAAGTTTCTAGTTTTGAATACCAAAAGTTCTGATTTGGAAAGTATGTTTTGTACTAGAAAACTGTGCATTGACTTTGTGTCCTATGACTTGACCCATACCTGGTACCCTTATGATGACTTAATGTATACTGAACATATATATATATATATATATATATATATATATATATATATATATATATATATATATATATATCTAAAATCGAATAGATAATAGATTGGGTGAATCCGTTCCAAGCTCACAACCAAACAAGGAACAGGAAGTGAAGCGGAGAACACACATCCTATTATCTGTCGGATCCTATTGTTATATATATATATATATATATATATATATATATATATATATATATATATATATATATATATATATATCCTTTGATGTATACATTAAGGAATCATAAGGTTAGCATTATGGTCCCTTTCTACTGAATGTACTAGACTCGACTGTTCTGTTTGTCGTTTGTAAAATGTAAGTTTTCCCTAGTTTATAACTATCTTAACTCGAAAATAGTTTGCGTTTGACTTTCAAGTGGTACTGTCACTTCATGAAAGATATGGGAAACGTAAGTACACATTTGTCGTTTAAAATGGCATACGGATCTACTGATGACCTTAAAACATGTTTGTTTTATAATGGTCATAATATGAAGGCTAGAACCCCTACTATACGTTCTCCTTGTC
Organism: Lactuca virosa; assembly: GCF_052849685.1. Taxonomy (NCBI): domain Eukaryota; kingdom Viridiplantae; phylum Streptophyta; class Magnoliopsida; order Asterales; family Asteraceae; genus Lactuca; species Lactuca virosa. The sequence continues at coordinate 260,674,697 of NC_136434.1, forward strand.
TAGAGATTAAGGGAACCAAACACGACCTCTGCAATCAATTGCAAGCCGTGTAATTCACATTAAAGTTATATGATCATGCATACCAATATAACTATCACCTTTTGTTTAGAACAATGAGTTAGTGATTCATTGGTATAATTAGATCCTGTAGTAGTTCCATGCTATAGCAACTTATTATGTTCGTTCTGTTTCTCATATAGTATGTTCTGTTTCTCATATAGTATGTTCGTTCTGTTGTCGTGTATTGTATCTAGTATGAACTGAATCTCTAAACTATACCCATTATAGTTTACTAATGTTTTACTTGAACTGTTATTGAAAAGAATCATTTATCTACTAAGTTATGCTTATACTTTAAAAACGGAGTTTTGTTAAACTATGAAGTAACATAACTTTAAAAGAGTTTTTGAAAAGTTTTGATCACTTATAAAAGACATAAGCAATATATTGAAAGATGTATATATAACAAACATTTACACAATTATCATTGTGTTCAACTTGTATTCCCCCCCCTTAAAAGCATTTAAAACAGTTAAAAGATTCATTACGGGGTATGAACTCACCTGATGTGGGTGATTCAACGAATGCGCACGTAAGGATGAAAAGTTCCATGAATGAAGTCCCGAGACACAACAAGTCCTAAATGACATATATTGGCATGAATATAGTGTTTGTAAGCAACTATATGAAAGGAAACACCTTCCGGGACTAGGAAACACTTTGACCAAGTGTTGGAATCACATGTGATTCATCAAAGGAGAGTGGAATGGTAATACCATGAGTTTACTACCATGGGTTTACGGCCAAAGGGAGTTTATGGCCGTAAACTCATGGTCAAACATGCATAAGTGTGTGTTTGAAGGCTAGGGAAGTTTTAGGGACTTTTGCTCTACACAAGGATGAGAAAGACCAACTCAATGGAGGCTTTTGATGAGTTTACGGCCCAAAGGAGTTTACAGCCGTAAACTCATGGTCATTATGCATTTGAGAGTAGTTTAAGGTCCTATTCCCATCAATGAAGGGTTCTAGGTCACAAGCTTTGCATCTAGGAGGGTTTATGGCCAAAATGGCACCCTTAAAGGGGTTTACGGCCATGGGAGATGGCTTGGCCGCAAACTCCTTTTGTTCTTGTGTTTTTGATGTTTTCAAGGCTCTAGGCATGATTCCTAACTAGATATCAAGTGTAGGGAAGAGTACTTATGATATAGAGGCTTGAAATGGTTGATTTTGGCCAAGAACACTAGTGTGTGTTCTTGGTGTTCTTGGTGAAACTTGAAGATCTAAGAAAAGTTGATTTCCATGGATGAAATCAAAGAGTGTAACTAGATTAAGAAATGTATTAACTAATCAAGGAAGAACACTTACAACTTTTGAAGATCTAGGATGAAAATCGGGATGATAGTTGAGAGAGAAATGGAGTGTTCTTGAGTTGGAAATGAAAGAATGAAGAAAGTTGAAGGAAATGAGCTTATATGGAGGGAGTTTACGGTCCACCTTGATTTTACGGCCGTAAACTCAAGTGTTGTGGCCGTGAACTCTAAAGGAAAAGGTTAAGGCTTGATTTGTTGAACAGTGTCTCTAGCAGGTACATTCTAACACTCATTCCTTAAGTGTATTAGGCTTAAAACTCCTTAGAATGACCTTTAACCAGGCTAGAACTCAATAAAAATGAGTCTGACACTCAGTTGTTGATTGACTGAGCTTTTAAAGCAAAAATTTTTCGGGTTGTCACATCATCCCCCCGTTAGATGGAATTTCGTCCCGAAATTAGCTTTCTTAGCAGTACTACTGGGGTTGCGCTCCTCTGATTTGCAGAATACCCACTCGTAGACCTGGCAACTTTGCCCTGGTGTTCGTGATAGGATTCGTACTTGGTCCATCTATCATTACCTCGTGTATACAAGTCGTATATAATTAGGATTAGTAAGACGGTCGGATATGCGACTCTGCCCCAGGTCCACAACCAAACAAGGAATAGGAGATAGGGCGGAAACACACATACTAAATCTGCGTAATCATAATCATATACCACCCTCGCGTATACCCTGAATAGTGATAGGTGGGCTGTATTCGTCCATAGCCTCTCTGCTCGAACTTGGTCTGTTGGACGAGTGGTATTTCGTGACGGTCTGCGGACATCTGACGATAAGGCTTCAGAGGAAAAAGTACTCTTCGCACGAGTACTTCGGGGTTTAGAATACGAAAGATAAAACTGAGGTTTAGGTCGGACTGTCGATACGAATGATGAAAGTTTCGAGAACTTGCCGATCGAGGCGATAGAAACATATGAACTTAGTATGGTGAGGACCACGCCAATTCATGATGAATGATAGTAACGGACTCTTTACTGAACAAAGTTTTGGCCAATTTGAAAGAAACGTCTGTTATACGATGATGTATCCCTCGTGTGTTCGACAATGTACTCCTAGTGTGTTCGACAATGTACTCTTTGTAAATGTTCCAGTGTTTTCTGATTTCCCTTTGATGTTAACACTCCTACGTATCGTACCGCTATGTGCGCATACATACAAATGAAAGTGCTTTGATAACTGGTGATGATACTTTATATCATGATCCTCCTTGGTACCACTATGATCGCCTGTCATATACAAGTTATGGATAATTAAGATGAACAGGACAGTCGACTGAGTAACTCTGCCTCAAATCCTCAACCAAATAAGGAATAGGGATTAAGGCGGAATCACTCACTCTAAGCCTGCAGCCTCTTAGTTATTCACAACCATGATGTATATGCTACTCCATCATAGCTTCTCTAACGGATCTTTTAGTTCTCTTGAATACTGTGATCTATTTTAATATGTGAGTTATTATAATTACTTTTTAAGTGTTTTCCCCAAGTTTTAATCTTATATGAATATAAATTAATTTTCAAAGTAATTACTATTTCGAAAACGTACCGCTGCTCGTTGACGACTCCGGGGTAGATTCTCCTGCGGTGATCATCAGAATGCGTCCATCCGCTCCTGAGTTCTTTGCTATCGGGCAGTCCCTCTGATTGTGTCCAGTCTCACCACAGCCATAACAGGCTTGGTTTTCTTCAGCTCCGGGGACTTGGGAGATCGGTTGAGCCGGTGCCCTGTAGAAACGGACTGTGTGTCCCTTTCTGTGGCAGTTCAGACACTGCATTTCCCGGCATACTCTGGTGTGGTGATAGTTGCACTTTCCACACTTTGGGAGGGTTCCAGCATATGGACTGGTAGGTGCTGGAGCAGCAGGTGTTGTAGCGGCGTACATAGTACTCGCTTGTTGCTCTTGCGGGGTGTCTTGTGTTGTTTGCTTCTTCTTCCTCTTGTTCCCCGACTTCTGATTATAGTCCGTTCCCTTTAATGACTCGGGAACGAGGACTTCCACACCATGGCGGACTCCATGGTCAATGAGTTGCTGGGCCAGGCGTTTGGCGCTATCGAATGTGGCTGGGTTAGAAGACAACACATCTCCTTGGGTCGGAGTAGTCAGACCCCAGATGTATCTTTCTATCTTCTTGCTCTCCGGGGTAACCATCCCGGGGCATAGTGCTGCCAGGTCACTAAACCTGTCAGTGAAGGCCACTATGTCTGAGCCGACCATTTTGAGCTCCCATAGTTCTTGTTCCAACTTTTGTACTTCTCCCCTTGGGCAGTACTCTTCCAGCATTAACTCTTTTATGTTTTCCCAACCTATTGAGTTAGCCACTGATAGGGTCAGTGACTTAACATGGCTGTTCCACCATGTCAGGGCTCTTTTGGAGAAGGTGCAGGCAGCAAACTTCACTTTGCTCCTTTCTGGGCACGAACAGATTTCGAAGACCGAATCGGTTTTCTCGAACCATCGCATCAGAGCGATGACTCCACCATTCCCATTAAAGGAAATGGGTTTGAAGTTGGTGAAGTCCTTGTAGGAGCACTCTCTCGAGCGCACAGGGACCTCACCTTGAGTAGAATGAACAGGTGTTCCACCTCCGCTGGAACTGGTAGGATGATATTGAGCCATGGCTGTTGCCACAGCCGCAGCTACTGCAACATTTAGAGTTTCCGTATCGATTTGTGGAGGAGGTGTTGGAGTTATCGGAGTAGTGCGTCTGTTTGATCTGCGAGGAGGAATCTTTGCTAAAAGAGTACAAAGATGATATGGGAATAAGTCTATAGCAGCGGAGATAAGCCGAAAGCTGAAAGACAAGGTTATCCTAGTTCTGAGTGTATCTGATCCTGAATTCCACAGGGTTCTGGAAATAATTCATAAAAAGTCTATACCAAATAAACTTTATGAATTAGAAATGGCTATCCTCGAATGAATATCTGTTACCTGAATAACTGTTACCAGCTGCATGTAAGAAAGTAATCCTAACACGTAATGTGAGCAGTGTTTCCACTAACTCATTTAGTTAACCAAGATTATTATTTATTAGGGTGACTCATTAGACGTTCTAGTTACTTCGGCTAATCCCTCCTTGAAAACTTCTCTTGACTGTTTATGAGGAAGTGGTTACATCTATTTGGGTTTGTTGTGCGAGAATGGAAGTGTCTAAAGAATCTATGAAATTTAGGGTAACTTTATGGGGGTGATCCTTACAGAGTCCTTCTACAATTGTACAATGTATACAAGTTGTATATAATTCAAGCTTAAATAGACCTTCGAATAAGTGATCCTACTCCAAAACTACAACCAAACAAGGAACAGGTAGTGAAGCGTAGATCACAAATTCTAAGTCTATAAAATCTCAATTATATATAACCTTCGGAGTATACATTGCAAGATTATAGACCTATCCATAAGGGTCTTTTAAGTTATCACATAAGTTGTTTACATGGTCTAAACTATTCCTATAGTTCTTTAATGTAATGTACTTGATCTAGAATTCTCTTAACTGGTGTTAGGTAAGTTTTAAGACTGTTGCAACACCACATAACTCCCAAACACATGTCGGTCACATCTCGAATGAATATAGTTGATCAGGCTATATTGATCCTAGGTATGATTACATAACTGTCCAGGTTTGACGAAAGTGTTCAACCTTTAAATACTTTAGTTCTGTTTTTCTTGTGATACTTGGTCTACATGTATAAGCAAGTAGGTATATTTTTATAACTTATCGTTATACTCTTAAAATATATCATTATCCAGAGCACTTAAGCCCCATTGTATTTATAGTTGTATATCTTTTATCGGTTGATATACTTAGTTCACTATAAACAATGCTCTGATACCAATCTGTCACACCCCAAAACCGGAACGGCGGAAACGTTCGGGGGGTGGAGGACGTCATGTTTAGTATCACAAGATATGTATCATAGTAAGCAAGTAATGAACAACCATTTCATTAGAAAGAAAGTGTTTACAATGTGTGTGTTCACAAAACATAGAATACATATGCAAATAACAAAACAAGACTTGAAGCTATACTGCTCCATCTTCTGATTTCCCAGAGCGAGTACCTGTCTACTAGTTTCCTGAGAATACAAGTTATTTGAAAGAGTTGATAAGAAATTAAGATGGTGAGTTCATAAGATTTTAGTGATGTAAGTAAGTTGTAGAAAGTTGTTGTAAAATGTAGTTGAAATGTAGTAAGTTATAAGTTTTGTTTAGAAAAGTTCGTCTATTCCTCTAGAAAATCCTATATTTCCTACTTTGATGAAAGATACGTAAAAATGATTCTACAATCCTTTCTATGAGTACTAAATGGATACAAGTTATATAAAACTCAGAGTAAACAAACAATCGACTGTGCGCATCTGCCCTAAGCCCACAACCAAACAAGGAACAGGAAGTAAGGCGGATAGCACACATCCCATTGTTTGTTAGATCATTATTGTATATAACCCTGGCGTATTCACTTGTTACTCATGGAGTTAATTGTAATAGTTCCTTTATATTTAATGAAAAGATTCTTTAAAAAAACCCTTATTTCTTATAATAAAATGGTGACCACAGTGATTACTTCTATAATCACTTAGTTTATACTGGCTATATTTGATCTAATATCGAATAGATAGTTAATTGGGTGAATCTGCCCTAAGCCCACAACTAAACAAGGAACAGGAAGTAAGGCGGAAAGCACACATCTAACTACCTGTTGGGTATTAATGATATATAACCATGATGTATAAACTAAGGTATTATAGAGTCAATCACCTAAATTCCTTTAAGTTTATACTGGTTTAATAAAATGGATTAAACCCTTTACTGGAAAGTTTCTAGTTTTGAATACCAAAAGTTCTAATTTGGAAAGTATGTTTTGTACTAGAAAACTGTGCATTGACTTTATGTCCTATGACTTGACCCATACCTGGTACCCTTATGATGACTTAATGTATACTGAACATATATATATATATATATATATATATATATATATATATATATATATATATATATATATATATATATATATATATATATGTATATATATATATATAGCTAAAATCGAATAGATAATAGATTGGGTGAATCCGTTCCAAGCCCACAACCAAACAAGGAATAGGAAGTGAAGCGGAGAACACACATCCTGTTATCTGTCGGATCCTATTGTTATATATATATCCTTTGATGTATACGTTAAGGAATCATAAGGTTAGCATTATGGCCCCTTTCTACTGAATGTACTAGACTCGACTTCTCTGTTTGTCGTTTGTAAAATGTAAGTTTTCCCTAGTTTATAACTATCTTAACTCGAAAATAGTTTGCGTTTGACTTTCAAGTGGTACTGTCACTTCATGAAAGAAATGGGAAATGTAAGTACACAGTTGTCGTTTAAAATGACATACGGATGTACTGATGACCTTAAAACATGTTTGTTTTATAATGGTCATAATGTGAAGGCTAGAACCCAGACTATACGCTCTCCTTGTCTAGAGATTTAGGGAACCAAACACGACCTCTGCAATTAATTGCAAGCCGTATAATTCACATTAAAGTTATATGATCATGTATACCCAATATAACTATCACATTTTGTTTAGAACAATGAGTTAGTGATTTATTGGTATATATAGATCCTGTAGTAGTTCCATGCTATAGCAACTTATTATGTTCGTTCTGTTTCTCATATAGTATGTTCTATTTCTCATATAGTATGTTCGTTCTGTTGTCGTGTATTGTATCTAGTATGAACTGAATCTCTAAACTATACCCATTATAGTTTACTAATGTTTTACTTGAACTGTTATTGAAAAGAATCATTTATCTACTAAGTTATGCTTATACTTTAAAAACGGAGTTTTGTTAAACTATGAAGTAACATAACTTTAAAAGAGTTTTTGAAAAGTTTTGAGCACTTATAAAAGACATAAGCAATCTATTGAAAGATGTATATATAACAAACATTTACACAATTATCATTGTGTTCAACTTGTATTCCCCCCCCTTAAAAGCATTTAAAACAGTTAAAAGATTCATTACGGGGTATGAACTCACCTGATGTGGGTGATTCAACGAATGCGCGCGTAAGGATGAAAAGTTCCATGAATGAAGTCCCGAGACACAACAAGTCCTAAATGACATATATTGGCATGAATATAGTGTTTGTAAGCAACTATATGAAAGGAAACACCTTCCGGGACTAGGAAACACTTTGACCAAGTGTTGGAATCACATGTGATTCATCAAAGGAGAGTGGAATGGTAATACCATGAGTTTACTACCATGGGTTTACGGCCAAAGGGATTTTACGGCCGTAAACTCATGGTCAAACATGCATAAGTGTGTGTTTGAAGGCTAGGGAAGTTTTAGGGACTTTTGCTCTACACAAGGATGAGAATGACCAACTCAATGGAGGCTTTTGATGAGTTTACGGCCCAAAGGCGTTTACAGCCGTAAACTCATGGTCATTATGCATTTGAGAGTAGTTTAAGGTCCTATTCCCATCAATGAAGGGTTCTAGGTCACAAGCTTTGCATCTAGGAGGGTTTATGGCCAAAATGGCACCCTTAAAGGGGTTTACGGCCATGGGAGATGGCTTGGCCGCAAACTCCTTTTGTTCTTGTGTTTTTGATGTTTTCAAGGCTCTAGGCATGAGTCCTAACTAGATATCAAGTGTAGGGAAGAGTACTTACGATATAGAGGCTTGAAATGGTTGATTTTGGCCAAGAACACTAGTGTGTGTTCTTGGTGTTCTTGGTGAAACTTGAAGATCTAAGAAAAGTTGATTTCCATGGATGAAATCAAAGAGTGTAACTAGATTAAGAAATGTATTAACTAATCAAGGAAGAACACTTACAACTTTTGAAGATCTAGGATGAAAATCGGGATGATAGTTGAGAGAGAAATGGAGTGTTCTTGAGTTGGAAATGAAAGAATGAAGAAAGTTGAAGGAAATGAGCCTATATGGAGGGAGTTTATGGCCCACCTTGAGTTTACGGCCGTAAACTCAAGTGTTGTGGCCGTGAACTCTAAAGGAAAAGGTTAAGGCTTGATTTGTTGAACAGTGTCTCTAGCAGGTACATTCTAACACTCATTCCTTAAGTGTATTAGGCTTAAAACTCCTTAGAATGACCTTTAACCAGGCTAGAACTCAATAAAAATGAGTCTGACACTCAGTTGAGTTGACTGACTGAGCTTTTAAAGCAAAAAATTTTCGGGTTGTCACAGTATGTAGGGCGTACTCCATTTTCATGCAAACCCTAATTTATGGTCTTGGACCCTATTTAAGCTCCTTAACTCAATATCAAACCCTATTATTCTCAGCCCATTAAGGCTTGTAAGAGAATAATATAGTAAAGTTATGCAAGTATTAAGACCCTTATTAAGCTTCTTTTTAGGTGTTGAGTCCCATTATGGCTTGTAAGAGAGTAAAGTTGGCAACTTTATTGTTTAAGAACTTGCCTAGGGACCAGATCTTTCTTTTGAACAACTTGGCTTAACCCATTAAAGCTTAATGTTGTTTTTATGGACTCTGACGAGTACGCTGGACATACATGGGAATACGCTCAACGTAATGCTGGATTCTTGCATCATTGGCTTGTACCGGTTGCTTCGAGGGTGAGTACGCAGGGCTTACTCCCCAGTTCAGCTGTTTTGGACCTTTTTGAGTTGGGCCTTGTTAGGCTATTGAACTTCTGACTTTGGGCCATGGTTAGGCTGTGGGCTTTATTGGTTTTGGTCCCATGATAGTTTTTGGGCCCAATTAGGAAGTTGGGCCATATTGGGCTTTGAGTTTCCATTTAGAGATTTAGGCTTCTCGTGCTAATGGGTTGGACCTTGGCTTTGGGCCAAGTAAGAAAAGGGTAAAATGGTCTTTTAACCTTTAGGAAGTTGAATTACGGACTGGGCCTCGGATTTTGAGTTATCGGGTTAATTATTAATTAAGATTGTATTAGTTGGTGCGAGGTTATCCAGTTCAGCGACCCGAGCAGTTAGTTGGTTATCAGCGGTTTGAGGTGAGTCTTCCTTTGCAGTATTCGTGTGTCGAAGGCACCAATTCTGGCCCACTAGTTTATGATGTAGTGTGATGATTGTCTTTGTGACAATTGTCAATTATGCCTATATTTGCTTGACGATTATGTGATTTTGTTATGATACTATGTGGTACTAGTTGGGGGTGAAATAAACCCGGTATCCGTTTGAAATAGACCAAAGGGGATTGCAAGCACCCAAATATGCTTGATAGTATCCAGTTGAAATAGACCGAAGGGGTAGGCAAACACCCATATATGCTTGATAGTATCCGTTTGAAATAGACCGAAGGGGTAGGCAAGCACCCATATATGCTTGTTAGTATCCGATTGAGATAGACCGAAGGGGTAGGCAAGTACCCAAATATGCTTGGCAGTATGTTTGATTAGTATGTGGTATTTTGGGGAACTTACTAAGCTTCGTGCTTATGATTTTAGTTTTTGTTTCAGGTACTTGCAGTTTGTAAAGAAAGGGCTCGGCTTGATCGCAGCGCATCCACCCATGTTTTCGCATTATGAAGATTTTGGGATTGTACTCTGATGACTGTTTTATTATCGAATACTTTTAAATGTTTGAACAAAAGGTAATTGGTGTTTTGATTTTATTAAAAATAAAATTTTTACCTCATAATTGTTGGGTCGTTACAAGTTGGTATCAGAGCCTTGGTTTGAGGAATTCAGACATACTCTCGGGTGTGTCTGAAATAAAACTGAGGGTTTGGTGAAATTTTCATAAAATAAAAGTTTTCTTAAAGGGTTTTCTAACAAAAGAAAGGGTGTGATGCGTGAAATCGGCCGAGCTCAAGTAAGTCTTACTAAAATACCCATGCATGTTATTAGTTTTTATTCTATGTTATGAAAATTGCATGCTAGATTAGGGCTGAGGATCTAGTAGAAATGCCTTTGTATGCGTGCTCTATGAGCTTGTAGACTTGCATGCTAGTACTGACCAGTCAGTGATAGGATTGCCTGTATAGGTTCTTATTTGTGCTTTTAGGAGCTCCCAATAACTTCGACTAACCAGTAAGTGAATATACTAAGTTACATATTATTGAGACTGGATAATTTTAGAAGGTTAGGTTTTAACACTATTGCGCATCTCTCGTTTGAGTCTAACCGTTGTAGTGTGAGACCTTTAATTCGAAGAATTATCTGCTATCGGTGACATTTAATTGTATTCGTAAGCCAGTTAGAGGGTGTTAGGGAGAGTTCCTTCTGCAGCTGTTAGTGAGGAATAATGTGGTGGTTGCCCTAGAAGAATCTAGGAAGAATTTTAGTGCAACGAAGACGCTGGTAGCCAGTAAGCTTGAGAAGCCCTCTTAATTGATCTGTGGATTGGAGTGCTACTGCATGAATGCTGCTTGCTTTATGCTTTGTGGAACTCTTAAGTGATGCGAGTTAGCTATTAAGTGAATATGCTAAGTCTCATGTGACAAAGGTTGAATAATTTCAGAGTGATGGATTTGACCCAATTGTGAAACTCTCGTTTGAGTCTAACCGTTGTAGGGATGAGTCCTTTACTCGAAGGATTATCTAATCTTTGTTACATGTGATTGTATTCATGAGGTGGTTAACTGACATTATGGGGGGTTCTTTAGCAGCTGATGGCACGGTGAGGTCGGAAACCTAGGAAAGCCTAGCAAGTGTTCAGTAGGTTTAGTTGCATTGTTTTAGCGATTTATTGGAGTATCAGCTTGAGAAGGTGACTTAGAGGATTCATGATGATTCTTGAGGAAAGTATGGATAGGTGTGGAAGGTAGTATTGGGCCCGTACTACTAAAAGCACAGGATCCATACTCGAATCGAGGAGATTCACAGGGAGTCTAGGAAGCGTGTTGGATTAGGATTCATGGTTATGTTCTGATCATTTGCATGGTTGTTTTTAGAATGGTGATGAGCACTCAGGAAGGAGGTTTAGGTTCAGGTTCGGTCTCATATCATAATGATGTGGGTGGTTGTTATGTTGACGTTCCCCAACAAGAAGTTAAAGTTATGAATATGGGTGGAGTAGATAATAGTAAAAAGAAAAAAATTATGATTCAGAAAGATGAAAATGTACATGGTTACAGGGATTTTATTGATGTTGCTGATATAGCTTTAGATATAACCGACTTAGAAAGCAATTATGATGGAGATGAGTTGGGTGATGAACGTAAAGCTAAGTTTACCGATACGATTTTTCACGGGATGCACCCTCTACCATCATGTCCAGTTGATGTTAATGAAGATATCCTATCACAGATGGTAGACGTCAATCATCAAAAGATTGAATGTCTCCGTATATTTAAGAACAAAGACCTTCTAAACGGGCGATTGGGAAAAAATGTCTTCAAGAAGGTTTTCAGACGAAGACAAGTAGATCGATCAAATCAAGGTATGAGGTTGTGTGTGTTGGGAAAAATTGTTCTTGGTTACTAAGAGCAAAAGGAATAAAAAATTCTGGCGGACTTTTCCAAGTGAATAAATTTTTTGACGTACTCACATGTTCTTCAACAATGTTGCAACCTACTCATCGACAAGAAAACAAACATGTTTTGGGTGAATATCTTGCTGATGTTTTTGCTTAAGATTATAGTAGAGTATATCGGGGACAAGATATTATTAATGATATGAATGCTCAATTGAAAATCAGTATCTCATACCGTCAGACTTGGTGTGCGAAGCAATATGCACTGTTGTTGTTTAGGGGTACGAAAGAGGATTCTTTTACCAAACTTCCGGCTTATTTCCACAATTTGGTCAAACATAATCCCAACATGGTGACACATATTCAAACAGATGGTGATGATCAGTTTGAGTTCTTGTATGTCGCACTTGATTGCTCGGTTAGTATTACTATATATTATTATTATTATTTTTATTTTGGTGTACCTAACTATAATCAGTGTATTTGAATAGATATGCAATGTATTGTAGGTACGTGCTTTTTTCAATTGTTGTAACTCGAACCTTGTAGTAGATGGAGCCCACCTAAATGGCGAGTTCAAAGGTACCATGTTACTTGCAGTTATTAAGGACAGACAAAACCAAATATTACGGTTGCATATGGTATATGTAAAAATGAGTGTACAGATTCTTGGACATGTTTTTTTTCAAAAACTACGTGATTGCATAGGAAATATGGAGGATCTTACAATTATATCTGATAGGTATCCATCTATAGCGACATCTGTTGCCAACATTTTTCCTTACGCTCATCACGGAATATGTGGTGTCAACTTTTATTTCAACATAGTAGCTAGATACGGGGAAGAGTAAGACGGTTAATGGAATTTTTTGGGAGGCTTGTAGAGCCTATACAGTTGATGGTTTTAATGCTGCCATGGACCTTATGAAAAAGACAAAAGAACCAGTATGGGAATACTTACAAAGTATAAATCCTGAAACTTGCTCTAGGGCACATTTTAGAGGCAACCGATACAATCTTATGTCCTCCAATAGTGTGGAGTATATAAATGCATTATCTAGACATGCACGTAAGGTGACGATACTGATGTTGATCGATTTTTTTCATGCAACAATGCAACAGTGGTGGCTTCAAAGACGTAACTTTTCAGGTAGTAAGTTGTAATATTAATGTTTGTGTTAAATGTTATTGATCTTAACTGTGTAATTTTCTATATTTTTTAGCGGAAGCAACAACAATACTCACCTCTTGGGCCGATGATATTGTAAAACAAAATAAAAATACTTTTAGTAATTGGGATGCTCGCATGATATCAAGTAAGAAATGCAAGGTCAAAAAGGGGACACAAAACGTCATTGTTGATTTCCAACAAATGACATGTACATGTAGGCATTGGCAACTTGACGACATACCTTGTGGTCATGTCATAGAGTGCTAACAATCAACAATTACCAAGACTGCTTGATGTATGCATTAAAAGCTTACCATACCTCTTGTGACATTCTCTACAGGGGTTTGAATGCCGGATGATGGATCTGTCCTGGAAGTTTTCTTGAGAACACAACACAGAAGAATCGTTAGAGGGACGACCAGGTGCTCTCCCGGGACGTCACTCCGACGATCAAGTTAAGATCACGGGGGATATTCATCCCTCATGGAGGGAAACGAACTGCCACCCCGGTGCTGGACTGCTTGGGCCAAGGCCGAGCCTTGGCCAAGGTCCTGACGAGATAACGTCTCGTTTATACTTTCTGTTACATTTAACGTGACCGTTTATGGTAACGTTAACAATACCGAAACATTGAGGAGAACATATGAGGAATCAGTAAACCCTTTGCCAAAGCCATCTGATTGGGAGATCCTCGATGATTTGATGACTGTTAGGACACCTATTATAGATAAAGGTCAGCCAGGCAGGTCAAGAAACACAGAACGTATTCCATCCCAAGGCGAAGGACCAATAAGAAAAGAGTGTTCTACATGCGGTCAAGCAGGACACAAGAGAAATAATTGTTCTGGAAGGGCGTCCGACAGTGGAGCAAGTCGCACGAGAATTCCTACTATGGAGATGACATTTAATATTGGGGCTTCTGCGAGTTGTTCACAGAGCTATAACACCAATTATTATTTAAAACTACCTTAAACTGAAGAGTTGTTAATTTATTATGTATTGTAATGTTTTTATTAATTTTCTAAGATGTTGTTCTTATGCTTTTATATTTTAATTTAGTTTGAATATCATAAGAGCAAATGAAGTTTTTATACATGATTTTTAAAAATACTTGGAAATTAACGGTAAACAAACATATTAATCTAAGAGGGTGTAACAAAGGGGTCGACTTGATCACAGTAGTAACAATCTACTTTGTCGCATGAGCAAATTTGGAACTTTAAGGATGAACTCATAATAAAGTTGAGATTATATATAGTATTTTTAATAGGAAAACGATCGTATATGTCATATTTATACATCCTAGTAATATGCAAATCATAGTCCAAAGGCAACCATTTCATAATTAGAGTTGAAATTTATAGATGATTGTTTGATATGACAAGTCACTGTAGTAATCTGCAAATCTAGTCAAAGTTGGAAATGACTACACATAGATGACTATTTGACATGGCCAAAATGTGGGTTTATCTGTTGGGTTGATGAAGAGAAGGACCAATCTTCTATGATAATAGCTAAGGTCGCTAAGTTGAATAAAAACTTTCAATCTAAAAATAATAAGTTGAAGATAGCCTTGGTTTGTAGTTGGGTGTTGTTCTTGGCAATTATTTTTTACAAGCTGTAAGGTTTAGGTCTTTTGGTTAACTTTGAAGTTCTAACGTCAATAAAGAGGGTGTAATCTTTATTATTTCTTAACTTTTAAAGTTATAATTATATTATGTATGACGATAATGTGTATTGCACTATATATAAAATTACTTTTCCTAATGAAACACTTGAATTTATAAATCAAACATTAAGTTACATACATATCACATCCAACTACATAGGACCAACACACGATCCCCAATAAATTTTGGCCATCCTTTGACGAAACTCTAAAGATGCATTTTTTGGGTCTATAAATTCACGTATTGGTTGTCCTGATACTAGTTGTTCCATAAACATACAAACAAATACAACACAATCTCCCAACCCGCTTCTTTGTTGGGGAACATTATATTCGAGAGTAAATGTCATATTCAATGGTCTCCTTGGGATGTTCCTCCTTTGCCAGTACTTAATTTTGTCTAAAATTTTTGCCACCCGCGCCTCAAATTTTCTAAAAGTTCCATTTGACTTAAAATTTTCAAACACACTCCTACCGAGACTGTCATATAGATGGAGATCCATTGACTCCATTCGTAGTTCCCCAGACAACCAATGATTTGGATAGGAGTGAATCGGCATATAAACCTGCACAAAGTTCAAAAAATAATTACTTATTAATATTTCAATACAAAAAATGATACTAATGAATGTAATTTCAATAAAACTAATAATATACCTTATCCACATCCCACCAAGGAACCATAATGTCGGGGTATGTAGGTATCCCAGATATAAATGCCCTCCAATCATTACTATCTTCCAGAAGATGGAAAACAAAAAAAATTTGGAGGCATTATAGTATACCGGTTAGCTTCAAACCGTCTCTCCATCAACAGTCTAGTCCAAATCGTGACATGCTGCGAAGGTTATGGTTCTTTTGTTATAAATTAATAAACAAAAAATCAATTATAAGCATAAATTTATAAATATTTACTGCTTCATCTAACCAGTCGTCATGTGTATGCCCAAATAATGAGCTCCAAATTGTAGAATCTGTGTTGCACGATATACGCATGAAAAAAATAATTTGTTAACACAACCTCACCGTGTAGCATCCCGACTCCCACGTATAATATTTATATATTTATTTATTTATGAGTTATTTGAGAAACTCGACGAGTTGGCGCCCCAACTCGTCGAGTAGAGGCGGGTTGACCACGTGGGTTTTATGACCAAATCGACGAGTCGGAGAGACCAACTCGGCGAGTTGGTGCTGTGAGAGAAAACCCTAATTCTCCGGGGTTGGGTCCTATTTAAAGGACCTTAAGCCCTCATGTCCGCCTCACCAGCGACCCTACTCCCCTGTGTGAAACCCTAATCGTCTATATTGAGCTAAGAGAGAGAGAGAGAGAGATAGAGAGAGGGAGAGAGAGAGAGAGAGAGCTAATCTTTGGGCATTTTAGTGCACTTTTTGAAGAGAAGAGTGGAGTATCAAAGTAAGGAACGCGAAGAGACTATTGGATCTGGTGTTATTTCATCTAGAGCTTCTGTTGAAGGTAAAAAGTATCCACCTTGCTCATTACTTTGATTAGATATCATTTTATGGAGTTTTAGGGCTTATTCCATCTTTCCTTGAGGCTTTGAGTGTGTTGAGCTTACCAAGAGAGTGAGACTTCAGATCTGGACCTTGTGAGGTCCCTAGAGTCCAAAGGTCCCAACTTTATCTAGCTAATAGAAGAGATTTCATGGTTAAGAACCTAAATGGAAGTTGTTTTGGCATTTCAAGCCCTAAGTGCCATGCATGGACGTAAAGCTTGCAACTTTACGTACTATATTAGCCTTGGGAGGCTAGATCTAGAGTTTGGGGTTGTAAATCTGCCTTAAAACATCTGAATATGAATAGAGTCTAAAAGGACTCGACGAGTCAGAGAACTGACTCGACGAGTCGGTTAAAGTTTTCCCCGACGAGTATGGACATGTGTGACTCGGCGAGTTGATAAGACAACTCGACGAGATAAGGGGGAATTTCGCGACATTTTTGAGGAAACAAGGGGACTCGACGAGTCACATAGGTGCACTCGATGAGTCGTGTCAACATGGACTGTTGACTCGAGTGTTGACTTCAGTTGACTTTAGGGTTTGGTCAAGACAAGGAGTATGGAGACCATGGAGGGGTAGAATGGTCTTTTACCCATTCCAATAGTTAGAGAGAGAGAGAGAGAGAGAATAGCCTTGGTTTATTTAGAATTGTGAATGGAGTGTTAATTAGAGATAATTATCATATGTGTTAGGCGGAGGCTAGATCAGTGATTCGTGTACGAGATTTATTTGCTTGATTATGAGGCGAGTCTTCTCAATATACTTACCTTGAGTGATAATTTGTGTGACCGGAGGGTCTTGTATGCTATTATTGAGTATTGTGGTATCCTACATTATGTCTGCGTGACTTATGCTGTGTATTATTTTGAGCTTTACTGAGTTAGGACCGGAGGGTCCACCCGAGTTGTGGGACCGGAGGGTTCCACTGAGACACATTGACCGGAGGGTCTTATTTGAGATATAGCCATGAGAGGCTATTGAGCTATGTGTGGTATTTTGGGGAACTCACTAAGCTTCATGCTTACCTTGTTATGTGTTATGTGTTTCAGGTACTTCTTTGGATTGCGGGGAGGCGCCGACTTGATTGTACACACACACACACATACGTGATGGAGTTTACATTTTGATGATCCTGGATTGTGCTTAAACAATTTATGAACATGTGTTTTTGATAAATTGTCATTTTGGAGATTTGTGAACTATGTTTTATGAGAATTATGTGATTTTTAAAATGAAAAATTTGTTTAAAAATTTACGGTGTTACAAGTTGGTATCAGAGCCTTGGTTTGAGGGATTCGGATGTACCTTCGGGTGTGTCTGGACTCAAACTGAGGATTTGAGAAAAATTTTCAAAAGAAATGATTTTTCCAAAATGAGAAAGAGTTTATGAGAAAAACGAGTGGAGCAGTGTGTACAATCAGCCAGAGCCTGAATGGTGATTTCCCAAAATACCCTTACTTATTTGTGTTATGTGATATATATGAGATGTTAGGAATGAATGCTAGAGGATAGGCTAGGTATTTCATATTTAGGGCTAGTGTTTCCTGATTTGTGATGCCTTAACCTATGAGTTGCTGCTATCTGTTGTTTGCCTTGAGTATGTGCTGAGTAGGAGTATCTAGCATGAATCACTTAGAAAGAGTTCTGAGTCGAGGGATAATCTAGGAGAGGTACCTAGATGAGTATATGAGGAGTCTACTGAAAGAGAGTAGTCTGATATTCGTGAGGGATAGAGTACTTCTGAATTGGAATCCTAGGAGGAGGACTTGGGGCGACTACAGGTTGGTGTGGAAGGTAGTATTAGGCCCGTACTACTAAAAACACCGGATCTGTATGCAACCCAAGTAAGAATCTTAGGATACTAAGGAGCATGTAGGGGCAGGAAATCGAGTGTGAGTATGCTCCAATGGGTCTCTGATTATTTTCGTGTTGTATTTCAGAGACATTATGGTGGGTACACGCCACTACCCCGAGGGCACCAGTGGTACCAGTGATGAGGAGATCCGCATGATCATCCATGCTGAGGTTGGTGCAGCTATCCGAGAGGCGATACAGGAGATGTTTGGGTCTATTAAGACCACGTTGATTGAGATCTTCGATGAGCGTTATGCTGCTGTTACTGAGGCTGCCGCTGTCGTAGCCACCGCAACCATAGCTGCTTCGAGACCACAGGGGGGTGACTCGTTGTTGTTTCGGGAGTTCAGCAACACGAAGCCACCAGAGTTTGATGAGACACATGATCCGATTGCTGCTATGAGATGGATCTCCGACATTGAGGGATGGTTTTACACGTGTTCATGCCCTGAGCACCTGAGAGTTCGGTTTGCACTGAACCAGCTTCGCTTGGGAGCGAAGGACTGGTGGAAGTTTGTGACTACCAGCTTTACTCCTGCAGATCATGCTGCAGTGACATGGGAGAGGTTTAAACAGCTGTTCAGAGATGAGTATGTTCCCCAAGTGGAGAGGTAACGGTTGGCTTAGGAGTTTGTCTCTCAAGCAGAAGATAGAAACTATGACCGAGATCACAAAGATGTTCCATGAGAGGGCGCTGTTTTGCCCTGAGGACGTGTGTACTGAGCAGGCACGTGTGAGCCGATATCTAAGCATACTGAGGAGGGATATATGAGATTTTGTGGTGAACTCATCATACCGGACATTGGCTGAGCTTCAGACCAATGCCAGGCGCAGGGAGATTGAGCTAGAGTTACAGGCTAGGGAGGAGGGGGAGTCTCATGGGAGAGACCGGAGACTAGTGCAGTCGCAGCCGGCGACGAAGCGGGCAAAACCCGCTGATACGAGAATTGGGGGCCAGAAGGGCCGCACTTGTGGCAAGTGCGGTAAGAGTCACGAGGGATCGTGTCGGGCAGGGATTTGCTACAAATGTGGCAAAGAGGGGCACCCGACGAGGGATTGCCCTAAGGGGTTTGCAGTTTGCTTTCACTGCAACCAGACCGACCATCGAAAGGTCGAGTGCCCTCAGCTCATTCAAGGATCAGCCCAGGGTTCCACTCCTGCTGCTTTGCGAGCTAATGATAGTCGACCAGCAAAGGTCGAGGCACCGAAGGCTCGCGGGAGAGCTTTTCAACTGACAGTGGAGGAGATCCGCGCAACACCTGATGTCGTGGCTGGTACGTATTTCCTTATTCCTGTTATTTTTAGATTTGTTTTGCTTACACCGTGTTGTATATAGGTACTTTTCTTGTGTGTTCTGTACCTTCTTTGGTGTTATTTGACTCGGGTGCGAGTCGATCCTTCGTTTCTTTAGCTTTTAGTCGTCACATCAGTGTCAGGCGAGAGGTGTTGAGTTGACCTCTGAGGGTTTCTATAGCCGACGAGCACGCGGTTTTTTCCACTGATGTATTATGAGGATGTGTACTAGATATTTTTAGTGTTGAGTTTCCGATAGATCTGGTGCCGATAGCCATGGGTGATGTTTGTGTCATAGTGGGCATGGATTGGTTGAGTCGGTTTGGAGCTGTGATCGACTGTGAGCGTCAGATGGTGACCATACGAGACCCTAGTGGGGAGTGCTTACGGTGTATGGCGAGGGTACCAGATCTGGATTAGCTTTCTGCTCTGCTGCCAGAGTGAGACAGAGTCTACAACAGCGTTGTACGGGCTTTTTGGCGTACGTGATGGATACGCGGGTTGCGACAGAGAGGCCGAGTTCTATCTCCGAGGTTCCGATAGTGTGCGAGTTCATGGATGTTTTCCCCGAGGAGTTGCCGGGTGTGCCTCCCGAGAGGCATGTAGAGTTCCAGATTGATTTGGTTCCGGGTGCGACACCTATTGCCAAGGCACCTTACCGCCTTGCGCCGCCTGATATGCAGGAGTTGTCCTCACAGCTCCAGGAGCTGCTGGGGAAGCGATTCATCATACCGAGTAGCTCACCGTGGGGAGCGCTGATCCTTTTTGTCAAGAAAGAGGATGGTTGACACCGGATGTGCATTGATTATCGGGAGTTGAACAAGCTGACGGTCAAAAACTGTTATCCACTACCGAGGATCGACGACTTATTCGATCAGTTGCAGGGGGCATCTTGGTTTTCCAAGATTGATTTGAGATCTGGATATCATCAGATGAGAGTTTGCGAGGAGGATATCCAGAAGACGGCCTTTAGGACTCGTTATGGGCACTACGAGTTTGTGGTGATGCCTTTCGGACTCACCAATGCACCGAAAACGTTCATGGA
Organism: Lactuca virosa; assembly: GCF_052849685.1. Taxonomy (NCBI): domain Eukaryota; kingdom Viridiplantae; phylum Streptophyta; class Magnoliopsida; order Asterales; family Asteraceae; genus Lactuca; species Lactuca virosa. Next base: position 260,695,042 of record NC_136434.1, read on the forward strand.
TCTCATGAACTGGGTATGCAGGCCCATGTTGGATCAATCGGTGATCGTGTTCATCGACGATATCCTAGTATACTCGAGGTCCAGAGAGCAACACGAGGAGCATCTTCGGGAGATTCTTGGAGTATTGAGGACGGAGAGGCTTTACGCCAAATTCTCCAAGTGTCATTTCTGGTTACGAGAGGTCTAGTTCCTAGGGCACCTCGTTAATCAGAATGGGATTTTGGTCGACCCGGCCAAGATTGAGGCAGTTATGCGGTGGGAGGTGCCGAGATCCTCATCCGAGATCAGGAGTTTTCTTGGCTTGGCAGGTTACTACCGGAGATTTATCAGGGATTTCTCCAAGATTAGCGTTTCTCTTATGAGATTGACCCGGAAGGGTGTTACTTTTGCCTAGGGACCCGAGCAGTAGGCCTCATTCGAGACTCTTCGCTAGAGATTGTGCGAAGCTCCAGTGTTATCCCTTCCCGAGGGAGTGGAGGACTTCGTAGTTTACTGTGATGCATCTATATCAAGGATGGGAGATGTGTTGATGCAGAGGGGACACGTGATTGCATATGCATCGAGGCAGTTGAAGCCTCATGAGACGAGGTATCCCACCCATGATTTGGAGTTGGGGGCAGTGGTGTTCGCCCTCAAGTTCTGGTGCCACTATCTGTATGGAGTCCGGTGCACCATATACACGGATTATAAGAGTCTGAAGTACCTCATGGATCAACCCAACCTGAATATGAGACAGAGGAGGTGGTTGGATGTAGTGAAAGACTATGACTGCGAGATATTATATCACCCAGGCAAGGCTAATGTGGTAGCCGATGCCTTGAGCCGTAGAGCAGTGAGTGCACCGATTCGAGATATGTGTATGAGGATGACGGTGATGACTCCAGTCTTAGATACCATCCGAGCGGCCCAGGTAGAGGCCGTGAAACCAGAGAACCGCAAGAGGGAGCGGGTGATCGGACAGGTTTCCGAGTTTGAGACAGATAGTCGGGGCTTATGACTTTCCGTGGGCGGATTTCGGTGCCCTATACCGGTGGAGATTGGCGCATACTGATGGAGGAGGCACATAGATCGAGATTCTCGATCCATCCATGAGCCACTAAGATGTATTTGGATCTGAAGAGAGATTACTGGTGGCCCTATATGAAGAGGGATGTGGCATGGGTAGTCGAGAGGTGCTTAACCTATCGCCGGGTTAAGGATGAGCACCAGAGTCCATATGGCCCGTTACAGCCTCTAGAGATTCCCTAGTGGAAGTGGGAACAAATTTCCATGGATTTTATCACCAAGTTAACTAGAACCGCGCGAGGTGTCGATGCGATATGGGTGATTGTGGACCGGCTGACGAAGAGTGCTCACTTCCTTGCTATCAGTGAGAGCTCTTCTACAGAGAAATTGGCCGAGATTTATGTGAGAGAGGTGGTGACACAGCATGGAGTACCGACATCGATAGTGTCAGATCGGGATGTGAGTTTTACTTACAGGTTCTGGAAGAAGTTTCATGAGGAGTTGGGTACCCGATTGAACTTCAGTACCGCATACCACCCACAGACAGATGGGCAGAGTGAGCGGATGATTCAAATGCTTGAGGACATGCTGCGTGCATGTGTTATGGACTCCGGAGGAAGTTGGGACACCTATTTGCCCTTGGCTGAGTTTTCTTATAACAACATCCATCATTCCAGTATTGGTATGCCTCCCTTTGAGCTCTTATATGGGAGGAGGTGTCGGACTCCCATTTGTTGGGGAGAGGTAGGGCAGAGAGTGATCGGTAGCACTGAGATAGTACTCAAGAGGACTGAGTAGATTCAGCAGGTCAGACAGAGGCTACTGACAGCTCAAAGTCGTCAGAAGAGTTACGCAGACCGGCGACGATCCGAGCTAGAGTTCCAGGTTGGAGATTTTATCCTCCTGAAGGTATCCCCGTGGAAAGGGGTGATCCGATTCAGGAAGCGGGGAAAGTTGGGTCCTAGATATATCGGTCCTTTCAGAGTGACTTCCAAAGTGGGGAAGGTAGCTTATCGGTTGGAGCTACCCGCAGAGTTGAGCCAGATTCATAACACCTTCTACGTGTCCCAGTTGAGGAAGTGTGTAGCTGATGAGACGACAATGGTACCCTTAGAGGACATTCAAGTAGATGCTAGCCTGAATTACATTAAGAGACCGATAGCTATTTTCTTTAGAAAAGTTAAGACCCTGAGGAACAAGGAGGTGCGACTGGTGAAGGTGCAGTGGGAGCACCGCAGGGGATCCGAGTGGACTTGGGAGCCGGAGTCCGAGATGCACGAACAGTACCCAGAGTTGTTTCCAGAGCATGACTTCGAGGGCGAAGTTTGATTCTAGTGGGGGAGAATTGTAACATCCCGACTCCCAGGTATAATATTTATATATTTATTTATTTATGCATTGTTTGAGCAACTCGGCGAGTTGGCGCCCCAACTCGTCGAGTAGAGGCGGGTTGACCACGTGGGTTTTATGACCAACTCGACGAGTCGGAGAGACCAACTCGGCGAGTTGGCGCTGTGAGAGGAAACACTAATTCTCTGGGGTTGGGTCCTATTTAAAGGACCTTAAGCCCTCATGTCCGCCTCACCAGCCACCCTACTCCCCTATGTGAAACCCTAATCGCCTATAGAGAGAGAGAGAGAGAGAGAGCTAATCTTTGGGCATTTTAGTGAACGTTTTGAAGAGAAGAGTGGAGTATCAAAGCAAGGAACGAGAAGAGACTATTGGAACTGGTGTTATTTCATCTAGAGCTTCTGTTGAAGGTAAAAAGTCTCCACCTAGCTCATTAGTTTGATTAGATCTCATTTTATGGAGTTTTAGGGATTATTCCATCTTTCCTTGAGTCTTTGAGTGTGTTGAGCTTACCAAGAGAGTGAGACTTCAGATATGGACCTTGTGAGGTCCCTAGAATCCAAAGGTCCCAGCTTTATCTAGCTAATAGAATAGAATTCATGATTAAGACCCTAAATGGAAGTTGTTTTGGCATTTCAAGCCCTAAGTGCCATGCATGAATGTAAAGCTTGCAACTTTACGTGCTATATTAGCCTTGGGAGGCTAGATCTAGAGTTTGGGGTTGTAAATCTGCCTTAAAATGTCTGAATGAGAATAGAGTATAAAAGGACTCGACGAGTCAGAGAACTGACTCGACGAGTCGGTTAAGATTTTCCCCGACGAGTATGGGCATGTGTGACTCGGCGAGTTGATGAGACAACTCGACGAGCTAAGGGGGACTTTCACGACACTTTTGAGGAAACAAGGGGACTCGACGAGTCACATAGGTGCACTCGACGAGTCGGGTTAACATGGAATGTTGACTTGAGTGTTGACTTCAGTTGACTTTAGGGTTTGGTCAAGACAAGGAGTATGGAGACCATGGAGGGGTAGAATGGTCTTTTACCCATTCCAAGAGTTAGAGAGAGAGAGAGAATAGCCTTGGTTTATTTAGAATTGTGAATGGAGTGTTAATTAGAGATAATTATCATATGTGTTAGGCGGAGGCCAGATCGATGATTCGTGTACGAGATTTATTTGCTTGATTACGAGGTGACTTTTCTCACTATACTTACCTTGAGTGGTAATTTGTGTGACCGGAGGGTCTTGTATACTATTATTGAGTATTGTAATATCTTGCATTATGTCTTTGTGATTTATGTTGTGTATTATTCTGAGCTTTACTGAGTTAGGACCGGAGGGTCCACCCGAGTTGTGGGACCGGAGGGTTCCACTGAGACACATTGACCGGAGGGTCTTATTTGAGATATAGCCATGAGAGGCTATTGAGCTATGCGTGGTATTTTGGGGAACTCACTAATCTTCGTGCTTACCGTGTTATGTGTTATGTGTTTCAGGTACTTTTTTGGATCGCGGGAAGGCGCCGGCTTGATTGTACACACACATACGAGATGGAGTTTACATTTTGATGATCCTGGATTGTGCTTAAACAATTTATGAACATGTGTTTTTGATAAATTGTCATTTTGGAGATTTGTGAACTATGTTTTATGACTATTATATGATTTTTAAAATGAAAATTTGTTTGAAAATTTACGGTGTTACACACCGCCTGCTATATAAAGGTGCATGTACAAAACTAAAAAGTCATGATCAACAATGAATACTGGAGGAGGAGGTGGGGTTGTTGATCTGGTATCAACCTTCTTCTTTGCTCTTCACTTTGGATTTGGTGTCGTGTGTAACTAAAACATTTCTCAAACATTTATATCATTATTTTATGAATATTTGACATAAAAAAATTCTTTCCGTATTAGCTTTTAATGTATACCTGTGTGAAAGGAGTACGCATAAAATTTGATGGATTACAAAGCCTAGGTCTATCGGGTGTAACTTCATTATCATCAAAGTGATTTGTAGTCCCTATAATTATTACCTCGTCATCTAACACCTATAATAATACGTTATAATTATTAATAAAATATACGTATTTATTAACAAATTATATCATAAATATAAAGTATAATAACCTTTTCAGCTTCATTATCATCCAAATCCAAAACATCCTCATCGAAGTGATTTGTACTCCGCCCCCATTCGTCTAACGCCTCTTCATCCAACACCTACATTAATATGTTATAACTATTATTAAAATATACATATTTATTAAAAAATTATATCATAAATATAAGGTATAGTAACCTTTTCAGCTTCATTATCATCAAAAACATCCCCATCGAAGTGATTTTTAGTCCGCCCCCTTCATCTAAAACCTACATTAATACCTTTAAATTATTAATATATATATATATATATATATATATATATATATATATATATTAACAAATTATATCATAAATATAAGGTATAATAACCTTTTCAGCTTCATTATCATAAAAACATCCTCATGGAAGTGATTTTTAGTCCGCCCCCTTCATCTAAAACCTACATTAATACCTTTAAATTATTAATAAAATACACATATTTATTAACAAATTATATTATAAATATAGGGTATCACTAACCTTTTCATCAAAAGAATAATTTGTTTGAAAGTTTGCAGGTTCATCAAAATTTATGTTGTTCCATATACTTTCGTCATTCACTTCTTCCATGTTCACCTCGGTGCGTTGTCGGTTCAAATACACCTCTTGTTCGAGTGCAAATAACCGATTCACCAACTCTTTTAAACTTTGTTTCCGACTTTGTCTTGCTCTAGCTTGGGATCGACCACTAGAAGATAGACTACACGAAGATTCTTCTTGCCTCCTAAAATGCTTCCGTACTGGGGATGGAACTAAAGGCGGTTCACCATACACATACTCTTGACATGACATATAATAAGAAGATCTTCTCTCCTTATCAGTCGGTGTCATGCTATGTCTTGGTCTCCGTCCCTCTTAAAAGAAATTAACATATGTATAATGTCAGTAAAAGTTCAAACAAAATATTTAAATAAATAAAATAATATACAAACCTTTGTCACATCGAAAAACTTGTTCACATCAACCCATTTCAAATTTTTGGTTTCACTCCAACACTTCATCCGAGGTGTATCTTTGTTTTTACGTAACACATAACCACCTCGAACATATGGAAGCATCTCATAAATCCATATCTATAATTTTAGCAATTATATTAATAAAAATTATTAACAAACAACATACTTGTTATACTTTATAAATATATAATTACATATATGTATACCTTGAATGATGCCGTAAATCCTGACAACGAGTATTTGAAAGATTGACGAGGCTCAGGTAGTGATAAATATTTATTGATTTTGTTCCAGGTATCCTCAAGATCATCGTATGTGAACTCCCAAAAGTAACTACCCCAAGAAAACTACAATATAAAACTGTTAATTAGAATAAAAATTACAATAGAAAATACAAAACTTCAAATTCGACAAATAATACTTGTTCCATCGATCCAAGTTCTCAGCAAAAAAAAAACCAGTCGTGTGGCACACAATCATTTGCTTCCTTCCCCAAAAACCCTTCACACAAAACGTATATGAGACATGCTCTAACTGCATCATCGTCGGTAGCTGCTAAGAAGGGCTGATTTAAAATGAAACTTTTCAAATCACAGATTTTCACCGAACTATTTGTGTGGTTCGGAAAGAGACGTTCCCACAATAAACATCTTTTTTTAATACTAATTTTCTTTTCTGACACTTTTTTTCCAATCATTTTTGGATAAACTCCAAAATTAAATCCGATTATCAAACAAAACTCTTCGGGGCCATAAACCATTTTAGTATCTCCCACTTTAAAATACAACCGCTTAATGCCATCTGGAGATATTACTGCGTCTGGCCGTAACTGATGAAGAAACATTTTATGAAAAAGCAACCCGTCCCCTTGTAATTGAGGGATGTCCAACAAATAACCAAACACAGTCCTTCTAAATGTTTCTCGCCGGACACCATGCAACACTTCAAATACTTGCCATATGTTACATCCTGATCCTTTTAGATCTACCACAGATTTAACATTTAGATTTCTAGAATCATGCTGAAATACAACAAGATGTTAGAAGGGTAAAAAACATTAAAGGAAAGTAAGTTGTTATTTGTAACTATAATAAATATTAAAAAAACTATCAAAAAAATATATTATTATAACAAAAAAGCAACAATCTACATTAGAAATTATTAGATTTACACAATTACGAAATAAACAATATGTGTATTTATAACGACATCCAAATTGCATCGTATAATATGTTTTTTGAGAAATAAACCGAATGTATATAAACGATGACAAGTAAACCGATTGTATATAAACGATATTTCTAAAATACAAATATAAGCATATTTATAACATGAAAAATTAAATATTTATAACATAATAATACCATCAAAAATACACTTTTATAACATAAACTATATGTACAACCTCACAAATGCAAAGGTACAACATCATGAAGCAGTAAAAATCATTTTTATATCAAAAAATCATATTATTACAACATATTAACACATTTATATAACATATTAACACAAAGTACCAAATATACAACCTCACAATGCATGATTTTTGCATTATGCACTTGTACAATCATAGATCCAATTATGAAATGCTATCAAAACCTCAAGGCTACTTATCAAATTTTGTAAATATCAAATAGAACACATAGATCTAAGAAAATCGGATGGGCAACACCTCAGATTTTCGTTTTTTTTCAAACTTTTTCCCAATAAATCGTAAATAAATAAAACCTAAAATTGATAAATGATGATTAAAACACAAAATGAGTAAAGATCTTACCATATTGTCGGGATTATTCATGAAATCGTCCATAGTGCATCCAGAGAGAGAGAGAGAGAGAGAGAGAGAGAGAGAGAGAGTTCTCCAAAAAAAAGTTTGAAAAATGAAAGAAAAAAAATTACGTTTTTATACCCCTGAAAAAGGAGAAATCGCAGATGGCCTGAAATTGTAGATGGAATGAGTCCATCTGTGAACGTATAAGTCGCTAAAACACGGATGTGCTTTAGCGACTTGTACGTTCGCAGATGGAAAGGTAAAATCACAGATGGGCTTAATCCATCTGCGATTTTGATGGCTATTTTTGGTAATTTGGGTTTTTTGGCTACTTTCTACAAAGTAATTAAGGGTTTAGGCTATTTTTATAGTTTTTTTATTTATTATATGATTAATAAATTGTAATACATCATTTGTTAATATATAATATGATTAATGTATTAATTGGAAATAGATAGTTGATTTGTTAGTTTATTATGTGATTAATAAATTAATATGAGATCAATTGTTAAATAGTTGATTTGCTAATTTATATGATTAATAAATTAATGTGAAATCAATCAGAATTGATTAATTACTAATCTTAATTAATCTGGAATTAAATCGGGATTAATTTGAATTAACTAAAGGTGCAAGGACTGAGCCGTAATTGTTCAATAGTTGAACAAATGAGAGATCTAGAAACCTCCATCATATGAACGGTTTTGAGGACCCTTTTAAGGTTTGTAGAAGCCTCTAAATGATAATTAGGAAACTAGAGAGTTTCCTGATTTGAGAAATTATTATTATATGTTCAAAAATAGGGTTTCTAGGGTTTCTTGACAGGTATAAATAGGACACTTAGGTCAACTATTTTCGTGTACTTCCTCACCTAGAGAAATCAGAATTTCTCTTGTCTTCTAGTTCTAGGGTTTAGGTGTGAGCCATTAGAGACATCATCCTTTTGGTGCTAAGCTTTCCAAGACCAACAACTATAAGAGATTAAAGTGATTTGTTTGCTACAACAAATTAAAGGCATGTAACCCTAATTCTTGTAGTTTGATTATACTATGGTTTCAATTAGAGTTCATGTTAGTTTTGTTGTTCATAGTATATAGTCTCGAAAGTGTTATGACATAGATCCTTTAGGTTACACGTACCCTTGAGTGTTAAGGGATTTTCTGCAAGCACAAAGTTTTTGTAGCCTATAAAACTCATCAGTTGTATCAGAGCCTTGGTGTGTCTAACATTGATTGTACATGCGATGAACTAAACAAAATCAAATTTTGGAAAAATCTATTTGTCACAGCGTGACACATTGTCTGTCACGACGTGATCACAACACAAAACCAAATTTCAAGATTTTCTGCCTAATCTGATTTATGTGGTTATTTTGGTAATTATATGGTTTTAATTATGTCAAAATCCAAATTGTAAATCCCTTAGATAATTAGAAATAAAACACTAAATATTATGAGATAATCTTGAAAGATAATTTTTAATTATAAGACTAATTAAGTTTTATTATCCTTATGGATTTAATAATAAATTTAATTATAAGATTAATTAAAAGTTAATTATAAATCCATGATAGGTTTAAATTGATTAATTAATTATATGATTAATTTAGTTAATTAATATTAAAACCTTTTGTTTTAAAATACACCTTTTATATATATATATATATATATATATATATATATATATATATATATATATATATATATATATATATATATATATATATATATATATATATATATATATATATATATATATATATATATATATATATATATATAAGGTGTATTTTAATTAGGGCTGTTCACTATTTGGATAAATCGAATTTACCAATTGGACAATTTGGTTTGGATATTCAGATCTTTAGATTGGTTTTCAACAAAACCGAATTATTATTTTGGATTTCGGATTGGTTTTGGTTTATAAAATAAGAACCGAATAGTCGAAAAAAACCGAATAAACCATTATTATTTATTTATTTATAATATTAATCTATAATTATTTATTAATTTTGTAATTTATTTTTTCAAATAGGTTCAAAACGTTTCACCCGATAAAAAAACATTAATATGCATTTTCTTTCAAAAGTTTTCTATCTATAAAATATTTAACTATAATATATCTTCTTACTAATTGTTTATAAATTTCAAATCACAACTAAATAATTTGTTTTCGCTTCTTGTGTAAAGTTGGGTAATATTATAATTATATGTCGTTTTAAAATGTTTCGGTTCTTGAAAACCGAATTATAAAAACCGATCAATTCGAATTGTAATTGGATCAGATCGGATCAGATTTCAATTTAGTTTAGAATATTTGGATCCATGTTTTGAAACCGAAATCAATTTGGATTCACTTGATTGGATCGGATCAAACCGATCCATCCAAACGAACACCCCTAATTTTAATACTTAAGGTTTTAATATTAATTATCTAAATTAATCATATATATATATATATATATATTTATATATATATATATATATATAATAATAATAATAATAATAATAATAATAAGATTAATACTATATGTATTATAAAAGTCAGTCGAATCTCTAGTACGCCTCATTCACTAAGCCATACTATAAGAGGGGTATAAGGAAACGACCTATAAAATGACCATTCAATGGGTGTCCTTTTCACCTATCGCTCCTTTTTATGGTGGAGGGTCTTTAGCCGAACGGGTTCGATAGGACATAATCACATTAAAAGTATAATGATATAAAATACTCAAACATTCTTATAAACTCTCACTCTAGTTACTTTAGGAAAATGTGAAATTGTATGCTAATCCATGCAAACGCACAACATTTTTTTTATGAGTTGTTAGTGGAGCGTATGTGGTTAACTGACACACGAATGTGGGATTATAAAGATGTCACACCCCCGAACCGGGACGGCGGAAACGTCCGGGGGCGGGTGACTTCATCTTGTAATATCATAACAATTGAATATAAATGAAACATAGCAACCATCATCGTCATACATTAGTGATATCAACATACATGGTTTACAACATTGTGTTTGTTTACGAAATACATCCAAAATAACATAACGTATGATGATTCAAAAATACAACAAATATCCAAATTTCCTTAGCTGTCCACCTGCTTATTGAGTTCCTGAGAATACAAGTCGTTTTGAAAAGTGTCAACATAGAATGTTGGTGAGTTCATAAGCATGTTTGTGAGAAAACTCTGTAGTAGTTTGTAAATTTCCAGAAAATCCAATATTTTCTTGTAAAAATAGTTTGTAAGTCTCGTTTCAAATCATGTATTAATGCATGTGTTTCTTTGTTTATTTTGTTTGAAAATATAGAGAGAGAGATTCCCAGAAAATCCTGTATTTTCTTTTATACGATGAATTGTGGTCTTAAACCCTAAGACCCGAGTAATGAAATTAAATGCACGATAGTCGACGCATAGCTTTGTACTTCGCATAATGAGTAGAGTATATTTATTGCATAAATTTTAATATAACATTGCTATTCTCTATGTGAGTCGTTACAACCATGCTAATATGACGAGAGCGCATGTCTTGACGTTATTCAGGCGGCGGTTTCTAAATATAACTTTCACCCTAGACTGGCCTGTCTAGCTGTAGTGAGCAGCTCAGGTGTGGGGGTGCAACCTCGTATAGATCTATACATAATATCCCGCTCCCCCTCCAGGAGACTCTGGTTATAAATATATGACTTTCTATGTACACTACGTAGGTACGAGTGGAGGAGTGCCTCACAAGAGCCTTAACCTGAATTTACGCGAATATTGAGTTTCATTATTTAACGTTATAAATAATGTTACGAATATATATTTTCGATTACAAACCATAGGTGATAAAAATATAATCGTTTTTACCGAAAGTGTCAAAATATCACATTTTTGCTATTGTTGTCAAAAATAGCTCATTGTTACCCAAATTGTCATGAAAGGTCCAATTTTACTAAAATTGTCACTAAAGGCCCAATTAACATAAAATTTGTCATAAAATGCCCAATTAAAATAGAATAGTCGCATAAGGCCCAATTTTTACCCAAATTGTTATAAGAGGCCCATTTTTACTAAAATGTTCATATATGGCCCAATATTATCCAAAATGTCAATAATGGCCCATTATTACCATGAATGTCGAAAATGGCACAATAATGCCAAAATTGTCAAAAATGACCCATTTTTACTAAAATATTCAATTAAGGCCCATTTTTACAAAAGTGTTAAAAAATGGCCCATGTTTGCTAAATAGTCCATTTTCGGCCCATTTTTATTAAAATGTCCAAAAATGGCCCATTCTTACTTTTATCGCCGAAAATAGTCCATTTTTAGTGAAACTTCCATATTTTATCATTTTTCATGTTTTCATGCCAAAAATTTGTTTAAACATATTCTTGGGCTAAACCTTGTGATATTTACCATGTTTCAAGTGAAACATATTTCATTTAGAAACTAGTTTTCGTTATTAACAACATATCAAATTAACTAAGTTCAACAACTTGAGATCCAACCAAAAATCTCGAGTTCATGGACTCTTAGCATGAATTCCACAACATTTTAACACACATATCATACAACACATGCACATATAAGAAAATATACAAATATTTACACAAGACTTTGACTTGTATCCCCCCTCCCAAAGAAGGAAAAACTCGAAAATAAGGGTATGAAGCTCACCTTGGGGCTTTTTCGGTTTTGAAGAGGAAGATGGTGAAGGTTTTCGGCCTTATCTTGTTTCCTTGAAGAGATTTGTGAAGTTTTGGGGCTCTAGAGAACATATACACGAAAATAGAGTGGTTTGAGGAATGATCTTAGTATAAGATGTAATAAAACAACTTGAGTGTGATATAAAATTACCAAGTTATGAAGGTTTGGAAGGAACTCCTTGAAGAACTCACACAACTCACGATTTCTAGAAAAAAGAGTGAGAGAATTTTTAGAGAGTTAACTGGAAATGAGAAGTATGGTTGAATATTGAAAAGAAATGGTGGTGGGGAGTGTGGCTTCGGCCGATTAAAGAAATGGAGAGGAGAGAGGTTAAAACCTTGTTATTTATTGGACAACACTCATCTCCTAGATACATGAAGGGAAAATGCATGGATATTTTCCATGCAAAGATGAGGTGTCACTATAAGTCAACCCTCCTTCCATTTGTTTTTTTTGTTTGTTTTTTTTACAAATCTGATCGGTTGGGGGGGGGGGGGAAGAAGAAAAAGAACGGGCTTGGTTTTCTAAGTGTAGCCGAGAACTCCTTAAGCCTAATAAGGTTTGCGGTTGCTCGAGTTTTTGGGCTTGGATCGGCCCAAGAAAGGTTTTCGGTCCAATACTAGGTCAAACGAAGTATATTAAGCCCAATAAGGATTTTTGGTCCATTAGGGCCCAAAGAATGGTCTTTGGCCCAATGATATTAAATACAAGAGTTTTCAGCCCAAAATATTTCCTAATAGAGGTATTCGGCCCATTAAGCTTTGAAATAATTTTTCACGGCCCAATAGGGGTCTTACGCCCCAAAACTATGTTAATTAAGAATTTTCGGCCCAACTATGGCCCAAATATGGGTTCTCGGCCCATGATAAGGTTAACTAGGGCTTTTGGCCCAAGAAGGTCCCAATAAGAAGGTCTTGGTCCATTAAGAGGTTTGAACCGAGAAGTCAGGGTTAAGACCCGGAGTTGAGTGGACATAGCTTATTGGGTTAGGTTTTTAGCTTACAAGAGGAAGTTTCGACGTGAATCACAATTTTGGATGTATAAATTTGTATAACACTGAAGTTAATTTATACTACACATAGTGTCCCTTAGATACATAAAGAAACTATTTGTACATGGATAGAAATTTCTAGCCCTAAAATGCTAGTTGTGACATCATCCCCCCGTTAGGGGGAATTTCGTCCCAAAATTCTTTCGAAAGCTATCCTGAAGATCTAGAGAAGAGATGAGGGTATTTCTGAATCATCTGATCCTCGCGTTCCCATGTGAATTCAGGTCCGCGTTTGGCACTCCATCGGACCTTCACAATTGGAATGCGGCTTTGTTTCGTACGTTTCACTTCCCTATCCATTATTTTGACTGGTTCCTCAACAACCAGGAGATTTTCATTCACCTCAATCTCATCGAGTGGAACAACGAGGGTTTCATTCGATAGGAATTTCTTCAGGTTTGACACGTGAAAGACAGGGTGTACGTTGCTGAGATCCGATGGTAGCTGCAGCTTGTAAGCCACCGGACCGATCCTGGCAAGGATCTCGAATGGTCCGATGTATCGTGGATTTAACTTTCCCCGCTTCCCGAACCGTATCATACCTTTCCAGGGAGAGACTTTTAGTAGCACATGATCTCCTACTTAAAACTCCAGCGGCTTTCGTCTTTTGTCTGTGTAGCTCTTCTTTCTATCCCGAGATGCTTGGAGCCGTGCCCTGATTTAGACGATTTTCTCAATTGTTTCCCGGATGATCTCAGGTCTTGTGAGGGTGCTGTTTGGTACTTGTCCCCTTGCCAGTTGGGTGTCTCCTCCCTCAGCCCAACAGAGAGGTGATCTGCATTTCCGACCGTACAAGGCTTCAAAGGGAGCGACTTTTATGATTGTGTGGTAGCTGTTGTTGTAGGAGAATTCGATTAGTGGCAAGTGGGTATCCCATGCCTTGCCAAAATCTATTACACAGGCTCGGAGCATATCTTCTAGTGTTTGAATGGTTCGCTCACTTTGGCCGTCAGTCTGGGGGTGGTAGGCAGTACTCATATCCAGCTGAGTTCCCAATGCTTTCTGGAGTGACTGCCAAAATCGTGAGGTGAATCTACTATCTCGGTCAGAGATAATAGATATCGGTACTCCATGTAGTCTCACCACCTCCCTTATGTAGATCCGTGTTAGTCTCTCCATTATATATGTTTCTTTTGTTGGTAGGAAATGGGCGGATTTAGTCAACCGATCGACAATCACCCAAATGACATCCAGTCCGTCTGTCGACTTAGGCAATTTGGTTATAAAATCCATTGTTGTTCGTTCCCATTTCCACTCGAGTATCACTGACTGTTGTAATGATCCCGATGGATTCTAATATTCTACCTTAACCATTGCGCAAGTCAGGCACTTGCCCACGTAGGTAGCAATTTCAACTTTCATATTAGTCCACCAATAATGTTGTTTGATATCCAGGTACATTTTGTCTGAACCCGGGTGGACGTAGTATCGTGTCTGTAAGTCCCAAATCTGCTTGTGTATCAATCAGATCTGTTTGATGGTGCGGAATCCCAATCAAACGGATGATGCCAGATCAAAATAGAAGAGAAGGAGAAGAAGAATAATATGAATCTTGTATGATTTGATTAGAATGAAGTTCCCTTACACAAGATTCACACACTTACACACACTTATACTCCTTTCTCTCTCTCTCTCTCTCTCTCTCTCTCTATACCGTACCGTCTCTCTCACACACTCCTCACCCATTACATATATTTATATATGGCACATGGGCCGTGAATAGGTTCACGGCCGTGAACCTGTTCACGGCCGTAAACACCCACTTGGGTCGTGAACACACAACTACAAACACATATTACATTAAGGAAAACCCAATTTCCTAGAAAAGCAAAGTATAAACCAAATTTTAGACCCAACAATCTCCCCCTTTGTTTATAGCTTTCTTTTCTAATTGACCCAACAAGCTCCCCCTAGGTTTATAGCTTTATTTTCTAATTGACCCAACAAGCTCCCCCTAGGTTTATAGCTTTCTTTTCTAATTGACCCAACAAGCTCCCCCTAAAAAGTAGCTGGCTTTCTTGTCAATCTTCATTTGGAGCTTGGCTTCATCATTTATCTTTGATTTCTTCACAGCTTTAAGATGAACATGATGAATCTTTAATAAAGGACTTCATTTTGAGCACTTAGGCTTTTCTTCCGAATTTGGCTTTGAACGCACGTTGGGTGAGGAGGCTTCTTGAAAAGATTCTTGAAAGATGGCGCTTTCAGCTTAAGAATCTTCAGAGAGAACAATAGAGAGATCTAATCTTCCGTATCACTTCAGCAGGTACAAGAATAGCAGCAAATTGATTGAGGAGGCTTCAATGCAATCTGTCACATAATCTTCAAGAACAGCTTCACCTTGCTTCTGGGGTTAAAAGATTGAAAGTTGAAAGAATAGTCTTCATTTATTGCTCCTTCGAATGAGAATTCTTCGATGATCACGGATGAAGTCTTGACTCAGAAAATCTCGATACAGTCTCCATGAGTCTCATCTACATCTGAATTCACTTTACAAGACAAAACAAAACTAAAAGAAAACTTAGCACACAATATTTTTTGGATTTTTCATATTTTCTGAAAATTAAAACAGAATCAAAAATATTTTTGGATTTTTGATTTTTTTCTGAACAAGAAATAAAACAGAAATAACACTATTTTTATATTTTTAATTTTCTGATTTTTGTTTGATATTTGAATTTTTTTAATTCTCCCCCTAAATTTGTGCATGGAGAAAAAGTATGAACAAATTTAACAAAAACAAAAATATTTGGGATCAAAGTTGTGAGACAGTCTTAACTTTGTTTATCAGTACCTTCACCTTCATGAATAGATCTGGTCAATTGCCGGTATTGTGGTCCACTTAAACACAAAGGATGTTGACAATTTGGACAGATTATAAGTGACAAGTCATTGTGATATATATTCCTAAATGGACATTTAGCTGACGACGACCAAGGATATTGTTGTCCACTTAAATTAAGCAGCAAGATCTACAGACAACTTATTAAATGGTTCAATTTTAGATGTACTACAACATGTTTCCCACTTCCCGATATACCCCGGTAATCAAGAACTTCCAAAGAACTCCTTACTTTAGGTGAGTATTCAATCATTAAGAAAGAAGTCAGATATAGAAGTGCATATGTTGTATCCCAGGTCGGATGTCTTCCAATCACACAGAGGGAACAACATATGACTAACATAGATTGGGGTTAGAGAGATAGTAAAGTGCATATGCTATGTCCCAGGTCGGATCTTCCAATCATGCAGAGGGAACAACATATGGCTAACATATAGAAAGAATTTCATAGATATGGAAATGCATAGAGATAGAGTTGCATATGTTGCATTCTAGGTCGGATATGTTCCAATCACGCAAAGGAAGCAACATATGACTGACAGAAAGAAAGCAAGAAAATAATTTCCTACAGACCTACTTTATCAGAACACCCCCAGTTGCCCTATCAATACCGGAATTAAGGACATGAGTCCATACATCAAGGAAATGTTGAGCCACAGTTCTAGATAATTAACTTTTAGTGTATCTCGCAGGCTCCCATGTTTATCTCACTGCTCAATCTACTCGAGCATTGTATGGTCAGTCCAAATGAAACTATCTAAGTTCATATTAGTCAAGTCCTTTCAATTGTCAAACTGAGTCTAGTCCTTTTGAATCCTTTGTGCCTACCAGCACATTGAATACAAAGTCTAGACAATTTGGCTTTAGTGCATTACACACATCATAAATTGCCCTTTAGCACTATACTTCATATCACTTCCCAAATAATACCTACAAACGAAAAACTATAAGAAAATAAAAGATTGTCTTTAAAACGAATCAGTGTAAGATAAACTCAGGAGTATCGAGAAGAAAACTCAAACCGTAAGTCACCGATTGAATTTGCATCCAGAAGGTCTGAGAACAACACGCATAATCTCAGAACATATCGGAAAATTCTTCATGTCATTAAGTAGTAACCCCATGTGTGATCCCTTCCTTTCTTCCTTTCCCGCAAAGGAAACATACTCTCAAACAAAGTTCTGAGTGTTTCACAGTTGAGAGATGCCTCCTATCATGTGCCTGGAATAGCCACTATCAAAAAACTGAAGTTTGATGATATGCCTCCATAGCTGTTCCAACACAGAGCGGGATCAGTTGGTCTTTGGAACCCAATCCATTTTGAAACTGGGTCGACCTTTGTCATTTTCGCAAGGTACTCTCTCCCATGACATATCCTGTTTATTACAGACAGAAGATGAAGAAATATTAGAGTCATTAGAAGATTTGGGATAGTGAATCTTCGGAACCCATCTGTAGTCGGGTTTAACCCATTTCTTGTTCGATCGGATGGGTGCCTCAGTACTTGCTTTTGAACTTGAAGTCGGCTTCCTTGATGACTTTGACCTAACCAGTATTTGTTTCACTGGAGCATCTTTTGAGCTTGGCTTCTTGGCCGACATTCCCTTCTTGTTGTTGGGAGTTGATTTCTTGGTCTTCTTTGCATTCCAGTCACCATTTCTCGATTGTGACCTGGAAGGGTTTCTTTTGGAGTATCTCCCTCTTGGCGCGTTTCTCCGTCCTTGTGTGTAATAGGGAACGTATGCGCGATTAGGACAATTTCTGGCAATGTTTCCAAGTGTTTCACAGTGGAAGCAAGTCTGCTTCTTCACATAGGAGTTGTTTCTTCCTGCCCCTGGTGGCGTGCCCTTGCCTCGTTTCTGGTTGTTGCCACACACACACTTACAACAAGCAGTCTGTTTAGCTTGTTTTGGAGGCCTGTATTTACCAACAGCAGGTTAATCAGAAGGAACTAAGTTAGAAGCAACAGATTCAGAGTTCAAGGAGTCATTCGATTGTTCAATAGTGTTCTCCTTGTTCTCATCTTCCACTACTTTACCTGCACAAGAAATTGAATCATTAGAATCGTTCAGCTCAACACTTTCTGGCACAACCACGGCAGGTTTGCCATACTCAAGATGTGCCTCTCTGTCCATTTCTTCTTTGGTCAAAGGGTTAAACGGATAAGTGTGATTAAAAGGAGGATGAACTTTATCATACCCTAGACCCTTTTGCTGGTTATCTTTAAATTTCAAACTATTTTCCATCATTGACGCAACAACTTAACTTGAGACATCAAATTTTCTAAAATTAAAATCTGCATTTTCAAACTTATTTTTCAATGTGTCAAGCTCGGCAGTCACAATGGCAAGTTGTTTCTCGATAAAATTGTAGCACTCACACTTATTGCTATAATCTTCCTGTAGTTTCCTAACGTCCTGAGTCTTGATCTCTAATTTTTCTTTTAGAGGTCTTTGGCCTTTTCTAAGGGTATATCCTTCATATTTAAGGTCCTCATTTTCTCTTTTTAGTAACTCAATTTGTTCACGAAGAAATTTAATAGTAGTTTCACAAGATTGAGAGCATGAAACTTCATTGACCGAAATGCTTGAAGAACTCATTGTTTACCAAAAATGCCCTTTGACTAAAAACTCAAAAGTCAACTTTAAAAGTCAAACTTAAAAGTCAAACTTAAAAGTCAAACTTAAAAAGTCAAACTTAAAAACTCAAACTTAAAAGTCAAACCGAAAAGCTAAATTTGAAAATTTGAAAGTTAAACGAGAAAGTCAAAGTTTAAAGTCAAATGTCAAACTTGGAAGTCAAAGTCAAAATTTTTTTAGTCAAAAGTCAAAAATAAAAGTCAAAATTTTTGGTTGAAAATGAAATTTGAAAATTTGAAAAATTGATTTTTGGGCAAAAAGTGTCAATATTGCGAAATTGGGAGCGAAGGATTACTATTTGAGTTAAATTTCGAAGGCTTGTAACAAGATGCAGCCTAGCCCAACTGGTAAGACGCGAAGGAGGAAAGAATAGGAGACCCGGGTTCGAAACCTGGCAACACCCAAAAAGTTTTTAATTACTGCTGATCGCGAATGCGATGATACGTTGCAGGACCGAGAACGAAGTGGACCGGGAACGATGCGAAGAACCGTGAACGCGAGGACGGCCGTGAACCCGAGGACCGTGAACTCCGAGGACCGCAAACGAGTTGGGCCGTGAAAGCTTCTTCGGACTCGGGGCCGTGAACCCTTCTTCCGGGCCGTGAACACTTTTGAAAAACAACGTTTTTCACATCTTTTTGCTCCAAAACTCGATCAAAAACTCGTTTTTATCAAAAACACAAAGAACAAACCCCCCTTATTTTGCCAAGAGCTATCCAAAAATACAAAAATCCTTCAAAAATAAGATAAAATACGCTCCAGATCTACCAAAATTGATTGATACAATCCAAGCTCTGATACCACTTGTAAGTCCCAAATCTGCTTGTGTATCAATCGGATCCGTTTGATGATGCGGAATCCCAATCAAACGGATGATGCCAGATCAAAATAGAAGAGAAGGAGAAGAAGAATAATATGAATCTTGTATGATTTGATTAGAATAAAGTTCCCTTACACAAGATTCACACACTTACACACACTTATGATCCTTTCTCTCTCCCTTCTCTCTCTTAGCCGTGAACTCTCTTCTTTTTCTAGCCGTTCACTCCTCACCCACCTAACATCTATTTATATGGAACATGGGCCGTGAACAGGTTCACGGCCGTGAACCTGTTCACGGCCGTAAACACCCACTTGGGCCGTGAACACACACCTACAAACACATATTACATTAACGAAAACCCAATTTCCTAGAAAAGCAAAGTATAAACCAAATTTTAGACCCAACAGTGTCTTGTGCGCTTCATTCATGACTACATCTCTGAACCCTCCAAATTTTGGAATCCAGATCTGGTCCATGAGATAGTATGCTCCATCCTCTTTGATTTCAAGATTCTTGTCCATCCCATGTAATGCTTCGTTTGTGACGTTCTCTGGCTTCAAGGCTTCCAGTTGAGCCTCCTTGATTTGTGAAGACAAGTGGGAATGGATGGTCATCGCTAGTGTTTTTGCTCGGCGTCCCGAGTATTCTTTCCTGCTCAAGGCATCGGCCACCACTTTAGCTTTGCCCGGATGGTACTTGATCTCGCATTCGTAGTCGTTTAACAACTCAACCCATCGTCGCTGCCTCATGTTTAGTTCTTTTTTTATTCAGGATATGCTGGAGGCTTTTGTGGTCTGTGAAGATGGTGCACTTTGTATCATAGAGGTAGTGCCTCCAAATTTTTAGGGCGAAGACCACCGCTCCCAGCTCGAGATCATGAGTGGTATAGTTTACTTCGTGGGTCTTTAGTTGCCTGGATGCGTAAGCTGTCACTTTCCCCCGCTGCATAAGTATACAACCTAGCCCTTGATTGGAAGCATCACAATACACTACGAAATCTTCCGTTCCCTCTGGCAGAGACAACACCGGAGCACTACAGAGGGCTTGTTTCAGGGTTTGAAAGGCAGCTTCTTGATTTGCATCCCAGTTGAAGGGTACGCCCTTCTGGGTTAGAGTGGTGAGGGGCTTGGCAATCTTGGAGAAATTCTGAATGAACCTTCTGTAATAACCAGCAAGGCCCAAGAATTGCCTAATCTCCGTTGGCGTCCTTGGGGTTGCCCAGCCCTCAATACCTTTGATATTGGAAGAGTCCACATGAATCCCTTCTTCACTGACTACGTGTCCCAAGAAGTCCACCCTGCAAATCCAGAACTCGCACTTGGAGAATTTTGCATATAGCTTCTCTGCCCTTAAAGATTCCAAGACCTGCCGTAGATGATGGCCATGTTCTTCCTTACACCGAGAATAAACGAGTATGTCATCGATGAAGACAATTACAAAGTTGTCGAGGAATGGTCGACAGACTCGGTTCATGAGGTCCATAAATGCAGTGGGTGTATTCATTAGAACGAAGGGAATAACCACGAATTCATAATGTCCATAACGAGTTCAGAAGGCAGTTTTGGGGATATCTTATTCTCGGACGCGTAATTGGTGGTATCCGGACCTTAGATCTATCTTGGAAAAGTAACTGGCTCCTTGAAGTTGGTCAAATAGATCATCAATCCGAGGGAGAGGGTATCGGTTCTTGATGGTGAGCTTTTTTAACTCCCGATAATCGATGCACATTCTGAAAGATCCATCCTTTTTCTTGACAAACAAGACCAGAGCTCCCCAGGGTGAGAAGCTCGGTCTTATGAATCCTTTGCCTAGGAGTTCGATCAATTGGCTAGATAACTCCTGCATTTCGCAGGGGCTAACCCATAGGGTGACTTGGCAATTGACGTGGCTCCGGGTATCAGGTCAATTCGAAATTCGACCTGTCTTTCGGGAGGTATTCCCGGGAGATCTTTGGGAAATACGTCTGAAAAGTTACATACCACCAGAATATCCTTGATGTTCTTTTCCTCTTTCTGTTTTTCCACTATGTGGGCTAGAAAGGCATGATTCTTCTTATGCAGGCACTTTTGTGCCTTGATGCACAAGATAAGACGGAGGTTTGAATCAGGTTTATCGCCATAGATAATTAGTGTTTCGTTGGTGGGTAGGTGAAGGCGAACGGCCTTCTCGTGTCACATAATATCGGTATGGTGGGGGCTTAACTAATCCATGCCGATGATCACATCAAAACTTCTAATATTAACCGACATCAAGTTGATTTGAAACGAGTGGTTATTTAGTGTTAACGTGCACCCTATGAAAATGTATTTGGTTGTTTCCGTTTTCCCATTAGCCATCTCCACCGTGAAGGCTTCGCTTAGCTTTTGGGGGTTTTGATTTAGTAGGTGTTTGAATTTATGACTCACGAAACTCCGCTCAGCCCCACTATCGAATAAAATGCATGTATAAGTGTTGTTGAGGGGAAACGTACCAGTGACTACAGCCGGATCTTGCAACTCCTTCCCCTGTCCCATTGCTATTTCCCTACCCGATACTCCTGCACCTTGATTGTTGGCTTTGGGACAATTTTGCTTAAAGTGGCCAGTCTCCCCACATCCATAGCATGCTCGACTGGCCCCACCATTGTTGGGTTGAGGGTTGTTCTGTTGGGGGTTAGACCTGCAATACCGGGCGGTGTGCCCTTTGCGATTGCAGATGGTGCAGTGTAAGTCTCGGCATGCGCCACTGTGGTGGAAATTGCATTTATCACACTTGGGTAGAGAACCTGCATAAGCTCTGGCAGGTGTTGGTGTGGTTGAGGCTGGTGCAGCTGGAGCTGGTGTGATCTGACTGGTAACAACGTGGACTGCCACAATTTGCTTCTTTTTAGATGAGTCTTGATTTTGTCTCCCCTTTCTCTTGTTTCCTCTGTTGTTCTTGTTGTTGTCCTCTTTCTTTGTTTCAGCGCCGGAAGTTTCCACGCCCTTTCTATCCCCGTGGTCGTATAACTTTTGTGCCAGACGCTTGGCAGTATCAAAGGTCGAGGGGTTCGCAGCAATCATGTTCCCCTGGATTGGAGGTGTTAACCCCCAAATAAAGCGTTCAATCTTTTTGCCCTCAGAAGTTATCATTCCAGGGCACAGAAGGGCCAGCTCACTAAATGTGGCGATGTACGCTTCGATATCACGGTCAGGTTCCATAATTCCTGCTCAAGTTTTTGAACTTTGCCCCGGGACAGTATTCTTCCAACATCATTGTTTTGAGATCCTCCCATGACATGGCATTTGCAACCGGGAGAGTAAGGGCCTTGATGTGGCCGTTCCACCACGATAAAGCCCTGTCAGCAAAGGTACAGGCAGCGAATTTCACATTGTTCTCCTCGGAACAGTTGTAGATTTCAAAAATCGATTGAATTTTCTCGAACCACCGAGTGTGAGCTATTACGTCCCCACTCCCATTAAAGGTCTTCGGTTTTGAATTTGTGAAATCTTTATAAGTGCAAGTTTTTGCGTGTCCTTGAAGATCACCGTGATTGGAACTTCCGGTCCCTTGACCGTTGCCTCCCCCGTTGTTGCCCTGGTTAATGTGTGCTAAAGCTGTCATGACCGCCGCTGAGACTGCCGCCTGGAAAGCAGCAGAGTTCATCTCTGGTGGAGGCGGCGGCGGCGGTGGTGGTGGTCCTGTAGTGTTCTTGCGAATATATATTTGTGGCATTTTCCTGCTATGAGACAGGAATGGCGATGAGTTTATGAAACCTTTTTTTTTGTTTCTAACGGTTACGGTGTTTCGAGTGTACTTATAATTGAACTGTATTATATCAAATATAAATAAAGAGAGAGAACATAGCAGATAACAACATCACAATTAAAACACATAACTGTTTTCATTAATTATAAATTTCTTAGTCCAATACATGAGAATTGACCTTTGAAAGCCCTACAATACATAGAGAAAAATAAAAATCTGCCAACATAATAACTCTACGAGTAGTGTAATCACTTAATCGTAGGGTCAATCCTATATACATAAAGTGAAAGAAAGAGAGTCCTGTTGATAGAAGCGGTGAGTAGAACGTGTCCTACTCGCGGCGGGAAGTATCTGGTGGTGCTGACGACGAGGTAGAAGTGCCCTGGAGTCTGGTTAGCTGGCGCTTAGTGACCCGCATCCTCGCCTCGAGTGCGACCTGCCGCTCCTGGTAGTCTCGCACTAAGTCCCGGGTCTGCCTCTCCGCGCATTACATCGCGGCTCTCATCGCATCAATCTGGTTGGCGGTTTCCTGGGCCTGGTCACCGATATCCCGGGTCTGCCTGACCATCACCGGAAGGGCTCGGTCTGCGTGTCCTTGAAGATCACCGTGATTGGAACTTCCGGTCCCTTGACCGTTGCCTCCCCCGTTGTTGCCCTGGTTAATGTGTGCTAAAGCTGTCATGACCGCCGCTGAGACTGCCGCCTGGAAAGCAGCAGAGTTCATCTCTGGTGGAGGCGGCGGCGGCGGTGGTGGTGGTCCTGTAGTGTTCTTGCGAATATATATTTGTGGCATTTTCCTGCTATGAGACAGGAATGGCGATGAGTTTATGAAACCTTTTTTTTTGTTTCTAACGGTTACGGTGTTTCGAGTGTACTTATAATTGAACTGTATTATATCAAATATAAATAAAGAGAGAGAACATAGCAGATAACAACATCACAATTAAAACACATAACTGTTTTCATTAATTATAAATTTCTTAGTCCAATACATGAGAATTGACCTTTGAAAGCCCTACAATACATAGAGAAAAATAAAAATCTGCCAACATAATAACTCTACGAGTAGTGTAATCACTTAATCGTAGGGTCAATCCTATATACATAAAGTGAAAGAAAGAGAGTCCTGTTGATAGAAGCGGTGAGTAGAACGTGTCCTACTCGCGGCGGGAAGTATCTGGTGGTGCTGACGACGAGGTAGAAGTGCCCTGGAGTCTGGTTAGCTGGCGCTTAGTGACCCGCATCCTCGCCTCGAGTGCGACCTGCCGCTCCTGGTAGTCTCGCACTAAGTCCCGGGTCTGCCTCTCCGCGCATTACATCGCGGCTCTCATCGCATCAATCTGGTTGGCGGTTTCCTGGGCCTGGTCACCGATATCCCGGGTCTGCCTGACCATCACCGGAAGGGCTCGGTCAGCAGGCCCTCCATGTCTGAGATCGAAAAATCCCTGGTCCATGCCAAACGGCGGACGAAATCCCTTCTGCCTGCTCCATCTCCAGATGTCGTGGGCCCACGGGGGCATAGGGTCATTGGGGCCCATCCGATGCGTAGGCACCCTGGCAATGTAGGGTGGGTCAATGACTTCAGACTCTACGTCCGAGTCATCTCCGTCGCTCTCCGCATCCTCCTCGAGGTCCTCATCGATGCCCTCATCAATTTCTTCTTCTTCCGGGTCTTCCATGGGCTCTTCTTCTGGGTCCTCCTCTAGCCAAGCTCTGTTTCCCTGATTCGGGGGAAAAGGATCTCCAGGTAGATGAAAACCATCCATAACGTCTGTACGCGAATATGTGTACAAAAGGAGATATAAGAAAATACATGAAGACTCCACATAATGCCAAAATACTCCTATAGTATTTTTAATTGTTTATGTTCGATTCCATAAATCTTTTGGGTATTAGGTTGGTAAGTTTTAGATTTGCTGTCCACCCCGGTCACTCCCAAACAGATGTTGGTCGTATTTTGAATAAATATAGTTGATCAGACTATATTTATCCCAAATACGATTACATAACTGCCTGGGTTTAACCACGATGTCCAACTCTTCTAGAAACTTTTAATTGTTTCTTATTTTTATTCAGAGTGTTTTAGTCCCATTGTATTTATAGTTGCATATCTTGTATGGTTAGATATGCTAGTTCACTATAAACAATGCTCTGATACCAATCCGTCACACCCCCGAACCGGGACGGCGGAAACGGCCGGGGGCGGGTGACTTCATCTTGTAATATCATAACAATTGAATATAAATGAAACATAGCAACCATCATCATCATACATTAGCGATATCAACATACACGGTTTACAACATTATGTTTGTCTACGAAATACATCCAAAATAACATAATGTATGATAATTCAAAAATACAACAAATATCCAAATTTCCTTAGATGTCCACTTGCTTATTGAGTTCCTGAGAATACAAGTCGTTTTGAAAAGCATCAACATAGAATGTTGGTGAGTTCATAAACATGTTTGTGAGAAAACTCTGTAGTAGTTTGTAAATTTCCAGAAAATCCAATATTTTCTTGAAAAAATAGTTTGTAAGTCTCGTTTCAAATCATGTATAAATGCATGTGTTTCTTTGTTTATTTTGTTTGAAAATATAGAGAGAGATTCTCATAGTAAATTTTAATAGAATATTGTTATTCTCTATGTGAGTCGTTACAACCATACTAATAGGACGAGAGCGCCTGTCTTGACGTTCTTCAGACGTCGGTTTCTAAAGATAATTGTCACCCTAGACTGGCCTGTCTAGCTGTAGCGAGCAGCTCAGGTGTGGGGGTGTCAACCCCATATAGATCTATACACAATATCCCGCTCCCCCTCTAGGAGACTCTGCTTATATCTACATGACTTTCTATGTACACTAGGTAGGTACGAGTGAAGGAGTGCCTCACAAGAGCCTTAACGAAGTTTACGCGAATATTGAGTTTCATTATTTAACGTTATAAATAATGTTACGAGTGTATATTTTCGAATACAAACTATTGGTGATAAAAATATAATCGTTTTTACCGAAAGTGTCAAAATATCACATTTTTGTTGTTGTTGTCAAAAATAGCTCATTGTTACCCAAATTGTCATGAAAGGTCCAATTTTACTAAAATTGTCACTAAAGTCCCAATTAACATAAAATTTGTCATATAAGACCCAATTAAAATAGAATAGTCGCATACGGCCTAATTTTTACCCAAACTGTTATAAGAGGCCCATTTTTACTAAAATGTTCATAAATGGCCCAATACTATCCAAAATGTCAATAATGGCCCCTTATTACATTGAATGTCGAAAATGGTCCAATAATGCCAAAATTGTCGAAAATGGCCCATTTTTACTAAAATATTCATTTAAGGCCCATTTTTACAAAAGTGTTCAAAAATGGCCCATGTTTGCTAAATAGTCCATTTTCGGCCCATTTTTATTAAAATGTCCAAAAATGGCCCATTCTTACTTTTATCGCCGAAAATAGTCCATTTTTAGTGAAACTTCCATATTTTGATCATTTTTCATGTTTTCATGGCAAAAATTTGTTTAAACATATTCTTGGACTAGACCTTGTGATATTTACCATGCTTCCAGTGAAACATATTTCATTTAGAAACTAGTTTTCGTTTTTAACAACATATCAAATTAACTAAGTCCAACAACTTGAGATTCAACCAAAAATCTCGAGTTCATGGACTCTTAGCATGAATTCCACAACATTTAACACACATATCATACAACACATGCACATATAAGCAAATATACAAACATTTACACAAGACTTTGAATTGTATCCCCCCAAAGAAGGAAAAACTCGAAAATAGGGGTATGAAGCTCACCTTGGGGCTTTTTCGGTTTTGAAGAGGAAAATGGTGAAGGTTTTCGGCCTTAGCTTGTTTCCTTGAAGAGATTTGTGAAGTTTTGGGGCTCTAGAGAACATATACACGAAAATAGAGTGGTTTGAGGAATGATCTTAGTATAAGATGAATAAAACAACTTGAGTGTGATATAAACTTACCAAGTTATGAAGGTTTCGAAGGAACTCCTTGAAGAACACACACAACTCACGATTTCTAGAGAAAAGAGTGAGCAATTTTTTAGAGAGTTAAGAGGAAATGAGAAGTATGCTTGAATTTTGAAAAGAAATGGTGGTGGGGAGTGTGGCTTCGGACGATTAAAGAGACAGAGAGGAGAGAGCTTAAAATCTTGTTGAGGTGTCGCCATAAGTCAACCCTCCTCCCATTTGTTTTTTGTTTTTTTTTTGTTGTTGTCGCCATAAGTCAACCGTCCTCCCCTATTGGGTTTAAAATCTTTTTTTTACAAATCCGATCGGTTGGGGGGGGGGGGAAGAAGAAAAAGAATGGGCTTGGTTTTCTAAGTGTAGCCGAGAACTCTTTAAACCCAATAAGGTTTGCGGTTTGCTCAAGTTTTTGGGCTTGGATCGGCCCAAGAATGGTTTTCGGTCCAATACTAGGCCAAAAGAAGTGTATTAAGCCTAATAAGGATTTTTTGTCCATTAGGGCCCAAAGAATGCTCTTTGGCCCAATGAGACTAAATAGAACAGTTTTCGGCCCAAAATATTTCCTAATAGAGGTATTCAGCCCATTAAGCTTTGAAATAATTCTGCACGACCCAATAAGGGTCTTACGGCCCAAAACTATGTTAATTAAGAATTTTTGGCCCAACTATGGCCCAAATATGGGTTCTCGGCCCATAATAAGGTTAACTAGGGCTTTTGGCCCAAGAAGGGCCCAAGAAGAAGGTCTTGGTCCATTAAGAGGTTTGAACCGAGAAGTCAGGGTTAAGACCCGAAGTTGAGTGGACATAGCTTATTGGGTTAGGTTTTGGGCTTACAAGAGGAAGTTTCGACGCGGATCACAATTTTGGATGTATAAACTTGTATAGCACTGAAGTTAATTTATACTACACATAGTGTCCCTTAGATACACAAAGAAACTATTTGTACATGGATAGAAATTTCTAGCCCTAAAATGCTAGTTGTGACAAAAGAAGAAATGATGAAACAAATCGTGTTTATAATTTTTGATGGAGCGTGTGTTGTTAACCGACACATCAATGGGAGATGAGTTCCTTTCATAACCCAAATCCTAGTTTTATCATTTTTGTTATTATTGAAATTTGATTCTTGACTTTTCTGATGTTGAAAAGTTTATGACCTTTTGATTCAAATCATTTTCTACAACATATTGATTTGAGTAAAAACCCTCATCAGTCACTTTCTTGTTGTTCTCATCCAATAAATCTTGAAACTATGAGTTCACATTATCTCCATTTCCTGACGTTACAAAATTTGATTTGAAAAATCTTTGAATTATTGATATAGCACAAAATTTTGTTCTAGAAAATGTTTCCCTTTTTCAATAAAAACTCCTATATACTCATTGGTATACTAAAAAACTTGTGCTTGAACAACACGTGGAATTTCCTTATCATAAGAAACATCATCAAAGTCAATTTCATTGTTTGTGATATCTTCGATATCAATTTTCTCTTGAGTAAATTTAGTTTCAGTTGTCGAAGATGAATCAACATTAAGCTTCGACGTTGAATCAACAGTCTCTTTAGTTTTAGCTAATGAACCAATTTTAATAACTGATAAATTCAAACAATCAACATATTCCCCTTCTTCAGTTTAACCGATATTGTCAGTATCATCTTCGATATCAACAACATTTTCTTAAGAACACTGTATCGAAGATTCAGTTTTGTTCAAAATTTTTATTTGTTCATTCTTACTGAAAGTATCATTAACAATATCAAACAATTCATCAATATCCAAATATTCATCAATATTCACAACACCATAAGCATAAGAATCATTTGGTACCTGATCAAATTGAGAAACCCTACTCTCACAATCAAATGTAACTTCGTCAAATAATTCCTTTTTAAAATGAATAACAAGTAAAAGTTTACGATCACTACAAGACAATTTCGATTTAGCTACGAAAAAATTCCGTAGCTAAAAGCTAAAATCCGTAGCTAAATCTGAATACCTACAGAAGTTGCTACGGAATTCGTCAATGAGATTTCGTAGTTATATTTCTTGTAGCAAACTGTTTAGCTACATAATTATAGTTCCGTAGCAGTTTTGCTACGACGTTTATTCCGTAACAATTTAACTACAACACACTTCTATAACAATTCCGTAACAATGGGGTGCGTAGCAAATTCCGTAGCCATTTATTCCGTAACAAATTCCGTAGCCATTTGTTTTGTAGCAAATTCTGTAACCATTTGTTTCGTAGCAAATTCCGTAACCATTTGTTCCGTAGCAAATTACGTAGCCATCTGTTCTGTAGCAAATTCCATAGCCATTTGTTCCGTAGCAAAAATAGGTTCCAAAACAAATTCATAACGATAAAAATATTCAACAAAATCCAATTTCCGCTTATAATATTCGTTGAAATATATAAAAATGCAATAAATTTAAGTTTAGTAGTTACATAGATTTTGATAGATATATTACATAATTGAAAATCCTTTTACATGGTTCCCTAATCATCAAAACTGAATATTCATTACAATTATTGTCACACAGTTCATATTGGAACCACCACAAACACACAAACAACCATAGATGCTATAGAATACCAGCAACTTTGAGCACCAATTACAACAATATTTGTCCCAACTTCAAATTTTTTATGATGACAACAGCAGATGCAAGTTCATATGAATACCTAAACAAAAAAAATTGATTCTTCTATTTTTAACTTCATGAGCTTAATATTGACAGATATATGTTAAACACTTGAAGCTGTTGAATTCACGAAACATGCATTTTGGTCTTATCATTCATAACATGTATGTCAACAACTAAAAAAGAGCAAGGATTATGAGTAATTACCTCCTTCAAGAACTTTGATTGGGACAGGAGTGGATGACTTTCCTGTAATCAAGTTGCCTTCAATTTTTGATGATTTAAATGGATTGAGTGACCTAACTTTGATCTTTTAGTAGTATAAGATTACCATGATTAAGGCCAAAAATTGTAGCTGCTACCATATACAGCATCACCAACCATCCGGTTATACCCTTTTGTAGATTTTGGACGAACAAACTCAGTATCTGGACAATTAAAAAAAAACATAAATGTTTAAAAAAGAAACTATAACCTTAGACTTAAAAAAACATAAAATTTTAAATAAGTAACTATAAACTTCTACCTAGGACATTGCATTAATAGGACATAACGACTGAAACCAAGGATGTTCTTTCACTCAAAATTGAGCCCTAATTCTAACCACTTGAAGAAGCCCTATTCTTGGGCAAAATGAAACTTCTTTTGTCAATAACAGTTCACAACAATGAACTTAAAAAGCTTTAAGAACCAGAGGAAATCATCATATCAGAAACCCATAAAGAAAAATCTGAAAATAGGAACTTTCATGTGCAATTTGCGAGTATAAATGATAAAGTAATTACTTTTTCAACTAACTATAAAAATTGCCGGTTCCTTCAAGCTGAACCCTAACTTCAAAGCAAAATACATACAAGATTTGCAAAAAAAAAAAACACATGAACTTTCCCCAACATACATAATTTATTCCCCAAATACTGAGCAATAAAGCAACTGAAACAAAGAAAAATCACTATCTGAAAACCACAAAAAGTAAATTCCTAAAAAACCTAAACATTGCAAGTGAAAAAACATAATTTTATTACCAACCAAAAATCAAAATGATAAGTTGAATGAAATACAAGATGTGAACCATCTTCAAAAGAAAAATTCATGAATATAAGTTCCACTCAAGCATAACATCAAACAGGTAGTGTGCAATTCTATAA
Source organism: Lactuca virosa (assembly GCF_052849685.1). NCBI lineage: Eukaryota > Viridiplantae > Streptophyta > Magnoliopsida > Asterales > Asteraceae > Lactuca > Lactuca virosa. The sequence goes on from NC_136434.1 coordinate 260,725,845, forward strand.
ACACATAAACAATATATAATTCCATGAACATGTGATGTTCCAAAGGGTGCAGAGCATTGACTTTCAGAAGAGAGATGGAGCTCTATTTATGGGTTAACACATATAAGCAAAAAAAGAAACCCTACTAATACCTTTCAGCAAAGGTTTCAAGTGTAGCAGGAGTATCAAAGACTGTATCATCGGTTTCAGCTCTCTTCTCTTCACATAGAGAAAACAAAACAAAGACGTATGCCACCATTAGCAAGTTTTAATATCGTAACTGTTTTCAGAAAGTACAGAAACGTGAAAGAGGAAGAAACATTACCTCCTCGTTCTTCCTTCCACCACCAATTGATTAGAAAGGAGCAACGGGGAGATAGGAATCGAAGATGAAGAGGTGCCGCGGGGTCGATGTTCACAACATGACATTGATTTTCATCTTCAATAAGCATCGATTTCGATGGTTTGAAAGGCGATGGAGATAAAGTGAGAAACAGGAGAAACACATCGGTAAAATCAAAATCAAACATTATCGAGTAAATGAAATTGAGCCACAAGATAGAAAGAAGAACAAAAGTAAATATAAGAATGTTAAGTGACTGGGCTTCGAACAGATTCAATTTCACTTCACAATAAATATGAATTTGAAAGTTTACTTAGAAGAAATTAGGCATACTATGACATCCCCAAATTCACGGCCAGAAAAGACCGGTTTTAATTTATGCTTTTAAAATAATTTCAGAGTAATCCTTTGATTAAAAGAGTTGCAGAATTTGTTCCCAAAACGAAATATGATAAAATAAAGAAATGTATTTTCATTATATAACAAAACTCGGGATGTCATGTTCCGATACAGACCAAAAGCATAAACGGCACATTATAAGCCTTACAACAGTTATATACACTACGGGCCTATAATCAAAATATCTTGATAAGTCGTTCAACTTATGCTCTCACGCCACTACCTGTAATACAAAGAAAACTGAGCGGGTCAGGCTTGAGAGCCTGGTGAGCATATAGGGTTTTCAACCCACAATAAATAAATTTATTAATTTCATCAAACAATAATAACCCGATTACACATTCCCGTTATCCTCACTTTACGTCCCTAAAACAAATATCACAAGGGACCTAGTCTAAGGATTTTCATCGGGGCTACAACACTGCTTTGGGGGTTTCCCAGCAATTTATGTCTGTTGGGGTACAAAGTTTTCCATGAATGACTTTGTAATGTTTGACTTTTGTAGACCCACTTGCATGTGGTGCATTAGCCTATTGTCATGAGATAGAGAGTGAGAGAGAGACATGTAAACACCTCTATATAAGGTGGGTTTAGTCCACTTGTAGAGGTGTGATTGAGAGGTGTAAAAGTTGAGTGTGTAAGTGTGTGTTATTTATGTAAACTAGATCTATGCCCTTTTTTGTAACACAATACATAATAAATACATCTCTTGAACACCCAAATCACCATGTTCATTGTGCAATCTTTAATTCCGCATGCTAAACCATGTTCTGTAATCACTACAATTGGTATCAGAGCGGGTCTTAAAGATCAATGTGATTTTTGAAGAACGATTCTCGGTTTGGCAACATTTGTCACAATTAGAGCAATTTTGGTGAGTCTCTCTATATGATCTCTCTTAATTTCATTTAATTCGTGTGTTGTTTTTTAATGTGTGATCATTTGACTCGATGGATCAAATTTTTCTTGAAAAAACCCATTTGTTGTGATCCAATAATTTTTCCATAGATCAAGCCGGATCCAATCCTATTCTTTTGATTGATTCAATTATAAATTTGAATTTGTTGTTTTGAATCAAAATCGAGTCCAAAAATTCATATTGTATTAAATTCGATATCAAGCTATCTGTTACTGTTCATCCTCCATTGTTGAGCCCGATACTTTGTTTGGTTATGAAATTCGATACTGTTCACATTATTGAGACCAAATTCTTTCTGAAACTGTTCATGAAGAAATTTAAACCCAAAATTTTGTCAGCTTTTGATCCAATATCTTAAAACAAAAACCCCGATCATCAAAATCAGAAATAAGATTCGATTATTCAGTGTTCTTCATCATGTGCATAAACGAGTTGTACACTCTCGTTTGTGTTCATCGTTCTTGAGTTCTTGTCTTGGTATTGAGTCAAAATTCTTGAATCAGATAAATCTTTCAACCGATTTTGATTTTGCTATTCGATTTTATTGATTGAGTGAACAATTGAAGAAATTGTAATGTAGATTTGTGTTTGTTCACTAATGAACTCGAAAAAGTCAAATTTAGAAGTCAAAATCATTTTTGTGTGTTTGTGCAATGTGCGACTGATTTGGTTTGAAATCGAGAATCAAATGTCGACTGAAATAACTTGATGATGGTTCGACTTTGTGATTGAATTTGATTTTGGAATTCGACTGGTTTGATTTTGGGGTACCTGTATCAAAAAGCAAAGGTTTTGTTCGATCCATTGACTTGATTGGGAATCGATGTTTCGAAGTCTAGGACAAGCCGATCTTAATTGATTGATATCGATTTTGATCGAAGGATCTGTTATTTGATTTTGGGTTTGGCGAACTGGAAAACGACCTGAAAAACGAAGTTGATAGTTTGGTTTGTTTTGGATTGAACTGGGAAAAATCGAATGGAAGAGTGGATGAACGAAGGGTATGTGGTCAACTGATAACGAACGAAGGATTTGTGTATAGTCATTGGTTTTGATTGTGATAACGAACTGGAATGATTTTGGAGTTAATGTACAAAGGGTCACTGTGTTTGGATTTTCGATTTGGATGAATGGTTAACGAAGATAGATGTCGATGTTTTGTCAAGATGATAATCTGGGAAGCTGAAGATTTTCAATTGGGTTGACTCGTTTGTTTGATAAAGAACTGGAAAAAGGTTTTGAGTAATCAATTTGAGGGTTGAAGCGAGAACAAATTGTCGATGCTTGGGTGTGATAATGAAGGCCGATTGATGAGTTTAGATTGAAGGTTCAAAGGTCGTTAACAAGAGTCGATGGTCGATGCTCGATGGTCAATGATGTTCATCTGTTTGCTTCCTGTATCATACTAGGTTCGTGAATTGAAAAGGCAAAGGATTGGAGTAATGAACGAACAGAAGGGTTAAACGAACGAAAGTTTTTGTTTTGGGAAGAACTGTAAGAACGAATTTTTGGGATCGATGGACTGGTTATAACGAAATTTTTTGATTCAGTGATTGAATTGAATGACTAAGACTTGATTCAGAGGCTTCGAATGCCTTCGATTTCGTTAATCAGTGTGAAAAATTCGTTAGTTTGGTGTGGTGATTGAATCTAACGAAGGGTGCTGATGATTTCTAACGAAGGGTTGCTTTGAATCTAACGAAGGGTGCTTATGATTTCTAACGAAGGGTTGCTTTGAATCTAACGAAGGGTGCTGATGATTAAAACTAACGAAGGGGAAGGAAAACATGAAGTTTCGAAAATAGCTCTTAATGTTTCGAAAGTTTGACACAATTTACAAATTTTCGACAGTTTGGACACAAGCTTCGTTAGTTTTGAAGAAAAATTGAAAGTTTCGAAAACAACCCCTAAACTTTCGAATGTTTGGTAATTTCAACAAATAGCTGAAGTATTCGACATTTTGGGGAACAAAGGGCAGAATTGTCGAAATTAGTCCCTGAAGTTTTGAAAATTTGGCGGTTCATACCCATTTTCGCAAAAGGTCTGTTTTTGCTGAGAATTTGAAGAATATGCATTTTAAGCCCCTGCAGTTTGTGCAAATTGACACTTTCTACCCAGCTTTGGAAAAGGGGGAGAGTTTTGCATTTTTGGCTGTTTTGGGTGCACCGGGTCACTGCAGAATTTTGAAATTGATAATTTCTACCCATTTTTGAGAAATTTTGTCAAAGGCGGTCCGTGAACGAAGCTAAAAATTGAAGATATTTTGGATTTTCCGGATTGAAGCACAAAGTTTATGCCACATGTTAAGGGGGAGTTTTGACACGAAAAATTCCGAATAGAGCACGTTCTCTTTCCTTGAAGGTTTTATAATCAAGTTTCGATTATAAAAAGGGGGAGAAATTTATATGTAAATTCGAACTTGAATTTTTCATATTACGCGGATTTGACGGCCGAAGTGACCTTGAATTTTTGAAGTATACGAAATGAAGCGATTGGAGATTCGGAAGTGATTTCATTTCGAAATGGGTTTGGTTTTATTGAAGATTTTTGGGGTGTGTTCTTATGCTCAACTTTTGGGTGATCAATTTGGAGTTTGAGAAGATCGTGATCATTCGTTGATGCTCGGTTTGTATGGTCTCACATCCTAGAGCCCAAATTGAAGAATCATGGAAGAATTGAAGATTGAAGTGCGTTTCGACATGTGTCACCCTTGAGGTTCGGATCGCGTAGTTGCTCGATTTTAGAAGATTTGAAGTGGGTCATTCATTCCTAACTTTGAGGGGGAGAATGTTGGGGTACAAAGTTTTCCATGAATGAATTTGTAATGTTTGACTTTTGTAGACCCACTTGCATGTGGTGCATTAGCTTTTTTTCATGAGATAGAGAGTGAGAGAGAGACATGTAAACACCTCTATATAAGGTGGGTTTAGTCCACTTGTAGAGGTGTGCTTGAGAGGTGTAAAAGTTGAGTGTGTAAGTCTGTGTTATTTATGTAGACTAGATCTATCTCCTTTTTTTTAACACAATACATAATCAATACATCTCTTAAACACCCAAATCACCATGTTCATTGTGCAATCTTTAATTCCGCATGCCAAACCATGTTCTCTAATCACTACATTTATGTCAAATAAGGCAACCATGTGGGGGATGGAGTACAGTAAATGAACACCCAAGCTCATTAACACCTACAGGTTGCGAGCCTGCTAGCTGTAGTGACATAAGAACATGGTTTGGCATGCGGAATTAAATTTTGCACAATGAACATGGTGATTTGGGTGTTCAAGAGATGTATTGAATATGTATGGTGTTACAAAAAGGGACATAGATCTACATCTAAATAAATAACACACACTTACACACTCACTTTTACATCTCTCAAGCACACCTCTACAAGTGGTATAAACCCACTATTTATAGAGGTGTTTACATGTCTCTCTCTCTCACTCTCACTAACACATGGGTCTAAAGGCTAATGCACCACATGCAAGTGGGTCTACAAGAGTCAAACCATTACAAAGTCATACATGAAGAGCTTTGCACCCCAACATTCTCCCCCTCAAAGTTAGGAATGGATGACCCACTTCAAATCTTCCAAAATCGAGCAACTACGCGACCCGAGCCTCAAGCGTGACACATGTCGAAACGAACTTCAATCTTCAATTCTTCCATGATTCTTCAATTTGGGCTCTAGGATGTGAAACTATACAAACCGAGCAGCAACGAATGATTAACTCCAAATAATCACCCAAAAGTTGCGCATAAAAACACATCCCAAAAATCTTCAATAAAACCAAACCCATTTCGAAAATAAATCATTTCCGAACTTCCAATTGCATCATTTCGTAAGCTTCAAAACTTCAAGATCACTTCGGTCTTCAAATCCGCGTAATATGAAAAATTCAAGTTCGAATTTCCATATAAAACTTCTCCCCCTTTTTATAATCGAAATTTGATTATAAAACTCCCAAGGAAAAAGAACGTGCTCTATTCGGAATTTTTCGTGTCAAAACTCCCCCTTAACATGTGGCATAAACTATGTGCTTCAATCCGGAAAATCCAAAAAATATTGAATTTTTAGCTTCGTTCACGGATCGCCTTTAACAAAATCTCTCAAAAATGGGTAGAAATTGTCAATTTCCAAATTCTGCAGTGACCCGGTGCACCTAAAACAGCAAAATATGCAAAACTCTCCCCCTTTTCCAAAGCTGGGTAGAAAGCGTCAATTTGCACAAACTGCAGGGGCTTGAAATGCACTTTCTTCAAATTTCAGCAAAAACAGTCCTTTTTCGAATTTCGGTATGAACCGCCAAACATTCGAAGCCTCAGGGACAATTTTCGAAAATTCTGCCCTTTGTGCACCAAACATACGAAGAGTTGATCAAACATTCGAAATTTCAGAAAATATTCGAATTTGGGTGAAAAGTGTCAAACATTCGAAACTTCAATTAATTGTTGAGTTTGCCAAACATTCGAAAGTTTAGGGGTGATTTTCGAAAATTTTCCATTTTTGATCAAAACATACGAAATTTCCATCAATTCATACGAAGCCTTGCTTTGTACGAAATTATCAGGCGACAAACATGCGAATCTTCAAGGACCATTTTCGAAAATATGTCTTTCATGTTCCTCAATTCACACGAAATAATAATCCAAACACACGAAAATTTTCTTTCTTCGTTCGCTTGGTGCAAAACTGTATCCAAACACACGAATTTTTTTTTTCCAACCAAACATACGAAGATTTTCCTTCTCTCTCCTCTTCGTATGAAAATCATCTTCCCAAACACACGAATTCGAAGATTCAAAGCCACTTAATGCACAGTAACCTCTTAATACCTCTTAATCGAATTTTTTTTTTCAGTTCGTTCGTTGCCCAGTTCACCAAACCCAAACAATCGACCATACATGAAAACAAGTTTTCGCACATCGATTCTTCAATTGACTGCAAACACAGTAAAAGCTTACTTCCAACATCGACTCACAATCATCTTAAACTTTCGAACATTGACTCCAAAATCGACATTAACACAATTTCAAAGCCGATCTTATGCCATCGATTCCAACTCCTTTCGTTCCAGTCGACCTTGAACATTCAATTTTTCGTGAATTCAGATTCCAAAAACTTTCGTTCTTAAGTCAAACCCAGTCGATATCGACATCTAAACAACGTCGAGTTCCCAACTCCAAATCAACAGATCCCAAATCAAAACCAAAAGACTTGACTCATAAGATCGATACCAAATCATCACCTTCGAAATCAAATCAATTTCCCAGTTCGTTCCTTTGCTTTTAGCGTGCCCACCAAAACCTGTTAGTCCTTCGTCCTTTGTTAATCGATTCAAACTCAAACTCATAGACCTTCAAAATCGATTTCAACAAACAAACACATCTTCAAGAAGAAACCGAATTTTGACTTTCAAATCTCGATTTTGTATTTTGATCGACTATCAGTGCTTTAGTCGACAAACAACAAATCGACTACTTTCAAATTGATCCATATTTCGCCTTCGATCAACGACTCCTCAAACATCAAAAATCCCATCTGTTATTAGAATCGAATCTATTCGACTCCCAAATCAATTTTCAAACCTATTCATTCAAATCGACTATGATTGAAAGATACGATTTTGACTCAACACAAACATATTTGACCCAAAATCATGTTCAACATTCAATTTCATGTTCAATTTATCAAGAACACGAATGATGACTTTGAGTTTGACTTTTCAATAGAATCAAAAATCGACATCTTGATTATAATCGCTTTTATGTTTAGACAAATCAACTGAAATCGATTCACAAAATGATTTCAACAAACAACAAGCAGAACTCGTATGAACATACGATTAAAGAGTAATTGATGCAAGAATTGTTGATGACGAACTGGAACAAAATTGGAATGAATTGTACAACCTAATAAAGCACACTCGTACCAACTGATTTATCAATAAACAAATGATATCGGATCAATACATTTTGAATGGACTTGAGATAAAAACATTCCGGACAATATTTGATTTCATATTGGGCTTGAGTTTATGGATTGCTGAGTGAATTAGAATCGAATCAACATTTTTGGGCTCAAAATGAATCGTATGTGAATAGTAACATACGAATTAATGAATTAGAACAAACGAATAGGATTGGATCGGGCTTTAATCAAGAAAAAAAAATCTATTGGATCACAACGAATGGGTTTTTCAAAAAAAATTTGATCCAATGAGTCAAATGATCACAAATCAAGAACGTAACACACGAATCAATGAAATTAAGAGAGATCATAGAGAGAGACTCACCAAAATTGTTCAAATTGCGACAAATGTTGCCAAACCGAGAATCATTCTTCAAAAATCACCTTGATCTTGAAGACCCGCTCTGATACCAATTGTAGTGACATAAGAACATGGTTTGGCATGCGAATTAAAGTTTGCACAATGAACATGGTGATTTGGGTGTTCAAGAGATGTATTGAATATGTATGGTGTTACAAAAAGGGACATAGATCTACATCTAAATAAATAACACACACTTACACACTCACTTTTACATCTCTCAAGCACACCTCTACAAGTGATATAAACCCACTATTTATAGAGGTGTTTACATGTCTCTCTCTCACTCTCACTAACACATGGGTCTAAAGGCTAATGCACCACATGCAAGTGGGTCTACAAGAGTCAAACCATTACAAAGTCATACATGAAGAGCTTTGCACCCCAAGACCAGCGTTCCACATGACTATCTAGAAAAGTCTATGGTCGTCATCCATACTCCGCTAGATGACTGAATCACAATAACATCGAGGCCTCTCATCATTTTATCACAAACCAACTATTTCATCTACCCATGTTATACCCAACATATTTGTAGATAAAATATATATACAGTTTAAATCATTTTAAAACTTGTATAAAACATTCATTCAACAGCCATATCAAATAAACAATCAATATATATACACATAACACGTATTTATATAAAATACTTCATATCTATGTGTAAGATGAAAGTGACTATACACTCACTTGATAAGATGATAATCGGGCAGCACTTTGTTTCTTAAAACGATCGTTTCCAATAAAACCGGGGGCTTTAATGAAAAACAGGGCCCTGCGAGGGTGGAGCTTCAAAACCGAAAAGATAAATTTTTTCTGGGTCTTCGGTCACTTTGGGATGTATTTCGGGTGTTGGAAATGATACCGAGGCTTCGGGGGAAGTCGAGATAGTAAAGATATTGAATTTAGGGTGAAAAGTGGCAATTTTCCAAAATTACCCGGGAGGATTCGCAGCCCTTCTATGTATAGAGGAGAGCCTCGGATCCGAAGCAAGGGGGAAGAAGCACGTGGTAGCTGCTGCGAGGCTCGGACGCAAGGTGGCTTGGATGCGAAGCGAACAAGTGGCTGGTGCGAGGGTGAGACACGGATGCGAGGAGTGGGAGGCGCGTCGGAAGCTCGTAGGCGAGGCGTGGCTCGCTTCGGACACGCCACGTATGCGACACGCGTCTGATTTCTACCGGACCACGCTTCGGACACGTCATCGGATCAGACACAGGGAAGCAGCGAAGCGAGGGTGACGTGGCCGAAGTTGAGCCATGCGAAATTCCTCGGTTTTAGCATTTTTCTCGATTTTTGTGTTCCAAACTTCTAAAATCCATAACTTTCGCATACGGGCTCCAATTTTGACGTTCCTTATGTGCATGCGTAGGTAACGTTATGCTCTACAACTTTCGTTTAGACTCCATCGGCTATTTTTGAATTTATTTTAAATATTTTTATTTTTAACAGACCGGGACAGGAAAATCCGTTAAAAATTCATAACTTCTTCATCCGACGTCAGTTTTCGTCTGTCTTTTTACCGTTGTACTACTATTGACGAGACCTTCCATTCTCATTTAGGTTGTGTCGGCTAAAAATCACTCGATCTAAAATTCGAGTTTTTAGCTATCTACTGCTAAGCTGAAACTTAGAAAAATCATAACTTTCTCATACGAAGTCAGATTTGGGCGTTCTTTTTACGCATACTCTCGGTTTAACGAACACTACGACTTGCATTTAGATCACCAAGGCTAAAAAGTAGTTTATCAAAAACTCACTTTTTACGTCACACAACGTCGTGCCGGTTCTGTCGCGAAACTTTGACAGGTCATAACTTTTTTGTTATAACTCTGATTTCAGTATTCTTTATATCTCCGAAATCCTTGTTTCGGCCACTATAACTTCCTTCATAGATATTGGGTTTATCTAATAGTTATTTTCGAAGCTTATTTTTTATTCTTAATTAATTAAATCCTAATAAATAAGCATAAAACACATAATTCACATAATAATCACATAATTCCTCTTTATTTCTTCAAAATGAGTTACAAAGGTTAACCTAGACTATTAAGTCAATATTAATGCCTAGCCTAGAAACACAGGCGTTACAATTCTCTCCCCCTTAGGATGATTTCGTCCCCGGAATCACACATCAGCAAACAAATGCGGGTAGCGACTCATCATGTCACTCTCCGTTTCCCAGGTGAGATTTGGCCCATTCGTATGTTTCCAACGCACAAGCACTAATCGACCATCTTGCGTCGCAACTTTTTAGTCTTACGGTCAACGATTGCCTCTGGTTCTTCAATTAACCTCTTATTTTCATCAATTCTTAATTCAGAAATTGGAATTATGTCGGGTACATCTCCCGTGAACTTCCTCAAATAACACACATGGAAGGTGTTATGAATACCATCTAGTTCTTCTGGTAATTCTAGCTTGTAAGCTTGATTCCCAATCCTCTGAAGAACTTTAAACGGTCCAATAAACATTGGACTCAACTTTCCCCTCTTACCAAATATTATAAGTCCCTTCCATGGCGAGACTTTAAGTAAAACCGAATCTCCAACTTCGAATGTTATCGGTTGTCTTTTCTTGTCAGCATAGCTCTTTTGACGATCTTGAGCAGCTAACATCCTTTCCCTAATCACTTTCAACTTTTCAGCAGTCTGATGGACTATTTCAGGTCCCATAAACTGCTTTTCCCCAGCTTCCAGCCATCATGACGGCGTTCGACACTTTTCTCCATACAACGCTTGGTAAGGTGCCATCTTGATGCTTGAGTGGAAACTATTATTATAGGAAAATTCTACCAGAGGTAAATGTTCATCCAAGTTACCTTGGAATTCTAGGGTACATGCTCTCAGCATATCTTCAAGTGTTTGTATCGTTCGTTCGCTCTGACCATAAGTCTGTGGATGGTAAGCTGTATTCAAACACAACTTGGTACCCAATTCCTCTTGTAGACTTCTCCAAAACCTTGAGGTGAAACGGCTGTCATGATCCGATACAATCGTTAAGGGAACACCGTGAAGCCTCATAATTTCCTTCACGTAAGAATTCGCAAGCTTATCCATAGACCATTTCTCATTGGCAGCTATGAAGTGCGCACTCTTAGTGAAGCGATCCACGACCACCCAAATCATGTCGTGACCGTTCTTTGTTCTGGGCAGTTTAGTGACAAAATCCATAGTGATGTCTTCCCATTTACCCATGGATATAGGTAAAGGTTCTAAACTCCCATATGGTTTCTGATGTTGTGCCTTCACTCTCGCACATGTCACACACTCGGCCACATACTTTGCAACATCAAGCTTCATTGTTGGCCACCAGTAGTAGGGTTTTAGGTCCCTATACATTTTAGTGCTGCCGGGATGAATTGAGTACATGGTTTTGTGAGCTTCTTCCATCAGAAGATCTCTTAATCCTCCTGTCTTAGGTACGCAAATCCGATCTTGGAATACCTTCAGTCCGTGACTGTTTATGCCGAACACTAACGTTTTGCCCAAACGTTCTTCCTTTCGGTCATTCTTCTCTGAAGCTTCTTCTTGAGCTTTCTTTATACTTTCCACAATTATCGAGACAACTTCTATTCTCAATGCCCTTGGCCTTTTTCTTTCAAGATTGACTTTCCGACTGAGAGCATCAGCAACAACATTGGCTTTACCGGGGTGGTAAAGTATCTCACAGTCGTAGTCCTTGAGTAACTATAGCCAACGTCTTTGCCTCATATTCAATTATTTCTGATTAAAGAGATATTGGAGACTCTTATGATCAGTGAAAAGTTTGCACTTCGTGCCATAGAGGTAATGCCTCCATATCTTTAGAGCAAATACTACCGCTGCCAACTCCAGATAATGAGTGGGATAGTTCTTTTCATGCTCTTTCAACTGTCGAGATGCATACACTATCACCTTTTCTCTTTGGGTCAAAACACAACCCAACCCAACACCAGACGCATCGTTATAGACAACGAAGTCTTCAACTCCGTCGGGTAGAGAAAGAATCGGTGCTTCACATAATTTCTTCTTTAGCAACTCGAATGCTTCTTTGTGCTTATCACTCCAAGTATAAATAGCTCATTTGTGGGTCAAAGCTGTTAATGGAGTAGCGATCGAAGAAAAGCCTTGGATAAACCTTCGGTAATATCCAGCTAATCCTAGAAAGCTTTGGATCCCCGTGGGACTTTTTGGTTGCTCCCACTTCATCACAGCTTCAATCTTTGCTGGATCAACCATTATCCCTTCTTGGTTGACCACGTGACCCAAGAATTGGACTTCTTGAATCCAAAAATCACATTTGGAGAACATTGCATACAACTTCTCCTTCTTTAAGACTTCTAACACTTCTCGTAAGTGTTTGCCATGCTCCTCTTGGCTTTTCGAGTAAATCAGAATGTCATCTATGAACACTATCACTGATTTATCGAGGAATGGTTTACAAACCCTATTCATCAAATCCATGAATGCTGCTGGAGCATTGGTTAGTCCAAATGACATAACCAAAAACTCCTAGTGTCCATATCGTGTTCTTAATGCAGTCTTCTCGATATCCTGCTCTCTCACCTTTAGCTGATGATATCCTGACCTTAGGTCGATCTTTGAAAAATAGCTTGAGTCTTGCAGCTGATCGAACAGGTCATCAATCCTTGGCAGTGGATATTTATTCTTTATCATTGCCTTATTCAACTCTCTGTAATCTATGCACATTCTCATACTCCCGTCCTTCTTCTTTACGAATAACACCGGTGCTCGCCAGGGTGACGAACTAGGTCTAATGAAACCTTTGTCCAATAATTCCTGAAGTTGTGTCATAAGCTCCTTCATCTCTGTTGGTGCTAATCGGTATGGTGCTTTTGCTATTGGCATCGTTCCGAAAACAAGTCTATTCTGAACTCCACTTGTCTCTCAGGCGGTAATCCAGGAAGATCTTCGGGAAATACTTCTGGATAATCACACACCACTGGTATACTCTGCACCTCCTTTTTCTCATTCTTTGCATTGATCATGAATGCCAGATATGATGTACATCCCTTGGCCAAACACTTTCTGGCTTTCATTGTGGAAATGATTCCAGAATTTACTCTGTGTTTGTCCCCATACACCATAAATGACTCTTTCCCTGGCGGGTTTACTTTTACTATCTTCTTTCTGCACAATATTTCGGCATCATTGGTGCTAAGCCAATCCATTCCCAGCACGATGTCGAAACCATTTAGCTCGATAGGCAATAATTCCTCGTGGAACTTATTCCCATTCAAATCAATGAAGATGTTTTTCATGCGATGGCTAATAGGTACAAACTTACCACTAGCAACTTCGACTAATAAAGCATTATCTAGTATGTCGACAGGCAAAGCTAGTTTTCTACCAAATTCATGCGAAATAAAGGAGTAGTTGGCTCCAGAATCAAATAAAATTTGGGCAGACAATTCGTTTACGAGAAAGGTACCTGAAACGACATCAACTTCTTCTTTCGCAGCTTCAAGTGTCATCTAAAAGGCTCTCGCCTTCGGTTTTGGTGGAATGTTGGGTTTTGCTGCGTCCTTCTTTTTCAGACAGTCTTTCAAAACATGCCCTTCCTCGTTACATCCAAAGCATACCCTCTTGTTGGACGGACACTCATTGGCATAATGCCCAATCTTTCCACATTTGTAGCAAGTCACCTCCTCACTACATTTCACAGAGTGCTTTTTCTTGCACTTTTCACACCATTTCACTTCGCCTCCTCCTCTTCCTCCAAACTTCTTAGACTTTGAAAATTTGCTTTTCTTGTTGGAACCTGAAGTTCCTTCAAACTTTCTCTTTTCGCCAACTTCTGCCCTCTCCAGACCCTTGTCTCTGGTCTGGGTCTCAACATTCTTAGCAGCCCAGATGGCGACTTTCAAAGTGGTTGCTTGCTTGACCATCGGACCAAAGTCCGCTGGTAATTCGTGGGCAAACTTGTTGACCTTGGAGAGTTTAGTCGGAACTAGATAAGGAACAAGCTTCAACTTTTCCGTAAAGCTAGCAGCGTATTCAGTGACGCTCATCTTTCCCTTCTTCAAATTCTGGAACTAATTGTTGATTTCCAGAAGATCCTGCTCAGAGCAATATTGCATTTTCAGCTGTACCAGAAAATCCTCCCAAGACATCTTACTAGCTTCTCCCTTAGGCATCGAATCAGCTAGTAGCTTCCACCAGCTCAGTACTCCAGATTTTAACAGAGGAATCGCGAGAACGGTTTTCTGTCTGTTGCTGTATTCGCAACTTTCAAACACTGTCTCCATTTCGGAGATCCAATTCATGACTTCCACCGGTGTCGGGCTTCCAGATAGGCACGGTGGTTTGGATGCCATAAAATCCTTGTATTTACATCCACGTCCGTCATTTCCTTCATTCTGATGGTTTCGTCTAACTATCGGTGGGTTGGCTTGACCAATAGTCCCACTGTAGTTCCCTCCTTCTGATTGCCCTTCATTCAATTCCGGCTGTTCAACAGGCATCGTAGTTTCTTCCCTATTCTGTTGCAGTAATTGCCTTGTCTCTTCCATTTGGCGATCCAACATCATCTGCATCATTTCTTGTACTCCGGCCATTGTCATTGGCTCAGGTGCAGCTGTTACAACAGGTACTTGCTCAAGTACTTGGGGTTGAGGTTGTTGATTCCTGTTTCCGTTTGCATTTCCAACTCCACTGCGAGTTCTTGCCATTATAATCTATATACCAAATAAGGCAAATTTAGATCTTTATCCACGATCAATATTTTAAATTCTCCTTATCACTCCAAAACGTTTACATGCTAGTTCTAATATCGTATTCGTACGCTTAGAATCCTAAACACATAAAGTTTCCAGATCCGGTCGGCAACAAACCATAGATCCGAACAAATAACATCATATATGGCAAACATATAACATTTAGCACATAAAAGTATTTTAGGCATCTTTCCTAAAATATACTAGTGCTCGTGTCTAAAATATGGTAGACACTCATCTCACGATCATCACTTAGCATTGTAAGTTTAAGTCTAGAAATCCTACAAATTCCTAGTTCGCTTAAACTGATGCTCTGAACCAACTGTGACATCCCCAAATTCACGGCCAGAAAAGACCGGTTTTAATTTATGCTTTTAAAATAATTTCAGAGTAATCCTTTGATTAAAAGAGTTGCGGAATTTGTTCCCAAAATGAAATATGATAAAATAAGATTTACCAAAGCATTTCTTAAAGAAATGTATTTTCATTATATAACAAAACTCGAGATGTCATGTTCTGATACATACCAAAAGCATAAACGGCACATTATAAGCCTTACAACAGTTATATACACTACGGGCCTATAATCAAAATATCTTGATAAGTCGTTCAACTTATGCTCTCACGCCACTACCTGTAATACAAAGAAAACTGAGCGGGTCAGGCTTGAGAGCCTGGTGAGCATATAGGGTTTTCAACCCACAATAAATAAATTTATTAATTTCATCAAACAATAATAACCCGATTACACATTCCCGTTATCCTCACTTTACGTCCCTAAAACAAATATCACAAGGGACCTAGTCTAAGGATTTTCATCGGGGCGACAACACTGCTTTGGGGGTTTCCCAGTAATTTATGTCAAATAAGGCAACCATGTGGGGGATGGAGTACAGCAAATGAACACCCAAGCTCATTAACACCTACAGGTTGCGAGCCTGCCAATGTTCCACATGACTATCTAGAAAAGTTTGTGGTCGTCATCCGTACTCCGCTAGATGACTGGATCACAATACCATCGAGGCCTCTCATCATTTTATCACACACCAACTATTTCATCTACCCATATTATACCCAACATATTTGTAGATAATATATATATATATATATATATATATATATATATATATATATATATATATATATATATATATATATATATATATATATATATATATATATATATATATATATAGTTTAAATCATTTTGAAACTTGTATAAAACATTCATTCAACAACCATCTCAAATAAACAATCAATATATATACACATAGAACATATTTATATAAAATACTTCATATCTATGTGTAAGATGAAAGTGACTATACACTCACTTGATAAGACGATAATTGGGCAGCACTTCGTTTCTTAAAACGATCGTTTCCAATAAAACCGGGGGCTTTAATGAAAAACCGGGCCCTGCGAGGGTGGAGCTTCAAAACCGAAAAGATAAATTTTTTCCGAGTCTTTGGGCATTTCGGGACGTATTTTAGGTGTTGGAAATGATACCGAGGCTTCGGGGGAAGTCGAGATAGTAAAAATATTGAATTTAGGGTGAAAAGTGGCAATTTTCCAAAATTACCCGGGAGGATTCGCAACCCTTCTATTTATAGAGGAGAGCGTCGGATCCGAAGCAAGGGGGAAGAAGCACGTGGCAGCTGCTGTGAGGCTCGGATGCAAGGTGGCTCGGATGCGAAGCGAATAGGTGGCTGGTGCGAGGGTGAGACACGAATGCGAGGAGTGGGAGGCGCGTCGGAAGCTCGTAGGCGAGGCGTGGCTCGCTTCGGACACGACACGTATGCGACACAAGTCTGATTTCTACCGGACCACGCTTCGGACACGTCATCGGATCGGACACGGGGCAGCAGCGAAGCGAGGGTGACGTGGCCGAAGTTGAGCCATGCGAAATTCCTCGGTTTTAGCATTTTTCTCGATTTTTGTGTCCCAAACTTCTAAAATCCATAACTTTTGCATACGGGCTCCGTTTTTGACGTTCTTTATATGCACGCGTAGGTAAAATTATGTTCTACAACTTTCGTTTAGACTCCATCGGCTAATTTTGACTTTATTTTTAATATTATTATTTTTAACAGACCGGGACATGAAAATCCGTTAAAAATTCATAACTTCTTCATCCGACGTCCGTTTTCGTCTGTCTTTTTACCGTTGTACTACTATTTACGAGACCGTCGATTCTCGTTTGGGTTGTGTCGGCTAAAAATCACTCGATCTAAAATTCGAGTTTTTAGCTGTCTACTGCTAAGCTGAAACTTAGAAAAATCATAATTTCCTCATACAAAGTCAGATTTGGGCGTTCTTTTTATGCATACTCTCAGTTTAACGAACACTACGACTTTCATTTAGATCACCAAGGCTAAAAAATAGTTTATCAAAAACTCACTTTTGACGTCATACAGCGTTGTGCCGGTTCTGTCGCGAAACTTTGACAGGTCATAACTTCTTCGTTATAACTCGGATTTCGGTATTCTTTATATCTCCGGAATCCTTGTTTTGGCCACTACAACTTCCTTCATAGATATTGGGTTTATCTAATATTTATTTTCGATGCTTATTTTTTATTCTTAATTAATTAAATCCTAATAATTAAGCATAAAACACATAATTCACATAATAATCACATAATTCCTCTTTATTTCTTCAAAATGAGTTACAAAGGTTAACCTAGACTATTATGTCAATATTAATGCCTAGCCTAGAAACACGGGCGTTGCACATACGCTGGATTCTATGAAGTGGATGGTACCAATATCGCAAAATTGCAACCAAAAATCAAAACCCTTGTCAATTTGGAGTTGGCAATTAAAAAGATTATGGAAAAGTACCGTGTTTGTAGCTCCAATTCGGGGATGCTCGAATGACGCTACGCCAGCAAACGAACCCTAGGTAACGCAGATGTCAAATGAGTAGTGGAAGACGGAAGAATCGAGAGACAGATAAATGTAGGCGATGGATGAGGAAGCGGTGAAGGGAAAGGAACGACAAAAGAATCGGATTCGGTGAGAAGCAGTGGGGTGAACAGTACCCAGGTAAGTTACTGTTCATAAGATTGTTGTGATTTTATTATATATGTTAATATATATTAAAAATATATAACAAAATAATGATAATAAGAATAAATAAAAAACTTATAATAATATGTAAAGAATTTTGTTAATCATAATTAAAAATCATAACACAATTAAAAACAATAATTTATTTTTTTTTGGTAAATTTTTTTTTTATTTTACTACGGAATTATATTCCGTAACTAATTGACTACAAAACATTCCGTAGCCACATAGCTACGGATTTAGATTTTGTAGCTATTTTTCAAATTCAAAAACAACTTAGTTAAACAAATAACAACGGTTAACCCTTTCGTTACAAGTTCCGTTGTAGATTAGCTATAGATTTTTATAGTGTAGCAAAATTCCGTCAACAAGTAGCTACGAATTTCTATTATGTGGCCAACTAGCTACGTATTTTTATTTCGTAACCGATTTTGTAGCCAACCAACTACGAAAATGGATTACGTAACAAGTTCCGTAGCAAACTAGCTACAACCAACAACCATATAGTATATTTCATAGTAAAATAGCTACAAAATTTGATTTTGTAGTAACAATTCAAGATTTAGCTACGGAAATGCAACTCCGTAGCTCTTTTCGTAGAAAAATAGCTACGGCCAGCCATTTTGTAGCATATTCCGTAGTATAATATCTACAAATTTTGATTACGTAGTAACTTTTTGTAGTTATTCCTAGTTTAGCTACGGAATTTAACTCCGTAGCCATTTTCGTAGCAAAATGGCTACGAAAAGTCATTTTGTAGCACATTCCATAATAGAATAGCTACGGATTTCAATGCCGTAGCAAGTTTTCGTAGCTATTTAGGATTTTTCTTGTAGTGGATGTTGTTTCTTACAAATTTCAGATGAGTGATATAGCAATGTGAGTTTACCATAAAGTATTTTGGTCGTATTACAGTAAATTCTTGTCTATTAGCTAACAAGATATTGGCTAACCTCACAGAATCACGATCTAATGTAACATTATTCAGTTTGAAACTTAAATTCTATATTCTATATTTTTTCTCATCGACTCTATTTTTATCATCAAAAAGCTCAACTTTCATTTTCTCCACATCACTACTCATAGAAATCAACAAATGATTCAAGTAAGTACAAGCATCAACACTATAAGATAAAATAGAATCAAAAGAACTTGAAGAAATATTAAGTGAGATTAGGAGATTACGTACCTTCTCAGCAATTGGAGACTTTGAAGTGGTTGCCATATTGCCATAAAACACGTTCATTGAACATTCCCTCCTTCATCTTCACTCACATCGTCGCTCTCTGACATCTCAACTTCGCTACCTGACCCAAATCTTTCTTTCTCAAACTCTTCCTCTTCATACTCACCAACAACATTTCTAGCATGCATAGAAAATATAGCTCCATGGGTAGGATGTCGCATCTCTTCGTCATCCGATCTAGATGACCAGATTTGATACATTCCTTCCTTTTTATCCATTCGAAACTTGTGAAAGATTCTTTGATTTTGCCCCAAATTCTTCGATCTTCATGGCATAGTAAGCTTCGTCCTTCACCTTCTCTTGCTTCTACTCTTTCTTCTTAAACATACAATCTCTTGCTAAATGGTTCTTACCATTGCAATAATTGAAGTCATATCCAAATTCACCAACCAACTTCTTGTCAACCTTCTTCTCTTCTTCATTTCCATCTTTCTTTTTCTCGACAACAAGATTAGATGTCAAAGCTGCCTTCTTAAACGTATTACTTTTGAAGTTTCCCTTGATAGGCTTCTTGTAAAACGTTTTGACATTATTATTGGAATAGTAAGCAAAAACCTCATCATCATAATTTATAATTAATCCTTCATCATTGTCATCATCTTGCTTCACTGATGTTGGTTTTGGAAATAAGAGCTAATGGACCACCAAAATTAGTTTTGTCATTGTCATCTGCAATTTCTTTCACCTCTGCTTCATGTGCTTTGAAGATGTTATAGAGATTTGATAAAGAGTATGAATCAAAGTTCTCTTGAGTTTTGATCATAAGACAAATGTTCTTCCACTCCTTCTTTAATCCTTAAATGAATGTAATGATGAATTCCGAAACTGAACGAACAACCTTATATCTTGAACATGTGTAAATCAAATCGTTGAATCGATCACAGTAGGCTTCGATTGACTCCGTCTCTTTCTGCTTGCATTCCGATAATTCAGACAAACATTGGGTCATAGAACTTTTCTTCGTTCGTTCATTGCCTTGAAACTCCTTCATTGTGTTCCATATTTCTTGAGCAATCTTACAACCCCTAACATAGTTGTAAACAACTGGATACAAATCACCTCTTAGTTCACGGAGACATCTCTTGTCATTCGCTTCTTTCTTCAATCGTGTTGTAGTCACAAGTTCATTCAGAGCAGTTGTACCAACAACTTCAACTACAACCGCACGAAATGGACCATCTTTGATTGGACGCCATAGATCTTCGTCGATTCCATTTAGGTAATATTTCATTCGATCAACCCACTGATCATAATATTTCAGAAGCAACATTGGGGTTTTGTGGATGAACTGAGAAGATTTTCAAATTCATCATCGTGTTAGCATACAAGTTGGCTATCGATTGAATCAAAAAAATTAAAAGCTTGAGTAGAAATGAAATCAGATTCAACCGAATGATTCTTGATCGCATAATCGATAAATCTCAAATATTGTTCGAAGAACAATGTTTTTCAAATGCGAAAAATGTTGAATTCAAAAGGGATGAATCAACAAATGGAAACAAGAAAGAAATTCCTCAAACGGTTTGACGATTCCTACTCTGATACTACCTGATTAATCAAGAATTCAATCGAGTATTGATTTCGTAAAGTAAATGAACATAAGAGTAAATAAATTTGGATTCGCTCTATTAAGTCTAGAAGGCAACACATGTTACATTGTAAAATGATAGAGAGTATAAAGCTTCTTTCTATAACATATGCTACAATACTATTTATAGTGCTATCAACAGACTCAAAATATACTAGGAGACTTCGACATTAAGTAAACATAATACAAATGCTCATAGAAATACATAAATATATCGAAGTTACGTAAACATCGATATAGAAAACATGAATACGTTCAACATTAAGCTTATAAGACTTCACTATTGAATATCTTCAAAACATTTGATATTCTACAGATTCCAACCCCTAGTTAGGTGAAAGTTGCACTTTGCAATAACTATCTTGTAAAATGCATAATTAATTCCATTAATTCTAATTGGCATGAGGCCAAAGGTTGTAGTTAAATATGGGTGTTTAATTTACCATATATTTCCATAAATAAATGACTCTCATTCCTTATGAGGTGAAAGTTGTGATCTTTCCTGCTCCAGAACATATAGACTAGTTTTGGTAATTAACTTGTAACTTTATATGAGAATGTAGAAAATTTGTTTGAGCGTGTACTTTATTTCTAGGGAAAGATAAGAGAGTATTATATAATAATAATTAATCAAGTCTTTGTTGTCAAGAAAAGAATAGGCTTTTAAGTTATTATTTTCAAGGGAATGCAGCTTTGACAGGTCTGTTGGAAATTTCGCTATAAATATGGATGTTTTACCATGGTTTGTTCTTAGTAACATTCTTTATGTCTTGAAGATTATTACAGAACATTATGTTATGAGAGGGATTATGGGATCGTTCCTTGCATCCTCTTGTTCCGGGACAACAATAGTAGGGGATAGTTATCTTTAACAATTATTGCATGTCTTCGTTGTATTGCTTTCACAATTTTGTTTTTTTGTTTTTTTTTTTTTTTTTTCTGTTTTTAGACTAGCTAGTTCAAACATTAAGTGGTATTATAGCAAGCTTTTATACCATTCTTTATAGATTCGAGGTGTCAAGAAGACATTTCAACCATTTCACAATATTGTGATTCTACTTTTATCCTAAATCAACCTTCTACGAAAACGGTAATCCTCCCATGTCTATGCAAACCAAATAGCAATTGTTATTTGATTCTAACACAAACCCTAAAACTAAATTATCATCTCTCAAACAACCTAAAAGGTTATAAGTTATAACTGGTTAGTCTGAAGAGGTGTATGGATAGGGAAAAAAGAGGGTGCTTATTGCTTATTGATTATTCCTACCATAATAAGCTAAGTTTAAATGTTTGGATAAGAATCCTTAAAAATCAGATTATTGTGGTAGGAATAAGCTAAATAAACTGATTTTTATAAGTATCCTCCCCCTTGCTTATTACTTATTCCCACCACAAACACTTTTGTAAAAACCACTTATTCCCACCACTACAAGAAATTAGAGTATTACCGGCGACGTCCGTCGCCGCTAAAGGGTCACTGCTGTTGGTTCGTCGCTAATGCTCCACTGGTAGCCGCTATTGCCTTCTGTCGCCGTTAAAGGCGCGTCGCTGCTAATACTATCTGTCGCCACTAAAGGTGTCGTCGCTATTTGTATGTATTTGTATACATACAAATACACATACATACATAATACACATACAAAATACACATATACATACAAAAACACATACACATACAAAATTACGTACATATACATATAAATGATCATACAAAAACACATATACATACATAAAATACACTCAAGATATACATGTACATACAAATGCAAATACAAATACATATCCACATCTACAAACACAAAATACAAATACAAATACACATCTAAAATATCAAAATTATCAAAATTTCATCATGAACATTGGTGGTGGCGGTATACTCCGGCGAGAATGGTGGGGGGTCTCAAAATTCCGACAACCAACACAAATTTAGTAGGGAGAAGAGAAAAGGAAAAGAAAAATGGGAAAAATGGAGAGGAAGAGGGGTGAAATAGCGAAGATTTCGGTGAAATTCCGATGAGGTCGAAGGTGGTGAGTAGAGAGAAGAGAGAAGAAGGGAAAACACAGAAGTAGATCAGGGAAGAAAGTGAAGACGAAGCAGATTTTATTGTCGACGCTCTTTAGCGGCGACGGGCAGCCTTTAGCGGCGACACATCGGAAGGAAAACAATACGGGGTTTTCTACATCGTTGGATCATCGCTTAAATCGACGGATGGGGTTGAAATGACGCGGATCGCCAGAACAGGCAATAGCGGCGACGAGTAGCGTTTAGCGGCGACACACCGGAGGGAAAATAACGCGGGGTTTTCTACGTCCTCCTAGTCGTTGGATCATCGCCTAAATCGACGGTTAGGGTTGAAATGACACGGATCGCCAACATAATCCTTTAGCGGCGACGAACACTTTTAGCGGCGACAAAAACGCGTTTGTTTGATGTCGCCGCTAAAAGTGTCCGTGACTGCTAAAAGTGTCGCCGCTATTGCCTATTATTCTTGTAGTGCACTGCAATAAGCTAATAAAGTATAAGCAAATTTATCTAAACACCCTCTGAATTCAAAGGCAAACGGACCGAATAGTATTAATTTAACTTAACAAAATTTTAATATTATGTTTAATTATATCTTTTAGAAATTATTTTAATAAAAAAAATCCCTGATTTTAAGATAACTTTGCTCATAAAAGTCATTTATACATAAAATAATGTGTCATGAATATGCGATTGAACATTGTAAGAATTTACTGTCAATAGATAGCGAATTTATAAATATTTTTTAAGATGGAAAGTTCCAAAATGAACAGCCCTGAGGTATTAACAATGATTCTTTACAATGAAAGACAAGCAGAAAAAAACCTATTTCCTATTCTGGCATTTAATTACTCTAATCTTTACACCACACCCTATATAAAAATACAGTTTTTTTTTTTAATACATTTTATGGCTGCTCAAGGAGATATGTTTATTCCTTTCCTTTTCCCAGATCTCTTTCCTTCACTATAATCTAGTTTCTATAATCATTTTTCCGGTTTTGCATCAAAACTAGGAAAGAAAGATAGCGACATCCATACTTTTGATTAACTGCAACTGGTAGCGAGAAGAATATGGGGCGAGCACCTTGCTGTGACAAAGACAATGTAAAGAAAGGTCCATGGGCTCCTGAAGAAGATGCTAAGCTTAAAGCATATATTGAAGAACATGGCACTGGTGGTAACTGGATTGCTTTGCCTCAGAAAATCGGTAACTTATGTTCATGTCAATGATAACACTTACTTTTATTGGTATTTTGTTTATTTTCTCATGATCAAGATTAGAAAGTCTGACAAATAATTTGACTGTAAATTTCCTATTGTTGGTTTACTTATGAGGAACTCTATGTAACCATGTTAATCACTTGTCGATGAACCTATAACTAGGGCTCAAAAGATGTGGGAAGAGTTGTCGCCTCCGGTGGTTAAATTACCTCCGGCCAAATATCAAGCATGGAGGTTTCTCAGAAGAAGAGGATCGCATAATTTGTAGCCTCTATGTTAGCATAGGGAGCAGGTAATTAGTTAAGCGCTTATTAGAAGAAACAGCTTGTAGGTTTTAATTTGGAAAAACTTCATATTTTTTCCGTACGTTTTGAATTCATAACATTATTTTTTTTTTTTTTGCACGAGCAGGTGGTCTATAATTGCAGCACAATTGCCCGGACGAACTGATAATGATATAAAGAACTACTGGAATACAAAGCTGAAGAAGCAACTCTTGGGTAAGCAGCGAAAGGAACAAATATATCGTAGAAAGGGAGAGTTACTAATGAAGAAAGGAAGGGCGCCATCACATATTCCATCATCCATAGTTGTTAGAAGCAACGACACCAACAATTCCCAAGATCCTTATTGGCCAGAGTTGCCGGTGATGCCGCCTGTGCCCTACTCTAATCAACAACCGTGCTTTGTCGATGATCATGCTTCCATACGGAAACTACTTGTCAAGCTTGGAGGAAGATTTTCTTCTGATGATAATGGAAGTCAATCCACCAACATGGTCTCTGACTTTCCCATCGACACTTCAACTGATCTTCAGACATCATCACAAGACAATCAGAACTTAATTGCAAGTGGTTCTCCTGTTTCGTCTTCTTCAATGTTGCTAAACAGCCAATACAATATCTTGCCTATACTGCAGGGGCAAAATGTTACTTTCCCATCCGTGTTTGAGGAGATGTGTTATAGTACCAACCCACAAAAAGTGAATGGGTTGGAGTTTCTATACGGTGAATTGTGTGATTTAAATGCAAGCGGAAGCAGCAGCGTTGTTACATGTGGACATAGCATGGATTGGGGCGAGATGAGTTCCTTAATTAGTGGTACGGCTACTAGTAATGCTTTGAACTCATGCGATTATCAAAGATCACTTATTCCGCAAGGGGTGTTACTTCAAGATTGCTCTTATGATGAAGAATTTAACAACCGAGTTCAATAACAGACATGCAGAATCTGTGATAAAAACCCTAGCTTTATGATTCTTTGATGGCAAATGCTTAAGTTTAAATTGGTATTTCTATAGTTTCCAAACCGTTTTGGAGAGAATTGCTTCAAACATAATGTGTTTATGACTATCTAAGTGTATCTGTGTGTGTGTGTTTATATTGTTTGTGACAGTGGTAAATTAAATTTATCTTAACTTTCCTATGGTGTACATTTTCTTTTTTGTTTGTAGAAGTTAAGGGAATCTAATAAGAACAGGAGCTTTGAAAGGAATATTTAGTGGAAAAAGATAACTTCAACACAAAGTGAAGACAGAATATTGGGATGTGTGAATTCATCCTGTACCCCTGCCCCTGGAAAAGGTATACCATACATATTTAATTGATTTATATATTAACTCAGATGCATGTCGGTCACACCATACCTTTAATGACTTCTAGGAACCCTAAAAAAGATTCCATTCATATTTGGCAATAAGTGTATGGGAGTTGTAGCATATATGGTATTCCCATTGATCAATTAGGATTATTACCAATGCAATGTCAATTTTGTTTCAACAGGTAACATCTATCTGCCTACCTTAAAAATAAATAATGCATGTAATTACTGAGTTGTATTTGAAGACGCCGTTGTATATGCGCAATGTTGTATTGCTGGTGTTTCCTTGTATTAGAATCAAGCTTTGACTCTATCCAATCAAGAACATTTGCAATCCCTTAGCTTAAAAAAACATGACTTTCCTTCCAAAGAAAATTATTATACATATATTTATATTAAGACTGTAAGTAATAGATAAGATTAACAACTCCCTTATGATCACAAATCCAAATTATTACATGTTTACATGTTTCATACAAACAATCGTATACATGCAACTCATTTCATCGTAGATGAACCCTCAAAATTGATAAATGAAGCGAAGGACGATGAAAACGTGCATCTTTCATTAACTTGCCAAGTAAAGAAGAACAATACATCTATGCAAAGCTTAGCCTGCGCCTCTCTTGATCCCTAACATACATGACAAATTACTAAGTAAAATAACTAACTTCTAACAATCAACTACCATTAAAACATCAGCAAAATTAAATATAACAGTGAGACAGACACAAAGGAATAAAAATATGGCAGACGCAAAGGGATAAAAATATGATATAACGGTGACACAACACAAAGGGATAAAAATATGAACTTGCATGCTTTTGATATATCTCTTAAAATTTCCATAATACCTTGGGAAGGTGTTTTTTGCAAAAATGGGGTTGTTCCCATTAAGCAGACTACTTTTGTAATTTTTTTAAACATATGTGAAAAAAGAATATGCACATGGATCTTTTCTGTAAATTATATGGATTGATTTTGTAATTTATTTTCTATACATAGACCAAACTTACCAACATACAAAACTTTTAAACACATGAACATTTTCTGTAAAAAATAAATTTTTACATGAAACTTTTCTGTAAAAAAAATTACATATGAACCTATTTTGTAAATTACAGGATCGTTTTCATAATTTATTTTCTATGTAGGGACCAACCTTCACTTTTGTAAATTTGTTAGATGGAAGGGGCATTTATGTGATTTTTTTAACATATGCACCATTCTTGTAAATATAATGTTGCATAAGGACCTATTATGTAAATTACAGAAACGTTCTTACAATTCATTTTCTATCTAGGTATGAAAGATGTTAAACCTGCAAAAATGCCAATATAAGAATGGTAATGTAACGTCCCCGATTTTTTCATGATAAAATTTTCATTTTTATTAGCAGTATTTTACTTAAATTGGAGTATAATTAAATAATGTGGAAAACATAATGCATGTGTATAGTCGAGCATTTGTCTCCTCACGATCCAAAGAAGTACCTTAAATCATTTGTAATCAAGTGGGTAAGCATGAAGCTTAATAAGTTCCGCAAAATACCATATATCACAATACATATACATGCATACAAATAATGGCTCACGACCTTTCGCAAATCCACAAATTGGCTCATGACCTGTCGTAGATCTACCAATAATATGTGTATTTAGACGTATGACCTACTTGTCATTTCGTCATCAACACGGGTCTATAGGCTCCCAGCCTGTTGTCGCTTCTCCGTCAACCCCTCTATTAGGAACTAAAGTGGATAACAAACAAAATCAAAAGCATACAAGACACAGTATTTACATGGTTCGGTGAAGGTGACCTACGTCCTATTGGATCTATATGCTCAAGAATCATTATTTAGTGATATTGTTATGGTCACACCTTAATCAAGTTGGTACTTATTGAATATTTATTGAGTATTTGATTATTAATAAATAAATTCAACTCTTATATTTTATTAGATAAAATTATTGTTTTATAAAAATAATAATAATAATGAAGAAAAATTAGTTATTACATCATATGATATGATTAATAAGTTATGTACAAATCTTTTGGGCAATTTGGTAAATCATGCCTTAACTAATTAATTGGCTTACTTAGTTAAACAAACTAGCCTAACTTTTGTTCTTTTCTTTTAACCATTTGGCCATAACGTTTAAGAGAGTATGGAGGTTGTTTCTCAACTTCCATGTTTTCTATCCCATTCCTCCCTTTTTAAGTATTACTTTATATTAAAATAAGGTGTAGCCTTTTAGCATGCATGGGATATATAAGAAAGTGTTATGTTTGAAAGTTGCTAGGTTTCTGGTCTTGTATTTCTCCACATAGCTTCCTCTCCATCTCTCACTCTCTACTTTTTGAAGTTAGTTGTCTAGATTTGGTGCTTCCTTTCTTTCTTCCTTTAGTGTTTTTTTTTGTTAAGCACTTAAAGGCTTAAAGAACAAAGTATACAAGAAGGAAACTAACATTTCTTTATACCTTACTCTTGGTGGTGGATACGTGTAGAGAAGATCATACTCTTTGATCTTTCCATCTTCATTAACACTAGTTGACCCAACACCAAACAAAATGGCACAACTATTCATCAAGTTGCTCTATTCCACTCCCAAGAGCTCCAAACCTCTTCCAGGTGCTCCATACCCCCTTTTTGACGATCCGTTCCTTTGGCCCTTGATCCGCTCCTTTATCAGATGATTTGTTCCTTTGTTACATGCTCCATGAACCCCAGAGCTCCATTGAGTTCTAAGTGCTCCTTTGAACTCAAATTCTCGGTGAGAATGCTGCAAATACTGGAGTCACATTTAACCATCTTCAGCTTCACTTGAGCATCCTCTGAACTCCACCTCAAACATTAACTTCTTCTCCCTTCCTGCCATCAAGCCCCAAATGGGCTTTACCTCCTAAAAACATCAACCAAGTCCAAGCAAAGCTTGAACTTCTCTAAGAGAAATGACCTTGTCACTATGTCTTCCTGATTCTCCTTGGCACCACACTTTTGAATGCATAACCTTTCATAGAACATGATAGGTTTCTCCACCTTCAAAAGAAAACTTTGAACGAGACCAATCAGATATTCTTGTATCCAGATCACTTTCATGGTCTGAATCTATAAATCCAACTAAGTACGTATGTCGTGCATTGGTACCATACACCATACAGACATTAAGTGTTCCTTTCAAGTGTAGCAAGATCCACTTGACCACTTCCAAATGAGATTTCCCCTGATTGTCTCGAACTGCCAAAGAAGTATCAACACGTTTGGACTAATCACGATATAACGAAGACAAGAATTTGTCAATGTTGTGAGAAATGTATAACCATCATGCTCTTCTATCACTCCGAATCTCCATCCTTGTTATCTTCTTTTTAGCTCCTAAATCGTTCATCACAAGCTTATTCTCCAAACGTTTCATCAGTTTGTCTTTCTAGCATCAACATCACTAGACACTTCTTCCATGGGTTGTTCAAGGATTCCTCACGTCTATGTTGTTCCATGCTACCTTGCTGTTTCTTATTTATCACAAAACTGTGTGGGGTTTCTTGAAGGGTTTTGAGCATTCTAACACTCCTAAGGTGTACATGCAACCCTAGAAACCTTGGATATATGTTTTCTCTAAGATACATGCAAATGATAAATTTCCAAGGTTTACATCCTAACTAGCATGGCATGGGTAACGTGAATCATAAAATGCTAGAAGAATTACATACCTTTTAGTAGTGGTTGATTCCTTAGAGTTTGAGAGCCTAACACTAATAATGTGGATGCCTCAAATGGAAGTCACAAATCACCACAAACTTTGGAAAACTATGAGAGAGTATGTATGCACTCTAGAAATCGGCCACCTTGCTCACACACACACTAGTCCCAAATCAAGTGCCAATGACTCCTTTATATAGTGTGGTGGATTAGGGTTACATTCCATGTAAACCCTAATACCCATGACTCTTCCTTTCCAAGGATCCATGGGTTAAAAGCTCCATGGACTATACATGGACTCCCATACAAGCCTAGCCCATTCCAAATGAGTATTAGCCCACACTATATAAATACAAGAGCCCATATTTAATTATTCACCTTTTTGATCAATAAATTAATTCTAAATTAATTTAATATCAATACTAATTAAATAATATGATTTCATATTAATATATTATAACTTATAATATATTAATAAATCAGAAACATACAATTCTCAAAGGATTATCCATACAAATAGTTCTGGTGAAGTGCAACCCGAATGGACCATGCCGGGTCGGGTCAAGTATATACCAAATAAAGTTATGGACTTAGACACCTTATCCAACAGTCTCCCACTTGGATAAGTCTAATAACTAGATTTGCCTATATGACTTCAGGAGCCAACCGACAATCGTAGCTCTTAAAACTCTGTTGAACTATGAAGCGCCATTTCAGATAAGTGATCATATAATCCTTTGTTCTCAAGATATCAGTCGGACAAATACATGGAACAATGTCGTACTTATTGTCCAACAGTTTGTTTCCCGATTTCCGATTTGTTTGACATAAAACTAAATTAAACACATCAATTAGGTTCTGATCGGGCCCAATAC
Source organism: Lactuca virosa (assembly GCF_052849685.1). Classification (NCBI taxonomy): domain Eukaryota; kingdom Viridiplantae; phylum Streptophyta; class Magnoliopsida; order Asterales; family Asteraceae; genus Lactuca; species Lactuca virosa. The sequence continues at coordinate 260,755,866 of NC_136434.1, forward strand.
ATAGGTCAAAACAAAATTATCGAGGGGCCCAGACATCGCTTTTAATCCTCCAAGGACTAAAAGGAACAAATAAACTTTGACTCATATGCTTGTTCTACTACTTGTTGAATCATACACAAAGGCACGTTTTATGACATCAAGTTACTGATGCGTTTTCGTGCAATCAATGCATAACCAACTCATAGGCAACATCACGTTATATGATATTACCATCTCACATTACTCGAGATAAATTCCATGAAGTGATACAAGTGAGCATGGGTTTAATCCAATACTCAGAACTTATGAGCACTCATGAATGTTGTAGCAACTATTTACTATGTCCAACAACTTAGATATCTACAAGCCCAATTCACGACAGTCTTAATTCATACCTACTTCCGATGTATGACCGACTGACCACAGTTTGAATAAAGTAATTATTCTGGAAGTCAAAACATGCAAAATTGAAACAATAGTAAATAATTGACAAAAGAAAGCACACCTTACTCATAAATAAACAACAACTTTTATTCATCATCAAATGTCGATTACATTTTACAAGTTTCAGAAATAACTATCTAATCTGTAAAACGAATATCGTCCCTCATCCCGATGCGCCTCGCATGCTGCAATTGCCTAACCCTAGTCAGTCCCTTCGTGAGGGGATCTGCAGGGTTCTTTTCTGACGATACCCTCTTTTCCACGAGGAGTCCTTTTTCTATCTTGTGTCTTATGAAATGCTATTTTCTGTCAATGTGTCTGGATCTGCCATGATCTCTCGGTTCCTTGGCTAAGGCAACCGCACTATTGCTGTCACAGAAAATCTCTATAGGCTCCCTTATAAATGGTACAACTCCAAGGTCTCCGATGAAGTTCCTCAGCCATATCGCCTCCTTCGCCGCTTCACTCGCTGCTATGTACTCTGATTCACAAGTCGAATAAGCTACTGTCTCTTTCTTGGAACTTTTCTAGGTAATTGCTCCTCCATTCATGGTAAAGACCCAGCCCGACTGAGAGCGGAAATTATCCCTATCAGTCTGAAAGCTAGCGTCACTATACCCCACTACTCTCAAGTCATCACTCCCACCAAGGGTAAGGACCCAGTCATTAGTCCTTCGCAGGTACTTGAGAATCTTCTTTATCGCAATCCAGTGAGCCTTGCCAGGATTCCCCTGATATCTGCTGACCATGCTCAAAGCAAAGGCCACATCCGGTCGAGTACAAGTCATATCATACATGATCGATCCAACAGTGGAAGCATATGGTAATCAAATCATCTCATCCATCTCAGCCTCTGTACTCGGGCTCTAAGCCTTGCTCAGTTTTTCATTATGCTGGATCGGTAAGTCACCTTTCTTGGAATTCTGCATGTTGAACCTTTTCAACACTTTATCCACATAGGTGCTTTGACTAAGTCTAATTAGTCTTTTACTCCTTTCTCTCAATATCCTTATCCTTAGGACATATGCAGGTTCCCCAAGGTCCTTCATAGCAAAACACTTCCCAAGCCAGGACTTAACCTCCTGTAAGGTTGGGATGTCATTTCCTATGAGTAGTATGTCGTCCACATACATCACCAAAAAGCTAACTATACTCCCACTAGCTCTGACATATACACATGATTCATCTTCGCTTCTCGAAAAACCAAACTCTTTGACTTTCTCATCAAAACAAAGATTCTAGCTGCGAGATGCTTGTTTTAATCCATAAATGGATTTCTCAAGCTTGCACACTCTATTAGGGTACTTTGCGTTGACAAAACCCTCTAGCTGACTCATGTAAAAATCCTCAGCCAACTTTCCATTAAGGAAAGCGGTTTTGACATCGATCTGCCACATTTCATAATCATGAAATGCAGCAATGGCTAGCATAACCCTAATAGACTTAATCTTCGCTACTGGTGAGAAGGTTTCATCATAATCAATACCCTGAGTTCGAGTGAAACCGTTCGCAACCATTCGCGCCTTATAAGTGTGTACCTTTCCATCCATGTCAGTCTTCTTCTTAAAGATCCACTTGCACCCGACTGTCTTACGGCCCGATACATTGTCAACCAAGTTCCAAACTTGATTGTCATACATGGACTGAATCTCGCTGTCCATAGCCTCTTTCCATTTAGCAGACTCGGGGCCTGCCATGGCTTCCCTATAGCTGTTAGGTTCATCCAAATTTACCAGTGTACTATCACTGATAAATGTATCACCTTCCGCAGTAATATGGAAACCATAGTAATGCTTAGGTGCATTCCTAACTCTAGTGGAACGCCTAAGAGGTACAGACTCGTCAGTTGGGACAACATGAGTTTCCTCCTCAGGTTGATTGCTAGGGTTTGAGGTTCCTTCACCACTTGACTCTTGAATTTCTTCAAGGTCAATTTGCCTCCCACTGTTTCCTTGGCTTATAAATTCTCTCTCGCGAAAGACCCCTCTCCTTGCCACAAAGACCACATTCTCACTGGGTCTATAGAAGAGGTAACCAAAGGATTTCTGTGGGTAGCCGATGAAAATACACCTCTCACTTTGAGGTTCGAGCTTGTCGTGAGTATCACGCCTCACGAAAGCCTCGCAACCCCAAATCTTGATGTGGTCCAAATTGGGAACTTTCCCAGTCCACATCTCGTGAGGTGTTTTGGCAACCTTTTTGGTAGGGACTAGATTAAGGATATGGGCGGAAGTCTCTACGGCATACCCCCATAATGAGATTGGTAGCGAAGATCGACTCATCATGGAACGAACCATGTCTAACAAGGTCCGATTACGCCTCTCAGCCACACCATTAAGCTGTGGTGTTCTGGGATGTGTCAATTGTGAGACAATCCCACATTCCTTAAGATAGTTAAGGAACTCTGTACTAAGATACTCACCACCTCGATCGGATCGAAGCATCTTAATGTTCCTGCTCAACTGATTCTCCACTTCCTGTTTAAACTCTTTGAACTTTTCAAAGGTTTCTGACTTATGCTTGATTAAGTAGACATATCCATATCTACTATAGTCATCAGTAAAAGTCACATAGAAGCAGTTAGCATCCCTTATGGCGGTTCTGAAGGGTCCATACACATCAGTATGTATGAGATCCAACAAACCCTCACCCCTAGCAAAAGTACCAGTGAAGGGTGACTTTGTCATTTTCCGAAGAAAACAAGATTCACAACTATCATCCGACTTTAGGTCAAATGAATCCAAGACTCCATCCTTTTGGAGTTGGCCTATGCGTTTCTTGCTCACATATCCAAGACGACAATGCCATAATGATGCTTTATCCAAACTAGTGGAAGAATCAATACACAACACATTATTTCCTAGGTTATCTACAACTGACACAGTTTTATATACACCATCACAAGGTAATGCTTTAAAATAAAGAACATTATTAAAGAAAGCATTAATACCACCACATTCATTATCAAACGAAAAGGTAAACTCTTGTTTGTACAAACCATGAAAGGAAATAATATTTCTCGCCATTTCAGACGAGTAACAACATTTATTCCAATCTAATACTAACCCACTACTTAGCAACAAAGAATAAACTCCTATCTTGGTGACAGGTGTAACTTTCCTATTCCCCATGATCAAGTTTATCTTCCCATGCTCCACATTCTCACTTCTTCTTAGTCCCTGGAAATCAGAACATATGTTAATACCACAACCTATATCAAGGACCCAAGAATTAGAATATGATGAGTTATTTGACAATATAGTGTAAATACCTGCATGGTTGGGTTTCACTTTCCCATCCTTAACATCTTGCAAGTACTTTGGGCAGTTTCGCTTCCAGTGCGCCTTTTCATGGCAATAGAAGCATTCAGCCTCTTTAGGGTTGGCAGAAGGAGTGACAGAACCACTTTTGGTTCTACTTGAAGAGGAGCCATCAAGAGACTTTCCCTTTGTATGCTTCGAAGCCGCTTACAACATTGACCCAGAAGGGCGTTCCAAACGGTAAAGCGAGCCTTATACAGCGCACCGATACTATCCCTCCCCGAAGGGATAGAAGACTTTATGGTATATTGCGATGCATCCAACCAAGGGCATGGCTATGTTCTGATGCAACGAGGTAAGGTCATCACCTATGCCTCAAGACAGCTAAAGACACACGAAGTCAACTACACCACACATGATCTTGAGTTAGGAGCAGTGGTATTTGCTCTGAAGATCTGGAGAGACTACCTGTATGGTACAAAAAGCACTATCTATAGAGACCACAAAACCCTTCAACATATATTCGACCAGAAGGAGCTCAACATGAGACAACGACGGTGGTTGAGCTACTCAGTGATTATGAATGCGAAATTCGTTATCATCCCGGTGAAGCCAACGTAGTAGCTGACGCCCTAAGTCGGAAAAAATACACTGCTCATAGAGTCAAAGCATTGACTATGACTATCCATTCAGACTTGTTCACACAAATTAAGGAGGCTCAACTAGAAGCCTTGAAACCTGAAAATGTGGCGGGTGAATCCCTGAGTGGGATGGATAAAAACTTGGAAGTCAAGGGTGGCGGAGCCTTATATCTCATGGATCGGATCTGGACACCGAAGCACGGTGGTTTCAGAGACTTGGTCATGATCGAAGCGCACAGCACTCGATATTCCGTCCACCCAGGTTTAGATAAGATGTATCTGGATCTTAAAAAGTTATACTGGTGGCCTAACATGAAACCAGAGATTGCTACCTTCGCGAGCAAGTGCCTTACTTGCGCCAAGGTTAAGGTCGAATACCAGAAACCCTCAGGTATGCTTCAACAACCGGAGATACCTGACTGGAAGTGGGAGAGGATCACAATGGACTTCATAACCAAGTTGCCCAAGACAATGGGTGGTCTCGATACCATTTGGGTGATTGTAGACAGGTTAACAAAGTCCGCACACTTCTTCCCTATCAAAGAGACCGACAAAATGGAGAAACTAACAAGAACCTACATCAGAGAGATTGTATGACTGCATGATGTTCCCATATCCATTATCTCTGATAGAGATAGTAGATTCACTTCAAGGTTCTGGCAGTCGCTACAAAGTTCCCTGGGAACTAGGCTGGACATGAGTACAACCTACCATCCGCAAATTGACGGACAAAGTGAGAGGACTATTCAAACATTGGAAGATATGTTACGAGCCTGTGTGATTGACTTTGGAAAGGCATGGGATATCATTTACTCCTTGTCGAATTCTCCTACAATAATAGTTATCACACGAGCATAAAGGCTGCTCCATTTGAAGCCCTCTATGGCTGAAAGTGCAGATCCCCTCTGTGCTGGGCTGAGGTGGGTGACACTTAGTTAGGTAAAGGACGAGTTCCTGACAGCACTCTCACAGGTCCGGAAATCATTCGGGAAACGACAGAGAAGATCGTTCAGATTCGTGAACGATTGAAAGCCTCTAGAGATCGATAGAAAAGCTACACAGACAAGAGAAGGAAACCTTTGGAATTCAAGGTGGGCGACCGTGTTCTATTAAAGGTCTCACCCTAGAAGGGCTTGATACATTTCGGAAAGCGTGGAAAGCTAAATCCAAGATACGTAGGGCCTTTCGAGATTCTCGCTAGAATCGGCCCTGTAGCTTACAAAATCAAACTACCTCGCGAACTAAGTAATGTACACCCTACTTTCCATCTCTCGAAATTGAAAAAGTGTCTGTCCGATGAGACTCTTGTAATCCCACTCGACGAGATCGAGATCAACGAGATCCTCAACTTCGCGAAAGAACCAGTAGAGATCATGGACCGAGAGGTCAAGCAAACGAAGAAAAGCCGTATCCTGATAGTGAAGGTTTGCTGGAATGCCAAGCAAGGACCTGAGTTCACTTGGGAGCACGAATATCAAATGAAACTGAAATATCCTCATCTTTTTACTTAGTTAATTGTAATTGCTTAATTGCTTAAACTCTAATTTTGGGACGAAATTCTCTCTAACGGGGGGATGATGTGACAACCCGAAATTTCTATCTTGTACAGTCATTCAATTCAATCAAAGTCAGACTTGTTTCAGCTATCTTTTAGCATTGTTAAGGGTCTGTTTGAGTATTCCAAGCCTAGTACATTCAAGGATTGGGTGCTAGGAAGTATCTTCTAGAGTTCAGTGTGCTGCATTCAGCCGGAAAACTCCAAGTCTTGGAGTTTACGGCCGTAAACTAGAGATTACGGCCGTAATCTCTTGGCTGGCCGTGAACTCCTCCTTTATGTAGGATATTCCTTCATTATTCTTCATTTCTTACACTTTCAACTCAAGAACTCTCATTTCTCTCTCAAGTATCATCAAGATCACTTCTATTTCCCGACAAATTTATAAGTGATTCTTCCATTTATTAGTTGATACCTTTCATAATCTAGTAAAGTCCATTGATTTCATCTGTGAAATCACCTCTTTTGGGTTAGATCATCAAGAACATCAAGAACACCAAGAACACCAAGAACTCACACACTAGTTCTTTGGGCCGTGAACACCCCTTCAAGCTTCAAAACGTAAGTATCCTTTCCATATACTAGTTTCCCATTAGAAGCTCTTGAAATACACCCTTGAAATCAACTACTTTAGCTTGATCATCAAGAGTTTACAGCCATAACATCTCCATTGGCTGTAAACCCTTCTCAAGAACATCAATGGCCGTAAACATCAGAGGTCGTAAACCCTAGCTTCTTCTTGTGCTGGCCGTAAACTCCCATGGCCGTAAACCACCATGGCCGTAAACACCAAGGCCGTGAACACACTTGTGTGGCCGTAAACCCATTTAGTACAATCATATGTGATTGTAACACTTCTTTCCAAGTGTTTCCTAGTCCCTAAGGCGGTTCCAATTCATGATTAGTAGTTATATATACTAATTATATCCATATATGTGTCATTATATGCTTAATAGGATCTGTTTGTGCTCGAGACTTCACTTGACACTTAAAATCCTATATCGATCATTCGTTCGAATCACTCACTACAGGTGAGTTCATACCCCTAACTTACCTTTTAAATGATATTAAATGCTTTTATTGGGGGGGGGGGATACAAGTAGAAAACATTATAGTTATTGTATCAATCACATGTGATTAATAACTATCAAACAAGTGGATTTCTTATACTTCAAAACTGTATTATCAAACAAACTGCTTCAAATCGTTTTATAAACTCTTTTATATGTTAAACTCTTTATCATTTTACAAAACTCTTTTTAAACTTATATATTGTCAAAATCATGTCTATATAGATATAGTTATATAAATAAGGTTGAAAGGGCTTACGACTGATAACTCGCCTTACTTCCTGTTCCTTGTTTGGTTGTGGACTTAGGGTACCGGTTGTTTGTCCGAGTGTTGTTTGAATCTTAGTTATATATTATGTATATGTGTATAGATATAAAATTTCTTACATCAGTTCAATACCTTTGGTTAGCAAAGGTGTACAAACATGATTCAGTCATACAAACAACATCACTAGTAAACTATAATAGGTATAGTTTAGAGGATTACTACACACTATTTCTAGAACAATGAAACATACAAGAGTGAGTTCATACATGAGTCAGTTCAAACATACTATAATGAGAAGCAGAGAGAACATACTATACACTGGAGAACATACTATACACTAGAACAGAGAGAACATACTATACACTAGAACAGAGAGAACATACTATACAAATACAATAACAAAGATAACATTAATGTGAGCCACTACTTCATGGCATGACAATATACTGTTGTGTCACGTTTTGTTACCAGAGTCTCCTGGAAGGAGAGCGTGAATTTGTGTATAGATCTATACGGGATTGACCATCCTACACCTTGCTGCTAGCTGCAGTGGGACCTGCAGGTCTACGGGTGACGAATGTCATACCATTTCGACGTTTTTGATCGTCGGGTTTTACTAGTCAATCAAGTATGGTTATAATCTCATCACATTTTACCTTAATTAAACAAACTGGTTTAAGGTAGTTAGTACATCGGTAGTTACTTATATACAATAGCCATGTCAAGTCACTAAATCTAATAGTGGCTAATGCTATGGGTTGGGAAGCTCTGAAGGAGCTCATGATCGAGGAATACTGCCCAAGGGGCGAGGTTCAGAAACTTGAACAGGAACTCTGGAGCCTAACCATGAAAGGCTCCGACATAGTCTCCTACACTGCTAGATTCAGCGATCTGGTGGCGCTATGTCCGGAAATGGTCACTACTGAGGGAAAGAAGATTGAGAGGTATATCTAGGGGCTGGTGCCTCCATTTCAGGGGAATGTCTTAGTTTCAAACCCCAGTACCTTCGGCAGTTCCAAGCGATTGGCACAACGACTCATTGATCATGGAGTCCGCACCCTGACAACGAAAACAATCCTGGCCATCCCAGAACCCTCCAAAGCCACTGACAACAAGCGGAAGTTCTGGGATAACAAGGAAAAGAACGCGACGCAGAACGCTGCCAAAAAGCAGCAGGTTGTAGCTGTTCATTCTGCAATAACACCTACTGCTACTGCGCCAATGAGGCAGTATGCTGGGAGTTTGCCTAAGTGCAACAAATGCAACTTCCACCATAATGGACCCTGCCGGGAAATCCATTGCTCTAACTGCAACAGGAAAGGGCACACTGCCCGATTCTGCAAGGCTCTGGCAAGGCCAATCAACCAAGTCCCCAGCATTGGTGTGGGCCAGGCTTGCTACGGATGTGGCGAGGTGGGCCACTACAAGAGAAACTGCCCGAAGGCAGGGAATGCTGTCGGAGTGGGAAGAGTTTTGGCTATAGGCCACGAGGAAGCAGTTGCCGACCCCACAGTGGTCACTGGTATGTTTCTCCTCGATAACTCTTATGCATGCATACTGTTTGATAGTGGAGCGGATAGGAGTTTCGTGAACCAGAAATTTGCTCACTTACTTAAACAAAAACCACGTGCACTTAAAGAACCGTTCACTATAGAAATGGCTAACGGAAAAACTGAGAGCACTAGCTGTATATACATAGGTTGTACACTAACTCTAGATAGCCATTCATTTCCAATCGACCTCATGCCAATCTCGATTAAAAGTTTCGACGTCATTATCGGCATGGACTGGTTGAGTTCTCATCGTGCCGACATCATGTGTTATGAGAAAGCCGTTCGTCTAAATCTACCATCTAGCGAAACCCTAATTATCTACGGCGACAAACCCGGCACGAACATTCGTATCATCTCGGGCATTCGAGCCCATAAGTACTTACGAAAGGAATGTCACACATTCCTTGCTCATGTTGTCGATATGAGCCAAGAGACGAAGGATATAAAGAACATCCCATAAATGCGCAACTTTCCCGACATCTTTCCAGAAGAACTACCAGGATTACCTCCGCAGCGTCAAGTCGAGTTCAGAATCGACTTAGTTCCAGGGGCTACCCCAGTAGCCAAATCGCCCTATCGTCTAGCACCAGCTGAGATGCAGGAGCTATCCGGTCAACTAAACGAACTGCTCAGCAAGGGCTTTATTAGACCAAGCTTCTCACCCTGGGGATAACCGGTCTTGTTCGTCAAAAAGAAAGACGGATCGTTCCGTATGTGCATCGACTACCGGGAACTGAACAAACTTACCGTCAAGAATTGTTACCCTCTGCCTCGCATAGACGAATTGTTCGACCAACTGCAAGGGGCGAATTACTTTTCAAAGATTGATCTAAGATCCGGGTATCACCAGTTACGAATGTTAGAGGAGGATGTTCCGAAAACAGCCTTCCGAACTCGTTATGGACACTATGAGTTTGTAGTGATGCCATTCAGATTGACCAATGCGCCCGCAGTATTCATGGACTTAATGAATAGGGTGTGCCATCCTTACTTGGATCAGTTCGTCATTGTATTCATCAATGACATACTTATCTACTCTCGAAGTAAGGAGGAGCATAGTCAACATCTACTTCAGGTCTTAGAAACACTGCGATCAGAGACGCTTTATGCGAAGTTCTCTAAATGCGAATTTTGGATTCGAAGAGTCGAATTCTTGGGTCACGTGGTTATCGAAGAGGGAATTCATGCAGACCCTTCCAAAATTAAGGCCATTGAGAACTGGGCAGCACCGAAGATGCCTACAGAAATTCGTCAATTTCTAAGCCTCGCTGGCTACTATCGCATGTTCATTCAGAACTTCTCTCGGATTGCAAAACCATTTACAACATTGACCCATAAGGGCGTGGCCTTTGACTGGGAAGAGAAACAAGAAAAGGCATTCCAAACGCTAAAGCGAGCCTTATGCAGTGCACTGATACTATCCTTCCCCGAAGGGATAGAAGACATCGTGGTATATTGTGATGCATCCAACCAAGGGCTTGGTTGTGTTCTGATGCAACGAGGTAAGATCATCGCCTATGCCTCAAGACAGCTAAAGACACACGAAGTCAACTACACCACACATGATCTGGAGTTAGGAGCAGTGATATTTGCTCTGAAGATCTGGAGACACTACCTGTATGGTACAAAAAGCACTATCTATACAGACCACAAAAGCCTTCAACATATATTCGACCAGAAGGAGCTCAACATGAGACAACGACGGTGGTTGAGCTACTCAGTGATTATGAATGTGAAATTCGTTATCATCCCGGTAAAGCCAACGTAGTAGCTGCCGCCCTAAGTCGGAAAGAATACACTGGTCGTAGAGTCAAAGCATTGACTATGACTATCCATTCACACTTGTTCACACAAATTAAGGAGGCTCAACTAGAATACTTGAAACCTGAAAATGTGGCGGGTGAATCCCTGAGAAGGATGGATTAAAACTTGGAAGTCAAGGGTGGCGGAGCCTTATATCTCATGGATCGGATCTGGACACCGAAGCACGGTGGTTTCAGAGACTTGGTCATGACCGAAGCACACAACACTCGATATTCCATCCACCCAGGTTCAGATAAGATGTATCTGGACCTTAAAAAGTTAAACTGGTGGCCTAACATGAAAGCACAGATTGCTACCTTCGTGAGCAAGTGCCTTACTTGCGCCAAGGTTAAGGTCGAATACCAGAAACCGTCTGGTATGCTTCAACATCCGGAGATACCTGACTGGAAGTGGGAGCGGATCACAATGGACTTCATAACCAAGTTGCCCAAGACAATGGGTGGTCTCGATACCATTTGGGTGATCGTAGACAGGTTAACAAAGTCCGCACACTTCTTGCCTATCAAAGAGACCGACAAAATGGAGAAACTAACAAGAACCTACATCAGAGAGATTGTATGACTGCATGATGTTCCCATATCCATTATCTCTGATAGAGATAGTAGATTCACTTCATGGTTCTGGCAGTCGCTACAAAGTTCCCTGGGAACTAGGCTAGACATGAGTACAGCCTACCATCCGCAAACTGACGGACAAAGTGAGAGGACTATTCAAACTTTGGAAGATATGTTACGAGCCTGTGTGATTGACTTTGGAAAGGAATGGGATACTCATTTATCCCTTGTCGAATTCTCCTACAATAATAGTTATCACACGAGCATAAAGGTTGCTCCATTTGAAGCCCTCTATGGTTGAAAGTGCAGATCCCCTTTGTGCTGGGCTGAGGTGGGTGACACTTAGTTAGCTAAAGGACGAGTTCCTGACAACACTCTCACAGGTCCGGAAATCATTCGGGAAATGACAGAGAAGATCGTTCAGATTCGTGAATGATTGAAAGCCTCTAGAGACCGACAGAAAAGCTACGCAGACAAGAGAAGGAAACCTTTGGAATTCCAGGTGGGCGACCGTGTTCTATTGAAGGTCTCACCCTAGAAGGGCTTGATACACTTCAGAAAGCGTGGAAAGCTAAATCCTAGATACGTAGGGCCTTTCGAGATTCTCGCTAGAATCGGCCCTGTAGCTTATAAACTCAAACTACCTCGCGAACTTAGTAACGTACACCCTAGTTTCCTCGTCTCGAACTTGAAAAAGTGTTTGTCCGACGAGACTCTTGTAATCCCACTCGACGAGATCGAGATCAACGAGATCCTCAACTTTGTGGAAGAACCAGTAGAGATCATGGACCGAGAGGTCAAGCAAATGAATAGAAGCGATATCCTGATAGTGAAGGTTCGCTGGAATGCCAAGCGAGGACCTGAGTTTACTTGAGAGCACGAGGATCAAATGAAACTGAAATATCCTCATCTTTTTACTTAGTTAATTGTAATTTCTTAATTGCTTAAACTCTAATTTCGGGACAAAATTCTCTCTAATGGGGGGATGATGTGACAACCCGAAATTTCTATCTTGTACAGTCATTCTATTCAATCAAATTCAGACTTATTTCTACTATCTTTTAGCATTGTTAAGGGTCTGTTTGAATATTCCAAGCCTATTACATTCAAGGATTGGGTGTTAGGAAGTATCTTCTAGAGATCAGTGTGCTGTATTCAGCCGGAAAACTCCAAGTCTTGGAGTTTACGGCCGTAAACTAGAGATTATGGCCGTAATCTCTTGGCTGGCCGTGAACTCCTCCTTTATGTAGGATATTCCTTCATTATTCTTCATTTCTTACACTTTCAACTCAAGAACTCTCACTTCTCTCTCAAGTATCATCAAGATCACTTCTATTTCCCGACAAATTTGTAAGTGATTCTTCCATTTATTAGTTGATACCTTTCATAATCTAGTAAAGTCCCTTGATTTCATCCGTGAAATCACCTCTTTTGGGTTAGATCATCAAGAAGATCAAGAACACCAAGAACACCAAGAACACGTATACTAGTTCTTTAGGCCGTGAACACCCCTTCAAGCTTCAAAATGTAAGTATTCTTTCCATATACTAGTTTCCCATTAGAAGCTCTTGAAATACACCCTTAAAATCAACCAATTTAGATTGATCATCAAGAGTTTACGGCCATAGCATCTCCTTTGGCCGTAAACCCTTCTCAAGAACATCAATGGCCATGAACATCATAGGCCGTAAACCCTAGCTTCTTCTTGTATTGGCCGTAAAATCCCATGGCTGTAAACTCCCATGGCCGTGAACAACATGGCTGTAAATCACCATGGCCGTAAACACCAAGGCCGTGAACACACTTGTGTGGCCGTAAACCCCTTTAGTATAATCATATGTGATTGTAACACTTCTTTCCAAGTCTTTCCTAGTCCCTAACGTGGTTCCAATTCATGATTAGTAGTTATATACACTAATTATATCCATACATGTGTCATTATATGCTTAATAGGATATGTTTGTGCTCGGGACTTCACTTGACACTTAACATCCTATATCGATCTTTCGTTCGAATCACTCACTACAGGTGAGTTCATACCCCTAACTTACCTTTTAAATGATTTTAAATGCTTTTATGGGGGGGGGGGATACAAGTAGAAAACATTATAGTTATTGTATCAATCACATGTGATAAATAACTATCAAACAAGTGGATTTCTTATACTTCAAAACTGTATTATGAAACAAACTGCTTCAAATCGTTTTATAAACTCTTTTATATGTTAAACTCTTTATCATTTTACAAAACTCTTTTTAAACTTATATATTGTCAAAATCATGTCTATATAGATATAGTTATATAAATAAGGTTGAAAAGGCTTACGACTGATAACTCGCCTTACTTCCTGTTCCTTGTTTGGTTGTGGACTTAGGGTACCGGTTGTTTGTCCGAGTGTCATTTGAATCTTAGTTATATATTATGTATATGTGTATAGATATAAAATTTCTTACATCAGTTCAATACCTTTGGTTAGCAAAGGTGTACAAACATGATTCAGTCATACAAACAACATCACTAGTAAACTATAATAGGTATAGTTTAGAGGATTACTACACACTATTTCTAGAACAATGAAACATACAAGAGTGAGTTCATACATGAGTCAGTTCAAACATACTATAATGAGAAACAGAGAGAACATACTATACACTAGAGAACATACTATACACTAGAACAGAGAGAACATACTATACAAATACAATAACAAAGATAACATTAATGTGAGTGTTGAGAGAAAAACTTTGAGACACACTTGAACAAACGTTAGAACAAGTATATTGCGGAATAGTTAATCTCGAAGGATCTAAAAGCTCAACAATAATATTAATAAGTTAGAGTTAGATAGTTAGAGAGTTAGTTGCGGAAAGTAAAGAAATGGAAATGACAAAAATTGTTATATCAAGAATACACATAAGTTGTATCATAACGAGGAATGCATTCAAGCCAAGTTAATAAGTGAGATCAAACTTAGTGATTAAGTTACAAGAGACTTGCTCCGAAGAGTGATTGTAATCAGTTATGTTCTAGTAAGGTTTGAGAGTAAGAAGAGATGCGTAATTAGATAGAGAGATAAGAAAAATAGCTTCAGAGATAGATATTCAGATTGATATAGAATAAGTGAGAATGAGCTCTATTTATAGAGTCTTAAGAATTGCATTTGATTCACTCTCTAAGAGTAGCCATGCAAGGCATACTGGACAATAGAGAGTATTACAGAAAGATAAATAAACTAAGTAAAGTAAGAGTGACTGCGGTTGGCTAGATGACTTCGGATGCGGTTGCTGATGAGGGAGCTTGACTGCGGGTGTTTGTAGACTGTGGTAGCTGAAGTTCAAGAGGGTCACTTTTCATGATTCAACAATTTCCCCCTAAGTGACCTCTTTAACTTTTCTTCAGCTATCAAGTTTAAGAAACTTGATCAGGATCCACCAAAACTTCCTGATATTTTCCAACCAAGTGATTCTTCATAAAATCTCGAACTTGACTTCGGCAGTTGTGTGCTTTGATCTTTCAACTGCGGTTCGATAGATTTCAAGTTGCTTCCTGGTGAGGCGATTCATGGCAGTCATGGGAATGAAGTATTTGGCTTTATCAGTCTTCCTTTTGAAAATGACTCCGAGTTCAGGGAAGTTGGTTGCACCTAAGGATCTTTCTTGATAACCTTCGGTGGGCATTGGTGCAGGATCGAGTGGTGGTAGATCGAACTTTTTGGCAATGGTGGGGTAGATGTCTGCGTCGATTTTAGCAAAATCACAGACAATTTCATTCAAAAACGTACTAGCCCTTTCAAGCGCTATCTTCATCTTCGGGTGCTTGTCCGACTTGTTCTGGAACACCTTTGCTATAAGAAAGACTTCTTCAGGATTCATGGAGGGGAAGTCAGCTTGGGTGCGGACATAGTCGTGTTCCCTTCTTGTGAGAGTGTATTGGATGAAGTCAGCCTTCATGAACTTCCGGGGCTTGTAGTTTTTGACCGCGGATGGTCTATCGTTAGACCAGATTTTCTCAATGGGAGAGGCATGCTTTGCATAAAATCGGTTAAGTCTCTCGAATTCCATTGGCAGTCTTTTGTGGTCTGGAAGGCTGCGGTCAAACTGCTCAAACACTGTGAAGTATTTAGCATTTGGGGAGATTGGAACATCCCAGTAGCCATCCGAGGGGGGTTCAGCATATGTGAGATATGGTTTGTAGTCGTCATCCAATAGTCTGCGGTGGGGATTGATCTAAGAGTTTATCAAGGATTCATCCATGACTGTGTCAAAACCGCATTCTCTCCATATGAGCTCAGCAAGTTTAGCTGCTTTCCAGTCTTTTTTCTTTTGAGTGGTGGCAGGGGAGTCATTTGATCTTGGAGAGGACATGTGATTGATGGGTTTTCAGCATTCTAACACTCCTATGGTGTACATGCAACCCTAGAAACCTTGGATCTATGTTTGACTAAGATACATGCAAATAATTATTTTTCCAAGGTTCTTATCCTAACTAGCATGGCATGGGATACTTGAATCAAATAAAACTAGTAGAATTACTTACCTTGTAGTAGTAGTTGATTGCTTGGAGTTTGAGAGCCTAGCACCAATAATGTGGATGCCTCAAATGGAAGTCACAAATCACCACAAACTTGGAAACTTGAGAGAATAGTCACAAACTTCTTGAAATCGGCCCTCTTGGTTTACACACATCAACTAGTGTAATTTCAAGAACCAAAGCCTCCTTTATATAGTGTGGTGGATTAGGGTTACATCCATGTAAACCCTAATACCCATGTCTTTTCATTTCCATGAGATCCATGGGTTAAAGCTCCATGGAGTATCCATGGACTTTCCATGCAAGCCTAGCCCATTCCAAATAAGCATTAGCCCACACTATATAAATACAAGAGCCCATATTTAATTAGTCATACTTTTGATCTCTAAATTAATTCTAAATTAACTATAGATCAACACTAATTAAATAATATGATTTTATATTAATATATTAGAACTTATAATATATTAATAAATCATAACTTATACTATTCTCAAAAGATTATCCGTAAATTGTTCGGGTGAAGTGCAACCCAAATGGACCCTGCCGGGTCGGGTCAAGTACATACCAACTATAGTTATGGACTTAGGCACTATCTCCAACAGTCTCCCACTTGGATAAGTCTAATAACTATAGTTGCAAGTATGACTTCAGGAACCGATCAACAATCGTAGCTCTTAAAACTCTGTTGAACTATGAAGCGCCATTTTAGATAAGTGATCATATAATCCTCTGTTCTAGATATCAGCCGGACAAATACATGGAACATGGTCTTGCTTATTATCCAGCATTTGTTTCCCGATTACTGATTTGCTTGACATAGAACTTAACTGAACACATCAATTTAGTTCTGACCGGGCCCGATACATAGGTCAAAACAAAATCATCGAGGGGCCCAGATATCGCTTCTAATCCTAGAAGGAACAGATAAACTTCGACTCATATGTTTGCTCTACTACTTGTTGAACTACACACAAAGGCACAGTTTATAACATCGAGTTACCAATGCGTTTTCGTGCAATCAATGCATAACCAAATCATAGGCAACAAATCATATCTCTAGGTTTGAAGACTTATATGATATTACCGTCTCACGATCACTCGAGATAAATTCCATGAAGTGATACAAGTGAGCGTGGGTTGAATCCAATACTCAGAACTTATGAGCACTCATGAGTGCTATAGCCCCGCTTTGTCTAACATCTTAGACCTCTACAAGCCAACCCATGACAGTCTTGATTCATATCTACTTCCAACATATGACCGACTGTGATATAAACCATAACATAATTATTCTGGAAGTCAAAACATGCAAAAAGAAATAATAGTAAACGATTGACAAGAGATAGCAACACTTTACTCATAGATAACAGATTTTATTTATCACCAAATGTCAATTACATTTTACAAATTTCAAGATTATCTAACTACTAAAACTAATATCATCCTTCAGCCTTATGCTCCGAGAATGCTGGAGATGCTTAGCCCGAGTCAGTCCCTTCATGAGGGGATCTGCTGGGTTCTCATCCGATGATACCCTCTTTGCCACGAGGGTTCCTTCTTCTATTCAATGTCTGATGAAGTGATATTTTCTGTCAATGTGTATGGATCTCCCATGATCTCTTGGTTCCTTGGCTAAGGCAACCGCACTATTGCTGTCACAGAAAATCTCCATTGGCTCCTTTATAGCTAGTACAACTCCAAGGTCTCCGATGAAGTTCTTTAGCCATATAGCCTCCTTTGCTGCCTCGCTTGCTGCTATATACTCTGAGTCACAAGTGGAATCAGCCACTGTCTCCTGCTTGGAACTTTTCCAAGTAATTGCCCCTCCTTTTAGAGTAAAGACCCAGCCCGACTGAGAGCGGAAATTATCCCTGTCAGTCTGAAAGCTAGCATCACTGTACCCTACAACTCTCAAGTCCTCACTTCCACCGAGGGTAAGGAACCAGTCCTTAGTCCTCCGTAGGTACTTGAGGATATTCTTTACCGCAGTCCAGTGTGCCTTGCCAGGGTTCCCCTGATACCTGCTAACCATGCTCAAAGCAAAGGCTACATCAGGTCGAGTACACGTCATAGCATACATGATCGATCCTACAACTGAAGCATAAGGTATTCGACTCATTTCTGCTATCTCAGCCTCAGTACTAGGGCTTTGTGTCTTACTCAATCTGGCGTTACTCTGGATGGGTAACTCTCCTTTCTTGGAGTTATGCATGTTGAACCTTTTCAACACTTTGTCCACATAGGTGCTTTGACTAAGTCCAATTAGTCTTTTACTCCTAGTTCTCAAAATCCTTATCCCTAGGATATAGGCAGTTTCTCCAAGGTCCTTCATAGTGAAACACTTCCCAAGCCAGGACTTTACTTCCTGCAGCGTTGGGATGTCATTTCCTATGAGTAGTATGTCATCCACATACAGTACCAAAAAGCTGACTATACTCCCACTAGCCTTGATATAGACACAAGATTCATCTTCACTCCTTGAAAAGCCAAATTCTTTGACTTTCTCATCTAAGCAAAGATTCCATCTGCGAGGTGCCTGTTTTAATCCATAAATGGATTTCTCGAGCTTACACACTCTACTGGGGTACTCTGTACTAACAAAACCCTCTGGCTGAACCATGTAAACATCTTCAGCCAAGTTTCCATTAAGGAAAGCGGTTTTGACATCCATTTGCCATATTTCATAATCATGAAATGCAGCAATGGCTAACAGAACCCTAATAGACTTAATCTTGGCCACTGGTGAAAAGGTCTCATCATAATCAACTCCCGGAGTTTGAGAATAACCCTTTACAACCAGTCGTGCCTTATAAGTGTGTACATTACCATCCATGTCGGTCTTCTTCTTGAAGATCCATTTGCACCCAACTATCTTACGATCAGGTACATTGTCAACCAAGTTCCAAACTTGATTGTCATACATGGACTGTATCTCGCTATCCATAGCCTCTTTCCATTTAGCAGCCTCAGGGCCTGCCATGGCTTCCGTGTAGCTGTTAGGCTCATCCAGATTTACCAGTGTGTTATCACTGATAAGTGTCTCACCTTCTGCAGTAATATGAAAACCATAATAATGCTCAGGTGCATTCCTAACTCTGGTGGAACGCCTCAGAGGTATAGATTCTTCAGTCGGCTCAACAAGAGTTTCCTACTCAGGTTGAGGGCTAGGGTTTGAGGTTCCTTCACCACTTGACTCTTGAATTTCCTCAAGGTCAATTTGCCTCCCACTGTCTCCTTGGCTCATGAATTCTCTCTCTCGAAAGAATCCTCTTCTTGTTACAAAGACCACATTATCACTGGGTCTGTAGAAGATGTAACCAAATGATTTCTGTGGGTAGCCGATGAAAATACACCTTTCACTTCGGGGTTCGAGCTTATTGTAAGTCTCGCGTCTCACGAAAGCCTCGCAACCCCAAATCTTGACGTGGTCTAGATTGGGAACTTTTCCAGTCCACACTTCGTGAGGTGCTTAGGCAACCTTCTTTGTAGGGACTAGATTAAGGATACGGGCGGCAGTCTCTAAGGCATACCCCCAAAGTGAGATTGGTAGCGAAGCTCGACTCATCATGGAACGAACCATGTCCACCAAGGTCCGATTGCGCCTCTCAGCTACACCATTCAACTGTGGTGTCCTAGGATGTGTCAATTGTGAGACAATCCCACATTCCTTAAGATAGTCAAGGAACTCAGTACTAAGATACTCACCACCACGATCGGATCGAAGCATCTTAATGTTCCTGCCCAACTGATTCTCCACTTCTTGCTTAAACTCTTTGAATTTCTCAAAGGTTTCTGACTTATGCTTGATTAGGTAGACATATCCATATCTACTAAAATCATCAGTAAAAGTCACATAGAACCGATTAGCATCTCTTGTGGCGGTTCTGAAGGGTCCACACACATCCGTGTGTATGAGGTCCAACAAACCTTCACCCCTAGCATAAGTGCCAGTAAAAGGTGACTTTGTCATTTTACCAAGAAAACAAGATTCACAACTATCATCTGACTTTAGGTCAAATGACTCCAAGACTCCATCCTTTTGGAGTTGGCCTATGCGTTTCTTGCTTACATGTCCAAGACGACAATGCCATAAGGATGCTTTATCTAAGCTAGTGGAAGAGTTAATACACAATACATTATTTCCTAGACTATCTACAACAGATACAGTTTCATACATGCCATCACAAGGTAATGCTTTAAAATAAAGAACATTATTAAAGAAAGCATCAATACTACCATTATTATTATCAAAATAAAAGGTAAAACCTTGTTTATACAATGCATGAAAGGAAATAACATTTCTTGCCATTTCTGGAGAATAATGACATTTATTCAAATCTAATGTAAACCCACTATTTAGCACTAAGGAATAAACTCCTATCTTGGTGACAGGTGAAGCTTTCCTGTTTCCCATGATCGAGTTTATCTTTCCCTGCTCCACATTCTCACTTCTTTTTAGTCCCTGCAAATCACAACATATGTGAATACCACAACCTGTATCAAGGACCCAAGACTTAGAATGAGGTTAGTTATTAGACAATATAGTGTATATACCTGCATGGTTGGGTTTTACTTTCCCATCCTTCAAATCTTGCTGGTACTTTGGGCAGTTTCGCCTCCAGTGCGACTTTTCATGGCAATAGAAGCATTCAGCCTCATTAGGGTTAGCAGAAGGAGTGACAAAACCTTTCTTGGTTTTGCTTGAAGAGGAGCCTTCAAGGGTCTTACCCTTGGTACCCTTAGAAGGGTTCTTTCTCTTCTTCCCTTTGCCATTCCCGATTGCCAAGACATTGGCCGCAGTTGGAGTAGGAGTAGGAGTAGTAACAACCGACTTACCCTTTAGACCACTTTCAGCGGTTTTCAAGAGTCCTTGAAGTTTGCTGAGGATGACTTCTTCCTTGTTCATGTGATATGTCATGCGGAATTGATCATAGCACGATGGCAAGGAGTGCAAAATGATGTCTATTGCTAACTCCTCAGGGAAGTTCACATTCAGCTTCAGTAAACGGTCCACATACCTTTGCATTTTCTGCATGTGGCCCGTGATGGGTTCACCATCCTTCATTCGGGTTGTTATCATGGAGGAGATTATTTCATATCGCTCTTGACGAGCACTTTGATGGTAGCGGTCCATCAAGTCCTGATGCATCTCAAAAGGATAATAGTCCTCATAGGACTTTTGGAGCTCGGCTGTCATGGTGACCATCATGATGCATGCCACTTTTGTAGCATCTCTTTCATGTACCTCATATTCAGCAAGCTCTTCAGGAGTAGCAGTTGGCTCGGGTACCTTCAGCTCCTTTTCGAGAACATATTCTTTGTTCTCATACCGAGTGACCATCCTGATGTTTCTGATCCAATCTGTAAAGTTGGACCCATCAAAGATGACTCTCCCATAAAGATTCATGAGAGAGAAGGAGCTAGTAGGGTTTGAGCCAGAAGCATTGTTATTGGAAGACATCTGAAGAGAAGAGGGAATAGATTAGATTAGATATAGAGATAGTCCTTAACAAAACACCCAAATGTAATATTAAGGCTAGGACCCAACACAATATTTTATAACTTAGAAGAGGGATGCCGTAATCTAAGCTATAAGATATTTGAAGGTAGGTGAATGACGATTCACCAATTTCCACCATTAAAAACGAAATATTTAATTAGGTTTTAATTGGTTTAGAAACTCCTAGATTCTTTGAGATTCATTGAACTTTCTTCAATGACACGTTTCAATCTCGAGTGTGCCCTTCAAGTTTTGTGACTGGGATGCCGAGGATCACAAAACAAGGTGTGAAGTAACCATGCAAATTACTTGGTACCCTTAATGTATTACCCCTCAATCGATGTGCCGGTTAACCAAACACGCTCCATCGATACTATGATAAACATTAAGTCACCCTTTACCTACCTTGTTAAGTTCAAGTTAGTGTGCCGGTTAACCACACACGCTCCACTAACGACTTAAACAAAGTGTAAAGTGTAATTTCATGGATTAGCAGCTTATTCACATTTTCCTAAAATAACTAAGATTGGGAATTCAATAAAGTTTAGTTACTTTAGTATTATCATTATACTTTTAATGAGAATTTATATGTCCTTGTCCTACCCGTTCGGCTAACGACCCTCCACCGATCAAGGAAGCGGTGGGTGAGAGTGGACACCCATTAAGTTGCCATTTTATAGGCAACAACCTTATACCCCCCTTATAGACCGGCTTCGTGAATGAGGCGTACTAGCGGTAAGACGACTTGATCTTATACATATATAAATATTATTAAACTTATAATATTATAAAGTATAAGGGTTGAATTTTAACATTTAAAATTCTAGGGGTTGGAACTAAAGTTTTTAATATGACTTTACATGTTCCAAAACTTGAGGGCAAGTTTTGTAAACTTTCAAAACTTTTCATTTCTCATAACTTATGAGTTAATGGTTATTAAAAATGAAGACTCTTCATTTTTTGTAACCTATGTGTTTTTTTAATGGTTATTTATAAATGTGACTTTTGGTTATCCATAATTTAACAACTAGTTATGGACTCCATTAAAACACATAAAGATCAAGAATTAATCTAATCAATTATTAGCACATAATTTCTATGATCTTCTAAACTCATATGCTTATGAATGTTCATATCAAAAATTTCAAGAATCGTAAGAACATATACAAAACTTGAAATTTTGATACGAGCTTTTGAACAAAACTTCGATTTTCAAGTTTATTTATTTATTATTTTTTTTTTGCATCAAGTATCAAATAAACAAACCAGGCTCTGATACCACTGATGGGTTTTCAGCATTCTAACACTCCTATGGTGTACATGCAACCCTAGAAACCTTGGATCTATGTTTGACTAAGATACATGCAAATAATTATTTTTCCAAGGTTCTTATCCTAACTAGCATGGCATGGGATACTTGAATCAAATAAAACTAGTAGAATTACTTACCTTGTAGTAGTAGTTGATTGCTTAGAGTTTGAGAGCCTAGCACCAATAATGTGGATGCCTCAAATGGAAGTCACAAATCACCATAAACTTGGAAACTTGAGAGAATAGTCACAAACTTCTTGAAATCGGCCCTCTTGGTTTAGACACATCAACTAGTGTAATTTCAAGAACCAAAGCCTCCTTTATATAATGTGGTGGATTAGGGTTACATCCATGTAAACCCTAATACCCATGTCTTTTCATTTCCATGAGATCCATGGGTTAAAGCTCCATGGAGTATCCATGGACTTTCCATGCAAGCCTAGCCCATTCCAAATAAGCATTAGCCCACACTATATAAATACAAGAGCCCATATTTAATTAGTCATACTTTTGATCTCTAAATTAATTCTAAATTAACTATAGATCAACACTAATTAAATAATATGATTTTATATTAATATATTAGAACTTATAATATATTAATAAATCATAACTTATACTATTCTCAAAAGATTATCCGTAAATTATTCGGGTGAAGTGCAACCCAAATGGACCATGCCGGGTCGGGTCAAGTACATACCAAATATAGTTATGGACTTAGACACTATCTCCAACAGTGATCCACCAGATTTTTGAAATGAGGGGGAGTCTCTGGTTTCTCATGAGTGATATCTTTTTGCGGTGGAGTGTTATGAGATGGTGGCAGTGAAGGTTGCGGTGTAGGGATTTTTTCTGTAATGATGGGGGGACTTTGATGTTGTGAGATACTTTTAGAATGATTGGAGTGATGGTCTTCTTCTTCACTTCCCTCTCTTGAGGAATGTAACGCAGGAGCTTCCTCAAGCCATTTTCGGAGACCATCAACCTTGGTAAAAACTTCCTGAAACTGTGCTTTAAGGGCATCCGCCAACTGTTGATTGTTGGGGATGGTGGAGTTGAAGAGCAGCCTGTGAATTTCTTTAGTGAGTTGAAGGATTCCAGGACCATGAAAGTTGGTTGACAAAGATCGTTGCAATCGGTTGATAGTAGCTTGAAGGACTGAGATAGTGGACTCATATGCAGTGTGAGTCTCAGCTATCAGCTTTTGAGATTGGGTGGATTGGTCCGCAATGGCTGCTTGTAGATCTTTCTTGATTGCGGTCACCTCAGAAATGAGGCGCAGCAGCAATGAATTCCTTGTGATCTGCTTGACGATTGTTATCAAGGGACCGAATTCCTGTTTCAACCTTGAGAGAAATTCGTTCAGCAGCCAATATCTCACGAGTTTCCAAGCGTTCTATCCTTTCGATCAAGGACTGCGGTCCGGGCATGTATTCTGGTTGCGGTTGAGTTGGCTTGACCGCAGCGAGAATCTGATCGACCTTTGCTTGCAGGCTCAAAAATTATTTTCTTGTTACCGCATTCTTCTTCTTTTTCTTCTTCTCTTTAGGCTTAGAAGTTGAATGATGAGAGCCACTGGATTCTTCTTCTTCATCAAACATCATGAGATCATCATCAGAGGGAGAGGGTTAATTTACCTCCTGAAGATCAACATCATCAAAACCGAAGGCGGGAGCAGAGCTGACTTCTATTGAGGTTCCTTCGTTTTGTGATTCTTGAACGTTTGGAGTTGGAGGGACTTTGGAAGCACCGACACCGTCATGAGTGGATCGAGCCTTGCGGATCGTCTCAGCCATCTCAGACATCCAGTCTTGGACTTTCAGGATGGTGGCTACAGTATTGACATTGTTAATTGCATCTGCCCAATACTTAGCCACAGATTGGATTTCCTGTTTCTTTTGCTGCTGTTGCTTGATTTGTTGATCTTTTCGTGCTTGGAATGCCCTACGAAAAGCGGCATACTTTTTGATGTCGGCCTCGGACACGGGAGTGTAGTGTAACCATGAATCATTAGATTCTTCACCGTCAAATCCTTGGTATCGCACCGAATTGTCCTTCGGGTCCACAGATCCTTACACATTTGTGCTCACCGTGCCTAAACTACCTGTTACTGATGTAAGCAGAGTAGGATTTCCTGAGCTTGCTCGGTCTCCTTGACCCGTAGTCAAGTTTGGCCTCGGCTCAGTTCCGGCAAGGGCGGAAGAAGTGCCCTACGGTTGGGAAGGTGTTTGAAGTGTTTAGGTTACATTCAAGAGGATGGAGTTCAACTCCTCAGGAGAAAAGAAATGCAGTCGGGAAGCCCTTGAGACCTTAGGGCGAGAACTAGTGTTATCCTCTTGGGATTAAACTGGGGGGGGGGGGGGGAGTCTCCACAATGCGGTGGAACAGACTCACTTTCTGAGCTGAGTGGTATTCGATTGTGGTGTTGAATGGGTCTGCGGCCACCCCAAGGACTACCGGAGCCTTTTGAGAGGCTGAGGTATGAGTCCGGTCACACATTTGGCCAGTGGGATTGGTTTTTCTTTTCTTAAGGATGGCAATTGGTTGCGCATCCTCATCAGAATCACTATCATTTGTGGGTGCGGTTGGGGTGATTTTGCGTTTCTTTGAGGGTGCGGTTGGTTTGGGAGCATCTTTCTTTGGGGTTCTTTGTTTCTTTGAGACATTGCGGGGGCCTTGATGGGTTGAGGCTAGTTTCTTTCTTCTTTGAGAAAGATTGGAGAGAGTAGTGGAAGATGGGACTGCGGTACTTCCAGGGGTAATGATTGCAGATGGGGTTGGAAGAGGCGGGGTAGGAGGGTATGTGGCAATACCTTCCGTAGCCTCAATATGATCTGAGACATCAGCAGTCTCAAGACCAAGAGTGGTGAGAATGTGGGTTAGAAGTCTTCTAATATGTCCAAAAACAGATTGATCAGATGAGGGATTGTACCTTTTGAGATCCTTGGTGACAAAGAAGTTGATGTCGTTGCCCATGCTGATTCCTGCGTCCGCATGGAGGTCTGAAATGCAGAGGGACCAGAATCTTGCAAATGTAAGTTCGGTAGGGTTCTCCCTTGGGCTCTCCTTGGGGATGTATTGCAGAAAATCATCCCATAGTATCTGACCATAATTGACATTATGGCCAGTGAAGATACTCCATACTAACTCTAGGAGTTTGAGTCCCATATTATCCGTGCCTCCGGTTCTGCCGGATAGACTGCGGATGACAAAATGGCAAACGAATTGCCAGACTGCAGGCAGTTGGTTTTTCTTGAATTCCCCAATGCCTTTGATTTTCTTCTGATATCCCATTTGGTAAAGTGTAGAAGTGATGTCCGCCATGGATGGAGTAAAAATCTTGATTGAGGGATGAACAAGAAGGTTAATGGCAGAGAGAAACTTTTCATTAGATAGAATGACCAAAGAATCGTTAACAAGGTTAAGATGCACTTCTTGTGGGTTCTCGAGTGGTCGATAAGCTGAAAAGGCACATTTGAATAGGGTTGAAAGCGGGACAACGTCTGTGAATGAATCGAATGGACCAAACAGAGGGTGATTGGTCAAGAACTTGATCATTAGCTTGATTGGAGCATTGTAAGATGAATGGTCTTCGAATACAGCTCTGAAATTACTTGAGGCAATCGTAGGTGTGGGATGTCTTGAAGCAGAGTCTGAACCAGTAGGGTTCACTGATCCAGATGCTTTGGAGTGTTTCTTGGATACACCGGATTTCACCATTGTAGGAGTTTGAGAGAAAGTATAGAAACAGAGTGTGAAAATGGAGAAAAGATTCAAAGTTCAGAGAGCGTAAACTGTTCTTGGGGAAGAAGAATGGTTTTTATAGGGATGTAGGTGAACAGTAAACGATTTTACCATAGGTAAAAGGAATAAGGTAAAGATAAAACGTTTGAGGGTTCTTTTGATTTGGGAGGTCAAAATCTCACCACATTTTATGAAACGGTTTAAATTATTTTTGAGATTTTACCAAAAAAAAGGGTTTTCATTTAATATAGTGTCAGACGTACATCATCACGTCTGGTGATCGTGTGGTGAGGGTTGGTTTAATCCATTGTGTAGAGAGAAGTTGTAACAGATTGGACGTGCTGGGTAAGAGGAAAAGACAGATTAAGGATTTGTTTATGGAAAAAACGTTCTTTTTGTCATCATACCTAAAATAGGTCTGACACAAGGTTTATTCAAAAAGAAGATGGGACGGTTTCTCAAGGAATGTTTTTATTTAATGTTTTTCTTATTTAATGAAGGATCATTAAATAGAACACCATGATTCAAAGATTAATGAAAAAGTTGAGAAACTATTAATGTGATTACGGATGAAAACTTCATTGCGGATGGATCCTTTGCCATTGCGGATGGGTAGATGTATGACTGCAGTAGAAGAACTGAGGAGAGCACTTGTACAAGAAGTTAGTAACAACAAACAATAAGGACCAGTGAAGGATAAATATGATATATGGTTGTGGTACATAGACTGCGGTACACAGGATATACCAAAACCATCTATCATAAGTAACTTCAGTTAGGACCGCAACAGAGACTAGGGATGGTCTACGGTACCTATTAATTCAGAAAGAATTGTGGGTCCGGATTCATCATTCCTAACATTTGTAAGAAACTGTTGAGTTTTGTAGAGTCAAGTGCCTTTGTGAACACATCAGCAATCTCTTCATGAGTATGGACAAAGATGAGTTCAATGTTACCTTTCAGGATGTGGTCTTTGATGAAGTGATACCGTAGTTCAATATGCTTGGTCTTGGAGTGCTGAATAGGATTGTGAGAAATCGCTATAGCACTTTCAGAGTCACAGTAAATTGGTATCCGCAGCATTCTGTATCCGTAGTCCATAAGTTGTGTCTTCATCCATAGTACTTGTGAACAACAGCTGGCTGTGGCCACATATTCAACTTCTGCGGTAGACAGAGATACACAACTTTGTTTCCTTGATGACCAGCTGATGAGTCTTCCACCCAGAAATTGACATCCACCTGAGGTGCTTTTTCGATCTAGTCTGCATCCTGCGTGATCCGCATCTGTGAATGCTTGAAGGCTGAAGTCATTGCCTGCGGGGTACCATAATCCAAGAGACTTGCTTCCTTTCAGGTACCGTAGTATTTGTTTGGCTGCGGTCAAATGTGACACTTTTGGGTCAGCCTGATGCCTTGCGCATACACCTGTTGCAAAGACAATGTCTGGCCGGCTTGCGGTGAGGTACATCAAAGAGCCTATGATACCTCTATAAGTCTTGTGATCCACAGATTCGCCTGATGGATCAGCAGAGATCTTATATCCGAAGGCCATGGGGACCTTAGCCGAAGAACAGTTGTCCATAGAATATTTCTTTAACAGTTCAGTGGTGTATTTTTCCTGATGAATGAATATCCCTTGCGGAACTTGTTTCACTTGAAGTCCTAGAAAGAAGTTAATCTCTCTATTCATGCTCATTTGGAACTTGTTGGTCATGAGCTTAGCAAATTCATCCACCATTCCTTGATCAGTTGATCCGAAGATGATATCAGCCACATATATTAGTACAAGCATAAGGTGATCACCATTTGCTTTTCTAAATAAAGTGGGATCAATCACTCCTCTTTTGTATCCGGATGAGACAAGAAATTCAGAGAGAGTCTCGTACCATGCTCTTGGGGCTTGCTTCAGACCGTAGACTGCTTTTTCAAGTTTGTAGCAGTGGTCTGGGAATTCAATACTTTCAAAGCCTGGTGGTTGCTGAAGATAAACCTCTACTTTTAATTCCCCATTGAGAAATGCACTCTTTACGTCCATTTGGTGTACCTTGACGTTTTTGTGGTCTGCGTATGCTAAGAATATTCTGATGGCTCCCATTCGTGTCACCGGAGCATACGTTTCATCATAGTCAATACCTTCAAGTTGACTATAGCCCTTTGCAACTAACCTTGCCTTGTTTCTGACTACCGCACCAGATTCATCCAGCTTGTTTTTGAATACTCATCTAGTACCAACAATGGTGTGAGTATGTGGCTTCGGGACTAGCTGCCACACTTTGTTTCTTTTGAATTCTTCTAGCTCTTCTTGCATTACGGATATCCAATCAGGTTCTAGTAATGCTTCTTTGATCGTTCGGGGCTCGACCGAGGACATAAATGTTGCGTAGTGACAATGATCAGATAAGTCCTTGGAAGATCGAGTCTGGATACCCGCGGATGGGTTGCCAATGATTTGACCAGGTGGGTGGTCCTTTGTCCATACATGTAGACGGGGTTGTAGATGATCAGCAGCTGCAGTAGAGGGAATGTCTTCGATATCAGAAGACTTTGCGGTTGGAGATGGCAGTTCCCCCTGGACTTGAGAACATCCTGCGGAATCATCTTGGATTGTTGGAACGAGAATGGAATTTTCTTGAGCAGTTGGAAGAGGTTCCCCCTGGATTGCTGATGGGAGTTCCTCTGGAACCTGAGAAGGTTCCCCTTGGACTGCGGATGGAAGAGTGATAATCCTAGAGTCTGTTCTTGTGTCAATGTTCTCTATGTTTTCATCATCCGAGTCAGAAGAGACATTTGATGGTAATGATTCTCTGCGGATGGGAACTTGAGCTATATCAAGTACTAGAACCTCGATGATTGTTGCTTGATCTGGAGTAGAGCTTTCCCCCTCAACCGGCGAGGTGGAAGTATTGAGAGATGCTACTTCGGATAGTGATGGACCAGATACATCAGCGTGATGCTGTTGAGCTTCTTGAGACACAAGAACTTCGGATAATTTGGCTGTTTCTACAAGGTGGAAGAGATCGTCATAGTTGACTTCAACTAGGTTTAATGGACCAGAAGAGGCAGGAATATAACTTTCCAGGATTGCTGTGGTTTCAGTGGATGGAGGGGTGTTGCGGATGTGATAGTCATCAAATTTCAGATCGAAGCTTTCAATGATCAACCTTGTGCGTCTAATGAGAACTCGATAAGCAACCTTGTTAGTGGAGTGGCCAAGGAAGATGCCTTCATCAGACTTTGCTGCAAACTTGTTAAGATGATCTCTGTTGTTGATCACAAAACATCTACATCCAAAGATATGAAAGAAGCGAACATTTAGCTTTCGGTTGTTAAGGCCCTCATACGGTGTTTTATCGAGACGTTTTCACACAATGCTTCGGTTCTGTACAAAGCATGCGGTTGCTACTGCTTCAGCCCAGAAGTAGAGAGGAAGGTGTGCGAAGTTGAGCATGGATCTGGCTGCTTCTAGTAGAGTGCGGTTCCTTCGCTCTACTACCCCATTTTGTTGTGGTGTGTAGGGAGCTGAGAAGTTGTGAGTGATGCCCTTCGACACCAAGAAACTGTTGAGGAGATGATTAGTAAACTCGGGTTCCATTATCACTGCGGATGCGTCGTACTGGCAGCTTGATCTGAAGTTGTATTTCCTTGATGAAGTTGATGAGAATCTGCGGTGTTTCTGACTTGAGTCTGAGGAAGAAAACCCATGTGAAGCGTGTGAAGTCATCTACTATAACCAGTATGTACTTCTTGTGATGGAGACTGGCTACGGTGGATGGACCGCAGAGATCAATGTGCAAGAGCTCCAGTGGTTCAGAAATTGAAGAGTCAATCACCATGGGGTGACTTGCTTTGGATTGCTTTCCACATTCACATGCAGGACAGAGAGTATCATTGCTGAACTTGAGAATAGGGAGTCCTCTGACTAGTTCTCCAGTCACCAAGTTGTTGATGTATCTGAAGTTGAGATGAGCTAGCTTGCGGTGCCATAGCCAGCTGACTTCGGATACTGCTTTGGATAGGAAACATAACTGCGGTTTGCCTATGATCAGAGAGACATCCAGAGGATACATAGTACCTTCGGATCGAGATTTGATTAAACATGTGTTCCTATCACTTGTCATTACATAGCAAAATTGATCATCAAATTCAACTCGATGACCTGCTTTACATAGTTGACCAACACTGATGAGATTGTGTTTAAGGCCTTCTACATAAGCAACCTTTTGAATAGAGAAGTTCCCCGTAGTGATAACACCATAACCTCGGATGACCCCATTCGCATTGTTGCCGAATGTGACATTTCCACCGTTGCAAATTGGCCTGAAATCCCGAAGGTATTCTAACATTCTAGTCATGTGCAAGGAGCAGGCACTGTCGATTAACCATTCTTCTTCTTGTTCCTCCTTGCACAAAGCCTGAGAATTACACGGTTAGTTTAGGCATCCAAACTAGTTTGGAGCCTGGGACAACAGATGAGCTTCTGAATGATGCATGGACCGAGGTTGCAGGGACTGGTTTCTTGTCAACTCTTAATCCTAGTCCTAGGTGTTTGTGCAGTTTTGGAGCGTTGTGTGTTTTTGAGAAATTACGAGGTTTCTGACTCCAACTAGATTTGACATAGGATGAATCTTTTTGACACCTACAGTGACATTGACAGGTTGAGATTTTGTCTTTTGTTCTGACACCACGTATGGTCTGCGGTCTAAAGGATGAGTTGGGCTTGTGACCGGTCTGAGGTAGGTAATATCTGACATGAGTGTTGTTGGGCTTTGAAAAAGTTTGTTTTGTACAAGGTTTAGCACATGTAGATCTTTGTGTCCTTTTTGTTGGATTTGGTAGAATACCCTTCCACTTGTTAAAATTTTGATGTGACTTTAAAAGTGTTGGAGTAGGTAAGATACCCTTCCATTTTGGATCATCTGAGGAATAGACTTGAAAGCCATTGTTTCAAAAAGACTTTACACTCTTTTGGGCTGTGTCAGATGAATTAGGAATGACTGTTGAAACTGTACATTCCTTTTTGTATGTTTTCTTGATGGGAGATTTTTTCGAAAAATAGTGTGAGAAAACAAATTTTTCTGGACTTTTGGACTTTAGAGATCTGACATGCTTCTTGTTTTTCGAAAAATTTGTCTATTTGTGCCTCGGGAGCGAATTTCCTCTTTGAAAGCCTTTTTTGCTAAAGTTTTTGGGGAACCGCAGTCTTTGATGTTCAATTGCGGTTTCCTGGAATTCTTAGAATTTTTTTGAAAACATGGGCTTGAGTCATCCGAACTTGAAGATTCAGGGGTTTGAGAGCATTGACCCACTTCAAAGTTCCCTATGGGTAATTCATGATGATTTGGCTGAAGGGTCACACTTCCTTTTACTGAGGACTGCGGTAGAGATGATTTGACTACCGCAGAGTATGTCTGAGATGGGACTTCATGGGACTTTTGTGGGACTTCTGACTACAGTGTGAGACACTACGGTCTGAGGGCAGAGATAGGAAGTCTTTCGAGACTTTGGGGCCCTCAATGACAATTTCTTCATCAACTACGGATGAGGTTTGAGAATTTGGGTAAATGGTGCCACAGATAGGAATTTGATCACATGTGTGACCCAAAACCTCAGGCACAATTTCTTCAATGACACAATTATTGCTTAGATTATGAAGTCTACCGAAGTGTGTTTTGATGTCTTCGGGAAAGGTCTTGTCATTGACTGGGAAATGAAATTCTCAGTCTGGAGGGACATACAGTCTGTCTTTGTTGAACCGAGGTGAGGAATCCAATTGTATGTATTGTACACGGTTCCATTATTTACCAAATTTTCAATAGCTTCACTTTCATTGAACAATTTTTCGATTAAAAGATTTAAGCGTACAATTTCACTCTGAGCTAAATCTCTCTGGTTCAAAGCTATCTCTAATTGTGTTTCACTCAACATTCTTGCATCATTTTCTAACTCTAAGTCCTTTTCTAACATAGCCATTTTCAGTCTTTTGTTATCCAGTCGTCCTATCACATGGAACATCTCTTGGGACGCAATGTTCTCATCTACGGCTTTGTTATAGTCTGTAAGGACGGCAGCACACATGTCATTAAGATCATTTATGAAGGGTTGACAGTCATGCATGCAATAGTTTAGAGTTTGGATCATGAGTTTTACCTGTTCGACGATGCTTAGAGTTCCATCCTTTGCCATGTAGCAGTAGTTCTTTTCCAGCTTTGTAGACCCATCATCATCCGCAGTTGCCAGCATGCATATTTTCCCTTTTCTTTTGACACTGTTGATGGCTTCATCTTCATCTCCGGATGACCAAACTTGATGGTCTCTTTTGACATGGGCTATGTATGCCCTTGCCTTTTCCTTATCTTCCAGTTCTTGAGCCATTCTAAGGTAGAATGCTCTGTCTTTTACTACATTGGCCTTACAATCTCTTGCAAAATGATTCTCCTTGTTGCACTTGTGGCAAATCACAACATCAGTCTTGTCTTCTGAGGTAGTACCGGAGTCAGTGGTTTGAATAGACTGCGGTGCTTCCTTTGGTTGAGTATTTTGAGATTACGGTTGTGGAAGGGAACTTTTGGGATATCGAGGATGGTTATTATGTGGATTGAAGTTACGGTTGAATGGAGGTTTGTTGAACTGTTGATTCTTGCGGAAGGAAGGAGGGGGTAGACGGTTGAACTGTTGGCTAACCAGAGCAATAGCCTTCTGAAATTCTTCTTCATCATCATACTCTGAATCAGCTTCGTATGACTGCGGTGGAGTGGCATACGAGGGAGAGTAAGATTGATTGTGTGGAGCTTGTGCTATGAGAGCAAGTGGTCCTCCGAAGTCTGCACAGTCTTTGCGCACGGTGGATTCTTGTGCTTGCAGTTCTCCATAGAGCTTGTAGAGTGACAAAGAATGAATTTTTCTATCGCCTTGGACTATCATCTTAGCCGTAGTCCAATGTCTTCCGAAACCATTAAGAAACTGAAGATTTGTTTCATGGTTACTGCGGATGGTGCCCGCATTTGATAACTTGGTGACTATCAGGTTGAACCTTTTGAAGGAGTCTTCCAAGCTTTCGCCAGTATGAGCTTTAAAGTTGTTGAACTCATTGAGTGCGGTTGTAAGCTTCTTGTCTTGTGCCTGTTCTTAGCCTTCGTACAAATTCTTGAGAACTTCCCAGATCACTTTTGCTGATTTGCAATTTATGATAATATCGAAGTTGTCAGGAGCAACTCCACAAGAGATTTCATAAAAAGCAACAACATCATTTTCCATTTTATCGAGATCATCCTTGG
This sequence comes from Lactuca virosa, assembly GCF_052849685.1. Taxonomy (NCBI): domain Eukaryota; kingdom Viridiplantae; phylum Streptophyta; class Magnoliopsida; order Asterales; family Asteraceae; genus Lactuca; species Lactuca virosa. The sequence goes on from NC_136434.1 coordinate 260,789,378, forward strand.
TGGGACGGTTCATGACTGGTTGACCTCCTCCTAGTCTGGTTGTAGCGCTGTCAGTTTGGATTGGTGTAAGAACTGGGACATATGGTCCTTCTTCTACGGATCACCATACATCTCTACCAAGTCTCCTTAAGTATCTTTCAATTCTCTGGGACCAGTGATGATATTCATTTGCTACCAGTATTGGGGCTCGATTAGAACCACCAACACTGTTGGAAACATTCAGAGATAACAATTGTGCCATATTTCCTTGTTTTTTTTAAAAGTTTTTTTTTATAAGAAATGAGCTTCAGTGGTATAGAAGGCCCTTTGAAAATCAGAGTTCCGTTTTTCAAAAAGCAACCACTATGGCTCTGATACCAATTGTTGAGAGAAAAACTTTAAGACACACTTGAACAAACGTTAGAACAAGTATATTGCGGAATAGTTAATCTCGAAGGATCTAAAAGCTCAACAATAATATTAATAAGTTAGAGTTAGATAGTTAGAGAGTTAGTTGTGGAAAGTAAAGAAATGGAAATGACAACAATTGTTATATCAAGAATACACATAAGTTGATTCATAACGAGGAATACATTCAAGCCAAGTTAATAAGTGAGATCAAACTTAGTGATTAAGTCACAAGAGACTTGCTCCGAAGAGAGATTGTAATCAGTTATGTTCTAGTAAGGTTTGAGAGTAAGAAGAGATGCGTAATCAGATAGAGAGATAAGAAAAATAGCTTCAGAGATAGATATTCAGATTGATATAGAATAAGTGAGAATGAGCTCTATTTATAGAGTCTCAAGAATTACATTTGATTTACTCTCTAAGAGTAGCCATGCAAGGCATACTGGACAATAGAGAGTATTACAGAAAGATAAATAAACTAAGTAAAGTAAGAGTGACTGCGGTTGGCTAGATGACTTCGGATACCGTTGCTGATGAGGGAGCTTGACTGTGGGTGTTTGTAGACTGCGGTAGCTGAAGTTCAAGAGGGTCACTTTTCATGATTCAACAGTGAGCCACTACTTCATGGCATGACAATATACTGTTGTGTCACGTTTTGTAACCAGAGTCTCCTGGAGGGAGAGCGTGAATTTGTGTATAGATCTATACAGGATTGACCATCCTACACCTTGCTTCTAGCTACAGTGGGACCTGCAGGTCTACGGGTGACGAATGTCATACCATTTCGACATTTTTGATCGTCGTGTTTTACTAGTCAATCAAGTATTGTTATAATCTCATCACATTTTACCTTAATTAAACAAACTGGTTTAAGGTAGTTAGTACATCGGTAGTTACTTATATATAATAGCCATGTCAAGTCACTAAATCTAATAGTGGCTAATGCTATGGGCTGGGAAGCTCTGAAGGAGCTCATGATCGAGGAATACTGCCCGAGGGGCGAGGTTCAGAAACTTGAACAGGAACTCTGGAGCCTAACCATGAAAGGCTCCGACATAGTCTCCTACACTGCCAGATTCAGCGATCTGGTGGCGCTATGTCTGGAAATGGTCCCTACTTGGGAAAAACACTCACTTTACAAAAGAACAAACATACAAAACAGTCGGGTCTTGGTAGAAGACTACTTTAGTAGAAAATATAGGATTTTCTAGGAAGTATACAAAAATTTACATTCAAACACTTACAAACATTTACATTAAACATTTACAAACACTTTCATCAAACTTATACAAACAATGACATTAAGATACTTATGAACTCACCAGCTTTAATGCTGATCTACGCTTTCAAAATAACTTGTATTCTCAGGTCACCAGTAGACAGGTACTGATGACCAGGTTTTGAGAAGACGGAGCACGTTCAAGACTCGTCTTTTATTTTTGATTCATATTTTGGTGTCTTTTAAACTATACAGAACACGCTTGTATTGAATTATATTATTAATGCAATGGATGATGTTTTTTCTTGTTTTACTATTATGCATTGTTATGATACTGTACATGACGTCCTCCGCCCCCGAACATTTCCGCCGTTCTGGTTTGGGGGTGTGACATGGTTGATTCCTTGGAGTTTGAGAGCCTAGCACCAATAATGTGGATGACTCAAATAGAAGTCACAAATCACCACAAGCTTTGGAAAACTATGAGAGAGTATGTATGCACTCTAGAAATCGGCCACCTTGCTCAGACACACACTAGTCCCAAATGAAGTGCCAAGGACTCCTTTATATAGTGTGGAGGATTAGGGTTACATTCCATGTAAACCCTAATACCCATGACTCTTCCTTTCCAAGGATCCATTGGTTAAAAGCTCCATGGACTGTCCATGGACTCCCATGCAAGCCTAACCCATTCCAAATGAGTATTAGCCCACACTATATAAATACAAGAGCCCATATTTAATTATTAACCTTTTTGATCACTAAATTAATTCTAAATTAATTTAAGATCAATACTAATTAAATAATATGATTTCATATTAATATATTATAACTTATAATATATTAATAAATCATAAACATACAATTCTCAAAGGATTATCCATACAAATAGTTCGGGTGAAGTCCAACCCAAATGGACCATGCCGGGTTGGGTCAAGTATATACCAAATAAAGTTATGAACTTAGACACCTTATCCAACATTTCTATTTCAAGCTCCATATTTAGGCTAGGACCCTGTTCGTTCCCCGTAACACTTGTACCACCTCCTCTCCGGTTACACATAACATTACAAAGTTCATATCTATGCTAATAACGAATTATGCTAGAAATATGCACTTCATTTCCCTCCAGATGAATATCCTAGAAATATGCACTTCATTTCCCTGGACTCCATTTTACCATAATTCACACATGCGTAAGCAGGGTATCCAAACATTCGTAAACCAGAATTCTCATATGGTTTCCCCGACCACACCTCTTGAGGAGTCTTACAATCAGTTGTAGGTGATGGAGATCTATTCACCAAATATCACGTAGTGTTGACTGCTTCAGCCTAGAATTGCTCCAATAAATCAGCAAATAATTGCATGCACTGAGCATTATCCACTACTGTTTGGTTCAAATGTTGTGCCACTCCGATTTGTTCTGGTGTTATCCGTACAATGTGATGCCTTATTGTACCTTCTGTTTTCAAGAAGTTGTCAAATGAAGCCTTGCAGAACTCCAACCCATTTTCTGTTCTAAGTGACCGGCCGTGGTTCTCGTTCTGTTTTGCATCCATCATCTTCCATTCCTTGAACCGTCTAAACACTTCATCTTCGTCCTTTATCTTCATAAAGCACACCCAGGTCTTCCTTCAGTAATCATCTATGAAAGTTACGAAGTATTGACATCCACCATGAGACTTCATATGAAAGCAACCCCATAGATCTCAGTGAACACACTCGAGGATCTCCTTGATTGAGTACCGAACCAAACTGAAATTTACCCTTTGTTGTATCTCTTGAATACAATCTTCACCAGGTTTAGCATTTCCAGTTTCATGTCTACCAAACAACCCCTTCTCGCTCACATGTCCCAGCTTATGTTGCCACAACTTTCTTTCATCATCATACTGATCCAAGGATTAGGATAGAATCATTGTTACTTTAACCATAGATCATTTCAAGATATAAATTCCATGAGGATTTATCTTTCCCTTCATAACTACAACAACACCCTTGGAGACTCTTACCCAGTCACACTCTCCAGGATACTTCAATCCATCCTTCGCCCAAGTACCAAGAGAAATCAAATTCTTTCAAATCTCCTGAAGTCTCGTGATATAATCAAGATTTCCATTAACTTATAGTCCTTCCAAGAAGAACTATTGAATCACATTCTCCACTACAATTGCATAAAAATGCATGGTTGTATATTATATTATCACAACATTAGTATAAATGCCCCATACATTTACACTACAATACACATATATCTTTATCAACAATGATAAACATTTTCAATACAAAATGGTTATGAGCTATCATATACCATCAAATTTCTACATCTCATTTTAAACTTCCTTTCGATTATTAACACTTTTCCTCGAGTCTCACAATCGACTAACATTTCTTCGTGAGAAGTTCATAACACCGAAAAATCTCACATAATAAGGATAGGAACATATTCACTATCCATAAATAATTCTACTTAATCATAAATTTTATTTACTGTCATCGTATTCTTTGCAAAAAGTAGTTCTCACTTACTACTTAATTATAATCAACTATTTCTATTTACCATTCTCAACTATCACCACGTACTCGATTTAGGACTCATTCCAAGTTACGAGTATTTAACTATTACCAAATCAATTAACTACACACCATGATCTCCAATCCGAGATCACACATACCATTAATTATCAATTATTACGGAACATCAGATCGGTGAATACCACATTTCTACATCTCATCATTCACATGAATTTATTACGTTAAAATTTCTCGAATTAACACAACCCATTATGGTCTTTAATACCATAATGTAAATCAGATACACAATAAATCCACACATATTGGTATCTTCTATACATACAATAGGTCAATCAAACACCTATTTCTCAATATCTTCACACTACGAAGATGTCATTTCATTCTCATCGTAGCAATCTCTTACTATGCTGTCAATATGTGACATTTTAAAGTCAACCTTTCTGACATCATGCCAATCAGTAACATTACTAATTCATGCTTATTCTATTGGCAATTGTAATACCAAGATTACCATACATACTCTTATACACATACATATAATTTCAGTTCTTGTGGTATCTCCAATTAGAGATTACCACCATATCGTTTAATGTTCCAATAGTATCCCCAATACAGGATAACTATCATGTCATACCTGTCACATCGCATTGGTATCCCCAATCCAGGATAACCATTTTGTCATACCTGTCATGTTCCAGTGGCATTTTCAATCAAGGATATCCACCATATCGTACCTGTACAAGTGGCATCTCCAAACGAAGATAACCACCAATTCATACCCATACCAGTGGTATCTTCAAACCAAGATAACCACCAAATCATACTTGTACTAGTGGTATCTCCAAACCAAGATAACCACCAAATCATACCTGTACTAGTGGTATCTCCAATCCGAGATAACCACCAAATCCAAAATATGTATGTATGTGTATGTATTTTCGTTTTTGTGGTATCTCCAATCCGAGATATCACTATAATTCCTTTCAATTCACATGATAACTTTAATACCGAAGTTATCCTTACATTCATTTCCATATTTTTCTCAGGATACTTCAAACACCAATATTTTCATGTCATTGCCACTTTATGACATATATATGAATTCAAATTTTGTAAGTAAAACAAAGTTTACTCATATTCACTACTCATCTTAAAAATATTACTACCTCCAAAATTCATATCTGAAGTATTAGTTTCTTCCACCGAGTTCGTATCCTGCTTTCAATACAAAGCATACTTTTAACTTCATAAATTTCCTGTCACATTGTGGCTTTAATCTCGTATTACAATGTGACAACCTGAAATTTTTAATCTTATATAGTAATTAATTCAATCAAGGTTAGACTCATTTTTCGCAATCTTTAGCACTATTTGGAGTCTATTCGAGTATTCTAAACTTAGTACATCAAAGGAATCAGTGTTAGGATGAATTGGTTGAATTCTAGTCATGAAGCAAACCGAAAACCTCCTCAAAAGGGAGTTTTCGGTCAAGATCTTTGGGTTTTCGGTCAAGGTGACCGAAAACTCCCTTATACATATATATTTCATGATCATTTTGATCATTCCTTCCTTTACAAGTCAAGAAAACTTCAATTCTCTCTCAAGTATCATCGAGTTCTTCATTCCAATCTTCAAAATTGTAACAATTCCTTTCATCTAATTTGTTGATACAAAGCTTATTCTAGTACAACCCTTTGATTTCATCCATGAAATCATCTCTTTTGGGTTAGATCTTCAAGAACACCAAGAACACCAAGAACACACACTAGTGTTTTGGTCCAAAATCAACTCTATTAGCCTCTAAATCGTAAGTATTACTTCCCTATATCTGTTATCTAGTTGAAACTCTTGATGTAGGGACTTGAAATCATCATTTATCCAAGAACAAAAGGTGTTTTCGGTCTAGTGCATCTCCTTAGACCGAAAACCCTTATGAATGGTGCAAAACGACTTTAAGCCTTTCCTAATACTTAGTGTTGAGTCTAGAACACTTCATTGATTGTGGAAAGCCCTTAAAAATCACCAAACATCATGTGTTTTCGGCCAACTCTTTGGACCGAAAACCACTTTGGACCGAAAACCTCTTTGGACCGAAAACCTCTTTGGACCGAAAACCCTTTGAGCCGAAAACCTCAAGAAACATACTACTTGGACCGAAAACTACTTTAAGTGGCTATACAACCCTTAGATGCAACCCTTTGTACTCCTAGCACTTGAATCAAAGTGTTTTCCATGTCCTAGGTGTTGGGTCAAAAATATGGTTTATACTTTGCTTTTCTAAGCATTTATTGTTTTTATTATTTGGGCCAAAAATAGTATAGGATTAATTGTAGCTTGGACCGAGCATTGGATTATTTGTATTTTGGGCTTGGCCTTAGGTCCATATATATATATAGGGTGAGGAGTGCATGTGAAGGATGAACACATAGAATAGAGGAGCTTAGGTGTGTGCATTTGAAGGTGTTCTAGAGAGAGAAAAAAAAGAGAGAGTGTGTTAGTGTGTGTGAATCTTGTATTCAGATCTTCATTCATATCAATACATACAAGATTCATCATCTTCTTCTTCTCCTTCTCTTCTATTTGATCTGACATCATCCGTTTGATTGGGATTCCGCACCATCAAACGGATCTGACTGGTACACAAGCAGATTAGGGACTTACAATTTCGTATGCGCGTTTTGCCATCCATGTGCGTAGTAGGGAATGTATGCACAATTTGGACAGTTTCGGGCAATGTGACCAAGTGTTCCATAGTAAAAACAAGTCTTTTTCTTCACTGGGAAATTGTTTCTTCCTGCCCCTGGTGGCGTGTATTTGCCTTGTCTCTTGCTTTTCCCACACGCACAGTTGCAGCATGCATTCTGTTTAACTTGATTTGGTGGCCTGTACTTCTCAACAACAGGTTGATCAGAAGCAACTGAGTTCGAAGCAACAGATTCAGAGCTTAAGGAGATGTTGGTTTGTTCAATGGTTTTCTCCTTGTTCTCATCTTCTGCTACTTTACTATCAGACACACTCTCTTCAGCTGCTTGCTTGGATTGATTTAAGGATTGATCTGCAGGAGTAGTAAAAACGTTAGCATTTTCAACATTAATAAATCCTCCTGAAACAAAACCAGATGGCTTGCCATAAATCATGAATGGTTCGTTGGTAATCTCCTCTTTAGACAAAGGTTGATACTGATATGTATGATTAAAAGGAGGAGGTACATTATCGTATCCTAAACCCTTTGATTGATTATGTTTAAATTGCATGCAATGGTCTATCATGTTGGCAACTACTTCGCTTGATACATCAAACTTTTTAAAATCAAAATTTGCAGTTTCAAATTGCCCTTTTAATGTATCAAGCTCAGTAATTAACTCAACATTCTGTCTCTTGATATAATCATAATGTTCATATTTTTCACTGTAGTCTTGCTGAATTCTCTTAAAGTCCTTTATTTTTGTTTCTAGTTCAGCCTTCAGGGGTTTCTGTCCTTTCCTGAGTTGATATCCTTCATATCTCAGGTCCTCAACTTCTCTTTTTAATAACTCAATTTGTTCCCGAAGAAATTTAATTGTATCTTCACTAGATAGTGTACATGAAACTTCACATGATTGAGAACATGAAACTTCATTGACTGGAAGGTTTGCGGAACTCATTGTTTTTCAACACTTCAAAGCGTCAAGTTCTTCAATTATATCGGCAAGACTAAGACGATTGAGATCTTTTGTCTTCTTGATGTCAGCCACGTTCATATCCCAAGATTTCGGAAGTGCATTCAGCAGCTTTTGTTTATCTCAGATTTAGTCAAGAAGATCCCAGCTATATTCATCTCAGTAGTGAGTGTGGTAAATCGCTGCAACTGAGCTTCCAGGGTTTGTCCAGGGATATAATCGAACATGTTGAAGTTTTGTCTTAACATCTCCCGACGACTCTCTTTCATGTCTTCAATTCCCTTGTAGACCTCAAAAACCATTAAAAGCACAACTAGAACTTAAAAGTCAAACCGAAAAGCTAAATTTGAAAATTTAAAAGTTAAATGAGAAAGTCAAAGTTTAAAGTCAGAGGTCAAACTTGAAAGTCAAAGTCAAAATTTTAAGGTCAAAAGTTAAAAAATAAAGTCAAAAATTAAAAACTAAATTTTTGTGTTGAAAATGGAATTTTAAAATAAAGAAAATTGATTTTTGGGTTAAAAATGTAAAAAATGCGAAATTAGGAACAAAAGGGAGTGCTTTTGAATTAAAATTGGGAGGGAAGGAACAAGGGCGTTGCTAGAGGAGTTGGTAAAGCGCTGGGTTCCTCAACCAGAGGTCGCAGGTTCGATCCCCGGCACCCCCCAATCTGTTTCAATATTTGAAGTCCGAAGGCAAGGCTGCTGCTTGCGAGGACGAGGCGCGATGCGAGGACGTGCGAGGATCAACTCCGAAGCGAAGACCGACGAAGCGATGCGAGGACCTGGTGTGAACCAGAAACTGCTGCTGACCGAGCCGTCCTTCAAGCCGTTCACCGAGCCGAATTCCGAGCCGAGGCCGTAAACTCCGGCGACCGTCAACCGCCGACTGTAAACTCCGGCGACCGTAAACCGGCGACCGTAAACTCCGACGACCGTAAACACGTTTACGGCCGTAAACTCCGACGACCGTAAACACGTTTACGGCCGTAAACTCCGGACCGTAAACTGTTTCCGGCCGTAAACTCCGGGAAACCCTAGCCACCGCCGCTGCCGACCGTAAACCCTTCAAAGACCGTAAACTCTTCGCAGATTACGTGAAAAACAGCATTTTTCACATCTTTTTGCTCCAAAACTCGATCAAACACTCGTTTTTATCAAAATCGCGAAGAACAAATCCCCCTTAATATTCAGAGATCTATCTAAAAACGCAAGAATCTTTCAAAAATAAGATCAAATATGCTCCAGATCTGACAAAAATAACTGATACAATCCAAGCTCTGATACCAATTGTAAGTCCCTAATCTGCTTGTGTATCAATCAGATCCGTTTGATGGTGCGGAATCCCAATTAAACGGATGATGTCAGATAAAATAGAAGAGAAGGAGAAGAAGAAGATGATGAATCTTGTATGTATTGATATGAATGAAGATCCGGATACAAGATTCACACACACTAACACAAACTCTCTTTTCTCTCTCTAGAACACCTTCAAATGCACACACTTAAGCTCCTCTAGTGTTCATCACTCTACTCCTCACCCCTTACACCTATATTTATACATAAGAAACATGGGCCGTAAATGGGTTTACAGACGTAAACCTGTTTACGGCCGTAAACACAACCGTAAACACGTATACGACCGTAAACACCAAGCTGTTTACGGTCCAAGACACAAAAATACATTTTCCTAGAAAAGCAAAGTATAAACCATATTTTTGACCCATCAATAGGGTGTCCTTACTTTCTTAATTAGTGATTATATAACTAATTACATACATATATGTGTCCTTATATGTTGAATAGGATCCGTGTGTGTGTTCAAGTCTTCACTTGACACTTGGCATCCTATACCATCCGTTCATCCAAACCACTCACTACAAGTGAGTTCATACCCCTTAATCTACCTTTTAAATGATTTTAAATGCTTTGTGGGGGGGGGGGGATACAAGTTGAAACATTATAGTTATTATATCAATCACATGTGATTAATAACTATCAAACAAATGGATTTTTCTACTCTGTTAGCTGTTTTATCAAACATATGGATTTTCTTACTTTTCAATCAGTGTTACCAAACAAACTACTTCAAAATGTTTATCAAACTCTTTTACATGTTAAACTCTTTATCAAACTTGTTTCTATATGCCAAACTGCTTTCAAGTTATTTTATGAATAACATCAAGTCTTCAATACTTATTTTAACTCTTCAAAAGGTCCTACAAAACTTCTTTGTCTTTTAAACTTATATGTTGTCCAATGTGTATCTATATAGATATGGTTATATAAGTAGGATTGAAAGGACTTAGGACTGATAGCTCACCTTACTTCCTGTTCCTTATTTGGTTGTCGACTGAGGGTATCAGATGTTTGTCTGAAGGTCGTTTGAATCTTAGTTATGTATTATGTATATGTATATAGATATAAAGGTTCCTTCATTCAGTTCAATGCCTTTGGGTAGCAAAGGCATACAAACATGTTCATTCATACAATCCACATTTTTAGTAAACTATAGTAGGTATAGTTTAGGGAGTTACTAATACTATTACTAGAACAACGAAACATACAAAGAGTCAGTTCATACATGAGTCAATATATACTATTATGAGAAACTAGGAGAGTATACTATACATTAGTACAGAAAGAACATTTCGACATTATGACTTACTATACAAACACTGTTTTACGATAAAACAATGTGACACACCATTTAAGGATACAACGACACTGTGTTGTATCAATTTGTAACTAGAGTCTCCTGGAGGGAGAGAGGGCATATTGTGTATAGATCTATACGGGACAGACACTGCCACACCCTGACTGCTAGCTACAGTACAAGCCGATAAGGCCAAGGGGTGACAAAATGTTACCTCATTACACATGACACCGGAGGGTCATCTTTTATTCAGTCGTCGATCATCATTGTTACATACGAGTTCACATTTAAACCTTTAATTAACCAACTTGAGATTAAAGGCAATTAGACTCTCCGAGGCGTATTGTTCATTTAATACCACCTGGAGTCTACATTTTATTACTTTAGACTCTCCGAGGCGTATTGTTCATTTAATACCACCTGGAGTCTACATTTTATTACTTTAGACTCTCCGAGGTGTATTGTACATTTAATACTACCTGGAGTCTGTATTTTATCACTTTATAACCAGCAGTGTCACTGCTGAGGTAAAACATTATTTTCCCTAGTACATTTACTTTGTGATCTTATCACATACTCATTAATGTATAACTATATTTAGGTAATGATAGTCATACTTGGGAAAATACACACTCTTACAAGAGTCAAACATACATTTCATTTGATGCCTTGGTTGAAGGCTACGTTTAGTAGAAAATATAGGATTTTCTAGGAGATACAAACAATTGCAAACATTTACAAAACATTTACAAACTTATACATCAAACACATACAAACATTTTCATAACAAACAATGACACTAAAATACTTATGAACTCACCAGCTTTAATGCTGATAAACTCTTTCAAAATAATTTGTATTCTCAGGTCATCAGTAGACTGGTACTGATGCCAGGTTTTGAGAAGATGGAGCTCGTTCAAGACCCATCTATTATTTTGATTTACATTTTAGTGTCTTATAACTATCACATAACACACTTGTATTAAATTATATTATTAATGCAATGGATGATGTTGTTGCTTGTCTACTACTATTCATTGTTGTGATACTATACATGAAGTCCTCCACCCCAGAACGTTTCCGCCGTTCCGGTTTTGGGGTGTGACAGATTGGTATCAGAGCATTGTTTATAGTGAATCGAGTATATCAACCCATAAAATATATACAAACTATAAATGCACCAGGACAGAACAAAAGTATTACGATTGTTGGGCAGCACAATTAGACTTAGAGACATATAGTCAAAACTGGGAAGATATAGCCTGATCAACTATATTATCCGAGGAGTGACTAGCATGTGCCTAAGGGTGGTTGTGAGGTTGCAACAAGTCTAAAAACTTACCAACAATACTACAACGAAAACATTAGAACAAAACATAAACTTAAAATACTATAGGAGTATTTTGTGTTACAATAATTTACTTATGTGAAAACTAAAAAGGTCTTTATCAGTAGGTCAATTGTTGCTAAGTGGATACACTAAGGTTATATGTAACCAGGATGTCATAGACTTAGAATCTGTGATCTTCGCTCTACTCCCTATCCTTGTTTGGTTGTGGGTTTCGAGTTAGGGTCGCTTATTCGAAGGTCTATCCTATTTTGATTACATATAACCGGTATGCACTAAACAAGTATTGAAGTAACTGATAAAGATCATCTTATAACTACCTAATTAGTACGTCTATTTTAGTTACTTCTTATATCCCTTTGCTCACGTAGATAACATGGCTGGATTCCATCCCCATGACGACCCTTACTTCCCAAACAAAGGCAATGTTGGATGGCTTGAAGAAGAGCCAGAAGATGATCATCCAATCCCTTTGGATGATTACCATGCTGAAGGTTTTTCTGATAGTTCTGACTCCGAGCCAGAAGTCAATAACCTTCCACAAGGGGCTCCAAACCCGAACCCTAACCCCCGACCAGCCTTCCAAGGTCCCACACCCTTGTGGGCAACAAACTTGAGCCGTTGGAGTAACGAGCAAGGTCAGCCCATACCGTATAATGGGGACCGAAGCTTTTACAAGCTAAGCGAGGGAGGCTCAGTTGATCGAATCCTCCCCATCATGGTCCGTAGGATTGGTCGAAATGTTGAGCAAGGTCGAGCAGCCATCGACCGAGTCATGAAAATTGACGCCAACTCTGGCGTTAACACGGTCCACATACGCCAACTCGAAGGAGCTATGGAAAGGACTAGGATAACCAATGAGACCCTGCAGCATCAGCTAGCTCCATCCCAAGCTGAAGTTAGGGAACTTAGGGCTAGGCAGTCAATGTCTGATAGGCGCATGCGAGACTTGGAGCGCCGTCTGACAGGATCAAGGACTCATTCTAGTGGTTCTCGTCGTGTATAGAACCTACTTAACTTTCTCTCTTGGATATAACTTAGCTATGTAAAATTTTAGTTTACTTCCTGTTTTTGTTAAAACTTGGGCCTGTTAGGTCTTGATTAGGTCATAGTACTGTCAAAATTTTCCTTTATGGTATGATGTAAGACCTACTCCAAGGTCATTTTTCCCAAGCGTATTACATCTTAAATATCAATGATATTGACAGTCGACAAATTTCTATGCCAATCCTTGTTCAAATACCCTCATTCTACTATCATTGCAACCCTATCTAAACCTAAGTTTCGTCAAATTATTGAGCTATGGTGACTTAGCTCAAGGATCACTTCCAATTCTTGTCAAAGGTTGGATCATGTTATCCACCAACCAATGATAGCCTAGTTCAAAATAACAATCGTCTAGTGAACATTCTACGAACTTACTCCAACCTTTTTCCAGTACTGCATCATTGGGATGTAGGTTAAACCATCGAGAGCAGTTTAACAAAACGAAAACCTTATATTTACATGAATGAGTAGAGTACATCTAGGACCGACCATATGCACTCACGAACTCCTTTTCTTGTCAAAAAGCAGAATCATGTCGTCTTCTAGAAACAGTCAACCGAGCGACGAAACCCCGATCCTTCATATAGACGCCGTTACATTCCAAGCCACGGTAACAGCTGCCGTGATAGCTGTCTTTGCACACTTTAACACAATCAGCGCAGTCAAGGCTGGAAAAGGTGTTCACAGTTCACATTGTGGTAACCATCCGGGAAATCAACAAATGGTAACGTTCACAAACACCCAAAGCCACAAATCTGAGAACAAGAAACGAAAGCGCCAAGCCCAAAAAGAGCGCAAGCGATCTCAGAGACTTACCACTCAACAGCAACAAGTGGCGACCCCTGCCACTCCAACACCGATCAGACCCTATGAAGGAACACTCCTTAAGTGTGAAAAGTGTACTTTTCACCATCATGGAGTTTGCCGTGAGTTGTAATGCCTCAATTGCAACCGAAAGGGGCACACCACTAGTGCCTGCAGAGCACCAGCACGAACCACCTCCCAAGCTACTAACATCGGAATCAGCCCTGCTTGCTATGGTTGTGGTGAAACCGGACACTATAAAAGGAATTGTGCAAAAGAGAGAAACAACAAAAGCACTCGTATCCACATAACTCCGACCCGACACTTCACTTCCACCACCGATGTTGGTACAAGCCAGATATGTCATTTATGCGGGGATATAGGACATCTCAAGAAGGATTGTCCAATAACAAAGAACTCTGGCGCAGACGGGAAAATACTAAGAATCACTGCTGCAGGAGAGACTACTCCGGACTCACGTTGAAATTTAAGGGCGTTTTCGTTATATTAGACTTATAAACTATTAAAAACTAGTGCAACTCGAGTCATATCTTTTGCGAGATCCCGTCAGTCGAGGGACTCTCGTGCTGTGTGTACTTGCTTTTGTAGTATACCTTGTTCGCAGTAGCAGTCTTGTAAGACAAAACTAAAGTACTGAAACTCTGTCAAGTTGCACCATTATGTTTTTGTAACGCCTTTATGATCTAGTCTAACGCCTTTTATTTCGAGTAGTCCGACATTATCATGTAACATGAGTCAATTCGATCCTTGCAATGCCAGTCTCGTGCGAAAACTCTTTTTCCCCATAGTCTCCTTTCTAGCGAAACCGTCATTCCAGATGTGACAACCCGAAATTTCTATTCTGTACCACATTTCAATTCAATAGAAGTCAGAACTGTTGCTGCTAATTTTCAAGCTTTTTGGAATAAGTTTGAGTATTTTAGGATTAACACTTTAGGAGATATCAGGAGAGAGGATGCCCTAGGGTTTATTGTGCAACGATAAAGTCCCGAAACTCCAAGAGTTTGGAGTTTACGGCCTAAACTTGGTGTTTACGGCCGTAAACCCCAAGAGTATATATATGGCACTTGGCCATTTAAATCACTTTTTCACTTTTCAAGATCCAAACTCAATTCTCTCTCAAGTAGCTTCGACTTTTCTTCTTGATCTTCAATATTGTAAGTGTTTCTAACCCTTTTAAGTTGAGATATTACTTAATCTAGTGTTTTAACACACTTCCATCCGTGAAATCATTCCAAAAGGTTAGATCTTCAAGTTTCACCAAGAACACCAAGAACACACACTAGTGTTCTTGGACTTTTAGCACATTTCAAGCCTCTATCTTGTAAGTACTTCTATCCTAGAGTATCTTAAGACTTGTTACACTTCCATATAACAAGAAATCAACCAAAAACACCAAGATCAAGGTGTTTACGGTCCAAGATGTTCTTGGACCGTAAACCCTAAAAAGTGTGCCAAAGAGGCCCTAGTCCTTTCCCAAGCTTTGGAAACTAGCCTAGACCCCTTCCGTGATATGTTTAGGACTTGAAAACATCAAAACACCATAGACAATATATGTTTACGGCCGTAAACACATGGAGAAGTGGTCCATGGGCCGTAAACTACATATAGGAATGATTTGATGCCACAATCACTTCCATAGGCTTATACTTCAAAGTAGAATTGCTTCTAAGGACGTATAAGGCTTCAAAACTCAAAGTGGTCAAAGAAGCATGAGTTTACGGCCGTAAACTCATGGGTTTACGACCATAAACTCAATGAGTATGGTCACAAAAACTGTAAACTCAAATAGAGGGTTCCCTTGAACCCTAACCTCAATAGCAATGTCCTACAACACTTAGATGCAATCCTTAGGACTTATAGCCCTTATATAAGGTGTTTAACATGCCCTAGGATGTCTTAACTTTGTTATTTGGTTGTTTAAAGACTAATTGGATACATATATGTGATATTATATGTTAACTAGGATCATAGAGTGTGTACAAGTCTTCACTTGACACTTAGCATCCTATACAGTCCATTCATCCCAACCACTCACTACAGGTGAGTTCATACCCCTTAATCAATCTTTTAAATATTTTTAAATGCTTTTATGGAGGGGGGGGGGGGTACAAGTTGAATCATGCTAGTATTATATCAATTACATGTGATTAATAACTAGCATACAAATGGATTTACTACACTTTTAGCTGTTTTACCAAACAGATTACTTCAAATGGCTTTCCAAAACATTTTTACTCGTTTAAAACTCTTTATTAAACTGTCTTACATACTGAATGTTTCTTTTCAAACCCTGTTACAATTGTGTTTCAAACAAAGGTTTTTCTTATACTTAAAACTGTTGTTATCAAATAAACTGCTTTCAAACCATTTTACAAACTGACATCAAGTCATCTTTTCTTAGTTATTAAACTTTTATAACGTTTTACAAAACTTCTTTTATACTTTTATATTGTCAATTGCATGCCTATATATGTATAGTTATATAAGTAATGTTTAAAGGACTTAGGAAGGCTAGCTCGCTTTATCTCCTTTTCCTCGTTTGGATGTGGCTTTAGGGCATCGATTATCTGTCCGAAGGTCGTCTAAATATTAGTTATATATTATGTATACAATTATAGACATAAAAGTTCTATCGGTCAGTTCAATACCCTTAGGTAGCAAGGGTATACTTTCTAGAAGTCCAGCTGATTTCTGAGTACATGTCCAAGCTAGTGGGAGCATAAGTGTTATGCTAATAATCATCATGTGAGTGGGAGCATGATAATTATTGTTAGTGTTGCAAGTTAGCAATGTTAATTATAGAAAACAAAAGTTTCAATTCGTGAGGTTGCAGGGATTGAAAAAGTTGTTTTGCTATAATTAAGGGAGAGGATATACTTCATTTCAGTTCTAAAGGCTTAGATTGAGACCTTAATCATCTTTAGTCAAGAATATATATATATATATATGAATTTCATGTTGGATTGGTTCAACTTAAGGAAATTCTATATATTGCGTTCTCAAAATTCGATTATGATTACGGCATCCCTCTTCATAGTCAAATTTTGAAAACATGGCAAATAAAAATATTGTAGCAAAAGACTGGTCTAGAATCATGTCTTTATGTGAGACATCATGAATCGTGTACCATTTGCTTTGGGTACAGGATCGATTGCATGTGCTATAATATTTGTCATTTCTAAATTTTTCCAAATGCCTAGAGGAATTAAGAAGGGAAAAGGTCTAGAATTGGATATGACTAAAATGATTAAGCAATTGTCGAGGACAATCTGAGGTTTACCAAAGATTGGTTGCTCAGGGACAGTTGGAAGTATAGTGCCAATTTTGGAAGGACCATATTGACATATTCTGAAAAGAGGCATCTCTTATTCAGAAGTGATAGTCAAAATGAGAATATGGAGTTGTCTCCATAGGTGGAAGTTATCTGTGTAAGATTAGAAAACTTAATGCAAGAAGCATGTCCAAAGCAATGTACTTTGAATATGAGACTTAGTTTCCATGGAGTTGATCTCCATTGGAATACCTTATAATGACTGTTGACAAGTCTTTGTGACTTTGTACATATTCATTATAGGAGGGTCAGTGCATATAAGTTTAAAATCTAAACAGATTTCGATAAATGATAGGAATTTGAAATTCTCACATTTTTCGATAAGGATTTGGGAGTGTGAAATTAGAATCATTGAAATTATGTTCAATTGGTTTATTTCACAAAGTAAGGATCATAGACAAACATAGAGTGAATACTTGGTGTATGGCAAAGCTATTGTTTAAGAAAAACATAGTGTACATGCTTGGAGCATGGGACAACTAGTGTTTTTAATTCAAGTATAAAGTTGATAAAACCGAAACAATGAATAATGAGTAATTAGTATGGTGATAAATAAAAGTGTTTATTTATATTCATAGGGTTTGTAACCATATTTGATTCATTTATTCTTGTGTTTCACTTTGCATGTTTTGACTTCCAGAATAACTAAGTCGCTCTTCCTGAATGATTAAGTTATTCAAACCATCCACAGTCGGTCATATGTTGGAAGTAGATATGAATCAAGACTGTCATGGGTTGGTTTGTAGATGTCCAAGTTGGTGGACAAAGTGGTGCTACAACACTCATGAGTGCTCATAAGTTCTGAGTATTGGATTAAACCCGCGCTCATTTGAATCAATTCATGGATTTTATCACGAGTGATCATGAGACGATAATAGCTTTTATTCTTCAAACCTAGAGATATGAGTTGTTACTATGAGTTGGTTATACATTGATTGCATGAAAACGCATTTGGTAACTCGATGTTATAAAACGGGCCTTTGTGTATGATTCAACAAATAGTAGAACAAGCCATATGAGTCGAAGTTTATCCATTCCTTTTACCTTCGGGATAAAAGCGATATCTGTGGGCCCCTCGATGATTTAGCGATGAGACATATGAGTGCTTGGCCAAGCCAGGACTGATTTGATTTGTTCAAATAGTCAGTCATCATAAATCAAAAATCGGGAAACAACAAATGGACAGAGAGAATGATTATAATCCATGTCTCAGTCCATATGATATTTAGAATGGAGGAATATATGATCCCTTATCTAATGGACAAGTCATTGACAAGGTCAGAGTTCGACAGCGGCTTTAAGAGCTACGATTGCCAGTTAGGTTTTGAAGTCATACTCAATAATAGTTTTAGACTTATCCAAGTGGGAGACTGTTGGATTAATGTCTAAGTCCATAACTATATTTGGTATGTACTTGACCCGACCCGGCATGGTCCATTTGGGTTGCACTTCACCGGCACAATTTATATGGATAGTCTTTTGAGATTAGTATATTTATGATTTATATTAATATATTATAAGTTCTAATATATTAATATGGAATCATATTATTTAATTAGTATTGATCAAGAATTAATTTAGAATTAATTAAGTGATCAAAAAGAACTAATTAAATATGGACTCTTATATATATGGAATGGGCCAAGTTCATTTAGGTTGGGCTAAGCTTTCCTGGATGGTCCATGGAGCTTTTAACCCATGGATCCTATCTAAATGAAAGGTCATGGGTATTAGGGTTTACATGGATGTAACCCTAATCCTCCATAATATATAAAGGGGTCATTGGCTCACAAAATTGGCACAAGTGTGTGAAAATAAGAGTGGGCCGATTTTAGTGTGCATATATATTCTCTCAAGTTCTTCCAAGGTGTTTTGGTGATTTGTGATTCCATTTGAGGCTTCCACACTATTGGGGCTAAGCTCTTAAAGCTTGAAGACATCAAGCTACATCAAAAGGTATGTCATCTAACTAGAACTTTGTAGTATAGGTGCTTCATAATATGCTAGTTAGGATGAAACCTTGGAATAGTTAATATTTGCATATATAATAGAGAAAACATAGATCCAAGGTTTATAGGGTTGCATGTACACCATAGGAGTGTTAGAATGCTCAAAACCCAACAGTGGTATCAGAGCCATGGGTTGTTTTCTGTTATATTGATGCAAATGTTTTATTTTCAAGTTGAAAAAAAAAGGAAAAAAAAACATGACGTTTGTCAAATTTTAAGATAATTACTTGTTTTGTGAAAAACGAATTATTTGTAAAATTTGAATCATTTGTTATATGAGTTGAATTATGTCAAATTTAGTAAAAGATAAAATGATATGATTATTTTATTAGTTTTAAAAGTTTGATCTAAATGTTTTAAGGAGTTACATATTTTGTCATAAAATTTTGGAGCTCAAAAGTTTTTTTTAAAGTTGTGATCTTAAGAGTTTTTGAAACTTCCATAAGTTATGGATATGAAAGTTTTTTTTTTAAAAAAAAATTTGACTCAAAGTTTTTATGGAGTTACAAAATTTGGTGTTAATGTTTTAAAGAATTCCATAACTTGTTCTTAAGTTATGGAACATGGAAAGTTTCATCATAAAACACCATTAATTCCATAAGTTATGGAATCCAAAGGTTTTCAGGAATTACAAAACTTGCCCTCAAGTTTTTGAATTTGAGAAAAGTTTTTTATGAAAAAAAGAATTGAATTCTAAAACTCTTGGGTTCATAACTTAAACAATTAATTAAATGGTTTTAATTTTGAGTTTAATAATTGGAATTATGATGTTTTGTTGAATAGTTCAAATTAACTCTTATGGATTTTATTAATAGTTAATTAAAGCGTTTAATTAAAAGAGTATTATTAAATCCATAAATATATGGTTTGAGTTTAATTAAATTAAAAGTCTAGTTTAATTAATAGATTAAACCACCAAATATTTTAAATGTCTAAAATACACCCTTATACTATTATAATATTAAAAGTTTAATATATTATATGTATAAGAGCAAGTCGTCTTACCATTAGTAGGCCTCATTCACGAAGTCGGTCTATAAGGGGGGTATAAGGTTACTGCCTATAAAATGGTAGTTTAATGGGTGTCCACTCTCACTCACCGCTTCCTACACCGGTGGAGGGTCGTTAGCCGAACAGGTAGGACAAGGACTATAATTCTCCCTTCATTATAAGTATAATGATAAATACTAAGTAACTAAACACTTATAAATTCTCAATCTTAGTTACTTAGGAAAATGTGAATAAGGTGCTAATCCATGAAATTACACTTTGCACTTTGTTTAAGCTGTTAGTGGAGCGTGTGTGGTTAACCGGCACACTAACCTGGACTTAACAAGGTAGGCAAAGGGTAACTTAATGTTTATCATAGTATCGTTGGAGCGTGTGTGGTTAACCGGCACATCGATTGAGGGGTAAATATTAAGGGTACCAAGTATATTTGCATGGTTACTTCACACCTTGTTTTGTGATCCTCGGCATCCCAGTCACAAAACTTGAAGGGCACACTCGAGATTGAAACATGCCATTGAAAAGTTCAATGAATCTCAAAAGAATCTAGGAATTTCAAAACCAATTAAAACCTAATAATGCATTTCGTTTATCTTGGTGGAAATTGGTGAATCGTCATTCACCTACCTTCAAATATTTTATAGCTTGGATTACGGCATCTCTTTTCCAAGTTATAAAATATTTTGTTGGGTCCTAGCCTTAATATATCATATTGGGTGTTATATTAAGGACTTAAATCAACTTTACGTGAATTTCTCCCATTGTTGATGTCTGGTTTAGACAACAATGATCTTCCCAAACCAAGCTTTCCTAATGAATATGACTTCCCGAGTTTGGCTCATGGAAGTCATACTTCTCTTCCTCCACCTCCTCCAATTATTCTCCCTAACCCACAAGTTCAAGGTCACTCAAGCCCTAATGGAAAGAAAGGTCTATGTGTGATCACATCTTAGAGATGAAGTCACATATTGACAAGCCGAGAGAGTTGGGTGTCAAAGTCTTGAGAAAGTTGGATGTTCAATCACTTTCTAAGTCACATAGTGAGTTCCTTTGGGACTACTATGAAACAGACTATGACATGAACCTTAATGATCATATCTATTTGCTTGGTGCTGCTGAATCAGCAATGATTTGGAACGATAGTAAAGCAAATTTGATTAGAAGATTAACTTCCCAAAAACTTTATGGACAGTGACAATGGTGACACTGGAAATCCAGAAAAAGCATTCTCTTCCCAATGGAAAGGGATTGGCCATAGTCAACCCGGTTGACCAAATGGTAAAGAGAAAGGCTAATTCTGAGATAGTCCCATTACCAAAGGGTCCATATGTTTATTTTGCCAAAGGAAGGGGCGTTGATTGCAAAGCTGCCAAATTTACCTAAGGATGTTAAAGTCAATAAGTTTGACTCTACATCAGGTAGAGCCCATTATCTAACTCTGTTAAGTTCTATTCTGAGATCCTCATTACATGATGTGACTGGGTCACATGTTGATGTTTTAAGAATCAAAGAATAGAGAGAAATCTTAAAGGAAGTATATGCTGATTCTGATCGCGAAGGTGGATTTCGATCGCATCAGAATTTTGAGCAGCTGCTTAAGAAGTTATGATAAATTGCTAAGGAATAGATAACAACAATTTTCCATGTGGATTGTAAGGATAAGTTTTTCCGCAAAGTTTTAAAATAAAAGAAAATTGTTTAATTTTATTTATTTGAAGTATCCTTACAATGGCATTTGTGGAAAATTGTTGCTTGTATGGCTCCACTGACAGCAATATTGGAAAATGGATTGATTCTTTCATTTGTGGTAGTGTCTAAATTTACCAAATCAGGAAAGTTCCTCATCACCCAAGTTTCAATTGGACCGAAACTTGGAATCATGCAAGTTGAATAGTATGATGAATGAGAACTTTCAAGCATTGGAAAATCAAGACTAATTACTTGTTCACATGGATGTGTGAGTCAAGTGGAGGACTAAAGGGATCGAGTACACATTCTTGTGCACTGGTCATGTCCACCACAAAGCTCGTTAAGACTATTTGATTTACTTAAGTTTAGTAAATATGGTTATACTTACAAGTTTAAGTATAATTCTGAAACATTGGAAAAGTCTCAATGTATGGCAGAACGAATGGGAAGAATCAAATTAGGCAGAAAGATAAAAGTTTCTCAAATCTGAAAAGATGGGAGAGTACTTTAGTATCATGTTTGTGATCATCTTAATGATTTAGAAATCATATCACAATTAGTTCTCTAAAGGTCATCTTAGTGCATTCTTATGGCTAAGAAGAGGAGTCATGAATTGTTGAAATGGTTAGATCAGGAAGATGAGTCATACTTCGTTCCAAAACAATTCTTAGAGTCATACTCCAAGATTGTAACTTGAGTGACATATCTTAAAGAAAGGTTTAAAACACTTGTCAAATGTAAGAGTAAAAGTGTCCTACTCTTGTATATTTGAAATTGGTAAGTTGTGATGTTTTGGATAAACCAAAGACCAACTAAGGCCAATTGTGTGAAGTGTTTGTCCTGATAAAGAATCCGCACTATCTCTTGAATATTTGGCAATATAGTCTTATATGTCAAGAGGACAGTAGGAGTCTTAAAGATCCTAAAAAGAATTTCAAGAACTAATCAAGAATAAAACCTGAGGTTCTTCACTAGCACACGACTTGAGGTTTATAACCTATCGTGTTGACATATTTTGTGCCCATTCCAGTTAAAGTTGGCTTTGCATAGGAGTTCTGAAAGTTCTCAATTGGTTGCATAACAACTTGGAAGCAATGGCAGGCCCTGTATTGCCAGGTGGCAAGAAGTTAAGATTGCATAAGTTCAGACCATAGACAATATGTGTTTACGGCCGTAAACACATGGAGAAGTGGTCCATGGGCCGTAAACTACATATAGGAATGATTTGATGCCACAATCACTTCCATAGGCTTATACTTCAAAGTAGAATTGCTTCTAAGGACTTATAAGGCTTCAAAACTCAAAGTGGTCAAAGAAGCATGAGTTTACGGCCGTAAACTCATGGGTTTACGACCGTAAACTCAATGAGTATGGTCACAAAAACCGTAAACTGAAATAGAGGGTTCCCTTGAACCCTAACCTCAATAGCAATGTCCTACAACACTTAGATGCAATCCTTAGGACTTATAGCACTTATATAAAAAAGGTGGTTAACATGCCCTAGGATGTCTTAACTTTGTTATTTGGTTGTTTAAAGACTAATTGGATACATATATGTGATATTATATGTTAACTAGGATCATAGAGTGTGTACAAGTCTTCACTTGACACTTAGCATCCTATACAGTCCGTTCATCCCAACCACTCACTACAGGTGAGTTCATACCCCTTAATCAATCTTTTAAATATTTTTAAATGCTTTTATGGGGGGGGGGGTACAAGTTGAATCATGCTAGTATTATATCAATATCATGTGATTAATAACTAGCATACAAATGGATTTACTACACTTTTAGCTGTTTTACCAAACAGATTACTTCAAATGGCTTTCCAAAACATTTTTACTCGTTTAAAACTCTTTATTAAAGTGTCTTACATACTGAATGTTTCTTTTCAAACCTTGTTACAGTTGTGTTTCAAACAAAGGTTTTTCTTATACTTAATACTGTTCTTATCAAATAAACTGCTTTCAAACCATTTTACAAACTGACATCAAGTCATCTTTTCTTAGTTATTAAACTTTTATAAGGTTTTACAAAACTTCTTTTATACTTTTATATTGTCAATTGCATGCCTATATATGTATAGTTATATAAGTAATGTTTAAAGGACTTAGGAAGGGTAGCTCGCTTTATCTCCTTTTCCTCGTTTGGATGTGGCTTTAGGGCATCGGTTATTCGTCCGAAGGTCGTCTAAATATTAGTTTTATATTATGTATAAATGTATAGAAATAAAAGTTCTATCAGTCAATTCAATACCCTTGGGTAGCATGGGTATACTTTCATGTTCATACGTACAAGTCATATTACTAGTAAACTACGATAGGCGTAGTTTAGGAAGTTACTAATACTATTACTAGAACAAAGAATCATACAATGAGTCAGTTCATTCATGAGTCAATACTTGCTAGATAGAGTAGGGAACATACAATACCGTACAAAGTAGGGAACATACAATACCATACAGAGTAGAGCGCATACAATACCATACAGAGTAGAGAACATACAATACCATACAGAGTAGAGAACATACAATACCATACAGAGAGAACATACAGGCTAGACAGAGGGAGAACTTACAATACAGCTAGCACATTCATTACATATACATTATTACATTTATGTGAGCCATTAAACGGGGCATGGCACTACCTGCCATGACTGTTTTTGTATCCAGAATCTCCTTAGTTAGGGAGCGTATGAGTTTGTATATACATCTATACTGGATTGACTATCCTACACCTTGTTGCTCGCTACAGTGGGACTTGCAAGTCTACGGGTGCCAAATGTCATTTCTTACGACGTCTTACATCGTCGTTTTTCTATTGAGTCGGTAGCAGGATACAGGCCGATCACATGGTACTTTAAATTACATTTGGTTTAAGGTAGTTAGTACAGCAGTAGTTACTTATTACAATACTACAGTACTATTTCATTTTCCCATTACATGTACTTTGTGATATTCACACAATAAACAATAATGTAGAAACTATATTTTTGGTTAATGATAGTCAGATTTGGGAAAATACACACTCTTACAAGACCCACACATAGATACTAGATGCCTTGGTAGAAGGCTACTTTTAGTAGGAAACATAGGGTTTTCTAGGAGGTTCAAAACTTTTACATACTTATACTTCACATACTTACAAATACTTTCTTACAAATACAGACACTAAAATACTTATGATCTCACCAGCTTTAAAGTTGATACTCTCTTTTAAAATAACATGTATCCTCAGGTCATCAGTAGACAGGTACCGATGCAAGGTTTAGAGAAGATGGAGCTCGTTCAAGACTTATCTTTCATTTTGATTTATATTTTGGTGTCTATATAACTTGACAGAACACACTTGTATTAAAATTATATTATTAATGCAATGGATGATGTTGTTGCTTGTTTACTACTATTCATTGTTGTGATACTGTATATGACGTCCTCCGCCCCAAAACCTTTCCACCGTTCATGGTTTTGGGGTGTGACAGATTGGTATCAGAGCATTGTTTATAGTGAATTGAGTATATCAACCCATAAAAGATATACAGACTATAAATACAATGGGATTAAAATACTCTGACCAGGAGTTCATACTTTAAATAATAAAATATTTAAAATAAGCATACATGCCTACATTCATACTAAAATCAGTGTCACTAGGACAGAACAAAAGTATTACGATTGTTGGGCGGCACAAGTAGACTTAGAGACATATAGTCAAAACTGGGAAGATATAGCCTGATCAACTATATTATCCGAGGGTTGACTAGCATGTGCCTAAGTGTGGTTGTGAGGTTGCAACAAGTCTAAAAACTTACCCACAATACCACAAGGTGAACAATAGAACCTAAACCTAAAATACTATAGGAATATTTTGTGTTACTATAAGCTGCTTATGTGCTAGATTTTGTGCTAGATTTTGTGCTAGATTCTTATATCTCTTTTCTCGCATAGATAATATGGCTGGATTCCATCCCTTCGGCAACCTGTACTTCCCTAACCAAGGTAATGAAGGCGGGTTTGAAGTTGATCCAGGAAATGACCACCCAATCCCTGTGGATGGTCACCAGGTTGAAGGCTTAAGAGATGGTTCCGACTCCGAGCCTGAAGTAGAGAATCTACCCCCGATGGCTCTTGTCCCAAATCCTAACCCTCGTCCGGCTTTTCAAGGCTCGACGCCTCTGTGGGTGGAAAGTTTGGAAACATGGAGCCAAGGGCAGGATCAGCCCATGCCATTTATTGGAGACCGAAGCTTTTATGACCTGAGCGAAGGGGGCTCAACAGACAGAGTCTTGCCAATCCTAGTCCGCAGAGTGGCCCGGAATGAGATTCAAGGCAGGACAGCCCTACATCAAATCATAGAAGTTGTCGCCAATACGAGAATGCATACCCTCCGCACCATTCGCCTGGAAGATGCTCGTGAGAGATCTGAGAGAGACCATGAAACCCTGCTGCAAGCACTGGCTGAATCACGAGCCGAAGTCATAGAACTCCGAGTACGCCAGAGGGTATACGAAAGACACCTGCTTGATATGGAACGCCAACTGGCTGAACTGAGGGTTCACCAGAGAGATGACCGTCACCAGTAGTAGATGTCTTACTTTCTTTCCCTGTTAAAAGGAATCGTTTTTCCTGTCTATGTCCTATGTGGTATTTTTCTGTAGAACTATCTTGTACTGTAGGTGCAGTTAGTAGACCTTTATGCGGCCAAAAATCTTTCTTCTCTGGATATGATGTAAGACCTTTTACAAGGTCAATTTTTCCCGAACTTATTACATCCTAAATATCAATGATAGTGACAGTCGGCTAACTTCTGTGTCATTCTTTATTCAAATACTTCCATCATGCTATCATGGGAGTCTATCTGAAACCCACTCTAGTCGAGTTATTGAACTAGGGTATTTTAGCTCAGGGATCATTCCCAATTCTTTTCAAGGGATAGATCATGTTATTTACCAACCGATGGTACCCTGTTTTAGACGTCAAGCATCTTATGACCATTCTATGGACTTACTTCTACTCTGAACTAGGACTGCATCGTAGGGATGTGGGTCAAACCTTCGATAACATACTTCTACTCTTTACATGAACGATCGAAATACATCTAGGGTCAACCAAAATCACTCACGAACTCCTTATCTTTCGTATTACAGAATCATGTCGTCATCCGAAAATTGTCAGCTGAACAACGAAACCCCTGCCTTTCCTATGGACGCCGCTTCTTTCCAAGCCGCAGTTACAGCTGCCGTGACGGCTGCCGTGGCAGCTGTCCTTGCAAACCGCAGCGCTATCAACACAAGCAATGCTGACAAAGGGGTTGACAATCCCGATCGTAGTATCAATCCAGGAAGTCATCAAATGATAACAGTTGCAGACTCGCAAAGCCGAAAAACAGAGAGCAGGAAACAAAAACGCCAAGCCCAGAAGGAACGCAAGCGATCTCAAAGACTTACCATGCAACAGCAACAAGTGGCAACCCCTACCATCCCAGTACCGAGCAGACCATACGAGGGAAAACTTCCGAAGTGTGATAAGTGTAGTTTTTATCATCATGGGGCTTGCTATGAAATGCAATGTTGCAATTGCCTAAAAGTAGGGCACCATGCTCGTAGCTGTGGAGCATCGGCTCGACCCATCACTCAAGCCCCTGACATCGGAGTCAACCAGTCTTGCGATGGTAGTGGTAAAACTAGACCCTATGAAAGGAAAATTTCAAAGTGGGTGAACAAGGAAAACACTCGTGTCCACATAACTCTAACTCGACACATCACTTCCACCACAAATGTTTGTGCTAGCGAGATATGTCACCAATGTGGTGAGATAGGACATCTCGAGAAGGATTGCCCGATAACGAAGAACTCCGGCGCAGACGGAAAGATACTAAGGATCACTGCCGCATGAGAGACTACCCCGGACCCTCGTTAAAGAATCTAAGGTGTTCGTTGTAACAGACTCATAAACTGTTTAAAACTAGTGCAACTTGAGTCTTATCTTTTGCGAGATCCCGTCAGTAAAGGGATGCTTGTGCTACGTATACTTGTCTTTTGTAGTATACCTAGTTCGCAGCAATAGTCTTGTAGTGAATCTATAGTACTGTAACTCTGTTAAAAGTTTCACTGTTGGATTTTGTCTGTAACACCTTTATGACCAAGTCTAATGTCGTTATTCCCAAGTGAGCCCGATATTATCATACAACTAGAGTCAATTCGATTCTCACAATACCAACTCGTGCGTACATCTCTTTCTCTATAAACGTCTTTCTAGCAAAGCCGTCATTTCAGAACTCCGAAGTACTCATGCGTAGAGTACCTCATGTTGCTTATCCGTTCCGAAGAAACCTCAGCAAACCTCCCCGAAGTATCACTCGTACGGTACGTCAAGTTCAATACAAGGACTCTTACGGTTAATCTATCGATGAAGAATGTATACACAAGGGTGGTATATAATCAAGGTTCTACAGGTTTAGAATTGATGATTCCCCTTTAACTTCTTTTCCTCGTTGGGATGTGAGCTTAAAGAAGAATCATTTATTCGACTACCTTTTCAACCTTAATTATATATGACTCGTATACACAAGGCTATGAACGATGAACCATGTATGAATTCTAATATGAACTTCAGGACGGAGACTGTCCAAGACTACGAGTAATCGCATCGTCATGTGAACAAACTTAGAACCAAGTACGACTCCTGTAACCAAATCGCCCTACAGTCTAAACACCTACAGAGATACAAGAACGGTCCGGACAACTTAACGAACTACTCGGCAAAGGAATAGGAAGATCAAGCTCCTCGTCCTGGAGAGCTCCGGTCTTATTCTTCAGAAAGGTGGACGAATAGTATCATAAGTACATCGACTATCGGAGACCTCGTCAAGATTTCCATTGGGAATCATTATCTCTTCCTCGCATAGATGAGTTGGTTGAGCAAACGCAAGGAACGAATTACCTTTCAGAAATAGACCTGAGATCCGAATATCACCAGTTTCGAGTGTTAGCGAAGGATGTCCCGAAGACGACCTTCCGAACTCGATGCGGACACTATGAATCCGTAGTGATACCCTTCGGATAGGACCAACACGCCGGTAGTATTCATGAACTTGATAAATAGAGTACGCCATTCATACTTGGATCAGTTCGTCATTAACCTTGTAAATGACTTACTTATCTACTCTCGTAGTAAGAAGGAAATCATAAAGAGAATCTACAACAAACCATGGAAACAATGCAATCAGAGAAGCTTTGTGCGAAGTTCTCTAAATACGAGTTGTGGAATTGAAGAGTCAAATTCCTAAGACACACTATTAGTGATGTGGGAATTCTTGAGGACCCTTTCAATTCATCAAAACCGTTGAGATCTTGTCAGCACCGAAGACGCCGCGGGGAATTCGCCAAATTCTAGGTCTCGCAGACCTACTGTCGTAGTTTATTTAGAACTCCTCGCAAATTATGGAACCTCTTACCGCTTTGACCCAGGAGGGAGCGGCCCTTGACTGGGAAAAGAATCAAGAGGGAGAAACCCTTGGAACTCCAGGTGAGAGAACAAATTCTTTTGGAAGTCTCACTCTGGGAAGGCTTAATACGCTTCGTAAAGCGTGGAAAGCTAAATTCAAGATAGTTAGGACCTCCAAAATTCTTGCCAGAATCGGCCCTGTAACTCACAAACTCAATCTACCCCGCGAGCTTAGTAACGTACATTCTACCTTCCACGTCTCGAACTTGCAAAAGTATCTACCCGACGAGACTCTTGAAATCCCACTCGAAGAGATCGAGTTCCACAAGAGCCTCACCTTCGTGGAAGAACCGTAGTGACCATGGACCGAGAGGTCAACCAGACGAAACAACGCCGCTTCCAATTAGTGAAGGTTCGCTGGAATGCCAACCGATGACCTAAATTCACGTAGGAGCGCGAGAATAAATCGATTAGGAAGTACCCCATTTCTTGTCTCGATTATTCATGCCTACTCCTTTACCTAAATTCTAATTTCGAGACGAAATTCCTTCTAAGGGGGGGGGGGATGATGTGACAACCCGAAATTTCTATTCTGTACCACATTTCAATTCAATAGAAGTCAAAACAGTTGCTGCTAATTTTCAAGCTTTTTGGAATAAGTTTGAGTATTTTAGGATTAACACTTTAGGAGATATCAGGAGAGAGGATGCCCTAGGGTTTATTGTGCAACAATAAAGTCCCGAAACTCCAAGAGTTTGGAGTTTACGGCCTAAACTTGGTGTTTGCGGCCGTAAACCCCAAGAGTATATATATGGCACTTAGCCATTTAAATCACTTTTTCACTTTTCAAGATCCAAACTCAATTCTCTCTCAAGTAGCTTCGACTTTTCTTCTTGATCTTCAATATTGTAAGTGTTTCTAACCCTTTTAAGTTGAGATATTACTTAATCTAGTGTTTTAACACACTTCCATCCGTGAAATCATTCCAAAAGGTTAGATCTTCAAGTTTCACCAAGAACACACACTAGTGTTCTTGGACTTTTAGCACATTTCAAGCCTCTATCTTGTAAGTACTTCTATCCTAGAGTATCTTAAGACTTGTTACACTTCCATATAACAAGAAATCAACCAAAAACACCAAGATCAACGTGTTTACACTCCAAGATGTTCTTGGACCGTAAACCCTAAAAAGTGTGCCAAAGAGGCCCTAGTCCCTTCCCAAGCTTTGGAAACTAGCCTAGACCCCTTCCTTGATATGTTTAGGACTTGAAAACATCAAAAGACCATAGACAATATGTGGTTATGGCCGTAAACACATGGAGAAGTGGTCCATGGGCCGTAAACTACATATAGGAATGATTTGATGCCACAATCACTTCCATAGGCTTATACTTCAAAGTAGAATTGCTTCTAAGGACTTATAAGGCTTCAAAACTCAAAGTGGTCAAAGAAGCATGAGTTTACGGCCGTAAACTCATGGGTTTACGCCTGTAAATTCAATGAGTATGGTCACAAAAACCGTAAACTCAAATAGAGGGTTCCCTTGAACCCTAACCTCAATAACAATGTCCTACAACACTTAGATGCAATCCTTAGGACTTATAGCACTTATATAAGGTGTTTAACATGCCCTAGGATGTCTTAACTTTGTTATTTGGTTGTTTAAAGACTAATTGGATACATATATGTGATATTATATGTTAACTAGGATCATAGAGTGTGTACAAGTCTTCACTTGACACTTAGCATCCTATACAGTCCGTTCATCCCAACCACTCACTACAGGTGAGTTCATACCCCTTAATCAATCTTTTAAATATTTTTAAATGCTATTATGGGGTGGGTACAACTTGAATCATGCTAGTATTATATCAATCACATGTGATTAATAACTAGCATACAAATGGATTTACTACACTTTTAGCTGTTTTACCAAACAGATTACTTCAAATGGCTTTCCAAAACATTTTTACTCGTTTAAAACTCTTTATTAAACTGTCTTACATACTGAATGTTTCTTTTCAAACCCTGTTACAATTGTGTTTCAAACAAAGGTTTTTCTTATACTTAAAACTGTTCTTATCAAATAAACTGCTTTCAAACCATTTTATAAACTGACATCAAGTCATCTTTTCTTAGTTATTAAACTTTTATAAGGTTTTACAAAACTTCTTTTATACTTTTATATTGTCAATTGCATGCCTATATATGTATAGTTATATAAGTAATGTTTAAAGGACTTAGGAAGGCTAGCTCGCTTTATCTCCTTTTCCTC
Source organism: Lactuca virosa (assembly GCF_052849685.1). Taxonomy (NCBI): domain Eukaryota; kingdom Viridiplantae; phylum Streptophyta; class Magnoliopsida; order Asterales; family Asteraceae; genus Lactuca; species Lactuca virosa. The sequence goes on from NC_136434.1 coordinate 260,820,817, forward strand.
GTTTGGATGTGGCTTTAGGGCATCGGTTATTCGTCCGAAGGTCGTCTAAATATTAGTTATATATTATGTATACATGTATAGACATAAAAATTCTATCGGTCAATTCAATACCCTTGGGTAGCAAGGGTATACTTTCATGTTCATACGTACAAGTCATATTACTAGTAAACTACGATAGGCGTAGTTTAGGAAGTTACTAATACTATTACTAGAACAAAGAATCATACAATAAGTCAGTTCATTCATGAGTCAATACTTGCTAGATAGAGTAGGGAACATACAATACCGTACAGAGTAGGGAACATACAATACCATACAGAGTAGAGAGCATACAATACCATATAGAGTAGAGAACATACACTAACCATACAGAGTAGAGAACATACAACACCATACAGAGTAGAGAACATACAATACCATACAGAGAGAACATACAGGCTAGACAGAGGGAGAACTTACAATACAGCTAGCACATTGATTACATATACATTATTACATTTATGTGAGCCATTAAACGGGGCATGACACTACCTGCCATGACTGTTTTTGTATCCAGAATCTCCTTAATTGGGGAGTGTATGAGTTTGTATATAGATCTATACTGGATTGACTATCCTACACCTTGCTGCTCGCTACAGTGGGACTTGCAAGTCTACGGGTGCCAAATGTCATTTCTTACGATGTCTTACATCGTCGTTTTTCTATTGAGTCGGTAGCAGGATACAGGCCGATCACATGGTACTTTAAATTACATTTGGTTTAAGGTAGTTAGTACAACAGTAGTTACTTATTACAATACTACAGTATAATTTCATTTTCCCATTGCATGTACTTTGTGATATTCACACAATAAACAATAATGTAGAAACTATATTTTTGGTTAATGATAGTCAGATTTGGGAAAATACACACTCTTACAAGAGCCACACACAGATACTAGATGCCTTGGTAGAAGGCTACTTTTAGTAGGAAACATAGGGTTTTCTAGGAGGTTCAAAACTTTTACATACTTATACTTCGCATACTTACAAATACTTTCTTACAAATACAGACACTAAAATACTTATGATCTCACCAGCTTTAAAGCTGATACTCTCTTTCAAAATAACTTGTATCCTCAGGTCATCAGTAGACAGGTACCGATGCAAGGTTTAGAGAATATGGAGCTCGTTCAAGACTCATCTTTCATTTTGATTTATATTTTGGTGTCTATATAACTTGACAGAACATACTTGTATTAAAATTATATTATTAATGCAATGGATGATGTTGTTGCTTGTTTACTACTATTCATTGTTGTGATACTGTACATGACGTCCTCCGCCCCAGAACGTTTCCGCCGTTCATGGTTTTGGGGTGTGACACCAGAGCTCCGAGATACTAATGCGTCGGGTATCTTATGTTTCGTGTCATTCCCGAAGAAACCTCCCCGGATTACCACTCGTACAGTACGTTAAGTTCCATCCGAAGGCCCATACGGACGAAGACTACTCAAGAATACGAGTGATCACACTGCCATGTAAATAAAATTAGGAGCTAATCAAATGCCTTTCCCACCGATCGAGACAAGAGATTCGAATAGAACAGAAAACTTCCAAGATTACCTCCACAACGTCAAGTCGAGTTCAAAATCGACTTAATTCCATGCGCTACTCCATTAGTCAAATCGCCCTATCGTCTAGCACCTGCAGAGATGCAAGAACTGTCCGGTCAACTTAACGATTTGCCCAGCGAGAGATTTTTGAGACCAAGCTTCTCAGCCTAGGGAGCTCCAGTCTTGTTCGTCAGGAAGAAAGACATATCGTTTCGTATGTGAATCGACTGCAGAGAGCTCAGCAAGCTAACCCTCAAAAATCGTTACCCTCTGCCTCCCATAGACGATTTATTTGACCAAATTCAAGGGACGAACTTCTTTTCAAAAATAGATCTGAGATCCGGATGTCACCAGTCACGAGTACTAGGGGAGAATGTTCCGAAAACAACCTTCCAAACTCGTTATGGACACTACGAGTTTGTAGTGATGCCATTCGGATTGGCCATATGCGCCGCAATATTCATGGATTTAATGAATAGGATGTGTCGTCCTTACTTGGATCAGTTCGTCATCGTCTTCATCGATGACATACTTATCTACCCTCGTAGTAAGGAGGAGCATAGTCAACATCTTCAGCAGGTCTTGGAAACATTACGATCGGAGAAGCTCTACGCGAGGTTCTCATAAATGCGAGTGTTGGATTCGAAGAGTCAAATTCCTGTGTCACATTGATAGTAAAGAGGGAATTCATGTAGACACTTCCACAATCTAGGCCATTGGGAACTGTCAGATCCGAGGACACCTACATAAATTCGTAAATTTCTAGGCCTCGCAGGCTACCATAGTAGGTTCTTTCAGAACTTCTCTTAATTCGCGAAGCATCATATGACTTCGACCCAGAAGAGCGTGGCTCTTGACTGGGAAGAGAAGCAAGAGAAAGCGTCCCAAACGCTGAAGCGAGCCTTGTGCACCGCACCAATACTATCCCTCCCAAAGGGAATAAAAGACTTTGTAATCCATTACAATGCACCCAAATCCAGGGCTTAGTTGCATATTGATGCAATAAAGTAAAGTCATTACCTATGCCTTCCGTCAGCTTAAGACACTCGAAGCCAGCTATGAAATACACGATCTAGAGTTAGAGGGAATCGATAAGGAGGATCGTTCAGATTAATGGACGATCGAAAGCCTCTAGAGACCGACATAAAAGTTATGTAGGGTTTTTTGAGATTCTCGCTAGAATCGGCCTTGTAGCTTACAAACTCAACTTACTCCCGCGAACCTAGTAACGTACATTCCACTTTCCCTGTCTCGAATTTGAAAAAGTATCTGTCCGACGAGACTTTTGTAATCCCACTCGACGAGATCGAGATCAAAGAGAGCCTCAACTTCATGGAAGAACCAGTAGAGATCATGGACCGAGAGGTCAAACGAGCGAAACAAAGCCGTATCCCGATAGTGAAGGTTCGCTGGAATGCCAAGCAAGGACCGGAATTCACTCTGGAATGCGAGGATCAAATGAGAATGAAATATCCTTATCTTATCGCTTAGTTATTTGTAATGACTTAGTTGCTTAAACTCTAATTTCGGGACGAAATTCTCTCTAACGGGGGGATGATGTGACAACCTGAAATTTTTAATCTTATATAGTAATCAATTCAATCAAGGTTAGACTCATTTTTCGCAATCTTTTAGCACTATTTGGAGTCTATTCGAATATTCTAAACTTAGTACATCAAAGGAATCAGTGTTAGGATGAATTGGTTGAAGTTCTAGTCATGAAGCAAACCGAAAACCTCCTCAAAAAGGAGTTTTCGGTCAAGATCTTTGGGTTTTCGGTCAAGGTGACCGAAAACTCCCTTATACATATATATTTCATGATCATTTTGATCATTCCTTCCTTTAGAAGTCAAGAAAACTTCCATTCTCTCTCAAGTATCATCGAGTTCTTCATTCCAATCTTCAAAATTGTAAGAATTCCTTTCATCTAATTTGTTGATACAAAGCTTATTCTAGTACAACCCTTTGATTTCATCCATGAAATCATCTCTTTTGAGTTAGATCTTCAAGAACACCAAGAACACAAAGAACACCAAGAACACACACTAGTGTTTTGGTCCAAAATCAACTCTATTAGCCTCTAAATCGTAAGTATTACTTCCCTATACTTGTTATCTAGTTAAAACTCTTGAGTTAGGGCCTTGAAATCATCATTTATCCAAGAACAAAAGGTGTTTTCGGTCTAGTGCATCTCCTTAGACCGAAAACCCTTATGAAGGGTGCAAAACGACTTTAAGCCTTTCCTAATACTTAGTGTTGAGTCTAGAACACTTCATTGATTGTGGAAAGCCCTTAAAAGTCACCAAACATCATGAGTTTTCGGCCAACTCATTGGACTGAAAACCTCTTTGGACCGAAAACCTCTTTGGACCGAAAACCTCTTTGGACCGAAAACCCTTTGAGCCTAAAACCTCAAGAAACATACTACTTGGACCGAAAACTACTTTAAGTGGCTATACAACCCTTAGACGTAACCCTTTGTACTCCTAGCACTTGAATCAAAGTGTTTTCCATGTCCTAGGGTGTCCTTACTTGCTTAATTAGTGATTATATAACTAATTACATACATATATGTGTCCTTATAAGTTGAATAGGATCCGTGTGTGTGTTCAAGTCTTCACTTGACACTTGGCATCCTATACCATCCGTTCATCCAAACCACTCACTACAGGTGAGTTCATACCCCTTAATCTACCTCTTAAATGATTTTAAATTCTTTGTGGGGGGGGGGGGATACAAGTTGAAACATTATAGTTATTATATCAATCACATGTGATTAATAACTATCAAACAAATGGATTTTTCTACTATGTTAGCTGTTTTATCAAACATATGGATTTTCTTACTTTTCAATAAGTGTTACCAAACAAACTACTTCAAAATGTTTATCAAACTCTTTTACATGTTAAACTCTTTATCAAACTTGTTTCTATATGCCAAACTGCTTTCAAGTCGTTTTATGAAATAACATCAAGTCTTCAATACTTATTTAAACTCTTCAAAAGGTCCTACAAAACTTCTTTGTCTTTTAAACTTATATGTTGTCCAATGTGTATCTATATAGATACGGTTATATAAGTAGGATTGAAAGGACTTAGGACTGATAGCTCACCTTACTTCCTGTTCCTTGTTTGGTTGTGGTTTGAGGGTATCAGATGTTTGTCCGAAGGTCGTTTGAATCTTAGTTATGTATTATGTATATGTATATAGATAGAAAGGTTCCTTCATTCAGTTCAATGCCTTTGGGTAGCAAAGGTATACAAACATGTTCATGTTGTATTAATGTCTAAGTCCATAACTATAATTGGTAAGACTTGACCCGACCCGGCATGGTCCATTTGGGTTGCATGGCATCATGCATTTGGATATACTATAATGAGAGAAATAACACTTAAGGTTGGTTAATATATTATAAGTTCTAATATATTAATAAGGTTATTTATTTAGTATTGATCAAGAATTAATTTGGAATTAATTAAGTGATCAAAAGGAGACTAATTAAATATATGGGTTGATTGTGTAAATCATTCATTCTTATATATGTGGGCTTGTGATCCAAGATTCCTTATGTTGGACTAAGTCCATGGGGTGACCCATGGATACTCCATGGAGGTTAAAATCCATGGAGCATAAGGAATGGGTAAAGTTATGAGTTACATGGTGTAACCCTAATAACCACCATATAAAAGAATCTCATGGCTCAAGAAATCGTGCACTAATGTGGGAATATGAGGGCTAGACGATTTCAAGGAGTGTTCCATTTCTCTCAAGTCATTCCATGTGCATTTGGTGTTGTGTGAACAATTTGAGGTGTCACACTTGGGGTACTAGGCACTCAAGCTTCATGGAGACAAGCTACATCAAACAAAGGTATGTATTCTATCCATTTGATTACCCAAGTATCAAGTATTGTATGCTAGATAGGGTAATACCTTGGAAAGTTCATAATTGCATGTATAATAGAGAAAACATAGATCCAAGGTATTTAGGGTTGCATGTACACTTAGGAGTGTTAGAATGCGCAAAACCCATCAGTGGTAGCAGAGCCAAGGCTTGTTTTCTTGTTATACTTGCAAAATTAGCTGAAAAATCGAATTTTGGAACCCCTGACAGCATATATTCGACTGTTTTGGCTAGAAATGGACTAGGAACATTACCCTTAGATGTTTTTGGACTTATAAACTTGTTTTTGATGTGGTAATGTTCATGCTAATCCAATTTCAAAGATAATTGTCAATAGATTCATGTTTTGTATTAGTTTAAAAGTTATGCTAATTACTTGAAAAAAAAATTTGATGTGAATTATCTTTGTTCATATGAGTTTATTAGATTAATAGAAAAGTTAATTGATTATGTGTTTTCAATCCATTTTAATCTAAGAGTTGATTCTAAAGTGTGTTTTTGTAACTTGTCCTCAAGTTATATGAAAAGTCACATTTAAGTTTCATAAAACTCATAAAAGGTTGGCAATGGTTACAAAAATGAAGAGTCTTGTCCTCATTAAATGGTTTTATGACTCCATAACTTGTCCTCAAGTTATGGAGGTTCAAGAGTCACTTCATTAAATGATAAAATGTGTAACCTTAATTAGTTCCATAAGTTACAAAAATAAAGAAAAGTTACATTCTTTTATTAGTTTAAAGTCTTCCATAACTTGTCCTCAAGTTATGGAACTTGAAGAGTTTTTTTTAATTAAAACTACTTTAAACACATAAGTTATGGAATTAATTAGTTTTGAATATTTTCAAAACTTGCCCTCAAGTTTTGGAATTTGTAAAGTTTTCCCCATGAATACTTTAATTCCAAGTTAGCCCTTAGAATTTTAAAAGTTAAAATTCAACCCTTATACTTTATAGTATTATAAGTTAATAATAAATATATGTATAAGAGCAAGTCAGTCTTACCGTTAGTAGGCCTCATTCACGAAGCCGGTCTATAAGGGGGGTATAAGGTTACTGCCTATAAAATGACAGTTTAATAGGTGTCCACTCTCACCCACCGCTTCCTTGACTGGTGGAGGGTCGTTAGCGGAACGGGTAGGACAAGGACTATAATTCTCCCTTCATTAAAAGTATTAATGATAAATACTAAGTAACTAAACACTTATAAATTCCCAATCTTAGTTACTTAGGAAAATGTGAATAAGGTGCTAATCCATGAAATTACACTTTGCACTTTGTTTAAACCGTTAGTGGAGCGTGTGTGGTTAACCGGCACACTAACCTGGATTTAACAAAGTAGGCAAAGGGTAACTTAATATTTATCATAGTATCGGTGGAGCTCGTGTGGTTAACCGGCACATCGATTGAGGGGTAAATATTAAGGGTACCAAGTATATTTGCATGGTTACTTCACACCTTGTTTTGTGATCCTCGGCATCCCAGTCACAAAACCTGAAGGGCACACTCGAGATTGAAACATGCCATTGAAAAGTTCAATGAATCTCAAAAGATCTAGGAGTTTCAAATCCAATTAAAAACCTAATTACATTATTTCATGGTGGAAATTGGTGTTGCTGAATCATCAATGATTTGGAACGATAGTAAAACAAATTTGATTAGAAGATCAACTTCCCAAAAACTTTATGGACAGTGACAATGGTGACACTGGAAATCCAGAAAAAGCATTCTCTTCCCAATGGAAAGGGATTGGCCATAGTCAACCCGGTTGACCAAATGGTAAGGAGAAAGGCTAAGTTTGAGATAGTCCCATTACCAAAGGGTCCATATGTTTATTTTGCCAAAGGAAGGGGCGTTGATTGCAAAGCTGCCAAGTTTACCTAAGGATGTTAAAGTCAATAAGTCTGACTCTACTTCAGGTAGAGCCCATTATCTAACTCTGTTAAGTTTCTATTCTAAGATCCTCATTACATGATGTGACTGGGTCACATGTTGATGTTTTAAGAATCAAAGAATAGAGAGAAAGCTTAAAGGAAGTATATGCTGATTCTGATCGCGTAGGTGGATTTCGATCGCATCAGAATTTTGAAGCTGTTACTTAGGAGTTATGATATATTGCTTAGGAATAGATAACAACAAGTTTTTCCGTATGCATTTGCACTATAAGGATAAGTTTTTTCCGCAAAGTTTTGAAATAAAATAAAAGTTTTTAATTTTATATTTATTTTAAATATCCTTACAAGTGGCATTTGTGAAAAATGGTTGTTTATATGATTCCATTGATAGCAATATTTGAAAAAAAAATGGACTTGATTCTTTCATTTGTGGTAGTGTCTAAATTTACCAAATCAGGAAAGTTCCTCATATCCCAAGTTTCAATTGGACCGAAACTTGGAATCATGCAAGTTGAATAGTATGATGAATGAGAACTTTCAAGCATTGGAAAATCAAGACGAATTACTTGTTCACATGGATGTGTGAGTCAAGTGAAGGACTAAAGGGATCGAGTACACATTCTTGTGCACTGGTCATGTCCACCACAAAGCTCGTTAAGACTATTTGATTTACTAAAGTTTAGTAAATATGGTTATAGTTACAAGTTTAAGTATAATTCTGAAACATTGGAAAAGTCTCAATGTATGGCAGAACGAATGGGAAGAATCAAATTAGGCAGAAAGATAAAAGTTTCTCAAATCTGAAAAGATGGGAGAGTACTTTAGTATCATGTTTGTGATCGTCTTAATGATTTAGAAATCATATCACAATTAGTCCTCTAAAGGCCATCTTAGTGCATTCTTATGACTAAGAAGAGGAGTCATGAATTGTTGAAATGGTTAGATCAGGAAGATGAGTCATACTTCGTTCCAAAACAATTCTTAGAGTCATACTCCAAGATTGTAACTTGAGTGACATATCTTAAAGAAAGGTTTAAAACACTTGTCAAATGTAAGAGTAAAAGTGTCCTACTCTTGTACATTTGAAATTGGTAAGTTGTGATGTTTTGGATAAAACAAAGACCAACTAAGGCCAATTGTGTGAAGTGTTTGTCTTGATAAAGAATCCGCACTAGCTCTTGAATATTTGGCAAGATAGTCTTATATTTCAAGAGGATAGTGGGAGTCTTAAAGATCCTAAAAAGAATTTCAAGAACTAATCAAGAATAAAACCTAAGGTTCTTCACTAGCACACGACTTGAGGTTTATAACCTATCGTGTTGACATATTCTGTGCCCATTCCAGTTAAAGTTGGCTTTGCATAGGAGTTCTGAAAGTTCTCAATTGGTTGCATAACAACTTGGAAGCAATGGCAGGCCATGTACTGCCAGGTGGCAAGAAGTTAAGATTGCATAAGTTCAGTCCATATGAGTTTGGATTTGTCATTATCCTTGTCTTGTGACTATGGTTTTGACGATTCACATGGATAAGAACACATACACCATAAAATCTAAGGGTCATAAGGTTTCTCTCCGATTCATGAAAATGATGGTGAGGAAACACTTCCACCAAGTAGATTTGAAGCAGATGGCAAAAGGTCTAAACAATTGAGACTATGATTACGACATCCCTTTTCATAGTTCTGAAATTGTTTAGACACACATGCATGCTATCTAAGGAAAGGTGTATGATTTTGATAAAGTTTTATCAAAGCATCTCGTATCAGAAATCTGAACTTTGGTAAGGAAGTCAATAAAGTATTGATTTCTAGAAGTCCAACTGATTTCTGAGTACATGTCAAAGCTAGTGGGAGCATAAGTGTTATGCTAATAATCATCATGTTAGTGGGAGCATGATAATTATTGTTAGTGTTGCAAGTTAGCAATGTTAATTATAGAAAACAAAAGTTTCAATTCGTGACGCTGCAAGGATTGAAAAAGTTGTTTTGCTATAATTAAGGGAGAGGATATACTTCATTTCAGTTCTAAAGGCTTAGATTGAGACCTTAATCATCTTTAGTCAAGAATATATATATGAATTTCATGTTGGATTGGTTCAACTTAAGGAAATTCTATATATTGCGTTCTCAAAATTCTATTATGATTATGACATCCCTCTTCATAGTCAAATTTTGAAAACATGGCAAATAAAAATATTGTAGCAAAAGACTGGTCTAGAATCATGCCTTTATGTGAGACATCATGAATCGTGTACCATTTGCTTTGGGTACAGGATCGATTGCATGTGCTATAATATTTGTCATTTCTAAATTTTTCCAAATGCCCAGAGGCATTAAGAAGGGAAAAGGTCTAGAATTGGATATGACTAAAATGATTAAGCAATTGTCGAGGACAATCTGAGGTTTACCAAAGATTGGTTGCTCAGGGACAGTTGGAAGTATAGTGCTAATTTTGGAAGGACCATATTGACATATTCTGAAAAGAGGCATCTCTTATTCAGAAGTGATAGTCAAAATGAGAATATGGAGTTGTCTCCATAGGTGGAAGTTATCTGTGTAAGATTAGAAAACTTAATGCAAGAAGCATGTCCAAAGCAACGTACTTTGAATATGAGACTTAGTTTCCATGGAGTTGATCTCCATTGGAATACCTTATAATGACTGTTGACAAGTCTTTGTGACTTTGTACATATTCATTACAGGAGGGTCAGTGCATATAAGTTTAAAATCTAAACAGATTTCGATAAATGATAGGAATTTGAAATTCTCACATTTTTCGATAAGGATTTGGGAGTGTGAAATTAGAATCATTGAAATTATGTTCAATTGGTTTATTTCAAAAAGTAAGGATCATAGACAAACATAGAGTGCATACTTGGTGTATGGCAAAGCTATTGTTTAAGAAAAACATAGTGTACATGCTTGGAGCATGGGACAACTAGTGTTTTTAATTCAAGTATAAAGTTGATAAAACCGAAACAATGAATAATGAGTAATCAGTATGGTGATAAATAAAAGTTTTATTTATATTCATAGGGTTTGATACCATATTTGATTCATTTATTCTTGTGTTTCACTTTGCATGTTTTGACTTCCAGAAGAACTAAGTCGCTCTTCCTGAATGATTAAGTTATTCAAACCATCCACAGTCGGTCATATGTTGGAAGTAGATATGAATCAAGACTGTCATGGGTTGGTTTGTAGAGGTCCAAGTTGGTGGACAAAGTGGTGCTACAACACTCATGAGTGCTCATAAGTTCTGAGTATTGGATTCAACCCACGCTCATTTGAATCACTTCATGGATTTTATCACGAGTGATCATGAGACGATAATATCTTATATTCTTCAAACCTAGAGATATGAGTTGTTACTATGAGTTGGTTATACATTGATTGCACGAAAACGCATTGGTAACTCGATGTTATAAAACGTGACTTTGTGTATGATTCAACAAGTAGTAGAACAAGCCATATGAGTCGAAGTTTATCCATTCCTTTTACCTTCGGGATAAAAGCGATATCTGTGGGCCCCTCGATGATTTAAAGATGATACATGTGAGTGCTTGGCCAAGCCAGGACTGATTTGATTTGTTCAATCAGTCGGTCATCATGAATCGGAAATCGGGAAACAACAAATGGACAGAGAGAATGATTGATAATCCATGTCTCAGTCCATATGATATCTAGAATGGAGGAATATATGATCTCTTATCTAATGGACAAGACATTGACAAAGGTCAGAGATCATCGGCAAGGTTAGAGTTCGACGGAAGCTTTTGAGAACTACGATTGCCAGTCGGTTCCTGAAGTCATACGCAAGAATAGTTTTAGACTTATCCAAGTGGGAGACTGTTGGATTAATTTCTAAGTCCATAACTATAATTGGTAAGACTTGACCCGACCCAGCATGGTCCATTTGGGTTGCATGGCATCATGCATTTGGATAGACTATAATGAGAGAAATAACACTTAAGGTTGGTTAATATATTATAAGTTCTAATATATTAATAAGGTTATTTAATTAGTATTGATCAAGAATTAATTTGGAATTAATTAAGTGATCAAAAGGAGACTAATTAAATATATGGGTTGATTGTGTAAATCATTCATTCTTATATATGTGGGCTTGTGATCCAAGATTCCTTATGTTGGACTAAGTCCATGGGGTGACCCATGGATACTCCATGGAGGTTAAAATCCATGGAGCATAAGGAATGGGTAAAGTTATGAGTTACATGGTGTAACCCTAATAGCCACCATATAAAAGAATCCCATGGCTCAAGAAATCGTGCACTAATGTGTGAATATGAGGGCTAGACGATTTCAAGGAGTGTTCCATTTCTCTCAAGTCATTCCATGTGCATTTGGTGTTGTGTGAACCATTTGAGGTGTCACACTTGGGGCACTAGGCACTCAAGCTTCATGGAGACAACCTACATCAAACAAAGGTATGTATTCGATCCATTTGATTACCCAAGTATCAAGTATTGTATGCTAGATAGGGTAATACCTTGGAAAGTTCATAATTGCATGTATAATAGAGAAAACATAGATCCAAGGTATTTAGGGTTGCATGTACACTTAGGAGTGTTAGAATGCGCAAAACCCATCAGTTCATTCATACAATCTACATTTTTAGTAAACTATAATAGGTATAGTTTAGGGAGTTACTAATACTATTACTAGAACAACGAAACATACAAAGAGTCAGTTCATACATGAGTCAATATATACTATTATGAGAAACTAGGAGAGTATACTATACATTAGTACAGAAAGAACATTTCTACATTATGACTTACTATACAAACACTGTTTTACGATAAAACAATGTGACACACCATTTAAGGATACAATGACACTGTGTTGTATCAATTTGTAACCAGAGTTGCTGGAGGGAGAGCGGGCATCTTGTGTATAGATCTATACGAGACAGACACTCCCACACCCTGACTGCTAGCTACAGTCCCAGCCGATAAGGCCAAGGGGTGACAAAATGTTACCTCATTACACATGACACCGGAGGGTCATCTTTTATTCAGTCGTCGATCAGCATGGTTACATACGAGTTCACATTTAAATCTTTAATTAACCGACTTGAGATTAAAGGCAATTAGACTTTCCGAGGCGTATTGTTCATTTAATACCACCTAGAGTCTACATTAAATTACTTTAGACTCTCCGAGACGTATTGTTCATTTAATACCACCTGGAGTCTACATTTTATTACTTTAGACTCTCCGAGGTGTATTGTACATTTAATACTACCTGGAGTCTGTATTTTATCACTTTATAACCAGCAGTGTCACTGCTGAGGTAAAACATTATTTTCCCTAGTACATTTACTTTATGATCTTATCACATACTCATTAATGTATAACTATATTTAGTTAATGATAGTCGTACTTGGGAAAATACACATTCTTACAAGACTTAAACATACATTTCATTTGATGCCTTGGTTGAAGGCTATGTTTAGTAGAAAATATAGGATTTTCTAGGAGATACAAACAATTGCAAACATTTACAAAACATTTACAAACTTATACATCAATGACACTAAAATACTTATGAACTCACCAGCTTTAATGTTGATAAACTCTTTCAAAATAACTTGTATTCTCAGGTCATCAGTAGACAGGTACCGATGCCAGGTTTTGAGAAGATGGAGCTCGTTCAAGACCCATCTCTTATTTTGATTTACATTTTAGTGTCTTATAACTATCACAGAACACACTTGTATTAAATTATATTATTAATGCAATGGATTATGTTGTTGCTTCTTTACTACTATTCATTGTTGTGGTACTATACATTAATTCCTCCACCCAGAACGTTTCCGCCGTTCCGGTTTTGGGGTGTGACATACAAACACGGTCAATAATTATTAGCTCACACAGTTGAAAGATTGTGACAACCCGAACCTTTTTCCATATCCGTTATCCAAATTCCGTTAATAAAATTTGGATTTTTATTGGGTCCCGTCGATTTTCCTTTGGCTTGGAAAGTCATTTTGTTATAAAATTGAGCTTCATATATGAGTCGGGACCAAAACTACGCGGAATTTTGAGTTTCCCGTTGATCAAAACAACCATTCTCGGCCGGACTTGGGTTCACGACCGTACACCCGTGTACGGACGTACACTCGTTTACGGCCCACGTCGGGTGGACCCCACCACCGACCACAAAAAACCCCTATAAATACGAGACCCTACCCCTCATTTACACTTTTCTGGCCGAACACCCTCTACTTCTCTCTCTAGACTCTCGACCGTACACTCTTAAAGCACCTTTATTCTTCCGAAAAACATCGAAAAACACCATTGGCGGTTCATTTCGGAGCATCTAGGACACGTATTCATCGATTCCAGCACTCTTGTTCTTGAGTGTACCGCCGTATACCTTCAAGTTCGTTGACCGTACACTCATTCATGGTCATACACCTTCAAAGGTCGTACACCCTTCAAGGCAGTCTACGACCGTACACGGTGCACGGCCGTACACTTCCTTTCATGGCCGAACACACTCCCTAAGTAGTACATTAGACTGAAAACCCGCTTTCCTCGATTCAATCAAGTCCTGGTAACATTCCTTAACCGAAAGCAAGTTTTTTCCAACACTTTATTTAATGAAATCGCTAATTTAGATACATATATGTATTTAATTGTTATTAGGATTTCGTTAAGTGCCACGTACAACAACTCGAGGGTCTTCGCTTCCAGTTCATTGATTCGACGCTTGCACACAATTAACGGTGAGTTCATACCCCTATATTTTACGAGTCTTTAATGTTTTCAGGGGGGATTACAAGTAAAAGCACAAATAATCTTGTGTTCGAAAATATTATTTTGTCTAATATATTTTCCATCATTAATATACATCGAATGTAGAAATCAGTTTTACAAAACGTGTTAGGATACAAACCTTGCAAAAGCAGTTTTCAGAACTAAGGAAACAAACTTATGAATTATGCAATAAAAGATATTATTTTATAAGGATTCATGTTAATAACAAAAAGGATTTTCATAATATTATTCGTGGATTCGTTGAGAGAACTACAGTGTGAGACGCCTTGTACCTAGAGTCTCCTGGAGGGAGAGCATGAGTTTGTGTATAGATCTATACGGGAGTGACAATCCCGCACCCTAACTATTAGCTACAGTAAACCTAGGGTGACAAACGTCATTTTTCACGACGTACGTCCTAGTACGTCGTAATGTTGATCGTCCATAGTATGGTTATAAGAATCCACAGGTGAAACAACGACTCGTCCACGTAATAATGTACTTAACAATCAGTCAACAGGGTTAGTAACTATGTGATGACTTAGTATGTACATTAGGGTAATAAGAAATTAACATCCAACTTGCAGTGGGATGTGAGATTTCCGCCTCATTTCTTGTTCCCTTTTTTGGTTGTGGGCTTAGGGCAGAATCACCCAATCGACTGTTTGTTCGATCTAGATTTCTATAACTCGTATGTACTAAGTGATCACAAGAGGGTATTAACAGTACTTTCAGGATATAGGACGCGACGTTTTTAACTAGTTTTATTTATGTAATAAGACTACTATACCTTACTGGTGGTAGCCAGGGTTTTCAAAAAGAACAATGTTTAAACAATATAAGTATGGTAGATACTTGTACTCTTCGATTTGGAACAGATAATTCAATAACTTACACTTAGGGAAAATATAGGATTTTCCAGGATAAACATCAGTACATTGAAATTAAGTGGTTCATTATTCAACTAACGAATATTCATTATTAATTTCATGACTCCTTAGTTTATGCATCCAGGTTACGTATGAAGAATATCTGATAGACTGTGGAATGTGTGGTTTCTGCCTCATTCCCTCTTCCTTGTTTGGTTGTGGGTTTAGGGCAGATCCACACAATTAACTGTCTATTCGATATTGGTTTATACGTAACAAGTATAAACTAAGAAGTCATAGAAGGAATGGGTTGATCATGCTTTTCATAAGAAAATATTGGATTTTCTTGAGGAACAATATCAACAGATATCAAAGGACCAATACAGTTAACTTTGTAAGTATCTAGTGAATACTTCAGGATTATGTACATGAGGATCCGACAACCAGTGGAATGTGTGACCTCTGCCTCACTTCCTGTTCCTTGTTTGGTTGTGGGCTTGGGGCAGAACCGCACAATCGATTGTTTGTTCGGTCTGGATTGTATATGATTTGTGTACACTAAGTACTCGCAGGAAGAACTTGTAAGAATCATTTTTACTTGAGTACATAAGAAAATATAAGGTTTTCTGGGGAAAGATAAGACACTTTTCAAAGGAACAAAGAACAGTTTTTCCAAAACAAAATGCTTATGCACTCACCATCTTTATGTTGATACTCTTTCAAAACCTACTTGTATTCTTAGGACATTAGTAGACAGGTACACGCACTGGGTTCAAGAAGACGGAGCATTGTAGTTTCGAGTCTTTACTTGTATTTACTTCTGGAGTCAATCGTTTATGATTCAAATGAAATGTAAACATTATACTATTAATACAATGGTTGTTGTTGCTTTGATTACTATTATTCAATTGTTGTGATATTGTACATAACGTCCTCCGCCCCGAACGTTTCTGCCGTTTCGGTTTGGGGGTGTGACAGATTGGTATCAGAGCATTGTTTATAGTGAACTTAGTATATCAACAAGTAAAAGATATACAACTATAAATACAATGGGGCCGGAGTGCTCTGACTAAAAGTATACTTTTAAAATATAAGTATTTTACGATAAGTATACTAATAAGCATACATAGTAAGAACAAGTATCACAATAAGAACAAGTGAGAACAAACCTACAGTCAAACCTAAGCAGTTATCTAATCATATCTGGAATAAATATAACCTGATCAACTATATTTATTTGAGATACGACCAACATATGTTTGGGAGTGATAGTGGTGTTGCAACCAGTCTAAAACTTACCTAACTCCAAATACAAAAGTATCCTTAGAGCTAAACATAAAGATAAAATACTATAGGAGTATTTTAGGCACTATAACAAACTTGAATGACAACTAAAAGACCTTTACTGGCAGGTCTATAGTTACGAAGTGCATGCTTCCAGGGTTATATATAATTGGGATCTTATAGACTTAGAATTAGTGATCTTCGCTCTACTACCTGTTCCTTGTTTGGTTGTGGTTTTGGAGTAGGATCATCTATTCGAAGGTTTATTTGATCTTGGTTATATACAACTTGCATGCACTGCTTGACTATAGGAGGAACCAATTTAGATCATCAATAACTATAAGAAGAAATGTTTACTTAATCTCATAAGATTCTTTAGACATCCCCATTATCGCGCGAACAACCTAGATATAGATACCCACTCCACTACAATCACCAACAGAGGAATCAAGGAGGAACTAGAGAGAATTCATATAGAGGGTTCCTAGAAGGAATCATACGAGGATGAAAATCTTCCATCAGGAAGTGATGGAGATATGTGGTAAAACCCAAAGCATGATCTATAGTGAATAAGAGAACCATAAGAAAGCCCAGAAACAACAAACCCTCACAACTGAATTCAGGACCATCATTACTAGACCAGAAACTCCTCCCGAGGCGCGCAAGGTGGTAGAGCACCATATACGTCATACTAATAATTAACTAACTAATATGATCTAGTGAGTTAGTGATTACAGTGCTCACACTATGTGTCAGGCTTATTGCCTTTATCATATCAACTAAGTAACAATAAACCAGATTCCATAACTTCATTAAGAGGGTAGTCACCATCAAATTCATAAGTCTATGTTGCGTAGACCCCTGTTATGAATTGCTTCAAATGTCAGATCATGAAACACTCAGAACTAAGATAACTTCGATTCAGAATACACTCGATTCGTAACATCTAAGGACTTACCCTCGTTTCGTCTTTTAAACCTTTTGGCAACAATATGCCACCGAAGAAGTTGAACAAAAACAAAAACAACGCACCACCGCCACCACCTACTCAATATGACCCGGTTGTCTTTCAGGCGGCAGTAACAGCCGCAGTGACAACTGTCATGACTCAAATCAATACGAGTGGTACCGATGGATTGGGTAGTGGTACCAACATCTTTAACCACGAACACAAAAGGGAGTGCTCATACAAGGACTTCATGATTTGTGGACCCAAATCCTTCGATGGAAATGGGGGAGTCATCGCCCTAATGCGATGGTTCGAGAAGACAGAATCGATTTTCGAGTTATGTACGTGCCCCGAAGGAAGCAAAGTGAAGTTTGCTGCGTGCACCTTCTTTGACAGAGCCCTTACATGGTGGAACAACCATGTCAAGTCATTGACTCTTCCTATAGTAAACGCAATGGGCTGGGAAAATCTAAAGGAAATGATGCTGGAAGAATATTGCCCGAGGGGTGAAGTACAGAAACTTGAGCATGAGCTGTGGAATCTTACCATGGCAGGCTTAGACATAGAAGCTTACACCGACAGATTCAGCGACTTAGTTGCACTATGCCCGGGGATGGCTACCCCGGAGAGTAAGAAGGTAGAGAGATACATTTGGGGACTACCTTCTCCAGTCTAAGGAAATGTATTGGCAGCGAAACCTCTTACGTTTGACAGTTCCAAACGCCTGGCTCGAACATTTGTGGATTATGGGATCCGCCAAGGCATAATTGACCCCATTCATGGGTCAACGAGGCGACGATAATCAAAGACCGGAGACCAGAAAGAGGAGACAATCAACACAAGAACCCTCCGAGGGAAAACAGGCAGGTGCAGCCTACGCTGCTACGACACCAAGCACCCCAGCACCCGGCAATCGCTATGTTGGAACCCTCCCTAAATGTAATAAGTGCAACTTCCATCATATCGGAAGGTGACGGAAGTTCTATTGCAAGAACTGCTTCAGAAGGGGACACACCATCTGCTTCTGTAGGGCACCGGCACGACTAATCTCTCAGGTCCCATTTGAGGAAGGAGGTCAGACCTGCCATGAATGTGGTGAAACGGGGCACTACAGGAGAGATTGTCCATTGGCCAGGAACTCTGGTGAAGAGGGAGGAATGCTAATGATCACTGCAGGAGAGTCTACCATGGAAACCCCCGAGAACAGCGGTACGTCTTCCAACTCGAATCTTTTCCCAAACCTACATTTTCAAGGAAACCGTCTCACAACTAAGTTCTAACTATAATAATTTCTTCCTCGTTTAAACAAAGCACATAGTTTATGTAGAAACTAAATACTCTTTTCCGGTAGGCTATAATGACTTGGTGTAAACGGTAGGGCCATATATAATTAAGGACCAATAGACTTAGAGTGCGTGGTTCCGCCTTATTTCCTGTTCCTTGTCTGGTTGTGGATTTAGGGTAGAGTCACTTAGTCGACCGTCTTAATCATCTTAATTATATATGACTTGTAGACACCAAGCGATAATAGAAGGACCGAATAGGAATCATAATATCAAGTATCATTCACTAGAAGAATTTCTCAGTTAGTACACTTAATACTGTACAAAACATTCGCAGTAGTAATAACAAGGTCAACACAGAAAGCACTAGAAACATTCACACACAGATACACTGACGCCATAACGAAACACTACTTCCGAACTAACTTAACACGCGATCTTACGATGTCATCCCGCTTAGTCTGACAGAGTCTGCGTTATAACAAACCCACGTGTCACCGAGGAGACCCTTTACCTTAAACCATCGAATAACAAAACTCTCGTCACTCATAACGAAAAACTAGATGCGAACCTCGAAATTTCATCTCGCTTTAAACCCCTGAAAATACTCATGCGAGGAGTATGGTATCCACCCATAACCTTCCTTAAGCACCCTCAGCAGACCATTTTGGAAACACCACTTGCGCAGCAAGTCAAGTTCAAGCACAGAGGTTAGGGACATATACGGTTAGCCTATCGATGTTAATGTAAACGCAAGGGTGGTATATATTAAAGATTCTACGGACGTACGATGTGTGTTTCCGCCCTATCTCCTGTTCCTTGTCTGGTTGTGGACCTGGGGAAGAGTCACTCATCCGACCGTCTTATCAATCTTAATTATATACGACTTGTGTAGATGAGACAATGGTAGATGGACCAGGTATGAGTCTTACCATGAACTTCAGGACAAAGGCTGCTCAGATCTACAAATGGGCATCCTACCAGTTGGATGAACATAGTTGAGCAACCTAAACCTACACGCCCTGCATAGACCAGAATAACAGATACAACGGTGATGATCCGCTGAAGCAACCAGCGAGGATCTGAATTCATTGAAAGAACACAAGGATTGAATGGAACCAAAGTAACCATCTCCTTTCCTTATCCTTAACCATCCACTCGGAATCCGAATTTCGGGACGAAATTCCCTCTAACGGGGGGATGATGTGACAACCCGAACCTTTTTCTATATCCGTTATCCAAATTCCGTTACTAAATTTGGATTTTTATTGAGTCCCATCGAATTCCTTTGGCTTGGAAAGTCATTTTGTTATAAAATTGAGCTTCATATATGAGTCGGGACCAAAACTACGTGAAATTTCGAGTTTTCCGTTGATCAAAACAACCATTCTCGGCCGGACTTGGGTTCACGACCGTACACCCGTGTATGACCGTACACTCCTTTACAGCCCAGGTCAGGTGGACCCCAGCACCGACCACAGAAAACCCCTATAAATACGAGATCCTACCCCTCATTTACACCTTTCTGGCCGAACACCCTCTACTTCTCTCTCTAGAATCTCGACCGTACACTCTTAAAGCACCTTTATTCTTCCGAAAAACATCTAAAAACACCATTGGGGGTTCATTTTGGAGCATCTAGGACACGTATTCATCGATTCCAGCACTATTGTTGTTGAGTGTACGGTCGTATACCTTCAAGTGCGTTGACCGTACACTCATTCACGGCCGTACACCTTCAAAGGACGAACACCCTTCAAGGTAGTCTACGGCCGTACATGGTTCACAGCCGTACACTTCCTTTCACAGCCGAACACACTCCCTGAGTAGTACATTAGACTGAAAAGCGCTTTCCTCGATTCAATCAAGTCCCGGTAACATTCCTTAACCGAAAGCAAGTGTTTTCCAACACTTTATTTAATGAAATCGCTAATTTAGATACATACATATATATATATATATATATATATATATATATATATATATATATATATATATATATATATATATTTAATTGTTATTAGAATTCCGTTAAGTGCCACATACAACAACTCGAGGGTCTTCGTTTCCAGTTCATTTTTTCGACGCTTGCACACAATTAACGGTGAGTTCATACCCCTATATTTTCCGAGTTTTTAATGTTTTCAGGGGGGATTACAAGTAAAAGCACAAGTAATCTTGTGTTCGAAAATATTATTTTGTCTAATATATTTTCCATCATTAGTATACATTGAATGTAGAAATCAGTTTTACAAAACGTGTTACGATACAAACCTTGCAAAAGCAATTTTTAGAACTAAGGATACAAACTTATGAATTATGAAATAAAAGATATTATTTTATAAGGATTCATGTTAATAACAAAAAGGGTTTTCATAGTATTATTCGTGGATTCGTTGAGAGAACTACAGTGTGAGACGCCTTGTAACTAGAGTCTCCTGGAGGGAGAGCGTGAGCTTGTGTATAGATCTATACGGGAGTGAAAATCCCGCACCCTAACTATTAGCTACAGTCAACCTAGGGTGACAGACGTCATTTTTCACGACGTACGTCTGAGTACGTCGTAATGTTGATCGTCCATAGTATGGTTATAAGAATCCACAGGTGAAACAACGACTCGTCCACGTAATAATGTACATAACAATCAGTCAACAAGGTTAGTAACTATGTGATGACTTAGTATATACATCAGGGTAATATGAAATTAACATCCGACTTGCAGTGGGATGTGTGATTTCCGCCTCATTTCCTGTTCCTTGTTTGGTTGTGGGCTTAAGGCAGAATCATCCAATCCGACTGTTTGTTCGATCTAGATTTCTATAACTCGTATGTACTAAGTGATCACAGGAGGGTATTAACAGTACTTTCAGGATACAGGACACTACGTTTTCAACTAGTTTTATTTATGTAATAAGACTACTATACCTTACTGGTGGTATCCAGGGTTTTTAAAAAGAACAATGTTTAAACAATATAAGTATTATAGATACTTGTACTCTTCGATTTGGAACAGATAATTCAATAACTTACACTTAGGGAAAATATAGGATTTTCCAGGATAAACATCAGTACATTGAAATTAAGTGGTTCATTATTCAACTAACGAATATTCATTATTAATTCTATGACTCCATAGTTTATGCATCCAGGTTACGTATGAAGAATATCCGATAGACTGTGGAATGTGTGGTTTCCGCCTCATTCCCTGTTCCTTGTTTGGTTGTGGGTTTAGGGCAGATCCACACAATTAACTGTCTATTCGATATTGGTTTATACGTAACAAGTCTAAACTAAGAAGTCATAGAAGGAATGGGTTAATCATGCTTTTCGTAAGAAAATATTTGATTTTCTTGAGGAACAATATCAACAGATATCAAAGGACCAGTACAGTTAACTTTGTAAGTATCTCGTGAATACTTCAGGATTATGTACATGAGGATCTGACAACCAGTGGAATATGTGGCCTCCGCCTCATTTCCTGTTCCTTGTTTGGTTGTGGGCTTGGGGCAGAACCGCACAATCGATTGTTTGTTCGATCTGGATTGTATATGATTTGTATACACTAAGTACTCGCAGGAAGAACTTGTAAGAATCATTTTTACTTAACTACATCAGAAAATATAAGGTTTTTTGTGGAAAGATAACACACTTTTCAAAGGAACAAAGAAAAGTTTTTCCAAAACAAAATGCTTATGAACTCACCAGCTTTATGCTGATACTCTTTCAAAACCTACTTGTATTCTCAGGACATTAGTAGACAGGTACACACACCGGGTTCAAGAAGACGGAGCATTGTATTTTCGAGTCTTTACTTGTATTTACTTCTGGAGTCAATCGTGTATGATTCAAATGAAATGTAAACATTATACTATTAATACAATGGTTGTTGTTTTTTTGATTACTATTATTCAATAGTTGTGATACTGTACATGACGTCCTCCGCCCCCGACCGTTTCCGCCGTTTCGGTTTGGGGGTGTGACAAAGATAGGTACTTGTAAGTCCCTTAAATCTGAGGATCCAAACCAGTGATCAAACAAATAGCAATAAAAAACAATGAGAATGAAGTAGAAGAAGAATTAACTCAAGCAATGCACACGATTTTATAGCAGGGCCGTAAACCGTCTGGTACACCTTGATTACACACACATACGTCAACTACTGACAGACACCGACAAGCTCTAGATATAGGGGATAGTTGGTCGTACATGGGTTTACGGACGTAGACCCTTGTACGGCCGTACACACAATGCTGACCGTAAACATGACAAACATCAACAAAACATGGCCATTAACCCACTAAGACCTATACATGTGATTGCCTAGCCCAAACCATAAAGACAAGACCTTTCAATCTCCCCCTTGGTTTGAGGCTAACATTGACTTAGTCTTTTTCAATGACAAGCACATCAGACCGCCTCATGGCACCGAGATTGTTGGGTCTAAAATTTGGTCTATACTTAGCTTTTCTAGGAAATTGTAATTTTATGTCTAGGACTGAAAATTGTTCACGGCTCAGGTGGTGTTTACGGCCGTGAACTGGTTCACGGCCGTGAACCTATTCACGGCCCATATCCATCATATAAATAGATGTGTAAGGTGAGGAGTGCATAAATTAGTGTATGGTAGAGAGAGAAACTTAGAGAGAAGCGAGGAGCTTAAGTGTGTGTAAGTTGTGTGTGAATCTTGTATTTGAATCTTCATTCTAATCAAATCATACAAGATTCATCATCTTCTTCTTCTCCTTCTTCTTCATTTGATATGGCATCATCCGTTTGATTGGGAGTCCACACCATCAAACGGATCTGATTGATACACAAGCAGATTTGGGAGTTACAAGTGGTATCAGAGCTTGGATTGTATCAATCAATTTTTGCAGATCTGGAGCGTATTTGATCTTATTTTTGAAGGATTTTTGCGTTTTTGGATAGCTCTTGGCAAAATAAGGGGGGTTTGTTCTTCGTGTTTTTCATAAAAACGAGTTTTTTATCGAGCTTTGTAGCAAAAAGGGGCAAAAATCGTTGTTTTTTTTCGTATCTGCGAAGTGTTCACGGCCATTGAAGGGTTTACGGCTGAAGGAGGGTTCTCGGCCGAAGAAGCGTTTGCGGCTAGGGTTCCTTGGAGTTTACGGTCCTCGGTGTGCGGCCAGCCTCGCACGTGTTCGGTCAGGCGTGTTCGGTCAGGCGTGTTCGGTCTCGTTTACGACCCGCGGTTCACGGCCAGCCTCGCCTCGGGTTCACGGATCAGCGACTTCGGACGGTCTTGGTCAGCTCAGACTTCGCATCATCTTATTAAAAAAAACATTTGGAGCTGCCAGGAATCGAAACCGGACCACTTTGATGATATCTTTGATAATTCTGCAGTGGTTGTGCTAGAAAGTGTTGAGTTGAACGATTCTAATGCTTCTACTTCTTGTGCAGGTAAAGTAGTAGAGGATGAGGACAAGGAGAACATAACTAATTCTAGTTCTGCAAATTCTGATGATTATCAAACAAATGACTCCTTGAACTCTGAATCTGTTGCTTCTAACTCAGTTACTTCTGACCAACCTGTTATTGAGAAGTACACGCCACCAAAGAAAGTGAAACAAACGGCATCCTGTGACAACCCAAAATTTCCATTTGTACAAACCCTACATTCAAGCACTTCAATTAAAAGTCAAATTCATTTCTGCTAATTTTTAGCTCGGTTTAAAGTCCATTTGGGTATTTTTAATATTAATTCTTCGAGAGAACAAATGAAAGGAAGTATTTTGTAGGATTATTGTGTAACAAATAAAACAATTAACACCTTAATGAGGTGTTCACGGCCAAACATGAGGGGTTTGGGCCGTCAACTCCCCTTTGGCCGTGAACTCATGCTTAAGGCATGAGTTTACTCCTTTCCTTCCTCATTTCTCACTTCCAAGCTCAAGAACACCCACATTCTCTCTCACGTATCATAAGATCTTCTTCCAAATCTTCCAAAAATGTAAGAGTTTCTTCTCTTGATTTGTTGATACAACACTTCATCTAGTAGTTATACATGATTTCGTCCATGAAATCTTCTCTTTTCATAGATCTTCAAGTGTTCTTCATTTCACCAAGAACACCAAGAACACACACTAGTGTTTTTTGGCCTTAAACACTCTTACAAGCTTCCTATAAGTAAGTACACCCCTCTTAACTAGTTATGTGCTTAGATTACTTGTTAAACCATTGAAAATCACCAAGAATTTCCAAGAACACATGGGTTTACGGCCAAGGCAATCTCCTTGGGCCGTAAACACCATTAGGTGGTGCATATGTGCCACCATTACTTCCTAGGGCTTGGATATTGGACTAGAACCTTTCATGCATAAGCTAAGGACCTTAAACCACGAAATGATAGGAGTTACCATCGGTTTACGGCCGTAAACCCACTAGGGCCGTAAACCCTAGGCCGTAAACTCCATGGGAGTTGGTCCATGGGCCGTAAACTCTAAAGCAAGGCCTTACACCCCTTTGATGCAACCCTATGACCTTCTAACACTTAAACCAAAGTGTTTCCCACGTTTTAGGGTGTTTATACTTGCTTAATTAGTGTTATAATCACTAATTAGATACATATATATGTCTTTATATGTTAAATAGGATCATTGTGTGTGTCCAAGTCTTCACTTGACACCTAGCACCTTGTCCAACACTTTCATCCAAACCACTCAATACAGGTGAGTTCATACCCCTTAATAAACCTTTTTAATGTTTTTAAATGCGTTTATGGGGGGGGGGTGGAATACAAGTTGAATCATATTAGTTATTATATCAATCACATGTGATTAATAACTAGAAAACAATGGACTTACTATACTTTTAACTGTTTTATCAACAAAACTACTTCAAAATGATTATCAAACGCTTTTACATGTTAAACTCTTTATAAAACTTAGTCTTTTCCTACTAAATCTTTACTGTCAATTCTTTTTAACTTATATATTGTCAAAACCATGTCAAATGCACGTATAGTTATATAAGTAAGGTTTGAAGGACTTAGGACTGATAATACACTCTAATTCATGTTCCTTGTTTGGTTGTGGACTTGGAGTACCCTATTGTTTGTCCGAGTGTCGTTTGATCCTTAGTTATATATTATGTATTTATGTATAAGACATAATAGCTTTTATCACAGTTCAATACATTCAGGTATACAAACAATTCTACTAATAAACTATAATAGGTATAGTTTAGGAAGATACTACTCAGTAATTGTAGTACTATGAAACATACAAAGAGTCAGTTCATACATGAGTCAGAACATACTATTAGGAGGAATGAACAAGAACATATACAAATATAAATGCATAGAAGAGAACATATACATATACATTTAGAAGTAAACAGAAGGAACATACACAATCACAACAATTAAAATATGAGATTTACTTCTACATGATGCGGATTTCACCATTGTCATGTTGGTAACAAGAGTCTCCTGGAGGGAGAGCGGGCATTGTGTGTATAGATCTATACGGGACATACTATCCCGCACCCTGACTGTTAGCTACAGTCCTAGGCCGACCAAGCCGATGGGGTGACAAATGTCACATTTAATTTCGACGTCTTTCATCGTCGTGTTTCTTCAGCTGTCAATCAGTATGGTTACAAATCTTACCCTACCTTATAATTCATTGGCTTTAAGGTAAGTAGTACCACGGTAGTTTTCACATATAAAACTACAGTTTTATAATATTTTCCCTAATACATTTACCCTGAAACGTTTTCTCATTAAATGATAAATGTACAAACTATATTTTGACAAAAATAGTTAGACTTGGGAAAAATACATACTCTTACAACAAACAAACCGAACTTTGGGTGTTGGTAGAAGACTACAAATTTATTAGAAAATATGGGATTTTCTAGGAAGATACGAACATTTTACAAACGGTTTTACAAACATTTTCACACAAATAATGACACTAAAATGCTTATGAATTCACCAGCTTTAATGCTGCTAAACTCTTTCAAAATAACTTGTATTCTCAGGTCATCAGTAGACAGGTACTGAGGCCTGCTTTTGAGAAGATGGAGCACATACAAGACTCATCTTTTATTTTGATACATATTTTGGTGTCTTATAAACCACATAACACACTTGTATTAAATTATATCATTAATGCAATGGATGATGTTGTTTACTTGTTTACTATTATTCTATGTTGTGATACTATACATGACGTCCTCCACCCCTGAATGTTTCCGCCGTTCCGGTTTTGGGGGTGTGCCAGATTGGTATCAGAGCATTGTTTATAGTGAATCGAGTATATCAACCCATAAAAGATATACAAACTATAAACGCAACGGGATTAATATACTCTGACCAAGAGTTTATACTGTTAAATAATAAAATATTTAACCAAAGTATACCTACCTGCATTCATACTAAAATCAGTGTCACTAGGACAGAACAAAAGTATTACGATTGTTGAACAACACAATTAGGCTTAGAGACATATAGTCAAACCTAGGGGGATATAATCTGATCAACTATATTTTCCGAGGAGTGACTAGCATGTGCCTAAGAATGGTTGTGATGTTGCAACAAGTCTAAAAACTTACCAACACTACTACAACGAGAACATTAGAACATAACATAAACCTAAAATACTATAGGAGTATTTTGTGTTACTATAATTACTTATTTGAGAACTAAAAATGTCTTTACTAGTAGGGCAATAGTTGCTAAGTGAATACGCTAAGGTTACATGTGACTAAGGTGCTATAGACATAGAATCGGTGACCTTTGCTTTATTTCATGTTCCTTGTTTGGTTGTGGATTTAGAGTTAGGGTCACTTATTCGAAGGTCTATCCTGTTTTGGTTACACGTAATTGGTATGCACTATGCAAGTATTGAAGTAACTAGTAAGGATCATCTTATAATTATCTTAGATTAGTACGTCTATTATTATAAGATTCTTATACCCCCTTTTTCTCGCGTAGATAGCATGGCTGGCTTCCATCTCCCCGGCGATCCGTATTTTCCCAACCAAGGGAATGGTGGGTGTCTTGATGATGAGCCAGAAGATGATTACTCAATCCCTTTGGATGATCACCTCGCAGAAGGTTTTTCGGATGGATCTGACTCCGAGCCAGAAGTCAACAACCTGCCCCAAGAGGCTCCAGTCCCAAACCTCAACCCCCGACCGACATTTCAAGGCCCCACTCCCTTATGGGTGACAAACTTGAACCGTTGGAGCGATGAACAGGGGCAACCATTACCCTTCAATGGAGACCGAATATTTTACAACATAAATGAGGGAGGCTCAGCTGACCGAGTCCTGCCCATTATGGTCAGCAGGATTGCTCGGAATGTGGAGCAAGGTCGAGCAACCATCGACCGAGTCATGGAAGTTGATGCCAACTCTGGCATTAACACGGTCCGCATTCGACAACTCCGAGTGCGTCAGAGGGCGCATGAGCGACATCTTCAAGAAGTTGTTCGTCAACTGGCAGATCTGAGGGTTCGCCCGAGGGATACCTGTCACCGGTAGAGGATGTCGACGCGTCTTTTCTTTTGGGTTAAGGAATAGCCTTTCTTTTCTGTGCCTATGTAGCTCTTGTCTGTAAAATATTCCTATCTTTCAAGTATTTTAACTAGATTTCTAAGCTGTCAACATTTTCCCTTATGGTTTGATGTAAGACCTACTGTTAGGTCATTTTTCCCGAACTCAATTACATTATTAATACCAATGATATTGGCAGTTATCTAATCCATTGGAAAGTCCTTACTCTTGTGTTTCTCTACTCTATGGTCATGTCCCTATATGATGTTTGGCTTATGGCGATTTAGTCTATAAATCACTCTCATTATGCTTACAATTGATTCTTACTTCTATCATCATCTCTATCAACTTTCAGTAAAAAATGCCGCCTCGCAAGTGTCTGACCGGAGGCAGACCTGTAAATCAAACTCCACCACCACCACCCCCTCCGCAGTTCGATGCGGTGATGTTTCAGGCAGCTGTGACCGCAGCTGTGACCGCGGCCATGGCTCAAGTAAATTCTGGTGGCGTTAGTGGAGCTGGAACAGGCACCAACTCTAGCCATGCTGAAATCCAACCACGTACATGGGAGTGTACCTATAAAGACTTCATCAGCTGCAAACTAACGTACTTCAACGGAACCGGAGGGATTATTGCACTGTCCTAATGGATCGAGAGAACAGAGGCAATCTTTGAGATGTGCTCTTGCCCTGAAGGAAGCAAGATCAACTTCGCTGCTTGCACCTTCACAGAAAGGGCCCTGACATGGTGGAATGGCCATGTCAAATCACTCTCACTGGTAGCAGCTAACGCCATGGGCTGGGAGACACTGAAGGATCTAATGGCAAAGGAGTACTGCCCGAGGGGCGAAGTTCAGAAACTCGAAGAAGAACTATGGAATCACAAGATGAAGGGTTCCGATATAGTGGCTTATACGACCAGATTCAGCGACCCGGTGACTTTATGTCCCAACATGGTCCCCACCGAAAGCAAGAAAATCGAAAGATACATCTGGGGTTTGGTGCCCCCGTACCGAGGGAATGTTCTAGCATCAAACCCTGCGACCTTTGATAGTGCCAAGGAATTGGCCCAAAGGCTTATCAATCACGAGGTTCCTTCTCCTCCAACAACAACAACTACAACGGCTGCCTCCGCGCCAACCAAAGCGGCCGACAACAAGAGAAAGCGTTGGGACCGAAAGAAGGGCAAATCATCTCAACCCTCATCTAAAAACCAACAGACGGTGGCTGTCCATGCTGCCACAACCCCTGCTTCCCCTGTGCCAACAAAGCCATACGCAGGGAACCTACCCAAGTGCACCAAGTGCAATTTCCATCATAACGGCCCCTGCCGGGAAATGCATTGCACCAATTATGACCGAAAGGGCCATACCGTCCGGTTTTGTAGAGCACCACCCAAACCTATCACCCAAGTCCCTAGTACAGGAGTGAGCCAGGCCTGCTATGGGTGTGGCGAGACAGGGCACTTCAAAAGAAACTGCCCGAAAGCTGGGAATGCGGGAGGAGCAGGAAGACTACTCGCTATTGGCCACAATGAAGCCGTGGCGGACCCCACAGTAGTCACGGGTACGTTCCTCCTCGATAACACTTATGCATGTGTCTTATTTGATTGTGGGGCAGAGAGGAGTTTCGTAAACCAAAAATTTAAACACTTACTTAATCAAACACCGCAAGCACTAAAAGAAACCTTCGTCGTAGAAATGGCTAACGGAAAGACAGAGAATTCTCACGAGATTTACATAGGTAGTACCCTCACACTAGATAATCATTCATTTCAAATCGACCTCATACCCGTGGATATCAAGAGTTTCGACGTCATTGTATGCATGGACTGACTGAGTCTTTACCGTGCCGATATCCTGTGTTTCGAGAAAGCAGTCCGCCTAAACCTACCAAATAACGAAACCTTGTTGATCTACGGAGACAAACCCAATACGAGCCTTCGTATCGTCTCAAGGATTCAAGCCCAGAAGTACTTGCGTAAGGAATATCGCGCATTCCTTGCACACGTAGTCGATGTGAACCAGAAAACAAAAGACCTAAAAGACCTTCCCGTAGTACGTGACTTCCCCGATGTCTTTCCAGAAGAACTACCGGGTTTACCTCCCCAACATCAAGTCGAATTCAGAATCGACTTAATTCCAGGGGCTACCCCCGTAGCCAAATCGCCCTATCGTCTAGCACCTGCTGAGATGCAAGAACTGTCCGGTCAACTTAACGAACTGCTCAGCAAGGGCTTTATAAGACCAAGCTTCTCACCCTGGGGAGCACCGGTTTTATTCGTGAAGAAGAAAGACGGATCGTTCCGTATGTGCATCGATTACAGGGAACTCAACAAACTTACGATCAAAAATCGTTACCCTCTTCCGCGCATAGACGATTTGTTCGACCAACTGCAAGGGGCGAGCTACTTTTCTAAGATTGATCTAAGATCCGAGTATCACCAGTTACGAGTGCTTGAGGAGGATGTTCCAAAGACAGCCTTCCGAACTCGTTACGGACACTACGAGTTCGTAGTGATGCCATTCGGATTGACCAATGCCCCCGCAGTGTTCATGGACTTAATGAATAGGGTATGCCGTCCTTACTTGGATTAGTTCGTCATCGTCTTCATCGATGACATACTTATCTACTCTCGAAGTAAGGAGGAACATAGCGATCATCTGCGACAAGTCCTAGGAACCTTGCGATCAGAGAAGCTCTATGCGAAGTTCTCTAAATGCGAATTTTGGATCCGAAGGGTCGAATTCTTAGGACACGTGGTTAGCGAAGAAGGAATCCACGTGGACCCATCCAAAATTAAAGCTATTGAGAACTGGTCAGCACCAAAGACGCCTACCGAAATTCGTCAATTTCTAGGCCTAGCGGGCTACTACCGTAGGTTCATACAGAACTTCTCTCAAATTGCGAAACCCCTTACGACATTGACCTAGAAAGGCGTAGCCTTTGACTGGGAAGAGAAGCAGGAGAAAGCGTTCCAAACGCTGAAGCGAGCCTTATGCACCGCACCGATACTATCCCTCCCCGAAGGGATAGAAGACTTCGTAGTATACTACGATGCATCCAACCAGGGGCTCGGCTGTGTTCTGATGCAACGGGGTAAAGTCATCGCCTATGCCTCAAGTCAGCTGAAGACACACGAGGTCAACTACACCACACACGATCTCGAATTAGGAGCCGTTGTGTTTTCCCTGAAGATCTGGAGACACTACCTGTATGGTACGAAAATCACTATCTTTACAGACCACAAAAGCCTACAACATATATTCAACCAGAAGGAGCTCAATATGAGACAACGACGGTGGGTCGAGCTACTCAATGACTACGAATGCGAAATTCGTTATCATCAGGGTAAAGCCAACGTAGTAGCAGACGCCCTAAGTCGGAAAGAATATTATGGTCGAAGAGTCAAGTCATTAACCATGATTATCCATTCGCATCTATCCGCACAAATTAAGGAGGCTCAGTTCGAAGCCTTGAAACCTAAAATAGTGGCGGGAGAATCACTGCGAGGAATGGAGAAGAACTTGGAAGTCAGGAGTGGCCGAGCTTTATATCTCATGGACCAGATCTGGACACCGAGACACGGTGGCTTCAGAGACTTGGTCATGACCGAAGCACACAACACTCGTTATTCCGTCCACCCAGGTTCAGATAAGATGTATCTGGATCTTAAAAAGCTATGCTGGTGGCCTAACATGAAAGCAGAGATTGTTACCTTCGTGAGTAAATGCCTTACTTGCGCAAAGGTTAAGGTCGAATACCAGAAACCATCAGGTTTACTTCAGCAACCAGAGATACCTGAATGGAAGTGGGAGCGGATCACTATGGACTTCATAACCAAGCTACCCAAGACAACGGGTGGGCTTGATACCATTTGGGTCATCGTCGACAGATTGACCAAGTCCGCGCACTTCCTACCCATCAAAGAGACCGACAAGATGGAGAAGCTCACAAGAACATACATTCATGAGATATTACGACTGCATGGTGTCCCTATATCTATTATCTCCGATAGGGATAGTAGATTCACTTCGAGGTTCTGGCAGTCACTACAAAGCTCCTTAGGAACGAGGTTGGACATGAGTACAGCCTATCATCCACAGACCGACGGACAAAGTGAGAGAACTATCCAAACCTTGGAAGATATGTTGGGAGCCTGTGTGATCGACTTTGGGAAGGCATGGGATACTCATTTACCCTTGTCGAGTTTTCCTACAACAACAGTTATCACATGAGCATAAAGGCTGCTCCATTTGAAGCCCTCTATGGCTGGAAGTGCAGATCCCCTCTGTGCTGGGCTGAGGTGGGTGACACTCAGTTAGCTAAAGGACGAGTTCCTGACAGTACTCTCATGGGTCTGGAGATCATTCGGGAAACGACAGAGAAAATCGTTCAGATTCGGGAACGATTGAAAGCCTCTAGAGACCGACAGAAAAGCTATGCAGATAAACGAAGGAAACCTTTGGAATTCCAGGTGGGAGACCGAGTCCTTTTGAAAGTCTCACCCTGGAAGGGCTTGATTCGCTTCGGAAAGCGTGGAAAGCTAAATCCAAGATACATAGGGCCTTTCGAGATTCTCGCTAGAATCGGACCTGTAGCTTACAAACTCGACCTACCCCGCGAGCTCAGTAACGTACATTCTGCTTTCCACGTATCGAACTTGAAAAAGTGCCTATCCGACGAGACTCTTGTAATCCCACTCGACGAATCGAGATCAATGAGAGCCTCAACTTCCTGGAAGAACATGTAGAGATCATGGACCGTGAGGTCAAGCAGACGAAGCAAAGCCGCATCCCGATAGTGAAGGTTCGCTGGAACGCCAAGCGAGGACCGGAATTCACATGGGAGCGCGTGGATCAACTGAAATCAAAATATCCTCATCTATTCGCTTAGTTATTTGTAACTACCTTATTGCTTAAACTCTAATTTTGAGACGAAATTCCCTCTAACGGGGGGATGATGTGATAACCCGAAATTTCCATTTGTATAAACCCTACAGTCAAGCACTTCAATTAAAAGTCAAATTCATTTCTGCTAATTTTTAGCTCGGTTTAAAGTCCGTTTGGGTATTTTTAATATTAATTCTTCGAGAGAACAAATGAAAGGAAGTATTTTCTAGGATTATTGTGTAACAAATAAAACAATTAACATCTTAATGAGGTGTTCACGGCCAAACATGAGGGGTTTGGGCCGTGAACTCCCCTGAGATTACTCCTTTCCTTCCTCATTTCTCACTTCCAAGCTCAAGAACACCCACATTCTCTCTCAAGTATCATAAGATCTTCTTCCAAATCTTCCAAAAATGTAAGAGTTTCTTCTCTTGATTTGTTGATACAACACTTCATCTAGTAGTTATACATGATTTCATCCATGAAATATTCTCTTTTCATAGATCTTCAAATGTTCTTCATTTCACCAAGAACACCAAGAACACACACTAGTGTTTTTGGGCCTTAAACACTCCTACAAGCTTTCTATAAGTAAGTACACCCCTCTTAACTAGTTATGTGCTTAGATTACTTGTTAAACCATTGAAAAACACCAAGAATTCCCAAGAACACATGGGTTTACGGCCAAGGCAATCTCCTTGGGCCGTAAACACCATTAGGTGGTGCATATGTGCCACCATTACTTCCTAGGGCTTGGATATTGGACTAGAACCTTTCATGCATAAGCTAAGGACCTTAAACCACGAAATGATAGGATTTACCATGGGTTTACGGCCGTAAACCCACTAGGGCCGTAAACCCTAGGCCGTAAACTCCATAGGAGTTGGTCCTTGGGCCGTAAACTCTAAAGCAAGGCCTTACACCCATTTGATGCAACCCTATGACCTTTTAACACTTAAACCAAAGTGTTTTCCACATTTTAGGGTGTTTATACTTGCTTAATTAGTGTTATAATCACTAATTAGATACATATATATGTCTTTATATGTTAAATAGGATCATTGTGTGTGTCCAAGTCTTCACTTGACACCTAGCACCTTGTCCAACACTTTCATCCAAACCACTCACTACAGGTGAATTCATACCCCTTAATAAACCTTTTTAATGTTTTGAAATGCGTTTATGGGGGGGGGCGGGAATACAAGTTGAATCATATTAGTTATTATATCAATCACATGTGATTAATAACTAGCACACAATGGACTTACTATACTTTTAACTGTTTTATCAACAAAACTACTTCAAAATGATTATCAAACGCTTTTACATGTTAAACTCTTTATAAGACTTAGTCTTTTCCTACTAAATCTTTACTGTCAATTCTTTTTAACTTATATATTGTCAAAACCATGACAAATGCACATATAGTTATATAAGTAAGGTTTGAAGGACTTAGGACTGATAATACACTCTAATTCATGTTCCTTGTTTGGTTGTGGACTTGGAGTACCCTATTGTTTGTCCAAGTGTCGTTTGATCCTTAGTTATATATTATGTATTTATGTATAAGACATAATAGCTTTTATCATAGTTCAATACATTCAGTTATACAAACAATTCTACTAATAAACTATAATAGGTATAGTTTAGGAAGATACTACTCAGTAATTCTAGTACTATGAAACATACAAAGAGTCAGTTCATACATGAGTCAGAACATACTATTAGGAGGAATGAACAAGAACATATACAAATATAAATGCATTAGAAGAGAACATATACATATACATTTACAAGTAAACAGAAGGAACATACACAATCATAACAATTAAATTATGAGATTTACTTCTACATGACGCGGATTTCACCGTTGTCATGTTGGTGACCAGAGTCTCCTGGAGGGAGAGCGGGCATTGTGTGTATAGATCTATACGGGACATACTATCCCGCACCCTGACTGTTAGCAACAGTCCTAGGCCGACCAAGCCGATGGGGTGACAAATGTCACATTTAATTTCGACGTCTTTCATCGTCGTGTTTCTGCAGCCGTCAATCAGTATGGTTACTAATCTCACCCTACCTTATAATTCATTGGCTTTAAGGTAAGTAGTACCTCGGTAGTTTTCACATATAAAACTACAGTTTTATAATATTTTCCCTAATACATTTACCCTGAAACGTTTTCTCATTAAATGATAAATGTACAAACTATATTTTGACAAAAATAGTTAGACTTGGGAAAAATACATACTCTTACAACAAACAAACCGAACTTTGGGTCTTGGTAGAAGACTACAGATTTATTAGAAAATATGGGATTTTCTAGGAAGATACGAACATTTTACAAACGGTTTTACAAACA
The DNA here is from genome assembly GCF_052849685.1 of Lactuca virosa. Taxonomy (NCBI): domain Eukaryota; kingdom Viridiplantae; phylum Streptophyta; class Magnoliopsida; order Asterales; family Asteraceae; genus Lactuca; species Lactuca virosa. Next base: position 260,856,145 of record NC_136434.1, read on the forward strand.
TTTGCACACAAATAATGACACTAAAATGCTTATGAATTCACCAGCATTAATGCTGATAAGCTCTTTCAAAATAAATTGTATTCTGAGGTCATCAGTAGACAGGTACCGAGGCCAGCTTTTGAGAAGATGGAGCACATACAAGACTCATCTTTTATTTTGATACATATTTTGGTGTCTTATAAACCACATAACACACTTGTATTAAATTATATCATTAATGCAATGGATGATGTTGTTTACTTGTTTACTATTATTCTATGTTGTGATACTGTACATGACATACTCCACCCCTGAACGTTTCCGCCGTTCCGGTTTTGGGGGTGTGACACATCCTGCAAGTGTGCTTGTGGGAACAACCATGTACAAGGCAAGGGCACGCCACCAGGGGCAGGAAGAAACAACTTCCCAGTGAAGAAAAAGACATGTTTTCACTGTGGAACACCTAGACACATTGCCCGAAACTGTCCAAATCGCGCATGCGTTCCCTACTATGAACAAGGGTGGAAGAACGCCCCAAGAGGGAGATTTTCGAAAAGAAACCCCTCAAGTTCACGTTCAGACAATGGTGATTGGAACGCGCAAAAGGCCAAGAATCAAAATCCCAAGGGCAAGAAGGGAATGTCGGCCAAGAAATCCAATCCAAGAGATGCTCCAGTGAAACCAAGATCAGTTAGCTCAAAATCATCTCGAAGACCGACTTTAAGTTCCAAATGAAGTGCCGAGGCAGCCATCCGCTCGAAAAAGAAATGGGTTAAACCCAACTACAGATGGGTACCAAAGGTTCAATCTCCCAAATCTTCAAATGATTTTAATATTTCTACATCTTTTGTTTGTCATAAACAGGACATGTCATGGGAGAGAGTACCTTACAAATATGACAAAGGTCAACCCAGTTTCAAAATGGACTGGGTTCCAAAGACCAACCGATCCCGCTCTGCGCTGGAGCAGTTATGGAGGCATATCATCAGACTTCGGTTTGTTGGTAGTGGCTGTTCCTGGCACATGATAGGAGGCATCTCTCAACTGTAGAACACTCAGAACATTGTTTGAGAGTATGTGTCCTTTGTAGGAAAGGAAGAAAGGAAGGGATCACTCATGGGGTTTGTGCTTAACGATGTGAAGAATTTTCGGATCTGTTCTGAGATTATGCGTGCTGTTATCATACCTTCTGGATGCAAATTCAATCAGTGACTTACAGTTTGAGTTTTCTTCTCGATACTCCTGAGTTTATCTTACATTGATTCATTTAAAAGACAATTTTCTTTAATTTCCTTATATGTTTTTCTTTAGTAGGTATTGTTTGGGAAGTGATATGAAGTATAGTGCTAAAGGGCAATTTATGATGCGTGTAATGCACTAAAGCCGAATTGTCTAGACTCTGTATTCAATGTGCTGGTAGGAACATAGGATTCAAAAGGACTAGACATTGATTGACCATGAAAGGACTACACAATATAGAATTAGATAGTTTCATTTGGACTGACCATACGACGCTTCGGTAGATTGAGCAGTGAGATAAACACGGGAACCCATGAGATACACTAAATTAATACGCATTTAGAACTGTGGCTTAACTCTTCCTTGATGTACGAACTTATGTCCTTAATTCTGGTTCTGATAGGGCGACTGGGGGTTCTGATAAAGTAGGTATGTAGGAAATTATTTTCTTGCTTTCTATCTGTCAGTCATATGTTGCTTCCTCTGCGTGATTGGAAGAGATCCAACCTGGATTGCAACATATGCAATTCTATGTCTATGCATTTCCATATCTATGAAATTCTTTCTATCTGTTAGCCATATGTTGTTCCCTCTGCGTGATCGGAAGATCTGAACTGGGACATAGCATATGCACTCTACTATCTCTCTAACCCTTATCTATGTTAGTCATATGTTGTTCCCTCTGTGTGATTAGAAGACATCCGACCTGGGATACAACATATGCACTTCTATATCTGAATTCTTTCTTAATGATTGAATACTCACCTAAAGTAAGGAGTTCTTTGGAAGTTCTTGATTACCGGGGTATATCGGGAAGTGGGAAACATGTTCTAGTACATTTAAAATTGAACCATTTAATAGGTTGTCCGTAGATCTTGCTGCTTAATTTAAGTGGACAACAATATCCTTGGTCGTCGTCAGCTAAATGTCCATTTAGGAATATATATCACAATGACTTGTCACTTCTAATTTGTCCAAATTGTCAACATCCTTTGTGTTTAAGTGGAGCACAATACCGGTGATTGACCAGATCTAGACATGCAGGCGTGTACTGATAAACGATATTGGATTGCTTGACAACTTTGATCCCAAATATTTTTGTTTTTGTTAAATTTTTTTCATAGTTTTCCTCTATACACAAATTTAGGGGGAGAATTAAAAAAACTCAAAAATCAAACAAAAATCAAAAAATTAAAAATCCAAAAATAGTTTTATTTCCGTTTTATTTCTCGTTCCGAAAAATCAAAAATGTGACAAGGCTTCATACGTGATCATCGAAGAATTCTCATTCGAAGGAGCAAGAAATGAAGATTATTCTTTCAACATTCAATCCTTCAACCCCAGAAGTAAGGTGAAGCTGCACTTGAAGGTTATGTGACAAATTTCATTGAAGCCTCCTCAATCAATTTGCTGCTATCTTGTACCTGCTGAAGTGATCCATAAGATTAGTTCTCTCTGATATTCTCTCTGACTATTCTCAAGCTGAAAGCACTATCTTTCAAGAATCAGTACATCAAGCCTTCTCACGCAATGTGCGTTTAATGTCAAATTCTAAAGAAAAGCCCAACTGCTCAAGTTGAAGTCATTCATTGAAGATTCATCAAGTTCATCTTGAAGCTGTGAAGAAATCGAAGATAAACGCTGAAGCCAAGCTCCAATGAAGATTAACAAGAAAGGCCAGCTACTTTTTTAGGGGGAGCTTGTTGGGTCACTTAGAAAAGAAAGCTATAAACCAAGGGGGGAGATTGTTGGGTCTAAAATTTGGTTTATACTTTGCTTTTCTAGGAAATTGTAATTTTCTGTCTAGGACTGAAAATTGTTCATGGCTCAGGTGGTGTTTACGGCCGTGAACTGGTTCACGGCCGTGAACCTGTTCACGGCCGTGAACCTGTTCACGGCCCATGTCCATCATATAAATAGATGTGTAAGGTGAGGAGTGTATAAATTAGTGTATGGTAGAGAGAGAAAGTTAGAGAGAAGAGAGGAGCTTAAGTGTGTGTAAGTTGTGTGTGAATCTTGTATTTGGATCTTCATTCTAATCAAATCATACAAAATTCATCATCTTCTTCTTCTCCTTCTTCTTCATTTGATCTGGCATCATCCGTTTGATTGGGATTCCGCACCATCAAACGGATCGGATTGATACACAAGCAGATTTGGGACTTACAATACTAAACATCAATCAACCGTATATAGTAATCTCATGGCCTATCTTCCAAAACCAGTCATTTAGCTGAAAACCAGCCCTAGACAAAATTTAATCCTTACATTGTGATCCATCTATAATTACGTTGTGACTGTGATCATTCTCCAACTTGTGACTCTCATGTTGTGGTCTTACATCTGCCACGTTGTGACCATACCCTCCTCACGTCGTGATCTACATTCCTCACGTCGTGATCTACAATCCTCACATCATGATCTACATAATTCAATTATAACAGTGTACTTAATGCTCACGTTGTGATAACACTGTGCTCACGTCGTGAGATCAAACTATGTTGCTATTCTTCATTTCGAATATATCACACATCATAATCGCTGCACCAGATACTTCAAATTGTCACGCCTTACATCCCGCTGTAGGCCTCGCAACCGTACATCGCAACGTACCATGTACACCGTGTCGTCCGCTGCAATACCGCTCATCTTCTCGTACACGATATCATCCAATGTCCAGCCTCCCAATGGCGATCGATTTTAATTGATAGAGAAAAAGGTCCCGACAATTACAAATCAATATTTTGCAAAATTTCTAACTATTCAAACAATTTTATTACTAATTTCTCACCATATAATTTAATTTAAATCGCATCACGAATCGCAACACCCACTATGTCGTGAATAGAACATATACCATATTGTGTACCGAAATTCTTCCCGTAATATGCGTATATATATCATATATATAATTGTTCCAAGTTATTTCTACAAGGCATAATCAAATAACATTTTCCATCTTACGGTTTCAATTTAGGTATTTACACTAAGCACCTAATTCACTTAAACCACAACCCTGATACCATCTTGTAACGCCCAGATTTCTCACCCCAGGTATACCCCAAAATTTGTCCCATAACTATAAAAATTTTACAAAACATTTTGGTACACACTAGCACACTGGATCACAAGAAGCTGTCACTAGGATCGTGCTGGCAGCAAGCACAGTATCGATCCGGACACTACAATCTTTAACCTGCAAATTTTTTTCAAACAAACAGCGTAAGCCTCACGGCTTAGTGAATAACAACTACAATAACATAAATGCATAATCCAAATAAAAAATAATCCATCAGGCAGATATATTCACAATATCTCCTAAGAGATTTAACATAAACCTTTTTGGATAATAATCCCATTATGCTTAGTAAAGCACTAAGCCCAAACCTGTAAAATGATACTATCTCCAATCCGAGATACATATATCCCAATATATATCAATATTTCATTATAACCAATTTAATTAATCAAGTACCATATCTCCAATCCGAGATAACATATTCAAATAATTATACCATCCTAAGGTAACATATAATGTCATAATAATCACCAATACATATATGCCAAAATATGCAGGTACCAACAACAACGGATGGTAGAGTAGTGTTACTCACCTGATCACTTGGTTGACACACTACTTTGGTCCTTGACGTATACAGCTTTCCCGTCCGTCACAAGCCGGTACGTTCACGGTCTCATAACTCGGCCTGTATCACACGTATATCGGTATTGTTGGGTTTTTGTGTACTCTAACACTCCTATGGTGGACATACAACACTAATGCCTTGGATCTAAGTTTTCTCTAATTATACATGCAACAAAAAATTTCCAAAGCATGAAGCCTATAACTAGCATACAATTGATATTTGAACCATAAAAAACTAGTTAGAAGACTACCTTTTTATGTAGCTAGTAGAACTTTGGCCTTAAGAGGTTAGCACCCCAAGTGTTGTGCCTCAAACAAGTCACAAACACCATGAAAAAGTGGAGAGTAATGAGAGAGGTTATGGAGCACACAAAATCGTCCATATCTTAGAGTAATCCACCTTTGGTCCGATTTTTGGCTTTAGTGGGTTACATATATAGCGTAGAATTACAAGAGTTATATGTAACCCTAATTCTTACACTTAGGCTTATGATCCATAACTTATTTGGACTAATAATTTATGGACTTTCACATAAGCTTAGCCCATTACAAATTAATCATGGATCATTAGCCCAAACCATATGTCTCACTAATTTATATAATCAATCCCCGTTAATTTAATTAGTCTCTTTTGATCACTAAATTAATTCCAAATTAATTCTTGATCAATACTAATTAAATGATATGATTTCTCAATTAATGTATTATACTTATAATATATTAGTAAATCACAAATAACCTCTTACTCAAACATCCATCCTATCAAATTGTTCTGATGAAGGCAACCCGAAATGGACCATGCTACTATCGGGTCAAGTACATAGCAATTATAGTTATGGGCTTAGACACCTAATCCGACAGTCTCCCGCTTGGATAAGTCTAATAACTATTATTGCAAGTATGACTCCAAAATCCAATTAGCAATCGTAGCTCTCAAAAAGCCGATGTCGAACTCTGAACAAATCAATGACGCGTCCATTAGATAAGGGATCATATATTCCTCCATTCTAGATATCGTATGGAAATGAGACATGGTTTATAATCATTCTCTCTGTCCATGTGTTGTTTCCCGATTTCCGATTTATGACGACCGACTAATTGAACAAATCAAATCAGTCCAGGCTTGGCCAAGCGCTTTGGGTTTCATCATTAAATCATTGAGGGGCCCACATATATCACTTTTATCCCCTTAGGATAAAAGAAACAAATATGTGACAACCCGAAATTTTCTTTCCTGTACAGTCCAGAACTTTAATTAAAAGTTAAATACTTTTCTGCTAATTTTAGCCAGTTTAAAGTCCGTTTGAGTAGTTTTATTTATTATTCATAAAACGAACGAAGGAAAGGAAGTACCGTCTCGGGTCTTGAAGTAGCAAACCCACCCAATGCACCCTAATAAAGAGTTCACGGCCAAAATTTTAGAGTTTGGGCCAAAAACTCTTGTGTGGCCGTGAACTCATGCCTTAGGCATGAGTTTACTCCCCAAACTCCTCATTTCTCACTTCCACCCTCAAGTTTACTCCCCGTTCTCTCTCAACTATCATCCCGTTCTTCGCCCGATCTTCCAAAAACGTAAGTATTTCTCGACTTGATTTGTTGTTATACCCTATCACCTTGTGTTTATACATCATTTCATCCATTCATTGTTGATTTTCACCTAGATCTTCAAAACACCAAGAACACACATCAGTGTTCTTGAGCCTTAATCACCCTTTCAAGCTTCTACACTGTAAGTACTCTTGTCTTAGCTTTTTGTATGCTTGAATTAACTACTTTACACTTAGAAATCATCAAGAAATCGTAATCAAAAGGGAGTTTATGGCCAAGGAACCTTCTTCGGCCGTAAACTCTATTTTAGGGTCCAAATGAGCCCTAATCACTTCTCAAGCCTTAGGATCAAGTCTAGAACACTTCTATCATGAACTAAGGACCTTAATCATTGATTTGGTACATAATACCATGAGTTTACGGCTGTAAACTCATGGGGATATGGTCCTTGGGCCGTAAACTCATGTTAAGGTCAATTCTTGGACCTTAAACTCACCTAGCCTCTTGTTTAGCCTTGGAACACTTAACCACTTAAGACATCATAGCTTTAAGCCTCAAATGGAGACCATTGGAGAGTTTACGGCCAGGAGTAAACTCCCCTAGGCCGTAAACTCCATCAAGTATGGTCCATAGACCATAAACTCAATAGCAATGCCTTGCACTCCTTTGTTGCAACCCAATAGCCTCCTAACACTTTGACTAAAGTGTTTCCACGCCTTAGAATGTTATACTTGCCTAATTAGTGTTATAATCACTAATTGTTTATATACATATGTCTTTATATGTTATTAGGATCATTGTGTGTGTCTTAGTCTTCACTTGACACCAAGCACTTGTCCGACACTTCCATCCGATCCACTCGCTACAGGTCAGTTCATACCCCTTAATTAACCTTTTAAATATTTTTAAATGCTTTTATGGGGGGGGGGGGGATACAAGTTGAATCATAATAGTTATTATATCAATCACATGTGATTAATAACTAGTACACAAATGGATTTTTCTACGCTTTTAGTTGTTTACCAAACATCTTAATACTTCAAATGATTTTCCAAAACGTTTTTACTTGTTTAAATCTCTTTATCAAACTGTCTTACACACTGTATGTTTCCTTTCAGAATCTGTTACAGTTGTGTTTCAAACAAAGGTTTTCTTACGCTTAAACTGTCTTGTCAAACTATTTTCAAATTGTTTTATAAACTGACATCAAGTCATCTTTTCTTAGTTATTAAACTTTTCAAAGGTTTTACAAAACTTCTTTTATACTTTTATATTGTCAAAAGCATGCCTATATATGTATAGTTATATAAGTAATGTTTAAAGGACTTAGGAAGATTAGCTCGCCTTATTTCCCTTTCCTTGTTTGGATGTGGCTTTAGGGTATCGGTTATCCGTCCGAAGGTCGTCTAAATATTAGTTATATATCATGTATACATATATAGTCATAAAAGTTCTATCGGTCAATTCAGTACCTTTGGGTAGAAAAGGTATACTTTCGATAATACACGTACATTACTAGTAAATATAATAGGTATAGTTAGGAGATATTACTTGTCATTCCTAGTACATGGAATCATACAAGAGTCAGTTCATTCATGAGTCTATACGATTACATAGATATGATTACATAGATACTTTTACATGGATACATTTACATGGATACTCTTACATGGATACTTTATTAAAAGCATGCCTATATATGTATAGTTATATAAGTAATGTTTAAAGGACTTAGGAAGGTTAGCTCGCCTTATTTCCTTTTCCTTGGTTGGATGTGGCTTTAGGGTATCGGTTATCCGTCCGAAGGTCATCTAAATATTAGTTATATATCATGTATACATATATAGTCATAAAAGTTCTATCGGTCAGTTCAGTACCTTTGGGTAGCAAAGGTATACGTTCATATATTTCTAGTAAGCTATTATAGGTACAGTTTTGGATATATATATATATATATATATATATATATATATATATATATATATATATATATATGATTACGTAAAATAAATGTGGATTTCGACCTAGCGATTCGTTGCGGAAGTCACCTTTAGGTTCCAAAATCTCTTCTAAGGAGGAATTTTAGTGTGGGGACCATCAATCACATTATTACTTACTTTCAGCGGGTCTCGTGAGAAGACTACTTACTTACAGCGAGTCTCGTGAGAAGACTACTTACTTGCTTACTTACTTACAGCGGGTCTCGTGAGAAGACTACTTACTTGCTTACTTACTTACAGCGGGTCTCGTGAGAAGACTACTTACTTGCTTACTTACTTACTTTCAGTGAGGCTCGTTAGAAGACTAATTTCAAAACAGTTTTACTTAGGTAGAGGTTCATACTTTCAAAACATTCGGGTCTTGGTAGAAGACTACCTTTTATACTAGTAGGAAATATGGGATTTTCTAGGGTTTTCACACTTATACCAAATGTTTCATTAAACATTCGCCAGTCTTTCATAATAGTTTTTCAAAGTAATGACATTAAAATACTTATGAATTCACCAGCTTTATTGCTGATACTCGCTTTCAAAATAACTTGTATTCTCAGGTCACAAATAGACAGGTACCGATGCAAGGTTTAGAGAAGACGGAGCAGTCAAGACTCGTCTTTTATTTTGAGTATTCATTATGTTGTTTTATACTATGAAAGAACACACTTGTAATTAAAATTATACTATTAATGCAATGGATGATGTTGTTGCTTGTTTACTACTTTACATTGTTGTGATACATTACATGACGTCCTCCACCCCAGAACGTTTCCGCTGTTCTTAGGTTTTGGGGTGTGACATATTGGTATCAGAGCTTTGTTTATAGTGAATTGAGTATATCAACCCATAAAAGATATACTAACTATAAATACATTGGGATTAAAATACTCTGACCAAGAGTTTATACTTTTAAATAATAAAATATTTAACTAAGTATACATGCCTGCATTCATACTAAAATCAGTGTCACAATGACAAGAACAAAAGTATTACGATTGTTGAATATCACAAGTAAGCTCGGGGATGTATGGTCAGTCCTGGGAGTTGCATAGCCTGATCAACTATGCTGGTCCGAGGAGTGATCAGCACATGCCCCAGAATGGTTGTGATGTGTCAACAAGTCTAAAAACTTACCAACACTACCACAATGAAATACCATAGGGGTATTTGGTGTTATTATAATTACTTCTTTGAGAATTAAAGATCTTTATTTAGTATGCCAATAGTTGCTTAGTGGATACACTAAAATTATATGTATCTAGGATGTCATAGACTTAGAATCTGTGAATCTTTGCTTTATGTCCTGTCCTTGTTTGGTTGGGGGCTTGGAGTTAGGGTCGCTTATTCGAAGGTCTATCCTGTCCTGAATACATATAACTAGTATGCACTAAACAAGTATTGAAGTAACTGATAAAGATCATCTTATAATTATCTAATTAGTACGTCTATTTAGTTATTTCTTATATCACTTTTTCTCGCGTACATATCATGGCTGGATTCTATCCCCACGGCAACTCGTACTACCCTAACCACGACAATGCAGGATGGCTCGGAGAGGAGCCGGAGAATGATCACCCAATCCATATGGATGATCACCAAGCTGAAGGCTTTGCAGATGGTTCTGACTCCGAACCTGAGGTGGACATCAGATTGCTTTCGTCGGGAATAGGACAGAGAACAGAGGATACCACTCGCGAGTCATGCGAAGTGGCAGAAAATCTTGCGCGTCACGTTAATAATTAAGAGCCCAATACGACCTAGTGAGTTGGTGAATACACTACTCACCTTCTGTGGTAGGCTTAAAGTCTTTATAATTGCATCTTGAATATCAATGATTTTGACAGTTGGATTGGTTCCCTACAATCCTTGTCCAAATACTTTCATTCTTCTATCATTAGAACCCAATACCATTCATATTATCTCTTGTTGTTGAACTATGGCGATTTAGTTCATAGGACACATTCATTTTCTGTACTATTGGATTCTTACAATTTTCCAATTATTTTCAACTTATAGTTGAAAGATGCCTCCGAGAAGAAATCCAAGACGTAACAATGGTACTGAAGCACCGATACCACCACCGGCTCCACCACCTCCTCAGTTCGATGCTGCTATGTTCCAAGCAGCAGTCACGGCGGCTGTAGCGGCTGCCATGACATATATCAATACTTCTGGCGCTACTGGTGGAATTGGGGTATTTCCTTCGAACCATGGCGAGAGTCAAGGGCACCCACGAGAGTGCACCTATAAAGATTTTACGAACGCCAAACCCCTAAATTTTAATGGAACTGGAGGGATTATGATATTAAGACAATGGATAGAAAAGACAGAAGCAGTCTTTGAGATCTGCGCGTGCCTAGAGAACAACAAGGTCAAGTTTGCTACTTGCACCTTTTCAGAAAGAGCTTTAACATGGTGGAATGGCCACGTTAAGGCACTGACTTTAATAGTGGCAAATTCGATAAGTTGGGAGAACTTAAAAATCATGCTGATGAGAGAGTACTGCCCACGAGGAGAAATTCAAAAACTCGAGCAGGAACTTTGGAATCTTAGAATGGGTGGTACTAATATATCAGCCTATACGAGTAGATTCTGTGATCTAGCAATTCTGTGCCCGGATATGGTTGCTCCTGAGAGAAAGAAAATGGAGAGGTATATTTGCGGACTGTCTCCCCAAATTCAGCCAAGTGTGTTAGCATCAAGGCCTGATACTTTCGATAGTGCCAAAGAGCTAGCACAATCTATTATTGACCACGGAAACTATCAGAACTCAATAATTGTTGTACAAGATCAACAAAAAGGAAACAACAACAGGAAGCAAGGTTGGAACAAGAGGAAAGATGAGTCCTCACAAGAGTCCTCAAAGAAACAACAGCTAGTTACAGTCAATGCTGCTACAGTACCTACATTACTAACCCATTACCAGCAAAGCCTTATGCTGGTAATATCCCAAAGTGCAACAAATGCAACTATCACCATAATGGACCTTGTCAGGAAATGCAGTGCTTAAACTGCAACAAAAAGGGACAGACCATCCGTTACTGCAAGAATCCAGCAAGACCGATCAACCAAGTACCCAATGCTGGTGTGAGCCAGGCTTGCTTTGGTTGTGGCAAGGTGGGTCACTACAAAAGAAACTGCCCGGAGACAGTGAAAGCTGGCACAGACGGAAGGATGCTAATGATCACCGCCGCAGGGGAGACTACTCCGGACCCACGTTAAAAATCTATTACGTTCAATAGCGTTTATGTTAGACTCCCAAACTTTTAAAAACTAGTGCAACTAGAGTCTTGTATTTTGCGAGATCCCATCAGTGTTAGGGACTCTCGTGCTGCCTGTAATGGCTTTTTGTAGTATACTTTGTTCGCTGCTGTAATAGCATAGCTGAAACTAAAGTATTGAAAACTCTTTCTTAGATTGCACCATATTGTTTTGTAACACCTTTTTAATCCAGTCTAACGCCTGTAATTTCGAGTAGTTCGACGTCGTCATTGGACTTCAGTCGCTTTGATCCTCACAATGCCAGTTTCAAGCGAAAATCCTTTTCTTGTAATCGACACTCTAGCGTAGCCGTCGTCCCAGAACCCCGAAGTACTCATGCGAAGAGTACTTTGTCCTCCAAAGCCTTATCGTCAGATATCCGCAGACCGTCACGAAATACCGCTCATCCAGCAGACCAAGTTCGAGCACAGAGATTAAGGACGAATACAGCCCACCTATTACTATTCAGTGTATACGTGAGGGTGGTATATGATTATGATTACTCAGATATAGTATGTGTGTTTCCGCCCTATCTCCTGTTCCCTGTTTGGTTGTGGACCTGGGGCAGAGTCGTACATCCGACCGTCTTACTAACCCTAATTATATACGACTTGTATACACGAGGTAATGATAGATGGACCAAGTACGAATCCTATCATGAACGGAAGGGCAAAGTTGCCAAGTCTACGAGTGGGTATTCTGCCAATCAGAAGAGCGCAACCCCAGTAGTAATGCTAAGAAAACTAATTTCGGGACGAAATTCCAACTAACGGGGGGATGATGTGACAACCCGAAATTTTCTTTCCTGTACAGTCCAGAACTTCAATTAAAAGTTAAATACTTTTATGCTAATTTTAGCCAGTTTAAAGTCCGTTTGAGTAGTTTTATTTATTATTCATAAAACAAACGAAGGAAAGGAAGTACCGTCCCGGGTCTTGAAGTAGCAAACCCACCCAATGCACCCTAATAAAGAGTTCACGGCCAAACTTTTAGAGTTTGGGCCGTAAACTCTTGTGTGGCCGTAAACTCTTAGTCTTCACTTGACACCAAGCACTTGTCCGACACTTCCATCCGATCCACTCGCTACAGGTGAGTTCAGACCCCTTAATTAAACTTTTAAATATTTTTAAATGCTTTTATGGGGGGGGGGGATACAAGTTGAATCATACTAGTTATTATATCAATCACATGTGATTAATAACTAGTACACAAATGGATTTTTCTACGCTTTTAGTTGTTTACCAAACAACTTAATACTTCAAATGATTTTCCAAAACGTTTTTACTTGTTTAAATCTCTTTATCAAACTGTCTTACACACTGTATGTTTCCTTTCAGAATCTGTTACAGTTGTGTTTCAAACAAAGGTTTTCTTACACTTAAACTGTCTTGTCAAACTGTTTTCAAATTGTTTTATAAACTGACATCAAGTCATCTTTTCTTAGTTATTAAACTTTTCAAAGGTTTTACAAAACTTCTTTTATACTTTTATATTGTCAAAAGCATGCCTATGTATGTATAGTTATATAAGTAATGTTTAAAGGACTTAGGAAGGTTAGCTCGCCTTATTTCCTTTTCCTTGTTTCGATGTGGCTTTAGGGTATCGGTTATCCGTCCGAAGGTCGTCTAAATATTAGTTATATATCATGTATACATATATAGTCATAAAAGTTCTATCGGTCAATTCAGTACCTTTGGGTAGCAAAGGTATACTTTCGGTAATACACGTACATTACTAGTAACTATAATAGGTATAGTTAGGAGATATTACTTGCCATTCCTAGTACATGGAATCACACAAGAGTCAGTTCATTCATGAGTATATACGATTACATAAATACTTTTTCATGGATACTTTTACATGGATACTCTTACATGGATACTTTTACATGGATACTTTGTTAAAAGCATGCCTATATATATATGTATAGTTATATAAGTAATGTTTAAAGGACTTAGGAAGGTTAACTCGCCTTATTTCCTTTTCCTTGTTCGGATGTGGCTTTAGGGTATCGGTTATCCGTCCAAAGGTCGTCTAAATATTAGTTATATATCATGTTTACATATATAGTCATAAAAGTTCTATCGGTCAGTTCAGTACCTTTGGGTAGCAAAGGTATGCGTTCATATATTTCTAGTAAGCTATTATAGGTATAGTTTTGGATATATATATGATTACGTAAAATAAATGTGGATTTCGACCTAGCGATTCGTTGCGGAAGTCACCTTTAGGTTCCAAAATCTCTTTTAAGGAGGACTTTTAGTATGGGGACCATCAATCACATTATTACTTACTTTCAGCGGGTCTCGTGAGAAGACTACTTACTTACAGCGAGTCTCGTGAGAAGACTACTTACTTGCTTACTTACTTGCAGCGGGTCTCGTGAGAAGACTACTTACTTGCTTACTTACTTACAGCGGGTCTCATGAGAAGACTACTTACTTGCTTACTTACTTACTTTCAGTGAGTCTCGTTAGAAGACTACTTTCAAAACAGTTTTACTTAGGTAGAGGTTCATACTTTCAAAACATTCGGGTCTTGGTAGAAGACTACCTTTTATACTAGTAGGAAATATGGGATTTTCTAGGGTTTTCACACTTATACCAAATGTTTCATTAAACATTCGCCAGTCTTTCATAATAGCTTTTCAAAGTAATGACATTAAAATATTTATGAATTCACCAGCTTTATTGCTGATACTCGCTTTCAAAATAACTTGTATTCTCAGGTCATAAATAGACAGGTACCGATGCAAGGTTTAGAGAAGACGAAGCAGTCAATACGCATCTTTTATTTTGATTATTCATTATGTTGTTTCATACTATGAAAGAACACACTTGTAATTAAAATTATACTATTAATGCAATGGATGATGTTGTTGCTTGTTTACTACTTTACATTGTTGTGATACATTACATGACGTCCTCCACCCCAGAACGTTTCCTCCGTTCTTAGGTTTTGGGGTGTGACAAGATAAACTTCGACTCATATGCTTGCTCCATTTACTCATCAAATCACACACAATGATACGTTTTGTAACACCAAGTTACTGGTGCATTTAGACATCATCAATGTGTAACCGACTTGTAAACTACAACTATATGTCTCCGTTTGAAGAATATAAGATATTATCGTCTCACAATCACCCGTGATAAAATCCATGAAGTGATTAAATGAGCGTGGGTTTAGTCCAATACTCATATCGTATTTCAAGAGCACCCGTGAATGTTGTAGCAACCTTTTGTTATGTCTAACACCTTTGACTATCTTACAAAACCCACTCATGACAGTCTACTTTCATAACCTACTTCCAAAATATGATTGACTGTGGATAGTTTGATTAATCTTATTATTCGAGAAGTCAAAACATGCAAAGTGAAACACAAGAATAGTCGAATCCAGTATGGTCTCAAAACTTTTGAATATAAATAAAACACCTTTTATTTAATCACCATATTGATTACACATTAATCATTGTATAATTTTTCGATTAATCAACTTAATACTTGAATTAAAACAATAGTTATCCCATGCTCCAAGCATGCACACTATATTTATCTATGGTCCCTACTTTGTGAAATAGATCAATTGAAAGCATTTCAATGATGCTCATTTCACAATTCCAAATATTTATCACAAGTGTTAGATTCTAAACTATCATGCAATGATTCCTTTTGTAATGTCGAGGCACCAAATTCACAGAGACTTTGCCAATGATATTACAAAACTTTCCACTGGAGATTGATGACAAAACAACTCCAAGGAAGCGAAGTGTCAAATTCAAAGTACATTCCTCTGAACATCCTTCTTGCATAAAGGTTTCTAACCTGCACATAGATTCTTAATACCCAACTCCCATTATGAAAACATTTCCATATTTGCCATATGACAATCCATTATTAATAGAATTCTGTCTGTTCACAATAATGTCAATATGGTCCATCCGTTACTATACTTCCAACTGCCCTTAAGCAACCAATCCTTAGCGAACCTTAGATTGTCCTTGACAGTCGTTTAACCACTTTAGTCATATCCGGTTCTAGTCCTTTTTCCCTCTTAATGCCCTTGGCATTTGGAAAATTAGAATATGTGAATATTATAACATATGCAATTGATCCTATATCAGAAACATTTAAGACACAATTCATAATGTCTTAGATAAAGACATGATACTTGACCAGTCTTTTGCTATAATATTTCCATAAATAGAATTTCCAATGTTGAAATATTTCAACATGGTATTAATATATATCCTTGACTAAGTTTGATTAATACTTCAATCTAAACTTTGAGATTCGAAATAAAGTATAAGTATCCTCTCCCTTACTATAGCGAAACAACTTTTCAACCTTTGCAACTTTGCAACTTTGCAAATTAGAACTTTGTTTCCTATAAATAGCATTGCTAACTCGCAACACTTACCATAATAATTATGCTCCCACTAGCATAATTATTTTTATCTTACTAGCATAACACTTTTGCTACCACTAGCTTTGACATGTACCCAAAAATCAGCTGGACTTCTAGAAAACAATACTTATTGACTTTCTTTCCAAAGTTCAGATCTCTGATACGAGATGCTTCGATAAGCCTTTATATAAGCTCATACACCTTTTATTAGAAAGCTCATATGTGTGTCTAAACTATTTCAGAACCTACAGCAATAAGTTCTGAATGTTCGGATTATTTGCCATTTCTCACAATTCGAACTATGAAGAGGGATGTCGTAATCATAATCGAATTTGAGAATGCAATTACCACAAATGCTATCTCCTTAAAATCTTCTTAGTGAAAGCGTTTCCTCACAATCATTTTCATGAAGTGTAGAGAAACCTTGTGTCACTTAGATTTCGTGGTGTATGTGTTCCTATCCATGTTAATCTGTCATTATCATAAGACAAGGTCTATGACAAATTCAAACTCATATGGACTGAACTTGTTCAATCTTAATTTCTTGCCACTTGGCAGCACAAGGGCCTACCATGTCTTCCAAGTTGTTGAGCAGATCACCCTTGCTGATCAATGAACTTTCACTGATCAAGGTGCTTTGACTTATGCAAACAATTGAGAACTCATAGAACTCACATGCATAGTCAACTTTTAACTGGAATGGGCACAGAAACAAGAACATGTCAACACAATAGGTTACAAACCTCAAGTTGTGAGCTAGTGATACACAATAGGTTTATTCTTGATTAGTCTTTGAATCTTATCAAGATCTTTAAGACTCCTGCTGACTTCTTGACATATAAGTTTCTCTTGTCAGGATACATTCCTTGACAAACAAATACTCAAGAGTTAGTGCGGATTCTTATCAAGAATGGCACTTCATATAATTGGTCTTAGTTGGTCTTTGTCTTATCGATGACATCACAACTACCAATTAGAAATGTGTTATAAACCTACTTAAGATATGTCACTCAAGGAACAATCTTGGAGTATGACTCTAAGACTTGAATTTGGAAAGAAGTATGACTTATCCTTTTGATCCAACCATTTCAACAATTCCCGGTACCTCTTCTTAGCCATACAAATGCGCTAAAGTGTCCTTAGAGGATCAATTGTGATATGGTTTCATAATCATTAAGATGATCATAAAACATGATACTAAAGTAATATCCTTTCATTTCATATTAGAGAAACTTTTATCTTCTGCCTAATTTGATTCTTCTTATTCATTTTGCTATACATTGAAGCTTTTCGATGATTCAGAATTATACTTAATCTTGTAAGCATAATCATATTCACTAATCTTTTAGTAAATCATGACGAATAGTCTAATCGTTCTTTGTGATGGACCTGGACTAGTACACAACAATTTGTACTAGATCCTCTAGTCCTTCACTTGACTAACATATACATGTGAACAAGGAATTAGTCTTAATTTCCCAAAGACAAAAGTTCTCATTCATCATACAGTACAAGTTGCATGATTCCAAGTTTCTGTCCAATCGAAACTCGTGTGAAAAAATCTTTCCTTATTTGGCAAAGTTTGACACTACCACAAACGGAAGAATCAATTCCATTTGATAAGAAACATACAAACATCAATTTTCACAAATGCCATTGTAAGGAAATTTAAAAATAAGATAAAATCAAAATTTTCTTTATTCATAACATTTATGGAAAAACTTGTCCTTACAATGCAAATATATATAAAAACTATGTTACTAAATATTTCTAAGCAAACTATTATAACTCTTAAGTAGCAGCTCAAAAATCCGATCATTGAACCATGCGATTGAAATCCATCTCTTTCGCGATCAAACTCAACTTACTCTTCTGTTGAGAGAAAAACTTTGAGACACGCTTGAACAAACGTTAGAACAAGTGTAATTGCGGAATAGTTTATCTTGAAGAATCTAAAAGCTCAACAATAATATTAATAAGTTAGAGTTAGAAGGTTAGAAAGTTAGATGCGGAAATGTAAGGAAACATAAATGACAGCAGGTGATATATCAAGTATACATACAAGCTGATTCATGACATGGAATGCATTCATACCAAGTTAGTAAGTGAGATCAAACTTAGTGATTAAGTCACAAGTGACTTGCTCCGAAGAAAAGTAGTAATCAGTTACGTTCTAGAGAATTTTGAGAGTAAGGAGAGATGGGTAGTTAAAGAGATAGGAAATGATAGCAGCAAAGGTTGTATTGAATAAGTGAGAATGAGCTCTATTTATAGAGTCTCAAGAGTTACACTAGATCACGTCTCTAAGAGTAGCCATGCAAGGCATACTAGACAATAGTGAGTATTACAATAAAAGTAGACAAAGTAAAGTAATCTAGTAACTAAGTGTGACTGCGGTTGATGATGACTGCGGTTAAGGCTGCTGATGAAACCTTGACTGCGGATCCTTGTGGGCTGCGGTAGCTGAAGTTCAAGAGGGTCACTTTTCCTGATTCAACAATTTCCCCCTAAGTGACCTCTTTAACTTTTCTTCAGTTGTCAAGTTTTAGAAACTTGATCAGTATCCACCAAAATATCCTGATGTTTTCCAAGCAGGTGATCCTTCTCAAAATCTCGAACTTGACTTCGGCAGTTGTGTGTTTTGACTTTTCATTGAGTTTTCGTTTGAAGATGACTCCGAGTTCTGGGAAGTTTGTTGCACCTAGGGATATTTCTTGGAATCCTTCAGTTATCATGGGTGCGGGGTCAAGTGGTGGAAGATCAAATTTTGTGGCTAGGATGGGGTGAATGTCTGCATCAATTTTGGCAAAGTCGCAGACAGTTTCCTTCAAGAAAATGCTTGCCCTTTCAAGTGTTATCTTCATCTTCGGATGCTTCTCAAATTTGTTATGGAACACCTTGGCTATCAGAAAGACTTCTTCAGGGTTCATGCATGGGAAGTCAGCCTGGGTGCGGACATAGTCCTGATTCCTCCTTGTGAGAGTGTATTGGATGAAGTCAACTTTCATAAACTTCTGGAGTTTTTAGTTCTTGACTGCGGATGGTCTATCATTAGACCATATTTTCTCTATGGAAGACGCATGTTTGGCATATAATCGATTAAGTCTTTCAAATTCCATAGGCAGTCTCTTGTGGTCAGGTAGGTTGCGGTCAAATGACTCAAATACTGTGAAGTATTTAGCATTGGGAGAGATTGGAACATCCCAATAACCATCAGAGGGGGGTTCAGCATAGGTAAGGTATGGTTTGTAGTCATCATCTAGGAGTCTGCGGTGGGGATTGATCCAGGAATTTACTAAGGATTCATCCATAGTAATGTCGAATCCGTTTTCTCTCCAGATGAGCTCTGGGAACTTGGCTGCTTTCCAGTCTTTTTTCTTTTTTTGCGTTGCATGGGAGTCATATGAGTGTTCGGATGACATGTTGGATGCAAGGTTTTTTAAGTGGGGAGGGGTCTCTGGTCGCTCAGGAGAAGGGGTTTTTCGAGTGATCTCCTTTTGCGGTGGAGACTGATGCGGTGATGGAATTTTTCCAGTTGTGATGGGGGGCTTTGATGATGCGAAATACTGTTAGAATGATGGTCTTCTTCATCACTTCCCCCTCTTGAGGAATGCAACACCGGAGCTTCCTCAAGCCATTGTTTGAGACCATCGACCTTGGCACATACCTCCTGGAATTGGGTTTTCAGAGCATCAGCCAATTTCTGATTGTTGGGTATGGTGGGGTTGAAGAGCAACCGGTGAATCTCCTTGGTGAGTGAAGAATTTCGGGGCCATGGAAGTTTGAAGATAAAGATAATTGTAGTCTGTTGATGGTAGCCTGAAGGATTGCGATAGTGGACTCATATGCAGTGTGAGTCTCATCGATCAATTTTTGGGATTGAGATGACTGGTCCACAGTGGTCTTTTGAAGATCTGATTTGATTGCGGATACCTCTGAGATGAGGCGCTCTGCAGTGGCCATGAATTGCTTGTGATCAGCTTGGCGACTTATATCCAGGGATCGGATTCCCATTTCAACCTTCAGGGAGATGCGCTCAGCAGCCAATCTTTCACGTGTTTCCACTCTTTCGATTCGCTCGATCAGTGACTGCGGTCCTGGCAAGTCTTCAGGTTGTGGTTGAGTGGGCTTTACCACAGCCAAGATTTGATCTACTTTGGCTTGCAGACTGAGAAACTCTTTTCTAGTCACCGCATTCTTCTTCTTCTTCTTCTTTGTTTTTGGCTTGGAGGTTGAGTGCTGAGAACCACTCGACTCTTCTTCTTCATCAAAAATCATTAGATCATCATCAGAAGGAGTGGTTTGATTTACCTCATTAAGATCAAAGTCGTCGAAGCCGAATGTGGGAGCTGAGCTGACTTCGATTGCGGTTCCCTCGTCTTGAGATTCTTGAACAATAGGAGTTGGTGTTGGAGGGACTTTGGAGGCGCCTTCACCATCAGGAGTGGACTGAACCTTGTGGATTGTCTCAGCCATTTCAGTCATCCAATCTTGTACTTTCAGGATGGTGGCTACGGTATTGGCATTGTTGATTGCGTCTGCCCAATACTTAGCTACAGATTGAATTTCCTGTTGCTTTTGCTGCAGTTGCTTGGTTTGTTGATCCTTCCTTGCTTGGAATGCCCTCCGGAAAGTGGCATATTTCTTGATGTCGGCCTCAGACACAGGAGTGTAATGTAACCATGAATCATTAGATTCATCTCCGTCAAATTCTTGGAATCGCACCGAAGTGTCCTTCGGGTTCACGGATCCTTGCACATTGGTGCTCACCATGCCTAAACCACCTCGAACAGATGTAAGAAGAGTAGGATTTCCTGATCCTCCTCGGTCTCCTTGACCCGTGGTCAAGTCTGGCCTTGGCTCAGTTCTGGCAAGGGCGGAAGAAGTGCCCTGCGGTTGGGAAGGTGTTTGCAGTGTTTGGGTTACTGACAAGAGGATGGAGTTCAACTCCTCAGGAGAAAAGAAATGAAGTCGGGAAGCCCTGGAGACCTTAGGGCGAGAACCAGTGTCATCCTCTTGGGAGTGAACTGGGGGGGAGTCTCCACGATGAGGTGAAACAGACTCACTTTGTAAGTCTGAGTGGTATTCGATTGTGGTGTTGAATGGGTCTACGGCCACCCCAAGGACTACCGGAGCCTTTTGAGAGGTTGAGGTATCAGTCCGGTCACGCATTTGGCCAGTGGGATCGGTTTTCCTTTTCTTAAGGATAGCTATGGGTTGTGCATCCTCATCAAAATCACTTTCAGAGGATTCGTCATTTGAGGGTACAATATGGGTGATTTTACGTTTCCTTGAGGGTTCAGTTGGTTTGGAAGCATCTTTCTTTGGGGTTCTTTGTTTCTTGGAGACATTGCAGGGGCCTTGATGGGCTGAGGCTAACTTCTTTCGTCTTTGTGAAAGATTGGAGAGAGTAGTGGAAGATGGGACTGCGGTACTACCAGGAATGGTAAGTGTGGTTGTGGCTTGTAGAGGCGGGGTAGAAAGGTATGGGCTAATACCTTCCGTCGCCTGTATATGGTCTGTGACATCAGGGGTTTCAAGTCCAAGTGATGTCAGAATGTGAACTGGTAGTCGTCTTATAGGTCCGAAGACAGATTGATCTTTGGAGGGATTGTACCTTTTGAGGTCTTTGGTGATGAAGAGATTGGTGTCATTGCCCATGCTAATTCCTGCATCCGCATGAAGATCTGAGATGCACAGAGACCAGAACCTTGCAAATGTGAGTTCGGTAGGGTTTTGTCTTGGGCTCTCTTTGGGAATGTACTGCAGGAAATCATCCCACAATATCTAACCGTAGTTGACGTCGTGGCCAGTGAAAATGCTCCAAACCAGCTCTAGTAGCTTGAGACCCATATTATAAGTGCCTCCGGTACGGCCTGACAGGCTCCAAACCGTAGTTGACGTCGTGCCCAGTGAAAATGCTCCACACCGCAGGCAATTGATTCTTCTTGAATTCACCAATACCTTTGATATTTTTCTGGTAACCCATTTGGTAGAGAGTTGAGAGAATGTTGGCCATACGAGGAGTGAAAATCTTGGTTGAAGGATGAACCAGTAGATTAATGGCGTTGAGAAACTTTTCTTTGGTCAGAATGACCAAAGAATCATTGACTAGGTTCAGATGCACTTCTTGTGGATTCTAGAGGGGTTTGTAAGCAGAAAATGCGCACTTGAACAAGGTTGGGAGAGGAACTACGTCTGTGAATGCGTCAAAGGGGCCAAACAGGGGGTGATTGGTCAAGAACTTGATCATTAGCTTGATCGGAGCATTGTAGGAGGAATGCTCTTCGAATACAGCCCTAAAATTGCATGAAGCAATCGAAGGCATTGGATTTCTTGTTTCAGAATCAGACCCAGTTGGGTTTGCAGAGGCAGAAGCCTTGGAGATTTTCTTCGAGATGCCTGATTTCGCCATTGTTGAGAGTTTGAGAAAGGTTGCAGAAACAGAGTGTAAGAAAGATGGAGAGAAAGTTCAAGATTCACAGAGCGTAAACTGTTCTTGGGGAAGAAGAAAGCATTTTGTAGGAATGGATTTGAACGGTAATTGTTTTTACATTTGGTGAAAGTAAATAAGGTAAAAAACGTTTGGGGGTTTTTCTCTGATTTGGAAGGTGAAATCTCAGCCACAGATTAGGAAAAGGTTTATATTTTGAGATTTACTAAAAAGGTTTGTAATTAATGAAATGTCAGACGTAAAATGTCACGTCTGTGATCGTGTGGTGAGGGTGGAGTTAATCTGTTGTACAAAAGAGAAGTTGTAACGGATTGGACGTGTTGAAATATGAAGGGACAGGTTAAAAGGATTAATTTATGGGAAAACGCTCTTTTTGTCATCATACCTACAATAGGTCTGACACAAGGTTTTTCAAAAAGAAGAATGGGACAGTGACTCAAGAAATGTTTTTTGTTAATGATTTTCTTATTTAATGAAGGATCATTAAATAGCACACCATGAATCAAGAATTAAGAGAACAGTTGAGGAACTATTAGTGTGGTTGCGGATTGAGACTTCATTGCGGATGGATCAGATGTCATTGCGGATGGATAGGATGTATGACTGCAGTAGAATGACTGAGGAGAACACTTGAACAAAACTTAGGTATAACAAACAGTAAGGACCATTGAAGGATAACTATGATATATGGTTGCGGTACACAGACTGCGGTACACAGGATATACAAAAACCATCTATCATAAGTAACTTCGGTTAGGACTGCAACAGAGACCAAGGATGGTCTGCGGTACCTATCAATTCAAAAAGAATTGAGGGTCCGAATTCATCATTCCTAACATTTGTAAGAAACTGTTGAGTTTTGTAGAGTCAAGTGCCATTGTGAAAACATCAACAATCTCTTCAAGAGTATGGACAAATATGAGTTCAATGTTACCTTTCATGATGTGATCTTTGATGAAGTGATATCGTAGTTCAATGTGCTTAGTCTTGGAGTGCTGAATTGGGTTGTGAGAAATTGCTATAGCACTTTCAGAGTCACAATAAATTGGTATCCACAACATTCTGTATCCGTAGTCCATGAGTTGTGTTTTCATCCATAAAACTTATGAGCAACAGCTGGCTGCGGCCACGTATTCAACTTCTGCGGTAGATAGTGACACACAATTTTGTTTTCTTGATGACCAGCTGACGAGTCTTCCTCCCAGAAATTGACATCCACCGGAGGTGATTTTTCGATCTAATCTACATCCGGCGTGATCCGCATCAGTGAATGCTTGTAGGCTGAAGTCGTTACCTGTGGGGTACCATAAGCCAAGAGTCTTTCTACCCTTTAAGTATCTTAGAATTTGCTTGGCTGTGGTCAAATGTGACATTTTTGGGTCAGCCTGGTACCTTGCGCATACACCTGTTGCAAAGACGATGTCTGGACGGCTTGCGGTGAGGTACATCAAAGATCCGATTATACGTCTATAAGTCTTATGATCCACTGATTCACTTGAGGGATCAGCAGATATCTTATATCCGAAGGCCATGGGGACCTTAGCCGAAGAACAGTTCTCCATTGAATATTTCTTTAACAGTTTTGTGGTGTATTTCTCCTGATGAATGAATATTCCTTGAGGGACTTGTTTCACTTGAAGTCCTAGAAAGAATTTAATCTCTCTATTCAGGCTCATTTGTAACTTGTTGGTTAGCAAATTCATTCACCATTTTTTGATCAGTTGATCCGAAGATGATATCATCCTCATATATTTGTACAAGCATGAGATGATCACCATTTGCTTTTCTAAATAGAGTGGGATCAATCATTCCTCTTTTGTATCCGGACGAGACTAGAAATTCAGAGAGAGTCTCGTACCATGCTCTTGGGGCTTGTTTTAGACCGTAGACTGCTTTTTCAAGCTTACAGCAGTGGTCTGGGAATTCAAGACTTTCAAAGCCCGGAGGTTGCTGAAGATAAACCTCCTCTTTTAATTCATCGTTGAGAAAAGCACTTTTCAGATCGATTTGATGAACCTTGATGTTCTTGTGAGCTGCGTATGCTAAGAAGATTCGGCTGGCTTCCATTCGTGCTACCGGAGCATACGTTTCATCATAGTCAATACCTTCAAGTTGACTATATCCTTTGGCAACTAGTCTTTCCTTGTTTCTGACGACCGTAGCGGATTCATCCAACTTATTTTTGTACACCCATCTTGTACCAACAATAGTGTGACCTTGCGGCTTCGGAACGAGTTGCTACACTTTGTTTCTTTTGAATTCTTCTAGCTCTTCTTGCATTGCGGATATCCAGTCTGGTTCTAGTAATGCTTCTTTGATCGTTCGGGGCTCGACCGAGGACATAAACGCTGCGTAGTGAGAGTGATCAGATAAATCATTGGAAGATCGAGTCTGGATACCTGTAGATGGGTTGCCGATGATTTTTCCTGGTGGATGGTCCTTCGTCCATACGTGTAGATGAGGTTGCAGATGATCAGCAACTGCGGTAGAGGGAATGTCTTCAATATCGGAAGACTCTGCGGTTGGAGATGGCAGTTCCCCCTCGACTTGAGAACATCCTGCTGAATTATCTTGAACGAGAAAGGTGGGATCAGAGTTTTCTTGGGCAGAAGGTGAAGGTTCCCCCTGGATTGCAGACGGGAGTTCCCTTTGAACCTGAGAAGGTTCCCCCTGGATTGCGGATGGGAGTGTGATAATCCTCGAGTCTGTTCTTGTGTCTATGTTTTCTATGATGTCATCATCTGAGTCCGAAGAGACGTTTGATGGTTGATAGTCTCTGCGGATAGGGATTGGATCTGCATCTTCTAGTACTAAAACCTCGATGGTTGTTACTTGATCCGGAGTAGAGCTTTCCCCCTCAACCGGCGAGGTGGAAGTATTGAGAGATGCTACTTCAGATAGAGATGGACCAGATACATCAGCATGCTGCTGCTGAGCTTCCTGGGACACATGAACTTCGGATAACTTGGCTGTTTCAACAGGGTCGAAAAGATCATCATAGTTTACTTTAACTAGGTTGAGTGGACCCGAAGAGGCAGGAATATGACTTTCTAGAATTGTTGTGGTTTCGGTTGATGGAGCGGTGTTCCGGATGTGAGAATCATCAAATTTTACATCGAAGCTTTCAATGATTAGCCTTGTGCGTCTAATGAGAACCCTGTAAGCAACTTTGTTAGTGGAGTAGCCAAGAAAGATGCCTTCATCAGACTTCGGTGCAAACTTGTTAAGATGATCTCTATTGTTGATCACAAAACATCTACACCCAAAGATACGAAAGAAGCGGACGTTTGCTTTGCGGTTGTTAAGTCCCTCATACGGTGTTTTGCTGAGACGCTTGCATACAATACTTTGATTCTGCACAAAGCATGCGGTGGCCACGGCTTCGGCCCAGAAGTAGAGAGGAAGGTGTGCGAAGTTGAGCATGGATTTGGCTGCTTCTACTAGAGTGTGGTTCCTTCGCTCTACTACCCCATTTTGTTGCGGTGTGTAAGGAGCAGAGAAGTTGTGAGTGATACCCTTTGAAACCAAGAAACTGTTTAGGAGATGATTAGTAAACTCGGTTCCATTATCACTTCGGATGCGTCGAATTGGCAGCTTGATCTGAAGTTCAATTTCCTTGATCAAATTGATCAGTATCTGCGGGGTTTCTGATTTGAGTCTTAAGAAAAAGATCCAAGTGAACCGTGTGAAGTCATTAACTATAACCAATATGTATTTCTTGTGGTGGAGACTACCTACGGTAGATGGACCGCAGAGATCAATGTGCAAGAGTTCCAGTGGTTCAGAAATTGAAGAGTCAATCACCATGGGGTGACTTGCTTTGGATTGCTTTCCACATTCACATGCAGGACAGAGAGTATCATTGCTGAACTTGAGGATTGGAAGACCTCTGACTAGTTCTTCGGTGACTAAATTGTTGATGTATCTGAAGTTGAGATGAGCTAGCTTGCGGTGCCAAAGCCAGCTGACTTCGGATACTGATTTGGATAGGAAGCATAACAGTGGTTTGCCTATGATCAGAGAGACATCCAGAGGATACATAGTACCTTCGGATCGGGACTTGATCATACATGTGTTCCTATCACTTGTCATTACATAGCAAAATTGATCATCAAATTCAACTCGATGGCCTGCCTTACATAGTTGGCCGACACTGATGAGATTGTGTTTGAGGCTTTCTACATAAGCAACCTTTTGAATAGAGAAGTTTCCCGTAGTAAGAACACCATAACCTCGGATTATCCCATTCGCATTGTTGCCGAATGTGACATTTCCACCGTTGCAAATTGGCCTGAAATCCCGAAGGTACTCTAACCTTTTGGTCATGTGCAAGGAGCAGGCACTGTCGATTAACCATTCTTCTTCTTGTTCCTCCTTGCACAAGGCCTGAGAATTACACGGTTAGTTTAGGCATCCAAACTAGTTTGGAGCCTGAGACAACAGATGAGTTTCTGAATGATGCATGAACCGAGGTTGCAGAGACGGGTTTCGTGTCGATGTTTAATCCTAGTCCTGGGTGTTTGTAAGATTTTGGAGTGTTGTGCCTTTTTGAGAAATTACGAGGTTTCTGAATCCAACTAGATTTGACATGAGATGAACCATTCTGACAGCTACATTGACATTGACTGTAACGTCGTAAATTCCAAAACAATTTTTCACTTTTAAAAATATAATTTCATTCATAAATATTATGAATCTCCATGTATCACATATCAAATCCATAAAATTCATCCCAAGATCACAATACATAAAAACTCCACAAGTGTGTACGGATCATGTCGGCGCCTTCCCGCGATCCTCACTGGTACCTGAAACACATAACACAAAACACTGTAAGCATAAATGCTTAGTGAGTTCCCCAAAATACCACATATAACACATATTAGCCACTCGAGGCTATAACTCTGTAGGCCCACTGGCCCTAACTCTGTGAACCCTCTGGCCCTAACTCTGTGGACCTTCCGGTCCTAACTCTGTAAACTCTGGAATACACACAGCATAAATCACATAGAAATAATGCAGTGCAATACATCACATACATAGCATATAAGATACTTTGTCACATAACTCTAATTACCACTCAAGGTAAGTATAGTGAGAAGACTCACCTCGGATAGCTCGGTAAACCTCGAACTCGGAAATACTGATCTAGCCTTCGCCTAATCACATAAAATAATTACTCTAATTAATATGATTTTCAAAGACTAGGCTAATACCTCTCTAAGTTCTCTAAGAAGGGTAAAAGACCATTCTACCCCTCCAATGTCTCACAAGTCCAAACATTGACTCAACCCTAAAAGTCAACGAAGTCAACTCTAGTGAACGGTCAAACTTTGACTAGACTCGTCGAGTGCATCCGGGCGACTCGGCGAGTCCACGCGGGTCGTCTGAATCCTTCTAAGCCTCACTTGGCATGTCGATTCCCTCCTCCACTCGCCGGGTTTTCTGCAACGAATCGCGGGGCAACCCCGACTCGACTCGTCGAGTCCACTTATGCACTCGGCGAGTTGCTCCCATGACAACCCTCAAATGACCTTCTGAGGTCAGATCTGCTTCTCTAAACTATAGATCTGACCTTCCCACGACCAATAACCACGTAAAGGTAGAATCTTGACTCACATGCAACGCACCCAAGGCTTCTTTTGGTGAAATAACTACTAAAATGGCCACCTAGGCTCATAAGTTCAAAGGAATGGCATAAAGCAGAGTGATAGGGGCTCTCTGGACCTATTAAGGTCCAGATCTAAGAATCATTTCACCTTGGGACCTCACACACTCCAGATTCAAGCTAAATAATGCATAAAGAAACCCTAGATTTAACTAAATCTTCATAAATACGAGAATAAGCAAAGATTGATACCTCCAACTGCTTCCTCTGATCAAATGGAAGTAGATCCAAGTTCCCCAACCCGCCTAGCTTGTCCTTCCTCCTTCCTTCTTGCTAAAACTCACAAGAAATGGTGAACAATGGCCTCCTTTCTCACTCACAAGACTGACAGATGCTTTGGTACTCTAAAAGACGAAGGTAGCCGCAAATAAAGGCCATAAGGTCCTTTAAATAGGGTGCAGGCCCGGGGATTTAGGGTTTCCACTTACAGCGCCTACTCGGCGAGTCTACTCTTGGACTCGTCGAGTAGTTCATTAAACTCACGTGGCTACCCCGCTTCTACTCGACGAGTTATAGCACCAACTCGTCGAGTAGATCAACGATCCTCAAAATAAATAAATAATTCAAAATAACATACCCGAAAATCCGGATGTTACAATTCTCCCCCACTAGAATCAGACTTCGTCCTCGAAGTCTCGCTCTGCAAACAACTCTGGATGCTGCTCCCGCATCTTCGACTCCGGCTCCCAAGTCAGCTCGGACCCTCTCCGATGTTGCCACTGGACCTGAACCAGGGGCACCTCCTTGTTTATCAGGACCTTTATCTTTCGATCCATAATCGCAACTGGCCTCTCAACATAATTCATTCTCGCATTCACCCGAATATCCTCCAACGACACCACCGCCGACTCGTCAGCTATACACTTCCTCAGCTGAGATACGTGGAAGGTATCATGAATCTGACCCAACTCCACAGGTAGCTCCAAACGATATGCTACCCTGCCCACCCTGGCGGTCACCCTGAACGGACCAATGTACCGGGGCCCCAGCTTGCCCCTCTTCCTGAATCTGATCACTCCTTTCCAAGGAGATACCTTCAGGAGTACGAAATCTCCCACCTGAAACTCCAGCTCGGATCGTCGCCTATCCGCATAACTCTTCTGGCGACTCTGAGCTGTCAACAACCTCTGCCTGACCTGCTGTATCTGCTCTGTCGTCTGAAGCACTAACTCAGTGCTACCCAACACTCGCTGCCCGACCTCTCCCCAGCAGATAGGGGTCCGACACCTCCTCCCATACAACAACTCAAAGGGAGGCATATCGATACTCGAATGGTGGCTATTGTTATAGGAAAACTCAGCCAATGGAAAATACGTGTCCCAACTTCCTCCAAAGTCCAATACACCTGCTCGAAGCATGTCCTCGAGCGTCTGAATCGTCCGCTCACTCTGTCCGTCCGTCTGTGGGTGGTATGCGGTACTGAAATGCAGCCTCGTACCCAACTCCTCATGGAATTTCTTCGAAAACCTAGAAGTGAATCGCACATCTCGATCTGACACAATCGAGATCGGTACGCCATGCCGCGATACCACCTCTCTCACATACAATTTTGTTAGTTTCTCTATGGAAGAGCTCTCACTGATGGCAAGGAAATGAGCGCTCTTCGTCAACCGGTTAATGATCACCCAAATTGCATCGACACCCCTCCCAGTCCTCGGCAATTTGGTGATAAAATCCATGGAAATCTGTTCCCACTTTCACTGGGAACCTCAAGTGGATGCAACTTGCCATGCGGACGCTGGTGCTCGGCCTTAACCCTGCAACAGGTCAAGCACCTCTCCACGAACCACGCAACATCCCTCTTCATACAGGGCCACCAATAGTCTCTCTTCAGGTCCAAATACATCTTAGTGGCCCCGGGATGGATCGAGAACCTCGATCTGTGCGCCTCCTCCATCAAAATGGTACGTGCCCCGCCGTAAAATGGCACCCAAATCCGACCCTGAAAGGTCATAAGCCCTCTGTTATCGGCAACGAACTTAGACACCTGCCCGATCACCCGCTCTCTCATGCGGTTCTCCGGCCTCATGGCCTCAACCTGAGCCTCCCGAATGGTGTCCAACACCGGAGTCATCACCGTCAACCTCAAACAAACATCACCTATCGGGGCACTCTCCGCCCTACGACTCAAGGCATCGGCTACAACGTTAGCCTTGCCCGGGTGGTACAGGATCTCACACTCATAATCCTTTACCACATCCAACCATCTCCTCTGGCGCATA
Organism: Lactuca virosa; assembly: GCF_052849685.1. Taxonomy (NCBI): domain Eukaryota; kingdom Viridiplantae; phylum Streptophyta; class Magnoliopsida; order Asterales; family Asteraceae; genus Lactuca; species Lactuca virosa. The sequence continues at coordinate 260,886,566 of NC_136434.1, forward strand.
TTGAGTTTGGGCTGATCCATCAAATACTTCAAGCTCTTGTGATTCGTGTATATGGTACACCGGACCCCATACAGATAGTGATGCCAGATCTTGTGGGCGAACACCACAGCCCCCAACTCCAGATCGTGAGTAGGATACCTCACCTCACGAGGCTTCAGTTGCCTCGATGCGTATGCTATCACATGCCCTCTCTACATCAGCACCGCACCCAATCCCGATATCGACGCGTCACAATACACTACAAAATCCTCCATCCCCTCCGGAAGGGCTAACACCGGGGCTTCGCATAATCTCTGGCGAAGTGTCTCAAAGGAGGCCTACTGCTCTGGGCCCCAACTAAAAGCCACGCCCTTCCGGGTCAACCTGGTGAGAGGAACGACAATCTTGGAGAAATCTTTAATAAATCTCCTATAATAGCCCGCCAACCCCAGAAAACTCCTGATCTCGGTGGGGGATCTCGGCACCTCCCAACTCATCACCGCCTCAATCTTGGCCAGATCGACCAATATCCCATTCTGGTTAACGAGATGTCCCAGGAACTGGACCTCTCGTAACCAGAAATCACACTTGGAGAATTTGGCGTAAAGCCTCTCCAATCTCAGAACTCCAAGGATCTTTCTCAAATGCTCCTCATGCTGCTCCCTGGATCTCGAATACACCAGTATATCATCAATGAACACTATTACCAAACGATCCAACATCGGTCTGAACACCCTGTTCATGAGATCCATGAACGCCGCTGGTGCATTGGTGAGCCTGAAAGGCATCACCACGAACTCGTAATGCCCATAACGAATCCTGAACGCCGTCTTCTGGATATCCTTATCACGCAATCTCATCTGATGATATCCAGACCTCAGATTGATCTTGAAGAACCAAGATGCTCCCTACAACTGATCGAACAAATCATCGATCCTCCGTAAGGGGTAACGATTCTTGACCGTTAACTTGTTCAACTCCCGGTAATCGATGCACATCCGGTGTGAACCATCCTTTTTCTTTACAAAAAGGATCGGCGCTCCCCATGGCGAGCTACTCGGCCGAATAAACCCCTTCCCCAACAGCTCCTGAAGTTGTGAGGATAACTCATGCATCTCTGGTGGCGCAAGGCGATAGGGCGCCTTGGCAATAGGCGCTGCCCCCGGAACCAAATCGATACGAAACTGTACTTGCCTCTCGGGAGGCACACCCGACAACTCCTCGGGGAAAACATCTGGGAACTCACGCACTATCGTAACCTCATCGACCGATCTCGGCCTCTCCGCATCCAACCTCGTATCCATCACATAAGCCACAAACCCACTACAGCCCTGCTGTAGGCTCTGCCTCGCTCTACCGGCCGAACAAAACGCTGACCCAGAACTGGCACCCTCGCCGTACACCGTAAGAACTCCCCCACTAGGGTCTCGTATGGTCACCAGCTGTCGCTCGCAGTCGATAACCGCTCCAAATCTGCTCAACCAGTCCATGCCTACGATGACACAGACATCTCCCATCGCAATCGGGACCAAATCAATCGGAAACTCAACGCCGAAGATCTCGAGTACACATCCTCGAATCACATCAGTGGCATACACCGCTCTCTCATCAGCTATGGAAACTCGCAGAGGTTGACTCAACGCCTCTCGACGAATACTGATGTGCTGACTAAAGGCTAATGATACAAAAGATCGACTCGCACCCGAGTCAAATAACACCAAGGCAGGTATAGAACTCACAAGAAAAGTACCTACGCATATCATAATATAAGCACAATATCTCAAACTCAAAATAAATACATGAAAGAATACATACCAGCCATGACATCGGGCGCTGCGCGGACCTCCTCCGCTGTCAACTGGAAGGCTCTCCATCGTGCCTTCGGTGTATCGGCCTTCACCCGCTAACTCTCGGTAGCTCGTACAGTAGCAGGGGAAGATCCCTGCGATGCTCCCTGTGCTGACCCTCGTAGCTGCGGACACTCGGCCTTCCGGTGTCCGGTCTGGTTGCAGTGGAAACAGACTGCAAACCCCTTGGGGCAATCCTTGGCCATATGCCCCTCCTTGCCACACTTGTAGCAAGACCCTGCTCTACAAATCCCCTCATGACCCTTTCCGCACTTGCCACAAGTGTGACCCTTCTGGTTCCCTGATCTCGAATCGGCGGGCTTGGCCCGCTTCGCTTCCGGTTAGGACTATGCCAGTCGCCGATCCCTCCCGTGAGACTCCACCTCCTCCCTAACCTGAGTCTCAAGCTCTATCTCCCTCTTCCGAGCATTCGCCTGAAGCTCGGCAAATGTCCGGTATGACGAGTTCGCCACGAACTCGCGGATGTCTCTCCTCAAAATGCTCAAATACCGACTCATGCGTGCCTGCTCGGAAGACACGTGCTGAGGGCAGAACATCGCCCTCTCATGGAACATCCTGGTGATCACAGTAACAGACTCAGTACCCTGGTTGAGGGTCAAGAACTCCTGGGCCAACCGTTCCCTTTCCACCGGGGGAACGTACTCATCACGGAACATAGCGGTGAACCTCTCCCAGGTCACTGCGGCAAGCTCTGCAGAAGAACAGTGCGCTGTCAAAAACTTCCACCAGTCCTTCGCTACCAAGCGAAGCTGGTTCAGTGCGAACCGAACTCTCAGATGCTCCTGACAAGAACACGTATAGAAGCATCCCTCGATGTCAAAAACCCATCTCATCGCAGCAATCGGATCCTGTGTCCCATCAAACTCTGGTGGCTTCATGTTGCTGAATTCCCGGAACAGTAACGCATCACCACCCTGAGGTCTAGCAGCAGCAACAGCTGCGGTAGCTGCAGCGGCTGGAGCCTCAGTAACCGCTACGTATCTCTCATCAAAGGTCTCAATCAATGTGGTCTTAATAGACCCAAACATCTCCGGAATCTCTGCGCGGATAGCCGCAGCCACCTCCTCGTGGATCATCTGGCGAAGCTCCTCGTCACTCACACCGCTGGTCTCTGGTCTGTGGCGTGTCCCAACCATGATGTCTCTGAAATACAACATAAGAAATATCAGAGACTCGCTCGAGCATACTCACACTCGGCAACTCAGCCCTACTTGTTCCTTAGTACCCTAAGGATTCTTACTTGGACTGCAAACTGATCCGATGTCTTCAGTAGTACGGGCCCAATACTACTGTCCACACCGCATCAGTATTCACCCCAAGTCCTCCTCCTAAGATCCCAAATCCCAAGTACTCTACTCCCACTATGCATAGGCTACTCTCTAGCAGACCTCTCATAAGCTCCTCGCTGCTATCTACTTACTCTCAAGCATCTCCCAGCAGCAAAACCCCTAGGCTAAGGCATCACGAATCAGGCCACACTAGTCCTAATAAGAATACCTAGCCTACTCTAGCAAAACCCTAGACTCGGCGAGTCCACGCGGGTCCTCTGAATCCTTCTAAGCCTCACTTGGCACGTCGAGTCCCTCCTCCACTCGTCGGGTTTTCTGCAACGAATCGCGGGGCAACCCCGACTCGACTCGTCGAGTCCACTTATGCACTCGGCGAGTTGCTCCCATGACAACCCTCAAATGACCTTCTGAGGTTAGATCTGCTTCTCTAAACTATAGATCTGACCTTCCCAGGACTAATAACCACGTAAAGGTAGAATCTTGACTCACATGCAACGCACCCAAGGCTTCTTTTGGTGAAATAACTACTAAAATGGCCACCTAGGCTCATAACTTCAAAGGAATGGCATAAAGCAGAGTGATAGGGGCTCTCTGGACCTATTAAGGTCCAGATCTAAGAATCATTTCACCTTGGGACCTCACACACTCCAGATTCAAGCTAATAATGCATAAAGAAACCCTAGATTTAACTAAATCTTCATAAATACGAGAATAAGCACAAATTGATACCTCCAATAGCTTCCTCTGATCAAATGGAAGTAGATCCAAGCTCCCCAACCCGCCTAGATTGTCCTTCCTCCTTCCTTCTTGCTAAAACACACAAGAAATGGTGAACAATGGCCTCCTTTCTCACTCACAAAACTAGCAGATGCTCTGGTACTCTCAAAGACGAAGGTAGCCGCAAATAAGGGCCATAAGGTCCTTTAAGTAGGGTGCAGGCCCGGGGATTTAGGGTTTCCACTTACAGCGCCTACTCGGCGAGTCTACTCTTGGACTCGTCGATTAGTTCATTAAACTCACGTGGCTACCCCGCTTCTACTCGACGAGTTATAGCACCAACTCGTCGAGTAGATCAATGATCCTCAAAATAAATAAACAATTCAAAATAACATACCTAAAAATCCAGATGTTACATTGACAAGTTAAAGTTTTGTCTTTTGTTCTGACACCATGTTTGGTCAGCGGTCCAAATGGTGAGTTGGACTTGTGACCGGTCCGAGGTTGGTAATATCTGACAATGGTGATGTTGGACTTCTGAAAAGTTTGTTTTTGAAATGGTTTAGCACGTGTAGATCTTTGGGACCTTTTTATTGGTTTTCGTAAAATACCCTTCCACTTGTTAAAGTTCTGATGTGATTTTAAAAGTGTTGGAGTGGGTAAGATACCCTTCCATTTCAGATCATCTGAGGAATAGATTTGAAAGCCATTGCTTCGAAAAGACCTTTCTTTCATTTGGATTATGTCAGAAGAGTTCGGAATGACTGATGAAGCTGTACATTCCTTTTTGCATGTTTTCTTGATGGGAGAGTTTTTTGAAAAATAGTGTGAGAAAACAAATTTTTCTGGACTCTTAGCTTTTGGAAATCTGATATGCCTTTTGTTTTTAGAAAAGTTTTGTCGATTTGTGCCTCGAGATCGAATTTCCTCTTTGAAAGCCTTTTTTGCTAAGGTTTTTGGAGAACCGCAGTCATTGGTGTTCAGATGCGGTTTCCTGGAATCTATAGAAAATTTTTGAGGACAAGGGCTTGACTCATCCGAACTTGAAGATTCAGGGTTTTGAGAGCATTGACCTACTTCAAAGTTCTCTATGGGTAATTCATGATGAATTGGTTGGAGAGTCACAGAGCTTTTTATTGAGGACTGCGGTAAGGATGATTTGACTACCGCAGAGTAAGTCTGAGTTGGGGCTTCAGTAGGACTTTTGTGGGACTTCTGACTACAGTGTGAGACATTGAGGTCTGAGGGCAGAGATGGGAAGTCTTTCGAGACTTCGGGGCCCTCAATGACAATTTCTTCATCGACTACGGATGAGTTCTGAGAATTTGAATGGAATATGCCACTGATAGGAGTCAGATCACATGTGTGACCCGAAACCTCAGGCACGATTTCTTCTATGACACAGTTATTACTTAGATCATGAAGTCTACCGAAGTGTGTTCTGATATCTTCGGGAAAAGTCTTGTCATTGACTGGGAAATGAAATTCTCGGTCCGGAGGGACATACAGTCGATCTTTGTTAAACCGGGGTGAGGAGTCCTTTGCGGTAGGATATCCATTGGACCAACCCCAATTATATGTATTGTCTACAGTTCCATTATTCACCAAATTTTCAATAGCTTCACTTTCATTAAACAATTTTTCAATTAAAAGATTTAGGCGTAGAATCTCACTTTGAGCTAAATCTCTTTGGTTCAAGGCTATCTCTAGTTGTGTTTCACTTAACAGTCTTGCATCTTTCTCTAACTCTAAGTCCTTTTCTAACATGGCAATTTTGAGTCTTTTGTTGTCCAGACGTCCTCTTACATGAAACATCTCTTGGGACGTAATGTTCTTCTCATCTAAGGCTTTGTTATAGTCTGTAAGGACGGCAACACATGTGTCAATAAGATTGTCTATGAAGGGTTGACAGTCATGCATGCTATAATTTAGAGTTTGAATCATGATGTTTACCTGCTCGACGATGCTTGGAGTTCCATCCTTTGCCATGTAGCAGTAGTTCTTTTCCATCTTTGTAGACCAATCATCATCGAAGTTGCCAGCATACAAATTTTCCATTTTCCTTTGACACTGCTGATGGCTTCTTCTTCATCTCCGGATGACCAAACTTGATGGTCTCTTTTGACATGAGCTACGTATGCCCTGGCCTTTTCCTTATCTTCCAATTCTTGAGCCATTCTCAGGTAGAATGCTCTGTCTTTCACTACATTGGCCTTGCAATCTTTTGCAAAATGATTCTCTTTGTTGCATTTGTGACAGATTACAACATCACTTTTGTTTTCTGAGGGAGTACCGGAGTCAGTGGTTTGAATAGACTGCGGTACCTCCTTTGGTTGAGTATTTTGAGATTGCGGTGGTGGATGAGAACTTTTGGGATAACGTGAATGGTTATTTTGTGAGTTGAAGTTACGGTTGAATGGAGGTTTGTTGAACTGCTGATTCTTACGAAAGGAAGAAGGTGGTGGTCTGTTGAACTGTTAACTAACAAGAGCAATCGCTTTCTGGAATTCTTCTTCATCATCATACTCTAAGTCAGCTTCGTATGACTGCGGTGTAGTGTCATACGAGGGAGAGTAGGATTGATTGTGTGGAGCTTGTGCTATGAGAGCCAGTGGTCCTCCGAAGTCAGCACATTCTTTGAGTACGGTGGACTCTTGTGCTTGCAGTTCCCCGTAGAGCTTGTAAAGAGACAAAGAGTGAATCTTTCTATCCCCTTGAACTATCATCTTAGCAGTAGTCCAATGTCTTCCCAAACCGTTGAGGAATTGAAGATTTGTTTCATGATTATTGCGGATGGTGCCCGCATTGGATAACTTGGTGACTATCAGGTTGAACCTTTTGAAGGAGTCTTCCAAACTTTCGCCAGTATGAGCTTTGAAATTGTTGAACTCATTGAGTGCAGTTGTGAGCTTCTTGTCTTGAGCTTGTTCTGAGCCTTCATACAGGTTTTTTAGAACCTCCTAGATCTCTTTTGTTGTTTTGCAATTTATGATAATGTCGAAGTTGTCACGAGCAACTCCACAAGAGATTTCCTAAAAGGCAACAACATCATTTTCCATCTTATCGAGATCGTCTTTGGTGGGATGATTCATGACTGGTTGACCTCCTCCTAGTCTGGCTGTGGCGCCGTCAGTTTGAACTGGTGTAAGAACTGGGACATGTGTTCCTTCTTCTACGGATCGCCATACATCTCTACCAAGTCTTCTTAAGTATCTTTCCATTCTCTGGGACCAGTGATGATATTCATTTGCCACCAATATTGGGGCTCGATTTGAACCTCCAACACTGTTGGAAACATTCAGAGATAACGGTTGTTCCATTTTTCCTTGTTTTTTTTAAGAAATGAGCTTCAGTGGTATAGAAGGCCCTTTGAAAAATCATAGTTTTGTTTTTCAAAAGGCAACCACTATGGCTCTGATACCAATTGTTGAGAGAAAAACTTTGAGACACACTTGAACAAACGTTAGAACAAGTGTAATTGCGGAATAGTTTATCTTGAAGAATCTAAAAGCTCAACAATAATATTAATAAGTTAGAGTTAGAAGGTTAGAAAGTTAGATGCGGAAATGTAAGGAAACATAAATAACAGCAGGTGATATATCCAGTATACACATAAGCTGATTCATAACATGGAATGCATTCAGACCAAGTTAGTAAGTGAGATCAAACTTAGTGATTAAGTCACAAGTGACTTGCTCCAAAGAGAAGTAGTAATCGGTTACGTTCTAGAGAATTTTGAGAGTAAGGAGAGATGGGTAATTAGAGAGATAGGAAATGATAGCAGCAAAGGTTGTATTGAATAAGTGAGAATGAGCTCTATTTATAGAGTCTCAAGAGTTACACTAGATCACGTCTCTAAGAGTAGCCATGCAAGGCATACTGGACAATAGAGAGTATTACAATAAAAGTAGACAAAGTAAAGTAATCTAGTAACTAAGTGTGACTGCGGTTGATGATGACTGCGGGTAAGGCTGCTGATGAAACCTTGACTGCAGATCCTTATGGGCTGCGGTAGCTGAAGTTCAAGGGGGTCACTTTTCATGATTCAACATCTTCCTTTAAGCTTCCTTCGATTCTACAAAACATCATAATGTAATCTTATCGCATCATGTATTAAGAATCTACAAATAGGAACTTAATAGAGTTAGATAGTGGACTTACCTAAAGTAGAATCATACAATTTGATTTTACCCTCTTTTAGATCTTTCAGGTTGTCAGGGCAGCTTCGCTTCCAACGTCCCTTCAAATGGCAATAGAAACAAGTGGAATCTTTGGCATTTGCACATGGAACTATCTCAAAACTGGCTTTTCTCTTATGGTCGAATCTTTTGACTATAGCCAATTCCCTTCCCATAGGAGAAGTGATCTTTTCTGGACTATCTATGTCATTGCCTATGTCCATGGTAGCTTGGGAAGTAGATCTTCCAATCAAGTTTTCTTGACCAGTGCGCTAAATCATTGTTGATTCAGCAGCAATTAGCAAACAGGTAAGATCGTTAAGGGTCACGTTGTGATCTGTCATATAGTAGTCATTGACAAACTAACTATACAACTCAGGAAGTGACTGAAGAACCCAGTCAACAACCAACTTCCTTGGGAAGACGACACCGAACATTCCCAGCCTATCAATGTGTGACTTCATATCCAAGACATGTGCACGCACAAACCTTCCATCTTGGTGTTTGATAGCCAATAGGGATTGAGTGACCTTGAACTTTTCAATTCGACGAACATGTGGGTTAGGGAGAATAATTGGAGGAGGTGGAGGAAGTGAAGTATGATATTGTGGAATATCATCTTCATGTGGAAAGCTTTTTCCAAAAGATTCGGGAAGACCATAGTTGTCAGAACTAGACATCTACAAGGGAGAAATTCAAGATAGTTGATTTAAGTCCTTAATATAACACCCAAAATGAAATATTAAGTCTAGGACCCAACACAATATTCTACATTTTGGAAGAGGGATGCCGTAATCCATTTGTAAAATATTGAAGGTAGGTAAATGACGATTTACCAATTTCCACCATGAAAAACGAAACTAAATATTAGGTTTTAAATGAATTGAAATTCCTAGATTCTTTTGAGATTCATTAAACTTGTCAATGGCATGTTTAATCTCGATTATGCCATTCAAGTTTGTGACTGGGATACCGAGGATCACAAACAAGGTGTGAATAACCATGCAAATTAGTTTGGTACTCTCGAAGATATTTATCACCTAATCAATGTGCCGGTTAACCACACACGATCCATTGATCTATGACAAACTACGAGCTAACCATTGCCATCCTTCATTAGTCCATATTAGTGTGCCGGTTAACCACACACGCTCCACTAACTGACCAATAAGGTGCAATGTGCAATTTCATGGGTTAGCATCAAATTCACATTTTTCCTAAGTAACTAAGATTAGGAATTTATAAATGTTTAGTTACATGTTATTTTCATTATACTTTTAGTGGGACTTTTTGTCCTATCCTACCCATTCGGCTAACGACCCTCCACCAATCAAGGAAGCGGTGGGTGAGAGTGGACACCCATTCAACTGCCATTTTATAGGCAGTTTCCTTATACCCCCTTATAGATTGGCTTTGTGAATGAGACCTACTAACGGTAAGACTGACTTTTTACTTATACATATGTAATATATTAAACCTTTAATTTTATATAGTATAAGGGTGTATTTTAAACTTTTAAAATCCTTGATGGTTTAATCTATTAATAAATTATACTCTTAATTTAATTAAACTTAAACCATATGATTATGGATTTAATAATACTCTTTTACTTAAACATTTAATTGACTATTAATAAAGTCCATAATGGTGTAATTGGACTATTTAAAACACATCAAGGTTCTAAATATAAAATTCAAAATTAAAACTATTTAATTAATTTTTAAGTTATGAACCCAAGAGTTCTAAATATAATACTCTTTTAATTAAAATTTTAATTAACTATTAATAAAGTCCATAATGGTGTAATTGAATTATTTAAAACACATCAAAGTTCTAAATATAAAATTCAATGCTTCATAATTCGAGACTTTTCAAATACCAAAGCTTGATGGCAAGTTTTGTAACTTTTGAAAACTTTTGGATTCCATAACTTATGGAGTTAATGTTTAATGAATGAGACTTTTCATGTTGCATAACTTGAGGACAAGTTATGAAACTCTTCAAAAAACCTTTGATCTCCAAACCAAGTTGTAACTCAAAAAAAACTTTTCGAATTCCAAAACTTAAAGACAAGTTTTGTAACTCTCCAAAAACATTTATATCAAATTTTAAAATTATAAAATAACCATTTTATCTTTTACCACTTTGATGATAATACAACTCTTGTAGTAAGATAATTTCAAATAAAAAATTTCAAATAATTAGCTGTATCATATAAACTTGTAATTATCTTAAATTTGACAATTTATCTTTTAACTGGATGAGACTTATCACTACCATATCAGAAAAAATAGATTTTATGATATAAAACAGTTTGTGGTAATAATGATCCTAATCCAATTCTGGCCAAAACCCCGGAAAATTGCGAACAGGTGATCCAACACGTCGATTCGGATAATGGACTCGTCGAGTTCATCACTGATGAACATGGACTCGTCGAGTTCAAGTATGGACTCGTCGAGTCCTTCTGTCAGAGTGCAATTTTTCAACTTTTTAAACTTTAAACAATTAATCTATGCATCTATATAACAGAAAACACCCATGGCTCTAATACCACTGTTGAGTTTTTGTGTACTATAACACTCCTATGGTGCACATACAACCCTAATGCCTTGGATCTAAGTTTTCTCTAATTATACATGCAACAAAAAATTTCCAAAGCATGAAGCCTATAACGAGCATACAATTGATATTTGAACCATAAAAAACTAGTTAGAAGATTACCTTTTGATGTAGCTAGTAGAACTTTGGCCTTAAGAGCTTAGCACCCCAAGTTTTGTGCCTTAAACAAGTCACAAACACCATGAACAAGTGGAGAATAATGAGAAAGGTTATGGAGCACACAAAATCGTCCACCTCTTAGAATAATCCACCTTTGGTCCAATTTTTAGCTTTAGTGGGTTACATATATAGTGTAGAATTCCAAGAGTTATATGTAACCCTAATTCTTACACTTAGACTTATGATCCATAACTTATTTGGACTAATAATTTATGGAATTTCACATAAGCTTAGCCCATTACAAATTAATCATGGATCATTAGCCCAAACCATATGTCTCACTGATTTACATAATCAGTCCCCGTTAATTTAATTAGTCTTTTTTTATCACTAAATTAATTCCAAATTAATTCTTCATCAATACTAATTAAATAATATGATTTCTCAATTAATATAATATACTTATAATATATTAGTAAATCACAAATAACCTCTTACTCAAACATTCATCCTATCAAATTGTTTTGAAGAAGGTAACCCGAAATGGACCATGCTACTATCGGGTCAAGTACATACCAATTATAGTTATGGGCTTAGACACCTAATCCAACAGGTATAACTCCACCGGTATAATATTACGTAAACGACTCTCGGGCTGCATGTTCGCTCAAATTCGTCAAAATCCTCAAAAAGACATCAAAACACTCATTTTTATACTCTACAAGCTCTCACATCGTGAGCATTATAAGCTCACGTCGTGAGTAGTGTCTAGACCTGGTCCTCCCACGCGTCGCACTCTCCCGCTATGTGTCTCGTCGATTTATCGCATCTCATGTCGTCAGAATCCCTTGCTCACGTCGTGAGAGTCAAATGTCACGTCGTGACAATCATGATTCTCGTCGTGGTGGTTAAAGGTTGACCTTTGACTTGACTTCCGTTGACTTTCTCATAATAGCGTCCTACTTTCATCTCAACTTCAAATAGCCATAAATTTCTCAAACGAACTCCGTTTTCAGCAAACTTTAAATCCACAGAATCGTCATCACACGAACTACAATATTCTTCAACAAAAATTTAATAATTAACATTTCTAAAAATGAACCCTTTCTAGGGTTTATCTCACCTACCCTTTCATAATATCTATATTTCATAAAATAACACTTGTTACGAAAAACCGTGTGTCACAATAAATGACATCGAGAGTACCAAGCTAATTTGCATGGTTATTCACATTTTGTGTGTGATCCTCTGTATCCCAGTTACAAGTGGAAGAGCATAATCTAGATTAAACATGCCATTGAAAAGTTTCAATGAATCTCAAAAGATCTAGGAATTTCATTAAAAATAAAATTCGTTCAAATTTCGTTTTCTTGTGGTGAAATTCGTAAATCATCATTTACCTACCTTTATATAATTTACAATTAGATTACGACATCCATTTTCTAAGTTGTGAATTATTTAGTTGGATCCTAGCCTTGATATATCATTTTGGGTGTTATATTGAGGATTATTCTTGTCTAACTAAAAACTATCTTAAGATGTCTACTCCAGCTGATGCTTCTAGTTCCTCCTCCAACAATAACAACAACAACTTCTCCTTGTTGAACATTTGTTCCACGGTGTACTTGGATGACACCAACTATAACGATTGGATGTGCAACATAAAAATGGACCTTCTTTTCGATGACAAGGAGTATGTCCATGAGAAACCATTGGATAAGATCGACGAAGAAAAGGCCACTCCTAAAGAAATGGTCTCCTACAAGAAACACTGTAATGATGCAACAACGTTTCTTGCATCATGGTGGCCACAATGACTCCAGAATTGCAGAGAAAGTATGAGGATTACTAGTCGTACGATATAAACAAGGACCTTATGGAGAAATACCATAAGCGAGCTCATCAGGAAAAGTACGAGGTAGTAAAGTCCCTCATTGCTAGCAAGATGAAGGAGGGATAGTCTGTTAGCAACCATGTTTAGAGAATGCAATGATACGTGGATAGGCTAATAATGCTCAATGTGAATTTTGATGAAGAGTTAGCAATCAACATATTGTTGAACTCTCTGCCAAGTTGTTATGATCAGTTCATATTGACCTATGATTTGAACAACAATGAAACTGCCAAGTGGATAGGCTAATAATTACACAACCTACTGCGAACAACTGAAGCAGGAATGAAGGGAAAAAGTGTTGCCTACACTCCTGCTAGTGATCCTGTTCTGGCCATTGGTCAAGGGAAAGCGAAAAAGAGGAAAGGTCCTCCCAAGCAAAACCGGAAGGGAAATTCCCAAGCTGGGTCGTCAAGTAATGGGCTCAAAGGAAAATCCAGTTCTTATACTTTCCCTGTCTCTGACCCCAAAGAGGCCACTTTCTTCTCGTGTAATGACAATGGGCATTGGAAACGAAGCTGCCCAAAATACTTGCAAGATATCAAGCATGGCAAGGTGAAGCCAACCTCCTTAGGTATTTACACGATCTTATCTAATAACTCATCATATTCTCATTCTTGGGTCCATGATACAGGATGTAGATTTCACATTTGTTCTGATTTGCACGGGTTAAAAAGAAGTAAGGATGTGGAGCACGGAAGGATGAACTTAATCATGGAGAATAGGCGATCTTCACCTGTCACCAAGATTGGAGTTTATGGAGAAGTTCTTAGTAGTGGGTTAGAATTATATTTAATAAATTGTTGCTACTTGTCAGAAATGACACGAAACATAATTTAATTTCATTAATTGTTTAAACAAGGTTTTAGATATTCTTTTAATGATGAGAATGGTTTCATTTCTTCTTATAAAAATGGTGTTTTTTATTTTGAAGCTTTACCTTGTGATGGTGTGTATGACAAGTGATGATTGTAGACAATTTAGGTAATAGTGTTTTTCAAATTGCTTCGTCTAATGGTTTAGACAAAGCATGCTTGTGGCATTGTCATCTTTGACACGTTAACAAGAAACACATCGCCTAACTCCAAAAGGATGAAGTATTGGAATTGTTTGACTTAAGGTCAGATGATACATGCAAATCTTGTCTATTGGGTAAGGTGACAAAATCACCTTTCATTGGTTCTTATGAAAAAGGTGAAGGATTGTTGGATCTCATACACACAGATGTGTGTGGGCCATTCAGATCTACCACAAGGGATGCTAATCGATTCTATGTGACTTTTACGGATGATTATAGCAAATATGGCTATATCTACTTAATCAAGCATAAATTAGAAACCTTTGAAAAGTTCAAAGAGTTTAAACAAGAAGTCGAGAATCAATTGGACAGGAAGATAAAGATGCTTAGATCCGATAGAGGCGGTGTGTATCTTAGTATCGAGTTCCACGACTACCTCAAGGAATGTAGAATAGTTTCACAATTGACACCTCCTAGGACACCACAACTTAATGGTGTGGCTGAGAGGAACAATTGAACCTTGTTGGACATGGTTCATTCCATGATGAGTCGAGCTTCTCTTCCAATTACCTTATGGGGGTATGCCTTAGAGACTGCCGCCCATATTTTTAATCTTGTCCCAACTAAGAAGGTTGCCAAAACACCTCACGAGATGTGGACAGGGAAGATTCCCTCGTTAGCACATATCAAGGTTTGGGGTTGTGAAGATTTCATTATACGAGAGACTTACGACAAACTTGAAACATGAAGTGAAAGATGTATTTTCATAGGCTATCTACAAAAGTCCTTTGGATATTTGTTCTACAGACCTAGTGAGAACGTGGTCTTTGTAGCACGAAGGGGAGTCTTTCGTGAGAGAGAGGTCATATGCAAAGAGGAAAGTGGGAGTACAATTGATCTTAATGAGATTTTGGAATAAAACGATGAAAGAACCTTTGAAGATGCTAGGGCTCAACCTGAGGAAGAAAATCCAGTTGAAATGATTGACAAATCATTGCCTCTTAGGCGTTCCACCAGAGTTAGAATGCAACCTGAGTTATATGGTTTGAATATTACTGTAGAAGGTGATACTTTTATCAGTGATAGTACACTGGTAAATTTATATGAACCGACTAACTACATGGAAGCAATGGCAGACCCTGAAGTTGCCAAATGGCAAGAGGCGATGGACAGCGAGATCAAGTCCATGTATGACAACCAAGTTTGGAATTTGGTTGATAATGTACTAGGTCGTAAGACAGTTGGGTGCAAATGGATCTTCAAGAAAAAGACCGACATGGATGGAAATGTACACACTTTCAAGGCTCGACTGGTTGCAAAGGGATTTACTCAAACCCCAGGGGTTGACTGTGATGAGACTTTCTCACCAGTAGCTAAGATTAAATCTATTAGGACAATGCTCGTCATTGCTGCGTTTCATGACTATGAAATTTGGCAGATGGATGTCAAAACCACTTTCCTTAATGGGAAGTTGGCTGAGGATGTTTACATGAGTAATCCAGAAGGTTTTGTGGATGCAAAGTATCCGAATAGAGTGTGTAAGCTTGAGAAATCAATCTACGGATTGAAACAAGCTTCTCGCAGATGGAATATTTTCTTTCACAAGAAGGTCAAATAGTTTGGCTTCTCTAGAAGTAAAGATGAATCTTGTGTATATGTCAAAGCTAGTGGGAGTATATTAGCCCTCCTTGTATTGTATGTTGATGACATACTTCTTATGGGAAACGACATTCCAACTTTGCAAGAGGTTAAGTCGTGGCTTGGAAAGTGTTTCGCTATGAAGTATCTGGGAGAAGCTGCTTATATTATAGGGATAAGGATTTTGAGAGACAGGAGAAAAAGACTAATTGGACTTAGTCAAATTACAAACTTGGAAAAGGTACTAAACCATTTTAGTATGGAAATTTCCATGTAAGGAGAACTGCCTATACAAAGTAATACCAAACTGATTAAGACTCAGAGTCCGAGTACTGATGCAGAGATAGTAGAAATGAGTAGAGTTCTATATGCTTCTGCTATTGGATCTATCATGTATGATATGACATGTACTCACCCTGATGTGGCTTTTTCTTTGAGCATGGTGATTCGTTATTAGGGAAATCCAGGTAGAGCTCATTGGATAGCAGTTAAGAATATTCTCAAGTATCTGTGAAGAACAAAGGACTGGGTCCTTGTGCGTGGTGGTAGTGATACGTTGAGAGTAACTGGGTATAGTGACGCCAACTTTCAAATAGACAGAGACAACTTTCGTTCTCAATCTGGCTGAATGTTTACCCTAAATGGAGAAGCAGTAACCTGGAAAAGTTCCAAACAGGAGACGGTGGCTGATTCTACTTGTGAATCAGAGTACATAGCGGCGAGCGAAACATCAAAGGAGACGATTTGGTTGAAAAACTTCATTAGAGACCTTGGACTTGTTCCAGCCATTAAGGAGCCAATAGAGATTTTCAGTGATAATGAAGGGGTGGTTGCCTTAACAAAGGAACCAAGAGATAATGGTTAATCAAGACATATCGACAGAAAATACCATTTCATCATACATAGAGTAGAAGAAGGTCACCTCGTCGTGAAGAGGGTATCATCCTAAGAGAAACCTGCAAACCCCCTCACAAAGGGTCTGAGTAGGTTCAAGCACGTTCAACATGCTAGGAGCATTGGTCTGAAAGATGATATTAGTTTTAGTAGTTAGATACTTAGTTCTGAAACTTGTAACAAAGTAAATGTAATTGACTTTTGGTGATTAAAAAATAAAGATTTATTTATGAGTTGGATTACTACCTTTTGTCAATTCTTTATTTTGTGTTTCACTTTTCATGTTTTACTTCTAGAATAATTGGATTATTAAAAATCCACAGTCGATCGTACTTTTGGAAGTAAGTAGTGAATTAAGACTGTCATGAATTAGATTGTAGATTGTCTGAAAAGTTTTAGACATAACAATGGTATTGCTGCAATATTCATGAGTACTTTGAAATAGAGACTTAAGTATTGGATTAACCTATGCTCAGAGAATTATTTCATGGAATTTATCACAAGTAATTATGAGACGGTAATATCTTATAGTCTTGAAACAAAGATATATGAGTTGTGGTTTACAAATCAGTTGTACATTGATAATTTATAAACACATCAAGAACTTGGTGTTATTGTTGTGTATAATTTGGTGAGTAGATGGCACAAGCATATATGCCAAAGTTTATCTGTTCCTTTTGCCTTAATAGAAAAAAGCGATATTTGTGGGCCCCTAGATAATTTAATGTTGACTTATAGTGTCGGGCCCAGATAGGACATAATTGATGTGTTCGATTAGAAGTTCTATGTCATTACGAATCAGAACTCGGAAAACAAAGTATTGGAAAAAGAGATTGATTATGTTCCATGTCTCATGTCCGAATGATATCTTGCAGAACAGAGAATTATATGATCACTTATCTTAGGACATGTAACTGACTAGGTCAGAGTTCGACATCAGCTTTTGCTAGCTACAATTTTCTGATCAACTTGGAAGTTATACTAGCAGTTATAGTTACAGACTTATCCAAGTGGGAGACTGTTGGATTAGGTGTCTAAGCCCATAACCATAATTGGTATAAACTTGAATTGATGGTAGCACAGTCCTTTTGGGTTGCCCTCAAACCTAGCAATTGGACAGGATTATTTTGGAGAGAGAGAATGATTTATTATTTGATTAATAAATTGAAATATATAATTTGTTAATGTATTATGAGAATAATTTATTAATTATAAATTATGATATTTAATTAATGATTAATCAGAAATTAATTAGAATTAATTTTGGGATTAATTGGATTAATTAAAAGTGCAGGACTATTTGGCTATTTATTCATAGTTGAGGAAAAAGGATCTAGAACGTCCTTGTAAGAGGTTGGATGAAAACTTATAGGAAGGGCCTATAATTTTCGTCCAAAGGCTCTTGGATGGAGGCTCATGGGTTGCTTGGTCACTAAGCAAAGGGATTAGGGTTTCCTCCTTAAACCCTAGCTTTGGCTCTAAGTTACCTTACGTATATAAAGGGTCTTGACCCTTCACTAATTCGGCACTCCCAACCCTAGAAGAGATGAGGCGGAAATTCTCCTCCTCCCTCTCCAATATCCTTAGTTGCTAGTCTTGGGTGTGAACCATCAGAGGCACTACACTTGTGGTGCTAGCTGCCAAAGGTTTTGAAGAAGAAGGATGCAAGATTGTTTACAATAACAATCTTAAGGTTAGTTTTCTTGTCTTATGAATTAGTTTGTTCGTAGGAAAATTTGTATGCTAGTGTTCATAGTATGTTGCTAATATGTGATAGACATAGATTAAACTAGGTTGCATGTGCCTAAACAATTGAATTGTTTTATTGTTTTTCTGCTTAAGGCATTGTAGTTGTAACCTCAATTTCCCATCACCAACACCATTATGCACTTTATTCAGCAATGGACAATCTCTTTTGAAGTGCCCCTTTTCCATGCAGTTATTACATTTGATGTTGGCTTTAGATTTGGAACTTGACTTCCCTCTGTTACCTCGACCTCTATCTGATGTTCTTCCTCTACATACAAAAAAACCAAAACTGGAAACTTCTTCTCCAACTGAAACTTTTATTTTTAGTACCTTCGACATCAAATAATCCTTCACATCATTCACAATGATCGTTGTCCTTCCATACAACATGGTATCAACGAAATTCTTATAAGAATTTGGCAATGACCATAAGTGGATAAGTGATTGATCTTCATCTTCAAACTCTACATTCACAGCTTGTAAATCCACGATGATCATATTGAAGTTATCCAGATGATCCTTCACTTGGGTGCTTTCCGTCATCCTAAGAGTATACAAATGTAGCTTCTGATACAACCTGTTCGTCAGAGAATTATTCTAGTACTTGTCACACAATTTATCTCAGTACTTCATCTGTCAAAATGAACAAAATAATGCTTTTCGGTTTTGCAAGAATATTCACCTTCTTGTCATATGTCATATCCATTGGTAGTTTTTCCTCTCTTTCTAGTGGTGCTGCACATCCTTGTTGAACCAAAAGAGCCCTCCTCTTCACCTTCCATAAAGTGATGTCATTTGAACCATTGAAATTCTCCAAATGAAACTTATGAGTAGACATCTTCAATCATAATAACAAAAACTGCAGCTCTGATACTGTTGGATTAGTGTCTAAGTCCATAACTATAATTGGTATATACTTGACCCGACCCGGCATGGTCCGTTTGGGTTGCATGGCATCGGAACATTTGGATAGACCTTTTAATGAGAAGAAGATATTTGTGACATATTAATATATTATAAGTTCTGATATATTAATATGAAATCATATTATTTAATTAGTATTGATCAAGAATTAATTTGGAATTAATTTAGTGATAAAAAAGAAACTAATTAAATATATGGGGATTGATTGTGTAAATCATTAATTCTTATATATGTGGGCTTGTGATCCATGATTCTTTATGTTGGGTTTAACCCATGTGGTGGCCCATGGATACTCCATGGAGGTTGAAACCCATGGAGCATAAGGAATGGGTAAAGTCATGGGTTACATGGTGTAACCCTAATAGCCACACTATATAAAGACCCCATTGGTTGGAGAAATTGGCACTAGTGCATAATATAGAGGGCAAGCCAATTTCTATGAACTCATATCTTCTCTCATGGTTATTCCAAATGTTTATGATGTTGTGTGAACCATTTGAGGTGTCACACTTGGGGCACTAGGCTCTTAAGCTTCATGGAATCAAGCACCAAAGAAGAGGTATGTAATTCTACTAGATTTTATATTATGTGTACTTTATATTATGCTAGTTAGAACAATACCTTGGAAATTTGATATTTGCATGTATAATAGAGAAAACATAGATCCAAGGTATTTAGGGTTGCATGTACACCATAGGAGTGTTAGAATGCTCAAAACTCATCAGTGGTATCAGAGCCTAGTTTGTTTTCTATTATATTTGATGCAAATGTATTTTTTTTCAAGTTGAAGAAAAAAAAAAGAAAAAAAACATGAAGGTTGTCATATTTTAAGATAATTACTTGATTTTATGAAAAACTAATTATTTTTAAAATTTGAGTCACTTTACTACAAGAGTTGAATTAGGTCAATTTATTAAAAGATAGAATGATATGATTATTTTATTTGTTTTCAAAGTTTGATCTAAATGTTTTTAAGGAGTTACAAATTTTGTCGTAAAATTTTGGAACTCAAAAGTTTTTTTTAAAAGTTATGATCTTAAGAGTTTTGAAACTTTCATAAGTTATGGATGTGAAATGTCTCATTCATTAACTCTTTAGGTTATGAATTCCAAGAGTCTTCAAAGGATAATTGTCAGAGTTTCAAGATTTGTATTAGTTTATATGATTATCTAATTTCTTGAAAATTGTTGATGTGAATTATATTTACTTATGAGTTTAATCTAGATCATAGCAAAATTATTTGATTATTGTGTTAATTGGAATATTTGATCTTAATGGTTTTTATGAACTCCATAACTTGTCCTCAAGTTATGGAAAGTGAAGAGTTTTTCTTTTTAAAGTGTCATTAAGTCTCATGGGTTATGAAAATGGAAGAGTCTCTATTTTTAATGTCATTATAAAATGATTTAATGTCTTCCATAACTTGTCCTCAAGCTATGGAACTTGAAAAGTTTTTCATTAAACCTTAATTAAACTCATAAGTTATGAAAATCCAAGAGTTTTGAAAAGTTTCAAAACTTGCCCTCAAGTTTTGGAATTTGTAAAGTCTCACACACATTAATGCTTTAATTCCAAACTCTAGAATTTTAAAAGTTAAAATTCAAACTTTATGGACTTCATTAAATTAATTAAAGTGTTTAATTAAAAGAGTTAATAATTCCATAAAGACATGGTTTAAGTTTAATTAAATTAAGAGTATAGTTTAATTAATAGATTAAACCACCAAGTATTTTAAATGTTTAAAATACACCCTTATACTATTATTATAATTTTAATTATATAGATATGTATAAGATAAAGTCAGTCTTACCATTAGTAGGCCTCATTCACGAAGCCGGTTTATAAGGGGGGTATAAGGTTACTGCCTATAAAATGACAGTTTAATGGGTGTCCACTCTCACCCACCGCTTCCTTGACTGGTGGAGGGTCGTTAGCCGAACGGGTAGGAAAGGACTATAAGTCTCCCTTCATTAAAAGTATAATGAAAAATACTAAGTAACTAAACACTTATAACTTCCCAATCTTAGTTACTTAGGAAAATGTGAAATAGGTGCTAACCCATGAAATTACACTTTGTACCTTACCAAGTCGATTAGTGGAGCGTGTGTGGTTAACCGGCACGCTAATAATGACTAGTAAGAGTGGCAAAGGGTAATTTGACCTTATTATAGATCGGTGGAGCTGTGTGGCTAACCGGCACATCGATTAGGTGATAAAGTTAAGGGTACCAAGTGAATTTGCATGGTTATTCACACCTTGTTTGTGATCCTCGGCATCCCAATCACAAACTTGAGAGGGCACAATCGAGATTAAAACATGCCATATAAAGTTCAAGGTATCTCAAAAGATCTAGGAGTTTCAAATCCAATTAAAACTTAATTATATTTTGTTTTTCATGGTGGAAATTGGTAAATCGTCATTTACCTACCTTCAACTATTTTATAACTTGGATTACGGCATCCCTCTTCCAGTTATAAATAGGTTGTTGGATCCTAGCCTTAATATTTCATATTGGGTGTTATATTAAGGACTTTAAATCAACTAACTTGAATTTCTCCTTATAGATGTCTCCTTCAGACAACTATGGTCTTCCCAAATCTTTAGGAACAAGCTATCCTAATGAAGATGATATCCCAAATGGCAATCAAGGTGAAAGATCAATCCCTTTGTTGTGCATTAGTGGGACTGGAAATCATACTTCACTTCCTCCACCTCCTCCAATAAATCTCCCTATCCCACAAGTTTCAAGACTTGATAAGTTCTAAGTCACTCAATCCCTATTGGCAAACAAAGTCTATATGTGCTTAGGTCTTGGAGATTAAGTCACATATTGACAAGTCGGGAGAGTCGGGTGTCGAAGTCTCGAGGTAGTTGGTTGTTGACTTGGTTCTTCAGTGACTCCCTGATGACAGATCACGACATGACCCTTTAATGATCTTATGTATTTGCTTGGTGCTGCTGAATCAGCAATGATTTGGAACACTGGTAAAGCAAATTTGATTAGAAGATCGACTTCCCAAAACTTCATGGACATTGACAATGGTGACACTGGAAATCCAGAAAAAATTTCTCTTCTCAATTGAAAGGGATCGGCCATAGTCAACTCGGTTGACCAAATGGTAAAGAGAAAGGCTAAGTCTGAGATAGTCCCATGTACCATTCCCAAAGAGTCCATATGTGCCTATTGCCAAAGGAAAGGGGAATTGGTTGCGAAGCTGCCGAATTTACCTGAAACCTCATAAGGATGGTAAAGTCAAAAGTTTGACTCAACTTCAGGTAAAGTCCGTTATCTAACTCTATTAAGTCTATTTTGGAGATTCTTAATACATGATGTAATGTAATTACATTTTGATGTTTTTGAAGAATCAAAGGAAGCTTAAAGAAAAAGTGTGCTGATTCTGATCGCATGGTTCAATGACCAGAATTTTGAGCCACTGCATAAGAGTTATGAGATATTGCTTAGGAATAGATAACAACAAAGTTTTGATATGGATTTGCATTGTAAGGATAAGTTTTTCCGCAAGTTTTAAAATAAAAGAAAAGTTTTGATTTTATTTATTTTAAGTATCCTTACAAAGGCATTTATGAAAAATTGTTGTTTATATGTTTCCATTGATAAGCAATATTGGAAAATGAATTTGTTTCTTTCGTTTGTGGTAGTGTCATAATTTATCAAATAAGGAAAGATTCTCATCACCCAAGTTTCAGTTGGATAGAAACTTGGAATCATGCAAGTTGTATTGTGTGATGAATGAGATTTTTCATCTTTGGTAAATTAAGACTAATTCCTTGTTCACATTCGCATGTGAGTCAAGCGAAGGACTAAAGGATCAGGTACATTAGGTTGTGCACTAGTTAGGTCCACCACAAAGGTTGGTAAGATTATTCGTCATGATTTACTAAAGTTTAGTAAATATGATTATGCTTACAAGTTTAAGTGTAATTCTGAAACATTGGAAAAGTTTCAATATATGGCAGAATGAATAAAAAGAATCAAATAAGGCAGAAAGATAAAAGTTTCTCCAATCTGAAGAGATGGGAGAGTACTGGTGTATCTTGTTTTATGATTATCTTAGTGATTATGGAACCATATCACAATTGATCCTCTAAGGACACCTTAGTGCATTTGTTGGCTGAGGAGAGGAATCGTGAATTGTGGAAATGGTTAAATCAAAAGATAAATCATACTTCATTCCAAAATAAAGTCTTAGAGTCATACTCCAAGATTGAGCCTTGAGTGACATAATCTTTATAAAGTTTAAAACACTTGTCAAATGTAGAGTAAAATGTTTTCTTACTCTTGTATATTTGAAATTGGTAAGTTGTGATGTTTTGGATAAAACAAAGACCAACTAAGGCCAATTGTGTGAAGTGTTTGTAAAAGAATCCGCACTATCTCTTGAATATTGGGCAAGAGAGTCTTATATGTCAAGAGGACAGTGGGAGTTTAAAAGATCCTGAAATAGTTTCAAGAACTAATCAAGAGTTTTGTTAATCACTAGCCCACGACTTGAGGTTCGTAACCTATCGTGTTGACATATTCTTATTTCGGTGTCTATTCCAGTTAAAAGTTGACTATGCTTGTGAGTTCTATGAGCTCTCAATTGTTTGCATAACAACCTGGAAGCAATGGTAGGCCCTTGTGCTGCTGGGTGGCAAGAAATTAAGATTGAACAAGTTCAGTCCATATATGATTGGATTTGCCACTAACCTTGTCTCGTGATTATGGTTATGACAAATTCACATGGATAGGAACACATACACCATAAAATCTAAGTGTCATAAGGTTTCTCTCCGATTTATGAAAATGATGGTGATGAAACTCTTTCACTAAGTAGATTTTAAGTAGATAGCAATTGTGAGAATGACAAAAGGTCTAAACATTATGATTACGGCATCCCTCTTCATAATTGTTTAGACACACAAGTGAGCTATCTAAGGAAAAGTGTATGATTTTGATAAAGTCTTATCAAAGCAATTGCATATCAGAAATCTGAACTTTGGTAAGAAAGTCAATAAAGTATTGATTTAGCTGATCTCTGGATACATGTCAAAGCTAGTGGGAGCATAAGTGTTATGCTAGTAAGATAATAATCATTATGCTAGTGGGAGCATGATGATTATGTTGCAAGCTAGCAATGTTAATTATAGAAAACAAAAGTTTCAATTCGCTTTGAAAAGTTGTTTTGCTATAATTAAGGGAGAGGATTTTATGCTTCATTCCAATTCTACAAGCTTAGATTGAGATTTTAATCAACTTTAGTCAATAATATATATGAATGTTATGTTGGAATGGTTCAACATAAGGAAATTCTATATATGTTGCGTTCTCAAAGTTCGTTTATGATTACGACATACCTCTTCATAGTTCGAATTGTGAGAATATGACAAATAAAAAATTTATAGCATGAGTCATGTCCCATATGCTTCGGGTATAGGATCGATTACATGAGCTATAATAGTTATCCTTTCTAAATTTTCCTAATGCTCAGGGCATTAAGAGGGGAAAAAGGATTAGAACTAGATATGACTAAAATGATTAAGCAACTGTCGAGAACAATTTGAGGTTTACCAAAGATTGGTTACTCATGGACAATTGGAAGTATAGAGTAAGGACCATATTGGCATATTTTGAAAAGAGGCAACTCTTGTTCAGAAGTGATGGTCAAAATGGTAATATGGAATTGTTTCCATAGGTGGAAGTTGTTCTTTGAATCTGTGTAAGATTAAAGAACTTAATGCAAAGAAGGAGGTTCAAAGGAATGCACTTTGAATTTGAGACTTCATGGAATTGCTTTCCATTGGAATGCTTTGTAATGTCTGTTGCCAAGTCTTTGTGACTTGTGTGCATATTCATTACAAGAGGATCATTGCATATAAGTTTAGAATCTAACAAGATTACGGTAAATGACAAGAATTTGGTGTTCTTACATTTATTCTAAAGGATTTGGGACTGTGAAATGAGCATCATTGAAATATTGTCAATCGATCTATTTCACAAAGAGAGGACCACATGTAAACATGGTGTGCATACTTGGAGTATGGCATAGCTATTGTTTGGACGAACATAGTGTGCATGCTTGGAGTATGGCATGACTATTGTTTCAATTCAAGTATTAAGTTGATTAATCGAAACATGAATAATGAGTAATCAATATGGTGCTTAGATAAAAGGTGTTTTTATTTACACTCAAAGTGTTAGGGCCATACAGTATTTGTATTATTTTTGTGTTTCACTTTGCATGTTTTGACTTCCAGAATAGCTAGGTTATTCTTCCCGAATGACTAAGTTATTCAAACCATCCACAGTCGGTCATATGTTGGAAGTAGATATGAATCAAGAATGTCATGAATTTGGCTTGTATGATTTGTCTAATGTGCATTAGACATAACAGTGGTTGCTACAACATTCATGAGTGCTCATAAGTTCTGAGTACTGGATTTAACCCACGCTCATTTGAATCACTTCATGGATTTTATCACGAGTGAATCATGAGACGATAATATCTTATATTCTTCAAACCTAGAGATATGAGTTGTTGACTATGAGTTGGTTATACATTGATTGCACGTAAACGCATTGGTAACTCGATGTTATAAAACATGCCTTTGTGTATGATTCAACAAGTAGTCAGTACAAGCATATGAGTCGAAGTTTATCCATTCCTTTTACCTTTGGGATAAAAGCGATATTTGTGGGCCCCTCGACGATTTAGTGATGACAAAATGTAAGTGCTCGTCCGGGCCTGGACTGATTTGATTTGTTCAATTAGTCAGTCGTCATAAATCGGAAATCGGGAAACAACAAATGGACAGAGAGAATGATTATAATCCATGTCTCAGTCCATATGATATCTGTAATGGAGGAATATATGATCACTTATCTAATGGACGCGTCATTGATTTGTTCAGAGTTCGGCAGCAGCTTTTAAGAGCTACGATTGCTGGTCAGGTTGTGAAGTTATACTTGCAATAATAGTTATTAGACTTATCCAAGTGGGGGACTGTTGGATTAGTGTCTAACTCCATAACTATAATTGGTATATACTTGACCCGACCCAGCATGGTCCATTTAGGTTGCATGGCATCAGAACATTTGGGTAGACCTTTTAATGAGAAGAAGATATTTGTGACATATTAATATATTATAAGTTCTAATATATTAGTATGAAATCATATTATTTAATTAGTATTGATCAAGAATTAATTTGGAATTAATTTAGTGATAAAAAACAAACTAATTAAATATATGGGGATTGATTGTGTAAATCATTAATTCTTATATATGTGGGCTTGTGATCCATGATTCTTTATGTTGGGTTTAACCCATGTGGTGGCCCATGGATAATCCATGGAGGTTAAAACCCATGGAGCATAAGGAATGGGTAAAGTCATGGGTTACATGGTGTAACCCTAATAGCCACACTATATAAAGACCCCATTGGTTGGAGAAATTGGCACTAGTGCATAATATAGAGGGCAAGCCAATTTCTATGAACTCATATCTTCTCTCATGGTTATTCCAAATGTTTATGATGTTGTGTGAACCATTTGAGGTGTCACACTTGGGGCACTAGGCTCTTAAGCTTCATGGAATCAAGCACCAAACAAGAGGTATGTAATTCTACTAGATTTTATATTATGTGTACTTTATATTATGCTAGTTAGAACAATACCTTGGAAATTTTGATATTTGCATGTATAATAGAGAAAACATAGATCCAAGGTATTTAGGGTTGCATGTACACCATATGAGTGTTAGAATGCTCAAAACCCATCAGATACCACTTGTTAAGAAGTAAAATGGATAACAAGCAAAACAAAAAGCACACAAGACACAATATTACATCTTTCGGCCAAGTTGACCTTCGTCCACGCACAGGAGGGGGAGTATTTTTTATTTTGAGCTCTCAAACAGAGGGTAAAAGTAGAAATTCACAAAGATTCACTCTACACACTAACGATACAAAATACAATTCAATTGACTTATCATGCATCCCTATTTATATTGAATGGATCAAACCTTAAACCATAATAGGCAAAGCCTATTGGTCCACATGCTAATTAAAGGTTTCAGCTAATCACCATCCACCATGAAACATCTTCTAGAACATTCATCCGTGTCATACAACACATGAGCATCAACAACGCACATGATGGAGCACCATGAGACATTGTGGAGCATCATGACGAAAAAGTGGCGCATCTTGAACACTAGTGGCCCAACATCCATCATGGTGGCACAACATGATGTATTCCTTGACCATCACCAACTTCTGAGCGTCCTTGAACAATCTTGAGCATCGTAGAGGCGTTCATAGCATATGTGGCTCATCCGAGATACAATGGCTCATCATGGAACCAAATTTACACACCTTGCACCAAGATAGCACATCTTGCATGATGATGACCCATCATGTGCAAGGGTGGTGTAACATCCTTCAAGCATGGCGTAGCTTCCTTGAAAGTGGCGCAAGATATTCAGTTTGGCGTAACTTCTCCTACTTTGGCGCAACATCTACCAGAGTGGTGCAACATGATCGAAAGTGGCGCAACGTGTATGCGAATAGCGCAACATACTTGCCTAATGGCGCGACATGCTTTCTAGTGGACCCAACACCTAATCAAATGGTGTAATTATGCATCAAGATTCTCCATTCCTAAGTGCGCCAAACCTCTTCCAAGTGCTCCATACCTGGCTTTAGATGATTTTTTCCTTTGTCACTTGATTCGTTCGTTTGTCAGATGATCCATTCCCTTCTCAATTGATGGTCTGTTCCTTTGTTACATGCCTCATGAACCCTAAGTGTTCCATTGAGTTCGGAGTGCTACATTAAAATTAAATGTTCCATGATAATGCTCCAAATGCTCAAGTCACATTTAACGCCATCAGTTAACCGTAATTAATAATTCAAGTACAATAACATATGATCACATAGAGACTATACTTTTTGTTCTACTTGATAACTCAAGTATAATAATATTAAGCACATAAATATTATGCTTTCTACTCTACTACCTCTTATATCCTAACATACACGGACATATATTGTAATACGTAGTATAGTGAGATAACTCACTTGGATAAGTATTGCAACGATTAACAGCTATCCAACGGTCGGGCAACACACCTAACAAGTATTATCCTATAATATTATAAATTATTAATCTTATGGCATTCTGGTAATGAAAGCTAGATCTTTCATGAATCCGAATAATACTCCAACTTCTAGCTGATAAGGAACAATTGATGGGTTTTCTAGATTACATATATGTACTTGCGGAATTTCACATAACTAACTATGGGCATATGCAATCCTAGAAACAATTATATTGTTTTTCTCATAATAGGAACATACTTTGAAACTACCAAACGACATAGCTAATGTCAAAAATCAAAAGGGTTATAAAACATAGCTTATTGTTATTTTCAAAAATAACAATGTACATTTAAGACCCTTGGAATGCTAGCCCCAATAGTGTGGAAGCTGCTAATGAATCACACCAAAACCTTAGAAAAAACCTTATGATCGAAAATAGAGAGAGGGAGCGGGATAGGAGATTTCGAAATTCCTTGTGAGAATGTTGGGTTCTTTGAGTCTTATGGAGATCCCTATTTATACTTGTAGGAATTCATTATTTGAATCCAAAATATTAATAAAATATCCCAGATACTTATCGGTTTCCTTGTTGATCGAGGAAGGGTTCTAGAAACCCTATTAATGGCTTCTAAAACCGTCCCCTATAGGGAGGTACTAGAATGCCTCTTTTCTCAACTATTGAACATTCTAACCCCTTAGACTCAATAATTAATTCTAATTAATTCAACACATTTAATTAAATTAATTCTTAATTAATAATTTCCATTTCTAATTAATATATCATTCCCATAATATATTAATAAATTAATTATCTCTTGCTTATAATCAATCGAGACTATTTTTTGGTTATGAGGGCAACCCAAAAAGGACTTTACTACTGATCAATCAATTATACCAATTTGGTTAAGACATTAGACACCCTAATCCAACAGTCTCCCACTTGGATAAGTCGTCAACTATAATTGCAGGTATAACTTTCTGAATAACTAGTAAAGAGTAAATTCCAAGCCACTATCAAACTCTGATCAAGTCAAATGTCAACCTTAAAATAAGTGATCAACCATTCCTCCGTTCTCATTATATTGTATGCACTCTGTATATATATATATATATATATATATATATATATATATATATATATATATATATATATTATAATCAATATTACTGTCTAAGATTCTATTTCTCGATTTCCCGATTCGTGATGACATTATCAAACTACTAATCAAACACATCAATTTAGTCTATGCTGGGCCCAATGCTATAATGTCAACATCAAACCACCGAAGGGCCCTAAGATATCGCTTTTTCTAAATACGCAAAAGAAATGAATAAACTTCGATTATATAATCATACATTTACTCGTCGTTATACATCAAAATACACTTTATGACATCCAGTTACGAATGTGTTGATGCAAAACAATGTACGACATATTCATAAACTATGACTTATATATCTCTATTTCAAGAAATAGAATATATTATCGTATTAAACTTACTCGTGATAAAATCCATGAAATAATCTTTAAGCACAGTTTATCCAATTCTCAAAATCACCATTTTCTAAGTATCATGAATATTGTATCAATCTCTATATAATGTTCAATCCCCATGAACAATCTACAAACAATTCATGACAGTCTTGAATTGGTACCAACTTCCCAGAAGTACGACCGACTATTTAAGTAAGTTAATACTCAAGTAGTAAAACATGCAAAATGAAACATATGAATAAAGTAACCGACAAACCGTATCAAAAAATTTGAGCATAAATAATTCTCATTTAGTTAATAACCATTCAGTTACATTTATTAATGTTACATTGTTTCAAAAATGACCAACTAACCACTTAAATCTAAAATCTAACATCATCTAATAGCCAAAATGCTCCTAGCTTGCTTGAAGTTCTTGATCTTGATTAATCCTTTTGTGAGAGGATCATCAGGATTATCTTCTGATGATAATCGATTCACCACGATTTTGCTTTCTTGTACTCAATGCTGAATGTAATTGTATTTTATGTCAACATGCCTTGATCTACCATGATCCTTTGGTTCTTTAGTCAAAGAAAATGCACCTTCATTATCACAAAAAATGTCTATTTGTTTTTGGATTGAAGGAACAACTCCAAGATCTCCAATGAAGTTTATAAACCACGATTCTTCCTTTGTTGCCTTGTTTGATATGACGTACTTTGCTTCACAAGTAAATTCAACCACTGTCTGTTGCTTGGAACTTTTCCATGTAACTACTCCGCTATTCAAAAGGAACACCCAGCCACTATTGTGAATAACAATTATCTCGATCTGTTTGAAAATTGTCATCACTATTCCACACACCTTAAGATCATTTTTACCACCAAAGACTAATATAATATATTTTGTCTTTCGCAAATACTTACATATATTCTTCACTTCTGTCCAATGAGCCATACTAGGATCTCCCTGATATCTACTAACCATGCTTAAGGAAAAGGCTACATCATGTCGAGTATTTTTCATAACATACATGATCGATCCTATAGCCGAAACATATGGGACTCAACTCATCTTATCTATTTCCTTATCACAACTAGAACATTGAGCCTTGCTCAACTAAACAATATGATCCATGGGTAAGTCCTCTTTCTTGGAATTTTCCATATTGAACCTTTTCAATATCTTATCCAAATAAGTAATATGGCTCAATTCAATCAATACTTTTTCCTATCTCTATAAATTCTTACACCAAGTATGTATGTGGCCTCTCCTAGAACCTTCATAGAAAAAAACCTTCCCAACTAAGACATAACCTCTTGTAAAGTTGGAATGTCATTTCCTATAAGGAGTATGTCATCCACATAAAAAACTAGAAAGTTCACTATACTCCCACTGTGTTTGACATATATGTATGACTCATCCTCACCTCTTGAAAATCCAAACTCCTTGACCTTTTCATTGAAGCAAAGATTCCAGCTACGAGATGCTTGTTTTAGTCAATATATAGACTTCTCAAGGTTGTACACCTTATTAGGGAATTTGGCAAGCTGAAAACCTTCTGGATGAGCCACATAAACATCCTCTGTCAGTTTCCTATTAAGGAAGGCTAATTTCACATCCATTTTCCATACTTCATAATCATGATAAGCAGCTATGGAAAGCATTACCCTAATTAACTTAATCTTGGCAACTAGTGAAAACGTCTCACCATAGTCAACCCCTTGGGTTTGAGTAAAGCCTTTTGCTACCAACCTTGCCTTGATGGTTTGTACATTCCCATCCATGTTGGACTTCTTCTTGAAGATCCATTTGCAACTGACAGTCTTTCGACCAGGAGCCTGATCAGGCAAATTCTATACTTCGTTATCATACAATCATTGGATCTTGCTATCCATTGCCTTTTTCCATTTAACATCCTCAGGGCCTGCCGCTACTTTCTTGTAGTTAGCTGGATCATCCAGATTTACCAATGTACTATCACTGACAAACGTGTCCTCACCTGTCAATATATGGAAACCATAAAACTAAGGTAACATTCTAAATCTACTGGACCATCGAAGGGGAAATCAATTGTGAATTGGCTGAACAGTTTCAATCTTAGGTTGAGAGCAACTATCATCAAAGGTTCCTTCATTGGGTTATGCATGAAGCTCTTCATGATTAATACGACTCCTACTTTGTCCTTAGAATGCGAGCTCTCTCTCATGAAAGACTCATCTTCGAGCTACGAAAATCACATTCTCATTTGGTCTGTAGAACAAGTATTCAAACGAATTTTATGAGTAACCAATAAAAATACACTTCTTGGCTCTAGGTTTTCGTTTGTCTTGGGTTTTGTTTCTAACGAAGACCTCACAACCCCAGACCTTGATATGTGCGAGTGAGGGAGGTTTCTATGTCCACATATCAGGATGTATTTTGGCACCCTTTTTGGTTTGAACAAGATTAAGGATATGGGTGGCGGCCTCTAAATCATACCCCAAGAATGATATAGGAAGCGAAGAACGACTCATCATAAAATGAACAATGTCAGCAAGGAATGATTTCGGTTCTCAGCCACACATTGAGTTGTGGTGTTCTAGGATGCGATAATTGTGAAACAATTGCACATTCCTTAAGATATATACTAAGATATTCTTCGCCTGTGTCATATCAGCGCATCTTTATCTTCCTACCCAACTGATTCTCTTGTTCATGGTTAAACTATTTGTAATTTTCAAAGGGTTATGATTTATTCTTGATTAGATATATATACTCATATCTACTTAATCATTAGTAAAGGTCACGTAGTAGTGATTTTCATCTTTTGTGGTGGGTCTGAAAGGCCCACATACATCTGTGTGTATCAGGTCCAACAGTCCTTCACCTCTTTCATAGAAGCTAGTGAAAAGTGACTTGGTCATCCTGACTATTATACAAGACTCACATTGATCGTCTGATTTTAGGTCGAACGATTCCAACTCTCTATTCTTTTGGAGTTGGGCAATGCATTTCTTGTTTATATGCACAAGACGACAATGCCATAAGGATGCATTGTCCAAACTATTGGATGAATCAATATTATAAACAGAAATTCCAAGTTCATTCACACATACAAAAGTTTCATACAGATCATTACAAGGAGAAGCTTTGAGAACAAGTGCACCATTTTATAAACTAAAATTGCACCATTGTCATTATCAAAACCGTAGCGACAACCTTGTCGGAATAAATCATGAAATGAAATTATTTCCGAATCATTTTTTATGAATAACAACAATTTTTAAATCAATAACACTAATCGTAACTCTACTATAAAGCTTCAATCTCGATCTCCCCAAATAATGTAACATATAACTATTCTCCAGTTGCATGAGTGGTTGGATCCTTTTAAGCTTGAGATTTTATTCTTTCTTTTCTGCAATACCGAGCACATCTGATCATCACATCTTGTATCAAAAACATAAAATTTAGTAGTATGAAAGGTTTTGTAGACCACGACGTATATATCTCTCTTTAAAGAATAGAATATATTATCTTCTTAGAATTACTAATAATAAAATCCATGAAGTAATCTCTATGAGCGGATTTATCCAATACTCAAAATCCTCATTTTCTAAGTACTCATGAATATTGTAGCAATCCCTATGCAATGTTCAATCCCCATTAACAGTCTAGAAAGGATCATGACAATCTTTAATTAGTACCAACTTCCCTGAAGTACGATCGATTGTGGTAATTTAAGTAAGTGAATACTAAAGAAGTAAGACATGCAAAGTGAAACACAAGAATAAACTAATCGGAAAATGGTATCAAACTCTTTGAGCATAAATATGTCTCAATTAGTTAATCACCATTCAGTTACATTTATTAATGTTTCATTATTTCAAAAATTACCAACTAACTACTAAAATATAAAATCGAACATCATATATTACCCCAATTCTCCTAGCATGTCGAAGTGTTTGATCTTGATTAATCCCTATAAGAGAGGATCTACAATATTATATTCTGATTATGCTCAATTCACCACGATTTTCCCTTCTTATACTCGATGTCGAATGTAATGGTATTTTCTGTCAATGTACCTTGATCTACCATGATCCTTTGGTTGTATAGTCAAAGAAACTGCACCTTAATTATCACAGAAAATGTCTATTGGTTCTTGGATTGAAGGAACAACTCCAAGATCTCCAATGAAGTTTGTTAACCATGTTGCTTTCTTTGTTGCCTTTCTTGTTATGATGTACGTTCATTCACAAGTAGAATCAACCACTGTCCGTGATGCGTATTTGAATCTCAAACACGACTCTTGCAGCGGAATAAAAAAACTCTTGAATCAAATGACAATAACAAGTAATAAAAAGGATAGATTTGAAGTCCAAACTAGATCGATA
This sequence comes from Lactuca virosa, assembly GCF_052849685.1. Taxonomy (NCBI): domain Eukaryota; kingdom Viridiplantae; phylum Streptophyta; class Magnoliopsida; order Asterales; family Asteraceae; genus Lactuca; species Lactuca virosa. The sequence goes on from NC_136434.1 coordinate 260,920,389, forward strand.
GTTTTAATCTTTGGTGAAAACAAACAAAGACCTATTGGTTTGAGTTTAAGATCAAAATTAGGAGGCACATCCCAACAAAGATCGGATTTGAATCATATGCAACAATTTGATAATATGAACACAATTTCAAATGATTTTCTATTTCCATCAACATAACTCAACAACTTTACAATAATCTACATTGCTATATATAGCCTTACAAATTATCGGTTAAAAGAAATGAAAATTCACCTAATGACTATGCCAATTAATGGCTTATTAAAACTCAAAATAAAAGAATAATAAAATAATAAAAGTAAAGTCTTGTTATGGGAAGGTAACGCTTAGGGAAGTAGAAAAGACGGATACAACTTCTGAGGTTTATAGTTCCAAGGTAAGCATCCAGACTCCTCGTTCGCATCCCACTTTCCCAGCGCTCCTCGTTCGCATTCGCATTCCACAGCTTGGCATCCACCAAACACCATTCACATCTCATCACAACCATCATTCCCTTCGCTTCCCTTTTCCAATCCAAGACTACTTTCGCACTCATCGCCTTTCGGAGGATTGCCATTGATCACAAAATCTGAGGCTAATCGCAACTGCCACAACTTCCAAGAATCGCAAACCAATAGGTTCTTATAGTCGCAGTTGATCGCAACTGATAACACTCGGAGACTCGCGTCACATCACATTCGAAGAGTCGCAACTAAATCTCACCCAATCGTAACATTTGATAAGAGACTTCGATGCCTTGCGAACGTTCGCATCCATTCACATCCATTCGCAATCAATCTCATCCATTAACGACTAGTTGGAACTTTCACATCTAATTGTAGTCATCTTCCGACTTTTGCAACTAAAGGAAATTAGAAAGAAAGTTATTATAGTAGAATCGCATTCCAAAGGCTTCTGACCCTTCGCTTCTAGTCGAAATTGACGATCATACATACTTGCCATTGAGTTGGAATTTGAAGTTGACGGATCTCAATCCGAATTTGCATCATACCCTCCCTATTCGAAAATAATTATCCTCAATTCCGAGTGGTCATCGTAGTCGAGATAGGAAGAAAAACAGTCAATCTTCTTCCCTTTCAAACTTTTCTTCAACCTTTTCGTTTCCCACCATGAAATTGAAAATTTCAATTTCTTCCTCCTCAAAGTCCTCCTAAACCAATAAATTTATTCTTTCAATAAATTCCCCTTCCCCATCAGTGTCGTAGATGGGAGTGGAATCTTCTTCCTCCTCTTCTTCTTACTCTTTTCCTTCTTTAATTTCTTCTTCTCCATCAATTTCTAGATGGGTTCGAGATCTTCTTCAATGAAGTCAGTGTCACCAAAATGACTATTCTGATCTTCACCTAACATGTACCGAAAGAGTTAAAGATTATTTAACAAAATCGAGAAGTACAGATGCACGAATTCAGATTCCTCGCACATTAGAGACATTCTGAACCAAGAATTTTGTTTTGACAAACTCGAAAATAACTCCTTTTTTTAACAATAACAACAAAAACAAAGATAAAACTTCACATGCAACTTTTTTTGGTTTTTTTTCTACAAGAAAAACAACACCAACTGAATTCAACAACAATGCTCCGCAAGAACTTGGGTCTCTGATAGAAACTTCTGGTCACGTAGGAACTTATAACTCTGATACCACAATGGATGTGTATTTGAACCTAAATCACGACTCTTGCAGCAGAATAAAAGAACTCTTGAATCAAACGACAAGAACAAGTAATAAAAATGATAGATTTGAAGTCCAAACTTGACCTATAGTTTGAATCTTCGGTGAAAAGAAACAAAGAACTATTGGTTTGAGTTCATGATCAAAATTAGGAGGCGTATCCCAACCAAGATCGGATTTAAATCGTACGCAACAATTCGATAAGATAAACACAAGTTCAAAATGCTTTTATAATTCAATGAACATAACTCAACAACTTTACAATAATCGACATGGCTATATATAGCCTTACAAATTATCGGTTAAAAGAAATGAAAAGTCACCTAATAACTATGCCAATTAATGGCTTATTTAAACACTAAATAAAAGAATAATATAATAATAAAAGTAAAGTCTTGTCTTGGGAAGGTAACGTTTCGGGAAGTGGAAAACACAGCTACAACTTCTGGGGTTTATAGTTCCAAGGTAAGCACACAGACTCCTCATTCGCATCCCACTTTCCCGTCACTCCTCCTTCTCATTCATATTCCACAGCTTCGCATCCACCAAACACCATTCGTATCCCATCACAACCATCATTCCTATTGCATCCCTTTTCACATCCAAGACTACTTTTGCACTCATCACCTTTCGTCCCTTCTCACCCTTGTTTGTACCGAAATCGCATCTCAAAGCAAGCTGCAACCAAGCAAACCATGGTATCCAAATATCCCATTGGAACCGAGTAGTCCAGCGGAGTGTAGGATGCATTCAGAATAAGAGTCTAATGGATTCGAAGGATGGCCATTGATCACAAACTCCGAGGCTAATAACAACCTCCACAACTTCCAAGAATCGCAACTAATTAGCTTCTAAGACTCACATTGCATCACATTCCGAGAGTCACAACTAAACTGCACCCAGTCGTAACATGTGATAAGAAACTACGACGCCTTGCAAACGTTCGCACCCATTCTCATCCGTTCGCAATCAATCGCATGCATCAACGACCAGTTGCAACTTTCACATCTAATTGTAGTCATATTATGACTTTTGCAACTAAAGGCAATTGAAAAGAAAGTTGTTGTAGTAGAATCGCATTCTAATGGCTTCTGACCCTTTGCTTCTAGTCGCAATTGACGATAATACCCACTTGCCATTGAGTTGGAATTTGAAATTGATGAACCGCGATCCAAATTCCCATCAGTCTGTTGCTTGGAACTTTTGCATGTAACTGCTACACCATTCAAAAGGAGCACCCAACTAGATTGTGAATAACTATTATCTCGAACTGATTGAAAATTGGCATCACTATTCCACTTACCTAAAGTTCATATTTTCCACCATAGAATAAAATCAAATCTTTCGTCTTTCGCAAATTCTTAATTATATTCTTCACTTCTATCCAATGAGCTACACTAGGATTTCCCTGATATCTACTAACCATGCTTAAGGAAAAGGCTATATCATGTCGAGTATTGGTCATAGCATAGATGATCAGTCATATAGCCGAATCATATAGGACTAGACTAATCGTATCTATTTCCTTATCACTACTAGAACATTTAGCATTTCTCAACTAAACAGAATGAGGCATTAGGAATTCCCCTTTTTTGGAATTTTCCATATTGAACCTTTTCTATATCCTATCCAAATAAGTACTTTGGCTTAGTCCAATCGATAGTTTTTTCCTATCTCTAATATTCTTATTCCAAGTATGTACGTGGCCTATCCAAGAACCTTCATAGAGAAACACTTTACAATCCAAGACTTAACCTCTTGCAAAGTTGGAATGTCATTTCCTATACGGAGTATGTCGTCAACATACAAAACTAGAAATTTAACTATACTCCCAATGTCTTTGACAGATGCGTATGACTCATCCTCACTTCTTGAAAATCAAAACTCCTTGACCTCTTCATGGAAGAAAAGATTCCAGCTACGAGATGCTTGTTTCAGTCCATAGATGGACTTCTCAAGCTTGCACATCTTATTAGAGAATTTGGAATGCTGAAAAACCTTCTCGATGAGCCATGTGAACATGCTTAGTCAGTTTCCTATTAAGGAAGGCTATCTTAACACCTATTTTCCATCTATCATAATCATGATAAACAACAATGGAAAGCATTACCCTAATTAACTTAATCTTGGTAATTATTGAAAAGGTCTCATCATAGTCAACCCCTTAGGTTTGAGTAAAGCCTTTTGCTACTAACCTTTCCTTGAAGTTCTTTACACTCCAATCTATGTCGGTCTTCTTCTTGAATATCCATTTGAAACCAACTGTCTTTCAAACAGGAGCCTGATCAACCAAATTCCATACATGGTAATCATACATGGTTTGGATCTCGCTATCCATTGTCTCTTTCCATTTGGCAGCTTCAATGCCTTCCATCGCTTCCTTGTAGTTAGCTGGCTGATATTGCCATATTTATACACAATTTTAGGCAATATCTTAGTACATTTTAGTTAATATTTTGGTTATTTGCAAAGATATATGATACTTATTGAATTAAATTGTATTTTGCAGCCAAATGGAACATTCTTGAAGCATAGGGACCAGAATTGACAAGGATTGGAACTTTGGAGGATTAGAGATTTAAAGAAGAAAATTCCAGCGAAAAACCCCAGTAACGACGTGGAAATCAATATCACGACGTGAAGTCTATTTTCTAGAAGATAAGTACGCGGGAAGTCAGAATCCTTGCCCGATACATATTTTTATCAACATCACGACGTGAAACCTTATCTCACGTCGTGAGCCACGTATTTTCCAAATCTATAAATTCTCTTTCACACTTACGATTTAAAAGGCTTTTTGAAGAGTTTTCCAGGAGGAGAGGTATTCTGAGATATCAATTTTAGTGTCCAGAAAAGTGCACCAAACAATCCTTTGATGGAGGATTTGTTTGGAGATTGAAGAACACATCATCACATCGGTTTGATTTACTTTAGTAATGTTGATTTATGTTGAACTTGTGTTTATGTTTTCAGCCATGAGTAGCTGAACTTAGTTGCTTTTGTTTAGCTAGATGATACTTTGACTCTATGGTTTAGTTATCTAATTTATGGATTTTAATAGTTGGTTTTGTTCTTGTGTTTGATTTTTATTACATAGCGTGTTAATTTTTGAGACTTTGATTTCTTAAACTCAAGTTAAGCGTAGATAAATCTTTCACTGTAGAAATGGCAAACGGGAAAACGAAAAGTACTAACTACGCATACGTAGGTTGTACTCTAACTTTAGATGGCCATACTTTCAAGATAGACCTCATGCCGGTCCCAATTAAAAGATTCGACGTCATTATCGGCATGGATTGGTTGAGTCTTCATCGCGCCGACATCTTGTGCTTTGAAAAAGCAGTTCGTCTTAACCTCCCTAACAGCGAAACCCTAAGATAAATCTTTCACTGTAGAAATGGCAAAAGGGAAAACGAAAAGTACTAACTGCGCATACGTAGGTTGTACTCTAACTTTAGATGGCCATACTTTCAAGATAGACCTCATGCCGGTCCCAATTAAAAGTTTCGACGTCATTATCGGCATGGATTGGTTGAGTCTTCATCGCGCCGACATCTTGTGCTTTGAAAAAGCAGTTTGTCTTAACCTCCCTAACAGCGAAACCCTAGTTATCTACGGCGACAAACCTGGTACGAACCTTCACATCATTTCGTGCATACAAGCTCAGAAGTGCTTGGGAAAGGAATATCATGCATTCCTCGCACACATCGTCGATACAAGTCAAGAAGTGAAAGATATTCAGAACATCCCAGAAGTACGCGACTTTCTCGACATCTTTCCAGAAGAACTTCCAGGATTACCACCCCAACGCCAAGTCGAGTTCATAATCGACTTAGTGCCAGGAGCTACTCCAGTAGCTAAATCTCCATATCGTCTGGCACCAGCGAAGATGCAGTAACTTTCGAGTCAGCTTAACGAACTTCTTCAGAAGGGATTCATTAGGCCAAGCTTCTCACCATGGGGAGCACCGGTCTTGTTCGTCAAGAAGAAAGACGGATCGTTTCGTATGTGCATCGACTATAGGGAACTCAACAAGCTTACCATTAAAAATCGTTATCCCTTGCCCCGCATTGACGATTTATTTGATCAACTTCAAGGAGCCAACTACTTATCGAAGATAGATCTACGATCCGAATACCGCCAACTACGAGTGTTAGAGGAGGATGTTCCCAAGACAGCCTTCCGAACTCGTTATGGGCACTACGAATTCGTAGTGATGCCATTCGGATTAACTAACGCGCCCGCAGTATTCATGGATTTAATGAATAGGGTGTGTCGTCCTTACTTGGATCAGTTCTTCATCGTCTTCATCGATAACATACTCATCTACTCTCGTAGTAAGGAGGAACATAGTCAACATCTTCGTCAAGTCTTAGAAACATTACGATCGGAGAAGCTCTATGCGAAGTTCTCCAAGTGTGAATTTTGGATTCGAAGAGTCGAATTCTTGGGCCACGTAGTTAGTGAAGAGGGAATTCACATGGACCCTTCCAAAATCAAGGCCATTGAGAACTGGTCAGCACCGAAGACACCTACAAAAATTTGTCAATTTCTAGGTCTCGCTGGCTACTATCGCAGGTTCATTCAGAACTTCTCCCGAATTGCGAAACCTCTTACAACACTGACCCAGAAGGGCGTGGCCTTTGACTGGGAAGAGAAGCAAGAGAGAGTGTTCCAAACGCTCAAGCGAGCCTTGTGCACCACACCAATACTGTCCTTCCCCGAAGGGATAGAAGACTTCATTGTCTATTGCGATGCTTCAAATCAAGGGCTCGGCTGTGTTCTGATGCAACGAGGTAAGGTCATCGCCTATGCCTCGAGACAGCTGAAGACACACGAGGTCAACTACACCACCCACGATCTTGAGCTAGGAGCAGTTGTGTTTGCTCTGAAGATCTGGAGACACTACCTGTATGGTACAAAAAGTACTATCTTTACAGACCACAAAAGCCTACAACATATGATTGACCAGAAGGAGCTCAACATGAGACAACGACGGTGGGTCGAGCTACTCAGTGATTACGAATGTGAAATTCGTTATCATCCGGGTAAAGCCAACGTAGTAGCCGACGCCCTAAGTCGGAAAGAATACTCTGGTCGTAGAGTCAAATCATTGACTATGACTATCCATTCACACTTGTCCACATAAATTAAGGAGGCTCAGCTCGACGCTTTGAAACCTGAAAATGTGGCGAGTGAAACCCTAAGATGGATGGATAAGAATTTGGAAGTCAAGGGTGGCGGAGCCTTATACCTCATGGATCGGATCTGGACACCGAAAGACGGTGGCTTTAGAGACTTGGTCATGACCGAGGCACACAACACTCGTTATTCCGTCCACCCAGGCTCAGATAAGATGTATCTGGATCTTAAAAAGCTATACTGGTGGCCTAACATGAAAGCAGAGATTGCTACCTTCGTAAGTAAATGCCTTACTTGCGCCAAGGTCAAGGTCGAATACCAGAAACCCTCCGGTCTTCTACAACAGCCGGAGGTACCTGAATGGAAGTGGGAGCGGATCACTATGGACTTCATAACCAAGTTGCCCAAGACAACAGGTGGACTTGATACCATATGGGTCATCGTCGACAGATTGACCAAGTCTGCACACTTCTTGCCTATCAAAGAAACATACAAAATGGAGAAACTTACAAACTTAACTTACCGCGCGAACTCAGTAACGTATATTCTACTTTCCATGTCTTGAACTTGAAAAAGTGTCTGTCCGACGAGACTCTTGTAATCCCACTCGACGAGATCGAGATCAACGAGAGCCTCAACTTCGTGGAAGAACCAGTAAAAATCATGGACCGGGAGGTCAAGCAAACGAAACAAAGCCGTATCCCGATAGTGATGGTTCGCTGGAACGCCAAGCGAGGAACTGAATTCACTTGGGAGTGAGAGGATCAGATGAAACTGAAATATCCTCGTCTTTTTACTTAGTTATTTGTAACTACTTATTTGCTTAAACTCTAATTTCGGGATGAAATTCCTTCTAACGGGGGGATGATGTGACAACCCGAAATTTCTATTCTGTACAACCATTCGATTCAATAGAAGTCAGAACAGTTTCTACTAACTTTCAAGCTTTTTGGAAAAAGTTTGAGTGTTTTGAGATTAGTACTTCAGGAGATATCAGGAGAGAGGATGCCCTAGGGTTTATTGTGTACCAATAATGTCCCAAAACTCCAAGAGTTTGGAGTTTACGGCCTAAACAAGGTGTTTACGGCCGTAAACCCCAAGGGTATAAATATGGCACTTAGCCATTTTTAACACTTTTTCACAATTTCAAAGCTAGAACTCAAATCCTCTCAAGTATCATCCGATTTTTCTTCTTGATCTTCAACTTTGTAAGTGTTTCTATCCCTAAAAAGTTGATATCTTACTTAATCTAGTTATCTTACATGATTCCATCCGTGAAATCATTCCAAAAGTGTAGATCTTCAAGTTTCACCAAGAACACCAAGAACACACACTAGTGTTCTTGGACTTTTAGCACCTTTCAAGCTTCTGTATTGTAAGTACTCTTACCCTAGTGTGTTATAAGGCTAGTTACACTTCTTAATCACCTAGAAAACACATGGAATCAAAGGATCAAAGATGTTTACGGTCCAAGAACACCTTGGACCGTAAACCCTAACAAAGGGGCCAAAGTGGCCCTAGTCCCTTACCAAGCCTTGGAAACTAGCCTAGACCCCTTCCTTGATGTGCTTAGTACTTGAAAACATCAAAAGACCATAAACCATTTGGGTTTACGGCCGTAAACCCAAGGAGAAGTGGTCCAAGGACCGTAAACTCCCTAAAGGAGTGAAATGGTGCCCTAATCTCTTCCTAAGGCTTAAACATGAAGTAGGAATGCTTCTTATGATCTTAATGGCTTAAAAACATAAAATGGTCAAATACCATGAGTTTACGGCCGTAAACTCATGGGTTTACGACCGTAAATTCAATAAGAGTTGGTCACAAAACCGTAAACTCCAAAGGAGTTTACCCTTGAACCCTAAACTCAATTACAAGGTCCTACCTGATGGGTTTTGAGCATTCTAACACTTCCTAAGTGTACATGCAACCCTAATAACCTTGGATCTATGTTTGTCTAATTATCATGCAAAGTCGAATTCCAAGGTTATATTCCTATCTAGCATACATGGGGAACAAATTTTAACTTGCATGAAAGATAGAATAACTTACCTTGTTGTTGCTTATGATCCTTGAAACCTTGTCAGCCTAGCACCCCAAGTGTGGTGCCTCAAATGCTTCACACAACACCAAATGCTTTTGGAATGACTTTAGAGAGAATACACACTTCTAAAATCGGCCTAGCCCTCTTGTTTCTCATGTGTAGCCAATTTTGGTGGAGAATGGGTTTCTTATATAGTGTTAACACATCTAGGGCTACACCATGTAAACCCTAATGTGTCATGACTCTTCATTTCCATGACCCATGGGTTTGTAACTCCCATGGAGCATCCATGGAGCATCCTATGGGTGGAACCCAACTTGATAATCCATGGAGCCTCTTAGCCCACTATATAAGATATGGAAGATTTACATAATCTACCCATATATTTAATTAGTTATCTTTTGATCACTTAATTAATTCTAAATTAATTCTTGATCAAACTAATTAAATAATATTATTAATATATTAGAACTTATAATATATTAATAAACCATAAGTGTTATTTCTCTCATTTTAGTTTATCCAATTGCATGGTGCCATGCAACCCAAATGGACCATGCCGGTTCGGGTCAAGTACATACCAGAAATAGTTATGGACTTAGACACCTTATCCAACAGTCTCCCACTTGGATAAGTCTAATAACTATAACTGCAATACTTCAGGAACCGATCGGAAATCGTAGCTCTTTCAAGGTATCTCGGAACTAAGAAGATGATGATACGCCATTTAAGATAAGTGATCATATAATCCTGTGTTCTAGATATCATCCGGACAAATACATGGAACAATGTCTTACTTATTGTCCAGCAGTTTGTTTCCCGATTTCCGATTTGTTTGACAAAGAACTTAATTGAACACATCAAGTTAGTTCTGACCGGGCCGGGTACATAGGTCAAAACAAAATCATCGAGGGGCCTAGATATCAGCTTCTAATCCAAGAAGGAACAGATAAACTTCGACTCATATGTTTGTTCTACCACTCATTGAATTATACACAAAAGCACGTTTTATAACATCGAGTTACCAATGCGTTAACATACAATCAATGCATAACCAACTCATAAGTAACAAATCATATCTCTAGGTTTGAAGACTTATATGATATTACCGTATCACGATCACTCGAGATAAATTCCATGAAGTGATTCCAGTGAGCGTGGGTTGAGTCCAATGCTCAGAACTTATGAGCACTCATGAGTGTTGTAGCCATGTCCAACAACTTAGACCTCTGCAACCAATCATGACAGTCTTGATTCATACCTACTTCCGACATATGACCGACTGTGGAGGTTCGAATAATATGATATACCAAACATAATTATTCTGGAAGTCAAAACATGCAAAAGAAATATAGTAAACGATCGACAAGAGATAGAAACACTTTACTCATAAATAAAACACCTTTTATTCATCATCTAATGTCAATTACACTTTACAAATTTCAAGGTTATCTAACTACTAAATCTAATATCATCCTTCAGCCCTATGCTCCGAGCATGCTGGAGATGCTTAACCCGAGTCAGTCCCTTCGTGAGGGGATCTGCTGGATTCTCATCCGATGATACCCTCTTTGCCACGAGGAGTCCTTCTTCTATTCGATGTCTGATGAAATGGTATTTTATGTCGATGTGTCTGGATCTCCCGTGATCCCTTGGTTCCTTGGCTAAGGCAACTGCGCTTTCACTATCACAGAAAATTTCCATTGGCTCTTTAATAGCTGGTACAACTCCAAGGTCTCTAATGAAGTTCTTCATCCATATCGCCTCCTTTGCTGCCTCGCTAGCTGCTATATACTCTGATTCGCAAGTTGAATCAGCCACTGTCTCTTGCTTGGAACTCTTCCAAGAAATTGCTCCTCCATTTAAAGTAAAGACCCAGCCTGACTGAGAGCGAAAATTATCCCTATCAGTCCGAAAGCTAGCATCACTATACCCTACAACTCTCAAGTCTTCACTCCCACCGAGGGTAAGGACCCAGTCCTTAGTCCTCCGTAGGTACTTGAGGATATTCTTTACCGCAGTTCAGTGTGCCTTGCCAGGGTTCCCCTGATACCTGCTAACCATGGTCAAGGAAAAGGCTACATCAGGTCGAGTACACGTCATAGCATACATGATCGATCCTACAGCCGAAGCATAAGGTATTCGACTCATTTCTGCTATCTCAGCCTCAGTACTAGGGCTTTGTGTCTTACTCAATCTGGCGTTACTCTGGATGGGTAACTCTCCTTTCTTGGAGTCCTGCATGCCGAATCTCTTCAACACCTTATCCAAGTAAGTACTCTGACTAAGTCCAATTAGTCTTTTACTCCGGTCTCTCAAGATCCTTATCCCTAGAATATAGGCAGCTTCTCCTAGGTCCTTCATAGAGAAACACTTCCCAAGCCAGGACTTAACTTCCTGCAGAGTTGGGATGTCATTTCCTACGAGTAGTATCTCATCCACATACAATACCAAAAAGCTAACTATACTCCCACTAGCCTTTACATATACACAAGATTCATCTTCACTCCTAGAAAAGCCAAATTCATTGACCTTCTCATCAAAGCAAAGATTCCATCTGTGAGGTGCTTGCTTTAACCCATAAATGGATTTCTCAAGCTTACACACTCTATTAGGGTACTCTGTGTTGACAAAACCCTCTGGCTGACTCATGTAAACATCCTCAGCCAACTTTCCATTAAGGAAAGCGGTTTTGACATCCATTTGCCATATTTCATAGTCATGAAATGCGGCAATGGCTAACAGAACCCTAATAGACTTAATCTTGGCCACTGGAGAAAAGGTCTCATCATAATCAACTCCCGGAGTTTCTGAGAAACCCTTTGCAACCAGTCGTGCCTTATAAGTGTGTACATTACCATCCATGTCGGTCTTCTTCTTGAAGATCCATTTGCACCCTACAGTCTTACGACCTGGTACATTCTCAACCAAGTTCCAAACTTGATTGTCATACATGGACTGTATCTTGCTGTCCATTGCCTCTTTCCACTTGGCTGACTCAGGGCCTGCCATGGCTTCCGCGTAACTGTTAGGTTCATCCAGACCTATCAGCGTCTCATCACTGATAAGTGTATCACCTTCTGCAGTAATATGAAATCCATAGTAATGCTCAGGTGCATTCCTAAACCTTGTGGAACGCCTCAGAGGTACAGACTTGTCAATTGGCTCAACAGAAGTTTCCTCCTCAAGTTGAGTGTTAGGGTTTGAAGTTCCTTCACCACTTGACTCTTGAATTTCTTCAAGGTCAACTTGCCTCCCACTGTCTCCTTGGCTTATGAACTCTCTCTCTCGAAAGAAAGCCCTCCTAGCTACAAAGACCACATTCTCACTAGGTCTGTAGAAGAGGTAACCAAAGGATTTCTGTGGGTAGCCGATGAAAATACACCTCTCAGTTCGAGGTTCGAGCTTATCATGAGTCTCGCGTCTCACGAAAGCCTCGCAACCCCAAATCTTAATGTTGTCTAGTTTGGGTACTTTACCAGTCCACATCTCATGAGGAGTTTTGGCAACTTTCTTTGTGGGAACTAGATTAAGGATATGGGCGGCAGTCTCTAAGGCATACCCCCAAAATGAGATTGGTAGCGAAGCTCGACTCATCATGGAACGAACCATATCCAACAAGGTTCGATTATGCCTCTCAGCTACACCATTCAACTGCGGTGTCCTAGGAGGTGTCAATTGTGAGACAATCCCACATTCCCTAAGATAGTCGAGGAACTCTGAACTAAGATACTCACCACCTCGATCGGATCGAAGCATCTTAATGTTCCTGCCCAATTGATTCTCGACTTCCTGTTTAAACTCTTTAAACCTCTCAAAAGTCTCTGACTTATGCTTGATTAAGTAGACATATCCATATCTACTGTAATCATCAGTAAAAGTCAAATAATAATGATTAGCATCCCTTGTGGCATGTTTGAAGGGCCCACACACATCTGTGTCTATAAGATCCAACAAACCTTCACCCCTCTCACAAGAACCTATGAAGGGTGACTTTGTCATTTTTCCAAGTAAGCATGATTCGCAACTATCATCTGACTTTAGGTCAAATGACTCCAATACTCCATGCTTTTGGAGTTGGCCTATGCGTTTCTTGCTTATATGTCCAAGACGACAATGCCATAATGATGCTTTATCCAAGTTATTATTTTTAACAGAATCAATACACAATACATTATTTCCTAAGTTATCAACCACAGATACAGTTTCATACATGCCATCACAAGGTAATGCTTTAAAATAAAGAACATTATTAAAGAAAGCATTAATCGAACCAACTTCATTATCAAATGAAAAGGTGAAACCTTGTTTATAGAATGCATGAAAGGAAATAATGTTTCTTGCCATTTCTGGCGAATAACAACACTTATTCAAATCTAAACTAAACCCACTACTTAGCAATAAAGTATAAACTCCAATCTTGGTGACAGGTAAAGCTTTCCTATTCCCCATGATTAAGTTTATTCTTCCATGTTCCACATTCTCACTTCTTCTTAGTCCCTGCAAATCAGAACATATATGAATACCACAACCGGTATCAAGGACCCAAGAGTTAGAATGGGGTGAGTTATTAGATAAGATAGTGTAAATACCTGCATGGTTGTGTTTAACTTTCCCATCCTTCACATCTTGCTGGTATTTTGGGCAGTTCCGCTTCCAATGTGACTTTTCATGGCAATAGAAGCATTCAGCCTCTTTTGGGTCAGAAGGAGTGACGAAACCTTTCTTGGTTCCACTTGAAGAAGAGCCATCAAGGGTCCTAGCCTTGGTACCCTTCGAAGAGCTCTTCCTCTTCTTCCCTCTACCTTTCCCGATTGCCAAAACCGGGGCGGAGGTTGGAGTAGGAGTGTTAACAACCGACTTACCCTTAAGACCTGTTTCTGCGGTCTTGAGGAGTCCCTGAAGTTTGCTGAGTGTGACCTCTTCCTTATTCATGTGATATGTCATGCGGAATTGATCATAGCACGATGGTAAGGAGTGCAAAATGATATCTATTGCAAGCTCCTCAGGGAAGTTCACATTAAGCTTCAGCAACCGATCCACATACCTTTGCATTTTCTTCATGTGGCTCGTGACGGATTCCCTGTCCTTCATCATGGTTGTTATGATAGAGCATATAATTTCATACCTCTCTTGTCGTGCACTTTGATGGTATCTTTCCATTAGATCTTGGTGCATTTCAAAAGGGTAGAAGTCCTCATAGGACTTTTGGAGTTCCGCTGTCATGGTGGCCAACATGATGCATGCCACTTTTGTAGCATCCCTTTAATGTGCCCGGAAGTCAGCGATCTCCTGAGGAGTTGCAGTGGTCTCATCAATCTCCTTAAGCTCCTTGTCAAGGACATATTCTTTGTCCTCGTAGCGGGTAATCATCCTGATGTTTCTGATCCATTCATTGAAGTTGGATCCATCAAAAGTGACTTTCCCACACAAGTTCATAAGGGTAAAGGAGCCATTAGGATTAGAGCCAGAAGCAGCATTGTTTGAAGACATCTGAAAGAAGAGAACAAGATTAGTTTAGATATTAAGAGAGTCCTTAATAAAACACCCAAATGTAATATTAAGGCTAGGATCCAATCACAATATATTATAACTTAGAAGAGGTATGCCGTAATCCAAGCTATAACATATTTGAAAGGTAGGTGAATGACGATTCACCAATTTCCACCATGAAAAACGAAATATAAATATTAGGTTTTTAATTGGTTCTTATAAATTCCTAGATTCTTTTGAGATTCAATGAACTTTTCAAAGGCATGTTTCAATCTCGAGTGTGCCCTCCAAGTTTTGTGACTGGGATACCGAGGATCACAAAACGAGGTGTGAAGTAAGCATGCAAATCACTTGGTACCCTCAAGGTTTATCACTCAATCGATGTGCCGGTAAACCACACACACTCCACCGATGCTATGGTAAACCTTAAGTCACCCTTTACCTACCTTTTTAAGTCCAAGTTAGTGTGCCGGTTAACCACACACGCTCCACCAACGAATTAAACAAAGTGTAAAGTGTAATTTCATGGATTAGCACCTTATTCACATTTTCCTAAAGTAACTAAGATTGAGAATTTAATAAAAGCATTTAGTTACTTTATAATATTCATCATACTTTTAATGAGAATTTATAAGTCCTTGTCTTACCCGTTCGGCTAACGACCCTCCACCGATCAAGGAAGCGGTGGGTGAGAGTGGACACCCATTAAGTTGCCATTTTATAGGCAACAACCTTATACCCCCCTTATAGACCGGCTTCGTGAATGAGCGTACTAGCGGTAAGACGACTTGTTGTTATACATATACATATTAGTAACTTATAATATTATAAAGTATAAGGGTTGAATTTTAACTTTTAAAATTCTAAGGGTTGGAACTGAAGTTTTAATCAAGACTTTACATGTTCCAAAACTTGAGGGCAAGTTTTGTAAACTTCCAAAACTTTTCATTTCTTATAACTTATGAATTAATTGAGTAATAAAAATGAAGACTCTTTATTTTTATAACTCTTGTGTTCTTTTAATGGCTTTAATAAAAGTGAGACTTTTGGTTTTCCATAACTTGAGGACAAGTTATGGTCTCCATTAAAACACATTTTGATCATGAATTAAACTACCATGAAGGTTACAAACAATTCCTATGATCATCTAATCTTCATAAGTTCAAGAACATGAATATGAACACTTTCAAGAATCAAAAATCACACTTAAAAAAACTTGTAATTTTAATAATTGCCATTGTAAATGGATTAGCATAAACATTACACCATCTAAAACAAGCTTTAAAACATCAAAACAGTTTAGGGTAGTGTTTCTAGTCCATTTCCAGCAACAAATGTGCAAACTTTCATACGAGCAGAAAACAGAAAAACGATTTTTTTTCCAAGCTGTTTGCACACAATAAAAAAAACAACAACAAACGAACCTGGCTCTGATACTACTGATGGGTTTTGAGCATTCTAACACTTCCTAAGTGTACATGCAACCCTAATAACCTTGGATCTATGTTTGTCTAATTATCATGCAAAGTTGAATTCCAAGGTTATATTCCTATCTAGCATACATGGGGAACAAATTTTAACTTGCATGAAAGATAGAATAACTTACCTTGTTGTTGCTTATGATCCTTGAAACCTTGTGAGCCTAGCACCCCAAGTATGATGCCTCAAATGCTTAACACAACACCAAATGCTTTTGGAATGACTTTAGAGAGAATACACACTTCTAAAATCGGCCTAGCCCTCTTGTTTCTTATGTGTAGCCAATTTTGGTGGAGAATGGGTTTCTTATATAATGTTGACACATCTAGGGTTACACCATGTAAACCCTAATGTGTCATGACTCTTCATTTCCATGACCCATGGGTTTGTAACTCCCATGGAGCATCCATGGAGCATCCTATGGGTGGAACCCAACTTGATAATCCATGGAGCCTCTTAGCCCACTATATAAGATATGGAAGATTTACATAATCTACCCATATATTTAATTAGTTATCTTTTGATCACTTAATTAATTCTAAATTAATTCTTGATCAAACTAATTAAATAATATTATTAATATATTAGAACTTATAATATATTAATAAACCATAAGTGTTATTTCTCTCATTTTAGTTTATCCAATTGCATGGTGCCATGCAACCCAAATGGACCATGCCGGGTCGGGTCAAGTACATACCAAAAATAGTTATGGACTTAGATACCTTATCCAACACTACTACCCTTAGATACAATCCTTAGGACTTATAACACTTAAATCAAGTGTTTTACATGTCTTAGGATGTCTTAAATTTCGTTAATTAGTTGTTTTATGACTAATTGGATACATATATGTGTGATTATATGTTAACTAGGATCTTTGTGTGTGTACAAGTCTTCACTTGACACCTAGCATCCTAACCATTCCGTTTATCCAAACCACTCACTACAGGTCAGTTCATACCCCCTTAATCAATCTTTTAAATGATTTTAAATGCTTTCATGGGGGGATACAAGTAGAAAACAAGAAGTTATAGAATCAATCACATGTGATTTATAACTGTGTTTTCAAACAACTGATTTCACATACTTCAAAATGTGATAAACACAATGCGTTTCGGTTATTTTTACTTTGTTATCAACAAATTACTTTTGAATTATTTTATAAACTGACATCAAGTCATTATTATTTATTGTTCAAAACTCTTAAGTGTTTTACAAAACCTCTTTCAATTTACTGTTAAAAACCATATCTATACACTTATGTTTCATGTATATATGTATTGATATGAGAGTTTTCATTCTTTCTTCAGTTCCAACACTCTTGAGTAGCAAGGGTGTATAAACCTACTTGGACATTCAATTTACATTCCAGTAAACTATTATAGGTATAGTTTTGGGGATACAAATTACTATTCCTATTACAAGGAATTACACAAGAGTCAGTTCATTCATGAGTCTATACTACTATATGAAGAGATACTATTACATGTTATCCAGATAGAAATACTATATCTATACAGAGAGAAGTACTATATATATACTTTACGGGACTGACCATCCTACACCTGGCTGCTAGCTACAGCGGGACCTGTTCATCGACGGATGATCTCGGTTGTACTGTTCGGCGAGTTTCCACGCCGTATTTATCCTAAGGCAAAAGGATACGATTTCAATGATTATATAATTTTCCCTATTACTTTTATTTTGTGACACATTCACATAAACGATGAGGTAGACTATATTTTTATAATAATAGTTGTACAGGGAAAAATCTTCATTGATACAAAAATGCAAACTTTCAAAGCATTCGGGTCTTGGTAGAAGACTACTTTTTATACTAGTAGGAAATATGAGATTTTCTAGGGTTTTCACACTTATACTAAATGTTTTATTAAACATCTACAAGTCTTTCATAACAGCTTTTCGAATCAACGACACCATAATACTTATGAATTCACCAGCTTTATGTTGATCTACACTTTCAAAATAACTTGTATTCTCAGGTCACCAGTAGACAGGTACGATGACCAGGTTTTGAGAAGACGGAGCACAGACAAGACTCGTCTTTTATTTTGATTACATATTTTGGTGACTTATTACTATGAAAGAACACTCATGTATTAAAACTTCACTTTTAATGCAATGGATGATGTTGTTGCTTGTTTACTACTTTGCACTGTTATGATACTTTACATGAAGTCCTCCACCCCCGAACGTTTCCACCGTTCTGGTTTTGGGGTGTGACAAATGTCCTATCAAACCCGTTCGGCTAACGACCCTCCACTGATCAAGGGTGCGGTGGGTAAGAGTGTATACCCAATGGCGGTCATTTTACAGACTGCTCCCCTTATAGACCAACTTCGTGAATGAGGTCTACTAACGGTAAGACTGACTTTTAACTTATACATATATAATATATTAGACTTTTAATTTTAAATATCATAAGGGTGTATTTTAAACTTTTAAAACACTAAGTGGTTTAAACTATTAATAAATTAGACTTTTAATTTAATTAAACTTTAACCATTCTATTATGGATTTATTAATACTCTTTTAATTAATCTCTTAATTAATAATCAACAAAGCCATAATTAAAAAAACTTTTAATTCTAAATGTAAGTTATGAAACCAAAAGGTTGTATTTAAAACATTTAAAATACTAGGGTTTTGGTACTTAATATTTCATAATTAAGACTTTTCAAGTTCAAAAACTTGAGGGCATGTTTTGAAACTCTTCATAACCTCTTGAATTCCATAACTTAAGGAGTTAATGTTTCATGAATGAGACTTTTCATATTCCATAACTTGAGGACAAGTTATGAAACTCTTCAAGAAACATTTAGATCAAATTTAACTAATAAAATTATCATATAATTAATTATTTACCAAATTGACCTAATTTAACTCATAAAGCAAGACAATTCAAACCAAACAATACAAATAATCAACTTATTATCTTAAAATTTGATAATTGTGTTTTAATTGGATGAGAATAATCATTACCTTACCATAAAAAAACGATTTTTATAAGTCAAAACAGTTTGTGGTAATGATCCTAATCCAGAATATGGCCAAAAACTCAAAAAAATCTGCCACCAGACTGTCCAACTCGTCGAGCCATGGTATGGACTCGTCGAGTTCATCACGATATGATCCAACTCGTCGAGTCCACCCATGGGACTCGTCGAGTCCAGCAGTCAGATGGCAGTTTTCAAATTTTTTCAACTTTGATCAATTAACCAATGCATTAATATAACAGAAAACACCCATAGCTCTGATACCACTGTTGGGTTTGATGTACTATAACATCCCTATGGTGCACATACAACCCTAATGCTTTGGATCTAATTTTTCTCTAATTATACATGGAATATTCTTTTTCCAAAGCAGGAAGGCTAACTAGCATACAAATTTGATATTTGAATCATAAAAACTAGTTAGATGATTACCTCTTGTTGTAGCTTGTAGAAGTTGTCCTTTCAAGAGCTTAACACCTCAAGTGTGATGCCTCAAATGGTTCACAAACACCAAGAAGAATGGAGGACAATGAGAGAGAGGCTAGGAACCACCAAAATCGGCTAGGATTTCCTTGTGGAATACAAGTGGCGATTTTAGGGTTGAAGGGGTTACATATATAGTGTAGAATTCCAAGAGTCACTTGTAAACCCTAATTCGTACACTTAGGCTTATGATCCAACAATTGATTTGGACTAACACTTCATGGACTATCTCATAAGCTTAGTCCATCACAAATCAATCATGGATCATTAGTCCAAAGCATATGTATCACTAATTTACATAATCAGTCCCCGTTAATTTAATCAGTCTCTTTTGATCACTAAGTTAAATCCAAATTAATTCTTGATCAATACTAATTAATTAATATGATTTCTCAATTAATATATTATACTCTTAATATATTAGTAAATCACAAATAACCGCTTTCTCAAATATCCGTCCAATCAAATTGCTTCGGTCAAGGCAACGCAAAATGGACCATGCTACTCTCGGGTCAAGTACATACCAATTATAGTTATGGGCTTAGACACCTAATCCAACATGGTTGCCTTATGACGAGTACAAAAAGCAAAAAGAAGAGAAATATAGGCAAACCAGCCACGGCTTTTACTAAAAAGAACAACCACAACCTGATAAGAAAGTAGATTTGGAGTCCATACTTACTAGGTTCATGGAGACTTCAGAAAAACATCACGATGTAGCTGATGCTACTATGAGAAATCAACAAGCTTCCATTAAAGTCATTCAGACTCAAATTGGGCATTTGACTACATTAGTTAACGAGTGATTACCTCCTAAAAATCCCGATAATAAACCACAATCGCATGTCATGGCCTCAGACACTGAAGAAGACACTATTTCTGAGTTATTAGAAGCCTTAGAAGAAGAGATAAAGCAGCGCGAATCACAACCAAAGCGGTTGAAAGTCAAAGATAAAATTATTGTTGAATCACCATCATCACGACATGAGGATTCAATCCTCACGAAGTGGCCTACGTCTGAACAGAAAAGTTCTTCGTGTGCTCTAGTTTTTCGTCCTTCGCTACCATTTCCTTCTCGAGCCAAATTTCACCCACTAGAGCAATAGCATGTTAAATTTATGAAGCAAGTAGAGGGTATTCCTATCAATACTCCTTTTGTTGAGTCCATGGAAAAACTTCCTGAGTATGCAAGACTTACTTGACACTCGCCAACAATTTGAAAAGACCTCCAAGGTAGTCCTTAGTGAGCAGAGTTCTCTGGTTATTATGGAGAGGATGCCAAGGAATATGGGAGATCCTAGATGCTTTAAACTTCCATGTGAATTCGGAAACAACATGAGGACATATGCTTTAGCCGATTCTGGAGCGACTATAAATTTAATGCCATTTTCATTTTATCAAAAGCTCAACCTTCCAGAATTGAAGGCTACTAGAGTGACGATTCATATCGCCAATCGTTCAGTGACTCATCCTCGAGGCATAGTTGAGGATATTTTGGTAAAAATTGGAAAATTGATTTTTCCAATAGATTTTGTGGTGCTCGATATGAAGGAGGATAAAGACGTCCCAATTATCATTGGACGCCCTTTTCTTAATACCGCACGAGCCTTGGTGGATATTCGCGAGTCAAAGATTACTTTAAGAGTGGGGAATGATGAAATGACATTTGGAGTTGAAGATGGATTCAAAAGAGATTGTGATAAAAATGAAGTATTCTTTATGGATGAAGAAAACGACGTTGAGGTGTTGGAAAAATAGATGGAAGAAGAAATTCAAATAATAGATCAAGTCAAGAGTATTAAGCCTAGAGCTTCAATTACGAGGGTTTTTGAGGTCTTAGCTTTTAAAACTCCAAAGTCTCTAATTATTGAAGAAAGTGAAGAAAGTTTGGTCTCAAGTGAGGATGAGGAAGAGGAGATTGCTTAAGCCTTGAGCAAGCCAACTTCAGATAAGATAGATGTCGAAGTTAAGAATCTACATAAAGAAAAAGAAGGGCCTAAACTTGTTATGAAGAATAAAGGGGTGAAACGGAAACACGAGGAAGGAAATTCTAAAACGAAAAAGGAAAATTCTAAGAAAGATTATTTAAGAAGAGTGCAAGCGTATAAGAAGAAATGGTAGGAGCAAAAGGTGCAAGTGGAGATCCTGATCTCAACCGATACAACATAGGGCGGCACGAAGTCCGACTCATGACTCCATGTAAAAGAAGAGCTTCTCGGGAGGCAACCCGAGCTCGGTTTAAGTTTTTCTTTTCATTCTTCGTCTTTTAGTTTTTACATTTTTAATTTTTGCATATATATTTAACTTTTAGGATAGATCATAATCATAGTCATCATATTTTTTAGAAAAAGGTAAAAATCGAGTGTGGAGTCCTTATCGTAAACGAAAAATATTTTTATGAACAACATTTTTTTTTAAATAATCACGATTTTCATAAATAAGAGAAAAGGAAAAAGACTTGTTTTATGGATCATAAGGACTAAAGGCCAATTTATATGTACCATCTAGATTAAACAATTTAGCCCAACTTACCCAAATTTAAAGTTTTTAGCCCAACATGCAACAACCCATAAAGTTGGCCCAGCCATGGGCCACGTCGTGAAGCCCAAATTCACGATGTAGAGTGGTCAAAAATCACAGACTTGAAATAGAGTTTCAGTCACCTTCAATTGAACACTTTTTCCTTGACATTACGTCTTGATTTTGAGACTAGTCCCCCCAAATTTAGATTTAGGCCAAATTTTTTGTTTTCTTGATTCTATATTACGTCATTATCATCAAAGTTATGTTCTATTAGTTCCATAATCTTTAATTTCATTACATTTTTAGGTATTTTGTCTTAGGGTTTGTTCTTGAAGCTTTAATGCCAAAATTGGGTCGTTTATTTAAGTGAATAGTTACTACATGTATGTTTAAAGGCCTTAGAATAGCAGAATAAACAAACCCCAAACATCAATTTTAGTTCAATTTGACCTTGGAATGACCGACTGCAGGTTACATCTCGAACCAAAATCATGACGATGTCTTCGTGACCATGACGTAAAAATTGGGCGGATGGTTTTTCTGTTTTCTCCTTAATTGCTTAATTGTTTGGTGGTTTTGTTGTTTTTCTTGCTGTTAATCTTTCACGTATCGTGGGTCCGAGGCATGCAATTCCGGAAGAGCAAGAGCACATTGATGTTCATAGTGTGCATCCTCTATACCTCTTCCTGCAAAATGTTTCGCAAACCATGCTCAATAATTATGCAAATAAATTGGGATGGTTGTACAATAAGGGAGTTCGCGTTAGCACCATTGGTCGATTGGTCATGGCTACGTGGGGTTGGAATGGTAACGGAAGTGGAATGATATTGGACCAAGTTATTTGTAGGAGAAGGTTTCAATTTCCAATGTAACGGGTGGCGTAATTTATTTTCTATTTAAGAGCTCGTTTATCGAGAATTATATGTTGAATTCTTTGCCACGGTCAGTTTTGAAGAACGAACAACCGACTCGACATACAACCGGGCCCTTGCATTCCGATTGGGAGGTGTTTATAGAGAATGCAACCTTTGTGAATTTGCTTTGCGAATGGGGTTATATACAGAAGCGGAAACACAATCACCCCATTTTATCTTATTTCAACAGGGTTGTGTTCGATATTTTACTACAGGATTGCTTGACGTACAATTTTGGAGAACCATTTCCAACCACGAGTATAGTTCGTGAGATGTTAACGAAGGACAAATTTGGTCTCCTATCTATCGGTTTTTACACCGCCTGATCACTTTCACTATCAACCAAAAACATCATGGCGACAAGGTGCCTTCCCAGAATTTATTCTACCTTTGGAGCATCATCACGCCACGAGTTTTTTGTGATCTTTCATACATGCTTGCGAGATTTTTAGGGACAAAGGCGGTAAATTCTCGGCCTGGTAGTCCCATTACTGGTGGACATTTGGTCACTCGACTAGCTCGCTCATATGGGACTTTGAGTCCTAAATTTATTAGGAATCTAACACGTTTTAAAGATTCTAATTTGACGACTCAATTTTTGAGTCTTATACGAGTTGTGGTGAATACTGGTGGGGGATATATAATACCCCCGGAATATGATGAGCAACCAATTGGTCAACAAGGGGAGCCACCGAGGCAAAATGGAAGGAGGAATGTTAGATCTCATGGGGAAAGTGGCCAACAACAACAACCACCTCAACCATTTGAGGGTGGGGTACCAACTGACCCATTCCAAAGTCGGGTTGGTACTTACTTGGACAATCTCTATGGAGGTGTCAATTATTATAATCATGAAATTGATGCTTTATTTACACACCTTAATGTTGAGCGACCGCCTACCTTGCATCCTCATTACCCTTATATTCCGACGTGGGAGGAGCTTTGGACGAGGCAAGGAGATGGAGTCGGGACAAGTGGAGCACGAGATGACGAAGATGAATAATAATTATCTATCCTTTTATTTTTATTCATTTATATTTTCTTTGTTATTTTTGGTGTGTTTGTAACCAAATTATGTGATTGTTGTTTTTCTTCTTACCACAATCTGTTTGTTTTGTTGCAGATTTAAAGAATATCATGAGAAAAAAAAATGAGAGAATAGAGATAAGAGCGTACGAGAAAAGCCGTGTAATTTAGAGTTACGAGTCTAAGTCCAAAATTTTTAATAAGAGTGAGGTCAATATAGTGAGAGAAAAGAGATTAGAGGAAGAGAGGTTCCAGGAACATGAAAGTTTGAGAAGCTTCTTAATCCATTAAGAAGGTCAAATTAACACCACTTGCATGGAATAAGTCTTGAAAAATTGCTTTCTGGTGCACCAGTTTTCACGACGTGTTCTTTATTCCCACGTCGTAACTTTACTGCCATCACGATTCAGAGTAGAATTTACATCGATACCACGACTTGAATTCCATCACCACGTCGTGAGCAGTAAAAAATGACATTTTTATTCTACTATTTCAACTTTACAATGTGGCGTATGTTTTTCCACATTGAGATGCTATGCTTTGAAGATCTTATGCCCCACACTTTTTGAAGATGCAAGTTTCTGATTCACATTTTGCTGGCACAATTACATATCTCAGAAGATCAAAGTTCCACTCACATACTCAAGATGTTCAAGTTTTCCACACGCGTTCAGAAATCGATCTCGCCACTACTACCCAAGGGAGTTTGTTCCCTTTTCTCCCTTTTATTGCTTTTAAATTATTTTATGCATACAATGAGGGCATTATATGAAATAAGTGTGGGGTAGGGGGTCGAAAAAGTAAATTGCTAGAAAATTTAAAAAATTAAAAATAGATTTGAAATAATAATCTAAAAATTAAGTGTAGTCATAATTAAAAACTTAAGTTGCTAGTGTTGCGTGGGATAATCCAATGCGAGCTCAAATGTTTAATTGAGCCAACATGTGTTATAGTATATTTGTGGCTTCCCAACTTTTACTAAAAATCCATGAGATATGAAAGGTAATTTGGTAGTGTATATGACATAATAAGTTTTGCAGCCTGTACCTGAAATCTATCCATGAGAGCTTATGTAGTCATTGCACTTAGACTAATACCTCTAACCAATAAAGGTTGATGTGAAGCTCCCTTACTTAAGCATGTAGGATTTGAGCGAAAAAAGTGAGATATATATAAAAAAAGAGAGAAATTACCTAAAAGTTGTAATAATTTTGGAGCTAGTCAAAGTATGAAGATCAAAAGATCAAAATTCTGAAGAATCAAAAAGTTGAAGATACCAAAAATAAAACAATAAAGGTGGTGAATTCAAAGAAATTAAAGAGTAAATATCAAAGAAGTGAAGAATTCCAAGAGCTTAATTTTTGTATCAAATTTATAACTTTTCTAGATTACATATGCCTGGGTAGCTTAACCAAAAATACCTTGAGGTTAAGAAAGATTTTTGAGGATGGATTCAGAGGGTTGCAAAAATGAGTGTTGTATAAGCTAAGGGGTGAATGTTCATAAGGATTGTGAGTATTTAGGATTGGGAAGTTGTTAGGATCTTTAGACATAAATATACTCAGTGAGGTCTTGGTATAATGGTTGAGTTCAAAATGGATTGTCTTATGTAATATTGGTAATGAAAGTTTAACTTAAAATAAATTAGTCTTGCTTGGGGGCAAGCAAATGACAAGTGTGGGGTATTTTGATATTGCCATATATATACATATTTTTAGGCAATATATTAGTACATTTTATTTAATATTTTGGTTATTTACAAAGATATATGATACTTATTAAATTAAATTGTATTTTGCAGCCAGATGGAACATTCTTGAAGAATAGGGACCATAATTGAAAAGGATTGGAACTTTGGAGGATTGAAGATTTAAAGAAGAAAATTCCAGCGAAAAACCCAAGTCACGACGTGGTAATCAACATCACGACGTGAAGTGGGTATTCTAGAAGATAAGTACGCTGGAAGTCAAAATCCTTGCCCGATACAGATTTTTATCAACATCACGATGTGAAACCTGATTTCACGTCGTGAGCCACGTATTTTCCAAATATATAAATTCTCTTTCACACTTACGATTTAAAAGGCTTTTTGGAGTGTTTTCTGGAGGAGAGGTATTCTGAAATATCGACTTTAGAGTCCAGAAAAGTGCACAAAACAATCCTCTGAAGGAGAATTCGTTTGGAGATTGAAGAACACATCATCACATCGGTTTCATTTACTTTAGTAATGTCGATTTATGTTGAACTTGTGTTTATGTTTTCAGCCAGGAGTAGCTGAACTTAGTTGCTTTTGTTTAACTCGATGATACTTTGACTCTATGGTTTAGTTATCTAGTTTATGGATTTTAATAGTTTCTTTTGTTCTTGTGTGTGATTTTTATTACCTAGCATGTTAATGTTTGAGACTTTGATTGCTTAACTTCAATTTAAGTGTAGCTTAGTGACCATTAAATTATATGAACTTGATTACCTAGTGATTTAGTGACCATTAAATTACTAGAGCTAGGATCGACCAAATCTTAGAAAAGTAATAAAAGTAACAAATTTAGTTGTGCTAGAGAACATAAATTGTAACTATAATTGTGTTTGGTTAGATAAATCTTACATAGCCCATCTATAATTAATAATTAATTATGTGTTTTGCTTATGTATAACTTTACAAGGTAGTTCATGAATTGGTGAAAATATTAGTAATTTGGACTTGAATTGCTAATTGAATAATAATTGGTAACCAACTTTAATAATCCATAATTAGTAACTAACCATAGAAAAGAAGTGGATTCGAACTAAACAAAAGTGTTTTTATTATATTTATTGAAAATCATTAGTTAAGTGTTTAAGTTTGTTTGAACTTGAAAAATTAGATAAAAACTCTTTTAAACTTTTGCTTGTTTTTAGATTAATCTATTAATAGTTAGGTTAGTAAATTAAATCCGTTCCCAGAGTTCGATATTTGACTATTAGTACTATATTATTTGTATGAAGGTACACTGCCTTAAGTCATATAGTTAGTGAGATAGTTGGTTAAAACTAATGTAGGAAATTACGCACATCACTGGCTCATCTAGATTTACCAGTGTACTATCTCTGACAAACGTGTCCTCATATTTCACTATATGGAAACCATAGAACAAAGGTGGCATTCGAACTCTACTGGACCGACGAAGAGGAATGAATTATAAATGAGCTCAACAATCTAACTCTCAAGTTGAGAGCCACTTTTATCAAAGGTTCCTTCATTGGGTGACTCTAGAAGATCTTCATGATCAATACTACTCCCACTATCTCCTTAGGATACGAGCTCTCTCTCTCTCACGAAAGGCTCCTCTTCGACCTACGAAGATCATTTTCTCATTCGGTCTGTAGAAGAAGTATTCAAATGAATATTATGGGTAACCAATAAAAATACACTTCTTGGCTTTGGTTTCTAGTTTGTCTTCGGTTTCGTGTCTAACAAAGACCTCACAACCTCAAACCTTAGTATATGCGACCGACGGAGGTTTCTCTGTCCACATCTCATGAGGTGTTTTGGCAACCTTCTTAGTTGGAACAAGATTGAGGATATATGATGTGAAGCATAACTCATCATAGGACGAACCATGTCAACAAGGTATGATTTCGTCTCTCAGCTACACCATTGAGTTGTGGTGTTCTGGGATACGACAATGGTGAAACAATTCCACATTCCTTACGATAGATACTAAGATATTCTTTGCCTCTGTCAGATCCGAACATCTTTATCTTCCTACCCAACTGATTCTCTACTTTTTGATTTAACTCTTTGAGCTTTTCAAAGGTTTCTGATTTATACTTGATTAAATAGATATACCAATATCTACTATAGTCATTAGTAAATGTCACGTAGTAGGGATTTTCATCTCTTGTAGTGGGTCTGAAAGGCCCACATACGTCTGTATGTATCAGTTCTAACAATCCTTCTACTATTTTACACGAGCTAGTGAAAGGTGACTTGTTCGTCTTGCCTAATATACAAGACTCGCATTGATCGTCTGATTTTAGGTCGAAAGATTCCAATACTCCCTCCTTTTTGAGTTAGGCGTTGTATTTCTTGTTTATATGCACAAGAGAACAATGACATAAGGATGCTTTGTCCAAACTATTGGAAGAATCAATATTATAAACACAAATGCCAAGTTCATTCACGCACATAATAATTTTGATACACACCATTACTAGGAGAAGCTTTAAAAATAAATGCACCATTTTTATAAACTAAAATTGCACCATTGTCATTATTAAAACCGTAGCGGCAACCTTGTCTAAATAAATCAAGGTTCTAAAAAGCTCGCCATGGCTCCGCCATGGCGCGTCATGGCTCCAAGGCTTGTGCCTGCCGCCAAGCTTTACCAGAACTCCGCGTTAACTCATATATGTGTATAAAATAGAATAATAGTTGAAAATACAAATAAAAATATTAATTATATACAAAATTGCCGCCTTAAGTCACGCCTTACAAACGACATGGTCCGCCAAGGCTCGGAAAAGCTTGAGGCTTTACATTGCCGCCAAGTCACGCCTTACGTTATTTAGAACCTTGAAATAAATCATGAAATGAAATTATGTTTCGAGTCATTTCTGACGAATAACAACGATGTTTAAATTAGAAAAACTAATCATAACTCTACTATATAGTATCAATCTTGATCTCCCCATACAATGTAACATATAACATTTCTCCAGTTGCATGAGTGGTTAGATCGTTTTAAGTTTGAGATGTTATTCTTTGGTTTTTGCAATATCGAGCACATGTAATCATCACATCCAATATCAAAAACAGAAAATTTAGTAGTATGAAAGGTTTTTTTAATACTTGAATCAAATTCGGTGGGAAGAAACATTTCATCTTCAGGGTCATTAAGTTATCTAGGGTGGCTTCTTTTACAGTAACCTTTCTCTTCACAACAAGGACAATAACCTTTAGTTGAATCATGATTTGGAGAAATTTCTGGATCGTCCTTCATCTTGAGTCCTTGATGGAACATTTTAGACTCGATTTTCTTGTTTTCTTTGAGAAGAGAAATCATATTTTTCTCATTGGCACTTCGAGTTTCAATGGATTTGGAACTAGATAGAGTTTGTTTTTCAACAATGCTAGCTTCTTCGGCCATTAAAATATCAGAAAGTTCCATTAGGGAAACCTTGAGGTTTTTCATGTGGAAATTCGTTACAAACTGTTTGTAACAATCTGGGAGAGAACTTCGAATCAAATCTACAGCAAACTTCACAGGAATTCACGGCCCATGTTGCCTAATCTGTCAATGTAGGTTTTCACTTTTTTTACCAACACACATACATAAGTTACTTCATCGTACTTGCATTCAACTAAGGTTTTGTTCATGTCAAATCATCTGAGCTTCATAAGAACAGAAAGGAGTGAGTGTTTCTCAGCAGGAAGATGAGGTGAAAGAGCATGCACAAGGTGGAAGTAGAAGGCATCATGAAGATCACCATTTCTAGACATCTATAATAAAATACAAGATTTTAGTTAGTTGATTTATCCTTAATATTTTAGCCCAAATTAAGATTCAAGGCTAGGATCCAAAAATTCACTTTGAAATTAAAAAGAGGGATGTTGTAATCTAATTGCGAATTTATTTAAGGTCGGTAAATCACTATATTTAAGGTAGGTAACTCATGATATTCCTAGATATTTTAAGATTCAATAAACTATTTACTGGCATGTTTAATCTTAGTTTATGCTCTTCGATTTGTGACTAAGATGTCGAGGACCACAAACAAGATTTGAATAACCTTGCAAACTCGCATGACCACCTAGTTCTCATTCATGACTCACATTAACATGCCAGTTAACCACACACACGCCATCAACAACCATAAACTGAAGTTTTACCATTGTTCATCTTTGTAGTACCCAATTAGTATGTCGGTTAACCGCGTACTCTCTACTAACAACTTGCAAAAAACCAATGTGCGTTTTCATGTATTAGCACACAATTTCATATTTTTGTCCTAAGCAACTAGAGTTCAATTTTGGAATGTTCTAGTACTTTTACATTATACTTTTAATATGATTATCTCCTATCAAATCTGTTCAGCTAACGACCTTCTACCACAAAAAGAAGTGGTGGGTGCAAAGGACACCCACGCAACGGTCATTTTATTGGCAATTTCCTTATACCTCTTATATAGTGTGGCTTTGTGAATAAGGCGTAATAGAGATTCGACTGAATTTTAGTGATACATACGGTATTCTAACCTTATATATATATATATATATATATATATATATATATATATATATATATATATATATATATATATATATATATATATATATATATATATAATGTGTATTTTAAAACATTTTGAAAAGCAAGGTTTAAATTTGTTAATCTTGATTAAAATTTAATTAATTAATATTTTAAACCATTTTATGATTTATTTTTATCTTTTAATTAACCAGTTAATTAAATTCGTTAAATCATTTTAAAATTTAAATAATTATATTTAATTAGACTATTAATTAGTTAGTATATTTAATCTAAATCCTTCCTTATATAGATTTCAAAAATTCAGGTTTCAGATTTACCTAGTTTTTGTTGTTCAAATTTCAAGGCAATTAAACTAAAAAACAAGGAAAGTAGGAAACCCTATAAATTTTCTAAAAATGCAAGAAAACCCTAGGGGCTAGCAATTCTCGAAAAAAAATGGTTTCTTTTACGATTTCACCAATATGTAAATTATACAACAAGCCAAAGGCTCTGATACCACTGATGGATTTTCTATATTACTTCTATGTACTTACGAAATTTCACATAACTAACTATGGGCACATGCAATCCAAAAAAAAATTCTATGGCTTTTCTCATAATAGCATCATACTTTGAAACTACTAAATAATCTAGCTAAAATGAAATATCAAAAGGGTTATAAAATATACCTTATGTTATTTTAGAAAATAACAATGTACTTTGAAGACCGTTGGAATGCTAGGCCCAATAGTCTGCAAGCCTGTAATGAATCACACTCAATCCCAAAGAAAACCCTAGGATCGAAAATAGAGAGAGAGGGAGAGGAGATTTCGAAATTCCTTCTTAGAATGCAGGGTTCTTTGAGTCTTATGGAGGACCCTATTTTACTTGTAGGAAGCCTTGATTTGAATCCAAAATATTAATAAAATATTCCAGACACTTATCAGTTTCATTTTTGACCAAGGAAGGCTTCTAGAAACCCTATTAAGGGCTTCTAAAATTGTCCCATATAGGGAGGCTCTAGAATGTCTCATTGTTCAACTATTGAACAATTGTATTTTAGCCCCTTTGACCCAATAATTAATTGTAATTAATCCAACACAATTAATTAATTAGTTATGATTAATTCTTAATTAATAATTTACATTTCTAATTAATATATCAATTACATAATATATTAATGAATTAATTATCTCTCTGTTATAATCAATCGAGGCTATTTTCCAGTTTTGACGGCTACCCAAAAAGGACACCCCAATCCAACATCTACCAGGTAAGATCCTATCGAAGGTAGAATCTATGTGGTTTATAGAGTATACTGTTTAGAAAATCCACTTTACACACCTCACTAAATCTAGACTATACATGTAACATACACTTTACTAACCTTGTTCAATTATCATGTTTCGTATGCTCGTTAGTTTAAAAAAAATGAATATTATGAGATATTATGTGGTTTAAAACGATTAAAGTAGGTAGTTATAATATAATAGAATTGTAAGCGTTAAAAATTATTATTATTCGGTATGGTTTTAAGCGTTGAGTTCTAACGAAATAGTTTTATAATATTTGAAGTTAAAATAAGTTTAGAATAATTTGGAAGGTATTGGAAGTGATAGGGAAGTCTTATGTGATTCCGATCAAAAAGTCAACTATCGGAATTAACGAAAGTATAACGTCTAAGTTGGAAATAAGTAAAATTGATTTTATTGAAAGATCTTTTCTGTGATATTTTTATTTTAAGTTGTAAATTATCTCGTTAGAATCATATAGGCAAAAACCTCATCGAAAACGGAGTTCTGAGCGAAAAGTTTTGAAATTTTTAGTGTTTAGGGGTAAAACGGGTACCCAAACCGGCTCAAACCCGACCCAACTCGGGTTTTTACCCAATAAAACACGATTTTGGCTCATTGTTCAGACATTTTCAGTTCCTCACCATCCCTATGGGACATTTTCACGTACATGATCAATCTTGAACAAGTTTTGAAGATTAAATCAAGATTTTGAGTGGTCTTGAAGTATCAAGTCTAGTAATCAAGGTATGAACTCTTAATTTTTGGATTAACCCTTGTAATTGGTGAGTTATTAAGAGATTAGGGTTTAATCAAAGTGGGTTTACCACTGATTTCATGAAATTAGGCATGAGTTTAAGTTATTAACCTAGAATCTTAAATGGAAATCAAGTAACTACATGTAAACTTGCGAACAAATCATGGTTTAAGAGTAATTAGTGAAAATTAGCAATGAAACCCATGGTTTATACTTAAATTAGCATGGATTACTAAAATATTCAGTGTTATCATTGTAAAACAAGAACTTAGTGATATTGATCATGAGGTTTGATCATGTAAAGGGTAAAATGAAATCATAAAGGGTATAGTTGTCCTGTTTTTGTAAAAATCACCAAAAATTGTAGAAAACTCGTATGGATATGTGCTATATATCCCTGGAAAACTGAGAATGTCTACTTTGATTCTGGTTTTAACATCAAAATCTAATATCGGACTTAAGATGGGTGAAATCAGCTATATGTTCAATGCAGTAACACTGAATTTTGACAGCTTTGAGACATTTTGACAGCTTTGGGATGCTGTTTTGTAAAATTCATAGTAAATTACCGAAAAATCATAAAAAGGTGAGGTCAGTAGCATTAGAAAGATATAAGTGTCTATGTTGTTAATATTTAGAATTTAGTAGTTATTTTGATATTTAAGAAGGGTAAAACAGATCTGCAAGTGACAGCTATACAAAGAACAAAAACTAAAATTTCTAAATTGAAAACAACCTAACTTGAGATTAGTTGAGTAATTGCTTATGAATTTTGAAATATGAAATAAAGGGGTATAATTGAAGGTTTTAGAGGCCTGAGGATGGTGTAATTGCATTACAAAAAGAGGAATTTTATCGCAACATTCAGTTACAGCATAATGAGTTGAATATAGGGACAATTGTATGTTATGTGTTATATGTGCAATGTGCTTTCTTGTGTTATTGATCTAAGTGGTTATTACTTGATATTTGATTTTGATGCCTTTGACCATGTAGAGCATGACTCGTATCACTTTGGTATTGGCTTTGTGCCTTTGGCCATGTAGAGCATGACTCATATCACTTTGGTATTGGCTTCGGGCTAGGTGGTGCTGAAAGTTTGTATATTCTAGCAACATGATAAAAAGGAATTGTGTTTTATGTGCCTCTTGGGCTGGATTTTATGATGTTTATGATCCTAAAATTATTGTGTCTCATTGATTGTAGTCCATTGAATCTAACCATTGATTGATCTGGAAAGCCCTTCATTTGATACACATATAAGCCTTTGTTGTTCTTTGTTTCTTTTTGTTTCTGTCATATTGTTATGTATATGGCATAGCGTTATATTGTATCTATTTTTGAACTCACTAAGCGACACCCGCTTATCCCTCTCAGTGTTTAACTATTTCAGGTGATAAGCATCCAGAGTAGATAGGCTTTGTTGGAGGACTTAGAGTAGTTGATACTACTACGTTTGTACTTGGTATACATATATGCATATGTATTATAAATTCCTGGGTAGTTATGTATTTATACAACTAGTTATGAAACTTTGTAAAAACCTTGTTAGTTGGTTTGTATCCATGCTTTTGTATTTAGACCACTAATATGAATTATAATTATGAATATGCATGTAACATGTTTGGCTTTATGGTAATTTTGGTGTTGGGGTTTTTCAATCATGGTATCAGAGTAGTGGTTTAAGTGAACTAAATACCACTGACTGGGATTTAGAATTAAACCGTTGGAAGTTCAACATATGAACAGATTCATTGTCAGTATACAGATACAAACCATAGGAAAGACTTAAGTGGGGTGTTGGGTATGGCAAATCCTTATATTCTAACGTGCTATGTTACTCCAAATTTTCAGAGCAATGGTTGAGCAGGAGGGTAGTCATACACCTGATATAGGTGGAGATCCTCATCGTAATGAGGGTGATACTCCATTATACCCTCGTGAGGAGAGACTCTTGGATAAACTTACTGGTGTTATTCGGCAGACTCTCGAACAACACAAAAGGGATAGTAATAAGGGTAAAGAGAAAGCTACCAGAGAGTGTTCGATAGAGAAAGCGAAATGTCCTTCATTCAAAACTTTCAAGAGTAGTGGTGCTACAGAGTTTTCAGGTGTCCTTGATCCCATTGTTGTTCAAGAGTAGTGGTGCTATAGAGTTATTCATGGAAGGATTACGGTATGAAATCTGTGATTTCGTGATCAACCGGGATATTCTATCATTTAACAAAGCTGTTGAGTATGCTCGAAAGCGCGAGCATGACTTAGACATACATGGAGCCACTCTTTCTGTCCCAAAGCATCCACATGTTGATCGAACTGTTTCTGTTTCCCCTATTCCATTGGCTCGATCTGCTCGATTTGATCCTAGCAGAAAGGTACAATCTCAGAGCGCCTTTTGTGGCTGCGGTCGGTCACAATCTTTTTCTCTTCAGTCGAGAGCTCCACCACCGTGCCAGCAATGTGGAAAGAGCCACCAGGGTCAATGCAGGATAGGAAAAAGGACTGGTGAATTGCTATGGATGCGGAGAAACATGTCACATGAATACTATTTGCCCGATGAAGAACGTTACATGTTATGCTTGCGGTGTTACTGGCCACAGAAAGCGTTTATGCCCTACTCTTACCAGCCAAATCGTGGGAAGTCAAGCTTCCGTTCAACAACCGGTGGGTACTTCAACCCAAAAGGAGGAGGTACCTAAAGCTAAAGGTCATGCATTCCAGATTAACTCAGTGGAGGCACGCGACGACCCGAATGTTGTGACTGGTAGATTTCTCGTCAAATCTAGACCTGCTCACATCTTATTTGATTCTGGTGCCTCAGATTCTTTTGTGTCTAATGAATTTGCGCGTTCTTTTCAAATTGCTTGCTATGCACTCACCCAACCATTTCATGTAGATACTGCGGGAAGTGTATCATTACTTGCTGATAAAGTCTATAGAGATTGTGTCATAGAAATTGAAGGTTATTGTTGGAAGTGTGTCCAAGGTCATTAACTAATTGGTGATATTTCGAATAATAGCAGGGTCCTCTTGGGTTGCCCTCAAGACTCAAAATTGAGTAGAATAAATAATAGGAGTGATTAGTTTATTAATTATTATTGTTTAATAATTAATTAGAAACTAATTGGAAAACAATTTGGGAATTAATTAACAGTTTAATTAATAGAAGGGTTGAATGTGAATTAATCAATAGTTGGTTGATCAGGGAACATTCCAGAACCCTAGAATGAAGGGGGTTGGACGAAATCTCCCTTTGGATAAAGGGAATTTCGTTCTTAGCCTATCCCATCCCACATGGATGGAAGGATAAAACCCTAGGAGGTATCCAAGGCTATAAATAGGGCCTTAGGGATTCATTACTCCTTGCTTATTTTTGGCTTGAGTATTCGCCACCTTCTTTCTCCCTCATTATGGAAGAACTTTCCTTATAGTTCATCCCTCCTAGTTTAATATTTGTTTCTACTCTTTGATTTCATTGGGTGTGAACCAAGAGAGCGATTCTGGTTTGAATCCTCATCATCCAAACAAGGTGGCACGCACAAGGAGTCAAGCTCGAAGATCATTAGCTGCCAAAGAGGTTAGTATTCTTCCTTGTATTTTCGGATTTCATAGGGTAGAAGTAATAGTATGAAGCCATAGATCCATAGGGTGCATGTACACTTAGGTAAATCGTTTTGTTGTTTCGATTCTTCCGCTGCCTAGTTATTGAGTGTATTTGATGCATATATTACCCAATAGTGGTATCAGAGCCATTGGTTCATGGTTACCTTCACCCTACATCCATGTTTTCTGAAAATACTTGTTTGAAACTGAATGATGAATGAGTAATCAAAAAATTCGTAATGTGATAAAACCCTAATCGGGGTTCACGACGTGAACCAGCTGTTCACGACGTGAACTCAGCAGATTCGGGATTTTTGAATTTTCCTCCATTTTTCGAATTTGAAGTTTTGATATGTGACAACCCGAAATTTCTATTATGTACAACCATTCACTTCAATAGAAGACAGAACAGTTTCTGCTAACTTTTGAGCTGTGTAGAGTCAGTGTGAGTGTCCTAAAGCCTAGTACTTCAGGAGATAACAGGAGAGAGGATGGCCTAGGGTTTATTGTGTAGCAATAATGTCCCAAAACTCTAAGAGTTTGGAGTTTACGGCCTAAACAAGGTGTTTACGGCTGTAAATCCCAAGGGTATAAATATGGCACTTAGCCATTTTAATCACTTTTTCACTTTTCAAGATCCAAAACTCAAATCCTCTCAAGTATGATCTGATTTTCCTTCTTGATCTTCAACTTTGTAAGTGTTTCTAGCCCTAATAAGTTGATATCTTACTTAATCTAGTGATCTTACATGATTCCGTCCGTAAAATCATTCCAAATGTGTAGATCTTCAAGTTTCACCAAGAACACCAAGAACACACACTAGTGTTCTTGGACTTTTAGCACCTTTTGAAGCTTCTACATAGTAAGTACTCTTACTCTAGTGTGTTATAAGACTTGTTACACTTCCTAAACATCTATAAAACATAAGGAAACACAAGATCAAAGGTGTTTACGGTCCAAGATGTTCTTGGACCGTAAACCCTAATAAGGGTACCAAAGTGTGCCCTAGTCCCTTACCAAGCCTTGGAAACTAGTGTAGAACATAACCTTGATGTGCTTAGGACTTAAAACATCAAAAGACCATACACCATTTAAGTTTACGGCCGTAAACCCAAGGACAAGTGGTCCAAGGACCGCAAACTCCACAAAGGAGTGAAATGGTGCCCTAATCTCTTCCTAAGGCTTAAACACGAAGTAGGAATGCTTCTTATGATCTTTAAAGCTTCAAAACACAAAATGGTCAAAGTACCATGAGTTTACGGCCGTAAACTCATGGGTTTACGACCGTAAACTCAATGTGAGTTGGTCCCAAAACTGTAAACTCCAAAGGAGTTTACCCTTGAACCCTAAACTCAAATACAAGGTCCTACCACCCTTAGATGCAATCCTTAGGACTTATAGCACTTAAATTAAGTGTTTTACATGTCTTAGGATGTCTTAAACTTGGTTAATTAGTTGTTTTATGACTAATTGGATACGTATATGTATTATTATATGTTAACTAGGATCCTTGTGTGTGTTCAAGTCTTCACTTGACACTTAGCATCCTATACATTCCGTTCATCCAAACCACTCACTACAGGTGAGTTCATACCCTTTAATTAACCATTTAAATGTTTTTAAATGCTTTTATGGGGGGGATACAAGTTGAACAATTATAGTTATTATATCAATCACATGTGATTAATAACTACCAAACAAGTGGATTTCTTACTTTCAAACTGTGTTACCAAACTGTTTTACTTCAAACTATTTTATAAACTCTTTTTCATATCAAATATTGTTATTAAACACTTTTAACTTATATTTTGTGTATCTATGTAGATATAGTTATATAAGTAGGATTGAAAGGACTTAGGACTGATAGCTCACCTTACTTCCTGTTCCTTGTTTGGTTGTGGACTTAGGGTATTCAGGTTATTTGTCTGAAGGTCGTTTGAATCCTAGTTATATATCATGTATATGTGTATAGATATAAAAGGTTACTTCATTCAGTTCAATACCTTTGGGTAGCAAAGGTACACAAACATGTTCATACATTCAAACAACATTACTAGTAAACTATAATAGGTATAGTTTAGGGAGATACTAATACTATTACTAGAACAGGGAAACATACAATGAGTCAGTTCATACATGAGTCAATAACAAACAAACAATAGATACTATGATGAGAAACAAAAAATAGATACTATGATGAGAAACAAACAATAGATACTATGATGAGAAACAAACAATAGAATACTATGATGAGAAACAAACAATACATGCTAGACCGGGAGAGAACACACAATACAGCTTGCACATACATATACTAGAACATTATCACATTTATGTGAGCCACGTAACGGGGCATAGCACTACCTGTCATGACCGTTTTGTATCCAGAATCTCCTTAAGTGGGGAGCGTATGAGTTTGTGTATAGATCTATACTGGATTGACTATCCTACACCTTGCTGCTCGCTACAGTGGGACTTGCAAGTCTACGGGTGCCAAACGTCATTTCTTACGACGTCTTACATCGTCGTTTTTCTATGAGTCGGTAGCAGGATACAGGCCGATCACATGGTACTTTAAATAACAATTGGTTTAAGGTAATTAGTACAGCAGTAGTTACTTAATACAACACTACAGTACTATTTCATTTTCCCATTACATTTACTTTGTGATCTTCAAACAATAAACAATAATGTAAAAACTATATTTTTGGTTAATGATAGTCGGATTTGGGAAAATACACACTCTTACAAGAGACACACACACAGATACTAGATGCCTTGGTAGAAGGCTACTTTTAGTAGGAAACATAGGGTTTTCTAGGGGAGTTCAAATAATTACAAACTTTTACAAACTTATACAATTACAGACTTACAAACACTTTCATGTAAATACAGACATTAATATACTTATGATCTCACCAGCTTTAAAGCTGATAAACTCTTTCAAAATAACTTGTATTCTCAGGTCACCTGTAGACAGGTACCGGTGCCAGGTTTTGAGAAGATGGAGCTCGTTCAAGACTCATCTTTTATTTTGATGTATATTTTTGGTGCCTATACAACTTGACAGAACACACTTGTATGAAATTATATTATTAATGCAATGGATGATGTTGTTGCTTGTTTACTACTTTGCATTGTTGTGATACTGAACATGACGTCCTCCACCCCCGAACGATTCCGCCGTTCCGGTTTTGGTGTGTGACAGATTGGTATCAGAGCATTGTTTATAGTGAATCGAGTATATCAACCCATAAAAGATATACGAACTATAAACACAGTGGGATTAAAATACTCTGATAAAGAGTTTATACTTTTAAATAATAAAATATTTAACCAAGTATACATACCTGCATTCATACTAAAATCAATGTCACTAGGACAGAACAAAAGTATTACGATTGTTGGACAGCACAAGTAGACTTAGAGACATATAGTCAAAGCTGGGAAGACATAGCCTGATCAACTATGTTATCCGAGGGTTGACTAGCATGTGCCTAAGTGTGGTTGTGAGGTTACAACAGGTCTAAAAACTTACCAACACTCCTACAATGAGAACAGTAGAACATAACATAAACTTAAAATATTAAAATACTATAGGAGTATTTTGTGTTACTTTAATTACTTATCTGAGAACTAAAGGTCTTTATTAGTATATCAATAGTTGCTGAGTGGATACGCTAAGGTTATATGTCTCTAGAATATCATAGACTTAGAATCTGTGATCTTTGCTTTACTTCCTGTTCCTTGTTTGGTTGTGGGCTTAGCGTTAGGGTCACTTATTCGAAGGTCCATCCTGTCTTGGTTACATATGACTTGTTTGCACTACGCAAATGTTGAGGTAACTGATAAAGATCATCTTATAATTATCTAATTAGTTCGTCTATTTAGTTATTTCTTTATCCCTTTTTCTCGCGTAGATATCATGGCTGGATTCCATATCCCCGGAGACCCGTACTACCCCAACAACGACAATGCAGGATGGCTGGGAGAAGAGCCAGAAGATGATCACCCAATCCCATTGGATGATCACGAAGCTGAAGGCTTTTCTGAGGATTCTGACTCAGAGCCAGAAGTCAACAACCTACCCCCAGCTGCTCAAGACCCAAACCTGAATCCTTGTCCAGCATTTCAAGGATCCACACCTCTGTGGGCCACAAACTTGAATAGATGGAGTCAGGAACAGGGTCAACCCATTCCCTACAATGGAGACAGAAGCTTCTACAACCTCACAGAGGGAGGTTCAGCTGACAGGGTCCTACCCATCATGGTTCGTAGGATTTCTCGGAACACGGAACAAGGTCGAGCGACTATCGACCGAGTCATAGAGATTGACGCCAACTCTGGCGTTAACACAGTCCGCATTCGCCAACTAGAGTCTGCTCATGAAAGGACTCAGGTCCGCAATGCAGTTCTGCAGAGGGAACTTGTTGAAACCCAAGCTGAAGTGAGGGAACTTCGAGCTCAGCAAGCAAGATCTGATAGGCGCGTGAGAGACATAGAACGCCTTCTGTCGGACTCAAGAACTCACTCTAGTAGTTCTCGTCGCCATTAGAGTCTCATCGACTTCTCTTTTGGATATAACCTAGTTAGTGTAAAAACTCTAGTCTAAATTCCTATCTTTGTAAATCTTAGACCCGTTAGATCTTGATTAGGTAGTAGTCTGTCAAAATTTTCCCATCTTGGTTAATGTAAGACCTACCTCTAGGTCATTTTTCCCGAACTCATTACATTTGTAATTCCAATATTATTGACAGATATCTAATCTCATGGAAATTATTATCCAATTACTATCATCTGCTAGTACTAAATCATCCTTCAATTGTGCTGTTGGACTATGGAGAGTTAGTACATGAGTCATTCTCATCAATTTTCTATTAAATTCTTATCAATATCTTCACCTTTGTAAACTTATAGTTGAAAGATGCCTCCTCGTAAATCAACAAGACGCGATCCTCCCGCACCAACACCACCTGCTCCTCAGATCGATACGGCAGCTCTAAATGCTGTTGTAGCTGCGGCTGTGGCTACAACCATGGATCAATATCATTCGTCTAGTTCCACTGGAGGAGGAACTCCAGTTCAATCTACTCATGGTGAAGCTCCTGTGCGCTTGAAAGAGTGCTCCTATAAGGACTTCACTAACTACAAGCCCAAGTCCTTCAGAGGGACTGGCGGAGTCATTGCCCTCTTGCAATGGTTCGAGAAAACCGAATTGGTTTTCGAAATCTGCTCCTGTTCAGAGGGGAGCAAGGTCAAGTTCGTTGCTTGCACCTTTGTGGATAAAGCCCTAACATGGTGGAATAGCCATGTCAAGTCACTATCTCTAATAGTGGGCTAATGCTATGGGTTGGGAAGCTCTGAGAGAGCTGATGATTGAGGAGTACTGCCCGAGGGGCGAAATCTAAAAACTAGAGGAGGAACTGTGGAGCCTAACCATGAAGGGCTCCGACATAGTCTCTTATACCGCCAGGTTCTGTGAACTGGTGGCCCTCTGTCCCAACATGGTTCATACATAGGGGAAGAAGATAGAAAGATACATATAGGGGCTGATGCCACCATTCCAGGGAAATGTTTTGGCTTTAAACCCCATTGCATTTGATAGTGCCAAGCGATTGGCGCAGCGGCTTATAGACCATGGGGTTCGTACCCCGGCCGCAACAACAACCCTGGCCATCTCAGAACCCGCCAGAACCGCTGATTCCAAGCGGAAGTTCTGGGATGACAAAAAGAAGAAGAAGGCTGCTAAAAAGCAGCAGATCGTGGCAGTACATGCTGCGATAGCACCTGCCACTGCTGCTGCTCCGGTAGAGCAGTACGTCGGAAGTTTTCCCAAGTGCAACAAGTGCAACTTCCACCACGCAGGAGCCTGCCGGGAAATGCAGTGTTTGAATTGCAATAGGAAGGGGCACACTGCCCGTTTCTGCAAAGCTCCGGGAGGCCAATCAACCAAGTCCCCGACACAGGAGTGGGCCAAGCTTGCTACGGTTGTGGCGAGGTGGGCCACTATAAAAGGAACTTCCCGAAGGCAGGGAATGCCGGTGGAGTGGGAAGAGTTCTGGCCATAGGCCACGAGGAAGCGATTGCCGACCCCACAGTGGTCACGGGTACGTTTCTCCTCGATAACTCTTATGCATGCATACTATTTGATAGTGGAGCGGAGAGGAGTTTCTTGAACCAAAAATTTGCTCATTTACTTAAGCAAAAATCACGAGCACTTAAAGAACCGTTCACTGTAGAAATGGCTAATGGAAAGATGGAGAGCACTAGCAATATATTCATAGGGTGTACCCTAACTCTAGATAGCCATTCATTTTCGATCAACCTCATGCCGGTCTCAATTAAAAGTTTCGACGTCATTATCGGCATGGATTGGTTGAGTCTTCATCGTGCCGACATCATGTGTTATGAAAAGGCTGTTCGCCTTAATCTGCCATCTGACGAAACTCTAGTAGTATATAGCGACAAACCCGGCACGAACCTTCGTATCATCTCGAGTGTTCAAGCTCAGAAATTCTTGCGAAAGGAATGTCGCACATTCCTTGCTCATGTGGTCGATGTGAGCCAAGAAACGAAAGACATTCAGAACATTCCAGTAGTACGCGACTTTCCCGACATCTTTCCGGAAGAACTCCCAGGATTACCTCCGCAACGTCAAGTCGAGTTCCGAATCGACTTAGTTCCAGGGGCTACCCCAGTAGCCAAATCGCCCTATCGTCTAGCACCTGCTGAGATGCAAGAACTATCCTGTCAACTTAACGAACTGCTCAGCAAGGGCTTTATAAGACCAAGGTTCTCACCCTGGGGAGCTCCAGTCTTGTTCGTCAAGAAGAAAGACGGATCGTTTCGTATGTGCATCGACTACAGGGAGCTCAACAAACTGACCGTCAAAAATCGTTATCCTTTGCCTCGTATTGACGATTTATTTGACCAACTTCAAGGGGCGAATTTCTTCTCAAAAATCGACTTAAGATCCGGATATCACCAACTACGAGTGCTAGGGGAGGATGTTCCGAAGACAGCCTTCCGAACTCGTTATGGGCACTACGAATTCGTAGTGATGCCGTTCGGATTAACAAACGCGCCCGCAGTATTCATGGATTTAATGAATAGGGGGTGTCGTCCTTACTTGGATCAGTTTGTCATCGTCTTCATCGATGACATACTTATCTACTCTCGTAGTAAGGAGGAACATAGTCAACATCTTCGTCAAGTGTTAGAAACGCTGCGTTCGGAGAAGCTCTATGCGAAGTTCTCGAAATGCGAATTTTGGATCTGAAGAGTCAAATTCTTAGGGCACGTGGTTAGCAAAGAGGGAATACACGTGGACCCTTCCAAAATCAAAGCCATTGAGAGCTGGT
This sequence comes from Lactuca virosa, assembly GCF_052849685.1. Lineage (NCBI taxonomy): Eukaryota > Viridiplantae > Streptophyta > Magnoliopsida > Asterales > Asteraceae > Lactuca > Lactuca virosa. The sequence continues at coordinate 260,963,425 of NC_136434.1, forward strand.
CAGCACCGAAGACGCCTACAGAAATTCGTCAATTTCTAGGCCTCGCTGGCTACTGTCGCAGGTTCATTCAGAACTTCTCCCGCATTGCTAAACCTCTTACAACACTGAACCCAGAAAGGCGTGGCCTTTGACTTGGAAGAGAAGCCGGAGAGAGCGTTCCAAACGCTCAAGCGAGCCTTGTGCACCGCACCAATACTATCCCTCCCCGAAGGGATAGAAGACTTCGTTGTCTATTACGATGCGTCAAATCAAGGACTCGGATGTGTTCTGATGCAACGAGGAAAGGTCATCGCCTATACCTCGAGACAGCTAAAGACACACGAGGTCAACTACCACACACGATCTTGAACTAGGAGCAGTTGTATTTGCCCTGAAGATCTGGAGACACTACCTGTATGGTACAAAAAGCACTATCTTTACAGACCACAAAAGCCTACAACATATATTCGACCAGAAGGAGTTCAACATGAGACAACGACGGTGGGTCGAGCTACTCAGTGATTACGAATGCGAAATTCGTTATCATCCGGGTAAAGCCAATGTAGTAGCTGACGCCCTAAGTCGAAAAGTATATTCTGGTCGTAGAGTCAAATATTTGACTATGACAATCCGTTCACACTTGTCCACACAAATTAAGGAAGCTCAGCTTGACGCTTTGAAACCTGAAAATGTGGCTGGTGAATCCCTAAGAGGGATGGATAAGAACTTGGAGGTCAAGGGTGGCGGAGCTTATTACTTCATGGATCGGATCAGGACCCCGAAGCTCGGTGGTTTCAGAGACTTGGTCAAGAACGAGGCGCACAACACTCGTTATTCCGTCCACCCAGGTTCAGATAAGATGTATCTGGATCTTAAACAACTATACTGGTGGCCTAACATGAAAGCAGAGATTGCTACCTTCGTGAGTAAATGCCTTACTTGTGCCAAGGTCAAGGTCGAATACCAGAAACCCTCCGGCCTTCTACAACAACCGGAGATACCGAAATGGAAGTAGGAGCGGATCACTAAGGACTTCATAACCAAGTTGCCCAAGACAACGGGTGGACTTGATACCATATGGGTCATCGTCGATAGATTGACCAAGTCCGCACACTTCCTGCCTATCAAGGAAACATACAAGATGGAGAAGCTTACAAGAACTTACATTAGGGAGATTGTACGACTGCACGGTGTTCCCATATCCATTATCTCGGACAGAGATAGTAGATTCACTTCGAGGTTCTGGCAGTCGCTACAAAGTTCCTTAGGAACTAGGCTGGACATGAGTACAGCCTACCATCCATAGACACACGGGCAAAGTGAGAGGACTATCCAAACCTTGGAAGATATGTTGCGAGCCTGTGTGATCGACTTTGGGAAAGCATGGGATACTCATTTACCCCTTGTCGGATTTTCCTACAACAACAGTTATCACACGAGCATAAAGGCTGCTCCATTCGAGGCTCTCTATGGCCGAAAGTGCAGATCCCCTCTGTGCTGGGCTGAGGTGGGTGATACCCAGTTAGCTAAAGGACGAGTTCCTGAAAGCACTCTCACGGGTCCGGAGATCATTTGGGAAACGACAGAGAGGATCGTTCAGATTCATGAAGGATTAAAAGCCTCTAGAGACCGACATAAAATCTATGCTGATAAACGAAGGAAACCGTTGGAATTCCAGGTGGGCGACCGTGTTCTATTGAAGGTCTCACCCTGGAAGGGCTTGATACGCTTTGGAAAGCGTGGAAAGCTGAATCCAAGGTACATAGGGCCTTTCGAGATTCTTGCCATAATCGGCCCTGTAGCTTACAAACTTAACTTACCGCACGAACTCAGTAACGTACATTCTACTTTCCACGTATCGAACTTGAAAAAGTGTCTGTCCGACGAGACTCTTGTAATCCCACTCGACGAGATCAAGATCAACGAGAGACTCAACTTCGTGGAAGAACCTGTAGAGATCATCGACCAGGAGGTCAAGCAAACGAAACAAAGCCGTATCCCAATAGTGAAGGTTCGCTGGAACGCCAAGCAAGGACCTGAATTCACTTAGGAGCAAGAGGATCAGATGAAACTGAAATATCCTCGTCTTTTTACTAAGTTATTTGTAACTACTTATTTGCTTAAACTCTAATTTCGGGATGAAATTCCTTCTAACGGGGGGATGATGTGACAACCCGAAATTTCTATTTTGTACAACCATTCACTTCAATAGAAGACAGAACAGTTTCTGCTAACTTTTGAGCTGTGTAGAGTCAGTTTGAGTGTCCTAAAGCCTAGTACTTCAGGAGATAACAGGAGAGAGGATGACCTTGGGTTTATTGTGTAGCAATAATGTCCCAAAACTCCAAGAGTTTGGAGTTTACGGCCTAAACAAGGTGTTTACGGCCGTAAACCCCAAGGGTATAAATATGGCACTTAGCCATTTAAATCACTTTTTCACTTTTCAAGATCCAAAACTCCAATCCTCTCAAGTATCATTCGATTTTCCTTCTTGATCTTTAACTTTGTAAGTGTTTCTAGCCCTAATAAGTTGATATCTTACTTAATCTAGTGATCCTACATAATTCCATCCGTGAAATCATTCCAAATGTGTAGATCTTCAAGTTTCACCAAGAACACACACTAGTGTTCGTGGACTTTTAGCACCTTTTGAAGCTTCTACATAGTAAGTACTCTTACTCTAGTGTGTTATAAGACTTGTTACACTTCCTAAACATCTAGAAAACATAAGGAAACACAAGATCAAAGGTGTTTACGGTCCAAGATGTTCTTGGACCGTAAACCCTAATAAGGGTACCAAAGTGTGCCCTAGTCCCTTACCAAGCCTTGGAAACTAGTGTAGAACATAACCTTGATGTGATTAGGACTTAAAACATCAAAAGACCATAAACCATTTGGGTTTACGGCCGTAAACCCAAGGACAAGTGGTCCAAGGACCGTAAACTCCACAAAGGAGTGAAATGGTGCCCTAATCTCTTCCTAAGGCTTAAACATGAAGTAGGAATGCTTCTTATGATCTTTAAAGCTTCAAAACACAAAATGGTCAAAGTACCATGAGTTTACGGCTGTAAACTCATGGGTTTACAACCGTAAACTCAATGTGAGTTGGTCCCAAAACCGTAAACTCCAAAGGAGTTTACCCTTGAACCCTAAACTCAAATACAAGGTCCTACCACCCTTAGATGCAATCCTTAGGACTTATAGCACTTAAATTAAGTGTTTACATGTCTTAGGATGTCTTAAACTTGGTTAATTAGTTGTTTTATGACTAATTAGATACGTATATGTGTTATTATATGTTAACTAGGATCCTTGTGTGTGTTCAAGTCTTCACTTGACACTTAGCATCCTATACATTCTGTTCATCCAAACCACTCACAACAGGTGAGTTCATACCCCTTAATTAACCATTTAAATGTTTTTAAATGCTTTTATGGGGGGGATACAAGTTGAACAATTATAGTTATTATATCAATCACATGTGATTAATAACTACCAAACAAGTGGATTTCTTACTTTCAAACTGTTTTACCAAACTATTTTACTTCAAACTGTTTTACTTCAAACTGTTTTATAAACTCTTTTTCATATCAAATACTGTTATTAAACTCTTTTAACTTATATTTTGTGTATCTATGTAGATATAGTTATATCAAATACTGTTATTAAACTCTTTTTCATATCAAATACTGTTATTAAACTCTTTTAACTTGTTTGGTTGTGGACTTAGGGTATTCAGGTTATTTGTCCGAAGGTCGTTTGAATCCTAGTTATATATCATGTATATGTGTATAGATATAAAAGGTTACTTCATTCAGTTCAATACCTTTGGGTAGCAAAGGTACACAAACATGTTCATACATTCAAACAACATTACTAGTAAACTATAATAGATATAGTTTAGGGAGATACTAATACTATTACTAGAACAGGGAAACATACAATGAGTCAGTTCATACATGAGTCAATAACAAACAAACAATAGATACTATGATGAGAAACAAACAATAGATATTATGATGAGAAACAAACAACAGATACTATGATGAGAAACAAACAATAGAATACTATGATGAGAAATAAACAATACATGCTCGACAGGGAGAGAACACACAATACAGCTAGCACATACATATTCTAGAACATTATTACATTTATGTGAGCCACGTAAGTGGGGAGCGTATGAGTTTGTGTATAGATCTATACTGGATTGACTATCCTACACCTTGCTGCTCGCTACAGTGGGACTTGCAAGTCTACGGGTGCCAAACGTCATTTCTTACGACGTCTTACATCGTCGTTTTTCTATGATTTGGTAGCAAGATACAGGCCGATCACATGGTACTTTAAATAACAATTGGTTTAAGGTAGTTAGTACAGCAGTAGTTACTTAATACAACACTACAGTACTATTTCATTTTCCCATTACATTTACTTTGTGATCTTCACACAATAAACAATAATGTAAAAACTATATTTTTGGTTAATGATAGTCGGATTTGGGAAAATACACACTCTTACAAGAGACACACACACAGATACTAGATGCCTTGGTAGAAGGCTACTTTTAGTAGGAAACATACGGTTTTCTAGGGGAGTTCAAACAATTACAAACTTTTACAAACTTAGACAATTACAGACTTACAAACACTTTCATGTAAATACAGACATTAATATACTTATGATCTCGCCAGCTTTAAAGCTGATAAACTCTTTCAAAATAACTTGTATTCTCAGGTCACTAGTAGACAGGTACCGGTGCCAGGTTTTGAGAAGATGGAGCTCGTTCAAGACTCATCTTTTATTTTGATGTATATTTTTGGTGCCTATATAACTTGACAAAACACACTTGTATGAAATTATATTATTAATGCAATGGATGATGTTGTTGCTTGTTTACTACTTTGCATTGTTGTGATACTGAACATGACGTCCTCCACCCCCGAACGATTCCGCCGTTCCGGTTTTGGGGTGTGACATGATAAATATGGATAAATGTCAAATTTTAATTGTGTAAATCTAAAAATAGATAAATTTGAATAGGGATTTAAATATTTTAATATTATTTATATAGGGATTTAAATAGGGATTTAAATATTTTAATATTATTTATAATAGAGTTTTATAAATTTGAATATTAACCCCTCATGTTTTATTAATTGTTATATTGCATCCTTGTAATTAATCTGAATTAATAATAGACAACTAAATTTAAAGTGTTTGAAATTTACCCTTTATATATATGTAAGATTCATATATTGTAAGTATAAGAGAATTACAATATGCGTCCTCTCATATTTTAGATATTGACATTGTCAGTCTTACCTCGACTAGGCTCACCCATTCTAATGTACGGGTTTAAAGGAGGTCTCTATGATTCCTAATGAGGTCGGTTTTTAATATGCTTCGTGCTTACCACCCTCACCGCCCTATTGCATTTTGAGAATGGAGTTACCGAAAGGGTTTGATAGTGATGATGGTCAATCTAAAAGTATTCTAAATACAAGTATAAAACAAAATCATGTTTTATTTAAATAAAAGTGAATCTTATGTTATCCATAAAAATTGCACATTCTCTTTATAACTTGTTGATGGAGCTCGTGTGGTTAACCGGCACGTCAATTTGAGAGTATAGGTAGAGAATGATGTGAGACTCGCGAATCTCAAGCGTAACTTGAGCCGGGGACCACGCAATTTTGTATGGGTGATTCACCATCTGTTCAATGATCCGCGGCATCCCCGTCATTGAATTTGAGATGAACATAATCCGAGATTAACATGTCATTGATAGTCAATGAATCTCAAAGATCTAGGAATTTCATAGTGATTGAAATTGACAAAGAGCTTTGTCTACCTAAATAACTTTGTGGTGTGTTTACGGCATCCTTTTACACATCATGAAGCCAAATATGGATCCTAGCCTTAATCAAATAATTTAGGGTGATTATTAATTAAGGACTTATATCAAAGTAGTTGGAATCTTGTCTTTTGTAGATGTCGAACCAAGCCAACAACAACAACAACAATCTGACTCCTCCTCCTCCTCCTCCTCTAACTCAAAACTCAAGATTCTCTCTAATGCCAATTCTTAATAGGGAGAAACTCATGGAGGATGGATCCAACTATCTTGATTGGATCAGGACCTTGAGGATCACGTTAAGATATGAGAACAAAGAGTATGTTCTCGGCGAAGATGTTCCCATACTTGGAGAGAACCCTGCCCCATAAGAAGTTACTGCCTACAACAAGCATTACGATGAATCTACCAAAGTGGCTTGCCTTATGTTAGCGACCATGTCTTCTGGTCTCCAGAAGAACTTTGAAACATGGGGTGCATTTGACATAAACCGGCAACTCGAGGAGATGTTCCAAGAGCAAGCTAGGCAAGAACGATTCGAGATCGTTAAGTCCCTCATGGGATGTAAACTACAAGAGGGAGCTTCAGTGTGTACGCACGTCCAAAAGATGAAGTCGTACATAGACAGACTTGGGAATCTAGGTGTCGAGCTACCTAAGGAGTTGGCCATTGACATGGTTTTGAACTCGCTTACTAGTTCATATTCGCAGTTCATCATCAACTTCAATATGAATGGACTTGACAAGACCTTGATGGAGTTGCATGGCATGCTCAAAACTGCTGAAGCGAGCATGAAGAAACCTAACAACTCTAACCCTACTGCTCCAGTATTGGATGTTGATCGTAGTTCCGCTAAAAGGAAAAGGGCGCCTCAACCCAAAGGAAAGGGTAAGGGTAAGGTCGGACAGTCTGAACCTGCTCCCAAGAAAAGGGCTCAAGCTGAAATAGCACCTTCTGCTGATCCAAGTGAAACCATTTGTTTTTACTGTCAGGAAAAGGGACACTGGAAGCGTAGTTGCCCTAAATACCTCGAGGACCTTAAGAAGGGCAAAGTCAAGGTGGCTAAGACCTCAGGTATGTTCATGATAGAACTCCATAGCACATCTATTTCTAGTTCTTGGATTCTTGATACATCATGTGGTACTCACATTTGCTCTGATATGCAGGGACTAAGACAAAGTAGGAAGTTGAAGCATGGTGAGCTCAACCTAATCATGGGAAACAGGCGCAAGTCAGCTGTTACAAGGATTGGGAACTATGAGCTCATACTTAGTGGTGGTGTTTATCTTAGTTTATTAAATTGTTGCTACTCGCCTGATATGGCACTAAACATTATTTCTTTTCATGCACTTTATAAGGATGGTTGTCGTTTTTCTTTTGATAATGATAATGGTGACATTTGGGTTTATAAGAATGGTTGTTTTATTTTTAAAGCTAGTCCTTGTAAAGGTGTGTATGAAAGTGTTGTTTGTGATGGTGATTTTGATAAACTAATAATGAATGTTGGTTCATCTAATAGTGAGTTAGATAAATCATGTTTGTAGCATTGTCGACTTGGCCATATAAACAAGAAACGCATTGCCAAGCTCCAATCTGATGGAATCGTGGAATCATTTGACCTCAAGTCAGATGATGTATGCGAATCTTGCTTACTTGGCAAGATGATAAAAGCGCCATTCACAGGCCACTGTGAAAGAGGCAAGGATTTGTTGGACCTCATCCACACAGATGTTTGTGGACCCTTCAAATCCGCCACAAGACATGGAGAAAGATACTTCGTGACTTTTACTGATGATTTCAGTAGATATGGATATATCTATCTAAGCAAGCATAAGTCAGAAACTTTCGATGTGTTCAAAGAGTTTCAAAACGAAGTAGAGAACCAATTGGGCAGAAAGATCAAGATGCTCCGATCCGATAGGGGTGTAGAATACTTAAGTCTTGAATTCTATGATCATCTTAAGAATTGTGGAATAGTTTCAAAATTGTCTCCTCCCAGAACACCACAGTTGAATGGTGTGGCTGAAATGAGAAATCGAACCTTGTTGGATATAGTTCGATCTATGATGAGTCGAGCTACACTTCCGATATCTTTTTGGGGGTATGCCTTAGAGACAGCCGCCCATATCCTAAGCCGCGTACCTACTAAGAAGGTTGCTAAAACACCCTCTGAAATGTGGAGTGGGACACCTCCTTCTCTAGCACATATAAAGGTTTGGGGATGCGAAGCTTTTGTTCGTCACAAGGTGAATGACAAGCTCGAACCCCGGTCAGAGAAGTGTTACTTTATTGGCCATCCACAGAAGTCGTTTGGATACTTGTTCTACAAGCCTTCGGAAAACAAAGTGTTTGTTGCTCGAAGGGGATTCTTCCTTGAGAGGGATCTCATTTCCAAAGAGGACAGTGGGAGCCACATAGACCTTGAAGAGCTTCAAGAGACAAATGAAGAAGAACCTTTAGTCGACACTAGCACTCAACCTGAGGAGCGACAACCCGTTGAGGAACCTCAACTCGGGGCTGAGCAACCTGTTGAGCAAAATGATATATCTCCACCTCCCCTTCGCAGATCCAATAGAGTTCGTGCTCCTCCTGAGTTCTATGGTTTTCATGTGAGCACAGAAGGAGACGTATTGATCAGTGATCGTACACTGGTTGATATGGATGAGCCATCCAACTATAAGGAAGCGATGGCAAGCACTGAGGTTGCTAAGTGGAAGGAAAGCATGGAGAGCGAGATTCAGTCTATGCATGACAACCAAGTTTGGAATTTGGTTGATCCTGCTCCTAGCACTAAAATTGTCGAGTGCAAATGGATCTTCAAGAAGAAGACAGGTATGGATGGGAATGTGCACACGTTCAAGGCTAGGTTGGTTGCCAAGGGTTACACTCAGACTCAAGGAATTGATTATGAGGAAACTTTTTCACCAGTAGCCAAGATCAAGTCTATTAGGATATTACTTGCCATAGCAGCTTTTCATGATTATGAAGTATGGCAAATGGATGTGAAAACCACTTTCCTTAATGGAAAACTCACAGAGGAAGTGTACATGGCACAACCTAAGGGTTTCATAGATCCAAAATATCCAAATAGAGTGTGTAAGCTTGAAAGGTCCATATATGGACTAAAACAAGCGTCTCGCAGCTGGAACCTTTGCTTCCATGAAAAGATCAAGGAGTTTGGTTTTTCAAGAAGTGAAGGAGAGTCCTGCGTATATATCAAAGCTAGTGGGAGTAATGTAGTCTTCCTAGTGTTGTATGTGGATGACATACTCCTTATAGGAAACGATATCCCGACGTTGCAAGGTGTTAAGACGTGGCTTGGGAGTTGTTTCGCTATAAAAGATCTAGGAGAAGCTACATACATACTTGGTATAAGGATCTATAGAGATAGATCAAAATGTCTAATAGGACTGAGCCAGAGTACATACTTGGATAAGATCTTGAAGAAATTCAAGATGCAGGACTCCAAGAAAGGGTATCTACCTATGCAACATAGCACGAAATTGAGTAAGACTCAATGTCCTAGTTCTAGTGATGAACAGGAAAGAATGAGTCGAGTCCCATATGCTTCTGCTATAGGATCGATCATGTATGCCATGACATCTACTCGTCCTGACGTCTCATTTGCTCTGAGTATGGTGAGTCGTTTTCAGGACAACCCAGGCGAAAGTCATTGGACGGCAGTAAAGAACATTCTGAAATACCTAAGAAGAACAAAGGATATGTTCTTGGTATATGGGGGTAAAGATGAGTTGAAAGTTACAGGTTATACAGATGCCAGATTCCAGACTGATAGAGACAACTCATGTTCGTAGTCAGGATGGGTATTCTTGCTCAATGAAGGAGCGGTCACTTGGAAGAGCTCCAAGCAGTCGATAGTGGGAGACTCTACGTACGAGTCAGAGTATATAGCAGCTAGTGAAGCTGCAAAAGAAGCTACATGGCTGAAAAATTTCATTGATGATCTTGGTGTCGTTCCGAGCATCAAGGATCCCTTGGAAATCTTCTGTGATAATGAGGGTGCAGTCGCTTTCACTAAAGAACCCAAAGACCATGGTAACTCAAGACATATACTTAGAAAGTTCCACTATGTAAGACATCGAGTCGAGGATGGAGATATTGTTGTGAGCAGAGTATCTTCAGAGGAGAATCCAGCCGATCCGTTCACTAAACCACTATCAAGGATCAAGCATGATGGTCATACTAGATCTATAGGCATTAGATTTGCTGAAGATATGGTGTAGTTGTTTAGTTGTTTAGTTTGATAATCCTTGAAACATTTAACTGTATGAATTTGTAATAGAATTGATGTTTATTTTGTGGAGACTTAATAAAGTGTTGGATTGCTATCATTTCTATTTATTTATTACTGTGTTTCACTTTTGCATGTTTAGAACCCACTTCCCGAGTACTAAGTACTCAAATCTCCACAGTCGGTCATACTCTTGGAAGTAAGTAGTGATTCAAGACTGTCATGAGTGTTGGTGGATTGACCATTTTGATTGAGCATGACATAGTGATTGTGTCAACACTTATGAGTACTTAATAGTGATTTAAGTATTGGATCAACCCGCACTTAGAGATTACTTCATGGATTAAGTCACGAGTAATTCTAAGATGATAATATTTTTTGTTCTTCAAACCGAGATACATGTGGGGCTTTGCTCTAAGATTCTGTTATGCATTGGTATACTCCAACGCTATCCGTAACTGGTGGCTATAACGGGTATATTCATGTGTGACATGATGAAATAGACAAAGACTATGTAGTCAAAGTTTATTCGTCCCTTCTGCCTTAATAGGAGAAGCGATATCTATGGGCCCCTCGATGATTTGGTGCTGACATCTAAAATACCTGGTCGGGTGCTGAGTAGAATTGATGTGCTCGATTTAGTAGTAAAATGTAGTCGTCACAAATCTATATCGGGAAACATAATTTTGAATTCTGAGATTGACCATTATCCATGTCTCGAATTTATACAGATATCATGAGGATGAAGGAATAGTTGATCACTTATCTGAGGGATGAAACTGATTAGATCAGAGTTCGGCAGATGCATTGGATGGCATTCTCTCTGCTGATTATTAGATGGATATAAGACCATATATAGTTGATGACTTGTCCAAGTGGGAGACTGTTGGAAGTGTGTCCAAGGTCATTAACTAGTTAGTGATATTTCTAATAATAGCAGGGTCCTCTTGGCTTGCCCTCAAGACTCAAAATTGAGTAGAATAAGTAATAGGAGTGATTAGTTTATTAATTATTATTGTTTAATAATTAATTAGAAACTAATTGGAAAACAATTTGGGAATTAATTAACAGTTTAATTAATAGAAGGGTTGAATGTGAATTAATCAATAGTTGGTTGATCAGGGAACATTCCAGAACCCTAGAATGAAGGGGGTTGGACGAAATCTCCCGTTCGATAAAGGGAATTTCGTTCTTAGCCTATCCCATCCCACATGGATGGAAGGATAAAACCCTAGGAGGTATCCAAGGCTATAAATAGGGCCTTAGGGATTCATTACTCCTTGCTTATTTTTGGCTTGAGTATTCGCCACCTTCTTTCTCCCTCATTATGGAAGAACTTTCCTTATAGTTCATCCCTCCTAGTTTAATATTTTTTTCTACTCTTTGAGTTCATTGGGTGTGAACCAAGAGAGCGATTCTGGTTTGGATCCTCATCATCCAAACAAGGTGGCACGCACAAGGAGTCAAGCTCGAAGATCATTAGCTGCTAAAGAGGTTAGTATTCTTCCTTGTATTTTTGTATTTCATAGGGTAGAAGTAATAGTATGAAGCCATAGATCCATAGGGTGCATGTACACTTAGGTAAATCGTTTTGTTGTTTCGATTCTTCCGCTACCTAGTTATTGAGTGTATTTGATGCATATATTACCTAACAGTTATAATTTTCTTGCTAACCTGATTTCTATCTCCTTGCCCAACCTTGATATCATTATTGGCATGGATTGGTTGTCAAAGAACCGTGCTGAACTCTTGTGCTACGAAAAGATTGTACATATTTCTATCGAAGGGGAGGATCCTATTTATGTCTACGGTGAACAAAGACTTAAAATCTTAAAAATAAACTCTTTCCTTAAAGCTAGTAAATTTATATCGAAAGGGTGTTCTAATTATCTGGCATATATAGTTGATATCTCAAAAGAAAGGAAGAAAATGCTAAAGGATCTTCCCATTGTTAATGAATATCCAGATGTATTCCCTGATGATATGCCTGGACTTCCCCCGGATAGGCAAGTAGAATTCCGAATTGACCTTATACCTGGTGCTGCTCCGATTGCAAAGACTCCTTATCGTCTTGCACCAACTGAGATGAAGGAAATAATGATTCAGTTGCAGTAATTACTTGATAAGGGCTTTATCCGACCGAGACCTCTCCTTGGGGTGCTCCAGTATTGTTTTTCAAGAAAAAGGACGGGTCGATGCGAATGTGTATTGATTACCGCAAGCGAAATAAGGTAACTATAAAAAAACAAGTACTCACTACCACGCATAGACGACCTGTTTGATCAACTTCAGGGTGCTAGCTATTTCTCGAAGATTGATATGAGGTCTGACTATCATCAGTTGAAAGTACACGAGCAGGATGTACCAAAGACTGCTTTCCGTACTCGATATGGGCATTTTAAATTCCTTGTCATGACATTCGGTTTAACAAATGCTCCTGTTGTATTCATGGATATGATGAATCGGGTATGCCGTCCAATGCTCGATATATCTGTCATCGTATTCATTGATGATATTCTAATTTATTCCAAGTCTGAAGCTGATCATGCCATTCATATTCGTGAAATGTTAAAGCTTCTACGAAAGGATAAGGTATATGCTAAATTCTCAAAATGTGAATTCTGGCCTCGCCAAGTTCAATTTCTTGGCCATGTGATTTCTGGTGACGGTATATCCGTAGATCCTACCAAAATAGAAGCCATTCAGAATTGGGAAGCGCCCCGTAATGCTTCTGAAGTTCGCAGTTTCTTGTGTCTCGCAGTGTATTACCGGAGATTCATTAAATATTTTTCACGCGTAGTTGTACCCCTCACAAGTCTTGCACGAAAAGAAGCAAAGTTTGAATGGGGTGAAGCGCAAGAAAAAGTTTTCTCAACTTTAAAAGATCTTTTGACTCATGCTCCAGTCTTATCACTCCCAGAAGGTGATAATAATTTTTCTGTGTACAGTGATGCTTCAAGGTTGGGACTTGGTTGTGTGCTGATGCAACATGGAAGAGTGATAGCCTATGCCTCAAGGAAACTAAAAGATTATGAAAAGAACTATCCCACTCCTGACCCCGAGCTCGCTGCTGTGGTATTTGCCCTATAACTTTGGAGGAATTATCTTTATGGTACAAAATGCCAATTGTTTACTGACCACAAAAGTCTCAAATATATATATTCAGTCATCAAACTTTGAATATGAGACAACAACAGGTCATGGAGCTGATCAAAGACTATGACTGCAAAATCTTGTATCATCATGGAAAGGCAAATATAGTTGCAGATGCACTTAGCAGAAAGGTTTATCATAATAGTGTGTGTTATGTTATTACTCACACTACAGTAAAGTTCACTATTCTTGATGAGCTACAAAAATGGCAAGTAGAGGCCTTAAAGCCAGAAAATGTGAAGAACGAATGGATGGTACATTATGTTGATATTTTCCTTGATGATCCACCACTACAAGAAAAAGACCCTTTTACGACGCGCAAACCACGACACTCATTGATTTATGTTACGTAAAAGAGAGTGACATTAAAAAAGTGTCATCTCTTCAAAAATTTTAAGGATTTATGTCACGCATTATTGTGTGCCCTTAAATTAGTGTCTGAAGAAAAGAAATTAAAAACATGGAGGGTGCTTTATTTTAAACACGCGTCCTCTATTCCTGTCGCTTTATAATTTTAATAATACGCACGTTTGAGAGGGGGAAACGAAATCCCTAAAATTTTGAAAACCCGTCTTCTACCTTCTTTATATCTTTCATCTTCGCAGTCGACTCTCCCCTCTCCCCCTTCTCTCTTCTCTCCGACCCGCTTCTCCGCCACTCCTGACCTCCTTCTTATCGGTCTCATCAAACATCGTGTCCCCTCCTTAATACCTTGCGGGAATCTAAAAATTAGAAAACCCCGTCCTCACAAAGTCTAGGAAACTAGGGTTTTTTCATCCCTCAAAGAACGACCCACATCCTCCATAGATCGATCTATATCGCTTCATTTCTCACAAGAAATCGAACACTTTACATTCATAGGGCCACAAAATCGACTATTTCTTGAACTAGGGTTTCGAGTTCGTATCACATAACCCTTCCTCAATCTGTTCTCCCTGTTCAATCGATTCGTTGGTTTTGCTCGACTCCCACTCACGCCGACCATCAATGTTCAATCGTCGACCATTACCGCAGTGTCACACCTCCTCTAGCTACTTCTATCCTAGAGTTGGTGATTTACGGCATTACGGCTTCTTATTCCACACAACATTTGTTACCCGTGATTTTTTGTCATCCTTACAAGCCCTATGTTCGATTGTAGGCCTTGCGTGTGGCTATGTTTGCTGATGGAGCAGCTGCAGATGAGGCTAGAGCTGCAGGAGCTGATTTGTTGGGTGGTGATGATCTTATTGAAGGAATAAAAAACAGTAACTTGCACTCTCATTAACTCATATGATAATATTCTAGTCTCGCTATCTTTGAATTCAATAAAACAACAAACCCAATTATCATATCGTGTGGTTACCTCCACTCTAAGGCTTTGAACACACGTTTCTGGTGAGCTCCAATTGACTGCGAGGGTTTGTTGGCATTAAACCTAATGTCAAATATGTGGATCATGGGGCCCGCTGAACCCGAGGGTAGGTACAAACCATCTGGATGGACTTGTAAATCTGTGGCAACTTCAATCCAGAGGGTATGTTCTTTATCTTTTATCTGTTTCATGTTACTATTTTTGAATTTGTATTATGATGCTTCTTTATGTAAGAGACACGAAAGATGATATGTAGACAACACCCGGTGGCATGTTGGTAAAATTCATGAAGTTTTTGTTCTTAATGTTGACATCAGAAATGAAGGCTAAAATAGAACATTACGCAATTCAATTTGTGTACCAAGTGACACCAAAACTTTAGGTGAAGGAATGAAAGAAACATATTCTTTGATTTTATAAGTTTCTAATTTGGTGTGTTTTTTTAAAAAAAACAAAAAACAGATCAAGTGCATATCTTCTTAGTACAGCCGACTGTGCATCCACCAAACACAGAAGGTGGCCGGAAGATGTAGCATGGCATCCACATGGCGGCAGCCTATTTTCTGTCTACACTGCTGATGGTGGCGACCCTCAAATATCAGTCCTCAACCTGAATAAACCAAAAGAGAAAAATTGTGTAACTTTCCTTGAAGATAAACCACATGCGAAGGGCATCATCAACACCATATCATTCATGCCATGGGAAGATACTTGTTTTGTAACTGGTGGAAGTGATCATGTTGTGGTTCAATGGAGTGATAAAAACGGGGATGATTCTTGGAAACCAAAAGTGTGTTGGGTTAATCTTGATGCAGTTTCAAGTCAGGTTAATTGGGTAATTTAGATGGGTCAAGTTCATTTGGTTCATGGGTCATGTAGGTTTATTATGCATGTTTATTTTTGAATAAAAGGATATGGTAAAGCTATGACCGAGTCTTAGGGAGTGTATTGAGTGGTAGAAGAAGTCACTCCAATTACCAGGTTTTTAGGAAAGAATAGTAGTTTAATTGTTTTCTTTTGTAGCTCCCACGTGATGTATGGAAGGCTTATATATAGCCTTTAAGTGATAGCATGAAGATATAATAAGAGTAACTTTTGCAGATACTTTTTCCTTCTTATATTTCTCTATCTCTCTATTTCGTTTGTGTGCAGATTTATAGCAGTAGAGAGGGCCTGATTTCCAACAAAGTGTTGCACAAAAGTATGCATTCTTCAGCTAGTATGGGAGTTTCAGGGATGCAACAAAAACAGATGGTGGTTTCTGTAGGTGCTGATAAAAGGATAATTGGATTCGATTTACAAACTGGAAGAGCGGATTACAAGCATCAGATTGAAAGCAAATGTATGAGTGTCTACCAAATCCTTGTGACTTCAATCTTTCCATGGTTCAAACCAGGTGAAAATGAAAGTGAAAACAGTTAATATAAAAAAAGTTGAATATTTTATTAATGTTTATATTACAATTTGTATGTATTTGCAATACTCCATAGAGGCACATCAGATTGTTTGACATCAGATTAAGGCGAACTGAAATACATGAATTCGGTAGCGAATCACAATCAGCTTTGATCAACCAGACGTGGTCCCCAAATTTTTTGACAGCAAACCCCATGATCCACATATTTGACAGCAAAAATGTATGTTCAAAGCCTCCTGGCAACACTCACTTCCTCTCCTCATTTCCATATCCTCATATCTCAATATAGGGCTGCACAAGATCATATGAAAAATTGGAACACTTGACCGTTTATAGCATATTAGGTAAATCTATTTTATCCTTAAATTAAGTTTTATCAATTGAAATTAATGATTTGTATTTTGGCTTGTTATTTTAATGAAATATGTTTTATTAAAATGAGTTTTGTTTATGTCATGGTCATGACAGATTGGTCCCATGAGATGCTGGCCTGGTGGCTTTTCTCTTTCAAATTCTATTGGAGATCTGGAGACATGAAACCAAATAACCCTTGCTTGTGTTGGTGGCTTGTGTTTCTTCAAGTTGCTAATAATGTTATAAATGTAATTAATAATAATAGTTTACTTGTTTTTGTTATTATTTTTAGGGATATGAAACCAAATAATCTATTGATAGGACCTCGTGGACAACTAAAACTTGCAGATTTTGGTTCTTTTTGCTAAAAGCAACCCTCAGATGCTTTTATGAGTTATGAGCATCTATGTGCTTATTTTTGAAGTTAAGAGAAGCAGTAATTTATCATCACTGGTTACTTAATTTTGTCAAAATATTAGACTCCTTGCATTCCCCTTAATTTTTTTTCTTGTTTAGGAAGACTTGCAGAATTTATCAGATGGAGGTGAAAAAGGTGGTGATATGATACGAGTCTTGAGGGAACTTACCACTGTAAAAAGAAAAATTGCAGTGCAAGTGGAACTTCAAGGTCGCAAGGTGAAGTCATCAATCTTTCTATATAGATTTTAGAATTTTATTTTCGGTAAAAAACAAAAGGAAAAAAAACCCAACTTTCATTTGGTGAATGTTGATTTCTTTTGAACCTTCAGGGACTACTTTTACTTTTGTAAATGACTGTGGGTTCACTGTTTAGCCTGGAGTCAATGGCTGGACTGATTCCAATACTGGATTCGAGCTAACAAAGGGTACTGCACGTTCTTTTCAAGCTCCGGTTGGGTGGTCGGATCGTATCTGGGGTAGGACAGGTTGCAGCTACAATGTATCCGGTTATGGGTCGACTCATATATTTACCTGTATTGATGACAACTTGAGTTTAAGTATTAGCGATTGTTTTCTTAAGTGTTGGAATGATTGCACTTGTGTGGGGTTTAATAGTAGTAGCATCAATGGAACTGGCTGTGTTATATGGACTGCATGTAATAACTTTTTAGTTAATCCTCGTGATAACTCTACTTTAAAGTATGTGATCAACCAAAATTCAATCAATCTAAGTACAGGTAATAATTTTAATTTCCAATGATTTTAGCTACCTTCTGATCATTTTAGAATCTAAACAAGTCAATATGCAGGTACCAAAATAGAAAAGAGCAAGAATTGGGAATGGATACTCATTGGCGTTGTCATTCCTCTCTTTTTCCTATGTTTTGGCATTTTATGGTATATAAAGAAGAGAAAGCATAAACGAAAAGGTATATAATTAGAAATGATGATAATTCTAGCTTCTGTTTGTACGATATAGTTTGCCTATTTTGTTAAGTCATTAATACTGATCGTAGAATACGAGAGACGGACAAGGTGGTTTTGGACCTGTTTACAAGGTTATGCTACTTTAAACTAATTTGATGCATGTTTTATGTTTTTGCATTTGTACCTCTACTCTGAAAAAAAGAGATATCATGAAATTATAAAAAACAGGGAAGACTAAGTGATGGACGAGAAATTGCAATCAAAAGGATTTCAAGAACATCAGGGCAAGGGCTCATGGAATTCAAGAATGAACTAGTACTTATTGCTAAACTCCAGCATACAAATCTTGTTCGGGTTCTTGGTTGTTGCATTCATGGTGAAAAAAAGATGTTAATATACGAATATATGCCCAACAAAAGCTTAGATTTCTTCCTCTTTGGTATGAAATGTTTGTAACATAAATGTATACAATGGTTTACTTTTGATATTTTCGTAAAAGTCTCTTTTCATTCGATGTCTTGCAGATGAAAACAGAAGACAGAGTTGGATTGGCGTAAACGATTCGACATAATTGAAGGAATTGCTCAAGGGTTGTTATACCTGCATAAGTACTCACAGATGAGAGTTATTCATCGAGATCTAAAAGCTAGCAACATTCTTTTAGATGAGAGTATGAACCCGAAGATTTCTGATTTTGGTATGGCAAGAATAATCAAGCAGAATGAGACCGAGGCAATCACTAACAGGGTGGTTGGAACTTAGTAAGTTGTCTTAGTTACAAAGTTACAATATCAAAATTACAATTAATTTATATGTTTCCATGGTCAATTATTGAAATGTCATATCGATCTTGTTGTATTGGTGGTTATATGTCTCCTGAGTATGCAATGGAAGGGACTTTCTCTATCAAGTCTGATATCTTCAGCTTTGGAGTCTTGATCTTGGAAATCCTCAGTGGAAGAAGAAATAGCAGGTTCGGTCATCATGACCGTACTTTCAATCTTATTGGATATGTAAGAATAGCAAAATTCACCGTTTAACATCTTTTACGATAGCATCTGTTCTTCAAATATTCACATTAATCATCAAGAAGTTCACTTACTCACTGAAGCTAAAAGACATCAACACTCAGTTGCTGAAATTCTTTCAAATGGAAGTTGAAGAATTTCAGATTCGGGACATTAGGTAGAGACGTTTGATCACAGAGAATTGCAGCTTTATTTTTAATATTCAAGGAAAAGAAATACTCAAGTCAGGTATGTTATCTACCTCACTTCCTGTTTTGACCTGATTTTTATATAATACGTAAATCTTATCATTTATGAGAGATTTTGAATTTATAATTTATATCAAATGAACACACAAACTTGGAGACATAATGGAAATGACTTTTGAATTTATAATTTTTATGTTAAATATGTCACTGCATTTACAATTTTAATGTTGATTATCACCCACATCAGCACTTGCTAACCATATATTCAAAATCCTATTTAAAAAATGATCCAAAGAATCATTTTCCTAAGCTTAGTGGCCTAATTGGCATTGGCAAAGAAAATAGAAAAAAAAAATATATAGTTGGATGCCATACCAGCTCTATCATATCATCTTGTATTGTATTGCATGTTAAGTTACCGATTTGCCATGTGCAGGTTCTGATAGCTCTAGTAACCTCCTTCCATGCCCTGAAGCCTCTCAAAGTTCCTGCATCAGGTTATTCTTTTAGAAAGGAAATTGTTAAAGGAGATTGTCAAAAGAGAATTTAGGCATGGGTTTCTTTTAATGTTGTACATGTTTTGTTTTTTATAATAAATATTATGCAATATTAGCAATGTGTTACATTTACTTACTATTGGAATGATTATTTGTATTTGACATATTAGTGCAATGAATTATCTATATTGTTTATGGTATTTTATTTTGTATTATGAGACTTTTAATGTGTTATTTAATTTGAAAATTAGTAAATCTATCAAAAATATATAATTTTAAAAACATTTAAAATTATGACACACAAAAATGCGTGTCTTCTTCTTTTATGACATGGGATTCCTTGATACGCATTGCGTGTCATAAACACGCGTGTCGTAAGGTTACGACAAGCAAATGCGTCTCGTCTTCCTTTATGACAGGGCCTTCCTTGATACGCATTGCGCGTCGTAAAAGCATGTCGTAAACGCGCGTCGTAAATACGCGTCGTCTATTGACGACGCGCAAAAGCGTGTCGTCTATTGACGACGCGCAAAAGCGTGTCGTCTCTCGTTATGACAAGGCCTTCCTTGACACGTATTTGCGCGTCGTCTGAGCGTTTTACGACGCGCATTGCGCGTTGTAAAAGGTTGTTTTTCTAGTAGTGCACGCGGACTGGAAGTATTTAAGAATCGGCTATGCATTCCAAAGATTGGTGGATTGAGACAGAAGATTTTAGATAAAGCCCATAAGTCTAAGTTATCAATACACCCAGGTAATAGTAAAATGTATTATGATGTACAGGCTGATTATTAGTGGCCTGTGTTAAAGAGAGACATTGGAAGATATATATGTGCAGGAATGTTTAGTATGCTTATAAGTCAAAGCAGAGCACCAAAAGTCATACGGAAGTCCAAAAGGTATTAGTGTCCCCGTGTGCAAATGGGAAGAGTTGTCCATGGATTTTATTACCAAATTGCCAAAGACTGCAAGACAAAATGATAGCATTTGTGTAATTGTCGACCGAGTGACTAAGAGTGCACATTTTCTTGCCATGCGTGAAATAGCTCCAATGGAGAAATACGCACAAGTATACTTGGATGAAATTGTTGCGAGACATGGTGTGCCACTAAAGATTATTTCAGATTGTGATACTCGCTTCACTTCTCATTTTTGGGCAGGTATGCAACGTGAATTGGGATCTCGTGTTGCTCTCAACACAGCTTATCATCCCCAAACAGATGGTCAGACTCAGACAACAGTCCAAACAGTGGAAGATATGCTTCATGCCTGTGTCTTGGAGTTTGGTGGTAACTGGGACAAATACTTACCTCTTGTTGAATTTTCATATAATAATAGTTACCATACTTCAATTAAAATGCCACCATTTGAAGCACTGTATGGGCGTGATGTAGGACAGAAAATCCTTGGTGGGCCTGAAATGATTCAAGACACCACTAATAAGATTCAAATTGTACGAGAAAGAATGAAAGCAACCCAGGATCGAAAAAAGTCAGATGCAGAAAAGAGAAGACGACCCATATAATTCTAGGTGGGTGATTTTGTAATGCTGAAGGTATCCCCATGGAAAGGCATTGTGCGATTTGGAAAGAAAGGAAAATGGAGTCCTAGATTTGTTGGCCCTTTCAAAATCATCCAGAGAATTAGTAAGAAAGAATACCGTTTGGAATTGCCTGAAAATTTGGCAGGTATTCATGATGTGCTTCATGTGAGTTATCTATGTAAATGTTTGACCATATATGATGAAACAGTTCCGTTATCCGAGGTGAAACTGGATGATAAATTAAGATATGTAGAATAACCCGAAGAGATTATAAATGAGAGAACGATTGATTTGTGTAATAAAGAAGTGGATTTGGTGCTTGTCAAGTGGAAACATCATCGAGGCCCAAATTATACTTGGGAAAATAAGAACGAGATAAGAGAAAAATATCCCCACTTGTTTAAATCGTCATGATTTCGGGGACGAAATTCTCAAAAGGAGAAAGTATTTGTAACATACACTTTACTAACCTTGTTAAATTATCATATTTCATATGCTCGTTAGTTTAAAAAAAATGAATATTATGAGATATTATGTGGTTAAATTATCATATTTCAGTATGGTTTTAAGCGTTGAGTTTAACGAAATATTTTTATAATATTTGAAGTTAAACTAAGTTTAGAATCATTTGGAAGGTATTGGAAGTGATAGGAAGTCTTATGTGATTCCAATCAAAAAGTCAACTATGGGAATTAACGAAAGTATAACGTCTAAGTTGGAAATAAGTAAAACTGATTTTATTGGAATATCTTTTCTGTGATATTTCTATTGGAAGTTTTAAATTATCTCGTTAGAAACGTATAGGCGAAAACCTCATCGAAAACGGAGTTCCGAGCGAAAAGTTATGCAATTTTTAACGTTTAGGAGTAAAACGGGTACCCAAACCGGGTCAAACCCGACCCAACTCGGGTTTTTACCCATTAAAACACGATTTTGGCTCATTTTTCAGCCATTTTTAGTTCCTCACCATCCCTATGGGACATTTTCACGTACATGATCAATCTTGAACAAGTTTTGAAGATTAAATCAAGATTTTGAGTGGTCTTGAAGTATCAAGTCTAGTAATCAGGGTATGAACTCTTAATTTTTGGATTAACCCTTGTAATTTGTGAGTTATTAAGAGATTAGAGTTTGATCAAAGTGGGTTTACCACTGATTTCATGAAATTAGGCATGAGTTTATGTTATTAACCTAGAATCTTAAATGGAAATTAAGTAACTACATGTAAACTTGAGAATTAATCATGGTTTAAGAGTAATTAGTGAGAATTAGCAATGAAACCCATGGTTTATACTTAAATTAGAGAGGATTACTAAAATATTCAATGTTATCATTGTAAAACAAGTACTTAGTGATATTGATCATGAGGTTTGATCGTGTAAAGGGTAAAATGAAATCATAAAGGGTATAATTGTCCTGTTTTTGTAAAAATCACCAAGTATTGTAGAAACATCGTATGGATATGTGCTATATATCCCTAGAAAGCTGAGAATGTCTAATTTGATTCCGGTTTTAACACCAAAATCTAATTTCGGACTTAAGATGGGTGAAATCAACTATATGTTCAGTGGAGTAAGGCTGAATTTTGACAGCTTTGAGACATTTTGACAGCTTTGGGATGCTGTGTTGTAAAATTCATTGTAAATTATAGAAAAATCATAAAAATGTGAGGTTAGTAGCATTAGAAATATATAAGAGTCTATTTTGTTAATATTTAGAATTTATTAGTTATTTTGATATTTAAGAAGGGTAAAACAGATCTGCAAGTGACAGCTATACATAGAACAAAAACTAAAATTTCTAAATTGAAAACAACATAACTTGAGATTAGTTGAGTAATTGCTTATGAAATTTGAAATATTAACTCCAGGGGTATAATTGAAGGTTCTATAGGCCTGATGATGGTGTAATTGCATCAGAAAAAGAGGAATTTTATCGCAACATTCGGTTACAGCACAGTAAGTTCAATATAGGGACAATTGTATGTTATGTGTTATATGTGCAATGTGTTTTCTTGTGATATTGATCTAAGTGATTATTACTTGATACTGGATTTTGATTCCTTTGTCCATGTATAGCATGACTCGTATCAATTTGGTATTGGCTTTTTGCCTTTGGCCATGTAGAGCATGACTCGTATCACTTTGGTATTGGCTTCGGGCTAGGTAGGGCAGAAAGCCTGTATATTCTAGCAACATGATAAAAAGCAATTGAGTTTTATGTGCCTCTTGGGCTGAAATTTATGATTTTTATGATCATAAAATTATTGTGTCTCATTGATTGTAATCCCTTGAAGCTAACCATTGATTGATCTGGAAAGCCCTTCATTTGATACACATATAATCCTTTGTTGTTCTTTGTTTCTTTTGGTTTCTGTCATATTGTTATGTATATGGCATAACATTATATGGTATCTATTTTTGAACTCACTAAGCGACGCTCACTTATCCCTCTCAGTGTTTAACTATTTCAGGTGATAAGCTTCCAGAGTAGACATGCTTTGTTGGAGGACTTAGAGTAGTTTACACTACTACGTTTGTACTTGGTATACATATATGCATATGTATTATAAATTCATGGGTAGTTATGTATTTATACAACTAGTTATGAAACTTTATAAAAACCTTGTTAGTTGGTTTCTATCCATGCTTTTGTATTTAGACCACTAATGTGAATTATAATTATGAATATGCATGTAGCATGTTTGGCTTTATGGTAATTTTGGTGTTGGGGTCTTTCAATACGTCATTCTTGTAAGTAGATCAATCAATATTATGAATGGAATCAATGATAAATCTTATTTATAAATTCATAATAATGACTATGATTGTAATATAAGTTACACTTAAAGTGTAAGAAGTGTAGCTTATCTTACATAAATGTCTACCGAAAAGTAGGAAAGTCGTTGGTAGAATCTCGATCTGAAAGCTCCTTTTTGCCCGGCTCCTAGATACCTTAGAGCCTTGCTAAAGTAGTTAGAAGCTTAGTAAAATTGGACTCAAAGGGTGGGAAATGATCAGCATCTTATTTAAGTCTTGAACTGTCTAAACACCGATACTTGTGATTCATATAAAATGAGTGGGTCACGTTGGGAAACCTGGTGAGTTACGTAGGGTTTTCAATCCCCTAATGTTATAATATATATACATACATACATATATATATATAGAAACTTCGATCCATACATACCTATCCCGATCGATCCTCACATATCCTTGTTCATTTGTCATGGAGAATTATCCCACCTAGTGAATCGTTTACATTAAGGGTTTGAATACACAACTAGGAGCTTCCTTGGGCGGTGTAAGTCATAGAGGCTCTCGATCTATCTGAGTATTTGATGAATATGGTATCCCATTTCATCTACATCAGTGGGTTATGAGACCACACTAGAAACGTAATTCACAAGACCGTATAGGATGATCAAGTGTTGTTATATTACTCTGGGAGATGACCACACATACTGTTACAGCTTCCTAATTTAAACCCACCATTTCTGGTTATCCAAAAGTAATACTATTCATTACTATAGTATGTAATTCGTACATCGACGCCTGATAGTGTCACGGAACAGAACTCTACTATATGTTCCTAACTTAAATACATTACTACCC
This sequence comes from Lactuca virosa, assembly GCF_052849685.1. Lineage (NCBI taxonomy): Eukaryota > Viridiplantae > Streptophyta > Magnoliopsida > Asterales > Asteraceae > Lactuca > Lactuca virosa. Next base: position 260,988,005 of record NC_136434.1, read on the forward strand.
AACATCAAACTTAATTGAACTAGGCATCAATAGTAAGTCTTGTCTCATTAATGGGAAAAATTACAAGGCTTCTAATATCAACTCTATTTAGGCAACATTATCCTCATTTTAGTGTATATATTTTTACAGAGCATTTAGGAATTAATATGCTTTTATCTTTCTTAATAATAATACTTCCATTATTATTATCATGTAATAATATCATATATGCATCTTAACACATATAGAACTATATCTGGTTCAAACATAGTCTAACACATATTCCAGGAAATAACCATATATTTCACATTTAACTTTCAACAAATATTTAATACTTTAATTAATAATTGTATTAAAATAATGCTCATGAAAGGGATTATGCACTTACTTAACTTAGGTGTGTGTATGGTGATTTGGGCAGCACTTCGCCTATCATTTTAGCTTTTCCTTTAATGTGACCTATATACGAATGTCACTAAGTCTTAGTCTTATATCTCTTGTGACTAAAATGTCGATAGTCTAGATTCCTCAACAATCCTAATGTCTACATCAAGGTCTATCAAGTAAGGAAAAACTAGGTAAGATCATATCATAGGTAGGGTCCATTTGGTATATAGAGTATACTATTTGGAAATCCCATTTTAAAGACCTCAAAAAATATAACCTGAACATCATTCTCGTAAGCAGGTCAATCAATATTTTGACTTGGAATCACCGATAATCTTATTTATAGATTCATAATAACGATTATGAATATAAATATAAACTCCACTTGAAGCATAGTAAGTGCAGCTTAACTTACATAGATTTTAGCGAAAACCAGGAAATTGCATGGGCAGAACTTCGACCAGATAGATCCTTTTTGTCGGGCTCCTAGCTACTCCAGCGCCTAGCTAGAATTCTCAGAAGTCCGGAAAAGTGGGACCTTAAGGACTAGAGAAATTTTCAAAGAGAAATATAAGAAATCAGATGAGAAATGGGACTGCTTTGTAGCTTATTCACAAGAGAATTTAGCAGGGGCGCCACGCCTATCAAGGTGCACGCCATGCCCTTTCGTTGGTGTCGCTCCTCCAAAATGCTACCACGTGTCAAGCTCACTGTGGTCCACGTCACCTGATTCTAGAACGTTTTTGCTCCACATGAATTTTCTGGTTTCTCAAAAATTCATATTTTCTTTGTACGAGCTCCATTTTCGCCGTTCTTTATATCCACATATAGCTATCAACGAGTACTGTAATTTTCTTTTAGACTCTGTCGACTAATTCTCAATTTGTTTTTGAAGTTATATTTTTAATCGGTTTAGATTGTTAAAGTCCGTATAAAAATCATAACTCTCTCATACAACCTTTGTTCTCAGCTGTGTTTATATCTACGAATTCCTATTCACAAGATCTTAAACCCCTGTTTAGATTGATTTGACTAATAATCAACCAATTCTAATTTCGGTTTTTGTGTCCGCACTGTTGCGCTGATATTTTTAAAAATCACAACATCCTCATATGAAGTCAAATTTAGGCGTTCTCTATACGCACACTCTCTCTTTTCCGATTACTACGACTTTCGTTTACATTTCTTAGGCTAATAAGCAATCTATCTCCGATTAGCTTTTTATGTTACGCATAGTTGTGTTGGTTTAATTGCGAAACTTCAAAGAAACATAACTTTTTCATGCAAAGTTGAATTTTATTGCACCTTATGTACCCAAGATAGTCATTACAACTACTACATCTTAGCTATGATTATCTATTATATCTTAAAATGTCTAGCCCGAATTTTTAGGAGTTACAATTATCTCCCTCTTAGTATGATTACGTCTTGGAATCATCAGCAAAACAAGGTTGGATGATGATCCCGCAAGTCAGATTTTCATCCTAGGTAATAACCGTAACTCCTATGTCTTTCCAAACAGGTATAAAACTATTGGACTACTTAACTGATGGTGGTGCTCAAACTTGCACCCGCTCCTTATTCTTTGTGGGACCTTCAGTCCTAAGCTTCGAATTACAAACTCAATCCTCATCGGAGACTTCTACTCTTTCTCAAACTGACTCAACCCATGATAAGGTTTTTACTTTGGCTATCGTACATACTGATTGGTCACACTCTAATGACCTTAGATTGGGTGATACAATGGCTAGATTCAGGTCTATATGAGTAAACACCTAAAACTAAAGACATATAACTTTATGTTCTAATGTGGTAAAACCATATCATAGTAGGTATCATTTCTAGCTACTGATTTCTTAGTCTTTAACGATGGCTGCAACACTTCTATTGATCGCTTCGATTATCTTTTCCTTCAATCTTTTGACTAAATTCAAATACTACCTTGAACATGGTTCTCGAAACCGAGTAACTTACTTCACATATTTATCTTAATCAAACTCGATTTGTTATGAGCACTAGGATCAGAATTACATTCATATTCTTAGTCATCACGGAAACGATTGTAACAACATAATTTAGAATTACATTCATCTTCTTAGTAACATTGTGAATTTTCTTTATCCAAGTGTGAGTTATGTGGTTTCAGTAGTATAGGCGTCTACTACCTTTCACACCTACTCATACTCGTCCCAAGAATTGTCTCCCAGTCCCCAAGTCACCATACTCTAATTAGAGATTTTATAACTTCTGAAAACAATGACAATCATATTCAAAGTATATTATACTCTATGCCTCTTATAGCAGGTTACATACTACAATACTATTTATATGGGATGACCACTTCATGTCTTGAACTCCCTAGATAAGCAGCTTCCTTCTATTGACTCCTTAAAGTGACAAATTCTTCCTCCTTTATAGCCTTGAGAGTCATCTGAAATGCTCGTGCAACTTCTTTCTTTCTTGGGAGGTTCTTCATCACATTCCCTTCTTCTTTAGACTCAAAACATACCTTCTCAATACATATGCATTCATCAACATAGTAACCAGTCATTCCACATTTATAATAGATTACATCTACTTTGTATTGTCCAAAATGCTTCTTTTTGAATCCTTTACACCATTTTGCCTCGTTGTTTCCCCCAGGCTTCCTGCCATAGGGGCTAGGTTTTGATAACCTTCTCTTTTTAATGCATTTTGAGGATCCTTCATTCTTTCTCTTATTTTCAACTTCATCTTGGTTGATGGCTTTCCTTTTAACTATATTTTCAAGAGATTTGGCATCTCGAATGGCGGCTTCCAAAGTAGTTGTCAATTTCACCATTGGACCAAAATTCATTGGTATTCCATTAGCGAATCTCTCTATATTGGAGAGTTCACTAGAAACTTAGTAAGGAACCAACTTCATTTTCTTAGTAAAAGCTGCAACATACTTGCTGATGATCATCTATCCTTTCTTTAGGTTCTAAAAATCTTTACTTATTTCTAGAAGATCTCTCTTCGAGTAGTATTCTTTTTTCCATTGCACAAGGAAGTTCTCCCATGACATCTTCCTTGCTTCTCCTTTTGGCATGGTATAAGCCAAATCCACCAACTCAACACTCCATTTTGTAGTAGTTTGGCTGTGAACATTGTCTTTCATCTGTCAGCACATTCACAACTCTCAAATGTCATCTTCATTTCATAAATCCATTCCACAATAGCCACTGGTGTTGGTTCTCCAGAAAGACTTTGTGGTTGGGATGCCATGAAGTCCTCATAATCGCATCCATTTCAATCAATCTCTTTCTTGGTGTTGTTCCTCCTAACCTCCTGTGGTTCAACATGACTAATGGTTCTACTATAATTTCCTTCTGCTGACTTATCCTCATTTAGTTCAGGTTACACATCAGTTGTAGTGACATCTCTCCTATTCCCTTTGAGTGTTTTTTGGCCTTCTCCATTTACTTAACTGGTATCATACGCATCATGGCTTGAACTCCCATTATCATGATCTGTTCATCTGCTGGCATGACTTCTGGTGCATGCTCGATTGCACGTCGAGGTTCAGGCTGTTGATCTTTGTTACCATTTCCTATTCCGCTACGTTTTGTTACCATGACTTTCTTGATGGGTTTATTAGGTTACAATAAAAATGCTCAATGCAGAAAATCACATAACAATTAAGAAGAGGGCACATGCAACATAAAAGTATCTATGCCTTTCACATTAAGGCAACATATTTTAAATAAAAAAACTAAGATGCACCCTATCAATTTCAAAAATTAGAAACTAGAGATACATACCTTAAAATTGTTATAGCAAACAAGTTACTTGAATCCTTCCTTTGAAGAGCTTGGAAAGCTAGCACCAAAAGGATGATGCCTCTAATGGCTCACACCCAAACCATAGAACTAGAAGACACTTGAGTAGAGAAGAGGAAGGTATAAATTTTGTTTACCGACTTTAAGGGATGTGTATGCACGAGATTATGGACCCAAGGGGTCATATTTATAATTAGGGGTCACAAGGATAAACCCTAAGACGCATGACAAACTTGAACCTCGAAGTGAGAGATGTATTTTCATAGGCTATCCACATAAGTCCTTTGGATGTTTGTTCTACAGACCTAGTGAGAACGTGGTATTAGTAGCACGAAGGGGAGTCTTTTGCAAGAGAGAGAGAGAGAGAGAGAGAGAGAGAGAGCTGATATGCAAAGAGGAAATTGGGGTACAATTGATCTTGAAGAGATTCAGGAATCATACGATGAAGGAACCTTTGAAGATGCTAAGGCTCAACCTAAGGAATAAATTCCAGTTGAACCGATTGACGAATCATTGCCTCTTAGGCATTCCACTAGATTTAGAATACAACCTGAGTTATATGGTTTCCATATTACTGTAGAAGGTGATACTTTTATCAGTGATAGTACACTGGTAAATTTGGATGAACCGGCTAACTACAAGGAAGAAATGGCAAGCCCTGAAACTGCCAAATGGTAAGAGGCAATGGACAGCAAGATCAAGTCCATGTATGACAACCAAGTTTGGAATTTGGTTGATAATCTACCATGCCGTAAGACAGTTGGGTGCAAATAGATCTTCAAGAAGAAGACCGACATGGATGGAAAGTTACATACTTTCAAGGCTCGACTGGTTGCGAAGGGCATTACTCAAACCCCAGGGGTTGACTATGATGAGACCTTCTCACCAGTAGCTAATCACTTGTGTATTTGTGTATGTGTGTGTGTTTATATGCTTTGTCACAGTGTCAAATTAAATTTATCTTAACTTTCCTATGGTGTACATTTTCTTTTTTGTTTGTAGAAGTTAAAGGAATCTAATAAGAACAGGAGCTTTGAAAGGAATATTTAGTGGAAAAAGATAACTTCAACACAAAGTGAAGACATAATATTGGGATGTGTGAATTCATCTTGTACCCCTGCCCCTGGAAAAGGTATACCATACATATTTAATTGATTTATTAGGATAATGCTAAGATTAAATATATTAGGATAATGCCCATCATTGATGCGTTCCATGACTATGAAATTTGGTAGATGGATGTCAAAACCGCTTTCCTTAATGTGAAGTTGGCTGAGGATATTTACATGAGTCAGCTAGAAGGTTTTATCGATGCAAAGTAACCGAATAGAGTGTGTAAGCTTAAGAAATCAATCTAAGCATTGAAACAAGATTCTCGATGATGGAATATTTGCTTTCACAAGAAGGTCAAAGAGTTTGGCTTTTCTACAAGTGAAGATGAATCTTGTGTATATGTCAAAGCTAGTGGGTGTATAGTAACCTTCCTTGTATTATATGTTGATGACATACTTCTTATGCGACACGACATTCCAACTTTGCAAGAGGTTAAGTCTTGTCTTGGAAAGTGTTTCAATATGAAGGATCTGGAAGAAGCTGCTTATATTCCGGGGATAAGAATTTTAAGATACAAGATAAAAAGACTAATTGGACTTAGTCAAATTACATACTTGGAAAAGGTACTAAAACGTTTTAGTATGGAAAATTCTAAGAAATGAGAACTGCCTATACAGAGTAATACCAAACTGAGTAAGACTCAGAGTCCGAGTACTGATGCAGAGATAGCGGAAATGAGTAGAGTTCCATATGCTTCTGCCGTTTGATCTATCGTGTATGATATGACATGTACTCGCACTGATGTGGATTTTACATTGATCATGGTCAGTCGTCATCAGGGAAATCCAGGTAGAGCTCATTGGATAGTAGTTAAGAATATTCTCAAGTATCTACGAAGAACTAAAGACTGGGTCCTTGTGCTTGGTGGAAGTGATATGTTGAGAGTAACTGGGTATAGTGACACCAGCTTTCAAACATACAGAGACAACTTTCGTTCTCAATCTGGGTGGGCGTTTACCCTAAATGGAGGAACGGTAACCTGGAAAAGTTCCAAACAGAAGACGGTGGTTGATTCTACTTGTGAATCAGAGTACATAGCGGCAAGCGAAGCATCAAAGGAGACGATTTAGTTGAAAAACTTCATCAGAGACCTTGGAATTGTTCCAGCCATTAGAGATTCAATGGAGATTTTCAGTGATAACGAAGCGGCGATTGCCTTAACAAAGGAACCAATAGATCGTGGCAGATCAAGACATATCGACAGAAAAAACCATTTCATCAGACATAGAGTAGAAGAATATTACCTCGTCGTGAAGAGGGTATCATCATAAGAGAATCCTGCAGATCCCCTCACAAAGGGTCTGAGTAGGGTCAAACACGTTCATCATGCTAGGAGCATTGGTCTGAAAGATGATATAAATTTTAGTAGTTAGATAATTAGTTTTGAAGCTTGTAACAAAGTAAATGTAATTGTAGGTGCGGGTGTGGTGGTGACAGGTGGTAGTGGTAGGTGGAGAAGAGGCGAGCGTCCGGTTATAATGGCGATGGGTGGTGAAGGTAGTGTGGTGGTGACAGGTGGTGGTGGTAGGTGGTGGGTCTTGGGTGATAAGGGTCATAGTTGATAGTTGCTTTATGGTAATTATGGGTGGTGGTGGGTATTGGTTGTGGTTGGAGATAGGTGGTGGGTGATAGGTAGGGTGGTGGTTATGGTGGGTGGTAGGTGGGTCGGTGGTGGTGTTGTTGATGGGTGGGTGATGGTGGGTGGTAGTGATGGGTGTTGGTGGCGTGTGGTGATGTTTGGTGGTGGTGGGGGTGGTAGGTGGTGGGTGGTGATTCTGGTAGGTGGGGATGATATTGGTAAGTGGTGGTGGTAGGTGTTGGTTGGTGGTAGAGATAGTGATGACGAGTGGTAATGATGGTGGTGGGTGATGAGTGGGGCGGTGGTGATGAATGGTGGTTGAGGCGAGTGGTGGTGGTAAAGGTGATAGGTATGTGGTGGTGGTGGGTGGGGGTTTTGGTAGGTGATGGATGTGGTGATGGTGGTGTGTGGTGGTGATTGGTGGTTGTGGCAAGTGATGGCTGTGTGTGGTGGTGTTGCATTGTGGTGGTGGGTGGTGGACGTGAGTGGTGGCTAGTGGTGGGGTGGTGGGTGGGGTGTTGGTTACGGGTGATGATGATGTGTAGTGGAGGCGAGTGGTGGTGATGGGTCGGTGGGTGGTGGTTTTCGGTGGCGGGTGGTGGCGGTGGAGGGTGGTGTTCGGTGGTAGGGTTGTGGTGGTGGTGATAGGTGGTGGTTTTGGTGGGTGATGGATGGGATAGTGGTGGTGGCGGGTTAAGGTTGGTGGTTGGTGGTGAGTGGTAGTGATGGTCATGGTAGTGGGTGGTGGTGGGGGTGGTGGTGGCTAGTGGTGCATCGTGGATGGTGATGGTTGCTTGTTGTGGGTGGTGGTAGTCGGTTGTAGGTTGTGGTGGTGGATAATGGTGGTGGGTAGTATGTGGTGGTGGTAGTGGGTTGTAGGTTGGGATGATGGGTGGTTGGTAGTGGTGATTGGTGGTGGGTAGGTGGTGGTGAGTGGCGAGTGGTGGTTGTTGGGTAATGATGAGTGGTGGTGGTGAGTGGTGGGTAGTGGTGATGGTGCTTTTGGTGAGTGATGGGCAGTGGTTGGTGGTAGGGATGGTGGTAGTGGGTGGTAGTGATAATGGTGGGTAGTAGGTGGTGGTGGTGCTTTTGTGTAACATCCCGAGTCCCAGGTATATTATTTAATTATTTTATATCCATTTTTGAAAAGGGAACTCAACGAGTTGGAGGCCACAACTCGTCGAGTAGAGTTTGAGATAGCCGCGGGACTTTTAGAGTCTACTCAACGAGTCGGAGGACCCCGACTCAACGAGTAGGTGCTGAGTGAGAAAACCCTAATTTTCAGGGTTTATGTCCTATTTAAAGGACCTTATGTCTTCATTTTCGCCTCCCTTATCACCCTTCTACTCTGTGAGAAGCCCTAATCGAGTGTATTCGTTTCTTAGAAACCATAATGGAGTGTTCTAGTGCATATTTGGAAGGGGAGTGAAGAGCATCAAGGCTTGGATCGACAAGAGGCTGTTGGATCAAGAGTTTTTTTGTGCTAGCTTCAATTTGGAGGTAAAAAGCTACCACCTTGATCATTTCTTTTTTTAGATCTCTTTCTAGGGAGTTTTAGGGTTTTCTCCCATCCATCTTTTGGGTATTGAGTCATTTGAACATGACATAAAGTTGAGACATCAAATCTGAACTGAAGGAGTCCCTTGAGTCCAAAGATCTAAGCTTTATCAAGCTAGAGACAAGCTTTTATGCATTAGACCCCATATAGAGCTTATTATGGGATTTTGAGCTCTAGATGTCGTGCATGGATGTAAAGCTTGCAGCTTTACGTGGAATTTCAGCCTTGGGAGGCTAGATCTAGAGTTTGGGACATTTATTTTTGCTTAGAATCGTCGAAATGAGAATTGGTCTAGAGGGACTCGACTAGTGCATGAGTCAACTCGACGAGTCAGCAAGGGTTTCCCCGATAGTCTGAACGCGATACAACTCGGCTAGTTGGTGAGACAACTCGACGAGTTGAGTTGGGGTTTTCCCGATTTCCTAAGGACATGGGAGCTCGACGAGTCATATAGGTGCACTCGCCGAGTTCGGTCAACATAGCCTGTTGACTCGAGTGTTGACTTCCGTTGACTTTAGGGTTTGGTCAATAATGGATTTTGGAGACCATGGAGGGGTAAAATGGTCCTTTCACCCTTTTGAGACCTAGTGGTAGAGTTAGCTTGGTGGTTAATACAAATTGTTGATTAGAGATAATTATATTATGGAAGCGGAGTCTAGACTGTTTGTGGGGTGCTAGATCTACTTGCTTACTTACGAGGTGAGTCTTCTCACTATACTTACCTGAGTGGTAATGTTGTGTAACCATAGGGTCTTATGTGAGTTATCGACCGGAGGGTCCTATGTGATTATATTGAGTTATGTGATATTATGCATCTTGTCTTTGTGATATTAGGTATATTATTCTGTGCATTACTGAGATAGGACAGGAGGGTCCAAACCGAATTGTGAGACCGGAGGGTCCAAACCGAGTTGTGAGACCGGAGGGTCTTCACTGAGAAACATGACTGGAGGGTCTGACCCGAGCTGTGAGACCGGAGGGTCTTCACTGAGACACATGACCGGAGGGTCCACACTGAGCCATGAGATCGGAGGGTCCTCACCGAGACACAAGACCGGAGGGTCCATGACGAGCTAGAGCCATGCGAGGCTTATTATTTGTGTATGTGGTATTTTGGGGAACTCACTAAGCTTCGTGCTTACAGTGTTGTGTGATATGTGTTCATGATCGAGTTTTTCCCCCATTAAGCACTTAATGGACTTATTATTGTAGATCTAGCCTTGGAATGGAGCCCTAGTGGATAAAGTTGGTAACTTTATCCATTAAGTCATTGAAACGAAGTAGATATGAGATTGTGGGCTTAGATCTGTAAGGATTAGGCTCTTAGTGGCTTTTTTGGCCTTCTGATGGTTCCCACCACATGGTAAAGGGGTTTCCACGATGTGACGTTTCTCTGTGTCACGACGATTTTGTCCTGGTGTCCCCACGATGTGACCTAGGGGTTGCCACGGTATGGCAAGGAACTACATGCAACTATTTTGTCCCACGAAGCCCACGACGCGCAGAAGGAGCTCCATGTCGTGGCGAGTGTGTTTCTTGAGCGTTGATATTTTTAACCGTTTACCGTTGATTTTGACCAACTTAACTGTTTGTCAAATTTGTGTAATTAAGTTGTTGACTAAGGTTTTTCTTTGCTTGGTTTTAGTCAGTTCCCGGATCAAATCAGCAAGAGGAGTTAAAGCGTTTATGTGTCGTTTCAGTTCTTCATCTCACGTGAGTTTCCTCACTATACTCATGGGCCAATGGAACCAACACTGGCCCAGTAGACTATATTATGTATACTTGCATGCTACGACACACACACACACACACACACACACATATATATATATATATATATATATATATATATATATATATATATATATATATATATATATATATCCTTGTGTGTTAGGATGTAGGAGTAGTGGTATGGTGGTTAGAGTACCAGTAGGTCGGTTATTGTCTAGTGGAGTGTTGTAAGGGTTGTATGTAGTCACGTTGGATAGCCTGAGAACTCTTGATCTAGGCATTCTTGCAAGTTCCTTGTTTGGTTGTGGCCCTAGAGTGGGATCCCTTGTTCGGATTCCTATCTCACCTCTGGTTGCATATAGTTATGCATTCCTTGGAAATTTACTGGTAGTAGCATAGTGTGCTGGAAGAGGCCTAGAATGCGGAAGTGAGCTGTTAGACATGTATACTTGTGTAGATAGTTACTTATGCTTATGTGTTACTTGATTCCTTGTTTGATTATATATATGTCGACATATTATGGTGGGTGTTGAGTATAAAACTAGAATGATCGAATAGATTCAAACAGGTAAGGAATCAATAACATAGAAATAAGATCAAGTTGTGTCGAATGATTAATAAGCACAGCCTTAGAAGAGCTCAATGAAGAACTGCTACTGTAAAGGTAGTGTAGGGTTTACAACTTAGACGATTACAAGATATGGTACATGCATGCACTTTAAATAGCTAAACCCTAATAATAAATAACTGGGTGGACATACCCAACCCTCTATACAAAACATGGACTAAGTAATAAAATAATTGATGCAACCTATATAATGAAGGATTTTAAGCATTCTAACACTCCTAAAGTGTACATGCAACCCTAGAAACCTTGGATCTATGTTTTACTAAGATACATGCAAATTTCATTTTTCCAAGGTTCTTAACGTAACTAGCATGGCATGAGGAACTTGAAACATAAAAGCTAGTAGAAGAACATACCTTTCTTGTTGCTTGGATTCCTTGAGAACTTTCTGAGCCCAGCACCCCAAATGTGATGCCTCAAGTATTTCACACAACACCACAACTCTTGGAATAACTTTGAGAGAAGTACACACACACTCAAAATCGGCTAGCCCTCTTGTTCTACACTTAGTGCCGAATTTGGTAGCTCATGGGGTCTTTATATAGTGTGTCATAAGTAGGGTTACACCATGTAAACCCTAATTGACATGGCTTTTCATTTCCTCCATGATCCATGGGTTTTAGCCTCCATGGAGCATCCATGGAGCACCCTATGGATTTACCCCAATCCAATAAACCATGGATCATTAGCCCACTATATAAGAATGGATGATTTACACAATCAACCCTATATATTTAACTAGTCTCAATTTTGATCACAAAATTAATTCCAAATTAATTCTTGATCAATACTAATTAAATAATATTATTAATATATTAGAACTTATAATATATTAATAAACCATAAGTGTCCTTTTCTCATTTTGTCTATCCAAGTGTCATGATGCCATGCAACCCAAATGGACCATGCCAACTGGGTCAAGTACATACCAGAAATAGTTATGGACTTAAACACCTTATCCAACAGTCTCCCACTTGGATAAGTCTAATAACTATAACTGCAAGTATGACTTCAGGAACCGATTAGCAATCGTAGCTCTTTCAAAGTATCGCGAAACTAAGATGACGTGCCATTTAAGATAAGTGATCATATAATCCTATACTCTCAAGATATCAGCCGGACAAATACATGGAAAAATGACGTACTTATTGTCCAGCAGTTTGTTTCCCGATTTACGATTTGTTTGACATAGAACTTAACCGAACACATCAATTTAGTTATGACCGGGCCCGGTACATAGGTGAAAACAAAATCATAGAGGGGCCCACCAAGGACTAAAAGGAACAGATAAACTTCGACTCATATGCTTGTTCTACTACTTGTTGAATCATATAGAAAGGTAGGTTTTATAACATCGAGTTACCAATGCGTTTTTGTACAATCAATGTATAGCCAACTCATAGTCAACAACTCATATCTCTAGGCTTGAAGACTTATATGATATTATCGTCTCATGATTACTTGAGATAAATTCCATGAAGTGATACAAGTGAGCGTGGGTTGAATCCAATACTCGAATCGCTATTCCAGGAGTACTCATAAACACTGTATTCCCTTTGTCCCAGACAAACTGCAGACCCTTCATGACAGTCTTGCCTCATTACCTACTTCCAAAGTATGATTGACTGTGGATGGTTTGAATAATATGATATACCATAACATAATTATTCTGGAAGTCAAAACATGCAAAAATTGAAATGATAGTAAATGATTGACAGAAGATAGTAACACTTTACATATAAATAATCAACAACTTTTATTTATCATCAAATGTCAATAACACTTTACACATTTCAAAAGCTATTTAATTTCTAAAACTAATATCATCCTTTAGCCCGATGCGCTTCGCATGCTGAAGATGCTTAACCCTACCCAGTCCCTTCGTGAGGGGATCTGTTGGGTTCTCATCCGATGATACCCTCTTTGCCACGAGGAGTCCTTCTTCTATTCAATGTCTAATGAAATGGTATTTTTTGTCGATGTGTCTGGATCTCCCGTGATCCCTTGGTTCCTTGGCTAAGGCAACTGCACTTTCACTATCACATAAAATCTCCATAGGCTCCTTTATAGCTGGTACTACTCCAAGGTCTCCAATTAAGTTCTTCAGCCATATCGCCTCCTTTGCTGCCTCGCGTGCTGCTATGTACTCTGATTCGCAAGTTGAATCAGCCACTGTCTCCTGCTTGGAACTTTTCCAAGTAATTGCTCATCCATTTAAGGTAAAGACCCAGCCTGACTGGGAGTGGAAATTATCCCTATCAGTCTGGAAGCTAGCATCACTATACCCTACTACTCTCAAGTCATCACTCCCACCGAGGGTAAGGACCCAATCCTTAGTCCTCCGCAGGTACTTGAGAATGTTTTTTACCGCAGTCCAGTGAGCCTTGCCAGGGTTTCTCTGATATCTGTTGACCATGCTCAAAGCAAAGGCCACATCAGGACGAGTACAAGTCATAGAATAGATGATTGAGCCTAAACCGGAAGCATACGGTACTCGACTCATCTCAGCTATCTCAGCCTCTGTACTCGGGCTCTGAGTCTTACTTAGTCTGGCGTTACTCTGGATCGGTAACTCTCCTTTCTTGGAATCCTGCATTCTGAACCTATTCAGCACCTTATCCAAGTAGGTACTTTGACTAAGTCCAATTAGTCTCTTACGCCTGTCTCTCAAAATCCTTATCCCTAGTATATAGGCAGCTTCTCCAAGGTCCTTCATAGCGAAATACTTCCCAAGCCAGGACTTTACTTCCTGCAGAGTTGCGATGTCATTTCCTATGAGTAGTATGTCATCCACATACAATACCAAAAAGCGAACTATACTCCCACTAGCCTTGACATATACACAGGAATCATCTTCGCTCCTCGAAAAGCCAATCTCTTTAACTTTCTCATCGAAATAAAGATTCCATCTGCGGGGTGCTTGTTTCAATCCATAGATGGATTTCTCAAGCTTAAACACTCTATTAGGGTACTCTGCGCTAACAAAACCCTCTGGCTGACTCATGTAAACATCCTCAGCCAACTTTCCATTAAGGAAAGAGGTTTTGACATCCATTTTCCATATTTCATAATCATGAAATGCAGCAATGGCTAGCATAACCCTAATAGACTTAATCTTCGCTACTGGTGAAAAGGCCACATCATAATCAACTCCCGGAGTTTGAGGAAATCCCTTTGCAACCAGTCGCACCTTATAAGTGTGTACATTACCTTCCATGTCGGTCTTCTTCTTGAACATCCATTTGCAACCGACTGTCTTACGACCTGGTACATTGTCAACCAAGTTCCAAACTTGATTGTCATACATGGACTGTATCTTGCTGTCCATAGCCTCTTTCCATTTAGCAGACTCGGGGCCTGTCATGGCTTCCGTGTAGCTGTTAGGTTCATCCAAATTTACCAGTGTACTATCACTGATGAGTGTATCACCTTCCACAGTTATATGGAAACCATAGTAATGCTCAGGTGCATTCCTAACTCTCGTGGAACGCCTCAGAGGTACAAACTCGTCAATTAGATCAACAGGAGTTTCCTCCTCAGGTTGATTGCTAGGGTTTGAGGTTCCTTCACCACTTGACTCTTGAATTTCTTCAAGGTCAATTTTCCTACCACTGTTTCCTTGGCTTATGAACTCTCTCTCGCGAAAGACACCTCTCCTTTCCACAAAGACCACATTATCACTGGGTCTATAGAAGAGGTAACCAAATGATTTATGTGGGTAGCCGATGAAAATACACCTCTCACTTCGAGGTTCGAGCTTGTCGTGAGTCTCACGCCTCACAAAAGCCTCGCAACCCCAAATCTTGATGTCGTCTAAATTGGGAACCTTCCCAGTCCACATCTCGTGTCGTGTTTTGGCAACCTTTTTGGTAGGGACTAGATTAAGAATATGGGCGGCAGTCTCTAAGGCATACCCCTAGAATGAGATTGGTAGCAAATCTCGACTCATCATGGAACGAACCATGTCCAACAAGGTTCGATTACGCCTCTCAGCCACACCATTAAGTTGTGGTGTTCTGGGAGGTGTCAATTGTGAGACAATCCCACATTCCTTAAGATAGTCAAGGAACTCTGTATTAAGATACTCACTACCTCGATCGGATCGAAGCATCTTAATGTTCCTGCCCAGCTGATTCTCCACTTCCTGTTTAAACTCTTTGAACTTTTCAAAGGTTTCTGACTTTTGCTTGATTAAGTAGACATAACCATATCTATTGTAATCATCAGTAAAAGTCACATAGAAGTGGTTAGCATCCCTTGTGGCGGTTCCGAAGGGTCCATACACATCTATGTGTACAAGATCCAACAAACCTTCACCCCTAGCACAAGTACCAGTGAAGGGTGACTTTGTCATTTTTCCAAGTAAACAAGATTCACAACTATCATCTGACTTTAGGTCAAATGACTCCAAGACTCCATCCTTTTGGAGTTGGCCTATGCGTTTCTTGCTAACATGTCCAAGACGACAATGCCATAATGATGCTTTATCCAAGCTAGTGGAAGAATCGATACACAACACATTATTTCCTAGGTTATCTACAACTGACACAGTTTCATATACACCATCACAAGGTAATGCTTTAAAATAAAGAACATTATTAAAGAAAGCATTAATACCACCACATTCATTATCAAATGAAAAAGTAAATCGTAGTTTGTACAAACCATGAAAGGAAATAATATTTCTCGCCATTTCAGACGAGTAACAACATTTATTCAAATCTAATACTAACCCACTACTTAGCAACAAAGAATAAACTCAAATCTTGGTGACAGGTGTAACTTTCCTATTCCCCATGATCAAGTTTATCTTCCCATGCTCCACATTCTCACTTCATCTTAGTCCTTGCAAATCAGAACATATGTGAATACCACAACCTGTATCAAGGACCCAAGAATTAGAATATGGTGAGTTATTAGACAATATAGTGTAAATACCTGCATGGTTGGGTTTCACTTTCCCATCCTTAACATCTTGCAAGTACTTTGGGCAGTTTCGCTTCCAGTGCACCTTTTCATGGAAATAGAAGGAGTGACAAAACCACTTTTGGTTCTACTTGAAGAGGAGCCATCAAGAGACTTTCACTTCGTACCCTTCGAAGGGCTCTTCTTCTTCTTCCCTTTACCTTGCCCGATAGCCAGAACAGGGGCGGTGGTAGGAGTTGAAGTAGTAACAACTGATTTACCTTTAAGACCACTTTCGGCGGTCTTCAGAAGTCCTTGAAGTTTGTTGAGTGTGACCTCCTCCTTGTTCATATGATAGGTCATTCGGAACTGATCATAACAAGAAGGTAAGGAGTGCAGTATGATATCAATAGCCAACTCCTCAGGGAAGTTCACATTCAACTTCAGCAGACGGTCCACAAACCTTTGCATTTTCTGCATGTGGCCCGTGATCGGTTCACCATCTTTCATCCAGGTTGTTATCATGGAGGAGATTATTTCATGTCGCTCTTTACGAGCACTCTGATGGTATCTTTCCATCAGATCCTGGTGCATCTCAAAAGGATAAAAGTTCTCATAGTACTTTTGGAGCTCGGCTGTCATCGTGGCCAACATGATACATGCCACTTTGCTAGCATCGCTCTCATGTGCCCTAAAGTCAGTGATCTCCTCGGGAGTAGCAGTAGACTCATCAAGGTCCTTCAGCTCCTTGTCGAGGACATATTCCTTGTCCTCATAGCGAGTGACCATCCTTATGTTCCTAATCCAATCATAGAAATTAGTCCCATCAAAGATGACTCTCCCACAAAGGTTCATGAGAGAGAAGGAGCCGGTAGGGTTTGAGCCAGAAGCAGTATTGTTGGAAGACATCTGAAAAGGAAGAAAGACAAGTTTAGATTAGATATAAAGATAGTCCTTAATAAGACACCCAAATGTAATATTAAGGCTAGGACCCAACACAATATTTTATAACTTAGAAGAGGGATGTCGTAATCCCAGCTATAAAATATTTGAAGGTAGGTGAATGACGATTCACCAATTTCAACCATGAAAACGAAATGAATTATTAGGTTTTAATTGGTTTTTAAAACTCCTATATTCTTTTGAGATTCATTGAACTTTTCAATGACATGTTTCAATCTCGATTGTGCCCTTCAAGTTTTGTGACTGGGATACCGAGGATCACAAAAACAAGGTGTGAATAACCATGCAAATTACTTGGTACTCTTAATGTTTATCACCTAATCGATGTGCCGGTTAACCACACGCGCTCCACCGATCTATGATAAACCTTAAGCCACCCTTTGCCAACCTTGTTAAATCCAAGTTAGTGTGCCGGTTAACCACACACGTTCCACTAACGACTTAAGCAAGGTGCAAAGTGTAATTTCATGGGTTAGCACCAAATTCACATTTTCCTAAAGTAACTAAGAATGGGAATTTATAAAGCATTTAGTTACTTTAGAATAATCATTATACTTTTAATGAGAATTAAAGTCATTGCCATACCCGTTCGGCTAACGACCCTCCACCAGTCAAGGAAGCGGTGGTGAGAGTGGACACCCATTAAGCTGTCATTTTATAGGCAACAACCTAACCCCCTTATAGACCGGCTTCGTGAATGAGGCCTACTAACGGTAAAACGACTTGATCTTATACATATATATGTTATTAACTTATAATACTATAAAGTATCGGGTTGAATTTTTACTTTTAAAATTCTAGGGATTGGAACTAAAGTTTTCTAAAGTGAATTTACATGTTCCAAAACTCGAGGGCAAGTTTTGTAACTATTCAAAACTTTTCAACTTCATAACTTATGAGTTAATGGTTTATTAAAATGAAGACTCTTCATTTTATGTAACCTATGTGTTCTTTAATGGACTTTAAAAGAAAGACTTTTGGTAATCCATAACTTGAGGAGAAATTATGGATTCCATTAAAACACTTAGATCAAGAATTAAACTAACAAACAATTTTGCAAATAATTCATATGATCTACCAAACTCATAAGTGTATGAACATTCATATCAGAAATTTCAAGAATCATATAAACACATATAAAACTTGAAATTTTGATAATAACCATTGTAAATGGATTATCATAATTATTACCACATCAAAAACAAGTTTTATAAGTCCAAAACTGTTTAGGGTAATGATTCTAGTCCATTTCCAACAGCAAAACTCGAAAAACTACACTCATGGCCTCCTACTCGTTGAGTGCAACAACCTACTTGACGAGTCGGATGAATATATGCATGGACTCATCGAGTCCCCCAATGGACTCGGCGAGTTCACTCAGCAGAATGCATAATTTTGAGTTTCTTCAACAATTTGCATCAAGTATCAAGAAAATAAGCCTTGGCTCTGATACCACTGAAGGGTTTTGATCATTCTAACACTCCAAAGTGTACATGGAACCCTAGAAACCTTGGATCTATGTTTTACTAAGATACATGCAAATTACATTTTTCCAAGGTTCTTAACCTAACTAGCATGGCATGGGGAACTTGAAACATAAAAGCTAGTAGAAGAACATACCTTTCTTGTTGCTTGGATTCCTTGAGAACTTTCTGAGCCTAGCACCCCAAATGTGATGCCTCAAGTGTTTCACACAACACCACAACTCTTGGAATAACTTTGAGAGAAGTACACACACACTCAAAATCG
Source organism: Lactuca virosa (assembly GCF_052849685.1). Taxonomy (NCBI): domain Eukaryota; kingdom Viridiplantae; phylum Streptophyta; class Magnoliopsida; order Asterales; family Asteraceae; genus Lactuca; species Lactuca virosa. Next base: position 261,006,400 of record NC_136434.1, read on the forward strand.
GCTAGCCCTCTTGTTCTACACATAGTGCCGAATTTGGTAGCTCATGGGGTCTTTATATAGTGTGTCATAAGTAGGGTTACACCATGTAAACCCTAATTGACATGGCATTTCATTTCCTCCATGTTCCATGGGTTTTAGCCTCCATGGAGCATCCACGGAGCACCCTATGGATTTAGCCCAATCCAATAAACCATGGATCATTAGCCCACTATATAAGAATGGATGATTTACACAATCAACCCCATATATTTAATTAGTCTCAATTTTGATCACAAAATTAGTTCCAAATTAATTCTTGAACAATACTAATTAAATAATATTATTAATATATTAGAACTTATAATATATTAATAAACCATAAGTGTCCGTTTCTCATTTTGTCTATCCAAGTGTCATGATGCCATGCAACTCAAATGGACCATGCCAAACGGGTCAAGTACATACCAGAAATAGTTATGGACTTAGACACCTTATCCAACATATAACCCAACAATCTCCTATTTTACGTCAATTGAGGCAGGAGACTCTTTACTGTTGTGCTCGTTTTTGTGTCTTGAAGAGCTTGGGGATGACACTGAGTAAAGTACTGTGAAAGTCTATGTACCATCTGATCATATCTAAATAACACTTCTTCGCAACATCATCATTTGCATTGCAATTGCCAGTGTTATCCACAATATAATTCAAGCAAACGGTGGAGAATAGATGTTTATCTGGCAAAGGAAATAGACATTTATGAACATCTCCTATTTTTTCTTGATCCTAGCTGAAATATCACGGTCTAGTTGTATGTTTCTATTTTCCCCATCTTCATATTCTCAATGTCATTCGTAGAACCTTGGGGAAGGATTGTTGGTTTCTTTCGCAATACCGAAGCAATTTCCACATCTAGCTTCGCAACTTCATGTATATACGAAACCAACATCCTTTTGATGTGAGCCATAATGGGTTCATATTTCTTCTCATCTTGCATCGGGAGATGCAACAGAGTGATCCAGTCAAATGGATTTAAACACGGCAGATCTGCGAGCGAGAATTCAAACACTGAATTCGCAGACCCTCGAGAAGTTTTAAATTTGACATTGACAAAACTCTCGGTTTGAATCGGCCCAATAACCTTGACAGCTGTTATCTTCTGTGAACTCCAGGTCCGGTATTGTGGCTTACCATACTTCAAGTAGAAAGCCATCAGGGACTTATCTACATTCACATCTGAATCTGGAGTGTTCGCAATCACATCAAAACGACAAAATAAAAAAGCTTTCAGAGTGATGGGAAAATCCAGTTGTGAATCAAGGGTGTTCTCCAGTTCAAAAGATGTAACTGGCTCTAACCAGTGAATGCTCGGATTGTCAACTGCTTCATTCAAAATTCTCTCCAAGGACCAAGGAGGAAATAACAACATTTTGGCATCTAAAGCAGTCTGAGCATCACGAAGCTCTTTTTCTCTTGTGATTCGCAAGTTTTCATCAAGAACATCATCACAAGCTTTTTGTTTCAGTCTCTCGTTTTCGTCTTCTTCTTCTTCATTATCATCATTAACAAGCTTTTCTTTTCCTTTTGAACCCGAAGCTTCATTATCCTTCGTTTCAGATCCATTTGTCTTTTCAGCATTACCAGAAGATCTAACAGTTTTCTTGGAATGGTTCTCAGTTTCTCCCCCTTGTTTTGGAAGTGAGCCAAACTCCGAAACACCCTCAATCCTATTTAGCTTTGCGAACGCAGGCTGAAGTTTATCTGCCAGATGCTTCCTTATAGTGATAGAGATTAAGGAATCACGAGTCTCAATGAGATCGGAGAGTAAAGTGTTCACATCACCAACACAACTCTTTAATACAGCTCTCTCAGCTTGAAGCTCATCAATCTCCTTATTAGCATGATCAAGCTTGACAGATAAAACTTTCACCTTCTCTTTTTTTACTGCAAGCTTATCCATTATTACGCTTTCCATGGCCAAGTCATCGTGAAGCTTGTCGATTTTGGATGTGATGGAGGTGTTAAGCTCGGAAATGTCAGATTGGATGCCAGTGCAAACCTTTTCAAGAGCTTCTTTCTCAATGTGAAGGGTAGCTCCAAGACTTGTGACGACTGCATTAACATTAGCAGTGTTTCATTCGAAAGTAGTCTGGAAGTTACCTATAAAGGTTTTGACATCAGAGATTAGTTTTTCGACTTTTTCGGTCGCCTCCTTACATGTGGAAGCGGAATCCGCCACAGCTTTGTTCGCTTTCTCCAGATTCGCAGCATGCTCTTTAGTGAGAGTGTCAAGAAATGCGTTGACATACCTGAGAATAAGTACTGTTGGACGAAGCATTGGAAGACGCAATCAACGAATCTAACTTCTCATTGATGGCCTTGAATTGCTTTTGAGTGACTGGAGCATCATCATCACTCTCTTCTTGAACAGTTAAAGGACTGTAGGTAAAATCTCCAAAGTCATCACCATTGTCATTACAAATTGTATCTAGATCATCTTGTCTAAGAGGTGAGGTGGGTGGTGTAGAATGACCAAAAGTGAAACCTGAAGCATTTCCCCCGCATCAGATGCACTGACAGGAACTGGAGGTTCACCAGTGGCTATGGTTGCTATTGAATCTGTAAACTGAGGAGTAGATTGGGTAACAGTGGCTTGGGGTTGCGAAACTCCCATACTTGGAAATGGAGCAATAGAGATGGGAGTGGTAGTGGTAATTGGAGAGTGAGGAGGAGAAGAGTGTTGAAAGAAATCATCAGTGATTAGAACTGATGTAGGCATTTGAAACGCTACCTTAGGTTTTGTGGGAATTCGCTACGAAACTTGAGGACATGAAGTCGCAGCTGTTTCATCTTGTTCTTGCTGGACTTCCTCTTCGTTGCGAATACCAGAGACAGTGTGAGACTGCGAATCCCACTTATTGCATGGTGAAGGAGTTCATGGTCTGCGAGCAGCTTTCTTTTCCTTCTTTTTTTCTGAGCTTGTGCTGGTTCGGAGGGTCCTTCAGTGGGTTTTATTTTACTGTCATTCTTAGGTGATTGGGATGGTTCAGATGGACCGACCTTCGCAGCTCTTTTCTTTCCTTCCTTCTTTGGTTTGTCAGCCTCTTTAAGTGTCGTTCGTACTGCATCGGTGATGGGGCGAAAACCAGAGACTGGTAGACTACGATAGGTTTGCAGGACATCACTCGCAGCTGGGGCATCGCGAAGCATAGATTCCGGAATTGAGCCAATAAAGGCGAACTTGGAAGTATCTGTGAGAATGATGTTGTTGGTGTGGAAGATCTGAATTGCAGCCATAAACGAATCTTCTAGAACTGGGATGTTCAGTCAATCAATGGCCCTTTGAACAACGATTGTTCAAAAACTAGCACAGGAGATCTCGTTGTGGCGTGTAGTTGAGAGAGTACTCTGGACCAGTTGAGCCCAAATCATAGTGTCATAGTCAAGATTGACTCCAGAGTAGATTCCGTATATTATCATCATGAAAATCTTGCCTACACAATCGGAGTCGGTAACCGTTTCAGATAAACTTTTGAAGATGAGGGTGAACAGTCCATTCCACATAGGCGAAAAATTTGGCTTCTTCAACTTGGAGACGACAGTCAAAACCTCCTTGTATCCCATCTGGTAAAACATCTCCAAGATTACAGAGTTGGAGATGGTCTCAGGGTTAACTAGGTCACGACCTTGAGGAAGCCCTAGCAGACTACAAAATCTCTATTTCGAGATGTGAGTGTTCTTGTTAAAGATCTCGAATGTAATCTGTTCCTCTCCTTTTTGGTAGCTTGCTGTCGAATAGGCCTTGGACAGATGAACCAAGGGTACGATCTCCGATTTTGTCAGTGCGATGACCAGTGGGGAATATCAGAGACACTCGACAATAGGTTGAAGAAAACCATCATATTTGGCAGGACCAAGGTCCAGAATGAGATTCTGGTTTGTCTTGATGTTGAGAATGGATGATTGCACCATTTGTTCTGCGACAGAGGGGGTTTCGGATGAAGCTGCCATGGATGCTTGATGAAGACGATTAACAATAGAGAGAGAATAATCGTCGGGAAAATTTGATTTCGTTGAAAGTGGTAAGTATAATCGAATCGTCAAAATTCTTTTATACCATTTGATAGGAGAGAGAAATCCGGCGGTTGGTTGCGTGCTATCACTGAAACGTCACCTAAAAAGACATGCCTGACAACTGTTAAGTGTGTTAGGCGGCGAAAGAGCAGGCGTCAGATTGGAAATTTACATGCCCAAAGCAAATCTTATCTGTTTAATATGTCGTTTCAGTTACATCCTTTCGCAATGGATGCAGTAACACCTTTCGCAATTAATCACCAACAACTGTTCTGTGAAACTAAAAGTAATCATGCGTACCACGAACTAGAGTTCGGAAAATCATAAGGATCTTCGTGCGATAGTGTGCCAAAGATAAAGAAATAAATCGACATTATTCTATGGGATTCTAGTGATGTGTGCTAAGACATGAAGCAGATGGATCCCGGTAAACGATCTCTTCCTTCGCAGTCAAGAGAGACTTTGAAGTACTTGTGTGGTGTCCCGCTGAATTACGATCATCTGTTTGTTGAGAAACAGTGAAAGGTTTCTTTTCATTAAGCTTAAAGGGTGGCTTTCTTTTCAATCAAACTACAAAACTTGATATAAGTTCGAACGTTCGGATGAAGTACTTGTCTGAGCAATGTAGCCATAATAACAAGTATTCTTTGGAATCATTTTATGTGACTGGATAAATATAGAAATCTCAAGAAAAATAAAAATTGGATCTTATGGGTAGAAATGTCTTAGGACTAGAGCATTTCATTAAGATCTCGCAAAAATAAAAAGAGATTTCAAGGTACAGGCCACGAAGGTGGACATTCATTAATTCGTTGGTGAAAAGCTACAACATTTAAATTGTTCACCATCAATTCGTAAATACGTGTTGGATTTTGGGTTTCACTCAATTTGTGGTTACAACGAATTTAAGATCATAAACACAGTGATTATGCAACCATAAACCTCAGTGGTAATTTCTGAGTCTTAAGGTTTACATTTATGAATGTGAAAATGATGGAGAAATAGTTGGTGGTGGTTCCAAAGAAAAATGTACCTCTGCTATGCGAAAGTGACTAAGCAATCAACTCTTAACTCAATACGAGAAGAGTAAGGTAGCTCGTGACTTATGTGAATGAACAACCTAATTGGGAAGAAACATTGGTGTTATCGATTCTTTAAGGCTTCAACATAGAGTCTTTGAGGCTTCGGACTACATGCAGCAACATGCTTCTAGGGACACTTAACTAGTGCATAGATTAGAAATTTATATCTGCCCCATCATTCATAATTGAGATCACCAAGATATGTGCCTTCAAACCTCCTCAATTATCTAATATTTTTGATATTTTTTAATATATTATGAAAAGAAATAAGTAATGAAAACAAAGAAAAATATTTTTGGTTTTTTGGTTTTTCTGAAAAAGAAATAAAAACAGAAAGACATAAAATATTTTTGGATTTTTGATTTTCTGAAAAAGAAATAAAAAGAGAAATTAAATACAGAAAAACGAAATATACAAAAGTATACAAGAAGCTCTGAAACTTCAAATGAACAGTGGACTACGAGCCACTACGAGCGTTCGCGGATGAACAGTTGACTCTGAGTCACTGCGAGCGTTCGCACTACTTCGCAATGCAAACAAAACTTTATGATTGCGAAGGTGGTTTCGGAACAGATCAGCCTCTATCATTCCTAAGCCTTGAAGAATGCGATTAAAGGTTTGTTCAGGAAAGGCTTTCGTGAATATGTCGACCAGCTGATCAACGGATCTAACAAAGTGTATCTCAACATTTCCATCTTCCACATGATCTTTGATGAAGTGATACCTCAGTGCGATGTGTTTGGTTTTTGAATGTTGCACAGGGTTGTGACAAATCCGAATGGCGCTCTCAGAATCGCAATACAATGGGATTTGCGTCATATTGATGCCATAGTCACGAAGCTGACTTTGATTCCAAATAACTTGTGAAGTGCAAGAGGAAGCGACTATGTACTCTGCTTCAGCAGTTGATAGGGAGACGCAAGTTTGCTTTTTGGATTGCCAACTCACGAGTTTGCCATAAATAAATTGACATCCTCCCCTTGTACTTTTTGATCCAAACCGCAACCTCCAATATCAGCATCCAAAAACGCTTGCATAAAGAAACCTGAGCTTGATGGGTACCAAATGCCTAGCGAGGATGTTCGTTTGAGATACCTGAAGATATTCTTAACAGCAGTCATGTGGTGTTCGCAAGGACCCACAAGGGGTTGGATGTTGTTTGCAAGGAAATTGCAACAACTGATTTCAAGGAAAAAAAATTAATTTATGTGGGGGAGAGTTGTAACACCCATTTGCTTTTATAGGCTAGTTGAGAATTTGGAAGAATCAAAGGGAGGATTTTTGGGAAAATTAGGTGCCACAACTTAGAGGATGGCCTGCCACGACATGGCATGGAAGATATAAAACGAGTGTTTTATATGGCCGCCATGGCGTGGCAATAAGAATGACACGACATGGCAGCTGGTGCAGCCTAAGCCCACAAAATTTTTGGGTTTCCTTTATATTTAAGCTCTTAATCTCAAGATTAAGGAATCATCTTCTGCGCCTAACCCTTCACCAATGAAACCCTAGCCTCCATGCATTCTTGAGATTCCATTTCCTTGACTTTGATCTTTGTTCTTGGGTCTTTGGTGGAACTTGAGAAGAGGGAAGTTCACAAGGAAGCAAGAAGCAAGTTTGGATCCAACATTTTCTTTAGTTTTCTGAGTTGTTGAAGGTATAAAGTGTTGGATTAGATGTCTATGCCTATAACTATTATTGGTGTGTACTCGACCCGAGAGTAGCATGTCCATTTGGGTTGCATGGCGTCAGAACAATTGGATAGACAAGTGAGAAAAGGTTATTTATGATTTATATTAATATATTAGAATTTCTAATATATTAATATGAAATCAAATTATTTAATTAGTATTGATCAAGAATTAATTTGGAATTAGTTTTGTGATCAAAAGACACTAATTAAATATATGGGGATTGATTATGTAAATCATTCATTCTTATATATGTGGGCTTGTGATCCATTGTCCTTCATGTTGGGCTTAACCCATGTGGTAACCCATGGATCATGAAGGAAATGGAAAGTCATGCACATTAGGGTTTACATGGTGTAACCCTAATGAGCCACACTATATAAAGGATCCCATGGTTCATGAAATGGCACTAGTGGATACACATAGTGAGGGCAAGGGCCGATTTCATAGGGAGAACCAAAGTAACCTTCTTCTCAATTTATTCCATTTGTTGGTGGTGTTTTTGTGATTCCATTTGAGGCTTCCACACTATTGGGGCTAAGCTCTTAAAGGTTCAAGACTTCAAGCTCCATCAAAAGGTTTGTCATCTAACTAGACTTTTGTAGTATAGTTACTCCATAATATGCTAGTTAGGATGATGCTTTGGAATTTTGTATATATGCATGTATAATAGTGAAAACATAGATCCAAGGCACATAGGGGTGCATGCACACCATAGGAGTGTTAGAATGCTCATAACTCATCAGTGGTATCAGAGCTAGGCTTGGTTTTCAATTATACTTGATGCAATTGCTGAAAAATCGAAAAACTGGCTTTCGGGACTGTGGACTCGCCAAGTCCACTGGGGGACTCGCCGAGTCCAAGCGTAAAATCATCCTACTCGTCGAGTAGGTTCATACACTCGGCGAGTAGGAGGCCCAGAGTGCAGATTTTCTACTTTTAAAGTTGGAATTGGACTAGAATCATTACCTTAAACTGTTTTTTAACTTATAAACCTGTTTTTGATGTGGTAATGATCATTCTAATCCAATTCAAAAGATAATTGTCAAAAAGTTTATGTTTTGTATTTGTTTAATGGTTAGGCTAATTACATGAAAATTGTTTGATTTGAATTGCCTTGTTCATATGAGTTTAATCTAGATCACAGTTTTTCTTGACATGTTTATTTGTTTATTAGATGATCTAAATGACCTTTAATGGATTCCATAACTTGTCCTCAAGTTATGGAAAACCAAAAGTCTTCCTTGTTAATGAGTCTTTAAAAAGTCATGAGTTATGGTTTTGAAGAGTTTTTTCCCATAAATCTTTATATACTTATAAAGGATGCATTTTTTCTTGCACCATATTCATTTGAAACCCCCAAAACATTTTTCCTAAAACCTCATTCATTTGAAACTCCCAAGACTATTCAACTTATATTATTTAATTTATGATTAATTGAAATGTTGTGATTTGTAACTTCAAAAACTCTTCAAATCATGCTATTTAATTGATATGTTAAATGAAATATTTAGTCTATATAAGAACATTGTAGCTTGCATATTGCATATATGTCAACACAAAATGATAGATTATATTGGTGGAGTTTGAAGAGTTTGAAGAGTTATACGATTGGTTCCATGGATGTAAGAGAACCATTGCAACTTTTCTAAATGTAAATGCAAGTAAATGCAAATTTGGTACATGTAAAGTATTATAGATTAACCAAGCTTCAAATTTGGTTATATGTGTAAAGGTATACTTGAGACAATTTTTTTAACTTTATGTGTTATGGATTTTTTTTATAATCATAAGATGATGAAGTGAGACTAATAATTACTTCTCATGAGCTTTTGATAAATCAATCTTTAAGCTATTTATCAGTTAAAGCAATTAACTTTGTTAACATGTATGTATTTTTATGTTGTCTTTCTCTTTTATGTTAAGACAATTTATTTTTCGGTCCAAGAGAACATTATTCAACATGTATTTTATGTTATTAGTTATATATTATGTTAGTTTCTATCGTTTATTATGGTGGAAATAACATTGATGGAATTTGATAATTGATTTTGATAAAAAAAAAAAAAGAGTTTACATTTATTATTCCAAAATGTTAGTGATAGTGATGAATTAGAACGAATGATTTTAAATATGATATGGATTTATTGTTGAAAACCAATGATTATGTATGTGTTATAAAAATACATTCATTATGTTTTCGCAAAATTTATATGTATGTATCCATTTTTTAAATGTTTTTTATAGTAATAAAAATAAGTACTCTATTATACCTTATTACATTAATCAATTTCCTTTTTCTTATTCGTTCTTCACCTTAAAGTTAAAGTAAAACTAAAAAAAATATGAATACTTTTATAAGAAAATATAAGTGATAAAAATATACTTTACATGTCACACTTCCCACTCCATAACTCACTCTTAACATGTTTTTTTTTTTTGAAGATTGGTCTTAGTACTTTACAATCATCACTATAACTTTCAATTTCAAATCACTATTTTACTTGAACCATTCATTCTATTCCAATGGTTATTTAAAAAGAGTTGAAAAAATGAGTTTTGTCGCATCAACGGTTATTTCAACACAATATTTTTATAACAATGTTTTTATATATCAAATGTATGTTGATTTCTAAATATTCTTTTTGAATGATGTATAAGTGCTTAATAAGTTTTGTTTGATGTAAATGTTATACTAAATGTTGTAATGTTTTTATATTGTTAAAAGTTGTAGTAATTTTCCATATTATTCTATTATTTTTTTCATTCTACTTTTTTATTTGATATATATAGAAATCAACATACGTTTGATATACAATTTACACAACATGAAACAGTCTATAAAATCATCAATTAATAGTAGAAATAACCAATGATATAAACTTATTACAACTAATAAAACTAATAGGTTAACTATATGTGTTATTTTGCTACTGACATTGATTTTTGCATTTATAAAGTTACACTTTTGAATACTTTAGTTCCAAACCCTAGAATTTTAAATAGTTTAAAGTTCAACCCTTATACTATTATAATATTCTAGGTTTAATATTTATATATATGTATAAGAGTAAAAGTCAATCTTACCGTTAGTAGGCCTCATTCACGAAGCCGGTCTATAAGGGGGTATAAGGTTACTGCCTATAAAATGACAGTTTAATGGGTGTCCACTCTCACCCATCGCTTCCTTGACTGGTGGAGGGTCGTTAGCCGAACGGGTAGGATAGGACTCTAATTCTCCCTTCATTAAAAGTATAATGATAAAAATAAAGTAACTAAACACTTCCCAATCTTAGTTACTTTAGGAAAATGTGAATTTGGTGCTAACCCATGAAATTACACTTTGTACCTTACCAAGTCGTTGGTGGAGCGTGTGTGGTTAACTGGCACCCTAACATGGACTGGTAAGAGTGGCAAAGGGTAACTTAATATTTATCATAGATTGATGGAGCGCGTGTGGTTAATCGGCACATCGATTAGGTGATAAAAAATTAAGGGTACCAAGTTAATTTGCATGGTTATTCACACCTTGTTTGTGATCCTCGACATCCCAGTCACAAACTTGAGAGGGAAAATCGAGATTTAAACATGCCATTGAATAGTTCAATGAATCTCAAAGGATCTAGGAGTTTCAATCCAATTAAAACTTAATGAACAATTTCGTTTTTCATGGTGGAAATTGCTAAATCGTCATTTACCTACCTTCAAATATTTTATAGCTTGGATTACGACATCCATCTTCCAAGTTATAAAATATTGTGTTGGGTCATAGCCCTAATATTTCATATTGGGTGTTATATTAAGGACTTAAATCAACTAACTTGAATTTCTCCCATTGTAGATGTCTGGTTCAGACAACTATGGTCTCCCCAAATCCCTTGGAACAAGCTTTCCTAATGAAGATGATGTCCCCCGATTGGATCATGGAAATCATACTTCTCTTCCTCCACCTCCTCCAATTATTATCCCTGACCCACAACCTCGAAGACTTGAAAAGTTCAGGATCGCTCAAGTCTTATTGGATAGCAAACATAAAGATGGAAGGCCAGTGTGTGCATATGTCTTAGAGATGAAGGCACACATTGATAGGCTGAGAATGTTGGGTGTCGTTTTCCCAAGGAAGTTGGCTATTGACTGGGTTCTTCATTCACTTACCGAGTCATATAGTGAGTTCATTAAAGACTACTATTTGACAGATCACGACATGACCCTAATAGATCTTACCTATTTGCTAATTGCTACTGAATCAACAATGATTTTGGCGTAATGGTCAAGCAAATTTGATTGGAAGGTCGGCCTCTCAAGCTAACATGGACATCCCAAAAATGATTCCTTCTCCTAATGGAAGGGAATTGGCCATGATCAAAGGTGTTGGTCATAAGAGAAAGGCCAACTGAGATTGCACCAAATGAGCATGTGTGTTTCTATTGCCAAAGAAAAGGACATTGGAATCGAAGCTGCCCTGACTACCTGAGAACTTTAATCAGAATGTATGGTTCTGCTTCAGGTAAGTCCACTATCTAACTCTGTTAAGTTCCTGATTGATGATTCTTTATACATGATGTGACTAGGTTGCATTTTGATGTTTGGCAGGATCAAGCAAAGGGAAGGAAGCTTAAAAGAAGAGTATGTTGAATCTGATCGCGAAGATGGGTTTCAATCGCATGGTTCAAAGATCGGATTTTTGAGCTACTGCTTGGGAGTTATGATATATTGCTAGGAAATATGTAATAGCATAGTTTTTCACTTGTAATTGCATTTTAAGGAAAAGTTTTTTCTACATTTTATAAATAAATAAATATTTGTTTTGTATTATATCTCCTTGCAATGGCATTTATGAAAAATTGATGTTTGTATGTTTCTAGCAATATTGGAAATATGAATTTGATTCTTTCATGTGTGGTAGTGTCTAAATTTACTAAATAAGGAAGATTCTCATCACCCAAGTTTCAATTGGACCTAAACTTGGAATCATGCAAGTTGTATTATATGATGAATGAGAATTTTCATATTTGGAATATTAAGACTAATTCCTTGTTCACATGTTTATGTGAGTCAAGTGAAGGACTAAGGGATCGAGTACACATTCTTGTGCATTGGTCAAGTCCACCACAAAGATCCATAAGACTATTCGTCATGATTTACTAAAGTTTAGTAAATATGGTTATACTTACAAGTTTAAGTATAATTCTGAAACATTGGAAAATTTTCAATGTATGGCAAAATGAATGAGAAGAATCAAGTTAGGCAGAAAGATAAAAGTTTCTTAAATCTGAAAAGTTGGGAGAGTACTTTAGTATCATGTTTTATGATCATCTTAATGATTATGAAACCATATCACAATTGATCCTCTAAGGACATCTTAGTGCATTCTTATGGCTAAGAAGAGGAGTCATGAATTGTTGAAGTGGTTAAATCAAGAAGATGAGTCATACTTCGTTCCAAAACAATTCTTAGAGTCATACTCCAAGATTGCAACTTAAGTGACATATCTTAAAGAAGGTTTATAACACTTGTCAAATGTAGAGTAAAATGTTTTCTACTCTTGTACATTTGAAATTGGTAAGTTGTGATGTTTTGGATAAAACAAATACCAACTAAGGCTAATTGTGTGAAGTGTTTGTCTTGATAAGAATCCGAACTAACTCTTGAATATTTGTTGTCATGTAATGGTATTTGACAAAGAGAAACTTATATGTCAAGAGGTCAGTGGGAGTCTTAAAGATCCTGAAAGAGTTTCAAGAACTAATCAAGAATAAAACATGTAGTTTATCACTAGCACACGACTTGAGGTTTGTAACCTATTGTACTGACATAATTCTTGTTTCTGTGCCTATTCCGGTAAATTGACTATGTATGCGTGTTCTATGAGTTCTCAATTGTGTGCATAACAAATTGGAAGCAATGGTAGGCCCTTGTGTTTCCAGGGCGCAAGAAATTAAGATTAAACAAGTTCAGTCCATATGAGTTTGAATTTGTCACTAACCTTGTCTTGTGATTATGGTCTTGACAAATTCACATGGATAGGAACACATACACTGTAAAATCTAAGTGTCATAAGGTTTCTCTCCGATTCATGAAAATGATGGTGAGGAAACGCTTTCACTAAGTAGATTTTAAGTAGATAGCTATTGTAATATTTGCATTCTAAAAGTCGTTAGTTGAGCGTGTGTGGTTAACCGACACACTAACATGGACTAGTGAGAATGGAAAAAGGTCTAAACATTATGATTATGGCATCCCTCTTCATAATTGTTTGCACACACATGTGATCTATCTAAGGAAAGGTGTATGATTTTGAGAAACTTAGATAAAGTTTTATCGAAGCATCTCATATGAGAAATCTGAACTTTTGTAATGAAAGTCAATGAAGCATCGATTTCTAGAAGTCCAGCTGATTTCTGAATACATGTCAAAGCTAGTGGGAGCATAAGTGTTATGCTGGTAAGATAATAATTATTATGCTAGTGGGGGCATAATTAATTATGGTAAATATTGCAAGTTAGCAATGTTAATTATAGAAAACAAAAAGATTCAATTCGTTAAGTTGCAGGGGTTGAAAAAGTTGTTTTGCTATAATTAAGGGAGAGGAATTCATAGTTCATTTCAATTCTAAAAGCTTAGATTGAGATTTTAATCACATTTAGTCAAATATATATATATATATATATATATATATATATATATATATATATGAATGTTATGTTGGAATGGTTCAACATAAGGAAATTCTATATATGGGTGTGTTAATTGCGTTCTCAAATTTTGATTATGATTACGACATCCTTTTTCATAATTCGAATTTTGAGAACATGGCAAATAATATAATATTCTCGTGTTCTAAATTTTTCCAAATTCCTAGGGCATTAAGAGGGAAAAATGACTAGAACCGTTTATGACTAAAGTGGCTGAGCAACTGTTAAGGAGAATCTAAGGTTCGCCAAAGATTGGTCGCTTAAGGAAAGTTAGAAGTATGGTAATGGAAGGACCATATTGACATTATTATGAATAGACAGGAGTCCATTAATAATGAATTGTCGTATGGAAAATATGGAATGTTTCCATATTGGGAGGTTGAAGAATAGATGAGAAGTTAGAAACTTTTATGCAAGAAGATGTTCAAAGGAATGTACTTTGAATTCGAGACTTCATTTCCATGGAATTGTCTTGTAACAATCTCCACAGGAATATTTTGTAATTGGTCAAGTCTCTGTGACTTTTGGCACCTAGACATTACAAAAGAATCATTGCATGATAGTTTAGAATCTAACACATCCTAGCAGTGACAAAAATTTGGAATTCTTACACTTGCAGTAAGGATTTGGGATTGCGAAATGAGCATCATTGGAATAATGTTCAATTGATCTATTTCACAAAGTAAGGATCATAGACAAACATAGTGTGCATACTTGGATTATGGCATAACTATTGTTTAGAAAACATAGTGTGCATGGTTGGAGCATGGGACAACTATTGTGTTAATTCACGTATTAAGTTGATTATTTGAAACATTATGCAATGAATAATGTGTAATCAATATGGTGATTAAATAAAAGGTGTTTTATTTATATTCATAAGTTCTGAGACCATATTGGATTCGATTATTCTTGTGTTTCACTTTGCAAGTTTTGACTTCCCGAATAACTAAGTTATTCAAACCATCCACAGTCGATCATACTTTGGAAGTAGGTATTGAGGCAAGACTGTCATGAAAGGGTCTGTAGTTTGTCTGGGACAAAGTGGCTGCAGTGTTCATGAGTGCTCCTGGAATGAGATTCGAGTATTGGATTCAACCCACGCTCATTTGAATCACTTCATGGATTTTATCACGAATGATCATGAGACGATAATATATTATATTCTTCAAACGGATACATGTGAGTTGTAGTTGCGAGTTGGTTGCACATTGACATATGTAAACGCAACCAGTAACTTGGTTGTTATAAAACATATTGTTGTGTGTGATTTGATGAGTAAGTACAAGCGAGCATTTGAGTCAGAGTTTATCCATTCCTTTTACCCTTGGAGGGATAAATGCGATATTTGTGGGCCCCTCGATGATTTAGTGATGACACCCCTAAGTGCTTGGCCAAGCCTGGACTGATTTGATTTGTTCAATTAGTCAGTCGTCATAAATCAGAAATCGAAACAACAAATGGACAGAGAGAATGATTATAGTCCATGTCTCAGTCCATATGATATCTAGAATGGAGGAATATATGATCCCTTATCTAATGAACACGTCATTTGACTAGGTCAGAGTTCGACAGCGGCTTTAAGAGCTACGATTGCTAGTCGGGATCTTGGAGAAAAATGACTATGTCCTAGATGAACCAATCATTGATGAACTCCTAGCCAATGCTACCAAGGCATTGAAAGATGCTCGGGCGAAACATCTTAATGGTTCGACCGAGGTGGCTTGCATCATTGTTGCGACAATGTTTGTTGGGCTTTAGAAAACTTTTGAGTTCCATCAAGCATTTGAAATTATTAAACAACTGAGAATAATGTGTCAAGTTCAGGATAAGGAGCAAAGGTTTGAGACCTTGAATGCTTTTATTGGCTGAAAAATGGTCGAGGGTTCTTTTGTGATTTCACATGTACTCAAAATGAAGGCTTACACGGAACAATTTCCTACCCCAGATTCCTATTTGGGAACAAGCTAGCGACAGATGTGATCCTAGCCTCATTTCCAAAGTCATTCAATTAATTCATGTTGAACATTACTATGCATGACTGGGAAAGAAGCATTAATGATCTTCATTCAATGCTCAAAAATGCCAAGGCAAACATCAAGAAATCTGTGAATCAAGTTCTGATGATCTACGAGGATCAAATCTCCAAGAAGAAAACTGGTAATGCTACTATTAAGGAGAAAGGCAAGGGAAAAGGAAATGGTCAAGGGAAGCCTCCTGCTACCAACCTAAATCCTAAGCGCAAACCTGTTGCTGACTCTGTCTTCTTTCATTGCAATGAAAAGAGACACTAGAAATGCAACCGCGCCAAGTATCTAGAGGAAGTTACTAAAAAACAAGGCCAACCAGGTTGGCACCTCAAGTATATATGAAGTTGAATTGTATGCATTTCGTACTAATTATTGGGTATTTGACAATAGAAGTGGTACTAACATCTATAATGATTTGCAGGGACTAAAGAATGTTAGAGAACTATGAAATGGCAATTTAGAACATCATGTGGGCAATGACACTCGAGTAGCTGTGAAAGCCATATGGAAATATCATTTTTTTCTCCCAAATGGTATTTATCTTGTTTTGAAAAATGATTGGTATGCACCTAGTATGACCAAAAATATTATCTCTACTTTCCGTTCGTATGAACAAGGTTTTCATTATAAGTTTGACTTTAATTTTGGAAACATATTTGTGTTTAAAGACAATGTATCCTATCTTGAGAATTGTCTTAATAATGGAGTATATGAAATCGAATTAAATGGTTCATACCACAAAAACAATTCAATATACAACTTAATAAATAAGAAAACAAAGTTGGACTTAAACAAAACTTATTTATGGAGTTGTTGCCTTGGTCACATAAACAAAACTTGCACCACTAAGCTTCAAAATGATGAAATCCTAGAGTTAACAGGCTCATATTCTTGTGATGTATGCGAAGCATATCACTGTGGGAAGATGACCAAAAGTCCATTTATTGGTGTTGGTGAAAGGGATTCAGATCTATTAGGAATCATACATACTGATGTATGTGGACCATTTAGGATAATGACTAGATGAAGTGAAAGATACTTCATTACATTTACTGATGAATTCAATAGATTTGGATATATGTATCTCATGAAATAAAAAGATGAAGCTCTTGATATGTTCAAAGTATTCTAAAATGAAGTACAAAATCAGCTAGGTAAAAAGATTAACACCATACGATAAGATCATGGTGGTGAATATCTAAGCTATGACTTTGATTAACATCTTTAGAGTTGTGGTATACTGTCACAACTCACTCCACCGGAAACACCACAATATAATGACATTTCAAAAAGGAGAAATCGAACTATACTTGATATGGTACGACCGATGATTAGTCATACGTCCCTTCCTCATTCATTCTGGGGATATACCCTCGAAACCGCAACCCGAATTGTAAACATAGTCCCAACTAAAAAGGTGAGTAAGACTCCTACGAGTTATGGCATGGAAAGATTCCATCAATGTCTTACTTAAATATTTGGGGTTGTGAAGCATATGTTAAAAGATAGACTTCTAAAAACCTTGAACCCAGATCTCAAAAGTGTATGTTTGTGGGATACCCAAAAGAAACCATGGGCTACTAATTCTTACAGAAATAAGAGAACCAAGTGTTCATAGCCCGAAAAGTAGTGTTTCTTGAAAAAGAATTTATTTTGCATAAAGAAAGTGGGAGCCCATTTATCTCGAAGAAATTCGAGAAACACAACCTATAGTTGAGAATGATAATTAACAAATCATTGTTGAACCTCGAACTATCATTCAAATGCTAATTGACACACTAACTGTACGATGCTCAAGTAGACCTCGTCAGGAACCTGGCATATTTAGATTTGTCATTCCTAGAAAGAAATTCTTCTTAATGGATTAATATGATCCCATCAATTTCAAGGCAGTTACTACAGATCCAGAATCGAAAAAATGGCTTGAAGCCATGAGAGCTGAAATCATTCCATGAATGATAATCAAGTATGAGACTTGGTTGGCTTACCTCCTAACTGTAGGGTTGTTAGAAGCAAGTGGATCTTCAAGAAGAAGATCAACATGGAAGGAAATGTACAACCATTCAAGGCACGATGTGTAATGAAAGGGTATACTCAAATTCAAGGTGTTGACTATGAAGATACTTTCTTGCTAGTTGCCAAGATTAAATCTGTTAGGATTATCATGGCCATAGTTGCATATTACGACCATGAGTTATGAAAAATGGATGTCAAAACTACTTTCCTTAATGGATATCTTGAGGAAGATGTCAATATGGAACATCTTGAAGGTTTTGTCCAACCGGATAACCTAAAGAAGGTTTGCAAACTGAAGAACTCCATTTTGGATTAAAACAGGCATAAAGGGACTGGTATCATCGTTTTGATGAGAACATCAAAAAGTTTAGTTTCTCAGAAAGCCCCGATGAGACATGTGTTGAAATCAAAGTAAGTGGGAGAAAAATTGTTTTTCTACCTCTATACGTCGATGACATATTAGTGATTGGGAAAGATATCACAACAATGAAAGAAACAGAGGCTTACCTTATTAAGTCCTTTCAAATGAAAGATATATGGGATTTTGCATATATACTCACAAATAGGATCTATAGAGATAGATTCTAACTACTTATTGATGGGTTTTGCGCATTCTAACACTCCTAAGTGTACATGCAACCCTAAATACCTTGGATCTATGTTTTCTCTATTATACATGCAATTATGAACTTTCCAAGGTATTACCCTATCTAGCATACAATACTTGATACTTGGGTAATCAAATGGATAGAATACATACCTTTGTTTGATGTAGCTTGTCTCCATGAAGCTTGAGTGCCTAGTGCCCCAAGTGTGACACCTCAAATGGTTCACACAACACCAAATGCACATGGAATGACTTGAGAGAAATGGAACACTCCTTGAAATCGTCTAGCCCTCATATTCACACATTAGTGCATGATTTCTTGAGCCATGGGATTCTTTTATATGGTGGCTATTAGGGTTACACCATGTAACTCATAACTTTACCCATTCCTTATGCTCCATGGATTTTAACCTCCATGGAGTATCCATGGGTCACCCCATGGACTTAGTCCAACATAAGGAATCTTGGATCACAAGCCCACATATATAAGAATGAATGATTTACACAATCAACCCATATATTTAATTAGTCTCCTTTTGATCACTTAATTAATTCCAAATTAATTCTTGATCAATACTAATTAAATAACCTTATTAATATATTAGAACTTATAATATATTAACCAACCTTAAGTGTTATTTCTCTCATTATAGTCTATCCAAATGCATGATGCCATGCAACCCAAATGGACCATGCCGGGTCGGGTCAAGTCTTACCAATTATAGTTATGGACTTAGACATTAATCCAACAGTCTCCCACTTGGATAAGTCTAAAACTATTATTGCGTATGACTTCAGGAACCGATCAGCAATCGTAGCTCTCAAAAGCTTCTGTCGAACTCTGACCTTGTTGATGAACTCTGACCTTTGTCAATGACTTGTCCATTAGATAAAGGATCATATATTCCTCCATTCTAGATATCATATGGACTGAGACATGGATTATCAATCATTCTCTCTGTCCATTTGTTGTTTCCCGATTTCCGATTCATAATGACTGACTGATTGAACAAATCAAATCAGTCCTGGCTTGGCCAAGCACTCACATGTATCATCTTTAAATCATCGAGGAGCCCACAGATATCGCTTTTATCCCGAAGGTAAAAGGAATGGATAAACTTCGACTCATATGGCTTGTTCTACTACTTGTTGAATCATACACAAAGGCACGTTTTATAACATCGAGTTACCAAATGCGTTTTCGTGCAATCAATGTATAACCAACTCATAGTAACAACTCATATCTCTAGGTTTGAAGAATATAAGATATTATCGTCTCATGATCACTCGTGATAAAATCCATGAAGTGATTCAAATGAGCGCGGGTTGAATCCAATACTCAGAACTTATGAGCACTCATGAGTGTTGTAGCGCCACTTTGTCCACCAACTTGGACCTCTACAAACCAACCCATGACAGTCTTGATTCATATCTACTTCCAACATATGACCGACTGTGGATGGTTTGAATAACTTAATCATTCAGGAAGAGCAACTTAGTTATTCTGGAAGTCAAAACATGCAAAGTGAAACACAAGAATAAATGAATCAAATATGGTATCAAAACCTATGAATATAAATAAACACTTTTATTTATCACCATACTGATTATTCATTATTCATTGTTTCAGTTTTATCAACTTTATACTTGAATTAAAAACACTAGTTGTCCCATGCTCCAAGCATGTACACTATGTTTTTCTT
The DNA here is from genome assembly GCF_052849685.1 of Lactuca virosa. Classification (NCBI taxonomy): domain Eukaryota; kingdom Viridiplantae; phylum Streptophyta; class Magnoliopsida; order Asterales; family Asteraceae; genus Lactuca; species Lactuca virosa. The sequence continues at coordinate 261,026,274 of NC_136434.1, forward strand.
AAACAATAGCTTTGCCATACACCAAGTATGCACTCTATGTTTGTCTATGATCCTTACTTTGTGAAATAAACCAATTGAACATAATTTCAATGATTCTAATTTCACACTCCCAAATCCTTATCGAAAAATGTGAGAATTTCAAATTCCTATCATTTATCGAAATCTGTTTAGATTTTAAACTTATATGCACTGACCCTCCTGTAATGAATATGTACAAAGTCACAAAGACTTGTCAACAGTCATTATAAGGTATTACAATGGAGATCAACTCCATGGAAACTAAGTCTCATATTCAAAGTACATTGCTTTGGACATGCTTCTTGCATTAAGTTTTCTAATCTTACACAGATAACTTCCACCTATGGAGACAACTCCATATTCTCATTTTGACTATCACTTCTGAATAAGAGATGCCTCTTTTCAGAATATGTCAATATGGTCCTTCCAAAATTAGCACTATACTTCCAACTGTCCCTGAGCAACCAATCTTTGGTAAACCTCAGATTGTCCTCGACAATTGCTTAATCATTTTAGTCATATCCAATTCTAGACCTTTTCCCTTCTTAATGCCTCTGGGCATTTGGAAAAATTTAGAAATGACAAATATTATAGCACATGCAATCGATCCTGTACCCAAAGCAAATGGTACACGATTCATGATGTCTCACATAAAGACATGATTCTAGACCAGTCTTTTGCTACAATATTTTTATTTGCCATGTTTTCAAAATTTGACTATGAAGAGAGATGCCGTAATCATAATCGAATTTTGAGAACGCAATATATAGAATTTCCTTAAGTTGAACCAATCCAACATGAAATTCATATATATATTCTTGACTAAAGATGATTAAGGTCTCAATCTAAGCCTTTAGAACTGAAATGAAGTATATCCTCTCCCTTAATTATAGCAAAACAACTTTTTCAATCCCTGCAGCCTCACGAATTGAAACTTTTGTTTTCTATAATTAACATTGCTAACTTTCAACACTAACAATAATTATCATGCTCCCACTAACATGATGATTATTAGCATAACACTTATGCTCCCACTAGCTTTGACATGTACTCAGAAATCAGCTGGACTTCTAGAAATCAATACTATATTGACTTCCTTACCAAAGTTCAGATTTCTGATACGAGATGCTTTGATAAAACTTTATCAAAATCATACACCTTTCCTTAGATAGCATGCATGTGTGTCTAAACAATTTCAGAACTATGAAAAGGGATGTCGTAATCATAGTCTCAATTGTTTAGACCTTTTGCCATCTGCTTCAAATCTACTTGGTGGAAGTGTTTCCTTACCATCATTTTCATGAATCGGAGAGAAACCTTATGACCCTTAGATTTTATGGTGTAGGTGTTCTTATCCATGTGAATCGTCAAAACCATAGTCACAAGACAAGGATAATGACAAATCCAAACTCATATGGACTGAACTTATGCAATCTTAACTTCTTGCCACCTGGCAGTATAGGGCCTGTCATTGCTTCCAAGTTGTTATGCAACCAATTGAGAACTTTCAGAACTCCTATGCAAAGCCAACTTTAACTGGAATGGGCATAGAATATGTCAACATGATAGGTTATAAACCTCAAGTCGTGTGCTAGTGAAGAACCTCAGGTTTTATTCTTGATTAGTTCTTGAAATTCTTTTTAGGATCTTTAAGACTCCCACTGTCCTCTTGACATATAAGACTATCTTGCCAAATATTCAAGATATAGTGCGGATTCTTTATCAAGACAAACACTTCACACAATTGGCCTTAGTTGGTCTTTGTTTAATCCAAAACATCACAACTTACCAACTTCAAATGTACAAGAGTAGGACACTTTTACTCTTACATTTGACAAGTGTTATAAACCTTTCTTTAAGATATGTCACTCAACTTATAGTCTTGGAGTATGACTCTAAGACTTGTTTTGAAACGAAGTATGACTCATCTTCTTGATTTAACCATTTCAACAATTCATGACTCCTCTTCTTAGTCATAAGAATGCACTAAGATGTCCTTAGAAGACCAATTGTGATGTGGTTCTTTAATCATTAAGATGATCACAAAACATGATACTAAAGTACTCTCCCATCTTTTCAGATTTGAGAAACTTTTATCTGTCTGCCTAATTTGATTCTTCCCATTCGTTCTGCCATACATTGAGACTTTTCCAATGTTTCAGAATTATACTTAATCTTGTAAGTATAACCATATTTACTAAACTTTAGTAAATCATGACGAATAGTCTTATCGATCTTTGTGGTGGACTTGACCAGTGCACAAGAATGTGTACTCGATCCCTTTAGTCCTTTACTTGATTCACACATCCATGTGAACAAGTCTTAATTTTCCAAAGCTTGAAAGTTCACATTCATCATACTATTCAACTTGTATGATTCCAAGTTTCTATCCAACTGAAGCCTTGGGAATGAGAATCTTTCCTTATTTGGTAAATTATGACACTACCACAAACGAAAGAATCAAGTCCATTTTTTTTTCTAAATATTGCTATTAATGGAATCATATAAACAACCATTTTTCACAAATGCCACTTGTAAGGATATTTTAAAATAAATATAAAATTAAAACCTTTTATTTTATTTCAAAACTTTGCGGAAAAAACTTATCCTTACAGTGCAAATGCATATGAAAAACTTGTTGTTATCTATTCCTAAGCAATATATCATAACTCCTAAGTAACAGCTTCAAAAATTCTGATCACTGATCTATGCGATTGAAATCCATCTTCGCGATCAGAATCAGCATATACTTCCTTTAAGTTTCTTCACTTTTCTTTGATTTTTAAAACATCAACATGTGACCCAGTCACATCATGTAATAAGAATCTCAAAATAGAAACTTAACAGAGTTAGATAGTGGACTTTTACCTAAAGTAGAGTCAAACTTCTTGACTTGATCAACCTTATGATCTTTCAGGTAAATAGGCAGCTTCCCAATCAATGCCCCTTCCTTTGGCAAGATAAACATATAGACTCTTTGGTAATGGGACTATCTCAGACTTAGCCTTTCTCTTTACCATTTGGTCAACCGGGTTGACTATGGCCAATCCCTTTCCATTGGGAAGAGAATGCTTTTTCTGGGTATCCAACGTTACCATTGTCAATGTCCATTGAGAAGTTGATCTCCTAATCAGATTTGCTCTGCCAGTGCTCCAAATCATTGCTGATTAAGCACCCCAAAGCAAATAGATAAGATCATTATGGGTCATGTCATAGTCCTTTACATGGTAGTTCATAAGGAACTTACTATGTGACTTAGAAAGTGATTGAACATCCAACTTTCTCAAGACTTTGACACCGAACTCTCCCAGCTTGTCAATATGTGACTTCATCTCTAAGATGTGATCACACATAGACCTTGCTTGCCATTAGGGCTTGAGTGACCTTGAACTTGTGGGTTAGGGAGAATAATTGGAGGAGGTGGAGGAAGTAAAGTTCCAAGAGATTTGGGAAGATCATAGATGTCTGAACTAGACATCTTTTGGGAGATATTCAAGATAGTTGATCTAAAGTCCTTAATATAACACCCAATATGAAATATTAAGGCTAGGATCCAACAACCTATTTATAACTGGAAGAGGGATGTTGTAATCCGAGTTATAAAATAGTTGAAGGTAGGTAAATGACGATTTACCAATTTCCACCATGAAAAACGAAATAATGTAATTAGGTTTTTAATTGGATTTGAAACTCCTAGATCTTTTGAGATTCATTGAACTTTTCAATGGCATGTTTCAATCTCGAGTGTGCCCTTCAGGTTTTGTGACTGGGATGCTGAGGATCACAAAACAAGGTGTGAAGTAACCATGCAAATATACTTGGTACCCTTAATATTTACCCCTCAATCGATGTGCCGGTTAACCACACGAGCTCCACCGATACTATGATAAATATTAAGTTACCCTTTGCCTACTTTGTTAAATCCAGGTTAGTGTGTCGGTTAACCACACACGCTCCACTAACGGTTTAAACAAAGTGCAAAGTGTAATTTCATGGATTAGCACCTTATTCACATTTTCCTAAGTAACTAAGATTGGGAATTTATAAGTGTTTAGTTACTTAGTATTTATCATTAATACTTTTAATGAAGGGAGAATTATAGTCATTGTCCTACCCGTTCGGCTAACGACCCTCCACCAGTCAAGGAAGCGGTGGGTGAGAGTGGACACCCATTAAACTACCATTTTATAGGCAGTAACCTTATACCCCCCTTATAGACCGACTTCGTGAATGAGGCCTACTAACGGTAAGACTGACTTGCTCTTATACATATATTTATTATTAACTTATAATACTATAAAGTATAAGGGTTGAATTTTAACTTTTAAAATTCTAAGGGCTAACTTGGAATTAAAGTATTCATGGGGAAAACTTTACAAATTCCAAAACTTGAGGGCAAGTTTTGAAAATATTCAAAACTAATTAATTCCATAACTTATGTGTTTAAAGTAGTTTTAATTAAAAAAAACTCTTCAAGTTCCATAACTTGAGGATAAGTTATGGAAGACTTCAAACTAATAAAAGAATGTAACTTTTCTTTATTTTTGTAACTTATGGAACTAATTAAGGTTACACATTTTATTATTTAATGAAGTGACTCTTGAACCTCCATAACTTGAGGACAAGTTATGGAGTCATAAAACCATTTAATGAGGACAAGACTCTTCATTTTTGTAATCATTGCCAACTTTTTATGAGTTTTATGAAAGTTAAATGTGACTTTTCATATAACTTGAGGACAAGTTACAAAAACACATTTTAGAATCAACTCTTAGATTAAAATGGATTGAAAACACATAATCAATTAACTTTTCTATTAATCTAATAAACTCATATGAACAAAGATAATTCACATCAAATTTTTTTTTGAAGTAATTAGCATAACTTTTAAACTAATACAATTCGATTATTCAGCTAATTTTGCAAGTATAACAAGAAAACAAGCCTTGGCTCTGATACCACTTATGGGTTTTGCGCATTCTAACACTCCTAAGTGTACATGCAACCCTAAATACCTTGGATCTATGTTTTCTCTATTATACATGCAATTATGAACTTTCCAAGGTATTACCCTATCTAGCATACAATACTTGATACTTGGGTAATCAAATGGATAGAATACATACCTTTGTTTGATGTAGCTTGTCTCCATGAAGCTTGAGTGCCTAGTGCCCCAAGTGTGACACCTCAATGGTTCACACAACACCAAATGCACATGGAATGACTTGAGAGAAATGGAACACTCCTTGAAATCGTCTAGCCCTCATATTCACACATTAGTGCACGATTTCTTGAGCCATGGGATTCTTTTATATGGTGGCTATTATGGTTACACCATGTAACTCATAACTTTACCCATTCCTTATGCTCTATGGATTTTAACCTCCATGGAGTATCCATGGGTCACCCCATGGACTTAGTCCAACATAAGGAATCTTGGATCACAAGCCCACATATATAAGAATGAATGATTTACACAATCAACCCATATATTTAATTAGTCTCCTTTTGATCACTTAATTAATTCCAAATTAATTCTTGATCAATACTAATTAAATAACCTTATTAATTTATTAGAACTTATAATATATTAACCAACCTTAAGTGTTATTTCTCTCATTATAGTCTATCCAAATGCATGATGCCATGCAACCCAAATGGACCATGCCGGGTCGGGTCAAGTCTTACCAATTATAGTTATGGACTTAGACATTAATCCAACACTTATTAGATTAAGTCATAGTACATACATTAACAAAGTTATAAAACGCATTTCAATGGATAACTTAAAACGTGGAATTTTACTCATACTGCCTGGCACATTCTTTGCAAGACAAATTGACCTAGTACCGACGATGAGATCCAAAGAATGAGTCAAATATTGTATGCTTTAGCAGTAGGTTCATATATGTATGCTATGACATGTACAAGGTCATATATAGCTTATGCTATAAGTTTGAATCGTAAACATCAAGCTAACCCTGGCGAAAAGCATCAGATGGATGTACAGAACATCTTTAAGTACTTAAGAAGGACTAAAAATATGTTCCATGTTTTTAGAGGAGTTGATGAAGAGCTTGTTGTAAGATGTTACCCAGATGCTAGCTTCAACACTGCTCGAGATAACTTACGATCATAGTTGGGATACATGTTCACCTTTAATGGATGAGTCATTGCCTAGAAGAGTTCAAATAAAAAAGTGGTTGCAATTTCTACAACAAAATCTAAGTATATAGTTGCTTTAGAAGCAGCTCAAGAAGTTGACTGGATGAAGAAATTCATTGTTGATCTGCATGTTGTTCCAAGCATCAAAAATGTCATTGATTAAGCCTCTTTCTCAAAACAAGTTTGAGAGTTATGCAATAGAAATTATACTTTGATTAGCTAGTGATTGGATTTAAATCTGTACTTATTAAATCTGGATATTCTGAACTATATAGCAATGACATGTAATCTCTTTTGATTATATATATATATATATATATATATATATATATATATATATATATATATATATATATATATGAGTTAGGATCATATATAACCATCAAATATTGTATGAATGTGTGACCAATTATAGAACAATCATTATATAAGGATACAATAGTAGTTTTAACAATAAATAATTATGGTAAATAAATGAATTAATTAATAAGCCATTAAAATAGACATATTTGGATGAAACGTTACATAAAAATAAATAAATATATAGTGTATAATGGAAATAATCAAAGATATACAAATTCTTATAAAAACATATAACCATTTTGAACCATAAGTTGGCCACTCAGGGACGTACAAATTTATAACACAAAAAGTTGTTATTTTAACGATTTGTATATTCACTTTTAAAACATAGATCAAAGGTAAAATTAAATATCAAAAAATGACCAAATAAGAGGGTATCACCACTATCACTATTTTGTTAGTTATCATAAAATGATCAGAAATTTTGCATTAGGCACCATTAGAATTGCAAAATCGTTATTCGACAAAAAAACTTTCAAAAAACGGGAGATATAAAAAAATCTTATATTTTTTAAAACTAATTTGTTGATTTTACCCTCCAATAATTTACAAGTCCAATATGCCAACATATAATTTCACCATATCTATAATCATTTTCTTTTTAAAATCATATATAGATGTACTTGTTTTTACCAAGTAAAAAAAACAAAGCAATAATCTGTAGCTTACAACTTACCAACTAAAGCTTTAGACTACTAGGTGTCGGCAACATGTTATTACATGTTATCACACCCAAATTGTCCAGCTCATCATCCTAGTCACAATTTGGTGTTATAACACCCAAGGTGGAAATGGGCAACATCTAATAACATGTGATAACACCAATTATTTCCTATTTTATTTTTATTTTTATTTTTTTACGTTTTTTTTCTATATTTCGAATTTGTTTTTTTTATTTATTTATATTTGAAAAGTAAAAATAAAATTTTAATAAAACTTAAATTAAAAACAACATTAAAAAAAATTACAACAAAACACAAAAACATTTAAAACCTTAAAAAAAATGATAAAACCTACATTTTTTGGCCTAAAACTATTCATGTTCATATTCGTCACCAACATAGATGTAATCCGCCAAGTCTTCACGGAGTTGTTTGTGTTTTCGCTGATCTTGAATATCAACCACTCTATGTAAATATTCCGATGTCCCTGGTTGAAATTGCACATGTCTTGGCTCCGTAGGCGAATACGTTGCAATATTGCGTCCTTTATCTTCGACAACCATGTTATGCATTATGATACATGCATACATGATATATCGTAGAGTATCTAACTCATAAGGTCTCGCTGCATGTTCAACTATGTGCTATTTTGATTTCAAAACCCCAAAAGCACGTTCAACGTCCTTACGAGCTCCTTCTTGTCGTCTCTTGAAATATTTGTCCCTTGGATCTATTGGGTGTCGAAACGCCTTCACAAACGTCATTGTTAGAACCCGCAACCCCGAAAAAAGCATGCCAAATCCATAAATCTTGTGAAGCAACAGTCTCTAATACCAACGAAGGCGCTCCATGATGACCGCTCGAATACTGGCATTTCCACGCCACGGGGCAATTTCTCCATTTCCAGTGTGTGCAGTCAATGCTCCCAAGCATACCCGGAAAACCATGTCTTTCTTCATGCGCCACATATAGTTGTTGCATATCATGCAACGAAGGTTTGCGCAAGTATTGGTCACCGAAGGTTTCGACAACACCTCTTGCCAATAAATACAAACTTTCTCGTGCGGTCCTCTCAGACATTCTCATATAATCGTCAACAGAATCGGGCGACTCCCCCATTGCCATAAGTTTAATTGCAGCAACACATTTTTGCAACCCTGTGAAACCTCGTTTGCCTCTAGCATCATATCTCATTTGGAAAAATTCATACCTAAATAAATATTAAACATGTAAAAATTGTATTTATTTTATCTAAAAGTGACATTTTGTAAATTATAAAAGTTGAATCAAACGATACCTTGCTTCCATAGCGTTGGCTATCCTTTCAAAGACATTTTTTCGCAAACGAAATCTTCTTTTGAAATCGCTTGGCTGGTAGACACAATTTTCCGCAAAGTAATCGTTAACTAGCCGCCGATGCCCTTCCTCACGATCTCTATTTAACGCCGCACGTCGCGTGAGTAGTGGAGTTGGATCTGGCTGTAGTAGGTTGTCTGTGTAATACCGGTACATCATACTCACGAACAAATCGTCTTCGTCGTTATCATCATTGTACGGATGGGCCGGATCAAATTCATCCATAGTTGGTTGATTTTTGTGTTTGTGTTTTGAGTGATATAGAAATAGAGATAGATATAGAGAAATATGTGTAGTAAAAAGAATAAGGAATATATATAAAATGAAAATGTAATTAGTAAAAAAAAATTATTAAAGTTACCGTTTTTAAACGGTTTGAATTTGCAAACGGTCGATTTTATACGCGTTAAGATACGTTATCACCATCGCGCGAGATAACATAACATCTAATAACGGGAGGTGGGCGGTGTTCCCCGTTATGGCACCGTTATGGCGCTGCCACATCGGATATCGTCATACGGGCGTTGCCCACACCCGCCCCTCTTATATCATCATTTATATTAATATTTTAGAATGTTCATTCCCTAATATCTTCATACGAAAAAAAAAGGAGCGGTCGAGTTCAAGTATGCTCAATCTTTTAGAATTTCCATTCTTTCATAATGATAAGTCCGGATTTGATTTGTGAAGTGTATCATGGCAAATGTAGTTTTTTTATTTATTTATTTTTTTTTCTAATATAAACTTTTTTTCTAATTAAAAATATATAATCTTTGTGCCAATAGTTCGAATTTTTTTCTTTCTTGTTTATAGGAGGAAAATAAAAATTTTAATTGAGTGATTTATTGGTTAAGGTGAAGAGGTAAAGATAAAGGCATGGAAAAACCATAAAAAATAAATTATTTTTTTTAAGAACACTTATAGATACTTAAAGAATAATAGTATATAGTATAAATTTTGTGCGTATTCTTTAAGAACGATTTCATATTATTAGTTAATATTATTAAATTTACATATTCTTTAAGAATGATTACATACTCCTAAAGAATACATGTTCATATATATTTCATTACGTCGTATTCTAAAAAATCTAATTTTATTTGAATGTATTAAATAAAATAAAAAATTTGATTTGATTTTTATTAATTAATTTGACTTAATTAATTGTCTAATATATAAGTAATTTTCATTTCTCTCTCTTCATAAAATTTAATATTTACCTTTATAATTAATTAAGTGTAATTATAGAGTAAATGTTAGTCCATGTTAATAACAAGTATCCTAGTATCATATCCTTTTATTTTTTTTTTAATATAAAGGCTAGAACTTGGTTGGTCATATATTCACACAATACTTGTGATTCATATTTGATCTTAACCCATATATATATATATATATATATATATATATATATATATATATATATATATATATATATATATACATCTTTTGTATTAAATTTTATTATGTTCTATGCTAGAATGTTATTTAATCCTTGAATAAACTGATTATTCAAAAACAAATACCAATAATCAGTCATTGTTGTGGGGGCAACTATGAATTAAGACTAATATGAATCGGATTGGTGGATTTCAAGCAGTGAAATAGAAAAGTGTTGCATCCAAATTCATATGTACTTGTTAAAGAACTACTATTGGATATGACCCACCTCAATAATTGCTTCATGGATCGTTATCATAAGTGAATCTTGAACACTTGTAGATATCTTTATAGCTATCGACCTGAGATACATATTATGGACTCAAGTCTAGGAATTGTTGTGCTTTGACATGGTTAAATGTTGTTCATAACCGTGAAGTTATAAGAACCATCATTTGGTATATCTTGAACTAAATGTGTATGTGTTGAGAGTTAAGCGTCTAAGGCACCTCACTTGAAGTTGGACGCCAAATAAGCATGATCACGTTCCGTGCCTCATGTCCAACATGATGTATGTAACAAAGAGAATATCGATACGCTTACCTTATACTTCAATTGCTACTATTAAGCTCGTGGAATTGGATGTTTATTGATGGCACCCTTTCATGTGTTGTTAGGGGCAGTATCCTATTGGTAAACGCCAACTATTTTCTATATCAATCCATAACGAATCTTGTGCAATTGGGAGATTGTTGGATCTATATGCTCAATAATCATTATTGAAGGAGGTTGCTAATAACATATGATCCTATAGGGTCATACAATAATCAATTTGATACTTATTGACTATTTATTAAGTACTTGATTATTAGTAAATAAATTCAACTCTTGTATTTAATTAGAGAATCATTATTGTTTTATGAAAATAATAATAAAAGAAAGAAAAACCTAGTCATTATATCATATAGTATGATCAATAAGTTATGTACAAATGTTTTCGACACATTGATTACATTATGACTTAAATAATTAGTTGGCTTATTTGGTTGGAAAAACTAGCCTAACTTTTGTACCTTTCTTTTTGAAATTGCCAATATTTCCCATAAAAGATCTTTCATTCAATAATGTCAATATATATACAACATATGAGAAAATTGGAAAAGGGCCAAACATAAATGGGCCGAATATATACAACAGATACATACACACAATGATAATATAACGCTAACAGCCCCCCGCAGTTTGAACGAGGTGAGATTCTCGAACATTCAAACTGGACCGAAAATCTAAAAATAACGGTGAAGGAAGACTCTTCGTAAAAATAGCTGCATATTGAGACGAAGATGGGACATGAAGGACATGAACATGACCTGTTGCAACTTTGTCTCGAACAAAGTGAAAATTAATTTCTATATGCTTTGTACGTTGATGATGAATCAGGTTGAAAGACATATAGACTACACTAACATTATCACAGTAAACAAGAGTAGCCTTGGAAGGCATATAATGAAGCTCAATAAGAAGATTACGAATCCAATAGGTTTCTGCCACAACATTTGCAACACCCCTGTATTCGGCTTCAACACTGGACCTAGAAATCGTATTCTGGCGTTTAGATGACCATGAGAGAAGATTATGTCCTAACAAGACACAATAACCAGAGGTAGATCGACAAATGACAGGGCACCCGGCCCAGTCAACATCAGAATAAGCAGTGAGAGTGTGACTGGGAGACGTATATAAGTGAAGGTCGTAAGAAGTGGTACCTTGAACATATCGCAAGATGCGCTTGAGAGCAGAGAAATGAGGCTCCTGAGGGTCATGCATATATAAACATATCTGTTGAACGGCATAAGTAATGTCAGGGCGAGTGAATGTAAGATACTGTAACACACCAGCCAAACTGCGATATAAGGTGAGATCAGCAACAGGAGGACCAGTGCCATCAAGCTAAGCAGATAAGTTATATGGAGTAGATGTTGGCTTGCCGTTTGTTATGGAAGCCCAATCAAGAATTTCTGTAGCATATTTGTGTTGAGACAAAAACATCTCGTCATCCGATCGGGTAGCTGAGATACCCAGAAAATAGTAGAGATCCCTAAGGCCAGTCATAGATAACTTACCACTTAATAAAGAAATAATGTGATTCAGCAACTGAGAAGAAGAACCTGTCAGAACAATATCATCCACATAGAGTAACAAATATGCCATATGAGCACCCTGTCTGTAGATAAATAAAGATGAATCATTACGATTGTGTATAAAACCAATGAGAGATAGAAACATTGCAAAGCGCTGAAACCACGCACGAGGTGATTGCTTGAGACCATACAAAGAGCGTTGTAGTAAGAAAACATAATCAGGGTGAGATGGATCCCAAAAACTCGGTGGCTAGTGCATATACACTTTTCCTGCAAATATCCATGAAGAAAAGCATTCTTCACATCAAGTTGTCGAATGGGCCACCTATGGGTGACAGCAATGCTAAGAACGGTACGGATAGAAGCAGGCTTCACAACATGACTAAAAGTCTCATCAAAATCAATATCGGGTCACTGGTTGCGACCACTAGCAACAAGACGCGCCTTGTAGCGAGATAAAGATCCATCTGTATTAAGTTTCTTTTTGAACAGCCAAATAAAATTAACAATGTTAGCAGCAGGTGGTCTTGGGACAAGAACCCAAATTTTGTTAGAGATAAGCGTTGTATATTCGTCTGTCATTACATTAAGCCAGTTGCGATCCTGAAAAGCCTGGGAATATTTTTTGGGAACAGGAGAGGTGGTGTCAATGTGTAAATTTAATTTACGAATGGGTTTAAATATGCCTTGTTTTGCACGGGTAAGCATTGGATGTTGAGAAGGAGGAATACTTTGAGAAATGATTGGCGATGTTGGAGAAGGAAGAGTCTTAGATGGCTCGTTAGAGCTGGTAATAGAAGGAAAAGTTGATTGATTTGGGTTGGACTCAAGAGGATGCTGGAATGGGCCTACATGAGTTTGCAGAGATAAGCCCGATGAGGACTGATGAGGTGGACTTTGGGGCATATGGTTTAAATTTGATGACATAGCGATGGTCACAGGAGGATTAGGGGTAGTAGGCACCGGTGTTGAAAGAAAAGGGTGTATGGAGTCATAAGCATCAAGAAAGGAGTATGAAGGTGATTTATTTGGTGTCATAAATCCAAATGGGAAAACGGTTTCATCAAAAACCACATGTTTAGAAATGATGATTTTATTTGTGTAACACCTATTCCATGTATTATTTAATTTATCTAATTTTTAGGGTTTTATGCATGGACTTAGTGAGTTGGGGAACTCCAACTCGTCGAGTAGAGACTATTATAAGGACGCGGGATTTAGATCCTACTCGACGAGTCGGGAGGCCCCAACTCGACGAGTAGGCGCTGTAGAGAGAAACCCTGATTTTCAGGGGTTTGTACCCTATTTAAAGGACTTGTGGCTCATTTGTAGCCTCCTTCATCGTCCTTTTCATCCCAGAAAGAAAGCCTAGCCGCATTTTTGAGCTTCCTTGAGTGTGTGAATTTTGGAGAGTGAAACTTGTGCTTTTGAGAAGGAAACTTAAAGGTTGAGAAGATTGGAGAGATGATAAGGCTTGGGATCTGACATCTACTTGTTGTTAGCATCCATTTAGAGGTAAAAAGTTGCTACCTTGATCTATACGTATTTAGATATCATTTCATGGAAGAATATGGTCACTTTTGGTAACGACATAAATTTGCTCACTTTGTCCAGCTTAGGCACTTTCCGTGCACTAAAACCTTGTAGGAAGCTTAGTTTTGATGTTATAGCCTTGGAAGGTCTTGCATGCACGTAAAGATTGCAACTTTACGTGGTATCTGAATTAGGGGAGGTTGGATATGGAGTTTGGGATCTTAGATCCCACTGAAAAGGGCTGAACATAAAAGGGACTGAAGGAACTAGGTGAGTCCCTTAGTCAACTAGACGAGTCAGGGTAAGGTCTGCCAATTTTCGCTTTCTGAATGAGGGCAGTGAAGGATTAGGGTTTTGGTCTAAATGGACTTTAGGTTTCTTGGACATTTGATGAACTCGACGAGTCACTAAGGTGACTCATCGAGTTAACTAGGGATTCAGTGGAATGGACTCGGGAGGAACTCGACGAGTTACATAGGTAACTCGGCGAGCTGAATAGTTATTCAGTTAACTCGACGAGTTGAGGTCAACATGCACTGTTGACCTTGAACGTTGACCTTGACTTTGACCAGGGTTGACTTTGAGGATAATTATGGTATTTCGGGATTATGACAAGTTAATCACATGATGATTATAGGCAGTTGAGTTGGAGCAGTGCGGGGGATATATCTGATTGTAGCTTGTCAGTTCAGCATTCGAGAGGTGAGCTCATGGCAGTCAGATGAAAGACGATGTGGGGGAGCCCATGGCTTGTTGGTTAAAAACCATGGGGGGAGCCCATGACACTTTGGTATAAGACCATGTGGGGGAGCCCATGGCACCATTATATGTTTGTATGCATGGTTTATGTGATATATGTAGCTTTTATAACTAATATGATATGTGTTATGTGGATTGTGTGTGGGGTATGCTCTGGGGAACTCACTAAGCATTAGCTTACAATTTGTAGATTTGTTTCAGGTACATCCGAGCCCAAGGGCAAGGGCAAGGCTTGATGGCGCGATGTACACTCTCTCTCAGGCGTTTTATGGGACACTCTGATGTTTTGGAATAAAATTCTTATTGTTACAAAATTGAAAACAATTGTATTTGGGATTTCATGGTTTGTGGAAAGTATTTTGATTAATTAAAAATGAAAATTTTCTTTTGAAAAATTGGGTTGTTATAATTTGTGTCAAGATTGAGAAAACGATATCCTTTGTGATTTGTTGGATAGCCAAGAAAGATACATGGAGTTGATCTTGGAGATAGTTTATGAGAAGCATCAATATGAGGAAAACAAAGACAACTAAACATACGTAAATGATTGTAGGGGGGGTGTTTATTATAAAGTTTATAGAATGGAGTGTCATTATTAATGGCGGTGGATGGAAGAATTGTAACAACGTAAATTTTCAAAACAATTTTTCATTTTTAAAACATAATGTCATTCATAAGATATCATAAGAATCCATTGTATCACATGTCATCATAATAAAACAAATCCCAAGATCTCTAATACATAAATCCCATAAGTGTGTACAGATCATGCCGGCGCCTTCCCGTGATCCTCACTAGTACCTGAAACACATCACACAAACACTGTAAGCATAAATGCTTAGTGAGTTCCCCAAAATACCACATACGCACATACGCCACTCAAGGCTATAGCTCTACAAGACCTTCCGGTCCATGTGTCTCAGGGGACTTCCGTCCCACAATCCTGGTTGACCTTCCGGTCTATATCATAATGACCTTCCGGTCCATAACATACTACTCATAACATAACATAGCACATACATGTCAAACAACAACATACATCACATACTCCTCATAGCACATAAGACCTTCCGATCACACATATTACCACTCTAGGTAAAGTATAGTGAGAAGACTCACCTCGTACGATGTAGGATAACCTCTCGTGCTCGATAACCCGACCTAGCTTTCTCCTATCAACATAATGACATCTCTAATCAATACTTTCTCTTGTCCTCATTTCTAAGGAGTGGGTAGAAGACCATTTTATCCCTCCCAGATCTTTCTCTAGAACTAGCTTGACCAGAACCCTAAGGTCAACTGAAGTCAACTCAAGTCAATGGTCAAACTTTGACCAAACTCGTCGAGTACACTTGTGTGACTCGGCGAGTCCGGTGTCTCCCGAATCCTCATAGATCCTCACTCGACTCGTCGAGTTAACCTTTCACTCGACGGGTTACCACCGGTCATGAATCGCGGGGCAACCCGACTCGACTCGTCGAGTCCCCTTATGGACTCGGCGAGTTCCTTCCATGGCAACACTCAAATGACCTTCTGAGGTTAGATCTGTTTCTCTAACCTATAGATCTGACCTTACCATACTCAATAATCACGTAAAGGTCCGACCTTTACACTCATGCAACGTTCAATATGCTTCTTTTGGTGAAATAGCCTCTAAAATGGCAACCTAGGCTCATATCTCTAAGGAAGTAGCATAAAGCAGGGAGGTTGGGGCTCTCTGGACCTCTCAAGGTCCAGATCCAGAGTTTAACACTCAAAGGGACATCATAAGCATCATATCCAAGCCAATAAAGGATAGAGAAAACCCTAGATTCAAGGGTTCTTCACCAAAACAGAAAAGGGTTCGATTTAATACCTCAAAGATGGAGTTTCCTTGCTTGAAATCACAGAATAGCAACCCCCTTGACCTTCTTTTGCTGGAATCTCCTTCTTCTTTGCAAAAACCACACCAACAAGGATTATAATAGCCTTTCTCCTCACATCACACACTCAAGCTCACTAGGGTTTCTCTCTCTGGACTGGTAGCCGCAAATGAGGGCCATAAGGTTCCTTAAATAGGGCACAAGCCCGAGGATTTAGGGTTTCCACCCACAGCGCCTACTCGACGAGTCTACTCATGGACTCGTCGAGTAGTTCATTAAACTTACGTGGCCACCCCGCTTCTACTCGACGAGTTATAGCACCAACTCGTCGAGTAGGTCAATGATTCACAAAAATAAATAATTAAAATAATATACCTGGAAATCCGGGTGTTACAAGAATATTAAGAAGCTGAGCACCCATATGGAGTGCTTCAGTCCAATAAGTGGGAGGAAACCGAGCATTGAATAAAAGAGTGCGAATCACATTATTTAAAGTACGAAGCATGCATTCATATTTTCCATTTTTTTTAGAGGTGCAAGGACACGAAAAAACGGAATAGAATATCGTTTTGAGAGAAAAAATGATGGAATTTTTGGTTGTCATATTCACCTCCGTTATCACATTGAAAGGATTTGATATCAATTTTAAATTGATTATTGACAAAATTTCTGAGATACACAAACTTGTCAAAAACATCCGATTTAGCACTAATAGGGTAGACCCAAACATAATGAGAGAAATTATATAAAAATGACATAATATTTAATTCCACTCAAACTTTCAATAGGAGATGTCTAAACATCATAATGAACTAACTCAAACGAAAAATGTGAAACAGAAATAGATGAACTAAAAGGCAATTTAACATGTTTGCCAATTTGACATGCACGACACTATGTAGGGTCTTTATTAGACGAACAGAAAATAAAACATTTGTGAACTAAATGCTTGAAAGTGTGATGACCGGGATGACCAAGACATTCATGCCAAATGGATGGAGCAACAGAGATAAAGGCTTGGGTTGTTGAAGACGTGATCGGATAAAGGTCACCAGTGCTATCACATCTGATGATAATTTGTTTGGTGCGAAAATCGTTCACAGAAAACCCAAAATAGTCAAATTCAATGGAACAATCATTTTCACGAACGAAATGACGAACATAAATAAGATTTTTAATTATAGACGGAGTAATTAAAACATTCAGAAGGGTCAACGTACGATAAGGGTTTGGAAGTGGAAGAGTAGTATCAATCGGCTTGACCCGGATCATTTAACGTCATAGTGTTGAACATCTGTGGAAGCGCGGTGGGTTCCAGATTTTGTTTTTGAGGTTGGTACGATTGTTGATGAAAAATAGGTTGTTGGGGTGGCGTAAAAAATTGATGTTGCTGTTGGACAGTGGTCTGATGGGCCATCTGAGGTCTCGGCCCAGATCCATGTTGTTGATTCGTAACTGGGCTTGGCAGCAAGCCTTGTTGATTGAATCCATGATGGAGCTGAGGAGAATAGGCCCACACTCATGCTCCTTGACGTTGATTGTGTTGACTGTCGCTGCAGGAGTTTCCGCCACCACTTCCATTATGCAATAGACCACCGAAGCGTCCTCTACCCCGACCACCACGACGTCCACTGCGTCCCCCATGGTAGCCACCTCTATTACCGCCGTTGATGTGGTGGTTATTATTCCACTGAGATGAATTGGTATTTTGATTTTGAACAGTGAGGGCATGAGACGAGGATGAATTGTTGGCATGTATGAGAGAAGAGTCACGAAGATCATCTTGGATCATTTGTTGCTCCTCACACAGAAGAATGGATCTCGCATCCCAAAAAGATGGAGGCGAGTCTCGATGTCGAATATTCATAGCAATGTACCATAATTTCTGTGACAGACCAGTAATAATGTAAGCCACGAGGTTAGTTTCAGGAACCATAGCTTCCATGTGTTCTAATCAATCAGCAATGGATTTTATTTTGTTGCGATAGTCTGTGATAGACGAGTTTCCAAGGGAGATGTTTTTGAGATCTCGATCAAGCTGGATAATCTTGGATACTTTGTTGTCATGAAAAACCTTTTCAAGACTTTCCCAGATTTTGAATGCAGTTACCTGTTTCTTGAAAATCATATTAAGAAGGGAGACGGAGAGGATGCTATGCAACCATGATTTTACAATGGAATCCATAAGAAGCCAAGTTTCTTTTGCAGCCACAGATTCTTGAGTTGCTTTATCTTTTTCTTGTTCTTTGTTAGTCGTAGCTTGAATAGGAGGTTTGAGGTGATCATCAACTCCATATCCATTACAATGGATTTTGAATAGTTCATGCCAGATATCGTAGTTCATTTGATCCAAGTCTAGAACAAAAGGAATTGCATGCTTTACGTTAATCGTAGAGGAGGGCTTGTCAAAATTTGAGCGACATGATGATAAGCAGGAGAAGATGTTGAGAAAGAAGATAGAATGAATGAATGAATGATCAGGGAGTCGACGAGAGAAGAGCCGTCGGCTAGGGTTAAGGGCAATCATATTATATTTTGCTCTGATACCATGAAATTGCCAATATTTTCCATAAAATATCTTTCATTCAATAATATATATATATATATATATATATATATATATATATATATATATATATATATATATATATATATATATATATATATAACGTATAAGAAAACTGGAAAATGGCCAAACATAAATGGGCCGACTATATATAACAGATACATACACATAATAATAATATAACGCTAACACTCTCTTGATGTCGGACCTTTTGAAGAGTATGTGTCAACCTCCCTCCCTTGTCCCTCATGCTTACTTTACTTTATATTACTTTAGAATATAATAAGGGATTGACTTCACTTGCATGGGGATATATATATATATATATATATATATATATATATATATATATATATATATATATATATATATAAGAGTGTTGTACATGAGAAAATCATCTCTTTTTGCCTTGTGAAGGACCATGACTCTAGCCCTCTCTCTATCTCACTCTTGTTCTCTTTTGAAGTTAGTCATTTGTGCTTTGGTGCTATTTTGTGTTTCTCCTTTAGTGCTTATTTTTGTTAAGCTCTTAAAAGCTTAAGAAACTTAATATACAAGAAGGGAACTAGCATTCTAAAGTACTTTACTTTTGATGATGGATACATGTAGAGAAGATCAACCTTCTTCTCTTTTTTCATCTACTTCAACGCCCTAATACCAAGTGAGTTCAAATGCTTCCAAATTTGTTATTCTAAATCCTCATATGATTGTTATAATATCACTGTAGCCTATGTAAAAGGATTCTCCATGGTTTTGTTTTAAAATGGTCTAAAACAAAGTAGTTATTTATTAATGTTTACTTTGTCGTTTTTAAGAAAAACTGTCTATTTTATATATCAAAACCCATACAAAATCAACTCAACATGTGTCATGGTAATTATAATTACATTAAAATATGTAATAACACTAAAATCATCTAAAACGCATGGTGCATGAAGTGATGTTTGATAATAAAAAAAGTTTGTGATACAGTTAAAGAATTTTTTAAATACTTAGACGTTGCCTAAAGAAAAGAACATATCGTTAATGAAAGTGAAATATGCCTTGGATATTCTCTTATCGGTGAGGTAGACTTCTGGTTATACTTTCCATTTTCTTTGAGTGTTCTTCAGGTAGAATTTAATGTTCAACTCTAATAATGAACGTGCAGTTTTTTCCAGGTGTGTAGTTAGGGTACTTATCAGCAGCAAAAGCGTTGAAACCTAAGTGGTATTTTCCAGTTTAATATAATCTTTTGTTGTATATATGAATATGTTTTGAAAACCTTAAGTGGTATTTTCCAGATGTAACGAACTCCAAAAGCATGTCAGATAAAGAAAGAGCATAATCAGAGTCGGAAGACAACAATAACGCTGAAACTAATGAAAAATTAAAAAAGTTAGACACGAAACATAATTCTCTGTCAAAAGCCAGAAGAATATCCGTTGTGAAGAAGAAAGCAAACTAGATAGAGCTCCTTTACAACCTCCCAAATATATATACACACACACGTACGGCAATGCATGATAAATTAATTAAGATGACTGCCCTAATCCTTCAATTTGGTATGTAGTAATAATGATTAAAATAATAACCTCAATAGTACATGCCTGTGATTATTTTTTATGTAATTAATTAACGCAAAAACAATAAAATATTGGTTTATTCTGATGACAACGACAACCAGTATCATCATTAATTCCTTCAGAATTTGTTCTTGTGCTGTGGGCTTGAATAGGTCCATCTATTCTTCAATGGCGAGCATGTTCTATGGAGTTATTTATTTATTTTATTATTTTAAAATAAAATTTTGAATACGTACGCCAAATATCATGAAAATTATATTTTTACTTAATATGGCCAATGGCCTACAAATGTTTAATCTTTAATTTGTTAACAATATATTTAGGGTTAAATTCATCACATACATGTGGGATCTAGAAAGAAAATAAACGGTGGTCCGGACTTTTTTTCAGCAAAAATAATCGTATGAGAGAGGGTGATTTCAGCATATGAGGGTGCCAAGAGAGCCTATTTAAGAAAAATGGATACTTTTGTGAGTATTTCATAGTAAAATATAGGGTGAGACCCACTTTCAAGTAGTCATGCACCCTCTTGTTCTACACTGGATCGGTCCAGAATGCATTCTTTTTATTCCTTTTCCTGGAAAAAATGAATAAAGAACACATAACTCAACAGTGCCTAATCAATTTAATAGTTTGGTGTTTGCATTTTGATGATTTATCAGATTTTTCCTTGCTGTTACTAAACCAGATAATCACGAGCATCATGGATACATTTAATGCAATTCATACTAAAGCAGATGATCATGAGCATCATGGATACATTTAATGAAGTTCTTTCTCTAATATATGCTTGCAGGAACATATGAACATTATGAGAATACTCACTTGCTTTCGTCTAGCGTTAGATCTCAAGGTCAACCAACATAAGAGCCAGCTAATGGGCATTGGTGTTCCTACAAGCGAACTCTCTTCCATGGCTAGGTGGTTGAAGTGTCTCGAAGGTGAGCTTCGTTCTCCTATTGATAAGTCAACAAAAAAACTTTCAATGGGGAAAGCGAGAACCCTTTGGCGTACTTTTATCTTTCACAAAAAATCACCCAGAAAGCATGGAACATAACGATGAACTCCAAATAACTTGGTGGTTTCCAAATTGGAAGCTTAAGAGCTTTCAACATTTTTATTCATACACAATATTGGTGGTAATTTAGGGATAATACAAACACGATTTGGAAAAACGTCATTAGGTTCATTGACGGTGACTATGGGGATTGGGATTGTTGACATCATTATGTAATAGGACAACCTCGTGGGGAAGAATTAGCAATGTCAATATCGAACTGAAGCAACTTCACATCGATTTAAGCGATTTCTTCTAAAAGAAAACATTGACAAGTGTGTAACCACTACTAGAAACTGGTGCAATAGCTACAACACAATCCGTAGCTATTCCGTAGCTATAAGCAGATAGCTACGGAATTGCTACGGAAAAATGTCTGTAGCGTAATGGCCCGTGGCTAAATTATAGCTACGGATTAGCTACGGAATCACTACGGAATAGCTACGGAATTTTCCGTAGCTACCATAGCTACGGAATAGCTACAGAAATAAATAGCTACGGATTTTCTACAGAATAACTACGGAAGTGGATAGCTACGGAATAGCTACGAAACTAAATAGCTACGGAATAGCTACGGAAATGAATAGCTACGGAACTAAATAGCTACGGAATACCTACGGAATACATACAGATCTATTTAGTGACAGAAATCCATACCTATTTCGTCGCTAATTTCGTTTTATTTAAAAATAAAAACTTAATAATTTAATAATTTCTAATTTTTTGTCAAATATCATATTCAATTCACATTTGTCCTAAATACCATATAAAATACACCAAAAACCGTCCCTAATATCAAGTTTGACACATTCCATTCCATTGTCCAAAATACCATACAAAAGTAAGCACTAACAAAACAAACAAACAATACCAAGTGTTTACAAATTCAATTGTTCCAAATACCATAGAAACTAAGCACTAACAAGACAAACTAACAATATCAATTACAAATTTAATTGTTCCAAAATACTTATCAATTGTCCTTGGGTGGATTTATCGGGGACCACGGGGTTGATTTCCAGACATATTCATCATCCTCATAACCATTTCCATTTATTGTTGTTGTCCCATGGTAGAAACTTGCACACGCAACCTATCAACCTAAAAAATGGTAACACAATTCAATACTTAACCAATAATAGTAATACAATGTACTTAACTTTAAATCCATAATTACAATGTACTTTTGTTTAATATCAATTTAATCTATAAAAACAACATACAACTTAACTTTAAATCCATAATTTTAAAACCTTAATAGCAATGAGATTATGCTAACCTTATAGCCTAGTGAACAAAATCGAAGTACATCCAATAGGCTTCTTCCACAAATTTCACAAATGT
This sequence comes from Lactuca virosa, assembly GCF_052849685.1. NCBI lineage: Eukaryota > Viridiplantae > Streptophyta > Magnoliopsida > Asterales > Asteraceae > Lactuca > Lactuca virosa. The sequence continues at coordinate 261,049,045 of NC_136434.1, forward strand.
GTGAAACTGCTTTTCGTGATTTAGGTTTTGGCTGTTTGTTTAGAAATAGAACTCTTGCACTGTTTATAACATATGTTCGATCTCTTAAACCCTCAAAACAGCCAAGCCTCGTTTTATTGTACCAATTAATTGATTAGCCCATGCTCAAACATAATAACATTATCAAAATAAACCAAAACGAAAACCAATAATCAATAATCATATTATCAAAATAAATCAAAATGAAAACCAAAATGAAATCTTACTTGCATCACATGAGCATTTCCACCACCACCACCACCACCGCCACCGCCGCCGCCGCCGCCGCCGCCGCCACCACCAATAAATTTTAACATTAAAAGTGTACATCAGTTTAGGGCTAGAAAATAACTTACTTCGTCTCGGGGATGCCTTCTAGTCAAAATTCATATGATGTTTACATTTAAAATATGTTAGAACCATAAGAAACTACAGATAATTTCCTATACAAATTAGATAGATCGAATAAACAATATTTTTATATAATAAACAACCCAAATTCGAGAAAAGTAAAAGAAAAGCATACATACAAAAAAATCAAAATAACAAAAATCCAGTGACTCGGTTAAAGATAAGAGTCGAGAAACACATCATATACCTGAAACCACTATGAAGAAGCATAAAGTCCATTTCCACTGTATTTCCTACAATAAATACATTAATCGGAGTAAATAGATGCAGAAAATATATATTTTCTTGATACATGGGTCAATGCACAATGAAAAATGATGGAAAATCAAACCTGTGAGATAAAAAAACGTGAGAACATATAGATGAACAATCAAACCTATTAAATCAGAAATATATATATGAAAATCACCAAAAAAAATGGGAAATGAAAGGAATGGAAAAAGAACCAGATCTAGATAATCTTCTGTATTTTGAACTCCAAGGATTCGAGATGGCTCCAGATCTGCATCGTATTTAAAGAGTATTTGAAAGAAAAATACATACCTTTTTTGCATAAATGAAGTCGTTAGTGAGGGAAGCGGGAGAGAGGGTGGTGAGTAGATATTGCAGAAGCATCAATTAGAAACCTTGTAAAAGAAAACATCCTTCGTAAGATTTATGATATATCGATCAGAGAGGGTTCTCACCTTGGGACCAGTGGCTATCCGAGAAAGTTCTTCGTCCTCATATATGCTAGGGTTTGATTTAAGTGACATAAAGGCAATCTAAATGAAATCTTCATTCTGATATGTTCGATTAAATCCCCCTATATCGCCACCAATATGAACCAGCAGTCGCTGATAAATTAGATATCTTAGAGGGTTCCGCTGGTAGAGGAATAGATGGTGGTGGTAGTGGTTTTGAGCAGAGAAACAGAGGGAGAGAGACTGAGAGAGAACCATCCACGATAGCAACGATTCTCTGTTTGTTGGAATTGTTTGTGGTGGTGGCAACGTTTCTCTATAAAACATAAGAGAAAATTGACTCAAATCCCCTATTTTAAGCATCGTATCACGGAACAGATTGGGAATAAGTATTCATTTTGACTAATTCACTTTGATGAACATGATTTAGGTCGAGATATCTAAGGGATAAAAGTTAGACTATGTACTATAGACATGTATGTTGTGCTTTATCATTTGTACAATTAAAAATTTAGCGTTTGACTATTTGACTTTTATTGACCAAACTAAGATCCATGATTTGGTAATGCATAAAATGATTGTAAACAATGCAATAAGACTTGTACGACTTAAAATTCAGCATTTGACTAAAAATGCTTTATAAGGTATAATAGATTAACTATATTTTCACCAACTTATAGCTATTAATATCGTTCATAAAGTCGTGTGTACATACGGGATCCATTACTCGTTTAATGGTTTACCATTATAATGCTTATGAATACATTTACATACAAATACTCACAAACACGTATACATACACATATACACATACACATATACCACAATTCATTCATGTATATAAATATACTTATACAAACATAAACTCATGACAAATTGGTGAAAAGTATATGCATTACAATGTTAAACCGTGAAATGAGTACTTGATCCCGAATGTGCACACGACTTTATGAATGATAGTAATAGCTATAAGTTGGTGAAAATATATATAATCATGTATAATATAGGTGTGAAAAATACAAAGCGAAAAAAACGACGTTTGGTGCCCAAAAAATTGAAAATAAGAAAAATCCATAGCTAATCTGTAGCTAATTAGCTAGGGAATATGCTTTCCGTTAGAATTTCGTAGCTAATCCGTAGTTAATTAGCTACGGATTAGCTACAGATTTTATTTATTTTCGGTTTTTCGGACACCAAACGTCGTTTTTTTTTTCGCTTCGTTTTTTCCACACCTCTATTATACATGATTATCTATATTTTCACCAACTAATAGTTATTAATATCGTTAATAAAGTCGTGTGCATATACGGGATCCATTACTCGTTTAATGGTTTAACACTATAATGCTTATGAATACATTAAATACAAATACTCACAAACACGTATACATACACATATACATGTATACATATACCACAACTCATTCATGTATATAAATATACTTATACAAATATAAACCCATCACAAGTTGGTGAAAAGTATAGACATTACAATGTGAAACCGTAAAACTAGTACTTGATCATGAATGTGCACACGACTTTATGAATGATATTAATAACTATAAGTTTGTGAAAATATAGATAATCATGTATAATATAGTTGTGAAAAAAACTAAGCGAAAAAAACGACGTTTGGTGCCCGAAAAATAGCAAATAAAGAAAAATATGTAGCAAATCCGTAGCTCATTTGCTATGGATTAGCTACAGGATTCTAACGGAAATCATATTCTGTAGCTAATCCATAGGTAATTACCTACGGATTAGCTACAGAATATGCTTTTTATTAGAATTCTGTAGCTAATTAGCTACGTATTAGCTACATATTTTTCTTATTTTTGATTTTTCGAGCACCAAACGTTGTTTTTTTCGCTTCGTTTTTTTCACACCTCTATTATACATGATTATCTATATTTTCACAAACTTATAGCTATTAATATCATTCATAAATTCGTGTGCACATACGGAATACATTACTCGTTTAATGGTTTAACATTATAATGCTTTTGAATACATTTACATACAAATACTCACAAACACGTATACATACATATATATACGTACATATATACCACAACTCATTCATGTATATAAATATACTTATACAAATATAAACCCATCACAAGTTGGTGAAAAGTATAGGCATTACAATGTGAAACCGTAAAACTAGTACTTGATCATGAATGTGCACACGACTTTATGAAAGATATTAATAGCTATAAGTTAGTGAAAATATAGATAATCATGTATAATATAGGTGTGAAAAAAACGGAGAGAAAAAAACGAAGTTTGAGGCCCGAAAAATCAAAAATAAGAAAAATCCGTAGCTAATCCGTAGCTAATTAGCTACGGATGTTTTTTTTTTATTTTCGATTTTTCGGGTACCAAACGTCGTTTTTTTTTTTCGCTTCGTTTTTTTCACACTTCTATTGTACACGATTATCTATATTTTCACCAGTTTATAATTATTAATATTGTTCATAAAGTTGTGTGCACATTCGGGATCAAGTACTCATTTAATGGTTTAAAACTATAATGCTTATGATCTACATTCACATATAAATACTCACAAACACGTATACATACACATATACACATACATATATACCACAACTCATTCATATATATATATATATATATATATATATATATATATATATATATATATATATATATATATATATATATATATATATATATAGACAAACATAAACCCTTCACAAGTTGGTGAAAAATATAGTCATTACATACACATTCAATTACACACACATACACATATGTACTTACATACACATTCAAATACACACACATGCAGGCACATACACATACACATTCAAATACACACATACATATACATATACATACACACATACACACAAACATATATTTACATACGCACCCACATTCACGTACATACACATACATACACATACATATACATACATACATACATACATAAATACACATACAAATATACTTATTTCCCTTTATTGTAATCATTTTTCATTATTTATAAATTAAACATAGATTATTTCACCTTATTGATGTGTTAAACGTATTTTTTTTCGTTTAATCGTTTGTTTGTGTGTTAAACACATTTCTTACAATTATTATGATGTTTATAAATATTATTATTAATAGTATTATTAGTATAATATTTAATTATTCGTGTCTTAAATATGTAAGAAAAATGATCCAAAAAAAATTAAGAGTCGAATAATGAAAAATAATAATAATAATAATGGAAATTATAAATCTGTTGCTATTTCGTAGCTATTATGTAGCTATTTTCTTCCGTCGCTAGCCCGTAGCTATTCTGTAGTTAATTAGCTACAGAATAGCTACAGATTTGTGTCCGTAATTATTTCGTAGCCATTCTGTAGCTAATTAGCTACGTAATAGCTACATATTGGCATCTGTAGCTATTCCGTTACTAAATTAGAGTGTCCCATTCTGTAGCTGATCCGTAGCCATTCCGTAGCTAATTAGCTACGGAAATTTTCCGTAGCTATTTTCTATTAGTGAACTCATACCTAAGATATTGGTATTGGAGTCTCAATGACGGAGATCGCTTAACGTCCCTTCCCAAAAGGAAGCAAAGCAACAATCAGTTATTGGAATGAAAAAACTTGCCTACTATTTGGACTAATTTGGTTCCTAGAAAAATAGACGTCTTTATTTGGCGGGCGGGACTTGGGAGAGTTTCAGGAGGTGTGAATATTCCACATATATCAATGTCCGTTGTGCAATGCTTTTGAGGAGAGCGGGGAATATATTTTCAAGGAAATCTCCACTACACAAGATTTAAGATTAAGGGGACACCTACTCACCTTGTGGATACTCTTAGACTAGTACAAAATTGGTTTTTGGTGATGGTGTCTGAAAAAGCGTTGATGACAATTTTCATATTTTCCGGCACTAAAACTCATAAACTAATTTCTAGGATTTTTTTCATCATAGCTTACTCAAAATGCGTCATTACATATTTGAATCAACAAATTAGCAACCGTTTTACATAAGAATATTGACAAGTATTACTACTATACGGTTGAAAGCGGTAACCAAATTTCATCATTTATAATAATTTTTTATTTGATAGGTACATTTGTCGTGTGACTTTTATTAAGTGAGCCGTAAAGACATATAAGATGACTAAGTTAAATTTTAATGGAGTAATTCTTATATTGAAGTTTGTTACATGATAAAAAAACCAATGACAAAGTAAACAATAGTAATAATATTACATTTTTTTAAAGAAGTTGTAAAATATCTGTGTTACTATAAATAATATGTGGTAACGGGTTATTAAGTGAGCCGTAAAGACATATAATATGACTAAGTTAAATTTTAATGGAGTAATTCTTATATTGAAATTTGTTACATGATAAAAAAACCCATGACAAAGTAAACAATAGTAATAATATTATAATTTTTTAAAGAAGTTGTAAAATATCCGTGTTACTATAAAAAATATGTGGTAACGGTTTAGTATGTTATGCATGAGTATTTTATGGTGATTTGTAACGCCCGGTTCCTGGTATGTATTTAAATAAGAATTATTCATATTTGCTAAGGAACTCGACGAGTTGGAGGCCCCAAACTCGTCGAGTAGGAATTGGATATGTTGGACGCGGGACTTGAAGTCTACTCAACGAGTCGAGGAGCCTCGACTCGACGAGTAGGTCTACCAGATTGAAACCCTAATTTTCAGTGTTTGCACCCTATTTAAACACCTTAACACCCCCATTGTGGCCTCCCTTAGTCCAGTGAACCCTAATCCGAAACCCTAACCCATTTTGAGTGTTCTTGAGCCATTTTCATGTGTTCTTGGTGGTTTTGAAGCTTGAGAAGGAAGAAGAAGCTTGGGAGTTCAAGAGGAAGCAAGTAGATCCAGAGGTTGTGTTCCATTTCCAGCTCATTTGAGGTATAAAGTTTATACCTTGACCATTCATCTATTAGATCTCTTCATGGAGTAGTTTAGGGCTTTAAGGAGCCAATTTTGGAACCAATCATGGATGCAAGCATGTTTTGGGGTTTTGACTTTAGATCCAGGGTCCTTGAGGGACTCCATGGCATAAAGGTGCCAACTTTATGGCCATGGGAGTCCCATGCATCCTATGAACCACTTTTTAGGGATTTTGAGCTAAATAGCCCATGCATGAGCGTAAAGTTTGTAACTTTACGTGTTATATCGACCCTAGGAGGCCAGATCTATGTTTTGGATGCGTTAAGCCCTACTGAAATCGATTGTATAGTTTTGCATCATGGGGGACTCCACGAGTCTTTCTTAGGACTCGGCGATTCGGGTCATGGTTCCCCCGAACCTTCTCTGTTATTTAGCAACTTGTTGGGTCTAGAAGATGACTCAGCCAGTTAGACGTGTTTTGGACTTAAAGGTCAAGAACTCGACGAGTCCAAGGATGAACTCGCCTAGTCAGTGAGCAGATGTACCGACTGTATGAAGGAGAACTCGACGAGTTCAAATGGAAAGTCCCGATTCTGTCATAAGGAAAAACTCGACGAGTTAGAGGGTTAATCGACGAGTCAGATCGCGAATTTGAGATTCTATGAATTATGAAACTCGACGAGTTGATGGACCAACTCGGCGAGTTGAGTCAACCAAGATGTTGACTTTCACCAGAACATTGACATTGACTTTGACTTGGCCGTTATCCAAGATTGACCCTTAAAGGGGTTTTGAATATGAAAGGTTAACTAAGGGAGACTGTTATGTGTAGGAGTTTGAGGAGGGTTGATCCCAGCACCGAGGATAGTTCATTTGTTGCACAGCATTGAGGTGAGTTACCTTCCAGTTGAAAGTGGGTCTAAGGCCACAATGTCGACCCACTAGTAGGAGTTGTATGATTAGATGATCGTCTTTGTGATAATTGTCTGGTATGCCACTATCTGTTACACTTTATGTGCTAGGATGCTATGATATAGGTGTTAGTAGTAGTAGGGGTGAAATAGTCCCCGGTTACAGGTTGAAAGATATCGAATGGGTAGACAGTACCCATGCATGCCTAGCAGTAGGTTCATGATTACGTTATAATGTGGTAGTGGTAGGGGGTGTAATAGTCCCCGATTACTGGTTGAAAGATACCGAAGGGGAGGTCAGCTCCCAGTTACCGGTTGAAAGATACCGAAGGGGAGGTCTGCTCCCGATTACCGGTTGAAAGATACTGAAGGGAAGTCCAGCTTCCAGTTATGCCAGTCAGATACCGGTTGAAAGATACCAAGGGATAGGCATTATGTGTTTATGGTATGTGGTATGATGGGGGAAATCACTAAGATTTGTGCTTACGATGTTCAGTTTTGGTTTCAGGTACTTCCTCTTCGAAGGGAAAGGAGCCGGCACGGTGGCAGCGCATCACACACATGATTTTCCGCATATGAGATTTCTGGGATTTGTACTCTGACAGTGTTTTATCATGATATGATTTGACCAATGATACTATGGTTTTGATTTGATTTGATGATATGGTTGTTTTCAGAAAAATGGTTTTATAATTATTATATTTAAAAAATGAAAATTTTTGGTCGTGATTTTTGGGATGGTACAAGTTGGTATCAGTACCTTGGTTTGAGGGATTCAGACACACCTTCGGGGGTGTCTGGACTCAAATCGAAGGTTTGAAAGATTTTTTTTTTCAAGAAAATAGTTTTGCAAAAATTTAAAATAATGAGTTTTGAGAAAGAACAAGGCGTGTGATGCGTGCAACCATCCGAGCTCAAGTAAGTTTTCCCCAAGATACCCATACATGTTATGTTATGATATGATATGATTATGAGAACTGCATGCTAGATTAGGGCTAAGGATCTAGGAAGATGCCTTATGTGCCTGCTATATGTGCTTATTGAGTTATATGCTAGAACTGATTAGTCATTAATATGGTGCCCTGAATAGGATATGCTTGACATGGTTACTCAATGCTCGAATACTGCTTGCTTTGTGCTTTTAGGAGTTCTATTTATCTTTAACTAACTAGTAAACGAATACGTTAAGTTACATGTTGCGAGGACTAAATAATTTCAGAAGGTTAGGTCTAACCCTATTTCGCAGCTCTTGTTTGAGTCCAACTGTTGCAGGGTAGGACCTCTCATTCGAAGAATTATCTTGTCTTAGTGATATGTAATGGTATTCGCAAGCTAGTTAGGTAAAGGGAACATGGATTCCTTATGCAACTGATGGCGGAGAGTAGGTCGGAGAGTTACCCTAGGGTAAGCCTGGGATGAGATTAGTGGAGCAAGAAGTAGTAGTAGAAGGGACTTGGTGAAGTCAAGGCAATCCTTGATGAAAGTACGGATAGATGTGGAAGGTAGTAAGAGCCCGTACTAGTGAAAGCAGAGGATCCGTACTCGAGTCAAGGAGGGCTGAGATGGAACCAGGAAACTTGTAGTATGTGAGACCTCTCGAGGTTATGTATGACCCTGACAATTATATGTTTTGTTTCAGAATGGTGGTGACATGACATGGAGCGGGAGGTTCAGGGTCAGGATTAGGTTCAGGATCAGATTCGGGATCGGGTACCGAGCCAGTCGATGAGGGACTACGTGAGTTCATTGCTTCCGAGATCACGAGAGGCATCCTTTAGTCGACCGCGGTGATTTTCGGGTCGATCAAGGAAGGGATTATCGAGGTGATGGAGGATTGCCTCAGGGCGTTTCGGAGTGACATGACGTCCACTCAGTCAAGGACACACACACTCTCCTTCAAGGACTTCAGGGGATGTGGTGCGCCAGACTTCCACGGGGTGAAGGACCCCATTATTGCCAGGAGGTGGATTGCAGACATGGAGTCTGCTTATTCGACGAGCTTCTGCCCTGAGGGGTCGAAGGTACGGTATGTTGCGGGTTGTTTTAGAGACGGAGCTCAAGATTGGTGGGAGGCGGTCAGTGATTCCTTGGGAGCCCCAGCGGTTGAGGCTATGACCTGGTCTGACTTTGTGACCAGGTTTAGGGCTGAGTTTGCGTCGGCTGTGGAGCTTCAGCAGCTGGCCAGGGAGTTTATGGATATGAGGTAGACGACTGAGTCGGTGGCGGAGATTACCGCCAAGTTCAGGGAGAGAGCCTTATTGGTGCCTCAGTATGGAGGGGATGAGGAGATGCAGAAGACCCGCTACCACGACATGTCGACAGCTGACATTCGGAAACATGTCAGCTACTCGGCATGCCCGACATTGGATGACATGATTACGAGGGCGAGGGAGAGGGAGATTGGCATTGAGCACATCCGGAAGAGGAAGGCGGAGACTGAGTAGGCTACTGGGGTTTCAGGGAAGAAACACAAGGGATTCAACTCTACGTCGAAGGGCCAGTAGGGCCAGAGCCGCTGTGGGAAATGTGGTAGGTCACATGAGGGAGTTGTCGGACTGGGGGATCAGGCTGCTACAAGTGCGGCAAGACTGGCACTTTGGCAGGGATTGTACTGCCCCTACTCCCAATTTTCAGACATCAGACCTGATTTGCTTTCATTGCAATCAGAAGGGCCATAAAAAGGCCAACTGCCCGAGGCAGCAGCGACGCCTGTGGCCGTGCCAGCTCCAGCGACCCTGCGGATCACAGATGGCCGACAGGGCAAGATAGATGCTCCAGTAGTGACGAGCCGAGCCTTCCAGGTGACCGCCGAGGAGGCGCGTGCCGCACCAGATGTGTTGACGGGTATGTTTATTCTCCTTAACTCTTATTTCATGTCGTTTATGATATTTATGTACTGTGTTTATGTGTTATATTTAGGATCGTTCCATGTGAACGGCATCCCAATTCAGGTGTTATTCGACTCGGGGGCTACCCGATCGTTTGTCTCTCTTGCCCTTAGCAAGAGGTTTTATGAGTCTTCAGGCATGTTAGACTATCCTTTAGAGGATGAGATTACTGACGACTGATCGATCCGAGCGTTAGAGGTTTTCAGAGACAGTGTGTTGAGGTTGTATGATGAGAGTTACCTCGTAGATTTGGTTCCCATTCCGTTACGTGGGAACAAGGTTATCATAGGCAAGGACTGGTTGAGCCCTAATGGGGCGGTGATCGAATGTGCACAGCAGCTGCTGCGTATCAGGACCACAAGTGGGGGAGAGCTGGTGATTCAGGGCGAGAGGCCACAACAAGGACCAGCTCTGTGCTCATCAGCGAGGGCTAGGCGCTATCTTCAGAAGGGTTGCGCAGGGTACGTCGCCTACGTTATGGATACCCGGGAAGCGGGTATGGCGACCGTGAGGGATGTGCCAGTAGTGCGAGAGTACTCGGACGTATTTCCAGAGGAGCTATCTGGGATACCTCCGGAGAGGCAGGTGGAGTTCCGGATCGACCTAGTCCCCGGTACGGCTCCGATAGCCAACGCACCATATCGGTTGGCTCCTCATGAGATGCAGGAGTTGTCTACACCGCTGTAGGAGCTGTTAGCCAAGGGATTTATCAGGCCGAGCAGTTCGCCTTGGGGAGCCCCAATCTTTTTTGTGAAGAAGAAGGACGGGTCGTGTCACACCACGAAACCGATGGCGGAAACGTTCCGGGGCGGAGGACGTCATGTGTAGTATCACAACAGTTGTATCATAGTAAGTGAAGTAAAACACAACCATTACATTAAAATAAAAATATTTACATTGTTCAAAAACATGGTTTATACATACCAGTATATAACAAAAGTAAAAGACGTGACTCCAAAATGCTCCGTCTTTTACAAAAGTTGGCAAGAGTACCTGTCTATTATTGCCTTGAGAATACAAGCAGTTTTAAAATATCAGCATAAAGCTGGTGAGTTCATAAGTGTTTAGTTCTGGTGAAAGAAATATTTCTTTGATCCTTTGAAAAGTGTTTCCCAAGAAAATCCTATATTTTCTTATGATTTGATAGTTGGTTATCTGATCTAGAATGAGGTGTACAAGTATCTACCATACTTGTATCGTTAGATGTAGTTTCCTTGAAAAACCCTGTTTACTCTCAGTGAGATGTATCAGTCTTATTACATAAATAAAACTAATAAATAAGTAGTGAACTAGCTCCTAAGGGTATTAATAATGCCCTCTAGTAATCAAATCGGTTATTACTTTGAGGTTAGTTCACTTGTTTCATTATTACAAAAGTAAATTTTCGCTACCTAAGTTGTGAGTGTCATAACCGTACTTAGACTGGATAAGGCACGTAACGGGGCCAGTATCTTTTTATGACTTTGTCATCCCTGAACCTAACAGTCCTGCTGTACCTGGCAGCGAAGGTGCGGGATAGTCAGTCCCATATAGATCTATACACAATAGTCACGCTCTCCCTCCAAAAGATTCTGGTTACAAGGGTTACTCCTACACTCTCGTATCCAATGGAGTGTTACGAAGGACGTGTCTCAAAACTTAGCCTAAAAAATTTACAAGTAATAATACTGAAAATCATGTTTAGGTTTTGTATAAATCCTTTATAAAATACCACATTTTATGACAAGATTTACAATTTCCTTGCTTTAGTTTTGAAAACTGTTTCTACGAGTTGATTTCTTAATTTTTTGGTAAAACGGTTTTCTGTGTTGAAAAGCATACTGAACATATAATTATTTTAAACAAAATAATATACTTGAGCACAAGTTTCCTTGTACTTTTGCTTGTATTCTCCCCCCCTGAAAACATGAAAACTCGGAAAAGCGTAGGGGTATGAACTCACTGTTTTGACGTGGGATTCGAGTGTAAGTTGCTAGGAATTGCTGAGTGTCAAATAAAGCCTCGGACACAAATGGATCCTATTTAGCATGTAAAAGTACATATATACATTAGGTGAGGGCATAACACTATTTTTTATGGAAGGAAACCACCTTAGGGACTAGGAAACACTTAAAACTAAGTGTTAGAATCACATTTGTTTGAAGAGGGGAGTTTGCGGCCGTAATCAGGAGTTTACGGTCCAGGTGTTTACGGTCCCTGGGTTTACGGTCCAGGTGTTTACCGTCCCTGGGTTTTATAGTCCAGGTGTTTACGGCCGTAAACACTTGGCGAAAATTGTGATTTTCGATGTTTCAATGTCCTTTCTAGCCTTCTGGAAGTGTTCTAAGCCTCGTTTCTAAGCTTAGGAGGGTGTTGTGGCAACTTTGCACCCTATAAATAGAGTTTACGGTCAAGGGAGATTGCCTTTGACCGTAAACACTCTTTTGGTCACGATTTCTAGATGTTCAGCAAGAGATTCTTGTATCCAACAAGCTAAGGGTAGAGTACTTACGTAATGGAAGCTTGAAAGGGTGGTTAGAGTCCAAAAACACTAGTGTGTGTTCTTGGTGTTCTTGGTGAGAAAGAAAATCTAGAAAAAGATGAGATTTATGAGCTAGGAACATGGATTTACCACTAGAAATGGATTTGAAATAACATTTAAGGTGGAAAAACACTTACTCCTTGAAGATTTAGAGCAATTTCGAAGTTTGTAGAGAGAGAAAGAGAGAGAGTAGAGAGAGAAAGCTTCTGGAGTGTGAAATGTGAGAAATGAAGGCCACTCATCCCTTATATAGGGGTGAGTTTATAGCCAAGGGGTAGGGTGGAGGGTTTACGGCCGTAAATAGGGTTTACGGTCGTAAACACTCTTTACGGCCGTAAGCTATGTTTGCGGCCGTGAACCCCTCTCGAAGGGTCGTTTGGCCCGGATGCTATGCGTTGACTTGGAAAAACTCATTTTTGGACCCAAACTTGGATTGTACTAAGCTTAGAATATTCCGTTAGACCAAAATAGTGTTAACATGAACGAAAATAAATAAAAACCCAAATTTTATAAACGGGAACTGGGTAAGGAATAACGGAAAAAGTTTCGGGTTGTCACATCATCCCCCCGTTAGAGGGAATTTCGTCCCGAAATTAGAACATAGAATACAAATCATGGATTAGAAAAAGAAATGCAGATACTTCTGTTTCATCTGTTCTTCGCGCTCCCACGTGAATTCAGGTCCCCGCTTGGCATTCCAGCGAACCTTCACTATCGGGATGCGACTTTGTTTCGTTCGTTTGATCTCTCTATCCATGATTTCGATTGGTTCTTCCACAAAGTTCAGGTTCTCGTCGATCTCAATCTCGTCGAGAGGAATCGTAAAGGTTTCGTCGGACACGCATTTCTTAAGATTCGAAACGTGGAAGACAGGATGAATGTTGCTAAGTTCTTGCGGTAAACGAAGTTTGTAGGCTACGGGACCGATTCTAGCGTGGATCTCGAAGGGTCCTATGTATATTGGATTTAGATTTCCACGCTTACCAAAGCGTATCATGCCTTTCCAGGGTGAGACTTTTAGCAGGACACGGTCTCCAACCTGGAACTCCAAGGGTTTTCGTCGTTTATCAGCGTAGCTCTTTTGTCTATCTCGTGAGGCCTTAAGTCGTTCTCGGATTTGTACGATCTTTTCTGTGGTTTCGTGAATGATTTCTGGACCAGTGAGAGTGCTGTCAGGGACTTGCCCCTTGACTAGCTGTGTGCCGCCCACCTCAGCCCAGCACAAAGGGGATCTACACTTGCGGCCATAGAGGGCTTCGAAAGGCGCTTCCTTAATGCTGGTGTGGTAACTGTTGTTGTAGGAAAACTCGACCAAGGGCAAATGGGTGTCCCACGACTCACAGAAGTCAATGACACATGCTCTCAACATGTCTTCTAAGGTCTGGATGGTTCTCTCACTCTGCCCATCTGTCTGAGGATGGTAAGCTGTGCTCATATCCAGCTTAGTTCCAAGAGCCTTCTGTAATGACTGCCGGAACCTCAAAGTGAACCTGCTATCTCGATCGGAGATAATGGACACACGCACACCATGCAGTCGAACTATCTCTCGGATGTAGATTCCCGTGAGTCTCTCCATTTTGAAGTTTTCCTTGATTGGAAGGAAGTGGGCGGATTTAGTTAGCCGGTCGACAATTACTCAAATGGCGTCGTGCCCACTCGGAGACTTGGGTAGTTTGGTGATAAAATCCATAGTAATTCTCTCCCACTTCCACTCAGGTATCTCCAGCTGGTGGAGTAGACCTGAGGGCCTCTGATATTCGACCTTCACCTTGGCGCAAGTCAGGCACTTGCCTACGAAGGTAGCGATCTCTGCTTTCATGTTTGGCCACCAATATAGTTTCTTGAGATCGAGATACATCTTGTCCGAACCTAGGTGAATGGAGTATCTAGTCTTGTGAGCTTCGTTCATCACAACCTCTCTGTAACCACCGAACTTTGGGGTCCAGATCCTGTCCATGAAATAATAGACTCCGTCTCCGTTGATCTCTAGGTTCTTTTCCATTCCTCTCAAGGCTTCACCCGGCATGTTCTCTGGTTTTAAGGCTTCCAACTGAGCCTCCTTGATTTGCGCGGATAAATGGGAATGGATAGTCATAGATAGTGCCTTCACTCTACGACCTGAGTACTCCTTCCTGCTGAGGGCATCTGCCACCACATTGGCCTTGCAGGGATGGTAGCGGATTTCGCACTCGTAATCGCTGAGTAGCTCAACCCATCGCCGTTGTCTCATGTTCAGCTCCTTCTGGTCGAAGATATGCTGCAGACTTTTATGGTCAGTGAAGATAGTGCACTTGGTTCCGTAGAGATTATGTCTCCATATCTTCAATGCGAAGATCACTGCTCCCAATTCCAGGTCGTGCGTTGTGTAGTTGACTTCGTTTGCTTTCAGTTGTCTTGAGGCATAAGCAATGACTTTTTCCCGTTGCATGAGCACACAACCTAAGCCCTGATTGGATGCATCATAGTAGACAACGAAGTCCTCCGTCCCTTCGGGCAGAGACAAGATAGGTGCGCTGCATAGGGCCCGCTTCAACGTTTGGAACGCAGTGTCTTGTTTCTCATTCCAACAAATGGGTACGCCTTTCTGAGTTAGAGTGGTTAAGGGTTTGGCAATTCTGGAGAAATTCTGGATAAATCTATGATAGTAGCCAACAAGACCCAAGAATTGACGGATTTCTATGGGTGTCTTCGGTGCTGACCAGTTCTCTATCACTTTGATTTTGGAGGGGTCCACGTGTATGCCTTCCTCGCTTACCACGTGACCTAAGAAGTTTACTTTTCGAATCCAGAATTCGCACTTGGAGAATTTCGCGTACAGTTTTTCCGTCCTTAGGGTTTCCAGCACCGATCTCAAGTGCTGTCGATGATCTTCTTCACTTCTGGAATAGACAAGTATATCATCGATGAACACGATTACAAACTTGTCCAGGAAAGAACGGCACACCCGATTCATCAGGTCCATGAATACCGCCGGTGCGTTGGTTAGACCGAAGGTCATCACTACAAATTCGTAGTGACCATACCGAGTCCGAAATGCTGTCTTAGGAACAATCCTTTCATGGACTCGCAGCTGATGGTACCCTGATCTTAGGTCTATTTTGGAAAAGTAGTTGGCTCTTTGAAGTTGATCGAAGAGGTCGTCGATTCGAGGAAGAGGGTAACGGTTTTTGACTGTGAGCTTATTCAGCTCTCGATAATCGATGCACATCCGAAAGGATCCATCCTTCTTTTTCACAAACAAGATCGGGGCTCCCCAGGGTGAGGAACTCGGTCTGATGAACCGTTTGCCGAGCAGCTCATTGAGCTGACTGGATAACTCCTGCATTTCTGCTGGCGCTAATCGGTATGGGGATTTAGCTACGGGGGTAGCTCCGGGGACTAAGTCGATGCGAAACTCGACTTAACGTTCGGGAGGGATTCCCGGGAGATCTTCAGGAAAAACATCGGGAAAGTTGCAGACTCTAGGGATGCTCTCGAGGTCTTTAACTTCCTGCTTCTCGTTAATGACGTGGGCTAGGAATGCATAACACTCCTTTCGCAGGAGTTTCTGGGCTTTGATGCACGAAATGATATGAAGGTTTGGACTGAGTTTATCGCCGTAGATTACAAGAGTTTCATCCGAGGAAAGATTGAGACGGATAGCTTTTTCGTAACAAAGAATATCAGCATGATTGGGGCTCAACCAATCCATGCCGATGATGACATCAAAGCTTTTTATGGAGACTGGCATAAGGTCGATAGGAAAAGAATGATCGTTCAAGGTAAGGGTACAGCCTACGTATATATCATTAGTGCTCTCTTTCTCACCGTTAGCCATCTCGACGGTAAATGTTTCAGTTAGTGGCTGAGGTTTATGTTTGAGAAGATGTTTGAATGCATGACTAACAAAACTTCTCTCCACACCAGAATCGAAAAGAATGCATGCATAAGAGTTGTCGAGGAGGAACGTACCCGAAACAACTGTGGGATCTGCAACTGCCTCTTCTTGACCCATCGTCGGTACTTTCCCTATACGACCTGCTGTTGCTGCCTTGGGGCAGTTTATCTTATAGTGCCCAACTTCTCCACAACCATAACATGCTTGACCGACGCCTGCTCCAGATGCCTGATTAGTTGGTTGGACTGGTATTTTGCAAACTCGAGCTGTGTGCCCCTTTCTGCCACAGCTAGTGCATGACATTTCTCGGCATGGGCCAGGATTATGATGATAGTTACACTTGTCGCACCGAGGAAGGGTACCAACATATTTACTGGTAGGTGCTTGAGTGGTAGGAGCAGCGACAGGAGTAGTAGCAGTGTGGACTGCCACCGTTTGCTGTTTCTTTGTGGGCTCTTGTGAAGACTGGCCCTTCCGCTGCTTCCAGAACTTTATTTTCTCACCACTCCCTTTTGTTGGTTCAGGAGCGATTGCCACTTTATCAAGATCAACTCCGTGATCTATGAGAGTTTGCGCCAGACACTTAGCGCTGTCAAAGGTGTTTGGCCTAGCGGCCAGGACATTTCCTTTGGTGGGTTGCGTCAGTCCCCATATGTATCTCTCTATTTTATTGCTTTCTGGGGTGACCATTCCCGGACAAAGAAGTGCTAGGTCTTCAAACCTAGAAGTGTAGGCAGCAATGTCGGATTCCTTCATCCTTAGGTTCCAGAGTTCGTGCTCTAGTTTCTGCATCTCGCCCCGTGGGCAGTACTCAGCTAGCATGAGTTCCTATAAACTTTCCCAACCCATAGCATTTGCCACTGGCAGGGTTAGGGATTTGACCCGACCATTCCACCAGGTAAATGACCTGTTGGCGAAAGTGCAAGCGGCGAATTTTACTTTGTTGGCTTCAGAACAGGAACAAATTTCGAAAATGGACTCGATTTTCTCGAACCATTGAGTCAGGGCAATGACACCTCCTTTGCCGTCGAAAGATGTGGGTTTCGCGTTCATGAAGTCCTTGTAAGGGCAATCCTTCTAGTGTCCCTGACCACCTTCTTGATTTTGGGGATGAGTACCGCTTCCTTGCCCACCAGATCCGCTAGAATTCATCTGTGACATCGCAGCAGCCACAACAGCAGGAACAGTTGCCTGGAACATAACGGGATCGAACTGAGGGGCGGTGGTGGTGGTGGAGTGTTATCATTTCTTCTGATGGGTCTTTTTTGGGGAGGCATCTTGTTCTAAAAACAACCAGGAAGAAGAGGATGGTAAGTCCTCAAGATATATGAAACAAAATATATCTCGTCCTGATAATAAAGTGTTCTACCAAGCGATAAGCAAAAAAAGGTTACTAATGCAAGTAAGTTATCGCTAAGAAACGAATAGGTAGCAACACTAGAAATGAATTTCTACAATGTATTCAGCTCTGGCTAAAATACTCCTACAGTATTTTAAGTTGCATGTTTTGTTCTTTTGATACCTTGTTGAATGGATACCGGGTAAGTTTTAGGCCTGTTGCGACACCAAAGTTACTCCCAAGCACATGTTGGTCATGTCTCGAATAAATATAGTTGATCAGGCTATATTGACCCTAGACATGATTACATAACTGCCCAGGTTTAACCGCAGTGTTCAACATCCAAAATACTTTTGTTTTGTTCTATTCATGATATTGTTTCTGGTATGTAGGTATACTTGTATACTTTTGTAAAAATACTTATATTTTAAAAGTACACTTTTAGTTCAGAGCACTTCGGCCCCTTAGTGTTTATAGTTGTATACCATGTAAGGTTCAATATACTTAGTTCACTATAAACAATAGCTCTGATACCAATCTGTCACACCCCGAAACCGATGGCGGAAACGTTCCGGGGAGGAGGACGTCATGTGTAGTATCACAACAGTTGTATCATAGTAAGTGAAGTAAAACACAACCATTACATTAAAATAAAAATATTTACATTGTTCAAAAACATGGTTTATACATAACAGTATATAACAAAAGTAAAATACATGACTCCAAAATGCTGCGTCTTTTCCAAAAGTTGGCAAGAGTACCTGTCTATTATTGCTCTGAGAATACAAGCAGTTTTAAAATATCAACATAAAGCTGGTGAGTTCATAAGCGTTTAGTTCTGGTGAAAGAAATATTTCTTTGATCCTTTGAAAAGTGTTTCCCAAGAAAATCCTATATTTTCTTATGATTTGATAGTTGGTTATCTGATCTAGAATGAGGTGTACAAGTACCTACCATACTTGTATCGTTAGATGTAGTTTCCTTGAAAAACCCTGTTTACTCTCAGTGAAATGTATCAGTCTTATTACATAAATAAAACTAATAAATAAGTAGTGAACTAGATCCTAAGGGTATTACTAATGCCCTCTAGTAATCAAATCGGTTATTACTTTGAGGTTAGTTAAGTTGTTTCATTATTACAAAAGTAAATTTTTGCTACCTAAGTTGTGAGTGTCATAATCGTACTTAGACTGGATAAGGCACGTAACGAGGCCAGTATCTTTTTATGACTTTGTCACCCCTGAACCTAACGGTCCCGCTGTAGCTGGCAGCGAAGGTGCGGGATAGTCAGTCCCATATAGATCTATACACAATAGTCACGCTCTCCCTCCAAGAGATTCTGGTTACAAGGGTTAGTCCTACACTCTCGTATCCAGTGTAGTGTTACCAAGGACGTGTCTCAAAACTTAGCCTAACAACTTTACAAGTAATAATACTGAAAATCCTGTTTAGGTTTTGTATAAATCCTTTATAAAATACCACATTTTATGACAAGATTTACAAGTTCCTTGCTTTAGTTTTGAAAACTGTTTCTACGAGTTCATCTTAATCGTTTGGTAAAACGGTTTTCTGTGTTGAAAAGCATACTGAACATATAATTATTTTAAACAAAATAATATACTTAAGCACAAGTTTCCTTGTACTTTTGCTTGTATTCCCCCCCCCCCCCCTGAAAACATGAAAACTCGGAAAAGCGTAGGGGTATGAACTCACTGTTTTGACGTGGGATTCGAGTGTAAGTTGCTAGGAATTGCTAAGTGTCAAATAAAGCCTCAGACACAAATGGATCATATTTAGCATGTAAAAGTACATATATACATTAGGTGAGGGCATAACACTATTTGTTATGGAAGGAAACCACATTAGGGACTAGGAAACACTTAAAACTAAGTGTTAGAATCACATTTGTTTGAAGAGGGGAGTTTGCGGCCGTAATCAGGAGTTTACGGTCCATGGGTTTATGGTCCAGGTGTTTACGGTCCTTGGGTTTACGGTCCAGGTGTTTACGGTCCCTGGGTTTATGGTCCAGGTGTTTACGGTCGTAAACACTTGGCGAAAAGTGCGATTTTCGATGTTCCAAGGTCCTTTCTAGCCTTCTGGAAGTGTTCCAAGCCTCGTTTCTAAGCTTAGGAGGGTGTTGTGGCAACTTTGCACCCCATAAATAGAGTTTACGGTCAAGGGAGATTGCCTTTGACCGTAAACACTCTTTTGGTCACGATTGCTAAATGTTCAACAAGAGATTCTTGTATCCAACAAGCTAAGGGTAGAGTACTTACGTAATGGAAGCCTGAAAGGGTGGTTAGAGTCCAAAAACACTAGTGTGTGTTCTTGGTGAGAGAGAAAATCTTGAAAAAGATGAGATTTATGAGCTTGGAACATGGATTTACCACTAGAAATGGATTTGAAATAACATTTAAGGTGGAAAAACACTTACTCCTTGAAGATTTAGAGCAATTTCGAAGTTTGTATAGAGAGAAAGAGAGAGAGAGTAGAGAGAGAAAGCTTCTGGAGTGTGAAAAGTGAGAAATGAAGGCCACTCATCCCTTATATAGGGGTGAGTTTACGGCCAAGGGGTAGGGTAGAGGGTTTACGGCCGTAAATAGGGTTTACGGTCGTAAACACTCTTTATGGCCGTAAGCTATGTTTGCGGCCGTGAACCCCTCTCGAAGGGTCGTTTGGCCCGGATGCTATGCGTTGACTTGGAAAAACTCATTTTTGGACCCAAACTTGGATTGTACTAAGCTTAGAATATTCCGTTAGACCAAAATAGTGTTAACATGAACGAAAATAAATAAAAACCCAAATTTTATAAACGGAAACTGGGTAAGGAATAACGGGAAAAGTTTCGGGTTGTCACATCATCCCCCCGTTAGAGGGAATTTCGTCCCGAAATTAGAACATAGAATACAAATCATGGATTAGAAAAGAGATGCAGATACTTCTGTTTCATCTGGTCTTCGCGCTCCCAAGTGAATTCAGGTCCCCGCTTGGCATTCCAGCGAACCTTCACTATCGGGATGCGACTTTGTTTCGTTCGTTTGATCACTCTATCCATGATTTCGATTGGTTCTTCCACAAAGTTCAGGTTCTCGTTGATCTCAATCTCGTCGAGAGGAATCGTAAAGGTTTCGTCGGACACACATTTCTTAAGATTCGAAACGTGGAAGACAGGATGAATGTTGCTAGTTCTTGCGGTAAACGAAGTTTGTAGGCTACGGGACCGATTCTAGCGAGGATCTCGAAGGGTCCTATGTATCTTGGATTTAGATTTCCACACTTACCAAAGCGTATCATGCCTTTCCAGGGTGAGACTTTTAGCAGGACACGGTCTCCAACCTAGAACTCCAAGGGTTTTCGTCGTTTATCAGCGTAGCTCTTTTGTCTATCTCGTGAGGCCTTAAGTCGTTCTCGTATTTGTACAATATTTTCTGTGGTTTCGCGAATGATTTGTCTATCTCGTGAGGCATGAGGGCGTGGAGGATTTTATAGTATACTGCGATGCGTCCATTTTGGGATTGGGTGCGGTATTGATGTAGAGAGGGCACGTCATCGCCTATGCCTCGAGGCAGCTGAAGCCTCACGAGGCGAACTATCCGACGCACGATCTGGAGTAGGGGGCTGTTGTTTTCGCCCTCATGATTTGGCGACATTACCTCTATGGGGTCCATTGTACCATTTACATTAATCACAAGAGTCTGAGGTACCTCATGGATCAGCCGAATCTGAACATGAGGCAACGTCGGTGGCTAGATGTGGTAAAGGATTACGATTGTGAGATCCTCTACCACCCAGGGAAGGCCAATGTTATGGCTGATGCTCTTAGCCGGAAGGCAGCCCTGATCAGAGATATTTGCTTGCGGATAACAGTGGTGACTCCGCTTCTGGAGCAGATCCGAGAGGCCCGGCAGGAAGCTATGATGGTGAAACATCGGAAGAGTTAGCGTATTGTGGGTCAGATTTCCTCCTTCAACTATGATAGTCGTGGGTTGTTGACACTACACCATAGAGTGTGGGTTCCATATCATGGAGGTGTGCGCCGGGTTTTTATGGAGGAGATGCACAAATCAAGATTTTCTATTCATCCCGGGGCGATAAAGATGTACCGAGATCTTCGTCCTGACTACTGGTGGACCTGTATGAAGTGGGATGTAGCCTGGTACGTTTTGAGAGATGTCTGACCTGCAGGAAGGTCAAGGCCGACCACCAGAGGCCTCACGACATGACACAACCGTTAGATATCCCTATGTGGAAGTGGGGAGATATGACTATGGATTTCATCATAAAGCTTCCCAGGACCGCACGAGGGGTGGATTCGATTTTGGTCATCGTGGATCGGTTGACCAAGAGTGCTCACTTCATACCGATCCAGGAGAGCATCTCGGCCGAGAGGTTGGCCGATATCTACATCAGAGAGGTAGTAGCTTGACACGGAGTGCCAGTTTTCGTGATCTCTGACCGTGACGTGCGATTCACTTCCAGATTTTGGAAGAAATTCCATGACGAGTTGGGTACTCGTCTACATTTTAGCACGACTTTCCACCCTTAGACGGATGGTCAGAGTGAGCGGACCATCCAGACCTTGGAGGACATGCTGCGAGCATGCGTATTAGACTTCGGTGGTAGCTGGGATACCCACCTTCCCTTGGCAGAGTTTTCCTACAGTAATAGCTACCACGCGAGTATCGACCGTCCACCCTTTGAGATGTTATACGAGAGGAAGTGCAAAACCCCGATATGCTAGGGTGAGGTTGGACAAAGGGTCATGGGGAGTACCGAGGTGGTACTCAAGACGACAGAGAGGATCCAACAGGTCTGGAGCAGGATTCAGACTGCTCAGAGTCAGCAGAAGACCTATGCCGAGAAGCGCCGATCAAACATGGAGTTTCAGGTGGGAGATAGGGTTCTTTTGAAGGTATCACTTTAGAAAGGTGTCATCCGGTTCAGTAAGCGGGGCAAGTTGGGACCCAGATACATTGGTCCTTTCAGGGTTGCAGCCTTGGTGGGCAAGGTGGCATATAGGCTGGATCTGCCAGCCGAGCTTCGTCAGATCCACAATACCTTTCATGTCTCGCAGCTGTGGAAGTGCCTGGTAAATGACTCTACGGTGGTGCCTCTAGAGGATATCCAGGTAGATGACAGCCTGAACTACATCGAGCGACCAGTAGCCATCCTTGACAGGAAGATGAAGGATCTGATGAACAAGAAGGTTGAGTTGGTCAAGGTGCAATGGCAGCACCGCAAGGGCTCAGAATAGACGTGGGAGCCGGGGGACGAGATGAGGGAGCACTACCCCGAGCTTTTTCCGGATACAATAGTAGACTTCGAGGACGGAGTCTAAAATAAGTGGAGAAGATTTGTAATGTCCGGTTGCTGGTACGTATTTAAATAAGAATTATTCATATTTGCTAATGGACTAGACGAGTTGGAGGCCCCAAACTCGTCGAGTAGGAATTGAATATGTTGGACGCGGGACTTGAAGTCTACTCGACGATTCGATGAGCCTCGCCTCGACGAGTAGGTCTGCCTGAGTGAAACCCTAATTTTCAGGATTTGTACCCTATTTAAACACCTTAACACCCCCATTGTGGCCTCCCTCATCGCCTCCCTTAGTCCAGAGAACCCTAATTCGAAACCCTAACCCATTTTGAGTGTTCTTGAGCCATTTTTATGTGTTCTTGGTAGTTTTGAAGCTTGAGAAGGAAGAAGAATCTTGGGAGTTCAAGAGGAAGCAAGTAGATCCAAAGGTTGTGTTCCATTTCCAGCTCATTTGAGGTATAAAGTTTATACCTTGACCATTCATCTATTAGATATCTTCTTGGAGTAGTTTAGGGCTTTAAGGAGCCATTTTTGGAACCAATCATGGATGCAAGCATGTTTTGGGGTTGTGACTTCAGATCCAGGGTCCTTGAGGGACTCCATGGCATAAAGGTGCCAACTTTATGGCCATGGGAGTCACATGCATCCTATGAACCACTTTTTAGGGCTTTTGAGCTAAATAGCTCATGCAAGAGCTTAAAGTTTGTAACTTTGCGTGTTATATCGACCCTAGGAGGCCAGATCTATGTTTTGAATGTGTTAAGCCCGACTGAAAACGACTGTATAGTTTTTCATCATGGGGGACTCGACGAGTCTTTCTTAGGACTCAGCGAGTCAGGTCGTGGTTCCCCCCAATCTTCTATGTTATTTAGCAACTTGTTGAGTCTAGAAGATGACTTAGCCAGTTAGACATGTTTTGGACTTAAAGGTCAAGAACTCGACGAGTCCAAGGATGAACTCGCCGAGTCAGTGAGCAAATGTCCCGACTGTACGAAGGAGAACTCGACGAGTCCAATGAAGGACTCGACGAGTTCAAATGGAAAGTCCCGATTCTGTCATAAGGAGAAACTCGGCGAGTTAGAGGGTAACTCGACGAGTCAGATCGCGAATTCGAGATTCTCTGAACTATGGAACTCAATGAGTTGATGGACCAACTCGGCTAGTTGAGTCAACCAAGATGTTCACTTTGACCAGAACATTGACTTTGACTTTGACTTGGTCGTTATCCAAGATTGACCCTTAAAGGGGTTGTGAATATGAAAGGGTAACCGAGGGAGACTGTTATGTGTAGGAGTTTGAGGAGGGTTAATCGTAGCACCGAGGAAAGTTCATTTGCTGCACGACATTGAGGTGAGTTACCTTCCAGTTGAAAGTGGGTCTAAGGCCACAATGCCGACCCACTAGTAGGAGTTGTTTGATTAGATGATTGTCTTTGTGATAATTGTCTGGTATGCCACTATCTGTTACGCTTTATGTGCTAGGATGCTATGATATATGTGTTTGTAGTAGTAGGGGTGAAATAGTCCCCGGTTACAGGTTGAAAGATATCGAAGGGGTAGACAGTACCCATGCATGCCTAGCAGTAGGTTCATGATTATGTTATTATGTGGTAGTGGTAGGGGTGGAATAGTCCCCGATTACCGGTTGAAATATACCGAAGGGGAGGTCAGCTCCCGGTTACCGGTTGAAAGATACCGAAGGGGAGGTCAGCTCCCGATTACCGGTTGAAAGATACTGAAGGGAAGTCCAACTTCCAGTTATGCCAGTCAGATACCGGTTGAAAGATACCGAGGGATAGGAATTATGTGTTTATGGTATGTGGTATGATGGGGGAACTCACTTGTCTTTGTGCTTACGGTTTTCTGTTTTGGTTTCAGGTACTTCCTCTTCAAAGGGAAAGGAGTCGGCACGATAGCAGCGCATCAGACACACGATTTTCCGCATATGAGATTTCTGGGATTTGTACTCTGACAGTGTTTTATCATGATATGATTTGACCACTGATACTATGGTTTTGATATGATTTGATGCTATGGTTGTTTTTAGACAAATGGTTTTATAATTATTATATTTAAAAAATGAAAAATTTTCGTCGACAAAATTAATTCTTGTGAGTGTCACGTCACTTTCAACTTATACTCTCACATTGACATGTCGGTTAACCACACATGCTCCATCAATAGAATATAAAGAAAATTTTTGTTTTCATGGGTAACATACGATTCACGTTATGATTATAAAAAGCATGATCTTGTTTTAGTACTTTTAAGTTAATACTTTTAGCTTGAACATTTTCCTATCACACCCATTTGGTAACTCCACTCTTAAAATACAAAGGGACAGTGAGGGTGGTAAGCTATAAGGTTTTAAAACCGACCACATTAGGACTCGAAGAGACCTACTTAAACCTATGTTATAGCATTAGATTGGATGAGTCTAGTTCAGGTTTGACTAATAATGTTTTAATTAAATCGCATATGTTTATAAATGTGTTGTACATATACTAATCACACTATCATAGATAATAAATTTAAACCTTTTAAATTATAGCTTATCCATTAAATATTAAAATTTAATTATCTATTAAATAATATTTAAAATTTCTATTTGAATTAAATAATCAAATTTAAATCGTATTTAAATAACATTTAAATACAAAAACTTTATCCAAATTTTTAAAAAAACATCATATTTGCATTACTTGTTGAACAACTTAGGAAACTTGTCCACAAATCAAGAGATTTACTTATTTTTCTAAAAATTATGCCTTAGATATAAATTTTATTTAGTTCTTATATTTTTGAAATTTATAAAGCTTTTAAACAAACGAAAAATGAAAATACTAATGTGACAACCATGAAATTTTGATCAAGCAAGGTGCCCCTATAGATGGTATAAAACCACATCACAATCTTGTTATAATAAACATTTGAAAATTTAATGAGATAGATCAAAAATTTCGAGAAATTTCAATTTGCGTGAAGGATGATTTAAGCTTAGATTAACAAGTTCAAAATCTCAAGTTGTAGTGGAAACACTGAAGTTTGGGCCTAGAAGACTCGCAACCGAGAACCCCCTCCCTCAGACCAAAAACCCATGCGAGGCTGCAAGGCTGGACCGAAATCCCTCCTGATCTCGGTGGCATCTTAGATCGAGAACCCCTCCTCGGTAAGAGGATCTCGGTTGGGTGGGGAATCTGAAGTGTTGACCAAAGTGACTTGACACCTCACCTTTGCATCCTTTTAACCACCATACCTCCATGTTAAGCCCCCCCAAGTCCCCATGCAAGGCATGCATATAACCAACAAATAACAAGAAAAGCATCTTCCCCCTCCTATTTAACTCTCGGTCGAGAGTAGGTTCTTCCTACTCTTACCACCTTCTTCTTACTTCAACTTCTTCTTTCTCTCTAAAACAAGTTCGAATCCTCCCAAGAATCACCATCTCAAAGCTGGTCCTAAGGATTTTGGTAAGTATTTTCGAAATCCTCTAGTGATTTAACACATTTTCGTGTAAATTTCATCATTTTTACACACATTATCATGTGTGAAACCCTTATGAAAATCACACCTCCAAATAAGATTATCAACTTCACTCAAGATGAAATCTTCATCTTCTCACTTCAAACCATCCACAAAATCCACGCAAGGTGAGTTTCATACACCCATTTTTTGAGTTTTTCATGTTTTTAAGGGGGGGGGGGGGATAAAAGTAAAAAATTGTTTGTCTTATGGACATTTGCATGTTCCATTCTTTATGTTAAAATATGGGATATTGCTTGCATAAGATGTAGTTATCACTGTTTTTTACAATAATTCCGACATATTAGTTTTTGGTAGGCAAAGTTAACAAAAACATAACTCATTATATGATACAAATATCATCAGGGAAATATGAGTTGTAAAACTACAAGGTTTTGGTAACTTTTACTAAAAGATAGCTTTCCTAGCAAAAATGGTTATATTATTGCTATTTACTATTTTGGTGGGTTACAACCCAAAGATATTATGTTTTGGTTACATATAATGACACTAGACAAGATTACAACTTTGTATTTATATAAAAGATTATATAAATAGTCTAAACAAAACACACAAGACAAACTATAACTGGTATAGTTTGGGAGTCACAAAACCACTCTTTCATTTCAGAAGAACCACGTAACGGTATAATTATTTCATTTTACAAGAAAAAGAAGTCATAGTTTACGTAAATCTGTTGATGCTCTTGTGAGACATTCTCTTCACCGTACCTACCTAGCGTACACTTTAAGTCCTGCATTATAACCAGAATCTCTTGGAGGGAGAGCGAGATAGTTGTGTATAGATCTATACGTGATTGACAACCCCGCACCTAAGCTGTTCGCTACAGTTAGACCGGCAAGTCTAGGGTGACAAATGTCTACCAATTCCGACGCCTGAAGCACATCGTTCAGGCATATCAGTCATATTAAGCATGGTTATAATAACTCACATAGGGATTAACAAAATATTTGATTTACGTGGTAAATTTCACTTCATCAATTTTATAAAAAGATAAAACTACATACTATTCTTCAGTACAACATCACTTAAATTTCTGGTCTTAGGATTTTTTTAAGACTACAGTTCATATTTAAGAAAATATTGGATTTTCTGGAAACATACATAATCATTTTACAAGGAAAAGATACAAAGGAAATACATACATTTTTAGCCTTGGGTATAAGACTTACAGCTTGTTTCTAAAGAAAATATTGGATTTGCTAGAAGTATACGAAACCATTTTATGCGAAACAGTTACAAATCCTTTTCATACAAAATGCTTATGAACTCACCAACTTAGTTGTTGACATTTTTCAAACCACTTTTATTCTCAGGGAATCAGTAACAAGTAACTTCAAGTGACTACCTTTTGGAAAATGGTACGACGTCACAACGCGTCATTTACTTTTGTCACATATTTTTGATATTATGTAAACAACACTTTGAACACAATGTAATATCTCTACATTCACTATATTGGAGTGATGCTTGTTTCATTCATATTCAATTGTTATGATACTGTACAATGATGTCATCCGCCCCCGGACGTTTCCGTCGTTCCGGTTCAGGGGTGTGACAATTAAGAACACTAATTTTCGAAAATTAGAAAATATGATTTAACCAAATTACTTGGATTTAAGTAGTTCCATAACCATAACCTAATAGTTCTGATACTACTGAGGGTTTTTTTATCAATTTATACATACTAGTTGGACATCGAAAACTTCAAAATAACCCTATGTGTACATGCACCTTAATAGACCTATGTTTATTCTACTATAATAATCTACCTTGAAAAACAATAAATCTATTAACATCTTTACTATGTTGATCTTCTTGTTGATTCCTTTATTGGGATCTTGTCACATACATATTTGCTTGGATGAGAGGACCTATAGTAGGAATCCCTTTTTTACTTCACACCCAAGACACCAAGAGAGCAACGAGGAAACCCTAGGAGAGAAGGTATTTAAAAAATTCTAAACCATTGGAGATGGATTATAATTTTAAAAGAAAGTAAGGGAAGGGAGAGAGTTCACAATTTTGAGAGAGCCAATAGGAACCACTAGGTTTGATCCCTAGCATCTTATTTATAGGCTGCTACTTAATTCCTAAGCAATTCAGAAACCTAATGATAATACTTATCCCTTGTTTAAATCTTCCATATCAGTCCCTTCGAAATTATAGAACATTCTAATTAATTAACATTTAATTAATTAATATTCAATCCCTTTAATTAATCAAAACTATTTAATTAATTTTAAAATTATTTCTACTGAACTTATTAATTCATAATAAATTAATAAACATAATTCTCCTTATTCTTTATTCCTCAAATGGGTCATGAGGGTTCCCTAAAAGGGCCCTGTTATTATTAAAAATATTACCAATAGCTAATGACCTTGTACGCTCTTTCCAATAAAATGAATCCATGATTTATGTCATATCATGCACAAGAAAATATGTATGATAATTCTATGAGCATATCATAAGATACCAATAGGATACATGGGAAAATCATTGGATGAATATATAGGAGATTCTAGAAATGTTTACGAAAATCTAGAGAAAGTTCATAAGTTAATCAATATTGTAGTAGATCTTAATGTATAGTGTTACATAAGATGCTAACTTCAAAACAGATAGAGATAATTATAAATTATAATTTGTTTATGACTTCATTATAAATGAAGATAGATTTTGTTGGAAACAACACCAACGAAAACATATTGCACAATCAATAAGAATAAATTACTACTTTAGACACTACATTTTAACTTTATTGGATGAAAAAATTCTTTGAAAATCTAGGACGAGTCATCCCATTCAAAGATCATCTAGAAATCTTTTGTGAAAAGGAGTGTACTTACTTTAGCTAAGGACTCTAAGTCATATTAGAACACAATTCATGTTTTCAACATATGTAACTATATTTAGAATAAAGTTAACTAAGGAGATTATCGTATTCTCAGAATTCATACAAAGTAAATTTAGTCGGATCCATTCACGAACACCTTCCATAAGCTAAGCACGAAAGGTCACTCTTAATAGGATTTGAGTTAGATTTAGTATTTGGATATTGGTAAAAGAAGTTTATGCCCAAGAGTTATTATAAATAGTTATTGTTAGATAACAGATGATCCTAAAGGATCACACTAACAATAACTTGGTACAATTGATTATTTATTAGAAATTGATTTTAATAAATATTCAATAAATTCTTATAACTAATTGGAAATTATTTATTTCTTGGAAATAATAATATTCATTAGTAAGTAGCATATTAAATCATATGGTCTGATTTGTTAAGTTAAATACAACATTTCGGACTAGCAAGACTTTTGTCTTTTTGTTAAAAGTTAAAGTTTATAAAACATAAAAGGTTTATAGTTTTTATAAACTTTCATCACTCTTTGTCTCTTGCTATAACCATAGCTAGTCAAGATAGAGAAGGGATGACTTTTTGATTTATTTAATCAAAAGAAAGACATGCCTTAAGGAGCATGAGGAACACGTATGTGTAAGGCATGATGGGCTTAAAGCATCGATTTCAGTAAAGTTTTAACTTTAAGAACAACTTTCATCCATTCCTCTCTTACTGGTGTTAAAATCATATCGAGCTTTCCATCATCCATTCTCTCTAGTTTTTGCTTTATCACTTGATATAATACTTTCTTCTTTCTTTCTGTAAGTTCATAATTTGGTTATGAACTTATAGCTTAAGAGTTTTGGACAATCATCTACATCAAGTTGAATTATTGTTGGTGGATTTCGAGGGTGAATTTCTACTTTCATGTGGATTCAAAGGCTACAAAGTTTGTCATCTTCTTTCTTACTCTATGGTTGGTGTTTTTCTTTCAAAGTTTTGCAAGAAGATCCTTAGTGGGTTTAAACTAGTTTTATGTTATTCGAAATTTTAAGTCTTTCATTTGCTAAATATTGAGTTTTTGAAGCTAATTTTTTGTATAAAAACCCGATAATTCGTATCAGAGCTATGCTTAAAAGTTTGGTTAGATTTTATGATTTTTGGAAATCTTGGTTTTTGAAAAATATGGATAACTTGTTTAGTAACAATATTGAGTTCATACATATTTATAATTGTTATTTTATATGAAAAACGTTTTCATGCATATTTTGTCATTAAATTTGTCTTATAAAAAAAATTGTTTTGTATGTTAGATATATTTTAGAATGCATAAATAAGCCATGGACCTCATTTGTGTTGTTATTTTATGTGGACTTTTGAAATGGTTTGTAATATTTTTTTTGTTCATAAAGTATGCAATAATAAAAGTAGCTAGTTTTTCATCTTTATTATTTTATGTAATAGATTAGTTTTAGACTAGATTTATTTTATATAAAATGTAACAAGATGAAGAAGATGACCATTTTTGAAGAACAAGTGGAGACCCACGATTTTATAAAGGTTTTAAAAAAGTTTTGTAACTTTTATAAAATTTTATAAAAGTTGGTTCTTATTTCAAGTGGGAGATTGGAGTCAACATGAAGATTATTTGGTCCTTTGTCCCTTTAGGAAAGGACTTGGTACGTTTTTGTGTTGGCTCACAAAAGTGTCAACTAGATCATGGCTTGTTCATGTCTTAATGCATGCTTGTGTTGTTTATTTTTAGTAATTGTTTGTATGATTGATAAATTAGTTTTTCTCAAACTCAAACTGTATTTTGGAGAAAATAAACATCACATGGAGTTTGGTTTTAGAAACGTGAACAAAATAACAAGTTATAGTTTTAAATTAAAAAATGGTTTTATAAAAATGTTAATAATGACACATTTTGAAATACTAAATTATAAGTCTAAAAATGATGTTTTTTATAACTTATACAAGCTCCAAATATCTAAGTCATAAAATGAAGTTTTATTAAAGATATAAAGGTTCTAAAACGCTCAAAATCAAACTTAATACCGATTATTAAATTTAAAATCAAACCGTATCAAATTATATAAAAACTAGTTTTTATATAGAACCATTAAAATTAATATTCTTTTGAAAATTGGTATCATGGTTATTATAAAAATTGGTATCATGGTTAATTATATGCTTATAATAACCATGATACCATATATTTTTAGAACTAGAATTATAAAACATAAAAAAATCCCTTATAAATCTCAAATATGTGCGATCTATTTTGAAAAACACTCACACATCTCTTGTATGCACTATTGGGATAAAGGTCAATTAACCGCTTAGTGTTATCATTTGACGGTTGGGGTGTATTCGCGATTTCTATAACCAAGTTATACACCGATTACACAACTTTTTTCAAATTGGATCATTTGATCAGAAATCGTTTGTGATAAATGATACCTAAGTAACAAAGATCTGAGACATAGATGGGATCAAACATATCTATTAAATTTTGTTATTAGCAATCCCATAAAACTAGGAATTATATAGTAAAATATAATTAATAATCGATATCTACCTAGTTGGACTCAAATGAATGGGATAAATGATACTTAAACATTTATTTGTTTTGCACCTAAGATCCTACAGTTTGATAATTAATATTTTGAAACTAAAAGGGTATTATATATTATTGATTTAAATATTAAAAAAAATACTAAATGAATTTTGTTAAATTTTTGAAGAAGATAACAAAATCCAATCTCGTTATGATGCATCACTTTGATATTGCTAATCAACGTGAACAAATAATATTCGACGAATACAATTTCTATGACTAGCTTCACGTCTTGAAAGAGAATCTTGAAAAAAATCAAAAATTATACGCTATTAAAGAAGGTACCTATTCTTGTACAACCTTGTATTAATAATAAAACTGAACATAATGCTTGGTGGAAGCATTGTAATGATTCAGAAGATGTTTCAGAAGCTATATTGTATTTAGTTATTCCATACCTCTGGGCGGAACTGAAAGGTTTAGAACCATTTTACATGTTTCGTGAGGCAAAACTAGTATCTAACAGATACAGAGCTGCATGGTTAGAACCAGGTCAAACACGGGAAGAATGCAAGGCTGAAGATAGTCACCCTCTATGCTCTAAGAGGCCATTGGTTCAAATAAAGGACACCTTTAAACCTAAGACGTCTAAGAAGGCCCACATAGATGGATCGTGTTTCTTTTATGGAGAAACATGACAGTGGAAGGAGAATTGTCCCTCCTATCTGAGAAGAAAGTCTGGAGAGACTAGTACTTTATGTATCTACTAGATAGAACTTATACTTTTCATATAACACTCAAGTACTTGGTACTTAAATGTTAATCTAATATTTGTAAATGACATGCAAATATTTACAGAAAAGTAACCAGTTGAGCACAAGCAAGTTGGAATTGCAATCTCGAAGTTTAGTTCATTATTTATGCTTAGAACACAAAATACTTGTAATGTAAGACAATGTTTGTCTTAGAGCAAGGTATGTTTTAATTTAGCTTGTCTAAATATGTGTCTCAATTAATTTCTAAAATTATTGACTATTTACTAAAATCATTATTCATCACGACCACCTTCATATTCATAAATTATTAAAATTATGTTTATGAGACCAGACCTCTTAATACAAATTATATAGTAAATATAAAAGTTGTATAAATAACAAGTTCTATATGCAAGCACTTTTGACTTAAACTTGTTTGGAATCAAACTTATCCAAGGCATTGTTATCCTTATTATTTGATATATGTTAATCTCATTTATACATAAAATATTCCTAATGGTATTTTCACTAAACTGTAGAGAAAATAATTACTAAGGAACTATACGTTGTGATGTACAACACCCTTTCTAATGAATGTCTAAGATTTATCATAAGATACAAAATTAACCTTATTAACAACTATAATAGTCATAAATTATATTTTACATGTTAAAACATAATTGTGAAATCTTTGTTGAAGTTTTCAAATATAAAGTTGAGATACAAACTAGTTATACCATCTAAAGCCTTAGTGATAAAAAATGATGAACTAAATCTTCTTGATATGATTTACTTTCTAATTGGTAGAAATATCATCCTTTATTTATTTTGAGATGATTCTCTACTCACTATCAATTGTACTTTGAATACAACCAACAAGTAATAAGTAGATAAAACACTTTATAAGATTTTATATGGAAAGGCTCCATCCCTATCCTATTTAATGTTTTGTGGATTTGAAGTCTATGTTAGACTAAAACTTCAAAATCAAAATCTACTAATTACATATTTGTAGCATACTCTAAATGGTCGTTTATACTATTAAATACAAACCCACTAAGAATAAGTTTTCTTATTCCTCTAAAAGTTGAGTTAGCAGAAAACAAGCTTCTAATGACAAAGCAAGTGGGAGGCACATAGAACTTGAAGCAGCTAAAGAACCATAGCCTGATGTAGTAACTGTTTGGTTTTGTGTAATATAACACTCCTGTGGTGCACATACAACCCTAATGCTTTGGATCTAAGTTTTCTCTAGTTATACATGCAACAAAATTATCCAAAGCATGAAACCTATCTAGCATACAAATATGGTACATGAATCATAAAAACTAGCTAAAAGAATACCTCTTATTTGTAGCTTGTAGTTGTTGGCCTTTCAAGAGCTTAGCACCTCAAGTGTGATGCCTCAAACAAGTCACAAAAAACATGAGCAAATGGAGGACTTTGAGAGAGAGGCTAGAACCACAAAAATCAGCTAGGGTTCTCTTAGAAGTCATTGGGGTCGATTTTAGCCTTAGGGATATATATATATATATATATATATATATATATATATATATATATATATATATATATATATATATATATATATATATATATATATAGTGTAGAATTCCAAGAGTCATATGCAAACCCTAATTCTTATACTTAGGCTTATGATCCAATAATTCTTATGGACTAACTCTTCATGGACTTTCACATGGATCAATAGCCCAACCCATATGTATCACTGATTTACATAATCAGTCCCCGTTAATTTAATTAGTCTCTTTTGATCACTAAATTAATTCCAAATTAAAACTTGATTAATACTAATTAAATAATATGATTTCTCAATTAGTATATTATACTTATAATATATTAGTAAATCACAAATAACCTCTTACTCAAATATCCATCCTATTGTTCTGGTGAAGGCAATCCGAAATGGACCATGCTACTCTTGGGTCAAGTACATACCAATTATAGTTATGGGCTTAGACACCTAATCCAACGGTCTCCCACTTGGATAATTCTAATAACTATAATTGCAGGTACAACTTCAAAACCCGACTAGCAATCGTAGCTCTCAAAAGCCGTTGTTGAACTCTGATCTTATCAGCAACGCGTCCATTAGATAAATGATCATATATTCCTCTATTCTAGATATCGTATGGACATGATACTTGGATTATAATCATTCTCTCTATCCATGTGTTATTTCCCGATTTCCGATTTATGACGACTGACTAATTGAACAAATCAAATCAGTCCAAGCTTGGCTAAGTGCTTAGGGGTGTCATCACTAAATCATCGAGGGGCCCTCATATATCGATTTTATCCCTCTTAGGGTAAAAGGAACGGATAAACTTCAACTCATATGCTTGCGCTATTTACTCATCAAATCACACACAACAATACATTTTATAACACCAAGTTACTGGTGCATTTTCATATCATCAATGTGCAACGGACTTTTAAACTGCAACTCATATCTCTCCGTTTCAAGAATATAAGATATTATCGTCTCACAATCACTCGTGATAAAATCCATTAAGTGATTCAGATGAGTGTGGGTTTAATCCAATACTTAAATTTTATTACAGAAGTACTCATGCACACTGCAGCAAACTTGTGCTATGTCTAACACATTAGACAATCTACAGACGGATTCATGACAGTCTTGCCTCAATACCTACTTCAAAAGTATGATCGATTGTGGATGGTTTGAATAATCTTATTATTCGGGAAGTCAAAATATTCGAAGTGAAACATAACAATAATCTAATCCAATATGGTCTCAAAACTTTTGAGTATAAATAAAACACCTTTTATTTAATCACCATATTGATTACACATTATTCATTGTATAACGTTTCGACTGATCAACTTAATACTTGAATTAAAGCAATAGGTATCCCATGCTCCAAGCATGCACACTATGTTTACCTATGGTCCTTACTTTGTGAAATAGATCAATTGTAAACATTTCCAATGACACTCATTTCACAATTCCAAATCCTTATCGTAAGTGTGAGAATACCAAGTCCTTGCCACTTACTGTAATCTGTTAGATTCTAAGCTTATATGAAGTGATCCTTTTGTAATGACTATGTACACAAGTCACAGAGACTATGCCAATTACAAAACTTTCCATTGGAGATTGTTACAAGACAATTCCATAAATACGAAGTCTCATATTCAAGGCACATTCCTTTGAACATCCTTCTTACATAAAAGTTTCTAACTTACTCATAGATTCTTGATATCCAACTCCCATTATGGAAACTTTTCCATAATTGCCATATGACTATCCATTCTTAATAGAATCCTATCTATTAAGAATTATATCAATATGGTCCATTAACTATACTTCCAACTATCCACAAGCAACCAATCCTTGGTAAACCTGAGATCGTCCTTGACAATTGTTTAATAACTTTAGTCATATCCGGTTCTTGTTCTTTTTCCCTCTTAATGCCCTAGACATTTGGAAAATTAGAACATGTGAATATTATAGCATATGAAATCGATCCTATACCCGAAGCATATGGAATACGATTTATGATGTCTCACATGAAGACATGATATTGGACCAGTCTCTTGCTATAATATTTCCATATATAGAATTTCATTATGTTGAATCATTTCAACATAGCATTCACATATGTTTATGACTAAATTAAAATTCCAATCTAAGCTTTTAGATTCGAAATGAAGTGTATGTATCATCTCCCTTATTATAGCGAAACAACTTTTCAAAATTTGCAACTTTGCAAATTTATGACCTTTGTTTCCTATAACTAGTATTGCTAATTTGGAACACTTCACATAATAATCATGCTCCCACTATCATGATAATTATATTCTTACTGGCATAACACTTATGCTCCCACTAGCTTTGACATGTATCCATAAATTAGTTGGACTTCTAGAAATCAATACTTATTGACTTTCTTACCAAAGTTTAGATTTCTAATACAAGATGCTTCGATAAGCCTTTATTTAAGCTCATACACCTTTTATTAGAAAGATCATATGTGTGTCTAAACTATTCAGAACTTACAACAACAAGTTCTGAATGTTCAAATCCTTTTCCATTTCTCACAATTCGAACTATGAAGAGGGATACCATAATCATAATCGAATTTGAGAACGCAATTAAC
Source organism: Lactuca virosa (assembly GCF_052849685.1). NCBI lineage: Eukaryota > Viridiplantae > Streptophyta > Magnoliopsida > Asterales > Asteraceae > Lactuca > Lactuca virosa. The sequence goes on from NC_136434.1 coordinate 261,085,761, forward strand.
ACAACTGCTATCTCCTTAAAATCTACTCAGTGAAATCGTTTCCTCACAATCATTTTCATGAATTGGAGAGAAACCTTATGACACTTAGATTTGATGGTGTATGTGTTTCTATCCATATGAAGCTGTCATTTCCAACCATTATCATTAGATACGGTCTATGGCATATTCAAACTCATATGGACTGAACTTGTTCAATCTTAATTTCTTACCACTTGGCAGCACAAGGGCCTACCATGTCTTCCAAGTTGTTGAGAAGATCACCCTTGCTGATCAATGAACTTTCACTGATCAAGGTGCTTTGCCTTGAACCCCTGAAAACATGAAAACTCGGAAAAGCATAGGGGTATGAACTCACTGTTTTGACGTGGGATTCGAGTGTAAGTTGCTAGGAATTGCTAAGTGTCAAATAAAGCCTCAGACACAAATGGATCATATTTAGCATGTAAAAGTACATATATACATTAGGTGAGGGCATAACACTATTTGTTATGGAAGGAAGCCACCTTAGGGACTAGGAAACACTTAAAACTAAGTGTTAGAATCACATTTGTTTGAAGAGGGGAGGTTGCGGCCGTAATCAGGAGTTTACGGTCCATGGGTTTACGGTCCAGGTGTTTACGGTCCTTGGGTTTACGGTCCATGTGTTTACGGTCACTGGGTTTATGGTCCAGGTGTTTACGGTCGTAAACACTTGGCGAAAAGTGCGATTTTCGATGTTCCAAGGTCCTTTCTAGCCTTCTGGAAGTGTTCCAAGCCTCGTTTCTAAGCTTAGGAGGGTGTTGTGGCAACTTTGCACCCCATAAATAGAGTTTACGGTCAAGGGAGATTGCCTTTGACCGTAAACACTCTTTTGGTCACGATTGCTAAATGTTCAACAAGAGATTCTTGTATCCAACAAGCTAAGGGTAGAGTACTTACGTAATGGAAGCTTGAAAGGGTGGTTAGAGTCCAAAAACACTAGTGTGTGTTCTTGGTGAGAGAGAAAATCTTGAAAAAGATGAGATTTATGAGCTTGGAACATGGATTTACCACTAGAAATGGATTTGAAATAACATTTAAGGTGGAAAAACACTTACTCCTTGAAGATTTAGAGCAATTTCGAAGTTTGTAGAGAGAGAAAGAGAGAGAGAGTAGAGAGAGAAAGCTTCTGGAGTGTGAAAAGTGAGAAATGAAGGCCACTCATCCCTTATATAGGGGTGAGTTTACGGCCAAGGGGTAGGGTAGAGGGTTTACGGCCGTAAATAGGGTTTACGGTCGTAAACACTCTTTATGGCCGTAAGCTATGTTTGTGGCCGTGAACCCCTCTCGAAGGGTCGTTTGGCCCGGATGCTATGCGTTGACTTGGAAAAACTCATTTTTGGACCCAAACTTGGATTGTACTAAGCTTAGAATATTCCGTTAGACCAAAATAGTGTTAACATGAACGAAAATAAATAAAAACCCAAATTTTATAAACGGAAACTGGGTAAGGAATAACGGGAAAAGTTTCGGGTTGTCACATCATCCCCCCGTTAGAGGGAATTTCGTCCCGAAATTAGAACATAGAATACAAATCATGGATTAGAAAAGAGATGCAGATACTTCTGTTTCATCTGGTCTTCGCGCTCCCAAGTGAATTCAGGTCCCCGCTTGGCATTCCAGCGAACCTTCACTATCGGGATGCGACTTTGTTTCGTTCGTTTGATCTCTCTATCCATGATTTCGATTGGTTCTTCCACAAAGTTCAGGTTCTCGTTGATCTCAATCTCGTCGAGAGGAATCGTAAAGGTTTCGTCGGACACACATTTCTTAAGATTCGAAACGTGGAAGACAGGATGAATGTTGCTAGTTCTTGCGGTAAACGAAGTTTGTAGGCTACGGGACCGATTCTAGCGAGGATCTCGAAGGGTCCTATGTATCTTGGATTTAGATTTCCACACTTACCAAAGCGTATCATGCCTTTCCAGGGTGAGACTTTTAGCAGGACACGGTCTCCAACCTAGAACTCCAAGGGTTTTCGTCGTTTATCAGCGTAGCTCTTTTATCTATCTCGTGAGGCCTTAAGTCGTTCTCGGATTTGTACAATCTTTTCTGTGGTTTCGCGAATGATTTGTCTATCTCGTGAGTCATGAGGGCGTGGAGGATTTTATAGTATACTGCGATGCGTCCATTTTGGGATTGGGTGCGGTATTGATGTAGAGAGGGCACGTCATCGCCTATGCCTCGAGGCAGCTGAAGCCTCACGAGGCGAACTATCCGACGCACGATCTGGAGTAGGGGGCTGTTGTTTTCGCCCTCATGATTTGGCGACATTACCTCTATGGGGTCCATTGTACCATTTACATTAATCACAAGAGTCTGAGGTACCTCATGGATCAGCCGAATCTGAACATGAGGCAACGTCGGTGGCTAGATGTGGTAAAGGATTACGATTGTGAGATCCTCTACCACCCGGGGAAGGCCAATGTTGTGGCTGATGCTCTTAGCCGCAAGGCAGCCCTGATCAGAGATATTTGCTTGCGGATAACAGTGGTGACTCCGCTTCTGGAGCAGATCCGAGAGGCCCGGCAGGAGGCTATGATGGTGAAACATCGGAAGAGTTAGCGTATTGTGGGTCAGATTTCCTCCTTCAACTATGATAGTCGTGGGTTGTTGACACTACACCATAGAGTGTGGGTTCCATGTCATGGAGGTGTGCGCCGGGTTTTTATGGAGGAGATGCACAAATAAAGATTTTCTATTCATCCCGGGGCGATGAAGATGTACCGAGATCTTCGTCCTGACTACTGGTGGACCTGTATGAAGTGGGATGTAGCCTGGTACGTTTTGAGAGATGTCTGACCTGCAGGAAGGTCAAGGCCGACCACCAGAGGCCTCACGACATGACACAACCGTTAGATATCCCTATGTGAAAGTGGGGAGATATGACTATGGATTTCATCATAAAGCTTCCCAGGACCGCACGAGGGGTGGATTCGATTTTGGTCATCGTGGATCGGTTGACCAAGAGTGCTCACTTCATACCGATCCAGGAGAGCATCTCGGCCGAGAGGTTGGCCGATATCTACATCAGAGAGGTAGTAGCTTGACACAGAGTGCCAGTTTTCGTGATCTCTGACCGTGACGTGCGATTCACTTCCAGATTTTGGAAGAAATTCCATGACGAGTTGGGTACTCGTCTACATTTTAGCACGACTTTCCACCCTTAGACGGATGGTCAGAGTGAGCGGACCATCCAGACCTTGGAGGACATGCTGCGAGCATGCGTATTAGACTTCGGTGGTAGCTGGGATACCCACCTTCCCTTGGCAGAGTTTTCCTACAGTAATAGCTACCACGCGAGTATCGACCGTCCACCCTTTGAGATGTTATACGAGAGGAAGTGCAAAACCCCGATATGCTAGGGTGAGGTTGGACAAAGGGTCATGGGGAGTACCGAGGTGGTACTCAAGACGACAGAGAGGATCCAACAGGTCTGGAGCAGGATTCAGACTGCTCAGAGTCAGCAGAAGACCTATGTCGACAAGCGCCGATCAAACCTGGAGTTTCAGGTGGGAGATAGGGTTCTTTTGAAAGTGTCACTTTAGAAAGGTGTCATCCGGTTCAGTAAGCGGGGCAAGTTGGGACCCAGATACATTGGTCCTTTCAGGGTTGCAGCCTGGGTGGGCAAGGTGGCATATAGGCTGGATCTGCCAGCCGAGCTTAGTCAGATCCACAATACCTTTCATGTCTCGCAGCTGTGGAAGTGCCTGGTAAATGACTCTACGGTGGTGCCTCTAGAGGATATCCAGGTAGATGACAGCCTGAACTACATCGAGCGACCAGTAGCCATCCTCGACAGGAAGACGAAGGATCTGAGGAACAAGAAGGTTGAGTTGGTCAAGGTGCAATGGCAGCACCGCAAGGGCTCAGAATAGACGTGGGAGCCGGGGGACGAGATGAGGGAGCACTACCCCGAGCTTTTTCCGGATGCAATAGTAGACTTCGAGGACGGAGTCTAAAATAAGTGGAGGAGATTTGTAATGTCCGGTTGCTGGTACGTATTTAAATAAGAATTATTCATATTTGCTAATGGACTAGACGAGTTGGAGGCCCCAAACTCGTCGAGTAGGAATTGAATATGTTGGACGCGGGACTTGAAGTCTACTCGACGATTCGATGAGCCTCGCCTCGACGAGTAGGTCTGCCTGAGTGAAACCCTAATTTTCAGGATTTGTACCCTATTTAAACACCTTAACACCCCCATTGTGGCCTCCCTCATCGCCTCCCTTAGTCCAGAGAACCCTAATTCGAAACCCTAACCCATTTTGAGTGTTCTTGAGCCATTTTTGTGTGTTCTTGGTGGTTTTGAAGCTTGAGAAGGAATAAGAATCTTGGGAGTTCAAGAGGAAGCAAGTAGATCCAAAGGTTGTGTTCCATTTCCAGCTCATTTGAGGTATAAAGTTTATACCTTGACCATTCATCTATTAGATATCTTCTTGGAGTAGTTTAGGGCTTTAAGGAGCCATTTTTGGAACCAATCATGGATGCAAGCATGTTTTGGGGTTGTGACTTCAGATCCAAGGTCCTTGAGGGACTCCATGGCATAAAGGTGCCAACTTTATGGCCATGGGAGTCACATGCATCATATGAACCACTTTTTAGGGCTTTTGAGCTAAATAGCTCATGCAAGAGCTTAAAGTTTGTAACTTTGCGTGTTATATCGACCCTAGGAGGCAAGATCTATATTTTGAATGTGTTAAGCCCGACTGAAAACGATTGTATAGTTTTTGATCATGGGGGACTCGACGAGTCTTTCTTAGGACTCAACGAGTCAGGTCGTGGTTCCCCCCAATCTTCTATGTTATTTAGCAACTTGTTGAGTCTAGAAGATGACTTAGCCAGTTAGACATGTTTTGGACTTAAAGGTCAAGAACTCGACGAGTCCAAGGATGAACTCGCCGAGTCAGTGAGCAAATGTCCCGACTGTACGAAGGAGAACTCGACGAGTCCAATGAAGGACTCGACGAGTTCAAATGGAAAGTCCCGATTCTGTCATAAGGAGAAACTCGGCGAGTTAGAGGGTAACTCGACGAGTCAGATCGCGAATTCGAGATTCTCTGAACTATGGAACTCAATGAGTTGATGGACCAACTCGGCTAGTTGAGTCAACCAAGATGTTCACTTTGACCAGAACATTGACTTTGACTTTGACTTGGTCGTTATCCAAGATTGACCCTTAAAGGGGTTGTGAATATGAAAGGGTAACCGAGGGAGACTGTTATGTGTAGGAGTTTGAGGAGGGTTAATCGTAGCACCGAGGAAAGTTCATTTGCTGCACGACATTGAGGTGAGTTACCTTCCAGTTGAAAGTGGGTCTAAGGCCACAATGCCGACCCACTAGTAGGAGTTGTTTGATTAGATGATTGTCTTTGTGATAATTGTCTGGTATGCCACTATCTGTTACGCTTTATGTGCTAGGATGCTATGATATATGTGTTTGTAGTAGTAGGGGTGAAATAGTCCCCGGTTACAGGTTGAAAGATATCGAAGGGGTAGACAGTACCCATGCATGCCTAGCAGTAGGTTCATGATTATGTTATTATGTGGTAGTGGTAGGGGTGGAATAGTCCCCGATTACCGGTTGAAATATACCGAAGGGGAGGTCAGCTCCCGGTTACCGGTTGAAAGATACCGAAGGGGAGGTCAGCTCCCGATTACCGGTTGAAAGATACTGAAGGGAAGTCCAACTTCCAGTTATGCCAGTCAGATACCGGTTGAAAGATACCGAGGGATAGGAATTATGTGTTTATGGTATGTGGTATGATGGGGGAACTCACTAGTCTTTGTGCTTACGGTTTTCTGTTTTGGTTTCAGGTACTTCCTCTTCAAAGGGAAAGGAGTCGGCACGATAGCAGCGCATCAGACACACGATTTTCCGCATATGAGATTTCTGGGATTTGTACTCTGACAGTGTTTTATCATGATATGATTTGACCACTGATACTATGGTTTTGATATGATTTGATGCTATGGTTGTTTTTAGACAAATGGTTTTATAATTATTATATTTAAAAAATGAAAAATTTTCGTCGACAAAATTAAGTCTTGTGAGTGTCACGTCACTTTCAACTTATACTCTCACATTGACATGTCGGTTAACCACACATGCTCCATCAATAGAATATAAAGAAAATTTTTGTTTTCATGGGTAACATACGATTCACGTTATGATTATAAAAAGCATGATCTTGTTTTAGTACTTTTAAGTTAATACTTTTAGCTTGAACATTTTCCTATCACACCCATTTGGTAACTCCACTCTTAAAATACAAAGGGACAGTGAGGGTGGTAAGCTATAAGGTTTTAAAACCGAACACATTAGGATTCGAAGAGACCTACTTAAACCTATGTTATAGCATTAGATTGGATGAGTCTAGTTCAGGTTTGACTAATAATGTTTTAATTAAATCGCATATGTTTATAAATGTGTTGTACATATACTAATCACACTATCATAGATAATAAATTTAAACCTTTTAAATTATAGCTTATCCATTAAATATTAAAATTTAATTATCTATTAAATAATATTTAAAATTTCTATTTGAATTAAATAATCAAATTTAAATCGTATTTAAATAACATTTAAATACAAAAACTTTATCCAAATTTTTAAAAAAACATCATATTTGCATTACTTGTTGAACAACTTAGGAAACTTGTCCACAAATCAAGAGATTTACTTATTTTTCTAAAAATTATGCCTTAGATATAAATTTTATTTAGTTCTTATATTTTTGAAATTTATAAAGCTTTTAAACAAACGAAAAATGAAAATACTAATGTGACAACCATGAAATTTTGATCAAGCAAGGTGCCCCTATAGATGGTATAAAACCACATCACAATCTTGTTATAATAAACATTTGAAAATTTAATGAGATAGATCAAAAATTTCGAGAAATTTCAATTTGCGTGAAGGATGATTTAAGCTTAGATTAACAAGTTCAAAATCTCAAGTTGTAGTGGAAACACTGAAGTTTGGGCCTAGAAGACTCGCAACCGAGAACCCCCTCCCTCAGACCAAAAACCCATGCGAGGCTGCAAGGCTGGACCGAAATCCCTCCTGATCTCGGTGGCATCTTAGATCGAGAACCCCTCCTCGGTAAGAGGATCTCGGTTGGGTGGGGAATCTGAAGTGTTGACCAAAGTGACTTGACACCTCACCTTTGCATCCTTTTAACCACCATACCTCCATGTTAAGCCCCCCCAAGTCCCCATGCAAGGCATGCATATAACCAACAAATAACAAGAAAAGCATCTTCCCCCTCCTATTTAACTCTCGGTCGAGAGTAGGTTCTTCCCACTCTTACCACCTTCTTCTTACTTCAACTTCTTCTTTCTCTCTAAAACAAGTTCGAATCCTCCCAAGAATCACCATCTCAAAGCTGGTCCTAAGGATTTTGGTAAGTATTTTCGAAATCCTCTAGTGATTTAACACATTTTCGTGTAAATTTCATCATTTTTACACACATTATCATGTGTGAAACCCTTATGAAAATCACACCTCCAAATAAGATTATCAACTTCACTCAAGATGAAATCTTCATCTTCTCACTTCAAACCATCCACAAAATCCACGCAAGGTGAGTTTCATACACCCATTTTTTGAGTTTTTCATGTTTTTAAGGGGGGGGGGATAAAAGTAAAAAATTGTTTGTCTTATGGACATTTGCATGTTCCATTCTTTATGTTAAAATATGGGATATTGCTTGCATAAGATGTAGTTATCACTGTTTTTTACAATAATTCCGACATATTAGTTTTTGGTAGGCAAAGTTAACAAAAACATAACTCATTATATGATACAAATATCATCAGGGAAATATGAGTTGTAAAACTACAAGGTTTTGGTAACTTTTACTAAAAGATAGCTTTCCTAGCAAAAATGGTTATATTATTGCTATTTACTATTTTGGTGGGTTACAACCCAAAGATATTATGTTTTGGTTACATATAATGACACTAGACAAGATTACAACTTTGTATTTATATAAAAGATTATATAAATAGTCTAAACAAAACACACAAGACAAACTATAACTGGTATAGTTTGGGAGTCACAAAACCACTCTTTCATTTCAGAAGAACCACGTAACGGTATAATTATTTCATTTTACAAGAAAAAGAAGTCATAGTTTACGTAAATCTGTTGATGCTCTTGTGAGACATTCTCTTCACCGTACCTACCTAGCGTACACTTTAAGTCCTGCATTATAACCAGAATCTCTTGGAGGGAGAGCGAGATAGTTGTGTATAGATCTATACGTGATTGACAACCCCGCACCTAAGCTGTTCGCTACAGTTAGACCGGCAAGTCTAGGGTGACAAATGTCTACCAATTCCGACGCTTGAAGCACATCGTTCAGGCATATCAGTCATATTAAGCATGGTTATAATAACTCACATAGGGATTAACAAAATATTTGATTTACGTGGTAAATTTCACTTCATCAATTTTATAAAAAGATAAAACTACATACTATTCTTCAGTACAACATCACTTAAATTTCTGGTCTTAGGATTTTTTTAAGACTACAGTTCATATTTAAGAAAATATTGGATTTTCTGGAAACATACATAATCATTTTACAAGGAAAAGATACAAAGGAAATACATACATTTTTAGCCTTGGGTATAAGACTTACAGCTTGTTTCTAAAGAAAATATTGGATTTGCTAGAAGTATACGAAACCATTTTATGCGAAACAGTTACAAATCCTTTTCATACAAAATGCTTATGAACTCACCAACTTAGTTGTTGACATTTTTCAAACCACTTTTATTCTCAGGGAATCAGTAACAAGTAACTTCAAGTGACTACCTTTTGGAAAATGGTACGACGTCACAACGCGTCATTTACTTTTGTCACATATTTTTGATATTATGTAAACAACACTTTGAACACAATGTAATATCTCTACATTCACTATATTGGAGTGATGCTTGTTTCATTCATATTCAATTGTTATGATACTGTACAATGATGTCATCCGCCCCCGGACGTTTCCGTCGTTCCGGTTCAGGGGTGTGACAATTAAGAACACTAATTTTCGAAAATTAGAAAATATGATTTAACCAAATTACTTGGATTTAAGTAGTTCCATAACCATAACCTAATAGTTCTGATACTACTGAGGGTTTTTTATCAATTTATACATACTAGTTGGACATCGAAAACTTCAAAATAACCCTATGTGTACATGCACCTTAATAGACCTATGTTTATTCTACTATAATAATCTACCTTGAAAAACAATAAATCTATTAACATCTTTACTATGTTGATCTTCTTGTTGATTCCTTTATTGGGATCTTGTCACATACATATTTGCTTGGATGAGAGGACCTATAGTAGGAATCCCTTTTTTACTTCACACCCAAGACACCAAGAGAGCAACGAGGAAACCCTAGGAGAGAAGGTATTTAAAAAATTCTAAACCATTGGAGATGGATTATAATTTTAAAAGAAAGTAAGGGAAGGGAGAGAGTTCACAATTTTGAGAGAGCCAATAGGAACCACTAGGTTTGATCCCTAGCATCTTATTTATAGGCTGCTACTTAATTCCTAAGCAATTCAGAAACCTAATGATAATACTTATCCCTTGTTTAAATCTTCCATATCAGTCCCTTCGAAATTATAGAACATTCTAATTAATTAACATTTAATTAATTAATATTCAATCCCTTTAATTAATCAAAACTATTTAATTAATTTTAAAATTATTTCTACTGAACTTATTAATTCATAATAAATTAATAAACATAATTCTCCTTATTCTTTATTCCTCAAATGGGTCATGAGGGTTCCCTAAAAGGGCCCTGTTATTATTAAAAATATTACCAATAGCTAATGACCTTGTACGCTCTTTCCAACAAAATGAATCCATGATTTATGTCATATCATGCACAAGAAAATATGTATGATAATTCTATGAGCATATCATAAGATACCAATAGGATACATGGGAAAATCATTGGATGAATATATAGGAGATTCTAGAAATGTTTACGAAAATCTAGAGAAAGTTCATAAGTTAATCAATATTGTAGTAGATCTTAATGTATAGTGTTACATAAGATGCTAACTTCAAAACAGATAGAGATAATTATAAATTATAATTTGTTTATGACTTCATTATAAATGAAGATAGATTTTGTTGGAAACAACACCAACGAAAACATATTGCACAATCAATAAGAATAAATTACTACTTTAGACACTACATTTTAACTTTATTGGATGAAAAAATTCTTTGAAAATCTAGGACGAGTCATCCCATTCAAAGATCATCTAGAAATCTTTTGTGAAAAGGAGTGTACTTACTTTAGCTAAGGACTCTAAGTCATATTAGAACACAATTCATGTTTTCAACATATGTAACTATATTTAGAATAAAGTTAAATAAGGAGATTATCGTATTCTCAGAATTCATACAAAGTAAATTTAGTCGGATCCATTCACGAACACCTTCCATAAGCTAAGCACGAAAGGTCACTCTTAATAGGATTTGAGTTAGATTTAGTATTTGGATATTGGTAAAAGAAGTTTATGCCCAAGAGTTATTATAAATAGTTATTGTTAGATAACAGATGATCCTAAAGGATCACACTAACAATAACTTGGTACAATTGATTATTTATTAGAAATTGATTTTAATAAATATTCAATAAATTCTTATAACTAATTGGAAATTATTTATTTCTTGGAAATAATAATATTCATTAGTAAGTAGCATATTAAATCATATGGTCTGATTTGTTAAGTTAAATACAACATTTCGGACTAGCAAGACTTTTGTCTTTTTGTTAAAAGTTAAAGTTTATAAAACATAAAAGGTTTATAGTTTTTATAAACTTTCATCACTCTTTGTCTCTTGCTATAACCATAGCTAGTCAAGATAGAGAAGGGATGGCTTTTTGATTTATTTAATCAAAAGAAAGACATGCCTTAAGGAGCATGAGGAACACGTATGTGTAAGGCATGATGGGCTTAAAGCATCGATTTCAGTAAAGTTTTAACTTTAAGAACAACTTTCATCCATTCCTCTCTTACTGGTGTTAAAATCATATCGAGCTTTCCATCATCCATTCTCTCTAGTTTTTGCTTTATCACTTGATATAATACTTTCTTCTTTCTTTCTGTAAGTTCATAATTTGGTTATGAACTTATAGCTTAAGAGTTTTGGACAATCATCTACATCAAGTTGAATTATTGTTGGTGGATTTCGAGGGTGAATTTCTACTTTCATGTGGATTCAAAGGCTACAAAGTTTGTCATCTTCTTTCTTACTCTATGGTTGGTGTTTTTCTTTCAAAGTTTTGCAAGAAGATCCTTAGTGGGTTTAAACTAGTTTTATGTTATTCGAAATTTTAAGTCTTTCATTTGCTAAATATTGAGTTTTTGAAGCTAATTTTTTGTATAAAAACCCGATAATTCGTATCAGAGCTATGCTTAAAAGTTTGGTTAGATTTTATGATTTTTGGAAATCTTGGTTTTTGAAAAATATGGATAACTTGTTTAGTAACAATATTGAGTTCATACATATTTATAATTGTTATTTTATATGAAAAAAGTTTTCATGCATATTTTGTCATTAAATTTGTCTTATAAAAAAAATTGTTTTGTATGTTAGATATATTTTAGAATGCATAAATAAGCCATGGACCTCATTTGTGTTGTTATTTTATGTGGACTTTTGAAATGGTTTGTAATATTTTTTTTGTTCATAAAGTATGCAATAATAAAAGTAGCTAGTTTTTCATCTTTATTATTTTATGTAATAGATTAGTTTTAGACTAGATTTATTTTATATAAAATGTAACAAGATGAAGAAGATGACCATTTTTGAAGAACAAGTGGAGACCCACGATTTTATAAAGGTTTTAAAAAAGTTTTGTAACTTTTATAAAATTTTATAAAAGTTGGTTCTTATTTCAAGTGGGAGATTGGAGTCAACATGAAGATTATTTGGTCCTTTGTCCCTTTAGGAAAGGACTTGGTACGTTTTTGTGTTGGCTCACAAAAATGTCAACTAGATCATGGCTTGTTCATGTCTTAATGCATGCTTGTGTTGTTTATTTTTAGTAATTGTTTGTATGATTGATAAATTAGTTTTTCTCAAACTCAAACTGTATTTTGGAGAAAATAAACATCACATGGAGTTTGGTTTTAGAAACGTGAACAAAATAACAAGTTATAGTTTTAAATTAAAAAATGGTTTTATAAAAATGTTAATAATGACACATTTTGAAATACTAAATTATAAGTCTAAAAATGATGTTTTTTATAACTTATACAAGCTCCAAATATCTAAGTCATAAAATGAAGTTTTATTAAAGATATAAAGGTTCTAAAACGCTCAAAATCAAACTTAATACCGATTATTAAATTTAAAATCAAACCGCATCAAATTATATAAAAACTAGTTTTTATATAGAACCATTAAAATTAATATTCTTTTGAAAATTGGTATCATGGTTATTATAAAAATTGGTATCATGGTTAATTATATGCTTATAATAACCATGATACCATATATTTTTAGAACTAGAATTATAAAACATAAAAAAATCCCTTATAAATCTCAAATATGTGCGATCTATTTTGAAAAACACTCACACATCTCTTGTATGCACTATTGGGATAAAGGTCAATTAACCGCTTAGTGTTATCATTTGACGGTTGGGGTGTATTCGCGATTTCTATAACCAAGTTATACACCGATTACACAACTTTTTTCAAATTGGATCATTTGATCAGAAATCGTTTGTGATAAATGATACCTAAGTAACAAAGATCTGAGACATAGATGGGATCAAACATATCTATTAAATTTTGTTATTAGCAATCCCATAAAACTAGGAATTATATAGTAAAATATAATTAATAATCGATATCTACCTAGTTGGACTCAAATGAATGGGATAAATGATACTTAAACATTTATTTGTTTTGCACCTAAGATCCTACAGTTTGATAATTAATATTTTGAAACTAAAAGGGTATTATATATTATTGATTTAAATATTAAAAAAAAATACTAAATGAATTTTGTTAAATTTTTGAAGATGATAACAAAATCCAATCTCGTTATGATGCATCACTTTGATATTGCTAATCAACGTGAACAAATAATATTCGACGAATACAATTTCTATGACTAGCTTCACGTCTTGAAAGAGAATCTTGAAAAAAATCAAAAATTATACACTATTAAAGAAGGTAATGATTCAGAACATAATGCTTGGTGGAAGCATTGTAATGATTCAGAAGATGTTTCAGAAGCTATATTGTATTTAGTTATTCCATACCTCTGGGCGGAACTGAAAGGTTTAGAACCATTTTACATGTTTCGTGAGGCAAAACTAGTATCTAACAGATACAGAGCTGCATGGTTAGAACCAGGTCAAACACGGGAAGAATGCAAGGCTGAAGATAGTCACCCTCTATGCTCTAAGAGGCCATTGGTTCAAATAAAGGACACCTTTAAACCTAAGACGTCTAAGAAGGCCCACATAGATGGATCGTGTTTCTTTTATGGAGAAACATGACAGTGGAAGGAGAATTGTCCCTCCTATCTGAGAAGAAAGTCTGGAGAGACTAGTACTTTATGTATCTACTAGATAGAACTTATACTTTTCATATAACACTCAAGTACTTGGTACTTAAATGTTAATCTAATATTTGTAAATGACATGCAAATATTTACAGAAAAGTAACCAGTTGAGCACAAGCAAGTTGGAATTGCAATCTCGAAGTTTAGTTCATTATTTATGCTTAGAACACAAAATACTTGTAATGTAAGACAATGTTTGTCTTAGAGCAAGGTATGTTTTAATTTAGCTTGTCTAAATATGTGTCTCAATTAATTTCTAAAATTATTGACTATTTACTAAAATCATTATTCATCACGACCACCTTCATATTCATAAATTATTAAAATTATGTTTATGAGACCAGACCTCTTAATACAAATTATATAGTAAATATAAAAGTTGTATAAATAACAAGTTCTATATGCAAGCACTTTTGACTTAAACTTGTTTGGAATCAAACTTATCCAAGGCATTGTTATCCTTATTATTTGATATATGTGAATCTCATTTATACATAAAATATTCCTAATGGTATTTTCACTAAACTGTAGAGAAAATAATTACTAAGGAACTATACGTTGTGATGTACAACACCCTTTCTAATGAATGTCTAAGATTTATCATAAGATACAAAATTAACCTTATTAACAACTATAATAGTCATAAATTATATTTTACATGTTAAAACATAATTGTGAAATCTTTGTTGAAGTTTTCAAATATAAAGTTGAGATACAAACTAGTTATACCATCTAAAGCCTTAGTGATAAAAAATGATGAACTAAATCTTCTTGATATGATTTACTTTCTAATTGGTAGAAATATCATCCTTTATTTATTTTGAGATGATTCTCTACTCACTATCAATTGTACTTTGAATACAACCAACAAGTAATAAGTAGATAAAACACTTTATAAGATTTTATATGGAAAGGCTCCATCCCTATCCTATTTAATGTTTTGTGGATTTGAAGTCTATGTTAGACTAAAACTTCAAAATCAAAATCTACTAATTACATATTTGTAGCATACTCTAAATGGTCGTTTATACTATTAAATACAAACCCACTAAGAATAAGTTTTCTTATTCCTCTAAAAGTTGAGTTAGCAGAAAACAAGCTTCTAATGACAAAGCAAGTGGGAGGCACATAGAACTTGAAGCAGCTAAAGAACCATAGCCTGATGTAGTAACTGTTTGGTTTTGTGTAATATAACACTCCTTTGGTGCACATACAACCCTAATGCTTTGGATCTAAGTTTTCTCTAGTTATACATGCAACAAAATTATCCAAAGCATGAAACCTATCTAGCATACAAATATGGTACATGAATCATAAAAACTAGCTAAAAGAATACCTCTTATTTGTAGCTTGTAGTTGTTGGCCTTTCAAGAGCTTAGCACCTCAAGTGTGATGCCTCAAACAAGTCACAAACACCATGAGCAAATGGAGGACTTTGAGAGAGAGGCTAGAACCACAAAAATCAGCTAGGGTTCTCTTAGAAGTCATTGGGGTCGATTTTAGCCTTAGGGAAATATATATATATATATATATATATATATATATATATATATATATATATATATATATATATATATATATATAGCCCAACCCATATGTATCACTGATTTACATAATCAGTCCCCGTTAATTTAATTAGTCTCTTTTGATCACTAAATTAATTCCAAATTAAAACTTGATTAATACTAATTAAATAATATGATTTCTCAATTAGTATATTATACTTATAATATATTAGTAAATCACAAATAACCTCTTACTCAAATATCTATCCTATTGTTCTGGTGAAGGCAATCCGAAATGGACCATGCTACTCTTGGGTCAAGTACATACCAATTATAGTTATGGGCTTAGACACCTAATCCAACGGTCTCCCACTTGGATAATTCTAATAACTATAATTGCAGGTACAACTTCAAAACCCGACTAGCAATCGTAGCTCTCAAAAGCCGTTGTTGAACTCTGATCTTATCAGCAACGCGTCCATTAGATAAATGATCATATATTCCTCTATTCTAGATATCGTATGGACATGATACTTGGATTATAATCATTCTCTCTATCCATGTGTTATTTCCCGATTTCCGATTTATGACGACTGACTAATTGAACAAATCAAATCAGTCCAAGCTTGGCCAAGTGCTTAGGGGTGTCATCACTAAATCATCGAGGGGCCCTCATATATCGATTTTATCCCTCTTAGGGTAAAAGGAACGGATAAACTTCAACTCATATGCTTGCGCTATTTACTCATCAAATCACACACAACAATACATTTTATAACACCAAGTTACTGGTGCATTTTCATATCATCAATGTGCAACGGACTTTTAAACTGCAACTCATATCTCTCCGTTTCAAGAATATAAGATATTATCGTCTCACAATCACTCGTGATAAAATCCATGAAGTGATTCAGATGAGTGTGGGTTTAATCCAATACTTAAATTTTATTACAGAAGTACTCATGCATACTGCAGCAAACTTGTGCTATGTCTAACACATTAGACAATCTACAGACGGATTCATGACAGTCTTGCCTCAATACCTACTTCAAAAGTATGATCGACTGTGGATGGTTTGAATAATCTTATTATTCGGGAAGTCAAAATATGCGAAGTGAAACATAACAATAATCTAATCCAATATGGTCTCAAAACTTTTGAGTATAAATAAAACACCTTTTATTTAATCACCATATTGATTACACATTATTCATTGTATAACGTTTCGACTGATCAACTTAATACTTGAATTAAAGCAATAGGTATCCCATGCTCCAAGCATGCACACTATGTTTACCTATGGTCCTTACTTTGTGAAATAGATCAATTGTAAACATTTCCAATGACACTCATTTCACAATTCCAAATCCTTATCGTAAGTGTGAGAATACCAAGTCCTTGCCACTTACTGTAATCTGTTAGATTCTAAGCTTATATGAAGTGATCCTTTTGTAATGACTATGTACACAAGTCACAGAGACTATGCCAATTACAAAACTTTCCATTGGAGATTGTTACAAGACAATTCCATAAATACGAAGTCTCATATTCAAGGCACATTCCTTTGAACATCCTTCTTACATAAAAGTTTCTAACTTACTCATAGATTCTTGATATCCAACTCCCATTATGGAAACTTTTCCATAATTGCCATATGACTATCCATTCTTAATAGAATCCTATCTATTAAGAATTATATCAATATGGTCCATTAACTATACTTCCAACTATCCACAAGCAACCAATCCTTGGTAAACCTGAGATCGTCCTTGACAATTGTTTAATAACTTTAGTCATATCCGGTTCTTGTTCTTTTTCCCTCTTAATGCCCTAGGCATTTGGAAAATTAGAACATGTGAATATTATAGCATATGAAATCGATCCTATACCCGAAGCATATGGAATACGATTCATGATGTCTCACATGAAGACATGATATTGGACCAGTCTCTTGCTATAATATTTCCATATATAGAATTTCATTATGTTGAATCATTTCAACATAGCATTCACATATGTTTATGACTAAATTAAAATTCCAATCTAAGCTTTTAGATTCGAAATGAAGTGTATGTATCATCTCCCTTATTATAGCGAAACAACTTTTCAAAATTTGCAACTTTGCAAATTTATGACCTTTGTTTCCTATAACTAGTATTGCTAATTTGGAACACTTCACATAATAATCATGCTCCCACTATCATGATAATTATATTCTTACTGGCATAACACTTATGCTCCCACTAGCTTTGACATGTATCCATAAATTAGTTGGACTTCTAGAAATCAATACTTATTGACTTTCTTACCAAAGTTTAGATTTCTAATACAAGATGCTTCGATAAGCCTTTATCTAAGCTCATACACCTTTTATTAGAAAGATCATATGTGTGTCTAAACTATTCAGAACTTACAACAACAAGTTCTGAATGTTCAAATCCTTTTTCATTTCTCACAATTCGAACTATGAAGAGGGATACCATAATCATAATCGAATTTGAGAACACAATTAACACAACTGCTATCTCCTTAAAATCTACTCAGTGAAATCGTTTCCTCACAATCATTTTCATGAATTGGAGAGAAACCTTATGACACTTAGATTTGATGGTGTATGTGTTTCTATCCATGTGAAGCTGTCATTTCCAACCATTATCATTAGATACGGTCTATGGCATATTCAAACTCATATGGACTGAACTTGTTCAATCTTAATTTCTTACCACTTGGCAGCACAAGGGCCTACCATGTCTTCCAAGTTGTTGAGAAGATCACCCTTGCTGATCAATGAACTTTCACTGATCAAGGTGCTTTGCCTTGAGAACTCATAGAACTCACATGTATAGTCAAATTTAACTGGAATGGCACAGAAACAAGAATATGTCAACACGATAGGTTACAAACCTCAAGTCGTGTGCTAGCGATTAACAATAGGTTTACTCTTGATTAGTTATTGAAAGTTTTCAAGATCTTTAAGACTCCCACTGACCTCTTGACATATAAGATTCTCTTGTCAAGAACCATTCCTTGACAAATAAATATCCAAGAGTTAGTGCGGATTCTTATCAAGAATTATAATTGGTCTCAATTGGTCTTTGTCTTATCTAAAACATCACAACTACCAATTACAAATGTGCATGAGTAAGAAAATTTTTCTACTCCACATCTCATGATATGTCACTTAATGTACAATCATGGAGTATGACTCTAAGAATTGATTTTGGAACGAAGTATGACTCATCTTCTTGATTTAAACCATTTTAATAATTCCCGATACCTCTCCTTAGCCATACAAATGTACTAAGGTGTCCTTAGAGGATCAATTGCGATATGCTTTCATATTCATTAAGATAATTATAAAACATGATACTAAAGTACTCTCCTTTCCTTTGAGATTGGAGAAACTTTTATCTTTCTGCCTAATTGATTCTTCTTATTCATCCTGATATACATTGAAAATTTTCAATGATTCAGAATCACACTTAGTCTTGTAAGCATAACCATATTTACTAAACTTTAGTAAATCATGACGAATAGCTTTATCGTTCTTTATGGTGGACCTGACCAGTGCACAACAAGGTGTACTAAATCCCCTAGTCCTTCACTTGACTCGCATATTCATGTGAAAAAGGAATTAGTCTAAATTTTCCAAAGATGAAGGTTCTCATTCATCATACAATACAAGTTGCATGATACACCTGAAAATAAATTTAATGAAATAAATATGTCGTGCTCTATTAGTCTTGTTTATATAAACAAACGAGGCATAAACGAAGTTACTCAAACTTTGAACATTGAGATTTTTTAGTCAATAATACTTGAGATATCAAGTAATTTTTTAACAGCTTAATCTAATCTAATAAGATGTTAAAAAACAAATACTTAAAGATCTTAACTTAAAAGTTTAAAAAGTTTGAGATAATTGTAGCTATAAGTTTTTCCATGTTCTGAAGTTTTGTCAAGATAATTAGTTTGTTAGTTGCAACAAAAAACTAGTACAAGCTCTACGAAAAAAAAGGAATTTTTAAAATAATTTGGGTAATTCGGGTAATTCGGGTAATTCGGGTATACCCGAAACCCAACAAATGTACCCTATACCCGAACTGAAAAAAATCGGGTTCCCAATTATCCGAAAAAATTTACCCGATACCTGATTTACCCGTTACCCGAAAAAATCGGGCGGGTAATTCGTGTATCGGGTATTTTCGACAGGGTTAGAATTATCCTTAAAAAAAATCCTCTTTTTTAAATCAGTGTTTATCTTTTTTAAAATTAAGGATCCTAACTATCTCAAGATCCTAATCAGGTGAATAGTTGTCTCAGATTTTTAAGATCCTAAAAGCTTTTGTAAAAACCGAACTCCTTAAGATACTGATCATCTAGAGTTACTTAGGAAAATCTATTTTGATCCTATTTCTACAACCACATCAACCACACAGGAGAATAGGTAAGCATCCAAAAGCAAGAAGATTAAAGGGGTTGGACACTAACTCCACAGAAAAGAAAAATTGTTTTATTAAGTTATTTTTGAATATTTTCAAACCTAATTCTAGGTTTGATCACCCCCATCTGGCGTCCCCTCTGTCTCGTTCTTCACTTCCTTTTCTCTCTTCATCTTCTCTGCAGGATCCTGACCAACATTAACAGGCTTGCCAGTTAAATCAGCTAGGGTTTCACGCCAAGCAGCCACATTCCAGGATTTTGCATTCTCCCCGTCCTCTGCCAGCTTGACCTTTGCCTCCCAGATGGCCTCAGCGACATTGATTTTGAGCTCAACAATCACCTCTTTGATCTCCAAGGCATGCTCTTTTTCTTTCTCCGCTTTCTCCTTGCTCAGCTTCTCCACCCTTTACATAAGATCCATATTTCTCCCCCATTGCTCATTTAAGGCAAGTTCTGACTGTTCAACTCTGAGCTTTAGATCCTAAGTTGATCGAGAAACATGATCAACAACCTGTAAAAGATCATGGTAAGTAAACTGAAGTCAAACATAAAAGAGCTCAAAAGTACTCACGGACTGAGAGAAAGAGATTAAATTCATCAGTGCCTCCTCTATTCTAAGGTTCTCTAGGTTAAGATTCGAGGTCCCAGCCGACTTCCTTTTCTTGGATCATGGAGTCTTGACAGTCAGGTCTATCGAAGTCCTCTTCGGAGGGAGGGAAGATGAGGCATTTTCCTTCTTGACCATGAGTTGGCTGCTAGACTCAATGTCAGCAAGGGTGAACCAAGCACTAGAGCGTGTGGCCTTGGATCCTGTATATCACAAAGGAACTTAATAAGTTCAAGATCCTTCAAATAAAACAAAATAGACAAAACATCTTTACTTGTCGACATTGGAGCATTAGAAGATGAACTCTTTTGGAAGTTGGGTGGTTTGAGCCTAAAGGATCTTTCAGACTCACGCAAAGCAAGAAAGCCTTTGATATTTTGTTCAGTATCTTCAGCAGCCAGAGAAACGTCCTCAAACTTGAAATTTGCATCAATACAAACAAAATAAGAAGTGTGAATTTTAGGATCCTTAATATAATGAAATAAAACCCTACCATTTTTAACCCAAATATTGGGTAGGAGATCTCCTTTGAGAATAGAATCACGCCTCACAAAAAATACTTTTCATTCCAAGCACCATCATTTTTTTCGATTTCAAAATGATATGTGACTTGTTTGTTTTTACCCTAAGCAGGAAACAAGAGGATCCAAAGGTTGAAAAATCATAGATATGGGATAACTCAGACATACCAATGTCAAGATCCATGAAATGATTCAGACGATCAATCCAGAAGAGAATCCTCTAGATCACTGGCATAACATAGATGTAGGGTTTTTGGGTGACCTCAAAGAATTTGGAAACAACACCCAAAAAAGGGTAAGTCAGACCTAGAGAAAACAGTTATTCAAGGAAGCAAACCCAAATAGTGGAGACAAAATCTGGCTAAGCCGGAGTATCAAAAGACTTAAAGATAGTATCAAAAGGAATCCTCATCGGGAAGAGTGATAATACTATCACGAGAACGGAGCACTTTGTTGACCATGATCAACACATAGGAAAAACAAGAAGAAAGGAACAAGATGATTACCTTGAATATAGCCTATAACGTCTTAAAGAAAGCTAGAAGAAGTAAAGAAGAATTGGTAACCCATCCGCCCTATTTATTCAAAGATCATAGAGGAGAGAGAAGTATGCCTACCTTAATGACTAGAATTCTATCCGTTATGACTTACATTTCGGAATCCTTACTTTTATTTTTGTTTTAATTACATGATAAAACTATACTCTTTCAAATATCCGGAATTAATTGGAAATATTTAGCACGTATAATTTGGGGGGAAATTATTAGGGGTTAGGATCCTTAACCCTATCTAGGATTTCGGATTTTAAAGGAATCTTAGGATATTGAAACATGCATCAGGATCCTGGTTGTAATCATTATTTCCTAACGAAACTAATTACTATATTTCTTGTTTATTCTTCATTTATTCAAAAATAGTCGAATCAAGACTCTTCAAGTTTGAAGAATCGTTCCGATCATGCTTGAGACCCGAAAATACCAAGTCAAAGCAATGTGAAAATACTTATTCAAGAGGATCCCTGAAATATCAAACTTTTATTTATTCAGTTTAGAATATGAATACACATGTATAATTCACACTACACACACACACACACCCAGAGCTACTCAAACACTTGTACTTATATTCATATTATAATTTCTATAATTTGCATTCAAATAAATAAAATCAAAAAAGGCATGTGATCATTATCACTTCCCAAGGTTTTATGTCGGAGTTCCTATCAAGGATAAAAGGTTTTCCTTGAAAATCCCTTGTTTCAATTTAATACTCACAATAGTTACAAAACCACAACCTCTCTTAGAATTTTGTTGATATTCATTTGATTTATTTTTGTCCAAAATAAGGGGGACCTCCTACCCCAGATAGTTAGGTATGTAGTCTATGAAGCTAACAATGAAGCATAATATAAAGCACTAATCATGGGATTACAGCTAGCTACAAATCTTCAAATCAAGGATAAACAGGTATATGTCGATTCATTATTAATAACTAACCATTTCAATGCATCTTATGCAGTTAAAGGTGAAAGATTAGCACTATACCTTCAGATATTCAAAATGTTGGCATCAAAATTTACAAATTTTTGTTTAAATCATGTTCCTAGAGAAGATAATGCCAAAGTTGGCACACTAACTAATCTAGGATCATCACTTAAGATCCAACCAGAAACCAAGATCCCAATAGACCATATAATGATCCCAACAATATAAGATCAAACCAAGATGCGAGAAGATCTCACCACCCATGATCAAAAAGTTAGCATTACAGCAATCCAAGATCCTAATCTCCAACCCCCTCACTATGATCCTAGACCAAACATTCAGGATCCACAACAACATGCAAGATCCTGGATGCAAACCATCATAGAATACCTCCAAAATGGTACAATCCCAAAAGAAGAAAAAAGTGACAAAGCATTCAGAATAAGGGCTGTTATCACGATTTGCGATGATCCAAGGAGTATTATACAAGACGTCCATGGCAGGCCCATATCTAAGATTCTTAGAAGATCACGAAGCTATGGATATTTTGAAATATATACATGAATGGGATTGCTACAACCACATTGGGGGTCAGATCCTTATGTTTAAAGTAATGAGAACAAGATACTATTGGCCAACCATGAAGAGAAACACCTTCTTATATGCCTAGAAGTGTGATGCTTACCAAATACATAATAATACCCTTCATTAGAAAGTGGAACCTTTACACCCCATCATTTCTCCTTGGCCATTCATGGAATAAGGAATGGACATAGTTGGCATATTGCCAATGCACCAGGTGGAAAAGTCTTTATGCTAGCAGTCACAGACTACTTCTCGAAATGGATCAAAGTTTAGGCTTTTATTCAAGTAAGGAATAAAGAAGTAGTCTCATCCATCAAGCTTAATATCATGACTAGATTCGGGATCCTAGTTGATATCATATATGATAACGAATCCTAATTTATTAGCAAAAGAACAATGGATTTTTGCACTAGTTTAGGAATCAAAATGATAATGTCCACCCCAGTTCACCCTCAGGCTAACAGATAATTAGAGTCCAGTAATAAGATCATAGCCAATATACTAAAAAAGAGACAAGATGAATAGAAAGGGAGATGGGCCAAAGAACTTCCTTTCGTTCTATGGGCAGATAGAACTACAACAAAAAAACAGAAATAGATCAAACCCAATACTCCTTAGTATTTGGAGCAGAAGCTGTGATCCAAACTGAAGTGGAGATTTCGACAGCAAGATACCAACTTCAGACTCAGGACAATAACAATAGGATCCTGGCTCAGGATCTTGACATGATTGATGAGCTGAGAGACCTCGCCAAGATCCGAATCGTTTCTACCAACAAAGGATTGCCAAAGCTTATAATAAAATTATCAAAGTCAGAAGATTCTGAGTAGGTGACTTGGTCCTCAGAAAATCATTTTCAGAATACCAAGGATCATAAAGTAGGTAAACTAGCACCCAGATAGGAAGGACCTTATCCCATTGATTTAGAAGCATGAAAGGGAGCATATTGGCTAGCTACTCTAGAAGGAGGTATCCTGCCAAGATCCTGGAATGCTATACACCTCAAAGCATACTTTATGTAAGTCGATTTGGTCACATTTTATTATAACAAAGTCAAGGTATGCACCTACTCCTTACCATCTTTTCTTTCCTTTGTTTATTTTTCCAAGATCATTACTAACTTAAGCATCGGAGGGGCGTTATCTAAGCTAATGCCCCCCCAAGCTAACATTTTCAACATGCAGAAACTTAAAGATCCTTGAAACCACAAATAAGAGATTGATCATCACTCTCCCGATCTAGGGTACTTAATCCCCTCTAAGGTTTAAAGATTTAATAACCTTTTTCATCCGTTTTTGGGTTTCCACAGCCCGCTTGGATGCATGCTATTAAACAATGAAATGTGGATAAGGGGATCATTTCATGTTATCTTACGATTTGGGATCTTCCCTAGAAAAATATAAGTTGGGATATTCCCCAGTAAATTTCTATATCGGGATCTTCCCCAGTGAATTTCTAACTTGGAATATTTTTCTCCAAAAAGTGTATTAAGAAGGATCCTCCCTAAGCCTCAGGACTATGGGATGCTAAGATGCCTAAGAGTTCAAGAAGATAGCTGAAAAACTAATTGAAGTCTAAGGAAGGGAGTTTATCCCCATGTCATATCAATCATTATCTATTAAGTTTACTATGCCTGAAGTTGTCCTTAAAACATGAATGAGTTGTCCTTTTCTTCTAAATATTCTCCTACTTTTTAACCAAAATTTACCTCTTTCAAATATTAGGAAAATATTAGGATCCCAAATATTTCACGATCCTAATCAAATGACTATTTATCTCAGATTTTTAAAGACCCTAATGGTTTTTGTAAAACTAAACTCCTTAGGATCCTGATTGCCTAAAGAGCTTTAGAAAATTCTACTGATCCTAGTTCTACGACCAAATCATTAATGCAGAAGAGATAATAAAACCAAAGGATAAAAATTAAAAGGGTTTGCCCACCAACCCCATAAAAATATAATAAATTGTTTACAAACCAAAAATAAAATTTGTTTTTAAACTTATAAACCTAAGCATCTAAGGTGTGATCATCACTCGCTGGAGCCTCCTCTTATCACTCATTCTTCTCTTCCTTGTATCCCATCTTATTCTTCTTCTCCGAAGGATCTTGAATTATATTAACGTGCTTGCCAATTAACTTGGCCAGAGCAGCACAGAATCCGACCATGTTCCAGGATCCCACATTCTCCATGTCCTCTTCCAGCTTGATCTTCCCCTCCCAAATAGCTTCATTAGCATTGCTCTTAAACTCAACGATCACCTCCTCAATCTCCAGGGCATGCTCCTCCTCCCTCTCTGCCTTCTCTTTGCTCAGCTTCTCAACCCTCGCCAAAGGAACCTTGTTGGTCGCCTTCCATATGTCCTTATGCTCCTTCAAGGTGTGTTCCACCTCCTCAACCCTGAGCTTCAGGTGCTCAATGGATCACGTAACATGATCCACAAAAGGATAAAGAGTGTATTTAGTAAATTAAAAATCAAGCAAGAAAGAAAAAAATTCAGTAGTGCTTACAACTTTGGAGAAGGAGACTAATGTCACACCCCGAAACCAGAATGGCAGAAACATTCCGGGGTGGAGGACGTCATGCGTAGTATCAAAATAGTTGTATCATAGTAAGCGAAGTAAACACAACCATTACATTATAATATGAATATTTACATTGTTTGAAAACATAGTTTGTTCATAACAGTATATAACAAAAGTAAAAGACGTGACTCCAAAATGATCCGTCTTCTCCAAAAGTTGGCAAGAGTACCTGTCTATTGTTGCCCTGAGAATACAAGCAGTTTTAAAATATCAACATAAAGCTGGTGAGTTCATAAGCGTTTAGTTCTGGTGAAAGAAATGTTTCTTTGATCCTTTGAAAAGTGTTTCCTAAGAAAATCCTATATTTTCTTATAAAAGTTGTTTGATTATCAATTCGTTGCCATTTTAATAGCCTGTTTATGTAAGGTTGAGTTATCCCAGGAAAATCCTATATTTTCCTTAAAAGTTGATAGTTGGTTATCTGTTCTGGTATGAGGTGTACAAGTATCTACCATACTTGTATCGTTAGATGTAGTTTCCTTGAAAAACCCTGTTTGCTCTCTGTGAGATGTATTAGCCTTATTACATAAATAAAACTAATAAATAAGTAGTGAACTAAATCCAAAGGGTATTATTAATACCCTATAGTAATCGAATCGGTTATTACTTTGAGGTTAGTTCACTTGATTCATTATTACAAAAGTAAATCTCTGTTATCTAGGTTGCGAGTTTTATAAC
Source organism: Lactuca virosa (assembly GCF_052849685.1). Classification (NCBI taxonomy): domain Eukaryota; kingdom Viridiplantae; phylum Streptophyta; class Magnoliopsida; order Asterales; family Asteraceae; genus Lactuca; species Lactuca virosa. Next base: position 261,111,808 of record NC_136434.1, read on the forward strand.
CATACATTAAACTTGATATGGCACGTAACGGGGCCAGTATCCTTTGATGAATTTTTCACCCCAGGCATGGCTGCCTAACTGTAGCTAGCAGTTTAGGTGCAAGATAGTCAGTCCCGTATAGATCTATACACAATAGTCACGCTCTCCCTACAAGAGATTCTGGTTACAAGGGTTAGTCCTACACTCACGAATCCGGTGGAGTGTTACCAAGGACGTGTCTCCAACTTAAAATAACAAATTTACAAGTAATAATATAGAAAATCTTGTATATGTTTTGTATTAATCCTTTGTAAAATATCACATTCTATGACAAGATTCACAAGTTCCTTGCTTTAGTTTTGAAAACTGTTTCTACGAGTTGATTTCTTAATCGTTTGGTAAAACTGTTTTCTGTGTTAAAAGCATACTAAACATATAATTATTTTATGCAAAATGAAATAACTTGAGCACAAGTTTCCTTGTACTTTTGCTTGTATTCCCCCCCCCCCCCTGAAAACATGAAAAGTCGGAAAAGCGTAGGGGTATGAACTCACTGTTTGACGTGGGATTCGAGTGTAAGTTGCTAGGAATTGCTGAGAGTCAAATAAAGCCTCGAACACAAACGGATCCTATTTAGCATGTAAAAGTACATATATACATTAGGTGAAGGCATAACACTATTCGTTATGAAAGGGAACCACCTTAGGGACTAGGAAACACTTAAAACTAAGTGTTAGAATCACATGTGATTGAAGAGGGGAGTTTGCGGTCGAAAAAGGAGTGTACGGTCAAGGGTTTGCGGCCCAACAGGGTTTACGGCCCATATGTTTACAGCCTAAGTGTTTGCGGTCCATGGGTTTACGGCCCATGGGTTTACGGCCTATGGGTTTACGGCCCATGTGTTTACGGCCGTAAACACTTAGTGAAAGATGCGATTTTCGGCGTTTCAAGGTCCTTTCTAGCCTTCTGGAAGTGTTCTAAGCCTCGTTTCTAGGCTTAGGAGGGTGTTGTGGCAACTTTGCACCACTTAAATAGAGTTTACGGTCAAGGGATATTGCCTTGGCCGTAAACACCCTTCTGGTCACGATTTCTAGATGTTTAACAAGTGATTATTGTATCCAACAAGCTAAGGGTAGTGTACTTACGTAGTGGAAGCTTGAAATGAGGTTTTTAGCCACCAAGAACTAGTGTGTGTTCTTGGTGAGAGAGAAAATCTAGAAAAAGATGAGATTTAGGAGATGAGACATGGATTCATCACTAGAAATGGATTTGTAACAACATTCAAGGTGGAAAAACACTTACTTCTTGAAGATCTTGGAGGGAATTCGAAGTTTGTAGAGAGAGATAGAGAGAGAGTAGAGAGAGAAAGCTTCTGGAGTGTGTAAAGTGAGAAATGAAGGCTACTCATCCCTTATATAGGGGTGAGTTTACGGCCAAGGGGTGGGGTGGAGGGTTTACGGCCGTGAATAGTGTTTACGGTCGTAAACAGAGTTTACGGTCGTAAACAGAGTTTACGGTCATAAACTGAGTTTGCAGCCGTAAACTCCTCTCGAAGGGTTGTTTGGCCCGGATGCTATGCCTTGACTTAGAAAATCTCGACCTAGGACCCAAACTTTGATTGTACGAGGCTTAGAACGCTTTATCGAACCCTTAAATGGTGTAAAATGGTGATAGAATCAAGTTAAATATTGATATAAAGATCAATTGTACAGGATAAAAGTCTCGGGTTGTCACATCATCCCCCCGTTAGAGGGAATTTTCGTCCCGAAATTTGAACATAGAATACAAATCATGGAATAGAAAAGAGATGTGGATGCTTCTATTTCATCTTATCTTCACGCTCCCAAGTGAATTCAGGTCCCCGCTTGGCATTCCAGCGAACCTTCACTATCGGGATGCGACTTTGCTTTGTTCGTTTGATCTCTCTATCCCTGATTTCGACTGGTTCTTCCACAAAGTTTAGGTTCTCATTGATCTCAATCTCATCGAGAGGAATCGTAAGGGTTTCGCCGGCTACGCATTTCTTAAGATTCGAAACGTGGAAGACAGGATGAATGTTGCTAAGTTCTTGCGGTAAACAAAGTTTGTAGGCTACGGGACCGATCCTAGCGAGGATCTCGAATGGTCCTATGTATCTTGGATTTAGCTTTCCACGCTTTCCAAAGTGTATCATGCCTTTCCAGGGTGAGACCTTCAACAGAACACGGTCTCCAACCTGGAACTCCAAGGGTTTTCGTTGTTTATCGGTGTAGCTCTTTTGTCTATCTCGTGAGGCCTTAAGTCGTTCTCGGATTTGTACAATCTTTTCTGTGGTTTCGCGGATGATTTCTGGGCCAGTGAGAGTGCTGTCAGGGACTTGCCCCTTGGCTAGCTGTGTATCGCCCATCTCATCCCAACACAGAGGGGATCTGCACTTGCGACCATAGAGGGCTTCGAAAGGCGCAACCTTGATGCTGGTGTGGTAACTGTTGTTATAGGAAAATTCGACCAAGGGCAAATGGGTGTCCCACGACTCACCGAAGTCAATGACACATGCTCTCAACATGTCTTCCAAGGTTTGGATGCTTCTCTCACTCTGCCCATCTGTCTGAGGATGGTAAGCTGTGCTCATATTCAGTTTAGTTCCACGAGCCTTCTGTAATGACTGCCAGAACCTCGAAGTGAACCTGCTATCTCGATCGGAGTTAATGGACACAGGCACACCATGCAGTAGAACTATCTCTCGAATGTAGATTCTCGTGAGTCTCTCCATTTTGAAGTTTTCCTTGATCAGCAGGAAGTGGGCGGATTTAGTCAACCGGTCGACAATTACCAAAATGGCGTCGTGCCCACTCGGAGACTTGGGTAATTTGGTGATAAAATCCATAGTAATTCTCTCCCACTTCCACTCAGGTATCTCCGGCTGGTGGAGTAGACGTGAGGGCTTCTGATATTCGACCTTCACCTTGGCGCAAGTCAGGCACTTGCCCACGAAGGTAGCGATCTCTGCTTTCATGTTTGGCCACCAATACAGTTTCTTGAGATCGAGGTACATCTTGACCGAACCTAGGTGAATGGAGTATCTAGTCTTGTGAGCTTCATTCATTAGAACCTCTCTGTAACCACCGAACTTTGGGGTCCAGATCCGGTCCATGAAATAATAGACTCCGTCTCCCTTGATCTCTAGGTTCTTTTCCATTCCTCTCAAGGATTCTCCCGACATGTTCTCTGGTTTTAAGGCTTCTAGCTGAGCCTCCTTGATTTGCGCGGATAAATGGGAATGGATAGTCATGGTCAGTGCCTTTACTCTAGGACCTGAGTACTCCTTCCGGCTGAGGGCATCTGCCACCAGATTGGCCTTGCCGGGATGGTAGCGGATTTCGCACTCGTAATCGCTGAGTAGCTCAACCCATCGCCGTTGTTTCATGTTCAGTTCCTTCTGGTCGAAGATATGCTGCAGACTTTTATGGTCAGTGAAGATAGTGCACTTGGTTCCGTAGAGATAATGTCTCCATATCTTCAATGCGAATACCACTGCTCCTAATTCCAGGTCGTGTGTTGTGTAGTTGACTTCGTGTGCCTTCAGTTGTCTTGAGGCATAAGCAATCACTTTTCTCTGTTGCATGAGCACACAGCCTAGGCCCTGATTAGATTCATCACAGTAGACAACGAAGTCCTCCGTCCCTTCGGGCAGAGACAAGATAGGTGCGCTGTATAGGGCCCGCTTCAACGTTTGGAACGCAGTGTCTTGTTTTTCACTCCAACAAAAGGGTACGCCTTTCTAAGTCAGAGTGGTTAAGGGTTTGGCAATTCTGGAGAAATTCTGGATAAATCTGCGATAGTAGCCAGCGAGACCCAAGAATTGACGGATTTTTGTGGGCGTCTTCGGAGCTGACCAGTTCTCTATCGCTTTGATTTTGGAGGGGTCCACGTGTATGCCTTCCTCGCTTACCACGTGACCTAGGAAGGTTACTTTTCAAATCCAGAATTCACACTTAGAGAATTTCGCGTACATCTTTTCCGTCCTTAATGTTTCCAGCACCGATCTCAAGTGTTGTCGATGATCCTCCTCACTTCTGGAATAGACAAGTATATCATCGATGAACACGATTACAAACTTGTCCATGAAAGAACGGCACACCCGATTCATCAGGTCCATGAATATCGCCGGTGCGTTGGTTAGACCGAAGGGCATCACTACAAATTCGTAGTGACCATACCGAGTCCGAAATGCTGTCTTAGGAACATCACTCTCATAGACTCGCAGCTGATGGTACCCTGATCTTAGGTCTATTTTGGAAAAGTAACTGGCTCCTTGAATTTGATCGAAGAGGTCGTCGATTCGAGGAAGAGGGTAACGGTTTTTGACTGTGAGTTTGTTCAGCTCTCGATAGTCAATACACATCCGAAAGGATCCATCCTTCTTTTTCACGAACAAGATCGGGGCTCCCAAGGGTGAGGAACTCGGTCTGATGAACCCTTTGCTGAGCAGCTCATTGAGCTGACTGGATAACTCCTGCATTTCTGTCGGCGCTAATCGATATGGGGATTTGGCTACGGGGGTAGCTTCGGGGACTAAGTCGATGCGAAACTCGACTTGGCGTTCGGGAGGGATTCCCGGGAGATCTTCGCGAAAAACATCGGGAAAGTTGCAGACTTCGGGGATGCTCTCGAGGTCTTTAACTTCCTCCTTCTCGTTAATGACGTGGGCTAGGAATGCATGACACTCCTTTCGCAGAAGTTTCTGGGCTTTGATGCACAAAATGATACGAAGGTTTGAACTGAGTTTATCGCCGTAAATTACAAGAGTTTCATCAGAGGAAAGATTGAGACAGATAGCTTTTTCGTAACAAAGGATATTAGCACGATTGGGGCTCAACCAATCCATGCCGATGATGACATTAAAGCTTTTTATGGAAACTGGCATAAGGTCGATAGGAAAAGAATGATCGTTCAAGGTAAGGGTACAGCCTACGTATATATCATTAGTGCTCTCTTTCTCACCGTTAGCCATCTTGACGGTAAATGTTTCAGTTAGTGGTTGAGGTTTATGTTTGAGAAGATGTTTGAATGCATGACTAACAAAACTTCTCTGTAAGGGTCGATGTCTTGTAAAGGGTCGAATTGTGTTTAGTCTATTTCGTATGTAATGTATTTACTAAGTCACTTTTGTACAAAGCGTAATGGTTCCAGACTTAGTATTTTTGTACTCTCATGTATCCTATAAATAGGGACTAAGCTTTGGTTTAGACTATGAGTTTTCCAGATTTCGTAGTCTACTTTTGTAATCAAGCTTATTGAGAGTAATAGAAACTTCAAAGTCTTATTTACTTTCTGAGTTCATTACGTTGATTGATCTTGTTCTTAATCGATTTCTCATATACAATACATCTACAGTTGGTATCAGAGCAGGAATCAAACTGCATTGATCTAATTTTCTTTCTGAATCATCTGATTTTGAGTCATTTTTTTGTCTCAAAAGTTTCCGCACTTTTGGTTCTGAAAATCACATCTGATCTACAAATTTGATTAGATCCTGCATTCAAATTGTATAATTGGGTGATCGATTATAAGTTTCTGATCAATTCGTTTGATCAAATATCAAATTCATCAAGTTTTCTGTGATTTCTGAAATTTTTTTTCTCGTGTGTTCATCAATGGCGAACTTCAACATGAACACAATGACTTCTTATTCTCATCTGCTCGGATCATCAACCAAAATTCCAATGCTGATTCCAGAATACTATGATCAGTGGGCTGATCGTATGGAAGACTACTTGAATGGTCTGGATGAAGAGTTGTGGAATTGCATCAATGGAACAGTTCAACCTCCACCGAATGTTCAAAATATTGGTTCATCTGGAACTACTTCTTCTGTTGGAAAACAACAAACAAGACTGGAGAAACACGAAAAGCGTTGTATGAGAGAATTAAGAGGTGCTTTGCCACCTGTTGTTTATAACTACATTCGTGGTTGTAAAACTGCTAATGATATCTGGAATACTCTTAAGGAAAGGTATCAAGGAAGCGAGAAGACTAAGATCAATTCTGTTAAGCAATGTTTGGTTGAGCTGAAAGAGTTCAAACAGAAGGAAACTGAAACAATTGAAGTTTACTATGATCGTCTAAATGAGTTGATTTAAAGATGCAATCGCTATGGAATCACAAGGTCTCTAATGGATTATAATCTTACTTTTGTTATGGGACTTAGGAAGGAGTGGAGGAGTGTTAGTATGATGATCAAAAATCAACAGAGCTTTGATACTTCTTCTTTGAATGATGTTTACAATCAGCTGAAGACACACGAAAGTGAAGTGTCTGAGATAATGGAAGAAGCGAAACAGAGTTTAGGAGGACCACTAACTCTGGTTTCGAAATTATCTGAGGTGGAATCTGCCTAAAAAGAGAATTCAGATGAAGAAGGTTTTCTCTTGAATTCGGATGATGAAGCTATAGCTTTTTATTCGAATAATCGAGTTAAGAAGTTTTTCAAAAGGCCTTTTAATTCTAAGGGAAAGCAAAGTGAGTTGAAGGGAAATCTTACGAAGTCTGGTGTAGAAGAGAAAAAGAAATTTGAAAAGTCTGAGAAGGATGATGACAAGGTGAAAGAGTTTAAGGCAGAAAAGAAATTGAAATGAGATTCTGGTGTAGATTGTCATTACTGCAAAGGTGCGAATCATTTTGCAATTGATTGTATGCTTCGTAAGAAAGAGGAAAAGAAGAATAGAGTGAAGGACGAAGCATACTATGCTGAAAAACTGGAGGAAGTTCGTGAGAAGGCCAAGGGATTGTCTCTTGTGGCAGGAGGAGAGAATGAAGATGAAGAAAGTGGTACTTATCAGATTTGGTCATCCGGGTCTGATGATGAGGAAATGAGACATCCTACTCATGGTGCCATGTATGCAGAACTCGAGGATGGAGAAGAAGAAGAGATATCTGGACATTGCTTTGTTTCGAAGTCAAGTGACAAATCTCCAATGACAACAAAGGTATGCTCTATACTCGAATCTTTCAATATTCCTTTACATGCATATGATTCTGAGATAATTGCTTTTGATGATACTGTTGCTTACTTTGATGCTATTGTTGTGTCTGCTAGTAATGAGGCAAAGAAACTTAATAATCAATTGCTTGAGACTCAAAAGATGCTAGACACGAAACGTTGCAGGGTAGAGTATCTAGAGTTGCAATTAGAAAATGTCAATTGAGATCGAGAGAATCTAGATAAAGATGTAAGAATGTTGTTGGCTCAACGTAACATCTATTGTAATTCTGCAAAACGGTTATATGCAAAATTAACAGCATTACATCATTCTTCTGATATTAGCAAAGAACAACATCGAAAACTATTGCCTTTTCTTGCATTCGAAAGAGAAAAAGTTGATGTCATGTCATATGATTGTGAAAACACAATAGCTGATTTTAACAAAGTACCAGACGATAGGTTTGCATATGGCGTTGTTAAGATAGATGAGTTTTTAAATGCTGATGAATTGGTTAATATTGTTAATGAAAGTTTGACAAAAGATGAACAAGTGAAAATTTTGAAAAGAACTGAACATTCGAAACTTGATTCACAACTCAATTTTGCTGATGTCGATGAGAATTCGGATAATCTTAGCGAAATCAGTGAAATTGAAGAAGAAGAAAGTATTGATTGTTCTCAGTTGTCTATCATTAACATCACATCTAAGGCCAAAGGTAAAGAAATTGTTAATGATTCGATGGTTGAGGATGACATTGGAAAACCCTCTACTTCGAAATTTTTTGACTTTGATGAAGTGGAAGTTCGAGACAGTCAGACAGATAGTAGTGATGATGAGGAGTATGAAATCAAAGCTTCGAATGTTTGTAAAACAGAAAAGAAAGTTTCAACTGAAACTTCAATTCCAAGAGTTGTTGTTGAACAAGTTTATGGAGAAACTGAAAAATTTGACAAGGTGATGAATGACAAAGGTGCTCACTATTTGGAAACTCATATTGTCGTGTATCCGAATTTTACATGCACAGATGATGTAGTTTTTCCAAATCAAGTATTTGTAACAACTGGGAATGCTAAGAAGGTCAAGCCCGAATTTAACAAATTGGTCGAAGAAGACAATAAGCGTTCCACTGATGAAGGATTCTTTGAAAATCAAAACACTGTTGAAAACTATCTCACTAAGAATTCGTATGTTTTTCAAAAACAAAACTCAAAACAAAAATGGGTTGTTAAATGAGAAAAAGAAAAAGATGTTGTTACAAAAGAAGTTGTTTATTCAACTCCAATTGTGAAACTCAATTCAAACGAATTCAAAGTGCTTGTTAACATTTTTTCAAAAGAACACAAAGTTTCAAAAAGAAAGGCATGAAAAGTAATTTTTTGGCAAGTAGTGTCTAACGAAAAACCCGCTCTAACTAAATCCAAAGTTTCGTATGAGACAGTTAGTGTTTCAAAATCTAAATTCTCAAATTCTTCAAAAACCAAGAGTTCTCAAAAACCAATTGTCACAGAAAAACAAAAAGACACATCTTTTCATCATCCAATGAGTGTAATAGACAAATTTCCAATAAATCAAAAGGTTGCACATATTCGAAAATTTGATAACATTCGAAAGTATGAGAAATCACACCAAGTTGTGAATGATCAAAAACTTAACAATGTTCGAAAATCAACGAATAGTCAACAAGTTCCAAACAAAATTTTCAAATCAAAAGTTACATTTACTCCACAAAAGCCAAATTTTCCAAATCCTTCAATCACAAAACCAACAAGAGTTTCGTGTTCAAATGAAAAATCAGAAATTCATTCTATCAACAATTGGCTTGAAGGACAAGACAAAAGGTATCAGTCAGGGAGGTTTTCTCAAGTTCAGATCAAAACAGCTTATGAGAAGTATTTGAATGAGTCAACAACTAGAAGTTTATCTTCTCAAGATTCGAAAATTCCAAAACAGAGATGGAAACCAATCAACAAATTAACAAAAATTGAGAAGCCTGAGGTGCAATCTAATGAAAGTCCAAAACTATCGAAAAATTATATTTCAATATCTTTAGATAATGATGTTGATTTAATTGATAGTATAACTGCAAAAATTCAAACTTGGGCTTTTAATTATAAAATTCACTCCTTGTTTCAAACTAATAACCAAGGACCCAAAAAGCCTTGGGTACCTAAATTCTTTAATTAAATGCAGGTACTTTGTGACGAGCAATATGATACAAAGTGGTATATTGATAGTGGTTGCTCACGTCACATGACTGGAAGGAAGGAGAACTTAAGAGATTTTCGAAGTCTTGAAAATGCTGGGGTGGTGAAATTTGGTAATAATCAAAAATGTCAAGTGAAAGGATATGGCAAAGTAACGAATGGGCAATTCACAGTAAATCGCGTTGCATATGTGGAAGGTCTTCAACATAACTTGATTAGTGTTTCACAATTAGTTGTGGGCACTGGAAATCAAGTGGTGTTTAACGAAGAAGGGAGTATAATCTCAAAAGTCAAGACGAATGAAGTATTGCTAAAATCGAAACGATATGGCGATATGTTCACACTCGATATTAAACCAATAATGGGCAAACCATCTTTTTGTCTACTTTCGAAAGCTTCAAGTGATGTCAGTTGGTTATGGCATAGACATTTATCACATTTAAACTTTTGAAATCTAAACAAGCTGGTTACAGAAGATTTAGTTCGTGGTCTTACTGTGTTAAAATTTGATAATAGTACTCTTTGTGCAGCTTGCGAACAAGGAAAACAACATCGCAAAGGACATCCTATCGTGATAGACTCAAAAATTGTTGAACCATTGGAACTTCTTCATATTGACCTTTGTGGACCTTCGACTGTTGAAACAATTAACAAGAAACGGTACATTTTGGTTATAGTTGATGATTTTTCACGGTTCACATGGGTATTTTTTCTCAGGTTAAAATATGAAGTAGCTCAAACAATGATTGAATTTATCAAAAAGATAGAGATGAGTCTGAAAAAGAATGTTCGTCGAATAAAGAGTGATAATGGCACTGAGTTTAAGAATAAGATGTTGGATTCGTTCTTAACTGAAAAAGGAATTTCGCATAATTTCTCATCACCATATACACCACAACAAAAAGGTGTTGTTGAAAGAAGAAACAGATCATTGTGTGAGGCAGCAAGAACAATGTTGACATATGTGAATCTTCCTCAATATCTATGGGCTGAAGTCGTTTCAACAGCATGTTTTACTCAGAATCGTTCTTTTATTCATAAAAGATTTAATATCACTCCTTATGAAATACTAAATAATCGGAAACCTAATGTCAAATTTTTTCATGTTTTTGGTTGCAGATGTTTCATCATGAATCTTAAAGATAATCTTTCAAAGTTTCAAGTTAAAGCTGATGAGGGCATATTTTTGGGATATTCGCATACTTCTGTTGCATATCGAGTGTTGATCAAACGAACTCGCAAAGTTGAAGAAACTTTTAATCTCACCTTTGATGATTACTATGTTAAACAAGTCGAAAGAAAGTTTGACCAAAAACCAATTCTTGCTGAATCAAACAATCAAACTGAGAATAATAATACAATTGATTTTGATTATGATCTCATTTTTGGTGTTCCAGATAGAGCAATTGATATTGAAGTTCATGCTGATGATAATCAAACACCTGAATCATCAAAACATACTGATGATTCAACACTCACTTCGGATACTACTGAAAATGGCGAAAGTATGCTAAATGTTCGTATGGATGGGGAGCATACGTCTATTCCTCTAAATGTTGAGGGGGAGCATCCTTTCGAGGGGGAGAAGAGTAGTATGAATCATGAATTTGAGGGGGAGCATCAAAACGATAATCATGTTGAGGGGGGCATGATGATACAGATGCAATTAATATTGATCAAAAAAATGATGAATTTCATGAATTTGATGATAATATTTCTGTGGCAGGTACTGAAAATGAAGAAATGTACGAAGATGCACCATTGGAATTTGATCCAGCATATCCACCACTTGAGAAATGGACAAAGAATCATCCAAAAGAGCAAGTTATAGGAAATCCACAAGATGGAGTTTTAACAAGAGCTCAAATTCATACGAAAAATGAGGTACTGAATACGAATCAATAATTTTGCATGTTTAATGTTTTTATTTCGAAAATAGAGCCAAAAACAGTTAAGAATGCTATGGAACACTCAGATTGGGTTGTTGCTATGCAATCTGAACTTGCTGAATTCGAACGAAACAAGGTTTGGAGACTTGTTCCAAAACCTGATGATGTTTCGATTGTCGGGCTAAAATGGATTTTCAAAAATAAAACCGACAAAGATAGCAATATTATTCGAAACAAAGCCAGACTTGTTGTTAAAGGATATTCACAACAAGAAGGAATCGACTATGAAGAAACTTTTGCCCCTGTCGCAAGACTCGAGGCTGTTCGTATATTTCTGGCTTATGCAGCTCACAAAGACTTTGATGTTTATCAAATGGACGTGAAGTGTGCATTTTTAAATGGAGAGCTTGAAGAAACAGTTTATGTGGAACAACCACCAGGTATCAAGCAAATCCAAGGGAACAACATTTAACAGCTGTAAGGAATATTTTTCGTTATCTTAAAGGAACAATTTCGTTGGGATTATGGTATCCTTCAAAATCTGGATTTTTCATTCAAGCCTTTTTGGATTCAGACCATGGTGGATGTACTCTCGACAGAAAAAGTACAAGTGGCGGATGTCAATTTCCCGATGGCAAGTTGCTGAGTTGGCAGTCGAAAAAGCAAACATGTGTATCAAGTTCAACAGCTGAAGCAGAATATGTAGCTGTTGCTGCTTGCACATCACAAATTATATGGATTCAAAGTCAATTGCGTGATTATGCAATTAATATGAAAAAGATTCCTTTATACTGTGATTCACAAAGTGCTATTCGCATTTGCCATAATCCAGTACAACATTCGAAAACAAAACACATTGCTCTTCGTTATCATTTTATAAAAGATCATGTGGAAGATGGTAACATTGAAGTTCATTTTGTCAAAACTACTAATCAACTTGCTGATATTTTCACTAAACCACTTGATGAAAAATCTTTTGTGAGAATTTTAGCAGGTTTGGGAATCTTAGATGCGAATTCGGTACCAGGATCAAATACTCAAAATTAACGAAATGTTGTTGGTGAAAAAGGTGTCGATTCAGAGGCTTGTTGTCCTAACCATTCAGAGGTTATTGTGCGTTAAGAGGCTTCGACACGCTTCGTTTTCGTATATTGAAACTAAAACTTTTCGCGTGTTTGATACTATCATTTCTTTTCATTTGTTTAAAATTTTGTTCAACTGAAAAACCAAAAATATTTTTATTTCTTTGCATTACTTTTCGAAAAATCAAAAATATAAAAAAGATTTTCTTTTATTGCTTGTTTTATTTTTCGAAAAAAATTCAAAATCACAAAACTATTTTTTTAAATAGAAAATTCAAAAAGATTTTTGGTTACTTTGTTAATTTTTTAGGTCTTCAAGAACAATTTTCACGACAATTCTTCAAAGGGTCATGCTTGTGTTTCTGTAGGAAGGTAATTCTCTTAAATCTTTGTACTAGTTAAGATGTCCCTAGAAGCATACTGCTGCATGTCGACCCAAGCCTCAACTGACTCTATGTGTGTTACGAAAGCCTTCATGAAATTTTTCATACGAAAGTTTCTTCCAAATTAGGCTTACATTCGCATTAGTCCAATGAGCTATCTTACTCTTCTCAAATGAGTTAAGAGTTATCTGTTTGGTCCATATATAACAGAGGTACATTCGAATCTTAACCAATCTTTTTCATCACAAAATTTCTTAACACTTTTCATACACAAAGACACATGTTCAAGAGGTCATTGATCAAACCAATTGTGACTTAAACATGTCAAAAATCTGTGTTAATGATCTTAAATCATGAGACCGTGATGCAAGTGAAACCCAAATATCCGAACTTAATAAGGAATTGACGGGGAACTTTGTTCCAGATTCTTACGAAACACTTGTTTCTGTACCCAAGTTTCGTATACTCCATATCACATTCTTTCGTATGAGTGGTTTTGATCAAATGTTCGAAACCCACGACATTTGTTTCCCAACGAAATCCAGCTTAACTATTTTTCTTTGAATGTGATTTCAGTGTGAGTATCAATTCTTTTCTCTAGTCACTTTCACAAATTTTACAAAGCCACTTGTCACTGACTACACTGGTCAAACAAGTAATTTCGTTTATAATTTCTCACCTTATGTTTAGGTTGATATGTAACGAAATTCATAAGCCACCCATTGAAGCCTTGCAAAAGAACCCCTTTGATACTTCTTTAAAAGTATTCGATTGTAATTCACGGGAAAATGCACAAGCTGTTAGTTATCTCTCTTGGTAATTAACGAAGCAACCTTTGCCTGGGGTTTAACTTCTTTTGTGTCAACATATTTGACATCACAGATCCAATTTTTTTTAATTTGCTTCTTATCCTTTTTCATTGAATCACTACACTCACGAAATCCTTGAGGTTCTAAGTAATACCAACTTAGGCTGATGATTTCACAAGACTGGCAAATGACTTCGTTTCGAATCCCAAAAACGAATGAGCCCAACCTCAAATCCGAAACGTTTGATCTTATCCACAAGTACTCATGAACAGTCTCAAAGTAACCGTTTGGTACCTTGGCCCTAGTTTCAAGGAACTTTATCTGACATAGCTATAATAACGGCTACTAGTGCGCGTTTCAAGGGATGATGTGATCTACTTCTTAATGACAAACGGTTCACATTACTTTGGGCTTACTTATAAAAGGAAAATCTTCTTTCTTTTTGAAATCACGCGTTCAAGAATTCACAGAAGATCAAAAAGCCCTAATATCTTTTTGAAAACTTCCAATCAACATTCAAATGGCTGCTGTTCAGAATTCCACTAACGACGAAATTGCATCCCAACCTCTGATAACGATACAAAGCACAAACTATCAGGTTGAATCAAATGTCTCGTTGTATCCAGAAGAGCTCAAGATGCTGATACTTGCATTGAAAAGATCAGTTCTTGCCACCGCTATGTTCAAATCTTTCGCAGTTCCACTAACTTGGTTGTCTATGGCTGCATCTACTGCTTCATTCAATAAAGGAACTGATGTAATCACTTTCAACTTAGTAAATGAGAAACGCATTCGTCTCACCAAGAAGATGTTCTCACAGTTCTTGGAGCTTCCTAATTCACCACCTTTTTTCAAACCTTCTAACCATCAGATTGTGCATATGTTCAACGAGATGGGTCACCAGCCACCACTCAAAAAGATAAGTGATTTCAAAAAGTCTGGGCTTCCCTGTATCTGGAATTTCTTGTTTGGGATTTTTCTACGATGTTTAACAGGAAGAAAAGTGGGTCTTGACAAGGGAAGACAAGAAGTTTATGCTATGGTCATGGGTTTATATTACGACTTGAGTGTGGATTATGCCACTCAGTTGTGGATCGAATTCACGAAAAGCTTAGAACGTACAAGTGTGGCTAAGGGAATTTCTTGTGCTAGATACTGGAGTTTAATTTTGGAGAAGGTGTATGAGAAAGAAGGAATTCAAGTTCCTCAGGGTGAAGAAATTGCTGAGTTTACGAAGTTTCAATTTCCAAAGAATGTTCAAGATGATGAGCAAATTTTTACAAGTGTTGCAAGAATTCCAGATGCAATGCTCAAGAAGGTGAATCCTACGAACAAGATTCTTGTAAAGTATTTGCAGACGGTGAACCCTGATGTTGAAACTGGGGTGTTACTTGAAATCGAAGCTGGCTCTTCCAAGCCATCAAAGAAAACGAAGTCTAATAAATCTTCGCCCAAGAAAGTTGAGGGTGATGAGAAGAAGAAAGTAGAAGAGAATGAAGCTCAGCCTTCGAAAGAAGTTGTTCCTTCAAAATCAGGAATTCTTAAACGGATTCGTATGAAATCATCTAAACGAACTTCGTCTGATGACTCTCCGATGGTTCGTAAGACTCAGGTTAGCAGTAAAGGAGTGGTAGTTCGTGAAATACCTGCTCCTGTTTCACCGTTATCCAAAAAGAGACGTGCTCCTGATGTTGCGAAGCACATCACACTAAAACGGTACAATTGAAAGCTTGTAATAAGAGATGATTCCTCAGACAACGAAGTTCTTCCTGATACTCATATTGCTTCGACTTCTATGGTAACCTCAACACCTATAATCTCTTCAATTTTGAATGTTTCTATCATTTCTCCTACTCCAACCATTCCACTCGAAAAATTGGTAACCAAGTCTTCACAACCTATTATTCTCTCTTCTTCATTACCACCTATTACTTCAACTTCGTTTGTTTCCTTACCACCACCCAACTCAACTTCTACTTCATCTCCACTGTTTGAAACTATCCTTCAACAATCAATTACTACTCTTTTTCCATCACAATCCACAGACACACCCAAACATCATTCTGATGATGAAACCGAAGGAGGAGGTTTCGGAGGAACGTTCGACGAACTGAATTTTGATTCGGAAGAGGAGGAGATTCCTGATCATATGTTAATGTCAGGAAAACAGTTCAAAATCTTGAACAGGAAGTTAAACTCACTTCTTCAGTCTCATGCTGATTCAGGAGCAACACATTCGGTTTCGGGTCTTGAAGTTGAATTAATGATAAAGGCAGCTGAACGAAGACTTCATGAGAAGATAGATCTTTCTGATCAAAATAATGAGCTTCGTATCAAGACTCAGACAGGAAATTTTGAAGGAGCCTTAAAGGATTTGAAGGCTTTTGCGAAGGACCGTCATATTCTCTTCGTACAAGATGTCAAAAAGGTTCGTGAAGATGTCAATTTGAAACTCAAAGAGTTGAAGAAGGAAATCTCTCAGGAACTCATGAATATGAATTCTCAGTACAATTCACTTCAAGAGAAGGTTGATATAATTGCTGGGGTAGTTACAAATTTTGCCAAAACTTTTCAAGACGCAATGCCGAAGTTTGAATCTAAAGCAACTGAAGACAACAATCAGTTTGCGAAATTGCAGTCTCTTCTTGAAGAGTTAAAAGAAGTTGTTTCGAAGCCTACTCCAACTTCGTTTTTAACTCCTGAGTTCCTTACTCAGAAGTTGAATTTACTTGATCAGGTTATTCAGAAGGCGGTTGCTCCCATTTCCAAGTTTGCTCAAATGTTGCCACATAATGCCCCACCTGTTAACACAGGGGTGCAGGGGGGAGAAACGAAAGTGGGCAAAGGAGTAAATGTGAATAGAAAGGGAGAAGGAGAGAAGATAACAACTGGAGATTCAAAAGTTGTTGGAAAGGTGTTCTCTACACAAATTCCTGTTTCAATTCCAGTGAAGTCTGATACTATTTCAACAACAATTGTTACCACAAACCTTTTACAAAACCAAAAGGAATTGTGATTGATTCAGCTACAGAAGGGGGTAGTTCAAGTTCCTTAAAATCAAATTCAGATTCGAAAGACAAAGGGAAAGGTGTGCTAGTCGAAAAGTCTAAAGAAGAAAAGAAAGCAGAGGTGGAGGCTGATATCGAACTTCAAAGGCATATTCAAAGTATTCTGAGGTTGAGAGAAAATGATCCACCTGGAATGGACAAAGGTGATCCCAAAAAATTGTATTCATATGAATCAATCGAATCGAGAGTTTCATTCAATCATATGTATGCTTTCGAAAAGAAACCAAGGAAAAGCTATTCGCTTGCTAACACTGATTTTTGTCAGTTGGACTTTCCAATAAACGAAATGATGTTTATCACTGCTCAATACAAGATTAGTGAGAAATTCAAAAACCCAGATGATTATACACACATGGAAATTCGTTTTCATGCTGTACATGGAAAAGAGCACGATGAAGTGTGGTCTCTGATCAAGATCAAGAAAGTTGTTGCTATTAATAAAGATGTCTTGTTCAAAGACATGATACAAAATTTCAGGTATCATGTGATTCGTGCAAACAATCAAGAAATCGATTTTAGTATTGCAGACTTCCCTCTAATGAACTTGAATGATCTTATTCAAGTTGCATTACTTTTAAAGGAAATGGAGGCATCACAACTCAAGGGTACAAACAAAGAAGTGTTCAGACTAGGTCTTGCTCACATTAAAATCTTCATTGACAATTATTATGATTGTCTTGCCCTGATTGACGAAGAGTTGGCTTCGAGTATGGATAAGAAAGTCTTTGTTGCAATGGAACTTTCAAAGACACATGATGAGTTGAAAAAGTATGCTGATGGAGAGATATGTTTAAAACCGTTTGGTTTAGTGTTTGCTGGGAAGGACACTAAAGGAAAGGCTAAGAGATTTCTCTTTCAAGTTGCTGAGATCGAAAGATATACAACGTCACAATATACGAACTTTATTGTTCGTATGAATAATTGCTCGAAAAAAAATGATGGTGACAAGGAGTTAAAGAAGGTATTAACATGGTATTCTGAGATACGACAGATGATTCACTTAGCTGCTCAGATTCTCACGAATTGAGTAGTTCGACTCGTTTACAAAGGGGGAGATTGTAAGGGTCGATGTCTTGTAAAGAGTCGAATTGTGTTTAGTCTATTTCGTATGTAATGTATTTACTAAGTCACTTTTGTACGAAGCGTAATGGTTCCAGACTTAGTATTTTTTGTACTCTCATGTTTCCTATAAATAGGGACTGAGCTTTGGTTTAGACTATGAGTTTTCCAGATTTCGTAGTCTACTTTTGTAATCAAGCTTATTGAGAGTAATAGAAACTTCAAAGTCTTATTTACTTTCTGAGTTCATTACATTGATTGATCTTGTTCTTAATCGATTTGTCATATACAATTCATCTGCATTCTCTCCGCACCAGAATCGAAAAGAATGCATGCATAAGAGTTGTCGAGGAGGAACGTACCCGAAACAACTATGGGATCAGCGACTACCTCCTCTTTCCCTATCGTTAGCACTCTCCCTGTGCCACCTGCTGTTGTTGCCTTGGGGCAGTTTCTCTTATAGTGCCCGACTTCTCCACTACCATAACAGGCTTGACCGACGCCTGCTCCAGATGCCTGATTGGTCGGTTGGATTGGTGCCTTGCAAAATCGAACCGTGTGCCCCTTTCTGCCACAATTAGTGCATGACATTTCACTACATGGACCGGGATTATGATGGTAATTGCACTTGTCGCACCGAGGAAGGGTACCAGCATATTTACTCGTAGGTGCTTGAGTGGCAGGAGCAGCGACAGGAGTAGTAGCAACGTGGACTACCACCGTTTGCTGTTTCTTTGAGGGCTCCTGTGAAGACTGGCCCTTCCGCTGCTTCCAGAACTTTCTTTTCTCACCACTCCCTTTTGCTGGCACAGGAGCGGTTGCCACTTTATCAAGATCAACTCCGTGATCTATGAGAGTTTGCGCCAGACACTTAGCGATGTCAAAGGTGTTTGGCCTAGCAGCCAAGACATTTCCTTTGGTGGGTTGTGTCAGTCCCCAAATGTATCTCTCTATCTTCTTGCTTTCCTGGGTGACCATTCCCGGGCAAAGAAGTGCTAGGTC
This sequence comes from Lactuca virosa, assembly GCF_052849685.1. Classification (NCBI taxonomy): domain Eukaryota; kingdom Viridiplantae; phylum Streptophyta; class Magnoliopsida; order Asterales; family Asteraceae; genus Lactuca; species Lactuca virosa. The sequence goes on from NC_136434.1 coordinate 261,130,248, forward strand.
TTCAAACCTAGAAGTGTAAGCAGCAATGTCGGATTCCTTCATCTTTAGGTTCCAGAGTTCGTGTTCTAGTTTCTGCATCTTGCCTCGTGGGCAGTACTCAGCTAGCATGAGTTCTTTTAAACTTTCCCAACGCATAGCATTTGCCACTGGCAGGGTTAGGTATTTGACCCGACCATTCCACCAGGTCAGTGCCCTGTTGGCGAAAGTGCAAGCGGCAAATTTTACTTTGTTGGCCTCAGAACATGAACAGATTTCGAAAATGGACTCGATTTTCTCGAACCATTGAGTCAGGGCAATAACCCCTCCTTTGCCGTCGAAAGATGTGGGTTTTGCGTTCATGAAGTCCTTATAAGAGCATTCCTTCTGGTGTCCCTGACCACCTTCCTGATTTTGGGGATGAGTACCACCTCCCTGCCCGCCAGATCCGCCAGGATTAATTCGTGACATTGCGGCAGCCACAGCAACAATAACAGCTGCCTGGAACATAGCGGGATCGAACTGTGGGGGCGGTGGTGGTGGTGGAGTGTCGTCATTTCTTCTGATGGGTCTTTTTTGGGGAGGCATCTCGTTCTAAAATAATCAGGAAGAAGAGGATGGTAAGTCCTCTAGAATCGAATCAAGAGATATAAAGCAAGATGTATCTCAATATGATGGCTAGAGTGTTCTACAAAGCGATAAACAGGGAAAAGCTACCAATGCAAATAAGTTATCGCTAATAGGAATAAGTAGCCACACTAGGAATGAATTTCTAGAATGTATTTGGCTCTGGCTAAAATACTCCTACAGTATTTTAAGTTGTATGTTTTGTTCTTTTGATACCTTGTTGTATGGATACTAGGTAAGTTTTAGGCCTGTTGCAATACCACACTCACTCCCAAGCACATGTTGGTCATGTCTCGAATAAATATAGTTGATCAGGATATATTGACCCTAGACATGATTACATAACTGCCCAGGTTTAACCGCAGTGTTCAACATCCAAAATACTTTTGTTTTGTTCTATTCATGATATTGTTTCTGGTACGTAGGTATACTTGTATACTTTTTGTAAAAATATTTCTATTTTTAAAAGTATACTTTTAGTTCAGAGCAGTTCAGCCCCTTTGTGTTTATAGTTGTATACAATGTAAGGTTCGGTATACTTAGTTCACTATAAACAATAGCTCTGATACCAATCTGTCACACCCCGAAACCAGAATGGCGGAAACATTCTGGGGTGGAGGACGTCATGCGTAGTATCACAACAGTTGTATCATAGTAAGAGAAGTAAACACAACCATTACATTATAATATAAATATTTACATTGTTTGAAAACATAGTTTGTTCATAACAGTATATAACAAAAGTAAAAGACGTGACTCCAAAATGCTCCGTCTTCTCCAAAAGTTGGCAAGAGTACCTGTCTATTGTTGCCATGAGAATACAAGCAGTTTTAAAATATCAGCATAAAGCTGGTGAGTTCATAAGCGTTTAGTTCTGGTGAAAGAAATGTTTCTTTGATCCTTTGAAAAGTGTTTCCCAAGAAAATCGTACATTTTCTTATAAAAGTTGTTTGATTATCCATTCGTTGCTTGTTTAATAGCCTGTTTATGTAAGGTTGAGTTATCCCAGGAAAATCCTATATTTTCCTTAAAAGTTGATAGTTGGTTATCTGTTCTTGTATGAGGTGTACAAGTATCTACCATACTTGTATCGTTAGATGTAGTTTCCTTGAAAAACCATGTTTGCTCTCTGTGAGAAGTATTAGCCTTATTACATAAATAGTACTAATAAATAAGTAGTGAACTAAATCCTAAGGGTATTATTAATACCCTCCAGTAATCGAATCGGTTATTACTTTGAGGTTAGTCACTTGATTCATTATTACAAAAGTAAATATATGTTATCTAGGTTGCGAGTTTTATAACCATACATTAAACTTGATATGGCACGTAACGGGGCCAGTATCCTTTTATGACTTTGTCACCCCAGGCATGGCTGCCTAACTGTAGCTAGCAGTTTAGGTGCGGGATAGTCAGTCCCGTATAGATCTATACACAATAGTCACGCTCTCCCTACAAGATATTCTGGTTACAAGGGTTAGTCCTACACTCACGAATCCGGTGGAGTGTTACCAAGGACGTGTCTCCAACTTAAAATAACAAATTTACAAGTAATAATATAGAAAATCCTATATATGTTTTGTATGAATCCTTTGTAAAATATCACATTTTATGACAAGATTCACAAGTTCCTTGCTTTAGTTTTGAAAACTGTTTCTACGAGTTGATTTCTTAATCGTTTGGTAAAACTGTTTTCTGTGCTAAAAGCATACTGAAGATATAATTATTTTATTTAAAATGAAATAACTTGAGCACAAGTTTCCTTGTACTTTTTCTTGTATTCCCCCCCCCCCTGAAATCATGAAAAACTCGGAAATGCGTAGGGGTATGAACTCACTGTTTGACGTGGGATTCGAGTGTAAGTTGCTAGGAATTGTTGAGTGTCAAATAAAGCCTCGGACACAAACGGATCCTAGTTAGCATGTAAAAGTACATATATACATTAGGTGAGGCCATAACACTATTCGTTATGGAAGGGAACCACCTTAGGGACTAGGAAACACTTAAAACTAAGTGTTAGAATCACATGTGATTGAAGAGGGGAGTTTGTGGTCGAAAAAGGAGTGTACGGTCAAGGGTTTGCGGCCCAACAGGGTTTACGGCCCATATGTTTACGGCCCAAGTGTTTGCGGTCCATGGGTTTACTGCCCATGGGTTTACGGCCTATGGGTTTACGGCCCATGTGTTTACGGCCATAAACACTTGGTGAAAGATGCAATTTTCGGCGTTTCAAGGTCCTTTCTAGCCTTCTGGAAGTGTTCTAAGCCTCGTTTCTAGGCTTAGGAGGGTGTTGTGGCAACTTTGCACCACTTAAATAGAGTTTACGGTCAAGGGATATTGCCTTGGCCGTAAACACCCTTCTGGTCACGATTTCTAGATGTTTAACAAGTCATTATTGTATCCAACAAGCTAAGGGTAGTGTACTTACGTAGTGGAAGCTTGAAATGAGGTTTTTAGCCACCAAGAACTAGTGTGTGTTCTTGGTGTTCTTGGTGAGAGAGAAAATCTAGAAAAATATGAGATTTAGGAGATGAGACATGGATTCATCACTAGAAATGGATTTGTAACAACATTCAAGGTGGAAAAACACTTACTTCTTGAAGATCTTGGAGGGAATTCGAAGTTTGTAGAGAGAGAGAAAGAGAGTAGAGAGAGAAAGCTTCTGGAGTGTGTAAAGTGAGAAATGAAGGCCACTCATCCCTTATATAGGGGTGAGTTTACGGACAAGGGGTGGGGTGGAGGGTTTACAGTCGTGAACAGTGTTTACGGTCGTAAATAGAGTTTACGGTTGTAAACTGAGTTTGCGGCCGTACACTCCTCTCGAAGGGTTGTTTGGCCCGGATGCTATGCCTTGACTTAGAAAATCTCGACCTAGGACCCAAACTTTGATTGTACGAGGCTTAGAACGCTTTATCAAACCCTTAAATGGTGTAAAATGGTGATAGAGTCAAGTTAAATATTGATATAAAGATCAATTGTACAGGATAAAACTCTCGGGTTGTCACAACTAACTTCTTCATGGATTCCTCTACCACCAAATTCTCCAGGCTGAGATCTGGGATCTCACGCGGTTTTCCATTTTTGGATCTTGGAGTCTTCATGGATAGATCAATCATAACCCTCTGTGGAGGATGAGAAAACTATTTTTTCCCTTCTTAACCACAAGCTGACCAATTGACATGGCCTCCTCAAGGTCTGAGAGAGCGAAGAGAGCACTAGATCGAGTGGCCTTGTATCCTAAAAATTACATATTATCTTCATAAGTTCAAGATCCTAAAAGTAAAATAAATACACAAATTATCCTTACCAGTAGACATCGGGAAGGTAGTGGATGAATACTCTTGAAAAATGGGTTGCTCAGACTTGTAGGTTCTTTCGATTTCAGGTAAGGAAAGGAAATTATCGATCTTCTCTTCAACTTCCTCGTAGGCAGGAGCAAGTTCCTCGAACTTGGGGGGGCTTCATAGAATTAAACAAAGTAAGAAAATGTGAATTTTAGTATCCTTAACATAATGAGTCGAATCCTACCCTTTTTGACACACTTTGGTGGCAGAAGATTACCATTAGGGATGGACTCTCATTTCACAAAGAAAAAATTTTCTTTCTAGGCACCATTGTTTTGTTTTGTGTTCAGAATGAGACGTGTTTTTTTGGATTTAACTTTAAACAGGAAACGGGAAGACCCAAAAGTTGAAAGATCATATATATGGGCTAGCTCAGACATACCCATGTTAAGATCCATGGATTGATTCAACCGATCAATCCAGAAAAGGATCCTCTGGATTACAAACATAGTTTGGATGTAATAAATTTTGGTGACCTCAAAAAATTTATAAACGACACCAAAAAAGGGTAAGTCAGACCTAAAGAAAAAGGGTACTCGGGAAAGAAAACCCAAGTAAGAGAAATGAAATCTAGTTTAACTAGAGCGTCAAAAGGATTGAAGATGGTGCCAACGGGAAAAGCCCCATTTTCTTTCAAGGATCCGATGTCATCATCGTTAAAAAACACGTTTCCTCATAATCCAAAATTTTCTAATCAATAAAATCATCCTTAGAGGGAGCGAGTATACTTGCGGAAGAGCGGAGTATCTTTTTGCCCATGATCGGTGAAAAGGAAACAAGAAAAATAAGAGAGAATGAGGCAGAAGATTTACCTTGGGGATAACTGATTATGCTTGAGATATAAGCTAGAAAAAGTAAAGAAGAATCGGTAACATCAATGCCCTATTTATCCGAATAAATTATACTCTTTAAAACATTTGGAATTAATTTAAACGGATATAATTCTATCGATTAGAGTTTGAAATTCAAAATCCTTATCCTTCATTTTTATTCTAAAATAAATTATACTCTTTAAAACATCTAGAATTAATTTAAATATTTTGCATGTATAATTTGGGGGCAATTGTTAGGGTCAAGATCCTGAAACATTCCCAGGATCCCGAATCTTGAAGTAGAACCACGATCATGAAACATATACTTAGGATCCTCAATATTATCAATATTATTTCCTAACAAAATTATTGAATATATTTCTTGTTTGTTATACACATTTGCAAAAATAGTAACCACAAGATAAATCAAGACTACAGAATAGTTCCAGTCAAGCTAAAAACCCGGAATTACCAAGTCAAGGCAACATGCAAAATGTTATTCAACAGGATCCCGAGAATATCGTACACTTAGTTAGTAAACTTAGACTATAAATACACAAGTATGAATCGGAAAAATAGATATCTAGAGCCACTGTAACTTTTGTACTCGTATTCTCAAAATCTTTTCTATGAGTGGGACTTTCATTAATAAGATTAAACAAGGCATGTGATCATTATCACCTCCCAAAGTTTTATGTCGAAGATCCTAGCAAGGATCAAGGGATTTCATTGTAAACCAATTGTATCATTTTTACCTCAATTCAATATCCAGATTAGTTACAACACCATAGTCTCTCATTTAATCTGGTTGATGTCTTTTTGGTAGATTTTTTTTACCAAAACACACACACACACACAAATATATATATATATATATATATATATATATATATATATATATATATATATATATATATGCAAGAATAAAAGGTATATAAACATTATCTGGAGACATAGTGAGAGCTATAACTCACATTGTTAGTTAGTGAAGACTAACTACCCTTGGCTACATTCTTCAATTGATGCATCTTGATCCATAGTCTTTGCTCAAGGTCTAATCATGCATATATTAAGTTCTTAGAACTTGACTTAGTCTATTAAGAGCTTAATCAATATCTATGTCAAAATGACCTCTTAATGGATCATAATTCTATCTTCTCATTTTCTACTTCTAAACCTATTCCACCCAATGAATAAAGCATCCCATACTACCTAATTCATTACACTCTCATACATATTACATTAATCATAATCCTTATTAATTAGTGTTTGAAACCCTAACTCTCAATGTATTGATTTCACCATGGAAATCAAATCCAAAGCGTGATAAAAGCTTGTATACACTCTCAAGAATATAAGGATGTTAATCCTTGTTATGCTACTTCTCTAGCTCGCCTTGGCACCATTTTGGCAGCAAAAATCGCCACCTCCAACTCTCCAATCGATCTTCCATAAGAAATGATCCAAATGATCTCATAACAAGTTAAAACCTGTGTGTTGACATCGAAACCACACTGCCCTGAAGTCCCTACCAAGATGTCGTTCCCTAAAGACAATGTACTTAATGGAAACACACTTTCACCATCGTGTTGTCTCAAGCCCTTTTAGCTTTGGGACGTTTTATTCCAATCTTTTAACATGTATATCATCTTCACTTGAAACCCGTTTTCTATGATCTTTATATCCACTTGAAGGTGAGGATGAGTTCTACAACTCCATTAAGTCACTTCTTACTAACTTAATACAATTCTAAATATATTAAGTCGTAAACATGGCCAAAAAAGTATAAAAAATCTCATTTTACCATTTTGTCCAAAATGCATCTTCTCTTAAACTTACATTTATAATCTCATCTAAGTGACTTAAACTTTCTTGGTCATTTTCATGAAGTCACAACGTCATAAACTTAGAAAATTATCATAAATGACCATTTTACCCTTTTAGTCAATATTTAACTAAAAGTCAAATCTCTTTAAATTCTAGGTTCTTACTATTATCCTCAACCACACCAATTTTGAATACAAACTCCAAAATACCTCTTGGATACACAATCCCTTCACTATTCGTTAAGCCACTCAGAACTCCACCTCACCAACAATCATATCTCCCTAACTCTAATGAAATACACTAGAAATCACACCAGAAACACATACCTCTCCGCTCCTAAAGGAATTGCATAGGTACAAGATGCCCACCTCGAAAAATGCCCACATCTCAAAGTTTATGATGGCAAAACCTGCCCAAATAGCCACATTGATACATTCAAATGGCATATGCAGTCGTTAAAACATGACCAAAGGTTCTAGTGCACACATTTCCTAACCACCTTAGATGGGAACATAAGATCATGGTTAAAAGGATTAGCACCTAATAGCATAAGAAATTTCAAAGAATTAAAATGACTCTTTCTGATGAGTTTTAAGAAACTAAGAAAATACTGAGGATGTCCGATAAATCTTAGGATTCAAGAAAGTCAATGGAGAATCTATTAATGACAACTACATGTTAAGCTTACCAGGGAAGAGCGACCACCATGTAACTGAAGCCTTCACTCACAGTTTACTCCCAAGACCATTATCCTGTAAATTTCAAAGAAAACTCCCCACTATAAGGAATTAGCTAAGAGAAAGGGTGGAACATTATCTATGCTAGGAAGAGGGCACCACAGCTAAATAAGCTTACTAGAATGCTATCAACGCACAAACTGTTGGGTTTAATTCATAACTCGGTTTCTAAACATGCTAAAAACAAAAACAAAAGCTTTAAAAAATAAATAAACATTAAAAAAATATACCCACCAAGGATCATTTGCATTCATAGAAATATTAATCCAAATATAGAATGAAAAATAATAACCTTTATAGAATTTGATTCCGCGATGGGAGGTCGGAAGTTCATGGAGTGTTGGCAAGAACACAAGAGGGTGTACCTCTTCAAGTATCCACCAATATATTATCAAGTAAAGTTGAATACTAGTTCTTCTTTTCTTTTACTATCTTCTTTAACCTTTAAGAAATGATATCAAATTAGTCTTAAAAGAGAACTACCTTAAGAACACTAACGTATTTGTCTCGTCTTCAAAATAGAGAAAGAGGAGCGTGAGAGAAAAAAGATCAACCTTTGAAAGCCTTTCCCTTCTTTTTATATACTCAGACACATGTAGTAAGAGCCATACTTCTTCATTTAATGAAGGCACTGGACAAAATAAAGCATGACTTGTGTAAGAGAATGGAAGAGAAGCAACCACACACCATCTTGAGGTGTTCCCGACCCTATATATGTACACAAAATTTAAATCATACCTTATGACTTATTAGTTGATAAATCTATTAGAAAATATTATATTCATAAAATAATAATTTTCTAATTAATCATGCAATAATTATAAATATTTCTTAAGATCAAATCTTCAGAAACATTTAGTGAACATTTACATGTTATTAGTGTAACACTATAGCATCATATGTTATTAGTAAATATCCTTCTATAATGATTGGTGAGTATATAGATCTTTCAGTTATCTCCTAATTGCACAAGACTTATTTTAGACTGATACAGACAATGGTGAATGTCTAGCGACATTTCACTGCCCTTGACAACACATGGAAAAGTGTCATTTAACAACATCTAGTTCCTCAGTTAAAGATCCAGTTGATTTATAAGGTAAGTAATCAGTTATCCCTTTGTCATAAACATGACATTAAACATGAGATATGGATCACAATCAATCTTATTTAGTTTTAAAAATTTAGTACGGAACCTTAAATGTCTAAGTCTCAACACATAAGTAGAACAAATCACATCTTGAGTACATACGCCTCTTGTATAGTTTATACCATACCCGATAATGACCTTTATAACTGCGTATTCAAAGAGCAACATTTAACAATATCCAATTATAGTATTCCATATACTTAATTATCAATTTATATATCTTAGGTAATAAGGATATAAAGATATTACCTTTATCTAGTATCGCTCATGATAGTGATCCATGAAATGATCTTGTAATGGTTCATGTCAAATACTTGTTCTCTAATAAGTAGCTTTGAATCTTGGTTACCACACTTTTCCAACTTTAATCTTTTGAAATTCAACCAATACTATTCATCTTACTCTTACCTCGTAGTTGTTCTCATAGTTATGATCAACTATGGACCTTTTAGAATAACCAGATTATTCATGGATTAAACATGTTTATATATAAAATAACAAGTATTATTTAAAATATCATATCCCAATATATCAAAACAACATGACGTTCCAAATATTTCGTTTTTATAAAAAAATTAGTTTAAGAAACTCACGATGTAGCAAACAAAAGACGTAAAATTTCGACTAAGATAAAACTTGTTTAAACCCACCAATGATCTTCTTGCAAAACATGGAAAGAAAAAAACTAACCAAAGAGGAAGAAAGAAGATGACAACCTTTGTAGCCTTTGAATCCTCAAGAGGAGGTTTGAATGTTGAATAAGAATGAAAGTAGAACTTTAACTTAGAAATCCACCAACAATAGTTCAACTTGATGTAGACGCTAGTCCAAAACTATTAAGCTATTAAGCTCTAAGTTCATCAGCAAAATATGAACTTAAATATAGCAACAAGACAATCTTCTTTCAAGTGTTAAAGCAAAAACTAGAGAGAATGGATGATGGAAACCATCATACTGTTTTAACGCTAGTAAGAGAGGAATGGATGAATGCCTTTCTTAAAGTTAAAACCTTACCCAAAGGTCTCAATGCTTAAAGGTGCATCATGACCCTACACCTAAGTATTCCTAATGCTCCTTAAAACATGTATTTCTTTTGATTAAACAAATCAAAAAGCCATTCCAAATCTCTATTGACTAGCTATGGTTTTAGCAATAGAAAAAGGGTGATGAAAGTTTATAAAAAATACGAACCTTTTCCATATTATAAACTTTAACTTTTAGCAAAAAGACAAAAGTCTTTCTAGTCTAAAATGTTGTACATGACTTAATAAATCATAACATATAGTTTAATATGTTTCTTGATAATAAAAATTATTATTTCCAAGAAATATATAATTTCCAATTAATTATAAAAGTTTATTGAACATTTGTGACATCTTCATTTTCACGGCCATTACTTAGATAGAATTGAGCAAGTATCTAGTCTTTTTTTAATCGAATTTATAAGTTTTCATACATAGAGTTGGATTCCCTACAATTTCTGAATGTAATTCACTCATTTAGTTGATTACTTGTGTCTTTAATTATTTGTTCTAATCATTGCATTCAACCTCCCCCCCCCCCCCCCCTCTTTACTGTTGGTGACCAAAGTACCTTGCGTAAAGAGGTATAGACTGATTGTTCCATGTCTCTGTGGATCGACCCTACTTGCCTTGTACTACCTCTTAGTGCAATATAATAGTGCTCATTTGGAGTATATCGCACCCCTTTATTTGTTGGGTTTGACACACCTAACAAATTGGCGCCAAATAGAGTTGATTTATAAATCCAAAATTTTATCCCGTAAATATATTTCCGAAGAAATGTTTTTCATTGATTTATAAAAGTTTGGGATATCATAACTGATACAAAACATAAGCATAAACATACCTTACAATATCTTAGACTATCAATCAACATCTCCTTAAATCTCTCATCATTCATGTACCTTTCTAGTGCTACCTGTGATACAAAGACGTTGAGTAGGTCAGGTTAGGAAACCTAGTGAGTACATAGAGTTTTCAACCCACGATAATCTAGTTAATATGTTTAATTATCAAACATTTAACCCGATTACACATCCCTGTATTCTTCTTTATTCTTCCCTAAGGATCTATCCTAAGGGTTATGATAGTCATCATGGCTAACAGTACAGTTACATGGCTTTCTTCACAATATGTGTCAGTAGCTTCTCTTTCTATTTTCATTCCTAAGTATCTGTCCTAAGGATCATCTTAATCATCGTTGCTGACAGTACTGTCATAGGGATTTCTCTACAATACGTGTCAGAAGGGTAGAGTATATCAAATCGGCACGAAGTCGATCACCTACAGGTTATAAACATGTTTGTGTTCCATGAGCCTATCATCAAATAGTCTGGTGGTAATCACCTATACTCTGTTAGATGACTATATCATTGGTACACTAGTACCATTCCTACATCGTTAGTACACTAGTACCATTTCTACATCGTTAGTACGCTACTACCATTTCCAAAGTCGTGGAATCCTATCATTGCCTATATCTTTCATTATACTATGACATCTTATCTTTCATCATATTATGGCATCTTATCTTTCATCATACTAAGACATCTTTCATTACGCTTCATTACCCAACGTTTAATATTTATAAAATACATATACGGTATATATCATATAAACTTTATCTATATAATATTTCATTTATCACATAACATCTTTGCACATAAGCGTATATAGAATTCAATAATCTAAAAACTTCATATCTATGTGTAAGATGAAAGTAACTATGCACTCACTTGATAAAAGTGGATTCCTCGGAATTTGGGTAGAACTTCGCCTTGGTGCTTTATCTTTTCCTATGACAATACCAAGGTTCACATTACTAAGTATTAGTCTTATATTCTTGGAGACTAATGATAGTTTAGATTACTCACTAATCCTAATATCTAAATCAAGATATATCAAGTAACGAACAACCAGGTAGGATCATATCAGAGGTAGGGTCCCTTTGGTATACATAGTATACTGTTTGAAAATCCCACTTTAAACACCTAACTAAATCCAACCTAGACATCATCCTCGTAAGTTGATCAATCAGTATAATGTCTTGGAATCATTGATAAGTCTTATCTAGGGGTTCATAATAACGATTATGAACATAAATATAAGTTATACTTTAAATAAATTAAGTGTAGCTTAACTTACAAAGATTTTAGAGAAAACGGGGAAATTAAGTGGGCAGAATTCCGAAACCGAATGCTCTATTTCTCGGGGCTCCTAGCTACTCCAGGACCTTGCAAAAATAATTAGAAGTTCCAAAAATATTGAATTCAAAGAATGGGATGTGTCCAGACAAATTGGAATGATTTATGAGTGGAAAATGAAGGAATTTCGAAGCATATTTATAGGGTACTAGGGGGCGCATCGGCCCATGACAACAGGCACGACACACCTCAAGAGTGAGGTGTCTCCATCAGCTTCGTGTCACGTGTCATTCTTTCCTTCGTCCTTGTCATTCTTCTAGAAAAATGCCTTGTATCACCAATTCATGGTGCCATGTTTTGAAATCTCATGCTGCCACGTTGTTGCATCTCTTGGAGGATCGAGCGACCAACATGCCATGTGGCACACTCCGGTGGTGGCATGTCATCAGCTTGATAGTTTCTTCCAGATCTTTGGACGACCATAACTTTCGCATACGAGCTCCGTTTTTTACGTTTTGATATCTATGGTATCCTCTCGACGAGCTCTACAACTTTCATTAAGGTCTCAACATCTAATTCTTACTCTCACAAAAATAATCATATTTAGATCGGTTTAGACTGTTAAAATCCATACGAAATTCATAACTTCTTCATACGAACTTTGTTCTCGTCTGTCTTTATACCAACAGGTTCACATATTCACGATATCTTCATTTCTCGTTTAGATTGTCTCGAATAACAATTAACCGATTTGAATTTCGCACTATTGCACTGAAACTTCGAAAATTATAATTTCCTCTCACGAAGTCAGATTTGGACGTTCTCTATATGCACGCTCTCGGTTATACGACTACTAGTGCCCACACTATCGGTTTAATCGCAAAACTTCAAAGAAACATAACTACTTCATACGAAGTCGGATTTCAACGATCTTTATATGTACGGAATCGTTGTCATATTTACCATAACTTTGGTTATGGTTATTTATCCTAAATAACCTTCTATAAAAAAGTCATTTTAATGCTTATTATATCTTAATCGTCTAGCCCAAATCTATGTGTGTTACAATATTTATTAAAATTAATTTCTAATAAGTCATCAATAGTATCAAGTTGTTATTAATGTGACTCTTTAGGATCATGTGTTATCTAGTAATATCCTTTTTTAATGAATCTTGGGCATATATATCTTTCAATCTCCCACTTGCACATGACTAATTATAAAGTGATCTAGACAGTGGAGAATGTCTAGAAACATTGCACTGCTCTAAGTAATACATGAATTTGTGCCATTCTATCAACATCTAATTTTCAGAATTTCAAAGTTGCAATTGGAATATAAGGTAAGTTATTAGTTATCCCTTTGTCATATACATCATGTAGAACATGAGATACGGATGTCTAACTCTTAACACATAAGAGGAACAAATCCCATCTTGATTATATAAACATCTTTCATAGTTCACACCATACATGAAAATGGCTTTTATAACTTCCCATTTAAGGATCAGAATTTGACCATATCAAAGCACATCACCCCTACACTTAAGACCCACTATGTATCTCAGGTGTTACGGATACAAAGATAGTATCTTTTATCAAGTATCACTAATGATAGTGATCCATGAGGTGATCTTAATGTAGGCCAGTCCAATACTAGTTCTCTAACGAGAACATATGAATCTTGGTTACAACCACTTGCCTACTTTCATCCGGTGAGAATCAACCATTCCAATTCATATTAGTCTTGCTTCATAATTGCTCCTACAATTATAATCGACTATGATCTTTAAGAATAATAAGATTATTCATGGATTAAACATGTTAACATAGACAACAACAAGTATTGATATAATGATTATATCACAATATATTAAAACATTATAATAGTTATTGTCTTAATGTTCCAATATCCAAATAATAAATCCAAATCAAAATCCCATTTCTATAATCATGATGTCATGTAGCTGAAGTGTGATCATTCATACTTAGCTCTAAAGGATGACCTTTTTAATGAGTCTGACTAAATTTAATTTGTGTGAATTTTGTGAATACTATTATCTCTATATTTAACTTTTCTCTAAGTATAGTTAAATATCTTGGAGAATATGATTGGTGTTCTTATGTGACATAGAATCTCTTAGCTTGATTAATGATACTCTCGATTACACAAAGATTTCTATGTGATTATTGAATGACACGAATTAACATAGTTTTTCATTGAACTCATTCAACCAATCGTATTTGATTTCAGCTTCTAAAGTAGTGTATTATGATTTTGTAGTACACTGTTCTATCATGTTTTGGCTGAACCTTATTCCAATAAAACTTATTTTTCATTCCAAAATGAAGTCTTAATCTAGTTATAATTCATAATTATATCTATTAATTTTGAAGTTAACATCTTGTGTATCTCTTTACATAATTATCTTCCTCTAAAATGATTATCTCATGTACATTCTCTTAGTTCTTCTTAAGTACTCTTAGAATGTTATTATAGCCATCCAGTGACTAACCATGTATTTAGTTGGTATCTCGTGATATGTTCATAGCATGGTCATATACCATGTCTTATGTATAATATGGTACAAATGCTAATTTTATTTGCCAAGAAAATAGAATATAAATCATTTTATCTAGCTCAAATCTATGTTCCAGGTCCTTTTGAGGCTAGCTCAAACTTAGTGCCATATTACAATGCTAAGATTCCTCCAAACAAATCTTGTATCTTGATCTCTTTCAAAATATTATCAATATACACATAAAGATATAAAACTTTTAACATTCGTCTTTTATCTATCTCTATGGATCTTACATTTCAAGAATGTATCTTGTCCTTCCTAAGTCTTTCAACTTAGAAACATATTCTGAGCCAAGGAGAAAAAACTTGGCATGTTCAGAATGAAATTTCTCATGGTTAAGTATGTATCATTCATACAATATTAGGAATATCATTATGCTCCCACTAGTTCTTAGTAAACATAAATGCCATCTTCATTTTTATATAAAAGCATACCTTGTGTTTTCATATTAAAATGATTATTCCAACCTTGAGAGGTTTGCTTTATATCCATACGTGAATTTTATGCATTACACATCATGTTAGGATAACATTGATTATGAAAACCTCTAGGCTAAGCTATATAGATATCTTATAGTAGATGTATATTAAGTAAAGCAGATTTTCTTGAAATCTATTTGTCATATCTCATATCAGAATATGTAGTTATGACAAATAGTTTCCTTGTTTATCTAATCATAGTTACTTGAGAAAAAGGTTTGATCATAGTTAACGTCATGAGTATGATAAGGAGAATAGTCAAGACATGAGTATGGGAAAAATCCTTTTATAACAAGCACTACTAGAAAACAGCCCTTTAATGACGCGCAAACAATGACACTCGCTGATAGAGGATGCGCATTTGTGCGTGCCCTAAAAAATAATGTCAGTTTTGCAAAATTTGAAGGATAGAGGACACGCATTTATGCGTGCCCTAAAAATAGTGTCCAACAAAAAAAATTAAAAACACGGAGGGCACCTATCATAAAAAAGTGTGTCGTCTAAAACTGTCTCTTTATATTTTTCTTTATGAACGTGCGTTCTCCAATTTTTTAATTGCCAAGGGGGGAATGAAATCCAAAAAATAAAAAACCCCACCTTGATACTCTCGTCCTTCTTCTTCTTCTTTGTATGTTGTAAAATTCTCTTCAATCAAAAGAAACCCTAAAAGCATTGTGGGTAAAAGATCGATAATTTCATACTTGAAGTTCCTAAAATATTCATCGATCAAAAGAAACCCTAAAACCCCGCCTCATACTTGAAGTTCCTCTAAGTGCTTTTGTTATCTTGTTATGTTCTGCAATAATCTAATTCCTCAACGAAGTTGAGGAGGGGTTATTTCCGTCGGTCGGTAATCTATCCCAGTGCATTATTCAACTCAAGATACATTTGTGTTGGGTTGGACTGGTAGTAGAGGGGCAAAGATGTCTAGGCCCACGACCGAGAATCAGAAGATCCAAAGTGTGTTACCCAACTTAAACCCTGATCAACATTTCTATGGGTTTCCTTCATCAAAAACGTCTCAAGTTCTTCAACGGGATCAAGGGGTACGATCGCATAATAGAACGGAATGGAAATAGAGACACAAAAAAGGAATTACGTGGGGTTTAATCGACAATATTCTTTGTCAAAACATACAAGGTACCAAATTCCATTCTTTGATTTCGAAGGTGTGCTGAAGACAAAGATTACGTGCTCAAGACAAAGATCACAGGTCCATTTTCACCCAAGTAGCTTAATTTTCACTCTTTCTTAAATCTCGCCATCCCTATCTCAGTCTAAAAACTCGAGCCCCTCTCTTTTTTCTTCCCATTCTCTCTAAAACCCCTCACGATCAAAGCCATCTTACGTCTCCCCTTTCATTTATAATATGAGATTCTGAGGTAAAAACCTTTTCGATTTTGTCACGTTTTTTTTAATCGAAGCTTGGAAGGAAAGAAAATCACCTGGATCGATGTTCTTGGAGTGAACATTGAATTATTGATGTTTTACTTATTCAAAGCATTATAGATACAAAATGAAATTTTATAAAATTCAATTGTTTTTTATTCTGTTTGAGCATTGAATTACTGGTGTTTTACTTCTTTAGAGCATTGTAGATACGAAATGAAATTTTGTAAAATTCAATTTCTGATCGTTTGCAAACTATAGCTCATACGAACAAATTGTTAATAGTTTAAAAAGAGAGGATACGGTTTGTTATCATGACAACATCCCCACTAAATACGATCATGAATTTCAACCTGTATAAACTTCATCAAGTTAATTTGGTAATACATCTGTAAACAACTTTCATTTTTTATAAGAACCTAATGTTTTATCTTTTTATATCATGTACTGGAGAAGTTCTCTGTGTGTCAGTTAGGTTGATTTTTCTTTTACAAACTGCAACATGCACAATTGGAAGTAAGATGTATTCTTGTTATTAATGATTAAAAGCATGTATGTTGTATGCCATCAGTGTACATGTACCTATGTTGTCATTTCATGGATAAAATGGGCCATTTCTCTAACTAGTATTATTATGTGGTTTTGGAATCTGATAGGAAAGTATCATTTCAAGTATAAAGGAGTGGTTGGCTGATGATGCCATTGGGAACAATCCAATACTCAAGCTTATTGTTGGCACCATATTCACGCTTCTGGGTATCATAGAGTTCTTGATGAAAACTGAAAGCTATATAATCAGGTCCAAGATCTTGTTGTTTTAGGTCTGCACATTCATGGTCTAGCTAGTGTTGACCTAGTTTTCATTTAACTGATCTAGTTGATTTATTTTCTTTAAATAGTAAATATTAGAGTTTCTTGTCGGGTGAGACCCTCCTTAGGAGGACGATCAGATTTCAAGAGTGATGTGCACAGCAGTGGTCTCGTGGAACCGGATTACATGAACTTGCCATTCTTCCAAAGAAAAGACCCGAGCTTTTATCTCGTGGAAATCTACTCAGGGTCTGTATTTTTTATTGTATTTTATCAGAGTAGTCTATTCTGTTTTATCTCATGGAAATCTACTGAGGGTATGATTTATGAAGGTAGTATCCCTTAGTCCCTTTGCTGGTGGTAATTGGGATAGAAGCAATGAAGTAAACTGTTAGCATGTAGCAATCAGGCAAAGTTTTTGCAATTTATTGGTATAAACTATAGACGTGTGTATAATGTGAATCAATGACATGAATTCTGAAGCAATCAATCAACTGAAATTTATGCATCTCCTGAGATGGTTTATCCATATACACTAGCTGTTTGGACATCTTCTAGTAATCTCTTAAGTCTTAATACCCATTATTCGTTATGCTTGCAGAGATCTTGAGAGCAAAGTGATAATGCTGATCTTCACAAGACAAATATCAATAAATAGTTAGCAAAAATGGCAGACTATCACTTTGTCTACAAAGATGTTGAAGGAGCATCAGGTCAATGGGATGATATTCAAAGAAAACTCGGGAACTTACCTCCCAAACCTCCTGCCTTCAAACCTGATCCTTTCACTGCTGCAGAAGATGAAGATTCCAAACCTAAAACCAAATCTTGGATCGATAACAATACAGAAGAAGAACTCGAAGCTTTAGAATTTGATCTTGATGACAATCGTTTCCTTGAAGAATACAGGTACTTTCAACTCCCTCAATCCTAATCTCATTTTATGAGGACATTAAACTTCATGTGAGATTTTAATGGTTTCGTTTTCTTTTATGTTCTTGAAGGAGAAAGAGGTTAGCAGAGATGAAGCAAACAGTGAAAGTTGCAAAGTTTGGGTCAGTCATTCCCATTTCAGGATCCGATTTTGTGCGTGAGGTATCATAAGCTCCATCTGATGTGTGGGTGGTTGTTATTCTATACAAAGATTGGTAATCACTAATTCACTACTATTTTGTTTGTTATTGATTAGCAATTGATTTTGATTAATATGGTTGTTAATGGGAACTTGTGATTGAATTGGTACCCAGAGTGTGGAGTTCTAATGCAGTGTGTGGAAGTACTAACAACAATGTAGGCAGCTACCAAATTTTTCAAGATTATTTTAACTGATTGCATTCCTAATTATCCAGATTGTAATCTTCCCACTGTGTTGTTGTTGTAGTGAAGGCAAATTATGTTGGGTTGCATACTTTTGGTAGGAGATGCACTCCAGAAGGTGTTGCTATGATTTTATGCCAATCAGATCCTGTTCTTAATGATGGACTCAATGGTGAAGCTTCTAGAGAAGCTGTTCTTGAAGGACTGAGTAAAAGGTTTATAGAGAAAGTGGTTACTGTTGGATTAATGTCTAAGTCCATAACTATATTTGGTATGTACTTGACCCGACCCAGCATGGTCCATTTGGGTTGCACTTCACCGGCACAATTTTTATGTATAGTCTTTTGAGAATAGTATATTTATGATTTATATTAATATATTATAAGTTCTAATATATTAATATGGAATAATATTATTTAATTGGTATTGATCAAGAATTAATTTAGAATTAATTAAGTGATCAAAAAGAACTAATTAAATATGGACTCTTATATATATGGAATGGGCCAAGTTCATTTAGGTTGGGCTAAGCTTTCATCGATGGTCCATGGAGCTTTTAACGCATGGATCCTATGTAAATGAAAGGTCATGGGTATTAGGGTTTACATGGATGTAACCCTAATCCTCCATAATATATAAAGGGGTCCTTGGCTCACAAAATTGGCACAAGTGCGTGAAAATAAGAGTGGGCCGATTTTAGTGTGCATACATATTCTCTCAAGTTCTTCCAAGGTGTTTTGGTGATTTGTGATTCCATTTGAGGCTTCCACACTATTGGGGCTAACCTCTTAAAGCTTGAAGACATCAAGCTACATCAAAAGGTATGTCATCTAACTAGAAGTTTGTAGTATAGGTGCTTCATAATATGCTAGTTAGGATGAAACCTTGGAATAGTTAATATTTGCATGTATAATAGAGAAAACATAGATCCAAGGTTTATAGGGTTGCATGTACACCATAGGAGTGTTAGAATGCTCAAAACCCAACAGTGGTATCAGAGCCATGGGTTGTTTTCTGTTATATTGATGCAAATGTTTTATTTTCAAGTTGAAAAAAAATGGAAAAAAAAAACATGACGTTTGTCAAATTTTAAGATAATTACTTGTTTTGTGAAAAACGAATTATTTGTAAAATTTGAATCATTTGTTATATGAGTTGAATTAGGTCAAATTTAGTAAAAGATAAAATGATATGATTATTTTATTAGTTTTAAAAGTTTGATCTAAATATTTTAAGGAGTTACATATTTTGTCATAAAATTTTGGAGCTCAAAAGTTTTTTTTAAAGTTGTGGATATGAAAGTTTTTTTAAAAAAAAAAAAAAAACCTTCCATATGTTTTGTTGAATAGTTCAAATTAACTCTTATGGACTTTATTAATAGTTAATTAAAGCGTTTAATTAAAAGAGTATTATTAATCCATAAATATATGGTTTGAGTTTAATTAAATTAAAAGTCTAGTTTAATTAATAGATTAAACCACCAAGTATTTTAAATGTCTAAAATACACCCTTATACTATTATAATATTAAAAGTTTAATATATTATATGTATAACAGCAAGTCGTCTTACCATTAGTAGGCCTCATTCACGAAGCCGGTCTATAAGGGGGTATAAGGTTACTGCCTATAAAATGACAGTTTAATGGTTGTCCACTCTCACCCACCGTTTCCTTGACTGGTGGAGGGTCGTTAGCCGAACAAGTAGGACAAGGACTATAATTCTCCCTTGATTAAAAGTATTAATGATAAATACTAAGTAACTAAACCTTTTATTAATTCCCAATCTTAGTTACTTAGGAAAATGTGAATAAGGTGCTAATCCATGAAATTACACTTTGCACTTTGTTTAAACCGTTAGTGGAGCGTGTGTGGTTAACCGGTACACTAACCTGGATTTAACAAAGTAGGCAAAGGGTAACTTAATATTTATCATGGTATCGGTGGAGCTCGTGTGGTTAACCGGCACATCGATTGAGGGGTAAATATTAAGGGTACCAAGTATATTTGCATGGTTACTTCACACCTTGTTTTGTGATCCTCGGCATCCCAGTCACAAAACCTGAAGGGCACACTCGAGATTGAAACATGCCATTGAAAAGTTCAATGAATCTCAAAAGAATCTAGGAGTTTCAAAACCAATTAAAACCTAATAATACATTTCGTTTATCTTGGTGGAAATTGGTGAATTGTCATTCACCTACCTTCAAATATTTTATAGCTTGGATTACGGCATCCCTCTTCCAAGTTATAAAATAGTTTGTTGGGTCCTAGCCTTAATATATCATATTGGGTGTTATATTAAGGACTTAAATCAACTTTACGTGAATTTCTCCCATTGTTGATGTTTGGTTTAGACAACAATGATCTTCCCAAACCAAGCTTTCCTAATGAATATGACTTCCCGAGTTTGGCTCATGGAAGTCATACTTCTCTTCCTCCACCTCCTCCAATTATTCTCCCTAACCCACAAGTTCAAGGTCACTCAAGCCCTAATGGCAAGCAAGGTCTATGTGTGATCACATCTTAGAGATGAAGTCACATATTGACAAGCCGGGAGAGTTGGGTGTCAAAGTCTTGAGAAAGTTGGATGTTCAATCACTTTCTAAGTCACATAGTGAGTTCCTTTGGGACTACTATGAAACAGACTACGACATGAACCTTAATGATCATATCTATTTGCTTGGTGCTGCTGAATCAGCAATGATTTGGAACGATAGTAAAGCAAATTTGATTAGAAGATCAACTTCCCAAAAACTTTATGGACAATGACAATGGTGACACTGGAAATCCAGAAAAAGCATTCTCTTCCCAATGGAAAGGGATTGGTCATAGTCAACCCGGTAGACCAAATGGTAAAGAGAAAGGCTAAGTCTGAGATAGTCCCATTACCAAAGGGTCCATATGTTTATTTTGCCAAAGGAAGGGGCGTTGATTGCAAAGCTTCCAAATTTACCTAAGGATGTTAAAGTCAATAAGTTTGACTCTACATAAGGTAGAGCCCATTATCTAACTCTGTTAAGTTTTATTCTGAGATCCTCATTACATGATGTGACTGGGTCACATGTTGATGTTTTAAGAATCAAAGAATAGAGAGAAATCTTAAAGGAAGTATATGCTGATTCTGATCACGAAGGTGGATTTCGATCGCATCAGAATTTTGAGCAGTTGCTTAAGAAGTTATGATATATTGCTAACGAATAGATAACAACAATTTTCCATGTGGATTGTAAGGATAAGTTTTTCCGCAAAGTTTTAAAATAAAAGAAAATTGTTTAATTTTATTTATTTGAAGTATCCTTACAATGGCATTTGTGGAAAACTGTTGCTTATATGATTCCACTAACAGCAATATTGGAAAATGGATTTGATTCTTTCATTTGTGGTAGTGTCTAAATTTACCAAATCAGGAAAGTTCCTCATCACCCAAGTTTCAATTGGACCAAAACTTGGAATCATGCAAGTTGAATAGTATGATGAATGAGAACTTTCAAGCATTGGAAAATCAAGACTAATTACTTGTTCACATGGATGTGTGAGTCAAGTGAAGGATTAAAGGGATCGAGTACACATTCTTCTGCACTGGTCATGTCCACGACAAAGCTCGTTAAGACTATTTGATTTACTAAAGTTTAGTAAATATGGTTATACTTACAAGTTTAAGTATAATTCTGAAACATTGGAAAAGTCTCAATGTATGGCAGAACGAATGGGAAGAATCAAATTAGGCCTTAAGATAAAAGTTTCTCAAATCTGAAAAGATGGGAGAGTACTTTAGTATCATGTTTGTGATAATCTTAATGATTTAGAAATCATATCACAATTATTCCTCTAAAGGTCATCTTAGTGCATTCTTATGACTAAGAAGAGGAGTCATGAATTGTTGAAATGGTTAGATCAAGAAGATGAGTCATACTTCGTTCCAAAACAATTCTTAGAGTCATACTCCAAGATTGTAACTTGAGTGACATATCTTAAAGAAAGATTTAAAACACTTGTCAAATGTAAGAGTAAAAGTGTCCTACTCTTGTACATTTGAAATTGGTAAGTTGTGATGTTTTGGATAAAACAAAGACCAACTAACGCCAATTGTGTGAAGTGTTTGTCTTGATAAAGAATCTGCACTATCTCTTGAATATTTGGCAAGATAGTCTTATATGTCAAGAGGATAGTGGGAATCTTAAAGATCCTAAAAAGAATTTCAAGAACTAATCAAAAATAAAACTTGAGGTTCTTCACTAGCACACGACTTGAGGTTTATAACCTATCGTGTTGACATATTCTATGCCCATTCCAGTTAAAGTTGGCTTTGCATAGGAGTTCTGAAAGTTCTCAATTGGTTGCATAACAACTTGGAAGCAATGGCAGGCCCTGTACTGCCAGGTGGCAAGAAGTTAAGATTGCATAAGTTCAGTCCATATGAGTTTGGATTTGTCATTATCCTTGTCTTGTGACTATGGTTTTGACGATTCACATGGATAAGAATACATACACCATAAAATCTAAGGGTCATAAGGTTTCTCTCCGATTCATGAAAATGATGGTGAGGAAACACTTCCACCAAGTAGATTTGAAGTAGATGGCAAAAGGTCTAAACAATTGAGACTATCATTACGGCATCCCTTTTCATAGTTCTGAAATTGTTTAGACACACATGCATGCTATCTAAGGAAAGGTGTATGATTTTGATAAAGTTTTATCAAAGCATCTCGTATCAGAAATCTGAACTTTGGTAAGAAAGTCAATAAAGTATTGATTTCTAGAAGTCCAGCTGATTTCTGAGTACATGTCAAAGCTAGTGGGAGCATAAGTGTTATGCTAATAATCATCATGTTAGTGGGAGCATGATAATTATTGTTAGTGTTGCAAGTTAGCAATGTTAATTATAGAAAACAAAAGTTTCAATTCGTGAGGCTGCAGGGATTGAAAAAGTTGTTTTGCTATAATTAAGGGAGTGGATATACTTCATTTCAGTTCTAAAGGCTTAGATTGAGACCTTAATCATCTTTAGTCAAGAATATATATATGAATTTCATGTTGGATTGGTTCAACTTAAGGAAATTCTATATATTGCGTTCTCAAAATTCGATTATGATTACGGCATCCCTCTTCATAGTCAAATTTTGAAAACATGGCAAATAAAAATATTGTAGCAAAAGACTGGTCTAGAATCATGTCTTTATGTGAGACATCATGAATCATGTACCATTTGCTTTGGGTACAGGATCGATTGCATGTGCTATAATATTTGTCATTTCTAAATTTTTCCAAATGCCCAGAGGCATTAAGAAGGGAAAAGGTCTAGAATTGGATATGATTAAAATGATTAAGCAATTGCCGAGGACAATCTGAGGTTTACCAAAGATTGGTTGCTCAGGGACAGTTGGAAGTATAGTGCTAATTTTGGAAGGACCATATTGACATATTCTGAAAAGAGGCATCTCTTATTCAGAAGTGATAGTCAAAATGAGAATATGGAGTTGTCTCCATAGGTGGAAGTTATCTGCGTAAGATTAGAAAACTTAATGCAAGAAGCATGTCCAAAGCAATGTACTTTGAATATGAGACTTAGTTTCCATGGAGTTGATCTCCATTGGAATACCTTATAATGACTGTTGACAAGTCTTTGTGACTTTGTACATATTCATTACAGGAGGGTCAGTGCATATAAGTTTAAAATCTAAACAGATTTTGATAAATGATAGGAATTTGAGATTCTCACATTTTTCGATAAGGATTTGGGAGTGTGAAATTAGAATCATTGAAATTATGTTCAATTGGTTTATTTCACAAAGTAAGGATCATAGATAAACATAGAGTGCATACTTGGTGTATGGCAAAGCTATTGTTTAAGAAAAACATAGTGTACATGCTTGGAGCATGTGACAACTAGTGTTTTTAATTCAAGTATAAAGTTGATAAAACCGAAACAATGAATAATGAGTAATCAGTATGGTGATAAATAAAAGTGTTTATTTATATTCATAGGGTTTGATACCATATTTGATTCATTTATTCTTGTGTTTCACTTTGCATGTTTTGACTTCCAGAATAACTAAGTCGCTCTTCCTGAATGATTAAGTTATTCAAACCATCCACAGTCGGTCTTATGTTGGAAGTAGATATGCATCAAGACTGTCATGGGTTGGTTTGTAGAGGTCCAAGTTGGTGGACAAAGTGGTGCTACAACACTCATGAGTGCTCATAAGTTCTGAGTATTGAATTCAACCCACGCTCATTTGAATCACTTCATGGATTTTATCACGAGTGATCATGAGACGATAATATCTTATATTCTTAAAACCTAGAGATATGAGTTGTTACTATGAGTGGGTTATACATTGATTGCACGAAAATGCATTGGTAACTCGATGTTATAAAACGTGCCCTTGTGTATGATTCAACAAGTAGTAGAACAAGCCATATGAGTCGAAGTTTATCCATTCCTTTTACCTTCGGGATAAAAGCGATATTTGTGGGCCCCTCGATGATTTAGCGATGACACATGTGAGTGCTTAGCCAAGCCAGGACCGATTTGATTTGTTCAATCAGTCAGTCATCATAAATCCAAAATCGGGAAACAACAAATGGACAGAGAGAATGATTATAATCCATGTCTCAGTCCATATGATATCTAGAATGGAGGAATATATGATCCCTTATCTAATGGACAAGTCATTGACAAGGTCAGAGTTCGACAGCGGCTTTAAGAGCTACGATTGCCAGTTAGGTTTTGAAGTCATACTCAATAATAGTTTTAGACTTATCCAAGTGGGAGACTGTTGGATTAATGTCTAAGTCCATAACTATATTTGGTATGTACTTGACCCGACCCGGCATGGTCCATTTGGGTTGCACTTCACCGGCACAATTTATATGGATAGTCTTTTGAGAATAGTATTTCTATGATTTATATTAATATATTATTAGTTCTAATATATTAATATGGAATCATATTATTTAATTAGTATTGATCAAGAATTAATTTAGAATTAATTAAGTGATCAAAAAGAACTAATTAAATATGGACTCTTATATATATGAAATGGGCCAAGTTCATTTATGATGCAGCGCAAAAAAACAACACAAAGATAACCAAGAATGAACATGTTGATTCTAAAAGAATAGCCAGGACAATCTCTTCAAAACCACGTTGATTCTACGAATACCGTGGGATTGGCTTCAAAATCTGGGTTAACACACAGAATTTGGGAGAAAATCGAAAGTTCATAAAATTGATGATCGACCATCCAAATTACATCAAAAACAGTTAAATAAGAAGCAGAAATTAAAATGAAACCCTAAAAGTCCATGGGCCAAATACAAACCCAAAAACAAAACCCAAAAATTAAGGAAAAATAACAAAATTGTTCATAACTCCATTTAGAAAGCGATTTCTGGACTCAAAAATGGGTAAGTCCCCTTCGGGTACTTATCTAGCCGTGCTCCTTGCTCCAAGCTTCGATTTGACTGGTCATAGGCCCGAAACGGAGATTCGTAGCCAAAGTTATGGCCATTTCCGTGAAGCCCCTTTAGTCACACGATCGTGGGCCTCTAGGAACGCAAGGGCCCGATCCTCCACACTACGGCCCGCATCAATTTAGGTTGGGCTAAGCTTTCATGGATGGTCCATGGAGCTTTTAACCCATGGATCCTATGTAAATGAAAGGTCATTGGTATTAGGGTTTACATGGATGTAACCCTAATCCTCCATAATATATAAAGGGGTCATTGGCTCACAAAATTGGCACAAGTGTGTGAAAATAAGAGTGGGCCGATTTTAGTGTGCATACATATTCTCTCAAGTTCTTCCAAGGTGTTTTGGTGATTTGTGATTCCATTTGAGGCTTCCACACTATTGGGGCTAAGCTCTTAAAGCTTGAAGACATCAAGCTACATCAAAAGGTATGTCATCTAACTAGAATTTTGTAGTATAGGTGCTTCATAATATGCTAGTTAGGATGAAACCTTGGAATAGTTAATATTTGCATGTATAATAGAGAAAACATAGATCCAAGGTTTATAGGGTTGCATGTACACCATAGGAGTGTTAGAATGCTCAAAACCCAACAGTTACATTGCATGAAAATGATGATGATGGGTCTTCAAGTGATTAACTTTGTGTTGTTTTTCTTAATGTTTTATGTTAAAGTATAATAGGTTTTGTTTAGTAACATGATCTGAGATTTTATCCCCTTTTAGATCTGTTTGATTGTTTGGCTTTCTTTTGCTTTGTCTATGTTGTTATGCAACCGCTCTTTCAATTTTTGTTGTCAGCCTTGCAAAGGAATATTGCTTTTTGGGCCTCCTGGGAAGACACTTGTTGCCAAAGCACTTGCAAATGAAGCAGGAGCTAACTTCATCAGCTAAGGTACTCTACTTACATTTTTCCACTCCCCACCCCTACATATTTTTTTCACAGTTCTCTAGTCATATTTTTCCTTGTGTCATAGAATGATTGGCTCCTATCTTGTTTTTTGATATTTATACGCAATTTTTTTTCATGAAAAAAAAACATTTTAATATTTTATAATCTACAAGTGTTTTGAATTTTAATATTTTATACAGGTATGGGCTGCATTGAAGCCTGGATTCTTGGCAAAAGGTATTTTACTACATGTGTATTAAACTTTAATATTTTATAACATAGATTGATGATGCTTGAAGTCTTTCTGAATACTAATGTGTTGATGATGAAAACAGGTATCATGTGGAAACAGAAGCATAACAATAAGTAGAAACAAGAAGGTGCCCCTTAATAGGTTATATAGTTAGGGAAAACCTCTTAATAACAATGCACAATTAGATCCCCTTAATATCAATGTATTACAATTTTTTGACATGATGTTATTGGATGAAATTGATTGTTTTGGTATATATTTGTTTACATGTTTTTGTATTATGCGTAAATAAGTATCGTAAAGACGCGTCGTAAATGCATATCGTAAATGGTTACTGAAGTTTATGACACACAAATGCGTGTCATCTTCATTTATGACAGGGGCTTCCTTGATACGCATTGTCTGTCATAAACACGCGTGTCGTAAGGTTATGAAACGCAAATCCGTTTCGTCTTCCTTTATGACAGGGCCTTCCTTGATAAGCATTGTATGTCGTAAATGCGTGTCATAAATGTGTGTCGTAAATGCGCGTCGTAAATAGACGACGCGTAAAAGCGTGTCGTCTCTCGTTATGACAGGGCCTTCCTTGACACGCATTTGTGCATCGTCTGAGCATTTTAAGACACGCAATGTGCGTCGTTTAAGGCTTTTTTTCTAGTAGTGAAGTATTTCTTAAATGTATATAGATATCTATGTAATGTATTCTTTCTAGAAGAATTATTTACTCTGTCTTTCATTGCTATAGGGAGGAAGTTTAATCAATACCACACTTGATTATTATACATGGATTACATCTCATGTTCATGACTCTAAGTCATTTATTAGATTCAAGATCTAATGTAACATTTTGGTAGTTAATGGATTTTCCAGAAACCATCTAGAAAAACTTATCAATTAGAGATTCCACATTTCTCAAGTCATAGATGAATTCTACCATATTGTGAACAGTTTCTTTTTATGAATAGTTGATATTCAAATTCAACAATCCATTGTTGAAACTAGTGTTAATTGTTACTATTGGATTAGGTATCTAAGCCCATAATTATAATTGGTATGTACTTGACCCGAGAGTAGCATAGTCCATTTCGGGTTGCCTTCACCAGAACAATCTGATAGGATGGATATTTGAGTAAGAGGTTATTTGTGATTTACTAATATATTATAAGTATAATATATTAATTGAGAAATCATATTATCTATATAGTATTGATCAAGAATTATTTGGAATTAATTTAGTGATCAAAAGAGACTAATTAAATTAGCGGGGACTGATTATGTAAATCAGTGATACATATGGGTTGGGCTATTGATCCATGATGGACTAAGTTTATGTGAAAGTCCATGAAGAGTTAGTCCATAATAATTATTGGATCATAAGCCTAAGTGTAGGAATTAGGGTTTGCATATGACTCTTGGAATTCTACACTATATATGTATTTCCCTAAGGCTAAAATCAACCCCAATGAGTTCTAAGAGAACCCTAGCCAATTTTGGTGGTTCTAGCCTCTCTCTCAAAGAACTCCATTTTTCATGGTGTTTGCGACTTGTTTGAGGTGTTGGGATTAAAACCCTAATTGTGATTTGATAAACAAGATGCAGAAAATAAGAACAAACACAAATATGAAGATATGTCGAGTAATCACTCGATTTATTCAATTATGAGGAACAAATTACACTTTAAGAATAAGAATCTAAATCTACAAGAAACCTCATAATGTGGCGGCTACATTTTGCCTCACTCTTAACCCTAATAATGAATAATACATGACTATTTATAGGGAAAAGACAAGTCTTAGGCTTTTAACCTACACTTCATCAAGGGTGTCCATTGCCATCATCCATGGAGTACTTTGAAACCCTAAAATCTCCCCCTCAAAGTATGGAATGGATGACAATGCTTTAACTTCCAAAACAAGCATCTAGCAAATAAGAAAAGATCTCGCAATGAGGAATATTTGAAGCAATCCACGAATCTTGATTCTTCAATTGTCTTCAACAACGGGTTCTAGGATATATATATATATATATATATATATATATATATATATATATATATATATATATATATATATATATATATATATATATATATATATATATATATATATATATATATATATATAAACTAAGCACTGAAGTAATGTTTTTAAACTTCTTTTTCTTATGTAATCCCAAAGATCTTCAATAAAGCCAAACCCGCCATAAAAACTCATTTCAGAACAAAGAAACCAAATTACTTCTTGTCTTTGAAGAGCTCCCCCTCCAAGTCACTAGCATTCAAAAAAAATATATATGTTTCGGGTAATACTCGAATTACCCAAACCCGACCCACAACCCGAATTACCCAAACCCGAATTACCCGAATTTAATTTGGGTCGGGTAACGGGTATTTTTTTTAACATGAAAAACCCGAATTATCCGACCCGAATTACCCGAAACCCGAAAACATTACCCGAACAACACCCCTAGATAATTCTTTAGTTAACTAGGATATATAGAACATGGTGATCCTTCCTTTATCTTCGTCTGGATTTGACTTTTGAACTTTTCTTTTGAATTCTGACTTAGGGAAGGGAAGTTCTTCAGTTTTATATGATCTCGAAGCTTGTATCGAGGAGGGTACTTCTCAGAAAAATCCAAATTAGGAATTCATTGGTAAATCTCCTTACGTGGGTGTTATATTGGAAAAGATCACGACTTAGATTTTTCTTGGGAAGATCCCAACTTAGATTTACTGGGGAAGATCCCAACTTAGGATTTTACTGGGGAAGATCCCAACTTAGAGTTTACTGGAGAAGATCCCAACTTAGAGTTTTCTAGGGAAGATACCATATTAGGATTATACTAGGGAAGATACAAAATCATAAGATAACATGATGATGTTATATATCATAGGTTAACACTTTAGGATCTTAACTTATGTTCAGAAATAAAAGGGTTTCCGAGTTTCTAAAGCGTGAAATGAACCCCTTATTCACATTCCATACTTAGATATCGTACGTCCAAGTGAGGTGTGGAAACCTAAACACGGATGAAAGAGTTATTAACTCTTTGGACCTTAGAGGGGATTAAGTACCCTTGATCGGAGGAGAGACGATAAATCTCTATTTGTAGTCGCTAGGATCCTTAAGTTTATGCATGTTGCAAACGTTAGCATGGATTAGGCGTTAGCTTGGCTAACACCCTTCAGATGCCTAATTCAGTAACTATCTTTGAGAGAAAAAATAATCAAAAGGGGAAATGAAGGTAAGAAGTAGGTGCATACCTTATCCTTGTCATAATGAAATATTTTGACATTGAATTACATGAAATATGCCTTGAGGTGTACATCTAATATGCTTCCTTTCCTGCATCTGAATCGATGGGATAAGGTCCTTCTCATTTTGGTAGTAGCTTACCATCTTTAGGATCCTTGGTGCCTTGAAATGATTTTATTAAAACCAAGTCACCTACTTGGAATCTTCGGATCTTCATATTCCTATTGTAGGCTTTAGCGATCCTTTGTTGATGAGCTACAATGTTGATCTTGGCAAGATCCCTTATTTCATCAACAATGTCAAGATCCTCAAGTAGGTTCTTATCGTTATTGTCTTGAGTTTAGAGTTGGTATCTCGCCATTGGGATCATTACTTATGTGGGGATCATGGATTTGGCTCCAAATACTAAGGAGTATGGGGTTTGCCATGTTGTCATTTTAGTTGTGGTCCTATCCGCCCATAGAACGAAAGGAAGTTCCTCATCCCATCTTCCCTTCTTCTCACCTAATCTCTTTTTCAGGTTATTGACTATGATTTTATTACAGGACTCTTCTTGTCCATTAGCTTGAGGGTAAACTGGGGTGGACATTATCATTTAGTTCCCCAACTTGTGTAAAAGTCTCTTGTTCTTTTACTTATGAATTGAGATCTGTTGTCACATATGATCTCCGTAAGGATCCTGAATCAGGTGAGGATGTTACGCTTGATGATTGAGTGTAACAACCGTCAAAATTCGAGACATTTCTAGATTTGACTAAACTTAGTTGTACGTATAGGCACGACACATGCTAGTCTTGGTAGCTAGAGGCTAAGTCATAACGTATTAGAAACTTGGAAACCATTAAAAACGAGGGATAGTGTACTTATATTTCACATTGATAGGTGAATTCTATAGCTACCTAAAATGTAACAACTATCGAAATTTAGGTCATTCCTTGACTTGAACAACTTTTCATGAATCATATACACATATCATGCACTTGACCTAGTAGTAGAAATTAGGTCTGAGTCATCTAGGAACTTAAGTCAATGTTGAAACTATGACTAGTATACTTAATTCTTCAACTTCACTAGAATCTCAGAATCACTACATATAAATGCCAATAAACCGATGAAAATAAATTACAAACATTATTTCTTACTTGAATAAGAGTTAGAAAACTCAAAAATAATTCGAAGTCTCAAAGATTCAATTTATTTTGATATCCAAAGATTTAATAAATCTCAAGACCCTAAAAACCCTAAAAACTCAAATTTATAAACTTTAACGCCTAAAAATCCATAAAATTTTGTATGGACTTTATAATATCAATTTAAAATAACTAAATTTTGTATAATATAATCGAGGGGAAATAAAATTTAAGTCATTAATATTTAACCTTATTTTCTAAGCCAAAAATCAAGATTTTATGTGTAAAAACTATATTAAGATGCATACTTTAAAAAAAATTATTAGGTATTTTTATAAAAGTTTTGATATTTACAAAATTTGAAAGAGAGAGGGAGCCTCTCTCATCTTCAAAATTCGGTCCCTACTCCCAAGGGAGCCTCTTCCCAACACACATTAATCAATTTTTCCAACTCCACACTCCATCTTCTCTCATTTCTCTCTCACACTCCACCACTCCATTTCTCTCTTCCTCTCTCTATGAACCACGAAAATTTCTAGAAAATAAGCCCCAAGAACACACCTTAAACTCAAAATCTTCATCATCTTGTGGTGTTCTTGAAGGCAAAATTGATTTCTACTTCACTATTCCTTCAAGTTTTACTATTTTTCTTGCAATTTCTCCTTCTTCTACTCCATTCTGTTGTAAAATAATGAACACTTGTGCCCACTCACTGTTTTGACGATGATGGTGGTAGGATTTCACCTAAAAACAACATGCACGTTGTAAATGGTGAAGTCCCATGACCAAAACCTAAGTCAAAATCAAGATAATGCACATTTCTACATGTTTTGAGTGATAAATCACCACATGCACCATGAGTTTTCTTTCAAAAACGAATTTTGAAGATTTCAAACTCATGCATGGCCATTAAACTAACATGCATGTGAAGATTATTTATTTTTAAATGTTAGACGTTCAAAGTTCATTGCTAAAAGCTTTCAAATGTGTTCATCAATGATTTTATTTATATAAAAATACCCAAAACTCATTTTCTTCCTAAATCCGTTTCTTCCCAAAATCCCACTAACAAAATGAGAAGTGATGGAAATTTTCGGAAAATAATTCATTTTTCTCGAATTATTATAAATATTGCAAGAAAATAGAGCAATAATTCATATAAAATACTTTCTTAGGTCCATAAATCCCGGATAAATTCTTGGATGACCCCTACAGTTAATAAAGGCTTCTCATTAAGTTTCATATATTTTTGATAACGTTTGGTATGACTTTTTATGTTTCTTTTTTTTTAGTTCCATTAAATCATAAAATGACGATAGAGAATGTGAAAAGCACATATATGACTTTTCGCAGCCCCTATACCATGTGGAATACTCAGAAAAATATTTTGTGGATTTATAATAATGTGTTTATTTTTTTCCATGATTTTTGGGTATATAATGGACTAAAATCCGGAAAAATAGTTTTTACTCATCCACAATTCATGAAAATTTACCAGAACATCTTGTATTACATTAGGATGCTATATAAAAAGTTGGATGATTTTCCTCTTCTGTATGCTTTTTTTTGTTCTATTTTCCTAAGATTAACTACACATAATTCCAAAACTCGGACTCCAGTATATGAAAATCACATTTGCTATTTTTCCGAGCTTATATACACTGTATATGAAGTTTACAAAAAGGTTGGTAATTTTCTTTAACCTTTTAATAATTATTCACAAGTTCATGCTTATTTAAGTG
Source organism: Lactuca virosa (assembly GCF_052849685.1). Lineage (NCBI taxonomy): Eukaryota > Viridiplantae > Streptophyta > Magnoliopsida > Asterales > Asteraceae > Lactuca > Lactuca virosa. The sequence continues at coordinate 261,163,210 of NC_136434.1, forward strand.
AATAAAAAAAGAAAAATATTTAAACTGTTTGGAAACCAACTTTTATATTTTCCCAGTTTTTATATGTGCAATAACAGTAGAACAAAAAGTTTGGGGAATTTTTGAAACTCTTTTCTATTTATCTCTGTTTTGATAGAATAAATACAAAAAAATCAGAAAAATCATGTTAAACTGTTCAAAAATCCATTTTTATATTTTTCCCAGATTATATATGTTGCATATCAGTGGTGCATAAAGTTTGGGAAATTTTCGTAACTGATTTGCTATTTTTCATGAATTTGTATCGATTTAGAGAATTAAATATAGAAAAAATGGCTATACATATCAAAAATGCATGAAACATTTTTTGGAAATCTTCCACTGCAATTGAAACACAAATAAATAGTTGTGTGAATTTTTAATTGCTATTTTCTATTTAATTAGAATTTCTTAATGTAAAACACAATTAAATTACAAAAGCCAGTTTTTAAAATCAAAAGTAGCATTTAATAATTTTCCCAGTTTAGGGATGATGTGAAACAGTTACATCTTAAGGATAGAAATTAGAGTAGAGGTTCGTCAGTATATGGAAAGAGTCATGGTTCTTAGTCGTCGGCATAAGAACTCAAGGAATTGGTATCGTATCATGGGAGGTGATTTGGATTATCGGACCGGTTAAGGTCTCAAGTGTAGTCTTCCGGATTCCAGGAGTTGGGTAATCGTTGAGATTGGCTAGTGATGGAGAACTAGTTGGTAAGCGGTAGTTGACATCAGGTCGATCGTTGTAAGGTAAGAGGGATTGGGAATCCTTCAATTCTCGTGTGCGTTGAGAATTTAGTCGATTCAAAGTGGGGGAGAATCATTCAGGTATTCAGGAGCAGGAGCGGTTATGAAACTAGGATGAGTTTCAAATCCCCGTCAAGGAGGAGGGCGGCCTAAGTGGCGGTTTGGTTTGAGGGTTGCGTGACTTGGGAGTTCGGTAAAACTCCCTAGCATGTGAATCGCGTCTTCTTGGTGCTTGATAGCAGAATTTGGGGAATCATGTTGGGGTTCCAGTCATGAATTGAGTTCAGTTTGGGTGTTCGGTCGAGTGCGTTCTTGACTCTACGTGCGGTTCGAATTGATATATTAGCGGTAAGGCATTGGGTTGCGGTTGTGTTAGGTCAAAAGTGTTGTAAGACTGTGGGGGAGTTGTAGCATTCACTAATGGCCAGTTTGGGTGAAAAAGTTGTAAGACTACGGGGGAGCCGTAGCATTCACTAGTAGTCAGTTGGGGTGAAAGTGTTGTAAGACTACGGGGGAGCCGTAGCATTCACTAGTAGTCAGATAGTGTGGGAAGTGTTGTAAGACTGAGGGGTAGCCGTAGCATTCACTAGTAGTCAGATAGTGTGGGAAGTGTTGTAAGACTGCAGGGTAACGGTAGCATTCACAAGCGGTGAGATAGTGTGGAAAGTGTTGTAAGACTGTGGGGGTAGCCGTAGCATTCACAAGAGGTCAGATAGTGTGGAAAGTGTTGTAAGACTGCTGAGGAGCCGTAGCATTCACAAGCATCCAGATAGTGTGGAAAGTGCAGAAAGACTGCAGGGTAGTCGTGGCATTCACAGATTCGTTCAGATGACTTAGGCTAGGGTGGGGCAGTTTGCAAGGTTGTGAGAAGGTCACAACATAATTGGAATCAGAAAACGGTAAGTCGAAGGAGACCGGACATGATGTAAGACTACAGTTATCTGATAGCATTCATTTTTCACATTGGATTCGGTGGTGACATGTTGTCAGGCTACTATGATCGGATGGACCAGAAGGATTGATGGAGCCATGCGTGGCGATATAGCTAGGGCAGTTATTGCTAGTCGATGTTGCCTTCGGAGGTCGTGTGGGGCAACTGCAAGATTGCTCGTTCGCTCAGCAACCAGGCAGGAATCCAGTATTTCAGATGTGGGCAGACAAGTTGGATCCAGCGATGCCTCAGTTGCTAAGGAAAATAGCTAGGAGGTGGTGTGATGTTCCAAATAGTGGTAGTGATTTGGGATCCTTATGGGAGTAGCTTGTGGGCTGGGAGGTGTCAAGCCTCTTACAACAGGATAAAATAATCTCGGAATACTTGATTTGACCCTATTGCGCAACTCTTGTCTGAGTCTTAATCGTTGTAGGGATAATTCTCCTACTCAAACGATTATTTGAGCTTTCTGTCGTGTATAAGTGTACTGCAGGGAAATTTGGTCTGTGACTCTGTTTTCTAGTGGGAACCTCAAGTTATCAGAAGCTGAGTAGCCAGTTGAGAGATAAGTGCAGTGGATGCGACAATGATTCGGTGTGGGCGGTCTGTCAGGGAGTCAGACCTTCTCGAGATTCCAGATTTCAGGATTGAGCGGTTGTGTTACATTCGTAAAGTCTTATTGTCGGTTAGTGAAGGGAATTCGTTTATCTTGGGATTGGAGCGTCTACGAGGGTTGGTTTCAGTTGCCTTAGGAAGGCTGTGGTTTGCTCGGGACTGTGGCCATGTTACTCGGGTTGTTTAGCGTGTCGGGGATGGTAAGGAATGATTTCGAGGATGAAATCTAATTTAAGTGGGGGAGAGTTGTAACACCTCGTTTTGAAGAAAAACCCTAAAGCCTAAGAATGTATTTTAAGTATTATTTTATTTCGATATATAAAAATCTAAATAAAAGAGTTTTAATCAAAAAGTGTGTGATTGGCATTATATTTTGTGTTGGAGGTCTAAAGAGTGCTTCTGGAGTTTGTGGTTTAAGGAATAATTGAGCATGTGGCTAAAGAATAATCAATTAGACTTGCTTTATAGTCTTTGTGCTTAAATTGAAAAGATTTTTGGAAGCTGGGGGCTGAATGGTAATATATAGACTTAAGTTGAAAATATTTTGTAGAGGAGGGGCTATTTGGTTAAATTTGGATTTAATTTGAAAGAAAAAGAGAAGGAGGGGCTGAATGTGTTAATATGGCTAAGGTGTGTATATGGACGGGCTTATACCCGTCACTTCCCTTCATTCCAAACCCTAACCCTACTTCTAATACATCAGCCACCACCATCCTTATACCTCCCTTCACCTCCGGCCGCCGCCACCGCTTTTAGAGCCAGAAACCACCAGTCGAGTGCCGTTATCGCTATCCCCGTGGTTGCTGAAGACCGGAGGCGGAACAAAGGATGTTTGTGCGTGGGACGTGAACAACCGGGATTTCTGCAGCCGCTGCGACGCAACCGTTGAGGACAAAACCGCCGTCGGACGCCGCTGCTATCGTTTGCAATCACAACTTTGCCCTTCGTTTCGTCGGTGCTACGCTCCACCTTCGTCCGTTGCCGCTAACGCCGGCGGTTAGCGCCGTTGTTGCCTGCTGTTTCACCCACTATCGTCGTCGTACACGACCAGATGGGTGGTTGTGTTCAGATTCCGAGCAAAGGTGTGTGTGTGTGTGATTCTACTGCTAGTGTGTATGTCGTGTGTGTTTTTCTTGTCCAAAAAACATCAAGAGAAGCCATCACCACCACCGTGAGATGGTGGCTAGTACCTCCGACCACCGCTTGCCGCCATAACGGTGGCTGAGCGTGTGTATGTGTGTGTATTATATTGTGTGTGTGTGTGTTTCTTTTGGATATTATGTTGTATAATCGTATTTTTGGCCGGGATAATCAAGGAAACCCGTCACCACCACCGTGAGGTGGCGGCTGCCACCTCACGCTGCCATTCAACCGCCACCAGCCGCCACCTTGGGTGGTTGTGTGCACTTGGGTGTGAATTGGACTGTTATTTGGGATACTTTTGACGTGTTTTGGTCTAGAATCAAAACCACCACCGCCGCGAGGTTGTGGCCGGCGCCGTGAGCCACCGTTGACCACCACTACTGGAGGTGGTAGTGGGCGGTGCCTGACTTATTTAACACAAATTAACCTAAAAACTTAGCCAATGGACTAATTGGCACGCGATTGAGTTGGAAACCCTAATTAGGGTTTATAAAACCCTAATTTTGGATATGTTAGTTTGGAATTGTCGGGACCCGCGTTTGGACCGTTGGATTGATGTTATGAATTATGCCTGATTACATTGTATGTTTGGTCTAGTGGGGTGATGGGCTTAATGGATTAATTCCTTAATGGGTTAAGTAAGAACACTTAACCCTAATCATCATTTTATGTGAAAACCCCTAATTAGGTTTGGGTTCTTGTTGGGCAATTTCTTGATTTAAGTTGTTGTGGGCCTTTGTGTGCCAATTAAGAACAGGTTTATGGACTAAGGAAATTATTAGGCTTTAGGATAAGGCCCATTAGAAAGGCTTAGGCACAATTTGGAAAATTGGGCCATAAGTGAGCCATAATTGGGCCTTGATGATTATGAGAGATTGGACCATCGGAATGCCAAGTGTTTGGACTAGAATAAATGGTTGGGCCTTAAGGTAAGACCATGTAGAGATTTAGGCCCAATTTGGAAAATTGGGCCATATGTTGGGTCTTGGTTGATTATTTGGTTTTCGGGCCTTTAGAGTGTGATTTTGGGCCTCGGTTTTGCACCAAGCCAGGTTAGGGGTAACATGGTCCTTTTACCCCAAGTGTGGATTTATGCTTATGCATTGAAACCAAAATGATTAATTGGGTGTTGTTTTGATATCAACGGTTCGGGAGTTTGTCATCCAGAAGTTAGAGTTTTATCCACTGGACTTCGGCAATGTGAGGTGTGTTTGCTCACCATCCCAATGGGTCGAAGGCACCACGGCCGGCTCATTCAGTTAGTTGTGATGATTATTGTGGAATCATTATTGATATGCCTAGTATATATAGTACCTTATTGGTTAGACATGGAAGACCCCGGGGGGAGCTCGTTGCAGTTGGATATAAGACCATGGGGGAGCCCATGGCATGTATGTATAAGACCCTGGGGGAGCCCACTGCATCCTGGAGTAAGACCCTGCAGGGAGTCCACGGCATCCCTATATGTTTATATATGTGTTATGCAGTATGATAGTTATTTCTATGATATATGGTATGCTAGTTTACTCTATGTTATTTTCATAGAAGCCCGAGGCAATTGGATATCAGACCATGGGGGAAAGCCCATGGTATTCCAGGTAAAGACCATGGGGGAGCCCATGGCATGTAGGTATAAGACCCTGGGGGGAGCCCACGGCATCCTGGAGTAAGACATTGGAGGGTTTCCACAGCATCCTTATATGTTTGTATGCATGGCTTATGTAGCTTATATGGCTGATATGGTTTATGTGATTATGTGGATTATGTGGGGTATGCTTTGGGGAACTCACCAAGCTTCGTGCTTACAGTTTTGTTGATGGTTTCAGGTATCATCGGTTTGGAAAGAAAGGGCCCGGCTTGATCGCATCGCACACACCCATGTTTTCTGCAATATGTGATTTTGGGATGAACTCTGATAAATGTTTTTAATTAGCAATGATTTGGAATGTTGAATTAAACGATATTCGTGTTTTGACTATAATAAAAATGAAATTTTTACCCTTGATTTTTGAGTCGTTATAGGTCAAAGTCGAGCCTCAAGAAATTACTAGTATGTATTTTGATCCCCATTTTGTAATGATATTTTTATCTAGAATAAGTATATTATTGGCAAGTGTTGTGTCGGTGGTTCGGATATCGTTTTGCGTAGTAAGATTATTAGAAATATATTCGGATCTCTACAAATTTTAATGGACTAGGGTGAAGTCCTCAAGGTGCCTCATAAATCAATAGTGTGTAGATCGCTCTTGATAGGTTCAAAGTTGCGATGTTGGAAAGTTCTGATATACCCATCTAAGGTTAAGGGTTCCTTTATGACTGCTTAAGTCATCGTTCAAAGAATTTTCATATGCTATTTTGCATACCGAGAACCATGTTAGAAGAGTACCTGGTTGAGCCGGTTGTAGGCGTCTGTTCGGGTGACGATGGCCAGCGATCGTGTGAGCCCTAGGTGAGAGTGACAGGGGTGTCCTACTTGGAAGATTGGCAACCGGACTAATTTTGAAGGTTTCATCGTAATGAATCGAGGAAAAGTTGCAGTGTAAGTACATTAACTGTTTTTGGAAATCGAGGTGGTTGAGATCTTTCGTGGTTGAGGGGTATAAGGGATTAGTCAGAATGTGTGGACATGGTGAGTTGCTATCAGCTTCATGCTATCAGGGATTTGTGTGTAGTTCTCTTATCGGAAACTTCTAGGAAAAGATCTTGTTGTAGCCGCTTGTCCCTGTTGAGACAACAAAAATAAAGTTTAATGGTGCTTGTCTTGCTCAGGTTGGATGTCAGTTGTAGGGTTGGTTAGCTCGTTGGATCAATTGTTGTCGCTAGTAGAGTAGGAGTTATGGTGATACATTAACTTCTAGGTGTGGATGGTACATTTTCATATGGGTTCGTTCAATTTTTTGGATTGTCAAAAGGCGCTCGAGTTGTATTAGATGTCAATACACTGGGCACAGTGATCTTTCGGTAAGTATGGAGCATCGGACATTTGAATTGCGAGTTAGGGTGTCGGAAATACGCTATTCAGTTCAGGGAGTCCGTTAATAAGTTGTGCATATAAAGGATATGTTCAATTACTTACGATTGGGATAATGTTTTTAGTTGATAAGGTTTATGGTTGGGTTGCTCATTGATATAGGCCATGATCACAAGTTGGAATCTTAGAGTTATGTCGCCATAGATAGTGGACATGAAGAAAAACCTTTCGGAAATTGTTCGAGGAATCCAGTTTCTCTTATGACCAGTAACGGTGGGAGCGGATTTCAAGGATCAAATGGGTGGCGTGCTAGGCTGACTAGGAAGTTCGAATGGTTATGAAGACGGTTAGAGTGTAGTTGAATGCAAGTGGGGGAGAAATGCTTGGGAATTAATGGAAATATTTCCAAGTGCGGTTCAATATGAAACATCATAAGTAAGAGCAAGTGTATAGCCAGTTTTGATTGTATGGCGTAAATGATGAATTCATTTGCAAAGAAAATGTAAATCATTTCATTTAGTTCAAGTCTATGAGCTATGTACTTTTGAGGCTGGAACAAAATGGTGTCATATGATAATGACAAGAATTCTCCAAAAGAATCTTGTGGCTTGATCCCTTTCAAGATATTGCCAATATATATATATATATATATATATATATACATATATATATATATATATATATATATATATATATATATATATATATATATATATATATGTAAGGACATGAAACTTTTAACATTCATTTTATCTATCCCTTATAGATTTTACATTCGAAGAATGTATCTTCTCCTTCCTAAGTCTTTCATTTTAGAGACACTTTCCGAGTCAAGGTGAAAACGACCTTGCTTAGTCAGAATGTGATTTCAAATTATTAAGTATCTCTCATTCATACAAGATTAGGAATTTCACTATGCTCACACTAGTTCTTAGTAAACACACATGTTCTATTCATTTTGATATAAAAACATACCTTATGGTTTTATATAAAATGATGATTGTAACATTGAGCTGTTTGCTTTATATCCATAAGTGGATCTCAAGTGCTACACATTTTGTTAGGATAATCATGGATTAAGAAAACCTCTAGGCTAATCTATATAGATATCTTCCGGTAGATGTCTATTAGAAAAAGCGGTCTTTCTTGAAATCCATTAGCTATATCTCATATTAAGAATATGAATTTATAGTAAACTATATCCTTGTTGATCTAATCATAACTACTTGTGAAAAAGGTTTAATCACACTCAATGTCATGAGTATGATGAGGACCATAGTCAATGACATGAGTATGAGAAAATCCTTTTACTACAAGTCCTGCTTTAAATATGTATGGTTATACATGTAATTTATTCTTTCTAGAAGAATTATTTACTCCTTCTAGCATTGCTATAAGGAGGAATTTGAATCAAGTCCATACTCGATTATCATACATGGGTTACATCTCATGTTCATGACTCTGATTCATTTATTAGATTCGAGATCTGACTTAGAATCTTGGTATTTGATGGATTTTCCAGAAACCATCAATAAAATCTCATCAATGAGAGATTACACATTTCTCAAGTCATAGATGATTTCTACCACAAATGCGAACAATTTGTGTTTGTGAATAGCTATTATTCAAGTTTAACAATCCTTGTTAAAACTAGTTCCAACTATTAATACATTAGGTTATCGTTCTTGAGCTGCTACAAGATCCATGTACCTCCCACTCGCTTTGTCATTATGTAAGTCCCAAAATGCTACGATGTATCAATCGGATTCACTTGATGGTGCGGAATCCCAATCAAGTGAATGATGCAAGACAAAATATAGAATAAGAACACAACGGTTAATCTTCAATGCAGACTATTATTGAATAGCCGGGTACATAAGATTCTTGATTACACTTGGTTCTCTCTTGTTTCTCTCCAAAACACATTTTAAGCATATGGCAGCCCCCAAAAACGTCCCACTCCCATTACAATGCTCAAATGACACTATTTATACCTAGACCTAATAACTAAAGCCCAAGCCCAAAACCCAAACAAAACAATATTATGCCTAACCGAAATCACATGTGATTTCGGTCCAAACAACACCAAAACATGGTGTTTTCGGTCCTAGACCGAGAACTCTAGTAGCTTATGAAATGCAAAGTATAAACCAATGGGGAGATTGTTAGATCAAGATCGTTTAGGTCGAAGTCATCTCGGTGGTCGGTTTAAAGTTCTAAAGCAAGTGATAAGGCATCCATCCAATCAAACAAGAAATGGGTTAAACCCGACTACAGATGGATACCAAATGTTCATACTCCCAAATATTCTAATGATTCTAACCTCTAATCTGTGTCTGATAAACAGGATATGTCATGGGAGAGAGTACCTTGTGTAGATGATAATGGTCAACCCAGCTTCAAAATGGACTGGGTTCCAAAGAACAACTAATCACGCACTATGTGCTAGGTCAGCAATGGAGGAATATCATCCGACTTCGGTTTGTTGATATTGACTGTTCCAGGCACATGATAGGAGACATCTCTCATCCTTACGACATTCAGAATCTTCATTGAGAGTATGTGTCCTTTGCGGAAAGGAAGAAAGAAGAGGATCGCAAATGGGGATTGTACTTAAAGATGTGAAAAATTTTTGAATCTGTTTCGGAATTTAAACACAGCTAAGGATGAACATGTTGTTATATCTGCGTGTTGTTCTTAGATCATCTGGATGCAACTTCAATTGCTTAATTACAGTTTGAGTTTTCTTCTCGATACTTCTAAGTATTTCTTAAAATGATTCGTTTTGAAGACAATTTTTTTTAATTTGCGAATTTATTTTGTTTCCTTTCTTCGCCATGCACAAATTAAGTGGAGAAATCAAAATACAAAAAAAATTATAAAAAATCATAAATACAAAAATATGTTTTCTTTCCTAAGTATTCTTCGGAAGTGATATGAAATTTAGTGCTAAAGGGCAACATGAGATGCGTGTAATGCACTGAAACTAAATTGTTTAGACTCTGTTGTCAATGTGCTGGTAGGCACGAAGGATTCAAAAGGACTAGATATAGCTAAAAATGAAAGGACTTGACAATGTTAACTCCTATGGACTTAGATAGTTACATTTTGACTGACCATACGACACTTGGATAGATTGAGCAGTGAGATAAACAAGGGAGCCTACAAGTTACATTAAAGTTACCTATCATCTAGAACTGTGGCTCAACATTTCTTCAATGTACGGATTTATTTCCTTAATTCTGGTACTGATAGGGTGACTGGGGGGTTCTGATAAAGTAGGTTTGTGTGAAATTGTTTTTCTTTCTTATCCTCTCTGTTAGTCATATGTTGCCCCCTTTGTGTGATCGGAAGATCCGACCTGGGACGCAACATATGCACTCTATTTCTATACATCTCTATCTATGCTTCTCTCTATATATCTATGTCAGGTATATGTTGTCCCCTCTGCGTGATCGGAAGATCCGAACTGGGACACAGCATATGCACCTTTCTATCTCTCTAACCCTCTATCTATGTTAGTCATATGTTGTCTTTCTGCGTGATTGGAAGAGATCTGACCTGGGATACAACATATGCTTCTCTATATTCATCTTCTCTCTCAAATAATTGAGCACTCACCTAAAGTAAAGAGCTCTTTGGAATTCCTTGATTACTAGGGTATGTCATGAACTGAGGAACACGTTCTAGTGAACTTAAAATTTGAATTAACTAAATGTTTTTCTATAGATCTTGCTGCTAAATTTAAGTGGACAACAATATCCTTGGTCGTCGTCATCAAAATGCTCTATTTAGGAATATAGGTGCAATGTCTTGTCATTTATTATCTGTCCAACTTGTTAATATCCTTTGTGTTTAAGTGGACCACAATATTGGTGATTAACCAGAGCTAAACATGCAGGCGTGTGTGCTGATAAACGATATTGAATTGCTTGACAACTTTGATCCCAAAAAGTTTTAAATGTAGTTATTATTTTTGTTTTTGTTAAATTTGTTCATATTTTTCCTCTATTCACAAATTTAGGGGGAGAATTAAAATTAAAAAAAAATCATAAAATTTTAAAAAATCCAAAAATATGTTTATTTCTGTTTTATTTCCTTTTCAGAAAATTAAAAATTCAAAAATATTTTATTTTTCTTTTGATTGTATTTTTCATTTTATTTTTTATTTGTTAGTTATTTCTATTGTGTGCTAAGTTTATTTTTGCTTTTATTTTTATCTTAAAGTTTCGTTTGTCTTAAAAAGCGAATTCAAAAAGAAGAGACTCTCAAGGAGACTGTATCGGAACTTTCTGAGCAAGGAGAAGAAACTTGGAAAGGAGTTGATGGTCATTACACTTCGATCTATTTTCACAAGGAATTGAAGGATTGAAACTGTACAAATTGTCAGTTAGGCAGTATCTTTCAAAGAACTGTCGTATTTAAGGAATTAAAAGTCTGAAACTGTACAACTGTCATAGCACTAGGGCGATGCACCTCGCAAGGCACGATTATCGCTGAACGTCTCGCCAATGGCCAAGTTAACTTGTTTAACTTGAAAAACTGTATTGAGATATTTGATCTAGGATATAGGGGCTAACATCAAAATAGCCATGAGTAGTTCTCCGATACTCATCAAATCGCAGTGCGTTCCTCCGTGTTCACACAGTTACTGCGAGTAGTCTCCTTCTGAGCCAAGGCTGGGTCCTTGAACAACTGTGGTGAGAAGGGTTTTTATGCTTCTGTGATCAACAGGGATTTTTTAGTCATGATTACTTTTCAAGGCGCAACGACGATCGTTAAAGAATACTCATTCGAAGGAACAAGGAGTGAAGATTATTTTTCAAAATTCAATCTTTCAACCCCGGAAGCAAGGTGAAGCTGTAGTTGAAGTTATGTGACAGATTGCATTGAAGCCTCCTAAATCAATTTGCTACTCTCCATGAACTTGATGAAGTGATCCAGAAGAATCGGTCTCTCTGTAATTATTATCTCTAAAGTTTTTCAAAGTTGAAAGTGCTGATTTTCAAGAATCTTTACAAGAAGCCCCTACACCCAATGAGCGTTCAAAGTCAAATTCTTATAAGGAAGTCCAACTACTAAAGATGAAGTTATTCATGAAGAAAATTCATATGTTCATCTAGAAGTTGTGAAGAAATCGAAGATAAAAGCTAAAAGTCAAGATCAAAGAGAAGATTGAAAAGAAAAGAAAGCAATAAACCAAGGGGGAGATTGTTAGGACTAAATTATGGTTTATTCTAAGTCAAAAGAAAGCTATAAACCAAGGGGGATGTAAGACCCAAAATGCTATGATGTATCAATCAGAGTCACTTGATGGTGCGGAATCCCAATCAAGTGAATGATGCAAGACGAAATGTAGAATAAGAACACAACGGTTGATCTTCAATGCACACTATTATTGAATAGTCGGGTACATAAGATTCTTGATTACACTTGGTTCTCTCTTGTTTTTCTCCAAATCACGTTTTAAGCATATGGCAGCCCCCAAAAACTTCCTACTCCCATTACAAGGCTCAAATGACACTATTTATACCTAGACCTAATATCCAAAGCCCAAGCCCAAAACCCAAATAAAACAATATTAAGTCTAACCGAAATCACATGATTTCGGTCCAAACAACACCAAAACATGGTGTTTTCGGTCCTGGACCGAGAACTCTAATATCTTATGAAAAGCAAAGTATAAACCATAATTTATGACCTAACAATCTCCCCTGTTAGGACTAAATTATGGTTTATTCTAAGTGAAAAAAAGCTATAAACCAAGGGGGAGATTGTTAGGTCATAAATTGTGGTTTATACTTTGCTTTTCATAAGATATTAGAGTTCTCGGTCTAGGACCGAAAACACCATGTTTTGGTGTTGTTTGGACCGAAATCACATGTGATTTCGGTTAGGCTTAATATTGTTTTGTTTGGGTTTTGGGCTTGGGCTTTCGTTATTAGGTCTAGGTATAAATAGTTTCATTTGAGCCTTGTAATGGGAGTGGGACATTTTTGGGGGCTGCCATATGCTTAGAACGTGATTTGGAGAGAACCAAGTGTAATCAAGAATCTTATGTACCCGACTATTCAATAATAGTGTGCATTGAAGATTAACCGTTGTGTTCTTATTCTATATTTCGTCTTGCATCATTCACTTGATTGGGATTCCGCACCATCAAGTGAATCTGATTGATACATCATAGCATTTTGGGTCTTACACATTAGAAGCTTGCTTTCTACTAACTTAGCTTTCACAAGAATAAGAGAACTTATTCTTGGTGGGTTTGCATATAATAATCTAAGCCACATTTAGACTATTATATACAAATATGTATTTAGTAGATTTTGGGTTTAGAAGCTTTAGTCCAACATCGGCTTCAAATCCACAAAACATCAAGTAAGATGAGGATGGAGCCTTTCCATACTAAATCTTATAAAGTGTTTAATCTACTTATTAGTTTGTATTTGTATTCAAGATACAATTAATAGTGATTGAAGTATTATCCTGAAAAGATTAAAGGAGCATATTCCTACTAATTAGAAATTAAATCATAGCAAGTAAGATTTAATTCATCCTTTAATATCATTAAGGCCTTAGATGGTTCTTATCGGTTTATATCTCAACTTTTGAAACCTTCTGTTGGAACCTAAAAGTGAACCTCTAGCAATCCTAAGTCCGAATTCTGAAGTACATGTGTTCCGAAATAAATGGTCCGGAGTCAAATGTGAAGAGTGGTCCGGAATCTGTCCGGACCAGAAGAGAAGAAGATGCGAAGTTGAAGGCATTCCAGAATGATTCTCATGTCCAGAATGGTTGCTGATCCGGAGTAACAATATTTTGTCTTTGTGCATTTATTAAGTTTGTCTTTGTATTGATGTGACATTTCATAGGATTTAGTCTTTTGTAATACTAGACAATCAGAATGTCAGAAACATTGCTATTGTCCACTCCTATGTAAGTTTTCTAGTTAATTCGATGTAACCTTCACTCCTATTTATAGGAGCTTTCAATGCAAAGTCAATGACGGATCATTTACTCAACTTTTGTCATTTAATAAGTTATTTCAAACTTCTTTCAAACATTCTTCTTGTTCTTCATTTATTAGCTTTACCTTGATCATTCATTCTCATTCTTCATTTATGACTTGATCATTTGTTGAATACATTAACTTAGACTTGACTGGTCTTTCCAGGCTTGACTAGACCATTTATTAGTAAGCAGACATTGATCTTAAGCATTCACTCAAGGTTTGAGTTATCAAACCTTGTCCCTGTGCATCAGATCTATTTTGTTCTCTCAATTGGTATCAGAGCTTGAGTGGTTGTCCTTTGAATCCATAAGATCAGATTATAATTGGTTTGAAATTACCTTGGTATTTCAATCATTTCTGTGATAAGGATAAAAGTTTTTCTATATACCACTTTATCTTGAAGATATCTTAACTTCAATGGCTACTTCTAATCCTCAACAAATGATTTCAATGCAAATCGCAAATAGTGTGGGTGGCCCTACACGCGCCCCATTACTATTTGTGGAAGAATATGATCACTGGAAAGTTAGAATGGAAAGATTTTTACTGGCCAAAGATAAAGGTGATGAAATCTGGAGATCCGTCTAAGAAGGTCCTCATGTTCCTGTGAGAATCGTTGTGAGAGATGTTGCTGCTCAGCTTATGGGTCAAGATGATACCCGTCCAACTCCTCTAACTGCAGATGATATTCAGAAGCTGCATGTTGATCAAGTTGCCTTCTCAGGAATTGGTGTTTGGTGTTCCTCCCTCACTCTTCGAGCACATCAAGTTGTGCAAATCAGCCAAAGAGATTTGGGACACTCTTTAGGACCTGATTGAAGGTTCGGAAAATATGAAAGACTAGCACCTCACCTCAGTTGTCAATGACTTCGATACCTTCACTACCACTTCTGGTGAATCAGTGGCCTCAGCCTCCAACCATTATAGAATCGTGGTCAACAACATGACTGCTCATTGATTGTCCGAACTCCTTTGGAGTACAATCTCAAATTCATAAACAGTCTCGGCAAAGGATGGGGAAATGTAAAATCTTGTCTCCAAAGCAATGGTTCCTTGAAAAAGTTAAAGCTCTATCAACTTTTTGATGAACTTCAAGGACACGAGTCTAATGTTGCTTAGACCATAAGGGAACTCTCCGGAGGTCCTCTTGCCCTTGTCAGTTCTTTCAAATCAACCATTCCAAACTCATCTACTTCGGATCCTTTTAAACCCATTGTTCCATTTATTCAAACATCCGCACCCATCTTACCCACACAAATCTATCATATTGATGATTCCGAAGCCATGGACTCTGAACTCCGTTTCCAACAAGAGTTTTCCTTACTCTCAATGAAATACAAATGTCCGTTCAATCCCTCTTATAAACCATACCAAAACAGATTCCATGCTCCTCACCATAACAATCCTCAACCATACTCACCTACGGAATGTAAACCAACTTCGGAAAATCTTCACGCATACAAACCAAACAGCACTAAGCTAAACTCTACTCCGGAACCCTCTCAGAGTTCCAAATCGGACAAACCAAAAATTGTGTGTCATAAGTGTGGACATGCAAACCATTTTGCTAAAGATTGCCTGGCTGATGCTCCGCAGAAACCAAAAATCAAGGATTTTGCTTACTACGTCCGAAGAGCCCAAGAGATGGCTGAAAGCAAAAAAGCCTTTGTAACAACGGTTTCAAGAGATGTTGAAGGATATTGGTCATCCAGGGATGATGATGGCATGGTAACTAGAAGGAATATATGTTTGATGGCAAGACAAACTGTTGAATGTGATGAAGGGTATTGGTCATCTGGGTCAGAAGATGAAGATGATGTTGCTGAACCTCACTATTACTACATGGAAACCAACGATCCACCTGTTCGAAGCATCGTTCAGCAGGTAAAATCTATGATCACTGATAATAACTTTGATTTGTCTCACTGTGAACCTTATTTAACCCAGATTCAAACAGATATGAGCACCATCTATAAAGCTTATGAGTCTGCCATTGACGCGAGTGAGAAGAAGGAGTGTGAGTTAAATCGTCTTAGGTTACGTTTCGAGGATAAAAAATTGAAAATCAAATCTTTAGAGCGTGAACTTGTAATGTCAAATGATGAATGTATCATTTTGAAAGATAAATGTGAAATCACCTATTCTGAACGAAATGTTTTGATTTCTTATAACAAACGTCTCAACGCAAAGATAGATGCTTTGCATAATTCTCTAGACATGCTAGAAGCGGACATTCGGATGACTCATAATTTTCGTCATCCATGGTCTAAAGCACCTGGTCTCGGAAGCGAGTTTCCGAAACCAATTGCTAGTCCCTTGAAGGAATTGCAAAATTTGACATTCATGGGAGAGGTTCCGAACATCAAACATTCGGACACCCCTGTTTCTCCCTTGTCACCACTTCCTGAGACCACGGACCATTTTGAGTCCCTAATTCCTAAGTTCAAACCAATTGTTGTCAAGTGTCCTGATTCCACGCCATTTCCGCCTCTGATAAACCTCGACCTGAATCGGACCACAAAATTTCATCATAGTCTTTCAAATTGCATAGATTATGTTCCTAGGAATAATCATACGAACAACTGTGTGATTGAAGAAATCATTCCGGTGACAACTAAAACTGTTACCTCTGAGTTTGTATGGGCATCCTTAGATGATAAAGTTGAAAAATCAAGCTGCGTCTCCTCTGATTCTTACGAATCGGATTCTGTAAGGTCCTTGATGGAAGGATCTTCACCAATAATCAATCAAGCAAATGAAAATAAAGAAGAAATGGAGTAGAAGTGGAATGAAACTTGAGCTTGCATACAATTCACACACGAAATTGTCTGATACAACTCAATGGACCGAAAACTAGCAAAGAACAATTGTGGATCAACTCCTTAACTACTGACAGCCTGACAACCTATATATACCAATATGGACCGAAAACAGGTTTCGGTCAGGCTGACCGAAAGCCTGTTTTCGGTCACTTCCAACCGAGAACAATGTCCTAGACCGAAAATGTCAAATGCACACAAAATACTCCAAAATACATTGACAAATGCCCTAACTCATCTATACATTGTTGCCTAGCCCAAACCATATATATTGGCCCTTCAATCTCCCCCTTGGCTTCGGGCTAGCATGATTCAGTCTTTATCAACCACCAGCACGTCTGACTTTCCCATGGCTCCATTCCACATCTCCTTTTGATTAATATCAGCAACCATGGCAGTGTACTCCTTAACAGCAGACTCAAAAAGGTCTTCAGCCACCTTGATCTGATGATGAGAAAGCTGATGTATATCCCACCTTCCAAACTGTAGCAGATCCCTCTTGTCATACAAATGAATACATCCATGTTGAAGTTTGATGACAGCGGAAGCTGTAGTTTCATCAAACACCTAGTATTGCATGGATTTTAGAGATCCATCTGGATGGTTCTGAAGGATAGGAATCTGCTTTACTTGATTAGTAGCAGGCCACATCACAGACCGAAGAGGCTGATTGGTTTTGGGATCAGTGACACTCGGGTATATCTTGATGATAGACTCTGCAGTCTTCATTGAGGGAAAGCCCTTTGCCACCTGATCTTCCAAAAATAACTTGAACTGTGTCACCTTGGGTTCATGTGATGGATTTGCAAAAGGAGCCTTAGACAACTCCGTAAGATCAACCCTGGTCCAAGAGTGGAAGTCGTGAGCATCTTTATACAATTCGGTATTTCCACTCTTCCTTCTCACGATCCACATGTTCAGAGTGTCGTGGAATCCCCATGAGATGATCCCTGACCTATCTCCATATACGTCCCTGAAGCGATTTTTTCCAAGATCCGTAAAGGTGATGTTTGGTTGACCTCCGGGAGCATTCTGATCCGAGCTCCTCTTGAACAAAAGTTGACTCTTCTCGACAGACTTGGCTAGTTTAGCACGTTTTAATGCCACGACATTTGGAGCCTGCGCTGGTTCTTTGTCAAAACGATTGACAATCGTGGATGTTCTTGTAGGAGGTGGAACTACGGGAGCGTCTTGATTGGGAAGATAGACCCTTGGCTCATCGACAGATGATTTGAATTTGTCACCAAAATTTTCTTCCAGCTTCTTCTTCAAATCATAATAGCTGGTGGTCAACAAACCAAAATGCGTCTGAAGATCGGTGATTTGTTTTGTCTTCAGAGCTTTATCTTCAAGAAGATCAGCAACTTGAATATTGAGCTTGGCATTCTCAGTTTGAAGGTCTGCAACCTTGATATCAAGCTCGATATTTTTCTGGTTCAGCACACCAATCTCCTTGCTCAGGCACTGAGGCATCATCATCTCCAGATATACCTTCCTCAAAGGATATTCCTTTTCCGCGTGAGGAGTGAGTTGGACTTGATTGTTGGGCCAAATGAATGGTTGGTCTCTCAGAGACAGCATCATGATAAGGCCTTGGAGGAGACAATCTCAGGCCAGCAGACAAACCACCAGCTTCATGGATAGAGCTGGGATTCTCTTGAATGGGCACAGATGAGGAAGGAGCAACTGTTGTAGATGGAGGAGTCTCTGTGGTTTGAGTTTGATCAGGAAAAATTACTCCCACCCTTGGATCTATTCTGCGTCTTTTCATCGGGGTTTAGGAGGTCAGGACTGTCTGGGAATCACTTGTAATTGGCTCGGATGTAGGAACCACATTATCAAGGGGAGGAATCCCTAATGATGTGTCCATTTGAGTTGAAGAATCAGCCACTTGAACGGTAACCGGAGGCTCAACTTCTCGATCGTCAGCTTTCTCCCTTATCTCCGGTGTTGAATTGGCACCATCATCGATATCTTTGAGGAAGTCATTGAGGTTTTCATTTGACAATGGGTGCTCAAGTTCAGTAAAATGCATCGAAACATCATCTTTGTCGTAACCGGACAGATCAAGATTCTCATACTCATCCTCTCCTTCTCCTTCGGTCTCAGTAAATTCTTATGTAGTTCCCTCACTGAAGTCACTCTGAACAGCCACGTTTGTGAGATCATGCTCTTTAGCAACAATGGCAGTTGGAGCAATATTTTCAATCTCATGGTCTGAAACGGTGATGACATCATCATTTACATTTGCATGATCTGACGATGCTTGATCTGTAGACTCTTGTTCAGGGGACCCATGAGATTCTGACGAGTCGGTCAGTTCCATAAACTTTCCAAATTTTGGCATCCACTGATATTTAGGTTTTGAAACAACTTTTCAGTTTGCTTCGAGCCGGTGGATTTCTACTCGAAGAGTTTGAAGATCCAGACCTACTCTTTGACGAAATCGACTTTGGCTTAGCTTGGGTCGATTTTGGCAAACTGTTTGTGAATTTATTGAAAACCTGTTTGTTCTTTTGAAAACCTGTCATTTTCTTGTTTTGATTTGTTTTCCATTCATCATCTCGAGAGCGAGTTCTGGAGGATTTTCTAATTAAAGATCGTCCTCGAGACTCATTCTCTCCTCTTTGTGACAAATAATGCACAAACGTCCGATTTAAACAATTTCTAGCAATATAACCAGCAGTACCACAGTTGAAACAAATTTGTTTATTATCATTGGAAATTGTACTACTTTTGTCATATTTCTTGCGTTTATTAACATTTCTAGCATTTTCACATTTGCAAGAACAAGCACTAGATTGTGTAGCAAACATAGAAGATGTAGAAGAATTCAAATCAGATTTAGCAACTTTATCAGAAACAACACCATTATTTTCACAATTATCAGTCTGAAACAACACACCACCAGAAACAAAAACATTAGTGTTTGAATTTAACACAGATTCATCACAAAATTCAACACCAAATTTAGACACAAAATTATTTGACTCAGACTTTTCAGCTTCTTGCTCCCCCTGAACTACTGACATATCTGCACTTGAGGTAGAAATGTTAGTATCCAAAATTTTATCATTTGAGCATGTTGCTTGTTCAGAAGCAGGCTTTCCATAAACTAAGAAAGGTTCTTTATCAATCTCTTCTTGAGATAGAGGAGTGACAGTATAGTTATGATTGAATGGAGGAGGGACACTCTCAAAACCTAATCCTACTTTCTTTTGGTTTCCACATGTAATGTCCTTCCACTGCATCTGTCCCTCTATCATTTTTGCAACTACTTCACTTGACTCATCGAATTTGTTAAAAATAAATTCAGCATTTTCAAGACGATTTTTCAATGAGTCAAGTTCGGCGGTCACACCAGCAAATTTTCTTTTGAGATGATCATAGTTCTCGCATTTGTTGTTGTACTCCTCTTGCAGTTTCTTAAAGTCCTTTGTTTTATTCTCTAATTGTGTTTTTAAAGGCTTTTGATTTTTCCTAAGTGTGTAACCCTCATACTTAAGGTCCTCGTTCTCTCTCTTGATTAATTCAATTTGCTCACGTAAGAATTTAACAGTTTTAATGCAAGACTGAGAGCAACCAAATTCACTGACCTCGGCTGGCTCAGGAGTAGTTTGCACCATGAACGCAAACTGAAGATTCATCATCTCTTCTTCAGGGTCTTTCTCTGCTTCTTCCTCCACACAATCCTTGATTTGAGCAAGATGCGCATTTTTAGGTCCTGAAATATTCAGAGCCTGAATTTGATCTTCCCAATCAAAGGATTGGGCCACCATCGCCAAGTTAGCAGTCTGATTGCTTGAAGAAGATCCTCTGTTGACATAGTTCACCGGCACCATGGTTCGCTCAGAATTCTCTCTTCGGTCTGGCTTTGGACACTCCCTTGCAAAATGACCAGGCTCATGGCAGTTGTAACATCGCAGCTTCCCTTTGTTGAACCCCACTTTCTTGTCAGAGTTCACGCTCCAGTTGTTTTTCCCAGTTTTCTTGGAGAACTGCTTTGCCCTAAAAACAGCCATGGCCATTTGCCAGGTGATGTCCATCTCCTCCACATCCTCTGGATGGATCTGGTCTAGGTCAGCAAAAGATAATTGTGGGGAAAGTTCTCCGGCCACAAAAGCATTGTAGCAGTTCACCAGACCAGTGGCGATGGCCAGATTTTCTTCCTTTTCTTTCAAAGATGAAGCTTGAGAGCTGATTCAATGAGATTGAATGGGTGCAGCTGTGGATGAACCAACACTAGAACCAACTTGTTGAGCTAAAGTTTGAGGTTGAGGAACTTGAATGTGTTGCAATTGTGGGATCACGTATGAGGTAGGCTGATGAGTCACATAGGGTTGAACTTGTGGAACATGAGAAACTGGAGGAGCTTGATGGGTTGAGAAACTTGAGAAAGCAGTGTTGCTGGTAGTTTGGATCCCAAGATTTGCTGTGGAGTATGAATTAACATGATTAATCTCCCTTTTCTTATCATCGAGATCGCAAGCCTTAATGATTACCATCGTTTCAGCTAAACTCAACTTGTTCAAATCTTTGGTTTTTTTAATCACTGAGACATTCATATCCCAGGATTTTGGTAGAGAGTTTAGCAGCTTCTTGTTTATCTCTGACCTAGTCACCATAACACCAGCAGAGCTCATTTCTGTGATAAGTGTGATAAATCTCTGCAACGGATTCTCAAGTGTTTCTCCCAAGACATGGTTAAACATATTTAACTTTTGTCGCAGCATGTCTTGGCGACTCTGTTTCATGTCTTCGTTGCCTTCATAGACTTCTATCAGTGCTTCCCATAAGGCCTTTGCTAATGTATACTCACGGAAACCTTGAGCAATTTCCGGAGATACTGCCATGGTAAGTGTAGCAAGAGCCTTTTCCTGCTCCTCGACTCTCTCAAAATCATCATCGGTGTAGTTCTCAACTTGCTTATCAATTATAGTTCCATCTTCCAATGTGGTTGTGATGCGGATTGGACCTCTAAGAATGCTTCGCCATATCTTGAAATCCTTCATTTTGATGTACTTTTCGATCTGATATTTCCATTCTGGAAATCCTTCCGCGGATAACAGTCGGGGAATTCGAGAAGTGGTTCCCATGATCGCATCTAATTCATGATGAGCTGACAAGCTTTGAGATTCCATTTTTTTTTGTTTTTGATTTTTGTTGTTTTTGATTTTTTGTTAAATTTTTAATAAAAATTAATTTGAAAAACAAACAAAAAGATCAAGGAATGAAGGTTTTCGGTTGAGTGGTGATGATCGAAAACAAGGAATTCGGTTGAAAGGAGAAACAAGGTAAAAGAGGTTTTCGGTTTCTGAATGATAAGGGTTTTCGGTTTATGAAGAATCAAGGGTTTTCGGTTTATGATGATAAGGGGTTTTCGGTTTATGAAGGATCAAGGGTTTTCGGTTTATGATGATAAGGGGTTTTCGGTTTATGAAGATAAGGGGGTTTTCGGTTTTTGAAGATCAAGGAGTTTTCGGTTGAAGAACAGTTTTCGGTTTCTGAAGATTGAAGAGTTTTCGGTTGAAGAACAGTTTTCGGTTTCGGAAGATTCAAAGGATTTTGGATTTTCGGTTTCTGAACAACTTGAAGAACAGTTTTCGGTTTCTGAAGATTGAACCGAAAACTAACGGCTTTCAATGAAAAACTTAGATTTTCAATCCTAAATTGATTTCCACACACTGAAACCTCAAACACAGCCTTCAAACAAGATAGATCTGGACAGAAAACGATTGAATATATGTTTTCGGTTTATGAAGATCCAACCGAAAACACTGAGAATTCAATCGAAAAGCTGAATTCCAAAATGATTTCAATTCCAAACGATGCAGATTCTGATCTAGTCTTCAAAACTCGAGCAAACAGTACACTTCCAAGGACCGAAAACTTGATGAACACAAATCTGTGAAGACCGAAAACAGAAGAACACACTTGATTGACACCGGTTAGGCTCTGATACCAATTGTAAGGTCCTTGATGGAAGGATCTTCACCAATGATCAATCAAGCAAATGAAAATAAAGAAGAAATGGAGTAGAAGTGGAATGAAACTTGAGCTTGCATACAATTCACACACGAAATTGTCTGATACAACTCAATGGACCGAAAACTAGCAAAGAACAACTGTGGATCAACTCCTTAACTACTGACAGCCTGACAACCTATATATACCAATATGGACCGAAAACAGGTTTCGGTCAGGCTGACTGTCACACCCCGCTAAAGCGGAAACGCAAGATATGACAGCGATAACGGTTTCATTGCAAAAGATAAAGATACATCACCATAGCAATATTCAAAAGTTTACAACCCATAGCTTAATAGAAACAAGTACAAGTTTTTCCAAAATAACATTGTTCAAAATATAACTTCATAAATAACTTCAACACGATGCAGCATGCTCTATGATGATGAATCTTTATATCCACTTACTAATTATTTCCTGAAAAAGCATGTAAAACGAGCATCAACTATGAAAATAGTTAGTGAGTTCACAAGTTTATAAAATCAAGATTTGGAATAAGGCTTTTCATAAATACAAGTACATTGCTTTAATGAGAAACAAAGTTGATTGCTATGATTGATAACAAGTTTATTGCTATAACGAGAAACGAGTTTGTATGTGTATGAGCAAACAATGAGTCTCAACCAAACCTATGACTGAAGCCCTATCAAGATCTATGATTATCGTTCCATAGATGAATATGGTATCATGCACTCCAGCAATAGGGCGAGTGAGGAGTTGTCAATTCCTAATAGCGCTATCCATAATGACCATTGGCTCAAAGAGTTAATGGTTAGAGATAAGGGAAGACCCTTAGTACGATAAGTTCTCATGTTCCGTGTTGCATAGACGTACATAGAGAGACATAGCAATAAAATAGCAATCATGTTTGATACAAATCAATTTAAATACAACATTCAAATAATAGTTTTTTGGGACATGCTTTTCCACCCCAAAACATAAAAACTGAAAATAGGGGAGTGCGTGAATACTCACAATGTTTCGAGTAGGTAAAAGTGGTGCCTCGGAATACACCAACGTCTTAATACCGGGATCCTACGACATCAAACACACACTAGTGAGTTTCCATGTCGAAACCTAATGCTAATATACTAAACTCTACATATAGTGAAATGCCAATTTTATGTTTTAATATTGGATTTTATATTAATTGGTTACAAATTTTCTGAAATGATGAAATTCTAATAGTCATGCAATTAATACTATTTGGGATATTAATTTTCCAGATTTAGTAATATAAATTTGAGGGTATTTCAACACATTTAAAGGTGTTTTAAATTCCTAAAAATGTAAAATATTATCAAACAGTTTCCAAAAATTGTCAAACCTTGTATTTTCATTCTAAATACAGTAGAGGTCTTCCAGAAAATTTCCTTTGAATTTTTGATATGATTAACTATTTTTCTAAATTTTTAAGCCTTTATAACAACATAAATTCATGAAAAATAGTATTAAAAGCATAAAAATTCCCAAACTTTTTATAATACTGCCATTAGACATACTTGAGCTGGGAAAAATATAAAAATGGATTTCTAAACTGTTTAACCCAATTTTATGATTTTTGTGCATTTATTCTAAAACAAATTGAAATAAATAGAAAACAGTTTCCAAAATTACCCAAACTTTTTCTATTACTATTATTAAGCATTATTAAACTTGGAAAAATATAAAAATTGATTTCCAACTGTTTAACCCAAATTTTATGATTTTTGAGCATTTATTCTAATAAAAATTGAAATAAATAGAAGACAGTTTCCAAAATTACCCAAAATTTTTGTAACACTGTTATTATACATATAGAAACTGTGAAAAATATAAAAGATATTTTTCAGTTGGTCTTTCTATTTTTCTTTGTTTTATCCTCTTAAATAATCATTAGATGGAGAATAAATAATAAACAGTTAAAGTAAATTACCAAAAACATTTGTAACATCATTTACAGTGTAAATAACCTGGGAAAAATACCAAAGGTGGTTTTCATATTGTATAATCCGGTTTTGGGTATTTATGTGTATTTAAATGTATTTAAGTGTATTTAACCTTAGAAAATAGTAGAAAAATAGTATACAGTAGAGAAAAATCCTCAAACTTCTTATGTAACCTCCTAATGTACACCATGATGTTGTGGTAAATTTGCATGAATTTTGGATAATCAGAACTATTTTTCCTATTTTTCGGCCATTATAATTACCAAAAATTGGAAAAAATAGAAAGGCATGCTGAAAAATTCTGAAATTATTTTTCTGAGTCTCCCACCTCAGGTAAGAGCTGCGAAAATTGTTAGATACAATTTTGACACTATCTCAAGTTGTTTTCCGATTTATTGGAACCAAACAAAAAGAAAATCAAACGTCATACTAAACAGAAACATAAATCGATGAAACTTAATGAGAGGTCATTATTCACCATAGGGGTCGTCCACGAATTTATTCAGGATTTATAGACCTCTGGAAGTATTTTATGTGATTTATACCCTTGTTTTCTTGTAACAATTTTAATAAATCAAGGAAATGATACAAACTCTTGGGATTTTCCAGATGTTCATATTGCCTTAATGGGAATCTGGAAAAAAATTTATTTTGAATAGAAAAGAACTTTTAGATATTTTTATAGACAAAATCATTTACATGCACTATTAACAATGTACTTTGATCATCAAGCTCTTTAGCTTGGTGTTCATCACATGCATCACGGTTTGAAGACCATGCATGGACATATGTTTGTCATAGTGATGTTTTTAAAGGAAATACTTGAATGCATAAGGTGTATGAGCCTTTAAAACTTGTAAAAATCCAAACTTTAGTGTTTGACATAGGTTTTGGTCCTTGGATTTCACCATTAAACAACATGCATGTTGTTCTTGGGTGAAACCCTACCACCATCATCATCAAACTCGACATTCATGAACATGTTCATAAATGTTCATAAAGAATGGTGTAGAAGGAAGAGAAGTACAAGAAAACCCTTTAAAACAAGAAGGAAAAGTAAGGGAGGGTGACAGATTTTCGTGAATACCTTGAAGAATAGCCTTAGAAGATGAAGATTTGAGTGTGGAGAGGTGTTCTTGACTGAATATTTTCATGAGTTTAGAGAGAGAGGAGGAGATTTTGAGAGTTGAAAGGGTGGAGTGTGAGAGAGAGAATGAAGAGGGAAGTTGAAGTGTAAGAATGAGTTTAATGATTGAAGTTTTTGGGAAGAGAGAGCATGGGAGAGAGGGTGACGGATTTTATGAGTATAAGAGAGGCCCTCTCTCTCCTAATTCAAATTAAATAAATTTCCCTTCAATTTTTATAAAACCTAAATTTTTATAAAAATGTTTCTTTAAGCAATTCTTGATTTATTTAAAAATCTTGTTTTTAACTAATAAATTATGATTAATGTATGATAATTTAAATTTCTATTTCATTGATTATAATCTATAATTTGATTAATAAAAATTTTATATTAGGAAGTTTATAGCAAATTTTATAAAGTTTTTAAGCTTTAAAGTTTATAAATTTGGATTTTTGGGCTCTTTAGAGTTTTTGGAACATTGTTTGATATTCACCATCATATTGGGATGAAATTAGAATATTTTAATTTATTTTTAGGGTTTTATACCCTTTTTCAATTGTAACAAAGTTTGAAGTTTTATTCTAATTCGGGTATTGGCATTTCCTATTGTAGTTTAACAACTTACTAGAATCGTAAGAGTCAAGTATATTAGTCCTAGATTTTAGTTGGATCCTAGTTCATGCAAGATTTTGACCTAATTTATACTAATAGGCCATGGCATGTTGTGCATGTATGGTTTTTATAAAAAGATGCATGAGTCCGAGAATGACCTGAATTGACAGTTGTCACAGTATCCCCCACTCAAAAAGAATTTCGTCCCGAAATTCATTCTATGTCATTGTTTGTCATTGCATGGGAAAAGTTGTGGATACTTTTCCTTCATGAAGTCCTCACGCTCCCAGGTGTACTCCGGCCCGCGTTTTGAGATCCATCGAACTTTCACAATCGGAATCTTACTCCGCTTAAATTGTTTCACCTCTCTGTCAAGGATTTCTATCGGTTCCTCAACAAAGGTTAGCTTATCATTGATCTTAATTTCCTCCAGGGGTACTATCAATGCTTCATCGGCTAAACATTTCTTAAGATTGGAGACGTGGAATGTGTCGTGAATGGCGCTTAACTCTTGGGGTAATCGGAGTTTATATGCCACCGGACCAATCCTTTCAATGATCTCAAATGGTCCAACATATCTCGGGCTTAGTTTTCCTTTCTTACCAAAACGTACAAGCCCTTTCCAAGGCGACACCTTTAGAAGTACCTTGTCTCCAACTTGGAATTCTAATGGTTTTCGACGATTATCCGCATAACTTTTATGACGATCTCTGGCGGCTTTAAGCCTATCTTTGATGATAGCAATCTTGTCAGTTGTTTCCTGGATAAGGTCGAGTCTAGTCAATTGTCTGTCTCCGATTTCTGTCCAACACAATGGAGAACGACACTTGCGTCCATACAATGCTTCGTATGGGGCACATTGGATACTAGTGTGGTAACTGTTATTGTAGGAAAACTCAATTAGAGGCAAATGAGTATCCCAATTTCCTTTGAACTCAATGACACACGCCCGTAGCATGTCTTCCAATGTTTGTATTGTTCTCTCTGTTTCCCCATCTGTCTGAGGGTGGTAAGCTGTGCTCAAATCTATCTTGGTCCCTAGTGCCTTCTGTAACATCCACCAAAATCGTGATGTAAAACGACTATCTCTATTAGAAATGATGGATAGGGGTACACCATGCAGAGAAACAATTTTGTCGATGTAGATTTGGGCCAATTTTTCCATCTTGAAGTCTTCCCGAATGGGGAGAAAGTGAGCAGATTTCGTCAGTCGATCCACTATGACCCAAATTGAGTCATGACCTTTAGCAGTTCTAGGAAGTTTGGTAACGAAATCCATGGATATCTGCTCCCATTTCCATTGGGGAATTTCAGGTTGTTGCAATAAGCCGGATGGTTTTTGATGTTCAGCTTTGACTATTGAGCAAGTTAAACACTTCCCAACATATAAGGCAATATCCCTTTTCATTCCAGGCCACCAATAGTACTCTTTAAGATCCTTGTACATTTTATCCGCTCCAGGGTGGATTGAGTATTTAGATCGATGAGACTCCTCTAGTACCATGTCTCTCATATCGTTAACCCTTGGAATCCAGACCCTGTCCTTAAAATAACGAACTCCATCAGGTTTGGTTTCAAATCTCACTTCCAAACCATGTAAGGTTTCTCCTGCAAGATGTTCCTTGAATAGCGCTTTCTCCTGGGCATCAATGATTTGAGATTTCAAGCTTGTCTGAATTACCATTCCCAAAGCTCTCACACGGGAAGGTTTCACTCTTTCTTTCCTACTTAGAGCGTCGGCTACTACGTTAGCCTTCCCTGGGTGATATCGTATCTCACAGTCATAATCACTAAACAACTCTACCCATCTCCTCTTCCGCATGTTTAACATTTTCTGATCTAGGATATGCTGAAGGCTTTTGTGATCGGTATAAATGATGCACTTGGTTCCGTACAAATAATGCCTCCATATCTTAAGAGCGAAAACTATTGCTCCCAGTTCTAGATCATGGGTTGTATAATTCTTCTCATGCGGTTTGAGTTGTCTGGAAGCATACGCAATGACCTTATCTTTTTGCATTAACACACATCCTAATCCTTGATGAGACGCATCACAATACACTACAAAGTTCTCTGATCCCTCTAGTAAGGCCAGAATTGGTGCATTGCACAGCTTGTTTTTCAGGATTCGAAACGCTTCTTCGTGTTTCTCTTCCCAGAGAAATTTTATGTCCTTTTGGGTCAAAGATGTTAATGGTTGAGTAATCCTAGAGAAATTCTCAATGAAGCGTCTGTAGTACCCAGCTAATCCTAGGAACTGTCGTATTTCTGTCGGGGTTTTGGGGGCTTCCCATTTCTTGATTGCCTCGATCTTAGCTGGATCTACATGAATTCCTCTTTCGCCGATCACATGACCAAGGAAATGTACTTCCCGAATCCAAAATTCACACTTAGTGAACTTGGCATACAATTTCTGCTCCTTCAACAGCTCCAACACTAGCTTCAGATGTCTCTCATGATCTTCTTTGGTTTGTGAGTAAACAAGTATGTCATCGATAAATACAATTACAAACTTGTCTAGGTATGGTCTACAGACCCTATTCATCAAATCCATGAAAACAGCGGGTGCGTTCGTTAGTCCAAAAGGCATGACTAAGAACTCATAATGTCCATAACGGGTTCTAAATGCTGTTTTGTGAATGTCTCCTTCGTGAACTCTTAGTTGATGGTATCCTGATCGGAGGTCGATCTTTGAGAAGTATGAAGCGCCCTGCAACTGATCGAACAAGTCATCAATTCGAGGAAGAGGATATCGATTCTTGATTGTCAACTTGTTCAGTTCTCTGTAATCAATGCACATTCGGAACGACCCATCTTTCTTTTTGACGAATAACACTGGGGCTCCCCAAGGTGAAGAGCTTGGTCGAATAAACCCTTTGTCTATAAGTTCTTGAAGTTGTCCGGACAGTTCTTGCATCTCGGATGGCGCGAGGCGATATGGTGTTTTTGCTACCGGTGCCGCTCCGGGAATTAAGTCTATCCGAAATTCGACCTGTCTGTGAGGGGGTAGACCGGGTAATTCCTCCGGAAACACTTCGGGATAGTTTTGAACCACTGGAATCTCCTTGAGTTGCTTAGCTTCAGGTTCTCTTTCTAGCACGTGGGCCATGAATGCAATACAATTCTTCTTCAGGTACTTGTGAATCTTCATGCTTGATACAATGTTTAAACTTCGTCCTGGCTTCTCACCATGTATGATAAGGGTTTCTTCATTAGGGAGAGGTACCCTGATGACTTTCTCGTAACAACCAATGTCCGCTCTATTTTTGGATAACCAATCCATTCCTACTATTACATCAAAACTACCTAGCTCTATAGGAATTAGGTCAATGCTAAAAAGTTTATCAGCTAAATTCAGAGTACAGCCAGGAATTATTTCATTAGCCCTAATTTCATACCCATCAGCAAGTTCAATAGCATAAATATTCCTCATCTTTCTCGATTTCAAGTCAATTAACGGTCTAAATGCTAAAGAAACAAAACTCCTTTCTGCTCCCGCATCGAATATTACTGATGCAAAATGGTTGTTCAGGAGAAACGTACCTGTTATCACCTCAGGGTTCTGACGAGCTTCTTCTGCACCAATCACAAAGGCTACACCCCTTGGCCGCCCACCTTGATTTCCTTGGAAGTTTTGCCTGGCTTGGCCTTGTCCATTATTACCAGGCCCCTTGTTCAGTTTGGGACATGCTCTACGGAGATGATCAGCACTCCCGCACTCGTAACATGCCCTTTTTCCATCCTTATTCAGCTTACAACACTTCGAGTAATGGCCTGTTTGTTTACAGTTTTGGCACATTGGGCAAGCTCCCTTGTGATGGAAGTTACACTTATTGCACTTCGGAAGCGGTCCTGAGTACTGCTTTCACTCCTGCACTTCCATGACTTCCGGTTCCTGAGTTTTCACTGGTTCTTGCTCCTGGGCTCTTACCATAAAGTTTCTTGAGACTTTCTGCTTCCTCCCTGACTTGCCTCCATACTTCTTCTCTCCCTGATCTGCTGGCTTCCTCTTGCTACTAGAGTTTTCCTTTGTCGATGCTCCCATCCTTATCACATCATTGGTTAGTCGATTTGCTAGACTTACTGCACTTTGAATGGTAGTTGGGTTTGCTGAAGTAACCATTCCCCAAATCTCTGGTGCCAGACCCCAGATGTAACGATCTATCCGTTTCTCCTCAGGAGTAACCATGTGAGGTACCAGTTTTGCTAGTTCATGAAATCGGACTGAGTACTTCTCTATTTGTGTTCCAACCATAGAATGGTTCCAGAACTCAGATTCAAGCTTCTGAATTTCATCCTTGGGACAATACTCCTCTATTAGCAGCTTCTTTAGGTCTTCCCAAGTTAGCTGATATGCCGTTGCACGACCTCGGGTTTGCACTAGAGTATTCCACCAGGTCAATGCCCTATCTTGGAGTAGACAAGTTGCATACTCAACTTTGTTGCGCTCGAGGCATTTGCTAATGTGAAGGACCGACTCCATACTGTCAATCCATTTCAGCAACCCGACCGCACCTTCCTTTCCATGAAATTCCTTAGGTTTACAGGCCATAAAGGACTTGTAGTTGCATTCTCTTTCATTGCTTCCCTGATTTGTTCCTCTAGTTCCTTGGTTAGCATTAAGACCCGCAGTTACTTGAGTAACAATGTTTGGGATTGCTTCCAAGAGCTGTTGTGCTACAATTTGAGCAACATCGGGTGTTTCGTTCTGTGGGCGCCCGCGATTAGGCCTTCCTGACATGGTTCTAAGACACAAGAGAAGAAATACGTATAAATACATAAAATAATGTATAATATTTAGTTCACTACTATTTTGAAAACCGTAAGTGTTGTCAAATTAATGGTTTGCATTAATACTAGGCATATAGATTTTAGAAAGGAAAGAAAAGAAAAATCTTTTTATTCGACCATTGACTAAGAAAATTCTAGGGTTTGACCTCATAGTAAAAGTTTTCAAACATAAAATAAACTTCTCATCACCATTTGAAATAGTCTTAAAACCAAAGCAATACATCAATTCCCAAAATAAAGTTTTAAATGTTTTTCCCCAAAAGACACCCAACATGGGTTTTCGTTTCATGACAAAATAAAATAAAATACTGAAATCAGAACCAAATACTAATCGCCATCCCAACAAGAAATATCAACACTACAATCAGTAATAGCCCTCCAAGCACATAATATGCGGTCATCGCACGACCTGCTACTCGTCTAGCAGCACTAGCAGTGTCAGCAGCCTCCATCGAATGCTGAAACAGGATTTTCATCCTTGTCAACACTTCATCCAAAACTTCCCGATGCCCAGCTATCACAGCGAGACTGTGACGTAGGCCCGCTGCCATCGACTGCATTCTCCGGGACTCCTCCGGGGTCATACCTAGCTGCCTGACAGGTATCCCTATGACTCGCTGTGGTGGGGGTGCTCTCGGTCCTGTATCGCTGGGTCCTACCCTACTGGGTCCTGTCGTGCCAAGTCCTGCTGTACTGGTTGCTATCCTTCCTGGAATAGGAACACTCTTCCTCGCCGTCCTCCGAATACGAAGCCCATAAAGTGGTGGCTGTGGCGTAGGCGATGCCTTGCGTTGCTGACTAGGGGCGTTGTCATTGCTGATCTCCACCGAGTTTCCTGTATCTTCTGTGTCTTCTGAGGGGTCTTCCTCCACCGAGGCGGGGGGATCACGTCGAGGGATAACAGTGACGTAGCCGGACTCATCAGCTGAGGCGGTAGCGTGAGAAGATGACGATGTCTACATAGTGGACTGAGACATAGATTCAATGAGATATGAAATAAATGACAATGCATGCCTATAATATGCAATGCTTACACACACCAAAATTAACCTTTTTGAATTTTTTGAAATAAAGTTTTCTCAAAAATTTTGTTGAACATATTCCCATTATAATTAGCTCAAGCTTTGTATAAATCTTTCCTTAATTAAACATAGGTGATCAGGCTATGTTTAATTGAGGTCCAACGATACAATTCCCGACCTAATTATATTAGTAATATGTTTGATGTAAAAATATTTTTTATAAGTTTTGGTTATAGGTTGTGTTTTCTTAAAGGAAAATTGATCTTCTCTATAACTTTAGCTCTGATACCACTTCTGTCACACCCCGCTAAAGCGGAAACGCAAGATATGACAGCGATAACGGTTTCATTGCAAAAGATAAAGATACATCACCATAGCAATATTCAAAAGTTTACAACCCATAGCTTAATAGAAACAAGTACAAGTTTTTCCAAAATAACATTGTTCAAAATATAACTTCATAAATAACTTCAACACGATGCAGCATGCTCTATGATGATGAATCTTTATATCCACTTACTAATTATTTCCTGAAAAAAACATGTAAAACGAGCGTCAACTATGAAAATAGTTGGTGAGTTCACAAGTTTATAAAATCAAGATTTGGAATAAGGCTTTTCATAAATACAAGTACATTGCTTTAATGAGAAACAAAGTTGATTGCTATGATTGATAACAAGTTTATTGCTATAACGAGAAACGAGTTTGTATGTGTATGAGCAAACAATGAGTCTCAACCAAACCTATGACTGAAGCCCTATCAAGATCTATGATTATCGTTCCATAGATGAATATGGTATCATGCACTCCAGCAATAGGGCGAGTGAGGAGTTGTCAATTCCTAATAGCGCTATCCATAATGACCATTGGCTCAAAGAGTTAATGGTTAGAGATAAGGGAAGGGCCTTAGTACGATAAGTTCTCATGTTCCGTGTTGCATAGACATACATAGAGAGACATAGCAATAAAATAGCAATCATGTTTGATACAAATCAATTTAAATACAACATTCAAATAATAGTTTTTCGGGACATGCTTTTCCACCCCAAAACATAAAAACTGAAAATAGAGGAGTGCGTGAATACTCACAATGTTTCGAGTAGGTACAAGTGGTGCCTCGGAATACACCAACGTCTTAATACCGGGATCCTACGACATCAAACACACACTAGTGAGTTTCCATGTCGAAACCTAATGCTAATATACTAAACTCTACATATAGTGAAATGCCAATTTTATGTTTTAATATTGGATTTTATATTAATTGGTTACAAATTTTCTGAAATGATGAAATTCTAATAGTCATGCAATTAATACTATTTGGGATATTAATTTTCCAGATTTAGTAATATAAATTTGAGGGTATTTCAACACATTTAAAGGTGTTTTAAATTCCTAAAAATGTAAAATATTATCAAACAGTTTCCAAAAATTGTCAAACCTTGTATTTTCATTCTAAATACAGTAGAGGTCTTCCAGAAAATTTCCTTTGAATTTTTGATATGATTAACTATTTTTCTAAATTTTTAAGCCTTCATAACAACATAAATTCATGAAAAATAGTATTAAATGCATAAAAATTCCCAAACTTTTTATAATACTGTCATTAGACATACTTGAGCTGGGAAAAATATAAAAATGGATTTCTAAACTGTTTAACCCAATTTTATGATTTTTGTGCATTTATTCTAATAAAAATTGAAATAAATAGAAAACAGTTTCCAAAATTACCCAAACTTTTTCTATTACTGTTATTAAGCATTATTAAACTTGGAAAAATATAAAAATTGATTTCCAACTGTTTAACCCAAATTTTATGATTTTTGAGCATTTATTCTAATAAAAATTGAAATAAATAGAAGACAGTTTCCAAAATTACCCAAAATTTTTGTAACACTATTATTATACATATAGAAACTGTGAAAAATATAAAAGATATTTTTCAGTTGGTCTTTCTATTTTTCTTTGTTTTATCCTCTTAAATAATCATTAATTGGAGAATAAATAATAAACAGTTAAAGTAAATTACCAAAAAATTTTGTAACATCATTTACAGTGTAAATAACCTGGGACAAATACCAAAGGTGGTTTTCATATTGTATAATCCGGTTTTGGGTATTTATGTGTATTTAAATGTATTTAAGTGTATTTAACCTTAGAAAATAGGAGAAAAATAGTATACAGTATAGAAAAATCCTCAAACTTTTTATGTAACCTCCTAATGTACACCATGATGTTGTGGTAAATTTGCATGAATTTTGGATAATCAGAACTATTTTTCCTATTTTTAGGCCATTATAATTACCAAAAATTGGAAAAAATAGAAAGGCATGATGAAAAATTCTGAAATTATTTTTCTGAGTCTCCCACCTCAGGTAAGAGCTGCGAAAATTGTTAGATACAATTTTGACACTATCTAAAGTTGTTTTCTGATTTATTGGAACCAAACAAAAAGAAAATCAAACGTCATACTAAACAGAAACATAAATCGATGAAACTTAATGAGAGGTCATTATTCACCATAGGGGTCATCCACAAATTTATTCAGGATTTATAGACCTCTGGAAGTATTTTATGTGATTTATGCCCTTGTTTTCTTGTAACAATTTTAATAAATCAAGGAAATGATAAAAACTCTTGGGATTTTCCAGATGTTCATATTACCTTAATGGGAATCTGGAAAATTTTTTATTTTGAACAGAAAAGAAATTTTAGATATTTTTATAGACAAAATCATTTACATGCACTATTAACAATGTACTTTGATCATCAAGCTCTTTAGCTTGGTGTTCATCACATGCATCACGGTTTGAAGACCATGCATGGACATATGTTTGTCATAGTGATGTTTTTAAAGGAAATACTTGAATGCATAAGGTGTATGAGCCTTTAAAACTTGTAAAAATCCGAACTTTAGTGTTTGACATAGGTTTTGGTCCTTGGATTTCACCATTAAACAACATGCATGTTGTTCTTGGGTGAAACCCTACCACCATCATCATCAAACTCGACATTCATGAACATGTTCATGAATGTTCATAAAGAATGGTGTAGAAGGAAGAGAAGTACAAGAAAACCCTTTAAAACAAGAAGGAAAAGTAAGGGAGGGTGAAAGATTTTCGTGAATACCTTGAAGAATAGTCTTAGAAGATGAAGATTTGAGTGTGGAGAGGTGTTCTTGACTGAATATTTTCGTGAGTTTAGAGAGAGAGGAGGAGAGTTTGAGAGTTGAAAGGGTGGAGTGTGAGAGAGAGAATGAAGAGGGAAGTTGAAGTGTAAGAATGAGTTTAATGATTGAAGTTTTTGGGAAGAGAGAGCATGGGAGAGAGGGTGACGGAGTTTATGAGTATAAGAGAGGCCCTCTCTCTCCTAATTCAAATTAAATAAATTTCCCTTCAATTTTTATAAAACCTAAATTTTTATAAAAATGTTTCTTTAAGCAATTCTTGATTTATTTAAAAATCTTGTTTTTAACTAATAAATTATGATTAATGTATGATAATTTAAATTTCTATTTCATTGATTATAATCTATAATTTGATTAATAAAAATTTTATATTAGGAAGTTTATAGCAAATTTTATAAAGTTTTTAAGCTTTAAAGTTTATAAAATTGGATTTTTGGGCTCTTTAGAGTTTTTGGAACATTGTTTGATATTCACCATCATATTGGGATGAAATTAGAATATTTTAATTTATTTTTAGGGTTTTATACCCTTTTTCAATTGTAACAAAGTTTGAAGTTTTATTCTAATTCGGGTATTGGCATTTCCTATTGTAGTTAAACAACTTGCTAGAATCGTAAGAGTCAAGTATATTAGTCCTAGATTTTAGTTGGATCCTAGTTCATGCAAGATTTTGACCTAATTTATACTAATAGGCCATGGCATGTTGTGCATGTATGGTTTTTATAAAAAGATGCATGAGTCCGAGAATGACCTGAATTGACAGTTGTCACACTGACCGAAAGCCTGTTTTCGGTCACTTCCAACCGAGAACAATGGCCTAGACCGAAAACGTCAAATACACACAAAAGACTCCAAAATACATTGACAAATGCCCTAACTCATCTATACATTGTTGCCTAGCCCAAACCATATATATTGGCCCTTCAGATTCCTTAGTCGTCTCAAAATCTAAATTGGTTCCCATTAATCCTGAGTATAGAAATCCATCCGTAGGACAAAATTCAAAATCCTCGTCTCACCCTAAGAGAAAACCAATGTTGAATAGGAAGGATATTGTAGATCCCAAAGTAGAAGCTCGAAATGCACATAAAAAGGAAGTTAATACTAGACAAAATTCCAAATTCATTGAAAACTCCAAACCGAGAGTATCCCGGAATTCTCATGCATCAACCCATAGTCAGAACTCCTTTGCTCCCACTAAAATCCTAAAAATACCTTCTGAATCTCTCAGTCGTGTAGAACCTAAGAATGTAGTCAATTCTACTCAACCAAAATCTCGTGTGAATGCCATGGCCGTCCAAAACATTTCTCTTCGGACTGTTTCATCTGTTTTTATTGCTAAATCTGATGGCACAATTTTTAAACCAAATCTTTCAAAAACCAATGCGTCATTAAGCAAATCCACAAATGCAAAGAAAACAAATTTTTCAAAATTCTCAAAGAAAAATCTTGTGTGGAAAATCAAATCTCTTACTGATGAAACAACAATTCTGTAGGTTACAACTGCTTCCAACACTCCAGAAGTCAAAGGTTCGAAGAAGACTGTTCTGAACCCCCAAGTCATTGAATATGACTACTGGATAGATGAAAATACATTAGCCTTCTGTCTATTTCCAATGAATTCAAAGAATACCACCCAGAAACACAAAGTTGTTCCTAAGTCACAATCAAAGTCCAAAGCCTGTGCCTACGTCCCAAAGTCTAATTTGGAGCCTAAAAACTCCATTACTCACTATTTTTGCAAGCACTTTGTGCTTCGGAGCAAGAAACAATATGGTATATTGATAGTTCTTGCTCCATGCACATGACGGGTCAGAAAGATTTTCTGCGAGATCTAAAGCTTTCTCCAAACGCTGGTTACGTGACATATGGCAACAATTCCAACTCCCAAATTCGTGGTTATGGTATTCTCACCAATGGAAACTTCTCTATCTCACATGTGGCTTATGTAGCTGATCTAAAACATAATTTGATAAGTGTTGCTCAGCTCATTGATTCAAATCGACGTGTGGAATTTTGCAAAAAGTACAGCTATGTAATGACTGAAGACCGGAAAGAGTGTTTAATCAAGTCGCTTCGCAACAAGAACATGTACCCGCTCGACATCAACATGATTATTGGCAAACCATAACTCTGCCTTCTCACCAAAGCTATTCCTGACGTCAGTTGGTTATGGCACCGAAGGCTCGCTCATCTTAACTTTTGGTACATGAATGATCTCGTATCCGGCGAAATGGTGAGAGGTTTACCTCTTCTCAAATTCGAAAATGATCATTTGTGTGATGCTTGTGAGTGTCGTAAGAAATCAAAGAAGGGTCATCCTGTTATCATCGAAAAATCCATTTCGCAACCATTGCAGCTGCTACACATTGATCTTTGTGGACCATCCACTATAGAAAGTCTTCATCATAAGAAATACATTCTTGTGATTGTTGATGATTTTACAAGGTTCACTTGGGTCTTCTTCCTAAGGCTGAAATCCGAAACAGCCTCAGAGCTCATCAATTTTATCAAAGGAATAGAAGTTCTTATCAAACTCCCAGTTAGGAGAATCTGAAGTGACAATGGATCGGAATTCAATAATTCCACCATTGAAAAATTTCTCAC
This sequence comes from Lactuca virosa, assembly GCF_052849685.1. NCBI lineage: Eukaryota > Viridiplantae > Streptophyta > Magnoliopsida > Asterales > Asteraceae > Lactuca > Lactuca virosa. The sequence goes on from NC_136434.1 coordinate 261,200,769, forward strand.
TGAAAAAGGAATCGACCACAACTTCTCATCTCCTTATACTCCACAACAAAACGGTGTAGTCGAAAGACGCAATAGAACTCTCGTTGAAGCTGCTCGATCCATGCTGAACTTCACAAATCTACCACTCTATCTTTAGGCTGAAGCCGTATCTACTGCCTGTTTCACAGAAAATCGGAGTATCATCAATCGAAGCCTCAACATGACACCGTACGAAGCAATGAATGGTCGGAAGCCAACAATCTCGTTTTTGCATGTTTCGGATGCAGGTGCTTCATCAAGAACAACCGTGATCAGCGTACCAAGTTTCAACCTAAAGCTGATGAAGCCATCTTCTTTGGGTACTCCTCAAAATCAAAAGCTTACAGAGTTCTTAACCGGAGAACTCGTGTTCTGGAAGACAGCTTTGACGTTACTTTCGATGACAACTTCGTTCGGAACTCTGGCCCAACCCATATTACAACTCACATCTTGGAGTCTGATGTGCCTCCGCCAGGATGTCCGAACCCCCAAACAATTCTTGAAGTTGACTTTGAAACTCTCTTTGGTCCTTCTGAAACCGCCCTTGATTCGGAATCTCGAACAAGGCCAACTCTCAATCAAATCTCTCCTTCGGAAGCCCTGTCTCGCAAAACGTCTCCGGTCCGATCCCAAGCCTCCCTCCGTTTGATTTCGAACCATTTCAACCTTCTCAGGTTGAGGGGGAGAACGCTCATCCCTCTCTTGAATCAAATGTGGATGGCTTCCAAGATGCAGCTGCTGATTTCGATGACTCCAATCCTCTCAACGTTGATGAAAATGAAAATTTCTTTGAGTTCCCTTCTGATGATGATGTCAATCTCTCTGGTTCAGAAGTTCAGGGGGAGCATCATCCTCACATTCAAATCATTCAGGGGGAGCAAATCAATTCCACTGTTGATATCGGATCGACGGCTGCACAAGAACTCCCAAGGTTACATGTCTGGACAAAGGATCATCCTCCGAATCAAGTAATCGGAAACCTCAATGCTGGTGTACAGACTCGTTCTACTACAAATATCCAAAATGAATGTCATTTCTCAGCATTCATATCCATGGTTGAACCCAAATCCATTAAGGACGCATTAGAGCATGCTGACTAGATTACAGCCATGCAAGAAGAACTGGTAGAATTTGACCGAAATGAAGTTTGGACTCTCGTGCCTCCTCCTCAGGATCATCCCATTGTCGGTACAAGATGGGTTTTTCGCAACAAGCTAGACGACGCAGGAGTTATTATTGGAAATAAAGCAAGATTGGTGGCAAAAGGATTTACACAGATTGAAGGGCTCGACTACGATGAGACCTTTGCTCCTGTTGCACGTCTTGAAGCCATCAGAATCTTTCTTGCTTATGTTGCTCACAAAGGCTTCAAAGTTTACCAAACGGATGTTAAGAGTGCTTTTCTTAATGGTGAACTCGACACTGAAGTATACCTTCAACAGCCCCCCGGTTTTGTTAATCTCTCCTTTGCTCCTGTTGCACGTCTTGAAGCCATCAGAATCTTTCTTGCTTATGCTGCTCACAAAGGCTTCAAAGTTTACCAAATGGATGTTAAGAGTGATTTTCTTAATGGTGAACTCGACACTGAAGTATACCTTCAATAGCCCCCCGGTTTTGTTAATCTCTCCTTTGCTCCTGTTGCACGTCTTGAAGCCATCAGAATCTTTCTTGCTTATGCTGCTCACAAAGGCTTCAAAGTTTACCAAACGGATGTTAAGAGTGCTTTTCTTAATGGTGAACTCGACACTGAAGTATACCTTCAACAGCCCCCCGGTTTTGTTAATCTCTCCTTTCCAAACTACTGTTACAAACTCCGGAAGGCAGTCTACGGACTTAAACAGGCTCCTCGGGCATGGTACGAGACTCTCACTGATTTTCTCAAGCGCTCCGGTTTCCAAAGAGGAATTCTAGATCCTACCCTGTTCTGAAGATCAAATGGAAAGCATCTCATGCTGGTACAAATTTATGTGGACGACATCATTTTTGGATCTACGGATTCATCTATGGTTGCTGACTTTGCTAAACTAATGATTAATCGATTCCAAATGAGCATAAATCGGGAGTTAAGCTTCTTTATTGGCCTCCATGTCAAATAGACTAATAGAGGAATCTTCATTCACCAAGAGAAGTACATTTCAGAACTCCTCAAGAAATACTCAATGGACACCTGTGCCTCAGCCAAAGTACCATTGGGTTTCGGACACAAGATCTTTGCCGACCCTTCAGGTGTTTTAGTTGATGAAAAGAAGTATCGCGGAATGATTGGATCCCTGCTCTATCTCACATCAAGTCGTCCTAATATCATGTTTTCCACATATTTATGTGCCAGATTTCAAGTCAACCCAAAGATGTCTCATCTCTTGGCTGTGAAAAAAATCTTCTGATACCTCAAAGGTACAAAGAGTCTTGGAATTTGGTACCCAGCAAACGAGAGCTTTCTACTTCAAGCCTATTCAGATTCAAACTATGGTGGTCTTCAAGTTGATAGAAAAAGCACATCAGGTGGCTGTCAATTCTTAGGTGGTCGTTTGGTCAGTTGGTCATCCAAGAAACAGAACTGCATTGCACTCTCTACAGCCGAAGCCGAATACATCGATGTTGCCAGCTATACATCTCAGGTTCTGTGGATGAAATCTCAACTCTTGGGTTATGGTTATCGCTTTCAATGCATTCCTATCTATTGCGATTCTCAAAGTGCCATTGCGATTTCCCACAATCCAATTCAGCACTCTGTAACGCCCCATTCCTGGTATGAAAGTAATTCTCTAAATGTTCATTTTATAAGAGCTACTCGACGAGTTGGTAACCCTAACTCGTTGAGTAGATGCGAGCTGGACCGCGGGGTTTAAGTGGACTACTCGACGAGTCAAAAATGGACTCGGCGAGTAGGTCCATCAGGAGGAAACCCTAATCCTTAGGGTTTGAACCCTATTTAAGCAACATTATGATTCTTCACCCCAGCCTCCATCACCTCCACAGTCCATTCTCGAAACCCTAGCAACCATTGAGTGTCTTAAAGCCTTTCTCGCCATTTTTGTGTGATTTCAAGTTAGGAGAAGGAAGAGATCTATTGGTGATTCAAGAAGACGCAGGAGATCCAGAGTTTTTGTTGCATTTCAGAGCTCCTGAAGGTATAAAGTTTATATCTTGGCTTATTTTCACTTAGATCTTCATGAAAGCTTGTTTGTTGCCACTTTTGGGTCCTTTTCAAGCTAATTTCGGGTAGAGAGCTTTTGGGAATGTAAGGACTTTAGATCTAGGTGCTCTTGAGCTCCAGAAGCTCAAAGTTACCACCTTTATTCAGCCAAGATCCCATTATATGCCCTAGACTCTCATTTCTAGCTTGTTTTGGGTGATTTAGCTTCATAGCATCATGCATGCACGTAAAGTTAGCAACTTTACGTGTTATTCTAGCCTAAGGAGTCCAGATCTATGATATAGAGGCAGTGGAATCACCTAGGATCAACTGCATAGTCTGAGCATGCAATGTACTCGCCGAGTTGTTCTTGGAACTCGACAAGTCAGATCGATGTCCCCAAACCCTTCTTTGATTATGAGTGAAACCACTGAGTTAAGAAGATGACTCAGCGAGTTGGACATGAGTGAGACTCGGAAACAAAAGAAGTCGACGAGTCCAAGGAGAGACTCGACGAGTAGAATCGAGATGTCCCGATGTTATGACTGTTTGAACTCAACGAGTCGGTAGAGGGACTTGGCGAGTTGGGTTGACTGAGAGTCGACTTAACCTTGGCGTTGACTTTGACCAGGAGGGTAAAATGGTCATTTTACCCTAAGAGGGATTATCAGTTTTTAATTAAGTGTTGTTATGCAATTATAGTCGAAGAGTCGACGGAGCAGCAGATAAGGATCCCTCACCCAGTTTTTCAGCAGTCAGTCATACGAGGTGAGTTTCCTTCCAGTAGGAACGGGTCTACGGCTACAATGCCAACCCGTTTAAGTTGTAGAGTATGCCAGGGTGAGCTCGATGCTGGGATTAGCTCGATGCAGTTTATATGTTTCCGGACTTCGGTCCGATGTCGGGGCGGTCCCGAGAAGTAGTTATGTATGTCTGATGTCTTTGTGATTCATGCATGATTATATGTTATGTGTTATGTGTTCCGGGGCAATCCCAATGCAGATTATATGTTTATGATATATGTTATGCTGTGTATGTGTCGGGGTAAGCCCGATGCCGGGGTGAGCCCGATACCCGATGCGGTCGGATGTCGGGGTGAGCCCGATGCCAGACAGGAGTTTGATGTCGGGTAAGCCGATGCGGGGATTCGATCCGATGCAGTTAGTAGTAGTCCCAGAGTTATGTTATTTGCTATACGTGATTTGTATGGTATGTGGTAGTTTGTGGGAGCTCACTAAGCTTCGTGCTTACAGTTTCAGTTTTGGTTTTAGGTACTTCAGCTAGCAAGGGAAAGGGCTCGGGATGATGGCATGGCACACACCATAGTTTTCTTAGCCTGGGAGTTTACTCTGATATGTTATATGAGATTGTGATATGATGACAGATTTTATGAGATTTTGAGATACATGTTTTATGATTTTATACTATGGCGATGATATTTATGTTTGTTAAATGATTTTGAAAACGAAATTTTTGGCTAGTATTTTTGGGATGTTTCAAGTTGGTATCAGAGCCTTGGTTTGAGGGATTCGGGCACACTTTCGGGTGTGTCTAAACTCAAACTATGGAAGTGGTATGAAACTTTCAAAAGAAAATCATTTTTACAAAAGGATTTTGAAAATAGAAAAGAACTTTGAAAAGAGAAAAGGGTGTGGTGCATGCAATCAGCCGAGCTCAAGTAAGTACTCCCAAATTACCCATACAAGTTTATGCTATGTTATGATTATCAGCTTTATTAGAACAGCATCCTAGATTAGGACTAAGGATCGAGGAATGATACCTTATGTGCCTGTTATATGTGTTCAGCTTTATGAGAACTGCATGCTAGTACAGATTAGTCAGTATGATAGCCAGAGTAGTAGATGCTTGATTATGTGTACTCGATGCTCGAATGCTGCTTGCTTTATGCTTTTAGGAGTCTTAGTTATCTTTCACTAAGTATTAAACGAATATGTTACGTTGCATATTGCAAGGACCAAATAATTTCAGAAGGTTAAGTCTAGCTCTATTTCGCAGCTCTTGTCTGAGTCCAACCGTTGTAGAGTAGGATCTCTCATTCGAAGAATTATCTAGTCTGAATAATATGTAATAGTATTCGTGAGCTTGTTAGTGAAAGAAAGCAGGGACTTCTTATGCAGCTGATGGCGGAGAGTGGATTGGTGATTACCCTAGGGCAAGCCTAGGAAGAGTTTAGTATGAGATCAGCAGCAGTTGTAGTAGAAGGGCCTTGGTGGAGTCGAGGTAGTTCTTGAGGAAAGTACGGATAGATGTGGAAGGTAGTATGGGCCCGTACTACTGAAAGCAGAGGATCCGTACTCGAATCAAGGAAGCCTGAGATAAGACCAGGGAACTAGTAGTGTATGTGATCCCTCTAGTTATATTAGTATTCTAATAATTGTTATGATGTGTTTCAGAATGGTGGTTTTGCGCTCTAGACCAGTAGTGGGTAGCTCAGGTGCAGGAGAGGGATCGGGCTCAGGCTCTGGAGCCGGGCAGTTAGATGAGCAGACCAGGGAGTTCATCTCCTTGGAGGTCACACGCAGCATACTAGACCAGACTCCTATGATCTTTGGATCGGTCAAGGAGGGTATCTTAGAGCTTCTGGATGAGAAGCTGAGCGCGTTCCGTACTGAGATAGCAGCCATGATGGGATCACGCATATTGACCTTCAGGGAGTTCAGAGCTTGTGGAGCTCCTGACTACCATGGGGCTCGGGACCCCATTGCGAGTACCAGATAGTTGGCAGATGTCGCCAACGTGTTTCGTACTAGCAAATGTACCGAGGGGGACAAGGTAATATTAGCATCCTGTCTTCTGAAGGAAAGGGTACGAGATTGGTGGGAGGAGGTCGGGAGAGCCATTGGAGATGACACTGTGTTGGATGCTATGACCTGGGGTGATTTCACGACAAGGTTCAGAGCCGAGTTCGCACCTGTTATTGAGGTGCAGCAGCTTGCTAGGGAGTTTCAGGGCCTCCAGCAGACAACAGAGACTGTGGCAGAGATTACCGCCAACTTTAGGGAGAGGGCTCTCCTCGTTCCGCAGTATGTGGCGGACGAGGAGATGAAAAGGCCCGATATCATGAGATGTTGCGGAGTGATATCCACCAGTTTGTGAGCCGATCCAGCTGTAAGACGCTGGAGGATATGATAGTGACGGCTCGAGAGAGAGAGAGAGAGAGAGAGAGAGAGAGAGTTGGATTTAGAGATGGAGAGGAAGAGGAAGCCAGAGGGGATTCAGTCAGGAGGTTCGGGCAAGAAGCCCAAGATATCAGATCACAGATCTCGGAGCCAGCAGAGCCACGGCTGTTGTGGCAAATGCGGCAGGATGCACGAGGGGGCGTGCAAGGCAGGGAGTTCGGGCTGTTACAAGTGCGGCCGAACAGGTCACATGAGTCGAGATTGTACAACTACTACCACCACCACACCAGCATCAGACCTGATTTGCTTTCAGTGCAATCAGAGGGGACACATGTGGTCCCAGTGCCCGAGCTTAGCAGCAGCAGGGAAGGTGGCATCACCTTCTCCTGCCACCTTAAGGATTACAGATGGCCGTCAGGGCCGGGCTGAGGCGCCTACAGCGCGGAGCAGGGTTTTTCAGCTTACTGCAGAGGAGGCACGAGCAGCTCCTGACGTGGTGACAGGTATGTATTTTTATCTTACCTCTGTATTTAATATTATTTGTTTCGCATGATTATGTGTTTGTGGATATGGTCGTTCTTAGTGAACGACATTTCAGCTATGGTATTATTTGATTCGGGGGCTACCCGATCATTTGTGTCGCTCGCGCTTAGCAAGCGATTTAGCAGAGATCCAGGGGAGGTGGATTGTCCACTCGACGTCGAGATAGCTGATGACAGGACCGTCAGGGTCACGAGAGTTCATAGAGGATGTACTTTGCGACTATTTGATGAGCAGCTCTCAGTGGATTTGGTTCCTATTCCCCTGCGAGAGAACAAGGTTATAGTAGGTATGGACTGGTTGAGCCCCAATGGGGAAGTGATAGATTATGAGCAGCAGTTGGTTAGAGTTCGCACTCTCAGTGGGGGAGAGTTAGTGATTCAGGGCGAGAGGCCACAGCACGGACCAGTTTTCTGTTCTGCAGCGAGAGCGAGACGTCACATTCAGCAGGGCTGTGCAGGATATGTCGCATATGTTATGGATACCCGAGATAAGGGTAAGACGACAGTCGATGATGTACCAGTGGTACGAGAGTATCCGGACGTATTCCTGGAGGATTTGCCTGGGATACCTCCGGAGAGACAGGTTGAATTCCGGATTGACCTGGTCCCTGGTGCGGCTCCGATAGCCAAGGCACCATATCGGTTGGCTCCTCCCGAGATGCATGAGTTGTCTACGCAGCTGCAGGAGCTGCTAGACAAGGGTTTTATCAGGCCGAGCAGTTCACCATAGGGTGCCCCGATCCTATTTGTGAAGAAGAAGGACGGTCGCATCGTATGTGCATTGATTATCGGGAACTGAATAAGGTAACGGTGAAGAACCGTTACCCACTCCTGAGGATAGATGATTTGTTTGACCAGCTTCAGGGAGCATCTTGGTTTTCCAAGATTGATCTACGGTCCGGATATCACCAGATGCGGGTCAGAGATGATGATTTGCAGAAGACCGCTTTTAGGACCCGCTATGGTCATTATGAGTTTGTGGTGATGCCGTTTGGGCTCACCAATGCTCCAGCCTCATTCATGGATCTCATGAACCGTGTGTGCAGACCGATCCTGGATCGGTCTGTAATAGTATTCATTGATGATATCTTGCTTTATTCCAAGACGGAGGAGCAGCACGAGGAACACCTGAAGGAGGTGCTTGAGACCTTGAGGAGGGAGATACTTTTCGCAAAGTTCTCCAAGTGCGAGTTCTGGTTGCGCGAGGTGCAGTTTCTGGGGCACCTTGTCAACCAGAAGGGTATATTAGTAGATCCGGCCGAGATCGAGGCCGTGATGCAGTGGGAGGTCCCGAGGTCTCCATCCGAGATTCGGAGCTTCCTGGGTTTGGCAGGGTACTACATGAGATTCATCCAGGATTTCTCCAAGATAGCAGTTCCGCTGACCCGACTGACCAAGAAGTCGGTGGTGTTTCGATGGGGTCCTGAGCAGCAGACAGCCTTTGAGACGCTCAGGCACCGACTGTGTGAGGCGCCGATTCTTACCCTGCCAAAGGGAGTAGATGACTTTGTAGTCTACTGTGACGCTTCGATCACATGTATGGGAGCAGTGTTGATGCAGCGGGGGCATGTGATAGCTTATGCCTCGAGACAAATGAAGCCTCACGAGGCTAACTACCCGACGCATGATTTGGAGTTAGGGGCGGTGGTGTTCGCCCTCAAGATTTGGCGGCATTACCTCTACGGGGTCCGATGTACTATCTACACGGACCACAAGAGTTTGAGGTACCTCATGGACCAGCCGAATCTGAACATGAGCAGCGTCGGTGGTTAAACGTGGTAAAGGATTATGACTGTGAGATCCTTTATCACCCGGGCAAGGCCAACGTAGTGGCCGATGCCCTGAGCCACAAGGCGGTGGCGGCTCCGATCCGAGATATCTGTCTGAGAATGATAGTGATCACTCCACTGCTGGAGCAGATTAGGGAGGCGTAGGTTGATGGCCTGAAGGAGGAGCGTCAGAAGTGTGAGAGGATAGTGGGCCGAGTAGCTTCGTTTGATTATGATAGCCGATGATTATTGACCCTACATGGGAGGGTCTGGGTACCGTACTGGGGCGAAGTACGACAGGTGTTGATGGATGAGGCTCACAAGTCTCGGTTCTCCATCCATCCAGGGGCGACAAAGACGTACAAAGATCTTCGACCCGATTACTGGTGGCCCTGCATGAAGCGGGACGTAGCTTGGTATGTGGAGAGATGCCTGACCTGCAGGAAGGTCAAGGCAGAGCACCAGAGGCCCCACGGCAAGATGCAGCCGTTAGACATTCTTGTGTGGAAATTGGAGGATATCACTATGGACTTCATTACTAAGCTTCCCAGGACCGCACGCGGGGTTGATTCGATATGGGTCATCGTGGATCGGTTGACCAAGAGCGCCCATTTTATACCGACCCAGGAGATCATCTCAGCTGAGAAGTTGGCCGAGATTTATGTGCGAGAGGTAGTGGCACGTCATGGAGTGCCTGTCTCAGTAGTGTCAAACCGAGATGTCCGGTTTACTTCAAGATTTTGGAAGCGGTTTCACGACGAGATGGGTACTCGTCTCCATTTCAGCACCGCTTTCCACCCTCAGATAGACGGACAGAGCGAGAGGACGATTCAGACTCTCGAGGACATGCTTCGAGCATGTGTGCTAGACTTTGGTGGCAGTTGGGATACGTATCTTCCGTTAGCGTAATTTTCGTATAACAACAGCTATCACTCCAGTATAGACCGACCTCCCTTCGAGATGCTCTACGGGATGAAGTGCAGGACCCCAATCTGTTGGAGTGACGTCGGTCAAAGAGTCATGGGGAGTACGGAGGTAGTACTAAAGACCACGAAGCGAATTCAGCAAGTCCGAAGCAGGCTCCAGACTGCTCAGAGTCGGCAAAAGAGTCACGCCGACAAGCGGCGTTCGGACTTGGAGTTTCAGGTGGGCGATATGGTCCTCCTGAAAGTGTCGCCCTGGAAGGGTGTTATCAGATTTCGGAAGCGGAGTAAGTTGGGCCCCAAGTTCATTGGTCTGTTTAGTGTTTTGGCCCGGGTGGGTCGGGTTGCTTATCGGTTAGATCTTCCAGCAGAGCTCAGCCACATCCACAACACGTTCCATGTTTCTCAGTTGCGGAAGTGCTTAGTGGATGATTCAGCAGTGGTACCCCTGGAGGACATTCAGGTTGGTGATAGCCTGAACTATATCGAGAGACTAGTGACGATTTTAGATCGCAAGGTGAAAGAGCTGAGGAACAAGAGAGTAGAGTTAGTGAAGGTGCAGTGGCAACACCGGAAGGGTTCAGAGTGGACATGGGAGCCCGAGGAGGAGATGAGGGAGCACTATCCGGAGTTGTTTCCAGATTCAGCAGACTTCAAGGACGAAGTCTAAGACAAGTGGGGGAAAATTGTAACGCCCCATTCCTGGTATGAAAGTAATTCTCTAAATGTTCATTTTATAAGAGCTACTCGACGAGTTGGTAGCCCTAACTCGTCGAGTAGATGCGAGCTGGACCGCGGGGTTTAAGTAGACTACTCGACGAGTCAGAAATGGATTCGGCGAGTAGGTCCATCAGGAGGAAACCCTAATCCTTAGGGTTTGAACCCTATTTAAGCAACATTATGATTCTTCACCCCAGCCTCCATCACTTCCACAGTCCATTCTCAAAACCCTAGCAACCATTGAGTGTCTTAAAGCCTTTCTTGCCATTTTTGTGTGATTTCAAGTTAGGAGAAGGAAGAGATCTATTGGTGATTCAAGAAGACGCAGGAGATCCAGAGTTTTTGTTGCATTTCAGAGCTCCTGAAGGTATAAAGTTTATACCTTGGCTTATTTTCACTTAGATCTTCATGAAAGCTTGTTTGTTGCCACTTTTGGGTCCTTTTCAAGCTAATTTCGGGTAGAGAGCTTTTGGGAATGTAAGGACTTTAGATCTAGGCACTCTTGAGCTCCAGAAGCTCAAAGTTACCACCTTTATTCAGCCAAGATCCCATTCTATGCCCTAGACTCTCATTTCTAGCTTGTTTTGGGTGATTTAGCTTCATAGCATCATGCATGCATGTAAAGTTAGCAACTTTACGTGTTATTCTAGCCTAAGGAGTCCAGATCTATGAATTGGAGGAAGTGGAATCACCTAGGATCAACTGCATAGTCTGAGCATGCAATGTACTCGCCGAGTTGTTCTTGGAACTCGACAAGTCGGATCGATGTCCCCAAACCCTTCTTTGATTATGAGTGAAACCACTGAGTTAAGGAGATGACTCAGCGAGTTGGACATGAGTGAGACTCGGAAAAAAAAAGAACTCGACGAGTCCAAGGAGAGACTCGGCGAGTAGAATCGAGATGTCCCGATGTTATGACTGTTTGAACTCAACGAGTCGGTAGAGGGACTTGGCGAGTTGGGTTGACTGAGAGTCGACTTTAACCTTGGCGTTGACTTTGACCAGGAGGGTAAAATGGTCATTTTACCCTAAGAGGGATTATCAGTTTTTGATTAAGTGTTGTTTTGGAATTATAGCCGGAGAGTCGCCGGAGCAGCAGATAGGGATCCCTCACCCAGTTTTTTAGCAGTCAGCCATACGAGGTGAGTTTCCTTCCAGTAGGAACGGGTCTACAGCCACAATGCCGGCCCGTTTAAGTTGTAGAGTATGTCGGGGTGAGCCCGATGCCGGGATTAGCTCGATGCAGTTTATATGTTTCCAGACTTCGGTCCGATGCCGGGGCGGTCCCGAGAAGTAGTTATGTATGCATGATGTCTTTGTAATTCATGCATGGTTATATGTTATGTGTTATGTGTTCCGGGGCAATCCCGATGCAGATTATATGTTTATGATATATGTTATGCTGTATATGTGACGGGGTAAGCCCGATGTCGGGGTGAGCCCGATGCCCGATGCGGTCGGATGCCGGGGTGAGCCCGATGCCGGACAGGAGTACGATGTCGGCTAAGCCGATGTCGGGATTCGATCTGATGCAGTTGGGAGTAGTCCCAGAGTTATGTTATTTGCTATACGTGATTTGTATGGTATGTGGTAGTTTGGGGGAGCTCACTAAGCTTCGTGCTTACAGTTTTAGTTTTGGTTTCAGGTACTTCAGCTAGCAAGGGATAGGGCTCGGGATGATGGCATGGCACACACCACAGTTTTCTTAGCCTGAGAGTTTACTCTGATATGTTATATGAGATTGTGATATGATGACAGATTTTATGAGATTTTGAGATACATTTTTTATGATTTTATACTATGGCGATGATATTTATGTTTGTTAAATTATTTTGAAAACGAAATTTTTGGCTAGTATTTTTCGGATGTTTCACACTTAATGACTAAGCACATCGATATATGGTACCATTTCATAAAAGATCATGTTCTAAATGGTAACATTGAACTCATTTTTGTTCAATGTGACGATGAGATTGCTGATGTCTTTACTAAGGCATTAGATGAAACCAAATTCAACGGTTTTCTGAACAAGATGGGTATGATGATACCAGAGCCTCAGTTCTTTCAAGAGACATGTTCTCTTTGATAGACGTATTCGAAAGAAAATTAGTTCCGATCTAAATTTTTCATCTCGGAACTACTTTCTCTCGGAATACATAGGATCATTTTACTTGTCTTTATTTCTAACCATCACTTGAGTTTTAAGTTGTACAGTTCATCCTGATTATTTGTTATTCAAAGTCCACATTGTTATAACGCTCGAATTTTCATCTCGAAATATACTTCATGATGTCATCCCGGAATTCCACTCCGGAAAGGTGTTGCATTCTGCACTCCAAAAGTTTTCTCAAATTCCACTCCGGAAGTTTTCTCAAATTCCACTCCGGAAGTTTTCTCAAATTTCACTCCGGAAATTCTTGAAAATCATTATTCCGGAATTTCTGCTCCGGAATCACAAACCTTTTCCAAATCGAACTGAATTTTGACTCCGGAATCGAAAATTTCTCCGGATTATTTCTCATTCCAGACCACTTTTCAAAACAACCATATTCTGGAGCACAAATCTTTATCCTCCGGATCATACACTGTCTGGAACCGCTCATCTGGAATTCCAAAGGTTAATAAGGTGAAGCGTTTTTTAACGGTTACTTTTTAAGAAGATCCTTATCCTATCTTCTTCGAATTTTGTGACACGATTGCACGCCTCCATAAAACAACCATCGAATCGTCGTTTAGGGTTTTCCATTTCAAGCTACAAACAACCTCACCTTACACCTCCCAAGTCAACTCAACCCCAAAATCCAATTACTCATTTAATGCAACCCATTTCACTTTCGTATCCTCATCATTACCACCACTTACCCGACCCACTTCCCTTACCTATAAATACCCATCTATTACCCCTTTTACCTCTTTACGCGCCCAATACTTTCTAAACCCTTAAGTTTTATATGTGTTCTTCGTGTTCATCAAGCATTCATAACTCTGCAACAATGGCTTCCAATTCTTCACCACCAAAAACTGCTCCAACCGCCTCAACTCCCAAGAAGTCCATTGCCAAGAAGAAACGATCAAAAGGTTCATCATCATCAACCTCCCCTGAACCGTTTCTAAGGGACACGGCGCAACTATTTTCCCAAAACCCTGAATATTACGATGAATTTGTTCATGTTATGATCGAGTTCATAGCAAATCACCCAATTTATGTTCCTCTCACTAAAGTTCCCAAACCACCTCTTCCACTTCATCATCTCCACAAAGCATTCACAAGCATCAAACTTGATGAAGGGGTGTTGCAGAAGAAGGTCATCGGTGATAGGATTGTGCCTATCTTCAAGTCCACTTTTCTCAAAGCAATCGCTGTGAAAGAAAACCCCAAGGGTTTCAGAGTTCAAGAGCCTACCACTGAAGAGTTTCAGACGTTTCTGAATCACATTGGCTACAATCAGGATTACAGGGCCAAAAACTTCAAGAAATTATCCGTCTCTGGACTATGGACAGTGCTGATGCACTTTATCATTCGAGGGTTGTCCGGCAAGCACGGTGGTACGGACACCCTCAGCAAGGACTGGCTATATGTGGTCTATAGCATCTTCTCCGGACGCACAAATGCAGTTGATCTTTCGGAGGTCCTATGGCAAGATTTCTGCAAGTTTGCCATCAAGAGGAAGGATAACAAAATTTCCATCCGTAGGTTCTGGGCACTGACGATTCAACAACTCTTCAAGGAGATTTCAGAACCACTTCCGGTCTCCATGATTCCTCCGGAGGTATGTGTCTCATTTAAAGTTGTCAAAGCTTATAGAATTCAGGACCAATCCTCCTTTGGTCCGGTTAGACGACTTCCGGACCATATGATGGCCTCCATACCTTCCGATTCCATTTATTTGAAACAACATCTGGAGACTTCGGTTGTGTTCGACCCAACACAACCTGCCCCAGTCTCCGTTGAGCCTGTTTCGGAAAAGGCCAAACCTTCCGTGTCCGGATCCAAGATTAAGAAATCTACCAAACGGAAGAATTCTCCAACCAAGCCAAAGCCTCAAAAGAGACCCAAATTAGGCTCTTCCTCTCCAAAGGAAGATGCTCATGACACTCAGGCTGACTCTGGCCATCCGAACACGCCACCAGCCCACTCATCTGAGGTACCCCTCAAAGTTTCAATATCACATGCACACACTCACGGGAAGTCTCCACATAATCCACCCTCACCTTCCCAAAAAGGTGATGCCGGTGTTGACCATAGTTCCTCGCATCCCCCTAGAACACACCCATGAGTCTCATTTGATATCCCTCTCGTTTCTCACACAAGCACACACTCCAGAACCCCTGTTCCAAAACCTAATCATTCTGGAGCTGGAGTAGTCCCTTTGACTCCGGATGCCTCAACTGGTCTGATACCCGGAAGGTGTACAGGACGACCAGGTGCTAACGATCCCCAATGGGAAGATTATGTTAACAGGGCTGTTTCCAGACGTCCGGATCTGACAAGAGCTCAAGTGGAAGCCACTCTTACTTCAATGTATAGCAGAGCTCATCAAAGCAATCTTCTGTATGTTCCTCCTACAGATGATGATGCCAATCGAGAACTAGCTTCGGAACAATCTCCCATCACCACTCACACCAACGTATTCCAAACTGCTTCGGATGAAGAACTCTCCGAAGAAATCATGATCACTGATGAAGGCAAATCTGTTCCGGACCCTAACTTCATGTCATCCATCCGCTTGCAATCCAAGCCATCAACCTTCAATTCTGCTTTTGACTTCGGATCATCTTCTTCAACCACTCTGGATGGTGGATCCAACTCCAAGCTACATGAAGATGATGCCATCACTAAGCCTGGTCCATCCACACATACTTCATCACGTCAAGCTAAGCTGCAACACTTAGATTCTGACTCCGAATCCTCAGCTGGTGACTACATTGATCCTTTTGCTCTCCTCAAAATTCAAACCAATGTGTCAGATACTATGAAGAAGGTCTCCTCAATCGAAACATCTGTAACAGAGCTCAACACAAAGATGGATCAAAAGGTTTCCGGACTTGATTCCAAACTCGATGTCATCCTTCATTCTCTCTCACAACAGTCTGGACCTTCAGTTGCGGAACGAGAAGCCCAACTAGATCAACTGATCTCTATCCGACTCAAGCATTCAATGGAAGAAGTTGAAGCTAAATATGATGCTTCGGTTGACCTCTATCTCGACACAATCACCTCTATACTCAAAGTCCATGACGACTTGGTGTCTGCTACCAACGATCTTATTAAGAAGACCCATACTCGTCATGAGAAACAAATCCAAAGGCTGGAGAAGGAGATCAAGAAGAAGGATGAGATGAACCTTTTAATTCAACAACTCCTCATCAAGCTACTTCGATCCACTTGGAACATCATTGATGTTCCGAATCGAAAGTTTGATGAGATGTTAGTTGTTCTCGGTCATCTGTTCGATCACCTTGCTGCTCAAGCTCCCACTTCCGAAGCATACGATACCCTCACTCTTCAACTCAACATGGGCCTTCAGAAAGTCTTTTCCAAGTTTGAAGATTTAAAGGACTCTTTACTACTTGCACCGGTTCCAAGCTCCACCGATATAAGAGAGGGAGAAGGTCCTAGCCAACCATGGAAACCTGCCTCGAAGTTCACACTCCGAGATGAAGACTTGAATTCCGACGATGAAGTCCAAGTTGTGTCCGGAATTCTAGGAAATTCCTCTGATGAAGAATACAGTGAAGAAGAAAAATATGTCACCAAAGGAGTTCTTGGTCTCAAGGCTCCGAAGAAGCTATTCCCAAAGGTGTTCACATAGGAAGAGAAGAGGATATGGTCCGCAACCTCTTGGCCATCCTCTTTACCAGATGTTCTTCAAAGGGCCATTCAAATGGCCAAAGCCAAATCCTTCCTCACAGCTGAAGCCTTCCAAGCCACTCCTTCTATGATCACACCTATTCCGGCTCCAAAAATTGTTGCTATAGACCAGGGCTCTCCACTCCGGATCCCTGATGACATTCTGGAAGATCCTCTTCCGAACCCCACTCCGGAATTTGTAGTGGATGAAAACATGAAGGTCATAATGGCCGCACTAAAAAGAGACAAAGGCAAAATGCCAATGACTGTTGAACAACAAGCCTTCCACTCCGGACATCCTCTCAAGCAAAAACAAGGATGGTCTCAGGAGGAAATCAACAAGGCTCTGGAGGACAGCATCCGGATCCAAGCTCTTAAGGACAATCCTGATCTGATGCGTGGGATATCTCCTCTTTGCCGTGAAGGCATACTCCGTGATCTCGAAATTGTTCCGTATATGTACTATGATGTTCCCACCAATGATTCCGAATAGCTTGATCTTCCTCTCTCTCCATTCAGCAAGTACTACATTAAGTTTGCTCCTCTTCACCCAAATGACGATCCAGAAGTGATCCTCCGGACGGAACGAGAAAGGCTTGAAACATTCTACTCCAAGAATGCTCAACCGTTTAAGGAAGTATGGACTAGAAAAAGAATCACCAAAGTCCATGGATTTTCAAGAAAAATCCTAGTGAAATTCGAACTCAACTGCCCACTATTTTGATTTCACGTCTTCAGGGACAAGCTGACCTACCAAACCATTATTGATGCGGACTTCCCTTCCTTAAATCTGAATGACATTCTGAATCTGTCTGCTCACTTTCGAGGAATTCAAAACAACGATATTGGCATGGGTGCCTTTCATGCTGCTCTAAGCTTCCTCAAGGATTACGTCGTGGAATTCTGCAGATGCGACTATGAGCTAGCTCACCTCTACAGAACTGAAGACTTCGTTGCGAAGATCACCTATGTTCTTCCGGAAGCTGATCGGCTTGAAGATGGTCCAATCGATGATCCGGTTCTAGGGTTTGTCTATACAACCAAGAAAACAAACAAGAAGGACTTTTTTCGTGTCCTTGACAAACACCTAGTCCCAACCAAAGCACTTTGGAAGTTCATCTCTCGTGCATCAAAGTCTAAAGCTCCGGAACAGGTCAAAGCAAAGTTTGTAAGTCAACTGACCTGGTACATTGAAGTCAGAGAATGGTTGTTCCGAGCTTACACCTTCATCAAGGAAGAAGCAGTATAATTGGATGGATTGCTAAGTTCACTTAGGGGGAGATTGTTGGAACCTGAAAGTGAACCTCTAGCAATCCTAAGTCTGAATTCCGAAGTACATGTGTTCCAAAATAAATGGTCCGGAGTCAAATGTGAAGAGTGGTCCGGAATCTGTCCGGACCAGAAGAGAAGAAGATGCGAAGCTGAAGGCATTCCGGAATGATTCTCATGTCCGGAATGGATGCCGATCCGGAGTAACAATATTTTGTCTTTGTGCATTTATTAAGTTTGTCTTTGTATTGAGGTGACATTTCATAGGACTTAGTCTTTTGTAATACTAGACAATCAGAATGTCAGAAACATTTCTATTGTCCAGTCCTATGTAAGTTTTCTACTTAATTCGTTGTAACCTTCACTCCTATTTATAGGAGCTTTCAATGCAAAGTCAATGACGGATCATTCACTCAACTTTTGGCATTTACTAAGTTATTTCAAACTTCTTTCAAACATTCTTCTTGTTCTTCGTTTATTAGCTTTACCTTGATCATTCATTCTCATTCTTCATTTATGACTTGATCATTTGTTGAATACATTAACTTAGACTTGACTGGTCTTTCCAGGCTTGACTAGAACATTTATTAGTAAGCAGACATTGATCTTAAGAATTCACTCAAGGTTTGAGTTATCAAACCTTGTCCCTACGCATCAGATCTATTTTGTTCTCTCACCTTCAACAAATAATTCATCCTTTAATACCATGTAAAATATAATTAAAACTACTATAGTTGTTAATAAAGTTGATTTGGTATCTTGTGCTTAATCTCAGACATTCATTAGAAAGAAAGTCATACACCAAAGTGTATAGTTCCTTAATTATTTTCTCTACACTTTAGTGAAAATATCATTAGGAATCTTTTTCATATAATTAAGGTTCACATATGTCAAATATACTACATTATTTACCTTCAAAGATCCCTTTCTTGAAGTTGGAATATGTAAATGCCATTTATATAATAAAGATAACAATGTCAAAGATGAGTTTGATTTAAAAAATGTTTAAGTCAAAAATATTTGCATAAAGAACTTAATTTTATTTATAAAATGTTTATATTTACTTCACAATTCTATTAAGAGATCAAGTCTCATAAATAGAAGTTAATCATTTCAGAATATGAATATTATCGTTATAAAAAACGATTGAGTAAATTATCAACATTTCAATAAAATATATGACACATAAATTTATACATGCTAAATTAAAACAAACATTATTCCAAAAAAATATTGTTTTACATTACAAATACTTTATGTTCTAAGCATAAATAATAACTAAACTTTGAGATTGTAGTTCCAACTTGGTTGTGCTCAGTTTGGTTACTCTTCAACAAATATCTGCAAGCCATTTATAAATATTAGATTAACATTTAAGTACCAAGTACCTAAGGGTTATATGAAAATTATGACTTCTATCTAGTAGATACTAGAAGAACTAGTCTCTTCCAGACTTTCTTTCCAAATAAGAGGAGCATATCCTCTTTTAGTGTCCAGTTTCTCCACAAAAGAAACACGATCCATCTATGTGGGCTTTAGTAGATTTCTTGGGCATAAAGGTGTTCAGTCCACAAAACATGGGCCTCTTAGATCACATTATGTGACTCTTTTAGCCTTGCATTATTCCAATGTTTAAACTAGCTTTAAATAAAACATCACTGTATTTATTGGAATATTGTTTGACCTGTTATATCATCATATATATGTTTAAATTATCCAAGACTTCCTAGAAGTCATGAATAATTATTTCTAGCTTGATGTTAGAAGCATCTTTAGCATCACACTGATGCCTTTACTAGGTATCATGTTCAAGTTTATTGCTCAAAGCAAATAGTTTAGGACTAGGACCTTTAAGTGTATACAATTTCATATCTCTCACGAGATTGTCTCTTAAGACATGAACTCATTCATTGAAGTTGTATCTATTGAATGTTATTGTTTTATTAAGTCATTAAAGAAAAATGACAATTCATAATAATGAGAATGGATTATTTAACTATAAAATTTTAACAAAATTCATTTAGTATTTTCAATATTTAATCTTCAATACCTAATACCCTTTTAGTTTCCAAAAACATTAATTATCAAAGTCTAGGATCAAAGTTGCAAAACAAATAAATGGTTAGGTATCCTTTATCCAATCCATTTGAATTCAACCCGGTAGATATCGATTATCAATTATATCTTGCTATATAATTCCTAGATTTATGGGATCTCTAATAACAAATTAAATAGACATGTTTGATCTCATCTATGCCTCGGAACTCTCTTGCTTAGGTATCCTTTATCACAAAAGATTTCCGATCAAATCGTCCAATTTGAAAAACTTGTGTAATCGGGCTATAACTTGGTTATAGAAATCGCGAGGACACCTCAGCCATCAAAAGATAACACTAAGCAGTTAGGTATCATTTATCTCACTAGTGCATACAAGAGATGTGCGAGTGTTCTTCAAAAGGATGGCAAAGATTTGAGGTTTGTAAAAAAAAAGGGGGGTATTTATATGTTTTATAATTGTACTTTAAAAACATACGATATCATGTTTATTACATGCATATAATAAACCATAGTATCAATTTTCAAAAGAAAATCACTTTTAAAAGTTCTATATAAAAAGCTAGTTTCTATATAATTTGACGCAATTCAATTTTAATAACCGGTATTAAGTTTGAGTGCATTTGAACCTTTTATATCTTTAATAAAACTTCATTTTATTTACTTATATATTTGGAGTTTGTATAAGTTACAAAAATCACCATTTTAAAACTTATAATGGAGTATTTCAAAATTTGTCGTTATTAACGATTTTATAAAACTGGAT
This sequence comes from Lactuca virosa, assembly GCF_052849685.1. NCBI lineage: Eukaryota > Viridiplantae > Streptophyta > Magnoliopsida > Asterales > Asteraceae > Lactuca > Lactuca virosa. Next base: position 261,220,958 of record NC_136434.1, read on the forward strand.
TTTATTTTTTATAATAATAAGTTGTTACATATTATGTCCAATTTTGAAAACCAAACTCCATGTGATGTTTATTTTGTCCAAAATTATTTTATCATGTGAAAAACTAATTTATCAACCACACATAATAATTGCATAAAATAAACAACACAAAACTGCATAAAAAGATATGTACATAAACATAACCAACTAATGACATTTTTGTGAGCCAACACAAAAGATGCCAAGTCCATTCCTAAAGGGACATTTAAAGGGACCAATAAAAATTCTTGTAATGTTGTTGTAGAAGCTCCCACTTGATTAAACACCCATTGCTTGCAAAAGATTTGAAAGACTTCATTAAAGAAAAATCTGCAGCTTTTATGACACTTTTCAAAAAGTGTCATCTTTCTGTTCAGCACATGTGTAGCATTCATGACACTTTTCAGAAAGTGTCATGTTCTGCCTAGCACATGTTGAACTCAAAATTTTCCCTTTTGTCTTCAGATAATGGCTCCAACTTCATTTCTTGTTACATCTTTGTACAAATAAATTATTTCTAAAAACTAATCTAATACTTTACAAAAATAAACAAGAAAACTAATCTATTTAATTATTACATACCATATGAATAAATAAATTATTACAACCATTTTTATAACAAAAACAACAAACACAACAACACAACAATCATAATGGTCATTGGCTAGTTTATGCACATTATACACATCAACATACACATAAAACAACCTTTGTTTTTCTAAGACAACTTTAAATGACAAAAGATGCATGAAACTTTTGTCACATAAAATAACAAAAATAAAGTTGTTATAGAAAATATGTATGAACTTATTTTTATACAAAAACAAGTTATCCATGTTCCCCAAAAACTAAGATTTCCCAAAAAAAAATCTAACCAAACTTGCAAGGTGGCTCAGATACCAATTGTTGGGTTTTAGTTCAAAAATTAGTTTCAAAAACTACAAAGATTGGCAAACGGAAGACTTCAAATTTCGAACATAACATAACATTTTATAACCACTAAGGATCTTCTTGCAAGTTATAGAAATATAAAATACCAAACACAAAAAGGGTGAAGAAATAACAACCTTTGTTGTTCTTTGGATCCTCTTGGGAGGCTTGGAATTTGATGAAGAATTTGAAACCTTTGAGACACCAACAATGACTCAACCTGATGTAGATGCTAGTTCATAAGCTCTTAAACCCTTAAGCTTTAAGTTCATAACCAATATGAACTTAATGAGGGCATGTAAAAGCAAGTAAACTCCAAGTCTTCAAATCAAAACTAGAGAGAGTGTGAGAGGAGGAGCATGTTACAGTTTCAAGAGCTCTCTCAAATGAGAGATGAAAGACTTTACTTAGAGCTCATTCTTGGACCATTAGTCCTTAATACTTTAAGCACATCATGTCCCTATACCTATGTGTCCCCCATGCTCTTTAAGACATGTATACTTTTGAATAAACTAATGGAAAGCCCATGAATCTTTTTTTTCCTCTAAATTTCGGAAATATATATAAAAGAGAAGAGTTTGTTTAAATTTTATAAACTCAAGTTTTATAAAATATAAACTTTGTCTTTTGGGTAAAATACAAAAGGATTCAACTAGTCCAAAAGTTTATAAGAGTTTATTGAATATTTAAACAAACTCTTCTCTTCCTAGAAATAAATAATTCCCAATTTAATATATAAGAGTTTATTGAATATATATTAAAATCAATTTCTAATAAATAATCAATTATATCAAGTTGTTGTTAGTGTGACCCATTAGCATCATATGTTAATTAGCAATATTACTTTAATATGACTCTTGAGCATAATAGACCTTTCAGATCTAAGTTGTGTCTTACTTTTCTCCTTGTTGAGCTAGTTTGAATGAAAGGAAACCATAAATTTGGCAAATTGATGGGTTATAATGATCCTTAGAATGTATTGAGGTTCAGATCTAGTGAATGGTTGGGTTTTGAATCGTTGCATGAGAGTTTGGTGACCTTTTCTACATTTTTTATCCAAATGAGATCTAGACATGTATTGGACATACATGTCCAAAAAAGCATCGACTTTTAAGTGGATTTTGGAGTTATAAGACCTTCTAGACAAGTTAGAGTGAAAGCCTTAATGGATTAAGGACTTAAATCTTTGGATTTGGCTTCAGACTGTGCTCACGACATGAGACATAAGGTCTCATGATGTGAAATTTGAAGACCCCATTTTCTGTTGAGCTTTTGGAGGCTCACGACGTGATAAAATGTTGTTCACATCGTGAGGTCAGCTCAAATTATTTTTTTGTGGAGTCTCACGACGTGACTAAGGGCTGGTCATGACGTGAGGCTTGATAGTTGGCATTGTGGGTCGTTGAATTTGACTTTGACCGTTGGCTTTTGGCCTGGGGTGACTTTTGGTCAAGATGGCTGGTTTTAGTGTGTAGACTAAGTTTAGACCTTGTATGATGTGATAGGAGTGTTGTCGCGGCGGATGTGAGGCTTTGATTTGCGGTTTAGCTGATGCGTGAATCAGGTGAGTTTATTCACTATACTCGTGGGTCGGAGGCACCAATGCCGGCCCGCTGGATTATGTTTGTAGGATGGTAGTTGTTTTTGTGACGCTTGCTGATATACCTATATGTGCTTGTTGTCTTTGTGACTCTTGCTGATATGACTTTATGCTTAGCTGTAGGGGTGAAATAGACCCAGTAACGGTTGAAAGATACCAAAAGAGTTGAAATTAACCCAGGGATGAAATAGACCCAGTACCGATTGAAAGATACCAAAGGATTTGAAATAGACTCAGGGGTGAAATAGATCAGTTTAGGTTCGAGTTGTTATCTATGTATAGTATGTGGTATTTTGGGGAACTCACTAATCTTTGTGCTTATGGTTTCATGTTTATGGTTTCAGGTACTTCCGGTACGAAAAGGGAAGGGTCCGGCATGACTGCACAACATCTCCCAAATTTTTCCGCAATGGCGATTTATGATATTTACTCTAATGTTTAAATGATATAATCACTTTGATTGGATTTGGAATAACACATTTGTATGGTTTTAGTGATTTTAAAATTAAAATTTTATGTGATGTTTTGGGGAGTTACATTATGTGCGTTTGATTTTTATATATTATAAAAATCATATCTTATCCATGCTAGGTCGTATTTTTACGAAATTATATTTTCGGAATCGCATTGAAGCATATATTCTTAATGTGTTAATCTGCTCATAAGATGACACAACTTTTTGCGCACTTATTTCTTAGCCTATTAGTCGAATAATAGGATTAGGTAACGACAAAATCGAGCATATTTATTAATATATCAAATATTACATTATTGTCATATTACATTTATTTGTCTACGTCGACTCTTAGTGGTTGTTGGTGACATTTTATCTCGATTGTCATAGTGTGTGACATCCCGATGTAAAATATGAGTTTTTATGTGAAAATACATCTTTTAGATGTATCAAGTATAGGGTAGGTAAGAAGTAATGTGAAAGTCATTGCAGTTAGCCAATGAGCAGCTGAGGGCTAAAGAAGATGAATTCCCAAAAATTCTCATGTAGAGAATTTAGTTTTGAGAAAACAGAAGGAAAACTTTTGAACCATGGAATGGAATGATGAGGTTGAAACTAGATAAGTATAGTGTGTATGCAGTGTATGGGTGCTACATACACATGATATTTATTGTGATTCAATGGAGTCATGAAGTTACCTGAGGATCGAGTGGATTGGAATGAGAAATGCTAGCATGGTAATTAGGAAGAACTTACCGTGTATAAAATGAGGCTTGGAGTCTCGTGAATAGTATAAGAGTGGATGTCAAGGTTCGATGCACGAAAACTAAGAGATTATTTAGAGAAAGAGTTCTAGTAAATACAACATTTAAATTTAATGTAAAGTAATTAGATGTAAAACTTCATTAAGAGTTTAGAAAATAGTTATAAAGGTTGTGGTGTAGCCACCTATGCAGTTAGAATTCCATAGTGAAAGCTTATTGGGTTTGTAACCTACTTAAAAATAGATGGTTAAAAAGTGTGTTGGATTGTAACCACACTTGTGAGAAAAAGAATGAAAAAGATAATTATATGTTTATGGTTTCTGAAAGTGGGACAAAAAGATGAAAGATAATGTTAAGTATGCAATGTACTTGCAGAATTATTAAGAGTAGTAGATGTCGCATATCTTCCATTGTGAAAGGATTGATGAAGAGAGTTTACCAATTGCATTGAAAATGCAAGGAAATAAAAAGTAGATTGCTATTTTGGGTTATAAGGTTAGAGTAAAAATTATCCTTAGAAATGAGTCATTGAATCAGAAAATGAATAAGAGAATTAAAGAAATAGTTTGAGGACAAAATCTCATAAAGGAAGGGAGATTGTAAGAACCCAAAATTTAGAGAGATTTCACTTTCAGTCAAATATTGACCAAAAGGGAAAATGGTCATTTATGAGAAATTTGTAAGTTTATGAAGTTGTGTCTTCATGAAAAAAAGAAGATAAGTTTAATTCAATTAGATGAGATTAGATAAGGGAATTTAAGAGAAGAAATGCATGATAAGATGCATTTTGACGAAAAGGCTAAAATGGGAATTTTTATGCTTTGTACACCCAGTTTATAACTTAACAGATTAAGACCCGTATTAAGTCAGTGACAAGTAAATTAATGGAATTATGGAACTCATCCCCTCCTTCACATGGATATAAATATCATAGATAACGAGGTTAAGATGAAGAAGATATGCGTGTTAGAAAATTGGAATAAAATGTCCCAAAGTTGGAATGGAATCAGATATGGAACTGCTATCAAGTAGTTACTACGGCGTGGAAAAGGGCTTTCCATAACATGGTGGAGTAAGTACATTCCACTGACCATATTAGGACTTAGCATCTGCATGATTAGGCCTTGAGCAAAGCAGATGGGTCAAGATGCATCAATTGAAGAATGGAGCGAAGGGTAGTTATCCTTCACTAACTAATAATGTGAGTTATAGCTCTCACTGTCTTTAGATAATGTTTATATACTTTTTATTCTTGTGTATGAAATATATATATATATATATATATATATATATATATATATATATATATATACATATATATTTGTGTGTATGTATATATATGTATATATATATATATATATATATATATATATATATATATATATATTTAAATGTGTTAGTGTATGTGTTTGAATGTATGTATGTATGTATGCATGTATGTATGTATGTATGTATGTATGTATGTATGTATGTATGTATGTATGTATGTTTATGGTTAGATGGAGATAGATTATGAATATACGTCTAGAAACATGTATCTAAGCATATACATATATTTAAAGTATGTATGAGGCTATACGTTTAAAAATCATATATCTAAGCATGTACATATATCTAGAGTATGTATGGATGTATGAGTAGGTGTTAATAGTATTATAGATATAAATGAAGAAAGAGTATGATTACATGCATTATAATTCATATGTAAGAGTATGTATGTATGGTTTGATGAGAAGGATATTATGTTAAATACCGAAGAGATGTTAGAGAACACAAAATATGATTATATGTATTATAATCAAGTGAAAGATTATGTAGGATACCTATTAGTTATTAAATGAAGAAATAGAATGTACATGGTACAAGTTCTATGTGATAAGCCACATGAAAGATTTAGAGAAGTTTAGAAAGATGATTCCTTCGGGAATGAGATAGAGATTCCTTCGGGAAGAAGAGTATGATTCTTGCGGGAATAAGATTGTGGTGGTTAGAAGAGGTAAAGAATGATTTCCATGAGCGGAACAAGATAAGAAAGTTCCTCAAAAGAACTTAGAGATAATATGTGAGGATTAAGAGTAGGGGATCATTGATCCACGAGGGATCAAAGGAAGGGGATTAAGTTTGGATGAGTGTACCTATTAATGTTAGTGTGATGTTGTTTCCCCTCGATGATAGATGAGGCTATCATATGAGATTGAACCATTGGGTTGAGATGAGAATAAAACACTAAGGCATGAGAAGTGGAGAACATAAAGGTAAGTGTAAGAAGAGTATGAGAAGACATGCTAAGAGTAAGAGTATGAGAAGGGTCTGAATAAAGGATAAGAAGAACAAAAAGATGAGATGAGATAAGAGTAAAGGATAAAAGTAAGAGATGGAGTCAGAAGAGTATGAGAGAGGTAAAGATATAGAAGAATAGAGCATGAGAAGGATACAAGATGAGATGATAAAATATGAGGATAGAGTATGAGTAAAGTATGAGGTGAGTCTGAGAAGAGGCTAAGAAAGAGTATGAGATGAGAAGGCACGACATAGAATAAGAGAGTATGTGGAGAGAAAGAATAGTTGAGTAAGCTATGAGTTAGAGGATGTTAGATTTCAAAGTGTGAGAAAGAAGTGAAAAGAATGTTAGAATATGTAAATAAAGAAAGTAAAGAAGAAGAATTTGATAACATGAAAGTAGATAGAATATAACTCACCAGACCACACATGTGGTCTGATGTTGTAGATATTTAATTGTTTGCAGGTTTAGATGTTAATTGTTATACGTGAGAAGATGGGAGCACAAAGACCATACTAGAAGTAGTTTTTATTTATACTGTATTATTTTAGTATGTTTTAGTGTAAACCCTATTTCCCTGGGATGTAAATTGCTTAGAGTTTATAGAATTCCTTATTTTAGTAGAAAACCATGATAATTTCCTAGAATATTTAATTGAGAATTAATTCGGGTCATTACAATAATGGAGAAATACTAAATAGAATTGACGGGGTAAACGTTGGTTGAAAGAGTGTGTTGCGTGCTACTGGTGTAGAGATGGTGGTGGTGTGAGTAATGCATATCTGGCAATGGATGTGGATGACGGCATTGCCTCCAGGATTGAGAATGTTGGTCGAGTGTTTGTCATGGAGGGAATTAGGCTGTTAAATTGGGTTCCCACCGTTGGTTAGAATGATGGGAGTGAGTTTTTGTAGTTGTAGATCAGGTGTGGGTTTAACACTTGAGTTACACTTAATGTGGGGTTTACATGGGATGATTATTGTGTGCACACTGGGGTGAGTCTGGATTTCTGGTGTTGGAGGATTGGCGGTGAGTAGAGAGATGGTTTGTAGTGTTTCCATGATCACTACCTCGAGTAAGGTCATGGGTTGAATTGGGCTTGGAGTGGTGCCGTTGGAATCGCTTTTCTTCCTCATTCGCCATTATTGGAAAGTTTGTTGCTGTCTTTTTGTTGGTTTGGCTCAACAACAGATGGCGCTAATGATGTGAAGTGGATCTCTGGCGATGCTCAGTTAGCATAACGTCGTCGTGGATGGGAGATCTATATCACAACCAAGAAAAATTTTCGTGAGGCGTGCTACGGGAGGGGTTCTAGTGAGAACACTTCAAGCCTTTAAGGGTCAGGTTAGTACTTCGGTAGAGGTAAGTGTATGAGTATTGTATGGAAGTAGAGAGTAAGTAATCCCTTTAGCGTTATAGGTGCATGGCCTTATATAGTGAGGCGCTTGGTGCATGTCCTGCTTTAAGGGACAAGGGTGTCAGCGCTTCGATTCGAGACAGAGTTGCGGATTGGTTGAGTGTATTATTGTCGTCTGCCTGAGCTATGATTGGCTCAAAAAGAATTGAAATAGTAGTGCATGCACTACCATTGACACATGCAGGTGTTGCGTTGTCACATGACGACTTGACCATAGATGTTCAAGACCGGCCGTCAAGCAGTGAAACTATTTGGAGGCGTCCTGGCTTAGGAGTTGGGCTAGGGGTGAGCATTTAGACTTGTGGACCGGACCAGGCCGGTGAACCGGACCAAACCATTTTTTTTTGGAACCCCGGGCCGGTTCTCGGTTCTATGATTTGAGCAAAACCGGTCCGCTGTTTTTTACCAGTCCAATCTGGACGGCTCCAGATAAAAACCGGTTTTGGACCAACTTATTATTTTTTTTTTAAATGTATTCTGTGAAATTCTTTAAACAAACATATCTCATTCATTTTAAGTCGAATTAACATGTGTTTTTTTTCCAACATGTAATTTAGAGCTTGTAGATAATTTTAGACTATAATTTTGTTGTTTTTGGTGTTATGTTCGATGATTTACAATCGTCCAAAGATGAGATATCAAAGCTGAAATATTTCAGCTTTTCAACAACAAATTTAAACTTTTTTATTTTATGAAAATTTTTAAACAAGCATATCTCATTCTTTTTTAGTCGGATTGACATGCGGTTTTTCCAACGTGTAATTTAGAGTTTGTAGATGGTTTTAGACTATAATTTTGGTGTTATATTCTATGAGTTGCAGTCCTTCAAAGATGAGATATCAAAGTTGAAATATTTCAGCTTTTCAGCAAGAAACTTAAATTTTGTATTTTGTGAAATTCTTTAAACAAACATATTTAATTCGTTTTAAGTCAGATTAACATGTGGTTTTTTCCAACATGTAATTTAGAATTTCTAGATGAATTTAGACTATAATTTTGCTATTTTTGGTATTATATTCAATGAGTTACAATCATTCAAAGTTGGGATATCAAAGCTGAAATATTTCAGCTTGTCAATTATTAATTTTTATTAAATACTAACAACATTAATATTTTGTGTTTATGTAGAGATTGCACAGACCTTAAACATGTTAGATTTAGATGACAATGATATGGGGAAGAGGCCAATGGAAGATTAGATTATGACGTTTGTTAGTTGGATTGAGTTTAAATTTTAAACTATAATTTTGGTGTTACGGTAATTACTTTTGTAATTTGTGTTAAGATTGTCAACTTTTGTTGGTGAACTTGATTTATATGTTAGGTTCTTTTATTTGGAAAATTGATTTTTCAAGTTATAATATTATAGATAAAGTTAGATTAGTTATGTATGAAATATGATAAAATCATTAACTTATTTGATTCAAAGTTCAAATAAATGGTATAAACAATTAATGTTTGACCGGTCCAATGGGTAAATGAAACGAAAAAGTATTCATTTTTACGAGTTGTATCGTATATAACCCAAAAATGTATTCATTTTAATGAGTTGTAACGTGTCAAACTCAATAACATATTTGTTTTAACGAGTAGTATCAAACTCAAAAACGCGTTTTAACTAATTGTACTGTATGCATGTAAAGTTATACCGATCTAATCATGTCCAAGAATCGGAAAAACTGGACTAGGACCCGAACCTGGACCCTGTAAGTCTCATCTGGTCCGGTCCACGGTCCACAATATTCTTCGAAACTGATCCGGTTTGGTCCGGTCCGGTCCACATACTCACCCCTAAGCTGGACAGTCGGACTGCCAGACAACTATTTTAGGAGTTAGACTTAGACAGATGAGTCTCCGTCTAATATAGTTTGGGCATTACTTTCGTTAATCCTTCTGATGTGGCTAGGAGGCATGTTATCACACTGAAATATGTATAATAACCGGTTGGTTGCCCCCCACGTGATGCAGAAGAAAGTTTATCACTTAGTTTTTTTAATGAGGCCTAGATGCACGTGTTGATGCGGAATATTTCCATGAATATTTTTTGGGAGAAGAGGAATGTCAATTTGTAAAAACGAAACAAATTTCAAAGAACCATGTAAAAATACAGATGATAAATTCATAAAAAACAAAGTTTAATATATATATATATATATATATATATATATATATATATATATATATATATATATATATATATATATATATGGTTAGGTTCTGTGAGACCACTATATTTTGTAAGACGGGGAGACGTAATCCTAGCTACTCATTTTGTTAATAAAAAAACATTTTTAAAATTCAAAAAAGTTGAACATTTTCGAAAATATTTTTTTTTAAATATTATTTTCGTCAATTATATTTTCCAAAAAAATAAAAAAAATTACCATTTTTTTTAAATATCTGTAAAATATTCTACTAGAATATTATAATATTTTACATATCTGACAAATCTAATAGAATATTATAATATTCTAACATTCTAAAAATCACATTAGAAATTTACAGTATAATATTCTATGAGAATATTTCACGTATTTTACAAAAAAAACGGTAATTTTTATTTATTTTTTTTATTATTTTCTTATTTTTTAGGTAAATAAAATGACGAAAATAATAATTAAAAAAAGAATTTTTGGATTTTTTCTTTTATTTTACATTTTAAATTTATTTTTAGATTACGTCTCACGGTCTCACAAAATTAATATGGTTTCAAATGAACCTAAAAAAAAAATATATATATATATATATATATATATATATATATATATATATATATATATATATATATATATATATATATATATATATATATAATGAAGTTGTCAAATTGAAAAAATAACAATAATTTTAAAGAACATAAAAACAAAGTCATAATGAAATTGGAATTTTTTGTAAACAATGTTAAGATGATATCGTAAAAAATCACATTTGTTAAAAATGATGTAACCAAAGTTGTAAAAAGAATTCAAAAAGGAAACTTAGTTTTAAAAAACAAAAAATAAATTTAAGCACTAAAAAAGTCGGAGAAAGATTGTAAAAAATTGGTATTAAATTTGTAAAAAACGATGAAAGTTGGGTCAAATTTATAATCAAGAAAAGTTAGGAAAATATTATAAAGAGTTTTTATACCAAATTTATAAAACAAATTAACATTTGGGCCAAAGTTGTAAATGACAAAATCTGAAAGGGGTGAAGGGTCATGGCAAAAAAAAAAAAAAAAAAAAAAAAAAAAAAAAAAGAAACTTCTTAGGAGAGAGTAGAGGAGTGAAGAATGGAACACACAACAATCGCTTGGGAAACTAACCATTAGAACATATAGCAATTATATTATATTTTTGTAAAGAACTACCTAGAATTAAATAATAGTAAAATTAATGTTTATACTTTTATAATTGTTAGTAATAGACGATAAGAAGAAAGACCCAAAAAGAGGATGTAAATGAATTGACAGCTATGAAACTATGTAACCTGTGTAACAATTTGGTAATTTATAGTAAACAACCATAAAAAAATTGAAAGGTTAAAAAAAAGAGATGCAAGAATCAAACGTGTCATTGCTCCTAAGCGTGTATTTTACGCCAAACTTTAACAAAATATTGTTATAAAAGTTTTGGTTTAGGTTAAGGAAAAACAATAATGAAATGGAAAAAAAAAATAGCCCAAAAATATAATTTATTTAGATAGTGGTTATAGTGCCGTTATACCATAATTGCGGTAAATAGCAACGCTAATAGAGCTACTACTATTTTGAAAATCACGATTCTTTACATCTACTAACCACTATAACACGGTTATAACGCTGCAATTGATTACATAACTTATATTACAACTCAAAATGTTTAACCTATGATATAATTTAAATATTCAACTAATTAATTATAATCTAAATATAATTAAGGGAATCAATTTAAAAACCATATTTTTTTTAAACGGCAAATATATTAAAACACCATGATTAGCAGGTAACTAAATTACGAAAAAGAGAAAACAAAGGTATGAAACACGAAAGGGAAAACAAACAAACAAACAAATTACAAGAGGTGTGCAAAAGGTAAATAACACTACTCCACCCAACTACCACAACCCGCAAAGCTCCTATACTTACACCAATTATAGGATGTGGAAATAATAGTATCCGCCACTTTCAGAAGGGCAGTAGAAGAATTTTTGAACACCCTATCATTCCTAGCTAAAAAAAATACGCAAAATCTAAAAAGTAATTGACAATTCAATATATAGACGTTCAATAGAAAACAGTAAAAATAATTCACCAATCCAATACTACTAAATGGTGATAAATGGTTAAAAAAAAAAAGGTTCGAGATGCTCTTATATAAGCATTTTTCTGCATTAAAACAACTATTCATCATTATGAAAATTGTATAGGAATATAAATGACAGCTTTTGCATAAGATGAACTTATTTCAACAAAACCACTAGGGTTTCCTCATTTCAACTAAGTGATGTATACAAGCATCAATATAATGATCATTCTTGGTCCTATCTCCAAACACTCGTTTCATTTCTCTTGCATTTGCCCTCAACACCTCTCCTTCTTCACTCACCATTGCCACTATGATCGACTCGGCCACCGCCTCACTCGTAAATGATCCGTCTGTCTCGATTCTTGGAATCTCAACTCCAAGTTTCTTTCCGCTTAGCAACCTTGAGTTCAAACCTTGGTCGTTCATAACCGGAAAACATATCAATACGCGCCCAAATGCGAGTCCTTCGATTACCGAATTCCAACCACAATGAGTCAAGAACCCACCAATAGCATAATGACTCAAAATCCGAACTTGTGGAACCCACCCCTCATAAACAATCCCACGGCCCTTGACCCTCGAAAGAAACCCATCAGGAAGTGTTTGAATCGAATCGGTAATTGACTGTCTTATTACCCAAAAGAAAGGCAAACCCGAACGCTCCAACCCTAGAGCCAACTCAGTGAGTTCAGCATCACTCAGAACCGCCTCGCTTCCTAGCGCGACAAAAACAACCGAGTTATCTCGCTGTTCATCTAACCACCGAGTTAACTCACCGATTTCGACATTGCATTTTCCGTAATCATCAAACTCGTGGTTTTCTAGTGACGGAGGCAAAACACCAACCGGTATTACAGGCTTTTGATAAAGCTCACAAACGAGTTGGAACCACTGAGGTTCGAACTCGACACTTGTTCTGAACAGAACCAAATCACAACTGTCGATCGAGGAAAGAAATCGTACGGTATCGGAGACGCCTGATTGGTTACCGACCGCACCCTCGGTGTACTTCATGATCTCGTGGGGCCGGTAAACGATATTCGAGTCAGGCGGGACCCATTCTGGCACCCGGCAAAAATCCTCAACCGTTGACCGTGGTTTGACCTTGTCATTCAACAGCTGTGATGGAGGTCCAAGGAAAGCCTGTGTTGCAGCAGTGAAGAGGCTAAAGTAACCCGTGGAGACACCAAGTTTGGATGCAACGGAGGGTAGCCAATGAGAAGCATAGTCAAAGATGATCCAGTCAGGCTTTGGTGTTGTGCTTTCAAGAAAAGTGACCAGAGGTGACTCTAGCAGATCAAATGCTATTTTTAGAAACTGGGCTTTTTGGTGAGGTATGTCCATGGAAGACTCCGCATGTTCTGGTAAACTTTCCACGTTTGGAAAGGGAAGCGAGACTAGTTTGATGTTATGGGTTAGCTTTGGGGGTATTTTGGGAATTCTACTTAGATTTCTTGGAGTGGATATATATGAGACCTTATGGCCTTTTTGAGCCAAGATTTTGGACAAGTGAAAGAACGGTATGAGATGGCCCATGGCTAGCCATGGGAACATCACTATGTGTAGAGTTTTAGGGGTATTTTGGAGATTCTCCATGGCTTGACCTTCAATGGTGTAGATGACTTAGAAGCTTAAAGAAGATGGAAGTGGCAGATATGACAGAAGCTTTGCAAGAAAACATATAACAAGTGAACCAAGCAGCCTTTCTTGACTCTGATGAACCTTTACAGAAACAACTATAAAATAAACAAATGAGAACGAAATAAAATTAAAAAAATTATCCACTTCAGTGGTCAAGAAATTAAACATGTCGTGAGTACATGCAATAAGTGCTGTGAGTCTACATGATCAGCTTTTCCTTTTTAACTTTTTTTTTATTAAGTAGGTATTTTTGGGTGTTAAAAAATGGTATCGACTGGTTCATACGCTATAATTTAATAAGAAAAGAAAACAAATAACAGAGTATATTTGATGTATGTAACCAAACATCGAGAAATAAAAAGTAAGCCAATTTTTTCTGTCCTAAAAACCAAGCAAAATAGAACCATGAGGTTTCATAGAGGAGCATTGATAGTGGCCAATTCGAGGAAAGGAAAAAAACGAGAATACAAAGGTAAAACTGGTGGTAACTAAAAACTAGGAAAACTGGGTTACTGCTTCCCAAGGGAAAGCCTAACACTTAACTTGGGTAAATATTTTGACTAAGTGATCTAATTAAAATGCACGTGGTTTTTATTCTTGTAATGGTATGTTCTTGACTTGATGCTTCTCCTGGGCCTAGCTAGCATTGGGTACCTGATCTTGTCATTGGATTGGGCTGCAATGTATCAAGCATCACTAATGAACTTTTATTACAGCTCCATTTGGTTCCATCATCTGAATCATTTTTTTTTTATATAAATAAAACATAATTTAGATGTCTAAGTAAACAGCATGAACCTTTACATTTTTTGTTCATCCATGTTAAGGTCAAGGATTGACCGAAAGAGTGATGGCCATCCCTTGGAGAAAAGAAAATGTACATGCCCATCCTCAATCATGTCATTCAAGTATTGAAAAGCTTCAATTGGTCTCCCATGATCACATAATCCGCAAATAAGTCTCTCATATGATGCTCCATCCACCATCATTTTGCTCTTCAACATCTCTTCAAACACCACAACTGCTTTCGATACATCATTGTGGCTACAATATCCATTCAACATGATTATACACGTCTCTACATTAAGTTTCCCACACAACCGATATCTCTCAAAGAAAACCTCCGCATCGGCCACCCTCCTTTGTTTCCAATAACAATCCAATATACAATTAAACACTAACAAATCATTACACCCAATCTCTTCAAAAATCCTCAAAGCATCATCGACTTTTCCCTTCTCACAAAGCCCCATAATTACATATCTACCTATCTCATCCACACGAACCAACCCCTTTTTCTTTTGAACATTAAAGAATTTCATAGCATCTTCATCCCTACCCCCTCGAAAAAGGGCTTTTATAAATGAACCATAAACACAAATCTCAGGCAACATTCTACCACTTGTCATCTTCTTTAACAAAATTTCGGCCTCTTCAAGTTTCCCATAATTACACAAAGCACGGAAATAAGATTCATAGCACATCATTTTGGGAACAACACCCTCACAATTCAATTGAAAGATTGCTCTTCTACCCTCCTTCAACACCACTCCTCTCTCTCTAGATACTTTTGGTTTTATCAACTTTTGGAACAGCTTATTGGCTTCACGATGTTTGCCCCACTTGCAAAGACCATGAAGAAAGCTTCCATATATACAAATGTCAATGGTGAATCCATTTTGTACAAGTTTTCTCAATACCAAATCGGCTTCATCAAAATTCCCATTTCTACAAAAACACTGGAACATCAAAAAGTATGTCCAGTTATCAACAGCAATACCCTTATCATACATTTGCTTCACAAGATTTTTAGCCAAAAATCCCTCATTCACATTACATAAAGCCGCAGATAAAGCAATATAGGTTTGTATCTCTAAGATACTCCCACCACCCATTGAAATTCTCGCATAAATATGCTTAATTTCATCAACGCCACCAAATTTACACACTAAAATCACGTAATTTGAGAAATTAAAGCTTTTTACTGGCCCACAAATTTCTTCCCATACATTCTCGACATCGTTAATTGTACCATCTTTAACTAAAAAATCAGATACTAAACTATAGAGAAACGAATCACTTACTTTTCCTCTTGATTTTAAATGTGAAATTAGTCTTTTGCTCCTCCCAAGCTTCTTTATCTGAGACAAGTAATCAATTAAGACGATAGATGCTGCAGAATCCAACAAATGGGGTTTGGCTAATAATGAATCTAGAGTGGTAAGAGAAGAATAACTTTGTGGATTTTTAAAGAGAAGTTTGATTTGATTGAGTACAGATTGCAGGTACATAAAAGGAGGCGAGAAAGATAGAGATTGGTATGAAGAAAACGGCGGCGGCAGGGAGCTGATTTCCGTAGCGATAGAGGCGGAGAGGAGCGAGGAGAGCGGTCGCCGGAGGTGTAACGCTACTGGTGGGTATAGCTTCATCAAGAGGGAAGTATCTGGATGTGTATTAAGCTTGTTAAATTTGTTTAGAGTAAATTATAGGGCCTAATGAAAGAAAAACAAATTTTGTTTAATTTAAGGGATGTGTTTGTTGGTCATATTACAAATATATGATGTTCAAATTATCTTTGTCCTTGTACCCCAAAAAATTTCCGCTAGTTGTTTTCGATAACCCATAGCCCATGAACCGGTTTTACCCTCTATAGAAATCGATTTCCTAGTGATCAAAGCCACCAGAAACCAACACAAAAACACCCCACTATCCCATTTGTTGTCAATCTGGTGTTGTACGTCTAGGGCCTTTTCGAGTGGGATTGAAACAGTTGGTTCAGTACCCCAGTAGTTGACTCCCACTAGCGGTTTGTGGATGCGGGCTCTCATACCTATAAACCAATCCTTATTTTTCGAACAGTAGCCGTCCTTCCAATGACTATCATATATAGTCATTTTGAATGTCTTCAAATCCAAAGCACCCAAAAACCAATGATCATGTGGTATATTGTAACGTCCCAAAATTCATGACCAAAAATTTCATTTTTAATTATGTAATCATAAAAACCAGTAGTCTGAAAACATCAATAGTGTCATCCCATTTCATAATCAAACCAGTATATCAATTATCCAAACATGTCATAAAAAGATAATATCATAGTACAACTTCCAAAGATCTCGTCATGTGGAAAATCATAGTGTGATGCGATGCGATCATGTCGGCTCCTTTCCTTTGAAGAAGAAGTACCTGAAACCAAAACTATAAACCATAAGCACAAAGCTTAGTGAGTTCCCCCATCATACCACATACCATACAATAAACATACTGCCTAGCATATCCGGGTGCTGGCATACCCCTTCGGTCTCTTTCAACCGGTAACCGCCTAGCATATCAGGGTGTTGGCCTACCCCTTCGGTCTCTTTCAACCGGTAACCACCTAGCATATCAGGGTGCTGGCCTACCCCTTCGGTCTCTTTCAACCGGTTACGGGGACTATTTCACCCCTGCCAGTACCACATAATAGCATACATAATCATACTGCCAGGCATATTTGGGTGCCCGGTCTACCCCTTTGGTCTTATTGACCGAATACGGGGTCTATTTCACCCCTACCACTATCACATAATATCATAACATACTAGCACATAAATCATAACAGATAGTGGCATACCAGATAATTATCATAAAGACAATCATCTAACTACAAACTCCTACTAGTGGGCCGGCCTTGGTGCCTTAGACCCACTGCCACCGGGAAGGTAACTCACCTCCCACTGCCGAAGTCCACTGCAAGAAGTCCTTAGCTGCTGCCCTGGCAACTCCTCGAACTATCAATACCAAAATATCACCCAATTAGCAATTGGGTTCCAAACCATGATCCATAATCCATACTTGGGGTAAAATGACTATTTTACCCCTGGCCCAACAAGCTTCATAACTAAGGCCAAAGTCCAAAACCAATCAAGCCCAAAACTTCACAGTCCATGAAAGCCCACTAATGGCCACCATTGGCCTATTTTTCCAAATTGGTCCCAACCCCTCTAATGGGCCTTACTCTAAACCCAAAATAAGATATAGTCCAATAAAGCCCAAAATGATGATCCATTAAGGCCCATAGTAGCAAACTCCAAGAAAATGGCCCAAAATAGAAAGCCCAAACCCCAAAACCAAGTCCAAGGCGAAAAGGTCTGAAGTCCCACTGATGCCCCGTACGCACGGCGTTCCCTGGTGGAGCGTTGGGCGTTCGCCACCGAATCAGATCGCGGACCCAAATCGCAACGTAGGGCGCTCCTCGACCCTACGCGGCGTGTTCGCATGCTGATTCCAAAAAGGCTTATTAAGCACTTAATGCTTAAAGCCACTCGACCAAAACATGGATCTGAGTCCTAAAGAGCATGTAGGACCATAAAAGTCACTGACTTTGTGACTTTGCATGCCCCAAAAGGTTCCAACTTCACAATATAATATTCCACTCTCATAAGTGGGCTTAATCTTATGCATGGGGATTGCAAAATTCTAAAGATGCAAACTTTATGAATCTACACCCTCAAAAACGCCAAGAGGAGAAACTCAAAGCCTCAACAATGATCACAACTACAAGATCTCAACTATGGGACCAAAAAGTAGGCCTGGCAATTGGGTTGAGTTCGGATTGGCGGGTTGGCGGGTCAGAAAACATAAACTCAACCCAACCCATATAAAATATGGGTTGACGGGTTGGTGGGTTGGAAACCTCAACCCAACCCAACCCATATAACCCGTTTACGTATATGAGTTCGCGGGTTCACAAGTTAATGGGTCAAACCCAACCCGTATAACCCGTTTAATAAATAAACAACACATTTTAAAAAATGAGATTTTTTCAACATAAATTCATAAAATGATTAAAGTAATTAACATAAAAAAAAGTTTTCAACATAAATTCATAAAGTCAATAACATCCAAATAAATATGAAAAATGAAAACATTCATAGAAAGTGGATGTGTTCTTCGTTCGTCACTCGTGAAAATAACGACATGTATTTTTTCTTTTTCTGATTAACGAACCGCAAATGCAGATTAGTTACATACGAATACGGAAGGAATACAATGATATGGAATATTACGAATACGGATGGAAATCAAAGTTCATTAATAATTAAATATATCATTTTTTAAATGTAATATATATATATATATATATATATATATATACTAGTAGGATACCCGCACAATGCGGCGGCTCGAGAAAGTTTCTTTCGGTGGTTATTGTTTTTTCAGCAGGTTGTTTTGGGATAAAAATACGGTATTCAATTATTAGTTTCTTTTCAACAAGCGACGTATAAAGTATTTTAACGGACGGTAAATAATTTCTATTCTAGGATTAATTTTCTTTGTATGTGTCACTTAGTTAACTATTAGCATCATATTGTGAATGCATGTGAGGTATTTTGCTTATAATATTTTAGTAAATGTTAGTTTATTTAAGAAAAAATATTACTTCAATGATTATATAATAATTACTTGTTTTATCTATTTTCATTAGGATTGTATTCTAAAGTTTAAGTTGAAAGAAAATAAAAAAAAATATTAAAGAAAATTTAAGGGTAATAAATTAAGAATAAGAGATAGCAATGTTTTTAACTAAAACTTTCCATCATTCTTTACATGTCCATTGTAAAAGAGTTTTTTTTTTAATTATTTGTTTAATTTATGTCTTGCATTCCCAATAAAAATTCAAATTTTACCAAGGTAATACAATTTTCTTTCAATAAGTCTGGTTGAATTGTTTTTTTTTTTAATGAAATGTTTAAATAAGAATAATTCTAATGAATGTATATTCTCATAAATATAATAACTACATTATTTTCACTTAAAAAACTTAATAAATATATTGTTGTTTTTTATTGATATTTAAAATAGTCGTTAGGTTTAGTATTTAAAATTCACTTTTCAGTTTAGTTTTAACATTTATATTTTGGATTTGATATTATCATATTTTGTTATTAAAAAGCAAAAAGATATTTTGATAATCTTATAAATTTTGATCACTGTTATTTTTATTGCGGATCTAAGTTAGATACCTAATTATTACCTTTATAACTAAGCATTAATTAATGTTATAACTTTTTTTTTTAACTGGCAAATACAAATATATAAATCTACTCATAATCTAACACATAATACCACCTATGTCCACGACGGGACTTGAACATTCGACCTCAAAGAGGGAGGACACCACCTGGTACCGCTGGGCTAGAAGCCCTTTGGTAATTAATGTTATAACTAAGTATTAATATTCATTATGTATTCTAAAAATTGTCATAAACCAGTTAAAATATTAAAATATACAAATTAAATAATTGTATTCTTATTAAAATTATATTTTTTTAAACATAACATGTATACAACATAAATTATTCTTTTATTTTTTTCTAAAATACGATTAATATGAAAAATCATTAAAATAAATATCTTAATATGCTAAATATATATTTTAACTTTTAGATGACATTGTATTAGTCATCTATTAGATTTGTATAATGGTTTTTCAATTCAATTTTAACTTTTCGTTTGTGGTTATGCCTAATAGCCATAACTCATATGAAATATTAAACCGGACTTCAAATTATATGTTTTTTGATCTATAAAAATACATTGGTTAACTAAACATGATGTAAGATTTTGGTCTAAATCAGTGTTGCATTGCAGACTTGAGATTTGAAATGTATATGAAATCATTTCTCACATCTTTATCGAAAATTGTTCCTACTTTGGTAGAGTAGGATTAACAATTAAAAGGCACGCATATGTGACTATTTTAAAAGTTAAAAGCGAGACAATTTCACATTTTTAACTCCTACCTATATTATATAAGGTAACTTTGTTGATTTGTTCGTCTAAAACGACCATAACCAAACTTATTCAAATAAATGAAAAAAAAACATATTATACACATTCTATAAAGTTATTTTATAATTTGAGAAGCCTTTAACATAAAAATGTATCTTTAAGATATTATAATCCTATTTAAGTCTTTTATCAGTTTCGTAAATGTAAAATTACAAAAAAAAAAAAATACTAATAAAAAAATAAAACAATATAGATCAGAAATACTTTTTAAAAATATATAAACATACAAAATAAAATTGAATTTTTTTTCTTAAGATCTAGAAAAGTACAAAATAAAGATATATCCAAACAACATAAACCGGAAATATTTTTCTTAAAATGTATACAAATATTACATAAATTGGAATCTTTTTACTTAACATATATAATAATACAACATTAATCTACAATGCATAATCATTTTTAATCTACACCCCATCTAAGAAAAATCATTAACAAAGATATAAATATCATTCACATAAATACCAACAAAGGTGCAAATGATTAAATAATACAAAAGTAAGAACTTCATTTGTCATTTGTCATTCAAATGCAAGGAGATAACTATCTTGGCACGAAGGTCCAAGAGCACATTTAAACAATCAAAACAAATCTTTTAACAAACACAAATGTATATATACAGATCTGAAAATCTTACAAACACACAACTACACCTATATCAGAAAACCGTTTTGTAGTTTTGCATGTGTATAAACGACAAAAATGAGAGAGAGAGAGAGAGAGAGAGGCACTTCTGGTAGATCTTCAGACCGGTGGTGAGATATAGATCTGGTTGTGGTTTCGATGGTCTAGGGTTTGCATGAGTTGGCGGTGGACAAAAGTTTGGACGGCTCAGGTGGATGGATTGTGATGCCGTCGGCGGTAGTGGTGTTCTGGTAGGGTGGTGGTGTTTTGGGGTTATATAGATCTACGATTTTAGTTATGGTGGTGGTGGTTGTGCGGTGATGTCGGAGGTTGAACGGTGGTTATATATATCAACAACACTAATGAGAGCAAGCAGAGAAAGCATTACTAAGTGGTGGTTATGGATGCTTAAGATGGTTGTGTGTCACAATGGAGGGAATAAAGGCTGAGGTTGCAAAAGTGGTCGGCATTTCCGGCTCTCAGGAAGGTGGTGGGGTGGATAGATCCGGTAGGTGGAAGGGCATATTTTAGAGAGTGTGTGACCATAGTGATTTTAAGAGAGAGATGGTTTTAAGATTAGGGTTAAAGATTGTGTCTTCTTTTACAGTGGTAGCAATTGTCTCTTATTGGTTTAATTGTTTTCACTTGGATCACAGATATTTCATCTTAACCATTCAATAAAAATCTAATGGCTAATATTCATGCTCCTTGTTTTTAAGATAAAAGTCTTAAAAATAGTGGGGTCCATAATTATGTATGTATTATAAAGTAGTAAGATATATATATATATATATATATATATATATATATATATATATATATATATATATATATATATACGGGTTGGCGGGTTGACCCGCGAACCCAAACAGATAACCCAACCCAACCCATGAAATAAACGGGTTGGTGGGTTGACGGGTTGGCGGGTCAAAAATCTCAACCCAAACCCGTCTATTTTCGGGTTGGGTCAGTGTCGGGTTACGGGTTGGGTCGAGAGTTGCCACCCCTACCAAAAAGGGACAATATCCATGAGAACCTAGATCTATGATGTAGAAGCATGAAGATGAGAACTTTATACCTTCAATAGGCTGGAAATTATGTAAAACCTCTAGATCTACAAGCTCTCTTCAATCCCTTGCTTCTTCTCTAAACAACTTCTTCTTCAAAATCACCCAAATAACACCAAAATGCCCAAGGTAAGCTCAAAATGCATGCAAGAGGCTTAGGGTTTCGTTCTTAGGGTTAGATAGGATGGAGGCTGAAGGAAATGAGGGTTGGAGGTGAGTTAAGGTGTTTAAATAGGGTTCAAGACCCGGAAATTAGGGTTTAGTCTGCCCAGACGAACGCAGCGCCTTCCCTTGGGGAACGCAGGACGTTCCCATATGCACCCGCGTCCATAACACCCAAGTACGCTATGCATACATATCTCATACGCCCCACGTACCCGGTTCGGCCCAAACCCTTCTAACTTCAAATGGCCATAACTTCTTTGTTATAACTCCGATTTTGACGTTCTTTATATCCACGGAAAGGTGACGAGAATCCCCACACTTTTATCCACTTTATTTAGCCTAAAAACCAACCGAAATAAAATCCAAAATTCATAAAAGGCCGAGATATCAATTTACAATCATACCCTTGGTTTCCGAAGACACAATCGAATACATGGATCATTTAAACCATGGCAACTAGATCCGAAATGGGCTAAATCATTCCTTTACCGAAGCCCTAAACTCCATGACAACTGATGTAACAACGTAAATTTTCAACCCAAATTTTTCATTTTAAAACACAATAACCCACATGTCACATTTTCTCAAAAATCACAAGTATCAATTTATCAACACATTTCAAAATTGTTTATCACTACTCCAGGATCCTCCAAAGACATATCTCCAACTCAGATGTGTGTACAATCAAGTCGGCGCCTTCCCGCGAATCCTGATAAGAACCTGAAACACATAACACATAACACGGTAAGCACGAAGCTTAGTGAGTTCCCCAAAATACCACATACAACATATTAGCCACTCGAGGATATAACTCTGAAAGACCCTCCGGTCAATGTGTCTCAGTGGGACCCTCCAGTCCCACAACTCTGATGGACCCTCCGGTCCTAACTCTGGGACCCTCCGGTCCTAACTCTGTAAGGCTCAACATAATATACAGCATAAATCACAAAGACATAATGCAGGATATCACAATACTCAATATAAGCATATAAGATACTCTATCACACAACTCTGGTTACCACGCTAGGTAAAGTATAGTGAGAAGACTCACCTCGCAAGTAGGTGAGCAGATAACCTCGCACTCGGATCTCGAACTAGCCTCCGCCTAACACAAAGGATGAATATCTCTAAGTAATACTCTTTTCACAACTCAAATAATAACCGAAGGCTATTATTTCTCTCTCTAACTCTTTGAAGTGGATAAAAGACCATTTTACCCCTCCATGGTCTCTATTACTCATGTTGACCAAAGCCCCAAAGTCAACAGAAGTCAAACTCGAGTCAACAGTCCATATCTGACCCGACTCGTCGAGTGCACTCTTGCGACTCGTCGAGTCCCCTCGTATCCTCAGAAGTCTCAAAAAGTCCAGCTCAACTCGTCGAGTTGACCCCCAACTCGCCGAGTTATCACTCAATCACCCCATCGGGACAAACCCTCACCGACTCGTCGAGTCAGGCCATGGACTCGGCGAGTCCCTTCGATCAGATTCCTCATTCAAACGATTTAAGGCAGATCCATCACCCCAAACACTAGATCTACCATCCTAAGGGTCGATTGTCACGTAAAGCTGCAAGCTTTACATTTAAACATGGCATATAAGGCTCATATTGCCAATATAACTCTAACAAGGATGATTAACCACAATAACTCTTATATAGCTAAATAAAGCTATAATCTTTGGACTCTTTGGACCTCACAAAGTCCAGATCTGAAATCTAGACCTCAAAAGGGACCTTATGCATTCAAAGTCCCAACAATGGTGGAAGAAACCATAATCTTCCATAGCAACAAGATCTAAGCAAAATAACAAGAAAGGTGCAAGCTTTTACCTCTTACTCAAGCCCTTGCACGAAGTTACACCAGATCCACTGATTCTCTAGCTTCCTTGTTGGATGATCTCCTCTTCTCCTCAGGAGATGCACTAGTCTTCTCCAAGTTTAAGCTTCCAAGACTCTCATGGCTCTCTATGCACGTTTAGGGTTTTCTCTCAAGGAAGGGTAGCCGCAAATGAGGCTATAAGTGCCTTTAAATAGATCCCAAACCCCGAAAATTAGGGTTTCTCTGCCCAGCACCTACTCGGCGAGTCAGCTCTCTGACTCGTCGAGTCCACTTATTAATGACACGCGGACAACTCGACTCTACTCGACGAGTTGGATTCACAACTCGCCGAGTCACTCCATGAATCTCAAGGTTAAACCCATATTAATGTACCTGAAAGTCTGGATGTTACAATTCTCCCCCACTTGAATTAAGTTTCGCCCTCGAAATAGCTTCTCACAACACATAGATTGAACCCAATAACCGAAAAGCACCACTGAAAGGATCTCATACCGCACAACTATCTCCCTCCATGGACACCTGAATCCAAACAGAAACTCCCACTCGGAAAAAGGACAGACCCTTCTGCCGCTACGATAACCCTTTTGACTCCCCAGAATCTGGAAACTCTAGTGGCCTGTCTCACTGCCAGACCGCCTTCTCAAGATATCACCATGTTATTCGCTCCTCGAATAACAAAACCCGATAACTCACTGCCCCTCTGATTCTCCAGTTGGGACCGATAAAAACAAGTCCATGCCCAAAACTGGCTACCGATCACTCATCCCAGACATGATAAAAAAATCCAGATCATATACCAAGGAATGAAAGAATCTCATCACACCAGGGACCCATCCACTGTACTACAATCAAAACCCATCTGAACAATGAAATCTCAACATCCTGTCCTCAGACACAAGACAGTGATCCTGTTTGTTCAGAAGTATTCTTTGACATTTAACAATCATAAACCCCAACTCCCTTCTCAAATATACCTTTCCACACTGAGCACCAGGTCATCTCCCGACCTAGAAGTTGAACCTCCAAAGGTTACCCATTGCATACCCTAACATGTCTCACCGACTTCCTTCTCACACTAACTATCTCGGCCCAATGTGACACACAAGTCATGAAGTTCGCTTTACCCCGAGCGAATACTACAACCCCAACTGAAGATCATCTCACCCCGACCTCTGTCGTCTACTACTCATTGGTTTTATGCGTCTCGGGATACCTCCCGTACCAACGAACTGACCCACTCAGGCCTAAGTCATCAGATGACAAACAACGCCCCTCAAAATGGAACCCCTTCTCTGGATCCGGAATCTCATTTCGCCTACTCAATACATCACTAGAGCCAAACTCCAACTCGACAGTCTGGTCCGACTCAGACTTGGAGCCACTCATCCCAATGAAGCACTCAACTCACGAACCATGACCCGCAACTCACGCGTACATCACTTCTCCAATTCCTTCTGATTGTGATAACCACACCTTAACTCAAAATATAACGATTCCTGATCATTAAGGAGACCCCAGTCTCGCCCCTGGTCCGACCTCCAGGTTCCCCTAAAATTCAAAGAATAAGGCTACCCAAGCCTAAAAACTCTTCTACGTCATGCTCTGACTAGCGAATAATACGGCTCCCCGTAGTATCATAAGATTCCCTCTCACTATCCCGTGAAGGCTACGGCTTCCCGCAGGCCTATGACACTTTCTCACTGACTCGTGAATACTACGACTCCCCGCAGTATCACAACACTCTCTCGATGACTGGTGAGTACTACGGCTCTCCGCAGTATCGCAACACTCTCTTATCACCCCACAATCTCATCCTCGTGTCATCACCTCACTACATCCACTACTCACGCTTCGCGGCCCAACATAGATAGGTACACACACCCATCCAGGCTAAGTATCACTACTCCTAACGACCACCGCCATGACAAAACCCATTTTTCTCGCTGCAATTCACATTCTCAGATAATCCCGTTTGATTCAATTAGTTGAAGGGGCCCCACCGGAACCATAGACACTTGATACACCACTCGTCATTTCATAACTCAAGTCTCGAAATAATCCGAAATTTAGGACATCATACCCGGATACCTCGACATACCATCACAGAATCTCATGATGTCTTGCCTCAACCATTGATCTCCTACTCACGACATCATGCTCAGATACCGCAATGCACTCTCTTAGAATCTCACGACTGATCTTCCTCTCGCACAACTCATAACTTCGAAATTTTCAACCCTCAATTTGAAACATGGAGAAATCGTTGATGACTCAGAACACGTCGAGATTATCCTTACGAGCCAACCACC
Source organism: Lactuca virosa (assembly GCF_052849685.1). NCBI lineage: Eukaryota > Viridiplantae > Streptophyta > Magnoliopsida > Asterales > Asteraceae > Lactuca > Lactuca virosa. Next base: position 261,247,164 of record NC_136434.1, read on the forward strand.
TCGAATTCGACCATTACAACCTCGAAGAGTTTCTCATCACCCTAAGGTGCCTGCCCAATCTACTAGGCCGGCATTAATGCCTTCAACCCATAAGTATAATGGGGATAACTCACCTCACAACCTGAACAGATAGCAGAAAAGAACGTTGCTCCAAGAGCTGCCTTTACCGGTCACATATACAAATAACAGTGACCTAAACTCAATCTACCACTCAAATTACCCAAAATGCCCCTAAGTCAAACTTGGTCAAACTCTTGGTCAAATGTCAAAGTCAGCAAGACAAAAAGTCAAAGATGGTTAAACTGACTGAATACGCCCAGCATACTCGGTCTCTACGTTGAGTGTAATCGAGACTTAGCCAAAAACACGTGACTCTAAGCCAATACGCGCAGCGTACCCTTTGGTACGCCCAATGTACTTCGTCATGATTGCACTCTCCTCATTAAATGCTTAATTCTCAAGGACTTTCCATCCAAACTCAAATCTAGCATCAAAACATTGTCTTAAGTCATAAAGTTTTCACCTTTATGACTTTCCATGGCTAGAAAAAGTCCAAAAGCTAAAACCCTCACTTAATATTCCACTAAAACATAATAACTCTTGCATGGAAGAGATAGAAGGACCAAGATCACATTTTTATGGTTCCTAATAGCTCCATAATGGATAAATTTTCCAACTTTATCCATTAGGATGGTCCAAACAACCAATATCTAGTCTTTAAGTCTCAAAGGGAACAAAAATACATTTTTCTCAACTTAATCCATTAAGTCCAAGTCTCCAACCTTCAGATCTAAATCAATATGATGTTTAGATGGATAAACTTTCCAACTTTATCCATAATAAGGTCACAAACTTTCAAGATCTAAACTCTAGGCACTAAAGTGACCAAAAAGTGACAAATATGAAAATTAACAAGATCTATGAAACTAATGAGCAAGTTTGAAGCTTTTTACTCACAAATGTCCAGAAATGATGTAATCTTGCTAGATCTATGCTTGATTCATTCTTCTACCCACTTTTCCACTACCTTGTTCTTCAATATCGCACCTTCTAATGGAGCGTTAAGCTCATAAATGATTCCAAGGCTCAAAATAAGTGAAAGGAGGCTAGGGTTTTGAGTTAGAGGCTCAAGAGAGTAGAGGCTCGTGATAGGAAGGATCCCCAAGGGGTTAGAGACCTTAAATAAGGATCAAAACTATGAAATTAGGGTTTTAACGCTGCGGCGGTACGCCCAGCGTAACACCCTAAAAATGCGTCCCTTCAGCTTAGTACGCCCAATGTACTACCCAGTGTACGCCCAACGTACTGCCAGACTTCCTTTTCCATCTTAACTTCAAACAACCATAACTTCTTCATTTCAAATCCGTTTTCGGCGTTCTTTATATGCACGAAAAGGTATTGAAGAGCCCTGCAATCCTTTCTAATTACTTTTTATTCAACACATACCGAACTAAAACTCTTAATTCAAGAAAGAAGTCTGAAACATCATTTTTCACATTTTATCCATTTGACTCCAAAACAGAAACTAAGAGTTGGGATCACATAACCAATATTATCCACATCCAATGGGGTCTAAACCCTATTCCTTGAAGTGCCAAGGCCTTCACTTGATCCATTTACTGTCCAAAACCCTGAAATAAGAACTTCTCGAAACAGGATGTTACAATTCTCCCCCATTTAAACTGGATTTCTTCCTCGAAATCATTCCTTACTACTTCCTTTTCCACCCTAGTCGATCTTGCCCAAAATTCTTGAATTCTATTTTAGACTAAAGATTCATCCCATACCGAGGACCGCCTCCCAACCCTACCATCCAAACCCCATCTTAGTAGGAATCACTTATCCCTCCGAAAGAATGAACCTTAACACTCTTCCATCAACTAATGAAAGAAACCAAACTGCTCTGCCTAAGAACTGAAACAACTACCTTACTCTTCCTAACTGGAAGACCCCAAATCACAGCGACAACACTCAAAGCAGGAAATTTCTCGAAAATTGGAACCCATCAATTTAAACCCTAGAAATTATTCCCTAAGATTGCTAATAATTCATTCATCGTATCCGCCCCTAGTCCCTGACTAGGAACACCACCCAACCATGATGAAGGAATACTCAAAATATACCGATCATGAATTTCTCTCAATCCCAATCGGGAGATTGTGCCCAACAACCTTAAATACGCACTTGATTTCCTGATAAGTCAGCACCAACCTCCTGATCCCACGAGCATAAGGATGGTCAATCCAAGAATTCTCACCGTGTATCCAAATCCCTTATCAGCTCAGGTGTACCTCCACCTGTCAAATCACTCAAGACATTCATAATGAACTTCATGACTTGAGATTCCATAACCGATACCCAACATTGGTAACCAAACTCCAAATAAACAGCCCGGAAGCAAACGTGGTCCATAATGCAAATACTCTGCAAGAGACTTCTAATGCACAAGTATTACTCCCGACAACCTTTAACTGCCCAGATGATCCAAACTAGCTCGTCACTGAGTCTTCAAACTCCCACAATGCACTAACACCCAAATATGCCAAGAAAACTAACGATCCAAGACCTAAGAGTCTCAACCAAAAGTCTATCGGGTCCCACCCATATGAATCATACAACCACTAGTTCATGGTGCATCATGACACCTGTTAACCACTAAACGATAAGCTCACGGTACTAAGTCGATCTTGCCGTCATCCCAAAAATGGCCTGAAGACTCACGACCAACACCACAAGAGCCTAAAGATACCCAACCATCAATCCATTGACTGGCAGGAACCGATCAACATCCCTCACATTCATTTTATCACATATCATTTTGTGGTTAAATTTAAATTATTTTTTTTCCACATGGCATTTTATGGTTTTTTCCAATTTTATTAAATTCCACATAATATTGATGTGCGATAACTATAATAATGGATATCAATTTTATTAATAATATATTTCCTTCTAATTTCAAAAATTGCTAAATTAGTTTAATGACTTAAATTACTAGAATTCAATAATTAGTACCTAAGACATGGTAAAATTCAATTTTGACTTTGATTTTATGCTATGTACAAACAAGTTCTTGAATAATTAGTTTAATGACATAATTATCTTATAGATTGTATTGAGTTATAACCTGTTTACTTTTTTAACATTCCAAGAGTTGTAAATTATCTTAAATGATTTAATATTAACTTATTTTTAATTTTATTTTATTTTTAGACAACCCTCATTGTTCCAAAAAGAAAAAAACTATTAGTTTTACATATACATGAAATGGAAAAATGTTAAATGTTCGTTTTGAAAACTTTAATGTCCCATTTATTGTATTTAAAAAAAGGGATAATGAGTAAACTAACTATTATAAATGAGCATTTTAAAGAAAATAACAGTTTTTGAAAAATGACCGCTTACTCCCGAATGTCTCACTTGAGATTTGATCTTCAAATTTAGGAGTTCTTTTATTTTCCAAAGAAATCTGTATGGTTATGTCACACGAGAGGCCCTCAAACATGCTTAATCGTTTACTTGTATTGGATAATGATGCTAAAGTTCCATACATAATTTAGTTGTTGCTTAAAAGTTAAAAATTATGTTCTACTAGAACAAATCCTTAATTTAGTTGTCTTTAGAATTGTAGAATCGTAGTTTTTGATGAGTATGAAAATAAATAGAGCTAATCTCTATTTTCTAAAATCTTCATTCCTTTTTACGAGGTTTGGATTTGGAGCGTTCCTCTTTCCTTTTATTAGAGACAGCAGTGGTTCTTTTATCTTGTATTTTCGTTCTAAGTGAGAAACCTTAGTTCCTTTTTGGGGTTCATTTTCATTATTTCTTCCACCAGTTTTTTTCCAGCACTTACTTTCATATCATTGAATGAATCTCTAACTTCCGCATATTAATCCCAGACAACCTACATACTGGTTACCCATTTCCATCACTAATTTTTTGAATAATCATGATACTAAAATTAGGCACTCTTTTTTTTTTGGCACCGAATGGAATCCATTGCTGATATATACAAGTAACACAGCTCGAAAATAATTTTGATAACCGAGTGAAGTCAAACAAATCCTTGAATATGTTTATATATCTATATATCTATACACAATCTGAATGAATCCCAAGGAAATTTATGTTTTATTGTTGTTTACAATAATATGATGAATTTGAGCTAATGTCCAAAGCTGGAATGACATTGTTTGTTTACATCTTGTGACCAGCATCGGCTGAGTTGAATGTTTTGTACTCGGCTGCAAGAAGATCAGTTGGATGATTGCCATGAAACCCTCCAAACTGATAATATGATGATAGCAACCGTGGAAGAATCTCATCAATCTTTCCAGAATGCTCATCATGTCGATCCATCTCAATAAGATCCTACACATGTAATGTAAAAACCACACATTCAGGAGAATGAGAGGGAGAGGGAAAAAAGACCGATTTGCCCCACTACCTGTACGGCTTTGTTGTTGAAAAGTGGCAAAAACTTATGGCGACAATACAAGTTGAAAAGGGCAGTGAAGATGATGAGTACAAAGGCAAGGGTTGATGCAGTGCCAAAGTTTTTCATTCCAAAGATAATTGAAGCTACTGCTTGCATCACTATTAAAGAAAAGATTGCAGCATTATGTGCAATTGGCCAATAACTTCCATTCGTATTGTATCTTGTGATATAGACGTTCAGGAGCTGCAACACATCAAATTCATCATTTCATGTAGAAATTAAAGATCAATGAGTTTCAAACCTATCTATTCTAGTACTAGTAGTTAGGTTTAATCTAAAGAGCCAAATGCATTTATTTTTTTTAATTGTATCATCTTACTTCCATTTCTTTCGATTACAACCTTGTACTTTCAGCTTCTTCTTATAAGGGCATTGTACATTGAAAAATATATCCAATTTTAGATATGAAAGCATTTGATTAGGACATTATAATTTGAAAAAAATTACCCATATAGAAATGAAAATTTATTTAAATTTGGATGGCATCACTAAAATTAAAGTACGATGTTGTAATAGGAAAACATTTACCCATAGTAGGATGCTATGATAAACAATTCAATGAAAATACGCTGCTATTTCTTGCATTTAGATATTTAATCCTAATCTAAGTCCACAAAGAATATAAAGAAAATTGTAAGGTAAACTATGTTTTCCTATTTCATACGTGTGTACATCTTGCTTAAAGATCCATGAAGACTACTAAGCAAACATTGAAGCAAACCATGTTTGCCCATTTCATATTTAAAAAACATTTACCATATTTACTAGGGTTAAATGCAAGAAATAGCAACATACTTTTACTGATTTGTTTATTATAGCATCCTATTTCCTTTTCTTCCGATTACAACATTGGCCTTTGAAAAATCTACCCAGTCATAGCAACATCATCCATTACAAAGCAATATTCACTGCTATAGATGGGTAGCTTTTTCAAAATATGTCCTAATAAGAAAAATATTATAAGTCTAATTCTATAAATGGTTAGATTTTCAAAGTACAACACTTGAATGAGAAAAAACTGAAACTACAGTGATATAATAGAAAAAAAACTATGAAATAGGATGCTATAATAAACAAATCAATGAAAGTATGTTTCTGTTTCTTGCATTTAGCCCTATTTTCTAACCCTTCTTAACAACAATTAGTTTCAAATCTATATTTTATGGTAGTTGGGCTTAATCTAGACCACAAAATGTCGTTTTTCTCATTAAATGAAAGTATGTTGCTATTTTTTGACAAAAGAGAATAAAATGTCATAGTTTTCTCTATCCTTCTTGAGTTGATTCATAAGTATGCTACATAGAACTGGAGTTTATATCAAATCTTAAGAGTTGATTAGCGTTTGAACAAATTACTCTCCACCCTTAGACCCCATTTTTCACAAATTATAGGACATAAAAGAACAACTTGTATTACGTTTAATGTGCACGAGATGTTGTAATTGGGACAAATATTGTAATTTTTATCCAACCTAAAAAGATGGGACAGGGACTTGCTCTCGATCTTTCATGTGTGCAAAATATGTGAATGCCCTTCTCATTCTCATCTAAATGGAAATGATGAGGTCATTCACATTTTTTTTATAAACGAGAGATTCCTTGCCCCAAACTATTTGGGTCAAACAAAAATTGTAATTTGTTATCTCACCTAAAAAGGTGAGACAAGGACTTGAGACTTGCTCTCAATCTTTGGTCTATGCAAAAGACAAAAATACCCTCCTCATCCACATCTATATGCAAAAGATGAGGAGGGCATAAACATCTTTTTCGATCACCAATGCTCACCACACACTGTAAGTGGCCATATGTTCTATACCCACAAAGTCAACTAATATAAGCACCAAAGTCCATAGTTTAGATTATTCTAAGGTGGAAATGAAGTGAGAACCTGATTTCTGTAGACAAAATACGCGAAGAAGTAGTAAACAAGCAGGAAAGGTAATATCAATGGTGCCAAAATGCAGAATGTGAATCCAAGGAGTCCAAATAGAAGGGCCCTTGGAACTTCAGTGTGGTAAGGGAAAGTGTAGAGGTCACCATAGCCCTCTTTCCTCAACAGAACAATCTGATAGATCCAGTTAATTATAAGGACAAATGGTTGCATCAATTCATATGCCAAACTCGCCCATCCCGTGGTCATAATGTATGTCATAAAGAAGGGCGCCTGCAAAAAAATATATGAAACAGAGAATTGGATAAGGGATTGTATTTTGTTAGCTAACTAGACAAAGCAAGTATCAACCTCGAGATTTAGGGTGGGCTGTTTCGCTAGGTGAAATGGAATGGAAAAGGTCAATGGAATAAATAATTCTATGGAATGAGTCATTACATCCCATGATCATGTATATTATTTATATTCTACTTTCATTTTCTTCCTATTAAAAAATTGTACTTTCAAGGATCTACCCAATTATAGCAATGCCATCCAAATACTTCATTGCTATAATTGGAAGGATTTTTCAAAGTACGACTTAATAAGCAAAAATTTGAAATGAAATATTGTATTAGAAATAAATGGAATTGTGATGCTATAATACACACATAATTTAGTACGTTGCTATTTCTTGAATTTACGTGCAAATCTATCAAACAATGTCCATGGGGGGTCGTAATAGTCCATACAAGGCCTTTCTTAACTTACATACTTATGTTTTGCCAAATTCTTTTCATATCTTGGTGGCAGGTCCATATAAATCTCTTACAACAATTTTTTTGTGTAAACATGCATTTTGTATATAAAATGCTCCAAATTGTAGACATAATTAGTTTCCAATGATAACGAGATTCTCAATATGTTAGATCATTTCAATCAGGGAAACGTCTCAAGGTATAATGTTCTAAAAGGAAGAAATTAAAGCAAAAACGAATCTTTATAAGTAATCAATGAAGACACATAGTGAATTGTTCCAACAATCATTTTTGAAGTCTACTCAAAGGGCCCATCAATCAATAGGGAAAAATGCAGGAAACAACAACATACTTAAATCTCGCAACCAAAAATGAGCAATGTACTTTGTTTCTTATCGATATTAGTAATGTACTTACATTTTTTTAACATTAACAACCATATCTTTACCAATAACAAAATTATATAACTTAAAATTTGTAAATTTCTTACAATTTTCATGTTACATATTGCTATTATCCATAATGTAATTAAGTACTTTGCTATATGTGTAAGGAATTTTAAGTACGTTGCTATTATGTGTAGAGAAATGTAGCTACGTTGCTATTACAGCTATCATATGTTTTAAATCACCTCTTGCTAAAAATGGCAAGCAGGTTACGATTATGGGTAAAGAGGTGCAAGTACATTGCTATTACCTGAAAAGCGTAAAATACATTGCCTATATTGGTAAAAAGAGTAAAGTAAACCGCTATTTCCTACAATTTTCCCTAATCAGTAAATATATGATGGAGAGAATAGATTAGAAAGAAATTTTACCTGCCCGGGGATCAAATTGCCAAGAAGGGTAGCCATGTCTTTTAGACCAGTAACAGTAAGTTTACCCATGCGATCCCACCAACTACCGGTGAAAAGGTTATAGAAGAAAATATTCCAAAAAAAGAAAATAATACATTTGCAGCAAGCACTCTGTTTCCTTGAACTACGAGAGACAGTTCCTTCGAGTGTAGCAAACATCAACATTATCGGTGGCACGATTAAAACAAAACAAGTCAGCACAAGACTTGGTAGATATCCCGAAACTATGTTTGCATATTTCCTGCAACATTCATAAATTATATTGGTTAAAATAAAAAAGTAAAGTGTGTTGCTATTTCCTACGATTAGAACTAAACATATTTACTAATTGCATACGTAAAGCTTTTTTTTATGAATGTTTTGTTCTATAATTATACTACACCATAAAAACAAATAGGTTGTGTTTATTATGTGGGACTCGTCTGGATAGGACTGAACAAGCTTTTTAGGGTCATCTTCAAGGCCTAAATGCAAGATATAACAATGTGTTTTTATTTATCTATGTATTATAACATCCTACTTCTATTACTTTCTATCATTGCATTGTACTTTTACTTTTTCTTGTTAAGGCATTGTTGTTTTGAAATTATATCGATTATAGCAACGAACATTCAATTTTTTTTTCTTATTAGGACATTATACTTTGAAAAATATAGCTTTGTATTTGGATGTCATTTAGGTAGATATTTAAAGTACAATGTTGTACTATGAAGAAATGAAAGTAAGATGTTATAATAAACAAATATGAAAGACGTTATTTCGTGCCTTTAACCCTATTTCCAATAAGGATAAGGACGGCATTAATGTCTTGCAAAGACAAGGGATCGAGAATGAGTCGGTTTCGCATCATGCTACATATGTTTTCATGACAAATTCAAAATTCAACTCTTTACTCATCTTTGGAACAAGAAAACCTAACTTGGGAATATCAATTATATCTTAACGCAAACTAGATATGGTTATTTTATTTATTTATTTATTTATATTTTCTTTGGAGGGGGGGGGGGATATTTTATTCTTGGCGACCATGGCTATAATATAATACATATTATTTGGTTAAATGCAAAAAATAGCAACATACTTTTATTAGAGAATCCTACTTTCATTGCTTTTAATTACAACATTATGCTTCAAAAATAACTACCCATTTATAGCAATGTCATTGAAATACAAAGAAATTTCAAATGCAATAATTGGGTAGTATTTCAGAGTATAACGTCATAATAAGAAAAACAAAATTGAAAGTGCATTTTATAATTAAGTAGATTTTTTGAAGTCTAATTTCTTAATAGAAAATACAAATGTTGTAACAGAGAGAAATAAAAGTATGATGCTATAATACACAAGTAAATGAAAGTTGCATTGCTATTTCTTCCATTTAGCTAGATAATAATTTGTATTATTGTACTAGTGTTTTGGGATCAATAGAAGAAATAGAAATATACATTCATTTACTTGTTCATTATAGCATCCTACTTTCATCTTTTCTAAAAATAACATTGTAATTACAACGTTTCCCTTATTAAAGCATTACATTTTGACAAATCTACCCAATTCAATTTTTTTTCTTATTAGGATATTGTGCATTGAAAAACATATCTAAATAGAGCAATGACAATTAATTTGATTTGGATGTCATTGCTATACTTGGGTAGATATTTTGATGCATAATGTCCTCATACATTGAAAATGGAAAGTATATAGTAATAATTGATAGATTTTTCAAAGTACAATGCCTTAGTAAGAGAAAAAAGTTGAGAGTAAAAATATTGTAATAAAAAGAAACAAATGCAGGATGCTACAATACACAATTAAAAGGAAGTGCATTGGCCCGATAATAATTGCATTCTCATAATTGTTTTTCCGGTAAAATCAAGAGATAGTAATTTCATTAGTCTCGGTATATTCTTTCCTTATTAGAGCATTGTATAGTGAAAAAAAATCCACCCAGAGTATTGTACTTCCAATTTTTTTTTTGTTATTATGACATTGTACTTTGAAAAAATAACAAAATTATAGCAATTAAATTAAATTGTATTTGGATGCAATTTCTATAATTGGGTAGATTTTTCAATGTACAATGCTCTAATACAGAGGAAATGAAAGTAGAATGCCATAATACAGAAAATAATGAAAGTATGTTAGCATTAATCCTTGTGTTTTCAACCAAGTTTCATGGAAGCTTACGCACGTTTGTGATATCCCTCTGAGGAATGGAAAAGTGTCCTCGAGTTGATCAAGATTAACAAGACCTTGAACTAATGTTGTAGGCAAAAGAAACCACACACTGAAGATAATGGTGCCTATAAATACCGATGTTTTACGGATCCAAAGCATTCTATATGGTAGACAAAGGTTTTCCCAGTAAACATCATGTGGTTCAGGAGCAAAGTCTATGACCCATAACATTGGATCATATGATTGGATGGTTTTTGAAGCCACCATAGCTGCATATCGTGTCCTGAAAAACACAAACGCCGCTGCACACTCCTGTATAATCATGGGAAATCATTAAATACAAGAAATACTAATTGTACCTTTTTTTATTTATTTATTCATTATAATATCCTATTTTTATTTTTTCCTATTACAATGAGAAATCAATAACATGATGACTTAATTTGCTACTTTCTACAAGAAGCACCATCAAATGCAAGATAAACATAAAGTCTAAATCTCATTAATTAATAGGAAAGACAGAAACTCCACACAAATAAGACACCTTCTTTGCAAAGCAAATTCTATAACAATACTTCCATTTCTTTCTCTAATAGCATTGTATTTTTAACATTTTCCTTAGTAAGGCATTTTCCTGATAAGCCCCAAACCATTCTAGTCTACAAAAGGAAGAACAAGAAGCCCAAGAAGGATGCACCCCGGTAATTCCTTTCAAATGAAGTCCAATTTTCTTTTTAAGCTTGTCTTTTATTATTTTGTTTAGCTGTTAAGGTAGTGCCCTCATCATTTTGTGTTGGTCAGTGTAGCAGTGGGAAACCACCTTTTTGGTCTGGTCTGGTGAGGTGGCACCCTTTCTAGTATTTATATCCATTTTGCTTGTTCTAGAAGGGAAAAGAAGAATATTAAAGAATCGAATTCTTAGAGATCCCAATCCTCTCGAATGATTGGAACTATCTATCTTTGAGTGTTTCCCTTATACATTCTACTGTTCTATTGTTTGGTAATTGTGAGAATCAAGGTGCTTACCAACTGGTATCAAAGCAATGGCCGGTGCTGGGAAAAATGCGGCTGCTCCAGCCAAGCGGATAGAGTCGATAGAAGAAAACCTGGGAAAAGTACTTAATGAACAACATCAGAAACTGGTAAACCAACAACAAGCTAGGGTTGTGGAAGATGTGAGGCTTCTTCAAAACGAAATGATGAAGAAGTTAGACCTGATGATGGAGAAGATCGATCGTGGGAAGGGATCAACCACTCCTAACTCAGGTATGGGTACTCATCAAACTAACACTTGAAACAAAAACCCTACACGAGATGGACGCAGTGGATCCGAATTTGGTTCTGGCCCGGTTTTAGAAGGACCTGAGTTGGTCTTCGGATCTTTTGACGGGACAAACCAAGGGAATGGACAATTTGAATATCGCCACCGCAAGATAGATATGCCAGCCTTCGACGGAAAAGACCCTGATGGGTGGATTTTGCAGGCAGAGAGGTACTTTGCTCTCTCATGGTTGAAGCGGCGAAAAGGTTGAAGCGGCGGTGCTGAGTCCGATCACGAACTGGGGTGATATGAAGGAGATATTTCTTAGAAAATTTTGTCCCACCTAAGACGGCGACATGTACGAGCAATGGGTAACGGTGGAGCAGATGGGAATGGTGGCAGAGTACGTACGCCGGTTCATTGAGCTCATTGCCCCGTAGAAGACGTTTCTGATCGATTTGCAATTGGGACCTTTCTTAGTGTGCTAAAGCCTGCTATCAGGAAAGAGTTACGGATGTGGACTCCAAGGGAGTTGGGCTACGCCATGGAGTTAGCCCAACAATTTGACGAGAAGAACCAGGAGGATAGACCCAGCGGAGTCGGATCATTAGGGTACCGGTCGGGTAAACAAAGTAATCCTCGTGTTGGAGAAAAACCGACGTATCCCACCAACACCACAGTTACCAACACTCGACGACCCTTTAGAGAACGACGACTGTCGGAAGCTCAGATCTCGGACAAACGAGCAAAGGGGTCATGTTATAAATATGATGAGAAGTGAAACACAGGTCTGGTCTTTCCTCTCCTAAAACGATGAAATTACAAGGAGTGGTTATGGCGCAAACAGTTGTAGCACTGATTGATCCCGGAGCCATACATAATTTCATCGCCACTACGCTGGTCGTAGTGGCGACCAGATTAGGACTTCTAGTCAAGGACACGGAACCCTACGGGGAACGGATGGGTACCGAAGACAGTGAAGCAGGAAGGGGGATATGTCAGGGCATTCTCCTGGTCGACATCATCAAGGAGTTCTTGCCTTTGAGACTAGGAAGTTCCGACATTATCTTGGGATTAAAATGGTTGGAAACCTTGGGAACTACTCAAACAAACTCGAAGACCCAGACAATGGAATTCGATATTGGGGGAAAGCGGGTGAAGCTCCAAGGAGACCCATCACTAGGAAAATCCCTACTATCTCTGAGGTCTATAGAGAGGGAACTTAAACACAAGAGTGAAGGGTACGTGGTGGAACTGTGCAACTCAGAAGTCCATGTAACATCCGGTAAGGAGGTTCCAACTTTTCTTAACCATCTTCTACATCGTTTCCATAAGATGAATGCCCCCTAGAAGAGACATTGAGCACACAATCATTCTCTAAGAAGGTACTCCTCCGATTAATGTCTGTCCTTATCGCTACTCCCATTATCAAAAATAAGAAATAGAACGTATGATTCGCGAGATGTTGTCGGCTGGAATAATTCAAGCTAGTACCAGTCCCTATTCCAGCCCGGTTATACTCGTGAAAAAGAAGAACGGCTCGTGGCGTTTTTGTGTGGATTACCGAGCCTTGAACCGATCCACAGTACCTGACCGGTTCCCAATTCTTGTGATTGACGAACTTCTGGATGAGCTACATGGGTCGATGGTCTTCAGCATAGTTGGACTTACGCTCGAGATACCACCAAATCAGAGTGAAGGCTGCCGATGTTCACAAAACAGCCTTCCGGACTCACGACGAGCACTACGAGTTCAAAGTAATGCCCTTTGGCCTTTCTAACGCCCCTGGTACGTCGTACCTTCGTAAGTTCATCCTCGTGTTTTTCGATGATATCCTCATATACAGCCCCTCGGTAGAGACTTACGTGTATCATCTAACTATGGCCTTAGAGAAGTTGGAACAACACCAACTCTACTTGAATCTTAAGGCAAACAAGATTGTCATACTTGGGGCATGAGATTTCATCAGAAGGAGTGAAAGCGGAGGACTCCAAGATACATGATTGGCCATCTCCGAAAAACATAAAGGAAGTGAGCGGTTTTTTGGGTCTAACAGGCTACTATCGGAAATTCATTAAGGGATATGCAGGAATCGCATTTCCATTGACAGAGCAACTGAAGAAGGATAAGTTTGGGTGGAATGAGGCAGCAGAAAAAGCTTTCCAATAACTGAAGGTCGCAATGACTACAGTCCCTGCTCTCGCCATGCCTGATTTCAAGAAGACCTTCGTGGTGGAAACAGATGCATCGAGTTTTGGTCTTGGAGTCGTCTTAATGCAAGACAAGAACCGCTGATTACAGTTTCACCTTGGGACCACAAGCACAGTTGAAGTCCATATATAAAAAGGAACTCATGGCCATCATTAAAGCTTTGCTAAAGTTGAGGTATTACTTGATGGGATGGAAATTCATTGTCCGAACGGATGAGATCAGCCTAAAGTACTTGTTGGAACAACGGGTGATTGGGCAAGATTACCAAATATGGGTCTCCAAGATCATGGGGTTCACGAAAGGATGCACCTGTGTGAACTGTAACACTCTCAGCATCGGGGTGTTGAGCTCTTGGGAAAAACTGAAGGAAGAAATCAAGAATGATGAGCTGCTACAGAAAATTAACTGAGAGTTGCTATTGGACCCAACCACTCACAAAGACTTTGCCATCTTTAGGGATAATTTACTCTATAAGGGTAGATTGGTCATTCCCGCCAAATCCACCCTTAAGATTAAGACTGATATCATCAGTGAATTTCACAACACACCCATGCAAGGAAATGCAGGGGAGAAAAAGACTTATCAAAGAGAAATTGCAGACTGGAATAAAGAGCGACATCATCAATCATGTCATGCCAAACATGTCAACATAACAAGACCCTCGTGACCTCCTCAGCTGGCTTGTTGGAACCCATTCCCCTACCTACCCAATCTTGGGATGAAATCACAATGGATTTCATTGAAGGGCTGCTGAAATCTGATGGGTGGGACACCATATGGGTCGTGGTCGACAAGCTCACAAAATATGTCCATTTCGTCCCCCTAAAACATCCATTCACAGCAGCCACTGTGCATTGCACACTGTTTTGTTAAAGAAGTAGTCCGTCTTCATAGGTTTCCCCTTTCGATAATCAGTAATCGGGATCGAATCTTCTTGAGCCACTTCTGGACGGAATTGTTCAAATTGCATGTAGTGAACTTGAAATGAAGCACAACTTACCATCCTCAAACGAACGGCTGATCGGAGGTGGTGAATAGGTGTTTGGAAATGTATCTAAGGTGCTTTTGTTGTGAAAAGCCCAAGCAATGGTCAAGATGGTTAGATTGGGCATAATTCTTCATTTCATCCGGCTACAAAATGTACCCCATTCCGAGCACTTTATGGGCGAGACCCCCCACCCATCATTCGATATGAAGGTCAACAAACCCCTATCGATGCGATTGATGTTTTGCTGGAAGACAGAGACGCCATCCTGGATGATTTGTGAATGAATTTACTGAGAGCTCAACAGAAATGCAACAACAAGTTGATAAGAAAAGGAAAGAAGTGCACTATCAAGAAGGAGATTGGGTTTATTTGAAGCTAAATCCTTATCGACAACAAAGTTTGGAAAAAAGAAAATTTAAAAAACTAGTTACCCGCTACTATGACCCTTATTGAATTCAGAAGAAGGTGGGGAAGGTGGCGTACACACTCGAATTACCCCTTTCAGCTCTCATACACCCCACCTTCCACGTGTCGCAATTACGTCAAGCATATGGAACGGTGAACAAACCAACAAAATTACTATTCCAGCTCAAAGAAGATATGCATCTATTGGTGCAACCAGAAGCAATGAAAAGGTAAGGCCTTCTACGGGAAGCTCATCGAATGAAAAGGAGGTTCTAATTCAATGACAAGGCTTGACCGAGTATGATGATGCCACCTAGGAGGATTGGGAGAGGATGGACCAGCAATTTCCAACTTTATTTCCGACTTTTCACCTTGAGGACAAGGTGAGAGTTTGCGCCGCCGGTGTTGATAAGCCCCAAACCTTTCTAGTCTACAAAAGGAAGAACAAGAAGCCCAAGAGGGATGCAGCCCGGTAATTCCATTCAAATGAAGTCCAATTTACTTTTTAAGCTTTTGTCTTTTATTATTTTGTTTAGCTGTTAAGGTAGTGCCCTCACCATTTTGTGTTGGTCAGTGTAGCAGTGGGAAACCACCTTTTTGGTTTGGTCTGGTTTGGTGAGGTGGCACCCTTTCTAGTATTTATATCCGTTTTGCTTGTTCTAGAAGGGCAAAGAATAATATTAAAGAATTGAATTCTTGGAGAGCCCAATGATTGGAACTATCTATCTTTGAGTGTTTCCCTTATACATTCTACTGTTCTATTGTTTCGGTAATTGTGAGAATCAAGGTGCTTACCATTTCCTTAGTAAGGCATTGTATTGTAAATCTGGCCACTTTAAATTTTATTTATTAGGACATTATACTTCGAACAATTTACCTGATTATAGGAGAAATTACTGCTCTATATTATAATGGCATTGCTATACTTTGGTCGATTATTCGAAGTAAGAATTTATGATAGGAAAAAATGAAGGTAACATGTTATAATAAACGAGTAATGTACGCATATTGTTATTACTTACATTGAAAAAAAGAACTCGTCCAAAAGAATAAGGGTAAAATTCAAGATATAGCAATATACTTTCATTGATTTGTTTATTATAGCACCCTACTTCAATTTTTTTTCCTTTTACAACACTTTACTTTTAAAAATCTACCCATGTAAAGCAACATCGTCCATATACAAAGCAACTTTCACTACTATAATTGGGTAGATTTTTCAAATTAAAATGTGATAATAAGAGAAAAATTGAAAGTACAATGCAATAGTTAGATAGATTTATCAAAGTACAATACCTTCATCAGAAAAGATATGAAAGTATAATGTTCTGATAAAAGAAATGGAACTAGGAAGCTATAATACACAGATAAATGGAAGTACGTTGCTGTTTCTTGCACTTAGCCTTAAAAAAAGATAATCCAATAAACGAGGTACAGTAAGAGATATGTTACTAGGGGTAAATGCAAGAAATAACAACGTAATTTCATTGATATTTTCATTATAACATCCTAATTCTGTGTCTTCTTAATACAATATTGTACTTTAAAGAATCTACCTAGTTAATGTCACCAAAATACAAAGCAATTTTCACTGCTATAATTAGGTAGAAATTCAAAGTGTAATGTCCACATAAGAACAAAATTTAAAGTACAATGATACGATTTTAAGATTTTTCCAAGTATAATGATGTCTTAATAGAGAAAAAACTGAAGGTACAATGTTGTAATAGAAAGAAATGATAGTAGGATGCTACAAAACATGATTAAATGAATGTACATCGCTATTTCTTGCATATAGCCCTATGTTGCTTTTTTAGGTTTACCATTATATTTAAATGTATAATGAAAATACAGAGATTTTCAAGAAGCGATAAGTAACCGAAGAAATTCGTTATATTTCTTTTCATCTCAAAACTAAATATATAATGCTTCCTACCGGTAATTAAGTTCACTTTCAATTTTGAAAATTCAGACCTAGCTAGCATATCTTCCAAGATACATAATTAATATCGATGTTTTAGCTTTTTAGCTGTGATATTTTATTTTATTTTATTTTTGTAAATCTTTGGAAGGTCTGAAAACCTTACTCTACAACTAAAACAGTTTTTGTCAATTTTGCATTTAAAGAATAGAACTGAACAAAACAAAACAAGTTGTAATGCATTTGGCATTCATTGGACTTGGACCTGGGCTGATGTCAATAGGACAGAATTTGCATTTTTTGTCTCACCCTAAAAGGTGGGACAGGTACTCACCGAAGATCTCTCATCTATTAAAAAAGACAAGAATGCCCTCCTCATCCTCATTCTCATCATAAAAAACTAGCCCTAAAAACATGTTCAGATTGTAACCTAACGAAACATCTTTTTGATGGGACAAGTCGTTTTGGTCATGTTTATCAACGCCACAAATAAGGGCATATATAAGAAGCATTAATTATGGAAAATATTACTATAATTAAATGTGTGATGCATTAATTATATGAATATTCTTCATAATTAATGTATTTTATATTTTTTAATGAGATATATTTTGTATAATTAATATATTTCACATTTTGGTAATATTTCTCATAATTAATGTTTCTTATTTGTGCCCTTAAGGCACATGTTAGGAAATCTTTTTTTTATATTTAATTAAAAATAGGATTTCCTCAACAGTTAGTATCTTTTTATTTTGGTAGGTTTTTAGTTTTGGTAAAGTACGACTTGACAAACATTATAAGTATGCACTTTGGATCCTTTTTATGATTATGGAATAAACATTTTGAGTCTTCGGACTTTGGGACGTCTCGAATTACAGGCACCTTTTCTGGTTTTTCTTTGCCTTTTTTTTTTCTGGTTTGCATCAGTTTTCTTCAGTTTAAACTAGCAAGTACTAAAAGAGGATAAAAATCAACAGAAATAGCATTAAAACATAAGATAATTCAAAAATTCTGACCTCTTTCCCATCTGATTTTTTTGGAGTCTTATGTTTCTTGACATCAATTTCTGTTTCAGCAGCAATCATTTTAACGGAGTTTACACGTTCTCCACAAGTGTCACACCCTGCTCCTGTTCCCGTTCCCGTTCCCGTTCCCGTTCCGTCTGTAGAAGTTTGTTGACCACTAGCTAGGTCATTATACATCTTCTCTGCATCCATCTACATCAACAAGCTATAGGTCAAACATCACCACTAAGATAAAAGGGCAAAATACATAAAACCCATTATATTTTGGCCATTTTTACTATATTTCAATTTCATCAATGAAAGCCACCTAAGTTTTACAATTTTTTACATGTTCACCACTTTGACCTGCTATGACCTATTGTAATGCTCTATAGCAGGTTACAGAGGTCACAATAGAAAATTTAGTGTCAAAATTTTCACTAAAGCGACCAAACTTTGACAAAATTTTCGTATAGCAGGTCAAAGTGGTCGACATATATAGAGAAAATTGTGAAACTTTATTCTTACCATCAATCTCTGAATTGTACCAGATCGATAAACCATTTGGTGTGCCAGGTAACTTGATTCGTAATAACTCCCAAAGTGCTTGCTTACAGTATCACTGTATGCTTCTCCAGGACACCATGGGATACCCCGAACAAGAACTGTAAAGTGACTTGGCTTTGTTGGAAACCGGATTACTTGCTCCAGCCTCAACCGTGCTACACTCTTAAACTCCTATACCAAATTCTTATCTTTTTAATCACTATATAAAAATGTCACAAAACCAGAGTCTCTACTCTAGTCACCATTCTTACAATGTATAGAAGAACGTAAGCACAGATAGATACAACATAGAGCGCGAAGAAATGAGCCCACAGCCTAAGAAAAAAATAAAAACATAAGTTAAGAAAATCATGGGTATGTTTAATTATATTTTTATATAGATTGATAAAGCATACCCTTTTGAACCTGCTTGGACATTTCTAATAGTGAACATGTCCATCTGTGCTTCGGCATCCCTCTCTTGTATCGCTTGCCCAAACAAGTTTACTGGAAGCACGATAAAGATGCAAAGAACAGAAGCAATAGAAAAAATGCGTATGCTGCAACAATTTCATGGAAAACTTTAATAACAAGATAAAAACTTGAAGATATTAAAACCAGAATAATTAAGAAATATAATATGACCTAAAAACAATCATCTTGATGAAAACAAGGCCATCGATACCACCACAACGATAGATGTCATCATCTGATGCTTCCCATGCCTTAACCAACCAGCCTGCAGATGGGACAAGTCTCTGACCAAAATAATAAGTCTTTTGTTCTGGCTTCAGCTGTGCAAGCCTCTGCCCAAAGTATACTTTTAAATTAATCGGTTGCTTTCTCAATATCGAATATAGCGAGAAAAATCCCACACAAATCACGATATTGAAACCAGCAGAAGTCAGTAAAGCTGGTAAGATCATCTCCTCACTCTTGTTTCTTAAACCAATCAACTAACATCAAAGGGAAAGCTTCCAAATCCAACTTTTTTTTTTATATCGAATTTCTGCTCATGCCTACAAAACATCCATGTCAGATTCACAAAAAGTTATAAACTTACAACAACCCCTTAGCACATCATGTGAGGTTAAATCAGATGTACACATATGGGCATGCCCACAAGGTTTCTTTTTTTCCATTATACTAAATCTTGTATGCGTAAATGAAAGAGACTAAATGAACATTTTACCTTTACATTTTGGAAAAACGGAAGAAATAAAGATAAGTAAAGGGTTAATGTCTTAATAAAGATTAAGTGTTTAAGTTATTAAGCTCATTAAATAAAAAAAGAAACAACCCGTAATTCACATTGGAATTCTTCATTTATCATCAAAAAAGCACAATTGAGTGTCATGAACATAAAATAGTCAACCGTTAGTTATTTGACGTGATAATATCTCTTAAAATTTTTGAAGAACCTAAAAACTTATTAGTCAAGGGGAAAACATGAGCGTTATATTAGCATCTTGAACCAGTTGATTCAAGCTAGAAACAATCTTGAGAGAAAAAAAAAAAACAATATTAATAGAAATCTGAAACACAAAATCAGAAGTCGAGTTTCACAATCAAATTCTACCTTTATCCAACTTACTTACAGTTTCTTAATTATATCAAACCCAATTCAAACTTTTTCGCCACCATAAATTTCGAAATAGCAAGCAACTAATGCATGTTAAATACAAAAAATTTTCGAAGGAAACAATATTCAGAAGAAAATGCAATGGATATAAAATGGAATTCATAGCCTCATACCTGAAAGGAAGCGATTGATTACATGCATGAGAAAAACAACAAAAAGAATCAGGTCGAATTTAACCACAATTTCCTTTGAGCTTCCTGTTGGGTCGTCCTAACTTCAAATCCAGGGAAAAAGATTGATTGCGATTGTTTAAAAGAGAAAACAGGGATTAATGATTTCAAAGAAACTCAAAATCCCATGAAATTGCTATTGCTTTGGAAAAAGCAAAACTGGAAACAAATTATGCAAGAAATCGAAGGAGAACAAGAACATACGGAAAAGGGAATTGGGGTCAAGGATTTGTTAATTTCCGTTGTTAATCTACAGCGGAAACCCCAAAAGAGAAAAATTGAGAACTATTAACGAAACAAGAAAATCGCGGGGAATCGTAATAACGTTCGAATATCATTGGCTGTCCATGAACACATCAGATCAGGAACATAACAACCAAAAAAAGCCCATCATGTTTGATATATTACAGAAACTACCATCCAAAATCAAAGTATTACAGTTTACAACAATAACATTTTCTTACAAAAATTGAAAACAAAAACGTTTACAAGTAGGGTCTTTTTACAAACACCTTACGCTTACCCTAGAGCACAATATCATTTATAGATACGGCTGTCATTGCATGTTTCTACAAAGATAACACTTTGGGACTAACTATTCTATGCGAAGAGGGCTAAAGCAATCATATATCTTTTATTCTATGCCAAGAGGGCTAAAGCAATCATATACATCTAACGATCTGTCCCAGAATCAAACGAAGATAACCCAAATACCCACTTTAAACCCAAAGATTTTCTTGAAATACAAGTTGAGCTCTCATAACGTCTATGTCCACAAAAGGTCTCCACAAAGACCTTCATCCTTTGCATTGAAACACATAACATTTCTTCTGATAAGTTTGCGAAACATATCCGAAACCACCCAGGTTCGCTACAATGACAAGAAGCTCCTGGAGAGATATTCAACTTAATATCAAAAAGAATCTTGTTCCATAGCACGAATTCGGCCTCAAATGTGTTGGAGCTTAACAAATGCCTCAGATCCACCCAACAAAACAATCCGGCATTGCTTCTCAAACATGGAATCCCGATCATTTTCAACTTTGAAACCACCATTTTGTGTCTTCTTTTTAGGCGTTTTGCGTTTTCTTTCATGTAACATTTCATGAATTTCTTGTCACCGAGAATCTTGGAGACAAGATGTTGAGTTTGGGATGAGATGAGCCCAAAGCTAGACATTTTGGTTGCTGCAGATATGACCTTTTCATTGTACGAATAAATCATCCCAATTCGAAACCCTGAGAGTCCTAAATCTTTGGAGAGACTATAAACAACATGAACAAAATTCCCAAAATCTTGGAGGTTTCGTTGATGTAATACATCAAGTATGCTTATGAAGTTTGGAGAGGTGAAAACAGTTGCGGAAAATATTTCGTCACTTATAATATGGATTGATTTCGTCATGCAGAAGTTAATAACGATATCAAATTCTTGTTTGCTCATGGTTGTGCCCAAAGGGTTTGAAGGGTTTGTGATGAAAACCCCTTTTACGTTTAGATTAAGTTGGTTGTGTGCTTGCTTGTATGCTTCTTCTAAGGCAGACTTGGTGATTCTGAATTGGTTTGAGCTCCAACACTTGATGGGAACGATTTCGACCCCCGTTCGCCACTTTAAATCTCTGTCGTATCTACAAAGAAAACACATGCCCATGTCGACGTTAAATTATCTCCGGCCATACTTGTAGAGTAACAAAATGAAATCTTATCCGACAACACTCTAAAACCCAAAATAGTTTGATGTTGATGGACGGTGACACATGTTACACTATTTATGTTACAACACGCAACAAATTTGATTTCATAAACTGCTAAAACATTTAATATAAAAAATAAAATATAAATTTACACAACATATCTTATCAAGTAGTAATGAATTATATGTAGTTCAACCAAGTTGTATAATAATAAAAACAATATACAAAAGGGTCTGGTCATGTTGGAATGAACATTTTAATCAAAAAGACTTGAGGATTCAAACATCGTATATGTGTGATCAATGTTAAGAAAAATGCTATTAAAATATTAAAAAATAATTATGTATTATTGTTGGAAAATAAGTTAATGCTATATAAAAATCACTGTTGTATATATTTGCATGTGGAGTTAATGTTGGAGAATATGGCATCAAACTTCAATAAGTGACTATTTGTTTCAAAAGATGTATATAAGTGTGATTACCCTGGGTAATATGGTGTGGGGATAAGGAAACATTCACCAGGTTCAGCAAGGCAAAACATTAGGGTCTCGTTTGCAGAAGTTGAACCAGCAGTAAGAACAATCTTGTTTGGATCCATTCTTACTCTCTTCCCTCTGATTTCTTCCATGAATTCTGCTAATTCCTGAATCAAAAGTAGAAAAAACTAAATATATATATATATATATATATATAGTTTTTTAACATTTGACAAAACGGTCCGTTTTGAAAAAAAAAAAAATGACACTACATGTTTTTAACGTTCATTGTAAACAAAACGTTCTAAATCTAAAAGTTACGTCACGTAACGTTTAACAAAACACTATCAACTAGTTTTGCCGAACAAACACATTCGTGTGTATATATATATATATATATATATATATATATATATATATATATATATATATATATATATAAGAGAGAGAGAGAGAGAGAGAGAGAGAGACGTACTTTCTTGAAAGTTGGCAATCCGTGATAATCTTGAAACCGAGCCAAGTCCTTAAATATGGAACCTTCTTTTTCTTTGAATCCAGTAACATCTGAGTTCTTTGCTAGCCATGATTCAAGAAGATCCATCGACAACTGCATTATTATTCAGAGTAATCATAAGTTTTTTATTGTTAATAAAATGATCTACATGCATGTATATATACACACATACTGCATATACATAAAGAATATTGTTTTTAATGTTAATAAAATCTTTGACGGAAACCCAAATGTCATTTTAAAACCATAATAGATTAATGGAGATTGGCCAACGTACTTTCTTTATCCAACCATCATTGTGAACCATACTTCAGATTATTATCTATCATGCATGCCTACGACCTTCATTAGTTCATGTACAATAATACATACGTGGAACAAAAAACTATACAGTTTAAGTAAAGAAGACCTGATTTTCGGCAAGACCCATTTGGATGATACCAGAAGGGTTATGAACATGATCGTAAGGGTTCTTCTCGTATTCTTGTAACCCAACAAAATACGACGAGTCTTCTCCATGCGAATCGCATGAAGCTTTTTTTGACAACATTTTTTCTCAGTCTATGAATGCTACTTAATTTTAATCTCTGGTTCTTTATGTTTGGGGGACAATGACTAGATACTTGAAGAAACCTAGGCGTTTTGTTTCTTTTGTTGTGGGATTGTGTAGAATTAGTATGGATATAAGTGTATATATATAGGTGAACCGTGAACCATGCCACTTATCTTGATGTAATAATTACTATCGCTATATCTACCGTTAAATATAGAATAGAAAGCATATTAAATTTAATAACTTAATGGAATTTACTTTAAATAACAAAGTCGTGATGGAAATTGTTTTTTACGATTTATAGCATATTATCTTCACGGTTCAAATAAATGTGTGAATAGTGAAAACGAATTCTGACCTATAGTATTATCTAGGATTTTATTAATTAAAAAAATCGAAAGGGCAAATTTAAACAATTAACAAATCTCTATAATATTATATTATAAATGAAACATTTTTCCTTTTATCACATTCATTTTGAAACTTCCATTCATTTTTCCTTTTACCACATTGATTTGAAACTCTCATTACTTTTCAATTTCTTTCTAATAATAATAATTATAAGTTGGTTAATAAGGTTAAATAAATATCACACCTAAAGTGTAATCATATATAAACTAAATTTCAATATTAAAATAATATATTTTCTTCTACTTATAAAGTTATGTTTTTAACTTTTAACATATTATACTTAATTTAATAGGTCTAATATGTTGTTGTATGTAAACCATTATCATTTTAAAAGCTACAACTTTTGAACAATTTGTATAAAATACTCAAATTGTTAATTTAAATATAACCTTACAAGATCAACTTAAATATCAACTTAACTTAAAGTGTAATCATA
Source organism: Lactuca virosa (assembly GCF_052849685.1). Classification (NCBI taxonomy): domain Eukaryota; kingdom Viridiplantae; phylum Streptophyta; class Magnoliopsida; order Asterales; family Asteraceae; genus Lactuca; species Lactuca virosa. The sequence goes on from NC_136434.1 coordinate 261,271,559, forward strand.
TATAAACTAAATTTCAAACCTAAAGTGTAATCATATATAAACTAAATTTTAATATTAAAATAATATCTTTACTTTTACTTATAAAGTTTAACTTTTAACATATTATACTTAATTTATTAGTTTTAATATGTTGTTGTATGTAACCATTATCATTTTAAAGCCACAACTTTTGAACAGTTTGGATAAATACTTAAATTGTTAATTTTAAATATAACATTACAGAGCCAACTTAAATATTAATTTCAGTTTAACTTAAAAAAACCCAAAGAATATTTTGTAAATAGTTAAAAGTGATAAATTGTAATGTTAAATGCAAAAACTAAATTGTAGTCTCAAATGAACTAAAATATTTCCTAAAGATATTTGTATAATCATTAAAAGTTTTCAAAATAACTAGTTTAAAATAACTTACAATAAAAATAGTTAAAAATAACACTATATAAATTATTATATTGTTACTTTTAAAAACAAAAACAATGTTTGATGTTTTAAATAATCACAATAATAGAAATTAAAGCGTTAAGCAAATAAATTTTAAAAAATTAATTAACGGTAACAACAACTATAAATAACATTAAACCATATATTATATTTAATTTTATTCATTAGTAACTCGCAGATAGAGGTCATTCAAACGATTGAGATTATGCAGTTTTAATAGATGTATATATTATCATATAATTCAAAATAATCAATATATTATATCAACTTAGTATACGAATTATTATATCAAATTTAACAACAATGTTATTTTTATATTTAAGAAAACAATATTGTAAAGATTTCAACTATATAAGTGATTCTGCGCAACGCGCGGGCATTCGTCTAATTCTTAATAAAAGAGTGTTTAAACGGACACGTGTCCTCTTTTAAGTCCCTAATCTGCTTGTGTATCAATCAGATCCGTTTGATGGTGCGGAATCTCAATCAAACGGATGATGTCAGATCATATAGAAGAGAAGGAGAAGAAGAATAATGTGAATCTCAATGTATTAATGAATAGAATGATGATCCTTTACATGAGATTCACACACACTTGTTCTTTTCTCTAGTTTCTCTCTCTAGAACACCTTCAAATGCACACACTTAAGCTCCTCTATTCTATGTGTTCATCCCTCTACTCCTCACCCCTTACACCTATATTTATACATAAGAAACATGGGCTTGGTGAACATGGGCCGTAAATGGGTTTACGGCCGTAAACCTGTTTACGGCCGTAAACACAACCGTAAACACGTATACGACCGTAAACACCAAGCTGTTTACGGTCCAAGACACAAAAATACATTTTCCGGGAAAAGCAAAGTATAAACCATATTTTTGACCCAACAATCTCCCCCTTGGTTTATAGCTTTCTTTTCTTTTCTTAAATGACCCAACAAGCTCCCCCTAAAAAGTAGCTAGCTTTCTTGATAATCTTCATTGGGAGCTTTGGCTTCAGCTTTAATCTTCGAATTCTTCACAGCTTCAAGATGAACATGATGCATCTTCAATAATTGACTTCATCTTGAGCAGTTGGGCATTTCTTCAGAATTTGGCATTGAACGCACATTGGGTGAGGAGGCTTTTTGTACTGATTCTTGAAAGATAATGCTTTCAGTTTGAGAATCTTCAGAGAGAACATCAGAGAGAACTAATCTTTTGGATCACTTCAGCAGGTACAAGATAGCAGCAAATTAATTGAGGAGGCTTCAATGCAATCTGTCACATAATCTTCAAGTCAGCTTCACCTTGCTTCTGGGGTTGAAAGATTGAATGTCGAAAGAATAATCTTCATTTCTTGCTCCTTCGAATGAGAATTCTTCGATGATCACGGATGAAGCCTTGGCTCAGAAATCTTCGACACAAACTCCATGAGTTTCATCTTCACCTGAATTCACTATTCAAGACAAAACAAAACTAAAAGAAAAATTTAGCACACAATATTTTTTTTTGGATTTTTCATATTTTCTGAAAAAGAAATAAAACAGAAATAACACTATTTTTGGATTTTTTTTTATTTTCTGATTTTTGTTTGGTTTTTAAAATTTTTAATTCTCCCTTAATATTTAAATTAGAAGAAACTATGAACAAATTTAACAAAAATAAAATGATATCTAACTTTAAGAATGATTTGGGATCAAAGTTTTTAGACAGCCTTTATCTGCTTGTCGGTACCTTTTATCTGCACGTCTTTGTCTGGTCGATCGCCAGTATTGTGGTCCACTTAAACACGAAAAATTGTGACAAAATTAGGACATACTATTAATTATAAGACAAAGTGATCCTAAGTTCCTAGATAATATTTCTTAAGGACCATTCAGCTGACAACGACCAGGGATATTGTTGTCCACCTAAATTGAGCAGCGAGATCTACAGACAACCTGTAAGTGTTCAGTTTTAGTTGTATCAGAACATGTTTCCCGCTTCCTGATATGCTCCAGTAATCAAGGACTTCCAGAATACTCCTTACATTGGGTGAGCAGACAATTATTAAGAGAGAAGATAGATTTAGAATGCATATGCTATACACCCAGGTCGGATCTCTTCCAATCTCGCAGAGGGTGAAACATATGACTAACTGAAGTTTTAGAGGGATTGAGAAAAAGAATGATGCATATACTGTGTACCAGGTCGGATTGTGAGTCACGCAAAGGAGACAGTATATGGCTAACAGACAGAAAGAATTGCATAGATGGAGGATGCAGAGAGATAGAGTTGCATATGCTACATTCCAGGTCGGATTTTGAGTCACACAGAGGAGGTAACATATGACTAACAGACAGATAGAGAAAGAAAACAATTTTCTACAGACCTAATTCATCGGAATTCACCAGTCACCCCATCAATACCGGAATTAAGGACAGAATCCGCACATCGAGGAAAAGTTAATCCACGGTTCCAAGTACAGGTTCTTTAATGTAACCAGTAGATTCCCGTGTTTATCTCCCTGCTCAACCTATCCGAGCGTCGTATTGTCAGGCTAAACGGATTTAACTAGGTCAAAATTTGTTAAGTCTATAAATTCCGTAAGTCACCGATTGAATTTGCATCCAGAAGGTCTGAGAACAGCACGTGTAATCTCAGAACAGATCCAAAAATTCTTCACATCGTTAAGCACTAACCCCATGAGTGATCCCTTCCTTTCTTCCCTTCCCGCAAAGGACACATACTCTCAAACAATGTTCTGAGTGTTGTACAGTTGAGAGATGCCTCCTATCATGTGCCTGGAACAGCCACTACCAACAAACCGAAGTCTGATGATATGCCTCCATAGCTGCTCCGACACAGAGCGGGATTAGTTGGTCTTTGGAACCCAGTCCATTTTGAAACTGGGTCGACCTTTGTCATCCTTGCATAGTACTCTCTCCCATGACATGTCCTGCTTATCACAAACAGAAGATGTAGAAATATTAGAATCGTTAGAAGATTTGGGAGAGTGAGCCTTTGGAACCCATTTGTAGTTGGGTTTAACCCATTTCTTTTTCGATCTGATGGGTGGCTCGGTACTTGATTTTGAACTTGATGTCGGCCGTTGAGATGACTTTGATTTTGGCTTCATGGGAGCATCTCTTGGATTTGGCTTCTTGGCCGGCATTTCCTTCTTGACTTTGGGATTTTGATTCTTGTCCTTTGGAGTTTGATTCTTGCTCTTCTGCGCATTCCAGTCATCATTGTCTGAACGTGACCTTGAGGGGTTTCTTTTGAAGTATCTCCCTCTTGGCGCGTTCTGCCAGCCTTGTGCATAGTACGGAACATATGCGCGATTAGGACAATTTCGGGCAATGTGACCAGGTGTTCCACAGTGAAAACATGTCTTTTTCTTCACTGTGAAGTTGTTTCTTCCTGCCCCTGGTGGCGTATCTTTGCCTTGTTTCTTGTTTTTCCCACAAGCACAATTGCAGGAGGCACTCTGTTTCACTGGAATTGGTGGTCTGTATTTCTCAACAGCAGGTTGATCAGAAGCAGTTGAGTTCAAAGCAACAGATTCAGAGCTCAAGGAGATGTTGGTTTGTTCAGTGGTGTTCTCCTTGTTCTCATCTTCTGCTACTTTACCTGCATATGAAGTAGATGTGCTAGAAACATGAACATTAGTATTTTCAAACAAATAATCAAATATGTCAAAAAAATTTAACTCAACATGATCCGATGCAAAAGCATCAAAGGCATCACAAGATGTATCATCAACTTTAACATCAGAAACAGAAGGTTGTTCATTGGAAACAGAAACATCAGGTTCAGGCTCAGTTTTGTTATCAAAAACAGAAACAGAATCTCCAGCTTCACGCTTTGCCTGATCTAATGGTTGATCTGCAGGGGAAGTAGAAATGTTAGAACTTTCAACATTAATAAGTCCGCCTGAAACGAAACCAGATGGCTTGCCATAAACCATAAACGGTTCATTGGCAATCTTATCCTTGGATAGGGGTTGATACTGATATGTATGATTATAAGGAGGAGGTACACTATCATATCCTAAACCCTTTGACTGATTTCGTTTGAACTGCATGCAGTGATCAATCATGTTGGCAACTACCTCGCTTGATCCATCAAATTTTCTAAAATCAAAATTTGCAGTTTCAAATTGTTCTTTTAATGTATCAAGCTCGGTAATTAGCTCATCATTTTGTCTTTTAACATAATCATAAAGCTCACATTTTTCACTGTATTCTGTCTGAATTCTTTTAAAGTCCTTAATTTTTGTTTCTAACTGGGCCTTAAGGGGTTTCTGTCCTTTCCTGAGTTGATATCCTTCATATCTCAGGTCCTCAACTTCTCTTTTTAATAAATCAATTTGTTCCCGAAGAAATTTAATCGTAGTTTCACAAGATGGAGTACATGAAACTTTATTGACTGGAACGTTTGAAGAACTCATTATTTTTTTTTTAAAATGCCCTTTGACTAAAAACTCAAAAGTCAACCTCAAAAGTCAAATTTAAAAAGTCAAACTTGAAAAGTCAAACTTAAAAGTCAAACCGAAAAGCTAAATTTGAAAATTTAAAAGTTAAACGAGAAAGTCAAAGTTTAAAGTCAAAGGTCAAACTTGAAAGTCAAAGTCAAAATTTTAAGGTCAAAAGTTAAAAAATAAAGTCAAAAATTAAAAACTAAATTTTTGGGTTGAAAATGGAATTTTAAAATAAAGAAAATTGATTTTTGGGTTAAAAATGTAAAAAATGCGAAATTAGGAACGAAAGGGAGTGCTTTTGAATTAAAATTGGGAGGGAAGGAACAAAGGCGTTGCTATAGTAGTTGGTAAAGCGTTGGGTTCCTCAACCAGAGGTCGCAGGTTCGATCCTCGGCACCCCCCAATCTGTTTCAATATTTTTAATGCGAAGCTGCTGTGATGCGAGGGCGCTGGTCCGAAGTGCGAAGGCGAGGACCTGGTGCGAGGATGCTGATGCGAAGCTTGCTGCTGCTGAGCCGGCTTCCCTAGCCGTTCACCGAGCCGAATTCCGAGCCGAGGCCGCAAACTCTGGCGACCGTAAACCGCCGACCGTAAACTTCGGACCGTAAACACGTTTACGGCCGTAAACTCCGGGAAACCCTAGCCGCCGCCGCCGCCGACCGTAAACCCTTCAAAGACCGTAAACTCTTCGCAGATTACGTGAAAAACAGCGTTTTTCACCTCTTTTTGCTCCAAAACTCGATCAAAAACTCGTTTTTATCAAAAATGCGAAGAACAAACCCCCCCTAATTTTCAGAGATCTATTTAAAAACGCAAGAATCTTTCAAAAATAAGATCAAATATGCTCCAGATCTGACAAATATGACTGATACAATCCAAGCTCTGATACCACTTGTAAGTCCCTAATCTACTTGTGTATCAATCAGATCCGTTTGATGGTGCGGAATCCCAATCAAACGGATGATGCCAGATCAAATAGAAGAGAATGAGAAGAAGAATAATGTGAATCTCAATGTATTAATGAATAGAATGATGATCCTTTACATGAGATTCACACACACTAACACACACTTGTTCTTCTCTCTAGTTTCTCTCTCTAGAACACCTTCAAATGCACACACTTAAGCTCCTATATTCTATGTGTTCATCCCTCTACTCCTCACCCCTTACACCTATATTTATACATAAGAAACATGGGCTTGGTGAACATGGGCCGTAAATGGGTTTACGGCCGTAAACCTATTTACGGCCGTAAACACAACCGTAAACACGTATACGACCGTAAACACCAAGCTGTTTACGGTCCAAGACACAAAAATACATTTTCCGGGAAAAGCAAAGTACAAACCATATTTTTGACCCAACACCTTGAAATTTCATCTTCTTTTGGCGTCTTTGTCTTTTTTTTTAGTCAACACCTGTTCAATCCATCAGGTATGTTGCTTTTTATTTTCTGAAAATACAATGAAAACTCCATTTTATAGCATCTTACATTCATGTATACGACAAATAGTAACTATGTGTGAGTGTGTGTTACAGTCGAAAATCATACTTTAAGAAAACTCCATTACATAACATATTACATTATTATTTCATCATAGTTTTCTGCAACAAAATTTTTTATTATTCCATTTCTTTACTCAAAGGGCAAAGGGTAATATATTGAAGTTATTGTCTTATTATGGATGATTTGGATGCTTTCTTGACCGTGTTTCTGTTATTGTTACTGTATGTGTTTGTGTGACAGTCAAACAAAATTATTTTCTCCTTAATAAAAGAATGTTTAAGAATTTGTTTTTTCAAAAAAAAATTGAAATTCTTTCTTTATTTTTTCATATTTTACATTTTTCTAATCAAAGACCAAAAAGGGCAGTTAACTTTTAATTTATAACGGAGTTTGATTTTTTCATTTATAGCATCATACTTTCTGATGCAACAGTTTTATAACACAAATTTGTATTATTTTAATTTTGTACTCAAAGAGCAATATAAGAGTTTATATATATATATATATATATATATATATATATATATATATATATATATATATATATATATATATATATATATATATATAACTTTAGTTTTGGAGCAGTTTTATAACAAAGATACTTTACTTTAAACAAAGTGGTGTTTTTTCATTTATTTTAATCAAAGCCTAACAAGTTTTAATTTATCATTTATTTTTTCAATTATATATATGTTTTTCTGTTGTAACATTTTTATACCAAAACTTATATCATTTTGATTTATAAATTAAGTTTTTTTTATTATTTTTTGAAAGGATGATAATCAAATTGTACTTTTGTTATTGTCTTATTATTATGATATTATGTATCCATTATGTAACATCCCAAAATATGGTCCCAAAAATTTCATTTTTAATAATAGATAAAATAGTATTTTCCAACATCATCCAAACATTTCAAATAAAAACCAATGTAACAATTGCCATAAAATCAAAGTAAAACATCATATGCGGAATCCTAATGGTGTGTGCGATGTAGTCAACCCGAGCTCTTCCTTTTGCAACCGGAAGTACCTGAAACATAAACTAAAAACAGTAAGCACAAAGCTTAGTGGGCTCCCCAAAATACCACATACTATACATATCATGCAATAATGAGATACGGGCCCTGCCCACACTCAGATAACGGTGATATATGGGCCCCACCCACACTCGAATAACGGACCCCACTGAATGAGATACGGGCCCCGCCCACACTCACATAATAATGAGATACGGGCCCCGCCCACACTCATATAACGGGTCCCGCCCAAGAGACATACATATACAAGTACATACAAGTATCACACAGACAACAAGTATAATAACATAACTAAACGAGGGTCGGCCTTGGTGCCTTAGACCCATTAAACCCAGTGAGGAAACTCACCTCGAAAAGCTGAATCTCACAGAAGGAAATCCCTAGTTGTTGCCCTGACGACTCCCGAGCTATTAGTGCAAAATAACATTCAATCAAAATCCAATAATCCATCTTAGGGTAAAATGACCATTTTACCCATGGCCTAACTTGGTTCATGACTAAGGTCCAAAACCATAACATAAAAGGTTCATCACTAGATAGTCTTCCAAAGACCACCAGTGGCCCACTTATGGCTCAATTTTCCAAATTGGGCCCAAACTCCTCTAATGGGCATTACCCTAAAGCCCAAACATATACATAATCCAAAAACCTGATTTCTGATGGTCTACTAAAGCCCAAAGCAACAAGGTCCAAGAAAATGGCCCAAAGAAAGCCCACTGATGGATCGAACGTTGGGCGTTCGTCCCCAGTCAACAGATCGCGAGCCTCAGCCAGAACGTTGGGCGTTCCTCAACCCAACGTTGGGCGTTCGCACACTGATTCCCAAAAGTGACTATTAAGCACTTAATGCTTAAAGCCATACGACCAAAACATAGATCCAAGTCCTAAAGAACATCTAGAACCATAAAGTTACCGACTTGGCGGATTTGCATGCCCCAAAAGGTCCCAACTTCAAGATATAGCTTTCAACTTCCATAAAAAGGGCTTAATCTCATGCATGGGGCTTATACAACTCTAAAGATGCAAACTTTATGAATCTAAAGCATCATAAACGTCAAGAGAAGCAACTCAAAGCTTCTGGAGTGATCATAACTACAAGATCTGACCCATGGGACCAAAAAGGGACTAAAATCCATAAGAACTTAGATCTAAGCTTCTAATGAGCAAGGTTAGAGCTTTATACCTTAAATGTGCTGGAAATGGAGTAGAGAACCATAATCTAAAAGTCCATACTTGACCCACCACCTTACACCAAGCTTCTCTTCCTTGAATGAGCTTCAAACACACACCAAAACACACACAATGAGCTCATAACACTCAAAGAGGCTATAGGGTTTCGAGATTAGAATTAGGGGCTATGGAGGTTGGAAATGAGGCCAACACCTGGGACTTAAGGTGTTTAAATAGGTCTTAAACCCTAAAAATTAGGGTTTCAGCTCCACGCGTAAACCCCATGCGTTCCCTAAGGGAACGCCCCGCGTTCAAGCTCCGCCTCTAAAAATCCAATCTTCGCAAGAATGGTCCCTCCTCTCTCACAAACATGCAAAACAAGGCCAAAAAGCAATAACTTAATATATGAGGGACCAAAAATGAATAATACCTGGATCGAGCGTTAGACGTTAATGTAACCAAAAGTAACTGTTTTGTATGGTAATGACCTTTTATTGTAGTTTTTTTTTTCGGATTTATGTTAATTCTAACATCTTACTTATCTTTTTTAAAACAATATTTATTATGTATAAATTGTTTTTTTAATAAATATGCAGCTTTATTTCAATTATAACATCTTGGCATTGGATGAATGTTTTTTTGGGATTTCATGGTTTTGCTTATACTGTTTTGAAAGTACATTGCTATTTTTTATGGTTACTTTCAAAAGAGTCTTACCACATTGACCTAATGCAATCGTTTCCAGTTTTGTAATTTGGCAATTTTACCCTTTAGTGCATCTGTACATATTTGTGATAGTTTATTTATATTGTTTGCATTTTTATTATTTTTAAATTCAAATTTACAAAACTGGAAAATTAGTTAATAGACTTTTTCTTTAATAAAAATTCCCTAATAGCATTTTATACAAAAGTAAACACGACCTGGTATGTAAACTTTTTTATGTCATTCTTTCCATTTTTGTAATTTTTCCATCTTTGTAATTTCATAATTTTACCTTTGTTGTAACATGTTATAATCATGATAATTTATATTGTATTGTCTAAAAGATTAATATTTTACCTAATCATACTTTAACATTTGTGTACCAAAACGGAGTCTTATTTGGATAGAAAGGCTTTATATAATCACACCAAGATGTAGAGATTTTTTACTGGACATGATTTTTTTTTCTCTTTTTCTATTAATTTTGAATGTTAAGTTGAGTGTTTAAGGATTGAATTTGTAAGTACTATGCTTTCCATTCTTTACTTTACTCATCTATCTATCTGGGAGCCCCTTTTCGCGATCTGGAGTTCAAGAACCCTTTGCTTTTTTAAAATCATATATGTATATATATCCAAACTGTTAAATAATGTACAAAGATAAATTTTAATTTGGAAGGTATATCAAACAAAATAAATCTCTTATTTACTCATACCGATCAATAAATATTTTGTACAAAATTAAGCCTAATATTTAGCAAATTCTAATTCTAAAATTTTAAACAAATACTAACAAAATTTGAATTTAACCTTCAAAGTTTTAAGCAAATTGAAAGCTACCTGCTTATGTTTCCAGTCTTAAATAATTGAAGGTATTATTTTGCACATCTTCTGTCTAACATCTTCAAATACAACATTTCTGAAGAACAAAAAAAAAATCAGGTAAAATTGTCTTCCAAACAATGTATGTTTTGTTAAAAAAAATAAGATTAAAAAACAATTGATGATCTCTTCTTACCTTCACTATTGCTATCTTCAACCCCCAATGTTTCGTTTCTCCAATCTCCCAGTTCAACATAGGCTATGAATCAATGTAAGTTTTTCTTCAACTGAAATTTCTTCGATTGTTGTATATTCGTCTCTTCCTTCATCGATACAAATGGAGAAAGTTGTATACCCTTTTAGAAATGGATACGAGGGAGATGTTCCTGGTGGTGGCGGAAATATCTATGGAGGGATAGTTTTAGGTTGGTGTTTGTATTACAGCCAAAGTGGAGGGGGATGCCTGATAAGTGTTTGGTGGGTATTTCGGTAAATTTTTTTTTAATAATCTTAAAAAAAACAATCTATATATTAAATCAGTATTTTAATATTAATTTTTGTACAAAATAACAACTAAATAACCCTTCAAATAAATTTTTTTATCTTTTTTTTTCATTTTTCTACTAAAAGAATTGACATAATTTCGATTGTTATATATATATATATATATATATATATATATATATATATATATATATATATATATATATAGAGGGGACAGTTCAAATAAAAACAGTAAATAGTGTGAGGAAGTAAGTTCAAATAAAAACAGTAAATAGTGTGAGAACGTAAAAACATTATGTTTATGTTATTATTCTGTGATGAATTTTGTATATGTGTATTATTGAAGTAATTCTAATATAAATATTAACTTTCGATTAGTCATATATTCATTACAATGTTATTATTCTATTATAAACTTATATATGTGCATTTTTGTAGTAATTTCTAATTTTAATTTTAACCTTTGACTATTCATTTATTCTTTGCTGAATAATGACATAAATTTGTCGATACAAAATTCATTGCAGAATAATAACATAAAAAAGTGTTTTTACGTTCTTACACTATGGACAGTTCAAATAAAAATAGTAAATAGTGTGAGAACGTAAAAACACTTTTTTATGTTATTATTCTGCAATGAATATATATATATATATATATATATATATATATATATATATATATGAAAAGAAATATAAATAAATAATAAAGAAAATTTATATGTCATATTTATTAAACTTTTAAAATGACATAAAATTTTTAAAATGTCAGTCAACAATTTGATAAGTCAATTTAATTTATATATAAGTATCTAATATTAACATTTTTTATTAATTTATACCTAAACAACTACTTAAATATCGACAAAACATTTTAAATATTAATTAAAATCACAACTTATAAAATTAAATACAAATAATATGAATATGCAAATTAATAATTGTTTGAAAAGTGATTGATTATTCAACATGATTTAGAATTATTATTTATTTACTATTTGATTATTATTTAATTTGTCGATTGAAGTCTATTCGAATTACAAGAGTTACCGATCGTCTGTAATCCTTACGTTCAAATTATTAGTTGTATGTTGTTTTATCTAGAGTTCAAAATAGAGAATGATTCAAAATTGTTAATTTTAGATAATGATGGTAAACTAACAAATAAAATATCCAATGTTGCGTATAAAAAAGTTTTTAAAAATTTATAAAACTTTGTACAATTTTATTATTTATATCAATTTATGTTTCCGTTTTATTTAAATTTATATTGCATTCTACAAAATGATAATTTATAAACATATCAACAAATACAAATTGCCGATTGGATATTCAAACTATTATGCTTTCTAATTTTAACCAATCATTATATCATTATGAAATTACTGACAGAACATTGGTCAATAATTAAGTTATAATTTAATTGAAATTATTTTTAAATTTCTCACCCATGGTGTTCACGGGTTATAACCTAGTACAGTTAATATCTACCATATTTCTATAATCAAAGAATCATTACATCTATTTCAAATTAAGTATATAAACATATCATGAGTTCTATTAATAAAAAACTAAATATCTTATTCTTACGTAAAATATATGGGAACGTGGACACTCTTCACTGACGGATCCTCAAACTTTAGAGGAGCAGGCCTAGGGATCATATTAAAATCGTCATAGGGGGACATCATAGCTCGGGCAGTTAACTGCGAATTTGATACAACCAACAACGAAGCTGAATACGAAGCATTGATCGTGGGATTATAGTTGGCCAAGGATCTTCAAATAAACGATCTTCAGGTATTTGTTGACTCCTTATTATTAACTAATCATTTTAATAGATCCTATGCAGTGAAAGGCTAAAGACTAGCACTATACCTACAAATCCTTAAAAAGCTGGCCTCCGAATTAGAAACTTTCAGCCTAAGCCAAGTTCCCAGAGAAGAAAATGTTGAGGCAGGCGCACTAGCCAACCTAGGATCTTCCCTTAAGATCCTGCCAGAAGTTAGGATCCCTATAACCCATATATTAATCCCAACGATAGAAGATACCTCCAATAAACCATATGATCTCAATCACCATAGCTAAACAATCGACGTGGCAATTATCGAGGATCCTAACCCTCAATCATTTCCTCAGGATCCTATTCATCAAAATCTCAACATTCAGGATCCTCCGCAACACTCCAAATCTTGGATCCATCCCATAGTGGAATACCTCCAAAATGGCACCATCCCCAAAGAGGAAAAAAGCGAGAAAGCATTCAAGATGAGGGTATCACGATTTTTGTTGATCCAAGGAAGAAGGTACAAGAAATTTGTGGCAGGTCCATACCTTAGATGCTTAGAAGATCATGTAGTTACAAAAGTCCTAAAAGATATACACAAAGGAGATTATGACAACCACACTGGGGACAGATCCTTATGCTCTAAAGCATTAAGGACCGGATACTATTGGCCAACAATGAAAAAGGATGCTCTCTTGCATGCCTAAAAATGTGATGCTTTCTAGAGACACAACAACATCCTACATCAACATGCAGAACCATTACATCCCATCATATCCCCTTGGCCATTCATGAAATGGGGAATGGATATAGTTGGCAAGCGACCAAAAGCTCCTGGTGGAAAGGTGTTCATGCTAGTAATCACGTACTACCTCTCGAAAAGGATAGAGGCTGAAGCCTTTGTTCAAGTACGAGACAAGGAAGTGGTCTCGTTTAGCAAGTGTAATATCCTGACTATGTTCGAGATCCCTGTAGAGATAATATGCGATAATGGATACCAGTTTATAAGCAAAAGCACTAGATACTTTTGCACTAGTTGGGGGATTAAAATGATAATGTCCACTCCTGTTCACCCTCATGCTAATGGTCAAGTTGAATCCAACAATAAGAGCATAGTCAACAATCTAAAGAAAAGGTTAGATGAGAAGAAAGGAAGATGGGAATAGGAACTTCCTCTCGTCATATGGGCAGATAGGACCACTTCAAAGGCAGCCACTGGCCAATCTCCATACTCCTTGGTGTTTGCAATGAAAGCTATGATTTGTAGTAAGGTGGTGATTCCAACAACAAGATATCAATTGCAAAATCAGGAGAACAACGATAGGATCGTAGCCCACGATCTTGACACCATTGATGAGCTTTGGGATCTTGACAAGATCCACATTGATGCTCATCAACAGAGGATCACTAAAGCATATAACAAGAACATCAAAGTCAGAAGGTTCCAGGTAGGTGACTTGGTACTTAGGAAAACATTTAAAAATACCAAGGATCCCAATGCAGGGAAACTGACACCTAAATGGGAATGACCATATCTCATCGATTCAAAAGCAGGAAAGGAGGAATATTGGCTAGCTACCATTGAGGGTAACGTCCTGCCAAGATCCTGGAATGTAAACCATCTAAAAGCATACTTCATGTAAGTAGTATCGGTCATTTTTGAACGAAATCGAGGTACACTCTCTCTACCCTCTACTCTTATCTGATTCTTTTTATTATTATGAAAGCCAATACTGACTTAAGCATCAGAGGGGCATTTTCCAGGCTAACACACACCCCAAGCTAATGTTTCCTTTGCGTAGGAAATCAAAGATCCTATCATTCAAGGATCCTAACAGGTAGGGGTCCTGACATTCGAGGATCCTTGGATTTAGGGATCGCAATAGATACATGGTTTTGTAGTCTTGACGATTGCAATAGGTACTTATCCAGATAACCGCGAATAGAGACTGATCATCTCTCCTACGACTAAGGGTACTTAATCCACTCTAAGGTTTAAATAGTTAGTTACCTCTTTCATACGAGTTAAGGTTTCTACACCTCGCTTGGACGTACAAAATCTTACTATGGGACATGAATAAGGGGATCATTTCATGCTTTAGTGACTTGACAACCCTCTTATTTTTGAACATATGTCAAGATCCTAACGTTTAAACATAAGGTCTATAACACTTACGTGTTATCCAAAGTTGGGATCTTCCCCAATGATTTCTTAAGGTTAATAACACTTACGTGTTATCCAAATTGGGATCTTCCCCAGAACAAACTTAAGATCTATAATATTTTCATGTTATCATCCGATTTAGGATTTTCCCTAATTATTTACTAAATCTTGTAACACTAACGTGTTGCCTTAAAATTGGGATTTTCCTCAGTGGTCTGCTAAGAACTATAACATTAATATCTTGATTGAATTTGGGATACTCCCTTGAAAATATGCAAAGGCTTGTGACATTATCATACAAAACAAGAGTTTTCCTGGATTTTTCTCATAGATGGCGTTATTTACAATTGATTCTTAAGGTCGGATCCTTCCAAGTTCACTAAGTTAAGGATCCTCCTTGATGAATTCCTAAAGCAAAGATCTTTTCCATACGGAAGCATCAAGATTTCTCATAAGTCAAATGGTCGAAAATCCTAAGGATGACCAGGTCTTATCTATCCTTTAAAATTATTTTTTCCTACATAAAAAAGATTTTCTATCCTAAAATATCTTGATTATTTTAAGATCCCAGTTGGATGACTAATCGTTTCAGGCTAATCAGATCTTAAAAGGTTCTTGTAAGATTTGAACTTTTCAGGATCCTTACCATGTAAGAATCCTCAGAAATCATACAATCATATCAAGCAAATTAACCATGCAAGCATAGAAGTATGAAACAACCATACATAAACAAAGAAGTGGTACATCAATTCCATAAGAAACAAACATTGTTTTGTACAAAATCATGCAAAATATTCTTATCTAACAGGCCTAGACCGTGGCTTGGTCATCATTGTCTGGGGTGTTCTCCTCCTCATTCGCTTTCGGCTATGGCCCTTCAGGATCCTCATTGGTGTTGGCAGGATCACCCTTTAATTTGGGTAAGGCTGCTCGCCACCCAGCCAAATTCTAGGATTCTGCGTTGGCCACATCTTCGGCTAGTTTGATCTTGGCCTCCCAAATAGTCAAGGCAGCTGTTTTGGTCCAAAATTACACAAGTGAAACTCAACCAAATTGAATGAGAGGCTGTGGTGTTTAAATTGATGTAATAAGAAAATTGTAATCAACACGAGGGTTTACAAGGAAAGCCCTTGATCCTTGCTAGGATCTCAGGCATAAAACCTTGGGAGGTGATAATGATCACCTGCCTTGATGATTTTATTGATTAAAAATGTTGATTACAGAGATGAATGTGTAAATGTAAGTACAAGTATCGTGGATGATCTAATCGTGTCTATAGTGTGATGAATACATGTGTTATTTATAGTCTAATGTTAATAACTAGAAGTCCGATATTTCTGGAATCCTCCGAGATCAGCCTATAGATGTTATTTGACTTGGTATTCCGAGTCTTTTTCCTGGTCAAGATAATTCTTCGTTGAGAATAAGTCTTTAGTTGCCTATTTCTGCACATGTGAGAAAAATAAAGAAGAATATAACCATTATAGAAGTTAGGAAAATAAATGATAATAATCAGGATCCTGAAGTATGTTTAAGGATCCTGAGGCTTTGGAAATATTGAGGATCTTGAATGTAATTCTGGGATTCTGGCCCTAAAAATTGCCCCCAAATTATTCATGCGAAATATTTGAGGTTATTTTATCCAATATTTAAAGGGATAATTTAGGTAAATTAAAAATAATTAAGAGAAAGAGATAGGAAATTTAAATTTCAAATCTTAATTAGATAGGATTTATCCGATCAAGAGTAATTATTGCTCAGTCAAATCATATATTTTTTCTTCTGTGGCTAGGTTAAGTAGGCTGAGGAACTGTCATTTTTTTTCACCTTTTACCATTCTCTCCGATCATCCATAATCGCCTTCAGAGGTAATTCCTTTCTTCCGTGTTCTCCTTTGTGTTTTCTGTAGTCGTCCATGGGAAAAAAGATGACTCGTTCACGTGCCAGCATTATTGCTCCGTCGGAGAGTGATTTCATCGATCAGGGATCCTGGCCTACAATGAGGTCTGTTCTTTTGATGGCGAAGACATGCAATACCTTAAGTCTATAGGAGCTTTCCCTTCCAACGTCGTTTTTAAACCTTTCGATGCCTCTATTCAACTCGATTTTGCGTCTTCCTCATGGGTATGTTTTCCGGAATACCTTTTTTCCCTTGGTTTAAAGTATACGTTTTCTGGCATTGTCTCCAATTTCTTTCAAGCTACTAAACTTTCATTTGTTCAAACCATGCCTGTAATCTGGAGGATTTTGTCTTGTATTGGCCGAGTAAATGTTTCCCATGATCAAGAGATAGATCTTCCTGAGTTGGTTTTCGTTTATGAACTTTCTACCTTTGGAAATTATTCTTTCTTACTCAAGATCAAGCCCAATCAGTCCCCTTTGATTCTGAAATTGAAACACAATGGAGTCTGGAAGGAAAATTATTTCTTCGTGAGGCGTGATTCTATCGCCGGCGAAAAGTTTTTGCCTAAAGTTTGGGCTAAAAAAGGGTAGGATTCGTTTGTTGGTTTTGAGGATCCTAAAATTTACCCTTATTATTTTGTTTGTTTGAATGTAGGTTTGAAGTTTGGGGAAGCTTTTTCTGAAGCTGAAGATATCGACGAAAAGGTTGTAGGCTTTCTCGCACTACCAGCTGGTGTTAGGACGTTCAAGTTTGATTGTGCAAATCTTTAGGAAGGTTCATCTACGACTGCTTCCAAAGCTACCGGTTAGGATACTTTTCTATTTGTTTACTTCAATATTAGGATCCTAAATTTATGAGGATCCTTTGTGGTTTGCAGGATCTAAAACTACTCGTTCAAGTGCTCGCTTCACTTTGGCTGATCTTTAGGATGACATGTCTAGTGGTTTGCTCGCTGTGAAGAAGGAAACGATCCCACCTTCTGCTCCCACCAAGAAGATCCAGCTTGACCTTCTTGTGAAGCCTTCCTCATCTCATATGAGAAAATCTTCCGATATTTGGGATCTTGAGAATCTAGAACGAAGGAAGTTGATTTCTTTCTCCCAATCTGTAAGTGTTTTCATGTTCCCCTTGTTCAAATTTGATTTTCTACTTATTGTTGCTTTTTACAGGTGGTTGATCATGTCTCTCGTTCTAATGAGGATTCTAAGGCAAAGCTTGCTCAAACAAAGCGTGACTTGAGGGAGTAGAGGAGATCAAAAAGGAGCTTTTGCAGAGGGTGGAAATGTTGTTCAAAGAAAAAGCTGATAAGGAGGAGGAACATGCGGCTGAGATGCATGAGGTCATAGCTGAGGTGAAAGCTAGTGTTGCGGTGGCTGTTTGGGAGACGAAGATCAAGCTTGCGCAGGATGTGGATAATGCGGGATCCTGGAACGTGGCCGGATGGCATGAGGTCCTGGCCAAGTTGACTGGAAAGCCTGTGAAAGCTAGTCAGGATCCTGCATTGTAGCTGAAGGAGGGAGAAGAGAAGGACAAGAAGGATGTGGTTCCGGGTGGCGGCGATCAATCTGTAGTTTAAGATTGATTTGTTGTTTTAAAACAATTTGAATGAATTTGGGTTTGTAAGACAATATTATTATTTCCTTCTTTTGTGGGGTTGGTAGGCAACCCTTTTAATGTTATGGTTCTTTTATACTTCTTTGCATGCTTGATTGAATTGTGTGGTTGTAGTAGTAGGATTTCTGAGGATCCTTATAACTAGGATCCCAAAGAGTTCACGATTTACAAGAATTCTTAGGATCTGAATAACCTGAAAGTAGGTAGTAAGCCATTTAGGAACTCAAATAGTTGAGAACCATTTAGGATGATAAATCTTCAATCATCACGTAAGAAAGACAACTTTTGAGAAATAAGGATAGATAGAACTTGATTATCCTTAGGCTTCGTGACCTTTAGGATTCACTTTCCTTTCACTTAGGAGAAGTGTAAAGATACGTTTCTCTTAGTTCCATTTGATCCTGAAGTTCGTATATGGAAGGATCCTTGCTTTAAGAGTTTATCAAGGAGGATCCTTGATTGTCTTCAACTTAGCAAACTTTAAGGAGGATCCCACCTTAGAAATCAATTGGAAATGACTCCAACTTGGAAAATAACTGAGGGAACTTCTGTTTTGCAACATGATAGTGCTACAAGTCTTGCATGTTTTCTGGGGAGTATCCCATCTTCAAGCAATACGTTAGTATCATAGTTCTTGAAAAGTCTCAGGGGAAAATCCCAATCTGAGATTACACGTTAGTGATATAAACTTTAGTAAATTACTGGGGAAAATCCCAATTGAGGTAACACATAAGTGTTACGAACCTTAGTAAATTACTGGGGAAAATCCCAATTGCGTGATAACATGAAAATGTTATAAACCGTAGTTATTTTATGAGGAAGATCCCAACTTGAGATAACATGAAAATGTTATGAACCTTTTGTATTTTGTGGGGAAGACCCCAACTTGAGATAACATGAAAATGTTATGAACCTCAGATTTAAACTTTAGGATCTTAACTTATGTTCAGAAATAAGAGGGTTCCCAAGTCACTGAAGCATTAAATGATCCCCTTATTCACATCCCATAGTTAGATAATGTGCGTCCAAGCGAGGCGTAGAAACCTTAACTTGTATGAAAGAGGTAATTAACAATTTAAACTTTAGAGGGGATTAAGTACCCTTATTCGTAGGAGAGATGACCAGTCTCTATTCTTAGTTACTAGGATACTTGCGTATCATAAAACGTTGTAGCTATGGGACTTTTAACTGCCAGGGTCCTCAAATGTCAAGATCCTTGTATGTCAGGATCCTTGGATCTTCATGTGTCAAGATCCTTGTGTGTCAGGATCTTTGTGTGCCAGGATCCTTGTGTGTTAGGATCCTTGAGTCCCTGCGTACAAAAAACATTAGCTAGGGGTGGACGTTAGTCTAGCTAACGCCCCTTTGATGCTTAAGTCAGTAATGGTATTTGAAGAGGGCAAATAGTAACAAAAATAAAGGATAAAAGGTAAAGAGTATGTGTACATTGAGTGTGTTGGAAAATGACTAATCTTACTTACATAAAATAAGCTTTAAGATGTATAGCATTCCAGGATCTTGGTAAGACATCTCTATCGAGGGTAGCTAGCTAATATGCCCCCTTTCCTACTTCAACATCTATCAGATATGGTCCTTCCTATTTAGGTGCTAGTTTACATGTACTAGGATCCTTGGTGTTTTGGAATGTTTTCCTTGATACCAAGTCTCCTATCTGGAATCTTCTGACTTTTATATTCTTGTTGTATGTCTTGGTGATTCTCTGTTGATGATCAGCGATGCAGATCTTGGAAGTGGTCCTATCTGCCCATAGGACGAAAGGAAGTTCTTCTGTCCATTTTCCTTTTCTTTTTATCTAACATTTTCTTCAAGTTATTGACTATGATTTTGTTGCTAGATTATGCTTGACCGTTGGATTGAGGATGAACAGGAGTGGACATTATCATTTTGATTCCCCAACTCATGCAAAAGTCTCTTATCCTTTTGCTTATTAACTGGGATCCATTGACGCATAGGATTTCGGCAGGGATCCCGAACATGGTCAAGATATTGCATTTAATAAATAAGACTACCTCTTTGTCTCTTACCTGAACAAAAGCTTCGGCTTCTATCCACTTTGAGAAGTAGTCGGTCATCACTATCATGAAGACTTTTCCTCCAGGAGCTACCGACAATTTGCCCACTATATCCATCCCCAACTTCATGAATGACCAAGGGGATATGATAGGATGTAGAGATTCCGCTGGTTGATGTAGGATGTTGCTATGTCTTTGATAAGCATCACATTTTTGAGCATGTAGGAAGGAATCTTTCTTCATGGTTGGCCAGTAGTATCCTGTTCTCAACACTTTGGAGCATAAAGATCTGCCCCCAGTGTGATTGCCGCAGTCTCCTTCATTTATATCCTTTAGAACTTCTGCAACTTCATGAGCTTCTAAGCATCTAAGGTATGGACATGCCATAGATTTTTTATATAATTTACCTTGGATTATTACAAACCTTGAGACCCTTGTTCTGAATGCTCTGTCGCTTTTTTCCTCTTTTGAGATCGTGCCATTCTGGAGGTATTCCATAATAGGTTGGATCCAGGATCTTGAGGTTGGGGAAGGATCCTTGATGTTAGGATCCTGATAAGGAAGTTGAGGATCGGGGTCTTCGATTGTAGCGACGTTGTTAGTTTCCTCGTGATCGTTGGGATCATTTAGTATTTTGGTAGGATCCTCGATCGTTGGGATCAACAAGTGGATTATTGGGATCCTGGTTTCTGGCGTGATCCTAAGAGAAAAATACTAGATTGGCTAAAGCATCTGCTTCAACATTGTCTTCTCTAGGAACGTGGTTTAGGCTGAATGCTTCGAATTCGGAGGCTAATTTTTTGAGGATCTGGAAATATAGTGCTAGTCTTTCTCCTTTTACTGCATAGGATCCATTAAAATGGTTAGTCAATAATAAAGAATCGACGAATACCTGAAGATCCTTGATTTGAATATCCTTGGCTAACTGCAATCCCATGATCAGTGCCTCATATTCTGCCTCATTGTTGGTTGCATTGAACTCGGAACTGATTGTTTGGGGTAGGATGTCCCCCTGTGGCCATTTTAGTATGATCCCTAGGCCATTTCCTCTTTGGTTTGATGCTCCATCTATGACTAGTGTCCATCTTCATATGTGCTTAGTTTCACGGACCACTTTGCCATCTTTCCTGACATTTCTAGTTTTCTCATAACATTCTTAATGGGATTATTAGCTCTTAGATTTATAGGATGTGTTTCAAAATAGTGTCTTAATTTAGTAGAAGCAATTACTAATGCTAGTATAAGTTTTTCAAGGTGGGAGTACCTGGTCTCAGGATCCAAGAGACTTTTACTTACATAGTAGATGGGATGTTGGTCCCCGTTAAGATCCTTAGCTAAGATTGCACTCACCGTGTTTGAGGATACTGAAAGGTAGAGAAGAAGTGGTTCCCCATCTAATGGTTTTACCAATAGGGGTGCTGAACTTAAATATTTTTTAAGTTCTTGGAAAGCATCTTCGTGTTCCTTGGTCCGTTCGAACCTTTTGTTCTTCTTCAAGATGTCGTAGAAAGGCTTGCATCTTTCTGAAGATCTTGAGATGAACCTGTTTAGGGTTGCCACTCTTCCTGTTAGTCTTTGAATATCTTTTGTCGAGGATGGTGATCTTAGATCGAGGATGGTTGTGATTTGCTCCGACCTTGCTTCAATTCCTCTTTTGGTCACAATGTATCCAAGGAACTTGCCTAATTTCATTCCAAAGTGACACTTGGAGGGATTCAGCTTCATGTTATATTCGTCCAGTATGTCGAAGGCTTCTTCAAGATCCTTGAGATGATCTTCAGCTTTCTTAAACTTGAATACCATGTCATCGATGTAGACTTCCATGCTTTCCCCCAGGTTCTCTTTGAACATCTTGTTTACTAGCCTTTGGTATGTTTCACCTGCAGTTTTAAGACCAAATGGCATGTTAGTATAACAATAGATACATGTTGGAGTTATGAATGTCGTATCCTCTTGGCTGGATGGTTCCATCTAGATCTGTTGGAATCCCGCTGATGCATCCATGAATGTTTATAATTCATGACCCGCTGTCGTTTCTATCATGGAGTCTATGTGTGGTAGAGGGAAAGGATCCTTGGGACAAGCCTTGTTAAGATTTGTGTAATCTACACATATTCTTCACTTACCATTCTTCTTTTGTACCACGACCACATTAGCTAGCCACCTTGGGAATTTCACCTCCTTGATCAAACCTGTTTTAAGAAGTTTTTCTACTTTTTCTTTTATAATTTGGTTTCTCTTCGGTGCGAACTTCCTTCTCTTTTGGTGTATTGGTCTGAAAGATGGATCAATGTTAAGTTTATGGGTTATTATATTTTTGTCTATACCTATCGTGTCCTCGTGCTTCCATGCAAATGTCTTGCTTCTAGCTTTGAGGAACTTTATTAGATCTTGTTCGATTTGTTCAGACATTGAGGATCCTATGAGAATTTTGGCTTCAGGATCCTCAAGGTTCAGGGGCACTTCCTTTACATCTTGCTCTCTTGTTTCCAATACGTCTCGTGCCACTTGCTTTAATTGCTATGTTGTCTTGGTATTGTTAAAGATTTCATTAAAGTCTTGTAGCATTCTTTGGATTCTTTTTGATCTCCTGTGATCTTCACTGTCCCCCATGGGGTGGGCATCTTAACACACTGATGATATGTCGATGGGACAGCCTTCATTTCGTGGATCCATGGTCTACCTAGTATAACATTATAAGAGGATAACATATCAATTACACAAAAATATTGCATAGAGTTTACCCCTTCTATGTAGATAGGTAGCTTTATCTCGCCGACTGTGTGTTTGGTTTCACTGCAGAATCCGATCAGCACTGAGGATCTTCTAACTATTTCGTACTCCGGGATGTTCATTCTTTTTAATGTGTCTAGGAGTATAATGTTGACTGAGGATCCTCCATCAACAAGGATCCTCCAAACAAAATATTTGGCGATGCAAAGAGTGATCACTAATCCGTCATGGTGAGGATCTTGGATGTCTTGTCTATCTGCTTCGTCGAAGGTGATCTCTTTCTCGTTTGTGATTGACGTATTCTTCCGTGGACCTTCTTGTTTTTCTGTTTTTGACACCTTGGCGTTCCTCTTTGCTGCAGAATAAGAGGTACCACAAATTTCAGATCCTTCGGAGATCACATTGATTACATTGGCGTCAGCAAGAGGGGATCGTAGTTTGTCGAGGATCTTATGAGGATCCTGATCTTTCTCTTTGGATCTCTCCTTTCTTCTTCCAAGGATTTCTTTGAGGTATCCTTTGCCTAAGAGGTAATTGATCTCCTTCCTACGAGCAATGCAATCCTCTGTGATAGGACCAAAGTCTTCATGGTACACACACAATTTGGATCTGTCTTTCCAAGTGGTGGATTTTCTCCCTTTCTTGGCCATCTTGCTTTGTCTCCAAGATCTTGCATCGCAAATATTATACCTGAAATATCTACAGAAAAGCAATAGTCAGGAATCTTAGGAAAGTCTTCTTCCTCTCATTCATCTTCAAGGGCATTAACCCTATGATGATCAGGTTTGGAATATGGTTTTGAATTATAGGATCTTTGGGCCGAGGAGTCGACCTTCCTATTAGGGTGATCATATGAGCTTGGTGGGTTGCTCCTCTTTTGGATCTCCTTGTCTTCTTCGAGCCTTATGAACCTTAGTGCTCTGCTCCTAGCTTCATCCATAATTTTGCATGGAGTCATTATGAGGTATTCGTTGAAAGGAGAGTCCTTCTTTAAGCCCATTTTAAAAGCTTCAACTGTAGTTCCCATGTCAATGTTGGGGATTATCAGAGCTTCCCTGCCAAACCTGTTAACAAAGACTCTAAGTCGTTCTTTAGGATCCTGAACCACCTGATAGAGATCATTGGTGATCTTCTCAAATGTTTTGCTACAAGAAAATTGATTATTAAAGATGTTAACTAAATGTGCAAAGGATGTAATAGAATAAGGAGGAACATTCAACAGCCATTTAAGAGCTGATCCTGTGAGGGTTGAACCAAAGCCCTTGCATAAGCAAGCTTCCTTCAAGTGTGTAGGGATGGGAATGATCTCCATCCTTTCTCTGTACTGTGCCACGTGCTCCTCAAGATCTGTAGTCCCATCATAAGGCTTCGTGTTGGGGGTTTGGAAGCGCTTTGGGACTTCGGTATCAGCTATTACCGGAACAAATCTTGACATCCTGTGGCTTGTGGTGGATACTTTCGGTATAGGTTGGACCACTCCGGGCATGCTTGAGATCATTCTCCTTAATTGTTGAAGTTCCTTAGAGCCAGTGTTAAAAACATTATTATTTACAAAGTTACCAGGATCCTTAGTATTTGGCGTAAGGAAGGTTTCATTGGGATCCTGGGTCACATGAGATCGCTCGTCAGGAGTTGCATCCCAGACAGGAGTGGATGTTGGTACTGAGGATCCTATCTCCCGACGATTTTCAGAGGATCCCACGCTGTCGAAGTTTAGGATCTTGGGTTGCAGGATCGAGGGTGCAACTTCCTAAGGTTTGCGAATATCAGCCCTAATTATTTCCACTTCCTTTAGCACCGTCCTGTTATCCTCTTGTTGCCGAGTCACCTGTTGTTCCAGCCTCCTCATCATGGAAAAAAGCTCGTTGTTGGAGACTATTACCGGAGGATCCTGGGATCCTTGAGTAGTGACTGGAGGAGTGTTTTTCTTCGGCACATCAGGAGTCTTTTTCGGACCTCTATCTGGAGGTGGTGGAAGGTTTTTGGAGGAAATGGGAGGAATTGAGGAAGAAGATAGGGTCGATTGCGTAGACATGATTTTCCGAAAGGTTTTGAACACCACGGCCCCACGGTGGGCGCCAAATTGTTTTGGTTAAAAATTACACAAGTGAATGTAATGCCCTGTTCCGAATCATTTTCCTAATTTGGGAATGTGGCCTAAAGATAGGTTATCATAAGGCTTAGGGCCTTTGGAAAAGAGAGGTCTAGACCCATTTAGGTACGAATAACGTAATTGAGGTGATCCGGGAGTTTGGGTTGTGTCTTGGAGCCAAGGGGTATATCGGTAAATAGGAAGTTCGAGCTCTTTATGAATTTTGGATTTTTGTTCGGGATATTTTGGGTGAGGATAAGTTGATAAATATGTAGAGATTCTCTCCACCTTTCCGTAGATATAAAGAATGTCGAAAACGGAGTTGAAACGAAGAAGTTATGGCTGTTTGAAGTTGGAGTGGTTCGGATGAGTGATCATTGACTTGTTGACCAAGCTCATTAAGACTCACGACATGAGCATGAAGTGCTCACGACGTGAGATGCACCTGATGCACCAAAACCCTTATTTTTGAGTATTTAAAGGTAAAGGATGATTAGGGTTGCTTCTCCTCAGCTTCCTTCACCTCCAAGACCTCTGAAAATCCCTAGAATCGATCCTCTTGAGCCCTTGAGCCATTGTTGGTGGTATTGGTGTTTTGATTTCCTTTAAGAAGAAGAAGAAGCGCTTGTGGTGGTACCTTTTAGCGAGATAAACCCTTGCTTGTGGATTTTCTGAGCTTGTGAGCTTCTGTAAGTCATAAAGATTCTATCTTTTTGAGTTAAGCTTGCTAGATCTAGGTTATGGTTGCCTTCTTTGCATGGGATCTTGGGTTACCATGCATGAAGTCCATAAAGTTGGCAACTTTATGGACCACTGAGTCATTTGATATATTAGAACCCTCTGATCTGAATTTTTTTGGATGTTTTGGACTCCAAGCTTGAGTCTTGACCCTTTTTCCTTCATTTTGACCTAAGTAGGTGTTTAAGTCATGTATTTGACATATGTGACTGAAAAGCTTCAATTTTTATGGCCCTTGGGGTCAAGGAAGATCCTCTAGACTGTCCCATGTTAAAGCTTAATGGATTAGGAGCTTAATGCTCATTTTTGGTCAGATCTGGACTCACGACGTGAGGAATGAAGCCTCACGACGTGAGAGCGTGTTCAAGGAAGTTTCTGGGCCAAAGTCACGACCTCACGACGTGAGCATAAGGTGCTCACGATGTGAGCATCACCTGTCCAAGTTTTGGACTCTTTAATTGTTGAGTAGCTTGGTATTGGACTTATCCTTTGGTTTGGGCTCGTAATGGACTAAGTATTTTAGAGTAATGGACTTCTGGTTGGGCTTGCCTTGCTGGGCTTACCCTAATGAGCCTTAGATGATGAATTGGGCCTTAGTTGGCCCAATGTAGTTAGGCCTTGATTGGGCCCAATGGGCTTGGACCATTGGGCCATCGGAAAATCATTGGTTCAGAGAAGTAAATGGGCTTTAGGGAAAGGACCATGTAAGGGTTTGGGACCAATTTGGAAAATTGGGCCATTGATGGGTTTTATGGATTTGATAGTTTTGGGCCTTGGTTGTGAATCTTGTTGGGCCAGGGGTGAAAACGGTCATTTCACCCCAAGTATGGATTATGGATCATGATTTGGGACTCAATTGCTAATTGGGTGATATTTTGGTATTGATAGCTCGAGGAGTTGCTAGGACAGCAGCTAAGGATTTCTTGTAGTGGACTTCAGCAGTGTGAGGTGAGTTACCTTCCTGTAGAAGTGGGTCGAAGGCACCAATGTCGGCCCACTAGTAGATGATTATAGTAGAGATGATTATCTTTGTGATAATTGTCTGGTATGTCACTATCTGTTATGATTTATGTGCTAGTATGCTATGATATTATGTGATAGTGGTAGGAGGGGTGAAATAGTCCCCGTAACCGGTGGAAAGGACCGAAGGGGTACGCCAGCACCCAGATATGCTAGGCGGTATGTGATTTATGTGTATATGCTAGGGTATTATGTGGTAGTGGTAGGGGTGAAATAGTCCCTGGTTACCGGTTGAAAGAGACCGAAGGGGTAGGCCAGCACCCTGATATACTAGGCGGTTACCGGTAGAAAGAGACCGAAGGGGTAGGCCAACACCCTGATATACTAGGCGGTTATCGGTTGAAAGAAACCGAAGGGGTAGGCCAGCACTCGGATATGCTAGGCGGTTACCAGTTGAAAGAGACCGAAGGGGTAGGCCAGCACCCGGATATGCTAGGCAGTATGTGTATTGTATGGTATGTGGTATGATGGGGGAACTCACTAAGCTTCGTGCTTACGATTTACAATTTTGGTTTCAGGTACTTATTCTTCGAAAGGAAAGGAGATGGCATGAATGCAGCACATCACACTATGATTTCCGCATTATGAGATCTTTGGGAGTTATACTCTGATGTTGTTTTATCATGACATGTTTTGACTATGGATACATTGGTTTTGGATATGAGTTGTTTCTATGATGTTTTCAGACAATTGGTTTTATAATTATTAAATGATAAATGAAATTTTTGGTCTTGAATTTTGGGATGTTACAAGTTGGTATCAGAGCCGGTAGAAAGAGACTGAAGGGGTAGGCCAACACCCTGATATGCTAGGCGGTTACCGGTTGAAAGAGACCGAAAGGGTAGGCCAGCACCTAGATATGCTAGGCGGTTACAGGTTGAAAGAGACTGAAGGGGTAGGCCAGCACCCAGATATGCTAGGCAGTATATGTATTGTATGGTATGTGGTATGATGGGGGAACTCACTAAGCTTCGTGCTTACGGTTTATAATTTTGGTTTCAGGTACTTATTCTTCGAAAGGAAAGGAGCCGACATGAATGCAGCACATCACACTATGATTTCCGCATTATGAGATCTTTAGGAGTTATACTCTGATGTTGTTTTATCATGACATGTTTTGACTATGGATACATTGGTTTTGGATATGAGTTGTTTCTATGATGTTTTCAGACAAATGGTTTTATAATTTATTAAATAAAAATGAAATTTTTGGTCTTGAATTTTGGGATGTTACAAGTGAAACTCAACCAAATTGAATGAGAGGCTGTGGTGTTTGAATTGATGTAAGAAGAAAATTGTAATCAAGACAACACGAGGGTTTACGAGGAAAGCCCTTGATCCTTGCAAGGATCTCAGGCACAAAACCTTGGGAGGTGATAATGATCACCTGCCTTGATGATTTTATTGATTAAAAATGTTGATTACAGAGATGAATGTGTAAATATAAGTACAAGTATCGTGGATGATCTAATCGTGTCTGTAGTGTGATGAATACATGTGTTATTTATAGTCTAATGCTAATAACAATAAGTCCGATATTTCCGGGATCCTCCGAGATCAGCCTATAGACGTTATTTGACTTGGTATTCCGAGTCTTTTGCCTGGTCAAGATGATTCTTCGTTGAGAATAAGTCTTTAGTTGACTATTTCTGCACATGTGAGAAAAATAAAGAAGAATATAACCGTTATAAATGTTAGGAAAATAAATAATAATAATCAGGATCCTCAAGTAGGAGTACGATGTAGTATTCCATTGGACAACCACATATACTGAGTCCGATCAGGCAAATGAAATGGTATGTCTAGTTATCTACCAGAGTAAGATGACAACACCTGATTATTCTAGATGGTCTTGTGAATTACGTTGCTAGTGTGGACTTATAAACCACAGACATAGATGAAATGGGATACCATATTCATCAAATAATCTGATGGCTTAAATTGCCTTTATGACTTACAACAACCAATGAAGCCCATAGTTGTTGAGTCAAACCATTACTCTAAACGATTCATCAGGCGAGTTGATTCTTCCTGATAATCGTGGACTAGGATTTTTGAGAATCTGGTGGGATGGTTTGTATGTGTGTAATGTTTATAGATATCTAAGTTATGGGAGATATATCTATAATGTTTGGTAATAGTTAGTTTTGCAGGTTTGATAATTATAAATTATTATCATAATAATATTGTGGGATTGAAAATCCTATGTGTCTCACCAGGTTTTCCAACATAGTTCACTCAATTTATATGTATCACAAGTAACAAGGTTAAAGCTGCTGGAATTTGATTAGGATGTCGAGTGATTAAGAAACAACTTGCAATAGTATTTAAGACCATTATGTATTTACGGTGTAGCAATGTTATCTATTGATTATGACATCCTTAGAGTTTTGTATTTTGAAACAACATATTTACTCAAAACATCTTAATAAAACAAGACAGTTTCCTCAAAATGTTTTATTGTACTAGGATTTTTCGCAAACAATGATATGATGATTTTAAAGCGTAATAATTTTTTTTTGTTTTGAAAAATAAGAGATGTCACATTATATAATAATAATAATAAAACATAAAACCAAAAAAACAAATCAATCAGGGTACAATAATTAAATTAAATATATATTAAAAAATTGATTTAATGGAACCATAATTGATTTGTTTAGTTTTAGAGTATCAACTAACAATTATAGGGGTACCAATAATAGCATCATTTTTCTCCTAAATTAATAGAAAAAGTAAATATTTTTCTACATTATGTTTTTATCTATTTTCATTTTTAGACTTTCTGGAATGATCACCACTAACCACAAATGTTGTGAGTGTCATCTTACTGATACCCATATTAGGTTTGTATATCCAATATTATCCACCACTACACATCATCTTTTTTGTTTGAAATATAATCAAAATAATAATAGAAATGTTAGATGTTTTTTTTAAATAATTTTCCATTCATAATACATATATTAAAATTAAAAAAAAAGACGAAAAAAAACTAACATAAAAATCTCAAACATAAAACTAATGATTATTCTTATACCTTGAGGTGATTCCATATTCGGATATTACCGTTTACTTGTATCTAACCCAAAAGGATTATCGGAATTACGGTTTCGATTAGTTGGTGCGGTATTTTGATTTTGACTATATAAATGTGTGTATAAGTAAATAGAGGAAGAGAAGAATGGTATGGAAAAATAAAGTTGTATTATTTTATTTATAGGTATAAATATACTATAAATTAAAAAAAAAGGAAAAAAATGAATATTTTGCCGTTAAACGGCTAGTCAACGGTAATAGAGTCAAACTCACACCTTCGTTTCCTATTTGTCATTGTGGTTCGTTGTCTACACCACAAAATATCAAGACAACGACCGATCACAACCCACCGGGATGGTGTTCATGATCGTGGTCGTTACCACGTAGACCACGAATGTCCTTTGTCTCCATGATTGGTACTCCAGTTGACCTTATATAAAATAATGTCATGTTAATCATCTGTTTTAATTATCATGATATTTGTCTTGATCTAATACATAAGAAGAATTTGAATAACAACAAAATATAGAAAGATATTTATTTCTCTAAATTAAATATAGTTTCTTATTTATACTCTATGTGAAGGACATGATATTGAATAACATGTTTCATGACAATTGTGTGGGTGCACAACGTCTTAGAAAGGGCCAAAGCTCCAACCAATGACCTGCAAACCCACATGGGTTTAATCCAACGTCCTATTTATGAAAGGGGTTGAAGTCACATCTCAACCTTTTGTTTTTTAACGACTACCATTCTGTCAAAGTACCACAACGGGAATCTAGGTACCATCGATATTCTTTTGGTTGATTTAGATGTTATTAATCTAATTATAAGATTTGTTACATTAGTTATGCAAACGGTTTTGTCTTATTCATGTCTCCGGACACTTCAATTAAAGATATATATATAATTCATCATAAAAAAAAAAAGTCTAAAATGTTACGGAGTTGTACATATAATACGAAAAGACCCCTCTTGGGCCATCCCAATGTCTTGAATTCAAAGTGGCATAACGGTGGCTTACAATAAACAACTGGAAAATTATATTAAAAATCATATGAAAAGAAAGCTTATTACCATTTTATATCGATCAACTATTACTAATGTTTCATTTATGATAATTTCACGATGAATGTGGCTTTTTGATCAACATCAAGTGCTTAGCGGACCTGTACTGGTTAACATTATGATTTGGTGTTGGAGTTTAATATTGCGATATTAGGTTCATTAATCTGCGATCGAGAGTGCACTCTGACATTATTTTAAACGTAGGTTGTAACTTGTAAGAAGATAAGTCGGTGCTCCTATTATAACGTTATATATAACAGACTGTTCTTGGACCCCACTTAATTACAAGTGGCAAACATATAGGAAGGGGCTACTTATCTTAACTTATCCGCGCAATAGATAAGCTGATGAAAGTCACCTCGGTCTCCAACATGGGCTTTTGCAACCCTTTTTAGTTCCTAAAAGCAAAATTAACTTCAAGATTGAGTGTAGATAATACCAATGTATTTTTATTGATTTACTTATTATTGTATTTCACTTTTATTTATTCATATACGGCTAGTTGTGTTAATTTTCTTAATTAGGTCCTAAAAAAATGAGATTGAAAGTATACTGTTAGAATTAGATAGATTTACAAAATATATGGACTTAATAATAGAAAAATATTATATCCACGTATACCAATTATTTATTGAGTAAAATTTATAGGGTGACTTCTGGTTTTATTCTTCTTTTGAGAACCACCTTCAAGATGTTATTAAATTCTTTGACATAGTTTTTGGTGGAGAAACTAAATGTAGATTTAATATGCCTATAAAACTTATGATATGTAGCTAATTTATCTATTTTAATAAAAAAAATAGTTTTTGGGACACATATTATTATTCTGGAGCTTCTCAATATATTTTCCCGACCATTTCTAATACATAAAAAATGACATTTATACATTTTCTTCTTATTTGAATTCGAAAATGTTACTTCAATTTCATTAATTTAGGCATTAAATTAGCATATCACATAAACTAAAAAAAAAAAAAATACATATGTATCCCCAAAATACCATTTTTTTTATTTATTTATTCGGCATTATCATTATAATCATAGATCCCGTTATATCAACACATAATTAATTCTATCCGTTAAATATATTACCATGATCCGTTAATTTTGGGATAAATCTTCATCAAAATTTTCCATCAATTTCATCGTCTTACTTATTATAAAACCCTAAGCCCAAAAAATTTCTTAGTGATGGATTGTTATCATTTAATTTCTATCTTTTTAAAACATGGGCAATTTCTATTTAATTTTCTAAAAAAAACTATTTATATTCATTAATGAAAAAATCAACTATTTATGTGATTTCATTTCATCTTTCTGTAATAAGCAGAATCATCTGGTCATTTATAAAATAAGGGACAATTTATGGATTTTATAGTGTTTTGCATATAATTCACAACCTTTTCATTTTTTGGACAAAACATATCTATATACTATGTTTTTTCGGTCATTTATAGCATTAAGAGTAATAAAAGTCGGTTGAAAATAGCAATGCACATTTAGTTTTTTTTCCTATTTTAAAAGCAATGAAAGTATGTATGTTGCTCAAACTATGGAAGTATAAAATAAATGTACTACATGAATAATTAAAACAATAAAACTTAAAAAGAATAAATAATTTATTTTAACAATTTAAAATGCATCGAATACTGATTATTCTTGTTTCAGGTAACAAATAATACCACCGTGAAACAGTTATGTTTCAACGTCAATAAAATCACTCAATTTTGAAAATCATATAACATGTTACAAAAAAAACATCTAATGTTGTGTACAAATAGATTTTAACAAATAATGATTAATGATTATTTTTTTTAATTTTTATATTATTTAAATTTATTAATCATGCAGTACACATGTTATAACCTAGTTAACATAAAACAAGAAAAATGAATTTTCAACAAAAGATTAATGTAACAATTAATAACATGATGTATGGAAAACCATATTGCAAAATAGTCAATGGATAACAAACGTATTTAATAATTAATAGGGTATAGCGAAGCTCAAAGCTACGAATATATCCTCACTCTAGCGAATTAGATATATATCGAACTAGTTATATACCGTACGAGGTATATACCAGACCAGTTATATACCATATATATACTATATATCTGAACCATACACATGTCAAACTATATAAAGTACCGAATCATAGAATATAACGACTAAGATACGAATTGACATCACAACAGTGTTATAGTATATTGGGACTCTAAGAAAAGAGCTTGTATTGTGATACGTGACTGGTAGATCCTTTGATCAACGAGAAATAGATGCCAAACGACTAACAAGTACATGTAAGTATGCCTTTGGGCATACGACCATTAACGCGACAAGATGACAAACTTGCTCAATACAAGAAGAGGTCATAGCTTCCCATATATCGATTATAAATAAGCGACGAAAATCACTTTACAAGGTACGCAAATACATAAACTGTTCTATTAACCTTTACCCGACTCTCAACATACTCTTAAAGTATTCTCTTAGAGTCTTTTTTGACTTTATCATCGGAGAGTTAGTCCGAGACCCCCTCCCGTCTAATGCTTATGAGTTGTTTGTTGTCTCCAGGTTAACTTAACACAAATAAAAAACAAGAACGTGACACCAGAAGGCCCATGATAAGAAAAAAAGGATAAATGAGTCAAAAGAAGTTAGAGGAGAAAGAGATGGAAATGCAGGAGTTTGAAGCCTTCAAGAATTTTAGAGCTATGACGAAACGGCAGATAGAAAAAAGTGAGTGAAGGGCTCAAAAGGAGAAAGAATGGGATTTGGTTTCTGATATTGCTATATTTATACATATATTTAGGCATTATTCAATACATTTTAAGCTAAATTTTGTTTATCTGCAAAGATATTTGATACTTATTGAGATAAATTACATTTTGCAGCCAAATAGGACACTCTTGAAGAAAAAGGACCAAAACCGACAAAAGCTGGAACCTGGAAGGACTGGAGCTGAAGCTGGGAGCTTAACGGAGCTTAAAAGGAAGAAAAACCAAGAAAATACAATTCCCACGACGTGGCTTCAGAGTCCCACGACGTGACGATTAGAAAATTCTCGACGGTATACATAATACTAAGCTCACGACGTGAGCCTTATAATCTCACGTCGTGAGGAGGGATCCTTCCAGAAGATAACTATGCAGAATGCAGTTTCCTTTCCATACACGATTTGCACCGATCTCACGACATGAGACCCTAATTCTCACGACGTGAGACACGAATTTAGGAAACTATAAATATCCCTTCATGCATTCGATTTTAGGAGGTTGGATCTGATATTCTAGAGAGAAGAACAAATTCAGAAGCCATAGAAGAGCGAAAAAAACTCTTTAGAAGAGAGAACGTTTGGTGATTGTATATTTAAAGATTACACATTACATTCGGTTTGCATTTGATTAACCATGTCTAAATCTTGTGTTTTTGTGTGCTTATTTTATGCTATGAGTAGCTAAACATTAGGCTTTCATTTAGTGTACATGAACCATAATACTATATGTTAGTTTCTAGATTATATTTGAATTTTATGAAGTTGGTTAATAAATGTGTTTGATTATCTTTACATAGTGTGTGAAAGTTTGAATCTTTGTTGCTTTAGTTCAAGTTAAGTGTAGTTTAATAAACATTTGAATTGCATGAACTTGTTTACCTAGTAGTTTATGATCATTAAATTGCTAGAGCTAGGATTAATCACATCTTAGATTAAGTAATAAAGGTAACAACTTTAGCTGTGTTAGAGAACATAATTTGATCATAATTGTGTTTAATTAATTGTCTTGATCATAGATAATTAACTTAGATATATCTTACATAGCCCAATTATCATTAATAATCAATTATGTGTTTGCTTGTGTATGATCATTACATAGTATTACATGAATTGGTAAAAATATTAGGAGATCGGATCAAGACTGCTAATTATATTTAAATTGGTAACCAACTGAATCAATTCATATTTAGACACTACACATAGGAAAAAGGGGAATTTGAAGCTAAACGGAAGTGTCTTCTTAATTTTGTTTACAATCATTTTTCGCTGAGTGTTTAGTTATAAGTTAATCTGAAATTGCAAAATCAGATAAAGCCCCTTATTTATTTATTGTTTTTAGATTAATTTTTAATGATTATATTATTAGCTAAATCCGTTCTCAGTGTTCGACACGTGACTTACCTAAACTACTCTATAAATTTGACTAGGTACAGCGCCTAAGTGCAATTACTTAGTTAAGTAGGTTATGATTATAAATTAAAGCCAGATAGTATATAAATTGCACACATTAGTTTCAATGCACACCAGTCAAACGAGGGACTCAGATGAAACAAAAGTGAAAGCCAAAGGAAAAGAAGGAAGGTTGAGCTTAAACGAAAATAAAAACGAAAAATAAGTAAGTTCAGGACTTCCACGTCCCAAAAAAGCAAAGAAGAGCTCTCAAAAAGAACAAGAAGTATCACCAACGGTAATAGAAGGAAAGCTATATCATCAGACCTTTAAGAACTTAAACTTTCGGTCACTCTTTACTGACAACATTAACGAAACGCCCATTCCAAAGGGGCTAAAAGGAAGCAAAGTACCAATATATGACGGAACAGGAGATTCAGACTCAGACGACCATGTCTCAAATTTCCAGTGGGCCATCAAAATGATTCCAATGGATCCGAAGTTGTGGATTTTATACTTCACAAGAACTCTAGATGGATCCGCTAGATATTGGTTGGCAAGTTTTCCCCATAAGAGTATATGATGATTTGAAGAGCTATGTCAAAAGTTCGGTAATAGTTTTATCCAATAAAGAAGATTCCAATAGCAGGCACACACAATATATGCTTGTCGGCAACGAGAAAGAGAATCCAATAAAGCCTACTTCAAGCGGAAGAACCAAACGTCTACAGAAGGAGCAAAGCGCGCTCCAAAAAAAGAAGAGGCATGGGTATATGATGCCGATATTGCTATGAGAAGAGGAGGAGAAGCTAGAAATCAGGTGATCAAGAAAGAGGAAAGCGGTCAACATTGAGTTTAGTCATCATGATTCGATACCTTTTGATAACCAAGGTACTGAACCTTTAATAATAGTAGGAGCAGTGGGGAGAATGTTAATACGAAGGATTTACATGGATAAAGGAAGCTCAGTCAACATCATTTACGAGCATTTCCTGAAATACCTCCCGAGGGACATTCAAAATTATGTTCGACCTTCCATGTCGGCGGTGGTAGGATTTGCTGGACAATCTGTATGGCCAGTTGGGAGGATATCGTTCCCATTCATATTGGAGGATTATAGAGGGAGCATGCAAACCTATCCTAACATAATTCCTTAAAATAAGGGTGTCATCCGCTTATAACATGCTGTTAGGAAGAACAAGTATGTGGAAGTTACAGGCGGTCCTGCCTACGGTGCATGGCTTACTCAAATTTCCCTCCGATGAAGGAATCATGATAGTCCAAAGCACAACGTTGAGTGCTCCAGAACACAGTCATTCCATACAGCTTGATATATTCGAGTCTATTAAAAAATAAGGGAGTGTATCTATGAGCATTGAGGAATTCGTTATCAATGAAAAACACGAGGGCCAGAAGATAAAGATAGGTTCAGAGTTTCTTGAAGTCTTGCGAGCAGGGTTGATAACCTTGATGAAAAAGTATGCAGATGCATTCACATGGAAGCCCGAAGTCATGGTCGGGATCCCCAGGTCATTGATAGAACATCGAATTAATATCAATCTTAGTCATAGTCCCATCGTGAAAAAAGAGCATAATGGCCAATGAAAGAAATGAGATAGTAAACAAGGAAGTGAAAGACGTAGTAGCGGTAGGGGTTATGAGAGCTATACAATTTCCAAAAAGGATAGCAAACCCAGTATTGGTAAAAAAATAGAGATGGGACTATGCGAATATGCGTTAACTTTAATGACCTTAACAAGGCATGCCCGAAAGATAGCGATCCTCTTCTAGAGATAGAACATAAGATTGAGTTGTTGGAGGATTCAAATGGAAACCCTTTTCTAGATGCTTACAAAGGGTACCATCAGGTGAAAATGGCAATACCAGATGAAGATAAAACATCTTTCCATAGATACAAAGGAACGTTCTGTTACACAAAGATGCAATTTGGGTTGAGGAATGCATGAGGAACATACCAATGGTTGGTAGAAAAGTTATACGAGCAACAAATTGGAAGAAATATGGAGGTCTATGTTGATGACATGGTGATCAAAATTAAGGACAACGATACTTTCTTGAAAGACATAGAAAAAACCTTGAAGTGATTGATACGAACCAACATGAAACTCAATCCCAAGAAGTGTATATTTAGGGCACAAAAAGGAAAGTTCATTGGTCATGTTATAACCACGACAGAAATAGAATCAAATCCAGAGAAGGTGGAGGCATTGCTAAAAGTAGAAACACGCAAGACAACAAAAGACATCCAAAGCTTGAACGAAAAACAAGTAGTGCTAGGAAGATTCTTTCCAGGCATTGAAGACACACACAGGGAAAAACAACATCACATGGTCGAGACATGCCAAATAAGCTTTCTAAAAGTTAAAGCATCACCTCCGATGTCTGCCAACGCTAGCAAGCCCAGTCACAAGCGAGCCGCTAATGATGTATCTATCAGCAAGTCAAGAATCGATTAGTGCAATGTTTGTAGCCGAAAGAGATAAGAAGAATATGCTAATGTATTTTGTTATTATAGTATTTCAAGGAGCTAAACGAAATTATTTGACCGTCAAAAAATTAGTTCTATCTTCGGTGTATGCAGCAAGGCAACTACGTCAGTATTTCCAGGCTTACACCATTCTAGTACTGACAAACCAACAAATCTTGCAAATTTTGACATAACCGGAGAGGTCAAGGTGAATGGACAAATGTGAAATTGAACTGGGGGATCACGATATCAATTACAAACCAAGGGTCAGCATCAAAGGCCGAGCCTTGGCTGATTTCCTGACATAAATGCCTGATGACCAGGTACGTTTGACGGTACATACTGAGGACACTTCCTCTAAGATACCGATACTGAACCTTAATAATGATGAGTGGGAATTACATATAGATGGAGCCTCTAGAAAAGATGGTTCAAGAGTTGGGATCATTCTTGTTAGTCCACAGGGAGACAAGTCAACTTATACGTTGAGATTTGAATTCTCATGTTCAGACAACGAGGCATAATATGAAGCTTTACTCGTCGGTCTATGACTGGCATGAAGCATGAATGAATCAAAGATAAAAGTATTTTGTGACTCCACGTTAGTTGTCAACCAAATTAAAGGAGATTATAAGGCAAAGGAGGCACACTGTAACACCCTGTTTCGAGAAGTTTCTTATTTTGGGATTATGGGTAATAAATTGATCAAATAAAGGCCTTGGGCTTTAAGGGAATAGGGTTTAGACCATATTGGATGTTTATAATATTGGTTATATAATCTAACCGTGGTTTGTGCTTTGGAGCCAAAGGGTAAAATGGGAAAAGTTATATGTTAAGCTTCTTACATGGATTATGTTTTTTAGGTCCACATGTGTTAAGCCAAAATTAACTAGATATAAGTGTGGGGCTCGTCAATACCTTTCGATGGATATAAAGATCGCCAAAAAAACGGAGTTAAAACAAAGAAGTTATTGTTGTTTGAAGTTGAGGTGGATTTGGGTGAAAAGTCATGGCCACGGCGTGGGGATCAGTCAGGCCCAAGCCCATGATCTTTTTAGGGTTTTCAATGTATTTAATAATTAATGTTCCATATTTTAGGGAATTTTATTAGCCTCCATCATCTCTAGAACCTCTTGGGAGAAACCTTAGCCTCCACCTTCAAGATTTGAGCTTCTCCCCTCTCCTCTCTCCTCTTTTGGATGCTTTTTATGTTATTCTGATGAAATAAGAAGATCAATAATGTTATCTTAGTTTCAAGGAATGACGCTTTAAGTTTGGATCCATCAAAGGTACTACATTTCTAGAACATTGTGAGTATAAAGTTCCAATCTTTCTATCTAGTTCATTAGATCTTGTCATTTGGTATTTTTGGCACTTTTGGTCCATTTTATGGGTGATCTTCGAATTGAGTGGACTCCAACATTTGTTGATGTGTTTAGAATGCTTCTTGGACCTCATGGACTAGGAAAGTTGTGATCTTTTTCCTTCCCTATTAGCCATGCAAGTTATCTTGGTCCTTTAGGTCATTTTGGTGTATTAAAGTTTATATCTTGGATGATTGTGGGATTATTATGGATAAAGTTGGAAACTTTATCCATCTAGACATCTTGTTGATTTAGATCTAGAAGTTAGAGACTTGGACTTAATGGATTATGTTGAGAAAGATGCAATTTGGATCCCTTTGAGACTTAAAGTCTAGATCTTGGTGGTTTGGACCTTCCTAATGGATAAAGTTAGAAAATTTATCCATTAAGACCTTTGAAAGGATCAAATCTGAGCTTCAGAGCTCTTGGAACCAGAAGAAAATGGATTAAGCTCATTTGAGCTGTCCAGACCAGTCCCCATGACGTGGCCTTAGGTTATCACAACGTGGCAACTAGGGGATTAATGATTGTTTTGTAATTTTATGCCCACGACATGGCCAAGGAAGGCCACGACATGGAGGGCTACTGATTGGAAATTTTGACTTTGACTTTGGTCGTTGACTTTTTGACCAGTTTGACTTTTGGTCAAACTTGAGTAGAATTGAGTACTTGGCTAAGGATTGGTTTCAGTTTGGATTTAGGAATCTTGGATTGGATGCTTTGTTGCTGAGGTAGCTGTTGGGATTCTGTTGAATAGTTCAGGTGAGTCTCTTCACTATACTCGTGGGTCGAAGGCTCCAATGTTGGCCCACTGGATTGTGTTTGTAGGATGATAGTTGTCTTTGTGACATTTGTTGATATGCATGTATGTGCTTGTTGTCTTTGTGACTCTTGGTGATATGATTGTATGCTTAGAGGTAGGGGTGAAATAGACCCGGCACCGGTTGAAAGATAATGCAGGGGTGAAATAGACCCAATACCTGTTGAAAGAGACCGAAGGGGGTGAAATAGACCCAGTACCGGTTGAAAGATACCGAAGGGGTGAAATAGACCCAGTACCGGTTAAAAAAGAGCGAAGGGGGTGAAATAAACCCAATACTGGTTGAAAGATATCGAAGGGGGTGAAATAGACCCATTATCGGTTGAAAGAGATCAAAGGGGGTGAAATAGACCCAATACCGGTTGAAAGATACCGAAGGGATGAAATAGACCCATTTTAGTTTTGAACTGTTATGTACATATGTTATGGGGTATTTTGGGGAACTCACTAAGCTTTGTGCTTACACTTTTATGTTTATGGTTTCAGGTACTTCTGTTTTGAAATGAAGGGCCCGACTTGATCGCACTACATCCCTTGGAGATTTATTCTGCACTAAGTGGTTATGAATTACTATGATATTTTGAGAATACTTTAACTCTGATTGTCTTTTGGAATAATGAATGAATGGCCTTACCTTATTTAAAAATGAAATTTTTACTCGGAAATTTTGGGACGTTACAAGTTGGTATCAGAGCCTTGGTTTGAGGGATTCACGCAAACTTTCGGGTGTGTCTGAACACAAAATGAGAATTTTTAAAATATTTTAAAAGAAAATGATTTTCAAAAAAAGGTTTTCTCAGAAAAATGGGTGTGATGCATGCAATCATCTGAGCTCAAGTAAGTTTTCCCAAAATACCCATACATGTGATATGCTTATTATTTTGGTATGAATGTGTGAGAATTTTATGCTATATTAGGGATAAGGATCTACTTAGGATTTTCATTATAAAATGCTAGGATAGATGCATTTATATACCTGTTGATTGAGCTTTTGGAACTGCATGCTAGTATGGATTTTGTCAGGGTGCAAAGTTCTCATTGGATGTGATGTAGACTTACCCTCTTTATATCTGTAATGGGTTGAGCTTTTACTATAAATTGGAAGTGAGATGCTCCCATTTATGTAACAACTTGAGTGATTAGTCTAGTGAGAGAAATATTTCAAGAGCCACTTTGTAATAACTTTCTAGACTAATAAGAGCTTAAACTATTTATTTACTCCATATATTATTTATATTGTTTAATTCACATAATCATTACATTTCCACATTCATCATCATTCTTGGGATCTTAAATGTGGTATCAGATCGGGTTCTTGAAGGTTTCACAACTATTTCAAGAAATTGATCCATGATGACAATTTTTATTTGGTGAATCATTAATCAAACTTCATGTTGTAAGTTTTCTTTCATTGAGAGAGTTTTTGTTTCTAGAAATCAAATTAATTCTTTGATCTTGATTCAAAATTGATTTTCCCTTTCTAGAATTCATGTGATTTTCGCTTTCTCTTTCTAGAATTCTTGTGATTTTCGCTTTCTCTCTTTACAATTTCATTCGAAATCACTTTCTCTCTCTAGAAATTTTCAAGTTCTTGTGATCTTTTTCGTTTTTGGATTTAAAATGGAAAAACAATTTTGTGAAAGATGGTTTATATTTCTTGGAGATGATCCATATCCATATTGTTTTGAAGGACTTATCAATTGTTTTACAACCGGGTATTTTAAAGAAAATTCACTCATTTCTTGTGGAAAAAGAGATGAAGATGGAAAGATGATTGATTAGCCTTTTAATCATGATAATCATAAAGTTTTTCATAATCGTTTGGTTACAACTTATCATGAGAGAAGAAGGAAGAAGAAAGAAGATGAAATATTAAAGGAATTCGTCTGGATGAATGCAAATATGGTGTCAATGTGCTTGTACTTTACCCGGATGTTCTTGAGGTTCAAGACAAGGAGATTCAAAGCAATTCTCATGAAGTAGTAAAAGGTTTTTGTTCAATTGGAGTTCAAATCGACGATTGTTTGTGTTCTTGTGATTCATTTGAAGGAATGGTGCCTTATAGAAAGCCTTCAATCAAATATGTTCAAATGTATCAAACTCCAAAGGAAATGATTCATAGTTGCCAAGTTCAAGATGTGAATAATGAGGTAGCTTTTAGTTTCAAATCTTCAAGATCCAAAAAGATGAAGAAGAAGAAGAAGAAGAAGAAGAAAAAAAGAAGAAGAAGAAGATCAAAGTCAAGAAAATTTGGTTACCTAAGCAAAATTCATCAAATGTTGGTTGGAGTTGAAATATGTGAAGAAAATTTGGATTTCTAAGCAAAAACCATAAAATGTTGCTATGGTATCAAAGTTCAAAGCCAAAATTGTTGAAGATTCTGAAATTCAACATGATGATGAAGTTTGATCTTGGAGAATTGAGAAGAAGCTTCATGGGTGGTACAATGTGCAATTTGGAAATTTCTTAGTTTCAACCAAGGAACCTAGAAGTTCATATCATTCTAAAGGATTTGATGTTGGATCTTCCATGCTCAATTCGTGTATTGCAAATGGGAAAAGATTTTTCAAGGAGGCTTCTCAAATTCTCAAATGAATTCCGTAAAATTATTGTTGATATCGATACCTCGGTTATTGAAGAAACCCATATTAACTTTGAATTAGCCCAACAATCTGATTCACTGTTACTGTTAATTTGGAGCCCATATTATGTAACATTACTGTTCATGAATTCATTTGTTTTCAAACCCGATACTGCTCTTCTGATTTCTCAATTGAAAAACGGAACAATGAGTGAATTATTCGAGAATAGAAACAAGAGGCCAGGATCTAAAAAACAAAAACTATGAATTACATCGAGTAAGAAATCGCGACCTCGATATCACACTTATTTTGATTTCGATTGGGTTAACAGTTGGGGAGAAGGATTTGATATCGTATAAAATGGAAGAAGACATGTCTCTCAATTTGTCTAAAAGGATTGATGTCGATTAGTTTGAATGTCAAGTTGACTTTCAAGATATCAATGACGATTTGGATAAGTTAGGATAGCTGATACCGAATGATGATATCAAATGGTCTGATTTTCAATTTTTGATGTTAAAAACGAAAGGAATTGTAAAGTTGATTCAAGTTTCAAAATTGGATGTCGATTGAAGATGGTTTCAAAATTGGATGTGGAATGGTGTTATGAATTCGATAGAGATATTGATTGTCAAAGAAACATAAAGAGTCAAAATCAAAACTAATGTCGCAATCAGAATGAGTTATGATGATAGGTTCGCAAATAAGTATTGGAATCGCAATCGAAGTTTGCAATAAATAGGTCTCGTAATTACTTGTCTCACACTTGTTTTGAGTCTCGTTGATACAATGGAACTTGATATGATGGATTATCGACTTGGATATCTAATGTAAATTTGATATTGATGAAGGTTGTTGAATGGAGTTTCGAACATGAATGATTGTGTTAAAGTCGAAAATCAAGGCTTTGGAATCGAAAGCGATTGTGTTTGAGTCAAAAATCATTTCTTGATTCGAAAGTTTTGATTGAAATTTTGGATTAATTGATAATCGAACCTGATAGGTCAAGCTTGATAATCGAAAGTGAAGTCTCGACCCCAGTGCAACTGAATTAAAGGGTTGAATGATTGGAATCGAAAGTAGATGATATAACAGTCGAAAGTGA
The DNA here is from genome assembly GCF_052849685.1 of Lactuca virosa. NCBI lineage: Eukaryota > Viridiplantae > Streptophyta > Magnoliopsida > Asterales > Asteraceae > Lactuca > Lactuca virosa. The sequence continues at coordinate 261,314,912 of NC_136434.1, forward strand.
TTTGGATTTGATAGTCGAAAGTTCAATGGCTCTTGGAATTGAAAGGGGCTGTGTTTTCGATTCAAGAATTAACTTTCGATTTTGATTGGTGATAGTCGAAAGTTGTGAGTAAAAAATTCAAAGTTGTATTCGAAATTTTGAATGAATGGGTTGGTTTCGAAAGTGTGATTTCGACTGAGAGATGTTGCGTGTATAATGACTCTGCAAATTATCTTTTCATCCTAGGTAATAACTGAAACTCTTATGTCCTTTCAAATGAGTATCTAACTCTTGTACTTCTTGATTGCTGACAATGCGTAATCTTGCACCCGCTCTTTATCCTATGTTAGACTTTCAATCGTAACCTTCGAGTTACAAACTCAATCCTTATTGGAGACCCCTGCTTCTACTTAAACAGACTTAACTTAAGATAAGGTATTTACTTCGATTATCGTAACAGACCGATGGGTCATGTTCTAATGACCTCTCATCGTATGATGCAACACTTTAGACTCGAGTCTTTTTGAGTCAGATTCCAGAATGGAATAGACCTTCCTTCATGTTCTAATGTGATATAATCACATTCTAGCATGTAGTACCTCTAGCTACAAGCTTCTTACTTTAACGACGGTCGTGATACTTCTATGAATCGCTTCGATTATCTTTCACTTTAATCTTCTAACTTAAGTCGGATGTTACATCGGACTTGGTTCTCTGAACCACGTAACATACTTATCTTATCCAGACTCGATTTAATATGATCACTAGGGTCGGAATAACAATCACCGTCTTAGTCATTACCGAAACGATGGTAACGACAAACATGAACAAAATGAATCAATTACTAGCGCCTTGGTAACCTTGTGACTTTCCCTGATCCAAGTGCGAGTCATGTGTTATAGGCCTCTACTACCTTTCACACCTACTCATACTCATCCCAATTGCCTCACAGTCCCCAAGTTCTTATTTCATAACATCACAAAACGATTTAACACATACGAATGTGTCCAAATAATCTTAAAATTTTCCCTAAACTCTACTAGGAGTAATTCCATACGTATCTTAAATTTTAATTCTGCTTGAACTTGGTTGGTGGTGGAAACGCCAGACGATAGGGCAATTTCAGGAATTACACCAATCGTTCTATCATCCCGCCAATCACATGTGTACATTTGGATGTACCATACTCCTCTATACGTATTGTCATTTTATCAGACGTATTCTAAAGGCAAGATACCACTCTTACGATTTCTTCCGATAAGTATCATTCACTATCGTCAGCCTTCTCATTTCCTCCATATACTCAGTTCGCTATGAGTCTTCACCATGACGTTATGTTCACGGAAGCATGCGTTCAGTGTATCAGGACGAGAATATAGATAGAGAAAGCTTTATTTACGACATATGTATAAATCTCCTTATAACCCTGAAAAGTTATCTGCCAGTTCTAATACCGTAATTAAATTTTTAGAAATTTGAACACATAAAATCTCCAGATCCGGTCGGCAATAGACCATAGATCTGATAGCATCATAAAGCATATAAGGCATATTATAACATAAATCATTTAGCACATAAAATCAATTTAGGCATCTCCCCTAAATAAGCTAGTTCTTGTGTCTATTCAAGCATACATCCTAAATATAGCAGACACTCATCTCACAATCATCGCTTAGCATTCTAAGTTGAAGTCTACAAATTTCCTAAAATTCCTAGTTCGCTTAAACTAATGCTCTGATACCAACTGTGACATCCCCATTTTCATGGCCAGAAAAGACTGATTTTTTATGCTTATTTAAAAATCAGAGTATCCTTTTTGAAGAATAATATTCTGGAATCTGTTCCTAGAAAACATGATAAAGATGTTATCAAAGCATTTCCAAATAAATGTATTTTATTTATATTAAAACATTGGGATGTCGTCGTCAATACAGAAACATAAGCATAAACAGACCTTCCATTCATTTATATTAATGATTTACATCTCCTTTAAACTCTCAGTGTAATGTATCTTCACATCGATACCTATGATACAAATAAACTGAGTGGGTCAGGTTGGGAAACCTGGTGCGTACATAGGGTTTTCAACCCACAATAATATAATTATTATGTTTAATCAACAAACAATTAACCCAATTTCCCATCCCCATTATCTTCTTTATTCTTAAGGATCTACCCTATGAATCATATATTCATAATTTATTTATTCCTAAGGATTGTCCTAAGGAATAGGAACGAAGTCCATCACTGCCAAGGTTTATCTAACCGGGACTAAATCCATAGCTGCTGATGTTATCTGTTAGGCACCGCTGCCAATGTTATCTATTAGGCACTAAGTCCATAGCTTCCAATGTTCATTTATAAGGCACTAAGTCCATAGCTTCCAGGGTTTTTAGAGTACATATGCTGAACACGTCGTTCACAAACACCTACAGGTTGAGAGCTTGCTAGCATTCCACTAGACTGTCTAGAATAGTCCGTGGTTGTCATATATACTATGCTAGATGACTGGATCAACTTCAAAGTCAAGGCTTCTCATCATCTTTCACCTCTCATCATCTATATCATCTTTCATCTCTCATTATTCATCTACCCATATTTACCCAATATATTTATAGGTATAAAAATACATATACAGTTTAAATCATGTAAAACATGTATAAATCATTCATCTAGCATAGATATCAGGAACACATATAATAAGCACATATAGCATGTATTAATATTAAATACTTCATATCTATGTGTAAGATGAAAGTAGCTATGCACTCACTTGTTAAAGTGATGACTGGACATTCGGGCAGCGCTTCGCTTCTAACAATTGTCTTTTCTTTTGACGAAACGTAGTATTGTTATACTAAGTTTTAGTCTAATATTTATTGTGACTAATTATTAGTCTAGATTTATCATTAAATCAAAGTCTAATTTCATGATCTATCAAGTAAGGAACAACCAGGTAGGATCATATCGTAGGTAGGGTCCATTTGGTATACGAAGTATACTGTTTGGAAATCCCACTTTAAACACGTCACTAAATCACAGTCTAGACATCATAATCAATCAGTATAATGACTTGGAATTACTGATAAATCTTATTTATAGGTTCATAATAACGACTTATGACTATAAATATAAGTTACATTGAAAACATAATAATGTAGCTTAACTTACAGGGGTTTTAACGAAAACCGAGAAATTACGCGGGCATAACTCCGACTCTGAAAACTTCTTTTCGTTGGCTTTTTAACAACTCAGAGTTTCTCCATCACACCCTAAAACTATGAGAAATCGAACAAGAAAGAAAGAAGGATTCTAGAGAGAGTTTAGAGGAATGGAGTAAGAAAATATGAAGAATTCATCCTCTATTTATAGGGGTTTGATCATAGAGTATGCCCTAAATTTCGTCAGTTTCTTCCGCGTACGAGCTCCATTTTCTATGTTCTTTATATCCACACGTTGGTATTTACGAGTACTACAACTTTCACTTAGACCCCATCAGCTAATTCTCATTCTATCTCAGATTTACAAATCTATATCGAATTTATCACGCTCGAAGAGTAAGGACTAAGTTTCGTCCATATATTTAACATATGAGCTCTATTATCGACGTTCTTTATATCCACATGTTGGTATTTATGAGTTTTACAACTTTCATTTAGACTCCATCGGCTAATTCTCATTCTATATCAGATTCGAATTCGTCACCCTCGAAGAGTAGGGACTAAGTTTCGTCCATATCTTTCGCATACGAGCTCCGTTTTCGACTGTCTTTTTATCGTTGAACTCCTATTAACGATATCTTTATTTCTCGTTTAGATTGTTTTGGCTAAAAATTGACCGATCTAAAATTCAATTTCCGAGCTGTACACTACTACACTAAATCTTAGAAAAATCATAACTTCCTTAAATGAAGTCAGATTTTGACTTTCTCTATACACACACTCTCGGTTTAACGGCTACTATGACTTTTGTTTAGATTACTAAGGCTAAAAAGTAATTTCTCAAAAATTTACTTTTTACGATACGCAGAGCCGTGCCGGTTTATCCGTAAAACTTCAACGGGTCATAACTTCTTCATTATAAGTCGGATTTCAACGTTCTTTATATTTATGAAATCATTATGACATATACTATAACTTTTGTTAAGATTATTTATATTAAATAATCTTCTATCAAAAATTCATTTTTAACGCTTATTGTCTCTAAATTGACTAGACCGAATCTGCTGGCGTTACAACAATTGACATATACCACAATTCCTCCCATTTCCTCCAAAAACCTTCTACCGCCTCCAGCTGGAGCTCCCAAGAAAGACTTGGAAGCATCGTAGAAAAACACCTCTCCGACCGCTACCTAAGGACTCCAGGATCCTCCTGTGCTAATTTCCAACAATGAAATATCCACTCTGGTGAAGAGACTGGAACGACAAGTCGCCCAACAGCATGAGGATAACAGGACAATTCTCAAGGAAGTGGAGAGAATGAGGACATAAATTCACAACCCTCAAGAAGTAGCACCCTCGATCTTGCAGCCCAAGATCATGAACTTTGATAACACGGGATCCTCAACGATTCGCCGCAAGATAGGATCCTCACTACCTGCCTCTGCTCCCGCCTAAGGTGCAACTCCAAGAGAGCAAGCCCATATGACTCAGGATCCCAACGAAACCTTTCTTATTCCCAATAACAAGGATCTTGGTAACCTGGCCAATAATAATATCTTTACGACTAAATATATAGACCTTGATACAAGTTTAAGCCAAATCATGGCTAAGGAGCTTCAGAATTTAAGATAAATGATCTCAAGCGTGCCTGGAGTAGTCTAACCTATATCGGAAGTATCCCCCACAAGCCACATGATCTCAAGAGTTTTTCCGACAATAGCTGATACCGAAGTCCCAAAGTGCTTCCAAACCCCCAACATGAAGCCTTATGACAGGACTACAGATCCTGAGGAGCACGTGGCACAATATAGGGAAAGCATGGAGATCATTCCCATCCCCACTCACTTGAAAGAAGCTTGCTTGTGCAAGGGTTTTGGTTCAACCCTCACAGGATCAGCTATAAAATGGCTTCTTAACGTTCCTCCTTACTCTATTACTTCATTTGCTCACATAGTTGATTTATTTAAAAATCAATTTTCTTGTAGCAGAACATTCAAAAATATCACTAGTGATCTCAATCGAGTGGTCCAGGATCCTAAGGAATCCCTTAGGACTTTTGTGAACAGGTTAGGCAAGGAAGCTCTGAGTATCCCCAACATCGACATGGCGGCTGCAGTTGAAGCCTTTAAAATGGGCTAAAAGAAGGACTATCCTTTCTATGAAGACCTCGTATTGAATCCATGCAAAAGGATGGACGAAGTTAGGAGCAGAGCACTAAGGTTCATAAGGCTCGAAGAAGACAAGGATATCCAAAAGAGGAGAAACCCACCAAGCTCATACGATCACCCTAATAGGAAGGCCGACTGTTCGGCCCAAAGATGCTATAAGTCAAAACCATATTCCAAACCTGACCATCATAGGGTTAATGCCATTGAAGATGAAGGAGAGGAAGAAGACTTTCCTAAAATTATTGACTATTTTTTTCTGTGGATATTTCAGGTGTAATATTTGCTATCAAGATCTTGGAGACAAAGCAAGATGGCCAAGAAAAGGAGAAAAATCCACCGCATGGAAAGACAAGTCCAAATGGTGTGCATACCATGAAGTCTTTTGTCACATCACAGATGATTGCATAGCTCTCATGAAGGAGATCAGCTACCTCTTGGTAAAATGATACCTCAAATAAATCCTTGGAAGAAGAAAGGAGAGATCCAAAGAGAAAGACCAGGATCCTCAGAAGATCCTCGACAGACCAAGATCCCCTCCTGTTGACGCCAAGGTAATCAATGTGATCTCTGGAGGATCTGACATTTATGGTACCTCTTATTCTGCAGCAAAGAGCCATGCCAAGGTGTCAAAAACAGAAAGAGAGAAAGGGCCACATAAGAATACGTTCACAAACGAGAAGGAGATCACCTTTGACGAAACAGATAGACAAGAAATCCAGGATCCTCACCATGACAGATTGGTGATCACTCTTTACATCGCCAACCATTTTGTCAGAGGGATCCTTGTCGATGGAGGACACTCATTTAACATTATACTCTTGGACGCATTAAAAAGAATGAACATCCCAGAGTCTGAAATAGTTAGAAGATCCTCAGTGCTGATCGAATTCAGAGGCGAAACCAAACACACCGTTGGCGAGATAAAGCTACCTATATACATAGAGGGGGAAAAGTCTATACAACGTTTTTGTGTGATTGATACATTATCCTCTTATAATGTTATACTAGGTAGACCATGGATCCACGAAATGAAGGCCGTTCCATCAGCATATCATTAGTGTGTGAAAATGCCTACCCTATGGGGGATACTGAAGATCATAGGAGATCAACAAGAATCCAAAGAATGCTACATGACTTTGATGAAAGCCTCGACGATACCAAGACAAGCATAGCCATTAAAGCAGGGGCACAAGATGTTTGCATGAAAGCATGAGGACATGACAAGTATAGACAAAAATATAATAACCCATAAACTTAACATTGACCCATCTTACAGACCAATACACCAAAAGAGGAGGAAGTTTGCACCGGAGAGAAACCAAGTTATACAAGAAGAAGTAGAAAAAATTCTTAAAACAGGGATGATCAAGGAGGTGAAATTACTAAGGTGGATAACTAATGTGGTCGTGGTACAAAAGAATAATGGTAAGAGTGTGTGTATATTACATGGATCTTAACAAGGCTTGTTCCAAGGATCCTTTCCCTCTACCACACATAGACTCCATGATAGACGTGACAACAGGTCATGAATTATTAACATTCTCGGATGCATCCATGGGTTTCCAAAAGATCCAGATGGAACCATCTGGCCAAGAGGATACAACATTCATAACTCCAACAGGTATATATTGTTATACTACCATGCCATTTGGTCTTAGAAATGCAGGTGCAACATACCAAAGGCTAGTCACCAAGATGTTCAAGGAGAAACCGGGGGACACCATGGAAGTCTACATCAACGACATGGTGGTCAAGTCTAAGAAACCTGAAGATCACCTCAGGGATCTTGAAGAAGCCTTCGACATACTGGATGAATATAACATGAAGCTAAATCCCTCCAAGAGTCACTCTGGAATGAGATCAGGCAAGTTCCATTGATACATGGTGACCCAAAGAGGAATTGAAGCAATCCCGGAGCAGATCAAGGCAATCCTCGATCTAAGATCACCATCCTCGATAAAAGATATTCAAAGACTAACAGGGAGAGTGGTAGCCCCTAAATAGGTTCATCTCACGATCCTCAGAAAGATCCAAGCCTTTCTATGACATCTTGAAGAAGAACAAAAGATTCGAGTGGACCAAGAAACATGAAGATGCTTTCCAGGAACTTAAAAAATACTTAAGTTCAGCACCCCTATTGGTAAAACAGTAGATAGGGAACCACTTATCCTTTACCTTTCTGTATCCTCAAACATGGTGAGTGCAGTTTTGGCTAAGGATCTTAGCAGAGAACAACATCCCATCTACTATGTAAGGAAAACTCTCTTGGATCCTGGCACCAGGTACTCCCACCTTTAAAAACATATACTTGCATTAGTAACTGCTTCTACTAAATTAAGAAACTATTTTGAAACACATCCTATAAATTTAAGAACTAATTATCCCATTAATAATGTTATGAGAAAACCAGAAATGCCAGGAAGAATGGTAAAGTGGTCTGTGAAACTAAGCACATATGACATAAAATATGGGCCAAGATCCGCTATAAAGTCTCTAGCATTGGCAGGCTTTGTGGCTGACTTTAGTGATTATCTACAAGACGAAGTAGAAATAGAAGCCAAACAACTTCTAGAAGAAGAAAACATAGGAAGATGGACACTATTCATAGATGGAGCATCAAACCAAAAAGGGACTGGCCTAGGGATCATACTTAAATCGCCATAGGGGGACATCCTACCCCAAACAGTCAGTTGTGAGTTCGATGCAACCAACAATGAAGCAGAATACGAGGCACTAATCATGGTATTACAATTAGCCAATGATCTTCGAATTAAGGATCTTCAGGTATTCGTCGATTCTTTATTATTGACTAACCATATGAACGAATCCTATGCAATAAAAGGAGAAAGACTAGCACTATATCTCCAGATCCTCAAAAACTTAGCCTCATAATTCGAAACATTTAGCCTAAACCAAGTTCCTAGAGAAGACAATGTTGAAGAAGATGCTTTAGCCAATCTAGGATATTCTTTCTTAGGATCCCGCCAGAAACCAGGATCCCGATAACCCACATGTTGATTCCAGCAATCGAGGATCCTGCCAAAAGAATGAAGGATCCCAACGATCACGAGGAAACTACGAACGCCGCTACAATCAAAGATCCTGATTCTCAACTTCCTTATCAGGATCCTAACATTAAGGATCCTTCCCCAACCTCAAGATCCTAGATCCAACCTATTATGGAATACCTCCAGTATGGCACAATCCCAAAAGAGGAAAAAAGTGACAGAGCATTCAGAGAAAGAGTCTCAAGGTTTGTTATAATACAAGGTAAGTTATATAAAAAATCTATGGCAAGCCCATACCTTAGATGTCTAGAAGATAATGAAGCTGCAAAAGTTCTAAAGGATATACATGAATGAGACTGTGGCAATCACATTGGGGGCAGATCCTTATGCTCTAAAGTACTGAGGACATGATACTACTGGCCAACCATGAAGAAAGATTACTTCCTTCATGCTAAAAAATGTGATGCTTTTCAAAGACATAGCAGCATCCTACATCAACCAGCAGAACCTCTACATCCTATCATCTCCCCTTGTCCTTTCATGAAATGGGAGATGGATATAGTGGGAAAATTTTTGGTAGCTCTGGAGCAAAGGTCTTTATACTAGTGATGACTGACTACTTTTCTAAGTGGATAGAACCCGAAGCTTTTGTCCAGGTTAGAGACAAAGAGGTAGTATCATTTATTAAACGACATATCTTGACCAGGTCCGGGATCCTTGCCGAAATCATATGCGACAACAGATCCCAGTTCATAAGCAAAAGAATAAGAGACTTTTTCACAAGTTGGGGAATCAGGATGGTAATGTCCACCCCTGGTCACCCTCAAGCCAACGGTCAAGCAGAATCTAGCAACAAAATCATAGTCAATAACTTGAAGAAAATGCTGGACGAAAAGAAAGGAAGATGGGCAGAAGAAATTCCTTTCGTAATGTGGGCCGATAGGACCACTTCCAAAGTAGCCACATGCCAAACCCCATACTCCTTGGTGTTCGGAGCAGAAGAAATGATTCCCACTGAAGTGGTAATCCCAAAAGAAAGATACCTACTTCAAAACCAAGAAAACAATGACATGATCCTGGCCCAGGATCTTGATACTATTGATGAACTCAGGGGTCTTGCCAAGATCCACACTGCTGCTCATCAATAGAGAATTACCAAGGCTTACAACAAAAATATAAAAGTCAGAAGATTCCAAATCAGAGACTTGGTACTAAGGAAAACATTCCAAAACACCAAGGATCCTAGTGCAGGTAAACTGACACCTAAATGGGAAGGACCATATATCATAGATGCCAAAGTAGGAAAATGAGCATATTAGTTGGCTACCCTCAATGGAAATGTCTTGCCAAGATCGTGGAATGCTATACATCTTAAAGCTTATTTTATGTAAGTAAGATTAGTCATTTTCCAACACACTCAAGGTACACATGCTCTTTACCTTTTATGCTTTATTTTTATTACTATTTGCTGTCTTCGAATACCATTACTAACTTACGCATCGGAGGGGCGTTAGCTAGACTAACGCCCACCCCTAGCTAATGTTTGTTGTGCATAGGGACTCGAGGATCCTAACAATCAAGGATCCTGATACTCAAGGATCCTGACACACAAGGATCCTAACATACAAAGGTCTTGACATATGAAGATTCAAGGATCCTGATAAACAATGATCTTGACGTATGAAGACCCTGGCACCTAAGAGTCCCATTGCTACAACGTCCTATAATTTGTAATGCAAGTATCCTAAGAATATAGACTGATCATCTCTCCTACGAATAAGGGTACTTAATTCCCTCTATGGTTTAAAGAGTTAATTACCTCTTTCACACGAGTTAAGGTTTCTACACCTCGCTTGGACGCACGTTAGCTAACTATGGGATGTGAATAAGGGGATCATTTCATGCTGCAGTGACTTGGCAACCCTCTTATTTGTGAACATAAGTTAAGATCCTAAAGTTGAAATCTAAGGTTTATGTGACAACCGTCAATTTTTGGCCAAGTCAAAGTCAACTAAAGTCAACAAGTCAAACCGGTCAACTCATCTAACCCTTGTATATTAGGGTTTCCAATATGATTCTTATTATACTACTCGCAATCTTAAAATAAAGTATCACTTAGAGTTTTCACGTGTTCGGAAATTCTAAACCCTAATTAGGGTAAGTGATGAATCTACTCGATAAAACATTATTCCATACCCCTCGAGAGCGTATAACATTCATAACAAGGCTTAACAGAGTGTAAGAACCTTGCGTTGCGAAGCCAAACACTCAAAAAGGTCACAAAAGAAGTCTCTCCCAATCTCTTTCACTATAACTCTCCCAAAACTCTCTAAGTAAGAGAAATCTCTCCAAGAATGTGAAATCTCTCCCAAATCTCTCCAAGTATGTGAAATCTCTCCCAAATCTCTCTCTGTATGAGAAATCTCTCCAAGTATGTGAAATCTCTCCCAAAACTCTCTAAGTCAGAGAAATCTCTCCAAGAATGTGAAATCTCTCCCAAATCTCTCCAAGTATGTGAAATCTCTACCAAATCTCTCTCTGTAAGAGAAATCTCTCCAAGTATGTGAAATCTCTCTAAATCTCTCTCTGTATGAGAAATCTCTCCAAGAATGTCAAATCTCTCCAAAATCTCTCCAAGTATGTGAAATCTCTCCCAAATATCTCTCTGAATGAGAAATCTCTCCACGTATGTGAAATCTCTCCCAAATATCTCTCTGAATGAGAAATCTCTCCAAGTATGTGAAATCTCTCCCAAATCTCTCCAAGTATGTCAAATCTCTCCAAGTATGTCAAATCTCTCCCAAATCTCTGTCGAAATCTCTCTCAACTTTTTATAATCACTCGGGACATTCCGACCCTCGATTTAGTCGAAAACTGCTCAAAAACGGAAGTCTACGCGAAAAACAACCTTAAGGAGCCGAAACCCCTCTTAGGAACCGAAAGCCCTCTTAGGAACCGAAACCCCTCTTAGGAGCCGAAACTCCTCTTAGGAGCCGAACCTCCTGAGAACCGAAACCCTCTCAGCCGAAATGGACCGAGGGCTCTGTCTATTTCGCTCCCCTGACTAATCAGAACCGAGACCTGACTTTCGGCTCTTCCCTTCCTACCTTCGGTCCGAGGACCTGACCTTCGGTTTGGAGATGCGAGCCACGACCGAACCCTCGCACCTTCGGTCCTCTCTTCTACTCTCGGTTCCTTCCTTCTCCACTCTCGGTTCTCACTCCCTTAGAGCCGAACCTCGCAGGTTCGGTCCAGATTGCCGGTTTTTGACCCAAACTTCGTTTTAAGCCCGTTTTTCGAGATTTTAACGCGGGATTTTCACCCAAACTCGTATTTTAACATAATAAACCCCAAATATTCATATTTTAATTATATTTTGGGGAAAATCGTTGCCTAAGAATAAAATCTACTTGGTGAGATATTTAGGTGGAGTGTTGACTTATCCTTTGGACAAGGACACAAGCAACCTCCCCATACTTCCATAGTACAACCCTCAGTCACTATTCCTCCATGCTTAGTCAATTAATTGTCCTTTCACACTATTTCACCAGCCCATAATCAGATCAAAGGGCTAGAAAAACTTCACTTCACTTCCCTCAATATTCACTCTTTCTCAAGAAGGATCAAACCCATTTCTCTCTCACTTCCTCCCTCTAAAATTCGAGATTCAAAGGCTGGTCTTGGGTTTTTCCTCCACATCTGGTAAGTATCTTCCTCCTACACTTAGATATTCTGCTATCCTTCATCCAAATCATAGATTGCTTACACAAATATCGTCATATTTGTTGTTAGATCTTCAAATCTTCAAGCATCTCCCAAGTGTTCTTGAGTTGAACACTTCTTTTCTTCATCATCCATCTACTGAAATCACTCAAGGTGAGTTAATACCCCTACATTTTAATGTTTTCTTCAAGTTTTAGGGGGGGGGGGGGGGGAATACAAGTTAAAACACCAAGAACACAACTAAACTCAAACAAAGAGCTTTCATCAGAAAAGTTGAGTCTTATTCACGGACTGTTTTGACTATCTTAAACTTAATATCTTTCAAAACTTTTTAATATGCAAATAGTTCAGCTTCATACCTTTAAAATGACTACTTGCACATCTCCATATGAGTTTTCTACGATTTATGGTGATTTTTACAAAACTGCCTATCATTTCATAAACGAATTCGGACCAGTCTGTGAATATGAACATTTTAACACAAGTTATAGACTTCTAAAAATCATAATAAAAATTATGAATTAACTAGAAACATTTTATGAACTCTCAGAATTTACGGATTCAGGTTTCGACTTCGTATGATTTTTCTAAAACAGTGTAGAAAGGTTAAAAACTAGGTTAACAGCTTATAACTTTCATAACACTTTGTATTATGTTGAGCAAAGTGTATAACAATAAGTTCTAAATAATGAATGTATTTTCTTGTTAGTTTATTATCATAAACTGAAATTTAGTCATTCAGGATAAGGATTCTTCATTTATTCGAACACCTATAATAAGTTATAATAAGCATAGTTTATGGATTTTTACTACATGAGAAAGGTTTTACTCTCAAAACAAATGGGTTTTTCATATACTACATAATAGTAATAGTTTATGGACTCATAGCACTAATGTATTTTCATAAAAGTGATTCTTTTACATTACAAACGTTTTGGATAAGCTATAATAGGTATAGTTTATGTATCATTTACATTTCAAACTCATTTACCAAAGGTTTTCAGTTCAGTTCACGTAAATCTATTAATGAATAAATTTGTGAGAAATTCGCTTCGTGTTACCTTCATAGTAACAAAGTCAAAAGTCCTGTAAATTGTAACCAGAGTCTCTTGTAGGGAGAGCGTGATAGTTGTGTATAGATCTATATTGGGTCTGACAAGCCCGCACCTGAGCTGCATGCAACAGCTAGACCGGCAGGTCTGAGGTGACAAGTGTCATTTAACTTGCGACGCCTGAAGAACGTCGTATTACGAGGCCGTCTGAGTCTTAGCATGGTTATAATAACTCACATGTGGTATTAACAAATCATAAGATTTACGGGTTTTACTTTTAAATTAGCAAGTTATGTCGATTTAACTCACAGGAATTACTTTAAGTATGGAAAAATACTGGTACACTTTCGGTCTTAGGATTTAAGACAATACATAACACATAAAGTTTACGGGATATTTTCCCAAATTAAAAAGGGTTTTATGTCGATTTAAAATCACTTTTATATCTTTAAGTATGGAAAAATACTTGTTTATTTTCGGTCCTGTGATTTAGGACTACATAACTTTTATAAGGAAAATATTGGATTTTCTTTGGAAACATATTTCTATTAAACTTCATTTCATCTAGAATTGTTAGACTTCAGCTATAATCGCTAAGTGTATATGCTAGAGTTATATAAGAATCTAGTCACAATCGACTTAGAATTGGTGGGCCCGCCTTATCTCCTGTTCCTTGTTTGGTTGTGGACCTAGGGCAGACCCACTATATTCAACGGTTTATTTACTGAAATTTTATATAACTTATATACGCTGGGCGACTATAGAAGGAATCTATGGGTCCTTCTAGGGTTCATTATCGCATAACATAGAAACATTCATTTCACACTTAATAAAGAAAATATTGGATTTTCTGGAAACATACTTTGTCGCTTTTACAAGGAAAACGGTTTCTTTCTTAAACAAAAATCTTATGAACTCACCAACTTAATTGTTGACACTTTTTCAAAACTACTTGTATTCTCAGGAAATCAGTGAAACAGGAAAACCAACATCATTTTGAGGATGGGACGATAAATCGTCAAACAGTTCATTTTGTCATCATAATCTAATTGATTTGAAACCTGTAAACATATACTTTGGTGTAACTTTTTCAATTTTATTTATGATGGTTGTATTTACTTTGAACACTATTATACTCGTTGTTGTGATACTATACATGAAGTCCTCCACCCCCGGACGTTTCCGCCATCCTTGGTTTGGGGGTGTGACAGATTGGTATCAGGGCATTGTTTATAGTGAACTAAGTATATCGAACCACATAAGATATACAAACTATAAATGCTTTGGGACTAAGGTATCTGATTTAACATTTTCAAATAACTATACTTTTAGAAATAAATAGTTCTTGTTAAAAGTACATATATGCATACCGGTTTAGTGTTATGTCTAAGGAAAACGCAAAAGTTTAAAATAGAGGAGTTGTGCAATGTGAATATGCACTGGGATATGCAATTAAGTCTGGGAGGGATATAGCCTGATCAACTATATTCGTCCGAGAAATGACTAGCATGTGCCGGGGGATAGTCATGGTGGACAACAAGTCTATCAACTTACCAACGCCCATACAAGAAAATCGTTAAGAACCAAACATAATATTAAAATACTATAGGAGTATTTGGTGATACTATAACCAACTTATGTGAAAACTAAAGACCCCTATTTGTAGGTCTATAATGACTAAGTGCATACGCTAAGGTTATATATAAATAAAGATATTATAGACTCAGAATCTATGACTATTGCTCTACATCCTGTTCCTTGTTTGGTTGTGGACTTAGAGTAGAGTCATTTATTCGAAGGTCTATTCTATCTCAGATTATGTATAATTGGTATGCACTATGTGATTATAGATGTCACTGATAAGGATCACCCCTATAAGTAATTATAGGATTAGACGTCTATTAATTATCTCTTCCACCCCTATTCTCGCACGGACATCACGACAAGATCTTACATACCAGGAGACCCCTACTTTCCGAACCCGGAGAGTTAGTGAGTGATGAGGAAAAGAGTCGGAGGTGGAGCCAGAGGTCGACAACTCTCCTCACATAGCCTGGGCTCTCGCGAACCGTCTCGACTCCATCAAACCTGTGCCCCATTGGGCAGCATTGATCGAGGGATGGAGTCGCCATCAGCAACAACAATTCTCCATTTGGGGACGTATTATCGTAAGCAGAGTTCATTTTACTCACAAGACCTTGTAGATTAGGTCTATGAGTATGCGTTGGTGTTACTCCCCTCCATGTGTAGGCCCGACCCCACGAGTTAGTGATTACACTAGTTGAGAGATTTATTTGCGGTCAAAACTTTCCTCGCAATGATGTGGTGTGGACCTGCATCAGGCTTAAAACCTTCCCCTAAAAACTAAATATGGTAAAATCATACAAATAAAGGGGACATGCGTATTATTTCTTTGGGAGCAATGCTACTAAAATTCATAAGTTTATCATATATAGACTCTCGTTATGAACTGTTTTCAGAAAACCATAAACAACCGGAGCACGATACACTCAAAACTAAGAT
Source organism: Lactuca virosa (assembly GCF_052849685.1). Lineage (NCBI taxonomy): Eukaryota > Viridiplantae > Streptophyta > Magnoliopsida > Asterales > Asteraceae > Lactuca > Lactuca virosa. The sequence continues at coordinate 261,330,528 of NC_136434.1, forward strand.
AAATAACTCCTGGCGTATAAACCCTTATTCAAGACTCACTATCATCTCACCTTTTTAAGCCTCATAGTTAAAAGGTGCCCTTTTCGTAGACCTATGAGGGTACGATCATACCAGCACTAATGCACCGGGTCCCATCAAAACTCCTCAGCCAGGTGTGTTTGGACAAACATGATCCTAAGATGAGGAAAGCTTAACCCCCGCACGAAACCTACTTCTACCCACTACCATAACTCCGTCTCAGGAACGTTAGCAGAAACACCGAGAATAGTTCAGTAAAGTGTGAAATTTATACATGTGTATATAAATGGTAAGGATATAGCTAGAGATAATCATCCCCACTCACGACATCGTTTCTCTCCATGCAACAGGATTATGTCTTCACAAGAAGGTAACCAGCCAACAAGCAAGGCACCAATCCTGCAGATAGACCCTGCTACCTTTCAAGCTGCAGTCACGGCAGCCGTGACAGCTGTCATGACGCAACTCAATGCTAACAACGCCAGCAGAGATGGAAGCGGTACCGACAATACAAATTGTTGTAACAATCAGGAACACCGGCGGGTGTCTGCCAATGAAGGCGCCTCAGGCCACAAACCTACGAACAAGAAACGAGAGTTTTGGAACGAAAAGGAGTGTAACCTACCTCAAAAATTTGCTAGAAGACAGCAGTCCGTGGCTGCCCCTGCCATTACAACAGCAGTCACGACACATGCCTCGGCACTAGCCACAAGGTCTGTCACCCAAGCACCGGCCAGACCATATAAGGGATCACTCCCAGGGTGTAACAAGTGTGGCTACCATCACAATGGGGTTTGCCGGGTGATGCACTGTAAAAACTGCAACAAGAACGGACATACTGCCCGCTTCTGCAGAAACCAGACCCAACACCTCGCTTCAACCACCAACACCAGGGTAGGCCCGGGATGCTACCTATGCGGTGAAACGGGACACTTCAAGAGAGAATGTCCAACTGAGAAGAATGACGGGGGAGCAGGAGGAGTGTGATGGACAAACCAGCAGGAGCAACAAGGGAACCCTATTAGGACTTTTGTAATGTTTCCAACGACAAAACGTTTAAGTACCATATGTTTGTAATGAATTTGGTACGCTTGCTAAAATTACCGTCTTTCTAAAAGTAGTTAAAATACTCTTTCGTTCAAATCAAATCAAAGACACTCATATATGACCTTAGGATCATTACCTGTCAGCTGTGATGACTTTGTGCATACATCGGGGTTAATTATAATCAAAATACTAAAGAATTAAAGCAAATAATTCCATCCTGACTCCTGTTTCATGTCTAGTAGTGGGATTAGGGTGGAGCCACCCACTCGACGATTTCACCAATATCAAATTTCATACGACTTACATATACCGCTCGATCATAGAGTGATCTGTGAGGGATCATGATATCAAGTATCATTGCTAGCTATCAGAACACACTCACTACCAGTGCTAGACGCTGTGGTATGAATCATCTGCAGTAATAATAACATCGAACAAAACGGAACACACTGAAAAGAAACACAAGATACTCTATCACCCTAATGAGCACTTCTTACGAATACAGCTTAACACATGTTTTACCTAAAAAGATACTGTTGTCATCATTCAATTTCGATTGGTATAGTCCTCACCTTCCCGATTTAACGGCTACGAAAGGACCCTTCACCTAACCCACCGAATATCGAAACCTTCGTCTCCCATAAACACATCCAGCACGGACCTTCGGGTCATCTCTCGCTGTGAAACCCCAAAACACTCACCAGAGGAGTATTATACCTTCCAAAACCTTACCACAAGTATTTCCAGGAGACCCTTCACGCAGCAGATAAAGTTCAAGCACAGAAGCTTGGGACGAATACGGTTAGTCTATCACTACTAAGTACATACGCGAGGATAATGTATAATTAAGATTCTACGGACATTGGATGTGTGTTTCCGCCCTACTTCCTGTTCCTTGTCTGGTTGTGGACTTGGGGCAGAGTCACCCATCCAACTGTCTTTCCAACCTTAAGTACATATGACCTATATGCGCAAGTTAATGATAGATGGACCAGGTATGAGTCCTACCATGAACTTCGAGTCAAGGCTACCCAGGAGAGCGAGTGAACGTTCCATCATCCGAATAAGTTTAGCCGTGTAAACCGAACCCATATGTTCCCTACCGATCTAATCAAACGAAAAACACTAAAGCAGACCCTATGCAGCGCTCCAAGGAGAAGTTATCACTTATGACTTAGTACAAATTCGAGAAAGGCTGAAAGCATCTCGAGAACACGGCAAAACCCGAATAAGTCTTATCACCTATATAAAAACGCAGGGTTTTTACTAGTGAATCTATGATGGTTAGTGTAAACATTATGGTCATATATCATTAAGATTCTATGGACTTAGAATGTGTGATTCCGCCTCATTTCCTGTTCCTTGTTTGGTTGTGGGCTTAAGGCGGGGTCACCCATCCGAATGCCCTTGCAATCTTAATGATATACGACTAGTTTACACCAAGCGATTATAAAAGAACTGGTAGGACTTATAATGCAAATTTCGTCACAATTTGTTGAAACATTCGTAATGCTGGAACTCGCTAACTACATTATAAAATATTCATAGTGGTAATACCAAGTATAAAGCGGAGAGCATAAAGGCACACGTAAAATACACTATCATTCCAAAACAATAACTCCTTTAAATCGACTCAGCTCAAGTTACAATAAGAAATTCCAAGGTCGTCATTTAACATCAAGCGGGTTGTTCCCCACCATATCAATTCCTTATACTACGAAAAGTTCCCCCATCTTTCCTCTAAATTCTTGAAGTCCCAGTCGAAACACTAATTTCGGGACGAAATTCTTTCTAACGGGGGGATGATGTGACAACCGTCAATTTTTTGCCAAGTCAAAGTCAACTAAAGTCAATAAGTCAAACCGGTCAACTCATCTAACCCTTGTATATTAGGGTTTCCATTATGATTCTTATTGTACAACTCGCAATCTTAAAATAAAGTATCACTTAGAGTTTTCACGTGTTCGGAAATTCTAAACCCTAATTAGGGTAAGTGATGAATCTACTAGATAAAACATTATTCCATACCCCTCGAGAGCGTATAACATTCATAACAAGGCTTAACAGAGTGTAAAAACCTTGCGTTGCGAAGCCAAACACTCAAAAAGGTCACAAAAGAAGTCTCTCCCAATCTCTTTCACTCTAACTCTCCCAACACTCTCTAAGTAAGAGAAATCTCTCCAAGAATGTGAAATCTCTCCCAAATCTCTCCAAGTATGTGAAATCTCTCCTAAATCTCTCTCTGTATGAGAAATCTCTCCAAATATGTGAAATCTCTCCCAAAACTCTCTAAGTAAGAGAAATCTCTCCAAGAATGTGAAATCTCTCCCAAATCTCTCCAAGTATGTGAAATCTCTCCCAAATCTCTCTCTGTAAGAGAAATCTCTCCAAGTATGTGAAATCTCTCCAAATCTCTCTCTGTATGAGAAATCTCTCCAAGAATGTCAAATATCTCTAAAATCTCTCCAAGTATGTGAAATCTCTCCCAAATATCTCTCTGAATGAGAAATCTCTCCAAGTATGTGAAATCTCTCCCAAATATCTCTCTGAATGAGAAATCTCTCCAAGTATGTCAAATCTCTCCAAGTATGTCAAATCTCTCCCAAATCTCTCTCGAAATCTCTCTCAACTTCTTATAATCACTCGGGACATCCCGACCCTCGATTTAGTCGAAAACTGCTCAAAAACGGAAGTCTACGCGAAAAACAGCCTTAAGAAGCCGAAACCCCTCTTAGGAGCCGAACCTCCTGAGAACCGAAACCCTCTCAGCCGAAATGGACCGAGGGCTCTGTCTATTTCGGTCCCCTGACTAATCAGAACCGAGACCTGACTTTCGGCTCTTCCCTTCCTACCTTCGGTCCGAGGACTTGACCTTCGGTCCGAGGACTTGACCTTCGGTTCGGAGATGCGAGCCACGACCGAACCCTCGCACCTTCGGTCCTCTCTTCTACTCTCGGTTCCTTCCTTCTCCACTCTCGGTTCTCACTCCCTTAGAGCCGAACCTCACAGGTTCGGTCCAGATTGCCGGTTTTTGACCCAAACTTCGTTTTAAGCCCGTTTTTCGAGATTTTAACGCGGGATTTTCACCCAAACTCGTATTTTAACATAATAAACCCCAAATATTCATATTTTAATTATATTTTGGGGAAAATCGTTGCCTAAGAATAAAATCTACTTGGTGAGATATTTAGGTGGAGTGTTGAATTATCCTTTGGACAAGGACACAAGCAACCTCCCCATACTTCCATAGTACAACCCTCAGTCACTATTCCTCCATGCTTAGTCAATTAATTGTCCTTTCACACTATTTCACCAGCCCATAATCAGATCAAAGGGCTGGAAAAGCTTCACTTCACTTCCCTCAATATTCACTCTTTCTCAAGAAGGATCAAACCCATTTCTCTCTCACTTCCTCCCTATAAAATTCGAGATTCAAAGGCTGGTCTTGGGTTTTTCCTCCACATCTGGTAAGTATCTTCCTCCTACACTTAGATATTCTGCTATCCTTCATCCAAATCATAGATTGCTTACACAAATATCGTCATATTTGTTGTTAGATCTTCAAATCTTCAAGCATCTCCCAAGTGTTCTTGAGTTGAACACTTCTTTTCTTCATCATCCATCTACTGAAATCACTCAAGGTGAGTTAATACCCCTACATTTTCATGTTTTCTTCAAGTTTTAGGGGGGGGGGGGGGAATACAAGTTAAAACACCAAGAACACAACTAAACTCAAACAAAGAGCTTTCATCAGAAAAGTTGAGTCTTATTCACGGACTGTTTTGACTATCTTAAACTTAATATCTTTCAAAACTTTTTAATATGCAAATAGTTCAGCTTCATACCTTTAAAATGACTACTTGCACATCTCCATACGAGTTTTCTACGATTTATGGTGATTTTTACAAAACTGCCTATCATTTCATAAACGAATTCGGACCAGTCTGTGAATATGAACATTTTAACACAAGTTAAAGACTTCTAAAAATCATAATAAAAATTATGAATGAACTAGAAACATTGTATGAACTCTCAGAATTTACGGATTCAGGTTTCGACTTCGTATGATTTTTCTATGATTTTTCTAAAACAGTGTAGAAAGGTTAAAAACTAGGTTAACAGCTTATAACTTTCATAACACTTTGTATTATGTTGAGCAAAGTGTATAACAATAAGTTCTAAATAATGAATGTATTTTCTTGTTAGTTTATTATCATAAACTGAAATTTAGTCATTCATGATAAGGATTCTTCATTTATTCGAACACCTATAATAAGCTATAATAAGCATAGTTTATGGATTTTTACTACATGAGAAAGGTTTTACTCTCAAAACAAATGGGTTTTTCATATACTACATAATAGTAATAGTTTATGGACTCATAGCACTAATGTATTTTCATAAAAGGGATTCTTTTACATTACAAACGTTTTGGATAAGCTATAATAGGTATAGTTTATGTATCATTTACATTTCAAACTCATTTACCAAAGGTTTCCAGTTCAGTTCACATACATCTGTTAATGAATAAATTTGTGAGAAATTCGCTTCGTGTTACCTTCATAGTAACAAAGTCAAAAGTCCTGTAAATTGTAACCAGAGTCTCTTGTAGGGAGAGCGTGATAGTTGTGTATAGATCTATATTGGGTCTGACAAGCCCGCACCTGAGCTGCATGCAACAGCTAGACCGGCAGGTCTGAGGTGACAATTCTCATTTAACTTGCGACGCCTGAAGAACGTCGTATTACGAGGCCGTCTGAGTCTTAGCATGGTTATAATAACTCACATGTGGTATTAACAAATCATAAGATTTACGGGTTTTACTTTTAAATTAGCAAGTTATGTCGATTTAACTCACATGAATTACTTTAAGTATGGAAAAATACTGGTACACTTTCGGTCTTAGGATTTAAGACAATACATAACACATAAAGTTTACGAGATATTTCCCCAAATTAAAAAGGGTTTTATGTCGATTTAAAATAACTTTTATATCTTTAAGTATGGAAAAATACTTGTTTATTTTCGGTCCTGGGATTTAGGACTACATAACTTTTATAAGGAAAATATTGGATTTTCTTTGGAAACATATTTCTATTAAACTTCATTTCATCTAGAATTGTTAGACTTTAGCTATACTCGCTAAGTGTATATGCTAGAGTTATATAAGAATCTAGTCACAATCGACTTAGAATTGGTGGGCCCGCCTTATCTCCTGTTCCTTGTTTGGTTGTGGACCTAGGGCAGACCCATTATATTCAACGGTTTATTTACTGAAATTTTATATAACTTATATACGCTGGGCGACTATAGAAGGAATCTATGGGTCCTTCTAGGGTTCATTATCGCATAACATAGAAGCATTCATTTCACACTTAATAAAGAAAATATTGGATTTTCTGGAAACATACTTTGTCGCTTTTACAAGGAAACGGTTTCTTTCTCAAACAAAAATCTTTTGAACTCACCAACTTAATTGTTGACACTTTTTCAAAACTACTTGTATTCTCAGGAAATCAGTGAAACAGGAAAACCAACATCATTTTGAGGATGGGACGATAAATCGTCAAACAGTTCATTTTGTCATCATAATGTAATTGATTTGAAACCTGTAAACATATACTTTGGTGTAACTTTTTCAATTATATTTATGATGGTTGTATTTACTTTGAGCACTATTATACTCGTTGTTGTGATACTATACATGAAGTCCTCCACCCCCGGACGTTTCCGCCATCCTTGGTTTGGGGGTGTGACAGTTTATAACATTGACTTGTTATCTCAAGTTGGGATCCTCCCCAGATAACTCCTAAGGTTCATAACGTTTTCAAGTTATCTTAATTTGGGTTCTTCCCTAGAAAATACACAAGGTTTATAAGATTTTCATATTATCTCAAGTTGGGATCTTTCCCAGAAAATACACAAGGTTTATAACATTTTCATGTTATCTCAAGTTGGGATCTTCCCCAGAAAACACACGAGGTTCATAACATTTTGGCGTTGGGATCTTCCCCAGAAAGTAAATAAGATTTATAACATTTTTATGTTATCATACGATTTGGGATCTTCCCCATTAATTTGCTTAGATTGGGATTTTCCATAAGGTTTCCATAACACTTGTAGCACTATCATGTTGCAAATTGTACAAAAGTTACCTCAGTTATTTTCTAGGTTGGAGACATTTCCTTTTGATCCCTAAAGTGGCGTCCTCCCTACAATTTACTAAGTCGATGACAGTCAAGGATCCTCCTTGATGAACTCTTAATGTAAGGATCATCCCATATACCAACTTCAGGATCCCATGGAACTAAGAGAATCGTAACTTTACACTTCTCCTAAGTCAAATGAAACTGAAACCTAAAGATCACAAATCCGGAGGATCATCAGGTTAAGATCACAAATCCGGAGGATAATCAGGTTCTATCTATCCTTATTTCTCATGTAATGATTGAAGAATTATTATCCTAAATGGATCTCAACTATTTTGAGATCCTAAATGGTTTACTAACTATTTTCAGGTTATCTAGATCCTAAGAGTTTTTGCAGATCCTGAACTCTTTAGGATCCTAGTTATAAGGATCCTCGAAAATCCTACTGCTACAACCACACAATTCAATCAAGCACACAAATAGAAATATGAAACAACAATAGCATTAAATGGGTTGCCACCAACCCCACAAAAAAATAGTAATATTGTCTTACACCCCAAGAAAAAACCAAAAACTACTTAAACTAAATTTTTGCAGGCCTAAACCGTTGACTGGTTATCATCGCCTGTGATCTTTTCCACATCGTCCACCTTTGGCGGCTGCCCTTCAGGATCCTGACTGATACTTACAAGCTTACCATTCAATTTGGCTAGAGCTTCATGCCACCCTGCCAGGTTCCAGGATCCTGCACTGGAAACGTCGTTAGCTAGTTTGATCTTGGCCTCCCAGATGGCCACAACAGCACCGGACTTTGCCTCGACAATCACCTCCTCCATCTCTGCGGTGTGCTCTTCCTCTTTCTTAACTTTCTCCTTGATCAACAGCTCTACCCTCCTGAGAAGATCCTCATTGGTCACCTTCCACTCCTTCTCTCTCTCCTGTAGGGCTCGCTCACCCCCTTTAGCTTGGATACATAGATCGGCTACAGACTGTGAGACATGAGCAGAAACCTGAAACAAGCATGGCATTAGTAAAAGCAAGTAAGAGGCAGAAACTAAAATCACACGAACACTTACGACTTGGAAAAAAGGAAAGAAACTTTTGAAGTGCCTCCTCGGCTCCGAGATTCTCCAAGATCAAATTTGTGGCTTCTGTGGTCTTCCTCTTCCGAGAGCCCGGGGTCTTCACAGCAAGATCAATCTGAGATTTCTTGAGAGGAAGAGGAAATGCAGTTTTTCCTTTCTTAACTACAATCAGGCCGCTGTTCATATCGTATTTGAGATCAGTCAAACCAAATCGGGCATTGGAACGAGTAACCTTGGATCCTACGCATCACACATGATCCTCATTAGTTTAGAATCCTTGTAATTCAAAATCTTTACAGGAAAAATAAGGATTCTTACAGGTAGCCAATAAAGAAGTGGTGGAAGAACCTTCTTGGAGACTAGAGAAATCAAATTTGAAAGACCTATGAGTTATAGAAACAACGAGGAACTTATTTATATTCTCTTCGGTATCCTCAGGAACGGGAATGAGCTCTTCAAACTTGAAAGATGCAAAATATCAAACGAAATAATGAAATGTGAATTCCAGGATCCTCAGTACAAGGATAAATTAATCCTACCCTTTTTAACCCAGATTTTCGGCAGGGAATCACCACCTAGGATAGAATCACGTTTTACCAAAAAGTATTTTTCCTTCCAATCTCCGTCATTGTGTTTTGTTTCAGAATGAGAGGGGATTTGTGGGATTTGACTCTGAGAAGAAAACGAGAACTTCCAAAGGTACTATGATCATACACATGAGCCAACTCATCTAAACCTATGTTTAGGTCTTTGGACTGGTTCAATCTGTCGATCCAAAACAAGATCCTCCAAACAATAGGCATGGCTTGGATGTAAGAGATTTTAGTAACCTCAAAGAACTTAGAGATGATTCCAGAAAAAGGGTACTTTAACCCAAAGAAAAGGGATATTCGGGGAAGCAGACCCAAGAGAAAGAAACAAAACCAGGTTGATACTTCGAGTTGATAGGTTTGAAAACCGCATCTTCGGAAAAAGCGTCGGTCGATTTTAATGACTCGATATCATCCTCATCAGAAGAACATATATCATCATAAGACATGATCTTTTGATCGACAAAGTCATCCTCAGAAGGAGCAAGAACGTTCTTATGAGAAAGGGTCATTTTCTTGCCCATGGCCAGAGAAAAGAAAACTAAGGAGAAAAGGTGAGAAGTATACCTTCGATGATTACCGGAATACCCTTGGATGAAAGCTAAAAGACGCACGGAAGAATAGCTCTAATCGGTTGCCTCTATTTATGTTGGTAACAGAGGAGAAGAAAAGGTCGATTTGGCCGGTTAATGGTGGTTATTGAACGGATATATTCTATTCGTTAGGGTTTAAAATTCAAATCCCTTATTGTGACATCCCGAAATTTAGGGCTAATATTATAGATGGCCAATTCACCTCGAATCTCGTGATAATCTGAACTATTGAGTTTTAGTGCATCTTAAGTAAAATAAATAAGTTCATTTAAACTATTACAAGATGTCAGATGATACCTTGCTTCCAAATGTGTAAACTATCAACCGAATCAAACCGCTCAACCTGTAACCTTAGTAATACGTCTGAAAATTCGTAATAAGCAGTTTTGAGCGAAGCAATTATTCTAGACTGATAGTACGTGTTACCCTGAATCCGAAAATATAAAGAATGTCCAAAATGGAGTTTGTATGCAAAAGATACGACAGTTTTAAGAAAACAGACAGTAAAACACTGGTTTCTTTAATCGCGTAAAACCAAATCGATCCGTTGAGGCACTTACACATTGCTGACGAGATTTCCGAGAACGTTTCTTGAATCAAACTATAGTCTATTATTTAATTTTACACTCGAAAATATTATTAACGAAAATATTTACAAAAGTCTTGAAAACGAACACCGCGAGCCGTTTAGACGCAAAATTTCAAACGCAATTTCCCGGAGTTTCGAACCTCCAAAAATTATTCCGTTTGATGTTCTGGAATCCTTGAATTAAACTCTATCTATCGGTACTTTTGAAAAAAATTTCTCGACTTTCGGATCCCGATGCACCCGGTTTGGAGTGTTTTTGGGCATTTAATGGGAGTATAACCCTATGTGGGGTCAACATGTGACCCAAGGGACCAAAATTTGATTTTTCCCCTCCTTGGATCAAACCAACGTGGGCTTCCTTCTCCCCCATCTCTTCTTCTTGAGTGCAAGTTTACACAACGTGGTACAAAGCTTAGCTGGATGCATGACTTCATCAAGCATGTGTGTGTATGTTTTAATATAAATAGGGCCTCATATCACCTCATAAACTCACTCAAAACTTTTCGCTATCTTCTCTTCCTCTAAAACCTCCCTATATCTCTCAAAAACCACCCTCTATCTCTTTCCTGGTTTACCACCAAAAGCACCCAACACCACCACCCTAAACCATATAAAACCACCACCAAAATCCTCCAACATCTCCCTTTTAACCCCTTGAAATTACCAGCCCTTCCCTCCATCTTCCTTCCCTTTCTCGATGTGTTTATTGGCAGAAAAGGAGGATCGAGGCAGCAAGGCTGCCACCACCACACTGCCACCTTCTACCGCCGTATGCCATCAACCACCACCTCTTGTGTGCTTCCGCTACTATCGTGAGTTTCCAACCATCGCAATTTAGTTTATGTTTTCCTTTCGTACGAAATTAATCAAGAAGCAAAGAAACATAATAGATATATTTTTTTTGGTTGTTATGCATGCGTCGATGATCATCACAGGAGGTGATCAAATCCCTCCAAACTTCATTTTAAATTAATCAAAACCTACCCTCCCTGAAAATTTCTTTCAAAACAAGTCCCAAGACTCAAACTTTCATTTCCTTTTAATTATTTTAACCCCTCCCATGGAATTTCTTGACAATATAAGTCCCATTCTCAAACTTGAATATATTTAAAACATTTTAGCCCCTTATTTAGTAATTGTTTACAAAACCAGTACCTAGCTTGAATACAAATTAGAAAATCAACCCCCATAATTTAGCTAAGTTACGAAACAACCCCACGCCTATTAATTTATATCAAAACTCCCTATTTGGTTAAATAGGTAACAGAAGTAGTCTCGACGGTTCGTGTTAGAAGCACCAAGTTGCGTTTTCTCTCATCAAGTTTCGCAATCATACATTAAGGTGAGTGTTACGACCCCACTTTTACATATTTTCGGGGGGGGGGGGGGGAGGGGGATACATGTATTACTTTTACTATATTATATAAATGCATGTGTCTAAATGTTTTGTTTATACAAACAATATCATTATTTTTATGCGATATAAATCACAAAAAAATATTATTTACTACTCTACTACTTACGGTACAGTGAATCTGGTTTAAAAGACCGCATGGGGTTGTTGGATTTTAGAATGGCTTTATTGCTAAAATGATCCTGCCCTCCGGTGTTTCATGTCTGGCCCTCTTTTGTACATGGTACTATGTGTACTAAGTAATATTTATCATACAAAATACACATGAAATATCATTATTTTGTGTAAACACATTACTAATTTGTGTAGTATTTGTTTAGACGCTTATATGTCATAAGTAAACAAGCTAGTTTTAAACCTCAATATCAATATATGTTATGTAGTTAAAATGATACAAGTAACGAAAATAACATATACTTAGGACTACAAATGTGCTATAACTTTGTAGACGGTTGTGAACTTGGTAGTTTCAATATACCTCATACATACAAAAAAATATATATGTTTATATATTTATACGAGTTAAAGAACTTGTATCCTAGGCTCATATATGTGCTTGTGTACACTACCCTAAGTTTTATCAAATGTTTAAACAAGTATCGTACACTTTTACGCTGACGCTTATCAATGATACTTGTATTCCACACGTTTATCCATATCTGCAGTTGTTAAGTACAACCTTGGCGGATAACTTTATCCGTGTATCCGTATGTCTGTTTATCCGTTATCCGTACAACTGTGTCATTATAAACTTTAACGAGATTTCATTATCTAGAAACCCCAGTTTAGATTTCTATCTTTATCAAACATTTCCAAACACAGTTTTACTTACAAAAAAGGCAATACTTTTTAGATCATATTAAAAGTATCATTATTTAAGAAAACCTGTGACACTCACCAACCTTTGTGTTGACCCTCAAACATACATGTATTCTCAGGAGATCATTAGACAAGCGTTTAGACAGAAGATTGGTCATGGATTACAGACGACCTAACTATCTAGTTTTTGTTATCTGCTTACCTGTTTAAGGCAACTAATGTACTATTAGTATCTGTAAGAACCATGTATTCAAACTTAATGAAGGAATAAAAATGTTGTTTTGTTTATCGTTGTACTTGTGCTATATATTCAGTTTATCTGTGATCCATTAAGTTAGTCGCACAACCCGGCATGTTCCGCCTCGGCCAGGGGTGTGACAGAATGTTATCAGAGCTAAATTAGCTATAGAGAACTTGTATCCTCGAAAGAGGAAATACAACTATAGCAACAAGCTCGTACTAAAAGTATTATTATTAATTACACTACTTCTTGGCTACGTACGGTACAAGGAATCTGGTTTGAAGGGCCGCATAGGGTTGTTGGATTTCAGAACAACTTAATTGCCAAAATGATACTGCCCTCCGGTGCTTCATGCTTGACCCTCGTCTGTCCATAGTAGCCTTGAAGTACAAAACAAAATTTAATAATACTACAAACCCCACCAACAATAATATATAAGAGTTTACATATACTCTAACCCGCGATGAGAACACTTAATAAAATTTAAACACCCCTTCAACTAAAACTACCACCTCAACCCTTTAGGTCAGACGCCTGAATTAAAGGTTAGTATAGTACATAAGTCATACCATAAATAAGTCTGGAATGCGCACCTATGTTGTTTATGGTCGGGCCAGTGCACAAACAACCTTGAGCAAGGAGTTTGATAGACTACAACGGTTGAGAGATTCAGAGATTGAAGAATGTTCTCTAGATTCGCTACAACAACCTAATACATTAGAATCCATATATACATTTTAAAACACTTATACATTTCAAAATGATTAGCAATTAAGGTCCCCTTTCTATCGTTTGGAAATCTAGAGGATTTCTGAACCAATCACTTCTCCTTATCATTTGGAAATATAGAGGATTTCTGAACCAATCACCTTCTCCTTATCATTTGGAAATCTAGATGATTTCTGAAGCAATCACCTTCTCCCTATTAGTTGGAAATCTTGAGGATTTCTAAATCGATCACTAGATCGTTTAGAAATCTGTAGGATTTTATGAACAAATTATACTAATATACTATCATAAAATGCAACTCATACATACTTGTTTAGGACTTCATAGTGTTAACATAACTTAACATGTCTGTTTTAAACATATTAGGATGATGACCCCACGAAAGGAACCAGGAGTTCGTCCACCGCCAACTCCCAGAGGCAACCAGAGGAAGGTCCCACAAGTAACTCAAACCTTAGTAGAAACTCCAAACCGTGAAGAAACTAATAATGCAACAAATGTAAACCCAACATTGCAAATCGACCCCAACATGATGTAAAACATGCATGCACAAGGAATTGATATAGCCTTGGCAGCATACGAGGCAGCCCGAAACGGAAACACTGGGAATAGTGGAAGTGGCACTCCAATAACTCACCAAAACAACCCTATACACTGCTCCTACAAGGAATTCATGGGCTGCAAACCTCGATCCTTCTACAACACTGAAGGAGATGTTGGTTTATCCCATTGGATAGAAAAGACTGAATCAGTTTTCACATCATTGCGTGCCCCGATGAGTTTTGGGTCAAGTATGTTACTTGCACGCTGATGGACTCCACCTTAACTTGGTGGAATAACTATGGAAAGTCCATGGGAATCGATGAAGCTTATATCATGGTTTGGGAACCACTGAAGCAGATGATGATCAGAGAATACTGGCCCCGATAGGAAATCCAGGCTTTAGAAAAAGAGCTTTGGAATCTGACAATGCAAGGATCTGAGATAGCTGCCTACACCGCCTGATTCAATGACCTTGCTAACCTTTGCCCAGGAATGGTACCCTCGGAAGATAAGAAGACAGAGAGATACATTTGGGGACTATCATCACTGGTCCCAGGTCTGGTTACTACATCCGGACCATCCACTTTTGATAGTGCTAAGCAATTGGCCTATCAGTTGACTGAGCAGTGTATCCGTCAGGGTACGATGGCCCCACCGGTAGAAAAGAATCATGTCGGAAGTACCAAAAGGAAGTTTCATGGGAAATCAAAGGGGGACTCCAAGCATCACAAAACTGAACCAGTACCTGTGGTTGTCTATGCCGCAATTACCAACACTCCCACCCTAGCTAAGTCTTACACTGGGACTTTACCTCATTGTACAGAGTGCAATTTCCACCATGTCAGAAATTGCAGGGAAGTAATCTGCAACAAATGTAACATGAGAGGTCACATGTCGAGGTACTGCAGAAAAACCCCAACCACTACGGCAGGAGGAAGCCGTAACTGTTTTGAATGCAATCAACTAGGGCATTTTAGGAAGGAATGCCCGAAACTGAAGAATCAGGGTGGCAATGGAAGAGCACTTATGATCACTGCTGGAAATGCTCTCCAGAAACCACTTGTGATTATTGGTATGATTTCTATCAATAATGATTAGGCTTCGTTATTAATTGATACTGGTGTCGATAAAACCTTTATCGACCATAGGTTTCGAAACAAGAAAAAACATAAATTTCGCAAACTTAATGAAACTTACACAGTAGATATGGAAATCAACCAAATAGAAAATGACTTTAGAGATACTCACCAATTGCCTTCTCACCCTGAATAAGCACATCATTCATGTAGAAACTAAGGAACCTTGTTGGTAATCTATGCTTGCTAAGTGTATACGTTAAGGTTGTATATAAATAAGATTCTACTGACTTAGGATTTGTGACTCCGCTTTACTTCCTGTTCCTTGTTTGGTTGTGGGCTTAAGGTAGAATCACTTATTCGATCGTCTATTCAGTCTTGATTATATACGACATAAATGGAAAAAAGGAGATTATAGAAGGACCAGACATGGATCAAGTACCACAAAAATACTTTACGATTCACCAAAACCCCTTGTACTATCGGTACGAACTCAATTTCGGGACGAAATTTCCTTTAATGGGGAGGTAATGTGACCTCCCGAAATTTAGGGCTAATATTATAGAAGACCATTTCACCGCGAATCTCGTGATAATCTGACTTATTGAGTTTTAGTGCATCTTAAGTAAAATAAATAAGTTCATTTAAACTATTATAAGATGATACCTTGCTTCCAAATGTGTAAACTATCAACCGAATCAAACCGCTCAAACTGTAATTGTTAGGGCCAGGATCCTCAAAACATTTAGGATCCTTAAGCCTCCTCAAATATTCAGGATCCTCAACTATCTCAGCATCCCGACTGTTACAGTTATTATTATTTACTAACATTTATAACGGTTATATTTCGTTCTTAACTAACACATGTGAAGAAATAGTCAAGAGAAGACTTATTCTCAATAGAGTTTTGCCTCAACTATGCTAAAGACCCGGAATACCAAGTCAATCAACGTTCACAGAGCAGGTCATAAAGGATCCCATGAATATCGGACATCATGTTAGCTAGTTTAGACTATAAATAGAAACATGTATCTTGCAAACGACACACGCTACTTACTCTTAGCTTACTCTACAAACTTTTTCACTTGTTCTTACTGAAATAATCTTTGTAATCGTCATTTTATATTAATAAAATCATCAAGGCAGGTGATCATTATCACCTCACAAGGTTTTGTGCCAGAGATCCTAGCAAGAATCACGGGCTTTCCTTGTAAACAATCGTGTCATTCTCTTTACCTTTTTCTATTGCACAATTTGAACATCACAGCCTCTCATTAAACTTGGTTGATTTATATTTGTGTAATTTTTTACCAAAACAATATGGCGCCTACCGTGGGGTCGGGGTGTTCAAAATCCTCGAAAGATCATGTCTACACAACCAATCCTTTCTTCATCCTCCGCTCCTTCTATTCCAACCAAAAACCTACCACCTCCTCCAAGTGGACCCCCTGGTCAGAGAAAAACATCTGATACTTCCAAGAGAAACTCCCCTCCAGGTACTAACCAAGGAAGTTTGGGATCTTCAGGACTCCAGGATCCGACTGCTCCCGTCACTACTACCGAACTCTTCGCTATGATGAGTAAAATGACGCAACAGATGACTTAGCAGCAAGACGATAATAGAACACTACTTAAAGAAGTTGAGAGGATGAAGGCGGAAATTCAAAGATCCTAGGAAACCATGCCCACAGTTGTACAACCAAGGATCCTGAATTTCGACAATACAGGATCCTCAGGAAATCAACTAGGGAACACAACTCCTACTACTGCTACATCACCCTGGGGAATGGCTATGAACAATCGATCGTATATGATCAATGATCTCGATCAAAATTTCAATACTCCTAGAAACCTTGATTCTAGTAACCTCTTAAACAACAATACTATCAATACTAACTCTATGAATGTTGATGCAGGGATAAGTCCAAACATGGATAGGGAACTTTAGCAGTTGAGATAGATGATCTCAAGTGTACCCGTGGTAGTTCAACCCATACCAGAAGCATCTCCAACAAGTCACAGGATCTCGAGATTTGCTCCTGCGATAGTCGATACCGAAGTTCCTAAGCGCTTCCAGACTCCTATAATGAAGCCTTACGATGGAACTACGGATCCTGAAGAGCACGTAGCACAATACCGAGAAAGGATGGAGATCATTCCAATCCCAATGCACTTGAAGGAAGCTTGCCTATGCAAAGGATTTGGTTCAACCCTCACGAGATCAGCTCTTAAATGGCTGCTAAACGTTCCTCCCTATTCTATTACTTCATTTGCACACTTAGTCAATATTGTCAATAACCAATTTTCTTGTAGCAGAATCTTCGAGAAGATAACTAGTGATCTCTATCGGGTGGTTCAGGATCCTAAGGAACGACTTAGGAATTTTGTTAACAGGTTTGGCAGGGAAGCTCTGAGCATCCCCAACATTGACATGGCGACTGTTGTCGAGGCCTTCAAGATGGGTCTAAGGAAGGATTCACCCTTCTATGAAGATCTCGTGATGAATCCATGCAAGAGATTGGACGAAGTTAGGTGTCGAGCATTGAGGTTCATAAGGCTTGAAGAGGATAAAGAAGTCCAGAAGAGGAGCAACCCTTCAAGTCAATTCGAGAATCCCAACAGGAAGGTCGAATCCTCGGCTCCAAATCCTATAAATCGAAGCCCTATTCCAAACCAGATCATCACAGGGTTAATGCCCTTGAAGATGAAGGAGAGGAAGGGGAACCCCCTAAGATCACTGACTATTGTTTTTCTGTGGATGTTTCAGGTTTAATCCATGCTATGCAGGATCTTGGAGACAAAGCAAGGTGGCCAAAGAAGGATAATAAGTCTACTAGTTGGAAAGACAAGTCCAAATGGTGTGCTTACCACGAAGATTTCGGTCACATGACGGAGGATTGCATAACCCTATGAAAGGGGATCACCTACCTCCTTAGCAAAGGGCATCTCAAAGAGATCCTCAGAAGAAAGAAAGAAAAGTCCAAGGAAAACAACCAGGATGGTCACAAGATCCCGGAGAAACCAAGATCTTCACCCCCAGACGCCAAGATAATTAACGTTATCTCAGGCGGATCTAACATTTGTGGTACTTCTTATTCTCAAGCTAAAAGACACGCCAAGATCTCTAAAACAGAAAAGGAGGATAGACCATGAAAGAATACTTCAGTTAGCAATGAAAAGGAAATCACGTTTGACGAGATGGATAGGGAAGAGATCCAGGATCCTCACCATGATGGACTCGTGATAACACTGTACATTGCCAACCACTTCGTCAGGAGGATCCTTGTTGATAGAGGATCCTCGATCAACATCGTACTCTTGGATGCACTGAAGAGGATGAACATCCCGGAATCAGAGATAATCAAAATATCCTCGGTCCTCATAGGATTTAGTGGAGAAACGAAACGCACCATCAGGGAGATAAAGATACCAATATACGTAGATGGGGTAAACTCTATACAAAACTTCTGTGTTATTGACACATTATCTTCTTATAATGTGATATTATGAAGACCATAGATCCACGAGATGAAAGAGGTTCCATCAACAAATCATCAGTGTGTAAGGATGCCTACTCCGTGGGGAACAGTAAAGATCATGGGAGTTCAACAAGAGTCAAAGGAATGTTATAAAACCTCTATGAAGCCTACGACGAAACCCCAACAAGCATAGCAATTAAGGCAGGGGGCACGACACATTCTAGAAACGAAGGAGCAAGACGTGACGGAAGTGCCTCTGAGCGTCGAGGATCCTGAAGCCAAAGTCCTCATCGGATCCTAGATACCTGAGCAAATTGAGCAAAACCGATTAAACTTCCTTCGAACCAGAAGACAGACGTTCGCATGGAAATACGAAGATATGACAAGTATAGACAAGAGTATTATCACTCACAAACTTAATATTGATCCTTCTTTCAGACCGATACATCAAAAGAGAAGGAAGTTTGCACCCGAAAGGAATCAGATCATCCAAGAAGAATTGGAAAACCTCCTCAAGATAGGGATGATCAAGGAAGTGAAGTTCCCGAGATGGATAGCTAATGTAGTTGTCGTATGGAAGAAGAACAACAACTGGAGAGTATGTGTAGACTACATGGATCTTAACAAGGATTGTCCTAAGGATGCTTTCCCTCTACCACACATTGACTCCATGATAGATGCAACGGCTGGCCACTGACTCTTAACCTTCATGGATGCTTCATCATGATTCCAACACATCCATATTAAACCATCCGATCAAGAAGATACAACACTTATAACACCAACATGTATATATTGTTACACTGCAATGCCCTTTGGTCTTAAAAATGCAGGTGCAACATATCAAAGACTGGTGAACCATATGTTTAAAGACAAGCTGGAGGACACCATGGAGGTCTAAATTGACGACATGGTGATGAAGTCCATGAAATCTCAGAGATATCAAAGAAGCCTTTGACATTCAAGACGAATACAACATGAAGTTGAATCCGTCTAAATGCCACTTTGGGATGAAGTCGGGCAAGTTCCTTGGGCATATGGTGACCAAGAGAGGATTAGAAGCAAGCCCGGAGAAGATCAAAGCAATCACCGAGCTAAAATCTCCATCTTCAACAAAAGACATCCAAAGGCTAACCGGAAGAGTAGCAGCAGTCAACAGGTTCATTTCAAGATCCTCACAAAGGTGCAAGCCCTTCTATGATATTTTCAAGAAGAATAAGAAGTTTGAATGGAGCGAAAAACACGAAGAAGCTTTTCAGGAACTCAAAAGATACTTAAGTTCTGCACCACTGCTGGTGAAACCTATAGATGGAGAACCACTTCTCCTCTACCTCTCGGTATCCTCAAGTCCGGTAAGTGGTGTCCTAGCCAAGGATCTTAACGGAAATCAACATTCTATATACTATGTAAGTAAAAGTCTTCTGGATCCTGAAACCAGGTATTCTCATCTTGAAAAATTAATTCTTGCATTAGTAACTACTTCTACTAAATTAAGAAATTATTTCGAGACACATGCTATACATGTGAAAACTAATTATCCTATTAAGAATGTGATGAGAAAACCAGAGATGTCAGGAAGGATGGCAAAATGGTCAGTGAAGTTAAGCACGTTTGATATCAAATATGAACCAAGATCCGCCATAAAGTCACAAGCATTAGCAGACTTTGTGGTTGACTTTAGTGTCATAAGGTTTCTCTCCGATTCATGAAAATGATGGTGAGGAAACACTTTCACTAAGTAGATTTTAAGCAGATAGCAATTGTGATATTTGCATTCTCAAAGTCGTTAGTGGAGCGTGTGTGGTTAACCGGCACACTAACATGGACTTGTGAGAAATGGCAAAGGTCTAAACAATTGAGACTATGATTACGACATCCCTTTTCATAGTTCTAAAAATTGTTTAGACACACATGTGAGCTATTTAAGGAAAGATGTATGATATTGATAAAGTCTTATCAAAGCATCTCGTATCAGAAATCTGAACTTTGGTAAGAAAGTCAATAAAGTATTGATTTCTAGAAGTCCAGCTGATTTCTTGATACATGTCAAAGCTAGTGGAAGCATAAGTGTTATGCTAAGAATAATTATCATGTTAGTGGGAGCATGATTATTATGTTAAGTTTTGCAAGTTAGCAATGTTAAGTATAGAAACAAAAGTTTCAATTTGCAAAGCTGCAGGGGTTTGAAAAGTTGTTTTGCATAATTAAGGGAGAGGAAATTATACTTCATTTCAAATCTAAAATCTTAGATTGTGAGATTTTAATCAAATTATACTTCATTTCAAATCTAAAAGCTTAGATTGTGAGATTTTAATCAAATTTGGTCATGATTACATTATTTGCATTCTAAAATTCGATTATGATTACGACATCCCTTTTCATAATTCGAATTTTGAGAACATGGCAAATAGAAAAATATTATAGCAAAAGACTGGTCTAGTATCATGTCTTAATGTGAAACATCATGAATCGTGTCCCATATGCTTCGGATATGGGATCGATTTTTATGTGCTATAATATGCATCCGTTCTAAATTTTCCAAATGCCTAGGGCATTAAGAGGGAAAAAGGAATAGAACTGGATATGAGTAAAATGATTAAGCAATTGTCGAGGACAATCTGAGGTTTACCAAAGATTGGTTGCTCATGGACAGTTGGAAGTATAGTGTTAATTTTGGAAGGACCTTATTGACATATTCTGAAAAGAGGAAACTCTTGTTCAGAAGTGATAGTCAAAAATGGGAATATGGAAATGTTTCCATAAGTGGAAGTTATTCATTAAATCTGTGTAAAATTAGAAAACTTAATGCAAGAAGGATATTCAAAGGGATGTTCTTTGAATTTGAGACTTCATTTCCATGGAATTTCTCTCCATTGGAATAATTTGTAAATGTCTGTTGCCAAGTCTTTGTGACTTTTGTGCATAGTCATTACAAGAGGATCAATGCATATAAGTTTAAAATCTATCAGATTTCAGTAAATGGCAAAGAATCTTGTATTCTTACATTTACGATAAGGATTTGGGATTGTGAAATGATAATCATTGGAATAATGTTCAATTGATCTATTCCACAAAGTAAAGATCATAGACAAACATAGTGTGCATACTTGGAGTATGGCATAGCTATTGTTTAGACAAACATAGTGTGCATCCTTGGAGTATGGCATGACTATTGTTTCAATTCAAGTATTAAGTTGATTATTCGAAACATTATACAATGAATAATGTGTAATCAATATGGTGATAAATAAAAGGTGTTTTATTGATATTCATAAGTTCCGAGACCATATTGGATTCGATTATTCTTCTGTTTCATTTTGCATGTTTTGACTTCCCGAATAACTAGGTTATTCAAACTCTCCACACTCAATTATACTTTGGAAGTAGGTATGAATCAAGACTGTCATGAATTGGGCTTGGAGTTGTCTAAAGTGTGTAGACATAACAAAAGTTGCTGCAACATTCATGAGTGCTCCTGGAATGAGATTCGAGTATTGGATTAAACCCACTCTCATTTGAATCACTTCATGGATTTTATCACGAGTCATCTTGAGACGATAATATATATTCTTCAAACGGAGACGTGTAAGTTGTAGTTACGCATCGGTTGCACATTGACATATGCAAACGAAACAAGTAACTTGGTTGTTATAAAACATATCGGTGTGTGTAATTTGATGAGTAAGTACAAGCGAACATTTGGGCCGAAGTTTATCCATTCCTTTTACCCTTGGAGGGATAAAAGCGATATCTGTGGGCCCCTCGATGATTTGGTGATGACAAACGTAAATGCTCGGCCGAGCCTGGTCTGATTTGATTTGTTCAATTAGTCGGTCGTCATAAATCGGAAATCGGGAAACAACAGATTGACAAAGAGAATGATTATAATCCATGTCTCAGTCCATATGATATCTAGAATGGAGGAATATATGATCCCTTATATAATGGACGCATCATTGATTTGTTCAGAGTTCGACAACGGCTTTTAAGAGCTATGATTGCTAGTCAGGTTGTAGAGTCATACTTGCAATAATAGTTATTAGACTTATCCAAGTGGGAGACTGTTGGATTAGTGTCTAAGTCCATAACTATAATTGGTATGTACTTGACCCGATTCGGCATGGTCCATTTGGGTTGCTTGACATCAGAACAATTTGGATAGACTTTTGTGAGAAAAAGATATTTATGATTTATTAATATATTATAAGTTCTAATATATTAATATGAAATCATAATATTTAATTAGTATTGATCAAGAATTAATTTGGAATTAATTATGTGATCAAAAGAGACTAACTAAATATATGGGGATTGATTATGTAAATCATTCATTCTTATATATGTGGGCTTATGGTCCATAGTTCTTCATGTTGGGCTAAACCCATGGATACTCCATGGAGGTTAAAACCCATGGATCATGAGGAATATGGAAAGTCATGAGTCACATGGTGTAACCCTAATAGCCACAATATATAAAGACCCCATAGATCAAGAAATCGGCCCTATGGGTTCATATGAGATGGCTAGCCGATTTTGAGCATAAGAACTTTTCTCTCAAGTTATTCCAAGTTGTTGGTGGTGTTGTGTGAGCCATTTGAGGTGTCACACTTGGGGCACTAGGCTCTTAAGCTCCATGGAATCAAGCTACAACAAAGAGGTATGTCATTCTACTAGATTCTTGTATTGTATATACTTCATATTAGGCTAGTTAGGATGAAGCCGGTGAATATTGAATATTTGCATGTATAATAGAGAAAACATAGATCCAAGGTTTATAGGGTTGCATGTACATCATAGGAGTGTTAGAATGCTCAAAACCTAACAGTGGTATCAGAGCCAAGGCTTGTTTTCAATTATACTTGATGCAAATTGCTGAAAAAATCGATTTTCGGGCTGTCTGGACTGTGGAATCGCCGAGTCCATGAACAAACTAATCCTACTCGTTGAGTAGGTTCATACACTCGGCGCGTAGGAGGCGCAGAGTGCAGATTGTCGACTTTTAAGGCTGGAATTCGACTAGAATCATTACCCTAAGTTGTTTTTGAACTTATAAACCTGTTTTTGATGTGGTAATGATCATTCTAATCCAATTCAAAAGATAACTGGCAATATATTCATGTTTTGTATTAGTTTAATGGTTAGGCTAATTACATGAAAATTGTTTGATTTGAATTGTCTTGTTCATATGAGTTTAATCTAGATCGTAGTTTTCTTGACTTGTTTGTTTGTTTATTAGATGATCTAAATGCCTTTAATGGATTCCATAACTTGTCCTCAAGTTATGGAAAACCAAAATTTTTCTTTAAAAGAGTTATTAAAGCCATAGGTTATAGATACTTGAAGAGTCTTTTCCCATAAATGGTTTTATGAACTCCATAACTTATCCTCAAATTATGGAATGTCAAAAGTATTTTCTTTAAATTTATATTAAAGTCATATGTTATAGAAACCAAAAGTTTTTCAATTGTTCAAAACTTGCCCTCAAGTTTTGGAATTTGTAAAGTCCCCCCCCCCCCCATGAATACTTTAATACCAAGTTAGACCCTTAGAATTTTAATAGTTTAAAATTCAACCCTTATACTATTATAATATTATAGGTTTAATATTTATATATATGTATAAGAGTAAGTCAGTTTTACCATTAGTAGGCCTCATTCACGAAGCCGGTCTATAAGGGGGTATAAGGTTACTTACTATAAAATGGCAGTTTAATGGGTGTCCACTCTCACCCACCGCTTCCTTGACTGGTGGAGGGTCGTTAGCCGAACGGGTAGGACAGGACATTAATTCTCCTTTCATTAAAAGTATAATGATAAATATAAAGTAACTAAACTTTATAAATTCCCAATCTTAGTTACTTAGGAAAATGTGAATTTGGTGCTAACCCATGAAATTACACTTTGTACCTTACCAAGTCGTTAGTGGAGCGTGTGTGGTTAACCAGCACACTAACATGGACTAGTAAGTGTGGCAAAGGGTAACTTAATGTTTATCATAGATCGGTGGAGCGCGTATGGTTAACCGCCACATCGATTGGGTGATAAAGTTAAGGGTACCAAGTTAATTTGCATGGTTATTCACACCTTGTTTGTGATCCTCGGCATCCCAGTCACAAACTTGAGAGGGCACAATCGAGATTTAAACATGCCATTGAAAAGTTCAGTGGATCTCAAAAGATCTAGCAGTTTCAATCCAATTAAAACCCAATACCCTATTAGGTTTTCATGGTGGAAAATTGGTGAATCGTCATTCACCTACCATCAAATATTTTATAGCTTGGATTACGGCATCCCTCTTCCAAGTTATAAATAGGTTGTTGGGTCCTAGCCTTAATATTTCATATTGGGTGTTATATTAAGGACTTTAAATCAACTCTCTTGAATATCTCCCAAAAGATGATCTTCCCAAATCTCTTGAAACAAGCTTTCCTAAATGAAGATGATGTCCCATGGAAATCATACTTCTTTCACCTCCTCCAATTATTCTCCCTAACCCACAAGTTCCTGAAAAGTTTAAGGTCACTCAAGCAAAGGTCTATATGTGATCACATCTTGGAGATGTAGTCAGATATTGACAAGCCGGGAGAGTTGGGTGTCAAAGTCTTGAGAAAGTTGGTGACTCAACTATTTTCTCAGTCACATAGTGAGTTCCTTTGGGACTCCTATGAAACAGACTATGACAAGACCCTTAATGATCTTATCTATTTGCTAAGATCAACTTCCTAAAACTTTATGGACATTGACAATGATGACATTGGATATCCAGTAAAGCTCTCTCTTCCCAATGGAAAGGGATCGGCCATAGTCAACTTGGTTGACCAAATGGTAAAGAGAGAGGCTAAGTCTGAGATAGTCCCATTATCAATGGTCCATTGCCAAAGAAAGTGGCATTGGTTGCGAAGCTGCCAAATTTACCTAAGGATGTTAAAGTCAATAAGTTTGACTCTACTTCAGGTAAAGTCCATTATCTAACTCTGCTAAGTTTCTATTATGAGATTCTTGATACATGATGTGACTGGGTCACATGGTGATGTTTTAAGAATCAAAGAAAAAGTGAAGAAACTTAAAGAAAGAATATGCTGAATCTGATCGCGTAGATGGATTTCTATCACATAGTTTGAAGATCGGATTCTTGAGCTACTTCTTAGGAGTTATGATATTTTGCTTAGGAATAGATAACAACAAGTTTTCATATGGATTGTAAGGATGAGTTTTTCCGCAAAGTTTTAAAATAAAAGGTAAATCTTTTGATTTTATTTATTTTAAAATATCCTTACAATGGTATTTGTGAAAAACTGTGTTGCTTATAAGATTCCATTAAGAGCAAGAGTGGAAATATGAATTTGATTCTTTCATTTGTGGTAGTGTCTAAATTTACCAAATAAGGAAATATTCTCATCACCCAAGTCTCAATTGGACCGAAACTTGGAATCATGCAATTTGTAGAGCATGATGAATGAGAACCTTCAAGCATTGGAAAAATTAAGACTAACTACTTGTTCACATGGATGTGTGAGTCAAGTAACGGACTAAGGGTACGAGTGCACATTCTTGTGCACTGATTAAGTCCACCACAAAAGATCGATAAGACTATTCGTCATGATTTACTAAAGTTTAGTAAATATGGTTATACTTACAGGCTTAAGTATAATTCTAAAGCATTGGAAAAAATTTCAGTGTATGGCGGAACGAATGAGAAGAATCAAATTAGGCAGAAGGATAAAAGTTTCTCAAATCTGAAAAGATGGTAGAGTACTTGAGTATCATGTTATATAATCATCTTAATGATTAAGAGACCTTATCACAATTCATCCTCTAAGTGCATTCTGGTAGCTAAGAAGAGGAGTTATGAATTGTTGAAGTGGTTAAATCAAGAAGATGAGTCATATTTCATTCCAAAACAATTCTTAGAGTCATACTCCAAGATTGTAACTTGAGTGACATGTCTTAAAGAAGGTTTAAAACACTTGTCAAATGTAAGAGTAAAAGTTTTCTACTCTTGTACATTTGAAATTGGTAAGTTGTGATGTTTTGGATAAAACAAAGACCAACTAAGGCCAATTGTGTGAAGTGTTTGTCTTGATTAGAATCCACACTATCTCTTGAATATCTGACAAGAAAGTCTTATATGTCAAGAGGACAGTGGGAGTCTTAAAAGGTCTTGAAAGTCTCAAGAACTAATCAAGAGTAAAACCTAAAGTTCTTCACTAGCACACGACTTGAGGTTTATAACCTATCGTGTTGACTATTTCTGTGTCCATTCCAATTATAGTTGGCTTTGCATATGAGTTCTTAGAGTTCTCAATTGGTTGCACAGCAACTTGGAAGCAATGGCAGACCCTTGAGCTGCCACATGGCAAGAAATTAAGATTGAGTTCAGTCCATATGAGTTTGAATAGTTTTAAAACTTGCCCTCAAGTTTTGGAATTTGAAAAGTTTCACTTATGAATACTTTAATTCCAAGTTAGCCCTTAGAATTTTAAAAGTTAAAATTCAAACCCTTATACTATTATTATAATTTTAATTATATAGATATGTATAAGATAAAGTCAATCTTACCGTTAGTAGGCCTCATTCACGAAGCCGGTCTATAAGGGGGGTATAAGGTTACTGCCTATAAAATGGCAGTTTAATGGGTGTCCACTCTCACCCACCGCTTCCTTGACTGGTGGAGGGTCGTTAGCCGAACGGGTAGGACAAAGACTATAATTCTCCCTTCATTAAAAGTATTAATGATAAATACTAAGTAACTAAACATTTATAAATTCCCTATTCTTAGTTACTTAGGAAAATGTGAAATTGGTGCTAGCCCATAAAATTACACTTTGTACCTTACCAAGTCGTTAGTGGAGCGTGTGTGGTTAACCGGCACACTAACATGGACTAGTAAGAGTGGCAAAGGGTAACTTAACTTTATTATAGATCGGTGGAGCGTGTGTGGTTAACCGGCACATCGATTAGGTAATATTGTTGAGGGTACCAAGTCAATTTGTATGGTTATTCACACCTTGTTTGTCATCCTCGGCATCCCAGTCACAAACTTGAGAGGGCACAATCGAGATTCAAACATGCCATTGAAAGTTCAATGTATCTCAAAAGATCTAGGAGTTTCAAATCCAATTAAAACTTAATTATATTTCGTTTTTCATGGTGGAAATTGGTAAATCGTCATTTACCTACCTTCAACTATTTTATACCTTGGATTACGGCATCCCTCTTCCAGTTATAAATAGGTTGTTGGGTCCTAGCCTTAATATTTCATATTGGGTGTTATATTAAGGACTTTAAATCAACTCTCTTGAAAATCTCCCAAAAGATGTCTAAGTTTAGACATCTATGATCTTCCCAAATCTCTTGAAACAAGCTTTCCTAAATGAAGATGATGTCCCATGGAAATCATACTTCTTTCACCTCCTCTAATTATTCTCCCTAAAGTTCTTGAAAAGTTTAAGGTCACTCAAGCCCTATTGGCAAGCAAAGGTCTATATGTGATCACATCTTGGAGATGTAGTCAGATATTGACAAGCCGGGAGAGTTGGGTGTCAAAGTCTTGAGAAAGTTGGTGACTCAACTATTTTCTAAGTCACATAGTGAGTTCCTTTGGGACTCCTATGAAACAGACTATGACAAGACCCTTAATGATCTTATCTATTTGCTAAGATCAACTTCCTAAAACTTTATGGACATTGACAATGATGACATTGGATATCCAGTAAAGCTCTCTCTTCCCAATGGAAAGGGATCGCCCATAGTCAACTCGGTTGACCAAATGGTAAAGAGAGAGGCTAAGTCTGAGATAGTCCCATTATCAAGGGTCTATTGCCAAAGAAAGGGGCATTGGTTGCGAAGCTGCCAAATTTACCTAAGGATATTAAAGTCAATAAGTTTGACTCTACTTCGGGTAAAGTCCACTATCTAACTCTGCTAAGTTTCTATTATGAGATTCTTGATACATGATGTGACTGGGTCACATGTTGATGTTTTAAGAATCAAAGGAAAAAGTGAAGAAACTTAAAGAAAGATTATGCTGAATCTGATCGCGTAGATGGATTTCTATCGCATAGTTTGAAGATCGGATTCTTAAGCTACATCTTAGGAGTTATGATATATTGCATAGGATTAGATAGCAACAAAGTTTTCATGTGCTTTTGCATTGTAAGGATAGTTTTTCCGCAAAGTTTTAAAATAAAAGAAAAAAAATTTTGATTTTATTTATTTTAAAAAAATATCCTTACAATGGCATTTGTGAAAATTTTTTGTTGCTTATAAGATTCCATTAAGAGCAAGATAGGAAATATGAATTTGATTCTTTTATTTGTGGTAGTGTCTAAATTTACCAAATAAGGAAAGATTTTCATCACCCAAGTTTCAGTTGGATAGAAACTTGGAATCATGCAAGGTGTATAGTATGATGAATGAGAACTTTCAAGCATTGGAAAATTAAGACTAATTACTTGTTCGCATGGATGTGTGAGTCAAGTAAAGGACTAAGGGATCGAGTACACATTCTTGTGCACTGATTAAGTCCACCACAAAGATCGATAAGACTATTCGTCATGACTTGCTAAAGTTTAGCAAATATGGTTATACTTATAAGTTTAAGTATATTTCTGAAGCATTGGAAAAGTCTCAATGTATGGCAGAACGGATGAGAAGAATCAACTTGGGCAGAAAGATAAAAGTTTCTTAAATCTGAAAAGATGAGAGAGTACTTTAGTATCATGTTATGTAATCATCTTAATGATTAAGAGACCTTATCACAATTCATCCTCTAAGTGCATTCTGATGGCTAAGAAGAGGAGTTATGAATTGTTGAAATGGTTAAATCAAGAAGATGATTCATACTTCGTTCCAAAAACAATTCTTGGAGTTATACTCTAAGATTGTAACTTGAGTGACGTGTCTTAAAAGGGTTTAGAACACTTGTCAAATGTAAGAGTAAAAGTTTTCTACTGTTGTACATTTGAAATTGGTAAGTTGTGATGTTTTGGATAAAACAAAGACCAACTAAGGCCAATTGTGTGAAGTGTTTATCTTGATTAGAACCCACACTATCTCTTGAATATTTGACAAGAGAGTCTTATATGTCAAGAAGACAGTGGAAGTCTTAAAGATCTTGAAAGTCTCAAGAACTAATCAAGAGTAAAACCTAAAGTTCTTCACTAGCACACGACTTGAGGTTTATAACCTATCGTGTTGACTATTTCTGTGTTCATTCCAATTATAGTTGGCTTTGCATATGAGTTCTTAGGGTTCTCAATTGGTTGCACGGCAACTTGGAAGCAATGGCAGACCCTTGAGCTACCACATGGCAAGAATTTAAGATTGCACAAGTTTAATCCATATAAGTGTGGATTTGTCAGTAACCTTGTCTTGTGATTATGGTTTTGACAAAATTCATATGGATAGGAACTCATACACCATAAAATATAAGTGTCATAAGATTTCTCTCCGATTCATGAAAATGATGGTGAGGAAACGCTTTCACTAAGTAGATTTTATATAGATAGCAATTGTGATATTTGCATTCTCAAAGTCGTTAGTGGAGCGTGTGTGGTTAACCGGCACACTAACATGGACTTGTGAGAAGTGGTAAAGGTCTAAACAATCGAGACTATGATTACGGCATCCCTTTTCATAGTTCTTAAAATTGTTTAGACACACATGTGAGCTATCTAAGATAAGGTGTATGATATTGATAAAGTTTTATCAAAGCAATCTAGTATCAGAAATCTGAACTTTGGTAAGAAAGTCAATAAAGTATTGATTTCTAGAAGTCCAGCTGATTTCTGATTACATGTCAAAGCTAGTGGGAGCATGAGAGTTATGCTAATAATCATCATGTTAGTGGGAGCATGATAATTATGATAAAGATTGCAAGTTAGCAATGTTAATTATAGAAAACAAAAGTTTCAATTCGTGAGGCTGCAGGGGTTGAAAAAGTTGTTTTGCTATAATTAAGGGAGAGAAAATTATACTTCATTTCAATTCTAAAAGCTTAGATTGAGGTTTTAAGTCGTATTTAGTCAAGGATATATATATATGAATTTCATGTTGGAATGACTCAACATAAGGAAATTCTATATATGGGTCCATTATTTGCGTTCTAAAATTCGATTATGATTACGGCATCCCTTTTCATAATCTGAATTATGAGAACTTGGCAAATAGAAATGGAAATGTTATAGCAAAAGACTGGTTTAGTCTTTATGTGAGACATCATGACATGAGTCCCATATGCTTCGGATATAGGATCGATTACATGTGCTATATTTATCCTTTCTAAAATTTTCCAAATGCCTGGGGCATTAAGAAGGGAAAAGGTCTAGAACTGGATATGACTAAAAGGATTAAGCAATTGTCGAGGACAATCTAAGGTTTACTAAAGATTGATTGCTCAAGGACAGTTGGAAGTATAGTGTTAATTCTGGAAGGACCATATTGACATAATCTGTAAGGAGGCAACTCTTGTTCAGAGGTGATAGTCAAAATGGAATAAGGAAATGTTTCAAAGTTGGAAATTATTCAATCTGTGTAAGATTAGGAAACTTAATGCAAGAAGGATGTTTCCAAGGAGTTGATCTCCTTGGAATGCTCTGTAATGGTTGTTGTCAAGTCTTTCTGACTCTGTGCATAATCATTACAGGAGGATCAATGCATATAAGTTTAGAATCTAACAGATTTCAGTAAATGGCATGAATTTGGAATTCTTGCATTTGCAGTAAGGATTTGGGACTGTGAAAGAGGATCATTGGAGTTATGTTCAATTGATCTAATTCACAAAGTGAAGATCATAGACAAACATAGTATGCATACTTGGTGTATGGCATGACTAGTGTTTAGAAAACATAGTGTACATGCTTGGAGCATGGGACAACTATTGTTTTAAATTCAAGAATAAAGTTGATAGCTGAAACAGTATACAATGAATAATGTGTAATCATATGGTGATAAATAAAAGGTGTTTTATTTATGTTCATAGGTTTTGATACCATATTAGATTCTATTATTATTGTGTTTCATTTTGCATGTTTTGACTTCCAGAATAACTAGGTCGTTCTTCCTGATTGACTAAGTTATTCAAACTATCCACAGTCGGTCATATGTTGGAAGTAGATATGAATCAAGACTGTGATGGGTTGGCTTGTAGAGGTCTAAGATGTTGGACAAGGGGCTACAACACTCATGAGTGCTCATAAGTTCTGAGTATTGGATTCAACCCGCGCTCATTGGAATCACTTCATGGATTTTATCACGGGTGATCATGAGACGATAATATCTTATATTCTTCAAACCTAGAGATATGAGTTGTTACTATGAGTTGGTTGTACATTGATTGCACGAAAACGCATTCGGTAACTCGGTGTTATAAAACGTGCCTTTGTGTATGATTCAACAAGTAGTAGAACAAGCCATATGAGTCGAAGTTTATCCATTCCTTTTACATTCGGGATAAAAGCGATATCTGTGGGCCCCTCGATGATTTGGTGATGACAAATGTAAGTGCTCGGCCGGGCCTGGACTGATTTGATTTGTTCAATTAGTCAATCGTCATAAATCGGAAATCGGGAAACAACAAATGGACAGAGAGAATGATTATAATCCATGTCTCAGTCCATATGATATCTAGAATGGAGGAATATATGATCCCTTATCTAATGGACAAGTCATTGACAAAGGTCAGAGTTCATCTACAAGGTCAGAGTTCGACAGCGGCTTTTGAGAGCTACGATTGCCAGTTGGTTCCTGAAGTCATACGCAATAATAGTTTTAGACTTATCCAAGTGGGAGACTGTTGGATTAGTGTCTAAGTCCATAACTATAATTGGTATGTACTTGACCCGACTCGGCATGGTCCATTTGGGTTGCATGGCATCGGAACATTTGGATAGACCGTTTATGAGGAAAAGACATTTTGTGACATATTAATATATTATAAGTTCTAATATATTAATATGAAATCGTGTTATTTAATTAGTATTGATCAAGAATTAATTTGGACTTAATTTAGTGATCAAAAAGAGACATTTTGTGACATATTAATATATGGGGATTGATTGTGTAAATCATTCATTCTTATATATGTGGGCTTATGATCCAAGATTCCTTTATGTTGGGTTTAACCCATGTGGTGATCCATGGATACTCCATGGAGGTTAAAACCCATGGAGCATAAGGAATGGGTAAAGTCATGAGTTACATGGTGTAACCCTAATAGCCACACTATATAAGAACCCCTTTAGTTCAAGAAATTGGCACTAGTGATACATATTTTGAGGGCTAGCCGATTTGAACATGTATGTCTTCTTCTCATGGTTATTCCAAGAGTTCATGATGTTGTGTGAACCATTTGAGGTGTCACACTTGGGGCACTAGGCTCTCAAGCTTCATGGAGTCAAGCAACAACAACAAGGTATGTATTCTATCTATTTTAGTATCCTAGTATCAATGTTTTGGTATGCTAGTTAGGATAATACCTTGGATAATCATATTTGCATGTATAATAGAGAAAACATAGATCCAAGGTATTTAGGGTTGCATGTACACTTAGGAGTGTTAGAATGCTCAAAACCCAATAATTACTTGGTTAATTAGTTGTAAAATGACTAATTGGATACATATATGTGTTATTATATGTTAATTAGGATCCTTGTGTGTGCTCAAGTCTTCACTTGACACTTAGCATCCTATACCATCCGTTCATCCAAACCACTCACTACAGGTGAGTTCATACACCTTAATCAACCTTTTAAATGATTTTAAATGCTCTTATGGGGGGGAATACAAGTTGAACTATTATAGTTATTATATCAATCACATGTGATTAATAACTACCAAACAAGTGGATTTCTTACTTTTCAAACTGTGCTATCAAACAAACTACTTCAAACTTTTTTACAAACTCTGTTACATGTCAAATACTTTTATTAAACTCTTTTAAACTTATATTCTGTTAATTGTGTATCTATATAGATATAGTTATATAAGTAGGATTGAAAGGACTTAGGACTGATAGCTCACCTTACTTCCTGTTCCTTGTTTGGTTGTGGACTTATGGTATCGGTTGTTTGTCCGAAGGTCGTTTGAATCCTAGTTATATATTATGTATATGTATATAGATATAAAAGTTCCTTCTTTCTATTCAATACCTTTGGGTAGCAAAGGTATACAAACATGTTCATACATACAAACAAGATTACTAGTAAACTATAATAGGCATAGTTTAGGAAGTTACTAATACTATTACTAGAACAATGAAACATACAAGGAGTCAGTTCATACATACATACTAGACAGAGTGAGAACATACAATGCAGCTAGTACATACTATACATTACAATACAACTAGTACATACTATACATTACAATACAGCTAGTACATACTATACATTACAATACAGCTAGTACATACTATACATTACAATACAGCTAGTACATAATATACATTATACAAGGGAACATGCTATTATGAAAAACAGAGAGAACATACATACAGACTAGACAGAGAGAGAACACACAATACAGCTAGTACACACAATACATATACAAGAACACTACTACAGTTATGTGAGCAACGTAACGGGGCATGGCATCACCTGTCATGGCTCGTTTTGTATCTAGAATCTCCTTAAGTGGAGAGCGTTGAGTTTGTGTATAGATCTATACTGGATTGACTATCCTACACCTTGCTGCTAGCTACAGTGGGACTTGCAAGTCTACGGGTGCCAAACGTCATTCCTTCCGACGTCTTACATCGTCGTGTTTCTAGTCGGTAGTATGGTACAGGCCGATCACATGGTACTTTAAATCACAATTGGTTTAAGGTAGTTATTACATCAGTAGTTACTTAATACAACACTACAGCACTATTTTATTTCCCATTGCATTCACTTTGTGATCTTCACACAATGAACAGTAATGTAAAAACTATATTTTTGGTTAATGATAGTCAGATTTGGGAAAATACAAACTCTTACAAGAGAGACACATACAAACACTTGATGCCTTGATAGAAGGTTACTTTTAGTAGAAAAACATAGGGTTTTCTAGGAGATTCAAACATTTTACAAACATTCACAAACTTTTACAAACTTACACATCGCATACTTACAAACACTTTCTTACAAACAATGATACTAAAATACTTATGATCTTACCAGCTTTAAAGCTGATCAACTCTTTCAAAATAACTTGTATTCACAGGTCACAAATAGTCAGGTACCGGTGCCAGGTTTTGAGAAGATGGAGCTCGTTCAAGACTCATCTTTTATTTTGATTCATATTTTTGGGTGTCTATTACACTTCACAGAACACACTTGTATTAAATTATATTATTAATGCAATGCATGATGTTGTTGCTTGTTTACTACTATGCATTGTTGTGATACTGAACATGACGTCCTCCACCCCCGAACAATTCCGCCGTTCCGGTTTTGGGGTGTGACAGATTGGTATTAGAGCATTGTTTATAGTGAAACAAGTATATCAACCCATAAAAGATATACGAACTATAAATACAGCGGGATTTAAAAATACTCTGATAAAGAGTTTATACTTTTAAATAATAAAATATTTAACCAAGTATACATACCTGCATTCATACTAAAATCAGTGTCACTAGGACAGAACAAAAGTATTACGATTGTTGGGTAGCACAAGTAGACTTAGAGACATATAGTCAAATCTGGGAAGATATACCCTGATCAACTATATTATCCGAGGAGTGACTAGCATGTGCCTAAGTGTGGTTGTGAGGTTGCAACAAGTCAAAAAAACTTACCAACAAGACCACAACGAAAACCTTAGAACAAAAGATAAACCTAAAATACTATAATAGTATTTTGTGTTACTACAAATTACTTATGTGCTTATTTCTTATATCCCTTTTCTCGCGTAGATAATATGGCTGGATTCCATCCCCACGACAACTTGTACTTCCCTAACCAAGGTAATGGAGGAGGGTTTGAAGCAGAGCCAGAAAATGATCACCAAATCCCTGTGGATGATTACCAGGCTGAAGGCTTTGCAGATGGTTCTGACTCCGAGCCTGAAGTCGAGAACCTACCCTTGATGGCTCCTGTCCCAAATCCTAACCCTCGTCCGGCCTTTCAAGGCCCGACGCCTCCGTGGGTGGAAATCTTGGAAACATGGAGCCAAGAGCAAAATCAGCCCATACCATTCAACGGGAACCAAAGCTTTTATGACCTGAGCGAAGGAGGCTCAGCAGACAGAGTCTTGCCAATCCTGGTCCGCAGAGTGGCCCGAAACGAGATTCAGGGCAGGACAACCCTCCATCGAATCACGGAAGTTGACGCCAATGAGAGAATGCATACCATCCGCACCATTCGTCTAGAAGATGCTCGTGAGAGGTCTAGGGGAGACCATGAGACCCTGCAGCAAGAGCTAGCTGAAACTCGAGCTGAAGTCATAGAGCTCCGAGTACGCCAAAGGGTGTACGAAAGGCACCTACTTGATATGGAGCGTCAGCTGGCTTAACTAAGGGTTCACCCAAGGGATAACCGTCACCAGTAGGAGATATTCTACCTTTCTTTCCTTGGTTGAAACAATAGTCTTCCTATCTATGCTCTAAGTACCACTTTTCTAAGTAACTAACTCTGTACTGTAAGTACTTTCTAGTAGGCCAGTATGCCGTCAAAACTTTTCTACTTCGGATATGATGTAAGACCTACTCCAAGGTCATTTTTCCCAAACGTATTACATCTTGAATATCAATGTTATTGACAGTCGGCTAATTTTTGTGCCAATCCTTGTCCAAATACTTTCGTTTTGTTATCATTAGAATCCTATCTAAACACTCACTTCGTCAAATTATTGAGCTGTGGTGAATTAGCTCAAAGATTTCCTCCAATTCTTGTCAAAGGTTGGATCCGGTTATCCACCAACCAATGATAGTCTAGTTCAAAATAGCAATTGTCTAGTAAACATTCTACGAACTTACTTCAACTCTTTTCCAGTACTGCATCATAGGGATGTAGGTCAAACCATCGAGAACAGTTTAACAAAACAAAAACTTTACAATTACAAGATTGAGTAGAATACATCTAGGGCCGACCATAATCACTCACAAACTCCTTTTCTTGTCAAATAGCAGAATCATGTCGTCACCTAGAGGTAATCCGCCGAACGACACAACCCCGATCCTTCATATAGACGCTGCCACCTTCCAAGCAGCGGTATCAGCTGCCGTGACAGCTGTCCTTGCACACCTCAACACTAGTAACGAAGGGAAGGTTGTAAAAGGTGTTGACAGTTCAAATTGTTGTAACCACCCGGGAAATCAACGAATGATAACTATTACGAACACCCAAGGCCACAACTTAGAGTTTAAGAAACGAAAGCGTCAAGCCCAAAAGGAATGCAAGCGATTTCAAAGGCTTGCCATGCAACAACAACCAGTGGCGACCCCGCCACCTCAGCACCGGTCAAGCGATATGAGGGAACACTCCCGAAGTGTAACAAGTGTAACTATCATCATAATGGAGCTTGCCGGGTATTGCAATGCATCAATTGCAACAAAATGGGGCACATTGCTCGTTTATGTAGAACCACCTCCACCACCGGGGCCAGCCAAGTTTGCTATAGTTGTGGTGAGACAGGACACTATTATTGGAATTGTCCAAAAGGGAAGATCAACGAAAGCAACCGTGTCCACATAACTCCGACTCGACACTTCACTTCCACCACCGATGCTGGGGCAAGCCCGATTTATCATTTATGCGGTGAGATAGGACATCTCAAGAAGGATTGTCCAATAGCAAAGAACTCTGGCGCAGACGGGAAGATTCTAAGGATCACTGCCGCAGGAGAGACTACTCCGGACCCACGTTGAAATACTAGGGCGTTTCATTATAATAGACTTATAAACTCTTAAACACTAGTGCAACTAAAGTCTTACCTTTTGCGAGATTCCGTCAGTCAAGGAGCTCTCGTGCTGCGTATACTTGCTTTTGTAGTATACCTTGTTCGCAGCCGTATTCTAGTAGTAAATTAAAGTACTGAAACTCTGTTAAAAGTTGCACTGTCATGTTTAGTTTGTAATACCTTTATGAATTGAGTCTAATGCCTCTTATTCCGAGTCGTCCGACATTTTCATATAACTTGAGCAAATTCGACCCTCACAATACCAGTTTCATGCGTAAATTCTTTTCTCCGAAATCGCCTTTCTAGCGAAGCCGTCATTCCAGAACTCCGAGGTACTCATGCAGAGAGTACCTTATGTTTTGTATCCTTCCCAAAGACACCTCAGCAAACCTCCCCGGAGTACCACTCGTACAGTACGTCAAGTTCAACCCGAAGACCCATACGATTGATCTATCGCTGGAGAAGGTATATGCAAGGGTGGTATATAATCAAGGTTCTACAAGATTAGAATTGATGATTCCGCTTTAACTTCTTTTCCTTGTTTGGATGTGAGCTTAAAGAAGAATCATTTATTCGACTCCCTTTTTAGTCTTAATTATATACGACTCGTATACACGAAGCTGTGATTGATGAACCAAATATGACTTCTGATATGAACTTTAGGACGGAGACTGCCCAAGACTACGAGTGATCGTACTGCCATGCGGATAAACTTAGAATCCAATCAAATGCCTTCTCACCGATCGAGACAATAGATTCAGATAGAACAGAAAACTCCTAGGATTACCTTCGCAACGTCAAGTCGAATTTAGGATCGACTTAGTTCCAGGGGCTACCCCAGTAGCCAAATCGCCCTATCGTCTAGCACCTGCATAGATGCAGGAACTGTCCGATCAACTTAACGAACTGCTCAGCAAGGGCTTTATAAGACCAAGCTTTTCACCCTAGGGAACTCAGGTCTTTTTCGTCAAGAAGAAAGACGGATCGTTTCGTATGTACATCGACTATAGGGAGCTCAACAAGCTAACCATCAAGAATCGGTACCCTTTGCCTAGCATAGACGATTTAGTTGATCAACTGCAAAGGGAAAACTTCTTTTCAAAAGTCGATCCAAGATCCGGGTATCACCAACTACGAGTATTAAGGGAGGATGTTCCGAAGACAACCTTCCGAACTTGTTATGGGCACTACGAATTCGTAGTGATGCCGTTCGGATTAACAAACGCGCCCGCAGTATTCATAGATTTAATGAATAAGCTGTGTCGTCCTTACTTGGATCAGTTCGTCATCGTCTTCATTGATGACATACTTATCTACTCTCGTAGTAAGGAGGAGCATAGTCAACATCTTCAGCAGGTCTTGGAAACATTTCGATCAGAGAAGCTCTATGCGAAATTCTCTTAAATGCGAGTTTGGATTCGAAGGATCAAACTCCTGTGTCACATTGTTAGTGAAGAGGGAATTCAAGTAGACACTTCCAAAATCCAGGCCGTTGAGAATGGTCAGATCCGAAGACACCTACAGAAATTCGTAAATTTCTAGGTCTCGCAGACTACTATAGTAGGTTCTTTCAGAACTTCTCACGATTCGCGAAGCCCCTTACAACTTTGACCCAGAAGGGCATGGCCTTTGACTGGGAAGAGAAGCAGGAGAGAGCGTTCCAAACGCTAAAACGAGCCTTGTGCACCGCACCGATACTATCCCATCCAAAAGGAATAGAAGACTTTGTAGTCTATTGCGATGCGTCCAAATCCAGGGCACAGTTGCATTTGGATGCAACGAAGTAAGGTCATTACCTAAGCCTCCCATCAGTTGGAAACCCTCAAAGCTAGCTATGAAATTCGCGATCTAGAGTTAGAGGGCATCATTAGAGAGGATCGTTCAGATTAGTGGACGATTGAAAGCCTCTAGTAACCGTCAGAAAAGTTACGCAGGGCTTTTCGAGATTCTCGCTAGAATCGGCCCTGTAGCTTACAAACTTAACTGACCCCGTGAACTCAGTAACGTACGTTCTACTTTCCATGTCTCGAACTTGAAAAAGTGTCTGTCCGACGAGACTCTTGTAATCCCACTCGACGAAATCGAGATCAACAAGAGCCTCAACTTCGTGGAAGAACCTGTAGAGATCATGGACGGAGAGGTCAAGCAAACAAAGCAAAGCCGAATCCCGATAGTGAAGGTACGCTGGAACGCCAAGCGAGGACCTGAATTCACTTGGGAGCGAGAGGATCAGATGAAACTGACATATCCCCATCTTTTTACTTAGTTATTTGTAACTACTTATTTGCTTAAACTCTAATTTCGGGACGAAATTCCTTCTAACAGGGGGATGATGTGACAACCCGAAATTTCTATTATGTACAACCATTCACTTCAATAGGAGTCAGAACTGTTTCTGCTAACTTTTAAGCTTTGTGGAGTCAGTTTGAGTGTTTTAAAGCTTAGTACTTCAAGAGACAACTGGAGAGGGGATACTTTAGGGTAAAGTGTGCAACATGTAAGTTCCAAAACTCCAAGAGTTTGGAGTTTACGGCCCAAACATGGTGTTTACGGCCGTAAACTCTAAGGAGTATAAATATGACACTTAGTCATTTTACTCACTTTTTTTTCCATTTCAAGCCTAGAAACTCATTCTCTCTCGAGTATCATCCGACTTTTCTTCAAGATCTTCAAGAAAGTAAGTGTTTCTTGCCTTGTTTAGTTGATCTCTTCCATTATCTAGTGATCTTACATGATTCCATCCATGAAATCATTCCATTTTATTAGATCTTCAAGTGTTCTTCATTTCACCAAGAACACCAAGAACACACACTAGTGTTCTTGGGCCGTGAACACCCTTTCAAGCTCCTTTATTGTAAGTATTCTTACCCTAGTGTGTTATAAGGCTTGTTTCACTTCTTATTCAACTAGAAAACACAAAGAAACACAAGATCAAAGGTGTTTACGGTCAAGACATGTTCTTGAACCGTAAACCCAAATAGGTGGGGCAAAGTGAACCCTAGTCCCTTCCTTAGCCTTGGATACTAGTCTAGATCACTTCAAGAACACATAGAGTTTACGGCCGTAAACTCATAGAGAAATGGTCCATGGGCCGGAAACTCTATAAAGTGGTGCCATTGTGCCACTAATGCTTCCTAAGGCTTAGACTTGAAGTAAGGATACTTCTTTATGACTTATAAGACCTCAAAACACAAAATGGTAGAAGTTACCATGGGTTTACGGTCGTAAACCCATTAGGACCGTAAACCTAAAACCGTAAACTCATGAAGAGTTTACCCTTGGACCATAACCTCAAAAGCAAAGCCCTACAACCCTTAGATGCAATCCTTGGTACTACTAGCACTTAAATCAAAGTGTTATCCATGTTTTAGGGTGTCATTACTTGGTTAATTAGTTGTATAATGACTAATTGGATACATATATGTGTTATTATATGTTAATTAGGATCCTTGTGTGTGCTCAAGTCTTCACTTGACACTTAGCATCCTATACCATCCGTTCATCCAAACCACTCACTACAGGTGAGTTCATACCCTTAATCAACCTTTTAAATGATTTTAAATGCTCTTATGGGGGGGATACAAGTTGAACTATTATAGTTATTATATCAATCACATGTGATTAATAACTAGCAAACAAGTGGATTTCTTACTTTTCAAACTGTGTTATCAAACAAACTACTTCAAACTGTTTTACAAACTCTGTTACATGTCAAATACTTTTATTAAACTCTTTTAAACTTATATTCTGTTAATTGTGTATCTATATAGATATAGTTATATAAGTAGGATTGAAAGGACTTAGGACTGATAGCTCACCTTACCTCCTGTTCCTTGTTTGGTTGTGGACTTAGGGGATCGGTTGTTTGTCCGAATGTCGTTTGAATCCTAGTTATATATTATGTATATGTATATAGATATAAAAGTTCATTCTTTCTATTCAATAGCTTTGGGTAGCAAAGGTATACAAACATGTTCATACATACAAACAACATTACTAGTAAACTATAATAGGCATAGTTTAGGAAGTTACTAATACTATTACTAGAATAATGAAACATACAAGGAGTCAGTTCATACATACATACTAGACAGACTGAGAACATACAATGCAGCTAGTACATACTATACATTACAATACAGCTAACTATACATTACAATACAGCTAGTACATACTATTCATTACAATACAGCTAGTACATACTATATATTACAATACAGCTAGTACATAATATACATTATACAAGGGAACATGCTATTATGAAAAACAGAGAGAACATACATACAGACTAGACAGAGAGAGAACACACAATACAGCTAGTACACACAATACATATACAAGAACACTACTACAATTATGTGAGCAACGTAACGGGGCATGGCATCACCTGTCATGGCTCGTTTTGTATCTAGAATCTCCTTAAGTGGAGAGCGTTGAGTTTGTGTATAGATCTATACTGGATTGACTATCCTACACCTTGCTGCTAGCTACAGTGAGACTTGCAAGTCTACGGGTGCCAAACGTCATTCCTTCCGACGTCTTACATCGTCGTGTTTCTAGTCGGTAGTATGGTACAGGCCGATCACATGGTCCTTTAAATCACAATTGGTTTAAGGTAGTTATTACATCAGTAGTTACTTAATACAACACTACAGCACTATTTTATTTCCCATTGCATTCACTTTGTGATCTTCATACAATGAACAGTAATGTAAAAACTATATTTTTGGTTAATGATAGTCAGATTTGGGAAAATACAAACTCTTACAAGAGACACACATACAAACACTTGATGCCTTGGTAGAAGGTTACTTTTAGTAGAAAAACATAGGGTTTTCTATGAGATTCAAACATTTTACAAACATTCACAAACTTTTACAAACTTACACATCGCATACTTACAAACACTTTCTTACAAACAATGACACTAAAATACTTATGATCTCACCAGCTTTAAAGCTGATCAACTCTTTCAAAATAACTTGTATTCTCAGGTCACCAATAGTCAGGTACCGGTGCCTGGTTTTGAGAAGATGGAGCTCGTTCAAGACTCATCTTTTATTTTGATTCATATTTTTGGGTGTCTATTACACTTCACAGAACACACTTGTATTAAATTATATTATTAATGCAATGGATGATGTTGTTGCTTGTTTACTACTATGCATTGTTGTGATACTGAACATGACATCCTCCACCCCCGAACGATTCCGCCGTTCCGGTTTTGGGGTGTGACACTTTTTTGCATAGTCATTACAAGAGGATCAATGCATATAAGTTTAAAATCTAACAGATTTCAGTAAACGGCAAAGAATCTTGTATTCTTACATTTACGATAAGGATTTGGGATTGTGAAATGATAATCATTGGAATTGTGTTCAATTGATCTATTCCACAAAGTAAGGATCATAGACAAACATAGTTTGTATACTTGGAGTATGGCATAGTTATTGTTTAGACAAACATAGTGTGCATCCTTGGAGCATGGCATGACTATTGTTTCAATTCAAGTATTAAGTTGATTATTCGAAACATTATACAATGAATAATATGTAATCAATATGGTGATAAATAAAAGGTGTTTTATTTATATTCATAAGTTCCGAGACCATATTGGATTCGATTATTCTTGTGTTTCATTTTGCATGTTTTGACTTCCCGAATAACTAGGTTATTCAAATTCTCCACAGTCAATTATACTTTGGAAGTAGGTATGAATCAAGACTGTCTCGAATTGGCCTTGTAGATGTCTAAAGTGTTTAGACATATCAAAAGTTGTTGCAACATTCATGAGTGCTCCTGCAATGACATTCGAGTATTGGATTAAACCCACCCTCATTTGAATCACTTCATGGATTTTATCACGAGTGATCATGAGACGATAATATCTTATATTCTTTAAACGGAGACGTGTAAGTTATAGTTGCACGTCAGTTGCACATTGACATATGCAAACGCAACAAGTAACTTGGTTGTTATAAAACATATCGTTGTGTGTAATTTGATGAGTAAGTACAAGCGAACATTTGGGTCGAAGTTTATCCATTCCTTTTACCCTTGGAGGGATAAAAGTGATATATGTGGCCCCCTCGATGATTTGGTGATGACAAACGTAAGTGCTCGGCCGGGCCTGGACTGATTTGATTTGTTCAATTAGGCGGTCGTCATAAATCGGAAATCGGGAACAATAGATGGACAGAGAGAATGATTATAATCCATGTCTTGGTCCATATGATATCTAGAACGGAGGAATATATGATCCCTTATCTAATGGATGCATCATTGATTTGTTTAGAGTTTGACAACGGCTTTTAAGAGCTACGATTGCTAGTCAGGTTGTAAAGTCATACTTGCAATAATAGTTATTAGACTTATCCAAGTGGGAGACTGTTGGATTAGTGTCTATGTCCATAACTATAATTGGTATGTACTTGACCCGATTTGGCATGGTCCATTTGGGTTGCATGGCATCAGAACAATTTGGATAGACTTTTGTGAGAAAAAGATATTTATGATTTATTAATATATTATAAGTTCTAATATATTAATATGAAATCATATTATTTAATTAGTATTGATCAAGAATTAATTTGGAATTAATTATGTGACCAAAAGAGACTAACTAAATATATGGGGATTGATTATGTAAATCATTCATTCTTATATATGTGGGCTTATGATCCTTAGTTCTTCATGTTGGGCTAACCCCATGGATACTCCATGGAGGTTAAAACCCATGGATCATGAGGAATATGGAAAGTCATGAGTCACATGGTGTAACCCTAATAGCCACAATATATAAAGACCCCATAGCTCAAGAAATCGGCCCTATGGATTCATATGAGAGGGCTAGCCGATTTTGAGCATAAGAAATTTTCTCTCAAGTTATTCCAAGTTGTTGGTGGTGTTGTGTGATCCATTTGAGGTGTCACACTTGGGGCACTAGGCTCTTAAGCTCCATGGAATCAAGCTACAACAAAGGGGTATGTCATTCTACTAGATTCTTGTGTTGTATATACTTCATATTATGCTAGTTAGGATGAAGCCTTGGAATATTGAGTATTTGCATGTATAATAGAGAAAACATAGATCCACGGTTTATAGGGTTGCATGTAAACTATAGGAGTGTTAGAATGCTCAAAACCCAACAATCCTGACCCTCATATCCTTTCTCAAAGGGATCCCGATGAACAAGATCGTCGAAGAAGTCCAAGATCATTGATCCAACCCATTATGGAGTATCTCCAAAATGGCACGATCCCAGCAGAAGAAAAAAAGGGAAAGAGCATTTAGAACAAGAGTCTCAATTTTCATAATAATCCAAAGTAAACTCTACAAAAAGTCTATGGCAGGTCCATACCTCAGATGCTTGGAAGATCCTGAAGTTGCAGAAGTCTTGAAGGACATACATGAAGAAGACTGTAACAATCACACTGGGGGCAGATCCTTATGCTCCAAGGCATTGAGACCAGGATATCACTGGCCAACCATGAAGAGAGATTCTTTTCTACATGCGCAAAAGTGTGATGCTTGCCAAAGACACATCAACATCCTACATCAACCGGCAGAACCTCTACATCCTATTATCTCTCCATGGCCATTCATGAAATGGGGAATGGATATAGTAGGAAAATTACCAATAGCTTCAGGTTAGAGACAAAGAGGTAGT
Organism: Lactuca virosa; assembly: GCF_052849685.1. Classification (NCBI taxonomy): domain Eukaryota; kingdom Viridiplantae; phylum Streptophyta; class Magnoliopsida; order Asterales; family Asteraceae; genus Lactuca; species Lactuca virosa. The sequence continues at coordinate 261,375,450 of NC_136434.1, forward strand.
CTCATTTATTAAACGTAATATCTTGACCAGGTTCGGCATCCGAGCTGAAAACATATGCGACAATGGATCCCAATTCATAAGAAAGAGGACAAGAGACTTTTTCACGAATTGGGGAATCAAAATGTTAATGTCCACTCCTGTTCATCCCCAAGCTAATGGTCAAGAAGAATCTAGCAATAATATCATAGTAAACAACTTGAAGAAAAGGCTTGATAAAAAGAAAGGAAGATGGGCAGAAGAGCTTCCTTTCGTCCTATAGGCAGATTGGACTACTTCCAAAGTAGCCACATGTCAGACCCCCTACTCATTGGTGTTTGGGACAGAACAATGATCTCTACCGAAGTAGTGATCCCGACAGCAAGATACTTGCTCCAAAATCAAGAAAACAATGACAGGATCCTAACCCAGGATCTTGACACTGTTGACGAACTCAGAGATCTTGCCAAGATACGCATTGCTGCTCATCAACAAAGGATCACCAAGGCTTACAACAAGAACATAAAAGTCAGAAGATTCCAAATAGGAGACTTGGTATTAAGGAAAACATTCCAAAACACCAAGGATCCTAGTGCAGGTAAATTAGCTCCTAAGTGGGAAGGACCATATCTCATAGATGCTGAAGTAGGAAAAGGAGCATATTGGCTAGCAACACTCGAAGGAGATATTTTTCCAAGTCCTGGAATGATATACATCTCAAAGCATACTATATGTAAATAAGATCAATTGATCTTCAACAAAGCCAAGGTGCACATATTCTTTACATTAAAGTTTTCATCATTACTTATTTTCTCCTTGAATAGATTACTAACTTAAGCACCGGAGGGGAGTTAACTAGACTAACGCACACCCCTAGGTAACGTTTGCTATGCAGAACAACATACAACTAAGGATCTCCATAAGCAATGATCTTGAAACATAAGGATCCTCAAGGTTGAAAATCCTGAAACATAAGGATCCTCAAGGTTGAAGATCCTGAAACATAAGGATCTTGACACATGAAGATCTCAGCATCTTAACACTTGAACAATTCTATTATATCAACGGTATGATCTTTAAACTATCATACGCATAAGATAGAGACTGGTCATCTCTCCTATGCTTAAGGGTACTTAATCCCCTCTAAGGTTTAAAGAGCTAATTACCTATTTCATACGAACTAAGGTTTACACACCTCGCTTGAACGCACGATATCTAATTATGGGATACGAATAAAGGGATCATTTCACGATGCAGTGGCTTGTCAACCCTCTTATCTTTAAATATAAGTTAAGATCCTTAAGGTTTATAACATTTTCATGTTATGTAAAATTGGATCTTACCCCAGAAAATACACACGAATCGTAACATTTTCATGTTATCGTAAGTAGGGATCTTTCCCATGAAATATTTCACAATTTGGGATCCTCCCCAGTACATAACATTAACATGTTATCAATTGCACTTATAATGTTAACCAAGAATTTTGTCAAGGTTTATAACCTAAACAGATTATCCTGAGAAGGGAATTCCCCCGTATGATCTAATGATTAAGGATCCTTATCATTAAGGATCCTCATCCTTAAGGATCCTCATGCTTAAGGATCCTCATCATTAAGGATCCTCATCATTAAGGGTCCTCATTGGTATGGATCCTCATCAGTAAGAACCTTATCATCAGAAGTCAACATCGATCCTAAGTTGAGATTTATCCTCCGTAAATTCTAAGATTGAAAAGCTTATGAAGCTTAAGGAAAAAATTGAATACAATCAGGTTCCATCTATCCTTATTCTCGAAAAACTCTAAGTAAAGTTTAAAGAACCTGAATTTTCTAGTTTCCTAAGCAAAAATCATTTGGTTATCAGAATTCAAGTATACTATAAATGATTCACTATAAGAATTTTGTCTCAGGATTGTTTGCAGAAACCAAGTTTTCCGGAATCTTGATTATTTAAGGATCCTAATATCGTAACAGTCATGCAGAAAATCAAGAGAGAGATATAAAAAGAAATCATAACCATTGCATTCAAAAGGGGTTGCGCACCAACCTAACCAAAAGATTAATTGTTTTACATTACTGATGAAAACAAAAACTACCTAAACTAACTTCTTCCAGGCCTAGACCTTAGCTTGGTCGTCATCGGCCGCATCCTTCTTCTCCCCTCCTTCGGCCAGCCGCAGTACAGGATCCTGATTGGCGGTAGCAGGCTTGCCAGTCAATTTGGCCAGTACCTCGCGCCAACCGTCCATATCCCAGGAACCTGCATTCTCCAGATCCTCCGCAAGACAGATCTTGGCCTCCCAAACAGCAACCGCAACACTGAACTTTGCATCAGAGATCACTTCCTCTATCTCATGAAAGTGCTCCTCATCCTTTTCATCTTTCTCCTTGCTGAGCAGCTCCACTCTCTTCAACAGATCCTCGTTGGTCGCTTTCCACATCCTCTCCTGTCCCCGAAGGGCTTGTTCAGCCCTCTTCGCTCGGATCCTTAGATCAACGGAAACATGATCAGAGACCTAAAACAAAGACATAGTGGGTCAGCGAAAGGTAGAATAAAAGATAAAACGAGAATAAAACCAACACTTACAGCTTGGGAGAAAGAGACCAATTTCTGGAGCGCTTCCTCAGCCCCAAGGCTCTCCAAAGATAGACCTACAGACTCAACAATTTTCCTTTTCCAAGATCCTAGGGTCTTCAGTGTCAAGTCAATGGTCGATCTTTTGGGAGGAAGAGAAGATGAGCTCTTCTCCTTTTTCACCATCAGCTAATCATTTGACATGGCAGTGTCAATATTAGCGAGTGTGAAGCGAGCACTAGAGCGAGTGACTTTGGATCATATATAAATATTTAACAGAAGACTATTAAAAACCTTCATCAGAAGAGAAAGGAATCAAGGATCCTTACCTCTCGACATGAGGTCAGTGGCAGAAGAGCTTTCTTGTAGAGTGGCTTGATCAAATCGAAAGGCTCTCTCAGCTTCAGACAGGGCCAAGAACTTCTCGATCTTCTCTTCAGTTCCCTCAGCAACAGGGGCGAGCTCTTCGAATTGGAAAGCTGCAAAAAAGCAAACAAAATAAGAAAATGTGAATTTCAGGATCCTTATATTAATATAAAAGAATCCTACCCTTGTTGACCCATGCATCCGATAGGAGATCCCCACTAGGAACAGAGTCACGTCTCACAAAAAGGTATCTTTCTTTCCAAGCTCCGTCATTATGTTTGGTTTTTAGGACTAGAGGAGATCTGTGGGTTTTGACTTTGAGGAGAAAGCGAGAATTCCCGAAGGTTGTGAGATCATACACGCAGGCCAGTTCAGGAAGATCTATATCAAGGCCTTTTGACTGATTTACTTGGTCAATCCAGTATAGGATCCTCCAAACAATCGGCATGGACTGAATATATGAGACCCCAGTCATCTTGAAGAATTCAGAAGCAATCCTACAGAAAGGGTATTTCAAACCCAGGGAGAATGGGTATTCGGGGAAGCACACCCAGGCAGGAGAAACAAAGGCAGGTTTGATGAGAGGGTCAAAGGGCCTAAAAATAGCTTCAGGAGGGAAGGCTCCATTGTGTCTCAAAGACTCAATATCATCATTGCTGAAGGAACACGTCTCCTCATAAGAGAAAATCCCTTGGTCAATGAAGTCATCTTCAGGGAGAGATAAGATGCTTTTGGGAGAAACGGCCATTTTTTAACCATGATAGAAGAAGTAAAAACATAAAAGAAAAAGAGATAATTACCTTCTGAAAAAATTTTGGTACTCGTAAGACAGCAAGGGAGAGTAAATAAAATCATGAGACAATCCATCTGTATTTATACTGACTCAACAGCCGATTTGACCGCTTAATAACTGTTTTAGTCAAAAATTACACAAGTACTAATCAACCAAATTGGATGAGAGGCTATGATGTTTAGATTGTTTAGTAGCAAATGGTAAAAGAAAGTGGCACAATGGTTTACAAGGAAAACCTTGATCCTTTCTAGGATCTCCGACATAAAACCTTGGGAGGTGATAATGATCACCTGCCTTTATGATTTTATTGATATAAAATGAAGATTACAGTGAGTTCTTATTATGAATGAATAAAGAATATCGTAGAGTAAGCTTCGACTAAAGAACAGTGTGTCGTATGCAGATTACAAGTGTCAATTTATATTCTAATCTAGCCAACAAGTTGTCCGATATTTACGGGATCCTCTATGACCAGCTTCATGAACGTTATTTGACCAAGTATTCCGGGTCTTTAGCATAGTTGAGATGATTCTTCATTGAGAATTGGTCTTTCCTTGACTAATTCTTCACACATGTTAGTTATAGACAAAATATTACCGTTATAAATATTAATAAAAATAATAACGATAATTAGCCGGGATCCTGATGTAGTTGAGGATCCTGGATATTTGAGGATCCTGAATATCGTAAGGATCCTGGCCCTAACAATTGCCCCCAAGTTATTTCTGAAAATATGAGGGTTATTTTTTTAAATATTAAAGGAATAACTTAAAGTAAATACGTAAAAGGAGAGAGAATAGTAATTTTCAATTTTAACCCATAACGGCTACGTAATTTAAATTCCAATGGATAGTTTACTAGCCGTTAACAGTCAAATCATATTTATCGATCCAATATAAATATGAGGGATCGGTTTCATAATCTCCTATCCATTCTTCTTTGCTTTTATCGTTCATTAGAAGGTAATTTTTCTTCCAAGCTTTTATTCTTTCTACCATAGGTCAAAAAATGGTTGTCTCTCGTAAAAGCATCTTAGCCCTTCCTAACGATGATTTTATTAACCAAGGGATCCCCTATTATGAGGAGACATGCTCTTTTGGCGATGATGACATCGAATCTCTAAAACTCAATGGGGCCTTTCCTCCCAGCGCTGTTTTTAGCCCCTTCGATCCTCTGATTCAGCCCGGTTTCGTCTCTCCCACTTGGGTGTGCTTTCCTGAGTATCCTTTCTCCTTAGGCTTGAGATACCCTTTCCCCGGGATCGTCTCCAGATTTTTTAGGGTGACTGGGATTTCGTATATCTAGGCCATGCCAAATGTCTGGAGGATTCTATATTGGGTCGACCAGATAAATCAATCAAAAGGTCTTAACACAGGCCTTTCTAAGTTGGCATGCGTATACAATCTGACAACCTTTGGGAATTCTCGTTTCCTTCTCAAGGTCAAAACCCTCAGATCTTCTCTAATCTTGAAAACCAAGAACAATGATGGATCTTGGAAAGGGAGATAACTCTTTGTGAGGCGTGACTATATTCCCAATGGGGATCTCTTGCCCACAAATTGGGTTAAGAAGGGTAGGATTTCAATGATTTACCTTGTGATCCTGGAATCTTATTCTTATTTTGTTTGTTTCTTTGCAGCCTTCAAGTTCGAGGAACTTGTTCCCGTCGTTGAGGATTCTGAAGAGAAGATTGAGAAGTTCTTGGCCTTGTCTGAAGTTGAGAGATCCTTTCGATTCGATCAAGTTGTCCCGCAGGAAAGCTCCTACGCTACTGACCTCATGTCGACGGGTAAGGATCCTTACTTTTTTCCTGTTTGTGATGAGGATCTTTAATAATCTTTTGCTATATACAGGATCCAAGGTCACTCGCTCCAGTTCTCGATTCACTCTTGATTATCTTGATACGGCTATATCAGGAGATCAGCTGGTGGTGAAGAAGGAGAAGATTTCGTCCTCTCTTCCTCCTAAAAGGTCGACCGTGGATTTGACAGTGAAAACTTCGGGATCCCGAAAGAGGAAAACTGCTAAATCCAAAGGTTTACCTTTGGAGAGCCGTGGAGCTGAGGAAGCGCTCCAGAAGTTGGTCTCTTTCTCTCAGGCTGTAAGTTTTGAATTCATTCTCGCTCCATTTTTCATTTTGTTTTTCGCTGACTTACTATATTTTTGATCTAAGGATCGGGGCGGAGAGGGCTGAACAAACCCTTCAGGGACAGGAGAAGATGTGGAAGACGACCAACGAGGATCTTCTGAGGAAGGTGGAGCTGCTCATCAAGGAAAAGGCTGAGAGAGAGGAGGAGCATGTACACTAGATGGAGGAGGTGATCTCCGACGCAAGGGTCAATGCTGCGGTGGCTGTTTGGGAGGCCAAGATTCATCTTACTGAGGATCTTAAAAATGCAGGATCCTGGCACGTGGTTGGTTGGCGCGAGGCATTGTCCAAATTAAAGAAGGCCGATGATGACCAGGCTAAGGTCTAGGCCTTTTAGGTGATTAGGGTAGCATAATCTTTTGACGCAGGACTCTTGTAAGGCTGTAGGCCTTTTTGTTTTGAATATAATGGTTGATCTTTATTTCATCTTTCTACGTTTCCTGCATAATACAATACTAAGGTCTTTGCATGGTTAGGATCCTGAAGAAGTGAATAATTCTTAAAACAAAATGGCCTGATAAGGATTAGTTAAAAAAATTACAATAATTGACTTTGTTAAGTAATCTAAAAGTTTCTTTTTGATGTTTAATGGTTAACTTGCAACTCTTAAGAGTTTTTAATATGCTTTTAAAACAGCTTTGAAGATATCAAAATAGAGAATGACTACGAAGTGACGAAAGTTCATAAGTCAGCGATTGGTTTAGGATCCTAGAAAGTTTAGGATCCTTGATTTTAAAACTTCAAATTTAAGGAAAGATGGAACCTGATTGTCTTCGAGTTTGTCTTTAGCTTCATGAGTCTTTGAATTTTAGATTTTACTGAGGATAAATTCCAACTTAGGAGAGAACATTGGTTCACTGTTGAGAATGAGGTTCTTTACCAACGAAGTTCGATGAGGATCCATAAGGGCAGGGATCCTTATTGTTAGAGATCCTAAAAAATAAGGATCTTAGGTCTGACATGGGAAATTTCTCCTTAGGATAACCTGTTTAGATTATAGACTTTGACAAAATAGATAACATGTTAATGTTATATTTTAGGGAGGATCCCAACATGTGATAACATGAAGATGTTATAGATCTTATGTAATTTCTGGGGCAAAATCCCAATCTTTGATAACATGATAATGTTATAAGCCTTAAGTAGTTACTGGGGTAGGATCCCTATTTCTGGATAACATGAAAATGTTATAAACCTTAAGTAATCATTGGGGTAGTATCCCGATTTCTGGATAACATGAAAATGTTATAAACCTTAAGGATCTCAACTTGTGTTCAAAGATAAGAGGGTTGCCAAGCCACTGAATCGTGAAATGATCCCCTTACCCGTATCCCACAGTTAGATATCATGCGTCCAAGCGAGGTGTATAAACCTTAGTTCGTGTGAAAGAGGTAATTATCTCTTTAAGCCTTAGAGGGGATTAAGTACCCTTAAGTGTGGGAGAGATGATCAGTCTCTAGCTTGTGTACATGATAGTTTACAGATTACATTGTTAAATATAATAGAGTTTACCAAGTATTGAGATCTTTATGTGTCAAGATCCTTGTGTTTCAGGGTGTTCAGGATGGGTTATGAGCATAACATCAATCCTATGGTGTTCACGCAACCCTAATTGCTTTGATTTAGGTTTTTCTAATTTGAACATACAACATTGAATACCAAAGCAATAAACCCTAATCTAGCTTGCTTATTTCGAAATTAACATAATAAGCAAGTTAGAAACTTTACCTTGATTGTTATATAGCAATAACAATTACAATCCTTCTTGATCTTGAATTCTGAAAGCTTAGTTCCCCAAGTGTTGCACCTCTAATGGAGTCACAAACACCACTAGCAACAAGGAAGAACAAGAGAGAGAGGAGAGGCTCAAAAATCGGCTATGGAATCCTTCTAGGGTTTCTAGTGGCCGATTTTGGCATGCCCAAGGGTTCCTTATATAGCTGAGCAATTAGGGTTTCAGTGAAAACCCTAATCTAGTTGCTTAGTCCTTAAGCAGCCCAAAGGATCCTTCCAGAAGGCCCCTTGCACGATTTCTATATGGACTCCCATATAGAATTCGTCCATTGCTTCCTTATGGATCCTAAGCCCAACTTTGTATCTATCTTATAATTACAGTATCAGTCCCCTTGATTTAATTAATCTCTTTTGACCACAAAACTAATTCTTAATTAATTCTTGATCAATATTAATTAAACCATATGATTTCTCTTTTAATATATTATTCACATAATATATTAATAAATCACAATTAATCCTCTTTCTCCATAATTCATCCTATCAGTTGCTAAGGTGAAGGCAACCCAAAAGGACCATGCTCATAATAGGGTCAAGTACATACCAAAATAGTTATGGGCTTAGACACCTAATCCAGCAGTCTCCCACTTGGATAAGTCTAATAACTATTTTGCAAGTACGACTTCAGAATCTTATTAGCAATCGTAGCTTTCAAAAGCCGCTGTCAACTCTGATCTATCAGAATCGCGTCCTTTAGATAAGGGATCATATATTCCTCCATTCTCAAGATATCGTATAGACATAAGACATGGACTTTAATCATTCTCTCAGTCTATGTGTTGTTTCCCGATTTCCGATTTATGACGACTGACTAATTGGACAAATCAAATCAATCCTGACTTGGCCAAGCGCTTTAGGGTGTCATCACCAAATCATCGAGGGGCCTAATGATATCGCTTTTATCCAACTTTGGGTAAAAGGAACGGATAAACTTCGACTCAAATGCTCGCTTGTACCTACTCATCAAATCACACACAACAATATGTTTTATAACACCAAGTTACTGGTGCGTTTACATATTATCAATGTGCAACCGACTTGTAAATTACAACTCACATGTCTTGCTTTCAAGAATATAAGATATTATCGTCTCACTAATCACCCGTGCTAAAATCCATGAAGTGATTCAAGTGAGCGTGGGTTTAATCCAATACTCAAATCTTATTTCAGGAGCACTAATGAACGTTACAACAAACCTTTGCTATGTCTAAACACTTAGACAATCTACAAACCAATTCATGACAGTCTTCTTTCATACCTACTTCCAAAGTATGATCAACTGTGGATAGTTTAAATAATCTTATTATTTTGGAAGTTAAAACATACGAAGTGAAACACAAGAATAATACTAATCCTATACGGTCCCAAACTCTTGAGTATAAATAAAACACCTTTTATTTCATCACCATATTAATTACTCATTATTCATTGTATAATGTTTTGGATAATCAACTTATTACTCGAATTATAACAATAGTTGTCCCATGCTCCAAGCATGCACACTATGTTTACCTATGGTCCATACTTTGTGAAATAGATCAATTGAACACATTTCCAACGATACTCATTTCACAACTCTTAATCCTTATCATAAGTGTAAGAATACCAAATTCTTGCCACTATTAGAATATGTTAGATTCTAACATTTTATGCAATGATCCTTTCGTAATGTCACAGCACCAAATCCACCAAGACTTTGCCAATGATATTACATAATGCTCTATTGGAGATTGTTACAAGGCAATTCCATAGATATGAAGTCTCACATTCAAAGTACATTCCTTCTTGCATAAAAGTTTTTAATCTAGACATAGATTCTTTATATCCAACTCCTATTTATGGAAACATTTCCATATTTGTCATATGACAACTCATTCTAAATAGAATCCTATCTATTCATAATAATGTCAATATGGTCCATCCACTACTATACTTCCAACTGCCTACAAGGACCAATCCTTGGCGAACCTTAGATTGTACTTGAAAGTTGTTTAATTATTTTAGTCATATCCGTCTCTGGTCCTTTTTCCCTCTTAATGCCCTAGGCATTTGGAAAGTTTAGAAAGGTCGAATATTACAACATATGCAATCGATCCTATACCAGAAGTGTATGGGACACGATTCATGAAAAACGTGATACTTTACCAGTTTCTTGTTATAATATTGTCATATATAGAATTCCCTTATGTTGAGTCTTTTCAACATAACATCCATATATATCTTTTGACTAAATTTCATTAAAAATTCTCGATCTAAGCTTTTAGATTTGAAATGAAGTATAATATTCTCTCCATTAATTATAGCAAAACAACCTTTCAACCCCTGCAACTTTGCAAAGTGAAACTTTTTGTTTTCTATAATTAATATTGCTCACTTGCAACACTTAAAATAATAATCATGCTCCCACTAACATGATGACTATATCCTTACCAGCATAACACTTATGCTCCGACTAGCTTTGACATGTATCCAGAAATCAGCTGAACTTCCAGAGAACAATACTTATTGAATTTCTTAACGAAAGTTCGTATTTCTAATACGAGATGCTTTGACAAGCCTTTATCTAAGCTTCTCATACTCATACACCTTTCCTTGGATAGCTCATATGTGTGTCTAAACAGTTTCAACACCTATAGCAATAAGTCTTAAATGTTTAAACTAATTGCCAAATCTCACAATTCGAACTATGTAGAGGGATGTCGTAGTCATAATCGAATTTGAGAACGCAATTTACACAACAGCTAACTCCTTAAAATCTACTTAGTGAAAGCGTTTCCTCACAATCATTTTCATGAATTGGAGAGAAACCTCATGAAACTTAGATTTAATGGTGTATGTGTTCCTATCCATGTGAATTTGTCATAACCATAATCATAAGAGAATGTTTGTGACAAATCCAACTCATATGGATAGAACTAGTTCTTCCTTAATTTCTTGCCTTCAAGGGTCCCACCATTGCTTCCAAGTCTTTGAGAAGCTCACCCCTATCTATCAATATACTTTCCATTGATCAGGGTGCCTTGCCTCTATGCAATCAATTGAGAACTCATAGAACTCACATGCATAGTTGACTTAAACTGGAATGGCACAGAAACAAGAACATGCCAATACGATAAGTTATAAACCTCAAGTCGTGTGCTAGTGTTAACAATAGATTTACTCTTGATAAGTTCTTGAAATCTTTTTCAAGATCTTTAAGACTCTCACTGACCTCTTGACATATAAGATTCTCTTTTCAATAATCATTTTTTGACAAACAAATATTCAAGAGTTAGTGCGGATTCTTACAAGACTTAACACTTTACACAATTGGTCTTAGTTGGTCTTTGTCTTATCCAAGACATCACAACTTACCAATTTCAAATGTGCAGAAACAAGAAAACTTTTCCTATTCCATATTTAATAAGTGTTATAAACCTATTTAAGACTATGTCACTCAAGTTACAATCTCAGAGTATGACTCTAAGACTCGATATTGGAACGAAGTATGATTCACCTTTTTATTTAACCATTTTAACAATTCACGATTCGTATACTTAGCCACACTAGTGCACTAAGTTGTCCTTGGAGGATCAATTGTGATATGATTTCATAATCATTCAGATGATCATAAAACATGATACAAAAGTACTCTCCCTTCTTCTCAGATTGGAGAAAAAATTCGACCTTTTGATCAGTTGGCAGTTCACTTTTGCATCTATTCAACTAGAAAAACGACCTAGGATCTGATACCACTGATGGGTTATGAGCATAACATTAATCCTATGGTGTTCATGCAACCCTAACTGCTTTGATCTAGGTTTTTCTAATTTGAACATACATCATTGAATACCAAAGCAATAAACCCTAATCTAGCATGCTTATTTCGAAATTAACATAATAAGCAAGTTAGAAACTTTACCTTGATTGTTATATAGCAATAACAATCACAATCCTTCTTGATCTTGACTTCTGAAAGCTTAGTGCCCCAAGTGTTGCACCTCTAATTGAGTCACAAACACCACTAGCAACAAGGAAGAACAAGAGAGAGAGGAGAGGCTCAAAAATCGGCTATGGAATCCTTCTACGTTTGCTAGTGGACGATTTTGGCATGCCCAAGGGTTCTTATAAAGCTGAGCAATTAGGGTTTCAGTCAAAACCCTAATCTAGTTGCTTAGTCCTTAAGCATCCCAAAGGATCCTTCCAGAAGGCCCCTTGCACGATTTCTATATGGACTCCCATATAGAATTCGACCATTGCTTCCTTATGGATCCTAAGCCCAACTTTGTATCTATCTTATAATTACAGTATCAGTCCCCTTGATTTAATTAATCTCTTTTGACCACAAAACTAATTCTTAATTAATTATTGATCAATATTAATTAAACCATATGATTTCGTTTTTAATATATTATTCACATAATATATTAATAAATCACAATTAATCCTCTTTCTCCATAATTCATCCTATCAGTTGCTACGGTGAAGGCAACCCAAAAGGACCATGCTCATAATCGGGTCAAGTACATACCAAAATAGTTATGGGCTTAGACACCTAATCCAACAGTTCAAACATGAGGATCCAGATGTTTTAGGATCTTCGATTGTGAGGATCTTGATGTTTCAAGATCTTCAATCTTGAGGATCCTTAACCATACGTTGTTCTGGATAGCAAACGTTAGCTAGGGGTGGGCGTTAGTCTAGCTAACACCCCTACGATGCTTAATTTAGTAATGTATTCGAGGAGAAAACGAGTGACAATGAAAATTTTAAGGTAAAGAGTATGTGTACCTTGGATTCATTGTGGATCAGTCGACCCTACTTACATGTAGTATGCTTTGAGGTGTATAGCATTCCAGGATCTTGGCAGAACATCTCCTTTGAGTGTTGCTAGCGAATATCCTCCTTTTCCTTCTTCATCATCTATAATATATGGTCCTTCCCATTTGGGAGCCAATTTTCCTGCACTAGGATCCTTGGTGTTCTGGAAAATTTTCCTTAATACCAAGTCTCCTATTTGAAACCTTTTGATCCTTATATTCCTATTATAAGCCTTGGTGATTCTTTGTTGATGAGCAGCAATGCGTATTTTGGCAAGATCCCTAAGCTCGTCAATAGTGACAAGATCTTGTGCTAGGATCCTGTCGTTATTCTCTTGGTCTTGCAGCAAATATCGTGCCGTTGGGATCACTACTTCAGTAGGGATTACTGTTTCTGTCCCAAATACCAAAGAATAGGGGGTCTGAGTTGTGGCCACTTTGGAAGTGGTTCTATCTGCCCATAAAATGAAAGGAAGTTTTGCTGCCCATCTTCCCTTCTTTTTGTCCAGCCTTTTCTTCAAATTGTTAACTATGATTTTGTTGTTGGACTCTGCTTGACCATTAGCTTGGGGATGAACAGGAGTGGACATTATCATTTTGATCCCCCAGCTTGTGAAAAAGTCTCTTGTCCGTTTGCTAATAAATTGGGTTCCATTGTTGCATATTATTTCAGCCGGGATCCCGAACCTGGTCAATATATTACGTTTAATAAATGATAATACGTCTTTGTCTCTTACCTGAACGAAAGCTTCAGCTTCGATCCATTTGGAGAAGTAATCAATCATCACTGGCATAAAGACTTTTCCTCCTGGGGCCACTGGTAATTTTTCTACTATATCTATCCCCCATTTCATGAATGGCCACGGGGAGATAATAGGATGTAGAGGTGCTGTCGGTTGATGCATGATGTTGTTGTGTCTTTGGAAAGCATCACACTTTTGAGCATGTAGAAAGGATTCTTTCTTCATGGTTAGCCAGTAGTATCCTGTTCTTAGTATTTTGGAGCATAAGGATCTGCCCCCGGTGTGATTGCCACAATCTCCTTCATGTATATCCTTTAAGACTTCTGCAGCTTCGGGATCCTCCAAGCATCTAAGGTATGGACCTGCCATAGATATTTTGTAAATTTTACCTTGGATTAACACGAATCTTGAGACTCTCGTTCTGCATGCTCTTTTGCTTTTTTCTTCTGTCGGGATTGTGCAATTTTGGAGATACTCCATAATGGGTTGGGTTAATGATCGCGGACTTCTTTGAGGATCCTGTTCGTCGGGATCCCTTTAAGAAAGGATCCTAGGGTCAGGATCTTCAATAGCTGCTGCTTGTCGGATGTTTAGGATCTTCTGATTTATCGGAGAGGGTTTCTATGGCTAGGGTTATTATGTGGGTTATAGGAATTTTTGCCTCTGGTAGGATCCTAAGGGAGGATCCTTAATTGGCTAATGCATCTGCTTCTGTGTTTTCCTCTCTGGGAACTTGGGTTAGTCTAAATTTTTCAAAATCAGAAGCTAATTTTTTGAGGATCTCTAGGTATAATGCTGATTTTTCACCTTTCACTGCATAAGATCCATTGCAGTGATTGGTTAGTAATAAAGAATCAACAAATACCTGAAGTTCCTTGATTTGAAGGTCCTTAGCTAATTGTAGTCCCATGATGAGTGCTTCGTATTCTGCTTCGTTGTTGGTAGTGTTGAATTCACAACTAACTGCCTGGGGTATGATGTTCCCTTGTGGCGACTTAAGTATGATCCCTAGGCCTGTTCCTTTCTGATTTGAAGCTCCATCTGTGAACAACGTCCATTTTCCCAGGTGTTCATCTTCTAGGAGTTGCTTGGCTTCCATGTCTACTTCGTTTTGTAGATCATCACTAAAGTCAGCCACAAAGTCTGCTAATGCTTGTGATTTTATGGTGGATCTTGGTTCATATCTGATGTCAAATGTGCTTAATTTCACCGACCATTTTGCCATCCTTCCTGACATTTCTGGTTTTCTCATGACATTCTTGATAGGATAGTCAGTTTTTACATGTATAGTGTGTGTTTCGAAATAGTGTCTTAATTTGGTAGAAGCTGTTACTAAGGTAATAATTAATTTTTCGAGGTGAGAGTACCTAGTTTTAGGATCCATGAGACTTTTACTTACATAGTAGATATGATGTTGATCCCCGTTAAGATCCTTGACCAGAACGACACTTACCGTGTTTGAGAATACCAAGAGGTACAGAATAAGTGGTTCTCCATCTATAGGTTTCACTAGTAGTGGAGTAGAGCTTAGATATTTTTTGAGTTCATGAAAGGCTTTCTCTTGTTCCTCCTTCCACTCAAATTTCTTGTTCTTTTTCAAGATATCGTAAAAGGGCTTGCACCTTTCTGAGGATCTTGAAATGAATCTGTTGAGTGCTGCTACTCTTCCGGTTAGCCTTTGGATGTCCTTTGTTGAAGATGGCATTCTTAGTTCCATGATTGCTTTTGTCTGTTCTAGGCTTGCTTCTATTCCTCTTTTGGTTACCATGTATCCAAGGAACTTGTCTGACTTCATTCCAAAGTGATATTTGAGTGGGTTCAGCTTCATGTTGTATTCGTCCAGGATGTCAAATGCTTCCTTAAGGTCTCTGAGGTGATCTTCGGCTTTCATTGACTTCACTACCATGTCGTCAACATAAACTTCCATGGTGTCCCCCAGCTTGTCTCTGAACATCCGATTAACCAACCTTTGATATGTCACACCTGCATTTTTAAGACCAAAAGGCACTGCGGTGTAACAATATATACATGTTGGTGTTATGAATGCAGTATCTTCTTGGTTTGTTGGTTCCATTTGGATTTGTTGGAATCATGCTGAAGCATCCATGAAGGTCAGGAGTTCATGGCCAGCTGTCGCATCTATCTTAGATTCAATATGCGATAGAGGGAAAGGATCCTTAGGACAAGCCTTGTTAAGATCCGTGTAATCTACACACACTCACCCTTTTCTGTTTTTCTTTTGTACGACAACCACGTTAGCTAGCCATCTTGGGAACTTTACTTCCTTGATCATCCGTGTTTTGAGGAGCTTCTCTACTTCCTCTTGGATGATTTGATTCCTTTCGGGTGCAAACTTCCTTCTCTTTTGGTGTATTAGTCTGAAAGAAGGATCAATATTAAGTTTATGAGTTATAATACTCTTGTCTATACCTGTCATATCTTCATGTTTCCATGCGAATGTCTTGCTTCTGGTTCTTATGAAATTCAATAGATCCTGCTCGATCTGCTCAGGCATTGAGGAACCTATGAGGACTTTAGCTTCAGGATCCTCGATGCCCAGGGGAACTTCCTTTATGTCTTGTTCCTTTGTCTCTAGAACATGTCGTGCCCCCTCCCTTAATTGCTATTGTTGTTGGGGTTTGGTCGTAGATTTCATAAAGGTTTTGTAGCATTTTTCGATTCTTGTTGATCATTCATGATCTTCACTGTTCCCCATGAAGTTGGCAACTTCACACATTGCTGGTATGTTGATGGAACCGCTTTCATCTTGTGGATCCATGGTCTACCTAGTATCACATTATAAGAAGACAAGGTGTCAATAACACATAAATTTTGTATATAGTTTCCCTTTCTATGTATATTGGTATCTTTATTTCTCCAATTGTGTGTTTCGTTTCCCCACTAAATCCTATGAGGACTGAGGATCTCCTGACTATCTCTGATTCTAGGATGTTTATTCTTTTCAGCGCGTCTAGGAGTACGAAATTGACCGAGGATCCTCCGTCAACAAGGATCCTTCTGACGAAATGGTTGGCCATGTATAGTGTTATCACGAGTCCGTCATTGTGAGGATCCTGAATTCCTTCCCTGTCCGTGTCATCAAATGTGATATCTTTTTCACTGCTAATCATGGTATTCTTCTATGGTCTCTCTTTCTTTTCTGTTTTAGAGACCTTGGCGTGTCTTTTAGCCTGAGAATAAGTGGTACCACAAATGTTAGATCGGCCTGAGATAACGTGAATTATCTTAGCGTCAGAGGGTGGAGATCCTGGTTTCTCTAGGATCCTGTGATCATCCTGGCTGTTCTCCTTGGATTTTTCTCTTTTTCTCCCGAGGATCTCTTTGAGGTGTCCTTTACTAAAGATGTAGATGATTTGTTTTCGTAGGGCTATGCAGTCCTCCGTCATGTGGCCAAAGTCTTCGTGGTAAGCACAACATTTGGACTTGTCTTTCCAAGCGGTGGACTTGATGTCTCTCTTTGGCCATCTTGCCTTATCTCCAAGATCCTGCATAGCATGAATTACACCTGAAACATCCACATAAAAACAATAGTCATTGATTTTAGGAAGCTCTTCTTCTTCTCCTCCATCTTTAAGGGAATTAACCCTGTGATGATCTAGTTTGGAATAAGGCTTCGATTTGTAGGATCATCGAGTCGAGGATTCGACCTTCCTGTTAGGGTTCTCATATTTATCTGAAGGGTTGCTCTTCTTCTGGATCTCTCTATCCTCTTCGAGCCTTATGAACGTCAACGCCCGGCATCTGACTTCATCCAATCTTTTGCATGGGGTCATCACAAGGTCTTCATAGAAGGTTGAATCCTTTCTTAGTCCCATTTAAAAGGCTTCTACATCGGTGGCCATGTCGATGTTGGGGATGCTCAGAGCTTCCCTGCCAAACATGTTAACAAAGTCCCTAAGTTTTTCCTTAGGATCCTGAACCACCCTGTAGAGATCACTAGTGATCTTCTTGAAGGTTCTGCTGCAAGAAAACTGGTTATTAAAGATATTGACTAAGTGTGCAAATGAAGTAATAGAGTATGGGGGAACGTTTCGCAGCCATTTGAGGGCTGATCCTGTAAGGGTCGAACCAAAGCCTTTGCATAGGCAAGCTTCCTTCAAGTGCCCTGGGATGGGAATGATCTCCATCCTTTCTCTGTATTGGGCTATATGCTCTTAGGAACTTCGGTATCGGCTATCGCGGGAGTAAATCTCGAGATCCTGTAGCTTGTAGGAGATGCTTCTGGTATTGGTTGGACCACTCCGAGTACACTGGAGATCATTTGTCTTAATTGCTGAAGTTACCTGGCCATGTTTGGGTTTATTCCTGCATCAACGTTAGTATAGTTAGTATTAATAGTATTGTTGTTTAAGAAGTTACTAGAATCAAGGTTTCTAGGAGTGTTGAAAGGCTCATTGAGATCATTGATCGTGGACGCTCGGTTGTCCATAGTGCCCCCCCCCCCCCCCCGGGGTGACGCCACAGTGGTAGGAATCGTGTTCTTCTGGAGATTTTCTGAGGATCCTGTATTATTGAAGTCCAGGATCCTTGGTTGCACAACTGTAGGCACTGTTTCCTGGGATTTCTGAAATTATGCCTTCATCCTCTCCACTTCTTTGAGTAGTGCTTTATTCTCCTCCTGTTGTTGGGTCACCTGTTGCGTCATTTCCTCATCATAGTGAAAAGTTCTGCAGTAGTGACTGAGGCAGTTGGATCCTGGAGCCTTGAGGATCCCAAACTTCCTGGATTAGCAATTGAGGGGGTGATTTTCTTGGAGGTGTCAAGCGTTTTCCTCTGATTAGGGGGGCTACTCGGAGGAGGTGGTAGGTTTTTGGTTGGAATGGAAGGAGCAGAGGATGAAGAGAGGATCGGTTGTGTAGACATGATTTTTTTTGAGGATTTTGAACACCACGGCCCCACTTTGGGTGCCAACAAGTACTAATCAACCAAATTGAATGAGAGGCTGTGATGTTCAGACTGTGTAATAGCAAATGGTAAAAGGAAGTGGCACAATGGTTTACAAGGAAAGCCCTTGATCCTTGCTAGGATCTCCGACATAAAACCTTGGGAGGCGATGATGATCACCTGCCTTGATGATTTTATTGATATAAAATGAAGATGAAGTGAGTTCTTAGTAAGAATGAATAAAGAATTTCGTAGAGTAAGCTTCGACTAAAGAACAGTGTGTCGTGTGCAGATTACAAGTGTCAATTTATAGTCTAATCTAGCCAACAAGATGTCCGATATTTTCGGGATCCTCTATAACAAGCTTCACGAACATTATTTGACCAAGTATTCCGAGTCTTTAGCATAGTTGAGATGATTCTTCGTTGAGAATTGGTCTTCCCTTGACTACTTCTACACACGTGTTAGTTCTAGACAAAATATTACCGTTATAAATATTAATAAAAATAAGAACGGTAATTAGTCGGGATCCTGATGTAGCTGAGGATCCTGGATATTTGAGGATCCTGAATATCGTAAGGATCCTGGCCCTAACAATAACGGCTAGTAATCCATCCGTTAGAATATGAATTATTCTAGCCGTTAAGGGTTAAAATTTAAAATTACTATTACCTATTTTCATTTATTTACTTTAAGTTATTCCTTAAATATTATCGAAACTAACTCACTTATTTTCAGGAATAACTTGGGGGAAATTGTTAGGGCCACGATCCTCAAAACATTTAGGATCCTCAAACCTCCTCAAATATTCAGGATCCTCAACTATCTCAGGATCCCGACTATTATCGCTATTATTATTTACTAACATTTATAACAGTTATATTTCATTCTTAACTAACACATGTGCATAGATAGTCAAGATAAGACTTATTCTCAACAGAGTTTCGCCTCAACTATGCTAAATACCCGAAATACCAAGTCAATCAATGTTCACAAAGCTGGTCATAGAGGATCCAGGGAATATCGGACATCTTGTTAGCTAGTTTAGACTATAAATTGACACATGTATCTTGCACAAGAGACACTCTACTTACTCTTAACTTACTCTACGAAAATTTTCACTTGTTCTTACTGAAATACTCTTTGTAATCGTCATTTTATATTAATAAAATCATCAAGGCAGGTGATCATTATCACCTCCCAAGGTTTTGTGTCGGAGATCCTAGCAAGGATCAAGGGCTTTCCTTGTAAACAATCATGTCATTCGTAATAAGTAGTTTTGAGCGAAACAATTATTCTAGACTCATAGTACATGTTACCCTGAATCCGAAAATATAAAGAACGTCCAAAACGGAGTTCGTATGCAAAAGATACGGCAGTTTTAAGAAAACAGGCAGTAAAACACTGGTTTTCTTTAATTGCGTAAAACCGAATCGATCCGTTGAGGCACTTACACATTGTCGACGTGATTTTCGAGAACGTTCTTGGAATCAAACTATATTCTATTATTTAATTTCACACTCGAAAATATTTTTAACGAAAATATTTAAAAAAGTCGCGAAAACGGACACCGCGAACCGTTTAGACGTAAAACTTCAAACGTAATTTCTCAGAGTTCTATAACTCCAAAAATTAATCCGTTTGATTATCTGGAATCCTTGAATTAAACTCTATCTAACAGTACTTTCGAAAAAAAATTCTCGACTTTCGGATCCCGATGCACCCGGTTTGGAGTGTTTTGGGCATTTAATGGGGGTATAACCCCACGTGGACTTCCTTCTCCCCTATCACTTCTTCTTGAGTGCAAGTTTACACAAAGTGGTACAAAGCTTAGTTCGAAGCATGGCTTCATCAAGCATGTAGGTATATGTTTTAGTATAAATAGGGCCTCATATCACCTCATAAACTCACTCAAAACTTCCAACTATCTTCTCTTCCTCTAAAACCTCCCTATCTCTCTCTAAAACCACCCTCCATCTTTCCCGGTTTACCACCAAGAACACCCAACACCACCACCCTCAACCACCTAAAACCACCACCAACTCCACCCCCCCCCCCCCAACACCACCCTTTTAACCCCCTAAAATTACCAGCCGTTCCCTCCATCCTCCCTCCCTCTCTCGACGTGTTTTCTAGTAGAAAAGAAGGAGGATCAAGGCAACAAGGCTGCCACCACCACACTGCCACCTTCTGTCGCCGTATGCCATCAACCACCACCTCTTGTTTCTTGTTGCTATGTCACACCCCCAAACCGGAGCTGCGTAAACGTCCAGGGGTGCATGACTTCATGTTTAAGTATCACAACACATGCATCATAGTAATCAAAGTACAACAACCATTGCAATAATAATGTATAATTTTTACATAGTGTTCAAGTCATTGTTTATATGACATCAAAAGTTATATATAGCAAAAGATAGAAGACATGACTCTATACTGCTCCGTCTTCTCAAAATCCTGGGAATGTACCTGTCTACTGGTTCCCTGAGAATACAAGTATTTTGAAAAAGAGAGTATCAAGATTTAAGTTGGTAAGTTCATAAGTATTTATGTTTAGAAGCTTGTTATTTGTTTGTTGAAATAGTAATCATGTTTATTGTTCCAGAAAATCCAATATTTTCTAATATAACTGAAAAGTAGTTTTAATACCATAAAACCGTTCCGTGTAATTGTTGTTGTACTATAAAATAGTGTAACATAGTTTTATTTCACAATAAAACTATCAAAATAATATTTTCTGTATTGTTTATGTTTCTCTTTGTTGTAACTAGTATGTTGTAATTGTATTCTTTGAAAACCCTGTAATCGTGAGTATGCCTCGTTCCACCAGCTGTAATTGTAAGTCGTAGTATTATACTATAAATTATATTGTCATAAAACCAGTACGTTGTATTTGTACTCTTTGGTTTAATTATTCATACACTAATCATATTGTTCATATCTTTTTGTGAGTTATTATAACCATACTAAGACTAGTAAGCCTGATACAACGCTTTACGGGCGTTAGAACTGTAACGACATTTGTCACTCACAGGCATACCAGCCTAACTGTAGCGAACAGTCTGAGTGCGGGATTGTCAATCCCGTATAGATCTATACACATTTGTCTCGCTCTCTGTCGGGAGATTCTGGTTATATTTATCAGGTCTTTAATAGTATTGCTTAAATAGTTAAGCGAGTGAACTTTGTCTCACAAAAACCATATTGACAATTACATGTATAATAATAATAATAAGTTATTCTGAAATAAATGAACTGGTAGTATGATCCTTTTCTAGTATACTTGAATATATAAAGTGAATTGTACTTTTGTGCTTAGTTTTGTATTGTATTTATGTCTTAGCGAAATAGTGTAACCTTGTAAACTTGACTAGTAAAATAGTGTGGATATATCATAAATTATACCTATTATAATTTATATGTATGTTTTGTTTGATGTGAATTATTCGTGAAAGTACCCCTTTGCTCGACATGTTACAAAGGGTAATAAATCTGATTGAAGTAACTTTTTATATATATATATATATATATATATATATATATATATATATATATATATATATATATAATTAAAATTGAAACGACATTGGGACAAATAATGCTACCCTAAGCTTACATCCAAACAATGAAAACGAAATAAAATGAATTATGAGTCCTAAGCCCTTTAATTCTTATATATATATATATATATATATATATATATATATATATATATATATATATATATATATATATATATATATATATATATATGATTTTGGCAAAATATAAGTTTAAAAGAGTTTTTAAAACATTTAAAGGAGTTTGAAAATTATTAAAAAAAGTTTCCGTAACTCGAAGTCGTTTTAGAAATATTTAGAAATAATTTAATTGTAAACACAATATTCTTGTGTTAGACTTGTATTTCCCCCTAAAACAGTGAAAAATAGTAAAAACGCAGGGTATGAACTCACCTTTTTGTGAGTTTCCGGTTGAAGATACGGTGTTGTAGAGCTAAATCCACAAGTTAGAACTCGTGATAAAAACCGAATCCTAATTTATATTAATATCATATTAAGTATAAATTAGATAATCTAGTAATGCTTAAAGTGTTAAACAACACTTAATTATTGTAAAAAGACTTACAATAATTCTTAGAATAATGTGTGGGTGTTTTTGGTGTTCTTCGTGTTCTTCGTGAAAACTAGAGTATTTTGGTGTTTTCGGCACAATATAAGAAGATTGGAAGGTGTCTATAAATGATATCAAGAACAAAAGATGATACTTTGCAAGATTCTAAGAAGAATCAAGGTGTTTTCGCATGGGATTCATGAGAAGTTAGAGGTTTCGCATGTTCTTGAGAGGAGAGAGGAGCTTTCGGTTGAAGTTCTTGAGAGAAAAGATGAAGTTTTCGGCTGAAAGATGGAAGAATGAGGAAAGTTTTCGTGCAACATATATATATATATATATATATATATATATATATATATATATATATATATATATATATATATATATATATATATATATATATATATAGGGGTATTCGGCTGAGAACACAATCCGAGGAAGAAGCCTCGTTTGCGGTCAGAAGGGATACGGTTGCGAGGTTTTCGGCCGAAAAGAGGAAACCTTCCGAATTGGTTTTCTGCTGTCTCGCACGTTTGCGGTCTGAGGGTTCTCGGCTGTAAACGGTTTGCTGTCCTCCGGTTTGCGATCCAAAGAAAGAAGGGCAGTCCGAGGGTTTTCGGTCTAGGCGAGAATCCTCGGTTTCTTGGGTGATTTTCCTTCTAAACTTTACACACTTTAACACAAGATTTATCCTAACCAAAATCATTAATTTAACATTATTAAATTAATCAAAACACAAAGTTGACTTTAATTTGATATGTTTGACTTTGGTTGACTTTTAAAAGATAGAAATTTACGGGTTGTCACATTATCCCCCCGTTAAAGGGAATTTCGTCCCGAAAATTAGACTACAAAGATACAATAAGACTAGGGAAAGAGATGCATGTATTTTTGTTTCATTTGATCCTCCCGCTCCCAAGTGAATTCAGGTACCCACTTAGCACCCCAGCAAACCTTCACTATCAGGATACCGCTTTGCTTAGTTCTCTTGATTTCCCTATCTAGGATTTCTACTGGTTCTTCCACGAATTTGAGACTCTCATTTATCTCGATTTCATCGAGTGGAATAATAAGAGTCTCGTCGGATAAGCACTTCTTTAGGTTAGACACGTGGAAGGTAGGTTGTATGTTACTGAGTTCTTGAGGTAGTTTGAGTTTATAAGCTACTCGACTGATTCTAGCAAGAATATCGAACGGTCCGATGTACCTTGGATTTAGTTTTCCACGCTTTGCGAAGCGTATCATGCCCTTCCAGGGTGAGACCTTTAACATGACGCGGTCACCAACCTGGAATTCCAAGGGTTTTGTCCTTTTGTCTGCGTAGCTTTTCTGTCTGTCTCTAGAAGCTTTAAGTCATTCTCGGATTTGTACTATCTTTTCAGTAGTTTCTCGAATGATCTCCGGGCCAGTGAGAGTGATGTCAGGAACTTGACCTCTAGCCAGTTGCGTGTCACCCACTTCAGCCTAACACAGAGGTGGTCTGCACTTGCGACCATAGAGGGCTTCGAATGGACCAACCTTAATGCTAGTATGGTAACTGTTGTTGTACGAGAATTCGACTAGTGGTAAATGGGTATCCCATGCTTTACCAAAGTTGATTACACATGCTCTCAGCATGTCTTCTAATGTTTGAATCGTTCTATCACTATGCCCTCCAGTTTATGGATGGTAGGCTGTACTCATGTCCAGCCTAGTTCCAGACGTTTCTGAAGTGACTGCCAGAATCGTGAGGTGAATCTACTATCTCGGTCAGAGATAATAGATTTCGGTACACCGTGCAGTCTAACTATCTCTCTGATGTATGTTCTAGTTAGCTTCTCCATCTTGTCTGTTTCCTTTATTGGTAAGAAGTGTGCGGATTTGGTAAATCTATCGACGATTACCCAAATGGTATCATGACCACCCATTGTCTTGGGTAACTTAGTTATGAAATCCATTGTAATCCGTTCCCACTTCCATTCGGGGATTTCTGGTTGCTGCAGTAGACCCGAAGGCTTTTGATATACTACCTTGACTTTGGCAGAAGTGAGACACTTTCCCACATAGGTAGCAATCTCATCTTTCATGTTAGGCCACCAATAAAGTTTCTTAAGGTCCATATACATCTTGTCTGAACCCGGGTGAACGGAGTATCGCGTCTTATGTGCTTCGTTCATGACAACCTCTTTGTAACCACCGAACTTTGGTGTCCAGATCCGGTTCATGAGGTATCGGGCTCCATCCCCTTTGATTTCTAAGTTTTTGTCCATTCCTCTTAAAGTTTCACCTGCCACATTCTCGGGTTTCAAGGCCTCAAGTTGAGCCTCTTTGATCTGTGTGGACAGATGTGAATGGATAGTCATAGTCAACGACTTTACTCGGCGTCCCGAGTATTCTTTTCTACTGAGGGAATCAGCTACTACATTGGCTTTACCAGGATGATAACGAATTTCGCATTCGTAATCGTTTAGTAGTTCCACCAAACATCGTTGTCTCATGTTCAGTTCTTTCTGGTCGAAGATATGCTGAAGACTTTTATGGTCCGTAAATATTGTGCATTTCGTGCCATACAAGTAATGTCTCCAAATCTTCAGAGTAAATATCACTGCTCCCAGTTCAAGGTCGTGAGGTGTATAGTTGACCTCATGTATCTTAAGCTGTCTCGAGGCATAGGATATGAATTTTCCTCGTTGCATAAGAGCACAGCCTAGCCCTTGGTTAGACGTATCGTAATATACTGCGAAGTCTTCTGTCCCTTCTGGAAGAGACAAGATAGGTGCACTGCACAGGGCTCGTTTCAGTGTTTGGAACGCAGTTTCTTGTTTCTCTCCCCATCAAAAACTTACACCCTTTTGTGTCAGGGTGGTAAGTGGCTTCGCAATTCGGGAGAAAGTGTCACACCCCGAAACCGATGGCGGAAACGTTCCGGGGCGGATGTGACGTCATGTAGAGTATCACAACCAATGTACATAGCAAGCATAGTAAACACAACCATTACATTATATGAGAAAGTTTTACATTTGTTTGAAAATAAAGTACTACAAGTTTTCTTAGATACATTGGTTAGAACAAAAGTAAAGACGAGTCTTCTGTGTGCTCCGTCTTCTCAAAAGTTAATAGGAGTACCTGTCTATGGATGCCCTGAGAATACAAGCAGTTTTAAAATATCAGCATAAAGCTGGTGAGTTCATAAGCGGTTTGTTTTCTGGAAAAAGATTCAAATTTCCTTTAGTTCCATGAAAAGTTGATATCCAAGAAAATCCCGTATTTTCTTATAAAAGTAGTTTGGTTATCCCTTTGTTACACAATTTGAATTTAGAAAACCCTGCAAGTTTCCTTATGAAAATATGGATTGAAATCTCGTTAGATGTACCATACAACCTTGTTTATGAAAAGTTTCGTTATCCCAAGAAAACCCTGTGTTTTCTTATGTAAAAGCATTCGTTGGTTATTGATTCTGAAATGATGTGTACAAGTATCTACCATACTTGTATCGTTTGAGTGAAACATACTGAATGACTAGTATCCCGTAGTAAGCATATTAGTTTTGACACGTACACAAAACTAATAAGTAGGTAGTGAACTGGTAGTAATCAAAGACAGTTATTACTAGAAGGTTAGTTCACTAGGTTCGTTATTACTTTATCAGTAATTCTCCATTATCTAAGTTGCGAGTTCCATAACCATACAATAGACTAGACATGGCAATAAGAAGTCCATCGTTGTTTTATGACTTTTGTCACCCATGGACCTGACGATCCAACTGTAGCTAGCAGCAGGGTGCGGGGTAGTCAGTCCCGTATAGATCTATACACTCAAGTCACGCTCTCCCTCCAAGAGATTCTGGTTACGGGGGTAGTCCTCCACTCTCGAAATCCATGTGGAGTGTTACCGAGGACGTGTCTCCAATCATAAGAATAATGAGTTTTACAAGTAATAGTATAGAAAATCCCGTTTTATGAAATGTCATGAAATCCTTGTGAAATGTAAAAATGTAACATTTTATAATGAGTTTCACAATGGTTTTGAAAACTAACTCCACGAGTTAGACGGTTGGTTAAAACGGATTTTCAATGTTTAAAACATATTGAACATGTAGTATTGTTATACGAAATAATAGATTTGAGTACAAGTTTCCTTGTACTTTTGCTTGTATTCCCCCCTGAAAACATGAAAAACACTGAAAATGGTGTAGGGGTATGAACTCACCTGACGAGGATGTGCCGATTTAAATGCTAAGTATTCGTTTAGGGATTGAACACGCGTGAGGTTCCTAGGTAACATGAAGAGATACATAATTGTATCTAATTAGACTTTGATTTACCAAGATAGTAGGACAATACACTCCGAGGCACGAAAACACTTCAATTCAAGTGTTAGGGATGGCACGGGTTGCACCTAAGGAGTGTAGGGCCTAGATGAGGTGTTTACTCTTCGAGTGTAAACCCTTAGGGGAGTTTACGGTCCAAAGACAACATCCCCCATGAGCTTACGGCCGTAAACTCATGGGTGTGGTAGTTTGAGTGATCCAAGGTCTCATCTTGCACAAAGGAAGGATCTAGTGTTGATTCGAGGGCTTAGGAAATGATCGGGACATGAAATGGCCAAGGAAATAGGGTTTACGGTCATTGGACCACCTTTGGGGAGTTTACGGTCGTAAACTCATGGGTTTACGGCCGTAAACCACCCTTGGGGAGTTTACGGTCGTAAACTCATGGGTTTACGGCCGTAAACCCACCTTTGTCATGTTTGTCCGTTTTCCATGTGTTTTGGTGGATTGTAGACCATTCATGCAAGTTCTAGACTCAAATACAAGCCATGCAAGGTGTTTGGAGCATTAAACACCTTTGGAAGGTGTTTACGGTTTTGGGAGACGTTCCCAAACCGTAAACTCATGTTTACGCTTCTTTGGACACGTTTTAAGGTTCTAAGATCATTCAAACAAGTTTCTAGGCCATTAGACATGCATTGGGAGGGTTAAGGAGCGTCAAAACCCCTTGAAAGGGTGTTTACGGTTCTTGAATATTCAAGGACCGTAAACTCATGTTTATGGCCAAAACTTCATGATCTTGTGGTTCTAACTCCATGCATGTAAGGATCTAAGCATTAGAAGAGGTTTGGAAAGGTCTTGGGGCTTCAAAACCCCCCATTGAAGGAGTTTACGGTTTTTGGGAGGCTTCCCCAAACCGTAAACACGAGTTTTTGGTGATGTTTGGAAAGTTCGATCATAGATTCGTATGCATGATAGAATGAATAACTAGTTAGGAAGGATCACTTACCAATTTGGAGCTTGAGAGTGATGATTCTTGAGAGAGTTCGATCACTAGAGAGAGAGTAGAGAGAGAAAGTTCAAGTGTGGGAAAAGCTCAAATGGTGGTCACTCCACTCTTTTATATGACTAGAGTTAGTGACCCGGTGGGAATACACCCAATACGGACATTAAACGGAGCTTAATATTTTACCCGTGAATATGACCATTACCCGTATTAGTCGTAGTCTAGAAATTTTCAAAAGATTATTTAGAGTGTTTTCACTCAATTAAATATTTCGTTATGACACATAGGAAATTATAATAATTCTAAATGAATTATTTAATTCGAAAGTTAACGGAAACCCAAAATAAAATAATTTTTATTAACGGCACGGGTTATGTTAACGGAATATCTTTCGGGTTGTCACAGAAAGTCTGAATGAATCTGCAATAGTAGTCAACAAGGCCTAAGAATTGACGGATTTTTGTAGGCATTTTGGGTGCTGACCAGTTCTTGATTGCTTTTATTTTGGAAGGGTCCATGTGTATTCCCTCTTCACTGACCACGTGACCTAGGAAATCTACTTTCCTAATCCAAAATTTGCACTTTGAGAACTTTGCATATAGCTTCTCTGCTCTCAATGCTTACAAGACTTGTTGGAGATGTTGGCTATGATCCTCCTTACTTCGTGAGTAGATAAGGATATCGTCTATGAAGACTATCACGAATTTGTCCAGGTATGGATGACACACCCAGTTCATCAAGTCCATGAACAATTGCGGGCGCATTGGTTAATCCGAAAGGCATCACTACAAACTCGTAGTGACCATAACGAGTTCGGAAGGCTTTTTTGGGAACATCTTCCTCTAAAAATCGTAACTGGTGATACCCGGATCTTAAGACAATCTTTGAAAAATAGTTTGCTTCTTGAAGTTGGTCGAACAAGTCGTCTATCCGCGGTAGAGGGTATCGGTTCTTGATGGTAAGTTTATTTAACTCGCGGTAGTCTATACACATGCGGAAAGATCCATCCTTCTTTTTCACGAACAAGACCGTTGCTCCCCAGGGTGAGAAGCTTGGTCTAATGAAACCTTTGCTAAGAAGTTCGTTCAGTTGGCTGGATAGTTCCTGCATTTCTGTTGGTGCAAGACGATACAGTGATTTGGCTATGGGGGTAGCTCCAGGGATTAAGTCGATTCTGAATTCGACTTGTCTTTCATGTGCGACTCCTCGATGATCATCGGGGAAAATGTCGGGGGAATTACAGACTTCGGGAATTCTCTCAAACTCCTTCACCTCTTGTTTCTTGTCTACCACGTGAGCTAGAAAAGCACAGTACTCCTTGCGAAGATACTTGTGCGCCTGTATACAGGAAATGATTTGTAGGTTCGCACCGGATTTGTCGCCGTAAATGATAAGGGTTTCGTTACTTGGCAGGTTAAGGCGAATGGCTTTCTCGTAACATAGGATGTCGGCACGATTAGGACTTACCCAATCCATACCAATAATGGCGTCGAAACTTTTTATGGAGACCGGCATAAGGTCGATTGGGAAGGAAAGGTTATTTTGAGTAAGGGTACATCTTATGTATATATTGTTAGTGCTCTCGGTTTTCCCGTTGGCCATTTCTACAGTGAAGGTATCTTTTAGTGGTTGAGAATTTTGTTTAAGTAGGTGTTCGAATTTATGGCTCACGAAGCTTTTCTCTGCACTACTATCAAATATAATGCATGCGTATGAATTGTTGAGAAGAAACGTACCCGTGACCACAGTAGGATCTGCAACGGCTTCCTCGTGACCAATAGCCAGTATTCTTCCCACACCACCGGCATTATTCGCCTTTGGACAATCCTTTTTGAAGTGTCCAGTTTCACCGCACTCATAACATGCCGGGCTTACTCCAACGCCAAGAATTTGAGTGATTGGTTATGCAGGTGATCTACAGAAACTGGCAGTGTTCCCCTTTCTGTTGCAGTTTTTACAGTGCATTTCACGGAAATTTCCCGTGTGATGGAAATTACACTTGTTGCAGTTCGGCAGATTTCCAGCATACTCCTTTGCTGGGGTAGGGGTAACAGGAACAACAGGAGGAACAGTAGCAACATGAACTGCCACTATCTGTTGCTTCTTGGAAGGCTCTTGGGAAGATTGGCCCTTCCTTTTGTTCTAGGACTTATTCTTGCTGTTGTTGTTGTTGTTGTTGTTGTTGTTTGTTTTGGGTTGTTCTGGAGCAACAATCATGAAGCCTTGACGCACTCCTTGATCTACTAGTGACTGTGCCAGTTGTTTGGCACTATCGAATGTAACAGGTTTTGAGGCTAACACACTCCCTTGAATCTGAGGTGATAGTCCCCAGATATACCTTTCGATTTTCTTGCTCTCTAGAGCAACCATTCCAGGACATAGGGTCGCTAGATCACTGAATCTATTGGTGTAAGTTGCTATGTCTATACCTGTCATGGTAAGGCCCCAAAAGCTCTTGTTCGAGCTTTTGTACTTCACCCCTTGGGCAGTACTCTTGCATCATCAACGATTTCAGATTTTCCCAGCTCATTGAATTAGCCACTATAAGAGTTAGTGACTTTAAATGGCCATTCCACCATGTAAGAGCTCGGTCAAAAAAGGTGCACGCAGTAAATTTCACTTTGCTCCCTTCAGGGCACGAGCAGATTTCAAAGACTGTTTTAGGTCCCTCTATCCATTGAGTTAGAGCCATGACTCCCCCAGTCCCATTAAAGGTACTAGGTTTGTCATTTGTGAAGTCCTTATAAGAACACTCTCGTGGGTGTCCATGACTTTCACCATGATTTAAGGGATGGGCACCACTCCCAGATCCACTGGTACCTATTGTATTTATGTGTGACATGGCGGCTGCCACAGTTGCAGTGACCGCTGTCTGAAACATAGCAGCGTCAAACTGTGGAGGTGGCGGCGGAGGTGGAGGTGGTATTGGTGCTGCACTGACATTTATACGTCTTGGATTTCTTCTTGGAGGCATCTTTTTCTTTAAGATTCAAAAGATAGAAAGGTAGTAAGACATCAATAGTGATTATAAATCAGATGTCTTTGAACTAATTACACTAGTTCAGCATGTATTCTGAAAGGAGTTTATATAGAAGTCTACCACAAGGAACAGCTTGCAAAGCTATAATGTGAAATTGGATAGTGATTTTTCAAAGGAAATAAGATGCCTGTCAATTTCATTGGTATATTAGATACATAGAGTTCGGAAAATTTGACCTTGAAGTAGGTCTACAATATACCAACTTAACGGAAAACTTTGACAGCATACCGACCTATCGAAAAGTGAAATTTCGAGGTCGTACTATGTACATGAAAACATCACTAATGTATATACGTAGACTTAAACTATATTCAAAATAGTGAGTAGAGTATGCTCTACTCACGAGGAGTGTTGTTTGGTTTCCTACTAGTTTCATCCTTGGATTTAGCCAACTGGCGTTCTGTTGCAAACATATGCCTTTCTAGTGTCGCTTGACGTTCTCGAAGTTCTCTAAATTCAGTTCGGCTTGCATCCAGTTCCCTTTGCAAGGCTTCAGTGTGATTTCTGGTTAACTCTTGGTCTTCGCTCAAGTGGCGGAGGCGAACTGTGTTGACTATTGAGGTAGCACCGACCTCCACAACTCGATGGATGGCTGCCCTTGTTTGCTCGTCATTACGAGCAACTCGACTAACTATCATAGGGAGGGCTCTGTCTGCTGAGCCTCCCTCGTCAAGGTTGTAGAAGCTTCGGTCTCCATTGTAAGGACGGTCCTGACCCTGCTCATGACTCCACCTATCTAAGTTTAATGCCCACTGAGGCGTCGAACCTTGGAAGTCCTGACGGGGATTGGGGTTTTGGGCAACTTGGGGTGGATTATAGACTTCTGGTTCCAAGTCAGAATCTTCTGGAAAGTCTTCTTCGAAGTCTTCTTCTATTGGAACTACAGGCTCATCTTCAATCCAACCACCGTTTCCTTGATTAGGAAAGTACGGGTCTCCCGGTAGATGAAATCCAGCCATGTTATCTATGCAAGAATAGGGATATAAGAGACATCTAATAGATTTAGTAAAGACAAGTAAACAATTTCAAGTTTCCATATAAGAAACTTACAGTTAACAGTTAATGTATTCTGTATGGTATGACCCATGCTGGGTCCCCCTATAACTACATAATATATACTAATTATATATAACTCAGGTTGAATAGACCTTCGAATAAATGATCCTACTCTATATCCACATCCAAACAAGGAAAAGGAAGTAAAGCTAAACTACACATTCTAAGTCTATAAAATCTTAATTATATATAACTGTAATGTATACACTTAGTACTTATAGATCTACCAGCAAGGGTCCTTTGTTTTCACATAGTTGGTTCTTAGTATTATAGTGCCAAAAATGCTCCTATAGTATTTTAAATTTTATGTTCTGTTCTAGAGTTCTTTTGTATATGTAGAGTTGGTAAGTTGTAGACTTATCGCAACACTACCATCACACCCAAACACATGTTGGTCGTATCTCAAATAAATATAGTTGATCAGGCTATATTTACCCCATATATTACTCCTATAGTATTTTAAATTTTATGTTTTGTTCTAGAGTTCTTTTGTATATGTAGAGTTGGTAAGTTTTTGACTTGTCGCAACACTACCATTACTCCCAAAGACATGTTGGTCGTATGTCAAATAAATAGAGTTGATCAGGCTATATTTACCCCATATATGATTACATAATTGTCCAGGTTTAACCGTAGTGTCCAACATCCAAATACTTTTATGTTGTTACGACTGTGATATTGTTTCTGGTATGTATGAGTTGTTCGTATACTTCTTGTAAAATACTTATATTTTAAGTTGTATATCTTTTATGAATTGATATAATGAGTTCACTATAAACAATGCTATGATACCAATCTGTCACACCCCCAAACCGGAGCGGCGGAAACGTCCGGGGGTGGATGACTTCATGTTTAAGTATCACAACATACACATCATAGTAATCAAAGTACAACAACCAATGCATTAATAATGTATAAGTTTTACATAGTGTTCAAGTCATTGTTTATATGACATCAAAAGTTATATATAGCAAAAGATAGAAGACATGACTCTATACTACTCCGTCTTCTCAAAATCCTGAAAATGTACTTGTCTACTGGTTCCCTGATAATACAAGTATTATGAAAAAGAGAGTATCAACATTTAAGTTGGTGAGTTCATAAGTATTTATGTTTAGAAGCTTGTTATTTGTTTCTTGAAATAGTAATCATGTTTATTGTTCCAGAAAATTCAATATTTTCTAACATAACTGAAAAGTAGTTTTAACACCATAAAACCGTTCTGTGTAATTGTTGTTGTACTATAAAATAGTGTAACATAGTTTTAGTTCACAATTATTTAAAAAATGTTTCCGTAACCTGAATTCGTTTTAGAAATATTTAGAAATCATTTAATTGTAAACACAATATTCTTGTGTTAGACTTGTATTCCCCCTTAAAACAGTGAAAAATAGTAAAAACGCAGGGGTATGAACTCACCTTTTCGTGAGTTTCCGGTTGAAGATACGGTGTTGTAGAGCTAAATCCACAAGTTAGAACTCGTGATAAAGAACGAATCCTAATTTATATTAATATCATATTAAGTATAAATTAGATAATCTAGTAATGTTTAAAGTATTAAACAACACTTAATTATTGTAAAAAGACTTACAATAATTCTTAGAATAGTGTGTGGGTGTTCTTGGTGTTATTCGTGTTCTTCGCGTTCTTCGTGAAAACTAGAGTATTTTGGTGTTTTCGGCCCAATATGAGAAGATTGGAAGGTGTTTATAGATGACATCAAGAACAAAAGATGCTACTTTGCAAGATTCTAAGAAGAATCAATGGATTTTCGTATGGAATTCATGAGAAGTGAGAGGTTTCACATGTTCTTAAGAGGAGAGAGGAGTTTTCGATTGAAGTTCTTGAGAGAATAGATGAAGTTTTCGGCTGAAAGGTGGAAGAATGAGGAAAGTTTTCATCCAACATATATATATATATATATATATATATATATATATATATATATATATATATATATATATATATATATATATATATGTGTGTGGCTTTTCGGCTGAGAACACAAAGCCAGGAAGAAGCCTCGTTTGCGATCAGAAGGGATAAGTTTGCGAGGTTTTCGGCCGAAAAGAGGAAGCCTTCTGAAATGGTTTTCTGTTGTCTCGCACGTTTGCGGTCCGAGGGTTCTCGGCTGTAAACGATTTGCTGTCCTCCGGTTTGCGATCCGAAGAAAGATGGGCAATCCGAGGGTTTTCGGTCTAGGCGAGAATCCTGGGTTTCTTGGGTGATTTTCCTTCTAAACTTTACACACTTTAACACAAGATTTATCCTAACCAAAATCATTAATTTAACTTTATTAAATTAATCAAAAAACAAAGTTGACTTTAATTTGATATGTTTGAATTTGGTTGACTTTTACAAGATAGAAATTAACGGGTTGTCACATGCTACTACCGTGAGTTTCCAACCATCGCAATTTAGTTTATGTATTCCTTTCGTACGAAATTAATCAAAAAGCAAAGAAACAATAAATAAATATATATATATATATATATATATATATATATATATATATATATATATATATATATATATATATATATATATATATATTCAATAGAAAACTATAATTAACCAAGGAACCAAAGAACCAATCTTTTTTTCAACTTTTACAACTTATTTTTTATCAAAAAAAAACTAAAAATCCAGAAATTCATAACTTTTTATCCTTTTTCCAATGATACCAAATTCGATTTTTTTTACGTCAAATTCACAATGTGAATCTTTGAAAATTCACAACGTGAATCCGGAACTTAGGGTAGTGTACACAAGCACACACACACACACACACACACACACACACATATATATATATATATATATATATATATATATATATATATATATATATATATATATATATATATATATATATAAACTTAATTTTAAATTAATCAAAACCTACCCTCCCTGAATATTTCTTTCAAAACAAGTCCCAAGACTCAAACTTTCATTTCCTTTTAATTATTTTAACCCCTTCCATGGAATTTGTTGACAATATAAGTCCCATTCTCAAACTTAAATTTATTTAAAACATTTCAACCCCTTATTTAGTAATTGTTTACAAAATCAGTCCCTAATTTTAATACAATTTAGGAAATCAACCCCCATAATTTAGCTAATTTACGAAACAACCCCATGCTTATTAATTTATACCAAAATTCAAACTTTGGTTAAATAGGTAACAAAAATAGTCTTGACGGTTCATGTTAGAAGCATCAAGTTGCACAATCATACATTAAGGTGAGTGTTACAGCCACACTTTTACCTTTTTTTTTGGGGGGGGGGGGATAAATGTACTACTTTTACTATATTATGTATATATATACATGTGTCAAAATGTTTTGTTTATACAACCAACATCATTATTTTTATACGATATAAATCACACAAAAATATTATTTACTACTCTACTATTTACGGTACGGGGAATCTGGTTTGAAGGGCCGCATAGGGTTGTTAGATTTCAGAACGGCTTAATTGCTAAAATGATTCTGTCCTCCGGTCTTTCATGTATGGACCTCGTCTGTACATGGTAGTATGTGTACTAAGTAATATTTATCATACAAAATACACATGAAATATCATTATTTTGTTTAAATACATTACTAGTTTGTGAAATATTTGTTTAAACGCTTATATCTTATCAGTAACCAAGCTAGTTTTGAACCTCAATATCAATATATGTTATGTCGTTAAAATGATATAACTAATAAAAATAACATATACTTATGCTATGACTGTATAGACGGTTATCAACTTGGTAGTTTCAATATACCTCATACATACACAAAAATATATAGGTTTATATATTTATACAAGTTAAAGAGCTTGTATCTTAGGCTCATATATGTGCTTGTGTACACTACCCTAAGTTTTATCAAGTGTTTAAACAAGTATCATACACTTTTATGCTTACGCTTATCAATTATACTTGTCTTCCATCCGTTTATCCGTATCTGCGGTTGTTAAGTACAACATTAGCAGATAACTTTATCCGTATATCCGTATATCTGTTTATCCGTTATCCGTACAACTTTTTCACTATAAACTTGAACTAGATTTCATTATCTAGAAACCACAGTTTAGATTTCTATCTTTATTAAACATTTCCAAACACAGTTTTACTTACAACAAAGGCAATACTTTTTAGATCAGATTAAAAGTATCATTATTTCAGAAAACCTGTGACACTCACCAACCTTTGTGTTGACCCTGAAACTTACATGTATTTTCAGGAGATCATTACAAAAGCGTTCAGACAGAAGATTGGTCATGATTTACAGGTGACCTAGCTATCTAGTTTTTGTTATCTGCTTACTTGTTTAAGGCAACAACTGTACTATTATTATCTGCAAGAACCTTGTATTCAAACCTAATGATGGAATACAAATGATGTTTTGTTTATCATTGTACTTGTGCTATATATTCAGTTTATCTGTGATACATGAACTTAGTCACAGAGCACGGCATGTTCCGCCTCGACCGAGGGTGTGGCACTTATCTCCTTTATTTTTTAAATTATCCCGTTATATATTGATAAACGAACTTCAAAATAATTCGCAGGAATAACTTGTGGGCAATTGTTAGGGCTGGGATCCCATAATTACATTTAGGATCCTCAATACTCAAAATCCTTAAACATACTTCAAGATCCTGATTATTATCATTTATTTTTCTAACATATATAACGATTATATGCTTCTTCATTTTCCTCACATTTGCAGACATAGTAAGTTAGAGACTTATTATCAACGAAGAATCATCTTGACCATGCAAAAGACTCAGAATACCAAGTCAAATAGCGTCTATAAGCTGATCTCAGAGGATCCTGGAATTATCGGACTTGTTGTTATTAGCTTTAGACTATAAATAAGACATGTATTTATCACACTACGGACACGGTTAGATTATCTACGATACTTGTGGTGAATTAGGTGTCTAAGTTCATAATTATTTCTGGAATGTACTTGACCCGATTACCATGGTCCATTTGGGTTGCATGGCATCATGCATTTGGATAGACTAAAATGAGAGAAATAACACTTAAGGTTTATTAATATATTATAAGTTCTAATATATTAATAGTATTATTTAGTTAGTATTGATCAAGAATTAATTAAGTGATCAAAAGAAGACTAATTAAATATATGGGTTGATTGTGTAAATCATCCATACTTATATAGTGGGCTAATGCTTCATGGATTATCAAGTTGGGCAAAAACCCATAGGATGCTCCATGGTGGTTATATAACCCATGGGTCATGGAAATGGAAAGTCATGACAATTAGGGTTTACATGGTGTAACCCTAATTGTAATACACTATATAAGCTACATGTTATTCACCAAAATCGGCCACTAAGATATACAAGTGAGGGCTAGTCGATTTCTAAGGGTTCTTTATTTCTCTCTAAGTTATTCCAAGTGCATTTGGTGTTGGGTGAGACATTTGAGGCATCACACTTGAGGTGCTAGGTTCACAAGGTTTTCAAGGAATCCTAACTACTACAAGGTATGTATTTCCTACTAAATTTTATGTTTAAAAGTTCCCCATGTATGCTAGATAGGTTATGAACCTTGGAAAAACAATTTTGCATGTATCATAGATAAAACATAGATCCAAGGTTTCTAGGTTTGCATGTACACCATAGGAGTGTTAGAATGCTCAAATCCCTACAGTGGTATTAGAGCCTAGGCTTGTTTGTTTGATACTTGATGCAAAATTGTGAAAAAACTCAGTTTTTCTGCACTCTGCAGCATGAACTCGCTGAGTCCATGGGGGGACTCGACGAGTCCATGACCAAATTCATCCTAATCGTCGAGTAGGCTCTTGCACTCGATGAGTAGGAGCCCCTGAATGCAGATTTTCGAGTTTTGCTGCTGGAAATGGACTAGAAACATTACCCTAAACTGTTTTGGTGTTATAAAACTTGTTTTAGATGGTGTAATGGTTATGCTAATCCGTTTTCAATAGCTATTATCAAAATTTCAAGTTTTATATGGTTTATTTATGATTCTTGAAATTGTTGATATGAACATTCATGAACTTATGAGTTTAGAAGATCATAGGAATTATTTGTATCTTGCTTGTTAGTTTAATTCTTGATCATTATGTGTTTTAATGGAATCCATAATTTGTCCTCAAGTTATGGATTACCAAAAGTCACTCTTTTAAAGTCCATTATTTAACACATAGGTTACATAAAATGAAAAGTCTCTCATTTTATTAATCCATTAACTCATAAGTTATGAAATATGAAAAGTTTTGAAAGTTACAAAACTTGCCCTCAAGTTTTGGAACATGTAAAGTCACTTTAAAAAACTTTAGTGCTAACTCCTAGAATTTTAAAAGTTAAAATTCAATCCTTATACTTTATAATATTATAAGTTTAATAATATATATATATATATATATATATATATATATATATATATATATATATATAAAAGAACAAGTCGTTTTACCGTTAGTAGGCCTCATTCACGAAGCCGGTCTACAAGGGGGGTATAAGGTTGTTGCCTATCAAATGGCAGCTTAATGGGTGTCCACTCTCACCCACCGCTTCCTTGACT
This sequence comes from Lactuca virosa, assembly GCF_052849685.1. NCBI lineage: Eukaryota > Viridiplantae > Streptophyta > Magnoliopsida > Asterales > Asteraceae > Lactuca > Lactuca virosa. The sequence continues at coordinate 261,413,587 of NC_136434.1, forward strand.
GGTAGAGGGTCGTTAGCCGAACGGGTAGGACAAGGACTTCTAAATCTTTATTAAAAGTATGATGAAAAATAAAGTAACTAAATGTTTTTTATAAATTCCCAATCTTAGTTACTTTAGGAAAATATGAATAAGGTGCTAACCCATGAAATTACACTTTGTACTTTGATTAAGTCGTTAGTGGAGCGTGTGTGGTTAACCAGCACACTAACCTGGACTTAACAAGGTAGACCAAGGGTAACTTAATATTTATCATAGTATCGATGGAGCGCATGTGGTTAACCGACATATCGATTGAGGGGTAAATATTGAGGGTATCAAGTAATTTGCATGGTTACTTCACACCTTGTTTTGTGATCCTCGGCATCCCAGTCACAAAACCTGAAGGGCACACTCGAGATTGAAACATGTCATTGAAAAGTTCAATGAATCTCAAAGAATCTAGGATGTTCAAAAACCAATTAAAACCTAATAATTTATTTCATTTTTTCATGGTGGAAATTGGTGGATCGTCATTCACCTACCTTCAAATATTTTATAGCTTGGATTACGGCATCCCTCTTCTAAGTTATAAAAATATTGTGTTGGGTCCTAGCCTTAATATTACATTTGGGTGTTTTATTAAGGACTATCTTTATATCTAATCTAAACTTGTCTTTCTTCTTTTCAGATGTCTTCCAACAATGTTGCTTCTGGCTCAAACCCTACGGACTCCTTCTCTCTCATGAACCTTTGTGGGAGAGTCGTTTTTGATGGATCCAACTTTATGGATTGGATCAGGAACATCAGAATGGTCACTCGGTATGAGGACAAGGAATATGTCCTCGACAAGGAGCTTAAAGAACTAGAGCCGACTGCTACTCCTAAGGAGGTCGCTGAATATCAGGCCCATGAAAGAGATGCTACCAAAGTCGCATGCATCATGTTGGCCACTATGACAGTCGAGCTCCAAAAGTCCTATGAGGACTACTATCCTTTTGAGATGCACCAGGATTTGATGGACCGCTACCATCAGAGTGCTCGTCAAGAGCGATATGAGATCATCTCCTCCATGATAACAACCAGGAGGAAGTTACACTCAGCAAACTTCAAGGACTTTTGAAGACCGCAGAAAGTGGTCTTAAAGGTAAGTCGGTTGTTACTACTCCTACTCCTAACGCGGCCCCTGTCTTGGCAATCGGGCAAGGCAAAGGAAAGAAGAGGAAGAGCCCTTCGAAGGGTACCAAGGGAAATTCCATTGATGGCTCCTCTTCAAGTGGAACCAAGAAAGGTTTTGTCACTCCTTCTGCTAACCCTAAAGAGGCTGAATGCTTCTATTGTCATGAAAAGTCGCACTGGAAACGAAACTGCCCAAAGTACCAGCAAGATGTTTAGGATGGGAAAGTAAAACCCAACCATGCAGGTATTTACAATATATTGTCTAATAACTCACTCTATTCTAATTCTTGGGTCCTTGATACAGGTTGTGGTATTCACATATGTTGTGATTTGCAGGGACTAAGAAGAAGTGAGAATGTGGAGCATGGGAAGATAAACTTGATCATGGGAAATAGGAAAGTTACACATGTCACCAAGATTGGAGTTTATTCTTTGTTTCTAAGTAGTGGGTTAACATTTGATTTGAATAAATGTTGTTATTCGCCTGAAATGGCAAGAAATATTATTTACTTTCATGGTTTGTACAAACAAGGTTTTACCTTTTCATTTGATAATGATAGTGGTGGTATTAATGCTTTCTTTAATAATGTTCTTTATTTTATAGCATTACCTTGTGATGGTGTGTATGAAACTGTGTCGGTTGTAGATAACCTAGGAAATAATGTATTGTGTATCGATTCTTCCACTAGCTTGGATAAAGAATCTTTATGGCATTGTCGTCTTGGACATGTAAGCAAGAAATGCATAGGCCAACTCCAAAAGGATGGAGTCTTGGAGTCATTTGACCTAAAATCATATGATAGTTTTGAATCTTGTTTGCTTGGGAAAATGACAAAGTCACCCTTCACTGGTACTTGTGCAAGGGGTGAGGGTTAGTTGGACCTCATACATACTGATGTGTGTGGACCTTTCAGAACCGCCACAAGAGATGCAAACGGCTTCTATGTGACTTTTACTGATGATTTTAGTAGATATGGATATGTCTACTTAATCAAGCATAAGTCAGAGACCTTTGAAAGATTCAAAGAGTTCAAACAGGAAGTGGAGAATCAGTTGGGCAGGAAAATTAAGATGCTTCGATCCGATCGAGGTGGTGAGTATCTTAGTACAGAGTTCCTTGACTATCTTAAAGAATGTGGGATTATCTCACATGTGACACCTCCCAAGACACCGCAGTTGAATGGTGTGGCTGAGAGGCGCAATCGAACCTTGTTGGATATGGTTCATTCCATGATGAGTCGAGCTTCGCTACCAATCTCATTCTGGGGGTATGCCTTAGAGACTGCCGCCCATATCCTTAATCTAGTCCCTACAAAGAAGGTTGCCAAAACACCTCATGAGATGTGGACCGGAAAAGTTCCAAATCTGGACCACATCAAGATTTGGGGTTGCGAGGCTTTTGTGAGGCGCGAGTCTCACGATAAGCTCGAACGTCGAAGTAAGAGGTGTATTTTCATCGGCTACCCACAGAGATCCTTCGGTTACCTCTTCTATAGACCCAGCGATAATGTGGTCTTTGTAGCAAGGAGATGAGTCTTTCGAGAGAGAGAATTCATAAGCCAAGGAAACGGTGGGAGGCAAATTGACCTTGAAGAAATTCAAGAGTCAAGTGGTGAAGGAACCTTAAACCCTAGCAATCAACCTGAGGAGGAAACTCCTGTTGATCCGACAGAAGAGTCTGTACCTCTGAGGCGTTCCACAAGAGTTAAGAATGCACCTGAGCATTACTATGGTTTCCATATTACTACGGAAGGTGATACACTTATCAGTGATAGCACACTGGTAAATCTGGAGGAACCTAACAACTACATGGAAGCCATGGCAGGCCCTGAGGCTGCTAAATGGAAAGAGGCTATGGACAGCGAGATACAATCCATGTACGAAATTCAAGTTTGGAACTTGGTTGACAATGTACCAGGTCGCAAGACAGTCAGGTGCAAATGGATCTTCAAGAAGAAGACCGACATGGATGGTAATGTACACACTTATAAGGCGTGACTGGTTGCAAAGGGCTTTTCTCAAACTCCAGGAGTTAATTATGATGAGACCTTTTCACCAGTAGCGAAGATTAAGTCTATTAGGGTTATGCTAGCCATTGCTGCATTTCATGACTATGAAATATGGCAAATGGATGTCAAAACCACTTTCCTTAATGGAAACTTGGCTGAGGATGTTTACATGAGTCAGCCAGAGGGTTTTGTCAGTACAGAGTACCCTAATAGAGTGTGTAAGCTTGAGAAATCCATTTATGGATTAAAGCAAGCACCTCGCAGATCGAATCTTTGCTTCGATGAGAAAGTCAAAGAGTTTGGCTTTTCGAGGAGTGAAAATGAATCTTGTGTATATGTCAAGGCTAGTGGGAGTATAGTCAGTTTTTTGGTATTGTATGTGGATGACATACTACTCATAGGAAATGACATCCCAACTCTGCACGAAGTGAAGTCCTGGCTTGGGAAGTGTTTCACTATGAAGGACCTTGGTCAAGCTGCCTATATCCTAGGGATAAGAATTCAGAGAGACAGGAGTAAAAGACTAATTGGACTTAGTCAGAGTACCTACTTGGAGAAGGTGCTGAATAGATTCAGCATGCAGAATTCCAAGAAAGGAGAGTTACCGATCTAGAGTAACGCCAGACTGAGTAAAACTCAGAGTCCGAGTACAGAGGCTGAGATAGCAGAAATGAGTCGAGTATCGTATGCTTCCGTTGTAGGCTCGATCATGTATGCTATGACTTGTACTCGTTCTGATGTGGCCTTTGCATTGAGCATGGTTAGCAGATATCAGGGGAACCCTGGCAAGGCTCACTGGACTGCGGTAAAAAACATTCTCAAGTACCTGCGGAGGACTAAGGACTGGGTTCTTACCCTCAGTGGGAGTGATGACTTGAGAGTATTGGGGTATAGTGATGCTAGCTTTCAGACTAATAGGGATAATTTACGCTATCAGTCAGGCTGGGTCTTTACCTTAAACGAAGGAGCAGTTTCTTGGAAAAGTTCCAAACAGGAGAAAGTGGCTGATTCAACTTGCGAATCAGAGTATATAGCGGCAAGCGAGGCAGCAAAGGAGGCTATATGGATAAAGAACTTCATTGGAGACCTTGGAGTTGTACCAGCTATAAAGGAGCCTATAGAGATTTTCTGTGATAGTGAAAGTCCAGTCGCCTTAGCCAAGGAACGAAGGGATCACGGGAGATCCAGACACATCGACAGAAAATACAATTTCATCAGACATCGAATAGAAGAAGGACTCCTCGTGCAAAAGAGGGTATCATCAGATGAGAACCCGACAGATCCCCTCACGAAGGGACTGGGCAGGGTTAAGCATCTTCAGCATGCGAGGCACATAGGGCTGAAGGATGATATTAGTTTTAGTAGTTAGATAACTTTGAAATGTGCAAAGTGTAATTGACATTTGATGATGAATGAAAGTTGTGTTTATTTATGAGTAAAGTGTTGCTATCTTTTGTCAGTCATTTACTATCGTTTCATTTTACATGTTTTGACTTCCAGAATAATTATGTTGTTGTATTTCATATTATTAGAATTCTCCACAGTCGGTCATATGTTGGAAGTAGGTATGAATCAATACTGTCATGAGTTGGTTGTAGAGGTCTAAGATGTTGGATATGGCTACAACACTTATGAGTGCTCATAAGTTCTGAGTATTGGATTCAACCCACGCTCGCTGGTATCACTTCATGGAATCTATCTCGAGTGATCGCAAGATGGTAATATCATATAAGTCTTCAAACCTAGAGATATGACTTGTTTCCTATGAGTTGGTTATGCATTGATTGTACGAAAACGTATTGGTGACTTGATGTTATAAAACGTGCCTTTGTGTATGATTCAACAAGTAGTAGAATAAGCATATGAGTCAAAGTTTATTTGTTCCTTCTTGGATTAGAAGAGATATCTGGGCCCCTCGATGATTATGTGTTGACCCATGTACCGGGCCCGGTCAGAACTAATTTGATGTGTTCAATTCAGTTCTATGTGAAACAAATCAAAAATCGAGAAACAAACTGCTGGACAATAAGTAAGACATTGTTCCATGTATTAGTCCGGCTGATATCTAGAGCAGAGGATTATATGATCACTTATCTTAAATGGCGTATCATCATCATCTCAGTTCCGAGAGACCTTGAAAGAGCTACGATTGATGATCGGTTCCTGAAGCCATTCTTGCAGTTATAGTTATTAGACTTACCCAAGTGGGAGACTGTTGGATTAGGTGTCTAAGTTCATAACTATTTCTGGAATGTACTTGACCCGATTAGCATGGTCCATTTGGGTTGCATGGCATCATGCATTTGGATAGACTAAAATGAGAGAAATAACACTTAAGGTTTATTAATATATTATAAGTTCTAATATATTAATAGTATTATTTAGTTAGTATTGATCAAGAATTAATTAAGTGATCAAAAGAAGACTAATTAAATATATGGGTTGATTGTGTAAATCATCCATACTTATATAGTGGGCTAATGCTTCATGGATTATCAAGTTGGGCTAAAACCCATAGGATGCTCCATGGTGGTTATATAACCCATGGGTCATGGAAATGGAAAGTCATGACAATTAGGGTTTACATGGTGTAACCCTAATTGTAACACACTATATAAGCTACATGTTATTCACCAAAATCGGCCACTAAGATATACAAGTGAGGGCTAGCCGATTTCTAAGGGTTCTTCATTTCTCTCTAAGTTATTCCAAGTGCATTTGGTGTTGTGTGAGACATTTGAGGCATCACACTTGAGGTGCTAGGCTCACAAGGTTTTCAAGGAATCCTAAGTACTACAAGGTATGTATTTCCTACTAACTTTTATGTTTAAAAGTTCCCCATGTATGCTAGATAGGTTATGAACCTTGGAAAAACAATTTTGCATGTATCATAGATAAAACATAGATCCAAGGTTTCTAGGGTTGCATGTACAGCATAGGAGTGTTAGAATGCTCAAAACCCTACAACTTGTACTTAGATTCTTTACATTCATCTATGTAATCAACATTTTCAATCAATAAAATCATCAAGGCAGGTGATCGTTATCACATCTGAAGGTTTTATGTCAGAGATCCTAACAAGGATCAAGGGCTTTCCTTATAAATCACTTGTGTCACTTTGATCATCATTTTGTACTCGTTTACCCTGAACATCACAACCTCTCATAAAATTTCGTTGATTATTGATTGTTCATTTTTTTGACCAAAACAAGAGCATTCAGATCAAGAGGCTCAAGGTTTGTTATAATCCAAGCTAAGTTATATAAAAAAATCTATGGCAGGTCCATACCTTAGATGCCTAGAAGATCATGAAGCTACTAAAGGATATACATGAAGGAGACTGCGACAATGACACTGGGGGCAGATCCTTATGCTCCAAAGTACTGAGGACAGGATACTACTGGCCAACCATGAAGAAAGATTCCTTGCTTCATGCTAAAAAATGTGATGCTTTTCAAAGACATAGCAATATCCTACATCAACCAGCAGAACCTCTACATCCAATCATCTCCCCTTGGCCTTTCATGAAGTGGGGGATTAATATAGTGGGAAAATTGTCGGTAGCTCCTGGAGGAAAGGTCTTCATACTAGTGATGACTAACTAATTCTCAAAGTGGATAGAAGCCGAAGCTTTTGTCCAACTAAGAGACAAAGATGTAGTCTCATTTATTAAAAGTAATATCTTGACCAGGTTTGGGATCCCTACTGAAATCATATGCGAAAACGTATCCCAGGTCATAAGCAAAAGGACAAGAGACTTTTGCATAAGTTGGGGAATCAGGATAGTAATGTCCACCCCTGTTCACCCTCAAGCCAAAGGTCAAGCAGAATCTAGAAACAAAATCATAGTCAATAACTTGAAGAAAATGTTGGACGAAAAGAAAGGAAGATGGGCAAAAGAACTTTGTTTCGTACTGTGGACCGATAGGACCACTTCCAAAGTAGCCACAGGCCAAACCCATACTCCTTGGTGTTTGTAGCAGAACCAATGATTCCCACTGAAGTGGTGATCCCAAAAGGAAGATACCTACTTCAAAACCAAGAAAACAACGACATGATTCTTGCCCAGGATGTTGATACTATTGATGAACTCATGGATCTTGCCAAGATCCGCATCACTGCTCATCAACAGAGAATCACCAAGGCGTACAACAAAAATGTAAAAGTAAGAAGATTCCAAATCGGATATTGGTACTGTGGAAAACATTCCAAAACACCAACGATCCTAGTGCAGGTAAACTGGCACCTAAATAGGAAGGACCATATCTTATAGATGCTGAAGCAGGAGAGGGAGCATATTGGCTAGCTACCCTCGATGGAAATGTCTTGCCAAGATCATGGAATGCTATACATCTTAAAGACTATATTATGTAAGTAAGATTAGTCATTTTCCAACACACTCAAGGTACACATGTTCTTTACCTTTTACCCTTTATTTTATTACTATTTTCTCTCTTCGAATACCGTTACTAACTTAAGCATCGGAGGGGAGTTAGCTAGACTAACGCCCACCCCTAGCTAATGTTTGTTGTGTGCAAGGACTCAACAATCCTGACATTCAAGGATCCTGGCACACAAGAATTCTGACATACAAAGATCTTGACATATGAAGATTCAAGGATCCTGATAAACAAGGATCTTGACGTTTGAAGACCTTGGCACCTAAGAGTCTCGTAGCTACAACGCCCTATAATTTGTAACGCAAGTATCCTAATAATAGAGATTGATCATCTCTCCTACGAATAAGGGTACTTAATCCCCTCTAAGGTTTAAAGAGTTAACTCTTTCACACGAGTTAAGGTTTCTACACCTTGCTTGGACGCACGTTATCTAACTCTGGGATGTGAATAAGGGGATCATTTCACGTTGCAGTGACTTGGCAACCCTCTTATTTCTGAACGTAAGTTAATATCCTAAAGTTGAAATCTAAGGTTTATAACATTGAGATGCTATCTCAAGTTGGGATCTTCCCCAGATAATTCCTAAGGTTCATAACATTTTGATGTTATCTCAAGTTGGAATCTTCCCCAGAAAATACGCAAGGTCTATAACATTTTCATGTTATCTCAAGTTGGAATCTTTCCCAGAAAATACACAAGGTTTATAACATTTTCATATTATCTTAAGTTGGGATCTTGCCAGAAAACACACGAGGTTCATAACATTTTCGTGTTGTGATCTTCCCCAAAAAATAAATAAGATTTATATCATTTTTATGTTATCATACGATTTGGGATCCTCCCCAGTAATTTGCTAAGATTGGAATTTTTCCTAAGGGTTTTCAAGAATTATGATACCAATGTTGATATGTGCATGTTTAGCCCTATATTTAGTATAAAGTTTTATCATTTATTAGCTGATTAATTGCATATTATGGACAAAAGATACTTAATTATGTTTGAATTATATTTTCAGTCCAAAAGAAGTACTCGGAAGCAAAAGGAAGCAGGAGTAGCTATCAGGAAGCTTTGGAGTGAACAAAAGAAGAAAGGATCAAAAATCACAAAGGACTCGGCGAGTAGGGACGTCTACTCGACGAGTTCCCTCGAAGATTCGCGAATCAGGGGAGTCCTTGACTTTCCGTACACGGGAATTTAATGAGGGACTCCTCGAGTCGGTTGTGGACTCGACGAGTCGAGACGAATCTATAAAAGAAACCTTCCAGATCGATAGACGGGAATTCTGAGAACCCTAGGAGGAGGAGCTGCGATTCAGAACGAAGAGAGACATCTGGAAGAGTGAAGATTCAACCAAATTCAAGTTTTGAAGGATAACTAAGGCATACTTTGATTTCTCTTAACTAGATCTAGTACTTAAACCATGTTTATGTTATTGAATTTCATTTTTGAGTTTTCTACTGCCTTAATTATGAGCTAAACTTGCAAGCTTCTGTTTGGGTAAGACAATTTTGAGACTATGATTTGATTAATGGTAGGATTAACTTTAAATTGGTGATTTTGTTGAATTAAGCTTGTTAGAGATCCTTATGCATTAACCATAACTATTTTCTGTTAATAGGAAGACAATTAGGCTGCATGAACATCTCTTGATTGTTTACCTCATGTGATTTATGTGAACACTTACTTATGTGCTTAGGATTAGTGAATATGAAACTAGGATTAATTAGAGAATGGGTAAGTTAATGTGTGAGCTTGTTTGATAAACCAACAACAAGAGGTTAATTGAATTGACAAATTGATTAACCATTACAAGTCTTATTCAACCCGAATAGATAACCTAGGGAATTAATTAATTTAGACAACTGGCCACTGTTTGAATTAGTTTATTTTCTAAGGATTAGCATAGCGAATGTGAATCTAATCACTTGAATCGGTAGCCAATAAAAGGTTAATCCATTGCACCATTACCATTAAATCAACCATAGGATCAATTGAGTCGAACCTGAACAGAAGTCCTTTTAGATATTGAATTTAGTTGGTCTTTGCTTGCTTAATTGTTAGTATTTTAGTTAAGTTTTAGTTTAAGTTTCTAGTCTTGTAAAACTAGAGAAAACCCTAATTTTATTACTTGTCTTTTAGATAATATTAGTTATTAGTTTTAATTTTCCATTCCCTGAGTTCGATACCCTACTTATTTAGCCATACCACAATTGATAGGTCCACTGCCTTTTGTGTGTTAATTTATAACTAAAAGTAGGTTCAAAACTAGTTAGTTTCACACACATCAAGTTTTTGGCGCTGTTGCCGGGGAACAGTTCAAAAATTAATTATAATTCCTAGTTTAATCGATCCTTTGTGTGAGATTTATCTTACACAAAGTTATTTCTTAGGTAATTTAGTAATTAGAATAGGTTTTAATAATTTTCAGTTTTAGAAGTTTAGTAAGTAATTTTTCTGTTTCTGCGTTGAACTCGCCGAGTGTAATCGAAGCGACTCGGCGAGTCGGGCGCTGCTACACAGTTTCATATTTTATTTTGTTTTTGTTCGTTTTACGCGTTTTTCTTGTTTTGTTTGCAGGCAGTACATGACCAGAGGATCCAACACACCCCTGGTTCCTCCACTTGAAGACCCAGAATCCGCTTTGAGGAAAAACAAAGGCAAAGAGGTTGAAAGCTCTAATACACCTAAAAAGTCACCTTTGGCGAGCTTGAAAACGGTTTTTGGGAAGAAAAAGTACAAGAAACCAGGAGAGACCAGCAGTCGAAAGAGCGAAGAAAGAAAATTAGAGAATATTGAAGATAATCCAAAAGAAGTCGAGTTCGAATACGACTACGAAACCGAATAGGAAGAAGAAAGCGACTTTGAAGGCGAACTAGCTAATCCCATGGCCAACATCGATGAAGTTCCCATGGGAGAATGGAAGAAGAGAATACGTGACGATACTGGCCCGGGACTTGTGCAACCCGCAATTCCCGCTACCGCCACTTTCGAACTAAAGGGCCACATACTTGCTCAACTCAAGGAAATTCCCTTCTACGGAAAAGACCACGAAGATGCTTATAAACACTTGGACGAAGTCAATGATGTAGCTGATTATTTTAATGTTCTAAATGTGCCTCGCGAAACCCAGCTGCTTCGTATGCTTCCAGTTACATTCAAGGGTGCTGCAAAGGATTGGCTCAAGTCACTCCCTCCCGGATCCATCACTACATGGGCTAAAATGAGAGAAGAATTTATTGACCAGTTTTGCCCACCTTCGAAAATAGCCAAGTTGAAGAAAGCTATTGCCAACTTTGAACAACAAGCTGGAGAGTCCCTTTATGAGGCATGGGAGAGATACAAGGGCCTACTAAGGAATTGCCCACATCACGATCTTAATAGCCAACAAGAAGTCTCCATTTTTTATGATGGGGTAAATGTGACTACAAGGCAGCTTCTTGACTCGCAAGGACCGCTCACCAAGAAGCCACCCCCGGTGATCAAGGAATTAATTGAGGAATTCTCTAAACATTCTAGAGAATATCATAACCCACGGAATGAAGTAAGTAGGGGGTGGTGAACACTGTGAACGATAGCATGGCGGCAATGATGGCTAAACTAGATAGTTTAGATCGGAGGATGACTAAGATGGATCAAACAATCCATGTTATTCGGGTTGGATGTGAAAATTGTAACGGACCTCATCTTACTAAAGATTGTGATTTGGATGAGAATGGAAACAAGCAAGCTCAAGTATTCTATTCAAGTGGCGATAGATTTGATGATAATTGGCGGAAACCGAAGAAGGAATGGCTCCCGTATGACGAGTACAAAAAGGCAAAGGAGGAGAAGTACAAGCAAAAAGAACGGGGTTTTTATCAAAAGGAGGAACCGGTTATGGAAAAGAGAGCTGATTTGGAAGAAATATTCACAAGGTTTGTAGCTGCGTCCGAGAAGAGACACAATGATACCGACGTTGAATTGAAGGAGCAACGAGTAATGCTTAAAGATCATCAAGCTATGATGAAAGATCAACAAAATTTGCTTAGAAATCAGCAAGCCTCCATTCATAACATTGAAAAGCAGATAGGACAGCTTGCACAACAAATCAATCAAAGAACACTTGGTGAACTTCCGAGCAATACCGAACAAAATCCAAAAATGCAGCATCTAAATGTGATAACCACTAATTCTGACAAAATTTTCACTCCTTTGACCTCTATTCAGAAGAAACCCAGTAAGGTGCAAACAGAAGAGGAGATTGAAAGGAATTCGAGCAAACCCGACTCGACTCGCCGAGTCGGTATAATGGACTCGACGAGTCCCAGAGCTGATGAGAAAAATTGTTCTCTTTTGAAATCTTATAGGCCCCCTTTGCCATTTCCAATCCGAGCCATACCAGATGAGCAGATTCAACAGTATAGAAGATTTATGGAGCAAGTGAGGACCCTCCAAGTGAACATTCCATTTGTTGAAACAATACTTCATACACCCAAATATGCAACTTTGCTTAAGAACCTCTTCACCACTAGACAAAATATGGAAGAAGTTGCTGAAGTATTGCTAAATGAACTACCAGAAAAGAGGGATGATCCGGGGAGCATCTCCATACCTTGTCAATTTGGGAACATAATCTCTACTCATGCGTTGACCGATTCGGGTGCAAGCATTAATCTAATGCCATATTATTTCTTCAAGAAGCTAAATTTGCCGGAGCCAAAGCCGATGCGTATGAAGATCCATTTAGCCGATAAGACAATAATAAATCCAAGAGGAGTATGCGAAGATCTTCTCATCAAAGTCGATAAATTTGTGTTTCCCGTGGACTATGTAGTGTTTGACATGGAAGAAGACCCTAGAGTTCCAATCATTCTCAGAAGACCATTTTTGAATATCGCTTGTGTAATAGTCGATGTGCGCGAATCTACACTAACACTAAGGGTAGGGAATGATTCAGTGGTGTTTAAAGCGGAACAAGAGAAAAAGAATGAAGGGTTGAAAAACGGGGAAATTTCCTTAGTGGATTTGGATGATGAAGTGTTAGAAAGAGAGCTTGCACTTTACAAGAAGAAAATCCAAACAAATTTTTATTACCTTCTGAAGGGAATTTCGATGTTGGAGAAGATTTAAAGGAAATAGAAAGGTTGTTAGAGGAAGCTGAGTCAGAAGAAACAACAAAAATTGTGGAAACCTCACAGACTCGCCGAGTCGCATCGACTGGCTCGACGAGTCCAATCGAGAACCTCAAGAATCATGAAGATCTTAACTTGCTTCTTACAAGTTCCTTTTCTGATCTTGACATGTACACTTCTCCTGATCCTTTGGGAAGTCCAATAGAAGAGGCTGAAATTGTGGGAAACTTTAACTTCCAACACGCACAATTGGCTTACCTTGACACCATGATAAAAGAAGAAGTGATTCAACTTGACGAGAGGGTAAGTTTGGGAGAAAAGGAGAATGCAAGGGGTTGGAATAATGATGTGAATAACTCATCCATTGAGTCACTCATGGCTAATCGAGATACCGAGTCAAATACAATCAAGAGAACCAAACCTCGAGCCCGAGTGTCTACTAATTATGAAGTATGTGCATTTGAACCACCGGATTATTTAGAAGATAAGGAGGAATCCTTAATATCAAGTGAGGATAAGGTAGCAACTATACGGGAAATCGAGATTGACAAAGGAGTACAAAAGATGGGTCCAAGGAACGGGGTGAAAAAGAAAAAGGTTGGGAAACGGATCAATTATGCTATACAAGAGGATACTGCGAGGAAAAGGAGTGACGAATTGAGACGGGCGTATAAAAGAAAGATACATGTTTACAATACAAAGTTTAAACAACAAAAGATTAAGTGTGAATTCCCGATGGAGGAAAACGAAGAAACATAGAGCGGGAAGGAGTCCAGCTAACGACTCTTCAAAAAGAAGCGCTTAACGGGAGGCAACCCATCCCTAGAGTTTGCTTTCTTTTACTTTTACTTTAGTTTTATTTTCGTTTTTAGGATTTATTTATTTTCATCTTTTATTTGTCCAAAAACATGACTACTTGAGGGTAAGCATGGTCTGAGTGTGGGGTGGGTTGGATATATTTTAAGCAGGAATAAGAATAATATCAAATTTATAAATATATATATCAATTTTTCAAAATTAACGAGTGACTCGGCGAGTTGGGTGACTTACTCGACAAGTTAACTCGAAAGTCGGAATCACAAAATCACGACCAGACTCGCCGAGTCGGACCCTGACTCGACGAGTCGGTTTGTTTTTACCGAAATATTTTTTTTTAATTTTTACATATCTGTAAAATTAGGGCTTTTTACCCTACTTGGTAACCATTCTTCACTCAACCAGCCGACACTCGACGTGCGCCTCCCTCTTTCTCCTCCTCTCTTTCTCTCTATTTCTCTATCAAGCAAGAAAGGTACTAAATTTCCTCTCTATTTCTGTCAAAGCTTTGATTTTTAGTAGATTGGAAGTGTAATTTGGTTAGAAAACCCGTGTTTGAAGTTTTAGAATTTCTAGGGTTTCGATTTTGATCCAATTAGGATGTTATGGGTGAAATTTCTTATACTATTATGCTTGAGATACATCCCAGGGCAAACCCTTGCAATCTATTTTGATTTTTATGGATGAGATTTAACAAACTCGTCAACCGACTCGAGCAGTTCGTACGACTCGTCGAGTCGATCTACGGACTCGGCGAGTCATGTATGATGCAGTTCAAAATTTATTTTCTAATTTTTCTGTTCGTTTCTGGTTGTTTGTGTTACGTATTTTTGCAGGAACATGTCTTCATGGGGTCAGAGTTCAAGAGGAAGCCAAGGGGGTTTCCCTTGGTTAAATTTCCCACAAATCGAGTCCAATTCTACGATGACTAGGTGGAAGAAGAAGCTTGCAAAAATTCAGAAAAAAGAAATTTGTGTCCCCAATGCAATTGATTGGGAATGGCTGGGGAGAGTTAGTTACGAAGAGGAGTTGGCTCCTTATTTAGTCAAGACGTTTGTGCATAATGGGGAGTCCATAACGTGTGATGGATGGAGTCGCATCTTTCGTATCCAATAGCCGGTCTATCAAGAGTTGTGCTTGGAATTTTTCTCCACAATACATTTTCCGGGGTGGGGACGATTACTATAACCCAGGGAATATTACTTTTTGTCTTGGGGGCGAGGTTCACAATTGTTCTGTGGTGGAATTAGCTTGGTGGTTGGGAATTTATGACCAACAAGTGATTCATACGGCTGCATTTGGTACCTTTTTGGAGCATTGCCATAAGGTATTCCCGGATGGTGTCACAAGCACAAGTTGGTGGAACACTATTGCCAACAAAGTCTATATTCCCAAATCGGCCCAAGAGGGTAGCATAAGATCACCTACGCATCGCCTTCTTCACCGCCTTATTTCAAACACCAATCAAAGAAAAGATGATGACAAGGTTTCTAACCTTGATGTTTTTTATCTTTGGAGCATCATTACACCCAACACCTTTTGCAACATTCCATGGTGCGTGGCTTCATACTTAGCTGAAGGGGCGGTCAAGGACCGAAAAACTTCTAAAATTAATGGTGGCATGTTTGTGACGCGTTTAGCCCACTCTTATGAGTTGATGGCTCGTGGTGCTTGGAACTTAATGACGATGGTCCCGACCCCTCCCTTTAATCCTAATCTTTTTCGAAGGGCTAGAATTATTGAGGATTATGGAGGGGGACATTATGCTATTCCACATGATGATGCTGTGATCGGACCCGAGGAGCCGGGTAGGAGAGTTAGGCAAAGACGCGGGCCAGCACCTCCCGATCCACCGGTTATTCCGGTGGAAGATGAAATACCCCCGGAATGGTTTAATGTTAAAGGAAGGCAATATCAAGATGATTTGGCAAGAGGAGTGAATTTTGCCAACCGGTCCTTCATCCAAATGTTTGATCACTTTAACATCCAACATGTGGATGGAGGCCAATTTCCTTATGTACCAACTTGGGAGGAGAGGATAAGCGCAAGGCAAAGTGGAGCCGGAGGGAGCGGGGCAATGCATGATGATAATGATGAGGAAGAAGATGAAGATTGATTTATTTATGTTTTGTGTTTTGTTGAACTATTTGTTTTGTCTTTGTTTAGTTGTTTGTTGGAACTTCTAGTAATTAGGATTTTTAATTTCTCATGGTTTGTTTAGTGTCTTTTCAGAATTTGAAAATGGGTTGCTTACAAAGAGTCTCACGAGTAATAAGAGTTTCGAGTCTAGGCAGAAGCGAGAGTGAAGTTCAAGTATCGAGTCTGGTCATGAGGAGCGTTCACATGAGTCTAATTACTGAAGAGAAATATTAGATTTAATATGATTCTGAAGTGGTTAGTTTTTATCAAAAAGACTTGGAGCAGAAAACAGAAAAATTTTCACCCAGCGACTGACTCGTCGAGTGCATTTACTGACTCGACGAGTCCAAGCGTAAAACCATGAATTCTGCATTTTCACAACTCAACTCGGCGAGTATTATCCTCTACTCGACGAGTGTCTATGAATTGCACAACTTAGCTTCAGGCTTGACGACTATATACCCACAATAAGTTCTTTTATCAAGAAGGTTCATTTCTGGAGATTTTCGAGAGTTTTTCCTGCATTTTTGGAGCTGTTACCACACGAGACTTGATACCCAATACATGGATGAGCTGTTCCCATGTCAAAGTCAATTGAAGATGAAGCCTTAAAAGAAGAATATCAATCTCGCCACTGCTATCCCAGGGGAGTTTGTTCCAATTTTCTATTTACTTTGATGTTTTATTTGTCATGCATAACATGCAATGGGGACATTGTATAAATTAAGTGTGGGGTAGGGGGTTGATTATATTAGTTATATTGATTATATTAGAATCATAATTTTAGGCTTAATTTTAAAAATTTTGCATTAAAAATTGCTAGGCTAAATTAGAAAATTTTGGTAAAAGCAATTAGGGTTCATGCAAGTATTATGTTTGATGATTTTATGAAGACCCAAATGTTTAGTTGAGCCTATACACATTATAATGCATTTGTGGCCCCTTTATTCTAGTGAAATCATGGGACAAAAACACAACCTCGCTTAGTTTGAGGGATGCAATATGTTTAGCATCGTGTACCAGAAATGTATCCAGGAAAATTTTTATCTTTAATCAATAAAGGTTGAAGTTGAGCGCCCCTGCTTAAGCATGTAGGATTTGAGTGAAAGAAAAGAAAAAAAAAGAAAGAAAAAGTGAGTTACATGTGAAAAAAAAGAGAGAATTACAAGAAAAGTTAATAGAATTTTGGAGCAATCAAAGTGAAGATCAAAAGATCAAAATTCTAAAGAAGATCAAAGCTGAAGATACCAAAAATCAAAAAGTGGTGAATTCGAAGAAAGCAAGATCAAATTATCAAAGAAGTGAAGAATTCCAAAAAGCTCCATAGTGGTATCGGGAAAAAATTGTAATTTTTAGATTATGTATGCTTGGGTTGCTCAACCAAAAACACCTTGAGACTAGGAGGTTTTATGCGGATGGATTCGGAGGGATGCATAAATGAGCATTGTTCGAAAGAAGTGGGCGAGTGTTTATGAGGATTGTGAGTATTTAGGATGAGGGGGGTTGTTTAGGAAAAATTTAGACACAAATTCATGCGTTGCGGTCTTGACATAATGGCTGGGTTTGATTGGGATTGTCTTATGTGATTCTAGTGTGTAAAAATTCAGTTTTGCTTGGGGGCAAGCAAAAGCCAAGTGTGGGGTATTTTGATATGTGCATGTTTAGCCTTATATTTATTATAAAGTTTTATCATTTATTAGCTAATTAATTGCATATTATGGACAAATGGTACTTAATTATGTTTGAATTATATTTTCAGTCCAAAAGAAGTACTCGGAAGCAAAAGGAAGCAGGAGTAGCTATTGGGAAGCTTTGGAGTGAACAAAAGAAGAAAGGATCAAAAAGCACAAAGGACTCGGCGAGTAGGGACGTCTACTCGACGAGTTCCCTCGAAGATTCGCGAATCAGGGGAGTCCTTGACTTGCCGTACATGGGAATTTAATGATGGACTCGTCGAGTCGGTTGTGGACTCGACGAGTCGAGACGAATCTATAAAAGAAACCTTCCAGATCGATAGACAGGACTTCTGAGAACCATAGGAGGAGGAGCTGCGATTCAGAACGAAGAGAGACATCTGGAAGAGTGAAGATTCAACCAAATTCAAGTTTTGAAGGATAACTAAGGCATACTTTGATTTCTCTTAACTAGATCTAGTACTTAAACCATGTTTATGTTATTGAATTTCATTTTTGAGTTTTCTACTGCCTTAATTATGAGCTAAACTTGCAAGCTTCTGTTTGGGTAAGACAATTTTGAGACTATGATTTGATTAATGGTAGGATTAACTTTAAATTGGTGATTTTGTTGAATTAAGCTTGTTAGAGATCCTTATGCATTAACCATAACTATTTTCTGTTAATAGGAAGACAATTAGGCTGCATGAACATCTCTTGATTGTTTACCTCATGTGATTTATGTGAACACTTAATTATGTGCTTAGGATTAGTGAATATGAAACTAGGATTAATTAGAGAATGGGTAAGTTAATGTGTGAGCTTGTTTGATAAACCAACAACAAGAGGTTAATTGAATTGACAAATTGATTAACCATTACAAGTCTTATTCAACCCGAATAGATAACCTAGGGAATTAATTAATTTAGACAACTGGCCACTGCTTGAATTAGTTTATTTTCTAAGGATTAGCATAGCGAATGTGAATCTAATCACTTGAATCGGTAGCCAATAAAAGGTTAATCCATTGCACCATTACCATTAAATCAACCATAGGATCAATTGAGTCGAACCTGAACAGAAGTCCTTTTAGATATTGAATTTAGTTGGTCTTTGCTTGCTTAATTGTTAGTATTTTAGTTAAGTTTTAGTTTAAGTTTCTAGTCTTGTAAAACTAGAGAAAACCCTAATTTTATTACTTGTCTTTTAGATAATATTAGTTATTAGCTTTAATTTTCCGTTCCCTAAGTTCGATACCCTACTTATTTAGCCATACCACAATTGATAGGTCCACTGCCTTTTGTGTGTTAATTTATAATTAAAAGTAGGTTCAAAACTAGTTAGTTTCACACACATCAAACGTATTGTTCGAAATTGGGAAGTTGCCCAGAAAATATGTAAGACTTGTAGTAGCACTATCATGTTGCAAAACAAAATTTACCTCAGTTATTTTCCAGGTTGGAGACATTTCCTTTTGATCCCTAAAGTGGTGTTCTCCCTACAATTTACTAAGTCGATGACAGTCAAGGAACCTCCTTGATGAACTCTTAATGTAAGGATCATCACATATACGAACTTTAGGATCCCATGGAACTAAGAGAATCGTAACTTTACACTTCTCCAAAGTCAAATGAAACTGAAACCTAAAGATCACAAATCCGGAGGATAATCGGGTTCTATCTTGTGACACCAGTCAAATTTTGGTCAAAAATAAATTGATCAATAATCGTAATTGGGATGAACCAAGTGGTAGAGTTTGTAACAAGGTTTCCAAAAACATAAAGAACACTGAAATCCGAGTTATAACGAAGAAGTTATGACCAATCGAAAATCCGCGTCAAAACCGGCAAAACACTGTTCAGTGTAAAAAGTGAATTTTTGATAAAAAGGCTTTTTAGCTTTAACAATCTAAATGAAACTTGTAGAATATGTTAAACCGAGAATGTTCATGAAAAGAACATCAAAATCTGACTTCGTATGAGGAAGTTATGATTTTTCGAAGTTTCGGTTTAGCAGTAGACAGCTAAAAATTCGAAATATAAATCGATCGATATTTAGCCGACGCAACTTAAACGAGAATCGAAGGTCTCGTCAAAAGTAGCACAACGGTAAAAAGACAGACGAAAACGGACATCGGATGAAGAAGTTATGAATTTTTAACGGATTCCCGTCCCGGTCTGTTTAAAATAATAATATTAAAAATAAATTCAAAATCAGCCGACGAAGTCTAAACGAAAGTCGTAGAGTATAATTTTACCTACGCGTGCATATAAAGAACGCCAAAAACGGAGCACGTATGCGAAAGTTATGATTTTCGCAAGTTTTGGCACAAAAATAAAGAAAAATAGGAAACACCGGGCAATTTCGCATGCCACGTCACCCTCACACGTGGCAACTGCTGAGTGGACCGAAGCCATGCGTGGTACCTCCTGATTCGACCAACTCCGCGGTCCAATCCTACTCCGACAGCCTAGCATGAGACACACCGGACCTCACCCTCGCATGCTCCTCGGATGACCCCCTCGCATCGTGGCATCCTCCCATTGGACCGAAGGTTGGTCCAATCCGAAGCTGCCAGATCCGAACCGACTGTCCGAACCGAAGCCTCGCGAAGCCATCTGTCCGAGCTGAACCTCCATTTCGCCACCTGTCTGAGTCACGTGTCTTCTTCCCTCTGCTCCGGATCCGAGGCTGCGGCCTATATAAGGCATGCGAGCCTTCTCGGATGAAAGCCATTTTTCACCCCAAAATTTACCCTTTTTCACATTTTAATCCCGTAAACTTTCTCACATTTTAATCCCGAAGGCCCCGGTATCGTGTCTAAAGCCCGCAGCAAGCCCCGGAGCCCCGAAATTCTCGAGAATTCATCCTCTCTCCTGCCGAAACTCTGCCCGGTTTGAGCCGGTTTTTAGCCAAACAAACTGTTTTCCGAGAAACGAAACGCTGCCCGAATTACCGCCTACCAAAGTGAGTTCATACCCCTATAATATACCATTTTAAATGGTTTTATATGCTTTTTAGGGGCGGTGAATACAAGTTTAACACAATATTAAATTGTGTTAATAATTGTATGTGATAATAATCACACAAAGAATTTCCTTATGCTTTTAAGAATTACCAAATACTTTCAAAATAACGTGAAGCCATGTTGAATCTTTAAAGTCATGTAAAAACTCCGTTAAATTCTTTGAAAAATGTTTTATAAGCTATTTCAAAGTATAAATGCCAAAATCATGTTTATATATGTATAAATATATAAATAAGATTTGAAGGGCTTATGACTAATGAATTATCTATTGGATAAGGTGTCTAAGCCCATAACTATAATTGTTATGTACTTGAATTGATAGTAGCAATGTCCTTTTGGGTTGCCTTCAAACCTGGCAATTGAATAGGATGATTGTTGGAGAGAGAAGAATGATTTATTAATTTATCACTTGGTTAATAAATTAATAATCAAGATAAATGATTTATTAATGTATTATGGATATAATATATTAATTAGAAATCATATTGTTTAATTAATATTTAATCAGAAATTAATTTGGAATTAATTTTGGGATTAAAGGAATTAATTCAAACTGCAGGGACTAAAGGTGAAAATGTTCAAAAGTTGTGCATTGAGCATTCTAGAACCTCCCTTAGAGGTGGGGAACGAAATCTAGAGTGTCCTAGGGTTTCCTTGGGCTCTAAGGGTGCCTTGGAAGCCTTAGGGAGGAAGTTAAGGGATTAGGGTTATCTAAGATACACCTGCCTTATCCTAAACCTTCCTTATCACCTATATAAACCCCTATAGGGTTGGATTTCTTCTAAGGCACTCCAAGAAAGGCTAAGGGCCGAAATTCTACTCTACTTCTCTCTCTCCATAGTAATCCTTGGTTGCTAGGTTTGTTTGTGAGCCATTAGAGGCGCGACACTTGTGGCGCTTGCTACCAAAGTTCAAGATCTTCAAGGATTTGATTGTTATTACAATATAACAATCAAGGTATGTATCCTAACCCTAATTATCTGTTAATTTCGAAATTACATGTGCCTCCTAGGGTTTCTAGTTTTTGTGTTCAATGCTTGTATGTCTAATAGTGAAAACATAGATCCTCACCTTAGGGTTGCATGCACACATAAGATTGTTTGTTATGTACAAAACCCATCAGTGGTATCAGAGCGTATGGTTTTTGTTTTCAATTAGATTTGGTACAATTGATTGAACTAGACAAAATTAGGGTTTATGGCTATTAAACCCTAAGGCCTTTAAATTTTCGCAAATTAGGGTTTAAGAACCCTATTTTTCGAAAATCCCTAAGGGTTTTCAAACATTTTCCTTTGGCCACCTTGGAATCGAAATCTAGGGTTTCCTAACCCTAGGGTTTCTGATTTTTAGGCAAGTTTGAAAGCTTTGCCTTCCACTCCAAGCAGAAGATTTCGAAATCTAAGGAATCTGTTTGTAGGTTGTTATTTTTGGTAATTATCTTGTTAATTGTTTAATTGGATAATTATAGATATCCCTGCCTAAATTTCGAAATCCATGGATATAGGATTAAATTAAGTTAATATATTTAATTTAAATTGGTAATCCTTATTTGATTTAATAATTTAATTAATTGTTTAATTTTTGAATAATTATTAAATCAAAATAGTTCAAATTACACCCTTATGGTTTTATTAAGTTAATTAAAAGTTTAATTAAAAGAGAAAATTAATAAAAACCACCTAGTATTTTAAAAGTGTAAAATACGCCCTTATACTATATATATATATATATATATATATATATATATATATATATATATATATATATATATATAATTAAAAGTCTAATATTATATATGCATAACTTAAACTGCTAGTCTTACCGTTAGTAGGCCTCATTCACGAAGCCGATCTATAAAGGGGGTATAAGGTTATGGCCTATAAAATGGCCGTTTAATGGGTGTCCACTCTCACCCACCGCTTCCTTGATTGGTGGAGGGTCGTTAGCCGAACGGGTAGGATAGGGCAAACCCTCTCCTCATTAAAAGTATAATGAATAAAGTAACTAAATGTTTTTACCAAATTCCCAATCTTAGTTACTTTAGGAAAAAGTGAAATCGATGCAATTCCATGGAATTACACTTTGTACCCTTGTTGAGACGTTAGTGGAGCGTGTGTGGTTAACCGGCACACTAAATGGGTTCTAAGCAAAGGTAGCGAAGGGTGACTCGGTGTTTGTCATAGTTCGATGGAGCGTGTGTGGTTAACCGGCACATCGAATAGGTGACTGTAACATTGGGGGCACCATGTAAGTTTGCATCGTTATTCACACCCTGTTTTGTGATCCTCGGCATCCCAGTCACAAATCGAGGGGCATATCGAGATTTAAACATGCCATTGAAAAGTTCAATGAATCTCAAAAGATCTAGGAGTTTTCAATACATTTAAAACTTAATCTCCTTTTTCGTTTTTCATGGTGGAAAATTAGTGAATCGTCATTCACTTACCTTCAAATGTTCTGCAAGTTGGATTACGGCATCCCTCTTCCAAATTGTAGAATATTGTGTTGGATCCTAGCCTTAATATCTCATTTGGGTGTTTTATTAAGGAATCAATCAACTAACTTGAATTTTCTCCCGTTTTATAGATGTCAAAGTCTGACAACTATGGTCTTCCTAAATCCGTTGGAAAAAGTTTTCCACGTGAAGATGATGTTCCACGATTGTATTGTGGAAATAGAAATCATGCTTCATTTCCTCCACCTCCTCCAATAATTCTCCCTGACCCACATGTTCAAAGACTTGAAAAGTTCAAGGTCACTCAAGCCCTATTGGCAAAAGACACGAAAATGGAAAGTCTATATGTGCTCATGTCTTGGATAAAAGGTTACATATTGATAAATTGGGATTGTTGGGTGTCGATGTTTAGAGGAAGTTGGCTGTTGACTTGGTTCTTTAGTCACTTCCCGAATCATATGGTAAGTTCGTTAGAGAGTACTATATGATGGACCACGACATGACCCTTATTGATTTGACTTATTTGCTTATTGCTGCTGAATCAGAAATGATTTGACGCACTGGTCAGCAAATTTGTCTCGTACATCAATATCCCAACCCTCTATGGGCAATGGTAACATTGGAAGTCCTTTAATGTTTTCTCTACGCAAGAGAAAGGCTGAGTCTGAGATAGTCCCGTGTGCCATTCCAGAGAGTCCATAAGTTTCTACTGCCAAAAAGAAGGGGCATTGGTTACGAAGCTGCCCTGACTACCTGAGAGATCTAAGAGATGGGAGAGTCAAGATGTATGACTCTGCTTCAGGTAAAAATCCACTATCTAACTCTATTAAGTTCCTATTTGGAGATTCTTAATACATGATGTGATAAGATTACATTTCAATGTTTTGAAGGATCGAAGAAAGGAAAGGAAGCTTAAAGGAAGGAGCAAGTTGAGTCTGATCGCGAAGAAATGGATTTCGATCGCATGATTCAAGGATCAGATATTTAAGCTACTACTTTAGAGTTAGGATAGATTGCTAAGTAATATTTACATAGTTTTCATTAGTAATCGCATTGTAAGGACAATATTTTTCCGCAATAAAATAAATTTTGATTTATCTTATTTATGTTTCCTTGCGATGGATTTTATGAAAATTGGTGTTTGAATGGTTCTATTGTTAGCAATATTGTGAATGGATTCGATTCTTAGTTATGTTATTTGTGGAAATGTCATAAATTTACCAAATGAGGAAAGATTCTCATCGCCCAAGTTTCAATTGGACAGAAACTTGGAATCATGCAACTAGTATTGTGTCACGAATGAGAACCTTCGTATATGGAAAATTGAGACTAATTCCTTGTTCACATAAGTATGTGAGTCAAGTGAAGAATAATGAGATCTGGTACACAATGTTGTGCGCTAGTCAAGTCCACCACAAAGATCGATAAAATGTTCGTCACGATTTGCTAAAAGATTAGTAAATATGATTATACTTAAAAGATAAAGTATGATTCTGAATCATTAAAAGGTTTCAATGAATGGCAGAACGAATAAGAAGAATCAATTAGGCAAGAAAAATAAAAGTTTCTCCAATCTAAGAAGAAGGGAGAGTACTTTTGTATCATGTTTATGATCTTCTTAAGAACCATATTACAATTCATCCTCTAAGGACACCTTAGTGCACTAGTATGGCTAAGAAGAGGAGTCGAGAATTGTCAAAATGATTAAGACAATAGGATGAATCGTACTTCGTTCCAAAATCAAGTCTTAGAGTCAAACTCCAAGATTGTGACTTGAGTGACATAATCTTAAGTAGGAATGTTCTTACATTTGCACATTTTGGTAAGTTGTGATGTCTTGAATACGACATAGACCAACTAGTACTAAATTGCACGTAGTTTTGTCTTGATATAGACACACACTAACTCTTGGATATTTGTTTTGTCAAGAAATGTTTCTTGATAAGAGAATCTAATATGTCAAGAGGTCAGTGGGAGTCTAAAGATCCTGAACAGTTTCAAGAGCAAATCAAGAAGTAAACCTATTAAACACTAGCACACGACTTGAGGATTATAACCTATCGTGTTGACAAAATTGTATTTCTGTGCCAATCCAGTTGAGTGATTATGCATATGAGTTCTACGAGTTCTCAATTGAATACATAAGGGCAAGCACCTTGATCAATGAAAGTACATTGACTGGCATAGGTGAGCTGCAAATAACTGGGAAGCAATGGTGGGACCCTTGATGGCAAGAAATTAAGAATGAACAAGTTCTATCCATAAGAGTTTGGATTTGTCACAAACATTATCTTATGATTGTGGTTATGACAAAATCACATGGATAGAACACATGCACCATAAAGTCTTAGTGTTATAAGGTTTCTCTCCTTCATGAAAATGATTGTGAGGAAACGCTTTCACTAAGAGATATTTTAAGGAGATGGCGATTATGTAAATTGCATTCTCGAATTCGATTATGATTACGGAATCCCTCTTCATAGTTCGAATTGTGAGATTTGGAAATTAGTCTGAAAATTTGGGACTTAGTAATATAAGTTCTGAATTAGTTTAGACACACATGTGAGCTTTCTAAAAGGTGTATGAGCTTAGATAAAAGCTTATCGAAGCATCTCGTATCAGAAATATGAACTTCGGTAAGAAAGTCAATAAGTATTGATTTCTAGAAGTCCAACTGATTTCTGAATACATGTCAAAGCTAGTGGGAGCATAAGTGTTATGCTGGTAAGAAGATAATTATCATGTTAGTGGGAGCATGATTATTATGATTTGCGAGTTAACAATACTAATTATAGAAAACAAGAATTTCAATTTGCAAAGTTGCAAGGGATGAAGAGTTGTTTCGCTATAATTAAGGGAGAGAATATTATACTTCATTTCAAATCTAAAAGCTTAGATTGTGAGTTTTTAGTCAAATTTAGTCAAATATATATGAATGTTATGTTGGAATGGTTCAACATAAGGAAATTCTATATATGGAAAGGATAATTGCATTCTCAAAATTTGGTTATGATTACGGCATCCCTTTTCATAATCAAAATTTTGAGAACATGGCAATTAGAAATATTATAGCAGAGGACTAGTCTAGTATCAAGTCTTTATATGAGACATTATGAATCGTGTCCCATACACTTCGGGTATAGGATCGATTGCATATGCTATAATATTTGACCGTTCTAAAATTTTCCAAATGCCTAGAGCATTAAGAGGGAAAAGGGACTAGAACCGGATTTGACTAAAATGATTAAACAACTGTCAAAGGACGATCTAAGATTTCCTAAGGATTTGTTGCTTGTGATTAGTTGGAAGTATAGTATTGGATGGACCATATCGACATTATTATAGATAAGATTCTATTTAGAATGAGTTGTCATATGGCAAATATGGAATGTTTCCATAAATGGGAGTTGGATATTAAGAATCTATGTCGAGATTAGGAACTTTTATGCAAGAAGGATGTTCAAAGGAATGTACTTTGAATGTGAGACTTCACGTCTATGGAATTGTCTTGAAACAATCTCCGATAGAGAACTTTGTAATTTCATTGGCTGATTCTTGGTGACTTTTGTGCAGTGACATTACGAAAGGATCGTTGCATAAAATGATAGAATCTAACATATTCTAATAGTGGAAAGAATTTTATATTCTTACACTAACAATGATTTTTGGGGATTGTGAATTGAGTTTCATTGGAAATGTTTTCCAATTGATCTATTTCACAAAGAAAGGATGATAGGTAAACATAGTGTGCATGCTTGGTGCATGGGACAACTGTTGTTATAATTCAAGTGTTAAGTTGATTATCTGAAACAGTATACAATGAATAATGAGTAATCAATATGGTGACTAAATAAAAGGTGTTTATTTATACTCAAAAGTTTTGGGGTCATATAGGATTAAGTATTATTATTGTGTTTCACTTTGCATGTTTTCACTTCCAGAATAACTAGGTTATTCAAACATCCACAGTCGCTCATACATTGGGAGTACGTATGAAGCAAGACTGTCATGAGTCCGTCTGTAGATTGTCTAAAGTGTTTAGACATAACAAAAGTTTGTTGTAGAGTTCATGAGTGCTTTAATAAGATTAGAGTATTGGATTAAACCCACGCTCACTTGAATCACTTCATGGATTTTATCACGAGTGATTGTGAGACGATAATATCTTATATTCTTGAAACAAAGAGATATGAGTTACAGTTTGCAAAGCGATTGCACATTGATAATATGTAAACGCACCAGTAACTTGGTGTTAGAAAACGTATTGTTGTGTGTGATTTGATGAGTAAATAGAGCAAGCATATGAGTCGATGTTTATCCGTTCCTTTTACCCAAAGTTGGATAAAAACGATATATGTGGGCCCCTCAATGATTTAGTGATGACACCATAAAGTGCTTGGCCAAGCCGGGACTGGTTTGATTTGTTCAATTAGTCAGTCTTCAAAAATCGGAAATCGAGAAACAGAACATAGACAGAGAGAATGATTAAAATCCATGTCTCGTGTCTATACGATATCTAGAATGGAGGAATATATGATCCTTTATCTAAGAGTTCGACAACGGCTTTTGGTAGCTAAAATTTGCTAGTCAATTTTTGAACTTATACTTGAAATTATAGTTATTAGACTTATCCAAGTGGGAGACTATTGGATTAGGTGTCTAATCCCATAACTATGATTGTTATGTACTTGAATTGATAGTAGCAATGTCCTTTTGGGTTGCCTTCAAACCTGGCAATTGAATAGGATGATTGTTGGAGAGAGAAGAATGATTTATTAATTTATTGCTTGGTTAATAAACTAATAATCAAGATAAATGATTTATTAATGTATTATGGATATAATATATTAATTAGAAATCATATTGTTTAATTAATATTTAATCAGAAATTAATTTGGAATTAATTTTGGGATTAAAGGAATTAATTGAAACTGCAGGGACTAAAGGTGAAAATGTTCAAAAGTAGTGCATTGAGCATTCTAGAACCTCCCTTAGAGGTGGGGAACGAAATCTAGAGTGTCCTAGGGTTTCCTTGGGCTCTAAGGGTGCCTTGGAAGCCTTAGGGAGGAAGTTAAGGGATTAGGGTTATCTAAGATACACCTGCCTTATCCTAAACCTTCCTTATCACCTACATAAACCCCTATAGGGTTGGATTTCGTCTAAGGCACTCCAAGAAAGGCTAAGGGCTGAAATTCTACTCTACTTCTCTATCTCCATAGTAATCCTTGGTTGCTAGGTTTGTTTGTGAGTCATTAGAGGCGCGACACTTGTGGCGCTTGCTACCAAAGTTCAAGATCTTCAAGGATTTGATTGTTATTACAATATAACAATCAAGGTATGTATCCTAACCCTAATTATATGTTAATTTCGAAAATTACATGTGCATCCTAGGGTTTCTAGTATTTTTGTTCAATGCTTGTACGTCTAATAGTGAAAACATAGATCCTCACCTTAGGGTTGCATGCACACATAGGATTGTTTGTTATGTACAAAACCCATCATTATCCTATATCCTTTTCCTTGTTTGGTTGTGGAATTAGGGTTGTATTATTTTTCCGAAGGTTGTTTCCTTCTTAATTATATATATATATATTATACATATATGAGTACAAAAGGTTACTCCTTTTGGTATCATCACCTTTGTATCAGGCTGAGCAAAGGTGTTCATCCATGAGAAACCATGCTAATCAGATAGAACATATAAATTATAATAGGTATAATTTATGATTCCAAAACTAAAGATACAAGTATGATTCACGACTGTATACTTTCCAAGGAAATTACCAAAATACATTTAACTATAACAAGATATGTATAATACCTTTAATATACGAACAACATATTAAAGAAGTAAAGATACATCATACCGGGTTTGCATTAGCAAAGGTACTATACAGAGTACCAGAGTTAGAAAAATGAGGTAATGTCGGGTTTGCATTAGCAAAGGTACTATACAGAGTACCCGAGTTAGCAGACACGAGGTAATAATACATTCTGTCGGGTTTGCATTAGCAAAGGTACTATACAGAGTACCCGAGTTAGCAGACACGAGGTAATAATACATTCTGCCGGGTTTGCATTAGCAAAGGTACTATACAGAGTACCCGAGTTAGCAAACACGAGGTAATAATACATTATACCGGGTTTGCATTAACCAAGGGTACGATACAAAGTACCAGAGTTAGCATTCACAGGGTAATAATAATACATCGTAAATCTCGTTGAAACAATAAATTTGTGAGACCCTTCACGGTGTACTTATCTAAGTACGACCCTTTTAAGTCCTGAACTATTAGCCATAATCTCTTTGTAGGGAGAGCGTGAATTTATGTATAGATCTATATGGGACTGACAATCCCGCACCTCTACTGTTCGCTACAGTTTGGCCGGCAGGCCTAAGGTGTCAAATATCATTCCAGTTCCGACGCCTGAAGAACGTCACCGCAGGCATATCAGTCATATTAGTATGGTTAATAGGACTCACATGGATAAAACAATGAGTGAATTACAAAGTAATATACTTCTCTTATAACAGTAAGAAAAGTGAATTACATCCCGACCAGATATACCTTCAGTAGCTTTTACTTACAGTAAGAGCTATGTATCATGAAATCAAGTATTGTACTTCTGGTTTTGAACATTTAAAACCACAAGGCAGTATTATGGATAATAGAATACTCTCCATGATTAATACTAAGGTTTTTACTGTAGAACAGATATAACTAAGAACACTTTTACAAATGAAACGGTTTATGGGATTAAACCACTTTTACAAATGAAACGGTTTATGGGACTAAACCACTTATACAAAGGAAACGGTTTATGGAATTAAACCACTTATCAAATGAAACTTAGTCATTCAATCTTTGTAAACTAGTATAACATAAAAGACCTTTAATGGTTAATTCTATAATTCCTTAGTTATTACATCAGAGATGTACATAAGTAATATCCGATTGACAGTGAAATGTGTGACTTCCGCCTTACTTCCTGTTCCTTGTTTGGTTGTGGGCTTAGGGCAGATACACCCATTTGACTGTCCATTCGATATTGGGTTATATATAATCAGTATAAACTAAGTAATTATAGAGGGAAACTATTGAGGTTATCAATTAATCACCTCAGGAAATATTGGATTTCCTGGAGAAACCAGTGAACTTATTCAAAGAACTTAGGGTATACTTAACAGAACTAAAATACTTATGAACTCACTAGCCTAAATGCTAATATACTCTTTTCAAATAACTTGTATTCTCAGGAATCCAGTAGACAGGTACACTCCCGAAGCTCTTGAGAAGACTACCTAGTACCGTACCGCGACGCTTGTCTTCTGTTGTACCTACTTTAGTGTTTGAATATGTAATGTTTAAACACTTATGTAAAACTTATACTTATTAATACAATGGTTGTTTGTACTTTGATTACTATATTGCATGTGTTGTGATACTTACCTAAAGTCCTCCGCCCCCGAACGTTTCCACCGTTCTGGTTTGGGGGTGTGACATATCTATCCTTATTTCTTATGTAATGATTGAAGAATTATTATCCTAAATGGATCTTAACTATTTTGAGATCCTAAATGGGTTACTAACTCTTTTCAGGTTATCCAGATCCTTAGAGTTTTTGCAGATCCTGAACTCTTTAGGATCCTAGTTATAAGGATCCTCGAAAATCCCACTGCTACAACCAAGTAGTTCAATCCATCACACAAATAGAAATATGAAACAACCATAGAATTAAAGGGTTGCCACCAACCCATAAAAAACGAAAATAGTAATATTGTCTTACACCCCAAGAAAAAACCAAAAACTACTTAAACTAAATTTTTCCAGGCCTACACTGTTGACTGGTTATCATCGCCTGTGATCTTCGCCACCTCGCCCACCTTTGGCGGTTGTCCTTCAGGATCCTGACTGATATTTACTAGCTTACCAGTAAATTTGGGTAGAGCATCACACCACCCTGCTAGGTTATAGGATCCTACATTTTACACGTCATTGGCTAGTTTGATCTTGGCTTGCCAGACGGCCACAACAACACTAGACTTTTCCTCGGTGATCACCCCCTCCATCTCTGTGGCGTGCTCTTCCTATTTCTCAGCTTTCTCCTTGATCAGCAGCTCTACCCTCCTGAGAAGATCTTCATGGCCGCCTTCCACTCCTTCTCCCACTCATATAGGGCTCACTTAGCCCGCTCAACCCTGATCCTTAGATCGGCTACAGACTGTGAGACATGAGCAGAAGCCTAATACAAGTGTGGCATCAGTAAATCTAAGTAAGAGGCAGAAACTAGAATCACATGAACAATTATGCCTTGGGAAAAGGAAAGTATCTTTTGAAGTGCCTCATCGGCTCCGAGATTCTCCAGGATCAAATATGTGGCTTCTACGGTCTTCCTCTTCTGAGAGCCTGGGGTCTTTACAGAAAGATCAATCTGAGATTTCTTGAGAGTAAGAGTAAAGGTAGTTTTTTCCTTATTAACTACAATAAGGCCGCTGGACATATCGTCTTCGAGATCAGACAAACCAAATCGGGCATTGGAGCGAGTAACCTTGGATCCTACGCATCACACAAGATCCTCATTAGTCCAGGATCCCAGTAAATTCAAAATCTTTACAGGCAAAATAAGGATTCTTATCGGTAGCCATTAAAGAAGTGGTGCAAGAACCTTCTTGGAGACTAGAGAAATCAAATTTGAAAGACCTATCAGTTATAGAAACAGCGAGGAACTTCTCTATATTCTCTTCGGTATCCTCAGCAACGGGGTTGAGCTCTTCAGACTTGAAAGCTGCAAAATATCAACCAAAATAATGAGATATGAATTCCAGGATCCTCAGTACAAGGATAAATTAATCCTACCCTTTTTAACCCAGGTCTTCGGCAGGGAATCCCCACCAAGGATAGAATCATGTTTCACAAAAAAAAGTATTTTTCCTTCCAAGCTCCGTCATTGTGTTTTGTTTTCAGAATGAGAGGGGATTTATGGGATTTAACTCTGTGAAGAAAACGAGAACTTCCAAAGGTAGTAAGATCATACACATGAGCCAACTCAGCTAAACCGATGTTTAGGTCTTTAGATTGGTTCAATTTGTCGATCCAAAACAAGATCTTCTAAACAATAGGCATAGCCTTGATGTACGAGATTTGAGTAACCTCAAAGAACTTAGAGATGATCCCAGAAAAGGAGTAGTTTAAACCCAAACAAAAAGGGGTATTCGGGAAAGTAGACCAAAGAGGAAGAAATGAAATCAGGTCGATTTCAATGACTTGATATCATCCTCATCAAAAGAACAAATCTCGTCATAAGACAAGATCTTTTGATCGAAAAAGTCATCCTCGGAAGAAGCAAGAATGTTCTTATGAGAAAGGGTCATTTTCTAGCCCATGGTCAGAGAAAAGAAAACTAAGGAGAAAAAGTGAGAAGTGTACCTTCGAAGATGAATGGTAAACCCTTGGAAGAAAGCTAAAAGACACAGGGAAGAATAGCTCTAATTGATTGGCTCTATTTATGTTGGTAAGAGATGAGAGATAAAGGTCGATTTGACCGGTTAATGATGGTTATTGAACGAATAAATTCTATCCGTTAGGGTTTAAAATTCAAATCCCTTATCTCCTTTATTTTTTAAATTATCCCTTTAAATATTGATAAACTAACTTCAAAATATTTCGCAGGAATAATTTGGGGGCAATTGTTAGGGTCGGGATCCCAGATTTACATTCAGGATCCTCAAATCCCATGATCCTTAAGCATACTTCAGGATCTTGATTATTATCATTTATTTTCCTAACATATATAACGATTATATGATCCTTTATTTTTCTCACATGTGCAAAAATAGTCAGCTAAAGACTTATTCTCAACAAAGAATCATCTTGACCATGAAAAAGACCCGGAATACCAAGTCAAATAACGTCTATAAGCTGATCTCGGAGGATCCCGAAATTATCGGACTTCTTGTTATTAGCTTTAGACTATAAAGAACACCTATATTAATCACACCATGGACACACTTAGCTTATCTACGATATTTATACTTACATTCATCTCTGTAATCAACATTTTCAATCTTTAAAATCATTAAGGCAGGTGATCGTTATCACCTCCCAAGGTTTTATACCGGAGATCCTAACAAGGATCAAGGGCTTTCCTTGTAAATCACTTGTGTTACTTTGATCATCATTTTGTACCTTTTTACCCTGAACATCACAGCCTCTCATACAATTTGGTTGATTATTGATTGTTCATTTTTTGATCAAAACAGGTATTCGAAAGGATATTCTTTTTCAAAGCCAATTTGAAAACCGATATTACTTCGAGGGGGAGTTGGTCTTGATCGTTGGTGCTCGTTTATATATTGAAGTCGCGACATCCAATCCTAACTTTGAGGGGGGAGAATGTTAGGGTGAAAAGTTCTCCTTGGATGTGATATAGGCTTACCCTCTTTAGATGTGTAATGGATTGAACGTTTCCTATAAAGAGCAACTGAGATGCTCCCATTTATGTAACAACATGAGAGATTAGTCTAGTGAGAGAAATATTACAAGACCCACTTTGTAATAACTTTCTAGACTAATGAGAGCTTAAATCGTTTTATTTACTCCTTGTGTTCTTGATATTGTTTGATTCACTTAATTATTACATTTCCACATTCATCATCTTTCTCGGGATATTAAATATTTCATATTGTTTGATAGAATGGCCTGATTTAAGTGAGACACAGGCTTAGATTACTCGATGTTCGAATGCTGTTTTTTTTTGCTTCTAGGGACGCCCAATAATATAGGCTAACTATTAATCGAATACATTAGGTTACATGTTGCGGGGATTAGATCAGTTTAGAAGTTTAGGTTTAACTCTGTTGCACAACTCTTGTTTGAGTCCAACCATTGTAGTGTAGGACCTTACAGTTGAAGAATTATCTAGTGGCTATGGCATGTAATTGTATTCATGAGGTAGTTAGAAGGCATTAGATGGAGTCTCTTCTACAGCTGATTGCAGAGAGTGGTGTGAAGAGGACCCTAGGAAAGCCTAGGAAGAATGTTAGATTGTGCTTGTGTGAGCATTTTCGAAATAGAGATTCTAAAAGGAGAATCTAGGAAGATTAGCAATATTGGTAGAAGTTTGTAGCATCACAGAAGCAAGTTAGTTGGAGGATGCCTTTTTATGTTTTGTAGCCTATATAATGTTACTGCCTGAATGCTACATGCTTTGTCCTTTGTGGAACCCATATTGATATGGGCTAATTATTAAATGAATAAGTTAAGTTACATGCTACAATGGTTGATTAATTCTTGAATGATTGATTTGGCCCTATTGCGCAGCTCTCGTTTGAGTCTAACCATTGTAGGGTTGGGTCTTTTATTTGAAAGATTATTTAAGTTTTGTTACATGTAATTGTATTCATGAAGTAGTTAGCTTATATTAGTATGGGCTCTTCAGTAGTTGATGGCAGGGTGAGGTGATTATCCTAGGAGACTCTAGGAAGCACCTTAGAGGAATCGGTGCGCTGTTTAGCGGTGTATATTGGTTTAAGGGCAAATATGTGTGATTAGATTGGACATTAGTGGACATGAGTAGTTAGTTACTTATAGGATCCGAAACGATTTTTGAGGAAAGTACGGATAGGTATGGAAGGTAGTATTGGGCTCGTACTACTGAAAAAATAGGATCTATACTCGAATCGATGAAAAATTTCGGGGATTCTAAGGAGCTGATTAAGGGTAGATTGTATAGTTTGACACCATAATTCATTGCAATGTGTTTCCGTCTGATTTGGTTTATCGATTATGCTTGTCCAGATAAGGAAGGGCATGGTAAGTGTTCGGGCCATAGTGGCCATGTTAGTTTGGTTTCAAATCATGCAGACCTAGATGAGTTGGTTGATTTTAAGGTCTCGAGGGCCTTGCTCGGGGTAGCACCAGTTGAGTCGCGAGACTCAAGAAGGAAGCGATTGTGACGATCAGCTCGAGGATTGCAGCCAGAGGCTGAGTGATTGGCAGATGGATTAGGATTTCACAATCCACGATGATGATTATGTTCTTCCAACTTTTCGTGTTCGGAGGAAAGATAGAGCAAACATGGGATTTTCAGAGTTGGGATGTATACCCAACATCGGTCTAGATAGTTGTGGTTTTTGGCGGCAAGTTATGCAGTGTGGGAATGCACAAGAGGATTCTTGTGATATGGTTTCCTTGAGATGTGATAAAGGGTTTACTTTATTTTAATTTAGTTAGGTTAGGTGCTAGTTGATTGTTTCAGGTGATCAAGGGAGGTGAATTGGGAACGTCAACTTATATTGTCTCTGGTGTATAACGACCCAAATTTCAAAAGAAATTTTCATTTTTCAATAGCCAAAAACACTTTCCATAAACCATAAAATCTCAATTACAATTGTTTTCAAAATTCATATCAATAACAATGATATTTCAAATCATCAGAGTGTCCCATAAAAACGCCTAAGAGAGAGTGCACGCCGCGTCATCAAGCCTTGCCCTTGCCCTTAGGGTCAGATGTCCCTGAAACAAATCCACAAACTGTAAGCTAATGCTTAATGAGTTCCCAAGAGCATACCCCACACAATCCACATAATCATATAATCATATTAGCTATAAAAGCTACATAAACCACATAAGCCATGCATACAACATATAGGGATGACGTGGGATCATCCCCAGGGTCTTACTACAGGATGCCTTGGGCTCCCCACATGGTCTTACACCTAAGTCCCATGGGCTCTGCCATGGTCTTTAATAGGAAAGCCATGGCCTCTCCACATGGTCTTACATCCGAGTGTCATGGTCTCTACCATGGTCTTTTAGTAGGAAAGCCATGGGCTCTCCATATGGTCTTACATCCAGGTTCCATGGACTCTCCTATGGTCTTCCATACAAGCATACCAAATATACCACTAGCATACTTCCTAGCACATAACAACTAGCATGCCACATATTACCACTTCAGCTAGGATACCACATATCATAAAATGGGACGGCCTTGGTGCCTTAGACCCATTGGTATGGTGAGGAGACTCACCTCTCGTGAAAGTTGAACTGACAAGGTAAGCTCTGATATGTCCAATGCACAGCTCCAACTCAACTGCCTATAAGCATCATGTGGTTAACTTGCCACAATCCCGAAATACCATAAATACCCTCAAGGTCAACCCTGGTTAACCCCGGGTCAAAGTCAAAGTCAACAGTCAAGGTCAACAGTCCATGTTGACCTCAACTTGTCGAGTGCATCCAGCCACTTGTCGAGTTACCTGAGTAACTTGTCAACTCGCCGAGTTACCTGTGTAACTCGTCGAGTTCCTCAATGTGAAGAAGACCGAAAACACATGTAGACCGAAAACCCCAGTCCTTCACAGAAATCACTCGGAATCTCGAAAACAGGTAAACCCTACACGACTCGTCGAGTTGGCTAAGGGAATCGACGAGTTCCTTCAGTCCTTTTGGTGTTCAGATATTTTTAAGCTACCCCAAAGCTCTACATTGCATATCTAGCCTCCTAAGGCATGGTTTCCACGTAAAGTTGCAAACTTTACGTGCATGTAAGCTCTTATTGCCAAAACCAAGCTAAGGGATGGGTATAAACCAAAGAGAAGGACCAAAGCTTAATGCTTTCTGTAAAATTATAACTCTAAGGACTTAGAGGAGTCAAGATATGAAGTTGCAACCCCAGATATTACCCAACACCCGAAAAGCTTCACAAGTATACTAAAAATGGCCTAAAACCCAAGAAAAAGGGGATCTAATGCTAGAATGCTCAAGGTAACACCTTGTTACCTTAAAATGGATGCCCAAACGTTGTAGGTGCTAGATCTATAATCTCCTTCCCGTTCCAAGCTTCTCACCCTTCAAACTCCTTTAACAAAATGCACCAAAAGCACCCTTTTAGTCTCACAAGCACAAGGAAGCAACAAAGAACGGCTAGGGTTTCTTCTTTGGGTAATGAAGTGGCAAGGTAGGCCACAAGAGGCAGATTAAGTTCTTTATATAGGTTGTAAACACTAAAAATTAGGGTTTTCCTTTACAGCGCCTACTCGTTGAGTCGGGGCCTTCCGACTCGTCGAGTAGGATCTAAATCTCGCATCCTTCATAAAGGATCTCTACTCGACGAGTTGGAGCTCCCCAACTCGTCGAGTCCCAGCACAAAATCCCAAAACTTATAAAATTAAATAATACCTGGAACAGGTGATACAAATATCCCCCACTTGAACTAGACTTCGTCCTTGAATTCTCCTAACCCAAATAAGTCCGGATAGTGATCCCACATCTCTTCCTCCGGCTCCCATGTCCATTCAGAGCCCTTTCGGTGCTGCCATTGTATCTTTACTAACTTCACCTCCTGGTTTCGATGAACAATTGTCTTCCTATCCAGAATCGCAAAAGGCCTCTCAATCTAGTTAGGGCTCTTGTCCACCTAAATGTCTTCCAGAGAAACGATTGCGGCTTTATCGGTGACACACTTCTGAAGCTGTGACACATGGAAGGTGTTATGTATCTGGCTAAGCTCGTCCGGCAGATCCAAAGCGGTAAGCCACCTTGCCCACTCGGGCAGTAATCCTGAACGGTCTTATATATCGAGGGCCTAGCTTGCCCCTCTTCCAAAACCTGATGACTCCCTTCCATGGCGATACTTTTAGTAACACAAAGTCCCCCACCTGGAACTCAAGATCCGATCGATGCCGGTTAGCATAGCTTTTCTAACGGCTCTGCACGACTCGTAGCCTGTCACGCACCTGCTGAATCAACTCGGTTGTCTTGAGCACCACCTCGGTGCTCCCAATGACCCGGTGCCCTATCTCGCCTTAACAAACAGGGGTCCTACACCTCCGACCATACAACATCGCAAACGGTGGTCGGTCAATACAAGCATGATAACTATTATTGTATGAAAACTCTGCTAGAGGGAGGTATGTATCCCAACTCCTTCCAAAATCCAACACGCATGCCCGAAGCATATCCTCAAGTGTCTGGATCGTCCTCTCACTCTGGTCATCTGTCTGGGGGTGGTACGTCGTGCTGAAATGCAACTGAGTGCCCAGTTCCTCATGGAACTTCTTCCAGAATCTAGATGTGAATCCAATATCTCGGTCAGAGACTACTGACACTGGCACTCCGTGCCTGACCACCACCTTTCGTACATAAATATCTGCCAATTTCTCAGCGGATATACTCTCAGAGATCGAAATAAAGTGGGCACTCTTCGTTAACCTGTCCACAATCACCCATATGGCATCCACACCCCTCGATGTCCTTGGTAACTTCATGATGAAGTACATAATGATCTCTTTCCACTTCCACATGGGAATGGGTAGCGACTGAACCATGCCATGCATCCGCTGATGTTCTGCCTTGATCTTCCTACAGGTCAAGCACCGCTCCACGAACCAAGTGATCTCCCGCTTCATGCAGGGCCACCAATAGCTCAGTCCCAGATCTCTATACATTTTTGTAGCCCCCGGATGTATAGAGAACTTGGACTTGAGTGCCTCCTCCAATATCTTCTGTCTCACTCCTCCAGTCACCGATACCCATACCCGGCCACACTGTGTCAGAAGACCTCGGCTATCCCGAACAAACAAGGGATACTGACCCCGAATCCTCTCTATCTTCCAATTCTATTTCTTCACACCCTCGACCTAAGCCTCCTTGATCATATCCAACAATGGAGAGATCACCGTCATCCTCAAACAAACTTTTCCAATCGGGGGACCTGCCGCTTTGCGGCTCAAAGCATCGACCACCACGTTGGCCTTCCCTGGATGGTATAAGATCTCACAATCATAATATTTCAGCATGTCCAACCACCTCCTCTGCCGCATGTTGAGGTTCTGTTGATCCATCAAATACTTTACACTCTTATGATTGGTATAAATAGTGCATCGCACTCCATACAAGTAGTGCCTCCAAATATTGAGGGCAAACACCACTGCCCCCAATTCCAGGTCATGAGTGGGGTAACTCACCTCATGAGGCTTTAACTGCCTCGAGGTGTAAGCGATCACATGCCCCCTCTGCATCAGTATTGCCCCTAACCCTGAAATCAATGCATCACAATGCACCACCAAATCATCCAGCCCCTCCGGTAGCACTAGAATCGGTGCCTCACATAACTTCTGCCTTGGGGTCTCGAAAGCAGAATGTTGGTCCGGGCCCCACCGGAAAGTCACATTCTTCTTGGTCAAACGGGTCAAAGGCACAACGATCTTGGAGAAATCCTGGATGAATCTCCGATAATAGCCCGCTAAACCCAAGAACCTACAGATCTCGGATGCGTTCTTCGGTACTTCCCACCACATTACTGCCTCAACCTTGGCTGGATCCACCGAAATACCCTCCTGGTTGATGATGTGCCCCAAAAACTGTACCTCTCGCAGCCAAAAGTCACACTTGGAGAAATTGGCATAAAGCCTTTCCGTTCTCAGTGTCTCCAATACCTCTCTCAGATGTTGCTCATGCTGCTCCTTGGTCTTAGAGTAGACCAGAATATCATCAATAAAAACAATCACCGACCGATCCAGCATCGGTCTGCACACCCTGTTCATGAGATCCATGAACGCTGCAGGGGCAATGGTGAGCCCGAATGGCATCACCACAAACTCATAGTGCCCATACCGAGTCCTGAAAGATGTCTTCGGTATATCCTCATCCCGATTCCTCATCTGATGGTACCCCGACTGAAGATCAATCTTGGAGAACCAAGACGCACCCTGCAGCTGATCGAATAAATCAACGATCCTCAGTAACAGATAACGGTTCTTCACCGTTAGTTTGTTCAGCTCTCGATAATCAATACACATCCTGTATGACCCGTCCTTCTTTTTCGCGAACAGTATCGGTGCTCCCCACCGGGAACTGCTCGGACGGATGACCCTCGGTCTAGCAGCTCCTGAAGCTGTGTAGATAGCTCCTGCATCTTGGGCAGAGCTAGCTGCTACGGTGCCTTGGCTATCGGAGCGACACCCGACACTAAGTCAATGCGAAACTCCACCTTCCTCCTCGGAGGCACTTCGGGTAACTCCTCGGGAAATACATCCCGAAACTCCTGGACCACCTGTACACTGCCCAAATCCGTCGTGGTCTCAACCCTCGTATCCGAGATATATGCCAGAAATCCCGTACAACCCTGCTGCATAAATCACCCAGCCCTCGCAGCTGAAAAGAGGGTTGGCCCCTGCGAGGCCCTCTCTCCATGAATAAATAGTTGTCCCCCACTTGGGGTTCGAACCCTCACCAACTGGCACTCGCAATCGATCATGGCCCAATTGCCCCCAACCAGTCCATCCCGACAATCACCTTCAGCCCTCGCAACGGTATCGGGACTAGATCAACACGAAACCTCTCCCCAAGCACATTCATGACACAGTCCCGATACACCCTCGCAGCACTCACAGTGTGGTCATCTGCAATCTCAACCTCAAGCGGGGAATCCAAAGTCCCCGAGGCATCCCGAAACTTCTTGCTAAGAGGAAGAGATACAAATGATCGGGTAGCTCCCGAATCGAACAAAACGTGAGCAGACATACCATTGACCAAAAAGGTCCCTATACATAAGCACAATATACACATAAGCAATGCAATAAATCCAGAGCAGGGAGATAAAATATGTACCAGCCACAACATCTGGCTCTGCCCGAGCCTCCTCGGTGGTCAACTGAAATACGCGGCTCTTCACCGCATGAGCATCCGCCTTAGCAGGGCGGCCATCGGTAATCCTCATTGTGGCGGGTGTAAGCGCCACCACTGCTCTTCCTCCTCCCTACAACCTCGGACGATCGGCCTTTTTATGGCCAGTCTGGTTGCAGTGGAAACAAATCAAACACTTCTTGGGGCAATCCATGATAACATGGCCCGACTGGCCACATGTGTAGCATCCTGAGCCTGCCGTCTGACAAGCTCCATTGTGCGGCTTACCGCACTTGGCACACCGGCCACGACCCTGCTGGCCCCTGTTGGAAAAATCCGAGGTCTTAAGCTTTTTAGCCTGACCTACTACTGTCTGTGCCTGCTCAGGCTTCCACTTGGTGCGGAAGTCCATCTCCATTTCCCGCTCACGGGCCTTCTCCACCATCTCATTAAGGGTTTTTCACCCTGTAAAGCTCACAAACTCCCGGATATCATCCCTTAGCATGGACTGATACCTTGTTCGCCTCATATCCTCGTCTGTAGCATACTGTCGGATCAACTGTGCTCGTTCCGGAAACTTGGCGGTGATCTCCGCCACAGTCTCGGTGGTCTGCTGGAGGTCATGAAACTCCCTCACTAGCGGTTGCACCTCGACAGGTGGTGCAAACTCCAAATCAAATCTCCTAACAAACTCTGCCTGCGTCATCTCAGCCACATCGGCTGCTCCCACCTGGCTAGTTACCTCTCCCCACCAGTCTCGAGCTCGATCTCTCAGCATAGATGAGGCGAAACCCATTTTTTCCGCATCAGGGCAAGAACTCGTGCGCTGGGCGTTCTCTATGTCCGCCACCCAGCATTGGCTAACAATGGGGTCCCTGACCCCAAAAAACTCTGGCGCCCCATACACCTTGAACTCCCGGAACGAGGGAGTTTGGGCCCTGACCTGGCCCGCAACAATCTCGGCTCTGAATGCCCTGAGCCTCTCCTCTATTATCTCCATCATACCCTCCTTGACCGTTCCAAAAAACACTGGGGTAGCGTCAAGGATGCCCCTCGTCACCTTGGCTGCAATGAGCTCGCGCAGCCTCTCGTCAATGGGCTCGGTACCGCCGCCCGACCCAGATCCAGATCCAGATCCCGATCCTGATCCCCCTGCTCCCAATCGTGTCACCACCATACTGAACTGCAATATCACAAAACGTAATGATCAGGATGTCCAAAAAAAAGAAGGGATCCTCCCATACCAGTCCTCTTTAGAGCTTTCAGATCTAACATTGATTCGGGTACAGGTCTTGTGCTTCCAGCAGTACGGGCCCAATACTACCTTACACACCTACTTATACCTTTCCCAAGGCTCTACCTGATAACTCCAATTCGTCCCAGAACAAATCATATCCTACAAGCTACAACATCACTCAAATCCTTGGTTATCCTAAGATTTACTCTATCCACATCAAACCAATCATATCAGACCAATCATAACAGGTTGCCTTTATGCATGCAAATTATACACAGAAAAGGATCAAATAGACTTTCGAATAATAAATTCTACCCTAGGATCACAACCAGAAAAGGAACAGGAAATAAGGCCAAATCAATCATTGTAAGGCTATAAGCTCCTACC
Source organism: Lactuca virosa (assembly GCF_052849685.1). NCBI lineage: Eukaryota > Viridiplantae > Streptophyta > Magnoliopsida > Asterales > Asteraceae > Lactuca > Lactuca virosa. The sequence goes on from NC_136434.1 coordinate 261,455,627, forward strand.
CGTATATAATTTTAAAAGCATACACATAGTAAGATCCATACGATTATCATAACTCAAATATCACTATAACATGGCTAACATATTGTGGAACTACTTACTTGGCTCGGCCGATCACGCGTATTGCACTCTCCTCTTTTCCAGTTTAAGAAGTTTTTAACTTTTATTTTTGAAACAATTTTACCATTTCCTTAGTTTGAGTCCTGACACACCCGAGAGTGTGCCCCAATCCCTCAAACCAAGGCTCTGATACCAACTTGTAACGACCCAATTTTCAAAAGAAAATTTTCATTTTTCAATATCCAAAAACACTTTTCATAAACCATAAAATCTCAATTACAATTGCTTTCAAAATTCATATCAATAACAACGTTATTTCAAATCATCAGAGTGTCCCATAAAAACGCCTAAGTGAGAGTGAACGCCGTCTCATCAAGCGTTGCCCTTGCCCTTAGTGTCAGATGTACATGAAACAAATCCACAAATTGTAAGTTAATACTTAGTGAGTTCCCCAGAGCATACCCTACATAATCCACATAATCATATAATCATATTAGCTATAAAAGCTACATAAACCACATAAGCCATGCATACAACATATAGGGATGTCGTGGGCTCATCTCAAGAGTCTTACTCCAGGATGCCATGGGCTCCCCACATGGTCTTACACCTAATTTCCATGGGCTCTCCTATGGTCTTTAATAGGAAATCCATGGGCTCTCCACATGGTCTTACATCCGAGTGCCATGGGCTCTCCCATGGTCTTTTAATAGGAAAGTCATGGGCTCTCCACATGGTCTTACATCCAGGTGTCATGGGCTCTCCCACGGTCTTCCATACAAGCATACCACATATACTACTAGCATAATTCCTAGCACAAACCAACTAACATGCCATATATTACCAATTCAGCTAGCCCTATCAAAAATACTCGTTACCCGAATTACCCGCCCGATTTTTTCGGGTATCGGGTTAATTTTTTTGGGTATTTGGGTAACCTGATTTTTTTTTCAGGTCGGGTAAAGGGTAAATGTTTTGGGTTTTGGGTATACCCGATTACCCGAAAATTTATTAAACAAATAATGATGGCCCAATATCTTTTATTCCTTTATGAGTTAATTATCCGTGTTCATCCAAAACTCCAAATCCCAGCTCCCTCGTTCTATTTTATCATAAAAAAACCCTTGTCTCTTCGTTCATCACCGATCAAGATCAACTCCAACCGGTTGTCCCCGCCTCCTCGCCGGTCAGCTGGTCGTCAGCTCGTCGCGGCCTCGCCGGTCGTGGTCGTCGCCCGTCGGCTCATCACAGCGTCGCAGTCATCCTCGTCAGTCGTCACACCTGTTGCAATTTGGACTTCAAAGTTTGAAGTTCAAACTTGGCTTGACTGTAAGTGACTTGTTGGGTCGTTCTTTGCTTTTATTTTACAGTTAAATTTCGTCCCTTTACTTGATAGTCTTCGTACCTGTTGCAATTTGACCTGCTAGCTCATTCTTTGTTTTGTTTTTGTTTCTATTTGACTACACAAGAAGAGTATCTTAAAGATTGAAGTCGGATCGCTTACTAATACAAATGCTATTGTTTGATTGATTCATGAATCAGAATCTGTTTGGAATTTGGATTTCAACCTTTTGGTTTTATTCTGTTTGTTTTGCTTTTTTCAAGAGGTTGTTGAGTAGCCAGATATGGCGTATTTTGAAGTAAATATGGTGAAGAGATTGCTTACTAATCCAAATGTTATTTCTTTTTTTTACCCCCTAAATATGGTCATGTCATTAGAAACATAAACACATGTTAATTGTCGAATGTAAATACAATTGTGATCTTTAATTTACCCCTAGATGTTCTCTTTTTAAGTAGGTAGCCAGCCTGATATGGCGTATTTTGAAGTTATTAAGCCTGATATGGCTTATTTTGAAGTTATTAAGCCTGGAGTTATTACGCATGGTGTCATCTATTGTTTTTTTCCTAAGTTATTAAGCGTGATATAGCATATGAATCGAATTTTGCAATAAGCGATACATTTGATATTTGAGTTTGTTGTGGTCTTATCAACTACTCTACTTAAGAGTTAAGAATTCGATTCAAAGTATTCATTCATTTTTCGTTAACTGTTACAGGTATACATATACAAGATAACCTGTTCAGTTGTTGAATCAGTTGGGGAGTTAGAAAAGTATTTTCAAGAAAGTGTTGAAGACGACTCAGAAATGTTTAGTATTCTAGATTGGTGGAAAGTGAATAGTCCAAGATTCCCAATTTTATCATTAATGGCAAGAGATGTGTTTTCCATTCCCGTCTCAACCGTGGCTTTAAAATCCGTTTTTAGCACTAGTGGGAGGGTGTTGGATCCGTTTAGGAGTTCTTTGACTCCTAAGATTGTTGAAAGTTTAATTTGTACACAAGATTATATTCGGGGTAGCATAAGTGACACAATCGATTATGAAAATGATTGGGAAGAAAATCAACAAATTGACAAAGGTAATTGTTTAAAGTTCATTATTTTAGTTATTCTAAATTTAATATCTTTTCCTTTTAATACTAACATTATTTGACTTTTTTATATAGAATTGAGCAAGATGAAGTAGTGAAGGTGCAAGAAGAACGAGTAGGTGCAAGAAGACGAGTATATTTATGAATGTCTTTTGGAACATGACATGTTATTATTTTCATACAATGTAATGGTTTTCTATGTTTTCTAGATTTAAGACGTGAGTTTTTTGGTAAATGCAAAATACATGCATATACATTGATATCAAGTAATTTAAATGGTTGACTTTTATTGTTATTGTTTCTTTAAGTATTAGTTTTTTTTAACATCTTATTAGATTTGATTAAATTGTTAAACGAATACTTGATATCTCAAATATTATTGAGTAAAAAATCTCAATGTTCAAAGTTTAGCACGACATACTTATTTCATTACATTTATTTTTAGGTGCCATTAAAAAATTTACAAAAAAAAATCAAAAAAAAATCGGTTAATACCCGAATTACCCTTACCCGACCCATTACCTGAATTACCCAAACCCGAATTATCCAAATTCAATTTGGGTCGGGTAACGGGTAATTTTTTTAATATGAAAAACCCAAATTACCCGACCCGAATTACCCGAAACCCAAAAATTTTACCCGATCAACACCCCCAACTTCAGCTAGGATACCACATATCATAAAATGGGCCGACCTTGGTGCCTTAGACCCATTGGCATGGTGAGGAGACTCACCTCTCGTGAAAGTTGAACTGACAAGGTAAGCTCTGATATGTCCAACGCACATCTCCAACTCAACTGCGTATAAGCATCATGTGATGAACTTGTCACAATCCCGAAATACCATAAATACCCTCAAGGTTAACCCTGGTCAACCCCGGGAAAGTCAAAGTCAACAGTCAAGGTCAACAGTCCATGTTGACCTCAACTCGTCGAGTACATCCAACCTCTCGTCGAGTTACCTGAGTAACTCGTCAACTCATCGACTAACCTGTGTAACTCGTCGAGTTCCTCAATGTCCAGAAGACCGAAAACTCATGTAGACCGAAAACTCCAATCCTTCACAAAAATCACTCGGAATCTCAAAAACGGGTAAACCCTACATGACTCGTCGAGTTCGATAAGGGACTCGACGAGTTACTTCAGTCCTTTTGGTGTTCAGACATTTTTAAGCTACCCCAAAGCTCCATATTGCAGATCTAGCCTCCTAAGGCATGGTTTCCACGTAAAGTTTCAAACTTTACGTGCATGCAAGATCTTATTGCCAAAATGCACAAGCTTCAAAAGTAGGTGCTAGATCTACAATCTCCTTCCCGTTCCAAGCTTCTCAACCTTAAAACTCCTTCAACAAAATGCACCAAAAGCACCCTTTTAGTCTCACAAGCACAAGGAAGCAACAAAGAACGACTAGGGTTTCTTCTCTGGATAATGAAGTGGTAAGGTAGGCCACAAGAGGCGGATTAAGTTCTTTATATAGGGTGCAAACCCTAAAAATTAGGGCTTTCCTTTACAACGCCTACTCATCGAGTCGGTGCCTTCCGACTCGTCGAGTAGGATCTAAATCCCGCGTCCTTCATAACTGATCTCTACTCGACGAGTTGGAGCTCCCCAACTCGTCGAGTCCCAGCACAAAATCCTAAAACTTATAAAATTAAATAATACCTGGAACAGGTGATACATGGTGTATCCTAACTAAGAGAATGACGTCTCTTTTATTTATGAATAATCCTGGCGATGAGTTTATAGTTGGGGATTTGTGGTCGAGGTGAGTGGTAGTCCATTTGTTTCTAGATAGAGAATCAGTTCTATGAATGGACTATCAGAAATATGTCTTGTTCATCTGCATGAGATTCATGATGATAGAGGCAGGTAATGATTGGGAAGTTTTCGAGGTCTCCATCTGAGATTCGGAATCTTTGAGTTTACTAGCTCTTTATCTGGAATATCATCTTACACTATGTTATACATTCCAAGGGTCAGGGATGCTACGTACCTGGATGAGCCAATTTGAGTTTTGGTCTTGTTGTAATGCCAGTTCGTGGTAGTTTAAACCCAAAGTAGGGGAGAACTGATCAATCTTCTTAGAGGATCACCGATCTGTTCGATTTTATGGTTTTAGAAGAATGAGTCATAGGGATCTGCAGTTCAGGTATGCAAGACTTTGGTTCAAGATTTGGTCAAGATGGGGGTGCAAAGCAAGTTTCCATCAGATGTATGTGCTTAGGAACGCATGAGTTGTCTTCGTGGTAGGAAGCTATTAGGCAAGGAGCTCATTGTATCCAGTGGTTCCTTTCGGATGTCGATGAATTGATCAAGATGTGTTTGGGTTGCTCAGGTGGGGTATCGATGGTTGAGGGATTCACCAGCTTGTTGTATAGATTGATGTCTATAGTCTACGTTGAGCAGTTTATGATCGGTAAACCAGCTTCAGAGTTTGGTGTGTTTAGTTCTACATGGGTTTTGGTTCAGTAGTGTATTGAATTATGGGATGTGGTGTCAATGCATTCTCGATCGTTGTTTATTGCATTCAGCTTCAATAATAGAGGTTCTTCAAAAGCTTCGAGTTGTATCAGTTGAAGTTCAATGGATGCGTCAACGTATCATCAAATTTTGTATGTTGTGTATATGGGTTTTGGGTATGGGTACCCTCAAACGTTGGTTGTGGAATTTTTTGGAGCATGAAAATGCTCTACAATGATGAGTGTTTATTAGGTTAGAATATTCCCTCCATTAGTATATAAAGTGGAGGTGAGTGGTCATTTTTAATTTATAAGTGCACTAGATTAGAGAGTGTTTGGTTGGGGATTCTCCCTAGCCATGAGAGTTGTTCATTTAACATTTTGTATCTCTCTATCTATTCATTATCACTTTACTCACATATTATGTTCTCCACTGTTCTTACGATTATCTTCTTGATATTATTATTCCGCACCAATCCAATCGACAAAATGGGTTCCTACAATTGGTATCAGAACGAGACGTTGAAGATCTCACGATTATTTCAAGGGAACGATCACGATTGGTTTATTATCTTGAAGATTTTCGTCATTCTTGAAGCATTTCTCAGCCTTCGCAACTGAAAAATCTTCTCACCATGACCGAAGATGCCCACCATTCCGAAACTACTCACATATGAAACACTATCTTCCGAGGTGATGGTGAACGCCTCGCTGTCCGAGGGAACACTCTTTGTCCGAGACACTCTGCTTCCGGAGTACATGCCTCGCACCCCCTCTCGGATTGATCTTCTCAAGGAATTCGACATTCGAGACTCATCGCCATTCCGAACCATCTGCCTCAAATTCAACCTTCCGGAGACCCTGCTCACTTCACCCATCTTGGTACGGTTATAGGGTCCGAGATCCTACTCTGAATACCCTCTCTTCCCTTCCGAGGAAAGAACTTCTGATTTTCTTTCTTTGGATCCAATTGATTAAAAAAAAATTTGATTCACTTCGGATCCATCTTAAAACCAATTTTGTATACTTCGGACTCATCTAGTCCGAGACCACCTTGTCCATTATTTGTTTTTTGAAAGAAATTTACAAAATTAATTTCATTTAAAACCATTTATTTTATTTAATACCCATTATTTTTCTAAACCATTTTTATACCATTTTTTTTATTTAAAACCAATTATTTTTTTATTTAAAACCAATTATTTTTTTAACACCAATTTTAGCCTCATGGTTCAAAGCTTTTTTTCTGAGTACGAGTGAAGACACAGTTGGTTCAGAGATTATTATTTGTGTGCTCTTCCTCCTACCGAGCGATTCACATTTGCAGCCTCAGATTTATATGCTTCAGAGATTCGAATCCACAGTTTTTTATTCGAAAACTTGCCTGATCAACACCGTTTTCCGAGGTTTGGATCGTTTCTGAGGTTCACATTTTTTACTTCCTTCGAACTGGTTACATATGGTCTCGGACCACCATTCGGACTGATTAGAGGTCTAGACCGGTTCACTTCGACCTTGATTGACGAATCATTGGTTGTGCTTTAGGAGTTCGGGTTTACATTTTGGGTATTAGCATTACATCGGTTCAACATTATGGTTCTTTAGCAGCGGGTTTTTTGATACATATTCTATAGTGTTTGTTCAGCTCAGAAATACATCACCAAGTCTACCCATGACCGAAAAATAATATCCTCGTTTTTACGGGTAGATGCTCAGATCAAGGGGGAGCGTGCAATGCTCCATCATATCCGACATATTCTCTTGCCCGGTTTCATGATTATTTTTTTATCTTGATTGCATTGTCGATCAAAAATAGGGGAGAATCATGAGCATCCATTCTGGTTTATTATTGGAGTTTTGATGTTAGAGACATTTGAAGATGGAGATGGATTTAGTAATGTGATGTGGGACTGATTTTTGATCTTTAAAGATTGAATTTTTGGCATTACTAGATGTTCTTCGGATTATGATTATTTATCTTCAGACTCGACGTTTTGGGATGTCTCGTTTGTGTTACCTTCCGGGTCAGATTTTATGATTTCTCGAGTTTGGATTTGCGATATTTTGAATACGAAGATTATTTTGGTGATGTGACGTGGCACTCATTTTTTATCTTCCGATCAAATTTTTGGCATTTCTAGACCATGTCTTCGGATTCACATTATTTATCATTCGAACTTTACTTCATAGATTTTTTGGTTCATTATCACTTGAGTTCGGAATATTGAAGACGTTGTGTGATTTGACATTGTGCTCTTCGGTTCAACAGCAGAGGGGGAGACCGTGGAAATGACATTCGAAGATTGGGATTTCATATTTTTATTCAAATATTGGGTTCCTCTATATGTTCTTTGATGATATAGATTCCATTTCCATATTCTGAGATCACGACAACTTTAGCTTTTCCAAGACACTTCAGCAGCAGACATACCGAACATGCCCATCGGATGTTCTGCCTTTTATCACTACTTTACCCTCACCATTTCCAAGAATTTAGGGGGAGATTGTTGGAGCATGAAAATGTTCTACAATGATGAGTGTTTATTAGGTTAGAATATTCCCTTGTATGGAAAGCATATTCCCTCTACTAGTATATAAATTAGAGGTGAGTGGTCATTTTATTTTATGAGTGCACTATGTAGAGATTTTGATTAGAGAGTGTTTGGTTGGGGATTCTCCCTAGCCATGAGAGTTGTTCATTTAACATTTTGTATCTCTCTATATTTTCATTATCAGTTTACTCACATATTATGTTCTTCGTGGTTCTTACAATAATCTTATTGATATTATTATTCCGCACCAATCCAATCGACAAAATGGCTTCCTACAGAATTATTGTTCATAGCAGGCTCGAATTTGGAAAATGTACTTGGTTATTGGAATTCTGGATGTTAGGGCAGCGTTGTTTAACTTTTCAGGTGTGGCTTTGGATCTGTGCAGAATCTAATTTTGAGATGTCGCGTCGGCAGGGTTGGTGTCTGGATTGAGCCGACCAGGGTTTTGGTAGCATTTCTGAATATTTTTGGAAGTTTTATCGAGTTGAGTTACGTATTGGTAAGATCTGTTTAGTTTCAATCAAGGTATGGTATCTAGTATCGATCATTCATGAGGATGTTTCTGTTAGCGGTTGAGGTTTGTCATTTCAGTTAGATCTATTGGTAGCACACCCTCTGCGTAAGATTGTAGGGAAGAAAGAATTCATTAGATCTAGGTTTGGTTATGTGTTTCCCATGAGAAGTGTATATGGAATGAGTATGATAGCATGAGAACAACTGATCGGGTTATTGGAATGGTTCTTATCGGGTTTATAGCTCTTGAATTGTAACAAGAGTGCTGAAAGTCCCAAAAAACTAAGAACCAACTAGTGATCAACACAAAGAACAAGCCAAAATGATAAGAACAAGGAGTAGAAGCAAAATTGATACAAATTGCACACGTTTATATCAGCTGCAAACGTAAGGTACAATGGACTCAAAACACACACACTTGACCGTAAACTGCTCTCCTCCATCTTACATCTACTGACACTATTTATAGGGAACACCAACCGTAAACACGTTTACAACCGTAAACATGTTACAACCGTAAACACGTTTGCAACCGTAAACTTGTTTGGAACCTCAAACACTATACAGGCCGTAAACATCACATGGACCGTAAACGCCACCCAACCGTAAACCCAATGCTAAACCGAAAACACATGGGTTTTCGGTCCAAGCTACAAATAAACCCAAGGAGTTTTCGGCCCTTGATCGAAAACTATTAAACCCTAGAAAAGTAAAGTGTAAACCATATTTTTGACCCAATAATCTCCCCCTTGGTTTATAGCTTTCTTTTCTTTTTGACCCAACAAACTCCCCCTAGGTTTGTAGCTTGCATTTCTCTTCAGTCTTCACTTTGTGCTTGGCTTCAGCTTTAATCTTCAATCTCTTCACAGCTTCAAGATGAGCAAATGAATCTTCTACGTGAGTGACTTCATCTTGAACAGTTGGGCATTTCTTCAAATTTGACTTTGAACGCACGTTGGGTGTGGAGGCTTCTTGAAAAGATTCTTGAAAAACAGCACTTTCAGCTTGAGAATCTTCAGAGAGAATATCAGAGAGAACGAATCTTCTGGATCACTTCAACAGGTACATAGATAGCAGCAAATTGATTGAGGAGGCTTCAATGCAATCTGTCACATAATCTTCAAGTACAGCTTCACCTTGCTTCTGGGGTTGAAAGGTTGTATGTTGAAAAATGATCTTCACTTCTAGTTCCTTCGAATGAATGTTCTTGAATGATCACCGGTGCGTCTTGAGAAGTAATCGTGACTAAAAAGTCCATGTAGATCACAAAAAGAATCATAAAGACCCTTCTCACCACAGTTGTTCAAGGATGAATCCTTGGCTCAGAAAGCGATTTCTCGCAGTATCTGTGTGAACTCGGAGGAACGCAATGCGATTTGTTAAGTATCGGAGAACTACTCTTGGCTAGTTTTGATGTTAGCCCCTGTATATCCTTGATCATAGATCTCAATACAGTTATCAAGTTAACAAGTTAACTTGGCCCTTGGCGAGACGTTCAGCGATACATGTTTCCCTATTGGGTGAATCGCCCTGGTGTCGTGACAGTTCTTAGGTAGAGAAAGCTGACAAGACCAATCTGACAATTTATACCGTTTCAGACTTTCAATTCCTTAGATACGACAATTCTTAGAAAGAAACTGCCTGACTGGCATTTTGTACAGTGTCACAGCAGGTATGAGTCATTATCCGTCAATTCATGGGTGAAATCTAGAACATTAAAAATAATGTTCACCGTCAATTCAGAAATAAATGGTTTTGGATTTTGGGTTTCACTTAGAGTCATTATGACAACGACATCTAAGATCATAAACACAGACTTTTTGGCAACCGTCAGCCGAGTTGTTTTATACTCGAAGCTCAAGGGGTACCAGTACGTGAAAGTGATTTGGTGGAGAAAATTTTAGATATGGGTGAAGAATTGTTGGGTGTTTCACATTGGTCATGGTGAAAATGGCCTTTGATCATTAACATTTGATGCGAAGACTCCTATTAACACTGGTATATGTCTCAATATATAAGAGTCTAACACTCGCATTTGAATCTTCCGTCAATTCTTTGTGAAAGTAGTGTGAAGTGTAATGACCGTCAATTCCTTTCCACTTTCAGGTTTCTTCTCCTTGCTCAGAATATTTTGATACAGTCTCCTTGAGTCTCATCTTCTTCTGAATTCACTTTTCAAGACAAATGAAATTTTGAGATAAACATAAAAAATAAAAGTAAACTTAGCACACTAAGAAAAAATAAAAGAAAAATACGCTCAAAAACAATATTTTTGGATTTTGGATTTTTCTGTAAAAGAAATAAAAATAATTTTGTGTTTTTGAAATTTTATAAATTTTTGTTTTGTTGTTTTTTTTTTAATTTTTCTCCGCCTAAATTTGTGCATATAAGAAAATATGAACAAATTTAATAGAAAACAAAAGTAAAATACAAAAACTTTTGGGATCAAAGTTGTCAAGCAATTTAACTTGCCCTTTATCACTAAATCTCATATCATTTCCCAAATAAGAATCTACAAACTAACAATCATGAGAACATATTTTTTGTGTTTTTGATTTTTCTTAATTTTTTTTTTTTTGTATTTTGATTTCTCCCCCTTAATTTGTGCACAGGGAAGAAATAAAATAAATGCACAAAAATAAAAATTTGTCTTCGAAATGAATCATTTTAAGAAAAAACTCAAGAGTATCGAAAGAATTCAAACCGAAAGTCAGCAATTGAAGACGCAAGCATCAACGAATTCAGCCTTAGCTGTGTTTCAATCTCGGAACAGTTCCAAAAATTCGTCACATCATTAAATACAATCCCCATTTGTGATCCTCTCCTTTCTTCCTTTCCCACAAAGGACACATACTCTCAAACAAAGTTCTGAGTGTTGTACAGTTGAGAGATGCCTCCTATCATGTGCATGAAACAGCCACTATCAACAAACCGGAGTCTGATGATATTCCTCCATAGCTGGTCCAGCACAGAGTACGGGATTAGTTGGAACCCAGTCCATTTTGAAACTGGGTTGACCTTTGTCATCAACACAAGGTACTCTCTCGCATGACATATCCTGCTTATCACAAACAGAAGATGAAAAAATGTTAGAATCATATGATGATTTGGGAGTGTGAACCTTCGATACCCATCTGTATTCGGGCTTAACCCATTTCTTGTTGATCTCTGGTTGGCCTATCAAACTACTACCACCACCCAAAGAAACACAACTCAGGAGAACTTTCATATCAAACTTAAAGAGTGCAAAAAGCTCGGTTTTGGAAAATACTTTAGGAGCCACGACGCTCCCAAGCATGCTTTTTAACATGTTTAGCTCTTCAAGTAATGAATTCATTGCACATTCAACAACTTCATTGTTTCCATGTTGAAGTAAGAAGACATATGTAGCAGCAGAACTTGTGGTCACCAGGTGATTTGGATGCAGACGAAGCTGGGAAACAGGTAAATCAAACTGTAATATTTTATTTACAGATGAAGATAGAAGACCAAGCTTCTGAAGTGAAAGTAACTAAAGATTGGTCTTGAGAACCCCATGAACCTGAAAAGAAGTCACTTTCTCAGCATTCAAAGTTTTAGTAGTGTTCCTCATATCCAAGCTTTGAAACAGGATGTCAACTACAATACTATAGAAAGATGAAAACCTTTCACTCAGAATTTCTGCCAAAAGAGTCAAACACTTCCAGAAGTCCACTATCCATTTTGACCAGCCGTATTTCCTTCCGACCATTAACAAACATTGTAACAATTGAGGAAGCATTCTAGTGAGGGGGTGTTTAATTTCTTCCACTAAATTTATCTCCAACAACCCAGAAGTTGTAGATTGTAAAACTATAGAGAAACAAGACAACAAAGCAAGCAATCTTTGACGTTGTTGTGGGGTCCCAGGGCTTCCATCTTGAAGTAGTACATCCATGTCACCCAAAAACTTTGAAAGCAATCCCAAGGAGAATTGCAAGTTGTTGACCCAATGTATTTGAAATTGCAAAAATCTATCCATAATGACACTCCTATCAGATTCAGCAAGGTCAGGTATCATTGCCCACCCAAGAAGCAAATCAACTATGTCAACAAAATGGGCCTGGAAATAGATGAAGAACTTCAAAGAAATCAAAGTCAACACAGTCAAAAGGCGATGCAGTAAGCTTAAGGAGGTTCTTTCTGTTGGATTAATGTATAAGTCCATAACTATAATTGGTAAGACTTGACCCGACCCGGCATGGTCCATTTGGGTTGCATGGCATCATGCATTTGGATAGACTATAATGAGAGAAATAACACTTAAGGTTGGTTAATATATTATAAGTTCTAATATATTAATAAGGTTATTTAATTAGTATTGATCAAGAATTAATTTGGAATTAATTAAGTGATCAAAAGGAGACTAATTAAATATATGGGTTGATTGTGTAAATCATTCATTCTTATATATGTGGGCTTGTGATCCAAGATTCCTTATGTTGGACTAAGTCCATGGGGTGACCCATGGATACTCCATGGAGGTTAAAATCCATGGAGCATAAGGAATGGGTAAAGTTATGAGTTACATGGTGTAACCCTAATAGCCACCATATAAAAGAATCCCATGGCTCAAGAAATCGGGCGCTAATGTGTGAGTGTGAGGGCTAGACGATTTCAAGGAGTGTTCAAGTTTCTCTCAAGTTATTCCAAGTGTATTTGGTGTTGTGTGAACCATTTGAGGTGTCACACTTGGGGCACTAGGCACTCAAGCTTCATGAAGACATTCTACATCAAAGAGGTATGTATTCTATCTTGTTATATTTATTATTTTGTATGCTAGATTAGGATAATACCTTGGATGTTCATAATTGTATGTATAATAGAGAAAACATAGATCCAAGGTATTTAGGGTTGCATGTACACTTAGGAGTGTTAGAATGCTCAAAACCCAACAGTGGTATCAAAGCCTAGGCTTGTTTTCTTGTTATACTTGCAAAAGTAGCTGAAAAATCGAGTTGGATGCATATATTCGATTGTTTTGGCTGGAATTGGACTAGGAACATTACCCTAAGATGTTTTTGGACTTATAAACTTGTTTTTGATGTGGTAATGTTCATGCTAATCCAATTTCTAAGATAATTGTCATAATTTCAAGATTTGTATTAGTTTGTATGTTCATGCTAATTTCTTGAAGATTGATGATTTGAATTATCTTGTTCTTATGAGGTTCTTAGATTAATAGAAAAGTTGTGTGAAATAGTTGTTTTCAATCCATTTTAATCTAAGAGTTGATTCCAAAGTGTGATTTTGTAACTTGTCCTCAAGTTATATGAAAAGTCACATTTAAGAATCATAAAACTCATAAAAGTTGGCAAAGGTTACAAAATGAAGAGTCTAGTTCTAATTAAATGGTTTTATGACTCCATAACTTGTCCTCAAGTTATGGAGGTTCAAGAGTCTCTTCATTAAATTAAAAAAAAAAGTGTAACCTTAATTAGTTCCATAATTTACAATAAAAAAAAGTTATTTTTTTATTAATTTGTTTAAAGTCTTCCATAACTTGTCCTCAAGTTATGGAACTTGAAGAGTTTTTTTTTTTTAATTAAAACTACTTTAAACTCATAAGTTATGGAATTAATTAGTTTTAAATAGTTTCAAAACTTGCCCTCAAGTTTTGGAATTTGAAAAGTTTTCACTTATGAATACTTTAATTCCAAGTTAGCCCTTAGAATTTTAAAAGTTAAAATTCAACCCTTATACTTTATAATATTATAAGTTAATAATATTTATATATATGTATAAGAGTAAAGTCAGTCTTACCATTAGTAGGCCTCATTCACGAAGTCGGTCTATAAGGGGGGTATAAGGTTACTGCCTATAAAATGGCAGTTTAATGGGTGTCCACTCTCACCCACCGCTTCCTTGACTGGTGGAGGGTCGGTAGCCGAACGGGTAGGACAAGGACTATAATTCTCCTTTCATTAAAAGTATTAATGATAAATACTAAGTAACTAAACTCTTATTAATACCCAATCTTAGTTACTTAGGAAAATGTGAATTTGGTGCTAACCCATGAAATTACACTTTGCACTTCGCTTAAGTCGTTAATGGAGCGTGTGTGGTTAACCGGCACACTAACCTGGACTTAACAAGGTAGGCAAAGGGTAACTTAATATTTATCATAGTATCGGTGGAGCGTGTGTGGTTAACCGGCACACTGATTAAGGGGTAAATATTAAGGGTACCAAGTATATTTGCATGGTTATTCACACCTTGTTTTGTGATCCTCGGCATCCCAGTCACAAAACCTGAAGGGCACACTCGAGATTGAAACATGCCTTTGAACAGTTCAATGAATCTCAAAGATCTAGGACTTTCAAATCCAATTAAAACCTAATAAACTATTTCGTTTTTCATGGTGGAAATCGGTGAATCGTCATTCACCTACCTTCAAATATTTTATAGCTTGGATTACGGCATCCCTCTTCTAAGTTATAAAATAGTTTGTTGGGTCCTAGCCTTAATATTTCATATTGGGTGTCATATTAAGGACTTTAAATCAACTATCTTGAATATCTCCCAAAAAGATGTCTGGTCTAGACATTTATGATCTTCCCAAATCTCTTGAAACAAGCTTTCCTAAATGAAGATGATGTCCCATGGATATCATACTTCTTTCACCTCCTCCAATTATTCTCCCTAACCCACAAGTTCCTAAAAAGTTTAAGGTCACTCAAGCCCTATTGGCAAGGCAAGATCTAGGTGTGATCACATCTTGGAGATGTAGTCACATATTGACAAGCCGGGAGAGTTGGGTGTCAAAGTCTTGAGAAAGTTGGTGGCTCAACTACTTTCTAAGTCACATAGTGAGTTCTTTTGGGAATCCTATGAAACAGACTAAGACAATACCCTTAATGATCTTATCTATTTGCTAAGATCAACTTCCTAAAACGCTATGGACATTGACAATGATGACATTGGATATCCAGTAAAGCTCTCTCTTCCCAATGGAAAGGGATCGGCCATAGTCAACTCGGTTGACCCAATGGTAAAGAGAGAGGCGAAGTCTGAGATAGTCCCATTATCAAGGGTCCATAGGTAACTATTGCCAAAGGAAGAGGCATTGGTTAGGAAGCTGCCAAATTTACCTAAGGATGTTAAAGTCAATAAGTTTGGCTCTACTTCAGGTAAAGTCCATTGTCTAACTCTATTAAGTACATGCTGATTCTGATCGCGAAGATGGATTTCAATCGCATGGTTCGGTGATCAGAATTTTGGGCTATTACTTAAGAGTTATGATATTTATATTGCTTAGGAATAGATAACAACAAGGTTTTCATATGGATTGTAAGGATAAGTTTTTCCGCAAAGTTTTAAAATAAAAGAAAAAGGTTTTGATTTTATTTATTTTAAGTATCCTTACAATGGCATTTGTGAAAAGTTGTTGCTTATAAGATTCCATTGATAGCAATATTGGAAAAATGGATTTGATTCTTTCGGTTGTGGTAGTGTCTAATATTACCAAATAAGGAAAGATTATCATCACCCAAGGTTCAATTGGACCGAAACTTGGAATCATGCAAGTTGTATAGTATGATGAATGAGAACTTTCAGCTTGGAAAATTAACACTAATTCCTTATGTGAATAAGGAAAGGACTAAGGGATCGATTACACATTGTTGTGCACTGGTCAAGTCCACCACAAAAGATCAAGAAGACTATTTGATTTACTAAAGTTTAGTAAATATGGTTATACTTACAAGTTTAAGTATAATTCTGAAACATTGGAAAAGTCTCAATGTATGGCAGAACGAATGGGAAGAATCAAATTAGGCAGAAAGATAAAAGTTTCTCAAATCTGAAAAGATGGGAGAGTACTTTAGTATCATGTTTGTGATCATCTTAATGATTTAGAAATCATATCACAATTAGTGCTCTAAAGGTCATCTTAGTGCATTCTTATGACTAAGAAGAGGAGTCATGAATTGTTGAAATGGTTAAATCAAAAAGATGAGTCATACTTCGTTCCAAAAAAATTCTTAGAGTCATACTCCAAGATTGTAACTTGAGTGACATATCTTAAAGAGGGTTTGTTAACACTAGTCAAATGTAAGAGTAAAAGGTTATCTACTCTTGTACATTTGAAATTGGTAAGTTGTGATGTTTTGGATAAAACAGAGACCAACTTAGGCCAATTGTGTAAAGTGTTAGTCTTGATAAAGAATCCGCACTATCTCTTGAATATTTGACAAGGGAGTCTTATATGTCAAGAGGACAGTGGGAGTCTTAAAGCTCTTGAAAGTTTCAAGACTTAATCAAGAATAAAACCTAAAGTCCTTCACTAGCACACGACTTGAGGTTTATAACCTATCGTGTTGAAATTTTTGTGCCTATTCAAGTTGGCTTTGCATAGGAGTTCTGAGAGTTCTCAATTGGTTGCACAACTACTTGGAAGCAATGGCAGGCACCTGAGCTGCCAAATGGCAAGAATTTAAGTCTGCACAAGTTTAATCAATATGTGTTTGGATTTGTCACTAACCTTGTCTTGTGATTATGGTTTTGACAAATTCACATGGATAAGAACACATACACTATTAAATCTAAGTTTCATAAGGTTTCTCTCCGATTCATGAAAATGATGGTGAGGAAACACTTTCACTAAGTAGATTTTAGCTAGATAGCAATTGTGATATTTGCATTCTCAAAGTCGTTAGTGGAGCGTGTGTGGTTTACCGGCACACTAACATGGACTTGTGAGAAGTGGCAAAGGTCTAAACAATTGAGACTATGATTACGGCATCCCTTTTCATAGTTCTAAAATTGTTTAGACACACATGTGAGCTATCTAAGAGAGGTGTATGATTTTGATAAAGTTTTATCAAAACAATCTAGTATCAGAAATCTGAACTTTGGTAAGAAAGTCAGCTGATTTTTGAGTACATGTCAAAGCTAGTGGGAGCATAAGTGTTATGCTAATAATCATCATGTTAGTGGGAGCATGATAATTATGACAAAGGTTGCAAGTTAGCAATGTTAATTATAGAAAACAAAAGTTTCAATTCGTGAGGTTGCAGGGGTTGAAAAAGTTGTTTTGCTATAATTAAGGGAGAGGAAATTATACTTTATTTCAATTCTAAACGCTTAGATTGAGATTTTAATCATATTTAATCAAGGATATATATATATATATATATATATATATATGAATTTCATGTTGGAATGACTCAACATAAGGAAATTCTATATATGGGTCCATTATTTGCGTTCTAAAATTCGATTATGATTACGGCATCCCTTTTCATAATCTGAATTTTGAGAACTTGGCAAATTGAAATGGAAATATTATAGCAAAAGACTGGTTTAGTCTTTATGTGAGACATCATGAATCATGTCCCATATGCTTCGGATATAGGATCGATTACATGTGCTATATTCATCCTTTCTAAAATTTTCCAAATGCCTGGGGCATTATGAAGGGAAAAGGTCTAGAATTGGATATGACTAAAATGATTAAGCAATTGTCGAGGACAATCTAAGGTTTACCAAAGATTGGTTGCTCAAGGACAGTTGGAAGTATAATGTTAATTCTGGAAGGATCATATTGACATAATCTGTAAGGAGGCAACTCTTGTTCAGAAGTGATAGTCAAAATGGAATATCGAAATGTTTCAAAGTTAGAAATTATTCAATCTGTGTAAGATTAGGAAACTTAATGAAAGAAGGATGTTTCCAAGGAGCTGATCTCCTTTGGAATACTCTGTAATGATTGTTGTCAAGTCTTTCTGACTTCGTGCATAATCATTAAGAGGATCAATGCATATAAGTTTACAATCTAACAGATTTCAGTAAATGGCATGAATTTGGAATTCTTGCATTTGCAGTAAGGATTTGGGACTGTGAAAAGAGGATCATTGGAGTGATGTTCAATTGATCTATTTTACAAAGTAAAGATCATAGACAAACATAGTATGCATACTTGGTGTATGGCATGACTAGTGTTTAGAAAACATAGTGTACATGCTTGGAGCATGGGACAACTATTGTTTTAAATTCAAGTATAAAGTTGATAAAACCGAAACAATGAATAATGAGTAATCAGTATGGTGATAAATAAAAGTGTTTATTTATATTCATAGGGTTTGATACCATATTTGATTCATTTATTCTTGTGTTTCACTTTGCATGTTTTGACTTCCAGAATAACTAAGTCGCTCTTCCTGAATGATTAAGTTATTCAAACCATCCACAGTGGGTCATATGTTGGAAGTAGATATGAATCAAGACTGGCATGGGTTGGTTTGTAGAGGTCCAAGTTGGTGGACAAAGTGGTGCTACAACACTCATGAGTGCTCATAAGTTCTGAGTATTGGATTCAACCCGCGCTCATTTGAATCACTTCATGGATTTTATCACGAGTGATCATGAGCCGATAATATCTTATATTCTTCAAACCTAGAGATATGAGTTGTTACTATGAGTTGGTTATACATTGATTGCACGAAAACGCATTGGTAACTCGATGTTATAAAACGTGCCTTTGTGTATGATTCAACAAGTAGTAGAACAAGCCATATGAGTCGAAGTTTATCCATTCCTTTTACCTTCAGGATAAAAGCGATATCTGTGGGCCCCTCGATGATTTAAAGATGATACATGTGAGTGCTTGGCCAAGCCAGGACTGATTTGATTTGTTCAATTAGTCAATCATCATGAATCGGAAATCGGGAAACAACAAATGGACAGAGAGAATGATTGATAATCCATGTCTCAATCCATATGATATCTAGGATGGAGGAATATATGATCCCTTATCTAATGGACAAGTCATTGACAAAGGTCAGAGTTCATCGAGAAGGTCAGAGTTCGACAGAAGCTTTTGAGAGCTACAATTGCTGATCGGTTCCTGAAGTCATACGCAATAATAGTTTTAGACTTATCCAAGTGGGAGACTGTTGGATTAATGTCTAAGTCCATAACTATAATTGGTAAGACTTGACCCGACCCGGCATGGTCCATTTGGGTTGCATGGCATCATGCATTTGGATAGACTATAATGAGAGAAATAACACTTAAGGTTGGTTAATATATTATAAGTTCTAATATATTAATAAGGTTATTTAATTAGTATTGATCAAGAATTAATTTGGAATTAATTAAGTGATCAAAAGGAGACTAATTAAATATATGGGTTGATTGTGTAAATCATTCATTCTTATATATGTGGGCTTGTGATCCAAGATTCCTTATGTTGGACTAAGTCCATGGGGTGACCCATGGATACTCCATGGAGGTTAAAATGCATGGAGCATAAGGAATGGGTAAAGTTATGAGTTACATGGTGTAACCCTAATAGCCACCATATAAAAGAATCCCATGGCTCAAGAAATCGGGCGCTAATGTGTGAGTGTGAGGGCTAGACGATTTCAAGGAGTGTTCAAGTTTCTCTCAAGTTATTCCAAGTGTATTTGGTGTTGTGTGAACCATTTGAGGTGTCACACTTGGGGCACTAGGCACTCAAGCTTCATGAAGACATTCTACATCAAAGAGGTATGTATTCTATCTTGTTATATTTATTATTTTGTATGCTAGATTAGGATAATACCTTGGATGTTCATAATTGTATGTATAATAGAGAAAACATAGATCCAAGGTATTTAAGGTTGCATGTACACTTAGGAGTGTTAGAATGCTCAAAACCCAACACTTTCATCCTCAAGAAGCTCTTGACATGCTTTGAGAATTGGTAATGCGTATCTCTCAGTAGCTCCAATGTCTGCAACATTGAGGAATTCATGAAGACCTTCTGCTTCAATTTCCACTGTCCCATCACCAGCATTCATATTGCTAAACAATGGCAATGCCCATCCTATAAATCTATCAACTAAATTTCCAAGAATTACATGGTTTTGTCTTCCATTTGACCCAATAGGGAGTGAACATAAGACTGCACCCAAGGCACCATAGGCTGTTGCAGCAGCTTGACGAACCGTATATGATTTCTCTGCAATTTGGCGCAGATAAATGAACTTCCAGATCAAGAAGCTGAAGAGGATGTTGAAGCAGAAATGATGCAGCTTCAATTTGCCTTCATGGTATCTACTACTCCAGAGAAGAAAGAGGTCTGTGAAATTTCTTGTTCTAAAAAATGCATGGACACTGTTAAATTTTTGCATTATCAAATTGATTTGTTACGTAGAGACAATGAGGACCTTAGGTATGAAACCTATACTCTTAGGAAGGGTCAAAAACCACTAAAAGAACAACTAGAGGCCAAAACCAAGGACTTTAGACAGCTTCAGGAAGACTATAACAACAAATGTGAGAACTATGACCATGTTAAGACACAGCTTGCTAACTTAATTGCCGAACTTGACACATTGAAGATTAGATTTGCAAATGAAGATTTTAATTTCAGAAAGTATGATGTGTCAAGTAAGACAGTTGAGAGCATGATACAAACACAATTAAAATAGCAGGTTGCTGAAGAGAGTGTTTCTGAAAATAATTTTGTTATGCAAACTGATGTTTCTAATTCAAATATTGATATTTCTATTTTGAATGATTCTGTTTTGAAATCTGATTATTTGAATCTTTCTGATAAATGTGGTGATGTGTCTTATAAATCTAATAAACTTGTCACTAGCAAATACCAGCCACCTAAGCCAGCCACACAATCTGATCCTTGCACGTTCACTTGTGGGAAAAGAAAAGAACTGAATAAGGACACTAAACCAGAAAAGTGTGGTACCAGTTTCTATGTAACGAAACAGACATGCTTTAATTGTGGAATACCTGGTCATATTTCACGAAATTGTCCAAACCGGGCATTTGTTCCTTTTTATGCACAAAGAAGAAAGAATGAGTCATGAGGAAGATCTCTTAAGAAAAAATCCTCGAGATCTCATTCAATTGATGGTGATTGGAACATCAATAAAGAAAGAAAACTGGATGATCTTGAAAAGAACAAATGGGTTATAAACAAAAATTCAACAGCTACTTTAACGAGACCGAAAATGGTTAAGCCAAGATCGGTATCGTTAAAGACATCGTCTGGGTCTTCGGCTAATCTTAGACGGAAACCCAAATGATCAAAACCAAAGAAAAACATTTCGAAAACACTTGTAATTGTTTCTAAACCTAATTATAAATGGGTGCCCAAAAACTCAAATTTCCAATCACCTCAACGTCCTTTATGTGCATGTAGTAATCAATCTGATTCAAAATGTGAAAAGTCAATTTTGTTGCTAATAAGGGAAAACCCAGTGTTTCTATGACCTGGGTCCCAAAATCTAATTAATCCCGCTCATTGTGCAGGAACAGCTATGGAGGAATATCGTCAGACCTTGGTATGTCGATAGTGGTTGTTCCATGCACATGACTGGAGACATCTCCCAATTGCAAGAAATTCAGAATTTTAATGGGGGGTTTGTTTCCTTTGCGGGAGGTGAAGGTGGAAAGATCACTCAGAAGGGTACAGTGATAAATGGTGTGCTTAGCTTTGAGAATGTTAACTATGCTCCTGAGCTGAAATACAGTTTGTTGAGCGTATCTCAGATCTGTGATAAAGGCTATTCGACTCATTTTACGAACAAAGAGTGTCTCATTTTGAAGCCCGAAATCATCATACCTGAAGAATGGATTTTGGTTAGATTTGAAAGAGAAGGGAATGCCTATGTTATTGACATGAATCATAACATTCCCGAGAAAGTCACTTGTCTTTTCACAAAAGTCTCACAACATAATGACATGCTTTGGCATCGTCGTCTCGGCCATGCTAATGCCAAGAATCTCAATCTTCTTGCTAAAAATGATATTGGGCATGGTCTTCCTGTCAAAGACTCCATAACCTTTGAAAAGTGTGTGGCGTGTGCTCAGTGCAAGCATCATCGCAAGCCACATTTGCCAAAGTTGGTCAATTCAATCAGCAAGGTTCTTCAATTGTTGCATATGGATTTGTTTGGTCCGGTCAACGTTCTCAGCATCTACAAGAGTTCTTACTTCCTAGTTATGATTGATGACTACTCACGGTTTACATGGGTTTTCTTCTTATCCAACAAGCATGGGATTAATGACTTGATCAAGAAGTTCATTGTGATGATTGAGAATCAAACGAATGAAAAGGTAAAGGCGCTTCGAACTGATAACGGCACGAAATTCAAGAATGCCGTTCTGGATCACTTTTGTGCCGAAAAGGGTATATTGCGTCAATACAGTGCTGTTCGGACACCTCAACAAAATAGTGTTGCAGAACGGTGGAACCGTACTTTGATAGACGCTGCAAGGACGATGCTCTGTGATTCCAATTTGCCGATTTTCTTCTGGGCTGAGGCGATCAACACTTCTTGTTACGTTCAGGATCCAGTGCTGATCAACAAAGCTCAGATGAAGACCCCGTACGAGATATTATACAATCACAAGCCATCGGTTGCTCATTTCAGAATATTTGGATGTCCTTGCACCCTCATTCACCTAGAATCCAACCCTAAGTTCAACTCAAAGGCCGATGCCTGCTATTTTATGGGATATGTTGCACGCACAGCTTACTGAGTATACAACAAGACCACTAAGCAGATTGTGGAGTCTTTCGATGTGCGATGGTTGGAAGAGAATGAGACAGATGCGAGAGTTGGACCTGACTGGTTATTTGATTATGCATCATTGTTTAAATCCTTTAATGTGTATTCTGATAATGTTTCAGGTTCCTGCTCACGTTCAAGTACATGTGTTGAAGATAAAGAGGAAGATGTTGTGTACAGACCACCCCTGGCGACTCCCGCGTCTCCTAGAGTGGATGAAGCTGCTCCAAGTACTTCCTCAAGCTCTCCAATTCAAAGAATTTTTTCTGATGTTGAAGCCACCCCCTTACTCGTGCTGAAAGAGAAGTTATGCCAAGGGATACTTCCACTGCTACTCAATCGTTCATGGAGCTTCTCTTTCCTGAACCTATTTCAAACGAATATGTGGAGAGTACCTCTCACGGTCCTAGATCGTTTGAGGCGAGTGATTCAGCAGACGACGGTTTTATCAACATCAACAATCTTCCTGTCACAATCAATGACATCAGCCATGAGATCCAAACTAGAATTCAACACGATCATCCGATCGAAAATGTCATCGGCCCACTGGGAGAAGGCGTTAAAACAAGAAGTCAGAGTGGAGATGTCAATACATGTCTCTACTCTGCTTTATCTCTCAGATCGAGCCCAGGAGTGTGGCAATGGCATTAAATGAACCAAGTTGGGTTGATGCGATGCACGAAGAGTTAAATCAATTTGAAAAACTGGGTGTTTGGAAGCTGGTTGAGTTACCAAAGGGCAAGAAGTCTTTAGACACGCACTGGGTTTTTAGAAATAAGCAAGACGATTACGGGGTGATTGTGCGCAATAAGGCTCGATTGGTCGTTCGTGGATTCAGGAAAATAGAGGGTCTAGACTACACAGAAGTATATGCTCCGGTTGCACGTTTAGAAGCCATTCGTATATTCCTTACAGATGCTTCATACATGAACTTTACTATTTATCAGATGGATGTGGCAGTTTCTTGTTGATCTCTGAACGTGGCACAGAAATTCCAGCAATGCTCATCTCAGTGGTAAGAGTGATGGATCTCTGCACTTGGGTTTCAAGAATTTCTCCCAGAACATGGTTAAACAAGTTGAATTTTTGACGAAGCATGTCCTGTCTGCTTTGTTTCATTTCATCATTTCCTTCGTAAACCTCTATCAATGCTTCCCAAAGTGCTTTTGTTGAATCATACTCCCTGAATCCTTGAGCAATGTCACGGGATAGAGCCATAGTTAGAGTTGCCAATGCCTTTTCCTGTTCCTCAATTTTTTCAAAGTCAGCATCAGTATAGTTTTCCACCTTTTTGTCGGTTATTGAACCATCTTCCAGAGTAGTTGTGATTCTAACAGGCCCCCTAAGAATGTTGTGCCAAATCTTGAAATCTTTCATTTTGATTTATTTTTCGATTCTGTATTTCCATTCAGGAAATCCTTCGGCAGACAATAGACGTGGAATTCTTGTGGTAGTTCCCATGATTGAATCCAACTCCTGATGAATTGCACTGTTTTGTGGTTCCATATATATATTTTTTTAATTTTAATAAAAAATAAACTTGTTCAAAAATCAAAGAGAATCATAACCGAAAAAGGTGTACAGCTAAGAAAAGTTTACAGCCGTAAAGCGTTTACAACTGAGAAAGGTTCATGGCCTGAGAAAGGTTCACAGCCGAATAACGTTTACAGCCGACGAGGGTTTACGGTTGTAAACAGGTTTACAGCCAGGAACGGTTTACAACCGGAAACGATGGATCACAGCCGAAAATACAAAGTGTTTACAACCGAGAATTAGTTTACAACTGTAAACTAATGAACGGATTACAAACGCAAACGTCCAGATTTTTGACAAAACGAATGATTTCAAGCAGATTTTCGATCCTTTTAGCCTTGAATTCACAATCAATAGCAAAAACTCAGCAAGAACAGCAGTAACAATGAATGATTTGCAATAAGAAGCTTGAACAACACCAAAAATGGATACTAAACCAGCCGAAAACTAAGCTTGATCAGTTTTGACACTAGATTGGCTCTGATACCAATTGAAAGTCCCAAAAAACTAAGAACCAACTAGTGATCAACACAAAGAACAAGCCAAAATGATAAGAACAAGGAGTAGAAGCAAAATTGATCCAAATTGCACACGTTTATATCAGCTGCAAACGTCAGTCACAATGGACTCAAAACACACACACTTGATTGTAAACTGCTCTCCTACATCTGACATCTACTGACACTATTTATAGGGAACAGCAACCGTAAACTTGTTTGCAACCGCAAACACTACACAGACCATAAACATCACATTGACCATAAACGCCACCCAACCGTAAACTCAATGTTAGACCGAAAACACACGGGTTTTCGGTCCAAGCTACAAATAAACCCAAGGAGTTTTTGGCCCTTGACCGAAAACTATTAAAGCCTAGAAAAGTAAAGTATAAACCATATTTTTGACCCAACAAGTGCAACCGACCATCTCATTCTCTGGTTGTGAGTGATCATGTTTTCATCTGATTTTGCATTGGTAGCAGACTGTACTATGAAAGGAACTATGTGTGATAAAAGGGTATGGACCATGTTGTGTTCGGTTAGCATTGAGATGGATGTTGATTGGGTTTCTGCAAGACGGTGGATTGATGGTTGAGTATTTTTAGGCCCCTATGGTGCTGGTCGTGAGTCTTCAGGACAGTGATGGAATAGCGGCTTGGATCGTGTGGGCCATAAAAAGTTTATTGGGAGTATAAGTTGTACATCGGATGTCGCTTGATGAATGTTTGCCATTATGGACCCCGTTTTCCTGAGAATGGTTTATTAGGGGTTTGGTTACCAATGTTGGGTATTGGTTCTGAAATCTCGAAACAAGAACTTCGTTATAGGTGTATCGAGTGATTTGCCAGGTGGATGTACACCTGAGCTGATAAAGGAATTGGATGCAACATGAGATTCTTGGATGGACCATCATCATGCTCGTGAGAGCAGTGGGTTGGTAATGACTTATCAGGAAGTCAAGTGCGTACTCCAGGTTCTGGGGCACAACTTCCAGATTTAGGATTGGTTTTAATTCATGGTCTATGTTTTGAGTATTCCTTCTTCTTGTTTTGGTGGTATCCATAGTTAGGGAATAGGGGTAGGTACGGTGATGGATGATCATCAGTCTTAGAGTATGGGTTCTAAAGTTTAGACTGATAGGTTCTCGATTTTGGGGGTTTATTGATGGAGTTAGTTGTAGTTCCAGTTTCTGAGAAGCTTCCTGGTTTGAGTGGTTTTTACTGGGAGTTGGGACTTTCAGTTAGGGAGAGGACGATAGTGGTTACGGTTGAATATTGTCAAGTTATTGGGTTGCTTGTCAGCAATGGTGGTTTCCGAGTGGTCTCTCGAGTTTTCTTTACATTTTTCCTTCATTTCGAAGTGGTTAGAGGAAGCTTACGAAATATGTTGGCGTGTTTTTTAGAGATCCTAACCAAGACGAATTTCGAGGATGAAATCCAGTTTAAGTGGGGGAGAGTTGTAACACCCTGTTTCGAGAAGTTTCTTATTTTAGGATTATGGGCAATAAATGGATCAATTAAAGGCCTTGGTATTTAAGGGAACAGGGTTTATACCCTATTGTATATTGATAATATCGGTTATATGATCTAAGCCCTTGGTTTATGCTGTGGAGCCAAAGGGTAAAATGGGAAAAGTTATATGTTAGGCTTCTTGTGTGGATTATGGTGTTTAGCTCGACATGTTTTAAGACAAAATTAACAAGATAGAAGTTTGGGGCTCATCAATACCTTTCTGTGGATATAAAGAACAACGAAAACGGAGTTGAAACGAAGAAGTTATGGTTGTTTGAAGTTGAGGTGGATTTCGGTGAAATGTCGTAGCCACGACGTGGGGATCAGTCAGGCCCAAGCCCATGATCTTTTTAGAGTTTTCAACATAATTAAGCTTAATGTTTCGCATTTTAGGGCATTTTATCAGTCTCTATCATCTCTAGAACCTCTTGGGAGAAACCCTAGCCTTGTAACACCCGTAGATCCGGGCTAGTCAATTTAGAGGCCATGAGTGTCGAAAACGAATTTTCGGCAAACGATTATTTATAATAAATAATCTTAACCAAGTTGTAGAATATTTCTCAAGGTCTCCGTACATATAAAGAACTCCGAAATCCGAGTTATAACGAAGAAGTTATGGTCCGTCGAAGTTTTACGACAAAACCGACACGGCACCGGGAAGCGTAAATAGTGAATTTACGATGGAGCGACTTTTAGCCTTAGTGATCTAAACAAAAGTCGTAGAAAACGTTAAACCGAGAGCGTCCATAAAAAGAACGCCCAAATCTGACTTCGTATGAGGAAGTTATGATTTTTCGAAGTTTCGGCTTAGCAGTGTACAGCCCGAAACTCGAATTTTAGTTCGAGCGGTTTTTGGCTTACGCGACCTAAATGAGAGTTGAAAATCTCATTAATAGGAACTCAACGGTAAAAAGACAGACAAAAACGGAGCTCGTATGCCAAAGTTATGGACGAAGCTTAGTCTCTACTTTTCGAGCGCGGCGAATTCGATACAGTTTTGTAAATCCGAGATAGAATGAGAATTAGCCAACGAGGTCTAAATGAGAGTTGAAGATCTCATTAATAGGAACTCAACGGTAAAAAGACACACAAAAACGGAGCTCGTATGCGAAAGTTATGGACGAAGCTTAGTCTCTACTTTTCGAGCGCGGCGGATTCGATACAGTTTTGTAAATCCGAGATAGAATGAGAATTAGCTAACGAGGTCTAAATGAGAGTTGAAGATCTCATTAATAGGAACTCAACGGTAAAAAGACAGACAAAAACGGAGCTCGTATGCGAAAGTTACGGACGAAGCTTGGAGACTACTTTACTATACAATTCCTATAAATAAGAGATGAACTCTTCATAATTTCCTCACACCTTTAAACCTTTCTTTCTCTCTCTAACTTCTCTCTAACATCCCTAAACCCCTCCCAAGTCTAGGGAACCTCCCTATCACGAGAAGAAAGCCTCGGAGCGCCCGACGGCTCCGAGAAGAAAAGCTTTCGGCTCGGAAACGCTGCTCCAGCGAAGCCCGATTTTTAATAAAAACCCGCTGTAAGTGAGCTACGCCTATACTATATTTAATATAGCTTTTATTTAATTATAGTAACATTATTAGGACCTTAAAATAATTATTTGGGCTATTATTATGAGTTATATTGAGTGTTATTTAACGCTTATATAATAGTAATAATAGCTAGACTATTAATTAGTCGCGATTAATGTTAAAACTAAACTCTAGTGGTATTAATACTAGGTTTTGGTCAAGGAAAAATTGTTTTGAGATAACGAAGTGCTGTTCAAGTACCGAGTCACCACCTAATCAAGTGAGTGCATGGTCCCTTTCATCCTACACATAGATATGAAGTATTTTATATAAATTACGTGCTATGTGTGCATATTATCCGAATAGTTGCTGTCTATGATGGATGAATGATTTTATACATGTTTTAAATGATTTAAATATATATTTATTTTATATCTACAAATATGTTGGGATAAAACATGGGTAGATGAAATAGTTGGTGTGTGATGAAATAAAATGATGAGCGATAGGTGATGATAGGAAGGTGATGATAATTAGGTGATGGATAGGTGATGATGAATCGGTGATGTAGGATGAAAGATACTATAACCTTGTCCGTCAATGTGGAGATGTAGTCATCTACCAGAGTATAGATGGCGACCACGGACTATTCTAGACAACCCCGTGGAAAGACCGGCAGACTTATAACCTGTAGGTGATGAATTACGAGTTCAGGCGATGTTGTGACTGCGTATTCATGTGATGATACTCTAACCCTTACTATGAATTACGAGTTCAGGCGATGTTGTAACTACGTATTCATGCCTTAGGAACGAACATATAAGGAAATGTGATGTAAAGAGATGAGAGGTAAATACGACATAGGAGATGACCCTTAAGATAATTCTTTTGGGGAATATTAAATGAAGAAAATGGGGATGGGTAATTGGGTTGATTGTTTGATTGTTTAAACATAATAATTATATTATTGTGGGTTGAAAACCCTATGTACTCACCAGGTTTCCCAACCTGACCCACTCAAGCTTATTTGTATCACAGGTGTCGATATGAAGCTACTTTAAACTGAGAGATTTAAAAGAGATGTAGATCACTAGTGTAAATGAATGTAAGTTATGTTTATGCTTATGTTTCTGTATTGACGATGACATCCCAAATGTTTTAAAATGAATAAAAATACTTTTCTTCTGAAATGCTTTGATAACGTATTTATTATGTTTTACTGGGAACAAATTCCGCAACATTTTTATTAAAAGAGGTACTCTGATTTTATAAAGCATAAACAAAAATCGGTCTTTTCTGGCCGTGAAAATGGGGATGTCACAGTTGGTATCAGAGCATTAGTTTAAGCGAACTAGGAATTTGTAGGAAATTTCTAGACTTAAACTTAGAGTGCTAAGCGATGATTGTGAGATGAGTGTCTGCTATATTTTAGACACGAGCACTAGTTTATTTTAGGAAAGATGCCTAAAATGTTTTATGTGCTAAATGTTTTATGTTATAGCTATAGAGATGTCTTATATGCTATTATTTGTTCGGATCTATGGTCTATTGCCGACCGGATCTGGAAATTTTATGTGTTCAGATTTCTAAACGTTTAATTATGATATTAGAACTGGCATGTAACTTTTCGGAGTAATAGGGAGATTTATATGTCTATCGTAAATAAAACTTTCCTATCTTAAATTCTCGCCTCGGTACACCGAATGTCTACTTTGGTGTACAAAACGTCATGGTGAAGACAGACTAGGAAATATCCGAGGAAGATGACAACCTGAGCCGAAGAATCTGACGGGTCATGCATCGGTCGTTGCGCCTGCACCCGAACCTATCACAATGGCAGAAGTTCAGGAAGTGATGCGAACCATGATAGACTGATAAAATAGAGGAAATAATAAGGCTTACGATAGTGAATGATACCTATCAGAAGATATCGTAAGAGAGGTATCTTGCCTTTAGAATGCGTCTAATAAATAATACGTCTAGTATGGGAGAAGTACACTTTCGATTGGCAGAAAGAAAGAATTCTTGGTATAATCCATAAAGTTATCCCATGGTCTTGAATTTCCAATACCAACCGAGTTGAAGCAGAATTGATGATTGAAGATATGCGTGGAAGAAGTCCTAGTAGAGTCTAGGGAAAAAAATTTATGATTATTTGGACACACTCGTATGTGTTAAATTGTTTTGTGATTTTAGGACTTAGGGACTGCGAGACAATACTTGGGACGAGTATGAGTAGGTGTGTATGGTAGTAGATGCATATACTACCGGAAGCACAGGACTCACACTTGGATCAGGGAAAGTCACAAAGTTACCAAGAAGCTAGTAATTGATTTTGTTTTATTCGAGTATGTCGTTACCATCGAAGATGATTGTTATTCCGACCCTAGTGGTCATATCAAATTGAGTTCGACTACGATAAGTAGGTTACGTGGTTCGGAGAACCAAGTTTGATGTAGCGTCTGACTTAAACCAAAAGATTGAAATCAAAGCGATCAATAGAAGTATCGCGATTGTCGCTAAAAAGGCTTGTAGCTAGAGATACTAAGTTTTAAGATGTGATTATGTCACATTAGAACATGAAGGAAGGTATAGTCTGTTCTGGAATTTATCTCTAAGAGATTTGAGTTTAAGCACACGATGAGAGGTCATTAGAATATGACACATCGGTACGTTGTAGTAACAGAGGAGCTTATCTTAAGCTTTCTAAGAAGAAGAAGGAGTCTCCATCAAGGATCGAGATTGTGACTCGAATCTCATAGTTTGGAGTCTAACGAGCTGGTGCAAGTTCGAGCACCGCTTGCAGTCAAGAAGACCAAGAGTTAGATACACATTTGAAGGAACATAGAAGTTACGATTAATACCTAGGATGAAGAGATAACGTATGGAGTCATTATACAACACTGTTTCCGTTGATGATTCCGGGACGTAATCATCCTAAGGGGGAGATAATTGTAACACCCGTAGATCCGGGCTAGTCAATTTAGAGGCCATGAGTGTCGAAAACGAATTTTCGGCAAAAGATTATTTATAATAAATAATCTTAACCAAGTTGTACAATATTTCTCAAGGTTTCCGTACGTATAAAGAACTCCGAAATCCGAGTTATAACGAAGAAGTTATGGCCCGTCGAAGTTTTACGGCAAAACCGGCACGGCACCGGGAAGCGTAAATAGTGAATTTACGATGGAGCGAATTTTAGCCTTAGTGATCTAAACAAAAGTCGTAGAAAACGTTAAACTGATAGCGTCCATAAAAAGAACGCCCAAATCTGACTTCGTATGAGGAAGTTATGATTTTTCGAAGTTTCGGCTTAGCAGTGTACAGCTCGAAACTCGAATTTTAGTTCGAGCGGTTTTTGGCTTACGCGACCTAAATGAGAGTTGAAGATCTCATTAATAGGAACTCAACGGTAAAAAGACAGACAAAAACGGAGCTCGTATGCCAAAGTTATGGACGAAGCTTAGTCTCTACTTTTCGAGCGCGGCGAATTCGATACAGTTTTGTAAATCCGAGATAGAATGAGAATTAGCCAACGAGGTCTAAATGAGAGTTGAAGATCTCATTAATACGAACTCAACGGTAAAAAGACAGACAAAAACGGAGCTCGTATGCGAAAGTTATGGACGAAGCTTAGTCTCTACTTTTCGAGCGCGGCGGATTCGATACAGTTTTGTAAATCCGAGATAGAATGAGAATTAGCCAACGAGGTCTAAATGAGAGTTGAAGATCTCATTAATAGGAACTAAACGGTAAAAATACAGACAAAAACGGAGCTCGTATGCGAAAGTTACGGACGAAGCTTGGAGACTACTTTACTATACAATTCCTATAAATAAGAGATGAACTCTTCATAATTTCCTCACACCTTCAAACTTTTCTTTCTCTCTCTAACTTCTCTCTAACATCCCTAAACCCCTCCCAAGTCTAGGGAACCTCCCTATCACGAGAAGAAAGCCCCGGAGCGCCCGACGGCTCCGAGAAGAAAAGCTTTCGGCTCGGAAACGCTGCTCCAGCGAAGCCCGATTTTTAATAAAAACCCGCTGTAAGTGAGCTACGCCTATACTATATTTAATATAGCTTTTATTTAATTATAGTAACATTATTAGGACCTTAAAATAATTATTTGGGCTATTATTATGAGTTATATTGAGTGTTATTTAACGCTTATATAATAGTAATAATAGCTAGACTATTAATTAGTCGCGATTAATGTTAAAACTAAACTCTAGTGGTATTAATACTAGGTTTTGGTCAAGGAAAAATTGTTTTGAGATAACGAAGTGCTGTTCAAGTACCGAGTCACCACCTAATCAAGTGAGTGCATGGTCCCTTTCATCTTACACATAGATATGAAGTATTTTATATAAATTACGTGCTATGTGTGCATATTATCTGAATACTTGCTGTCTATGATGGATGAATGATTTTATACATGTTTTAAATGATTTAAATATATATTTATTTTATGTCTACAAATATGTTGGGATAAAACATGGGTAGATGAAATAGTTGGTGTGTGATGAAATAAAATGATGAGAGATAGGTGATGATAGGAAGGTGATGATAATTAGGTGATGGATAGGTGATGATGAATCGGTGATGTAGGATGAAAGATACTATAACCTTGTCCGTCAATGTGGAGATGTAGTCATCTACCAGAGTATAGATGGCGACCACGGACTATTCTAGACAACCCCGTGGAAAGACCGGCAGACTCGATGAATTACGAGTTCAGGCGATGTTGTGACTGCGTATTCATGTGATGATACTCTAACCCTTACTATGA
This sequence comes from Lactuca virosa, assembly GCF_052849685.1. Lineage (NCBI taxonomy): Eukaryota > Viridiplantae > Streptophyta > Magnoliopsida > Asterales > Asteraceae > Lactuca > Lactuca virosa. The sequence continues at coordinate 261,488,044 of NC_136434.1, forward strand.
ATTACGAGTTCAGGCGATGTTGTAACTACGTATTCATGCCTTAGGAACGAACATATAAGGAAATGTGATGTAAAGAGATGAGAGGTAAATACGACATAGGAGATGACCCTTAAGATAATTCTTTAGGGAATATTAAATGAAGAAAATGGGGATGGGTAATTGGGTTGATTGTTTGATTGTTTAAACATAATAATTATATTATTGTGGGTTGAAAACCCTATGTACTCACCAGGTTTCCCAACCTGACCCACTCAAGCTTATTTGTATCACAGGTGTCGATATGAAGCTACTTTAAACTGAGAGATTTAAAAGAGATGTAGATCACTAGTGTAAATGAATGTAAGTTCTGTTTATGCTTATGTTTCTGTATTGACGATGACATCCCAAATGTTTTAAAATGAATAAAAATACTTTTCTTCTGAAATGCTTTGATAACGTATTTATCATGTTTTACTGGGAACAAATTCCGCAACATTTTTATTAAAAGAGGTACTCTGATTTTATAAAGCATAAACAAAAATCGGTCTTTTCTGGCCGTGAAAATGGGGATGTCACAAGCCTCCACCTTCAAGATTTGACCTTCTCCCCTCTCATCTCTCCTCTTTTGGATGCTTTTTATGTTATTTTAATGAAACAAGAAGATCAATAAGGTTATCTTAGTTGCAAGGAATCATGCTTCAATTTTGGATCCATCAAAGGCACTACATTTCTGGACCATTGTGAGTGTAAAGTACCAATCTAGCTATTTAGATCTTTCGATTTGGGATTTTTGGCACTTTTGGTCCATTTTATGGGTGATCTTGGAGTTGAGTGGACTCCAACATCTCTTGATGTGTTTATAATGCTTCTTGGACCTCATGGACTAGGAAAGTTGTGATCTTTTGCCTTCCCTTTTAGCCATGCAAGTTATCTTGGTCCTTTAGGTAATTTTGGTGTATTAAAGTTTAGATTTTAGAAGATTGTGGAATTATTATGGATAAAGTTGGAAACTTTATCCATCTAGACATCTTGTTGATTCATATTTGGAAGTTGGAGACTTGGACTTAATGGTTTAAGTTGAGAAAGATGCATTTTGGGTCCCTTTGAGACTTAAAGTGTAGATCTTTGTGGTTTGGACCTTCCTAATGGATAAAGTTAGAAACTTTATCCATTAAGACCTTGGAAAGGATTAGATCTCTTGGAATCAGAAGAAAATGGATTAATCTCGTTTGAGCTGTCCAGACCAGTCCCCACGGCATGGCCTTATGCTGCCACGACATGTCGACTAGAGGTTTAACGAATGTTTTGGAATTTTGTGCCCACGATGTGGCCAAGGAAGGCCACAACATGGAGGGCTACTGATTAGAAATTTTGACTTTGACTTTGACCGTTGACTTTTTGACAAGTTTGTCTTTTGGTCAAACTTGAGTAGAATTGAGCATTTGGCTAAAGATTGGTTTCGGTTTGGATTTATGAAGCTTGGGTTGGATGTTTTGTTGTTGAGGTAGCTGTTGGGCTTTTGTTGAATAGTTCAGGTGAGTCTCTTCACTATACTCATGGGTCGAAGACACCAATGTCGGCCCAGTGGATTATGTTTGTATGATGATAGTTGTCTTTGTTACATTTGTTGATATGCATGTATGTGTTTTTTGTGTTTGTGACTCTTGTCGATATGATTGTATGCTTAGTTGTAGGGGTGAAATAGACCTAGTACCGGTTGAAAGATAGCGAAGGGGGTGAAATAGTCCCAATACCGGTTGAAAGAGACCGAAGGTGGTGACATAGACCCAGTATCGGTTGAAAGATACCGAATGGGGTGAAATAGACCCAGTACTGGTTGAAAGAGACCAAGGGGGTGAAACAGACCCAATATCGGTTGAAAGATGTCGAAGGGGGTGAAATAGACCCAATACCAGTTGAGAGAGACCTAAGTAAGTTGGCATCGGTATTCTTTAGTCCTCTCTCAAAGAAAGTATTAGTGGAGAAATTACCAAGGAAGAGCATCGAAGATCCCATCATATGAACTTTGGAGATAACCGAAGAAGAGGAATCATGGATGACACCATACATCCATTTCCTTAAAAAAAAAGGATATTACATATAGACGACAAAGAAGCCCGGAAGATCCGGATCAACATAACACACTATACTATGTACGAAGATCGGCTGTATCAGAAGGGGTATTCCACTACTTGGTTAAACTGTATTAGAAAAAGGGAGGTAGAGGTTGTTATCGATGAATTACATTCAGACATATGTGGTGCACATGTGGGTTCGAGAGAAATCACTCAGAAAATACTCTGAACACGGTATTTCTGACCATCAATGACTAACGACACAAACACTTACATCCAAAAATCCTATGACTGCCAGATACACTCAAACGTTCCTACCCTTATACCTACAAAGTTAACAAGCATCACCTGCCCATGACTTTTCTTTCAATGGGGGATTGACATCGTGGGGCCTTTTCCTGAAGCACCAGGAAGGTTCAAATTTCTGATAGTAGTTGTGGATTATTTCACCAAATGGGTTAACGCGGAAGCATTAGCAGTAATCTCAAGAAGAAATATGGGAAAGTTCATTTGGAAATAGATAGTATGTCGCTTTTTCCTCCCACACACGATCATTACTAACAACCAAAAACAATTCACAGAGAATCCTTTCAAAAAATGGTGTCAGGAGAAGGAATCAAACATAACTTCACTTCGGTGGCACATCCTCAAGCGAATGCGCAGGTAGAGGTTACCAACATAACTCTAGTGAAGGGGATCAAGAAAAGATTGGAAGAAGCTAAAGTAAATTGGGTCGATTAATTATAAAGCGTACTATGGGCTTATCGGACAATGACAGACACGCCAACTAAAGAAACGCCATTTAGATTGGCATATGGGATAGAAGTAGTTATCTCTATAGAAGTAACAGTGTGAAGCACTCGAAATAGGAATCCTTAGGGAGACACGAACAATACAGAACTGCGAGAAAACCTAGATCTTGTGGAAGAAAGACGAAGTGATGTAGCTATACGACAAGCATCTTACAAGGCAATAACGTAAAGATACTACAATGAAAGAGTCAAAGCACAACATGAAAGGTGGGAGATTTGGTTCTTTGTAGAAATCAAGCAAGTTGGCAAGAGCATATAAGAAAGTTAAGTCCAAACTGGGAAGGGACATACCGAGTAATTGAAGGTAAAGGAAATGGTTCATACATCGTGGAGAACATGGAAGGAGTTCTATTGCCAAGAACATGGAATATGTGAAACCTTTTCCAATTCTATTTCTAAGGTGGCAGTAGTCATGAATTTGACTGTAGTCGATCAAGAAATGTATTAATAACATTAGGCAACAATCACCATTTGTATGTTGTTTGATTATGACCTTGAATGCACTCTTTAGCTTTTGGTCGATAAAAGCTCGACCCTATTTTCATTAAGTATGAATCATAAGTCTTTGTAGCTTATGGTTCGGTCACCATGATCCAACAAATCATGGTTCGACCCTAATTTTATTAAGTATGAATCATAAGTCTTTGTAGCTTATGGCTCGGTCACCATGATCCACCAAATCATGGTTCGACCCTATTTTCATTAAGTATAAATCATAAGTCTTTATAGCTTATGGTTCGGTTACCATGATCCACCAAATCATGGTTCGACCCTGTTTTTTTTAAGTATGAACCATAACTCTTTGTAGCTTATGGTTCGGTCACCATGATTCACCAAATCATGGTTCGACCCTATTTTCATTAAGTATGAACCATAGGACTTTGTAGCTTGTGGTTCAGTCACCATGATTCACCAAATCATGGTTCGACCCTTTTTCATTAAATATGAACCATAAGTATTTGTAGCTTATAGTTCAGTCACCTTATCCACCAACTTATGGTTCGACCTTGTTTTTATTAAGTATGAACCATAAGTCTTTGTAGCTTATGGTTCGGTCATCATGATTCACCAAATCATGGTTCGACCCTATTTTCATTAAGTATGAACCATAAGACTTTGTAGCTTGTGGTTCGGTCACCATGATTCACCAAATCATCGTTCGACCCTTTTTCATTAAATATGAACCATAAGTATTTGTAGCTTATAGTTCGGTCACCTTATCCACCAACTTATGGTTCGACCTTGTTTCATTAAGTATGAACCATAAGTCTTTGTAGTTTATTGTTCGGTCACCATGATTCACCAAATCATGGTTCGAAACTATTTTCATTAAATATGAAGCATAAGTCTTCGTAACTTATTGTTCAATCACCATAATTCATCAAATCATGTTTCCACCCTACTTTCATTAAATATGAAGCATAAGTCTTCGCAACTGATGGTTCGGTCACCAGGATCCATCAAATCATGGTTCGACCTTATTTTTATTAAGTATACCTCTAAACAATTTACCATGATTTTCTAATTCTCAATTCGATTATATATTTATTAGTAAACAAAAACTAGAAGATAAATCGAACTAACACCCAATATGATTCATAAAGAAATTTCAGAAAGTGCACCAAGATTACAAATACATCAAGACTGCAAGTTAGCAAATTTAACAAAATATTATACGATAAACATTTCGGTTCAACCATACAACCAAAAAGTTTTCAACTAAGAGCCAACAAATACAAATCAAGCACTACTACTTGCATCATCGCACTTGGAAAGGGCATCCAAAGATGAAAATTTCTCTTTCAACACATCGACGTCTACTTTATCCCCCTCCAAGAGCTCGAACAATAAGTACTTATAAGCAACCATATCGGAGAAACGATCCAGGATACGGCGTTGGGCTTCAGGAAAGGAATAAATAACCTTTTTTCCAGTCAATGCCTCAGAATACTTCTCCGTCATCTCAACACAAGATTGATGTAGCCTAATCGGATTGCCACAATCTGTAGGGCACCATTAACATTGCCAAAATTTCCTGAATTCAACACAGCGCGAACAAAAGAAGGGATACCATCTTTAATAACCCACTGCATGTCTGCGATGCCTCGCTTTGATATCGTTTGATATTGAAGCACATCATGCTTGGCAGAAGCCTGAAGTTCACCTAGAGATGCAATTTGGGCATCTCTCTCAGACACAACAATTTTGAGTTTTGACAACTCTTCCTCGAGAAATTTGATGTTCACATCATTTTCTGAACACGCAATCTCCAGCTGCGAAACCTTTTCCATATATTAAAGCTTTAAAGATTCAAATTGTTTGTTTTTCTCTTCCAACTCTCGGCTGAACCCAAAGAGATGACCAATTGCATCATCCGCTTTGATCTGAAGGTCTTGGTTCAGCTTTTTCAGCTCCTCCTGGCAGTGAAGGCTCTCATTTAAGTCATCAACTAACCGTCTGTTCCTCTCTGATAAACCGTGCACCTCTTCAGGAAGACACTTTGCCTCCACCTCCAACTTCTTTTGAAGAACACACAACCCCTTCAGTGCCTGAAAGTCTTCCTCAAACCTCAGTTGCTTCTCAAAAAGTATTCTAGCTCACTTACGAGTATGACAAGAAACCTCGTTCAGTAGGTGGATCCCTTCCATCAAACAGGAACGGGCCTTGTTGAAACTTTCTTCATCAGAAACATCCGCAAGTTCAGGACCTTTAGGAATAGAGGGCCTTGAAATTCAAGCAATGAAGCCGCAAAAGTAACAAGCGTATGCAATGGAGCCTCCTTACCAAAAGAGGTAATAATTGCAATAAGTGAAAAAGAAGCAATTTAATGTCAAGAAGAATATACAACAAAAAGAGAAAATAGAATAAAGCATAATATCAAAAAACATATGAGTTTGTTCTGGATTCTTCTGCGAGACATCAAGAGATAGTTCAACCTGAGAATCATCCCCGAACAAGGTGTCGACATCAATAATTTTAAAAGGGGGAACACTCAAAATAGTTGGAACACCTTAATCCATAAGAAGAGTTTTGGTCTTCACAACCATAGAATGAGCGTTTGACACCTCAAAAAGCCCAAATCCAACCCTAAAAAGTTTTTGTTGGAAGACAGCAGCCGCAGATAAATTGGTTGGAGTTTAACTTTTTGACAGTGGGTTGGGTGTTCAATAATAGGGGTCTCCCCCGAGTATAAGAAAGAGCGGTCTCAGGATTTAGGGTTTTTGTATCGGAAGAAGCCAATTTTTCTTCAGCATGCTTTAGTTTGGGGTTAGTAATAACATGACGGTCATGGACTGTAGATGTTGCAGATGGTTCTGGAGAAGGTTCTGGATTCATGGATTTAGAAGAAGGTTGACTGATAGAAGACGACATACCATGACCTTTTACTGCACCACTTCGAGTAGTTCTTCGTCGTTTAAGAGAAGATAGGTTGATCAGCTTGTCAGGGAGGCTCATAACTGTTTCCAAAGAAATATTTTTCTTTGATCTAGTTTTCCTTTTGAAGGAAGGTCCCTATAACATGACTTTGGTTGAAGAAGATGGGGGTTTTCCGCTGTGAAACTCTGCTTTCACAATCCTCTTAGTAGGAGAAGGTACAACAGGCATAGTGGTACCCGTGCCAAAGGGATTGACAGCAGAGTCCATGCTAGATTCCGATTGAGAGGAGGAATTAAGGATGGTCGCCTCCTTTATGACCAATGAAGAACCAACCAAGCGCTTCATGTGTCACCACTCTAATAGAGTAACCTCACAACCCGCTAGGGTTTCCAAAGGTTTTAACCCAATTTGTTCCAATAAGCGTTGGTTTCGGCCATAACTAACATTATTTCCTCAGGATCAACACACCTGACACAAATTATTTGATAAACTCACAATACTCTATTCTTCAAGAGACAAATCAGGAGAAGGATCAATAGCTTTGTCAGTAGTAGCACCATAAAACATCCATCCAGGAAAACAGAAGCACGCGCAAATAAAAATTCTTCTTTCAAATACTTGATGGAAGTGTGAAGACCTTTGCAGATTTCCACCAAACCATGACGAAGGGAGAAAGACACCCAATCTCCATTAGACATAGCCACATAGAAGTGAAGGAATTGAGTAATAGAGGGCACCATGTTTAGAGCAGAACATGACATCACGAAACAAATGATTTTTCAAAAACCATTGGGGGTAACCTGAGCGATATGAGGATGATAATAATCCAAGACCATCATCAAGAAATCAAATACTGAAAATCGCAAACCTGACTTAAAGAAAACACGGTAAACACCAACAAAACCTTATGGAGCATCAAAAATGGCACTCCTATCCTCAGGTAACCATGGGCTGATTTTGGGATCATTGTGGTATTTTTCATGATAGAAGAAAGGATTTTAGGGGTAAGGTTGGATTTTATGGTGCTAATGCTCGAAATATCTTTGCTATCCATGGGGAAATACAATGAAAGAGAAAGAGTGAAGAACAGTTGGAAGAAGAAAATTACAGGAGGTGAAGAAAAGTAACCAACTATGGAGGGTATTTATAGGGAATCAAGAAAAGATATATTTATGGAGCAGACAAAGCGACAATTATATATTATAGTCTCCTTAAACGGAAAAGTGTTGAAGAGACGATTATAGGCAATGATGAACACTAAAAGCCGCCGAACCGTCACATCAACGTTTAATTTAGGTGTTTATCTCTATCTGATTACAACGATTACTTTACAATACCTTTTAAGTTTGAATCATTACTTTTGACAGAAAATTAACGATCCAAATTGGGGTGACTTAATATGGTATAACCTAGCTCGAAGCTACGAATATTGTACCGAACTAGATATACACCGAACTAGGTATATACCGGACCAGGTGTATGCCTGAAGTGCTGTAACAACCAAAAATATGGTCCCAAAAATTTTGTTTTTAATAATAGATAAAATAGTAATTCCGATATCATCCAATCATCTCAAATAAAAACCAATGTATTAATTGTCATAAAATCAGAGTAAAACATCATGTGTGGAATCCCAATGGTGTGTGCGATGCAGTCATCCCGAGCTCTTCCCCTTGGAGCCAAAAGTACATGAAACATAAACTAAAAACCGTAAGCACAAAGCTTAGCGAGTTCCCCCAAAATACCACATACCATACATAACATACAATGATGAGATACGGGACCCACCCACACTTAAATAATAGTGAGATACGGGCCATGCCCACACTCGGATAACCGGCCCCGCCCAATGAGATACGGTCCCCGCCCACACTCAGATGATAGTGAGATACAGGCCCTACCCACACTCGGATAGAATTGACATACAGGCCCCGCCCACACTCATATAAAGGGCCCCGCCCAACAGACATACATATATAACTTCATACAAGAATCACACAGATAACAAGTATACTAACATAATCAACAAGGTTCGGCCTTTGTGCCTTAGACCCGCTAAACCAGTGAGGGAAACTCACCTCGAATACAGCAAGATAGCTGAACGGGTCCCGGCTCCAAATATCGACTCTACTCAACCCCTAAACATAAAATATTTCCTTAAGTACAACACAAAATGCCCAAAAGCCCCTTATAGGTCAAACTTGGTCAAATACTAAAGTCAAAGTTAAAGTCAACCATCCGAGTTGACCCAACTCACCAAGTTCATCCATAAACTCGCCGAGTTTATCCATCGGTTTGCAAAGTCGGGAAGAAATTGATCCGACTCGCCGAGTTCCTCCATAAACTCGTCGAGTTCACCAGAAATTCAACATTTTAATCCATTAAGCCATCCTTAACGAAACTAGGAGCTTCATGACTTAGATCTAAACTGAAATGGTCTTAAGAAGGGTAAAGTTTCCAACTTTACCCCTAAGAACCACCAAAATGGGTTCAAAACCCAAACCCTATGCTTAAAAGGGTAAGGACTTAATCATTAAGCACTAAATCACCAAAGGCATAACCCCAAACTGTAGATCTGGCCCTAAGAGCTGAAATACCACGTAAAGTTTCCAAATTTACCTTAAAGTATACATAGAAGAAGCTCAAATGCTCCAAAGAAGCTATAAGATGGACTTAATGAACGCCTGGAGCCCTTAAGACCATAAAGTTGGCATCTTTATGCTAAAAGAGCTCATGAGGACCATAGATCTAGAAGAATAGCACTTGGGACGTCCTACAACCCACCAACCACCCAAACATGGCTAAAAGCATTTAAACTAACCCAAAAAAAGATCTAATCAAATATTGAGAAAGGTTAGAACTTTATACCCGAAATAAGATGGAAATGGTGCAAAGAATCAAGATCTTGAAGGCTCCTACTTGAATCACCACCTTACACCAAGTTTCTCTTTCTTCCAAGAGCTTCAAACACACCAAAACACACTCACAATGAGCTCACAACACTCAAAGAGGCCCTAGGGTTTCGAGATTAGGGTTAGGGACTATGGAGGCTGGAAATGAGGCCAACACCTGGGACTTAAGGTGTTTAAATAGGGTGCAAAACCCTAAAATTAGGGTTTCCTCCTGAGCGGCCAACTCGCCGAGTTGAGGCACCTCAACTCGTCGAGTTTCCTCATAAAACCCCGCGGTCAAGACAACTTCTACTCGACGAGTTGAGGCTTCCAACTCGCCAAGTTCTCCGAGGAAAATATAACAATTGCAAAGATAAATTCATACCGGGAACTAGGCGTTACAATTCTCCCCCACTTGAATCAGACTTCATCCTCGAAGTCCGCCGTCTCGAACAATCCTGGATAATGCTCCCTCATCTCCTCCTCGGGCTCCCAAGTCCATTCCGACCCCTTGCGGTGCAGCCACTGCACCTTCATAATCTCCACAACCTTGTTCCTCAAGGTTTTCGTCTTCCGATCTAATATTGCCACTGGTCTCTCAACGTAATTCAGGCAGTCATCCACCTGAATAGCCTCCAAGGGCACACTTGCCGAATCATCCACTAAACACTCCCATAGCTGAGAGACATGAAATATGCTATGACTCTGATTGAGCTCGGCTAGAAGATCTAGACGATACGCAACCCGGCCCACCCGAGCCAAAACCCTGAAGGGACCGATATACCTGGGGCCCAGCTTCATCCGCTTCCTGAACCGAATGACACCTTTCCAAGGTGACACCTTCAGGAGAACCATGTCTCCCACCTGGAACTCCAAATCTGACTAACGCTTGTTGGCATAGCTCTTTTGTCGACTCTGAGATGTTTGGAGCCTGCTCCGAACCTGCCGAATCATCTTAGTAGTCTTGAGTACCACCTCGGTACTCCCCATGACACGCTGACCGACCTTGCCCCAATAGATCGGGGTTCTACATTTCCTTCCGTAGAGCATCTCAAAAGGAGGTCGATCAATGCTAGTGTGATAGCTGTTGTTATATGAAAATTCCGCTAACGGAAGATACGTATCCCAATTCCCACCAACATCTAATACGCACGCACACATCATATTCTGAAGAGTATGAATCGTCCGCTCACTCTGCCCATCGGTCTACAGGTGGCTAGTTGTACTGAAGTGGAGACGAGTACCCATCTCGTCATGAAACCGATTCCAAAATCTGGAAGTAAAGTGAACATCCCGATCTGAAACTACTGATACCGGCACCCCGTGACGTGCCACCACCTCCCGAACATAAATCTCGGCTAACTTCTCTGCAAAAATACTCTCCTGGATCGGGATGAAATGTGCGCTCTTGGTCAATCGATCCACGATGACCCAAATAGAATCCACCCCACGCGCAGTCCTGGGAAGCTTCATGATAAAATCCATCGTGATGTCTTCCCATTTCCATACATGAATCTCCAACGACTGCATCTTGCCGTGAGGTCGCTGATGCTCAGCCTTGACTTTCCTGCAAGTCAAGCACCGCTCCACAAACCATGTTATATCCCGCTTCATGCAGGGCCACCAATAATCAGGGCGAAGATCCCTATACGTCTTCGTCGCCCCGAGATGAATGGAGAATCTCGACTTGTGAGCCTCCTCCATCAGGACTTGGCACACACCGCCCCAATAAGGAACCCATATGTCACACCCCCGAACCAGACGGCGGAAACGTCCGGGGGCTTGAGCGTGACTCCATTGTTGTAGTATCATCACAGAGTATATAATTGAAACATAACATCATCATCATCATCACACATGTAATAAAACAACATTCATTGTTTACATCAAGTATTGTATTTGAATATTACATGCCAAAATAGTCAGAGTATGATGAAACAAATATAAAAAAATATCCATTAGTTTATTCTGCTCAACCTGCTTCAATGGTTTCCTAAGAATACAAGTTAATTTAAAAAGGTCAACATAAAAATGTTGGTGAGTTCATAAGCATGTTTGTGAAAATGATTTGTAAAACTTTGAAACCACCAGAAAATCCTATATTTTCTGAAAACAGTTTAGTATGTTTGTGTTAGATCTTGTATTAATGCATGTGTGTTATTGTTTATTAGAATGTATAAAGATAATGCAGAAAAGGTAAAGAGAATGTAAATAGAATTCCCCCAGACAACCCAATGTTGTCTGTAAAAGAGAATGCTGCCATACCAACCCTCGAGGTTGAGTACCAGTACGAGTATGTTCCTGAGTAATCCAAAGAAGAAAAGAAAAGAATGGTCTCCCGTAAATTTATAACGTTAATTCCTTTAAGTGAGCCGTCATAACCATACTAATTAATGACAATTTCACCTGTCTTGGCGTTTGTGAACGCCGACGGAAAAATAGAATAAGGTTCTCGTCACCCTAGACTGATGTAGTCTAACTGTAGCGAACAGCTCAGGTGTGGGGTGTCATCCCCGTATAGATCTATACACAAAACCTCGCTCTCCCTCCAAGAGACTCTGGTTATAAGTACATGCAAAGATCGTCCACTCCATAGGTGTCAACCGACAAGTCTCACTAGATCCTTAATCGAATTTTACGCGAAGAGAAACATATAAACTCATTCCGGGCCCAATGAACCATGTCTGCGGACCACTGAGTCTCACTAAACACGTAAGTCATTTTCAGGCCCGAAAGAAATGAGATTATATAACATGGGTCCAAAATATATATAAAAGGACAACTAAGGCCCATTTCACATGTAAGGTATTTATAGGCCCAAATAGCACGCAAATAGTATCCAAGGTCTGTCGCGCATGTTAATGGGTCAGTGAGGCCCAATAAACAAATAAATACTGTTCAGGACCTATCAAGCATATTAATGGGCCACTAAGGCCCAATATTATACGAATGGAAAAATTAGTCCGTTTGTTAATTTATTGCTAGTATTAGCCAAATTATTTAGCAAAATAGTATAAAAAGCCCACTTTTTGTAAAAATGACATTATTGGCCCAGTAAGCCAAAAATTTACAATTAAGGCCCAATCTTAGTAAAAAATAACACTTTTCTCCCCATTTTGTTGAAAACTTGTATTTATGGCTAGTATTTAGTAAAAATAACATTTTTAACCCATTTCTGTGAAAATATCATTTTTGGCTTATTTTTGTGAAAATACATATTTTTCTGGTTTTTGACTTTTCTGACCCGGTTGTTGGAAAATTTGTAGAAAAATCATCGTGAGTCGAAATTTGGATCCGTAAACTCTGGAAGTTTGGAAATTTTGTCTACTTTGTTCACAAATTTTTCTCATAATTTTTAATGGCCTCTATCCAGTGTAAAATTGCTCACCTTCACAGGCTGGTTCTCAAGATTATTTCAAATATGATAGGCAGTTTAGTAAATTTCGCCAAAAATTGTAGAAACATCGTATGAAAACGTGAGAGTAGTCATTTTAAAGGTATAAACCTGAACCTTTTGCATCTAAAACAGTTTTGAAAAATATTACCATTAAGGTGGTCAAAACAGTTCGAGATTGGACCAAAACGTTTCTGTCAAGGGCTGATTATTGAGTTTAAGTTATCTATGTTTGTACACAGCACTTGTTTTTGCTATTTTAAGTGTATAAATCCCAGATCTACAAATTTACATGTATTATATGTGATATCACATACTTTTCTCAAGGTTTTCATGTAGATCCAAGTGATAAACTTCATATTCTTAACATATTTTTAGATTTATGAAGTAAATAACACATAATCACCAAATAAATCATGAAAAACACATATATTCATGCATATACACATAGATCTACACAAAGCAACTTGTATTCTCCCCCAAAACTTAGTAAAAACCGAAAATAGGGGGTATGAACTCACCTTGCTTTGGTGTTTTTTGGTTCTTGGTGATAAATTGAGTAGATCTCGGCCCTAGAAGTCTTCTTGAGAAGAGATCTTCGAAAATATGATGATTCTAGGGGTATAAGCACAAGATTTTTGATGTTTAGATGAGGATCTAAGCATAAGGTGAATGTATCCAAGTTAAGGTGAAGTATCTTACCTAGTTTGATGCTTGAAGAGATTTTCCTTGAGACACCACAAGTACTTCACGAATTCAAGGAAGAATAAAGGAGTTTCCTTTGATTGCTCTTAGAGAGAAATGTTTGAATGAGTGTGAGAGAAAGATGGAGGTGGTGGTGTATGTCCTTGGGCCGAGAATTGAAGAAGAGGAAGGGAAGAGAGAGAGATGACAAGATAGATGCATAGAAAAATGAGATTACTTGGTTACTTGAGGGATAATTAGCATGGGAGTCCACAAGGTAATTATGAGGTGGCACCTCCAATTATCCTCCATTTGCTTCCCTTTTTTTATGTTGGGCCGAGAGAGAGAAAGATGAGAAGAAAGGAGAAGTAGTTTGGGCCTTTCCTGCTTGATTTCGATATTATGAGGCCAAAATGGATGGTTCATGGCCCATTGGGCCCTTATGAGGGTTCACGACCCAATATGATGAAAGGGTTTGAGTTTATGGCCCATTAGGGCTAATGAAATTAGTTATGGCCCAACATGGCCCATTAGAGATTATATGAACTATTCTAGGCCCACATGGCCCAAAACATTTTAGTTTAATGAATGTGGGTTCAATTAGAGCCCAATTAGAGTTCCTTGGCCCAAAATAGTTAAATTGAAAGTTTGTTGGTCCATTAGGCCCAATAAGAAAATCCTAGTCCATATTAGCTTGAACCGGGATTTCTAGGGTTTTCAATACCTATGAGATGTATTGTAATAGGTTTTGAACTTAAATCAAGAGTTTGGATTCAATGGATGGTTTTTGATTTAGCATAGAGTTTGATTATCACTTAGAGTACATGTCTTACAATAGATGATGTTTACGTGAGAATAGAATTTCCTAGCTGAAAATGCTAGTTGTGACATCATCCCCCCCGTTAGAGGGAATTTTGTCCCAAAATTCTTTTGAAAGATAGGCTATGAATGAGAGAATAGATGAGGGCATTTCTGCTTCATCTGGTCTTCGCGTTCCCATGTGAATTCCGGTCCACGTTTGGCGTTCCATCGAACCTCACTTCCCTATCCATTATCTCGACTGGTTCTTCGACGAACAGGAGATTCTCGTTTATTTCGATCTCTTCTAAAGGAATGATAAGAATTTCATCGGATAAGCACTTCTTCAGATTCGAGATGTGGAACACGGGGTGTGCATTGCTATGCTTCGCAGGTAGCTGCAGCTTACAAGCCATTGGACCAATTCGAGCAAGAATTTCGAATGGCCCAATATAACGTGGGTTTAGTTTTCCCCGTTTCCTAAAACGGATCATCCCTTTCCAGGGAGAGACCTTCAATAGCACTCGATCTCTGACTTGAAATTCCAGAGGCTTTCGCCGTTTGTCAGCATAGCTCTTCTGTCGGTCTCCCGATTCTTGAAGTCGAGCTGTGATTTGGATTATCTTTTCTGTAGTCTCTCGAACGATTTCTGGTCCTGTAAGTGTGTTGTTTGGTGATTTTCCTTTTGCTAGTTGGGTGTCACCCACCACAGCTTAGCATAGAGGCGATCTGCATTTGCGACCATATAAGGCCTCAAAAAGAGCAACCATGATGCTCGTGTGATAACTGTTGTTGTATGAAAATTCAACCAAGGGCAAGTGGGTATCCCATGACTTGCCGAAATCGATCACACAGACTCGGAGCATGTCTTCGAGTGTTTGAATGGTCTGTTCGCTTTGGCTATCAGTTTGAGGGCGGTAAGCAGTGCTCATGTCTAGCTGTGTTCCCATAGCCTTCTGGAGTGACTGCCAAAATCGTGAGGTATATCTTCTATCCCGATCCGAGATCATAGCCACTGGCATTCCATGGAGTCTCACGATCTCTTTGATATCGATCCGTGTTAATCTTTCCATTTTGTACGATTCTTCTATTGGCAGGAAATGAGCAGATTTGGTTAACCTATCGACGATCACCCAGATAGTGCCCAATCCAACTCTTACAATAATAAGCTTCGTCTTGTTGACTTTGAGAGTTTTATCCAATCCATTCAAAGCTTCCTTCGCGATATTCTTCGGCTTCGATGCCTCCAAAGCCGGTCGTAAGCATTGACAGTGTGTGTTCTTGTTTCGTGAGCAGACGAGTATGTTATCGATGAAAATAATTAAAATGTTGACTAGGAATGGTTGGGAAAACTCGGTTCATGGGGCCCATGAATACCGCGGGGCATTCGTTAGACCGAAGGGTATCACAACGATTTCGAAATGGCCGTATCGAGTTCGGAAAGCAGTTTTTGGAATGTCCTCTTCTCGGACTCGGAGTTGATGATAACCAGATCTTGGATCTATTTTGGAGAAGTAACTAGCTCCTTGAAGCTGGTCAAATAGGTCATCAATCCGAGGAAGTGGGTATCGGTTTTTGACAGTGAGCTTATTCGATTCCCTAAAATCGATGCACATTTTGAAGGATCCGTCTTCTTGACGAACAAGACTGGAGCTCCCCAGGGTGAGAAGCTTGGTCTGATGAATCCTTTGCTCAACCATTCTCTTAATTGACTGGATAACTCCTGAATTTCGGTGGGATCTAACCTGTAGGGTGAATTGGCAATTGATGTGGCTCCTCGTATGAGGTCGATTCGAAATCCAACCTGTCTTTCTGGGGGTATTCCCGGAAGGTCTTCAGGAAATACATTCGGAAAGTCGCATGCCACTGGGATTGTCCTTAATGTTGATTTTCTTCTTTTGGCTTTATCTACAATATGAGGGAAGAACGCATAGTTCTTCTTGTGCTGGCACTTCTGTGCCTTAATGCACGAACTGAGACGAAGATTGGCGCCAAGTTTATCACCATAGATTATTAGGGTTTCGTGATTGGGGAGGTGAAGGCAAACGGCTTTCTCGCGATACATAATATCAACATGGTGGGGGCTTAACCATTCCATGCCGATTATCACATCAAAACTCCTAATATTTACCGGCATCAAATCTATTTGAAATGAATGGTTGTTTAGTGTTAAGGTGCACCCTACATAAATATTTTTGGTTGATTCAGTTTTCCCATTAGCCATCTCCACCGTGAAGGCTTCGTTTAGCTTCTGGGGTTATTGTTTTAGTAAGTGTTTGAATTTGTTACTAATGAAACTTCGCTCGGCTCAACTATCGAATAAGATGCAAGCGAAAGTGTTGTTAAGGGGGAATGTACCAGCGACAACCGTCGGGTCTTGAATATTCTCACCTTGACCCAAATTCAAGATTCTTCCTGACCCTCCTGCCCCCTGGTTGTTGGCTTTGGGGCAGTTGCGTCTGAAATGACCGGTTCCTCCACATCTGTAACAAGTGCAACTAACCCCAGCGTTATTGTTGTTATTATTGTTGTTGCGGTTGTTGTTGTTGTTGTTGTTGTAGTTTGGCTTTTGGTTCTGTTGTGGTTGAGATCTGCAGTATCAGGTGGTGTGTCCTTTCTGGCAGGCTCCCTTATGATGGAAATTGCACTTGTTGCATTTTGGAAGACTTCCAGCATATGGTCTCGCTGGTGTTGATGTAGTAGGTGTCATGGTCGTATGGACAGCAACGACATGTTGTTTCTTTGAGGACCCTTGAGTTGGCTGTCCCTTTCTCTTACTTCCAGACTCTCGCTTTCTGCTCTTAAGTTTGGGGTTTGGAGTGCCTTGATAAGCTGTCACTCTTTGGTTTTTGTGGTTGTTACTTCGGTTGGAGTTGTCGACACTATTTCCACCTCTGTTGGTGTTGTTTGCGTTGAGTTGTGCCATAGCAACGATTACGGCAGCTGTTACAGCAACTTGGAATGTAGCAGAGTCCATCTGCAGGATTGGTGTCTCACGGGTGTGCTTGTTATTTCTACGGGATGACATTTTCTGCTACATGATGATAAGCAAGCTTGTAAGTAACGATTGGTCATTTCGCGTTTTGTTGTACGATTCACAATGTTTCAATCTACATCCCTATGATGTATTTATGGTAGTAGGTAATCATAGAATTGGCACGAATATTAAGTCTATCCATAGAGTATATGGGTCGTTTTGGTTTCGAGATCCTTGAGTACCTAGCGGTTTTGGGGGTTCGGTTGTGCATATAGGTGAACTTATGCATTAACACGAAATAAGAATAACAAATAGTCATTTCATTAGTGAGTACCATCTTAGTACACGAAAGAGATTCGTAACGGATAGTAGCGGGGGGACAAAGATGATCCTAATCGTGGCGGAAAGTGTCTGGTGGTGGTGCCGATGAAGTGGATGCGCCCCGGAGACGAGCTACTTGTCGCTCGGTACCTCGTAGTCGTACCTCCCAAACTAACTGTCTTACTTGGGAGTCCCCGATCACTCCCTGTGTTTGTCTCTCAGCTCTTTCCACAGTATCCCGCATTTGGTCTATTTGGTTGGGGTGTCTTGAGCTTAGTTGCCAATGTCTCGGGTGCGCCAGACCATGACTGGGAGGGCCCGGTCAGCTGGTCCTCTATAACTGAGATCGAAGAAACCTCGGTTCACACCGTAGGGTGGTTGTATCTGTCACAACTAGGAATTCTATGCTTTTGTAACAATAATGATGATAACATTTGTAACCAAAAATTTGAAAACATGCATGATGTTCATTCAATGACACCAAAATTCCATCAAACATTCTATACAAACACTTCAAATAGTCAACAAAAGATTGGAAACCCTAAAAATCTCGGTTTAAGTCCAATATGGACTAGGATTTTCTTATTGGGCCTAAT
Organism: Lactuca virosa; assembly: GCF_052849685.1. Lineage (NCBI taxonomy): Eukaryota > Viridiplantae > Streptophyta > Magnoliopsida > Asterales > Asteraceae > Lactuca > Lactuca virosa. The sequence continues at coordinate 261,505,949 of NC_136434.1, forward strand.
GGACCAATAAGTCTCCAATTTGACTAGTTTGGGCTTAGAACTCTTAATTGGGCTCTAATTCAACCCACTTTCATGAGACTTAACATTTTGGTCCATATTGGGCCTAAAATGGAATAAACTACTCCAATAAGCCTTATTGGGCCATAATTGACTCAATTAACTTTAATGGGCCATAAAACCCATTATTTTATACAATTTGGGCCGTGAACTACCCTAAAGGCCTAATGGGCCGAAAATTTTTCTATAAACCTCATGATCTCGAACCAAGAATTGAAGTGGGCCAAACTAACTCATTCCTTCTTTCTTTGGCCCATTTCGGCCCAAGTTAAAAAAAAGGGGGTTTATGGAGGATTAATGGGGATTATTAAGTCTTGACACATCATTTTTATCCAAAGGATATCAAGGCATGATTTCTCATGCATCTAGGTGAACATCACATCTCCTTCTCTCCCCTCTCTTCTTATCCTCGGCCGAGAGCACCACACATCCACACCAAAATTTCACTTTCAAACAATTTCCAAATTCTCTCAAGAACATCTTCCTTCTTCCCTCAAAATCTCGATGTTGCTTGGGTTTTTAAGGATCTTCATCAAGTTTTCATCAACCTTTGGTAAGTTGGTATCAAACACAAACATCTACTTCCAACTTATTACTAAAACTCCTTCTTACATAGCTTTGTTTCATGATCTAACTTCCTAGAACTCCTCTAAGTTCGAAAGTACCTCCAAGTTGTAGCTAGGACCAAAAATCTCTCCATGTCCTCCTCAAAACCGAACCAACAAACCCCAAGGTGAGTTCATATCCCCTTGTTTTCGGTTTTTACTTGTTTTTTGGGGAGAATACAAGTATTATGTGTTGATCTATGTGTGTATGCGTGTTATATGTGATTTCTTTGGTTTGTGTTGTAAAAATATGATATGACTTGCTATATCTCGAAATCTATGGCTAAAGTGTGAAGGATACATGAACAATAACAAAATAAACAACATATTTTAAAGATCTAAGAATCTTTACGTTTAAAAGGTGAAAAACAAGGCCAAGATTGTCATAGGTGTCATTTTGCAAAAATAACAAAGATTTGGTTAAAAGATAACATTTTCGATTTTTCAAGGATAATATAGTATATATCTATATAAAATATGATTTTTATGGAAATAAAACTTCTCAAAGGACCAAAAACATAACTTTTTGCTTATTGGGCTTATATTTGGGCCCCAGCGGTTTTTGGGCCCAAATTTGCAAAAATATGGAAGTTTGGGACTAAAATTGTAAAGTTATCCAAGTACAAAGTTAAATACGTGAAGGAATTAAGTTCAAGGGCTGAAAATGACCTTTTCGCTAAATTGGACTAATAATGCAAAGTTTTAGAGTTTAGGCCAAAAATGTAAATTTTTAGCAAATAAGGGCTGAAAACGTCAAAAGTGGTATTTTGGGCTGAAATTATAATTTAAGATCTTATTTGGGCTGAAAATGCCAAGTTAAATAATCTAATGGACTAAAATGTCATTTTTCATCAAAAAGGACTAAAAGTGTCATTTTGTACCATTAAGAGCTGAAAATGTAAATTTTATATGAAAAAGGGACTGAAATGATCAAATAAACATTTTGAGCCAAATATGTAAATTCTAAAAGAATTTGATTAAAGATATAAAATTTTACAACAAGAAGGTTTAAAAATGGTATTTTTATCAAAACTAAAAATATCGTTATAAACAACACTGAGTATTTTAACGTCAAAAAATAAACACTAAGTGTATTCTAAATCCTATACTACAATTTAACGACAAAACAGATAAACCATTCAAGGATTGGGTCCAATATCGATTATTGGGCCCGATATAAACAAAACATGTATATTGGGCCTTGGTGACCCAATTACATGCCCGACGGGCCTTTATTAGCTTCGACATGCTATTGGGCCTTAGTGGCCCATTTGCATTGCTAATATGGTCCTAAACATTCATCATATGCTTAATGGGCTATAACGTGTCTGTAGCATACTCGACAGCCTGTAATAACATACAAAGTTAGTGGGCCTCCGTTGTCCTCTTTCTTGTCTATTAGGCTTACCTTATATTCACGTAAACATAAATCGGGTTATAAAACAATGTTATTCAATTTCATTTGGATTTAGTGAGAAATAACGGGTGGCACCAATAAGTGTCGGTCGTAGTCTGTAGTTATAATCAGAGTCTCCTGGAGGGAGAGCGAGAGTTTGTGTATAGATCTATACGGGGGCGACTCCCCCACACCTGAGCTGTTCGCTACAGTTAGACTTGGCCAGTCTAGGGTGACAAAATCTTAATTCAAAACTGGCATTCGATAAAATGCCAAGACAGGCGAATTAGTCATTATTATGCATTGTTATAACGACTCACATAGAGATCCATTACCATCTAAGTAATCATGGAAATCATATTCATACGCTGTGACGATGCAAAGTGATTATACAATAATACAAAACTATCATACTATTTAAATCGGAAAACATCGGGTTTTCCGGGGAACGACATTTTTCACACCTACTTACAACAACTATGATACAAGGAACAATTATGAAAGGCATTTCACTTTTACATGTTTTGAAATCATATACACGTATACTTATGGATCATCACACCTTTTTCGTAAACAGTTTTTGTTACAGAAAATATCGGATTTTCTGGGTTTTACAAACAATACAAAACATTTTTACATCAAACATGCTTATGAACTCACCAACATTATATATGTTGACCGTTTTCAAAATAACTTGTGTTCTCAGGTAACCGTTAGATTGAAGAATTATCAAGCGTGTTTCTGAAATGTCTTTAGTGTAATGTCAATCGATAAACAATTTATGTTTTGGATTATGTAATGTAAACAAATGTACTTCATGTGAAAAATGACGGTTGTAATGTATTAATGCATGGTGATGCTTATGTTATGTTTCATGTATATTAATTGTGATTATATTTCAATGTAAGTCACACGAGCCCTCGGACGTTTCCGTCGTCTGGTTCGGGGGTGTGACAGGTTGGTATCAGAGCTTTGTTTATAGTGAACTGGCATATCTAACCACACATTGATATGCAACTATAAACCCAAAGAGGGACTAAATAACTCTGAACAAAACAAATAAAATATAATAATAAACACTCTTACTTGTGCGACTTAGAAAAATAAACATAATAACAATTCAAATAAGACATTGGGAAAATCCTGACATCTCGGTTAAGCTAGGACTGTTCACACTTGTATTAGGGATGAATGTAGCCTGATCAACTACATTTCCTTCAGAATACAACTATCACATGCCCTGGAGCGATCGCGATGGTCAGTAAACCTAGGGCATACCCTTTTGATAACCAAGAGGAGAACATCAAACCAATTTTAATAATAACTAAAATATCTTAGGAATAATAATGGTTTATTTATATACCCTCTTGCAGACAGTATGGCTGGCTTCCATCTTCCTGGAGATCTGTATTTCCCTAATTAGGGGAATAATGGATGGCTTGAGGAGGAACCTGAGGAGGAACCTGAAGAGGAGTCTGAGGAGGAACCTGAGGAGGAACCTGAAGAGGAGTCTGAGGAGGAACCTGAGGAGGAACCTGAAGAGGAGTCTGAGGAGGAACCCGAGGAGGAACAAGAGGATGGGATCGAAGACGGACCTGCGGAGCCTGTGGCTGACTCTGGAGGGGAAGAATCTAGCGACGATGACTCGGACGCAGAGTCCGTAGTCATCAACACACCATTTCCAGTTAGGGTGCCAGCACATCGCATGGGCCCTAATTGCCCTACACCCCCATGGGGAGTTGACATTTGGAGATGGAGTAGACAGCAAGGTCAGCGACCCCCGTACGGCATGGCGAGGGAATTCTATGACCTGAGGGATGGAGGGCCGGCAGACCGAGCACTTCCTGTTGTGGTAAGACGATTGAGGGATACCGGCAACCTAGCTCAGAACACTGCTGACCATATGCATCAGATGCGAGAAAGATTTGCAAGGGCCGAGCAGGAAACGCAGGAAGTTATCAGGGAATTCCACATGAGACAGGAGATGTGGGAGGCCCGACTTCGAGACATGGAGCGACAGGTGGCTCGACTTCAGGAAGCATCCACATCTACAGCACCACCCACCGATGCATCTCGTCGTGAATAGGACCAGCCTTACCAACTACCAGTGTTACTATGTTCTCTTATGTTTACCATGTTATGTACTACCGACTCCATGTTTAAGTGATTACACTACTCATACAGTCGTTATGTTGCCGAACTTTGTACCCTTATGTATGCCCTTTCGGGCAAATTTTCATGTATCAAAGTATGGATATTATTAGTGGAAGATATTATGTGTTTTATCGTGATGTTGTTATCTACTATGTGTTTTATATTCTTATTGTTTGGTGCAAATATATGGAACCACTTAGATGCACAATCGATTCACGGAATTCCCAACTTAAATACAATACGTACTCAACATCTTTCTGTTCCATAACAGCAAGATGCCGCAAAGACCAAACCGTGGAAACAATCAACCACCGCCACCACCAGAAATAAACTCATTTGCATTTCAAGCAGCTGTATCTACTGCAGTCACAGCAGCACTGGCGCAGATTCACAATGGAAACAATGGTGGAGGCAACGGACAGGGGGCCGGAAGTTCAAACAACGGGATGAACCAAGGACCTACCAAGACATGCTCTTACAAAGATTTCACCAACGCCAAGCAACGAACCTTTAATGGCACAGGGGGAGTAATAACCCTGAAAAGATGGATTGAAAAGGTGGAATAAGCAAGTTAATTTAAAAAGGTCAACATAAAAATGTTGGTGAGTTCATAAGCATGTTTGTGAAAATGATTTGTACAACTTTGAAACCACCAGAAAATCCTATATTTTCTGAAAACAGTTTAGTATGTTTGTGTCAGATCTTGTATTAATGCATGTGTGTTATTGTTTATTAGAATGTATAAAGATAATGCAGAAAAGGTAAAGAGAATGTAAATAGAATTCCCCCAGACAACCCTATGTTTTCTGTAAAAGAGAATGTTGTCATACCAACCCCCAAGGTTGAGTACCAGTACGAGTATGTTCCTGAGTAATCCAAAGAAGAAAAGAAAAGAATGGTCTCCCGTAAATTTATAACGTTAATTCCTCTAAGTGAGCCGTCACAACCATACTAATTAATGACAATTTCGCCTGTCTTGGCGTTTGTGAACGTCGACGGAAAAATAGAATAAGGTTCTCGTCACCCTAGACTGATGTAGTCTAACTGTAGCGAACAGCTCAGGTATGGGGTGTCATCCCCGTATAGATCTATACACAAAACTCCGCTCTCCCTCCAAGAGACTCTAGTTATAACTACAGGCTACGATCGTACACTCAATAGGTGTCAACCGACAAGTCTCACTAGATCCTTAATTGAATTTTACGCGAAGAGAAACATATAAACTCATTCTGGGCCCAATGAACCATGTCTGCGGACCACTGAGTCTCACTAAACACGTAAGTCATTTTCAGGCCCGAAAGAAATGAGATTATATAACATGGGTCCAAAATATATGTAAAAGGACAACTAAGGCTCATTTCACATGTAAGGTATTTATAGGCCCAAATAGCACGCAAATAGTATCCAAGGTCCGTCGCGCATCTTAATGTGTCAGTGAGGCCCAATAAACAAATAAATAGTGTTCAGGACCTATCAAGCATATTAATAGGCTACTAAGGCCCCATATTATATGAATGGCAAAATTAGTCCGTTTGTTATTTTATTGCTAGTATTAGCCAAATTATTTACCAAAATAGTATAAAAAGCCCATTTTTTGTAAAAATGACATTATTGGCCCAGTAAGCCAAAAATTTACAATTAAGGCCCAATCTTAGTAAAAAATAACACTTTTGTCCCCATTTTGTTCAAAACTTGTATTTATGCTAGTTTTTGGTAAAAATAACATTTTTAACCCATTTCTGTCAAAATATCATTTTTGGCTTGATTTTTGTGAAAATACACATTTTTCTGGTTTTTGACTTTTCTGACCCGGTTGTTGGAAAATTTGTAGAAAAATCATCGTGAGTCGAAATTTGGATCCGTAAACTCTGGAAGTTTGGAAATTTTGTCTACTTTGTTCACAAATTTTTCTCATAATTTTTAATGGCCTCTATCCAGTGTGAAATTGCTCACCTTCACATGCTGGTTCGAGATTATTTCAAATATGATAGGCAGTTTTGTAAATTTCGCCAAAAATTGTAGAAAAATCGTATGAAAACGTGAGAGTAGTCATTTTAAAGGTATAAACCTGAACCTTTTGCATTTATACAGTTTTGAAAAATATTACCATTAAGGTGGTCAAAACAGTTCGAGATTGGACCAAAACTTTTCTGTCAAGGGCTGATTATTGAGTTTAAGTTATCCATGTTTGTACACAGCACTTGTTTTTGCTATTTTAAGTGTATAAATCCCAGATCTACAAGTTTACATGTATTATATGTGATATCACATACTTTTCTCAAGGTTTCCATGTAGATCCAAGTGATAAATTTCATATTCTTAACATATTTTTAGATTTATGAAGTAAATAACACATAATCACCAAATAAATCATGAAAAACACATATATTCATGCATATACACATAGATCTACACAAAGCAACTTGTATTCTCCCCCAAAACTTAGTAAAAACCGAAAATAGGGGGTATGAACTCACCTTGCTTTGGTGTTTTTTGGTTCTTGGTGATAAATTGAGTAGATCTCGGCCCTAGAAGTCTTCTTGAGAAGAGATCTTCGAAAATATGATGATTCGAGGGGTATAAGCACAAGATTTTTGATGTTTAGATGAGGATCTAAGCATAAGGTGAATGTATCCAAGTTAAGGTGAAGTATCTTACCTAGTTTGATGCTTGAAGAGATTTTCCTTGAGACACCACAAGTACTTCACGAATTCAAGGAAGAATAAAGGAGTTTCCTTTGATTGCTCTTAGAGAGAAATGTTTGAATGAGTGTGAGAGAAAGATGGAGGTGGTGGTGTATGTCCTTGGGCCGAAAATTGAAGAAGAGGAAGGGAAGAGAGAGAGAGATGACAAGATAAATGCATAGAAACATGAGATTACTTGGTTACTTGAGGGATAATTAGCATGGGAGTCCACAAGGTAATTATGAGGTGGCACCTCCAATTATCCTCCATTTGCTTCCCTTTTTTTATGTTGGGCCGAGAGAGAGAAAGATGAGAAGAAAGGAGAAGTAGTTTGGGCCTTTCCTGCTTGATTTCGATATTATGAGGCCAAAATGGATGGTTCATGGCCCATTGGGCCCTTATGAGGGTTCACGACCCAATATGATGAAAGGGTTTGAGTTTATGGCCCATTAGGGCTAATGAAATTAGTTATGGCCCAACATGGCCCATTAGAGATTATATGAACTATTCTAGGCCCACGTGGCCCAGAATGTTTTATTTTCATGAATGTGGGTTCAATTAGAGCCCAATTAGAGTTCCTTGGCCCAAAATAGTTAAAATGAAAGTTTATTGGTCCATTAGGCCCAATAAGAGAATCCTAGTCCATATTAGCTTGAACCGGGATTTCTAGGGTTTTCAATCCCTATGAGATGTATTGTAATAGGTTTTGAACTTAAATCAAGAGTTTGGATTCATTGGATGGTTTTTGATTTAGCACAGAGTATGATTATCACTTAGAGTACATGTCTTACAATAGATGATGTTTACGTGAGAATAGAATTTCCTAGCTGAAAATGCTAGTTGTGACACCAGAGCCTCCAATGCAGGTTCAACAATCACCGACTATCATAATCGAAGGAGGCTACCTGGTCCACAATCCGCTCGCTCTTCCAGTGCTCATCCTTCATCGCCTCGACCTATGCCTTATAGATCTGTTCCAACAATGGAGTAACCACGGTCATCCAAAAACATAAATCTCTGATCGGAGCCGAGACCGCCTTACGGATAAGAGCATCGACCAACACATTGGCCTTTCCCGGGTGGTACAGGATCTCGCAATCATAATCCTCCACCACATACAACCAACGACGTTGCCTCGTGTTCAGGTTCGTCTGATTCATCAAATACCTCAGGCTCTTGTGGTCCGTGTAAATAATACAACGAACCCCATAGAGGTAATGCCGCCAAATCTTGAGGGCGAAAACCACAGCCCCCAGCTCCAAATCATGTGTCTTGTAACGACGTGAATTTTCAAAACAATTTTTCATTTTTAAATCATACTTTCAATCACACAATAATCATAAAACATAATGTATTCACTGTGTCATAATAAAACATGTCCCAGAATCACAATAACATAAACTCCATAAGTGTGTACGGATCATGCTGGCGCCTTCCCGCAATCCTCGCTAGTACCTGAAACACATATCATAACAACTGTAAGCATAAATGCTTAGTGAGTTCCCCAGAATACTACATACCACACATACGCCTTCCGAGGCCATAACTCTGTAGGATCTTCCGATCCATGTGTCTCAGGGGACTTCCGTCCCAAATTCCGATAGACCTTCAGGTCCTACCCATATCGACCTTCCGGTCCGTAACCTCTCGACCTTCCGGTCCATATCATCTTGACCTTCCGGTCCTTACCATACGTAACATACATAGCGCATACATATATATCATCTTAACCTTCCGGTCCTTATCATACAAAACATACATAACACATACATATCACATAACCGCATATAGCACATACATCATAGCATACAAGACCTTCCGGTCACACATAGGTACCCTTCCAGGTACAGTATAGTGAGAAGACTCACCTCAAAGAAGTCGGATAATCACTCGTGCTCAATCTTCCGACCTAGCTTCCTCCTATAGCATAAATACATCTCTAATTAATACCTCCCCGACTTAGTTTGACTAATGCCCTTAAGTCAACATAAGTCAACTCTGGTCAACGCTGGTCAATGGCCAACCTTTGAACCAACTCGTCGAATCAGGCACTCACTCGGCGAGTTCAGACGTGAACTCAAGTCCCCTAAATCCCATCTGACTCACCGAGTCACTCCCCCAACTCGGTGAGTCACCAACTGTGTGAGTCACGGGACAACCCGGTCCGACTCATCGAGTCTGCTCATGGACTCGGCGAGTTCATTCCATGCTCAAACTCAAATGACCTTCTAAGGTCAGATCTGTTCCTCTAATCCATAGATCTGACCTTCCCAAGCTCAATAAACACGTAAAGGTTCAATCTTGATACTAATGCAACATCCAAATAACTCTACTTGATGAATTAGCCCCAATTACAACATCCTAAGTCCATTTTTTCCATAACTCATCATAAAGCAAGATGGATAAAGCTCTCTGGACCACTATGGGTCCAGATCCGAAGTCTAAACATGATAAGGGGCCATATTCCCAACAAATCATCCCAATAAAGGGTATAGAAGACCCTAGATCTATGGATTCTTCAACAAAACAGAAAAAGGATCGATATGCTACCTCAAGGATGATGTCCTTTGCTTGAAATCCACAGATATGCAACCTCCTTGGCCTCCTCTAAGTTGGAACCACCTTCTTCTTGCAAAAACCAACTCACAAATATCAAATAATGGCTTCTTCCCTCTCACAAACGCTCAAGCACTTCTATGGTTTCTCTCAAGGGTCTGGTAGCCGCAAATGGTGGCTATAAGGGTCCTTAAATAGGTCCCAAACCCGAGAAATTAGGGTTTCTTTTGTCAGCTCTGACTCGGCGAGTGCACTACCCTGACTCGTCGAGTCTAATCATTTTCCACGTCACCCATTCGCAACCTGACTCGACGAGTCTAAGCACCAACTCGTCGAGTCACCTCAACACAAATCAAATTTCAATATTAATTAATGTACCTGGGAAACCGGGCGTTACAATTCTCCCCCACTAGAATCAGACTTCGCCCCGAAGTCTCGTTCTGCAAACAACTCTAGATACTGCTCCCGCATCTCTAACTCCGGCTCCCAAGTCAGCTCGGACCCCTTCCGATGTTGCCACTGGACCTGCACCAGGGACACCTCCTTGTTCCTCAGAACCTTGATCCTAATATCTCAGATCGCGATCGGCCTCTCAACATAGTTCAGGCTCGCATCCACCTGAATGTCCTCTAATGGAACCACTGCTGACTCATCGGCAATGCACTTTCTCAACTGAGACACGTGAAATGTATCATGAATCTGGCTCAGCTCCTCAGGTATCTCCAACCGATAAGCTACCTTTCCTACCCTCGCAGTCACCCTAAATGGGCCGATGTATCGGGGTCCCAGCTTGCCCCTCTTCCTGAATCGAATCACTCCTTTCCAAGGAGATACCTTCAGGAGTACGAAGTCTCCCACCTGGAACTCCAGCTCGGATCGTCGCCGATCCACATAACTCTTCTGACGACTCTGAGCCATCAGTAACCTCTGTCTAACCTGTTGTATCTGCTCTGTCGTCTGAAGCACTATCTCAGTGCTACCCATCACACGCTGCCCTACCTCTCCCCAGCAAATGGGAGTCCGACACCTCCTCCCATACAACAGCTCGAAGGGAGGCATGCCAATACTCGAATGGTGGCTGTTGTTGTAGGAAAACTCAGCCAACGAGAGATACGTGTCCCAACTTCCTCCCAAGTCCAACACACATGCTCGGAGCATGTCCTCGAGCGTCTGAATCGTCCGCTCACTCTGTCCGTCCGTCTGGGTGTGGTAGGCGGTACTGAAATGCAACCTCATACCCAACTCCTCGTGGAACTTCTTCCAGAACCTGGAAGTGAAACGTACATCTCGATCTGACACAATCGAGATCGGTACTCCATGACGCGATACCACCTCCCTCACATACAACTCTGCGAACCTCTCAGCAGAAGAGCTCTCACTGATAGCAAGAAAATGCGCGCTCTTTGTCAGCCGGTCGACGATCACCCAGATTGCATCGACACCCCTCGCGGTCCTCGGCAATTTGGTGATGAAATCCATGGAAATCTGTTCCCACTTCCACTGGGGAACCTCAAGCGGCTGCAACTTGTCATGCGGACGCTGGTGCTCGGCCTTAACCTTGCGATAGGTCAAGCACCTCTCAACAAACCACGTGACATCCCTCTTCATACAGGGCCATCAATAATCTTTCTTCAGGTCCAAATACATCTTCATGGCCCCGGGATGGATCGAGAACCTCGATCTATGCGCCTCCTCCATCAGAATGGTATGTGCCCCGCCTGCATACGGCACCCAAATCCGACCCTGAAAGGTCATAAGCCCACGACTATCAGTAACAAGCTCAGGCACATGCCCGATCACCCGCTCCCTCTTGCGGTTCTCCGGTCTCACAGCCTCTGCCTGTGCCTCCCGAATGGTGTCCAACACCGGAGTCATCACTGTCAATCGCATACAAGTGTCTCGAATCGGGGCACTCTCCGCCCTACGACTCAGCGCATCACCTACAACATTAGCTTTGCCCGAGTGGTACAGGATCTCACAATCGTAATCCTTTACCACGTCCAGCCATCTCCTCTGGCGCATATTCAGATTGGGCTGATTCATCAAATACTTCAAGCTCTTGTGGTCCATGTATATGGTACACTGAACCCCATACAAATAGTGACGCCAGATCTTGAGGGCGAACACCACTACCCCCAACTCCAGATCGTGGGTGGGATATCTCATCTCATGAGGCTTCAACTGCCTCGATGCATACGCTATCACATGCCCTCTTTGCATAAGTACTGCACCCAACCCCGATATCGATGCGTCGCAATACACCACAAAATCCTCCATCCCTTCCGGGAGGGCTAACACAGGGGCTTCGCAGAACTTCTGGCGAAGTGTCTCAAACGAGGTCTGCTGCTCCGGACCCCATGAAAAAGCAACACCCTTCCGGGTCAACCTGGTGAGAGGCACGACGATCTTGGAGAAATCTCTGATAAATCTCCGATAGTAGCCGGCCAATCCTAGAAAACTCCTGATCTCGGTGGGTGATCTTGGCACCTCCCACCTCATAACCGCCTCGATATTGTCCGGATCGACCAAAATCCCATCCTGGTTGACGAGATGCCCCAAGAACTGGACCTCCCGTAACCAGAACTCGCACTTGGAGAATTTGGCATAAAGCCTCTCCGTCCTCAATAACCCGAGTATCTCTCTCAGATGCTCCTCGTGCTGCTCTCTAGATCTCGAATACACCAGTATATCGTCGATGAACACGATCACCGAACGATCCAACATCGGTCTACACACCCTGTTCATGAGATCCATGAACGCTGCTGGTGCATTGGTGAGCCTGAAAGGCATCACCACGAACTCGTAATGCCCATAACGAGTCCTGAATGCCGTCTTCTGGATATACTCATCACGCACTCTCATCTGATGATATCCAGACCTCAGATCAATCTTGGAGAACCAACACGCTCGCTGCAACTGATCGAACAAATCGTCGATCCTCGGTAATGGGTAACGGTTCTTGACCGTCAACTTGTTCAACTCCCGGTAATCAATACACATCCGGTGTGAACCATCCTTTTCCTTGACAAAAAGGATCGGTGCTCCCCAAGGGGAACTACTCGGTCTAATAAACCCCTTCCCCACCAGCTCCTGAAGCTGCGAGGATAACTCCTGCATCTCTGGCGGCGCAAGGCGATAAGGCGCCTTAGCGATAGGCGCTGCCCCCGGAACCAAATCAATGTGGAACTCTACCTGCCTCTCGGGAGGCACACCCGACAACTCCTCGGGAAAAACATCCGGGAACTCACGCACTATCAGAACGTCATCCATCGAACTTGGCCTCCCAGCGGCCTCTCGTGTGTCCATCACATAGGCTACAAACCCGCTGCAGCCCTGCTGTAAACTTTTTCTTGCTCTAGCAGCCGAGCAAAACACTGACCCACATCAGGTACCCTCGCCGTACACCGTAAGTACTCCCCCACCAGGGTCTCGTATCGTCACCAACTGTCGCTCGCAGTCTATAACAGCCCCAAACCGGCTCAACCAATCCATGCCCACTATGACACACACGTCCCCTATCGCTATCGGGACCAGATCTATCGGGAACTCAACACCAAAGATCTCGAGTACACATCCTCGTATCACATCCGTAGCATACACCACTCGCTCATCAGCTATGGAAACTCGTAGAGGTCGACTCAACGCCTCTCGTCGGCTACTGATGTGTCGACTAAACGCTATCGACACAAAGGATCGACTCGCACCCAAGTCAAATAACACTAAGGCAGGTACAGAACTCGCAAGAAAAGTACCTACGCATATCATCATATAAGCACAATATCTCAACTCAGCATAAATAAATAAAGAATACATACCATCCACAACATCGAGCGCTGCGCGGACCTCCTCCGCTGTCAACTGGAAAGCTCTCCAACGAGCCTTCGGTGCCTCGGCCTTCGCTGGCCGAACCTCGGTAACCCTAGCAGTAGGTGCAGATCCCTGTGCTGATCCCTGATGTAACTGCGGGCACTCGGCCTTCCGATGGCCAGTCTGGTTGCAATGAAAGCAAACCATAAATCCCTTGGGGCAATCCTTGGCGATATGCCCCTCCTTGCCACATTTGTAGCAAGCACCTGATCGACAGACCCCATCATGTCCCTTGCCGCACTTCCCACAAGTGTGGCCCTTCTGGCCTCCAGATCTCGTATCCGCGGACTTGGCCCGCTTGGCTGCCGGCTGAGACTGTGCCGGCTGCCGATCCGTCCTCTGAGACTCGGCCTCCTCCCTGGCCTGAGTCTCCAACTCAATCTCCCTCTTCCAGGCATTTGCCTGGAGCTCAGCAAATGTCTGGTAAGTCGAGTTCGACACGAACTCCCTAATATCCCTCCTCAAAACGCCCAAATACCGGCTCATACGTGCCTGCTCAGTAGACACCTGCTCAGGGCAGAACATCGCCCTCTCATGAAACTTCCTGGTAACCACAGTAACCGAATCAGTACCCTGCTTGAGGGTCAAGAACTCCTGAACCAACCGTTCCCTCTCCACCGGGGGAACATACTCATCTCTGAACATGGTGGTGAATCCCTCCCAGGTCACCGCTGAAATCTCTGCAAGAGTGAAGCTCGCCGTCACGAACTTCCACCAATCCTTCGCTCCCAAGCGGAGCTGGTTCAACGCGAACCGTACCCTCAGATGCTCCGGACATGAACATGTATAGAAGCATCCCTTGATATCAGAAATCCATCTCATCGCAGCAATCGGATCCTGCGTCCCATCAAACTCTGGTGGCTTCGTGTTACTGAACTCCCGAAGCAACAACGAGTCACCTCCCTGAGTCAGCCACAGCTGCAGTAGCTGCAGCAGCCGCAGCTTCAGTCACCGCGGCATACCGCTCATCAAAAGTCTCAATCAGTGTGGTCTCTATAGACCCAAACATCTCCGAAATCTCGGCCCTGATCGCCGCCGCCACCTCATCGTGGATCATCTGACGAAGCTCCTCGTCACTCACGCCACTCGGCTCAGGTCTGTGACGTGTCCCAACCATGATGTCTCTGAAACACATAACATAATAATATCAGAGACTCGCTCGAGCATACTCGCACTCGATAACTCAACCCTAGTTGTTCCTTAGTACCCAAAGGATTCTTACTTAGAGTGCGCACTGCTCCGGTGTCTTCAGTACTACGGGCCCTATACTACCGTCCACACCGCATCAGTATTCACCCTAAGTCCTCCTCCATGGATCCCAGATCACAAGTAACCTACATCTCGCTGGCATAGGGTACCCTTCGGTAGACCTCTCATAAGCTCCTCACTGCTATCTACTCACTCTCAAGCATCACATAGCAGCAAAAATCTTCCTAGGCTAAGGCATCACAAATCAGGCCACTCTAGTCCTAATATGAATACCTAGCCTACTCTAGCATGCATATCATAACATATCTCATAACACATAATGTAAGGGTATTTTGGGAAATCACCGTTCAGGCGTTGGCTGATCGTACACACTGCTTCCTTCTGCCTTTCTCAAAATCTTTTACTCTTTTAGAAAAATTGTTTATTTTATGAAAACTTTCTCAATTCCTCAGTTTGAGTTCAGATTCATCCGAAGATGCATCCGAATCCCTCAAACCAAGGCTCTGATACCAACTTGTAACGACGTGAATTTTCAGAACAATTTTTCATTTTTAAATCATAATTTCAATCACACAATAATCATAAAACATAATGTATTCACTGTGTCATAATAAAACATGTCCCAGAATCTCAATAACATAAACTCCATAAGTGTGTACGGATCATGCCGGCGCCTTCCCGCGATCCTCGCTAGTACCTGAAACACATATCATAACAACTGTAAGCATAAATGCTTAGTGAGTTCCCCAGAATACCACATACCACACATACGCCTTCCCAGGCCATAACTCTGTAGGATCTTCCGATCCATGTGTCTCAGGGGACTTCCGTCCCAAATTCCGGTAAACCTTCCGGTCCTACCCATATCGACCTTCCGGTCCGTAACCTCTCGACCTTCCGGTCCATATCATCTTGACCTTCCGGTCCTTACCATACGTAACATACATAGCACATACATATATATCATCTTGACCTTCCGGTCCTTATCATACATAACATAAATAACACATACATATCACATAACCGTATATAGCACATACATCATAGCATACAAGACCTTCCGGTCACACATAGGTACCCTTCCAGGTACAGTATAGTGAGAAGACTCACCTCAAAGAAGTCGGATAATCACTTGTGCTCAATCTTCCGACCTAGCTTCCTCCTATAGCATAAATACATCTCTAATTAATACCTCCCCGACTTAGTTTGACTAATGCCCTTAAGTCAACATAAGTCAACTCTGGTCAACGCTGGTCAATGGCCAACCTTTGAACCAACTCGTCGAGTCAGGCACTGACTCGGCGAGTTCAGACGTGAACTCAAGTCCCCTAAATCCCATCTGACTCACCGAGTCACTCCCCCAACTCGGTGAGTCACCAACTGTGTGAGTCACGGGACAACCCGGTCCGACTCGTCGAGTCTGCTCATGGACTCGGCGAGTTCATTCCATGCTCAAACTCAAATGACCTTCTAAGGTCAGATCTGTTCCTCTAATCCATAGATCTGACCTTCCCAAGCTCAATAAACACGTAAAGGTTCAATCTTGATACTCATGCAACATCCAAATAACTCTACTTGATGAATTAGCCCCAAATACAACATCCTAAGTCCATTTCTTCCATAACTCATCATAAAGAAAGATGGATAAAGCTCTCTGGACCACTATGGGTCCAGATCCGAAGTCTAAACATGATAAGGGGCCATATTCCCAACAAATCATCCCAATAAAGGGTATAGAAGACCCTAGATCTATGGATTCTTCAACAAAACAGAAAAAGGATCGATATGCTACCTCAAGGATGATGTCCTTTGCTTGAAATCCACAGATATGCAACCTCCTTGGCCTCCTCTAAGTTGGAACCACCTTCTTCTTGCAAAAACCAACTCACAAAGATCAAATAATGGCTTCTTCCCTCTCACAAACGCTCAAGCACTTCTAGGGTTTCTCTCAAGGGTCTGGTAGCCGCAACTGGTGGCTATAAGGGTCCTTAAATAGGTCCCAAACCCGAGAAATTAGGGTTTCTTTTGTCAGCTCTGACTCGGCGAGTGCACTCCCCTGACTCGTCGAGTCTAATCATTTTCCACGTCACCCATTCGCGACCTGACTCGACGAGTCTAAGCACCAACTCGTCGAGTCACCTCAACACAAATCAAATTTCAGTATTAATTAATGTACCTGGGAAACCGGGCGTTACATGTCTGATAATTCGCCTCATGAGTCTTCAGCTTCCTCGAAGCGTAAGCGATCATGCGACCCCGATGCATCAATCGAAGCGTCGTAATAAACTATAAAATCATCAACACTCTCTGGCAGGGTCAGAATCGGCGCCTCACACAATCGCTGCCTAAGAGTCTCGAAAGCTGCCTGCTGCTCAGAGCCCCAACTAAATGTCACCGACTTTTTGGTCAGTCGGGTCAATGGAACAACAATCTTGGAGAAATCTTGGATACATCTCTGATAATAACCCGCCAAACGAATAAAACTCTGAATCTCATATGGAGACCTCGGAACGTCCCACTGCATCACGGCCTCGACCTTGGCTGGATCGAACAGAATACCCTTCTGATTGACAAGGTGCCCCAAGAACTGCACCTCGCGCAACCAGAACTCGCACTTGGAGAACTTTGAAAAAAGTCTCTCCCTCCTCAATGTATCAAGAACCTCCCTCAAGTGCTCCTCATGCTGCTCCTACGTCTTGGAATAGACCAAGATATCATCAATGAAGACTATCACAGACCGATCCAGCATCAGTCTGCACACGCGGTTCATGAGATCCATATATGCGGCAGGAGCATTGGTTAGCCCAAATGGCATCACCACAAACTCATAATGGCCATAGCGAGCCCGGAAAGTTGTCTTTTGCACATCCTCGTCCCTGACCCACATCTGATGATAGCCCGATCGCAATTCAATCTTGGAAAACCAAGATGCACCCTGAAGTTGGTCGAAGAGATCATCAATCCTCGGGAGTGGATAACAGTTCTTCATCGTTACCTTATTCAACTCCCGGTAGTCGATACACATCCGATGGGATTCGTCCTTCTTCTTCACGAATATAACTGGGGCTCCCCAAGGCGAACTGCTCAGCCTAATAAATCCCTTGTCTAACAGCTCCTGCAACTGTGTAGACAACTCATGTATCTCGGGAGGAGCCAACCGATATGATGCCTTGGCTATCGGAGCGAAATCTGGAGCCAAATCAATCCTGAACTTCACCTGCCTCTCCGGAGGTACCCCAGGCAAATCCTCCGGGAACACATCCGGATACTCCTGCACAATCGGCACATCGTCCATGGTCGCCTTACCCTTATCCCGGGTATCCATGGCATAGGCGACAAAAACTGCACAACCCTGATGAAGATAGTGTCTGGCCCTCGCTACAGAACACATAACTGGCCCACGCTACAGTATCTCACCCTGAATCACCAACTCTCCCCCACTCGGGGTCCGAAACCAAACCAACTACTGCTTACTGTCAATCACTGCCCCATTAGGGCTCAACCAATCCATGCCCACGATAACCTTGTTCCCACGCGGAGGAATAGAGACTATATCCATCGACTACTGCTTGCTGAATAACTGAAGTGTACACCCTCGATGAACCCTCGCAACCCTAACCGTCCTATCATCAGCAATCTCCACATCAAGAGGATGATCCAGCTCCCCAGGAGCTCCAGAAAATCTCTTGCTAAGCGCAAGCGATACAAAAGATCGGGTAGCCCCCGAATCAAACAATACCAAAGCAGAGATACCGTTCACAAGGAACGATCCTAAAATAAAACACATAAACATAAGCAACAATTCAATATAAATAAAGGGATAAGGAGAAGATACATACCCGTCACAACGTCATGAGCTGCACGTGCCTCCTCCACAGTCAGCTGGAAAGCCCTGCTCTTCGCCGTTGGCGCATCTGCCCGACCCAGACGGCCGTCAATAATCCTCAATGTCGCAAGAGCAGGTGCTGATACCGGTCATGCTGCAGCCAAAATCGGATATTGGGACCTCTTGTGGCCCCTCTCATTGCACTGAAATCAAATCAGATCATATACCGGGGTGATGGTGGTGGTAGCAGTACAATCCCTGCTGACATGACCAGTCCGGCCGCACTTGAAGCGGCCAGAACCACCCACCTTGCACTTCCCTTCGTGCGATATGCCGCACTTGCCATAACAGCTACGACCATGCTGGCCTTTCGGCCTGGAATCAGATACCTTGGGTCGCTTGCCCGAACCCTCAACACTTGCGGCAGAATCCGGCTTCCTCTTCCTCTCCATCTCCAAATCAATCTCCCTCTCTCTAGACCTCGCTATCATGTCTTTTAGCGTCTTCCAGCTGGATCGGCTCACAAAGTGATGAATATCGTTCCTCAGCATCTCATGGTATCGGGCCTTCTTCATCTCCTTGTCCGCCACATACTGCGGAACCAGAAGTTCCCTCTCCCTGAACATAACGGTGATCTCAGTCACCGTCTCAGTAGTCTGACGGAGATCCGGGAACTCTCGCACGAGCTGCTGTACCTCAATCACTGGTGCAAACTCGGCTCGGAACCTGGTCGAGAAATCACCCCAGGTCATCGAATCAATAGCATCATCATCTCCAATAGCATTCCCTACCTCCTCCCACCAATCATGTGCCCTGCCTTCAGGAGGCAGGGAGCTAGTCTGACCTTGTCCCCCTCGGGACAACGGATGGTACGAAAAGCGTTGGCGACATCTGCCAACCATCTGGTGCTCGCAATAGGGTCTCTAGCCCCATGATAGTCTAGCACTCCACATGCCCGAAACTCCTTGAAGGTCAGAGAGCGCGTCCCGATCAAAGCCACCATCTTAGCGCGAAAGGCGCTCAATCTCTCATAAAGAATCTCCATAATACCCTCCTTGACCGTGCCAAAGATCACATGAGTCTGATCAAGGATACTACGCGTAATCGCAGACGAGATAAACTCCCTCATATGGTAATCAAGTTGCCCGACTCCAGAACCTGATCCTGAACCCTTCCTGACACCGGAACTGCACACTGGTCTGCCTCGCAATACCACCATACTGAAAATAGACCACAAAACTATGAGAATAAGCATCAATGCGCATATCGGGGAAATCATAACTACACAAGCTCCCTGGCTTCATTACAACCCTCCTTGAATCGAGTACGGATCCTCTGCTTCCAGTAGTACGGGCCCATACTACCTTCCACATCTATTCGTACTTTCCTCAAGAAGTGCCTTCACTCAGCCAAGTTACTCTAAATCCAACAATTCCTCTCAAATAAGGCTCCCAGCACTAAATCTCATCCTAGGTCTTCCTAGGGCAAATTCCACACCACTATCCGCCATCAGCTGTAGAAGGAACTCATACTAACCTTCTCTAACTAGCTTACGAATACAATTACATATTACAAAGACTAGATAATTGTTTGAATGAGAGGTTTCTCCCTACAACGGTTGGACTCAAACAAGAGCTGCGCAATAGAGCTAAACCTAACCTTATGAAATTATTCAGTTTTCATAATATGTAACTTAGCATATTCTCTTACTAACTAGCTGAGATTAGCAAGAACTCCTAAAAGCACAAAGCAAGCAACATTCGAGCATCACGTAAACAGAACTGAGCATAACCTAATCAGGCCATCCTATCACTGATTGATCAGTACTAGCATGCAAATCTATAACCTCATATAAAAGGCATACAAAGGCATCTCTCCTAGATCTTTAGCCCTAATATAGCATGCGATTCACAATTCACAATTCATATCATATGTAAACATGTATGGGTATTTTGGGATGACGTACTTGAGCTCGGCTGATTGCACGCACCACACCCTTTTCTCTTTTAAAAATTCTTTTATAAAAATGTTTTCTTTTGAAAATTTCTACCAAGTCCTTAGTTTGAGTTCAGACACACCCGAGAGTGTGCCCGAATCCCTCAAACGAAGGCTATGATACCAACATGTAACATCCGCAAATATGGTCCCAAAAATTCTGTTTTTAATAATAGATAAAATAGTAATTCCAATATCATCCAATCACCTCAAATAAAAATCAATGTATTAATTGTCATAAAATCAAAGTAAAAAATCATGTACGGAATCCCAATGGTGTGTGCGATTCAGTCATCCCGAGCTCTTCCTCTTGGAGCCAGAAGTACCTGAAACATAAACTAAAAACTGTAAGCACAAAGCTTAGTGAGTTCCCCCAAAATACCACATACCATACATAACAGGCAATGATAAGATACGGGCCCCGCCCACACTCAAATAATAGTGAGATACGGGTCACACCCACACTCGGATAACGGGCCCCTCCCACACTCGGATGATAGTGAGATACGGGCCCCGCCCACACTCGGATGACAGTGAGATACAGGTCCCGCCTACACTCATATAATAGGCCCCGCCTAACAGACATACATATACAATTTCATACAAGTATCACATAAACAACAAGTATACTAACATAATCAACAAGGGTCGGCCTTGGTGCCTTAGAACCGCTAAACCAGTGAGGGAAACTCACCTCGAATACAGAAAGATAGTTGAACGGGTCCCGGCTCCGAATATCGACTCTACTCAACCCCTAAACATAAAAGATTTCCTTAAGTACAACACAAAATGCCCAAAAGCCCCTTATAGGCCAAACTTGGTGAAAGACTAAAGTCAAAGTCAAAGTCAACCATCCGAGTTGACCCAACTCGCCGAGTTCATCCATAAACTCGCCGAGTTCATCTATAAACTCGCTGAGTTTATCCATCTGTCTGCAAAGTCGGGAAGAAATCGATCGAACTCGCCGAGTTCATCCATAAACTCGTCGAGTTCACCAGAAATTTAACATCTTAATCCATTAAGCCGTCCTTAATGAAACTAAGAGCTTCATGACTTAGATCTTAACTGAAATGGCCTTAAGAAGGGTAAAGTTTCCAACTTTACCCCTAAGAACCACCAAAATGACTTCAAAACCCAAACCCTAGGCTTAAAAGGGTAAAGACTTAATCATTAAGCACTAAATCACCAAATGCATAACCCCAAACTGTAGACCTGGCCCTAAGAGTTGAATTACCACGTAAAGTTTCCAAATTTACCTTAAAGTATACATAGAAGAAGCTCAAATGCTCAAAAGAAGCTATAGGATGGACTTAATGAATGCATGGACCCCTTAAGACCATAAAGTTGGCACGTTTATGCTAAAAGAGCTCATGAGGACCATAGATCTGGAAGAATAGCACTTGGGACGTCCTACAACCCCACCAAACACCCAAACATGGCTAAAAGCATCTAAACTAACCCAAAAAGAGATCTAGTCAAATATTGAGCAAGGTTAGAACTTTATACCCGAAATATGATGGAAATGGTGCAAAGAATCAAGATCTTGAAGGCTCCTACTTGAATCACCACCTTGCACCAAGTTTCTCTTTCTTCCAAGAGCTTCAAACACACGAAAACACACTCACAATGAACTCACAACACTCAAAGAGGCCATAGGGTTTTGAGATTAGGGTTAGGGACTATGGAGGCTGGAAATGAGGCCAACACCTGGGACTTAAGGTGTTTAAATAGGGTGCAAAACCCTAAAATTAAGGTTTCTTCCTAAGCGGCCAACTCGCGAGTTGAGGCACCTCAACTCGTTGAGTTGCCTCATAAGACCCCGCGGTCAAGACAACTTCTACTCGACGAGTTGAGGCTTCCAACTCGCCGAGTTCTCCAAGGAAAATATAACAATTGCAAAGATAAATTCATACTGGGAACTAGGCGTTACACCTGCTATATATCGTACCAGGTATATACCGAACCATACGCATGCCAAACTATATACAAGTACCGAACCACAAAAAATAACGACTAAGATATGAATTGACGTCACAACAATGTTATAGTACATTGAGACTCAAAGAAAACAACATGTATTGTGATATGTGACTGATAGATCCTTTGATCAATGAGAAACAACTATCAAACGACTAACAAGTACATATAAGTGTACCTTCGGGCATACGATAATTAATGCGATAAGATGCCAAATCTGCTCGATACAAGAAGAGGTCAGAGCCTCCCAAATATCGACTATAAATAAGTGATGAAAATCAATTTACAAGGTACGCAAACACATACATTGTTCTATTAACCTTTAATCGATTCACGACATATTCTTAGAGTCTTTTCTGACTTTATCATCAGAGCGTTGGTCCGAGACCTCCTCTCGGCCAATCAGCTTACGAGTTGTTTGTTGTCTGTAGGTTAACTTAACAGTGAAGAAGTCGATAATTCTCACATACAATAGCAGGTGAACCTAGAGACGCATCAATAATGAACGAAAGTTATCGAATGGATGCATATTGCGTCAATTATGTTAATGTATGTACTTACACATGTAACCATTAATAACGAGATACACAACTATGCATGTTATGCCTCATTCGTTATCTTACTCATACCGTAATAACGTATAAAAGAATAATTTATATATTTATGAAAAATAAGACAGACAATTATCTTAACATACAAATGTATGCTTAAAAAAAAATTAAAGCATGTCATTACTTTAATACTCCACATAACAGGTTAACCTTAAAAAATCAACTTACATATAAAAACACATAAAACATAAGAGCATCTCCAACCTACTCCTATTCTTCATTATTTCCCCCATTTCTTCCCCCATTCATCTCCAACCCTACCCTATTTATTCCCCCATTTTGGGAGAAATGAATAGTATAACACCAAATATGGTGTTATACTATTCATTTCCCCCAAAATGGGGATGAAATTTGAGTTGTCGGTTTTAGTCCCATGTTTTATATA
The DNA here is from genome assembly GCF_052849685.1 of Lactuca virosa. Lineage (NCBI taxonomy): Eukaryota > Viridiplantae > Streptophyta > Magnoliopsida > Asterales > Asteraceae > Lactuca > Lactuca virosa. Next base: position 261,529,271 of record NC_136434.1, read on the forward strand.
TTTATACATTTCTGGTTTTTTTATCTACTAATTATTATTTAAATGTAATATTTAATACTTATAATATTGTGTTATATATTAAATTATATTAATTAATTATAAATATATATATTTTTTTGTTTATCAAATTCATATTAAAATTTAAATACATATTGAAATTTTAAAACACAATAACGTATTTTACAAAAGCCTATAATTACGTATTATAAATATAATCTTATTTATTTAATATTATTGTAATGAAAAAAAAATATAGCTTATATATTTGTTAAAATCAAATTAATAGAAGGGATGTATTTGACAATTTATATAAGTTAAAAGAATGAAATATACTTTTTGGGAGTAAAAATGGAGTAGGGTTAGAGATGAAACACTATTTACCTCATTTTTTACTCTATTTTTAGGAGAAAAAAATGAAAGTGGGTTGGAGATGGTTTAAGCATATTATCACTACTCACAACACTTCATCATAAATATAGTTCAGTTCAAATAAATACATATATTAGTTTAATGATATATGCATATAAAACGTAAGTCGTAATTGGAAATGTGTGGAAATGGAATAAATATAGGATTTTCTTCATGTTCTCCTCCTTTTCATGTTCTTGCATTTCGATAAAATAAAAAAAAGTAAATGCGCGAATTCAATTTATGAATTATTTTTTGAGAACTTGGTGGTCATTATATGATATGTGTTGAAAATATGGTAATCTTGATATTTTAGCGTCCCAAAAAAAAAAAAAAAAAAAACAAATTTAGTAAATAACTAAAAGAAAATTGGTTTATCATAATAAAAAGTACCAAGTTCTTAAATCCATAGAGTGAGGAAGGTGCTTTGTGTTTTCTATAATTAGTTATGTTTGAAAGAGTTGATGAAGAACTAGCTTCTAAGTGGAAAATTATTTTATAGCAGAAAAATTAATTATTAGTTGATAAATTGGATGATGAAAAATAACATGTAATAAAAAAATAATTGATAAACTAGCTAAAAAAATATAAAATTACATAAGAATAGATTATTTAATAATTATAATTTAGACCATTTATTAAAACCCAATAATAATTTTCTTGAAAAACTTAAAATTAATTTAATTACGTAATCAAAATAGATAGATACTGTATTGATTGAACATAAAAGATAAAAAAAAAAAAAAAAAAAAAAAAAAAAAAAAAAAAAAAAAGGTTTTGATTTTTCTTTTCATTTTATCTTTAATTAATAATTGAGATCAAAACATAAAATGCAATTGTGACGAATAAACGAGTAAAGCAATATAATGCCAGGAATAGTGAATGAAAGGCAGACCAAAAAGTAGATGGTTTGAGACCGGCTCATGGTGTCGCAAAGATTAGAGGAGCAGCCATGGCCCATAACTTCCACACCCTCATTTCGTTTGGATGGCATTTGCTTGCACATATGGACCACTATACACTTCTCACCATCCATTGACACGTGGCATTTATAAAGCTGACATGTCACTTAGTTCATCTTGAAACTTCGGTTGGTCAAGTTATCTAAGAATTACAATAGGAAAGAATGAAAAATATATCATTTTGTGCCAAACATGTAACACGTTCATTCTTCCTTTGCATCATTATGATAAGAGCATCCACTGCTTGAAAAGACATTCTATTTATGTGTTACAAATATTTTTATTTAACATTATTCTAAATATCACTTATGTATATTATTATTTTAACATCTTTATTTACAACTTTTATTTAACACGTCTCATATATAACTTTTCATTATGAATCTTATATTTTATTTTCTTAAAAAATTATATATATATATATATATATATATATATATATATATATATATATATATATATATATAAGCACTTTGTTGATTTATCGCAACTAAAATGATTCAAGGCCACATGACGTGCCTAATTGAGCTTCATTTGAGAATAATGGCTTCTAAGAGACTTTTAATTTCTAGATGTGGCGGTCAATTGTGTTCAATTGTGAGACTTTTTGTTTGGTCGTGGTTATGAGTTATGAGTTGTATTTGGACGTATAAATGATGCATCATCACCCATTTTGTTCATCATTTAAGTATTTGTTTTATTTATCTTTGTTTATGTTCTTGAGTTTAATATTCATTATTTTTAGGGTAAATTATGTCAAACGTCCCTCGTGTAGGTGTCAGAAAGCACATTTAGTCCCTATTTTTAAAAATTAACTCGGACCGTCCCTCGTTTGGTTAAAAGTTGCATGCTTCATCCCTTGTAAGTTTAAATTTGCAAGCTTCATCCCTTATGAGTCATAAAATGACTATTATGCCCTTTTGTATTTCTTTTCCAATTAATTTAAATGTAATAATAATTATTATTAATTTAAAAATAAAAGAAAAAACCCCAACATCCCTACCACCCTATCCCTCCCCCCACCTTCCTTTTACTCATCTCTTTTCCTCTATCTTCTGTTAACTCTTGAAAAACCACTGATCCACCATTTCCGCCCAACAACCACCAGAGCACATCCCTTAAAGTCAAAATTCGGCCATTTTTTTTTGTTTGTAGCCTACCGTATTCATAGAACCATCAACATTTTTTACTAAACACCGTCTTCACCGTGAACCACTTCACCGGGAACATCGGTTGCCCATCATGGAACCCACCCTCTACATCACCTGTTTTTAAACTCTACACCACCGAAAACAAACAGTTGTCGCCACCACCCTCGAAAATTGTTTCCTTCAAATGCCACCACTTAAAAATCAAAATTGCTGTTGAATATCGATAACTATTTCTGAACCTCACCTTCACCAAAAGCGCATATAACTGCCACGAAATCAGGGCCTGAAAACCATCTCAAACATCGCCTCGAATGTGGTCCCTTTTCCGTCTCCGTCGTCGATGGAGAATATTGGGTTCGATCTGAGCTTGCTTCTCCGATCTAAATCTCCCTCTTCTTCGATTTACAAGGCTAGGGTTGATTTTTTGAGATTTGAATGATGACCAGTGGTGGTTACAGGAGGTGCTAGCAGTGATAGGTGGAGGTGTCAGAGATTAGAAAGAGGATAATAAAGAGAGAGAGAGAAAGAGAGAGAAAGAGAGAGAGAGAGAAAGAGTGGCGGAGATGGCCGATCAAATTCAAAGAAGAAGAAGAAAGAAAATTGGGTAAAGGGAAGGGGTGGCTTGGTGGAGTCGCCAGAGATGTTGTCGGAGTATTGAAGTCGGCCGAAGGTGTCGTCGGAGTCGCCACTGTGGGTGGTGATGGTGGATAGGAAGTGTGTCGAAGAAGAAATGGGTTGGGGGACGAGTTATAAACATATTTTTAGGGCCCCCCATTCTTTTTAAAAGTTTTTTTTAATAAATAAATAATTAATAATTACAAACAAATAGAAAAATAAATAAATAAGGGCAAAATGGTCTTTTTATGTCCAGATGGATGAATCATGCAACTTTTAATCAAACGAGGGACGGTCCGAGTTAATTTTTGAAAATAGGGACTGAACATGCTTTCTGGCACTTACACGAGGGACGATTGGTGTAATTCACCTTTATTTTTATCATAAGAGTAAATGTTCTTCTTTTTGTTATGATCCACACAATTTTCAGCATATCATTTTTGGTTTGGTATTGTTGAAGGGCAACGAATAAGATAAATGTTGAATAGAGTTCGACAAAGAAAGTCATGTGGAGATCGTATAACTGGAGATGTTCCTGACATACGAGGTGATGATGAAAGATCATAAGAACTTTATTTATGGACCAACTTCAACAAGAAGTATAAATGAACCAAAAGTCCAAAAATCGTGTATCTTATATGTTTGGAAAGGTCTTAATGTGTAGTTTTTAATGAAAAAAAAAGTTGTTTTTAACTTCGTGGAGAAAGTTATAACATTTTTGCCAATCTGTCCAATGGATAGAAACAATTGATTTTGACAAAGCTGTTTGGTTTCCCAAGTCTCTCAAGATCTCCTACAAATGTATTCAAGTATTTGATGTTTATAAGTTCATTATGATTTTTTTATATTTTAAGTCCTATAAATATTTGAGGTTTTGTTTAAAATCATAAATTTTAATAAAATTAATTTTCTCTCCAAAGTCTATGTGTGTTTTTTCAACAACTTCAACAAGAAGTATACAATGATCTGGAAGTCACAAAATCTTGTATCTTACATGCTTGGAAATCTATAAATATATATATATATATATATATATATATATATATATATATATATATATATATATATTCAATGAAAAAACATAATCATTTTCAAAATTATGTAAAGGGCGTTATGATGTTTATGTCATATGTTCTCAAACGGATAGAAAAACAACTGAATTTGACTAAGCTTTCAGATTTCCCAACTCTCTTGAGATCTCTAATACATGTAATGAAATAGTTGATATTTATTTAAGTTATTCATGAAGTCTTATAGTGTTTTAGGTCTCATAAATAGTTGAGGGTTTTGTTTAGAATCGTCAATTTTAATAAAGTTCATTTTTCTGTCAAAATTTCGTGTGTTTTAAGACCTACTTCAACGGGAAGTTTGGAAGGATCCAGAAATCAACAAATCATGTATTATTTTTCCTAGAAAGCTTTGATATGTAGATTCCAATGAAAAAAATGAAAATCTTTTTGAATTTTGTGGAGGAAGTTATAAGGTTTTTGTCATAGGTTATCCATGTAAAAAAAATATGTTTGGTCGTCTGAAAAATATTTTTGGACCAACTTCAATGTGAAAGTCTTGAACGATCTAAAAGTTATAAAAAAAGCATGTCCTATATATTTATGGAAAGCTCTAGATGTGTAAGTTCCAATGAAAAATGAAAAACGACATGTATTTTGGTGTTTTGTGGAGGAAGTTATGACGTTTTTGCTACAGGTTGTTTAGTATACAAAAAACAAAAAATTTGGTGGTACTGAGAAAAATATTTTTAGACCAACTAAATTACAGGTATAACTTCTAAATTAAACAGCAAATGATCCGATCAGGTATTTGTTCTTCAAATAAGTGATCAAATATTCATACGTTCTTCTAGATATCATATGGATATGAGACATATATTGAAATCAATCTCATTGTCCAAAATTCTGTTTCTCGGTTTCCCGATTTATGTCGATTGAATTCAGACTACTAATTGAACACATTAATTCAGTCTGAGCTCGGCCAAACACTTCATATTTCGACATCAAATCATCGAGGGGCACAACGATATCGCTTTTCCTATTAGGGAAAAAAGAATGAATAAATTTCGACTCAAATACTTGTATCTTTTAGTCACCAAATCATACATGACACTACGTTTTATGGCATCGTGTTACTGATGCATTTTCATAATACCAATGCACAACCTAGATTGAAGATGACTGGATGATCCGATGACTAGTATTGTTTTGTTTGTTAGTACTTTGTCTTATTTACTGTAACACATGTAGGAGACAAGGTCAACCACAACAATGTGTCTGGTGGTTGATCTGAAGTTTACTTTTAGTACCGTTGTGTCATGTTGTGCTTAGTTTTAGGTTAGTATAAATATGTTGGGTTTTATATGTTACAAAAATCTATTTTTGGAAGAAAAACATAAACCCTAAGTCACATGCACCCTAAAGGATCTATGTTCTCACTATGATTTGCAAAAAACTATTGAATATCAAGAACCCTATAAGTACATAGCTATTTGCGAAATTACTAAAGCGTTATTAGTTAATACTTACCTTACTTTATTAAAACAAATAAACTAGTAATCCTTCTTTGTTGCTCTTCAGAAAACAAGCACCAGAAGTCTCGTGCATCTAATGGCTCACACACACACTCTAGCAAGTTGGAGGCTAAAGAGGAGAAAAGAGAGGGAATGAGAATTTTCGGTTCTCACTCTTGTAGAAGGTTTGGACGAAACTATGAACCCTTACGAGGGTTTATATAGGTGACTAAGGGAACTAGGATAATGTAGGTTTCCTTAGATAAACCTTATCCCCTTTCCTTTCTCCCTAAGGACTCCTAGGCTTCCTTATTGCCCAAGAAAACCCCTAAAGACCATCTAGAATTCGTCCCCCGTCCTATGGAGGTTCTAGAATTGTTCAATATTTAACTTTTGAACATTGTCACCTTTAGTCCTTCCACTTTTAATTAATCCAATTAATACCAAAATTAATTCCACTAAATTTTTGATTAATTCTTAATTAAATAATACTATTTCTAATAAATATATTATTCTCATATTATATTAATAAATCATTTATTTTGATTTTTAATTAATTTATTAACTATATAATAAATTAATAAACCAGTCTCTCTCTCTCCAAAAATCATTCCAGTCAATTACTAGGTTTGAGGGCAACCCAAAACAACTTTGCTAATAGTTCAAGATTATACTAATTTAGTTATTAGCTTAGACACCTAATCCAACAGTCTCCTACTTGGATAAGTCTAAAACTAAATTACATATACAACTTCCAAATTAAACAGCAAAGGGTGCTTTCCAAAGCAACCGCCGAACTCTGATCCGATCAGATATTTTTCTTTTAGATAAGTGATCAAATATTCCTCCGTTCTTGTAGATATCATATGGATATGAGACATGGATTGCAATCAATCTCATTGTCCAAAATTCTGTTTCTCGATTTCCTGATTTATGACGACTTAATTCTGACTACTAATTGAACACATCAATTCAGTCTGGGTTCGGCCAAGCACTTCATATGTCGACATCAAATCATCTAGGGGGACCAAAGATATAGCTTTTCCTGTTAGGGCAAAGAGAATGAATAATTTTCGACTCATATGCTTGTATCTTTTAGTCACCAAATCATACATGACACTACCTTTTATGACGTCGCGTTACTGATTCATTTTCGCAATACCAATGCACAACCGAGATTGAAGATGACTGGATGATCCGATGACTAGTATTGTTTTGTTTGTTAGTACTTTGTCTTATTTTACTGTAACACCTGTAGGAGACAAGGTAAACCACAACAATGTGTCTGGTGGTTGATCTGAAGTTTATTTTTAGTATATTTATCTCCTTTTGTGATTATTTCTAGGTTAGTATAATCATGTTGGGGTTTATATGTTACAAAAAATATATTTTTGGCGGAAAAACATAAACCTTAATTTCACATGCACCCTAAAGGATCTATGTTCTCACTATGATTTGCAAACAACTACTGAATATCAAGAACCCTATAAGTACATTGCTTTTTCGAAATTACTAAAGGGTTTTTATACAATACTTACCTTAGTTTATTATAGTAAATAAAATAGTAATCCATCCTTGTTGGGCTTCAGAAAGCAAGCACCAGAAGTCTTGTGCCTCTAATGGCTCACACCCAAACCCTACCAATGTGGAGGCTAAAGAGGAGAGAGGAGAGGGAATGAGAATTTTTGGTTCTCACTCTCGTAGAAGGGTTGAACGAAATTACGAACCCTTAGGAGGGTTTATATTGGTGACTAAGGGAATTAGGATAAGGCGGGTTTCCTTAGATAAACTTTATCCACTTTCCTTGCTCCTTAAGGACTCTTAGGCTTCCTTATTGCCCAAGAAAACCCCTAAAGACCATCTAGAATTCGTCCCCCCCTCCTAGATAGGTTCAAGAATTGGTCAATGTTCAACTTTTCAACATTGTTACCTTTAGTCCTTCCACTTTTAATTAGTCCAATTAATTCCAATAATTTATGATTAATTATTAATTAAATAATATTATTTCTGATTAATATATTATTCTTGTAATATATTAATAAATTATTTATTTTGATTTCTATCGAATTTATTAACTATATAATTAATTAATAAGCCAGTCTCTCTCTCCAAAAAGCATTCCACTCAATTACTAGGTTTGAGGGCAACCCAAAAGGACTTTGCAAATAATTCAAGATTACACTAATTTAGTTATTGGCTTAGACACCTAATCCAACAATCTCCCACATGGATAAGTCTAAAACTAAATTACATGTATAACTTCCAAATTAAACAGCAAAGGGTGTTTTCCAAAGCAACTGCCGAACTCTGATCCGATCAGATATTTTTCATTTAGATAAGTGATCAAATATTCCTCTGTTCTTCTAGATATCATATGGATATGAGATATGGATTGAAATCAATCTCATTGTCCAAAATTTTGTTTCTCGATTTCCCGATTTATGACAACTGAATTCAGACTTCTAATTGAACACATCAATTCGGTATAGGCTCGGCCAAGCACATCATATGTCGATATCAAATCATTGAGGGCCCAACGATATCGCTTTTCCTATTAGGGAAAAAAGGAAGAATAAATTTCGACTCATATGCTTGTATCTTTTAGTCACCAAATCATACATGACACTACGTTTTCTGACATCGCATTACTGATGCATTTTCGCGATACCAATGCACAACCGAGATTGAAGATGAGTGGATGATCTGATGACTATTGTTTTGTTTGTTAGTACTTTGTCTTATTTACTGTAACACCTATAGGAGACAAGGTAAACCACAACAATGTGTCTGGTGGTTGATCTGAAGTTTACTTTTAGTACATTTGTTTCCTGTTGTGATTATTTCTAGCTTAGTATAAATATGCTGGGTTTTATATGTTACAAAAAATCTATTTTTGGCGGAAAAACATAAATCTTAAGTTCACATGCACCCTAAATGATCTATGTTCTCACTATGATTTCTAAACAACTATTGAATATCAAGAAACCTAGAGGTACATTGCTATTTGCGAAATTACTAAAGGGTTATTAGAAAATACTTACTTTACTTTATTACAACAAATAAACTAGTAATCCTTCCTTGTTGGTCTTCAGAAAGCAAGCACCAATAGTCTCGTGCCTCTAATGGCTCACATGCAAACCCTAGCAAGTTGGAGGCTAAAGAGGAGAGAGGATAGGGAATGAAAATTTTTGGTTGTCACTCTTGTAGAAGGGTTAGACGAAATTATCAACCAGTAGGAGGGATTATATAGGTGACTAAGGGAACTGGGATAATGCAGGTTTCCTTAGATAAGCCTTATCCCTTTTCCTTGCTACCTATGGACTCCTAGGCTTCCTTATTGCCCAAGAAAACCCTTAAATACCATCTAGAATTCGTCTGTCGTCCAAGGAAGGTTCTATAATTGGTCAATGTTCAACTTTTGAACATTGTCACCTTTAGTCCTTCCACTTTTAACTAATCCAATTAATACCGAAATTAATTCCACTAAACTTTTGATTAATTCTTAATTAAATAATATTATTTCTAATTAATATATTATCCTCATAATATATTAATACATCATTTATTTTAATTTTTAATTATTTATTAACTATATAATAAATTAATAAACCAGTCTCTCTATCCAAAAAACCATTCTAGTCAATTACTAAGTTTGAGGGCAACCCGAAAGGACTTTTCTAATAATTCAAGATTATACCAATTTACTTATTGGATTAGACACCTAATCCAACGGTCTTCCACTTGGATAAGTCTAAAACTAAATTACATGTATAACTTCCAAATTAAACAGCAAAGGGTGCTTTCCGAAGCAACTACTGAACTCTGATCCAATCAGATATTTTTCCTTTAGATAAGTGATCAAACATTACACTGTTATTCTAGATATCAGATGGATATGAGACATGGATTGAAATCAATCTCATTGTCCAAAATTCTGTTTCTCGAATTCCCGATTTATGACGACTGAATTCAGACTACTAACTGAACACATCAATTGAATCTAGGCACGGTCAAGCACTTCATATGTCGACATCAAATCATCGAGGGGCCCAAAGATATCGCTTTTCCTATTAGGTAAAAAAGAACGAACAAATTTCGATTCATATGCTTGTATCTTTTAGTCACCAAATCATACATGACACTACGTTTTATGATATCGCGTTACTGATGCGTTTTCGCAATACCAATGCACAACCGATTTGTAATTTACAACTCATATATCTCCATTTCAAGAATATAAGATATTATCGTCTCAGAATTGATCAATGTATCATCTCAGAGTTGATCAATGTTGTTAGCAGCTCACCTATATTGATCAATGTATTTTCACTAACCAGCGTTGTGACATCCCCTAAATTCTCGGCCAGAAAAGACCGATTTAATTTATGCTTTTTAAAATAAAATCAGAGAATCTTTTTAAAAGATGTTGCGGAATTGGTCCCCAAAAACAAAACATGATAAAAGTTTGTCAAAACCTTTCTTTAAGAAATATATAATTTCCTTTTATATTAAAACCTTGGGATGTCAAGTTCCGATACAGATCAAAAGCATAAACAAGACATTATAAGCCTTACAACAGTTATTTATAACTACTGGCCTATAATCCATAAATCACTCATCATCATCATCCGACTATGCTCGGGGTCCACTACCTGTAATCATAAAAAGCTGAGTGGGTCAGGCTTGGAAGCCTGGTGAGCATATAGGGTTTTCAACCCACAATAATATATTTATTATATTTATTCATCAAACAATCAACCCAATTACCCATCCCCGTTATCTCCATTTATCTTAAGGATCTACCCTAAGAATCATCTATCCTTCATTCTTAAGGAATGACCTGAGGTATAGGCACGAAGTCACATCGTCGCCATGGTTTACTCAATAGGCGCTAACTCTATAGTCACCAAGGTTTATACAATAGGCGCTAACTCCATAGTCACAAAGGTTTATACAATAGGCGCTAACTCCATAGTCACCAAGGCTTATACAATAGGCGCTAACTCCATAGTCACCAAGGCTTATACAATAGGCGCTAACTCCATAGTCACCAAGGTTTATACAATAGGCGCTAACTCCATAGTCACCAAGGTTTATACAATAGGCGCTAACTCCATAGTCACCAAGGCTTATACAATAGGCACTACGTCTCATAGTTGCCAACATACTAAATCCGTAGCTACCAACGTACATCTATACTGTACTAAATTCATAGATACCAACGTACATCTATACTGTACTTCTATCCCTCATACTTTATCTACCCATGTTTTACCCAACATATTTGAAGATAAAATATATATACATTTTTAATCATTTTAAACATGTATAAAACATTCCTTCAACATCCATCTCAAATAAACAAACAACATATATACACATATCACGTATTTTATATAAAATACTTCATATCTATGTGTAAGATGAAAGTGACTATACACTCACCTGATTTAATGAAAATCGGGCAGCAATTCGTTTCCTAAAACGATCGTTTCTAATAAAACCGAGATTTTTTTATTGAGAAACCGGGCTCTACGAAGGGTCGGGCTTCAAAACCGAAAAGATAAATTTTTCGGGCTTCTCGGGAATCTCGGGGCGTGTTTCGGGCTTTGGAATAAGTACCGGGGTTTCGGGGGATGTCGGGATAGTAAAAATATGGAAAAAGGGGTCAAAAATGGCAAAATCCCATTTTTACCCGGGAGGGTTCGCAAGGCTCCTATTTATAGGAGTGAGATCCGAAGGTCGGCCGAGAAGAGGTGAGTCAGCGAGGCACGTGGCAGCCGTGGAAGAAGGACACGTATGCGAGGGTTCGGACACGCGGCAGGCTGCGAGGCTCGGAGGTGGCTCGGATGCGAAGGGCTCGTCGGAAGCTTGTAGGCGAGATGTGGCTCGCTTCGGACAGGCCACCTATGCGACACGCGTCGGTCTCTGACTGGGCCACGCTTCGGACTCGTCATCAGCATTGGACACGGGTCAGCAGCGAGGCGAGGGTGACGTGGCCGAAGTTGGGCCATGCGAAATTCCTCGGATTTTGTGCTTTTTCTCGGTTTTTGTGCAAAAACTTCTAAAATCCATAACCTTCGCATACGAGCTCCGTTTTTGACGTTCTTTATATGCACACGTAGGTAAAATTACGCTCTACAACTTTCGTTTAGACTTCGTCGGCTAATTTTGACTTTAATTTTTATATTATTATTTTTAACAGACCGGGACAGGAAATCCGTTAAAAATTCATAACTTCTTCATCCGACGTCCGTTTTCGTCAGACTTTTTACCGTTGTGCTACAAATGAGGAGACCTTCGATTCTCGTTTAGGTCATGTCGGCTAAAAATCACTCGATCTAAAATTCGAGTTTTTAGCTGTCTACTGCTAAGCTGAAACTTCGAAAAATCATAACTTCCTCATACGAAGTCAGATTTGGGCGTTCTTTTTATCGAACTTCTCGGTTTAACGAATACTACGAGTTTCATTTAGATCACTAAGGCTAAAAAGTAGTTTATCAAAACTCACTTTTTACGACATTCGGCACCGTGCCGGTTTGTCGCGAAACTTCGACAGGTCATAACTTCTTCGTTATAACTCGGATTTCGACATTATTTATATATCCGGAAACCTTGAGACATATACTACAACTTGGTTAAGATTAATCCTTCTAAATAAGCTTCCATCAAAAAGTCATTTTTGATGCTTATCGTCTCTAAATTGACTAGCCCGGATCTACGGGCGTTACAATTATCTCCCCGTTAGGATGATTACGTCCCAGAATCATCAACGAAAATAGGACTTGTATAATGATTCCATACCTTATCTTTCCATCCTAAGTAATAATCATAATGCTCAATCTTACACCTGCTCTTCGTACTAGGTTGGACTTTCAATCGTAACCTACAAGTTACAAAATAAATCCTTATTGAGGACTCCTTCTACTTCTTAGGATAAGCACTTCCCCTTATCTATTGTAACAGATCGACGGGTCATGTTCTAATGACCTTCATCGGATGATGCAACGTCTAGACTCAAGTCTCTTTGAGTCAAATTCCAGAATGGAATATACCTTCGTTCGTTTCTTAATGTGATATAATCACATTTTAGCATATAGCATTTCCAGCTACAAGCTTCATTAACAACGAGCGCGATGCTATCGATCGCATTAATTTCAACCTTCTGACTTTAGTCAGATGCTACATCGAACTGTTGGGTTTTGAGCATTCTAACACTTCCTAAGTGTACATGCAACCCTATTAAACCTTGGATCTATGTTTGTCTAAGATACATGCAAAATATTATTTTCCAAGGTTTATAACCTATCTAGCATGGCATGGGGTACTTTTATCCATAAAAGAACTAGATGAATTACATACCTTTTGTTGATTGTTGATTCCTTGGAGTTTGAGAGCCAAGCACCAATAATGTGAATGCCTCAAATGGAAATCACAAATCACCACAAACTTGGAAAATATATGAGAGAGTATACTAACTCTTGATTTTGGCCACCACACTTACACACACATTAGTGTGTTTTTCATGCAACATAAGCTTGTTTATATAGTGTACATGGTTAGGGTGAAACCCTAATAACCCATGTCTTTTCCTCTTCCAAGGATCCATGGGTAAAAGCTCCATGGATCATCCATGGACTTCCATATAAGCTTAGCCCATTCCCAAATGAGTGTTAGCCCACACCATATAAATATAATAGCCCATGATTTAATTAGTCTTCCTTTTAATCACTAAATTAATTCATAATTAATTCACGATTAAAACTAATTCAATAACATGACTTTATATTAATATATTATAACTTATAATATATTAATAAATCGTAAGTATACAACTCTCATAAAATTATCCATAACTAGTTTGGGTGAAGTGCAACCCAAATGGACCATGCCGGGTCGGGTCAAGTATATACCAAATAAGTTATGGACTTAGACATCTTATCCAACAGACTCCCACTTGGATAAGTCTAATAACTGTATTTGCCTATATTACTTCAGGAACCAACCGGCAATCGTAGCTCTCGAAAACTCTTGTGAACTATGAAGCGCCATTTTAGATAAGTGATCATATAATCCTCTGCTCTCATGATATCAGCCGGACAAATACATGGAACAATGTCTTACTTATTGTCTAGCAGTTGTTTCTCGATTTCCGATTTGTTTGACAAAGAACTTAACTGAACACATCAATTTAGTTCTGACCGGGCCCGGTACATGGGTCAACACAAAATCATCGAGGGGCCCAGATATCGCTTCTATTTCTAGAAGGAACAGATAAACTTCGACTCATATGCTTGTTCTACTACTTATTGAATTGCACACAAAGGCACGTTTTATAACATCAAGTTACTGATGCGTTTACGTGCAATCAATGCACAACCAACTCATAGGTAACAACTCATATCTCTAGGTTTGAAGACTTATATGATATTACCGTCTCACGATCACTCGAGATAAATTCCATGAAGTGATACAAGTGAGCGTGGGTTTATTCCAATACTCATAACTTATGAGTACTCATGAATGTTGTAGCAACCATTGCTATGGCTAAACACCTTTACTCATCTACAATCCCAATTCATGACAATCTTGATTCATACCTACTTCCGACGTATGACCGATTGTGGAGGTTTGAATAAATTAATTATTCTGGAAGTCAAAACATGCAAAACTGAAACAATAGTAAATAATTGACAATGATAGCAACACTTTACTCATAAATAAATAACAAATTTTATTCATCATCAAACGTCGATTACATTTTACAAGTTTCAGAAAAGGCTATCTAATCTGTAAAATTAATATCGTCCCTCAGCCCGATGCGCCTCGCATGCTGCAAATGCTTCACCCTCGTCAGTCCCTTCGTAAGGGGATCCGTAGGGTTCTCATCTGACGATACCCTCTTTGCCACGAGGAGTCCCTCTTCTATCTTGTGTCTTATGAAGTGATATTTTCTGTCAATGTGTCGGGATCTGCCATGATCTCTTGGTTCCTTGGCTAAAGGGAACCGCACTATTGCTGTCACAGAAAATCTCCATAGGCTCCTTAATAGCTGGTACAACTCTAAGGTCTCCGATGAAGTTCCTCAGCCATATCGCCTCCTTTGTCGCTTCACTCGCTGCTATGTACTCTGATTCACAAGTCGAATCAGCTACAGTCTCCTGTTTGGAACTCTTCCAAGTGATTGCCCCTCCATTTAAGGTAAAGACCCAGCCCGACTGAGAGCGGAAGTTATCCCTATCAGTCTGAAAGCTAGCATCACTATACCCTACTACTCTCAAGTCATCACTCCCACCAAGGGTAAGGATCCAATCCTTAGTCCTCCGCAGGTACTTGAGAATATTCTTTACCGCAGTCCAATGAGCCTTGCCAGGGTTCCCCTGATATCTGCTGACCATGCTCAAAGCGAAGGCCACATCAGGACGGGTACAAGTCATAGCATACATGATCGAACCAACAGCGGAAGCATAAGGTAATCGACTCATCTCAGCTATCTCATCTTCTGTACTCGGGCTCTGAGCCTTGCTCAGTTTGGCATTGCTTTGGATTGGTAATTCTCCTTTCTTAGAATTCTGCATGTTGAACCTTTTCAACACCTTATCCAAGTAGATACTCTGACTAAGTCTAATTAGTCTTTTACTCCTTTCTCTTAATATCCTTATCCCTAGGATATAGGTAGCTTCTCCAAGGTCCTTCATAGCAAAGCACTTCCCAAGCCAGGACTTAACCTCCTGCAAGGTTGGGATGTCATTTCCTATGAGTAGTATGTCATCCACATACAGTACCAAAAAGCTAACTATACTCCCACTAGCTCTGACATATACGCAGGACTCATCTTCACTTCTTGAGAAACCAAACTCTTTGACCTTCTCATCGAAACAAAGATTCCAACTTCGAGATGCTTGTTTCAATCCATAAATGGATTTCTCAAGCTTGCACACTCTATTGGGGTACTCGGCACTGACAAAACCTTCTGGCTGATTCATGTAAACATCCTCAGCCAACTTTCCGTTAAGGAAAGCGGTTTTGACATCCATTTGCCATATTTCATAATCATGAAATGCAGCAATGGCTAGCATAACCCTAATAGACTTAATCTTTGCTACTGGTGAAAAGGTTTCATCATAATCAATTCCCTGAGTCTGAGTAAACCCCTTCGCAACCAGTCGAGCCTTATAAGTGTGCACCTTCCCATCCATGTCGGTCTTCTTCTTGAAGATCCATTTGCACCCGACTGTCTTACGGCCTGGTACATTGTCAACCAAGTTCCAAACTTGATTATCATACATGGACTGTATCTCGCTGTCCATAGCCTCCTTCCATTTAGCAGACTCTGGGCCTGCCATGGCTTCCTTAACACTGTTAGGTTCATCCAGATTTACCAGTGTACTGTCACTGATAAATGTATCACCTTCCGTAGTAATATGAAATCCATAATAAAACTCAGGTGTGTTCCTAACCCTTGTGGAACGCCTCGGAAGTATAGATTCGTCAGCTGGATCAACAGGAATTTCCTCCTCAAGTTGATTGCTAGTGTCTGAGGTTCCTTCACCAATTGAGTCTTGAATTTCTTCAAGGTCAATTTGCCTCCCACTGTCTCCTTGGTTTATAAATTCTCTCTCTAGAAAGACCCCTCTTCTAGCCACAAAGACCACATTCTCACCGGGTCTGTAGAAGAGGTAACCAAAGGATTTTTGTGGGTAGCCGATGAAAATACACCTTTCACTGTGAGGTTCGAGCTTGTCATGACTTTCACGCCTCACGAAAGCCTCGCAACCCCAAATCTTGATGTGGTCCAAATTGGGAACTTTCCCAGTCCACATTTCATGAGGTGTTTTGGCAACCTTCTTTGTAGGGACTAGATTAAGGATATGGGCGGCAGTCTCTAAGGCATACCCCCCAAAAGAGATTGGTAGCGAAGCTCGACTCATCATAGAGCGAACCATGTCCAACAAAGTTCGATTACGCCTCTCAGCCACACCATTCAGCTGTGGTGTCCTGGGAGGTGTCAATTGTGAGACAATCCTACACTCCTTAAGATAGTCGAGGAACTCAGTACTAAGATACTCACCACCTCGATCGGATCGAAGCATCTTAATGTTCCTGCCCAATTGATTTTCTACTTCCTGTTTAAACTCTTTAAACCTTTCAAAAGTTTCTGACTTATGTTTGATTAAGTAGACATAACCATATCTACTAAAATCATCAATAAAAGTCACATAATAGCGATTAGCATCCCTTGTGGCGGTTTTGAATGGTCCACATACATCAGTATGTATAAGGTCCAACAAACCCTCACCCCTTGCACAAGTACCAGTGAAGGGTGATTTTGTCATTTTCCCAAGTAGACAAGACTCACAACTATCATCCGACTTGAGGTCGAACGACTCCAAAACTCTATCCTTTTGGAGCTGGCCTATGCGTTTCTTGCTTACATGTCCAAGACGACAATGCCACAAAGATGCTTTATCCAAGCTAGTAGAAGAATCAATACATAATACATTATTTCCTAAATTATCTACAACCGATACAGCTTCATACACACCATCACAAGGTAATGCTTTAAAATAAAGAACATTATTAAAGAAAGCATTAATACTACCAACTTCATTATCAAAAGAAAAGGTAAAACCTTGTTTGTACAAAGCATGAAAGGAAATAATATTCCTCGCCATTTCAGACGAGTACACACATTTATTCAAATCTAACTTTAACCCACTATCTAGCAACAAAGTATAAACTCCAATCTTGGTAACAGGTGCAACCTTCTTGTTCCCCATGATTAAGTTTATCTTTTCATGCTCCACATCCTCACTTCTTCTTAGGCCCTGCAAGTCACAACAGATGTGAATACCACAACCTGTATCAAGAACCCAAGAATTAGAATATGGTGAGTTATTAGACAATATAGTGTAAATACCTGCATGGGATGGTTTCACTTTCCCATCCCTGACATCCTGCAAGTACTTTGGGCAGTTTCGCTTCCAGTGCCCCTTATTTTGACAGTAGAAGCATTCAGCATCCTTAGGGATGGCAGAAGGAGTGATAGAACCACCTTTGGTTCCAGATGAGGAGCCTTCAAGGGACTTTCCCTTGGTACCCTTCGAAGGGTGCTTCCTCTTCTTCCCTTTGCCTTGCCCGATAGCCAAAACAGGGGTAGTAGTAGGAGTAGGAGTAGCAACCGACTTACTTTTAAGACCACTTTCGGCAGTCTTCAGAAGTCCTTGAAGCTTACTGAGTGTGACTTCCTCCTTGTTCATGTGGTATGTCATACGAAATTGATCATAACACGATGGCAAGGAGTGCAAAATGATATCAATTGCCAACTCCTCAGGGAAGTTCACATTCAGTTTCATTAGACGGTCCACATACCTTTGCATTTTCTGCATGTGGCTCGTGATTGGTTCGCTATCCTTCATACGGGTAGTGATCATGGAGGAGATTATTTCATACCGCTCTTGACGAGCACTCTGATGGTACCTTTCCATCAGATCCTGATGCATCTCAAAAGGGTAATAGTCCTCATAGGACTTTTGGAGTTCAGCTGTCATGGTGGCCATCATGATGCATGCCACCTTGGTGGCATCTCTTTCATGTGCCTGATACTCAGCGACCGCCTCAGGAGTAGCAGTGGACTCATCAAGCTCCTTTAGCTCCTTATCGAGGACATATTCCTTGTCCTCGTAACGAGTAACCATCCTGATGTTCCGGATCCAATCCATGAAGTTGGAACCATCAAAGATGACCCTCCCACAAAGGTTCATGAGGGAAAAGGAGCCAGTAGGGTTAGAGCCCGAAGCTTTGTTGTTGGAAGACATCTGAAAAGAAGAAAACAAGTTTAGATTAGATATTTCGAATCCTTAATAATACACCCAAATGTAATATTAAGGCTAGGATCCAACACAATATATTATAACTTAGAAGAGGGATGCCGTAATCTAAGCTATAATATATTTGAAGGTAGGTGAATGACGATTCACCAATTTCCACCATGAAAATGAAATGAATTATTAGGTTTAATTGGTTTTTTGAAATTCCTAGATTCTTTTGAGATTCATTGAACTTTTCAATGGCATGTTTCAATCTCGATTGTGCCCTTCAAGTTTTGTGACTGGGATGCCGAGGATCACAAAACAAGGTGTGAATAACCATGCAAATTCACTTGGTACCCTTAATATTATCACCTAATCAATGTACCGGTTAACCACACACGCTCCACCGATCTATGATAAACATTAAGTCACCCTTCGTGATCCTTACTAGTCCAAGTTAGTGTGCCGGTTAACCACACACGCTCCACCAACGACTTGGTAAGGTACAAAGTGTGAATTTCATGGGTTAGCACCATATTCACATTTTCCTAAAGTAACTAAGATTGGGAATTTATATAAGGTTTAGTTACTTTATAATATTCATCATACTTTTAATGAGAATTTATAAGTCCTTGTCCTACCCGTTCGGCTAACGACCCTCCACCAGTCAAGCAAGCGGTGGGTGAGAGTGGACACCCATTAAGTTGCCATTTTATAGGCAACGACCTTATACCCACCTTATAGACTGGCTTCGTGAATGAGGCGTACTAGCGGTAAGACGACTTTGATCTTATACATATATATAATAATTAACCATTAATGTTATAAATAGCATAAGGGTTGAATTTTAACTTTTAAAACTCTAAGGGTTTGGAGTTAAAGTATATTAAAGTGTGTGTAACTTTACAAATTCCAAAGCTTGAGGACAAATTTTGAAACTATTCAAAACTTTTCATTTCATAACTTATGAATTAAAGGTTCATAAAATGAAGACTCTTCATTTCCATGTAACTTATGTGTTTTAAGTGTGTGTTTAAAAGAAGTGACCTTTGGATATCCATAACTTGAGGACAAATTATGGACTCCATTAAAACACATAAATGATCAAGAATTAATCCTAAACAATTCAGCAAATAATTCCTATCATCTTCTAAATTCATAAGAACATGAACATGATCATCAAAGTTTCAAGAATTATATGAACACATACAAAGCATGAAATTTTGATATAAGCTATTGTAAATGGATTAGAACAACCATTACACCAACTAAAACAAGTTTTAAAACACCAAAACAGTTTAGGGTAATGTTTCTAGTCCATTTCCAGCAGCAAAAGTCGAAAATCTGCATTCTGAGGCTCCTACTCGCCGAGTGCACGAACCTACTCGGCGAGTAGGATGAGTTTACACATGAACTCGGCGAGTTCCCCCATGGAATCGGCGAGTTCATCAGTCAGACAACAAAAAAATCGACTTTTTATCACTATTTTGCATCAAGTATCAAACAAACAAAACCAGGCTCTGATACCACTGTTGGGTTTTGAGCATTCTAACACTTCCTAAGTGTACATGCAACCCTATTAAACCTTGGATCTATGTTTGTCTAAGATACATGCAAAATATTATTTTCCAAGGTTTATAACCTATCTAGCATGACATGGGGTACTTTTATCCATAAAAGAACTAGATGAATTACATACCTTTTGTTGATTGTTGATTCCTTGGAGTTTGAGAGCCAAGCACCAATAATGTGAATGCCTCAAATGGAAATCACAAATCACCACAAACTTGGAAAATATATGAGAGAGTATACTAACTCTTGATTTTGGCCACCACACTTACACACACATTAATGTGTTTTTCATGCAACATAAGCTTGTTTATATAGTGTACATGGTTAGGGTGAAACCCTAATAACCCATGTCTTTTCCTCTTCCAAGGATCCATGGGTAAAAGCTCCATGGATCATCCATGGACTTCCATATAAGCTTAGCCCATTCCCAAATGAGTGTTAGCCCACACCATATAAATATAATAGCCCATGATTTAATTAGTCTTCCTTTTAATCACTAAATTAATTCATAATTAATTCAAGATTAAAACTAATTCAATAACATGACTTTATATTAATATATTATAACTTATAATATATTAATAAATCGTAAGTATACAACTCTCATAAAATTATCCATAACTAGTTTGGGTGAAGTGCAACCCAAATGGACCATGTCGGGTCGGGTCAAGTATATACCAAATAAGTTATGGACTTAGACATCTTATCCAACACGAACTTGGTCCTCCGAACCATGTAACAAACTCATCGTAGTCAGACTCAATTTGATATGACCACTAGGGTCGGAATAACAACCAACTTACTAGTCATTACCGAAACAAGGGTAATGACATATCCGAATAAAACGGAATCAATCACTAGTTTCTTGGTAACCTTGTGACTTTCCTTGATCCAAGCGTGAGTCCTGTGCTTCCAGTAGTATAGATCTCTACTACTATTCACACCTACTCATACTCCTCCCAAGTACTGTCTCGCAGTCCCCAAGTCCTAAAATCACAAAACAATTTAACACATACGAATGTGTCCAATTAATCATAGAATTTTCCTAGACTCTACTAGGACTTCTTCCACGCGTATCTTCAATCATCAATTCTACTTCAACTTGGTTGGTGATGGAAATTCCAGACGATGGGACAACTTCAAGAATTGCACCAACCATTCATCATCCTGCCAATCGGAGGTGAACTTCAGACGTACCGTACCCCTCTAAACGTTTCGTTATTTTATTAGACATATTCTAAAGGAAAGATACCACTCTTATGATATCTTCTGATAGGTGTCATTCACTATCATAAGCTTTTCATTTCCTCCATCTACTCAATTCTCTACGAGTCTTCACCATAACGTTTTGTACACCCAAGCAGACGTTCGGTGTACCAGGCGAGAATTTAAGATAGGAAAGCTTTATTTACGATAAACGTATAAATCTCCTTATCACTTTGAAACGTTTACATGTTAGTTCTAATCTCGTAATCATACGCTTAGAATCCTACACACATAAGGTTTCCAGATCCGGTCGGCAACAGACCATAGATCCGAACAAATAATAGCATCATTATAGCTATAACACAAAACATTTAGCACATAAAAACATTTTAGGCATCCTTCCTAAAATAAACTAGTGCTCGTGTCAATTTAGGTGTACTACCTAAAATATAATAGACACATTCAACTCACAATCATCGCTTAGCATTCTAAGTTTAAGTCTAGAAATCCTACAAATTTCCTAGTTCGCTTAAACTAATGCTCTGATACCAACTGTGACATCCCCTAAATTCTCGGCCAGAAAAGACCGATTTAATTTATGATTTTTAAAATAAAATCAGAGAATCTTTTTAAAAGATGTTGCGGAATTGGTCCCCAAAAACAAAACATGATAAAAGTTTGTCAAAACCTTTCTTTAAGAAGTATATAATTTCCTTTTATATTAAAACCTCGGGATGTCATGTTCCGATACAGATCAAAAGCATAAACAAGATATTATAAGCCTTACAACAGTTATTTATAACTACTCGCCTATAATCCATAAATCACTCATCATCATCATCCGACTATGCTCGGGGTCCACTACCTGTAATCATAAAAAGTTGAGTGGGTCAGGCTTGGAAGCCTGGTGAGCATATAGGGTTTTCAACCCACAATAATATATTTATTATATTTATTCATCAAACAATCAACCCAATTACCCATCCCCATTATCTCCATTTATCTTAAGGATCTACCCTAAGAATCATCTATCCTTCATTCTTAAGGATTGACCTGAGGTATAGGCACGAAGTCACATCGTCGCTAGGGTTTACTCAATAGGCGCTAACTCCATAGTCACCAAGGTTTATACAATAGGCGCTAACTCCATAGTCACCAAGGCTTATACAATATGCGCTAACTCCATAGTCACCAAGGCTTATACACTAGGCGCTAACTCCATAGTCACCAAGGTTTATACAATAGGCGCTAACTCCATAGTCACCAAGGTTTATACAATAGGCGCTAACTCCATAGTCACCAAGGCTTATACAATAGGCACTACGTCTCATAGTTGCCAACATACTAAATCCGTAGCTACCAACGTACATCTATACTGTACTAAATTCATAGATACCAACGTACATCTATACTGTACTTCTATCCCTCATACTTTATCTACCCATGTTTTATCCAACATATTTGAAGATAAAATATATATACATTTTTAATCATTTTAAACATGTATAAAACATTCATTCAACATCCATCTCAAATAAACAAACAACATATATACACATATCACGTATTTTATATAAAATACTTCATATCTATGTGTAAGATGAAAGTGACTATACACTCACCTGATTTAATGAAAATCGGGCAGCAATTCGTTTCCTAAAACGATCGTTTCTAATAAAACCGAGATTTTTTTATTGAGAAACCGGGCTCTACGAAGGGTCGGGCTTCAAAATCGAAAAGATAAATTTTTCGGGCTTCTCGGGAATCTTGGGGCGTGTTTCGGGCTTTGGAATAAGTACCGGGGTTTCGGGGGATGTCGGGATAGTAAAAATATGGAAAAAGGGGTCAAAAATGGCAAAATCCCATTTTTACCCGGGAGGGTTCGCAAGGCTCCTATTTATAGGAGTGAGATCCGAAGGTCGGCCGAGAAGAGGTGAGTCAGCGAGGCACGTGGCAGCCGTGGAAGAAGGACACGTATGCGAGGGTTCGGACACGCGGCAGGCTGCGAGGCTCGGAGGTGGCTCGGATGCGAAGGGCTCGTCGGAAGCTTGTAGGCGAGATGTGGCTCGCTTCGGACAGGCCACCTATGCGACACGCGTCGGTCTCTGACTGGGCCACGCTTCGGACTCGTCATAAGCATTGGACACGGGTCAGCAGCGAGGCGAGGGTGACGTGGCCGAAGTTGGGCCATGCGAAATTCCTCGGATTTTGTGCTTTTTCTCGGTTTTTATGCAAAAACTTCTAAAATCCATAACCTTCGCATACGAGCTCCGTTTTTGACGTTCTTTATATGCACACATAGGTAAAATTACGCTCTACAACTTTCGTTTAGACTTCGTTGGCTAATTTTGAATTTAATTTTTATATTATTATTTTTAACAGACCGGGACAGGAAATCCGTTAAAAATTCATAACTTCTTCATCCGACGTCCGTTTTCGTCAGACTTTTTACCGTTGTGCTAAAAATGAGGAGACCTTCGATTCTCGTTTAGGTCGTGTCGGCTAAAAATCACTCGATCTAAAGTTCGAGTTTTTAGCTGTCTATTGCTAAGCTGAAACTTCGAAAAATCATAACTTCCTCATACGAAGTCAGATTTGGGCGTTCTTTTTATCGAACTTCTCGGTTTAACGAATACTACGAGTTTCATTTAGATCACTAAGGCTAAAAAGTAGTTTATCAAAACTCACTTTTTACGATGTGACAACCGTCAAAATTCGAGTCGGTTCTAGATTTGAATAAACTTAGTTGCACGTATAGGCACGACACATACTTGACTTAGTAACTAGAAGTTAAGATATAACCTATTAGAAACTTGGAAACAGATAGAAACAATGGATGGTGTACTTAGATTTCACATTGATATGTGAATTCTATAACTACTTAACTGTAGAAACTATCCATATTCGGGTCACTCTTTGACTCGAACACCTTTTCATGAATCATATACACACATCATGCACTTGACCTACTAGTAGAAATTAGGTCAAAGTCTCATAGAAACTTAAGTCAAAGTTGAAGACTATGACTAGTATACTTGATTCCTCAATTTCGCTTGAATCTCGGAATCACTACATAGAATGCCAATAAACCGATAAAAATAAATTACAAACATTATTTATAACTATAAAAGAGTTATAATACCATAAGATAATTTAAAGTCTCAAATATTCTATTTATTTTGATATCCAAAGATTTACAAAATCTCAAGACCCTAAAAGCCATAAAAACTCATATTTATAAACTTTAACCTTAAAAATTCTATAAAAAATAATTATGAAACTTATAATATGATCTTATAATAATTAAAATTATGAAAATGCATTTAAGGAAAATAAAATTTAAGTCATTAACAATTGCCCTAAATTTATAAGTCAAAAATCAAGGTTTCATGAGCAAAAACTTGGTTAGGGTGTATATTTTATAAAAGGTTTGATATTTTTATAAAAGAATTGAATTTTTTTTATAAAATTAAAAGAGAGGGAGGGCATTTTACACTCAAAACCGTCCACCCTCTTCCCAAGATGCTTCCCCTCTTCCCAAAACACATAATCACTCCTCTCTCACACTCCATCTCCTTCACTTCTCTCTCTCTCTCTACACTCTCTCTCACACTCCACCATTTACCACACTCAAACTCTCTCTTTCCCTCTCTAAAACCACGAAATTCTCCAGCCAAGAACATCTCTTAACCTTCAAATCTTCGTCTTCTAGGGTTGTTCTTCATGGTAATCACGAAAATCCTTCAATCTCCTTCACTTTTCTTTCTAGTTTTAAAGGTTTTTCTTGCATTTCCTTGTTCTTCTACACCATTCCCTTAGAAAATTTGTGTGAATGTTCATTCACTTCAGTTTTGATGATGATGGTGGTAGATTTTCACCAAAAACATCTTGCATGTTACAAAATGGTGAAGATCCATGACCTAAACCTAAGTCAAAACCATGGAAATGCACTTTTCTACACGTTTTGGTGGAAAATCACCACATGCATCCAAAGTTTTCTTTCAAAAACGAATTTTAAACATTTCAAACTAATGAATGAACTTCAAACAAACATGCATGTGATGATCTTCAATCTTAGAAGCTAGATCATCAAAGTATGTTGTTAAAAGCTTTCAAATATGTTCATGAAGGATTTATTTCCAAATAAATATCTAAAACTCCTTTTCTGACCAAATCCGATTTTTCCCAGATTCCCATCAACAAAATAAGATGCCCTGTAAATTTCCAGAAGATAATTCATTTATCTCGAATTACTATAATTAATGCAAGAAAACAGGGCAATAAATCATATAAAATACTTTCTGGGGTCTATAAATCCTAGTTAAATTCGTGGATGACCCCTGTGCTAAATAATGATCCCTCATTAAGTTTCATCGATTTTTGCAACTGTTTAATATGGTTTTGAATTTTCTTTTTGTTTGGCTCCAATAAATCATAAAAGCACTTTATAAAATCTTAAAATGATATATAACAATTTTCGCAGTTACTACCAGAGGTATAAGACTCAGAAAAATATTTTTAGAATTTTTCATAATGCATTCCTATTTTTCCCCGATTTTTGTATTTATAATGGCCTAAAAATAGAAAAAAATAGTTTTGCTCACCCAAAATTCATGAAAATTTACCAGAACACTTTGTAGTACATTAGGAGGCTACATAAAATTTTTGATGATTTTTCTCTTCTGTATACTATTTTGCTCCTATTTTCTAATATTAAATACACTTAAATACACAAAAAATCGGATTTCAGTACATAAAAACCACATTTGGTATTTTTCCCAGATTATTTACTCTGTAAATGAAGTGTACAAAAATTTTGGTAATTTACTTTAAGTGTTTAATAATTATTCTCCAATTAATGATTATTTAAGAGGATAAAATAAAAAAAAATAGAAAGACTAATTGAAAAATATCTTTTATATTTTTCACAGCTTCTACATGTATAATAAAAGTGTTACAAAAATTTTGGGCAATTTTGGAAACTGTTTTCTATTTATTTCAATTTTTATTAGAATAAATGCTCAAAAATCATAAAATTGGGTTAAACAGTTTAGAAACCCCTTTTTATATTTTTCCCAGCTTAAGTATGTGTAATGAAATTGTTATAAAAAGTTTGGGGTATTTTCATAACTGATTTCTATTTTTCATGAATTTGTATCTATTTAGAGAATTAAATATGTGAAAAATGGTTATACATATTCATAATCCATGAAAATTTATCTAGAAGTCTTTTAGTACATTTAGAACCAAAATCTGAAGTTTGATAATTTTTATCAACTGTTTAGTATTTTTCATGATTTTATGGTTATTCAAGAAACTAAAATCGTGAAAAATAGTCAGACAAATCAAAAATTCAAGAAAATTTATCTTAAGGTCTTTGACTTCAATTAAAACTTAAATGCAAAGTTTGGGAAAGTTTAGAACTAAATTGATTTAGTTTTGAATATTTAATCATTGGAACACCTCTAAAATGTTAAATATTAACATTTCAATAATGGAAATTTTCCACTTAAATTGTTATATAACAATTGATTCTTTGAAACTTAATTTCCCCAGAAAAATGTTTGTAACTTATCAATATTAAATTTTGACACATTATTGGCATAATTCTATTGTAGTAGTAAGTATAGTAGTGTTAGATTTCGATTAGAGACTCACTAGCGAATACCATTATTGTAGGAATCGGTAGTGGAACACGTGGAACGTAGTTCAAGGCACCATTTGCATCATCTAAATGCATTGTGAGTATTCACCACTCCCCTATTTTCGGTTTTTACGTTTTGGGGTGGAAAAGCATGTCCTAAACTATTTATGTTCGTTGTATTTATTTGACTCGTATAAACTTGGTTGCTATATTTTGCATATTGTGAGTATTCACGCACTCCCCTATTTTCAATTTTTATGTTTTGGGGTGGAAAAGCATGTCCCGAAAAACTATTATTTGAATGTTGTATTTAAATTGATTTGT
This sequence comes from Lactuca virosa, assembly GCF_052849685.1. Taxonomy (NCBI): domain Eukaryota; kingdom Viridiplantae; phylum Streptophyta; class Magnoliopsida; order Asterales; family Asteraceae; genus Lactuca; species Lactuca virosa. The sequence continues at coordinate 261,556,486 of NC_136434.1, forward strand.
ATCAAACATGATTGCTATTTTATTGCTATGTCTCTCTATGTATGTCTATGCAACACGGAACATGAGAACTTATCGTACTAAGGACCTTCCCTTATCTCTAACCATTAACTCTTTGAGCCAATGGTCATTATGGATAGCGCTATTAGGAATTGACAACTCCTCACTCGCCCTATTGCTGGAGTGCATGATACCATATTCATCTATGGAACGATAAGCATAGATCTTGATAGGGCTTCAGTCATAGGTTTGGTTGAGACTCATTGTTTGCTCATACACATACAAACTCGTTTCTCGTTATAGCAATAAACTTGTTATTAATTATAGCAATGAACTTTGTTTCTCATTACAACAACGAAGTTTTATTACTGAAAACTTATATACATGTTTTAGCAATGAAATTGTTTGCTCCTTGTAGCAACGAAATTGATTGCTCATTTTAGCAATGAAACTTGTTTACTCGTTTGAGTAACGAACTTTATCTTCCATGAGAATATGAATATTGCATCTTATTTGGGCAACATACTTTATCTCTCATGATGACAAAGAACTTTGTTTTTACAAACTTATTTACTCATTTTAACAATATACTTTTATTATTGGAAACTTTTATCAAAACTTTGATTTCAATTCATGGAACCAATATTATTTTGTTTATCTGTGAGTACTCACCAACTATTTTTATAGTTGACGCTCGTTTTACATGCTTTTTCAGGAATCATCGAGTAAGTGGCACTTAGGGACACTTCACTTTTAGGAGCATTCACATGTGTTGTATTTCAATTTACATTGTAATTTCTTTTAAAAGTTGTTCAAACCCATTGTAAAATTGTAATGATTTTTAATACTATGGTTGGTGTTGTCTTTTAACTTTTGCTATGAAACCCTTTATACTGCCACGCCTCGTGTTTCCGCTTTAGCGGGGTGTGACATACGACATTCGGCACCGTGCCGGTTTGTCGCGAAACTTCGACAGGTCATAACTTCTTCGTTATAACTCGGATTTCGACATTATTTATATATCCGGAAACCTTGAGACATATACTACAACTTGGTTAATATTAATCCTTCTAAATAAGCTTCCATCAAAAAGTCATTTTTGATGCTTATCGTCTCTAAATTGACTAGCCCGGATCTACGGGCGTTACAATTATCTCCCCCTTAGGATGATTACGTCCCGGAATCATCAACGAAAATAGGACTTGTATAATGATTCCATACATTATCTTTCCATCCTAAGTAATAACCATAATGCTCAATCTTACACCTGCTCTTCGTACTAGGTTGGACTTTCAATCGTAACCTACAAGTTACAAAATAAATCCTTATTGAGGACTCCTTCTACTTCTTAGGATAAGTACTTCCCCTTATCTATTGTAACAGATCGACGGGTCATGTTCTAATGACCTTCATCGGATGATGCAACGTCTAGACTCAAGTCTCTTTGAGTCAAATTCCAGAATGGAATATACCTTCGTTTGTATCTTAATGTGATATAATCACATTTTAGCATATAGCATTTCCAGCTACAAGCTTCATTAACAACGAGCGTGATGCTATCGATCACATTAATTTCAACCTTCTGACTTTAGTCAGATGCTACATCGAACTTGGTCCTCCGAACCATGTAACAAACTCATCGTAGTCGGACTCAATTTGATATGACCACTAGGGTTGGAATAACAACCAACTTACTAGTCATTACCGAAACAAGGGTAATGACATATCCGAATAAAACGGAATCAATCACTAGTTTCTTGGTAACCTTGTGACTTTCCTTGATCCAAGCGTGAGTCCTGTGCTTCCAGTAGTATAGATCTCTACTACTATTCACACCTACTCATACTCCTCCTAAGTACTGTCTCGCAGTCCCCAAGTCCTAAAATCACAAAACAATTTAACACATACAAATGTGTCCAATTAATCATAGAATTTTCCTAGACTCTACTAGGACTTCTTCCACGCGTATCTTCAATCATCAATTCTACTTCAACTTGGTTGGTGATGGAAATTCCAGACGATGGGACAACTTCAAGAATTACACCAACCATTCATCATCCTGCCAATCGGAGGTGAACTTCAGACGTACCGTACCCCTCTAAACGTTTCGTTATTTTATTAGACATATTCTAAAGGAAAGATACCACTCTTATGATATCTTCTGATAGGTGTCATTCACTATCATAAGCTTTTCATTTCCTCCATCTACTCAATTCTCTACGAGTCTTCACCATAACGTTTTGTACACCCAAGCAGACGTTCGGTGTACCAGGCGAGAATTTAAGATAGGAAAGCTTTATTTACGATAAACGTATAAATCTCCTTATCACTTTGAAACGTTTACATGTTAGTTCTAATCTCGTAATCATACGCTTAGAATCCTACACACATAAGGTTTCCAGATCCGGTCGGCAACAAACCATAGATCCGAACAAATAATAGCATCATTATAGCTATAACACAAAACATTTAGCACATAAAAGCATTTTAGGCATCCTTCCTAAAATAAACTAGTGCTCGTGTCAATTTAGGTGTACTACCTAAAATATAATAGGCACACTCAACTCACAATCATCGCTTAGCATTCTAAGTTTAAGTCTAGAAATCCTACAAATTTCCTAGTTCGCTTAAACTAATGCTCTGATACCAACTGTGACATCCCCTAAATTCTCGGCCAGAAAAGACCGATTTAATTTATGCTTTTTAAAATAAAATCAGAGAATCTTTTTAAAAGATGTTGCGGAATTGGTCCCCAAAAACAAAACATGATAAAAGTTTGTCAAAACCTTTCTTTAAGAAATATATAATTTCCTTTTATATTAAAACTTCGGGATGTCATGTTCCGATACAGATCAAAAGCATAAACAAGACATTATAAGCCTTACAACAGTTATTTATAACTACTGGCCTATAATCCATCAATCACTCATCATCATCATCCGACTATGCTCGGGGTCTACTACCTGTAATCATAAAAAGCTGAGTGGGTCAGGCTTGGAAGCCTGGTGAGCATATAGGGTTTTCAACCCACAATAATATATTTATTATATTTATTCATCAAACAATCAACCCAATTACCCATCCCCATTATCTCCATTTATCTTAAGGATCTACCCTAAGAATCATCTATCCTTCATTCTTAAGGATTGACCTGAGGTATAGGCACGAAGTCACATCGTCGCCAGGGTTTACTCAATAGGCGCTAACTCCATAGTCACCAAGGTTTATACAATAGGCGCTAACTCCATAGTCACCAAGGTTTATACAATAGGCGCTAACTCCATAGTCACCAAGGCTTATACAATAGGCACTAACTCCATAGTCACCAAGGTTTATACAATAGGCGCTAACTCCATAGTCACCAAGGTTTATACAATTGGCGCTAACTCCATAGTCACCAAGGCTTATACAATAGGCAGTATGTCTCATAGTTGCCAACATACTAAATCCGTAGCTACCAACGTACATCTATACTGTACTAAATTCATAGATACCAACGTACATCTATACTGTACTTCTATCCCTCATACTTTATCTACCCATGTTTTACCCAACATATATGAAGATAAAATATATATACATTTTTAATCATTTTAAACATGTATAAAACATTCATTCAACATCCATCTCAAATAAACAAACAACATATATACACATATCACGTATTTTATATAAAATACTTCATATCTATGTGTAAGATGAAAGTGACTATACACTCACCTGATTTAATGAAAATCGGGCAGCAATTCGTTTCCTAAAACGATCGTTTCTAATAAAACCGAGATTTTTTTATTGAGAAACCGGGCTCTACGAAGGGTCGGGCTTCAAAACCGAAAAGATAAATTTTTCGGGCTTCTCGGGAATCTCGGGGCGTGTTTCAGGCTTTGGAATAAGTACCGGGGTTTCGGGGGATGTCGGGATAGAATGGAAAAAGGGGTCAAAAATGGCAAAATCCCATTTTTACCCGGGAGGGTTCGCAAGGCTCCTATTTATAGGAGTGAGATCCGAAGGTCGGCCGAGAAGAGGTGAGTCAGCGATGCACGTGGCAGCCGCGGAAGAAGGATACGTATGCGAGGGTTCGGACACGCGGCAGGCTGCGAGGCTCGGAGGTGGCTCGGATGCGAAGGGCTCGTCGGAAGCTTGTAGGCGAGACGTGGCTCGCTTCGGACAGGCCACCTATGCGACACGCGTCGGTCTCTGACTGGGCCACGCTTCGGACTCGTCATCAGCATTGGACACGGGTCAGCAGCGAGGCGAGGGTGACGTGGCCGAAGTTGGGCCATGCGAAATTCCTCGGATTTTGTGCAAAAACTTATAAAATCCATAACTTTCGCATACGAGATCCGTTTTTGACGTTCTTTATATGCACACGTAGGTAAAATTACGCTCTACAACTTTCGTTTAGACTTCGTCAGCTAGTTTTGACTTTAATTTTTATATTATTATTTTTAACAGACCGGGACAGGAAATCCGTTAAAAATTCATAACTTCTTCATCCGACGTCCGTTTTCGTCAGACTTTTTACAGTTGTGCTACAAATGACGAGACCTTCGATTCTCGTTTAGGTCGTGTCGGCTAAAAATCACTCGATCTAAAATTCGAGTTTTTAGCTGTCTACTGCTAAGCTGAAACTTCGAAAAATCATAACTTCCTCATACGAAGTCAGATTTGGGCGTTATTTTTATCGAACTTCTCGGTTTAACGAATACTACGAGTTTCATTTAGATCACTAAGGCTAAAAAGTAGTTTATCAAAAACTCACTTTTTACGACATTCGGCACCATGCCGGTTTGTCGCGAAACTTCGACAGGTCATAACTTCTTCGTTATAACTCGGATTTCGACATTCTTTATATATCCGGAAACCTTGAGACATATACTACAACTTGGTTAAGATTAATCCTTCTAAATAAGCTTCCATCAAAAAGTCATTTTTGTTGCTTATCGTCTCTAAATTGACTAGCCCGGATCTACGGGCGTTACAAGCGTACTTTTTGCTTTTTTAGTTAAATGAAAAGCACAGATGTCATAAGTATTGCCAAATCAACTAGAAGTGCAAAGAACTAAGAATATGTCAACCACACACGATAGGTCATCCAGCTCAGATCGCGTGTTAGTGATAACTAAAAAGTTCATTATTGGTTGACTCTTGAAACTCTCAAGATCAATACGACTCCCACTAACTTCTTGAAATATGAGTTTTCTCTCAAGGAACACTCCTTGACGAGATAAAACAAATATTTAAAAGTTCGTGTTGATTCCCGACAAGAAACCACTTCATAGAATAGGTCTCAGATTATCCTTTGTTTCTCAATTAACGAAAACATCACAACTCCAATTCTATATGTGCTAGAGTAAGAGAACACTTTAGTACAGATATTTCGATGTATTTTCAACCTTCTTAGTTTGAAATGAGTTTCAAGATACGATTTGTAGTTACTAGATCATGGCTCTACAAACTGATTTGGAATGAAGTAGGACTCATCTCTTGATTGAACTATTTTCCAACAAAACCCGATTCCTCTTCTTAGTCATACAACTGCACTAAGATGTTCTTCGAGGATCAATTATGATATAGTTCCACAATCATTAATATGATCATAAAACATGATGCTAAAGTACTCTCCTTTCCTTTCACAGATTAGATAAACTTTTATCTTTCTGCCTAATAGATTCTACTATTTGTTATGCTATTCTTTGAAAACCTTTTCAAAAGTAGTAGAATTTTCTTCAATCTTATGAACAAAACATATTTACTGAAACATCAGAAAATCATGACGAATAGAGTTATCGTCCTTTGTGGTGGATCTGAAGAGTCCATATCAATATGTACTAGATCCATTACTCCTTCTCTTTTGTAACGTCCCGAAAATCATAGAGTAAAAATTTCATTTTTAATATATTTTCAAACATTCATTTATCCTTTATTTAAACATTTAAAAGTATTTCAGAATAAAACAATTATCATAGTACAATCCCAAAATCATGAATTACGGAAAAACACGGGTGTATGCGTTGCGATCAAATCGGGCCCTTCCCCTTCGAACCGGAAGTATCTGAAACCATAAACCACAAACCATAATCACGAAGCTTAGTGCGTTCCCCAAAATACCATATACCATACATAACATATGAACCATACAAATCATGCATACAATAGAAGGTGCTATGTGCCAGCCATAGTCTTGCCATTATGCCACGAGCTGTATCATGGTATTTCATGCAAGGTTGGGGTCCAAAGCCTTGGACTTTACAGACAAGTGCCAGGGGCCACCCCCTGGTCTTCCATGTAAGCATCACAAAGACAGCTAGCATACAATCTACTACTACTTATCTAATTAACTGCCAAAGTTCAGACTCTTGTCTTGCATACAGATTGCTAGGAGCTGCCTCCTGTTCTTTCATATAAAATGCCAAGGGCCACCCCCTGGTCTTCCTATAATACATAAACCAAATGGGCCGGCATTGGTTCCTTCGACACATAGAACAGTGAGGAGACTCACCTCGATAGCTGAACCCACGAATAAATCTCTGACTGCTAATCCACTAGAATCCCCGCGCTATCAAACAAATAACACCCACTTAACAATTGGGTTCCAAACCAAATCCAATAATCCATGTATGGGGTAAAAAGACCATTTTACCCCTCACCTAGTTTGGTCCAAGACTAAGGCCCAAACTCCCAATCATAAATGCCCACAAAACAATAACCATCCAAAGCCCACTTATGGCCCAATTTCCCAAATTGGGCCCAAACCGTTACATGGGCCTTACCCTAAAGCCCATTAACTTTTCCCCAATCCAAACACTTGTTTATAGATGGCCCAAAAAAGCCACAAGCAATCCAAGCCCAAACTGAAGCCCAAACACATAAGGCCCAATCAGACCGAGTAAGTGGGGCGTACAAGCACGTACGCACAGTGTACTCGCTTGAAGGCTTGTATGCTAAGCGTACATACTTGTACGTCCAACGTACTCACCCTTATTCAGCCCAAACTCAATTTTCACTTAATTCATTAAGACAAAACTTCCAAAACACAGATCTGAACTCCTTGAGCTAGATTATCATGTAAAGTTGCCAACTTTACGTCCATACATGACTAAATGAAGTTCTTAAGCTTAAAAGGGACTTAATAGATGACTTAAAGCATGCTCACCATTCTTTACATAAAGGTTGCACCTTTATGCTGAAGGATACCAAAACAAACTCAAATCTTAAAGAACAAGCCCTTAAACAACCCAACTCATCCATAGACCCAAAAAGGAGACCAGAATGATAATAAACTAGCCATGAAGAGATCTAATCATACACAAGTTAAGATGCAAACTTGATACCTCAAAAAGCTTCCCCACAAGATTATGATTCTAGATCCAAAGCCTCTCCACCATGCCAAACAACTTCAAGCTTCTCTTATTTCCTTCCTAAGGGCAAAATGAGCACCAATGCCTTCCAATAGCTCAAGAAGACCACCAAGAGGCTACAAGGTCGATTTAGGGTTTTTATGGTGTGGAGGCTATCTTAGAAATGAACAAAAGGGACTAACATAAATCTTATATAGGGTACAACATGGAATATTAGGGTTTCACACTAACCCTCGTACGCCCAGCGTACGAGGTCTCGCACCCCGATCCTAGCCTTGCAGTACGCTACACGTACTTCTTATTATGCATGGCGTAATCCCCTTCGCTTGAGTATGCCCCGCGTATTCCCTTGGTACGTGCGACGTACTAGGGTCTACCCTCAAACCCTAATTTATTCCGAAGGCTATAACTTCTTTGATACAACTCCGATTTCAACCATCCTTATATCCATGAAAAGCTATCGAGAAGTTCTACACTATTATCAACTCATACTTGACTTAAAGTTCCCCAAACACAAAATCCAATTTCCATAAAAGCCTGCTGCCAATTTACCAAAATACCCCTTGGCACCAAAACCAATTCCGAATGCCCGATCCATCCACTTTTCATCACCCACGCCCAAATGGGTAACGATTTGAAACAGGGCGTTACAACTCTCCTCCACTTAAATTAGATTTCTTCCTTGAAATCATTCCTTACCTTTCCCAACACGCCAACATCCTGAGCAACACGACCACAATCCCGGGAATACCACAACCTTCCCAAGGCGACCGAAACCAACCCTAGTAGAGCTCACCAAACCTGAACAAGAACGAACCTTAAACCCTTGCAGAAAACTACCTCTCACTTTCCCGAAACCCAAAATATCAAATTGGTCTGACTCCCCAACTGACCGCCCACACTGAACAACTACCATGCCAAATCCACAATGAATTCCAGACAAAACAAAACACTTCCCACGCTTGAGGCTTCCATGGGGAAACCAAAATCATTGACCTTATACTGGTGCAGAACACTTATACTTGACAAAAGGCTCAGATAATCCTTCGAGTAGAAGATTCCTCCCTATAACGGTTAGACTCAAACGAGAGCTTTTCAACAGGGTCCAATCAACCACTCTGAGATTATTTAATCCAACTACAAGCGACTTAGCATATACCCCGAATAACAAGTGATTCCACACATGAATCCCAAATCACTAAAACCACCCCGACTCATCTTGCTGCCCCTAGCTTCTTTCCAAAAGCAGCTGAGACCTCCCTGGTCCCAACTTGTCTACCGACTTTTTGAAACACCGGACTCCTGCTCGGTTGCTGAGTCGAAAGACACACATACACAGTCGCCCCACACGACTCCCGAGAGAAACCTTATCTGGCGATAATTGCCCAAGCCATCTCGCCACCAAATTCAATGCTAAAATGAATGCTACATGACCAGTTGTAGTCTCATATCATTCCCGGTCTCCAACGACCTACCATTTCCTGATTCCAAACATGTTGTGGCCCTCCCACAGTATGCGAGCTGACCCACTCTGGTCCTAACCATCTGAAGAAATCCACGACTAATCATGGATATGCCACACCCTCGCCACTTGTACAGGGACCGATGAATGATACGGGCCACCCCACAATCTTACAACACTCCCACACAAACGGCCAACTAGTGAATGCTACGGGCCACCCCACAGCCTTACAAAACCCCTACTTTGCCATAGCCACCGCTCATGTTCTTACCGCTCATCTATCAATCTGAACACATCCAGAGTCAAGCACGCACTCGACCAAGCACCCAAGCTGAAATTGAGTCATGACTAGAATCCCCAACCTCGTTCCACCAAAAATCTGCTATCTATCGCCAAGAAGGCGCTAACCAACTGTTAGGAAGTTTCCCGAACTCCCATCTCGTACAATCCTCAATCCAGACGACAACTTGGGCCGCCTTCCTCCTCGACGGGGATGTGAAACTCATCCTAGTTTCACGCCTGATTCTACTCCTGGATATCTGAATGGTTCTCCACCACTTTGATTCGACTAAGCTCTTACAACACCCAAGGTTTGAAGGATCCCCAATCCATCTTACCCTCTAACGATCGAATTACTAACAATCTGCAATTACCAATGCTAGTGTTCCATTACTAGCCAAACCGAAAGACCTCACACCCTTGAAGACCAGATGAACAGTCCCTGAAATCCCAACAAAACTAATAACCCCAGATGCTTTTAATGATACAACACCGAAATCTGGAAGCTCTCTGAACTGATGCCCAAACCAAAACCTCAGCAATAGACCACTTCCCTTTTCACCCCCAAGAGCTAACCAACCACCATTGCTAAAACCACTAAACTCTGATGATACTGGAAAACTAAACTACTGAATCCTGACCATAGACCTTCCATACAATACCCCTGAACAGATCTCGACCAAAAACCAGAATGACAACCGAACACTTTGGAATCCGCTACACAAGATATAACCCCTCACTAACCCACTAATGATTCATGGCATGCAAATGGAATATAACAATTCTTGAAGATATAACCCAATCATAAACAGATAAGTAAACCAAAGATAACGCTTACCTAAACCGATGCAAGATTCTAAACAACATAGATACTGATAACAACCAAAAAGAAGGAAAAATATAACATACCCGCCATATCGTCTACTAGAGTCCTGACCTCCCCTGTCTGACACTGCAATGCCCGACTCCTATATTCTCGACCTCCAGCCCTACTCTCACGACCATCAGTGATCCTTAAAGTAGCCGGAGCAGGTGCACTCACCGCTCCTCGCCTCAACATCGGACAGTCGACCTTCTTGTGGCCTACCTGGTTGTAGTGAAAACATAATGGGCTTTCTCCCTGAGGACAATCCCTGCTGACATCACCAACCCTGCCACACTTGTAGCAGCCCAGACCCCTGGAACGAAAAACTCCATCATGTAGTTTCCCGCACGTGCTGCACTGAGTCAGGTCCTGCTGGCCTCTCAAACGCTGATCAGAAGTCTTGGGTCTCTTCCTGGGACCCTCTACTACATTCACCTGATCTGTCCCCTCTTCCCTAGGTGCTTCAAATCAATCTCCTGCTCTCAGGCTCTAGAAATCATATCATTCAGGGTCTTGCACCCTGAAATACTCACAAACTCCCTGATATCATCCCGCAACATATCATGATACATCACCTTCTTCATTTCCTCATCTGATGCATACTGCGGAACCAACAAAGCCATCTCCCGAAACTTGGCAGTGATCTCTGCCACTGTCTTAGTAGTCTGGCAGATATCCTAAAACTCTCATGCCAACTGTTGCACCTCAATCACCGGTGCAAACTCAGCTCGGAACCTGTTCAATAAATCATCCCATGACATAGCATCAACAACATCATCACCAACCTCACGACCAACCTCCTCCCACCAATCCCGTGCTCTGTCCTTCAATAGGCAGGAAGCATATCGGAACTTCACCTCCTCGGGGCAGAAATTCGTCTTGGACGTGTTAGCAATATCCGCTAACCACCTCCTACTGGCAATGGGGTCCCTCTCCCCATAGAACGTAGGAGCTCCGCACACACGAAACTCACGGAAAGAAAGAGTGCGAGCTCTGACGATAGCTATAACCTCGGCAAGGAACGCGCCCAAGCGCTCATCCAAGATCTCCAAAATCCCCTCCTTGACCCAAAAATCACAGGAGTCTGCTCCAAAATACCGCGGGTAATCTTCGACGAGATGAACTCCCGCATCTGCTCGCTAATCGGCTCAGTACCTGCACCTGAGCCGGAACCAGAACCAGAACCTCCTTCCTAAGTGCTCATCGCCAAACTTAAATACAAAATGCCAACGATCAGAACATACCCAAGAATCCTCCTCCCATAAGCTTCTTAGATTCTCCAAGACTCTCCCCGTTTTGAGTATGGATCCTGTGCTTCTAGTAGTACGGTCCCAATACTACTTTCCACACCTATGCATACCTTCCTCTGGAATCATCCCGAATCCTCTAAGTCACCTACCCAAGTTGATGCACCAAAACTCACTAAATAGCCCCACTAAACCCACTGAGGCATATCATAGACTCTCCTAGGTTCCCGACCTCACCCATCCCTCAACTGCTGAAAGACTCCCACTAATGTCAACTAGCTACCTCATGAGTATAGTCACATGCAACAAAGATTAGATAACCCTTCAAGTAAAAGACTCAACATTAAAACGGTTGGACTCAGACAAGATTTGTGCAATAGGATCAGATCCATCACTCTGAGATTATTTAACCTGTGCCACATGTGACTTAGCATATTCACTTAGCAGCCACTTCACATCACTAAGAGTCCCACTAAGCACAAAGAAAGAAGCATTCAAACAATGAAAAATCTAACCAACATACACTAATCAAGCCACTCTATCCACTTATCTGGAAACCATACTTGCATGCAATTCTAAATGCTCATACAATCAGGCATATAAAGGCGTATCTCCAATCATGAAATCCTGAGCAGATCCTTAGCTCTAATCTTGCATGTAATTCACATAATCATATCATATACCATAATAAACATGTATTGGTATTCTGGGAACCACTTATTTGAGCTCGACCGATTGCACGCATCACACCCCTTTCTTTGATTAGAAACCCCTTTTGAATAAACATTGATTTTATGAAAATTTTCACCAAACCCTCATTTTGAGTCTAGGCATACCCAAGAGTATGCCCGAATCCCTCAAACCAAGGCTTTGATACCAACTTGTAACGTCCCGAAAATCATAGGGTAAAAATTCCATTTTTAATATATTTTCAAACATTCATTTATCCTTTATTCAAACATTTAAAAGTATTTAAGAATAAAACAATTATCAGAGTACAATCCCAAAATCACGAATTGCGGAAAAACACGGGTGTATGCACTGCGATCAAGCCGTGCCCTTCCCTTTCGAACCGGAAGTACCTGAAACCATAAACCATAAACCACAAACTGTAATCACGAAGCTTAGTGCGTTCCCCAAAATACCACATACCATACATAACATACGAACCATACACATCATGCATACAATAGAAGGTGTTATGTGCCAGCCATAGTCTTGTCATTATGCCACGAGCCGTATCATGGTCTTTCATGCAAGGTCGGGGTCCAAAACCCTGGATTTTACAGACAAGTGCCAAGGGCCACCCCCTGGTCTTCCATGCAAGCATCACAAAGACAACTAACATTTAATCTACTACTACTTATCTAATTAACTGCCAGAGTTCAGACTCTGGTCTTGCATACAGATTGCTAGGAGCTGCCTCCTGGTCTTTCATACAAAATACGAAGGGCCACCCCTTGGTCTTCCTATAATACATAAACCAAATATGCCGGCATTGGTGCCTTCGACCCATAGAACAGTGAGGAGACTCACCTTGATAGTTGAACCCACGAATAAATCTCTGACTGCTGATCCACTAGAATCCCCGCGCTATCAAACAAATAACACCCACTTAACAACTGGGTTCCAAACCAAATCTAATAATCCATTTATGGGGTAAAAATACCATTTTACCCCTCACCTAGTTTGGTCCAAGACTAAGGCCCAAACTCCCAATCATAAAGGCCCATAAACCAATAACCATCCAAAGCCCACTTATGGCCCAATTTTCCAAATTGGGCCCAAATCCTTACATGGGCCTTACCCTAAATCCCATTAACTTTTCTCCAATCCAAGCACTTGTTTATATATGGCCCAACAAAGCCCCATGCAATCCAAGCCCAAAAGATAGCGCAAACACACAAGGCCCAATCAGACCGAATACGCGGGGCGTATAAGCACGTACGCGCAGCGTACTCGCTTGGAGGCTTGTACGCTAAGTGTACCTGCTTGTATGCCCATCGTACTCATCCTTCTTCAGCCCAAACTTGATTTTCACATAATCCATTAAGACAAAACTTCCAAAATACAGATCTGGCCTCCTTGAGCCGAATTATCACGTAAAGTTTCCAACTTCACGTCCATACATGACTAAATGAAGCTCTTAATCTTAAAAGGGACTTAATAGATGACTTAAAGCATGCATGAAACTATTATTCACATAAATCTTGCACCTTTATGCTCAAGGATACCGAAACAAACTCAGATCTGAAAGAAAAAGCCCTTAAATTACCCAACTCATCCATAGACCCAAAAAGGAGACCAAAATCATAATAAACTAGCCATGAAGAGATCTAATCAGACACAAGTCAAGATGAAAACTTGATACCTTAAAACTCTTCCCTACAAGATGATGATTCTTGATCCAAAGCCTCTCCACCAAGCCAAACAACTTCAAGCTTCTCTTATTTCCTTCCCAAGGCCAAAATGAGCACCAATGCCTTCCAATAGCTCAAGAACACCACCAAGAGGCTCCAAGGTCAATTTAGGGTTTTTAGGGTGTGGAGGCTAGCTTAGAAATGAACCAAAGGAACTAACATAAAGATTATATAGGGTACAACATGGAATATTAGGGTTTCACACTGACCCTCGTACGCCCAGCGTACGAGGTCTCGCACCCCGATCCCAGCCTCGCAGTACGCTACACGTACTCCTCATTACGCATGGCGTAATCCCCTTTGCATGAATACGCCCCACGTACTCCCTTGGTACGCGTACTCTTCCCTCAAACCCTAATTCATTCCGAAGGCCATAACTTCTTTGATACAACTCCGATTCCGACCATCCTTAAATGCATGAAAAGGTATCGAGAAGTTCTACACTATTATAAACTCATACTTGACTTAAAGTTCTCCGAAAACAAAATTTAATTTCCATAAAAGCCCGCTGCCAATTTACCAAAATATCCCTTGTGTGACATCCCCATTTTCACGGCCAGAAAAGACCGGTTTTGTTTATGCTTTATAAAAATCAGAGCACCTCTTTTAATAAAAATGTTGCGGAATTTGTTCCCAAAAAAACATGATAAATACGTTATCGAAGCATTTTCGAAGAAATGTATTTTCATTCATTTTAAAACATTGGGATGTGATCGTCAATACATAAACATAAGCATAAACAGAACTTACATTCATTATCACTGGTGATTATATCTTCTTAATCCCTCAGTGTAATGTAACTTCATATAGACACCTGTGATACAAATAAACTGAGTGGGTCAGGTTGGGAAACCTGGTGAGTACATAGGGTTTTCAACCCACAATAATATAATTATTATGTTTAAACATCAAACAATCAACCCAATTACCCATCACCATTATTTTCCTTACTCTTAAGGATCTACCCTAAGAATCAGCTATTCCTCGTTCATTCATTCCTAAGAATCATCCTAAGGAATCGGCACGAAGTCCATCGTTGCCACGGTTTACACAACGGGCACTAAGTCTGCATAGTCGCCAGGGTTTAGGCACCAAGTCTGCATGATTGCCAGGGTTTAGGCACCAAGTCTCCATGATCGCCAGGGTTTAAGCACCAAGTCTGCATGATCGCCAGGGTTTAGGGACCAAGTCTGCATGATCGCCAAGGTTTAGGCACCAAGTCTGCATGATCGCCAAGGTTTAGGCACCAAGTCTGCATAATCACCAGGGTTTAGAGTACACCGGGTGAACACATTGTTAACAACACCTACAGGCTGCGAGCCTGCTAGTGTTCCACTGGACTGTCTAGAATAGTCTGTGGTTGTCATCCATACTCTGCTAGATGACGGGGCCACGCTTGGGTAAGTGGCTTCTCTCATTGTTCACCTCTCACCATTATCTCATGGTCTATATCACCTCTTATCTCAACATTCAATTCATATTTCATCTACCCATGTTTTACCCAACATATTTTGTAGATCTAAAATACATATACAGTTTAAATCATTTAATACATGTATAAAATCTTTCATTCAGCATAGACAGCAAGTATTCAGACAATATGTACACATAGCACGTAATTTATATAAAATACTTTGTATCTATGTGTAAGATGAAAGTAACTATGCACTCATCTGATAAGGTGGTGATTCGGTACTCGGACAACGCTTCGTTACTCTTAAAACAATTTCCTTCGACAAAACCTAGTATCATTACCACTAGGGTTTAGTTTAATATTCACCAAAACTAATTAATAGTCTAACTATTATTACTGTTATATAAGCATTAACACAATACTTTTTACCCACTATGTACAGACAGGGGCCAGACATGGAACACCGGAGGGCATGATCATTTTGGCATATAGCACTTCTGAAATCCAGCAACCGAAGCGGCCCTCCAAAACAGATTCCCCGTACCATGAGTGGTTAAAAAGATATTATAACGACACTTATATAACTCATAATAATAGTCCAAATATTTATTATAAGGTCCTAATACTATTACTATATTGAAACATAAGCTATATTAAAGATAGGGTAGGCGTAGCTTACTTACAACTGGTTTTTCTCAAAACCGGGCTCCGCCGAAGCAGAGTTTCTGAGCCGAAGGCTCTTCTTTTCGGAGCCGTCGGGCGCTCCGGGGATTCTGCCTCGTGCTAGGGAGTTACCCTAGGCTTTGGGGGGTTAGGGAGGCTTAGAGAGAGGTTCTAGAGAGAGAAAGAAGGGTGTGAAGGTGTGATGAAATGGCATGACTCGACACTTCTATTTATAGGCTGGAAATCTGATCGACTCGCCGAATCGGAGTACTGATTCGCCGAGTCCATGCCACATGTCACCATTCTGGTGGCAAAACGTGGGTGGCCTATATTGTGCCACGTCACCCCTTTTGCAGCAGCACCCTGCCGACTTCTAAACCCCGTAACTTTGATATACGAGCTCCGTTTTCGACGTTCTTTATATCCACGCATAGGTAAAAACAATATCCACAACTTTAATTTAGACTCCGTCGGCTAATTCTCAACTGATCTTAATTTTAACAGTAGGAGGAGATTATACTGTTAAATGTCTGCGTAAAATTCATAACTTCTACATACAGACTCCGTTTTCGTCTGTCTATTTATCGTTAAGTTCCTATTAATGAGATCTTCAACTCTCATTTAGGTCGTGTAGGCCAAAAACCGCTCGATCTAAAATTCGAGTTTCGGGCTGTGCACTACTAAGCCAAATCTTAGAAAATCATAACTTCCTCATACGAAGTCAGATTTTGACATTCTTTTTTTGTATGTTCTCGGTTTAACGTATACTGCAACTTTTTCTTAGATCACTAAGGCTAAAAAGTCTTCTATCGTAAATTCACTATTTACGTCTCCCGGTGCGGTGCCGGTTTTGCCGTAAAACTTCGACGGGCCATAACTTCTTCGTTATAACTCGGATTTCGGCGTTCTTTATATGTACGGAAACCTTGTAACATATACTATGACTTGGTTAAGATTATTCATTCTAAATAATCCTCTATTAAAAAGTCATTTTTGACGCTTATCGTCTCTAAATTGACTAGCCTGAATGTACGGGCGTTACAATTATCTCCCCCTTAGGATGATTACGTCTCGGAATCATCAACGAAACAGGGTTTGTATAATGATTCCATATGTTATTTCTTCATCCTAGGTAATAACCATAACTTCGATCTTGCACCCACTCTCTAAATTATGTTGGACTCCAAACTATGACCTTCAAGTCACAATCTTTATCCTTACTGAAGACTCCTTCTTCTTCTTAACAACTTAAGAATAAGTTCTTTGATTTCTACAATAGATCGACGGGTCTCGTTCTAATGACCTCTCATCGTATGTTGCAACGCTTAGACTAAGGTCTCTTAGAGTCAAATTCCAGAACAGACTATACCTTCCTTCATGTTCTAATGTGATATAATCGCATTCTAGCATGTAGCACTTCTAGCTACAAGTTTCATATTTCAACAATGACCGCGATACTCCTACCGATCGCTTCGATTATCTTTCACTTCAATCGTGTGGCTTGAGTTAGATGCTACATCGATCTTGGTTCTTTGAACCATGTAACACACTCATCTTAGTCGGACTCGATATGATATGACCTCCAGGGTCGG
This sequence comes from Lactuca virosa, assembly GCF_052849685.1. NCBI lineage: Eukaryota > Viridiplantae > Streptophyta > Magnoliopsida > Asterales > Asteraceae > Lactuca > Lactuca virosa. The sequence continues at coordinate 261,573,786 of NC_136434.1, forward strand.
AATAACAATCATCTTCTCAGTCATTACCGAAACGATGGTAACGACATACTTGAATAAAACGGAATCAATTACTGGCTTCTTAGTAACCTTGTGACTTTCCCTGATCTAAGTGTGAGTTCTGTGCTTCCGGTAGTATAGGCCTCTACTACCATTCACACCTACTCATACTCGTCCCAAGTATTGTCTCGCAGTCCCCAAGTTCTTATTTCCTAAAATCACAAAACAATTTAACACATACGAATGTGTCCAAATAATCATAAAAATTGCCCTAGACTCTACTAGGACTTCTTCCATGTGTATCTTCAATCATCAATTCTGCTTCAACTCGGTTGGTGATGGAAATGTCAGACGATAGGATAACTTCATGGATTATACAAAAAAATCTTTCTTTCTGCTAATCGAAAGTGTACTTCTCCCGTACTAGACATATTATTTCTTAGACGCGTTCTAAAAGATATCACTCTTAAAATATCTTCCGATAGGTATCATTCAATATCGTAAGCCTTCTCATTTCCTCCATTGGCTCAGTCTGCTATGAGTCCTTATGATGACATTATATACATCAAAGCAGGTGTTCGGTGTATTGAGACGAGAATATAGATAGAGGAAGATTTAGACGCGTATTCCTCCTTATTACTCCAAAAAGTTACATGTCAGTTCTAATATCGTAATTAAACATTTAGAAACTTGAGCACATACAATTTCCAGATCTGGTCGGCAACAGACCATAGATCCAATCAAACAATAGCATAAAGCATCACAAATCATTTAGCACATAAAAGCATGTTAGGCATTTTCCCTAAATAAGCTAGTGCTTGTGTCTATTAAGGTGTATTACCTAAATTTTATTAGACACACTCCTCACAATCATCGCTTAGCATTCTAAGTTTAAGTCTAGAAATAAATCCATATTCCTAGGTCTCTTAAACTAATGCTCTGATACCAACTGTGACATCCCCATTTTCACGGCCAGAAAAGACCGGTTTTGTTTATGCTTTATAAAAATCAGAGCACCTCTTTTAATAAAAATGTTGCGGAATTTGTTCCCAGAAAAACATGATAAATACGTTATCGATGCATTTTCAAAGAAATGTATTTTTATTCATTTTAAAACATTGGGATGTCATCGTCAATACAGAATCACAAGCATAAACAGAACTTACATTCATTATCACTAGTGATTATATCTTCTTAATCCCTCAGTGTAATGTAACTTCATATAGACACCTGTGATACAAATAAACTGAGTGGGTCAGGTTGGGAAACCTGGTGAGTACATAGGGTTTTCAACCCACAATAATATAATTATTATCTTTAAACATCAAACAATCAACCCAATTACCCATCACCATTATCTTCCTTACTCTTAAGGATCTACCCTAAGAATCAGTTATTCCTCGTTCATTCATTCCTAAGAATCATCCTAAGGAATCGGCACGAAGTCCATCGTTGCCACGGTTTACACAACGGGCACTAAGTCTGCATAGTCGTCAGGGTTTAGGCACCAAGTCTGCATGATCGCCAGGGTTTAGGCACCAAGTCTGCACGATCGCCAGGGTTTAAGCACCAAGTCTACATGATCGCCAAGGTTTAGGCACCAAGTCTGCATGATCGCCAAGGTTTAGGCACCAAGTCTGCATGATCGCCAAGGTTTAGGCACCAAGTCTGCATGATCGCCTGGGTTTAGAGTACACCGGGTGAACACATCGTTCACAACACCTACAGGCTGCGAGCCTGCTAGTGTTCCACTGGACTGTCTAGAATAGTTCGTGGTTGTCATCCATACTCTGCTAGATGATGGGGCCACGCTTGGGTAAAAGGCTTCTCTCATTGTTCACCTCTCACCCTTATCTCATGGTCTATATCACCTCTTATCTCAACATTCAATTCATATTTCATCTACCCATGTTTTACCCAACATATTTTGTAGATATAAAATACATATACAGTTTAAATCATTTAAAACATGTATAAAATCTTCCATTCAGCATAGACAACAAGTATTCAGACAATATGTACACATAGCACGTAATTTATATAAAATACTTCGTATCTATGTGTAAGATGAAATTAACTATGCACTCACCTGATAAGGTGGTGACTCGGTACTCGGACAGCGCTTCGTTACTCTTAAAACAATTTCCTTCGACAAAACCTAGTATCATTACCACGAGGGTTTAGTTTAATATTCACTGAGACTAATTAATAGTCTAACTATTATTACTGTTATATAAGCATTAACATAATACTTTTCACCCACTATGTACAGAAAGGGGTCAGACATGGAACACCGGAGGGCAGGATCATTTTGGCATATAGCACTTCTGAAATCCAGCAAACCAAGCGGCCCTCCAAACCAGATTCCCCGTACCGTGAATGGTTAAAAAGATATTATAATGACACTTATATAACTCATAATAATAGTCAAAATATCTATTATAAGGTCCTAATAACATTACTATATTGAAACATAAGCTATACTAAAGATAGGGTAGGCGTAGCTTACTTACTGCGGTCTTTTCTCAAAACCGGGCTCCGCCGAAGCAGAGTTTCTGAGCCGAAGGCTCTTCTTTTCGGAGCCGTCGTGCGCTCCGGGGCCTCCGCCTCGTGCTAGGGAGTTACCCTAGGTTTTGGGGGGTTAGGGAGGCTTAGAGAGAGGTTCTAGAGAGAGAAAGAAGGGTTTGTAGGTGTGAGGAAATGGCATGACTCGACACTTCTATTTATAGGCTGGAAATCTGATCGACTCGCCGAGTCGAAGTACTTATTCGCCGAGTCCATGCCACATGTCACCATTCTGGTGGCAAAATGTGGGTGGCCTATATTGTGCCACGTCACCCCTTTTGCAGCAGCACCCTGCCGACTTCTAAACCCCGCAACTTTCGCATACGAGCTCCGTTTTCGACGTTCTTTATATCCACGCGTAGGTAAAAACAAGTCATAGTATATGTTAGCCCGATCTATCCACATTTCATCACCCATTCCCAAATGGGTAATGATACGAAATAGGGAGTTACATTTTGACTCGCATAAACATGTGATCAATGAATTAGTCATAATTTTCCAATGAACAAGATTCTCATATACTATACAATACGACTTGTAAAACACCATGTATCTCTGTGGTTGGTGATGAGATTTCTTTTCACTTGGTCAGTTATGACAATACCACAAGCGATATCATAAGAATCAAATCCATAGTTAATATTGCTAATATTAGAAATGTAACCAACACTTTCATAAATGCCATGGTAAGGAAATATATAACATGAGGCAACCAGATAAAACAAAATTTCACTTTTATTGAAAATAAACGAAAAATTGGAAATTGTCCTTACAACGCATAAAATGAAAAACTATGTTTCTAGACATCTCCTAAGAGTAATAGCAATCTATTAAATTATCCGAACTCCTTATTAGTAGCTCCAAATTTTTATCTTCGAACCATGTGACCAAAGTCCATTTCTCACGATTAGATTTAGCTCACCTTGCTCAAGCTTCCTTGTTTTTCTTATCTCCTTTAATACTATCAAAATGTGGTCATCACATCATGTATTAACAGTCTACGAATAGAAACCTATAAAACAATGGAGTCAGATAATGGATGTACCTGAAATAGATTCACACGACTTGACTTTACTATCTCTAAGATCTTCCAGGTATTTTGGACAGCTTTGTTTCCAATGTGTAACGACCCAATTTTACCAAGAAAAATTTTCATTTTTAGTTAACCAAAACCAATCTCATAAATCATAAAATCCCAAAACATTTGTTTTCAAATCAACATTCATTACATCATTGTTTTTCCTTTTTAAAACATCAGAGGGTACCAAACACATAAAAAAGAGAGATAGAGTGCACGCCACGTCATCATGCCTTGGCCTTGCCCTTAGGCTCAGAAGTACCTGAAACAAATCAACAACCTGTAAGCGAAATGCTTAGTGAGTTTCCCAGAGCATACCACACACATTCACATACACATATCCTAATAGCTAAATAAGCTATAAACATGCCACATAAACTACACAATATGATTAAGCAAGAATGCCATGGGCTACCCCACATGGCTTTACATCTAATGTCATGGGCTACCCCACAAGGTCTTTACCTAGGACTGCCATGGGCTACCCCACATGGTCTTATATCCAATGCCACGGGCTCCCCCCCCCCCCCCCCCCGGGGTCTTCCATACCAACATAATATCACATTACATATCAATTCATAAATGAACAACACACACATAACATGATCACATAATGGGTCGGCCTTGATGTCGTAGACCCATAGGTATGTTGAGAAGACTCACCTCCGTCCGATGAATACAAATACTGCCCTCCCAATAATCCGCAACCTCCCAAGCTGAATAATAACAATAATATATAATCAATGATAAGACCTTAAATTTCCCAAGGAAAGGCCCAACCTTCAAACTCTACCCCCAAGGCCCAATTACCCTTTTCTTGCAAATAGGCCCCAAAATTCAAGTCCAATATCCTTAATGGGTCCCTTGGCCCAATAAGGCCCAACCAATAAGTCCTCGGCCCAAAAAGATGAAAAGGCCTCAATCTTACAGAATCCAATCAAGCTCAACAGCCAAATGAGGCCCAAAGGCCCAAAACAGCTTAGGGCCCAACTGATCTGCGTACGCCCAGCGTACCTCCCTGGTACGCGCAGCGTACTGAAGATCTAGCGACTACGCACTGCGTACAGACAGTTACGCCCAGCGTACAACCGTATTAAGCACTTTTCCTATTAAGTTCTTAATGCTCGAATCCCTCTCGTCCAAAAGCTAGATCTAAGTTTGAAAAGATGTCCTAAGGCATAAAGTTGGCAACTTTATGCCCTTGCATGTCTCATACACACCCAACCACTCCATTAAGACCTTTTTAAGGTCTTTTACCCAAGCATGAGGTCAAATCTCTCATCAAGCTTCCATTTTTATACTTCTAAATGACTAGGGGACCTCATATATGACTTTCATATCAAAAGGGTAGGCTTAACTCAACCAAAGAGGTCCAAAGTTCATAAAAGGGACAAACCACCAAAACCCTAGCTAGATCTAAAGATTAGAAAGGAAAGATGCAAGCGTTTTACCTCCAGAAGCTTTGCAAGATGCTTTTGGTGCAGGATCTTGAAGCACCCTCTTGATCCAAGCTTGCTTGACCACCCCTTCTTCTTAAAATACACACAAAAAGGCCACAAATGCACTCTTTAAGGCCTAAGAATGATCTCACAAGGTTTCCAGGAGTATATGGACGTTCTAAGGTTGTGGAGGCTCTCTAGGGTTTAGTCCAAGGGACTTAAAGTTATTTAAATAGGCCTCAAGTCCGGAAAATTAGGGTTTTGCGTCCCTGGCGCGTACGCCCCGCGTAACTCAAGGTACGCTCGGCGTACCCTGATTCCTCCGCGACCACTTCCATGCAGTACGCTAAGCGTACACTTAAGTACGCCCATCGTACTTAAGGGACCACTTATGCAAAAATTATCATTTCTTAGGGTTTCAAGACATACCTGAATTTTGGATGTTACAACTCTCCCCCACTTGAACTAGACTTCGTCCTCGAAGTCTGCAGCTGAAAACAGTTCGGGGTAATGCTCCCGCATTTCCTCTTCTGGATCCCAAGTCCATTCGGAATCCCTTCGGTGCTGCCATTGCACCTTTACCAACTTTACTTCCTTGTGCCGAAGTCCCTTCGTCTTCCTGTCTAGAATGGCAACCGGCCTCTCGACATAATTCAGGCCCCCATCCACCTGAATATCGTCCTAGGATATAACCGCGGACTCGTTGGCAACACACTTCCGAAGCTGAGACACATGGAAGGTGTTGTGAATCTGACTAAGCTCCTCTGGAAGCTCTAAACGATAGGCTACCTTGCCTACTCGGGCTATGATCCTGAATGGGCCTATAAATCGAGGCCCCAACTTGCCTCTCTTACGAAACCTGATAATCCCCTTCCAGGGTGACACATTCAGCAAAACAAAATCCCCCACCTGAAACTCCAGATCTGATCGCCGTCGATCATCATAACTCTTTTGACGGCTCTGTACGACCCGCAACCGGTCGCGCACCTGCTGAATCAACCCGGTGGTCTTACCACCTCCATGCTTCCCATCACACGATGACCAACCTCGTCCCAACACACTGGGGTCCTGCACCTCCGACCATATAACATCTCGAATGGAGCTCGATCAATACTGGTATGATAACTGTTATTGTATGAGAACTCTGCCAGTGGGAGGTACGTATCCCAACTTCCTCCAAAATCCAGCACGCATGCTCGCAACGTGTCCTCCAATGTCTGGATCATCCTCTCACTCTGACCGTCAGTCTGAGGGTGGTATGTTGTACTGAAGTGTAGCTGAGTCCCCAGTTCCTCATGGAACTTTTTCCAAAACCTGGATGTAAACCGAACATCCCTATCTGAAACCACTGACACCGGCACCCCGTGCCTAGCCACCACCTCTCGAACATAGATGTCTGCCAACTTTTCTGCGGATATACTCTCGGAGATCAGAATAAAGTGGGCACTCTTCCTCAGTCTGTCCATAATAACCCATATGGCATCCACTCCCCTCGCCGTCCTCGGTAGCTTTGCAATGAAGTCCATAGTGATCTCTTCCCACTTCCACATGGGAATGGGTAATGGCTGAACCTTGCCATGAGGCCGCTGGTGGTCGGCCTTGACCTTCCTGCAGGTCAAGCACCGCTCCACAAACCAGATGATCTCCCGCTTCATGCAGGGCCACCAATAACTTAGTCTCAAGTCCTTATACATTTTTGTTGCACCTGGATGTATAGAAAACTTAGACTTATGCGCCTCCTCTAACAGTCTCTGCCTCACTCCCCCTGCCAATGGTACCCACACTCGGCCACACTAAGTCAAAAGGTCGCGGCTATCCTTGACAAACAAAGGATACTGACCCCGAATTTTCTCTGTTTTCCAGTTCTCCTTCTTCACCCCCTCAACCTGAGCCCCCTTGATCATTTCCAACAAAGGCGAAATCACGGTCATCCTCATAAAAATGTCCCTAATCGGGGACCCCGTCGCCTTGCGACTAAAAGCATCGGCCACCACGTTGGCCTTCCCTGGATGGTATAGGATCTCGCAATCATAATCCTTCAGTACATCCAACCATCTCCTCTGCCGCATATTGACGTTCTGCTGATCCATCAAATACTTTAGACTCTTGTGATCGGTATAAATAATGAACCGCACTCCATACAAATAGTGTCTCCAAATCTTGAGGGCAAACACCACCGCTCCCAGCTCCAAGTCATGCGTGGGGTAATTTGCCTCGTGAGGCTTCAACTGCCTCGAGGCATAAGCAATCACATGCCCCCTCTGCATCAACACTGCACCTAACCCTGATATCGATGCATCACAGTATACCACTAAATCATCCAACCCCTCAGGCAGTACCAGGACTGGACCCTCGCATAATCTCCGCCTCAGGGTCTCAAAAGCCCTCTGCTGATCCTCATCCCATCGGAAAGTCACATTCTTCTTGGTCAAACGGGTCAATGGCACAGCAATCTTGGAGAAATCCTGAATAAACCTCTGATAGTAACCCGCTAAACCCAAGAAGCTACGAATCTCCGAGGCATTCCTCGGTACCTCCCATCGCATCACAGCCTCCACCTTAGCTGGGTCAACCGAAATACCCTCTTGATTGATGACATGCCCCAAAAACTGCACTTCCCGCAGCCAGAAATCACATTTGGAGAACTTTGCATAAAGCTTCTCCACCCTCAAAGTCTCCAGCACCTCTCTCAAGTGCTGCTCTCTGGTTTTGGAGTAAACCAGGATATCATCAATAAAAACGATCACTGACTGATCCAACATCGGCCTGCACACCCGGTTCATGAGATCCATGAACGCTGTCGGGGCATTGGTGAGCCCAAATGGCATCACCACAAACTCATAATGCCCATAACGAGTCCTGAAAGCTGTCTTCGGTATATCCTCATCCCTAATCCTCATTTGATGATACCCGGACCGAAGATCAATCTTGGAAAACCAAGATGCACCCTGAAGCTGATCAAATAAATCGTCGATCCTTGGCAAAGGATAGCGGTTTTTCACTGTCAGCTTGTTCAGCTCCCTATAATCAATGCACATCCTGTGCGATCCATCCTTCTTTTTCACGAAAAGGATCGGTGCTCCCCGTGGAGAACTGCTCGGACGGATGAACCCCCGGTCTAATAGCTCTTGAAGTTGCGTAGACAACTCCTGCATCTCCGGTGGTGCCAACCGATACGGTGCCTTGGCTATCGGAGCGACACCCGACACCAAATCGATGCGAAACTCCACCTGCCTCGCCGGAGGCACCCCAAGCAACTCTTCGGGAAAAACGTCCCGAAAGTCCTACACTACTGGCACACTGTCAATATCCGTTACCGCCTCTATTCGTGTATCCGAAACATAAGCCAAAAATCCCACGCAACCCTGCTGCAAAAACCTCCTAGCCCTCGCGGCTGAACAGAGGGTCGGGCCCTGTGAGGCCCTCTCACCCTGAACAATCAGCTTTCCCCTCCCTTGGGGTTCGAACCCGGACCAACTGCCGCTCACAATCGATCATGGCCCCGTTGGCTCCCAACCAGTCCATCCCAATGATCACCTTCAATCCTCGCAACGGTATGGGAACTAAATCAACGCGAAACCTCTCGTCGTGCACATTCAGGACACAGTCCTGATATACCCTCGCAGCACTCACAGTGCGATCATCTGCAATCTCCACCTCGAGCGGGGTATCTAGAGTCCCTGGCGCGTCTCGGAACTTCTTGCTAAGCGCAAGAGACACGAACTATCGGGTGGCACCTGAATCAAATAAAACATGAGCCGACATACCATTGACCAAAAAGGTCCCTATACAAAACATAATACATACATATAAGCGTTTAACAACACAAGGTAGAGAAGAATAGAAACATACCAGCCACAACATCTGGCGCTGCCCGAGCCTCCTTGGTAGTCAGCTGAAAAGCGTGGCTTTTCACCGCTGGAGCTTCCGCCCTGACAGGGCGGCCGTCAGTAATCCTCATAGTGGTGGGCGTGGGCGCCGCCACTGATCTTCCTCCTCCTCCCTGCAACTTCGGACAATCGGCCTTTTTATGGCCTGTCTGGTTGCAGTGAAAACATATCAAGCCCTTCTTGGGGCAATCCTTACTCATGTGGCCCTGCTGGCCACAAGAGTAACATCCTGATATCCCAGCTGTCCGACAAGCCCCACTATGAAACCTCCCGCACTTGGCACACCGGCCCCGGCCCTGCTGGCCCCTACCCAAAGAATTAGAGGCCTTAGGCTTCTTAGCCTGATCCCCTGCTGCCTGTACCTACTCAGTTTTCCGCTTCGTGCGGGACTCCAACTCCATCTCCCTCTCACGGGCCTTCTCCACCATCTCGTTTAGGGTTTTGCACCCTGTAAAGCTCAAAAACTCCTGAATATCATCCCTCAACATAGCATGATATCGGGTCCGCCTCATCTCCTCATCCGTAGCATACTGCGTGATCAACAAAGCTCGCCCTCGAAACTTGGCGGTGATCTCCGCCACCGTCTCGGTGGTCTGCTGCAACCCATGAAACTCCCTCACCAACCGTTGCACCTCAATAGGTGGCGCAAACTCCATATCGAAACGTCGAACAAACTCAGCCAACGACATCTTAGCCACACCGGCTGCTCCCACCTGGCTAGTAACCTCGCCCCACCAATCTCGGGCCCTGTCCCTCAGCATACAGGAATCAAATCCAACCTTTGCCTCCTCCGGGTAAGAACTCGTGCGCTGGGCATTCTCAATGTCCGCTACCTAGCGTCTGCTCACAATAGGGTCCCTGACCCCCGAGAACTCTGGAGCTCCACACGCCTTGAACTCCCGAAACGAGGGAGTTCGCGCTCCACCCTGACCCGCATAAACATCATCCCTGAATGCCCTAAGCCTCTCCTCCATGATCTCCATCATGCCCTCCTTGACCGTCCCAAAGATGACTGGGGTAGCGTCAAGGATGCCACTCGTAACCTCGGCCGCAATCAACTCACGCAGCCTCTCATCAATACCATCAGTAGGGCCGCCTGACCCAGCCTCGGACCCAGATCCCGATCCTGATCCCCCTGCTCCAAACTGTGTCATCACCATGCTGAACTGAAATATCAAAACTTAATGATCAGGATACCTATAACGAGGGTTCTTTCACACTGGTTTCCCTCCCATTTGGAGCCCCAGGTAAAACATGGCTTTGGGTACAGGTCCTGCGCTTCCAGTAGTACGGGCCCAATACTACCTTCCATACCTACATGTACCTTTCCCCCACTGCTCTACCTAATGACTCCAATACAACCCAATACAATACCATAATCCACAACTAACACCCGAAACAAATCCTGGGCTGCCCTATGATTTTTCCTACCCATGACAATCAAACCCATCACAACAGGCTGCTTTTATGCATGCAAATTATACACAGAAAGGCTCAAATAGAATTTCGAATGAGAGATTCTACCCTAAGACCACATCCAGACAAGGAAAAGAAAACAAGGCCAAATCAATCATTCTGAGGCTATAAGCTCCTAACCGTATATAATTCTAAAAGCAAACACATAGCAAGTTCCATATAAGCAACAAGACTCAAATATCAGTATAGCATGGCTTTTCAAATTGGGAAACTACTTACTTGGCTCGGCTGATCACTCGCGTCGCACTCTAATCTCTTGGGTTTCTTTAAATTCTTTTTTGGTTGCTTTTGAAAACATTTTATCACCTTCTTATTTTGAGTCCTGACACACCCGAGGATGTGCCCGAATCCCTCAAACCAAGGCTCTGATACCAACTTGTAACGACCCAATTTTACCAAGAAAAATTTTCATTTTTAGTAACCAAAACCAATCTCATAAATCATAAAATCCCAAAACATTTGTTTTCAAATCAACATTCATTACATCATTGTTTTTCCTTTTTAAAACATCAGAGGGTCCCAAACACATCAAAAAGAGAGATAGAGTGCACGCCACGTCATCACGCCTTGCCCTTGCCCTTGCCCTTAGGCTCAGAAGTACATGAAACAAATCAACAACCTGTAAGCGAAATGCTTAGTGAGTTTCCCAGAGCATACCACACACATTCACATACACATATCCTGATAGCTAAATAAGCTATAAACATGCCACAGAAACTATGCAATATGATTCAGCAAGAATGTCATGGGCTACCCCACATGGTCTTTACCTAGGACCGCCATGGGCTACCCCACATGGCCTTACATCCAGTGCCATGGGCTACCCCACATGGTCTTTACCTAGGACTACCATGGGCTACCCCACATGGTCTTATATCCAATGCCACGGGCTAAACCCCCCCTCCCCCCCCGGGGGTCTTCCATACCGACCTTGGTGCCGTAGACCCATAGGTATGGTGAGAAGACTCACCTCCGTCGGATGAATACAAATACTGCCCTCCCAATAATCCGCAACATCCCAAGCTGAATAATAACAATAATATATAATCAATGTAAGACCTTAAATTACCCAAGGAAAGGCCCAACCTTCAAACTCTACCCCTAAGGCCCAATTACCCTTTTCTTGCAATTGGGCCCCAAAATTCAACTCCAATATCCTTAATGGGCCCCTTGGCCCAATAAGGCCCAACCAACAAGTCCTCGGTCCAAACAGATGAAAAGGACTCAATCTTACTGAATCCAATCAAGCTCCACAGCCAAATGAGGCCCAAAGGCCCAAAACAGCTTAGGGCCCAGCTGAGCTACGTACGCCCAGCGTACCTCCCTGGTACGCGCAACGTACTGAAGATCTAGTGACTACGCGCTGCGTATAGACAGTTACGCCCAGCGTACAACCGTATTAAGCACTTTTCCCATTAAGTGCTTAATGCTCGAATCCCTCACGTCCAAAAGCTAGATCTAAGTTTGAAAAGATGTCCTAAGGCATAAAGTTGGCAACTTTATGCCCTTGCATGTCTCATACACACCCAACCACTCCATTAAGACCTTTTTAAGGTCTTTTACCCAAGCATGAGGTCAAATCTCTCATCAAGCTTCCATTTTTATACTTCTAAATGACTAGGGGACCTCAGATCTGACTTTCATATCAAAAGGGAAGGCTTAACTCAACAAAAGAGGTCCAAAGTTCATAAAAGGGACAAACCACCAAAACCCTAGCTAGATCTAAAGATTAGAAAGGAAAGATGCAAGCTTTTTACCTCCAGAAGCTTTGCAAGATGCTTTTGGTATAGGATCTTGAAGCACCCTCTTGATCCAAGCTTGCTTGACCACCCCTTCTTCTTGAAATACACACAAAAAGGCCACAAATGCACTCTTTAAGGCCTAAGAATGATCTTACAAGGTTTCCAGGAGTATGTGGACGTTCTAAGGCTGTGGAGGTTCTCTAGGGTTTAGTCCATGGGACTTAAAGTTGTTTAAATAGGCCTCAAGTCCGGAAAATTAGGGTTTTGCGTCCCTAGCGCTTACGCCCTGCGTAACTCAAGGTACGCCCGGCGTACCCTGATTCCTCCGCGACCACTTCCATGCAGTACACTAAGCGTACTCTTAAGTACGCCCAGCGTACTTAAGGGACCACTTATGCAAAAATTATCATTTCTTAGGGTTTCAAGACATACCAGAATTTTGGATGTTACACAATGTCCCTTCAATTGGTAGTAAAACAAATGGAATATTTGGGGTCAACACATGGAACGATCCTAGAACTAGCCATTTCTCTTTACCATCTGATCAAACAGTTTGATCTTGGACAACCCCTTTCCACTGGGAATAGAAATCTTTTCCGGACCATCATTTTCACCATTGTCAATGTCCATGGAAATCTTGGAATCAGACCCAATAAGAATCTTTTCTTTAGATGTGCTCTTAAGCATTTCTACTTCAACAACTATCAACAATTGGGTAAGGTCAGTTATGACGATATTCCTCATATAAAAGTTCTCAATGAACTGATCATATGACTTTGAAAGCGAGAGAAGAACCAAGTGACTGGCTTTCTCCCTTGGAAAAAACGACACCCAATTTATCCCACTTGTCAATGTACGATTTCATTTTCAGAATATGCGTACACACAAAGGTTCCATATTGATGTCTACATGCCAATAAGGATTAAGTAGTCTTGTATCTTTCAACTTGAGGAAAAGATGACAGTGGGAGAGTCACAAGAGGAGGAGGTTTGAAGAGAGATGACGTCTAGTTCCATCATTTTCTAAGAAAGGGAAAAAGATTTCACCTTGAATTGAAATTGGAAGACCATCTCTAGATGATTGAGGAAAACTATTTCATTCAGAATGATGAACACCATTTCTAGCTTCATAAGATATTTTAAAATAGGAGAAAAGGAGAATTCAAGTTAGTTGATTTTAATCCTTAATTATTAACCCATAAATTTAAATTAACGCTAGGATCTATATTTTTGATTCGAACTTTGAAAATGGATGTCGTAATAGAATTCGAATCTATTTAGGTATGTAAGGCTTTTACCAATTCCAATCTTATGAAACTCCTAGATCTTTTGAGATTCATTGATTCTTATCAATGACATGTTTAATTTCAGATTATGCTCTCACTTGTGTGAATGGGATGCCGAGGATCACAAACGAGATGTAAATAACCCTGCAAAGCCGCTTGACAACCTTGATGTCATTACCATCTCACATTGATGTGTTGCTTAACCACACACGCTGCATCAACAATGATATTTTTCAAGATGCTAATCATATCTCTTTATAGTTCTTATTAGTGTGTCAGTTAACCACACACGCTCCGCTAACGACATATAAAGGATGATGTGTGTTTTCATGGATTAGCATACTTTCCACATTTTCCTAAAGTAACTAGAATGAGATTTTATAAAAGAGTTCTGGTACTTTAATAGCATTATACTTTTAATGAAGTTAATGTCTTATCAGATCCGTTCTGCTAAGGACCCTCCACCAAAAAATGAAGCGGTGGGTGAGAGTGGACACTCATTCAACTACCATTTTATGGGTAGTTTGCTTATCCCCCCCCCCCCCTTTAGAGTATGGCTTCATGAATGAGGCATACTAGCGATGTGACTGACTTGTCTTATACATATATTATATTAATATTTTAATTATATATAATATAAGGTGTATTTTATAACTTTTCCAAAATACTAGGTTTAAGTTTAAATTTTTGAAATTAATATAAAATTAATTTAATTTAAAAATAAACCAATTTTGATTTAATCTTTATCTTTAATTAAACAATTAATTAATTTAATTAAATCAATATGGATCAAATAGTTATTTACAATTAAACAATTAATCATTCAAATTTAATCCTAATCCAAAACCCCCTAATTTTGGAAAATAAGGTTTGGCTTTATCATGTTTTCATTATTCTATTTTAAGGCTGTTAAAAACAACAATTTATGAAACTAGATCAACCCTAAAAGGGTTCCCTAAGTTTCGAAAATGGGCTAAGTAGGCTAGGGTTTCTAAAACCCTAACAAATTTCGAAAATTCTAAGGGTGGAGACTAGGGTTTCAAGAACCCTAGCAATTTTCAAAAATGCATCCATTAGGGTTTAGTTTCTATAAACCCTAATTTTGATCTTATTCAAGTTTGTGCAAGATCAATGAGTACAATGGCTATGATACCACTGTTGGGTTTTATATGTTACAAAAAAATCTATTTTTGGCGGAAAAACATAAACCCTAAGCTCACATGCACCCTAAAGGATCTATGTTCTCGTGCATCTAATGGCTCACACCCAAACCCTAACAAGTTAGAGGCTAAAGAGGAGAGAGGAGAGGGAATGAGAATTTTTGTTTCTCACTCTTGTAGAAGGGTTGGATGAAATTAGGAACCCTTAGGAGGGTTTATATTGGTGACTAAGGGAACTTCGATAAGGCAGGTTTCCTTAGATAAGCCTTATCGCCTTTCCTTGCTCCCTAAGGACTCCTATGCTTCCTTGTTGCCCAAGAAAACCCCTAAACACCATCTAGAATTCGTCCCCCCCCCCCTCCTAGGGAGGTTCTATAATTGGTCAATGTTCAACTTTTTAACAATGTTACCTTTAGTCCTTCCACTTTTAATTAATCAAATTAATCCCAAAATTAATTCCAATTAATTTCTGATTAATTATTAATTAAGTAATACTAATTCTGATTAATATATTATTCTTGTAATATATTTATGAATCATGATATTTTGATTTCTAATTAATTTATTAACTATATAATAAATTAATAAAACAATCTCTCTCTCCAAAAAGTATTCCAGTCAATTACTAGGTTTGAGGGCAACCCAAAAGAACTTTCCTAATAATTCAAGATTATACTAATTTAGTTATTGGGTTAGACATATAATCCAACAAAATATGTCGTCACCCCTGTAATTCCTTACCTTTACACACCCTTTGAATCACCAATCAAGGAATTTCAGTCAAATCATTTCATTCTCTTTGTTGTTAAGTTCTTCTTACTGTTCATATTCTTATAATATACTAACTTACTTGAATACTTTATTTTTTATCTCTTCAAGGTTTGACTGGTACTATCCAGAACTGACTGAATAGACTATCTTCCTCCATTGTTCTGTTTATCTCAAGGTTTAAGTTATTAAACCTTGTCCTAGATATATTAAGATATCCCATGTCCTCACTATTGGTATCAAAGCTAAAGTGGTTGTCCTTTGAATCCACACAATCATATTATAGTTAGTTAAGATTAACTTGGTGTCTCAATCATTTCCGTTTCAGGATAAAAGTTCTTCTATATTCCACTTTTTCTTGAAATACACACGATAGTGGCTACTCCTAATCAATCTCAACAACAAATGTATTCAATGCAAATTGCAAATAGTGTGGGTTGCCCCTCTAGAGTCTAATTGTTGGTTGTGGAAGAATATGATCATTGGAAGGTTAGGATTGAAAGATTCTTGGTTGGAAAACAAAAGTGTGAATAAAAATGGAGATATGTAACTAAATATCCTCATATCCCGGTTAGGCAGATGGTTGAGATGTTACAGTTATGCTTATGTGTCAAGAAGAACTCAGACTTGCACCTCTAACAGCCACTGGCATCGAGAAACTCCATGTTGGTCTAATCACATTCTCTAAAATGGTTTTTGGTATTCCACCATCTCTCTTTTAGCATATCAAGATGTGCAAATCAACCAAAGAGATATGGGACACTTTTCAAGATATGTTCGAAGGGTTCAGATAACATGAAGACAAGCGTCCGACCTCAGTGGTGAATGATTTCGACACACTCACTACAACACCTGGAGAAGCAGTAGATTCTACTTCAAATTGGTATAGAATCATGGTGAACAACATGAAAGTGCATGGTGTTGTCCGAAATCCATTCGAATACAATCTGAAGTTCATCAGTAGCCTCGAAAAGGGATGCGGGCAACGTCAAGTTTTGTCTTCAGAGTAATGGATCTCTGAAGAAGTTGAAGCTCCATCGACTCTTTGAAGAACTGCAGGGTCATGAGTCCAATGTTGTTCAATCCTTAAGAGAACTCTTTGGTGGTCTCTCTTTCCAGTTCAATAAACCTACCTATTCCGAACCCTGTGGTTTCGAACCCTTTCAAAGTTGTTCCACCTATTTCACCTCTGGTATTTGAAGAAAACTTTGACCCTAATGTTGTAGATGCTGAACTTGGTTTCCAGCAACATTTCTCTTTGTTGTCCATAAAATACACGAGAACAAGGATTAACAACCAAAAACCACTTCAAAACAAATTTCAAACCTCATACCAAGCTCCTCACCAAACCAACCCTCAACCTTATCCCAAACCTACTAAAAATCCACCATCTTATCGACCAAAGCTTCTGAATCCAACTTCAAAACTACAAACCAATTCCTATTTGGTTAAAGCAAGAATTACCTGTCACAAATATGGTCTTGGAAACCACTATGCAAGAGATTATCATGCTGAAGAACCTCAAAAACCGAAAGTAAAGGATTTAGCTTACTATGCACGTCATGCACAAGAGTTAGCAGAAAGTGAGAAAGTTTTTGTTACAATTGTCTCTCGGAATATGGATGGTTACTAGTCATTTGGAGATAAAAAGGAAGGGAACTCGGGGAAAAACATGTGTCTCATGGCAAGGCACAATGTTGAGTGTGATGAAGGGTATTGGTTATCTAGTTCAGAAGATGAAGATGGAGATGTTGATCCCAACTATTGTTACATGGAAATGAACAACCCACCAGGTAGAGGCATGATCCAAGAGGCTTTTTGTGCTTCAGAACAAGATATAATATGGTATATTGATAGTGCTTGTTGCACATGACTAGGCAAAAATATTTCTGAGAGATCTCAAATTAACTCCAAAAGCTAGTTAAGTTACTTATGGCAACAACACGAATTATCAGATCAGAGGTTATAGAGTCCTGACCAATGGAAACTTCTCTGTCTCAAATGCAGCTTATTTAGATGATCTCAAACACAAATTGGTAAGTTTCGCCCATCTTACTGATGCAAATCGTCAAGTTGAGTTCTGCAAAAAGCACAACTATGTTTTGATAGAAGATCGAAAAGAATGTCTCATCAAATCAGATCGGACCAAAAATGTGTATCTATTAGATATCAACATGATTGTCGGAAAACCACATATGTGTTTTGTAACCAAAGTGGTTCCAGATTTCAGCTGGCTATGACATCGAAGACTCGCTCATCTGAATTTTTTCTACATGAATGATCTGGTTTCTGGAGAAATGGTCTGAGGACTACCACTCCTCAAGTTTGATAATGATCATCTTTGTGCTATGTTCGAATGTGGGAAGCAATCCAAGAAAGGTCATCCTGTTCTAATCGAGAAATCCATTTCCGAGCCACTTGATGTGACAACTGAGGAAAATACATCACCGACCGGGGTCAAGAATTAGTAAAAAAGAAAGAATGTAATAATATAAGAATGTAATATTATAACATATTAATAACTATATATGCTCTTAAATCCATACATGTTCATAAAAGGCGACCATTTAGGCTAATAGGCTCGAAAATAAGTGCGCAAAAGGTTGTGTCGTCATATGAAAATTTTAACATATTTGCAAAGTACACGACTGCGTGATTCCAAAAATATAAACATCGTGAAAATCTAACTTCGTATGGAGGAGATATGATTTTTATCAGATATAAAAATCAACCTCTTAAATAGTTATACAACGTAAAAAGAGTACGAAGAGATCAGATGAGTTTTGGCTAAGGTAATAAAAAAGAAAATTGTTGTACTCCTCGATAAAGGAATATTGTGACAAATAATTGAAAAAATGGGACCCATATGGGGGAGTTATAATTTTCATAAAATCATTTTAAAATACCCCATCCCACGAAACAACATGCTAAAAATGAAAGTTTGAATTATCCAAAACAACCTAAAGGAAAGTTGTAGTACTCGTCGAGCCCTACGTGTGGGTATAACGAACATCCAAAACAAAGCTCGTACGGAGGAATTACGAAATTTAGAAAATCAATTAAAATTGGGCGCGTAGCTTGCGCGCCATGTGCATCGTGTATTCTGACATCCGATTTGCAAAGATACGAATGACGTGGCCCAGTGAGAGAGTGACACGTGGTAGCACCCGAATGGGGCCATCGTGCTCAAGCGCGTTGCACACCCTATGATTGCATGGTGCGCACTCCAAAAACTTGCTGTAAATAAAGGGTGCGGCCAGTGCATTCCTCACATCTTTTTAAACATCCTCTCTCGATCTTAGAGCCCTTCCGGATCTTTCGAGCAATCCCCAAGCCTCCGAGTCCCGACGCTGCACAAAATACTCGATTCACTCTTCGCGGGTTAGTTCACGGCCACACTTTTATGATTTTCAAAAGTGTTACACCGAAGGAGGGGGGAATACATGTTAAAATAATATATTATTGATTTTGTGAAATAATTATTATTTACATTATATCAGTAATTTACAAAACGCATGATATGCCTAGTCGTAATACTGCACAAAGCCTTAAGATAATATTATGCATGGTAGATACTCTGTCCAAACTTTATGCCAAGAATTCTTGTAAAACCTGAACTCTTTAGGATCCTAATTGTCTAGGGATCCTCAAGATAGCCTATTTTGATTCTGTAACCAAATCAATCACCAAAGAAAATAGATAGACCAAAGCATCAGTATTAAAAGGGGTTACCCTCCAACCCAACAAAAAGAAAATATTGTTTTACAAAACAAAATTTAAAAAATTGTTTTTAAATTTATCAAACTTAATTCAAGGTTTGATCACCCCCAACTGGGATATACTCTGTCTCTTTCTTCTCTTCTCTATAGGATCCTGACCAACATTTACAAGCTCACCAGTCAACTTAGCAAGGGTTTCATGTCAATCTTCCACATTCTAGGATCATGCATTCTCCACATCCTAATAATCGTAATACTGGGATCCATTATCACATACAATCTCAGCAGGGATCCTGAACCTGGTCAGGATATTTTGTTTGATAAACGAGACCACTTCCTTGTCTCATACTTGAACAAAGGCTTCATCCTCAATCCATTTTGATAAGTAGTCCATTATCACTAGCATGAACACCTTTCCCCCAGGGGCCTTGGGTAGCTTGCCAACTATATCCATTCCCTATTTCATGAATGGCAAAGGGGAAATGATAGGATGCAACAATTATGTTGGTTGATGTAGGATGTTGCTATGTATTTGGAAAGAATCACATTTTTGGGCATGTAAGAAAGCATATTTTTTCATTGTTGGCCAGTAGTATCCGCTCTTTAATGCTTTGGAGCATAAGGATCTGCCCCCAGTGTGGTTGCCACAATCTCCTTTGTGTATATCTTTTTGGACTTCTACAGTTTTCCTTGGATCATCACAAATCATGAGACCCTCATCTTGAATGCTCTCTCACATTTTTCTTCTCTTGGGATTGTGCCATTTTGGATATATTCCACAATGGGCTGGATCCAAGATTTGGAGTGTTGTGGAGGATCTTGAATGTTAGGATCCTGGTGGTTAGGATCCTAAGGAAGTGGTTGAGGGTCAGGATCCTTAATTATTGCTACGTTAGTTGTTTGTGTTGGGTTTTGAGCATTCTAACACTCCTATGGTGTACATGCAACCCTATAAACCTTGGATCTATGTTTTCTCTATTATACATGCAAATATTAAGTATTCCAAGGTTTCATCCTAACTAGCATATTATGAAGCACCTATACTACAAAGTTCTAGTTAGATGACATACCTTTTGATGTAGCTTGATGTCTTCAAGCTTTAAGAGCTTAGCCCCAATAGTGTGGAAGCCTCAAATGGAATCACAAATCACCAAAACACCTTGGAAGAACTTGAGAGAATATGTATGCACACTAAAATCGGCCCACTCTTATTTTCACACACGTTTTTCAATTTTGTGAGCCAAGGACCTCTTTATATATTATGGAGGATTAGGGTTACATCCATGTAAACCCTAATACCCATGACCTTTCATTTACATAGGATCCATGGGTTAAAAGCTCCATGGACCATCCATGAAAGCTTAGCCCAACCTAAATGAACTTGGCCCATTCCATATATATAAGAGTCCATATTTAATTAGTTCTTTTTGATCACTTAATTAATTCTAAATTAATTCTTGATGAATACTAATTAAATAATATGATTCCATATTAATATATTAGAACTTAAAATATATTAATATAAATCATAAATATACTATTCTCAAAAGACTATCCATATAAATTGTGCCGGTGAAGTGCAACCCAAATGGAACATGCCGGGTCAGGTCAAGTACATACCAAATATAGTTATGGACTTAGACATTAATCCAACAGTCTCCCACTTAGATAAGTCTAAAACTATTATTGAGTATGACTTCAAAACCTAACTGGCAATCGTAGCTCTTAAAGCCGCTGTCGAACTCTGACCTTGTCAATGACTTGTCCATTAGATAAGGGATCATATATTCCTCCATTCTAGATATCATATGGACTGAGACATGGATTATAAGGGATCATATATTCCTCCATTCTAGATATCATCGAACTCTGACCTAGTCCGTTTGTTGTTTCCCGATTTTCGATTTATGATGACTGACTGATTGAACAAATCAAATCAGTCCTGGCTTGGCCAAGCACTCACATGTGTCATCGCTAAATCATCGAGGGGCCCACAGATATCGCTTTTATCCCGAAGGTAAAAGGAATGGATAAACTTCGACTCATATGACTTGTTCTACTACTTGTTGAATCATACACAAAGGCATGTTTTATAACATCGATTTACCAATGCGTTTTCGTGCAATCAATGTATAACTAACTCATAGTAACAACTCATATCTCTAGGTTTTAAGAATATAAGATATTATGGTCTCATGATCACTCGTGATAAAATCCATGAAGTGATTCAAATGAGCGTGGGTTGAATCCAATACTCAGAACTTATGAGCACTCATGAGTGTTGTAGCACCACTTTGTCCACCAACTTGGACCTCTACAAACAAACCCATGACAGTCTTGATTCATATCTACTTCCAACATATGACCGACTGTGGATGGTTTGAATAACTTAATCATTCAGGAAGAGCGACTTAGTTATTCTGGAAGTCAAAACATGCAAAGTGAAACACAAGAATAAATGAATCAAATATGGTATCAAACCCTATGAATATAAATAAACACTTTTATTTATCACCATACTGATTACTCATTATTCATTGTTTCGGTTTTATCAACTTTATACTTGAATTAAAAACAGTAGTTGTCCCATGCTCCAAGCATGTACACTATGTTTTTCTTAACCAATAGCTTTGCCATACACCAAGTATGCACTCTATGTTTGTCTATGATCCTTACTTTGTGAAATAAACCAATTGAACATAATTTCAATGATTCTAATTTCACACTCCCAAATCCTTATCGAAAAATGTGAGAATTTCAAATTCCTATCATTTATCGAAATCTGTTTAGATTTTAAACTTATATGCACTGACCCTCCTGTAATGAATATGTACAAAGTCACAAAGACTTGTCAACAGTCATTATAAGGTATTCCAATGGAGATCAACTCCATGGAAACTAAGTCTCATATTCAAAGTACATTGCTTTGGACATGCTTCTTGCATTAAGTTTTCTAATCTTACACAGATAACTTCCACCTATGGAGACAACTCCATATTCTCATTTTGACTATCACTTCTGAATAAGAGATGCCTCTTTTCAGAATATGTCAATATGGTCCTTCCAAAATTAGCACTATACTTCCAACTGTCCCTGAGCAACCAATCTTTGGTAAACCTCAGATTGTCCTCAACAATTGCTTAATCATTTTAGTCATATCCAATTCTAGACCTTTTCCCTTCTTAATGCCTCTGGGCATTTGGAAAAATTTAGAAATGACAAATATTATAGCACATGCAATCGATCCTGTACCCAAAGCAAATGGTACACGATTCATGATGTCTCACATAAAGACATGATTCTAGACCAGTCTTTTGCTACAATATTTTTATTTGCCATGTTTTCAAAAATTTGACTATGAAGAGGGATGCCGTAATCATAATCGAATTTTGAGAACGCAATATATAGAATTTCGTTAAGTTGAACCAATCCAACATGAAATTCATATATATATTCTTGACTAAAGATGATTAAGGTCTCAATCTAAGCCTTTAGAACTGAAATGAAGTATATCCTCTCCCTTAATTATAGCAAAACAACTTTTTCAATCCCTGCAGCCTCACGAATTGAAACTTTTGTTTTCTATAATTAACATTGCTAACTTGCAACACTAACAATAATTATCATGCTCCCACTAACATGATGATTATTAGCATAACACTTATGCTCCCACTAGCTTTGACATGTACTCAGAAATCAGCTGGACTTCTAGAAATCAATACTTTATTGACTTTGTTACCAAAGTTCAGATTTCTGATACGAGATGCTTTGATAAAACTTTATCAAAATCATACACCTTTCCTTAGATAGCATGCATGTGTGTCTAAACAATTTCAGAACTATGAAAAGGGATGCCGTAATCATAGTCTCAATTGTTTAGACCTTTTGCCATCTGCTTCAAATCTACTTGGTGGAAGTGTTTCCTCACCATCATTTTCATGAATCGGAGAGAAACCTTATGACCCTTAGATTTTATGGTGTATGTGTTCTTATCCATGTGAATCGTCAAAACCATAGTCACAAGACAAGGATAATGACAAATCCAAACTCATATGGACTGAACTTATGCAATCTTAACTTCTTGCCACCTGGCAGTACAGGGCCTGCCATTGCTTCCAAGTTGTTATGCAACCAATTGAGAACTTTCAGAACTCCTATGCAAAGCCAACTTTAACTGGAATGGGTACAGAATATGTCAACACGATAGGTTATAAACCTCAAGTCGTGTGCTAGTGAAGAACCTCAAGTTTTATTCTTGATTAGTTCTTGAAATTCTTTTTAGGATCTTTAAGACTCCCACTATCCTCTTGACATATAAGAC
Source organism: Lactuca virosa (assembly GCF_052849685.1). Taxonomy (NCBI): domain Eukaryota; kingdom Viridiplantae; phylum Streptophyta; class Magnoliopsida; order Asterales; family Asteraceae; genus Lactuca; species Lactuca virosa. Next base: position 261,597,226 of record NC_136434.1, read on the forward strand.
TATCTTGCCAAATATTCAAGAGATAGTGCGGATTCTTTATCAAGACAAACACTTCACACAATTGGCCTTAGTTGGTCTTTGTTTTATCCAAAACATCACAACTTACCAATTTCAAATGTACAAGAGTAGGACACTTTTACTCTTACATTTGACAAGTGTTTTAAACCTTTCTTTAAGATATGTCACTCAAGTTACAATCTTGGAGTATGACTCTAAGAATTGTTTTGGAATGAAGTATGACTCATCTTCCTGATCTAACCATTTCAACAATTCATGACTCCTCTTCTTAGTCATAAGAATGCACTAAGATGACCTTTAGAGGACTAATTGTGATATGATTTCTAAATCATTAAGATGATCACAAACATGATACTAAAGTACTCTCCCATCTTTTCATATTTGAGAAACTTTTATCTTTCTGCCTAATTTGATTCTTCCCATTCGTTCTGCCATACATTGAGACTTTTCCAATGTTTCAGAATTATACTTAAACTTGTAAGTATAACCATATTTACTAAACTTTAGTAAATCAAATAGTCTTAACGAGCTTTGTGGTGGACATGACCAGTGCACAAGAATGTGTACTCGATCCCTTTAGTCCTTCACTTGACTCACACATCCATGTGAACAAGTAATTAGTCTTGATTTTCCAATGCTTGAAAGTTCTCATTCATCATACTATTCAACTTGCATGATTCCAAGTTTCGGTCCAATTGAAACTTGGGTGATGAGGAACTTTCCTGATTTGGTAAATTTAGACACTACCACAAATGAAAGAATCAAATCCATTTTCCAATATTGCTGTCAGTGGAATCATATAAGCAACAATTTTCCACAAATGCCATTGTAAGGATACTTCAAATAAATAAAATTAAACAATTTTCTTTTATTTTAAAACTTTGCGGAAAAACTTATCCTTACAATCCACATGGAAAATTGTTGTTATCTATTCCTTAGCAACATATCATAACTTCTTAAGCAACTGCTCAAAATTCTGATGCGATCGAAATCCACCTTCGCGATCAGAATCAGCATATACTTCCTTTAAGATTTCTCTCTATTCTTTGATTCTTAAAACATCAACATGTGACCCAGTCACATCATGTAATGAGGATCTCAGAATAGAACTTAACAGAGTTAGATAATGGGCTCTACCTGATGTAGAGTCAAACTTATTGACTTTAACATCCTTAGGTAAATTTGGCAGCTTTGCAATCAACGCCCCTTCCTTTGGCAAAATAAACATATGGACCCTTTGGTAATGGGACTATCTCAGACTTAGCCTTTCTCTTTACCATTTGGTCAACCGGGTTGACTAGGCTAATCCCTTTCCATTGGGAAGAGAATGCTTTTTCTGGATTTCCAGTGTCACCATTGTCACTGTCCATAAAGTTTTTGGGAAGTTGATCTTCTAATCAAATTTGCTTTACTATCGTTCCAAATCATTGCTGATTCAGCAGCACCAAGCAAATAGATATGATCATTAAGGTTCATGTCATAGTCTGTTTCATAGTAGTCCCAAAGGAACTCACTATGTGACTTAGAAAGTGATTGAACATCCAACTTTCTCAAGACTTTGACACCCAACTCTCCTGGCTTGTCAATATGTGACTTCATCTCTAAGATGTGATCACACATAGACCTTGCTTGCCATTAGGGCTTGAGTGACCTTGAACTTGTGGGTTAGGGAGAATAATTGGAGGAGGTGGAGGAAGAGAAGTATGACTTCCATGAGCCAAACTCGGGAAGTCATATTCATTAGGAAAGCTTGGCTTGGGAAGATCATTGTTGTCTAAACCAGACATCAACAATGGGAGAAATTCACGTAAAGTTGATTTAAGTCCTTAATATAACACCCAATATGATATATTAAGGCTAGGATCCAACAACCTATTTATAACTGGAAGAGGGATGTCGTAATCCGAGTTATAAAATAGTTGAAGGTAGGTAAATGACGATTTACCAATTTCCACCATGAAAAACGAAATAATGTAATTAGGTTTTTAATTGGATTTGAAACTCCTAGATCTTTTGAGATTCATTGAACTTTTCAATGGCATGTTTCAATCTCGAGTGTGCCCTTCAGGTTTTGTGACTGGGATGCCGAGGATCACAAAACAAGGTGTGAAGTAACCATGCAAATATACTTGGTACCCTTAATATTTACCCCTCAATCGATGTGCCGGTTAACCACACACGCTCCAACGATACTATGATAAACATTAAGTTACCCTTTGCCTACCTTGTTAAGTCCAGGTTAGTGTGCCGGTTAACCACACACGCTCCACTAACAGCTTAAACAAAGTGCAAAGTGTAATTTCATGGATTAGCACCTTATTCACATTTTCCTAAGTAACTAAGATTGGGAATTTATAAAAAGTTTAGTTACTTAGTATTTATCATTAATACTTTTAATGAAGGGAGAATTATAGTCCTTGTCCTACCTGTTCGGCTAACGACCCTCCACCAGTCAAGGAAGCGGTGGGTGAGAATGGACACCCATTAAACTGCCATTTTATAGGCAGTAACCTTATACTCCCCTTATAGACCGGCTTCGTGAATGAGGCCTACTAATGGTAAGACGACTTGCTCTTATACATATAATATATTAAACTTTTAATATTATAATAGTATAAGGGTGTATTTTAGACATTTAAAATACTTGGTGGTTTAATCTATTAATTAAACTATACTCTTAATTTAATTAAATTTAAACCATGTCATTATGGAATTATTAATTCTCTTTTAATTAAACACTTTAATTATCTATTAATAAAGTCCATAAGACTTAATTGAATTATTCAATAAAAACATCATAATTCCAATTATTAAATTCAAAATTAAAACCATTTAATTAATTGTTTAAGTTATGAACCCAAGAGTTTTAGAATTCAATTCTTTTTTTTATCATAAAAAAACTTTTTCCAAATTTCAAAACTTGAGGGCAAGTTTTGTAACTCTTGAAAACTTTTGGATTCCATAACTTATGGAGTTAAATACTTGTTTTATGATGAAACTTTTCATGTTCCATAACTTAAGAACAAGTTATGGAATTCTTTAAAACATTAACACCAAATTTTGTAACTCCATAAAAACTTTGAATCAAATTTTTTTTTTCCAACTTTGAAAATAAAACATTTGCATCAATATAACAGAAAACAACCCATGGCTCTGATACCACTGTTGGGTTTTGAGCATTCTAACACTCCTATGGTGTACATGCAACCCTATAAACCGTGGATCTATGTTTTCTCTATTATACATGCAAATATTAACTATTCCAAGGTTTCATCCTAACTAGCATATTATGAAGCACCTATACTACAAAGTTCTAGTTAGATGACATACCTTTTGATGTAGCTTGATGTCTTCAAGCTTTAAGAGCTTAGCCCCAATAGTGTGGAAGCCTCAAATGGAATCACAAATCACCAAAACACCTTGGAAGAACTTGAGAGAATATGTATGCACACTAAAATCGGCCCACTCTTATTTTCACACACTTTTTTCAATTTTGTGAGCCAAGGACCCCTTTATATATTATGGAGGATTAGGGTTACATCCATGTAAACCCTAATACCCATGACCTTTCATTTACATAGGATCCATGGGTTAAAAGCTCCATGGACCATCCATAAAAGCTTAGCCCAACCTAAATGAACTTGGCCCATTCCATATATATATAAGAGTCCATATTTAATTAGTTCTTTTTGATCACTTAATTAATTCTAAATTAATTCTTGATCAATACTAATTAAATAATATGATTCCATATTAATATATTAGAACTTATAATATATTAATATAAATCATAAATATACTATTCTCAAAAGACTATCCATATAAATTATGCCGGTGAAGTGCAACCCAAATGGACCATGCCGGGTCGGGTCAAGTACATACCAAATATAGTTATGGACTTAGACATTAATCCAACAGTTTGGTCATGGTGACTGGGATCATCTAGTTTATTGGAGGGATCTTCTATCGATGGGATCGATATAGGGGTTATAGGGATCTTGATTTCTGGCGGGATCCTAAAGGAAGATCCTAGGTTGGCTAGCGTGTCAGCCTCAACATTTTCTTCTCTGGGAACTTGGCTTAGGCTAAAAGCTTTGAATTCAAAGGCCAACGTTTTGAGGATTTGGAGGTATAGTGCTAGTCTTTTGCCTTTTATTGCATAAGATCCATTAAAATTATTAGTTAATAATAAGGAGTCAATGAATACCTTAAGATCATTGATTTAAAGATCCTTGGCCATCAGTAATCCCATGATCAATGCTTCGTATTAAACTTTGTTGTTGGTTGCATCGAATTCACAGCTGACTGCCTAGGGTATGATGTCCCCCCGTGGCGATTTTAGTATGATCCCTAGGCATGTTCCTCTAAATTTTGAGGATCCATCAGTGAAGAGTGTCCATCTTCCCATGCTTTCTTCGTTCTGAGTTCCTTGCTTTCTAAATCTGCTTCGGGTTGTAGATCATCACTGAAATCAGCCACAAATTTTGCTAGTGCTTGTGACTTTATTGTTGATCTTGGTTCATACTTGATGTCATATGTGCTTAGCTTCACAGACCACTTTTCCATCCTACTTGACATGTCTGGTTTTCGCATAACATTTTGATGGGGTAGTTAGTTCTCACATGTATAGTGTGTGTGTTTCAAAGTAGTGTCTTAATTTTGTGGAAGCAGTTACTAATGAAAGTATTAGTTTTTCAAGATGGGAATACATGTTCTTAGGATCCAGGAGACTTTTACTTACGTAGCATATGGGATGTTGATCGTTATTTAGATCCTTGGCTAAAACTTCACTTACAGTGTTCGAGGATACTAAAAGGTATAGGAGGAGTGGTTCCCCATCTAGTGGTTTCACTAGCAAGGGTGCATCTTCGTGCTCTTTAGTCCACTCAAATCTTTTGTTCTTCTTCAAGATGTCATAGAAAGGATTGCACTTTTCTAAGGATCTTGAGATGAACATGTTAAGTGCTGCTACTCTTCCTGCTAGTCTCTGAATATCCTACGTCGAGGATGGGGATCTTAAATCGATGATGGATTTTATTTGCTCCGGACTTGCTTCTATTCCTCTTTTAGTCACGATGTATCCAATGAATTTGTCTGACCTCATTCCAAAGTGGCACTTGGAAGGGTTCAGCTTCATGTTATATTTGTCTAGTATGTTGAATACGTCTTCAAGATCCTTGAGGTGATCCTCAAATTTCTTTGAAAATACAACCATGTCATCAATGTATACTTCCATGGTGTCCCCCAGTTTATCCTTGAACATCCGGTTGAGTAACCTTTGGTATGTTGCACCTGCATTTTTAACACCAAAGGGCATAATAATATAGCATTATATACCTATTAGGGTAATGAATACGGTATCCTCTTGGTCAGATGGTTCCATTTGGATTTGTTGGAATCCCGCTGACACATCCATAAACATTAACAGTTCATGGCCAGCCGTAGCATCTATCAAGGAGTCTATGTGTGGTAGGGGGAAAGGATCCTTAGGGAAAGCCTTGTTTAGATCTGTATATTCCATACATACCCTCCATTTTCCGTTTTTCTTTTGTATGAAGACTACGTTGGCTAGCCATCTAAGAACTTGACTTCCTTGAGCATCCCTATTTTGAGGAGCTTTTTTACTTCTTCTTGGATTATCTGGTTTCTTTCGGGTGCAAACTTTCTTCTCTTTGGTGTATTGGTCTGAAATAAGGATCGATGTTAAGTTTATGTGTTATAATATTCTTGTCTATACTTCTAATATCCTCATGCTTCCAGGCGAATGTTTTGCTTCTATCTTTCAGGAACTTTATTAGTTCCTGTTCGATTCGTTTTGGCAGTGAGGATCCTATCAGGATTTTGGCTTCAGGATCCTCGAGGTTTAGGGGCACTTCCTTTACATCTTGTTCTCTTTTCTCCAACACAACTCGTGCCCCCTGCTTTAATTTCTATCCTTGTTGTGGTATTGTCAAATATTTCATCAAAGTCTTGTAGCATGCTTTGGATTCTTGTTGATCACTTGTGATATTTACTATCCCCCACGGAGTGGGCATTTTGACACATTGATGGTATGTCGAGGGGACAACCTTCATATCGTGTATCCACAGTCTACCTAGTATAACATTATAGGAGGACAATGTATCAATTACACAAAAGCGTTGCATAGATTTTACTCCCTCTTTTTAAATAGGTAGCTTTATCTTGCCGACGGTATGTTTTGTTTCGCTACTGAATTCGATAAGCACTGAGGATCTTTTGACTATTTTGCCTTTGGGGATGTTCATCCTTTTCAGAGCGTCCAGGAGTATGATGTTGACTGAGGATCCTCCATCAATAAGGATCCTTCTGACAAAATGGTTGGCATTGTATAGAGTGATTACCAGGCCATCGTGATGAGGATCATGAACGTCTATTCTATTTGTTTCGTCGAAGGTGATTTCCTTCTCGTTTGTGATCGATGTGTTTTTCTGTAGCCTTTCTTCTATCTTCGTATTTGATACTTTAGCATGTCTTTTTCTGCAGAATAAGAGGTGTCACAAATGTCAGATCCTCAATAAATTACATTGATTACTTTAGCACCCGCATGAGGGGATCCTGGTTTTTATAGGATCTTATGAGGATCCTGATCCTTTTCTTTGGATCTTTCCTTTCTTCTTCTGAGGATCTCCTTGAGTTATCCTTTGATGAGTAGGTAACTAATCTCTTTTCTTAGGGCTATGCAATCTTCCATAATGTGACCAAAGTCCTTATGGTATGCACACCATTTGGACTTGTCTTTCTAGGTGGTGGACTTTTCTCCTTTTCTTGGCCATCTCGCTTTGTCGCCAAGATCCTTCATGGAAAATATTAGACCTGAAACATCCACAGAAAAAGAATAGTTAGTGATCTGAGGAAATTATTCTTCATCTCCTTCATCTTCAAGGGCATTAACCCTATGATGATCTGGTCTGGAATAAGGTTTAGATTTATAGGATCTATGGGCCGAGGATTCAACCTTCCTATATGGATTATCATATGAGCTTTGTGGTTTGCTCCTCTTTTAGATCTCTTTGTATTCTTTGAGCCTTATGAACCTTAGCGCTATGCTCCTTACTGCATCCATTCTTTTTCATGGAGTCATTACAACGTCTTCGTAGAAAGGAAAGTCTTTCTTTAGTCCCATTTTGAAGGCTTCCACGACTGTTTCCGTACTGATGTTGGGGATACTCAGAGTTTCCCTGCCAAACCTGTTCACAAAATCCCTAAGGGATTCCCTAGGATCCTGAACCACCCGATAGATATCACTACTGATATTCTCGAATGTTTTGCTACAAGAAAATTGGTTATTAAAAATATTAACTAAATGTGCAAACGAAGTAATAGAGTAAGGAGGAACATTTAGTAGCCATTTCAAAGAAGATCTTGTGAGGGTGGAACCAAAACCCTTGCACATGCAAGCTTCCTTCAAGTGTGTGGGAATGAGGATGATCTCTATTCTTTCCCTGTATTGTACCACATATTCTTCAAGATCGATGGTTCCGTCATAAGGCTTCATGCTCGGAGTTTGGAAGCACTTTGGGACCTTGGTGTCAGCGATTGCAGGAGTGAATCTATAGATCTTGTGGCTTGTTGGGGAGACTTCCGGTATAGGTTGGACTACTCAAGGTACGCTTGAGATCATTTGTCGTAGCTGTTGAAGTTCTTTTTCCATGATCGGGCTCATTCATGCATTAACATCCATAGAGTTAGTGTTAGGGCTAGGATCTCGCAGCTACTTCGAGATCCTCATGTCTAAGGATCCTCAAAGGCTCAGGATCCTCGAGCCTCAGGACCCCGAATATACACCAGGATCCTGACTAATATATTTTTTTATAACGGCTATATGTTCTTTTGTCTTTCTCACATGTGCAGAAATAACCAATCAAAGTCACATTCTCAACGTTTAGTCGTCACAACTGTTTTGGTCAAAAATCGACAAAGTGGATATCAACCAAATTGCATGAGAGGATGTGGTATTTTCGGTGAAGTGATTAAAGAAATTAGAACAAGGTTGCACAAGAGATTTACAAGGAAAGCCATTGATCCTTGTTAGGATCTTCGGCATAAAACCTTGTGAGGTGAATCATCACCTGCCTTGTTTGATTTCATTGATTGAAGAAAGAATTACAGAGATAAGCATGATAATACGATTACAAATGGTAAAGTGATACTAAATGAGTAAGGTGTTAGAGAATTGTCCCCGTTGTGTGTGTTTTACAGGTGTTTTTATAGTCTAGATTAAGTAACTAAATGTCTGATATTTCCGGGATCCTGTTGAACTGGAATTTAAAATGTGATTTGACTTGGTATTTCTAGGTCTTAAGCCTGGTTGGACTGATTCTTCGTTGTGAATGAGTCCTATGTTTACCATTTCTGCACATGTGAGAAACAAACAAGAAATATAGCCGTTAAACGTTTTAGGAAATAATAACAGCGATGTTCAGGATCCTGACGTATGTTCGGGATCCTAAGACTCCTTTAAGATCCGGGATCCTGTATATCTTTAAGGATCCTTAGATATCTTTTAGATCCGGGATCCTAGATAGGATTGAGGATCTTGGCCCTAACAATTGCCCCCAAATTATACCTGCAAAATATTTGAATTGATTTCAAGTATTTAAAGTGTATAATTTAATTAATTGGAAATAAAGGATTCGAAATTCAAACCCTAACAGATAGAATTGTATCCGTTCAAAAGATATGATTATGTTGTCAAAACACTTTTCTCTCCTTGGTTTGAAGGTAAATTTCTTTCTCCTTTCTTCTTATTTTTCCTGTTTTTTTATTATGGGAAAAGAAGCACTCCATTCTCACTCGAGCATCCTTAATTTTCCGATGAGTAATTCATCGATCAGAGGATCCTGTCTTATGAAGGGACCTGTTCTTTTGATGATGACGAAACTGAGTCCTTGAAGTCAATCGGGGCTTTTCCTTCCGATGTTATTTTCAAGACTTTTGATGCTAAGACCCAACCTGACTTTGTCTCTCCTACTTAGGTTTGGTCTCATCCAAACTATGCTCATGATCTAGAGAATCCTGCTTTAGGTTGATTGATTGAATCAATCTAATGATCTAGACATGGGATTTAGCTAACTTGGCCCATGTTTGTGATCTCCAAACTTTTGGGTCTTGTCCTTTCCTGCTCAGAGTCAAAACAAGTAAATTACATCTTATTTTGAAATAAAAAACAAAATGAAGGTTCTTGGAAAGAGAAATATTTCTTTTTGAAATGTGAATCCAACTCGTCGGTGATCTCCTTCCAAGAAATTAGGTTAGAAAGGATAGGATTTTATTTTATTTCGTTGATGATGTAAAATTCACACTTCCTTGTTCTATTTGTTTTGATGCAACTTTCAAGTTCGAGGATCCCGTCCCTGCTGGTGAAGATACCAAGGAGAAGATTGGGATTTTCCTTGCTTTGCTTGAGACTGAAAGATCTGTTAGGTTCGAAAGGTAAATCTGCTATTGCCCCCACGTTGAAAGGTAAAGTTCCTTTATTTGTCTATTTTTTATTTTTCATGAAGGATCCTGAACTTATTGAGTTCCTTTGTTATGTTTAAGATCCAAGGCTACACACTCTAGTGCTTGGTTCACCCTTGTTGATATCGACTCTGCCATGTCTGGTGGCCAAGTTGTGGTGAAGAGGGAGAAGAACTCATCTTCTCTTCCTCCGGAGAGAACCTCGATAAATCTGACCGTCAATACTCCAAGATCCCGAAAGAGGAAGTTTGCTGAGAGCCTTGGGGTGGACGAGGCGTTGAGGAAGCTACTCTCTTTCTAGCAATTATGATCTTTTACAGGTTGCTTGATCCTGTTTTTTGATCCACCAAAGATCTAAAGGTTAAGCTTGATTGGGCGGAGCATGCGCTGGAGATCGAGGAGTTGATTTCTGAGGTTAATAGCAGTGTTGTTGAGGTTAATTGAGAGGTAAAGATCAAGTTGGCAGAGGATGTGGAGAATGCATGATCCTAGAATGTGGAAGATTGACATGAAACCCTTGCTAAGTTGACTGGTGAGCTTGTAAATGTTGGTCAGGATCCTGTAGAGAAGAGAAGAAAGAGACAGAGTATATCCCAGTTGGGGGTGATCAAACCTTGAATTAAGTTTGATAAATTTAAAAACAATTTTTAATTTTTGTTCTGTAAACAATATTTTCTTTTTTGTTGGGTTGGAGGGTAACCCCTTTTAATACTGATGCTTTGGTCTATCTATTTTCTTCGGTGATTGATTTGGTTACAGAATCAATATAGGCTATCTTGAGGATCCCTAGACAATTAGGATCCTAAAGAGTTCAGGTTTTACAAGAATTCTTGGGATCCTAATAATCTAGGATAGCTAATCATCTGCCAAAGGCTTTGAAACTGTTAGGATCCTTAGTTAAAAAGGATGAGCTTTTGATTATCTTCTTATAAGGATAAACTTTAGGAAATAAGGATAGATAGAACCTGATGACCCTTAGGCTTAGCTTTAACCTTCTAAAGACTTTTGACTTAGCAGAAGTTTTGCATTGTAAGTCTTTTAGCTCCACGTGACTTTAAGCTTGTATCAGGAGGATTCTTGTTTTGGGATTTCATCATGGAAGATCCTTGTTTAGCTTCTACTTAGTGAACTGGGGAGGATTTTGTCTTAGAAATCATTTGGAGGTAAATCAAACTGAGAAAACTCTTGTTTGTAACATGGTAATGCTACAAGTCTTGCATATATACGGGGGAGTGACCCAATCTTAGTAAATTATTGGGAAAAATCCCAAACCGTATGATAACATGAAAATGTTATAAACCTTAGGTATTTTCTGGCGAAAATCCCAACATAAGATAACGCTTTTGCTGGGGAAAATCCCAACTTAAGAAATACTGGGGAAGGTCCCAACTTGAGAAATACTGGGGGAAGATCCCAACTTAGGTAAGATTAGGAAATATCCCAACTTAGCTAATACTAGGAAAGATCCCACATAGGTAATACTGGGGAAGATCCCAACTTAGGTAATATCGGGAAATATCCCACATAGGTAATAACTGGGGAAATTCCAACTTCAGATAATAACTAGGGATAAACCCAACTTCTGTTAATAACTAGGGATAAACCCAACTTCAGATAATAACTGGGGATAAACCCAACTTCAGATAATAACTGGGATAAACCCAACTTTAGATAATTACTAGGGATAAACCCATTTTGTAAGATAACATGATAATGTTATAAACTTTAGAAATTTACTTTAGGATCTGAACATATGTTTTTTATAATAAAATAAGTATAAAAGAATTTGTTAAGAACTAATTTTGGTAAATCTAAGTGCTTTAAAACTTCTTTAAAGATATCAATTTAAAATAGTAAATGACTCTGAAGTGATGAAAGTTTATAAATCAGCAATTGGTTTAGGATTTTGAAAAGTTTAAGATCCTTAATTTTACTTAAAAAATTTCAAAGTTAAGAACAAGGAAACATGAAACCTGATTGTCTTCGAGTTTTTCATTAAGCTTCATAAGTTATTCAATCTTAGAATTTACTGAGGATAAATCTCAACTTAGGAAATAACTTAGGATCGCTGTTGACTTCTGATGATAGGATTCTTACTGATGAGGATCCTTACCGATGAGGATCCTTAATGATGAGGATCCTTAATCATAAGATCATATGGGGGAATTCCCTTCTTAGGATAACTTGTTTAGGTTATAAACCTTGACAAAATTCTTGGGTAACACAACAAGTTCAATCAATAACATGTTAATGTTATATACTAGGGAGGATCCCAACTTGTGACGTATTTCATAGGAAATATCCCTACTTATGAAAACATGAAAATGTTATGATTCGTGTGTATTTTCTAGGGAAAAGTCCCAACGTGTGATAACATGAAGATGTTATAAACCTTATGTAATTTCTAGGGCAAGATCCTAATTTTAGATATCATGAAAATGTTATAAACCTTAAGAATCTTAATTTATGTTCAAAGATAAGAGGGTTGCCAAGCCACCGCATCGTGAAATGATCCCCTTATTCGTATCCCATAGTTAGATATCGTGCGTCCAAGCGAGGTGTAGAAACCTAAACTCGTGAAAAAGAGGTCATTAACTATTTAAACCTTAGGATCTTAACATATGTTCAGAAATAAGAGGGTTTCCAAGTCACTAAAGCGTGAAATGATCCCCTTACTCACATCCCATAGTAAGATATCGTGCGTCCAAGCGGGGTATGGAAACCCAAACACGGATGAAAGAGGTTATTAACTCTTTAAACCTTAAAGGGGATTAAGTACCCTTAATCGGAGGAGAGATGATCAGTCTTTGTTCATAGTGGCTAGGATCATTGAGTATCTGCATGTTACAAACGTTATCTTGGGGTGGGCGTTAGCTTGGCTAATGCCCCTCCAATGCTTAAGTCAGTAGTATTATAAATTGCATTTTGAGGTGTATAGCATTCCAGTATCTTGGAAAGATGCTAGCCACTATTCCCCTTTTCCTGATCCCAAATCAGTGAGATATGCATCACAGTTCTGATCATGCAGGATGACATTTTTCTTTATGGTTGGTCAATAGTATCCTGTTATTAACACTTTAGGATATACCCCCAATGTGGTTGCCACAATCCTGTATGTGATCTTCCAAACATCTAAGATATGTACCTTCCATGGTTTTCCTATATAATTCCCCTTGGATCATCACAAAGTGTGAGACCCTCGTCCTGAATGCTCTGTTTCTTTTATCTTCCTTTGGAATTGTTCCATTTTGGAGATATTCCACAATGGGGTGGATCCAAGATCTTGAATTTTGCGTAGGATCTTGAATATTAGGATCAAGACCCTGATTAGTAGGATCCTGGTGAGGAGGTTGAGGATCAGGATCTCTGATTGTTGCTAGGTTGGTCGTCTGATCCTGGTCGTTGGGGTCGTCTTGTCTTTTGGAGGGATCTTTTATCGCCGGGACCATTATATGGGTTATTGGGATCTTGGTCTTTGGCGGGATCCTGAAGGAAGATCCTAAGTTGACTGATGAGTGTGCCTTGACATTATCTTCTCTAGGAACTTGATTCAGACTAAAAGCTTCAAATTCGGAGGCTAATTTTTTAAGAATTTGAAGGTATAGTGCTACTCTTTTGCCTTTAACTGCCAGGATCCATTAAAGTGGTTAGTTATTAATAAAAAAAATTGACATATACCTGAAGATCCTTGATCTGAAGATCCTTGACCAGCTGTAACCCCATGATCAATGCTTCATACTTTGCTTCATTGTTAGTTGCATTGAATTTATAACTAACTTCTTGGGTAGGATGTCCCCCTGTGTCGATTTTAGTATGATCCATGGGCTTGTTCCTCTAGAGTTGCGAGTTCCATCTGCGAAAAGCGTTTATTTTCCCATGCTTTCTTCTTTTTGGAGTTGTCGACTTTCCAATTTTGCTTCGGGTTGTAGATGATCACTAAAATCAGCCACAAAGTCTGCTAGTACGTATGACTTTTTTGGGGATCCTAGCTCATGTTTGATGTCATATGTGATGAGCTTTATTGTCCACTTAGTTATTCTATCTGACATTTCTAGATTTCTCATGAAATTCTTGATTACTTTTGACATGCATAGTATGAGTTTCAAGATAATGCCTTAATTAGGTAGAAGTTGTAACTAGTTCAAGTATTAGTTTTTCAAAGTGAGAGTACCTGGTTTCATGATCCAATAGACTTTTACTTACATGGTTAATAGGATGTTGTTTTCCGTAAAGATCCTTGGCCAGAATAGTACTTATAACATCTTAAGATACGGAAATGTATAGGAGGAGTGGTTGCCCATTCGGAGATCCTTGGTCAGGACCAGCTTCATCAGGTAATCAAGGAACTTGCTCGCCTTTATTCTAAAGCGACATTTGGACGGGCTCAACTTCATATTGTATTCATCTAATATATCGAAGGCTTCTTCAAGATCCCCGAGGTGATTTTCAGCTTTCTTAACCACCATGTCATCGATGTAGACTTCCATGGTGTCCCCCAGTTTCTCTTTTAACATCTTGTTGACTAGCCTTTGGTATGTTGCACCTGCATTTTTTAGACCAAACGGCATGGTAGTATAACAATAGATACCTTTTAAGAGTTATGAATGCAGTATCCTCTTGGTCGGATGGTTCCATCTGGATCTGTTGGAATCTCGCTGATGCATCCATGAATGTTAATAATTCATGACTTGTTGTCGCGTCTATCATGGAGTCATTCTTCCTCTGTACTATGACCACGTTGGCCAGCCACCTTGGGAACTTGACTTCCTTGATCATCCCTATTTGAGAAGTTTTTCCACTTCTTCTTGAATGATCAGGTACCTTTCAGGTGCCAACTTCCTTCTATTTTGATGTATGGGTCTGAAAGAAGGATCAATGTTAAGTTTATGAATTATAATATTCTTTTATATACCTGTCTTGTCTTCGTATTTCCATGCGAAGGTTTTACTTCTTTCTTCCATAAATGTAATTAGGTCCTTTTCGATGTCTTCCGGTATTGAGGATCCTATGAGTACTTTGGTTTCAGGATCCTCAAGGTTTAGGGGAACTTCTGGTACGTCTCGTGCCCCCTGCTTTAATTTCTATGCTTGCCTTGGTGCTAAGGAAAGCTTCATCGAGGTCCCATAGCAGTCTTTGGATTCTTGCTGATCTCCAAGGATCTTTACTGTCCCACAAGGGGTAGGCATTTTGACGCATTGAGGGTACATTAATGGAAATGCTTTCACATCATGGATCTATGGACTACCTAATATAACATTGTAGGAAGACAAAGCATTAGTAATATAAAAGCGTTGCATATAGTTTACCCCTTCGATGTAGATAGGTAGTTTGATTTCTACAATTGTATGCTTTGTTTCAACGCTGAATCTCATTACTACTGAGGGTCTTTTGATTCTCTCAGATTCTGGGATGTTCATCCTAGTCAGAGCATCAAATAGTGTCATGTTCACCGAGGATCCTTCATCCACCGGGATCCTTGTGTTATCGAAGTCTTCTTCCAGGGTGTTTCTTCTTTCTCTGTTTTGGATACCTCAGCGTGTTCTTTTGCAAAACTTTTGCACATGCAAGTTTCCTTCGGGTGTGAGGGAATGGAGATGATCTCCGTTCTTTCCATGTATTGTTCCACATGCTCCTCATGATCCATAGTTCTATCGTGAGGTTTCATGCTCTTGTATAGGTTGGACCACTCCAGGCATATTTAAGATCATCTGCCTTAACTGTTGAAGTTTATTAGCCATGACGGGGCTCATTCCTGTATCAAGTTCCATAGAGTTAGTATTAAAAGTATTATTCACTGAGTTACCATGATTCTTGTTATTGGGAGTGATGAAGATTTCGTCGGGATCCTAGATCACATGGGCTTGCTTGTTTGGAGTTACCCCCCAAGTGGGAGTAGGTGTTGGTGTTGAGGATCCTATCTCCTAGCGGCTTCCTGAGGATCCTATCTCACATCGATTTCCTGAGGATCCTACATCGTCAAAGTTTAGGATCTTGGATTGCAAGATCGAGGGTGCTGCTCCTTGGGGTTTATGGCTCCTCCGTAATTCTTTCCATCTCCTTGAGTGTAGTCTTGTTTTCCTACCGTTGTTGGTTTAGTTGTTTCTTTACCATCTTCACCATGGAGAAGAGTTCGATGTTTGCGAAACAGGAGGATCCTGGAATCTCAGGGATCCCGAATCCTTGTGGTTGATGACCGAAGAAGTGTACTTTTTAGAGGTATCCAGAGTTTTCCTCTAACTAGGAGGTCCTTTTGGAGGTGGTGGAAGATTTTTTTGAGGAAATGGGAGGAATAGAGGAAGAAGATAAATTTGGTTGTGTAGACATAATTTTCGAGAATTAAGAACATCACGGCCCCACGGTGGGCGCCAAATTGTTTTGGTAAAAAATCGAAAACGTGGATATCAACCAAATTGCATGAGAGGCCGTGGTGTTGTAGGTGAAGTGATTAACGAAATTAGAACAAGATTGCACACAAGATTTACAAGGAAAGACATTGATCCTTGTTAGGATCTCCGGCATAAAACCTGAGGAGGTTATAATCATCACCTTCCTTGTTTGATTTCATTGATTGAAGAAAGAATTACAGAGATAAGCATGATAATACAATTACAAATGGTAAAGTGATACTAAATGAGTAAGGTTTTAGGGAATTTTCCCCGTTGTGTATGTTTTACAGGTGTATTTATAGTCTAGATTAAGTAACTAAATGTCCGATATTTCTGGGATCTTGTTGAACTGGTATTTAAAACGTGCTTTGACTTGGTATTTCTGGCCTGGTTGGAATGATTCTTCGATATGAATGAGTCCTATGTTGACCATTTCTCCACATGTGAGAAATAAATAAGAAATATAGCCATTAAACTTGTTAGGAAATAATAACAGCGATGTTCAGGATCCTGACGTATGTTCGGGATCCTAAGACTCCTTTAAGATCCGGGATCCTGGATATGTTTAAGGATCCTTAGATATCTTTTAGATCCGGGATCCTAGATAGGATTGAATATCTTGGCCCTAGCAACAACCATGCAAAAGACCCGGAGGACCAAGTCAAGCAACGACTATAAGTAATCTCGGAGGATCCCGGAATTTTTGGAGTTCTAGTTGTTAGGTTTTTACTATATTAAACACTTGTATTCATCACACTACACACGACTTACTGGAAAAATACTGGCACTTGTTCTTGTACTCATTGCATTCACTTTGTAATCATTCATTTCAATCAATAAAAATATCAAGGTAGGCAATCATTATCACCTCCTAAGGTTTTATGTCGGAGATCCTAGCAAGGATCAAGGGATTCCCTTGTAAATGGTTTGTATTGCTTTGATCTACATTACATGTTTGCTTTACACTAAACATCACAGCCTCTCATACACTTTGGTCTATCTTAGTTCAATTATTTTTTACCAAAACAATTTGGCACACACCTTGGGACCGTGGTGTTCAAAATTCCTCTATTAAATCGTGTCTACTAAATCTACTCTATCCTCTTCCTCACTTCTTCCTATTTAATCTAAAAACCTTCCACCACCACCGGCTAGAGCTCCCAAGAAAGTCGCTGAAACTCTGAAGAATAACACCTCTCCGGTCACTCCGGGACTAAAATACGATTCTCAAGGAAGTGGAGAGAATAAGGATGGACTTCCACATGCCTCATGAGGCAGCACCCTCGGTCTTGCAGCACAAGATCCTGAATTTTGACAACCCAAGATCCTCAGCGATCCGTCGCGAGATTCAGGATCCTAACAAAACCTTTGTTATTCCCAATAATAGGAATCCTGATAACTCTATCAATAATAATAATTTCACAACTAACTCAATGGATCTTGATGTAACAGCCGGAATTTCGGGTATGATAGTTTGTGTTTCAATTTTTAGGATTTAGGAGGGACTCGACGAGTCGTAGGTCTGACTCGCCGAGTCACGTCGAGTTGACCACGGGGATTTAATGCGCGGACTCGACGAGTCCAAGTATGGACTCGCCGAGTAGGTACTGGGCAGAGAAAACCCTAAGTTTCGGGATTGGAGCCTATTTAAAGGAACTTATGACCTTGGATGCGCCTCATATCTCCTGTGAGAAACCCTAAATCGCCATTGGAGCCAAGGGAGAGTTCTTGTGATGAAATCAAGAAATTTTGGTGTGATTTTGCAAAGGAAGTGAAGGGATTCAGCTAGAAGGACCAAAGGAGGTTGTTATTCTGAGACATCCAAGCAAGGATCTCCATTCTGAGGTAGTATTTCGCCCCTTCCTTCTGTTTGTGTAGAATCCTTGAATCTAGGGTTTTCTTTACCCTTTCTTGGATAGTATATGATGCATATGAGGTCCCAATGTGGAAAAAGTCTTAGATCTGGACCTTAAGAGGTCCAGAGAGTCCCAACCATTCTGCTTTATGTTGTTCCTTTGGAGATATGAGCCTAGGTTGCCATTTTAGAAGCTATTTCACCAAAAGAAGCCTTATGTGTGTTGCATGAGTGTAAAGATTGGACCTTTACGAGATTATTGAGCATTGGGAAGTCAGATCTATATGTTATAGAAACAGATATGACCTCAGAAGGTCATATGAGTATTGCCATGGAAGGAACTCGCCGAGTCCATAAGAGGACTCGACGAGTCGAGTCGGGTTGCCCCACAGTTCGTGTCCAGTGGTAACCCGTCGAGTGAAAGGTTAACTCGACGTGTTGAGTGAGGCTTTATGAGGATTAAGAGGACACGCATGTACTCGCCGAGTCACACGAGTGCACTCGACGAGTTTGGTCAAAGTTTGACCGTTGATGTGACAGTCGTCAAAATTCGAGTCGGTTTTAGATTTGACTAAACTTAGTTGCACATATAGGCACTACACATACTAGACTTAGTAACTAGAAGCTAATTTATAACCTACTAGAAACTTGGAAACAATTAGAATCAATGGATAGTGTGCATAGATTTCACATTGATATGTGAATTCTATAACTACTTAACTGTAGAGACTATCCATATTCGGGTCATTCTTTGACTCGAACACCATTTCATGAATCATATTCACACATCATGCACTTGACCTAGAAGTAGAAATTAGGTCAAAGTCTCATAGAAACTTAAGTCAAAGTTGAAGAGTAGGACTAGTATACTTGATTCCTCAATTTCGTTTGAATCTCGGAATCACTACATAGAATGCCAATAAACCGCTAAAAATAAATTACAAACAATATTTCTAATTTGAATAAGAGTTATGAAACTCTAAAATAGTTTGAAGTCTCAAAATTCAAGTAATTTTGATATCCAAAGATTTACAAACTCTCAAAAACCCTAAATGCCCTAAAAACTCACATTTATAAACTTTGACCTTAAAAATTCTATAAAAATAATCATGAACCTTATAATATGATCTTATAACAATTAAAATTATGAAAATGCATTCAAGGAAAATGAAATTTAACTTATTAACATTTACCCTTAAATTATAAACCAAAAATCAAGAGTTTTATGCATAAAAACTAGGTTAAGGTGCACATTTTATAAAAAGTTGGATATTTTTATAAAAGATTTGAATTTTTATAAAAGAAACAAGAGAGAGGGAGCCTCTCCTCCCCTAAAATCGGATCCTTCTCTCCCCATATCTCTCTCTCACACTCTCATTCTCCAACACACACATCTCTCTTCTTTCTCTCTCTAGAAAACTCTCTCTACCTTCTCTCTACTTTTTCTCTCCAAACACCACTCCATTCTCTCTTCCTCCCTCTAAAGAACCAAGAAATATTCCAGAAAACAAACCCAAGAACACTCCTCAAACTCGAAATCTTCATCATCTTGTGGTATTCTTGAAGGTAAAATCGATTTCTACTTCACTTTTCCTTCAAGTTTTGCTCTTTTCTTACACTTTCTCCTTCTTCATCTTCTTCAAACTTGTTTTCTTTTTGTTAAAATGGTTTTTAGAACATGATGGATGTGTTTTAACACCATGCATGTATGATAAACAAGGTTGCATGTTCATGATCTTAGTGCAAAAATCGATTTTAAGGATTAAAACATCAAACTCAAGTTAAGAGTTTTTGAGAAACAAAATTTTCTTCATAAATGCATGTATACATTTTGATAAGTTTTAATCTTTTGATCTCTGGAAACATGACCAAAATATGAGGTTATCATGATATATTTAAAATACTTCAAAAGGTTTACTCAAGGAAATGATGAAAACCCACTTTTCTAACCAATCATCATGCATGCAATCTGCCAGATTTCTTTACCTGACTTTAAACTGTCATATCTCACCCATTTCTTAGCCAAAATTCGTGGTTCTTTTTCTGAAATATAATATTTTGAGTTAGCTTTCAAACCCATCTGACCTTACTGAAAAATTCCAAAATTTCGATTTTTACCATTTTTTACAAAACTGTTGCTCAAACAGCACTTTCCTTATGAACATTTGTTTTGTGTTGCATGTTCAAAGGACTTATTCATCACTAAAAAATCATTCAAAAATTATTTTGAACTCTTAATATCATGTATTAATAGGTACAAAAAGATCTTGATTCAAAAGTCTTTGTAACATGTTGCAAAAATTGTCAAAGTAACATCACTAATCTTTACATAAATCACAAGAACCAAGTTTTCTCTATAATTTATTGAGCCTTTAGGCATGGTGTTCAACATCAAAAATAAGAACACAAATTGTCATTGTTATCAAATTGTATGAAGATACATTCTGGAAATTTTCAGCTCAATATATATTTTCTTTATTTTTATATGAAAATACTAAGAAAATAAAGTTTTAAATCATATAAAATACTTAAGCTAGTAAATAAATTATGGAAAAATTCTTGGATGATCCTTTAAGTTAATAAACATCTCCCATTAAGTTTCATCCATTTTTGTTACTGTTTAATATGGTTTTGAATTTTCTTTTTGTTTAGCTCTAATAAATCATAAAACCACATTAGGGAATATAAAAATGGTATCTAATAATTTTCGCAGCTTATACTCTCTGTGGAATACTTAGAAAAATATTTTCAGAATTTTTCATAGTGTATTCCTATTTTTCTCCGATTTTTGTATTTATAATGGACTAAAAACAGGAAAAATAGTTTTACTCATCCAAACATTATGAAAATTTACCGGAACACCTTTTAGTACATTAGGATGCTACATAAAATTTTTGATGATTTTTCTCTTCTGTATACTATTTTTCTTCTATTTTCCCAAGATTAAATACACTTAAACCCAATTTTTATTAGAATACATACACAAAAATCATAAAATTGGGATAAACAGTTTAGAAATTCATTTTTATATTTTTCCTAGCTTAATAATGACTAATAACAGCGTTACAAAAATTTTGGACAATTTTGGAAACTATTTTCTATTTATTTCAATTTTTATTAGAATAAATGCTCAAAAATCATAAAATTGGGTTAAATTGTCTGGAAATCTATTTTTATATTTTTCCCAGGTTAAGTATGTGTAATAACAATACTATAAAAAGTTTGTGACATTTTCTTAACCGATTTCTATTTTTCATGAATTTTTATATATTTAGAGAATTAAATATATGAAAAATGGTTATGCATATTCATAATCCATGAAAATTTATCTAGAAGTCTTTTAGTACATTTAGAACCAAAATCTGAAGTTTGGTAATTTTTATTAACTGTTTAGTATTTTTCATGATTTTATGGTTGTTCAAGAAACTAAAATCGTGAAAAATAGTCAGACAAATCAAAAATTCAAGAAAATTTATCTTAAGGTCTTTGACTTCAATTAAAACTGAAATGCAAAGTTTGGGAACTTTTAGAACTAAATTGATTTAGTTTTGAATATTTAATCATTGGAACACCTCTAAAATGTTAAATATTAACATTTCAATAATGGAAATTTTCCATTTAAATTGTTATATAACAATTGATTCTTTGAAACTTAATTTCCATAGAAAAATGTTTGTAACTTATCAATATTAAATTTTGACACATTATTGGCATAATTCTATTGTAGTAGTAAGTATACTAGTGTTAGATTTCGATTAGAGACTCACTAGCGAATACCATTATTGTAGGAATCGATAGTGGTACACGTGGAACGTAGTTCAAGGCACCATTTGCATCATCTAAATGTATTGTGAGTATTCACGCACTCCCCTATTTTCAGTTTTTTTTATGTTTTGGGGTGGAAAAGCATGTCCCGAAAAACTATTATTTGAATGTTGTATTTAAATTGATTTGTATCAAACATGATTGCTATTTTATTGTTATGTCTCTCTATGTATGTCTATGCAACACGGAACATGAGAACTTATCGTACTAAGGCCCTTCCCTTATCTCTAACCATTAACTCATTGAGCCAATGGTCATTATGGATAGCGCTATTAGGAATTGACAACTCCTCACTCGCCCTATTGCTGGAGTGCATGATACCATATTCATCTATGGAACGATAAGCATAGATCTTGATAGGGCTTCAGTCATAGGTTTGGTTGAGACTCATTGTTTGCTCATACACATACAAACTCGTTACTTATTATAGCAATAAACTTGTTTATTAATTATAGCAATGAACTTTGTTTCTCATTACAACAACGAACTGTTATTACTGAAAACTTATATACATGTTTTAGCAATGAAATTGTTTGCTCCTTGTAGCAACGAAATTGATTGCTCATTTTAGCAATGAAACTTGTTTACTCGTTTGAGTAACGAACTTTATCTTCCATGAGAATATGAATGTTGCATCTTATTTGGGCAACATACCTTATCTCTCATGATGACAAAGAACTTTGTTTTTACAAACTTATTTACTCATCTTAACAATATACTTTTATTATTGGAAACTTTTATCAAAACTTTGATTTCAATTCATGGAACCAGTATTATTTTGTTTATCTGTGAGTACTCACCAACTATTTTTATAGTTGACGCTCGTTTTACATGCTTTTTTTCAGGAATCATCGAGTAAGTGGCACTTAGGGACACTTCACTTTTAGGAGCATTCGCATGTGTTGTATTTCAATTTACATTGTAATTTCTTTTAAAAGTTGTTCAAACCCATTGTGAATTTGTAATGATTTTTAATACTATGGTTGGTGTTGTCTTTTAACTTTTGCGATGAAACCCTTTGTACTGCCACGCCCTGTGTTTCCGCTTTAGCGGGGTGTGACAGTTGACTAGGGTTGACTTCAGTTGACCTTAGGGTTTTGGTCAAGCTGGTTCAAGAGAGGTCAGGGAGGGGTAGAATGGTCTTCTACCCATTCTTTAGAAATGAGGACAAGAGAAAGTATGGATTAGAAATGTTATTATGTTGATAGGAGGTGGCTAGGTCGGGTTATCGAGCACGAGAGGTTATCCGACATCGTACGAGGTGAGTCTTCTCAGTATACTTTACCTAGAGTGGTAAATATGTATGACCGGAAGGTCTTATGTGCTATGATGAGTATGTGATGTATGCTGTTATATGATATGTATGTGCTATGTTATGATATGGACCGGAAGGTCAACAGTGTATGGGCCGGAAGGTCAAGATGATGTGGACCGGAAGGTCGGAGAAGTGGGACCGGAAGGTCAGAGAAGTGGGACCGGAAGGTCTACCAGGATGATTGGACGGAATTCCCCTTAGACACATTGACTGGAAGGTCTTGTAGAGTTATAGCCTTGAGTGGCGTATATGCGTATGTGGTATTTTGGGGAACTCACTAAGCATTTATGCTTACCGTTTATGTGATATGTGTTTCAGGTACCAGCGAGGATCAGGGGAAGGCGCCGGCATGATTGTACACACACACACACTATGTTTTGGGAGGAGTTACTGTGGATCCTGGATTTTATGTGGAGATTTTGAAAACATTGTTAAATGAATAATTGGTGTTGAACAATATGATATATGTTTTTATGAATTAAGAATGAAAATTTGGTTTGAATTTTCACGACGTTACAATTTGGTTTCAGAGCCTTGGTTTGAGGGATTCGGATGCACCTTCGGGTGTATTTGAACTCAAGCTGAGGATTTGAGAAAGTTTTTCATAAAAGAAACAATTTTTCTAAAAAGTAAAGGAATGTGAGGAAAGCGGAAAGAAGCAGTGTGTACGATCAGCCAGCGCCCGAACGGTGATTTCCCAAAATACCCTTACATTACGTGTTATGAGATATGATATGATATGTTGTGCATGCTAGAGTAGGCTAGGTATTCCTGTTAGGACTAGAGTGGCCTGATTTGTGATGCCTTAGCCTAGGAGATTACTACTGCTATGAGATGTTTCGAGAGTGAGTAGGTAGCAGAGAGGAGCTTACGAGAGGTCTACTGGAAAGTGGTATGTGTGTGACAAGATGTAGAGTACTTGTGATCTGGAATCCTAGGAGGAGGACTTGGGTGAATATTGATGTGGTGTAGAAGGTAGTATAGGGCCCGTACTACTGGAAACACCGGATCAGTGAGCAGTCCAAGTAAGAATCCTTAGGATTCCCAGGAACAAGTAGGATTGGGTGATCGAGTACGAGTATACTCGAACGAGTCTCTGATTTTGTTTATGTTGTGAGACATCATGGTGGGTACACGTCACACATCAGAGAGCAGCGGAGTCAGCGATGACGAGATTCGCAGGATGATTCATGATGAGGTGGCCGCAGCTATACGAGAGGCCATACCGGAAATGTTTGGGTCTATTAAGACCACGTTGATTGAGACGTTCGATGAGCGATACGCTGCTGTTACGGAGGTTGCTGTTGCTGCAACTGTCGCAGCTGCTAGGCCACATGGGGGGTGACTCATTGCTGTACCGAGAGTTCAGCAACACGAAGCCACCAGAGTTTGATGGGACTCAGGATCCGATAGCTACGATAAGATGGATCTCTGACATTGAGGGATGCTTCTACACTTGTTCTTGTCTGGAGCATCTGAGAGTACGGTTCGCCTTGGGAGCGAAGGATTGGTGGAAGTTTGTGACGGCAGACTTCACTCCTGCAGAGATTACAGCGGTGACCTGGGAGAGGTTCACCACCATGTTCCGAGATGAGTATGTTCCCCCAGTGGAGAGGTAACAGTTGGCGCAGGAGTTCTTGTCCCTCAAGCCGGGGACGGAGTCTGTGACGGTGATCACACGGATGTTTCATGAGAGGGCGTTGTTTTGCCCTGAGCACGTGACTAACGAGCAGGCACACATGAGTCGATATTTGAGCGTACTGAGGAGAGACATTAGGGAGTTCTTGGCGAACTTGACGTACCGAACATTTTTTGAGCTCCAGGCAAATGCTCAGAATAGGGAGATTGAGCTAGAGACTCATGCCAGGGAGGAGGCCGAGTCTCAGAGGAGGGACAGGCGGCCGGTGCAGTCTCAGCCGGAAGCCAAGCGGGCAAAGCCCGCCGATACGAGATCTGGAGACCAGAAGGGCCGCACTTGTGGGAAGTGCGGTAAGGGACATGATGGAGTTTGTCGAGCAGGTGCTTGCTACAAATGTGGAAAGGAGGGGAATATAGCCAAGGATTGCCCCAAGGGATTCATGGTTTTCTTTCATTGCAACCAGACTGGCCACCGGAGGGCCGAGTGTCCACAGCTGTCACAGGGATCTGCTCCTGCTGCTACACGAGCTACTGAGGGTCGGCCAGCGAAGGCCGAGGCACCGAAGGCATGAGGGAGAGCCTTCCAGATGACAGCGGAGGAGGTCCGCACAGCACCTAATGTTGTGGCTGGTATGTATCCTTATGCTTATGTTGTAATTGAGGTATATGTGCTTATAGTATGATATGCCTAGATACATTTCTTGTGAATTCTGTACCTGCTTTGGTGTTATTTGACTCGGGTGCGAGTCGATCTTTCGTGTCATTAGCGTTTAGCCAGCACATCAGTATCTGACAAGAGGCGATGAGTCGACCTCTACGAGTTTCTATAGCCGACGAGCGAGCAGTGTATGCTACTGAGGTGATTCGAGGATGTGTACTCGAGATCTTCGGTGTTGAGCTCCCGATAGATCTGGTCACGATTGCGATGGGGGACGTTTGTGTCATTGTGGGCATGGATTGGTTGAGCTGATTTGGAGCCGTTATAGACTGCGAGCGTCAGATGATGACGCTACGAGACTCTAGTGGGGGAGTACTGACAGTATATGGCGAGGGTACCCGATGTGGGTCAGCATTTTGCTCGGCTGCCAGAGCGAGACAGAGTTTACAGCAGGGCTGTAAAGGGTTTGTAGCATATGGGATGGAACGATGGCTTGGGAGTTGAGGTTAGGAGTATGATGATTCATTATTTCCGAACTAAGAGTCAGGATTTTTACTGGACAGTCGAGATGTCTGGTAATGGATTGGTATGAGATTCGGAATGATTAGAGGCAGTCATGATGAGAAGTTTCTGAGGATTTCATTAGAAATCCGGGATATTGGAGTTGCTTAATCTCCATCGGGTAGATTATCGCACAGCACCTTCCAAGGGTAAGTGTGATGTTTCCGACGAAAACGGTCTGTGAGATAGATTGTTAGTGCGCCAATTGGTGATGGTCCGAACCCTGAGTGGGGGAGAACCGGGTACTTATTGAGGGGATCTGAGATTTGTTCAAAAGCGGTTAGAGATCTAGATATAGAGATCTGCGGTTCAGGTTCATGAGATCATGGGTATTGGTGGTTGAGGCGAGACGTAGAGCGAGATAATGCATGTAGTGCATGTTGAGAACGGATGAGTGTCCCCACGGCAAGTAGCCGTTGGTCGGAGACCTTAAGGTGCTTAGGAAATTCTTCGAGATTACTATGGTGAACTCGAGATGGTTGGCTCGTAAGATTATTCCGGCAGTAGAGAGAATTCTGTTTCATTGTATGGGCTGCTATGCGGTTTGGGAAAAGGCAGGAACTGATTAAGCAACAACTTCGAGGTCATTATGAGTATTCTTGTATGAGTTTTGAGCTATATAGAAGGAAGTTTCGGATTGTCGTCAACATGTTCTGGGTCATTGGCGATTCCTTCATGTTTCAATTGAGAGTTGGGATACTCCATAGTGGCGTGTGATGAAAAGAAAAATTTGTTGTGAGATTTTAAGGGAATGCGTGGGTGTATCTGTGAATGATGAAGGAGATCAGAGGTTGTTGTGATGATACGGGAAGCCGTAGTACTCACTAGTCAGAGGTTGTTGTGATGCTACGGGAAGCCGTAGTACTCACTAGTCAGAGGTTGTTGTGATGCTACGGGAAGCCGTAGTACTCACTAGTCAGAGGTTGTTGTGATGCTACAGGAAGCCGTAGTACTCACTAGTCAGAGGTTGTTGGGATGCTACGGGGAGCTGTAGTACTTACTAGTCAGAGGTTGTCGTGATTGCTACGGGGAGCAGTAATACTCACTAGTCAGAGGGAGGTTGTTACGATGCCACGGGGAGCTGTAGTACTCTTGAGTCAGCAAGAGGTGGTGATCAGGAAGTACTCTTTGATCAAAGCATGACGCAAAAGAGTTTTGGGCGAGGGTAGCCCTAATAGTTGAGTTTTTGGGAGCCTGGCGGTCGAACCAGGAAAGAGACGGGGGTCCCCATATTTGTCGGGAATCGTTAACTTTTGACTTGAGTGGTGGTTGTCGCATCATGAGGGAATTGGAAAAAAAAAGTGGTATTCGCGCAGATTGCAGGTTGAGTCATGAGATGATTGTTTCATTGGGACAAGTGGTTCCAACTTTGGGTCGGACCAGACTCTCGAGTTTGATTTTGGCTTTGGTAGTACGTTGGGTAGGCGATAGGAGATTCTGGATTCTGAGGTGGATTATTGGTTGAGGGGTATTGTTGTCACCCGATATCTTAGACCCGAGTGAGGTCAGTTCGTTAGTACGGGAGATACCATGAGGTGCATGAGGCAAATGATTATTATTTCGGCCGAGGTCGAGGGTGAGACGATTTCAGTTGGGAGTATAGTATTCGTTGGGGTAAAGAGAACTTTGTGACTTGTGTGTCACTGGGCCGAGATAGATGATGTGAGAAGGAAGTCAGTGAGACACTTGGAATATGTTATGAGTAACCTTTGGAAGTTAATGGCTGGTTGAGAGATGACTTAGTACCCAGTGTGGAGTAGGGATCTTTGAGAGTAAGTTGGGTGTTTATGATTATAGATGTTAGAAGACATTGTGAGGGAGCATGATCACTTTCTTATATCTGAAGGCAGGAGACGATTCTCTGGTGTAATGTGCCATTTTCGTCTATGGAAGTGTATTCAAGATTGTTGGGTACGTATGGCATGGGTGATCGGTAATCGATTGTTGGGTTTATATTTGGAATTCAGAAGGGATATCTTAGTGGCAGAGGGGCTGGTTTTGTTTCGAATTCAGGAGTTCCTAGTCTGGTTCAGGTATTCATGGAGGAAGATATCGTTTTGGTGTGAGATCCTTTTAGTGGTGCTTTTCGGGTGTTTGGTTTCTATATATGTGGTTTGAGAAGCGATTTCGAGGGCGAAATCAAATTAAGTGGGGGAGATTTGTAACATCCGGAATTTCGGGTATGATAGTTTGTGTTTCAATTTTGAGGATTTAGGAGGGACTCGACGAGTCGTAGGTCTGACTCGCCGAGTCACGTCGAGTTGACCACGGGGATTTAATGAGCGGACTCGACGAGTCCAAGTATGGACTCGCCGAGTAGGTACTGGGCAGAGAAAACCCTAAGTTCCGGGATTGGAGCCTATATAAAGGAACTTATGACATTGGATGCGCCTCATATCTCCTGTGAGAAACCCTAAATCGCCATTGGAGCCAAGGGAGAGTTCTTGTGATGAAATCAAGAAATTTTGGTGTGATTTTGCAAAGGAAGTGAAGGGATTCAGCTAGAAGGACCAAAGGAGGTTGTTATTCTGAGACATCCAAGCAAGGATCTCCATTCTGAGGTAGTATTTCGCCCCTTCCTTCTGTTTGTGTAGAATCCTTGAATCTAGGGTTTTCTTTACCCTTTCTTGGATAGTATATGATGCATATGAGGTCCTAATGTGGAAAAAGTCTTAGATCTGGACCTTAAGAGGTCCAGAGAGTCCCAACCATTCTGCTTTATGCTGTTCCTTTGGAGATATGAGCCTAGGTTGCCATTTTAGAAGCTATTTCACCAAAAGAATCCTTATGTGTGTTGCATGAGTGTAAAGATTGGACCTTTACGAGATTATTGAGCATTGGGAAGTCAGATCTATATGTTATAGAAACAGATATGACCTCAGAAGGTCATATGAGTATTGCCATGGAAGGAACTCGCCGAGTCCATAATGGGACTCGACGAGTCGAGTCGGGTTGCCCCGCGGTTCGTGTCCAGTGGTAACCCGTCGAGTGAAAGGTTAACTCGACGTGTTGAGTGAGGCTTTATGAGGATTAAGAGGACACGCATGGACTCGCCGAGTCACACGAGTGCACTCGACGAGTTTGGTCAAAGTTTGACCATTGACTAGGGTTGACTTCAGTTGACCTTAGGGTTTTGGTCAAGCTGGTTCTGTTGGGTTTTGAGCATTCTAACACTCCTATGGTGTACATGCAACCCTATAAACCTTGGATATATGTTTTCTCTATTATACATGCAAATATTAACTATTCCAAGGTTTCATCCTAACTAGCATATTATGAAGCACCTATACTACAAAGTTCTAGTTAGATGACATACCTTTTGATGTAGCTTGATGTCTTCAAGCTTTAAGAGCTTAGCCCCAATAGTGTGGAAGCCTCAAATGGAATCACAAATCACCAAAACACCTTGGAAGAACTTGAGAGAATATGTATGCACACTAAAATCGGCCCACTCTTATTTTCACACACGTTTTTCAATTTTGTGAGCCAAGGACCCCTTTATATATTATGGAGGATTAGGGTTACATCCATGTAAACCCTAATACCCATGACCTTTCATTTACATAGGATCCATGGGTTAAAAGCTCCATGGACCATCCATGAAAGCTTAGCCCAACCTAAATGAACTTGGCCCATTCCATATATATAAGAGTCCATATTTAATTAGTTCTTTTTGATCACTTAATTAATTCTAAATTAATTCTTGATCAATACTAATTAAATAATATGATTCCATATTAATATATTAGAACTTATAATATATTAATATAAATCATAAATATACTATTCTCAAAAGACTATCCATATAAATTGTGCCGGTGAAGTGCAACCCAAATGGACCATGCCGGGTCGGGTCAAGTACATACCAAATATAGTTATGGACTTAGACATTAATCCAACAGTCTCCCACTTGTACAAGTCTAAAACTATTATTGAGTATGACTTCAAAACCTAACTGGCAATCGTAGCTCTTAAAGCCGTTGTCGAACTCTGACCTTGTCAATGAATTGTCCATTAGATAAGGGATTATATATTCCTCCATTCTAGATATCATATGGACTGAGACATGGATTATAATCATTCTCTCTGTCCATTTGTTGTTTCCCGATTTTCGATTTATGATGACTGACTGATTGAACAAATCAAATCAGTCCTGGCTTGGCCAAGCACTCACATGTGTCATCGCTAAATCATCGAGGGGCCCACATATATCGCTTTTATCCCGAAGGTAAAAGGAATGGATAAACTTCGACTCATATGGCTT
The DNA here is from genome assembly GCF_052849685.1 of Lactuca virosa. Lineage (NCBI taxonomy): Eukaryota > Viridiplantae > Streptophyta > Magnoliopsida > Asterales > Asteraceae > Lactuca > Lactuca virosa. The sequence goes on from NC_136434.1 coordinate 261,627,226, forward strand.
GTTCTACTACTTGTTGAATCATACACAAAGGCACGTTTTATAACATCGAGTTACCAAATGCGTTTTCGTGCAATCAATGTATAACCAACTCATAGTAACAACTCATATCTCTAGGTTTGAAGAATATAAGATATTATCGTCTCATGATCACTCGTGATAAAATCCATGAAGTGATTCAAATAAGCGTGGGTTGAATCCAATACTCAGAACTTATGAGCACTCATGAGTGTTGTAGCACCACTTTGTCCACCAACTTGGACCTCTACAAACCAACCCATGACAGTCTTGATTCATATCTACTTCCAACATATAACCGACTGTGGATGGTTTGAATAACTTAATCATTCAGGAAGAGCGACTTAGTTATTCTGGAAGTCAAAACATGCAAAGTGAAACACAAGAATAAATGAATCAAATATGGTATCAAACCCTATGAATATAAATAAACACTTTTATTTATCACCATACCGATTACTCATTATTCATTGTTTCGGTTTTATCAACTTTATACTTGAATTAAAAACACTAGTTGTCCCATGCACCAAGCATGTACACTATATTTTTCTTAAACAATAGCTTTGCCATACACCAAGTATGAACTCTATGTTTGTCTATGATCCTTTTCTTTGTGAACTAGATCAATTGAACATAATTTCAATGATTCTCTTTTCACACTCCCAAATCCTTGTCTTAAATGTAAGAATTCCAAATTCCTATCATTTATCGAAATCTGTTTAGATTTTAAACTTATATGCAATGTTCCTCTTGTAATGATTATGCACAAAGCCACAAAGGCTTGGTAACAATCATTACAGAGTATCCCAATGGAGATGAATTCCATGGAAACGATGTCTCAAACTCAAAGCGCATTGCTTTGAACATGCTTCTTGCATTAAGTTTCTTTAACCTTACACAGATTGCTTCCACCTATGAAGACAACTCAATATTCCCATTTTGACTACCGCTTCTGAACAAGAGTTGCCTCTTTTTAGACTATGTCAATATGGTCTTTCCAATATTAAACAGTATACTTCCAACTGTCCTTGAGCAACCAATCTTTGGTAAACCTTAGATTGTCCTCGACAATTGCTTAATCACTTTAGTCATATCTAATTCTAGACATTGTTCCCCTTAATTCCCCAAGGCATTTGGAAAATTCAGAAAGGGTAAATATTATAGCACATGTAATCGATCTTGTACCCAAAGTAAATGGGACACGATTCATGATGTTTCACATAAAGACATGGTTCTAGTCTTTTGCCATAATAATTTTTTGTTTACCATATTCTCAAAATTTGACTATGAACAGGGATGCCGTAATCATAATCGAATTTTGAGAACGCAATATATAGAATTTCCTTAAGTTGAACCAATCCAACATGAAATTCATATATATATATATATATATATATATATATATATATATATATATATATATATATATATATATATATTCTTGACTAAAGATGATTAAAATCTCAATCTAAGCTTAAAATCTCACTCTAAGCCTTTTAGAATTGACATGAAGTATAATATCCTCTCCCTTAATTATAGCAAAACAACTTTTTCAACCCCTGCAACCTCACGAATTGAAACTTTTGTTTTCTATAATTAACATTACTAACTTGCAATGCTTATCATAATTATCATGCTCCCACTAACATGATGATTATTAGCATAACACTCCTGCTCCCACTAGCTTTGACATGTATCCAGAAAACAGCTGGACTTCTAGAAGTCAATACTTTATTGACATTCTTACCAAAGTACAGATTTCTGATACTAGATTGCTTTGATAAGACTTTATCAAAATCATACACCTTATCTTAGATAGATCACAGGTGTGTCTAAACAATTTCAGAACTATGAAAAGGGATGCCATAATCATAGTCTCAATTGTTTAGACCTTTTGCCATTTCTCATAAGTCAATGTTAGTATGCCGGTTAACCACACACGCTCCACTAACGACTTTGAGAACTGTAAATATCACAATTGCTATCTACTTAAAATCTACTTAGTGAAAGAATTTCCTCACCATCATTTTCATGAATCGGAGAGAAACCTTATGACACTTAGATTTTATGGTGTATGTGTTCTTATCCATGTGAATTTGTCAAACCATAATCACAAGACTAGGTTAGTGACAAATCCTAACTCATATGGATTGTACTTGTGCAATCTTAACCTCTTGCCACCTGGCAGCACAAGGGCCTGCCATTGCTTCCAAGTAGTTATGCAAACAATTGAGAACATGTAGAACTCAAATATATATAGCCAACTTAACTGGAATGGGCACAGAAATGTCAACACGATAGGTTATAAACCTCTAGTTGTGTGCTAGTGATGAAATACATGTTTTATTCTTGATTACTTCTGGAAACCCTTTCAGGATCTTTTAGACTCCCACTGTCTCCTTGACCTATAAGACTTTCTTGCCAAATATTCAAGAGATAGTGTGGATTCTAATCAAGACAAACACTTAACACAATTGGCCTAAGTTGGTCTCTGTTTTATCCAAAACATCACAACTTACCAAATTCAAATGTACAAGAGTAGAAAACCTTTTACTCTTACATTTCACTAGTGTTAATAAACCTTCTTTAAGATGTGTCACTCAAGTTACATTTGTGGTGGGCTTGATCAGTGCACAAGAATGTGTACTCGATCCCTTAGTCCTTTACTTGACTCACACATCCATGTGAACAAGTAATTAGTCTTAATTTTCCAATGCTTGAAAGTTCTCATTCATCATACTATACAACTTGCATCTGAAACTTGGGTGATGAGAATCTTTCATTATTTGGAAAATTTAGACACTACCACAAATGAAAGAATCAAATTCATATTTCCACTCTTGCTATTAATGGAATCATATGAGCAACAATTTTTTTTCCTTTTCACAAATGCCATTGTAAGGATATTTTAAAATAAATAAAATCAAAATATTTTTTCTTTTATTTTAAAAACTTTGCGGAAAAACTATCCTTACAGTGCAAAAGCACATGAAAAAATTTGTTGTTATCTATTACTAAGCAATATATCATAACTCCTAAGCAACAGCTCAACATTCTGATCACAGAACCATGCGATCGAGATCCATCTTCACGATCAGAATCAGCATATACTTCCTTTAAGTTTCTTCACTTTTCTTTGATTCTTAAAACATCAACATGTGACCCAGTCACATCATGTAACAAGAATCTCATAATAGAAACTTAACAGAGTTAGATAGTGGACTTTAACTGAAGTAGAGTCAATCTTCTTGACTTGATCAACCTTATGATCTTTCAAGTAAATAGGTTGCTTCGCAATCAATGCCCCTTCCTTTGGCAAGAGAAACATAGGGACTCTTTGGGAATGGTACATGGAACTATCGCAGACTTATCCTTTCTCTTTACCATTTGGTCAACCTAGTTGACTATGGTCAATCCCTTTCCTTGGGAAGAGAAGGCTTTTCTAGATATCCAATGTTACCATTGTCAATGTCCATGGTAGTTTGGGAAGTTGATCTACTAATCAAATTTGCTCTCCCAGTGCTCCAAATTATTGCTGATTCAGCAGCACCAAGCAAATAGATAAGATCATTAAGGGTCATGTCATAGTCTGTTTCATAGTAGTCCCAAAGGAATTCACTATGTGACTTAATAAGTGATTGAACCACCAACTTTCTCAAGAGTTTGACACCCAAATCTCCCGGCTTGTCAATATGTGACTTCATCTCCAAGATGCGATCACACATAGACCTTGCTTGCAAATAGGGCTTGAGTGACCTTGAAGTTGTGGGTTAGGGAGAATAATTGGAGGAGGTGGAGGAAGTGAAGTTCCAAGAGATTTGGGAGGATCATAGATGTCTGAACCAGACATCTTTTTGGGAGATATTCAAGATAGTTGATCTAAAGTCCTTAATATAACACCCAATATAAAATATTAAGGCTAGGACCCAGCAAACTATTTTATAACTTGGAAGAGGGATGTCGTAATCCAAGCTATAAAATATTTGAAGGTAGGTGAATGACGATTCACCAATTTCCACCAAGATAAACGAAATGTATTATTAGGTTTTAATTGGTTTTGAAACTCCTAGATTCTTTTGAGATTCATTGAACTTTTCAAAGACATGTTTTAATCTCGAGTGTGCCCTTCAGGTTTTGTGACTGGGATGCCGAGGATCACAAAACAAGGTGTGAATAACCATGCAAATATACTTGGTACCCTTAATATTTACCCCTCAATCGTTGTGTCGGTTAACCACACACGCTCCACCGATATTATGATAAACATTAAGTTACCCTTTTCCTACCTTGTTAAATCAAGCTAGTGTGCTGGTTAACCACACACGCTCCACTGACTGACTTAAGCAAAGTGCAAAGTGTAATTTCATGGGTTAGCACCAAATTCACATTTTCCTAAGTAACTAAGATTGGGTATTATTAAGAGTTTAGTTACTTAGTATTTATCATTAATACTTTTAATGAAGGGAGAATTATAGTCCTTGTCCTACCCGTTCGGCTAACGACCCTCCACCGGTCAAGGAAGCGGTGGGTGAAAGTAGACACCCATTAAACTGTCATTTTATAGGCAGTAACCTTATACCCCCCTTATAGACCGGCTTCGTGAATGAGGCCTACTATTGGTAAGACGACTTGCTCTTATACATATAATATATTAAACTTTTAATATTATAATAGTATAAGGGTGTATTTTGGACATTTAAAATACTTGGTGGTTTAATCTATTAATTAAACTAAACTTTTAATTTAATTAAACTCAAACCATATCTTTATTTATGGATTTAATAATACTCTTTTAATTAAACGCTTTAATTAACTATTAATAAAGTTCATAAGAGTTAATTTGAATTATTCAATAAAACATCATAATTCCAATTATTAAATTCAAAATTAAAACCATTTAATTAATTGTTTAAGTTATGAACCCAAGAGTTTTAGAATTCAATTTTTTTTTCATAAAAAGCTTTTTCCAAATTCCAAAACTTGAGGGCAAGTTTTGTAACTCTTGAAAACCTTTGGATTCCATAACTTATGGAGTTAAATACTTGTTTTATGATGAAACTTTTCATGTTCCATAACTTAAGAACAAGTTATGAAATTCTTTAAAACATTAACTCCAAATTTTGTAACTCCATAAAAACTTTAAATCAATTTTTTTTTAAAAAAAAACTTTCATATCCATAACTTATGGAGGTTTCAAAACACTTAAGATCACAACTTTAAAAAAACTTTTGAGCTCCAAAATTTTATGACAAAATTTGTAACTCCTTAAAACATTTAGATCAAACATTTAAAACTAATAAAATAATCATATCATTTTATCTTTTACTAAATTTGACCTAATTCAACTCATATAGCAAATGATTCAAATTTTACAAATAATTAGTTTTTCACACAACAAGTAATTATCTTAAAATTTGACAAACGTCATGTTTTTTTTCCTTTTTTTTCAACTTGAAAATAAAACATTTGCATCAATATAACATAAAACAACCCATGTCTCTGATACCACTGTTGGGTTTTGAGTATTCTAACACTCCTATGGTGTACATGCAACCCTATAAACCTTGGATCTATGTTTTCTCTATTATACATGCAAATATTAACTATTCCAAGGTTTCATCCTAACTAGCATATTATGAAGCACCTATACTACAAAGTTCTAGTTAGATGACATACCTTTTGATGTAGCTTGATGTCTTCAAGCTTTAAGAGCTTAGCCCTAATAGTGTGGAAGCCTCAAATGGAATCACAAATCACCAAAACACCTTGGAAGAACTTGAGAGAATATGTATGCACACTAAAATCGGCCCACTCTTATTTTCACACACTTGTGCCAATTTTATGAGCCAAGGACCCCTTTATATATTATGGAGGATTAGGGTTACATCCATGTAAACCCTAATACCCATGACCTTTCATTTACATAGGATCCATGGGTTAAAAGTTCCATGGACCATCCATGAAAGCTTAGCCCAACCTAAATGAACTTGGCCCATTCCATATATATAAGAGTCCATATTTAATTAGTTCTTTTTGATCACTTAATTAATTCTAAATTAATTCTTGATCAATACTAATTAAATAATATGATTCCATATTAATATATTAGAACTTAAAATATATTAATATAAATCATAAATATACTATTCTCAAAAGACTATCCATATAAATTGTGCCGGTGAAGTGCAACCCAAATGGACCATGCCGGGTCGGGTCAAGTACATACCAAATATAGTTATGGACTTAGACATTAATCTAACAGGTTCAAGAGAGGTCAGGGAGGGGTAGAATGGTCTTCTACCCATTCTTTAGAAATGAGGACAAGAGAAAGTATTGATTAGAGATGTTATTATGTTGATAGGAGGTGGCTAGGTCGGGTTATCGAGCACGAGAGGTTATCCGACATCGTACGAGGTGAGTCTTCTCAGTATACTTTACCTAGAGTGGTAAATATGTATGACCGGAAGGTCTTATGTGCTATGATGAGTATGTGATGTATGCTGTTATATGATATATATGTGCTATGTTATGATATGGACCGGAAGGTCAACAGTGTATGGGTCGGAAGGTCAAGATGATGCGGACCGGAAGGTCGGAGAAGTGGGACTGGAAGGTCGGAGAAGTAGGACCAGAAGGTCTACCAGGATGATGGGACAGAATTCCCCTGAGACACATTGACCGGAAGGTCTTGTAGAGTTATAGCCTTGAGTGGCGTATATGCATATGTGGTATTTTGGGGAACTCACTAAGCATTTATGCTTACCGTTTATGTGATATGTATTTCAGGTACCAACGAGGATCACGGGAAGTCACCGGCATGATTGTACACACACACTATGTTTTGGGAGGAGTTACTATGGATCCTGGATTTTATGTGGAGATTTTGAAAACATTGTTAAGTGAATAATTGGTGTTGAACAATATGATATATGTTTTTATGAATTAAGAATGAAAAATTGGTTTGAATTTTCACGACGTTACACTTGACACATGTTTAAGCCCAATCATGGATAAGGAGCTACAACAACTAAGGCAGATGATCTCAAGCGTACCCGGAGTAGTTCAACCGGTACCAGAAGTTTACCCCACAAGTCACATGATCTTTAGATTCATTCCAGAGATAGCTGATACTGAAGTGCCAAAACGCTTCCAGACCCCGAACATGAAGCCCTATGACGGAACTACAGATCCCGAAGAGCATGTGGCATAGTACAGGGAGAAGATGGAGATTATTCCTAACCTCACTCACTTGAAAAAAGCCTGCCTGTGCAAAGGCTTTGGTTCCACCCTCATAGGATCCACTCTAAAATGGCTCCTTAACGTTCCCCCTTATTCGATCACATCATTTGCTCATATGATTAATTTATTTAATAATCGATTTTCTTGTAGCAGAACATTCGAGAAGATCACTAGCGACCTCTATCGAGTGGTTCAAGATTCTAAAGAATCCTTTAGGACTTTTGTGAACAGGTTTGGCAGGGAAGCTCTGAGTATCCCCAACATTGACATGACAAATACAGTCGAAGCCTTCAAAATGGGCTTAAAGAAGGATTCTCCCTTCTACGAAGATCTCGTAATGACCCCATGCAGGAGAAAGGATGAAGTTAGGAGCTGGGCGTTGAGATTCATCAGGATCGAAGAAGACAAAGAGATCCACAAAATGAGTAACCCACCAAGCTCTTATGATCACCCTAATAGGAAGGTCGACTCCTCGGCCCAAAGATCCTATAAGTCGAAGCCTTACTCCAAACCCGACCATCACAGGGTTAATGCCCTTGAAGATGAGGGGGAGGAAGAGGATTTCCCGAAAATTACTGACTATTGTTTTTCTATGGACATTTAAGGTGTGATCTTTGCCATGCAAGATCTTGGCGACAAAGCCAGATGGCCAAGGAAAGAAGAAAAATCCACTGCTTGGAAGGAAAAGTCCAAATGGTGTGCATATCATAAGGACTTTGGTGACGTCACGGAGGATTGCATATCTCTCAAAAAGGAAATCAGCTATCTCCTAGGAAAAGGATACCTTAAAGAAATCCTTGGGAGAAGAAAGAAAAAATCCAAAGAAAAAGACCAGGATCTTCAGAAGATCCTCGAAAGACCAGGATCCCCCCCCCCCCCGGTTGATGCCAAGGTGATCAATATGAACTCTGGAGGATCTGACATTTGCGATACCTCCTACTCTTCGGCAAAAGGCACGCCAAAGTATCCAAAACAGGGAAGGAAAATGGACCACGGAAAAACACCACGATAACTTACCAAAAGGAGATCACCTTCGACGAAGCGGACATCGGAGAAACTAAGCACACCATCGGCGATATAAAGCTACCAATCTACACAGAGGGGGTAAATTTTGGACAACGTTTTTGTGTGATTTACACATTATCCTCTTATAATTTCATATTAGGTAGACCATGGATCCATGAAATAAAGGTTGTTCCATCGATATATCATCAATGCGTAAAGATACCCACCCCATGGGGGACAATGGAGATCATAGGAGACCAACAAGAATCCAAGGAATGCTACAAGACTTCGATGAAGTCCTCAACAACACCACGACAAGCATAGAAATTAAGGCAGGGGGCACGAGGCGTGTTGGAAGCAAGAGAGCATGACATAAAAGAAGTGTCCCTAAACCTTGAGGATCCTGAAGCCAAAGTTCTCATAGGATCCTCAATGCCTGAACAAGTCAAACAAGATCTCATAGAGTTCCTCAAAGCCATAAACAAAACGTTTGCATGGAAACATGAGTACATGATAGGTATTGAAAAAATAATAATAACCCATAAACATAACATTGACCCGTCTTTCAGGCCAATACGTCAAAAGAGAAGGAATTTTTCACCCGAAAGAAACCAAGTTATACAAGAAGAAGTAGAAAAACTTCTTAAAACTGGCATGATCAAGGAGGTGAAGTTCCCAAGATGGCTAGCTAATGTGGTCGTGGTACAAAAGAAGAACGGTAAATGGAGAGTGTGTGTGGACTATACGGATCTTAACAAGGCCTGTCCCAAGGATCCTTTCCATTTACCACACATAGACTCCATGATAGACGCAACAGTGGGCCACGAATTACTGACATTCATGGATGCATTAGCAGGATTCCAACATATCCACATGGAACCCTCTGACCAAGAGGACACAACGTTCATAACCCCAAGAAGGTATCTATTGTTACACTACCATGCCATTTGGTCTTAAAAATACAGGAGCAACATACCAAAGGTTGGTGAATAAGATGTTCAAGGAGAAACTGGGGGACACGATGGAAGTCTACATCGATGACATGGTGGTCAAATCCAAAAAAGCTGAGGATCACCTCAAGGATCTCGACGAATCGTTCGATATCCTAGACCAATATAACATGAAGCTGAACCCCTCCAAGTACCACTTTGGGATGAGATCGGGTAAGTTCCTGGGATACATGGTTACCAAAAGAGGAATCGAAGCAAGCCCGAAACAAATCAAGGACATCCTTGATCTAAAATCACCAGCCTCGACAAAGGATATTCAGAGATTGACGGGAAGAGTGGTAGCACTAAACAGGTTCATCTCAAGATCCTCAAAAAGATGTAAGTCTTTCTACGACATCTTGAAGAAGAACAAAAGATTTGAGTGGACCCATGAACATGAAGATGCTTTCCAAGAGCTTAAAAAATATTTGAGCTCACCACCTCTATTGGTAAAACCAATATATGGGGAACCACTCCTTCTTTACCTCTCAGTATCCTCAAACGCGGTAAGCACTGTATTAGCCAAGGATCTCGATGGGAATCAACATCCCATATACTACGTAAGTAAAAGTCTCCTGGATCCTGAAAACAGGTACACTCATCTTGAAAATCTTATACTTGCATTGGTAACAACTTCTACTAAGTTAAGACATTATTTTGAAACACACCCTATAAATGTAAGAACTAACTTTCCAATTAAGAATGTTATAATAAAACCAGAAATGTCAGGAAGAATGGCAAAGTGGTCTGTGAAGTTAAGCACGTATTACATAAAGTATGAACCAAGATCCGCCATAAAGTCCCAAGCATTAGTAGATTTTGTGGCTGACTGTGACAACCCGATATTTCAAGTCAATGTAATGTTCAAAAAGTCAAATATTATAATCTATTTTTGGAATCAATAAAAATAGCGTCAAAAACGAATTGTTCAAAAGTCTCAATTGGGATACATAAATTGTTAGATATCATATCAAGGTTTTCAGAACTATAAAGAACACTCAAATCCGAGTTATAACGAAGAAGTTATGACTAATCAAAGATTCGCGACAAAACCGGTAAAACACTATCATGTGTAAAAAGTGAAATTTCAATAAAATACATTTTAGCATTAGGTATCTAAAAGAAAGTCGTAGATTATGTTAAACCATAAACGTGCATAAAAAGAACGCCCAAATCTGACTTCGTATGAGGAAGTTATGATTTTTCTAAGTTGCAGATATAGTAGTAGACAGCTAAAAACTCGAAATAGAGATCGAACAATTTTTAGCCGACGCAACCTAAACGAGAATTGAAGATCTCGAAAATAGTAATACAACGGTAAAAAGACAGACGAAAACGGATATCGGATGAAGAAGTTATGAATTTTTAATGGATTTTTCCTGTCCTGGCCTATTAAAAATATAATATTAAAAACTTAAGTCAAAATTAGCCGACGGAATCTAAACGAAAATTGTAGATCATAATCTCACCTACGCGTGGATATAAAGAACGTCGGAATCGGAGCTCGAATGCGAGAAATATAAATTTCTGAAGTTCGGGGCATGCACACCAACCTTATCCGAAGACTCACGACGAGAGCAAGAGACTCACGACGTAAGTCTATGATTGATGTGTGCCAGAGCTAGACCACCAGGCGTCGCATCTACGGGCCAAACTCATGACGTGAACCATCCCATGCTCACGACGTGAGTCCTGAAATTTCACCCTATAAATAGAAACCGAGGGTTTCGGATTTACTTGCTCAATTCTCTCCTCTCTCTCACTTCTACACTATGTTTAGCACCCCGAGACGACCCCGACACTCCGGTTACATATCCAAGTTCCGACGAAGGTCCGAAGCTCCGAGAATCCCGAGAAACTTACCACTTCCCGGTCGAAGTGCTGCCCGAGAAAATCTCGTTTTCTTCAAATCACCACACGTTCCAGGTGAGTTCATACCCCTACATTTTCGCGTCTTTTTCATGTTTTAGGGGGGGAAATACAAGTGAAACACGAGAAAAACTTATGTTAAAATACGTATCGTTACATATGGTTTCAAATACTTTACCTACATTTTGTTCATAAATGTTAAACAACATTACTACCAACGTTACACTTTACATGAAAAGTTGGTATTACACCGAGTTTTATCACCAAATGGAACACACTTTCGAAAAACTATAATGGGTATAGTTTACATGTTATTCTTGACATCTTTACATAAACACAATAAAAAGGAAATACTTTCATTCACAAGAAATGGGGACTTTTCATTCCGTAAATCTATTGATACTAAGTTTTGTGAGACAATCGGCTTCACCGTACACTCAAGTACGCATTTCAAGTCCTGTATTATAAACCATAATCTCTTGTAGGGAGAGTGTAATACTTGTGTATAGATCTATACGGGATTGACAATCCCGCACCTAAACTGTTAGCTACAGTTAGACCGGCAGGTATGGGGTGACAAACGCCATAACACTGCAACGCCTGAAGAACGTTGTTACAGGCAGTCTGGGTCAATAGCATGGTTATAAAATTCACATGGAGTATCGAAATATTTTTGATTTACGAGACTATTAAATGCATTCAGTAATTACATTATATATGTATAAATCCACTTACACCATTTTTAGTACGGAAGATACTTATGCATTCCAGTCTTTGAAACTTTTTCAAACTACCACACATACATGGAAAATATTGGATTTTCTAGAAACACGCTCAGTTATTTTTACCGAAAGGCATGCAAATTTTAGTATAAAAACGCTTATGAACTCACCAACTTAATTGTTGACACTTTTTCAAAACTACTTGTATTTCTCAGGGAATCAGTAATACAGGTAAAACATCAGCTTTTGGAGAAGAGACGTTAAGGCGTCAGTTTTCAAAACTTATTAAACCATCATATTTGTAATATTCCTTTGAGACATGTATCATATGCAACAATGTAACTTTTAAATTAGATTTACGATGGTTGTGTTTACTTTCTTTACAAATATTCAACTGTTATGATACTACGTGAAGTCACCCACCCCCGAATGTTTCCGCCATTCTGGTTTGGGGGTGTGACACTGACTTTAGTAATGATCTAAGAGATGAAGTTGAAATAGAAGCCAAACAGCTTTTAGAAGAGCGAAACATGGGAAGGTAGATGCTATTCACAGATGGAGCATAGAACCAAAGAGGAACTGGCTGGGGGATCATACTAAAATCGCCACAGGGGGACATCCTACCCCAAGCAATCAGTTGTGAATTCAACGCAACCAACAACACAGCAGAATACGGGGCGCTGATCATGGGACTATAGTTACCCAAGGATATTCAAATCAAGGATCTTCAGGTATTCGTCGATTCTTTACTACTAACTAACCATTTCAAAGGATCCTACGCAGTGAAAGGAGAAAATCTAGCTCTATATCTACAAATCCTCAAAAACCTGGCCTCGAAATTCGAAACATTCAACCTAAACCAGGTTCCTAGAGAAGATAATGCTGAAGCGGATGTCTTAGCCAATCTAGTATCTTCCTTAAGGATCCCGGTGAAAACCAGGATCCCTATAATCCACATATTGATCCCAGCAATCGAGGATCCCATGAAGAGACTTAAAGACCCTGACAATCACAGAGATACTACCGACGTCAACGCAATCGAAGATCCCGACTCGACGATCCAACATCAGGATCCCAACATTTAGGATCCTTCTTCAACCTCATGATCCTGGATTCAACCCATCATGGAATACCTCCAAAATGGCACGGTCCCTAAGGAAGAGAAAAATGAAAGAGCATTCAGAACAAGGATCTCAAGACTTCTTATAATCCAAGGAAAGTTATATAGGAAATATGTAGCAGGACCATACCTTAGGTATCTAGAATATCATGAAGTTGCAGAGGTCCTCAAAGATATTCACGAAGGAGACTGCGGAAACCACACTGGGGGCAGATCCCTGTGTTCCAAAGTATTGAGGACAGGTGTAACATCCCAATCTTCAGGTATGAATTTAAAAGCTTATATATGTATTTTCAGGGCAACTCGATGAGTCGGTAGGTGCCGACTCGTCGTGTAGAGTTACGATGGTCGCGCATTTTCAAGGTCTACTCGATGAGTTGGAAGGCCCCAACTCGACATTTTTAGCCTCCATCACCATCCCCTCAGTCCAGAGAAAATCCTAAGTGTGCCTCTTTCCCCATTTTGAGTGTGAGTGAGCTTAAAGAGTGTTCTTTGGTGCTCTTTTGGATGGAACTTGAAGCTTGAAGTGGATTGATTCAGAGGAAGGCTTTAGATCCGGGATTTTCATTGTTGTTGCAGTCATTCTAAGTTATAAAGTCGATACCTTGACCATCCCTTTTCTAGATCTCTTCATTTGAAAGTTTGTGGCCATTATTAGCCTATTTTGGGATTTGAGCATGTTATGAAGCTATGACTTCAGATCTGGACATCTCATGGCCTCCATGGACTTAAAGTCACCAACTTTATCAAGTCTTGGCCCTCCTTCATGCTCTAAGTCCTTTAATAAGCTTTGTTTGAGTGTTTTAGCCCTTTGATGCCTTGAATGGATGTAAAGTTAGCAACTTTACATGGTATCTTAACCCTAAGGGACCAGATCTGTAGTTTGGGGCTTTAGATTCGACTGGAAGGGGCTGAATATGTTAAGATTGGGAAAACTCGACGAGTTGCCCTGACAACTCGACGAGTTGGATCGGGTTTTCCCACCTTCTGGATACTGAGCAAACTCGGCGAATTGATGAGATAACTCGGCGAGTTGGCTAGGGTTTTTCCTGGTCTTCTAAACACTGAAGGAACTCGACGAGTTGCTAGATGCACTCGACAAGTTGGGTCAACATGGATTGTTGACCTTGACTCTTGACTATTGACTTTGACCATGGTTGACCAAGTTTGACTTTAAGGGTATTTTTGGTATTTCAAGATTTTAATGAAGTTAGTCATATGGTGGTTGTAGGAAGCTGGGTTCAGAGCTGTGAGTTGGGATTTGATCATATCGGTTCAGCACTACTTGTGAGGTGAGTTTTCCTCACTGTACTAACAGGGTCTAAGGCACCAAGGCCGGCCCTTTGGATTGTTATCCTGATTTATCGTATGATTGAGTACTGTTATGATCTGTTAGATCGGTGTCCAGGTAGATAGGATGTTGTTATGTTGTCATGATCTGTATCCTTGTAGATAGGATGTTGCTATGATTAGTGATTTGTTAGATTTGTATGACTGGTTGTAGACCATTATATGATTATCCGTTATATGGGCACATGTTTAATTGGTGGCTGAGGCTTCACTGCTTTGAGCGTAAGCCAACAGGTCGGGGTATTCCAACCCGATGGTTGAGGGCCCAGAGTATTCCATCCCGAGGATGATTAGACTCGTAGTATGTTGGCATTCCAACCCGATGGTTGAGGGGCCTGGGGTATTCCAACTCGATGGTTGATTGGATCCATAGTATTTTGGCATTCCAACCCGATGGTTGAGGGGCGTGGGGTATTCCAACCCGCTGGTTGATTGGACCCATAGTATGTTGTTTGTGATATGTGTTATTTTGTGTGTGTTGGTACTTTAGGGGAACTCACTAAGCTTCGTGCTTACAGTTGTGGATTTTGTTTCAGGTACTTCGGATGATCGCGGGAAGGCGAAGGCTTGATCGTGCACCTCCTCATATTTTATGTTATGATTTATGGGATTATTCTGATGACAAACTATTTTGAAAACAATTTGTAATAAATGGTGGTTTTTGGATGTTTGAAAATTTTTAAAATTTTATGAATTTTATGGATGTTACAAGTTGGTATCATAGCCTTGGTTTGAGTGAATTGGAGGAACACGCGTGTGAATCCAGTGTCAAACTAAGGAAAAGATTTTTCAAGATGATTTTCAAATGGTTTTTAAAGTACTAAAGGACGATGCGATGTGTACGATCAGCCGGCGCCAGTAAGTAGACCCCAAAATACCATACTGTTATTTGATATTGTGATATGTTAGAACAACATGCTAGTGATAGGCTAGGGATCTTCATGAATTGCATGATAGAATTGCCTGATTATATGATGCCTAATAGCCTAGGGTTTTCCTTATATGAAATTGGCATCATTATTATAGTTGCTTAGTGTATGCATCACGGTTGTATATAACTAAGATCTTATAGCCTGAGAATGTTTGGTTTAGCCTTACTTCATGTTCTTGTTTGATGAAAGGCTTAGGGTAGGATCGGATATTCGAATGTCTATAGGGTCCAGTGTTATGTATGGCTAGCATACACGAGTGTTTCATGGTTGGTGGAAGTTTCATGGATGAGTTGTGCGGGGTTAGCCGGCCAGTTGGTGATATTTAGCCTTTCCTCTAGGGAGTGAGGAATGAGTGTATAGTTATGCTTGCGAGTATAGTTATGGCGTTGTGATGATCCTTGAGACAAATATGGGTAGGTGTGGAAGGTAGTATGGGCCCGTACTACTAAAAGCACAGGACCCATACGCGTAACAAGGAAGTCACAACCCCTAGGGCTTCATTGGGAGTTGGTTTCCTTTTATTATGTGAATTGTACGATATCTTTCTGGCGTATTTTCAGCATGGTGGTTACGATACAATTCAGGGTCGGATCAGGGTCGGGATCAGGAGCTGGCAGTCAGGATGGGCCAGCATTGCCCGAGACCATTGATCAGATGAAACCATATGAGTTAGATGCCAAGATTAGGGAGATCCGGCATGATGAGGTTGCTACACTTTTCCGAGCTCAGTTGTCGGAGATGTTTGGGTCTATTAAGACCGCTATGGTTGAGTACTTTGATGAGCGCCATGCAGCCATTGCCGAGACGGCTTCCGTTGCAGCCTCCGTAGCTGTGGCGACTATAAGTGGTGGGGCAGGTCAGGCATTTCAGTATCGGGACTTTAATAATACGAAGCCCCCGACTTTTGATGGAGTTCAGGACCCGATTGTAGCCATGAGGTGGCTGTCTGATGTGGAGGTATGTTTATTCACTTGTTCCTGCCCTGCTAACCAAAAGCTCAGGTGCGCTCTGATCCTGTTGAGGTCTAGAGCGAAGGATTGGTGGAGATAGATTACGGGATCGTACTCTGATGAGCAGAGAGTTGTAGTGTCATGGGATCAGTTCAGGGAGATGTTCCGTACTCGCTACATTCCTAGGGTTGAGCGAGAAAGGTTGTCTCAAGAATTCTTGGAGTTGAGACAGGGTACAGAGTCGGTGATGGAGATCACCCGGATGTTTACTGAGATGGCGATGTTTTGTCCTGAGTTTGCTTCTGAGCAGGCTCAGATGACCCGATATCTGAGCATGCTCAAGATGGACATCATAAAGTTCGGGTCCACTCATAGATGTGATACTTTGTTGGAGTTACAGGAGGCCGCCAGGCGGCGTGAGCTGGAGATTGAGCTTCAGTTAAGGGAGCAAAGGAAGGCCCCGACGCATTCACAGCCTGCGTCGAAACGGTTTAGGGCCGCTGACTCCAGGCAGGGGAGTCAGAGGGGTCGCACTTGTGGGAAGTTCGGCAAGGTGCATGATGGGGTTGTCGATCTTCTTCAGGGTGTTACAAGTGTGGCAAACAGGGCCACATTGCTAGGGATTGTAGGCAGCAGACTCCACCTTCTGGGGTTAGACTTTCTTACCATTGTGAGCACGTGGGCCATATAAAAGCCCAGTGTCTCCTACTAGCTGCCAGGTCGGCGCAAGCTCCAGTGTCGGCTACCTTTAGGATTACTGACGGGAGTCAGGGAAGAGCAAAGCCCCCGAGGGCTCGGGGATGTGCGTTCCAGCTCACTGCCGAGGAGGCCAGGACAGCACCAGATATGGTGGCTGGTATGTTTCTATTCCTTATCTTATTGATTATGTTTATTGTATGCTCATATGTTTGTACCTATGTTAGGTACGTTTTTAGTGAACTCCTTGCCTGCTATTGTATTATTTGACTCAGGGGTGAGTCGGTCATTTGTCTCTCGATCGTTTAGTAGGGAGTTCGGTTTGCCTTTAGGAGAGCTAGAGTGTCCATTGCGAGTCTCCATCGCCAACGAACAAGGGATTTATGCTTTTTCAGTCTATCGGAGTTGCGTTCTAAAGATCTTTGGGGTATCCTTCCCAATTGATTTGAACCCGATTCCCATGGGGGATGTTTTTGTGATAGTGGGTATAGACTGGCTGAGTCGTTTCGGTGCCATGATCGACTGCGAGGGTCAGCGCGTGGCAGTTCAATCCCCAAGTTGGGGAGAACTGGTTATTTATGGAGAGGGCACCAGGATGGGTTCAGGGTTTTGATCGGTAGCCAGGGCTCAGCAGTATATCCAGCATGGGTGTGCGGGTTATTTGGCGTATGTAGTAGATACGCAGGTCAGGGATCAGGTGTCGGTTTCTGATGTTCCAGTCGATAGAGATTTCGTTGATGTGTTTCCGGAGGAGTTACCCGGAGCGCCTCCTGAGAGGCAGGTCGAGTTTAGGATCGGCCTTGTGCCAGGTGCTGCCCCTATTGCTAAGGCGCCATACCGATTGGCACCGCCTGAGATACAGGAGCTATCATCTCAGCTGCAGGAGCTGCTAGGCAAGCAGTTCATCCGTCCGAGCAGTTCTCCGTGGGGAGTGCCGATTCTCTTCGTCAAGAAGAAGGATGGTTCACATCGGATGTGCATTGATTACCGGAATTTGAACAAGTTAACAGCGAAGAACCATTACCCACTTCCACGGATTGATGATCTTTTCGATCAGTTGCAGGGAGCATCTTGGTTCTCCAAGATAGATCTGAGGTCCGGGTACCATAAGGTCAGGGTGAGGGAGGAGGACGTGGAGAAGACCGCGTTCCGGACTCGTTATGGACATTACGAGTTCGTGCTGATGTTGTTTGAGCTCACCAACACGCCAACAATATTCATGGACCTGATGAATCGGGTATGCAGACCGATGCTCGATCGCTCAGTTATTGTGTTCATCGATGACATATTGGTATATTACAAGACCAGAGATCAGCATGAGGAGCATCTCTGTGATTTAGTGGGAGTTTTGAGGCGAGAACGAATTTATGCCAAGTTCTCGAAATGTGAGTTCTGGTTGCGAGAGGTTCATTTCCTTGGACATCTCGTTAACCAGGAAGGGATTTTGGTCGATCCGGCCAAAATCGAGGCGGTGATACAGTCGGAGGTTCCGAAGTCTCCCTCAGATATCAGGAGTTTTCTGGGTTTGGCAGGGTACTACCGGAGATTTATCCATGATTTCTCCAAAATTGCAGTACCCCTCACTCGTCTGACGAGGAAGGGGTGGATTTCCGGTGGGGCGTTGAGCAGCAGGCGGTGTTTGAGACCCTTCGGCAGTGACTATGCGAGGCTCCAGTTTTGACCCTCCCAGAGGGAGTTGAGGATTTCGTGGTTTTTTGTGATGCATCCATCACCGGATTGGGAGCGGTCCTCATACAGAGAGGACGGGTGATAACTTATGCATCGCGGCAGTTGAAGCCGCATGAGGCGAGATATCCCACACATGATCTTGAGTTGGGAGCGGTAGTGTTCGCCCTCAAGATCTGGAAGCATTACCTCTACGGGGTCCGTTGTACCATCTACACGGACCATAAGAGCTTGAGGCACATTATGGATCAGCCGAACCTGAATTATGACTGCGAGATCCTATACCATCTGGGTAAAGCAAACGTGGTGGCGGATGCCCTGAGCCGCAAGTCGGCTGGATCTACTGTTTCGACATCATGTATGAGGATTTCTGTGGACTCTCCACTTGTGGGATTGATTAGAGAGGCTCAGGCCGAGGGAGTGCGAGAGGAAAATTGGAAGATTGAGAGGATCATGGGCGAAATCACCATATTTGTTCAGGACAGTCGTGGGTTGTTGACCTGTTGCGGTCGGGTGTACGTCCCGATGTCTGGTGGGGTTAGACCAATTGTATTGGAAGAGGCTCATAAGTCTCGTTTCTCTATTCACCCGGGAGCCACCAAGATGTACCAGGATCTGATTTTGAGTTACTGGTGGCTGTGCATGAAGAGAGAAATCGTTTGGTACGTCCAGAGGTGCTTGACCTGAAGGATGGTCAAGGCCGAGCATCAGAGGCCGCATGGAAAGTTGCTGCCTCTGGAGGTTCCCATGTGGAAATGGGAGCAGATAACGATGGATTTCATCACCAAGTTGCCAAGGATGGCAAAGGGTTTTGATGTTATATGGGTCATCATGGATCGATTGACCAAGAGCGCCCATTTTCTAGCCATTCGGGAGAGTTCATCGGCCAAAAAGTTGACCGATGTGTATATCCGCGAGATCATTGCTCGCCATGGGGTGCTGGTCTCTATTGTGTCAGACCGTGATGTTCGGTTCACCTCCCGTTTTTGGCAGAAGTTCCATGAGGAACTGGGCACGAGGCTGCATTTCATCACAACTTATCATCCACAGACTGACGGCCAGAGCGACCGGACCATTCAGACCCTTGAGGATATGTTACGGGCCTGTTTTATTGACTTTGGTGGGAGTTGGGATTCCTACCTACCCCTTGTAGAGTTCTCCTATAGCAACAACTTTCATTCCAGCATTGGTGCTCCACCTTTTGAGTTGTTGTATGGACGGAGATGTCGTACCCCACTATGTTGGGGCGAGGTTGGTCATATGGTGATGGGTCGGACCGAGGTGGTTCTGCAGACTACCAAGATGATTCAGCAGATCAAGCAGCGGTTGCAGACTGCTCAGAGTCAGCAGAAGAGTTACGCCGACCGGCACCGATCTGAGTTGGAGTTTCAGGTCGGTGACATGGTGTTGCTGAAGGTCTTACCCTGGAAAGGTGTGATCCGCTTCAGGAAGAGGGGAAAGTTGGGTCCCCGATACATTGGGACATTTTGGATTATTGTCAGGGTTGGCAAGGTGGCGTATAGACTGGACACCCCAGAGGAGCTCAGTCAGATCCATAGAACATTTCATGTTTCGTAGTTGCGAAAGTGCATATTGGATGAGGACGCGGTTGTGTCATTGGATGATATTCAGGTCGATGAGTGTCTGAACTACGTTGAGAAATTTGGTGGCTATTTTGGAAAGAAAGGTAAAGGTCCTACGCAACAAGGAGATACCTTTGGTAAAGGTATAGTGCCAGCATCGGAAAGGATCCGAGTGGACTTGGGAGCCGGAGGCTGAAATGCCGCAACATTATCCGGATTTGTTCACTGCAACTAGCTTCGAGGACGAATCCTAATTCAAGTGGGGAGAGTTGTAACATCCCAATCTTCAGGTATGAATTTAAAAGTTATATATATATTTTCAGGGAAACTCGACGAGTCGGGAGGTGCCGACTCGTCGTGTAGAGTTACGATGGCCGCGCATTTTCAAGGTCTAGTCGACGAGTTGGAAGGCCTAAACTCGACAAGTTGGTGGTTGTTTATGAAACCCTAATTTTCAGGGTTTTGCACCCTATTTAAAGATCTTATCACCCATTGTTAGCCTCCCTCATCGTCCCCTCAGTCGAGAGAAAACCCTAATCGTGCCTCTTTCCCCATTTTGAGTGTGTGTGAGCTTAAAGAGTGTTCTTTGGTGCTCTTTTGGAAGGAACTTGAAGCTTGAAGTGGATTGATTCAGAGGAAGGCTTTAGATCCAGGATTTTCATTGTTGTTGCTATCATTCTAAGGTATAAAGTCAATACCTTGACCATCCCTTTGCTAGATCTCTTCATTTGAAAGTTTGTGGCCATTATTAGCCCATTTTGGGATTTAAGCATGCTATGAAGCTATGACTTTAGATCTGGATATCTCATGGCCTCCATGGACTTAAAGTCGTCAACTTTATCAAGTCTTGTCCCTCCTCCATGCTCTATGTCCCTTAATAAGATTTGTTTGAGTGTTTTAGCCCTGATGCCTTGCATGGATGTAAAGTTAGCAACTTTACGTGGTATCTTAACCCTAGGGGACCAGATCTGTAGTTTGGGGCTTTAGATTCGACTGGAAGGGGCTGAATATGTTAAGACTGAGAAAACTCGGTGAGTTACCCTGACAACTCGACGAGTTGGATCGGGTTTTTCCACCTTCTGGATACTAAGCGAACTCGGCGAGTTGATGAGATAACTCAGCGAGCTGGATAGTGTTTTTCCCATTCTTCTGAACACTGAAGGAACTTGACGAGTTGGGTCAACATGGACTGTTGACCTTGACTGTTGACTATTGACTTTGACCATAGTTGACCAAGTTTGACTTTAAGGGTATTTCTGGTATTTCGAGATTTTAATGAAGTTAGTCACATGGTGGTTGTAGGCAGCTGAGTTCGGAGCTGTGAGTTGGGATTTGATCGTATCGGTTCAGCACTACTTGTGAGGTGAGTTTCCTCATTATACTAACAGGGTCTAAGGCACCAAGGCCGGCCCTTTGGATTATTATCCTGATTTGTCGTATGATTGAGTACTGTTATGATCTGTTAGATCGGTATCTTGGTAGATAGGATGTTGCTATGCTGTCATGATCTGTATCCTGGTAGATAGGATGTTGTTATGCTTAGTGGTCTGTTAGATTTGTTTGACTGGTTGTAGACCGTTATATGATTATTTGTTATATGTGCACATGTTTGATTGGTGGCTGACGCTTCACTACTTTGTGCGTAAGCCAACATGTCGGGGTATTCCAACCCGATGGTTGAGGGCCCAGAGTATTCCATCCTGAGGCTGATTGGACTCATAGTATGTTGGCATTCCAACTCGATGGTTAAGGGGCATGGGTTATTCCAACCCGATGGTTGATTGGACTCGTAGTATGAGGTTTGTGATATGTGTTATTTTGTGTGTGTTGGTACTTTGGGGGAACTCACTAAGCTTCGTGCTTACAGTTGTGGATTTTGTTTCAGGTACTTCGGATGATTGCGGAAAGGCGAAGGCTTTATCGTGCACCTCCTCATATTTTATGTTATGATTTCTGGGATTACTTTGATGACAAACTATTTTGAAAACAATTTGTAATAAATGGTGGTTTTTGGATGTTTGAAAAAGTTTAAAATTTAGTGAATTTTATGGATGGTACAACAGGATACTACTGGCCAGCTATGAAGAAGGATTCCTTCCTCCATGCTCAGAAATGTGACACCTGTCAAATATATAGCAACATCTTGCACCAACCAGCAGAACCCTACATCCTATCATTTCCCCTTGTCTATTTATGAAATGGGGAATGGATATAGTGGGTAAACTGCCAGTAGCCCCTGGAGTAAAAGTTTTCATGCTAGTAATGGTTGACTATTTCTCAGAGTGGATAGAAGTTGAAGCCTACGTCCACGTAAGGGACAAAGAGGTAGTCTCCTTCATCAAACATAACATCTTAACCAGGTCCGGGATCCCTACTGAGATTATATGCGATAAAGGATCCCAATTCATAAGCAAAAGAACGGGGGACTTTTACACAAGTTGGGGAATCAAAATAGTGATGTCTACTCCTCTCCACCCTCAACCCAACGGCCAAGCAGAGTCAATCAATAAAATCATAGTAAACAACTTGAAGAAAAGGCTGGATGAAAAGAAAGAAAGATGGGCAGAAGAACTTCCTTTCGTATTATGGGCAGATAGAACCACTTCCAACATAGCTACAGACCAAACACAATAAACATTAGTGTTTGGCACGAAAGTAATGATCCCCACTAAAGTGGTGATCCCCACAACAAGATATCTACTCCAAAACCAAGAGGACAACAACAGGATCCTGGCCCAGGATCTCGACACCATAGATGAACTTAGGGATCTTGCCAAGATCCGTATTGCCGCTCATCAACAAAGGATCACCAGAGCATACAATAAAAACATAAGGATCAGGAGATTCCAAGTAGGAGACTTATTACTAAGAAAAACTTTCCAAAATACCAAGGATCCTAGTGTAGGTAAACTAGCTCCTAAATGGGAGGGGTCATATCTCATAGATGTTAAAGCAGGTAAAGGGGCATATTGCTTAGCCACCTTAGATGGAGATATCTTACCAAGATCCTGGAATGTGATACATCTCAAAAGCTTATTTTACGTAGGTAAGGTCAATCATTTCTCGATACACTCAAGGTATGCATGCTATTTATCCTTTATCCTCCATTTTTCATTATTTATTTTCTTCAAATATCATTACTAACTTAAGTGTAACGCCTACGTTTCTTACTTGACATAATTATAAATTTGGTATTTACGTCGGTCGACGATTATAATCTTTTTTGAATAAGTGAAAGGGGATTATTCAAGTATATGTGTTTATACATTATATGTTTGGAAATTGAACATATATTATATGTATATAATATTTGTAGAAAAAAAATCTTATTATAAATTTATCGTTGAAGCAATAAAATAACATTTTTTAAAAATAATCCTAAAATCCCAACTTATATGTTATAAGATGTAAATACATTCAATGATGAACTCACGTACTGAAACGGTATTTTTGTGTTACACTTGTATTTTTCGATTAATAATAACTATATATACTTTATGACATCGGCCATCTATCAATAAAATTAGGTTGGTCGTAAACTAATATGTAATATATATGTATATAATAAGATTTTATTATGAATGGTATATTGTGTTAAAGAAGAAAAAGATGAAAGACCATAATTGTAACTATATAATTAAATAATCTGGATAAGAACGAATTAAATCATCTGGATAAGAACAAATTAAATAATCTGGATAAAAACGAATTAAATAATTTGAATATGAACGAATTAAATGATTTGGATAAGATTTTATTATAAAGGGTATAATGATTTTATTAATAAATAGTTAAGGGACTATAGTGTAACTTGAAGGATATATTGTTTTGATACAAGAATAACCGAGGGACCATAAATGTAATTATAATTGATTTGTGAATTGCAAATGATTGTGTAAGAAATATAAGAAAAGTCGTACATATTTTATTAATTAAAAATAACACGTGTTGTTTAAATATGTGATCGTACAACTTCATTTAATAAAAAGGTATACATGTTAGTTTTACAAGATGACTAAGATAATTATAATCGTACATACGTGTCCAAATTTATGCTACGTGTTGATTTTGATAAGATTGGGGATCACGTTTCATCATGGGTATAAATAGGATGATTTTTTTTATATATTTCACAACATACAATTCACATAAATTTAGAAAGAAAGACTAGAAGATATTTTGAAAAAGGGAAATTTCAGCTAATAAGATATCAGGAAGTTACTCTCAGAACTAATTAGGATCTCCAATATACACTTGTTATATCAGGTGAGTGCATAGTTACTTTCATCTTACACATTGTCACACCCCCAAACCGAGTAAAACGGCGGAAACGTCCGAGGGTGGATGACATCATGTACAGTATCATAACAATTGAATAATATAGATCAAAGCATTACAACATTATATTGATAATTTATAATATTTACATTGAGTTCGAATCATTGTTTGATTGACTCCAAAACATACGACAAAATATAAGACGTAACAGTGCTAAGTTTCGTCTTCACAAAACCTGTGTGAGTACGTGTCTACCTGACTTCCTGAGAATACAAGTGGTTTTGAAAAAGAGTCAACATTTAAGTTGGTCAGTTCATAAGTATTTTTTATGAGAAAGGTATGTCATTGTTCCTTGAAAATGATAGTGTGTTCTTCCAAAAAAAATCCAATATTTTATTTTAAATGTAATGTAGTCTTAAACACCCTAAGACTGAAAATGTATAAATATTGTTGTACTCTGAAATGGTTTAATGTAGCTTTTATATCTTTATAAAAACCATTTGAATGCATGTTTCCAAAAATGTAAACTGTATTGTACTAGTGTAATGTAGTTTTATCAAAATAAAACCATTTGAATGTATACTATCCCCATAAACCAAATGTTTTGTTAATACCCATTGTGAGTTATTATAACCATGCTAATGACCTAGATGGCATGTACGACGTTCTTCAGGCGTCGGAATGGTATGACATTTGTCACCCCAGACCTGCCGGTCCAACTGTAGCTAACAATTTAGGTGCAGGATTGTCAGTACCGTATACATCTATACACAAGTGTCACGCTCTCCCTCCAAGAGACTCTGGTTATAATACATGACTTTGCTTGGTACTTATGTAAGTACTTGAAGACGTGTCTCACAAAGCCATATTGTCTGTTTACGTGTAGTGTAATGAAAGCCATTTTGTAATGTGGAAGTATTATCCTTCCATAGCAGTTAAGTAGACCGTAATGGTAAAATAGAGTGTATGTCTCATAAAATATACCTATTATAGTTTATATGTATGTTTAGTTGTACTGAAAAATCCTTTGTATGTACATTATCAATTTCACCATGATAATAAGATGAAATGAACTGATTATATATGTATGTTTATATGATTATACCCTTTTTGCTCAACAAGTGACAAAATAGTTAAAGTCTTATAAACTATTTTTATATAGTTTATTTATTGGGATCCATTTGTACCCATTTCATATATATATATATATATATATATATATATATATATATATATATATATATATAGTAAGAAAATCATAGCGTATTTGTATGAAAACCTTATATGTATACGTTTCTGAATTTGGAGATAACGATATTTCATGTATTTTAGCATTTTCGCATAAAATATAGAAAGAATATATAACGATTTGTATATTAACACAAGTTTTCTTATCTTTTACTCGTATTCCCCTTCTAAAAACATAGAAAAATCTTGAAAATTGTAGGGGTATGAACTCACCTCTGGTGTTCTTGGCTGGATAACGAAGCGAAAGTGATAATCTTCAAGTTAGAACACTTAAAAGTGGTCGTAATCCTAATATTATTTAATCACATAATAATTGCGTAAATTAGATGAACTAATATGAAAGTGTTTATAAAAACAAAACACTAGATTATATATATATGGAATACTAACTAAAATTCCTAAGAATCAAGTGAGAAATTAATCTCCTGGGAATTGTTTGAAGGAGTTTCCGGGGAACTGTTTGAAGATGTTCTTGGGAAACACTTGAAGATTTGAAGGCGTATGTATGAACCTTGAGAGGAAACGTAAAGGATTTTGAAGTTGAAATTGAGAAATGAGGTGGTGATTTCGGTTTAGTATATAAATGGGGGTAAGAATGAGGTGAGATGTGCATTGAAATGTGTATTTTATCACATTGGAAGAAGTGTCAACGGATAAGGTGGGTGATTTCGGCCTATCCCCACCGAAATCACCTTGATTTCGGTCAAATGTGTAACCGAGAACCTAGTCTTCGGTCCAAGTGGTTCTCGGTGGAGTGGTTCTCGGTCTAAATGAGGTTCTCATCCAAGAGGGTTCTCGGTCAAGGGTTGTTTTCGGCCAAATGGGATTTCGGTCTAGGCTTGAGAAGTGATTTCGGTCCTAATTGATCAACAATTGGTGATTTCGATTAGCATGCTTTTTTATTCCCAAAACCGAAAACCTTAAAAGTAATGTTAAATTTCATTACTTAATCTTTAACTATTTGATTTTCATTGACACAATTGACTTTTATTTGACTTTCTTTGACTTTTTTTGACCCGAAATAACCGGTGGTTACACATATAGATATGAAGTATTTAATATAAATTACGTGCTATGTGTGCATATTATCTGTGTTCTTGATATTTTTGTTGGATGAACAAAATATACATGTTTTATTCGATTTAAACTGTATATATATTTTATACCTATAATTATGATGGGTAAAGATGGGTAGATGATATAGATGATGAAATAATTGATGAGATGCCTCGATGTTTAAGATGATCCAGTCATCTAGTGAAGTATAGATGACGACAACAGACTATTCTAGATAGTCTAGTGGAACGCTGGCAGGCTCGCAACCTGTAGGTGTTTTTGAACTATGTGTTCACCAGGTCTACTCCATCCCCTTCATGGTTGCCTTTTTGACATATATTGCTGAGGAATCCCCTACGCAGTGTTGTCACCCCGATGAAAAATCCTTAGGCTAGGTCCCTTAATTTAGATGCTTTAAGGACAGAAAGTGATGATAACGGGAACAGGTAACCGGGTTGATTGATTGATGAAATTAATAAACTTAATTATTGTGGGTTGAAAACCCTATGTACTCACCAGGTTTCCCAACCTGACCAACTCAGTTTATTTTTATCACAGGTATTGATGTGAAGATACATTACACTGAGAGATTAAAGGAGATGTAAATCATTAGTGTAAATGAATGTAAGGTCTGTTTATGCTTATGTTTTTGTATTGACGATGACATCCCAATGTTTAATATAAATAAAATACATTTCTTCGGAAATGCTATGATAATATTTATCATGTTTTTCTGGGAACAAATTCCACATTATTGTTCTTCAAAAAGGATACCCTGATTTGTAAATGAGCATAAATAATTTTTTTTTAAATGACCGTGAATTGGGAATATCACAGTTGGTATCAGAGCATTAGTTTAAGCGAACTAGGAATTTTAGGAAATTTCTAGACTTAAACTTAGAATGCTAAGCGATGATTGTGAGATAAAAGTCTGCTATATTCTAGACACAAGCACTAGCTTATTTTAGGAAAGATGCCTAAATTGCTTTTATGTGCTAAATAATTTATGTGATAGCTATAAAGATACCTTATATGCTATTATTTGATCGGATCTATGGTTTATTTCCGAACGGATCTGGAAATTTTATGTGTTCAGATTTTTAAACGTTCGACTACGATATTAGAACTGATATGTAACTTTCCGGAGAAACAAGGAGGATTAAATGTCTATCGTAAATAAAGATCTAAATTCACCTAATTTGTTGTATAGATCAACATGGCAAGAACCCGAAGCGGATTCAGAAACGCTAATGGAAATGCTAATGCTAATCAGCGGCCTGTGATTGAGCGTGCACCGGAAGTAGCAGTTGCACCTGAACCAATCACGATGGCAGGAGTCCAAGCAATGATTTCGGCTATGATGGTCGAACAAAGAGAGGAAATGAGACAAATGTTGCAGTATAATAAGGATGAACCTACTGTACCCATCATACAACCTGAACTGAACATGGAACACTCAGATGAAGGAAACTATATCTAGAATATCAGTCAAGCTGAGCCACGAGTGGGTAGAAGAAACCACCACAATGGAGGAAATGATGGACATGGGTGTAAGTAAAAGAATTTCATGGCATCCAAACCACCGAGTCTTTTTGGAAGTCCAATGCCGGTGGAAGTCATCGATTGGATCTTTGGAATGGAGATGATGTTTGAAAGTTGCGACTGCAGCAACAAACAAAAGACCGCTCTCGCGGTTACACTGTTAAAGTCAGGAGTACTGAGCTGGTGAAAGCTACTAGCTGATACCATGCCCAAGGGAGAAGCTAGAAAGATGTCTTGGGAAGACTTTTTGGTGCAACTGAAAAAGCAGTACTACTCTGAGCAAGATCTTTTGGAGATCAACAACGAATTTCAGAACCTAAAGAAGGGAAGAATGAGCGTCACCGAGTATGTTGCAAGTTTTACGGAGAAGATGAAGCTTGTTCCTTACCTAGTTCCGACTGAACTCTCCAAGGTGAACAAGTTTACTAATGGATTGCCAGCGGACTTTGGTCCGATGGTCAAACAAGCAACCACCTTGAAAGCCGCCATCTGTGTAGATGTCGAATATAGTTGTGAGGTGTCGAAGGTCATAGTTAGTTTCGATAGTTTGTAACTTTATTACAAGGGCACATTATGTTTCGAAGTTTACAGTGTCTAGTCCCTTGTATTTTTTGTTTGCTTTCATGTTCCCTATAAATATGGGAAGTGTACTAAAGATAGAGAATAACTTTCGTCATATTGTCTAAACTCTCTGTAATCACTGAAAGCATAATCGAGCCAAACATATATTATTTAGATCTTGTGTTCATCATTCATACTTTACTCTGATCTCGTAATTCATACTCGATTTCATTGCAACTACATTTGGTATCAGAGCTAGATTCATACAGAATTGTTCTAATTTTCTGAGTTTTTGCAAAAGTTTTGAGTCTCGTGTTAGATCTCAATTTTCCACTCTTTTGCTTCAGAAAATCATCTTACATCTTCTGTTGTGAGTCGATTCTGCGTTCTAGTTGTTAAATCTAGTGTTCGATTGGTGAATTCTGAGTGTTTTAGCTGTTTGATCTCATTCTGATTTGAGCTTTTCTCAAAAACTTTATGTACAACAATGGCGAATTTCAACATGAACACGATGGCATCTTACTCTCATCTCCTTGGTTCATCAATGAAGATTCTGATGTTGATTCCCGAGTACTACGATCAGTGGGCTGATCGTATGGAGGATTACTTGAACGGAATTGATGAAGAACTTTGGAAGTGTATTCTCGGTGATGTTCGTCCACCACCTGCTGTTCAGAGTATTGGAATTTCTTCCAACAATCAAAATGTCAATGAACGGACTGAAAGATTGTTGAAGAATAAGAAGAAGTGTATGAGAGAACTCAGAGGTGCTCTACCTCCTGTTGTTTACAATTACGTTTGTAGCTGTAAAACTGCAAAAGAGATCTGGAATACTCTGAAGGAAAAGTATCAAGGAAGTGAAAAGACAAAAATCAATTCAGTGAAACATTGTCTGGTTGAATTAAGAGAATTTAAACAGAAAGAAGCTGAATCCATCGAATTGTACTATGACCGTCTGAATGAGCTCATATACAAGTGCAATCGATATGGGATCACCAGGTCAACAATGGAGTTTAATCTCACATTCATTATGGGGCTTCGCAAAGAGTGGAGAAATGTTAGTCTGATGGTGAAGACTCAACAAAGTTTCGATTATTTCTCCTTGAATGATCTTTACAATCTGTTGAAAACTCATGAATCCGAAGTAAATGAAATAGCTGAAGAAGCGAAGATCAGTCTGGGTGGTCCGCTTGCATTGGTTTCGAAATTTATTGGAAGGGAAGCTGAGAAAGAGGCTACAGAGAAGGAAGATTTGGATGATGAAGGGTTGATTGTAAACTCTGATGATGAGAGTGTTTCATTTTACTCTAACAATCGAGTAAAGAAATTTTTCAAGAAGCCATTCAATGCAAACTCGAAAACAAGTTATGTGAGGGGAAGTTTTGCTGGAAAATCTGGGAGTGATGAGAAGAAGGTTGAGAAAAAGGAAGTTCGTGTTGAGGAAGAGAAGAAAGAGAAAAAAGCTAAAAGGTGGTGCTGGATTCGACTACCATTACTGCAATGGGGCGAATCATATGGCAAGTGACTGTATGCTGCGGAAGCATGATGAGAAGAAGAACAAGGTAAAAGATGAAGCTTATTACATTGAAAGGTTGGAAGAGGTGCGTGAAAAGGCAAAAGGATTGTCTTTGGTGGCCAAAGGTGTGGATGAAGAAGATGGTACATACCAGATTTGGTCATCTGGTTCTGACGACGACGAGATGCGAAACCCTACACACGGGGCTATGTTCGCAAAGTATGAGGAAGAAGAGGAAGAGAAAATAACTGTGAAGTGCTTTGTTTCGACATCTTCACACAAATCTCCAATGACTTCTCATGTACATTCTCTTTTACAATCTTTTAATATTCCCTCTAGTGCATATGATTCGATTCTATCTGAGTTTGATGTAGCTATTACTTACATTAACGATCTACTTATTTCTACTAGTAATGATGCTAAGAAGTCGAACACATAACTCTTAGAAACTCAGAGGATGTTGGATTCGAAGAAATGGAAAATAGAATACTTAGAAATGCAAATAGCAAATTTGATGTGTGATAGGGATAGTTTAAGTGCAAATGTTAAAATGTTGTTAAAACAAAGAAATATCTATTGTAACTCTGCCAAAAGATTATATGGTAAATTGACAGCTTTGCATCATTCTTCGAATATTAGCAAAGAACAACATAGGAAACTTTTACCCTTTTTAGCATTCGAAAGGGAGAAAATTGACTCTATTTCCTATGATTGTGAACAAACAATTGTTGAATTCGATAAGGTTCTAGATAACAGATATGCATATGGAATAGTGAAAATTGATGAAGGTCTTGATGCTAATGAATTAGTTGATATTGTAAATGAAACCTTGACCAAATACGGACAATTTAAGATTTTGAAAAGAACTGAGAATTCGAAAACTGACCCTCAAACTAATTTTGCTGATATCGAAGATGATTCTGATGATATTAGTGAAATTGAAGAGGAGGAAGTTAGTGATTGTTCTCAGTTGTTTGTCACTAATGTCACTTCAATGGCTAAAGGCAAAGAAAAATGTAATGATTCTACGGTTAAAGTTGACACTGAGAAACCCTCAACTTCGAAAGTTAATGTTCATGACCGTGTGACTGTTGAAGAAAGTCAAACAGACAGTGACAATGACAATGATGATGTTCCTAAAGAAACAACAATTCCAAGGGTTGTTGTTGATCAGGTTTTTGACGAAACTGAGAAATTCGAAACAATTATGAAGGAAAAAGGTTCTCATTACCTGGAAACAAAGACAGTTGTGTATCCGAATTTCAAATGCTCAGATGAGGTTATCTTTCCGAATCAGGTTTTTGTCACAAAAGGAAATTGTGATAATGTTAAACATGAGTTTCATAAAATGGTTGAAGAAGATAATAAAAAAACATCAAAAGAAGCACTTTTCTCAAACCAAAGTACTGTCAAAAACAATTTAACAAAGAATTTGTACACTTTTCAACGACAAAAACCACAACGAGTTTGGGTTGAAAAATCTGAAAAATCAAAAGATGTTTCAAAACAAGATGACATTATTTCTCAACATGTCAAAATTAATTCTCAAGAGTTTAAGGAACAAATTGAAAAGATTTCGAAAGAAAGTGGTATTTCAAAGAGACAAGCACGAAAGAAAGTTTTCTGGCAAAACATTGAATCTCGAAAGAAACTAAATGTTATGCTAAATAAGTCATCTAAAAAGAAACAGTCTAATCGGTTCAGACGTCTTTTCAAAAGAAAGTTGAAAATAAGAAAAATATCGCTCCAAATCAAAAAGATTTGTCTCCAAACAAACCACAAAATGATTTTTCAAATTCTAAAACTCAAGAGTCAAAAGCTTACACAAAACCTAATTGTCAAACATCAAATGAAAAGAAGTTCACAAATCATCAATCATCAAGGAATTTCAATTCAAATCAACAAACAAGGTTTTCACAAAATCATTTTTCACGACAAACCCGATTTTTGAATAAACCAACGAATGTTCAAAATTGTTTTTCATCTCAAACGAAACCTGTGTCTTCAACTCAAAAGTTCGATAAATTCCAAACTAAAATTTAACGACGTAAATTTTCAACCCAAAATTTTCATTTTAAAACACAATAAATCACATGTCACATTTTCTCAAAAATCACAAGTATCAATTTATCAACACATTTCAAAATTGTTTGTCACAACTCCAGGATCCTCCAAAGACATATCTCCAACTTAGATGTGTGTACAATCAAGTCGGTGCCTTCCCGCGATTCCTGATAAGAACCTGAAACACATAACACATAACACGGTAAGCACGAAGCTTAGTGAGTTCCCCAAAATACCACACACAGCTTGTTAGCCACTCGAGGCTATAACTCAATAAGACCCTCCGGTCAATGTGTCTCGGTGGGACCATCCGGTCCCACAACTCGGTTGGACCCTCCGGTCCCTCAACTCAGTAATCTCAATATATGTCACAACATATATCACAAAGACATAAAGCAGGATATCACGGTACTCAAATAAACACATAAGACCCTCCGGTCACACACAACTCATATTACCACTCTAGGTACGTATAGTGAGAAGACTCACCTGACAAGCAGCAAGTAAATAACCTCGCACCCGAATCTCGAACTAGCCTCCGCCTAACACAAGGGATGAATATCACTAATTAATACTCTTTTCACAATTCAAACAACTGAAGACTATTCTTTCTCTTTCTGACTCTTTGAAGTGGATAAAAGACCATTTTACCCCTCCATGGTCCTTATTACTCATGTTGACCAGAACCCCAGAGTCAACAGAAGTCAACACTCGAGTCAACAGTCCAAGTTTGACCCGACTCGTCGAGTGCACTCTTGCGACTCATCGAGTCCCCTCGTATCCTCAAAAGTCTCAAAAGGTCTAGCTCAACTCGTCGAGTTGACCCCCAACTCGCCGAGTTATCACTCAATCAACCCATCGGGACAAACCCTCACCGACTCGTCGAGTCAGGCCATGGACTCGGCGAGTCCCTTCGATCAGATTCCTCATTCAAACGATTTAAGGCAGATCCATCACCCCAAACACTAGATCTACCATCCTAAGGGTCGATTGTCACGTAAAGCTGCAAGCTTTACGTTTAAACATGGCATATAAGGCTCATAATGCCAATATAACTCTAACAAGGATCATTAACCACAATAACTCTTCTATGGTTAAATAAAGCTATAATCTT
Source organism: Lactuca virosa (assembly GCF_052849685.1). NCBI lineage: Eukaryota > Viridiplantae > Streptophyta > Magnoliopsida > Asterales > Asteraceae > Lactuca > Lactuca virosa. The sequence goes on from NC_136434.1 coordinate 261,660,761, forward strand.
TGGACTCTCTGGACCTCACAAGGTCCAGATCTGAAGTCTAGGCCTCAAGAGAGACCTTATGCATACAAAGTCCCAACAATTGTGGAAGAAACCCTAATCTTCCATATTTACAAGATCTAAGAAAAATAACAAGAAAGGTGCAAGCTTTTACCTCTTACTCAAGCCCTTGCACGAAGTTACACCAGATCCACTGATTCTCTAGCTCCCTTGATGGGTGATCTCCTCTTCTCCTCAAGAGATGCACTAGTCTACTCCAAGTTTTAGCTTCTAAGACTCTCATGGCTCTCTATACACGTTTAGGGTTTGCTCTTAAGGAAGGGTAGCCGCAAATGAGGCTATAAGTTCCTTTAAATAGGTCCCAAACCCGGGAAATTAGGGTTTCTTTGCCCAACACCTACTCGGCGAGTCAGCTCTCTGACTCGTCGAGTCCAATCATTAATCCCACGTGGACACTCGACTCTACTCGACGAGTTGGACTCACAACTCGTCGAGTCACTCCATAAATCTCAATATTAATTACACAATAATATACCTGAAAGTCCGGATGTTACAATTCTCCCCCACTTGAATTAGATTTCGCCCTCGAAATCGCTCCTCAACAACACATAGATCGAACCCAATAACCGAAAATCACCACCGAGAGGATCTCATACCACACAACTATCTCCCTCCATGGACACCTAAATCCAAACAGGAACTCCCACCCAGAAAAAGGACAGACCCTTCCGCTGCTACGATAACCCTTCTGACTCTCCAGAATCTGGAAACTCTAGTGGCCTGTCTCACTGCCAGACCGCCTTCTCAAGATATAACCATGCTATTCGCTCCTCGAATAACAAATCCTGACAACTCGCTGCCCCTCTGATTCCCTTGTTGCGACTGATAAAACAAGTCAATGCCCAAAAATTGACTACCAATCACTCATGCCAGACATGTTAAACAATTCAGATCATACTCCAAAGAATGAAAGGGTCACATCACACCAGGGACCCATCCACTGTACTGCAATCAAACCCATCTGAGCAATGAACTCTCAACACCCTGTCCTCAGACACAAGACAATGATCATGTTTGTACAGAATTATCCTCTGACATCTAACAATCATAAACCCCAGCTCCCTTCTCCAATATCCCTTTCAACACTGAGCACCAGGTCATCTCCCGACCTAGCAGTTGAACCTCCAAAGGTTACCCATTGCATACCTCAACATGTCTCACTGACTTCCTTCCCACACTAGCTATCTCGGCCTGGTGTGACACACAAGTCACGAAGTCCGCTTACCCCGAGCGATTACTACAATTCCAACTAAAGATCATCTCACCCCGACCTCTGTCGTCTATTACTCGTTGGTTCCATGCGTCTCGCGATACCTCTCGTATCAACGAACTGACCCACTCAGGCCTAAGTCATCAGATGACAAACGATGCCCCTCAAAATGGAACCCCTTCTTTGGATCCGGAATCTCATTTCGTCTACTTAATACATCACTAGAGTCAAACTCTAACTCGAGAGGCTGTCCCGACTCAGAATTGAAACTACTCGTCCCAATGAAACACTCAACTCACGACCCATGACCCGCAACTCACGCGTACATCACTTCTCCAATTCCTTATGTTTGCGATAACCACACCTTAACTCAGAATATAATGATTCCCGATCATTAAGGAGACCTCCGTCTCTCTCCTGGTCTGGCCACCGGGTTCCTGAAAACTCAAAGAATAAGGCTACCCAAGCCTAAAAACTCTTCTGCGTCATGCTCTGACTAGCGAATAATACGGCTCCTCGTAGTATCATAACATTCCTTCTCACTATCCCGTGAAGGCTACTGCTCCCCGCAGGCCTATGACACGTTCTCACTGACTCGTGAATACTACGGCTCCCCGCAGTATCACAACACTCTCCCTTTAACCAGTGAATACTACGGCCCCCCGCAGTATCACGAAACTCTCTCACCGACTAGGGAATACCACGGCTCCCCGCAGTATCATGACACCCCTTTCTCTGACTCATGTATGATGCGGTTCTCCGCAGTCACACGAAACGCTTTCTCTCACTGACTCATGGATGCTACGGCTCCCCGTAGTCTTACAACACTTTCTTACTCACTGAACCGCCATGGGCTTATTCCATGGTTGTTCCCCGATAATCCTAAGTGATTACTCCCACTCGGATCCACTCACTCTCTCATTACCTCAAAATCTCATCATCAAGTCATCACTACATTGAGTTCACTAACTCATGCCCCACAACCCGACATAGATAAGTGCACACACCCACTCAGTTTATGCACCACCATTCCTGATGTAAGTTCTCGGAGGCAAGGCACTCTTCTCAGCACATATACACCCTTAGACAGTCTCACTCCAAAGACAATTAACTGTTGGGTTCCCACTGGAACAATAAATCATTCGGGTACCTCGGTACACCATCACAGTATCTCACGATGTCTTGCCTTAACCACTGATCCGCTACCCATGGCATCATACTCGGATACCGCAATGTATCCATCCAGAATCTCACAATATCTCGACTCCACCACCGATCCTCCTCTCGCACAACTCGTAACTTCGGATTATTCCAACTCTCAATTGAAACACGGAGGAATCGACGATGACTCAGAACACGTTGACGACAATCCGAAACTCCCCCCTCTAATGCTCAAAACCCATGTAGGAATACTCATATCGATTCTGAAGTTGGTTTCCCAATCAACTTCTATCCTTCCCAAGGTGCATATAACAACCCATACATTGAACCAGAAAATTCTCAACCGTTGGGACCATCTTTACGAGCCAACCACCTCAAATTTACCATTACATCCTCGAAGAATTCATATCCACCACAAGGTCTCTGACCAACGGCCACCTACCGTGGGGACACCCATCCCTTCCTGAACATGTACAACATGCACTATCTCGCTCTGCACCTCGCCTCGACCACCAATAATCCTGGCCTCATGATTCCCGTACCGCAGATCTCCATAATCAGTTCTCTAACAGCACCTAAACAAATCTCTGATCCTCTTAATAAATATTCAGTTCTCCCCCATTCAGGGTTCGAACCATCACCAATAGGCATACCAACAGTCCACTCCACAGACTGTTTCACTAGGTACGTCACACTTTGTTGGATTAATGTCTAAGTCCATAATTATAATTGGTAAGACTTGACCCGACCCGACATGGTCCATTTGGGTTGCATGGCATCATGCATTTGGATAGACTATAATGAGAGAAATAACACTTAAGGTTGGTTAATATATTATAAGTTCTAATATATTAATAAGGTTATTTAATTAGTATTGATCAAGAATTAATTTGGAATTAATTAAGTGATCAAAAGGAGACTAATTAAATATATGGGTTGATTGTATAAATCATTCATTCTTATATATGTGGGCTTGTGATCCAAGATTCCTTATGTTGGACTAAGTCCATGGGGTGACCCATGGATACTCCATGGAGGTTAAAATCCATGGAGCATAAGGAATGGGTAAAGTTATGAGTTATATGGTGTAACCCTAATAACCACCATATAAAAGAATCACATGGCTCAAGAAATCGTGCACTATGTGTGAGTGTGAGGGCTAGACGATTTCAAGGAGTGTTCAAGTTTCTCTCAAGTTATTCCAAGTGTATTTGGTGTTGTGTGAACCATGTGAGGTGTCACACTTGGGGCACTAGGCACTCAAGCTTCATGAAGACATTCTACATCAAAGAGGTATGTATTCTATCTTGTTATATTTATTATTTTGTATGCTAGATTAGGATAATACCTTGGATGTTCATAATTGTATGTATAATAGAGAAAACATAGATCCAAGGTATTTAGGGTTGCATGTACACTTAGGAGTGTTAGAATGCTCAAAATCCAACAGTGGTATCAGAGACAAGGCTTGTTTTCTTGTTATACTTGCAAAATTAGCTGAAAAATCGAATTTTGGAACCCCTGACAGCATATATTCGACTGTTTTGGCTAGAAATGGACTAGGAACATTACCCTTAGATGTTTTTGGACTTATAAACTTGTTTTTGATGTGGTAATGTTCATGCTAATCCAATTTCAAAGATAATTGTCAATAGATTCATGTTTTGTATTAGTTTAAAAGTTATGCTAATTACTTGAAAAAAAATTGATGTGAATTATCTTTGTTCATATGAGTTTATTAGCTTAATAGAAAAGTTAATTGATTATGTGTTTTCAATCCATTTTAATCTAAGATTTGATTCTAAAGTGTGTTTTTGTAACTTGTCCTCAAGTTATATGAAAAGTCACATTTAAGTTTCATAAAACTCATAAAAAGTTGGCAATGGTTACAAAAATGAAGAGTCTTGTCCTCATTAAATGGTTTTATGACTCCATAACTTGTCCTCAAGTTATGGAGGTTCAAGAGTCACTTCATTAAATGATAAAATGTGTAACCTTAATTAGTTCCATAAGTTACAAAAATAAAGAAAAGTTACATTCTTTTATTAGTTTAAAGTCTTCCATAACTTGTCCTCAAGTTATGGAACTTGAAGAGTTTTTTTTTTTAATTAAAACTACTTTAAACACATAAGTTATGGAATTAATTAGTTTTGAATATTTTCAAAACTTGCCCTCAAGTTTTGGAATTTGTAAAGTTTTCCCCATGAATACTTTAATTCCAAGTTAGCCCTTAGAATTTTAAAACTTAAAATTCAACCCTTATACTTTATAGTATTATAAGTTAATAATAAATATATGTATAAGAGCAAGTCAGTCTTACCGTTAGTAGGCCTCATTCACGAAGCCGGTCTTTAAGGGGGGTATAAGGTTACTGCCTATAAAATGGCAGTTTAATGGGTGTCCACTCTCACCCACCGCTTCCTTGACTGGTGGAGGGTCGTTAGCCGAACGGGTAGGACAAGGACTATAATTCTCCCTTCATTAAAAGTATTAATGATAAATACTAAGTAACTAAACACTTATAAATTCCCAATCTTAGTTACTTAGGAAAATGTGAATAAGGTGTTAATCCATGAAATTACACTTTGCACTTTGTTTAAACCGTTAGTGGAGCGTGTGTGGTTAATCGGCACACTAACCTGGATTTAACAAAGTAGGCAAAGGGTAACTTAATATTTATCATAGTATCGGTGGAGCTCGTGTGGTTAACCGGCACATCGATTGAGGGGTAAATATTAAGGGTACCAAGTATATTTGCACGGTTACTTCACACCTTGTTTTGTGATCCTCGGCATCCCAGTCACAAAACCTGAAGGGCACACTCGAGATTGAAACATGCCATTGAAAAGTTCAATGAATCTCAAAAGATCTAGGAGTTTCAAATCCAATTAAAAACCTAATTACATTATTTCGTTTTCATGGTGGAAATTGGTAAATCGTCATTTACCTACCTTCAACTATTTTATAACTCGGATTACGGCATCCCTCTTCCAGTTATAAATAGGTTGTTGGATCCTAGCCTTAATATTTCATATTAGGTGTTATATTAAGGACTTTAGATCAACTATCTTGAATATCTCCCAAAAGATGTCTAGTTCATACATCTATGATCTTCCCAAATCTCTTGGAACTTTACTTCCTCCACCTCCTCCAATTATTCTCCCTAACCCACAAGTTCAAGGTCACTCAAGCCCTAATGGCAAGCAAGGTCTATGTATGATCACATCTTAAAGATGAAGTCACATATTGACAAGCTGGGAGAGTTGGGTGTCAAAGTCTTGAGAAAGTTGGATGTTCAATCACTTTCTAAGTCACATAGTGAGTTCCTGTGGGACTACTATGAAACAGACTATGACATGAACCTTAATGATCATATCTATTTGCTTGGTGCTGCTGAATCAGCAATGATTTGGAACGATAGTAAAGCAAATTTGATTAGAAGATCAACTTCCCAAAAACTTTATGGACAGTGACAATGGTGACACTGGAAATCCAGAAAAAGCATTCTCTTCCCAATGGAAAGGGATTGGCCATAGTCAACCCGGTTGACCAAATGGTAAAGAGAAAGGCTAAGTCTGAGATAGTCCCATTACCAAAGGGTCCATATGTTTATTTTGCCAAAGGAATGGGCGTTGATTGCAAAGCTGCCAAGTTTATGTAAGGATGTTAAAGTCAATAAGTCTGACTCTACTTCAGGTAGAGCCCATTATCTAACTCTGTTAAGTTTCTATTCTAAGATCCTCATTACATGATGTGACTGGGTCACATGTTGATGTTTTAAGAATCAAAGAATAGAGAGAAAGCTTAAAGGAAGTATATGCTGATTCTGATCGCGTAGGTAGATTTCGATCGCATCAGAATTTTGAAGCTGTTACTTAGCAGTTATGATATATTGCTTAGGAATAGATAACAACAAGTTTTTCCGTATGCATTTGCACTATACGGATAAGTTTTTTCCACAAAGTTTTGAAATAAAATAAAAGTTTTTAATTTTATATTTATTTTAAATATCCTTACAAGTGGCATTTGTGGAAAATGGTTGTTTATATGATTCCATTGATAGCAATATTTGAAAAAAAATGGACTTGATTCTTTCGTTTGTGGTAGTGTCATAATTTACCAAATAAGGAAAGATTCTCATTCCCAAGGCTTCAGTTGGATAGAAACTTGGAATCATGCAAGTTGAATAGTATGATGAATGAGAACTTTCAAGCATTGGAAAATTAAGACTTGTTCACATGGATGTGTGAGTCAAGTTAAGGACTAAGGGATCGAGTACACATTCTTGTGCACTGGTCAAGTCCACCACAAAAGATCAATAAGACTATTCGTCATGATTTACTTAAGTTCAGTAAATATGGTTATACTTATAAGTTTAAGTATAAGTCTGTAGCATTGGAGAAGTTTCAATGTGAGACAGAACGAATAAGAAGAATCAAAGTATGGCAGAAAGATAAAAGTTTCTCAAATCTGAAAAGATGGGAGAGTACTTTAGTATCATGTTTATGATCATCTTAATGATTAAGATACCATATCACAATTGGTCCTCTAAAGTCATCTTAGTGCATTCTTATGACTAAGAAGAGGAGTCATGAATTGTTGAAATGGTTAAATCAAAAAGATGAGTCATACTTCGTTCCAAAACAATTCTTAGAGTCATACTCCAAGATTGTAACTTGAGTGACATATCTTAAAGAGGGTTTGTTAACACTAGTCAAATGTAAGAGTAAAAGGTTATCTACTCTTGTACATTTGAAATTGGTAAGTTGTGATGTTTTGGATAAAACAGAGACCAACTTAGGCCAATTGTGTAAAGTGTTAGTCTTGATAAAGAATCCGCACTATCTCTTGAATATTTGACAAGGGAGTCTTATATGTCAAGAGGATAGTGGGAGTCTTAAAGCTCTTGAAAGTTTCAAGACTTAATCAAGAATAAAACCTAAAGTCCTTCACTAGCACACGACTTGAGGTTTATAACCTATCGTGTTGAAATTTTTGTGCCTATTCAAGTTGGCTTTGCATAGGAGTTCTGAGAGTTCTCAATTGGTTGCACAACTACTTGGAAGCAATGGCAGGCACCTGAGCTGCCAAATGGCAAGAATTTCAGATTGCACAAGTTTAATCAATATGAGTTTGGATTTGTCACTAACCTTGTCTTGTGATTATGGTTTTGACAAATTCACATGGATAAGAACACATACACTATTAAATCTAAGTGTCATAAGGTTTCTCTCCGATTCATGAAAATGATGGTGAGGAAACACTTTCACTAAGTAGATTTTAGCTAGATAGCAATTGTGGTATTTGCATTCTCAAAGTCGTTAGTGGAGCGTGTGTGGTTTACCGACACACTAACATGGACTTGTGAGAAGTGGCAAAGGTCTAAACAATTGAGACTATGATTACGGCATCCCTTTTCATAGTTCTAAAATTGTTTAGACACACATGTGAGCTATCTAAGAGAGGTGTATGATTTTGATAAAGTTTTATCAAAACAATCTAGTATCAGAAATCTGAACTTTGGTAAGAAAGTCAGCTGATTTCTGAGTACATGTCAAAGCTAGTGGGAGCATAAGTGTTATGCTAATAATCATCATGTTAGTGGGAGCATGATAATTATGAAAAAGATTGCAAGTTAGCAATGTTAATTATAGAAAACAAAAGTTTCAATTCGTGAGGTTGCAGGGGTTGAAAAAGTTGTTTTGCTATAATTAAGGGAGAGGAAATTATACTTCATTTCAGTTCTAAAGGCTTAGATTGAGACCTTAATCATCTTTAGTCAAGAATATATATATGAATTTCATGTTGGATTGGTTCAACTTAAGGAAATTCTATATATTGCGTTCTCAAAATTCGATTATGATTACGGCATCCCTCTTCATAGTCAAATTTTGAAAACATGGCAAATAAAAATATTGTAGCAAAAGACTGGTCTAGAATCATGTCTTTATGTGAGACATCATGAATCGTGTACCATTTGCTTTGGGTACAGGATCGATTGCATGTGCTATAATATTTGTCATTTCTAAATTTTCCCAAATGCCCAGAGGCATTAAGAAGGGAAAAGGTCTAGAATTGGATATGACTAAAATGATTAAGCAATTGTCGAGGACAATTTGAGGTTTACCAAAGATTGGTTGCTCAGGGACAGTTGGAAGTATAGTGCTAATTTTGGAAGGACCATATTGACATATTCTGAAAAGAGGCATCTCTTATTCAGAAGTGATAGTCAAAATGAGAATATGGAGTTGTCTCCATAGGTGGAAGTTATCTGTGTAAGATTAGAAAACTTAATGCAAGAAGCATGTCCAAAGCAATGTAGTTTGAATATGAGACTTAATTTCCATGGAGTTGATCTCCATTGGAATACCTTATAATGACTGTTGACAAGTCTTTGTGACTTTGTACATATTCATTACAGGAGGGTCAGTGCATATAAGTTTAAAATCTAAACAGATTTCGATAAATGATAGGAATTTGAAATTCTCACATTTTTCGATAAGGATTTGGGAGTGTGAAATTAGAATCATTGAAATTATGTTCAATTGGTTTATTTCACAAAGTAAGGATCATAGACAAACATAGAGTGCATACTTGGTGTATGGCAAAGCTATTGTTTAAGAAAAACATAGTGTACATGCTTGGAGCATGGGACAACTAGTGTTTTTAATTCAAGTATAAAGTTGATAAAACCGAAACAATGAATAATGAGTAATCAGTATGGTGATAAATAAAAGTGTTTATTTATATTCATAGGGTTTGATACCATATTTGATTCATTTATTCTTGTGTTTCACTTTGCATGTTTTGACTTCCAGAATAACTAAGTCGCTCTTCCTGAATGATTAAGTTATTCAAACCATCCACAGTCGGTCATATGTTGGAAGTAGATATGAATCAAGACTGTCATGGGTTGGTTTGTAGAGGTCCAAGTTGGTGGACAAAGTGGTGCTACAACACTCATGAGTGCTCATAAGTTCTGAGTATTGGATTCAACCCGCGCTCATTTGAATCACTTCATGGATTTTATCACGAGTGATCATGAGACGATAATATCTTATATTCTTCAAACCTAGAGATATGAGTTGTTACTATGAGTTGGTTATACATTGATTGCACGAAAACGCATTGGTAACTCGATGTTATAAAACGTGCCTTTGTGTATGATTCAACAAGTAGTAGAACAAGCCATATGAGTCGAAGTTTATCCATTCCTTTTACCTTCGGGATAAAAGCGATATATGTGGGCCCCTCGATGATTTAAAGATGATACATGTGAGTGCTTGGCCAAGCCAGGACTGATTTGATTTGTTCAATCAGTCAGTCATCATGAATCGGAAATCGGGAAACAACAACTGGACAGGAGAACGATTGATAATCCATGTCTTAGTCCATATGATATCTAGAATGGAGGAATATATGATCCCTTATCTAATGGACAAGTCATTGACAAAGGTCAGAGTTCGACAGAAGCTTTTGAGAGCTACGATTGTTGATCGGTTCCTGAAGTCATACGCAATAATAGTTTTAGACTTATCCAAGTGGGAGACTGTTGGATTAATGTCTAAGTCCATAACTATAATTGGTAAGACTTGACCCGACCCGGCATGGCCCATTTGGGTTGCATGGCATCATGCATTTGGATAGACTATAATGAGAGAAATAACACTTAAGGTTGGTTAATATATTATAAGTTCTAATATATTAATAAGGTTATTTAGTTAGTATTGATCAAGAATTAATTTGGAATTAATTAAGTGATCAAAAGGAGACTAATTAAATATATGGGTTGATTATGTAAATCATTCATTCTTATATATGTGGGCTTTTGATCCAAGATTCCTTATGTTGGACTAAGTCCATGGGGTGACCCATGGATACTCCATGGAGGTTAAAATCCATGGAGCATAAGGAATGGGTAAAGTTATGAGTTATATGGTGTAACCCTAATAACCACCATATAAAAGAATCACATGGCTCAAGAAATCGTGCACTATGTGTGAGTGTGAGGGCTAGACGATTTCAAGGAGTGTTCAAGTTTCTCTCAAGTTATTCCAAGTGTATTTGGTGTTGTGTGAACCATTTGAGGTGTCACACTTGGGGCACTAGGCACTCAAGCTTCATGAAGACATTCTACATCAAAGAGGTATGTATTCTATCTTGTTATATTTATTATTTTGTATGCTAGATTAGGATAATACCTTGGATGTTCATAATTGTATGTATAATAGAGAAAACATAGATCCAAGGTATTTAGGGTTGCATGTACACTTAGGAGTGTTAGAATGCTCAAAACCCAACACACTTGACTCATGGATTCGTACAACGCAACACTCGATGATCTTCCGATGAAAGTCAAACAACTTCAAATATCCCATAACTCAGACAAAAATCTCAGAATCCCCTCGATGTGACTGCCTCTAGTCATCTCGAAGCCTCAGACCGACACACCGCCGGATACCCCTAACCGTTCTGAAACAGTCGTGACTCTCAATCTAGAATTAATGCACTATTCACACACCTCATCTCTGATTCATTCCTGTGACCAGCCTCCCATCACAGAAACCATCATAAAAGCAAGAGACCTCACTCTCACAGTCGATACAGACCGTAGACAACGGGGGCCACCGCCCCAGTATACTCCTCTTGATCACTTGAAACCGCTGCTAAAAGTATGTCTGACTCGGCTAAGGAATCTCCTTGTCCTCATCTCAGTCTCCACTAATAGCTCTCTCGTGGTATATGGGACACCTCGCAGCAAACATACTGCCCAAATACTCTGGTGAAAAGGTTGCAACCCTATGCTACCCCACGGGGTTTACCTCCAACTCTGAAACCGGAAGCTCAATATCTCGTTTTGCTTCTCCCAGGAAACGGGAACAGCGCAACTCTTGTCACAGAAAGTAAAATTTCAACTATCGGCTGATTGCTCAACTCAGGCCGCAATTCTCCATAAAGTCTCATCTCTACTCATCCCTGTGTCTTGCGACTCCAACTGGTATCTCACCAATGAAAATTTCTCAGAACTAACTCAATTTTCCTCTCCAGGTATGTCCCACTGAAACTCGTTCAACATGGCCCTCTGGCCCCACACTCTATCACATCTTATCTCAATCTAATCAATCACAATGGAATAACTGGTAAAACCAGAAGCACTAACCGTCACGAATCATGGTACTCGAACCATGTGACCACCTCTCGATCTGCTATGAATCATGGTACCCGAACCATGTTATCTCCTCTCACTCTGCTACGAATCATGGTACTCGAACCCTGTTATCACCTCTCACTCTGCTACTTAGAACCTCTGGAATTCTCCCTGCTTCGAGTACAGGTCCTCTGCTTTCAGTAGTACGGGCCCATACTACCTGCCACATCTACCCATACTTTCCACACGGATCATCCCGGTTTTCCTAAGTAGCTACTCAACCTTCTCGATCCCCAATCCCATATAACCTGGTCGCTCCCCAGCGAATACTCTCCTCTACTAGCGTACTCATCTGACTAAGTTCACTCCCTAGGCTCTTCCTAGGTTCTCACACTTCTCTGCCATCAGCTGCTGAAGAACTCCTCATGATGCCAGCTATCTACCTCCTGAATATCGTCATATTCACTTAGTAGCTGTCTCCCATCATCAAGAGTTCCACAAAGCACGAAGCAAGCAGCATTCGGACATCGAATAACCTCCACTAACACATAAATCCACTCTGGCGTAAAATTCCTCTTGCTCTATTCACAACTCAAAAGACATCGCCGACACAGGCAACCCTACCTCTCGAGATATCTAACTACTCTACTCATTAGACTCCTCAAATGCTCATCTAGGTATCTCTCCTAGATTATCTCTCGACTCAAAACTCTCTCTCTAGGTGATTCCTGCTAGATACTCTTACTCAGCACATACTCAAAAGCACATCACAGATAGCAGCAACTCCTAGGCTAAGGCATCATAAATCAGGAAACTCTAGTCCTAAAGTATGAAATACCTAGCCTATCTCTAGCATGCATAATATCTCATAAAATATCTCATAACACAAAAGTAAAGGTATTTTGGGAAATCACCGTTTGGGCTTTGGCTGATTGTACACACTGCTCCAACTCGTTTTCTCTTAAACTCTTTCTCATTTTATAAAAATTATCTCTTTTGAAAATTCTTCTCAAATCCTCAGTTTGAATCCGAACGTACCCGAAGGTGCATCCGAATCCCTCAAACCAAGGCTCTGATACCAACTTGTAACGACGTAAATTTTCAACCCAAATTTTTCATTTTAAAACACAATAAATCACATGTCACATTTTCTCAAAAATCACAAGTATCAATTTATCAACACATTTCAAAATTGTTTGTCACAACTCCAGGATCCTCCAAAGACATATCTCCAACTCAGATGTGTGTACAATCAAGCCGGTGCCTTCCCGCGATTCCTGATAAGAACCTGAAACACATAACACATAACACGGTAAGCACGAAGCTTAGTGAGTTCCCCAAAATACCACACACAGCTCGTTAGCCACTCGAGGCTATAACTCAATAAGACCCTCCGGTCAATGTGTCTCGGTGGGACCCTCCGGTCCCACAACTCGGTTGGACCCTCCGGTCCCTCAACTCAGTAATCTCAATATATGTCACAACATATATCACAAAGACATAAAGCAGGATATCACGGTACTCAAATAAACACATAAGACCCTCCGGTCACACACAACTCATATTACCACTCTAGGTACGTATAGTGAGAAGACTCACCTGACAAGCAGCAAGTAAATAACCTCGCACCCGAATCTCGAACTAGCCTCTGCCTAACACAAGGGATGAATATCACTAATTAATACTCTTTTCACAATTCAAACAACCGAAGACTATTCTTTCTCTGTCTGACTCTTTGAAGTGGATAAAAGACCATTTTACCCCTCCATGGTCCTTATTACTCATGTTGACCAGAACCCCAGAGTCAACAGAAGTCAACACTCGAGTCAACAGTCCAAGTTTGACCCGACTCGTCGAGTGCACTCTTGCGACTCGTCGAGTACCCTCGTATCCTCAGAAGTCTCAAAAGGTCTAGCTCAACTCGTCGAGTTATCACTCAATCAACCCATCGGGACAAACCCTCACCGACTCGTCGAGTCAGGCCATGGACTCGGCGAGTCCCTTCGATCAGATTCCTCATTCAAACGATTTAAGGCAGATCCATCACCCCAAACACTAGATCTACCATCCTAAGGGTCGATTGTCACGTAAAGCTGCAAGCTTTACGTTTAAACATGGCATATAAGGCTCATAATGCCAATATAACTCTAACAAGGATCATTAACCACAATAACTCTTCTATGGTTAAATAAAGCTATAATCTTTGGACTCTCTGGACCTCACAAGGTCCAGATCTGAAGTCTAGGCCTCAAGAGAGACCTTATGCATACAAAGTCCCAACACGTTTAGGGTTTGCTCTCAAGGGAGACCTTAGCTCCCTTGATGGGTGATCTCCTATTCTCCTCAAGAGATGCACTAGTCTACTCCAAGTTTTAGCTTCTAAGACTCTCATGGCTCTCTATACACGTTTAGGGTTTGCTCTCAAGGAAGGATAGCCGCAAATGAGGCTATAAGTTCCTTTAAATAGGTCCCAAACCCGGGAAATTAGGGTTTCTCTGCCCAACACCTACTCGGCGAGTCAGCTCTCTGACTCGTCGAGTCCAATCATTAATCCCACGTGGACACTCGACTCTACTCGACGAGTTGGACTCACAACTTGTCGAGTCACTCCATAAATCTCAATTTTAATCACACAATAATATACCTGAAAGTCCGGATGTTACATAAAAGTAATGCGACTTTCACACCAACTCAACCACATTTTCCAAATCCTCCTACGAAACATGTTCCTAAAGTTTCGCATGTCAAAGGCAAGTCAGATGTGACAAACATTAACCATTGGCTCAAAGGAAAAGGGAAATCATTTTAGTCAGGAAAGTTTTCTCAACAACAAATCAAGGATGAGTATGAACAGTATTTGAATGAATCTTCAAATGGAAGTTCTTCATCCAAAGAATCAAATCCTTCTGTCAAACAATGAAGAGCCATTCTGAAAGAAAAGGTTACTGAGAAACAAACTGAGAAGCTAAAGGCGAAAGTCAGTGAAAAATCTAAACCTGAGAATAATTACTTTTCGATGCCTTTAACTAACGAAGTTGACGTAATTGATAGTCTAAAATATAAAGTTTGTAATTGGATTTTAGGATCTTCTTTTCACAATGTTTTTTAGTTTAATAACTAAGGACCCAAACAGCCTTGGGGACCTAAATTCTTTCACTGATTGCAGGTTTTGAGTGACGAGCAATATGACTACAAATGGTATATTGTCACAACTCAAAATTTTAGACCTAGTGAAGCTTAAACCCTAAGCAAACACAAGTGGTACTACATTACAATCCTTGTTGCATTGTATAATCTATAGCCTTAGGGCTTGTGAATAGAACTAACAAAGAAGTATGGATTGAAACCTAAGCTAAATTAGGGTGTTATAAATGAACATAAGCTAAAAGACTAAGGGTTTAAAACATAAATAATCCTCATAAATGAGTTTTCGCCCAAAAATAATCAAGAATGAAGAGTTTTCGCCCAAGTAATTAAAGTAGAAAGGTGTTTACAGATTTGGAATTAATTCAAGAAGGGTTTACGGATTTGAATTGTTTCCAAATGGTGTTTTTGCTTGGCCTAGATCCAAAAACACAATCCAAAGCCCATTAGGGGCAAAAACTCATTAAGGTAGGGGTGAAAACACACTTTGAAGCCCATTAAGGATTCGAAAACCCATTTCTTTTAGACTTAGAATCTGAAAACTCTCTTTATATTTATGTAATTCATCCATAAACACTCCTAAATAACTTATATCTTATCCAAAGTTATCTTCCCAATGTGATTACCTCCGTAAACCTCACATTCACCGCCTCATGAGTTTCCTTCATACTTAAGTTACTTCATATATAAGTCTCATATAAGATCATTCTTTCATTCTATACATCCAATAAAAAAAATATCACTATTCTCTCTCAAATTAGCAAACCCATTTTTCTTTCATCCTCTCTATTCAAGCTCCAGGAGATCTTCAACTTAACATAGTTATAAGATCCAGTAAGTATTCTTCATTTTTGGTGTTTATGCAACACATAAGTTGTAGTTTCATCACATTCACACATATTATTATGTGTTTAAATCTATTAGGAAACGACATCTCTCCCGTATTCTAGTCCGAAGGTCACCGCTTTCATCTCGATATCTAGTCAAAACCGCACATAAGGTGAGTTCATACCCCCATATTTTTCCAAGCTTTTTCAATGTTTTTAGGGGGGAATACAAGTAAAACACAAGAAATCTTGTGTTTAAAAATATAATTTACTTATTATGTTTTCTTACCGTTAATATGTATTTAAACGTGAAATTTATTAAAACATGGAAATAAACTTATACAGTATAATAGGTATAGTTTATGGAACATATGAACAATTTTACAAAGTCCATGTTAAAACATGGAAATAAACTTATAAACTATGATAGGTATAGTTTATGGAATAAAAGGATTATTTTATAAAGTTACATGTTAATTACAAAAAGATTTTTCCGCTTTATTACTAGTAAATTCGTTGAAGCAATTTGTGAGACGCCTTCAAGTACTTATCTAAGTACCAACCAAGTCCCGACTTATAACCAGAGTCTCCTGGAGGGAGAGAGTGAGTTTGTGTATAGATCTATATGAGACTGACAATCCCGCACCTGAGCTGCTTGCAAAAGCTAGGCCGGCAGGCCTGAGGTGACAAATGTCATAACGATTCTCACGCCTGAAGAACGTCGTTTCAGGCCATCCTGGGTCTATGGTTATAAGAACTCACATGGAGAAAACAACGACATGTTTACATAGTAATATACTTTTTCTTAAACAGTCTTAAGGAGTATTAACTTTATGATTACTAAGCATATACATCAGGGTCATATAAAATTGATGTCCGGTAGACAGTGGAATGTGTGATTTCCGCCTTATTTCCTGTTCCTTGTTTGGTTGTGGGCTTAGGGCAGATTCACCCATTCAACTATCTGTTCGATCTCAGTTATATACAACTCGTATGTACTAAGTGATCATAGGAGGGTAGTAACATCGCATCTAGTTTACAGGGCAAAACAAATCTTTAGCTAGTTTTACTTATAAATAAAACTAGGTATCATTAAACTAAGTATAGTAATTATACTTGTACTTTTCGGTCTTGGAACGATTAAGACTACAAATCAGTTTCATAGAAAATATAGGATTTCTAGGATAAACATCGTTATTTTAAAGGTAAACAGTTTTCGATTTAACTTTCTGAAAACAAATACAAGTATTTACTGAAAACAATATTTTACAATAGAGTAAGTGGAACTAGGAATATATTTACAAAAGGTTTAATACTTATTTACAAATTAGTATAACATAAAGGACCTTTAATTGTTAATTCTATAGTTTCTTAGTTTATACATCAGAGTTATATATATAAATAATATCCGATAGGCAGTGGAATGTGTGATTTCCGCCTTACTTCCTGTTCCTTGTTTGGTTGTGGGCTTAGGGCAGATTCAAACATTCAACTGTCCATTCGATATTAGTTTATATATAACTAGTATAAACTAAGTAATCATAGAAGGAACTGGTATGGTCACATTCTTATTAAGAAAATATAGGATTTTCTGGATGAACACACGAGCTTTTCCAAAGAATAAAGGAATATACTTTTCTATAATAAAAATGCTTATGAACTCACCAACTTTAATGTTGACACTTTTTCAAACCACTTGTATTCTCAGGAAAGTTAGTAGACAGGTACCCTCTCAGGCGTTGCGGAGACGGAGCATACTAGTATTACGTCTTCTCTTTTGCTATACTTTTAATGTAAATCATGCAATGTTTTGAACACAATGTAAACTTTATATTATTAATACAATGGTTGTTTTTGCTTTGATTACTATTATACAATTGTTGTGATATTGTACATGACGTCCTCCGCCCCCGAATGTTTCCGTCGTTCCGGTTTGGGGGTGCGACAGATTGGTATCAGAGCATTGTTTATAGTGAACTAAGTATATCAGCCTATAAAGGATATACAATTATAAATACAGTGGGACTAAAACACTCTGAACAAGAGTTATATTTTAAAATATAACAGTATTTTATAAAAGTATACATACGTGCATATACATATATACTAGAACAAGTATCACAAGAATAACAAAACAAATGTATTTGGATGTTGGACACTACAGTCAAACCTAGACAGTTATGTAATCATATCTGGGATAAATATAGCCTGATCAACTATATTTATTTGAGATACGACCAACATGTGTTTGGGAGTGACAGTGGTGTAGCAACAAATCTAAAACTTATCAACTCTTTACACAAAGGAATACTATAACCAAACATAGAGCAATGTAATTCGTATTCTGAATTTCTGCTAGGTTTTTCTATTATAGATGGGTGTGACCTAACCGTCCACACTTAGGATTTAAAAGGATAATCGATTACGTGGTTCTGTTCTAATCAACATTCAGACCAGGGACAGGCAAATAAGGCGGGATCACACACTCTTAGTTTGTGGAATCCTAACTATATATGACACTAACGTTCATATGGAACCATCATGGTCCATTCGCAAGGCTCTAGTTTCTCCGTGGTTTATAGGATTCTCTCGAATGGGGAAATAATTTTTTATTATGTTTTTAATTGGCAAAACCTTTTTGGGATATTTCGATGCCTAAAGTTTATCGTTTGAAACGTACCAAAAATCTCGGTAGGGTTCCTGGTCGCCTCTTCCTATCTAGTTGTCAACTCCTCTGTCATTCATCTCCGTTGGACAATCCCTCTTGAAATGTCTAACTGCACCACATTTGTGACATATTGGACTTACTTCTGGGTTGGGGGTCGGCGTGACGCATGCGGCCGAGGAACTATAGTAGCGGGAGGTGTGCCCCATCTTGTTGCACCTTCTGCAATGAAATTTCTGACAGGCTCCCCGATGATGGTATTTGCACTTGTTGCAGGGTGGATTGTTCCCAAGATATGATTTTATCGATGTGGGAGGAGTGGGGTTAGTAGGGGTAGGGACTGCTCCCGCTTGTTGCCTTTTGGTAAGCCTCTGAGTCGAACTGTCTCCTTCTTCATTCCCGAACTTTCGTTTCTTGTTCTTAGGTTTAGGTTTTAGGGTGCATTGGTGAGTTGTCCTTCGTTGGTTTCCTTGGTTGTTGTTACGGTTGAAATTATCGACACCGCTTCCATTTTCGTTTGCGCTGATGGCATTGAAGTGTGCCATGACAGCTGCCACGGCAGCTGTTACAGTGGCTTGGAAAGTGGCGAAATCTATTCGTAGAACCGGTGCATCGTCGGGGTGTTGATTATCCTCATGAGTGGACATGATTCTATGGCACGATGGGAAACAGGTTTGTGAGTAACTATGGTTATCTCTAGTAATATCTTATCTATGATTATAGATATGAGTTTATGCATGCACACCTACAAATCACAGGTTTCGTTATACGTTCCTCGTTGTTTCGACCTACATCCCTATGATGTATTTACGATTGAGAGTACATTTAAGCATCGCACGAAGGTTATGTTTTATCGGGATATGGTATAGCCACTCATATAATGATTGGATTTATATCGCATGGGTTCTTGGAGGGCGTACCTCTCTTGGGTTACTATTACTGGTTGCGATTTAAAACATTATAAGCCTCAGGCGAATAGTGTGGGGATTCTCATATGCCGAAATGGCGCACAAAGTGCTCGGCCATTTTACTCATTTCCGGAGCGGTCCCTTCCACTCCTTGTTCTGCTAAGACTGTCCTAGTCTCAGTTGTAATCGGGTGTCATCTCAAGGTGGTCGCTTCCTCCTTTATGGAGTGTAGACGGTTCGTGCGGTTCTCTAGTTCTACTTGTTGGTTCCATAAGGCTTTGGAATGGTGTTCTTGTTATTTGTGGGGAGTCGGATTTACATTGTCGTATATCGGGCTTTGCCTCCAGTCTCCATTACTCCATGACAGAGAGTCGTAAAACTGAGAGTCTAGACGGATCACTTGTGGCCTAAATGGAGGTGGTGCTTGAATTATGAGAGTGTTGGGGATTGGAGCATGATGCACATCAATTGTGGATGAAATTTGCTTTTGTGGGAATGCATCCTGAACCTGCTAGGAGTCAATCACTGAGCTTGTCTTTGCGTGGGTATTGTTTTGTTACTAGGTACGTCTATTCCAGGGGCACTTATATTGGGTGTTTGTGTATCTGGGAAGAGAGAGGTGAAAGGGTCTCTGGTCTACTCCCAATTAGGTAAAACTCGCTAAGGGTTTCCTTGGCGCTTTCATCCTTGTTTGGCTCTCAATCGGAATCCTCCCTTTCATAATTCATCTCTTGGTATTCCTTAGGTTTCCACTTCTAGATTTTCCTCATGGACCTCTTTTGGTCCCTTCTTGACCCATCCGCAAGTTACCGCGACAGGGTAGTGAGGGATTTCAGCTATGTTGTATGTGCGAGAATAGGGATATGAGATATACATGGAAGATTTAGGTGTGGGAGGGGTTTATGGTATCCTAAAATACTCCTATAGTATTTTAAACTTGGTGTTCGATACCGATGTTTCTCTTGCATGTATAGTTGGTAGGTTTTAGGTTTGTTGCAACACCACCATCACTCCCAAACACATGTTGGTCTTAACTCAAATAAATAGAGTTGATCAGGCTATATTTATCCCAGATATGATTACATAACTGCCTAGGTTTGACTGTAGTGTTCAACCTTTAGTTACTTTTGTTTTCTTCTCGTTACGATACTGTGCTAGTAAGTATGTATACTTTTATAAAATACTTATATCTTTAAAGTATACTTTTAGTCAGAGTGTTTTAGTCCCATTGTATTTATAGTTGTATATCTTGTATGGCTAGATATACTAGTTCACTATAAACAATGCTCTGATACCAATCTGTCACACCCCCAGACCAGACGGCGGAAACGTCTGGAGGCGGGTGACTTCATTGTGCAGTATCATAACAATTAAATATAAATGAAACATAGAAAATCCAAACATCATACATTGAGATAACAAACTTACATTGTTTACATATTGTATTTGTTCTTCAAATTACACAAAAGAGACATAAGTAAATAAATTCCAACTACAGCAAAAATAATCCCGAATCCGCGTCCCTTTAACCTGCTTACTAGATCCCTGAGAATACAAGTCGTTTTGAAAAGCGTCAACTATGAGTTGGCGAGTTCATAAGCATTTTGTATACAAATAGATTTACTCTTGTTTAGAATTGTTCTCGTTGTACTTTCAGAAAATCCGATATTTTCTATAAAATCGTTTGAAGTCTTGCTTTGAAATCATGGATATATGCATGCATGTCATTACTTTTTATTCATCTTTATAAGGAGTGATTTTTGAAAAGTAATATAATTTATAAAGGCGAGATGTATTTGAGAGTAGTTCTTTTGAGTAGTAATAACAAATAGTTTCCAAAAAATCCCCTGGTTTTCTAAAAGGAAAATAGTTGTAAATCTTTCTTTCTTATCGGGTATAATTGAGTGTGCGTTTTAGTTTATCGTTTTCGAAAATCGTATAAAATCGTTTACCCAGAAAATCCTATATTTTCTTGTATAATGTTCTGTTTCCAATTGTGTGTACTTGCATATGTGTGTGTGATAGTTTATCGTTTTCAAAATCATATACAATCGTTTTTCCCCAGAAAATCCTATATTTTCTGATATATAAAATGGTGGTCTTAAAAACCTAAGACTGGAGAGGTGTGAAAAATCAACAGGCGATTGTGGACATTCCACGCAAGTTGAGTGGACGGTCAACACAACAAATGCGGACCACCACTACCATGCATAGGGGCAGTCAACACAATGTGCCAATTTATTTATGAGGTTTACCTTACATAAATTTCTCGATACATTAACATATTCTAGTGAGTCGCTATAACCATACTAATATGACGGAGACCTGTCTTGGCATTTCTCAGGCGCCCAAATCGAATAAAGACATTTGTCACCCTAGACTGGCCGGTCTAGCTGTAGCGAACAGCGAAGGTGCGGGGTGTCAACCCCGTATAGATCTATACACAAATTCCCGCTCTCCCTACAGGAGACTCTGGTTATAACTCCTTACAGGACTTTAGACGTACACTAATATATTTATATTTAGGTACTTTTTGAGACTCGTCTTCGCTAGAATACCAACTGGTTTTTGAGCAATCGATAAGATCCATTATTTAATAAATAACATTACTTGTGCTAGTTGACTAGGTTTATCGTTTTCGTTTACTGAGGATAATCCACTTGGAATCATATTTATCATAAATGACCCAAAATTATCGGCATTGGCAAAAATGGCCCTTCTTTTTATAAATTATCAAATAAGACCCATATTTATCAAAAGGTGTCATATATGGTTCAAAACTAGGTGAATTGTCGAATATGGCCATTTTCTTCTAAAATGTTCATTTTAGACTTATATTTATGAAAATACTCAAAAAGCCCTTGTTTATCCAAAAATTCCATTTTGGTCCTTTAAAATTGAGATGTTCAATAATTCTTCAATTTTATTCCATTTTCCAAAATGATCCTTATATATATATATATATATATATATATATATATATATATATATATATGTGGTCGAAAATGGTCCCCAAAATATTATTATTTCCATATTTTACCCACTTTCAAAATATTATTTTCTACAACTTGTTTAAGCATATATTTGAAACAAATCCTTAAGGTTCTTGACATAACATTTTATGATCAATAATCCATAAACATACTAATTGTTGTGTTCTAACATATACTTGGTGATATATAGTTCAAAACCTTGAGACTTGTTAAAAGTCTCGAGTTCTTGAACCATTAGATGGAGTTCATAAATTTAAGCATATAAATCATAACATACATGCATAAACAAGCACTTATACTAAGATTTCACAAGACCCTTGACTTGTATTCTCCCCCAAAAACAATGAAAACTCAAAAGATAGGGGTATGAAGCTCACATTGGGTTGATTTGGTGGGTGATTTTGGAGTGGTGATGAGAAGTGTTCAAATCCTAACACTTGAAGAGTTTGAATGAACCTCTTGAGGATTTTGCTAGCCTAGTGCTATTAAAACATAACTATATGTGTGAGTAGAAGATTAAAATAACCAATTGTATGAGTCATTTAGCTAGGCATAATTCACTTACCAAATCTTAGCAGAGAATGTGAAGAAAATGGTTTCTGGAGCTTGACTTGCATTCTTGAGAGTGTTTACGGAGTTCCCAGTGAATGAAAATGAGATTGTGAATTGAGAAAGGGATTTACGCTCTATTATGTGGGGATATGAAATGGGATGTGATGTTTGCTTGGTTTACTGTTGGGTATTGCATAATTTCTTCTAGAAATAAACAAAAGTCTACATGTTGTATCGAATGTTCAAGTGGAAGGGGAGCCCTTGAATTCGCCTACTCAAGTTGAGGGGGAGCATACTTTCGAGGGGGAAAGAGAAAGAATGAGTGTTGATGTCAAGGGGGAGCATCCTGATAATAATCCAATTATTAAGGGGGAGCAAGTTGGAAATAATACAAATGTTTCGAATGTTCAGGATGATGAATTTCATGACATTAATGATAATTTGTCAAATACAGGTGAAGGATCTGAAACTGGGGAAATGTTCGAAGATTAACCCTTTGGACTTTGATCCTGCATATCCTCCAATGGATAGATGGACTAGAAGTCATCCAAAGGAACAAGTTCTTGGTGATCCTCATGATGGTGTGTTAACACGAGCTCAACTTCGTACAACGAATGAGGTACTTAATGTACACCAAGAATTTTGCATGTTTAATGTTTTTATTTCGAAAATTGAACCTAACTCAGTCAAGGTTGCTATGGAACATCCTGATTGGGTTGTTTCTATTCAATCTGAGCTTGCTGAATTCGAAAGAAACAAGGTATGGAGATTAATTCCCAAACCAAATGATGTTTCAATTGTGGGCTTAAAATGGATCTTTAAAAATAAAACTGATAAAGATGGTAATGTTGTTCGAAACAAAGCTAGGATTGTAGTTAAAGGTTATTCGCAACAAGAAGGTATAGACTATGAGGAAACCTTCTCCCCTGTCGCAAGACTCGAGGTTGTTCGAATATTTTTAGCCTATACAGCGCACAAGGATTTTGATGTATACCAGATGGATGTCAAATGTGCGTTTCTCAATGGTGAACTCGAAGAAATGGTGTACGTTGAACAACCCCCAAGTTTTATTAACGAAAAATTCCCTAATCATTGTTATATTTTAGATAAAGCTGTTTATGGGTTAAAACAAGCACCAAAAGCCTGGTATGCAGCTTACCAATTTCTTAAAACAATCGAAATTTAAACAAGGATCAGTTGATCCCACTTTCTTTTGAAAGAAAGTTGGGAATCATCTCATGCTTGTTCAAATTTATGTCGATGATATTATTTTGGCTCTACTGACCCTGCTTTGTCAAGAGATCTCGAAAATTTAATGAAAAGCCAATTTGAGATGAGCATGATGGGGAAGATAAATAATTTTCTGGGATTAAACATTCATCAGAGCAGAGAATGAATATTTATCAATCAAGAGAAGTATACAAAAAATCTGCTTGAAAAGTTCGGAATGACGAATAGCGCAAAGTTGAGAGTACCAATGGCAGTTGGAACAATGCTTAATCCTTCGTTGGATAAACCAGCTGTTGATCTCACATTGTATCGAAGCATGATAGGTTGGTTACATTACCTCATGGCAAGTCGACCTGATATTATGTTTTCTATGTGCAATTGTGCTAGGTACCAATCGAATCCCAAGGAACCTCATTTAACTGCAGTCAAGAATATATTTCACTATCTCAAAGGAACAACTTCGTTAGGACTGTGGTATCCTTTGAAGACAGGCTTTTTCATTCAAGCATTCTCAGATGCTGATTTGGGTGGTTGTAATCTTGATCGTAAAAGCACAAGTGGCGGATGTCAACTATTGGATGGGAAGCTCGTAAGCTGGCAATCGAAAAAGCAAACCTGTGTTTCGATTTTCCACAGCAGAAGCTGAATATGTTGTTGCTGCAGCTTGCACTTCACAAATCATATAGATACAAAGTCAACTGCGTGATTATGCAATCAACATGAAGAAAATTATGTTTTATTATGACTCACAAAGTGCCATTCGCATCTGTCATAACCCTGTGCAACATTCAAAAACCAAACACATTGCTCTTCGTTACCATTTTATCAAAGACCATGTTGAAGATGGAAACATAGAAGTTCATTTTGTAAAGACCACTGATCAACTTGCTGATATCTTTACAAAACCATTGGATGAAAAATCTTTCGTTAGAATTCTAAATGGCTTAGGAATGATTGATGTGAATTCTGTTCCTGGACAGATTTCGTTAAAATGACAAGCAAAGTGGAGGAAAGATGTCGATTCAACGGTTACTATTCATTATTCAGCGGTTACTGTTCATAGTCAACGCTTCGACATGCTTCGCTTTCGACATCATGCACAATGGTTTGACAAAATCTTCGTTACTTTTATTATTGTTCAAATTTTTGCTAGTCAAAACATTTCTTTTATTGTTTGATATTTTT
This sequence comes from Lactuca virosa, assembly GCF_052849685.1. Lineage (NCBI taxonomy): Eukaryota > Viridiplantae > Streptophyta > Magnoliopsida > Asterales > Asteraceae > Lactuca > Lactuca virosa. Next base: position 261,685,841 of record NC_136434.1, read on the forward strand.
CTTCAAAAATCAAAAACAACAAAAAGATTTTCGTTTTTGTCTTTCTTTTTCACAAATCAAAAACAACAAAAAGATTTTCATTTTTGTTTTTCTCTTTCAAAATTCAAAAATATCAAAAAAAAATTCTTATTTTTGTTCTTTTCATTCAAAAACCAAAAATCCAAAAATATTTTTGTGTTTTGTTAATCTTTTCTTGTGTAGCTTTTAGCGAAGATTTTTGATGGTTCATGCTAGCTACTTGAGGGAAAGGTATATTTTTGAAACTTTGTCCTAGTTAGGATGTCCCTAGAAGCATGTTGCAGCATGTCGATCCAAGCCTCCATTACTCGATGTGTTATTGAAAGCCTTAATGGACTTTTCATCACGAAAATTCCTTCCCAATTAGGTTGTATTCACATTAGTCTCTGAGCTACCTTACTCTTCTCATTTGAGTTAAGAGTTAACTGCTTGGTCCAATCATAGCAGAGGTACTTTCGAATCTTGAACCAAACTTTTTCATCCTAAAGTTCTTTCACGATCTCACACAATGACATATGTCCAAGAGATCTCTGGTATAAACCAATCAATATCTAGACCTGTCACAATTCTGAGTTAATGATCTGGATTCATGAAACCGTGATGAAAGTGAAACCCAAAATTTCGAACCCTTAAAGGAATGGACGGGGAACTTTGTTCCAGATTTGTATGAGTACCACTTTTCAATACTCCAAATCATATTCTTTCTTTATGTGTGGTCTTGCTAAAATGTTCGAAACCTACTACATTTTTACCCAACCAGATCCATGAATACTTTTGTTTTGTGGAATATGATTTCAGTATGAGTATCTATCTAATTCTTCGTTACTTCATATATTTTTCCAAAACATACTTGTCCCTGACTACACTGGTCAAACAGGTTATTTCGTTTACATTGTATCACTCTTATGTTTAGATGTGATATGTAACGAAATTTCTAGCCAACCCATGAAGCCATATAAAAAGATGCCCTTCGATACTTCTCTATAAGTATTCGATTGTAATTCACGGGAAACCACACAAGTTGTTAGTCATCTCTCTTGATGAATAATGAAGCGATCTTTGCCTGGGATCTGAATGCATTTGTGTCGAAATATTTTTGACATCACAGTACCAAAATTTTCTTATTTTGCTTCTTATCTTTTTCTTTGGCACACATTGCACTCACAAAATCCTTTAGGTTTTGAGTAATACCAACTCAGGCTGATGATTTCGAAAGTCTGGCACATGACTTCGCTTTTAAACCCAAAAGTGAAAGAGCCCAACCTCCATTCCGAAGGTTTCTGACGGTTCTTATCCTCTTGGTACTATCGAACAGACTGATGGATGTGACGTTATAGTTACTGCGCGGGTTTCAAGGAAAAGTGATCATCACTTTTTCAGACGTGGCTATCTTTACGACACTAGGTCCGCTTTTCTTGGTGACACGTGGCTTATCATTTAATGCTGAAACCGCTTCAAATTCAAACTGGGTGTACGTATAAAAGGGGATTTGGGGGTTCAATTCCAAATTTACATTCAATTAAAATTTTCCAAAGATTTGTGCCATTTTTCTCTCTGATTTATTCACGAGTTCAAAACCCTAACAATGGCGGCCAAGCATGGTGAATCTCAAACCACTGAAGATGTTTCTTCTTAACCAATTATGAAGATTCAAAGCACCAATTATCAAGTTCAATCCGATGTTGCTGCTTACCCAGAGGAATTACAGATGCTGATAGTTGCTCTAAGAAGTTATAGTACTTCGAAGTTGTTGGCAGAACTGGTCCCTGAATGGAAAAGTTTGCATTTCAGCCCATGCATGAAAGGTGGCAGCCAGGTGAGTACGCCCACCGTAAGCTGGGGTATGCCCAGTGTAGTGTTGGTTAATGAATCGCGGGTGCTGAAGACGTACGCCCAGCGTACGTCCAGGATCTCCAAAACCCTAATTTTTAGGGTTGGCTCACTATTTAAAGCACCTTAAGTCCGAGAGGGGTGTGCCTCCCTTTCATTCTCAGAGCCTTAAACCCTAAATTCGAGTGGTAGCTTCATCCAAGAGTGTTGTGAGCTTTGTGGGTGCATTTTGGGTGGTTTTTGGTGCATTTCAAGAAGATGGAACTTGTTGCAAAGATGGGAATCAAGGGGGAGCTTATAGATATGGATTTTGGGACTCATTCTCAGCTTGATGAATGTATAAAGCTTTGAACTTGATCATTCATCTCTTAGATCTACCATTGTGAGTTGTAGTTCATTTTGGTCCCAAGGATGAAACTTTATGGTTGAAATCCGATTCTTAGGCTTAGAGTTGCCACTCTCAGTGTTAAATGAGTCCCTAAGGTAGAAAGTTGCCATCTTGGAGGTCTTAATGGGTTCATGCATGAGTTAAGACCATTTCCATGGAAGTAGATTATCATTTTTGGATTTTGAGCTTATATGGGTCATGCAAAGCCATCAAGTAAGCAACTTTATGGTTTAAGACGTTGAAGAGGACTTGGATCTGTAATTGTAGCTTCTGGAGTAGAGTATTAAGCACTAATGGAAAAGTGGCTTAATAGAGGAGTACGCTCCTTTCATCCAGTACGCTTAGTGTACAGAAGAGTACGCTCCGCGTACTCATCAGTTATGGGCTTGGTGTGTTTTGGGCCTCGGGTTGGGCCAAGCAATGGACTTTGGGTCTTTGGGCTTTAGTGGGCTATCAGAAGTTAGATGTTTTGGGCCATTAAAGGACTTATAGACATTATAGTGTCGGGCTTTTGTTTTGGGATCGGGCCCTAGTTTTGGATCATAATGGGCAAGGGGTAGAATGGTTATTTTACCCCATGCATGGATTAAGGATTATGGTATGGGACCCAATTGCTAATGGGGTATATTGTTTGGTAGTGGCAGCTCGGGAAGCTGGCGGGGTAGCAGCTAAGGAATTCATGCGGGAAGTTTCTGCAGTGCGAGGTGAGTCTTCTCACTATACCAATGGGTCTAAGGCACCAATGCCGGCCCATTTTATGATAGTTGGTATACTTGTTGTGTAGAGGTGTGGCATATTTATGCAGTGATACGGGGTAGAGATAGCTTTTACAACTAATGGTAGAGATAACCTTTGTGGCTAATGGTAGAGATAGCCTTTGGGGCTAATGGTAGAGATAACCTTTATGGCTAATGGTAGAGATAGCCTTTATGGCTAACGGTAGAGATAGCTTTATAGCTAATTGATATGTGATATGTGGTAGAGGTAGCTTTTATAGCTAATTGATATGTGATAGGTGGTAGAGGTAGCTTTATAGCTAGTTGATATGTGGTATGTGGTAGATGTAGCTTTTATAGCTAATATGGTATGTGGTATGCGGTAGAGATAACTTTTATAGCTAATATGATATGTGATATGTGGATTGTGTGTGGGGTATGCTATGGGGGACTCACTAAGCTTTGTTCTTAGGATTTACAGTTTTGGTTTCAGGTATCATCGGTTTGGAAAAGAAGAGCTCAGATTGATCGCAGTGCAAACACCTATGATTTCCGCAATGAATGATTTTGGGATGAACTCTGATAAATGACTTACTTAACGATGATTTGAAATGTTTGTAATATATGGTATTAATGTTTTAGCTATATTAAAAATGAAATTTTTACCCTGGATTTTTGGGTCGTTACAGATTTCAAGATAAACGATTGGGAAAAGCTTAAAATATGTGGGTATGTAGGAAAACCATCTAGACATACTCGAAGAAGTTGTACGAATTGGATGAAATGGTGAAAACAACTTAAAGTAAAAAAATACAATTATACATTTAAAATACATAAACATCTATACAAAAAATTTTAAAAATACATAAATACATATAAATACGTAATACATAAAAAAAATACATCAAAATACATAAAAGTATGTAAAATACTTAAAAATACATATAAATATGTAAAATACGTTTATACATTTAAAATACATAAAAATACATAAACATCTATATAAAAAACTTAAAAAATTACATAAATATGTAATACATAAAAAATAACACATAAAAATAAATAAAAAATATAAAAAATAATTAAAAATACATATAAATACGTTAAAAAATACGTTTATAAATAAATGTAAACATATACATATAAAAACTTAAAAAAAGACATAAATAGGTAAAAATAAATATAAATACGTAATACATAAAAACTAACACATAAAAATACATAAAAAAATATGTAAAATACTTAAAAATACATATAAATACGTAAAAAAAATATGTTTATACATTTAAAATATATAAAAATACGTAAACATATACATATAAAAACTTAAAAAATACAAAAGTACGTAAAATAGATATAAATACATAAAAAATACGTTTATACATTATATACAAGTTTTGACGAAATCTGCAGAAGAGTCTCATTATTTTGGAAAAATTAACGATTTTGTCTTATGACCTGCTGAACAAGTCAAAAAGGAGTAAAACGAATAAATTAGCTGGTTTATTGAGTTTTTCTATTAAAAAATTTAAAAAGTCCGGACTTTTATGTTAAAAAATAAAATTTAGGATTTTATTAAAATATTTATTAGATTTTCGTTAATATCCCAAATAAGAACCATTGCCCTTCCTCCTCCGACCCACCCATCCCCCGTACTCTAAAATCTCGATCTCTCGACGCAATTCTATCACTATTCGCTCTTCTTAGAAGGTGAAATATTTTGGGGACTTTGAGTTTTGATCATCACCGTTCGCCGCCGTTGGAGCCAAGAAAAGTACGAAAGTCACAGTGAGCATCAATCTCAACGAGGCGGTGCTTAGTAGTATAACATTCGAATACGACCATGCTTCTAGGGTTCAACTTCAATTTCTTGAATTTTTGAAGAAAGAGTTCTGCCTATGTCGGAAGACATCAAGAAGAAAATCAATGACGACGACGAAGATAAAGGTAAAGTTAGTTGGGGTAATTCAAGAACGACGCAACAAAACAGACCCTATCATCGCAATAAAAAGGAAGAAGAAGAGATGGGGCTTTGGGGGATTCTCCTCTTCGGACTAGTCGGGGCTACTGCCACTACTCTCGCTGTATGCATCTTCTTATATTTTTACCTTTTTGTGCTTTTCTGGATTCATTGATCAAGTCCAACTGTGTGGTTATGAAATTTGGATACATTAGCTAGCTTTGTTGATTGGAAGTAGAATTTCTGTATCTTAATATGTTGAGATTTTGGTTCATTAGAGTGAAAATGACAACACATTAGCTCTTTACAACTCACTTAATAAATAGCTAACAAGCTTAGAGATTATTAACAAAGTGTGTGATTCTTGGTGAAATAAAAACAAATTGATATTTGATGGCATATGTTTGTATAGAATTGGGTATTTATGATTACTGAAACAATCTGATAGGTTGGACATATGCGGAAGACGGTTGATTGGGTTTACTCTCAGGTAGCATAAACTAGAAAATAATACATGATAATTGATAATTGATAGTTATACCTTAATCTCTGTTCATTCGGGTGGATAAACTGATTATGATTATTGCATCATGCAAGATTACCAGGTCACAGTCATGGAAAGGTGCCACTGGTCGATCTTTTCGATCAGGTTTTCAAGAAGAGGCTTGGAAAAGATATAATCGTCGTATGCAGGAGGAGTATGAAGAGGAGATGGAGAGAGTGGTCAGTTTCTCTTCATATTAGCCTCTCTAGTTTTGCTTTTTTTTTTTTTTTTTTTTTTTTTTTTGAGTTTATAAGTAAATATATCCTTTTAGCATTTTGTTACATCTTACAACTTGAGCTTAAACTCTCGTTTTATATGCAAACAGAAACTAGAATAAAATAACACTAAGATCATACAGAAGAACCTGTACCACATATACATCTTACACTCCTCAATTTAGTCATGCCCAACTTGTTGCAAATAATATTTGTTTGTGCTTTTCGTAATGGTTGTGAAAATGTCGATAAGCTGGTTCAGGTTCTTGCTCTTGATGTGAATTGTGAGCTGGTTGGATTTTGATAAGAGTATTCTCACTACACTAGTGACAATTAACTTCAATGTGTTTCGCCCTCTCGTGAAATATTTGATTCCTTGCTATATGAATGATTGACTTGCTAAGTTGCTATCACAATGAACCCTCATCAAGTAGTATGTTGTTTCTCTCAACTACCGAAGGAGTTTCCTTATTTTAAGAGACGACGTGTTGTTTCTTCTGTTCCAAGAGTATATCTGATATGAAATTAGAACCACTTAAGCATAACCCAAATGAAGTAAGATATGACATGATTATTCTAGAAGGGCCCAGGGGCAAATCAGGAAAAGTGGCTAAAATCTGTTAGAAGAAAAAGAGAGTTGAATAAAAGGGGGAGAGGATGGTGTGCATATATTTTGATACTTATATAAGTTTTGTATTGGCTCCAACCTAGTGTTGTGAGAGGGAGGATTTCCTAGAACAATCGATTGATTGTGTTACTTTTATTATCAGTTTCATCATTCTCTTCGATTCTCATCCTCATCTGTTACAATTCTTCATCTAATTTCTATCCACTCAATTCTTAGTTCTTATCATTGGTCCGACTTGCCCTTGACTTGTTGATCCCTTTACCTTGATTTCCATGGAATTTCATTCTCAGCAGGCTCATTTAGATCTACATGATGAGCAACTCCATCGCTTACCGATAGATGTAGCAGAACTCAAATCCGCTATGGAGGTTGATTGTTTGGAGGAACGTGAATTTCGGAAGGTGATGTTGAATCGGATACAACATCAGCGGAAACAAAACAACCTTCACGCAACGTGCTGTCCGTTTCAGATTCACCGGGACATACAATGATTGACGCATTTGATCGGTTTTCCGACGATGTTCCAGATAGATACGACGAGGAGATCTCTTGGTGTTCCAGACCGATAGGGTTAGGCGTCCGTCTGATACAGCTACCAATATTCTTTGGATTCGATCCTCAACCATCGATTATTAAGCATGTGCAAGAGACGCTTCGCTCCTCAATCGACAACTATTCTCAATCACTATTTTTGTACCGGTTTAGCAATAGGCTTGGGGGTGTTTCTCATTTGTATCGGTTGGGCCAAAGGGTTTTTTGCCTCCAAAACGGGGGGATAAAAACTTTTTTGGGTCAAAGTGAGCAAAATTGCAAGACTACCTTATTTCAATAGACTGGAACGCTCGCATCTAAACTGGGTCGGTTTATTCATAGTGACAAGGGAGTTCGTTTTCTCACACACAAAAAATGGAAGGAAAGAAGGAAGAAGGACCGATGTTATGGTGGTGGTTTACAAGTTGGTCTTGCTCACAAAGGTCCTGAAGGCAACCTTAGGGTTTTGTTATTAGTTAAGGATGATACAATACGGGGAAAGAAGCCGAGGATCACTATTTCTGGGATGTTATTCCAACACCAATTGATCAAATTGATCAACCGACAGAGACGAGACAGTTTTATTGGGTTCTGTCAAGCCTTGAAGTTTTTTAGAGTCCGAGCTACTTCTCAAGTGGGAGGTAACACCTTAAACATGGAAAGAAATATTTGTGATATCCTTGTGATAATTGTGGTAATTTCTTTTAGTTAGTGGGAATACCCTCAATTACCTCTTCCGTGGATAGGTAATGGATTTAAGTGTGATTTCCTTTATATTTAGTGGTATTAACATTAAGTTTGGTGATGAGCATGTTGTGTGGGTTGCTGAACAATGTGTAAACTTAAACACTCAATTGAATAGTTGTTCAAATGTGGCGAAGGCTTTAGTTTTTGAAATTGGCGACATTGATTGGGTTTTAGGGATGAAATGGCTTAAGGTTTTAGGTGAAGTCACCCAGAATTGGAACTCTCACGCTTGAGCTTTCACATGCCTTGATACTTACCGCTTTCATCTTGTTTGTCTCCCACCCAGTGACCACACAAGTGCTTGTTATTTGGTGCAGGTCTCTCATCTCTCGTCTCTGGATTTGTACTCCCTAAGGACGTCTCGTCTTTGATCTTGTTTGGCACGTTGATGCCTCTTTGTTTCTTGCCCAAACCGGCCTTTATATGCACGTCCTGTCATGCATGGTCAACGTTATAATGGCTCTACTCTTGGTGCCTCGCAGATCCTCTATCTAGTCTCTATTGACTATTCGCTGCTGTAATAGGAAAAACTTAAAAATTATCGAAGGAGTTCATCCCAAGCACAAGATCAAAACCTTGGGTTAATCTTTATGGATGATACCTTGACCTTGGTAATATCTTAAAAGGTGAAGTGTATGTACCTTCAATTGGCTCAAGACAAGACACAAACTGGAAATGATATGTCAACTTGTCAAGTGTCGGATAACTGTTAGATAGTTTACTTATGCTGTGGATTCTTCATAGACTTTTTGTATGGTATAAATAGGTTTCCATGGAGACTTCTATTAATATAGTGGAATCTCTTTTGGAGATTGATGTTCAATCCCGAGGAGGTAATATAAAGGTCCCATGTCCATAATATGAAATTGAGACCATAGAATGTACTTTAACTTTAAAATGTCGGTACTATCATTTCAGGTAACGATAATGTCATCGATGTAGACTACTATAATGATTTAACGGAGCCTTATGATGCTCGAAGAAGACAATATGACCTACGGGTCATTTCAAACTCTAGGAGAACGTTAGAAAATCATCCAAACTATGCTCTAGAGGACAACTTGATACTATATAAAATGCGATAATTGACATAACATAGTTGCTTCCTCACTAATAAATGTGGGTGGTTAGTGTACCACATATAACAATTAGTTTTGCAAAGGAAAGAGAAGTCAACTGGTCATGGTTGGATATATATGGTCAAACGTTTGGGTTAAGGGTCTTTAGGTCATTTCTCTTGATTAGGTCGGTTTAGGGTGTATAAGTAGGAGTCTTGCGTTGTTAGTAGGCATCTTTGAGCAAAATTAGTGAGTGAAAGCTGAGGGGAGAGACTAGCCTCTCAAAAGCTAGGGTTACAATTTCTTGTAATTCATTCTTTGCTCACCTACTGTTTATCATCTTCTGTTAAATCTCTAGAGTACAACACAACTGTGGTTGCAAAGGTCTAATCTTGGTTTTAAAAAGCGTAAAGCGCCCTAAAGCGCTAAAGCCTTTGGGGACCGATGCGCTAAGCGCTAAGCGAAAGCGATCGCCTAGAGCACACGATGCGCCCCAAATTGAAAAAAATATAAAATATATGAAAATACTTATAAATACTTAAAAATCTCGTAAAATCATAGTAGTATCATATTAAATCCTAAGCACTGGTACTAGAAATCGTCTATACTATCATGCATGATAACAAATAACTTATGAATTATGTGTATGACTTAACAGTTAGGTAACACACGTTAATAGCAAACAACTTAACAGAAAACGTATAAATATAATGACCAAATTTCATACTTCAGACTATCAGACTTTAGAGTTTTAGACTTGAGAAGAGAATAGAATATGTGGATTAGTATAATGGAATGGAAGTAGAAAACATTAGCAGAGTTGATTTCTGATTACTTGGAGAAGATGAGTTGGAGCGATGATACGATTTGCTTTGTTTGTGTAATCGTGTTTACCGCCTCTAACAATATTGATTCTACATCCCTTTCCTTTATTTATATAAATCTATTGGCCCGTCTAACTTAATTAAAAGCCCATTTTCTATTAATTACCCTGAGCGGTATTAAGCGCTGAAGCGCAATGCGGTAAAAAGCGGGAAAATGCGACCGACTAAGGGAATCGCATCGCATCTCATTACTTGATGCGCTTTTGGTCATCGCTTGGGCGCCTAGCGCATTAAGCGCGCCTAGTCTGAGCTTTTTTAAACCAAGGGTCTAATCATAATCAATCTCATACGCCTGAGAATAGTCATTAGGCAAACCAACCAAAATTCCAACCGCTTTAATGAGCGATTAGGATTAAGCGTCACTACTAAAACCCGTTTACAACCGACAATGTGCTTTCATGGAGGAAGTTGTGCCAAGTCCAAATATGATTTTTTTTTTACAAAGTGTTTTAATGAAAATACTAAATTGGCTTAAACATAAGCATAAAATCCACGGACAATAGAAAGGATTTCAGCACAAGTAAAAATCCAAGTTGCATGAGAAAGGTAATGGATACGTAAACCTATTACTTTAGGGAGAGTTTAGTATTTTAAAACTTGTAGCCCCATTATATAACATATAGATGTCTTTACTATTGATTTATGCTTGTTTTGTGTGAGTAAAGTCAAAAGTGATTCATGTTGTTTGTTGGTAGGAGCGTATAAGGCGCATGCAAAGCGTGTTTAATCGGGAAAAAAGTAAACACCAAAGGGGTTATGAGAGTTGGAGGCAAAATAATGGTAATGGCGGATATCATCAACATTTCCAAAGAGAAGATTGGTACTGGAAAACTGATACAACAGCACATGGAAATAGAAGTAACTTTAGGGAACCTCCTCCTCCTCGCTCCCCTATAAATTATTCATTGTCACACCACTATGCAATCTTGGGTCTTAGCAGGTGAACCAAATAACATTACATTATTTTTGTTAAATTAAAATAATATGTACATTCCTGTCCTTGACAAACCGGTGTTACAGTCGTACATGATGATCTTTAATTTTCATTTGAAATAAACTAAACACTCTTTATTCTTTTTTTTTCCTTGTAAATAGGTCGAGGACAAAACCATACACAGATGATGAGATTAAGGTAAATGACAAATATTTAATTAAATCTTCACTAACTGTTACGTTATTATGTCTGCTTTTATTTTTTTGCATTAGATTTGAAGAATTTTTCCAGATGTATATATATATATATATATATATATATATATATATATATATATATATATATATATATATATATATATATATAATGCGTGCTGCATAGATATAAACTGTTTTTTTTCTTGATGCTGCAGACAGCATTCAGGAGCAAGGCAAAGCAATTTCACCCTGATCAGAATCAAGAAAACAAAGGTAGGAACATTTTACATAATTGTTCATTTACTGAAATTATCTAACTTTATGTATAATCTGGATAAGAATTTGTAGCTCTGTTTCAAATGATTCAAGGGTGTTGAGGTCAAATTTGTTTATTTATAAGATTTATGTTGTTGACATAAAAGCCCTTATGTTTTTCGAAAAAAAAATATGATTTTACCTTAACATCACTTTTTTGTGCATTAAAACTGGAACTTTGCAAGTTTTTATTTTCTACTTTTGCCCTTACTTGTTATAGCAGGTTTCCAGGTTACCATGTATTTGTATACGATTTTATTATTATTATTATTATTATTAGTATTTATTTTTTTATTTAAACATCCTATCTATGTTTTTTTAAATGCTATTTCTTTATGTGCTGGTTTTTTGCCTATTTATACGGCATAAAATGTAAATACGTATTTTTATAAGTAGAGATGTATATATATATATATATATATATATATATATATATATTTATGTATTTATAAGTATAGATATGTTTTTAGAAATATAAATACGTATTGTTATGTTTTTTAGAAGTATAAATACTTTTTTCAGAAATATTAATATGTTCTTCGAAGTATAAATACATATTTGTATGATTTTAGAAGTATATATACATTTTTTAGAAGCATAAATATGTATTTTTTATATTTTTAGAAGCACAAATACATTTTTAGAAATATTAATTTGTTTTTTCGAAGTATAAATATGTATTTTTACGTATTTATAAGTATAAATACATTTTTAGAAGTATAAATACGTATTTTTACATTTTTAGAAGTTCAAATATGTATTTTTATGTTTTTTAGAAGTATAAATACATTTTTAGAAGTATGAATATGTTTTTTAGAAGTAATATTTCTAAATACGTAAAAATATGTATTTATACTTCTAAAACGTATTAATATTTCTAAACAATGTATTTATACTTCTAAGAAATGTAAAAATACATATTTATACTTCCAAAAACTGTATCTATACTCCTAAATACATAAAAATACGTGTATATACTTCTATACTTTTATAAATGTAAAAATATGTATTTACATTTAAACCGTAACCCAAATATAAAGAAATTTTTGCATCTGAAAAACATAAATATGATGTTTAACTGAATACTTTTTTTGTGTATAAATACATTTATTTCTGCATGAATACGTATGTGTAATATGAAAAAAAAAAAACATATTTAAGCTAAAAACATAACAGGTTTATAAACTTAAGGGTTTTCTTACAAATTTGATTTCATGGTAACTTGGAAACCTGCTATAACCGGTGAAAAGGCAAAAGTAGAAAAAAAAAATGCAAAGTTTTGGTTTTAACGCACAAAAAAGTGATGTTAGGGTAAAACGGTATTTTTTTGAAAAAGTTAAAAAGGTTTTTATGTCATTTAGGGTTTTTGTAGTTATTATCTTGTATTACAATCATTTACTTTAATAAGTGCTAAAGTCAGGAAATGTCAAGAAAACCATTCCATTTCATGTTCATCCTAGGTCCCTAAACTTTCCAGTCAGTCAAAATGTTGACTGGTTAAACGTGCTGACATGGCACTGATACGGTGTCCAAGTGGACATTTTAGTTAATTTTAGATGAGGATATGCAAGTGATTGGTGTTATGAAATTGACAATTGTGTAATGCTGCAGATGTTGCTGAAGCAAGGTTCAAGGAGGTTATGACATCTTATGAGGCCATAAAGTCTGAAAGAAAAAACATGAAATAAAGAAGCTGTAGAATGATTATGAAATTCTTTTTTATGGACATTGTGTAACATATATATATATATATATATATATATATATATATATATATATATATATATATATATATATTCCCCGATGTAATGTTTTGTGGGTTCTTGGGGAGCATTTAAAATGTTGTTGACAATCAGTTGTTATATAGTTGCAAAAAGAGTAGTCATATGTTAGGCAAAATAAAATTTAGGTGAGATTAGGAAAACTTCATTACAACATATGATGATGTTGGTTATATTTCTCCATTTTTTAAACACTTGAGCTTTTATAGTTTGAATGATTTTTCGGGATAGAATTCAATTTCTTCCTTGTTTTAAATATTCTGGATTCTACTTTCTTTCAAACATTTTTTGACCCTAACTTCCATTTGCAAAGTTGTATTTGAGCTGCCTGCCAAATATTTACAACTCCTAAAAGGTTAGATTAGTTGATAGTGTGAAAGAAGTATGCAACGAGAGAGGATGAAAGCGAAAGGGACGCAAAACAAAGATGAAGATTGTATATAAAAGGGTAGAACGAATGTATTTAAATGGGGTAAGAAAAATAAATTTAAACAGATGATGCTCCTAAAAGCAAACCAAAGGTCACATTTACTTGTAAATGGTTCACATAAATAGCAGTTAATGCTTCTAATTATTACATTTAAAATTTTCAAGTTTTTAAGTTTGGAATAGATGTAAAAATAGCAACATACTTTGATATGTTGCATATGAATGCTGGAAATTAGGATGCTTATGTTACTATTTTCTGTATAAATCAAAATTTTGGAATTCGTTACATTTGTTTTACATCCACATTTCATTTCATTATTGGTGCATCATGTAAGACATCATCGTTTGCATAGACAGTGATATTATATAATCATTTACCAGCAGGTATTAAGTTAGTTTAGAAGGGTTGACTGTTGACACAAAAACACTTGAATAACCAGTTAACCGTGTGTTTGGCAATTTACACTTGAGAGAAACAAGAGCAATCAACAAGGACTCTTACGATTAACAAGATTAAGGAACAACTTTCTATTTAGCATTCTCTCATGTTGTAATTAAGATCACAGGGAGTGATTTTAATTTGTTCACTTAGAAGTAATCTTTATGCTTAGTGTGTTGAAGCTTGGGATGATTTTATCACATTACCAGGTATTTTGGATATACTATGACGTATTACAATCTAAAACAAAATATGAAATCAGATTACATACCTGAAACTCAAACCTAATAACTAACCGCTAAACCCTTGAATGTGGATTGTGGATGACCACCTCCAACAATCTATAAAGAAAGACAACTGGAAAGGCAATCAAATACGAAGACTGGAGTAAAGAATATAATACAAATGAAAGCCTCATCCTGTTGTTCATTGAGTGGGAGGAGCTCTGTAATATGCAGGCACTGTCGCAGGGAAGAACATCTGCCGTACTCCTTCCGCTTTTATGATCGGAAATATGATTCCAGACGCACCCTGCATCATTTTAATGGTATGCCAATTTTTAGATTTGAATTTCATTAAAATAAATAAATAAATAAATAGATAAATTTATTTTTCTGGCCACCCCAAGAGCATCATGTATTGAATCTAAGTAGCTGCCAGCTGGTGTAAGACTATGTTTATTGTCAACCCAACATTTACGTAAAAATATATTCTGTCATCCATATACACAATTCCAACTTATATATATATATATATATATATATATATATATATATATATATATATATATATATATATATATATATATATATATATAGTAGGTTATAACCCGTGGAAACCATGGTTCATATGTTTATAATTATTATATATAAAGAATATATATTAAATGTCAACAAAAAGTTGTAGCGTAATTTGGATTGACTCAAGTGTTGCAGCCCTAGGAAATGCCTTCAAGGATAGCGGAAAGAAGCTTGTAAGATTCCTAACACATGTTTTCCTAATTATACCCTTTGATATATTGTATTTGCAAATTAAATATAATTCTATACTTCAAAAATATCATAATGCATAAAAAGGTAATCTGACTACGGATAATGCATTGTAGCATAAGAATATTACCTGGTTACAATATGTTTTTGGATTTATTTAATAAAAAGGGAATTTTTTTTTTAATTTTCCAGAAAATAAGACATTTTTAAATTTTCAGTAAAAATAACAAATAAATATTTTATAGTATATGCAAATGGAATTAAAATAGCCATGTCATTGTTAAAAATGTATTTAGATTAATTTAAAGTTTCATTTCTTTCTATTACAACGATGTTTTTTTTAAAAGATGTCTTAATACTCTAAAATAGCAATGTACTTTCAAAGTACATTGCTATAATTCACAAAATTCTGGCTATTTGGTCATTTAAAAAATAAAGCAAAAAACAAAACAAATGCATGGGAATTTGGTATTCACTGCAAGAATAACATATCAACACACAAGTTTTTACAGGTCTAAAAGCAAAGAAATGGTTTTTAATCATAAGATGTTTTTGGATGGATTAAGAAGTGTGTATGCATAGAAGGCTAGAAGCTAATTTTCAAAAACATCCATAGCCACCAGGCTGCCCTTTTTCTTTTTACTTCAATTGTAAAAGGTGAGGTGTGTTAGGATCGAGACACGAACACGAAACTCTCACTCTCAGCTCACGAATTATAGAAAAACAAGAACACAAGGATTTAAGGTGGTTCAGTCTATTTCTGACCTACGTCCACACGAGGGTAACTAGGAGTTTTTATTTCTTCTTCTTTTTGTGTGTTATGAAACTACAGATACAATACAATCTTATATAGGATTGAATGGAGAAAAGGAAAGCCACAAAACATGGTCCTTAAGAACCGGGTGACCATTCCTTTTTCTTTTTTGACTAACTTTTCTGTGGACCACTTTGACGTGGATTCACACTCAACAATCTCCCACTTGAAGCCACGGAACAATCTTCACCTGTGCTTCAACTGTGCATCTGTATTTCTGTAAAACACTTTTGATCTTGACTCCATCCTAGTTACCCGGCCTTCTCTTCAATTATCCTGAAGGCCAGTTGAAGCTATGCAAAGCTTCAACTTCTCTAAGGTGACAACCTTAGTCAACATATCAGCTGGATTTTCAGTTCCTTTGATCTTATTCAACTTCAGAGTGCCATCATTAATTCTTTCTCTGATGAAGTGATATCTCAGCTGTATGTGCTTTGTCTTCGAATGGAAGACGGGATTCTTTGCAAGATGAATTGCACTTTGATTGTCACAGAATAGTTCAAAATTATCTTGTTCTTTGCCAAGTTCGATGAGAAAATTCTTCAACCATATAAGTTCTTTGCTTGCTTCAGCAACTGCCATATACTCTGCTTCTGTGGTTGAAAGGGCAACACTTTTCTGTAATTTGGACATCCAACTTACCGCAGTGCCTCCCACTGTAAAGACATACCCGGTAGTGCTTTTGTATGATTCTTTGCAACCACCAAGGTCTGCATCCGCAAAACCCTTCAGAATAACATCTTTCCCCTTAAAATGTAATGCCACTTTTGAAGTCCCCTTCAAATATCTTAGCAGCCATTTAACTGCTTCCCAATGTTCTCTCCCCGGATTGGACATAAACCGACTAACAACTCCCACTGCATGAGCAATATCTGGTCTCGTGCATACCATTGCATACATGAGGCTACCAACTGCAGATGCATATGGAACTTTAGCCATTTCTGCTTTGTCTTCATCTGATTTGGGTGATTGATTTTTAGAAAGCTTAAAGTGACTTCCCAAGGGTGTGCTTCTGATCTTGGCTTCTTTAAGGCTGAATTTCTCTAACACTTTCTCAATGTACTTCTCTTGAGAGAGTGTCAAAGAGCCATCTTCTTTGTTTCTGGAAATACTCATCCCGAGTATTTGGTTTGCAGCTCCCAAGTCTTTCATCTCGAATTCTTCAGACATATGTTTCTTCAACTTGTTGATCTCTGACATGTCTGAACCTGCAATCAACATATCGTCTACATAGAGTAGTAGAATGATATAAGAACCCTTAAACTTCTTGATGTAACAACAATGATCATTGTCACATCTCTTGTAACCAACTCTTCTCATGAAGTTATCAAACTTCAAATACCATTGTCTGGGTGCTTGTTTCAGACCATACAAACTCTTCTTCAATTTACACACCAAGTTTCCTTTGCCTTTAACCTGAAAACCCTCTGGTTGTGTCATGTAAATGTCTTCATCTAGATCACCGTGTAGAAAAGCTGTCTTGACATCTAGCTGCTCTAGATGCAAACCTTCTGCTGCTACAATACTGAGAACAAGTCTGATAGTGGTCATCTTCACTACTGGAGAGAATATTTCATTGAAATCGATTCCCTCTTTCTGTTGAAAGCCCTTGACTACTAATCTTGCTTTGTACCGTTTGGTACCATCATGTTCATCTTTGACCCTGAAAACCCATTTATTCTGAAGAGCCTTCTTCCCAACTGGAAGCTTTGTTAAGTGCCAGGTCTTGTTCTTCTCAAGCGACTTCATTTCATTTTTCATTGCTAGCTCCCACTGCAATGAATCTTTCAACCCTATAGCTTCAGAGTAACACTGGGGTTCACCGTTTTCTGTCAAAAGAATGTAGTTGACAGATGGTGAGTATTTGTTTGGTGGTTTGGTGACTCTGGAAGATCTTCTTAGTTGAACTTGAGGTGTGACTGGGGACTCTGGAGTTGGAGGACTGGTTTCTTCATCTTCAGAATCATTATTGGAATTATCCACTGAGCTCCCACTGTTAGTTGAATCATCCCCAGATTCAGGGATTTCGACTGGAGCTTCTTTCTTCTTTTCAACACCTTCAAACTCAACATACTCCTTCTGATCTTCTGGACTTTTGTTGTTTCTGTCTTTGTATAACTCGGCTTCGTTAAAGGTGACATTCTTGCTTCGGATTATCTTTCTGCTGTCACTATCCCAAAGCCTGTAACCCATTTCACCTGACCCATAACCAATGAATGTGCACTTCTTGGTCTTTGAATCAAGTTTATCCCTGTCACCATCTTTTAACAAACTGTAAGCAGTACAACCAAAGACTTTCAGGTGTTTGAGACTTACTTCCTTCCCTTGCCACATTTCTTCTAGTAATTTAAAATCCAAGGGAACACACGGTGAACGGTTGATCAAGTAGGCAGCAGTGTTAACTGCATCGGCCCAGAACGTCTTGGGTAAACCGGCATTCAACCTCATGCTTCTAGCCCTTTCATTTAGAGTTCTATTCATTCTTTCAGCAATACCATTCTGCTGAGGGGTTCCTGGGACCGTCTTGATCATCTTTATCCCTTGCTTGGCACAATAGTCAACAAACTCCTTGCTTATGTATTCACCACCATTATCCGACTTCAGGCATTTTACCTTCAAATCAGTTTCATTTTCAACAGCAGATTTCCATATCTTAAAAGTATCAAATACATCAGATTTATTTTTAAGAAAATAGACCCATACCTTGCGTGTTGAATCATCGATAAAGGTTACATAGTAGTTTTTGCCTCCTAGAGATGAAACTGGTGTTGGTCCAAATACATCCGAGTGAACAAGCTCCAACTTCTGAGCTTTCGGTGTCTTCCCCGTTTTTACAAAAGTAACCCGCTTTTGTTTCCCGAGAACACAAGATTCACAAAATTCAGTTTCGACTTTCTTCAAGTCTGGAAACTTTCCTTTCTGAGCCAACATCTTCAATCCCTTATCGCTCATGTGTCCGAGTCGTTGGTGCCATAAATTAGATGGACTCGGATTGGTGGTTACGGCATGAACACCATCACCAGGTATCTCTACCATGTATAGAGTGCCTTTCTTCTTTCCTTTGGCAATCACCAAGTTGCCTTTGATCACTTTCCATTGTCCACCCCCAAAGTGAACATCAAGTCCTTTATCATCCAATTTACCAACTGAAATCAACTTTCTCCTTAAGTTTGGGATAACCCTGACATCTTTCAATGTCCAGGTGGTTCCCATGGAGGTCTTCAAATCTACGTCTCCTATACCCGTAATATCAAGCACTTGATCATCGGCCAAACTAACTTTGCCAAAGTCACCTGTTTGTAGGTTCTTGACCATATCTGGGCATGAGACAGCATGGAAAGAAGCACCCGAATCCATAATCCAGGATTCCATTGAATTCTCAACACAACATATGAGAAAATCTCCCGATTCTTCAGAGGATACATTGTGTACTTCTTTCTTTTCAGCTTGTGGTTTTGGACATTGGTTTCTAAAGTGACCTTTTTCTTTGCAATTCCAACATTCAATATCTTTTCGGTTCTTGGACTGCCCCCTTTTTCTAGACTTTGATCTGCCTCGACTACGTCCTCTTTCGTTTCTTGTTCCTCTACTTTTTGTATGCAATAAAGAACTAGAACTAGAACTAGAAGTCTCACCATTGCTTCTCCGTCTGATATCTTCATTTACAATCAAGTCACGAATACTCTCGAAAGTGAGTTTAATAGTGCCGGATGCACTACTAACAGCTGTGACGGTGCCTGAACAACTATCGGGCAAAGATGATAAAAGGAGGAGCGCTTGTACTTCATCTTCAAACTTTATTGCAACTGAGGCTAAACGAGAGATAATCAAGTTAAACTCGTTTATGTGAGCGGTAACTGACATGCCTTCCTTCATTTTGGTGTTAACCAATTGTTTGATGAGGAACACTTTGTTGGAAGCGGACGGCTTCTCGTACATGTTGGACAAAGCCTTAAATACTCCATAAGTAGTTGTTTCATTAACAATGTTATACGCAACACTCTTTGCCAATGAAAGCCTAACTACACCCAAGGCTTGTCGATCCAACAACTTCCATTCTTCATCATACATGTCATCCGGTTGTTCGCCCAACATAGGCAAATGCAAACTTTTCTGATACAACATATCTTCAATTTGCATCTTCCAAAATCCATAATCGGTTCCATCAAACTTGTCAATTTTGATTTTACCATCTTCTGCCATTTTTGCAATTTTCTGAAAGAACAGGGACCTGTCTTGCAATTTTCTGAAACTTCAGGGACCTGTCTTGCAATTTTCTGGAACTTCAGGACCTGTCTTTGCAATTTTCTGAAACTTCAGGGACCAAATCTGAGCTTTTCAAATTCTGCTACAGTGACGCTACAGTGTCGCTACAGTGTCGTCTTCTCCGGCAGGTCTCCGGCGTACAATGTCGTCTTCTCCGGCAAGGCTCCGGCGCTACAGTGTCGTCTTCT
This sequence comes from Lactuca virosa, assembly GCF_052849685.1. Taxonomy (NCBI): domain Eukaryota; kingdom Viridiplantae; phylum Streptophyta; class Magnoliopsida; order Asterales; family Asteraceae; genus Lactuca; species Lactuca virosa. The sequence goes on from NC_136434.1 coordinate 261,705,712, forward strand.
CCGGCGAACTGGTTTTCCCGGTCACTATTCCGGCGAACCTTTGACCGGCGATTTGGACGTCTTCCGGTGGTCGAAAAATTCAGAAAAAAATATTTTCGGAGTCTTCGGAACGAGACCTTTCCAACGGTATACACCAAAATCGTTTTTGACGAAAACAAACTTCGACCAAAAAAAATTGAAAATCACCTTCTAGAGCTAAACCAACGCTCTGATACCACTTGTTAGGATCGAGACACGAACACGAAACTCTCACTCTCAGCTCACAAATTATAGAAAAACAAGAACACAAGGATTTAAGGTGGTTCAGTCTATTTCTGACCTACGTCCACACGAGGGTAACTAGGAGTTTTTATTTCTTCTTCTTTTTGTGTGTTATGAAACTACAGATACAATACAATCTTATATAGGATTGAATGGAGAAAAGGAAAGCCACAAAACATGGTCCTTAAGAACCGGGTGACCATTCCTTTTTCTTTTTTGACTAACTTTTCTGTGGACCACTTTGACGTGGATTCACACTCAACAAGGTGCTTGGGAAGTAGTGACCAAACCCAATTTTATCAACCAAAAACTTTGCAGAGTTCTATTTACTTTATGATATCTTTTTGTTTTTATTTGGTAGCTCTGTCATAACATTTGGTTCAAACAACTCTCTTGTAGATGTGATTTATAATCACTTGGATTCAAGTCATTATTTTATATTTCCATGGTTCCAATAAATGATTAATAGAATTCAAAAAAAAAAGTCTAAATAAGTTAGGACTTAATAGAAAGCCTCATGCCGCTGTTTTTTTCTTTTTTTAAGTCATTCATTTTAATGGTATGCCAATTTTTAGATTTGAATTTCATTAAAATAAATAAATAAATAAATAGATAAATTTATTTTTCTGGCCACCCCAAGAGCATCATGTATTGAATCTAAGTAGCTGCCAACTGGTGTAAGACTATGTTTATTGTCAACCCAACATTTACGTAAAAATATATTCTGTCATCCATATACACAATTCCAACTTATATATATATATATATATATATATATATATATATATATATATATATATATATATATATATATATATATGGAAAAGTTCAATAGAGAACCATTATTAATAAAGGAACCAAGTATATATATATATATATATATATATATATATATATATATATATATATATATATATATATATATAAAGCATATTGCATATTTCTTGAATTTTAAGAGGTACAACACCTACTACACTATATACAATCATGTTATGCTTATCATCCAATTATAATGTATTCGCTTCGGCCTTCAGGAACCAAATCTAAACACTAATTTCGGTTCTCATATTTCTTTCTAAACGCACATTTTCTCTTACTCAAATACTCAAAAACCCTAATCGGAGAGCCGTCGTCACTACACTCATCTCACCTAAGTTATCGCCCTCATTTCCCCAAGTAACTGTTATGATTATCTCTCTCTCTCTCTCTCTCTCTCTCTCTCTCCCTATTTTCCTGTCTCTTCAATTTCTTGTGAGAAGGCTACAATGGTATGACATGTATTTTCTTGGTAAACAATGATGGTTCGCTCTATATAGATGAATTGTACAAAATATTTACCCATTTGTACTTCTCTGAGGTTTGCGATTTTGCGTTTTGGAGGTGCTTTAATTTATAACAACAGGAGATATTCAAATAGATAAATCAAAGCATGTAAGATCTATGGCAACATATAGTAGAGGAAATTATATAATTTTGGCTGAACTGAAGAGAATTGAACAAGAAACTCACCTCATGGAGGTTTAACCTGTTATTTTTTTTTTATGTTTTCTTATAGTTTTCAAACGGAGAAATCTGAGCATGTAAGATTTTTTTTTTTTTTATGATTTCTTATGTTTTCTGATGTTTCATCTCCATTTCAGGTTTTGATATTTATGCTTAATTTGGACTGATGCTTCTATAACTTCATCAGCTTGTGTTCTTTCTGCACATAGAGAAACATGTTAGTATATCATCTTTATTCATAGGTAACTATGTTTCATTTGGATTAAGTTTTCCTCACTTGAAAAGAATGTTGTGTTGAACTGCACATACATAAAGATAGGTTTATTGTTATACAAATGTTTTAATAAATGGCTTAATGCTCTTTATATTAGTCGAAGAGCCTATTTGTTAACTTATATTATTTGTAAAACAATCATGAAGCATGGGCAAAAACGTCCATCCAAGGGAAGAAAATCCAACGTTAAGCGTAGTAAATGAAAGTCTTACCAATCTTGAATTGATGTGAAAACGTAAAATCATTCGAACCAACTAGGTTGCGTAAACAAATGTCATCCTTTAGAGTATTCAACAACAGTAGGAAATGGTATTACTTAATTAACCATTAATGGTGAAAGAAGTATATAGGAACCAGACTTATCGAGTATTACTTGAAATATTTCAAGGAGACATGATAATGTTCATGCTTTGAGCCTTTGAGCTAAGTCCCAAATGTATTTATGAGTCGTTGCAAGATGTCATGGACTCACTGAAGAGGTAAGTCCTAAATGACTTGAGGAACAATCTCACTCTATTGCTTAATGACATTTGTGAATGCGGAAACGGGATATAATTAACATACATATATGTTTGATTATTTCACTTATTATTGACTTTAGCTAAATTTGAAAATGTTGTTGGTTCAGATCATTAGTAATATTTGATACATGTCATTCACAACTAGAAAAATGCTCATATTTCATTTATTTTTATAGATTTTGTTTATCACGAATTACATCATCTAATTTCTTTTTCTCCCCTCGATATATATATATCAACTCTATTGTTATTGGTTGATAAACTCTATTCTTATTAGTTAATAGGCATGAAAAAGTTTACATAATCAAATGCAAGAACAACAGTTGAAGCCAAAAAATATGTCCGGAAAGCTTTCATTACTATAGTAATGCTCATAAATTTCTTGAAGTAGGGGGAAGGATTTGAACTCGCAAACTCTTTCAATGTAAAGGTGATGTAAATGTGCCACGTTTGTCATGAGTTGATGCACTTGCTGAATTCAATTTTGTTTGTCAACATCACAATTTTGACTAATCCTTCAAGTCAAATACCAATGCTAAATACCAAAATTAATGGATTTTGTTTGTAAGCATGACAATTTTGACTAATTCTTCAAGTCAAATACTAATGCTAAATACCAAAGTTAATGGATTTACTAATTTTAATTTGTTTTCTAAGATGAAAAGATACTGTGATTAAATATATTGGAAAAATTATTAATCTTGGCTAGAAGTATAAATTTTCATAACATTTTATATTTCTTTCGAAAAATCATTTAGAAATTAGATTGATTTGACCTTATTTATTTCTTTTATCTTTTTATATTATTATTTATTTAAAAAAATATTAATAAATATGTTAAAAAGTTTGAGCTACATATTTGAGTTCTTTAAATGGAAAAACCAAACCACCCTAATTCATATACAATGCCCCATTCATAACATAAATTAAGGAGTTGTTACATTTGACTTTGAATTTGAAATTTTCTTATTCACTTGTGCCATCTACTTATATAAAGACCAACGGACTGTGCAATCCCCTCATTTCGATTCACCATCACTCTTTTCCTTTGCTTCTCCCTCTCTTATTTGCTACTCTCACTTTCTCTCATCACATCACAACTGATGAACGAAAACTCTAGCCCTCTACACCCCATCACACTCTCAATCGCAAAAAAAAAAATAATAAATAAATAAATAAACTAATTGCCTCTAGAAACTAATTTCTGAATAGAAATTATCTGAACCCGTCGCTTAGCACGGGTAAACGGCTAGTGTGTGTGTGTATATATATATATATATATATATATATATATATATATATATATATATATATATATATATATATATAAGGAAAAATTCAATAGAGAACCATTATTCACAATATGAAAAATCTCGAACAGTTCAGATTCACATTGTGAATCTGAATTACTATTATGCACACTGTGAATCTGGGGAAGGTTCAAAAAAAAAAAAAACCTCGATTAGTGTAGATTCACACTGTGAATCTAAACTGTAAATATTTCAATTTTTAACATTCATAATGTGAAAAAGCTCCGATCAGTTCAGATTCACACTGTGAATCTGACTAATTATTATGCACACTGTGAATCTGAGGAGGTTCACAATGTGAATCTGAACAGGTTTATAATATGAATCTGAACAGGTTCACAATGTGAATCTGAACTGAAATATCGTTTTTTTTAACATAAATATGAATCTATGTTTAAAAAGTACAAAAAATATGAATTTTTATATATTGTAATTTTTTTCTATAAAAAATAGACCTTAACTTTTTTCATTAAAGAAAATGAATTGGATTTTTTTCGAAAAAAAAAAGTTCGTCTTTTATATATCATCATGGATCTCTATGGAAAGAGGACAAAAAATCGTGAACAACGGTATATTCGGTTTTTTTTGATAAAAAACATTGCCTAAAAAAAATTTTAAACGAAAAAAAGTGATGGATTTTTTTTGTAAAGGGTAGATTTTTTGGTATAATCCGGTGTGTGTTCGTCCAATGTAAAAATGTACATCTATTTCCTTGGCCGTTGATCGTTATGATTTCCGACGCTCACGATTGGTTCCTTGGTTAATTATGGTTCTCTATTGAACCTCACCATATATATATATATATTACCAACATTATTTCGATAAAACCACTATTATCTATGATCAATTTCCATTCTATTTAAATTTAGAACAACATTCTTTCATTCGGAAGACAAGCCTTAACCATTTTTATTTTTATTAATATATAAAATATGAAAAAGATAATAAGGCAACCGAGACTGCCATATGTCAAGTGGGAACAAGTCCACCCTTTCTTTTCTTTCTTCTTCTTCTTTAATATTTTCTTCTATGTTTTATTGATGAATTTGGTTATTGGTTGGCCCAAATAGCAATTTGAATAATTTAAGTGAAATTATAAGAGCATGCGGTATGGGTACCAACAACGGCGTTTTTGCCTATGTGGCATCTACATAACCCGCTTATAACACCATGAACACCATTTCCCCATTGGTGTTATGACATATCTCGTTTGCGTTATGACATTTTGCAACGGGGAAACAAACCAGTCAAATCCTTTTTCTTCCTCTCTTTCCCTTTCTCTCTCTACTTCTTAATATGTTTTAACATGTTATAACATGGGGAACACCATTTCCCGTTGGTGTTATGGATGAGGTGACATATGAATTGGGTGTTATAACGTGACCCATACCTAATGCTCTAAAAGAAAAAGAAGCAATACTGACCGAGATTAATCGGGCACCAATCCACATTCTTTTAGGGGAAGGAAAAGGTAATAATAAGCGACCAACACCGTAAATTGCCACAGCAAAGAAATGCACAACCAAACTCAAAGGCCGAGGATTCAAACCGGAGAGCAAAGATAAGGGTCCATTTGAAAAGACGCCTCCGAGGCACAAATACTCAAAACACGCTTCTCGCATTTCTTGCCTTGCTTCATCTCCTGATGCACAAAATACTTTATACAACGCTCCTGCTAATGTATTTATTGTTGATGCCACCGGCTGCAAAATTAACTTTTTTTTTTTAATACTCATTTCCAAGAAATCAAATCTCTTGTCAAAGCCCAAATGAATTGGAATCATTAAAAAAAATAATAATAAATTATATTTGAAGGATTTGGATGGAATTGAATTACATCCATTTTGGCAACCAAACATGCCTTCGAATTCCAATTTTTTTAGTATTTTTATTTTGCTTGTAAATCTGTCAAAGGAATTAGAATTTCTGTAGAGAACGGAATAAATCTCAATTCGCTATTTTCGTTTAGTTTGTAAAGATGTAAAAGGACGTATCATATCATATCATATAAATAATGATAAATGTAGAACTAACTCTTTATTAATTTCTTGTTAGTGAAGCTTATTTATTGCAATTTTTATGTAAAAATATGAATTATGCATAAATCTAGCCATCGTAACAAATTAGCAAACAAACATCAACGTGAAAACTTAAAAATTATTCAACTTTGACTAAAAGACCAAGATACCCTCACTCGTCCTTTTAATCATTAGGACTGTCCAGATAAAATTCTGTCGGATAAATGATATATTAAAAATAGAAATTGAGAAAATGACAACACACTTGTAGAACAAATAAATGAGGGCGAATTTGTATCAGATATGACTAAATGGGAAAGTATCTCTGTTAAGTAATTTTTATGCCTAATTGAGAAAAAAAAAACAATATTATTTAAGTGACTGACCTTACGCAGAGTGTAAAAGGACTCGAGATATTTGCAGAGAGTATAGGAGTCATGGAGATCATGTAGAGGCATGAGAAGATTGCGTAACACAACAATATCAGAAAGCGCTACAGTCATTCCTCCACCTGTCAAAGGATGCCGCATGTTGAATGCATCACCCATTAACAAAGCACCTGGGGTTGGGTGGGGGACAGCTGGCATACTTCTATTGGCCATTGTCCGCATGTTTCCTTTATCAATTGTTGCCACAAATGCATCTTTCATTTCCACAGGTATCTATACAACACACAATTAACTCATTCATCTTGTTTTGTTTTTGTTTTTGTTTTTTTTTTTAATGTTTGGAAATTTGAGGGTGTATTGGTACGTACCTGAGGTGCAACTACAGTCTTCAAATAGTTTGACAAATCACCATTTGAAATAGAGGGTATCTTTTGACCAGGTACATCAACCAGACATCGAATTTCAGTACTACTGATTCGGTAAAACAAAATGGGCGATGGGTCTGCTAAAACAACATGCCCATGGTTTTCGTATGGTAGTTCACACTTCTCCAAGATCAAACCAACAAAACATGAAGGCACATCCACCTGTTCAATACGTTTTTGTTTATATATGAATCAATAGTATAGTTGTTAGATATATCAGCAGCCTCACAAAATCAACCAACTAATGGCAATGGTACAAACTTGCAATTTCTTATTCCACTCAAAAAAAGGGTGAGACCTATTATGTCAATGGGAAAAAAACACATCAAAAAGTTTTCAATGAATAAGATGGGAGAGGGTCTCTTTCCTGTGTAAACAACATAAATGCCTCCTCATCCATATTATCTAAAATAGCCCTAAAAAGCAAGTCACAGAAGTTGTACTGTGTTTGACATACATTGGAGTAGAAATGATGTCAATGGGACAAAATTGCAATTTTTTGTCCCACTCAAAGTGATAAAAACAAGGTCTTATTGCCTAAAATAACCCTAGAAAGCTTGTCATTGAATTTGCTTAAGCCCCATTTGTTACCCAGGACAGAATAGCACAACACATGACATGTTGTACTATGTTTGACATGCATTGAACTGAGATTGAGACAAAAGTTGCAACAAGCTGTGAAAAAAGACGTGAATGCCTTCCCCATCATGTAAAATAGTTCTTTGTAACTAAACAATATTAAGTGGAAGGTTTATATAATATCATCACCTGAGGATTGCAAAGGGATCTCCGCAAATTTGAAAAACAGCCATCGCATACAATGGTTAAAGGTGCATACGCTTTCATCATTTCACTGTTTTTATTCTTGTACATCACGCCTTTGATTGTTCCATTGTCTTCAAGAAGAGATGAAACTGTTCCTTGTTTTAACTGAACACTAAGGACAAGGATTGGTAAAGATTAATCAAAGTGTGTCTAGATTCTAGAGAAGATGTTAGTCTAATGAGATGAATGATACTTGGGAAGCAATGAGGCTTTCTCCCTCATTTTCTGTATAAATCGACCATTATGAAAGCTTCTGCCTGCCACATCAGCATGAAACTTCTCCAATGGATAAGAGAGCCGAGTATTCTTTCCATCTTTGAAAAGAGCGTATCCGAATACTCTCTGAGCATCAATATCTTCCACACAATCTACACAAAAATATAACGGAAGATAAAGAATTATCCAAGGAAAAGTATTTAACAAAATAAACAAAGTAAAAAAATAAAAATAAAAAAACAGGACAGAAAACGCGAGTAGTAAACTGAAGCTCTAAAGTTGTGTTCGTAATAGAGGACAGGAATGGATAGATAAGGGTGTGTTTGATTGTGGAGAAGTTTTCCATGAAGATTTTAAAATGAAAATGAAAATTTCGAAAATGCGATTGGTTGATTAGTTTTCAAAAAATTTCCAAGAATATTAAAATTTTCTGGTTTTCAAATTATATGTAAATTAGGAAAGCGATTTTTACAGTTTTACAAAGTTTTCTAAATTTATAAGATGGAAAATGAAAACTTCACTGGTTTCAACCAAATGAGTTTTATAAAATTTTCATTGAAAATTGAAAATAAAAACTCAACCCTATTTTCTGAAAACGTTTTCTAGAAAATTGAAAAGAATTTTCTACAATTAAACGCTACCTAAGCTTCTCTAGGGCTATTTTTGATGTTAGGGTTGAGGACATTCACGTCTTTTCCTCAAACGAGAGATCGGGTAGAATAGAAAATGTGATCTTTTTGAGTGGGATAGAAAATTGTAATTTTTGTCCCATTAAAATTAGTCCTAGTCATAGGGATTAAACATGGTGATTTCCAAACCTTCCAACCCCAACTCCATCAGTTTGAGATAACCGCCTGGTTGTAGCAGTTCACCAACAATTCGATCAGGTTCTGTCAGGTCTCTTTCAATTACAAGTACCCTGCGCCCATCCTGAACTCCAAACCATTACAAAATAATTAGATCAAATAATGTATATATACATAATTAGATAAATTAATTAGCCCATCCCTGCTCTAATAGTTAATATTTGATTTACTATTGGTGTTGCCCTCCCTCCTTGAGGTTGAGGGTTCAAGTCCCGTTGTGGACATAAATGGATTTAAGGTGTAGTTTAGGAGTAGGTTAGATTTGCCGTTTCAAAAAAAAAAAAAAAAAGATTTACTATTCATACAATAAACAATTGCTTCCACCACGACAAAAAAGTACAGATTGATCAATTTTCTATATACAATTATGCGGAACGAGGGTGAGATATTAACTATTAGAAATGATTATGACTTCTACAATAACCAGAAAATACAAATTCCAAGGCTCATACGCATAAAGCTAATATCCCTGCAAAAACACCATCGATAGAATTATAATTAACAAAGTCAGCCCTAATTTCCACCTCAATGACTATAACTCATATATACTAATTTACATGTGTTTATTTGACTATTTATTCATAATAGATAGCTCAGACTGATCAAAGTTAGAAAGTATAGTAACGAATGTGATATTGCAACATTAAATTTCGAACTATATACAAGAATTTAATAAGCTCTGCCTCCAAAAGAATACAGTATTTGCACACAGCAATCGTGACAAAATAAGATCGAATTAATAATAAAAGAAACTATACCTTGCCGAGTGTATGAGCGAGAGCAGCTCCGGCAACTCCGGCGCCAACGATAATGATATCAGCATCATCAGCAGATGTGCATTCTCCGTTTATGCATATCGTTTTCGTCGTTACTGATGATGGTTTTCCGTTGCTATTTCCGTCACCGTCCGGAAGAACTTTCCGAACATTTTTCATAACGAAGAATGCGTATATTATCATGAATCCAACAACAGATGCGAAAATGGAACCGATAACTAATTGATCGACCATTTCTCCGACCAGTGTCGCCACCGAGCCAGACGACAGCAATAACTACTCGCTCGTAGATATACTCTTCCTGTATTGATTCGCTGGATCTCGGTGGAAATGAGAAAAAAACGTTAATATATAGCCCTCTCATTCACTCACAATGCTAATGCCGTGTACTTTCATGGTCTTTCTAAAAAAAATATGTTAAATATTTGACCAAACTTTGGTGCGTTCGGTTTCTTGAATATTTTCCAAAGAAAAGAAATTTGTTAAATAATCTAATTTTCAGTTTTTCTTAAAAACAACTATAATTTGTAAGGATTTTATGCATATTTTGAGAAAAAATTTGATAGTTATAAAGTTTTTTTTAAATTTTTTTTAGAATAAAAAAGTTTCGGTTATTTAATATATTGCCATAATTAACAAAAAAAACATTATTTTTATTTTAACAGAAAATGACAGATTATCGTGTAAAATTAAACAATCGAGTCTTTTCTATTAAAAAAAATTAAGACTTCATCAAAAAATTTCCTAAAATAATATGACTTTTTTGCATAAAACATTAATTTGTAATGCATTTAATTGGTAAAAATAAAATAAAATTTTATTTTTTTTAGCATTTCAGATTATAATATTTTACTAGGTGATAGGTTCGTGCACAAGCTCAAAACTTTTGATCTAATTCTACCACATGTATATACATAATCAATAAATTGTATATGATTATACGTTGTTTAAGTCATCTTTAGGTTTATTAATTTTATAAAAGGTATCAAAGCAACCTACGTGATAGATTTGCGTAAACATGAGTATGGGGATATTAATCTAAGAAATAGGAACATAACATTTTTCACACCACTGAACATATTTTCGTACCACTTGAACATTTTTTTGTACAATGGACAACCTTTGGCAAAAACTTCATAACTTTCTTCACGTAAATCCAAAAGACTATTCTTGTTTTCAATTGGAAACTACGCATCTATAGCTTTCCAAACATATAAGATACATGATTTTGTGACTTCTGGATTAGGGGTGTTCATCGATTTAAATCCAATAGATTTTGATGGAACAAATTCAATCCAATCATTTATTGGATGTTGGATTTTGTCAACCGATCTTATCTAATTAGTTATATATGCAACTGATATGATCCAATTGGATATTGGATTTGATCTTTTTTTAGAACGACTTACACACGCAATAATACTCTACTCCTAAATCTACACACTTCGTCTACAGTGGGACTAGAACCTCAACTCGTGATACTGCTAGGGCAAAGGATATTTGTAACACTCGATTTATTGTACATTTTGGTTTAGCCCCTTTGGGGGTGTATTGTTTGCAGAATTGGTCCCTAGGGGGCTGAATTGCCAACTTCAGGATAGTTGGGGTACGCTAGGCATACTCCGTGTATGCCGGGCGTACTAGCAAGGTTCTGGTCGCGGGCATTGCCCACGTATGCTGGGCGTACGTGGGGTTACGCTGGGCGTAATACGGCCAACTTGAAACCCTAATTTTTAGGGTTTAACCCCTATATAAGCTCATTAAGTCCTATGAGCTTGGCCTCTTACCAGCCTCCATATCTCCTAAACCCTAAATTTTGATCCTTAGCCATCATTTTGTGTCTTTGAGCTCTTGAGAAGAAAAATTGGTGTTTTATTACTCATTTTAAAGGGATAGAAGAAGATTGAAGGTTCATTGCTTGGTGTGAAGCTTTAGAGATCCAGAATCATCATTCCTTTTGCAAGTTATTTGAGGTATAAAGATCTTATCTTAATAACCCTTTATATGGATCTTCTTTTGGACTTGTTTATGGCCATTTTAGTTCCTTTTGGTTGGTCATTATGAGCTAGGGTCGTTTCATAAGCCTAACATGGTAGATCTGGGCATTTTGTGGTCCCCTTCTCCATAAAAATGCAAGCTTGGAGGTGTTTAGGGACTCATGCATGTGTTAAGACCCTTTGTTAAGTTATTTTGAGCTTTAGAGCCCCATTAAGCCATGTATGCATGTAAAGTTGCCAACTTTACATGATAAGTCACCTTAAAGAAGTCAGATCTAGAGTATGAAGCAATGGCTGAACGAATTAAGTGCTTAATAGAGGTGTTAAGGAACCTGGGGAGTACGATGGGCGTACCCAGCTGAGACGCTGCGCGTACTGACCCTGGAGTGGGTACGCTAAGCGTACCAGCTGTGTACGCCTCGCGTACTCAGCAGATTCAGCTTCGTTCTTTTTGGGCTCTTGGCTTTGGGCTATGTTGGACTTTAGTTGTCTTGGGCCTTGTTGGGCAATCAAAAGTCTATTGTTTGGCTGTTGAGATTTTATTGGTCCTTCTTGGGTGAAGGCCCATGAAAGGGTTTGGGCCCAGTTTGGAAAATTGGGCAATATTTGGGCTTTAGGTGATTATTTTAGAATTTGGGATTTTTGGACAATTGGATTAGGCCTTGGCCTTGGGCCAAGTTCGAGAAGGGTATAAATGTCGTTTACCCTAATTTGGACTCTTAGTGTGAGTCGGGGTCCAATTATTAATTGGATGTTATTTTGTGATTGATAGCACAAGGATTTTAGCGGATCTGCAACCAGAGATTTATTCGTGGGTTTCAGGAGTCTGAGGTGAGTCTCCTCACTATATCTATGGGTCGAAGGCACCAATGCCAGCCTATTGGCTTATGTATTGTTGGAAGACCAAGGGTGACCCTTAGCATTGTATGAAAGACACGGAGATGGCTCCTAGCAAATCCGTATGCAAGACCAGGGTTCGGATCCTGGCAGTTAAGTAGATTGTTAGTTGTAGATTGTATGTTTGCTGTCTTTATGATGCTTGCATGGAAGACCAGGAGGTGGCTCTTGGCACTTGTCTGTAACACCTAAGGTTTTGGCCCCGACATGGCAAGGAAAGACCATTATATTGAAGGGTTTTGAGCATCCTAACAACCTTAAGGTGCACATACAACCCTGAATGCTTTGGAACTATGTTTTCTCTATTATACATACAAAATTTATTTCCAAAGCATTGTCCTATCTAGCATGCAATTGTAGGTTCTTATACAACAAAAATCTAGATAGAAATACATACCTTTTCTTGTAGTGAATTGCTTGGAGCTTTAAGAGCCTAGCACCAAATAATGTGAATGCCTCAAGTGGAATCATAAATCACCACAACAACTTGGAAGTTCTTGAGAGAGTATACTAAGCTCACAAAATCGGCTATCTTCAAGTCTCACACACTAGTGCCGATTTCTAGAGCCTTGGACTTATTTATATAGTATAGAGGATTAGGGTTACATCCATGTAAACCCTAATACCCATGACCTTTCATTTCCATAGGATCCATGGGTTAAAAGCTCCATGGACTTCCATGCAAGCTTAGCCCATCTTAAATAATCCATTGGCCCATACTATTAGAATCCATATTTAGCTAGCCTCTTTTGATCACTAAATTAATTCCAAATTAATTCTTGATCAATACTAATTAAATAATATGATTTCATATTAATATATTATAACTTATAATATATTAATAAATCATAAATATACTATTCTCAAAAAACTATCCATACAAATTGTTCCGGTGAAGTGCAACCCAAATGGACCATGCCGGGTCGGGTCAAGTACATACCAAATATAGTTATGGACTTAGATACCTTATCCAACAGTCTCCCGCTTGGGTAAGTCTGATAACTATAGTTGCAAGTATGACTTCAGTAATCGACCAGCAATCGTAGCTCTTAAAACCTTGTCGAACTAGGAAGTGTCATTTTAGATAAGTGATCATATAATCCTCTGTTCAAGATATCAACCGGACAAATACATGGAACAACGTCGTACTTATTGTCCAGCAGTTTGTTTCCCGATTTCCGATTTGTTTGACATAGAACTCAATTGAACACATCAATTCAGTTCTGACCGGGCTCGACACATAGGTCAAAACAAAATCATCGAGGGGCCCATATATCGCTTTTAATCCTCCAAGGACTAAAAGGAACAGATAAACTTCGACTCATATGCTTGTACTAAGTACTTGTTGAATCATACATAAGAGCACGTTTTATAACATCAAGTTACTAATGTGTTTTCGTACAATCAATGTACAACCAACTCATAGTCAACAACTCATATCTCTAGGTTTGTAGATTTATATGATATTACCGTCTCACGATCACTCAAGATAAATTCCATCAAGTGATACAAGTGAGCGTGGGTTTAATCCAATACTCAGAACTTATGAGCACTCATGAATGTTGCGACAACTCTTGCTATGTCTAAACACCTTAGACATCTACAAGCCTAATTCATGACAATCTTGATTCAATACCTACTTCCAAAGTATGATTGACTGTGGAGGGTTTGAATAATATAATTATTCTGGAAGTCAAAACATGCAAAGTTGAAACAATAGTAAACGATTGACACAAGATAGTAACTTTACTCATAAATAAATAACAACTTTTAATTTAATCATCAAATGTCAATTACATTTTACAAGTTCCAGAAATAGCTATCTAATTATTAAAACTAATATCGTCCTTCATCCCGATGCTCCTCGCATGCTGCAAATGCTTAACCCTAGTCAGTCCCTTCGTGAGGGGATCTACAGGGTTTTCTTCTGATGATACCCTATTTTCCACGAGGAGTCCTTCTTCTATCTTGTGTCTTATGAAGTGATATTTTCTGTCAATGTGTCTGGATCTGACATGATCTATTGGTTCCTTGGCTAAGGCAACTGCACTATTGCTGTCACAGAAAATCTCCATAGGCTCCGTTATAGCTGGTACAACTCCAAGGTCTCTGATGAAGTTCTTCAGCCATATCGCCACCTTCGCCGCTTCACTTGCTGCTATGTACTCTGATTCACATGTCGAATCAGCTACTATCTCCTGCTTGGAACTTTTCCAAGTAATCTCTCCTCCATTTAGGGTAAAGACCCAACCCGACTGAGAGCCGAAATTATCTCTGCCGGTTTGAAAACTGGCATCGCTATACCCCACCACTCTCAAGTCATCACTCCCACCGAAGTTAAGAACCCAGTCCTTAGTCCTTCGCAGGTACTTGAGAATGTTCTTTACCGCAGTCCAGTGGGCTTTACCAGGGTTCCCATGATATCTGCTGACCATGCTCAAAGCAAAGGCCACATCAGGGCGAGTACAAGTCATAGCATACATGATCGAGCCACCAATGGAAGCATATGGTAATCGACTCATATCAGCTATCTCAGCCTCTATACTCGGACTCTGAGTCTTACTCAGTATAGAATTGTGCTGGATCGGTAAGTCACCTTTCTTGGAATTCTGCATGTTGAACCTCTTCAACACCTTGTCCAAGTAAGTGCTTTGACTAAGTCCAATTAGTCTTTTACTCCTATCTCTCAATATCCTTATCCCTAGGATCACTACTAGAAAAATAGCATTTTACGAAGCACAATGCGTGTCATAAAACGCTCAGACGACGCACAAATGCGCGTCAAGGAAGGCCCTATCATAATGAGAGACGACATGCTTTTGCGCGTCATCTATAGACGACGCGCATTTATGACATGCAATGCGTATCATTAAAACCCTGTCAAGAAAGGCCACGTCATAAATGAAGACGACACACATGTTTGCATATCGTAAATTTAAATGTTTAAAAAAAATATATTTATATATTTATTAATAGAAATAAAATACCATATACAAAAAATACAATCCATTGCATAAAATTAATGTCATACAATTCTATTTCTTACAATATATAAATTTGCGTTCATCTAATCTACTCTGTGTTTCATACAAAAAATCTATTTCATGCGGCTTCTTCCATTTCCTTTATTAGCAGCTTCCATCATTAGCAGTACAACTAACAATTGAAATGAAGAATGCAACACTTGCATTTGCAGCATCTTATCTCTTTCAGCTTGAGATTTCTTTTCCTCTTCTAACTCTATAAGACAAGAAATATTCCCTCATCTAATCTGCAAATCAAAGTTACAACACAATTTATTGTGTATTTACCTGTTTGTTGGCTAGTATTAAGAAGAGGGGCACCTTGTAGATCCTCATGCCTAAGCAACTTTTCTGATATCAACAAATTTCAAATTACAATCAATATATGTTGAATAGATTCATTTCATAAATTTACCACAAAAGGGAAACATCTAATATAAAACAAAGCTTAGTTACCAAGGGCAGATTTGGAATCTTCAAAACGTGACGGACAAGAAGCATCAACTACAAAGATAACAACATGTGCCTCCTCATAATATTTCTCCCAAATTGAACGAAGACCAGACTGTATAGATACTCGTGAACCAATGACAAATTAGAAAAAAAAATAACAGTAACACTACATATTTTTATAAAAATCTCTAGTGCTTGCTATTATTATTATGCTACTTTTTAAGATAAGATCACAAGAAAAGTTGGGAAATTTAGAAGGTATGAGATAAAAGGATTGATTGTAAATACATGACCTCCAAGATCCCAAAACACAAGTTTTGTATTTGAAGTTTCTATTCGACCAATATTGACTCCAACAGTAGGAACAATTCGATCAGAGGGAAGGCCTTCTAAGCTTGAATATTGTGTCTTCAATTTCTCCAGTAAGGTCTACACATAAACAAAGTATTGCTCATGTCTAAATAGGCTTGTTTTACTACAAACAAAATGCACAAATTACATAAAAGTATGCAATAATGAAAGAGTAGAGAAATGATTACTGTTTTTCCAGCCTTGTCAATTCCAAGAATCAGTACATGAAACTCTGTCTTACTGACCAGATATTTCCAAAGTACATAAAGCAATGAAATCATCTCTATCTTCCTTTCTTGTTTTTATTCTTCTTAGTTCTTCTCCACCTTATAAAAGGAGAAATTAGAATTCCTTTTCCTAATTCAAATTCTGCATATAAGCATCTGGAAAACAAAAGGGAATCTCCATATCAAGATTTGTGGCAAATGGATATGCTCAGGTCAACAAAGAATATTAAAATCAAATACAAACTATAGAACACACTAATTTCATCTCCAACAACCTGTGTAGTCTTGTGGTTATGATTTTAGCATATCATGGTGAATCAACAATGTATATAGGACTATTAATTACCATTCTTTTATGAGTTATAACCACCATGTAAATAGAGTTAAATTACTTCATGACACGAGCTTGTTGATCTGGATTCACAAATTCATATATCAGTTATGTTAACTTACCTGCAGTTCGTCCTTGTGATCTTGTAGCATATAAATTTCAGGTTGCACATGCTTCAACTGCACCCTGGGTTTAGAAGGAAATATAGAAAAGTAAGCACCTTAAAGTTTTGAACTTTATAGTCAAATAAAAAAAATTGGTAATCATCAATTAATAATTAAAAAGAATATTAAACCTGATCATCATAAACATATTTGATTTCTGATGATGGGGTTTTTGTTTCTCCTCCTTGCTCACCCCCATCAGATGACTTGATTAGTGAAATCCCTTGTTAATCATTTAGATGAGATTAAGAAAAAAACAACTTCTAATGTTGTTACCATGTCTACACCAGTAGCATTTTCAAGCAACCATCATGGAGTACGAACTCACCACCTACAAAGCACATATAAAATATGAAATTAGTGACATTGAAATCCCATTTTCAAACAGCTTGGAACAAAAAAGAGAAATATAAAGAGAAAAAGTATTATTGATAGGACTATTAAAGAATTCCTAAAGTAGCACATTGATGAGCCTGATAAGATTGTTTCAGATCCAAAATCAAAGCTACTTACATGCAAATCGCAAATTGACGGTGGTGTACATATCGAACCCTAGTTGCTGCCTTTATCATCTTTCATGTCTTCTCCTCTCAATCAATGTCATCTACTGTCTCTGGAAAACAAAAGATACAAATCAGAGGGAAGGCTTTAATCGTGAACTTTAATCCATCACACACCCCACCGATTTCAGAAACAAAAAAACTTCAGTTATTTTGATAACATGGCCAACAAAGAAAAAGGAAACAATGAAATCCTAGACTCCACAATTTTCAGAGAAAAATGAAAGATGATAAACAAATTAGCTAAAATTAGGTTTCGTTGAGACTTTCAGCATCTCCATCCATTCATGTTTAGGAAAAAAAAACTTAGAAACGAAATAGATAAACACAAACATCACAATGGAAGGTAATAGAAGAAAAAACACATAAACGTGACAATAACCACAGATGCAGACCTGAACATTGGGAAGCAAGGTATGAACATATTACCTGCAGAAGGTGTTGAGAAATCAATCGATCGACATATTAACACGTGAATCAGAAAACTCGTGAGGAAACTTCAACCTTCACATCGCCTCCAGCCACCGCCACCGAAAACCCATGCCATCGCACCAGCAGCAGCAGCAGCGCCGGTATGCGTTGTTGATTCGTGTTGCTTCCCTCTCCAACTCCTCAACTGAACGAAAGGAAGTCCCAATTGAATACAACAGTCAGCAGAACGCAACAGATAAGAAGTAAGAAGTAAAGGAAAGAAGAGAAGAATTGGGGCGAATAATGGGGATAGATTCAAGATAAGGAACATATAAGGAACTCATAATCCACGTGTGTTTGTGAAGGAAAAGGGGGGGGGGGGACGAACTAGGGTTAGAATCTAAGTGAGCGTTTCTGTGGAAGGAGGAGACGCAACAGGCGGGGTTTTTAATTTTTTCGATTTCATTTCCCCCTGCTATTAAAAAACGAAAACGCGCGCCCATAGACTAAAATTATAAAGCGGTAGGGTAACACGACACACTTTTTAGGATAGATGCCCTCCATGTTTTTAATTTTTTTTTGTTGGACACTAATTTTAGGGCGCCCAAAAATGTGTGTCCTCTATCCTTCAAATTTTGCAAAACTGACGTTATTTTTTAGGGCACGCACAAATGCGTGTCCTCTATCAGCGCGTGTCATTGTTTGCGCGTCATTAAAGGGTTGTTTTCTAGTAGTGGATGTAGGTAGCTTCTCCAAGGTCCTTCATAGCGAAACACTTCCATAGCCAGGACTTAACCTCCTACAAGGTTGGGATGTCATTTCCTATGAGTAGTATGTCATCCACATACAGTACCAATGTAACATCCCAATTTCAAGCCCAAATTTTTCATTTTTAATTAAGTAATCCACAACATAGTTTACCAAAACATTTCCCATGCCATATCATTTGCAAATAGAAATATAACAATGTGTCTGAAAATCATATTGTCAAAGTAAAATAAATCAGTGTACCCTCCCAGAAAACTCCATGCGGAAATCATGTGTGTGTGTGTGTGTGATGCGCTGCAACACCACCGACTCCTTCCCCTTAGACGAAGAGGTACCTGAAACCAAAACTAAAACTGTAAGCACGAAGCTTCGTGAGTTCCCCCATCATACCACATACCATACAATCATAGAGCATATATACTGCCGGGCTATTCTGGGGCGACCGTCCGACCCGTGTCAAGCCATTCTGGGGCGCTGACCTACCCATGTAAGGCTATTATGGGGTGCCGACCTATCCATGTCAGGCTATTCTGGGGTGCCGACCTACCCACCGGTCATTCCACCGTACACGGGGACTATTTCACCCCTACTGCTAACACATAATATTATATCTCTATCATAATGTCAGACATATCTGGGGTATCCGACCTACCCGTTGGTCCTAACGACCGACTCGGGGACTAGTCCCCTCCTACTGATACCATCTCACATAACATAGCAAACTAGCATAGTCACATATTGTCACACCCCCAAACCTGAACGGCGGAAACATTCGGGGGTGGAGGACGTCATGTACAGTATCATAACAAATGTGAAATAGTAAATAAAGCAACAACAACCATTGTATTGATAATAAGGTGTTTACATAACATAGATTGATAGTTTTCAAAAGTAGATAACAAAATAAAGACTTGAAGCTACTATGATCCGTCTTCTCGAAACTTGAACGAGTACCTGTTTATTAGTTCCCTGAGAATACAAGTGATTTGGAAAGTGTATCAACATTTAAGTTGGTGAGTTCATAAGTATTTTGTTTTAGAAGGTAAGTTCATTGTTCCTTGAAAATATTCGTGTGTTACTCCAGAAAATTCTATATTTTCTTAATAAAATGGAATGTAGTCTTAGGCCTTAAGATCAAAATATATATGTTTCTTACGTTTAAAGAGTGATATATGACGCTTTAAATTCGCATACGTAAAGTGACCAATGCTAGTTCCTACCATGATTACTTAGTGTATAAAAGTCATATAAAATCGAAGATCGAACGGACAGTCGAATGGGTGGATCTGCCCTAAGCCCACAACCAAACAAGGAACAGGAAATGAGGCGGAAATCACACATTCCACTGCCTATCGAGTCTTCATTGTATATAACCCAAACATATCCACTAAGTAATCATACCAATATGTAAATCATCGTATTTGTTTCCAGAAAATCCGATATTTCCTATGAAATGAGTTAAGATTCGTTGTGTCTAAAATAAATGTATTAAACCCGGAAAAAATCCTATATTTTCCCTAAGAATGAATTTGTAATACTATGTATTTGGAAAGTGATATCGTGTAAGCCAGAAAATCCTATATTTTCCTAATAGTGAGAGGCAGTATTAAATGACCAAGACGGTGACATGTAAGTAAATATGATATACTTAGCTTGATAACTTGGTAGTTTTATTATTAAGTAAAACTAGTTGAAGTTGTGTTTACCCTGAATTCTGAATATGCTGATAATACCCTATTATGATTACTTAGTCCCTACAAGTTATATATGACTAAGACTGGAACCGACAGTCGATTGGGTGATTCTGCCCTAAATCCACAACCTAACAAGGAACAGGAAATGAAGCTGATATCATACATCCCACTGTCTATCAAATGAAAACCATATATAACCCTGATGTAAATATTAAGTGATCATATAGTTATTATCCCCCGAGCTTGATTGAGTTGAGTATTACTACGTGTGTGAGTCATTGTTTCCGCGTGCGAGTTCTTATAACCATGCTAATATGACGGATATCCTTACTGTAAATGACATTTGTCACCCCTGAACTTTCGTTCCAACTGTAGCTAACAGTTAGGGCATGGGATTGTCTGTCCCGTATAGAGTACACAAACTCACGCTCTCCCTCCAGGAGACTCTGGCTATAAGTGGTGGACTTTCGTTTGATACCAAACAAAGCCGTTGTCTCACAGATGATTCGCTAACAATAAGTTCACTAGTAATATATGAAAAACCTTTTAGTAAATAAAAATAACAATTATCATTTATAACTTTGTACGATAGAAAAAGTGGATTGACTCATAAATTATACTTATCACAATTTATATACGTGTTTTCCTATCGTTGTTCCTTTTAACCTGTAATTTCCATAAAACGATACTTATCATAGTTTCCATGTATATTATTTATATA
The DNA here is from genome assembly GCF_052849685.1 of Lactuca virosa. Classification (NCBI taxonomy): domain Eukaryota; kingdom Viridiplantae; phylum Streptophyta; class Magnoliopsida; order Asterales; family Asteraceae; genus Lactuca; species Lactuca virosa. The sequence continues at coordinate 261,726,693 of NC_136434.1, forward strand.
ATGGAACTTTGTCTAACGACATTTAGAAGTTTATAAGTTTGATAATAATGTTTGTGATTCGAAGTCGATATTTTTGTGTAATAAATACGTAAAGTATAAGAAAACATAATCAATAGTTTGAAACATAAGTTTCCTTGTGTTATACTTGTATTCCCCTCCTATAAAACATATAAAAAGTTTGGAAAAGGTGTAGGGGTATGAACTCACTTGATAAATGGTAAATCGGGCAGCGTTTCGTTTCTAAGAGTGACCTTTCTTGACGTATCCTCGGGTTTCAGGAGAAAAACCGGGCTTCACGCGGGCAGTACTTCGACTGGAAAAGATTTATTTCACGGGAACTTCAAGCCGTCGGGACTTCCGTCGTGTACTAGGGGGTTACCGGGACTTTCGGGTGGTTTAGAGGGGCTTTAGAGAGGTTTCGTGGTAAAAGAAATAAGTAAAGAAGCAACTAAACCCGGGCAGCCTCGTATGGTATTTATAGTGGTTGGCTGACCCTCGTACGCAGGGCGTACCTGCGAGGAACGCCGGGCGTTTCCCGAGCGCAGGGCGTTCCCTGCTCGTACGCAGCGCGTTCAGCATCTTCGGACGTCAGCGCTTACCTTAGTCTCGGACGGTGCGCCGGATGTGACTAGTGGGCGACGTGGATGAACCTAGACCCAACATTTATGAACGCGGGGCGTTCCCTCGGAACGCATGGCGTTCATTTCGGACCAATCTCGAGATTTGAGCCCAAAACTTGTAAAATCCGTAAATTTCGCGTATGATCTCCGTTTTTGACGTTATTTATATCCACGCGTAGGTGAGAATATAATCTACAACTTTCGTTTAGACTCCGTTGTCTATTTTTGACTTTATTTTTAATATTATATTTTTAACAGGCCGGGACTGGAAAAGCCCGTTAAAAATCCATAACTTATTCATCCGATGTCCGTTTTCGTCTGTCTTTTTACCGTTGCACTACTATTGATGAGACCTTCGATTCTCGTTTAGGTCGTGTTGGCTAAAACTCGCTCGATCTCTATTTCGAGTTTTTAGCTGTCTACCGCTATATCCGAAACTTCGAAAAATCATAACTTCCTCATACGAAGTCAGATTTGGGCGTTCTTTTTATGTATGTTCACGGTTTAATGATATCTACGACTTTTATTTAGATACGTAAGGCTAAAAAGTATTTTATTGGAATTTCGTATTTTATGCTTAACAGTGTTTTACCGGTATTGTCGCGGATCTTCGATTGGTCATAACTTCTTCGTTGCAACTCGGATTTTAGTGTTCTTTATATTTTTGGAAACCTTGTTATGATATCCACCACCTGGTATATCCCAATTATGGTTTTATAAAAGTTAAATTTTGACCCTAATTTGACTGGTGTTACATTATCCCCCCGTTAGGGAGAATTTCGTCTCGAAATTCGCATTTCGACTTGGAATTCAATTGTTTAAGGGAAGATGTGCGTTCTTCTGTTCCATTTGCTCTTCTTGTTCTCTAGTGAATCTAGATCCTAGCGTGGGTGTTCCTGCGGACCTTCATTACTCCGTTTATCGCTTCGACCGATAGAGGTCGTGTGGTTTTGGGTTTATTTACTTATGTTCATCTAAATGTTAGCATATTCACTCGTAGCTTAGGGTAGCTTTGTTTTGTAGCTCATGCAATTGGTATAGTGAAGACCAAGCCAATCCATTTCTAATAGCTAATTGGGAACTTCTTTCGTAACAGGTGTTAAGCTGATTGGGAAAAGTGGTTGATCGGGCGATAGTGCATTCTACGTATATGTTTTCAGTGCTTTTAGTGTATCCTTGTTATTACTACTGCGAATATTGTACTTCGTTTAGCGACTACTAGCAGACGGGTGTTTCGATAATTGAAAATGATGAAATTTTATAATATAATTCTTACAGTAAAAATTTAAGCTTCGTATAACCTACCGTTGTTCACAGGGGTTCTGGAGTAGTCTCTCCTGCGGTGATCATTAGGATTCTTCCATCTTCGCCAGAGTTCCTTGTTATTGGACAATCCCTATGGAAGTGTCCAGTTTCGCCACAACTGTAACAGCCAGGAATCTGCGAGATAGGTTGTGCCGGTACTCTACAGAAACGAGTAGTGTGTCCCTTCCTATTACAGTTCTTGCAATGCATTCTCCGACAAGCTCCTGTGTGATGAAAGTTAGACTTATTGCATTTCGGAAGGTTCCCAGCATATCGACTAGTAGGTGCTGGAGTGGCAGGTGTTGTAGCAGTATAAACAACAACTATCTGCTGTCTTTTCGAGGTTTCTTGTGTTTGTGGTCCCTCTTCTTCACTTCACGACTTCCGCTTATGGTCGTCCATTTTTGTTAGCTCAGGAGTGGGGGTCATCACTGTTGGATTAGTGTCGAAGTCCATAACTATTTTGGTATGTACTTGACCCGATGGTGCATGGTCCTTTTGGGTTGCCTTTACCAAAGCAACTTGATAGGATGAATTATGGAGAGAGAGAGGATTAATTATGATTTATTAATATATTATGAGAATAATATATTAAAGGAGAAATCATATTGTTTAATTAATATTAGTCAATAATTAATTAAGAATTAATTTTGTGGCTAAAAGAGATTAATTAAACTTAAGGGACTGGAATTGTAATTATAAGATAATTGCAATTGGGCTATGGATCAGCTTGGAATATAGGTTGGACGAAATCTATGGGAAGCCCATATGATTTTCGTCCAAGGCATGTTCCAGAAGGGGTCCATGGGCTGCTTAGGGCTTAAGCAGTCAAATTAGGGTTTCCAGAAGGGATACTTACCATAAACGTTTTTAATTAGTAAAATCCGATTTTTATTGATTTTGGGTGAATATCCTTGCCAAAATAGTAGATAATTGCCAATTAATCAAATATTTGTTGCCTTATAAGATAATGTTTAATTATTTTAGTTATTTGGTGAGCTATCTTGCAAGTAATTGGACTAGGTCAAAATTAGATAACCACCAATTAATTGTTAATTGCCTTATTTGAATTGTTGATCTAGAATGTTCTTGATAAAGTTTGGAAAAGTTTCAATTTTCTCCCTTTAGGTTTCATTGTTTTAATATTTCAACCTTAAAAGTTTTAGTTTTGAAATTTAAATAGTTAAACCCTAATATTTTGAAATGTTTCAAAACTTGCCCTCAAGTTTTGGAATTTAAATGTTTTGATTAAAAGTTTAATTTTTGAAATGTTAAATTCTAAAACCCTAGTTTTGAAAAAGTTCAAATTACACCCTTATGGTTTTATTAAGTTAATTAAGGTATAATTAAAAGAAAGTTAATAAATCCATAATGATATGGTTTATATTTAATTTAAAAGTGTAATTTATAAAACTAAACCACCTAGTATTTTAAAAGTGTAAAATACACCCTATACTATATATAACGTTAAAAGTCTAATATTATATATGTATAACTTAAACTGCTAGTCTTACCGTTAGTAGGCCTCATTCTCGAAGCTGGTCTATAAGGGGTGTTTAAGGAAATTGCCTATAAAATGGCGATTAAATGGGTATCCACTCTTACCCACCGCACTCTTGACTAGTGGAGGGTCGTTAGCCGAACGGGTAGGATAGGGCAAACCCTCTCCTCATTAAAAGTATAATGAATGTTAAAGTAACTAAATGTTTTACTAGATTCCCAAAATCTTAATTACTTTAGGAAAAAGTGAAATCGATGCAATTCCATGGAATTACACTTTGTACCCTTGTCGAGACAATTAGTGGAGCGTGTGTGGTTAAGCGGCACACTAAGTTCGGTTTGGCATTGGTAGCGAAGAGTGACTCAATGTTTTGTCATAGATCGATGGAGCGTGTGTGGTTAACCGGCACGTCGATTAGGTGACTGTAACATTGAGGGCATCACGTACATTCGCATGGTTATTCACACCTTATTTGTGATCCTCGGCATCCCAGTCACAAATGAAGGGCATAATCGAGATTAAACATGACATTGAAGTTCAATGAATCTCAAAAGTTCTAGGAGTTTCAATTCATTTAAAACTTAAACCTTCTTTTCGTTTTTCATGGTGGAAATTGGTAAATCGTCCTTTACCTACCTTCAAATGTTCTGCGAGTTGGATTACTGTATCCCTCTTCCAATTTGTAGGATATTGTGTTGGGTCCTAGCCTTAATATCTCATTTGGGTGTTTTATTAAGGACTCAATCAACTAACTTGAATTTCTCCCGTTTAATAGATGTCAAAGTCTGACAACTATGGTCTTCCTAAATCCATTGGAAAAAGTTTTCCACATGAAGATGATGTTCCACGATTGGATTGTGGAAATAGAAATCATGCTTCTCTTCCTCCACCTCCTCCAATAATTCTCCCTGACCCATGTGTTCGAAGACTTGAAAGGTTCAAGGTCACTCAAGCCCTATTGGCAAAAGACATGAAATAGAAAGTCTATATGTGCTCATGTCTTGAATAAAAGGTAACATATTAATAGTTTGGGAATGTTAGGTGTCGATGTCTCAAGGAAGTTGGCTGTTGACTTGGTTCTTCAGTCACTTCCCGAATCATATGTAAGTTCGTTAGAGAGTACTATATGATGGACCACGACATGACCCTTATTGATTTGACTTATTTGCTTATTTGCTACTAAATCAGGAATGATTTGGCGCACTGGTCAGCAAATTTGTCTGGTAAATCAATATCCCAACTCTCTATGGGCAATGGCAACATTGGCAGTCCAGAAAAGTTTTCTCTACACAAGAGTAAGGCTGAGTCTGAGATAGTCCCGTGTACCATTCCAAGAAGAATCCATATGTTTCTACTGCCAAAAGAGGGGGCATTGGTTGCCCTGACTACCTGAGAGATCTAAGAGATGGGAGAGTCAAGATGTATGGCTCTGCATCAGGTAAAATCCACTATCTAACTCTATTAAGTTCCTTTTAGATTCTTAATACATGATGTGATAAGATTACATTTGATGTTTTGTAGAATCAAAGAAAAAGGAAGCTTAAAAGGAAAGAAGTGAGCTAAATCTGGTCATGAAGAAATGGATCTTGATCCCATGATTCAAAGATCAGATTGTTTGAGCTACTACTTTAGAGTTAGGATATATTGCTAAGTAATATTTACATAGTTTTCATTTGTAATCGCATTGTAAGGACAATATTTTTCTGCAATAAAATAAATTTTGATTTATCTTATTTATATTTCCTTGCGATGGATTTTATGAAAATTGGTGTTTGAACGGTTCTATTGTTAGCAATATTGTGAATGGATTTGATTCTTAGTTATGTTATTTGTGGTAATGTCAGAAATTTACCAAATGAGGAAAGTTTCTCATCACCCAAGTTTCAATTGGACAGAAACTTGGAATCATGCAACTGGTATTGTGTGATGAATGAGAACCTTCGTATTTGGAAAATTGAGACTAATTCCTTGTTCACATAAGTATGTGAATCAAGTGAAGGACTAGGAGATCTGGTACACAATGTTGTGCACTGGTCAAGTCCACCACAAAGAACGATAAGTTTATTCGTCATGATTTACTAAAAGTCTAGTGAACATGATTATGCTTACAAGATTAAGTGTAATTCTGAATTATTGAAAAGTTCCAATGAATAGCAGAACGAATAAGAAGAATCAATGAAGGCAGAAAAGATAAAAGGTTCTCCAATCTAAGAAGAAGGGAGAGTACTTTTGTATTGTGTTTTATGATCGTCTTGGTAATTGTAGGAACCATATTACAATTCATCCTCTAAGGATACCTTAGTGCACTAGTTTGGCTAAGAAGAGGAATGGTGAATTGTAGAAATGGTTAAGTCAATAAGATGTATCGTACTTCGTTCCAATATCAAGTCTTAGAGTTATACTCCAAGATTGTGAATTGAGTGAGATAATCTTAAGTAGAAATGTTCTTACACTTGCACATTTTGGTAAGTTGTGATGTCTTGAATAAGACAAAGACCAACTAGTAACCAAATTGTGAGTAGATTTGTCTTGATAAAGACACACACTAACTCTTGAGTATTTGTTTGTCAAGAAATGTTTCTTGACAAGAGAATCTTATATGTCAAGAGGTCAGTGGGAGTCTAAATCAATTGAATGCATAAGGGCAAACAACTTGATCAATGAAAGCACATTGACTGGCATAGGTGAGCTGCTAAATAACTTGTAAGCAATGGTGGGACCCTTGATGGCAAGAAATTAAGAATGAACAAGTTCTGTCCATAAGAGGTTGAATTTGTCACAAACATTTTCTTACGATTATGCTTACGACAAATTTGCATGGATAGGAACACATGCACCATAAAATCTAAGTGTCATAAGGTTTCTATCCTTCATGAAAATGATTGTGAGGAAACGCTTTCACTAAGAGAGATTTTAAGGAGATAGCGATTATGTAAATTGCATTCTCAAATTCGATTATGATTACAACATCCCTTTTCATAGTTCGAATTGTGAGATTTGGAAATTAGTTTGAACAATCGAGACTTATTGCTATAAGTTCTGGAATTGTTTAAGACACACATGTGAGCTGTCTAAAGTAAGGTGTATGAGTTTGAGATGCTTAGATAAAAGCTTATCAAAGCATATCGTATTAGAAACTATGAACTTTGGAAAGTTGATAAGTATTGTCTTTTAGAAGTCCAACTGTTTTCTGAATACGTGTCAAAGCTAGTGGGAGTATAAATGTTATGCTAAAAGGATATAATCATCATGTTAGTGGGAGCGTGATCATTATTTGAAGTATTGCAAGTTGGCAATATTAATTATAGAAAAACAAAAGTTTCACTTTGCAAAGTTGCAGAGGTTGAATAGTTGTTTTAGCTATAATTAAGGGAGAGAATAGTATACTTCGTTTCAAATCTAAAGGTTTAGATCGAGAAATTTTAATCAAATTTAGTCAAAAAGATATATGAATGTTATGTTGAAAGGATTCAACATAAGAGAATTCTATATATATGGAAATATTTGTTGTGTTCTCACACTCGATTATGATTACGACATCCCTTTTCATAGTTCGAATCGCGAGAACATGGCAAATATAAATATTATAGCAAAAGACTAGTAAAGTATCATGTCATTATAATATTTGACCGTTCTAAAATTTTCAAATGCCTAGGGCATTAAGAGGGAAAGAGGACTAGAATCGGATTTGATTGAATTAGTTAAACAACTGTCAAGGATAATCTAAGGTTCGCCAAGGATTGGTCACTTGTGAACAGTTGGAAGTATAGTAATGGAAGGATCATATTGACATTATTATTATTAGATATGATTCTATTAATAATGAGTTGTCATATGACAAATATGGAAATGTTTCCAGATTGGGAGTTGGACGTTAACAATCTATATGTCTAGATTAGAAACTTTTATGCAAGAAGGATGTTCAAAGGAATGTACTTTGAATGTGAGACTTCGTGTCTATGGAATTGTCTTACAACAATCTCCAATAGAGGACTTTGTAATTTCATTGGCAATAGTCTTTGTGACTTTGGTGCTATGACATTACGAAAGGACCGTTGCATAAAGTCTTAGAATCTAACATATTCTATAAGTGGCAAGTATTTGGTATTCTTACACTTGTGGTAGAGATTGGGAATTGTAAAATGAGTGTGATTGAAAATGTTATTCAATTATACTATTTCACAAAGTAAGGACCATAAGTAAACATAGTGTGAATGCTAAGAGCATGGGACAATTGTCGTTATAATTCAAGTAAGAAGTTGATTACCCGAAACAACAAATAATGAGTAATCAATATGGTGATTAAATAAAAGTGTTTTATTTATACTCAAAAGTTTGGGGCCATATAAGATTAGTATTATTCTTGTGTTTCACTTTGCATGTTTTGACTTCCTAAATAATAAGATTTTTCAAACGTTCCACAGTCGCTCATACTTTGGGAGTAGGTATGAAAGAAGATTATCATGAATTGGTTTGTAGATTGTCTAAAGTGTATTAGACATAGCAAAGGTTTGCTGCAATGTTCATGAGTGCTTACGAATATGATTTGAGCATTGGATTAAACCCACGCTCACTTTGATCACTTCATGGATTTTATCACGAGTGATTGGTGAGACGATAATATCTTATATTCTTGAAACCAAGATGTGTGAGTTGTATCTTGCAAATCGGTTGCACATTGATAATATGTAAACGCACCAGTAACTTGGTGTTATAAAACGTATTGTTGTGTGTGATTCGGTGAGTGAGTGCAAGCGAGCATTGAGTCAAATTTTATCCGTTCCTTTTACCCAATGTGGGATAAAAGCGATGTCTGTGGGCCCCTCGATGATTTAGTGATGACAAAGGAAAGTGCTCGGCCGGTCCAGGGCTAATTTGATTTGTTCAATTAGTCAGTCGTCATAAATCGGAAATCGGGAAACAACACATAGACTGAGAGAATGATTTCAATCCATGTCTCACGTCTATACGATATCTAGAATGGAGGAATATGTGATTCCTTATCTAAAGGACGCGTATCTGATAAGATCAGAGTTGACAACGGTTTTGAAAGCTACGATTGCAGATCAGGATCTGAAGTCATACGCATAATAGTTATTAGACTTATCCAAGTGGGAGACTGTTGGATTAGTGTCTAAGTCCATAACTATTTTGGTATGTACTTGACCCGATGGTGCATGGTCCTTTTGGGTTGCCTTCACCAAAGCAACTTGATAGGATGAATTATGGAGAGAGAGGATTAATTATGATTTATTAATATATTATGAGAATAATATATTAAAGGAGAAATCATAATGTTTAATTAATATTAGTCAATAATTAATTAAGAATTACTTTTGTGGCTAAAAGAGATTAATTAAACTTAGGGAACTGGAATTGTAATTATAAGATAATTGCAATTGGGCTATGGATCAGCTTGGAATATAGGTTGGACGAAATCTATGGAAAGCCCATATGATTTTCGTCCAAGGCATGTTCCAGAAGGGGTCCATGGGCTGCTTAGGGCTTAAGCAGTCAAATTAGGGTTTCCTTGTTAGATAACCCTAATTGCCTACCTATTTAAAGGCCCCTTGAGACCTAAAAACGTGGCTAACCTTTTCAAGAGGGTTTATGGATGTTTCTGGAGTTCTCATTCTCTTTCTTCTTCATCCTAGTTGCTCTTGGTGTTTGTGACTCCATTAGAAGTGCAACACTTGAGGCACTATGCTTTATAAAGCCAAGGAATAGATTGTTATTGCTATATAACAATCAAAGGTTAGATCTAAACTCTATTTTATGTTAATATGATTAATTGTATGCTAGATCTAGGGTTTATAGCTTTGGATATTCAATTGCATGTTCATTAGACAAACTAGATCCAAAGCTTTAGGGTTTGCATGTACACCATAGGAATTTTGTAGTGCTCAAAACGCATCAATCACGCCTTGGCGGACTCCATGGTTGATGGAGTCTCTGGGCCAAGCGTTTGGCGCTATCGAAAGTAGTTGGGTTTGAAGCTAATACATGTCCTTGAATTTGAGGAGATAGTCCCCATACGTATCTCTCTACTTTCTTGTTCTCCGGGGTAACCATCCCGGGGCATAGTGCCGCTAGATCACTGAATCTATCAGTATAGGCCACTATATCAGAGCCTGTCATAGTAAGGTTCCACAGTTCTTGCTCTAGCTTATGTATCTCGCTCCTTGGGCAATATTCTTCTATCATCATTGCTTTCAGGTCTTCCCAGCCTATTGAATTTGCCACCGTGAGTGTTAGTGACTTGACATGGCTATTCCACCATGTAAGGGCCCTGTCTGAGAAGGTGCCGGCAGCAAACTTAACGTTGCTTCCTTTCGGGCACGTGCATATCTCGAATACGGATTCTACTTTCTCGAACTGTTGCATTAGAGCAATGACTCCCCCGCTTCCATTAAAGGATTTAGGTTTACAGTTCATGAAGTCTTTGTACGTACACTCCCTAGAGTGTCCGTGGATATTTCCGAAAGTAAAGTTGTTAGTACCACTTCCCGCCCCACCGGCACCATTCGCTTGAATTTGGGTCATGACAGCTGCTACAGCGGCAGTTATGATAGTCTGGAATGCGACAGGATAAACTGTGGTGGAGGCGGTGGTGGATTTGTTGACGTGTTGTTGTTACGACTGTTATATCTACGAGGAGGCATTCTTCTGTCAAAAGATGAAAGGTTGGTAAGATATCAAAAATGGCTATAAATCGATTGGCATAAGAACTTGGCTATCTTAGCTTTGAATGTATCACGATTCGAAAGTGTTTTGCAAACAATTCACAACATAGGTTTATATAAACTTATGAATTTTTGATATTGAATATCCTCATTGGGTCTTCCTATAATTATGCAGTGTACACCAGTTGCGTATATTAAATAGACTTCTGATTAAGTGATCCTACTCTAATACCACAACCAAACAAGGAACAGGTAGTAGAGTGAAGATCACTACTTCTAAGTCCATGAAATCTTAATTATATATAACCTTGGAGCATACACTCCGCAACTATAGACCTGCCTGCAAAGGTTTTTTTTTTTTTTTTTTGTTTTCACATAAGTTATCTTATTGCGCTTAAATACTCCTATAGTATTTTAACTTTATGTTTGATTCCAGAGTTTCTTTTGTATGAAGGGTTGGTAAGTTTTAGACCTTGTTGCAACACCACGACCATTTCTAGGCATATGCTAATCACCTCTCGAACAAATATAGTTGATCAGGCTATATTCACCCCAAACCTGATTATATATCCTGAGGTTTACTCGTGCTATTAAACAAATCTTAATACTTTTTGTTTTGTTCTTATTATGATACTATTCTTGTATATCTGTACACGTGTATACTTTTATAAAAATGTTATTATATTTAAAAGTATAATTCTTAGTCAGAGTGTTTTAGTCCCATTGTATTTATAGTTGTATATCCTTTATAAGTTATATACTCAGTTCAATATAAACAATGCTCTGATACCAATCTGTCACACCCCCAAACCTGAACGGCGGAAACATTCGGGGGCGGAGGACGTCATGTACAGTATCATAACAAATGTGAAATAGTAAATAAAGCAACAACAACCATTGTATTGATAATAAGGTGTTTACATTGTTTACATAACATAGATTGATAGTTTTCAAAAGTAGATAACAAAATAAAGACTTGAAGCTACTATGATCCGTCTTCTCGAAACTTGAACGAGTACCTGTTTATTAGTTCCCTGAGAATACAAGTGATTTGGAAAGTGTATCAACATTTAAGTTGGTGAGTTCATAAGTATTTTGTTTTAGAAGGTAAATTCATTGTTCCTTGAAAATATTCGTGTATTACTCCAGAAAATCCTATATTTTCTTAATAAAATGGAATGTAGTCTTAGGCCTTAAGAACAAAAAAATATATGTTTCTTACGTTTAAAGAGTGATATATGACGCTTTAAATTCGCATACATAAAGTGACCAATGCTAGTTCCTACCATGATTACTTAGTGCATAAAAGTCATATAAAATCGAAGATCGAACGGACAGTCGAATGGGTGGATCTGCCCTAAGCCCACAACCAAACAAGGAACAGGAAATGAGGCAGAAATCACACATTCCACTGCCTATCGAGTCTTCATTGTAAATAACCCAAACATATCCACTAAGTAATCATACCAATATGTAAATCATCGTATTTGTTTCCAGAAAATCCGATATTTCCTATGAAATGAGTTAAGATTCGTTGTGTCTAAAATAAATGTATTAAACCCGGAAAATCCTATATTTTCCCTAAGAATGAATTTGTAATACTATGTATTTGGAAAGTGATATCGTGTAAGCCAGAAAATCCTATATTTTCCTAATAGTGAGAGGCAGTATTAAATGACCAAGACGGTGACATGTAAGTAAATATGATATACTTAGCTTGATAACTTGGTAGTTTTATTATTAAGTAAAACTAGTTGAAGTTGTGTTTACCCTGAATTCTGAATATGCTGATAATACCCTATCATGATTACTTAGTCCCTACAAGTTATATATGACTAAGACTGGAACCGACAGTCGATTGGGTGATTCTGCCCTAAATCCACAACCAAACAAGGAACAGGAAATGAAGTTGATATCATACATCCAACTGTCTATCAAATGAAAACCATATATAACCCTGATGTAAATACTAAGTGATCATATAGTTATTATCCCCCGAGCTTGATTGAGTTGAGTATTACTACGTGCATGAGTAATTGTTTCCGCGTGCGAGTTCTTATAACCATGCTAATATGACGGATATCCTTACTGTAAATGACATTTGTCACCCCTGAACTTTCGTTCCAACTGTAGCTAACAGTTAGGGCATGGGATTTTCTGTCACATATAGATCTATACACAAACTCACGCTCTCCCTCCAGGAGACTTTGGCTATAAGTGGTGGACTTTCGTTTGATACCAAACAAAGCCGTTGTCTCACAGATGATTCGCTAACAATAAGTTCACTTGTAATATATGAAAAACCTTTTAGTAAATAAAAATAACAATTTTCACTTATAGCCACCACTCTGGCTATAAGTGGTGGACTTTCGTTTGATACCTGCGAGGAACGCGGAGCGTTTCCGGAGCACAGGGCGATCCCTGCTCGTACGCAGCGCGTTCAGCAGCTTCGGACGTCAGCGCTTACCTCAGCCTCGGACGGTGCACCGGATGTGACTAGTGGGCGACGTGGACGAACCTAGACCCAACATTTCCGAACGCGGGGCGTTCCCTCGGAACGCATGGCGTTCATTTCGGACCAACCTCGAGATTTGAGCCCAAAACTTGTAAAATCCGTAACTTTCGCGTACGATCTCCGTTTTCGGCGTTCTTTATATCCACGTGTAGGTGGGTATATAATCTACAACTTTCGTTTAGACTCCGTTGGCTAGTTTTGACTTTATTTTTAATATTATATTTTTAAGAGGCTGGGACTGGAAAAGTCCGTTAAAAATCCATAACTTATTCATCCGATGTCCGTTTTCGTCTGTCTTTTTACCGTTGCACTACTATTGATGAGACCTTCGATTCTCGTTTAGGTCGTGTTGGCTAAAACTCGCTCGATCTCTATTTCGAGTTTTTAGCTGTCTACCGCTATATCCGAAACTTCGAAAAATCATAACTTCCTCACACGAAGTCAGATTTGGGCGTTCTTTTTATGTATGTTCACGGTTTAATGATATCTACGACTTGTATTTAGATACTTAAGGCTAAAAAGTATTTTATTGGAATTTCGTATTTTATGCTTAATAGTGTTTTACCTGTATTGTCGCGGATCTTCGATTGGTCATAACTTCTTCGTTACAACTCGGATTTTAGTGTTCTTTTTATTTTTGGAAACCTTGTTATGATATCCACCACCTGGTATATCCCAATTATGGTTTTATAAAAGTTAATTTTTGACCCTAATTTGACTGGTGTTACACATATCAAGCAAACTAGCATACTCACATATCAAACAATAGCAGACCAGACAATTATCACAAAGACACTCATCTCAACTAAACAACTACTAGTGGGCCGGCCTTGGTGCCGTAGACCCACTTCTACTGGAAGGCAACTCACCTCGATGTCGTGTAGCGTCTGAACTGTCCTCGGCGTGAAGGTCGGCTCTCCTCGACCCCTCAATCCTTACACGACAATCCTCAAGTCATCAAACCGAACATACAACCCAACTAGGGTCAATACCAAAACCAGGCAAGGTCAACATTGGTCAAAGTCAACACCCAGTTGACCTGACTTGCCGAGTTGGTCTACCAACTCGTCGAGTCCATGCTCCACTAACCCGATCCAACCCCGACACCACTAGTCGAGTGTTACGAGAACTCGTCGAGTTCTCCTTCATTCAAATCATCAGGAGTGTCTTCATCCGACTCGCCGAGTTCTTCCTTCAACTCGACGAGTTCATCTCCCTCATAAGAACGTGTCCAGTCTATGATTCGCCGAGTTGGATGAACAACTCGTCGAGTCCATCTTCAAGGTTGGGAGATTGCCTTGGACTCGCCGAGTCTGTTCATACGCTCGTCGAGTCCCATGATTCCCAGGTCCCTTCTATGACTAAAAATCTATGGGACTTTTCCTTGCTAACAACTGGTCCATCCACAGAAAGGATTTGGTGGTCAATATACCGCGACTCGCCGAGTCCCAAGAGCGACTCGTCGAGTCCCTTCATGACCATTACTATAAAGTCAATTTAAACGGGTCTTAACACCTCAAAACCATAGATCTGGCCTCCTAATGTCCATTTTATACGTAAAGTTCTAAACTTGGTGCACATGCATGGGGTTTTTGGCTCAAAATCCATAAAAGGTGTTCTACAACATGCAATGGGCTCTCATGGCCATAGAGTTGGCACCTTTATGCCATGATACCCCTCCAATGACTCAGATCTGGAAGTAGAACTCCATGAAACACTTCACAAATATGAAAATGGCTTGGAAAGCCCTAAATGCACCCAAAATCTAAGCCCTAAAGATGAACAACCAAATGGAAGACCAAAACAGGGGGCATTTACCTTGTTTGAGATGAAGATGGAATAAGATCTCTAGATCTACAAGCCCCAACTCGAATTCCCAAGCTTCTTCCTTCCTTTCAAGCTTCACAAACCACCCAAAAGGACCAAAAATGGCCTTAGATCACTCAAAGCGGCTAGGGTTTCGATATGAGGTGTTCTGGGAGCATAAGGGACGATGGAGGTCATTTACCTTGTTTAAGGTTTCATCCAGACAGCTGCTACTCGCCGAGTCGGTATACCGACTCGCCGAGTAGGTCATTTAACTCCCGCGTCCACGCCCGTTCCTACTCGACGAGTTGGTCCTTCAACTCGTCAAGTCCCTTTGCTAAAATGAAAAATCTTCATTTAAGACTGCTTATCAGGAACCGGGTGTTACAAATCTCCCTCACTTATCTTAGACTTCGTCCTCGAAGTCTAATGCGGCGAACAATTTTGGAATGGTATCGCTTCTCGGCCTCCGACCCCCAAGTCTACTCGAACTCCCTTCGACGTTCCCCTAACATCCTTTCCTAAGGCATTATATGTCTACGTAGAATCTTCTTCTTCCCTACCACGACAACTATTGGTCTCCCACGTAGTTCAGGCACTTTCCGGCCTGATTATCATGCAACGAGACAACTTCCTTCTCATCCAAGATGTAAAATGTACTGTGATTCTAACTAGGTTTCCGCACGGAAGATCCAACTGATGTGTCATCCGGCCAATTACAACAACAATCTTGATGATCCAAGGTATCGAGGTCTCTACTCCTCTTTTCTTGGAATGAATCCTTTTATGCTGACAGGATCCTACATCCTTCCGTCCCCGCAACTGCTTCCATAAACAACCAGCTATCTCATGGAACACTCATACCTGGTCCAATCAGCCTCAGCTGGAATACCAGGCATGCTTATGACGGGTCCACTCATCCCTAGGATGGAATACCCTCGTATCATACACAACCCAATCAACCCTCAGGCTGGAATACCAAACACGTCAGGTCCAAACAATCATAGGGTCCAATCATCCTCACCATGGAGTACCCTAGATTGAATACTACTATTTACATACTTGGGCTAAAACCATAACTTGAGATCCAAGGACATATCCTTACACTTTGCCCGAAACCTTCTGAATCATCACAACCCACTTCTACCAGTCATCTGAATCACCAAGTTCCCACCTGGTTACTGAGCCAAAGGCTCCCATGCAGTCTCCCCTCGCGACTTCTGATCTTATCTGCCAATAGTTATCGTTAGCTATCTTACTACTATGGTTCTAACAGCCTCCTGATCTAACCGATTAGGTCCATGCGTCGAATCCCGTCGTCACCGCATCCACGGCTAAAAGGGACTGCTACCTAACCAATGGTAGCCGCATACCACAAGCACCCTTATACGGGCCAAAAGGGACTACTCCCTGATCCCGTACTGTAGCGGTGCTCCTATAGTCTCACCACTGGCTCAACCAGATCTAATCCATCGGAGAAATCCGAAATCTGATTCGTGATTTTCGTGTCCACACTGCTGCACCCCAAACTGATGGGTACTACTGTTCTCCTCGTGATCTGACCTCACTCCCATACTACCTGTCAACCTGGTGAAAGGTACGTCTATCCGACAACCTCGTGAATGCTACATCTACGCTCGTAGACTTACAACACTTCCAATACTATTTGAGAGCCTTATGAATGTTACGGCTGCACCTGCAGACTTACATCACTTCTTGAACCGGGTCGAACACACACTCGACCTAACTCTCAACTGAACTTGAATTCCAATCGGACCTCTAACCTGGTTCCTAAATCTGTTTCCCGATGGCAAGCAAAGGAGCGAACCAACCGTTGGAACGTTCTCCGAACTCCCAACTCCCAACTCGCCTAATTCTCAACCTCGACGGCCACTTGACCGCCTTTCCTCCCTGACGGGGATGCAAAACTCCTAGTTTCACACCTATTTCTGCTCCTGAATACCTGATCAATCCTCCCTCACTTAGATTCGACTAAGTCTACATGGCGCGTGGGAATTGAAGGATTCCCAATCCTTCTTGCTTTTCGATAACATCATAAAATTTAAGGCCATGAGGCTTCAGCTGCCTCGAAGCGTAGGCAATAACATGCCCCCTCTGCATCAATACCGCGCCCGAGCCCGAGATGGACACCTCTCAATATACTACGAAATCCTCCATGCCTTCCGGCAGGGCTAAGATCGGCACCTCGCACAATCTCTGTCTCAACGTCTCAAATGCGGCCTTCTGCTCAGGCCCCCAGCGAAAGATCACGACTTTCCTCGTCAACCGGGTCAGGGGCACGACTATCTTGGAGAAGTCCTGAATGAATCTCCGATAGTAGCCTGCCAGTCCCAGGAAGCTCTGAATCTCAGATGGAGACCTCGGAACCTCCCTCCTCATTACAACCGCAACCTTGGCCCGATCAACCGATATCCCGTCCTGGTTGACAAGGTGCCCAAGAAACTGCACCTTGCACAACCAGAACTCACACTTGGAGAACTTAGCATACAAGATCTCCCTCCTCAAAGTACCCAAAACCTCTCGCAAGTGCTCCTCATGCTGCTCTCGCGTCTTGGAATAAACCAAGATGCCATCAATGAAAACTATCTCGGACCGATCCATCATCGGTCTGCGCACGCGGTTCATGAGGTCCATGAACGCGGCAGGAGCATTGGTGAGCCCGAAAGGCATCACCACGAACTCATAGTGGCCATAACGCATCCGAAACCCAGTCTTCTGCACATCCTCCTCTATGACCCTCATCTGATGATACCCTGAACGCAAATCAATCTTGGAGAACCAAGATGCTCCCGGTAGTTGGTCAAAGAGGTCATCAATCATCGGGAGTGGGCAACGGTTCTTCACCGTTACCTTATTTAGCTCCCTAAAGTCTATACACATCCGATGCGACCTGTCCTTCTCTTTCACGAACAGAATCGGGGGCTCCCCAGGGTGAAGTGCTCGGTCTAATGAATCCCTTGTCTAACAGCTCCTGCCGCAAAACACAATGTCGGTAGACCTCTGATGCTCGCACTGACCGGCCGTCCGCAATCTCGACCTCTAGAGGGCAATCCATATGCCCGAAGACTCGGGAATCTTCTTGCTAAGCGCAAGAGAGACAAACGATCGGGTAGCACTCGAATCAAACAACACCCGAAATGGGATACCGTTCACATGGAACAGTCTTAAACAGAGCGTACGAATATCATATCAAAATCACAACGACGTAACATAAAAGAGCAAAGAGAAGAAATCATACCCGTCACCACATCGGGTGCAGCGCGTGCCTCCTCGGCTGTTAACTAAAATGCTCGGCTCCGCACCACTGGAGCCTCTACCTTGGCCTTTCGGCCATCCGTGACCCGCACTGTCACTGGAGTCGGCGCCGCCGCTGACGCTGCTACTGTCGCTGCTATCAATCTAGGGCAGTTGGCCTTCTTATGGCCCCTCTGATTGCAATGGAAGCACATCAGATCTGACATCTATACTGTAGGGGTGGGGGCAGTATAATCCCTGCCAAAGTGCCCCGTCTTGCCGCACTTGTAGCAGCCTGACGATCCAGCTCTACAAGCTCCCTCATGCGGCCTGCCGCATTTCCTGCAGCGGCTCTGGCCCGGCTGGCCCTTCGACCTAACGTCGGATCCCTTGGGTTTCTTCCCCGAAACCCCTGTAACCTACTCAGACTCAGCTTTCCTCTTCCTGACATGCTCCAAATCGAGCTCCCTCTCCCACGCCCTAGTAATCATGGACTCCAGGGTCGGGAAGGCTGAATAGCTGACATGCTCCCGAATATCAGCCCTCAACATATCGTGGCAGCGGGTCTTCCGCATCTCCTCATACCCCGCATACTGGGGTACCATCAGGGCCCTCTCCTTGAACTTGGCGGTGATCTCCGTCAGTATCTCAGTCGTCTGCCTTATATCCAAAAACTCCCTGGCCAGATGCTGAAGCTCCACAGCCGGCGCAAACTCAGCCCTGAACCTGGTCACGAAATCTGACCAAGTCATAGCCTCGACGGCTGGGGCTCCCAACGAGTCACCAACCGACTCCCACCAGTCTCTAGCTCTATCCCTCAAACATCCCGCAACAAAGCGGACCTTCAACCCTTCCAGGCAGAAGCTCGTCAATTGCGCAAACTCAATGTCTGCAATCCATCTCCTGGCAGCAATGGGGTCTTTCACCCCGTGATAATCCGACGCACCGCTCCCTCGGAAGTCCTTGAAGGACAGTGTGCGCGTACCCGTCTGGCTAGATGCCATATCACTCCTAAATGCCCGGAGGCGATCCTCCATCAGCTCAACAATCCCCTCCTTGATCGACCCGAAAATGACCAGGGTCGACTCAAGGATACCTCTCGTGATCTCAGACATGATGAACTCGCATAGCCCGTCATCAACCTTCTCGGATCCTGCACCCGAGCCTGATCCTGATCCTGATCCGGAACCTCCTGCTCCATGATGCGTGGTCACCATACTGAAAATAAACGCATAAATGCCAGGATCATACATGCTCTCGAGAGGTCTCACACACTCTCCAAGTTTCGTGGTTCCATCTCGGCCCTCCCAGACCCGACTCGAGTACTGATCCTCTGCTTCCATCTCGGCCCTCCCCGACTCGAGTACTGATCCCGACTCGAGTACCGACCTACTCTCCGGCATCAGCTGCACAAGGGGTCTCTGCTATCCTTCCCTATCTAGCTTGCGAATATTGTTACATATTCGTTCACTAGATAGTTAAAGTTAGCCAGAACCCTTATAGCACAAAGCAAGCATCATTCGTGCATTGAGTAACCAATTTAGGCATAACCTATACAGGCCATCCTACTGCTGACTAAACAGTCCTAGCATATAGCTCATACCACGGCATATAAGGAATCCTTCCTAGATCCTTAGCCCTACTCTAGCATGCAGCTCTCAGAATCATATATCTCGGGCAGACAAGGCATCCTCCTATATCCTTATCCCTAATCTAGCATGCAGTTCTCAGAATCATATATCATATGTCTTATCATAACAAGTGTGGGTATCTTGGGGAAAACTTACTTGAGCTCGGCCGGTCGCACACATCCCACACCTTGTTCTTTCTCAAAACCCTTTGACTCAGATTTTTTTTTTGAAAACCATTTTCCTTGTAAAAACCTTTTAATCCCTCGGTTTGAGTCCAGACACCCCCGAGGGTGTGTCCGAATCCCTCAAACTAGGGTTCTAATACCAACTTGTAACATCCCAATTTCAAGCCCAAAATTTTCATTTTTAATTAAGTAATCCACAACATAGTTTACCAAAACATTTCCCATTCCATATCATTTGCAAACAGAAATATAACAATGTGTCTGAAAATCATATTGTCAAAGTAAAATAAATCAGAGTACCCTCCCAGAAAACTCCATGCGAAAATCATGTGTGTGTGTGTGTGATGCGCTGCTACACCGCCGACTCCTTCCCCTTAGACGAAGAGGTACCTGAAACCAAAACTAAAACTGTAAGCACGAAACTTAGTGAGTTCCCCCATCATACCACATACCATACAATCACAAAGCATATATAATGCTGGGCTATTCTGGGGCGCCCGTCCTACTCATGTCAAGCCATTCTGGGGTGCTGACCTACCCATGTCAAGCTATTCTGGGGTGCCGACCTACCCATGTCAGGCTATTCTGGGGTGCCGACCTACCCATGTCAGGCTATTCTGGGGTGCCGACCTACCCACCGGTCTTTCCACCGTACACGGGGACTATTTCACCCCTACTGCTAACACATAATATTATATCTCTATCATACCGTCAGACATATCTGGGGTGTCCGACCTACCCGTTGGTCCTAACGACCGACTCGGGGACTAGTCCCCTCCTACTGATACCATCTCACATAACATAGAAAACTAGCATAGTCACATATCAAGCAAACTAGCATACTCGCATATCAAACAATAGCAGACCAGACAATTATCACAAAGACAATCATCTTAGCTAAACAACTACTAGTGGGCCGGCCTTGGTGCCGTAGACCCACTTCTACTGGAAAGTAACTCACCTCGATGTCGTGTAGCGTCCGAACTGTCCTCGGCGTGAAGGTCGGCTCTCCTCAACCCCTCAATCCCTACACGTCAATCCTCAAGTCATCAAACCGAACATACAACCCAACCAGGGTCAATACCAAAACTAGGCAAGGTCAACATTGGTCAAAGTCAACACCCAGTTGACATGACTCACCGAGTTGGTCTACCAACTCGTCGAGTCCATGCTCTACTAACCCGATCCAACCCCGACACCACTAGTCGAGTCTTGCGAGAACTCGTTGAGTTCTCCTTCATTCAAATCATCGGGGCTGTCTTCATCCGACTCGCCGAGTTCTTCCTTCAACTTGGCGAGTTCATCTCCCTCATAAGAACAGGCCCAGTCTATGACTTGCCGAGTTGTATGAACAACTCGTCGAGTCCATCTTCAAGGTTGGGAGATTTCCTTGGACTCGCCGAGTCTGTTCATACGCTCGTCGAGTCCCATGATTCCCAGGTCCCTTCTATAACTAAACATCTACGGGACTTTTCTTTGCTAATAACTGGCACATCCACAGAAAGGATTTGGTGGTCAATATACCGCGACTCGCCGAGTCCCAAGAGCGACTCGTCGAGTCCCTTCATGACCATTACTATACATTCGATTTAAACGGGTCTTAACACCTCAAAACCATAGATCTGGCCTCCTAATGTCCATTTTATACGTAAAGTTCCAAACTTGGTGCTCATGCATGGGGTTTTTTGGCTCAAAATCCATAAAAGGTTTTTTACAAGATGCATGGGGTTCTCATGGCCATAGAGTTGGCACCTTTATGCCAGGAGACCCCTCCAATGACTCAGATCTGGAAGTAGAACTCCATGAAACACTTCACAAATCCGAAAATGGCTTGGAAAGCCCTAAATGCACCCAAAATCTAAGCCCTAAAGATGAACAACCAAATGGAAGACCAAAACAGGGGGCATTTACCTTGTTTGAGATGAAGATGGAATAAGATCTCTAGATCTACAAGCCCCAACTCGAATTCCCAAGCTTCTTCCTTCCTTTCAAGCTTCACAAACCACCCAAAAGCACAAAAAATGGCCTTAGATCACTCAAAGCGGCTAGGGTTTCGATATGAGGTGTTCTGGGAGCATAAGGGACGATGGAGGCTGCAATAAGACGTTTAAATAGGGTGCAAACCCTCAAATTTAGGGTTTCAGCCAGACAGCTGCTACTCGCCGAGTCGGTATACCGAATCGCCGAGTAGGTCACTTAACTCCCGCGTCCACGCCCGTTCCTACTCGACGAGTTGGTCCTTCAACTCGTCGAGTCCCTTTGCTAAAATGACAAATCTTCATTTAAGACTGCTTACCAGGAACCGGGTGTTACAACCAAAAAGCTAACTATACTCCCACTAGCTCTAACATATACACAGGCCTCATCCCCGCTTCTTGAAAAACCAAACTCTCTGACTTTCTCATCAAAACAAAGATTCCAGCTGGGAGATGCTTGTTTCAATCGATAAATGGATTTCTCAAGCTTACACACTCTATCAGGGTACTTTGCACTGACAAAACCCTTTGGCTGACTCATGTAAACATCCTTAGCCAACTTTCCACTAAGGAAAGCGGTTTTGACATCCATTTGCCATATTTCATAATCATGAAATGCAGCAATGGCTAGCATAACTCTAATAGACTTAATCTTTGCTACTGGCGAGAAGGTTTCATCATAATCAACTCCCGGAGTTTGAGTGAAGCCCTTCGCGACCAATCTCGCCTTGTAAGTGTGTACCTTCCCATCCATGTCGGTCTTCTTCTTGAAGATCCATTTGCACCCGACTGTCTTACGACCCGGTACATTGTCAACCAAGTTCCAAACTTGATTTTCATACATGGATTGGATCTCACTGTCCATAGCCTCTTTCCATTTAACAGACTCGGGGCCTGCCATGGCTTCCCTATAGATGTTAGGTTCATCCAGATTTACCAGTGTACTATCACTGATAAATGTATCACCTTCTGCAGTAATATGGAAACCATAATAATGCTAAGGTGGATTCCTAACTCTAGTGGAACGCCTCAGAGGTACAGACTCGTCAGTTGGTTCAACAGGAGTTTCCTCCTCAGGTTGATTGCTTGGGTTTGAGATTCCTTCACCACTTGACTCTTGAAGCTCTTCAAGGTCAATTTGCCTCTCACTGTTTCCTTGGCTAATGAATTCCCTCTCACGAAAGACTCCTCTCCTTGCCACAAAGAGCACATTTTCACTGGGTCTGTAGAAGAGGTAACCAAAGGATTTCTGTGGGTAGCCGATGAAAATACACCGCTCACTATGAGGTTCAAGCTTATAACGAGTCTCACGTCTCATGAAAGCCTTGCAATCCCAAATCTTGATGTGGTCTAAAGTGGGAACTTTCCTAATCCACATCTCGTGAGGTGTTTTTGCAGCCTTCTTAGTAGGGACTAGATTAAGGATATGGGCGGCAGTCTCTAAGGCATACCCCTAAAATGAGATTGGTAACGAAGCTCGACTCATCATGGAACGAACCATGTCCAACAAGGTTCGATTGCGCCTCTCAGCCACACCATTCAGCTGTGGTGTCCTGGGAGGTGTCAATTGTGAAACAATTCCACATTCCTTAAGATAGTCAAGGAACTTGATACTAAGATACTCACCACCTCGATTGGACCGGAGTATCTTTATCTTCCTGCCCAACTGATTGTCCACTTCTTGTTTAAAATCTTTGAATTTCTCAAAGGTTTCTGACTTATGCTTGATTAAGTAGACATAGCCATATCTACTATAATCATCAGTAAAAGTCACATAGAAGCGGTTAACATCCCTTTTGGTGGTTCTGAAGGGTCCACACACATCTGAGTGTATGAGATCCAACAAACCTTAACCCCTAACACAAGTACCAGTGAAGAGTGACTTTGTCATTTTTCCAAGTAAATAAGACTCGCAACTATCATCTGACTTTAAGTCAAATGACTCCAAGACTCCACCCTTCTAGAGTTGGCCTATGCGCTTCTTGTTGACATGTCCAAGACGACAATGCCACAAAGATGCCTTATCCAAACTAGTGGAAGAATCAATATGCAATACATTATTTCCTAAGTTGTCTACAATCGACACAGTTTCATATACACCATTACAAGGTAATGCTTTAAAATAAAGAACACCATTATAAAAAGAATTAATACTACCACATTCATTATCAAATGAAAAAGTAAATCCTTGTTTGTACAAAATATGAAAAGAAATAATATTTCTTGCCATTTCAGACGAGTAACATCATTTATTCAAATCTAATACTAATCCACTACTAAGTAATAAAGAATAAACTCCAATCTTGGTGACAGGTGAAACTTTCCTATTCCCCATTATCAAGTTTATCTTCCCGTGCTCCACATCCTCACTTCTTTTTAGGCCCTGCAAATCAGAACAAATGTGAATTCCACACCATGTATCAAGGACCCAGGAATTAATATGTGGTGAGTTATTAGACAATATAGTGTAAATACCTGAATGGATGGGTTTCACTTTCCCATCCTTAAGATCCTGCAAGTACTTCGGGCAGCTTCGCTTCCAGTGCCCTTTTCCTGACAGTAGAAGCACTGTGCATCCTTCGGGTTGGAAGAGGGAGTGGCAGAACCACCTTTGGTTCCACTCGAAGAGGCGCCATCAAGAGACTTTCCCTTGGTACCCTTCGAAGAGGCCATCCTCTTTTTCCCTTTACCTTGCCCGATTTCTAGAACAGGGGCAGTGGTAGGAGTAGATGTTGGATTATATGTCTAAGCCCATAACTATTATTGGTATGTACTCGACCCGAGAGTAGCATGGTCCATTTGGGTTGCATGGCATCAGAACAATTGGATAGACAAACGAGAAAAGGTTATTTATGATTTATATTAATATATTATAAGTTCTAATATATTAATATGAAATCATATTATTTAATTAGTATTGATGAAGAATTAATTTGGAATTAATTTTGTGATCAAAAGAGACTAATTAAATATATGGGGATTGATTATGTAAATCATTCATTCTTATATATGTGGGCTTGTGATCTATAGTCCTTCATATTGGGCTTAACCCATGTGGTAACCCATGGATACTCCATGGAGGTTAAAACCCATGGATCATGAAGGAAATGGAAATTCATGCACATTAGGGTTTACATGGTGTAACCCTAATGAGCCACACTATATAAAGGATCCCATGGTTCATGAAATGGCACTAGTGGATACAAATAGTGAGGGCAAGGACCAATTTTCATAGGGAGAACCAAAGTAACCTTCTTCTCAAGATATTCCATTTGTTGGTGGTGTTGTGTGATTCTATTTGAGGCTTCCACACTATTAGGGCTAAGCTCTTAAAGGTTCAAGACTTTAAGCTCCATCAAAAGTTTTCTAGACTTTTGTAGTATAGTTGCTCCATAATATTCTAGTTAAGATGATGCTTTGGAATTTTGTATATTTGTATGTGTAATAGTGAAAACATAAATCCAAAGCACATAGGGTTGCATGCACACCATAGGAGTGTTAGAATGCTCAAAACCCATCAGTGGTATCAGAGCTTGGCTTGGTTTTCAATTATACTCGATGCAATTTCTTGAAAATCGAAAATTTGGCTATTTGGGCTGTGGACTCGTCGAGTCCACTAGGGGACTCGACGAGTCCAAGAGTAAATTCATCCAACTCGCCGAGTTGGTGCTCCAGAGGGCATATTTTCGACTTTTAAGGCTAGAATTGGACTAGGATCATTACCCTAAGCTGTTTTTGAACTTATAAACCTGTTTTTGATGTGGTAATGATCATACTAATCAAATTCAAAAGATAATTTTCAAAAGTTTCATGTTTTGTATTAGTTTAATGGTTAGGCTAATTACATGAAAATTGTTTGATTTGAATTGTCTTGATTCATATGACTGCAATCTAGATCATAGTTTTTTCTGGACATGTTTGTTAGTTTAATTGTTGATCTTAATGATTTTTAATGGACTCCATAACTTGTACTCAAGTTATGGAAAACCAAAAGTTTTTCCTTTTAAAAGAATCATTAAAGCCATAGGTTATAAACTTG
This sequence comes from Lactuca virosa, assembly GCF_052849685.1. Classification (NCBI taxonomy): domain Eukaryota; kingdom Viridiplantae; phylum Streptophyta; class Magnoliopsida; order Asterales; family Asteraceae; genus Lactuca; species Lactuca virosa. The sequence goes on from NC_136434.1 coordinate 261,752,209, forward strand.
AAGAGTCTTTTTCCCATAAATTGTTTTATGACCACCATAACTTGTCCTCAAGTTATGGATTTTCAAAAGTTTCTTCATTAAAGTCTTTAAAACCTATATTAAACTCATATGTTATGGATTCCAAATGTTTTTGAATTGTTCAAAACTTGCCCTCAAGTTTTGGAATTTGTAAAGTAACACTTTTGAATACTTTAGTTCCAAACCCTAGAATTTTAATAGTTTAAAATTCAACCCTTACACTATTATAATATTATAGGTTTAATATATATATATATATATATATATATATATATATATATATATATATATATATATATATATATATATGTATAAGAGTAAAAGTCAGTCTTACCGTTAGTATGCCTCATTCACGAAGCCGGTCTATAAGGGGGGTATAAGGTTACTGCCTATAAAATGCCAGTTTAATGGGTGTCCACTCTCATCCACCGCTTCCTTGACTGGTAGAGGGTCGTTAGCCGAACGGGTAGGATAGGACTCTAATTCTCCCTTCATTAAAAGTATAATGATAAATATAAAGTAACTAAACACTTATAAATTCCAAATCTTAGTTACTTTAGGAAAATGTGAATATGGTGCTAACCCATGAAATTGCACTTTGTACCTTGTTAAGTCATTAGTGGAGCGTGTGTGGTTAACCGGCACACTAATATGGGACTAACAATACGTGGCAAAGGGTAGCTTGATTTTAATCATAGATCAATGGAGCGCGTGTGGTTAACCAGCACATTGATTAGGTGGTTGTAAATTTCGGTGTACCAAGCTAATTCTCCTTGTTTGTGATCCTCGGCATCCCAGTCACAAACTTGAAGGGAACAATTGAGATTTAAACATGCCATTGAATAGTTCAAGGAATCTAAAAGGATCTAGGAGTTTCAAACCAATTAAAACTTAATGAACAATTTCGTTTTTCATGGTGGAAATTGGTATATCGTCATTTACCTACCTTGAAATATTTTATAGCTTGGATTACGACATCCCTCTTCCAAGTTATAAAATATTGTGTTGGGTCCTAGCCTTAATATTACATTTGGGTGTTATATTAAGGACTTAAATCAACTAACTTGAATTTCTCCCATTGTAGATGTCTGGTTCAGACAACTATGGTCTTCCCAAATCCCTTGGAACAAGCTTTCCTAAGGAAGATGATGTCCTGCGGTTGGATCATGGAAATCATACCTCTCTTCCTCCACCTCCTCCACTTATTCTCCCTGATCCACAAGCTCGAAGACTTGAAAAATTCGAGGTTACTCAAGCCCTCCGTGCAATGAAACATGAAGATGGAAGGCCTGTGTGTACTCACGTCTTGGAGATGAAGTCACATACCGAGAGGCTGAGAGTGTTGGGTGTCGAAGTCTCAAGGAAGTTGGTTGTTGACTAGGTTCTTCAATCACTTTTGGAGTCATATAGCGAGTTCATTAAGGACTACTATGTGAAAAAACACGACATGACCCTTATTGATCTTACCTATTTGCTTGTTGCTGCTGAATCAGCAATGTTTTGGCGCACTGGAAAAGTAAATTTGGGTGGAGTATCTATTCTCAAACTTCCATGGACATTGACAAATGTAACATTAGAAGTCCAGAAAAGTTTTCTCTTCCCAATGGAAAGGGATTGGCTGTGGTCAACCCAGTTGACCAAATGGTAGAGAGAAAGGCTAAGTCTGTGATAGTCCCGTGTACCATTCCCAAAGAGTCTGTATATTTTTACTGTCAAGAGAAGGGACATTGGAAGTGAAGCTGCCCTGACTACCTGAAAGAAAGTAGATACAAAATGTTTGACTCTGCTTCAGGTAAGTACACTATCTAACTCTGTTAAGTTTCTAATTGTTGATTCTTAATACATGATGTGACTAGGTTGCATTTTGATGTTTGACAGGATCAAGCAAAGGGAAGGAAGCTTAAAAGAAGAGAATGCTGAATCTGATCGCGAAGATGGATTTCAATCGCATGGTTCGAAGATCGGATTTTTGAGCTACTGCTTGGGAGTTATGATAGATTGCTAGGAAATATGTAATAGCATATTTTTCACTTGTAATTGCATTGTAAGGAAAAGTTTTTTCCGCATTTTATAAATAAATAAAATTTTGTTTTGTTTTATATCTCCTTGCAATGGCATTTATGGAAATTGATGTTTGTATGTTTCTAGCAATATTGGAAATGTGAGTTTGATTCTTTCGTTTGTGGTAATGTAGAGTATTTGCCAAATAAGGAATGATTCTCATCACCGTAGTTTCAATTGGACAGACGCCTGGAATCGAGTAAGTTGTATTGTATGATGAATGAGAATTTTCATCTTTGGAAAATTAAGACTAATTCCTTATTCACATGTATATGTGAGTCAAGTGAAGGACTAGGGGATCAGGTACACTGGGTGTGCGCTGGTCAAGGTCCACCTCAAAGATTGATAAGACTATTCGTCATGATTTACTAAAGTTTACTAAACATGGCTATGCTTACAAGTTTAAGTATAATTCTGAAACATTGGAAAAAGGTTCAATGCATGGCATAACGAATGAGAAGAATCAAATTAGGCAGAAAGATAAAAGTTTCTTCAATCTGAAAAGATGGGAGAGTACTTTAGTATCGTGTTTTATGATCATCTTAATGTTTATGGAAAACCATATCACAATTGATTCTCTAAGGAAATCTTAGTGCATTTGCATGACTAAGAAGAGGAATCGTGAATTGTTGAAATGGTTAAATCCATTAAGGTGAATCATACTTCGTTCCAAAAACAAGTCTTAGAGTCATACTCCAAGATTGTAATTTGAGTGACATAATCTTAAGAAAGGTTTAATACACTTAGCAAATGTAGAGTAAAACGTTTTCTACTCTTGTACATTTGAAATTGGTGAGTTGTGATGTTTTGGATAAAACAAAGACCAACTAAGGCCAATTGTGTGAAGTGTTTGTCTTGATAAGAATCCGCACTAACTCTTGAATATTTTCTTTGTCAAGGAATGGTTCTTGACAAGAGAATCTTATATGTCAAGAGGTCAGTGGGAGTCTTAATGATCTTGAAAAGGGTCTCAAGAACTAATCAAGAATAAAACCTGTTGTTTATCACTAGCACACGACTTGAGGTTTGTAACCTATCGTGTTGACATATTCTTATTTCTGTGCCCATTCCAGTTAAAGTTGACTATGCATGTGAGTTATATGAGTTATCAGTTGTTTGCATAACTACTTGGAAACAATGGTAGGCCCTTGTGCTGCCAAGTGGCAAGAAGTTAAGATTGAACAAGTCGAGTCCATATGAGTTTGGATTTGTCACTAACCTTGTCTTGTGATTATGGTTATGACAAATTCACATGGATGGGAACACATACACCATAAAATCTAAGTGTCATAAGGTTTATCTTCGATTCATGAAAATGATGGTGAGGAAACGCTTTCACTAAGTAGATTTTAAATAGTTAGCATTGTGATACTTGCATTTCTCAAATTTGATTATGATTACAACATCCCTCTTCATAGTTCGAATTGTGAGAAATGGCAAAGGTCTAAACAATTGAGACTATGATTACGGCATACCTCTTCATAGTTCTAAAATTGTTTAGACACACATGTGAGCTATCTAAGGGAAGGAGTATGAGTTTAAGAAGCTTATACTTTGGTAAGAAAGTCAACAAAGTGTTGATTTCTAGAAGTCCAGCTGATTTCTGAATACATATCAAAGCTAGTAGGAGCATAAGTGTTATGCTGTAAAGATAATAATTATAATGCTGGTGGGAGCATAATTATTATGGAAAGTGTTGCAAGTTAGCAATGTTAATTATAGAAAACAAAGTTTCAAATCACAAGTTGTAGGGTTTGAAAAGTTGTTTTGCTATAATTAAGGGAGAGGAATTCATACTTCATTTAATTCTAAAAGCTTAGATTGAGATTTTAATCACATTTAGTCAAATTTATATATGAATGTTATGTTGGAATGGTTCAACATAAGGAAATTCTATATATGGATGTGTTAATTGTGCTCTCAAAATTTGATTATGATTATGATTACGACATCCTTTTTCATAATTCGAATTTTGAGAACATGGAAAATAATATAATATTCTCATGTTATAAATTTTTCCAAAATGCCTAGGGCATTAAGAGGGAAAAAGGACTAGAACCGGTTATGACTAAAGTGGTTGAGGAACTGTTAAGGACAATCTAAGGTTCGCCAAAGAGTGGTCACCTAAGGAAAGTTGGAAGTATCGTAATGGAAGGACCATATTGACATTAGTATGAATAAACAGGAGTCTATTAATAATGAATTGTCGTATGTCATGTTTCCATATTGGGGGGGGGGGAGGTGTTGAAGAATACATGAGAAAGTTAGAAACTTTTATGCAAGAAGGATGTTCAAAGGAATGTACTTTGAATGCGAGACTTCATTTCCATGGAATTGTCTTGTAACAATCTCCAAAGGAATATTTTGTAATTGGTCGAGTCTCTCTGACTTTTGGTACCTAGACATTACAAAAGAATCCTTGCATGATGGTTTGGAATCTAACACTTCCTAGCAGTGACAAAAATTTGGAATTCTTAAACTTGCAGTAAGGATTTGGGATTGTGAAATGAGCATCATTGAAATCATGTTCAATTGATCTATTTCACAAAGTAAGGATCATAGACAAACATAGTGTGGATACTTGGAGTATGGCATAACATAGTCTGCGTGCTTGGAGCATGGACCAACTATTGTTTTAATTCAAGTATTAAGTTGATTATTTGAAACATTATGCAATGAATAATGTGTAATCAATATGATGATTAAATAAAAGGTGTTTTATTTATATTCATAAGTTCTAAGACCATATTGGATTAGATTATTCTTGTGTTTCACTTTGCATGTTTTGACTTCCCGAATAACTAAGTTATTCAAACCATCCACAGTCGATCATACTTTGGAAGTAGGTATTGCGGCAAGACTGTCATGAATGGGTCTGTAGTTTGTCTGGGACAAAGTGGCTGCAGTGTTTATGAGTGCTCCTGGAATAAGATTCGAGTATTGGATTCAACCCACGCTCATTTGAATCACTTAATGGATTTTATCACGAGTGATCATGGGACGATAATATCTTATATTCTTCAAATGGAGACGTGTGAGTTGTAGTTGCGAGTTGGTTGCACATTGACATATGTAAACACACCAGTAACTTGGTTGTTATAAAACATATCGTTGTGTGTGATTTGATGAGTAAGTACAAGCGAGCATTTGGGTTGAAGTTTATCCATTCCTTTTACCCTTGGAGGGATAAAAGCGATATCTGTGGGCCCCTCGATGATTTAGTGATGACACTGTTGGATTAGTGTCTAAGTCCATAACTATAATTGGTATATTCTTGACCTGACCCGGCATGGTCCATTTGGGTTGCATGGCATCATGCATTTGGATAAACTAAAATGAGAGAAATAACACTTAAGGTTTATTAATATATTATAAGTTCTAATATATTAATAAGATTATTTAATTAGTATTGATCAAGAATTAATCTAGAATTAATTAAGTGATCAAAAGAAGACTGATTAAATATATGGGTTGATTGTGTAAATCATCCATACTTATATAGTGGGCTAATGCTCCATGGATTATCAAGTTGGGCTAAAACCCATAGGATGCTCCATGGATGCTCCATGGTGTATTTGAACCCATGGATCCAAGGAAATGGAAAGCCATGACAATTAGGGTTTACCCTAATTGTAACAACTATATAAGCATCTTATATTGTGCAAAAATCGGACACTATGAATGAATGTAGAGGGCAAACCGATTTCATGAAGTGTGCATTTTCTCTCTAAGTTATTCCAAGTGCATATGATGTTGTGTGAACCATTTGAGGTGTCACACTAGGGGCACTAGGCTCTTGAGCTCCATGGAATCAAGCACCAAACAAGAGGTATGCAATTCTACTAGAATTTATATTATGTGTACTTTATATTATGCTAGTTAGAACAATACCTTGGAAAATTGATATTTGTATGTATAATAGAGAAAACATAGATCCAAGGTATTTAGGGTTGCATGTACACCATAGGAGTGTTAGAATGCTCAAAACCCAACAGTGGTATCAGAGCCTAGGCTTGTTTTCACTTATACTTGATGCAAACTGCTTAAAAATCGAAGTTTTGTGCTGTCTGAACAGGGAACTCGACGAGTCCATTAAGGGACTCGACGAGTCCAAGACAAAATGCATCCAACTCGCCGAGTTGGTTCATGCACTCGACGAGTTGGACCCCCAAACAGCATATCTTCGAGTTTTGGTGCTGGAATTGGTCTAGAATCATTACCTTTGATTGTTTGGGTCTTATAAAACATGTTTTTAATGTGGTAATGATTATGTTAAACCAATTTCAATGCTATAACCAAAGTTTCAAGTTTTATATATGTTTATGTGATTCTTGAAAAATTGTTGATTATGAATGTTCATGCAGTTTTGGTAGATCATAGGAATTATGTGCAAATTGTTTGTTAGTATAATTCTTGATCTCAATGAAATTTTATGGACTCCATAACTTGTCCTCAAGTTATGGATTACGAAAAGTTTTTTTTATGTTTCCTTGATTTATGAGTTAGTTTAGATTAATGGAAAAAAATTGTGTTTTAGTTGTTTTTAATCCAAATTAATCTAGAGTTAGTTCATAAAATATGTTTTTGAAACTTGTCTTCAAGTTATATGAAAAGTCAAATTTATGAATCTTAAAACTCATAAAAGTGTCATAGGTTACATAAAAGTGAAGAGTCTTTTTCATTAAATAGTATTATGACTCCATAACTTGTCCTCAAGTTATGGATGTTAAAGAGTCACTTCTTTAAAAGATGTCATTAAAAGATAAGGAGTTACATAAAAATGAAGAGTCTTCATTTTAATTTACATTAAACTCATAAGTTATGAAATGAAAAGTCTTGAATAGTTTCAAAATTTGCCCTCAAGTTTTGGAATTTGTAAAGTTACTCTTCATGTATACTTTAATTCCAAAATTGAACCCTTAGAATTTTAAAAGCTAAAATTCAAACTTTATGGACTTCATTAAATTAATTAAAGTGTTTAATTAGAAGAGTTAATAATTGCATAAAGACCATGGTTTAAGTTTAATTAAATTAAGAGTATAGTTTAATTAATATATTAAACCACCAAGTATTTTAAATGTTTAAAATACACCCTTATACTATTATTATAATTTTAATTATATAGATATGTATAAGATAAAGTCAATCTTACCATTAGTAGGCCTCATTCACGAAGCCGGTCTATAAGGGGGGTATAAGGTTACTGCCTATAAAATGGCAGTTTAATGGGTGTCCACTCTCACCCACCGCTTCCTTGACTGGTGGAGGATCGTTAGCCGAACGGGTAGGAAAGGACTATAATTCTCCCTTCATTAAAAGTATAATGATAAATACTAAGTAACTAAACACTTATAAATTCCCAATCTTAGTTACTTAGGAAAATGTGAAAAAGTGCTAACCCATGAAATTACACTTTGTACCTTACCAAGTCGTTAGTGGAGCGTGTGTGGTTAACCGACACACTAATAAGAACTAGTAAGAGTGGCAAAGGGTAACTTGACTTTATTATAGATCGGTGGAGCGTGTGTGGTTAACCAGCACATCGATTAGGTGATAAAGTTGAGGGTATCAAGTCAATTTGCATGGTTATTCACACCTTGTTTGCGATCCTCGACATCCCAGTCACAAACTTGAGAGGGCACAATCGAGATTCAAACATGCCATTGAAAGTTCAATGTATCTCAAAAGATCTAGGAGTTTCAAATCCAATTAAAACTTAATTATATTTCGTTTTTCATGGTGGAAATTGGTAAATCGTCATTTACCTACCTTCAACTATTTTATAACTCGGATTACGGCATCCCTCTTCCACTTATAAATTGGTTGTTGGATCCTAGCCTTAATATTTCATATTGGGTGTTATATTAAGGACTTTAAATCAACTAACTTGAATTTCTCCCTTATATATGTCTAGTTTAGACAACTATGGTCTTCCCATATCTTTAGGAACAAGGTATCCTAATGAAGATGATATCCCAAATGGCAATCAAGGTGAAAGATCAATCCCTTTGTTGTGCATTAGTGGGACTTGAAATCATACTTCACTTCCTTCACCTCCTCCAATAAATTTCCCTATCCCACAAGTTTCAAGACTTGATAAATTCTAAGTCACTCAATCCCTATTGGCAAACAAAGTCTATATGTGCTTAGGTCTTGGAGATTAAGTCACATATTGACAAGCCAGGAGAGTCGGGTGTCGAAGTCTCGAGGTAGTTGGCTGTTGACTTGGTTCTTTAGTCACTCCCTGATGACAGATCACGACATGACCCTTTAATGATCTTATCTATTTGCTTGGTGCTGCTGAATCAGCAATGATTTGGAACACTGGTAAAGCAAATTTGATTAGAAGATCGACTTCCCATAACTTCATGGACATTGACAATGTTAACACTGGAAATCCAGAAAAACTTTCTCTTCCCAATGGAAAGGGATCGGCCATAGTCAACTCGGTTGACCAAATGGTAAAGAGAAAGGCTAAGTCTGAGATAGTCCCATGTACCATTCCCAAAGAGTCCATATGTGCCTATTGCCAGAGGAAAGGGGCATTGGTTGCGAAGCTGCCGAATTTACCTGAAACCTCATAAGGATGGTAAAGTCAAAAGTTTGACTCTACTTCAGGTAAAGTCCGTTATCTAACTCTATTAAGTCTCTTTTGGAGATTCTTAATACATGATGTAATGTAATTATATTTTGATGTTTTTGAAGAATCAAAGGATGCTTAAAGAAAAAGTGTGCTGATTCTGATCGCATGGTTCGATGACCAGAATTTTGACCACTGCATAAGAGTTATGAGATATTGCTTAGGAATAGATAACAACAAAGTTTTCATATGAATTTGCATTGTAAGGATAAGTTTTTCCGCGAGTTTTAAAAATAAAAGAAAAGTTTTGATTTTATTTATTTTAAGTATCCTTATAAAGGCATTTGTGAAAAATTGTTGTTTATATGTTTCCATTGATAAGCAATATTGGAAAAATGAATTTGATTCTTTCGTTTGTGGTAGTGTCATAATTTATCAAATAAGGAAAGATTCTCATCACCCAAGTTTCAGTTGGATAGAAACTTGGAATCATGCAAGTTGTATTGTGTGATGAATGAGATTTTTCATCTTTGGTAAATTAAGACTAATTCCTTGTTCACATTCGCATGTGAGTCAAGCGAAGGACTAAAGGATCGGGTACATTAGGTTGTGCACTAGTCAGGTCCACCACAAAGGTTGATAAGATTATTCGTTATGATTTACTAAAAGTTTAGTAAATATGATTATGCTTACAAGTTTAAGTGTAATGCTGAAACATTGGAAAAGTTTCAATATATGGCAGAATGAATAAGAAGAATCAAATAAGGCAGAAAGATAAAAGTTTCTCCAATCTGAAGAGATGGGAGAGTACTTGTGTATCTTGTTTTATGATTATCTTAGTGATTATGGAACCATATCACAATTGATCCTCTAAGGACACCTTAGTGCATTTGTTGGCTAAGGAGAGGAATCGTGAATTATGGAAATGGTTAAATCAAAAGATAAATCATACTTCATTCCAAAATAAAATCTTAGAGTCATACTCCAAGATTGATCCTTGAGTGACATAATCTGAAGAAAGGTTTAAAACACTTGTCAAATGTAGAGTAAATTGTTTTCTTACTCTTGTACATTTGAAATTGGTAAGTTGTGATGTTTTGGATAAAACAAAGACCAACTAAGGCCAATTGTGTGAAGTATTTGTAAAAGAATCCGCACTATCTCTTGAATATTTGGCAAGAGAGTCTTATATGTCAAGAGGACAGTGGGAGTCTAAAAGATCTTAAGATAGGTTCAAGAACTAATCAAGAGTTTTGTTAATCACTAGCCCACGATTTGAGGTTTGTAACCTATCGTGTTGACATATTCTTATTTCTGTGTCTATTCCAGTTAAAAGTTGACTATGCTTGTGAGTTCTATGAGTTCTCAATTTTTTGCATAACAACCTGGAAGCAATGGTAGGCCTTTGTGCTACCGGGTGGCAAGAAAATCAGATTGAACTAGTTCAGTCCATAAGAGTTTGGATTTGCCACTAACCTTGTCTTGTGATTATGGTTATGACAAATTCACATGGATAGGAACTCATACACCATAAAATCTAAGTGTCCTAAGGTTTCTCTTCGATTCATGAAAATGATGGTGAGGAAACGCTTTCACTAAGAAGATTTTAAGTAGATAGCAGTTGTGATATTTGCATTCTCATATAGTTAGTGGAGCGTGTGTGGTTAACCGACACACTAACTAGTGAGAATTACCAAAGGTCTAGACAAACATGTGAGCTTTCTAAGGAAAGGTGTATGATTTTGATAAAGTCTTATCAAAACATCTCGTATCAGAAATCTGAACTTTGGTAAGAAAGTCAATAAAGTATTGTTTTTCTAGAAGTCCAGCTGATTTCTGAGTACATGACCTAGTAGTAGAAATTAGGTCAAAGTCTCATAGAAACTTAAGTCAAAGTTGAAGACTAGGACTAGTATAATTGATTCCTCAATTTCGCTTGAATTTCGGAATCACTACATAGAATGCCAATAAACCGGTAAAAATAAATTACAAACATTATTTCTAATTTGAATAAGAGTTATGAAACTCAAAAATAATTTAAAAAGTCTCAAAATTTAATTAATTTTGATATCCAAATATTTATTCAATCTCAAGACCCTAAAAGCCATAAAAATTCATATTTATAAACTTTAACCTTAAAAATTCTATAAAAATAATTATGAAACTTATAATATGATCTTATAATAATTAAAATTATGAAAATGCATTTAAGGAAAATAAAATTTAAGTCATTAACAATTACCCTAAATTTATAAGTCAAAAATCAAGGTTTCATGAGCAAAAACTTGGTTAGGGTGTATATTTTATAAAAAGTTTGATATTTTTATAAAAGAATTGAATTTTTTTATAAAATTAAAAGAGAGGGAGGGCATTTTACACTCAAAACCGTCCACCCTCTACCCAAGACCCTTACCCTCTTCCCAAAAACACATAATCACTCCTTCTCTCTCACACTCCATCTCCTTCACTTCTCTCTCTCTCTCTACACTCTCTCTCACACTCCACCATTTACCACACTCAAACTCTCTCTTTCTCTCTCTAAAACCACAAAATTCTCCAGCCAAGAACATCTCTTAACCTTCAAATCTTCATCTTCTAGGGTTGTTCTTCAAACGTAAACCCGAAAATCCTTCATTTTCCTTCACTTTTCTTTTTTGTTTTAAAGGTTTTTCTTGCACTTCTCATTCTTCTACACCACTCTTTATGAACATTCATGAACATATCCGTGAATGTTGAGTTTGATGATGACGGTGGTAGGGTTTCACCCAAGAACAACATGCATGTTGTCTAATGGTGAAATCCAAGGACCAAAACCTTTGTCAAACCCTAAAATACGGATTTTTTACAAGTTTTAAAGGTTCATCTACATTGTGCATTCAAGTTTTTCCTTTGAAAACATCACTATGAACAAAATATGTCCATGCATGGTCTTCAAACCGTGAAGCATGTGATGAACATCAAGTTAAAGAGCTTGATGATCAAAGTACATTGTTAATAGTGCATGTAAATGATTTTATTCATAAAAAAAATCTAAAAATCCTTTTCTGTTCAAAATTTTTTTTTCTCAGAATCCCAGTAAGTTAGTAAGAGGTTCTGGAAAATACTAAGACCTTTTATGATTTCCTTGATTTACTAAAATTGTTACAAGAAAACAAGGCCATATATCATATAAAATACTTTCGGAGGTCTATAAATCCTAGAATAATTCTTGAATGACCCCTAAGGTAAATAATGACCTCTCATTAAGTTTCATAGATTTTTGTTACTGTTTAGTATGGTTTTGAATTTTCTTTTTGTTTAGCTACAATAAATCATAAAACCACTTTAGAGAATGTAAAATGGCTACCTAATAATTTTCGCAGCTCCTACTCTATGTGGACGACTTAGAACAATATTTTCAGAATTTTTCATATTGCATTCCTATTTTTCCCCGATTTTTGTATTTATAATGGCCTAAAAATAGAAAAAAATAGTTATGCTAATCCAAAATTCATGACATTTTACCAGAACACCTTGTAGTAGATTAGGATGCTACATAAACATTTTGATGATTTTTCTCTTCTGTATACTATTTTTCTTATATTTTCCCAAGATTAAATACACTTAAACCCAATTTTTATTAGAATAAATGCACAAAAATCATAAAATTGGGTTAAACAGTTTATAAATCCATTCTTATATTTTTCCCAGCTTCATAATGTGTAATAACAGTAATACAAAAAGTTTGGGTAATTTTGGAAACTGTTTTCTATTTATTTTAATTTTTATTAGAATAAATGCACACAAATCATAAAATTGGGTTAAACAGTTTAGAAATCCATTTTTATATTTTTCCCAGCTTAATAATGTTTAATAACAGTAATGCAAAAAGTTTGGGTAATTTTGGAAACTGTTTGCTATTTATTTCAATTTTTATTAGAATAAATGCACAAAAATCATAAAATTGGGTTAAACAATTTTGAAGACCATTTTTATATTTTTCCCAGCTCAATTATCTCTAATGGCAGTATTATAAAAAGTTTGGGAATTTTTATTCTTTGAATGCTATTTTTCATGAATTTATATTGTTATGAAAGCTTAAAATTTTGGAAAAATAGTTAGTCACATCAAAAATTCAAGGGAAAATTTATGGAAAACCTTTGCTGTATTTAGAATGAAAATCCAAAGTTTGACAATTTTTGGAAACTTTTTGATAATATTTTAGATTTTTAGGAGTTTAAAACACCTTTAAATGTGTTGAAATACCCTCAATTAATATTACAAAAATCTGGAAATTAATATCCAAAATTGTTTTAATCACATGAGCTATAAAATTTTACCATTTTAGAAAAATGTTTGTAACTTAGCAATATTAAATTTTGACACAATATTGGCATAATTCTATAGTAGTAGTAAGTATACTAGTGTTAGATTTTGATTAAAGAGTCACTAGCGAATACCATTATTGTAGGAATCGATAGTGGTACGAGTGGAGCGTAGTCAAGGCACTATTTGCATCATCTCAATACATATTGAGTATTCACACACTCCCCTATTTTCAGTTTTTATGTTTTGGGGTGGAAAAGCATGTCCTAAACTATATATGTTCGTTATATTTAGTTGACTCGTATAAACTTGATTACTATATTTTGCATATTGTGAGTATTCACCACTCCCCTATTTTCGGTTTTTAAATGTTTTGGGGTGGAAAAGCATGTCCGAAACTATTTATATTCGTTGTATTTATTTGACTCGTATAAACTTGGTTGCTATATTTTGCATATTATGAGTATTCACGCACTCCCCTATTTTCGGTTTTTATGTTTTGGGGTGGAAAAGCATGTCCGGAAAACTAATTATTGTTCGTTTTTTTAAATTGATTTGTATCAAACTTGGTTGCTATATTTTGCGTATTGTGAGTATTCACCACTCCCCTATTTTCGGTTTTTAAATGTTTTGGGGTGCAAAAGCATGTCCTAAACTTTTTATGTTCGTTGTATTTATTTTGACTCGGATGAAACTTGGTTGCTATATTTCGTATGTATGTGTATGCTACTTTAACTCATGAGGACTGTATCGCGGTTAAGTCCCTGGAATCTCTATACACAACTCATTAACTCTTTTGAGCCTATGGTTATTATGGATAGCGCTATCAGGAGGTAGACAACTCCTCACTCGCACAATTCGCTTGAGTGCATTTTACCATTTTATACACTATGTTTGCGATACACATAGTAGTCAATAGGGCACGATTCGGTCATTAGGCTTGGGTTGTGAACTCATGAATGGAAACTTGATGCACATACGAATCTTTATGCACACATGAAACTTGTATTCTCATGTTAGCAACGACACTTGTATACTTATTTTAGCAATGAAACTTGTATACTTATTTTAGCAACGAAACTTTTATGCTTATTATAGCAACCAACTTTGTTTCTCATTATAGCAACGAACTTTTATTACTGAAAACTTATATACTTGTTTTAGCAATGAAATTGTTTTCTCCTTGTAACAACGAATATTATTTCGAATCTTGAAAATTCATTTTAGCAATATACTTTTATTTATGGAAACTTTTATCAAAACTTTTATTTCGATTCTTGAAACCAACATTATATTTAATCTGTGAGTACTCACCAACTATTTTTATAGTTGACGCTCATTTTACATGCTTTTTCAGGAATCATCTAGTAAGAGGCACGTAGAGACACATCACTTTTAGGAGCATTCACATGTGTTGTATTTCAATTTACATTGTAATTCTTTTAAAAGTTGTTCAATTCTATTGTAAATTTGTAATGATTTTTAATACTATGGTTGGTGTTGTCTTTTAAATTTTGCTATGAAACCCTTTGTACTGCCACACCCCGTGTTTCCGCTTTAGCGGGGTGTGACAGAAATCGTATCAGAGCTGAAGGTTATAGAGAATACCGGTTTTCCTTTGGAGAATCATAACTATAGCCAAAAAAAAATTCAAAAAGTTTTTAAAATACTGAACATACTACTGGTATAACTAATTCGAGTATGCATTATTAGACTTTAATTAAGTATAGCCTGGCCAACTATGCTTAATTAAGGAAAGTTAATGTGAGGCTGGAAACGGTTATAGTAGAATTATGTTCAAAACAATTTTCAACTTAAACTTTTGAAAAACAAAATTTTTCGGTGTGCGTACGGGCATTGCATATTATAGGCATTCATCTAGATACACTTAGAAACTAAGTGTACTTTTATAACAATGCCTTTATTCAGAAATATTCTTATCCCTTATCAAGTGCTAGGTTAAGCACTTAGGTTATATCACTTGCCACTCTATGAGCAATGCACTTAGTACTGAGAAATGAGTATTCCTCGGTAGCTATTGACTTTAGATGTAAGGTTAGTAGCTAGATATACACTAGTAATAATCTTAAGTCGAAACCTATACCAATTATTCCTTAATACCTCTTCATCTTCTTCGTATTAGAGTTACAACTAGGAAAAATCGTTTCGATACCGACACAAATGATAATTGGAGCATCGCGTAAGGAGGAAGATGAGTCGCTACTAAGTAATCACTTGGATACCATTTGCGGGCATTCCGGATTCGTCTCACAAGGAGACACAGATATTTAACCTATATGTGAGATCTTATTTCTACGCTACGATTTAGCTCTAGGTTGTTTCCACCTCGAGGTTAAAACTTAACATAGGATATCCCTTTGACCTCTATAAAAGGTCGTCAACTGCATTGACACCATAAAATGTTTTTCAAACAATTTTTCTTGTCCTTTATTTTGGGGAAAAGAAATCGGCACTCGCCTTATACTCGTTTTGTACTCGCCTTAGTATTAGGTACGATCAACTACACTAACATACTTTCTCCTTACTTCTTAATCTTCCATCGAAAAATTATTTCGCTTCATCGGTGCTAACCCATGAAATTACACTTTGTACCTTTAGGAAAATGTGAATTTGGTGCTAACCCATGAAATTACACTTTGTACCTTACCAAGTCGTTAGTGGAGCGTGTATGGTTAACCGACACACTAACATGGACTAGTAAGAGTGGCAAAGGGTAGCTTAATGTTTATCATAGATTGGTGGAGCGCGTGTGGTTAACTGGCACATCTATTAGGTGATAAAATTAAGTGTACCAAGTTAATTTGCATGGTTATTCACACCTTGTTTTGTGATCCTCAGCATCCCAGTCACAAACTTGAAGGGCACAATCGAGATTTAAACATGCCATTGAAAAGCTCAGTGAATCTCAAAAGAATCTAGGAATTTCAATTCATTTAAAACCTAATTTACATTTTGTTTTTCATGGTGGAAATTGGTGAATCGTCATTCACCTACCTTCAAATATTTTACAGCTTGGATTACGACATCCCTCTTCTAAGTTATAAAATATTGTGTTGGGTCATAGCCTTAATATTACATTTGGGTGTCTTATTAAGGACTCTTTATCTAATCTAAACTTTTCTTTCTTCCTTTTCAGATGTCTTCCAACAATGCTTCAGGCTCAAACCCTACCGACTCCTTCTCTCTCATGAACCTTTGTGGGAGGGTCATTTTTGATGGAACTAATTTCAGTTACTGGATTAGGAACATCAAAATGGTCACACACTATGAGGACAAGGAATATATCCTTGATAACGAGCTTAAGGAACTTGATGAGTCATCTGCTACTCCACAGGAAGTTGCTGATTTAAGGTGTCACACCCCCGAACCTGGACGGCGAAAACGTCCGGGGGCGGATGACTTCGTGTACAGTATCATAACAAGTGAATATAAATGAAGCATAGCAACCAAACATCATACATTAGAAATACACACTTACATAGTTTACATATTGAATCTTGTTCCTCAGTTACACAAAAGTAAGAAAGTAAAATTTCTTGAAGTCGCACCACTTGATCTTATAGTCGAACTTATTACCTGCTACCGGAATTCCTGAGAATACAAGTCTTTTTGAAAAGCGTCAACTAAAAATTTGGTGAGTTCATAAGCAGTTTTGAATAAAAATCGTTTTTGTACTTGTTTAGAATCGTTTTCATAGTGCTTTCAAAAATCCAATATTTTCTAAAAGAAATGGTTTGAAATATTTGTGTCCGATCTTATATTAATGCATGTGTGTTAATGTTTGCGAAAATAGAAAGAGAATGATTTCCAGAGAACCCGATGATGTCCGCAATAGATAATGCTGAAATCTCAACCCCGGTGGTTGAGTACCGATGCTTATAGATTGTCGTTTTATCAAAAAGAAGGTTTCCCGTTTCATCCCAAAAAGAAAATAGAATGGTTTCCTGTTTTATCCCAAAAAGAAAATAGAATGTTTTCCTGTTTTATCCCAAAAAGAAAATAGAATGGTTTCCTGTTTTATCCCAAAAAGAAAATAGAATGGTTTCCCGTAAATCTTATAACGTTAATTCCTCTAAGTGAGTCGTTATAACTATACTAAATAATGACAATTTCGCCTGTCTTTGCGTCTTTGGGACGCCGCCGGAATAGAATAAGGTTTTTTGTCACCCTAGACTGGCCTAGTCTAACTGTAGCGAACAACTCAGGTGTGGGGTGTGATCCCCGTATAGATCTATACACAAACTCCCGCTTTCCCTCCAGGAAACTCTGGTTATAACTACAGGCTACGATTGTACACTCAAAGGTGCCAACCGACAGGTCTCACTAGATCCTTAATCGAAAATTTACACGGAAAAGAAAGAAGAACACATATAAAACTCATTCCTAGGCCCAATAAACATGTAAGTGGACCACTAAGGCCCACTATACGTATCTATTATTTCCAGGCACAAGAGGAATGTTAATGTCTACCCTGAGCCCAATATACATGTAAAAGGGACACTAAGGCCCACTAAACATGTATATTATTTCCAGGCCCAATAAGGATAAGAATATCGTTTTAATCCGTTTGTTATTGTTTTGTTTATTTTAGCTTGATTATTTACAAAATTGATATAAAAAGCCCACTTTTTGTAAAAATGACGTTTTTGGCCCAATAAGCCATAAAGTTTTCAATTAAGGCCCAATTATAGTAAAAATAACACTTTAGCACCCATTTTGTTCAAAACTTGTGTTTTTGACTAGTTTGTGGTAAAAATAACATTTTAAACTCATTTTTGTCAAAAATATCATTTTTGGCTTGATTTTTGTGAAATACACATTTTTCTGGTTTTTGGCTTTTCTGACCTAGTTGTTGGAAAATTTGTAGAAAAATCATCGTAAGTCGAAATTTGGATCCGTAAATTCTGGAAGTTTGGAAATTTTGTCTACTTTGTTCACCATTTTTCTCATAATTTTTATTCGCATCTAACAAGTGTGAAATTGCTCACCTTCACAGGTTGGTCCGAAATTATTTCAAATCTGATAGGCAGTTTTGTAAAATTCGCCAAAAATAGTAGAAAAATCGTATGAAAACGTGAGAGTAGTCATTTTAAAGGTAATAACCTGAACTGTTTGCATATAAAACAGTTTTGAAAAATATAACCATTAAGGAGGTAAAAACATTTCGAGATTGGACTAAAACGTTTCTGTCAAGGGCTGATTTTTGAGTTTGAGCTATCTAAGTTTATTCACAACACTTGTTTTTGCTATTTTAAGTGGATAAATCCCATATCTACAAGTTTACAAGTATTATATGTGAGGACACATACTTTTCTCAAGGTTTATATGAACATCCAAGTGATAAACTTCATTTTCAAGTAAAGATCTAAAAGTTAAACACATAAACATGCATATATACATAGATCTAACACAAAAGCACTTGTATTCTCCCCCAAAAATATTATAAAACCGAAAACAAGGGGCTATGAACTCACCTTGGGGTTTTTGAGATGTAGATGAAGAAGGAGATGAAGCTTTGAACCTAACTTGAGTGTTTTTGGTGAGATCTCGAAATGGAGGTGGTTCTAAGGTCCATATTCACGAAAAAGAGGGTGTAAGGGAAAGATCTTAGCATATATTGAAGTAACCACTTGAGTTTTAGTCTAGAACTTACCAAGTTATGAAGGATAGAAGAGAACTTCTTGAAACCACACACAAAGTCACGAAATTTGAAGGAAAGAATGAGGGAGTTTCTTTGAGTTTGAGAGAGAAATGAGGTAATTGTGTGAATATGAAGTGAAGAGTGGAGAGGGGATAAGGGGGTAGTAGAGGTTGACTTTAGGTAGGGTTGATGTGAAGTTCCTAGTTGTTTGTTGGACAATATGTATGGATGCATGGAGTATAATATTGAGGTGGTACTTGTATGATCCTCATATTATCTCTTTTTTTTATATAGGCCAACCGAACCAAGGAGGTTCTCGGCCCAATTGGTGGCCCAAAAATAGGGGTGTTCGATTTTAGCTTGGCCCACAAGAGTTTTCGGCCGACTAATATTTTATGCAAGGGTTTTGGCCCAATTAAGAGGTTTTCGGCCCAACTAAGGTCCTAGTATATGTTTTCGGCCCAAAAAGGCCCAATAAGAATGTCTTGGTCCAATAAGGGTTTTAGGTTGAGAATTTATGGGTTAAGGCCCAAAAATGATTGGGCTTGGCTTATTGGATCGAGTTTTAGGCTTATACAAGGAGATTATATTGTTTTAGGAATTCACGTCTTGAGCTAATTTTGCCGGTTGTGACATCATCCCCCTGTCAGAGGGAATTTCGTCCCGAAATTCATTCTAAAGCAGTATCCCAAGTACTAAGGAAAAAGGTGTGAGTGTCTCTGTTATGTCTAGTCTCTTCGTTCTTAGGAGAATTGAAGTCTTTGCTTAGTGTTCTAGCAGACCTTTGCTACTGGCCTTTGACCTTGTTCCTTTGGTTAGTTAGGTGTTGGTCATCTTGACCTAACATAGAGGTATTCTGCCTTTGAGTCTTATATGGCAAGTTGAATGGGTGGTTATGGCTATTTTGGATTTGTTTACTTGATGTTCCCTAAGTAGTGTCTCCTAAACTTTAAGGCGAACACTTATTGTCACCAAGTTAAGGTTGCGTGCGGTATAGTTGGACTCATACTTCTTAGGTTGCCATGGGAGTTTCTTACTACGAGGTTTTGAACTATTGGGAGGTCGGTCTTTGCTTGCTCCTGAGGGCAGGTCTTTGATTCGGGTTAGGGGATATTGATCCTTGAGGATGAGTTCATTTGATTCTTAGTAGTCAGTGGTCCTATGGACACTTAGCCCTTCCTATTTATGAGTTGGATAGACGTTCTCTAATGTTCAAGTCTTGGTTTGATAATTCTCATACTTACTGGGTCATCCCATTGACCAGATACGTTCGGTGTCTATGTTGGTGCTAAGTGGTCTTGGTGGTCTGACTATGAGAATGGCTCTATGAGTTGAGTCGGTCTCCGAACTCAACTTGACATGTAGGTGATGTTTACGAAAGGGCTTCGGAAACATCTTAAGTGGGTTTATAAATCTCTAGGTTACCCTTGGTGTCCTTTTCTCCTTGTTTCCTAATCCCTATTAAGGGCTAGGAAAGAGTGTGGTATTACTTGCACGGGTACCTAAGGGTCTAGATGCCCTGAGATAATCCGAGTATTGTCGTCACAAGTTGTAGGGGTCTCGTTAATCGATTTGGTTAAGGTGAAGAGTCTCATTGGTACATGAATTTCGTATGGTGAGGATCAAGTCAGCCCATGTCAATTGACACCGTTGGGCTTCTTATTGTAATAGACGTTGGATAGATCTGAAAAGGGATAGTTGTTTGAAATAGAATGGTTTCCCAAAAAGAAAATAGAATGGTTTCGGCCCACTAATATTTTATGCAAGGGTTTTGGCCCAATTAAGAGGCTTTCGGCCCAACTAAGGTCCTAGTATATGTTTTCGGCCCAAAAAGGCCCAATAAGAATGTCTTGGTCCAATAAGGGTTTTAGGTTGAGAATTTATGGGTTAAGGCCCAAAAATGATTGGGCTTGGCTTATTGGATCGAGTTTTAGGCTTATACAAGGAGATTATATTGTTTTAGGAATTCACGTCTTGACCTAATTTTGCCGGTTGTGACATTAGGGCACATGAGAAAGATGCCACCAAGGTAGCTTGTATCATGCTTGCCACTATGACACCTGAACTCCAAAAGTCCTATGAGGATTTATACCCTTTTAAGATGCATCAGGATCTGATGGAAAGGTACCATCAGAGTGCTCGTCAAGAGAGGTATGAAATAATCGCCTCCATGATAACAACTAAAATGAAGGATGGAGAGTCTATCACGGGCCACCTACAGAAAATGAAAAGATATGTGGACCGTCTGCTCAAGCTGAATGTGAACTTTGATGAGGAGCTGGCTATAGATATCATTCTACACTCCTTACCTCCATGTTATGATCAGTTTTGCAAGACTTATCATATGAACAAGGAGGAAATCACCTTGAGCAAGCTTTAGGGACTTTTGAGGACTGCTGAAAGCAACCTTAAAGGGAAAAATGTTTTTTATACTGATAGGTTTTGAGCATTCTAACACTCTTATGGTGTGCATGCAACCCTATGTGCTTTAGATCTATGTTTTCACTATTATACATGAAAATATACAAAATTCCAAAGCATCATCTTAACTACCATATTATAGAGCAACTATAGTACAAAAGTCTAGTTAGATGACATACCTTTTGATGGAGCTTGAAGTCTTGAACCTTTAAGAGCTTAGCCCTAATAGTGTGGAAGCCTCAAATGGAATCACACAAAACCACCAACAAATGGAATAACTTGAGAAGAAGGTTACTTTGGTTCTCCCTACGAAAATCGTCCCTTGGCCTCACTATGTGTATCCACTAGTTCCATTTCATGAACCATAGGATCCTTTATATAGTGTGGCTCATTAGGGTTACACCATGTAAACCCTAATGTGCATGACTTTCCATTTCCTTCATGATCCATGGGTTTTAACCTCCATGGAGTATCCATGGGTTACCACATGGGTTAAGCCCAACATGAAGGACTATGGATCACAAGCCCACATATATAAGAATGAATGATTTACATAATCAATCCCCATATATTTAATTAGTCTCTTTTGATCACAAAATTAATTCCAAATTAATTCTTCATGAATACTAATTAAATAATATGATTTCATATTAATATATTAGAACTTATAATATATTAATATAAATCATAAATAACCTTTTCTCATTTGTGTATCCAATTGTTCCGATGTCATGCAACCCAAATAGACCATGCTACTCTCGGGTCGAGTACATACCAATAATAGTTCTGAGCTTAGACATCTAATCCAACAGTCTCCCACTTGGATAAGTTAACTTGAATGAAAGATAGAATAACTTACCTTGTTGTTGATTATGATCCTTGAAACCTTGTGAGCCTAGCACCCCAAGTGTGATGCCTCAAATTCTTCACACAACACCAAATGCAAAGGAGTAAACTTTGAGAGAATCTTACACTTACAAAATCGGCTCTAGCCCTCTTGTTTCTTAGTGTCGCCGATTTTGGTGGAGAACATGTTGCTTATATAGTGTGTCACATCTAGGGTTACACCATGTAAACCCTAATGTGGCATGACTCTTCATTTCCATAACCCATGGGTTTGTAACTCCCATGGAGCCTCCATGGAGCATCCTATGGGTGGAACCCAACTTGATAATCCATGGAGCCTCTTAGCCCACTATATAAGATATGGAAGATTTACATAATCTACCCATATATTTAATTAGTTATCTTTTGATCACATAATTAATTCTAAATTAATTCTTGATCAAACTAATTAAATAATATTATTAATATATTAGAACTTATAATATATTAATAAACCATAAGTGTTATTTCTCTCATTTTAGTTTATCCAATTGCATGGTGCCATGCAACCCAAATGAACCATGCCGGGTGGGGTCAAGTACATACCAGAAATAGTTATGGACTTATACACCTTATCTAACAGTCTCCCACTTGGATAAGTTTAATAACTATAACTGCAATACTTCAGGAACCGATCGACAATCGTAGCTCTTTCAAGGTCTCTCGGTACTGAGAAGATGATGATACGCCATTTAAGATAAGTGATCATATAATCCTCTGTTCTAGATATCAGCCGGACAAATACATGGAACAATGTCTTACTTATTGTCCAGCAGTTTGTTTCCCGATTTCCGATTTGTTTGACAAAGAACTTAATTGAACACATCAACTTAGTTCTGACCGGTCCCGGTACATAGGTCAAAACAAAATCATCGAGGGGCCCAGATATCAGCTTCTAATCCAAGAAGGAACAGATAAACTTCGACTCATATGTTTGTTCTACCACTCATTGAATTATACACAAAAGCACGTTTTATAACATCGAGTTACCAATGCGTTAACGTACAATCAATGCATAACTAACTCATAAGTAACAAATCATATCTCTAGGTTTGAAGACTTATATGATATTACCGTCTCACGATCACTCGAGATAAATTCCATGAAGTGCCTTATAAGTGTGTACATTACCATCCATGTCGGTCTTCTTCTTGAAGATCCATTTGCACCCTACAGTCTTACGACCTGGTACATTCTCAACCAAGTTCCAAACTTGATTGTCATACATGGACTGTATCTCGCTGTCCATTGCCTCTTTCCACTTGGCTGACTCAGGGCCTGCCATGGCTTCCGCGTAACTGTTAGGTTCATCCAGACCTATCAGTGTCTCATCACTGATAAGTGTATCACCTTCCGCAGTAATATGGAATCCATAGTAATGCTCAGGTGCATTCCTAACCCTTGTGGAACGCCTCAGAGGTACAGACTTGTCAATTCGCTCAACAGAAGTTTCCTCCTCAAGTTGAGTGCTAGGGTTTGAAGTTCCTTCACCACTTGACTCTTGAATTTCTTTAAGGTCAACTTGCCTCCCACTATCTCCTTGGCTTATGAACTCTCTCTCTCGAAAGAAAGCCCTCCTAGCTACAAAGACCACATTCTCACTAGGTCTGTAGAAGAGGTAACCAATGGATTTCTGTGGGTAGCCGATGAAAATACACCTCTCACTTTGAGGTTCGAGCTTATCATGAGTCTCGCGTCTCACGAAAGCCTCGCAACCCTAAATCTTAATGTGGTCTAGTTTGGGTACTTTACCAGTCCACATCTCATGAGGAGTTTTGGCAACTTTCTTTGTGGGAACTAGATTAAGGATATGGGCGGCAGTCTCTAAGGCATACCCCCAAAATGAGATTGGTAGCGAAGCTTGACTCATCATGGAACGAACCATATCCAACAAGGTTCGATTACGCCTCTCAGCTACACCATTCAACTGCGGTGTCCTGGGAGGTGTCAATTGTGAGACAATCCCACATTCCCTAAGATAGTCGAGGAACTCTGAACTAAGATACTCACCACCTCGATCGGATCGAAGCATCTTAATGTTCCTGCCCAATTGATTCTCGACTTCCTGTTTAAACTCTTTAAACCTCTCAAAAGTCTCTGACTTATGCTTGATTAAGTAGATATATCCATATCTACTGTAATCATCAGTAAAAGTCAAATAATAACGATTAGCATCCCTTGTGGCATGTTTGAAGGGCCCACACACATCCGTGTGTATAAGATTGAACAAACCTTCACCCCTCTCACAAGAACCTGTGAAGGGTGACTTTGTCATTTTTCCAAGTAAGCATGATTCGCAACTATCATCTGACTTTAGGTCAAATGACTCCAATACTCCATCCTTTTGGAGTTGGCCTATGCGTTTCTTGCTTATATGTCCAAGACGACAATGCCATAATGATGCTTTATCCAAGTTATTATCATTAACAAAATCAATACACAATACATTATTTCCTAAGTTATCAACCACAGATACAGTTTCATACACACCATCACAAGGTAATGCTTTAAAATAAAGAACATTATTAAAGAAAGCATTAATCGAACCAACTTCATTATCAAATGAAAAGGTGAAACCTTGTTTATACAATGCATGAAAGGAAATAATATTTCTTGCCATTTCTGGCGAATAACAACATTTATTCAAATCTAAACTAAACCCACTACTTAGCGATAAAGTATAAACTCCAATCTTGGTGACAGGTAAAACTTTCCTATTCCCCATGATTAAGTTTATTCTTCCATGCTCCACATTCTCACTTCTTCTTAGTCCCTGCAAATCAGAACAGATATGAATACCACAACTGGTATCAAGGACCCAAGAGTTAGAATGGGGTGAGTTATTAGATAAGATAGTGTAAATACCTGCATGGTTGGGTTTAACTTTCCCATCCTTCACATCTTGTTGGTACTTTGGGCAGTTCCGCTTCCAATGTGACTTTTCATGGCAATAGAAGCATTCAGCCTCTTTAGGGTCAGAAGAAGGAGTGACAAAACCTTTCTTGGTTCCACTTGAAGAAGAGCCATCAAGGGTCCTAGCCTTGGTACCCTTCGAAGAGCTCTTTCTCTTCTTCCCTCTACCTTTCCCGATTGCCAAAACCGGGTCGGAGTTTGGAGTAGGAGTGTTAACAACTGACTTACCCTTAAGACCTGTTTCTGCGGTCTTGAGGAGTCCCTGAAGTTTGCTGAGTGTGACCTCTTCCTTATTCATGTGATATGTCATGCGGAATTGATCATAGCACGATGGTAAGGAGTGCAAAATGATATCTATTGCAAGCTCCTCAGGGAAGTTCACATTAAGCTTCAGCAACCGATCCACATACCTTTGCATTTTCTGCATGTGGCTCGTGACGGATTCCCCGTCCTTCATCATGGTTGTTATGATAGAGCATATGATTTCATACCTCTCTTGTCGTGCAGTTTGATGGTATCTTTCCATCAGATCTTGGTGCATTTCAAAAGGGTAGAAGTCCTCATAGGACTTTTGGAGTTCCGCTGTCATGGTGGCCAACATGATGCATGCCACTTTTGTAGCATCCCTTTCATGTGCCCGGAAGTCTGCGATCTCCTGGGGAGTTGCAGTGGTCTCATCAATCTCCTTAAGCTCCTTGTCAAGGACATATTCTTTGTCCTCGTAGCGGGTAATCATCCTGATGTTTCTGATCCATTCATTGAAGTTGGATCCATCAAAAGTGACTTTCCCACACAAGTTCATAAGGGTAAAGGAGCCATTAGGATTAGAGCCAGAAGCAGCATTGTTTGAAGACATCTGAAAGAAGAGAACAAGATTAGTTTAGATATTAAGAGAGTCCTTAATAAAACACCCAAATGTAATATTAAGGCTAGGATCCAATCACAATATATTATAACTTAGAAGAGGTATGCCGTAATCCAAGCTATAACATATTTGAAAGGTAGGTGAATGACGATTCACCAATTTCCACCATGAAAAAACGAAATATAAATATTAGGTTTTTAATTGGTTCTTAGAAATTCCTAGATTCTTTTGAGATTCAATAAACTTTTCAAAGGCATGTTTCAATCTCGAGTGTGCCCTCCAAGTTTTGTGACTGGGATACCGAGGATCACAAAACGAGGTGTGAAGTAACCATGCAAATCACTTGGTACCCTCAAGGTTTATCACTCAATCGATGTGTCGGTAAACCACACACGCTCCACCGATGCTATGGTAAACCTTAAGTCACCCTTTACCTACCTTGTTAAGTCCATGTTAGTGTGCCGGTTAACCACACACGCTCCACCAACGACTTAAACAAAGTGTAAAGTGTAATTTCATGGATTAGCACCTTATTCACATTTTCCTAAAGTAACTAAGATTGGGAATTTAATAAAAGCATTTAGTTACTTTATAATATTCATCATACTTTTAATGAGAATTTATAAGTCCTTGTCTTACCCGTTCGGCTAACGACCCTCCACCGATCAAGGAAGCGGTGGGTGAGAGTGGACACCCATTAATTTGCCATTTTATAGGCAACAACCTTATACCCCCCTTATAGACCGACTTCGTGAATGAGGCGTACTAGCGGTAAGACGACTTGTTGTTATACATATATATATATATATTAGTAACTTATAATATTATAAAGTATAAGGGTTGAATTTTAACTTTTAAAATTCTAAGGGTTGGAACTAAAGTTTTAATCAAGACTTTACATGTTCCAAAACTTGAGGGCAGGTTTTGTAAACTTCCAACACTTTTCATTTCTTATAACTTATGAATTAATTGAGTAATAAAAATGAAGACTCTTCATTTTTATAACTCTTGTGTTCTTTTAATGTCTTTAATAAAAGTGAGACTTTTGGTTTTCCATAACTTGAGGACAAGTTATGGACTCCATTAAAACACATTATGATCATGAATTAAACTACCATGAAGGTTACAAACAATTTCTATGATCATCTAATCTTCATAAGTTCAAGAACATAAATATGAACACTTTCAAGAATCAAAAATTACACTTAAAAAAAAAACTTGTAATTTAACGATTTTTTTTTCAAGCTGTTTACACACAAAAAAAAAAACAACAAACAAACCTAGTCTCTGATACCACTGATGGGTTTTGAGCATTCTAACACTTCCTAAGTATACATGCAACCCTAATAACCTTGGATCTATGTTTGTCTAATAATCATGCAAAGTTAAATTCCAAGGTTATATTCCTATCTAGCATACATGGGGAACATTTTTAACTTGAATGAAAGATAGAATAACTTACCTTGTTGTTGATTATGATCCTTGAAACCTTGTGAGCCTAGCACCCCAAGTGTGATGCCTCAAATGCTTCACACAACACCAAATGCAAAGGAGTAAACTTTGAGAGAATCTTACACTTGCAAAATCGGCTCTAGCCCTCTTGTTTCTTAGTGTCGCCGATTTTGGTGGAGAACATGGTGCTTATATAGTGTGTCACATCTAGGGTTACACCATGTAAACCCTAATGTGGCATGACTCTTCATTTCCATGACCCATGGTATTGTAACTCCCATGGAGCCTCCATGGAGCATCCTATGGGTGGAACCCAACTTGATAATCCATGGAGCCTCTTAGCCCACTATATAAGATATGGAAGATTTACATAATCTACCCATATATTTAATTAGTTATCTTTTGATCACTTAATTAAGTCTAAATTAATTCTTGATCAAACTAATTAAATAATATTATTAATATATTAGAACTTATAATATACTAATAAACCATAAGTGTTATTTCTCTCATTTTAGTTTATCCAATTGCATGGTGCCATGCAACCCAAATGGACCATGCCGGGTCGGGTCAAGTACATACCAGAAATAGTTATGGACTTATACACCTTATCCAACACAAAAGAGACTAATTAAATATGGACTCCTATATATAGAATGGGCAAATGTTCATTTAGGATGGGCTAAGCTTGCATGGATAGTCCATGGAGATTTTAACCCATGGATCCTATGGAAATGAAAGGTCATGGGTATTAGGGTTTACATGGATATAACCCTAATCCACCATACTTTATAAAGAGGTCCTTGGCACTTGAAATTTCACTAGAGTGTAAAGAAAGAGGGCATAGCCGATTTTGAACAAGTGTATACTATTCTCTCAAGCTTTCCAAGTTATTTTGGTGAATTGTGATTCCATTTGAGGCGTACACACTATTGGGGCTAAGCTCTTAAAGGTTCAAGACTTCAAGCTCCATCAAAAGGTATGTCATCTAACTAGACTCTTGTAGTATAGTTGCTCCATAACATGCTAGTTAGGATGATGCTTTGGAATTTTGTATTTTTGCATGTATAATAGTGAAGACATAGATCCAAGGCACATAGGGTTGCATGCACACCATAGGAGTGTTAGAATGCTTAAAACCCATCAGTGGCATCAGAGCCAAGTTTGGTTTTCAGTTATACTTGATGTAATTGCTAAAAAAATCGAAAATCTGGCTTTCTGGATAGTGGACTCGTCGAGTCCACTGGGGGACTCGCCGAGGCCAAGAGGAAATTCATCCTACTCGTCGAGTAGGTTCATACACTCGACGAGTAGGAGGCACTGAGTGCAGATTTTCAACTTTTAAGGTTGGAATTGGACTAGAATCATTACCCTAAGCTATTTTTGATGTTATAAACCTATTTTTGATGTGGTAATGATTATTCTAATCCAATTCAAAAGATATTTTTCAATAGATTCATGTTTTGTATTAGTTTAATGGTTAGGCTAATTACATGAAAATTGTTTGATTTGAATTGTCTTGTTCATATGAGTTTAATCTAGATCATAGTTTTTCTTGACATGTTTATTTGTTTATTAGATGATCTAAATGGCCTTTAATGGATTCCATAACTTGTCCTCAAGTTATGGAAAACCAAAAGTATTTTTTTAAAAGAGTTTTTAAAGCCACAGGTTATAGAAACTTGAAGAGTCTTTTTCCATAAATTGTTTTATGACATCCATAACTTGTCCTCCAATTATGGATTTTCAAGAGTCTCGCCATTAAAAGCCATATTAAACTCATATGTTATAGATTCCAAAAGTTTCTTGAATTCTTCAAAACTTGCCATCAAGTTTTGGAATTTGTAAAGTTGCACTTTTGAACACTTTAGTTCCAAACCCTAGAATTTTAAATAGTTTAAAGTTCAACCCTGATACTATTATAATATTATAGGTTTAATATTTATATATATATATATATATATATATATATATATATATATATATATATATATATGTATAAGAGTAAAAGTCAATCTTAATGTTAGTATGCCTCATTCACGAAGCCAGTGTATAAGGCTACTGCCTATAAAATGACAGTTTAATGAGTGTCCACTCTCACCCACCGCTTCCTTGACTGGTGGAGGGTCGTTAGCTGAACGGGTAGGACAAGGACTATAATTCTCATTAAAAGTATAATGATAAATATAAAGTAACTAAACCTTTTATAAATTCCTAATCTTAGTTACTTTAGGAAAATGTGAAATTGGTGCTAACCCATGAAATTACACTTTGTACCTTACCAAGTTGTTATGGAGCGTGTGTGGGTAACCGACATACTAACATGGACAAGTAAGAGTGGCAAAGGGTGACTTAATGTTTATCATAGATCGGTGGAGCGCATGTGGGTAACTGGCACATCGATTAGAAGATAAAATTAAGGGTACCAAGTTAATTTTGATGCTTATTCACACTTGTTTTGTGATCCTCAGCATCCCAGTCACAAACCTGAGAGGGCACAATCGAGATTTAAACATGCCATTGAAAAGTTCAATGAATCTCAAAAGATCTAGGAGTTTCAATGCAATTAAAACCTAATACCTATTTCGTTTTTCATGGTGGAAATTGGTGAATCGTCATTTGCCTACCTTCAAATATTTTATAGCTTCGATTACGGCATCCATCTTCCAAGTTATAAAATATTATGTTGGGTCCTAGCCTTAATATTTCATATTGGGTGTTATATTAAGGACTTAAATCAACTAACTTGAACTTCTCCCATTGTAGATGTTTGGTTCAGACAACTATGATCTTCCCAAATTCCTTGGAATAAGCTTTCCTAATAAAGATGATGTCCCGCGATTGGATCATGGAAATCATACTTCTATTCCTCTACCTCCTCCAATAATCCTCCCTAACCCACAAGCTCAAAGACTTGAAAAGTTCGGGATCACTCAATCCATATTGGATAGTAAATACAAAGATGGAAAGCCTATATGTGCTCATGTCTTGGACATGAAGCTGCATATTGACAGGCTAAGGATGTTGGGTGTCGTCTTCCCAAAGAAGTTGGCTATTGACTGGGTCCTTCAGTCATTTCCCGAGTCATATAGTGAGTTCGTTAAAGACTACTATGTGACAGATCAAGACATGACCCTAATTGATCTTACCTATTTGCTAATTGCTGTCGAATCAGCAATGATTTGGCGCAATGGTGAAGCAAATCTGATTGGAAGGTCTACATCCCAAGTTGCATTGGACATCCCAGAAAATATTTCTTCTCCTAAAGGGAAGGAATTGGGCATGGTCAAAAGTTTTGATAATAAGAGAAAGGCTAAATCTGAGACTTCTCCATGTGAGCCTGTGTGTTTCTATTTCCAAAGACAGGGACATTGGAATCGAAGCTGCCTAGACTACCTGAGAAGTTTAATCAGAATGTATGGTTCTGCTTCAGGTAAGTCTACTATCTAACTCTGTTAAGTTTCTAATTATTGATTCTTAATATATGATGTGACTAGGTTGCATTTTGATTTTTGGCAAGATCAAGCAAAGGGAAGGAAGCTTAAAAGGAGAGTATGCTGAATCTGATCGCGAAGATGGATTTCAATCGCATGGTTCGAAGGTCGGATTTATGAGCTACTGCTTGAGAGTTATGATAGATTGCTAGGAAATATGTAATAGCACAGTTTTTCACTTATAATTGCATTATAAGGAAAAGTTTTTATGCATTTTATAAATAAATAAAATTTTGTTTTGTTTTATTTTATATCTCATTGCAATGACATTTATGAAAAATTGATGTTTGTATGTTTCTAGCAATATTGAAAATATGAATTTGATTCTTTCATTTGTGGTAGTGTCTAAATTTACCAAATAAGGAAAGATTCTCATCACCCAAGTTTCAATTGGACCAAAACTTGAAATTATGCAAGTTGATTTACTAAAGTTTAGTAAATATGGTTATACTTACAGGTATAATTCTGAAGCATTGGAAAAGTTTCAATGTATGGCAGAACGAATGAGAAGAATCAAATTAGGTAGAAAGATAAAAGTTTCTCAAATCTGAAAAGATGGGAGAGTACTTTAGTATCATGATCATCTTAATGATTTGGAAACAATATCACAATTGATCTTCTAAGGACATCTTAGTGCATTCTTATGGCTAAGAAGAGGAGTCATGAATTCTTGAAGTGGTTAAATCAAGAAAATGAGTCATACTTTGTTCCAAAACAATTCTTAGAGTGATACTCTAAGATTGTAACTTGAGTGACATATCTTAAGGAAGGTTTATAACACTTGTCAAATGTTGAGTAAAATGTTTTCTACTATTGTACATTTGAAATTGGTAAGTTGTGATGTTTTGGATAAAACAAAGACCAACTAAGGCCAATTATGTGAAGTGTTTGTCTTGATAAGAATCCAAACTATCTCTTGAATATTTGTTTGTCAAGGAATGGTTCTTGGCAAGAGAGTCTTATATGTCAAGAGGATAGTGGGAGTCTTAAAAGATCCTGAAAGAGTTTCAAGAACTAATCAAGAATAAAACATGTAGTTTATCACTAGCACACGACTTGAGGTTTATAACCTATCGTGTAGAAATAATTCTTGTTTATGTGCCCATTCCAGTTAAAGTTGACTATGCATGTGAGTTCCGAGAGCTCTCAATTGGTTGCATAACAACCTGGAAGCATTGGTAGGCCCTTGTGCTGCCAGGTGGCAAGTAAATAAGGTTGAGCAAGTTCAGTACATATGAGTTTGGATTTGTCACTAACCTTGTCTTGTGATTATGGTTCTGAAAAATTCACATGGATAGGAACACATACACCATAAAATCTAAGTTTCATAAGGTTTCTCTTTGATTCATGAAAATGATGGTGAGGAAACGCTTTCACAATGAAGATTTTAAGTTGATAGAAATTGTGATATTTGCATTCTCAAAGTAGTTAGTGGAGCATGTGTGGTTAACCGACACACTAACATGGACTTGTGAGAAATGGAAAAGGTCTAAACTGTTGGGTTTTGAGCATTCTAACACTCCTAAGTCTACATGCAACCCTAAATACCTTGGATCTATGTTTTCTCTATTATACATGCAAATATGAATATCCAAGGTATTATCCTAACTAGGATACCAAAACGTTGAAACTAGGGTAATAAAATAGATAAAATACATACCTTGTTGATGTCGCTTGACTCCATGAAGCTTGAGAGCCTAGTGCCCCAAGTGTGACACCTCAAATGGTTCACACAACATCATGAACACTTGGAATAACCATGAGAAGAAGACACTCCAAGCTCAAATTGTCTAGCCCTCAGATATGTATCACTTGTGTCAAATTCTTGAGCTAAAGGGGTACTTATATAATGTGACATTAGGGTTACTCCATGTAACCCATGACTTTGCCCATTCCTTATGCTCCATGGTTTTTAACCTCCATGGAGTATCCATGGGTCACCACATGGGTTAAACCCAACATAAAGAATCTTGGATCATAAGCCCACATATATAAGAATGAATGATTTACACAATCAATCCCCATATATTTAATTAGTCTCTTTTGATCACTAAATTAAGTCCAAATTAATTCTTGATCAATACTAATTAAATAACATGATTTCATATTAATATATTAGAACTTATAATATATTAATATGTCACAAATGTCTTCTTCTCACAAACGGTCTATCCAAATGTCCCGATGCCATGCAACCCAAATGGACCATGCCGAGTCGGGTCAAGTCTTACCAGTTATAGTTATGGACTTAGACACTAATCCAACAGTCTCCCACTTGGATAAGTCTAAAACTATTATTGAGTCTGACTTCAAAAACCAACTGGCAATCGTAGCTCTCAAAAGCCGTTGTCGAACTCTGACCTTGTCGATGAACTCCGACCTTTGTCAATGACTTGTCCATTAGATAAGGGATCATATATTCCTCCATTCTAGATATCATATGGACTGAGACATGGATTATAAATCATTCTCTCTGTCCATTTGTTGTTTCCCGATTTCCGATTCATGATGACTGACTGATTGAACAGATCAAATCAGTCCTGGTTTGGCCAAGCACTCACATGTATCATCATTAAATCATCGAGGGGCCCATATATATTGTTTTTATCCCGAAGGTAAAAGGAATGGATAAACTTCAACTCATATGGATTGTTCTACTACTTGTTGAATCATATACAAAGGCACATTTTATAGCATCGAGTTACCAATGCGTTTTCGCGTAATCAATGTACAACCAACTCATAGTAACAACTCCTATCTCTAGGTTTGAAGAATATAAGATATTATCGTCTCATGATCACTCGTGATAAAGTCCATGAAGTGATTCAAATGAGGGTGGGTTAAATCCAATACTCAGAACTTATGAGCACTCATGAGTGTTGTAGCACCTCTTGGCTATGTCCACTACCTTGGACATCTACAAACCCGATTCATGACAATCTTGCCTTAATACCTACTTCCAACGTATTATCGACTATGGATGGTTTGAATAACTTGGTCATTCGGGAAGAGTGACCTAGTTTATTCTGGCAGTCAAAACATGCAAAATGAAACACAAGAATAATTGAATCCAATATGGTCTCAGAACTTATGAATATAAATAAAACATCTTTTATTTATCACCATATTGATTACACATTATTCATTGTATACTGTTTCAAACTATCAACTTTATACTTGAATTAAAACAATAGTTGTCCCATGCTCCAAGCATGTACACTATGTTTTCTAAACAATAGCTTTGTCAAACACCAAGTATGCACTTTATGTTTGTCTATGATCATTACTTTGTGAAATAAACCAATTAAACATAATTTCAATGATTCTAATTTCACACTCCCAAATCCTTATCGAAAAATGTGAGAATTGCAAATTTCTATCATTTATCGAAATCTGTTTAGATTTTAAACTTTTATGCACTGACCCTCTTGTAATTAATATGTACAAAGTCACAAAGACTTGTCAACAGTCATTATAAGTTATGTTGGGTTTTGAGCAAACTAACACTCCTAAGGTGTTCATGCAACCCTAGAAACCTTGGATCTATGTTTATCTAAAATACATGCAAAATAATTTTCCAAGGTTCATAACTTATCTAACATGCATGGGGTACTTTTAAACATAAAAGATACTAGAAGAATTACATACCTTTATTAGTGAGTTGATTCCTTAGGAGTTTGAGAGCCAAGCACCAATAATGTGAATGCCTCAAATGGAAATCACAAATCACCACAAACTTGGAAAACTCATGAGAGAGTATACAACCTGTGACAACCGTCAAATTCAAGTCAAAGTCAAAGTCAAAGTCAACAAGTCAAACCGGTAAAACTTAACTAGTACTTGTATGTTAGAAAGTTATTCTATGTATAAAAATGTGCATTTATATGTCAAAAATTCAAGTGTCTCAAAGAATCTATGTGTTAAAGATGTAAAAACCCTAAAAAGGGAGTTAAACGCATCAAAACATGACTAAGGAGCCTTTCGGGGACTTAAAACGATCATTAGCGAAGCATAACGGGGTTCACGAACCTTGCATTTGCGAGATTATGCGATAATAATGGCTAAGGTTAAATCTCTCCCAAATCTCTCCAAGTATGTGAAGTCTCTCCCAAATCTCTCTAAGTATGTGAAATCTTTCCCAAATCTCTCCAAGCATGTGAAATCTCTCCCAAATCTCTCTAAGTATGTGAGATCTCTCCAATTATGTTAAATCTCTCCCAAATCTCTCCAATAATGTGAAATCTCTCCAAGTATGTGAAATCTCTCCCAAATCTCTCCAAGTATGTGAAATCTCTCCAAGTATGTGAAATCTCTCCAAGTATGTTAAATCTCTCCCAAATCTCTCCAAGAATATGAAATCTCTCCAAGTATGTGAAATCTCTCCCAAATCTCTCCAAGTATGTGAAATCTCTCCCAAATCTCTCCCAAAATCTCTCTCAAACTTTTTATAGTCATCCGGTTCATCCCGACCCTTAAGTTGGTCAAAAATCACGCAAAACGGAAAGATTTCTCGAAAAACAGCTATATAGAACCGAAACCCCTCTTAGGAGCTGAACCTCTTAGGAACCGAACCTCTTAGGAGCCGAAACCCTACTGTCAGAACCGAACTTGTCAGAAGCATCTCGGACCGAAACCTCAGCAGACCGAAGCTCAGCAGCGAGACCCTCGCATCCCCACTTCGGACCTTCGGTCTTCCCCTTCCTACTCTCGGTTCCCTCTCGGTTCTCACACTCCTAAGAGCCGAACCTCGCAGGTTCGGTCCCTAATGCCGGTTTTAAACTACTTTCGCCTCCTAAGCCCGTTTTTTACAAGATATTTTCACCAAATTCACATTTTTATCATTTTTAACACCCAGAACTCTTATTTTAATTATTTTTCAAGGATTTATTAATTATAAATCATTATTTTACAATAAGAAGAGTATTCTACACCACAAGTGGGTCAAGTGTGCCCACTTGCCTCCTATGTGTCACTTTCTCATTGGTCCAACCTTATCCACATCATACAAACCAAGGCAAACATCCCTTCACCCTAGCCACTTGCTCCAGCAACCCTTCGTATAAGGAAATGCCTGGGATTTCCTTGATCATTTGCTTCACCATCAAACATTATACACTTCTTAAACCATCAAGAGGGCCTCTTTTCTCTCTACTTTCAGCCACACTTTTGATGTGTTCTTGAGTCATTTACTCACTTATTAGTAAGTATTTCCTTCTAACTCAAGTGTTATTACATGTTTTCATATCTTAACACCAAAAATCGTTCTTAGGATCATCCAAAACTTCGTGTGTTCATCAAGTGATCTAGACTTGAAACTCATCATCTTCAACCTTCCATCCTTCAAGGAATCACTCAAGGTGAGTTCATACCCCTACATTTTCTAGTTTTCTTCAGTTTTCAGGGGGGGGGGGGGGAATACAAGTTAAAACACCAAAACATATTCAAAACTCAACTTGACAGCTTACAACAGAAAAGTTGTGACCTGTTCACGAACTGTTTTACCCCACTTAAACTTAATATTTTTCAAAACTGTTTAATATGAAAGTAGCTCAGGTTTATACCTTTAAAATGACTACTTTCACATCTCCATATGATTTTTCTACGTTTTATGGTGATTTTTACAAAACTGCCTATCATTTCAGAAACGAATTCGGACCGGTCTGTGATTATGAACACTTTCACATAAGTTAGAAACTTCTAAAAATCATAATAAAAATTATGAATAAACTAGACACATTTTCTAAACTCTCAGAGTTTACGGAGTTAGTTTTCGACTTCGTATGATTTTTCTATGATAATTTCAAAACAGTGCAGAAAGGATAAAAACTTGTTGCATAGTTTACCACATTAACAACACTTTGTAGTATGTTGAGCAAAGTGCATAACAATAAGTTTCTCAATGTTTGGATGCATTCTTGTTAGTTTATCATCATAAATAGAAATTAGTCATTCATGTTAAGGTTTTTCCTCCATT
The DNA here is from genome assembly GCF_052849685.1 of Lactuca virosa. Classification (NCBI taxonomy): domain Eukaryota; kingdom Viridiplantae; phylum Streptophyta; class Magnoliopsida; order Asterales; family Asteraceae; genus Lactuca; species Lactuca virosa. The sequence goes on from NC_136434.1 coordinate 261,788,839, forward strand.
CATTTCGAACACATATAATAAACTACATTAAATATATTTTATGAATTTTCGATAAAAGCTTACTACATGGAAAAGGTTTTACTCTCAAAACAAATGGGTTTTTCATATACTACTTGATAAACTATAATAGTAATAGTTTATGGATTTATATCACAAATGCATTTTCATAAAAGGTACTCTTAAGTACCATAGAAAATCCTGAATTAGTTATAACCATAGTCTGTTGTAGGGAGAGCGTGATAATTGTGTATAGATCTATATTGGGATTGACAACCCACACCCATGATGCTTGCATAAGTCCGATCGGCCGATCGGGGGTGACAAATGTCATTTCGTTTCCGACGCCTCAAGAACGTCGCAGCAGGTTATTCTGTCGTAGTATGGTTATAGCGACTCACATAGGGAGTTAACAATCTTTCAAGTTTACAGGAAAAAATCTACTTTGAAAAGGGGTTTTACTTCTAAATTAAATGATTTTATGCCGATTTAAACTTGCATGTATTACTTTAAGTATGGAAAAATACTTGTATATTCTCGGTCTTGACGTTTAAGACTACATGACTTTTTATAAGGAAATATTGGATTATCTTTGGAAACACATTACCATGGTGAACATTATAAGTACAAAGCACACACATATTCTCTGTCTTGACATTTGAGACTACATGACTTTTTATAAGGAAAATATTGGATTTTCTTTGGAAACACATTACCATTATGAACATTATAAGTACAAAACACACACATATTCTCTGTCTTGACGTTTAAGACTACATGACTTTTTATAAGGAAAATATTGGATTTTCTTTGGAAACATATTTCTATCAAAACTACATTTCATCTAGAATTGTTAGACTTCAGCTATAATTGCTAAGTGTATATGCTAGATTTATATAAGAATCTAGTCGCAATCAACCTAGAATTGGTGGGCCCGCCTTACTTCCTGTTCCTTGTTTGGTTGTGGACCTAGGGCAGACCCATTATATTCGACAGTTTATTTAACTTAAATTTTATATAACTTATATACACTGGGTGATTGTAGAAGGAATCTACAGGTCTTTCTAGGGTACATTATTGCATAACATAGGAGAGTTCATTTAGCGTTTAATAAAGAAAATATTGAATTTTCTGAAATCATACTCTATCGCTTTTTACAAGGAAAACGACTTCTTTCTTAAATAAAACTCTTATGAACTCACCAACGTAATTGTTGACGCTTTTTCAAACTACTTGTATTCTCAGGAATTCAGTGAAACAGGAAATCAACCGCTTTTGAGGATGGGACGTTAAATCGTCAAACATTTCATTTTTGTCATCATAAGTGTAATTGATTGGAAACATGTAAACACATACTATTGTATAACTTTTTCAATTATATTTATGATGGTTGTATTTACTTTGGGCACTATTATACTCGTCAAACATGAAGTCCTCCACCCCCGGACGTTTCCGCCATCCTTGGTTTGGGGGTGTGACAGATTGTTATCAGAGCATTGTTTATAGTGAACTAAGTATATCGAACCACATAAGATATACAAACTATAAATGCATTGGAATTTAAGTCTATGATTTAAACATTTTCAAATAACTATACTTTTAGAAATAAATAGTTTCTTGTTAAAAGTATAAGTACATACATGCATACCGGTTTAGTGTCACGTCTAAGGAAAACACAAAAGTTAAAAATAGAAGAGTTGTGCAATGTGAATATGCCCTGGGATATGCAATAAAGTCTGGGAGGAATATAGCCTGATCAACTATATTCGTCCGAGAAGTGACTAGTATGTGTCGGGGGATAGTCATAGTGGACAACAAGTCTATCAACTTACCAACACCCATACCAGAAAATCGTTAACAACCAAACATAACATTTAAAATACTATAGGAGTATTTTGTGGTAGTATAACTTATGTGAAAACTAAACTGAGTCATGCTAGTAGGTCTACAATCACTAAATGGATATGCTGAAGTTATATATAACCTAGATATGTAACTGGTATGCACCATGTCATCATAAAAGTATCTAAAGAGGATCAAACCCCTATAAGTATTTCTAGGAATATAATTATTATATGCCTCTTACCTCACCCCTATTCTTGCACGGACATCATGGCAAGATTTTACTTACCGGGAGAACCCTACTTTCCGAACTCGGAAAGTTAGTGGGAGATGAGGAAAATAGTCGAAGATGGAGCCAGAGGTCGACAACTCTCCTTACATAGCCAGGGCTCTCGCAAACCGCCTCGACTACATCGAACCTGTGCCCCGTTGGGCAGCATTGATCTAGGGACGGAGTCGCCATCAGCAACAACAATAGCCATTTGGGGACGAATTGTCGTGAGCAGAGTTCATTTTACTCACAAGACCTGGTAGATTAGGCCTATGAGTATGCGTCGGTGTTACTCCCCTCCATGTGTAGGCCCGACCCAGCGAGTTAGTGATTACACTAGTCGAGAGATTTATTTTCGGTCCAAACTTTTCCTTGCAATAATGTGGGGTAGACCTGCATCTGGCTCAAAACCTTTCCCTAAAACTAAATATACTAGAATCATACAAACGAAAGGGGCATGCGTATTATTTCATTGGGAACAATACTACTAAGAATTCATAAGTTTAGTATATATAGACTCTCATTATGAATTGTTTTCAAAGGACACCAAAAACATTGGAATACGATACACTCAGAACTAAGATAAACTGAGTGAGATAACTCCTGACGTATAAACCCTTATTCAATACTCATCATCATCTCGCCTTTTTAAACCTCATGGTTGAAAGGAGCCTTTCCATAGACCTGTAGGGTGCGGTCATACCAGCACTAATGCACCGGATTCCATCAGAACTCCTCAACTAAGTGTGTTTGGACAAACATAATCCTAGGATGGGAAAAACTTAACGCCCGTACAAAACCTACTTCTACCCACTACCATAAACTCCGTCTCCGGAACGCTAGCAGAAACATCAAGAATAGTTCAGTAAAGTGCGAAATTTATATATGTGTATATAAATGATAGGGGTATAATTAGAATCATCCCCACTCACGAAATCGCTTCTCCCCATGCAACAGAGTTATGTCTTCACAAGAAGGTAACCAACCAACAAGAAAGGCATCAATCCTGCAGATAGACTCTGCTACTTTCCAAGTTGCGGTCACGGCAGCCGTGACAGCCGTCATGGCGCAACTCAATACTAACAACGCCAACAGAGTTGAAAGCGGTGTTGGCAATTCTAACCGCAGTAACAGTCAAGAACACCAGCGGGTGTCTACCCACGAAGACGCCTCATACCACAAGCCCAAGAGCAAGAAGCGAAAGGTTTGGAACAAAAAGAAGCGCAACCTATCTCAAAAAACGCGCTAAAAGACAACAATCTGTGGCTGCCCCTATAATTACAACATCAGTCCCGACTCATGCCCCGACACTAGCCACAACGTCTGTCAATCAAGCACCGGTCAGACAATATATGGGAACACTTCCAAAGTGTATCAAGTGTAGCTACCATCACAATGGGGCTTACCGGGTGATGCACTATAAAAACTGCAACAAGGACGGACATACTGCCTGCTTCTGCAGGGAACAGATCCAACACATCACTTCAATCACCAACATTAGTGTAAGTCCAGTATGCTACCTATGCGGTGAAACAGGACACTTCAAGAGAGACTGTCCAACTGAGAGGAATGACGGGGGAACAGGAGGAACGTGACAAACAAACCAGCAGGAGCAACAAGGAACCTTATTAGGACTTTTGTAATGTTTCCAACAACAAAAACGTTTAAGTACCATATGTTTGTAATGAATTTAGTATGTTTGCTAAAATTGCCGTATATCAAAAAGTAGTTAAAATACTCTCTCGTTCAATCAAATCAAAGACACTTATATATGATCTTAGGATCATTACCAGTGAGCTGGGATAACTTCGTATATACATCAGGGTTAATCATAATCAAAATACTACAAGCCTAAAGCAAATAATTCCGTCTTAACCCCTATTCCATGTCTAGTAGTGGGATTAGGGTAAAGCCACCCACTCGACGGGTTCATCAATACCAATTTACATACGACGTGCATATACCGATCGACCATAGAATGATCGGTCGTGGATCATGATATAAAGTATCATTACTAGCTATCAGAGCACACTTACTACCAGTGCTAGCTGTTGTGGTATGAATCATTTGTAGTAACAATAATACCGATCGAAACGGAGCACACTAACAAGAATCACATGATACTCTATCTCCCTAACGAATAATTCGTACGAATACAACTTAACGCATGTATTACTAAAAAGATCCGTTGTCGTCATTCGATGTCGATTGGTATAGTCCTCACTTTCCTGATTAAACGACTACGAAAAGACCCTTCACCTAACCTCGAAACCCTAGTCTCTTATAAACGCAAATCCAACATGGACCTCTAGGCCGTCTCTCGCTGCGAAACCCCAACACACTCACCAGAGGAGTATTACACTTTCCGCACCTTTTCAAATTATTCCTAGTAAATCCTTCGAGAATATCACACGTATAACAGGACAAGAGCAAGCACAGAAGCTTGAGACGGATACAGTTAGTCTATCACTACGAAGTGTATACACGAGGATAATATATAATTAAGATTCTATGGACATTGGATGTGTGTTTCCGCCCTATTTCCTGTTCCTTGTCTGGTTGTGGACTTGGGGCGGAGTCACCCATCTAACTGTCTTACCAATCCTAATTACATACGACCTCTATACGCAAGTTAAAGATAGATGGACCAGGTACGAGTCCTACCATGAACTTCGGGACAAGGCTACCCAGGAGTGCGAATGAACGTCCTACCATCCGAATAAGTCTAGTCTCGAAAACCGAACCCATATACTCCCTACCGACCTAATCAAACGAGAAACACTAAAGCAGACCTTATGCAGCGCTCTGAGGGGAAGTATTACTTACGACTTAGTATAAATTCGAGAAAGGCTGAAAGCAACTCGAAGCCGACAAAAGAACTACACAGATAAGCGACATAAACCCTCGGAATTGCGGGTTGGTGACCGAGTTCTACCGAAGGCCTCACCATTCAAAAGAATGATATGTTTCGGTAAACAAGGGAAACTAAACCCAAGGTACAGCAGATCATTCGAAATCCTTGTTAGGATTGGCTCAATAGCATATAAATTCTGACTGCCCCAAGAACCTAATAATGTACATCCAACCATCCTCGCGTCAAATTTAAAGAAATGTATGTCCGACGAGAATATTGTGATACCTCCCGACGAAATCGAAGACGCGTCCCTATTGTGAAGGTTTGTTGGATCATAAAACAAGGACCCAAGTTCACCTGGGAACGCGAAGACCAAATAAAGCAAAAGTACCCACATCTATTCCCCAACCCTTGATATCCCACTCAAATGCAAATTTCGGGACGAAATTCCTTCTAACGGGGGGATAATGTGACAACCGTCAAATTCAAGTCAAAATCAAAGTCAAAGTCAACAAGTCAAACCGGTAAAACTTAACTAGTACTTGTATGTTAGAAAGTTATTCTATGTATAAAAATGTGCATTTTTATGTCAAAAATTCAAGTGTCTCGAAGAATCTATGTGTTAACAATGTAAAAACCCTAAAAAGGGAGTTAAACGCATCAAAACACGACTAAGGACCCTTCCGGGGACTTAAAACTATCATTAGAGAAGCATAACGGGGTTCACGAACCTTGCATTTGCGAGATTATGCGATAATAATGGCTAAGGATAAATCTCTCCCAAATCTCTCCAAGTATGTGAAATTTCTCCCAAATCTCTCTAAGTATGTGAAATATCTCCCAAATCTCTCCAAGCATGTGAAATCTCTCCCAAATCTCTCTAAGTATGTGAAATCTCTCCAAGTATGTTAAATCTCTCCCAAATCTCTCCAAGAATGTGAAATCTCTCCAAGTATGTGAAATCTCTCCCAAATCTCAAAGTATGTGAAATCTCTCCCAAATCTCTCCAAGTATGTGAAATCTCTCCAAGTATGTTAAATCTCCTTTGCCGCTTCACTTGCTGCTATGTACTCTGATTCACAAGTCGAATCAGCTACAGTCTCCTGTTTGGAACTCTGTCAAGTGATTGCCCCTCCATTTAGGGTAAAGACTCAGCCCGACTGAGAGCGGAAGTTATCCCTATCAGTCTGAAAGCTAGCATCACTATACCCTACTACTCTCAAATCATCACCCCCACCAAGGGTAAGGATCCAATCCTTAGTCCTCCATAGGTACTTGAGAATATTATTTACCGCAGCCCAATAAGCCTTGCCAGGGTTCCCCTGATATCTGCTGACCATGCTCAAAGCGAAGGCCACATCAGGACGGGTACGAGTCATAGCATACATGATCGAGCCAACAGCAGAAGCATAAGGTAATTGACTCATCTCAGCTATCTCATCTTCTGTACTCGGGCTCTGAGCCTTGCTCAGTTTGACATTGCTTTGGATCGGTAATTCTCCTTTCTTGGAGTTCTGCATGTTGAACCTTTTCAACACCTTATCCAAGTAGATATTCTGACTAAGTCCAATTAGTCTTTTACTCCTTTCTCTTAATATCCTTATCCCTAGGAGACAGGCAGCTTCTCCAAGGTCCTTCATAGCAAAGCACTTCCCAAGCCAGGACTTAACCTCCTGCAAGGTTGGGATGTCATTTCCTATGAGTAGTATGTCATCTACATACAACACCAAAAAATTAACTATACTCCCACTAGCTCTGACATACACGCAAGACTCATCTTCACTTCTTGAGAAACCAAACTCTTTGACTTTCTCATCGAAACAAAGATTCCATCTTCGAGATGCTTGTTTCAATCCATAAATGGATTTCTCAAGCTTGCACACTCTATTGGGGTACTCTGCACTGACAAAACCCTCTGGTTGATTCATGTAAACATCCTCAGCCAACTTTCTGTTAAGGAAAGTGGTTTTAACATCCATTTTCCAGATTTCATAATCATGAAATGCAGCAATGGCTAGCATAAACCTAATAGACTTAATCTTTGCCACTAGTGAAAAGGTTTCATCATAATCAATACCCTGAGTCTGAGTAAAACCCTTCGCGACCAGTCGCGCTTTATAAGTGTGTACCTTCCCAACCATGTCGGGCTTCTTCTTGAAGATCCATTTGCACCCGACTGTCTTACGGCCTGGTACATTGTCAACCAAGTTCCAAACTTGATTGTCATACATGGACTGTATCTCGCTGTCCATAGCCTCCTTCCATTTAGCAGACTCCGGGCCTGCCATGGCTTCCTTAACACTGTTAGGTTCATCCAGATTTACCAGTGTACTGTCACTGATAAATGTATCACCTTCCGTAGTAATATGAAATCCATAATAAAACTCAGGTGTGTTCCTAACCCTTGTGGAATGCCTCGGAGGTACAGACTCGTCAGCTGGATCAACAAGAGTTTCCTCCCCAGGTTGATTGCTAGTGCCTCCCGCTGTCTCCTTGGTTTATATATTCTCTCTCTCGAAAGACCGCTCTCCTTGCCACAAAGACCACATTCTCACTGGGTCTGTAGAAGAGGTAACCAAAGGATTTTTGTGGGTAGCCGATGAAAATACACCTTTCACTTCGAGGTTCGAGATTGTCATGAGTCTCGCATCTCACGAAAGGCTCGCAACCCCAAATCTTGATGTGGTCCAAATTAGGAACTTTCCCAGTCCACATCTGATTAGGTGTTTTGGCAACCTTCTTTGTAGGGACTAGATTAAGGATGTGGGCGGCAGTCTCTAAGGCATACCCCAAAAAGAGATTGGTAGAGAAGCTCGACTCATCATAGAGCGAACCATGTCCAACAAAGTTCGATTACGCCTCTCAGCTACACCATTCAGCTGTGGTGTCCTGGGAGGTGTCAATTGTGAGATAATCCGACACTCCTTAAGATAGTTGAGGAACTCAGTACTAAGATACTCACCACCTCGATCGGATCGAAGCATCTTAATGTTCCTGCCCAATTGATTTTCTACTTCCTGTTTAAACTCTTTAAACCTTTCAAAAGTTTCCGACTTATGTTTGATTAAGTAGACATAACCATATCTACTAAAATCATCAATAAAAGTCACATAATAGCGATTAGCATCCCTTGTGGCGGTTTTGAATGGTCCACATACATCGGTATGTATAAGGTCCAACAAACCCTCACCCCTTGCACAAGTTCCAATGAAGGGTGATTTTGTCATCTTTCCAAGTAGACAAGATTCACAACTGTCATCCGACTTAAGGTCGAATGACTCCAATACTCCATTCTTTTGGAGCTGGCCTATACGTTTCTTGCTTACGTGTCCAAGACGACAATGCCACAAAGATGCTTTATCCAAGCTAGTAGAAGAATCAATACACAATACATTATTTCCTAAATTATCTACAACCGATACAACTTCATACACACCATCACAAGGTAATGCTTTAAAATAAAGAACATTATTAAAGAAAGCATTAATACTACCAACTTCATTATCAAAAGAAAAGGTAAAACCTTGTTTGTACAAAGCATGAAAGGAAATAATATTCCTCGCCATTTCTGATGAGTACACACATTTATGCAAATCTAACTTTACCCCACTATATAGCAACAAAGTATAAACTCCAATCTTGGTAACAGGCGGAATCTTCCTATTCCCCATGATTATGTTTATCTTCCCGTGCTCCACATCCTCACTTCTTCTTAGGCCCTTCAAATCAGAACATATGTGAATACCAAATCCTGTATCAAGCACCCAAGAGTTAGAATATGGTGAGTTATTAGACAATATAGTGTAAATACCTGCATGGGATGGTTTCACTTTCCCATCCTTGACATCCTCTAAGTACTTTGGGCAGTTTCGCTTCCAGTGCCCCTTATTCTGACAGTAGAAGCATTCAGTATCCTTAGGGATGACAGAAGGAGTGATAGAACCACCTTTGGTTCCAGATGAGGAGCCTTCAAGAGACTTTCCCTTGGTACCCTTCGAAGGGTGCTTCCTCTTCTTCCCTTTGCCTTGTCCGATAGCCAAAACAGGGGTACTAGTAGGAGTAGGAGTAGCAACCGACTTACTTTTAAGACCACTTTCAGCGGTCATCAGAAGTCCTTGATGCTTACTGAGTGTGACTTTCTCCTTGTTCATGTGGTATGTCATACGAAATTGATCATAACACGAGGGAAAGGAGTGCAAAATGATATCAATTGCCAACTCCTTAGGGTAGTTCACATTTAGTTTCATTAGACGGTCCACATACCTTTGCATTTTCTGCATGTGGCCCGTGATTGGTTCACTATCCTTCATACGAGTAGTGATCATGGAAGAGATTATTTCATACCGCTCTTGACGAGCACTCTGATGGTACCTTTCCATCAGATCCTGATGCATGTCAAAAGGGTAATAGTCCTCATAGGACTTTTGGAGTTCAGCTGTCATGGTGGCCATCATGATGCATGCCACCTTGGTGGCATCTCTCTCATGTGCCCGATACTCAGCGACCTCCTCAGGAGTAGCAGTGGACTCATCAAGCTCCTTTAGCTCCTTATTGAGGACATATTCCTTGTCCTCGTAACGAGTGACCATCCTGATGTTCTGGATCCAATCCATGAAATTGGACCCATCAAAGATGACCCTCCCACAAAGGTTCATGAGAGAAAAGGAGCCAGTAGGGTTAGAGCCCGAAGCATTGTTGTTGGAAGACATCTGAAAAGAAGAAAAACAAGTTTAGATTAGATATATCGAATCCTTAATAATACACCCAAATGTAATAGTAAGGCTAGGATCCAACACAATATATTATAACTTAGAAGAGGGATGCCGTAATCTAAGCTATAACATATTTGAAGGTAGGTGAATGACGATTCACCAATTTCCACCATGAAAACTAAATGAATTATTAGGTTTAATTGGTTTTAAAATTCCAAGATTCTTTTGAGATTCATTGAACTTTTCAATGGCATGTTTCAATCTCGATTGTGCCCTTTAAGTTTGTGACTAGGATTCCGAGGATCACAAAACAAGGTGTGAATAACCATGCAAATTCACTTGGTACCCTTAATATTATCACCTAATCAATGTGCCGGTTAACCACGCGCGCTCCACCGATCTATGATAAACATTAAGTCACCCTTCGTGATCCTTACTAGTCCAAGTTAGTGTGCCGGTTAACCACACACGCTCCACCAACGACTTAGTAAGGTACAAAGTGTGAATTTCATGGGTTAGCACCATATTCACATTTTCCTAAAGTAACTAAGATTGGGAATTTATAAAAGGTTTAGTTACTTTATAATATTCATTATACTTTTAAAGAGAATTTAAAGTCATTGTCCTACCCGTTCGGCTAACGACCCTTCACCGATCAAGGAAGCGGTGGGTGAGAATGGACACCCATTAAGCTGCCATTTTATAGGCAACAACCTTATACCCCCCTTATAGACCGGCTTCGTGAATGAGGCCTACTAACGGTAAAACGACTTAATCTTATATATATATATATATATATATATATATATATATATATATATATATATATATATATATATATATATAATAATTAACCATTAATGTTATAAATAGTATAAGGGTTGAATTTTAACCTTTAAAAATCTAAGGGTTTGGAATTAAAGTATATTAAAGTGTGTGTAACTTTACAAATTCCAAAACTTGAGGACAAGTTTTGAAACTATTCAAAACTTTTCATTTCATAACTTATGAATTAAAGGTTCATAAAAATGAAGACTCTTCATTTTCATGTAACTTATGTGTTTTAAATGTGCATAAAAGAAAGTGACCTTTGGAAACCCATAACTTGAGGGAAAATTATGGACTCCATTAAAACACATAAATGATCAAGAATTATCAATAAACAATTTAGCAAATAATTCCTATGATCTAACAATAATTCATAAGAACATGAACATCATATCAAAAATTCCAAGAACATATGAACACATATAATCATGCAATTTTGATATAAGCCATTGTAAATGTATTAGCATAAACATTACACCATCTAAAACAGGTTTTAAAACACCAAAACAGTTTAGGGTAATGTTTCTAGTCCATTTCCAGCAGCAAAAGTCGAAAGACTGCATTCTGAGCCTCCTACTCGTCGAGTGCAGTAACCTACTCAACGAGTAGGATGAATTTGTACATGGACTCGTCGAGTCCCCCATGGACTCGGCGAGTCCCCTATTCAGACAGCAAAAATTCGACATTTTTCAGCTAATTTGCATCATGTATCAAACAAACAAGCCTAGGCTCTGATACCACTGTTGGGTTTTGAGAAAACTAACACTCCTAAGGTGTTCATGCAACCCTAGAAACCTTGGATCTATGTTTGTCTAAAATACATGCAAAATAATTTTCCAAGGTTCATAACTTATCTAGCATGCATGGGGTAGTTTTAAACATAAAAGATACTAGAAGAATTACATACCTTTATTAGTCAGTTGATTCCTTAGGAGTTTGAGAGCCAAGCACTAATAATGTGAATGCCTCAAATGGAAATCACAAATCACCACAAACTTGGAAAACTTATGAGAGAGTATACAACCACTCTAGAAATCGACCACTCTTATTCACACACACATAGTATCTTTTCAAGCACCAAAAGCCTCTTTATATACTGTAGATGATTAGGGTTATGAACCATGCAAACCCTAATAACCCATGTCTTATCCTATTCCAAGGATCCATGGGTTAAAAGCTCCATGGATCATCCATGGACTTCCATTTAAGCTTAGCCCATTTCCTAATGAGTGTTAGCCCACACCATATAAATATAATAGACCATTATTTAATTAGTCGCCTTTTGATCACTAAATTAATTCATAATTAATTTAAGATCAATACTAATTAAATAATACAATTTCATATTAATATATTATAACTTATAATATATTAATAGGCCGCAAATATACTCTTCTCATAATATTATCCATATAAATAGTTCGGGTGAAGTGCAACCCAAATGGACCATGCCGGGTCGGGTCAAGTATATAGCAAATAAGTTATGGACTTAGACACCTTATCCAACAAGTTATTCCAATGGAGATCAACTCCATGGAAACTAAGTCTCATATTCAAAGTACATTGCTTTGAACATGCTTCTTGCATTAAGTTTTTCTAATCTTACACAGATTGCTTCCATCTATGGAGACAATTCCATATTCCCATTTTGACTATCACTCCTGAACAAGAGTTTCCTCTTTTCAGAATATGTCAATATGTTCCTTCCAAAAATTAACACTATACTTCCAACTGTCCGTGAGCAACCAATCTTTGGTAAACCTTAGATTGTCCTCGACAATTGCTTAATCATTTTAGTCATATCCAATTCTAGATCTTTTCCCTTCATAATGCCTCTGGGCATTTGGAAAATTTAGAAAGGACAAGTATTATAGCACATGCAATCGATCCTATACCCAAAGCGAATGGGCCACGATTTATGATGTCTCACATAAAGACATGATTCTAGACCAGTCTTTTGCTACAATATTTTTATTTGCCATGTTTTCAAAATATGACTATGAAGAGGGATGCCGTAATCATAATCGAAATTTGAGAACGCAATATATAGAATTTCCTTAAGTTGAACCAATCCAATCATGAAATTCATATATATATTCTTGACTAAAGATGATTAAGGTCTTAATCTAAGCTTTTAGAATTGAAATGAAGTATAATTTCCTCTCCCTTAATTATAGCAAAACAACTTTTCCCAATTCAAACCTTTTGTTTCTATAATTAACATTGCTAACTTGCAATACTCATTATAGTTATCATGCTCCCACTAACATGATGATTATTAGCATTACACTTATTCTCCCACTAGCTTTGACATGTACTCAAAAAACAGCTGGACTTCTAGAAAAACAATACTTTATTGACTTTCTTACCAAAGTTCAGATTTCTGATACCAGATTGCTTTGATACACCTTATCTTAGATAGCTCACATGTGTGTCTAAACAATTTAAGAACTATGAAAAGGGATGCCGTAATCATAGTCTCAATTGTTTAGATCTTTTCATTTCTCATAAGACCATGTTAGTGTGCCATTTAACCACGCACGCTCCACTAACGACTTTGAGAATGCAAAGATCACAATTGCTATCTTACTGAAAATCTACTTGGTGGAAGTGTTTCCTCACCATCATTTTCATGAATCGGAGAGAAACCTTATGACCCTTAGAGTTTTATGGTCTATGCGTTCTCATCCACGTGAATTTGTCAAAACCATAATCACAAGATAAGGTTAATGACAAATTCAAACTCATATGGACTGAACTTATGCAATCTTAACTTCTTGCCACCTGGCACTACAGGGCCTGCCATTGCTTCCAAGTTGTTATGCAACCAATTGAGAACTTTAAGAACTACTATGCAAAGCCAACTTTAACTGGAATGGGCACAAAATATGTCAACACGATAGGTTATAAACCTCAAGTCGTGTGCTAGTGAAGAACCTCAGGTTTTATTCTGGATTAGTTCTTGAGACTTTCAAGACCTTTAAGACTACCACTGTCCTCTTGACATATAAGACTCTCTTGTCAAATATTCAAGGGATAGTGCGGATTCTTTATCAAGACAAACACTTCACAGAATTGGCCTTAGTTGGTCTCTGTTTAATCCAAAACATGACAACTTACCAATTTCAAATGTACAAGAGTAGAAAACCTTTTACTCTTACATTTGACTAGTGTTAATAAACTTTCTTTAAGATGTGTCACTCAGGTTAAAACCTTGGAGTATGAATCTAAGAATTGTTTTGGAACAAAGTATGACTCATCTTCTTGATTTAACCATTTCAACAATTCATGACTCCTCTTCTTAGTCATAAGAATGCACTAAGATGACCTTAGAGGAGTAATTGTGATATGATTTCTAAATCATTAAGATGATCACAAACATGATACTAAAGTACTCTCCCATCTTTTCAGATTTGAGAAACTTTTATCTTTCTGCCTAATTTGATTCTTCCCATTCGTTCTGCCATACATTGAGACTTTTCCAATGTTTCAGAATTATACTTAAACTTGTAAGTATAACCATATTTACTAAACTTCAGTAAATCATGACGAATAGTCTTAACGAGCTTTGTGGTGGACATGACCAGTGCACAAGAATGTGTACTCGATCCCTTTAGTCCTTCACTTGACTCACACATCCATGTGAACAAGTAATTAGTCTTAATTTTCCAATGCTTGAAAGTTCTCATTCATCATACTATTCAACTTGCATGATTCCAAGTTTCAGTCCAATTGAAACTTGGGCGATGAGAAACTTTCCTTATTTGGTAAATTTAGACACTACCACAAATGAAAGAATCAAATCCATTTTCCAATATTGTTGTCAGTGGAATCATATAAGCAACAATTTTTCACAAATGCCATTGTAAGGATACTTCAAATAAATAAAATTAAACATTTTTCTTTTGTTTAAAAACTTTGCGGAAAAACTTATCCTTACAATCCATATGAAAACTTGTTGTTATCTATTCCTAAGCAATATATCATAATTTCTTAAGCAACTGCTCAAAATTCTGATGCGATCGAAATCCACCTTCGCGATCAGAATCAGCATATACTTCCTTTTAAGTTTACTCTCTTTTCTTTGATTCTTAAAACATCACCATGTGACACAGTCACTTTATGTAATAAGAATCTCCAAATAGGAGCTTAATAAAGTTAGACAATGGGCTTTACCTGAAGTAGAGTCAAACTTATTGACTTTAACATCCTTAGGTAAATTTGGCAGCTTCGCAATCAACGCCCCTTCCTTTGGCAAAATAAACATATGGACCCTTTGGTAATGGCACTATCTCAAACTTAGCCTTTCTCTTTACCATTTGGTGAACCGGGTTGACTATGGCCAATCCCTTTCCATTGGGAAGAGAATGTTTTTTCTGGATTTCCAGTGTCACCATTGTCACTGTCCAAAAAGTTTTGGGAAGTTGATCTTCTAATCAAATTTGCTTTACTATTGTTCCGAATCATTGTTGATTCAGTAGCACCAAGCAAATAGATAAGATCTTTAGGGTGATGTCATAGTCTGTTTCATAGGAGTCCCAAAGGAACTCACTATGAACATCCAACTTCCTCCAGACTTTGACACCCAACTCTCCCGGCTTGTTAATATGTGACTTCATCTCCAAGATGTGATCACACCTAAACCTTTCCTGCCAATAGGGCTTGAGTGACCTTAAACTTTTCAGGAACTTGTGGGTTAGGGAGTATAATTGGAGAAGGTGAAGGAAGAGAAACATGATTTCCACGGGACATCATCTTCATTAGGAAAAACTTGTTTCAAGAGATTTGGGATGATCATAGATGTCTGAACTAGACATCCTTTGGGAGATATTCAAGACAATTGATTTAAAGTCCTTAATATAACACCCAATATGAAATAATAAGGCTAGGACCCAACACAATACTTTTATAACTTGGAAGAGGGATGCCGTAATCCAAGCTATAAAATATTTGAAGGTAGGCGAATAACGATTCACCAATTTCCACCATGAAAACGAAATAATTTAATTTGGTTTTACTTGGATTTGAAACTCCTAGATCTTTTGAGATTCATTGAACTGTTCAATGGCATGTTTCAATCTCGATTGTGCCCTCTCAAGTTTTGTGACTGGGATACCGAGGATCACAAAACAAGGTGTGAATAACCATGCAAATATACTTGGTACCCTTAATATTTACCCCTTAATCGATGTGCCGGTTAACCACACACGCTCCATCGATACTATGATAAACATTAAGTTACCCTTTGCCTACCTTGTTAAATCAAGCTAGTGTGCCGGTTAACCACACACGCTCCACTAACCGACTTAAGCAAAGTGCAAAGTGTAATTTCATGGATTAGCACCTTATTCACATTTTCCTAAGTAACTAAGATTGGGAATTTATACGTGTGTTTAGTTACTTAGTATTTATCATTAATACTTTTAATGAAGGGAGAATTATAGTCCTTGTCCTACCCGTTCGGCTAACGACCCTCCACCAGTCAAGGAAGTGGTGGGTGAGAGTGGACACCCATTAAACTGCCATTTTATAGGCAGTAACCTTATACCCCTCTTATAGACCGGCTTCGTGAATGAGGCCTACTAATGGTAAAATGACTTTACTCTTATACATATATATATATATATATATATATATATATATATATATATATATATATATATAATATTATTAACTTATAATATTATAAAGTATAAGGGTTGAATTTTAACTTTTAAAATTCTAAGGGCTTAACTTGGAATTAAAGTATTCATAAGGGAAAACTTTTCAAATTCCAAAACTTGAGGGCAAGTTTTGAAACTATTCAAAACTACTCAATTCCATAACTTATGTGTTTAAAGTAGTTTTAATTAAAAAACTCTTCAAGTTCCATAACTTGAGGACAAGTTATGGAAGACTTTAAACTATTAAAAGAATAAGACTTTTCTTTATTCATAACTTATGAAATATTTATGAGTTTTATGAAACTTTAATGTGCCTTTTCATGTAACTTGAGGACAAGTTACAAAAACACGTTTTAGAATCAACTCTTAGATTAAAATGGATTGAAAACACATAATCAACTAACTTTTCTATTAATCTAAGCAACTCATACGAACAAAGATAATTCACATCAAACTTTTTCATGTAATTAGCCTAAACATTAAAATAATACAAAACATGAATCTATTGATAAATATATTTGAAATTGGATTAGAATGAACATTACCACATCAAAAACAGTTTCATAGGTTCAAAAACAGCTTAGGGTAATGATTCTAGTCCAATTTCAGCCTTAAAAGTCAAAAATATGCTGTCAGGGGGTCCTACTCGTCGAGTGTATGAACCTACTCGACGAGTAGGATGAGTTTCCTCATGGTCTCGGCGAGTTCATCAGTGGACTCGGCGAGTCCAGTGCCCAGACAACCCGAAAATCGATTTTTTCAGCATTTTTCAGCACTTTGCATCAAGTATAAGTGAAAACAAGCATAGGCTCTGATACCACTGTTGGGTTTTGAGCATTCTAACACTCCTAAGTGTACATGCAACCCTAAATACCTTGGATCTAAGTTTTCTTTATTATACATGCAAATATGAATATCCAAGGTATTATCCTAACTAGCATACCAAAACATTCAAACTAGGGTAATAAAATAGATAGAATACATACCTTGTTGATTTTGCTTGACTCCATGAAGCTTGAGAGCCTAGTGCCCCAAGTGTGACACCTCAAATGGTTCACACAACATCATGAACACTTGGAATAACCATGAGAAGAAGACACTCCAAGCTCAAATTGACTTGCCCTCACATATGTATCACTTGTGTCAAATTCTTGAGCTAAAGGGGTCCTTGTATAATGTGCACATTAGGGTTACTCCATGTAACCCATGACTTTACCCATTCCTTATGCTCCATGGTTTTTAACCTCCATGGAGTATCCATGGGTCACCACATGGGTTAAACCCAACATAAGTAATCTTGGATCATAAGCCCACATATATAAGAATGAAGGATTTACACAATCAATCCCCATATATTTAATTAGTCTCTTTTGATCACTAAATTAAGTCCAAATTAATTCTTGATCAATACTAATTAAATAACATGATTTCATATTAATATATTAGAACTTATAATATATTAATATGTCATAAATGTCTTCTTCTCAAAAACGGTCTATCCAAATGTCCCTATGCCATGCAACCCAAATGGACCATGCCGAGTCGGGTCAAGTCTTACCAATTATAGTTATGGACTTAGACACTAATCCAACATAAACAATTGAGACTATGATTACGACATCCCTTTTCATAGTTCTAAAAATTGTTTAGACACACATGTGAGCTATCTAAGGAAAGGGGTATGATATTGATAAAGTTTTATCAAAGCATCTCGTATCAGAAATCTGAACTTTGGTAAGAAAGTCAATAAAGTATTGATTTCTAGAAGTCCAGCTGATTTCTGGATACATGTCAAAGGTAGTGGGAGCATAAGTGTTATGCTAATAATTATCATGTTAGTGGGAGCATGATTATTATGTTAGGTGTTGCATGTTAGCAATGTTAATTATAGAGAACAAAGTTTCAATTTGCAAAGCTGCAGGGGTTTGAAAAGTTGTTTTGCTATAATTAAGGGAGAGGAAATTATACTTCATTTCAAATCTAAAAGCTTAGATTGTGAGATTTTAATCAAATTTGGTCATGATTACATCATTTTCAAATCTAAAATCTTATATTGTGAGATTTTAATCAAATTTGGTCATGATTACATCATTTGCATTCTAAAATTCGATTATGATTACAACACCCCTTTTCATAATTTGAATTATGAGAACATGGAAAATAGAAATAGAAATATTATAGCAAAAGACTGGTCTAGTATCATGTCTTTATGTGAGACATCATGAATCATGTCCCAGATGCTTCAGATATAGGATCGATTACATGTGCTATAATATTTATCTGTTCTAAATTTTCCAAATGCCTAGGGCATTAAGAGGGAAAAAAAGGACTAGAACTGGATATGACTAAAATGTTTAAGCAATTGTCGAGGACAATCTGAGGTTTACCAAAGATTGGTTGCTCATGGGCAATTGGAAGTATAGTGTAAATTTTGGAAGGACCATATTAAAATATTCTGAAAGGAGGAAACTCTTGTTCAGAAGTGATAGTCAAGATAGAATATGGAAATGGTTCCATAGGTGGAAGTTATTCTTTAAATCTGTGTAAGATTAGAAAACTTAATGCAAGAAGGATGTTCAAAGGAATGTACTTTGAATATGAGACTTCGTTTCCTTGGAATTGCTCTCCATTGGAATACTTTGTAAATTTCTGGTGCCAAGTCTTTGTGACTTTTGTGCATAGTCATTACAAGAGAATCAATGCATATAAGTTTAGAATCTAACAGATTTCAGTAAATGGCAAAGAATCGTGTTTCTTACATTTGCGGTAAGGATTTGGGATTATGAAATGAGCATCATTGGAATCATGTTCAATTGATCTATTTCACAAAGTAAGGATCATAGACAAACATAGTGTGCATACTTGGAGTATGGCATAACTATTGTTTAGAACACATAGTGTGCATGCTTGGAGCATGGGACAACTATTTTTTTAATTCAAGTATTAAGTTGATTATTTGAAACATTATGCAATGAATAATGTGTAATCAATATGGTGATAAATAAAAGGTGTTTTATTTATATTCATAAGTTCTGAGACCATATTGGATTCGATTCTTCTTGTGTTTCACTTTGCATGTTTTGACTTCCCGAATAACTAGGTTATTCAAACTCTCCATAGTCAATCATACTTTGGAAGTAGGTATGAATCAAGACTGCCATGAATTGGGCTTGTAGATGTCTAAAGTGTTTAGACATAGCAAAAGTTTCTGCAACATTCATGAGTGCTCCTGGAATGAGATTCGAGTATTGGATTAAATCCACGCTCATTTAAATCACTTCATGGATTTTATCACGAGTGATCATGAGACGATAATATCTTATATTCTTCAAATGGAGACGTGTGAGTTGTAGTTGCGCGTCGGTTGCACATTGACATATGTAAACGCAACCAGTAACTTGGATGTTATAAAACATATTGTTGTGTGTAATTTGATGAGTAAT
Source organism: Lactuca virosa (assembly GCF_052849685.1). Lineage (NCBI taxonomy): Eukaryota > Viridiplantae > Streptophyta > Magnoliopsida > Asterales > Asteraceae > Lactuca > Lactuca virosa. The sequence continues at coordinate 261,808,449 of NC_136434.1, forward strand.
TACAAGTGAACATTTGGGTCGAAGTTTATCTATTCCTTTTACCCTTGGAGGGATAAAACCGATATCTGTGGGACCCTTGATGATTTAGTGATGACACCCCTAAGTGCTTGGCCAAGCCTGGACTGATTTGATTTGTTCAATTAGTCAGTCGTCACAAAATTGGAAATCGGGAAACAACAAATGGACAGAGAGAATGATTATAATCCATGTCCCAGTCCTTATTGTATCTAGAATGGAGGAATATATGATCCCGAATCTATAGGACACGTCATTTGACTAGGTCAGAGTTCGACAACGGCTTTAAGAGGTACGATTGCTAGTCGGGATCTTGGAGTCATATGCAATAATTGGGAGACTGTTGGATTAGATGTGTAAGCCCATAACTATTATTGGTATGTACTCGACCCGAGAGTAGCATGGTCCATTTGGGTTGCATTTCACCGAAACAATTTGTATGGATAATCTTTTGAGAATAGTATATTTATGATTTATTAATATATTATAAGTTATAATATATTAATATGAAATCATATTATTTAATTAGTATTGATCAAGAATTAATTTGGAATTAATTTGGTAATCAAAAGAGACTAATTAAATATGGACACTTATATATATAGAATGGGCCAATGTTTATTTAGGTTGGGCTAAGCTTGCATGGATAGTGCATGGAGATTTTAACCCATGGATCCTATGGAAATGAAATGTCATGGGTATTAGGGTTTACATGGATGTAACCCTAATCCACCATACTATATAAAGAGGTCCTTAGCACTTGAAATTGCACTAGAGTGTAAAGAAAGAGGGCATAGCCGATTTTGAACAAGTGTATACTATTCTCTCAAGCTTTCCAAGTTATTTTAGTGATTTGTGATTCCATTTGAGGCTTCCACACTATTGGGGCTAAGCTCTTAAAGGTTCAAGACTTCAAGCTCCATCAAAAGGTATGTTATCTAACTAGACTCCTGTAGTATAGTTGCTCCATAACATGCTAGTTAGGATGATGCTTTGGAATTTTGTATTTTTGCATGTATAATAGTGAAAACATAGATCCAAGGCACATAGGGTTGCATGCACACCATAGGAGTGTTAGAATGCTCAAAACCCATCAAAAACATCATTCATTTCGCAATTCATTTGAGGTAAAAAGATCTTATCTTGACAACTCCTTATATGGATCTTCTTTTGGAGTTTTTTATGGCCATTTTAGTCCATTTTGGTTGGTCCTTGTGAGCTAGGGTAGTTTCAGAAGCCTAACCTGGTAGATCTGGGCATTTTGCGGTCCCTTTTTGTCCATAAAAATGCAAGCTTGGAGGTGTTTAGGGACTCATGCATGTATTAAGACCCTTGGTTAAGTTATTTTGAGCTTTAGAGCCCCATTAAGCCATGTATGCATTAAAGAAGTCAAATCTAGAGTATGAAGCAATGGATGAACGAATTAAGTGCTTAATAGAGTTGTTAAGGAACCTGGGGAGTATGTTGGGCGTACCCAACTGGTATGTTGCGCGTACTGACCGCAGAGTGGGTACGCTAAGCGTACCAGCTGAGTACACCCCACGTACTCAGCAGATTGGGCTTAAGTCTTTTTGGGCTCTCGGTTTTGGCCCATTTTCGATTTGTGTTGTCTTGAGCCTTGTTGGATCAGCAAAATTCTATTGTTGGCCTGTTCAGATTTTATTAGCCTTTGTTGGGTGAAGGCCCATGAAAGGGATTGGGCCTAATTTGGAAAATTGGGCCATATTTGGGCTTTGGGTGATTATTTTAGAATTTGGGCTTTTTGGATAATTGGATTAGGCCTTGGCCTTGGAACAAGTTCGGGAAACGGTAAAAAGGTCTTTTACCCTAATTTGGACTCTGAGTGTGAGTCGGGGTCCAATTATTAATTGGATGTTATTTTATGATTGATAGCGCGAGGATTTTAGCAGATCTCCTGCTAGAGATTTATTCGTGGATTTCAGCAGTCTGAGGTGAGTCTCCTCACTGTATCTATGGGTCGAAGGCACCAATGTCGGTCCATTGGCTTATGTATTGTTGGAAGACCAAGGGGTGGCCCTTGGCATTGTATGAAAGACCCGGGGGTGGCTCCTGGAAAATCCGTTTGCAAGACCAGGGTTCAGACCCTGACAGTTAAGTAGATTGGTAGTTATAGATTTTATGCTTGTTGTGTTTGTGATGCTTGCATGGAAGACCAGGAGGTGGCTCTTGGTACCTCTCTGTAAGACCTAGGGTTTTGGTTCCGACTTGGAAAGGAAAGACCATGATATGGCTCATGGCATAATGGCAAGAAGGTGGTTGAAACATAACATTCTCTATTGTATGTATGGTATACAGTATTTTGGGGAACTCACTAAGTTTAGTTCTTACAATTTATTGTTTATGGTTTCCGGTACTTCCAGTTCAAAAGGGAAGGACCCAGCTTGATCGCAGTGCATACTCCCATGTTTTTCCGCAACTTTGTGATTTTGGGATTGTACTCTGATAACTGTTTTATTATGAAATACTTTTAAATGTTTGAGTAAAAGATAAATGGTTGTTTTGATTGTATTGAAAAATAAAATTTTTAACTTGAAATTTTAGGATGTTACAATATTGGATTTGATCGTTTTATCCATTGGATATATTTGATTGGGTATCGATCATCCAACCAATCTAATCCATTTTCTATCTAATAACAACTTAATATAATTATGATAATTAAAACTAAAACCACATAAAATTACGCTAGATAAGACTAACAAACAACACTTGAAGTCTTCAACGTCTACGCCCAAGGTTCTAATATGAAAAATCATTAAGAAAATAGGTTATACTTGTAACTTTTTCCAATACTAACTGGATAATAATGTTGGATGGTAATTTAATTATTATTGGATATCCAATTGGATGAACATTGAGTCGGTTCAGTTTAGTTATCCATTGAATTTCAGGGTGATCCAATAACTGATCCAATCCAATTGTAATTGGATATCCAATTAAATCAGTCAGTTTGTACTTGGATATGTCGGTTCACATTAGACCGTTTTAGTTCAATATACCCCTATTTTAGATCATTACATACTTCTCATTGAAGTTGACCAAATACTATTTTTTCAAACCACCGAACATTGTTCTGTTTATTGGACAACTTGTAGCAAAAATGTGATAACTTCATCTACAAAACTCCAAAAGGTTTTCCTTTTTTCATTGGAAAGTAAACATACAAATATTTCCAAGGATATAAGATACATAATTATTAGTCTTTGGGATCATTCCATACTTCTTTTTGAAGTTGATCCAAAAACACACTCTATTAGTCGATAAAAATGATCTTTTTAAAATTGACGATTCTTAACAAAACCTTAGCTATTTATAGGACCTAAACACTAAACGAATTCATGAATAATTTAGAAATATTAAATACTTTAGTAGATGCCACGAATATCTCATTAGACTTGTGAAACCCGAAAGAAATCATAACTTCCTACATAGAACTTAAAAAGTCTTGTCATTTGTCATTGAGCACTATACATCTAGAGATTTCAAAGAATATACGATACATATTTTTTGACTTATGGATAATTCTAGACTTTAAGTTGAAGTTGGTCCAAAAACACATAGAATTTGAACTTTCTCAAAATTGATGATTCTAAACAAAACATCAAGTATTTATATGACTTGAAACATTAAAAGACTTCACTAATGACTAAGAAACATCAAATATTTTAGTATATACATTGGAGATCTCAAGAGACTTGAGAAACCCAAGAACTTGGTCAAATTGGACAGTTTGCTATCCACTTGACAACCTGTGGCAAAAACATCATAATTTTATCTTATAATCTCCAAAACACTTGTAATTTTTTAATTGTAAATTACACATCAATAGATTTCCAAGAATATAAGATACACGTTCTTTGGGCTTCTAATTTATTCCATACTTCTCAGTGATGTTTGTCCAAAAACACATAGTTTTTGGGATTCAATTACTTATAGGACCTAAAAAATAAAAAGACTTCATGAATAACTTAGAAACATGAAATACTTCGATAAATTCATAGGCGATCTCAAGAGACTTGGGAAACCCAAAAACATATTTAAGTTTATTTCTTTTCTATCCATTGGGCAACTGATCACAAAAACATCATAAATTCCTTTATAAAATTCCAAAAACGATGCCGCTTTTTTCAACTAAAACTCCACATCTTAAGATTTCCAAACATATAAATACACCTTTTTCAGACTTCTGGATCATTTCATACTTCTAGTGGAAGTCATCCCAAACCAAAGTTTTTATGATTTCTTCTTAGCACCTTCGTATAAGGAACACCTCCAGATATATGATCTCCGTATCGCCTTATTTTTCAAACTTTTTTCAACCTTTTTCTTCTTCCTTTCTCTTCAAACAAAAAAAAAAAGAAATGATATGCTCAAAATTATGTGGGTCATAACAAAAATAAATATTTTGTTCTGATTGATAAAAAATGCATATTAAACTCACATACACAAACTAAGATAAATATAAGAAATACCGAAATGATGAACAAAAGGGTGCCAATGACTCATTTATACATATATAGAATATAAATGTTTAGGTGTCGAATCTTGACAGGTACTCTCTATTTTCCCATGATATATGTGTTTTTGCATGAACCTTCTCATATATATATATATATATATATATATATATATATATATATATATATATATATATATATATATATATATATATATATATATATATATATATATATAAAAGGTTGAAAATAGTTTCCAAGCTCATAACTATTTGTAATATTTTTAATAGTAATAAGGTCATTTTGGGTTACCCTTAAGACTTAATTGAGCAATTAAAAAAACAAAAAGGGATTTTCAAGAAATTAGTTTATTAATTTTTCATGTTATGATAAATTAATTAGAAGCTATTTTGGAATTGATTTGAAATTAATTAAATAAAATGAGTTGATGTTAATTAATTAAAATTGTTTAACTAATAGAAACAACCCAGGGGAGAATTTAGGAAAAAGGTAGTTAGTTTGACATTAAGCAATTGGAAGCCTGTAAATGGGGAGTTAGGGATCAAAACCTAGAAAATTCTCCTCCTTCCCTTTCTCCCTGTTATTGACGTAAACATAATCCTTCTAGGGTTTGTAGTTGGCGTCTTCTACTCCCGTCTCCTAGGGTTTGTCGATTTTCTCATTGGGAATTCTTATGTGCAATTCCATTAGAGGGATTCTCCTTTGGATCCTCGACATTCAAGCAAGGTAGTAAGAACAATATCACAAGCTATAAGATCTTTGAACAACAAAGAGATATGTGTTTCTTATTTATCTAGTAGTCACAATAATAATATGAAGTTAGGATCCTTATAGGTTTAGTTGAACATTTGACTATAAAATTGTTATCTACTCTCATTGGTATAAGTTATTAGATACTATGTTCAAAATCCTTTAGTGGTATTAGGGTTTTTCAAAATTAGGGTTTAGGGTGCGAAATTTTGATTTTCCTTTTCATATCGTCGTTTCTGTTTTTCTTGTACCTTAAGTTAGGTTTTAATGACCATAACCCTAAAACCTAAATCGAAAAGGAAATGTGATGTGTCACCGGGCACGATGCACTTCCTTAGAGGTGCGGCACACTTCCTATGATATGGCTTATTTGAAATCTTAACTTGCTTAACAAGTTTCCTAACTTGTTTTGCAACAAACCAAACGTGAAGATTTTTCAAATACTAGATATACCTCTTAATTCGAAATATTGTTTATAATAGTGACTATAAATTTGAATATTAGTTTACATTAATTATTAACATTATGTCGTTGCATGTTTAATTTGAACTAGTAAACATATACTTTTAAATGGTTTAAACTTTACCTATATATATATATATATATATATATATATATATATATATATATATATATATATATATATATATATATATATATATATATATATTATAAAGCATATTTATCATATCTTGAATTTTAATGGTATAAGTTATAAAGATTTTTGTACAAATCAAATATGCATAAATAAATCAGTAATACTTGCCGAAAATATGAATACTTAAATAAAGAAGATTATTAATAAATTCAATTTGTAGCAAATAACAATTTCAAAATATTGAAGACATGTATATGAATTAATTTATATATAGCCAATATAAATGTAAGCTCTAAAAATAAATATTTTATTTAAAAGTGATAATTTTTTATTACTTAATAACTAACAATCAAATGTAATAATTATTTTTCTGTAAGAAACTATTCACCAAAAGAGCTATTCGTCGTCGGTGCTTTGCGCGGGCACACATCTAGTATATATATATATATATATATATATATATATATATATATATATATATATATATATATATATATATTAGAATAATGTCTATATGTATAAGATATGTACATCATTGTGTACTCGCATGTTTAAATACATTGTCAGTCTTACTGCGATTAGGATCGTCCACTCTAATGCCAATAAGATAGGTTTAAGAATATGTATTTGATTCCTAAGGATATCGTTTTTTAAAAGCTAAATGCTTACCACCCTCACCTCTTTTTTGTATTTTGAGTGGAGTCACTGAAAGGGTTTGATAGGATAATGTTTCAAGTTAAAAGTATGAGATTAAAATATTAAAACAAAATATCATTTTAAATATAAGTAAAAAACATGAATCGTATGCATGGTTGACGTCACACCCTCGGTCGACGGCGGAAATGTCGGGCTGTGCGACTTTGTCATGTGATAATTATTGAACATGCATTCAATAGTACAATAATATAACATAAATGATGAATGTATTATTACTGAAAAAGAGGTTACAATGATATTAAAAATTACAATAATCTGATGCCTTAAACAATAGTGTAACACCCCATTTTTCAATCTACAGTGGGATTCAATATAAACATTGTTTATGAAATTCAACATAGAAATATATTACTTTTTAACCAAACTAATCATCATAAACATGTAATAGGCATCAATATGATTTCCATAAATATACAGAACGCTTAAATCTGACTTTGTATGAGGAAGTTATGATTTTTCGAAGTTTCAGCGTAGTAGTGTGCGGTACAGAAATAGAAATTAAAATAGTTTGAGTTTTAGCCAAAACATTGTAATTGAGATTCAAAGATATCCTGAATACAATTACGTCGATATAAAGACAGTCGAGAACCAAAATTCGTTTGAAGGAGTTATGATTTTTACACGGGTTTTAACAGTCTAATCCTTTTAAAAGTATAAAATTAAAAATAAACTGAGAACTAGCTGACATAGTCTAAATGAAAATTGTAGTACTCGTAAATAGCTACACGTTAATATAAAGAACGTCGAAAACTGAGCTCTTATGAGAAATATACAATTTTTAGAAAAAAAATTAAATCGGAACGCTCGATGTCCATAGGGCGCTGCACGCAAGGCTTCTAAAAGGTTGGACGCGGCCCACCCAGATTCCAAAATGCGGCAGAAAGTATGAGGAGCAACGTTGCCTTAAGGGCGCGTCGCACCTTGAATGCCCCTATAAATAACCTGATAATTCTCCTCATTTCTCACACCCTTTCCTCCCCAATCTATCTCTAACTTTGAGTCCGACTCTTTTTGAGCTTCTAAGCATTTCAAAAGGGTTCTGAGATGTCTAAGAACCTGAAAAAGAGATGATTTCGGTTGGAGTTCTGTCTGCAAACTTTCCAGACTTTCTGTCAGGAAACTCTGTAAGTTGAGCTACACTTTTTACGCTTAAGGTGTAACTTATGTTTAAATTTATTATCGTTATTATTAACCAATAAACAAGATTTATCAGTAATCCCATGTCATAGTACTCATTTGTTGACTTACGGGAGAGATGTCTAGAATGGGTACGTTGGCTTGGTTGTTGGATTTCAGAAAAGCTATATGCCGAAATGATCATGCCTCCCAATTGTCATGCATGGCGGATCCTTATTTTATAGCCATGAAAGTATATTAGAAATTAGTGAAGAATGTAACTTCTACCAGATTGCCATAGATATTAGTAATTTATAATGTTATAGGTTAATATTTAATAATAGACATGTTACCCGCTAGCTGAATCATCAGAAGGATAGATGTTAGTTGTCTGAGTAATTTCCCATGTGAGTTATCTTATTATACTATGTACAACAATATATATCCATGTATGGTTAGGATATAAGGGCTACTAGAGTAGAGTCGATAGTATAGTCTCTACATGCTTAATGTCATTGTTCTTTATTTTGTGCGGAAGACACGGAAAAAGATGATGAATTAGAGACGAAAGAAGAATTTGTGCTAGACTTGAAGCCACAATGAGGGGTTTCTTGAAGCAAGTATAATCCTTTGCTTCGCTTAGCAATGCCAATCACCTTCCCCGATCCCGCCACCTGAAAATCACACCAGTCGACAGAAAAACGAATTATACATTTCAAATCTCGAGTAAGTTTACTTATGGAAAGTAAATTGCAATCCAATTTTGGTACAAACAAAACTGATTGAAGAGTGATATTATTAGACAATGTAATAGATCTAATTCCTTCTACAGGAGAGAAGGAACCATCACCAATTTGAACACGAGACTGTTGAGGTTGAAGACATGAGAAAAGACTTTTATCAGATGTCATATGTTTGGAAGCCCATGGGTCTAATATCCAGGTTGTACTACCATTCCCAAAGGAGGTATGAAGAGCATATATGATTTTACCTTTATGAACCAATAAGCTAGTAGATTGATCAGAAGTACTAGAGGTGTTTGCTTTAGAAGTTGTGCTATTCTGCATCATCTTTGTCAATGTCTGAAACTGGTTCTTGATAATTTGGATTTCACTATTATATGGTTCTGGACCAGCAGCAAGATTTTCTCGATTTTCTTTATTGAAATGACTATTCGAGGGTTTCCAATCCGCCGACCTTCCATGGAGTTTCCAGCAAAAAGATTTCCAGTGACCGTGGACCTTGCAGTGTTAACACCAGGGATGACCTTGAGCCTTTTGGGACTTCCCATTATGAGTAGACATGTTTCTGAAAAGAGAAGATCCCTCGGTGTTGTAAGTATTGGATTCGGGCATCATAAGTTTCTTGCGACTTTCTTCTTGACGAACTTTAGAGAAGGCCTCACGAGGAGTTGGTAAGGGGTGTATTCCCATGACACGGCTTCGAACACCATCTATGTCTTTGTTGAGGCCAAGTAGAAATCTGATAGTTCGCTTTTGATTCACCACAGTGTGATAATTGGTGGCGTCATGAGTACATTTCCAAGGGTAAACCTCGAATAAATCTAACTGAAGCCAAATTCGGGAAAGAAGATGGAAGTAATGAGTAACGGAGAGATCACCTTGACGTAGGTTGTACAACTTTGTCTCAAGTTCGAACAATTCAGAGGAGTTTTCAGTGCTAGAGTAGGTTTCTTTGGCTACCTCCCAGATCTCTCGTGCAGTCTTGTAGAGGAGAAAATTTTCTCCAACTTCGGTTGTCATGGAGTTAATTAGCGAGGAGATGACCAGATGATCATTGGTCCTCCAAGTTCTAAACTTTGGATCCTTTGAGTTAGGAGCCACAGTTTCTCCATTGAGATGGCCATCTTTGTCACGACCACAAATAAACATGAATACAGACTGACACCACTGGAAAATTTTTTGACCATTGAGTTTGTGACTCGTTGGAGGGGATCTATCAGGATTTCCTGGTACAGGTGTGATTGTATCATGACTGGATTCAGAATATTTTGGAGATCAATTAGTCATCGTGAATACTTTAGGTCAGAGTAAGCTCTGATAGCATGTAGAAATTGAGAGCGTGTTTTGAGATGAAAAAACAATCTCAGTTTTTTCTGTGTATTCAAAAGAAGAGTGTACAAGGTATATATACAGAGAAAAATTAGGCCGGCTATACTATAGAGCTACACTAAATTAGGGATTATAGCTACACTAATTGAAAGATATCAAATCAAAGGCAATCTTATCTAAAATAGAAAACAAGAGATAAAAACTTTCCTAAATAACTTCATAATTTTCAACAGCTACTTATAGAACTACATCATTGATCTATAGATGATTGCAACTTGGCTCGGTGGGTGCAAGCTTCCATCTCTTGTTTTCGCTAGGAATACATGCGATTTTAAAGCATCAACATAATGTTGGTGAGTTCATAGGTTTGTAAAGTTTGTAAGAGTTGACTATGGTTATCATAATCAAATAGCCACTACAAGAAAACATGATTTTATTAGGGAAGGTCGCTATGGAACGTATTTTCGTTGTTAATATGCAATGGATTGTGCTATGGAATGGCGTTCCATAGCAATGTTGCTACCACATTGTCTACGGATTTTATTTATGGTAGGGAGGATGGGACTTGCTAGGGAAAATGCTACCGACTCCATATCCGTTGGTATTATACTACCGATATTTCTATGGAACACAAATTCGTAGCAATTTTCCAATGTCATTTGTTACGAAATCACTTTCTGTTGTACTGCTGCTATGGAATTAATTATCGTGGTTACTATGCAATGAAGTTTGTGATGGAAACCAATTCCATAGTTGATTTGCTATGGAAGTACAATTTGTTGGTATTTGCTAGGGAATTCTGCTATGGAATTTGATTTCGTTTGCTTGTTTTTCGTATGGAACAAAAAGCCTAGCTAATTTGTGGCGGCATTTGTTACGAAATTATATTCCATAGTAATGTTGATAAGGAATAGTTCAATTTCATAGATATTTAGCTATGGAAATTTGCACCGGCAATAAAACCCATGGAATCATCAAGTTTATGATTGTATGTATGGTTTGTTTCTTTGTTGGGATGTTGTATGCTTAATTAATCTTCTTATTCTATGGATGAATTATTATTATGATCAATGAAATTTGTATGATATGGTTTGAATGATATAATTTTGAATTGGTAATATATTTTGTTGGTTTTATTGTATTTTATATGTCTTTAATACTAGGAAAGAATAAACATTTGGTATTATATATGTTTATGTTATCTTGAATATTTTTTTAGCTTTTCAATGTAAAAAAACTGGATTATAACATAAACGATTACTTAATTGGATATTTAATGAAAATATTGTACATACAAATATCTCAAAAACACATATCCGCTTTTAGTAAATGCTTTCAATGTACCAAAGAATGATAAAATTTCGTTTTATTTAATTAATTATCATGAAGGGCACTAATACATAACATTACATTTACCAATTCAAATGCAAAAACTAAAAGTTATACAATGTAACCATCCTTTTGTAAAGAAACAAAAACATCTACTCATTATCTTCTTCCTCCTCTTCTTCTTCTTCATTGCTCGATGTACTATACTCATAACTACCCTCGCTATCAGGAATACCATCATTGTCGTCCTCATGAATTTCACCTTCTTCATCAATGTTATTTACATTATCTGAACCGCTGCTTGACATGTCGTGATCATCATCATTGTCTGTATCGGCTGTACTTGGTATAATGATTTCATTTGATTCAACCTCATCTTCTTGGAAAGCAACGTCTTTTTGAGGATGATTTTGATCGGTTCAACCACGAGGTTTAACTTTAAATACAACCCACCAGTCCGAGTTGTTTGTTTTCGAACTTGGGTAAGGAATGTAACACACCTGAGTAGCTTGCATGGCTAAAAAAAACGGATAAAACTTGTTGTATTTTCTTTTGATGTTTATCTCGAAGAAGTTATATTGTTTGTGAACCTTAACTCCTATGTTAGGTGTTGGATCGTACCAATGACATTTAAACAAAACTGTGGTTTTAATTGGGTAACCAGGGTACTCGACTTCTAAAATTTCCTCTACATTACCATAATAATCACCTCCTTGGCTACTAACACACAATCCGCTATTGGTTGTTGATTTGTTCAAATCATGAGCTTCTGTGTGAAACTTGTAACCATTGACAAAGTATACACTATATAATTTCACTTTTTTGAATGGCATTTTGGAAAGGTCAGATATATACTTGTTGTTTATCCGGAACTTACGTGCCTATATGAAAACTGGTAAAACACTTAATTAGAGTTAATTAAACCATAACAAAAAATAATAAATTTAAAAAATACAAAAATAACACCCACATAGTTTTGAAACCATGGTGCAAAGTTCTTCTCAACTTCGGCTGCAAAGTCCTCCAATATGTTCGATCATATTTTCTTCAAATATTCTGTATCTCCATTTGAATAACATTTTTAAAGTTACTATGATGTAATAAACAAAATCATGCATGTAAATGTTATTCATAGCAATTACACAACAAATGATTGTGTATGTTTCCTACAATGTGGACATGCTAGCTTACTTGCTGTAGACCATCCGGACAACATTGCATATGCTGGAAAATCGCTTATTGTACACATCAAAGCTGCTCTTAAATGGAAATTTCGTTTTAAAGATATATCATATTTTACTACGCCTTCTTCCCATAACTGCTCCAACTTTGCGACACCTGGTTGCAAAAATACATCTATTTTATGCTTAGGGTTTGACGGTCCTGGCACAAGTGCGGTCAAAAACATGTAAGGCTCTTTCATGCACATAGAAGGTGGCAAATTATAAGGTTATATAATAATAGGCCAAGATGAATATTGTTTTCCAAATGCTCCATGTGGTGCAAACCCATCTGTACTTAGGCCTAATCTTACATTACGTACTTCTACTACAAATGAAGGATGACTTTTGTCAAAGTGCTTCCAAGCTTCTGAATCGGATGGATGACACATTACTCCAGCATCATGTCCATGATTTTCGGAGTGCCACCGCATGGAAGTGGCTGTGGCTTGTGAAGCATATAGTCTCTTCAACCTTGGAGTCAAAGGAAAGTAATGCATTTTCTTAAAGGATACGTGAGAACATCTGGCCAAATTTTTTGACCGTTTGTACCTATCTGCATTGCAGAATTTTCACCGATAAATGTCTTTGTCTGGCCTCCAGTATATCATACATCCATACCTGCAGATAGCATCATAACTTTGCTCAGGTATGCGATACTCTGATTTTATATTCAATAGTCTAGCTACAACAGATAGTTGTGTCACTTTTTTACATCCAGGCCACAATTCTTTATGGGCTGCATCTAGCATATCAAAGAATTTTTTATCTAGTGCATTTGGTTCCTCTTCAGGATTACTAGTATTTAAATCAGGAGCCATTGCATCTATGACCATTTCTCTATAAGAACATACACCTTCACTAAAATTTGTGTTTGAATCATCCACCCATAAAAGCGTATTGTCATAATCAATTGATGTTTCGCCATGTTTTTCCCAAAACCAATATTCCTCAACAAAACCAAACTTGTACAAATGATGCTTAACAGTATCAACTTCTCTATATGGTATGTTACGACATTTTATGCATGGGCATTTGATTTTATCTTTGTCCATGAACCTATGTTGACTGGTAGCAAAATATAATTTTTGTTTCACTCCTTGTACGAAAACAAGCGATACACAACTACGCTTTTATATTTATCCTTTCTATATGGGTGATTTACCTGTAGAAATCTTATATGCCAGTTAAACCATGACATATTATTACCATTCTTTAGTCTGAATGCTTGTGTATGTTTCCTATAATGTGGACATGCTAGCTTACTTGTTGTAGACCATCCGGACAACATTGCATATGCTGGAAAATCGCTTACTGTACACATCAAAGCTGCTCTTAAATGGAAATTTCGTTTTAAAGATATATCATATGTTACTACGCCTTCTTCCCATAACTGCTCCAACTCTACAACAACTTGTTGCAAAAATACATCTATTTTATGCTTAGGGTTTGACGGTCCTGGCACAAGTGCGGTCAAAAACATGTAAGGCTCTTTCATGCACATAGAAGGTGGCAAATTATATGGTTCTATAATAATAGGCCAAGATGAATATTGTTTTCCAAATGCTCAATGTGGTGCAAAACCATCTGTACTTAGGCCTTGATGCTTAACAATATCAACTTCTCTATATGGTATGTTACGAAATTTGATGCATGGGCATTTGATTTTATCTTTGTCCATGAACCTATGTTGACCGGTAGCAAAATCTATAAATCTTTTCACTCCTTGTACGAAAACAAGCGATACACAACTACGATTATCTTTTCTTTCATACATCCACTTTATACTTGGATTGTTCATTGTCTTAAATCTGTAAAGTATAAATTTAAATAACACAATAGTGTATGTTCATTAATATTGATTTGAATTCATATATGACATTTGAAGTAAATATGTAGTTACCATACAAACATCGCAAAGGTACCTTAACAACGACTCGTTTCACAAAGCTAATGACCAAAATTCTGAACCAATCTTCAAAGTTTTCTAATTTGAATGGTTGAATAACTTTTATAATTGGATAATGGCTTAGAATATTAGTAGAATTGTTTAATTGAGATCGACACTTGCAGAACACATATTCAAACAAAGTGTGTATCGATTAGGGAACCTTCGACAACCCTTGATTTCGATGTGTTGGATGGGTACTAGGTCAAATTATTGGGTCGATATTATTCAATACCAGGTTAAAACACATGTAGTATATGGATAATTATAAATTTAAATAACATTCATAATAAATATAGATATAGAGCTACTTAAAATATAAATTCTATATACAATATTTTCCTTAATAACGACTTGATTAAACACTTATTCTTATCTCCATAGCAAAAATGCCACCTTCACTTTAGAGATTGCAAATACACCAAAGTGCCCTTGAAATGTTGGATATAGTGTCCAAGTTAATAACTTTATTTGGTATGTATTTGACCCGACCCGGCATGGTCCATTTGGGTTTCATGGTCAGTAGATATCAAGGGAACCCTGGCAAGGCTCACTGGACTGCGGTAAAGAACATTCTCAAGTATCTGCGGAGGACTAAGGACTGGGTCCTTACCCTCGTTGGCAGTGATGACTTGAGAGTGGAAGGATATTGTGATGCTAGCTTTCAGACTGATAGGAATAATTTCCGCTCTCAGTCAGGCTGGGTCTTTATCCTAAATGGAGGGGCAATTACTTGGAAAAGTTCCAAGCAGGAGACAGTAGCTGATTCTACTTGTGAATCAGAGTACATAGCAGCGAGTGAAGCAGCAAAGGAGGCGATATGGCTAAAGAACTTCATCGGAGACCTTGGAGTTGTACCAGCTATAAAGGAGCCAATGGAAATTTTCTGTGACAGCGAAAGTGCGGTTGCTTTGGCTAAGGAACCAAGAGATCACGGGAGATCTATGCACATTGACAGAAAATAGCATTTCATCAGACATCAAATAGAAGAAGGACTCCTCGTGGCAAAGAGGGTATCATCAGATGAGAACGCAGCAAATCCCCTCACGAAGGGACTGAGTAGGGTTAAGCATTTACAGCATGCGAGGCGCATCGGGCTGAAGGATGATATTAGTTTCAATAATTAGATTTCTGAAACTTGTAAAATGTAATTGACATTTTGGTGATTAAATAAAATTTGTTATTTATTTATGAGTAAAGTGTTACTATCTTATGTTAATCATTTACTATGGTTTCAATTTTGCATGTTTTGACTTCCAGAATAATTATTTTATTCGAACTCTCCACAGTCGGTCATATGTCAGAAGTAGATATGAATCAAGACTGTCATGAATTTTGTTTGTATGATATGTCTAAAGGGTATTAGACATAGCAATAGTTGCTACAACATTCATGAGTGCTCATAAGTTCTGAGTATTGGATTCAACCCACGCTCAGTTGCATCACTTCATGGAATTTATCTCGAGTGATCGTGAGATGGTAATATCATATAAATCTTTAAACATAGAGATATGAGTTGTTGACTTTGAGTTGGTTATCCATTGATTGTAGGAAAACGCATTGGTAACTCGATTTTATAAAACGTGCTTTTGTGCATAATTCAACAAGTAGTCAGTACAAGCATATGAGTCGAAGTAATTCAACAACAAGTAGTCTAGAAATAGAAGCGATATTTGGGCCCCTCAATGATTTGGTTTTGACTTATGTACCGGGCCCGGTCAGAACCTAATTGATGTGTTCAATTTAGTTCTATGTCAAAACAAATCAGAGATCGAGAAACAAATGCTGGACAATAAGTAAGACCATGTTCCATGTGTTTGTCCGACTGATATCTTGAGAGCAGAGGATTATATGATCACTTATCTTAAATGACGTATCGTTATTATCTCTGTTCCGAGAGACTTTGAAAGAGCTACGATTGCTAGTCGGATCCTGAAGTCATATCTGCAAATATAGTTATTTGACTTATCCAAGTGGGAGACTAATGGATATAGTGTCTAAGTCAATAACTTTATTTGGTATGTACTTGACCCGACCCGGCATGGTCCATTTGGGTTGCATGGCATTGCAATACTTGGATAGACTAAATGAGAGAAAGGACACTTGTGATTATTAATATATTATAAGTTCTAATATATTAATAATAGTATTATTTAATTAGTTTGATCAAGTATTAATTTAGAATTAATTTGGTGATCAAAATGAGACGAATTAAATATATAGGGTTGATTATGACAATCATCTAATCTTCTATGGTGGATTTATGATCCATGGTTTATGGATTTGGGTTATAACCATTTGGAGCTCCATGGATAGTTCATGGGAGTTACAAACCCATGGATCATTAGAAATGAAGAGTCATGACAATTAAGGGCATTCCTGTGTAAACCCTAATTGTGACGACACTATAAAAGGAGCCCTATAGCTAGCAAAATCGGACTACTAGGGAGTTCTAAGAGGGCATAACCGATTTTTGAGTGCAAGTGTATTCTCTCAAGTTATTCCTAGCCTTGTAGTGTTGTGTGAAGCATTTGAGGCACAACATTTGGGGTGCTAGGCTCACAAAGTCTTCAAGGAATCCAAGCAACAAGAAAGGTATGTACTTCTACTAGTTTTTGTATTACATATTCCCCTTTCCATGCAAGTTAGGAAGTAAACCTTGAAAACTCAAATTTGCATGTATATTAGAGAAAACATAGATTCAAGGTTTATAGGGTTGCATGTACACCATAGGAGTGTTAGAATGCTCAAAACCCATCAGTGGTATCAGAGCCTAGGATTGTTTTCTGTATATTTGATGCAAACTGCTTGAAAAATCGAAAAATTGCTCACTGTTCGACTGGACTCGCCGAGTGCAAGGGGAGAAGTCGACGAGTCCAAGACAAAATTCATCCTACTCGTCGAGTAGGATAATGCACTCGACGAGTAGGTGCGTGTTGGGCAGTTTTCTGAGTCTTGAAATAGTTTCAAAACTTGCCCTCAAGTTTTGGAATTTGTAAAGTCTTACACTTTAATACTTTAATTCCAAATTAAACCTTAGATTTTTAAAAGTTTAAAAATCAACACTTATACTATTATTATAATCTTATGTATATAGATATGTATAAGAATATGTCATTCTTACCGTTAGTAGGCCTCATTCACGAAGCCGGTCTATAAGGGGGTAAAAGGTTACTGCCTATAAAATGGTGGTTTAATGGGTGTCCACTCTCACCCACCGCTTCCTTGACTGGTGGAGGGTCGTTAGCCGAACGGGTAGGATAGGACTTTAACTCTCATTAAAAGTATAATGAATTATAAAGTAACTATACATCATTAATTCCCAATCTTAGTTACTTTAGGAAAAATGTGAAATAGGTGCTAGCCCATAAAATTACACTTTGTACCTTACCAAGTCGTTAGTGGAGCGTGTGTGGTTAACCGACACACTAACAAGGACTAGTAAGTGTGGCAAAGGGTAACTTGACTTTATTATAGATCGGTGGAGCGTGTGTGGTTAACCGGCACATCGATTAGGTAATATAGTTAAGAGTACCAAGTCAATTTGTATGGTTATTCACACCTTGTTTGTGATCCTCGGCATCCCAGTCACAAACTTGAGAGGGCACAATCGAGATTCAAACATGCCATTGAAAAGTTCAATGTATCTCAAAAAGATCTAGGAGTTTCAAATCCAATAAAACCTTATAATAAAATATTTCGTTCTTATGGTGGAAATTGGTAAATCTTCATTTACCTACCTTCAAATATTTTATAGCTTATATTACGACATCCCTCTTCCAACTATAAATAGTTTGTTGGATCCTAGCCTTAATATTTCATTTGGGTGACTTATTAAGGACTCTTCATCTAATAAAACTTGTTTTTCTTTTCTTTCAGATGTCTTCCAACAATGCTGCTGGCTCAAACCCAACAGGCTCCTTTCCGTTATGAACTTGTGTGGGAATGTCACTTTTGATGGATCCAACTTCAATGAATGGATCAGAAACATCAAGATGATTACCCGTTATGAGGACAAGGAGTATGTCCTCGATAGGGAGCTTAAGGTTGTTAATGAAGCCACTGCTACTCCTGAAGAGTTTGCAGAGTTTGTTGCACATGAAAAGGATGCTAGTAAAGTAGCATGCATCATGATGGCCACCATGACTCCTGAACTTCAAAAATCCTATGAAGATTTCTACCCCTATGAGATGCACCAGGATCTGATGGAAAGGTACCATCAGAGTGAGCATCAGGAGAGGTATGAAATCATATCCTCCATGATAACAACCAGAATGAAAGATGGTGAACCCATCACCGGTCACTTGTAGAAAATGCAAAGGTTCGTTGACCGATTATTGAAGCTTAATGTGGACTTTCCTGAAGAAATGACGATTGACATCATTCTTCATTCCTTACCTCCAAGTTATGATCAGTTTCGTATGACTTATCATATGAACAAGGAGGAAGTCACACTAAGTAAACTTCAAGGACTTTTAAGGACAGCTGGAAATGGCCTTAAGGGTAAAGCGGTTGTTACTTCTACTTCTACTCCTTCAGCAGCCCCTGTTCTTGTTATTGGGCAAGGAAAGGGTAAGAAGAGGAAAAAACCTTCGAAGGGTACCAAGGGTAAGCCCCTTGATGGTTCCTCTTCTAGTGGGACAAAGAAAGGTCCCATTACTCCTTCCCCAAACCCAAAGGAAGCACAATGCTTCTATTGCCAGGAAAAGGGGCACTAGAAGCGAAGCTGCCCCAAATACTTGCAAGATGTAAAGGATGGGAAAGTTAAACCCACCCATGCAGGTATTTATACAATATTGTCTAATAACTCATCTAATGCTAATTCTTGGGTGCTTGATACAGGTTGTGGTATTCACATTTCAACTGATTTACCGGGCCTAAGAAGAAGTGAGCAAGTGGAGCACGGGAAGATAAACTTAGTCATGGGCAACAGGAAAGCATCACCTGTCACCAAGATAGGAGTTTATTCTTTATTGCTTAATAATGTGTTAATGTTAGATTTGAATAAATGTTGTTACTCGCCTGAAATGGCAAAAAATATTATTTCCTTTCATGGCTTGTACAAACAAGGGTTTACATTTTTATTTGATAATAATAATGGTGCTATTAATGTTTATTACAATGATGTATTTTACTTTAAAGCATTACCTTGTGATGGTGTATATGAAGCTATGAATGTTGTAGACAATATAGGAAATAATGTGCTGTATATTGATTCTTCAAATAGGTTGGATAAAGCATCCTTGTGGCATTGTCGTCTTGGACATGTCAACAAGAAGCGCATAGGCCAACTCCAAAAGGCTGGAGTCTTGGAATCATTTGACCTAAAGTTTAATGATAGTTGCGAGTCTTGTTTACTTGGAAAAATGACAAAGTCGCCCTTCACAGGTACTTGTGATAGGGGTGATGGTTTGTTGGACCTGGTACACATAGATGTGTGTGGGCCCTTCAGAGTTGCTACAAGGGATGCTAATCGCTATTATGTGACTTTCACTGATGATTACAGCAGATTGGGATATATCTACTTAATCAAGCATAACTCAGAAACCTTTGAAAAGTTCAAAGAGTTTAAGCAGGAAGTAGAGAATCAATTGGGCAGGAACATCAAGATGCTCCGATCCGATCGGGGAGGAGAGTATCTTAGCATTGAGTTCCTTGACTATCTTAAGGAATGTGGGATTGTCTCACATTTGATACCTCCCAGAACACCACAGCTGAATGGTGTAGCTGAGAGGCGCAATTGAACCTTGTTGGATATGGTTCGTTCCATGATGAGTCGAGCTTCGTTACCAATCTCTTTCTGGGGGTATGCCTTAGAGACTGCCGCCCATATCCTTAATCTAGTCCCTACTAAAAAGGTTGCCAAAACACCTCACGAGATGTGGACTGGGAAAGTTCCCACTTTAGACCACATCAAGATGTGGGGTTGTGAAGCCTTCGTGAGGCGTGAGACTCATGATAAGCTTGAACCTCGAAGTGAGAGGTGTATTTTCATCGGCTACGCACAGAGATCCTTTGGTTACCTCTTCTACAGACCCAGTGATAATGTGGTCTTTGTAGCAAGAAGAGGAGTCTTTCGTGAGAGAGAATTTATAAGCCAAGGCGACAATGGGAGGCAAATTGACCTTAAAGAGCTTCAAGAGTCAAGCGGTGATGGAACCTCAAATACTACCAACCAACCTGAGGAGGAAACTCCTGTTGAACCGATAGATGAGTTTGTACCTCCGAGGCGCTCCACTAGAGTGAGGAACACACCTGATTTTGATTATGGTTATCACATCACTACTGAAGGTGATACATTTATTAATGATAGTACACAAATAGATTTGGATGAACCTAATAATTACAAGGAAGCCATGGCAGGCCCTGAGTCTGCTAAATGGAAGGAAGATATAGACAGCGAGATCCAGTCCATGTATGACAATCAAGTGTGGAACTTGGTTGACAATGTACCAGGTCGTCAGACAGTTGGGTGCAAATGGATCTTCAAAAAGAGGATCGACATGGATGGGAAGGTACACACCTACAAAGCAATACTGGTGGCAAAGGGCTTTACTCAAACTCCGGGAGTTGACTATGATGAGACATTTTCACCAGTAGCAAAGATTAAGTCTATTAGAGTTTTGCTGGCCATAGTTGCATTTCATGATTATGAAATATGGCAAATGGATGTCAAAACCGCTTTCTTTAATGGAAAGTTGGCTGAGGATGTTTATGTTGGATATAGTGTCTAAGTCCATAACTTTATTTGGTATGCGCTTGACCCGACCCGACATGGTCCATTTGGGTTGCATGTCATTGCAATACTTGGATAGAATAAATGAGAGAAAGGAAACTTGTGATTATTAATATATTATAAGTTCTAATATATTAATAATAGTATTATTTAATTAGTATTGATCAAGTATTAATTTAGAATTAATTTGGTGATCAAAATGAGACTAATTAAATATATAGGGTTGATTATGACAATCATCTAATCTTTTATGGTGGATTTATGATCCATGGTTTATGGTGTTGGGTTATAACCATTTGGAGCTCCATGGATATGGGAGTTACAAACCCATGGATCATAAGAAATGAAGAGTCATGACAATTAAGGGCATTCATGTGTAAACCCTAATTGTGACAACACTATAAAAGGAACCCTATAGCTAGCAAAATCGGCTACTAGTTGATTCTAAGAGGGCATAACCGATTTTGAGTGTTAGTGACATTCTCTTAAGTTATTCCAAGTCTTGTGGTGTTGTGAGAAGCATTTGAGGCACAACATTTGGGGTGCTAGGCTCACAAAGTCTTCAAGGAATCCAAGCAACAAGAAAGGTATGTACTTCTACTAGTTTTTATATTACATATTCCCCTTGCCATGCTAGTTAGGAAGTAAACCTTGAAAAATCAAATTTTCATGTATATTAGAGAAAACATAGATTCAAGGTTTATAGGGTTGCATGTACACCATAGGAGTGTTAGAAT
This sequence comes from Lactuca virosa, assembly GCF_052849685.1. NCBI lineage: Eukaryota > Viridiplantae > Streptophyta > Magnoliopsida > Asterales > Asteraceae > Lactuca > Lactuca virosa. The sequence goes on from NC_136434.1 coordinate 261,830,186, forward strand.
GCTCAAAACCCATCAGTGGTATCAGAGCCTAGGATTGTTTTCTGTATATTTAATGCAAACTGCTTGAAAAATCGAAAAATTGCTCACTGTTCGACTGGACTCGCCGAGTGCAAGGGGAGAACTCGACGAGTCCAAGACAAAATTCATCCTACTCGTCGAGTAGGATAATGCACTCGACGAGTAGGTGCGTGCTGGGCAGTTTTCCGAGTTTTGTTGCTGGAAATGGGCTAAAATCATTATCCCAAACTGTTTTGGACTTGTAAAATTTGTTTTTAAAAGTGGTAATGATTATGTTAACCCATTTAAAATGACTATTATCAATTTTCAAGTTTTATATGTGATTTCTTGAAATTGTTTCATATGAATATTTGTTCTTATGAGTTTTAGAAGATCATAGGAATTGTGTGTAACCTACATGCTAGTTTAATTCATGATCCTAATGCTAATGATGGTGTCCATAACTTGTCCTCAAGTTGTGGATAACCAAAAGTCACTTCTTTAAAAGTTGTCATTAAAGAATAGGAAGGTTTCATAAAATGAAGACTCTTCAACTTTATGAACCATTAAAACTCATAAGTTACAAATTGAAGAGTCTTGAAATAGTTTCAAAACTTGTCCTCAAGTTTTGGAATTTGTAAAGTCTTACACTTTAATACTTTAATTCCAAATTAAACCTTAGATTTTTAAAAGTTTAAAAATCAACACTTATACTATTATTATAATCTTATGTATATAGATATGTATAAGAATATGTCATTCTTACCGTTAGTAGGCCTCATTCATGAAGCCGGTCTATAAGGGGGTATAAGGTTACTGCCTATAAAATGGTGGTTTAATGGGTGTCCACTCTCACCCACCGCTTCCTTGACTGGTGGAGGGTCGTTAGCCGAACGGGTAGGATAGGACTTTAACTCTCATTAAAAGTATAATGAATTATAAAGTAACTATACATCATTAATTCCCAATCTTAGTTACTTTAGGAAAAATGTGAAATAGGTGCTAACCCATAAAATTACACTTTGTACCTTACCAAGTCGTTAGTGGAGCGTGTGTGGTTAACCGGCACACTAACAAGGACTAGTAAGTGTGGCAAAGGGTAACTTGACTTTATTATAGATCGGTGGAGCGTGTGTGGTTAACCGGCACATCGATTAGGTAATATAGTTAAGAGTACCAAGTCAATTTGTATGGTTATTCACACCTTGTTTGTGATCCTCGGCATCCCAGTCACAAACTTGAGAGGGCACAATCGAGATTTAAACATGTCATTGAAAAGTTCAATGTATCTCAAAAGATCTAGGAGTTTCAAATCCAATAAAACCTAATAATAAAATATTTCGTTCTTATGGTGGAAATTGGTAAATCGTCATTTACCTACCTTCAAATATTTTATAGCTTGGATTACGGCATCCCTCTTCTAACTATAAATAGTTTATTGGATCCTAGCCTTAATATTTCATTTGGGTGACTTATTAAGGACTCTTAATCTAATGGAACTTGTTTTTCTTTTCCTTTAGATGTCTTCCAACAATGCTGCTGGCTCAAATCCAACAGGCTCCTTTTCCCTTATAAACTTGTGTGGGATAGTCACTTTTGATGGATCCAACTTCAATGAATGGATTAGAAACATCAAGATGATTACCCGCTATGAGGACAAGGAGTATGTCCTCGATAGGGAGCTTAAGGTTGTGAATGAAGCCACTGCTACTCCTTAAGAGTTTGTGGAGTTTGTTGCACATGAAAAGGATGCTACTAAAGTAGCATGCATCATGATGGCCACCATGACTCCTGAACTTCAAAAATACAATGAAGATTTCTACCCCTATGAGATGCACCTGGATCTGATGGAAAGGTACCATCAGAGCGCGCGTCAGGAGAGGTATGAAATCATCTCCTCCATGATAACAACCAGAATGAAAGATGGTGAACCCATCACCGGTCACATTCAGAAAATGTAAAGGTTCGTTGACCGATTATTTAAGCTTAATGTGGACTTTCCTGAAGAAATGGCGATTGATATCATTCTCCATTCCTTACCTCCAAGTTATGATCAATTTCGTATGACTTATCATATGAACAAGGAGGAAGTCACATTGAGTAAACTTCAAGGACTTTTAAGGACAACTGAAAATGGCCTTAAGAGTAAAGCGGTTGTTACTTCTACTTCTACTCCTTCAGCAGCCCCTGTTCTTGCGATTAGGCAGGGAAAGGGTAAGAAGAGGAAAACCCCTTCGAAGGGTACCAAGGGTAAGCCTCTTGATGGTTCCTCTTCTAGTGGGACAAAGAAAGGTTCCATCACTCCTTCCTCAAACCCAAAGGAAGCACAATGCTTCTATTGTCAAGAAAAGGGGCACTGGAAGCGAAGCTGCCCTAAATACTTGCAATATGTAAAGGATGGGAAAGTTAAACCCACCCATGCAGTTATTTATACAATATTGTCTAATAACTCATCTAATGCTAATTCTTGGGTGCTTGATACAGGTCGTGGTATTCACATTTGTACTGATTTGCAGGGCCTAAGAAGAAGTGAGCAAGTGGAGCACGGAAAGATAAACTTAGTCATGGGCAACAGGAAAGCATCACCTATCACCAAGATAGGAGTTTATTCTTTATTGCTAAATAATGGGTTAATGGTAGATTTGAATAAATGTTGTTAATCGCCTGAAATGGCGAGAAATATTATTTCCTTTCATGGCTTGTACAAAAAAGGGTTTACATTTTTATTTGATAATAATAATTATGCTATTAATTTTTATTACAATGATGTATTTTACTTTAAAGCATTACCTTGTGATGGTGTATATGAAGCTGTGAATGTTGTAGACAATCTAGGGAATAATGTGTTGTATATTGATTCTCCAAATAGCTTGGATAAAGCATCCTTGTGGCATTGTCGTCTTGGACATGTCAACAAGAAGCGCATAGGCCAAGTCCAAAAGGATGGAGTCTTGGAATCATTTTGTTGGATTAATGTCTAAGTCCATAACTATAATTGGTAACACTTGACCCGACCCGACATGGTCCATTTGGGTTGCATGGCATCATGTATTTGGATAGACTATAATGAGAGAAATAACACTTAAGGTTGGTTAATATATTATAAGTTCTAATATATTAATAAGTTTATTTAATTAGTATTGATCAAGAATTAATTTGGAATTAATTAAGTGATCAAAAGGAGACTAATTAAATATATGGGTTGATTGTGTAAATCATTCATTCTTATATATGTGGGCTTGTGATCCAAGATTCCTTATGTTGGACTAAGTCCATGGGGTGACCCATGGATACTCCATGGAGGTTAAAATGCATGGAGCATAAGGAATGGGTAAAGTTATGAGTTACATGGTGTAACCCTAATAGCCACCATATAAAAGAATCCCATGGCTCAAGAAATCATGCACTAATGTGTGAGTGTGAGGGCTAGACGATTTCAAGGAGTGTTCAAGTTTCTCTCAAGTTATTCCAAGTGTATTTGGTGTTGTGTGAACCATTTGAGGTGTCACACTTGGGGCACTAGGCACTCAAGCTTCATGAAGACATTCTACATCAAAGAGGTATGTATTCTATCTTGTTATATTTATTATTTTGTATGCTAGATTAGAATAATACCTTGGATGTTCATAATTGTATGTATAATAGAGAAAACATAGATCCAAGGTATTTAGGGTTGCATGTACACTTAGGAGTGTTAGAATGCTCATAACCCAATAGTGGTATCAGAGCCTAGGCTTGGTTTCTTGTTATACTTGCAAAAGTAGCTGAAAAAATCGAGTTGGATGCATATATTCGATTGTTTTGGCTGGAATTGGACTAGGAACATTACCCTAAGATGTTTTTGGACTTATAAACTTGTTTTTGATGTGGTAATGTTCATGTTAATCCAATTTCTAAGATAATTGTCATAATTTCAAGATTTGTATTAGTTTGTATGTTCATGCTAATTTCTTGAAGATTGATGATTTGAATTATCTTGTTCTTATGAGGTTCTTAGATTAATAGAAAAGTTGTGTGAAATAGTTGTTTTCAATCCATTTTAATCTAAGAGTTGATTCCAAAGTGTGTTTTTGTAACTTGTCCTCAAGTTATATGAAAAGTCACATTTAAGAATCATAAAACTCATAAAAGTTGGCAAAGGTTACAAAATGAAGAGTCTGGTTCTAATTAAATGGTTTTATGACTCCATAACTTGTCCTCAAGTTATGGAGGTTCAAGAGTCTCTTCATTAAATTAAAAAAAAAGTGTAACCTTAATTAGTTCCATAAGTTACAATAAAAAAAAGTTATTTTTTTATTAATTAGTTTAAAGTAGTTTTAATTAAAACTACTTTAAACTCATAAGTTATGGAATTAATTAGTTTTGAATAGTTTCAAAACTTGCCCTCAAGTTTTGGAATTTGAAAAGTTTTCACTTATGAATACTTTAATTCCAAGTTAGCCCTTAGAATTTTAAAAGTTAAAATTCAACCCTTATACTTTATAATGTTATAAGTTAATAATATATATATATATATATATATATATATATATATATATATATATATATATATAAGAGTAAAGTCAGTCTTACCGTTAGTAGGCCTCATTCACGAAGCCGGTCTATAAGGGGGGTATAAGGTTACTGCCTATAAAATGACAGTTTAATGGGTGTCCACTCTCACCCACCGCTTCCTTGACTGGTGGAGGGTCGTTAGCCGAACGGATAGGACAAGGACTATAAATCTCCTTTCATTAAAAGTATTAATGATAAATACTAAGTAACTAAACTCTTATTAATACCCAATCTTAGTTACTTAGGAAAATGTGAATTTGGTGCTAACCCATGAAATTACACTTTGCACTTTGCTTAAGTCGTTAGTGGAGCGTGTGTGGTTAACCGGCACATTAACTTGGACTTAACAAGGTAGGCAAAGGGTAACTTAATATTTATCATAGTATCGGTGGAGCGTGTGTGGTTAACCGACACACTAATTAAGGGGTAAATATTAAGGGTACCAAGTATATTTGCATGGTTATTCACACCTTGTTTTGTGATCCTCGGCATCCCAGTTACAAAACCTGAAGGGCACACTCGAGATTGAAACATGCCTTTGAACAGTTCAATGAATCTCAAAGATCTAGGACTTTCAAATCCAATTAAAACCTAATAAATTATTTCGTTTTTCATGGTGGAAATTGGTGAATCGTCATTCACCTACCTTCAAATATTTTATAGCTTGGATTACGGCATCCCTCTTCTAAGTTATAAAATAGTTTGTTGGGTCCTAGCCTTAATATTTCATATTGGGTGTCATATTAAGGACTTTAAATCAACTATCTTGAATATCTCCCAAAAAGATGTCTGGTCTAGACATTTATGATCTTCCCAAATCTCTTGAAACAAGCTTTCCTAAATGAAGATGATGTCCCATGGATATCATACTTCTTTCACCTCCTCCAATTATTCTCCCTAACCCACAAGTTCCTAAAAAGTTTAAGGTCACTCAAGCCCTATTGGCAAGGCAAGGTCTAGGTGTGATCACATCTTGGAGATGTAGTCACATATTGACAAGCCGGGAGAGTTGGGTGTCAAAGTCTTGAGAAAGTTGGTGGCTCAACTACTTTCTAAGTCACATAGTGAGTTCTTTTGGGAATCCTATGAAACAGACTAAGACAAGACCCTTAATGATCTTATCTATTTTCTAAGATCAACTTCCTAAAACGCTATGGACATTGACAATGATGACATTGGATATCCAGTAAAGCTCTCTCTTCCCAATGGAAAGGGATCGGCCATAGTCAACTCGGTTGACCCGATGGTAAAAAGAGAGGCGAAGTCTGAGATAGTCCCATTATCAAGGGTCCATAGGTAACTATTGCCAAAGGAAGGGGCATTGGTTACGAAGCTGCCAAATTTACCTAAGGATGTTAAAGTCAATAAGTTTGGCTCTACTTCAGGTAAAGTCCATTGTCTAACTCTATTAAGTACATGCTGATTCTGATCGCGAAGATGGATTTCAATCGCATGGTTCGGTGATCAGAATTTTGGGCTATTACTTAAGAGTTATGATATTTATATTGCTTAGGAATAGATAACAACAAGGTTTTCATATGGATTGTAAGGATAAGTTTTTCCGCAAAGTTTTAAAATAAAAGAAAAAGGTTTTGATTTTATTTATTTTAAGTATCCTTACAATGGCATTTGTGAAAAGTTGTTGCTTATAAGATTCCATTGATAGCAATATTGGAAAAATGGATTTGATTCTTTCGGTTGTGGTAGTGTCTAATATTACCAAATAAGGAAAGATTCTCATCACCCAAGGTTCAATTGGACCGAAACTTGGAATCATGCAAGTTGTATAGTATGATGAATGAGAACTTTCAGCTTGGAAAATTAAGACTAATTCCTTATGTGAATAAGGAAAGGACTAAGGGATCGAGTACACATTCGTGTGCACTGGTCAAGTCCACCACAAAAGATCAAGAAGACTATTCGTCATGATTTACTTAAGTTCAGTAAATATGATTATACTTATAAGTTTAAGTATAAGTCTGTAGCATTGGAGAAGTTTCAATGTGAGACAGAACGAATAAGAAGAATCAAAGTATGGCAGAAAGATAAAAGTTTCTCAAATCTGAAAAGATGGGAGAGTAGTTTAGTATCATGTTTATGATCATCTTAATGATTAAGATACCATATCACAATTGGTCCTCTAAAGTCATCTTAGTGCATTCTTATGACTACGAAGAGGAGTCATGAATTGTTGAAATGGTTAAATCAAAAAGATGAGTCATACTTCGTTCCAAAACAATTCTTAGAGTCATACTCCAAGATTGTAACTTGAGTGACATATCTTAAAAAGGGTTTGTTAACACTAGTCAAATGTAAGAGTAAAAGGTTATCTACTCTTGTACATTTGAAATTGGTAAGTTGTGATGTTTTGGATAAAACAGAGACCAACTTAGGCCAATTGTGTAAAGTGTTAGTCTTGATAAAGAATCCGCACTATCTCTTGAATATTTGACAAGGGAGTCTTATATGTCAAGAGGACAGTGGGAGTCTTAAAGCTCTTGAAAGTTTCAAGACTTAATCAAGAATAAAACCTAAAGTCCTTCACTAGCACACGACTTGAGGTTTATAACCTATCGTGTTGAAATTTTTGTGCCTATTGAAGTTGGCTTTGCATAGGAGTTCTGAGAGTTCTCAATTGGTTGCACAACTACTTGGAAACAATGGCAAGCACCTGAGCTGCCAAATGGCAAGAGTTTAAGATTGCACAAGTTTAATCAATATGAGTTTGGATTTGTCACTAACCTTGTCTTGTGATTATGGTTTTGACAAATTCACATGGATAAGAACACATACACTATTAAATCTAAGTGTCATAAGGTTTCTCTCCGATTCATGAAAATGATGGTGAGGAAACACTTTCACTAAGTAGATTTTAGCTAGATAGCAATTGTGATATTTGCATTCTCAAAGTCGTTAGTGGAGCGTGTGTGGTTTACCGGCACACTAACATGGACTTGTGAGAAGTGGCAAAGGTCTAAACTATTGAGACTATGATTACGGCATCCATTTTCATAGTTCTAAAATTGTTTAGACACACATGTGAGCTATCTAAGAGAGGTGTATGATTTTGATAAAGTTTTCTCAAAACAATCTAGTATCAGAAATCTGAACTTTGGTAAGAAAGTCAGCTGATTTCTGAGTACATGTCAAAGCTAGTGGGAGCATAAGTGTTATGCTAATAATCATCATGTTAGTGGGAGCATGATAATTATGAAAAAGGTTGCAAGTTAGCAATGTTAATTATAGAAAACAAAAGTTTCAATTCGTGAGGTTGCAGGGGTTGAAACAGTTGTTTTGCTATAATTAAGGGAGAGGAAATTATACTTCATTTCAATTCTAAAAGCTTAGATTGAGATTTTAATCGTATTTAATCAAGGATATATATATATATATATGAATTTCATGGTGGAATGGCTCAACATAAGGAAATTCTATATATGGGTCCATTATTTGCGTTCTAAAATTTGATTATGATTACGGCGTCCCTTTTCATAATCTGAATTTTGAGAACTTGGCAAATTGAAATGGAAATATTATAGCAAAAGACTGGTTTAGTCTTTATGTGAGACATCATGAATCGTGTCCCATATGCTTCGGATATAGGATCGATTACATATGCTATATTCATCCTTTCTAAAATTTTCCAAATGCCTGGGGCATTATGAAGGGAAAAGGTCTAGAATTGGATATGACTAAAATGATTAAGCAATTGTTGAGGACAATCTAAGGTTTACCAAAGATTGGTTGCTCAAGGACAGTTGGAAGTATAATGTTAATTCTGGAAGGACCATATTGACATAATCTGTAAGGAGGCAACTCTTGTTCAGAAGTGATAGTCAAAATGGAATATGGAAATGTTTCAAAGTTAGAAATTATTCAATCTGTGTAAGATTAGGAAACTTAATGAAAGAAGGATGTTTCCAAGGAGCTGATCTCCTTTGGAATGCTCTGTAATGATTGTTGTCAAGTCTTTCTGACTTTGTGCATAATCATTAAGAGGATCAATGCATATAAGTTTAGAATCTAACAGATTTCAGTAAATGGCATGAATTTGGATTTCTTGCATTTGCAGTAAGGATTTGGGACTGTGAAAAGAGGATTATTGGAGTGATGTTCAATTGATCTATTTTACAAAGTAAAGATCATAGACAAACATAGTATGCATACTTGGTGTATGGCATGACTAGTGTTTAGAAAACATAGTGTACATGCTTGGAGCATGGGACAGCTATTGTTTTAAATTCAAGTATAAAGTTGATAAAACCGAAACAATGAATAATGAGTAATCAGTATGGTGATAAATAAAAGTGTTTATTTATATTCATAGGGTTTGATACCATATTTGATTCATTTATCCTTGTGTTTCACTTTGCATGTTTTGACTTCCAGAATAACTAAGTCGCTCTTCCTGAATGATTAAGTTATTCAAACCATCCACAGTCGGTCATATGTTGGAAGTAGATATGAATCAAGACTGTCATGGGTTGGTTTGTAGAGGTCCAAGTTGGTGGACAAAGTGGTGCTACAACACTCATGAGTGCTCATAAGTTCTGAGTATTGGATTCAACCCGCGCTCATTTGAATCACTTCATGGATTTTATCACGAGTGATCATGAGACGATAATATCTTATATTCTTCAAACCTAGAGATATGAGTTGTTACTATGAGTTGGTTATACATTGATTGCATGAAAACGCATTGGTAACTCGATGTTATAAAACGTGCCTTTGTGTATGATTTAACAAGTAGTAGAACAAGCCATATGAGTCGAAGTTTATCCATTCCTTTTACCTTCGGGATAAAAGCGATATCTGTGCGCCCCTCGATGATTTAAAGATGATACATGTGAGTGCTTGGCCAAGCCATGACTGATTTGATTTGTTCAATCAGTCAGTCATCATGAATCGGAAATCGGGAAACAACAAATGGACAGAGAGAATGATTGATAATCCATGTCTCAGTCCATATGATATCTAGAATGGAGGAATATATGATCCCTTATCTAATGGACAAGTCATTGACAAAGGTCAGAGTTCATCGACAAGGTCAGAGTTCGACAGAAGCTTTTGAGAGCTACGATTGCTGATCGGTTCCTGAAGTCATACGCAATAATAGCTTTAGACTTATCCAAGTGGGAGACTGTTGGATTAATGTCTAAGTCCATAACTATAATTGGTAAGACTTGACCCGACCCGGCATGGTCCATTTGGGTTGCATGGCATCATGCATTTGGATAGACTATAATGAGAGAAATAACACTTAAGGTTGGTTAATATATTTTAAGTTCTAATATATTAATAAGTTTATTTAATTAGTATTGATCAAGAATTAATTTGGAATTAATTAAATGATCAAAAGGAGACTAATTAAATATATGGGTTGATTGTGTAAATCATTCATTCTTATATATGTGGGCTTGTGATCCAAGATTCCTTATGTTGGACTAAGTCCATGGGGTGACCCATGGATACTCCATGGAGGTTAAAATCCATGGAGCATAAGGAATGGGTAAAGTTATGAGTTACACGGTGTAACCCTAATATCCACCATATAAAAGAATCCCATGGCTCAAGAAATCGTGCACTAATGTGTGAGTGTGAGGTCTAGACGATTTCAAGGAGTGTTCAAGTTTCTCTCAAGTTATTCCAAGTGTATTTGGTGTTGTGTGAACCATTTGAGGTGTCACACTTGGGGCACTAGGCACTCAAGCTTCATGAAGACATTCTACATCAAAGAGGTATGCATTCTATCTTGTTATATTTATTATTTTGTATGCTAGATTAGGATAATACCTTGGATGTTCATAATTGTATGTATAATAGAGAAAACATAGATCCAAGATATTTAGGGTTGCATGTACACTTAGGAGTGTTAGAATGCTCATAACCCAACACATTTGACCTAAAGTCGGATGATAGTTGCGAGTCTTGTTTACTTGGAAAAATGACAAAGTCACCCTTCACAGGTACTTGTGATAGGGGTGAAGGTTTGTTGGACCTGGTACCCACAGATGTGTGTGGGCCCTTCAGAGTTGCTACAAGGGATGCTAATCGCTATTATGTGACTTTCACTGATGATTACAGCAGATATGGATATATCTACTTAATCAAGCATAAGTCAGAAACCTTTGAAAAGTTCAAAGAGTTTAAGTAGGAAGTAGAGAATCAATTAGGCAGGAACATCAAGATGCTCCGATCCGATCGGGGAGGAGAGTATCTTAGCATTGAGTTCCTTGACTATCTTAATGAATGTGGGATTGTCTCACAATTGACACCTCCCAGAACACCACAGTTGAATGGTATAGCTGAAAGGCGCAATCGAACCTTGTTGGATATGGTTCGTTCCATGATGAGTCGAGCTTCATTACCAATCTCTTTCTGGGGGTATGCCTTAGAGACTGCCGCCCATATCCTTAATCTAGTCCCTACTAAAAAGGTTGCCAAAACACCTCACGAGATGTGGACTGGGAAAGTTCCCAATTTAGACCACATCAAGATTTGGGGTTGTGAAGCTTTCGTGAGGCGTGAGACTCAAGATAAGCTCGAACCTCGAAGTGAGAGGTGTATTTTCATCAGCTACCCACAGAGATCCTTTGGTTACCTCTTCTACAGACCCAGTGATAATGTGTCTTTGTAGCAAGAAGAGGAGTCTTTCGTAAGAGAGAATTTATAAGCCAAGGGAACAGTGGGAGGCAAATTGACCTTGAAGAGCTTCAAGAGTCATGCGGTGAAGGAACCTCAAATACTACCGACCAACTGGAGGAGGAAACTCCTGTTGATCCGATAGATGAGTCTGTACCTCCGAGGCGTTCCACTAGGGTGAGGAACACACCTGATTTTTATTATGGTTGTCACATCACCACTGAAGGTGATACATTTATTAGTGATAGTACACTAATAGATTTGGATGAACCTAATAATTACTAGGAAGCCATGGCAGGCCCTGAGTCTACTAAATGGGAGGAGGCTATGGATAGCGAGATTCAGTCCATGTATGACAATCAAGTGTGCAGCTTGGTTGACAATGTACCAGGTCGTAAGACAGTTGGGTGCAAATGGATCTTCAAGAAGAAGACCGACATGGATGGGAAGGTACACACTTACAAAGCGTGACTGGTTGCGAAGGGCTTTACTCAAACTCCGGGAGTTGACTATGATGATACCTTCTCACCAGTAGCGAAAATTAACGCTATAAGGGTTTTACTGGCCATAGCTGTATTTCATGATTATGAAATATGGAAAATGGATGTCAAAACCGCTTTCCTTAATGGAAAGTTGGCTGAGGATGTTTACATGGCTCAGCCAGAGGGTTTTGTCGATGCAAAGTACCCTAATAGGGTGTGTAAGCTTGAGAAATCCATTTATGGATTGAAACAAGCATCTCGTAGATGGAATCTTTGCTTCGATGAGAAAGTCAAAGAGTTTCGTTTCTCAAGGAGCGAAGATGAATCCTGTGTGTATGTTAGGGCTAGTGGGAGTATAGTCAGCTTTTTGGTGTTGTATGTGGATGACATACTACTCATAGGAAATGACGTCCCAACCTTGCAGGAGGTGAAGTCCTGGCTTGGGAACTGTTTCGCTATGAAAGACCTTGGAAAAGCTGCCTATATCCTAGGGATAAGGATAATGAGAGACAGGAGTAAGAGACTAATTGGACTTAGTCAAAGTACCTACTTGGATAAGGTGCTGAAGAGGTTCAGCATGCTAGAATCCAAGAAAGGGGAATTACCTATCCAGAGTAATGCCAAGCTGAGTAAGACTCAGAGTCCGAGTACAGAGGCTGAGATAGCTGAGATGAGTTATATACCGTATGCTTCCGCTGTGGGCTCTATCATGTATGCTATGACTTGTACTTGCCCTGATGTAGCCTTTGCTTTAGCATGGTCAGTAGATATCAAGGGAACCCTGGCAAGGCTCACTGGACTGCGGTAAAGAACATTCTCAAGTATCTGCGGAGGACTAAGGACTGGGTCCTTACCCTCGGTGGCAGTGATGACTTGAGAGTGGAAGGATATAGCGATGCTAGCTTTTAGACTGATAGGGATAATTTTCGCTCTCAGTCAGGCTGGGTCTTTATCCTAAATGGAGGGGCAATTACTTGGAAAAGTTCCAAGCAGGAGACAGTAGCTGATTCTACATGTGAATCAGAGTACATAGCAGCGAGTGAAGCAGCAAAGGAGGCGATATGGCTAAAGAACTTCATCGGAGACCTTGGAGTTGTACCAACTATAAAGGAGCCAATGGAAATTTTCTGTGACAGCGAAAGTGCGGTTGCTTTGGCTAAGGAAAAAAGAGATCACGGGAGATCTAGGCACATTGACAGAAAATACCATTTCATCAGACATCAAATAGAAGAAGGAATCCTCGTGGCAAAGAGGGTATCATCAGATGAGAACCCAACAGATCCCCTCACGAAGGGACTGAGTAGGGTTAAGCATTTACAGCATGCGAGGCGCATCGGGCTGAAGGATGATATTAGTTTCAATAATTAGATTTCTGAAACTTGTAAAATCTAATTGACATTTTGATGATTAAATAAAAGTTGTTTATTTATGAGTAAAGTGTTACTATCTTATGTTAATCGTTTACTATGGTTTCAAGTTTGCATGTTTTGACTTCCAGAATAATTATTTTATTCGAACTCTCCACAGTCGGTCATATGTCGGAAGTAGATATGAATCAAGACTGTCATGAATTTGGTTTGTATGATATGTCTAAAGGGTATTAGACATAGCAATAGTTGCTGCAACATTCATGAGTGCTCATAAGTTCTGAGTATTGGATTCAACCCACACTTACTTGCATCACTTCATGGAATTTATCTCGAGTGATCGTGAGACGGTAATATCATATAAATCTTTAAACCTAGAGATATGAGTTGTTGACTATGAGTTGGTTATCCATTGATTGTATGAAAATGCATTGGTAACTCGATGTTATAAAACGTGCTTTTGTGCATAATTCAACAAGTAGTCAGTACAAGCATATGAGTCGAAGTTTATCTGTTCCTTCTAGAAATAGAAGCGATATCTGGGCCCCTCGATGATTTGGTTTTGACTTATGTACCGGGCCCGGTCAGAACCTAATTGATGTGTTCAATTTAGTTCTATGTCGAAACAAATCAGAGATCGAGAAACAAATGCTGGACAATAAGTAAGACCACGCTCCATGTGTTTGTCCGGCTGATATCTTGAGAGCAGAGGATTATATGATCACTTATCTTATATGGCGTATCATTATTATCTCAGTTCCGAGAGACTTTGAAAGAGCTACGATTGCTAGTCGGATCCTGAAGTCATATTTGCAAATATAGTTATTAGACTTATCCAAGTGGGAGACTGTTGGATATAGTGTCTAAGTCCATAACTTTATTTGGTATGTGCTTGACCCGACCCGGCATGGTCCATTTGGGTTGCATGGCATTGCAATACTTGGATAGACTAAATGAGAGAAAGGACACTTGTGATTATTAATATATTATAAGTTCTAATATATTAATAATAGTATTATTTAATTAGTATTGATCAAGTATTAATTTAGAATTAATTTGGTGATCAAAATGTGCCTAATTAAATATATAGGGTTGATTATGACAATCATCTAATCTTTTATGGTCGATTTATAATCCATGATTTATGGTGTTGGGTTATAACCATTTGGAGCTCCATGGATATGGGAGTTACAAACCCATGGATCATAAGAAATGAAGAGTCATGACAATTAAGGGCATTCATGTGTAAACCCTAATTGTGACAACACTATAAAAGGAACCCTATAGCTAGCAAAATCGGCTACTAGTTGATTCTAAGAGGGCATAACCGATTTTGAGTGTTAGTGACATTCTCTCAAGTTATTCCAAGTCTTGTGGTGTTGTGTGAAGCATTTGAGGCACAACATTTGGGGTGCTAGGCTCACAAAGTCTTCAAGGAATCCAAGCAACAAGAAAGGTATGTACTTCTACTAGTTTCTATATTACATATTCCCCTTGCCATGCTAGTTAGGAAGTAAACCTTGAAAAATCAAATTTGCATGTATATTAGAGAAAACAGAGATTCAAGGTTTATAGGATTGCATGTACACCATAGGAGTGTTAGAATGCTCAAAACCCATCAGTTTACATGGCTCAGCCAGAGGGTTTTGTCGATGTAAAGTACCCTAATAGGGTGTGTAAGCTTGAGAAATCCATTTATGGATTGAAACAAGCATCTCGTAGATGGAATCTTTGCTTCGATGAGAAAGTCAATGAGTTTGGTTTTTCGAGAAGCGAAGATGAGTCCTGTGTGTATGTTAGGGCTAGTGGGAGTATAGTCAGCTTTCTGGTGTTGTATGTGGATGACATACTACTCATAGGAAATGACATCCCAACTTTTCAGGAAGTTAAGTCCTGGCTTGGGAAGTGTTTCGCTATGAAGGATCTTGGAGAAGATGCCTATATCCTAGGGATAAGCATAATGAGAGACAGGAGTAAGAGACTAATTGGACTTAGTCAAAGTACCTACTTGAATAAGGTGCTGAAGAGGTTCAGCATGCAAGAATCCAAGAAAGGGGAATTACCTATCCAGAGTAATGCCAAACTGAGTAAGTCTCAGAGTCAGAGTACAGAGTCTGAGACAGCAGAGATGATTCGTATACCATATGCTTCCGCTGTGGGCTCTATCATGTATGCTATGACTTGTACTCGCCCTAATGTGGCCTTTGCTTTGAGCATGGTCATTAGATATCAAGGGAACCCTGGCAAGGCACACTGGACTGCGGTAAAGAACATTCTCAAGTATCTGCGGAGGACTAAGGACTGGGTCCTTACCCTCGGTGGCAGTGATGACTTGAGAGTGGACGGATATAGTGATGCTAGCTTTCAGACTGATAGGGATAATTTCCGCTCTCAGTTAGGCTGGGTCTTTATCCTAAATGGAGGGGCAATTACTTAGAAAAGTTCCAAGCAGGAGACAATAGCTGTTTCTACATGTGAATCAGAGTATATAGCAGCGAGTGAAGCAGCAAAGGAGGCGATATGGCTAAAGAACTTCATCGGAGACCTTAGAGTTGTACCAGCTATAAAGGAGCCAATAGAAATTTTCTGTGATAGCGAAAGTGCGTTTGCTTTGGCTAAGGAACCAAGAGATCACAGGAGATCTAGGCACATTGACAGAAAATACCATTTCATCAGACATCGAATAGAAGGACTCCTCGTGGCAAAGTGGGTATCATCAGATGAGAACCCAGCAGATCCCCTCACGAAGGGACTGAGTAGGGTTAAGCATTTACAGCATGCGAGGCGCATCGGGCTGAAGGATGATATTAGTTTCAATAATTAGATTTCTGAAACTTATAAAATCTAATTGACATTTTGATGATTAAATAAAAGTTGTTGTTTATTTATGAGTAAAGTGTTACTATCTTATGTTAATCGTTTACTATGGTTTCAATTTTGCATGTTTTGACTTCCAGAATAATTATTTTATTCGAACTTTCCACAGTCGGTCATATGTCGGAAGTAGATATGAATCAAGACTGTCATGAATTTGGTTTGTATGATATGTCTAAAGGGTATTAGACATAGCAATAGTTGCTGCAACATTCATGAGTGCTCATAAGTTCTGAGTATTGGATTCAACCTACACTCACTTGCATCACTTCATGGAATTTATCTTGAGTGATCGTGAGACGGTAATATCATAGAAATCTTTAAACCTAGAGATATGAGTTGTTGACTATGAGTTGGTTATCCATTGAGTGTATGAAAACGCATTGGTAACTCGATGTTATAAAACGTGCTTTTGTGCATAATTCAACAAGTAGTCAGTACAAGCATATGAGGCAAAGTTTATCTGTTCCTTCTAGAAATAGAAGCAATATCTGGGCCCCTCGATGATTTCGTTTTGACTTATGTACCGGGCCCAGTCAGAACCTAATTGATGTGTTCAATTTAGTTCTATGTCGAAACAAATCAGAGATCGAGAAACAAATGCTGGACAATAAGTAAGACCACGCTCCATGTGTTTGTCCGGCTGATATCTTGAGAGCAGAGGATTATATGATCACTTATCTTATATGGCGTATCATTATTATCTCAGTTCCGAGAGACTTTGAAAGAGCTACGATTGCTAGTCGGATCCTGAAGTCATATTTGCAAATATAGTTATTAGACTTATCCAAGTGGGAGACTGTTGGATATAGTGTCTAAGTCCATAACTTTATTTGGTATGTGCTTGACCCGACCCGGCATGGTCCATTTGGGTTGCATGGCATTGCAATACTTGGATAGACTAAATGAGAGAAAGGACACTTGTGATTATTAATATATTATAAGTTCTAATATATTAATAATAGTATTATTTAATTAGTATTGATCCAGTATTAATTTAGAATTAATTTGGTGATCAAAATGTGCCTAATTAAATATATAGGGTTGATTATGACAATCATCTAATCTTTTATGGTCGATTTATAATCCATGGTTTATGGTGTTGGGTTATAACCATTTGGAGCTCCATGGATATGGGAGTTACAAACCCATGGATCATAAGAAATGAAGAGTCATGACAATTAAGGGCATTCATGTGTAAACCCTAATTGTGACAACACTATAAAAGGAACCCTATAGCTAGCAAAATCGGCTACTAGTTGATTCTAAGAGGGCATAACCGATTTTGAGTGTTAGTGACATTCTCTCAAGTTATTCCAAGTCTTGTGGTGTTGTGTGAAGCATTTGAGGCACAACATTTGGGGTGCTAGTCTCACAAAGTCTTCAAGGAATCCAAGCAACAAGAAAGGTATGTACTTCTACTAGTTTCTATATTACATATTCCCCTTGCCATGCTAGTTAGGAAGTAAACCTTGAAAAATCAAATTTGCATGTACATTAGAGAAAACATAGATTCAAGGTTTATAGGATTGCATGTACACCATAGGAGTGTTAGAATGCTCAAAACCCATCAGTTTACATGGCTCAACCAGAGGGTTTTGTCGATGCAAAGTACCCTAATAGGGTGTGTAAGCTTGAGAAATCCATTTATGGATTCAAACAAGCATCTCGTAGATGGAATCTTTGCTTCGATGAGAAAGTCAATGAGTTTGGTTTTTCGAGAAGCGAAGATGAGTCCTGTGTGTATGTTAGGGCTAGTGGGAGTATAGTCAGCTTTCTGTTGTTGTATGTGGATGACATACTACTCATAGGAAATGACATCCCAACTTTTCAGGAAGTTAAGTCCTGGCTTGGGAAGTGTTTCGCCATGAAGGATCTTGGAGAAGATGCTTATATCCTAGGGATAAGCATAATGAGAGACAGGAGTAAGAGACTAATTGGACTTAGTCAAAGTACCTACTTGAATAAGGTGCTGAAGAGGTTCAGCATGCAAGAATCCAAGAAAGGGGAATTACCTATCCAGAGTAATGCCAAACTGAGTAAGTCTCAGAGTCAGAGTACAGAGGCTGAGATAGCAGAGATGATTCGTATACCATATGCTTCCGCTGTGGGCTCTATCATGTATGCTATGACTTGTACTCGCCCTAATGTGGCCTTTGCTTTGAGCATGGTCATTAGATATCAAGGGAACCCTGGCAAGGCTCACTGGACTGCGGTAAAGAACATTCTCAAGTATCTGCGGAGGACTAAGGACTGGGTCCTTACCCTCGGTGGCAGTGATGACTTGAGAGTGGAAGGATATCGCGATGCTAGCTTTCAGACTGATAGGGATAATTTCCGCTCTCAGTTAGGCTGGGTCTTTATCCTAAATGGAGGGGCAATTACTTGGAAAAGTTCCAAGCAGGAGACAACAGCTGTTTCTACATGTGAATCAGAGTATATAGCAGCGAGTGAAGCAGCAAAGGAGGCGATATGGCTAAAGAACTTCATCGGAGACCTTAGAGTTGTACCAGCTATAAAGGAGCCAATAGAAATTTTCTGTGATAGCGAAAGTGCGTTTGCTTTGGCTAAGGAACCAAGAGATCACGGGAGATCTAGGCACATTGACGGAAAATACCATTTCATCAGACATCGAATAGAAGGACTCCTCGTGGCAAAGTGGGTATCATCAGATGAGAACCCAGCAGATCCCCTCACGAAGGGACTGAGTAGGGTTAAGCATTTACAGCATGCGAGGCACATCGGGCTGAAGGATGATATTAGTTTCAATAATTAGATTTCTGAAACTTATAAAATCTAATTGACATTTTGATGATTAAATAAAAGTTGTTGTTTATTTATGAGTAAAGTGTTACTATCTTATGTTAATCGTTTACTATGGTTTCAATTTTGCATGTTTTGACTTCCAGAATAATTATTTTATTCGAACTCTCCACAGTCGGTCATATGTCGGAAGTAGATATGAATCAAGACTGTCATGAATTTGGTTTGTATGATATGTCTAAAGGGTATTAGACATAGCAATAGTTGTTGCAACATTCATGAGTGCTCATAAGTTCTGAGTATTGGATTCAACCTACACTCACTTGCATCACTTCATGGAATTTATCTCGAGTGATCGTGAGACGGTAATATCATAGAAATCTTTAAACCTAGAGATATGAGTTGTTGACTATGAGTTGGTTATCCATTGAGTGTACGAAAACGCATTGGTAACTCGATGTTATAAAACGTGCTTTTGTGCATAATTCAACAAGTAGTCAGTACAAGCATATGAGTCGAAGTTTATCTGTTCCTTCTAGAAATAGAAGCAATATCTGGGCCCCTCGATGATTTCGTTTTGACTTATGTACCGGGCCTAGTCAGAACCTAATTGATGTGTTCAATTTAGTTCTATGTCGAAACAAATCAGAGATCGAGAAACAAATGCTGGACAATAAGTAAGACCATGTTCCATGTGTTTGTCCGGCTGATATCTTGAGAGCAGAGGATTATATGATCACTTATCTTAAATGGCGTATCATTATTATCTCAGTTCTGAGAGACTTTGAAAGAGCTACGATTGCTAGTCGGATCCTGAAGACATATTTGCAAATATAGTTATTAGACTTATTCAAGTGGGAGACTGTTAGATATAGTGTCTAAGTCCATAACTTTATTTGGTATGTGCTTGACCCGACCCGGCATGGTCCATTTGGGTTGCATGGAATTGCAATACTTGGATAGACTAAATGAGAGAAAGGACACTTGTGATTATTAATATATTATAAGTTCTAATATATTAATAATAGTATTATTTAACTAGTATTGACCAAGTATTAATTTAGAAATAATTTGGTGATCAAAATGAGACTAATTAAATATATAGGGTTGATTATGACAATCATCTAATCTTTTATGGTGGATTTATGATCCATGGTTTATGGTGTTGGGTTATAACCATTTGGAGCTCCATGGATATGGGAGTTACAAACCCATGGATCATAAGAAATGAAGAGTCATGACAATTAAGGGCATTCATGTGTAAACCCTAGATGCGACAACACTATAAAAGGAACCCTATAGCTAGCAAGATCGGCTACTAGTTGATTCTAAGAGGGCATAACCGATTTTGAGTGTTAGTGACATTCTCTCAAGTTATTCCAAGTCTTGTGGTGTTGTGTGAAGCATTTGAGGCACAACATTTGGGGTGCTAGTCGCACAAGGGCTTCAAGGAATCCAAGCAACAAGAAAGGTATGTACTTCTACTAGTTTCTATATTACATATTCCCCTTGCCATGCTAGTTAGGAAGTAAACCTTGAAAAATCAAATTTGCATGTATATTAGAGAAAACATAGATTCAAGGTTTATAGGGTTGCATGTACACCATAGGAGTGTTAGAATGCTCAAAACCCATTAGTTTACATGGCTCAGCCAGAGGGTTTTGTCGATGCAAAGTACCCTAATAGGGTGTGTAAGCTTGAGAAATCCATTTATGGATTGAAACAAGCATCTCGTAGATGGAATCTTTGCTTCGATGAGAAAGTCAAAGAGTTTGGTTTTTCGAGAAGCGAATATGAGTCCTGTGTGTATGTTAGGGCTAGTGGGAGTATAGTCAGCTTTCTGGTGTTGTATGTGGATGCCATACTACTCATAGGAAATGACATCCCAACTTTTCAGGAAGTTAAGTCCTGGCTTGGGAAGTGTTTCGCTATGAAGGATCTTGGAGAAGATGCCTATATCCTAGGGATAAGCATAATGAGAGACAGGAGTAAGAGACTAATTGGACTTAGTCAAAGTACCTACTTGGATAAGGTGCTGAAGAGGTTCAGCATGCAAGAATCCAAGAAAGGGGAATTACCTATCCAGAGTAATGCCAAGCTGAGTAAGTCTCAGAGTCCGCATACAGAGGCTGAGATAGCAGAGATGAGTCGTATACCATATGCTTCCGCTGTGGGCTCTGTCATGTATGCTATGACTTGTACTCCCCCTAATGTGGCCTTGGCTTTGAGCATGGTCATTAGATATCAAGGGAACCCTGGCAAGGCTCACTAGACTGTGGTAAAGAACATTCTCAAGTATCTGCGGAGGACTAAGGACTGGGTCCTTACCCTCGGTGGCAGTGATGACTTGAGAGTGGAAGGATATAGCGATGCTAGCTTTCAGAATGATAGGGATAATTTCCGCTCTCAGTCAGGCTGGGTCTTTATCCTAAATGGAGGGGCAATTACTTGGAAAAGTTCCAAGCAGGAGACAGTAGCTGATTCTACATGTGAAACAGAGTACATAGCAGCGAGTGAAGCAGCAAAGGAGGCGATATGGCTAAAGAACTTCATCGGAGACCTTAGAGTTGTACCAGCTATAAAGGAGCCAATAGAAATTTTCTGTGATATCGAAAGTGCGGTTGCTTTGGCTAAGGAACCAAGAGATCACGGGAGATCTAGGCACATTGACAGAAAATACCATTTCATCAGACATCGAATAGAAGAAGGACTCCTCGTGGCAAAGAGGGTATCATCAGATAAGAACCCAGTAGATCCCCTCACGAAGGGACTGAGTAGGGTTAAGCATTTACAGCATGCGAGGCGCATCGGGCTGAAGGATGATATTAGTTTCAATAATTAGATTTCTGAAACTTGTAAAATCTAATTGACATTTTGATGATTAAATAAAAGTTGTTGTTTATTTATGAGTAAAGTGTTACTATCTTATGTTAATCGTTTACTATGGTTTCAATTTTGCATGTTTTGACTTCCAGAATAATTATTTTATTCGAACTCTCCACAGTCGGTCATATGTCGGAAGTAGATATGAATCAAGACTGTCATGAATTTTGTTTGTATGATATGTCTAAAGGGTATTAGACATAGCAATGGTTGCTGCAACATTCATGAGTGCTCATAAGTTCTGATTATTGGATTCAACCCACGCCCAGTTGCAACACTTCATGGAATTTATCTCGAGTGATCGTGAGATGGTAATATCATATAAATCTTTAAACCTAGAGATATGAGTTGTTGACTATGAGTTGGTTATCCATTGATTGTACGAAAACACATTGGTAACTCAATGTTATAAAACCAGCTTTTGTGCATAATTCAACAAGTAGTCAGTACAAGCATATGAGTCGAAGTTTATCTGTTTCTTCTAGAAATAGAAGCGATATCTGGGCCCCTCGATGATTTGGTTTTGACTTATGTACCGGGCCCGGTCAGAACCTAATTGATGTGTTCAATTTAGTTCTATCTCGAAACAAATCAGAGATCGAGAAACAAATGATGGATAAGTAGGACCATGTTCCATGTGTTTGTCCGACTGATATCTTGAGAGCAGAGGATTATATGATCACTTATCTTAAATGGCGTATCATTATTATCTCAGTTCCGAGAGACTTTGAAAGAGCTATGATTGCTAGTCGGATCCTGATGTCATATCTGCAAATATAGTTATTAGACTTATCCAAGTGGGCGACTGTTGGATATAGTGTGCAAGTCAATAAATTTATTTGGTATGTACTTGACCCGACCCCGCATGGTCCATTTGGGTTGTATGGCATTACAATACTTGGATAGACTAAATGAGAGAAAGGACACTTGTGATTATTAATATATTATAAGTTTTAATATATTAATAATAGTATTATTTAATTAGTGTTGATCAAGTCTTAATTTCGAATTAATTTGGTGATCAAAATGAGACTAATTAAATATATAGGGTTGATTATGACAATCATCTAATATTTTATGGTGGATTTATGATCCATGGTTTATGGAGTTGGGCTATAACCATTTGGAGCTCCATGGATAGTTCATGGGAGTTACAAACCCATGGATCATTAGAAATGAAGAGTCATGACAATTAAGGGCATTCATGTGTAAACCCTAATTGTGACAACACTATAAAAGGAACCCTATAGCTAGCAAAATCTGCCACTAGTTGATTCTAAGAGGGCATAACCGATTTTTGAGTGCAAGTGTATTCTCTCAAGTTATTCCAAGTCTTGTAGTATTGTGTGAAGCATTTGAGGCACAACATTTGGGGTGCTAGGCTCACAAAGTCTTCAAGGAATCCAAGCAACAAGAAAGGTATGTACTTATACTAGTTTTTATATTACATATTCCCCATGCCATGCTAGTTAGGAAGTAAACCTTGAAAAATCAAATTTGCATGTATATTAGAGAAAACATAGATTCAAGGTTTATAGGGTTGCATGTACACCATAGGAGTGTTAGAATGCTCAAAACCCATCATGAAATCCATCCAAATATGTGATTACTAAGGGTATTTCAGTCAAAACACATTATTCAAACATAATAACCTATTATAGGTCACAGTGGACTTTTTGTTAGTAAAATGAAAAATAAAAAAATAACATATATATAAAAATAACATATATATATATATATATATATATATATATATATATATATATATATATATATATATATATATATATATATATATATTAATATTTAATAAAATTAAAAGTATGTATTCCCATTACCCCAAAATACAAATACAATATGCATCACTAATTGTGAGAATCAAACAACAATCATATATATAACTACTCGAAACAAATGTCAAACATCCTAGCAAACTTAACCAAACATGCATCCCACAAACAAATATAACAATTCAACAACCAATTGTATGGATACATAAAAGTTGTTCCATACCTGCTCACAGAAGGATGTTTTGCACAACTTCTATGTATGCCATGGAATTTTATCTGCTTTGTTCTCCTTACCAGGTGGTTTTGAACCTTGTTACAGGTATGTCTTAGATTCCAACTTCTTCTAGTATTTACGTAGGCATCATTTAACATGATCAGAGCTTCTTTCTTCCTTTCAATGCCTTCGGCCATCAACATCATTCCCAGAACGAAGATCGCATCCAACTGCCCCTGATCGGCTGCATCTTGAAGCAACTGTTTCCCTGCTATTTCTTCCCCTATCGTAAAATACTTCGCCTGACATACAATAAGTAATCATACAATTTTAAAAATAAAAATATAGAAAACTAATTGAATTAGTAATTATCCGTATGCATAAAAAAATAGTACCATTCCATCGTTGAAGAGTACGTGCGGGTTGTTCAACTTTCTGCATTTGCTTATAACTTCGTACATATGAACACTTAATGGACGAAACCTTAATCGATTTGTGTCTATGGTTTTATATATTGCGTCTGATGTTATAGAATCCCTAAGGAGTTTGCAACTATAATTCACAAATCAATAAAATTCATCTATTAAACACTAAATTAAGTATGTATACAAGTATAATATAAGTAATGCACATCATACTTACACTAACTGGCACTTAAAAGCATCGATTGGTGAATTTCCCACAACCGTAGTTACTATTTTTCGATCAAGTGCGATGGAAAAGCAGTGATCCTTGTTCCTTGTTGTCTTGTTTGCATTCTTTCTGATGACCAACTTGCTGCCATTATGTTGAACTACTTCGAGCGTAATTAAAATTAAGTAACAACAACGATTTTAGGGTTTATTGATTAATGTGCCGAAATTTTGATTGTTGGGAATGGATTGTAGTTGATCTATCGCCGACAAACTGAAATGATGGGATGACTCTGACTCCAAATTATGGCGCCTAAGTGTTTTGACTACGAATTGACATAATTTCCCTTAAACATACAAAGGTTACTACGTAAATGGTTAGGGTATTTTTGTCGATACCTATGGGAATTTTTGTAAATAAATTGAGAGTTTAAATTTAAAAATACGAAGTTAAATAAAATTATTGTTTAAATTTAGAGAGACGAATTTAAATAAAATTATTGACATAAGTAGGATTCAAACCTGAGACTTCGGGTAAGAAGTAAGACGCATTTTCCAGCTAAACTAAAGTAACTTCCGTTACATCAAATTGAATAACCATAATATTATGTTCATTAATATTGCAGCCCATATGTCATATATGGGTGATACCATGACACCATAAGCAACTACACCATGTTGACCAATGAGCCATATGTCATCCATGGACACCATAAGCAACTACACCATGTTGACCAATGACCCATATGTCATCCATGGACACCATAAGCAACTACACCATTTTGACCAATGACCCATATGTCATCCATGGACACCATAAGCAACTACACCATGTTGACCAATGACCCATATGTCATCCATGGACACCATAAGCAACTACACAATGTTGACCAATCACCCATATGTCATCCATGGACACTCACCCATATGTCATCCATGGACACCATAAGCAACTACACCATCTTGACCAATCAACCATATGTCATCCATGGACACCATAAGTGTCACACCCCAAAACCGGAACGGCAGAATCGTTCGGGGGTGGAGGACGTCATGTACAGTATCACAACAATGCATAATAGTAAACAAGCAACAACATCATCCATTGCATTAATAATATAATTTTAATACAAGTGTGTTTTGTGAAGTTTAATAGACACCAAAAATATAAATCAAAAATAAAAGATAAGCCTTGAACGAGCTCCATCTTCTCAAAACCTGGCACCGGTACCTTTCTACTGGTGACCTGAGAATACAAGTTATTTTGAAAGCGTAGATCAGCTTTAAAGCTGGTGAGATCATAAATATTTTAGTGTCATTGTTTGTACGAAACTGTTTGCAAGTATGTGATGTATAAGTTTGTAAATGTTTGTAAATGTTTGTAATTGTTTGTAATATCCTAGAAAACCCTATGTTTTCTACTAAAAGTAGCCTTCTACAAAGGCATCAAATGTTTGTATGTGTGTCTCTTGTAAGAGTATGTATTTTCCCAATTCTGACTATCATTAACCAAAAATATAGTTTTTACATTACCGTTCATTGTGTGAACATCACAAAGTGAATGCAATGGGGAAATAAAATAGTACTGTAGTGTTGTATTAAGTAACTACTGTTGTACTAACTACCTTAATCCAATTGTAAATAAAAGTAATATGTGATATGCCTGTACCATACTACCGACTAAAAACACGACGATGAAAGACGTCAGAAGAAATGACATTTGGCACCCGTAGACTTGCAAGTCCCACTGTAGCGAGCAGCAAGGTGTAGGATAGTCAATCCAGTATAGATCTATATACAAATTCAACGCTCCCCATTTAAGTAGATTCTGGATAAAAAAACGAGCCATGACAGGTGATGCCATGCCCCGTTACGTGGCTCACATAACTGTTGTAATGTTCTTGTATATGTATTGTATGTACTAGCTGTATTGTATGTTCTCTCTGTCTAGTATGTATGTATGTTCTCTCTGTATGTTATCGTTTGTTTCTCATCATAGTATTCTCTATCTGTATGTTATGTTTGTTTCTCATCATAGTATTCTCTATCTGTATGTTATGTTTGTTTCTCATCATAGTATGTATTGACTCATGTATGAACTGACTCATTGTATGTTTCATTGTTATAATAATAGTATTGTAACTTCCTAAACTATACCTATTAGAGTTTACTAGTAATGTTGTTTGTATGAATGGACATGTTTGTATACCTTTGCTACCCGAAGGTATTGAAATGAAAGAAGGAACTTCTATATCTATAGACATATACATAATATATAACTAGGATTCAAACGACCTTCGGACAAACAACCGATACCCTAAGTCCACAACCAAACAAGGAACAGGAGGTAAGGTGAGTTATCAGTCCTAAGTCTTTTCAATCCTACTTATATAGCTATATCTATATAGGTACACATTTAACAAAGTATAAGTTTAAAAGAGTTTAATAAAAGTATTTAACATGTAAAAGAGTTTGTAAAACAGTTTGAAGTAGTTTGTTTGATAACACAGTTTGAAAAGTAAGAAATCCACTTGTTTGGTAGTTATTAATCACATGTGATTGATATAATAACTATAATAGTTCAACTTGTATTCCCCCCCCCCATAAAAGCCTTTAAAATCATTTAAAAGATTGATTAAGGGTTATGACTCACCTGTAGTGAGTGGTTTGGATGAACGGATGGTATAGGATGCTAAGTGTCAAGTGAAGACTTGAGCACACACACGGATCCTATTTAACATATAATGACACATATATGTATCCAATTAGTCAATTAATAACTAATTAATCAAGTAAAGACACCCTAAAACATGGATAACACTTTGATTCAAGTGCTAGTAGTACCAAAGGGTTACATCTAAAGGGAGTATGGCCTTACGTTTGAGCTTATGGCCATAATGGTCATAACACTTGAGTTTACGGCCCATGGTCATTTCCCCATGAGTTTACGGCCGTAAACTCATGGTATTATGTACCATTTTGTGTCTAAAGGTCTTATAAGTCAAGGTTTAGCATCTTATGGTCAAGTCCAAGCCTTAGGAAGTCATAGTGGCACAATTGTACCACTTCATAGAGTTTACGGCCCATGGTCAATTCCCCATGAGTTTACAGCCGTAAACTCCATGTGTTCTTGATCTTTTTGATGTTTAAGGTCCTAAACTCTTCAAGGAAGTGATATATACTTGTATCCAAGGCTAAGGAAGGGTCTAGGGCTCACTATGCCCCCTTTGTTAGGGTTTACGGCTCAAGAATATGTCTTAGCCGTAAACAGCTTATGATCTTGTGTTTCTTGATGTTTTCTAGTTGAATAAGAGGTGAAACAAGCCTACATCAAGCCAAGGTAAGAATACTTACAATATAGGAGCTTGTAATGGGGTTCACGGCCCAAGAAGACTAGTGTGTGTTCTTGGTGTTCTTGGTGAAATGAAGAACACTTGAAGATCTAAGAAAATGTAATGATTTCATAGATGAAATCATGTAAGATCACTAGATAATGAAAGAGATCAACTAAACAAGGAAGGAAACACTTACAATCTTGAAGATCTTGACAAAAATTCGGATGATACTTGAGAGAGAATGGTTCTTGACTTGGAAATGGTAAAAATGGTTAAAAATGACTAAGTGTCATTTATATACCCTTTAGGGTTTAAGGCCCTAACACTATTTTGGGCCGTAAACTCCAAACTCTTGGAGTTTTCGTACTTAAATGTTGCATAATTAACCCTAAAGTATACTTCCTATAATTATCTCTTGAAGTAATAAGCTTTAGAACACTCAAACTGACTCCAAACAGCTTAAAAATTAGCAGACATAAATCTAACTTATATTGAAGTGAATGGTTGTACAAGATAGAAATTTCGGGTTGTCACAATAAGCAACTACACCATGTTGACCAATGACCCATATGACATCCATGGACACCATAAGCAACTACACCATGTTGACCAATGACCCATATGTCATCCATGGACACCATAAGCAACTACACCATGTTGACCAATGACCCATATGTCATCCATGGACACCATAAGCAACTACACAATGTTGACCAATGACCCGTATGTCATCCATGGACACCATAAGCAACTACACATGTTGACCAATTACCCATATGTCATCCATGAACACCATAAGAAACTACACAATGTTGACCAATGACCCATATGTCATCCATTGACACCATAAGAAACTACACCATGTTGACCAATGACCCATATGTCATCCATGGACACCATAAGTAACTTCACCATGTTGACCAATGACCCATATGACATCCGTGGATACCATAAGCAACTACACCATGTTGACCAATGACCCATATGTCATCCATGGACACCATAAGCAACTACACCATGTTGACCAATGACCCATATGTCATCCATGGACACCATAAGCAACTACACAATGTTGACCAATGACCCATATGTCATCCATGATACCATAAGCAACTACACCATGTTGACCAATGACTTATATGTCATCCATGGACACCATAAGCAACTATACCATGTTGACCAAGGACCCATATGTCATCCATGGACACCATAAGAAACTACACCATGTTGACCAATGAGCCATATGTCATCCATGGATATCATAAGCAACTACACCATGTTGAATAATGCTCATATGTCATCCATGGACACCATAAGCAACTACCATGTTGACTAATGACCCATATGTCATCCATAAACACCATAAGCAACTACACCATGTTGAACAATGACCCATATGTCATCCATAGACACCATAAGCAACTACACCATGTTGACCAATGACCCATATGTCATCAATGGACACCATAAGCAACTACGCCATGTTGACCAATGACCCATATTTCATCCATGGGTACCATAAACAAATACACCATGTTGACTAATGCTTATATGTTATCCATGGACACCATAAGAAACTACACCATGTTGACCAATGATCCATATGTCATCTGTGGACACCATAAGCAACTACCATGTTGACCAATGACCCATATGTCATCCATGGATGATACCATGATACCATAAGCAACTACCATATATATTGACATGACTCGTACATCTTTTATATATAAATTTTGGTTTAAACATAAAAGCATAAAGATGTATAGTTTATTAATGTTTAATCCTCGTTTATATTTTTAAATTAAAATTGTACTATGAACACTTCATTAGTCTGTGTTCTTTCTTGATGTTAGCTAGATGCATATACCTTATCTATCAATCTGGAACTACTTTAATAAATTTGAATTACTAAATATTTAGCGGTAATTAGCAAAGTTTGAATTTTTCATTAGCGGAGCTTCAAAATATTTTTGCAATTCCTTTCCCTCCAACCTACACACGATTAGGGTACATATTAGGGTAAGTTTACTGATTAGAAATAGGGTTTACATTTTCTATAATCATCATCTCCGGTGGCTAGTTGATCAAAATCTTTGTTCATTATATGTTTGTGTACTGACTTTGGCGATATAGGTTGTCACTCATCTAAAATTTATTTTTATTTAATTTACTGTTATCATGATGATCGTTTCTTGTTCTCTGATCATCTTCATGTATATTATCATCTTAAATTACAAGTAAATTGGTTTTGATTGTATTCAATAGTTTGCATGCGTAGTAATGCCTTCATATATAATTTATTTTTTATTGTTTGTTTCTCTCTTCTCATCAGTAGTTTATCATCTATAATACATTGGTATTGACTATCGTTTTTTTTGTTAATTCTTAAGCAAGAAAGATGTCGAACTCGAAAGCAAAAGGAGCATCCAGTGTTAACCCAACTAAATTCACTACACCACAGGTTATGAAACGCAACAGGATTTCAGCTGCAAAATTCATAAACAGACAATTACAAGATGAAGAAATCGACTTCCCAATACCAACAACCACATCCAAAGTACCTATATCATCTACCAACAAAACCCCTATACCTAAATCATTAACATCAACCATGAATACCACTTCCTCGGTATCACTTACAACATCCACACCGTCCTTACAAAATACATTTAAAACTTCAGAAACTGGAACAATACAATCCTCAACACTTACATCAATAACCAAAACTTCAGCACATACATCATCTAAACCATCCTCAACACCGACACCCACTACCACATCATCAACACCTATATCTACTACCACAACCTTAAAATCTACATCTACACTACCATCCTCCACAACTACAGTAACTACCACACCCTCCTTACGTAAAGGAACTACCACATCCTTAACATATACATCTATCCCAACACCTACCCCAGAATATACCCCATCAACATCACTTATTCTAGAATCTACCCCATCACCAACACAACTAACCATGAATGGATCTGTAGTGGAAAGTGTAGAAGGTGAAAACAATTCCTCTAAAGTTTGTGGACCAGATGGACGTTTAATTGTTCATGTTTGGAAAAAAATAATTTCAACTTTTTCTATGTATAACCTTTTGGTTTACACGTACATATCAAATCATAACTTAACACGTCACATGATTACTTGCAGGAAAATGCCACCAGGCCCTTGTGCACACTTTATTAGTCGGTCCTTTTTAAAAAGAGTAGATCCAGAAGGGTATGCTTGGGGAAAAGTAAGCAAAGAAATGTGCGAATTATATTGGGAGGAGTTTCAGGTAATTAACTATATGTGATAAACTGTTGTTTGGTAAACATTTACACTTAAACTTATGTTTATATTGTTAATTTGTAGAAAATATGTTTTTGGGATGAAACAATACACCCGCTGGTGAGGCAAGCTTAGGCAAGGAAAGCGGAACAAAGTTATGGTCAATATCTCTTCAACATGCGGAGCCCAAAAAGAAACAAACATGGCTTTAAACCAGCTCATATTCCACAGGAAGCCTAGAAATCCTGGCAATTAAGATTGAATACCGAAGAATACAAGCTAAAATCTGAGCAAAACAAGAAAAATAGGGGTAACGGTGTGGCTGATGGAGTAGCAAAACGTACACATAACGCTGGATCCGCAAGTCATTTGAAGATAGCTTCTGATTTGGTAAATTTTTTAATGGTATATCGTATCAATGTTTATATATGTTTATATGTATATTTGACATTTTATATGGTATTTATGCAGAAGAGGAAATTAGGACGTGATCCACCCCATAGTGAATTGTTCCTGTATACACACACGAAGAATCACGATGGAGTCACTTTCACAAATGAAAAAGATAGACAAATTCACGTGATATTCATTTAAGTGTTAAACTTTTATATTGTAGCTAGTCCATAATATCATTCACAATTTTGATATCTTTTAACTTGTATTATTTTTATTTTGTAGGCGACCTATTCAGAAAAACGGGAAGAGTTGGAAGTTGAAGGTGTTGAATTTGAGGATGACAAGCCATTTTATGCTGTTGTTGGAGGTCATGATAAAAAAAAGAAGACTTTACGGATTAGGCTATTTTGCAAAGGCGGTCCCCAATAGGAATGGTAAAACGGATGTATCTTACATTCTGGAAAAAAAAATGATGAAATAGAAGAAATAAGGGAGCTTGTTGCTAAACAAAAACAGCAAAACGGAGAGCTTAAAGAAATGATGAATGCCCAACAAGAAGAAAACAACGGAAGGGTCGGGCATCTTGAAAAACAACTTCAAACGACATTGGATCTTATTAATGTCTTTACAAAACAACAGCACTTGTAGGTTGATATATGTTTATTGCAGAGTATTTATTTTAGATTAGCAACTTTCTTTTTTCCATGTAATAAATAATTATTGTATTATTTTATGATATAATGGTTTTGATTTTTTTGTTATTTTTGTTTTTCATATATTACTACAAAATAATTAGGATATAATTTATAAATCAATTATCTATCAGTCCATATGAAATCTAGTATATAATATACACCACGAAAATTGCTAGGGATACATGACCATGGTATTTGCTAGTAAGTCATCAAACGGAATTTGCTAGGGATTCAACACGACAGAATTTGCCACGAAATCACCACCACGGAATTTGCTACGAAATGCCCACAACATAATTTACTAGGGAATGACCACCACGAAATTTACTAGGGATTCACCACCACGGAATTTGCTAGGGAATGACCACCACATAATTTGCTAGGGAATCACCACCACGAAATTTACTAGGGAATGACCACTACGGAATTTGCTAGGGATTCACCACCACGGAAGTTGCTAGGGAATCACCACCACGAAATTTATGATGGAATAACTATTGGATATAGTGTCTAAGTCCATAACTTTATTTGGTATGTACTTGACTCGACCCGGCATGGTCCATTTGGGGTGCATGACATTGCAATACTTGGATAGACTAAATGAGAGAAAGAACACTTGTGATTATTAATATATTATAAGTTCTAATATATTAATAATAGTACTATTTAATTAGTGTTGATCAAGTATTAATTTAGAATTAATTTGGTGATCAAAATGAGACTAATTAAATACATAGGGCTGATTATGACAATCATCTAATCTTTTATGGTGGATTCATGATCCATGGTTTATGGTGTTGGGTTATAACCATTTGGAGCTCCATGGATATGGGAGTTACAAACCCATGGATCATTAGAAATGAAGAGTCATGACAATTAAGGGCATTCATGTGTAAACCATAATTGTGACAACACTATAAAAGGAACCCTATAGCTAGCAAAATCAGCTACTAGTTGATTCTAAGAGGGCATAATCGATTTTGAGTGTTAGTGACATTCTCTCAAGTTATTCCAAGTCTTGTGGTATTGTGTGAAGTATTTGAGGCACAACATTTGGGGTGCTAGGCTGACAAAGTCTTCAAGGAATCCAAGCAACAAGAAAGGTATGTACTTCTACTAGTTTTTATGTTACATATTCCCCATGCCATGCTAGTTAGGAAGTAAACCTTGAAAAATCAAATTTGCATGTATATTAGAGAAAACATAGATTCAAGGTTTATAGGGTTGCATGTACACCATAGGAGTGTTAGAATGCTCAAAATCCCATCAGTGGTATCAGAGCCTAGGATTGTTTTCTGTATATTTGATGCAAACTGCTTGAAAAAATCAAAAAATTGCTCAATGTTCGACTGGACTCGCCGAGTGCAAGGGGAGAACTCGACGAGTCCAAGACAAAATTCATCCAACTCGTCGAGTAGGATAATGTACTCGACGAGTAGGTGCATGCTGGGCAGTTTTCCGAGTTTTGTTGCTAGAAATGGGCTAGAATCATTATCCCAAACTGTTTTGGACTTGTAAAATCTGTTTTTAAAAGTTGTAATGATTATGTTAACCCATTTCAAATGACTATTATCAATTTTCAAGTTTTATATGTGTTAAATATGATTTCTTGAAATTGTTTGATATAAAGATTTGTTCTTATGAGTTTTAGAAGATCATAGAAATTGTGTGTAACCTACATGCTAGTTTAATTCATGATCTTAATGTTATTGATGGTGTTCATAACTTGTCATCAAGTTATGGATAACCAAAAGTCACTTCTTTAAAAGTTGTCATTAAAGAATAGTAGGTTTCATAAAATGAAGAGTCTTCAACTTTATGAACCATTAAAACTCATAAGTTACAAATTGAAGAGTCTTGAAATAGTTTGAAAACTTGCCCTCAAGTTTTGGAATTTGTAAAGTCTTACACTTTAATACTTTAATTCCAAATTAAACCTTAGATTTTTAAAAGTTTAAAAATCAACACTTATACTATCATTATAATCTTATTTATATAGATATGTATAAGAATAAGTGAATCTTACCGCAAGTAGGCCTCATTCACGAAGCCGGTCTATAAGGGGGGTATAAGGTTGTTGCTAATAAAATGACAGCTTAATGGGAGTCCACTCTCACCCACTGCTTCCTTGACTGGTGGAGGGTCGTTAGCCGAACGGGTAGGATAAGACTTTAACTCTCATTAAAAGTATAATGAATTATAAAGTAACTATACATTATTAATTCCCAATCTTAGTTACTTTAGGAAAAATGTGAAATAGGTGCTAGCCCATAAAATTACACTTTGTACCTTACCAAGTCGTTAGTGGAGCGTGTGTGGTTAACCGACACACTAACAAGGACTAGTAAGTGTGGCAAAGGGTAACTTGACTTTATTATAGATCGGTCGAGCATGTGTGGTTAACCGGAACATCGATTAGGTAATCTAGTTAAGGGTACCAAGTCAATTTGTATGGTTATTCACACCTTGTTTGTGATCCTTGGCATGCCAGTCACAAACTTGAGAGGGCACAATCGAGATTTAAACATGCCATTGAAAAGTTCAATGTATTTTAAAAGATCTAGGAGTTTCAAATCCAATAAAACCTAATAATAAAATATTTCGTTCTTATGGTGGAAATTGGTAAATCGTCATGTACCTACCTTCAAATATTTTATAGCTTGGATTACGACATCCCTCTTCCAACTATAAATAGTTTGTTGGATCCTAGCCTTAATATTTCATTTGGGTGACTTATTAAGGACTCTTAATCTAATGGAACTTGTTTTTCTTTTCTTTTAGATGTCTTCCAACAATGCTGCTAGCTCAAACCCAACAGGCTCCTTTTCCCTTATGAACTTGTGTGGGAAAGTCACTTTTGATAGATCCAACTTCAATGAATGGATCAGAAACATCAGGATGATTACCCTCTATGAGGACAAGGAGTATGTCCTCGATAGGGAGCTTAAGGTTGTGAATGAATCCACTGCTACTCCTGAAGAGTTTGCGGAGTTTGTTGCACATGAAAAGGATGCTACTAAAGTAGCATGCATCATGATGGCCACCATGACTCCTGAACTTCAAAAATCCTATGAAGATTTCTACCCCTATGAGATACACCTGGATCTGATGGAAAGATACCATTAGAGCGCGCGTCAGGAGAGGTATGAAATCATCTCCTCCATGATAACAACCAGAATGAAAGATGGTGAACCCATCACCGGTCACATGCAGAAAATGTAAAGGTTCGTTGACCGGTTATTGAAGCTTGATGTGGACTTTCTTGAAGAAATGGCGATTGACATCTTTCTCCATTCTCTACCTCCAAGTTATGATCAGTTTCGTATGACTTATCATATGAACAAGGAGGAAGTTACACTGAGTAAACTTCAAGGACTTTTAAGGACAGCTGAAAATGGTCTTAAGAGTAAAGCGGTTGTTACTTCTACTTCTACTCCTTTAGCAGCCCCTGTTCTTGCGATTGGGCAGGGAAAGGGTAAGAAGAGGAAAACCCCTTCGAAGGGTACCAAGGGTAAGCCCCTTGATGGTTCCTCTTCAAGTGGGACAAAGAAAGGTGCCATCACCCCTTCCTTAAACCCAAAGGAAGCACAATGCTTCTATTGTCAGGAAAAGGGGCACTGGAAGCGAAGCTGCCCCAAATACTTGCAAGATGTAAAGGATGGGAAAGTTAAACCCACCCATGCAGGTATTTATACAATATTGTCTAATAACACATCTAATGCTAATTCTTGGGTGCTTGATACAGGTTCTGGTATTCACATTTGTACTGATTTGCAGGGCCTAAGAAAAAGTGAGCAAGTGGAGCACGGGAAGATAAACTTAGTCATGGGCAACAGGAAAGCATCACCTATCACCAAGACAGGAGTTTATTCTTTATTGCTTAATAATGAGTTAATGTTAGATTTGAATAAATGTTGTTACTCGCCTGAAATGACGAGAAATATTATTTCCTTTCATGGCTTGTACAAATAAGGGTTTACATTTTCGTTTGATAATAATAATGGTGCTATTAATGTTTATTACAATGATGTATTTTACTTTAAAGCATTACCTTGTGATGGTGTATATGAAGTTGTGAATGTTGTAGACAATCTAAGGAATAATGTGTTGTATATTGATTCTTCGAATAGCTTGGATAAAGCATCCTTGTGGCATTGTCGTCATGGACATGTCAACAAGAAGCACATAGGCCAACTCCAAAAGGCTGGAGTCTTGGAATCATTTGACCTTAAGTCGGATGATAGTTGCGAGTCTTGTTTACTTGGAAAAATGATAAAGTCACCCTTCACAGGAACTTGTGATACGGGTGAAGGTTTGTTGGACCTGGTACACACAGATGTGTGTGGGCCCTTCAGAGTTGCTACAAGGGATGCTAATCGCTATTATGTGACTTTTATAGATGATTACAGTAGATATGGATATATCTACTTAATCAAGCATAAGTCAGAAACCTTTGAAAAGTTCAAAGAGTTTAAGCAGGAAGTTGAGAATCAATTGGGCAGGAACATCAAGATGCTCCGATCCGATCGGGGAGGAGAGTATCTTAACATTGAGTTCCTTGACTATCTTAAGGAATGTGGGATTGTCTCACAATTGAAACCTCCGAGAACACCACAGTTGAATGGTGTAGCTGAAAGGCGCAATCGAACCTTGTTGGATATGGTTCGTTCCATGATGAGTCGAGCTTCGTTACCAATCTCTTTCTGGGGGTATGCCTTAGAGACTGCCACCCATATCCTTAATCTATTCCCTACTAAAAAGGTTGCCAAAACACCTCACGAGATGTGGACTGGGAAGGTTCCCAATTTAGACCACATCAAGATTTGGGGTTGTGAAGCTTTCGTGAGGCGTGAGACTCATGATAAGCTTGAACCTCGAAGTGAGAGGTGTATTTTCATCGGCTACGCACAAAGATCCTTTGGTTACCTCTTCTACAGACCCAGTGATAATGTGGTCTTTGTAGCAAGAAGAAGAGTCTTTCGTGAGAGAGAATTTATATGCCAATGGGACAGTGGGAGGCAAATTGACCTTGAAGAGCTTCAAGAGTCAAGCGGTGAAGGAACCTCAAATACTACCAACCAACTTGAGGAGGAAACTCCTGTTGATCCGATAGGTGAGTCTGTACCTCCGAGGCGTTCCACTAGGGTGAGGAACACACCTGAATTTTATTATGGTTATCACATCACCACTGAAGGTGATACATTTATTAGTGATAGTACACTAATAGATTTGGATGAACCTAATAATTTCAAGGAAGCCATGGCAGGCCCTGAGTCTGCTAAATGGAAGGAGGCTATGGACAGCGAAATTCAGTCCATGTATGACAATCAAGTGTGGAACTTGGTTGACAATGTACTAGGTCTTAAGACAGTTGGGTGCAAATGGATCTTCAAAAAGAAGACCGACATGGATGGGAAGGTACACACCCACAAAGCAAGACTGGTGGCAAAGGGCTTTACCCAAACTCCGGGAGTTAACTATGATGAGACCTTTTCACCAGCAGCAAAGATTAAGTCTATTAGAGTTTTGCTGGCCATAGTTGGTCAAAACCGCTTTCCTTAATGGAAAGTTGGCTGAGGATGTTTACATGGCTCAGCCAGAGGGTTTTGTCGATGCAAAGTACCCTAATAGAGTATGTAAGCTTGAGAATCCATTTATGGATTGAAACAAGCATCTCGTAGATGGAATCTTTGCTTCGATGAGAAAGTCAAAGAGTTTTGTTTTTCAAGGAGCGAAGATGAGTCTTGTGTATATGTCAGGGCTAGTGGGAGTATAGTTAGCTTTTTGGTGTTGTATGTGGATGACATACTACTCATATGAAATGACGTCCCAACCTTGCAGGAAGTGAAGTCCTGGCTTGGGAAGTGTTTCGCTATGAAAGACCTTGGAGAAGCTGCCTATATCCTAGGGATAAGGATAATGAGAGATAGGAGTAAGAGACTAATTGGACTTAGTCAAAGTACTTACTTGGATAAGGTGCTGAAGAGGTTCATCATGCAAGAATCCAAGAAAGGGGAATTACCTATCCAGAGTAATGCCAATCTGAGTAAGACTCAGAGTCTGAGTACAGAGGCTGAGATAGCTGACATGAGTCATATACCATATGCTTCCGCTGTGGGCTCTATCATGTATGCTACGACTTGTACTCGCCCTGATGTGGCCTTTGCTTTGAGCATGGTCAGTAGATATCAAGGGAACCTTGGCAAGGCTCACTGGACTACGGTAAAGAACATTCTCAAGTATCTGCATGAGGACTAAGGACTGGGTCCTTACCCTCGGAGGCAGTGATGACTTGAGAGTGGAAGGATATAGCGATGCTAGCTTTCAGACTGATAGGGATAATTTCCGCTCTCAGTCAGGCTGGGTCTTTATCCTAAATGGAGGGGCAATTACTTGGAAAGGTTCCAAGCAGGAGACAGTAGCTGATTCTACTTGTGAATCAGAGTACATAGCAGCGAGTGAAGCAGCAAAGGAGGCGATATGGCTAAAGAACTTCATCGGAGACCTTGGAGTTATACCAGCTATAAAGGAGCCAATGGAAATTTTCTGTGATAGCGAAAGTGCGGTTGCTTTGGCTAAGGAACCAAGAGATCACGGGAGATCTAGGCACATTGACAGAATATACCATTTCATCAAACATCGAATAGAAGGACTCCTCGTGGCAAAGAGGGTATCATCAGATGAGAACCCAGCAGATCCCCTCACAAAGGGACTGAGTAGGGTTAAGCATTTACAGCATGTGAGGCGCATCGGGCTGAATGATGATATTAGTTTCAATAATTAGATTTCTGAAACTTGTAAAATGTAATTGACATTTTGATGATTAAATAAAAGTTGTTATTTATTTATGAGTAAAGTGTTACTATCTTATGTTAATCGTTTACTATGGTTTCAATTTTGCACGTTTTGACTTCCAGAATAATTATTTTATTCGAACTCTCCACAGTCGGTCATATGTCGGAAGTAGATATGAATCAAGACTGTCATGAATTTGGTTTGTATGATATGTCTAAAGGGTATTAGACATAGCAATAGTTGCTGCAACATTCATGAGTGCTCATAAGTTCTGAGTATTGGATTCAACCCACGCTCACTTGCATCACTTCATGGAATTTATCTCGAGTGATCGTGAGACGGTAATATCATATAGATCTTTAAACCTAGAGATATGAGTTGTTGACTATGAGTTGATTATCCATTGATTGTACGAAAACTCATTGGTAACTCGATGTTATAAAACGTGCTTTTGTGCATAATTCAACAAGTAGTCAGTACAAGCATATGAGTCGAAGTTTATCTGTTCCTTCTAGAAATAGAAGCGATATATGGGCCCCTCGATGATTTGGTTTTGACTTATGTATCGGGCCCGGTCAGAACCTAATTGATGTGTTCAATTTAGTTCTATGTCGAAACAAATCAGAGATCGAGAAACAAATGCTAGACAATAAGTAAGACCATGTTCCATGTGTTTTGTCCGGCTGATATCATGAGAGCAGAGGATTATATGATCACTTATCTTAAATGGCGTATCATTATTATCTCAGTTCCGAGAGACTTTGAAAGAGCTACGATTGCTAGTCGGATCCTGAAGTCATATTTGCTAATATAGTTATTAGACTTATCCAAGTGGGTGACCGATTTTGAGTGTTTTATGACATTCTCTCAAGTTATTCCAAGTCTTGTGGTGTTGTGTGAAGCATTTGAGGCACAACATTTAGGGTGCTAGGCTCACAAAGTCTTTGAGGAATCCAAGCAACAAGAAAGGTATGTACTTCTACTAGTTTTTATATTACATATTCCCCATGCCATGCTAGTTAGGAAGTAAACCTTGAAAAATCAAATTTGCATGTATATTAGAGAAAACATAGATTCAAGGTTTATAGGGTTGCATGTACACCATAGGAGTGTTAGAATGCTCAAAATTCCTTCAATAACTACCACATATTGTGTGATCGAATCCTACTATGGAATACATGACGGAATACCATCTACCACAGATTTCATTCCGTTGTCACATTTGTGACGAAAGTATCGTTTCCTTTGTAAACCCACGCTACCCCGTTTTTAGGGATGGAAATGGGCCTGTTGGATCAAGAAAGTGACCCTCTTAAACCTCAGTCGGAAGTCCTCTCTACCACAATACTGCTTCTACTACCGCAACGAGAAATGGTGAAGCCGTACACAACAACCTCATCTGAAACGAAGACTTAGTTTTTTAACTTATGTATTTAAAATGTATTATCCAGTGTGCTTTCTGTGGACACTTCTTTTGGTCTTTGTTTATCTCTTTTGTATGTTCTCGGAACTCTATAAATAGAGTGTTCCGCTTCTAATGAAAAACACATCTCTTATCACACATATCTCTGATCTCTTACATCTCACTTCTCTCTTTACTCTCAAAGATCTTACAGAACTTAAATTCTTACCTTAAGATCGTAATCTCTCCTTCGGAGCAAGTCATTCTTGACTTAATCACTTTAAGCTGATCACACTTACTAACTTGGTTTGAATGTAATCCTTGTTAGGAATCAGCTTAGTGTTTACTTGATATAATACTTGTTGTCATTTATATTTCCTTACATTTTTGTCATTATATTTCCGCATCTAACTATCTAACTTTCTAACTCTAAACTTCTTATTATTGTTGAGCTTTATGATCCTTTGAGTTAAACTTATTCTGCATTATAAATTGTTCTAACGTTTGTTCAAGTGTGTTTCTCAAAAGTTTTTCTGTCAACAATTGGTATCAGAGCCAAAGTGGTTGCTTTTTGAACAAAACTCTGATTTTAAAAAGCCTTCTATACCACTAAAGCTCATTTCTCTTAAAAAATATAAAAATGTTAAAAAAATTCAAAACAAGGAAATATGGCACAAACATTGTCTCATAACATTTCCAGCAGTGTTGGAGGTTCGAATAGAGCTCCAATACAGGTGGCAAATGAGTATCATCACTGGTCCCAAAGGATTGAGAGATATCTAAGAAGACTTGGACGAGATGTGTGGAGATCTGTAGAAGAAGGACCTCATGTCCCTATTCTCACTCTAGTTCAAGCCGACGGTGCTCAAGCCATACTTGGAGGAGGGAAAACTGCCATGAATCGTCTCACTAAGGATGATCTCGATAGAATGGAAAATGATGCATTTGCCTTTTATGTAATATCCTGCGGAGTTGCTCCTGACAAATTCGGCATCATCATAAATTGTAAATCAGCCAAAGAGATTTGGATGTTCTCAAGTGTCACACCCTAAAACCGGAACGGCGGAAACGTTCGGGGGTGGAGGACGTCATGTACAGTATCACAACAATGCATAGTAGTAAACAAGCAACAACATCATCCATTGCATTAATAATATAATTTTAATACAAGTGTGTTCTGTCAAGTTTATAGACACCAAAAATATGAATCAAAATAAAAGATGAGTCTTGAACGAGCTCCATCTTCTCAAAACCTGGCACCGGTACCTGTCTAATGGCGACCTGAGAATACAAGTTATTTTGAAAGAGTTTATCAGCTTTAAAGCTGGTGAGATCATAAGTATATTAGTGTATGTGTTTGTATGAAAGCGTTTGTAAGTATGTGATGTATAAGTTTATAAATGTTTGAACTCTCCTAGAAAACCCTATGTTTTCTACTAAAAGTAGCCTTCTACCAAGGCATCAAGTGTTTGTGTGTGTCTCTTGTAAGAGTATGTATTTTCCCAAATCTGACTATCATTAACCAAAAATATAGTTTTTACAATACTGTTCATTGTGTGAAGATCACAAAGTGAATGCAATGGGAAAATGATATAATATTGTAGTGTTGTATTAAGTAACTACTGCTGTACTAACTACCTTAAACCAATTTTTATTTAAAGTACCATGTGATCGGCCTGTACCATACTACCGACTATAAACACGACGATGTAAGACGTCGGAAGAAATGACGTTTGGCACCCGTAGACTTGCAAGTCCCACTGTAGCGAGCAGCAAGGTGTAGGATAGTCAATCCAGTATAGATCTATACACAAACTCAATGCTCTCCACTTAAGGAGATTCTAGATACAAAACGAGCCATGACAGGTGATGCCATGCCCCGTTACGTGGCTCACAAACTGTAGTAATGTTCTTGAATATGTATTGTATGTACTAGCTGTATTGTATGTTCTCTCTCTGTCTAGTATGTATGTATGTTCTCTCTATATGGTATTGTTTGTTTCTCATCATATTGTTCTCTATCTGTATGTTATGTTTGTTTCTCATCATAGTATGTATCGACTCATGTATGAAATGACTCATTGTATGTTTCACTGTTCTAGTAATAGCATTGAACTTCCTAAACTATACCTATTATAGTTTACTAGTAATGTTGTTTGTATGTAAGAACATGTTTGTATACCTTTGCTACCCAAAGGTATTAAATAGAAAGAAGGAACTTTTATATCTATATACATATACATAATATATAACTAGGATTCAAACGACCTTCGGACAAACAACTGATACCCTAAGTCCACAACCAAACAAGGAACAGGAGGTAAGGTGAGCTATCAGTCCTAAGTCCTTTCTGTTGGATATAGTGTCTAAGTCCATAACTATATTTGGTATGTACTTGACCCGACCCGGCATGGTCCATTTGGGTTGCACTTCACCCGAACAATTTATGGATAATCGTTTGAGAATAGTATAAGTTATGATTTATTAATATATTATAAGTCCTAATATATTAATATAAAATCATATTATTTAATTAGTATTGATCTATAATTAATCTAGAATTAATTTAGAGATCAAAAGTATGACTAACTAAATATGGGCTCTTGTATTTATATAGTGTGGGCTAATGCTTATTTGGAATGGGCTAGGCTTGCATGGAAAGTCCATGGATACTCCATGGAGCTTTAACCCATGGATCTCATGGAAATGAAAAGACATGGGTATTAGGGTTTACATGAATGTAACCCTAATCCACCACACTATATAAACGAGGCTTTGGTTCTTGAAATCACATGAGTTGTGGTGAATAAAGTAAGAGGGCCGATTTCAAGAAGGGGATTACTATTCTCTCAAAGTTCTAAGTTTGTGGTGATTTGTGATTTCCATTTGAGGCATCCACACTATTGGTGCTAGGCTCTAAAACTCCAAGCAATCAACTACAACTACAAGGTAAGTAATTCTACTAGCTTTATTTGATTCAAGTTCCCCATGCCATGCTAGATAGGATAAGAACCTTGGAAAAATAATTATTTGCATGTATCATAGTCAAACATAGATCCAAGGTTTCTAGGGTTGCATGTACACCATAGGAATGTTAGAATGCTCTGAAAACCCATCAGTGGTATCAGAGCCAGGTTTGTTTATTTGATACTTGATGCAAAAAAAAAAACTTGAAAATCGAAGTTTTGTTCAAAAGCTCGTATCAAAATTTCAAGTTTTGTATATGTACTTACGATTCTTGAAATTTTTGATATGAACATTCATAAACATATGAGTTTAGAAGATCATAGAAATTATGTGCTAATAATTGATTAGATTAATTCTTGATCTTTATGTGTTTTAATGGAGTCCATAACTAGTTCTTAAGTTATGGATAACCAAAAGTCATATTTATAAATAACCATTAAAAGAACACATATGTTACAAAAAATGAAGAGTCTTCATTTTTAATAACCATTAACTCATAAGTTATGAGAAATGAAATGTTTTGAAAGTTTACAAAACTTGCCCTCAAGTTTTGGAAC
Source organism: Lactuca virosa (assembly GCF_052849685.1). Lineage (NCBI taxonomy): Eukaryota > Viridiplantae > Streptophyta > Magnoliopsida > Asterales > Asteraceae > Lactuca > Lactuca virosa. Next base: position 261,873,819 of record NC_136434.1, read on the forward strand.
ATGTAAAGTCATATTAAAAACTTTAGTTCCAACCCCTAGAATTTTAAAAATTAAAATTCAACCCTTATACTTTATAATATTATATGTTTAATAATATTTATATATGTATAAGATCAAGTCGTCTTACCGCTAGTACGCCTCATTCACGAAGCCGGTCTATAAGGGGGGTATAAGGTTGTTGCCTATAAAATGGCAACTTAATGGGTGTCCACTCTCACCCACCGCTTCCTTGATCGGTGGAGGGTCGTTAGCCGAACGGGTAGGACAAGGACTTATAAATTCTCATTAAATGTATAATGATAATACTAAAGTAACTAAACTTTATTGAATTCCTAATCTTAGTTATTTTAGGAAAATGTGAATAAGGTGCTAATCCATGAAATTATACTTTACACTTTGTTTAAGTCGTTAGTGGAGCGTGTGTGGTTAACGGGCACACTAACTTGAACTTAACAAGGTAGGTAAAGGGTGACTTAATGTTTATCATAGTATCGATGGAGCGTGTGTGGTTAACCGGCACATCGATTGAGGGGTAATACATTAAGGGTACCAAGTAATTTGCATGGTTACTTCACACCTTGTTTTGTGATCCTCGGCATCCCAGTCACAAAACTTGAAGGGCACACTCGAGACTGAAACATGTCATTGAAGAAAGTTCAATGAATCTCAAAGAATCTAGGAGTTTCTAAACCAATTAAAACCTAATTAAATATTTCGTTTTTCATGGTGGAAATTGGTGAATCGTCATTCACCTACCTTCAAATATCTTATAGCTTAGATTACGGCATCCCTCTTCTATGTTATAAAATATTGTGTTGGGTCGTAGCCTTAATATTACGTTTGGGTGTTTTGTTAAGGACTATCTCTATATCTAATCTAATCTATTCCCTCTTCTTTTCAGATGTCTTCCAATAACAATGCTTCTGGCTCAAACCTACTAGCTCCTTCTCTCTCATGAATCTTTGTGGGAGAGTCATCTTTGATGGTTCCAACTTTACAGATTGGATCAGAAACATCAGGATGGTCACTCGGTATGAGAACAAAGAATATGTTCTCGACAAGGAGCTGAAGGTACCCGAGCCAACTGCTACTCCTGAAGAGCTTGCTGAATATGAGGTACATGAAAGAGATGCTACAAAAGTGGCATGCATCATGATGGCCACCATGACAGCCGAGCTCCAAAAGTCCTATGAGGACTATTATCCTTTTGAGATGCACCAGGACTTGATGGACCGCTACCATCAAAGTGCCTGTCAAGAGCGATATGAAATAATCTCCTCCATGATAACAACCCGAATGAAGGATGGTGAACCCATCACGGGCCACATGCAGAAAATGCAAAGGTATGTGGACCATTTACTGAAGCTGAATGTGAACTTCCCTGAGGAGTTAGCAATAGACATCATTTTGCACTCCTTGCCATCGTGTTATGATCAATTACGCATGACATATCACATGAACAAGGAAGAAGTCACCCTCAGCAAACTTCAAGGACTCTTGAAGACCGCCGAAAGTGGTCTAAAGGGTAAGTCGGTTGTTACTACTCCTACTCCTATTCCAACTACGGCCAATGTCTTGGCAATTGGGCATGGCAAAGGGACGAAGATAAAGAACCCTTCTAAGGGTACCAAGGGTAAGACCCTTGAAGGCTCCTCTTCAAGCAAAACCAAGAAAGGTTTTGTCACTCCTTCTGCTAACCCTAATGAGGCTGAATGCTTCTATTGCCATGAAAAGTCACACTGGAAGCGAAACTGCCCAAGGTACCAGCAAGATTTGAAGGATGGGAAAGTAAAACCCAACCATGCAGGTATATACACTATATTGTCTAATAACTCACCTCATTCTAAGTCTTGGGTCCTTGATACAGGTTGTGGTATTCACATATGTTGTGATTTGCAGGGACTAAAAAGAAGTGAGAATGTGGAGCAGGGAAAGATAAACTTGATCATGGGAAACATGAAAGCTTCACTTGTCACCAAGATAGGAGTTTATTCCTTAGTGCTAAATAGTGGGTTTACATTAGATTTGAATAAATGTTATTATTCACCAGAAACGGAAAGAAATGTTATTTCCTTTCATGCGTTGTATAAACAAGGTTTTACCTTTTATTTTGATAATAATAATGGTAGTATTGATGCTTTCTTTAATAATGTTCTTTATTTTAAAGCATTACCTTGTGATGGCATGTATGAAACTGTATCTGTTGTAGATAATCTAGGAAATAATGTATTGTGTATTAACTCTTCCACCAGCTTAGATAAAGCATCCTTATGGCATTGTCGTCTTGGACATGTAAGCAAGAAACGCATAGGCCAACTCCAAAAGGATGGAGTCTTGGAGTCATTTGACCTAAAGTCAGATGATAGTTGTGAATCTTGTTTGCTTGGTAAAATGACAAAGTCACCTTTTACTGGCACTTGTGCTAGGGGTGAAGGTTTGTTGGACCTCATACACACGGATGTGTGTGGACCCTTCAGAACCGCCACAAGAGATGCTAATCGGTTCTATGTGACTTTTACTGATGATTTTAGTAGATATGGATATTTCTACATAATCAAGCATAAGTCAGAAACATTTGAGAAATTCAAAGAGTTTAAGAAAGAAGTGGAGAATCAGTTGGGCAGGAACATTAAGATGCTTCGATCCGATCGTGGTGGTGAGTATCTTAGTACTGAGTTCCTTGACTATCTTAAGGAATGTGGGATTGTCTCACAATTGACACCTCCTAGGACACCACAGTTGAATGGTGTAGCTGAGAGGCGCAATCGGACATTGTTGGACATGGTTTGTTCCATGATGAGTCGAGCTTCGCTACCAATCTCATTTTAGGGGTATGCCTTAGAGACTGCCGCCCATATCCTTAATCTAGTCCCTACAAAGAAGGTTGCCAAAACACCTCACAAGGTGTGGACTGGAAAAGTTCCCAATCTAGACCACATCAAGATTTGGGGTTGCGAGGCTTTTGTGAGACGCGAGACTCACGATAAGCTCGAACCCCGAAGCGAAAGGTGTATTTTCATCGGCTACCCACATAAATCCTTTGGTTACATCTTTTACAGACCCAGTGATAATGTGGTCTTTGTAGCAAGAAGAGGATTCTTTCGAGAGAGAGAATTCATGAGCCAAGGAGACAGTGGGAGGCAAATTGACCTTGAGGAAATTCAAGAGTCAAGTGGTGAAGGAACCTCAAACCCTAGCCCTAACCTGAGGAGGAAACTCCTGTTGAGCCGACTGAAGAATCTATACCTCTGAGGCGTTCCACCAGAGTTAGGAATGCACTTGAGCATTATTATGGTTTTCATATTACTGCAGAAGGTGAGACACTTATCAGTGATAACACACTGATAAATCTAGATGAGCCTAACAGCTACACGGAAGCCATGGCAGGCCCTGAGGCTGCTAAATGGAAAGAGGCTATGGATAGCGAGATACAGTCCATGTATGACAATCAAGTTTGGAACTTGGTTGACAATGTACCTGATTGTAAGATAGTTGGGTGCAAATGGATCTTCAAGAAGAAGACCGACATGGATGGTAATGTACACACTTATAAGGCACGACTGGTTGCAAAGGGTTATTCTCAAACTCCGGGAGTTGATTATGATGAGACCTTTTCACCAGTGGCCAAGATTAAGTCTATTAGGGTTCTGTTAGCCATTGCTGCATTTCATGATTATGAAATATGGCAAATGGATGTCAAAACCGCTTTCCTTAATGGAAAGTTGGCTGAAGATGTTTACATGGTTCAGCCAGAGGGTTTTGTCAGTACAGAGTACCCCGGTAGAGTGTGTAAGCTCGAGAAATCCATTTATGGATTAAAACAGGCACCTCGCAGATGGAATCTTTGCTTTGATGAGAAAATCAAAGAATTTGGCTTTTCAAGGAGTGAAGATGAATCTTGTGTCTATATCAAGGCTAGTGGGAGTATAGTCAGCTTTTTGGTACTGTATGTGGATGACATACTACTCATAGGAAATGACATCCCAACCCTACAGGAAGTAAAGTCCTGGCTTGGGAAGTGTTTCGCTATGAAGGACCTTGGAGCAGCTACCTATATCCTAGGGATAAGGATTTTGAGAAACAGGAGTAAAAGACTAATTGGACTTAGTCAAAGCACCTATGTGGACAAAGTGTTGAAAAGGTTCAACATGCATAACTCCAAGAAAGGAGAGTTACCCATCCAGAGTAACGCCAGATTGAGTAAGACACAAAGCCCTAGTACTGAGGCTGAGATAGCAGAAATGAGTCGAATACCTTATGCTTCAGCTGTAGGATCGATCATGTATGCTATGACGTGTACTCGACCTGATGTAGCCTTTGCTTTGAGCATGGCTAGCAGGTATCAGGGGAACCCTGGCAAGGCACACTGGACTGCGGTAAAGAATATCCTCAAGTACCTACGGAGGACTAAGGACTGGGTCCTTACCCTCGGTGGCAGTGAGGACTTGAGAGTTGTAGGGTACAGTGATGCTAGCTTTCAGACTGATAGGGATCATTTCCGCTCTCAGTCGGGCTGGGTCTTTACTCTAAACGGAGGGGCAATTACTTGGAAAAGTTCCAAGCAGGAGACAGTGGCTGATTCCACTTGTGAATCATAGTATATAGCAGCAAGCGAGGCAGAAAAGGAGGCTATATGGCTAAAGAACTTCATCGGAGACCTTGGAGTTGTACCAGCTATAAAGGAGCCAATGGAGATTTTCTGTGACAGCAATAGTGCGGTTGCCTTAGCCAAGGAACCAAGAGATCATGGGAGATCCCGACACATTGACAGAAAATATCACTTCATTAGACATCGAATAGAAGAAGGAATCATCGTGGCAAAGAGGGTATCATCGGATGAGAACCCAGCAGATCTCCTCATGAAGGGACTGACTCGGGCTAAGCATCTCCAGCATGCTCGGAGCATAGGGCTGAAGGATGATATTAGTTTTAGTAGTTAGATAATCTTGAAATTTGTAAAATGTAATTGACATTTGATGATAAATAAAAGTTGTTATTTATGAGTAAAGTGTTGCTATCTCTTGTCAATCGTTTACTATTATTTCTTTTTGCATGTTTTGACTTCCAGAATAATTATGTTATGGTTTATATCATATTATTCAAACTCTCCACAGTCAGTCATATGTTGGAAGTAGATATGAATCAAGATTGTCATGGGTTGGCTTGTAGAGGTCTAAGATGTTAGACAAAGCGGGGCTACAACACTCATGAGTGCTCATAAGTTCTGATTATTGGATTCAACCCACGCTCACTTGTATCACTTCATGAAATTTATCTCGAGTGATCGTGAGACGGTAATATCATATAAGTCTTCAAACCTAGAGATATGATTTGTTGCCTATGAGTTGGTTATGCATTGATTGCACGAAAACGCATTGGTAACTCGATGTTATAAACCGTGCTTTTGTGTGTAATTCAACAAGTAGTAGAGCAAACATATGAGTCGAAGTTTATCTGTTCCTTCTAGGATTAGAAGCGATATCTGGGCCCCTCGATGATTTTTTTTGACCTATGTACCGGGCCCGGTTAGAACTAAATTGATGTGTTCAGTTAAGTTCTATGTCAAACAAATCGGAAATCGGTAAACAAATGCTGGACAATAAGCAAGACCATGTTCCATGTATTTGTCCGGCTGATATCTAGAACAGAGGATTATATGATCACTTATCTAAAATGGCGCTTCATAGTTCAACAGAGTTTAAAGAGCTACGATTGCTGATCGGTTCCTGAAGTCATACTTGCAACTATAGTTATTAGACTTATCCAAGTGGGAGACTGTTGGATATAGTGTCTAAGTCCATAACTATATTTGGTATGTACTTGACCCGACCCGACATGGTCCATTTGGGTTGCACTTCACCCGAACAATTTATGGATAATCGTTTGAGAATAGTATAAGTTATGATTTATTAATATATTATAAGTCCTAATATATTAATATAAAATCATATTATTTAATTAGTATTGATCTATAATTGATCTAGAATTAATTTAGAGATCAAAAGTATGACTACTTAAATATGGGCTCTTGTATTTATATAGTGTGGGCTAATGCTTATTTGGAATGGGCTAGGCTTGCATGGAAAGTCCATGGATACTCCATGGAGCTTTAACCCATGGATCTCATGGAAATGAAAAGACATGGGTATTAGGGTTTACATGAATGTAACCCTAATCCACCACACTATATAAAGGAGGCTTTGGTTCTTGAAATCACATGAGTTGTGGTGAGTAAAGTAAGTGGGCCGATTTCAAGAAGGTGATTACTATTCTCTCAAAGTTCCAAGTTTGTGGTGATTTGTGATTTCCATTTGAGGCATCCACACTATTGGTGCTAGGCTCTAAAACTCCAAGCAATCAACTACAACTACAAGGTAAGTAACTCTGCTAGCTTTATTTGATTGAAGTTCCCCATGCCATGCTAGATAGGATAAGAACCTTGGAAAAATAATTATTTGCATGTATCATAGTTAAACATAGATCCAAGGTTTCTAGGGTTGCATTTACACCATAGGAGTGTTAGAATGCTCTGAAAACCCATCACTTTCAATCCTACTTATATAACTATATCCATATAGATACACATTTAACAAAATATAAGTTTAAAAGAGTTTAATAAAAGTAATTGACATGTAAAAGAGTTTGTAAAACAGTTTGAAGTAAAACGGTTTGATAACACATTTTGAAAAGTAAGAAATCCACTTGTTTGGTAGTTATTAATCACATGTGATTGATATAATAACTATAATAGTTCAACTTGTATTCCCCCCCCCCCCCCCCGCATAAAAGCATTTAAAATCAATTAAAAGGTTGATTAAGGGGTATGAACTCACCTGTAGTGAGTGGTTTGGATGAACGGATGGTATAGGATGCTAAGTGTCAAGTGAAGACTTGAACACACACAAGGATCCTAGTTAACATATAATAACACATATATGTATCCAATTAGTCATTTAACAACTAATTAATCAAGTTAAGACACCCTAGGACATGAAAAACACCATGATTCAAGTGTTATAAGTACTAAGGATTGCATCTAAGGGTTGTAGGGCCTTGCATTTGACTTTAAGGTCCAAGGGTAAACTCTTTTTGAGTTTACGGTTTTGGGACCAACTCTCATGGAGTTTACGGTCGTAAACCCATGAGTTTACGGCCGTAAACCCATGGTACTTCTACCATTTTGTGTTTTGAAGTCCTAAAAGTCATAATGAAGCATCCTTACTTCAAGTCTAAGCCTTAGGAAGTGATTGTGGCACCATTTCACCCCTTTGTAGAGTTTACGGCCCATGGACCATTTCTCCATGAGTTTACGGCCGTAAACGCTAATGGTCCTTGATGTTTTTGATGTTTAAGGTCCTAAGCACTTTAAGGATATGATCTAGACTAGTATCCAAGGCTTGGTAAGGGACTAGGGCACACAATGGCCCCTTCATTAGGGTTTACGGTCCAAGAACATGTTTGGACCGTAAACACCCTTGATCTTGTGTTTCTTTGTGTTTTCTAGTTGATTGAGAAGTGTAACAAGCCTTATAACATGCCAAGGTAAGAGTACTTACGATATAGAAGCTTGAAAGGTGTTAAAAGTCCAAGAACACTAGTGTGTGTTCTTGGTGTTCTTGGTGAAACTAAGAACACTTGAAGATCTACACAAATGGAATGATTTCACGGATGGAATCATGTAAGATCACTAGATTAAGTAAGATATCAACTAATTAGGGCAAGAAACACTTACAAAGTTAAAGATCAAGAAGGAAAATCGGATGATACTTGAGAGGATTTGAGTTCTAGTCTTGAAATGGTGAAAAAGTGATAAAAATGACTAAGTGTCATATTTATACTCCTTAGAGTTTACGGCCGTAAACACCATGTTTAGGCCGTAAACTCCAAACTCTTGGAGTTTTGGGACATTATTGGTGCACAATAAACCCTAGGGTATCCTCTCTCCTGTTATCTCTTGAAGTATTAAGCTTTAAAACACTCAAACTGACTCCAAAAAGCTTAACAGTTAGCAGAAACAGTTCTGACTTCCATTGAAGAGAATGGTTGTAAAGAATTGAAATTTCGGGTTGTCACATCATCCCCCCGTTAGAAGGAATTTTGTCCCGAAATTAGAGTTTAAGAAAATAAGTAGTTACAAATAACTAAGTAAAAAGACGAGGATATTTCATTTCATCTGATCCTCTCGCTCCCAAGTGAATTCAGGTCCTCGCTTGGCGCTCCAGCGAACCTTCACTATCGGGATACGGCTTTGTTTCGTTTGCTTGACCTCCCGGTCCATGATCTCTACAGGTTCTTCCACGAAGATGAGGCTCTCGTTGATCTCGATCACATCGAGTGGGATTACAAGAGTCTCGTCGGACAGACACTTTTTCAAGTTCGAGACGTGGAAAGTAGAATGTACGTTACTGAGCTCGCGGGGTAAGTTAAGTTTGTAAGCCATAGGGCCGATTCTTGAGAGAATATCGAAAGGCCCTATGTATCTTGGATTTAGCTTTCCACGCTTTCCAAAGCGTATTAAGCCCTTCCAGGGTGAGACGTTCAATAGAACACGGTCGCCCACCTGGAATTCCAACGGTTTCCTTCGTTTATCAGCGTAGCTTTTCTGTCGGTCTCTAGAGGCTTTCAATCGTTCACGAATCTGAACGATCTTCTCTGTCGTTTCCCGAATGATCTTCGGACCCATGAGAGTGCTTTCAGGAACTCGTCCTTTAGCTAACTGGGTATCACCCATCTCAGCCCAGCACAGAGGGGATCTGCAGTTTCGGCCATAGAGGGCCTCGAATGGAGCAGCATTTATGCTCGTGGGATAACTGTTGTTGTAGGAAAATTTGACAAGGGGTAAATGAGTATTCCATGCTTTCCCAAAGTCGATCACACAGGCTCGCAACATATCTTCCAAGGTTTGGATAGTCCTCTCACTTTGTCTGTCGGTCTGTGGATGGTAGGCTGTACTCATGTCCAGCCTAGTTCCTAAGGAACTTTGTAGCGACTGCCAGAACCTCGAAGTGAACCTACTATCTCTGTCCGAGATAATGGATATGGGAACACCGTGCAGTCGTACAATCTCCCGTATGTAAGTTCTTGTAAGCTTCTCCATCTTGTCTGTTTCTTTGATAGGCAAGAAGTATGCAGACTTGGTCAATCTGTCGACAATGACCCATATGGTATCAAGTCCACCCGTTGTCTTGGGCAACTTGGTTATGAAGTCCATAGTGATCCGCTCCCACTTCCATTCCGGTATCTCCGGTTGTTGTAGTAGACCTGAGGGTTTCTGGTATTCGACCTTGACCTTGGCACAAGTAAGGCATTTACTTATGAAGGTAGCAATTTCTGCTTTCATGTTAGGCCACCAGTATAGCTTTTTAAGATCCAGATACATCTTATCTGAACCTGGGTGGACGGAATAACAAGCGTTGTGTGCCTCGGTCATGACCAAGTCTCTAAAACCACCGTGTTTCGGTGTCCACATCCGATCCATGAGATATAAGGCTCCGCCACCTTTGACTTCTAAGTTCTTATCCATCCCTCTCAGGGATTCACTCGCCACATTTTCAGGTTTCAAAGCGTCGAGCTGAGCCTCCTTAATTTGTGTGGACAATTGTGAATGGATAGTCATAGTCAATGATTTAACTCTACGACCAGAGTATTCTTTCCGACTTAGGGCGTCAGCTACTTCGTTGGCTTTACCCGGATGATAACGAATTTCGCATTCGTAATCACTGAGTAGCTCGACCCACCGTCGTTGTCTCATGTTGAGCTCCTTCTGGTCGAATATATGTTGTAGGCTTTTGTGGTCTGTAAAAATAGTGCTTTTTGTACCATACAGGTAGTGTCTCCAGATCTTCAGAGCAAACACAACTGCTCCTAGCTCAAGATCGTGAGTGGTCTAGTTGACCTCGTGTGTCTTTAGCTGTCTCGAGGCATAGGCGATGACCTTACCTCGCTGCATCAGAACACATCCGAGCCCTTGATTTGATGCATCGCAATAGACAACGAAGTCTTCTATCCCTTCCGGGAGGGATAGTATTGGTGCGGTGCACAAGGCTCGCTTGAGCGTTTAGAATGATCTCTCCTGCTTCTCTTCCCAGTCAAAGGCCACGCCCTTCTGGGTCAGTGTTGTAAGAGGTTTCGCAATGTGGGAGAAGTTCTGAATGAACCTGCGATAGTAGCCACCGAGGCCTAGAAATTGACGAATTTCAGTAGGCGTCTTCGGTGCTGACCAGCTCTCAATGGCTTTGATTTTGGATGGGTCCACGTGTATTCCCTCCTCGCTAACCACGTGCCCTAAGAATTCGACTCTTCGGATCCAAAATTCGCATTTTGAGAACTTCGCATAGAGCTTCTCCGAACGCAGTGTTTCTAAGACTCGTCGCAGATGTTGACTATGCTCCTCCTTACTATGAGAGTAGATAAGTATGTCATCGATGAAGACGATGACGAACTGATCCAAGTAAGGACGACAAACCCTATTCATTAAATCCATGAATACTGCGGGCGCGTTCGTTAATCCGAACGGCATCACTACGAATTCGTAGTGCCCATAACGAGTTCGGAAGGTTGTCTTCGGAACATCCTCCCATAGCACTCGTAGTTGGTGATATCCGGACCTTAATTCGATTTTTGAAAAGAAGTTCGCCCCTTGAAGTTGGTCAAACAAATCGTCTATGCGAGGCAGAGGATAACGATTTTTGACAGTCAGTTTGTTGAGCTCCCTATAGTCGATGCACATACGAAACGATCCGTCTTTCTTTTTGACGAACAAGACTGGAGCTCCCCAGGGTGAGAAGCTTGGTCTTATAAAGCCCTTGCTGAGCAGTTCGTTAAGTTGACAGGACAGTTCTTGCATCTCCGCAGGTGCTAGACGATAGGGCGATTTGGCTACTGGGGTAGCCCCTGGAACTAAGTCGATTCTAAACTCGACTTGACATTGCGGAGGTAATCCTGGGTGTTCTTCTGGAAAGATGTCGGGAAAGTCGCGTACTACTGGAATGTTCTTAATGTCTTTCGTTTCTTGGCTCACATCGACCACATGAGCAAGTAATGCGCGACATTCCTTTCGCAAGAATTTCTGGGCTTGAATGCTCGAGATGATATGAAGGTTCGTGCCGGGTTTGTCGCCATAAATGACCAGAGTTTCGCCAGACGGCAGATGTAGGCGAACCGCCTTTTCATAACACATGATGTCGGCACGATGTAGACTCAACCAGTCCATGCCGATAATGACGTCGAAACTTTTAATTGAGACCGGCATGAGGTCGATCGAAAATGAATGGCTTTCTAGCGTTAGGGTACACCCTATGAATATACTGCTAGTGATCTCCGTCTTTCCATTAGCCATTTCTACAGTGAACGGTTCTTTAAGTGCCCGTGATTTTTGCTTAAGTAAATAAGCAAACTATTGGTTCACGAAACTCCTCTCCGCTCCACTATCAAACAGTATGCATGCATAAGAGTTATCGAGGAGAAACGTACCAATGACCACTGTGGGGTCGGCAACCGCCTCCTCGTGGCCTATGGCCAGAACCCTTCCCACTCCGCCAGCATTCCCTGCCTTGGGGCAGTTCCTCTTGTAGTGGCCCACCTCGCCACAACCGTAGCAAGCTTGGCCCACTCCTGCGCCGGGGATTTGGTTGATTGGCCTCGCCGGAGCTTTGTAGAAACGGGCAGTGTGCCCCTTCCTGTTGCAGTTTGAACACTGCATTTCCCGGCAGGCTCCTGTGTGGTGGAAGTTACACTGGTTGCACTTAGGCAGGCTTCCAGCATACTGCCTTCCCGGAGCAGCAGTGACAGGTGCTATCGCAGCATGTACTGCCACAACCTGCTGCTTTTTGGCAGCCTTCTTCTGCTTTTTGTCATCCCAGAACTTCCGCTTGGAATCAGCGGTTTTGGAAGGTTCTGAGATGGCCAGGGTTGTTGTTGCGGCCGGGGTACGAACCCCATGGTTAATAAGCCGTTGTGCCAATCGCTTGGCACTATCGAATGTAGTGGGGTTTGAAGCCAAAACATTCCCCTGGAATGGAGGTACCAGCCCCCATATGTATCTTTCTATCTTCTTTCCCTCTGTGTGAACCATGTTGGGATAGAGGGCCACCAGCTCGCATAACCTGGCGGTGTAGGAGACTATGTCGGAGCCTTTCATGGTTAGGCTCCACAGTTCCTCCTCCAGTTTTTACATCTCGCCCCTCGGGCAGTACTCTTCGATCATTAGCTCTCTCAGAGCTTCCCAGCCTATAGCATTAGCCACCACAAGAGATAGTGACTTGACATGGCTATTCCACCATGTCAGGGCTTTCTCCTCAAAGGTGCAAGCAGCGAACTTGACCTTGCTCCCCTCCGGACAGGAGCAGATTTTGAAAACCGATTCGGTCTTCTCGAACCATTGCGAAAGGGCAATGACTCCGCCAGTCCCTCTAAAGGACTTGGGCTTGCAGTTGGTGAAGTCCTTGTAGGAGCACTCTCTCAAGCGCACATGGATTTCACCATGAGTAGAATGAACAGGGGTTCCTCCTCCAGTGGAACTAGAAGAATGATATTGAGCCATGGCTGTTGCCACAGCCGCAGCTACTGCAGCATTTAGGGCTGCCATATCGATTTGAGGAGCAGGTGGTGTTGCAGTGATTGGAGGATCGCGTCTTGTTGATCGGCGTGGAGGCATCTTTTAACTATAAGTGTACAAAGATGAAGATATTGTTAAGAATTTAATAGGAAAATTGATGAGAATGATTCATGGACTAACTCTCCATAGCCCAACAACACAATTGAATAGCACGATTGAATGTAGATCCAGTACCAACAGATGATAGCATTTGGATAATAATTTCCATGAGATTAGATATCTGTCAATAATACTGGAATTATAGATGTAATAAGTTTGGGAAAAATGGCCAAGAAGTAGGCCTTACATCAACCACGATGGGAAAATTTTGACAGAACTACGACCTAATCAAGACCTAACAGGTCTAAGATTTACAATGGTAGGAAATTAGACTAGAGTTTTTACATAAACTAAGTTATATCCAAAAGAGAAGTCGAGGAGACTCTATCGGCGACGAGAACTATTAGAGTGAGTTCTTGACTCCGACAGAAGGCGTTCTATGTCCCTCATACGCCTTTCAGATCTTGCTTGCTGAGCTCGAAGTTTTCTGACTTCAGCTTGGGTTTCAGCAAGTTCTCTCTGCAGAGCTGCATTGCGGACCTGAGTCCTTTCATGAGCAGACTCTAGCTGGCGAATGCGGACTGTGTTAACGCCAGAGTTGGCGTCAATCTCCACGACTCGGTCGATAGCCGCTAGACCTTGCTCGGTGTTCCAAGAAATCCTATGAACCATGATGGGTAGGACCCTGACAACTGAACCTCCCTCGGTGAGGTTATAGAAGCTTCTGTCTCCATTGTAGGGCATGGGTTGGCCCTGTTCCTGACTCCATTTTTTCAAGTTTGTGGCCCACAAGGGTGTGAGTCCTTGAAATGTTGGACGAGGGTTCGGGTTTCGGTTTTGAGCAACTGGGGGTAGGTTGTTGACTTCAGGTTCTGAGTCAGAACCATCAGAAAAGCCTTCAGCTTCGTGATCATCCAAAGGGATTGGGTGATCATCTTCTGGCTCTTCTCCAGGCCATCCAGCATTGCCTTCGTTGGGATAGTATGGGTCTCTGGGGATATGGAATCCAGCTATGATATCTACGCGAGAAAAGGGGTAAAGAAATAATTACTAGACAAACTAACTAGATAATTATAAGATGATCTTTATCAGTTACTTCAATACTTGTTTAGTGCATACCAGTTATATGTACTTAAAATAGGATAGACCTTTGAATAAGTGACCCTAACTCTAAGCCCACAACCAAACAAGGAACATGAAGTAAAGCAAAGATCACAGATTCAAAGTCTATGACATCCTAGTTACATATAACCTTAGCGTATCCACTCAGCAACTATTGACATACTAATAAAGACCTTTAGTTCTCAGATAAGTAATTAATAGTAACACAAAATACTCCTATAGTATTTAAGTTTATGTTCTGTTCTAGTGTTTTCGTTGTAGTAGTGTTGGTAAGTTTTTAGACTTGTTGCAACCTCACGACCACCCTTAGGCACATGCTAGTCACTCCTCGGATAACATAGTTGATCAGGCTATATCTTCCCAGGGTTGACCATATGTCTCTAAGTCTAATTGTGTTGTCCGACAATCGTAATACTTTTGTTCTGTCCTAGTGACACTGTTTTTAGTATGAATGCAGGTATGTATACTTGGTTAAATATTTTATTATTTAAAAGTATAAACTCTTTATCAGAGTATTTTAATCCCGCTGTGTTTATAGTTTGTATATCTTTTATGGGTTGATATACTCGATTCACTATAAACAATGCTCTGATACCAATCTGTCACACCCCAAAACCGGAACAGCGGAAAAATTCAGGGGTGGAGGACGTCATGTATAGTATCACAACAATGCATAGTAGTAAACAAGCAACAACATCATCCATTGCATTAATAATATAATTTTAATACAAGTGTGTTCTGTCAAGTTTATAGACACCAAAAATATGAATCAAAATAAAAGATGGGTCTTGAACGAGCTCCATCTTCTCAAAACCTAGCACCGGTACCTGTCTATTGGCGACCTAAGAATACAAGTTATTTTGAAAGTGTTTATCAGCTTTAAAGCTGGTGAGATCATAAATATATTAGTGTGTGTGTTTGTATGAAAGCGTTTGTAAGTATGTGATGTATAAGTTTTAAATGTTTGAACACTCCTAGAAAACCCTATGTTTTCTACTAAAAGTAGCCTTCTACCAAGGCATCAAGTGTTTGTGTGTGTGTCTCTTGTAAGAGTATGTATTTTCCCAAATCTGACTATCATTAACCAAAAATATAGTTTTTACATTACTGTTCATTGTGTGAAGATGACAAAGTGAATGCAATGGGAAAATGATATAGTACTGTAATGTTGTATTAAGTAACTACTGTTGTACTAACTACCTTAAGCCAATTGTTATTTAAAGTACCATGTGATCGGCCTGTACCATACTACCGACTCTAAACACGACGATGTAAGACGTCGGAAGAAATGAGCCATGACAGGTGATGTCATGCCCCGTTAATCCCACTGTAGCGAGCAGCAAGGTGTAGGATATTCAATCCAGTATAGATCTATACACAAACTCAACGCTCTCCACTTAAGGAGATTCAGGATACAAAACGAGCCATGACAGGTGATGCCATTCCCCGTTACATGGCTCACATAACTGTAGTAATGTTCTTGAATATGTATTGTATGTACTAGTTGTATTGTATGTTCTCTCTCTGTCTAGTATGTACGTATGTTCTCTCTGTATGGTATTCTTTGTTTCTCATCATAGTGTTCTCTATCTGTATGTTATGTTTGTTTCTCATCATAGTATGTATCGACTCATGTATGAACTGACTCATTGTATGTTTCACTGTTCTAGTAATAGCATTGAACTTCCTAAACTATACCTATTATAGTTTACTAGTAATGTTGTTTGTATGTAAGAACATGTTTGTATACCTTTGCTACCCAAAGGTATTGAATAGAAAGAATGAACTTTTTTATCTATATACATATACATAATATATAACTAGGATTCAAACGACCTTCGGACAAACAACTGATACCCTAAGTCCACAACCAAACAAGGTACGAGAGGTAAGGTGAGCTATCAGTCCTAAGTCCTTTCAATCCTACTTATAATACTATATCCATATAGATACACATTTAACAAAATATAATTTTAAAAGAGTTTAATAAAAGTAGTTGACATGTAAAAGAGTTTGTAAAACAGTTTGAAGTAAAACACTTTGATAACACAGTTTGAAAACTAAGAAATCCACTTGTTTGGTAGTTATTAATCATATGTGATTGATATAATAACTATAATAGTTCAACTTGTATTCCCCCATATAAAAGCATTTAAAATCAATTAAAAGGTTGATTAAGGGGGTATGAACTTACCTGTAGTGAGTGGTTTGGATGAACGGATGGTATAGGATGCTAAGTGTGAAGTGAAGACTTGAACACACACAACGATCCTAGTTAACATATAATAACACATATATGTATCCAATTAGTCATTTAACAACTAATTAATCAAGTTAAGACACCCTAGGACATGAAAAACACATTGATTCAAGTGTTATAAGTACTAAGGATTGCATCTAAGGGTTGTAGGGCCTTGCATTTGAGTTTAAGGTCCAAGGGTAAACTCTTTTGGAGTTTACGGTTTTGGGACCAACTCTCATGGAGTTTACGATCGTAAACCCATGAGTTTACGGCCGTAACCCCATGGTACTTCTACCATTTTGTGTTTTGAAGTCCTAAAAGTCATAATGAAGCATCCTTACTTCAAGTCTAAGCCTTAGGAAGTGATTGTGGCACCATTTCACCCCTTTGTAGAGTTTACGGCCCATGGACCATTTCTCCATGAGTTTACGGCCGTAAACTCTAATGGTCCTTGATGTTTTTGATGTTTAAGGTCCTAAGCACTTTAAGGATATGATCTAGACTAGTATCCATGGCTTGGTAAGGGACTAGGGCACACAATGACCCCTTCATTAGGGTTTACGGTCCAAGAACATGTTTGGACCGTAAACACCCTTGATCTTATGTTTCTTTGTGTTTTCTAGTTGATTGAGAAGTGTAACAAGCCTTATAACAAGCCAAGGTAAGAGTAATTACGATATAGAAGCTTGAAAGGGTGTTAAAAGTCCAAGAACACTAGTGTGTGTTCTTGGTGTTCTTGGTGAAACTAAGAACACTTGAAGATCTACACAAATGGAATGATTTCACGGATGGAATCATGTAAGATCACTAGATTAAGTAAGATATCAACTAATTAGGGCAAGAAACACTTACAAAGTTAAAGATCAAGAAGGAAAATCGGATGATACTTGAGAGGATTTGAGTTCTAGTCTTGAAATGGTGAAAAAGTGATAAAAATGACTAAGTGTCATATTTATACTCCTTAGAGTTTACGGCTGTAAACACCATGTCTAGGCCGTAAACTCCAAACTCTTGGAGTTTTGGGACATTATTGGTGCACAATAAACCCTAGGGTATCCTCTCTCCTGTTATCTCTTGAAGTACTAAGCTTTAAAACACTCAAACTGACTCCAAAAAGCTTAACAGTTAGCAGAAACAGTTATGACTTCCATTGAAGAGAATGGTTGTACATAATTGAAATTTCGGGTTGTCACATCAAGAACCTGTATGAAGGTTCTGAGCAGGCACAAGACAAGAAGCTCACCATAACACTCAACGAGTTCAACAACTTCAAGGCTCATGCCGGTGAAAACCTTGAGGACTCCTTCAAAAGATTCAACCTCATTGTTACCAAGTTGTCAAATGCTGGCACTGTCCGCAGCAATCATCAAACCAATATCCAATTTCTTAATGGTTTGGGAAAAAAATGGACTACCGCGAAAATGATAGTCCAAGGTGATAGGAAGATACACTCACTCTCTCTTTTCAAGCTGTATGGAGAACTCCAAGCACAAGAGTCAACTGTACTCAAAGACTATGCAATCTTCGGAGGTCTGATTGCTCTTATTGATCAATCTTCGCAAGGCATAACTTCTCAACCATACTCTCATTCCTATGACAACCAACCGCAGTCTTACGAAGCATACACAGAATATGATGATGAAGAGGAATTCCAAAATGCTATTGCTCTTGTTAGTCAACAGTTCAACCTACTACCTCCAACCTCCTTTCGCAAAAATCAACAGTTCACCAAACCTCCCTTTAACAGAAACTTCAACCCTCAAAAAAATCACCCTCGATTCTCAAAACACGGTAGCCAATATCCGCAACCTCAGAATGCTCATCAAGCCAAGGAGGTACCGCAGTCTGTCAAGCTATCTGACTCCGGTCCCTCGACCGAAGTTAAAGTTGATGTTGTCATTTGTCACAAATGCAACAAAGAGAATCATTTTGCTAAGGATTGTAAAGCTAATGTTGTAAAGGACAAAGCCTTTTATCTCCAAATGGCGCAGGAGACGGATGACAAGGAAAACGGAAGGGCATATGTTGCCTAGGTGAAAAGAGATCATCAAGTATGATCATCAGGGGATGAGGATGAAGACTTCAACATCAAGGGAAAGGGTAAGATTTGCATGCTGGCAACTGCTGACGAAGATGGATCGACTAAGCTGGAAAAGAACTACTGCTTTATGGCCAAAGATGGAACTCTAAGAATAATCGAACATGTAAAACTTATGATTCAAACTCTTCACTATAACATGCATGCTTGTCAACCATTTCTAGATAAACTTAATAACACTTGTGCTGCCGTCCTTTCAGACTATAACAAGGCCCTAGATGAAAAGAACATAGCGTCCCAGGAAATGTTCCATGTAAGAGGACCTCTAGAAGACAAAAGACTCAAAATGGTCATGTTAGAAAAAGACCTAGTGTTAGAAAAGGATGCAAAGAGGTTATGTGAAACGTAATTAGGAATAGATTTTGATCAAAGGGATCTAGGAAAAAAAGAAATTATACGTTTGAATTTGTTAATATAAAAATTGTTTAATGAAAGTGAAGCTATTTGTTAATAATGGAACCATAGACAATACGTACAATTGGGGTTGGTTTAATGGGTACTCCACCGCAAAAGACTCATCACCCCGATTTAACAAAGTCCGTCCCTATGTCCTTCCAGACTGACAGTTTCACTTTCTAGTGAATGACAAAACATTTCCCGAAGACATTAGAGCCCACTTCGGTAGACTTCACAGTTTGAGTAAGAATTGTGTCATCGAGGAAATTCTTCCTGAAACCTCGGATCATCCATGTGATCAAATACCCATCATTGGCGTAATTTATCCCAACTCTCAGGCTTCATCAGTTGTTGATGAGGAAATCCTTGTGGAAGGACCCGAAGTTCTTGTGAACAACCCAACTTTGACATCAGACCGCGGTCCCTCAAACTGTAGTCTCAAACTACAATTACCATCCATAGAATATCCCAGTAAGAAACCATCTCTAACTTACTTTGCGGTAGTTCAATCTTCTTTACCACAGACCAAAGTCAAAAGCACTGCGACCATTCAGCCAATTCTTCATGAATTTCCCATAGAAAACTTTGAATATGGTCAATGCTCTCAGAGTCCTGTATCCTCTAGTTCAAATGACTCAAGTCCTCGATTTCAAAAGGAGTCAAACTTTTCCAGTAAACCGCAGTTAAACCTCACTGACTGCGGTTCCCAAAAACTCAGGCAAAACAAGATTTCAAAGAGGAACTCAAAACTCGTGGGAAAAATCGGGAAATTCCTTCAAAAAACAAAACCAAAATATCAAAACAAAAGGGTCCTGAAAAACATATCATCTCAAATCAGATTTCAAAAAACACTCCAATCGAGAAAACAGACAAGAAGGATTGTACTGTTCCAAAAGCTTTTTCAAAACCTTCTAAAAAGTCCCAAAATAGTGTCAAGTCTTTTCACAAATATCATTTTCAAAACTATTCCTCAGATGAACCAAAATGGAAAGGAATTTTTCCAACTCCTACACTCTTAAAGTCACATCAATTTGACAAAAAAGACTAAAACCTAGGAGGAAGTCCAATGCCCAATATTTTTCAAATCCCAAGGGCAACTCAGTCGAATCTCATTCTCAGACTGGTCATAAACCTCATACGATGCCCTCTGGACCGCTGACCAGGTACGGTGTCTGGCTAAATGAGAAAAATCTTACCTTTGGAGTTTATCATCATAAAAGATCAAATCAAGTCCAACCTCGTAATCCTCCAAAACCTCTTAATCATCCAAAACCTCGTAATCCTCCGAAACCTCGTAACTTTCAGAAACCGCGTCATTCACAAAAGAAATCAAAACACCCTGGTCTAGGTCTTAAAGTTGATACGAAACCTGTCCCTGCAACCCTTGTTCATGCATCTAGGAAGAATTCAATTGTAACCCCGGGCTCCAAACTTGTTTGGGTGTCCAAACTAACCGTGTAATTTTCAGGCTTGTGCAAGGAGGAACAAGAAGAGGAGTGGCTGATCGATAGTGCCTGCTCTTTGCACATGACCAGAAGGTTAGAATACCTTCGGGATTTCAGGCCTATATGTAATGGAGGACATGTTACCTTTGGTAACAACGCAAACGATATCATTCGAGGTTAAGGTGTATTAACAACATGGAACTTCTCAATACAAAAGGTTGCTTACGTAGAAGGCCTCAAGCACAATCTCATCAGTATAGGACAACTATGTAAAGCAGGTCATAGGGTAGAGTTTGATAATGAATACCACTACATCATGAAAAGTGATAGAAGCACCTGTCTGATCAAATCTAAGTCCGAAGGGACAATATTTCCTTTGGATGTCTCATTGATCATTGGGAAACTGCAGTTGTGCTTTCTGTCCGAAGCAGTATCCGAAGTTAGCTGATTGTGGCATCGCAAGCTCGGTCATCTAAATTTTCGGTACATCAACAATCTTGTCACAGAAGAACTCGTCCGAGGCATCCCAATTCTGAATTACAACAATGATACACTCTGCCCAGCCTGAGAGTGTGGTAAGAAATCGAAGGGAAGCCATCCACTGGTGATTGATTCCTCAATTTCTAAACCCTTAGAACTCTTGCATATTGATCTCTGCGGTCCATCTACCGTAGCCAGTCTTTATAACAAGAAGTACATACTGGTTATAGTTGATGACTTCACTCGTTTCACTTGGGTCTTCTTCCTGAGGCTCAAATCTGAAACACAGCAGGTTCTGATCAAGTTCATCAAAAAGATTGAACTTCAAATCAAATAACCGGTGTGATGAATCCGAAGTGACAATGGAACCGAGTATACAAACCATCTCCTGAATAACTTTCAGGTTTCCAAAGGCATCAGTCACAACTTCTCTGCTCCCTACACACCGCAGTAAAATGGAGTTGTAGAGCGAAGAAACCGTACTCTGGTCGAAGAAGCCAGATCTATGCTAAACTTTGAAAATCTTCCTCTCTACTTCTGGGCCGAAGCTGTGTCCACCGCATGCTTTGTTCAAAACCGAAGCATTGTCTGCAAGTGTCTCAACAAAACACCTTATGAGGGCCTCAACAATCGAAAACCGAATGTCAGATTCTATCACATATTCGGGTGTAGATGTCTTGTGATCAACAATAAGGTTCACCTTAACAAATTTGCACCGAATTCCGATGAAGGCATATTTCTTGGCTACTCAACAAACAAGGTGGCATACTGAGTTCTTATCAGACGCACGCGACTAATAGTTGAAAGCTTCGATGTAAAATTCGACGACTATTACGTCCGCAGTAATGCTCCTTCAAGTGAGACAAAGTTCATCATCGAAAGTGATATCCCAGTCTCCTCGTGTCCTCTTAACATAGTCGAAGTCAATTATGATGACCTTTTCGACCCCGTAGAGACTGCTCAACTATCTGAAATTCTTGTGTCTCCGGAAGGTCAACAACAACACGCATAAATTTCTGGACCCTCAATGTCTGAAGATTTATCACTCGGAACTTCCACCTCTCCGGTTGAGGGGGAAAACACTACTTCGGTTCCAACAAACATCGAGGTTCCAGTTATTCAAGATGTTGCTCCCGTTTCCATCCATCGAGTCCCAAATCCATCAAATGCTTCTTGCGACTCCGATGAAGAAGAAAATATAGACACGAGAACTGATCCAAGGGTCATCACCCATTCTTCGATCCAGGGGGAACCATATTTGGTTCAAGAGGAACTCCCATCCGCAATCTAGGGGGAACCTCACTCAAATGCTGATCAAACTCCATCAGTCCAAGACAATTCTGCGGGCTGTTCACAAGTCGAGGGGGAACTCCCTTCCCCAACCGCAGAGTCTCCTGACATCGAAGACATTCCCTCCTCCGCAACCGCTGATCATCTACAACCTCATCTACACGACTGGACAAAAGAACACCCATCTGGGTCAATTCATCGGAAACCCATCTGCAGGCATACAGACTCGATCTTCGCATGATCTTACGGACCACTGCCACTATGCAGCCTTTATGTCGGTAGTCGAGCCCCGATCCATCAAAGAAGCCCTTCTGGAGCCTGACTGGATCTCTGCCATGCAAGAAGAGTTAGCAGAATTTGAAAGAAACAAAGTGTGGAAGCTCGTTCCGAAGCCAAAAGGTCACACTATTG
The DNA here is from genome assembly GCF_052849685.1 of Lactuca virosa. Lineage (NCBI taxonomy): Eukaryota > Viridiplantae > Streptophyta > Magnoliopsida > Asterales > Asteraceae > Lactuca > Lactuca virosa. Next base: position 261,895,958 of record NC_136434.1, read on the forward strand.
TTGGAACAAGATGGGTGTACAAAAACAAACTTGAGGAATTCGGTGCGGTCAAGCGAAACAAGGCAAGATTAGTTGTGAAGGGGTATAGTCAACTAGAAGGTGTTGATTATGATGAAACATATGCCCCGTAGCCAGGATGGAAGCAATACTGTAACACCGGGTTCATGGTATGATTTTATTTAAGTTTTTATCTTAATTTTGCCACGAACTCGGCGATTCTGCGTCCCGACTCGCCGAGTAGCAGCAGGGTGGACACGGGATTTGAGCGGTGAACTCGGCGAGTCGATGCATGGACTCGGCGAGTCCACCTGTCTGGAAGAAACTCTATTTTCAGACATTGCACCCTATTTTACCCATTCTAAAACACCCATTTCGTCCCATTCTCTCCCAGAAGAACTGGAGAGCGAAACCCTAGCCCATTTTGATCCTTGAGAGTGATTTTGGCTTGGTGAAGGAAGTTTGAAGCTTAAGAGAAGAAGGAGGAAGTTGGGGGGTGCAAGGAAGTGTGGTAGATCCGAAATCTACCCTGGGAGAAGCTCCTAACCAGGTAAGAAAGCTCCTTCTTAATCTTTAGTATAATAGATTCCCTTTTTGTCCCTTATATGTGGATTTCAAGACCTTAAACCTCCCAAACTCCGTGTGTTTATGCCCTAGGAGCTTAGATTTATGGTTTGGAACCATTGCATGTCTCAGTTTTGGCCAAAATGGGTGAAGAGTCGAAGGGTACTCGGCGAGTGCCAAAGTGCACTCGGTGAGTTCCATGAAGATGGCCTTCGACTCGGCGAGTTGGATAAACAACTCGGCTGTGACAACCGTCAAAATTCGAGTCGGTTCTGGATTTGACTAGAATTAGTTGCACATATAGGCACAACACATATTAGACTTAGTAATTAGAAGCTAAGTTATAACATAGTAGAAACTTCGAAACAGATAGAAACAATGGATGGTGTACTTAGATTTCACATTGATATGTGAATTCTACAACTACTTAACTGTAGTGACTATCCATATTCGGGTCGCTCTTTGAATCGAACACCTTTTTATGAATCATATACACACATCATGCACTTGACCTAGTGGTATAAATTAGGTCTGAGTCTCGTAGGAACTTAAGTCAAAGTTGAAGACTAGGACTAGTATACTCGATTCCTCAATTTCGCTTGAATCTCGGAATCACTACATAGAATGCCAATAAACCGATAAAAATAAATTACAAACATTATTTATAACTATAAAAGAGTTATAATACCATAAGATAATTTAAAGTCTCAAATATTCTATTTATTTTGATATTCAAAGTTTATTAAACTCCAAAGCCCTAAAAGCCCTAAAAACTCATATTTATAAACTTTAATGAAAAATAAAGATTTAGTTATTAACATTTACCCTTGATTTATAAGTCAAAAATCAAGAGTTTTATGCATAAAAACTAGGTTAAGGTGCACATTTTATAAAAAGTTGGATATTTTTATAAAAGATTTGAATTTTTATAAAAGAAACAAGAGAGAGAGAGCCTCTCCTCCCTAAAATCGGATCCCTCTCTCCCCATATCTCTCTCACACTCTCATTCTCCAACACACACACATCTCTCTTCTTTCTCTCTTTAGAAAACTCTCTCTACCTTCTCTCTACTTTTTCTCTCCAAACACCACTCCATTCTCTCTTACTCCCTCTAAGAACCAAGAAATTTTCCAGAAAATAAACCCAAGAACACTCCTCAAACTCGAAATCTTCATCATCTTGTGGTATTCTTGAAGGTAAAATCGATTTCTACTTCACTTTTCCTTCAAGTTTTGCTCTTTTCTTACACTTTCTCCTTCTTCATCTTCTTCAAACTTGTTTTCTTTTTGTTAAAATGGTTTTTAAAACATGATGGATGTTTTTTAACACCATGCATGTATGATAAACAAGGTTGCATGTTCATGATCTTAGTGCAAAAATCGATTTTAAGGATTAAAACATCAAACTCAAGTTAAGAGTTTTTGAGAAACAAAATTTTGTTCATAAATGCATGTATACATTTTGATAAGTTTTAATCTTTTGATCTCTGGAAACATGACTAAAATATGAGTTAATCATGATATATTTTAAATACTTGAAAAGATTTACTCAAGGAAATGATGAAAACCCACTTTTCTAACCAATCATCATGCATGCAATGTGCTAGATTTCTTTACCTGAATTTAAACTGTCATATCTCACTCATTTCTTAGCCAAAATTCGTGATTCGTTTTCTGAAATATAATATTTTGAGTTAGCTTTCAAACCCATCTGACCTCACTGGATAATTCCAATATTTCGAGTTTTACCAATTTTTACAAAACTGTTGCTCAAACAGCACTTTCCTTATGAACATGTGTTTTGTGTTGCATGTTCAAAGGACTTATTCATCACTAAAAATCATTCAAAAATTATTTTGAACTCTTAACATCATATATTAAGAGGTACAAAAAGATCTTGATTTAAAAGTCTTTGGAACATGTTGCAAAAATTCTCAAAGTAACATCAATAATCTTTACCAAAATCACAAGAACCAAGTTTTCTCTATAATTTATTGAGCCTTTAGGCATTTTTTCGACATCAAAAATAAGAAAACAATTTTTCATTGTTATTAAATTGTATGAAGATGTGTTCTGAAAATTTTCAGCTCAATATATATTTTCTTTATTTTTACATGAAAATAATAAGAAAATAGAGTGTTAAATCATATAAAATACTTAAACTAGTAAATAAATTCTGGAAAAATTCTTGGATGATCCTTTAAGTTGATAAACATCTTCCATTAAGTTTCATCGATTTTTGTTACTGTTTAATATGGTTTTGAATTTTCTTTTTGTTTAGCTCTAATAAATCATAAAACCACATTAGGGAATATAAAAATGGTATCTAATAATTTTCGCAGCTTATACTCTCTGTGGAAGACTTAGAAAAATATTTCCAGAATTTTTTTATAATGTATCCCTATTTTTCTCCGATTTTTGTATTTATAATGGACTAAAAACAGGAAAAATAGGTTTACTCATCCAAAAAATATGAAAATTTACCAGAACACCTTGTAGTACATTAGGATGCTACATAAAAATTTTGATGATTTTTCTCTTCTGTATACTATTTTTCTTCTATTTTCCCAAGATTAAATACACTTAAACCCAATTTTTATTAGAATACATACACAAAAATCATAAAATTGGGATAAACAGTTTAGAAATTCATTTTTATATTTTTTCTAGCTTAATAATGACTAATAACAGCGTTACAAAAATTTTGGGCAATTTTGGAAACTATTTTCTATTTATTTCAATTTTTATTAGAATAAATACACAAAAATCATAAAATTGGGATAAATAGTTTAGAAATCTATTTTTCTATTTTTCCCAGGTTAAGTATGTGTAATAACAATACTATAAAAAGTTTGGGGCATTTTCTTAACCGATTTCTATTTTTCATGAATTTTTATATATTTAGAGAATTAAATATATGAAAAATGGTTATGCATATTCATAATCCATGAAAATTTATCTAGAAGTCTTTTAGTACATTTAGAACCAAAATCTGAAGTTTGGTAATTTTTATTAACTGTTTAGTATTTTTCATGATTTTATGGTTGTTCAAGAAACTAAAATCGTGAAAAATAGTCAGACAAATCAAAAATTCAAGAAAATTTATCTTAAGGTCTTTGACTTCAATTAAAACTTAAATGCAAAGTTTGGGAAAGTTTAGAACTAAATTGATTTAGTTTTGAATATTTAATCATTGCAACACCTCTAAAATGTTAAATATTAACATTTCAATAATGGAAATTTTCCACTTAAATTGTTATATAACAATTGATTCTTTGAAACTTAATTTCCACAGAAAAATGTTTGTAACTTATCAATATTAAATTTTGACACATTATTGGCATAATTCTATTGTAGTAGTAAGTATACTAGTGTTAGATTTCGATTAGAAACTCACTACCGAATACCATTATTGTAGGAATCGGTAGTGGTACACGTGGAACGTAGTTCAAGGCACCATTTGCATCATCTAAATGTATTGTGAGTATTCACGCACTCCCCTATTTTCAGTTCTTATGTTTTGGGGTGGAAAAGCATGTCCCGAAAAACTATTATTTGAATGTTGTATTTAAATTGATTTGTATCAAACATGATTGCTATTTTATTGCTATGTCTCTCTATGTATGTCTATGCAACACGAAACATGAGAACTTATCGTACTAAGGCCCTTCCCTTATCTCTAACCATTAACTCTTTGAGCCAATGGTCATTATGGATAACGCTATTAGGAATTGACAACTCCTCACTCGCCCTATTGCTGGAGTGCATGATACCATATTCATCTATGGAACGATAAGCATAGAGCTTGATAGGGCTTCAGTCATAGGTTTGGTTGAGACTCATTGTTTGCTCATACACATACAAACTCGTTACTTGTTATAGCAATAAACTTGTTTATTAATTATAGCAATGAACTTTGTTTCTCATTACAACAACAAACTGTTATTACTGAAAACTTATATACATGTTTTAGCAATGAAATTGTTTGCTCCTTGTAGCAACGAAATTGATTGCTCATTTTAGCAATGAAACTTGTTTACTCGTTTGAGTAACGAACTTTATCTTCCATGAGAATATGAATGTTGCATCTTATTTGGGCAACATACCTTATCTCTCGTGATGACAAAGAACTCTGTTTTTACAAACTTATTTACTCATCTTAACAATATACTTTTATTATTGGAAACTTTTATCAAAACTTTGATTTCAATTCATGGAACCAGTATTATTTGTTTATCTGTGAGTACTCACCAACTATTTTTATAGTTGACGCTCGTTTTACATGCTTTTTCAGGAATCATCGAGTAAGTGGCACTTAGGGACACTTCACTTTTAGGAGCATTCGCATGTGTTGTATTTCAATTTACATTGTAATTTCTTTTAAAAGTTGTTCAAACCCATTGTGAATTTGTAATGATTTTTAATACTATGGTTGGTGTTGTCTTTTAACTTTTGCGATGAAACCCTTTGTACTGCCACGCCCTGTGTTTCCGCTTTAGCGGGGTGTGACATCGGCGAGTCCTATGAAGATTGCCTGGTACTCGGCGAGTCGTTCTTCAAACTCGGCGAGTCCCTTGAATATAGCCTTGAACTCGACGAGTTGTTCTTCCAACTCGGCGAGTCATATGATCAGTCACTAGGATAAGAAGGGTTTAAGTGTAGGAGGTCCAACCCTCCGTAGTCGCACGTGGAATTAGCAATTTAATGTGTAGCTATAGTCCCAGAATCTCCAAATCTCCAAGGTTGATGTTCTGATGGAAGATTGGAGCGATTTGTTAGATCTGTTCGTCGGACTCGGCGAGTCACCCCCTTGGACTCGGCGAGTCCAGTCGCGGGTTTGTTAGTTGTCCCCGTCTAGCGAGTCAGGCTGACTCAGTGAGTGGGAACAGGGACCCGATGAGTCAGAGTCGGGCTAGACATAGAAGGACTCGGCGAGTCGCCATATGGACTCGGCGAGTCCAGTCAATCAGAAGGTTGACTTTGACCAAGGAGTTGACTTTGACCGGTCATTTGACCTTAGGTGTATTTATGAGTACCTAATCCATGTTTACGGATTTATAGACCGGAGGGATTACCGGTGGGGCAGCCAGGCGTAGTCTGAGCAGGTTTTCGGCAGCTACTCTCGAGGTGAGTTTCCTTCCAGTAGGGACGGGTCTAAGGCACCAAGGCCGGCCCGTATAGACGATATGTTAGTATCGGAGTGTGGGCGGAGCCCGTATCTCATAGCTGAGTTTGATTGTGTTATATGCCAGTATGATAGAATTGCTTATACTTGTTGTCTGTGTGATACTTGTATGTTATGGTTTAGTAGTGGAGTGTGGGCGAGGCTCGTATCTCCATGGATAGCGGAGTGTGGGCGAGGCCCGTATCTCCTAGCTAGTAGAGTGTGGGCGAGGCCCGTATCTCTATGGGTGTGGGCGAGGCCCGTATCCCTTAGCTGTTCATTATATGATTGCATGGTATGTGGCATTATGGGGGAACTCACTAAGCTTCGTGCTTACGTTTTATAGTTTTGTTTTCAGGTACCTCTTCAGCTAGGGGAAAGGAGCCGGCGCGGTAGCGGCATATCACACACTCTCATGTTTTCCGCACTATGGATTTTCTGGGATGTACTCTGAATATTTTACTATGATGTTACCGGTTCTCAGACATAAATTAATATTATGAATGTTTTGTAACGATGTTTTTATGAATTAACCTAATTTAAAAATGAAATTTTTAGCTGGTATTTTTGGGATGTTACAAGTTGGTATCAGAGCCCTGGTTTGAGGGATTCGGACGCACCTTCGGGGGTGTCTGGACTCAAATCGAGGGATTAAAAGATTTTTATAAAGAAATGATTTTCTAAAGACTAAGTAAAAGGGGTTTCTAAAAAGAAAAAGGTGTGTGATGTGCGCGACCGGCCGAGCTCAAGTAAGTTTCCCCAAAGTACCCATACAAGTTTACGTTATGATTATCAGTTTCAGTTTCAGTAGAACAGCATGCTAGAATTGGACTAAGGATATAGGAATGATGCCTTATGTGCCTGCTTTATGCGTTTCGGCTTTTTGAGAACTGCATGCTAGTACAGATCAGTCAGTATGATAGCCAGAGTAGTATATACTTGATTATGTGTACTCAATGCCCGAATGCTGCTTGCTTTGTGCTATTAGGAGTTCTAGTCGTCTTTCACTAACTAGTGAACGAATATGCTAAGTTACATATTGCAAGGATTAAATAATTTCAGAAGGTTGGGTCTAGCCCTATTTCGCAGCTCTCGTTTGAGTCCAACCGTTGTAGGGAAGGACCTCTCATTCGAATAATTATCTAGTCTGAGTAATATGTAATAGTATTCGCGAGCTAGTTAGGGAAAGAAAGTAGGGACTTCTTGTGCAGCTGATGGCAGAGAGTGGGATGGCGATTACTTAGGGCAAGCCTAGGGCGAGAGTAGCACGAGAACTGCAGTATTAGTAGAAAGGACTTGGTTGAGTTGAGGCAATTCTTGAGGAAAGTACGGATAGACGTGGAAGGTAGTATGGGCCCGTACTACTGAAAGCGGAGGATCCGTACTCGATTCAAAAAGGGCCGAGGCGAGACCGGGGACTAGTGGTATGTATGTGAGCCTCGTTAGTGGAATATCGTTTGATGGTGGTTATGCTATGTTTTTCAGTATGGTGACCACACGACAGGGAGCGGGAGGCTCAGGATCGGGATCGGGTTCGGGTTTAGGGCCCGAACCAATTGATGAGGGTCTACGCGAGTTCATCGCGTCAGAGATTACCAGGGGCATCCTTGACTCGACTCCCCTCATCTTCGGGTCGATCAAGGAGGGTATTGTTGAGTTGATGGAGGATCGCCTCAGGGCGTTCAGGAGTGATATGGCGACTATCCAGTCAGGATCTCGCACACTGTCCTTCAAGGACTTCAGGAGCAGCGGTGCGACGGATTTCCGTGGGGCGAAGGACCCCATTGTGGCCAGACGATGGATCGCAGACATTGAGTCTGCGCAGCTGACCAGCTTCTGCCCCGAGGGGTCGAAGGTGAGGTATGCAGCAGGATGTTTGAGAGACCGAGCTAGGGATTGGTGGGAGTCTGTTGGTGACTCATTGGGAGCATCGGCTGTTGAGGCTATTACGTGGCCGGACTTTGTGACCCGGTTCAGAGCGGAGTTCGCACCTGCAGTGGAACTCCAACAGTTAGCCAGAGAGTTTTTGGATATGAGACAGACGACAGAGACTGTGGCGGAGATCACCGCCAAGTTCCGGGAGAGGGCGTTACTGGTGCCCCAGTATGCAGGTGATGAGGATATGAGGAGGACCCGCTACCATGACATGCTGCGAGCCGACATTCGGGAGCATGTCAGTTTTTCAGCTTGCCTTACCCTGGATTCTATGATTGCTAGGGCGAGGGAGAGGGAGATAGATCTGGAGCACATCCGGAAGAGGAAGGCAGAGGAGGGACAGACGATAGGGGCTTCGGGAAAGAAGCCCAAGGGATCAGATGGTAGGCCGAAAGGCCATTCAGGACCGGGCCGCTGCAGGAAGTGCGGCAGGTCGCACGAGGGAGCGTGTAGATTAGGATCGACAGGCTGCTACAGATGTGGCAAGACGGGACACTTCAGCAGGGATTGTACTGCCCCTGCTCCGGTTATTCAGACATCTGAGTTGCTGTGTTTCCACTGCAACCAGAGGGGCCACAAGAGGGCCAACTGCCCCCAGTTGACAGCAGCAGCGCCAGTACAGGCGCCAGCTCCAGCGACCCTGCGGATTACAGATGGCCGGCAGGGCAAGGCAGAGGCTCCGGTGGTGAGGAGTCGGGCATTTCAGCTGACAGCCGAGGAGGCACGCACCGCACCCGATGTGGTGACGGGTATGATTCTTTCCCTCTGACCTATTTATATGAGATTTATGATATTGATATGTGCTCTGTGTATATACGTTTAGGATCGTTCCATGTGAACGGTATTCCAGTCCAGGTGTTGTTTGATTCGGGCGCTACCCGATCCTTTGTTTCTCTTGCACTTAGCAAGAAGTTTCCTGAGTCCTCGAGCATGTTGGATTGCCCTTTAGAGGTCGAGATTGCGGACGATCGGTCGGTGCGAGCATCAGAGGTCTTCCGAGATTGTGTATTGAGGTTGTTCGAAGAGGGGTATTTGGTTGACCTAGTTCCCATTCCATTGCGGGGAAACAAGGTCATTATTGGTATGGATTGGCTGAGTCCCAATGGGGCAGTGATAGATTGCGCGCAACAGTTAGTACGAGTCGGAGCCCCAAGTGGGGGAGAGTTAGTAATTCAGGGTGAGAGATCACAGCGAGGGCCAGCCTTCTGTTCGGCAGCGAGGGCAAGGCATTACCTTCAGCAGGGTTGCGCAGGATATGTCGCATATGTCATGGACACCCGAGAGGCGGGTAAGGCGACGGTGGGCGATGTGCCCGTAGTACGAGAGTTCGCGGATGTATTCCCCGAGGAGCTGCCTGGGATACCTCCAGAGCGACAGGTGGAGTTCAGGATCGACCTAGTCCCTGGTGCGGCTCCGATAGCCAAGGCACCGTATCGGTTGGCTCCTCCTGTGATGCAGGAGTTGTCTACACAGCTTCAGGAGCTGTTAGACAAGGGTTTCATTAGACCAAGCAGTTCACCCTGGGGAGCCCCAATTCTGTTTGTGAAGAAGAAGGACGGGTCACATCGGATGTGTATCGATTATAGGGAGCTGAATAAGGTAACGGTAAAGAACCGCTACCCACTCCCGAGGGTTGACGACCTCTTTGACCAGCTTTAGGGAGCATCTTGGTTCTCCAAGATTGATTTGCGTTCAGGGTATCACCAGATGAGGGTCAGAGAGGAGGATGTGCAGAAGATGACATTTCGGACACGTTATGGCAACTATGAGTTCGTGGTGATGCCTTTCGGGCTCACCAATGCTCCTTCCGCGTTCATGGACCTCATGAACCGCGTGTGTAGACCGATGTTAGACCGGTCGGTGATAGTATTTATTGATGATATCTTGGTTTACTCCAAGACGCGAGAGCAGCATGAGGAGCATTTGCGGGAGGTTTTGGACACCTTGAGAAGGGAGAACTTGTATGCTAAGTTCTCCAAGTGTGAGTTCTGGTTGCGCGAGGTGCAGTTTCTTGGGCACCTTGTCAACCAGAACGGGATTTTGGTGGATCCGGCCAAGGTGGAGGCCGTGATGAGATGGGAGGTTCCGAAGTCTCCATCTGAGATTCGGAGTTTCCTGGGATTAGCTGGCTACTATCGGAGATTCATCCAGGATTTCTCCAAGATAGCATTACCCCTGACCAGGTTAACGAGGAAGGCTGTGGTCTTTCATTGGGGGCCTGAGCAGCAGGCAGCATTCGAGACACTGAGACAGAGATTGTGTGAGGCGCCAATCTTAGCCTTGCCAGAGGGCATGGAGGATTTTGTTGTATACTGCGATGCGTCCATCTCAGGTTTGGGCGCGGTATTGATGCAGAGAGGGCATGTCATCGCCTATGCGTCGAGGCAGCTGAAGCCTCACGAGGCGAACTACCCGACGCATGATTTGGAGTTGGGGGCTGTTGTGTTCGCCCTCAAGATTTGGCGTCATTACCTCTATGGGGTTCGCTGTACGATTTACACGGACCACAAGAGTTTGCGGTACCTCATGGACCAGACAAATCTGAATATGAGGCAGCGTCGGTGGCTTGATGTGGTAAAGGATTATGATTGTGAAATCCTTTATCACCCGGGGAAGGCCAACGTGGTGGCCGATGCGCTTAGCCGCAAGGCGGCGCCGATCAGGGATATTTGCATGCAGATGACAGTGGTGACTCCGCTTTTGGAGCGGATCTGGGAGGCTCAGCAGGAGGCTATAAAGGAGGAACATTGGAAGAGTGAGCGGATTGTGGGACAGGTTTCCTCCTTCGACCATGACAGCAGGGGATTATTGACATTACACCGCAGGGTGTGGGTTCCATACCTCGGAGGCGTGCGCCAGGTTCTGATGGAGGAGGCGCACAAATCCCGATTCTCCATTCATCGAGGGGCAACGAAGATGTATAGGGATCTTCGTCTGGACTATTGGTGGCCCTGCATGAAGCGGGATGTAGCATGGTACGTTGAGCGGTGCCTGACCTGCAGGAAGGTCAAGGCCGAACATCAGAGACCACACGGCAAGATGCAGCCGTTGGATATCCCGCTGTGGAAATGGGAAGACATCACGATGGATTTCATCACCAAGCTTCCCAGGACCGCGCGGGGAGTGGATTCGATATGGGTCATCGTCGATCGATTGACCAAGAGCGCCCACTTTATCCCGATTCAGGAGACCATCTCGGCCGAGAAATTGGCCGATATCTACATCAGAGAGGTGGTGGCACGGCACGGGGTGCCAGTTTCAGTGATTTCAGATAGGGATGTGCGGTTCACTTCGAGGTTCTGGAAGAAGTTTCATGACGAGCTGGGTACTCGTCGGCATTTTAGTACAACCTTTCACCCACAGACGGATGGCCAGAGCGAGCGGACCATCCAGACTCTAGAGGACATGCTGCGGGCATGTGTTTTAGACTTCGGTGGTAGCTGGGATACCTATCTTCCTTTAGCCGAGTTTTCATACAATAACAGCTATCACGCGAGTATTGACTGTCCTCCCTTCGAGATGTTGTACGGGAGGAAGTGCAGGACCCTGATATGTTAGGGCGAGGTTGGACAGAGAGTCATGGGGAGCACCGAAGTAGTGCTCAAGACGACAGAGAAGATTCAGCAGGTCCGGAGCAGGCTTCAGACTGCTCAGAGTCGGCAGAAGAGTTATGCCGATAGGCGCCAATCAGACCTGGAGTTCCAGGTCGGGGATATGGTTCTCCTGAAAGTGTCACCGTGGAAGGGCGTCATCCGATTCAGGAAACGGGGCAAGTTGGGTCCCAGGTATATTGGACCGTTTAGGGTTGCAGCCCGGGTGGGCAAGGTGGCATATCAGCTGGACCTGCCAGCCGAACTCAGTCAGATCCACAACACTTTCCACGTCTCCCAGCTGCGGAAGTGCATGGTGGACGATTCAGCAGTGGTACCTTTGGAGGACATCCAGGTTGATGACAGCCTGAATTATATCGAGCGGCCTGTGGCTATCCTAGACCGGACGTCGAAGGAACTGAGGAACAAAAGGGTGGAGCTGGTGAAGGTGCAATGGCAGCATCAGAAGGGCTCAGAATGGACTTGGGGGCCCGCGGATGAGATGATGGAGCATTATCCGGAGCTGTTCCGGAAGGGAGCGGCAGACTTCGAGGACGAAGTCTAAAATAAGTGGGGGAGATTTGTAACACCGGGTTCATGGTAGGATTTTATTTAAGTTTTTATCTTAATTTTGCCACGAACTCGGCGAGTCTGCGTCCCGACTCGCCGAGTAGCAGCAGGGTGGACACGGGATTTGAGCGGTGAACTCGGCGAGTCGATGCATGGACTCGGCGAGTCCACCTGTCTGGAAGAAACTCTATTTTCAGACATTGCACCCTATTTTACCCATTCTAAAACACCCATTTCGTCCCATTCTCTTCCAGAAGAACTGGAGAGTGAAACCCTAGCCCATTTTGATCCTTGAGAGTGATTTTGGCTTGGTGAAGGAAGTTTGAAGCTTAAGAGAAGAAGGAGGAAGTTGGGGGGTGCAAGGAAGTGTGGTAGATCCAAAATCTACCCTGGGAGAAGCTCCTAACCAGGTAAGAAAACTCCTTCTTAATCTTTAGTATAATAGATTCCCTTTTTGTCCCTTATATGTGGATTTCAAGACCTTAAACCTCCCAAACTCCGTGTGTTTATGCCCTAGGAGCTTAGATTTATGGTTTGGAACCATTGCATGTCTCAGTTTTGGCCAGAATGGGTGAAGAGTCGAAGGGTACTCGGCGAGTGCCAAAGTGCACTCGGCGAGTTCCATGAAGATGGCCTTAGACTCGGCGAGTTGGATAAACAACTCGGCGAGTCCTATGAAGATTGCCTGGTACTCGGCGAGTCGTTCTTCAAACTCGGCGAGTCCCTTGAATATAGCCTTGAACTCGACGAGTTGTTCTTCCAACTCGGCGAGTCATATGATCAGTCACTAGGATAAGAAGGGTTTAAGTGTAGGAGGTCCAACCCTCCGTAGTCGCACGTGGAATTAGCAATTTAACGTGTAGCTATAGTCCCAGAATCTCCAAATCTCCAAGGTTGATGTTCTGATGGAAGATTGGAGCGATTTGTTAGATCTGTTCGTCGGACTCGGCGAGTCACCCCCTTGGACTCGGCGAGTCCAGTCGCGGGTTTGTTAGTTGTCCCCGTCTAGCGAGTCAGGCTGACTCAGTGAGTGGGAACAGGGACCCGATGAGTCAGAGTCGGGCTAGACATAGAAGGACTCGGCGAGTCGCCATATGGACTCGGCGAGTCCAATCAATCAGAAGGTTGACTTTGACCAAGGAGTTGACTTTGACCGGTCATTTGACCTTAGGTGTATTTATGAGTACCTAATCCATGTTTACGGATTTATAGACCGGAGGGATTACCGGTGCGGCAGCCAGGCGTAGTCTGAGCAGGTTTTCGGCAGCTACTCTTGAGGTGAGTTTCCTTCCAGTAGGGACGGGTCTAAGGCACCAAGGCCGGCCCGTATAGACGATATGTTAGTATCGGAGTGTGGGCGGAGCCCGTATCTCATAGCTGAGTTTGATTGTGTTATATGCCAGTATGATAGAATTGCTTATACTTGTTGTCTGTGTGATACTCGTATGTTATGGTTTAGTAGTGGAGTGTGGGCGAGGCCCGTATCTCCATGGATAGCGGAGTGTGGGCGAGGCCCGTATCTCCATGGATAGCAGAGCGTGGGCGAGGCCCGTATCTCTCAGAAAGTAGAGTGTGGGCGAGGCCCGTATCTCCTAGCTAGTAGAGTGTGGGCGAGGCCCGTATCTCTATGGGTGTGGGCGAGGCCCGTATCCCTTAGCTGTTCATTATATGATTGCATGGTATGTGGCATTATGGGGGAACTCACTAAGCTTCGTGCTTACGTTTTATAGTTTTGTTTTCAGGTACCTCTTTAGCTAGGGGAAAGGAGCCGACGCGGTAGCGGCATATCACACACTCTCATGTTTTCCGCACTATGGATTTTCTGGGATGTACTCTGAATATTTTACTCTGATGTTACCGGTTCTCAGACATAAATTAATATTATGAATGTTTTGTAACGATGTTTTTATGAATTAACCTAATTTAAAAATGAAAATTTTAGCTGGTATTTTTGGGATGTTACAAATACGCATCTTCTTAGCGTATGCGGCACGTAAAATTATCAAAGTACACCAAATGGATGTAACAAGTGCCTTCCTGAATGGTGAATTGAAGAAGAGGTTTACATGCAACAACCTCTAGGCTTTGAAAGTCTAGAGTTCCCAGATTACTGTTTTAAGCTTGAGAAAGCAGTTTATGGTCTTAAGCAAGCACCGAGGGCATTGTATGAGACTCTCTCTGAGTTTCTTGTCATGTTCGGATACGAAAGAGGGGTGATTGATCCCACGTTGTTTCGAAAGGCAAATGGAAATCATCTTATGCTTGTTGAAATCGATATGGATGACATCATATTCGAGTCAACAGATGAAGGTATGGTGGATGAATTTGCAATGTTCATGACCAACAAGTTCTAAATGAGCATGAATAGAGAGATCAACTTCTTTCTAGGACTCCAAGTAAAATAAGTCCCTCAAGGGATATTCATTCATCAAGAAAAATATACCTCTGAACTGCTGAAGAAATACGCGATGGATAATTGTTCCTCAGCCAAGGTTCCTACGGCCTTCGGATATAAGATTTTTGCTGATCCTTCAGGAGAATCGGTGGACCACAAATCTTATAGAGGAATGATTGGTTCTTTGATGTACCTCACCGCAAGAAGACCTGATATTGTCTTCGCAACATACTTATGTGCCAGGTACCAAGCCGACCCAAAGTATCACACTTAACTATAGTCAAACAGATCTTCAAATACTTGAAAGGAAGCAACGCTCGGCTTATGGTATCCGGCACGGAATGACTTCAGTCTTCAATCCTTTACAGATGCGGATCATGTCGGGTGTAGATTGCATAGGAAAAACACTTTAGGTGGTTGTCAATTTCTTGGAGGAAGACTGGTTAGCTGGTCTTCACGGAAACAAAATTGTGTTTCATTGTCTACCGCAGAAGCCGAGTACGTGGCTGCAGCGAGCTGCTGTTCTCAAGTCCTTTGGATGAAAACCCAACTGATGGACTACGGATACATAATTCTACGATACCGATTTATTGTGATTCAGAGAGTGCTATAGCAATTTCTCACAATCCTATTCATCATTCAAAGACGAAACACATTGAAGTTCGGTACCATTTCATCAAGGACCACATACTCAAAGGTAACATTGAACTGATTTTTGTCCTATCTCACGAAGAGACTGCAGATGTGTTTACAAAGACACTTGATGCAAAAAAACTCAACAGTTTCTACAAACGTTAGGGACGATGAATCTGGACCCACAATTCTTTTTAAATTGATAGGTACCGCAGACCACCTCTGGTCTCCGTTGCAGTCCGAGATAAATATATCTATCATACATGGTTTCAGTATACCTCGTATACCGCAACCATATATCATACTTATATTTTTGGGTCCTTATTGTTTGTTATTTATGACTCTTTTGTCAAGTGTTTCTCAGTTCCTACTACCGTAGTCACATTTCCATTCACCACAATGAAGAATCAATCAGCAATGAAGAGTCAATCCGCAGTCACATTGAATGATTTGTCAACAACTTCATAAATTCCCCGGAACATTGTGTGTTATTTAATGATCTTCATTAAATAAGAAAAACATTCTCAAAATATTCTTTTTGTAGCATACAACATTTCATTTTCTTTCAAGATCACTTTTTCATGTCAGACCTATTTTAGGTGAAAAGACATTTAATTTGCTTTACCCATAAAATAAATATTTTACCTTTTCTCAATCACATCACCTTCCCCAAGCTGTCTAATCTGTTTCCACTTCCCCATTACCCAACAGTTTTTCAGCCCTCCCCCTCCACATGATCCTCAACGTGGGCTGACATTTCATTAAATGCCCCCATTTTCTTAAAAAATCAAAATCAATTTCGTTTAATTTATTTTATTTGTGGCTGATAATAGTTAAAACCCAAGGGTTTTACCACTAACAGTTGTAGATAGGGTAAATTCAGTAATCTTTTGAGATCTGGAACTATATAAACCCTTTTTCCCTCCCAAGAAAGCTTTACGCTTTCTGAACTCTTTGATGATCTTCATCTTCTTCATATTCTTGCACTCATAGTTTTCTGCAAGTTCTTCAAATATTTTCAAAAATGGTGAAGTCTGGTATATCGAAGAAGCAATCCAAAGCATCAGGATCACTGCAACCCACTGGTTCTGAATCCACCACAAGAAATCAATCGCAAACAATTGCTTCGAGAAATTTTAGGGCAATATTTGAAGATCATCCATCCTACAACGAATCCATTCATCTGATGATCAAGTTTTTATCTTCTCACCCTCTGTTTGGAGCTTTTGATTCATTCACTGATGTTGTTCCACTTTCAACCCTTTTCAAATGTGAATTCTATGTGTTTCTCCCAATCAACAACCTGCAAGAAGTTCATCTGAACTTGATTGATGATTCTTTGGTCATCTTGATGAAAGAAAAGTTCCTGAATGCAATAAATCTTCGTGTTCTTCCTTCAACACGATTTTACACACTAAGCATGAATGATATCACCTCTGCTCTCTACCAGATGGGTTATCAAAAGAAACTCAAAGGCATTGGGGAATTTAAGAAAAACCAACTGTCCGCGGTCTGGCAATTTGTCTGTCACTTCATCATCGGGAGTTTCTCTGTAAGAACCGGAGGCACAAACAACATGGGTATCAAGCTACTTGAACTGGTGTGGAGCATCTTTAAAGGGAATGATGTTAACTACGGGCAGATCTTATGGGACGACTTTCTTCAGTACATTCCGAAGGAAAATCCACGAGCAGACCCTACTGAACTCACCTTCGCACGTTACGGGTCTCTGTGCATCTCAGACCTCCACAA
The DNA here is from genome assembly GCF_052849685.1 of Lactuca virosa. Lineage (NCBI taxonomy): Eukaryota > Viridiplantae > Streptophyta > Magnoliopsida > Asterales > Asteraceae > Lactuca > Lactuca virosa. The sequence goes on from NC_136434.1 coordinate 261,912,557, forward strand.
GGATGCCGGACTTAGCATGGGTAGTGACGTCAATTTCTTCATCCCCTGCGATCTCAAAAGGTACACACTCTCAAAAGACCAATCTATTTTTAGACCTCTACGAAGATTACCTATACACGTCTTGATATCTGTTGGATTTGAAACCAAAGAAGTCACAAATCACATAGAGGCTACAGAAGGTATTGACCCATACCTTTCTACCCCGCCTGTACGTAGTCAGAACATACTAGCCTCTAAAGAACCCCATGGTCCAGTGAGTATCGCAGTTCCTACTACTACACTCTCAAATCAACCTCTTGCCAGAAGGAAAAAAGAAGCTCGTGTCATTAAAGAAAGCCGGCCGCAGCAAATCCAAGAAAGGTGAAACTTCAAAGTAACGCAAAACTGTTGTGTCCTCGGATGAAGCTCCTACTCATTCTCAATGCCCTCCAGTCAATATTGATGATGAGTCTGATGATGACTCCGGTCCAGCTCTTGCACACAAAATACGAAAGACCAACCCAAGTCCTAGCCATATGCGTGCCCGGACAGATATCTTAGTCTCTCAAAAGACTCTCGTAGTCCTTGTGGTCCCCGCAGACCGACTCGCTTCAAACCTCTCTAGCTACTCAGACACATCAAGTGTGTCTGTTTCATCTGATAATGGAGACTCGACCCCAGTTGAATCCCAAGAGGATCTAATTGGCTCAAAAATCCCTAAGGTCTCCAGGGCATCCCATCTTCACTTCTTTGAATCATAGGAGTTGCACTCCATACTTCTTGCTGAATGAGTTTTTGGTCAGGTTTATCATAGTCTTCATACTGAAGATTAAAGAAATATTTCTCGAGCTGCTCGGAGACTTTTTCTTTCATTGTTTCTCCTTTCTGAAGATATCAATCTTCTGGGAGTCTTTTGAGCTACCTAAGTTTGGGTTTCCAATACTAGGATTGGGAGGTGATTATTTCTTAAGACCTGAGTATTTTCCAGGTTTGGTTTTTTGCTCTACAATGGAAATATACTTGATGTGTTCAAGAATGTCTTTATTACAAGGGCAAGAATCAATCTTTTCAGATAACTCTTTAGTAATGTCTGCAATAATTTTTGCAGATGCAACTTCTAACTGGTTAGTGGTTACGTATTTATTGACTGTTAAGTAAAGGTTTATGATCAGCCCATCTATTTTTCTTCACGGAGGTTGATCGATCTATTGACTGTTAACTCTTGGGTTTTAAACATAGCCAGAAACAAAAAAGCTCTAGGAGAAACTCTTAGACCAAGAATTTCAATGGATTCACTTCACATAGGAGAAAGCTCAGAAAGAAAAGATAGTAACTTAATAAGAAACATGTCTTTAAAAATTAATAGTCTACGTCAGAATATCAAATCATTACTTTTCTGGAGGTTTGCGCAAAAATGGTTAACCTCTCGCGTCTTAAAAGGTGGAGTCTGTTTAAGGCTAATATGAGTCATCAGTAGTTGTTTCTTCTTCATCTGAGGATGACGAGGAATTAGTATCAACATGTAAAATGAAAACACGTTGTGTACCGTCGTATTCTTCTTCAAGAGCTTCATAGCCTCCGTTATTAGCAGCTTGTAATACCTTAACCTTGTCAGGGTACTTTTTCCTATTTGGACATTCATTAGCGTAGTGTCCTTCTTCGTTGCAGATCCAACACCTACATTTTTTTTTCCTTGTGGGCAGGAAGTATTCTTTTTAGGTGTTTCTTTCGAAGATTTTTTGAAGTATTTTCCTGGAGAAAATCTTCTCTTTTTCTTCTTCCAAAAAGATTTGTATTTCTTTTTGTTTTTATCTTTATACTTCTTTTTAGTATAAGTTTTTCTTCCGATATCAAAATCTTTGAAATCAGACAAAATGTTACAACAATCCTTGCTTATAGTTTTAAGCTTTTGTTGTTTATACCTGTCTTGACATATTCTGTCAATTTCTTCTTTTGCAATTTTTGTTGCATAAGAAAGACTGGTTTGCTGAATTTCTCCAATGGCTTCTTTTTTCCATCTTTCAGTACAGATTTCTCCAATGATTGGTATTTTCATAAGATAAGCGGATATCCATTGTGAATATTCACTTCTCTATGGAATATCATAAAGATATGATTCATATCTACATGTGTATTTGTCAAGGAGACAAATATCATGTAACTGGAGTTTTTTCATTGAGACTCTTGCTATGTCGACTTTCTTATTTATAGTGAAGTCTTTATTGGAGACATAATCTAGTCCTAAGAAGGTAGTGTAAATGACATTTATAAGATTATCAAAAAGATCTAATCCATGTAATTCTTTATTCCAATTATTATTTCTAAGGATTTTTGCACAATTCCATCAGTCTTGTGTTCTAAAAGTAGGAGAACATTTTTTGCATTTCCAAATTCATCTGGGTTTGTTTGTAAGATTAATGAAATCTCAGTAACCCATTTTTCTATAACTCTTTCTCTGAGTTTTAAGTCTTGGATACAATCAATATTGAGGACATTGATCATATTGGGTCCTTTACCACTATTTGGAATACCATTGTGGACAGGCATTTTGAACTCATACTTCTTTTTCTTCTTTCTCTCGCCTCTGTTTGTGGCCATATATGAAGATTCTACTTCCATTTCTTCGTTGCTATCTGAGTATTCGAACTTGACAGCGTTTATGTTAGGATTGTCTTCCTGTTCTGATTCGGTATCAGGTTCGTTTACTTTAGCTATTTTAAAGTATTGATCAAAAAGTTGTGGCTCTTTTTGATATAGTTCTTCGCATTCTTCAGTTTACAAGGATAGAAGTTGATTGAGTTTTTGGTCAGGTTTATCATAGTCTTCATACTGAAGATTAAAGAAATATTTCTCGAGCTGCTCGAAGACTTTTTCTTTCATTGTTTCTCCTTTCTAAAGATATCTATCTTCTGGGAGTCTTTTGAGCTACCTAAGTCTGGGTTTCGAATACTAGGATTGGGAGGTGAGTATTTCTTAAGACCTGAGTATTTTCCAGGTTTGGTTTTTTGCTCTACAATGGAAATATTCTTGATGTGTTCAAGAATGTCTTTATTACAAGGGCAAGAATCAATCTTTTCAGATAACTCTTTAGTAATGTCTGCAATAATTTTTGCAGATGCAACTTCTAACTGGTTAGTGGTTACGTATTTATTGACTGTTAAGTCAAGGTTTATGATCAGCCCATCTATTTTTTCTTCAAGGAGGTTGATCGATCTATATAGCTCGGTTAAGCTCATCCTATCAGTTGTTTTAACTGGTCTTGTATATTAGTGATCTTAAGGTTGGTTTCCTTAAGAGTGCCTTCAATATTTGCCCTTCTGGCAACTTCTTCCACAAACTGATTATTTTTTAAAGAGTTTTCTAGGAGGATAGAATGTTTATTAATAGATTGGGTTAATTTAATAGTCAACCTATTTTGTTTTTCGATTGTTTCGAATAATTTTTCAAAATCTTTTTTGTTAAAATCATTTTTAAGGAAAGCTAAATCACTTTTAAATTGGTTAAAAGATATTTTATTTTTTGAAATATTTGTAGAAATATCTTTTGAAACACCAAGGTAATGGCTTATTTTTGAAGTCTTTAAAAGACATCTTGCAATGATCTGGTTGAGATTATTGCAATGATTTACAATTGTTTGAGTACAGCTTTTCCAGAAGTAGAGAAAACGTATTCTTTCTTTTCAGTATTGTCGTCAAGAGTTTTAATTTTTTCGTTGCAGTATTTATTGAAGACAGGGAATAGATCGCAACAACGACTGCAAGAAAAACACTCTCTATCCTGTAAATTTTCAATTTAATGTCTCGTGACTAAAATCTCCCTTAGAAGGGAGAAGATGTAATATATTGTAAGAGTACTCCCATTTTGGGAGCTCTTTTATCAATAAATCCATGTTTTGTTATACTTGAGTGTTCATACAAAATAGAGTCATGAAACCTGTAAGTGACAGAGTGTCAGGTCGACGATGGTCAACAGTACCGCAGGCATGAGGCCAAATGGGAAAGCAACCACACATACCAAAGGATGACACAGGTTGGCTTGAATAGTTTCTATCTATGTAAGTAATACTCCTACTCCAAAACACTTATTGATTAATGAGTTTTCTCTTTACAATTTTTGCATCTATTCCCTTCTTCTTCAAAAAATTATATAAAAAATCCCGCACACCCAAACTGGTATCAGAGCCTTGTTAAAAATGGCATTACATTATAATAAAACACTTACAGTGAAGTGTTTGAAGGAATTCAAAGGAAAAAGGTTGAAATTTCTCATCATAAAGAAATAATTTTCAATAATAAGAAAGATTTAGTGCATATAAATTTCAGAATTCTACAAGCACAAAATAAACATACTCACGAATATATACCAACCATGGTTATTATACGTAAGTATCTCCTTCACAGGCAAAAAATACATCAAGAACACCTTGATAGAGCTTTAAACTCAGTTTCAGAACTCAGAAAAAGGATTTTAACTTGTTAACATTTCTTAAAATGAATAAAGAAATTTTTAACAATTCAGAAGAAAATAATTCAGAAGAAAAACAAATCTTAACTTATGTTGAGGATGAAGACGGATTTCATGCAAACCGCTTAATAAAACAAGACCTTCTCTCTCGAGTTAAGAAAACAGATTTAAAAATAAAGAAAGAAAACATTTTCAAAAATGTTCCTTCTAAACTTAGTATTTTAAACCCTCTCAAAAGGAAAAATGAAATTTTCTACTTTGTTAGTACTAAAGAAATGTCTGTAGACATAAAAGACACAATAGGAGCTGTTTTTCTACCCCTTTTAACTAAGGAGCAAATAAAAAATAACTTGAAAAGTATTCCAGTTGAGATTAGATCAAAAATAAGAATGGTCCATATCGGGGCTGTAAATTTTTTGATAAAATCCCAATTCCAAGCAGGAATAAATTCTCCCATAAAAATGGCCTTAATTGACAACAGAATCACTGACCGATAGGACTGCATCTTAGGTGCTGCCAAAGGAAACCTTGCTTACCAAAAGTTTATGTTTTCAGTCTATCCATAGTTTGCTCTGGATTTAAAATCTACAAATATAGATAAAACTTATCTTTCATACATCACTTTGAGAGAAGTGACCTTATGAGTCCAGGTGATAAACCATTTACAATAACCTATCTCATAGGATATGCCCTGACCAATAGTCACCATAGCATAGACTACAAGAAAGACGAGTATATCAAACTTGACGACGTCTTTTCAGAAATCGGCCATGTCAAAGATAAGCAATTTTGCGACATAAATCCTCAAGAAAACTCTTGGGTTTTAAACATAGCCAGAAACAAAAAAGCTCTAGGAGAAAATCTTAGACCAAGAATTTCTATGGATTCACTTAACATTGGAGAAAGCTCAGAAAGAAAAGATAGTAACTTAATAAGAAACATGTCTTTAAAAATTGATAGTCTACGTCAGAATATCAAACAAATCACTGAGATTATAAATGAGTAATAAAATATATTTTCCTCATTTTTATAAAAAAGGTAAAACAGTCAAAATTAAAACTCTTGACGACAATACTCAAAAGAAAGAATACGTTTTCTCTACTTCTGGAAAAGCTGGTATTCAAACAATTGTAAATCATTGCAATAATCTCAACCAGATCATTGCAAGATGTCTTTTAAAGACTTCAAAAATAAGCCATTACCTTGGTGTTTCAAAAGATATTTCTACAAATATTTCAAAAAATAAAATACCTTTTAACCAATTTAAAAGTGATTTAGCTTTCCTTAAAAATGATTTTGACAAAAAAGATTTTGAAAAATTATTCGAAACAATCGAAAAACAAAATAGGTTGACTATTAAATTAACCCAATCTATTGATAAACATTCTATCCTCTTAGAAAACTCTTTAAAAAATAATTAGTTTGTGGAAGAAGTTGCCTGAAGGGCAAATATTGAAGGCACTCTTAAGGAACCCAACCTTAAGATCACTAATATACAAGACCACTTAAAACAACTGATAGGATGAGCTTAACCGAGCTCAATAGATCGATCAACCTCCTTGAAGAAAAAATAGATGGGCTGATCATAAACCTTGACTTAACAGTCAATAAATACGTAACCACTAACCAGTTAGAAGTTGCATCTGCAAAAATTATTGCAGACATTACTAAAGAGTTATCTGAAAAGATTGATTCTTGCCCTTGTAATAAAGACATTCTTGAACACATCAAGAATATTTCCATTGTAGAGCAAAAAACCAAACCTGGAAAATACTCAGGTCTTAAGAAATACTCACCTCCCAATCCTAGTATTGGAAACCGAGACTTAGGTAGCTCAAAAGACTCCCAGAAGATTGATATCTTTAGAAAGGAGAAACAATGAAAGAAAAAGTCTCCGAGCAGCTCGAGAAATATTTCTTTAATCTTCAGTATGAAGACTATGATAAACCTGACCAAAAACTCATTCAGCTTCTATCCTTGGAAACTGAAGAATGCGAAGAACTATATCAAAAAGAGCCACAACTTTTTGATCAATACTTTAAAATAGCTAAAGTAAACGAACCTGATACCGAATCAGAACAGGAAGACAATCCTAACATAAACGTTGTCAAGTTCGAATACTCAGATAGCAACGAAGAAATGGAAGCAGAATTTTCATATATGGCCACAAACAGAGGCGAGAGAAAGAAGAAAAAGAAGTATGAGTTCAAAATGCCTATCCACAATGGTATTCCAAATAGTGGTAAAGGACCCAATACGATCAATGTCCTCAATATTGATTGTATCCAAGACTTAAAACTCAGAGAAAGAGTTATAGAAAAATGGGTTACTGAGATTTCATTAATCTTACAAACAAACCCAGATGAATTTGGAAATGCAAAAAATGTTCTCCTACTTTTAGAACACAAGACTGATGGAATTGTTCAAAAATTCCTTAGAAATAATAGTTAGAATGAAGAATTACTTGATATGAGATTAATCAAAGAATCAAAATCTCCTCATATGTCCCCTGCTTTTCTAGTTAACAAAGAAGCAGAGAAAAGAAGAGGAAAGAAACGCATGGTTGTCAACTACAAGGCAATCAATGATGCAACCATTGGAGATTCCCATAATCTCCCTAATATGCATGAGCTCTTAACTCTACTACGGGGAAAAAATATTTATTCAAGTTTCGACTACAAATCTGGTTTCTGGCAAGTCCTACTTGATAAAGAATCGCAGCTACTCACTGCTTTTACATGTCCTGATGGGCTCTTTCAATGGAAGGTACTATCCTTTGCGCTTAAACAAGCTCCTAGTATTTTTCAAAGACACATGCAGAACGCCCTTCGAGGTCTTGAAAGTTTCTGTACTGTATACGTTGATGACATCATGGTCTTCAGCAAAAATGAACAAGAACACTATATTCATGTTACCCAGGTTCTCAGAACCATTTTAAAATACGGAATAATACTTTCACAAAAGAAAGCTCATCTTTTCAAAACAAAAATCAATTTTTTGGGTTTAGAAATAAATGAAGGCACTCATTGTCCTCAAAAACATATTCTTGAACATTTACATGATTTTCCAAATGTTTTAGAAGACAAAAAGCAACTGCAAAGATTTCTTGGTGTTTTAACTTATGCTGAAACATATATTGAAAAACTTGCAGCCATGAGAAAGCCCTTACAGGAAAAATTAAAAAAAGATGTCATTTGGAATTGGTCAAATACTGATACAGATTACATCAAAAAGATAAAGAAAATTTTAATCAATTTTCCAAATCTTTATCTCCCGAACATTGAAGACAGTTTAATTATTGAGACTGATACTTCTGATGATTTTTGGGGAGGAGTTTTAAAGGCCAAAAATTCCAAAAACGAAGAACAAATTTGCAGGTACACCTCTGGCAGTTTCAAAGCAGCCGAGAAAAACTATCATAGCAATGAAAAAGAATTACTCGCTGTAAAAAGAGTTATTACCAAATTCTCTGTATATTTAACACCGGTAAAATTCCTGGTCCGTACAGATAATAAAAATTTTACTTATTTACTCCGAACAAAAATCACAGGATATATCAAATTAGGCCGACTAATACGTTGGCAAGAGTGGTTCTCTCGATATACTTTTACTGTAGAATATCTTGCAAGAGATAAAAATGTGCTGGCAGACTGTCTCACCCGTGACTTCACGTATGTCTTACATCATCCATGATCTCACTTGCTCCTCTCGAGCCCTATATAAGGATATGATCCCCACGCCATATTCCTTACAAACTTCACTCACAAAAAAAAGAGAGGGGGAGATAAAAGAGTTTAAAAAATTACAAAATGGAAGACCTCAAATCCTTGAGGAGGAAGAAACAAATGCTCCTCATAGAGCTATCAGCAATCGAACAAAAACTCAACTTGTATGAACAAGTAACAACGGTCACCGATGTACCGGAAAGCGAAAGCTTAGAAACAAAGGCTAATCCAGTGCAAACGGAACAAGTAACAGCGGTCACCGATGTACCAGAAAGCGAAAGCTTAGAAACAAAGGCTATTCCAGTGCAAACGGCACCTGGTAAAGAAACAACAAATCCGTTGAAAGCTGATGCTTTGCTTAAAAGCATAATAAAGGAGATAGCTACTCCTCTTCCAGATGGAAAAACTAGCTTGTTGGTTAATTTCGACCCTTGTACTGAAGGAATCAGTAAAATGACAATTTTGTCACCTACTAACAAATCTGTGCAGGAGTTTAAACCAGATTACAAAAAGGATCTTAACAAAGAAGCTGAAAGATTCTATGTAATCTACAAAGGGCCACACGCCGGAATACATACAGACTGGGGAATTACAGAGACCTTCTGCAAGGTCGAAAAAGTAACATGCAAGAAGTTCAGAAATGAAACAAGTGCACGACTTAGTTTTGCCACCTTCAATGACGAAGCCAATCAAACCAAAAAACCTCTTCTAAAGCCGAAAGTCCGGAAGATTAAAGAAGAACACAGAGACCAAAGATTTGACATCCCAAATGACGTCGAATATGAAGTCAACAACCCTGCAATCTCCTTTGAATTTCAGAACAATCTGGAGTAAAGCTAGAGCGGCATGCCCAGAAGTTCTTATCCATGAAAGATTTTTCACAACTGATAAGAAAACCAAAAGTCTGTACAACTTCCTAGAAGGAGCAGATCCAAGATTAATCCAACAAGCCTTTTCGGCAGGATTAATAGACAACATCTATCCAAGCTGCAATTTGCAAGAACTAAAGTTCTTCCGAACCAATATGATAGAAACCATTAAGAACTTCCGAAAGAAAGTTCTCAAAGCAAGAGATGATCCAATTTATATCAGAGTCATCTCCTCTCTTCCAGAATGGATTCAAGGAGCAACACTTGCCCCTTATCACTATTTAGAAATTGGCTTAGCAAAAGCTAAAAAAGACATCGAACAATCTCGACCCACGGAAGACAAAGATCTCCCGTTCGAAGAAATCCTTCATCAAAATCGTATCAACAGCCTTAGAAGAATTTCTGAAAAGATCATTGAGATAATCTCAGGATCAAAGAAAAAAGTTAATTATACAAATTCACACTGTATAATCACCAGCTGGAGCTATGGCAACACTAGTAACGAAGATGTTGAACGAGCATCCAAATTCGGAGAACAGTTCATGAACAACAACTTTGATGCATCTACCACTACAAAACAAATTTTATGTAGGCATGCGGAGCAGTTGTTTGAAGACCATCATTGCAACTACTGCAATTATAGTGATTCCACGACAAAGGAGGGTCCTTTCTCTAAAGATGACCAATCTTCATCATCTTAAAAGAAAGATGTTTCACGCGTTAAATGTTCCCCGCCACTCAAGAAAATAATGCCTCCTACATTATTAAAAAGCTTTTGCAGATATCCACAATAATGTAATCGTGAGTGGATAGAAACGTCTTGCCTGACATAATAGGCAATTATCAGACCCTCTCAATGTATCTATAAATTGAGAGTTATGTTTTGATTAGAGGGCATCGCAACAACGACTACAAGAAAAACACTCTTTATCCTGTAAATTTTCAATTTAATGTCTCGTGAGTAAAATCTCCCTTAGAAGGGAGAAGATGTAAAATATTGTAAGAGTACTCCCATTTTGGGAGCTCTTTTATCAATAAATCCATGTTTTGTTATACTTGAGTGTTCATACAAAATAGAGTCATGAAACCTGTAAGTGACAGAGTGTCAGGTCGACGATGGTCAACAGTACCACATGCATGAGGCCAACAGGGAAAGCAACCACACAGACCAAAGGATGACACAGGCTGGCTTGAATAGTTTCTATCTATGTAAGTAATACTCCTACTCCAAAACACTTATTGATTAATGAGTTTTCTCTTTACAATTTTTGCATCTATTCCCTTCTTCTTCAAAAAATTATATAAAAAATCCCGCACACCCAAACAGGTATCAGAGCCTTGTTAACTGGTATGTGTAGAGCAAACTTCTAACTGGTTAGTGGTTACGTATTTGCATTACATTATAATAAAACTATTCAAGGCTTTGCCCAGCTAACTGGTTAGTGGTTACGTATTTATTGACTGTTAAGTCAAGGTTTATATAAAAAATCCCGCACACCCAAACTGGTATCAGAGCCTTGTTAAAAATGGCATTACATTATAATAAAACACTTTACAGTGAAGTGTTTGAAGGAATATAAAGGAAAGAGGTTGAAATTTCTCATCATAAAGAAATAATTTTCAATAATAAGAAAGATTTAGTGCATATAAATTTTAGAATTCTATAAGCACAAAATAAACATACTCACGAATATATACCAACCATGGTTATGATACGTAAGTATCTCCTTCACAGGCAAAAAATACATCAAGAACACCTTGATAGAGCTTTAAACTCAGTTTCAGAACTCAGAAACAGGATTTTAACTTGTTAACATTTCTTAAAATGAATAAAGAAATTTTCAACAATTCTGAAGAAAATAATTCAGAAGAAAAACAAATCTTAACTTATGTTGAGGATGAAGACGGATTTCATGCAAACCTCTTAATAAAACAAGACCTTCTCTCTCGAGTTAAGAAAACAGATTTAAAAATAAAGAAAGAAAACATTTTCAAAAATGTTCCTTCTAAACTTAGTATTTTAAACCCTCTCAAAAGGAAAAATGAAAATTTCTACTTTGTTAGTACTAAAGAAATGTCTATAGACATAAAAGACACAATATGAGCTATTTTTCTACCCCTTTTAAGTAAGGAGCAAATAAACAATAACTTGAAAAGTATTCCAGTTGAGATTAGATCAAAAATAAGAATGGTCCATATCGGGGCTGTACAATTTTTGATAAAATCCCAAATACCAAGCAGAAATAAATTCTCCCATAAAAATGGCCTTAATTGACAACAGAATCACTGACCGACAGGAGTGCATCTTAGGTGCGGCCAAAGGAAACCTTGCTTACCAAAAGTTTATGTTTTCAGTCTATCCAAAGTTCGCTCTGGATTTAAAATCTTTAATATAGATAAAACCTTATCTTTCATACATCACTTTGAGGGAAGTGACCTTATGAGTCCAGGTGATAAACCATTTACAATAACCTATCTCATAGGATATGCCCTGACCAATAGTCACCATAGCATAGACTACAAGAAAGACGAGTATATCGAACTTGACGACGTCTTTTCAGAAATCGGCCATGTCAAAGATAAGCAATTCTGCGACATAAATCCTCAAGAAAACTCTTGGGTTTTAAACATAGCCAGAAACAAAAAAGCTCTAGGAGAAACTCTTAGACCAAGAATTTCTATGGATTCACTTCACATAGGAGAAAGCTTAGAAAGAAAAGATAGTAACTTAATAAGAAACATGTCTTTAAAAATTGATAGTCTACGTCAGAATATCAAACAAATCACTGAGATTATAAATGAGTAATAAAATAGATTTTCCTCATTTTTATAAAAAAGGTAAAACAGTCAAAATTAATATTCTTGACGACAATACTGAAAAAAGAAAGAATACGTTTTCTCTACTTCTGGAAAAGCTGGTATTCAAACAATTGTAAATCATTGCAATAATCTCAACCAGATCATTGCAAGATGTCTTTTAAAGACTTCAAAAATAAGCCATTACCTTGGTGTTTCAAAAGATATTTCTAAAAATATTTCAAAAAATAAAATGCCTTTTAACCAATTTAAAAGTGATTTAGCTTTCCTTAAAAATGATTTTGACAAAAAAGATTTTGAAAAATTATTCGAAACAATCGAAAAACAAAATAGGTTGACTATTAAATTAACCCAATCTATTGATAAACATTCTATCCTCCAAGAAAACTCTTTAAAAATTAATCAGTTTATGGAAGAAGTTGCCAGAAGGGCAAATATTGAAGGCACTCTTAAGGAAACCAACCTTAAGATCACTAATATACAAGACTATTTAAAACAACTGATAGGATGAGCTTAACCGAGCTCAATAGATCGATCAACCTCCTTGAAAAAAAATAGCTGGGCTGATCATAAACCTTGACTTAACAGTCAATAAATACGTAACCACTAACCAGTTAGAAGTTGCATCTGCAAAAATTATTGCAGACATTACTAAAGAGTTATCTGAAAAGATTGATTCTTGCCCTTGTAATAAAGACATTCTTGAACACATCAAGAATATTTCCATTGTAGAGCAAAAAACCAAACCTGGAAAATACTCAGGTCTTAAGAAATACTCACCTCCTAATCCTAGTATTGGAAACCCAGACTTAGGTAGCTCAAAAGACTCCCAGAAGATTGATATCTTTAGAAAGGAGAAACAATGACAGAAAAAGTCTCGGAGCAGCTCGAGAAATATTTCTTTAATCTTCAGTATGAAGACTATGATAAACCTGACCAAAAACTCATTCAGCTTCTATCCTTGGAAACTGAAGAATGCGAAGAACTATATCAAAAAGAACCACAACTTTTTGATCAATACTTTAAAATAGCTAAAGTAAACGAACCTGATACCGAATCAGAACAGGAAGACAATCCTAACATAAACGCTGTCAAGTTCGAATATTCAGATAGCAACGAAGAAATGGAAGCAGAATCTTCATGTATGGCCACAAACAGAGGCGAGAGAAAGAAGAAAAAGAAGTATGAGTTCAAAATGCCTGTGCACAATGGTATTCCAAATAGTGGTAAAGGACCCAATACAATCAATGTCCTCAATATTGATTGTATCCAAGACTTAAAACTCAGAGAAAGAGTTATAGAAAAATGGGTTACTGAGATTTCATTAATCTTACAAACAAACCCAGATGAATTTGGAAATGCAAAAAATGTTCTCCTACTTTTATAACACAATACTGATGGAATTGTGCAAAAATTCTTTAGAAATAATAATTGGAATGAAGAATTACATGGATTAGATCTTTTTGATAATCTTATAAATGTCATTTACACTACCTTCTTAGGACTAGATTATGTCTCCAATAAAGACTTCACTAAAATATAAGAAAGTCGACATAGCAAGAGTCTCAATGACAAAACTCCAGTTACATGATATTTGTCTCCTTGACAAATATACATGTAGATATGAATCATATCTTTATGATATTCCACAGAGAAGTGAATATTCACAATGGATATTTGCTTATCTTATGAAAATACCAATCATTGGAGAAATCTGTACTGAAAGATGGAAAAAAGAAGCCATTGGAGAAATTCAGCAAACCAGTCTTTCTTATGCAACAAAAATTGCAAAAGAAGAAATTGACAGAATATGTCAAGACAGGTATAAACAACAAAAGCTTAAAACTATACGCAAGGATTGTTGTAACATTCTGTCTGATTTCAAAGATTTTGATATCGGAAGAAAAACTTATACTAAAAAGAAGTATAAAGATAAAAACAAAAAGAAATACAAATCTTTTTGGAAGAAGAAAAAGAGAAGATTTTCTCCAGGAAAATACTTCAAAAAATCTTTGAAAGAAACACCTAAAAAGAATACTTCCTGCCCACAAGGAAAGAAAAAAGATAGGTGTTGGATCTGCAACGAAGAAGGACACTACGCTAATGAATGTCCTAATAGGAAAAAGTACCCTGACAAGGTTAAGGTATTACAAGCTGCTAATAACGGAGGCTATGAAGCTCTTGAAGAAGAATACGACGGTATACAACGTGTTTTCGTTTTACATGTTGATACTAATTCCTCGTCATCCTCAGATGAAGAAGAAACAACTACTGATGACTCAGATTAGCCTTAAATAGATTCCACCTTTTAAGACGGGAGAGGTTAACCATTTTTGCGCAAACCTCCAGAAAAGTAATGATTCCCTCATGAATCTCACTAATCCAAACTCTATTTATGTCTCTGCTTTCCTTAACTTCAAAGGATATAAGAAATTTAGAGTACACTGTTTTGTAGACACAGGTGCATCTTTATGTCTTGCAAGCAAGTTCATCATTCCAGACGAACTATGGGAAAATGCTCCCAAAGAAATTATCGCTACTATTGCAAATGGTGACACTATAAAAATTAATAAAGTTTGCAGAAACATTAATCTCGAGCTTTCAGGTGAACATTTCAACGTTCCTACTATTTATCAACAAGACTCAGGAATTGATGTTGTAATTGGCAACAACTTCTGCCAAGTCTATGGACCATTTATACAATGGATAGACAGAATTGCCTTTCATCTTAACAACGATATGGTAATTGTAAAAAAGGTTACTGAAGCTTTTAGTAAAGGAAAACCAGGTTTTCTTGAAACCCAGAAAAAGGGTACTAAAGAAAAACAAATTTCGGGTACCAATATAACCCAAGAAGGAATTATTGGAGAAATGATTGTTTCTGTCCAAACCACCATTTTCAAACAGATAGAAGATCTTCTTGAAAAAGTTTGTTCTGAAAATCCTATTGATCCAGAAAAAACCAAAGGATGGATGAAGGCCTCAATCAAGCTCATTAATCCTAAAACAATTGTCAGAGAAAAGCCTATGGTTTATTCTCCACAAGATAGAGAAGAATTCTCCAAACAAATCAAAGAATTACTTGATATGAGATTAATCAAAGAATCAAAATCTCCTCATATGTCCCTGCTTTTCTAGTTAACAAAGAAGCAGAGAAAAGAAGAGGAAAGAAATGCATGGTTGTCAACTACAAGGCAATCAATGATGCAACCATTGGAGATTCCCATAATCTCCCCAATATGCATGAGCTCTTAACTCTACTACGGGGAAAAAATATTTATTCAAGTTTCGACTGCAAATCTGGTTTCTGGCATGTCCTACTTGATGAAGAATCGCAGCTACTCACTGCTTTTACATGTCATGATGGGCTCTTTCAATGGAAGGTACTACCCTTTGGGCTTAAACAAGCTCCTAGTATTTTTCAAAGACACATGCAGAACGCCCTTCGAGGTGTTGAAAGTTTTTGTACTGTATACATTGATGACATCATGGTCTTCAGCAAAAATGAACAAGAACACTATGTTCATGTTACCCAAGTTCTCAGAACCATTTTGAAATACGGAATAATACTTTCACAAAAGAAAGCTCATCTTTTCAAAAAAAAATCAATTTTTTGGGTTTAGAAATAAATGAAGACACTCATTGTCCTCAAAAACATATTCTTGAACATTTACATGATTTTCCAAATGTTTTAGAAGACAAAAAACAACTGCAAAGATTTCTTGGTGTTTTAACTTATGCTGAAACATATATTGAAAAACTTGCAGCCATGAGAAAGCCCTTACAGGCAAAATTAAAAAAAGATGTCATTTGGAATTGGTCAAATACTGATACAGATTACATCAAAAAGATATAGAAAATTTTAATCAATTTTCCAAAACTTTATCTCCCGAACATTGAAGATAGTTTAATTATTGAGACTGATGCTTCTGATGAATTTTGGGGAGGAGTTTTAAAGGCCAAAAATTCCAAAAACGAAGAGCAAATTTGCAGGTACACCTCTGGCAGTTTCAAAGCAGCCGAGAAAAACTATCATAGCAATGAAAAAGAATTACTCGCTGTAAAAAGAGTTATTACAAAATTCTATGTATATTTAACACCGGTAAAATTCTTGGTCCGTATAGATAATAAAAATTTTACTTATTTTCACCGAACAAAAATCGCAAGAGATAACAAATTAGGCCGACTAATACGTTGCCAAGAGTGGTTCTCTCGATATACTTTTACTGTAGAATATCTTGCAGGAGATAAAAATGTGCTGGCAGACTGTGTCACCCGTGACTTCAGGTATGTCTTACATCATCCATGATCTCACTTGCTCCTCTCGAGCCCTATATAAGGATATGATCCCCACGACATATTCCTTACAAACTTCACTCACAAAAAAAAAAGGGGGAGATAAAAGAGTTTAAAAAATTACAAAATAGAAGACCTCAAATCCTTGAGGATGAAGAAACAAATGCTCCTCATAGAGCTATCAGCAATCGAACAAAAAATCAACTTGTATGAACAAGTAACAACGGTCACCGATGTACCGGAAAGCGAAAGCTTAGAAACAAAGGCTATTCCAGTGCAAAAGGAACAAGTAACAACGGTCACCGATGTATCGGAAAGTGAAAGCATAGAAACAAAGGCTATTCCAGTGTAAACGGCACCTGGTAAAGAAACAACAAATCCGTTGAAAGCTGATGCTTTGCTTAAAAGCATAATAAAGGAGATAGCTACTCCTCTTCCAGATGGAAAACTAGCTTGTTGGTTAATTTCGACCCTTGTACTGAAGGAATCAGTAAAATGACAATTTTGTCACCTACTAACAAATCTGTGCAGGAGTTTAAACCAGATTACAAAAAGGCTCTTAACAAAGAAGCTGAAAGATTCTATGTAACCTACAAAGGGCACACGCCGGAATACATACAGTTGGGGAATTACAGAGACCTTCTGCAAGGTCGATAAATTAACATGCAAGAAGTTTAGAAATGAAACAAGTGCACGACTTAGTTTTGCCACCTTCAATGACGAAGCCAATCAAACCAAAAAACCTCTTCTAAAGCCGAAAGTCCGGAAGATTAAAGAAGAACACAGAGACCAAAGATTTGACATCCCAAATGATGTCGAATATGAAGTCAACAACCCTGCAATATCCTTTGAAGATTTCAGAACAATCTGGAGTAAAGCTAGAGCGGCATGCCCAGAAGATCTTATCCATGAAAGATTTTTCACAACTGATAAGAAAACCAAAAGTCTATACAACTTCCTAGAAGGAGCAGATTCAAGATTAATCCAACAAGCCTTTTCGGCAGGATTAATAGAAAACATCTATCCAAGCTGCAATTTGCAAGAACTAAAGTTCTTCCCAACCAGTATGATAGAAACCATTAAGAACTTCCGAAAGAAAGTTCTCAAAGCAAGAGATGATCCAATTTATATCAGAGTCATCTCCTCTCTTCCAGAATGGATTCAAGGAGCAACACTTGCCCCTTATCACTATTTAGAAATTGGCTTAGCAAAAGCTAAAAAAGACATCAAACAATCTCGACCCACGGAAGACAAAGATCTCCCGTTCGAAGAAATCCTTCATCAAAATCGTATCAACAGCCTTAGAAGAATTTCTGAAAAGATCATTGAGATAATCTCAGGATCAAAGAAAAAAGTTAATTATATAAATTCACACTGTATAATCACCAGCTGGAGCTATGGAAACACCAATAACGAAGACCTTGAACGAGCATCCAAATTCAGAGAACAGTTCATGAACAACAACTTTGACGCATCTACCACTACAAAACAAATTTTTTGTAGGCATGCAGAGCAGTTGTTTGAAGACCATCATTGCAACTACTGCAATTACAGTGATTCCATGACAAAGGAGGGTCCGTTCTCTGAAGATGACAAATCTTCATCATCTTAAAAGAAAGATGCTTCATGCGCCAAATGACCCCCGTCACTCAAGAAAATAATGCCTCCTACATTATTAAAAAGCTTTTCCAGCTGTCCACAATAATGTAATCGTGAGTGGATAGAAACGTCATGCCTGACATAATAGGCAATTATCAGACCCTCTCAATGTATCTATAAATTGAGAGTTATGTTTTGATTAGAGGGCATCGCAACAACGACTGCAAGAAAAACACTCTCTATCCTGTAAATTTTCAATTTAATGTCTCGTGTGTAAAATCTCCCTTAGAAGGGAGAAGATGTAAAATATTGTAAGAGTACTCCCATTTTGGGAGCTCTTTTATCAATAAATCCATGTTTTGTTATACTTGAGTGTTCATACAAAATAGAGTCATGAAACCTGTAAGTGACAGAGTGTCATGTCGACGATGGTCAACAGTACCGCAGGCATGAGGCCAACATGGAAAGCAACCACACAGACCAAAGGATGACACAGGCTGGTTTGAATAGTTTCTATCTATGTAAGTAATACTCCTACTCCAAAACACTTATTGATTAATGAGTTTTCTCTTTACAATTTTTGCATTTATTCCCTTCTTCTTCAAAAAATTATATGAAAAATCCCGCACACCCAAACTGGTATCAGAGGCTCTGATACCAGTCAATAAATACGTAATGCCATTTTTAACAAGTCTCTGATACCAGTTTGGGTGTGCGGGATTTTTAAAAATGGCATGACACTCAAACACTTGATACACCTTCCCAATCGCAGGGCACTTCTTCAGCCCTTGCCAGAACTGAGCCAATGCCATACTTGACTACGGGTCGAGGAGACCAAGGAAGCTCAGGAAATCCTACTCTGCTTACCTTACCATCAGGTGGTTTAGGCGTGGTGAGCACAATTGTGAGAGGATCCATGAACCCGGGGGACACCCCGGTGCGACATCAAGGATTTGACGGTTATGACTCTGATGACTCTTGGATTCGGTATAACCCAAATACTAAATCCGAAATCAAAAAGTATGAAGCTTTCTGCAGGGCTTTCCAGGCCCACATGGATCAACAAACCATACAACAACAACAGAAGGAGAAGGATATACAAACAGTTGCTAAATATTGGGCGGATGCAATCAATAACGCTAACACTGTAGCCACCATCCTCAAAGTTCTAGACTGGATGACCACCATGGCCGAAACAATCCAGAAAGCTCAGAATCTTCAAGGTGGTGCAGGACCTTCCAATCCCTGTCCAACTGCTGAACTCCACGGATCAGATGATGATGGTACAACGATTGAAGTTAGCTCCAGACCAACCTTTGGTCTGGATGATCTGGATATGACTGAAGTAAATCAACCAACTCAATCAGATGGTTTTATGATGGTATTTGATGAAGAAGAAATCTAGTGGTTCTCAACACTCCACTTCCAAGACGAAGGGGAAGAAGAAAAAGAAGAAGCTGGCTGTTACTCAAAAAGAATTCTTAAGTCTTCAGGAGAGAGTTGACAAGATCTTAGCCTCAGTCACAACCCCGCAACAAACAGAAGCTGCTAGTCTGCAATCCATTGCTGAATGCCTTGAACGATTAGAGATAAGGGAACGACTGGCTGCTGAAAGGATATCGCTCAAAGTTGAAACGGGTATTCGAGCCCTGGACAACAATAGAACTGCAGATCACCAAGCATTCCTAGCTACTGCTGAACATCTCATCACAGAAGTCTCAGGAATCAAAACAGAACTTCAATCAACAATTGCGGATT
The DNA here is from genome assembly GCF_052849685.1 of Lactuca virosa. Lineage (NCBI taxonomy): Eukaryota > Viridiplantae > Streptophyta > Magnoliopsida > Asterales > Asteraceae > Lactuca > Lactuca virosa. The sequence goes on from NC_136434.1 coordinate 261,932,064, forward strand.
AAGCTGTTCAATCCAAGAAGCTTGTTGAGGAAAATCACAATGCTTATGAATCAACCATTGCAGTGCTTCAATCCACGATCAATAACCTCCGACGCTCCTTGACCGCAAGCTTTCATGGTCATGAACTTCTGAAGCTCACAAAATACATCCATCAACTGCTTTTCAACATAAAGATCCCCGACAATCTGCAACTATCTGATCTTCCCAAGTCTCAATTCAATAATGTTTTCACTAAGATTGATGGCCTCTGTCAATGGTTTGAGGAGCAAGAAGTTACTTCCTCAAAAGGGGGAGTGAACGATCAGAACCGTAGCTCCATCAATCTCATACATCAGAACTGCAGCTCCATCAATCTCGTATAGCAATCCCCATACCAAACTTCGGTCCATCTCACTTTGCATCTGATCAGCCAAGGATTGAAATTCATCAATCCTCCCCAGTTGTAACTGAAGAACAAGTGAAACTTCCCTCTCCGGTGTAATCTCACCAATCTCAACTGCAACATCCTCCTTCTCCGCAGCGATCTCCACCTCGTCAAGAAACCTCACCTCACTTCAAGAATCTAGAGCCAGACATGTCATCCGAACACTCCAATGACTCTCCCGCAACCATTCAAAGGAATAAGGATTGGCGAGCTGCGAAATTCGCCAAACAAATTTGGAGAGACCATGGTTATGATACAACTATGGATGAATCTATGATTAACTCCTGGGTCAATCCTACAAGAAGATTACTCGATGAAGACTACATGCCAGTCTTGACATATGCTGAACCTCCGGAAGATGGTTACTGGGACATTCTCATCTGACCAAATGCTAAATTTTTCACGGTCTTTGAACCATTTGACCGCGGTCTCCTAGATGAGAAGAGGCTTCCACTTGAATTTGAAAGGTTAAGCAAGTTTCATGTCAAGCACGGGCCAGCCTTTGAAAACATATGGTCCAACGACAGACCTTCAGGAGTTAAGAACTACAAAATCAGAAAATTCATGAAGTCAGAGTTCATCCAATATACTCTAATGCGAAAAGGTCGTGATTATATCAGAACTCAAGCTGATTTTCCCTGTATGAATCTGGAACATGTATTCTTAATTGCTAGGGTGTTTCAGCTCAAGTCGGAGAAACATCCCAAAATGAAGAATGCCTATGAAAAAGCTTGTGAGTACCTGAGATCCGTAGTGTGCGCCTTTGCCAAGATAGATGTTGATATTCATCCAACCCTTGTTCAAAAATTTAACCTTCCAACACTTAAACCCGCACCTGTCTTTACTGAAGGATATTAAGATCGATCCTTAGGTGCAACCAAGTTTCCAGAAACTGGGAGTTGTGTTCAAGAGAATCAACAGCGATGTGAAGTACTTCGTCCCCATCACAGTCATGCACCACTATACCCGCAAACAACTGGAAGTCACTTTGACTTCGGTACAGAGGTCGAAGAACACTACTGATGAAGTAAAATTCGAGATCACTAGAAGGATATCCTCGCTGGGTGAAGTGAAAAAAATTTTGTGGATGCTGATCAAGTTTCTGAAACTGAACAAGTGAAAAGGTTGAAGAGGTCACTTAGGGGGAACTTGTTGAATCAAGAAAGTGACCATCTTAAACCTCAGTCTGAAGTCCTCCTCTTTACCGCAATGTTGCTTCTGCTACTGCAACGAGAAATGGTGAAGCCATCCGCAACAACCTCATCTGAAACAAAGACTTAGTTTTTTAACTTATGTATTTACAATGTATTGTCCAGTGTGCCTTCTGTGGACACTTCTTTAGTCTTTGTTTATATCTTTTGTATGTTCTCGGAACTGTATAAATAGAGTGTTCCGCTTCTAATGAAAAACACATCTCTTATCATACATATCTCTTATCTCTTACATCTCACTTCTCTCTTTACTCTCAAAGATCTTGCAGAACTTAAATTCTTACCTTAAGATCGTAATCTCTCCTTCGGAGCAAGTCATTCTTGACTTAATCACTTTAAGCTGATCACACTTACTAACTTGGTTTGAATTCAATCCTTGTTAAGAATCAAATTAGTGTTTACTTGATATAATACTTGTTGTCATTTATATTTCCTTACATTTTCGTCATTATATTTCCGCATCTAACTATCTAACTTTCTAACTCTAAACTTCTTATTATTGTTGAGCTTTATGATCCTTTGAGTTAAACTTATTCCACATTATAACTTGTTCTAACGTTTGTTTAAGTGTGTTTCTTAGAAGTTTTTCTCTCAACAGAATGTTGTACTGGATTCTGTATCATCTAAATGGAATTGGTATTGTTTCAGCAGATGGGAGTCTTTGAGAAGTTTAGAACATAATCCACAAGCTGATTTTAAATCCATAGAATCTGAGCACAACACCTTCCAGCGGCTACATATTCATCTCCAGCGGTAGAGCAAGCCACATATGTTTGCTTTTTGCGGGACCAGCTTACCAATCTATATCCAATCATTTGATCTCCTCCTGAAGTGCTTTTACGATCAATGCCACATCGACCATGATTGGATTCAGTGTATCCCACCAGCTTGAACTCAGAATCATGAGGATACCATAACCTAAGATTGGGTGTATGCTTTAAGTAACAAAAGATTCTTTTCATAGTGAGTAGATGAGATTCCTCAGGACTGGCTTGATAACGAGTACACAATATAGTAGCAAACATAATGTCAGGGAAACTAGCAGTAAGATAAAGCAGAGAGCCTATTATCTCTCGATACAGCGTTGCATTCACATCAGTGCCATTTGAATCAGCTCTAATAGACGTGGATGTGGACATTGGAGTCTTAGTCGGCTTGCCATCAGAGAAAGCATACTTATTTAGCATATATGCAATGTGTTTGGCTTGACAAACAAAAATACCATTAGTTAGTTGTTTAACGTGCAATCCCAAAAAGAAAGTTATTTCACCCATCATGCTCATTTCGAACTTCCTTGCCATGACCGCAACAAATTCGGAACTTATTTCTCATTAGTGGATCCAAAGATGATATCATTAACGTACACTTGAGCTAGAATGATGTGAGATCATGAATGTTTGATGAACAAGGTTTTGTCAATTTTTCGTCGATTGTATCCACTTGTAAGAAGATAACTTGCCCACGTGTCATACCAAGCTCTAGTTGCCTGCTTTAAACCATAAACAACTTTATCAAGACGATACACATGATTTGGAAACTCTTCTCTTTCAAAACCTGGCGGTTGTTTTAGAAATAGTTCTTCTTGAAGATCTCCATGTAAGAAGGTAATGTTGACATCCATTTGATAGACTTTGAAGTTCTTAAAGGTAACAAAGGCAAGAAACAAGGTAATTGCTTCAAGTCTATCAGTATGAGTAAATGTTTCATCATAGTCTAACCCTTTCAGGTGACATAAAACCTAAACCAGAAGTCTGGCTTTGTTTCTAATAACATTCCCATATTCATCCATTTTGTTCCTGAAAACCCAACGAATGCCAATGGTAGTTTTTCCTTGAGGCATGGGAACAAGAGTCCACACATGATGATGTTCAAATTCATTCAGCTCATCCTGCATAGCCTTCATCTAGTCAGCTTCTTTCAAGGCATCAATGACGTTGTTGGGTCTAAAATATGGTTTATACTTTGCTTTTCTAGGCTTTTGTAGTTTTTGGTCTAGGGCCGAAAACATTATTGGGTTTAGTTGTAGCATGGACCGAAATCACATGTGATTTCGGTCTAGCTATTGGGTTTTGGGCTTGGGATTTAGTCCATATGTATAAATAGGGTGGAAGAGGCGTGTTTTAGAAAGCATTTTAGAGAGGGTAGGACGTTTTGGGGCTGCCAATATAGAGGGAGTGTGTTCTAGCGAGAGAAAGTAGAGAGAAGGTATAAGTGTGTGTATGAATCTTATGTAACCGGATCATCATTCAAATCATTGAAGACATTGAAGATTCATCTTGTTCTTCTTCTTCTTCTTCTTCTTCTTCTTCTCCATTCTATCCTGCATCATCCACTTGATTGGGATTCCGTACCATCAAGTGGATCAGATTGATACGTCAAGCAAATTTGGGGACTTATAGTTGGTATAAAGAGCTTGGATGGTATCAATTAAATTGGCAAGATTTTAAATGTTTATGTACTTTTTCTTGAAAGTTTTGGCGTTTTTGATTTGTTTTTATAAAAATATTGGGTGTTTGTTCTTCGTGTTCTTCATAAAAATGACTTTTTGATCGTGTAACGCCCCATTTTCTAGTATGTGATTTAAATAAGTAGTTTTAATTTCCATAAGAGGTACTCGACGAGTCAGAAGCCCGAATTGTCGAGTAGAGTCGGCAGTTGCACGCGATTTAAGTTGGCGACTCGACGAGTCCATATTCCGGACTCGGCGAGTCTGCCAGTCTGGATGAAACCCTAATTTCAAGGGTTTGCACCCTATTTAATCACCTTATGTGCCCCAAGACCAGCCTCCCTCACCCACAAAGAGTCTCACTTGTGAAGGCTTTGGTGCATTTTGGAGATCTAGGGGAAGAGGAGAGGAGAGAAGTATTCAAGGGGAGCAAGTAGATTCGAATTTCTGGTTGCATTTCAGTTCTCTTTGAGGTATCAAGCTTGAATCTTTGATTTTTATCAACTAGATCTCTTGAGAAGTTTACTTTTATGGATTTTGAGCCCTTTCTTGACTTTAAGGTCGAATTGAGTGTTAATATGATGAATGGACTTCAGATCTAAGCTTTCCAGAGCCTCTTAAGCTCAAGGTTGCCACCTTAATTGAGCAAAGTTTCCATTTTAAGCTTAGATCCCTTCCTTTAGCTTGTTTTGCGCTTTTGAGCTTCATATTAACATGCATGCACGTAAAGTTAGAAACTTTACATGAAAGACCAGCCCTAGGAGCCCAGATCTATGAATGGAATGCACTGGATTCGAGCAGAATTGACTGTTTAGTAATGACATGCATTGGACTCGGAGAGTCGTTCTTCAGACTCGACGAGTCGAGTCGCGAGTCCCTATTTTTCCCCATTTGAGAGTCTAAAGTGGAATCAGTGAGTAGGTTATGGACTCGGTGAGTTAAGGCTCAGATCTAGTAGTGAAGGGACTCGACGAGTTGTTCATACAACTCGGCGAGTCCGATGAAGATGAACTAGATGTTAGTATCGAATAAGAACTCGTCGAGCCTTTGCCAAACTCGACGAGCAGAAGCGGGTAGAGGATCAGAAAGGATGAAAGGCACTCGGCGAGTTGGCGTCCCAACTTGGCAAGTCCGGTCAACTGAAAGTTGACTTTGACCAGGAAGTTGACTTTGAGCAGGGATAAAATAGTCATTTTACCCTGAGATTAGTTATCAGTATCTGATTTAGTGTTATGGGATTTGTAGTCGGGGAGTTCCGGAGCGGCAGTAAGACAGTTTCAGATTTAGCACCTCAGCAGCCAGCGTTACGAGGTGAGTTTCCTTCCAGTAGGAACGGGTCTACGGCCACAATGCCGGCCCGTTTAGTTAGCAGTAGTTTCGGACTTCGGTCCGATGCAGTAGTTCAGTGTGCTTGATGTCTTTGTGATTCAAGCATGTCTTTGTGTTATGTGTTCCGGACTTCGGTCCGATGCGGTATACAGTATATGTGTTTATGCTAGTAGTTATGATTATGATGTTGGATTAATGTCTAAGTCCATAACTATATTTGGTATGTACTTGACCCGACCCGACATGGTCCATTTGGGTTGCACTTCACCGACACAATTTATATCGATAGTCTTTTGAGAATAGTATATTTATGATTTATATTAATATATTATAAGTTATAATATATTAATATATAATCATATTATTTAATTAGTATTGATCAAGAATTAATTTATAATAATTAAGTGATCAAAAGGAACTAATTAAATATGGACTCTTAGATATATATGTGTAGTGGGCCAAGTTCATTTAGGTTGGGCTAAGTCTTCATGGATAGTCCATGGAGCTTTAACCCATGAATCCTAGGAAATGAAAGGTCATGGGTATTAGGGTTTAACCCTAATCCTCCACACTGTATAAAGGGTCTTATGGTTCATGAAATTAGGCTAGTGGCTAGTGTGGATACACTAAAGAGGGCAATAGCCGATTTCATAAATGTGAGCCAAGTATCCATATTCTCTAAAGTCTTCCAAGGTGTTTTGGTGATTTGTGATTCCACTTGAGGCTTCCACACTATTGGGGCTAAGCTCTTAAAGTTCAAGACTTAAAGCTTCGTTAAAAGGTATGTATTCTAACTTGTTATATTACCCAAGTATCAAGGATTGTATGCTAGACAGGGTAATACCTTGGAATATTCATATTTGCATGTATAATAGAGAAAACATAGATCCAAGGTATTTAGGGTTGCATGTACACTTAGGAGTGTTAGAATGCTCAAAACCCAACAGTGGTATCAGAGCCATGGGTTGTTTTCTGTTATATTCATGCAAATGTTTGTTTTTCAAAGTTGAAAAAAAAAACATGAAGTTTGTCAAATTTTAAGATAATTACTTGTTTTGTGAAAAACTAATTATTTGTAAAATTTGAATCATTTGCTATATGAGTTGAATTAGGTCAAATTTAGTAAAAGATAAAATGATATGATTATTTTATTAGTTTTAAAAGTTTGATCTAAATGTTTTAAGGAGTTACAAATTTTGTCATAAAATTTTGGAGCTCAAAAGTTTTTTTAAAAGTTGTGATCTTAAGTGTTTTGAAACCTCCATAAGTTATGGATATGAAAAGGTTTTAAAAAAAATTGATTCAAAGTTTTTATGGAGTTACAAAATTTTGTGTTAATGTTTTAGAGAATTCCATAACTTATTCTTAAGTTATGGAACATGAAAAGCTTCATCATAAAACAAGCATTTAACTCCATAAGTTATGGATTACCAAAAGTTTTATGTTTCCTTGATTTATGAGTTAGTTTAGATTAATTGAAAAAAAAAATTGTGTTTTAGTTGTTTTCAATCCTAATTAATCTAGAGGTAGTTCATAAAATGTGTTTTTGAAACTTGTCCTCAAGTTACATAAAAGGTCACATTTATGAATCTTAAAACTCATAAAAGTGCCATAGGTTACATAAAAAAAATGAAGAGTCTTTTTCATTAAATAGTATTATGACTCCATAACTTGTCCTCAAGTTATGGATGTTTAAGAGTCATTTCTTTAAAAGTGTTATTAAAGAATAAGAGGTTACATAAAAAATGAAGAATCTTCATTTTAATGAACCATTAAACTCATAAGTTATGAAATGAAATTTTTTGAATAGTTTCAAAAACTTGCCCTCAAGTTTTGGAATTTGTAAAGTTTTCACTTATGAATATTTTAATTCCAAGTTAAGCCCTTAGAATTTTATAAGTTAAAATTCAATCCTTATACTTTATAATATTATAAGTTAATAATATTTATATATATATGTATAAGAGTAAAATCGTCTTACCATTAGTAGGCCTCATTCACGAAGCCGGTCTATAAGGGGGGCATAAGGTTACTGCCTATAAAATGGCAGTTTAATGGGTGTCCACTCTCACCCACCGCTTCCTTGACCGGTGGAGGGTCGTTAGCCGAACGGGTAGGACAAGGACTATAATTCTCCCTTCATTAAAAGTATTAATGATAAATACTAAGTAACTAAACTCTTCATAATACCCAATCTTAGTTACTTAGGAAAATGTGAATTTGGTGCTAACCCATGAAATTACACTTTGCACTTTGCTTAAGTCAGTTAGTGGAGCGTGTGTGGTTAACCGGCACACTAGCTTGATTTAACAAGGTAGGCAAAGGGTAACTTAATGTTTTTAATAGTATCGGTGGAGCGTGTGTGGGTAACCGGCACATCAATTGAGGGGTAAATATTAAGGGTACCAAGTATATTTGCATGGTTATTCACATCTTGTTTTGTGATCCTCGGCATCCCAATCACAAAACCTGAAAGGCACACTCGAGATTGAAACATGCCTTTGAAAAGTATAATGAATCTCAAAAGAATATAGGAGTTTCAAAACCAATTAAAACCTAATAATACATTTCGTTTATCTTGGTAGAAATTGGTGAATCGTCATTCACCTACCTTCAAATATTTTATAGCTTGGATTACGGTATCCCTCTTCCAAGTTATAAAATAGTTTGCTGGGTCCTAGCCTTAATATTTCATATTGGGTGTTATATTAAGGACTTTAGATCAACTATCTTGAATATCTCCCAAAAAGATTTCTGGTTCAGACATCTATGATCCTCCCAAATCTCTTGGAACTTCACTTTCTCCACCTCCTCCAATTATTCTCCCTAACCCACAAGTTCAAGGTCACTCAAGCCCTATTGGCAAGCAAGGTCTATGTGTGATCGCATCTTGGAGATGAAGTCACATATTGACAAGCCGGGAGAGTTGGGTGTCAAACTCTTGAGAAAGTTGGTGGTTCAATCACTTTCTAAGTCACATAGTGAATTCCTTTGGGAGTACTATGAAACAGACTATGACATGACCCTTAATGATCTTATCTATTTGTTTGGTGCTGCTGAATCAGCAATAATTTGGAGCACTGGGAGAGAAAATTTGATTAGTAGATCAACTTCCCAAACTACCATGGATATTGACAATGGTAACATTGGATATCTAGAAAAGCCTTCTCCTCCCAAGGAAAGGGATTAACCATAGTCAACTAGGTTGACCAAATGGTAAAGAGAAAGGATAAGTCTACGATAGTCCCATGTACCATTCCCAAAGAGTCCCTTTGTTTCTCTTGCCAAAGGAAGGGGCATTGATTGCGAAGCAGCCTATTTACCTGAAAGATCATAGGGTTGATCAAGTCAAGAAGATTGACTCTACTTCAGGTAAAGTCTACTATCTAACTCTGTTAAGTTTTTATTCTGAGATTCTTGTTACATGATGTGACTGGGTCACATGTTGATGTTTTAAGAATCAAAGAAAAGTGAAGAAACTTAAAAGAAGTATATATTGATTCTGATCGCGAAGATGGATCTCGATCGCATGGTTCTGTGATCAGAATTTTGAGCTGTTGCTTAGGAGTTATGATATATTGCTTAGGAATAGATAACAACAAAGTTTTTCATGTGCTTTTGCACTGTAAGGATAGTTTTTCCGTAAAGTTTTTAAAATAAAAGAAAAGAAATTTGATTTTATTTATTTTAAAATATCCTTACAATGGCATTTGTGAAAAGGAAAAAAATTGTTGCTTATATGATTCCATTAATAGCAAGAGTGGAAATATGGATTTGATTCTTTCATTTGTGGTAGTGTCTAAATTTTCCAAATAAGGAAAGATTCTCATCACCCAAGTTTCAGTTGGATAGAAACTTGGAATCATGCAAGTTGTATAGTATGATGAATGAGAACTTTCAAGCATTGGAAAATTAAAACTAATTACTTGTTCACATGGATGTGTGAGTCAAGTAAAGGACTAAGGGGTCGAGTACACATTCTTGTGCACTGATCAAGCCCACCACAAATGTAACTTGAGTGACACATCTTAAAGAAGGTTCATTAACACTAGTGAAATGTAAGAGTAAAAGGTTTTCTACTCTTGTACATTTGAATTTGGTAAGTTGTGATGTTTTGGATAAAACAGAGACCAAGTTAGGCCAATTGTGTTAAGTGTTTGTCTTGATTAGAATCCACACTATCTCTTGAATATTTGACAAGAAAGTCTTAAAGGTCAAGGAGACAGTGGGAGTCTAAAAGATCCTGAAAGGGTTTCAAGAAGTAATCAAGAATAAAACCTGTATTTCATCACTAGCACACAACTAGAGGTTTATAACCTATCGTGTTGACATTTCTGTGCCCATTCCAGTTAAGTTGGCTATATATATTTGAGTTCTACATGTTCTCAATTGTTTGCATAACTACTTGGAAGCAATGGAAGGCCCTTGTGCTGCTAGGTGGCAAGAGGTTAAGATTGCACAACTTCAATCGATACGAGTTAGGATTTGTCATTAACCTAGTCTTGTGATTATGGTTTGACAAATTCACATGGATAAGAACACATACACCATAAAATCTAAGTGTCATAAGGTTTCTCTCCGATTCATGAAATTGACGGTGAGGAAATTCTTTCACTAAGTAGATTTTAAGTAGATAATAACTGCGATATTTGCAGTTCTCAAAGTCGTTAGTGGAGCGTGCGTGGTTAACCGACACACTAACATGGACTTATGAGAAATGGCAAAGGTCTAAACAATTGAGACTATGATTTCGGCATCCCTTTTCATAGTTCTGAAATTGTTTAGACACACCTGTGAGCTATCGAAGATAAGGTGTATAATTTTGATAAAGTCTTATCAAATCAATCTAGTATCAGAAATCTGAACTTTGGTAAGAATGTCAATAAAGTATTGACTTCTAGAGGTTCAGCTGTTTTCTGGATACATGTCAAAGCTAGTGGGAGCATAAGTGTTATGCTAATAATCATCATTTTAGTGGGAGCATGATAATTATGATAAGTATTGCAAGTTAGCAAGGTTAATTATAGAACACAAAAGTTTCAATTCGTGAGGTTGCAGGGGTTGAAAAAGTTGTTTTGCTATAATTAAGGGAGAGGAAATTATACTTCATTTCAATTCTAAAAAGCTTAGATTGAGTTTATAATCATTCTAAAGAGCTTATATTGAGATTTTAATCACCTTTAGTCAAGCATATATATATGAATTTCATGTTGGATCGGTTCAACTTAAGAAAATTCTATATATTGCGTTCTCAAAATTTGATTATGATTACGGCATCCCTTTTCATAGTCAAATTTTGAGAATATGGCAAACAAAAAATTATTATGGCAAAAGACTGGTCGAGAACCATGTCTTTATGTGAAAATCATGAATCGTGTCTCATTTACTTTGGGTACAAGATCGATTACATGTGCTATAATATTTATCCTTTCTGAATTTTCCAAATGCCTTGGGGCATTAAGGGGAACAATGTCTAGAATTGGATATGACTAAAGTGATTAAGCAATTGTCGAGGACAATCTAAGGTTTACCAAAGATTGGTTGCTCAAGGATAGTTGGAAGTATACTGTTAATATTGGAAGGACCATATTGACATAGTCTGAAATGAGGCAACTCTTGTTCAGAAGTGGTAGTCAAAATGGGAATATAGAGTTGTCTCCATAGATGGAAGCAATCTGTGTAAGATTAGAAAAAACTTAGTGCAAGAAGCATGTTCAAAGCAATGCATACTTTGAACATAAGGCTTTGTGTCCATTGAGTAGGTCTTCATTGGAATACCCTGTAATGGTTGTTGACAAGTCTTTGTGACTTTGTACACATTCATTGCAAGAGGGTAGTGCATTTAAGTTTAGAATCTAACAAATTTTGATTTGGGAGTGTGAAATTAGAATCATTCAAAGTTTGGTCAATTGGTTTATTTCACAAAAGTAAGGATCAGAGACAAACATAGAGTGCATACTTGGTGTATGGCAAAGCTATTGTTTAGAAAACATAGTGTACATGCTTGGAGCATGGGACACCTAGTGTTTTAATTCAAGTATAAAGTTGATAAAAACCGAAACAATGAATAATGAGTAATCAGAATGGTGATAAATAGAAAGTGTTTTATTTATATTCATAGGTTTTGATACCATATTAGATTCATTTATTCTTGTGTTTCACTTTGCATGTTTTGACATCCATAATAACTAGGTTATTCTTCCGGAATGACTAAGTTATTCAAAACCATCCACAGTCGGTCATATGTTGGAAGTAGATATGAATCAAGACTGTCATGGGTTGGCTTGTAGAGGTCCAAGTTGGTGGACAAAGTTGTGCTACAACACTCATGAGTGCTCATAAGTTCTGAGTATTGGATTCAACCCGCGCTCATTTGAATCACTTCATGGATTTTATCACGAGTGATCATGAGACGATAATATCTTATATTCTTCAAACCTAGAGATATGAGTTGTTACTATGAGTTGGTTGTACATTGATTGCACGAAACCACATTGGTAACTCGATGTTATAAAATGTGCCTTTGTGTATGATTCAACAAGTAGTAGAACAAGCCTTATGAGTCGAAGTTTATCCATTCCTTTTACCTTCGGTATAAAAGCGATATCTGTGGGGCCCTCGATGATTTAGTGATGACACATGTGAGTGCTTGGCCAAGCCAGGACTGATTTGATTTGTTCAATCAGTCAGTCATCAGAAATCGGAAATCGGGAAACAACAAATGGACAGAGAGAATGATTGATAATCCATGTCTCAGTCCATACGATATCTAGAATGGAGGAATATATGATCCCTTATCTAATGGACAAGTCATTGACAAAGGTCAAAGTTCGTTGACAAGATCAGAGTTCGACAGCGGCTTTAAGAGCTACGATTGCCAGTTGGTTTTTGAAGTCATACTCAATAATAGTTTTAGACTTATCCAAGTAGGAGACTGTTGGATTAATGTCTAAGTCCATAACTATATTTGGTATGTACTTGACCCGACCCGGCATGGTCCATTTGGGTTGCACTTCACCGGCACAATTTATATGGATAGTCTTTTGAGAATAGTATATTTATGATTTATATTAATATATTATAAGTTCTAGTATATTAATATATAATCATATTATTTTATTAGTATTGATCAAGAATTAATTTATAATTAATTAAGTGATCAAAAGGAACTAATTAAATATGGACTCTTAGATATATATGTGTAGTAGGCCAAGTTCATTTAGGTTGGGCTAAGTCTTCATGAATAGGCCATGGAGCTTTAACCCATGGATCCTAGGAAATGAAAGGTCATGGGTATTAGGGTTTAACCCTAGTCCTCCACACTATATAAAGGGTCTTATGGTTCATGAAATTAGGCTAGTGGCTAGTGTGGATACACTAAAGAGGGCAATAACCGATTTCATAAGTGTGAGCCAAGTATCCATATTCTCTAACGTCTGCCAAGGTGTTTTGGTTATTTGTGATTCCACTTGAGGCTTCCACACTATTGGGGCTAAGCTCTTAAAGTTCAAGACTTCAAGCTTCATTAAAAGGTATGTATTCTAACTTGTTATATTACCCAAGTATTAAGGATTGTATGCTAGATAGGGTAATACCTTGGAATATTCATATTTGCATGTATAATAGAGAAAACATAGATCCAAGGTATTTAGGGTTGCATGTACACTTAGGAGTGTTAGAATGCTCAAAACCCAACATATGCTATGCTATGTTCAGTCAGTTTGCGGACATCGGTTCGATGCACAGGGCAAGGCCCTGGTTAGTTCCGGACTTCGGTCCGATGCAGTTTCCAGACTTCAGTCTAATACAGAGGGCAAGGCCCTGGTTAGTTACGTACTTCGGTCCGATGCAGTTTCCGGACTTCGGTCCGATGCAGAGGGCAAGGTCGTGGTTAGTTTCGAACTTCGATCTGATGCAGTTTCCGGACATCGGGCCGATACAGTGGGCAAGGCCCAATAGTTTCTTTATATGCTATTGTATGGTATGTGGTAGTTTGGGGGAGCTTACTAAGCTTTGTGCTTACAGTTTCATTTTTGGTTTCAGGTACTTCCGCTAGTAAGGGGAAGAGCTCGGGATGATGGCATGGCACACACCACAGCTTCAGTTTATCCTCGGAGTTTTATTCAGACATTTTGATGTGTTTTGACATCAGTTGATTTGATTAACTTATTATGACATTTTGACACGTATGATCCATGGATTTATCTTTTAATATTTAATATTATGGTTTAGTTAAATTTTCAAACGAAAAATTTTTTGGGTTGTGTTTTTGGGATGTTTTAAGTTGGTATCAGAGCCTTGGTTTGAGGGATTCAGGCACACTTTCGGGTATGACTGGACTCAAACTAAGGAAATGATAAAAGAATTTCAAAAGAAAATGTTTTCGAAAGAATTGTTGGAAAAAGAAAGTTAAAAAGAAAAGAGTTTTAGAAAAGCAAAGAGAATTTTTAGAAAGGAAAAGAACTTTGAAAAGAGAAAAAGGGTGTGGTGCATTCAATCAGCCGAGCTCAAGTAAGTACTCCCAAATTACCCATACAAGTTTATGTTATGATTGTCAGTTTCAGTTTCAGTAGAACAGCATGCTAGAATAGGACTAAGGATCTAGGAGGATGCCTTATGTGCCTGCTATATGTGTTTCAGCTTCATGAGAATTGCATGCTAGTATTGAGTAGACAGTAGTAGGATAACCTCTTTAGGTTATGCATGATAGTATGAGCTTACCATTGTATGCTAGTACAATTTATCGTTATGAGAATAGATTTGCTTGAGTAGTTTCTTGTGTCCGAATGTTGCTTGCTTTGTGCTTTGTAGGACTCTGAGTGATGGGAGTTAACCATTAGGTGAATACGTCACATCACATGTGATCAGGGTTGAATAATCTCAGAGTGCTGGATTTGGCCCTATTGCGCAACTCTTGTTTGAGTCTAACCGTTGTAGGGATAAGTCTTTTACTCGAAGGATTATCTGAGCCTCGTCACATGTGATGGTATTCAGGTGACGGCTAATTAGCATTACAAGGAGGCCTTCAGCAGCTGAGGACTGGATCGAGTGGAGTCAGAGATTTCCCTAGGGCAAGCCTAGGATGAGAGTAGCAGAGATCAGTAGTAGTAGAAGTGACTTGGTGGAGTCGAGGCACTACTTGAGGAAAGTACGGATAGATGTGGAAGGTAGTATGGGCCCGTACTACTGAAAGCAGAGGATCCATACTTGAATCGAGTAAGGCCGAGATGAGACCAGGGAACTTGTAGTAGTAGCGATCCCTCGAGATATATCAGTGTTTTTGACGTGTGTCATGGTGTGTTTTCAGAATGGTGGTTTTACGCCCTAGGCAAGCAGTCGGCAGTTCAGGAGCCGGTAAGGGATCAGGATCAGGCTCGGGGGCCGATCATCTAGATGAGCAAACCAGGGAGTTCCTCTCTTTAGAGGTTACTCGCATCATACTTGAGCAGACTCCTGTGATCTTCGGTTCGGTCAAGGAGGGTATCCTAGAGCTTCTGGATGAGAAGCTAAGCGCATTCCGTACTGAGGTAGTGGCCATGATGGGATCACACACATTGACGTTCAGGGAGTTCAGAGGTTGTGGAGCTCTAGACTATCATGGGGCGCGGGACCCCATAGCGAGTACCATATGGTTGGCTGATGTTGCCAAGCTTTCCGCACTAGTGGATGTTCCGAGGGGGACAAGGTCAGACTAGTATCCTGTCTCCTGAAGGACATGACACGAGATTGGTGGGACGAGATCGGACATGTCATCGGGGATGACGCAGCGATTGAGGCGATGACTTGGGTTGATTTTACTACCAGGTTCAGAGCCGAGTTTGCACCGGTTATTGAGGTGCAGCAGTTAGCCAGGGAGTTTCAGGATATCACCCAGACTACAGAGAGAGTGGCAGAGATTACCGCCAAGTTCAGGAAGAGGGCTCTTCTTGTTCCTCAGTATGCAGATGATGAGGAGATGAAGAAGGCCCGTTATCATGAGATGTTGCGGAGTGATATCCGCCAGTTTGTGAGGCGGTCCAGCTGTAAAACGTTGGATGATATGATTGCGAGGGCTCAAGAGAGGGAGATAGACCTGGAGACGGAGAGGAAGAGGAAGACAGAGGTGGCTTCTGGTACAGGGAGTTTGGGCAAAAAGCCCAAGGTATCAGATCACAGATCTAGAGGACAGGAGAGCCACAGTCGTTGTGGCAAGTGTGGGAGATTGCACGATGGGGCGTGCAAGGCAGGTAGTGCCGGTTGCTATAAGTGCGGTTGGACCGGCCATATGAGTAGAGATTGTACAGCTACTACCACCACCACCACATCAGTTGATCTGATTTGCTTCCATTGCAATCAGAGGGGACATAAAAAGTCCTAGTGCCCGAGTTTAGCAGCAGCAGGGAAGGTGGCAGCACCTGCCCCTGCTACTTTGAGGATTACAGACGGCCGTCAGGGCCGGGGTGAGACGCCAGTGGCGAAGAGTAGAGCTTTTCAGATGACAGCAGAGGAGGTGCGAGCAACTCCTGATGTGGTGATGGGTATGTATTTTTCTCTTATCTCCTTATTGATATTGATTGTTTCTCGTGGTTATATGTTTTGTATAGGGTCGATCTTAGTCAACGACATTTCAGTTACAATATTGTTAGACTTGGGGGCTACCCGATCATTTGTTTCCCTTGCGCTTAGCAAGAGGTTTAGTACAGCTCCGGGGGAGTTGGATTGCCCACTTGAGGTTGAGATAGATGATGACAGGACCGTCAGGGTCGCGAGAGTAAATAGGGCGTGTTCGCTGCAGTTATTTGATGAGCAGTTTTCAGTGGACTTGGTTCCCATTCCCCTGCGAGGGAATAAGGTTATAGTGGGTATGGATTGGATGAGCCCCAATGGGGCAGTGATTGATTGTGAGCTACAGTTAGTGAGGGTTCGCACTCCTAGTGGGGGAGAGTTAGTGATTCAGGGCGAGAGGCCACAACGCGGACCGATTCTTTGTTCAGCAGCGAGAGCGAGACGCTACTTTCAGCAGGGTTGCGCAGGGTACATCGCCTATGTTATAGATGCCCGAGAGAAGGGTAAGGCGACAGTGGACGATGTACCAGTAGTGCGAGAGTATCCGGACGTATTCCCGGAGGACTTGCTGGGGATACCTCCGGAAAGACAGGTTGAGTTTCGGATTGACCTGGTTCCGGGTGCGGCTCCGATAGCCAAGGCACCATATCGGCTGGCTCCTCCAGAGATGCAGGAGTTGTCTACGCAGCTGCAGGAGCTGCTAGACAAGGGTTTCATCAGGCCTAGTAGTTCACCATGGGGATCCCCGATCCTGTTAGTAAGGAATAAGGATGGTTCGCACCGTATGTGCATAGATTATTGGGAGCTGAACAAGGTGACGGTGAAGAACCGTTACCCGCTCCCGAGGATAGATGACTTGTTTGACCAGCTTTAGGGAGCATCTTGTTTCTCCAAGATTGATCTACGGTCAGGATATCACCAGATGCGGGTCAGGGATGAGGATGTGGAGAAGACCGCTTTTAGGACCCGCTTTGGTCATTATGAGTTTGTGGTGATGCCGTTCGGGCTCACCAACGCTCCAGCCGCGTTCATGGATCTCATGAATCGCGTATGCAGACCGATGCTGGATCGGTCAGTGATAGTGTTCATTGATGACATCTTGGTTTATTCCAAGACTCAAGAGCAGCATGAGGAGCACCTGAGAGATGTGCTAGAGACGCTGAGGAGGGAGAGACTTTACGCGAAGTTCTCCAACTGCGAGTTCTGGTTGCGCGAGGTGCAGTTCCTTGGTCACCTCGTCAACCAGAAGGGTATACTAGTAGATCCGACCAAGATAGAGGCTGTGATGCAGTGGGAGGTCCCGAGGTCTCCAACTGAGATTCGGAGTTTCCTAGGACTGGCAGGGTACTACAGGAGATTAATCCAGGATTTCTCCAAGATAGCAGTTCCGCTCACCCGACTGACCAAGAAGTCAGTGGTGTTTTGATGGGGGCCTGAGCAGCAGGCAACATTTGAGACCCTCAGATAGAGATTGTGCGAGGCGCCAATTCTCACCCTGCCAGAGGGAGTAGAGGATTTTGTAGTCTACTGTGACGCTTCAATCACAGGTTTGGGAGCGGTTTTGATGCAGCGAGGCCATGTGATAGCTTACGCCTCTAGACATTTGAAGCCTCACGAGGCTAACTATCCGACACACGATTTAGAGCTGGGGGTGGTGGTGTTCGCCCTCAAGATTTGGAGACATTACCTCTATGGGGTCCGCTGTATCATTTACACGGATCACAAGAGTTTGAGGTACCTCATGGATCAGCCGAATCTGAACATGAGGCAGCGCCGATGGTTGGACGTGGTAAAGGATTATGAGTGTGAGATCCTTTACCATCCGGGCAAGGCCAATGTAGTGGCCGACGCCTTGAGCCGCAAGGCGGTAGCACCCCCTATCAGGGATGTATGTCTGAGGATGACAGTGATTACTCCATTGTTGGAGCAGATCATAGAGGCACAGGTTGAGGGCCTGAAGGAGGAGAGGCAGACGTGTGAGAGGATTGGGGGCCGAGTAGCTTCCTTTGACTATGACAGTTGAGGATTGTTGACCCTTCATGGGAGAGTTTGGGTACCATACTGGGGAGGAGTACGGCAGGTACTGATGGATGAGTCCCAGAAGTCTCGGTTATCCATTCACCCAGGGGGTGATGAAGATGTACAGAGATCTTCGACCCGATTATTGGTGGCCCTGCATGAAGCAGGACGTAGCTTCGTACATGGAGAGATGCCTGACCTGCAGGAAGGTCAAGGCGGAGCATCAGAAACCCCAAGACAAGATGCAGCCGTTAGACATTCCCATGTGGAAATGGGAGGATATTGTTGGGTTTTGAACATTCTGACACTCCTATGGTGTACATGCAACCCTAAATACCTTGGATCTATGTTTTCTCTAATATACATGCAAATGCTAATATTTCAAGGTATTACCCTATCTAGCATACAATCATAGATACTTGGGTAATAATATAGATAGAATACATACCTTTTATAGTGTAGCTTGACTCCATGGGGCTTGAGTGCCTAGAGCCTCAAATGTGACACCTCAAATGGCTCACACAACATCAAATGCTCTTGGAATAACTTAGAGAGAAATCCACACTTCAAGAAATCGGCTAGCCCTTCTTTTTCACACATAGTCCCGATTTTGGTGAATAATATGATGCTTATATAGTATGTTACAATTAGGGTTACACCATGTAAACCCTAATTGTCATGACCTTTCATTTCCATGACCTATGGGTTAAGTAACCTCCATGGAGCATCCATGGAGTATCCAATGGGTTTAACCCAACTTGATTATCCATGGAGCTTTGGCCCACTATATAAGTTATGGATGATTTACACAATCAACCCATATATTTAATTAGTCTTCTTTTGGTCACATAATTAATTCTAAATTAATTCTTGATCAATACTAATTAAATATTATTATTCTTATTATTAATATATTAGAACTTATAATATATTAATAACCATAAGTGTCTTATTTCTCTCATTTAGTCTATCCAAGTGCATGATGCCACGCAACCCAAATGGACCATGCCTGGTCGGGTCAAGTACATACCAAATATAGTTATGGACTTAGACACTAATCCAACAGTCTCCCACTTGGATAAGTCTAAAACTATTATTTCGTATGACTTCAAGAACCAACTGGCAATCGTAGCTCTCAAAAGCCGCTGTCGAACTCTGACCTTGTAACTGAACTCTGACCTTGTCAATTACTTGTCCATTAGATAAGGGATCATATATTCCTCCATTCTAGATATCATATGGACTGAGACATGGATTATAATCATTTTCTCTGTCCATTTGTTGTTTCCCGATTTCCGATTTATGACGATTGACTGATTGAACAAATCAAATCAGTCCTGGCTTGGCCAAGCACTCACATGTGTCATCACTAAATCATCAAGGGGCCCACAGATATCGCTTTTATCACGAAGGTAAAAGGAATTGATAAACTTCGAGTCATATGGCTTGTTCTACTACTTGTTGAATCATACACAAATGCACGTTTTATAACATCGAGTTACCAATGCATTTTCGTGCAATCAATGTACCAGCAACTCATAGTAACAACTCATATCTCTAGGTTTGAAGAATATACGATATTATCGTCTCATGATCACTCGTGATAAAATCCATGAAGTGATTCAAATGAGCGCCGGTTGAATCCAATACTCAGAACTTATGAGCACTCATGAGTGTTGTAGCACCACTTTGTCCACCAACTTGGACGTCTACAAGCCAACCCATGATAATCTTGATTCATATC
Source organism: Lactuca virosa (assembly GCF_052849685.1). NCBI lineage: Eukaryota > Viridiplantae > Streptophyta > Magnoliopsida > Asterales > Asteraceae > Lactuca > Lactuca virosa. The sequence continues at coordinate 261,951,782 of NC_136434.1, forward strand.
TACTTCCAACATATGACCGACTGTGGATGGTTTGAATAACTTAGTCATTCAGGAAGAATAACCTAGTTTATTCTGGAAGTCAAAACATGCAAAATGAAACACAAAAATAAATGAATCTAATATGGTATCAAACTATGAATATAAATAAAACACTTTTTTATTTATCACCATACTGATTACTCATTATTCATTGTTTCGGTTTTATCAACTTTATACTTGAATTTAGAAAACACTAGTTGTCCCATGCTCCAAGCATGTACACTATGTTTTTCTAAAAAATAGCTTTGCAATACATCAAGTATGCACTCTATGTTTGTCTATGATCCTTACTTTGTGAAATAGACTAATTGAACATAATTTCAATGATTCTAATTTCACACCTCCAAATCCTTATCGAAAAATGTGAGAATTTCAAATTCCTATCATTTATCGAAATATGTTTAGATTTTAGACTTATATGCACTGACCCTCCTGTAATGAATATGTACAAAGTCACAAAGACTTGTCAACAGTCATTATAAGGTATTCCAATGGAGTTCAACTCCATGGAAACTAAGTCTCATATTCAAAGTACATTGCTTTGAACATGCTTCTTGCATTAAGTTTTCTAATCTTACACAGATAACTTCCACCTATGGAGACAACTCCATATTCTCATTTTGACTATCACTTCTGAACAAGAGATGCCTCTTTTCAGAATATGTCAATATGGTCCTTCCAAAATTAGCACTATACTTCCAACTGTCCCCGAGCAACCAATCTTTGGTAAACCTTAGATTGTCCTCGACAATTGCTTAATCCTTTTAGTCATATCCAATTCTAGACCTTTTCCCTTCTTAATGCCCCAGGCATTCGGAAAATTTTAGAAAGGACAAATATTATAGCACATGCAATCAATCCTGTACCCAAAGCAAATGGGACACGATTCATGATGTCTTACATAAAGACATGATTCTAGACCAGTCTTTTGCTACAATAATTTTTGTTTGCCACGTTTTCAAAATTTGACTATGAAGAGGTATGTCGTAATCATAACCGAATTTTGAGAACGCAATATATAGAATTTCCTTAAGTTGAACAAATCCAACATGAAATTCATATATATATTCTTGACTAAAATAATTAAATTCTCAATCTAAGCCTTTTAGAATTGTAATGAAGTATAATTTCCTCTCCCTTAATTATAGCAAAACAACTCTTTCAACACCTGCAACCTCACAAATTGAAACTTTTGTTTTCTATAATTAACATTGCTAACTTGCAACACTAATAATAATTATCATGCTCCCACTAACATGATGATTATTAGCATAACACTTATGAACCCACTAGCTTTGACACGTAGTCAGAAATCAGTTGGACTTCTAGAAGTCAATACTTTACAGACTTTCTTACCAAAGTTCAGATTTCTGAGACGAGATTTCCTTGATAAGACTTTATCAAAATCATACACCTTTCCTTAGATAGCATGCATGTGTGTCTAAACAATTTCAGAACTATGAAAAGGGATGCCGTAATCATAGTCTCAATTGTTTAGACCTTTTGCCATCTGCTTCAAATCTACTTGGTGGAAGTGTTTCCTCACCATCATTTTCATGAATCGGAGAGAAACCTTATGACCCTTAGATTTTATGGTGTATGTGTTCTTATCCATGTGAATCTGTCAAAACGATAATCACAAGACAAGGTTAGTGACAAATCCAAACTCATATGGACTGAACTTATGCAATCTTAACTTCTTGCCACCTGGCAGTACAGGGCCTGCCATTGCTTCCAAGTTGTTATGCAACCAATTGAGAACTTTTAGAACTCCTATGCACAGCCAACTTTAACTAGAATGGGCACAAAATATGTCAACACGATAGGTTATAAACCTCAAGTCGTGTGCTAGTGAAGAACCTCAGGTTTTATTCTTGATTAGTTCTTGAAATTCTTTTTAGGATCTTTAAGACTCCCGCTGTCCTCTTGACATATAAGACTATCTTGCCAAATATTCAAGAGATAGTGCAGATTCTTTATCAAGACAAACACTTCACACAATTGGCCTTAGTTGGTCTTTGTTTTATCCAAAACATCACAACTTACCAATTTCAAATGTAAAAGAGTAGGAAACTTTTACTCTTACATTTGACAAGTGTTTTAAACCTGTCTTTAAGATATGTCACTCAAGTTACAATCTTGGAGTATGACTCTAAGAATTGTTTTGGAACGAAGTATGACTCATCTTCCTGATCTAACCATTTCAACAATTCATGACTCCTCTTCTTAGTCATAAGAATGCACTAAGATGACCTTTAGAGGACTAATTGTGATATGATTTCTAAATCATTAAGATGATCACAAACATGATACTAAAGTACTCTCTCATCTTTTCAGATTTGAGAAACTTTTATCTTTCTGCCTAATTTGATTCTTCCCATTCGTTCTGCCATACATTGAGACTTTTCCAATGTTTCAGAATTATACTTAAACTTGTAAGTATAACCATATTTACTAAACTTTAGTAAATCAAATAGTCTTAACGAGCGTTGTGGTGGACATGACCAGTGCACAAGAATGTGTACTCGATCCCTTTAGTCCTTCACTTGACTCACACATCCATGTGAACAAGTAATTAGTCTTGATTTTCCAATGCTTGAAAGTTCTCATTCATCATACTATTCAACGTGCATGATTCCAAGTTTCGGTCCAAATTGAAACTTGGGCGATGAGGAACTTTCCTGATTTGGTAAATTTAGACACTACCACAAATGAAAGAATCAAATCCATTTTCCAATATTGTTGTCAGTGGAATCATATAAGCAACAATTTTCCACAAATGCCATTGTAAGGATACTTCAAATAAATAAAATTAAACAATTTTCTTTTATTTTAAAACTTTTCGGAAAAACTTATCCTTACAATCCACATGGAAAATTGTTGTTATCTATTCCTCTTGTGTACACACACTAGTGCCCATTTCACCAACCAAGGACATCTTTATATAGTGTGGAGATTAGGGTTAAACCCTAATACCCATGACCTTTCATTTCATATGATCCATGGGTTAAACACTCCATGGACTATCCATGAAAGCTTAGCCCAACCTAACTGAACTTGGCCCATCACACACATATATCTTAGAGTCCATATTTAATTAGCTCCTTTTGATCACTTAATTAATTATAAATTAATTCTTGATCAATACTAATTAAATAATATGATTATATATTAATATATTAGAACTTATAATATATTAATATAAATCACTAGTATCCTTTTTCCTCATCTTGTCTATCCAAGTGCATGATGCCATGCAACCCAAATGGACCATGCCTGGTCGGGTCAAGTACATACCAAATATAGTTATGGACTTAGACACTAATCCAACAGATATCACCATGGATTTCATGACTAAGCTTCCCAGGACCGCACGTGGAGTCGATTCGATTTGGGTCATAGTGGATCGGCTGACCAAGAGCGTGCATTTCATACCGATTCAGGAGAGCATATCGGCCGAGAAGCTAGCCGATATCTAAATATGCGAGGTAGTGGCACGGCATCGGGTGCATGTATCAGTAGTATCGGACCGGGATGTCCGGTTTACTTCCAGATTTTGGAAGTGGTTCCATGACGAGATGGGTACTGGTCTCCATTTCAGCACCGCTTTCCACCCTCAGACGGATGGACAGAGCGAGAGGACGATTCAGACTCTCGAGGACATGCTTCGGGCATGTGTATTAGATTTTGGTGGCAGTTGGGATACGTATCTTCCGTTGGCGGAATTTTCGTATAACAACAGCTATGACTCCAGTATAGACCGACCTCCATTCGAGATGCTCTACGGGAGGAAGTGTAGGACCCCAATCTGTTAGGGTGAGGTCGGTCGGTGATGGGGAGTACAGAGGTGGTACTCAAGACCATAGAGTTGATCCACCAGGTCCGTAGCAGACTGCAGACTGCGCAGAGTCGGCAGAAGAGTTACGCCGACAGGAGGCGTTCAGATTTGAAGTTTTAGGTGGGCGATATGGTCCTCCTGAAGGTATCACCCTGGAAGGGTGTTATCAGGTTCCGGAAGAGGGGCAAGCTGGGCTCCAGGTTCATTTGTCCTTTTAGGGTTTTGGCCTAGGTGGGTCAGGTTGCTTATCGGTTGGATTTTCCAGCAGAGCTTAGCTAGATCCACAACACTTTCCATGTTTCTCAGTTGAGGAAGTGTTTGGTGGACGAGTCAGCAGTAGTCCCCTTGCAGGATATTCAGGTTGATAGCAGCTTGAATTATATTGAGAGGCCAGTTGCGATCTTGGATCGGAAAACGAAGACCTTGAGGAACAAGGTAGTCCAGCTAGTGAAAGTACAGTGGCAACACCGGAAGGGTTCGAAATGGACGTGGGAGGCCGAGGAAGAAATGAGGGAGCATTACCGAGAGATATTTATAGATGCAGCAGCAGACTTCGAGGACGAAGTCTAAGATAAGTGGGGGAGAATTGTAATGCCCCATTTTCTGGTATGTGATTTAAATAAGTAGTTTTGATTTCCTTAAGAGGTACTCGACGAGTCAGTAGCCCGACTCGTCGAGTAGAGTCGGGAGTTGCACGGGATTTAAGTTGGCGACTCGACGAGTCCATATTCCGGACTCGGCGAGTCTGCCAGTCTGGATGAAACCCTAATTTCAAGGGTTTGCACCCTATTTAATCACCTTATGCGCCCCAAGACCAGCCTCCCTCACCCACAAAGAGTCCCATACGAAACCCTAGCCATCCTTAAGCATTTTTGGAGCATTTTCTCACTTGTGAAGGCTTTGGTGCATTTTGGAGATCTAGGGGAAGAGGGGAGGAGAGAAGTATTCAAGGGGAGCAAGTAGATCCGGATTTCTGGTTGCATTTCAGTTCTCTTTGAGGTATCAGGCTTGAATCTTTGCTTTTTATCAACTAGATCTCTTGAGAAGTTTACGTTTGTGGATTTTGAGCCCTTTCTAGACTTTAAGGTCGAATTGAGTGTTAATATGTTGAATGGACTTCAGATCTAAGCTTTCTAGAGCCTCTTAAGCTCAAGGTTGCTGTAACGCCCCATTTCTGGTATGTAACTTAAATAAAGCAATTTTCATTTCTTAAGGGGTACTCGACGAGTCCGTAGCCCGACTTGTCGAGTAGAGACGGGATTTGCACGCGGTTTAAGTTGGCGACTCGACGAGTCCATATTCTCGGACTCGGCTAGTCTGGCAGTCTGGATAAAACCCTAATTTCAAGGGTTTGCACCCGATTTAAACAACTTTATGCACCCTAACCAGCCTCCATCACCCACAGAACGTCCCTTGCTAAACCCTAGCCTTCCCTTGAGCATTTTTGGAGTGTTTCTCACCTTGTGAAGGATTTTGGTGCATATTGGAGCTAGAAGAAGAAGAGAGGGGAGGAGCTTTCAAGAGGAGCAAAGAAGATCCGAGTTTTTGGTGTCATTTCAGTTCCCATTGAGGTATAAAGCTCGAATCTTTGCTTATTATCATTTAGATCTCCTTATAAGCTTGATATTGTTGTTGTTGTTGAGCCATTTCTAGACTTTGAGGTCGATTTAAGGGTAGTTAAGATGAATGGGCTTCAGATCTAAGCATTTCAGAGCTCCTTAAGCTCAAGGTTGCCACCTTTGTTGAGCTAAAATCCCATTCCAAACCTAGATCTCCTCTTTTAGCTCATTTTGGGTATTTAAGCTTCATAATGTCATGCATGCACGTAAAGTTGGAAACTTTACGTGTAAAACCAACCCTAGGAACCCATATCTATCTTTTGGATGCATTGGAATCGAGTAAAATCGTTTATAAAGTAATGGCATGCATGGGACTCGGCGAGTTGTTCTTCAGACTCGGTGAGTCGAGTTGCGAGTCCCCGATTTTTCCCCGTTGAGAGTTTAGGAGTGGAATCAGTGAGTGTGTATTGGACTCGATGAGTTGAGTCACAGATCTAGTAATGGAGGGGCTCGGCGAGTCAACGCCCTGGCTCGGCGAGTCCAAGGCAATCTTCTTACCCAAGAACAGACTCGACGAATTGTTCGCACAACTCGGCGAGTCGTAGACCGGACACGTTCTTAGGATGAAGGAGGACTCGACGAGTTGTTCATACAACTTGGCGAGTCAGATGAAGACGGACTCAGTGTTAGTATCGAGTAAGAACTCGTCGAGTCTGTGCTAAAACTCGACGAGTAGAAGCGTATAGACATTTGGAAGAAAGGACAGGGACTCGGCGAGTTGACGGCCCAACTCGACGAGTCAGGTCAACTGGAAGTTGACTTTGACCAGGGGTAAAATAGTCATTTTACCCTGAGATTAGTTATCAGTATCTGATTTAGTGTTTATGGGATTTGTAGTCGGGGAGTTCCGAGGCAGCAGTCGGACAGTTTCAGATTTAGCACCTCAGCAGCCAGCGTTACGAGGTGAGTTTCCTTCCAGTAGGAACGTGTCTACGGCCACAATGTCGGCCTGTTTAGTTAGCAGTAGTTCCGAACTTCGGTTCGATGCAGTGGTTCAGTGTGCTTGATGTCTTTATGATTCAAGCATGTCTTTGTGTTATGTGTTCCGGACCTCGGTCCGATGCAGTATGCAATATATGTGTTTATGCTAGTAGCTATGATTTTGCTATGCTATGTTCAGTCAGTTTCTGGACTTCATTTTGATGCAGAGGGCAAGGCCCTGGTTAGTTCCGAACTTCAGACTTCGGTCCGATGCAGTTTCCGGACTTCGGACCGATGCAGAGGGCAAGGCCCTGGTTAGTTTCGGACTTCGGTCCGATGCAGTTTCCGGACTTCGGTCCGATGCAGTTTCCGGACTTCGGTCCGATGCAGTGGGCAAGGCCCAATAGTTGTTTTATATGGTATTGTATGGTATGTGGTAGTTTGGGGGAGCTCACTAGGCTTTATGCTTACAGTTTCAGTTTTTGGTTTCAGGTACTTCTGCTAGTAAGGGGAAGAGCTCGGGATGATCGCAGGACACACACCACAGCTTCAGTTTATCCTGGGAGTTTATTCAGATATTTTCCACATGTTCATGATATCAGTTTTGATTTGATACATTGTTATGACTTTTTGAGATACACGACACATGGCTTGATTATATGATATTCAAAATTATGTTTTTAGTAATGTTAAAACAAAAAATTTTGGGTTGTATTTTTGGGATGTTTGAAGTTGGTATCAGAGCTTTGGTTTGAGGGATTCAGCCACACTTTTGAGTATGAATGGACTCAAACTAAGGAAGTGGTGAAAGATTTTCAAAAGAAAAATGTTTTCGAAAGAACTTTTGAAAAAGGAACTTAAAAAGAAAAGAGTTTTGAGAAAAGGAAAAGGGTGTGGTGCATGCGATCAGCCGAGCTCAAGTAAGTACTCCCAAATTACCCATACAAGTTTATGTTATGATTATCAGTTTCAATTTCAGTAGAACAGCATGCTAGAATAGGACTAAGGATCTAGGAGGATGCCTTATGTGCCTGCTATATGTGTTTCAGCTTCATGAGAATTGCATGCTAGTATTGAGTAGACAGTAGTAGGATAGCCTGTTTAGGTTATGCCTGATAGTATGAGCTTAGCATTGTATGCTAGTACAGTTTCTCGTTATAAGAATAGATTTGCTTGAGTAGCTTCCTCTGTCCGAATGTTGCTTGCTTTGCGCTCTGTATGACTCTAAGTGATGGGAGTTAGCCATTAGGTGAATACGTCACGTCACATGTGATCAGGGTCGAATAATCTCAGAGTGTTGGATTTGGCCCAATTGTGCAACTCTTGTATGAGTCTAACCGTTGTAGGGACGAGTCTTTTACTCGAAGGATTATCTGAGCCTCATCACATGTGATGGTGTTCAGGTGATGGATAATTGGCATTACAAGGAGGCCTTCAACAACTGAGGACTGGATTGGGTGGAGTCAGAGGTTTCCCTAGGGCAAGCCTAGGATGAGAGTAGCAGAGATCAGTGGTAGTAGAAGTGACTTGGTGGAGTCGAGGAAATACTTGAGGAAAGTACGGATAGATGTGGAAGGTAGTATGGGCCCGTACCACTGAAAGTAGAGGATCCGTACTTGAATCGAGTAAAGCTGAGATGAAACCAGGAAACTTGTAGTAGTAGCGATCCCTCGAGATATATCCATGTTTCTGATGTTTTGTCATGGTGTGTTTTCAGAATGGTGGTTTTACGCCCTAGACCAGCAGTCGGCAGTTCAGGTGCCGGGGAGGGATCAGGATCAGGCTCGGGGGCCGGGCAGTTGGACGAGCAGACTAGGGAGTTCCTCTCTTCAGAGGTTACTCGCATCATACTGGATCAGACTCCTGTGATCTTTGGTTCGATCAAGGAGGGTATTTTAGAGCTGATGGATGAGAGGTTGAGTACCTTCCGTGCCGAGGTGGCGGCTATGATGGGGTCGCGCACACTCACCTTCAGGGAGTTCTGGGCTTGTGGAGCTCTAGATTACCATGGAGCGCGGGATCCTATTGCGAGTACCAGGTGGTTGGCGGATGTCGCCAATGCATTCCGCACCAACAGATGTCCCGAGGGGGACAAGGTCAGACTAGCAACCTGTCTTCTGAAGGACAGGGCACGAGATTGGTGGGAGGAGATCGGACATGTCACCGGGGATGACGCAGCGCTTGATGCTATTACTTGGGTTGATTTTACTACCAGATTCAGAGCCGAGTTTGCACCGGTTATTGAGGTGCAACAGTTAGCCAGGGAGTTTCATGATCTCACCCAGACTACAGAGACAGTGGCAGAGATTACCGCCAAGTTCAGGGAGAGGGCTCTTCTTGTTCCTCAGTACACAGCTGATGAGGAAATGAAGAAGGCCCATTATCATGAGATGTTGCGGAGTGATATCCGCCAGTTTGTGAGCCACTCCAGCTGTAAAACGCTGGATGATATGATTGCAAGGGCTCGAGAGAGGGAGATAGATCTGGAGATGGAGAGGAAGAGGAACCCAGAGGTGGCTTATGGTACAGGGAGTTCGGGCAAAAAGCCCAAAGTGTCAGATCACAGATCTAGAGGGCAGCAGAGCCACAGTCGGTGTGGCAAGTGTGGGAGATTGCACGATGGGGCGTGCAAGGCAGGTAGTGTCGGTTGCTATAAATGCGGCCGGACCGGGCATATGAGTAGAGATTGTACATCTACTACTACCGCCACCGCAGAAGCTGATCTTATTTGCATCCATTGCAATCAGAGGGGACATAAAAAGTCCTAGTGCCCGAGTTTAGGAGCAGCAGGGAAGGTGGCAGCACCTGCCCCTGCTACCTTGAGGATCACAGACGGCCGTCAGGGCCGGGGTGAGACGCTAATGGCGAAGAGTAGAGCTTTCCGGATGACAGTAGAGGAGGCGCGAGCGACTCCTGATGTGGTGACAGGTATATATTTTTCCTCTTATCTCCTTATTGATATTGATTGTTTCTCATGGTTATATGTTTTTGTATAGGGTCGTTCTTAGTGAACGGCATTTCAGCTACAGTATTGTTTGACATGGGGGCTACCCGATCATTTGTGTCTCTTGCACTTAGCAAGAGGTTTAGCAGAGCTCTGGGGGAGCTGGATTGCCCACTAGAGGTTGAGATCGCTGATGACTGGACCGTCAGGGTCGCGAGAGTTCATAGGGCGTGTTCGCTGCAGTTATTTGATGAGCAGTTTTCAGTGGACTTGGTTCCCATTCCCCTGCGAGGGAATAAGGTTATAGTGGGTATGGATTGGCTGAGCCCTAATGGGGCAGTGATTGATTGTGAACTGCAGTTAGTGAGGGTTCGCACTCCCAGTGGGGGAGAGTTAGTGATTCAGGGCGAGAGGCCACGGCGCGGACCAGTACTTTGTTCAGCAGCGAGAGCGAGGCGCTACGTTCAACAGGGTTACGCAGGGTTCATCGCCTATGTTATAGATGCCCGGGAGAAGGGTAAGGCGACAGTAGACGATGTACCAGTAGTGCGAGAGTACCTGAACGAATTCCCAGAGGATTTCCCTGGAATACCTCCGGAAAGACAGGTTGAGTTCCGGATTAACCTGGTTCCGGGTGTGGCTCCGATAGCCAAGGCACCATATCGGTTGGCTCCTCCAGAGATGCAGGAGTTGTGTACAGAGCTACAGGAGCTGCTAGACAAGGGTTTCATCAGGCCGAGTAGTTCACCATGGGGAGCCCCGATCTTGTTTGTGAGGAAGAAGGATGGGGCGCACCGTATGTACATAGATTATCGGGAGCTGAACAAGGTGACGGTGAAGAACCGTTACCCGCTCCCGAGGCTAGATGATTTGTTTGACCAGCTTCAGGGGGCATCTTGGTTCTCCAAGATTGATCTACGGTCAGTATATCACCAGATGCGGGTCAGGGATGAGGATGTGCAGAAGACCGCTTTTAGGACCCGCTATGGTCATTATGAGTTTGTGGTGATTCCATTCGGGCTCACCAACGCTCCAGCCGCATTCATGAATCTCATGAATCGCGTATGCAGACCGATGATGGATCGGTCAGTGATAGTGTTCATTGATGATATCTTGGTTTATTCCAAGACTCAGGGGCAGCATGAGGAGCACCTGAGGGAGGTACTAGAGACTTTGAGGAGGGAGATACTTTTCGCGAAGTTCTCCAAGTGCGAGTCTTGGTTGCGCGAGGTGCAATTCCTTGGTCACCTCGTCAACCAGAAGGGTATTCTAGTGGATCCGGCCAAGATAGAGGCCGTGATGCAGTGGGAGGTCCCGAGGTCTCCAACTGAGATTCAGAGCTTCCTAGGACTGGCAGGGTACTACAGGAGATTCATCCAGGATTTCTCCAAGATAGCAGTTCCGCTCACCCGACTGACCAAGAAGTCGGTGGTGTTCCGCTGGGGGCCTGAGCAGCAGGCAGCATTTGAGACCCTCAGACAGAGATTGTGCGAGGCGTCGATTCTCACCCTGCCAGAGGGAGTAGAGGATTTTGTAGTCTACTGTGATGCTTCGATCACAGGGCTGGGAGCAGTGTTGATGCAGCGAGGGCACGTGATAGCTTATGCCTCTAGATAGTTGAAGCGACACGAGGCTAACTATCCGACACATGACTTGGAGTTGGGGGCAGTAGTGTTTGCCCTCAAGATTTGGCGACATTACCTCTATGGGGTCCGCTGTATCATTTACACGGATCACAAGAGTTTGAGGTACCTCATGGATCAGCCGAATCTGAAGATGAGGCAGCGCCGATGGTTGGACATGGTAAAGGATTATGATTGTGAGCCGCAAGGCGGTAGCAGCCCCGATCAGGGCTGTATGTCTGAGGATGACAGTGATTACACCATTGTTGGAGCAGATCAGAGAGGCTCAGGTGGAGGGCATGAAGGAGGAGTGGCAGAAGTGTGAGAGGATTGTGGACCGAGTAGCTTCCTTTGACTATGATAGTCGAAACTATTGACCCTTCATGGGAGAGTTTGGGTACCGTACTGGGGAGGAGTACGGCAAGTACTGATGGATGAGGCCCAGAAGTCTCGGTTCTCCATCCACCTAGGGGCGACGAAGATGTATAGAGATCTTCAGCCCGATTATTGGTGGCCCTACATGAAGCGGGACGTAGCTTGGTACGTGGAGAGATGCCTGACCTGCAGGAAGGTCAAGGTGGAGCATCAGAGACCCCACGGAAAGATGCAGCCGTTAGACATTCCCGTGTGGAAATGGGAGGATATCACCATGGATTTCATCACTAAGCTTCCCAGGACCGCACGTGGAGTTCATTCGATTTGGGTCATAGTGGATCGGCTGACTAAGAGCGCACATTTCATACCGATTCAGGAGAGCATATCGGCCAAGAAGCTAGCCAATGTTTATGTGTGCGAGGTAGTGGCACGACATGGAGTGCCTATATCAGTAGTATCAGATCGAGACGTCCGGTTCACTTCCAGGTTTTGGAAGCGGTTTCATGACGAGATGGGGACTCGTCTTCACTTCAGCACCGCTTTCCACCCCCAGACGGAGGGGCAGAGCGAGAGGACGATTCAGACTCTTGAGGACATGCTGCGGGCATGTGTTCTAGATTTTAGTGGCAGTTGGGATACGTATCTTCCATTAGCGGAATTTTCGTATAAGAACAGTTACCACGCCAGTATTGACCGCCCTCCTTTCGAGATGCTTTACGGGAGGAAGTGTAGGACCCCCGATTTGTTGGGGCGAGGTCGGTCAGAGGGTCATCGGGAGCACTGAGGTGGTGCTCAAGACCACAGAGTTGATCCAGCAGGTCCGTAGTAGACTGTAGACTGCGCAGAGTCGGCAGAAGAGTTACACCGACAGGAGGCGTTCGGATTTGGAGTTTCAGGTGGGCGATATGGTCCTCCTGAAGGTATCACCCTGGAAGGGTGTTATCAGGTTCCGGAAGAGGGGCAAGCTGGGCCCCAGGTTTATTGGTCCTTTTAGGGTTTTGGCACGGGTGGGTCGGGTTGCCTATCGGTTGGACCTTCCAGCAGAACTTAGCCAGATCCACAACATTTTCCACGTTTCTCAGCTGCGAAAGTGTTTGGTGGATGAGTCAGCAGTGGTACCATTGGAGGATATTCAGGTTGATAGCAGCCTGAATTATATTGAGAGATCAGTTGCGATCCTAGATAGGAAGACGAAGACCTTGAGGAACAAGGTGGTTCAGTTGGTGAAGGTGCAATGGCAGCACCGGAAGGGTTCCGAGTGGACGTGGGAGGCCGAGGAGGAAATGAGGGAGCATTATCCAGAGTTATATATAGGTTCAGCAGCAGCAGACTTCGATAACGAAGTCTAAGATAAGTGGGGGAGAGTTTTAACGCCCCATTTCTGGTATGTGATTTAAATAAAGCAATTTTCATTTCTTAAGGGTACTCGACGAGTCAGTAGCCCGACTCGTCGAGTAGAGACGGGATTTGCATGCGGTTTAAGTTGGCGACTCGACGAGTCCATATTCTCGGACTCGGCGAGTCTCGCAGTCTGGATGAAACCCTAATTTCAAGGGTTTGCACCCTATTTAAACAACTTTATGCGCCCTAACCAGCCTCCATCACCCACAAAACGTCCCTTGCTAAAACCTAGCCTTCCCTTGAGCATTTTTGGAGTGTTTCTCACCTTGTGAAGGATTTTGGTGCATTTTGGAGTTAGAAGAAGAAGAGAGGGGAGGAGCATTCAAGAGGAGTAAAGAAGATTCGAGTTTCTGGTGTCATTTCAGTTTCCATTGAGGTATAAATCTCGAATCTTTGCTTATTATCATTTGGATCTCCTTATAAGCTTGCTATTGTTGTTCTTGAGCCATTTCTAGATTTTGAGGTCGATTTAAGGGTAGTTAAGATGAATGGGCTTCAGATCTAAGCATTTCAGAGCTCCTTAAGCTCAAGGTTGCCACCTTTGTTGAGCTAAAATCCCATTCCAAACCTAGATCTCATCTTTTAGCTCATTTTGGGTATTTAAGCTTCATAATGTCATGCATGCAGGTAAAGTTGGAAACTTTACGTGCAAAACCAACCCTAGGAACCCATATATATCTTTTGGATGCATTGGAATCAAGAAAAATCGTCTGTATAGTAATGGCATGCATGGGACTCGGCGAGTTGTTCTTCAGACTCGGCGAGTCGAGCCGCGAGTCCCCGATTTTTCCCCGTTGAGAGTTTAGGAGTGGAATCAATGAGTGGGTATTGGACTCGGTGAGTTGAGTCACAGATCTAGTAATGGAGGGACTCGGCGAGTCAACGCCCTGGCTCGGCGAGTCCAAGGCAATCTTCTTACCCAAGAACAGACTCGACGACTTGTTCATACAAATCGGCGAGTCGTAGACTGGACACGTTCTTCGGATGAAGGAGGACTCGACGAGTTGTTCATACAACTCGGCGAGTCAGATGAAGACGGACTCAGTGTTAGTATCGAGTAAGAACTCGTCGAGTCTGTGCTAAAACTCGGTGAGTAGAAGCGTATAGAGATTTGGAAGAAAGGATACGGACTCGGCGAGTTGACGGCCCAACTCGACGAGTCAGGTCAACTGGCAGTTGACTTTGACCAGGAAGTTGACTTTGACCAGGGGTAAAATAGTCATTTTATCCTGAGATTAGTTATCAGTATCTGATTTAGTGTTTACGGGATTTGTAACCGGGGAGTTCCGGAGTAGCAGTCGGACAGTTTCAGATTTAGCACCTCAGCAGCCAACGTTACGAGGTGAGTTTCCTTCTAGTAGGAACGGGTCTACGGCCACAATGTCGACCCGTTTAGTTAGCAGTAGTTCCGAACTTCGGTCCGATGCAGTGGTTCAGTGTGCTTGATGTCTTTATGATTCAAGCATGTCATTGTGTTATGTGTTCCAGACCTCGGTCTGATGCAGTATGCAGTATATGTGTTTATGCTAGTAGCTATGATTTTGCTATGATATGTTCAGTCAGTTTCTGGACTTCGTTCCAATCCAGAGGGCAAGGCCCTGGTTAGTTCCGGACTTCGGACTTCGGTCCGATGCTGTTTCCGGACTTCGGTCCGATGCAGAGGGCAAGGCCCTGGTTAGTTCTGGACTTCGGTCCGATGCAGTTTCCGGACTTCGGTCCGATGCACTGGGCAAGGCCCAGTAGTTGTTGTATATGCTATTGTATGGTATGTGGTAGTTTGGGGGAGCTCACTAAGCTTTGTGCTTACAGTTTCAGTTTTTGGTTTCAGGTAGTTCCACTAGTAAGGGGAAGAGCTCGGGATGATGGCATGACACACACCACAACTTCAGTTTATCCTGGGAGTTTATTCAGATATTTTCCACATGTTCATCATATCAGTTTTGATTTGATACGTTGTTATGACTTTTTGAGATACACGACACATGCCTTGATTATATGATATTCAAAGTTATGTTTTTAGTAATGTTAAAACAAAAAAATTTTGGGTTGTATTTTTGGGATGTTTCAGTTGCCAACTTTATTGAGCCAAGTTTCCATTCTAAGCTTAGCTCCCTTCCTTTAGCTTGTTTTGGGCTTTTGAGCTTCATATTAGCATGCATGCACGTAAAGTTAGAAACTTTACGTGAAAGAACAGCCCTAGGAGCCCAGATCTATGAATGGAATGCACTGGATTCGAGTATAATCGACTGCTTAGTAATGGCATGCATGGGACTCGGCGACTCGTTCTTCAGACTCGACGAGTCGAGTCCCGAGTGCCCATTTTTCCCCATTTGAGAGTCTAAAGTGGAATCTGTGAGTAGGTTATGGACTCGGTGAGTTAAGGCTCAGATCTAGTAGTGAAGGGACTCGACGAGTTGTTCATACAACTCGGCGAGTTGAGGATCGACCTTATTCATATGATGAAGGAGGACTCAACGAGTTGTTCATACAACTCGGTGAGTCCGATGAAGATGAACTAGATGTTAGTATCGAAGAAGAACTCGTCGAGCCTTTGCCAAACTCGACGAGCAGAAGCGGGTAGAGGTGTTGGATTAGTGTCTAACTCCATAACTATAATTGGTATATTCTTGACCCGACCCGGCATGGTCCATTTGGGTTGCATGGCATCATGCATTTGGATAGACTAAAATGAGAGAAATAACACTTAAGGTTTATATATATATTATAAGTTTTAATATATTAATAAGATTATTTAATTAGTATTGATCAAGAATTAATCTAGAATTAATTAAGTGATCAAAAGAAGACTAATTAAATATATGGGTTGATTGTGTAAATCATCCATACTTATATAGTGGGCTAATGCTCCATGGATTATCAAGTTGGGCTAAAACCCATAGGATGCTCGAAGGAAATGGAAAGCCATGACAATTAGGGTTTACCATGGATCCAAGGAAATGGAAAGCCATGACAATGGGTTGATTGTGTAAATCATCCATACTTGTATTTGAACCCATGGATCCAAGGATTTTAGAAGTGTTCTACTTTCTCTCAAGTTATTCCAAGTGTTCATGATGTTGTGTGAACCATTTGAGCTGTCACACTTGGGGCACTAGGCTCTTGAGCTACATGGAATCAAGCACCAACCAAGAGGTATGTAATTCTACTAGAATTTATATTATGTGTACTTTATATTATGCTAGTTAGAACAAAACCTTGGAAAATTGATATTTGCATGTATAATATAGAAAACATAGATCCAAGGTATTTAGGGTTGCATGTACACCATAGGAATGTTAGAATGCTCAAAACCCAACAGTGGTATCAGAGGCTAGACTTGTTTTCACTTATACTTGATGCAAACTGCTTAAAATCGAAGTTTTTTGCTGCTGGGACAGTGGACTCGCCGAGTTCACTGATGGACTCGACGAGTCCAAGGCAAAATGCATCCAACTTGCCGAGTTGGTTCATGCACTCGACGAGTTGGACCCCTAAACAGCATATCTTCGAGTTTTGGTGCTGGAATTGGTCTAGAATCATTACCTTTGATTGTTTTGGTCTTATAAAACCTGTTTTTAATGTGGTAATGATTATGTTAAACCAATTTCAATGCTATAATCGAAGTTTCAAGTTTATATATGTTTATGTAATTCTTGAAAAATGTTGATTATGAATGTTCATGCTTATTAGTTTTGGTAGATCATAGGAATTATGTGCAAATTGTTTGTTAGTATAATTCTTGATCTTAATGAAATTGTATGGAGTCCATAACTTGTCCTCAAGTTATGGATTACCAAAAGTTTTTTGTGTTACCTTGTTTATGAGTTGATTTAGATTAATGAAAAAAATTATGTGTTAGTTGTTTTCAATCCATATTGATCTAAAAGAAGTTCATAAAATATGTTTTTGTAACTTGTCTTCAAGTTATATGAAAAGTCATATTTATGAATCTTAAAAATCATAAAAGTGTCATAGGTTACATAAAAATGAAGTGTATTTTTCATTTAATTATTTTATGACTCCATAACTTGTCTTCAAGTTATGGATGTTTAAGAGTCACTTCTTTAAAAGTGTTATTAAAGAATAAGAGGTTACATAAAAATGAAGAGTCTTCATTTTAATGAACCATTAAAATCATAAGTTATGAAATGAAAGGTTTTGAATAGTTTCAAAACTTGCCCTCAAGTTTTGGAATTTGTAAAGTCTCACACACATTAATGCTTTAATTCCAAACTCTACAATTTTAAAAGTTAAAATTCAAACTTTATGGACTTCATTAAATTAATTAAAGTGTTTAATTAAAAGAGTTAATAATTCCATAAAGACATGGTTTAAGTTTAATTAAATTAAGAGTATAGTTTAATTAATAGATTAAACCACCAAGTATTTTAAATGTTTAAAATACACCGTTATACTATTATTATAATTTTAATTATATAGATATGTATAAGATAAAGTCAATTTTACCATTAGTAGGCCTTATTCACGAAGCCGGTCTATAAGGGGGGTATAAGGTTACTGCCTATAAAATGGCAGTTTAATGGGTGTCCACTCTCACCCACCGCTTCCTTGACTGGTGGAGGGTCGTTAGCCGAACGGGTAGGAAAGGACTATAATTCTCCCTTCATTAAAACTATAATGATAAATTCTAAGTAACTAAACACTTATTAATTCCCAATGTTAGTTACTTAGGAAAATGTGAAATAGGTGCTAACCCATGAAATTACACTTTGTTCCTTACCAAGTCGTTAGTGGAGCGTGTGTGGTTAACCGGAACACTAATAAGGACTAGTAAGAGTGGCAAAGGGTAACTTGACTTTATTATAGATCGGTGGAGCGTGTGTGGTTAACCGGCACATCGATTAGGTGATAAAGTTAAGGGTACCAAGTCAATTTGCATGGTTATTCACACCTTGTTTGCGATCATCGGCATCCCAGTCATAAACTTGAGTGGGCACAATCGAAATTCAAACATGCCATTGAAAGTTCAATGTATCTCAAAAGATCTTGGAGTTTGAAATCCAGTTAAAACTTAATTATATTTCGTTTTTCATGGTGAAAATTGGTAAATCGTCATTTACCTACCTTCAACTATTTTATAACTCGGATTACGGCATCCCTCTTCCAGTTATAAATAGGTTGTTGGATCCTAGCCTTAATATTTCATATTGGGTGTTATATTAAGGACTTTAAATCAACTAACTTGAATTTCTCCCTTATAGATGTCTCCTTCAGACAACTATGGTCTTCCCAAATCTTTAGGAACAAGCTATCCTAATGAAGATGATATCCCAAATGGCAATCAAGGTGAAAGATCAATCCCTTTGTTGTGCATTAGTGGTACTGGAAATCATACTTCACTTCCTCCACCTCCTCCAATAAATGTCCCTATCCCACAAGTTTCAAGACTTGATAAGTTCTAAGTCACTCAATCCCTATTGGCAAAAAAAGTCTATATGTGCTTAGGTCTTGGAGATTAAGTCACATATTGACAAGTCGGGAGAGTTGGGTGTCGAAGTCTCGAGGTAGCTGGCTATTGACTTGGTTCTTCAGTCACTCCCTGATGACAGATCACGACATGACCCTTTAATGATCTTACATATTTGCTTGGTGCTTCAGAATCACCAAATTTAGAACACTGGTAAAGCAAATTTGATTAGAAGATCGACTTCCCAAAACTTCATGGACATTGACAATGGTAACACTGGAAATCCAGAAAAAACTTTGTCTTCCCAATGAAAGGGATCGACCATAGTCAACTCGGTTGACCGAATGGTAAAGAGAAAGGCAAAGTCTGAGATAGTCTCATGTACCATTCCCAAAGAGTCCATATGTGCCTATTGCCAAAGGAAAGGGGCATTGGTTGGGAAGCTGCCAAATTTACCTGAAACCTCATAAGGATGGTAAAGTCAAAAGTTTGACTCTACTTCAGGTAAAGTCCGTTATCTAACTCCATTAAGTCTCTTTTGGAGATTCTCAATACATGATGTAATGTAATTACATTTTGATGTTTTTTGAAGAATCAAAGGAAGCTTAAAGAAAAAGTGTGTTGATTCTGATCGCATGGTTCGATGACCAGAATTTTGAGCCACTACATAAGAGTTATGAGATATTGCTTAGGAATAGATAACAACAAAGTTTTCATATGAATTTGCATTGTAAGGATAAGTTTTTCCGCAAGTTTTAAAATAAAAGAAAAGTTTTGATTTTATTTATTTTAAGTATCCTTACAAAGACATTTATGAAAAATTGTTGTTTATATGTTTCCATTGATAAGCAATATTGGAAAATGAATTTGATTCTTTCGTTTGTGGTAGTGTCATAATTTATCAAATAAGGAAAGATTCTCATCACCCAAGTTTCAGTTGGATAGAAACTTGGAATCATGCAAGTTGTATTGTGTGATGAATGAGATTTTTCATCTTTGGTAAATTAAGACTAATTCCTTGTTCACATTCGCATGTGAGTCAAGCGAAGAACTAAAGGATCGGGTACATTAGGTTGTGCACTAATCAGGTCCACCACAAAGGTTGATAAGATTATTCGTTATGATTTACTAAAGTTTAGTAAATATGATTATGCTTACAAGTTTAAGTGTAATGCTGAAACATTGGAAAAGTTTCAATTTATGGCAGAATGAATAAGAAGAATAAATTAAGGCAGAAAGATAAAAGGTTCTCCAATCTGAAGAGATGGGAGAGTACTTGTGTATCTTGTTTTATGATTATCTTAGTGATTATGGAACCATATCACAATTGATCCTCTAAGGACACCTTAGTGCATTTGTTGGCTAAGGAGAGGAATCGTGAATTGTGGAAATGGTTAAATCAAAAGATAAATCATACTTCATTACAAAATAAAATCTTAGAGTCATACTCCAAGATTAAGCCTTGAGTGACATAATCTTAAGAAAGGTTTAAAACACTTGTCAAATGTAGAGTAAAATGTTTTCTTACTCTTGTACATTTGAAATTGGTAAGTTGTGATGTTTTGGATAAAACAAAGACCAACTAAGGCCAATTGTGTGAAGTGTTTGTAAAAGAATCCGCACTATCTCTTGAATATTGGGCAAGAGAGTCTAATATGTCAAGAGGACAGTGGGAGTCTTGAGATAGTTTCAAGAACTAATCAAGAGTATTGTTAATCACTAGCCCATGACTTCAGGTTTGTAACCTATCGTGTTGACATATTATTATTTATGTGTCTATTCCAGTTAAAAGTTGACTATGCTTATGAGTTCTATGAGTTCTCAATTGTTTGCATAACAACCTGGAAGCAATGGTAGGCCCTTGTGCTGTCGGGTGGCAAGAAATTAAGATTGAACAAGTTCAGTCCATATGTGTTTGGATTTGCCACTAACCTCGTCTTGTGATTATGGTTATGACAAATTCACACAGATAGGAACTCATACACCATAAAATCTAAGTGTCTTAAGGTTTCTCTTCAATTCATGAAAATGATGGTGAGGAAACGCTTTCACTAAGAAGATTTTAAGTAGATAGCAGTTGTGATATTTGCATTCTCATGTAGTTAATGGAGCGTGTGTGGTTAACCGGCACACTAACTAGTGAGAATTGCAAAAGGTCTAGAAAAACATGTGAGCTATCTAAGGAAAGGTGTATGATTTTGATAAAGTCTTATCAAAGAAATTGCGTATCAGAAATCTGAACTTTGGTAAGAAAGTCAATAAAGCATTGATTTCTAAAAGTCCAGCTGATTTCTGAGTACATGTCAAAGCTAGTGGGAGCATAAGTGTTATGCTAGTAAGATAATAATCATTATGCTACTGGGAGCATGATGATTATATTGCAAGCTAGCAATGTTAATTATAGAAAACAAAAGTTTCAATTCGCTTTGAAAAGTTGTTTTGCTATAATTAAGGGATATGATTTTATACTTCATTCCAATTCTACAAGCTTAGATTGAGATTTTAATCTACTTTAGTCAAGGATATATAACAATTTTATGTTGGAATGGTTCAACATAAGGAAATTCTATATATGTTGCGTTCTCAAAATTCGATTATGACTACGGCATACCTCTTCATAGTTCGAATTGTGCGAATATGGCAAATAATTTTTTTTTAGCATGAATCATGTCCCATATGCTTCGGGTATAGGATCGATTACATGAGCTATAATACTTATCCTTTCTAAATTTTCCTAATGCTTAGGGAATTAAGAGGGGAAAAGGGATTAGAACTGGGTATGACTAAAATGATTAAGCAATTGTCGAGGACAATTTGAGGTTTACCAAAGATTGGTTACTAATGGACAATTGGAAGTATAGAGTAAGGACCATATTGACATATTTTGAAAAGAGGCAACTCTTGTTCAAAAGTGATGGTCAAAATGGGAATGTGGAATTGTTTCCATAGGTGGAAGTTATTCTTTGAATCTGTGTAAGATTAAAGAACTTAATGCAAAGCAGGATGTTCAAAGGAATATACTTTGAATTTGAGACTTCATTTCCATGGAATTGATCTTCATTGGAATTCTTTGTAATGTCTGTTGCCAAGTCTTTGTGACTTGTGTGCATAGTAATTACAAGGGGATCATTGCATATAAGTTTAGAGCCTAACAGATTATAGTAAATGGCAAGAGTTTGGTATTCTTACATTTACAAAAGGGATTGGGATTGTGAAATGAGCATCGTTGGAGTCGTGTTCAATTGATCTATTTCACAAAAGAAGAGACCATAGGTAATCATAGTATGCATGCTTGGTGTATGGCATGACTATTATTTCAATTCAAGTATTAAGTTGATAAATCGAAACAATGAATAATGAGTAATCAATATGGTGCTTAGATAAAAGGGTTTTTATTTACACTCGAAGTGTTGAGGCCATACAAGATTAATATTATTTTTGTGTTTCATTTTGCATGTTTTGACTTCCAGATTTAACTAGGTCACTCTTCTCGAATGACTAAGTTATTTAAACCATCCGCAGTAGGTCATATGTTAGAAGTAGATATGAATCAAGACTGTAATGAATTTGGCTTGTATGATTTGTCTAATGTGCATTAGACATAACAGTGGTTGCTACAACATTCATGAGTGCTCATAAGTTCTGAGTATTGGATTCAACCCACGCTCATTTGGATTCATTTCATGGATTCTATCACGAGTGAATCGTGAGACGATAACATCTTATATTCTTCAACCTAGAGATATGAGTTGTTAACTACGAGTTGGTTATACATTTATTGCACGAAAACGCATTGGTAACTCGATGTTATAAAACGTGCCTTTGTGTATGATTTAACAAGTAGTCAGTACAAGCATATGAGTCGAAGTTTATCCATTCCTTTTACCTTCGGGATAAAAGCGATATCTGTGGGCCCCTCGATCATTTAGTGATGACAAAATGTAAGTGCTCGGCCGGGCCTGGACTGATTTGATTTGTTCAATTAGTCAGTCGTCATAAATCGGAAATTAGGAAACAACAAATGGACAGAGAGAATGATTATAATCCATGTCTCGGTCCATATGATATCTAGAATGGAGGAATATATGATCACTTATCTAATGGACACGTCATTGATTTGTTCAGAGTTCGGCAGCAAATTTTAAGAGCTACGATTGCTGGTCAGGTTATGAAGGCGTACTTGCAATAATAGTTATTAGACTTATCCAAGTGGGAGACTGTTGGATTAGTGTCTAAGTCCATAACTATAATTGGTATATTCTTGACCCGACCCGGCATGGTCCATTTGGGTTGCATGGCATCATGCATTTGGATAGACTAAAATGAGAGAAATAACACTTAAGGTTTATTTATATATTATAAGTTCTAATATATTAATAAGATTATTTAATTAGTATTGATCAAGAATTAATCTAGAATTAATTAAGTGATCAAAAGAAGGCTAATTAAATATATGGGTTGATTGTGTAAATCATCTATACTTATATAGTGGGCTAATGCTCCATGGATTATCAAGTTGGGCTAAAACCCATAGGACGCTCCATGGTGTATTTGAACCCATGGATCCAAGGAAATGGAAAGCCATGACAATTAGGGTTTACCCTAATAGTGTCACACTATATAAACATATCATTCTTGTCAAAATCGGCTACTAAGTCTTTGTGTGGAGGGAAAACCGATTTTAGAAGTGTTCTACTTTCTCTCAAGTTATTCCAAGCGTTCATGATGTTGTGTGAACCATTTAAGGTGTCACACTTGGGGCACTAGGCTCTTGAGCTACATGGAATCAAGCACCAACCAAGAGATATGTAATTCTACTAGAATTTATATTATGTGTACTTTATATTATGCTAGTTAGAACAATACCTTGGAAAATTGATATTTGAATGTATAATAGAGAAAACATAGATCCAAGGTATTAGGGTTGCATGTACACCATAGGAGTGTTAGAATGCTCAAAACCCAACAAGAGGATCAGAGAGGATGAAAGGGACTCGGCGAGTTGGCGTCCCAAGTCGGCGAGTCCGGTCAACTGAACGTTGACTTTGACCAGGAAGTTGACTTTGACCAGGGGTAAAATAGTCATTTTACCCTGAGATTAGTTATCAGTATCTAATTTAGTGTTTATGGGATTTGTAGCCGGGGAGTTCTGGAGCGGCAGTCAGACAGTTTCAGATTTAGCACCTCAGCAGCCAACGTTACGAGGTGAGTTTCCTTCCAGTAGGAATGGGTCTACGACCACAATGCCGGCCCGTTTAGTTAGCAGTAGTTTCGGACTTCGATCCGATTGTGACAACCCGAAATTTTTATCTTGTACAACCATCCACTTCAATAGAAGTCAGATTCATTTATGCTAATTTTTAAGCTATTTGGTGTCAGTTTGAGTGTGTACGATCAGCCAGCGAGTAGGTAGCAGTGAGGAGCTGATGAGATGCTTACCGAAGGGTAGCCTATGCCAGTGAGATATAGTGTACTTGTGATATGGAATCCAAGGAGGAGGACCTAGAGTGAATGCTGATGCAGTGTGGACGGTAGTATAGGGCCCGTACTACTGAAGACACCAGAGTAGTGCGCACCCTAAGTAAGAATCCATTGGGTACTAAGGAACGAGTAGGGTTGAGTTATCGAGTGCGAGTATACTCGAGCGAGTTTCTAATATGTTTATGTTATATTCAGAGACATCATGGTTGGGACACGTCACAGACTTGAGCCGAGTGGCGTGAGTGACGACGAGCTTCGTTAGATGATCCACGATGAGGTGGCGGCGGCGATCAGGGCCGAGATCCCGTAGATGTTTGGGTCTATCAAGACCACAATGCTTGAGACGTTCGATGAGCGGTACGCCGCGGTGACTGAGGCTGCTGCTGCTGCAGCTACTGCAGCTGTGGCTGCTGCCAGACCTCAGGGAGGTGATTGGTTGTTGCTACGGGAGTTCAGCAACACGAAGCCACCAGAGTTTGATGGGACTTAGGATCCGATCGCTGCGATGAGATGGATTGCTGATATCGAGGGATGCTTCTACGCGTGTTCATGTCCGGAGCATCTGAGGGTACGGTTTGCATTGAACCAGCTTCGATTGGGAGCGAAGGATTGGTGGAAGTTTGTAATGGCGAGCTTCACTCTTGAGGAGATCTCAGCGGTGACCTAGGAGAGGTTTACCACTTTGTTCAGAGATGAGTATGTTCCCCCGGTGGAGAGGGAACGGTTGGTTCAGGAGTTCTTGACCCTCAAGCAGGGTACTGATTCGGTTACTGTGGTTACCCGGAAGTTTCATGAGGGGGCGGTGTTTTGCCCTGAGCAGGTGTCTACTGAGCAGGAACGTATGAGCCGGTATTTGGGCGTTCTGAGGAGAGACATTCGGGAGTTCGTGTCGAACTCGACGTACCGGACATTTGCTGAGCTCCAGGAAAATGCCCGGAAGAGGGAGATTGAGTTGGAGACTCAGGCCAGGGAGGAGGCCGAGTCTCAGAGGATGGATCGGCGGCCGGTACAGTCTCAGCCGGCAGCCAAGCGGACCAAGTCCGCGGATACGAGATCTGGAGGCCAGAAGAGCCGCACTTGCGGGAAGTACGGCAAGGGACATGATGGGGTTTGTCGATCAGGTGCTTGCTATAAGTGTGGCAAGGAGGGGCATATCGCCAAGGATTGCCCCAAGGGATTTATGGTTTGCTTCCATTGCAACCAGACTGGCCATCGGAAGGCTGAGTGCCCGCAGTTACATCAGGGATCAGCACAGGGATCTGCGCCTGCTGCTAGGGTTACCGAGGTTCGGCCGGCGAAGGTCGAAGCACCGAAGGCTCGCGGGAGAGCTTTCCAATTGACAGCGGAGGAGGTCCGCGCAGCGCCCGATGTTGTGGCCGGTATGTATTCTTTATTATTTGTGTTGAATTGAGATATTATGCTTATATGATGATATGCGTAGGTACTTTTCTTGTGAGTTATGTACCTGCCTTAGTGTTATTTGACTCGGGTGCGAGTCGATCTTTTGTGTCGATAGCGTTTAGTCGACACATCAGTAGCAGACGAGAGGCGATGAGTCGACCTCTGCGAGTTTCCATAGCTGATGAGCGAGCGGTATATGCTACGCAGGTGATATGAGGATGTGTACTCGAGATCTTCGGCGTTGAGTTCCCGATAGATCTGGTCCCGATAGCGATGTGGGACGTGTGTGTCATAGTGGGCATGGATTGGTTGAGCCGATTTGGGGCTGTGATAGACTGCGAGCGACAGTTGGTGACGATACGAGACCCTAGTGGGGGAGTACTTATGGTGTACGGCGAGGGTACCCGATGTGGGTCAGCGTTCTGTTCGGCTGCCAGAGCGAGACAAAGTTTACAGCAAGGCTGCAGCGGGTTTGTAGCCTATGTGATGGACACACGAGAGGCCGCTGGGAGGCCAAGTTCGGTGGATGACGTTGCAATAGTGCGTGAGTTCCCGGATGTTTTTCCCGAGGAGTTGTCGGGTGTGCCTCCCGAGAGGCAGGTAGAGTTCCGTATTGATTTGGTTCCGGGGGCAGCGCCTATCGCCAAGGCGCCTTATCGCCTTGCGCCGCCGGAGATGCAGGAGTTATCCTCGCAGCTTCAGAAGCTGTTGGGGAAAGGGTTTATTCGACCGAGTAGCTCGCCATGGGGAGCGCCGATCCTTTTTGTCAAGAAAAAGGATGGTTCACACCGGATGTGTATTGATTACCGGGAGTTGAACAAGTTGACGGTCAAGAACCGTTATCCATTGCCGAGGATCGACGATTTGTTCGATCAGTTACAGGGAGCGTCTTGGTTCTCCAAGATTGATCTGAGGTCTGGATATCACCAAATGAGAGTACGTGATGAGGATATCCAGAAGACAGCGTTCAGGAGTCGTTATGGGCATTACGAGTTCGTGGTGATGCCTTTCGGGCTCAGCAATGCACCAGCAGCGTTCATGGATCTCATGAACAGGGTGTGTAGACCGATGTTGGATCGTTCGGTGATCGTGTTCATCGACGATATCTTAGTGTATTCGAGATCTAGAGAGCAGCACGAGGAGCATCTGAGAGATTCTCGGGGTATTGAGGACGGATAGGCTTTATGCCAAATTCTCCAAGTGTGAATTTTGGTTGCGAGAGGTCCAGTTCTTGGGGCATCTCGTTAATCAGAAGGGGATATTGGTCGATCCGGCCAAGATTGAGGCGGTTATGAGTTGGGAGGTGCCGAGATCTCCCACCGAGATCAGGAGTTTTCTGGGATTGGTCGGCTACTATCGGAGATTTATCAGAGATTTCTCCAAGATCCCCGTGCCACTCACCAAGTTGACCCGGAAGGGTGTTGCTTTTTCATGGGGTCCGGATCAGCAGACCTCGTTTGAGACACTTCGCCAGAGATTATGCGAAGCCCCTGTGTTAGCCCTCCCGGAAGGGATGGAGGATTTTGTGGTGTATTGTGATGCATTGATATCGGGGTTGGGTGCGGTGCTTATGCAGAGAGGGCATGTGATAGCGTATGCATCGAGGCAGCTGAAGCCTCATGAGACGAGATATCCCACCCACGATCTGGAGTTGGGGGCAGTGGTGTTCGCCCTCAAGATATGGCGTCATTATTTGTATGGGGTTCGGTGTACCATATACACGGACCATAAGAGTTTGAAGTATCTGATGGATCAGCCCAACCTGAATATGCGACAGAGGAGATGGTTGGATGTGGTAAAGGATTATGATTGTGAGATCCTGTACCACCCGGGCAAGGCTAATGTGGTAGCCGATGCGCTGAGCCGTAGGGCGGAGAATGCCCCGATTCGAGGCACTTGTATGAGATTGACTGTGATGACTCCAGTGTTGGATACCATTCGGGAGGCCCAGGCAGAGGCCGTGATACCGGAGAAACGCAAAAGGGAGCGGGTGATCGGGCAGGTGTCCGAGTTTGTCACCGATAGATGAGGGATGATGACCTTTCAGGGTCAGATTTGGGTGCCGTATGCAGGAGGGGCACGTACCATTTTGTTGGAGGAGGCGCATAGATCGAGGTTCTCGATCCATCCCGGGGCCACGAAGATGTATTTGGACCTGAAGAAAGATTATTGGTGGCCCTGTATGTAAGGTTAAGGTCGACCGGCTGACGAAGAGTGCGCATTTTCTTGCTATCAGTGAGAGCTCTTCTGCCGAGAGGTTGGCAGAGTTGTATGTGAGGGAGGTGGTATCGCGTCATGGGGTACCGATCTCGATCGTGTCAGATCGAGATGTACGTTTCACTTCCAGGTTCTGGAAGAAATTCCACGAGGAGTTGGGTACGAGGTTGCATTTCAGTACCACCTACCACCCCCAGACGGACGGAAAGAGTGAGCGGACGATCCAGACGCTCGAGGACATGCTTCGAGCATGTGTGTTGGACTTCGGGGGAAGCTGGGACACGTATCTACCATTGGCTGAGTTTTCCTACAACAACAGCCACCATTCTAGTATTAGGATGCCTCCCTTCGAGTTGTTGTATGGTAGGAGGTGTCGGACTCCCATTTGCTGGGGAGAGGTGGGGCAGCGTGTGATGGGTAGCACTGAAATAGTGCTGCAGACGACAGAGCAGATACAGCAGGTTAGACAGAGGCTACTGACGGCTTAGAGTCGTCAGAAGAGTTACGCGGATCGGCGACGATCCGAGTTGGAGTTCCAGGTAGGGGACTTCGTACTCCTGAAAGTATATCCTTGGAAAGGAGTGATCCGATTCAGGAAGAGGGGCAAGCTGGGGCCCCGGTACATCGGTCCTTTCAGGGTGACCGCGAGGGTGGGCAAGGTAGCTAATCGGTTAGAGCTACCTGCGGAGCTGAGCCAGATTCATGATACCTTCCACGTGTCTCAGTTGAGGAAGTGTATAGCCGACGAGTCGGCGGTGGTACCACTAGAGGATATTCAGGTGGACGCGAGCCTGAATTATGTTGAAAGACCAATCGCAATTATGGATCGGAAGATCAAGGTTCTGAGGAACAAGGAGGTGCCCCTGGTTCAGGTTCAGTGGCAACATCGGAGGGGGTCTGAGTTGAATTGGGAGACAGAGTCAGAGATGCGGGAGCAGCATCCGGAGTTTTTTGCAGCATGAGACTTCGAGGGCGAAGTCTGGTTCTAGTGGGGGAGATATGTAACATCCCGAAATTCAGGTACAACTATGTAACCCTTCTTCTTTTCCAAGTTGTCAAGTTAAGTCCCTATATGAAAAGATGCTAGGTATGTGAGTACGCTGGGTGTACTGAGGAGTACGTTGCGCGTACTCGCATGCTTAATATGGACGCGGACTCATCCGGGTACGCTGGGCGTACCCAAGGTTACGCCGGGCGTAACCGGCCCAGATGCAAACCCTAAATCTTAGACTTGTACACTATATAAGGAATGCTATGGCCTCATCCTCAGCCACCATTTCACAGAGAGAAACCCTAAGAGAGCATTTCCTTCGTTCTAAAGCTAGTGTGTGTGTTCTTGAGCTAGAAAGTGCCTTTGTGTGTTAGTAAAAAAGAAGAGAAGGTTCTTGTGGAGGCTAGAAGTTGGAGTACCAGCTTAGATCTGAGTTCTACAGAGGAAGGAGCTTCACTTGGAGGTATAAAGCTCAAAGCTTTCCTTGTTATTTTTGTTTTATGTTCCATGGACCAACTTTTAGGGTTTTTGGTCCCAAGGTGGAGACTTTATGAGCAAAAGGGTCTCCATTGACCTAGATCTACCATATTTCAGAGTATTATGAGTTGTATGTTCATAAAAATCCAATCTTGGACATTGAGATTAAGTCATGCATGAGATTAGGGCTTAATGAGAAAAGAGGAAAGATGTTTGGAGGGATTGGTGACCTTTACAGCCGTGCAAAGGCTTAAAGGTTTCTACTTTATGGATTAAGAAGTATTAGAATGGCTAGATCTGAAATATGGGATTATGTCTTAACTGTTTAAGACCTAAAAGGAAGAAAGAAGGAAACTGGGATTTACGCCGGGCGTAACTCCAGTACGCGCCGCGTAGGGGGTCGCGTTCCCCGATTCTGGATTGCTGGTGTACGCCCCGCGTACAGGAGTTGGTGTGCCCCGCGTACTGTTTGCTGTTGACTTTTGTTGAATTTTAGGGTTTTGGTCAACATGTGGACTTTTGGGTCAAGGAGGGGTAAAGTGGTCTTTTACCCTTCTGTGAGATTGTAGGAAGGAATGTAGTCTAGCCTTGAGAGCCGTCCATGATTTGAAATAATTACCTTATGTGATTAGGCGGGGCTAGTTTGTTGTTTCGAGATTCAGGGATATCGAGCACGTGAGTTCTAGACATCTTACGAGGTGAGTCTTATCACTATACTGTACCTGGAAGGGTACCTATGTGTGACCGGAAGGTCTTGTATGCTATGATGTATGTGCTATATGCGGTTATGTGACATGTATGTGCTATGTATGAATATGTATGATATGGGCCGGAAGGTCAGGATGATATGGACCGGAAGGTCAAGAGGTTACGGACCGGAAGGTCGATACGGGTAGGACCGGAAGGTCTACCGGGATTTGGGACGGAAGTCCCCTGAGACACATGGATCGGAAGATCCTATAGAGTATGTCATGGAAAGGCGTATGTGGGGTATGTGGTATTTTGGGGAACTCACTAAGCATTTATGCTTACAGTTGTTATGATATGTGTTTCAGGTACTAGCGAGGATCGCGGGAAGGCGCCGGCGTGATCCGTACACACTTGCAGATTTTATGTCATTGAGATTCTGGGAATATGTTTTGTATTGATACAGTGATACGTTATGTTTTGTGATTACCATGTGAATGAAAGTATGTTTTAAAAATGAAAAATTGTTTTGAAAAATTACGTCGTTACAGTATGCATTAAGCAAGTATTTAAGTAACTAATAAAGATCATCTTATAATTATCTAATTAGTTCGTCTATTAATTATTTCTTTACCCCTTTTCTCGCGTAGATATCATGGCTGGATTCCACCTTCCCGGAGACCCGTACTATCCCAACAACGGCAATGCAGGATGGCTGGGAGAAGAGCCAGAAGATGATCACCCAATCCCTTTGGATGATCACCAAGCTGAAGGCTTTTCTGATGGTTCTGACTCAGAGCCAGAAGTCAACAACCTACCCCCATTAGATCAAAACCCAAACCCAAATCTTAACCCTCGTCCAGCATTTCAAGGTCCCAAACCTCTGTGGGCAACAAACTTGAACAGATGGAGTCACGAGCAAGGTCAGCCGTTACCTTACAATGGAGACCGAAGTTTCTATGACTTGAGCGAGGGAGGCTCAGCGGACAGAATCTTTCCTATTCTAGTCTGCAGGGTTGCTCGTACTGATGAGCAGGGTAGAGCGGCTATCCATCAAATCCTGCAGGTTGATGCTGACACTGGAGTCAACATTGTCCGCATCCGCCAGCTGGAGTCTGCTCATGCGAGGACTCAGAATCAGAATTCAGCTCTGCAGAGAGAACTTGCTGAAACCCGAGCCAAAGTCAGGGAACTTCGAGCTCAGCAAGTCAGGTCTGAAAGGCGCATGAGGGACATAGAACGCCTTCTGTCTGAATCAAGAACTCACTCCAGTAGTTCTCGTCGCAGATAGAGTCTCCGCAAGTTCTCTTTTGGATATAACTTAGTTTATGTAAAAAAACTCTCATCTAATTTCCTATCTTTGTTAAAACTTAGACCTGATAGGTCTTGATTAGGTCATAGTTCTGTCAAAATTTTCCCATCTTGATTGATGTAAGACCTACTTTTAGGTCATTTTTCCCGAACTTTTTACATCTGTAATTCCAGTTTTATTGACAGATATCTAATCTCATGGAAATTATTATCCAAATGCTTTCATCTTTTAGTACTAGATCTACATTCAATCGTGCTATTCAATTGTGCTGTTGGGCTATGGAGAGTTAGTCGATGAGTCACTCTCATCATTTATCCTTATTTTATTCTTATCAATATCTTCATCTTTATAAACTTATAGTTGAAAGATGCCTCCACGTCGATCAACAAGACACAATCCTTCAGTAACTCCAACACCAACACCGCCTGCTCCTCAAATCGATACGACAGCCCTAAATGTTGTTGTAGCTGCGGCTGTGGCTACATCCATGGCTCAATATCATTCTACCAGCGCCAGCGGTGCTGGAACGCCTGTTCATTCCAACCATGGTGAAGCTCCTGTGCGCTTGAGAGAGTGCTCCTATAAGCACTTCACCAACTGCAAGCCACTATCCTTTAAAGGGACTGGTGGAGTCATTGCTCTCTCGCAATGGTTTGAAAAGACTGAGTCGATCTTCGACATATGCTCATGCCCGGAAGGAAGCAAAGTAAAATTTGTTGCGTGCACCTTCGAGGCAAAAGCCCTGACATGGTGGAATAGCCATGTCAAGTCGCTATCTCTCATAGCGGCTAATGCTATGGGTTGGGAAGCTCTAAGGGAGCTAATGATCTAAGAATACTGCCCGAGGGGCGAAATGCAGAAACTGGAGCAGGAACTTTGGAGCCTGACCATGAAGGGCTCCGACATCGTGACCTATACCGCCAGGTTCTGCGAACTGGTGGCCCTCTGTCCCAACATGGTTCTTACAGAGGGAAAGAAGATAGAGAGATACATATGGGGGCTGGTGCCTCCATACCAGGGGAATGTTTTGGCTTCAAACCCCACTACATTCGATAGTGCCAAACGGTTGGCACAACGGCTTATTGACCATGGTTTCCGTACCCCGTCAACAACAACCCTGGCTATCTCAGAACCCTCCAAAACCGCTGATTCCAAGCGGAAGTTCTGGGATGACAAGAAGAAGCAGAAGGCTACCAAAAAGCAGCAGGTCGTGGCAGTTCATGATGCAATAGCACCTGCCGCTGCTGCTCCAGTCAAGCAGTACGCTGGAAGTTTGCCTAAGTGCAACAAGTGCAACTTCCACCACATAGGAGCCTGCCGGGAAATGAAGTGTTCAAACTGCAATAGGAAGGGGCACACTGCCCGTTTCTATAAAGCTCCGGCGAGGCCAATCAATCAAGTCCCCGGCGCAGGAGTGGGCCAAGCTTGCTACGGTTGTGGCGAGGTGGGCCAC
Source organism: Lactuca virosa (assembly GCF_052849685.1). Lineage (NCBI taxonomy): Eukaryota > Viridiplantae > Streptophyta > Magnoliopsida > Asterales > Asteraceae > Lactuca > Lactuca virosa. The sequence continues at coordinate 261,983,988 of NC_136434.1, forward strand.
TACAAGAGGAACTGCCCTAAGGCAGGGAACGTCGGTGGAGTGGGAAGGGTTCTGGATATAGGCCATGAGGAAGCGGTTGCTGACCCCACAGTGGTCACTGGTACGTTTCTCCACGATAACTCTTATGCATGCATACTATTTGATAGTGGAGCGGAGAGGAGTTTCGTGAACCAAAAATTTGCTCATTTACTTAAGCAAAAATCACGAGCACTTAAAGAACCGTTCACTGTAGAAATGGATAATGGAAAGACAGAAAGCACTAGTAGTATATTCATAGGGTGTACCCTAACTCTAGATAGCCATTCATTTTCGATCGACCTCATGCCAGTCTCAATTAAAAGTTTCGACATCATTATCGGCATGGATTGGTTGAGTCTACATCGTGCCGACATCATGTGTTATGAAAATGCTGTTCGCCTTAATCTACCGTCTGGCGAAACTCTGGTAGTCTATGGCGACAAACCCGGCACGAACCTTCGCCTCGTCTCGAGCATTCAAGCCCAAAAATTCTTGTGAAAGGAATGTCGCGCATTTCTCGCTCATGTTGTCGATGTGAGCCAAGAAACAAAAGTCATTAAGAACATTCCAGTAGTACGCGACTTTCCCGACATCTTTCCAGAAGAACTACCATGATTACCTTCGCAACGTCAAGTCGAGTTCAGAATCGATTTAGTTCCAGGGGCTACCCCAGTAGCTAAGTCGCCCTATCGTTTAGCACCTGCAGAGATGCAAGAATTGCCTGGTCAACTTAACGAACTGCTCAGCAAGGGCTTTATAAGACCAAGCTTCTCACCATGGGGAGCTCCTGTCTTGTTCGTCAAGAAGAAAGATGGATCGTTTCGCGTGAGCATCGACTACAGGGAGATCAACAAGCTAACCATAAAGAATCGTTACCCTCTGCCTCGCATAGACAATTTATTTGATCAACTGCAAGGGGCGAACTTCTTTTCAAAAATTGACCTAAGATCCAGATATCACCAACTACGAGTGCTAGGGGAGGATGTTCTGAAGACAGCGTTCCGAACTCGTTATGGGCACTACGAATTCGTAGTGATGCCGTTTGGATTAACAAACGCACCAGCAGTATTCATGGATTTAATGAATAGGGTGTGTCGTCCTTACTTGGATCAGTTCGTCATTGTCTTCATCGATGACATACTTATCTACCCTCGTAGTAAGGAGGAGCATAGTCAACACCTACAACAAGTCTTAGAAACGCTGCGTTCAGAGAAGCTCTATGTGAAGTTCTCGAAATGCGAATTTTGGATCCGAAGCGTCGAATTCTTAGGGCACGTGGTTAGCGAAGAGGGAATACACGTGGACCCTTCCAAAATCAAGGCCATTGAGAGCTGGTCAGAACCGAAGACGCCTACCAAAATTCATCAATTTCTAGGCCTCGCTGGCTACTATCGCACGTTCATTCAGAACTTCTCATGAATCGCAAATCCTCTTATGACTTTGACCCAGAAAGGTGTAGCCTTTGACTGGGAAGAGAAGCAGGAGAGAGCGTTCCAAACGCTCAAGCGATCCTTGTGCACCGCACCAATACTATCCCTCCCCGAAGGGATAGAAGACTTCGTTGTCTATTGCGATGCGTCAAATCAAGGGCTCGGATGTGTTCTGATGCAACGAGGTAAGGTCATCGCCTATGCCTCGAGACAGCTGAAGACACACGAGGTCAACTACACCACTCACGATCTTGAGCTAGGAGCAGTTGTGTTTGCTCTGAAGATCTAGAGACACTACCTGTACGGTACAAAAAGCATGATCTTTACAGACCTCAAAAGCCTACAACATATATTCGACCAGAAGGAGCTCAAAATGAGACAACGACGGTGGGTCGAGCTACTCAGTGACTATGAATGCGAAATTCGTTATCATCCTGGTAAAGCCAATGTAGTAGCTGACTATGACTATCCATTCACACCTGTCCATGCAAATTAAGGAGGCTCAGCTCGACGCTTTGAAACCTGAAAATGTGGCGGATGAATCCCTGAGAGGGATGGATAAGAACTTGGAAGTCAAGGGTGGTGGAGCCTTATATATCATGGATCAGATCTGGACACCTTGTTTTGTGATCCTCGGCATCCCAGTCACAAAACCTGAAGGGCACACTCGAGATTGAAACATGCCATTGAAAAGTTCAATGAATGTCAAAAGATCTAGGAGTTTCAAAACCAATTAAAACCTAATAATACATTTCGTTTATCTTGGTGGAAATTGGTGAATCGTCATTCACCTACCTTCAAATATTTTATAGCTTGGATTACGGCATCCCTCTTCCAAGTTATAAAATAGTTTGTTGGGTCCTAGCCTTAATATTTCATATTGGGTGTTCTATTAAGGACTTAAATCAACTTACTTGAATTTCTCCCATTGTGATGTCTAGTTTAGACAACAATGATCTTCTCAAATCAAGCTTTCCTAATAAATATGACTTCCCGAGTTTGTCTCATGGAAGTCATACTTCTCTTCCTCCAACTCCTCCAATCATTCTCCCTGACCTACAAGTGTAGAGACTTGAAAAGTTCAAGATCACTCAATCCCTACTCACAATAAAACATAAAATTGGAAGTCCTGTGTGCACTCGTGTCTTAGGACCGAAGTCACAGATAGACAGGTTGAGAATGTTGGGTGTCATTGTCCTAAGGAAGTTGGCTATTGTCTGGGTCTTTCAGTCACTTCCTGAGTCATATAGAAAGAATACTATGTGACAGGTCACGACATGACCCTAATGAATCTTTCTTATTTGTTTATTGCTGCTGAATCAGAAATGATTTGGTACAATAGTCAAGCAAATATGGATGGAAGGTCTATTTCTCAAACTTCCATGGACATGGACAATGGTAACATTGTCCATGTGCAGGAAAACTTTCTCTTCCCAATGGAAAGGGATCGGCCTTAGTCAACTCGGTTGACCGGAAGGTAAAGAGAAAGTCTAAGACTGGAATAGCCTTTTATACCATTCCCAAAGAGTCTATATGTTTTCATTGTGAAGAAAAGGGGGTATTGGAATCAAAGCTGCCCTCCTAACCTGAAAGAAAGCAGAATCAAAAATTGGAGTCTACTTTAGGAAAGTCCACTATCTAACTCTATTAAGCTCCCAGTTGATGATTCTTAATACAAAATGTGACTCGGTTGCATTTTGATATTTAGTAGGATCATGCAAAGGGAAGGAAACTTAAAGAAAGAGTATGCTGAATCTGATCGCGAAGATGGATTTCTATCGCTTGGTTGAAGATCGGATTCTTGAGCTACTTCTTAGGAGTTATGATAGATTGCTAGGAAACATGTAACAACATAGTTTTCATTTCAAGTTACATTGTAAGGAAAACGTTTTTCCGCAATTTTGAAAAATAAATAAAAGTTTGTTTTACTTTATTTTATATCTCCTTACAATGGCATTCATGAAAACTTGATGTTTGTATGTTTCTAGCAATATTGGAAATATGAGTTTGATTCTTTCGTTTGTGGTAGTGTCTAAATTTACCAAATAAGGAAAGATTCTCATCACCCAAGTCTCAAGTGGAGCGAAACTTGGAATCATGCAAGTTGTTTAGTATGATGAATGAGAAATTTCATTTTTGGAAAATTAAGACTAGTTCCTTGTTCACATGTATATGTGACTCAAGTAAAGGACTAAGGGATCAAGTACACATTCTTGTGCACTAGCCAAAGTCCACCAAAAAAGATGGATAAGACTATTCGTCATGATTTACTAAGGTTTAGTAAATATGATTATACTTACAAGCCTAAGTATAATTCTGAGACATTGGAAAAAGTTTCAAATGTATGGCAGAGCGAATAAGAAGAATCAAATTAGGCAGAAGGATAAATGTTTCTCAAATCTGAAAAGATGGGAGAGTACTTTAGTATCATGTATATATGATCATCTTAATGATTAAGAGACCTTATCAAAATTCATCCTCTAAGTGCATTCTGATAGCTAAGAAGAGGAATCATGAATTGTTGAAGTGGTTAAATCAATAAGATGAGTCATACTTAGTTCCAAAACAATTCTTAGAGTTATACTCCAAGATTGTAACTTGAGTGACACGTCTTAAAGAAGGTTTAAAACACTTGTCAAATGTAAGAGTAAAAGTTTTATACTCTTGTACATTTGAAATTGGTAAGATGTGATGTTTTGGATAAAACAAAGACCAACTAAGGCCAATTATGTGAAGTGTTTGTCTTGATTAGAATCCACACTATCTCTTGAATATTTGACAAGAAAGTCTTATAGGTCAAGAAGACAGTGGGAGTCTAAAAGATCCTGATAGAGTTTCAAGAACTAATCAAGAATAAAACCTGTATTTCATCACTAGCACACAACTAGAGGTTGATAACCTATTGTGTTGACATTTCTGTGCCCATTCCAGTTAAGTTGTCTAGAACATTTGAGTTCTACATGTTCTCAATTGTTTACATAACTACTTGGAAGCAATGGCAGTCCCTTGTGCTGCCAGGTGGCAAGAAGTTAAGATTGCACAAGTTCGATCCATATGAGTTAGGATTTGTCACTAACTTAGTCTTGTGATTATGCTTTTGACAAATTCACGTGGATAAGAACACACACACCATAAAATCTAATGGTCATAAGGTTTCTCTCCGATTCATGAAAATGATGGTGAGGAAACACTTCCACCGAGTAGATTTTAAGTAGATAGCAATCTTTGCATTCTCAAAGTCGTTCTGATGATAAATAGCAAAGGTCTAAACGATTAAGAATATGATTACGGCATCCCTTTTTCATAGTTCTGAAATTGTTTAGACACACATGTGAGCTATCTAAGATAAGGTGTATGTTTTTTATAAAGTCTTATCAAAGCAATCTAGTATCTGAAATCTGAACTTTGGTAAGAAAGTCAATAAAGTATTGATTTCTACAAGTCCAGTAATTTCTGGATACATGTCAAAACTAGTGGGAGCATAAGTGTTATGCTAATAATCATCATGTTAGTGGGAGCATGATAATTATGATAAGTATTGCAAGTTAGCAATGTTAATTATAGAAAACAAAAGTTTGAATTCGTAAGGTTGCAGGAGTTGAAAAAGTTGTTTTGCTATAATTAAGGGAGAGGAAATTATACTTCGTGTCAATTCTAAAAGGCTTCATTTTCAATTCTAAAAGGCTTATATTGATATTTTAATCACCTTTAGTCAAGAATATATATATATATATATATATATATATATATATATATATATATATATATATATATATATATATATATATATATATATATATATATATATATATATATATATATATGAATTTCATGTTGGATTGATTCAACTTAAGGAAATTCTATATATTGCGTTCTCAAAATTCGATTATGGTTACGGCATCCCTTTTCATAGTCAAATTTTGAAAACATGGCAAATAAAAATATTGTAGCAAAAGACTGGTTTAGAATCATGTCTTTATGTGAGACATCATGAATCCTGTCCCATTTGCTTTGGGTACAAGATCGATTACATGTGCTATAATATTTATCCTTTCTAAATTTTCCAAATGCCTTGGGGCATAAAGGAGGGAAAAGGTTTAGAATTGGATATGACTAAAGTGATTAAGCAATTGTCGAGGACAACCTAAGGTTTACCAAAGATTGGTTGCTCAAGGACAATTGGAAGTATAGTGTTAACTTTAGAAGGACCATATTGACATAATCTGATAAGAGGCAACTCTTATTCAAAAGGGGTAGTCAAAATGGGAATATGGAGTTGTCTCCATAGGTGGAAATTGTCTGTGTAAGATTAGAAAAACTTAATGCAAGAAGCATGTTCAAAGCTATGTACTTTGAATATGAGACTTAATTTCCATGAAGTTGATCTTCATTGGAATGCTCTGTAATGAATGTTGACAAGTTTTGTGACTTTGTACACATTCATTACAAGAGGGTCAGTACATATAAGTTTAAAATCTAAACAGATTTCGAAAAATGATAGAAATTTGGAATTCTTACATTTAAGACAAGGATTTGGGAGTGTGAAAAGAGAATCATTGAAATTATGTTCAATTGATCTACTTGTTGGGTTTTGAGCATTCTAACACTCCTATGGTGTGCATGCAACCCTAAATACCTTGGATCTATGTTTTCTCTATTATACATGCAAATATCAATTCCAAGGTATTGTTCTAACTAGCATAATATAAAGTACACATAATATAAATTCTAGTAGAATTACATACCTCTTGTTTGGTGTTTGATTCCATGGAGCTCAAGAGCCTAGTGCCCCAAGTGTGACACCTCAAATGGTTCACACAACATCATGAACACTTGGAATAACTTGAGAGAAAGTAGAACACTCCTAAAATCGGTTTGCCCCACTTGTTTTTTCTAGTGACCGATTTTTCCCAAGAATATGATCTTTATATAGTGTCACAATTAGGGTAAACCCTAATTGTCATGGCTTTCCATTTCCTTGGATCCATGGGTTCCAATACACCATGGAGCATCCATGGAGCATCCTATGGGTTTTAGCCCAACTTGATAATCCATGGAGTCTTAGCCTACTATACAAGTATGGATGATTTACACAATCAACCCATATATTTAATTAGTCTTCTTTTGATCACATAATTAATTCTAGATTAATTCTTGATCAATACTAATTAAATAATCTTATTAATATATTAGAACTTATAACATATTAATAAACCTTAAGTGTTATTTCTCTCATTTTAGTCTATCCAAATGCATGATGCCAGGCAACCCAAATGGACCATGCCGGGTCGGGTCAAGAATATACCAATTATAGTTACGGACTTAGATACTAATCCAACAGTCTCCCACTTAGATAAGTCTAATAACTATTATTGCAAGTACGCCTTCACAACCTGACCAGCAATCGTAGCTCTTAAAAGTTGTTGCCGAACTCTGAACGAATCAATGACATGTCCATTAGATAAGTGATCATATATTCCTCCATTCTAGATATCATATAGACTGAGACATGGATTATAATCATTCTCTCTGTCCATTTGTTGTTTCCCGATTTTTGATTTATGACGATTGACCAGTTGAACAAATCAAATCAGTCCAGGCCCGGCCGAGCACTTACATTTTGTCATCACTAAATCATCGAGGGGCCCAGAGATATCGCTTTTATCCCGAAGATAAAAGGAATGGATAAACTTCGACTCATATGCTTGTACTGACTACTTGTTGAATCATACACAAAGGCACGTTTTATAACATCGAGTTACCAATGCGTTTTCGTGCAATCAATGTATAACCAACTTATAGTCAATAACTCATATCTCTAGGTTTGAAGAATATAAGATATTATCGTCTCATGATCACTCGTGATAAAATCCATGAAATGATTCAAATGAGCGTGGGTTGAATCCAATACTCAGCACTTATGAGCACTCATGAATGTTGTAGCAACCACTGCTATGTCTAATGCACATTAGACAAATCATACAAGCCAAATTCATGACAGTCTTCATTCATATCTACTTCCAACATATGACCAACTGTGGATGGTTTGAATAACTTAGTCAGTCGGGAAGAACGACCTAGTTATTCTGGAAGTCAAAACATGCAAAGTGAAACACAAAAATAATACTAATCATGTATGGCCCCAACACTTTGAGTGTAAATAAAAACACCTTTTATCTAAGCACCATATTGATTACTCATTATTCATGTTTCGATTAATCAACTTAATACTTGAATTGAAACAATAGTCATGCCATGCTCCAAGCATGCACACTATGTTCGTCCAAACAATAGCTATGCCATACTCCAAGTATGCACACTATGTTTACATGTGGTCCTCTCTTTGTGAAATAGATCGATTGACAACATTTCAATGATGCTCATTTCACAATCCCAAATCCTTTACAATAAATGTAAGAACACCAAATTCTTGTCATTTACCGTAATCTTTGTTAGATTCTAAACTTATATGCAATGATCCCCTTGTAATGACTATGCACAAAAGTCACAAAGACTTGGCAACATACATTACAGAGTATTCCAATGGAAAGCAATCCCATGGAAATGATCTCAAATTCAAAGTACATTCCTTTGAACATCCTTCTTTGCATTAAATTCTTTAATCTTACACAGATTCAAAGGATAACTTCCACCTATGGAAACAATTTCACATTCCCATTTTGACCATCACTTTTGAACAAGAGTTGCCTCTTTTCAAAATATGTCAATATGGTCCTTACTCTATACTTCCAATTGTCCATGAGTAATCAATCTTTGGTAAACCTCAAATTGTCCTCGACAATTACTTAATCATTTTAGTCATATCCAGTTCTAATCCCTTTTCCCCTTTTAATGCCTTAGGCATTTGGAAAATTTAGAATGGATTATATCACATATAATCGAACCTATACCCGAAGCATATAGGACACGATTCATGCTATAAATTTTTATTTTCCATATTCTCACAATTCGAACTATGAAGAGGTATGCCGTAATCATAAATGAATTTTGAGAATGCAACATATATATAATTTCCTTATGTTGAACCATTCCAACATAACATTCTTACGTATCCTTGACTAAAGAAGATTAAAATCTCAATCTAAAATCCTCTCCCTTAATTATAGCAAAACAACTTTTTCAAGGCGAATTGAAACTTTTGTTTTCTATAATTAATATTGCTAACTTGCAACACTTAACATAATAATCATGATCCCACTAGCATAATGATTATTATCTTACTAGCATAACACTTATGCTCCCACTAGCTTTGACATGTACTTAGAAATCAGCTGGACTTCTAGAAAAACAATACTTTATTGACTTTCTTACCAAAGTTCAGATTTCTGATACGAGATGCTTTGATAAGACTTTATCAAAATCATACACCTTTCCTTAGATAGCTCACATGTTTGTCTAGACCTTTTGCCATTTTCACTAGTTAGTGTGCCGGTTAACCACACGCGCTCCACTAACGACATGAGAATGCAAATATCACAACTGCTATCTACTTAAAATCCATTTAGTGAAAGCGTTTCCTCACCATCATTTCCATGAATCGAAGAGAAACCTTATGACACTTAGATTTTTTTATGGTGTATGTGTTCCTATCCATGTGAATTTGTCAAAACCATAATCATAAGACAAGGTTAGTGGCAAATCCAAACACATGTGGACTGAACTTGTTCAATCTTAATTTCTTGCCACCCGACAGCACAAGGGCCTACCATTGCTTCCAGGTTGTTATGCAAACAATTGAGAACTCATAGAACTCATAAGCATAGTCAACTTTTAACTGGAATAGACACATAAATAATAATATGTCAACACGATAGGTTACAAACCTGAAGTCATGGGCTAGTGATTAACAATACTCTTGATTAGTTCTTGAAACTATCTCAAGACTCCCACTGTCCTCTTGACATATTAGACTCTCTTGCCCAATATTCAAGAGATAGTGCGGATTCTTTTACAAACACTTCACACAATTGGCCTTAGTTGGTCTTTGTTTTATCCAAAACATCACAACTTACCAATTTCAAATGTACAAGAGTAAGAAAACATTTTACTCTACATTTGACAAGGGTTTTAAACCTTTCTTAAGATTATGTCACTCAAGGCTCAATCTTGGAGTATGACTCTAACATTTTATTTTGGAATGAAGTATGATTTATCTTTTGATTTAACCATTTCCACAATTCACGATTCCTCTCCTTAGCCAACAAATGTACTAAGGTGTCCTTAGAGGATAAATTGTGATATGGTTCCATAATCACTAAGATAATCATAAAACAAGATACACAAGTACTCTTCCATCTCTTCAGATTGGAGAAACTTTTATCTTCCTGCCTTATTTGATTCTTCTTATCCGTTCTGTCATACATTGAAACCTTTCCAATGTTTCAGAATTACACTTAAACTTGTAAGCATAACCATATTTACTAAGCTTTAGTAAATCATAACGAATAATCTTATCAACCTTTGTGGTGGACCTGACTAGTGCACAACCTAATGTACCCGATCCTTTAGTCCTTCGCTTGACTCACATGAGAATGTGAACAAGGAATTAGTCTTAATTTACCAAAGATGAAAAATCTCATTCATCACACAATACAACTTGCATGATTCCAAGTTTCTATCCAACTGAAACTTGGGTGATGAGAATCTTTCCTTATTTGATAAATTATGACACTACCACAAACGAAAGAATCAAATTAATTTTCCAATATTGCTTATCAATGGAAACATATAAACAACAATTTTTCACAAATGCCTTTGTAAGGATACTTAAAATAAATAAAATCAAAACTTTTCTTTTATTTTAACACTTGCGGAAAAACTTATCCTTACAATGCAAATTCATATGAAAACTTTGTTGTTATCTATTCCTAAGCAATATCTCGTAACTCTTATGCAGTGGCTCAAAATTCATGTCATCGAACCATGCGATCAGAATCAGCACACTTTTTTCTTTAAGATTCCTTTGATTCTTCAAAAACATCAAAATGTAATTACATTACATCATGTATTAAAAATCTCCAAAAGAGACTTAATAGAGTTAGATAACGGACTTTACCTGAAGTAGAGTCAAACGTTTGACTTTACCATCCTTCTGAGGTTTTAGGTAAATTCGGCAGCTTCGCAACCAATGCCCCTTTCATTTGGCAATAGGCACATATGGACTCTTTGGGAATGGTACATGTGACTATCTCAGACTTAGCCTTTCTCTTTTCTAGATATCCAATGTTACCATTGTCAATGTCCAAATGGGTTTGGGAAGTAGGTCTTCCAATCTAATTTGCTTTACAAATGCCCCAAATCATTGCTGATTCAGCAGCACCAAGCAAATAGATAAGATCATTAAAGGGCCATGTCGTGGTCTGTTATCAGGAATTGACTAAAGAACCCAGTCAATAGCCAACTTTCCTCAAGACTTTGACACCCGACTCTCCCGGCTTGTCAATACGTGGCTCAACCTCTAAGATGTAAGCATATATAGACTTTAATTGCCAATAGGGATTGAGTGACTTAGAACTATTCAAGTCTTGAAACTTGTGGGATAGGGAGAATTATTGGAGGAGGTGGAGGAAGTGAAGTATGATTTCCAGTCCCACTAATGCACAACAAAGGGATTGATCTTTCACCTTGATTGCCATTTGGGATATCATCTCCATTAGGATAGCTTGTTCCTAAAGATTTGGGAAGACCATAGTTGTTTGAAGGAGACATCTATAAGGGAGAAATTCAAGTTAGTTGATTTAAGGTCCTTAATATAACACCCAATATGAAATATTAAGGCTAAGATCCAACAATCTATTTATAACTGGAAGAGGGATGCCGTAATCCGAGTTATAAAATAGTTGAAGGTAGGTAAATGACGATTTACCAATTTCCACCATGAAAAACGAAATATAACTAAGTTTTAACTGGATTTGAAACTCCTAGATCTTTTGAGATACATTGAACTTTCAATGGCATGTTTGAATCTCGATTATGCCCTCTCATGTTTGTGACTGGGATGCCGAGGATGACAAACAAGGTGTGAATAACCATGCAAATTGACTTGGTACCCTTAACTTTATCACCTAATCGATGTGTCGGTTAACCACACACGCTCCACCGATCTATAATAAAGTCAAGTTACCCTTTGCCACTCTTACTAGTCCTTATTAGTGTGATTTCATGGGTTAGCACCTATTTCACATTTTCCTAAAGTAACTAAGATTGGGAATTAATAAGTGTTTAGTTATTTAGTATTTATCATTATACTTTTAATGATGGGATAATTATAGACCTTTCCTACCCGTTCGGCTAACGACCCTCCACCAGTCATGGAAGCGGTGGGTGAGAGTGGACACCCATTAAACTGCCATTTTATAGGCAGTAACCTTATACCCCTCTTATAGACCGACTTCGTGAATGAGGCCTACTAACGGTAAGATTGACTTTTTCTTATAAATATTTATATAATTAAAATTATAACAATAGTATAAGGGTGTATTTTAAATATTTAAAATACTTGGTGGTTTAATCTAGTAATTAAACTATACTCTTAATTTAATTAAACTTAAACCATGTCTTTATGGAATTATTAACTCTTTTAATTAAACACTTTAATTAATTTAATGAAGTCCATAAAGTTTGAATTTTAACTTTTAAAATTGTAGAGTTTGGAATTAAAGCATTAATGTATGTGAGACTTTATAAATTCCAAAACTTGAGGGCAAGTTTTGAAACTATTCAAAACCTTTCATTTCATAACTTATGAGTTTAATGGTTCATTAAAATGAAGACTCTTCATTTTTATGTAACCTCTTATTCTTTAATAACACTTTTAAAGAAGTGACTCTTAAACATCCATAACTTGAAGACAAGTTATAGAGTCATAAAATAATTAAATGAAAAAGACTCTTCATTTTTATGTAACCTATGGCACTTTTATGATTTTTAAGATTCATAAATATTACTTTTCATATAACTTGAAGAAAAGTTACAAAAACATATGTTATGAACTTCTTTTAGATCAATATGGATTGAAAACAACTAACACATAATTTTTTTTATTAAGCTAAATTAACTCGTAAACAAGGTAACACAAAAAACTTTTGGTAATCCGTAACTTGAGGACAAGTTATGGACTCCATACAATTTCATTGAGATCAAAAATTATACTGACAAACAATTTGCACATAATTCCTTTGATCTACCAAAACTGATAAGCATGAACATTCATAATCAACATTTTTCAAGAATTACATAAACATACATAAACTTGAAACTTCGATTATAGCATTGAAATTGGTTTAACACAATCATTACCATATTAAAAACAACTTTTATAAGACCAAAACAATCAAAGGTAATGATTCTAGACCAATTCCAGCACCAAAACTCGAAGATATGCTGTTTGGGGGTTCAACTCGTCGAGCGCATGAACCGACTCGGCGAGTTGGATGCATCTTGTCTTGGACTCGTCGAGTCCATCAGTGAACGCGGCGATTCCACTGTCCCAGTAGCAAAAAAAACTACGATTTTAAGTAGTTTGCATCAAGTATAAGTGAAAACAACCCTAGTCTCTGATACCACTGTTGCGTTTTGAGCATTCTAACACTCCTATGGTGTGCATGCAACCCTAAATACCTTGGATCTATGTTTTCTCTATTATACATGCAAATATCAATTCCAAGGTATTATTCTAACTAGCATAATATAAAGTATACATAATATAAATTCTAGTAGAATTACATACCTCTTGTTTGGTGCTTGATTCCATGGAGCTCAAGAGCCTAGTGCCCCAAGTGTGACACCTCAAATGGTTCACACAACATCATGAACACTTGGAATAACTTGAGAGAAAGTAGAACACTCCTAAAATCGGTTTGCCCTCACTTGTTTTTTCTAGTGACCGATTTTTCCCAAGAATATGATCTTTATATAGTGTCACAATTAGGGTAAACCCTAATTGTCATGGCTTTCCATTTCCTTGGATCCATGGGTTCAAATACACCATGGAGCATCCTATGGGTTTTAGCCCAACTTGATAATCCATGGAGTCTTAGCCCACTATACAAGTATGGGTGATTTACACAATTAACCCATATATTTAATTAGTCTTCTTTTGATCACTTAATTAATTCTAGATTAATTCTTGATCAATACTAATTAAATAATCTTATTAATATATTAGAACTTATAATATATTAATAAACCTTCAGTGTTATTTCTCTCATTTTAGTCTATCCAAATGCATGATGCCATGCAACCCAAATGGACCATGTCGGGTCGGGTCAAGAATATACCAATGATAGTTACGGACTTAGACACTAATCCAACACTAGTTCACAAAGAAAAGGATCATAGACAAACATAGAGTGCATACTTGGTGTATGGCAAAGCTATTGTGTGACAACCCGAAATTTTCTATCTTGTACAGTCAAACACTTCATTGGAAGTCAAACTCATTCCTGCTAACTTTTAGCACAATTTGGAACCTGTTTGAATGTTCTGAGCCTTGTACACTTAAGGGATAAGTGTCGGGGTTTATCTGCTGGATCTATACTACAAAGAACGAGCCTGAAACACCTTGACCTGGAGTTCACGGCCACCACATGGGAGTTTACGGCCGTAAACTCCATGTGGGCCGTAAACTCCACCTTATATGATCAAGTGAAGGCCATTTGTTCATTTCTTTCTTTCCCTTGGCTGATTTCCTCCGAAATCCTCTCGACTATCATCCCGATCTTCGTCCCCGATCTTCAAAACTTGTAAGTTTCTTGCCCTAACTAGTTGATATCTTACATGAACTAGTGATGTTACATGATTTCATCCGTGAAATCATTCCATTTGTGTAGATCTTCAAGTTTCACCAAGAACACACACTAGTGTTCTTGGCCAAAAACGACCATTCAAGCTCCTAGATCGTAAGTACTCTTGTTCTAACTCGTTGTACACTAGGTTTAACATGTTTAGAGCTTAGAAATCACAAAGAAACACAAGATCAAAGGAGTTTACGGCCAAGACATGTTCTTGGGCCGTAAACCCCTATAAGTGGGGCAAATTGCACCCTAGTCCCTTACCAAGCCTTGGACCTTAGTCTAGAACCAACCACCATTGAACTAGGGACCTTAAACATCAAAAAGGCCATGAACATATAGAGTTTACGGCCGTAAACCCATGAGGAATGGTCCATGGGCCGTAAACTCTATAAAGGGGTGAAATTGTTCCTCCATGACTTCCTAAGGCTTAGACTTGAAGTAAGGATGCTTCTTTATGACCTATAAGACCTCAAAACACCACATGGCACTTAGTACCATGAGTTTACGACCGTAAACTCATGAAGGAATGGTCCTTTGGCCGTAAACTCATGTTAAGGTCAATTCTTGGACCTTAAACTCACCTAGCCTCTTGTTTACCCTTGGAACACTTAACCACTTAAGATATCATACCTTTAAGCCTCAAATGGAGACCCATTAGAGAGTTTACGGCCAGGAGTAAACTCCATTAAGTATGGTCCATTGACCATAAACTCACTTACAATGCCTTGCAATCTTTTGTTGCAACCCAATGGCCTCCTAACACTTTGACCAAAGTGTTTTCCACACATTAGGGTGTTTATACTTGTCCAACTAGTGTTATAATCACTAATTGTTTACATACATATCTCTTTATATGTTATTAGGATCTTTGTGTGTGTTCAAGTCTTCACTTGACACCAAGCACTTGTCCAACACTTCCATCTGATCCACTCACTACAGGTGAGTTCATACCTCTTAATTAACCTTTTAAATGTTTTTGAATGCTTTTATGGGGGGAATACAAGTTGAATCATACTAGTTATTATATCTATCACATGTGATTAATAACTAGTACACAAATGGATTTTCTACACTTTTAGCTGTTTTACCATGTAAACTACTTCAAAATGATTTCTCAAACGTTTTTACATGTTGAACTCGTTATCAAACTTGTTTTATTTACTAAATCTTTCCTTTCAAATTCTGTTAGAATTGTGTTTCAAACAAATGATTTCTTATACTTTAAAATGTTCTTATCAAACAAACTGCTTTCAAATCATTTTTATAAACTGACATCAAGTCGTCGATGCTTATTTATTAAATTTTTCAAAGGTTTTACAAACTCCTTTTATACTTTTATATTGTCAAATGCATGCCTATATATGTATAGTTATATAAGTAATGTTTAAAGGACTTAGGAAGGCTAGCTCGCTTTAATTCCTTTTCCTTGTTTGGGTGTGGCTTTAGGGTATCGGTTATCCGTCCGAAAGCCGTCTAAATATTAGTTATATATCTTGCATACGTATATAGTCATAAACGTTCTATCGGTCAATTCAGTACCTTTGGGTAGCAAAGGTATACCTTCGGGTATACACGTACATTAATAGTAACTATAATAGGTATAGTTAAGGAGATACTAATTATTATTCCTAGTACAAGGAATCGCACCAGAGTCAGTTCATTCATGAGTCTATACAATTATTTTAAATACTATAAATAGAATGTGACATACTAGTTCTCGATACGACACTTCTTAGTGGTATCACCTTGTAACCAGAGTCTCCTGGAGGGAGAGCGGGCATTATGTGTATAGATCTATACGGGACAGACACTCCCACATCCCGACTGCTACCTACAGTCCGAGCCGACTAGGCCCAGGGGTGACAAAATGACACCATACTACGTGGGACCTGGAGGGTCATCAGTTATTCGATAGTCAATCAGCATGGTTACATACGAGTTCACATTCAACCCTTTATTTATCCAATTAAGAATTAAGGTTAATTTAGACTTTTCGAGGCGTGTTGTTCAATCGATACCACCTGGAGTCTACCCTTCTTTCACTCAGACTTTTCGAGGCGTATTGTCCATTCGATACCACCTGGAGTCTACCCTTCTTTCACTCAGACTTTTCGAGGCGTATTGTCCATTCGATACCACCTGGAGTCTACCCTTCTTTCACTCAGACTTTTCGAGGCGTATTGTCCATTCGATACCACCTGGAGTCTACCCTTCTTTCACTCAGACTTTTCGAGGCGTATTGTCCATTCGATACCACCTAGAGTCTATGTTTCTTATTCACTTTATAGCCAGCAGTATTACTGCTGAGGTAAAATATTATTTTCCCTATTACAGTTACTTTGTGAATTTATCACACACACGTTTATGTATAGCTATATTTAGATAATAATAGCTATACTAGGGGAAAAACCTTCATTTTTACAGAGGTGCAAATCTTCAAAACAGTCGGGTCTTGGTAGAAGACTGCTTTTTAATACTAGTAGGAAATATGGGATTTTCTAGGGTTTTTCATACTTATACCAAGTTTTCATAAAACAATCACAAAGCTTTTCTTTACATTTTTACAAAGCAATGACACTAAAATTACTTATGTTCTCACCAGCTTTAAAGCTGATACTCGCTTTCAAAATAACTTGTATTCTCAGGTCACCAGTAGACAGGTACGACGACCAGGTTTTGTGAAGACGGAGCAGTCAAGACTCGTCTTTTATTTTGAATATTCGTTATATTGATTTATTCTATGAAATAACACACTTATATTTAAAATTATACTATTAATGCAATGGATGATGTTGTTGCTTGTTTACTACTTTGCATTGTTGTGATACTTTACGTGACGTCCTCCGCCCCAGAACGTTTCCGCCGTTCTCGGTTTTGGGGTGTGACAGATTGGTATCAAAGCATTGTTTATAGTGAATTGAGTATATCAACCCATAAAAGATATACAGACTATAAATACAATGGGATTAAAATACTCTGACCAAGAGTTTATACTTTTAAATAATAAAATATTTAGTTAAGTATACATGCCTGCATTCATACTAAAATCCATGTCACTAGGACAGAAGAAAAGTATTACGATTGTTGGGCAGCACAAGTAGACTTAGAGACATATAGTCAAAACTGGGAAGATATAGCCTGATCAACTATATTATCCGAGGGTTGACTAGCATGTGCCTAAGTGTGGTTGTAGGGTTGCAACAAGTCTAAAAACTTAGCCACAATACCACAATGAGAACAATAAAACATAAACCTAAAATACTATAGGAGTATTTTGTGTTACTATAAATTACTTATGTGATTATTTCTTATATCCTTTTTCTCGCATAGATAATATGGCTGGATTCCATCCCCACGACAATTTGTACTTCCCTAACCAAGGTAATGAAGGAGGGTTTGAAGCAGAGCCAGAAAATGATCACCTAATCCCTGTGGGTGATCACCAGGCTGAAGGCTTTGCAAATGGTTCTTACTCCGAACCTGAGGTTGAGAACCTACCCCCGATGACTCCTGTCCCAAATCCCAACCCTCGTCCGACTCCTCAAGGCCCGACGCCTCCTTGGGTAGAATGTTTGGATACATGGAGCGAAGAGCAAGATCAACCTATGCCGTTTAATGGAGACCGAAGCTTCTACAACTTAAGCGAAGGGGAATCAGCAGACATAGTTCTGCCAATCCTTGTCCGTAGAGTTGCCCGAAACGAAATTTAGGGCAAGACAGCTCTCCATCATATCGCAGAAGTTGATGCCAATGCAAGAATGCATACCATTCACACCAATTGCCTTGAAAACACTCATGAGAGATCTGAGAGAGACCATGAGACCCTGCTGCAAGCACTAACTGAAACACGAGCAGAAGTCATAGAGCTCCGAGTACGCCAGAGGGTGTACGAAAGATACGTGCTCGATATGGAACGTCAACTAGCTGAACTAAGGGTTCACCATAGGGGTGACCGCCGCCAGTAAGAGATGCTTTACTTTCCTTCTTCGTTTTAAAGGACCGTGTTCCTGTCTATATCCTATGTGGCATTTTTCTATGTAACTACCTTGTACTGCAAGTACTTTTAGTAGGCCTTTATGCTGTCAAAGGTTTTTCTACTCCGGAAATGATGTAAGACCTACTACAAGGTCAATTTTCCTTAACTTATTACATCATAAATATCAATGATATTGACAGTCGGCAAATTTCTGTGTCACCCTTTGTTCAAATACTTTCGTCATACTGTCGTTGGAGTCTATTTGAAACTCACTCTAGTCAAGTTATTGGACTAGGGAAATTTAGCTCAGGGATCATTCCTAATTCTCTTTCAAATGTTGGATCATGTTATCCACCAACCAATGGCACCCCGGTTTGGACGACAAACGTCTTGTAACCATTCTATGAACTTAACTCTATTCTTTATTAAGACTGTATCATAGGGATGTAGGTTAAACCCTCGAGAACATATTTTTACTCTTTACATGAATGATCGGAATACATCTAGGTTCAACCATAATCGCTCACGAACTCCTTTTCTTTCATATAATAGAACCATGTCGTCATCCAGAAATAGTCAGCCGAACAACGAAACCCCTATCCTTCATATCGACGCCGCTACATTCCAAGCCGCGGTAACAACTGCTGTGACAGCTGTCTTTGCAAACCTCAACTCTGGCAACGCAAACATGACTGGCAAAGGAGTTGACAATTCCGATTGTTGTATCGATCCGGGAAGCCAACAAATGATAACAGTCCCATTGCAAAGTCATAAAACTGAGAGTAGGAAACGAAAGCGCCAAGCCCAAAAGGAGTGCAAGCGATCCCAAAGGCTTGCCATGCAGTAGCAACAGGTAGCAACGCCTGCCATCCCAGCACCGATCAGACCATACGAAGGAAAACTTCCAAAGTGTGACAAGTGTAGCTTTCATCATAATGGGGCTTTCCATGAAATGTAATGCTGCAATTGCCACAAAATAGGGCACCATGCTCGTAGCTGTAGAGCACCGGCACGACCCATCACTCAAGTCCCTGACATCGGAGTCAACCAGGCTTGCTATAGTTGCGGCGAAATCGGACACTTTAAGAGGAATTGTTCGAAAAGGAGGAACAACGAAAGCAACCATGTCCACATAACTCCTACCCGACACATCACCTCCACCACCGATGTTGGTGCTAGCTAGATATGTGACCAATGCGTTGAGATTGGACACCTCAAGAAGGATTGTCCAATAACAAAGAACTCCGGCGCAGACGGGAAGATACTAAGGATCACTGCCGCAGGAGAGACTACTCCGGACCCACGTTAAAGTAATTAAGGCGTTTCGTTGTAACAGACTCCTAAACTGTTTAAAACTAGTGCAACTCGAGTCTTATCTTTTACGAGATCCCGTCAGTCAAAGGGACCCTCGTGCTGTGTATACTTGCCTCTTATAGTATAACTTCTTCGCATTAGTATTCTTGTAGTTAATCTGAAGTATTGAAACTCTGTTAAACGTTGCACTATTATCTTTTGTCTGTAACGCCTTTATGATCTAATCTAATGCCTTTATTTTCCAAGTGAGTCCGATACTATCAGATAACTTGAGTCAATTCGACCCTCACAATACCAGTTCGTGCGTACATCTCTTTCTCCGTAATCGCCTTTCTAGCAAAGCCTTCATTCCGGAACTCCGAGGTACTCATGCATAGAGTACCTTATGTTTCGTATCCTTCCCGAAGAAACCTCAGCAAACCTCCCCGGGATACCACTCGTACTGTACGTCAAGTTCAATCCAAAGACCCTTACGGTTGATCCATCGCTGAAGAATGTATACACAAGGGTGGTATATAATCAAGGTTCTAAAGGTTTAGAATTGATGATTCCGCTTTAACTTCTTTTCCTTGTTTGGATGTGAGCTTAAAGAAGAATCATTTATTCGACTACCTTTTCAATCTTAATTATATATCTGACTCGTATACACGAGACTGTGATTGATGAACCATGTATGATTTCTAATATGAACTTCAGGATGGAGACTGCCCAAGACTACGAGTAATTGCATCATCATGCGAACAAACTTAGAACCCAGTACGACTCCCGTAACCAGATCGCCCTACAGTCTAACACCCACCGACCTTGTAACGCCCCGATTTTTCTCGATACGTTTAGTTATTTTAATTCAATTATTCTTGTAACCTTGGGTTAATTTATTTAACCAATGTCTGATTTTCTTATGTTATTGGACTCTTTTGATCATCTTGTAAACTCCTTTTATTGAAGTCCATAGGCTATGGGCCTATTCTATCCCACATCGCCAAACATATGTAAACTCAACCATTTTTGTCTATTATATAAGCTTGTTATCCTCATACTTCATTTGATATCTACTTTGAATCCCACATCGATTCAAGTATCAAAATATACTTCAACTTCATGTTTATATAACAAGACTTGAGGTTATCTAAAGATTCGATTAAGGTTTGGGTTTAGAAAACCGAAATTGAATCGGGGAAGCCCAAGTACCCCGGAAAAAGTTTTTGGGTTACCTTAAAAATAAAATTGGGATACCCATTTACTTTGATCCTGGCTCCGCCACTGCCCTCACGCCATCCTTCTCTCTCTCTTTGGGATCAAGAGCAGCCAAAGGGCTGTTGTTTGGAGCTTAATTCTTGTTCATTTCCACCCTTGATTCGTATTGGTATGAACCTCCTTATCCTTTCTTACAACTTGATTCATAACCTTGTTCTAGTTTTATGATTTCATCTTCACCTCTTCTCCTTCTTATTTTATTTGTAATTATATGTTATACATCATCTCAAGATCCTATCTTCACCCCATATATGGTGGATGATGGATCTAGGGGATTACATGTGGCAAAAGATCATGGAAACCCTA
Organism: Lactuca virosa; assembly: GCF_052849685.1. Lineage (NCBI taxonomy): Eukaryota > Viridiplantae > Streptophyta > Magnoliopsida > Asterales > Asteraceae > Lactuca > Lactuca virosa. The sequence continues at coordinate 262,005,104 of NC_136434.1, forward strand.
AAAGGGAGAATGATGATTTTATGTGCTTATGTTTATTTTCATGTTGATTATTATTACATCCTTGAGGCTAAATGAAATCCTAATGATCCCTAACCCTTTTTAGTACCACCATTATCATGGGGACTGAATTGGGATGATGAACACATCTTAAAATGTGTTTCAAAAGGAGAAGGATGGATAAGCCAAAAAGGAATCACGGGTGGCTACGATTCTGTTTTCCATCAGATCTGTAGTCATTTTGTAAAAATCATATCTGGAGCTCTAGAACTCAAACGGACCCCAAACCAGTTCCAAAAGTTCACACATTGAGTTGGCTAACTTTCTTAAGAAGGCCAACCTCACTGATAAGGGCTTTATCTATGTGAAAGAATGGCATCTTTTCTGTTAGGTCTGATCCGGGTCTGTTCTGATATGTCATTTTGTTTTCATCATTTCTAAGGCTTGGAAAAGGATCCAGAGTGATTCCAAGTTTCTATATGTTCCTTATATTATGAATTTAAGATCTGGAGAATATGGGGTGTTATTTCCAATTATAAATTGGTTAGAATTGATCCACACTCCAGGTCAGTGGGCAGTCACCAGCTTTTGCTAGTGCTGTGATTGTCCACAATGTGAATTTTATATCTGGAGTTTGAGAGATACTTTTCATTCAATTCCAACTCTGAGACTTTCACTTGTATGTCCTTTACTTCTCTTAATTTTCTTTTGGACGAATTCTACTCACAAGTTGGGTAGAATTGGCCAACATCACTTGACTGTATTGTTGGAGACAGAAGTGATACACCATTTTGTAAAATTCATATTTAATTCATCTTTTGGAGTTAGAATGAGTTCTTTATAGTTATGGAATCCTGAGCAATCATAGTTTCCTATAAAATTTAGTTAAAGCTATGTTTCTATTTTAGATTTTGGAGTAAATCCGTTTTGAACAGCAGGTCTGTTTTAGAGACCTTGCTGTGATTACTCTTTTCTCAACTCATAGCTTCATTACTTCTCGTTTCTAACCTTTAGTCCTTCTTAGGCGAGGTTTTGAAGTTTGCTCAAGCTTGGTAGCATTATTTGATTGTTAGCCATCCTTAATACTCACTCAAGGTGAGTTCTCTCACACCGTTGTATTGATGATTGTGTTTGCTAGTTAGCTCGTGTGTGATTATTTGAATTTATTATAAAAGCATGCTATATAAGTATTGTTTTAATTCGTACATGTGCACTGTATGTAACTAATTATGGATATGGGGACACCACCAAAGGATACGGATTTACCGGTGCGGTGGGTAGGTAAGATCACCAACGTAATACTCTTCGTGAGGTGCGGTGATTAGGGCCAAATGATACGGGATCTTCCCGGTGCGGTTCAAACCTACAAGTCCTTCTCGTAATATAGACATTGATTCGTTCTTTGTCTTTATCGTTATAATTGGAAAATGGATTAGGGCTAGTAAATATGAACGTTGGTACAATGTCTGTGTTTGAATTCACTAAGCTTTGTGCTTACGTTTTTCCCTTATAACTTTTCAGGTGTTAAGATTAAAGAGGCTAAGGCTTGACATGGAGCATCGGGACATCGCTACTAGTTATTTTGTTGGGACCTTATTATTATTATTACTTCCGCACTTATTTTATATGGTTATTAAGCTGATGGATTATGTTATGACTATTTCAGTTGTTTTAATTTAATTTAAGATGGGTTTTAAAAGTTTAAAATTGTTGCAAAAAAAAAAAAAAAAAAAAAAAAAAAAAATTTTGGGTGTCACAAGTTGGTATCAGAGCCACAGTTTGAGGGAACTAGGCATTCTTGTGGATGTTCTAGACTCAAATTTGAGGCTCTATAATAGTTTATTCTCTTTTTTTTAAAAGATTTTTCAAATTTTCTGAAGACTAGTAGTGAAAGATGTCGCGGTGTGCCAGTCGGCCAGCCAAGTAAGCCTTATTTCTTATGTTAAATGTTTATGTTAAATTGTTGACTATGAATTGGATTCTACTAGTCTTAAAATGCTAGATTACACACTTATTTAATGTTAACATGTGAGAGAGATGTAAAATTAACGGCTAGAGCGAGCTGGAAATTTTGAAACTAGACGCGAATGCGAAATTGGAACTTGTGTGGAAGGTAGTAGAAGGGCCCCTACTATTTGAAACATCGGTGCCGGTTTCGGGTCGGGGCAAGGTTGAAAAATTTTCGGCAAGCTGAGTGTTTTGTCTTCCTAGAAATATCTAGGCTGAATTGTTTCTAAGATTTTCCTTCTTCTGTGGATACCAATGGCTCCGCCTGCTCGACTTAATCAGCTCCAAATGGAGCAAGTTAGGGATATTGTCGTTGAGGAATTCAATAACGCTTTCAACGAACTAATCCCGGGTGTGACCAATGACATAATCAACCAAGTCGGTACTCTTCTGGATGAGCGCCTCGCAGCTATTCCCGGGGGAGCGTTACCGGCTCCGCCCGTTCGGGATTCGACATACTACTTCGAGAAGTTCAGCAAGTGTAGCCCTCCTCTTTGGAACGGTGAATCCGACCCAGTTGCTGCTAAGCACTGGGTGTCAGATGGTGAGGGCGCCTTCATGACTGTTGGGTGTCCGGACCAGTACAAAGTTGTGATCGCCATGAATCAGCTGCAGAAAAGGGGAAAGACATGGTGGAACACCATCACCGCTCTATTAAGCGAAGAAGAAGTGAGGACCATGTCTTGGGCCCAATTTGTGGAGAGGTTCGAGGCACAATAGGTGCCTAAGGTGGAGCAGCAGTGGATGCAGCAAGAGTTCATGGCCTTACAGCAGACTACCGAGTCCGTTAGCGAACTGAACTCCAAGTTCTTGGAGATGCTATCTTTTTGCCCCTTGTTTGCTGGGAACGAGGCCTGGTTGGTCAGCCGGTACATGGCCATCCTACGTACCGAGATTCGGGAATTTGTTAGCATGCAGGAGTTCTCGACCTTATCCGCGATCATGAATGCAGCGAGGAGGAGGGAAATCGAGTTGCAGACCCAGTCCAAGAGGGAGGCCAATGACACCTCTTCCAAGACATCCAGAGATGCCCAGAAAAAGCGAAAGCAGGGTAGTAAGTCAAGGTATGAGTATAGGACGTCTTCAGGGCGAGAAAAATCCATTGATATGCTACAACTGCAAAAAGCCAGGGCATCATTGGAAGAATTGTAGGGATCCCCCTGCGAGTGCAGCACCTCATATTACTTCTGCTGTTCCCGTCTGCTATCACTGCAACGAGACGGGACACAAGAAGCCCGAATGCCCGAAGTTGAAGACTGGTAAAGGAGACGGGGGTACAAATCCTGCAATTGCATCGTCCTCTAAGGGACCCACTATGGTGACACGAGGTCGTGCTCACCAGATGACTGCGGAGGAGTCGGTGATTACAGCGACAGTGGCAGGCACTTATTTGCTAGATTCCGAGCTCGATGTTGTTATGTTTGATAGCAGTGCTACCCATCCTTTTGTATCTCGCATGTTTATTAATTGTTTGGGGCGTAGTATCGGAAAATTGGCTCACCCAATGGTTGTCGAAGTTGCCGACAACCGCACTATTTATGTCACCGATGTTTATCGGGGTTGCAATCTCGAGTTTTCTGGAGTTGAATTCCCCATTGATCTTATCCCTATTGCGATGCGAGAGCTCTGCGTTATCATAGGCATGGATTGGCTTGATGCGTGTGATGTGGAAATCCACTGTCGTAAGAAGCAAGTTCGTGTTCAAAACCCTAGAGGTGGAGAACTTATCATTCAGGGGGACATTCCCCGCGTGGCCATCGCTTCTTGCTCTTCTACTATAGCACTAGACGACGTTCCTATCGTTTCCGACTTTAGTGATGTCTTTCCGGAGGAACTCCCTGGTTTGCCACCTATTCGGCAAGTGGAGTTTCGCATTGATTTGGTGTTGGGTGCGACTCCGGTAGCTAAATCTCCTTACCGCTTGGCACCACCTGAGATGAAAGAGCTCCAAGATCAACTTTAGGAACTAAGTGATAAAGGGTTTATATGGCCAAGCTGCTCGCCATGGGGTGTTCCTATTCTCTTTGTGAAGAAGAAAGATGGATCCCAGCGAATGTGTATTGATTATAGGGAGCTAAACAAGTACACGATAAAGAATAGGTACCCGTTTCCACGTATTAACGATCTTTTCGATCAACTTCAGGGAGCGTCTTGGTTCTCCAAGATTGATTTACGTTGCGGTTACCATCAGATGCGGGTTCGTGAAGAAGACATTGAGAAAAAGCATTCTGTACTCGTTATGGGCATTTTGAGTTCGTGGTGATGCCTTTTGGGCTCACCAATGCACCCGCGGCGTTTATGGATCTCGTGAACCGGGTGTGTAGCCCGATGCTTAACCGTTCGGTCATAGTGTTCATTGATGACATCTTGGTCTATTCTAAGACCAAAGAGGAGCATGAGCAACACCTTCGGGAGATTCTGGAAACTCTGGCAAGAGAAAGGCTTTATGCGAAATTCTCAAAATGTGAATTTTGGTTAGAAGAAGTTCAGTTCTTGGGGCATGTGGTAAACAAACACGGTATTAAGGTCGATCAAGCCAAGGTTGATGCGGTTAAACAATGGGAGATTCCAAAAACACCTTCTGAAATTCGCAGTTTCTTGGGTTTAGCCGGTTATTATCGTAGGTTCATTGAAAATTTCTCTAAAATCGCCTTGCCACTCACCCGATTGACCAAGAAATCAGTGAAATTCGTTTGGGGCCCGGAGCAACAATTTGCGTTTGATGAGCTGAGGAAGCGATTGTGTGATGCTCCGATTTTGGCCTTACCTGATAAGGTTGAGGATATGGTGGTTTACTGTGATGCATCGCTTCAGGGTCTTGGTGTTGTGTTAATGCAACGGGACAGGGTGATAGCCTATGCCTCCCGACAGCTGAAACCCCACGAACGAAACTACCCCACTCATGATTTGGAGCTTGGGGCTATTGTGTTCGCTCTTAAGATTTGGAGACACTATCTCTATGGAGTGAAGTGTATCATATACACTGACCATAAGAGTCTGAAATATTTGTTCGAGTAGCAGGATTTGAACATGAGGCAGATCCGATGGTTGGATGTGGTAAAAGATTATGATTGTGAAATTCACTACCACCCCGGTAAATCTAATGTTGTAGCTGATGCTCTCAGTCGTAAACAATTTGCCGAACCGATTCGATCTAAGTGTCTCCGGATGACGATGGTGTCGTCTTTGTTAGATATGATTCGTGGCGCCCGTTTGTTGGGGTGAGGTTTGGCAGAGGGTACTTGGGAGTACCGATATCGTGCTTCGGACTACAGAGAAAATCCACGTGATTCGGGATCATTTGGTTACAGCGAGAAGTCGTCAGAAAAGTTATGCCGACAAAAGATGCTCCGATCTTGAGTTCCAGGTGGGAGATTATGTGTTGCTCAAAGTCTCCCCCTGGAAAGGTGTGATTCGATTTCGAAAACGGGGAAAGCTCGGACCCCGACTCATTGGACCCTACAAGGTCATAGCCCGTGTGGGAAAGGTGGCTTACCGTTTAGAGCTGCCTGAAGAGCTTAGTCTAATTCATAATAAGTTTCACGTGTATCAGTTATGAAAATGCCTTGTTGATGAGACCACTGTGATACCACTGGAGGACATACAGGTTGACGAGCGTCTCAATTATGTTGAGAAACCAATCGCTATTTTAGAACGAAAGACGAAAGCTCTCCGCAACAAGACTATAAACCTGGTTAAGGTGCAGTGGCAACATAGGAAGGGTTCGGAATGGACTTGGGAACCGGAAGGCGAGATGAGGGCTCACTATCTGGATCTGTTTTTAGGTGTTGACTTCGAGGACGAAGTCCGTTCTTAGTGGGGGAGAGTTGTAACGCCCCGATTTTTCTCGATACGTTTAGTTATTTTAATTCAATTATTCTTGTAACCTTGGGTTAATTTATTTAACCAATGTCTGATTTTCTTATGTTATTGGACTCTTTTGATCATCTTGTAAACTCCTTTTATTGAAGTCCATAGGCTATGGGCCTATTCTATCCCACATCGCCAAACATATGTAAACTCAACCATTTTTGTCTATTATATAAGCTTGTTATCCTCATACTTCATTTGATATCTACTTTGAATCCCACATCGATTCAAGTATCAAAATATACTTCAACTTCATGTTTATATAACAAGACTTGAGGTTATCTAAAGATTCGATTAAGGTTTGGGTTTAGAAAACCGAATTTGAATCGGGGAAGCCCAAGTACCCCGGAAAAAGTTTTTGGGTTACCTTAAAAATAAAATTGGGATACCCATTTACTTTGATCCTGGCTCCGCCACTGCCCTCACGCCATCCTTCTCTCTCTCTTTGGGATCAAGAGCAGCCAAAGGGCTGTTGTTTGGAGCTTAATTCTTGTTCATTTCCACCCTTGATTCGTATTGGTATGAACCTCCTTATCCTTTCTTACAACTTGATTCATAACCTTGTTCTAGTTTTATGATTTCATCTTCACCTCTTCTCCTTCTTATTTTATTTGTAATTATATGTTATACATCATCTCAAGATCCTATCTTCACCCCATATATGGTGGATGATGGATCTAGGGGATTACATGTGGCAAAAGATCATGGAAACCCTAAAAGGGAGAATGATGATTTTATGTGCTTATGTTTATTTTCATGTTGATTATTATTACATCCTTGAGGCTAAATGAAATCCTAATGATCCCTAACCCTTTTTAGTACCACCATTATCATGGGGACTGAATTGGGATGATGAACACATCTTAAAATGTGTTTCAAAAGGAGAAGGATGGATAAGCCAAAAAGGAATCACGGGTGGCTACGATTCTGTTTTCCATCAGATCTGTAGTCATTTTGTAAAAATCATATCTGGAGCTCTAGAACTCAAACGGACCCCAAACCAGTTCCAAAAGTTCACACATTGAGTTGGCTAACTTTCTTAAGAAGGCCAACCTCACTGATAAGGGCTTTATCTATGTGAAAGAATGGCATCGTTTCTGTTAGGTCTGATCCGGGTCTGTTCTAATATGTCATTTTGTTTTCATCATTTCTAAGGCTTGGAAAAGGATCCAGAGTGATTCCAAGTTTCTATATGTTCCTTATATTATGAATTTAAGATCTGGAGAATATGGGGTGTTATTTCCAATTATAAATTGGTTAGAATTGATCCACACTCCAGGTCAGTGGGCAGTCACCAGCTTTTGCTAGTGCTGTGATTGTCCACAATGTGAATTTTATATCTGGAGTTTGAGAGATACTTTTCATTCAATTCCAACTCTGAGACTTTCACTTGTATGTCCTTTACTTCTCTTAATTTTCTTTTGGACGAATTCTACTCACAAGTTGGGTAGAATTGGCCAACATCACTTGACTGTATTGTTGGAGACAGAAGTGATACACCATTTTGTAAAATTCATATTTAATTCATCTTTTGGAGTTAGAATGAGTTCTTTATAGTTATGGAATCCTGAGCAATCATAGTTTCCTATAAAATTTAGTTAAAGCTATGTTTCTATTTTAGATTTTGGAGTAAATCCGTTTTGAACAGCAGGTCTGTTTTAGAGACCTTGCTGTGATTACTCTTTTCTCAACTCATAGCTTCATTACTTCTCGTTTCTAACCTTTAGTCCTTCTTAGGCGAGGTTTTGAAGTTTGCTCAAGCTTGGTAGCATTATTTGATTGTTAGCCATCCTTAATACTCACTCAAGGTGAGTTCTCTCACACCGTTGTATTGATGATTGTGGTTGCTAGTTAGCTCGTGTGTGATTATTTGAATTTATTATAAAAGCATGCTATATAAGTATTGTTTTAATTCGTACATGTGCACTGTATGTAACTAATTATGGATATGGGGACACCACCAAAGGATACGGATTTACCGGTGCGGTGGGTAGGTAAGATCACCAACGTAATACTCTTCGTGAGGTGCGGTGATTAGGGCCAAATGATACGGGATCTTCCCGGTGCGGTTCAAACCTACAAGTCCTTCTCGTAATATAGACATTGATTCGTTCTTTGTCTTTATCGTTATAATTGGAAAATGGATTAGGGCTAGTAAATATGAACGTTGGTACAATGTCTGTGTTTGAATTCACTAAGCTTTGTGCTTACGTTTTTCCCTTATAACTTTTCAGGTGTTAAGATTAAAGAGGCTAAGGCTTGACATGGAGCATCGGGACATCGCTACTAGTTATTTTGTTGGGACCTTATTATTATTATTACTTCCGCACTTATTTTATATGGTTATTAAGCTGATGGATTATGTTATGACTATTTCAGTTGTTTTAATTTAATTTAAGATGGGTTTTAAAAGTTTAAAATTGTTGCAAAAAAAAAAAAAAAAAAAAAAAAAAAAAAAAATTTTGGGTGTCACAGAGCTGCAAGAACTGTCAGGTCAAACCTAACGAACTACTCAACAATGGAATTGAAAGACCAAGCTCCTCACCATGGAGAGCTCCGGTCTTGTTCTTCAAGAAGAAAAACGAATTGTTTCGTAGGTCCATCGACTTCAGAGACCTCGACAAGATCTCCAGTAGAAATCATTACTATCTGCCTCGCATAGATGAATTGGCCGATCAACCGCAAGGAAAGACGTACCCTTAACAAATGGACCTGAGATCCGAATATCACCAGTTGTGAGTATTAGAGAAGGATGTCCCGAGGACAATCTTCCAAACTCGATGCGGACGCTACGAGTCCGTAGTGATACCCCTCGGATAGGACGAATACGCCCGTAGTATTCATGAACTTAATGAATAGGGTACGCCATTCTTACTTGGATCAGTTCGTCATTGTCCTTGTAAATGACTTACTTATCTACTCTCGTAGTAAGAAGGAAATCATAAAGAGCATCTACAACAAACCATGGAAACAATACGACCAGAGAAGCTTTACGCGAAGTTCTCTAAATACGAGTTTTGGAATTGAAGAGTCGAATTTCTAAGGCACACTATTAGTAATGTGGGAATTCTTGAGGACCCTTCAAATAATCAAAACCGTTGAGAATTTGTCAGCACCGAAGACGCCGACGGGAATTCGCCAAATTCTAGGTCTCGCTAACCTACTGTCGTAGTTCAATTAGAACTCCTCGCAAATTACGGAACCTCTTACGACTTTGACCCAGAAGGGAGCGGCCCTTGACTGGGAAGAGAAGCAAGAGGAAGAAACCTTTGGAATTCCAAGTGAGAGACCAAATTCTTTTGGAAGTCTCACCCTGGGAAGGCTTAATACGCTTCGGAAAGCGTGGAAAGCTAAATCCAAGATAGTTAGGACCTCCGAGATTCTTGCCAGAATCGGCCCTGTAACTCACAAATTCAACCTACTCGCGAACTCAGTAACGTACATTTTACCCTCCACGTCTCGAACTTGAAAAAGTACCTTTCCGTCAGGACTCTTGTAATCCCACTCGCCGAGATCGAGTCCAACGAGAGCCTCACCTTCGTGAAAGAACCGTAGTGACCATAGACTGAGAGATCAGACGAACGAAGCAACGCCGCATCCCATTAGTGAAGGTTCACTGGAATGCCAAGCGAGGACCTAAACTTACTTGGGAGCGTGAGGACTCAATCGATTAGGAAGTATCCCCATCTCTTTGCTCGATTACTCATACCTACTTCATTACCTAAACTCTAATTTCGGGACGAAATTCCCCCTAACGGGGGGATGATGTGACAACCCGAAATTTTCTATCTTGTACAGTCAAACACTTCATTGGAAGTCAAACTCATTCCTGCTAACTTTTAGCACAATTTGGAACCTGTTTGAATGTCCTGAGCCTTGTACACTTAAGGGATAAGTGTCGGGGTTTATCTGCTGGATCTATAGTACAAAGAACGAGCCTGAAAGACCTTGACCTGGAGTTCACGGCCACCACATGGAAGTTTACGGCCGTAAACTCCATGTGGGCCGTAAACTCCACCTTATATGATCAAGTGAAGGCCATTTGTTCATTTCTTTCTTTCCCTTGGCTGATTTCCTCCCAAATCCTCTCGACTATCATCCCGATCTTCGTCCCCGATCTTCAAAACTCGTGAGTTTCTTTCCCTAACTAGTTGATATCTTACATGAACTAGTGATGTTAAACATCAAAGGCCATGAACATATAGAGTTTACGGCCGTAAACCCATGAGGAATGGTCCATGGGCCGTAAACTCTATAAAGGGGTGAAATTGTTCCTCCATGACTTCCTAAGGCTTAGATTGAAGTAAGGATGCTTCTTTATGACTTATAAGACCTCAAAACACCACATGGCACTTAGTACCATGAGTTTACGGCCGTAAACTCATGAAGGAATGGTCCTTTGGCCGTAAACTCATGTTAAGGTCAATTCTTGGACCTTAAACTCACCTAGCCTCTTGTTTAGCCTTGGAACACTTAACCACTTAAGATATCATACCTTTAAGCCTCAAATGGAGACCCATTAGAGAGTTTACGGCCAGGAGTAAACTCCCCTGGGCCATAAACTCCATTAAGTATGGTCCATTGACCATAAACTCACTTACAATGCCTTGCAATCTTTTGTTGCAACCCAATGGCCTCCTAACACTTTGACCAAAGTGTTTTCCACACATTAGGGTGTTTATACTTGTCCAACTAGTGTTATAATCACTAATTGTTTACATACATATGTCTTTATATGTTATTAGGATCTTTGTGTGTGTTCAAGTCTTCACTTGACACCAAGCACTTGTCCGACACTTCCATCCGGTCCACTCACTACAGGTGAGTTCATACCTCTTAATTAACCTTTTAAATGTTTTTGAATGCTTTTATGGGGGGAATACAAGTTGAATCATACTAGTTATTATATCTATCACATGTGATTAATAACTAGTACACAAATGGATTTTCTACACTTTTAGCTGTTTTACCAAGTAAACTACTTCAAAATGATTTCTGTTACAATTGTGTTTCAAACAAATGATTTCTTATACTTTAAAATGTTCTTATCAAACAAACTGCTTTCAAATCATTTTTATAAACTGACATCAAGTCATCGATGCTTATTTATTAAACTTTTCAAAGGTTTTACAAACTCCTTTTATACTTTTATATTGTCAAATGCATGCCTATATATGTATAGTTATATAAGTAATGTTTAAAGGACTTAGGAAGGCTAGCTCGCTTTAATTCCTTTTCTTTGTTTGGATGTGGCTTTAGGGTATCGGTTATCCGTCCGAAGGTCGTCTAAATATTAGTTATATATCTTGCATACGTATATAGTCATAACAAAGGTATACCTTCGGTTATGCACGTACATTAATAGTAACTATAATAAGTATAGTTAAGGAGATACTAATTACTATTCCTACTACAAGGAATCGCACCAGAGTCAGTTCATTCATGAGTCTATACAATTATTTTAAATACTATAAATAGAATGTGACATACTACTTCTCGATACGACACTTCTTAGTGGTATCACCTTGTAACCAGAGTCTCCTGGAGGGAGAGCGGGCATTATGTGTATAGATCTATACGGGACAGACACTCCCACATCCCGACTGCTAGCTACAGTCCGAGCCGACTAGGCCTAGGGGTGACAAAATGTCACCATACTACGTGTGACCTGGAGGGTCATCAGTTATTCGATCGTCAATCAGCATGGTTACATACGAGTTCACATTCAACCCTTTATTTATCCAATTAAGAATTAAATGTTAATTTAGACTTTTCGAGGCGTATTGTTCAATCGATACCACCTGGAGTCTACCCTTCTTTCACTCAGACTTTTCGAGGCGTAGTGTCCATTCGATAGCACCTGGAGTCTACTCTTCTTTCACTCAAACTTTTCGAGGCTTATTGTCCATTCGATACCACCTGGAGTCTACCCTTCTTTCACTCAGACTTTTCGAGGCGTATTGTCCATTCGATACCACCTGGAGTCTACCCTTCTTTCACTCAGACTTTTCGAGGCGTATTGTCCATTCAATACCACCTGGAGTCTATGTTTCTTATTCACTTTATAGCCAGCAGTATTACTGCTGAGGTAAAATATTATTTTCCCTATTACAATTACTTTGTGAATTTATCACACACACGTTTATGTATAGCTATATTTAGATAATAATAGCTAGACTAGGGGAAAAACCTTGATTTTTACAGAGGTGCAAATCTTCAAAACAGTCGGGTCTTGGTAGAAGACTACTTTTTATTACTAGTAGGAAATATGGGATTTTCTAGGGTTTTTCATACTTATACCAAGTTTTCATAAAACAATTACAAAGCTTTTCTTTACAGTTTTACAAAGCAATGACACTAAAATTACTTATGTTCTCACCAGCTTTAAAGCTGATACTCGCTTTCAAAACAACTTGTATTCTCAGGTCACCAGTAGACAGGTACGACGACCAGGTTTTGTGAAGACGGAGCTGTCAAGACTCGTCTTTTATTTTGAATATTCGTTATATTGATTTATTCTATGAAAGAACACACTTGTATTTAAAATTATACTATTAATGCAATGGATGATGTTGTTGCTTGTTTACTACTTTGCATTGTTGTGATACTTTACATGACGTCCTCCGCCCCAGAACGTTTCCGCCGTTCTCGGTTTTGGGGTGTGACATATTGTTTAAGAAAACCATAGTGTACATGCTTGGAGCATGGAACAACTAGTGTTTTTAATTCAAGTATAAAGTTGATAAAGCCGAAACAATGAATAATGAGTAATCAGTATGGTGATAAATAAAAGTGTTTTGTTTATATTCATATGGTTTGATACCATATTTGATTCATTTATTCTTGTGTTTCACTTTGCATGTTTTGACTTCCAGAATAACTAAGTCGCTCTTCCTGAATGATTAAGTTATTCAAACCATCCACAGTCGGTCATATGTTGGAAGTAGATATGAATCAAGACTGTCATGAGTTGGCTTGTAGAGGTCCAAGCTGGTGGACAAAGTGGTGCTACAACAATCATGAGTGCTCATAAGTTCTGAGTATTGGATTCAACCCGCGCTCATTTGAATCACTTCATGGATTTTATCACGAGTGGTCATGAGACGATAATATCTTATATTCTTCAAACCTAGAGATATGACTTGTTACTATGAGTTGATAGTACATTGATTGCACGAAAACGCATTGGTAACTCGATGTTATAAAACGTGCCTTTATGTATGATTCAACAAGTAGCAGAACAAGCTATATGAGTCGAAGTTTATCCATTCCTTTTACCTTCAGGATAAAAGCGATATCTGTGGGCCCCTCGATGATTCAGTGATGACACATGTGAGTGCTTGGCCAAGCTAGGACTGATTTGATTTGTTCAATCAGTCAGTCCTCATAAATCGGAAATCGGGAAACAACAAATGGACAAAGAGAATGATTATAATCCATGTCTCAGTCCATATGATATCTAGAATGGAGGACTATACGATCCCTTATCTAATGGACAAGTCATTGACAAGGTCAGAGTTCTACAGCGGCTTTAAGAGCTACAATTGCCAGTTAGGTTTTGAAGTCATACTCAATAATAGTTTTAGACTTATCCAAGTGGGAGACTGTTGGATTAATGTCTAAGTCCATAACTATATTTGGTATGTACTTGACCCGACCCGGCATTGTCCATTTGGGTTGCACTTCACCGGCACAATTTATATGGATAGTCTTTTGAGAATAGTATATTTATGATTAATATTAATATATTATAAGTTCTAATATATTAATATGGAATCATATTATTTAATTAGTATTGATCACGAATTAATTTGGAATTAATTAAGTGATCAAATGTAACTAATTAAGTATGGAATCTTATACATATGGAATGGGCCAAGCTCATTTAGGTTGGGCTAAGCTTTCATGGATAGTCCATGGAGCTTTTAACCCATGGATCCTATGTAAATGAAAGGTCATGGGTATTAGGGTTTACATGGATGTAACCCTAATCCTCCATAATATATATAATGGGGTCCTTGGCTCACAAAGGGTGCACTAGTGTATGGAATTAAGAGTGGGCTGATTTTAGTGTGCATACATATTCTCTCAAGTTCTTCCAAGGTGTTTTGGTGATTTGTGATTCCACTTGAGGCTTCCACACTATTGGGGCTAAGCTCTTAAAGCTTGAAGACATCAAGCTACATCAAAAGGTATGTCATCTAACTAGAACTTTGTAGCATAGGTACGTCATAATATGCTAGGTGGGGTGAAACCTTGGAATATTAAGTATTTACATGTATATTAGAGAAAACATAGATCCAAGGTTTATAGGGTTGCATGTATACCATAGGAGTGTTAGAATGCTCAAAACCAAACAGTATCTGGATCTTAAAAAGCTATACTGGTGGCCTAACATGAAAGCAGAGATTGCTACCTTCGTAAGTAAATTCCTTACTTGCTCCAAGGTCAAGGTCGAATACCAGAAACCCTCAGGTCTACTACAACAACCGGAGATACTAGAAGGGAAGTGGGAGCGGATCACTATGGACTTCATAACCAAGTTGCCCAAGACAACGGGCGGACTTGATACCATATGGGTCATCGTCGACAGATTGATCAAGTCCGCACACTTCCTGCCTATCAAAGAGACCGGTAAGATGGAGAAGCTTACAAGAACCCACATACAGGAGATTGTACGACTGCACGGTGTTCCCATATCCATTATCTCGGACAGAGATAGTAGATTCACTTCGAGTACAACCTACCATCCACAGACCGACGGACAAAGTGAGAGGACTATCCAAACCTTGGAAGATATGTTGTGAGCCTGTGTGATCGAATTTGGGAAGGCATGGGATACTCATTTGCCCCTTTTCGAACTTTCCTACAACAACAGTTATCACACGAGCATAAAGGCTGCTCCATTCGAGGCCCTCTATGGCCGAAAGTGCAGATCCCCTCTGTGCTGGGCTGAGGTGGGTGATACTCAGTTAGCTAAAGGACGAGTTCCTGACAGCACTCTCACGGGCCCGGAGATCATTCGGGAAACGACAGAGAAGATCGTTCAGATTCGTGAAGGATTGAAAGCATTTAGAGACCGACAGAAAAGCTACGCAGATAAACGAAGGAGACCGTTGGAATTCCAGGTGGGCGACCGTGTTCTATTGAAGGTCTTACCCTGGAAAGGCTTGTTATGCTTCGGAAAGGGTGGAAAGCTAAATCCAAGGTACATAGGGCCTTTCGAGATTCTCTCTAGAATCGGCCCTGTAGCTTACAAACTTAACTTACCTCGCGAACTCAGTAACATATATTCTACCTTCCACGTCTCGAACTTGAAAAAGTGTCTGTCCGACGAGACTCTTGTAATCCCACTCGACGAGATCGAGATCAACGAGAGCCTCAACTTCGTGGAAGAACCTGTAGAGATCATGGACCGGGAGGTCAAGCAAACGAAACAAAGCCGTATCCCGATAGTGAAGGTTCGCTGGAACGCCAAGCGAGGACCTGAATTCACTTCGGAGCGCGAGGATCAGATGAAACTGAAATATCCTCTTCTTTTTACTTAGTTATTTTTAACTACTTATTTGCTTAAACTCTAATTTCGGGACGAAATTCCTTCTAACGGGGGGATGATGTGACAACCCGAAATTTCTATCTTGTACAACCATTCACTTCAATAGAAGTCCGATTCATTTCTGCTAATTTTTAAGCTGTTTGGTGTCAGTTTGAGTGTTCTAAAGCCTAGTACTTCAAGAGATAATTGGAGGGAGTATACTTTAGGGTAGAAGTGTGCAACATTTAAGTTCCAAAACTCCAAGAGTTTGGAGTTTATGGCCCAAATAGTGTTAGGGTCGTAAACCCTAAAGGGTATAAAAGTGACACTTAGTCATTTTTAGTCTTTTTCCCCATTTCCAAGCCAAGAACAATTCTCTCTCAAGTATCATCCGAATTTTTGTCAAAATCTTCAAGATTGTAAGTGTTTCCTTCCTTGTTTAGTTTATCAGTTCCTTAATCTAGTGATCTTACATGATTTCACCCATGAAATCATTCCATTTGCTTAGATCTTCAAGAGTTCTTCACTTCACCAAGAACACACACTAGTGTTCTTGGGCCGTGAACACCCTTACAAGCTCTTATATTGTAAGTATTCTTACCCTAGCTTGTTATAAGGCTTGATTCACTTCTTATCCTACAAGAAAACACAAAGAAACACAAGATCAAAAGGTGTTTACGGCCAAGACATGTTCTTGAGCCGTAAACCCTAGTAGATGGGGCATAGTGAGACCTAGTCCCTTCCTAAGCCTTGGATACTAACCTAGATCACTTCCTTGAAGTGTTTAGGACCTTAAACAACAAAAGATCAAGAACATATGGAGTTTACGGCCGTAAACCCATGGGGAAATGACCATGGGCCGTAAACTCCATAAGGTGGTGAAATTGTGCCACTATGACTTCCTAAGGCTTGGACTTGACTATAAGATGCTAATGCATGACTTGTAAGATCTTTAAGCACAAAATTGTACATTATACCATGTGTTTACGATCGTAAACTCATGGGTAAATGACCAATGGTCGTAAACTCAAGTGTTATGACCATAATGGCCATAAGCTCAAATGTAAGGCCATACTCCCATTAGATACAACCCTTTGGTACTACTAGCACTTGAATCAAAGTGTTATCTAGGTTTTAGGTGTCTTTACTTGATTAATTAGTTATTAATTGACTAATTGGATACATATATGTGTCATTATATGTTAAATAGGATCCGTGTGTGCGCTCAAGTCCTCACTTGACACTTAACATCCTATACCATCCGTTCATCCAAACCACTCACTACAGGTGAGTTCATACCCCTTAATCAACCTTTTAAATGATTTTAAATGCTTTTACGGGGGGGGGGGAATACAAGTTGAACTATTATAGTTATTATATCAATCACATGTGATTAATAACTACCAAACAAGTGGATTTCTTACTTTTCAAACTGTGTTATCAAACAAACTACTTCAAACTGTTTTACAAACTCTTTTGCATGTTAAATACTATTATCAAACTCTTTTAAACTTATACTATGTCAAATATGTATCTATATAGATATAGTTATATAAATGGGATTGAAAGGACTTACGACTGATAGCTCACCTTACCTCCTGTTCCTTGTTTGGTTGTGGACTTAGGGTATCGGTTGTTTGTCCGAAGGTCGTTTGAATCCTAGTTATATATTATGTATATGTATATAGATATTAAAGTTCCTTCTTTCATTTCAATACCTTTAGGTAGCAAAGGTACACAAACATGTTCATGTATACAAACAACATTACTAGTAAACTATAATAGGTATAGTTTAGGAAGATACAGTACTATTACTAGAACAGTGAAACATACAATGAGTCAGTTCATACACGAGTCAATACACACTATGATGAGAAACAAACATAACATATAGATAGAGAACACTATAACGAGAAACAAACAATAACATACAGAGGGAACATACATACATAGTAGACAGAGAGAACATACAATACAGCTAGTACATACAATACATATACAAGAACATTACAACAGTTATGTGAGCCACGTAACGGGGCATGACATCAACTGTCATGGCTCGTTTTGTATCCAGAATCTCCTTAAATGGGGAGCGTTGAATTTGTGTATAGATCTATACTGGATTGACTATCCTACACCTTGCTGCTCGCTACAGTGGGACTTGCAAGTCTACGTGTGCCAAATGTCATTTCTTCCGACGTCTTTCATCGTCGTGTTTTTAGTCGGTAGTATGGTACAGGCTGATCACATGTTACTTTAAATAACATATCGGTTTAAGGTAATTAGTACAGCAGTAGTTACTTAATACAACACTACAATACTTTATTATTTCCCCATTGCATTCACTTTGTGATCTTCACACAATGAACGGTAATGTAAAACTATATTTTTGGTTAATGATAGTCATACTTGGGAAAATACACACTTTACAAGAGACACACATACAAACATTTGATGCCTTGGTAGAAGGCTACCTTTAGTAGAAAACATAGGGTTTTCTAGGAGAGTGCAAACATTTACAAACAAATACAAACATTTACAAACTTATACATCATATACCTACAAACACTTTCATACAAGAAATGACACTAAAATACTTATGATCTCACCAGCTTTAAAGCTGATAAACTCTTTCAAAATAACTTGTATTCTCAGGTCACCAGTAGACAGGTACCGGTGCCAGGTTTTGAGAAGATGGAGCTCATTCAAGGCTCTTCTTTTATTTTGATTTACATTTTTGGTGTCTTTTAAACTTCACAGAACACACTTGTATTAAATTATATTATTAATGCAATGGATGATGTTGTTGCTTGTTTACTATTATGCATTGTTGTGATACTGTACATGAGGTCCTCCATCCCTGAACGTTTCCGCCGTTCTGGTTTTGGGGTGTGACACCGATGCAGTAGTTCATTGTGCTTGATGTCTTTGTGATTCAAGCATGTCTTTGTGTTATGTGTTCCGGACTTCGGTCCGATGCAGTATACAGTATATGTGTTTATGCTAGTAGTTATGATTATGCTATGCTATGTTCAGTCAGTTTCTGGACATCGGTCCGATGCAGAGGGCAAGGCCCTGGTTAGTTCCGGACTTCGGTCCGATGCAGTTTCCAGACTTCGGTCCGATGCAGAGGGCAAGGCCCTGGTTAGTTCCAGACTTCGGTCCGATGCAGTTTCCGGACTTCGGTCCGATGCAGTTTCCGGACTTCGGTCCGATGCAGAGGGCAATGCCCTGGTTAGTTCCGGACTTTGATCCGATGCAGTTTCTGGACTTCGGTCTGATGCAGTGGGTAAGGCCCAGTAGTTGCTTTGTGCTTACAGTTTCAGTTTTGGTTTCAGGTACTTCCGCTAGTAAGGGGAAGAGCTCGGGATGATGGCATGGCACACACCACAGCTTCAGTTTATCCTGGGAGTTTTATTCAGACATTTTGATATGTTTTGACATCAGTTGAATTGATTAACTTATTATGACATTTTGAGACGTATGATCCATGGATTTATCTTTTAATATTTAATATTATGGTTTAGTTAAGTTTTGAAACGAAAAAAATTTTGGGTTGTATTTTTGGGATGTTTTAGATCGATTTTAGCTTCAAAAAGGTGAAAATTTGTGTTTTTCTGACGTAATTTGCGAGGGTGTGGCGGCTAATTTCGGTCAGCAGTTAGCGTTTCCAAGGAGTTCATGGCCGAAAGTGAAGTTTGCGGTCCGAAGCAAGTTTGCGGTCGGAAACGGTTTGCGGTGGAGCGGGGTGCGAGGCTTTCGGTGGAGCGTGGCTTTGCAGGTTTTCGACTTCAGACATTTTCGGTCTCGGTGTTCGGTCTCGCATTTTCGGTCCACGGTTTTCAGTTTCATTTTCGGTTAGAACCTTCTTGGTGCGAGGCTTCTCAGTCCACATGAGAAGCCTTGTAAATTTAGCCTAAAAATTGATATTTCGAATTTTAAAGTCTCGTTTTCAATCAAAGGTTTTGACTTTCAATTGTTGACTTTCAAGTTTGACTTTTGACTATCAATTTTGACTTTTGACCTTAAAAATTGTCTTTGACATTCAAGTTTTACCTTTGACTTTAAACTTTGACTTTCTCGTTTAACTTTCAAGTTTTCACGTTTGGCTTTTCGATTTGACTTTCAAGTCTGACTTTTCAAGTTTGACTTTTAAGTTTGACTTTTTAAATTTGACTTTTAAGGTTGACTTTTGAGGTTTATAGTCAAAGGCTATTTTTGTAAACAATGAGTTCCTCAAACACCAAAGTCGATGAAGTTTCATGTTCTCAATCTTGTGAAGCTACAATTAAGTTTGTTTGTGATCAACATGATTTACTAAAAAGGGAAGTTGAGGGCCTTAAATATGAAGGATATACTCTTATGAAGGCCCAAAAACTCTTAAAATCACAAATAGAGGCCAAAACCAAGGACTTTAGAAAACTTTAAGAGGAATATAGCAACAAATGTGTGAATTATAAATATGTTAAAGAACAGCTTGCTAACTTGACTGTCGTACTTGATGCATTAAAACCTAAATATAAAGATTTTGAATTCAACTTTAAGAAATTTGACGTGTCAAGTGAGGTAGTTGCATCCATGATAGAAAAAAATTAACATTTAAAGATAATCAAACTAAGGGTCTAGGGTATCATAGTGTTCTACCTCCCTTCAATGACAACTATACCCCACCCTTTGAAATCAATGAGGAAGGGACACATACTCAGTGTGGCCAAACCCCAGAACCAATTTTAGTTAAGACTGAACAATCAGGGCCAACTGAGGGTGTTGAGATGAAGGATACTAATGATTCTACTTCATGTGCAGGTCAAGTAGTGGAAGATGAGAACAAGGAGAACAAAATTAATTCTTGTTCTGTTGATTCTGTTGACTATCAAACAAATGTCTCCTTGAATTCTGAATATGTTGCTTGTAATTATGTCACCTCTAATCAACCTGCTGTTGGTAAATACAGGCCACTAAAACAATCGAAACAGACTGCTTGCTGCAAGTGTGCTTTTGGGAACAATCAGTGACAAGGCAAGTACACGCCACCAGGGGCAGGAAGAAACAACTCATACGTGAAGAAACATACATGTTTTCACTGTGGAACACCTGGACACATTGCCATAAATTTTCCAAATCACACATATGTTCCCTAGTATGTACAAGGATGGCAGAATGCGCCAAGAGGGAGATTTTCCAAAAGAAACCTTTCGAGGCCACGTTCAAATAACGGTGACTGGAATGCCAAGAAGGCCAAGCATCAAAATTTCTACGACAAGAAGGGAATGTTTGCCAAGACGTCCAATTCAAGAGATGCTCCAGTGAAACCAAGATCGGTTAGGTCAAAGTCATCTCATCAATGAGCTTCAAATTTAAAAGCAAGTGCTAAGGCATCCATCCGATCGAACAAGAAATCGGTTAAACCTGACTACAGATGGGTACCAAATCACCTAATGATTCTAACATTTCTTCATCTTTTGTGTGTTACAAACAGGATATGTCATAGGAGAGAGTACCTTGCAAAGATGACAAAGGTCAAACAAATTTAAAAAATGGACTAGGTTCCAAAGACCAACTAATCCTGCACTCTGTGTTGGACCAGCTATGGAGATATATCATCAGACTTTGGTTTGTTCATAATGGTTGTTCTAGGCACATGATAGGAGACATCTCTCAACTGTACAACATTCAAAACTTTGTTTGAGACTATGTGTTCTTTGCGGGAAAAGAAAAAAAAGGAAAGGATCACAAATGGGGTTTGTACTTAACGATGTGAAGAATTTTTTGGATCTGTTCTGAGATTGAAATATGTGTGTTGTTCTCATATCATCTAGTTGCAACTTCCATTGGTGAATTATGGTTTGAGTTTTCTGCTCGATACTCCTGAGTTTTTTTCTTAAAGTGATTCGTTTCAAAGACATTTTTTTTTGGTTTTGCGCATTTATTTTATTTTCTTTCTTCCCCATGCCCAAATTAAGGGGGAGAAATCAAAATACAAAAAAATATATATAAAATCAAAAATACAAAAATATGACCTTATAGTTTTTTTGTTTTTAAGTATTATTTGGGAAGTGATATCAAGATTGAGTGATAGCGGGCAGTTTAAACAAGTGTAAGGCACTGAAACTGGATTGTCTAGACTCTGTGTTCAATGTGTTGGTAGGCACCAAGGATTAAAAAGGACTAGACATTGATTGACAATGCAAGGACTTGACAATATGGACTTAGATAGTTCTATTTGGACTGACATATGACGCTTGGGTAGATTGAGTAGTGAGAAAAACATGGGAACCTGCAGGATACACTAAAAGTCATATATATCTAGAATTATGGCTTAACATTTCCTCGATGTATGGACTTATGTCATTAATTCTGGTATTGATAGCGCGACTGGGGGGTTCTGATAAGGTAGGTCTGTACGAAATTATTTTCTTGCTTTGTATCTGTCAGTCATATGTTGCATCCTCTGCGTGATTGGAACATATACGACCTCGAATGCAACATATGCAACTCTATCTCTATGCATCTTCTTATCTATGCAATTCTTTCTATCTGTTAGCCATATGTTGTCCCATCTGCGTGATCGGAAGATCCGACCTGGGACACAACATATGCACCCGACTATCTCTATAACCCTTTGTCTATGTTAGTCATATGTTGTTCCCTCTGCGTGATTGGAAGACATCCGACCAGGGATACAACATATGCATTTCTATATCTGACTTCTCTCTAAATGATTGAATACTCACCTAAAAAGGACTTCTTGATTATCGGGATATATCGGGAAGTGGGGAACACATTCTAGTACATCTAAAATTGAACAATTTAAAAGGTTGTCTGTAGATCTCGCTGTTGAATTTAAGTGGACAACAATATCCTTGGTCGTAGCTAAATGGTCCAAGGTTCTTAACCTATCTAGCATAGCATGGGGGAACTTTTAAACATAAATGCTAGAAGAATAATATACCTTTTGTTGTTTGGATTCCTTGAGAACCTTGTGAGCCTAGCACCTCCAGCGTGATGCCTCAAATGTCTCACACAACACCACAATACTTGGAATAACCTTGAGAGAAGTTCACTAACACCTCAAAATCGGATAGCCCTCTTTACTTGTTTTTAGTAGTGCAATTTTGCTAGACAAGGGGTCTTTATATAGTTGTTACACCATGTAAACCCTAATTCTCATGGCTTTTCATATTCCTTGATCCATGGGTTTGTAACCTCCATGGACTATCCATGGAGCACCTTATGGGTTTTAGCCCAATCTATACAAACCATGGATCATTAGCCCACTATATAAGAATAGATGATTTACACAATCAACCCTATATATTTAATTAGTCTCTTTTTTATCACCAAATTAATTCTTTGATCAATACTAATTAAATAATATTATTAATATATTAGAACTTATAATATATTAATAATCCTTAAGTCTCCTTTCTCTCATTTAGTTTATCCAAGTGTTGCAATGCCATGCAACCCAAATGGATCATGCCAACCGGGTCAAGTACATACCAGAAATAGTTATGGACTTAGACACCTTATCCAACAATCTCCCACTTGGATAAGTCTAATAACTATAATTGCAAGTATGACTTCAGGAACCGATCAGCAATCGTAGCTCTTTCAAGGTCTCGCAGAACTGAGATGATGATGATATGCCATTTAAGATAAGTGATCATATAATCCTTTGTTCTAGATATCAGCCAGACAAATACATGGAACAATGTCTTACTTATTGTCCAGCAGTTTGTTTCCCAATTTCTGATTTGTTTGACATAGAACTTAATCGAACACATCAATTTAGTTCTGACCGGGCCCGGTACATGGGTCAACACGAAATCATCGAGGGGCCTAGATATCGCTTCTAATCCAAGAAGGAACAGATAAACTTCGAATCATATGCTTGTTCTACTACTTGTTGAATTATACACAAATGCACGTTTTATAACATCGAGTTACCAATGCGTTTTCGTACAATCAATCTACAACCAACTCATAGGCAACAACTCATATCTATAGGTTTGAAGACTTATATGATATTACCGTCTTACGATCACTCGAATTAAATTCCATGAAGTGATACCAGTGAGCGTGGGTTGAATCTATTACTCAGAACTTATGAGCACTCATGAGTGTTGTAGAAACACTTTGCTATGTCCAACATCTTAGACATCTACCACCAACTACATGACAATCTTGATTCATATCTACTTCCAACATATGACCGACTGTGGAGAATTTGAATAATATGAAATACCGTAACATAATTATTCTGGAAGTCAAAACATGCAAAATGAAACGATAGTAAATGGTTGACAAAAGATAGCAACACTTTACTCATAAAGAAACAACAACTTTTATTCATCATCAAATGTCAATTACATTTTACACATTTCAAAGCTATCTAACTACTAAAACTAATATCATCCTTCAGCCCTATGCACCTCGCATGCTGGAGATGCTTAACCCTGCCCAGTCCCTTCGTGAGGGGATCTGTCGGGTTTTCATCCGAATATACCCTCTTTGCCACGAGGAGTCCTTCTTCTATTCGATGTCTGATGAAATGGTATTTTCTGTCGATGTGTCTGGATCTCCCGTGATCCCTTGGTTCCTTGGCTAAGGAAACTGCACTTTCACTATCACAGAAAATCTCTATAGGCTCCTTTATATATGGTAAAACTCCAAGGTCTCCAACAAAGTTCTTTAGCCATATAGCCTCCTTTGCTGCCTCGCTTGCCACTATATACTCTGATTCGCAAGTTGAATCAGCCACTGTCTCCTGCTTGGAACTTTTCCAAGAAATTGCACCTCCGTTTAAGGTAAAGACCCAGCCTGACTGAGAGCGGAAATTATCCTTATCAGTCTGGAAGCTGGCATCGCTATACCCTAATACTTTCAAGCCATCACTCCCACCGAGGGTAAGGACCCAGTCCTTAGTCCTCTGCAGGTACTTGAGAATGTTCTCTACCGCCGTCCAGTGAGCCTTGCCCGGGTTCCCCAGATATCTGCTGACCAGGCTCACCGCAAAGGCCACATCGGGACGAGTACAAGTCATAGAATACATGATCGAGCCAACAGCGGAAGCATACATCACTCGACTTATCTCTGCTATCTCAGCCTCTGTACTCGGGCTCTGAGTCTTACTCAGTCTGGCGTTACTCTGGATAGGTAACTCTCCTTTCTTGGAATTCTTCCTATTCAGCACCTTATCCAAGTAGGTACTCTGACTAAATCTAATTAGTCTTTTACTCATGTCTCTCAAAATCCTTATCCCTAGGATATAGGCAGCTTCTCCAACGTCCTTCATAGCGAAACACTTCCCAAGCCAGGACTTCACTTCCTGCAGAGTTGGGATCTCATTTCCTATGAGTAGTATGTCATCTACATATAATACCAAAAAGCTAACTATACTCCCACTAGCCTTGACATATACACAGGACTCATCTTCGCTCCTCGAGAACCCAAACACTTTGACTTTCTCATCGAAACAAAGATTCCATCTGCGAGGTGCTTGCTTTAATCCATAGATGGATTTCTCAAGCTTACACACTCTAACAGGGTACTCTATACTGACAAAACCCTCTGGCTGACTTATGTAAACATCCTCAGCCAACTTCCTATTAAGGAAAGCGGTTTTCACATCCATTTGTCATATTTCATAGTCATTAAAATGCAGCAATGGCTAACATAACCCTAATAGACTTAATATTTGCTACTGGTGAAAAGGTCTCATCATAATCAACTCCCGAAGTTTGAGAAAAGCCTTTTGCAAACAGTCGCGCCTTATAAGTGATGGGTTTTGAGCATTCTAACACTCCTATGGTGTACATGCAACCCTATAAACCTTGAATCTATGTTTTCTCTAATATACATGTAATTTTGATTTTTCAAGGTTTACTCCCTAACTAGCATGGCATAGGGAATATGTAATATAAACCTAGTAGAAGTACATACCTTTCTTGTTGCTTGGATTCCTTGAAGACTTTGTGAGCCTAGCACCCCAAATGTTGTGCTTCAAATGCTTCACACAAAACTACAAGACTTGGAATAACTTGAGAGAATACACTTGCACTCAAAAATCGGTTATGCCCTCTTAGAATCAACTAGTGGCAGATTTTGCTAGCTATAGGGTTCCTTTTATAGTGTTGTCACAATTAGGGTTTACACATGAATGCCCTTAATTGTCATGACTCTTCATTTCTAATGATCCATGGGTTTGTAACTCCCATATCCATGGAGCTCCAAATGGTTATAACCCAACACCATAAACCATGGATCATAAATCCACCATAAAAGATTAGATGATTGTCATAATCAACCCTATATATTTAATTAGTCTCATTTTGATCACCAAATTAATTCTAAATTAATACTTGATCAACACTAATTAAATAATACTATTATTAATATATTAGAACTTATAATATATTATTAATCACAAGTGTCCTCTCTCTCATTTAGTCTATCCAAGTATTGCAATGCCATGCAACCCAAATGGACCATGCCGGGTCGGGTCAAGTACATACCAAATAAAGTTATGGACTTAGACACTATATCCAACAGTCTCCCACTTGGATAAGTCTAATAACTATATTTGAAAATATGACTTCAGAATCCGACTAGCAATCATAGCTCTTTCAAAGTCTCTCGGAACTGAGATAATAATGATACGCCATTTAAGATAAGTGATCATATAATCCTCTGCTCTCAAGATATCAGTCGGACAAACACATGGAACATGGTCTTACTTATTTTCAAGCATTTGTTTCTCGATCTCTGATTTGCTTCGACATAGAACTAAATTGAACACATCAATTAGGTTCTGACCGGGCCCGGTACATAAGTCAAAACCAAATCATCGAGGGGCCCAGATATCGCTTCTATTTCTAGAAGGAACAGATAAACTTCGACTCATATGCTTGTACTGACTACTTGTTGAATTATGCACAAAAGCACGTTTTATAACATCGAGTTACCAATGTGTTTTCGTACAATCAATGGATAACCAACTCATAGTCAACAACTCATATCTCTAGGTTTGAAGATTTATATGATATTACCGTCTCACGATCACTCGAGATAAATTCCATGAAGTGATGCAAGTGAGCATGGGTTGAATCCAATACTCAGAACTTATGAGTACTTATGAATGTTGCATCAACTATTGCTATGTCTAATACCCTTCAGACATATCATACAAACCAAATTCATGACAGTCTTGATTCATATCTACTTCCAACATATGACCGACTGTGGATGGTTTGAATAACTTAGTCAGTCGGGAAGAATGACCTAGTTATTCTGGAAGTCAAAAAATGCAAAGTGAAACACAAAAATAATATTAATCTTGTAAGGCCCCAACACTTTGAGGGTAAATAAAAACACCTTTTGTCTAAGCACCATATTGATTACTCATTATTCATGTTTCGATTAATCAACTTAATACTTGAATTGAAACAATAGTCATGTCATGCCCCAAGCATGCACACTATGTTCGTCCAAACAATAGCTATGCCATACTCCAAGTATGCACACTATGTTTACATGTGGTCCTCTCTTTGTGAAACAGATCGATTGACAGCATTTCAATGATGCTCATTTCATAATCCCAACCCTCTTGTCATTTACCATAATCTTGTTAGATTCTAAACTTATATGCAATGGTCCTCTTGTAATGAATATGCACACAAGTCACAAAGACTTGGCAATAGACATTACAAAGTATTCCAATGGAGATCAATTCCAAGGAAACAAAGTCTCAAATTCAAAGTACATTCCTTTGAACATCCTTCTTGCATTAAGTTCTCTAATCTTACACAGATTCAAAGAATAACTTCCACCTATGGAAACAATTCCACATTCCTATTTTGGCCATCACTTTTGAACAAGAGTAGCCTCTTTTCAAAATATGTCAATATGGTCCTTACTCTATACTTCCAATTGTCCATGAGTAACCAATCTTTGGTAAACCTCAAATTGTCCTCGACAATTGCTTAGTCATTTTAGTCATATCCAGTTCTAATCCCTTTTCCCCTCTTAATGCCCTAAGCATTAGGAAAATTTAGAAAGGATAACTATTATATCTCATGTAATCGATCCTATACCTGAAGCATATGGGACATGATTCATGCTATAAATTTTTTTTATTTTCCATGTTCTCACAATTCGAACTATGAAGAGGGATGTCGTAATCATAAACGAATTTTGAGAACGCAACATATATAGAATTTCCTTATGTTGAACCATTCCAGCATAACATTCATATATATTCTTGACTAAAGTAGATTAAAATATCAATCTAAGCTTGTAGAATTGGAATGAAGTATAAAATCCTCTCCCTTAATTATAGCAAAACATCTTTTTCAAGGCAAATTGAAACTTTTGTTTTCTATAATTAATATTGCTGACTGGAAACACTTAACATAATAATCATGCTCCCACTAGCACAATGATTATTATCTTACTAGCATAACACTTATGCTCCCATTAGCTTTGACATGTATCCAAAGATCAGCTGGACTTTTAGAAACCAACACTTTATTGACTTTCTTACCAAAGTTCAGATTTCTGATACGCAATTGCTTTGATAAGACTCTATCAAAATCATACACCTTTCCTTAGATAGCTCACTTGTGTGTCTAAACAATTATGAAGAGGGATGCCGTAATCATAATGTTTAGACCTTTTGTCATTCTCACAACTGCTATCTACTTAAAATCCATTTAGTGAAAGCGTTTCCTCACCATCATTTCCATGAATCGAAGAGAAACCTTATGACACTTAGATTTTTTTATGGTGTATGTGTTCCTATCCATGTGAATTTGTCAAAACCATAATCATAAGACAAGGTTAGTGGCAAATCCCAACACATGTGGACTGAACTTGTTCAATCTTAATTTCTTGCCACCCGGCAGCACAAGGGCCTACCACTGCTTCCAGGTTGTCATGCAAACAATTGAGAACTCATAGAACTCACAAACATAGTCAACTTTTAACTGGAATAGACACAGAAATAAGAATATGTCAACACGATAGGTTACAAACCTCAAGTCGTGGGCTAGTGATTACCAAAACTCTTGATTAGTTCTTGAACCTATCTTAAGATCTTTTAGACTCCCACTGTCCTCTTGACATATAAGACTCTCTTGCCAAATATTCAAGAGATAGTGCGGAATCTTTTACAAACACTTCACACAATTGGCCTTAGTTGGTCTTTGTTTTATCCAAAACATCACAACTTACCAATTTCAAATGTATAAGAGTAAGAAAACATTTTACTCTACATTTGACAAGTGTTTAAACCTTTCTTAAGATTATGTCACTCAAGGATCAATCTTGGAGTATGACTCTAAGATTTGATTTTGGAACGAAGTATGATTTATCTTTTGATTTAACCATTTCCACAATTCATGATTCCTCTCCTTAGCCAACAAATGCACTAAGGTGTCCTTAGAGGATCAATTGTAATATGGTTCCATAATCACTAAGATAATCATAAAACAAGATACACAAGTACTCTCCCATCTCTTCAGATTGGAGAAACTTTTATCTTTCTGCCTTATTTGATTCTTCTAATATTTCAAAATTACACTTAAACTTGTAAGCATAATCATATTTACTAAACTTTAGTAAATCATAACGAATAATCTTATCAACCTTTGTGGTGGACCTGACTAGTGCACAACCTAATGTACCCGATCCTTTAGTCCTTCGCTTGACTCACATGCGAATGTGAACAAGGAATTAGTCTTAATTTACCAAAGATGAAAAATCTCATTCATCACACAATACAACTTGCATGATTCCAAGTTTCTATCCAACTGAAACTTGGGTGATGAGAATCTTTCCTTATTTGATAAATTATGACACTACCACAAACGAAAGAATCAAATTTACCTTTCCATTATTGCTAGAAACATACAAACATCATTTTCATAAATATCATTGCAAGGAAATATAAAATAAAACAAAAATTTTATTTATTTATAAATGTGGAATAAACTTTTCCTTACAATGCAACTTTAATGAAACTATGCTATTACATATCTTCTAGCAATCTATCATAACTCTAAATAGTAGCTCAAGAATCTGATCTTCAACCATGCGGTAGAAATCCATCTTCGCAATCAGACTCAGCATATTCCTTAAGCTATCCCAAACTTAAACCTTCTCCTTACCTTCCGGTCAACCGGGTTGACCAAGGTCTATCCCTTTGGATTGGGAAGAGAAAGGTTTTCTGGACATCCAATGTTACCATTGCCCATGTCCATGCAGGTTTGAGAAATAGACCTTCCTTCCATATTTGCTTGACTATTGCACCACATCGTTTCTGATTCAACAACAATAAGCAAATAAGAAAGATCTATAAGGGTCATGTCGTGATCTGTCACGTAGTAGTCATTAATAAACTAATTATATGACTCAGGAAGAGACTGAAGAACCCAGTCAATAGCCAACTTCCTTGGGACATCGACACCCAACATTCTCAACCTGTCAATCTTTGACTTCATCCCTAAGACATGAGTGCACACAGGACTTCCATCTTTATGTTTCATTGCAAGCAGGGTTTGATTGATTTTGAACTTTTCAAGTCTTTGAGCTTGTGGGTCAGGGAGAATAATTGAAGGAGGTGGAGGAAGAGAAGTATGATTTCCACGAATCAATTGTAGGAAATCATTTCCTTGAGATTTGGGAAGACCATAGTTGTCTGAAGGAGACATCTATAAGGGAGAAATTCAAGTTAGTTGATTTAAAGTCCTTAGTATAACACCCAATATGAAATATTAAGGCTAGGATCTAACAACCTATTTATAACTGGAAGAGGGATGCCGTAATCCGAGTTATAAAATAGTTGTAGGTAGGTAAATGACGATTTACCAATTTCCACCATAAAAAACGAAATATAATTAAGTTTTAATTGGATTTGAAACTCCTAGATCTTTTGAGATACATTTAACTTTCAATGGCATGTTTGAATATCGATTGTGCCCTCTCAAGTTTGTGACTGGGATGCCGAGGATCACAAACAAGGTGTGAATAACCATACAAATTGACTTGGTACCCTTAACTTTATCACCTAATCGATGTTCCGGTTAGCCACACAG
The DNA here is from genome assembly GCF_052849685.1 of Lactuca virosa. Lineage (NCBI taxonomy): Eukaryota > Viridiplantae > Streptophyta > Magnoliopsida > Asterales > Asteraceae > Lactuca > Lactuca virosa. Next base: position 262,035,608 of record NC_136434.1, read on the forward strand.
CTCCACCGATCTATAATAAGGTCAAGTTACCCCTTGCCACACTTACTAGTCCTTGTTAGTGTGCCGGTTAACCACACACGCTCCACTAACGACTTCGTAAGGTACAAAGTGTAATTTTATGGGTTAGCACCAATTTCACATTTTCCTAAAGTAACTAAGATTGGGAATTATTAAGGTATAATTACTTTATAATTTCATTATACTTTTAATGAGGATTAAGGTCCTATCCTACCTTTTTCGGCTAACGACCCTCCACCAGTCAAGGAAGCGGTGGTGAGAGTGGACACCCATTAAACGTCATTTTATAGGCAATAACCTTATACCCCCCTTATAGACCGGCTTCGTGAATGAGGCCTACTAATGGTAAGATTGACTTATTCTTATACATATCTATATAATTAAAATTATAATAATAGTATAAGGGTGTATTTTAAACATTTAAAATACTTGGTGGTTTAATCTATTAATTAAACTATGCTCTTAATTTAATTAAACTTAAACCATGTCTTTATGGAATTATTAACTCTTTTAATTAAACACTTTAATTAATTTAATGAAGTCCATAATGTTTGAATTTTTAACCTTTTAAAAAAAAAGGATTAATTTGGAACTAAAGTATTTAAGTGTAAAACTTTACAAATTCCAAAACTTCAGGGCAAGTTTTTTGAAACTATTTCAAGACTCTTCAATTTGTAACTTATGAGTTTTAATGGTTCATAAAGTTGAAGACTCTTCATTTTATGAAACCTCCTATTCTTTAATGACAACTTTTAAAGAAGTGACTTTTGGTTATCCATAACTTGAGGACAAGTTATGGACACCATCATTAACATTAAGATCATGAATTAAACAAGCATGTAGGTTACACACAATTCCTATGATCTTCTAAAACTCATAAGAACAAATATTAATATCAAACAATTTCAAGAAATCATATTAACACATATAAAACTTGAAAATTGATAATAGTCATTTGAAATGGGTTAACATAATCATTACCACTTTAAAAAACAGATTTTACAAGTCCAAAACAGTTTGGGATAATGATTCTAGCCCATTTCCAGCAACAAAATTCGGAAAACTGCCCAGCACGCACCTACTCGTCGAGTGCATTATCCTACTCGACGAGTAGGATGAATTTTGTCTTGGACTCGTCGAGTTCTCCCCTTACACTCGGCGAGTCCAGTCGAACAGTGAACAGTTTTTCGATTTTTCAAGCAGTTTGCATCAAATATACAAAAAACAATCCTAGGCTCTGATACCACTGATGGGTTTTGAGCATTCTAACACTCCTATGGTGTACATGCAACCCTATAAACTTTAAATATATGTTTTCTCTAATATACATGTAATTTTGATTTTTCAAGGTTTACTCCCTAACTAGCATGGCATGGGGAATATGTAATATAAAACTAGTAGAAGTACATACCTTTCTTGTTGCCTGGATTCCTTGAAGACTTTGTGAGCCTAGCACCCCAAATGTTGTGCCTCAAATGCTTCACACAACACTACAAGACTTGGAATAACTTGAGAGAATATACTTGCACTCAAAAATCGGTTATGCCCTCTTAGAATCAACTAGTGGCAGATTTTGCTAGCTATAGGGTTCCTTTTATAGTGTTGTCACAATTAGGGTTTACACATGAATGCCCTTAATTGTCATGACTCTTCATTTCTAATGATCCATGGGTTTGTAACTCCCATATCCATGGAGCTCCAAATGGTTATAACCCAACACCATAAACCATGGATCATAAATCCACCATAAAAGATTAGATGATTTTCATAATCAACCCTATATATTTAATTAGTCTCATTTTGATCACCAAATTAATTCTAAATTAATACTTGATCAACAGTAATTAAATAATACTATTATTAATATATTAGAACTTATAATATATTAATAATCACAAGTGTCCTTTCTCTCATTTAGTCTATCCAAGTATTGCAATGCCATGCAACCCAAATGGACCATGCCGGGTCGAGTCAAGTACATACCAAATAAAGTTATGGACTTAGACACTATATGCAACAATAAGTGTGTACATTACCATCCATGTCGGTCTTCTTCTTGAAGATCCATTTGCACCCGAATGTCTTACGACCTGTACATTGTCAACCATGTTCCAAACTTGATTGGCATACATGTACTGTATCTCGCTGTCCATAGCCTCTTTCCATTTAGCAGCCTCAGGGCCTTCCACAAGAGTGTGCGGCCGCACACCCATCTTCCAGCCGCACACTCATCCATATATGTATGGAGTGACCCCCTTTTGGCTGCACTCTACTTTCCCTCTCTACTTTCTCTCTCTAGAAATTTCATCCAAGAACACTCTAAGGGCCTCAAAAACATGAATTACTCCATCATTCAGCTTGTTATACTGGTAAGACACCTTGATCTGAGCCTAAAACTCTTCATGTTCTTCGTGTTCTTCATCACTTGAAGGTGTACGGCCGCACACCTTCATAAGGTGGCCATACACACCTTAAAGACTCTCCAAAGTGAGAGTTTGGCCTCCATCTGCTAGTTGGACTTGGTATTAGCATAGAAACACCTCAAATCGACATTTAGGGTACAAATGAGGAGTGTACGGCCGCACACCCTTGTGTACGGCCGCACACACCCTCTGTACGGCCGCACACTCCTGTGTTCAACTGCACACACATGCTGGTCGCACACCCCGTCCGCACACACACTCTAATGGCCATACATCTCCCTCGTTAGATCATTTATGGCTCCGACACTTAGTTCAAGCATTTCCAAGTATTGAGGGTGGTTTTCCCGTCATGTTTTGTCATGGAATACCTTAATCTAATACATATATCTGTTATTATATGTTAATAGGATCCACTTGCGTACGAAACTTCAGTTGACACTCAGCTCTCGTAACTGATCGTGCACCAGAATCCTACGTTAAACTGTGAGTTCATACCCCTACGCTTTTATAAGTTTTTATAACGTTTTCAGGGGGGAATACAAGCCAAACATAAAGGTTTTCACAACTTAAAAACTGATGCAATTACAATGGTTTTACGTTAAACATTTAGACACTTTATCCCTTTTGTAATATGCAGAGCATAAGGGACGTTTTCTAAACATAATTGCATAGTTTTCAGAACAGTACATGAACACAACTTATCAATCAAACTATAATAGGTATAGTTTGGGGATTTCATTATCGGTTTTACAGAATCAAACTCCATGCAAAGTCAAACATATAAACTATGGCAGATTTAGTTTATCCATACAAATAACAAGAGTATCTTACTAAATAATTATTTTGTGTATAATTATTTATACTCTACAACGTATACAACGATTTCAAACTCGAGAACAACCAAACTACACGTAAACTAGTTAATATCGGATTGTGAGACCTATCTTCGTTATGCCCTTCGGGGTACCAATAAATCCTCACCGGAAGTGTAACCAGAGTCTCCTGGAGGGAGAGCGTGGAATTTGTGAATAGATCTATTCGGGATTGACAATCCCACACCTGAACTGTTAGCTACAGTTAGGAGGGCACGCCTGGGGTGACAAATTTTGTAATCGTACGACGCCTGAAGAAACGTCAAGGAGGTCACGGGTCATATTAGCATGGTTATACGACTCATAATAAGTATAAACTAACCTTTGTTTACGGGATTTCTTCTTCAATAGTTTTGTTTTAACTAATGAAACTACCTATCTACTTACTGGAGTGTATTCCAGGGATTTAACTCTTGGTTTTATTTGAGTAATAAAACTACTTACTTACTGGCGGTAGCCAGGGTTTTCAAACGAAACATACCTTACTTACTGGCGGTAGCTAGGGTTTTCAAACGAAACATACCTTACTTACTGGCGGTAGCTAGGATTTTCAAACGAAACATACTTTTCATATAGTACTCAACGAACATGTTAGAAAATATTGGATTTTCTTGGGAAGCATGCATACATATTTCAGAACTCGATAACGAAGGTTTTCGTTACAAACGATATTTACTTATAACGAAAAGGAATCAATTTTACAAAGTCAGTGACTAGTTTTCAATACAAAAACATGCTTATGAACTCAGCAGCTTTATGCTTATACGTTTTTAAAATCGCTTGTATTCTCAGGGCAACTATAGACAGGTACATATGTCAGCTTTTGGAGAAGACGGAGCATTCTTGAAGTCTCGTCTTTATCTTTTGTTGCTTTTGAATATACTGATATGTACAAACTATGCTTTCAAACAGATGTAAATATTCATATTCTAATCTAATGGTTGTGTTTACTTTGATTGCTATGATACGATTGTTGTGATACTACATATGACGTCGCCCGCCCCCAGACGTTTCTGCCGTTCGTTCTGACGATTCAGGGGTGTGACACGGATTCCCATTTCAACCTTCAGAGAGATGCGCTCAGCAGCCAATCTTTCACGGGTTTCCAGTCTTTCAATTCTTTCGATTAAGGACTGCAGTCCGGGAATGTCTTCTGGTTGCGGTTGAGTGGGCTTTACCGCAGCAAGGATTTGGTCGACTTTAGCTTGCGGACTTAAAAATTCCTTTCTGGTCACTGCATTCTTCTTCTTCTTCTTCTTCTTTGTTTTCGGTTTGGAGGTGGAGTGTTGAGAACCACTCGATTCTTCTTCTTCATCAAAAATCATCAGATCATCATCATAAGGGTTAGGTTGATTTACCTCATTTAGATCAAAATCATCGAAGCCGAATGTGGGAGCTGAGTTGACTTTGATTGCGGTTCCTTCTTCTTCAGAATCTTGAACAGTGGGACTTGGAGCTGGAGGGACCTTGGATGTACCTTCACCACCAAGAGTGGTCTGAGCCTTGTGGATTGTCTCAGCCATTGCGGTCATCCACTCTTGTACTTTTAGGATGGTGGCTACGGTATTGGTATTGTTGATTGCGTCCGCCCAATACTTGGCTACAAATTGAATTTCCTGTTGTTTTTGTTGGAGTTGGTTGATTTGCTGATCCTTCCTAGCTTGAAATGCCCTACGGAAAGCGGCATACTTTTTGATACCGGATTCAGACACCGGAGTGTAATGTAACAACGAAACATTTGATTCATCACTGTCAAATCCTTGGAATCGCACCGAGGTGTCCCTCGGGTCCACGGATCCTTGCACATTGGTGCTCACCGTGCCTAAACCACCTATAACAGATGTAAGCAGAGTAGGATTTCCTGAGCTTCCTCGGTCTCCTTGAACCGTGGTCAAGTCTGGCCTCGGCTCAGTTCTGGCAAGGGCGGAAGAATTGCCCTACGGTTGGGAAGGTGTTTGTAGTGTTTGGGTTACAGACAACGGATGGAGTTCAACTCCTCAGGGGAAAAGAAATGTAGATGGGAAGCCCTGGAGACCTTAGGGTGAGAACCAGTGTCATCCTCTTGGGAGTGAACTGGGGGTGAGTCTCCACGATGAGGTGAAACAGACACACTTTCTGTGTCTGAGTGGAAGAGGATTGTGGTGTTGAATGGGTCTGCGGCCACCCCAAGGACTACCGGAGCCTTTTGAGAGGCTACGACATCTGTCTGGTCATGTATTTGGCCAATGGGATCGGTTTTTCTTTTCTTTAGGATGGAGATGGATAGTGCATCCTCATCAGAATCACTCATAGAGGGAGACTAAGAATGATTTTCATTTGATTCGTCATCTGAGGGCACAATTTGTGTGATTTTTCGTTTCTTTGAGGGTTCAGCTTGTTTGAGAAAGGTTGGAGAGAATGGTGGAAGATGGGACTGCGGTACTACCAGGGATGGTGAGTACGGATGTGGTTTGTAGAGGCGGGGTAGAAAGGTATGGGCTAATACCTTTCGTAGCCTCTATATGGTCTGTGACATCAGGGGTTTCAAGTCCATGTGAGGTCAGAATGTGGACTGGTAGTCGTCTAATGGATCCGAAGATAGATTGATCTTTGGAGGGATTGTACCTCTTGAGATCTTTGGTGATGAAGAGGTTGGTGTGGTTGCCCATGCTAAGTCTTGCATCCGCATGAAGATCTGAGATGCACAGAGACCAGAACCTAGCAAATGTGAGTTCGGTAGGGTTTTCTCTTGGGCTTTCTTTGGGGATGTATTGCAAGAACTCATCCCACAAAATCTGACCGTAGTTGACATCATGGCCAGTGAAGATACTCCATACCAGTTCCAAAAGCTTAACACCCATATTATCAGTGCCTCCGGTTCGGCCTGACAGGCTGCGGATCACAAAGTGACAAACGAATTGCCACACCGCAGGCAGCTAATTTTTCTTGAATTCACCGATGCCTTTGCACTTTCTCTGGTAACCCATTTGGTAGAGAGCAGAGAGAACGTCTGCCATACTTGGAGTAAAAACCTTGATTGAAGGGTGAACGATCAGATTGATGGCATTGAGGAACTTGTCCTTGTTCAGAATGACTAGAGAATCGTTCTCCAAATTTAGATGCACCTCTTGAAGGTTTTCGAGGGGACTGTAAGCAGAGAATGCACATTTGAACAAGGTTGAAAGAGGAACCACGTCTGTGAATGAGTCGAAGGGGCCAAACAGAGGGTGATTGGTCAAGAACTTGATCATTAGCTTGATCGGAGCATTGTAGGAGGAATGCTCTTCGAACATAGCCCTAAAATTGCTTGAAGCAATCGTAGGCATTTGGTTTCTTGTTGCTAAATCAGAACCAGTTGGGTTTGCAGAGGCAGAAGCCTTGGAGATTTTCTTCGAGATGCCGGATTTCACCATTGTTGAGTTTGAGAAAGGATGCAGAAACATAGTGCAAGAAAAAATGGAGATAGAGTTCGATATTCAGAAAGCGTAAACTTTTCTTGGGGGAAGAAGAAGGGGTTTTATAGGAATGGATTTGAATGGTAATTGATTTCACCGTAAGTGAAAGTAGATAAGGTAAAAACGTTTGCGGGTTTTCTTTGATTGGGGATGAAATCTCAGCCACAGATTAAGAAAAAAGGTTTAAATTATTTTTTGAGATTTACCAAAAAAAAGGTTGGCAGTTAATGAAGTGTCAGACGTAAAACATCACGTCTGATGAACGTGTGGTGAGGGTGAATTTAATCCGTTGTGCAAAAGGAAAGTTGTAACGGATTGGTCGTGTTGGCTAATAGGAAGGGACAGGTTAAAAGGATTTGTTTATGGAAAAACGTTCTTTTTGTCATCATACCTAAAATAGGTCTGACACAAGGTTTATTCAAAAAGGGAAATGGGACAGTTTCTCAAGGAATGTTTTTATTTAATGTTTTTCTTATTTAATGAAGGATCATTAAATAGCACACCATGATTCAAGAATTAATGAAACAGTTGAGAAAAATGTCAACGTGATTGTGGAATGAAACTTCATTGCGGATGGATCATTTGTCATTGCGGATGGACGGATGGATGACTGCAGTAGAAGAACTGAGGAGAACACTTGAACAAGAAGTTAGTAACAACAAACAATAAGGACCATTGAAGGATAAATATGATATATGGTTGCGGTACATATACTGTGGTATATAGGATATACCAAAACCATCTATCATAAGTAACTTCAATTAGGACCGCAACAGAGACCAAGGATGGTCTGCGGTACCTATCAATTCAAGAAGAATTGCGGGTCCGAATTCATCATTCCTAACATTTGTAAGAAGCTGTTGAGTTTTGTAGAGTCAAGTGCCTTTGTGAACACATCAGCAATCTCTTCATGAGTATGGACAAAAATTGGTTCAATGTTACCTTTCAGGATGTGGTCTTTGATGAAGTGATACCGTAGTTCAATATGCTTTGTCTTGGAGTGCTGAATTGGATTGTGAGAAATAGCTATAGCACTTTCAGAGTCACAGTAAATTGGTATCCGCAGCATTCTGTATCCGTAGTCCATAAGTTGTGTTTTCATCCATAAGACTTGTGAACAACAGCTGGCTGCGGCCACATATTCTGCATCTGCGGTAGACAATGACACACAACTTTGTTTTCTTAATGACCAGCTGACGAGTCTTCCTCCCAGAAATTGACATCCACCTGAGGTGCTTTTTCGATCTAGTCTGCATCCTGCGTGATCCGCATCTGTGAATGCTTGTTGGCTGAAGTCATTGCCTGCAGGGTACCATAAGCCAAGAGACTTGCTTCCTTTCAGGTATCTTAGAATCTGTTTGGCTGCGGTCATGTGTGACACTTTTGGGTCAGCCTGGTACCTTGCACATACACCTGTTGCAAAGACGATGTCTGGTCGGCTTGCGATGAGGTACATCAATGAGCCAATGATACCTCTATAAGTCTTGTGATCCACTGATTCTCCTGAGGGATCAGCAGATATCTTATATCCGAAGGCCATGGGGACCTTAGCCGAAGAACAGTTGTCCATTGAATATTGCTTTAACAGTTCAGTGGTATATTTCTCCTGATGAATGAATATCCCTTGAGGAACTTGTTTCACTTGAAGTCCTAGAATGAAGTTAAACTCTCTATTCATGCTCATTTGGAACTTGTTGGTCATGAGCTTAGCGAATTCATTCACCATTTTTTGATCAGTTGATCCGAAGATGATATCATCCACATATATTTGTACAAGCATAAGGTGATCACCATTTGATTTTCTAAATAAAGTGGGATCAATCACTCCTCTTTTGTATCTAGACGAGACAAAAAATTCAGAGAGAGTCTCGTACCACGCTCTTGGGGCTTGCTTTAGACCGTAGACTGCTTTTTCAAGCTTGTAGCAATGGTATGGGAATTCAAGACTTTCAAAACCCGGAGGTTGCTGAAGATAGACCTCCTCTTTTAGTTCCCCATTCAGAAAAGCACTTTTTACATCCATTTGATGTACTTTGATGTTCTTGTGATCTGCGTATGCTAAGCAGATTCGGATGGCTTCCATACGTGCTACCGTAGCATACGTTTCATCATAGTCAATACCTTCAAGTTGACTATATCTCTTGGCAACTAACCTTGCCTTGTTCCTGACGACTGCACCAGATTCATCCAACTTATTCTTGAACACCCATCTAGTACCAACAATGGTGTGACCTTGCGGCTTCGAAACGTGTTGCCATACTTTATTTCTTTTGAATTCTTCTAGCTCTTCTTGCATTGCGGATATCCAGTCCGGCTCTAGTAATGGTTCTTTGATTATTCGAGGCTCGACCGAGGACATAAATGTTGCGTAGTGACAATGATCATATAAATCCTTGGAAGATCGAGTCTGGATACCTGCGGATGGGTTGCCGATGATTTGACCTGGTGGGTGGTCCTTCATCCATACGTGTAGACGGGGTTGCAGATAATCAGCAGCTGCGGTAGAGGGAATGTCTTCAATATCAGAAGACTCTGCGGTTGGAGATGGCAGTTCCCCCTGGACTTAAGAACATCCTGCTGAATTATCTTGAACTGGGAAGGTGGGATTAAAGTTTTCTTGGGCAGATGGTGCAGGTTCCCCCTGGATTGCGGAAGGGAGTTCCCCTTGACCCTGAGAAGGTTCCCCCTAGATTGCGGTTGGGAGAGTGATAATTGTTTAGTCTGTTCTTGTGTCAATGTTCTCTATGTTTTCATCATCCGAGTCGGAAGAAACGTTTGATGGTAATGATTCTCTGCGGATGGGAACTTGAGCTTCATCAAGTACTGGAACCTCGATGGTTGTTGCTTGATCCAGAGTGGAGCTTTCCCCCTCAACCGGCGAGGTGGAAGTATTGAGAGATGCTACTTCGGATGGAGATGGACCAGATACATCAGCATGCTGCTGTAGAGCTTCCTGAGACACAAGGACTTCAGATAACTTGGCTGTTTCGACAGGGTCGAAGAGATCGTCATAGTTTACTTCAACTAGGTTTAATGGACCCGAAGTGGCAGGAATATCACTTTCTAAGATTGTTGTGGTTTCTGTTGATGGATCGGTGTTGCGGATGTGATAATCATCAAATTTCACATTGAAACTTTCAATGATTAGCCTTGTACGTCGAATGAGAACCCTGTAGGCAACTTTGTTTGTGGAATAGCCAAGGAAGATGCCTTCATCAGACTTCAGTGCAAACTTGTTAAGATGATCTGTGTTGTTGATCACAAAACATCTACACCCAAAGACATGAAAGAAGCGGACATTTGGCTTGCGATTGTTAAGGGCCTCATACGGTGTATTGGTGAGACGCTTGCATACAATACTTCGATTCTGCACAAAGCATGTGGTGGCCACTGCTTCGGCCCAGAAGTAGAGAGGAAGGTGTACGAAGTTGAGCATGGATCTGGCTGCTTCTACTAGAATGCGGTTCCTTCGCTCTACTACCCCATTTTGTTGCGGTGTGTAGGGAGCGGAGAAGTTGTGAGTGATACCCTTTGAAACCAAGAAACTGTTTAGGAGATGATTAGTAAACTCGGTTCCATTATCACTTCGGATGCGTCGAACTGGCAGCTTGATCTGAACTTCTATCTCCTTGATGAAATTGATGAGAATCTGCGGTGTTTCTGACTTGAGTCTATGAAAGAAAACCTATGTCAAGCGTGTGAAGTCGTCTACTATAACCAGAATGTATTTCTTGTGATGGAGACTGGATACGGTGGATGGACCGCAGAGATCAATGTGCAAGAGTTCCAGTGGTTCAGAAATTGAGGAGTCAATCACCATGGGGTGACATGCTTTGGATTGTTTTCCAGATTCACATGCAGGATAGAGAGTATCATTGCTGAACTTGAGAATTTGGAGACCTCTAACTAGTTCTCCGGTGACCAAATTGTTGATGTATCTGAAGTTGAGATGAGCTAACTTGCGGTGCCATAACCAGCTGACTTCGGATATTGCTTTGTTCAGTGGTCTAAAGGATGAGTTGGGTTTGTGACCGGTCCGAGGTTGGTAATGTCTGACATTGGTGCTTTTGGAATTTGAAAAAGTTCATTTCAAAAAAGATTTAGCACGTGTAGATTCTTTGGACCTTTTTGTTGGATTTGGTAAAATGCCCTTCCACTTGTTAAAATTTTGATGTGATTTTAAAAGTGTTGGAGTGGGTAAGATACCCTTCCATTTCGGATCATCTGAAGAATATATTTGAAAACCATTGCTTCGAAAAGACCTTTCTTTCTTTTGGGTTGTGTCAGAAGAGGTTGGAATGACTGATGAAACTGTACATTCCTTTTTGCATGTTTTCTTCTTGGGAGAGTTTTTTTGAAAACTAGTGTGAGAAAACAAACTTTTCTGGACTTTTTGATTTAGGAAATCTGATGTGTCTTTTGTTTTTAGAAAAGTTTTGTCGATTTGTGCCTCGGGATCGAATTTCCTCTTTGAAAGCCTTTTTAGCTAAGGTTTTTGGGGAACTGCAGTAAGTGATGTTCAGTTGCGGTTTCCTGAAAACCTTTGAAATTTTTTGAAAACGAGGGCTAAAGTCATCCGAACTGAGGGATTCAGGGGTTTGAGAGCATTGACCCACTTCAAAGTTTCTTATGGGTAGTTCATGATGAATTGGCTGTAGAGTCACTGAACCTTTGTTAGAGAAATGCGGTAAGGATGATTTGACTACCGCAGAGTAGGTCTGAGTTGGGACTTCAGTGGGACCTTTTTGGAACTTTTGTGGCTTATTATTACAAAGAGAGACAGTGTGGTTTGAGGACAAAGATGGGAAGTCCTTTGGGACTTCGGGGCTCTCAATGACAATTTCCTCAGCAACTATGGATGAAGTTTGAGAATTTGTGTAGATTGTGCCACAGATAGGAGTTTGATCACATGTGTGACCAGAAACCTCAAAGACAATTTCCTCAACGACACGGTTATTACTTAGATTATGAAGTCTACCGAAGTGTGTTCTGATGTCTTCGGGAAAGGTCTTGTCATTGACTGGGAAATGAAATTCTCGGTCTGGCGGGAAATACAGTCAATCTTTGTTAAACTGGGGTGAGGAATCCTTTGCGGTAGGATATCCATTGGACCAACCCCAATTGTATGTATTGTCCACGGTTCCATTAATCACCAAATTTTCAATAGCTTCACTTTCATTGAACAGTTTTTATATTAAAAGATATAAGCATACAATCTCACTTTGAGCTAAATCTCTCTGATTCAAAGCTATCTCTAGTTGTGTTTCACTCAACATTCTTGCATCTTTTTCTATGTCTAAGTCCTTTTCTAACATAGCCATTTTGAATCTTTTGTTATCTAGTCGTCCTCTTACATGGAACATCTCTTGGGACGCAATGTTCTTCTTATCTAAGGCTTTGTTATAGTCTGTAAGGACGGCAGCACATGTGTCATTAAGATTATCTATGAAAGGTTGACAGTCATGCATGCTATAGTTAAGAGTTTGAATCATGAGTTTTACCTGTTCGACAATGCTTAGAGTTTCATCCTTTGCCATGTAGCAGTAGTTCTTTTCCAACTTTGTAGACCCATCATCATCCGCAGTTGCCAGCATGCAGATTTTGCCCTTTCCTTTGACACTGCTGATGGTTTCTTCTTCATCTCCGGATGGCCAAACTTGATGGTCTCTTTTGACATGGGCTACGTATGCCCTTGCCTTTTCCTTATCTTCCAACTCTTGAGCCATTCTAAGGTAGAATGCTCTGTCTTTTACTACATTTGCCTTGCAATCTTTTGCAAAATGATTCTCTTTGTTGCACTTATGACAAATCACAGCATCACTTTTGTCTTCTGGAGTACCGGAGTCAGTGGTTTGGATGGATTGCGGTGCTTCCTTTGGTTGAGGATTTTGAGATTGCGGTAGTGAATGGGAACTTTTGGGATATCGAGGATGGTTATTCTGCGGATATGACTGTGGGTTGAAGTTACGGTTGAATGGAGGTTTGTTGAACTGTTGATTCTTACGAAAAGAGGTGGGTGGTAGTCGATTGAATTGTTGGCTAACAACAGCAATAGCCTTCTGAAATTATTCTTCATCATCATACTCTGAGTCAGCTTCGTACGAATGTGGAGGGGTGTCATACGAGGAAGAGTAGGATTGATTGTGTGGAGCTTGTGCAATGAGAGCAAGTAGTCCTCCGAAGTCAGCACATTCTTTGAGTACGGTGGATTCTTGTGCTTGCAGTTCTCCGTAGAGCTTGTAGAGAGACAAAGAGTGAATCTTTCTATCTCCTTGGACTATCATCTTGGCCGTAGTCCAATGTCTTCCCAAACGATTAAGAAACTGAAGATTTGTTTCATGGTTACTGCGGATGGTGCCAGCATTAGATAATTAGTGACTATCAAGTTGAATGTTTTGAAGGAGTCTTCCAAACTTTCGCCAGTGTGAGCTTTGAAACTGTTGAACTCATTGAGTGCGGTTGTAAGCTTCTTGTCTTGTGCTTGTTCTGAGCCCTAATACAAGTTCTTGAGAACTTCCCAGATTTCTTTTGCTGATTGACAATTTATGATAATGTCGAAGTTGTCAGGAGCAACTCCACAAGAGATTTCATAAAAAGCAACAACATCATTTTCCATTTTATCGAGATCATCTTTGGTGGGACGGCTCATGACTGGTTGACCTCCTCCTAGTCTGGCTGTAGCGCCGTCAGCTTGGACTGGTGTAAGAACTGTGACATGTGCTCCTTCTTTTACAGATCGCCATACATCTCTACCAAGTCTCCTTAAGTATCTTTCCATTCTTTGAGACTAGTCATGATATTCATTTTCCACCAATATTGGGGCTCGATTAGAACCACCAACACTGTTGGACACATTTAGAGATAACGATTGTGCCATATTTCCTTGTTTTTGAAAAGTTTTTTTTAAGAAATGAGCTTCAGTGGTATAGAAGGCCCTTTGAAAATCAGAGTTTTGTTTTCAAAAAGCAACCACTATGGCTCTGATACCAATTGTTGAGAGAAAAACTTGAGACACACTTGGAAAAACGTTAAAACAAGTATAGTTGCGGAATAGTTTATCTCGAAGGATCTAAAAGCTTAACAATAATATAAATAAGTTAGAGTTAGATAGTTAGAGAGTTAGTTGCGGAAAAGTAAGGAAATGTAAATAAGAGCAGTTGTTATATCAAGTATACACATAAGTTGATTCATAACGAGGAATGCATTCAAACCAAGTTAGTAAGTGAGATCAAACTTAGTGATTAAGTCACAAGTAACTTGCTCCGAAGAGAGATAGTATTCAGTTAAGTTCTAATGAACTTTGAGAGTAAGGAGAGATTTAAGATGCGTAATCAGATAGAGATGAGAGATGTAATTGATAGATTCAGAAGTTGTATAGAATAAGTAAGATTGAGCTCTATTTATAGAATCTCAAGAGTTACACCGGATCACATCTCTAAGAGTAGTTATGCAAGGCATACTGGACAATAGATAGTATTACAATAAAAGTAGATAAAGTAAAGTAATCTAGTAAGTAAGAGTGACTGCGGTTGATGATGACTTCGGGTGAAGTTGCTGAAGAAGGTCTGACTGCGGATGCTTGATGGCTACGGTGGCTGAATTTTAAGAGGGTCACTTTTATGATTCAACAGTCCTCAATCTATACCAAACCCTAAAAGTCAACAAAAGTCATCAGGAGGGAGTACGCTGCGCGTTCCACCTGCCTACGTTGGGCGTACTCGGCTGCTATGCAGAATCGGGGGTGCTCGACCCCTACGCTGCGCGTACTGGGGTTACGCCCAGCGTACGCCCCAGTTTCACACTCCTTACAATATTTGTCTTAATCAGTTAAGACATGGACTCATATATCAGATCTGGTCACTCTAATGTCTCTTAATCCATAAAGTCAGCGACTTTAAGCATTTGCATAGTTGAAAAGGTCACCAACACTCAAAACACACAACCTCTTTCCTTAAGAAGCTCACATCTCATGCACGGCTCACTATTAACGTCTAAGATAGGATCTTTATGACTCTATATCACAATATACACTAAAAAGGGGTAGATCAAGGTCTTTGGAGCTCATTTACTCATAAAGTCTCCACCTTTTAGGGCTAAAACCCTAAATACACCAAATGAATGAACCAAAGCAAAGGATAAGAAAGCTTGAAGCTTTATACCTTTTTAGGAAGCCTTTCGCGTAGCTAAACTCAGATCCAAACTCTTGGGCTCTCACTCCTTCTCTTCCAAGATCTTTCGTCATCCATCACTCGCTGCCCTACCTCTCCCCAACATATGGGGGTCCAACACCTCCTCCCATTAAGGAGCTCAAAAAGAGGCATGCCGATACTAGAATGGTGGTTGTTGTTATAAGAAAACTCAGCCAGAGGTAGGTATGTGTCCCAACTTCCACCGAAGTCCATAACACATGCTCGAAGCATGTCCTCGAGCGTCTGAATCGTCCGTTCACTCTGACCATCTGTCTGTGGGTGGTAGGCTGTGCTAAAATGCAATCGCATACCCAACTCCTCATGGAACTTCTTCCAGAACCTGGAAGTAAATCGCACATCCCGATCTTATACTATAGATATCGGCACCCCATGTCGAGCTACCACCTCTCTCACATATATCTCTGCCAGCCTCTCTGCAGAAGAGCTCTCACTAATAGTAAGAAAGTGAGCGCTCTTCGTCAACCGGTCCACAATCACCCAAATCTTGTCGACGCCCTGCGCGGTCCTCGGCAACTTGGTGATAAAATCAATAGAAATTTGTTCCCACTTCCACTGGGGAACCTCTAGTGGCTGCAACATGCCATGAGGACGCTGGTGCTCGACCTTAACCCGACGACAGGTCAAGCACCTCTCGACTACCCACGCAACGTTCCTCTTCATACAGGGCCACCAATAATCTCTCTTCAGGGCCAAATACATCTTAGTGGCCCCGAGATGGATCGAGAATCTCGGTCTATGCGCCTCCTCCATCAGCGTGTGTCGAGCTCCGCCCATATAGGGCACCCAAATCGTCCCCTGGAAGGTCATAAGTCCTCGACTGTCCGTCACAAACTCGGACACCTGCCCAATCATCCGCTTCCTTTTGCAGTTCTCCAGTTTCATGGCCTCCGCCTGGTCTTTTCGGATGATATCTAAGACTGGATTTATCATTGTCATCCTCATACACACGTCTCAGATCGGAGTACTCTCTGCTCTATGGCTCAAGGCGTCGGCTACCATATTAGCCTTGGCTGGATGATATAGATCTCCCAGTCGTAATCTTTCACCACATCCAACCATCTCCTCTGCCTCATGTTAAGGTTGGGCTGATCCATAAGATACTTCAAACTCTTATGGTCCGTGTATATGGTACACCGAACCCCGTACAGATAGTGACGCCCGATCTTGAGGGCAAACACCACTGCCCCCAACTCTAGATCGTGGGTGGGATATCTCGTCTCGTGAGGCTTCAACTGTCTCGATGCGTACGCTATCACGTGCCCTCTCTGCATCAGTAGCACACCCAAGCCCATAATAGATGCATCGCAGTAAACCACAAAATCCTCCATTCCCTCCGGAAGGGCCAACACGGGAGCCTCGCACAATCTCTGGCGAAGGGTTTCAAATGAGGTCAGTTGCTCGGGACCCCAAGTAAACGCAACCCGCTTCCGGGTCAAACTGGTGAGAGAGACGACAATCTTGGAGAAATCTCTTATAAATCTCCGATAGTATCTGGCCAGTCCTAGAAAACTCCTGATCTCGGTGGGGGATCTCGGCAACTCCCATCTCATAATTGCCTCAATCTTGGCCGGATCGACCAAAATACCTTTCTTGTTAACGAGGTGTCCCAGAAATTGGACCTCTCGTAACCAGAAATCACACTTGGAGAACTTGGCATAGAGCCTCTCCGATCTCAGTATACCTAGAATGTCTCTCAGATGTTCCTCATGCTGCTCTCTGGACCTCGAATACACCAAAATATCGTCGTTGAACACAATCACCGAACGATCCAACATGTACCTACACACCCGGTACATGAGATCCATGAACGTTGCCGGTGCATTGGTGAGCCCGAAAAGCATCACCACAAACTCATTGTGCCCATAACGTGTCCTGAAGGTCGTCTTCTGGACATCCTCCTCACGTACTCTCATCTGATGATATCCGGACCTCAGATCGATCTTGGAAAACCAAGACGCCCCCTGTAACTGATCGAACAAATCGTCGATCCTCGGAAGTGGGTAACGGTTTTTGACCGTCAACTTGTTCAACTCCTGGTAATCAATGCACATCCGGTGTGAACCATCCTTTTTCTTGACAAAAAGGATCGGGGCTCCCCACGGTGAACTACTCGGCCTGATAAACCGCTTCCCCAACAGCTCCTGCAGACGTGAGGATAATTCCTGCATCTCCGGGGGCGCAAGGCGATAAGGTGCCTTGGCAATTGGCGCCGCACCCGGTACCAAATCAATCCGAAACTCAACCTGCCTCTCGGGAGGTACTCCTGGCAACTCCTCGGGAAAAACATCTGGGAATTCGCAGACTACTTGAACATCAGCGACAGAACTCGGTCTCTCAGTAGCAACTCACGTATCCATCACATACGCTACAAAACCCCTACAACCCTGTTGTAGACTCTGTCTCGCCCTGGCGGCCGAACAAAATGCCGACTCAGATCGGGTACCCTCACCACATATTGTGAGCACTCCCCCACTAGGGTCTCGTATGGTCACCAACTGACGCTCACAGTGGATCACCGCTCCAATTCGACTCAACCAGTCCATGCCCACAATAACACAGACATCCCTCATCGCAATCGGTACCAGATCTATCGGGAACTCAACACCGAAAATCTCAAGTATACATCCCCGAATCACATCAGTAGCAAAAATCGCACGCTCGTCGGCTATGGAAACTCGCAGACGTCTACTCAATGCCTCCCGTCGGATGCTGATGTGACGACTAAATTCTAACGACATGAAAGATCGACTCGCACCCGAGTCAAATAACACTAAAGAAGGTACATTACTCACAAGAAAAGTACCTATGCATATCACAATATAAGCAGAACCTATCTCAACAATAGAATAAGTAAAAGAATACATACCAGCCACAACATCAGGTGCTGCACGGACCTCCTCCCATGTCAGCTGGAAGGCTCTCCCGCGAGCCCTCGGTACCTCGGCCTTTGCTGGCCGACTCTCAGTAGCTCGTGTAGTAGCAGGGGCAGATCCTTGTGTTGATCCCTGTAACAGCTGCGGGCACTCAGCCTTTCGGTGGCCAGTCTGGTTGCAGTGAAAACAGACCATGAACGCCTTCGGGAAATCCTTCGCTATATGCCCCTCCTTGCCACATTTGTAGCAAGCGCCTTCTCGACAGATCCTCTCATGTCCCTTGCAGCACTTCACACAAGTGCGGCCCTTCTGGCCTCCAGATCTCGAATCAGCGGGCTTTACCCGCTTGGCTGCCGGCTGAGACTGTGTCGGTCGCCTATTCCTCCTCTGACACTCCGCCTCTTCCCTGCCCTGAGTCTCTAGCTCAATCTCCCTCTTCTGGGCATTTTCCTGGAGCTCAGCAAATGTCTGGTATGACGAGTTCGCCACGAACTCACGAATATCCCTCCTCAGTATGCTCAAGTACGGACTCATACGTGCTTGCTCGGTAGACACGTGCTCAGGGCAAAACAACGCCCTCTTATGAAACATCCTCGTAATCACCATCACAGACTCAGTCCCCTGCTTGAGGGACAAGAACTCATCGTCCAACCGTTCCCTCTCCACCGGGGGAACATACTCGTCTCGAAACATCATGGTGAACCTCTCCCAAGTCACTGCGGTAAGCTCGGCAGGAGTGAAATCAGCTGTCACAAACTTCCACCAGTCCTTCGCTCCCAAGCGAAGTTTGTTCAGCGCGAACCATACCCTCAAATTCTCAAGACAGGAACAAGTGTAGAAACATCCCTCTATGTCAGAGATCAATCTGATCGTTGCTATCGGATCCTGAGTGCCATCAAACTCTGGTGGCTTAATGTTGCTGAGCTCTCGGTACAGCAACGAGTCACCTCCCTGTGGCCTAGCAGCAACGACGGCTGCGGTGGCGGCAACAGCAGCAGCCTGAGTGACAGCAACGTACCGCTCATCAAATGTCTCAATCAGGGTGGTCTTAATAGACCCAAACATCTCGGGAATCTCTGCTCGAATGGCTGCGTCTACCACCTCATGAATCATCCTCCGGATCTCATCGTCACTGGTACCACTGCCCCCTAGGTTGTGGCGCGTACCCACCATGATGTCTCTGTAATACAACACAAAAGTAATCAGAGACTCGCTTGGGTATACTCACATTCGATCACTTCCCCTACTTGTTTCCTAACATCCCAAGGATTCTTACTTGGACTGCTCACCGACCCAGTGTTTTCAGTAGTACGGGCCTAATACTACCTTCCACACTACATCTGTGTTCACCCCAAGTTTTCCTCCTGGGATTCCAGTTTGCAAGTACTCTATACATCGACAACGTCAACTACTCTCGTAGTAGATCTATTGTAAGCTCTCTTCTACTACATACTCGTACTCAAGCAAACCACAAATAGGAGAACCCCTAGGCTAAGGCATCACAAATCAGGCCACTCTAGTCCTAAATCATGAAATACCTAGCCTGTCTCTAGCATGCATAACATATCTCATACCATCTCATAATACATAAAATAAGGGTATTTTGGGAAATCACCGTTCGGGCGCTGGCTGATTGTACACATTGCTTGTCTCCGCTTTTTCTTAAAATCTCTTACTCATTTTAGAAAAATCGTTTCCTTTTGAAAACTTTTTCTCAAATCCTCAGTTTGAGTCCATACATACCCGATAGTGTATCCGAATCCCTCAAACCACGGCTCTGATACCAACTTGTAACGACACGAAATTTCAAACCAAACTTTTTATTTTTAATTTCATAAAACACACATTATATTTTTAAAACATCAAATATCAGTTAACAAAGTTTTCAAAACATTATGTCAAATTCAGGATCCACAAGATAACTCTATCTCAAATGTGTGCGTGTGTACAATCATGCCGGTGCCTTCCCGCGGTCCTCTGAAATACCTGAAACACATATCACATAACACAGTAAGCACGCATGCTTAGTGAGTTCCCCAAAATACCACATACATATAATTAGCCACTTGAGGCTATAGCTATAAGAGAGCTTCCGGTCAATGTGTCTCAGTGGGGCCTTCCGGTCCCACAACTCTGGTAGACCTTCCGGTCCTACCGATGATGACCTTCCGGTCCAAACCCTGTTGACCTTCCGGTCCAAACCATGGAAACATATACTTATCACATAGAACATATATCTCATAACACTTATAAACAAATAAGACCTTTCGGTCAAACATAATTACCACTCGGGGTAAGGTATAGTGAGAAGAATCACCTCGTAAGCTAATGAATGAAAATCTCGTACTCGGGATCTCGGACTCTACCCACCGCTCTAGCCTCCGCCTAACACATAATAGTTATCCCTACTTAATATTGGCCCCCAAAAAGCTAGATTAACCCTTTTACAACTCACAGAATGGTAAAAGACCACTTTACCCCTCCATTGGCTTAATAGTCCTCAATCTTGACCAAACACTAAAAGTCAACAAAAGTCATCAGCAGGGAGTACGCTGCGTGTTCCACCTCCCTACGCTGGGCGTACTCGGCTGCTATGCAGAATCGGGGGTGCTCGACCCCTAAGTTGCGCGTACTGGGGTTACGCCCAGCGTACGCCCCAGTTTCACACTCCTTACAATATTGGTCTTAATCAGTTAAGACATGGGCTCATATATCAGATCTGGTCGCTCTAATGTCTCTTAATCCATAAAGTCAGTGACTTTAAGCCTTTGCATGGCTGAAAAGGTCACCAACACTCAAAACACACAACCCATTTCCTTAAGAAGCTCACATCTCATGCATGGCTCACTCTTAACGTCCAAGATAGGATCCTTATGACTCTATATTACAATATACACTGAAAAGGGGTAGATCAAGGTCTTTGGAGCTCATTTACTCATAAAGTCTCCACCTTTTAGGGCTAAAACCCTAAATACACCAAATGAATGAACCAAAGCAAAGTATAAGAAAGCTTGAAGCTTTATACCTTTTTAGGAAGCCTTTCACATAGCTAAACTCAGATCCATACTCTTGGGCTCTCACTCCTTCTCTTCCAAGCTCTTTCTCCACCTCAAGATCACAAAGATGTACTCACAAGCTCCTAGATGCACTCTCCAGCTACAAGGACAAATATTTAGGGTTTAGCGGTTTTGGTGTCTGGAAATGGTGGCCAGAAATGACGCCATCATGTTCTTTATATAGGGCTCACCCCTCATTTAGGGTTTTCATCCTGAGCCTAGTACGCCCAGCGTATTCTATGGTATGCCCAGCGTACTGGGTGACCTCCGCGTCAAGAACACGCTCACGACTACGCGCATCGCACACTCCCATACGCCCAGCATACTCGATTATCACATAATCTTCTCAAGGACTAAATTTGACAACTTAAGGAAAGAAGAAGGGCCAAAGAGATATACCTGATTCCGGGATGTTACATTGTGAGCCATCACAAAATACCTAGTCCATTCCTAAAGGGGCATTTAAAGGAACCAAAAATCTTCTAGTAATGCTTTTGTAGAAGCTCCCACTTGAGAAAACACCGATTGCTTGCAAAAAAGTTGAAAATCTTATTGAAAGTAATAATTCAACAACATGCAACACTTTCCAGAAAAGGTTGCAGAAAGTGTTGTATTAGAGCCAACATCCCAAAAAAAGTCTGTCAACAACACTTTAGCGACAGTTTGCAGAAGTATTGCAATTTTCTCTGCACACTTAAAATGTTCTAAAATTGCTTTTTGATATTTAAAGAATGGCTCTATCTTCATTTTTTTGTTATATTATTGTATAAATAAATTATTTCTAAAAACTAATCTATTACTTACAAAATTAAACAAAGAAAACTATGCTACTTAATTCTTACATACCATATGAACAAATAAATATTACAACCATTTTTCAAGAAATCAACACAAACAACAACACAAAGGTCATTTTCTAATTTATGCACACCATATATATATATATATATATATATATATATATATATATATATATATATATATATATATATATATATATATATAACAACTCTTCGTTTTTGTAAAACAACTTTTGTGACAAAAATTCATGTAAACTTTGTCACCATAAAATAAAAATTATAAAGTTGTTAAATAAAATATGTATGAATTTTTCTTGGAAAGAGAAAACCATCCATGTTTTCCAAAAACAAATGTTCATCAACTTAACAAATAATCTAACTAATCTTGCAAAAATGACTCTAATACTAATTGTTGAGTTTTTATTCAAAAGTTGTTTCATAAACAAATAGATAGCAACAGAAGACTTTAATTTAGAAAAAAATAAAACTATTTTTATTCTCACCAAAAGATCATTTCGCAAGAACTTAGAAATATTAGACATAATCAAAGAATAAGAAAGTGAAACGACATTTGAAGACTTTAGTTCCTTTCAGCAATTAAGAAGTTGATGAAGATGACTTTAAGCTCCACGTAAAAAGTTATCCAGAAGTATCCACCAACATTTAGCGAACTGGATAAGATGATAGTCTCCAGAAGAATAAAAAAAAGCTTTTGTTCCAAATGAGAGTTCAAGTAAAGTATCAAATTCTTCGTATATTGATTTTAACACTTTATGCGACAAAACTAAAGAGAATATAGAGATGCGAAGCTTAAATTGTCATTGTTTTTGGCCAGTAAAAGAAGAAATACATGCAAGAGTTTTAATCATCTTAATCCAAGTCATTACCCATTGAGTCTTGATGCTTTAATATACCATGCATCTAGCAACAAAATGCTAAAAGTGTAAGAACATGGTTTGATGATTAAATAAATGCAATCATGTATTTTTTTTCCCTTTATAGTCTTCTTGAATATTCTATAAAATGATGAAACTAGTTTTTCTATAAAAACTCTTTTAATTTTATAAATTATAAAACATATAAATTCATATAAGACAAAAACTGTTTTGGTCGAAAAAGATGTACATCACATAATAAATTACACCTTATGATATATTTCGATATATTTTGACACTTAACATTGAAAATTAATATCTCCATGAAATAAATAATTTCCAATTAATTACAAGAGATATATTTATTTATCAATAATCAAATTCTTATAAATAATTATTTGCATCAAGTTGTCGTAAGTGTGACCATTTAGGATCATATATTATCTAGCAATATCATTCTATAATGACTCTTGGGCATATAAATCTTTCATCAACATCTTTAGCAATAATGAATTGCCTTTTCATGTATCAATATCCTTAGTAATAGTAAATTGCATCATCATATATCAACATCCTTATATCAGTTACAAGGAATTGCTAACAATGTATCCACTTTAAAGAATTGAAATGTAAAAAATGTAACTATAACAAAAAACCATTTATATGTAAGCGAAACAGACATCGATCAGAAAAGCGTGCAGGTCGAAGCCAGATGCAAGTTGTATTCGGAAGTTTTCTTTCAAAAGGATATACCTATTTCTTTTGGTCAGATGATACGACCAATGAGTTGGAGCATATGTTTTTTTCATTCGACAACAATGAAGATCTGGTGTGCATTTCCACAAGTGTTAATGATGGATATAACGTATAAGACAAACAAGTGTAACATGCATGTTCTTGAGACTATTGGTCTCACTTCAACAAACACAACATTTTCCATAGATTTCGTGCTTATGGACAAAGAAAAGGAATCAAATAATAGATTGGCATTAAATTGTCTTAAGTCCACATTGGGTGGATGTAATAGGCCACATGTAATCATGACAGAGAGAGAGTTAGCATTGATGAATGCATGTACAAATATATTCCTGACATCTAACTGGTTATTATGTAGATGATACATATTCATAAATATAGAGAACCACTATAAGATAACCTTAAAGTCTATGTGGTCATCATTTAAGATAACATGGGAGAATTTGCTTGGGTCATCATCAATGATAGCATATTTGAATAATTATGCTTACATTGGATCAATATTGCTCGGTTATGAGGATATTATTTATTTACTTATAAATATAAATATTTGCAATATTATATTGTTCGATGCTAACATAGTACTTGTCTTATTTTTGTAGTTGTTCTAAACTATCTCAATCAAACTTGGTTGGATAATTACAACGAAATGTTTTTATGATTATGGATGAACAAAATTGTACACTTCCATAACTACACTCACAACATAGTTGAGAGTCAACATCCCAAGTTAAAAAAAAAATACTTGGATTCAACTTACTCCATGTTGGATATATTTTTTGACCATATTAGACAAACAATTTAGTCATAATACACCACTATAAAAGCAAATTTAGAAGAAAAAAATTTAACAGAAAACATCAATACATGGATCTGTAGCTTTTCAAAGAGTGGTTGGTAGAGTTTCACATCATGTTTTACAAAAAAAATAAGATAAAAACTTGATCGACCTGACGTCATAGTTGTTGAGGCCGATTGTGACTGTCAACTACACCATAGTTGTGGGTTACCTTGTGCCCATGGAATCATGATCTATTATAATGGAGGCTAATGGATACCTTTGGAGTCTATTGGACCATTTTGGAGGAAGCTTGATTTAAACTCTATATTGCCAAGTAATAAAGATAATGAACCGCGTTGTGAAGAAGAAGTTGAAATGTAAAATAAATAAATAAGCTAAGCAGTCTAAAGACGGGAAGTTCACTTATGTGCGAAAACTAATGGATATTTTCATGTGGCCATCAACAATGGTTGCTGATCCATTTGTTTGTAAAATTACCTATGCATTTCTATGAAGGAGCACACAACAGGCAAAACAATCACAAACAAAGCCTTCGGTTCCGACAATTCAAGATCCAACACTTTTTGAAAATGTATAGATCCCTATATTTGACAAAAATGTTAAAAAGAAAAAAGAATGTCTTGTTAAGGTTAATGGGTAACAATAACACGTACAAAGTTTGCATATGTATATTCAAAGAGATTATCATCCACATGGGCATAGCTTCAATATTTGATTTGGAGGAAGGGGAGTCGAAAATATAATATGTATAAAAATTGGTGAGCAAGGGTGTCATAGCCAAAATTTTATATTTTTGGACCTAATATATATAAAATTAAAATATAGTGACTATTTCTAACAAAAAAATCATAGGGGGCTAAGGCCCCTTGCCCTAATAAAGCACCGCCCATGATCATCCAAATAGATTAATTGCTTTAGAATCATGATGATTTGGTTTTTGATTAAACCAGTTATGTTAAAATCTTAAAAAACAATTGAAAATATATCAGCCTATATGATATATTATAATAAAGGCGTGAAATAGAATTTTCGAAAGAAAGGGAAGTTATGCTTCTTTCCTGTCAAGGATCTTGATATAATTTTTTCAATGCCAAAAATAAAATGTTTTATGAAACGTTGACCAAAAAAAGATAGGAAGACTCATGCACACAAAAGTAAACCATATATGATGATGCAATCCATTGTAGTTATATGATGTATAAAGTTGCCATATTAAACTAATTGAAGTCAACTTGTAAAAAATAATAATCTATTCGTAGTATATATATATTTATCTTTTATTTATTATTAATAATATTTATATTTTTTCTATACCAATAATTTGTTTATTGCTTTAAAAGCATGGCGATTTGGTTTTAAGATGAAACCAGTTTTGTTAAAATCTTAAAAAACAATTGAAAATATATCAGCCTATATGATATATTATATAGTAATGGTGTGAAATAGAATTTTCGAATGAAAGGGAAGTTATGCTTCTTTCGTGTATAAGGATCTTGATATAATTTTTTTAATGTTAAAAAATGAAATGTTTTTTGATAAGATTGACCAAAAAAAGGAATGGAAGACTCATGCACACAAAAGTAAACCTTATATGATGATGCAATACGTATAAAGTTGCCATACTAAACTAATTGAAGCCAATTTGTAAAAAATAATAATGTATTTGTACTGGTATATTTTATATATTTATCTTTTATTTATTATAATAATATATTTTTTCTATAAAAATATATTTATCTGAAAATCATTGTTCTATTTTTTTTTTAAAAAAAATCACTCATATTTATTAAATTTTTTAGAAAAACTACTCATATAAATACCACTACATACAACCATATTTCTCACACAATTCTTCTATTCCTCTACTTACATACACATATTTGCATTGTTTTAAAATCCAAAAACCATGGACCTCCATCAAAATACCCCACCAAACTATCGACACCTCAAACCCGATAACACTTTTGCTAGATATTACTCTTCATCAATACCCAAATATGGTATCACTTTAAGGTGATTTTTTGAATTTGCTTCAAGGTGATTCCTATATCCAACAAGCTCAACTTTTTCAACAATCTTATCAACCTTTCTCACCCTATCAACAAGCTTTTCCACAACAATTTCAATCCATTTTTGTATACTAACAACCTTTCCAACCATAACGACAACCTTCACAACCACAACCACCAGATTCACCGAATTTAGTAACCGAAACATAACCTTCATCACCACCCCGACCAAGAAAAATGAAAAAAACACATGGTTAGTGATGACGTATCCTACCAGGAATACGTCGAAATTAACAGAACTATCAGTCTAGTAGACGGTTTGGACAAAGGACAGCATATGTCTAACGCCGCATCCCGCCCTCGCTCTCGCGATCTCGTACTCGTTCCTTGGCGCCCAAATGCCAAGGTCAGCGTCATGACAAAATAGTACCAATTGCCTCCCAGAGCGACAGGTGTAGCGCTCAAGGAGCCGCTCTTGGCGAACCTGCACTAATAGCAAACAACCACTCACGAAGTACGATCTACCAATAAAAGCCCACCTATCCCTGCCAAATATGAAAATGTAGAAGATACTGTCGGGGATCTGCCCCCTGACCACATGTATAAAAGGGTCTGTTCTCCTCCAAGAGAAGGGATCAAAAAAACACGAACCTTTCACTTTAACCCTATTTCCCATCACCCTCTAAGAAACCAACTGACTTGATCATTGGAGCCTCGTTCCGGGATTGCCTCCCGGAAGACGACTGATGATCTTGTTTCCATTGCTGTGATTTCTAGGTTATTTCATTCCTTTCTGCAAGGAGACCGAGTCAATTCGGAGACCTATACCAATAGTTGGTGTCATCCGGACATGCACCCAGTACGGCACAACCCACTTCGCAACATCAGGCGCTGGAAATGACGGATAAACGACCGACACGACAGGAAAGTGACGATAATAGCCTGGTTAGACCAATGCAGTCCCTCGACGGAAGCGGCTCGTCGACACTGGAAGGGCAGCCGCCCATACAAACACCGCTTGTGCCACCAGTCGGCCCTACGACGGAGTTCATTGCTAGTCTATGGGGACCTCTGCCCATCGCAACGGAACATCCGACCGCGATTACCACCACAGAGCCTCAAAGAGCGCCGACCACCAAATCACAACAAACAGCAGATCGACCACATCCATCGGTGCGACAGGTGGGGACCATCGCTTGGTCCCCCGACACCATTATATTAGCCGCACCAACTGGAGGCCATCAGTCTTCCCCGATGGTCGTCGTGTCGCATATCCCGCTATTTGCACAACAACCACCGTTCAACCCATATTCATACCACTACAATGGCGTGTATCCTCAACACAGCCATAAACCCACAACATTCAAAGCACACCAACACGAGGGATGAATACACACACCACGATGCTAACAGAGCCAAGTTCGCAGCCGAATCAGCTGATGCACGCGTACCCCACACATGTATTGTATATGCCTCAAGTGACCATGTACAACCACGGGTACCATTATGAGTACGACCAAGGGTACAACAGCCTATACCACATGCAACAGGCGATGGCCAGCACAGCACCCAACTACCCGTATATGAACAGCCCCATAGCGAGTATCAGCTCAGTGTTCTGTCAAGAGCTATTACAGTATGAAATACCGCATTCCGCCATGATACCAAACATCCCAAAGTATGATGGCACGACATATCCTGAAGAACACATAGACACCTAGGAGTGGACAATGACATCCCTTCGGATGGACAAGAGATTTACATGCACCTACTTCCCGGTCACGCAATCGGGAAATGTTAGGAAGTGGTTCAAGGCACTACGCCCGGGAAGTGTCTCCTGCTTCGAACTGTTAAGGTACCATTTCCTCCATAATTTCATGCAATTAAGGAAAGTCAAAGAAGATGCCAACTCCATCATGACATGCAAGCAAAAAGAGGGAGAATCCATTCGAGCATACTATGATCGGTTTACCCTAGCGACTCTGAGCATTCCCGACCACGAAGAATTTCTAGTCACTAGCGCCTTCGCCCAGGGGCTACTCTCAGGCTCCCTGTCAAGGAAGATGCAAGGAACAATGCAAAATCTAGGGACGAGCTCAAATACAGGGTCAAAAAATACCTCATGGATATCGAGGGAGAAGAACGCAAACAAGCCAATCTAAAAGCCGTAGCAAATGCCTACCTCAAACAAGAGTCAGCCGGCTCGCACTATCGTCATAGTCATAAGGAGCACAATGATGGAAGCCATGATAAAGATAACAGACATTCGAGACACTTATCTCGTAGATTCCGCCCATTCGTCAAGGATGAGCCCAGGAGCCATAAGATGGAGGTACACGTGGTAGAAAAAACCCCTCAGCCGACGGAAAATGAGAAAAGAAAATATTGCGAATACCACAAGAGCAAAACCCACGACACTGGAGACTGCGCGATCCTCAAAAAAGTAGTAGAAGACAAGCGACTGAGTGGAGACTTTACAGAAATCACAAAGACTCTACGATCAAAGTTCGAAGTTGAACGAAAAGACGGGAGAACCTGGAAGGTGGCAAATAAACAACCAATCAAAAAGGAGGAAATCTTCGCAATTGAAATCCCCGGGAACAGAGCCACGCATCGATTGGCTGCCAATGGCGTCGACGGCTAGGCCGGCGATACTCTCAACATAAGTTTCTCATCGGAAAACCCACGAGTGCCCAACTGGGACCCCACAGATCCAATTATAATCCCAGCCCTCGTACAACAACATCAGATCTGGCGAGCCCTGACGACGGAGGTAGTAGCACCGAAGTCCTCTACGAGCACTGTTTCGAACGACTCCCGCCATTATGGAAGGGAATACTAAGAGAACAAACCCGAGCCCCACTCGTTGGCTTCACAGGACATAATCTATGGCCACTCGGGACCATAAACCTCCCGTTGACACTACTCATCCATGATGGAAAGGAAAGGGTAATGAGGATAATCGAGTTCTCGGTAGTTAAACATAAGTTAGAAGACGATATGATCCTAGGGTGACCTTATCTCTTCCACCTATAAGCCATCCCGTCAACAATACATGGTACAGTAAAGTTCAGAACAACCAACAGCTCAGCGACAATAACAGGCCTAAGCACACAGGCAAAACCACTTCGGGCGATCGCCGTTTGGGCTACTGCGCATCCCAAGAAAACGACACATAAAAATAACTAACACCTATACGGTCAAGCACAAAAAACCAAATATCTACACTGAAGACCAGAGGAAAGGCCGCCAACCCCAAACGAACAACCCGAAGGGAAGGGTGCGATGGCAACAACAGTGTCACTCCAGAAACATCAAGGATCGTCATCATAAACACCAAAAAAGGTTGGAGATCACTGAGCGTACCTGCACGCCTTCACACAACAATGGATCAGAGCATGGTAAAGAAGGAAACAAAGGAACATACGTGCGAAGTCACAGAGATTGACTGGAAACACAAGCAAGGAAACGCCAGCACTGGAGTAGAGAGGATAGGAAATTACCCCAAAAATGAGTATGCGGACAGGAGACTCACTACAAGCATAAGAGTCCGCAACTAGAAGAGGCTTCCCCCAGGACGGAACCTAGTCAATAACCTCGCAAAAAATAGAACTAGCAATGAAAGAGTCATGCAGAATAAGGTAAAACTGCCCAAAGGTGATGGCGAGGCGACCAAAGCCGGATAATGGAGGAAAATGAAAATCGTCTTCCGAAAGAAGACATCCCAGAACCAGCCAATCACGGCTCGCATACGAGCAAGAACAAGGGAAAGCTTACAGGCACGAGCTACCAAAGGACACAAACCAAGAAGGACCAAGAAGAAGAATTCGTCCTAACGACCTGGGAACCCCAAAGCCCCAAGTCTTAACTCGAGCGGAGTCAATGCAAGGGGCCAAGTGATCAAACTCGTAATGGATAATCACGCCCCAACTAATCAGTCCAAGAGCTAGAACTAGAATAACAAAAACTACCGGACTCCAGATACTTATCTAACAATGTAGATGGCTCCAAGGCACCAAAAAAATATACAATGAAAAGAAAATTTGTAGCGAACGAGTATCGACATACTTTCGTACACATGGAAAATAAAAATGGGCTAATCACCCGTACTACCCAACACAAAACCAGCGAAAAAAATACAATCATAGGCCTCAATGGCTCATCAATTCTCCCTAATAAACATGGCGACGAGGTCAGGAGAGCTGCAGCTCCTGATCACAATAGGTAAGAGGCATTAAAGGATCATAACCTTTCCCTCGAAATGCATAATGCCTAAGCTCTTAGACCTTGAGGTGATGATCTCGGTCTTGCTTAGACAACTAGGGCCGAAGTACGACTCCCCTTGACCCAGGTCTTAGAGAAAAGCCCAAAAGCGAAGGCCTTTAGCTAGGAAAGAAGCCCTAACGGAACAGACCAGCCATAGTTCGCACCTACATGCTAGCTAAAGCCTCGATTCACATAAACCAACCTAAGGGCGTGTTGGATAAGGTGTCTAAGTCCATAACTATTTCAGGTATGTACTTGACCTGACCCGGCATGGTCCATTTGGGTTGCATGGCATCATGCATTTGGATAGACTAAATGAGAGAAATAACACTTGTGGTTTATTAATATATTATAAGTTCTAATATATTAATAGTATTATTTAATTAGTATTGATCAAGAATTAATCTAGGATTAATTAAGTGATCAAAAGATGACTAATTAAATATATAGGTTGATTATGTAAATCATCCATAACTTATATAGTGGGCTAAAAGGCTCCATGGATAATCAAGTTGGGTTAAACCCATTGGATGCTCCATAGAGGCTCCGTGGGAGTTACAAACCCATGGGTCATGGAAATGAAGAGTCATGCCACATTAGGGTTTACATGGTGTAACCCTAGATGTGACACACTATATAAAGAACATCATACTCACCAAAATCGGCTACACATATAGTTACAAGAGGGCTTGGCCAATTTTTGCAAGTGTTACACTTCTCTCAAGTTTACTCCAAAAGCATTTGGTGTTGTGTGAAGCATTTGAGGCATCACACTTGGGGTGCTAGGCTCTCAAGGTTTCAAGGAATCATAACAACTACAAGGTATGTATTTCAAGCTATCTTTTATATTTTAAAGTTCCCCATGTATGCTAGATAGGTTTATGAACCTTGGAAAAAGTATTTCCACGTATTTTAGACAAACATAGATCCAAGGTTTTCTAGGGTTGCATGTACACTTAGGAGTGTTAGAATTGCTCAAAACCCTTCAGTGGTATCAGAGCCTAGGCTTGTTTGTTTGTTATTTGTGCAAAATGTGTTAAAAAATCGAAACAGCTTGCTGTCTTGCGACTGAACTCGCCGAGTCCATGGGGGGACTCGACGAGTCCAAGTGTAAATTCATCCTACTCGTCGAGTAGGTTCATGCACTCGACGAGTAGGAGGCCCTGACAGCAGATTTTCGACTTTTGTTGCTGGAAATGGACTAGAAACATTACCCTAAACTGTTTTGGTGTTTTAAAACTTGTTTTAGATGGTGTAATGTTTATGCTAATCCATTTACAATGGCAATAATAAAAAATTACAAGTTTTTTAAAAGGATTTATGATTCTTGAAAATGTTCATATTCATGTTCTTGAACTTATGAAGATTAGATGATCATAGGAATTGTTTGTAACCTACTTGGTAGTTTAATTCATGATCATTATGTGTTTTAATGGAGTCCATAACTTGTCCTTAAGTTATGGAAAACCAAATGTCACACTTTAATAAAAGCCATTAAAAGAACACAAGGGTTATAAAAACGAAGAGTCTTCATTTTTTAATACTCAATTAACTCATAAGTTATAAGAAATGAAAAGTTTTGAAAGTTTACAAAACTTGCCCTCAAGTTTTGGAACAAGTAAAGTCATGATTAAAACTTTAGTTCCAACCCTTAGAATTTTAAAAGTTCAAATTCAACCCTTATACTTTATAATATTATAAGTTAATAATATATATGTATAAGATCATGTCGTCTTACCGCTAGTACGCCTCATTCACGAAGCCGGTCTATAAGGGGGGTATAAGGTTGTTGCCTATAAAATGGCAACTTAATGGCTGTCCACTCTCCCCAACCGCTTCCTTGACTGGTGGAAGGTCGTTAGCCTAACGGGTAGGACAGTGACTTAAAATTCTCATTAAAAGTATAATGATTATTATAAAGTAACTAAATGTTTTATAAAATTCCTAATCTTAGTTACTTTAGGAAAATGTGAATAAGGTGCTAACCCATGAAATTACACTTTGCACTTTGATTAAGTCGTTGGTGGAGCGTGTGTGGTTAACTGGCACACTAACTTGGGCTTAAAAAGGTAGGCAAAGGGTGACTTAAGGTTTTTCATAGGTCGGTGGAGCGCGTGTGGTTAACCGGCACATCGATTGAGTGAAAAACATTAAGGGCACCAAGTGATTTGCATGGTTATTTCACACCTTGTTTTGTGATCTTCGGTATCCCAGTCACAAAACATGAAGGGCACACTCGAGATTGAAACATGCCATTGAAAAGTTCAATGAATCTCAAAAGAATCTAGGAATTTCTAAAATCCATATAAAACCTAATAATTTATATTTCGTTTTCATGGTGGAAATTGGTGAATCGTCATTCACCTACCTTTCAAATATGTTATAGCTTGGATTACGACATCCCTCTTTTAAGTTATTCTAACTCTTGGGTCCTTGATACCGGTTGCGGTATTCATATTTGTTCTGATATGCAGGGACTAAGAAGAAGTGAGAATGTGGAGCATGGAAAGATAAACTTGATCATGGGGAATAGGAAAGTTTCACCTGTCACCAAGATTGGAGTTTACAGTTTGTTGCTTAGTAGTGGGTTTACTTTAGATTTGAATAAATGTTGTTATTCGCCAGAAATGGCAAGAAATGTTATTTCCTTTCATGCTTTGTACAAACAAGGTTTTACCTTTTCTTTTGATAATGAAATTGGTGGAATAAATGCTTTCTTTAACAATGTGTTTTATTTTAAAGCATTACCTTGTGATGGTGTGTATGAAGCTGTATCTGTTGTAGATGATTTAGGAAATAATGTGTTGTGTATTGATTCTACTAATGATAATAACTTGGATAAGGCATCATTATAGCATTGTCGTGTTGGACATGTAATCAAGAAACGCATAGGCCAACTCCAAAAGGATGTAGTCTTGGAATCATTTGACCTAAAGTCAGATGATAGTTGTGAATCATGCTTACTTGGAAAAATGACAAAGTCACCCTTCACAGGTTCTTGTGCTAGGGGTGAAGGTTTGTTGGATTTAGTGCACACGGATGTGTGTGGACCCTTCAAAACTGCCACAAGGGATGCTAATCGTTATTATGTGAGTTTTACAGATGATTATAGTAGATATGGATATGTCTACTTGATCAAGCATAAGTTAGAGACTTTTGAAAGGTTTAAAGAGTTGAAACAGGAAGTCGAGAATCAATTGGGCAGGAACATTAAGATGCTCCGATCCGATCGCGGTGATGAGTATCTTAGTACTGAGTTCCTCGACTATCTGAGGGAATGTGGGGTTGTCTCACAATTGACACCTCCCAGGACACCACAGTTGAATGGTGTAGCTGAGAGGTGTAATCGAACCTTGTTGGACATGGTTCGTTCCATGATGAGTCGAGTTACGCTACCAATCTCATTTTGGGGGTATGCCTTAGAGACTGCCGCCCATATCCTTAATCTGGTCCCTACAAAGAAGGTTGCCAAAACACCTCACGAGATGTGGACTGGAAAAGTTCCTAGTCTAGCCGACATCAAGGTTTGGGGTTGCGAGGCTTTCGTGAGACGCGAGACTCACGATAAGCTCGAACCTCGAAGTGAGAGGTGTATTTTCATCAGCTACCCACAGAAATCCTTTGGTTACCTCTTCTACAGACCTAGTGAGAATGTGGTCTTTGTAGCAAGGAGGGGTGTCTTTCGAGAACGAGAGTTCATAAGCCAAGGAAACAGTGGGAGACAAATTGACCTTGAAGAAATTCAAGAGTCAAGTGATGAAGGAACCTCAAACCCTAGCAGTCAACTTGAGGAGGAAACTCCTGTTGATCCAATTGACGAATCCGTACCTCTGAGGCGTTCCACAAGGGTTAGGAATGCACCTGAGCACTACTATGGTTTCCATATTACTGCGGAAGGTGAGACACTTATCAGTGATGAGACATTAGTAAGTCTGGATGAACCTAACAGCTATGCGGAAGCCATGGCAGGCCCTGAGTATGCTAAATGGAAAGAGGGAATGGACAACGAGATACAGTCCATGTATGACAATCAGGTATGGGACTTGGTTGACAATGTACCCAGGTCGTAAGACAATAGGGCGCAAATGGATCTTCAAGAAGAAGACCGACATAGATGGTAATGTACACACTTATAAGGCAAGACTGGTGGCAAAAGGTTTTTCTCAAACTCCAGGAGTTGATTATGATGAGACCTTTTCACCAGTGGCCAAGATTAAGTCTATTAGAGTATTGTTAGCCATAGCTGCATTTCATGACTATGAAATATGGCAAATGGATGTCAAAACTGCTTTCCTCAATGGAAAGTTGGCTGAGGATGTTTACATGAACCAACCATAGGGGTTTTTAAGTACAGAATACCCTAATAGAGTGTGTAAGCCTGAGAAATCCATTTATGGATTAAAGCAAGCACCTCATAGATGGAATCTTTGCTTTGATGAAAAAGTCAAAGAGTTTGGATTTTCGAGGAGTGAAGATGAATCTTGTGTATATGTCAAGGCTAGTGGGAGTATAGTTAGCTTTTTGGTACTGTATGTAGATGAAATACTACTCATCGGAAATGACATCCCGACCTTGCAGGAGGTGAAGTCCTAGCTCGGGATGTGTTTCGCTATGAAAGACCTAGGAGAAGCTGCCTATATTCTAGGGATAAGGATTCTGAGAGATCGGAGTAAAATACTAATTGGGCTTAGTCAGAGTACATACTTGGATAAGGTGCTGAAGAGGTTCAGCATGCAAGATTCCAAGAAAGTAGAGTTACCCATCCAGAGTAACGCTAGACTGAGTAAGACTCAGAGCCCGAGTACCGAGGTTGAGATAGCAGAAATGAGTCGGGTACCTTATGCTTCTGTAGTAGGCTCGATCATGTATGCTATGACCTGCATTCGTCCTGATGTAGCCTTTGCTTTAAGCATGGTTAGCAGGTATCAGGGGAACCCTGGTAAGGCTCACTGGACAGCGGTAAAGAATATTCTCAAGTATCTGCGAAGGACTAAGGACTGGGTCCTTACCCTTGGTGGGAGTGATGACTTTAGAGTTGTAGGGTATAGTGATGCTAGCTTCCAGACTGATAGGGATAATTTCCGCACTCAGTCGGGCTGGGTCTTTACCTTAAATGGAGAAGCTATCTCTTGGAAAAGTTCCAAGCAGGAGACAGTGGCTAATTCAACTTGCGAATCAGAGTATATAGCGGCAAGTGAGGCAGCAAAGGAGGCGATATGGCTAAAGAACTTCATTGGAGATCTTGGAGTTGTACCAACTATTAAGGAGCCTATGGAAATCTTCTGTGATAGTGAAAGTGTTGTTGCCTTAGCAAAGGAACCAAGGGATCACGGGAGATCCAGACACATTGACAGAAAATACCATTTCATTAGACATCGTATAGAAGAAGGACTTCTCGTGGCAAAGAGGGTATCATCTGATGAGAACCCGACATATCCCCTCACGAAGGGACTGGGTAGGGTTAAGCATCTCCAGCATGCAAGGAGCATAGGGCTGAAGGATGATATTAGTTTTAGTAGTTAGATAATTTTGAAATATGTAAAGTGTAATTGACATTTGATGATGAATAAAAGTTGTGTTTATTTATGAGTAAAGTGTTGCTATCTTTTGTTAATCGTTTACTATTATTTCTTTTGCATGTTTTGACTTCCAGAATATTTATGTTGTGTTTACATATTATTTAAATTATCCACAGTCAGTCATATGTTGGAAGTAGATATGAAGTAAGACTGTCATGGGTTGGTTGTAGAGGTCTAAGATGTTGGACATGGCCTCAACACTCATGAATGCTCATAAGTTCTGAGTGATCACTTCATGGAATTTATCTCGAGTGATCGCGAGACGGTAATATCATATAAGTCTTCAAACCTAAAGATATGACTTGTTGATTATGAGTTAGTTATGCATTGATTGTGCGAAAACGCATTGGTAACTCGATGTTATAAAACGTGCGTTTGTGTGTGATTTAACAAGTAGTAGAACAAGCATATGAGTCGAAGCTTATCTGTTCCTTCTAGGATTAGAAGCGATATCTGGGCCCCTCGATGATTTTGTTTTGACCCATGTACCGGGCCCGGTCAGAACTAAGTTGATGTGTTCAATTAAGTTCTTTGTCAAACAAATCGGAAATCGGGAAACAAACTGCTGGACAAAAGGTAAGACATTGTTCCATGTATTTGTCCGGCTGATATCTAGAACAGAGGAGTATATGATCACTTATCTGAAATGGCATACCATCATCTTCTCAGTTCCGAGAAGCGTTGAAAAGAGCTACGATTGCTGATCGGTTCCTGAAGTCATACTTGCAGTTATAGTTATTAGACTTATCCAAGTGGGAGACTGTTGGATAAGGTGTCTAAGTCCATAACTATTTCTGGTATGTACTTGACCCGACCCGGCATGGTCCATTTGGGTTGCATGGCATCATGCATTTGGATAGACTAAATGAGAGAAATAACACTTGTGGTTTATTAATATATTATAAGTTCTAATATATTAATAGTATTATTTAATTAGTATTGATCAAGAATTAATCTAGGATTAATTAAGTGATCAAAAGATGACTAATTAAATATATGGGTTGATTATGTAATTCATGCATAACTTATATAGTGGGCTAAAAGGCTCCATGGATAATCAAGTTGGGTTAAACCCATTGGATGCTCCATGGAGGCTCCATGGGAGTTACAAACCAATTGGTCATGGAAATGAAGAGTCATGGCACATTAGGGTTTACATGGTGTAACCCTAGATGTGACACACTATATAAAGAACATCATACTCACCAAAATCGGCTACACATATAGTTACAAGAGGGCTTGGCCGATTTTTGCAAGTGTTACACTTCTCTCAAGTTTACTCCAAAAGCATTTGGTGTTGTGTGAAGCATTTGAGGCATCACACTTGGGGTGCTAGGCTCTCAAGGTTTCAATGAATCATAACAACTACAAGGTATGTATTTCTAGCTATCTTTTATATTATAAAGTTCCCCATGTATGCTAGATAGGTTTATGAACCTTGGAAAAAGTATTTTGCATGTATTTTAGACAAACATAGATCCAAGGTTTTCTAGGGTTGCATGTACACTTAGGAGTGTTAGAATTGATCAAATCCCTACAGGGCGAGCACTGAGCCCATCAAAACAGACGCCATGGGCCCTCTAAAACTTGTTAAACAAATGATAACCATGACCAAGACCACTAAAGGCCAACACTAACCTCTGGGGAGAATCCAAACCAATGTTGGCCAATACAAACCATCTAAGACGACAAAAAGGGGTGAAGAAACATGATGGACTAAAAGCAAACTTAACATACAAGAAACAAAAAGAACATATTTTTTATCTCGGACAACCCACGAGATTTGAAAACGACCACACAAGGCCAAAGAAGAAAATTAGACATTGTTTCAAAAATTGTTCGACAAACACCATGAAGATGAAAACATTACCTTAAAAATCAAACCGCAAAAAGGGTAAAATCCATCACTTATAGAGGGGTGAAGGAAGGTCCAGCGTGAGAAGAGTGGACTTCAAGATGGCCTTCCTCGGAGTCAGGATCATCGTACATCTGGTGAAGGCCCCCTATGTCCAGCTCACCCAGGCGAAGGTAGGAGGAAAAGTTTGTCTCTATGAAAGATTTTATAACAGCATGCATCGCCTGAGCATGCTACGCAGTAGCGTCCGGTTCCCGGGAGACAAACTTTCCGGTGGCAACCTGCTCCCAAATCACCTATTTTCTATTCTCCACACCCGACAGCCACAGATGCATTCTTCATCCGCTTAACCGCCAACGCGAACTCAACACTCACAACAACCTTATCCACCACCCGAACAATGCCTTTCTGAAGCAACCTCCCCAAATCCTCCTCTGCAACCCTCCTCCTCGCAATCTCCTCCTCCAACCTCTTGTTAGCACAATCCGCTTGGCTCTATAGCACTCCCTTCTCCTCCACTATAACCTCAATTCGTTGAGAAAAATGTTCCACCGATCCATCTAAAAGCAGTCACCTTGTCCTCCAAAGATGCTTTCTCCCCTGCCAAAAGATCATATCACTCCTCGAATGACCGCTTCTCCCTCTCTAACTCCAGCAACCTCCGTTTCTGTTCATCCCGTTCGCCCTTAATCAAAGAAAGCTCGCCGGAGCTAGAGTTGCTCTGAAGAAGGAAAGAGGCAGTCGCCACCATGCATGAAGCAACCTGTGCAGCTGCATATAAAAGGTTGTTTGAAATATGTGAGTTAGAGAGAAATTCCAATGCCTTAATGGTAGCAGGGGGGAAAGCATGAGAACCCCAATCATATGCAGCTGAGTGTTGGGAAAGACGAGATTCCCGGATTATCCCCCATCCTGGCACATATATGGTCGGTGCTACCGGAGGAGCAGAATCAGGGCCCTTAGTGGTACCCTCCACAGTAAGAAGCAGGATCGCTGTGTTTGGAACACCTTCTCAAGCAGCATCTGAAGCAGCAATTTCCATTGGCTCCTCCTTAGGTTCACGGGGCAGTTCAGTC
Source organism: Lactuca virosa (assembly GCF_052849685.1). NCBI lineage: Eukaryota > Viridiplantae > Streptophyta > Magnoliopsida > Asterales > Asteraceae > Lactuca > Lactuca virosa. The sequence goes on from NC_136434.1 coordinate 262,074,512, forward strand.
GCCCTTTCTCTCATCCCCTATGACTGTTTTGGAGGGTCATCATCAGGGATGTCAACTACTACTATGGCCTCCCCTAAAAGGAAGTCCACGTCCTGCCTCTTTAGCAGGCGCTGACCTGCGGAGTTGGCATCATCAGACTCTGCGAGCGGTGAATCTAGCCTGGAGTGCCGTCGTTTGGAGGTCGCACGGGTATTATGCCGAGTCAGTCCGGTTGACATCTCATCCTCTTCCGTATCAGAAGGAAAAGGGTCCTCGCGGGAAAAGCCACCGACAGGTGCATCAATCAACACCTGACCAACGGGAGAATCAGACCCGGGCGGAGAGGCAACAAGAGGACCGGAAAAGGCCAAGGCACATTTGGGACTTACTTCTGGAGGGAGCGTCTCAACCAAGGGCACTTCTCGATATTTACAGGTGCCCTGAAAGCGGCCCCTCAGCACCATCTCAATGGGAAGGATCCTTTCGTGACCTGCAAACAAGAAACAAGCCAACATAGTTCACAAAACACTGAAGCAAAAAGAAGAAAACAAGAATCCAAAAGGGGGGGGAGGAGAGGTACTTACCGTCGTTCTGAACATAGAACTGAGGCATCATCCTCTAGCCCTCCAAGCAGCACTCATCCCAACTACAGCTAACATATGATCCTCCCAATCCTCGCCATTGATACAGATGGTCTTCAATGCTTCTGCCATAGTGGCACTGGCACCCCACAGTTCTGGTTCTCGATTGGAAAAAGTAGTTAAACGAGGATAGCCAAAACCAACGAGGTTGCGATTTACCCAGAGCCACCGGTCCTACCAGTTCTTCTTTGGAGCTTTTTGGTTAATGATAAAGGCATGAACATCCCGCCTTTGGGAAAAAGTCCAAGTACCAGACTGAGTAGAAGAATTAAAGAAAGCTTTGAATGCCCAAAACTGTGGCAGAACTCCAAGGTTACGACAAACGAGTTCAAAACTAACAGTCTTTTTAACAGCGTTCGGAGTCCAATCATCAACATCGAAGCCATACTGACGCATCACCTCATTGAAGAAGTCTGTCGTTGGCATCCTCAGATGTGACAACCCGAAATTTCTATCATGTACAGTCACTCACTTCAATAGGAGTCAGAACTCTTTCTGCTAACTTTCCAGCTTTTAGGAATCAGTTTGAGTGTTTTATAGTTAAGTACTTCAAGAGATAACAGGAGAGAGGATGCCCTAGTGTTTATTGTGCATCAATAAAGTTCCAAAAACTCCAAGAGTTTGGATTTTACGGCCCAAATGGTATTAGGGCCGTAAACCCTAATGACTATATAAGTGACACTTAGTTAATTTTCAACTTTTTTCACACTTCCAAGTCTAGAACCAATTCTCTCTCAAGTATCATCCAAAGTTCTTTAAAAATCTTCAAGAAAGTAAGTGTTTTCTTCCTTGTTTAGTTGATATCTACCTTAATCTAGTGATCTTACATGATTTCATCCATGAAATCATTCCATTTGTGTAGATCTTCAAGTGTTTTTAGTTTCACCAAGAACACCAAGAACACACACTAGTGTTCTTGGACTTTTAACACCCTTTCAAGCTTCCTTATTGTAAGTACTCTTACCCTAGTGTGTTATAAGACTTGTTACACATCTAAATCATCTAGAAAAGACAAAGAATCAAAGGATCAAAGGTGTTTACGGTCCAACAAGTTCTTGGACCGTAAACCCTAATGAAGGGGCCAAAGTGTGCCCTAGTCCCTTACCAAGCCTTGTATACTAGTCTAGATCTCATCCTTGATGTGCCTAGGACTTAAAACATCAAAAAGACCATAAACCATATGGGTTTACGGCCGTAAACACATGGAGAAATGGTCAATGGGCCGTAAACTCCATAAAGGGGTGAAATGTTGCCCTAATCACTTCCTAAGGCTTAGACTTGAAGTAGGAATGCTTCTTAGGACTTGTAAAGCTTCAAAACTCAACATAGTAAAAGTACCATGAGTTTACGGCCGTAAACTCATGGGTTTACGACCGTAAACTCAATAAGAGTTGGTCACAAAACCGTAAACTCCAAAGGAGTTTACCCTTGAACCCTAAACTCAATGGCAAGGTCCTACCACCCTTAGATGCAATCCTTAGGACTTATAGCACTTAAATCAAGTGTTTTACATGTCTTAGGATGTCTTAAAATTGGTTAATTAGTTGTTTAATGACTAATTGGATACATATATGTGTTATTATATGTTAACTAGGATCCTTGTGTGTGTTCAAGTCTTCATTTGACACTTAGCATCATATATCAAATTCGTTCATCCAAACCACTCACTACAGGTGAGTTAATACCCCTTAATTAACCTTTTAATTGTTTTTAAATGATTTTATGCGGGGGGGATACAAGTTAAATTCATATAGTCATTATATCAATCACATGTGATTAATGACTACCAAACAAGTAGATTTCTTACTTTTCAAAACTGTTTTACAAACCCTTTTACATATCAAATACTTTTATCAAACTCTTTTACATGTCAATTTCTTTTAGTAAATCCTTCTTCATATCAATTACTTTTACTTAAACTCTTTTACACTTATATTCTGTTAAATGTATATCTTTATAGATATAGTTATATAAGTAGGATTGAAAGGACTTAGGACTGATAACTCACCTTACCTCCTGTTCCTTGTTTGGTTGTGGACTTAGGGTATCGGTTATTTGTCTGAAGGTCGTTTGAATCCTAGTTATATATTATGTATATGTATACAGATATAAAAGTTCCATCTTTCATTCAGTTCAATACCTTTAGGTAGCAAAGGCATACATACATGTTTATACATTCAAATCATATTACTAGTAAGCTACTATAGGTGTAGTTTAGGGAGTTACTAATACTATTACTAGAACAATGCGACATACAATGAGTCAGTTCATAGATGAGTCAATACAGCTAGTACATTACAATACAGTTGTACATTACAGTTAATACATACTATACAATACAATATAGCTAGTACATACTATACTTTTTACAAGAACATACATGCTAGACAGATAGAGAATACTATGATGAGAAACAAACAATACCATACAGAGAAAACATACATACAGGCTAGTCAGAGAGAGAACACACAATACAGTTAGCACATACATTACATATACATTACTACAGTTATGTGAGCCACGTAACGGGGCATGACATCACCTGTCATGACCGTTTGTATCCAGAATCTCCTTAAGTGGGGAGCGTATGAGTTTGTGTATAGATCTATACTGGATTGACTATCCTATACCTTGTTGCTCGCTACAGTGGGACTTGCAAGTCTAAGGGTGCCAAACGTCATTTCCTACGACGTCTTACATCGTCGTTTTTCTATAGTCGGTAGCAGGGTACAGGCCGATCACATGGTACTTTAAATAACAATTGGTTTAAGGTAGTTAGTACAGCAGTAGTTACTTAAGACAACACTATAGTACTATTTCATTTTCCCATTACATTTACTTTGTGATATTCACACAATAAACAATAATGTAAAAACTATATTTTTGGTAAATGATAGTCAGATTTGGGAAAATACAAGCTCTTACAAGAGACACACACACAGTTACTTGATGCCTTGGTAGAAGGCTACTTTTAGTAGGAAACATAGGGTTTTCTAGGAGATTCAAACCTTTTTTTCAAACATTCACGAGCTTTTACATACTTACACATCACATACTTACAAGCACTTTCATACAAATACAGACATTAAAATACTTATGATCTCACCAGCTCTAAAGCTGATACTCTCTTTCAAAATAACTTGTATCTTCAGGTCACCAGTAGACAGGTACCGATGCCAGGTTTTGAGAAGATGGAGCTCGTTCAAGACTCATCTTTTATTTTGATTTATATTTTGGTGTCTATTTAAATTTGACAATACACACTTGTATTAAAATTATATTATTAATACAATGGATGATGTTGTTGCTTGTTTACTACTTGCATTGTTGTGATACTGTACATGACGTCCTCCACCCCCGAACGATTCCGCCGTTCTGGTTTTGGGGTGTGACAGATTGGTATCAGAGCATTGTTTATAGTGAATTGAGTATATCAACCCATAAAAGATATACAGACTATAAATACAACATGCATTAAAATACTCTGATAAAGAGTTTATACTTTTAAATAATAAAATATTTAATTAAGTATACATGCCTGCATTCATACTAAAATCAGTGTCACTAGGACAGAACAAAAGAATTACGATTGTTGGGTAGCACAAGTAGACTTAGAGACATATAGTGAAAACTGGGAAGATATAGCCTGGTTAACTATATTATCCGAGGAGTGACTAGCATGTGCCTAAGTGTGGTTGTGAGGTTGCAACAAGTCTAAAATGTTACCAACAATAACACAATAAAAACAGTAGAACATAAACTTAAAATACTATAGGGGTATTTGGTGTGTTACTATAAACTACTTATGTGCTAGATTCTTATATCCCTTTTCTCGCGTAGATAACATGGCTGAATTCCATCCCCACGGCAACCTGTACTTCCCTAACCAAGGTGATGGAGGAGGGTTTGAAGCAGAGCCAAAAAATGATCACCCAATCCCTGTGGATGATCGCCAGGCTGAAGGCTTTGCAGATGGTTCTGACTCCGAGCCTGAAGTTGAGAACCTACCCCCGATGGCTCTTGTCCCAAATCCTAACCCTCGTCCGGCTTTTCAAGGCCCGATGCCTCCATGGGTAGAAAGCTTGGAAACATGGAGCCAAGATCAGAATCAACCCATACCATTCAACGGAGACCGAAGCTTTTATGACCTGAGCGAAGGAGGCTCAGCAGACAAAGTCTTGCCAATCCTGGTCCGCAGAGTGGCCCGAAACGAGATTCAGGGCAGGACAACTCTTCATCGAATCATGGAAGTTGACGCCAATGCGAGAATGCATACCATCCGCACCATTCGTCTGGAAGATGCTCGCGAGAGGTCTAGGGGAGACCATGAGACCCTGCAACAAGATCTAGCTGAAACTTGGGCTGAAGTCCTAGAGCTCCGAGTACGCCAAAGGGTGTACGAAAGGTACTTACTTGATATGGAGCGTCAGCTGGCTGAACTGAGGGTTCACCCAAGGGATAACCTTCCCCAGTAGGAGATATTCTAGCTTTCTTTCCCTGGTAGAAAGAATAGTCTTCCTATCTATGCTCCAAGTAGCACTTTTCTATGTAACTAACTTTGTACTGTAAGGGCTTTCTAGTTAGTCCAGTATGCCATCAAAACTTTTGCTACTTCGGATATGATGCAAGACCTACTCCAAGGTCATTTTTTCCCCAAACGTATTACATCTTAAATATCAATGTTATTGACAGTCGGCTAATTTCTGTGTCACTCTTTGTTCAAATACTTTCATTTTGCTATCATTAGAATCCTATCGAAACACCCACTTCGTCAAATTTTTGAGCTATGGTGAAATAGCTCAAGGATTTCTTCCAATTCTTGTCAAAGGTTGGATCTTGTTATCCACCAACCAATGATAGTCTAGTGCAAAATAGAAATGGTCTAGTAACCATTCTATGAACTTACTTCTACTCTTTACTAGGACTGCATCATAGGGATGTAGGTCAAACCCCCGAAAACTTACTCCTACTCTTTGTATGAATAGTCGAAATACATCTGGGTTCCACCATAATCACTCACGAATTCATTTTCTTTTGTATAACAGAATCATGCAGTCATCCAGAAATAGTCAGCCGAGCAAGGAAACCCCTATCCTTCATATCGACGCCGCTACATTCCAAGCCGCGGTAACAGCTGCAGTGGCGGCTGTCCTTGCAAACCTCAGCGCTAACAGCGCGAGCAAGACTAGCAAGGGAGTTGACCATTCCAAACGTTGTTTCGATCCAGGAAACCAACAAATGGTAACCGTCAAAGACTTGCAAAGCCGTAAAACCGAAAATAGGAAACGAAAGCGTCAAGCACAAAAGGAGCGCAAGCGATCCCAAAGACTTGCCATGCAACAGCAACAAGTGGCTACCCCTGCCATCCCAGCACCGATCAGACCATACGATGGAAAACTACCGAAGTGTGATAAGTATAGCTCTCATCATAATGGGGCATGCCATGAAATGCAATGCTCCAATTGCTACCAAATAGGGCACCATGTTCGTAGCTGTAGAGCACCGACACGACCTATCACTCAAGTCCCTGACATCGGAGTCATTCAGGCTTGTTATGGTTGCAGTGAAATCGGACACCTTAACAGGAATTGTTCGAAAAAGAGGAGCAGTGAAAGCAACCGTGTCCACATAACTCCGACATGACACTTTACTTCTACCACCGATGCTGGTGCTAGCCAGATATGTCACCTATGCGGTGAGATAGGACATCTCGAGAAGGATTGTCCAATAACGAAGAACTCTGGTGCAGACGGGAAGATTCTAAGGATCACAGGTGCAGGAGAGACTACTCCGGACCCACGTTGAAATACTAGGGCGTTTCGTAAGTGTGGTTGTGAGGTTGTGAGGTTGCAACAACCGCGTCCACATATAGTGAAAACTGGGAAGATATAGCCTGATCAACTATATTATCCGAGGAGTGACTAGCATGTGTCTAATCAACTATATTATCTGTACAGTCACTCACTTCAATAGGAGTCAGAATTGTTTCTGCTAACTTTCCAGCTGTTAGGAATCAGTTTGAGTGTTTTATAGTTAAGTACTTCAAGAGATAACAGGAGAGAGGATGCCCTAGTGTTTATTGTGCATCAATAAAGTTCGAAAAACTCCAAGAGTTTGGAGTTTACGGCCCAAATGGTATTAGGGCCGTAAACCCTAATGACTATATAAGTGACACTTAGTTTATTTTTAACTTTTTTCACACTTCCAAGTCTAGAACCAATTCTCTCTCAAGTATCATCCAAAGTTCTTCAAAAATCTTCAATAAAGTAAGTGTTTTCTTCCTTGTTTAGTGTATATCTACCTTAATCTAGTGATCTTACATGATTTCATCCATGAAATCATTCCATTTGTGTAGATCTTCAAGTGTTCTTAGTTTCACCAAGAACACCAAGAACACACACTAGTGTTCTTGGACTTTTAACACCCTTTCAAGCTTCCTTATTGTAAGTACTCTTACCCTAGTGTGTTATAAGACTTGTTACACATCTAAATCATCTAGAAAACACAAAGAATCAAAGGATCAAAGGTGTTTACGGTCTAACAAGTTCTTGGACCGTAAACCCTAATGAAGGGGCCAAAGTGTGCCCTAGTCCATTACCAAGCCTTGTATACTAGTCTAGATCCCATCCTTGATGTGCATAGGACTTAAAACATCAAAAAGACCATAAACCATATGGGTGTACAGCCGTAAACACATGGAGAAATGGTCCATGGGCCGTAAACTCCATAAAGGGGTGAAATGTTGCCCTAATCACTTCCTAAGGCTTAGACATGAAGTACGAATGCTTCTTAGGACTTGTAAAGCTTCAAAACTCAACATGGTAAAAGTACCATGAGTTTACGGCCGTAAAACCATGGGTTTACGACCGTAAACTCAATAAGAGTTGGTCACAAAACCGTAAACTCCAAAGGAGTTTACCCTTGAACCCTAAACTCAATGGCAAGGTCCTACCACCCTTAGATGCAATCCTTAGGACTTATAGCACTTAAATCAAGTGTTTTACATGTCTTAGGATGTCTTAAACTTGGTTAATTAGTTGTTTAATGACTAATTGGATACATATATGTGTTATTATATGTTAACTAGGATCCTTGTGTGTGTTCAAGTCTTCACTTGACACTTAGCATCCTATATCAAATCCGTTCATCCAAACCACTCACTACAGGTGAGTTCATACCCCTTAATTAACCTTTTAATTATTTTTAAATGCTTTTATGGGGGGGGATACAAGTTAAATTCTAATAGTCATTATACCAATCACATGTGATTAATGACTACCAAACAAGTGGATTTCTTACTTTTCAAAACTGTTTTACAAACCCTTTTACATATCAAATACTTTTATCAAACTCTTTTACATGTCAATTTCTTTTAGTAAATCCTTCTTCATATCAATTACTTTTACTTAAACTCTTTTACACTTATATTCTGTTAAATTTATATCTTTATAGATATAGTTATATAAGTAGGATTGAAAGGAACTAGGACTGATAACTCACATTACCTCCTGTTCCTTGTTTGGTTGTGGACTTAGGGTATCGGTTATTTGTCTGAAGGTCGTTTGAATCCTAGTTATATATTATGTATATGTATACAGATATAAAAGTTCCTTCTTTCATTGAGTTCAATACCCTTGGGTAGCAAAGGCATACATACATGTTTATACATTCAAATCATATTACTAGTAAGCTACTATAGGTGTAGTTTCGGGAGTCACTAATACTATTACTAGAACAATGGGACATACAATGAGTCAGTTCATACATGAGTCAATACAGCTAGTACATTCCAATACAGCTAGTACATTACAGTTAATACATACTATACAATACAATATAGCTAGTATATACTATACTTTTTACAAGAACATACATGCTAGACAGATAGAGAATACTATGATGAGAAACAAACAATACCATACAGAGAGAACATACATACAGGCTAGACAGAGAGAGAACACACAATACAGCTAGCACATACATTACATATACATTACTACAGTTATGTGAGCCACGTAACGGGGCATGGCATCACCTATCATGATCGTTTTGTATCCAGAATCTCCTTAAGTGGGGAGCGTATGAGTTTGTGTATAGATCTATACTGGATTGACTATCCTATACCTTGTTGCTCGCTACAGTGGGACTTGCAAGTCTAAGGGTGCCAAACGTCATTTCTTACGACGTCTTACATCGTCGTTTTTCTATAGTCGGTAGCAGGGTACAGGCCGATCACATGGTACTTTAAATAACAATTGGTTTAAGGTAGTTAGTACAGCAGTAGTTACTTAAGACAACACTATAGTACTATTTCATTTTCCCATTACATTTACTTTGTGATATTCACACAATAAACAATAATGTAAAAACTATATTTTTGGTAAATGATAGTCAGATTTGGGAAAATACAAGCTCTTACAAGAGACACACACACAGTTACTTGATGCCTTGGTAGAAGGCTACTTTTAGTAGGAAACATAGGGTTTTCTAGGAGATTCAAACCTTTTTTTCAAACATTCACGAGCTTTTACATACTTACACATCACATACTTACAAGCACTTTCATACAAATACAGACATTAAAATACTTATGATCTCACCAGCTCTAAAGCTGATACTCTCTTTCAAAATAACTTGTATCTTCAGGTCACCAGTAGACAGGTACCGATGCCAGGTTTTGAGAAGATGGAGCTCGTTCAAGACTCATCTTTTATTTTGATTTATATTTTGGTGTCTATTTAAATTTGACAATACACACTTGTATTAAAATTATATTATTAATGCAATGGATGATGTTGTTGCTTGTTACTACTTGCATTGTTGTGATACTGTACATGACGTCCTCCACCCCCGAACGATTCCTGATGAACCAATGAATCGAGTAATGAATTAATCAGAGTATGAATTCAAGTAAGAATATGAGATTTGAACACACGATGTAAATATGATCTTGTTATGCTCTATTATGCTTTCGAATTCTATATAGAGAATAGTAGACAAGTCTGTAAAAGTTCTTATCTAACTCTAGTAAATAACCCTATTTATAGGGAACTGAAAGCATACAAAAAATATACTAAGGCATTGACTCTAAAGCTTCGAATAAAAGCGCCCTAGTAAAATACATTACAAAATAATCGAAGAGTTCAAAACATACTTCGACTAATTACAATAATTCGACCCTTACAATCTCCCCCTTTGTAATCATAGTCGAAGTCTTCAATTTGTAAGAAGTGTGATGGAATACTGTAATACTCTTTGAATCTCCGTGTACCAGGAGATAATCTTCTTCAGCTCTTTCTTGTCGCCTTCATTGTTCTTCTTGCAATGATTCATACGAACAATCAAGTTCGTATATTGAGATGTTGAATATCTCTCGACTTCACTTGCTTGGAATAAGTACCGTTTAGACTTTCCAGCTTTGTCTTTTCCTGCGAAGACAATTCCAAAAGGCTTCAGGCAAATTTCACCATCAGCATACTTCTTCAATTCAACCTGAGTCTTCGTAGGAGCCATCGGAGCTTTAATTTCCATTCCTTTAGCAGTAGCTAATTCAACATCTGTTAGTGCCAAGCACTCATAATAGTTTTCGATAAAAATCTTGATGTGAGCTACTCCAAGCTTGAATTCATCTGGTTTTGTGTGTTGAAGGTATGACAATGATTTGTCTTTCAAAAGTAATGCAACTTGTATAAGATCATACAAGTTCATTAGTCGAAAATCTGCAACAGTGAATTCGCAAATATTTCCATTTGCCCTGGCAACCACATACTTAACATTTTGGACTGTGTTTTCGAAAACCACATCCTTTTTTCATACTTATGACCTTCTTGATTTTTATTGAAGACCAAACTTCCTCAGGGGCTTTTCTAAGAACAGCATGAAAACGAATTTTCATGTGTGTACCTTCATCTTTATTTTTAAAATTCCCTTCTAATTTGAACTGAGGCATGATAAACATCATTTCGTTTATGGGAAAATCCAGCTAGCCTGCATCAGTATTTGTGACCAAATAACTCTGCTTTGGTTTCTTCTCAAATGAATACATGTGATTGAATGCAACCTTGGCCTTGATTGTTTTGTAGTTATAGTGTTTAGTTGGATCCCCTTTATCCATTCCCTTTGGATCATTTTCTCGCTGAGCCATAATGCTTTGAACTATTATGAGCTTTTCGATTTCAGCATCAACTTCAGCGTTCTTTTCTTCTTTTTATTTTTCCACAACAATCGATTTCCCTTTATCTTTCAATACTTGATTGTCAGTTGTCTCTTTTGGTTTTGAACCACTCCCACCAGTCTCCGAAGATTTACCAATCACAATTCCTTTCGAAATTGGTCTTGCAATTGGCATTGTTGTTACGACTGTTGAAGTCACCTGTTCAGCAGAAACAATTATTGGATTTGTTGTAGGGATTTTCAAAGAAAAGACTTTTCCCACAACTATCGCATCTTCTCCACTAGTCTTCGACTCACTAGTTTTTCTTTTTCCCCCTTGCACCCCTGTGAAAACAGGTGGGGCATTTGTGGTTGGAAGAAGACTTGATATACGAAAGAGAGGAGCAAGTTGCTTGTTGAGAATGGCTTCGAATTGAATAAACTTCTGAGATAAAAATTTAGAAGTAATCAATGGAGAAGAAACCGGCCTATCAGAAATCTCTTTTAACTCCTTAAGCAACTTAAGCACTTCTTCAAAGCTTGCACTTTCGGATGTTGAAAGTTGAGTAATTTGAGGACTCAAATTTTCATACAACTTAACAAATCGAGTGATTGGTCACAAATGATATAAACCTTTTGATGCAATGATGCATAGTCATGTTGAACAGTTGCTATTTCTCTTTCCATATCTTCACGAGGTTCGTGAATTTGCAAGTTGACATCCTCTCGAACTTCCTTCACATCTTGAATAAAAAGAACATGTCGTTCCTTTGCAACATTCTTCAGATCTTTTAGATTAGCAGCAAACTTCGAACTCTGAGAATTGATCCGAAGTTCATTGTTTTGATCATTATGATCAATATTCTCCAAGACTCGAGATTCAGAATCTTTAAGCATCCCCGATACTTTACTTACGATTCTGGATTCAAACACCTTCAGCAATGAATTAACTTCAACACTTGAAACAGATGAACCAACCCCTAGATCTGCTTGAGATTGAATGACAGAATTCAAGTTTTGATTTAAAATCTTAAACTGCTTCATGGTCATCAGCATGTGATCTGGAAACTGCTCTTCTTCTTCATGAAACTCCAATTCTTCAAACATACCGCCAAACCCCTCATTATCAGTCTATGTCTCCATACAAACAATTTCTTGAATAGGTGAAGTTGTTTTGGGTGGCTCAGTAGATTGAGAAGAAAAAATAGACGTAAAGGGTTGATTAAGAATGTGTTCGAATGTTGGGGAATCAATAGTTGAAGTAAGAGGAGTAGAAGATAATGGTAAAGAAACAGTACTTGCAAAAGGAGCAGAAGTAGATGGATCTGTAGCTTCATTTTTCGAACCTCCTTCACCCATATTGACATTTGCATCCGTATCAGATACGTGTACAGGGATGCCTAAAGTTTGAACCTCCTCAGGAACTGATTTGGCAATCGAATCTTCGGGTGGTATGATAACTGTCTTCTCAGGAGTGAAACTTTCGGTGATAAGAGTAAACTCTGGAATTTCAGGAATTCTTTCACTATCATCATCTGTTGACTCAGTAGAGATTACAAGTTTTCGAGTCTTCTTCTTCTTTTTGTTTGACAAATGCTTTGCCATGTCTTCAGCCCTTCGTTTCTTGGACACCGGTGAAACAGGTGCGGGCACTTCTCTAATTAGAATCCCTTGATGAGTTATTTGAGGTTTTCGAACCACTTTGTGCGTTGGAGACTTGCTTTTGTTGGTGGACTTCATTTTAATTCTTCGAAACATGCCAGTCTTCGAAGGAAGGACTACATGTTCTCGTGTTTCTTCAATAATGGGCTCAATTAATGGAGTCTCAGCAACAGTCACTTCAACTATTTCAGGCTTCTTCTTTGGAGATTTTGAAGATCTGGACTCAGTTTCATGCTTTCTCGACTTCTTGGTTTTCTTATCATCTCCTCCCAGTAAAACACCAGTTTTAATTGAAGAATCAATTGTCGTCAAATAGGCTACCAATACAGGGTTCGAAGAATCAACTCTTTTAAGCATCGCATCTGGAATACGAGCAACTGTAGGAAAAACATCAGCATTATCTGTAACCTCCTTCGGATAGTGGTAAGATTGAAAAACTGCTTTGTCTTCATCAGTGGGTACCAAAATCCCTTCCTTATTGTAAAAGTGTTGCAGAATCAAACTCCAGTATCTTGCACACGAAATACCATGAATAGCATTCGTGTGTTCTACACCCTTTTGGAATTCCTTCCACAACTGTGTAGAATAATCTACTTGAAGATCATAGTAGATTCCAGCAACCATGGCATAAACCTCCATTCTTCCTTTATCAAGGCCAGTTGATCTCCCAGTCAAACAGCGTAGAAAAATACCAAATAAGAAATTCCAGATTCGTGGAAGACCAGATTTCTTAAAATCACTAATCTTGGACAATGGTGGCTGATATCCCATCTCATTAAACATGTGAACGATTTGTGGAAAAGTAAATGAAACATATGGAGGCAAATTCAGAATATCAAGAATTTGGCAAAATAGTTTCTTGGTTAGCCTGACCTTTTTGTCGTTCACCAGATGAAAAGTAATCGTATCAGTTGCTTTGTTATATGTCGCAGTTGATCCTGCTTGAGAAAGCCAGGACAATGGAACAGAGAAAGAGTTGAACATCGCTTTGGCCAAAACCGAGTTCTTCAAAGCAACTATGAGCATCTTTAATTCTTCCGGGTACTGAGAAACGTCACCCTCCAAGTAGTAGTTTGTTGCTTGAATCTTCATTATTGGTAATGAAGAGGCATCTTCAGTGGTATGAGAATCAACATGAGCAGAAGTCGCCATTGTTAGGGTTTGAAGATGATGATGAATAGAGAATTTTGAAAAATTTGCTTTTTGATCGCGTAAACTGACAATGAACCCCTGGAATTCCCTTTTATATGCAACCCTTAAATTTGAATTTGAAGCGGGATATGTATTTAATGATATCCGACGTGGCACCTTGAAAATCGGACCATTACTGCGTAAAAGTAGCCATGCGTCAAAAAGTAGCTGTCACATCGCCTTGAGAAACGGACAAAATACCATACGTCATTTATAAACAGCCTGTCTTGTAATCCCCAAGAAAATTGTAACCGTCAGAACCCTTCGAATGGAAGCAAGGCTCTTTCACTTTTGGGATCAAAAGCGAAGTCATACGCCAGAAGTTCGAAATCATCAGCCTGAGTTGGTATTACTCAGAACCTCAAGGATTTCGTGAGTGCTATGTTCCAAAAAATAGAGACGAGAAACAAATATAATAAAAATATGAGATATTGTGATGTCAAACCATTGACACAAAAGCAGATGAAATCCCGGGAAAGATTACTTCATTAATCATTAAGAGAAATGATCAATAGCTTGTGTGGGTTCCCGTGAATTACAATCGAATACTTGTTGATAAGTATCAAAGGGCTTCTTTTATAATGCTTCGAGGATGGTTTAAAATTTCGTTACATGTCATCCTAAACATAAGGTGAGAAATTGTAACAGAAATTACTTGTTTGACTAGTGTAGTCAGTGACAAGTTGGCTTTGAAAAATTTTGAAATGACTAGGACATTCGAATGAAACTCACACGGAAATCATATTCAAGAAAAAATTTATATGCTGGATCTTGTTGGGTAACAAACATCGTGGGTTTCGAATGTTTGATCAAGACCACTCATTCGAAATGAATATGATTTGGAGTTTCGAATTTTGGAACATAAATAAAAGTTTCGTGAAAATCTGGAACTTAGTTCCCCGTCAATTCCTTAAAAGTTAATGAAAATTGGGTTTCACTTTCATCACGGTCTCATGATGTCAGATCATAAAAACAGAGTTTTGATATATCTACGTCTCGATGGGTTTGATCAGAGACCTCTCGGACATATGTCTTCGTGTGTGATCGTGAAAGAATTTTATGGATGAAAAAGATTGATGTAAGACACGAAAAGTACCTCTGTTGTGTTTGGACCAAACAGTAAACTCTTAACTGATTTTGAGAAGAGTAAGGTAGCTCAAAGACTAATGTGAATATAAACCTGATTGGGAAGAAATCTTCATATGAATAATTTCATTAAGGCTTTCCTACACACACATTGAGTCATGGAGGCTTTGGTCAACATACAGCAGCATGCTTCTAGGTACATCCTAACTAGTTCGAATGATAAAAAAATTTATCGATTCATACAAAAAATGTACCGTACTCGAGTACTGCAAGCATAATCTCCGCTGTATCTTCATGAGAATCTGCAACAAAATACTAAAAAGAAATAGGAATCAAAATATTTTTGATGTTTTGATTTTTCGAAAATAAAGACAGAACAAACGAAAATCTTTTTGAATTTTTAAATTTTTCGAAAATTAAATGACAAAATAAACGAAAATCTTTTTGGATTTTGGAATTTTCTGAAAATTAAATGAGAAAATAAACGAAAATCTTTTTGGATTTTGGAATTTTCTGAAAATTAAATGACAAAACAAACGAAAATCTTTTTGGATTTTTGAATTTTCGAAAATTGAAATAGTACTTGATGCAAATATGCAAAATTTTATCATCCCCTTATAAGTAACAAATGTACGAATTCGAAGAGGTCGAAGCGTTGACTATGAATAGTAACAGCTGAATCGACCCTTAAAATAAGTAACAAATGTGCGAATTCGAAGGGGTCGAAGCGTTGACTATGAACAGTAACCTCTGAATCAACCCTTAAAATAAGTAACAAATGTGCGAATTCGAAGGGGTCGAAGCGTTGACTATGAACAGTAACCTCTGAATGTTGAATGATTTTGCATTATCTTTTAGTCAGCGCCTCTGAATCATTCGTTATCACCCATCATTCTTCTTTTTCGCATGGAACAAAATTTCCATCGATCATTCCAAGTCCTTCTATAATCTTCACAAGGGATTTTTCATCCAAAGCTTTCGTGAAAATGTCGACTAACTGATCAGTTGTTTTGACGAAATGTACTTCAATATTTCCATCTTCCACGTGATCTTTGATGAAATGATAACGAAGAGCTATATGTTTAGTCTTCGAATGATGCACAGGGTTATGACAAATTCTTATCGCACTTTGAGAATCACAATATAATGGAATCTTTTTCATATTAATTGCATAATCACGCAATTGACTTTGGATCCATATTATTTGTGAAGTGCAAGCAGCAGCAACCACATATTCTGCTTCAGCTGTTGAAATTGATACACATGTTTGCTTTTTCGACTGCCAGCTCACCAATTTGCCATCAAGAAATTGACATCCACCACTTGTGCTTTTTCGATCAAGATTACAACTACCCAGGTCTGCATCCGAATATGCTTGTACAAAGAACCCAGTGTTCGAAGGATACCACAATCCTAACGAAATTGTTCCTTTAAGATAACGAAAGATATTCTTCACAGCAGTGAGATGTGGTTCTCGTGGATTAGACTGATACCTAGCACAATTACACACAGAAAACATGATATCAGGTCTACTAGCTGTAAGATAAAGTAATGAACCAATCATGCTCCTATATAAAGTTATGTCAATAGCAGGTTTATCTAACGAAGATGTAAGCTTTATGCTCGTTGCCATTGGAACTCGTAACTTCATGCTATTCGTCAATCCAAACTTTTCCAACAGATTCTTCGTATATTTTTCTTGATTAATAAAAATTCCTTTTCTGTTTTGACGAATATTCAAACCAAGAAAATTATTGATTTTTCCCATCATGCTCATTTCGAACTTACTTTTCATCAAATCTTCGAATTCTCTAGACAAAGCAGGGTTAGTCGAGCCAAAAATAATATCATCAACATAAATTTGAACAAGCATTAGATGATTCCCCACTTTCTTTCGAAATAATGTGGGATCAACTGATCCTTGTTTAAATTTAGATTGTTTCAAAAATGAGGTAAGAGTTGCATACCATGCTCGTGGTGCTTGTTTCAATCCATAAACTGCCTTATCTAAAATATAAACATGATTTGGAAATTCTTCGTTAATAAAACCTGGGGGTTGTTCCACGTAAACAGTTTCTTCAAGCTCTCCATTTAGAAATGCACATTTCACGTCCATTTGATAAACATCAAAATCTTTGTGAGCTACATAAGCCAGAAATATACGAACCGCCTCGAGTCTTGCGACAGGGGAAAAAGTTTCTTCATAGTTGATTCCTTCTTGTTGTGAATATCCTTTAACAACAAGTCTGGCTTTGTTTCGAACAATATTTCCATCTTTGTCGGTTTTATTTTTGAAAATCCATTTTAACCCAACAATCGAAACATTTTCAGGTTTAGGAATTAACCTCCAAACCTTGTTTCGTTCAAATTCAGACAATTCAAATTGCATTGCAACAACCCAATCTGAGTGTTCCATTTCAATCTTAACTGTTTTTGGTTCAATCTTAGAAATGAAAACATTGAACATGCAAAATTCTTGATGAGTATTCAATACCTCATTCTTTGCACGAATTTGAGCTCTTGTTAAAACTCCCTCTTGTGGATTCCCAATTACTTGATCCTTCGGATGATTTTTTGTCCACTTTTCCATTGGCGGATATGATGGATCAAATTCCAAAGGTGCATCTTCGTATATATCATCGTTTTCTGAGCCTACAATCGAACAAGCATCATCAAAATCATTATTATCTTCAATATTTTCTGAATGCTCCCCCTCAACATCATCATTCATCCTTTCTTTTTCCCCCTCGAAAGAATGTTGTTCGTCATCTAATGTATTCGAATCCAAGTGCTCCCCCTCCACTGGATTGTTTTGCATACTTTCACCATTTTCTGGAGAATTTGATGTTGAAGCATCATTAAGCTTTGTTAGTTCATAGATATGATTATCACTTGCATTGATTTCAGCATCAACAGCATGATCTGAAATTCCAAAACTTAAATCATAATCAATATCTAATGTTTGTGAGGATTCAGATTCATCTTGTATGTTTTTCAGAATTGGATGATTTTCAAACTGAGTTGTTGTTTGTTTAATGTAGTAATCATCAAATGTAAGATTAACAGTTTCTTCAACTTTTGGTGTTCTTTTATTCAACACACGATATGCAATTGAATTATGCGAATATCCCAAGAAAATCCCTTCATCTGCTTTTGCTTGAAATTTCGTAAGATAATCCTTGAGATTCATAATGAAGCACCTGCATCCGAAAACATGGAAAAATTTGACATTAGGTTTTCGATTGTTGAGAATTTCATATGGAGTAATGTTAAAACGGCGATGAATGAACGATCTGTTTTGAGTGAAACATGCGGTTGACACTACTTCAGCCCAAAGATATTTTGGAAGATTTGCATATGCCAACATAGTCCTTGCCGCTTCGCATAGAGACCTATTTCTTCGTTCAACAACACCGTTTTGTTGTGGTGTGTATGGAGATGAAAAATTATGCGAAATCCCTTTGTCCACCAAAAATGAATCAAGAACATTGTTCTTAAATTCAGTTCCATGATCACTCTTAATTTTTCGAACAATCTTCTTCAATGTTGTTTCCATCTTTTTGATAAAGTCAATCATGATTTGTGCAACTTCAGATTTAAGCCTGAGAAAATAAACCCACGTAAATCTGAAAAAATCATCAACAATCACTAAAATGTACCGTTTCTTGTTGAGAGTTGAAACAGTCGAAGGACCACACAAATCAATATGTAAGAGCTCCAGAGGTGCAACTATTTTCGAATCAATCGTAATTGGATAACCTTGTTTATGTTGCTTGCCAACTTCACAAGCTGCACATAAAGAATCATTGTCAAATTTAAGTACATGTAAACCTCTTACCAGATCTTGTACCATAAGTTTATTGATGTTTCGAAAATTGAGATGAGAAAGTCTTCGATGCCAAAGCCAACTTAAGTCTGATGTTGCCTTCAAAAGAAGACATATAGCAGGTTTCCCTACTATCGGATTGATGTCCAAAGTGAACATGTCACCTTTCCTTTTGGATTTCAGTAACACCTCTTTTGTTGGGACGTTCGAAATAATACTTCCTTCTTCGTTAAAAAGAACTTGATTGCCAGTGCCCACAACAAGTTGAGAAACACTTATGAAGTTATGTTGAAGACCTTCAACATATGCCACCCGATTCACTGTGAATTGACCATTCGTGATCTTCCCATATCCCTTGACTTGACATTTTTGATTGTTCCCAAACTTCACTACTCCAGCATTTTTGAGACTTCGGAAATCACGTAAATTCTCCTTCTTCCCAGTCATGTGACGAGAGCAACCACTATCGATGTACCACTTGTTATCATATTGCTCATCACATAGTACCTACATTCAAAGGAAAATTTTAGGTACCCATGGCTTTTTGGGTCCTTGGAAATTAGATTTCAATTTCGAATGTAATGAAGAACTTTTAACCCAATCACAAACTTTTGTTTTGATACTATCAATTAAGTTCACTTCTTCATTTAAAGGAACCGAAACATAAGTTTTTGATGGTTTCGAATGTTCACTGACATTACCCTTCGAATTCTGAGTTTGTCAATGAACATTCTTTGCTTTTATAACTGGTTTCCATGCTTTGACTGATATGTTCGAATCCTTAGACGATCAACTGCCATTTGATGAATTATTCATATACTTTTCATATGCTTCGTGAATTTGCTCCTTTGAAAATTTATTTGACTGATACATCTTTCCTTTTCCTTCAAGCCAATGATTATCACTTGCATTGATTTCAGCATCAACAGCATGATCTGAAATTCCAAAAATTAAATCATAATCAATATCTAATGTTTGTGAGGATTCAGATTCATCTTGTATGTTTTTCAGAATTGAATGATTTTCAAACTGAGTTGTTGTTTGTTTAATGTAGTAATCAACAAATGTAAGATAAAAAGTTTCTTCAACTTTTGGTGTTCTTTTATTCAACACACGATATGCAACTGAATTATGCGAATATCCCAAGAAAATCCCTTCATCTGCTTTTGCTTGAAATATCGTAAGATTATCCTTGAGATTCATAATGAAGCACCTGCATCCGAAAACATGGAAAAATTTGACATTAGGTTTTCGATTGTTGAGAATTTCATATGGAGTAATGTTAAAACGGCGATGAATGAACGATCTGTTTTGAGTGAAACATGCGGTTGATACTGCTTCAGCCCAAAGATATTTTGGAAGATTTGCATATGCCAACATAGTCCTTGTCGCTTCGCATAGAGACCTATTTCTTCGTTCAACAACACCGTTTTGTTGTGGTGTGTATGGAGATGAAAAATTATGCGAAATCCCTTTGTCCACCAAAAATGAATCAAGAACATTGTTCTTAAATTCAGTTCCATGATCACTCTTAATTTTTCGAACAATCTTCTTCAATGTTGTTTCCATATTTTTGATAAAGTCAATCATGATTTGTGCAACTTCAGATTTAAGCCTGAGAAAATAAACCCACGTAAATCTGGAAAAATCATCAACAATCACTAAAATGTACCGTTTCTTGTTGAGAGTTGAAACAGTCGAAGGACCACACAAATCAATATGTAAGAGCTCCAGAGGTGCAACTATTTTCGAATCAATCGTAATTGGATGACCTTGTTTATGTTGCTTGCCAACTTCACAAGCTCCACATAAAGAATCATTGTCAAATTTAAGTACAGCTAAACCTCTTACCAGATCTTGTACCATAAGTTTATTGATGTTTCGAAAATTGAGATGAGAAAGTCTTCGATGCCAAAGCCAACTTAAGTCTGATGTTGCCTTCGAAAGAAGACATATAGCAGGTTTCCCTACTATCGGATTGATGTCCAAAGTGAACATGTCACCTTTCCTTTTGGATTTCAGTAACACCTCTTTTGTTGTGACGTTCGAAATAATACTTCCTTCTTCGTTAAAAAGAACTTGATTGCCAGTGCCCACAACAAGTTGAGAAACACATATGAAGTTATGTTGAAGACCTTCAACATATGCCACCCGATTCACTGTGAATTGACCATTCGTGATCTTCCCATATCCTTTGACTTGACATTTTTGATTGTTCCCAAACATCACTACTCCAGCATTTTTGAGACTTCGGAAATCACGTAAATTCTCCTTCTTCCCAGTCATGTGACGAGAGCAACCACTATCGATGTACCACTTGTTATCATATTGTTCATCACATAGTACCTACATTCAATGGAAAAATTTAGGTACCCATGGCTTTTTGGGTCCTTGGAAATTAGATTTCAATTTCGAATGTAATGAAGAACTTTTAACCCAATCACAAACTTTTTTTTGATACTATCAATTAAGTTCACTTCTTCATTTAAAGGAACCGAAACATAAGTTTTTGATGGTTTCGAATGTTCACTGACATTACCCTTCGAATTCTGAGTTTGTGAATGAACATTCTCTGCTTTTATAACTGGTTTCCATGCTTTGACTGATATGTTCGAATCCTTAGACGATGAACTGCCATTTGATGAATTATTCATATACTTTTCATATGCTTCGTGAATTTGCTCCTTTGAAAATGTATTTGACTGATACATCTTTCCTTTTCCTTCAAGCCAATGATCAATGTTCTTCCTTGACGTTATTCCTTTTTCTCGTGAAGTTTTCATAGTTTCTTTCTTCGTTTGATTTGGAAAATTAGGCTTTATAGGAACAAAATCAACTTTTGGTTTTGTTATAAAAGATTTAGCATATGATGTATCAACTGTTGATTTAAAATGTTGACGTTGAAAGAATTTTTGATTTGGTTTTGAGTTATTTGAAAATTTTCTTGGAATATTAGTTTCTGAAACTTTCGAAAACCTTGGTTGTTTATTCACTTCAGACTTTGAATGATTTGATTGAGATGAATGTGGAGGTTTTGTTGAAAAAGATGAATTTTTAGCTTTGAAAACATTTTTGGGAAATCAGGAAAGTTCCTCATCGCCCAAGTTTCAATTGGACCGAAACTTGGAATCATGCAAGTTCAGTAGTATGATGAATGAGAACTTTCAAGCATTAGAAAATCAAGACTAATTACTTGTTCACATGGATGTGTGAGTCAAGTGAAGGACTAAAGGGATCGAGTACACATTCTTGTGCACTGGTTATGTCCACCACAAAGCTCGTTAAGACTATTTGATTTACTAAAGTTTAGTAAATATGGTTATACTTACAAGTTTAAGTATAATTCTGAAACATTGGAAAAAGTCTCAATGTATGGCAGAACGAATGGGAAGAATCAAATTAGGCAGAAAGATAAAAGTTTCTCAAATCTGAAAAGATGGGAGAGTACTTTAGTATCATGTTTGTGATCATCTTAATGATTTAGAAATCATATCACAATTAGTCCTCTAAAGGCCATCTTAGTGCATTCTTATGACTAAGAAGAGGAGTCATGAATTGTTGAAATGGTTAAATCAGGAAGATAAGTCATACTTCGTTCCAAAACCATTCTTAGAGTCATACTCCAATATTGTAACTTGAGTGACATATCTTAAAGAAAGGTTTAAAACACTTGTCAAATGTAAGAGTAAAAGTGTCCTACTCTTGTACATTTGAAATTGGTAAGTTGTGATGTTTTGGATAAAACAAAGACCAACTAAGGCCAATTGTGTGAAGTGTTTGTCTTGATAAAGAATCTGCACTATCTCTTGAATATTTGGCAAGATAGTCTTATATGTCAAGAGGATAGTGGGAGTCTTAAAGATCCTAAAAAGAATTTCAAGAACTAATCAAGAATAAAACCTGAGGTTCTTCACTAGCACACGACTTGAGGTTTATAACCTATCATGTTGACATATTATGTGCCCATTCCAGTTAAAGTTGGCTTTGCATAGGAGTTCTGAAAGTTCTCAATTGGTTGCATAACAACTTGGAAGCAATGGCAGGCCCTGTACTGCCAGGTGGCAAGAAGTTAAGATTGCATAAGTTCAGTCCATATGAGTTTGGATTTGTCATTATCCTTGTCTTGTGACTATGGTTTTGACGATTCACATGGATAAGAACACATACACCATAAAATCTAAGGGTCATAAGGTTTCTCTCCGATTCATGAAAATGATGGTGAGGAAACAATTCCACCAACTAGATTTGAAGCTGATGGCAAAAGGTCTAAACAATTGAGACTATGATTACGGCATCCCTTTTCATAGTTCTGAAATTGTTTAGACACACATGCATGCTATCTAAGGAAAGGTGTATGATTTTGATAAAGTTTTATCAAAGCATCTCATATCAGAAATCTGAACTTTGGTAAGAAAGTCAATAAAGTATTGATTTCTAGAAGTCCAGCTGATTTCTGAGTACATGTCAAAGCTAGTGGGAGCATAAGTGTTATGCTAATAATCATCATGTTAGTGGGAACATGATAATTATTGTTAGTGTTGCAAGTTAGCAATGTTAATAATAGAAAACAAAAGTTTCAATTCGTGAGGCTGCAGGGATTGAAAAAGTTGTTTTGCTATAATTAAGGGAGAGGATGTACTTCATTTCCGTTCTAAGGGCTTAGATTGAGACCTTAATCATCTTTAGTCAAGAATATATATATGAATTTCATGTTGGATTGGTTCAACTTAAGGAAATTCTATATATTGCGTTCTCAAAATTCGATTATGATTACGACATCCCTCTTCATAGTCAAATTTTGAAAACATGGCAAATAAAAATATTGTAGCAAAAGACTAGTCTAGAATCATGTCTTTATGTGAGACATCATGAATCGTGTACCATTTGCTTTGGGTACAGGATCGATTGCATGTGCTATAATATTTGTCATTTCTAAATTTTTCCAAATGCCTAGAGGCATTAAGAAGGGAAAAGGTCTAGAATTGGATATGACTAAAATGATTAAGCAATTGTCGAGGACAATCTGAGGTTTACCAAAGATTGGTTGCTCAGGGACAGTTGGAAGTATAGTGCTAATTTTGGAAGGACCATATTGACATATTCTAAAAAGAGGCATCTCTTATTCAGAAGTGATAGTCAAAATGAGAATATGGAGTTGTCTCCATAGGTGGAAGTTATCTGTGTAAGATTAGAAAACTTAATGCAAGAAGCATGTCCAAAGCAATGTACTTTGAATATGAGACTTAGTTTCCATGGAGTTGATCTCCATTGGAATACCTTATAATAACTGTTGACAAGTCTTTGTGACTTTGTACATATTCATTACAGGAGGGTCAGTGCATATAAGTTTAAAAATCTAAACAGATTTTGATAAATGATAGGAATTTGAAATTCTCACGTTTTTCGATAAGGATTTGGGAGTGTGAAATTAGAATCATTGAAATTATGTTCCATTGGTTTATTTCACAAAGTAAGGATCATAGACAAACATAGAGTGCATACTTGGTGTATGGCAAAGCTATTGTTTAAGAAAAACATAGTGTACATGCTTGGAGCATGGGACAACTAGTGTTTTTAATTCAAATATAAAGTTGATAAAACCGAAACAATGAATAATGAGTAATCAGTATGCTGATAAATAAAAGTGTTTATTTATATTCATAGGGTTTGATACCATATTTGATTCATTTATTCTTGTGTTTCACTTTGCATGTTTTGACTTCCAGAATAACTAAGTCTCTCTTCCTGAATGATTAAGTTATTCAAACCGTCCACAGTCGGTCATATGTTGGAAGTAGATATGAATGAAGACTGTCATGGGTTGGTTTGTAGAGGTCCAAGTTGGTGGACAAAGTGGTGCTACAACACTCATGAGTGCTCATAAGTTCTGAGTATTGGATTCAACCCGCGCTCATTTGAATCACTTCATGGATTTTATCACGAGTGATCATGAGACGATAATATCTTATATTCTTCAAACCTAGAGATATGAGTTGTTACTATGAGTTGGTTATACATTGATTGCATGAAAATGCATTGGTAACTCGATGTTATAAAACGTGACTTTGTGTATGATTCAACAAGTAGTAGAACAAGCCATATGAGTCGAAGTTTATCCATTCCTTTTACCTTCGGGATAAAAGCGATATCTGTGGGCCCCTCGATGATTTAGCGATGACACATGTGAGTGCTTGGCCAAGGCAGGACTGATTTGATTTGTTCAATCAGTCAGTCATCATAAATCGAAAATCGGGAAACAACAAATGGATAGAGAGAATGATTATAATCCATGTCTCAGTCCATATGATATCTAGAATGGAGGAATATATGATCCCTTATCTAATGGACAAGTCATTGACAAGGTCAGAGTTCGACAGCGGCTTTAAGAGCTACGATTGCCAGTTATGTTTTGAAGTCATACACAATAATAGTTTTAGACTTATCCAAGTGGGAGACTGTTGGATTAATGTCTAAGTCCATAACTATATTTGATATGTACTTGACCCGACCCGGCATGGTCCATTTGGGTTGCACTTCACCGACACAATTTATATGGATAGTCTTTTGAGAATAGTATATTTATGATTTATATTAATATATTATAAGTTCTAATATATTAATATGGAATCATATTATTTAATTAGTATTGATCAAGAATTAATTTAGAATTAATTAAGTGATCAAAAAGAACTAATTAAATATGGACTCTTATATATATGGAATGGGCCAAGTTCATTTAGGTTGGGCTAAGCATTCATGGATGGTCCATGGAGCTTTTAACCCATGGATCCTATGTAAATGAAAGGTCATGGGTATTAGGGTTTACATGGATGTAACCCTAATCCTCCATAATATATAAAGGGGTCCTTGGCTCACAAAATTGGCAGAAGTGTGTGAAAATAAGAGTGGGCCGATTTTAGTGTGCATACATATTCTCTCAAGTTCTTCCAAGGTGTTTTGGTGATTTGTGATTCCATTTGAGGCTTCCACACTATTGGGCCTAAGCTCTTAAAGCTTGAAGACATCAAGCTACATCAAAAGGTATGTCATCTAACTAGAACTTTGTAGTATAGGTGCTTCATAATATGCTAGTTAGGATGAAACCTTGGAATAGTTAATATTTGCATGTATAATAGAGAAAACATAGATCCAAGGTTTATAGGGTTGCATGTACACCATAGGAGTGTTAGAATGCTCAAAACCCAACAAAAGTATCATTCACTATGTTAACTAATTCATTCGCATCAAGACATTCATCAATTTTGATAATTCCATATTTATATCTATCATCAGGGACTCTATCAAAATCAGCTATTATATGCTCACAATCATTCGAAATATTATCTACCTTGGCTCTTTCGAATGCTAGGAAAGGTAGTAATTTTCTATGTTACTCTTTACTTATATCACATGAATGATGTAAATCAGTTAATTTGCTATAAAGTCGTTTAGCAGAATTATAATAGATGTTTCTTTGTGCTAGCAAAAGTTTAACATCACTCGATAACCTATCCCTATCACACATTATATTTGTCGTTTGTAATTCCAAACATTTAATTTTGCTTATTTTCATGTCTAATCTCTTTTTGACCTCTAACAACTCCATTGACAACTTGTTGGCCTCATTGCTAGCAGACACAACAATTGAATCAAAATAAGTAACCGTCTCATCAAAAGAAATTAGTTTAGAATCATAAGCATGTGTAGGAATATTAAAAGATTCTAGAATTTTACGTACCTTTGTTGTCGTTGGAGATTTGTCAGCTTATTTGGATACGAAACATCATCCCCTCACTTCGAATTCCTCATCATCTGAGTCCTCCTCCATTTTCGCATACAATGCCCCATGCGTTGGATTCCTCATTTCCTCATCGTCTGACCCGGATGACCAGATTTGATAAGTTCCATCTTCATCCTCATGCTCACCCTTTGCAACCAATGACAAATTCTTTGCTTTAGCACGAACCACCTCAAGCTTTTCTGCATAGTATGCCTCATATTTGACTTTATTCTTCCTCTCATCCTTCTTTCGAAGCATACAGTCATTTGCAAGATGATTCGCACCGTTGCAATAATGACAATCTATTCCTGCATCACCTTTCAGCTTCTTCTCACCCTTTCCATCAGCTATCTTCGAATCTTGCTTCTCAACTTTCTTTTTCTCCTCAACAACATTTTTACTCACAAAATTTCCTTTCACCTCAGCAAGCTTAGTCTTCGAATTGAACGACTTTTTGAAAAATTTCTTGACACGATTATTCGAGTAAAATGCTATTGCTTCATCATCCGATTTCATGATGAATCCTTCTTCTTCCTCAGAATCACCATTTTCAGCTTCTTTCTCAGAAATCTTTGATACAAGAGCTAATGTACCTCCCAAATTCAACTTCGATTCCTTAGCAATTTCATTTACCTCAATTTCGTGTGTTTTCAATTGATTGTACAAATCATTGAGAGTTGATGTATCAAAACTTTGTTGATTCTTCACCATCATACTCACACTTCTCCATTCATTTCGAAGCCCCATTACAAAGATGAGATTGAATTCTATTGAAGTTCTGGTAATTCCATAGCGATTGCACCGATAGATTAACTCGTTCAGACGATCATAGTAAACTTCAATTGTTTCTCCTTCTTTTTGTTTGAAATCTTTCAACTCAACCAAACACAGTTTAACTGAATTGATTTTTGTCTTCTCACTTCCTTGAAATTTATCTTTCAGATTGTTCTAGACTTCTTTTGCAGTTGTACAACTCCTAACGTAAATATACACAACTGGAGGTAATGCACCTTGCAGTTCCCTCATACACCTCTTCTCCAGTTTCTTCAGACGATCAGTTTGATTATCAACTCCAGAATTTATAGAAGATGATCCAATTGGTTGAACATTCACTGGAACATTGAAATTTCCAGTGATACATGACCATAATTCTTCATCCAGACCATTCAAATAATCCTGCATACGATCAGCCCACTGATCATAGTATTCAGGGATTAGCATTGGAATTTTGGTTGATGAACCTAGCAGATGAGAAAACGAGGTCATCGAATTGAGATTGAAACTCGCCATTGTTGTACGGAAGAAGATTTTGAGAAGTTTGAAAAGATTTGAGAATTTGAAAACAAACTAGATGAATCAAATCGAATTGATGAGAATAACACTCGATTCAACAATTCAAATGCAGAATCGAATCACAGACTAAGATCTAGACAATTTTTCACTTTCAAAAAGTGCGGAAACTTTTGAATCAAAAATTTGATTCAAAAACTTTTTGAACAGCGTGAAAATCAGATCAGAGATATGATTCCTGCTCTGATACCAATTGATGAACCAATGAATTGAGTAATGAATTAATCAGAGTATGAATTCAAGTAAGAATATGAGATTTGAACACACGATGTAAATATGATCTTGTTATGCTCTATTATGCTTTCGAATTCTTTACAGAGAATAGTAGACAAGTCTGTAAAAGTTCTTATCTAACTCTAGTAAATAACCCTATTTATAGGGAACTGAAAGCATACAAAAAATATACAAAGGCATTGACTCTAAAGCTTCGAATAAAAGCGCCCTAGTAAAATACATTACAAAATATTCGAAGAGTTCAAAACATACTTCGACTAATTACAATAATTCGACCATTACAATTCCGCCGTTCCGGTTTTGGGGTGTGACATCAGACCAACCTCGAATATCGGAATGGAGACTCCAATTTTCCCCTCCAACGGACGAGAAATTATAGCCCCCTTTCAAGGGTATTCCACACCATGCTCAGGGAGAAATCCAAATCGCTCTTGGATATCGACAAACTCGCTTGGAGAAGGAACGATTCCAGTATTAAGACCAACCATTGTTCGTCGAAAAAAAGAGAGAAATAGGGAAAGAAGTAGCAAGAGTAAGAAGAAGCAAGAATAAAAGAGAAACTGACATAAACAGGGGAAGATTTAAATGCATGTGTGAAGTTCAGGTGGTTATGATGATGGAAACTGCCTGTGCAGACGCTTCCGTCACGTCAAAAGTTATCAAAGAACCATCCCTACCAAACACGTGTCCAGATCTAAGCTCGAACAACTCAGCTACCCTAAGCAAACGCTCATGTCTACTAGCCTAGGGGACTTGATGACGTATCCCACCAGGAATACATTGAAATTAACGGAACTGTCAGTCTGGTAGACGGTTTGGGCAAAGGACAACATATATCTAACGTTGCGTCCTCGCCCTCGTCCTCTCCCTCGCGATCTCGTACTCGTTCCTTGGCGCCCAAGGGCCAAGGTCAGTGTCAGGAAAAAATAGTACCAATTGCCTCCTAGAGCGATAGGTGTAGCGCTCAGGACGCCACTCCTGGCGAACCTGCACCAATAGCAAACAACCACTCATGGAGCATGATCAACCAATCAAAGGCCACGTGTCCCTTCCAAATCTGAAAAGGTAGAAGATATTTTTGGGGATCTGTCCCCCTGACCACAGGTATAAAAGGGCCCCTTCTCCTCCTAGAGAAGGGATCGGAAAAACACGAACCTTTCATTTTAACCCTATTTCCCATCACCCTATAAGAAACTAACTGACTTGATCGTGGTGCCTCGTTCCGAGACTGCCTCCCGGACGACGACTGGCGATCTTGTTTCATTTGTAGTGATTCTCAGGCCCTTCGTTCCATTTTGCAAGGAGACGAAGGTAAGCCGAAGACTTATCATAAAAGTTACCACTCAAATCAACCAAAGAAAAAGGGTGAATTCGACAAAAGAAGAAGAAAAGAATTGAGCACAACCGTGGGTTTCGGCTTCCCAATACCCCATACATGGAGATCCTAAAAAATCTACTTTTTTTGTGTTGGATTAATGTCTAAGCCCATAACTATAATTGGTATGTACTTGACCCGATAGTAGCATGGTCCTTTTGGGTTGCCTTTACCAGAGCAATTTGATAAGATTGATTTTTGAGAAAGAGGTTATTTTTGATTTATTAATATATTATATGAATAATATATTAATTTAGAAATAGTATTATTTAATTGGTATTGATCAAGAATTAATTTGGAATTAATTTATTGATCAAAAGAGACTAATTAAATTTACAGGGACTGGTTAGGTAAATAAGTAATACTTATAGTTTGGGCTAATGATCCATGTTGATTAGGGATGGACTAAACCTATATGAGAGTCCATGAAGGTTTAATCCAAAGGGCCTATGAAATGTGAAGATTCATGGTGAATTAGGCTCTACATGTATGAAACCCTAGGAATTTCACACTATAAAAGTAACCCCTAGCATCCCTAAAATCGGCCACATGAATTCCAAGGTGAAAGCCTAGCCGATTTGTGCTTCCTAACCTCTCTCTCATAAGCCTCCTCTTTCTTTTGGTGTTTGTGACTTATTAGAGGTATCATATTTTAGGTACTCAGCTTTAGAAAGGCCAAGAACTACAAGCTACAACAAAGAGGTATTCATCGAACTAGTTTTTATGTTGTATATCTCCAATTGTATGCTAGTTAGGGTATATGCTTTGGATAAAATGAAATTGCATGTATAACTTGAGAAAACTTAGATCCAAAGTATCAAGGTTGTATGTGCACCATAGGATTGTTATAATGCTCAAAACCCTTCAGTGGTATCAGAGCCTAAGGTGTTTTCAGTTATATTGATGCAATTGTTTGATTTTCAAAGGTGAAAAAATGTCATTTTTGGCCACTGACTGCTGGACTCGTCGAGTCCTATAAGGGAACTCGACGAGTTGGAACATATGTGATGAACTTGTTGAGTCCATGCCATGAACTCGATGAGTAGGATCCTCTGGCAGAATTTTTGCTTTTTTGGCCAAAATTGGATTAGGATCATTACCTCAAACTTTTTTGACTGATAAAATTCGATTTTTATGATAAGGTAATGATTATCCTCATCTAATTGCATGATGATTGTCAATTTTAAGATGATTACTTGATTTTGTGAAAATATTAATTATTTGTAGAATTTGATTTAAATCATCTTGCTATATGAAATTAGATTAGGTCAATTTTGTGATATAGTTAATGATATGATTAATTTAATTATTTTCAAATTGATCCAATAAGTTTTGAAAAGTTTCAAAACATGCCCTCAAGTTTTGGAATTTAAAATTAAAAGTTTTAATTATGAAATATTAAATTCTAAAACCCTAGTATTTTAAATGTTTAAAATACATCCTTTTGGTTTCATAATTTTGATTTAGAATTAAAGTTTTTAATTTTGGAAATTTAAATGGACACAACTAGATGGAATAATTATGGCTTTGTTGATAATTAATTAAAAGATTAATTAAAAGAGTATTAATAAATCCACAATAGAATGGTTTAAAGTTTTAATTAAATTAAAAGTCTAATTTATTTAAAAGATTAAACCTCCTAGTATTTTAAAGGTTTAAAATACACCCTTATAGTATATAAAATTAAAGGTCTAATATATTATATATGTATAAGTTAAAAATCAGTCTTACCGTTAGTAGGCCTCATTCACGAAGCTGGTCTATAAGGGGGGTATATGGAAATTGCCTATAAAATGACGATTGAATGGCTGTCCACACTCAGCCACCGCTTCCTTGACTAGTGGAGGGTCGTTATCCGAACGGGTAGGATAGGACATTAATTCTCATTAAAAAAATATAATGATAATTATAAAAAGTAACTAAATGTTTTATAAATTCCAGTGTTGTAAAACTCGCCGAGTTGTCCGATTACTCCTCCGAGTACGCGCTACTCGGCCCCTTACCGAGGCGAGTTAAAAAATCCCGAGTACTCTCCGATCGACCCCTTACTGAACTAAGCAGTGTTGTAAAGCTTAGTCAACTCGGTGATTAATATGTATTATATACTTAGTGATTTATTATTTAACACACATACATGTGATTATTACTATATATATATATATATATATATATATATATATATATATATATATATATATATATATGTAATGCACGTGTTTCTAGGCTAGGCATTAATATTGACGTGATAGTCTAGGTTAACCTTTGTGACTCATTTTGAAGAAATGAAAAAGAATTATGTGAATTTTATGTGTTTTATGTTTAATTACTAGGAGTTAATTAATTAAGAATAAAAATGAGCGTCGAAAATAAATATTAGATAAAGCCGATATTTATTAAGAAAGTTGTAGTGGTCGTGACAAGGATTACAGATATATAAAGAATGCCGAAATCCGAGTTATAACGAAGAAGTTATGACCTGTCGAAGTTTCGCGACAAACCGGCAAGGTGTCGAATGTCGTAAAAAGTGAGTTTTTGATAAACTACTTCAGCTTAGCAATAGACAGCTAAAAACTCGAATTTTAGTTCGAGTGATTTTTAGCCGACACGACCTAAACGAGAATCGAAGGTCTCGTAAATAGTAGCACAACGGTAAAAAGTCTGACGAAAACGGACGCCAGATGAAGAAGTTATGAATTTTTAACGGATTTCCTGTCCCGGTCTGTTAGAAATAATAATATAAAAATCAACGTCAAAATTAGCCGATGAAGTCTAAACGAAAGTTGTAGAGCGTAATTTTACCTACGCGTGCATATAAAGAACATCAAAAACGGAGCTCGTATGCGAAAGTTATGGATTTTAGAAGTTTTGGCGCGAAAAACGAGAAAAATCCCCAAAACCGAGGAATTTCGCATAGGTGGACTTCGGCCACGTGTCCTCGCTTAGAACCTGCCACGTGTCCGAAATGGTGCTGAGTCATCCGAGTTGCTGATCTGATCCGAAGCGGTCCAGTAGAGGTGCGACACGTACCCTCTTCCTCGTGCGTCTGAACCCTCGCAGAAGCCACGAGACCCCCTCCTCGGATCCGGACTTCGGTCCAATCAGGAGCTGCCAGCAGCCACTTCGCATGCGCAGCCACGTGCGAGCCCATGTCCTGTGAGCCTCGGATCTGCGCCACCTGGAGCCTTCTCAGACGTCCGATCAGAAGCTTCTCCCTATAAATAGAGGGCATGCAAGATTGCCCGGGTACTTTTGGAAATTAGCCATTTTTCACCCCTTTTTCAATATTTTAGCCATTTCCACTTCCCCCGAAGCCCCGATATCGATTATAACCCCCGGAATACGTCCCGAAGTGCCCGAAGGCCTGGATAATTTATCTTTTCGGTTTCGAAGCCCGACCTTCGCAGAGCCCGGTTTCTCAATAAAACTCACAGTTTTATTAGAAACGATCGTTTTAGGAAACAAATTACTGCCCGATTTTCATTAGATCAGGTGAGTGTGTAGTTACTTTCACCTTACACATAGATATGAAGTATTTTTATATAAAATACGTGCTGTGTGAATATTTATTGTTTGTTTATTTGAGTTGGATGTTGAAGGAATGATTTATACATGTTTTTAAATAATTTTAACTGTATATGTATTTTTATCTACAAAAATGTTGGGTAAAACATGGGTAGATGAAATAGTGGGTGTGTGATGAAAGGTGAGTTGAATAAATGAGATGATCAGTGGTATAGATCATAAGTTGAGGGTGAGTGGTGAAAGTAGATCATAAGTTGAGGGTGAGTGGTGAAATATGAGAAAAGCCCTTACCCAAACGGTGACCCCCGTCATTCAGCAGAGTATGGATGGCAACCATGGACTATTCTAGACGGTCTGTGGAACACTAGCAGGCTTGCAACCTGTAGGTGTGTGAACTATACGTTCATCAGGCGTACTTTAAAAACCCATTGACATGTATGACAGGGGCGAATACTGTCAATAATACTGTCGATAAATGAGAGCTATGGACTTACCTCCTATTGTATAAACCCTGGCGATGGTGTGACCTTGTGCCTATTTCTTAGGATGGATCCTTAGGAGTGAGTGATAGTTGAATCTTAGGGTAAATCCTTAAGAAATAAATAAGATAAAGGGGTTGGGGTAATTTGGTTGATTGATTGATGTTTAAGTATAATAAATTTATTTATTGTGGGTTGAAAACCCTATATGCTCACCAGGATTCCAAGCCTGACCCACTCAGCTCTTTATATTACAGGTAGTGGACCCGGAGCATAGTCGGATGATGATGATGAGTGATTTTTGGATTATAGGCCAGTAGTTATAAATAACTGTTGTAAGGCTTATAATGTCTTGTTTATGCTTTTGATCTGTATCGGAACATAACATATAAAGGTTTTGACAAACTTTTATCATGTTTTGTTTTGGGGACCAATTCCACAACATCTTTTAAAAAGATTTCTCTGATTTTATTTTAAAAAGCATAAATTAAATCGGTATTTTCTGGCCGAGAAATTAGGGGATGTCACAGTTGGTATCAGAGCATTAGTTTAAGCGAACTAAGAAATTGTAGGATTTCTAGACTTAAACATAGAATGCTAAGTGATGATTGTGAGATGAGTGACTGCCATAATTTAGACACGAGCACTAGTTTATTTTAGGAAATATGCCTAAAATGCTTTTATATGCTAAATGCTATATGTTTTCCATATATGCCATTATTTGTTCGGATATGGTCTGTTGCCGACCGGATCTGGAAACCTTATGTGTGTAGGATTCTAAACGTATGATTACGATATTAGAACTAACATATAAACGTTTCGGAGTAATAACGAAGATTTAACGTCTATCGAAAATAAAGATCTAAATTCACCTATGATTGGTGTATAGATCAAAATGGCAAGTACGCAAAGTGAATTCGGAAACGATAATCCGCGGCCTCAGCCAATCACGATGGCTGGGGTGCAGGAAATGGTGCATACGATGTTGGATCAACAGATGGAAGAAACAAAATGTTTACTTCAACAAAGTAAGGATAAACTTACTATGCCAGTACGTCAGGCATCTGTTCTTGAGGCAACTATCAGGGTTGCTAAGTCTATTGAAGAAATGATCAATGACAGGACCGCCAACAAGGTTGAAGTTGGCTAGAAGAGGAAATTTGAGGGGTCTTCAAGGCCCAACAAGAGCAACATATCCTCAAAGTCTGGCAAAAGAAGAGGTAAAGGAAGATGGTGCGGAAAGTGCAAAAATAAACACTCTGGGAATTGTGACGGGAAGGTGAAGTGCTTTAGGTATGGAGAAATAGGGCATTACGCCAATCACTGTACAATTCCCAAGAGGGTGTGTTACGTATGTAAGGAAGAAGACCATATTTCTAAGGACTGTCCAAAGAAAAATGAAGTAACAAGGCCAAGTGCACTGCCAACGCCAAGGGAATTTCAGAATATCCTTGACGAAGCAATTAATAATGCTAGGAAGTAGAAGTAAAGACTTAATACCCGAAGATCAAGTTACGAAGTAGTAATGTGAATAGTAACAAGTGGTTTAGCCTATTAGAGGCATAGTATAGGGTAAACTTGAACTTTTGTGTAATCGTTTCAAGGAAATAATATAAACCCTGGTTTTGTCATCTGAGGAATGGAATGGTTGGTGTAATTCTTGAAGTTGTCCTAATCGTCTGGAATTTCCATCACCAACCAAGTTGAAGTAGAATTGATGATTGAAGGTACGCATGGAAGAAGTCCTAGTAGAGTCTAGGAAAATTTTATGATTAATTGGAAACATTCGTATGTGTTAAATTGTTTTGTGATTTAGGACTTGGGGACTGCGAGACAGTACTTGGTATGAGTATGAGTAGGTGTGAATAGTAGTAGAGATCTATACTACTGGAAGCACAGGACTCACACTTGGATCAGGGAAAGTCAAAAGGTTACCAAGGAACTACTAATTGATTCCGTCTTATTCTAGTCTGTCGTTACTATCGTTTTGGTAATGACTAAGAAGATGCTTTTTATTCCGACCCTAGTGGTCATATCAAATTGAGTCCGACTACGATGAGTTGTTACGTGGTTCCGAGAACCATGTTCGATGTAGCATTTGACTTAAGCCAAATGATTGAAGTAAAGGATGATCAAAGTGATCAATAGAAGTATCGCGTTCGTTGTTAAAGAAGTTCGGTTAGGTTGTGTTCTGACCCAAAGGGATAAAGTGATAGCGTATGCATTGAAGCAATTGATAGAGCATGAAAAGAACTACCCCACTCATAATCTGGAGTTGGCAGCGGTAGTATTTGCCTTAAAGATATGGAAGTTTTATCTTTACGGTACTTAGTGCAAACTTCTCACTGATCATAAGAGTCTTCAATATCTCTTTAATCAGAAGGAATTGAACATGAGGCAACGGCGCTGGCTAGAATTACTCAAGGACTACGACTGTGAGATATTTTACCACCCTGGTAAAGCAAATGTTGTTGCTAATGCTCTTAGTCGAAGGTAAATCTTGAAAAGAAAAGGCCAAGAGCGTTGAGAATTGAAGTTGTCTCGACAACTGTGGAAAGTATAAAGAAAGCTCAAGGGGAAGCTTTAGAGAGAAATTACCAAAAGGAGGAACGTTTGGGCAAAACGTTGGTGTTTGATACAAACGGTCAAGGACTGAAGGTATTCAAAGATAGGATTTGGGTACCTAAGGCGGGAGGAGTAAGAGATCGTCTGATGGAAGAAGCTCACAAAACCATGTACTCGATTCATCCCGACAGTACGAAAATGTATAGGGCTCTAAAACCCTATTACTGGTGGCCAACGATGAAGCTCGATGTTGCAAAGTATGTGGCCGAGTGTGTAACTTGTACTAGGGTTAAGGCACAACATCAGAAACCATATGGGATTTTAGAACCTTTGCCTATACCCATGGGGAAATGGGAAGACATCACTATGGATTTTGTGACTACACTGCTCAGAACAAGGAAAGATCACGACATGATTTAGGTGGTCGTTGATCGCTTCTCTAAGAGTGCGCATTTCATAGCAGCCAACGAGAAATGGTCTATGGATAAACTTGCGAATTCTTACGTGAAGGAAATTGTGAGGCTTCATGGTGTTCCGTTAACGATTGTATCCGATCGTGACAACCGTTTTACCTCAAGTTTTTGGAGGAGTCTGTATGAGGAATTGGGTACCAAGTTGTGTTTGAATACAGCTTACCATCCGCAAACCGATGGTCAGAGCGAATAAACGATTCAAACGTTGAAGGATATGCTGAGAGCATGTACCCTGGAATTCCAAGGTAACTGGGATGAACATTTACCTTTAGTAGAATTTTCCTATAATAATAGTTTCCACTCAAGCATCAAGATGACACCTTATCACGCTTTGTATGGGGAAAAGTGTCGAATGCCGTCATGGTGACTGGAAGCTGGGGAAAAGCAGTTTATGGGACTTGAAATAGTCCATCAGACTGCTGAAAAGTTGAAAGTGATTAGGGAAACGATGTTAGCTGCTCAAGAGAGCCATGCTGACAATAAAAGACAACCGATATCATTCGAAGTTGGAGATTCGGTTTTACTTAAAGTCTCGTCGTGGAAGGGACTTATAAGATTCGGTAGAAGGGGAAAATTGAGTCCAAGGTTTATTTGACCATTTAAAAGTTCTTTAGAGAATCGGGAATCAAGCTTACAAGCTAGAATTACCGGAAGAACTAGAGGGTATTAATAATACCTTTCATGTGTGTTTATTTGAGAAAGTTCACGGGAGGTGTGCCCGACATAATTCCCATTTCTGAATTAAGGTTGGATGAGAGCAAGAGGTTAATTGGAGAACCTGAGGCAATCGTTGACCGTAAGACTAAGAAGTTGTAACACAAGATGATCGATTTAGTGCTTGTGCGTTGGAAACATATAAATGGGCCAAATCCCACCTGGGAAACGGAGAGTGACATGGTGAGTCGCTACCCGTAGTTGTTTGACGATGTGCGATTCCGGGGACGAAATCATCCTAAGGGGAGAGAATTGTAATGCCTGTGTTTCTAGGCTAGGCATTAATATTGACGTGATAGTCTAGGTTAACCTTTGTGACTCATTTTGAAGAAATGAAAAGGAATTATCTGAATATTATGTGTTTTATGCGCTTTATGCTTAATTACTAGGAGTTCGTATGCGATATTAATATTGAGTCCAATGAGCGTCGAAAATAAATATTAGATAAAGCCGATATTTATTAAGAAAATTGTAGTGGTCGTGACAAGGATTACGGATATATAAAGAATGCCGAAATCCGAGTTATAACGAAGAAGTTATGACCTGTCGCAGTTTCGCGACAACCCGGCACGGTGCCGAATGTCGTAAAAAGTGAGTTTTTGATAAACTACTGTTTAGCCTTAGTGATCTAAACGAAACTTGTAGTGTTCGTTAAACCGATAGTAGGTATAAAAAGAACGCCCAAATCTGACTTCGTATGAGGAAGTTATGATTTTTCGAAGTTTCGGCTTAGCAGTAGACAGCTAAAAACTCGAATTTTAGATCGAGTGATTTTTAGCCGATACGACCTAAATGAGAATTGAAGGTCTCGTAAATAGTAGCACAACGGTAAAAAGTCTGATGAAAACAGACGTCGGATGAAGAAGTTATGAATTTTTAACGGATTTCCTGTCCCGGTCTTTTAAAAATAATAATATAAAAATCAAATTCAAAATTAGCCGATGAAGTCTAAACGAAAGTTGTAGAGCGTAATTTTACCTATTCGTGCATATAAAGAACGTCAAAAACAGAGTTCGTATGCGAAAGTTATGGACTTTAGAAGTTTTGGCGCGAAAAACGAGAAAAATCCCCAAAACCGAGGAATTTCGCATAGGTGGACTTCGGCCACGTGTCATCGGTTAGAACATGCCACGTGTCCGAAATGGTGCTGAGTCATCCGAGTTGCTGATCTGATCCGAAGCGGTCCAGTAGAGGTGCGACACGTACCCTCTACCTCGTGCGTCCGAACCCTCGTAGAAGCCACGAGACCCCCTCCTCGGATCCGGACTTCGGTCCAATAAGGAGCTGCCAGCAGCCACTTCGCATGCGCAGCCATGTGCGAGCCCATGTCCTACGAGCCTCGGATCTGCACCACCTGGAGCCTTCTCAGCCGTCTGATCAGAAGCTTCTCCCTATAAATAGAGGTCATGCGAGATTGCCCGGGTACTTTTGGAAATTAGCCATTTTTCACCCCTTTTTCAATATTTTAGCCATTTCCACTTGCCCCGAAGCCCCGGTATCGATTATAACCCCCGGAATACGTCCCGAAGTGCCCGAAGGCCCGGATAATTTATCTTTTCGGTTTCGAAGCCCGACCTTCGCAGAGCCCGGTTTCTCAATAAAACTCACGGTTTTATTAGAAACGATCGTTTTAGGAAACGAATTGCTGCCCGATTTTCATTAGATCAGGTGAGTGTGTAGTTACTTGCACCTTACACATAGATATGAAGTATTTTTATATAAAATACGTGTTGTGTGAATATTTATTGTTTGTTTATTTGAGTTGGATGTTGAAGGAATGATTTATACATGTTTTTAAATAATTTAAACTGTATATGTATTTTTATCTACAAAAATGTTGGGTAAAACATGGGTAGATGAAATAGTGGGTGTGTGATGAAAGGTGAGTTGAATAAATGAGATGATCAGTGGTATAGATCATAAGTTGAGGGTGAGTGGTGAAAGTAGATCAAAAGTTGAGGGTGAGTGGTGAAATATGAGAAAAGCCCTTACCCAAACGGTGACCCCCGTCATTCAGCAGAGTATGGATGGCAACCATGGACTATTCTAGACGGTCTGTGGAACACTAGCAGGCTTGCAACCTGTAGGTGTGTGAACTATACGTTCATCAGGCGTACTCTAAAAACCCATTGACATGTATGACAGGGGCGAATACTGTCAATAATACTGTCGATAAATGAGTGCTATGGACTTACCTCCTATTGTATAAACCCTGGCGATGGTGTGACCTTGTGCCTATTTCTTAGGATGGATCCTTAGGAGTGAGTGATAGTTGAATCTTAGGGTAAATCCTTAAGAAATAAATAAGATAAAGGGGTTGGGGTAATTTGGTTGATTGATTGATGTTTAAGTATAATAAATTTATTTATTGTGGGTTGAAAACCCTATATGCTCACCAGGCTTCCAAGCCTGACCTACTCAGCTTTTTATATTACAGGTAGTGGACCCCGAGCATAGTCGGATGATGATGATGAGTGATTTTTGGATTATAGGCCAGTAGTTATAAATAACTGTTGTAAGGCTTATAATGTCTTGTTTATGCTTTTGATCTGTATCGGAACATAACATCCCGAGCTTTTGATATAAAAGGAAATTATATATTTCTTAAAGAAAGGTTTTGACAAACTTTTATCATGTTTTGTTTTGGGGACCAATTCGACAACATCTTTTAAAAAGATTTCTCTGATTTTATTTTAAAAAGCATAAATTAAATCGGTCTTTTCTGGCCGATAAATTAGGGGATGTCACAATATGTATCTTAAATTTTCAGTAATTATTTACGAAGTGAGACCATAATGTGTTTTTCAGTTTTTGTGTATTCACATGTATCTAATTTTGTTATATATTTCAATTAATTTATGATTTAAACTTATGATTTTGACATATATAATTTCCCTAAAAATATTTCTACATGAATTACCGAATCCGAGTACTCCCTGAGTGATGGGTTTTGAGCATTCTAACACTCCTAAGGTGTACATGCAACCCTAAATACCTTGGATATATGTTTTCTTTATTATACATGCAAATATCAATTTTCCAAGGTATTACCCTAACTAGCATACAAGCATATGTACTAGAATAACAAAACTAGATAGAATACATACCTCTTTGTTGTAGCTTGACTCCATGGAGCTT
The DNA here is from genome assembly GCF_052849685.1 of Lactuca virosa. Classification (NCBI taxonomy): domain Eukaryota; kingdom Viridiplantae; phylum Streptophyta; class Magnoliopsida; order Asterales; family Asteraceae; genus Lactuca; species Lactuca virosa. Next base: position 262,114,679 of record NC_136434.1, read on the forward strand.
AAGAGCCTAGTGCCCCGAGTGTGACACATCAAATGATTCAAACAAGACCATGAACATCTTGGAATAACCATGAGAGAGGATACTTGACTCATAGAAATTGGCTTGCCCTCTTGTGTATCCACTTGTGCCAATTTCACCAACCAATGGGGTCTTTATATAGTGTGGCTATTAGGGTTACACCATGTAACTCATGACTATACCCATTCCTTATGCTCCATGGGTTTTAACGTCCATGGAATATCAATGGGTCACCACATGGGTTAAACCCAACATAAGGAATCATGGATCATAAGCCCACATATATAAGAATGAATGATTTACACAATCAATCCCATATATTTAATTAGTCTCTTTTGATCACTAGATTAATTCCAAATTAATTCTTGATCAATACTAATTAAATAATATGATTTCATATTAATATATTAGAACATATAATATATTAATATGTCACAAGTATCTTTTTCTCACAAAAGGTCTACCCAAATGTCCCGATGCCATACAACCGAAATGGACCATGCCGGGTCGGGTCAAGTATATACCAATCATAGTTATGGACTTAGACACTAATCCAACAGTCTCCCACTTGGATAAGTCTAATAACTATTATTGCAAGTACGACTTCATAAACCGACTAGCAATCGTAGCTCTTAAAAGCCGCTGTCGAACTCTAAACAAATTAATGACGTGTCTATTAGATAAGTGATCATATATTCCTCCATTCTAGATATCATATGGACCGAGACATGGATTATAATCATTCTCTCTGTCCATTTGTTGTTTCCCGATTTCCGATTTATGACGACCAACTAATCGAACAAATCAAATCAGTCCAGGCTTGGCCAAGCACTCACATGTATAATCATTAAATCATCGAGGGGCCCACAGATATCACTTTTATCCCTTTAAGGGTAAAAGGAGTGGATAAACTTTGACTCATATGCTTGTACTAACTACTTGTTGAATGATACACAAAGGCACGTTTTATAACATCGAGTTACCAATGTGTTTTCGTGCAATCAATGTATAACCAACTCATAGTCAACAACTCATATCTCTAGGTTTGAAGAATATAAGATATTATCGTCTCATGATTCACTCGTGATAAAATCCATGAAGTGATTCAAATGAGCGTGAGTTTAATCCAATACTCAGAACTTATGAGCACTCATGAATGTTGCAGCAACTCTTGCTATGTCCACTACCTTGGACATCTACAAAACAGCTTCATGACAGTCTTGATTCATATCTACTTCCAACATATGACCGACTGTGGATGGTTTGAATAACTTAGTCATTCGGTAAGAATGACCTAGTTATCCTGGAAGTCAAAACATGCAAAGTGAAAAACAAGAATAATACTAATCTGGTATGGCCCCAAACACTTGAGTGTAAATAAAAAACCCTTTTATCTAAGCACCATATTGATTATTCATTATTCATTGTTTCGATTCATCAACTTAATACTTGAATTTAAACAATAGTCATGCCATGCTCCAAGCATGCACACTATGTTTGTCCAAACACTAGCTATGCCATACGCCAAGTATGCACACTATGTTTGTCTATGATCCTTACTTTGTGAAACAGATCGATTGACAATATTTCAATGATGCTCATTTCACAATCCCAATCCTTACTGTAAATGTAAGAATACCAAACTCTTGCCATTTACTATAATCTATTAGATTCTAAACTTATATGCAATGATCCCCATGTAATGACTATGCCCAAGTCACAAAGACTTGGCAACAAACATTACAAAGTATTCCAATGGAAGGCAATTCCATGGAAACGAAGTCTCACATTCAAAGTACATTCCTTTGAACACCCTTCTTGCATTAAGTTCTCTAATCTCACACAGATTCAAAGAATAACTTCCACTTATGGAGACAATTCCATATTCCCATTTTGACTATCACTTCTGAACAAGAGTTGCCTCCTTTCAGAATATGTCAATATGATCCTATCTCTATACTTCCAACTGTCCATGAGCAACCAATCTTTGCTAAACCTCAGATTGTCCTCGACAATTGCTTAATCATTTTAGTCAAATCCAGTTTTATTCCTTTTTCTCTCTTAACGCCCTAGGCATTTGGAAAATTTAGAATGGATAAATATTATAGCACAAGCAATCGATCCTATACCCGGAGCATATGGAACACGATTCATGCTATAAAATTTTCCATGTTCTCACAATTCGAACTATGAAGAGGGATGTCGTAATCATAATCGAATTTTGAGAATGTAAGATATATAGAATTTCCTTATGTTGAACCATTCCAACATAACATTCATATATATCCTTGACTAAAGTTAAGTAAAATCTCAATCTAACCTTTTAGAATTGGAATGAAGTATAAATACTCTCCCTTAATTATAGCAAAACAACTTTTCAAAGCGAATTGAACTTTTTGTTTTCTATAATTAACATTGCTAACTTGCAACACTAACCATAATAATCATGATCCCACTAGCACAATGATTATTATCTTACTGGCACAACACTTATGCTCCCACTAGCTTTGACATGTACTCAGAAATCAACTGGACTTCTAAAAATCAATACTTTATTGACTTTCTTCCCAAAGTTCAGATTTCTGATACAAGATTGCTTTGATAAGACTTTATCAACATCATACACCTTTCCTTAGATAGATCACATGTTTTTCTAGACCTTTTTGCCATTCTCACTAGTTAGTGTGCCGGTTAACTACACACGCTCCACTAACGACATGAGAATGCAAATATCACAATTGCTATCTAGTTAAAATCTACTTAGTGAAAGCGTTTCCTCACCATCATTTTCAGTAATCGGAGAGAGACCTTATGACACTTAGATTTTTATGGTGTATGTATTCCTATCCATGCGAATTTGTCAAAAACATAATCACAAGACAGGGTTAGTGACAAACCCAAACTCATATGGACTGAACTTGTTCAATCTTAATTTCTTGCCACTTGGCAGCTCAAGGGCCTACTGTTGCTTCCACATTGTTATGCAAACAATTGAGAACTCATAGAACTCACAAGCATAGTCAACTTTAACTGGAATAGGCACATAAATAAGAATATGTCAACACGATAGGTTATAAACCTCAAGTCGTGGGCTACTGATTAACAATACTCTTGATTAGTTCTTGAAACCATTTCAATATTTTTAAAGACTCCCACTGACCTCTTGACATATAATATTCTCTTTTGTCAAGAATAATTCCTTGACAAAACAAATATTCAAGAGTTGGTGCGGATTCTTATCAAGTTAAACACTTCTCACACTTGGTCTTAGTTGGTCTTTGTCTTATCCAAAACATCACAACTTACCAATCTCAAATATACAAGAGCAGAAAGCATTTTACTCTATATTTGACAAGTGTTTTACACCTTTTTAAGATTATGTCACTCAAGACTCAATCTTAGAGTATGACTCTAAGATTTGATTTTGGAACGAAGTATGAGTTATCTTTTGATTTAACCATTTCAACAATTCATGATTCCTCTCCATAGTCAAACAAATGCACTAAGGTGTCCTTAGAGGATCAATTGTGATATGGTTTCATAATCACTAAGATAATCATAAAACAAGATACTCAACTACTCTCCCATCTCTTCAAATTGGAGAAACTTTTATGTTTCTGGCTTATTTGATTCTTCTCATTCGTCCTGCCATACACTGAAACTTTTCCAATGTTTCAGAATTACACTTAAACTTGTAAGCATAACCATATTTACTAAACTTCAGTAAATCATGACGAATAATCTTATCATTCTTTGTGGTGGACTTGATCAATGCACAACCTAGTGCACCCGATCCTTTAGTCCTTCTCTTGACTCACATATACATCTGAACAAGGACTTAGTCTTAATTTCCCAAAGATGAAAATTCTCACTCATCATACAATACAGCTTGCATGATTCCATGTTTCTGTCCAACTGAAACTTGAGTGATAAGAATCTTTCCTTATTTGGTAAATTATGACACTACCACAAATGAAAGAATCAAATCCATTTTCCAATATTATTCATCACTGGAAACATATAAACAAATTTTTTTCACAAATGTCATTGTAAGGATACTTAAAATAAATAAAATCAAAATTTCCTTTTATTTTTAAACTTTGCGGAAAAAACTTATCCTTACAATGCAAATACATATGAAAAACATGTTGTTATCTATTCCTAAGCAACGCATCATAACTCTTAAGCAGCAGCTCAAAATTTTGATCATCGAACCATGCGATCGAAATCCATCTTCACAATCAGAATCAGCACACTCTTTCTTTAAGCTTCCTTTGATTCTTCCAAAACATCAAAATGTAATTACATTACATCATGTATTAAGAATCTCCAAAAGTGACTTCATAGAGTTAGATAATGGACTTTAACCTGAAGTAAAGTCCAACCTTTTTGACTTTTACCATTCTTATGAACTTTCAGGTAAATTCGGCAGCTTCGCAATCAATGCCCCTTCTTTTGGAAAAAGATACATATGGACTCTTTAGAAATGGTACACTTGATTGTCTCAGACTTAGCCTTTCTCTTTACCATTGGTCAAATGACTTGACCATGGCCAATCCCTTTCTATTGGGAAGAGAAAGCTTTTCTGGACTTCCAATGTCACCATTGTCAATGTCCAAATAGTTTTGGAAAGTAGATCTTCCAATCTAATTTGCTTTACCAATGCTCCAAATCATTGCATATTTAGCAGCATCAAGCAAATAGGTAAGATCACTAAGGGTCATGTCGTGATCTGTCATCAGGGAGTGACTGAAGAACCAAGTCAACAGCCAGCTACCTCGAGACTTCGACACCCGACTCTCCCGGCTTGCCAATATGTGACTTAACTGATGGGTTTTGAGCATTCTAACACTCCTATGGTGTACATGCAACCCTAGAAACCTTGGATCTATGTTTGACTAAGATACATGCAAATAATTATTTTTCCAAGTATCTTATCCTAACTAGCATGGCATGGGGTACTTGAATCAAATAAAACTAGTAGAATTACTTACCTTGTAGTAGTAGTTGATTGCTTGGAGTTTGAGAGCCTAGCACCAATAATGTTGATGCCTCAAATGGAAGTCACAAATCACCACAAACTTGGAAACTTGAGAGAATACTCACAAACTTCTTGAAATCGGCCCTCTTAGTTTACACACATCAACTTGTGCAATTTCAAGAACCAAAGCCTCCTTTATATAGTGTGGTGGATTAGGGTTACATCCATGTAAACCCTAATACCCATGTCTTTTCATTTCCATGAGATCCATGGGTTAAAGCTTCATGGAGTATCCATGGCTTTCCATGCAAGCCTAGCCCATTCCAAATAAGCATTAGCCCACACTATATAAATACAAGAGCCCATATTTAATTAGTCATACTTTTGATCTCTAAATTAATTCTAAATTAATTATAGATCAATACTAATTAAATAATATGATTTTATATTAATATATTAGGACTTATAATATATTAATAAATCATAACTTATACTATTCTCAAACGATTATCCATAAATTGTTCAGGTGAAGTGCAACCCAAATGGACCATGCCGGGTCGGGTCAAGTACATACCAGATATAGTTATGGACTTAGACACTATATCCAACAGTCTCCCACTTGGATAAGTCTAATAACTATAGTTGCAAGTATGACTTCAGGAACTGATCAGTAATCGTAGCTCTTTAAACTCTGTTGAACTATGAAGCGTCATTTTAGCTAAGTGATCATATAATCCTCTGTTCTAGATATCAGCCGGACAAATACATGGAACATGGTCTTTCTTATTGTCCAGCATTTGTTTCCCGATTTCCGATTTGTTTGCAATAGAACTTAACTGAACACATCAATTTAGTTCTGACCGGGCCCGGTACATAGGTCAAAACAAAATCATCGAGGGGCCCATATATCGCTTCTAATCCTAGAAGGAACATATAAGCTTCGACTCATATGTTTGCTCTACTACTTGTTGAATTACACATAAAAGCACGGTTTATAACATCGAGTTACCAATGCGTTTTCGTCCAATCAATGCATAACCAACTCATAGGCAACAAATCATATCTCTAGGTTTGAAGACTTATATGATATTACCGTCTCACGATCACTCGAGATAAATTCCATGAAGTGATACAAGTGAGCGTGGGTTGAATCCAATACTCAGAACTTATGAGCACTCATGAGTGCTGTAGCCCCACTTTGTCTAACATCTTAGACCTCTACAAGCCAACCCATGACAGTCTTGATTCATATCTACTTCCAACATATGACCGACTGTGGAGAATTTGAATAATATGATATAAACCATAACATAATTATTCTGGAAGTCAAAACATGCAAAAAGAAATAATAGTAAACGATTAACAAGAGATATCAACACTTTACTCATAAATAACAGCTTTTATTTATCATCAAATGTCAATTACATTTTACAAATTTCAAGATTATCTAACTACTAAAACTAATATCATCCTTCAACCCTATGCTCCGAGCATGCTGGAGATGCTTAGCCCGAGTCAGTCCCTTCGTGAGGGGATCTGTTGGGTTCTCATCCGATGATACCCTCTTTGCCACGAGGATTCCTTCTTCTATTCGATGTCTGATGAAGTGATATTTTCTGTCAATGTGTCTGGATCTCCCATGATCTCTTGGTTCCTTGGCTAAGGCAACCGCACTATTGCTGTCACAGAAAATCTCCATTGGCTCCTTTATAGCTGGTAAACTCCAAGGTCTCCGATGAAGTTCTTTAGCCATATAGCCTCCTTTGCTGCCTCGCTTGCTGCTATATACTCTGATTCACAAGTGGAATCAGCCACTGTCTCCTACTTGGAACTTTTCCAAGTAATTGCCCCTCCGTTTAGAGTAAAGACCCAGCCCGACTGAGAGCGGAAATTATTCCTGTCAGTCTGAAAACTAGCATCACTGTACCCTACAACTCTCAAGTCCTCACTGCCACCGAAGGTAAGGACCCAGTCCTTAGTCCTCCGTAGGTACTTGAGGATATTCTTTAACGCAGTCCAGTTTGCCTTGCCAGGGTTCCCCTGATACCTGCTAACCATTCTCAAAGCAAAGGCTACATCAGGTCGAGTACACGTCATAGCATACATGATCGATCCTACAGCTGAAGCATAAGGTATTCGACTCATTTCTGCTATCTCAGCCTCAGTACTAGGGCTTTGTGTCTTACTCAATCTGGCGTTACTCTGGATGGGTAACTCTCCTTTCTTGGAGTTATGCATGTTGAACCTTTTCAACACTTTGTCCACATAGGTGCTTTGACTAAGTCCAATTAGTCTTTTACTCCTGTTTCTCAAAATCCTTATCCCTAGGATATAGGTAGCTTCTCCAAGGTCCTTCATAGCGAAACACTTCCCAAGCCAGGACTTTACTTCCTGTAGGGTTGGGATGTCATTTCCTATGAGTAGTATGTCATCCACATATAGTACCAAAAAGCTGACTATACTCCCACTAGCCTTGATATAGACACAAGATTCATCTTCACTCCTTGAAAAGCCAAATTCTTTGATTTTCTCATCAAAGCAAAGATTCCATCTGCGAGGTGCCTGTTTTAATCCATAAATGGATTTCTCGAGCTTACACACTCTACCGGGGTACTCTGTACTGACAAAACCCTCTGGCTGAACCATGTAAACATCTTCAGCCAACTTTCCATTAAGGAAAGCGGTTTTGACATCCATTTGCCATATTTCATAATCATGAAATGAAGCAATGGCTAACAGAACCCTAATAGACTTAATCTTGGCCACTGGTGAAAAGGTCTCATCATAATCAACTCCCAGAGTTTGAGAATAACCCTTTGCAACCAGTCGTGCCTTATAAGTGTGTACATTACCATCCATGTCGGTCTTCTTCTTGAAGATCCATTTGCACCCAACTATCTTACGATCAGGTACATTGTCAACCAAGTTCCAAACTTGATTGTCATACATGGACTGTATCTCGCTATCCATAGCCTCTTTCCATTTAGCAGCCTCAGGGCCTGCCATGGCTTCCGTGTAGCTGTTAGGCTCATCCAGATTTATCAGTGTGTTATCACTGATAAGTGTCTCACCTTCTGCAGTAATATGAAAACCATAATAATGCTCAAGTGCATTCCTAACTCTGGTGGAACGCCTCAGAGGTATAGATTCTTCAGTCGGCTCAACAGGAGTTTCCTCCTCAGGTTAGGGCTAGGGTTTGAGGTTCCTTCACCACTTGACTCTTGAATTTCCTCAAGGTCAATTTGCCTCCCACTGTCTCCTTGGCTCATGAATTCTCTCTCTCGAAAGAATCCTCTTCTTGCTACAAAGACCACATTGTCACTGGGTCTGTAGAAGATGTAAGCAAAGGTTTTCTGTGGGTAGCCGATGAAAATACACCTTTCGCTTCGGGGTTCGAGCTTATCGTGAGTCTCGCGTCTCACAAAAGCCTCGCAACCCCAAATCTTGATGTGGTCTAGATTGGGAACTTTTCTAGTCCACACCTTGTGAGGTGTTTTGGCAACCTTCTTTGTAGGGACTAGATTAAGGATATGGGCGGCAGTCTCTAAGGCATACCCCCAAAATGAGATTGGTAGCGAAGCTCGACTCATCATGGAACGAACCATGTCCAACAAGGTCCGATTGCACCTCTCAGCTACACCATTCTACTGTGGTGTCCTAGGAGGTGTCAATTGAGAGACAATCCCACATTCCTTAAGATAGTCAAGGAACTCAGTACTAAGATACTCACCACCATGATCGGATCGAAGCATCTTAATGTTCCTGCCCAACTGATTCTCCACTTCTTGCTTAAACTCTTTGAATTTCTCAAAGGTTTCTGACTTATGCTTGATTAGGTAGACATATCCATATCTACTAAAATCATCAGTAAAAGTCACATAGAACCGATTAGCATCTCGTGTGGCGGTTCTGAAGGGTCCACACACATCCGTGTGTATGAGGTCCAACAAACCTTCACCCCTAGCACAAGTGCCAGTAAAAGGTGACTTTGTCATTTTACCAAGCAAACAAGATTCACAACTATCATCTGACTTTAGGTCAAATGACTCCAAGACTCCATCCTTTTGGAGTTGGCCTATGCGTTTCTTGCTTACATGTCCAAGACGACAATGCCATAAGGATGCTTTATCTAAGATAGTGGAAGAGTTAATACACAATACATTATTTCCTAGATTATCTACAACAGATATAGTTTCATACACGCCATCACAAGGTAATGCTTTAAAATAAAGAACATTACTAAAGAAAGCATCAATAATACCATTATTATTATCAAAATAAAAGGTAAAACCTTCTTTATACAATGCATTAAAGGAAATAACATTTCTTGCCATTTCTGGCGAATAATAACATTTATTCAAATCTAATGTAAACCCACTATTTAGCACTAAGGAATAAACTCCTATCTTGGTAACAGGTCAAGCTTTCCTGTTTCCCATGATCAAGTTTATCTTTCCCTGCTCCACATTCTCACTTCTTTTTAGTCCCTGCAAATCACAACATATGTGAATACCACAACCTGTATCAAGGACCCAAGACTTAGAATGAGGTGAGTTATTAGACAATATAGTGTATATACCTGCATGGTTGGGTTTTACTTTCCCATCCTTCAAATCTTGCTGGTACTTTGGGCAGTTTCGCTTCCAGTGCGACTTTTCATGGCAATAGAAGCATTCAGCCTCATTAGGGTTAGCAGAAGGAGTGACAAAACCTTTCTTGGTTTTGCTTGAAGAGGAGCCTTCAAGGGTCTTACCCTTGGTACCCTTAGAAGGGTTCTTTCTCTTCTTCCCTTTGCCATGCCCGATTGCCAAGACATTGGCCGCAGTTAGAGTAGGAGTAGGAGTAGTAACAACCGACTTACCCTTTAGACCACTTTCGGCGGTCTTCAAGAGTCCTTGAAGTTTGCAGAGGGTGACTTCTTCCTTGTTCATGTGATAGGTCATGCGGAATTGATCATAACACGATGGCAAGGAGTGCAAAATGATGTCTATTGCTAACAGCTCAGGGAAGTTCACATTCAGCTTCAGTAAACGGTCCACATACCTTTGCATTTTCTGCATGTGGCCCGTGATGGGTTCACCATCCTTCATTCGGGTTGTTATCATGGAGGAGATTATTTCATATCGCTCTTGACGAGAACTTTGATGGTAGCGGTCCATCAAGTCCTGGTGGATCTCAAAAGGATAATAGTCCTCATAGGACTTTTGGAGCTCGGCTGTCATGGTGGCCATCATGATGCATGCCACTTTTGTAGCATCTCTTTCATGTACCTCATATTCAGTAAGCTCTTCAGGAGTAGCAGTTGGCTCGGGTACCTTCAACTCCTTATCGAGAACATATTCTTTGTTCTCATACCGAGTGACCATCCTGATGTTTCTGATCCAATCTGTAAAGTTGGACCCATCAAAGATGACTCTCCCACAAAGATTCATGAGAGAGAAGGAGCTAGTAGGGTTTGAGCCAGAAGCATTGTTATTGGAAGACATCTGAAAAGAAGAGGGAATAGATTAGATTAGATATAGAGATAGTCCTTAACAAACACCCAAATGTAATATTAAGGCTACGACCCAACACAATATTTTATAACTTAGAAGAGGGATGCTGTAATATAAGCTATAAGATATTTGAAGGTAGGTGAATGACGATTCACCAATTTCCACCATGAAAAACGAAATATTTAATTAGGTTTTAATTGGTTTAGAAACTCCTAGATTCTTTGAGATTCATTGAACTTTCTTCAATGACATGTTTCAATCTCGAGTGTGCCCTTCAAGTTTTGTGACTGGGATGCCGAGGATCATAAAACAAGGTGTGAAGTAACCATGCAAATTACTTGGTACCCTTAATGTATTACCCCTCAATCGATGTGCCGGTTAACCACACACGCTCCATCGATACTATGATAAACATTAAGTCACCCTTTACCTACCTTGTTAAGTTCAAGTTAGTGTGCCGGTTAACCACACACGCTCCACTAACGACTTAAACAATGTGTAAAGTGTAATTTCATGGATTAGCACCTTATTCACATTTTCCTAAAATAACTAAGATTGGGAATTCAATAAAGTTTAGTTACTTTAGTATTATCATTATACTTTTAATGAGAATTTATAAGTCCTTGTCCTACCCGTTCGGCTAACGACTCTCCACCGATCAAGGAAGCGGTGGGTGAGAGTGGACACCCATTAAGTTGCCATTTTATAGGCAACAACCTTATACCCCCTTATAGACCAGCTTCGTGAATGAGGTGTACTAGCGGTAAGACGACTTGATCTTATACATATATAAATATTATTAAACTTATAATATTATAAAGTATAAGGGTTGAATTTTCACTTTAAAAATTCTAGGGGTTGGAACTAAAGTTTTTAATATGACTTTACATGTTCCAAAACTTGAGGGCAAGTTTTGTAAACTTTCAAAACTTTTCATTTCTCATAACTTATGAGTTAATGGTTATTAAAAATGAAGACTCTTCATTTTTTGTAACCTATATGTTCTTTTAATGGTTATTTATAAATGTGACTTTTGGTTATCCATAACTTAAGAACTAGTTATGGACTCCATTAAAACACACAAAGATCAAGAATTAATCTAATCAATTATTAGCACATAATTTCTATGATGTTGTAAACTCATATGTTTATGAATGTTCATATCAAAAATTTCAAGAATCGTAAGAACATATACAAAACTTGAAATTTTGATACGAGCTTTTGAACAAAACTTCGAATTTCAAGTTCCTTTTTTTTTTTTTTTTTTGCATCAAGTATCAAATAAACAAACCTGGCTCTGATACCACTGATGGGTTTTGAGCATTCTAACACTCCTATGGTGTACATGCAACCCTAGAAACCTTGGATCTATGTTTGACTAAGATACATGCAAATAATTAATTTTCCAAGTATCTTATCCTAACTAGCATGGCATGGGGTACTTGAATCAAATAAAACTAGTACAATTACTTACCTTGTAGTAGTAGTTGATTGCTTGGAGTTTGAGAGCCTAGCACCAATAATGTGGATGCCTCAAATGGAAGTCACAAATCACCACAAACTTGGAAACATGAGAGAATAGTCACAAACTTCTTGAAATCGGCCCTCTTAGTTTACACATATCAACTTGTGCAATTTCAAGAACCAAAGCCTCCTTTATATAGTGTGGTGGATTAGGTTACATCCATGTAAACCCTAATACCCATGTCTTTTCATTTCCATGAGATCCATGGGTTAAAGCTCCATGGAGTATCCATGGCTTTCCATGCAAGCCTAGCCCATTCCAAATAAGCATTAGCCCACACTATATAAATACAAGAGCCCATATTTAATTAGTCATACTTTTGATCTCTAAATTAATTCTAAATTAATTATAGATCAATACTAATTAAATAATATGATTTTATTTTAATATATTAGGACTTATAATATATTAATAAATCATAACTTATACTATTCTCAAACGATTATCCATAAATTGTTCGGGTGAAGTGCAACCCAAATGGACCATGGAGGGTCGGGTCAAGTAGATACCAAATATAGTTATGGACTTAGACACTATATCAACATTAACCTCCAAGATGTAAGCACATATAGTCTTTGCTTTCCAATAGGGATTGAGTGACTTAGAACTTTTCAAGTCTTGAGACTTGTAGGATTGGGAGAATTATTGGAGGAGGTGGAGGAAGTGAAGCAAGATTTCTAGTCCCATTAATGCACAACAAAGGGATTAATCTTTCACCTTGATTGCCATGTGGGATATCATCTTCAATAGGAAAGCTTGTTCCTAAAGATTTGGGAAGACCATAGTTGTCTTAACTAGACATCTATAATGGGAGAAATTCAAGTTTATTTGATTTAAAGTCCTTAATATAACACCCAATATGAAATATTAAGGCTAGGATCCACCAACCTATTTATAACCGGAAGAGGGATGTCGTAATCCCAGCTATAAAATAGTTGAAGGTAGGTAAATGACGATTTACCAATTTCCACCATGAAAAAGAAATATAATTAAGTTTTAATTGGATTTAAAACTCCTAGATCTTTTGAGATACATTGAACTTTCAATGACATGTTTGAATCTCGATTGTGCCCTCTCAAGTTTGTGACTGGGATGTCGAGGATCACAAACAAGGTGTGAATAACCATGCAAATTGACTTGGTACCCTCAAGTTTATCACCTAATTGATGTGCCGGTTAACCACACGCGCTCCACCAATCTATGATAAACTTAAGTTACCCTTAGCCACACATTGTCAGTCCCATGTTAGTGTGCCGGTTAACCACACACGCTCCACTAACGACTTAACAAATGTGCAAAGTGTAATTTCATGGGTTAGCACCATTTCACATTTTCCTAAGTAACTAAGATTGGGAATTTATAAGTGTTTAGTTACTTAGTATTTATCATTATACTTTTAATGAAGGGAGAATTATAGTCTTTATCCTACCCGTTCGGCTAACGACCCTCCACCAGTCAAGGAAGCGGTGGGTGAGAGTGGACACCCATTAAACTGCCATTTTATAGGCAGTAACCTTATAACCCCCTTATAGACCGGCTTCGTGAATGAGGTCTACTAACGGTAAGATTGACTTTATCTTATACATATCTATATAATTAAAATTATAATAATAGTATAAGGGTTGAATTTTAAACTTTTAAAAATTCTAGGGTTTGATTTGGAATTAAAGCATTCATAAGCAAATCTTTACACATTCCAAAACTTGAGGGCAAGTTTTGAAACTATTCAAAACTATTCAATTCCATAACTTATGTGTTTAAAGTAGTTGTAATTCAAAAAACTTTTCAAGTTCCATAACATGAGGACAAGTTATGGAAGACTTTAAACTATTAAAAGGATATGACTTTTCTTTATTCATAACCTATGGAAATATTTATGAGTTTTATGAATCTTAAATGTGACTTTTCATATAACTTCAGGACAAGCTACAAAAACACATTTTAGAACCAACTCTTAGATTAATTTGGATTGAAAACAACAATTTCACATAACTTTTCTATTAATCTAAGCAACTCATAAGAACAAGATAATTCAATCAAACATTTTCATGTAATTAGCCTAACCATTAAACTAATACAAAACATGAATCTATTAACAACTATCTTTGTAATTGGATTAGCATGAACATTACCACATCAAAAACAGCTTTATAAGTTGAAAAACAGCTTAGGGTAATGTTCCTAGTCCAATTCCAGCCAAAACAGTCGAAGATATGCTGTCTGGGGGTCCAACTCGTCGAGTGCATGAACCAACTCGGCGAGTTGGATGAATTTTTCCTTGGACTCGTCGAGTCCCTTTATGGACTCGGCGAGTCTGCTGTTCAGACAGCAAAAAACTTCGATTTTTCAGCAATTTAAGCAAGTATAACAAGAAAACAAGTCTAGGCTCTGATACCACTGATGAGTTTTGAGCATTCTAACACTCCTAAGGTGTACATGCAACCCTAAATACCTTGGATCTATGGTTTCTCTATTATACATGCAAATATCAATTTTCCAAGGTATTACCCTAACTAGCATACAATCATATGTACTAGAATGACAAAACTAGATAGAATACATACCTCTTTGTTGTAGCTTGACTCCATGGAGCTTAAGGGCCTAGTGCCCCAAGTGTGACACCTCAAATGGTTCACACAACACCATGAACATCTTGGAACAACCATGAGAGAGGATACTTGACTCATAGAAATTGGCTTGCCCTCTAGTGTATCCACTTGTGCTAATTTCACCAACCAATGGGGGTCTTTATATAGTGTGGCTATTAGGGTTACACCATGTAACTCATGACTTTACCCATTCCTTATGCTCCATGGGTTTTAACCTCCATGGAATATCCATGGGTCACCACATGGGTTAAACCCAACATAAGGAATCATGAATCATAAGCCCACATATATAAGAACGAATGATTTACACAATCAAACCCCATATATTTAATTAGTCTCTTTTGATCACTAGATTAATTCCAAATTAATTCTTGATCAATACTAATTAAATAATATGATTTCGTATTAATATATTAGAACTTATAATATATTAATATGTCACAAGTATCTTTTTCTCACAAAAGGTCTACCCAAATGTCCCGATGCCATGCAACCCAAATGGACCATGTCGGGTCGGGTCAAGTATATACCAATTATAGTTATGGACTTAGACACTAATCCAACACCGAGTACTCCCAAGTAATCGCTACTCGGTAGTCGGCCAAACAGGTACCGAGTAACGAGTTTTACAACCTTGATAAATTCCCAATCTTAGTTACTTAAGAAAAAATGTGAAGTTGATGCTATCCAATGAAATTGCACATTACACCTTATTGGTCATTAGTGGAGCGTGTGTGGTTAACCGGCACACTAATATGGGACTAATGAAGGATGACAATTGGTAGCTCGTATGTTATCATAGATCAATCGAGCGTGTGTAGCTAACCAGCACTTTGATCAGGTGATAAATGACTTCAAGAGTACTAAGCTAATTTGCATGGTTATTCACACGTTATTTGTGATCCTCAGTATCCTAGACACAAACTTGGATGAAGATTAAACGTGACATTGAAAATTTCAATGAATATCAAAAGATCTAGGAATTTCATTTAAAACCTAATTCATCTAAAATTTTGTTTTCATGGTGAAATTGGTAAATTGTCATTTACCTACCGACATATAATTTACAATTGGATTACGGCATCCCTCTTCCAAATTGTGAATTATTGTGTTGGGTCCTATCCTTAATATTTCATTTGGGTGTTATATTAAGGATTGAATCAACTAACTTGAATTTCTCCCTTGTAGATGTCTAGATCTGACAACTATGGTCTTTCTGAATCTTTTAGAAAAAGCTTTCCTCATGAAGATGGTATTCCACGTGATGATCAAGGTGAAAGATCAATCCCTTCCTCGTGCTATGGTGGAACTTCTCTTCCTCCACCTCCTCTAATAATTCTCCCTAACCTACATGTTTGTCGACTTGAAAAGTTCAAGATCACTCAAGCCCTATTGGCAAGTAAACACGAAGACGGAAAGTTTGTATGTCTTCACGTCTTGGAGATGAAGTTGCATATTGACAGGCTGAGAATGTTGGGTGTCGTTTTCCCAAGGAAGTTGGTTGTTGACTTGGTTCTTCAGTCACTTCCCGAGTCATATAGTCAGTTTGTTAAGGACTAATATATGGGAGACCGCGACATGGCCCTTATTGATCTAACCTATTTTCTAATTGCTGCTGAATCAGCAATGATTTGGAGCAATGGTCAAGAAAATTTGATTGGAAGATCTGCCTCCCAAATTTTAATGGACATAGGCAATGGCAGTGATAATTCATAAATGATTTCTTCTCCTAGGGGAGAGAAATTAGCCATGGTCGAAAAGTTTAACCATAAGAGGAAGGCCAAGTCTGATATTGTTCCATGTGTCATTCCCAAGGAGTCCATTTGTTTCTATTGGAAAGAGAATGGGCATTGGATGTGAAGCTACCGTATCTACCTGAAGGAAATCAAGGATGGTAAAGTCAAAATGTATGACTCTACTTCAGGTAAGTCCACTATCTAACTCTATTAAGTTCCTATTTATAGATTCTTAATACATGATGTGGTAAGATTGCATTTTGATGTTTTGTAGGATCGAAGAAAGAAAGGAAGCTTAAAGGAAGAGTGAGTTGAGTCTGGTCCCGAAGAGATGGATTTCGATCGCATGGTTCGATGATTAGATTTTTGAGCTGCTGCTTAGGAGTTATGATAGATTGCTTAGGAATATTTAGTAACATAGTTTTGATGTAAATTTGAATTGTAAGGACAAGTTTTCCGCGTTTTTATAAATAAAGAAAAATTCTTTTTTATTAATTTATATTTCTTTGTAATGGCACTTGTGAAAATTGGTGTTTATATATTTTTAGCAATATTGAAAATGGATTTGATTCCTAGTAATATCGTTTGTGGTAGTGCCAGAAATTTATCAAATAAGGAAAGATTCTCATCGCCCAAGTTTCAATTGGACAGAAACTTGGAATTATACGACTTGTATTGTGTGATGAATGAGAATTTTCATCTTTGGGAAATAAAGACTAATTCCTTGTTCACATATGTATGTGAGTCATGTGAAAGACTTAAGGATCTAGTGCACATTGATGTGTACTAGTCAGATCCACCACAAAGAATGATAAAGACTATTCATCATGATTTACTAATGGTTTAGTAAATATGATTATACTTACAAGATTAAGTATAATTCTAATACCTTGAAAAGTTTCAAAGTATAGCAGAACGAATAAGAAGAATCAATTAGGCAAAAAGATAAAAGTTTCTCCAGTCTGAAAGGAAAGGAGAGTACTTTAGTATCGTAGTTTATAATTATCCTAATGATTATGGAACCATGTCACAATCGATCCCCTAAGGACACCTTAGTGCATAAGCATGACTAAGAAGAGGTATCGGGAATTGCTGAAATGGTTAAATTAAAAGGATGAGTCATACTTTGTTCCTAAATCAAGTCTTAGAGGTATACTCAGAGATTGTATCTTGAGTGACATATCCATAGTAGGTTTATAAACACATCATTAAATGTAGAGTAGAAAAGTTTTCTTACTCATGTAAATTTTAGATTGGAGGTTGGGGAATTTTGGATAAAACAAAGACCAAAACCAATCGTATGAAGTGTTGTTCTTGATGAGAACCCGTACTAATTCTTGAATATTTGTTTGTCGAGGAATGTTCCTTAACAAGAGAATCTTATATATCAAAAGGTCAGTGGGAGTCTAAAATGTTAGGGTGCAAAGTCACTCTTGGATGACATGAGGCGTACTCCTTTGTATGTGTGTAATGAGTTGTATTTCCTTTATAAGGAAGTGAGTGACACTCATTTTATCTAATGAACACTTTGAGAGCATTAGTTTAGAGAGATAAATTGCAAGACCCATTTGTACTCTTTTCTATGAAAACTAATGAGAGCTTAAACGAATTATTTACTCCTTGTGTTCTTGATTTTGCATGATGATTCACTAGATCTTTTCTAATTCCGCACATTTCATCATAATCAACACCACTACAATTGGTATCAGAGCGGGTGTTCTTGATTGGATCAAGAATTGATCCTTGATGGCTATCTTGATTTGGTGATTCTTCATGTTCTTATTGATCTTCATGATTAGAGAGTGTTGTGTGTTCTAGAAGTCGAATTTTTCCTTGATTTGACCCATAATTCGACTTTCTCTCTCTAGAATACTTGTTTGTACCACTTTCTCTCTCTAGAAAACCCATTCAAAATCACTTTCTCTCTCTAGAAATCTTCAAGTGTTTGTGATCATGGTGAATTTGCCATACAATTCTTGGATTGTGATCGTTGAAGATATCAAATACAAATTCAATAAAGATCAATATTATGGGTTGGTGTTAAACAATTTGATTAAATGGGGAACTATGATTTCTTATGGAAGATTGAAAGATGATCATGGAAGCTTGATATTTCAACCACTTTAGATTAAATGGTTGGCTGAAATTACTTGGTCCATATCAACACATAGTTGTCATAAAAGGAATGGAGAAGAAAAATATTTGGTCAATAAGAAATATATTTCTCTTATTGAAGACCCAAATGATCTTCGTGGTCTTAAGTTTTTTGAAGTTGAAGACAATGAAGTTTAATATGATGTTATTGATTTTCTTGAAGTTCATGATAAGAATATTCAAGTTGATTCTCAAGATGAAAAAGTTTTTTGCTCGATTGGAGTTCAAACTGATGATATTTTGTGTTCTTGTGATTCGTTTGAAGGAATGATTCCTTATCGGAAGTCGGTGATCCAAGAAATTCACAAGTATCAAACTCCAAAAGATTTGATTCAAACTCAAGAAGTTGTGCCAAGTGGGTTTGTTTATGAAATCAAGTATTGAAGATGCAAAAAGATGAGAAGGAAAAAGAAGAAGAAGATTAAACGGAAGAACAAGCGGGGTTATTCACAAAAATCGTCAAATGTTGTTGTGAATCCGAAATCCGTGAAGCAAATTTGGGTTCCAAAGCAACAATCTCCAAAAGTTGCATTGAATTTGAAGTCAAAACCCAAAAGTGTTGGTGGTTCTTATGAAGATGTTCTTGGATCGTTGAAGAACATGAAGAGCGAGTTGTATATCTCGCATAATGGGTGGTACAATGTTCAAATTGGAGATTTTCTCGTTCCTACAAAAGAACCAAGATATTCTAAATTTGATTCGTTCGTTGCAAACAGAAATTGATTCATCAAAAAGGTATCTCAAATTCTCAAATGGATTCCAAAACGTCCATGATTTCGATTCGTACTTTCCGTTTTTCAATTTTTGATCAATTTGCCTCATTGGATCAAATCCGTTTCAACCCTTTTGATTGATCCAATTATTACTATTTAGATCAAAACCAAAATCAAACTCATATTTTTTTTAACTTCGAATATTACTGTTCTTGCAATTCATATTGAGCCAAAGTGTTTTGATTCAACTATTATTCATATACCCATATATTTGAGCCCAAAACATGATCCATAACTGTTCATAGATTTAATTCAAAATTGAGTCCAACCACCAACATTTTTCATCACAAAATTTGTTTTAACCCAATTCAATATCCATTTTGTCATTTGCAATAAGAGAGTTGGGAGTCAAAATCGAAGTGCTTGCAATTTCGTGTCAAACAATCGACAAATTTCGAGTTGTTCTTGTTGTCGAGTATATCGATTTCAAAAGTATATGTGCTTTGAGTCGAGAATTGATTTTGCTGATGTTGTTGATTACACCTTGGGTTCGACTATTTTGAAAACGATTGTGTTTGTTTGGAATTGAAAATCGAAATTGTTGTTGATAGTTGATTTGAGTCGAAATATGATGTTAGATGTTATGGGAGTCGAACGAATGTTTGATGAATCAAATGCTTTGACGAAATCGATTTGCAGTTGACTTTTTGAAGTCAAAATTAGGTTGTTTGATTTCGTTCTAGCACATCTGATATCAAATTAGAGTCGATTTTAACGGGCTGATGGTTGAAATCAATTGGAGATGGAGTTATAAGGGCGAATGGTTTTGATTTCACTGTGTATTGAGACCTGATTACGGAGTGATGTGGATTTTGGAGTCGTTGATGTAGAGGGATATCTAAATTGGAATCGGTATCAATGGTCAATGACGATTTGTGTAAATCGACGATTTGTTATCGATGTCTGAAAAAGCGAACAATTGATGAAGTGATAATCGACGTGTGACGATTTTGGATTGTTAATGAATTGAATGGCTTTAGAGTCTAGAATTGTTATTGGGAAAGATATCGATTTGGTTGATGTCGACAATAGACTGTGTGTTGGTTTTGAATATCGTAGACATGACAAATTCGATTTTGTTGACGATTCGTGAATGAAAAAGCGAATGAGGAGTGATGAAATCAATTTGTGTCAATAGGTTTGTATTGACTGGGAATTCAATTTCATGAAAAACGCACACTGTGATAATTTGACTTTATAGTGTTGATGTCGATAATCGAAGATTTTGGTTTTCAATCAAGGATTTTGAGAGTCGATAGTTGAAATGGTCAAAATTTTGATGTCGATGGTGGATGATTGAAAAGGAAATGGGTTTTGAGGTTCGTTCACGAGGTATTGATTGAAGAACGAAGCCATGGATTTTACAGTTAAAGTTTTGAGTCGATGGATTTTTGATAGTCCCGTTAACGATGGATGTGGTTTCGATAGTTTGGGAATGCACAGAATAACGAAATCATATGTTCGTTCGTTGTATTTTGAAAATATTCGTTTGTTCCTTGAAGATGAATTCATCAGTTGAAGCGTAAAATCTCGATTGCTAACGAAGATTTGTGATTTGGCGCTTGATGGTTGAAGGTCGAATTGTAGATGATCTTGAGTTTGAGTAGCGAAATGTCACAAATCATTAATCTTTGATCCAAAACAAAAATTTGGACCTTAGATAAGTGATCAACTTATTCTTTTGTTTTGTATATCTCTATTAACTGAGTCATGACATGGGTCCATCTCAATGGTCAATTCTATTTCCCGATTAATTATTTGTGAAATTTCATCTTACTAATAAATCAAGCATATCAATTTCGATAGGATTCGGCCAAGCACTTCAGATATCATCACAATCGAGGGGCCCATGATATCACTTCCTAGTTACGAGAAGGAACAATACATAGTTTTTATCCACTTGCTAATTCATGTATGAAAATACCCTTTAGACTACTAGTTACGAATAACGTTAAAGCACACCAATCCATAACTAATTTTGCAAACAAAACCCCATATCTATCTTGGTTTGAAGAATAAACGATATTTTCATCTTAGAATTACTTGTGACTAAATCCATGAAGTAATCTCTAAGTGTAGGTCGTTCCAATACTTAAAATCTATATTTTCAAGTACTCATGCAGTATTAGCACAATCTATTATGAAATGCCCAATACACCTTGGTCAATCAACTAATACTCATAACATTCTTAAACTCCAACACTCACTCTCGAGAGTACGACCGACTGTGGAGTTTTGCACATAATTAAACATTTAGGAAGTTGGTTAAAAACATGCAAAAGTGGAACAAGGTATTTGAATTAACATGACTTTGATAGAAAACAAAAACCCTTTGTTAAGACTCTTCGAAAGAAACATCAAAACTATTACAATCCATACTATTATATGTTTCATAATAATTCAAACTTGAAACTAAACTATTACATAAAATCACTACCTACTATCATGACAATGGTCCTTGCATGACCATCATGCCTCTCTCTTGATAGTGGCTTTGTGAACGGATCAGCATGATTTTCCTTAGATGATACCCGATTCACAATGATGTATCCGTCTTCCACCCTATGTCGAACGTAATGATACTTTATCTCGGTATGTGCCTTGAATTACCATGGTCCTTGGGCTCTTTAGTCAAAGCGACTACACCCCCGTTATCAAAAAAATATCTCCAACGACTTTTTGATGTTTGGTACAACTCCAAGATCACCGATGAAGTTCTTTAATCATGTAGCCTCCTTTGCAGCTTCGCTAGCTGTAATGTACTCAGACACGCATGACGAATTTTCCACTACACTCTGTTTGGAACTTTTTCACATAAGAACTCTTACAAGAACATCAATCCTGATTATAAGGACGAATTTGTCTCGATCACTATTGAAACTTGCGTTAGTGTAACTTGTAACTTGCAAGCATTCTCTGCTACCATGTACTAAGAACACATCCTTAATTATTTTCAGATACTTGATGATATTCTTTACGGCCATCCAATGACTATCTTGAATATTCTCTTGATATTGACTCACCATGATAAAAGCATATGAGATACTTGGTTAAGTACATGTCATGGCATACATGATCGGTCCTATAGTAGAATCATATGGGACTCAACTCATTCTATCTAGTTCTTCTTTAGTTCTAATAGATTGATTTTTACTCAATCTTATGGCATGTTGCCTGGGTAGATACCCTTTCTTAGAATCTTGCATTTTGATTTTTTTTAGAACCTTATTGTACCACCTGTGTTCCAGGTACCTTTCTTTTTGACTTTAAGTATAAAAATATTTGCAAAAATAGTCCTTACGTGGGGCGTACCTTTTGGTACGCTGAGCGTTGTTCATTAAGTGGATGACGAGATACTTTTGCTTACATTAGGTGTACAAAAGAGTACGCATTGAATACTCATAAATATTCCTAACCGTGATTTTAGGGCTTCGACCATATTTAAATAACATTAAGGCCTAGAACCGTCTCTTACCTCTAGCCTCCATCCCTCCTAGTCCCCATCTCCAACCCCTAATTCTTGTGTGTAAGTTTTGAAGTTCTTGAGTGTTATTTTAGTGTTTTTGGTGGTGAAGGAAGATCCTTGAAGAGGTGATCTTGAACTCAAGCTTTTAGATCCAGATTCTTTACATCTTTGTGAATCTCTAGGAGGTATAAAGTTCAAATCTTGATGATTGCCTTGTTAGTTCTTGTTAGGTTGCAAGTTATAGCTTTTTGTCCCAAAAGTTTGGTTTTATGAATATAGTCTACTCCATACCATTTGAGCTGTCCTTTTGGACATTTGTAGGCGTTTCATGTCAAAAAAATTCAAGCTTGGCCATTTATATTCATCCATGAAAGGGTTATGGGGTCTTAGAAGGTTTATGAGTTAGGGCAGCCTTGAGCTCCTTGTAGCGATGTAAAGTCATAAAGGTTGAAACTTTATGGTTTTAGATGTTTATTAGGATAGATCTGAAGTTTGGATGTTAAGTCTTAATGCGATTAGGCCTTAATGGGGATTTTAAACGTCTGAAGGGTATGTTGGATGTAATCCTAAGTACGCCGGGCGTACTGAGTTGCTGCCCCGTAAACCTCCTAAGTTGAAGTGGTACGCTGAGCGTAAAAAGCAGTATGTATGGCGTACTCCCAAAAAACCCTCTTGGGCTATTTTTCGGCATTTGGTCGTTATGGGTTTTGGGCCTTGAATCTAAGGGCCATGCATGGGAAGGGAAAAATGGCCTTTTTCCCTAGGAAGATAAATTATGATTTAGACCATTGATTATGGTTTAAAAGCTTGATTATTAATTAGGTATGTCTTTGGGTTTGTATTAGCGTGAGGAGCCAAGATAGCAACAATTCGAGTGTGTGGTTAAGTTATCTTTGGTTCGCTCAAACCAAAGCTCTGTTACCAACTTGTAGAAACTCAAAAACTATGTACCAATTTAAACTTTTCAAATCAATCCATTTACTAATTAAAGTGTTTACAAAACCATTGTTTCCAAAACATAGTTCAAAATAAAGTTTCCCAAGATCAACAACATAAAATCAGGATATATACGGTAACGCCTTCGCCTTCCCACAATCCTCTGAAATACCTAAAACCATAGGCAAAAATTGTATGCAAACTCTTAGTGAGTTTCCCCCAAAGTACTACCACACAAAATACATAACATAAACGAACAAGCATGCTGGGTCCAATCAGTCATCGGAATGGAATACCCTCGGGTCCACAACCACTGGTCTGGATTACCTCGGGCCCAATTAGTCATCGGACTGGAATGTCAATATACAATATGTCCACTCAATCTGATGACTAGAATACCCTTGGGCCCTCAGTACGAGTCTGACATACCAACCGGACCCTCAGCTCGTATCTGGAATGCTCCTAATCCCTCAGTATGAGTCTGGTATGCCAGTCGACCCTCAGCTCATATCTGGAATGCTCTCGGGTTTTTTGGCTACATCACAAAACAGTACAACCTCAACCCAACACAATATGTCGACATATAACATATAATAAACAAAATCAACAGGCAGGTAATCATGTGGTCACAAATCACAGGTAGTCCTACAGATCTACCCGTCTATGCATATCAACAACAATCATATAATCATAAAGGTCTATTCCTTACTCAGCATATCATAAACCAGTGTATAGCAGAATATCAATCCAATGGGTTGCCCTTGCAGCCTTTGACCGACAAGTACAGTGAGGAAGACTCACCTCACAGTCTAAGTAATAGGTGATGAGGTCCCGACTTTGAATCTCAGCTCTAACAGTCATCTATCCATCCAAATGACCAATTCTTAAAATGAATCCAAAATACCCCTAGGTCAAACCTTGTAAACCTTGGTCAAAGTCAAAGTCAACAGGTCAACACAGCCGACTCAACTTAGTCGTGTTGACTCAGGCTTTGTACACGGGGCGTACTCTGGAGGTACGCGGGGCATACAAGCGTCCGAGGCATCGGGGCTATATCTGCATATGCACAGCATACCCTGCGGTATGCCCAACATACGTAGCTTCCCTCTTCTTAACCCATTCAACACTTATTTCTTCGACTTAATACTTCGAATTACAGATCCAAGGCTAAAATATCTTTAAGATTCATAAAGTTTCCAACTTGATGACTTTCAATGTCCGTTAAGTGCTTAAAACACAAAAACTCAACATCTAAATGCATTAAGACCTTTTATAGCATGCATGGAGCAAAACTAACCATCAATACCACATTTTTATGACTTAATACTCGTCCTAAGGTCTGAAAGGAGGACATACTGGGTCAAGAACACGCCATGCTCAAGAATCACCATTTTTGGGAAAAAAATTGTCTTAAAGGAAGAAATGTGTAGACCTAAAAGATGGAGTGATCTAGATGCAAACTTGATACCTCCTGGAGGTTGCTAACAAGAAGGAAATCCCAGATCCAAGATGCTTCCAAGCTCCAAGCTCTTCTCACCACCTTCTTCTTCTTCAAGAACACTTCCAAAACACTCCAAAGGACTCAAAAAGCACTCTTCTCACCTAGGGTTTGCTTGGGGTCGTTTTCACAGAGGGAGGCTGATGAAGAAATGAGACATGAAGCTATAATGGGGTTTAAAAATGGACCAAACCCTAAAAATTTGGATTTTCATAATTCTCACGTACACCCCGCGTACGAGGTGTATGCCCAGCATACTAGGGCGCGCCCTAGTATGCCTAGAGTACACAACTTATGCTCAACGTACTATACTTGGGGCAAAATTACCATATTGACAATATGGGCTATTTTGCAATTTCTTTTCAATCCTAAGGGACATGATGCAATATTTTTTAAACATAGGGTCAGAATTAGAAGTTGCTAATCGTTGGGATGTTACACTAATCATGTTTCGTCGATAGGATCTGAAGAACTAAACTTTTAATTCAATTTTGACTTTTCTTGTTTTCTTCATCCAAATTCACCAATGAAATTCTCAGGAACAATGATGCAAGGCAAGAGATTGTCAATGGGCTCAACCTAAAATGTGAACAGTATCGAATTGATGTTTTGGGCTCAATCATGAATTAATCAATGAACATTGAATATGATTTGCAATTTGGGCTCCAATTAAATGAGTCTATGAGCAGTAGCAGATCCCGAATTCTGGGTAAATTTGGTATCATTTTCATTTCATCATTGTTTCTTCAATAACTGAGGTATCGATCTCACCAATAATTTTTCGGAATCCATTTGAGAAATTGTGAACCCTCCTTGAAAATCCTTTTCCTATTTGCAATACATGAATTAAACATGGAAGATCTAGGTTCCTTGGTAGGAATTAGAAAATTTCCAAATTGCACATTGTACCATCCATGATGCTTATTCTTTTTTCTCCAAGATCTAACTTCATCATCATGTTGAATTGGAGATTCTTCAACAATTTTGGCTTTTAAATTTTTAACCATTGTAACATTTGATGATTGTTGCTTAGGAACCCAAATTTTCTTCACAGATTTCGACATCAAAACAACATTTGAAGAATTTTTCTTAGAAACACAAATTTTCTTGTTTTACGTTTCTTCTTCTTCTTCCTGTTCCACTTTTTGGATGTAGAATTTTTTATTCCAAAAACAATATCATTGTTCAAAACTTCAACTTTGCATCTTTGAATCAAATCTTTTCAAGTTTGATACATTTGAACATCTTGGATTGAAATATTTCTATATGGAACCATTCCTTCAAATGAATCACAAAAACACAAACAATCATTGGTTTGAACTCCAATTGAACAAAAAACTTTCACAACTTCATGAGAGTCGCATTAAATTCCCTTTTCTTCAAGAACATCTTCAGGAAATTCAAGAGCATGAAGATCACTTGGATCATCAATTAGAGAAACATATTGCTTTCTAAACAATTCTTTTTCTCTTCCCACCTTTTTATTTCCATCCCAAACTAACATATCCATCATTTTTTCAATCTGAATTTTGATCTTACAAAGAGGTTGAAAGATTAATTTTCTAGAATCATCTTTCTTTTTCTCATATTAAATCATAGTATTCCATGTAAGCAATCCACCTGTCAACAATAATCCATAATATCATTGACTTTGTACTTGACATCTTCAATCGTCACTATCCAAGAATCATAATCCAAACACACAATCTTTGATCAATTAACAAAAAGATCACAAGAACTAGGATATTTATAGAGAGAGAAAGTGAATTTGAATGATATCTCTAGTGAAGGAAAGTGAATTTGAATGAACTTCTAGAGAGAGAAAAAATAATTGATCAAAATTCTAGAGAGAGAAAGTGATTTCGAATGAAATTCTAGAGAGAGAAATAGAAAATCACATGAATTCTAGAGAGGGAAAATCGAATTTGAATCAAGATCAAAGAATTAATTAGATTTCTAGAATCAAAAACACTCTCAAATAAAGAAGACTTTTGAATAATGATTCACCCAATAAAAATGTCATCATGGATCAATTTCTTGAAAACTTCAAGCACCAGCTCTGATACCAATTGTAGTGACCCGATTATGATGACGAATACAGTATATAGTAATGATTAATGTGAATAAAATATAACGGAAGAACACAATGTAAATAAAACGGTTTAAGCTCAATTAGACTAGAAAGAGTTTTACAAAGCGGGTCTTGTAATGATTTCTCTCCCTCTAGACTAAATCTCACACATATGGGTTCTTACATAAATGGGAGCTACTCACTTCCTATTTATAGGAAAAGCTCAAACCATTACACAATCTAAGAGGGTAAGCGTACATCACATCCAAGGAGAACTTTGCACCCTAACACTCTAGCAACTCCTGAAGCTGCGTAGACAACTCCTGCATCTATGGTGGTGCCAAGTGATACGGTGCCTTGGCTATTAGAGTCGCGCCAGGAACCAGATCAATCCGAAACTCGACCTACCTCTTGGCAGGCACTCCTAGAAATTACTAAGGAAATAAATCGGGGAAATCCCAAGCAATGGGCACCTCACTGAATGTCATCCTGCCCTTAACTCAACTATATGCCACATAATCCAGGAACCCAAAACAACCCTGCTAAAGATATCTCATGGACCTCGCAAGTGAACAGAGAACTAGCCCATGTGAAGCTCCCTGGCTAGGAATGATCAGTTCTCCCCTACTTAGGGTTCAAACTCTCACTATCTGGTCCTCACAGCCAATCATGGCACCATTAGGACCCAACTAGTTCATCTCGATAATAACCTTCGATCCTCGAAGAGGAATCGACACCAAATCAATAGAGTACCCCTCATTGAATAGGTTCAAGAAACACCCACGATGAACCCTCGAAGCACTCACAGAACAATCATCAGCAATATCCACCTCCAACGGATAATCAGGAATCCCGGGAGCATCACTAAATTTCTTGCTAAGTGCTAGAGATATAAAGGATCGGGTAGCACCCGAATCAAACAACACATGAGCATCAATACCATTTACTAAAAAGGTACCTATACAAGATCAGATATAACATGAGTATAAATAAGGAAAGAAATAGAAGATATGAATAAGTCATGTAACAGTAACCACGTCTGGTGCTACACAAGCCTTATTGGTAGTCAGTTGAAATGCCCTATTCTTCACCACAGGTGTCTCCGCTTTTCCCTGACAGCTATCAGTAATCCTCAAGGTGGCTGGTGCAGGCGCTGCTACTGCCCGTCCTGTGAATCTTGGGAAATCGACCTTTTTATGGTTTTTCTGATTGCAATGAAATCAAATCAGAGCACTCCTGTGGCAGTCTATACTCATGTGACCCGGCTGACCACAACTAAAACATACTGACCCCGACAATTAACACACCCCACTTTGTGGCTTTCCGCAGCGGCTCTGGCCCTTATGGCCTCTGATGCGTGAATTGGAAGTCTTGCGCCTCTTAGCCTTGCCCACCACTTTCTGCACCCACTTCAGCTTTCATTTTATCCGAAGCTCCACCTCAATCTCCGGCTCACGGACCTCAATCTCCGCAAGCCTTGAACTCCCGAAACGAGGGAGTTCATGCTTCTATCTAACCCGCAATGATCTCGGCCTGGAAATCCCTGAACTGCTCCTCCATAAGCTCCATGATACCCTCCTTGGTGGTACCGAACATCATGGGAGTGTTATCCAAGATGCCTCGAGTATGTAACATCCCAAAAATCATGACCAAAAATTTCATTTTTATTTATTAAGTAAACCATACATATCAAAAGTATTCCATCCAAAAAAATTAATCATAGTATCAAATCAGAGTATCGTATCAAAAATCACATCTAAATATCAGAGTGAAAACATCTCAGGCTAAACAAATGGTGTGTGCACTGCAGTCATCCCAGGCTATTCCTCTTACTACCGCAAGTACCTGAAACCAAAACTAAAAACTGTAAGGACGAAGCTTGGTGAGTCTCCATAAACTACCACATTCCATACACATAACATGCAACTAGGAGATATGGGCCCCGCCCACACTCAGCTACTATGAGATACGGGCCCCGCCCACACTCAGATACTATGAGATACGGGCCCCGCCCACACTCAACTACTGTTAGATACGGACCCCTCCCACACTCAGCTACTCTGGGATATGGGCCCCCGCCCACACTCAGCCAATCATGAAATACATACAAGTATCACAAAGACAACAAGTATAACTAAACATATCAATCTGTACGATATCAACTATCTATGAGATACAGGCCTTGCCAACACTCAACTACTAATCAGAACACATATACGGGCCGACCTTGGTGCCATAGACCCATTCCTACTAAAGTAAACTCACCTCAATGTCGTGAACAACTGAAAGTCCCTGCTATGCAACCGGCTCTACTCACACCCTATACAAAACATCCTCTTAGATAACATTCCATACTCAAAACGACTTCACGTGTTAACCCTGGACAAAGTCAAAGTCTAGGTCAAAGTTAACATCCTGGTTTGACTCAACTCGCCGAGTTGGTCCATTCACTCGTCGAGTTCCATGAATCATAAACCCTGAAATCACGTTCCAAATCGTCGGGTTCCTCCTATCTGCAAAATCGAGACTTCTCCAATCAACTCGTCGAGTCATCCTTGAACTCGTCAAGTTTTGCCTTTAACAGAATCGGGGCACTTCATCCCAACTCGTCGAGTTCCTCTATGGACTCGATGAGTTCGTCAGTCTGTTAAGCCATCTTAATATATTAAGCCCTAATCTTCAGATCTGAGCTTCATACTTCACCTCCAAACTGAAAATGTCCTTTTAAGGGTAAAGTTTCCAACTTTACTCATTAATACCCTTACTTAATGGGTCTAGCTCAAACCCTAACTCTTTAGGACCTAGATCTTGGTCCACAAGCCATCAGTACACCATACTAAGGCATAAACACTGAGATCTGGACCCTAGGTACTACCTGAACACGTAAAGCTTCCACCTTTCTCTCCATGCATGGCCTTTTGGAGCGTTAAAGGCCATAATGACATCCTATAGCTTGCATGGGGCTTCAATGGCCATAAAGTTTTCACCTTTATGCCATGAAAGCCCTCCATGCTTCCAGATCTGATGGTATACCCACTTGGGACGTCCATTTCCGAAAGGTCATGCTTCTTGGACCAATTACCCAATAATATGATAATAATAAGATCTAAGAAGTTACTAATCAAGTTTGAGACTTGCTTACCAAGAAATGATGAGAAAGAAATGGAGTCTCTAGATCTACTATCTTCTTCTTGAATCCCCAAGATTCTCCTTCCTTCACAAGCTTCAACACACACAAAACTTCACTAAAAAATGCCTCACAAGCTCACAAATGCATTAGGGTTTCTCGATCTAGAGTTTGGGACTTGGAGGCTGGAAATGAGGCCAGCATGTGGGGATTAGGTTGCTTAAATAGAGTGCAAAACCCCGAAATTAGGGTTTCAGCCCTGCCAACCTACTCGCCAAGTTGAGGCTCTCAACTCATCGAGCAGGTTACTTGAAACCCGTGTGTCTTCTGATCCCTACTCGACGAGTTTAGGGCTCCCAACTCGTTGAGTTGATCTACAAAAATGAATAAATTATAATTTAAATGCGTACCAGGAACCAGACGTTACTGACGGCGCCAGAGCCATAACCAAAACCTGAACCTGAGCCAGAACCTCCTCCTCGAGTAATCACCACCATCCTCAAACTAAAACAAAAACACATAAACAATCAGCATATGAGTCGAGGGAATTCTCACTATACAGGTCTCCTTAGAGTCTGCAGGCCTGCTCTTGTCTCAAGTACATATCTTATGCTTCCAGTAGTACAGCCCAATACTACCTTTCACACCTATCTATACCTTCCTCAAGAGGTGTATTGATTTCTCTAAGTTACGAAACTACAACTATATACCAATCCTTTGCTAAACAACATACATATACTAGAGTTTCCTAGGAATCCTCAACTCCCACCGCTCGTAATTCCGAGAACCTCAATCAACATCGTTGGTTGCCTTATGCATGCAAGTTATACACGAAATGGAAACACATAGACTGTTAAATGTTGATTCTTCCTTAAGTCCACAACCAAAAAAGGAACAACAAATGAGGCTAAATTGATCAATCTAGGGCTATACGATTCTAATCGTATACAACTTTCAAAGCATACACTTAGTAATTGATTGAGCCGATATCAATTCCAAGTAATACATGATGGGTTGTGAGCATTCTAACACCCCTAAGTGTACATGCAACCCTAGAAAATGTTGGATCTATGTTTGTCTAAAATACATGCAAAATACTTTTTCCAAGGTTCATAGTCCTATCTAGCATACATGGGGAACTTTAATCATAAAAGATGGCTAGAATTACATACCTTGTAGTTGTTATGATTCCTTGAAAACCTTGAGAGCCTAGCACCCCAAGTGTGATGCCTTAAATGTTTCACACAACACCAAATGCTTTGGAATAACTTTAGAGAATGTATAACACTTGTAAAAATCGGCTTGCCCTCTCTTGTTCTTAGTGTAACCGATTTTGGTGAGTATCATGTTCCTTTTATAGTGTGTCACATCTAGGGTTACACCATGTAAACCCTAATGTGACATGATTCTTCATTTCCATGACCCATGGGTTTGTAACTCCCATGGAGCCTCCATGGAGCATCCAATGGGTTTAACCCAACTTGATAATCCATGGAGCATTTTAGCCCACTATATAAGTTATGGATGATTTACATAATCAACCCATATATTTAATTAGTCATCTTTTGATCACTTAATTAATTCCAAATCAATTATTGATCAATATTAATTAAATAATACTATTAATATGTTAGAACTTATAATATATTAATAAACCACAAGTGTTATTTCTCTCATTTAGTCTATCCAAATGCATGATGCCATGCAACCCAAATGGATCATGCCGGGTCGGGTCAAGTACATACCAGAAATAGTTATGGACTTAGACACCTTATCCAACAGGCTCCCACTTGGATAAGTCTAATAACTATAACTGTAAGTATGACTTCAGGAACCGATCAGCAATCGTAGCTCTTTTCAAGGTTTCTCGAAATTGAGAATATGATGATACACCATTTTGTTGGATATAGTGTCTAAGTCCATAACTTTATTTGGTATGTACTTGACCCGACCCAGCATGGTCCATTTGGGTTGCATGGCATTGCAATACTTGGATAGACTAAATGAGAGAATAAGGCACTTATGGTTATTAATGTATTATAAGTTCTAATATATTAATAATAGTATTATTTAATTAGTATTGATCAAGTATTAATCTAGTATTAATTTGGTGATCAAAGTGAGACTAATTAAATATATAGGGTTGATTATGACAATCATCAATTCTTTTATGGTGGATTAATGATCCATGGTTTATGGGTTTGGTTATAACCATATGGAGCTCCATGGATAGTCCATGGGAGTTACAAACCCATGGGTCATGGGAAATCAAGAGTCATGACAATTAAGGGCATTCATGTGTAAACCCTAATTATGACAACACTATAAAAGAAACCCTATGGCTAGCAAAATCGTGACCTAGTGTTTCTAGAGAGGGCATAACCGATTTTGAGGCTAAGTGACATTCTCTCAAGTTATTCCAAGTCTTGTGGTGTTGTGTGAAGAATTTGAGGCACAACATTTGGGGTGCTAGGCTCACAAAGTCTTGAAGGAATCCAAGCAACAACAAGGTATGTATTTCTACTAGTTTTTATGTTTTATGTAATCCCCATGCCATGCTAGTTAGGAAATAACCTTGAAAAAGAAATTTGCATGTATATAGTGAAAACATAGATTCAAGGTTATTAGGGTTGCATGTACACTTAGGAAGTGTTAGAATGCTCAAAAACCCATCAGTGGTATCAGAGACTAGGATTGTTTTCTGTATACTTGATGCAAAACTGCTTAAAAATAAAAAAATTCTGCATTCTGACGACTGGACTCGCCGAGTCCATGGGGAGGACTCGCCGAGTCCATGAACAAATTCATCCTACTCGACGTGTAGAATAATGCACTCGGCGAGTAGGAGCGTGTTGGGCAGTTTTTTCGAGTTTTGTTGCTGGAAATGGATTAAGATCGTTATCCCAATCTGTTTTGGACTTGTAAAATCTGTTTTTCAAAATGATAATGATTATGTTAACCCATTTTACATGGCTTTTATCAATTTTCAAGTATTGTATATAGTTATATGATTTCTTGAAATTGCTTGACATGAATTTGTGTTCTTATGAGTTTTTAGAAGATCATAGGAATTATATGTAACCTCCATGTATGTTTAATTCATGATCTTAATGGCAATGATGGTGTCCATAACTTGTCCTCAAGTTATGGATAACCAAAAGTCACTTCTTTAAATTGTGATTAAAGAACTAAAGAAGTTTCATAAAATGAAGAGTCTTCATTTTATGAACCATTAAAACTCATAAGTTACAAATTGAAGAGACTTGGAATAGTTTCAATTCTTGCCCTCAAGTTTTGGAATTTGAAAAGTCTTACACTCTAATACTTTAATTCCAAATTAAACCTTAGATTTTAAAAAGTTTAAAAATCAACACTTATACTATTATTATAATTTTATTATATAGATATGTATAAGAATATGTCATTCTTACCGTTAGTAGGCCTTATTCACGAAGCCGGTCTATAAGGGCGGTATAAGGTTGTTGCCTATAAAATGGTGACTTAATGGGTGTCCACTCTCACCCACCGCTTCCTTGATCGGTGGAGGGTCGTTAGCTGAACGGGTAGGATACGACTTTAAATACTTGTTAAAAGTATAATGAATTATAAAGTAACTATACATTATAAATTCCCAATCTTAGTTACTTTAGGAAAATGTGAAATTGGTGCTAGCCCATAAAATTACACTTTGTACCTTACCAAGTCGTTAGTGGAGCGTGTGTGGTTAACCGGCACACTAACATGGACTAGTAAGAGTGGCAAAGGGTAACTTGACTTTATTATAGATCGGTGGAGCGTGTGTGGTTAACCGGCACATCGATTAGGTAATATTGTTGAGGGTACCAAGTCAATTTGTATGGTTATTCACACCTTGTTTGTGATCCTCGGCATCCCAGTCACAAACTTGAGAGGGCACAATCGAGATTCAAACATGCCATTGAAAAGTTCAATGTATCTCAAAAGATCTAGGAGTTTCAAAACCAATAAAACCTAATAATAAAATATTTCGTTCTTATGGTGGAAATTGGTAAATCGTCATTTACCTACCTTCAAATATTTTATAGTATGGATTACGGCATCCCTCTTCCAACTATAAATAGTTTGTTGGATCCTAGCCTTAATATTTCATTTGGGTGAATTATTAAGGATTCCTAATCTAATGAAACTTGTCTTTCTTTACTTTCAGATGTCTTCCAACAATGTTTCTGGCTCAAACCCAACAGGCTCCTTTTCCCTTATGAACTTGTGTGGTAAGGTCATCTTGGATGGATCCAATTTCAATGAGTGGATCAAAAACATCAGAATGATTACCCGCTATGAGGACAAAGAATATGTCCTCGATAAGGAGCTTAAGGTTGTGAATGAAGCCACTGCTACTCCTGAAGAGTTTGCGGAGTTTGTTGCACATGAAAAGGATGCTACTAAAGTAGCATGCGTCATGATGGCCACCATGACTCCTGAACTTCAAAAATCCTATGAAGATTTCTACCCCTAATGAGTGGATCAGAAACATCAGAATGATTACCCGCTATGAGGACAAAGAATATGTCCTCGATAAGGAGCTTAAGGTTGTGAATGAAGCCACTGCTACTCCTGAAGAGTTTGCGGAGTTTGTTGCACATGAAAAGGATGCTACTAAAGTAGCATGCGTCATGATGGCCACCATGACTCCTGAACTTCAAAAATCCTATGAAGATTTCTACCCCTATAAGATGCACCTGGATCTGATGGAAAGGTACCATCAGAGCGTGCGTCAGGAGAGGTATGAAATCATCTCCTCCATGATAACCGCAAGGATGAAGGATGGTGAACCCATCACCGGTCACTTGCAGAAGATGCAAAGGTTCGTTGACCGGTTGCTGGAGCTAAATGTTGACTTTCCTGAGGAAATGGCGATTGATATCATTCTCCATTCCTTACCTCCAAGTTATGATCAGTTTCGTATGACTTATCATATGAACAAGGAGGAAGTCACACTTAGCAAACTTCAAGGACTCTTAAGGACAGCTGAAAATGGCCTTAAGGGTAAAGCGGTTGCTACTTCTACTCCTTCAACAGCCCCTGTTCTGGCTATTGGACAGGGAAAGGGTAAGAAGAGGAAAAGCCCTTCGAAGGGTACCAAGGGTAAGACTCTTGATGGTTCCTCTTCAAGTGGGACAAAGAAAGGTCCCATTACTCCTTCTTCAAACCCAAAGGAAGCACAGTGCTTCTATTGCCAGGATAAGGGACACTTCAAGCGAAAGCTGCCCTAAATATCTGCAAGATGTAAAGGATGGGAAGGTTAAACCCACCCATGCAGGTATTTACACAATATTGTCTAATAACTCATCTAATGCTAATTCTTGGGTGCTTGATACAGGTTGTGGTATTCACATTTGTACTGATTTACAGGCACTAAGAAGAAGTGAGCAAGTGGAGCACAGGAAGATAAACTTAGTCATGGGCAACAGGAAAGCATCACCTGTTACCAAGATAGGAGTTTATTCTTTATTGCTTAATAATGGGTTAATGTTAGATTTGAATAAGTGTTGTTACTCGCCCGAAATGGCGAGAAATATTATTTCTTTTCATGGCTTGTACAAACAAGGTTTTTCATTTTCATTTGATAATAAAAATGGTGCTATTAATGTTTATTACAATGATGTATTTTACTTTAAAGCATTACCTTGTGATGGTGTATATGAAGCTGTGAATGTTGTAGACAATCTAGGAAATAATGTGTTGTATATGGATTCTTCAGATAGCTTGGATAAATCATCCTTGTGGCATTGTCGTCTTGGACATGTTAACAAGAAGCGCATAGGCAAACTCCAAAAGGCTGGAGTCTTGGAATCATTTGACCTCAAGTCAGATGATAGTTGCGAGTCTTGTTTACTTGGAAAAATGACAAAGTCACCCTTCACAGGTACTTGTGATAGGGGTGAAGGTTTGTTGGACGTTGTACACACGTATGTGTGTGGGCCCTTCAGAGTTGCTACAAGGGATGCTAATCGCTATTATGTGACTTTTACTGATGATTACAGTAGATATGGATATATTTACATAATCAAGCATAAGTCATAAAGCTTTGAAAAGTTCAAACAGTTTAAGCAGGAAGTGGAGAATCAATTGGGCAGGAACATCAAGATGCTCCGATCCGATCGAGGAGGAGAGTATCTTAGCATTGAGTTCCTTGACTATCTTAAGGAATGTGGGATTGTCTCACAATTGACACCTCCCAGGACACCACAGTTGAATGGTGTGGCTGAGAGGCGCAATCGAACCTTGTTGGATATGGTTCGTTCCATGATGAGTCGAGCTTCGTTACCAATCTCTTTCTGGGGGTATACCTTAGAGACTGCCGCCCATATCCTTAATCTAGTCCCTACTAAAAAGGTTGCCAAAACACCTCACGAGATGTGGACTGGGAAAGTTCCCAATTTGGACCACATCAAGATTTGGGGTTGTGAAGCTTTCGTGAGGCGTCAGACTCATGATAAGCTTGAACCTCGAAGTGAGAGGTGTATTTTCATCGGCTACCCACAAAGATCCTTTGGTTACCTCTTCTACAGACCCAGTGATAATGTGGTTTTTGTAGCGAGAAGAGGAGTCTTTCGTGAGAGTGAATTCATAAGCCAAGGGGACAGTGGGAGGCAAATTGACCTTGAAGAG
Source organism: Lactuca virosa (assembly GCF_052849685.1). Classification (NCBI taxonomy): domain Eukaryota; kingdom Viridiplantae; phylum Streptophyta; class Magnoliopsida; order Asterales; family Asteraceae; genus Lactuca; species Lactuca virosa. Next base: position 262,151,719 of record NC_136434.1, read on the forward strand.
CTTCAAGAGTCAAGTGGTGAAGGAACCTCAAATGCTATCGAACAACCTGAGGAGGAAACTCCTGTTGATCCGATAGATGAGTCTGTACCTCCAAGACGTTCCACTAGGGTGAGGAACACACCTGATTTTTATTATGGTTATCACATCACCACTGAAGGTGATACATTTATTAGTGATAGTACACTAATAGATTTGGATGATCCTAATAATTACAGGGAAGCCATGGCAGGCCCTGAGTCTGCTAAATGGAAGGAGGCTATGGACAGCGAGATTCAATCCATATATGACAATCAAGTTTGGAACTTGGTTGACAATGTACCAGGTCGTAAGACAGTTGGGTGCAAATGGATCTTCAAGAAGAAGACCGACATGGATGGAAAGGTACATATATACAAAGCGCGACTGGTTGCGAAGGGCTTTACTCAAACTCCGGGAGTTGACTATGATGAGACCTTCTCACCAGTAGCTAAGATTAAGTCTATTAGAGTATTGTTAGCCATAGCTACATTTCATGATTATGAAATATGGCAAATGGATGTCAAAACCGCTTTCCTTAATGGAAAGTTGGCTGAGGATGTTTACATGGCTCAACCAGAGGGTTTTGTCGATACAAGATACCCTAATAGAGTGTGTAAGCTTGATAAATCCATTTATGGATTGAAACAAGCATCTCGCAGATGGAATCTTTGCTTTGATGAGAAAGTCAAAGAGTTTGGCTTTTCTAGGAGTGAGGATGAGTCTTGTGTGTATGTCAGGGCTAGTGGGAGCATAGTTAGCTTCTTGGTGTTGTATGTGGATGACATACTTCTCATAGGAAACGACGTCCCAACCTTGCAGGAGGTTAAGTCGTGGCTTGGGAAGTGTTTCGCTATGAAGGACCTTGGGGAAGCTGCCTATATCCTAGGGATAAGGATATTGAGAGATAGGAGTAAGAGACTAATTGGACTTAGTCAAAGTACTTACTTGGATAAGGTGCTGAAGAGGTTCAGCATGCAAGAATCCAAGAAAGGGGAATTACCCGTCCAGAGTAATGCCAAGCTGAGTAAGACTCAGAGTCCGAGTACAGAGGCTGAGATAGCTGAGATGAGTCATATACCATATGCTTTCGCTGTGGGCTCGATCATGTATGCTATGACTTGTACTCACCCTGATGTGGCCTTTGCTTTGAGCATGGTCAGTAGATATCAAGGGAACCCTGGCAAGGCACACTGGACAGCGGTAAAGAACATTCTCAAGTATCTGCGGAGGACTAAGGATTGGGTCCTTACCCTCGGAGGCAGTGATGACTTGAGAGTGGAAGGATATAGCGATGCTAGCTTCCAGACTGATAGGGATAATTTCCGCTCTCAGTCAGGCTGGGTCTTTATCCTAAATGGAGGGGCAATTACTTGGAAAAGTTCCAAGCAGGAGATAGTAGCTGATTCTACTTGTGAATCAGAGTACATAGCAGCAAGTGAAGCAGCTAAGGAGGCGATATGGCTAAAGAACTTCATCGGTGACCTTGGAGTTGTACCTGCTATAAAGGAGCCAATGGAAATTTTCTGTGACATCGAAAGTGCGGTTGCTTTGGCTAAGGAACCGAGAGATCACGGGAGATCTAGGCACATTGACAGAAAATACCATTTCATCAGACATCGAATAGAAGAAGGACTCCTCGTGGCTAAGAGGGTATCATCAAATGAGAACCCGGCAGATCCCCTGACGAAGGGACTGAGCAGGGTTAAGCATTTACAGCATGCGAGGCGCATTGGGCTGAAGGATGATATTAGTTTCAATAATTAGATTCCTGAAACTTGTAAAATGTAATTGACATTTGATGATAAATAAAAGTTGTTATTTATTTATGAGTAAGGTGTTACTATCTTGTGTTGATTGTTTACTATGTTTCAATTTTGCATGTTTTTACTTCCAGAATAATTATGTTATTATTCAAACCATCCACAGTCAGTCAAACTTTTGAAGTAAGTATTGATTTAAGACTGTCATGAATTTGGCTTGTATGATTTGTCTAAAAGTGCTTTGAACAATGCAATGGTTGCTACAACATTCATGAGTACTCATAAGGGCTGAGTATTGGATCCAACCCACGCTCACTTGCATCACTTCATGGAATTTATCTCGAGTGATCGTGAGACGGTAATATCATATAAATCTTCAAACCTAGAGATATGAGTTGTTGACTATGAGTTGGTTATTCATTGATTGCACGAAAACGCATTGGTAACTCGATGTTATAAAACGTGCCTTTGTGAATAATTCAACAAGTAGTTAGTACAAGCATATCAGTCGAAGTTTATCTGTTCCTTCTAGAAATAGAAGCGATATCTGGGCCCCTCGATGATTTGGTTTTGACTTATGTACCGGGCCCGGTCAGAACCTAATTGATGTGTTAAATTTAGTTCTATGTCGAAACAAATCAGAGATCGAGAAACAAATGTTGGACAATAAGTAAGACCATGTTCCATGTATTTGTCCGGCTGATATCATGAGAACAGAGGATTATATGATCACTTATCTTAAATGGCGTATCATCATCATCTCAGTTCCGAGAGACTTTGAAAGAGCTACGATTGCTAGTCGGATTTTGAAGTCATATTTGCAAATATAGTTATTAGACTTATCCAAGTAGGAGACTGTTGGATATAGTGTCTAAGTCCATAACTTTATTTGGTATGTACTTGACCCGACCCGACATGGTCCATGTGGGTTGCATGGCATTGCAATACTTGGATAGACTAAATGAGAGAATAAGGCACTTATGATTATTAATATATTATAAGTTCTAATATATTAATAATAGTATTATTTAATTAGTATTGATCAAGTATTAATTTGGTGATCAAAGTGAGACTAATTAAATATATAGGGTTGATTATGACAATCATCAATTCTTTTATGGTGGATTAATGATCCATGGTTTATGGGTTTGGTTATAACCATATGGAGCTCCATGGATAGTCCATGGGAGTTACAAACCCATGGGTCATGGGAAATCAAGAGTCATGACAATTAAGGGCATTCATGTGTAAACCCTAATTGTGACAACACTATAAAAGAAACCCTATGGCTAGCAAAATCGTGACCTAGTGTTTCTAGAGAGGGCATAACCGATTTCGAGGGTAAGTGACATTCTCTCAAGTTATTCCAAGTCTTGTGGTGTTGTGTGAAGCATTTGAGGCACAACATTTGGGGTGCTAGGCTCACAAAGTCTTGAAGGAATCCAAGCAACAACAAGGTATGTATTTCTACTAGTTTTTATGTTTTATGTAATCCCCATGCCATGCTAGTTAGGAAATAACCTTGAAAAAGAAATTTGCATGTATATAGTGAAAACATAGATTCAAGGTTATTAGGGTTGCATGTACACTTAGGAAGTGTTAGAATGCTCAAAAACCCATCACATTTAAGATAAGTGATCATATAATCCTCAGTTCTAGGTATCAGTCGGACAAATACATGGAACAATGTCTTACTTTTGTCCTACAGTTTGTTTCCCGATTTTCGATTTGTTTGACATAGAACTGAATTAAAAACATCAATTTAGTTCTGACCGGGCCCGATACATAGGTCAAAACAAAATCATCGAGGGGCCCAGATATCGCTTCTAATCCAAGAAGGAACAGATAAACTTCGACTCATATGCTTGTTCTACTACTTGTTAAATCACACACAAACGCACGTTTTATAACATCGAGTTACCAATGCATTTTCGCACGATCAATGTATAACCAACTCATAGACAACAAGACATATCTCTAGGTTTGAAGACTTATATGATATTACCGTCTCGCGATCACTCGAGATAAATTCGAGGAAGTGATACCAGCGAGCATGGGTTGAATCCAATACTCAGAACTTAAGAGTACTCATGAGTGTTGAGGCCATGTCCAACATATTAGACCTCTAGAACCAACTCATGACATTCTTAATTCATATCTACTTCCAACATATGACCGACTGTGGATAATTTGAATAATATGTAAAACACAACATAAATATTCTGGAAGTCAAAACATGCAAAAGAAATAATAGTAAACGATTGACAAAAGATAGCAACACTTTACTCATAAATAAACACAACTTTTATTCATCATCAAATGTCAATTACACTTTACAAATTTCAAGGCTATCTAACTACTAAAACTAATATCATCCTTCAGCCCTATGGTCCTTGCATGCTGGAGATGCTTATCCCTACTCAGTCCCTTCGTGAGGGGATCTGATGGGTTCTCATCTGATGATACACTCTTTGCCACGAGGAGTCCTTCTTCTATTCGATGTCTGATGAAATGGTATTTTCTGTCAATGTGTCTGGATCTCCCGTGATCCCTTGGTTCCTTTGCTAAGGCAATAGTACTTTCACTATCACAAAAAAATTTCTATAGGCTCCTTTATAGCTGGTACAACTCCAAGGTCTCCAATGAAGTTCTTTAGCCATATCGCCTCCTTTGCTGCCTCGCTTGTCGCTATATACTCTGATTCTCAAGTTGAATCAGCCACTGTCTCCTGCTTGGAACTTTCCAAGAAATTGCTCCTCCGTTTAAGGTAAAGACCCACCCCGACTGAGAGCGGAAATTATCCTTATCAGTCTGGAAACTAGCATCACTATACCCTACAACTCTCAAGTCATCACTCCCACCAAGGGTAAGGACCCAATCCTTAGTCCTCCACAGGTACTTGAGAATGTTCTTTACCACAGTCCAGTGAGCCTTACCAGGGTTCCCCTGATACCTGCTAACCATGCTCAAAGAAAAGGCTACATCAGGACGAGTGCTGGTCATAGTATACATGATCGAGCCTACTGCAGAAGCATAAGGTACTCGACTCATTTCTCCTATCTCAACTTCGGTACTCGGGCTCTGAGTCTTACTCAATCTAGCGTTACTCTGGATGGGTAACTCTCCTTTCTTGGAATCTTGCATGATTAATCTCTTCAGCACTTTATCCAAGTATCTACTCTGACTAAGTCCAATTAGTCTTTTACTCCGGTCTCTCAGAATCTTTATGCCTAGAATATAGGTAGCTTCTCCTAGGTCCTTCATATCGAAACACTTCCCAAGCCAGGACTTCACTTCCTGCAAGGTTGGGATGTCATTTCCTATGAGTAGTATATCATCCACATACAATAGCAAAAAGCTAACTATACTCCCACTAGCCTTGACATATACACAAGATTCATCTTCACTCCTCGAAAAGCCAAACACTTTGACTTTTTCATCAAAGCAAAGATTCCATCTCTGAGGTGCTTGCTTTAATCCATAAATGGATTTCTCAAGCTTACACACTTTATTAGGGTGCTCTGTGCTGACAAAACCCTCTGGCTGATTCATGTAAACATCCTCAGCCAACTTTCCATTGAGGAAATATGTTTTGGCATCCAGCTGCAATATTTCATAGTCATGAAATGCAGCAATGGCTAACAATACCCTAATAGACTTAATCTTGGCTACATGTGAAACGGTCTCATCATAATCAACTCCTGGAGTTTGAGAAAATCCCTTTGCAACCAGTCGCGCCTTATAAGTGTGTACATTACCATCCATGTCGGTCTTCTTCTTGAAGATCCATTTGCACCCAACTGTCTTACTACCTGGTACATTATCAACCAAGTTCCAAACTTGATTGTCATACATGGACTGTATCTAGCTGTCTATTGCATCTTTCCATTTAGCAGACTCGGGGCCCGTCATGGCTTCCGCATAGCTGTTAGGTTCATCTAGACTTACCAGTGTCTCATCATTGATAAGTGTCTCACCTTCCGCAGTGATATGGAAACCATAGTAGTGCTCAGGTGCATTCCTAATCCTTGTGGAACGCCGCAGAGGTACAGACTTGTCACTTGGATCAACAACAGTTTCCTCCTCAAGTTGACTGCTAGGGTTTGAGGTTCCTTCACTACTTGACTCTTGAATTTCTTCAAGGTCAATTTGGATCCCACTGTTTCCTTGGCTTATGAACTCTCTCTCTCTCTCGAAAGACACCCCTACTTGCTACAAAGACCACATTCTCACTAGGTCAGTAGAAGAGGTAACCAAAGGGTTTTTGTGGGTAGCCGATGAAAATACACCTCTCACTTCGAGGTTCGAGCTTGTCGTGAGTCTCGTGTCTCACGAAAGCTTCCCAAGCCCAAATCTTGATGTGGGCTAGACTAGGAACTTTTCCAGTCCACATCTCGTGAGGTGGTTTGGCAACCTTCTTTGTAGGGACCAGATTAAGGATATGGGCGGCAGTCTCTAAGGCATACCCCCAGAATGAGATTGGTAGTGTAGCTCGACTCATCATGGAATGAACCATGTCCAACAAGGTTCGATTACACCTCTCAGATACACCATTCAACTGTGGTGTCCTGGGAGGTGTTAATTGTGAGACAACCCCACATTCCCTAAGATAGTCGAGGAACTCAGTACTAAGATACTCACCACCGCGATCGGATCGAAGCATCTTAATGTTCCTGCCTAATTGATTCTCGACTTCCTGTTTAAACTCTTTAAACCTTTCGAAAGTCTCTGACTTATGCTTGATTAAGTAAACATATCCATATCTACTATAATCATCTGTAAAAGTCACATAATAACGATTAGCATCCCTTGTGGCAGTTTTAAGGGGTCCACACACATCTGTGTGCACTAGATCCAACAAACCTTCACCCCTAGCACACGAACCTGTAAAGGGTGACTTTCTCATTTTTCCAAGTAAACATGATTCACAACTATCATCTGACTTTAGGTCAAATGACTCCAAGACTCCATCCTTTTGGAGTTGGCCTATGTGTTTCTTGCTTACATGTCTAAGACGACAATGCCATAATGATGCTTTATCCAAGTTATTATCATTAGTAGAATCAATACACAATACATTATTTCCTGAATTATCTACAACAGACATAGCTTCATACACACCATCACAAGGTAATGCTTTAAAATAAAACACATTATTAAAGAAAGCATTTATTCCACCAACTTCATTATCAAAAGAAAAGGTAAAACCTTGTTTGTACAAAGCATGAAAGGAAATAACATTTCTTGCCATTTCTGGCGAATAACAACATTTATTCAAATCTAAAGTAAACCCACTACTTAGCAACAAAGTATAAACTCCAATCTTAGTGACAGGTGAAACTTTCCTATTCCCCATGATCAAGTTTATCTTTCCATGCTCCACATTCTCACTTCTTCTTAGTCCCTGCAAATCAGAACAAATATGAATACCACAACTGGTATCAAGGACCCAAGAGTTAGAATAAGGTGACTTATTAGATAATATAGTGTAAATACCTGCATGGTTGGGTTTCACTTTCCCATCCGTCAAATCTTGCTGGTACTTCGGGCAGTTCCGCTTCCAGTGTGCCTATTCATGGCAATAGAAGCATTCAGCCTCTTTTGGGTCAGCAGAAGGAGTGACGAAACCTTTCTTGGTTCCGCTTGAAGAGGAGCCATCAAGGGTCTTACCCTTGGTACCCTTCGAAGGGTTCTTCCTTTTCTTCCCTCTACCTTTCCCGATTGCCAGGACAGGTGCGGAGTTTGGAGTAGGAGTAGGAGTGGTAACAACCAACTTACCTTTAAGACCTGATTCTGCGGCCTTTAGGAGTCCTTGAAGTTTGTTGAGGGTGACTTCTTCCTTGTTCATGTGGTATGTCATGCAGAATTGATCATAACACGATGGTAAGGAGTGCAAAATGATATCTATTGCTAACTCCTCTGGGAAGTTCACATTCAGCTTCATCAAACGGTCCACATACCTCTGCAATTTCAGCATGTGGCCCGTGATGGGTTCACCATCTTTCATTCGGGTTGTTATCATGGAGGAGATGATTTGATATCGCTCTTGACAAGCACTCTGATGGTAGCGGTCCATCAAATCCTGGTGCATCTCAAAAGGATAGTAGTCCTCATCGGACTTTTGGAGCTCGGCTGTCATAGTGTCCATCATGATGCATGCCACTTTGGTAGCATCTCTTCCATGTGCCTCATATTCAACAAACTCCTCAGGAGTAGCAGTCGGCTCGGGTGACCAATTTGATGTTTCTGATCCAATCAATAAAGTTGGATCCATCAAAGATGACTCTCCCACAAAGGTTCATGAGAGAGAAGGAGACGGTAGGGTTTGAGCCAGGAGTAGCTTAGAAGAGGGATGTCGTAATCTAAGCTAAAACATATTTGAAAGGTAGGTGAATGACGATTCACCAATTTCCACCATGGAAAAACGAAATATATAAATTATTAGGTTTTATTTGGTTTTTAGAAACTCCTAGATTCTTTTGAGATTCATTGAACTTTTCACTGGCATGTTTCAATCTCGAGTGTTCCCTTCATGTTTTGTGACTGGGATACCGAGGATCACAAAACAAGGTGTGAAGTAACCATGCAAATTACTTGGTACCCTTAATGTTTTTCACTTAATCGATGTGCTGGTAAACCACACGCGCTCCACCGACCTATGAAAAACCTTAAGTCGCCCTTTGCCTAACTTTTTAAGTCCAAATTAGTGTGCCGGTTAACCACACACGCTCCACCAACGACTTAATCAAAGTGCAAAGTGTAATTTCATGGGTTAGCACCTTCTTCACATTTTCCTAAAGTAACTAAGATTGGGAAGTTATAAAACATTTAGTTACTTCATAATAATCATTATACTTTTAATGATAATTCTTAAGTCATTGTCCTACCCGTTCGGCTAACGACCCTCCACCAGTCAATGAAGCGGAGGGTGAGAGTGGACACCCATTAAGCTGCCATTTTATAGGCAACAACCTTATACCCCCTTATAGACCGACTTCGTGAATGAGTCCTACTAACGGTAAAACGACTTGATCTTATATATATATATATATATATATATATATATATATATATATATTATTAAACATATAATATTACAAAGTATAAGGGTTGAATTTTAACTTTTAAAATTCTAGGGGTTGGAACTAAAGTTTATTAGATGGCTTTACATATTCCAAAACTTGAGGGCAAGTTTTGTAACTTTACAAAAACCTTTCAATTCATAACTTATGAGTTATTAAAATGAAGACTCTTCATTTTTGTAACTTATGTGTTCTTTTAATGGCTTTAATACAAAGAAGCTTTTAGTTATCCATAACTTGAGGACAAGTTATGGACTCCATTAAAACACATAAAGATCATGAATTCAGCATTTAATCAAGTAATTCCTATGATCTATCAAGAACTCATAAGAACATGAATAATGATATCAAAATTTCAAGAACATATGAACACATATAATCATGTAATTTTGATATTAGCCATTGTAAACGGATTAGAACAATCATTACACCAACTAAAACAAGTTTAATAACACCAAAACAGTTTAGGGTAATGTTTCTAGTCCATTTCCAGCAGCAAAAGTCGAAAATCTGCATTCTGAGGCTCCTACTCGTCGAGTGCACGAACCTACTCGACGAGTAGGATGATTTTAGTCATGGACTCGGTGATTCCCCTCGTGGATTCGGCGAGTTCATCATGCAGACAGTAAGAAAATCGAATTTTTTCACTATTTTGCATCAAGTATCAAACAAACAAGCCTAGGCTCTGATACCACTGATGGGTTTTGAGCATTCTAACACCCCTAAGTGTACATGCAACCCTAGAAAACCTTGGATCTATGTTTGTCTAAAATACATGCAAAATACTTTTTCCAAGGTTCATAGTCCTATCTAGCATACATGGGGAACTTTAATCATAAAAGATGGCAAGAATTACATACCTTGTAGTTGTTATGATTCCTTGAAAACCTTGAGAGCCTAGCACCCCAAGTGTGATGCCTCAAATGTTTCACACAACACCAAATGCTTTGGAATAACTTTAGAGAATGTATAACACTTGTAAAAATCAGCTTGCCCTCTCTTGTCTTAGTGTAACCGATTTTGGTGAGTATCATGTTCCTTATATAGTGTGTCACATATAGGGTTACACCATGTAAGCCCTAATGTGACATGACTCTTCATTTCCATGACCCATGGGTTTGTAACTCCCATGGAGCCTCCATGGAGCATCCAATGGGTTTAACCCAACTTGATAATCCATGGAGCCTTTTAGCCCACTATAAAAGTTATGGATGATTTACATAATCAACCCATATATTTAATTAGTCATCTTTTGATCACTTAATTAAATCCAAATTAATTCTTGATCAATATTAATTAAATAATACTATTAATATATTAGAACTTATAATATATTAATAAACCACAAGTGTTATTTCTCTCATTTAGTCTATCCAAATGCATGATGCCATGCAACCCAAATTGACCATGTCGGGTCGGGTCAAGTACATACCAGAAATAGTTATGGACTTAGACACCTTATCCAACAATACATAGCATCCAATCCTCCTACGGTATAAGGCATCACACAAATCAGGTAATTCTATCATATGATTCCTAAAGGTATCCTTAGCCCTAATCTAGCATACAATTCTCATATCAACCATACTAACATAATACATAAGTACGGGAAATATGGAAACCACTTACTTGAGCTTGGCTGATTGCAAACATCTTACCCTTTTTTCACTTAGTAAAAGTCTTTTTAAAATTCAATTTCTTTTTTCTTTTGAAAAGATTATCATTTCCTCAGTTTGAGTTCTGAAAAGCCCGAAAGTGTGCCCGAATCCTTCAAACCAAGGCTCTGATACCAACTTCTAACAACCCAAAAATCTTGATAAAAAATTTCATTTTATAATCAATAGTTTCGATCATCAAATTGTTACAAAACATTCACAAAGTAAAATATCAAATTCATCAACGTAATAGTATCCAAGAAGTGCAGAAATCATGAGGGGAGGATGTTGTGCCATCACGCCGAGCTCTTACCCTCTATACGGAAAGTACCTAAAAACAGAAACATAAAATGTAAGAACAAGGCTTAGTGAGTTCCCCCAAAGTACCACATACAAAACATACAACTAGGCCAATCCCTAGGGTATATTCCAACCCAATAGGCAAATATGGGTCCAGCCCTGGGGCCTTGCCCTCAGGTATATTTCAACCCGATCATACAATAGTGGGCCATGCCTTGGGGTTTATATAAAGCCGAACATACCATAATGGGCCCAGCCCCGAGGTTTATTTCAACCCAAACATGTAATAATGGGCCCCGCCCAAGGGTATATTTCAACCTGAACATGCAACAGTGGGCCAAGCCCTAGGGGTATATTTCAAACCTTTCACACAAACATATGTTTCACATAACAACTATCATTCTAAATAACTGAATAATGGGTTGTCATTGGTGCCTTTGACCCATGGATACAGTAAGGAGACTCACCTCATAGACACACGAAATAGCTGCAACTACATGTTGCTCCGAATACCGAATCTACCGGTCACCTTTACATATAACAGTGACCAATACTAAAACTACAATTCAAAATACCCAAAATACCCTAGGTCAAACTTAGTCAACTCCTAGTCAAATTCAAAAAGTCAACCGGGTCAACTCAGTTGAGTACGATGGGTGTACTCAGCTCGTACGCATGGTGTACTACCAATTGACCAAAAATCGGGGAGCTGAACACGTATGTGTACCGTACTATTTGGTACGCCCAGCATACACGTCTACCACCCTTCCTTTCTAATAAGGGCTTAATCCCTTAAGCCATTTCATCAAAAATCTAGATCTAGTCCTCAAATGATGTCCTTAATCATAATGTTTCCAACTTTATGATCTTGCATGGCTATTAAGTGCTCAATATCAAAAACCATAACTTCTTAACTCATTCAGACATCGTAGTTCATGCCTGGAGGAAAACTAGGGATGAATATTACATTTGTATGGTTCTAAACACTCAAAAATATCTTAAAGGAGAGCTCAAATGAATTAGAGTAACCCATACTCAAATACATCAAGCTTCTGGGACGAAAATGAATACAATCCATGGCTAGTTAAGATCTAAGTAAAACTTCATTAAGATCAGAGCTTTTTACCTCGAAGTGGTGCAAAATGGTGATGTGTTTTTAGATCCAAAGTACTTCCAGCTTCCAAGATGATTCCCTCTCCTTCTTTTTCCTCTAAAACACCAAAACACACACTAATGGCTCGAAGATGCTCCCAAAATGGATTAGGGTTTGCAAGGATCGAATATGGAGGTGGGGGTTGAGGAATGAAGTGGTATCAATGAGTTAAGGATGTTTAAATAGAATCCAAACGCTAAAAAATAAGGTTTGACCCTGACCATGTACGCCCAGCGTACGCGATGAACCCATAATCTTCTTTAAAAGGCTTTAAGGGACCCATTTGCAAACCAAATTCGTTCTAGAGGTAAAAAATGAAAATTACATGAATCAAGATGTTACAAGTCTCCCCTACTTGAATCAGACTTCGTCCTTGAAGTATGTTGTCGTGAATAGATCAAGGGTAGTGCTCTCGCATCTCTGCCTCAGGCGCCTAAGTCCATTCAGAACCATTCCTATGTTGCCACTGAACCTTGACCAAACATACCATCTTGTTGCGTAAGGCCTTCATATTCCTATCAAATATCATCACTGATCTCTCAAGATAATTAGGCGATCATCAACCTGAATATCATCCAAAGGAACAACAGCTAAATCATCAGCCACACACTTCCAAAGCTTATGGAAAGTATTGTCGATTTAAGAGAGCTCATCAGTAAAATCCCGCTGATATGCAACCTTACCTACCTAGTTGGTAATCTTGAAAGGACTGATAAATCGGGGGCCCAGCTTGCTCCACTTCCGAAATTGGATGACACTGGTCTACATAGCTCTTCTGCTCGCTTTGCGCGACTCGCAACCACTTGCGCACCTACTGAATCAACTCAATAGTATTGAGTACCTCCTCAGTACTCCCCATGACCCGATGCCCGACCTTGGCCCAACAAACCGGGGTTATGCACCTCCTACCATCGAACCCAAAAATCATGATAAAAATTTTCATTTTAAAATCAATAGTTTCGATCATCAGATTGTTCCAAAACATTCACATAGTACAATATCATATTCATTAGAGTAATAGTATCCAAAAAGTGCGCAAAATCATGAGGGGAGGATTTTGTACGTTCCCGCAAACTACGACATACCAAACATACAACTGGGCCTAGCCCTGGGGTATATTCCAACTCAATAAGCAAATATGGGCCCCGCCATGAGGCCTCGCTATGGGGTATATTTCACCCCGAGCATATGATAGTGGGCCTCACACCGGGGTTTACTTCAACCAAAACATGCCATAATGGGCCCCGCCCTGGGTTTTTTTCAACCCAAACATGTAGTAGTAGGCTCCGCCCTGGGGTATATTTCAACTCGAGCATGCAATAGTTGGCCCTGCCCTGGGGGTATATTTCAACTCATTCACACAAACATATATGTCACATAACAGCTACCTTTCTACTTAACTGAATAATAGGCCAACATTGGTGCCTTCGACCCATGGATACAGTAAGGAGACTCACCTAACAGACAAACGAAATAGCTGCAACAACACGTTGCTTCGAATATTAACTCAATCAGTTACCTTTACATATAACAGTGACGAATACTGAACCTATAGCTCAAAATACCAAAAATAACCCTAGGTCAATCTTATTCAAATCTTGGTCAAAGTCAAAACTCAACCGAGTCAACTGGGTCAACTAAGTTGAGTACCTTGGTATGCCCACGTACGCGCATCGTACCATTTGGTATGCCCACGTACGCTGCTCCGAATACTAACTCAATCAGTTACCTTTTAAATTGATTTTGAATGCTTTTATGGGGGGGAATACAAGTCGAACTATTATAGTTATTATATCAATCACATGTGATTAATAACTACCAAACAAGTGGATTTCTTACTTTTCAAACTGTGTTATCAAACTGTTTTACATCAAACTGTTTTACTTCAAACTGTTTTACATCAAACTGTTTTACTTCAAACTGTTTTACTTCAGACTGTTTTACAAACTCTTTTACGTGTCAAATACTTTTACTTAAACTCTTTTAAACTTATATTCTGTTAAATGTGTATCTATATAGATATAGTTATATAAGTAGGATTGAAAGGACTTAGGACTGATAGCTCACCTTACTTCATGTTCCTTGTTTGGTTGTGGACTTAGGGTATTCAGGTTATTTGTCTGAAGGTCGTTTGAATCCTAGTTATATATTATGTATATGTATATAGGTATAAAGGTTCCTTCTTTCATTCAGTTCAATACCTATGGGTAGCAAATGTATACACACATGTTCATACATTCAAACAACAATACAAGTAAGCTATAATAGGTATAGTTTAGGGAGATACTAATACTATTACTAGAACAGTGAACATACAAAGAGTCAGTTCATACATGAGTCAATAACATACAGATAGAGAATACTATGATGAGAAACAAACAATACCATACAGAGAGAACATACAATACCATACAGAGAGAACATACATACATGCTAGATAGGGAGAGAACACACAATACAGCTAGCACATACATATACAAGAACATTACTACAGTTATGTGAGCCACGTAACGGGACATGGCATCACCTGTCATGGCCCGTTTTGTATCTAGAATCTCCTTAAGTGGGGAGCGTTTGAGTTTGTGTATAGATGTATACTGGATTGACTATCCTACACCTTGCTGCTCGCTACAGTGGGACTTGCAAGTCTACGGGTGCGAAACGTCATTTCTTCCGACGTCTTACATCGTCGTATTTATAGTCGGTAGCAGGATACATGCCGATCACATGGTACTTTAAATAACAATTGGTTTAAGGTAGTTAGTACAACAGTAGTTACTTAATACAACACTACAGTACTATTTCATTTTCCCATTGCATTCAATTTGTGATATTCACACAATAAACAGTAATGTAAAAACTATATTTTTGGTTAATGATAGTCAGATTTGGGAAAATACATACTCTTACAAGAGACACACACACAGATACTAGATGCCTTGGTAGAAGGCTACTTTTAGTAGGAAACATAGGGTTTTCTAGGGGAGTTCAAACAATTACAAACTTTTACAAACTTATACATTACAGACTTACAAACACTTTCATACAAATACAGACACTAAAATACTTATGATCTCACCAGCTTTAAAGCTGATAAACTCTTTCAAAATAACTTGTATGCTCAGGTCACCAGTAGACAGGTACCGGTGCCAGGTTTTGAGAAGATGGAGCTCGTTCAAGACTCATCTTTTATTTTTATTCATATTTTTGGTGTCTATTAAACTTGACAGAACACACTTGTATTAAATTATATTATTAATGAAATGGATGATGTTGTTGCTTGTTTACTACTTTGCATTGTTGTGATACTGTACATGACGTCCTCCACCCCCGAACAATTCCGCCATTCAGGTTTTGGGGTGTGACAATATCTCCTTGTTGAATAAGGTATTTCTTTCTTCTAATTTCACATATCATCTCATGCTTTTTGTAAATTAAAGACCTGCCATTATTAGGGCTAAAATACCAAACTGAAGAGCAATCAAACTTTTTTCTCTATGAATCTCGCTAACTCTTGTTGACCTTCCTTAGTTTCCAAGAGGTGGGTTTCCCTTCTCTAATCGCCAGTTTCATAAAGTTATATTTGGTCAAGGTTGTCTGCGCGAACTAGGTATTGACCTTGAATCTTTCCCTCTCTAGTTTCAGATGAAGGATTAAGTAGCACATACATGATTGTAAGGCATGTAACCTGATTTTGGTTGCAATTCCATATATTTATTATGTTGCTTTACAGTTTGACAAAAGCCAATTTTTTTCATATACCAGCTAGTACGTTAGCTTACCAAATTCAACACTCATTAGACTACAGTTTGGTTCCTATTATGTTAACTTGTTTGTACTCTAGTCACTAAATGAAGGTATTTCATATTAGGGAGTGTACATTTGTACCTTTAGTTACAATTAGTCGTTGAAATCACATGTGCTCAAATTTCTTTACATGCATTTCCTTTTTTAAATTCCTATACTTTATGTTATTCGTCTCTTTGGTTACTATTCTGGCATTTTCCTTAGTCATCACAATCATCAACACCACAAATTTTCAAACACAGTGTGTGGTAGTTGATGCCCAAAGCAGAAGAACCATGAATATTGCACATGCTAAGGAGACTTGATAGGTAGGCAGGTAAAAGTTCCATGAATTGAAGACACTTATGTATTTATAGCAATATAGGATTTAGAAATATAGGACTATAATTGATCTAGTTTAGGTTAAAAATAAGGGGATATAATCATATTAGTGAAACTTGTGTTGTGACAGGGAGATGGTATTATTATGATATTGGTGAAATTTAAGCTATCTCATTCAATGAAGGCTTAAAAAATAATGGTGGATACTGAATTCATGACAAAACCAACCTTTCTAACATTATTTAACATGCTATCTTTTTTTCTTTCCATTCTATCAGATTTAAACACAGTTTTGCCTTTTTAATTTTTTCTATAAAAACTACAAAAGGGTACTGATTTGGTGTGAAATTAATCCATTAATTTTTTTTTAAATTTATTTCGCTACAACTACGAACTTATATTTTATTTGCTGTGAACTGATTTTTTTTAACCTTTTGATATTGTTGTGCATAACGTTATTGAAATTTAATCTTTTAAGTTAGTACTATTTATTTCCACTTTATGAAATTTATAAATGAAATTCTAGGTCTAGAATCCTAACTAACAGTCATTTTTTTTTTGTTTTTTTTTTTGAACTGCAGAAAACTAATAGCCATTTGTTGTTTAACATTATTTTCAAGCATAAGGGTAAAAATGTCATTTAATCATATTCAAATATCTCGTTACGTAAAACAAAGAAACAATGTCCATGTATATATCACTTTATTCATTCAAATATCATTATTAATTCAGCCACTTTATCCGTTCAAGACTTAACCATGAACAAAAAGAAATAGTCCGATAGTCTTATACTTCTATTTAGTATATTTATTAACCTCTTGTTAGGTAGATACAGAGATTAGGCTAGAGACAGATTCTTTCAATTTTGAGCTTACTAACCGAACTTGTGTAATGGTATGGAACCTATTTTTGTTTATGCTATGATATGACAAATCTTTTTATTCGTTATTTTATTAAATTCGAAGAGTCTAAGCATGTGTGACTAAAGATAGGAACACTACGAAAATCACCTACCCCTGGAAAAAAAATGACAATTCTGTCCCGGAATAATGTTGGATATCATTTTTGTTTTACATTTTTTAGATTCTGACCAAGAGTTGCATGTGTGGCTTGTTTTGCAGGTTCTTTTTGATTCAGTGAAATCATAGGCTTGGTGAAGCTTTGTCTTTGAGTTTGATTTGTTAAACCTAAATACTCATCACCAAATGGAGATTGAAGGTTAGCCCTCTTATCACTATAGTCATCATAGGGATTATGTTCTTTTGAGTCAATTTTTTTGCCTAAAGAAACAAAAAAGAAATCTGAGTCTTTCATGCCAAATTACTTATAGGCCAAACCAATAGTATATTTCTTTTTTTTTATTATTCAACTCAATTTATGTGTCAAGGTTACAATTTCAATTGGCAAATAGCCCCCATAGTTATGCACCATTGATATGTACTTCGTGGCACAAAGTTGCACATAAAGATAAAGATATGGGAGTAGGTCTTGGTAAGTTCTTAAGTAGCTTTATTTTTCGATCTCGTTTTATTCTCCTTTCATTTTATTAATTACTAAATTTTTTAAGGGGAAATTTGATGTGCCCGATGATGCTAAAACTTGGGTTCTAAGGACAATTGGAAATTCGTATAAGTTATACAAATGTAGGTTCAAGAAAAACACTTCCACCAATTTAAAGACTTTAAAATTCAATTTTTTAGATGTTAAAATTCAGTTTTTTTTACATTAAAAAGTCTTTTGATAGAATTTTTTTGGACATCAAGTGGTTGTATTTTACATAATAAAAACTTGTTTTTCCTACATTGAAATGCAGTTTTTTTTACAATATAAACAAATTTTTAGTGGTAGATTTTTTAGTAATATTATCCTATTCATTTTTTAATAATCTTGTTGGAACAAATGAAGAACTACAAACCTATAGAAGATCGAAGTGATTCCATAGATCCTTGTATGATTGTGATGAACAAAGAGAATGATGGATACCGTCGACTTTGTGGTAGAGGCGTTACTAATAGATTGATTAAAAAGTGGGTGGTGGTGATGCATCATACATGATTCCGACAAGACTTATGAAATCATTCAAAACAAATTAAGTTGAAAGAAATGCGAAAAGATATTCAAGAGGACCATGAAAAAAAAAAAACAAGTCGAATTAGAAGCTTTGCGAATAGATATTAAAAACCAACAAGAAAACATTGAAGCCATGATGCGAAAGTTTATGGAACAACCTCAAGAAGGTCGATAATTGCTAATATGATTTTTCGTCTATCTTTAGTACACGTCTAGGATGTTTTTAATACTTTTAATTTTTCATTATAGTTGAGAATTTTATGTTGTGACTTTGATTTATGGTTGTTATTTTGAATTTAGACATGTCCGAGGCCATAAAATTATATAAGATATTTATATTATTATTGTTATGGTGTAATTTTAGTAATAATTAATATTTGTAGCAATTTAGTAAAAATATGTAACGTCTACATGACTAGAAAAAAAGATGTTGCATTGGCGTTAAAAAAGTCACAAAAATAAAATTGTATTTGACTGTAAACAAGGTTGGGTTTTCTACAATTAAAGAGGTAACAAAGGTTGCATATATAGTATAGAAATGTTGCAATTCTTTACTAGAAACATAATAAATGTTGCGGTTGATTATAAAAAAGTTGCATCTAAGTGTAAAAAAAGTTACACCTAAGTGTAAAAAAGTTGCATATGAGTATAAAAAAGTTGCTTTTACATATCAAAGGTTACATTAAAAAAAGTTGCAACTAAAAAAGATTTGCAACTATTTTAGAAAGGATTGCATTTTCTAAGAAAAAAGTTGCTTTAGATCTAATGCAACTTTACCTAATGCCACCTTTGGTAAAAGGTTGCTTAAGGCATTATGCAACTTTTTCAAGGCCTAATGCAACCTTTTAGCGAGGTTGCATTAGCTTCATTTTGTTGTAGTGTGTGTATATATATATATATATATATATATATATATATATATATATATATATATATATATATATATATATATATATATGATTTTTGGGGAGAAATATAAGTTTATAAAGGAGTTTAATATTTTGAAGTATATTTTTGATGACTTAATCTCATTTTATCACAATTTGAAAGCATTCGTTTGTAACACAAAATTCTTGTGTTAGACTTGTATTCCCACCTTAAAACAGTAAAAATTATGAAAATACGGGGGTATGAGCTCACTTGATAGGTGGTGATTTGGATAGCATTTCGTTTTCTGGAAAGGAGTTTATTTGATGAAAAACCGGCTTTACTCGGGTATAGTTTCGACTGGAGAAGGTTATTTTTCTCGAGAATCTCGGGGCTTCGAGGCTTGCTTAGGGTTTTAGATATGATATCGGGGCTTTGGGGGGTTGTAAGTAAGTTTGGGGAGTTGAAAATGTTGAAAAAGATGAGAAAATGGGTTAAAAGTGGAGAGGGAACCGAGAGATCTCGCAGGGTTTTTATAGGCCGAAGCCTTGGACCGAGGGGGAGGAGGAGGAGGGACGCGTGTCTCGGTTCGCCAGGGCCACGAGGTCGAGCTCGGAAGCAGCCAGCGCGCTGCCATGCGTCAGAACCGGAGTGGGCCAAGTCTTCGGTCGAATCAGAAGAGGACATGGGGCGGACACGAGGAGCCTCGCATGCGAGGTGACGTGGCCGAACCCCAGCCATGCTATTTTTCCCGGTTTTCAATATTTTTCGATTTTTGTGCCCAACACTTGCGAAATTCATAACTTTCGCATACGAGCTCCGTTTTCGGCGTTCTTTATATGCACGCGTAGGTAAAATTATACTATACGACTTTTATTTAGACTTCGTCTGCTAATCTTGACCTTATTTTTAATATTATTATTTTTAACAGACCGGGACATGAAAATCCATTAAAAATTCATAACATCTTCATCCGATGTCCGTTTTCGCCTGTCTTTTTACCTTTGTACTACTCTTAACGAGACCTTTAATTCATGTTTAGATTGTGTTGGCTAAAAATCAATCGATCTTTATTTCGAGTTTTTAATTGTATACTGCTATACTGAAACTTAGAAAAATCATAACTTCCTCATACGAAGTTAGATTTTGACGTTCTTTTTATGAAAGTTCTCGGTTTAACATATTATACAACTTTCATTTAGATTGTTAAGGCTAAAAAGCCTTTTATTGAAAACTCACTTTTCACACTGAACAATGTTTTGCCAGTTTTTTGCGAATCTTCGATTGGTCATAACTTTTTCGTTATAACTCGGATTTTAATGTTCTTTATATTTTTGGAAACTTTGTTACAATCTCTATCACTTTGTTCATCCCAATCGAGATCGTTTAATACTTTATTTTTGAGGGTTGATTATGTAAATGTACACAGTATGTTAAAATTTCTCTTTATTATTTTAAAAAGAACTACAAATTGACCTATATTATTACATATGTTTGAAATAACGGTTTTTTACATTATCCCCCCATTAGAGAGAATTTCGTCCCGAAATTAGCATTACAGATAGACTAGGGAAAAAGATATGGATATTTCTGTTGCATTTGATCCTACCGCTCCCAAGTAAATTCATGTCCCCGTTTTGCATTCCAGCGAACCTTCACTATCGGGATACAGCTTTGTTTGGTTTTCTTAAATTCCCAGTCTAGAATCTCTACGGGTTCTTCCACAAAGCTGAGGCTCTCGTTTAACTCGATTTCCTCGAGTGGGATCATAAGAGTCTCGTCGGATAGACACTTTTTCAAGTTCGAAACGTGGAGGCTAGGATGAATGTTACTTAGTACTTGGGGTAGTCGAAGTTTGTAAGCTACAGGACCGATTCTGGTAAGAATCTCGAATGGTCCTATGTACCTTGGATTCGGTTTGTCACGCTTTCCAAAGCGTATCATGCCCTTCTAGGGTGAGACCTTTAACAGGACGCGGTCACCAACCTGAAGATCCAAGGGTTTTCTCATTTTGTCAGCGTAGCTTTTGTGTCTATCTCTAGAAGCTTTAAGTCGCTCTCGAATTTGTACGATTTTCTCTATATTTTCTTGAATAATTTATGGGCCAGTGAGAGAACTGTCAGGAGTTTGACCTCTAGTTAGTTGCGTGTCACCCACTTCAGCCCACCACAGAGGGGATCTGCACTTGCGGGCATAGAGGGCTTCGAATGGAGCAGCCTTTATGCTAGTGTGATAATTTTTGTTATAAGAGAATTCGACAAGGGGTAAATGAGTATCCCATGCCTTTCCAAAGTCTATCACGTAAGCTCGCAACATGTCTTCTAATGTTTGAATTGTCCTCTCACTTTGTCCATCGGTTTGTGGATGGTAGGTTGTACTCATGTCCAGCCTAGTTCCCAAAGAGTTTTGTAAAGACTGGCGGAAACGAGAGGTGAATCTGCTATCTCGGTCAGAAATAATAGATATTGACACACCATGCACTCTAACAATCTCCTTGAGGTAAGTTCTTGTTAGCTTCTCCATCTTGTCGGTTTCTTTTATTGGCAAGAAGTGTGCGGATTTGGTTAATCTATCGACAATTACCCAAATAGTATCATAACCACCTGGTGTTTTGGGTAACCTAGTTATGAAATCCATTGTAATCCTCTCCCACTTCCATTCAGGGATTTCAGGTTGTTGTAATAAACCTGAAGGTTTCTAGTACTCTACCTTGACTTTGGCACAAGTAAGGCACTTGCCCACAAAGGTAGCGATTTCGGCCTTCATGTTAGGCCACCAGTATAGTTTCTTGAGGTACAGATACATCTTGTCTGATCCTGGATGAATGAAGTATCGGGTTTTGTGTGCTTCATTCATAACCATGTCTCTGTAACCACCGAACTTTGGCGTCCAGATCCGGTTCATGAAATAATAGACTCCATCATCCCCGACTTCGAAGTTCTTATCCATTCCTCTCAGGGCTTCACCTGCCATGTTTTTCGGTTTCAAGGCTTCAAGTTGAGCTTCTTTGACCTGTGTGGACAGATGTGAATGAATTTTCATGGTCAACGAATTTACTCGGCGTCCCGAGTATTCTTTTCTGCTAAGGGCGTCAACTACTACATTTGCTTTACCAGGGTGAAAGAATTTCACATTCGTAATCGTTCAGTAGCTCCACCCATCGTCGTTGTCTCATGTTCATCTCTTTCTGATCGAAGATATGTTGGAGATTTTTATGGTCCATGAATATTGTGTATTTCGTGCCATACAAGTAGTGTCTCCAGATCTTCAGACCAAACACCACTACTCCTAGCTCAAGGTCATATGTTGTATAGTTGACCTCATGCGTCTTAAGCTGTCTTGAGGAGTAGGATATAACCTTTCCTCTTTGCGTAAGAACACATCCAAGCCCTTGATTAGAAGCATCACAGTACACTACAAAATCCTCTATCCCTTCAGATAGAGATAAGATCGGTGCACTGCACAAGGCTTGTTTGAGCATTTGGAATGTTGTTTTTTTGTTGAAACATAGAAGTGACCCTCTTAAACTTAATCCAAACCGCAGCCTCTCTCTTATCCGCAACCATTTTCTCATCAGCAGTCAAGTACCGCAACTGTAGTCGCACTTAGTCTTAGTCTTTTATCTATTTTTCTAAAAGTACTTTCTTTTATCCAATGTGCCCTGCGTAGCAACTTTTAACAGATAGGACCTTTTGTAATCTTCGAGACTCTATAAATAGAGTTCTCTTTCTCTGAATGAAATACATCTATCTCTCTCAATTATCTATATCTTGAATATCTTACTCTCTCTACTCTCTCATCTCTAAAGATCTTCTACTTATAATATTTATATCGTTAGCTATTCGGAGCAAGTCAACTTGACTTAATCACTAAGCTTGATCACATTTACTAACTTGGATTGACTGCAATCCTTGTTAAGAAACAGCTTATAGTGTCTTCTTGATATAATACTTGTTGTCATTTATATTTCATTATATTTCCGCACCTAACTATCTAACTATCTAACTCTAACTTATTATT
Organism: Lactuca virosa; assembly: GCF_052849685.1. Taxonomy (NCBI): domain Eukaryota; kingdom Viridiplantae; phylum Streptophyta; class Magnoliopsida; order Asterales; family Asteraceae; genus Lactuca; species Lactuca virosa. The sequence goes on from NC_136434.1 coordinate 262,174,772, forward strand.
ATTGTTGAGCTTTATGATCCACTGAGTTAAACTTTAATCTGCATTATTACTTGTTCTAACGTTTTTTCAAGTGTGTTACTCAAAGCTTTCTCTCAACAATTGGTATCAGAGCCAAAGTGGTTGCTTTTTAAACAAAAACTCTGATTTTAAAAGGCCTTCTATACTACTGGCGCTCATTTCTTAAAAAAAACAAAAAAATCTTTTCAAAAAAAAAAGGAAATATGGTGTAAGCATTATCTCTAAATGTTTCCAACAGTGTTGGAGGTTCGAATAGAGCTCCAATACTGGTGGCAAATAAATATCATCATTGGTCACAAAGGATGGAGAGATATTTACGGAGACATGGAAGAGATGTATGGAGATCTGTAGAAGAAGGACCTAATATCTCTGTTCTTACTCCAGTTCAGAACGATGGCACACAAGCTTGACTGGGAGGAGGTCAACCAGCCATTAATCGTCCCACCAAAGATGATCTTGATAAGATGGAAAATGATGTTGTTGCATTTTATGAGATATCTTGTGGAGTTGCTCCTGACAACTTCGATATCATCATAAATTGCAAATCAGCCAAAGAAATATGGGAGGGACTCAAAAACCTGTATGAAGGCTCAGAACAGGCTCAAGATAAGAAGCTTACAACCGCACTTAATGAATTCAACAACTTCAAAGCTCATGCTGGTGAAAGTTTGGAAGACTCCTTCAAGAGGTTCAACTTAATTGTCACAAAGTTATCTAATGCGGGCACCATCCGAAGTAACCATGAGACCAATCTCCAGTTTCTCAATGGATTCTGTAGATATTGGACCACAGCCAAGACGATTGTCCAAGGAGACAAAAAAATTCATTCTCTATCTCTCTACAAGTTTATGGTGAACTGCAAGCACAAGAATCTACCGTACTCAAAGACTGTGCTGACTTCAGAGGACCACTCACTCTAGTAGCACAAGCACCTTACACTCAATCTTACTCTCCCTCGTATGACAACTCTTCGCAGTCATACGAAGCCGACTCAGAATACGATGATGAAGAGGAATTCCAAAATGCAATTGCTTTAGTTTGCCAACAGTTCAACAGGATATTACCCTCATCATTCCGAAAGAATCAGCAATTTACAAAACCTCCTTTCAACCGCAACTTTAATTCTCAGAACCCTCACTCAAGATATCCCAACAATCCTCACCCAGCACCGCAATCTCAACCCAAAGAGGTACCTCAGACTGTCAAGACAAGCGACTCCGGTACCTTCGCAGAAGACAAAACTAATGTTGTAATTTGTCACAAGTGCAACAAGTAAAATCACTTTGCAAAAGATTGCAAAGCCAATGTAGTAAAAGACAGAACATTCTATCTCCGTATGGCTCAAGAACTAGAAGAAAAGGAGAAAGAAAGGGCATATGTAGCCCAAGTGAAGAGATACCATCAAGTATGGTCATCCGGAGGTGAGGATGAAGACATGAACAACATCAAGGGAAAGGGCAAAATCTACATGATGGCCACTGCGGATGAGGATGGGTCAACCAAGCTGAAAAAGAATTACTGCTACATGGAAAAGGATGGCACTCTGAGCATCGTTGAGCAGGTAAAACTCTTGATCCAAACTCTTAATTATAGCATGCATGACTGTCAACCATTTCTTGACAACCTTAATGACACATGTGTTGCCGCCCTTTCAGGCTATAACAAAGCCCTAGATGAGAAGAACATTGCATCTTAAGAAATGTTCCATGTTAGAGGACGATTAGAAGACAAAAGACTCAAAGTTTCCATGCTTGAAAAGGACATAGAATTAGAAAAGGATGCAAAAATGTTATGTGAAATTCAATTAGGCATAACATTAAATCAGAGAGATTTAGCTCAAACTGAAATTGTACGTTTGAATCTTTTAATAGAAAAACTGTTCAATGGAAGTGAAGCTATTGAAAACCTTGTCAACAATTGAACCATAGATAACACCTATAATTGGGGTTGGTCAAATGGGTATCCTACCGCAAAGGATTCCTCACCCCGATTTAACAAAGACTTTATGTCCCTCCGAACCGAGAGTTCCATTTCCCAGTCAATGACAACACTCATTTTGGTCGACTTCATAATTTGAGTAATAATTGTGTCATTGAGGAAATTCAACCTGAATTTTCAGGTCACTCAAGTGATCAAATTCCTATCTCTGGCACAATTTATCCCAACTCTCAAACCTCATCAGTTGCTGATGAAGAAATTATTATGGAATCTGAAGTTCATATGAACTTCCCATCACTGCCTTCAGACTGCAGTACCACTCACTACAAATCTGATCCGCAGTCAGACCAATTGCCTCTAATCAAATGTCCCACAAAGAAAGAAACTCTGACTTATGCTACGGTAGTTCATCTTCCTTACCGCAGCCTACAGTTAAGAGTTCAGCGACCATTCAGCCAATTCATCATGAGTTACCCATAGAAAATTTGAGTATGGTCAATGCTCCCAGAATCCTGAACCTTCTTGTTCAGATGAATCAACTCCTCGTGTTCAAAAGCTTTTTAATGGTTCTAAGAAACCGCAGTTGAATCTCAATGACCGCGGTTCTCCAAAAACTCAGGAAAAAATGGCCTTCAAAAAGGATCATAAAACTCGTGGTAAAAAGCGGGAAATTTTTTCAACAAACAAAAGACCACTCAAAGTCTCAAAACCCAAGAGCCCAGAAAAGCTTGCTTTCTCAAATTATTTTTCTAAAAACTCTACAGTCACGAAAACCAACAAAAAGGAATGTACAGTTCCTCAAACCTTTTCAAACTCCTCTGATACAATCCAAAAGAGAGTAAAGTCTTTTCGAAGCAATGGTTTTCAGATCTATTCCTCAGATGATCCAAAATGGAAGGGAATTTTACCAACTCTAACACTTTTAAAGTCACCTCAAACTTTTAAGAAATCAAATCCTAGGAAATCTACACGTGCTCACACAAGCTCAAATCGTACTTTTTCAAATTCCAAGAGCACCAATGTCAGATCTCACTCTTCTCGTACTAATCACAAAGTTGTTCCCACACCCTTCAGACCGCTGACCAAGCAGTATGTCAGGGTAAATGACAAAAACTCTTCATGTAAATGTCATTGTCAAAATAGACCATCTCAAGTCAAATCTCGCACTTTTCAAAAACCTTGTAACTTTTCCAAATCTCACAACACTTCAAAAATTCACAAACACCCAGGTTTAGGTCTCAAGATTGACATAAGACCTGTCCCTGCAACCTCGGTTCACGCATCTTTGAAAAACCCACCAGTCGCCTCGGGCTCCAAACTTGTTGGGATGCCCAAACTAACCGTGTAATTTTCAGGCAATGTGCAAGGAGGATAAAGAAGATGAGTGGTTAATAGATAGTGCATGTTCCTTGCACATGAGTGGAAGATTATAATACCTTCACGATTTCAGGCCTATCACCAATGGTGGAAATGTCACGTTCGGTAACAATGCAAATGGAATAATCTAAGGTTACAGTGTGCTTACTACATGGAACTTCTCTATTCAGAAGGTAGCTTACGTAGAAAGTCTTAAACACAATCTCATCAGTGTAGGCCAACGGTGTAAAGCGGGCCATAGAGTTGAATTTGACAATGAATACTGCTACATAATGACAAGCGATAGAAGCACCTGTTTGATCAAATCCAAGTCCAAAGGGACCGTGTACCCCTTGGATGTTTCTCTGATAATTGGGAAACCACAGTTATGCTTTCTATCAAAAGTAGTATCTGAAGTCAGCTGGCCATGGCACCGTAAGCTGCCACATCTCAACTTCAGGTATATCAACACTCTTGTCACCGGAGAACTCGTCCGAGGTCTTCCCATTCTGAAATTCAACAATGACACTCCCTGCTCAGCCTGTGAATGTGGAAAGCAATGAAAAGAAAGCCATCCTATGGTGATCGATTCTTCAATTTCTGAACCACTGGAACTCTTACATAATGATCTCTGCGGTCCATCCACTGTAGCCAGTCTCCATCACAAAAAATACATACTGGTTATAGTTGATGACTTCACTCGTTTCCTTTGGGTCTACTTCCTGAGACTCAAATCTGAAACTCCGCAGATGCTGATCAATTTTATCAAAGAAATCGAACTTCAAATAAAATTACCAGTGCGCCGCATCCGAAGTGATAACGGAACCGAGTTCACCAATCATCTTCTAAACAGTTTCTTGGTTTCAAAAGGCATCAGTCACAACTTCTCAGCTCCCTACACACCGCAACATAATGGTGTTGTAGAGAGAAGAAACCGAACTCTGGTAGAGGCTGCCCGATCTATGCTCAACTTCGCACACCTTCCTCTATACTTCTGGGCCGAGGCAGTGGCCACAACATGCTTTGTTCCAAACCGAAGCATTTTCTGCAAGCGTCTCAACAAAACTCCTTATGAGGGCCTTAACAACTGTAAGCCAAATGTCAGATTCCTTCATATCTTTGGGTGTAGATGTTTTGTGATCAACAACAAGGATCATCTAAACAAGTTGCACCGAAGTCGGATAAAGGCATTTTCCTTGACTACTGCACGAACAAAGTAGCCTATAGGGTTCTCATCAGACACACGCGACTAATAGTTGAAATCTTCGACGTCAAATTCGATGACTATTATGTCCGCAACACTGCCCCTTCAGATGAAACCAAAGCAATCCTGGAAAGTGATATCCCAGCTTCGTTGGTCCTCTAAACATCGTTGAAGTCAAATATGATGATCTTTTTGACCCCGTAGAGACTGCTCAACTCTCCGAAGTTCTTGTGTCTCCGGAAGCTCAACAGCAACATGCCGAAGTGTCTGGTCCTGATCTATCTGATGATGTGTCACTCAACACTTCCACCTCGCTGGTTGAGGGGGAAAGCTCAACCCCGGAGCAAGTAACAACCATCGAGGTTCCAGTACCTGAGGAAACAGCTCCGGTTCCTACCCGCAAAATCACTCTTCCGTTGAATGTCTCCTCAGACTCAGATGATGAGGATATAGAGAACATTGACACAGAAACTGATCCAAGGGTTATCACTATCTCACAAATCCAGGGGGAACCTTCTCAGGGGGAACTCCCATCCGCAATCCAGGGGGAACCTCTCGAACTTGCTCAAAGCAACTCTAATCCCACCATTCCAGTCCAAGACAATTCAGCAGGCTGCTCATAATTCCAGGGGGAACTACCTTCTTCCGCCACAAAGTCTTCAGAGATTGAAGCCATTCCATCCACCGCAGCTGCTGATCATCTTCAACCTCGTCTACACGTATAGACGAAGGACCACCCACCAGGAAAAATTATCGGCAACCCGTCTGCCAGCGTTCAAACTCGATCCTCAAGAGACTTATCTGATCATTGTCACTATGTCACATTTATGTCTTTGGTTGAGCCTAGAACCATCAAAGAAGCATTAATGGAGCCCGATTGGATAACAACAATGCAAGAGGAACTTGAAGAGTTTAAAAGAAATAAAGTATGACAACTTGTCCCGAAACCAAAAGGTCACACTATAGTTAGCACCATATGGGTGTACAAGAACAAATTGGATGAATCTGGTACGGTCGTCAGGAACAAAGCGAGACTAGTCGCTAAGGGGTATACTCAACTTGAAGGTGTTGGTTATGATGAAACATACGCCCCAGTAGCCAGGATGGAGGCCATATGCCTCTTCTTAGCGTATGCTGCTCACAAGAATATCAATGTACATCAAATGGATGTAAAGAGTGCTTTGTAGAATGGTGAATTGAAATAGGAGGTTTATCTTCAGCAACCTCCGGGCTTCGAATGTCTTGATTTCCCAGATCACTGTTATAAGCTTGAGAAAGCAGTTTATGGTCTAAAGCAAGCGCCAACAGCGTGGTACGAGACTCTCCCAGAATTTCTTGTCTCGTCCGGGTACAAAAGAGGAGTGATTGATCCCACCTTATTTACAAAGGCAAATGGTAATCACCTTATACTTGTACAAATATATGTGGATGATATCATCTTCGGATCAACGGATTATGGGATGGTGGATGAATTTGAAAATCTCATGACCAGCAAGTTCCAAATGAGCATGAATAGAGAAATACACCTTTGAACTATTGAAGAAATACTCAATGGACAACTATTCCTCTGCCAAGGTCCCTATGGCCTTCGCATATAAGATTTCTGCTGATCCTTCAGGAGAATCAGTAGACCATAAAACGTATAGAGGAATGATTGGCTCTCTGATGCACCTCACCGTAAGCCGACCAGACATTGTCTTTGCAACAAGTGTATGCGCAAGATACCAAGTCGATCTGAAAGTATCTCACATGACCGCAGTTAAGCAAATTCTCAGATACTTAAAGGGCAGCAAGTCTTTAGGCCTCTGGTATCCCGCAGGGAATGACTTCAGCCTACAAGCCTTCACCGATGCAGATCATGCAGGATGTAGATTTGATAGAAAAATCACTTCTGGTGGCTGTCAATTTCTTGGCGGAAGACTCGTCAGCTAGTCGTCAAGGAAACAAAATTGTGTCTCTTTATATATCGCAAAAGCTGAATATGTGGCCGCAGCCAGTTGTTGCTCACAAGTCTTGTGGATGAAAACACAACTTATGGACTACGAATACAAGATGATGCGGATACCTATTTACTGTGAATTACGGTATCATTGAATTACGGTATCATTTCATTAAAGACCACATTCTGAAAGGTAATATTGAATTGATTTTTGTTAACTCATGAAGAGATTGCTGATGTTTTCACAAAAGCTCTTGACTCTACAAAACTCAACAGTTTCTTACAAATGTTAGGAATGATGAATCCGGACCCTTAGTTCTTTTTGAATTGATAGGTACCGCAGACCATCTCTGGTCTCAATTACGGTCCTAAGAAAATATATCTATCATACATGGTTTCAGTATACCTGGTGTACCGCAACCGTATATCATACCTATATTTTTGTGGTCCTTATTGTTTGTTATTTCTGATCTTTTTCAAAGTGTTTATCTCAGTTCATTCTACTGCAGTCAGAGAACCATTCACTGCAATGAAAAATCTCTCAGCATTGTTGTATCAATCTATAGTGAATAACTAATCCGCAGTCACATTGATTGAACTTTCAACTACTTCATAAATTCTTGAAACATTGTGTGCTAGTTAATGATCCTTCATTAAATAAGATAAACATTCTAAAAAATATTAGTTGAGTAGCATATGATCGTTTCAGTTCTTCTTTTCAAATAAACCTTTTGTCAGACCTATTTTAGGTGTGATGCCAAAATAAAACAGCTTCTGATAAAAGAAATCTTTTTAGGAAATCTTTTTCCTTAAACTGTCTTTTCCTCTTTACCCCAAGATGTCAAATCCGTTACAAATTCCACCTTTATTCAACGGACTATCGCCCCTCACCACACGTTCTTCAGACATGGGGTATTGGGCATGACACTTCATTAAATGCCATTTTTGGAAAATGAAGAAAAAAACATTTCGTTAAATGCTTTTGTGGCTAATGATTCTCTTAATTTAAAAAAAAATCAAAGGTTTTTATCTTTAACCGTTTTCTGTTAGGGTAAAAACAATGATCATTTGAAATCTGCCACTATAAAAACCGTATTTTCTTCCCAAGAAAGTTTTACGCTTTCTGATTTCTCTAAGGCGAACTTCATCTTCTTCACCCTCTTGCACTCCCAATTCTTCTGTAAGTTCTCAAATCTTTTCTTAAAATGTTGAAATCAGGCATTTCCAAGAAACAATCGAAGACCTCAACATATGTTCAACCAACTGGTTCCGACTCTGCTACAAGTAACCAATCGCCTTCAATTGCATCTAGCAATTTTAGGTCAATCTTCGATGATCAAACTTTCTACAATGATTCAATCTGTATCATGATCAGGTTCATCTCCAATCATCCATTGTTTGGACCTTTCGACTCATTCACTGATGTGGTTCCCATCTCAAGTCTGTTCAAATGTGCTTTCTCAGCGTACCGACCACTCAATAATCTTCAAGAAGTTCATCTGAACTTGGTGGATGATTCGTTGGTCATTTTGACCAAAGACAAGTTTCTCACTGCAATCAATCTTTTGGTGCATCCCTCAACCAAGTTTTTGTCACTAAGTGTATCAGACATTCTCTCCTCACTATACCAGATGGGATACCAAAAGAAGCTCAAGGGCATAGGTGAGTTCAAGAAGAACCAATTACTTGCGGTATGGCAGTTTGTATGCCACTTTGTGATCCGCAGTTTGTCAGGAAGAACCGGAGGCACAGACAACATGGGCATCAAATTACTGGAATTAATATGGAGCATATTCACAGTCCATGATGTCAACTATGGCCAAATCTTATGGGATGATTTCCTTCAATACATCCCTAAGGAATTTCCAAAAGAAAATCCCACAGAGCTCACATTTGCAAGATTTTGGGCTCTCTGCATTTCAGATCTTCATTCGGACGCCAAGATCAGTATGGGAAACGATGTCAACTTCTTTATCACACGTGATCTCAAAAGGTACGCACCCTCTAAAGATCAATCTATATTTGGACCAATCAGACGTTTACCCATTCATATCTTGACTACTATTGGACTTGAGACCAAAGAAGTCACAGATCATATTGAGGCTACACAAGGTATTGACACATACCTTTCTACCTCGCCTCTTCCCAGTCAGAACATACTAGCCTCTACTGACCCCACCAATCCAGAGCATACCGCAGCTCCATCTTCCACTACTTTATCTCATTTACCCTTAGCTACAAGGCAAAAGAAGTTAGCTTCATCCAAGAAAGGCCCCCGCAACGTTGTCATGAAACATAAAACTCCAAAGAAAAGTAACGCCCCCAAGCAAGCTGTACGAACCAAGAAAAGGAAACTCAAACACGTTGTGTCTTCAGACGACGAATCTGATCCCAATCGATCTCCTGCCTTTGAACTTGAAGATGAGTATGATGATGACTCCGTACCAATCTCTATTCTCAAGAAAAGAAAAACCAAGCCCTCTGGCCAAATGCGTGACCGGATAGATACCACAATCTCTCAAAAGGCTCCGATAGTCCTTGGGGTTTCCGCAGACCCATTCTCTTCAACCATTCCTGACCAGTCAGATACAGCAAGTGTATCTGCTTCATCCAAACGTGGAGAATCTCCCCCAACTAAATCCCAAGAGGATTTAATTGGTTCTTCTCACCGTAAGGTCTCCAGGGCTTCCAAACTTCATATCTTTCAGGAACAGGAGTTGCGCTCCATTCTAGACTTTGTAATCCAAACACTCGATACACCCTCTCAACCGCAAGGCAATTCTTCAGCCAATGACAGAATGGATCCGAGGCCAAACTTGACCACGGGTCAAGGAGACCGAGGAAGCTCCAGAAATCCTACTTTGGTTACATCTAATACAGGTGGTTTAGGCACGGTGAGCACGAATGTGCAAGGATCCATGAACCCGAGGGACACCTCGGTGCGTTATCAAGGACTTGACAGTTATGACTCTGATGATACCTTTTCTTCAGATCGTCCCACGACCGAGTCTGGTATCAAAAAATTTGAAGCTTTTCGCAGGGCAATACGTGTAAGAAGGGATCAGCAATCTAAACAACTTCATCTCAAGGAGCAGGAAATTCAATCGGTGGCAAAATACTGGGCAGATGCAATCAACAACACCAACACCGTAGCCAACATCATCAAAATTCAAGACTGGATGACCGCAATGGCTGAGACCATCCGCAAAGCTCAGTCCATTCCAGATGGTGCACGTTTATCAAGGCCCCCTCCAACAACTGTTGCTCATGACTCTAAAGATGACGAAACCGCAATCGAAGTCAGTTCCGGGCCTACTTTTGGCTTTGATGACTTTGACATGAATGAGGTCAACCAACCGGAACAATCAGATGAGGTGATGATGATCTTGGATGAAGAAGAAGAGTCAAGGAGATCCCAACATTCTACTTCAAAGCCCAAGGAGAAGAAGAAGAAAAAGAAGCTAGCCGTCTCTAGAAAAGAATTTTTGAGTTTGCAAGATAAAGTTGATCAGATCCTAGCTACTGTGAAATCTACTCAACCGCAACAGGATGATATGCCTGGACCGTAGTCTCTCTTTGACCGCATTGAACGACTTGAAGCCAGAGAACCCCTTGCTGTAGAAAGAATCTCTCTTAAAGTTGAAATGGGTATTCGAGCCCTGGATACCAACCGCAAAGCTGATCATCAACAATTTTTGGCAACTACAGAGCGCCTCATCTCTGAGGTATACACAATGAAGACAGACCTTCAAGCGATAATTGCGGATCAATCCACTCAATCGAAGAAGCTTGTGGATGAAAATCATAATGCTTATGAGTCCACCATTTCTGTCCTGCAGTCCACTATTAACAGCCTACATCGTTCTTTGACATCTAACTTTCCTGGTCCGGTAATCTTACGCCTCACCAAGGAGATCCACAAATTTCTTTTAAACACGAAAATCCCAAACAACTAACAACTTGCTGATGCACTGAAGGCTTAATTTGCCGAAGTCTGTGGAAAGATTGATGGTCTTAAGCAATGGCTTGAGGAGGAGCCTGATGCTCATTCCTCAAGAGGGGGAAGTGAAGACCATGGAGTAGACCACATTTCACCTCAACATTCACATCCGCATCAACACTTACAATCTCTAATCCACTCTGGTCAGCATCCAATTGTTTCAACACTTATCACTCAACACAAGGTTCCTACCCCGCAACCTTCCCTGCAACCATCTCCACAAAAGAAAACTCCAGTTCCCTTGTCACACCCCCAAACCAGAACGGCGGAAACGTTCGGGGGCGGAGGACATCATGTACAGTATCATAACAATTGAATAGTAAAGAAAGTACACACCACCATAACATATATTTGAAAAGTTTACATGATTGTTGTATTACATGTTTCAAAAGTCAAATACAATATGATGTTACAAAAGATATTACTAACGCCAGAGCATTAGTCCCCAAAAGCAGTTGCTAACCTGGTTTAGCGATTTCCTGAGAATACAAGTCATTTCAAAGAAAAAGTGTCAACAATTAAGTTGGTGAGTTCATAAGTATATATTTGTATGCCATTCGAAAGTTTCGCATTTGTTTTCCAGAAAATCCGATATTTTCTCATAAAAGGAGTTATGAATCTTTGTTTGTATAATAAGGATGTATTGAACCAGGAAAAACCTATATTTTCCTAGCAGTGGAGAGTAGTCTCAAATGTCCAAGACTATGGTTTTGTAAGTAAATATGTCGTACTTAAAATAATGATGCACAGTTTTATTAGTAAACAAAACTATAAGAAGTTTGTAATTTGGCGCAGGAAAAACCTATATTTTCCTAAACATGAGGAGTAGTCTCAAATGTCCAAGACTATGATTTGTAAGTAAATATGTCATACTTAAAATAATGATGCATAGTGTTATTAGTAAACAAAACTATAAGAAGTTTGTAATTTGGCGTAAAAGTAATTGTAATATTACTTTTCCCGCAAAAACATAAATACCATAATAATTGTCTATCCTGTGAGTTTTCATAACCGTACTATGATGGGTTTGCCTGCGGCGATGTTCGTCAGGTGTCGAAGCGATATGATATTTGTCACCCCGCGGACTGTAGCTAACCGTCAGGGCTCGGGATCATCAGTCCCGTATAGATCTATACACACGTATCACGTTCTCACAACAGACACTCTGGTTATAAAACAAGGCTTTCTAGTGGTACCTTGACAGGTATGGTGAAGACGATTGACTTACATATTCTCAATTAAGTCACGTATTTGGAAAGATATATGAATGATTTCTGAAATGATTACCCTATCTACAGTGTTAACAAAGGCATAATAATGAGTTGCATTTTCTTATATAAACATGATTTTATAGTTGAAATGGTTACTCTTGGTATGATGTAGTATACAGATATATAAATAAAACATGTTTCTGTTTATAAAACATATTGTACGCCATGAGGGTAAAGTGGCGATGTATGATGTTTTGCATGATAATAATTTCATAAGATAGTTAAAACAACAGTATGAAAAGTATAGCAAAAGATTTGTGTTTCACACGAGTTTAACCGTGTGTTTACTTGTATCCCCCCCCTTAAAAGCGTTTAAAAGCATTTAAAAAGCATTTGAAAACTTAGTGATATGGTATGAACTCACTTGATAGAAGTGGTGAGTTGAAGAAGGCGAGACTAAACTCGGGCAGTACTTCGACTGGAAAGAAGCAAGTTCCTCGGGAACTTCGGGACTTCGAGCCTTGCGTTGTGTGCTAGGGTTGTTATCGGGGCTTCGGGGTGGTCTCAGGATACTTAACACAAAGTCGAAGTGGGAGAGAGGATGGGGTTGCGCAACCAAAGTCGGAAGGCTTAGATTTCTATATATAGCCACCATTTTGACTCTCACGTCGTGAGTTTTGCATAACTCACGTCCTGAGTTTGGTCCCGAATCGTCATGGCATGCGTCACTCGTCAAGTTACTCTGGAAGGATCATTCAGACTGTTCACGTCATGACCTTTAGTGTTCACGTCGTGAACACTGACAATTTCTGACACAGCGTCGAAAATCGTGTTTCGCATACGAGCTCTGTTTTCGACGTTCTTTATATCCACGCGTAGGTGAGATTATGATCTACAACTCTCGTTTAGACTTCCTCGGCTAATTTTCAATTTATTTTTAATATTATATTTTTAACAGGCCGGGACAGGAAAAGTCCGTTAAAAATCCATAACTTCTTCATCCGATGTCCGTTTTCGTCAGACTTTTTACCGTCGTAATACCATTGATGAGATCTTCGATTCTCGTTTAGGTCATGTTGGCAAAAATTCGCTCGATCTCTATTTCGAGTTTTTAGCTGTCTACTACTATGTCCGAAACTTCGAAAAATCATAACTTCCTCATATGAAGTCAGATTAGGGCGTTCTTTTGATGTATGTTTACGGTTTTGGGATATATATATGAATTTCATTTAGACACCTAAGGTGGAAAAGTATTTTATTGAAATTTCTCGTTTTGTGCTTAACAGTGTTTTACCAATACCGTCGCGTATCTTCGATCGGTCATAACTTCTTCGTTATAACTGAAATTTTTGTGTTCTTTATATTTTTGGAAACCTTGTTACGATATCTACCACTTAGTATACTCAAACTGAGCTTTTCGAATATTTCATTTTTGACGTTATTCCTATTATATTAAGATAGGTTACCAAACTCGACTTTGGATCGTTACATTGATTCGAAATATCGGGTTGTTACATCATCCCCCCGTTAGAGGGAATTTCGTCCCGAAATTATTTACAAGGTAAGTGTCTATGGACTAGGGAAGAGATGCGGGTACTTTGTTTCATCTGATCTTTTCGCTCCCAAGTGAATTCAGGTCCCCGCTTAGCATTCCAGCGAATCTTCACTATTGGTATGCGACTTTGCTTTGTTCATTTGATTTCCCTATCCATGATTTCGACAGGTTCTTCCACAAAGTTAAGATTTTCGTTCAACTATATTTCCTCAAGTGGAATTACAAGGGTTTCATCAGATAGACACTTCTTTAGATTAGACACGTGAAACACAGGATATACGTTTTTAAGTTTGAGTGGTAGTTGGAGTCTATAAGCTACTGGACCAATCCTCGCAGTAACTTCGAAGGGTCCAATGTAACTTGGGTTTAGCTTTTCACGCTAACCAAAGCGTATCATGCCCTTCCAGGGTGAGACCTTCAGTAAGGCGCGGTCACAAACCTGAAATTCCAAGGGTTTTTGTCTTTTGTCGGTGTAGCTCTTTTGTCTATCTCTTGAGGCTTTCAGTTGTTCACGAATTTGGATAATCTTTTCAGTTGTCTCTCTAATGATTTCCGAGCCAGTGAGAGTGCTATCAGGGACTAGGCCTCTCGCCAACTGCGTGTCACCCACTTTCGCCCAGCACAGAGGTGATATGTACTTGTGGCCATAGAGGGCTTCAAAAAGGAACAGTCTTGATGCTAGTGTGATAACTCTTGTTATACGAGAATTTCAACTAACGGTAAGTGGATGTCCCGTGCTTTACCGAAGTCTATTACACAAGCTCGTAACATGTCTTCTAGGGTTTGGATAGTTCTCTCATTCTGTCTGTCAGTTTGTGGGTGATAGGCTGTACTCATATCTAGCCTAGTTCCCAAGGCTTTTTGCAGTGATTGCCAGAATCGTGATGTGAATCGGCTATCTCCGTCCGAGATAATAGATATCGGCACTCCGTGAAGTCGCACGATTTCATGGATATAAGTCCTTGTCAGTCTTTCCATCTTATCGGTCTCCTTGATTGGTAAGAAGTGGGCAGACTTGGTTAACCTGTCGACGGTTAAAGCAAAAGGTCTTTCCGTAGCATATGGAGCTAGTATAGTGAGGACCAAGCCAATCCATTTCTAATAGCTACTTGGGAACTTCTTATCGTAATGTGTGTTACATCGATTGTTTAGAGTGATGGCATCTTCTATGTATGTGTCTTTAGCGCCTTCTGTTTTATTCTTGTTATTACTGTTGCGAATATTTGTACCACTTTTATAGCTAGTATAGGTAGTAGGACTACTTTGGTAAATACTGGTGGAATATTGCAATATGATCCCTACAAAGTCCCTCTACCCTCGTTTAGTGTAAACAAATCATATATAGTTAAGATTGAGACGATCGTCGACTGAGCAGCTCTGCCCTATGTCCAAAATCAACCATTAAACAGGAAGTAAAGCGGAATTACTTACTCTAAGTCTGCAAAATCTTAACAATGTATGACCCTAATGCTATAATAAGCCATCCTAGCTCACCCGTATGGATCCTAAGTTTTTATACGACTGATGTGTTAATTTATGATTTTTATTTAATTGACTAAAACTTTTATGAAAATTTGATGCTTAATTATTGTTATTTGGAAAACGTACCAAAATTCAAGTAGGTTCCCTGTCATTTCCTTATGACTCATCGTTAAACTCCTCTTGTTCCTCCATCATTCCTCCTTGTCGGGCAATCTCTCTTAAAGTGCCCCTTTTCACCGCATAAATAGCATACTGGATCTACTCCAACATTGGGGATCGGAGCCCTACAATGATCGTTGGTGTGCCCTTTCTTCTTGCACCTATCACAATACATCTCTCGACAGGCTCCGTAATGATGGTAGTTGCACCTTTTGCATTTTGGGAGGTTTCCTAAATATGGTGTTGTCGATGTTGAGGGAGTAGGGCCAGTGGGGGTAGGGATTGCTACCTCTTGTTGCCTTTTGATAGGCCCTTGAGTCGAACTGCTCCCCTTTTCGTTCCAGAACTTTTGTTTCATGTTTTTAGGTTTGTGGGTTGGAGTATTCTTGTAGGTAGACACACGTTGGTTTCCTTGGTTGTTACTAAGATTTGAATTGTCGACACCATTTCCATTTTTACTAGCGTTACTTGCATTGTGATGTGCCATGATGACTGTCATAGCGGCTATGACCGCAGCTTGAAAAGTAGCTGAATCTATATGCAGGAGTGGTGTTTCGTTGCTTGGTTGGTTATTTCCATGTGAAGACATGATTCTGCTACATGATGTGAAACGAGTTGGTTAGATAACTATGATCGTTGTTAGCTGGATTCTATATGTATAATTTCCCCATCCTCTTATTCGGTTTCTAATGTTTCGACTTACATCCCTATGATGTATTTATGAATGAGAGTTGAAATAGGTATCGTATTTACGTTAAGTTTTAGCAAATTAGGGTATAGATGTTGAAATCTTAGGTCGATATAGTTTCATGGGTTTTGGAAGAGGGTATCCCTCTTACTATTTTTAGTTATGAAGAAGGATGTCATACACCTATCTCATAGCGCGAGTAATATAATTACTAACTAACTAGGTAATATTAATTATTAATTATTCGTTTGACGCATTAGGTCCTCTACCACTTCGCATGCTTCACGAGTGGTTGCCTTTGTTCTTTGTCCTATTTTTAGTGGAAATGATTTGTTATCTCCTGGTATCTTTATAGGGTGTCCTTCTCAGGTGTGTTGAATCTTTGTCATTGTTTTGATTGCGCTAGTTGAAGTTGTAGAGATTTGATATGCTATGGTAACTGTCTCTTTCTCTAAAGGGTGTAAGTGATAGGAAAATTGGGCTTATCGAAGGATTTGGTTTGTTTGGTTAGCGAGACGGCATTTTCCCGCTATAGGGTTAAAGAAGAAATGGTGGAAAGACTTCAACAAAGTTTCCAAGTTCAATTTCCATTGAACTTCCATAGATTAGGCCAACAAGGATAGTGTAGTGAGTTGCTAAAACAGTTTATGGGTTAAAAGTGGAGAGGGAACCGAGAGATGTCGCAGGGTTTTTATAGGCCGAAGCCTTGGACCGAGGGGGAGGAGGAGGAGGGACGCGTGTCTCGGTTCGCCAGGGCCACGAGGTCGAGCTCGGAAGCAGCCAGCGCGCTGCCATGCGTCAGAACCGGAGTGGGCCGAGTCTTCGGTCGAATCAGAAGAGGACATGGGGCGGACACGAGGAGCCTCGCATGCGAGGTGACGTGGCCGAACCCCAGCCATGCTATTTTTCCCGGTTTTCAATATTTTTCGATTTTTGTGCCCAACACTTGCGAAATTCATAACTTTCGCATACGAGCTCCGTTTTCGGCGTTCTTTATATGCACGCGTAGGTAAAATTATACTATACGACTTTTATTTAGACTTCGTCTGCTAATCTTGACCTTATTTTTAATATTATTATTTTTAACAGACCGGGACATGAAAATCCATTAAAAATTCATAACATCTTCATCCGATGTCCGTTTTCGCCTGTCTTTTTACCTTTGTACTACTCTTAACGAGACCTTTAATTCATGTTTAGATTGTGTTGGCTAAAAATCAATCGATCTTTATTTCGAGTTTTTAATTGTATACTGCTATACTGAAACTTAGAAAAATCATAACTTCCTCATACGAAGTTAGATTTTGACGTTCTTTTTATGAAAGTTCTCGGTTTAACATATTATACAACTTTCATTTAGATTGTTAAGGCTAAAAAGCCTTTTATTGAAAACTCACTTTTCACACTGAATAATGTTTTGCCAGTTTTTTGCGAATCTTCGATTGGTCATAACTTTTTCGTTATAACTCGGATTTTAATGTTCTTTATATTTTTGGAAACTTTGTTACAATCTCTATCACTTTGTTCATCCCAATCGAGATCGTTTAATACTTTATTTTTGAGGGTTGATTATGTAAATGTACACAGTATGTTAAAATTTCTCTTTATTATTTTAAAAAGAACTACAAATTGACCTATATTATTACATATGTTTGAAATAACGGTTTTTTACATTATCCCCCCATTAGAGAGAATTTCGTCCCGAAATTAGCATTACAGATAGACTAGGGAAAAAGATATGGATATTTCTGTTGCATTTGATCCTACCGCTCCCAAGTAAATTCAGGTCCCCGTTTTGCATTCCAGCGAACCTTCACTATCGGGATACAGCTTTGTTTGGTTTTCTTAAATTCCCAGTCTAGAATCTCTACGGGTTCTTCCACAAAGCTGAGGCTCTCGTTTAACTCGATTTCCTCGAGTGGGATCATAAGAGTCTCGTCGGATAGACACTTTTTCAAGTTCGAAACGTGGAGGCTAGGATGAATGTTACTTAGTACTTGGGGTAGTCGAAGTTTGTAAGCTACAGGACCGATTCTGGTAAGAATCTCGAATGGTCCTATGTACCTTGGATTCGGTTTGTCACGCTTTCCAAAGCGTATCATGCCCTTCTAGGGTGAGACCTTTAACAGGACGCGGTCACCAACCTGAAGATCCAAGGGTTTTCTCATTTTGTCAGCGTAGCTTTTGTGTCTATCTCTAGAAGCTTTAAGTCGCTCTCGAATTTGTACGATTTTCTCTATATTTTCTTGAATAATTTATGGGCCAGTGAGAGAACTGTCAGGAGTTTGACCTCTAGTTAGTTGCGTGTCACCCACTTCAGCCCACCACAGAGGGGATCTGCACTTGCGGGCATAGAGGGCTTCGAATGGAGCAGCCTTTATGCTAGTGTGATAATTTTTGTTATAAGAGAATTCGACAAGGGGTAAATGAGTATCCTATGCCTTTCCAAAGTCTATCACGTAAGCTCGCAACATGTCTTCTAATGTTTGAATTGTCCTCTCACTTTGTCCATCGGTTTGTGGATGGTAGGTTGTACTCATGTCCAGCCTAGTTCCCAAAGAGTTTTGTAAAGACTGGCGGAAACGAGAGGTGAATCTGCTATCTCGGTCAGAAATAATAGATATTGACACACCATGCACTCTAACAATCTCCTTGAGGTAAGTTCTTGTTAGCTTCTCCATCTTGTCGGTTTCTTTTATTGGAAAGAAGTGTGCGGATTTGGTTAATCTATCGACAATTACCCAAATAGTATCATAACCACCTGGTGTTTTGGGTAACCTAGTTATGAAATCCATTGTAATCCTCTCCCACTTCCATTCAGGGATTTCAGGTTGTTGTAATAAACCTGAAGGTTTCTAGTACTCTACCTTGACTTTGGCACAAGTAAGGCACTTGCCCACAAAGGTAGCGATTTCGGCCTTCATGTTAGGCCACCAGTATAGTTTCTTGAGGTACAGATACATCTTGTCTGATCCTGGATGAATGAAGTATCGGGTTTTGTGTGCTTCATTCATAACCATGTCTCTGTAACCACCGAACTTTGGCGTCCAGATCCGGTTCATGAAATAATAGACTCCATCATCCCCGACTTCGAAGTTCTTATCCATTCCTCTCAGGGCTTCACCTGCCATGTTTTTCGGTTTCAAGGCTTCAAGTTGAGCTTCTTTGACCTGTGTGGACAGATGTGAATGAATTTTCATGGTCAACGAATTTACTCGGCGTCCCGAGTATTCTTTTCTGCTAAGGGCGTCAACTACTGCATTTGCTTTACCAGGGTGAAAGAATTTCACATTCGTAATCGTTCAGTAGCTCCACCCATCGTCGTTGTCTCATGTTCATCTCTTTCTGATCGAAGATATGTTGGAGATTTTTATGGTCCATGAATATTGTGTATTTCGTGCCATACAAGTAGTGTCTCCAGATCTTCAGACCAAACACCACTACTCCTAGCTCAAGGTCATGTGTTGTATAGTTGACCTCATGCGTCTTAAGCTGTCTTGAGGAGTAGGATATAACCTTTCCTCTTTGCGTAAGAACACATCCAAGCCCTTGATTAGAAGCATCACAGTACACTACAAAATCCTCTATCCCTTCAGATAGAGATAAGATCGGTGCACTGCACAAGGCTTGTTTGAGCATTTGGAATGTTGTTTTTTTGTTGAAACATAGAAGTGACCCTATTAAACTTAATCCAAACCGCAACCTCTCTCTTATCCGCAACCATTTTCTCATCAGCAGTCAAGTACCGCAACTGTAGTCGCACTTAGTCTTAGTCTTTTATCTATTTTTCTAAAAGTACTTTCTTTTATCCAATGTGCCCTGCGTAGCAACTTTTAACAGATAGGACCTTTTGTAATCTTCGAGACTCTATAAATAGAGTTCTCTTTCTCTGAATGAAATACATCTATCTCTCTCAATTATCTATATCTTGAATATCTTACTCTCTCTACTCTCTCATCTCTAAAGATCTTCTACTTATAATATTTATATCGTTAGCTATTCGGAGCAAGTCAACTTGACTTAATCACTAAGCTTGATCACATTTACTAACTTGGATTGACTGCAATCCTTGTTAAGAAACAGCTTATAGTGTCTTCTTGATATAATACTTGTTGTCATTTATATTTCATTATATTTCCGCACCTAACTATCTAACTATCTAACTCTAACTTATTATTATTGTTGAGCTTTATGATCCACTGAGTTAAACTTTAATCTGCATTATTACTTGTTCTAACGTTTTTTCAAGTGTGTTACTCAAAGCTTTCTCTCAACAATTGGTATCAGAGCCAAAGTGGTTGCTTTTTAAACAAAAACTCTGATTTTAAAAGGCCTTCTATACTACTGGCGCTCATTTCTTAAAAAAAACAAAAAAATCTTTTCAAAAAAAAAAGGAAATATGGTGTAAGCATTATCTCTAAATGTTTCCAACAGTGTTGGAGGTTCGAATAGAGCTCCAATACTGGTGGCAAATAAATATCATCATTGGTCACAAAGGATGGAGAGATATTTACGGAGACATGGAAGAGATGTATGGAGATCTGTAGAAGAAGGACCTAATATCTCTGTTCTTACTCCAGTTCAGAACGATGGCACACAAGCTTGACTGGGAGGAGGTCAACCAGCCATTAATCGTCCCACCAAAGATGATCTTGATAAGATGGAAAATGATGTTGTTGCATTTTATGAGATATCTTGTGGAGTTGCTCCTGACAACTTCGATATCATCATAAATTGCAAATCAGCCAAAGAAATATGGGAGGGACTCAAAAACCTGTATGAAGGCTCAGAACAGGCTCAAGATAAGAAGCTTACAACCGCACTTAATGAATTCAACAACTTCAAAGCTCATGCTGGTGAAAGTTTGGAAGACTCCTTCAAGAGGTTCAACTTAATTGTCACAAAGTTATCTAATGCGGGCACCATCCGAAGTAACCATGAGACCAATCTCCAGTTTCTCAATGGATTCTGTAGATATTGGACCACAGCCAAGACGATTGTCCAAGGAGACAAAAAAATTCATTCTCTATCTCTCTACAAGTTTATGGTGAACTGCAAGCACAAGAATCTACCGTACTCAAAGACTGTGCTGACTTCAGAGGACCACTCACTCTAGTAGCACAAGCACCTTACACTCAATCTTACTCTCCCTCGTATGACAACTCTTCGCAGTCATACGAAGCCGACTCAGAATACGATGATGAAGAGGAATTCCAAAATGCAATTGCTTTAGTTTGCCAACAGTTCAACAGGATATTACCCTCATCATTCCGAAAGAATCAGCAATTTACAAAACCTCCTTTCAACCGCAACTTTAATTCTCAGAACCCTCACTCAAGATATCCCAACAATCCTCACCCAGCACCGCAATCTCAACCCAAAGAGGTACCTCAGACTGTCAAGACAAGCGACTCCGGTACCTTCGCAGAAGACAAAACTAATGTTGTAATTTGTCACAAGTGCAACAAGTAAAATCACTTTGCAAAAGATTGCAAAGCCAATGTAGTAAAAGACAGAACATTCTATCTCCGTATGGCTCAAGAACTAGAAGAAAAGGAGAAAGAAAGGGCATATGTAGCCCAAGTGAAGAGATACCATCAAGTATGGTCATCCGGAGGTGAGGATGAAGACATGAACAACATCAAGGGAAAGGGCAAAATCTACATGATGGCCACTGCGGATGAGGATGGGTCAACCAAGCTGAAAAAGAATTACTGCTACATGGAAAAGGATGGCACTCTGAGCATCGTTGAGCAGGTAAAACTCTTGATCCAAACTCTTAATTATAGCATGCATGACTGTCAACCATTTCTTGACAACCTTAATGACACATGTGTTGCCGCCCTTTCAGGCTATAACAAAGCCCTAGATGAGAAGAACATTGCATCTTAAGAAATGTTCCATGTTAGAGGACGATTAAAAGACAAAAGACTCAAAGTTTCCATGCTTGAAAAGGACATAGAATTAGAAAAGGATGCAAAAATGTTATGTGAAATTCAATTAGGCATAACATTAAATCAGAGAGATTTAGCTCAAACTGAAATTGTACGTTTGAATCTTTTAATAGAAAAACTGTTCAATGGAAGTGAAGCTATTGAAAACCTTGTCAACAATTGAACCATAGATAACACCTATAATTGGGGTTGGTCAAATGGGTATCCTACCGCAAAGGATTCCTCACCCCGATTTAACAAAGACTTTATGTCCCTCCGAACCGAGAGTTCCATTTCCCAGTCAATGACAACACTCATTTTGGTCGACTTCATAATTTGAGTAATAATTGTGTCATTGAGGAAATTCAACCTGAATTTTCAGGTCACTCAAGTGATCAAATTCCTATCTCTGGCACAATTTATCCCAACTCTCAAACCTCATCAGTTGCTGATGAAGAAATTATTATGGAATCTGAAGTTCATATGAACTTCCCATCACTGCCTTCAGACTGCAGTACCACTCACTACAAATCTGATCCGCAGTCAGACCAATTGCCTCTAATCAAATGTCCCACAAAGAAAGAAACTCTGACTTATGCTACGGTAGTTCATCTTCCTTACCGCAGCCTACAGTTAAGAGTTCAGCGACCATTCAGCCAATTCATCATGAGTTACCCATAGAAAATTTGAGTATGGTCAATGCTCCCAGAATCCTGAACCTTCTTGTTCAGATGAATCAACTCCTCGTGTTCAAAAGCTTTTTAATGGTTCTAAGAAACCGCAGTTGAATCTCAATGACCGCGGTTCTCCAAAAACTCAGGAAAAAATGGCCTTCAAAAAGGATCATAAAACTCGTGGTAAAAAGCGGGAAATTTTTTCAACAAACAAAAGACCACTCAAAGTCTCAAAACCCAAGAGCCCAGAAAAGCTTGCTTTCTCAAATTATTTTTCTAAAAACTCTACAGTCACGAAAACCAACAAAAAGGAATGTACAGTTCCTCAAACCTTTTCAAACTCCTCTGATACAATCCAAAAGAGAGTAAAGTCTTTTCGAAGCAATGGTTTTCAGATCTATTCCTCAGATGATCCAAAATGGAAGGGAATTTTACCAACTCTAACACTTTTAAAGTCACCTCAAACTTTTAAGAAATCAAATCCTAGGAAATCTACACGTGCTCACACAAGCTCAAATCGTACTTTTTCAAATTCCAAGAGCACCAATGTCAGATCTCACTCTTCTCGTACTAATCACAAAGTTGTTCCCACACCCTTCAGACCGCTGACCAAGCAGTATGTCAGGGTAAATGACAAAAACTCTTCATGTAAATGTCATTGTCAAAATAGACCATCTCAAGTCAAATCTCGCACTTTTCAAAAACCTTGTAACTTTTCCAAATCTCACAACACTTCAAAAATTCACAAACACCCAGGTTTAGGTCTCAAGATTGACATAAGACCTGTCCCTGCAACCTCGGTTCACGCATCTTTGAAAAACCCACCAGTCGCCTCGGGCTCCAAACTTGTTGGGATGCCCAAACTAACCGTGTAATTTTTAGGCAATGTGCAAGGAGGATAAAGAAGATGAGTGGTTAATAGATAGTGCATGTTCCTTGCACATGAGTGGAAGATTATAATACCTTCACGATTTCAGGCCTATCACCAATGGTGGAAATGTCACGTTCGGTAACAATGCAAATGGAATAATCTAAGGTTACAGTGTGCTTACTACATGGAACTTCTCTATTCAGAAGGTAGCTTACGTAGAAAGTCTTAAACACAATCTCATCAGTGTAGGCCAACTGTGTAAAGCGGGCCATAGAGTTGAATTTGACAATGAATACTGCTACATAATGACAAGCGATAGAAGCACCTGTTTGATCAAATCCAAGTCCAAAGGGACCGTGTACCCCTTGGATGTTTCTCTGATAATTGGGAAACCACAGTTATGCTTTCTATCAAAAGTAGTATCTGAAGTCAGCTGGCCATGGCACCGTAAGCTGCCACATCTCAACTTCAGGTATATCAACACTCTTGTCACCGGAGAACTCGTCCGAGGTCTTCCCATTCTGAAATTCAACAATGACACTCCCTGCTCAGCCTGTGAATGTGGAAATCAATGAAAAGAAAGCCATCCTATGGTGATCGATTCTTCAGTTTCTGAACCACTGGAACTCTTACATAATGATCTCTGCGGTCCATCCACTGTAGCCAGTCTCCATCACAAAAAATACATACTGGTTATAGTTGATGACTTCACTCGTTTCCTTTGGGTCTACTTCCTGAGACTCAAATCTGAAACTCCGCAGATGCTGATCAATTTTATCAAAGAAATCGAACTTCAAATAAAATTACCAGTGCGCCGCATCCGAAGTGATAACGGAACCGAGTTCACCAATCATCTTCTAAACAGTTTCTTGGTTTCAAAAGGCATCAGTCACAACTTCTCAGCTCCCTACACACCGCAACATAATGGTGTTGTAGAGAGAAGAAACCGAACTCTGGTAGAGGCTGCCCGATCTATGCTCAACTTCGCACACCTTCCTCTATACTTCTGGGCCGAGGCAGTGGCCACAACATGCTTTGTTCCAAACCGAAGCATTTTCTGCAAGCGTCTCAACAAAACTCCTTATGAGGGCCTTAACAACTGTAAGCCAAATGTCAGATTCCTTCATATCTTTGGGTGTAGATGTTTTGTGATCAACAACAAGGATCATCTAAACAAGTTGCACCGAAGTCGGATAAAGGCATTTTCCTTGACTACTGCACGAACAAAGTAGCCTATAGGGTTCTCATCAGACACACGCGACTAATAGTTGAAATCTTCGACGTCAAATTCGATGACTATTATGTCCGCAACACTGCCCCTTTAGATGAAACCAAAGCAATCCTGGAAAGTGATATCCCAGCTTCGTTGGTCCTCTAAACATCGTTGAAGTCAAATATGATGATCTTTTTGACCCCGTAGAGACTGCTCAACTCTCCGAAGTTCTTGTGTCTCCGGAAGCTCAACAGCAACATGCCGAAGTGTCTGGTCCTGATCTATCTGATGATGTGTCACTCAACACTTCCACCTCGCTGGTTGAGGGGGAAAGCTCAACCCCGGAGCAAGTAACAACCATCGAGGTTCCAGTACCTGAGGAAACAGCTCCGGTTCCTACCCGCAAAATCACTCTTCCGTTGAATGTCTCCTCAGACTCAGATGATGAGGATATAGAGAACATTGACACAGAAACTGATCCAAGGGTTATCACTATCTCACAAATCCAGGGGGAACCTTCTCAGGGGGAACTCCCATCCGCAATCCAGGGGGAACCTCTCGAACTTGCTCAAAGCAACTCTAATCCCACCATTCCAGTCCAAGACAATTCAGCAGGCTGCTCATAATTCCAGGGGGAACTACCTTCTTCCGCCACAAAGTCTTCAGAGATTGAAGCCATTCCATCCACCGCAGCTGCTGATCATCTTCAACCTCGTCTACACGTATAGACGAAGGACCACCCACCAGGAAAAATTATCGGCAACCCGTCTGCCAGCGTTCAAACTCGATCCTCAAGAGACTTATCTGATCATTGTCACTATGTCACATTTATGTCTTTGGTTGAGCCTAGAACCATCAAAGAAGCATTAATGGAGCCCGATTGGATAACAACAATGCAAGAGGAACTTGAAGAGTTTAAAAGAAATAAAGTATGACAACTTGTCCCGAAACCAAAAGGTCACACTATAGTTAGCACCATATGGGTGTACAAGAACAAATTGGATGAATCTGGTACGGTCGTCAGGAACAAAGCGAGACTAGTCGCTAAGGGGTATACTCAACTTGAAGGTGTTGGTTATGATGAAACATACGCCCCAGTAGCCAGGATGGAGGCCATATGCCTCTTCTTAGCGTATGCTGCTCACAAGAATATCAATGTACATCAAATGGATGTAAAGAGTGCTTTGTAGAATGGTGAATTGAAATAGGAGGTTTATCTTCAGCAACCTCCGGGCTTCGAATGTCTTGATTTCCCAGATCACTGTTATAAGCTTGAGAAAGCAGTTTATGGTCTAAAGCAAGCGCCAACAGCGTGGTACGAGACTCTCCCAGAATTTCTTGTCTCGTCCGGGTACAAAAGAGGAGTGATTGATCCCACCTTATTTACAAAGGCAAATGGTAATCACCTTATACTTGTACAAATATATGTGGATGATATCATCTTCGGATCAACGGATTATGGGATGGTGGATGAATTTGAAAATCTCATGACCAGCAAGTTCCAAATGAGCATGAATAGAGAAATACACCTTTGAACTATTGAAGAAATACTCAATGGACAACTATTCCTCTGCCAAGGTCCCTATGGCCTTCGCATATAAGATTTCTGCTGATCCTTCAGGAGAATCAGTAGACCATAAAACGTATAGAGGAATGATTGGCTCTCTGATGCACCTCACCGTAAGCCGACCAGACATTGTCTTTGCAACAAGTGTATGCGCAAGATACCAAGTCGATCTGAAAGTATCTCACATGACCGCAGTTAAGCAAATTCTCAGATACTTAAAGGGCAGCAAGTCTTTAGGCCTCTGGTATCCCGCAGGGAATGACTTCAGCCTACAAGCCTTCACCGATGCAGATCATGCAGGATGTAGATTTGATAGAAAAATCACTTCTGGTGGCTGTCAATTTCTTGGCGGAAGACTCGTCAGCTAGTCGTCAAGGAAACAAAATTGTGTCTCTTTATATATCGCAAAAGCTGAATATGTGGCTGCAGCCAGTTGTTGCTCACAAGTCTTGTGGATGAAAACACAACTTATGGACTACGAATACAAGATGATGCGGATACCTATTTACTGTGAATTACGGTATCATTGAATTACGGTATCGTTTCATTAAAGACCACATTCTGAAAGGTAATATTGAATTGATTTTTGTTAACTCATGAAGAGATTGCTGATGTTTTCACAAAAGCTCTTGACTCTACAAAACTCAACAGTTTCTTACAAATGTTAGGAATGATGAATCCGGACCCTTAGTTCTTTTTGAATTGATAGGTACCGCAGACCATCTCTGGTCTCAATTACGGTCCTAAGAAAATATATCTATCATACATGGTTTCAGTATACCTGGTGTACCGCAACCGTATATCATACCTATATTTTTGTGGTCCTTATTGTTTGTTATTTCTGATCTTTTTCAAAGTGTTTATCTCAGTTCATTCTACTGCAGTCAGAGAACCATTCACTGCAATGAAAAATCTCTCAGCATTGTTGTATCAATCTATAGTGAATAACTAATCCGCAGTCACATTGATTGAACTTTCAACTACTTCATAAATTCTTGAAACATTGTGTGCTAGTTAATGATCCTTCATTAAATAAGATAAACATTCTAAAAAATATTAGTTGAGTAGCATATGATCGTTTCAGTTCTTCTTTTCAAATAAACCTTTTGTCAGACCTATTTTAGGTGTGATGCCAAAATAAAACAGCTTCTGATAAAAGAAATCTTTTTAGGAAATCTTTTTCCTTAAACTGTCTTTTCCTCTTTACCCCAAGATGTCAAATCCGTTACAAATTCCACCTTTATTCAACGGACTATCGCCCCTCACCACACGTTCTTCAGACATGGGGTATTGGGCATGACACTTCATTAAATGCCATTTTTGGAAAATGAAGAAAAAAACATTTCGTTAAATGCTTTTGTGGCTAATGATTCTCTTAATTTAAAAAAAAATCACAGGTTTTTATCTTTAACCGTTTTCTGTTAGGGTAAAAACAATGATCATTTGAAATCTGCCACTATAAAAACCGTATTTTCTTCCCAAGAAAGTTTTACGCTTTCTGATTTCTCTAAGGCGAACTTCATCTTCTTCACCCTCTTGCACTCCCAATTCTTCTGTAAGTTCTCAAATCTTTTCTTAAAATGTTGAAATCAGGCATTTCCAAGAAACAATCGAAGACCTCAACATATGTTCAACCAACTGGTTCCGACTCTGCTACAAGTAACCAATCGCCTTCAATTGCATCTAGCAATTTTAGGTCAATCTTCGATGATCAAACTTTCTACAATGATTCAATCTGTATCATGATCAGGTTCATCTCCAATCATCCATTGTTTGGACCTTTCGACTCATTCACTGATGTGGTTCCCATCTCAAGTCTGCTCAAATGTGCTTTCTCAGCGTACCGACCACTCAATAATCTTCAAGAAGTTCATCTGAACTTGGTGGATGATTCGTTGGTCATTTTGACCAAAGACAAGTTTCTCACTGCAATCAATCTTTTGGTGCATCCCTCAACCAAGTTTTTGTCACTAAGTGTATCAGACATTCTCTCCTCACTATACCAGATGGGATACCAAAAGAAGCTCAAGGGCATAGGTGAGTTCAAGAAGAACCAATTACTTGCGGTATGGCAGTTTGTATGCCACTTTGTGATCCGCAGTTTGTCAGGAAGAACCGGAGGCACAGACAACATGGGCATCAAATTACTGGAATTAATATGGAGCATATTCACAGTCCATGATGTCAACTATGGCTAAATCTTATGGGATGATTTCCTTCAATACATCCCTAAGGAATTTCCAAAAGAAAATCCCACAGAGCTCACATTTGCAAGATTTTGGGCTCTCTGCATTTCAGATCTTCATTCGGACGCCAAGATCAGTATGGGAAACGATGTCAACTTCTTTATCACACGTGATCTCAAAAGGTACGCACCCTCTAAAGATCAATCTATATTTGGACCAATCAGACGTTTACCCATTCATATCTTGACTACTATTGGACTTGAGACCAAAGAAGTCACAGATCATATTGAGGCTACAAAAGGTATTGACACATACCTTTCTACCTCGCCTCTTCCCAGTCAGAACATACTAGCCTCTACTGACCCCACCAATCCAGAGCATACCGCAGCTCCATCTTCCACTACTTTATCTCATTTACCCTTAGCTACAAGGCAAAAGAAGTTAGCTTCATCCAAGAAAGGCCCCCGCAACGTTGTCATGAAACATAAAACTCCAAAGAAAAGTAACGCCCCCAAGCAAGCTGTACGAACCAAGAAAAGGAAACTCAAACACGTTGTGTCTTCAGACGACGAATCTGATCCCAATCGATCTCCTGCCTTTGAACTTGAAGATGAGTATGATGATGACTCCGTACCAATCTCTATTCTCAAGAAAAGAAAAACCAAGCCCTCTGGCCAAATGCGTGACCGGATAGATACCACAATCTCTCAAAAGGCTCCGATAGTCCTTGGGGTTTCCGCAGACCCATTCTCTTCAACCATTCCTGACCAGTCAGATACAGCAAGTGTATCTGCTTCATCCAAACGTGGAGAATCTCCCCCAACTAAATCCCAAGAGGATTTAATTGGTTCTTCTCACCGTAAGGTCTCCAGGGCTTCCAAACTTCATATCTTTCAGGAACAGGAGTTGCGCTCCATTCTAGACTTTGTAATCCAAACACTCGATACACCCTCTCAACCGCAAGGCAATTCTTCAGCCAATGACAGAATGGATCCGAGGCCAAACTTGACCACGGGTCAAGGAGACCGAGGAAGCTCCAGAAATCCTACTTTGGTTACATCTAATACAGGTGGTTTAGGCACGGTGAGCACGAATGTGCAAGGATCCATGAACCCGAGGGACACCTCGGTGCGTTATCAAGGACTTGACAGTTATGACTCTGATGATACCTTTTCTTCAGATCGTCCCACGACCGAGTCTGGTATCAAAAAATTTGAAGCTTTTCGCAGGGCAATACGTGTAAGAAGGGATCAGCAATCTAAACAACTTCATCTCAAGGAGCAGGAAATTCAATCGGTGGCAAAATACTGGGCAGATGCAATCAACAACACCAACACCGTAGCCAACATCATCAAAATTCAAGACTGGATGACCGCAATGGCTGAGACCATCCGCAAAGCTCAGTCCATTCCAGATGGTGCACGTTCATCAAGGCCCCCTCCAACAACTGTTGCTCATGACTCTAAAGATGACGAAACCGCAATCGAAGTCAGTTCCGGGCCTACTTTTGGCTTTGATGACTTTGACATGAATGAGGTCAACCAACCGGAACAATCAGATGAGGTGATGATGATCTTGGATGAAGAAGAAGAGTCAAGGAGATCCCAACATTCTACTTCAAAGCCCAAGGAGAAGAAGAAGAAAAAGAAGCTAGCCGTCTCTAGAAAAGAATTTTTGAGTTTGCAAGATAAAGTTGATCAGATCCTAGCTACTGTGAAATCTACTCAACCGCAACAGGATGATATGCCTGGACCGTAGTCTCTCTTTGACCGCATTGAACGACTTGAAGCCAGAGAACCCCTTGCTGTAGAAAGAATCTCTCTTAAAGTTGAAATGGGTATTCGAGCCCTGGATACCAACCGCAAAGCTGATCATCAACAATTTTTGGCAACTACAGAGCGCCTCATCTCTGAGGTATACACAATGAAGACAGACCTTCAAGCGATAATTGCGGATCAATCCACTCAATCGAAGAAGCTTGTGGATGAAAATCATAATGCTTATGAGTCCACCATTTCTGTCCTGCAGTCCACTATTAACAGCCTACATCGTTCTTTGACATCTAACTTTCCTGGTCCGGTAATCTTACGCCTCACCAAGGAGATCCACAAATTTCTTTTAAACACGGAAATCCCAAACAACTAACAACTTGCTGATGCACTGAAGGCTTAATTTGCCGAAGTCTGTGGAAAGATTGATGGTCTTAAGCAATGGCTTGAGGAGGAGCCTGATGCTCATTCCTCAAGAGGGGGAAGTGAAGACCATGGAGTAGACCACATTTCACCTCAACATTCACATCCGCATCAACACTTACAATCTCTAATCCACTCTGGTCAGCATCCAATTGTTTCAACACTTATCACTCAACACAAGGTTCCTACCCCGCAACCTTCCCTGCAACCATCTCCACAAAAGAAAACTCCAGTTCCCTTGTCACACCCCCAAACCAGAACGGCGGAAACGTTCGGGGGCGGAGGACATCATGTACAGTATCATAACAATTGAATAGTAAAGAAAGTACACACCACCATAACATATATTTGAAAAGTTTACATGATTGTTGTATTACATGTTTCAAAAGTCAAATACAATATGATGTTACAAAAGATATTACTAACGCCAGAGCATTAGTCCCCAAAAGCAGTTGCTAACCTGGTTTAGCGATTTCCTGAGAATACAAGTCATTTCAAAGAAAAAGTGTCAACAATTAAGTTGGTGAGTTCATAAGTATATATTTGTATGCCATTCGAAAGTTTCGCATTTGTTTTCCAGAAAATCCGATATTTTCTCATAAAAGGAGTTATGAATCTTTGTTTGTATAATAAGGATGTATTGAACCAGGAAAAACCTATATTTTCCTAGCAGTGGAGAGTAGTCTCAAATGTCCAAGACTATGGTTTTGTAAGTAAATATGTCATACTTAAAATAATGATGCACAGTTTTATTAGTAAACAAAACTATAAGAAGTTTGTAATTTGGCGCAGGAAAAACCTATATTTTCCTAAACATGAGGAGTAGTCTCAAATGTCCAAGACTATGATTTGTAAGTAAATATGTCATACTTAAAATAATGATGCATAGTGTTATTAGTAAACAAAACTATAAGAAGTTTGTAATTTGGCGTAAAAGTAATTGTAATATTACTTTTCCCGCAAAAACATAAATACCATAATAATTGTCTATCCTGTGAGTTTTCATAACCGTACTATGATGGGTTTGCCTGCGGCGATGTTCGTCAGGTGTCGAAGCGATATGATATTTGTCACCCCGCGGACTGTAGCTAACCGTCAGGGCTCGGGATCATCAGTCCCGTATAGATCTATACACACGTATCACGTTCTCACAACAGACACTCTGGTTATAAAACAAGGCTTTCTAGTGGTACCTTGACAGGTATGGTGAAGACGATTGACTTACATATTCTCAATTAAGTCACGTATTTGGAAAGATATATGAATGATTTCTGAAATGATTACCCTATCTACAGTGTTAACAAAGGCATAATAATGAGTTGCATTTTCTTATATAAACATGATTTTATAGTTGAAATGGTTACTCTTGGTATGATGTAGTATACAGATATATAAATAAAACATGTTTCTGTTTATAAAACATATTGTACGCCATGAGGGTAAAGTGGCGATGTATGATGTTTTGCATGATAAAAATTTCATAAGATAGTTAAAACAACAGTATGAAAAGTATAGCAAAAGATTTGTGTTTCACACGAGTTTAACCGTGTGTTTACTTGTATCCCCCCCCTTAAAAGCGTTTAAAAGCATTTAAAAAGCATTTGAAAACTTAGTGATATGGTATGAACTCACTTGATAGAAGTGGTGAGTTGAAGAAGGCGAGACTAAACTCGGGCAGTACTTCGACTGGAAAGAAGCAAGTTCCTCGGGAACTTCGGGACTTCGAGCCTTGCGTTGTGTGCTAGGGTTGTTATCGGGGCTTCGGGGTGGTCTCAGGATACTTAACACAAAGTCGAAGTGGGAGAGAGGATGGGGTTGCGCAACCAAAGTCGGAAGGCTTAGATTTCTATATATAGCCACCATTTTGACTCTCACGTCGTGAGTTTTGCATAACTCACGTCCTGAGTTTGGTCCCGAATCGTCATGGCATGCGTCACTCGTCAAGTTACTCTGGAAGGATCATTCAGACTGTTCACGTCATGACCTTTAGTGTTCACGTCGTGAACACTGACAATTTCTGACACAGCGTCGAAAATCGTGTTTCGCATACGAGCTCTGTTTTCGACGTTCTTTATATCCACGCGTAGGTGAGATTATGATCTACAACTCTCGTTTAGACTTCCTCGGCTAATTTTCAATTTATTTTTAATATTATATTTTTAACAGGCCGGGACAGGAAAAGTCCGTTAAAAATCCATAACTTCTTCATCCGATGTCCGTTTTCGTCAGACTTTTTACCGTCGTAATACCATTGATGAGATCTTCGATTCTCGTTTAGGTCATGTTGGCAAAAATTCGCTCGATCTCTATTTCGAGTTTTTAGCTGTCTACTACTATGTCCGAAACTTCGAAAAATCATAACTTCCTCATATGAAGTCAGATTAGGGCGTTCTTTTGATGTATGTTTACGGTTTTGGGATATATATATGAATTTCATTTAGACACCTAAGGTGGAAAAGTATTTTATTGAAATTTCTCGTTTTGTGCTTAACAGTGTTTTACCAATACCGTCGCGTATCTTCGATCGGTCATAACTTCTTCGTTATAACTGAAATTTTTGTGTTCTTTATATTTTTGGAAACCTTGTTACGATATCTACCACTTAGTATACTCAAACTGAGCTTTTCGAATATTTCATTTTTGACGTTATTCCTATTATATTAAGATAGGTTACCAAACTCGACTTTGGATCGTTACATTGATTCGAAATATCGGGTTGTTACATCATCCCCCCGTTAGAGGGAATTTCGTCCCGAAATTATTTACAAGGTAAGTGTCTATGGACTAGGGAAGAGATGCGGGTACTTTGTTTCATCTGATCTTTTCGCTCCCAAGTGAATTCAGGTCCCCGCTTAGCATTCCAGCGAATCTTCACTATTGGTATGCGACTTTGCTTTGTTCATTTGATTTCCCTATCCATGATTTCGACAGGTTCTTCCACAAAGTTAAGATTTTCGTTCAACTATATTTCCTCAAGTGGAATTACAAGGGTTTCATCAGATAGACACTTCTTTAGATTAGACACGTGAAACACAGGATATACGTTTTTAAGTTCGAGTGGTAGTTGGAGTCTATAAGCTACTGGACCAATCCTCGCAGTAACTTCGAAGGGTCCAATGTAACTTGGGTTTAGCTTTTCACGCTAACCAAAGCGTATCATGCCCTTCCAGGGTGAGACCTTCAGTAAGGCGCGGTCACAAACCTGAAATTCCAAGGGTTTTTGTCTTTTGTCGGCGTAGCTCTTTTGTCTATCTCTTGAGGCTTTCAGTTGTTCACGAATTTGGATAATCTTTTCAGTTGTCTCTCTAATGATTTCCGAGCCAGTGAGAGTGCTATCAGGGACTAGGCCTCTCGCCAACTGCGTGTCACCCACTTTCGCCCAGCACAGAGGTGATATGCACTTGTGGCCATAGAGGGCTTCAAAAAGGAACAGTCTTGATGCTAGTGTGATAACTCTTGTTATACGAGAATTTCAACTAACGGTAAGTGGATGTCCCGTGCTTTACCGAAGTCTATTACACAAGCTCGTAACATGTCTTCTAGGGTTTGGATAGTTCTCTCATTCTGTCTGTCAGTTTGTGGGTGATAGGCTGTACTCATATCTAGCCTAGTTCCCAAGGCTTTTTGCAGTGATTGCCAGAATCGTGATGTGAATCGGCTATCTCCGTCCGAGATAATAGATATCGGCACTCCGTGAAGTCGCACGATTTCATGGATATAAGTCCTTGTCAGTCTTTCCATCTTATCGGTCTCCTTGATTGGTAAGAAGTGGGCAGACTTGGTTAACCTGTCGACGGTTAAAGCAAAAGGTCTTTCCGTAGCATATGGAGCTAGTATAGTGAGGACCAAGCCAATCCATTTCTAATAGCTACTTGGGAACTTCTTATCGTAATGTGTGTTACATCGATTGTTTAGAGTGATGGCATCTTCTATGTATGTGTCTTTAGCGCCTTCTGTTTTATTCTTGTTATTACTGTTGCGAATATTTGTACCACTTTTATAGCTAGTATAGGTAGTAGGACTACTTTGGTAAATACTGGTGGAATATTGCAATATGATCCCTACAAAGTCCCTCTACCCTCGTTTAGTGTAAACAAATCATATATAGTTAAGATTGAGACGATCGTCGACTGAGCAGCTCTGCCCTATGTCCAAAATCAACCATTAAACAGGAAGTAAAGCGGAATTACTTACTCTAAGTCTGCAAAATCTTAACAATGTATGACCCTAATGCTATAATAAGCCATCCTAGCTCACCCGTATGGATCCTAAGTTTTTATACGACTGATGTGTTAATTTATGATTTTTATTTAATTGACTAAAACTTTTATGAAAATTTGATGCTTAATTATTGTTATTTGGAAAACGTACCAAAATTCAAGTAGGTTCCCTGTCATTTCCTTATGACTCATCGTTAAACTCCTCTTGTTCCTCCATCATTCCTCCTTGTCGGGCAATCTCTCTTAAAGTGCCCCTTTTCACCGCATAAATAGCATACTGGATCTACTCCAACATTGGGGATCGGAGCCCTACAGTGATCGTTGGTGTGCCCTTTCTTCTTGCACCTATCACAATACATCTCTCGACAGGCTCCGTAATGATGGTAGTTGCACCTTTTGCATTTTGGGAGGTTTCCTAAATATGGTGTTGTCGATGTTGAGGGAGTAGGGCCAGTGGGGGTAGGGATTGCTACCTCTTGTTGCCTTTTGATAGGCCCTTGAGTCGAACTGCTCCCCTTTTCGTTCCAGAACTTTTGTTTCATGTTTTTAGGTTTGTGGGTTGGAGTATTCTTGTAGGTAGACACACGTTGGTTTCCTTGGTTGTTACTAAGATTTGAATTGTCGACACCATTTCCATTTTTACTAGCGTTACTTGCATTGTGATGTGCCATGATGACTGTCATAGCGGCTATGACCGCAGCTTGAAAAGTAGCTGAATCTATATGCAGGAGTGGTGTTTCGTTGCTTGGTTGGTTATTTCCATGTGAAGACATGATTCTGCTACATGATGTGAAACGAGTTGGTTAGATAACTATGATCGTTGTTAGCTGGATTCTATATGTATAATTTCCCCATCCTCTTATTCGGTTTCTAATGTTTCGACTTACATCCCTATGATGTATTTATGAATGAGAGTTGAAATAGGTATCGTATTTACGTTAAGTTTTAGCAAATTAGGGTATAGATGTTGAAATCTTAGGTCGATATAGTTTCATGGGTTTTGGAAGAGGGTATCCCTCTTACTATTTTTAGTTATGAAGAAGGATGTCATACACCTATCTCATAGCGCGAGTAATATAATTACTAACTAACTAGGTAATATTAATTATTAATTATTCGTTTGACGCATTAGGTCCTCTACCACTTCGCATGCTTCACGAGTGGTTGCCTTTGTTCTTTGTCCTATTTTTAGTGGAAATGATTTGTTATCTCCTGGTATCTTTATAGGGTGTCCTTCTCAGGTGTGTTGAATCTTTGTCATTGTTTTGATTGCGCTAGTTGAAGTTGTAGAGATTTGATATGCTATGGTAACTGTCTCTTTCTCTAAAGGGTGTAAGTGATAGGAAAATTGGGCTTATCGAAGGATTTGGTTTGTTTGGTTAGCGAGACGGCATTTTCCCGCTATAGGGTTAAAGAAGAAATGGTGGAAAGACTTCAACAAAGTTTCCAAGTTCAATTTCCATTGAACTTCCATAGATTAGGCCAACAAGGATAGTGTAGTGAGTTGCTAAAACAGTTTATGGCATGAATTGTTAACATAGCCAAAGCATGGATTGATGGTGATGATCTTTAAAGGAAACAAGAAGTCTGTCGTAATAGTTGGTGTAGAAGTTACACAGAATTCGGAAAACTTGGACTTGGAGTAGGTCTATAATACACCACGCAGGGAAAACTTGACAACATAGAGATCTAGAAAAACAGTACTAGCTAGACCGAAAAGTTTACATGAAAAGAGTACTAATTGGAGTACATACGAAGGTTATCCAATAACCCAAAAGAAAGAGTGAGTAGAGTGCCCTCTACTCATGATGGGAACTGCTTGGATGAGCCTTTGGTTCTGCCAACTGACGCTCCATCTCAAGCATACGGATTTCATACCTTGCCTGGCGTGCTCTAAGTTCCCTGACTTCAGTTTGAGTTGCAGTTAGTTCTCTCTGTCAGGCCTCATTTTGATTTACGATTCTTCCATGAGCTAATCCTAACTGTCGGATGCGAACTGTATTGACTCCAGTGTTCGCATCATTCTCCTCAGTTCGATGGATGGTTGTCCTTCCTTGTTCATGAATGCGAGAAATTCGGCGAACCAATATAGGAAGGACTCTGTCTGCTGAGCCTCCCCCGCTCAGATTGTAAAAGCTTCGGTCTCCATTGTATGGAAGGGGTTGACCCTGTTCGCGACTCCACCTATTCAGGTTGGTTGCCCATAGAGGTGTCGAGCCATGAAATTCCGGTCGAGGATTAGGATTTTGGATTGAAGCCACTAAAGGTAGGTTATTGTCTTCGGGATCTGAGTCGGAGTCTTCGTGCATTTCTTCCTTGACTTCTTCTTCCGGATCATTCTCTATCCTTCCTCCACTGTCTTGGTTCGGGTAGTAGGGGTCCCCTGGTAGATGGAATCCGGCCATTCCGTCTGTACGAGAATAGGGATATAAGAATTGTCTAGAACTAAGGCACATAAGGTTGAACATCAAAGTTAAACTATTGTATGCATAAAATACTCCTATAGTATTCTAAATGTTATGTTTGATTCTAAGGTTTATAAGTTTGGTAAGTTTTAGACATGTTGTCCACTGTAGCTGTTCCCTGTCATATGGTGGTCGGCTCTCGGACAAATATAGTTGATCAGGCTATATTCATCCCAGTCCCGATTACATATTCCAAGGCATACCTATATTGCACAACTCATTTATAAAACTTCTATATTGTTTTCATTATGATACTGACCCTGTTATATGATGTATGCATGTATACTTTATAAAAATTTCATTTTAAAAGTATAACTCTCAGTCAGAGTGTTATTGCCCAGTTGTGTTTATAGTTGTATATAAAAAATAAATGGTTTTGATATACTTAGTTCACTATAAACAATGCTCTGATACCAATCTGTCACACCCCCAAACCAGAACGGCGGAAACGTTCGGGGGCGGAGGACGTCATGTACAGTATCATAACAATTGAATAGTAAAGAAAGTACACACCACCATAACATATATTTGAAAAGTTTACATGATTGTTGTATTACATGTTTCAAAAGTCAAATACAATATGATGTTACAAAAGATATTACTAACGCCAGAGCATTAGTCCCCAAAAGCAGTTGCTAACCTGGTTTAGCGATTTCCTGAGAATACAAGTCATTTCAAAGAAAAAGTGTCAACAATTAAGTTGGTGAGTTCATAAGTATATATTTGTATGCCATTCGAAAGTTTCGTGGTTTTTTTCCAGAAAATCTGATATTTTATCATAAAAGGAGTTATGAATCTTTGTTTGTATAATAAGGATGTATTGAACCAGGAACAACCTATAGTTTCCTAACAGTGGAGAGTAGTCTCAAATGTCCAAGACTATGGTTTTGTAAGTAAATATGTCATACTTAAAATAATCATGCACAATTTTATTAGTAAACAAAACTATAAGAAGTTTGTAATTTGGCGCAGGAAAAACCTATATTTTCCTAAACATGAGGAGTAGTCTCAAATGTCCAAGACTATGATTTGTAAGTAAATATGTCATACTTAAAATAATGATGCATAGTTTTATTAGTAAGCAAAACTATAAGAAGTTTGTAATTTGGCGTAAAAGTAATTGTAATATTACTTTTCCCGCAAAAACATAAATACCATAATAATTGTCTATCCTGTGAGTTTTCATAACCGTACTATGATAGGTTTCCCTGCGGCGACGTTCGTCAGGCGTCGAAGCGATATGATATTTGTCACCCCGCGGACTGTAGCTAACAGTCAGGGCTCGGGATCATCAGTCCCGTATAGATCTATACACACGTATCACTTTCTCACAACCGGGACTTTGGTTATAAAACAGGGCTTTCTAGTGGTACCTTGACAGGTATGGTGAAGACGATTGACTCACATATTCTCAATTAAGTCACGTATTTGGAAAGATATATGAATGATTTCTGAAATGATTACCCTATCTACAGTGTTAACAAAGGCATAATAATGAGTTGCATTTTCTTATATAAACATGATTTTATAGTTGAAATGGTTACTCTTGGTATGATGTAGTATGCAGATATATAAATAAAACATGTTTCTGTTTATAAAACATATTGTACCCCATGAGGGTAAAGTGGCGATGTATGATGTTTTGCATGATAATAATTTCATAAGATAGTTAAAACAACAGTATGAAAAGTATAGCAAAAGATGTGTGTTTCACACGAGTTTAACCGTGTGTTTACTTGTATTCCCCCCCTAAAAAGCGTTTAAAAGCATTTAAAAAGCATTTGAAAACTTAGTGATAGGGGTATGAACTTACTTGATAGAAGTGGTGAGTTGAAGAAGGCGAGACTAAACTCGGGCAGTACTTCGATTGGAAAGAAGCAAGTTCCTCGGGAACTTCGGGACTTCGAGCCTTGCGTCGTGTGCTAGGGTTGTTATCAGGGCTTCGGGGTGGTCTCGGGATGCTTAACACAGAGTATAAGTGGGAGAGAGGATGGGGTTGCGCAACCAAAGTCGGAAGGCTTAGATTTCTATATATAGCCACCATTTTGACTCTCACGTCGTGAGTTTTGCATAACTCACGTCGTGAGTTTGGTCCCGAATCGTCATGGCATGCGTCACTCGTCAACTTTCTCTGGAAGGGTCATTCAGACTGTTCACGTCGTGAACACTGACAATTTCTGACATAGCGTCGAAAATCGTGTCTCGAACTTCAGAAATTCATATATTTCGTATACGAGCTCCGTTTTCGACGTTCTTTATATCCACACGTAGGTGAGATTATGCTCTACAACTCTCGTTTAGACCTCGTTAGCTCGTTTTCACTTTATTTTTAATATTATATTTTTAACAGGCCGGGACAGGAAAAGTCCGTTAAAAATCCATAACTTCTTCATCCGATGTCCGTTTTCGTCAGACTTTCTACCGTTGTAATACCATTGATGAGATCTTCGATTCTCGTTTAGGTCATGTTGGCAAAAAGTCGCTCGATCTCTGTTTCGAGTTTTTAGCTGTCTACTGTTATGTTCGAAACTTCGAAAAATCATAACTTCCTCATATGAAGTCAGATTAGGGCGTTCTTTTTATGTATGTTTACGGTTTTGGGATATATATGAATTTCATTTAGACACCTAAGGTTGAAAAATATTTTATTGAAATTTCTCGTTTTATGCTTAACAGTGTTTTACCGATATCGTCGCGTATCTTCGATCGGTCATAACTTCTTCGTTCTAACTAGGATTTTTGTGTTCTTTATATTTTTGGAAACCTTGTTACGATATCTACCACTTAGTATACTCAAACAGAGCTTTTCGAATATTTCATTTTTGACGTTATTCCTATTATATTAAGATAGGTTAGCAAACTCGACTTTGGATCGTTACATTGATTCGAAATATCGGGTTGTTACATCCCTCTCCTCAGAAAAGCCCAATTCATTCTCCTCATCAGTCTCCAGTTCAAGATGATCAACACCTTTCTTCACAGCATCTGGAGACTCCCCCTCATCTCAGAAACTTAGAGCCAGAAATGTCATCCGAGAGTTCCTATGACTCTCCCACAACCAAATAGAAGAAAACTTAATGGAGAGCAGCAAAATTCGCAGAATTAATTTGGAGAAATCACGGATTCAACATTACTCTGGACGAATCCCTTGTCAATTCCTAGGTTAATCCCATCCGAATATTACTAGATGATGACTACAAGCCCTATCTTTCCTTTGTAGAACCTCCTGCAGAAGGTTATTGGGACATTCCCATCTCTCCCAATGCAAAGTTCTTTACAGTGTTTGAATCATTTGACCACAACCTCCCTGATGATCAAAGGTTGCCACTAGAGTTTGAAAGACTTAACAGATTCCATGCCAAGCATGGATCTGCAATCGATAAAATTTGTTCAAACGACAGACCGACCACAGTAAAAAACTACAAGCCCCGAAAATTTATGAAAGCAGAATTCATCCAATATATCCTCACCAGAAGAAACTCAGACTACATCTGAACCCAAATTGATTTCCCTTGCATGAACCCAGAGGAAATCTTCCTGATTGCGAAGGTATTTCAGAAGAAGTCTGAAAAACACCCAAAGATGAAGACAACGTATGAAAGGGCATGTACCTTTCTAAAAGAGACTGTGTGTGACTTTGCAATAATTGATGCGGATATCCACCCAACACTTGCTCAGAAGTTCAATCTTCCTCCTCTTGAACCAGCTTCAGTACTGAAGGCTTTCAAGAGAGATCCCTTGGATCAATCCACTTCCCAGATCTTGGAGTCATTTTCAAACGCTTAAATGATGAAACAAAATACTTCATTCCAATGAATGCCATGAACCGCATAACCCGGAAGCAATTAGAGATCACTCAAGCTACAGTCAACAAATCAAAACACACAACTGCTGAAGTAATGTTTGAAATCTCAAGGAGAATTGTGTGGCTTAAGGAAGTCAGAAAGTTCTAGTGGATTCTCATCAAGTTTCCCAAACTCGACAAATGAAAGAAAAGTTGAATAGGTCACTTAGGGGGAAATTGTTGAAACATAGAAGTAACCCTCTTAAACTTAATCCAAACCACAGCCTCTCTCTTATCCGCAACCATTTTCTCATCAGCAGTCAAGTACCGCAACCGCAGTCATCGTCATCAGCACTTAGTCTTAGTCTTTTATCTGGTTTTCTAAAAGTACTTTCTTTTATCCAATGTGCCATGCGTAGCAACTTTTAACAGATAGGACCGTTTGTAATCTTCGTGACTCTATAAATAGAGTTCTCTTTCTATGAATGAAATACATCTATCTCTCTCAATTATCTATATCATGAATATCTTACTCTCTCTACTCTCTCATCTCTAAAGATCTTCTACTTATAATATTTATATCGTTATCTCTTCAGAGCAAGTCAGCTTGACTTAATCACTAAACTTGATCACACTTACTAAATGGATTGACTACAATCCTTGTTAAGAATCAGCTTATAGTGTCTTCTTGATATAATATTTCTTGTCATTTATATTTCCTTATATTTCCGCACCTAACTATCTAACTATCTAACTCTAACTTATTATTATTGTTGAGCTTTATGATCCACTGAGTTAAACTCTATTCTGCATTATTACTTGTTCTAAGGTTTGTTCAAGTGTGTTACTCAAAGTTTTTCTCTCAACATTCTTGCTTCTCTCCCCAACTAAAAGTTACACCCTTTTGCGTCAGGGTGGTAAGCGGTTTAGCGATTCGGGAGAAATATTGGATGAATCTGCGATAGTACCCAGCAAGACCTAAGAATTGTCAGATTTTTGTAGGTGTTTTGGGTGCTGGCCAGTTTTCAATTGCCTTGATTTTGGAAGGGTCCACGTGTATTCCTTCTGAAGTGACCACGTGACTATGAAATCAACCTTCCTGATCCAAAACTCGCACTTTGAGAACTTCACATAGAGTTTTTCTGTTCTAAGAGTTTGTAATACTTGACGAAGATGTTGGCCATGTTCCTCTTTGCTTCTTGAGTAGATAAGGATGTATTCAATGAAGACTATGATGAATTTGTCTAGGAATGGATGACACACTCTGTTCATTAGGTCCATGAACACAGTAGGTGCATTCGTCAATCCGAATGGCATCACTACAAACTCGTAATGACCATAACGAGTTCTAAACACGGTCTTGGGAATCTCTTCCTCAAAAATCTGTAACTGATGATACCCGGATCTTAAGTCTATTTTCGAGAAGTAGTTCGCACCTTAAAGTTGGTCGAACATATCGTCAATATGAGGCGGATGATATCGATTCTTGATGGTAAGTTTATTCAGCTCACGGTACTCTATGCACATGCGGAATGATCCATCCTTCTTCTTTACGAACAAAACTGGTGCTCCCCAAGATGATAAGCTTGGTCTTATGAAACCTTTTCTTAGGAGTTCGTTAAGCTAGCTAGATAATTCCTGCATTTCAGAGGGTGCAAGACGTTAGGGGGATTTGACTACAGGGGTAGCTCCAGGGATTAAGTCGATTTGGAATTCGACTTGTCGTTCGGGAGGCACTCCTGGAAGATCGGCGGGAAATATATCGGGAAATTTGCAGACCTCAGGAATACTTGCGATGTCTTTCATTTCTTGCTTTTTGTCTACCACGAGAGCTAAGAAAGCACAGTACTCCTTGTGAAGGTATTTTTGTGCCTTGATGCACGAAATGATCTGAAGGTTCGTTCCGGGTTTGTCGCCGTAGATAATAAGAGTTTCATTAGTTGGCAAGTTCAAGCGAATAGCTCTTTCATAGTATAGGATGTCGGCATGGTTAGGGCACAACCAATCCATACCTATTATGACGTCAAAACTTTTGATAGAGACCGACATAAGGTCTATTGGGAAAGACAAGTCATTCAAGGTATGGGTACATCCTATATATATATCATTGGTGGATTCGGATTTCCCGTTAGCCATTTCGACTGTGAAAGTTTCATTTAGTGGTTGGGAGTTTTGATTTAGTAGATGTTTAAAATTATGGCTCACGAAGCTCCTCTCAGCACCACAATCAAATAGAATGCATGCATAAGTATTGTTGAGAAGGAACGTACCCGTGACCACCGCAGGGTCTACCACCGCTTCTTCGTGACCCAGTGTTAGAATCCTCCCAACTCCACTGATATTTCCAGCTTTTGGACAGTCTCTCTTGAAATGCTCCACATCACCGCATCCGTATCATACTCCAGCGGTAGGTACTTGGTTAATCGGTTGGGGTGGTGTTCTACTGAATCGGGCAGTATGCCCTTTCCTGTTGCAGTTACGGCACTGTAATTCTCGGCAATATCTGTTGTGGTGAAAAATGCACTTGTGGCATTTAGGGAGGTTACCAGCATAGGGCTTAGCTGGTGCAGGGTTATTAGGAACAGCAGCAGGTACAGTAGCAGGTACGGTAGCAGGTAAAGTAGCAGCATGGACTGCCACTACTTGTTGCTTCTTTGGAGGTTCTAGAGGAGATTTTCCCTTCCTCTTATTCCAACCCTTCTTCTTGCTGTTGTTGTTGTTTTCCTTTGGTTGTTCTGGGGCAGCAACCACAAAGTTTTGACGATTTCTGTGGGCAATTAGTGACTGTGCCAGCTCCTTGGCACTGTCAAAGGTAACAGGCCTCGAAGCAATGACACTCGCCTATATCTAGGGTGACAGTCCCCAAATATACCTTTCAATCTTTTTGCTCTCTAGAGCAACCATT
Source organism: Lactuca virosa (assembly GCF_052849685.1). Taxonomy (NCBI): domain Eukaryota; kingdom Viridiplantae; phylum Streptophyta; class Magnoliopsida; order Asterales; family Asteraceae; genus Lactuca; species Lactuca virosa. The sequence continues at coordinate 262,218,332 of NC_136434.1, forward strand.
TCTGGACAAAGGATTGCCAAGTCATATAATCGATTCATGTAGGTTGTTATGTCTGCATCAACCATGGTAAGACCCTAAAGCTCTTGCTCAAGTTTTTGAATTTTCCCTTGCGGCCAGTATTCCCACATCAACATTGTTTTTAAGTTCTCCCAACTTATAGTATTAGCCACTACCAAAGTCAGTGACTTAACATGCCCGTTCCACCATGTTAGCACTCTATCTGAAAAAGTACAGGCAACAAATTTGACTTTGCTACCCTCCGGACAGGAGCAAATTTCAACAATTGCTTCTGTCTTCTCAATCCATTGTCTTAAAACCATCAATCCTCCAGTTCCATTAAAGGTCCTGGGTTTGGTGTTCGAGAAGTCTTTATAAGTGCACTCTCGCGAGTGCTCATGACTCTCTCCATGGTTAGAAGGATGTGCACCAGCTCCCGACCCACTAGCACCAGGAGTATTGATATGAGACAGGGCAGCAGCTACAGCCGCTGTGACCACTGCTTGAAACATAGCAGCATCGAATTAAGGAGGTGGTGGCGGAGGTGGTGTTGGTGCTTCATTGACATGTCTTGGGTTTCTCCAAGGAGGCATATTTTACTATAAAAGTCAATAGATAAAAAGATGGTAAGAAATCAAGATTAAATATGAATTTGATATCTCTGAACTAAACACTTAATTCAATATGAATCTTGTAAAGAATTGGAAATAGAAATCTATTACAAATACAACTTGCAACATGATAATATGAATTGGAGTGGTTATTTTTCAAAAAGTATGAAAATACATGTCGATTGTATTGGTATATTAAGTACATATAGTCTGGAAAACTTGACCTTAAAGTAAGTCTATAATATACCACAATACTGAGAAAGCGTCGACATCAAACCGACCTACCAAAAATAAAATTTTCGCGGTCGTATTGAAAACATGAAAAATAACACTAGAACATATATGTAGATTTACACTATAACCAAAATTTTGAAATAAGATGTTTATGAAAATTGTAATAACTCTTGTTGAAGTAAAATGCTTATTATTTTATTGATACACGGTTTTGTACATATTGTGAAAAGTAGTATATACATTCGATATATTCAAATAGAAAGTAGAAGTAGTGCAAACACTACTTCCGGTGGTTGCTATGACGGTTGCTGGATCCTGCTTCATCTTGTGCTTTCCAGCGCCTTTCTTGTGCAGCTTGATGCTCTCTCAATTCTCTTATCTCAGATTGAGCAACATTGACTCGCCTTTGAAGGGCTTCTGTATGATTTTGGGTGTCGTCCTACATTTCATCAAGATGAAGGATATTTGCAGTGTTAACATGTGCAACAGTATTCACTTGTAGGATTCGATTGATCGAAATCCTTGCTTGATCGGCTTGACGGGCTATTCGATGTACTATAACCGGAAGAGATCAATCGGTTGTTCCTCCTCTAGAGACATCATAGAAACCTCTTGCCATCCCATAAGGAGGGCGTTGGCCATCTTCCCAACTCCAGTGGTTTATATACTGGCCCCATTCTGGTATAGTTTCTGCTTCACCTTGTCTCAGGAGACGTTGTCACACCCCCAAACTGGAACGACGGAAACGTTCGGGGGTGGATGACGTCATGTTTTGTATCACAACCATTGTATCATAGCAATCATAGTAACACAACCATTACAGTGAATACATATATGAAAAAGTTTTACATCAGTTTAAGTCTTTGTTTGTATACATCAAAAGTATAAGCAAAAGTATGAAAACGTGACTTTAATTACTCCGTCTTCTCAAAATCCAGGAGGTACCTATCTACCGATTTCCTGAGAATACAAGCAGTTTTGAAAGAGTATCAACATAAAGCTGGTGAGATCATTAACATGTTTTTGTATTGGAAACCTGTTAATAAATCCGTAAAAATGTTTGTATGTTTCCAAGAAAATCCAATATTTTCTTAAGTAATGAAAGTGGTCTTAAACCCTAAGACCATTTGTAAGTTTGTTATTGAATTCTATTCTTGTGTCTGAAAGTACTTATATGTATGCCTGGTACCACCAGCTGTATTGTATTGCTTTGTATAAAAGTTTTAGTATGAAATCACTGGCTTCCACCAGTAATGTAAGTAATGTACAGCGTGAAAACCCTGGCTAACACCGGTATGTATAATATGAAAACCCTGGCTAACACCAACATGTATAGTATGAAAACCCTGGCTAACACCAGTATGTATAGTAGTTTTATTACTTAAAATAAAACCATGAAATGAAATCCCTGGAATCCTCCAGTTGTAGTATGTAGTAGTTCTGTTAATGAAAATAAAACTATTGAAGAATGATATCCCGTAAACAAAAGGTTAGTTTATACTATTGTGAGTTCGTATAACCATGCTTGATATGACCTAGTGACTCCTACGACGTTCTTCAGCCGTCGAATGTTATGACATTTGTCACCCCAGGCAGGCCTGCCTAACTGTAGCTAGCAGTTCAGGTGTGGGATTGTCAGTTCGGAATAGATCTATTCACAAATCTCACGCTCTCTGGTTATACTATGATAGGATTTAGTATAGTACACCTAAGGGTACAATTTTTGAAGTAGAGTCTCACAATACCTTATAATCTTGTTTACATGTAATTTTGTGTTGTTCTCTTATATTTAAATCCGTTGAATACTATACACGACAATAATTATAGTTAAATAATTATTAAATGTTGTGCTCTTGTAGTGATGTATATCATAATCTAAATATGTCATAGTTTATATGGTTACTCATGCATGTAATCTGAATTGGTAACCAAAACTAAGTATTGAATTCCCCAAACTATACCTATTATAGGTGGATTGAAAAGTTATGTACTTAGTTTGTAATATGTTCTGAAAACTATGCAATTATATTTCCAAGTTGAAAGTGTCCCTTATGCTCAACATAGTACAAAAGGGGTAAAATGTCTAAATGTTTCATAAAACGTGGAAATCATTTATCTGTATCAATTGCATAAGTTTTAACCTCGTTGAAATTCCTTTTGTCTTAGATTGACAAAATCGTTTGTGTATAGCTTGTATACCCCCCCCTAAAAACATTAAAAATCATTAAAATGTAGGGGTATGAACTCACCTCGAGTGAACGGTTTGTACAAAAGATCGATACGAGATGCCGAGTGTCAAGTGGAGCCTCGAACACAATTGGATCCTATTTAGCATGTAACAACACATATAGGAGTCAAATTACGGTTTTTTCTCTACTATACATGATGGGAAACCACCCTAAGGACTTGGAAACACTTGAACTAAGTGTCAAAACCATATGTGATCGAGTGAGGTAGGTGTACGGCCACCTTAGGGGTGTATACGGCCATGGGTGTGCGGCCCATGAGTGTACGGCCGTACACTCATGAAAAAGTGTGCATGTTGAGGTATGTCAAGGCCCTAAGAAGCATCAAGGAAGTGTTCTAGGTCCCATGCTTAGTTGCAATGCAAGTTGGGGGCCTAAAATGATCATTAAAGTGGGTTTGCGACCCTAAGAGGTGTGTGCGGCCATACAAAGGGGTGTGCGGCCATACACCCTTCATGTTCATGCCCAATTTGTCGACTCTAAGGTGAATCAAGGCTAGGGTCATGTCCAAGTAGAAGATAGGGGCCAAACTCTCACTTTGGAGGGCCTTTAAGGTGTGTACGGCCAACCTTATGAAGGTGTGCAGCCGTACACCTTCAATGGATGAAGAACATGATGAAACTTGATGAACCAAGGCTTGAATCAAGAGGTCTTTCAAGTACAACAAGGTAAAGGATGGATTACTCACGTTTTGAAGCCTTGAAGAGTTCACGGTTGAAGAAACTTGAGATAAAATGGAGTAAGGTGCAACCAAGGGAAGAAAATGAATGAAGGAAAGGAGGTCTACCCATATATATAGGGGTGGGTGACCCACCACCTTGGGTGTGTGGCCATGAGGGGGTGTACGACCGTACACCCATGTGTACGGCCGCACACTCATCCTAGGGGAGTGTATGGCCTGATTTTGCTACCTTATGACTTGATATTTCATCGCTAATCTCGACCTTGGTTATACTTAACCTTAGAACACTTAAATGAACCCTTAAACAGTGCTAAAAGGCAATAGAAACAAGTTTAATATTGATTGAATTGAATAATTATACAAGATAGAAGTTTCGGGTTGACATATATGTTGGATTAATGTCTAAGTCCATAACTATAATTGGTAAGACTTGACCCGACCCGGCATGGTCCATTTGGGTTGCATGGCATCATGCATTTGGATAGACTATAATGAGAGAAATAACACTTAAGGTTGGTTAATATATTATAAGTTCTAATATATTAATAAGGTTATTTAATTAGTATTGATCAAGAATTAATTTGGAATTAATTAAGTGATCAAAAGGAGACTAATTAAATATATGGGTTGATTGTGTAAATCATTCATTCTTATATATGTGGGCTTGGGATCCAAGATTCCTTATGTTGGACTAAGTCCATGGGGTGACCCATGGATACTCCATGGAGGTTAAAATCCATGGAGAATAAGGAATGGGTAAAGTTATGAGTTACATGGTGTAACCGTAATAGCCACCATATAAAAGAATCCCATGGCTCAAGAAATCGTGCACTAATGTGTGAGTGTGAGGGCTAGACGATTTCAAGGAGTGTTCAAGTTTCTCTCAAGTTATTCCAAGTGTATTTGGTGTTGTGTGAACCATTTGAGGTGTCACACTTGGGGCACTAGGCACTCAAGTTTCATGAAGACATTCTACATCAAAGAGGTATGTATTCTATCTTGTTATATTTATTATTTTGTATGCTAGATTAGGATAATACCTTGGATGTTCATAATTGTATGTATAATAGAGAAAACATAGATCCAAGGTATTTAGGGTTGCATGTACACTTAGGAGTGTTAGAATGCTCATAACCCATTAGTGGTATCAGAGACATGTTTTGTTTTCTTGTTATACTTGCAAAATTAGCTGAAAAATCGAATTATATTAGTTTAAAAGTTATGCTAATTACTTGAAAAAAAATATTATGTGAATTATCTTTGTTCATATGAGTTTATTAGATTAATAGAAAAGTTAATTGATTATGTGTTTTCAATCCATTTTAATCTAAGAGTTGATTCTAAAATGTGTTTTTTGTAACTTGTCCTAAAGTTATATGAAAAGTCACATTTAAGTTTCATAAAACTCATAAAAAGTTGGCAACGGTTACAAAAATGAAGAGTCTTGTCCTCCTCAAATGGTTTTATGACTCCATAACTTGTCCTCAAGTTATGGAGGTTCAAGAGTCACTTCATTAAATGATAAAATGTGTAACCTTAATTAGTTCCATAAGTTACAAAAATAAAGAAAAGTTACATTCTTTTATTAGTTTAAAGTCTTCCATAACTTGTCCTCAAGTTATGGAACTTGAAGAGTTTTTTTTTTAAATTAAAACTACTTTAAACACATAAGTTATGGAATTAATTAGTTTTGAATATTTTCAAAACTTTCCCTCAATTTTTGGAATTTGTAAAGTTTTCCCCATGAATACTTTAATTCCAAGTTAGCCCTTAGAATTTTAAAAGTTAAAATTCAACCCCTATACTTTATAGTATTATAAGTTAATAATAAATATATGTATAAGAGCAAGTCAGTCTTACCGTTAGTAGGCCTCATTCACGAAGCCGGTCTATAAGGGGGGTATAAGGTTACTGCCTATAAAATGGCAGTTTAATGGGTGTCCACTCTCACCCACCGCTTCCTTGACTGGTGGAGGGTCGTTAGCCGAACGGGTAGGACAAGGACTATAATTCTCCTTTCATTAAAAGTATTAATGATAAATACTAAGTAACTAAACTCTTATTAATACCCAATCTTAGTTACTTAGGAAAATGTGAATTTGGTGCTAACCCATGAAATTACACTTTGCACTTTGCTTAAGTCGTTAGGTGAGCGTGTGTGGTTAACCGGCACACTAATCTGGACTTAACAAGGTAGGCAAAGGGTAACTTAATATTTATCATAGTATCGGTGGAGCGTGTGTGGTTAACCGGCACACTGATTAAGGGGTAAATATTAAGGGTACCAAATATATTTGCATGGTTATTCACACCTTGTTTTGTGATCCTCGGCATCCGAGTCACAAAACCTGAAGGGCACACTCGAGATTGAAACATGCCTTTGAACAGTTCAATGAATCTCAAAGATCTAGGACTTTCAAATCCAATTAAAACCTAATAAATTATTTCGTTTTTCATGGTGGAAATTGGTGAATCGTCATTCACCTACCTTCAAATATTTTATAGCTTGGATTACGGCATCCCTCTTCTAAGTTATAAAATAGTTTGTTGGGTCCTAGCCTTAATATTTCATATTGGGTGTCATATTAAGGACTTTAAATCAACTATCTTGAATATCTCCCAAAAAGATGTCTGGTCTAGACATTTATGATCTTCCCAAATCTCTTGAAACAAGCTTTCCTTAATGAAGATGATGTCCCATGGATATCATACTTCTTTCACCTCCTCCAATTATTCTCCCTAACCCACAAGTTCCTAAAAAGTTTAAGTTCACTCAAGCCCTATTGGCAAGGCAAGGTCTAGGTGTGATCACATCTTGGAGATGTAGTCACATATTGACAAGCCGGGAGAGTTGGGTGTCAAAGTCTTGAGAAAGTTGGTGGCTCAACTACTTTCTAAGTCATATAGTGAGTTCTTTTGGGAATCCTATGAAACAGACTAAGACAAGACCCTTAATGATCTTATCTATTTGCTAAGATCAACTTCCTAAAACGCTATGGACATTGACAATGATGACATTGGATATCCAGTAAAGCTCTCTCTTCCCAATGGAAAGGGATCGGCCATAGTCAACTCGGTTGACCCAAAGGTAAAGAGAGAGGCGAAGTCTGAGATAGTCCCATTATCAAGGGTCCATAGGTAACTATTGCCAAAGGAAGGGGCATTGGTTACGAAGCTGCCAAATTTACCTAAGGATGTTTAAGTCAATAAGTTTGGCTCTACTTCAGGTAAAGTCCATTGTCTAACTCTATTAAGTACATGCTGATTCTGATCGCGAAGATGGATTTCAATCGCATGGTTCGGTGATCAGAATTTTGGGCTATTACTTAAGAGTTATGATATTTATATTGCTTAGGAATAGATAACAACAAGGTTTTCATATGGATTGTAAGGATAAGTTTTTCCGCAAAGTTTTAAAATAAAAGAAAAAGGTTTTGATTTTATTTATTTTAAGTATCCTTACAATGGCATTTGTGAAAAGTTGTTGCTTATAAGATTCCATTGATAGCAATATTGGAAAAATGGATTTGATTCTTTCGGTTGTGGTAGTGTCTAATATTACCAAATAAGGAAAGATTCTCATCACCCAAGGTTCAATTGGACCGAAACTTGGAATCATGCAAGTTGTATAGTATGATGAATGAGAACTTTCAGCTTGGAAAATTAAGACTAATTCCTTATGTGAATAAGGAAAGGACTAAGGGATCGAGTACACATTCTTGTGCACTGGTCAAGTCCACCACAAAAGATCAAGAAGACTATTCGTAATGATTTACTTAAGTTCAGTAAATATGGTTATACTTATAAGTTTAAGTATAAGTCTGTAGCATTAGAGAAGTTTCAATGTGAGACAGAACGAATAAGAAGAATCAAAGAATGGCAGAAAGATAAAAGTTTCTCAAATCTGAAAAGATGGGAGAGTACTTTAGTATCATGTTTATGATCATCTTAATGATTAAGATACCATATCACAATTGGTCCTCTAAAGTCATCTTAGTGCATTCTTATGACTAAGAAGAGGAGTCATGAATTGTTGAAATGGTTAAATCAAAAAGATGAGTCAAACTTCGTTCCAAAACAATTCTTAGAGTCATACTCCAAGATTGTAACTTGAGTGACATATCTTAAAGAGGGTTTGTTAACACTAGTCAAATGTAAGAGTAAAAGGTTATCTACTCTTGTACATTTGAAATTGGTAAGTTGTGATGTTTTGGATAAAACAGAGACCAACTTAGGCCAATTGTGTGAAGTGTTAGTCTTGATAAAGAATCCGCACTATCTCTTGAATATTTGACAAGGGAGTCTTATATGTCAAGAGGACAGTGGGAGTCTTAAAGCTCTTGAAAGTTTCAAGACTTAATCAAGAATAAAACCTAAAGTCCTTCACTAGCACACGACTTGAGGTTTATAACCTATCGTGTTGAAATTTTTGTGCCTATTCAAGTTGGCTTTGCATAGGAGTTTTGAGAGTTCTCAATTGGTTGCACAACTACTTGGAAGCAATGGCAGGCACCTGAGCTGCCAAATGGCAAGAATTTAAGATTGCACAAGTTTAATCAATATGAGTTTGGATTTGTCACTAACCTTGTCTTGTGATTATGGTTTTGACAAATCCACATGGATAAGAACACATACACTATTAAATCTAAGTATCATAAGGTTTCTCTCCGATTCATGAAAATGATGGTGAGGAAACACTTTCACTAAGTAGATTTTAGGTAGATAGCAATTGTGATATTTGCATTCTCAAAGTCGTTAGTGGAGCGTGTGTGGTTTACCGACACCCTAACACGGACTTGTGAGAAGTGGCAAAGGTAACATGGACTTGTGAGAAGTGGAAAAGGTCTAAACAATTGAGAGTATGATTACGGCATCCATTTTCATAGTTCTAAAATTGTTTAGACACACATGTGAGCTATCTAAGAGAGGTGTATGATTTTGATAAAGTTTTATCAAAACAATCTAGTATCAGAAATCTGAACTTTGGTAAGAAAGTCAGCTGATTTCTAAGTACATGTCAAAGCTAGTGGGAGCATAAGTGTTATGCTAATAATCATCATGTTAGTGGGAGCATGATAATTATGACAAAGGTTGCAAGTTAGCAATGTTAATTATAGAAAACAAAAGTTTCAATTCGTGAGGTTGCAGGGGTTGAAAAAGTTGTTTTGCTATAATTAAGGGAGAGGAAATTATACTTCATTTCAATTCTAAAAGCTTTGGTTGAGATTTTAATCGTATTTAATCAAGGATATATATATATGAATTTCATGTTGGAATGGCTCAACATAAGGAAATTCTATATATGGGTCCATTATTTGCGTTCTAAAATTCGATTATGATTACGGCGTCCCTTTTCATAATCTGAATTTTGAGAACTTGGCAAATTGAAATGGAAATATTATAGCAAAAGACTGGTTTAGTCTTTATGTGAGACATCATGAATCGTGTCCCATATGCTTCGGATATAGGATCGATTACATGTGCTATATTCATCCTTTCTAAAATTTTCCAAATGCCTGGGGCATTATGAAGGGAAAAGGTCTAGAATTGGATATGACTAAAATGATTAAGCAATTGTCGAGGACAATCTAAGGTTTACCAAAGATTGGTTGCTCAAGGACAGTTGGAAGTATAATGTTAATCTGGAAGGACCATAGTGACATAATCTATAAGGAGGCAACTCTTGTTCAGAAGTGATAGTCAAAATGGAATATGGAAATGTTTCAAAGTTAGAAATTATTCAATCTGTGTAAGATTAGGAAACTTAATGAAAGAAGGATGTTTCCAAGGAGCTGATCTCCTTTGGAATGCTCTATAATGATTGTTGTCAAGTCTTTCTGACTTCGTGCATAATCATTAAGAGGATCAATGCATATAAGTTTAGAATCTAACAGATTTCAGTAAATGGCATGAATTTGGAATTCTTGCATTTGCAGTAAGGATTTGGGACTGTGAAAAGAGGATCATTGGAGTGATGTTCAATTGATCTATTTTACAAAGTAAAGATCATAGACAAACATAGTATGCATACTTGGTGTATGGCATGAGTAGTGTTTAGAAAACATAGTGTACATGCTTGGAGCATGGGACAACTATTGTTTTAAATTCAAGTATAAAGTCGATAAAACTGAAACAATGAATAATGAGTAATCAGTATGGTGATAAATAAAAGTGTTTATTTATATTCATAGGGTTTGATACCATATTTGATTCATTTATTCTTGTCTTTCACTTTGCATGTTTTGACTTCCAGAATAACTAAGTCGCTCTTCCTGAATGATTAAGTTAGTCAAACCATCCACAGTCGGTCATATGTTGGAAGTAGATATGAATCAAGACTGTCATGGGTTGGTTTGTAGAGGTCCAAGTTGGTGGACAAAGTGGTGCTACAACACTCATGAGTGCTCATAAGTTCTGAGTATTGGATTCAACCCGCGCTCATTTGAATCCCTTCATGGATTTTATCACGAGTGATCATGAGACGATAATATCTTATATTCTTCAAACCTAGAGATATGAGTTGTTACTATGAGTTGGCTATACATTGATTGCACGAAAACGCATTCGGTAACTCGATGTTATAAAACGTGCCTTTGTGTATGATTCAACAAGTAGTAGAACAAGCCATATGAGTCGAAGTTTATCCATTCCTTTTACCTTCGGGATAAAAGCGATATCTGTGGGCCCCTCGATTATTTAAAGATGATACATGTGAGTGCTTGGCCAAGCCAGGACTGATTTGATTTGTTCAATCAGTCAGTCATCATGAATCGGAAATCGGGAAACAACAAATGGACAGAGAGAATGATTGATAATCCATGTCTTAGTCCATATGATATCTAGAATGGAGGAATATATGATCCCTTATCTAATGGACAAGTCATTGACAAAGGTCAGAGTTCATCGACAAGGTCAGAGTTCGACAGAAGCTTTTGAGAGCTACGATTGCTGATCGGTTCCTGAAGTCATACACAATAATAGTTTTAGACTTATCCAAGTGGGAGACTGTTGGATTAATGTCTAAGTCCATAACTATAATTGGTAAGACTTGACCCGACCCGGCATGGTCGATTTGGGTTGCATGGCATCATGCATTTGGATAGACTATAATGAGAGAAATAACACTTAAGGTTGGTTAATATATTATAAGTTCTAATATATTAATAAGGTTATTTAATTATTATTGATCAAGAATTAATTTGGAATTAATTAAGTGATCAAAAGGAGTCTAATTAAATATATGGGTTGATTGTGTAAATCATTCATTCTTATATATGTGGGCTTGTGATCCAAGATTCCTTATGTTGGACTAAGTCCATGGGGTGACCCATGGATACTCCATGGAGGTTAAAATCCATGGAGCATAAGGAATGGGTAAAGTTATGAGTTACATGGTGTAACCCTAATAGCCACCATATAAAAGAATCCCATGGCTCAAGAAATCGTGCACTAATGTGTGAGTGTGAGGGCTAGACGATTTCAAGGAGTGTTCAAGTTTCTCTCAAGTTATTCCAAGTGTATTTGTTGTTGTGTGAACCATTTGAGGTGTCACACTTGGGGCACTAGGCACTCAAGCTTCATGAAGACATTCTACATCAAAGAGGTATGTATTCTATCTTGTTATATTTATTATTTTGTATGCTAGATTAGGATAATACCTTGGATGTTCATAATTATATGTATAATAGAGAAAACATAGATCCAAGGTATTTAGGGTTGCATGTACACTTAGGAGTGTTAGAATGCTCATAACCCATTAACATCATCCCCCCGTTAGAGGGAATTTCGTCCCGAAATTCAGACACGGAATACAAATCATGGACTCGGAAATAGATGAGGGTACTTATGTTTCATTGAATCTTCTCGCTTCCAAGTGAATTCAGGTCCCCGCTTGCCATTCTAGTGAACCTTCACTATCGGGATGCGACTTTGTTTCGTTCGTTTGATTTCCCGGTCCATGATTTCAACTGGTTCCTCTACGAAATGTAAGCTCTTGTCTAGTTTGATCACATCGAGAGGAATCACAAGTGTCTCATTGGACAGAAACCTCTTTAGGTTCGACAAGTGGAAGACGGGATTAACGTTGCTAAGTTCTCGAGGTAACTGGGGTTTGTATGCTACGGGACCGATCCGAGCGAGAATCTCGAAGGGTCCAATGTATCTTGGATTTAGCCTTCCACGCTTTACGAAGCGTATCATGCCTTTCCAGGGTGAGACCTTTAAAAGAACATGGTCACCAACCTGGAACTCCAATGGTTTTCGTCTCTTATCGGCGTAGCTATTTTGTCTATTTCTTGACGCTTTTAGTCGTTCCCGGATTTGTACGATCTTTTCATTCGTCTCTCGGATGATTTCAGGACCCGTGAGAGTGTTGTCGGGGACTTGACCCTTGACTAGCTGTGTGTCACCGACCTCAGCCCAGCACAGAGGGGATCTGCACTTACGGCCATAGAGGGCTTCAAACGGCGCAGCCTTGATGCTGGTATGGTAGGTGTTATTGTAAGAAAATTCGACCAAGGGTAGATGAGTATCCCACGACGTGCCAAAGTCGATGATGCAGGCTCTCAACATATCTTCCAATGTTTGAATAGTCCTCTCACTTTGCCCATCTGTCTGTGGATGGTAAGCTGTGCGCATATCAAGCTTAGTTCCAAGAGCCTTCTGTAGTGACTTCCAGAATCTCGAGGTAAACCTGCTATCTCGATCGAAGATAATGGACGCAGGTACACCATGAAAGCGGACTATCTCTTGAAGGTAGATTCATGTCAGTCTTTCCATTTTGAAGCTTTCTTTGATTGGCAGAAAGTGGGCGAATTTGGTCAGTCGATCGACAATTACCCAGATGGCGTCGTGCCCACTCAGAGATCTGGGTAACTTAGTAATGAAATCCATGGTAATCCTCTCCCACTTCCACTCAGGTATTTCTGGCTGCTGAAGTACACCTGAGGGTTTTTGATATTCTACTTTCACCTTGGCGCAAGTCAGGCACTTTCCCACGAAAGTAGCGATCTCTGCTTTCATGTTCGACCACCAATATACTTGTTTGAGATCCAGATACATCTTATTTGAACCTGGGTGAACGGAGTATCTAGTCTTGTGAGCTTCATTCATGACAACCTCCCTGTACCCGCCGTACTTTGGAGTCCAAATTCAGTTCATGAAATAGTAAACTCCATCTCCCTTGATCTCCAGGTTCTTTTCCATTCCCCGCAAGGCTTCACCCGTCATGTTTTCTGGCTTTAGGGCTTCCAGCTGGGCCTCTCTGATTTGCGCGGATAAATGGGAATGTATGGTTATTGTTAGTGCCTTCACTTTACGACCTGAATACTCTTTTCAGCTAAGGGCATCCGCTACCACATTGGCCTTGCCGGGATGGTAGCGTATTTCGCACTCGTAGTCACTAAGTAGCTCTACCCATCGCCGCTGTCTCATGTTTAACTCTTTCTGATCGAAGATATGTTGTAGGCTTTTGTGGTCGGTGAAGACAGTGCACTTGGTTCCGTAGAGATAATGTCTCCAGATCTTTAATGCGAAGACCACCGCTCCCAACTCTAGATTATGAGTTGTGTAATTAACTTCGTGTGTTTTCAACTGCCTCGAGGCATAGGCAATAACCTTCCCTCGCTGCATGAGCACACATCCTAGGCCCTGATTGGATGCATCACAGTAGACAACGAAGTCTTGCGTCCCTTTGGGCAGGGACAAGATAGGTGCGCTGCATAGGGCCTGCTTCAATGTTTGAAACGCAGTGTCTTCCTTTTCTCCTCAACTAAAGGTTACACCTTTCTGTGTTAGGGTGGTTAAAGGCTTAGCGATTTTGGAGAAATTCTGGATAAATCTGCGATAGTAGCCAGCGAGACCCAAGAATTGACGGATTTATTTGGGTGTCTTAGGTGCTGACCAATTCTCGATCGCTTTGATTTTGGAAGGGTCCACGGGTATGCCTTCCTCACTAACCACGTGACCAAGGAAAGTTACCTTCCTGATCCAAAATTCACACTTTGAGAACTTTGTGTATAGTTTCTCCGCCCATAGTGTTCTAGCACTAGCCTCAAGTGTTGTTTATGATCATCTTCGCTCCGCGAATAGACAAGTATATCGTCAATGAACACGATCACGAACTTGTCTAGGAAAGGGCGGCACACCAGATTCATCAGATCCATGAATACCGCAGGTGCGTTGGTTAGACCAAAGGGCATCACTACAAACTCGTAGTGTCAATAACGAGTTCGGAATGTTGTCTTAGGAATATCACTCTCGTGAACTCGCAACTGATGGTACCCTGATCTTAAATCTATCTTCGAAAAGTAATTGGCTCCCTGAAGTTGATCGAAGAGGTCGTCGATTATGGGCAAGGGATAACGGTTCTTGATAGTCATCTTGTTCAGTTCTCGGTAGTCAATGCACATCCGAAAGGATCCATCTTTCTTTTTCACGAATAAGATCGAGGCTCCCCAGGGTGAGGAACTCGGTCTTACGAATTCTTTGCTGATTAGCTCGTTGAGCTGGCTGGATAACTCTTGCATTTCCGTCGGCGCTAAACGATAGGGAGATTTAGCTATAGGGTAGCTCCGGGGATTAAGTCGATACGAAACTCGACTTGTCACTCGGGGGGAATTCCTGGAAGATCTTTAGGGAAGACATTAGGAAAGTTGCAGACTTCTGGGATGCTCTCGAGGTCTTTAACTTTTTGCGTTTCGTCAACAACATGGGCTAGGAATGCATGACACTCCTTTCGCAGATACTTCTGGGATTTGATGCATGAAACGATACGAAGGATCGAACTGAGATTATCACCTTAAATAGTGAGGGTTTCGCCAGGGGGAATATTGAGACGGATAGCTTTCTCGTAGCAAAGGATATCCACGCGATTGGGGCCCAACCAATCCATGACGATAATGACATCGAAGCTCTTTATGGATACCGGCATGATATCGATAGGAAAGGAATCATCGTCTAGGGTAAGAGTAGAGCCTATGAATATGTCGTTAGTGCTCTCTTTATTTCCTTTAGCCATCTCGACGGTAAATGTTTTAGTTAAAGATTGGAATTTACTTTTGATTAGATGTTTGAATGCATGACTAACAAAACTTCTCTCCGCACCAGAATCGAAAAGAATGCATGCATAAGAGTTGTCAAGGAGGAACGTACCCATAACAATGGTAGGATCAGCGACTGCTTCCTTGTGCTCTGTTGGTGATTTGACACGACCATTCCACCAGGTCAGTGCTCTGTTCGTGAAAGTGAAAGCGGCGAATTTCACCTTGTTGGCTTCGGAACAGGAATAAATTTCGAAGATGGATTCGATCTTCTCGAACCATAGAGTTAGGGAGATGACTCCACCATTACCGTCGAAGAACTTGGGTTTGGCATTCATGAAGTCTTTATAGGAACACTCTATTTGATGTCCCTGACCTCCATCATGGCTTTGGGTATCGGGTCCACCTCCAGATCCACCAGAGCTGCCCTAGTTTATCTGCGACATTACCGTAGCCACAGCAGCCGTAACTGCTGCCTGGAACATGGTTGTGTCGAACTGAGGAGGGGTGGCGGTGGAGGATCGTTGTTCCTTCTGTTGGGTCTTCATCGGGGAGGCATCTTGTTCTAGAACAATCAGGAAGAAGAGGGTGGTAAGTCCCCTAAATTTAATCAAGATATATGAAACAAGATATATCTCATCATGATAGATAAAGTGTTCTACGGAGCAATAGATAGAGAAGGATTACTAATACAAGTAAACTATCGCTAATAAGAAATATGTAGCAACATTTGGAATGAATCTCTATACTGTATTCGGCTCTAGTTTAAATACTCCTATAGTATTTTAAGTTGTATGTTTTGTTCTATAGATATCTGATGTATATACATACTTGGTAAGTTTTAGGCTTGCTGCAACACCACAGTCACTCCCAAGCAGATGTTGGTCATGTCTCGAATACATATAGTTGATCAGGCTATATTGACCCTAGACATGATTACATAATTGCCGAGGTTTTACCGCTGTGTCCAACATTCAATTACTTTTGTTTTGTTCTACGTATGTTTCTGTTTCTGGTATGTATGTATACTCATATACTTCTTATAAAATACTTATATTTCAAAAAGTATACTTTTAGTTCAGAGCGCTTCAGCCCCTTAGTGTTTATGGTTGCATACCATGTAAGGTTCGGTATACTTAGTTCACTATAAACAAGAGCTCCGATACCAATCTGTCACACCCCCAAACCGAAACGGCGGAAACGTTCGGGGGTGGATGACGTCATGTTTAGTATCACAACCATTGTATCATAGCAATCATAGTAACAAAACCATTACAGTGAATACATATATGAAAAAGGTTTACATCAGTTTAAGTCTTTGTTTGTATACATCAAAAGTATAAGCAAAAGTATGAAAACGTGACTTTAATTGCTCCGTCTTCTCAAAATCTAGGAGGTACCTGTCTACTGATTTCTTGAGAATACAAGCAGTTTTGAAAGATTATCAGCATAAAGCTGGTGAGTTCATAAGCATGTTTTTGTATTGGAAACCTGTTAATAAATCTGTGAAAATGTTTGTATGTTTCCAAGAAAGTCCAATATTTTCTTAAGTAATGAAAGTGGTTTTAAACCATAAGACCATTTGTAAGTTTGTTATTGAATTATATTCTTATGTTTGAAAGTACTTATATGTATGCCTGGTACCACCAGCTGTATTGTATTGCTTTGTATAAAAGTTTTAGTATGAAATCCCTGGCTAACACCAGTAATGTAAGTAATGTACAACATGAAAACCTTGGCTAACACCGGTATGTATTGTATGAAAACTCTGGCTAACACCAGTATGTATAGTATGAAAACCCTGGCTAACACCAGTATGTATAGTAGTTTTCTTACTTAAAATAAAACCATGAAATGAAATCCTTGGAATCCTCCAGTTATAGTATGTAGTAGTATTATTAATGAAAATAAAACTATTGAAGAATGATATCCCGTAAACAAAAGGTTGGATGTTATCCAGTTGTAGTGTGAGTTCGTATAACCATGCTTGATATGACCTAGTGACCGCTACGACGTTCTTCAGGCGTTGGATGTTATGACATTTTTCATCCCAGGCATGTCTGCCTAATTGTAGCTAGCAGTTCAGGTGTGGGATTGTCAGTCCCAAATAGATTTATTCACAAACCTCACGCTCTCCCTCCAAGAGACTCTGGTTATACTATGATAGGATTTATTACAGTACACCTAAGGGTACATTTTTTGAAGTAGAGTCTCACAATACCGTATAATCTAGTTTACATGTAATTCTATATTGTTCTCTTGTATTTAAATCTGTTGAATAATGTAGACGACAATAATGGTACTTAAATAATTATTAAATGTTGTTCTCTTGTAGTGATGTATATCATAAACTAAATCTGTCAAAGTTTATGTGGTTACTCATGCATGTAATCTGAATTGGTAAACGAAACTAAGTATTGATTTCCCCATACTATACCTATTATAGTTTGATTAAAAAGTTATGTAATTGGTTTGTAAGCTGTTCTGAAAACTATGCAATTATATTTCCAAGTTGAAAGTGTCCCTTATGCTCAACATAGTACAAAAGGGGTAAAATGTCTAAATGTTTCATAAAACATGGAAATCATTTATCTGTATCAATTGCATAAGTTTTAAACTCGTTGAAAATCCTTTTTTCTTAGATTCACAAAATCGTTTGTGTATGGTTTGTATTCCCCCCTAAAAACATTAAAAATCATTAAAATGTAGGGGTATGAACTCACGTCGAGTGAGCTGTTTGTATAAAAGATCGATACGAGATGTCGAGTGTCAAGTGAAGCGTCGAACACAATTGGATCCTATTTAGCATGTAATAACACATATAGGAGTCAAAGTAGGGTTTTTTCGCTACTAGACATGATGGGAAACCACCCTAAGGACTTGGAATCACTTTAACTAAGTGTCAAAACCATATGACATCGAGTGAGGGAGGTGTACGGCCACCCTAGGGGTGTGTACGGCCATGGGTGTGCGGCCCATGAGTGTACGGTCGTACACGTTTGCATGTTGAGATGTCTAAAGGCCCTAATAAGCATCAAGGAAGTGTTCTAGGTCCCATGCTTAGTTTCAATGCAAGTTTAGGGCGTAAAATGATCATTAAAGTGGGTTTGCGGCCCTAAGAGGTGTGTGCGGCCGTACACCCTTCATGTTCATGCCCACTTTGTAGACAAGTACCCGTGCAAGGTTTTGAGAAGATGGAGCTCCATCTTCTCAAAACCTTGCACCGGTACCTGTCTACTGGCGACCTGAGAATACAAGTTATTTTAAAAGATTTTATCAGCTTTAAAGCTGGTGAGATCATAAGTATATTAGTGTCTGTGTTTGTATGAAAGCGTTTGTAAGTATGTGATGTATAAGTTTGTAAATGTTTGAACCCTCCTAGAAAACCCTATGTTTTCTACTAAAAGTAGCCTTCTACCAAGGCATCAAGTGTTTGTGTGTGTGTCTCTTGTAAGAGTATGTATTTTCCCAAATCTGACTATCATTAACCAAAAATATAGTTTTTACATTACTGTTCAATGTGTGAAGAACACAAAGTGAATGCAATGGGAAAATGATATAGTATTGTAGTGTTGTATTAAGTAACTACTGTTGTACTAACTACCTTAAACCAATTGTTATTTAAAGTACCATGTGATCGGCCTGTACCATACTACCGACTATAAACACGACGATCTAAGACGTCGGAAGAAATGACGTTTGGCACCCGTAGACTTGCAAGTACCACTGTAGCGAGCAGCAAGGTGTAGGGTAGACAATGCAGTATAGATCTATACACAAACTCAATGCTCTCCACTTAAGGAGATTCTGGATACAAAACGAGCCATGACAGGTGATGCCATGCCCCGTTACGTGGCTCACATAACTGTAGTAATGTTCTTGTATATGTATTGTATGTACTAGCTGTATTGTATGTTCTCTCTCTGTCTAGTATGTATGTATGTTCTCTCTGTATGGTATTGTTTGTTTCTCATCATAGTATTCTCTATCTGTATGTTATGTTTGTTTCTCATCATAGTATTCTCTATCTGTATGTTATGTTTGTTTCTCATCATAGTATGTATTGACTCATGTATGAACTGACTCATAGTATGTTTCACTGTTCTAATAATAGTATTGAACTTCCTAAACTATACCTATTATAGTTTACTAGTAATGTTGTTTGTATGTAAGAACACGTTTGTATACCTTTGCTACCCAAAGGTATTGAACTGAATGAAGGAACTTTTATATATCTATATACATATACATAATATATAACTAAGATTCAAACGACCTTCGGACAAATAACCGATACCCTAAGTCCACAACCAAACAAGGAACAAGAAGCAAGGCGAGTTATCAGTCCTAAGTCCTTTCAATCTCACTTATATAACTATATCCATATAGATACACATTTGACAAAGTATAAGTTTAAAAGAGTTTGAATAGAAAGTATTTGATATGTAAAATAGTTTGTAAACTAGTTTGAAGTAGTTTGTTTGATAACACAGTTTGAAAAGTAAGAAATCCACTTGTTTTGTAGTTATTAATCACATGTGATTGATATAATAACTATAATAATTCAGCTTGTATTCCCCCCCATAAAAGCATTTAAAATCATTTAAAAGGTTGATTAAGGGGTATGAACTCACCTGTAGTGAGTGGTTTGGATGAACGGATGGTATAGGATGCTAAGTGTCAAGTGAAGACTTGAACACACAAAAGGATCCTAGTTAACATATAATAACACATATATGTATCCAATTAGTCATTTAACAACTAATTAATTAAGTTAAGACACCCTAGGACATGAAAAACACCTTGATTCAAGCGTTATAAGTACTAAGGATTGCATCTAAGGGTTGTAGGGCCTTGCATTTGAGTTTAAGGTCCAAGGGTAAACTCTTTTGGAGTTTATGGTTTTGGGACCAACTCTCATGGAGTTTACGGTTGTAAACCCATGAGTTTATGGCCATAAACCCATGGTACTTCTACCATTTTGTGTTTTGAGGTCGTAAAAGTCATAATGCAGCATCCTTACTTCAAGTCTAAGCCTTAGGAAGTGATTGTGGCACCATTTCACCCCTTTATGGAGTTTACGGCCCATGGACCATTTCTCCATGAGTTTACGGGCGTAAACTCTAATGGTTCTTGGTCTTTTTGATGTTTAAGGTCCTAAGCACTTCAAGGATGTGATCTAGGCTAGTATCCAAGGCTTGGTAAGGGACTAGGGCACACAATGGCCCTTTCATTAGGGTTTACGGTCCAAGAACATGTTTGGACCGTAAACACCTTTGATCTTGTGTTTCGTTGTTGTTTTCTAGTTGTTTAACAAGTGTATCAAGCCTATAACAAGCCAAGGTAAAAGTACTTAATATGTAGAAGCTTGTAAGGGTGTTAAAAGTCCAAGAACACTAGTGTGTGTTCTTGGTGTTCTTGGTGAAATGAAGAACACTTGAAGATCTACACTAATGGAATGATTTCATGGATGAAATCATGTAAGATCACTAGATTAAGGAAGATATCAACTAATTAAGGCAAGAAACACTTACAAGTTGAAGATCAAGGAGGAAAATCGGATGATACTTGAGAGGATTTTGATGTTCTAGTCTTGAAAATGTGAAAAACTGATAAATATGACTAAGTGTCATATTTATACTCCTTGGGGTTTACGGCCGTAAACACTATGTTTGGGTCGTAAACTCCAAACTCTTGGATTTTTGAGTACTAAGCTTTAAAACACTTAAACTGACTCCAGAAAGCTTAAAAGTTAGCAAAAACAGTTCTGACTTCTATTGAAGTGACTGGTTGTACAGAATAGAAATTTCGGGTTGTCACAGTACGGCCATGAGGGGGTGTACGGCCGTACACCCATGTGTATGGCCGCACACTCCTCCTAGGGGAGTGTATGACCCGATTTTGCTACCTTATGACTTGATAATTCATCCCTAATCTCGACCTTGGTTATACTTAAGCTTAGAACACTTAAACGAACCCTTAAACAGTGCTAAAAGGCAATAGAAACAAGTTTAACATTGATTGAATTGAATAATTGTACAAGATAGAAGTTCCGGGTTGTCACAGACGTTCCCCAGGATTGTAGACTTGTGGTTCCATGTCGGTACCACATGATTCACTATCTTCGAAAGGTTCTTCATATGAATCTGGATTCCAACCCGCATCTTGTTGATTGTAGGGGTCCCCAGGTAAATTGTATTCAGCCATATTGTCTGTATTAGAAGTAAGGATAGTAAAATACTCCTATAGTATTTTAATCTTTGTGTTCTATTCTATAGTTATTCTGAATATGTATGGTCGGTAAGTTTTAGACATGTCACAACACTACTATCACTCCCAAAAACATGTTGGTCATATCTCAAATCAATATAGCTGATCATGCTATATTAATCCCAGATATGATTACATAACTGCCCAGGTTTGACTATAATGTTCAACATTTAAATACTTTTAAGTTCTTATGACTGTGATACTATACTTGTAAGTATGAGTGTTAGTATGCTTCTTGTAAAAATACTTAAAATTTTAAAAAGTATACTTGTAGTCAGAGCTCTTAGCCCCGATATACTGAGTTCACTATAAATAATGCTCTGATACCAATCTGTCACACGCCCAAACCAGACGGCGGAAAAGTGTGGGGGTGGAGGACTTCATTTGTAGTATCACAACACATGCATCATAGTAATCAAAGTACAAACAACCATTTTATTTAAATAGTATAAGTATTTACATGTGTTCAATCATTGTATATTGAAACCAAAATAGTTATACAAAAGAAGAAGATATGACTCAAAATAGCTCCATCTTCTCAAAAAAGCATATAGGCGTTTAATGAGTTATTATAACCATAAAGAGACTAGATGGCCTGAAACAAACGCTTTGTAGGCGTTTAAACTGTTGATAACTATTGTCACTCATTGGCGTGTATGCCTAACTATAGCTAACAGCCTGTGTGCGGGGTTGTCAATCCCAATATAGATCTACACACAACTTGTTTCGATCCCCTGACTAGAGACTCTGGTTATAATATCAAGACTTTAACTATATTGTTTAAATGAATTAAACTACCCGAATCGAATGAATCATAAAAAGCATATAAACGTTACATGTATAATAATTATGAAAACCCAATCATCCTGAAATAACGATTGATTGTATATTCCTGAATTAGTATTCTTAACATGTATTTGAAAGTTGTATACCCTTAATTTGTTTTGAATCAAACCTTTTTTCTTGTAAAACGGTGTATTCTAGTATACTTGAATCATGAATTAATGTTCTATGTATCATAAATTATACCTATTATAATTTATATGTACTTTCTGAATTGGTATTTAACTGTTTTTGAATGTAACCCCTTGCTCAACATGTTACAAAGGGTATTTAAACTGATGAAATAACTTTTATATTTATATACATATACAATTATATATAAGTAAAATTTAAACGACATTCGGACAAATAACCGATACTATAAGCCCACATTCAAACAAGGAAAAAGACCCAGAATGAGTTATCAGTTCTAAGCCTTTGAAATCTTATATATATATATATATATATATATATATATATATATATATATATATATATATATATATATATATATATATATATATATATATATATATATATATATATATATATATATATGATTTTTGGGGGAAAATATAATTTTATAAAGGAGTTTAATATTTTGAAGTATATTTTTGATGACTTAATGTCATTTTATCACAATTTGAAATCATTTGTTTGTAACACAAAATTGTTGTGTTAGACTTGTATTCCCCCCCCCCCCTTAAAACAGTAAAAATTATGAATATACGGGGGTATGAACTCACTTGATAGGTGGTGATTTTGATAGCATTTTCGTTTTCTGGAAAGGAATTTATTTGAAGAAAAACCGGCTTTACTCGGGCAGAGTTTCGACTGGAGAAGGTTGTTTTTCTTGAGAATCTCGGAGCTTCGAGGCTTGCTTAGGGTTTTAGATATGATACCGGGGCTTTGGTGGTTGTAAGTAAGTTTGGGGAGTTGAAAATATTAAAAAAGATGAGAAAATGGGCTAAAATTGGAGAGGGAACCGAGAGATTGTGCAGGGCTTTTATAGGCCGAAGCCTCGGACCGAGGGGGAGGAGGAGGAGGGACGCGTGTCTCGGTTCGCAAGGGCCATTAGGCCGAGCTCGGAAGCAGCCAGCACGCTGCCATGCGTCGAAACCGGAGTGAGCCGAGCCTTCGGTCGAATCAAAAGAGGACACGGGGCGGACATGAGGAGCCTCTCATGTGAGGTGACGTGGCCGAACCCCAGCCATGCGATTTTTCTCGGTTTTCAATATTTTTCGATTTTTGTGCCCAAAACTTGCGAAATTCATAACTTTTGCATACGAGCTCCGTTTTCGATGTTATTTATATGCACGCGTAGGTAAACATATACTCTACGACTTTCGTTTAGACTTCGTTGGTTAATTTTGACTTTATTTTTAATATTCTTATTTTTAACAGACCGGGACATGAAAATCCGTTAAAAATTCGTAACTTCTTCATCCGACATTCGTTTTTGTCTGTCTTTTTACCGTTGAAGTACTATTAATGAGACCTTAAATTCTTGTTTAGGTTGTGTTGGCTAAAAATCACTCGATCTTTATTTCGAGTTTTTAGCTGTATACTACTATACTGAAACTTAGAAAAATCGTAACTTCCTCATACGAAGTCAGATTTTGACATTCTTTTTATGAAAGTTTTCGGTTTAACATATTCTACAACTTTCATTTAGATTGTTAAGGTTAAAAATCCTTTTATTGAAAACTCAGTTTTCACACTGAACAGTGTTTTGCCGGTTTTGTCGCGGATCTTCGATTGGTGATAACTTTTTCGTTATAACTTGGATTTTAGTGTTATTTATACTTTTCGAAACCTTGTTACAATCTCTATCACTTTGTTCATTCCAATCGAGATCGTTGAATACTTTATTTTTGAGGGTCGATTATGTAAATGTACACAGTATGTTAAAATTTCTCTTTATTATTTTAAAAAGAACTACAAATTGACCTATATTATTACATAGGTTTGAAATAACGATTTGTTACATTATCCCCCCGTTAGAGAGAATTTTGTCCCGAAATTAGCATTACATATAGACTAGGGAAAAAGATATGGATATTTCTGTTGCATTTGATCCTCCCGCTCCCAAGTGAATTCAGGTCCCCATTTTGCATTTCAGCGAACCTTCACTATCGGGATACGGCTTTGTTTGGTTTTCTTAACTTCCCTGTCTAGAATCTCTACGGGTTCTTCCACAAAGTTGAGGCTCTCGTTTAACTCGATTTCCTCGAGTGGGATCACTAGAGTCTCGTCGAATAGACACTTTTTCAGGTTCGAAACATGGAAGGTAGGATGAATGTTACTTAGTTCTTGGGGTAGTCGACGTTTGTAAGCTACAGGACCGATTCTGGCAAGAATCTCGAATGGTCCTGTGTACATTGGATTCAGTTTGTCACGCTTTCCAAAGCGTATCATGCCCATCTAGGGTGAGATCTTTAACAAGACGCGGTCACCAACCTAAAATTCCAAGGGTTTTCTCCTTTTGTCAGCGTAGCTTTTCTGTCTATCTCTGCAAGCTTTAAGTCGCTCCCAAATTTGTTCGATTTTCTCTGTAGTTTCTCGAATAATTTCTAGGCCAGTGAGAGCACTGTCAGGTGTTTGACCTCTAGCTAGCTGCGTGTCACCCACTTCAGCCCAGCACAGAGGGTATCTGCACTTGCGGCCATAGAGGGCTTCGAATGGAAGAATACCCTTCGAGTGTTAGTTTTAAATGTTAGTCCTTCTTCGTATGACGCTCGAATTTCTTCAAGATCTATCTCGAGGAAGAATACCCTTCGAGCAATAAACACTTTGTTCTCAAAACCATTATAGAAATCTCTGATCGAATACTTGCCTCAATTATATGTGACAAAAAAGACGTCCATATGGTTTTTCATTCAGCTCGGCTCAATGACACTTTCAAATTTAGCCCATCCTATTAAAAGTATTTTTTTTACCTAAACACACTTAATGAACTGAATTGGATGAGAATTGTCCTTGTAGTCCTCATCGATTTTCGAGTCCTCACTATATACGGACCCTATATATATATATATATATATATATATATATATATATATATATATATATATATATATATATATATATATATATATATATATATATATATATATATAGGTTAAAATGTGGATGGACATCTATTACATCTATTATGCGGACGTATGTAGACAATGATATTCTATAAGAATGACTAAGAGGATAGGTTGTTTGGTAATGAGAATATGTTCAAACTCACACAATTATCATCATTATCATTCATTCTCATGAATTCTTATTCATTTTTGTTCTCACGTATTGTTTTTCACTCATTTTCATTTTTACAGAATATGATTATCAATAACACATTCTGACAGAATGAGAATCATAAAAATACACTTATAGATGATCTAATTAGTGAGAATACGGAATAATGACAATTTCTATGTGAGGTTGACATATTCACATTATCAAACAACATATTTTCTTTGGTATTCTCACAAAATAACATTGTCTACATGTCTGCACAATATATTGTTGGATTAGGTGTCTAAACGCATAATATTTTGGTATGTACTTGACCCGATTACGAGCACGGTCCTTTTTGGTTTCCTTCACTCATGCAACTTGATAGGATGACAATAGGAGAGAGAGTAGAATTTATTATATGAATAATAAATTGGTACTCGAAAATGGTTTTATTAATATATTAAAAGTTTAATATATTATTTGGAAATCATATTATTTAATTAATATAGATCAGAAATTAATTTGGTATTAGTTTGGTGATCAAAAGAGACTAATTAAATAAAGGGGACGGATATCGCAATTAACTGTTAGTTGCTAGTTGGGTTGATGGACTCTATAGAGTGGAGTGGACGAATTTTATGGGGAAGCCCATAAGATTTCGTCCAAAGGGCTCTAAGGAAGGGATCCATGGGCTGCTAGGCCATAAGCAGGAATTAGGGTTTCCTTCAGAAACCCTAGCAGCCCACATAGCTATATAAGGAACCCTTTACCGTTTTCTAAAAGTCTCGAAGTCTACCTGCTGCATAGAACCCCAGCGGAATGTCAACGAGTTCTTGGTCAGTCGGGTCAAAGAAACAACAATCTTGGAGAAATCATGGATGAATCTCCGATAGTAACCCGCCAGACCAAGAAAAATCCGAATCTCAGATGGAGACCTCGGAACCTCCCACTGCATCACAACCTCTATCTTGGCCGGATCGACCAGAATACCCTTCTGGTTGACAAGGTGCCCCAGAAACTGCACCTCGCACAACAAGAACTCACACTTAGAGAACTTTGCGAAAAGTCTCTCCCTCATTACTGTCTCCAGCACCTCCATCAGGTGGCCCTCATGCTGCTCCTGAGTCTTGTAGTAAACCAAGATATCATCTATGAAGACTATCACAGACCGGTCCATCATCGGTCTGCACACGCGGTTCATGAGATCCATGAACACGGCTGGAGCATTGGTGAGACCAAACGGCATCACCACAAGCTCATAGTAATCAGCGAGTCTGAAAAGCTGCCTTCGGCACGTCGTCGTCCCTGACTCGCATCTGGTGGTAACCCAATCGCAGATCAATCTTGGCGAACCAAGATGCACCCTGAAGTTGGTCAAATAAGTCATCAATCCTTGGGAGGGGATAACTTTTCTTCACTGTTACCTTATTCAACTCCCGATAGTCTATACACATCCGATGTGACCGGTCCTTCTTCTTCACAAACAAGATCGGGGCTGCCCATGGCGAACTGCTCGGCCTGATAAATCCCTTGTCTAACAGCTTCTGCAGCTGTGTAGCAACTCCTGCATCTCAAGAGGAGCCAACTGATACCGTGCCTTGGCTATCGGAGCCGCACCAGGAACTAGGTAAATCCTGAACTCTACCTGCCTCTCCGGAGGCACTCCAGGCAAATCCTCTGGGAACACGTACGGGTAATCCCGTACGATCGGTTCATCATACACTCTCGCCTTACCCTTATCCCGGGTATCCATAACATAGGAGACATAACCTATGCAACCTTGCAGAAGGTAGCGCCTAGCCCTCACTACTAAACACATAGTCGGTCCACACTGTAGCCTTCTCGCCCTGAATCACTAACCCTCAGCCACTAGGGGTCCGAAATCTCACTAGCTGCTGCTCGCAGTCGATCACTGCTCCATTGGGACTCAACCAGTCCATACCCATAATAACCTTTTTCCCTCTCATGGGAATGTGGACCAAATCTACTGAAAACTGCTCATCGAACAACGGCAGCGTACACCCCCGATGTACTCTGGCAACCCGAACGGTCCTATCATCTGCTATCTCTACATCCAGTGGACACTCTAGTTCACCTGGCTCTCCAACAAATCTCTTGCTAAGTGCAAGCGATACAAAAGATCGGGTAGCCCCAGAATCGAACAATACTAGAGCAGATATACCGTTCACTAAGAACGATCCTATAATGAAACACATAAACATGAGTGGCAATAAATATAAATAAAGATATAAGGAGAATATACATACCCACAATGACATCAGGAGCTGCACGTGCCTCTTATGCTGTCAACTAGAAGGCTCTGCTCTTCGCCACTGGCGCCTCTCGATCGTCTGTAAACCTCAGCGTAGTACGAGCGGGTGCCTCCACCTTCCTTGCTGCTACTAAACTCGGATATTGGGACCTCTTGTGGCCCCTCAGATTGCACTAGAAGCAAATCATACCATATACTATGGTGGTGGGGGTGGTGGTAGCAGTGCAATCCCTACTGACATGTCTAGTTTGGCCGCACTTGAAGCAGCCCTAACCACCCGCCATGCACGTGCCCTCGTGCATCCTACCACACTTAATGCAGCGGCCTCGGCGCTGCTGGCCCTTCCCTCAGGAATCTACCTCGGGCTTTTTTCCCAAGCCCTCCATGCCAGACACCATCTCTGTCTTCCTCTTCCTCTCCGTCTCTAAATCAAACTCTCTCTCACGAGACCTAGATATCATATCCTCCAGCGTCTTGCAGCCAGATCGGCTAACAAACTGTCTGATGTCGCTCCTCAAGATCTCATGATACCGGGCCTTCTTCATCTCCTCGTCGGCCACATACTGCAGAACAAGAAGGGGCCTCTCCTTGAACCTGGCGGTGATCTCCGTCACCATCTCAGTCGTCTGCTGGACATCCTAGAACTCCCTAGCAAGCTGTTGCACCTCAATCATAAGTGAAAACTCGGCCCTGAACCTGGCCGAAAATTCACTCCAATTCATAGCATCCAGATCTGCATCATCACCAATGGCATGTCCGACCTCCTACCACCAGTCACGTACTCTATCGTTCGGAAGACAAGAAGCAAGTCAGACCTTGTCGGCCTCGGGACATTCGCTCGTACGAAAGGCATCGGCGACATCAGCCAACCACCTGCTACTAGCAATGGGGTCCCGAGCCTCATGGTAGTCTGGAGCTCTACAAGCTCGGAACTCCGTGAAAGTCATCGTGCGCGCCCCTAGCATGGCCTCCATCTCGGTGTGGAATGCACCGAGATGCCCTCCTTGACCATACCAAAGATCACGGGAGTCTGGTCTAAAATACTACGCTTGACCTTAGATGAAATGAACTCTCTCATCTGCTCGTCAAGCTGCTCGGCTTCAGAGCCCGAGCCTGATCCCTCACTGGGTCCCGAAGTGCCAACTGGTCTAGTGCGTAGTGTCACTATTCTGAAAATACACCACAACAAACATCAGAATACTCATCATAACTCGAGGGATCACACACACTACAAGTTTCCTGGATTCATCTCAGTCTTCCTTAATTCGAGTACGGATCCTCTGATTCAGTAGTACGTGCCCATACTACCTTCCACATTTATCCGTACTTTCCTCAAGAACTGCCTTGACTCCACCAGGTCCCTTCTAATGCTACTGTTGTTCTTACGCTAATCTCATCCTAGGCTTACCCTAGGGTAATCACCAACCCACTCTCCGCCATCAACTGCATAAGAAGTCCCTACTATCTCCCCTAAGTATCGCACGAATACCATTACATATCACTAAGACTAGATAATTATTCGAATGAGAAGTCCTACCCTACATCTGTTAGACTCAAACAAGAGCTGTGAAATAGAGCTAAACCTAACCTTCTGAAATTATTTAGTCCTCATAATATGTAACTTAACATATTCGTTTACTAGTTAGTTAAAGATAACTAGAACTCCTAAAAGCACAAAGCAAGCAGCATTCGAGCATTGAGTAAACATAATCAAGCATATCCTATTCAGGCCATCATATTACTGACTCATCAGTACTAGCATGCATTTCATAAATCTCATACACATATAACAGGCACATAAGGCATCCTTCCTAGATCCTTAGCCCTAATCTAGCATGTAGTTCTCATAAGCATATCATCACATAAACTTGTATAGATAATTTGGGAGTACTTACTTGAGGTCGGCTGATTGCATGCACCACACCTTTTTTCTCTTTTCAAAATCCTTTTTATAAAAATGGTTTTTCTTTTAAAAAATTTATACCTAGTCCTCAGTTTGAGTTCAGACACACCAGAGAGTGTGCCAGAACCCATCAAACCAAGGCTCTTATACCAACTTGTAACATCCTAAAAATCATGACCAAAAATTTCATTTTTATTTATTAAGTAAACCATAGATATCCAAAGCATTCCATCCAAAAACATAAATCATAGTATCAAATCAGAGTATCCTATCAAAACTCATATCCAAGTAATAGAGTGAAAACATCACAGGCTAAACAAATGGTGTCTGCACTACAGTCATCCCGACCTCTTCCCCTTGCTACCGGATGTACCTGAAACCAAAACTGAAAACTATAAGAACGAAGCTTAGTGAGTCTCCCCAAACTACGACATACCATACACATATCATGAAACTAGGAGATACGGGCCCCGCCTACACTCATCTACTATGAGATACGGGCCCTGCACACACTCAGCTACTATGAGATACGTGCCCCGCCCACACTCAGCTACTATAAGTTATGGGCCCCGCCCACACTCAGCTACTATGAGATACGGGCCCCACCCACACTCAGCTAATCATGAAACACATACAGGTATCACACTGACAACAAGTATAACTAAACATATCTATATGTACCATATAATCTAACTATGAGATATGTGCCTTGCCCACACTAAACTACTAATCAAATAATATATACGGGCCAGCCTTGGTGCCGTAGACCCGTTCCTACTAAAGGAAACTCACCTCAATGTCATGGACAGTTGAAAGTCCCTGCTCCACAACTGGCTCTAATCACACCCTATACAGAACAACCTCTTAGACAACATTCCATACTCAAAACCCCTTCACGAGTCAAGCCTGGTCAAAGTGAAAGTCAAGGTCAAAGTCAACATCCTGGGTTGACTCAACTCACCGAATTGGTTCATTAACTCGTCGAGTTCCATGAATCATAAAGCCTAAAATCATGATCTAACGCGGTGATTTATTTCACAACTCGTCGGGTTCCTCCTATCTACAGAATCGGGACTTCTCCTGTCAACTCATCGAGTTATCATTGAACTTGTCGAGTTTTGCCTTTAATAGAATTGGGACACTTCGTCCCAACTCGTCGATTTCCTCTATGGACTCGATGAGTTCTTCAGTCTGTTAATCCATCTTAACAGATTAAGCCCCTAATCTTCAGATCTGAGCTTCATACTTCACCTCCAAACTGAAAATGTCCTTTTAAGGGTAAAGTTTCCAACTTTACTCATTAATACCCTTACTTAAAGGGTCTAGCTCAAATCCTAACTCTTTAGGACCTAGATCTTGGTCCACAAGCCATCAGTACACCATCCTAACACATATACACTGAGATCTGGACCCTAGGTACTACCTGAACACGTAAAGCTTCCACCTTTCTCTCCATGCATGGCCTTTTGGAGCTTAAAAGGCCAAAATGACATCCTATAGCTTGCATGGGGCTTCAATGGCCATAAAGTTTTCACCTTTATGCCATGAAAGCCCTCCATGCTTCCAGATCTGATGGTATACCCAATTGGGACGTCCATTTCCCAAAGGTAATGCTTCTTGGACCAATAACCCAATAATATGATAATAATAAGATCTAAGAAGTTACTAATCAAGTTTGAGACTTGCGCACCAGGAAATGATGAGAAAGAAATGGAGTCTCTAGATCTACTATCTTGTTCTTGAATCCCCAAGATTCTCCTTCCTTCACAAGCTTCAACACACACAAAAACCCACTAAAAAATACCTCACAAGCTCACAAATGCATTAGGGTTTCTCGATCTAGGATTAGGGACTTGGAGGCTGGAAATGAGGCCAGCATGTGGGGATTACGATGCTTAAATAGGATGCACAACCCCGAAATTAGGGTTTCACCCCTGCCAGCCTACTCGCCGAGTTGAGGCTCTCAACTCACCGAGTAGGTTACTTGAAACCCGTGTCTCTTCTGATCTCTACTTGACGAGTTTAGGGCTCCCAACTCGTCGAGTTGATCTACAAAAATGAATAAATTATAATTTAAATGCATACCAGGAACCAGGCGTTACAGAGTAACCTTGGTTGTTATGAGCTCTCGTAGCCTCTCGTCAATTGGTTCGACGCCAGAGCCATAACCAGAGCCAGAACCTGAGCCAGAACCTCCTCGAGTAATCACCACCGTCCTCAAACTAAAACAAAGACACATAAACAATCAGCATATGACTCGAGGGAATTCTCATTATACAGGTCTCCTTAGAGTCTCCAGGCCTGCTCTTGTCTAAAGTACATATCTTGTGCTTCCAGTAGTACAGCCCCAATACTACCTTTCACACCTATCTATACCTTCCTCAAGAGGTGTATTGATTTCTCTAAGTCACGAAACTACAACTATATACCAATCCTTTGCTAAACAACATACATATACTAGAGTTTCCTAGGAATCCTCAACTGCCACTGCTCGTAATGCCGAGAACCTCAATCAACATCGTTGGTTGCCTTATGCATGCAAGTTATACACAAAATGGAAACACATAGACTGTTAAATGATAATTCTTCCTTAAGTCCACAACGAAAAAAGGAACAACAAATGAGGCTAAATTGATCAATCTAGGGCTATACGATTCTAATCGTATACAACTTTCAAAGCATACACTTAGCAATTAATTGAGTCGATATCAATTCCAAGTAATACATAGCATCCAATCCTCCTAGGGTATAAGGCATCACACAAATCAGGTAATTCTATAATATGATTCCTAAAGGTATCCTTAGCCCTAAAAGTATGTGTAATATGGAAACCACTTACTTGAGCTTGGCTGATTGCAAACATTGCACCCTCTTTTCACTTAGTAAAAGTCTTTTTAAAATTCAATTTCTTTTTTCTTTTGAAAAGATTATCATTTCCTCAGTTTGAGTTCTGACAAGCCCGAAATTGTGCCCGAATCTTTCAAACCAAGGCTCTGATACCAACTTCTAACAACCCAAAAATCTTGATAAAAATTTTCATTTTAAAATAAATAGTTTCGATCGTCAAATTGATACAAAACATTCACAAAGTAAAATATCAAATTCATCAGCGTAATAGTATCCAAAAAGTGCGGAAATCATGAGGGGGGGATGTTGTGCCATCACGCCGAGCTCTTACCCTCTATACCGAAAGTACCTAAAAACATAAACATAAAATGTAAGCACAAAGCTTAGTGAGTTCCCCCAAAGTACCACATACAAAAATACAACTAGGCCAAGCCCTGGGGTATATTCCAACCCAATAAGCAAATATGGGTCCAGCCATGGGGCCTTGCCCTCAGGTATATTTCAACCCGATCATACAATAGTGGGCCATGCCTTGGGGTTTATGTCAACCCGAACATACCATAATGGGCCCAGCCCTGGGGTTTATTTCAGCCCAAACATGTAATAATGGGCCCCGCCCAAGGGTATATTTCAACCTGAACATGCAATAGTGGGCCAAGCCCAAGGGATATTTCAAACCTTTCACACAAACATATGTTTCACATAACAACTATCATTCTAAATAACTGAATAATGGGTCGTCATTGGTGCCTTCGACCCATGGATACAGTAAGGAGACTCACCTCATAGACACACGAAATAGCTGCAACAACATGTTGCTCCGAATACCGAATCTACTGGTCACCTTTACATATAACAGTGACCAATACTCAAACTACACTTCAAAATACCCAAAATACCCCTAGGTCAAACTTAGTCAACTCCTAGTCAAATTCAAAAAGTCAACCGGGTCAAGTCAGTTGAGTACGATGGGCGTACTCAGCTCGTACACATGGTGTACTACCAATTGACCAAAAATCGGGGAGCTGAACACGTATCTGCACCGTACTATTTGGTACGCCCAACATACATGTCTACCACCCTTCCTTTCTAATAAAAGCTTAATCCCTTAAGCCATTTCATCAAAAATCTAGATCTAGTCCTCAAATGATGTCCTTAATCATAATGTTTCCAACTTTATGATCTTGCATGGCTATTAAGTGCTCAATATCAAAAACCATAACTTCTTAACTCATTCAGACATCCTAGTCCATGCCTGGAGGAAAACTAGGGATGAAGATTACATTTTTATGATTCTAAACACTCCAAAATATCTTAAAGGATAGCTCAAATGAATTAGAGTAACCCATACTCAAATACTTCAAGCTTCTGGGATGAAAATTAATACAATCCATGGCTATGTTGCCACTGAACCTTGACCAAAGATATCACCTTGTTGCGTAAGGCCTTCGTATTCCTATCCAATATCATCACTGATCTCTCAAGATAATTTAGGCGATCATCAACCTGAATATCATCCAAAGGAACAACCACTAAATCATCAGCCACACACTTCCAAAGCTTATGGAAAGTATTGTGGATTTGAGAGAGCTCATCCGGAAAATCCCGCCGATATGCAACCTTACCCACCCGGGTGGTAATCCTGAAAGGACCGATAAATTGGGGCCCAACTTGCTCCACTTCCGAAATTGGATGACACCGGTCTACATAGCTCTTCTGTTGGCTTTGCGTAACTCGCAACCACTCGCGCACCTACTGAATCAACTCAATAGTATTGAGTACCTCCTCAGTACTCCCCATGACCCGATGCCCGACCTTGCCCCCAACAAACCGAGGTCATGCCCCTCCTGCTATCGAACCCAAAACTCATGATAAAAATTTTCATTTTAAAATCAATAGTTTCGATCATCAAATTGTTCCAAAACATTCATAAAGTACAATATCAAATTCATTAGAGTAATAGTATCCAAAAAGTGTGCAAAATCATGAGGGGAGGATTTTGTACGTTTCCCTAAAGTACCACATACCAAACATACAACTGGGCCTAGCCTTGGGGTATATTCCAACTCAATAAGCAATTATGCGCCCTGTCATGAGGCCTCGCTATGGGGTATATTTCAACCCGATCATACGATAGTTGGCCTCGCACCACGGTTTACTTCAACCCGAACATGCCATAATGGGCCCCGCCCTGGGGTTTTTTTCAACCCAAACATGTAGTAGTGGGCTCCGCCGTGGGGTATATTTCAACTCGAGCATGCAATAGTTAGCCCCGCCCTGGGGGTATATTTCAACTCATTCACACAAACATATATGTCACATAACAGCTAGCTTTCTACTTAACTGAATAATAGGCCAACATTGGTGCCTTCGACCCATGGATACAGTAATGAGACTCAACTAACAGACAAACGAAATAGCTGCAACAACACGTTGCTCCGAATACTGACTAAATCGGTCACCTTTACATATAAAAGTGAAGAATACTAAACCTATAGCTCAAAATACCAAAAATAACCCTAGGTCAATCTTATTCAAATCTTGGTGAAATTCAAAACTCAACCGAGTCAACTGGGTCAACTAAGTTGAGTACGTTGGTATGCCCACGTACGCGCAACGTACCATTTGGTATGCCCAACATACGCGTCTGCCACCCTTCCTTTCTAATAAGTGCTTAATCCTTTAAGCCCTTTCATCTACAATCAGAATCTTGTCCTCAAATGATGTCATTAATCATAAAGTTTCCAACTTTATGATCTTGCATGGCTATTAAGTGCTCAATATCAAAAACCCTAACTTCTTAACTCATTAAGACATCCTCGTCCATCCATGGAAGAAAACTAGGGACCCATATTACATTTTTATGATTCTAACGACTCCAAAACATCTGAAAGGAAAACCCAAATGAATTAGAGTAACCCATACTCAAATACATCAAGCTTATGGGACCAAAATCAAAACAATCCATGGCTACTCAAGATCTAAGTAAAACTTCATCAAGATCGAAGCTTTTTACCTCTAAGTGGTGCAAAATGGTGATGTGTTTCTATATCCAAAGTTCTTCAAGCTCCCAAGATGCTTCGTTATCGTTCTTCTTCCTCTAAGAACACCAAAACACACATTAATGTCTTAAAGATGCTCTGAAAATGGATTAGGGTTTGCAAGGGTCGAATATGGAGGTGGAGGCTGAGGAATGAAGAGGTATCAATGAGTTAAGGATGTTTAAATAGGGTCCAAACCCTAAAAATTATGGTTTGACCCCTGACCACGTACGCCCAACATACACGATGAACCCCCAATTTTCATAAAAAGGCTTTAAGGGACCCATTTGCAAAACAGTTTCGTTCTAGGGGTTAAAAATGAAAATTACCTGAAATAAGATGTTACAAAATCCCAGAATTTAGGTCTAAAACTGCAGACAGTCAATTCACCGCGAAACTCTGTGTAATCTAACCTGTTGGGATTTAATGCATATTTTGAAAAATATATAGTTTTATTACAACTAATATAAGGTACTAGATGGTATCTTACTTTCAATGTGGAAATTCTTAAACGAATCACAAAGCACAAACTGCAAACCTACTTAATACGTTTGAAAAACTGAAAATTCGTATTAAGAAGTTGTGAGCAAAGAAAATAATCTAATCTCGTAGTATATGTTCACCTGTTGAGTCACTTTCACACTTCATATAGAAATTCCGAGAGTATTTTTAGACTCAGACTATGGTCTAATATTTAATTCCATACTCGAAATACTTTTAATAAAAATATTTGCAAAAGTCGAAAAATCAGAGGTTTCAGGTCAATTAGATGTGAATCTTTAAACGCGATTACCCGGAGTTCTACAACTCGAAAAATTAATCCATTTCGGTTTTTGGAATCCTTGAACTCTACTCTATCATACGACACTTTTGAAAAAATATATTAAACTTCGGGATTTTGGCACGCAAAACTAGAAGGACTTTTGGGACTTTATGATATGTGTAACATCACCATGGCCAACCATCCTTTCAATACGTGACCAAAATCAGCCAATGAACCCCTCCCCCCTCCCTTCCCATGTGGGTTACCTTCCCCCCGTACCCTTTTGGAGTACACTCCTCATTCTAGTACAAAGCATGAATGATATGAAGTGTTTGACTTTCTAACTAGGTATAGGGTGCATGGTACCTGTGAGAGACTTCATGCACTATAAATGGAAGGCTTTGGTTCCTTATTTGGCACACAAATCACCATCCAATCCCTCTCTCACTATCCTACTCTCCACTTCTATCATTCTCGGCCCAAACTCCCCCCTCATCGGAGGTAGCCCATCATGACCGTAAACCACCACCACCATTGTGGAACTTTTCTTTGCTTCCCTTTTTGTGATTTTTTCCATGTGCTAGTATCGAGCTTGTTGTTTTTAGAGCTTATTTCAAGTTCAAAACAGCCCTGGTGTAGGATTATTACTAGTTTGTGTTTCTCGTGGTGCTTCCAAGAAAACAAACCATATTCTCATCTAAACCAAGTTCACGCTTCAAAAGGTGAGTGCTTATTCCCCCTTTTTATAGTTTTTATATATTTCCAGAGCGGGGGAGGGGAAGCAATACATGTGATCACATATTTTGTTTATGTAAAAACACTCTTGAAAAACATACTACAAAATGTTGTGTTTATATGTGAAAAATTATGGTCCATTCAAGCCCTGTTTTGCCCTTCTTAAACCCTATGGTTTGCAACACTGTTTTGAATGTAAGTAGTTCATAGCGATACCTTTCAAAACCTACTAACACACATTTATACGATCAGTAATCAATTTATTATAATTTTTGCAAAACTACATATCATTTGCAGTCCTTTTTAGACCAGTCTGTAAAAATGGTCATATTCACCTTAGTTAGGGTTCATATCATGTCAGGGAAAAAATTAGGGACAAAGTAGACTCAATTTCTAAACCTTGAGAGTTCACGAGTCCTAATTCTGACTCACAATGATTTTTGTAGAATGTTGCTAAAACAGGGATAGAATCGACATTTTAGATTAATTTTTCTGTTTTGTCTTTCATTATATATATATATATATATATATATATATATATATATATATATATATATATATATATATATATATATATATATATATTCAAATACGTATTTATACAAGTTATAATTATTATAACTTAGAGTTTATACTTGTACTTATGATCACTACTTTGAAACGTACCTCTTTATAAAAGCGAGTACATAACACTTTTACATATATACGAATCATACGCGGCTTTTATAAACCTTACGCAAATCATTATGCCTAGTGACTTATTCACATATAAGTTAGGGTTGGGAGCTATTTTCATATGTTATTAAGGGCTTTATAGTGAGATACTATTCGTTATCTATGTATAAACACTTAGCATACGCATACTATTGTAACCATTAATCCTAAGAACGAGATACGTATGTATAGATCTATATGGAGTTGACATACCCACCTTTGGTTTCTAGCTACAAACTCGACCGATCAATCGAAGTGGGTGATAAGTATTTACAATAGTTACTATGACATACAATGAAGCGTTCTACGGGGTACATTTAGTCGCATAGCTCGGTTAAAGGACTCACTATAAACGTTAACTGAAATCTCTCTCTCACTACAAACCATGGACTTGGTTTCTCTCAAAACAATTTTAAGTATGGATTTACTTATGCAAAGATATCTTTTGGTTTTCAAAGTTTATTCAAAGACTCTTTACAAACACATTTTTAAGTATGGTTTTACTTACAAAGAAATACTTTTTGAACGTTTTTAAAAGTAGCATTACTGGTGTTAGCAAAAAACCTGTAACTCTCACCAACCTTGTGTTGATCCTCAAAACTACATGTATTCTCAGGAAAGCAGTAATCAAGCATTTCATACGACGGAATGGTCATGGATTTCAGGGAATCTAGTTTACTAGTTTTTCTTATGTCTGCCTACCTATTTAAAGCAATTCATGTACTATACTATTATCTGTAAGAACCTTGTACTTAAACATCAAGATGGAATACAAATGTTGTTTTGTTTATTGTTGCATGTGTTCTACATATTCAGTTTACCTGTGAGCGATGAACAAAGTCGCACAGCCCGTCATGTTCTGCCGCCTCGGTCGGGGGTGTGGCATTATGATTCTTCAAAGTTTTACGATCTAACCAACACGGTTATGTGCGTTGTAAAAACTAAAATTTAGATAGGTTACTTATTATCCTAAGTAATCTAAATGAAATTCGTAGTAATCGTAAAAGCGAACTCATGCATATAGAGATTGTCAAAATCTAACTTCATATGAGGAAGTTATGATTTTTCGAAGTTTCAGCGCTACTGTGTTAGCACAAAAATCGAAATTAAAATTGATTGATTGTTTGGAAAACCAATCTAAATGAGAGTTGAAGATCTCACGATTAGGAGTTCATCGATATAAAGACAGTCCATAACGAATTTTATATGAGAGAGTTATGATTTTTATATGGACTTTAACAGTCTAAGTTTGTTAAAAATATAACCTTAAAAATAAAAGTGAAAATTAGCCGACGGAGTATAAATGAAATTTGTAGTACTCCTCGATAGCTACGCATGGATATAAATAACATTGAAAATGGAGATCGTACGAAGAATATATGAATTTTTGAAAAACTGAAAAATACACACGCATGCGGAGGCACTGTGTGTAGACGTTCTAGAAGCATGTGACGCTGCACACCAGGAAATTGACACATGGCAAGCAGTAGTTGGAGCAACATCTGATGGGTTTTTAGCACTACAACATTCCTATGGTGTACATGCAAACCCTAAAGCTTTGGATCTAGTTTGTCTAATGAACATGCAATAATCATTCAAAGCCATAAACCCTAGATCTAGCATGTGATAATCAATATTAACATAAGAATATGGTTTAGATCTTACCTTTGATTGTTATGTAGCAATAACAGTCTATTCCTTCTTGTAATTGACTTCTGAAAGCTTAGAGTCACAAATGTCACTCCTCTAATGGCTCACAAACACCAAGAGCAAGAGGATGAAGAAGGAGAAGAGGAGAGGCACTCAAAAACGTCTAGAAACCCTAAGGAATCAGTTAGCCACATTTTTGGTGCCCTAGGGGTCCTTAAATAGTGAGGTTATTAGGGTTATCTAACAAGGAAACCCTAATTTGACTGCTTAGGCCCTAAGCAACCCATGAACTCCTCCTTTAGAGGCCTTGGACGATTTCTAATGGGTTTCCCCATAGAATTCATCCAATCCATCCTCTATGGAGTCCATTAGCCCGATATCCAACTATCACACAATTGACAGTTCTAGTCCCCTTTATTTAATTAATGTCTTTTAGCCACAAAATTAATTTTGATTAATTATTGACTAATATTAATTAAACAATATGATTTCTCCTTTAATATATTATTCTCATAATATATTAATAAATGATAATTAATCCTCTCTCTCCATAATTCATCCTATCAAGTTGCTTTGGTGAAGGCAACCCAAAAGGACTATGCACCATCTGGTCAAGTACATACCAAAATAGTTATGGACTTTGACACTAATCCAACAGTTTCCCACTTGGATAAGTCTAATAACTATTCTGCGTATGACTTCAGATCTTGATCCACAATCGTAGCTTTCAAAAGCCGCTGTCAACTCTGATCTTATCAGATACGCGTCCTTTAGATAAGGGATCATATATTCCTCCATTCTAGATATCGTATAGACGTGAGACATGGATTGAAATCATTCTCTCAATCTATGTGCTGTTTCCCGATTTCCGATTAATGACGACCGACTAATTGAACAAATCAAATCTGTCTTGGCTCGACGAGCACTTTCGTTTGTCATCACTAAATCATCGAGGGGCCCACATATATCGCCTTTATCCCACATTGGGTAAAAGGAACGGATAAACTTCGACTCAATGCTCGCTTGTACTCACTCATCGAATCACACACAACAATACGTTTTATAACACCAAGTTACTGGTGCGGTTACATATTATCAATGTGCAACCGATTTGCAAGACACAACTCGCACATCTCGGTTTCAAGAATATAAGATGTTATCGTCTCACCAATAACTCGTGATAAAAATCCATGAAGCGATCCAAGTGAGCGTGGGTTTAATACAATGCTCAAATCATATTCATAAGCACTCATGAACGTTGTAGCAAACCTTTGCCATGTCTAATACACTTTAGACAATCTACAAGCCAATTCATGACAGTCTTCTTTCATACCTACTCCCAAAGTATGAGCGACTGTGGAATGTTTAAATAATTCGATTATTCTCAAATAACTCAAATATTTAGGAAGTCAAAACATGCAAATTGAAACACAAGAATAATACTAATCTTATATGGCCCCAAACTTTTGAGTATAAATAAAACACTTTTATTTAATCACCATATTGATTACTCATTATTTGTTGTTTCGGATAATCAACTTCTTGAATTATGACGACAATTGTCCCATGCTCTTAGCATGCACACCATGTTTACTTATGGTCCTTACTCTGTGAAATAGTATAATTGAATAACATTTTCAACCACACTCATTTCACAATTCCCAATCTCTACCACAGGTGTAAGAATACCAAATTCTTGCCACTTATAGAATATGTTAGATTCTAACATTTTATGCAATGATCCTTTCGTAATGTCGCA
Organism: Lactuca virosa; assembly: GCF_052849685.1. Classification (NCBI taxonomy): domain Eukaryota; kingdom Viridiplantae; phylum Streptophyta; class Magnoliopsida; order Asterales; family Asteraceae; genus Lactuca; species Lactuca virosa. Next base: position 262,259,145 of record NC_136434.1, read on the forward strand.
ACACCAAAGTCACAAAGACTATTGCCAATGAAATTACAAAGTCCTCTAATGGAGATTGTTACAAGACAATTCCAAAGACATGAAGTCTCATATTCAAAGTACATTCCTTTGAATATCCTTCTTGCATAAAAGTTTTTCTAATCTAGACATACAGATTCTTAACGTCCAACTCCCAATCTGGAAACATTTTCATATTTTCCATATCACAACTCATTTCAAATATAATCTTATCTATTCATAATACTGTCAATATGGTCCATCCATGACTATACTTCTAGCTGTCCACAAGTGACCAATCCTTGGCGAACCTTAGATTATCCTTGACAGTTGTTTAACTAATTCAGTCAAATCCAATTCTAGTCCTCTTTCCCTCTTAATGCCCTAGGCATTTCGAAAATTTTAGAACGGTCGAATATTAAAGCATATGCAATCGATCCTATATCCGAAGCATATGGGATATGATTCGCAGCGAAAAACGTGATACTTTACCAGTTTCTTGCCATAATATTGCCATAATATTTCTATTTTCCGTGTTCTCAAAATTCGAACTATGAAGAGGGATGCCGTAATCATAATTGAACTTTGAGAATGCAAATAATAAATATATCCTTGACTAAATTCAATTAAAAATTCTCTATCTAAGCTTTTAGATTGGAAATAAAGTATAACATCCTCTCCCTTAATTATAGAAAAAACAACTTTTCAACCCCTGCAACTTTGCAAAGTGAAACTTTTGTTTTTCTATAATTAATATTGCTAACTTGCAATACTTAAAACAATAATAATCATTCTCCCACTAACATGATGATTATATCCATACTAACATAACATTTATGCTCCCACTAGCTTTGACATGTATTCAGAAAACAGTTGGACTTCTAAAAGACAATACTTATCGACTTTTGAAAGTTCATATTTTCAATACGACGTGCTTCGATAAGCCTTTATCTAAGCTTCTCAAACTCATACACCTTACTTTAGACCGCTCACATGTATGTCTAAACAATTCCAGAACTTATAGCAATAAGTCTCGATTGTTCAAACTAATTGCCAAATCTCACAATTCGAACTATGAAAAGGGATGCCGTAATCATAATCGAATTTGAGAATGCAATTTACATAATCGCTATCTCCTTAAAATCTCTCTTAGAGAAAGCTTTTCCTCATAATAATATTCATGTAGGAGAGAAACCTTATGACACTTAGATTTTATGGTGTATGTGTTCCTATCCATGTGATTCTGTCATAACCATAATTGTAAGATAATGTTCGTGACAAATTCGACCTCTTATGGACAGAACTTGTTCATTCTTAATTTCTTGCCATCAAGGGTCCCACCATTGCTTCCAAGTCATTTAGCAGCTCACCTATGCCAGTCAATGTACTTTCATTGATCAAGGTGTTTGCCCTTATGCATTTAATTTGAGAACTCGTAGAACTCATATGCATAATCACTCAACTGGATTGGCACAGAAATAAAATTTTGTCAACACGTTAGGTTACAATCCTCAAGTCGTGTGCTAGTGTTTAATAGTTTTACTTCTTGATTTGTTCTTGAAACTTTTCAAGATCTTTAGACTCCCACTGACCTCTTGACATATAAGATTCTCTTATCAAGAGACATTTCTTGACAAAACAAATATTCAAGAGTGAGTGTGTGTCTTTATCAAGACAAAACTACGCATAATTTGGTTCTAGTTGGTCTTTGTCTTATTCAAGACATCACAACCTACCAAAATGTGCAAGTGTAAGAACATTTCTACTTAAGATTATCTCACTCAATTCACAATCTTGGAGTATAACTCTAAGACTTGATATTGGAACCAAGTACGATACATCTTATTGACTTAACCATTTCTACAATTCACCATTCCTCTTCTTAGACAAACTAGTGGACTAAGGTATCCTTAGAGGATGAATTCTAATATGGTTCCTACAATAACCAAGACGATCATAAAACACGATACAAAAGTACTCTCCCTTCTTCTTAGATTGGAGAACCTTTTATCTTTCTGCCTTCATTGATTCTTCTTATTCGTCCTGTCATTCAATGAAACTTTTCAATGATTCAGAATTACACTTAATCTTGTAAGTATAATCATGTTCACTGGACTTTTAGTAAATCATGACGAATAATCTTATCGTTCTTTGTGGTGGACTTGACCAGTGCACATCATTGTGTACCAGATCTCCTAGTCCTTCACTTGACTCACATACTTATGTGAACAAGGAATTAGTCTCAATTTCCTAAATACGAAGGTTCTCATTCATCACACAATACCAGTTGCATGATTCCAAGTTTCTGTCCTATTGGAACTTGGGTGATGAGAAACTTTCCTCATTTGGTAAATTTATGACATTACCAAAAATAACATAACTAAGAATCAAATCTATTCACAATATTGCTAACAATAGAACCATTCAAACACCAATTTTCATAAAATCCATCGGAAGGAAATATAAATAAGATAAATCAAAATTTATTTTATTGCGGAAAAATATTGTCCTTACAATGCGATTACAAATGAAAACTATGTAAATATTACTTAGCAATCTATCCTAACTCTAAAGTAGTAGCTTGAAAGTATGATCCTTGAATCATGCGATCAAAATCCATTTCTTCATGACCAGATTTAGTTCACTTCTTTCCTTTTAAGCTTCCTTTTTTCTTCGATTCTACAAAACACCAAATGTAATCTTATCACATCATCTATTAAAAATCTAAAAAGAACTTAATAGAGTTAGATAGTGGATTTTACCTGATACAGAGTCATACATCTTGACTCTCCCATCTCTTAGATCTCTTAGGTAGTCAGGGCGGCTTTGTAACCAATGCCCCCTCTTTTGGCAGTAGAAACATATGGATTCTTCTGGAATTGTACACGGGACTATCTCAGACTCAACCTTTCTCTTATGTAGAGAAAACTTTTCTGGACTTCCAATGTTGCCATTCCCATAGAGGGTTGGGATATTGATTTACCAGACAAATTTGCTGACCAGTGCGCCAAATCATTTCTGATTCAACAGCAATAAGCAAATAAGTCAAATCAATAAGGATCATGTCGTTGTCCATCATATAGTACTCTCTAACGAACTTACCATATGATTCGGGAAGTGACTAAAGAACCAAGTCAACAGCCAACTTCCTTTAAACATCGACACCTAACCATCCCAATCTATCAATATGTAACCTTTTATCCAAGACATGAGCACGTATAGACTTCCCATTTCCATGTCTTTTGTCAACAGGGCTTGAGTGACCTTGAACTTTTCAAGTCTTCGAACACGTGGGTCAGGGAGAATTATTGGAGGAAATGGAGGAAGAGAAGCATGATTTCTATTTCCACAATCCAATCGTGGAATATCATCTTCATTTGGAAACTTTTTCCAACGGATTTAGGAAGACCATAGTTATGAGACTTTCGACATCTATAAAACGGGAGAAAATTCAAGTTTAGTTGATTGAGTCCTTAATAAAACACCCAAATGAGATATTAAGGCTAGGAACCAACACAATATCCTACAAATTGAAATAGGGATGTCGTAATCCAACTCGCAAAACATTTGAAGGTAGGTAAATGACGATTTACCAATATCCACCATGAAAAACGAAAAGAAGGTTAAGTTTTAAATGAATTGAAACTCCTAGATCTTTTGAGATTCATTGAAATTTTCAATGTCATGTTAATCTCGATTATGCCCTTCATTTGTGACTGGGATGCCGAGGATCACAAATAAGGTGTGAATAACCATGCGAATGTACGTGGTGCCCTTAATGTTGCAGTCATCTAATTGACATGCCGGTTAACCACACACGCTCCATCGATCTATGACAAACATCGATTCGCCCTTCGCTACCAATGCCAAACACAACTTAGTGTGCCGGTTAACCACACACACTCCACTAATTGTCTCGACAAGGGTACAAAGTGTAATTCCATGGAATTGCATCGATTTCACTTTTTCCTAAAGTAACTAAGATTTGGGAATTTAGTAAAACATTTAGTTACTTTATTCATTATACTTTTAATGATGAGAAGGTTCGCCCTATCCTACCCGTTCGGCTAACGACCCTCCACTAGTCAAGAGTGCGGTGGGTAAGAGTGGATACCCATTCAATTGCCATTTTATAGGCAATTTCCTTAAACACCCCTTATAGACCAGCTTCATGAATGAGCCTACTAACGGTAAGACTAGCAGTTTAAGTTATACATATATAATATTAGACTTTTAATGTTATATATAGTATAGGGTCTATTTTACACTTTTAAAATACTAGGTGGTTTAATTTTATAAATTACACTTTTAATTTAAATTAAATATAAACCATATCATAATGGATTTATTAACTTTCTTTTAATTATACCTTTACTTAACTTAATAAAACCATAAGGGTGTAATTTGAACTTTTTCAAAACAAGGGTTTTAGAATTTAACATTTTAAAATCAAACTTTTAATCAAAATTTAAATTCCAAAACTTGAGGGCAAGTTTTGAAACATTTCAAAATATTAGGGTTCGACTATTTAAATTTCAAAACAAAAAACTTTTAAAGTTCAAATTTAAACTATAAAACCTAAAGGGTGAAAAATTGAAACTTTTCCAAACTTTATCATGAACATTCTAGATCAAATATTCGAATAAGGCAATTAACAATTAATTTGTGGTTATCTAATTTTGACCTAGTCCAATTACTTGCAATAAAATTCACCAAATAACTTAAATAATTAAACATTATCTTATAAGGCAACAATTATTTGATTAAATGGCAATTATCTACTATTTTGGCAAGGATATTCACCCAAAATCAATAAAAAACGGATTTTACTAATTAAAAACGTTTATGGTAAGTATTCCAAGCCAAAACAGCAAGCAAATCGCGAGAATAAGCTGTCAGACCCTTTGACTCGTCGAGTCAGGCCTGGTCTCGTTGAGTTCAGTCGACTCGACGAGTTCACCAAGTGACTCGGCTCTGATACCACTGATGGGTTTTGAGCAATACAACATTCCTATGGTGTACATGCAAACCCTAAAGCTTTGGATCTAGTTTGTCTAATGAACATGCAATAATCATCCAAAGCCATAAACCCTAGATCTAGCATGTGATAATGAATATTAACATAAGAATGGGGTTTATATCTTACCTTTGATTGTTATGTAGCAATAACAATCTATTCCTTCTTGTAATTGACTTCTGAAAGCTTAGAGTCACAAATGTCACTCCTCTAATGGCTCACAAACACCAAGAGCAAGAGGATGAAGAAGGAGAAGAGGAGAGGCACTCAAAAACATCTAGAAACCCTAAGGAATCAGTTAGCCACGTTTTTGGTGCCCTAGGATTCAGTTAGCCACGTTTTTGGTGCCCTAAGCAACCCATGGACTCCTCCTTTAGAGGCCTTGGATGATTTCTAATGGGTTTCCCCATAGAATTCATCCATTCCATCCTCTATGGAGTCCATTAGCCCAATATCCAACTATCACACAATTGACAGTTCCAGTCCCCTTTATTTAATTAATGTCTTTTAGCCACAAAATTAGTTCTGATTAATTCTTGACTAATATTAATTAAACAATATGATTTCTCCTTTAATATACTATTCTCATAATATATTAATAAATCATAATTAATCCTCTCTCTCCATAATTCATCCTATCAACTTGCTTTGGTGAAGGCAACCCAAAAGGACCATGCACCATCGGGTCAAGTACCTACCAAAATAGTTATGGACTTAGACACTAATCCAACAACATCAAAGGTGGTGTGTGGCATGCCTGGGTAAATATTATATATAGGGATCATTTTCTCATCATCTCCTTCCACATTCAAACCTTATTCTCATTGAGCAATTTCCTTTCTCAAAAATCCGAGTTTTCTTAGATTTTAGAGGTTTTTAGTGGGTCTTTAGTTCATCGGAGCGTCTAGAAACTAGAAGCGTTCGGTTCGGTGTTATTCCAGTGTAATTTCAGAGTGTAACTTATATTTATATTCATGGTCATTAGTACGAATTTATAAAAAAGATTTATCAGTGATTCCATGTCATAATACTAATTAATCTACTTACAGGGGTGATATATGGGATAGATTTATTAAGGTTTTTAAAGTGGGATTTCCAAACAGTATATTCTGTATACCAAACGGATCCTACCTCTGATATGATCTTACTTGGTTGCTATTTACTAGATATAGATCAGTAGACGTTGGGATTATTGATGAATCTAGACTATCACTAGTCACGAGATCATAATACTAAAACTTGGTGATGAGATTACCTAGGTCACATCAAAGGAAAAGCTAAATTGCTAGGCAAAGCATTCCCTAAAGTTCGATTCATCCACTTTAACAAGTGAGTGCATGGTTACTTTCAACTTACACATAAATATAGGTATTCTAAAGCTTAAATGTTATGTGTGATGTTTAGATGTTCTTTATATATTCGTGAAACATGATATGAATATTACTTGATTAAACTCTATATTTATCATACTTAAAATATGATTAGGTTGTAAAGGGTTGTGCAAAATAATAAATGAGAGGTTTTGTCACACCCCTAAACCAGACAGCGAAAACGTCCGGGGGTAGAGGACTTCATTTGTAGTATCACAACACATGCATCATAGTAATCAAAGTACAAACAACCATTGTATTTATATAGTATAAGTATTTACATGTCTTCAATCATTGTATATTGAAACCAAAATAGTTATACAAAAGAAGAAGATATGACTCAAAATAGCTCCATCTTCTGTTACACCCCAAAACCGGAACGGCGAAAACATTCGGCGGTGGAGGACGTCATGTTTAGTATCACAAGTCATGCATCATAGTAATCAAAGTAATAAACAACCATTTCATTAGAAAGAAAGTGTTTACAAAGTATGTGGTTCACATAACATAGACAAAAAGTAAATGACAAAACAAGACATGAAGCTAACTGCTCCATCTTCTGTATCCCAGTGCGCGTACTTGTCTACTGGTCTCCTGAGAATACAAGTCATTCTGAAAGAGTAGATCAACATTTAAGCTGGCGAGTTCATAAGATTTTAGTGATGTAATGTAAGTTGTAAGAAAGTTGTATTAAGGTGTAATTTCTTTTAGACAAGTTCGCCTGTTCCTCCATAAAATCCTATATTTCCTGCTTTGATGAAAGATAAGTAAAAATGATTATACAATACTTTCTATGAGTACTAAATGGATACAAGTTATATAAAACCCAGAGTAAACAAACAATCGGTTATGTGTATCCGCCCTAAGCCCATAACCAAACAAGGAACAGGAAATGAGGCGGAAGGCACACATCCCATTAGTTGTTAGATCCTTGTTGTATATAACCCTGGTGTATTCACTTGGTACTCACAAAGTTAACTGTAATAGTTCCTTTATATTTGATGAAAAGATTCTTTAAGAAAACCCTTATTTCTTTTAGTAAAAATGGTAACCACAATGGTTCCTTCTATAATCACTTAGTTTATACTACCTATATATAATCTAATATCGAACAGATAGTTAATTTTGTGAATCTGCCCTAAGCCCACAAACAAACAAGGAACAGGAAATGAGGCGGAAAGCACACATCCAACTACCTATCGGGTATTAATTATATATAACCCTGATGTATAAACTAAGGTATTATAAAATTTACTACCTAAGGTCCTTTAAGTTATACTGGTTTAATAAAATGGATTAAACCCTTTACTGGTAAGTTTCTAGTTTTATATACCAAAGGTTCTATTTGAAAAGTATGTTTTGTACTAGAAAACGGTGCATTGAATTAGTTTCCTATGACCTGGCCCATACCTGGTGCCCCTTATGATTACTTGGTGTATACGGAACATATATATAGCTAAGATCGGATAGATAGTAGGCTGGGTGAATCTTCTCTAAGCCCACAACCAAACAAGGAACAGGAAATGAAGCGGAGATAACACATCCTACTACCTGTCGGATCCGATTAACATATATTCCTGATGTATAAACTAAGGAATCATAAAGTTAGCATTATAGGCCTCTTTCTACTGAATGTACTAGACTCGACTGTTCTGTTTGTAGTTTGAAAAGATGTAAGTTCTCCCTAGTTTATAACTATCTTAACTCGAAAATAGTTTGCATTAACTTTCAAGTGGAACTGTCACAATATGAAAGTAATGGGTAAATGTAAGTACTCAGTTGTCTTTTGAATTGACATCCTGACGTACTGATTACCTTAAAACAAGTTTGTTTTATTAAGGTCATAATGTGATGAGTAGTACCCATACTATACGCTCTCTCTACAAGAGATTCTGGGAACCAAACGTGACTTCCGCAAACAAATTGCTAGGCCGTGTAAATTCACATTAAAGTTATATGATCATGTATACCCAATTTACTATCACCTTTTGTTTAGAACAATGAGTTAGTGATTATTAGTATAATTAGTGTTGGATAAGGTGTCTAAGTCCATAACTTATTTGGTATATACTTGACCCGACTCAGCATGGTCCATTTGGGTTGCACTTCACCCGAACTATTTATATGGATAATATTATGAAAAGACTATATTTGTGACTTATTAATATATTATAAGTTATAATATATTAATATGAAATCGTATTATTTAATTAGTATTGATCTTAAATTAATTATGAATTAATTTAGTGATCAAAAGGTGACTAATTAAATAATGGGCTATTATATTTATATGGTGTGGGCTAACACTCATTAAGAAATGGGCTAAGCTTAAATTGGAGTCCATGGATGATCCATGGAGCTTTTAACCCATGGATCCTTGTAAAAGGAAAAGATATGGGTTATTAGGGTTTGCATGGTTCATAACCCTAATCATCTACACTATATAAAGAGGCTTATGGTGCTTGAAAAGACACTATGTGTGTGTCCATAAGAGTGGCCGATTTCTAGAGTGTTAGTATACTCTCTCATAAGTTTTCCAAGTTTGTGGTGATTTGTAATTTCCATTTGAGGCATTCACATTATTGGTGCTAGGCTCTCAAACTTCTAACGAATCAACTCACTACTAAAGGTATGTAATTCTTCTAGTATCTTTTATGTTTAAAAGTACCCCATGCATGCTAGATAGGATATGGACCTTGAAAAATTATTTTGCATGTATTTTAGACAAATATAGATCCAAGGTTTCTAGGGTTGCATGAAAACCTTAGGAGTGTTAGTTTGCTCAAAACCCAACAATGGTATCAGAGCCTAGGCTTGTTTGTTTGATACTTGATGCAAAATAGCTGAAAAAGTCAAAATATTTGCTGTCTGCATAGGGGACTCGCCGAGTCCATTAGGGGGACTCGAAGAATCCAAGTGAAACTTCAACCAACTCGGCGAGTCAGTTCATGCACTCGACGAGTTGGCTATGCAGAGTGTAGATTTTCGACTTTTGCTGCTGGAAATGGACTAGAAACATTACCCTAAACTGTTTTGATGTTTTAAAACCTATTTTAGATGGTGTAATGTTTATGCTAATCCATTTACAATGGCTTATATCAAAATTACATGTTTATATGAGTTCATATGTTTTTGAAATTTAGATATGATGTTCATGTTCTTATGAATTATGGTTAGATCATAGGAATTATTTGCTAAATTGTTTATTGATTAATTCTTGATCATTTATGTGTTTTAATGGAGTCCATAATTTGTCCTCAAGTTATGGATTTCCACAGGTCACTTTCTTTTATGCACATTTAAAACACATAAGTTACATGAAAATGAAGAGTCTTCATTTTTATGAACCTTTAATTCATAAGTTATGAAATGAAAAGTTTTGAATAGTTTCAAAACTTGTCCTCAAGTTTTGGAATTTGTAAAGTTGCATACACTTTAATATACTTTAATTCCAACCCTTAGAGTTTAAAAGTTAAAATTCAACCCTTATATTATTTATAACATTAATGGTTAATTATTATATATATGTATAAGATTAAGTCGTTTTACCGTTAGTAGGACTCATTCACGAAGTTGGTCTATAAGGGGGGTATAAGGTTGTTACCTATAAAATGGCAGCTTAATGGGTGTCCATTCTCACCCACCGCTTCCTTGATCGGTGGAGGGTCGTTAGCCGAACGGGTAGGACAATGACTTTAAATTCTCATTAAAAGTATAATGAATATTATAAAGTAAATAAATGCTTTTAAAAATTCCCAATCTTAGTTACTTTAGGAAAATGTGAAAATGGTGCTAACCCATGAAATTCACACTTTGTACCTTACCAAGTCGTTGGTAGAGCGTGTGTGGTTAATCGGCACACTAACTTGGACTAGTAAGGATCACGAAGGGTGACTTAATGTTTATCATAGATCGGTGGAGCATGTGTGGTTAACCGGAACACTGATTAGGTGATAATATTAAGGGTACCAAGTGAATTTGCATGGTTATTCACACATTATTTTGTTATCCTCGGCATCTCAATCACAAAACTTGAAGGGCACAATCGAGATTGAAACATGTCATTGAAAAGTTCAATGAATCTCAAAAGAATCTAGGAATTTCAAAGCCAATTAAACCTAATAATTTATTTCGTTTTTCATGGTGGAAATTAGTGAATCGTCATTCACTTACCTTCAAATATGTTATAGCTTAGATTACGGCATCCCTCTTCTAAGTTATAATATATTGTGTTGGATCCTAGCCTTAATATTACATTTGGGTGTCTTATTAGGGATTCGATATATCTAATCTAAACTTGTTTTCTTCTTTTCAGATGTCTTCTAACAACAATGCTTCGGGCTCAAACCCTACTGGCTCATTCTCTCTCATGAACCTTTGTGGAAGGGTCATCTTTGTTGGTTCCAACTTCATGGATTGGATCCGGAACATCAGGATGGTTACTCGTTACGAGGACAAGGAATATGTCCTCGACAAGGAGCTAAAGGAGCTTGATGAGTCCACTGCTACTCCTGAAGAGATCGCTGAATACAAGACACATGAGAGAGATGCCACTAAAGTGGCATGCATCATGATGGCCACCATGACAGCTGAACTCCAAAAGTCCTATGAGGACTATTACCCTTTTGAGATGCATCAGGATCTGATGGACAGGTACCATCAGAGTGCTCGTCAAGAGCGGTATGAAATAATCTCCTCTATGATAACAACCTGTATGAAGGATAGCGAACCAATCACAGGCCACATGCAGAAAATGCAAAGGTATGTGGACCGACTACTAAAACTGAATGTGAACTTCCCAGAGGAGTTGGCAATTGATATCATTTTGCACTCCTTACCCTCGTGTTATGATCAATTCTGTATTACATATCAGATGAACAAGGAGGAAGTTACACTCAGTAAGCTTCAAGGACTTCTGAAGACCGCCGAAAGTGGTCTTAAAAGTAAGTCGGTTGCTACTGCTACTCCTACAACTACCCCTGTTTTGGCTATCGGGCAAGGCAAATGGAAGAAGATGAAGCACCTTTCGAAGGGTACCAAGGGAAAGTATCTTGAAGGCTCCTCATCTGGAACCAAAAGTGGTTCTATCACTCCTTCTGCCATCCCTAAGGATGCTGAATGCTTCTACTGTCAGAATAAGGGGCACTGGAAGCGAAACTGCCAAAGTACTTGCAGGATGTCAAGGATGGGAAAGTGAAACCATCCGATGCAGGTATTTACACTATATTGTCTAATAACTCACCATATTCTAACTCTTGGGTGCTTGATACAGGATGTGGTATTCACATATGTTCTGATTTGCAGGGCCTAAGAAGAAGTGGGGATGTGGAGCACGGGAAGATAAACCTGATCATGGGGAATAGGAAGGCTTCACCTGTTTCCAAGATTGGAGTTTATACTTTGTTGCTAAATAGTGGGTTAAAGTTAGATTTGAATAAATGTGTTTACTCGTCATAAATGGTGAGGAATATTATTTCCTTTCATGCTTTGTATAAACAAGGTTTTACCTTTTCTTTTGATAATGAAGTTGGTAGTATTAATGTTTTCTTTAATAATATTCTTTATTTTAAAGCATTACCTTGTGATGGTGTGTATGAAGCTGTATCGATTGTAGATAATTTAGGAAATAATGTGTTTTGTATTGATTCTTCTACTAGCTTGGATAAAGCATCTTTGTGGCATTGTCGTCTTGGACATGTAAGCAAGAAACGCATAGGCCAGCTCCAAAAGGATAGAGTCTGGGAGTCGTTCGACCTTAAGTCGGATGATAGTTGTGAATCTTGTCTACTTGGAAAAATGACAAAATCACCCTTCACTGGTACTTGTGCAAGGGGTGAGGGTTTGTTGGACCTCATACATACTGATGTATGTGGACCATTCAAAACCGCCACAAGGGATGCTAATTGCTATTATGTGACATTTATTGATGATTTTAGTAGATATGGTTATGTCTACTTAATCAAACATAAGTCAGAAACTTTTGAAAGGTTTAAAGAGTTTAAACAGGAAGTATAAAATCAATTGGGCAGGAACATTAAGATGTTTCGATCCGATCGAGGTGGTGAGTATCTTAGCACTGAGTTCCTCGACTATCTTAAGGAGTGTGGGATTGTCTCACAATTGACACCTCCCAGGACACCACAGCTGAATGGTGTGGCTGAGAGGCGTAATCGAACCTTGTTGGACATGGTTCGCTCTATGATGAGTCGAGCTTCGCTACCAATCTCCTTTTGGGGGTATGCCTTAGAGACTGCCACCCACATCCTTAATCTAGTCCCTACAAAGAAGGTTGCTAAAACACCTCATGAGATGTGGACTGGGAAAGTTCCCAATTTCGACCACATCAAGATTTCGGGTTGCGAGGCTTTCGTGAGGCGCGAAACTCATGATAAGCTCGAACCTCGAAGTGAAAGGTGTATTTTCATCGGCTACCCACAAAAATCCTTTGGCTACCTCTTCTATAGACCTAGTGAGAATGTGGTCTTTATGGCAAGGAGAGGGGTCTTTTGAGAGAGAGAATTTATAAGACAAGGAGAAAGTGGGAGGCAAATTGACCTTGAAGAAATTCAAGATTCAATTGGTGAAGGAACCTCAGACACTAGCAATCAAGCTGAGGAGGAAACTCCTGTTGATCCGGCTGACGAGTCTGTACCTCCGAGGCGTTCCACAAGGGTTAGGAACACACCTGAGTTTTATTATGGATTTCGTATTACTACGGAAGGTGATACATTTATCAGTGATAGTACACTTGTAAATCTGGATGAACCTAACAGTGTTAAGGAAGCCGTGGCAGGCCCGGAGTCTGCTAAATGGAAGGAGGCTATGGACAGCGAGATACAGTCCATGTATGACAATCAAGTTTGGAACTTGGTTGACAATGTACGAGGCCGTAAGACAGTCGGGTGCAAATGGGTCTTCAAGAAGAAGACCGACATGGATGGGAAGGTGCACACTTATAAAGCGTGACTGGTCGCGAAGGGTTTTACTCAGACTCAGGGTATTGATTATGGTGAAACTTTTTCACCAGTGGGGAAGATTAAGTCTATTAGGGTTATGCTAGCCATTGTTGCATTTCATGATTATGAAATATGGCAAATGGATGTCAAAACCGCTTTCCTTAATGGAAATTTGGCTGAGGATGTTTACATGAATTAGCCAGAGGGTTTTGTCAGTGCAGAGTACCCTAATAGAGTGTGCAAGCTTGAGAAATCCATTTATGGATTGAAACAAGCATCTCGAAGTTGGAATCTTTGTTTCGATGAGAAGGTCAAAGAGTTTGGCTTCTCAAGAAGTGAAGATGAGTCTTGCGTGTATGTCAGAGCTAGTGGGAGTATAGTTAGCTTTTTGGTACTGTATGTAGATGACATACTACTCATAGGAAACGACATCCCAACCTTGCAAGAGGTTAAGTCCTGGCTTGGGAAGTACTTTGCTATGAAGGACCTTGGAGAAGCTGCCTATATCCTAGGGATAAGGATATTAAGAGAAAGGAGTAAAAGACTAATTGGACTTAGTCAGAGTACCTACTTGGATAAGGTGTTGAAAAGGTTTAACATGCAGAATTCCAAGAAAGGAGAATTACCAATCCAAAGCAATGCCAAACTGAGCAAGGCTCAGAGCCCGAGTATAGAGATTGATATTGTCACACCCCCAAACCAAGGACGGCGGACACGTCCGGGGGTGGAGGACTTCATGTATAGTATCACAACAACGAGTATAATAGTGCTCAAAGTAAATAAAACCATCAAAAATATATTTGAAAAGGTTACACCATAGTATATCTTTACATGTTTCAAAATCAATTACATTATGATAAGAAAATGAACTGTTTGACGATTTAACGTCCCATCCTCAAAATGTTGTTGTTTTCCTGTTTCACTGATTTCCTGAGAATACAAGTAGTTTTGAAAAGTGTCAACAATTAAGTTGGTGAGTTCATAAGCGTTTTATTTGAGGAAAAAATCGTTATCCTTGTAAAAGCGACAGAGTATGATTCCAGAAAATCCAATATTTTCTTTATTAAGTGTGAAATGAACACTCCTATGTTATGCGATAATGTACTCTAGAATACCCGTAGATTCCTTCCATAATCACCCAGTGTATATAAGTTATATAAAATTTAAGTTAAGTAAACCGTCGAATATAATTGGTCTGCTCTAGGTCCACAACCAAACAAGGAACAGGAAGTAAGGCGGGCCCACCAATTCTAAGTCGATTGTGACTAGATTCTTATATAACTTTAGCATATACACTTAGTAATTATAGCTGAAGTCTAACAGTTCTAGATGAAAATTAGTGTTAATAGAAATGTATTTCCAAAGAAAATCCAATATTTTCCTTATAAAAGACATGTAGTCCTACATCCCAGGACCGAGAGTATGAGTGTGTTTTATACTTATAACGTGATTGTAGTTTTAAATAGATAAAACCCCTTTTAAAGTAGAATGTTCCATGTAAACTTGAAAGATTGTTAGCTCCCTATGTGAGTCGTTATAACCATACTACAAACGGATGACCTGTTACAACGTTTTTCACACGTTAAGATTTGTTATGACTTTTCTCACCCGTAGACCTGCAGGTCCCACTGTAGCTAGCAGCAAGGTGTGGGGTGTCAATCCCAATATAGATCTATACACAATTATCACGCTCTCCCTACACGAGACTCTGGTTATAACTTACAGAAATTTGAACCCGTACTCTAAGAGTACGATGAGTGAATTGTCTCACAACTTACTTTAACAAGTTTACATATAGTTTGAGTATTAAACCCCTTCCGTGGTGGAAGTGAAATCACATTTTTTGAAAATAAATTAGTGATATGAATCCATAAACTATTACTATTATAGTTTATCAAGTGGTATATGAAAAACTCATTTGTTTTGAGAGTAAAAACCTTTTTCATGTAGTAAAAACCCATAAACTATGCTTATAGTAGTTTATTATATGTGTTCGAAATGAATGAAGAGTCCTTATCATGAATGACTAAATTTCTGTTTATGATGATAAACTAACAAGAAATACATTCAACATTTAGAACTTATTGTTATGCACTTTGCTCAACATACTACAAAGTGTTGTTAATATTGTAGGTTATGTAACTAGTTTTTAACCTTTCTGCATTGTTTTAAAAATATCATAGAAAAATCATACGAAGTCGAAAACTGAATCCGTAAACTCTGAGAGTTCATAAAATGTGTCTAGTTTATTCATTATTTTTATTACGATTTTTAGAAGTCTTTAACTTGTGTGAAAACGTTCATATTCACAGACTAGTCCGAATTCGTTTCTGAAATGATAGACAATTTTGTAAAAATCACCATAAATTCTAGACAAATCATATGGAGATGTGCAAGTAGTCATTTTAAAGGTATGAACCTGATCTATTGTCATATTAAACAGTTTTGAAAGATATTAAGTCTAAGATGGTCAAAACAGTCCGTGAATGGAACTAAACTTTCCTGTTGAAAGCTGATGTTTGAGTTTAGTTAAGTTTTTAGTATTTTAACTTATATCCCTCCCCCCCCCCCCCGCCCCCCCCCCCCCCCCCCTAAAATTTGAAGAAAACATGAAAATGTGGGGGTATGAACTCACCTTGAGTGATCTCTTAAGATGGATGATGAAAAGAAGGAGTTTCCAAGTCAAGAACACTTGGGAGACACTTGAAGATTTGAAGATCATAACCACAAATATGATGATATTTGTATAAGAGATTCATGATTTGAGTGAAGGAATGTAGAGTATTCAAATGTAGGATGAATTTACTTACCAAGACCGAAGTGAAAATCTCAAGAGCAACTTTGAAATCTCGAGTTCTAGAGAGGGAAAGTGGGAGAGAGTGAGGGAGGTGTTTGCTTTTTGGTGAGAGTGAATGAGGAAAGTGGGGAGTGATTTGGGTGTTTCCAGCTTTTGATGAGCCTATGCAGCTGGAGGAGGAGTGTCAAAAGACAATTAGTACACTAGATAAAGTCAACACTCTATCACAAAATCTAACTTAATAGATTTTATTCTTGGACAAGGATTTCCCCCAAAATATGATTAAAAATGAATATTTAGGGTCTTATATGCCAAAATATGAGTTTGGGTGAAAATCCCGCGTTAAAATCACGAAAAACGGGTTTAAAACGGAGTTGGGGTCAAAAACCGGGAAGAAGTTGTAAAATTCCAAAGTCAGGGGCGAGGTTCGATCTTAGGAGCTTAGAACCGAAGGGAGGGCTCGGCTGATGGATTAGAACCGAGAGGAGGGCTCGCTCCGAGAAGTCTCGCAGGCGGACACATCAGAAGAGAGACCGAAGGCGAAGGGTAGTTCGGTTCTAGAAGGAGGTTCGGTTCTTAAGGCTATGTTCGGCTCCTTAAGAGGGTTCGGCTCCTTAACGCTGTTTTTCGCATAAACTTCCGTTTTCAAGCGGTTTTCGACTAAATCAATGGTCGGGATGCCCCGAGTGATTATAAAAAGTTGAGAGAGATTTTGAGAGAGATTTGGGAGAGATTTCACATACTTGGAGAGATTTCACATACTTAGAGAGATTTGGGAGAGATTTCACATACTTAGAGAGATTTGGGAGAGATTTCACATACTTGGAGAGATTTGGGAGAGATTTCACATACTTGGAGAGATTTCATATATTTAGAGAGATTTGGGAGAGATTTCACATACTTGGAGAGATTTGGGAGAGATTTCACATACTTGGAGAGATTTCACATACTTAGAGAGATTTGGGAGAGATTTCACATACTTGGAGAGATTTCACATACTTAGAGAGATTTGGGAGAGATTTCACATACTTGGAGAGATTTCACATACTTAGAGAGATTTGGGAGAGATTTCACATACTTAGAGAGATTTCACATACTTAGAGAGATTTGGGAGAGATTTCACATACTTAGAGAGATTTAGGAGAGATTTCACATGCTTAGAGAGATTTGGGAGAGATTTCACATACTTGAAGAGATTTGGGAGAGATTTCACATACTTAGAGAGATTTGGGAGAGATTTCACATACTTAGAGAGATTTGGGAGATATTTCACATGCTTAGAGAGATTTGGGAGAGATTTCACATACTTGGAGAGATTTGGGAGAGATTTCACATACTTGGAGAGATTTCACATACTTAGAGAGATTTGGGAGAGATTTCACATACTTGGAGAGATTTCACATACTTAGAGAGATTTGGGAGAGATTTCACATACTTGGAGAGATTTCACATACTTAGAGAGATTTGGGAGAGATTTCACATACTTGGAGAAATTTCACATACTTAGAGAGATTTAGGAGAGATTTCACATACTTAGAGAGATTTGGGAGAGATTTCACATGCTGAGAGAGATTTGGGAGAGATTTCACATACTTGAAGAGATTTCACCTACTTAGAGAGATTTGGGATAGATTTCACATACTTAGAGAGATTTGGGAGAGATTTCACATACTGAGAGAGATTTCACGTACTTGGATAGATTTCACCTACTTAGAGAGACTTGGGAGAAATTTCACATACTTAGAGAGATTTGAGATAGAGAGAGATAGAGCGCGAGAGGTTTGAGAGAGACTTCGTTTGTGACCTTTTTGGATGTTTAGCTTCGCCATACAAGGTTTGTAAACCTCGTTACGCCTCGTTATGAATGTTATACGCCCCCGAGGGGTATGGGATCGTGTTTTACCAAGTAGTTCCATCACTTATCCTGATTAGGGTTTGAGAATTATCAACATATGGATTTTTCAACTGATAACTTCTTATTAAAATAGCGACTTGTACAGTAGTAACATAATGTATACCCTAATATGCAAGGTTGATTGAGTTGACCGATTTGACTTGTTGACTTTATTTGACTTTGACTTGACCAGAAATTGACAGTTGTCACATCATCCCCTCGTTAGAAGGAATTTCGTCCCGAAATTAGCGTTTTGACTGGGACTACGAGTGTTTGGGGAAAGATGTGGGTACTTTTTGTAGCACTTGGAATTGATATGGTAAGGACCAAGCCATGTTTCGTTAATTGATGACGTTTGGACATCTTATTGTAACTGGTGTTAGGTCGATTAAAAATCACAAGTGATTGTTTCGGGGTGATAGTGCATTCTATGAATATGCCTTTATGCTCTCCGTCTTATTCTTGCTATTACTACTATGAATATTTTATAATGTAGTTAGCGAGTACTAGTATTACGAGTGCTTCGACAATTAATGACGAAATTTGCAATATAAGTCGTACCAGATCTTTTTATAATCGCTTGGTGTAAACTAGTCGTATATCGTTAAGATTGCAAGGGCAGTCGAATGAGTGACTCCGCCTTAAGCCCACAACCAAACAAGGAACAGGAAGTAAGGCGGAATTATACATTCTAAGTCCATAGAATCTTAATGATATATAGCCATAATGTTTACACTAGCCATCATAGATTCACTAGTAAAAACACTGCGTTTTTATATAGATGATAAGACTTATTCGGGTTTTTCCGTGTTCTCGAGATTTATGGTTTATATACTTTAATCGATGCTAGTTTTAGTAAAAAAAAATTAAAATCTAAATGTCGATGTTAGAAACACGTACTAATATTTACGGGCGGTTCCGGGGTGGTCTCTCCTACAGTGATCATAAGCACCCTTCCACCATCACCGGCATTCCTTACTCTTGGGAAGTCCCTTTTAAAGTGTCCCGTTTCGCCGTACTCGTAACAGGCTGGGCTTACTCCAGTGCCAGGGACCTGGTTGATGGGTTGTGTTGGCGCCTTACAGAAACGGATAGTATGCCCCTTCCTGTTACAATTTTTGCAATGCATCTCCCAGCAAACCCCAGTGTGATGGAAGTTACACTTGTTGCATTTCGGAAGGGTTCCACCATATCGATTTATGGGTGCTGGTGTGGCATGGGTTGTGGCAGCATGAACAGCAATGATTTGTTGCTTCTTAGTGAAGTCCTGGGCCGGTTGGTCTTTCTTGTTGTTCCAGAACTTCCTTTTGTTGTTTCCTCCTCTTGCTTGATCAGGGGTGGTTGTTGTAGTGTCATGGCTGGCACTATGGTCGATGAGTTGTTGTGCCAATTCCTTAGCACTGTCAAAGGTAGTTGGTCTTGAGGCCAACACACTATCTTGAATTTGGGGGGACAATCCCCAGAGGTATCGCTCCAACTTTTTGTCTTCCGGGGTGACCATAGCGGGACAAAGGAGTGCTAGATCACAGAATCGGACGGTATAGGTTGCAAGGTCAGAGCCTGTCATCTTTAGGTTCCACAGTTCTTGCTCTAGCTTTTTCACTTCGCCCCTTGGGCAATACTCTTTCAGCATCATTGCCTTCAAGTCCTCCCAACTTATTGAGTTAGCCATTATAAGCGTCAGTGACTTAACGTGGCCGTTCCACCAAGTAAGGGCCCGGCCGGAGAAGGTGCGAGCTGCGAATTTGACTTTGTTCGCTTCGGGGCACTCACAGATCTCGAATACATATTCGGTCTTCTCGAACCACTGCATCAAGTCGATGACTCCCCCGCTACCATTGAACGAATCGGGTTTACCATTGGTGAAGTCCTTAAAGGAGCACTCTCTCGAACGCCCTTGACTATCTTCTTGAGTGGAGTTATTAGTACTGCTCCCTGTCCTCCTGGCACCATCAGTGCTGATTTGGGACATAGCAGCTGCCACCGCGGCCGTGACCGCAGCCTGGAACATAACAGGATCATATTGAGGAGGCGGCGGTGGTGGATTTGTTAGCGTTCCGCCAGTGCGTCTAGCAGACCTACTGTTGGGTTTTGAGCAAACTAACACTCCTAAGGTGTTCATGCAACCCTAGAAACCTTGGATCTATGTTTGTCTAAAATACATGCAAAATAATATTCCAAGGTTCATAACTTATCTAGCATGCATGGGGTACTTTTAAGCATAAAAGATACTAGAAGAATTACATACCTTTGTTAGTGAGTTGATTCCTTAGGAGTTTGAGAGCCAAGCACCAATAATGTGAATGCCTCAAATGGAAATCACAAATCACCACAAACTTGGAAAACTTATGAGAGAGTACACAAACACTCTAGAAATCGGCCACTCTTATGCACACACACATAGTGTCTTTTCAAGCACCAAAAGCCTCTTTATATAGTGTAAGATGATTAGGGTTATGAACCATGCAAACCCTAATAACCCATGTCTTTTCCTATTCCAAGGATCCATGGGTTAAAAGCTCCATGGATCATCCATGGACATCCATTTAAGCTTAGCCCATTTCCTAATGAGTGTTAATCTACACCATATAAATATAATAGCCCATTATTTAATTAGTCACCTTATGATCACTAAATTAAATCATAATTAATAGGCCGCAAATATACTCTTCTCATAATATTATCCTTATAAATAGTTCGGGTGAAGTGCAACCCAAATGGACCATGTCGGGTCAGGTTAAGTGTATACCAAATAAGTTATAGACTTAGACACCTTATCCAACAGTCTCCCACTTGGATAAGTGTTGGATTAATGTCTAAGTCCATAACTATAATTGGTAAGACTTGACCCGACCCGGCATGGTCCATTTGGGTTGCATGGCATCGGGACAATTTGATAGACAAGATGAGGAAAAAAAGGATACTAGTGATTTATATTAATATATTATAAGTTCTAATATATTAATATATAATCATATTATTTAATTAGTATTGATCAAGAATTAATTTATAATTAATTAAGTGATCAAAAGGAACTAATTAAATATGGACTCTAAGATATATGTGTGTGATGGGCCAAGTTCATTTAGGTTGGGCTAAGCTTTCATGGATAGTCCATGGAGTGTTTAACCCATGGATCATATGAAAGGAAAGGTCATGGGTATTAGGGTTTAACCCTAATCTCCACACTATATAAAGATGTCCTTGGTTGGTGAAATGGGCACTAGTGTGTGTACACAAAAGGGCAAGGCCGATTTCATTGGAGAGAACCAAAGTATCCTTATTCTCAAGGTTATTCCAAGTGTTCATGGTGTTGTGTGAACCATTTGAGGTGTCACACTTGGGGAACTAGGCACTTAAGCTTCATGAAGACAAGTTACATAAAAAAAGGTATGTATTCTATCTATTTTATTACCCAAGTATATGATATTTGTATGCTAGTATAGGGTAATATCTTGGAAACTTCATATTTGCATGTATAATAGAGAAAACATAGATCCAAGGTATTTAGGGTTGTATGTGCACCATAGGATGTTGTAGTATACTAAAACCCAACAGTGGTATCAGAGCCATGGGTTGTTTTCTGTTATATTCATGCAAATGTTTGATTTTCAAAGTTGAAAAAAAAAGGAAAAAAACATGAAGTTTGTCAAATTTTAAGATAATTACTTGTTTTGTGAAAAACTAATTATTTGTAAAATTTGAATCATTTGCTATATGAGTTGAATTGGGTCAAATTTAGTAAAAGATAAAATGATATGATTATTTTATTAGTTTTAAAAGTTTGATCTAAATGTTTTAAGGAGTTACAAATTTTGTCATAAAATTTTGGAGCTCAAAAACTTTTTTTAAAGTTGTGATCTTATGTGTTTTGAAACCTCCATAAGTTATGGATATGAAAAGGTTTTAAAAAAAAAATTGATTCAACGTTTTTATGGAGTTAAAAAATTTGGTGTTAATGTTTTAAAGAATTCCATAACTTATTCTTAAGTTATGGAACATGAACAGTTTCATCATAAAACAAGCATTTAACTCCATAAGTTATGGATTTCCAAAAGTTCTATGTTTCCTTGATTTATGAGTTAGTTTAGATTAATGGAATTTTTTTTGTGTTTTAGTTGTTTTCAATCCTAATTAATCTAAAAGTTGTTCATAAAATGTGTTTTTTTTGTAACTTGTCCTCAAGTTATATGAAATGAAAGGTCATGGGTATTAGGGTTTAACCCTAATCTCCACACTATATAAAGATGTCCTTGGTTGGTGAAATGGGCACTAGTATGTGTACACAAAAGGGAAAGGCCGATTTCACTAGAGAGAACCAAAGTATCCTTATTCTCAAGGTCATTCCAAGTGTTCATGGTGTTGTGTGAACCATTTGAGGTGTCACACTTGGGGCACTATGCACTTAAGCTTCATGAAGACAAGTTACATTAAAAAAAGGTATGTATTCTATCTATTTTATTACCCAAGTATATGATATTTGTATGCTAGTATAGGGTAATATCTTGGAAACTTCATATTTGCATGTATAATAAAGAAAACATAAATCCAAGGTATTTAGGGTTGTATGTGCACCATAGGATGTTGTAGTATACTAAAACCCAACAGTGGTATCATAGCCATTGGTTGTTTTCTGTTATATTCATGCAAATGTTTGATTTTCAAAGTTGAAAAAAAAGGAAAAAAACATGAAGTTTGTCAAGTTTTAAGATAATTACTTGTTTTGTGAAAAACTAATTATTTATAAAATTTGAATCATTTGATATATGAGTTGAATTAGGTCAAATTTAGTAAAAGATAAAATGATATGATTATTTTATTAGTTTTAAAAGTTTGATCTAAATGTTTTAAGGAGTTACAAATTTTGTCATAAAATTTTGGAGCTCAAAAAGTTTTTTTAAAGTTGTGATCTTATGTGTTGTGAAACCTCCATAAGTTATGGATGTGAAAAGGTTTTAAAAAAAATTGATTCAACGTTTTTATGGAGTTAAAAAATTTGGTGTTAATGTTTTAAAGAATTCCATAACTTATTCTTAAGTTATGGAACATGAAAAGTTTCATCATAAAACAAGATTTAACTCCATAAGTTATGGATTTCCAAAAGTTCTATGTTTCCTTGATTTATGAGTTAGTTTAGATTAATGGAATTTTTTTTTGTGTTTTAGTTGTTTTCAATCCTAATTAATCTAAAAGTTGTTCATAAAATGTGTTTTTTTTGTAACTTGTCCTCAAGTTATATGAAAAGTCACATTTATGAATCTTAAAAACTCATAAATATGCCTTAGGTTACAAAAAAATGAAGAGTCTTTTCTTATAAATAGTTTTTATGGCTCCATAACTTGTCCTCAAGTTATGGATGTCCAAGAGTCTCTTCATTAAAAGTTTTAAAGCTTTACTTAAAACTCATAAGTTATGAAAATCCAAGAGTTTTGAATAGTTTCAAAACTTGCCCTCAAGTTTTGGAATTTGAAAAGTTTTCTCTAATGAATACTTTAATTCCAAGTTAAGCCCTTAGAATTTTAAAAGTTAAAATTCAACCCTTATACTTTATAATATTATAAGTTAATAATATATATATGTGTATAAGAGCAAGTCAGTCTTACCATTAGTAGGCCTCATTCACGAAGCCGGTCTATAAGGGGGGTATAAGGTTGTTGCCTATAAAATGGCAGCTTAATGGGTGTCCACTCTCACCCACCGCTTCCTTGACTGGTGGAGGGTCGTTAGCCGAACATGTAGGACAAGGACTATAATTCTCCCTTCATTAAAAGTATTAATGATAAATACTAAGTAACTAAACCTTTTATTAATTCCCAATCTTAGTTACATAGGAAAATGTGAATAAGGTGCTAATCCATGAAATTACACTTTGCACTTTGTTTAAACCGTTAGTGCAGCGTGTGTGGTTAACCGACACACTAACCTGGATTTAACAAAGTAGGCAAAGGGTAACTTAATATTTATCATAGTATCGGTGGAGCTCGTGTGGTTAACCGGCACATCGATTGAGGGGTAAATATGAAGGGTACCAAGTATATGTGCATGGTTACTTCACACCTTGTTTTGTGATCCTCGGCATCCCAGTCACAAAACCTGAAGGGCACACTCGAGATTTAAACATGCCATTGAAAAGTTCAATGAATCTTAAAAGATCTAGGAGTTTCAAATCCAATTAAAAACCTAATTAAATTATTTTGTTTTTCATGGTGGAAATTGGTAAATCGTCATTTACCTACCTTCAACTATTTTATAACTCGGATTACGGCATCCCTCTTCCAGTTATAAATAGGTTGTTGGATCCTAGCCTTAATATTTCATATTGGGTATTATATTAAGGACTCTAGATCAACTATCTTGAATATCTCCCAAAAGATGTCTAGTTCAGACATCTATGATCTTCCCAAATCTCTTGGAACTTTACTTCCTCCACCTCCTCCAATTATTCTCCCTAACCCACAAGTTCAAGGTTACTCAAGCCCTAATGGCAAGCAAGGTCTATGTGTGATCACATCTTAGAGATGAAGTCACATATTGACAAGCCGGGAGAGATGGGTGTCAAAGTCTTGAGAAAGTTGGATGTTCAATCACTTTTTAAGTCACATAGTGAGTTCCTTTGGGACTACTATGAAACAGACTATGACATGAACCTTAATGATCATATCTATTTGCTTGGTGCTGCTGAATCAGCAATGATTTGGAACAATAGTAAAGCAAATTTGATTAGAAGATCAACTTCCCAAAAACTTTATGGACAGTGACAATGGTGACACTGAAATCCAGAAAAAGCATTCTCTTCCCAATGGAAAGGGATTGGCCATAGTCAACCCGGTTGACCAAATGGTAAAGAGAAAGGCTAAGTATGAGATAGTCCCATTACCAAAGAGTCCATATGTTTCTTTTGCCAAAGGAAGGGGCGTTGATTGCAAAGCTGCCAAATTTACCTAAGGATGTTAAAGTCAATAAGTTTGACTCTACATCAGGTAGAGCCCATTATCTAACTCTGTTAAGTTCTATTCTGAGATCCTCATTACATGATGTGACTGGGTCACATGTTGATGTTTTAAGAATCAAAGAATAGAGAGAAATCTTAAAGGAAGTATATGCTGATTCTGATCGCGAAGGTGGATTTCGATCGCATCAGAATTTTGAGTTGTTGCTTAAGAAGTTATGATATATTGCTAAGGAATAGATAACAACAATTTTCCATGTGGATTGTAAGGATAAGTTTTTCCGCAAAGTTTTAAAATAAAAGAAAATTGTTTAATTTTATTTATTTGAAGTATCCTTACAATGGCATTTGTGGAAAATTGTTGCTTATATGATTCCACTGACAGCAATATTGGAAAATGGATTTGATTCTTTCATTTGTGGTAGTGTGTAAATTTCCCAAATCAGGAAAGTTCCTCATCGCCCAAGTTTCAATTGGACCGAAACTTGGAATCATGCAAGTTGAATAGTATGATGAATGATAACTTTCAAGAATTGGAAAATCAAGACTAATTACTTGTTCACATGGATGTGTGAGTCAAGTGAAGGACTAAAGGGATCGAGTACACATTCTTGTGCACTGGTCATGTCTACCACAAAGCTCGTTAAGACTATTTGATTTACTAAAGTTTAGTAAATATGGTTATACTTACAAGTTTAAGTATAATTCTGAAACATTGGAAAAGTCTCAATGTATGGAAGAACGAATGGGAAGAATCAAATTAGGCAGAAAGATAAAAGTTTCTCAAATCTAAAAAGATGGGAGAGTACTTTAGTATCATGTTTGTGATCATCTTAATGATTTAGAAATCATATCACAATTAGTCATCTAAAGGTCATCTTAGTGCATTTTTATGACTAAGAAGAGGATTCATGAATTGTTGAAATGGTTAGATCAGGAAGATGAGTCATTCTTCGTTCCAAAACAATTCTTAGAGTCATACTCCAAGATTGTAACTTGAGTGACATATCTTAAAGAAAGGTTTAAAACACTTGTCAAATGTAAGAGTAAAAGTGTCCTACTCTTGTACATTTGAAATTGGTAAGTTGTGATGTTTTGGATAAAACAAAGACCAACTAAGGCCAATTGTGTGAAGTGTTTGTCTTGATAAAGAATCCGCACTATATCTTGAATATTTGGCAAGATAGTCTTATATGTCAAGAGGATAGTGGGAGTCTTAAAGATCCTAAAAAGAACTTAAGAACTAATCAAGAATAAAACCTGAGGTTCTTCACTAGCACACGACTTGAGGTTTATAACCTATCGTGTTGACATATTCTGTGCCCATTCCAGTTAAAGTTGGCTTTGCATAGGAGTTCTGAAAGTTCTCAATTGGTTGCATAACAACTTGGAAGCAATGGCAGGCCTTGTACTACCAGGTGGCAAGAAGTTAAGATTGCATAAGTTCAGTCCATATGAGTTTGGATTTGTCATTATCCTTGTCTTGTGACTATGGTTTTGACGATTCACATGGATAAGAACACATACACCATAAAATCTAAGGGTCATAAGGTTTCTCTCCGATTCATGAAAATGATGGTGAGGAAACACTTCCACCAAGTAGATTTGAAGCAGATGGCAAAAGGTCTAAACAATTGAGACTATGATTACGACATCCCTTTTCATAGTTCTGAAATTGTTTAGACACACATACATGCTATCTAAGGAAAGGTGTATGATTTTGATAAAGTTTTATCAAAGCATCTCATATCAGAAATCTGAACTTTGGTAAGAAAGTCAATAAAGTATTGATTTCTAGAAGTCCAGCTGATTTCTGAGTACATGTCAAAGCTAGTGGGAGCATAAGTGTTATGCTAATAATCATCATGTTAGTGGGAGCATGATAATTATTGTTAGTGTTGTAAGTTAGCAATGTTAATTATAGAAAAGAAAAAGTTTCAATTCGTGAGGCTGCAGGGATTGAAAAAGTTGTTTTGCTATAATTAAGGGAGAGGATATACTTCATTTCAGTTCTAAAGGCTTAGATTGAGACCTTAATCATCTTTAGTCAAGAATATATATATATATATATATATATATATATATATATATATATATATATATATATATATATATATATATATATATATATATATGAATTTCATGTTGGATTGGTTCAAATTAAGGAAATTCCATATATTGCGTTCTCAAAATTCGATTATGATTACGACATCCCTCTTCATAGTCAAATTTTGAAAACATGGCAAATAAAAATATTGTAGCAAAAGACTGGTCTAGAATCATGTCTTTATGTGAGACATCATGAATCGTGTCCCATTTGCTTTGGGTACAAGATCGATTGCATGTGCTATAATATTTGTCCTTTCTAAATTTTTCCAAATGCCCAGAGGCATTAAGAAGGGAAAAGGTCTAGAATTGGATATGACTAAAATGATTAAGCAATTGTCGAGGACAATCTAAGGTTTACCAAAGATTGGTTGCTCAGGGACAGTTGGAAGTATAGTGCTAATTTTGGAAGGACCATATTGACATATTCTGAAAAGAGGCATCTCTTGTTCAGAAGTGATAGTCAAAATGAGAATATGGAGTTGTCTCCATAGGTGGAAATTATTTGTGTAAGATTAGAAAACTTAATGCAATAAACATGTTCAAAGCAATGTACTTTGAATATGAGACTTAGTTTCGATGGAGTTGAACTCCATTGGAATACCTTATAATGACTGTTGACAAGTCTTTGTGACTTTGTACATATTCATTACAGGAGGGTCAGTGCATATAAGTTTAAAATCTAAATAGATTTCGATAAATGATAGGAATTTGGAATTCTTACATTTAAGACAAGGATTTGGGAGTGTGAAAAGAGAATCTTTGAAATTATGTTCAATTGATCTAGTTCACAAATAAAAGGATCATAGACAAACATAGAGTTCATACTTGGAGTATGGCAAAGCTATTGTTTAGAAAACATAGTGTACATGCTTGGAGCATGGGACAACTAGTGTTTTTAATTTAGGTATAAAGTTGATAAAAACAATGAATAATGAGTAATCAGTATGGTGATAAATAGAAAGTGTTTTATTTATATTCATAGGCTTTGATACCATCTTAGATTCATTTATTCTTGTGTTTCACGTTGCATGTTTTGACTTCCATAATAACTAGGTTATTCTTCCGGAATGACTAAGTTATTCAAAACCATCCACAGTCGGTCATATGTTGGAAGTAGATATGAATCAAGACTGTCATGGGTTGGCTTGTAGAGGTCTAAGATGTTGGACAAAGTGGTGCTACAACACTCATGAGTGCTCATAAGTTCTGAGTATTGGATTCAACCCACGCTCATTTGAATCACTTCATGGATTTTATCACGAGTGATCATAAGACGATAATATCTTATATTCTTCAAACCTAGAGATATGAGTTGTTACTATGAGTTGGTTATACATTGATTGCATGAAAACGCATTGGTAACTCGATGTTATAAAACGTGCCTTTGTGTATGATTCAACAAGTAGTAGAAAAAGTCATATAAGTCAAATTTTATCCATTCCTTTTACCTTCAGGATAAAAGCGATATATGTGGGCCCCTCGATGATTTAGTGATGAGACATGTGAGTGCTTGGCCAAGCCAGGACTGATTTGATTTGTTCAAGCAGTCAGTCATCATGAATCGGAAATCGGGAAACAACAAATGGACAGAGAGAATGATTTATAATCCATGTCTCAGTCCATATAATATCTAGAATGGAGGAATATATGATCCCTTATCTAATGGACAAGTCATTGACAAAGGTCAGAGTTCATCGGCAAGGTCAGAGTTCGAAAGAAGCTTTTGAGAGCTACGATTGCTAGTCAGGGTTTGAAGTCATACTCAATAATAGTTTTAGACTTATCCAAGTGGGAGACTGTTGGATTAATGTCTAAGTCCATAACTATAATTGGTAAGACTTGACCCGACCCGGCATGGTCCATTTGGGTTGCATGGCATCGGGACAATTGGATAGACAAGATGAGGAAAAAAAGGATACTAGTGATTTATATTAATATATTATCAGTTCTAATATATTAATATATAATCATATTATCTCATTAGTATTGATCAAGAATTAATTTATAATTAATTAAGTGATCAAAAGGAACTAATTAAATATGGACTCTAAGATATATGTGTGTGATGGGCCAAGTTCATTTAGGTTGGGCTAAGCTTTCATGGATAGTCCATGGAGTGTTTAACCCATGGATCATATGAAATGAAAGGTCATGGGTATTAGGGTTTAACCCTAATCTCCACACTATATAAAGATGTCCTTGGTTGGTGAAATGGGCACTAGTGTGTGTACACAAAAGGGCAAGGCCGATTTCACTAGAGAGAACCAAAGTATCCTTATTCTCAAGGTTATTCCAAGTGTTCATGGTGTTGTGTGAACCATTTGAGGTGTCACACTTGGGGCACTAGGCACTCAAGCTTCATGAAGACAAGTTACATCAAAAAAAGGTATGTATTCTATCTATTTTATTACCCAAGTATATGATATTTGTATGCTAGTATAGGGTAATATCTTGGAAACTTCATATTTGCATGTATAATAGAGAAAACATAGATCCAAGGTATTTAGGGTTGTATGTGCACCATAGGATGTTGTAGTATACTAAAACCCAACAATAAGTCTGATAACTGTATTTGTCTATATAGCTTCAGGAACCAACCGACAATCGTAGCTCTCGAAAACTCTATTGAACTATGAAGCGCCATTTTAGATAAGTGATCATATAATCCTCTACTCTCATGATATCAGCCGGACAAATACATGGAACAATGTCTTACTTATTGTCCAGCAGTTTGTTTCCCGATTTCCGATTTGTTTGACAAAGAACTTAATCGAACACATCAATTTAGTTCTGACCGGGCCCGGTACATAGGTCAAAACAAAATCATCGAGGGGCCAGATATCGCTTCTAATTCAAGAAGGAACAGATAAACTTCGACTCATATGCTTGTTCTCCTACTTGTTGAATTGTACACAAAGGCACGTTTTATAACATCAAGTTACTGATGCGTTTACGTGCAATCAATGCACAACCAACTCATAGGTAACAACTCATATCTCTAGGTTTGAAGACTTATATGATATTACTGTCTTACGATCAATTGAGATAAATTCCATGAAGTGATACAAGTGAGCGTGGGTTTATTCCAATACTTATAACTTATGAGCACTCATGAATGTTGTAGCAACCATTGCTATGGCTAAACACCTTTAGTCATCTACAATCCCAATTCATAACAGTCTTGATTCATACCTACTTCCGACATATGACCGACTGTGGAGAATTTGAATAAATTTATTATTCTGGAAGTCAAAACATGCAAAGCTGAAACAATATTAAATAATTGACAATGATATCAACTTCTTACTCATAAATAAATCACAACTTTTATTCATCATCAAACGTCAATTACATTTTACAAGTTTCAGTAATAACTATCTAATCTATAAAGCTAATATCATCCCTCAGCCCGATGCGCCTCGCATGCTGCAAATGCTTAACCCTCGTCAGTCCCTTCGTAAGGGGATCCGCGGGGTTCTCATCTGACGATACCCTCTTTGCCACGAGGAGTCCCTCTTCTATCTTGTGTCTTATGTCGTGATATTTTCTACCAATGTGTCGGGATCTGCCATGATCTCTTGGTTCCTTGGCTAAGGCAACCGCATTATTGCTGTCACAGAAAATCTCCAAAGGCTCCTTAATAGCTGGTACAACTCCAAGGTCTCCGATGAAGTTCTTCAGCCATATCGCCTCCTTTGCCGCTTCACTCGCTGCTATGTACTTTGATTCACAAGTCGAATCAGCTACAGTCTCCTGTTTGGAACTCTTCCAAGTGATTTCCCCTCGATTTAGGGTAAAGACCCATGCCCGACTGAGAGCGGAAGTTATCCCTATTAGTCTGAAAACTAGCATCACTGTACCCCACCACTCTCAAGTCATCACACCCACCAAGGGTAAGGATCCAATCCTTAGTCCTCCGCAGGTACTTGAGAATATTCTTTACCGTAGTCCAATGAGCCTTGCCAGGGTTCCCTTGATATCTGCTGACCATGCTCAAAGTGAAGGCCACATCAGGACGAGTACAAGTCATAGCATACATGATCGAGCCAACAGCGGAAGCATAAGGTAATCGACTCATCTCAGCTATCTCATCTTCTGTACTCGGCCTCTGAGCCTTGCTCAGTTTGGCATTGCTTTGGATCGGTAATTCTCCTTTCTTGGAGTTCTGCATGTTGAACCTTTTCAACACCTTATCCAAGTAGATACTCTGACTAAGTCCAATTAGTCTTTTACTCTTTTCTCTTAATATCCTTATCCCTAGGATATAGGCAGCTTCTCCAAGGTCCTTCATAGAAAAGCACTTCCCAAGCCAAGACTTAACCTCCTGCAAGGTTGGGATGTTATTTCCTATGAGTAGTATGTCATCTACATAGAACACCAAAAAGCTAACTATACTCCCACTAGCTCTGACATACACGCAAGACTCATCTTCACTTCTTGAGAAACCAAACTCTTTGACCTTCTCATCGATTCCAGCTTCGAGATGCTTGTTTCAATCCATAAATGGATTTCTCAAGCTTGCACACTCTATTAGGGTACTCTGCACTGACAAAACCCTCTGGCTGATTCATGTAAATATCCTCAACCAACTTTCCATTAAGGAAGGCGGTTTTGACATCCATTTGCCATATTTCATAATCATGAAATGCAGCAGTGGCTAGCATAACCCTAATAGACTTATTCTTTTCCACTGGTGTAAAGGTTTCATCATAATCAATACCCTGAGTCTGAGTAAAACCCTTTGCGACCAGTCGTTCTTTATAAGTGTGTACCTTTCCATCCATGTCGGTCTTCTTCTTGAAGATCCATTTGCACCGGACTGTCTTACAACCTGGTAGATTGTCAACCAAGTTCCAAACTTGATTGTCATACATGGACTGTATCTCGCTGTCCATAGCCTCCTTCCATTTAGCAGACTCCGGGCCTGCCATGGCTTCCTTATCACTGTTAGGTTAATCCAGATTTACCAGTGCACTGTCACTGATAAATGTATCACCTTCCATAGTAATATGAAATCCATAATAAAACTCAGGTGTGTTCCTAACCCTTGTGGAATGCCTCGGAGGTACAGACTCGTCAGCTGGATCAACAGGTGTTTCCTCCTCAGGTTGATTGCTAGTGTCTGAGGTTCCTTCACCAATCGACTCTTGAATTTCTTCAAGGTCAATTTGCCTCCCACTGTGTCCTTGGTTTATAAATTCTCTCTCTCGAAAGACCCCTCTCCTAGCCACAAAGACCACATTCTCAGTGGGTCTGTAGAAGAGGTAACCAAAAGATTTTTATGGGTAGCCGATGAAAATACACCTTTCACTTCAAGGTTCAAGCTTGTCATGAGTCTCGCGCCTCACGAAAGCCTCGCAACCCCAAAGCTTGATGTGGTCCAAATTCGGAACTTTCCTAGTCCACATCTCATGAGGTGTTTTGGCTACCTTCTTTGTAGGGACTAGATTAAGGATGTGGGCAGCAGTCTCTAAGGCATACCCGCAAAAAGAGATTGGTAGCGAAGCTCGACTCATCATAGAGCGAACCATGTCCAACAAAGTTCGATTACGCCTCTCAGCTACACCATCCAGCTGTGGTGTTCTGGGAGGTGTCAATTGTGAGACAATCCCACACTCCTTAAGATAGTCGAGGAACTCAGTACTAAGATACTCACTACCTCAATCGGATCGAAGCATCTTAATATTCCTGCCCAATTGATTTTCTACTTACTGTTTAAACTCTTTAAACCTTTCAAAAGTTTCTGACTTATGTTTGATTAAGTAGACATAACCATATCTACTAAAATCATCAATAAAAGTCACATAGTAGCGATTAGCATCCCTTGTGGCGGTTTTGAATGGTCCACATACATCAGTATGTATAAGGTCCAACAAACCCTCACGCCTTGCACAAGTGCCAGTGAAGGGTGATTTTTTTCATTTTTCCAAGTAGACATGATTCAGAACTGTCATCCGAATTAAGGTCGAATGACTCCAATACTCCATCCTTTTGGAGCTGGCCTATACGTTTCTTGCTTATATGTCCAAGACGACAATGCCACAAAGATGCCTTATCCAAGCTAGTAGAAGAATCAATACATAATACATTATTTCCTAAATTATCTACAACCGATACAGCTTCATACACACCATCACAAGGTAATGCTTTAAAATAAAGAACATTATTAAAGAAAGCATTAATACTACCAACTTCATTATCAAAAGAAAAGGTAAAACCTTGTTTGTACAAAGCATGAAAGGAAATAATATTCCTCGCCATTTCTGACGAGTACACACATTTATTCAAATCTAACTTTAACCCACTATCTAGCAACAAAGTATAAACTCCAATCTTGGTAATAGGTGAAATCTTCCTACTCCCCATGATTAAGTTTATCTTCCCGTGCTCCACATCCTCACTTCTTCTTAGGCCCTGCAAATCAGAACATATGTGAATACCACATCTTATATTAAGCACCCAATAGTTAAAATATGGTGAGTTATTAGACAATATAGTGTAAATACCTGCATGGGATGGTTTCACTTTCCCATCCTTGACATCCTGCAAGTACTTTGGGCAGTTTCGCTTCCAATGCCCCTTATTCTGACAGTAGAAGCATTCAACATCCTTAGGGATGGCAGAAGGAGTGATAGAACCACCTTTGGTTCCAGATGAGGAGCCTTCAAGAGACTTTCCCTTGGTACCCTTCGAAGGGTGCTTCCTCTTCTTCCCTTTGCCTTGCCCGATAGCCGAAACAGGGGTAGTAGTAGGAGTAGGAGTAGCAACCGACTTACTTTTAAGACCACTTTCGGCGGTCTTCGGAAGTCCTTGAAGCTTACTGAGTGTGACTTCCTCCTTGTTCATGTGGTATGTCATACGAAATTGATCATAACACGAGGGCAAGGAGTACAAAATGATATCAATTGCCAACTCCTCAGGGAAGTTCACATTTAGTTTCATTAGACGTTCCACATACCTTTGCATTTTCTGCATGTGGCCCGTGATTGGTTCGCTATCCTTCATACGGGTAGTGATCATGGAGGAGATTATTTCATACCGCTCCTGACGAGCACTCTGATGGTACCTTTCCATCAGATCCTGATGCATCTCAAAAGGGTAATAGTCCTCATAGGACTTTTGGAGTTCAGCTGTCATGGTGGCCATCATGATGCATGCCACCTTGGTGGAATCTCTCTCATGTGCCTGATACTCAACGACCTCCTCAGGAGTAGCAGTTGACTCATCAAGCTCCTTTAGGTCCTTATCGAGTACATATTCCTTGTCCTCGTAACGAGTGACCATCCTGATGTTCCGGATCCAATCCATGAAGTTCGAACCATCAAAGATGACCCTCCCACAAACGTTCATGAGAGAAAAGGAGCCAGTAGGGTTAGAGCCCGAAGCATTGTTGTTGGAAGACATCTGAAAAGAAGAAAAACAAGTTTAGATGAGATATATCGAATCCTTAATAATACACCCAAATGTAATATTAAGGCTAGGATCGAACACAATATATTATAACTTAGAAGAGGGATGTCGTAATCTAAGCTATAACATATTTGAAGGTAGGTGAATGACGATTCACCAATTTCCACCATGAAAACGAAATGAATTATTAGGTTTAATTGGTTTTGAAATTCCTAGATTCTTTAGAGATTCATTGAACTTTTCAATGGCATGTTTCAATCTCGATTGTGCTCTTCAAGTTTTGTGACTGGGATGCCGAGGATCACAAAACAAGGTGTGAATAACCATGCAAATTCACTTGGTACCCTTAATATTATCACCTAATCAATGTGCCGGTTAACCAGACGCGCTCAACCGATCTATTATAAACATTAAGTCACCCTTCGTGATCCTTACTAGTCCAAGTTAGTGTGCCGGTTAACCACACACGCTCCACCAACGACTTGGTAAGGTACAAAGTGTGAATTTCATGGGTTACTACCATATTCACATTTTCCTAAAGTAACTAAGATTGGGAATTTATAAAAGGTTTAGTTACTTTGTAATATTCATTATACTTTTAATGAGAATTTAAATTCATTTTCCTACCCGTTCGGCTAACGACCCTCCACCGATCAAGGAAGCGGTGGGTGAGAATGGACACCCATTAAGCTGCTATTTTATAGGCAACAACCTTATACCCCCTTATAGACCGGCTTCGTGAATGAGGCCTACTAACGGTAAAACGACTTAATCTTATACATATATATATAATAATTAACCATTAATGTTATAAATAGTATAGGGGTTGAATTTTAACTTTTAAAACTCTAAGGGTTTGGAATTAAAGTATATTAAAGTGTGTATAACTTTACAAATTCCAAAACTTGAGGACAAGTTTTGAAACTATTCAAAACTTTTCATTTCATAACTTATGAATTAAAGGTTCATAAAAATGAAGACTCTTCATTTTCATGTAACTTATGTGTTTTAAATGTGCATAAAAGAAAGTGAACTTTGGAAATCCATAACTTGTGGGCAAATTATGGACTCCATTAAAACACATAATTGATCAAGAATTATCAATAAACAATTTTAGCAATTAATTTCTATGATCTAACAATAATTCATAAGAACATGAACATCATATCAAAAATTCCAAGAACATATGAACACATATAATCATGCAATTTTGATATATGTCACACCCCCAAACCAAGGATGGCGGAAACGTCCGGGGGTGGAGGACTTCATGTATAGTATCATAACAGCAATTGTAATAGTAATTCAAGCAAACACAACCAACATATATATAATTAAAAAAATTTACATCATTGTATGAATTACATGTTTACGAATCAATTACAATATGTTGATAAAATATGAAATAGTAGACGCCTTAGCGTCCCATCCTCAAAAGCACTTGATTACCTGTTTAATGATTTCCTGAGAATACAAGTTGTTTGAAAAAGTGTCAACACAAAGGTTGGTGAGTTCATAAGCTTTTGTTTGGTATTATTAAAAGCCTTTCGTTTGTAAAAGTAGTATTTGTGTTAGAAAAATCCAATATTTTCCTTAATGTGTAAATGTAGTCTTAAAACCCAAAGACCGAAATGTACAAGTAATTTGTCATATTTATAGTAAAACAATGCAAGTTTAAATCGACATAAACTCGTTAAATTTTAATGAAGTTCCCGTAAATTCCAATGTTTGTTAATACTTTATGTGAGTTTATTATAACCATACTATGACCAAGGTTGCCTAAAACGACGTTCTTCAGGCGTCGGAAATGTTATGACATTTGTCACCCCAGACCTATCGGTCTAACTGTTGCATGCAGTTTAGGTGTGGGTTTGTCAAACCCAATATAGATCTATACACAAGTATCACGCTCTCCCTCAAGGAGACTCTGGTTACAATACAGGACTTAATGGTAATTTGAAGTAAATGTCTCACAAAGTCATTAACGGAATTACGTGTTATGAAAATTTGGTACCGTATGGCCGTACCTTGCTTAATGAAAATATCCTTTGTATAAATGTACCCTTTTTAAATGTATGTGTTATGCAATGTATCATAAACTATACCTATTATAGTTTATCAACCAAGGGTAGTACGTGGTAATGTATGCAAACTATATTCAAAATAGTTTATTTAATGTTTGAATGTATCTATTGTACTTTGATTATAATCACTTGTTATTCTTTGTATTTTATATGACCAAATCCATTTGTAAACTGATGTATGTCTAAATATTAAGACAAAATGTCATATAATGCAGTAACATATAATCACATAAAGATATACACCTTGCTCAACATGTTACAAGGTGATATGAAATTAACAGTAACTTTTCGTTAAAAACAGTTTCTGTTACCGTTCTTAGAAAATTTATAGAAAAATCATCAAAGCTCTAAATCCAAATCCGCAAATTTTGAGAGTTTGGAATATGAGTCTAGTTTGTTCGTAAATTTTATCATGATTTTTAGTGATCTCTAACAGAGGTGAAAATGTTCATAATCACAGACTGGTCCGGGTTTGCCTCTGAAATGACAGACAGTTTTGTAAAAATCACCGTAAATTGTAAAAAAATCATATGGAGATGTGCAAGTAGCCATTTTAAAGCTAAGAGTTTGAACTACTTGCACCTGAAACAGTTTTGAAAACTAAAATATTTAAGTTGACCAAAATAGTCCGTGATTAACGTCCATCTTTTCTGATGTAATCTGTTAGAAAAAGTTTAATTGTGTTCTTGATGATTTTACTTGTATTCCCCCCTTAAAACTTAAGAAAACCATGTAAGTGTATGGGTATGAACTCACCTTATGTGGTTTCAGTAGATGAAAGTGAGAGAGAGGAAGTGTTCAACTCAAGAACACTAAGAAGATGTCTTGATGATTCGAGAATCTAACACCGAATAAGATGGAACTTGTGTAAGATATCAATGATTTGAGTAGAATGGAGTTTAATAATTATGTGAATGATGAAGATACTTACTAATTGAAGAAAGAAATCCCTGGAGAAAGCCTTGAAGTTCTTGAAGTTAAGAGAAAAGATGAGAGAATTTTGGAGAGTGTTCTTGGTTGCTAAGTGTAGAATGAAAGAGTTTTATGGAGAATGAGGAGAGAGGATCAATCCTCCAGCTCTTAGAACGTGAGAAGAGCTGGAGATTGGCTGTAAAGGTCCACTAAGGAGACAAGGGGTAGTGGGAAAGAGTGGCTAATCATAGAGTGAGGTGGTAGTGGTTTGCTTTTGCCATAAATTAAGGAAAAGCAATTATTCCCTCAATAATTAGTTCAATCACCAATTCTTTTAATATATTTTATAAAAACCCTGGAGATTTATATATTTTGGGGCCTTAGTTTATAAAATAAAGTTTTGGGTGAAAATCCCACGTTAAAATAATGAAAAACGGAGTTAAAACGAAGTCGTAGTCGAAAAACCGGTAAATCGCTTCGGACTTCGGACCCTCGGACCTTCGCTTCGGACCTTCGGACCTTCGGACCCTCGCTTTGGACCTTCGGACCTTCGGACCCTCGCTTCGGACCTTCGGACCCTCGCTTCGGATCAGAGGCCTCGGATGCGAGGCTTCGGTCCAGAAGCTTCGGTTTCGGATCCTTAAAGCTATTTTACTCGTTTTTACCCCGTTTCAAGCGATTTTTGACCCGGTCAAGGGTCGAGATGACCCAAATGATTACAAAAAGTTAAAGTAACTTTTAAGAGAGATTTGGGAGAGATTTCAAATAGAAAGAGATAGAGTGAAAACGATTTAGAGAGGTTTCGTTTGTGATTAATTTGAGTGTCCGGCTTCACAACGCAAGGTTCGTAAACCCCATTAAACCGTGTTTTAGTGTCTTACACAATCCCGATGATTGTGTAATAGTGTTTTATCGCTTTGGTTCGTTGTTTAGCACTTGTTAAGGCTAAGGAAAATCAAACACATGAACTTTCCAAATGATGATTTCTCATTAAAATAGCGAATTGTATAGTGATTACATAACGTAAACCCTAGCATACAAGGGTTATTGGAGTTGAGCGGTTTGACTTGTTGACTTTGAATTGACCGAAATTTGACGGTTGTCACATCATCCCCCCGTTAGAAGGAATTTCGTCCCGAAATTTTCATTTTGACTGGGATTTCAAGAGTTTGGGAAGAGATGTGGATACTTTTGTTTCATCTGATCCTCGCGTTCCTAGGTGAATTCGGGTCCTCGTTTAGCGTTCCAACGTACCTTCACGATGGGAATACGACTTTGTTTCGTTCGTTTGATTTCCCGATCCATGATTTCGACTGGTTCCTCCACGAAGTGGAGATTTTCGTTAACTTTGATTTCGTCGAGTGGTATTACGAGTGTCTCATCAGACAAACACTTCTTTAGGTTCGACACGTGAAACGTGGGATGTACTTTGTCGAGTTCTTGAGGTAATCGAAGTTTGTATGCTACTGGCCCAATCCTAGCAAGGATTTCGAATGGCCCGATGTACCTTGGATTTAGTTTCCCGCGTTTGCCGAATCGTATCATTCCTTTCCAAGGGGAAACTTTTAGTAGTACTCTATCACCCACCTGGAATTCCAAGGGTTTGCGTCGTTTGTCTGCGTAACTCTTTTGCCGATCGCGAGACGCTTTCAGTCTCTCTCGAATTTGAACGATCTTTTCTGTAGTTTCCCTTATGATTTCAGGGCCAGTGAGGGTGCTATTAGAGACTTGCCCTCTAGCTAGCTGTGTATCCCCCACCTCAGCCCAACACAGGGGTGATCTGCATTTGCGACCGTAAAGAGCTTCTAATGGAGCGACTTTGATGCTAGTATGATAGCTGTTATTGTAGGAGAATTCGATAAGCGGTAGATGGGTATCCCATGCTTTACCGAAGTCTATCACACAAGCTCTTAACATGTCTTCCAATGCTTGAATGGTTCGTTCGCTCTGTCCGTCGGTTTGTGGGTGGTAGGCCGTACTCATGTCAAGCCTAGTTCCCAATGATTTTTGTAGGGACTGCCAAAACCGTGAGGTAAATCTACTATCTCTATCGGAGATAATGGATATCGGCACACCATGGAGTCGTACAATCTCTCTGATGTACGTTCTAGTCAGCTTCTCCATCTTGTCGGTTTCTTTCATTGGTAGGAAGTGTGCTGATTTGGTCAATCTGTCTACAATTACCCATATTGTGTCAAGCCCGCCCGATGTCTTAGGCAGCTTGGTTATGAAGTCCATGGTTATTCGTTCCCACTTCCACTCAGGTATATCCGGCTGTTGTAATAGCCCGGATGGTTTCTGGTATTCGATTTTGACCTTAGCGCAAGTCAGGCACTTGCTCACATAGGTAGCAATCTCAGCTTTCATGTTCGGCCACCAGTATAATCTCTTGAGGTCCAGATACATCTTATCCGACCCGGGATGGATGGAGTATCGAGTCTTGTGTGCTTCATTCATGACGACATCTCGGAGTCCACCGAACTTCGGTGTCCAAATCCGGTTCATGATATAACGTGCTCCATCATCCTTGACTTCTAAGTTTTTATCCATTCCCCTTAATGTCTCTCCTGCCACCTTTTCTGGTTTCAAAGCTTCCAGTTGAGCTTCCTTGATTTGTATGGTCAGGTGGGAATGGATTGTCATTGTTAAGGATTTTACTCGGCGGCCCGAGTACTCCTTCCTGCTTAGAGCATCGGCCACTACATTGGCCTTGCCCGGATGATAACGAATTTCGCACTCGTAGTCATTCAGCAACTCTACCCATCTCCTC
This sequence comes from Lactuca virosa, assembly GCF_052849685.1. Lineage (NCBI taxonomy): Eukaryota > Viridiplantae > Streptophyta > Magnoliopsida > Asterales > Asteraceae > Lactuca > Lactuca virosa. Next base: position 262,299,410 of record NC_136434.1, read on the forward strand.
TGTCGCATGTTGAGCTCTTTCTGATTGAGGATATGCTGAAGACTTTTGTGATCAGTGAAGATAGTGCATTTCGTGCCGTAGAGGTAGTGTCTCCAGATCTTCAAAGCGAATACCACTGCTCCTAATTCCAGGTCGTGCGTAGTATAATTAACCTCGTGCGTCTTAAGCTGTCTTGATGCATACGCGATAACCTTCCCTCTCTGCATGAGCACACATCCGAGGCCTTGATTCGAAGCATCACAGTACACTACGAAGTCCTCGGTTCCCTCTGGGAGAGACAAGATCGGTGCGCTGCATAGGGCTTGTTTTAACGTTTGGAAAGCAGTTTCTTGTTTATTTTCCCACTTGAATATCACACCTTTCTGCGTCAAGGTGGTGAGTGGTTTCGCAATCTTGGAGAAGTTTTGTATAAATCTTCGGTAGTAGCCAGCAAGCCCAAGGAATTGTCGAATTTCGGTTGGCGTCTTGGGTGCTGACCAATTCTCGATTGCCTTGATCTTGGAGGGATCCACATGTATGCCTTTCTCACTTACCACATGTCCAAGAAAATCCACTTCTCTAATCCAGAATTCACACTTAGAGAACTTAGCATAAAGCTTCTCCGCTCTTAGTGTCTCTAGCACTTGGCGTAGATGTAGGCGATGCTCTTCTTCGCTTCGCGAGTAGATCAAGATATCGTCGATGAATACGATTACAAACTTGTCTAGGTAGGGTCGACACACTCTATTCATTAGGTCCATGAATACCGCAGGTGCGTTTGTTAAACCGAAGGACATCACCACAAACTCGTAGTGCCCATAGCGAGTTCTGAATGCAGTTTTGGGAATATCTTCTTCTTGAACTCGTAGCTGATGGTAGCCTGACCTTAGGTCGATTTTTGAGAAGAAATTTGCTCCTTGGAGTTGGTCGAAAAGGTCGTCGATTCGGGGTAGAGGATATCGGTTTTTGATGGTGAGTTTGTTTAGTTCCCGATAGTCGATGCACATGCGAAAGGATCCGTCCTTCTTCTTTACAAAAAGGACTGGTGCTCCCCAAGGTGAGAAGCTTGGTCTGATGAACCCTTTGCTCAAAAGCTCGGTCAACTGACTGGACAACTCCTGCATTTCTGATGGTGCGAGGCGGTATGGAGCTCTGGCTACGGGGGTAGCTCCGGGTATTAAGTCAATTCTGAAATCGACTTGTCGTGCGAGTGGTACACCAGGAAGATCCTCTGGGAACACATCCGGGAAGTTACACACTTCGGGGATGTCTTTGATGTCTTTCACGTCTTGTTTCTTGTCTACTACATGGGATAAGAAGGCGTGGTACTCCTTCCGGAGATACTTTTGGGCTTTGATGCATGAGATGATTTGTAAATTCGCACTAGGTTTGTCACCATAGATGAGAAGGGTTTCGTCATTTGGTAGATTGAGGCGAACGGCCCTTTCGTAACATAGAATGTCGGCACGGTGAGGAACTAACCAATCCATCCCGATGATTACGTCGAAGCTTTTTATGGTGACTGGCATCAGGTCAATTTTAAATGTATGGTTGTCTATAGTGAGAGTACATTCTGAGTATATATCGCTAGTGCGTTCTACTTTCCCATTGCCATTTCTACTACATAAGTATCCTTTAGTGATTGGGGATTTTGTTCAAGTAAATGTTTATATTGGTGGCTCACGAAACTCCTCTCCGCTCCACTATCGAATAGTACGCATGCATAAGAGTTATTGAGGAGAAACGTACCGGTAACCACCGTGGGATCCTCGACTGCTTCCCCATGTCCTATTGCCAGGACTCTTCCTACTCCACCAGCATTAGGGGCTTGTGCTTTGGGGCAGTCTCTTTTGAAGTGACCTGCGTCTCCACAGTTGTAGCAGGTCCGGGTTGCCCCCGTACTGGCGACTTGGTTGATTGGTTGAGCCGGCGCTTTACAGAAACGAGCAGTGTGCCCCTTCCTGTCGCAGTTGTTACAGTGCATCTCCCTACAAGCACAATTGTGGTGAAAGTTGCACTTGTTGCACTTAGGTAGTTTTCCCGCATATGGCTTCGGTGGTGCTGGAGTGGTAGCAGTAGTGACAGTATTAGTGGCAGCATGGACAGCAACAATTTGTTGCTTCTTAGCGGGGTCCTGTGCTGGTTGGCTCTTCTTTTCGTTCCAGAACTTCCTCTTGTTGTTTCCTCCTTTTGATTTATCAGTGGTGGTGGTTGTAGTATTATGACCGGCTCGGTGGTCAACAAGTTGTTGTGCCAGCTCCCTGGCACTGTCAAAAGTAGTTGGCCTTGAAGCCAGGACACTACTTTGCACGTGGAGAGACAGTCCCCAAAGGTATCGCTCCACCTTTTTCTCCTCCGGAGTAACCATTGTTGGGCAGAGGAGAGCCAATTCATTGAATCGGGTGGTGTAGGTTTCAAGGTCAGAGCCCGTCATCCTGAGGTTCCAAAGTTCTTGTTCCAGCTTTTGAATTTCACCTCTCGGGCAGTACTCCTTCATCATCAACACTTTTAGTTCTGCCCAGGTTATGGAGCTAGCCACTTCGAGAGTAAGTGACTTAATCCGGCAGTTCCACCAAGTAAGGGCCCGACCGGTGAAGGTGAAGGCTGCGAACTTAACTTTGCTCGCTTCGGGGCAAGAGCACACCTGAAAGACTACTTCGGTCTTTTCAAACCATTGCATCAAAGCGATGACTCCCCCGCTTCCATTGAAGTTGTCGGGTTTGCCATTTGTGAAGTCTTTGTATGAACACTCTTTTGCACGCCACGTACTGTCTCCGTGGTTAGAGTGTGTAGCTCCCGATCCCGAACCACCAGCTCCGTTGGTCCCTATCTGCGACATTGCGGCCGCTACGGCTGCTGTTACTGCAGCCTGGAACATCGCGGGATCAAACTGTGGAGGCGGCGGCGGAGGAGGTGTTGCTGTGTTGCTGGAAGGTCTTGGTCTTCTCCTTGGCGGCATGATTCTGGCATAAGTCGTAAACCAATGTACTTTTAGTAAAAGTGTATTTATAGGGAGAGAAATCTTTTATACATAAAGTATATTATTACGTTGTTTTCTGGTATGTTTACGATACATACGATTTTATACTTTTTATTGACCCAATACATTGGGTTATGAGGTAAAATGAAAGTATAAAATATTTTTATTATAGTAACACAAAATACTCCTATAGTATTTGTAAATGTTTAGTTTTGAGTTCTTAAAGTATCCTTTGTAGTATGTTATTAGGTTTGTTAGATTTGTTGTCCATCCTGACCAGCCCCCGGTATATGCAAGTCAATTCCCGGACAGATATAGTTGATCAGGCTATATCCTTCCCAGACTTGATTTACATATACCAAGGCATACCCATAATGTACAACTCCTCTTCTTTTATTTTATGTTTTTCTAGTTATGACACTATGTGAGCATGTATGCATGTATTTATACTTTTAATAAAAAAAAAATCATTTATTTTCTAAAAGTATATTTATTTGAAAAATGCACAAATCAGAGACTATTAGTCCCAATTGTGTTTATAGTTTGTATATCTTATGTGGTTTGATATACTTAATTCACTATAAACTGCGCTCTGATACCAATCTGTCACACCCCCAAACCAAGGATGGCGGAAACGTCCGGGGGTGGAGGACTTCATGTATAGTATCATAACAGCAATTGTAATAGTAATTCAAGCAAACACAACCAACATATATATAATTAAAAAAATTTACATCATTGTATGAATTACATGTTTACGAATCAATTACAATATGTTGATAAAATATGAAATAGTAGACGCCTTAGCGTCCCATCCTCAAAAGCACTTGATTACCTGTTTAATGATTTCCTGAGAATACAAGTTGTTTGAAAAAGTGTCAACACAAAGGTTGGTGAGTTCATAAGCTTTTGTTTGGTATTATTAAAAGCCTTTCGTTTGTAAAAGTAGTATTTGTGTTAGAAAAATCCAATATTTTCCTTAATGTGTAAATGTAGTCTTAAAACCCAAAGACCGAAATGTACAAGTAATTTGTCATATTTATAGTAAAACAATGCAAGTTTAAATCGACATAAACTCGTTAAATTTTAATGAAGTTCCCGTAAATTCCAATGTTTGTTAATACTTTATGTGAGTTTATTATAACCATACTATGACCAAGGTTGCCTAAAACGACGTTCTTCAGGCGTCGGAAATGTTATGACATTTGTCACCCCAGACCTATCGGTCTAACTGTTGCATGCAGTTTAGGTGTGGGTTTGTCAAACCCAATATAGATCTATACACAAGTATCACGCTCTCCCTCAAGGAGACTCTGGTTACAATACAGGACTTAATGGTAATTTGAAGTAAATGTCTCACAAAGTCATTAACGAAATTACGTGTTATGAAAATTTGGTACCGTATGGCCGTACCTTGCTTAATGAAAATATCCTTTGTATAAATGTACCCTTTTTAAATGTATGTGTTATGTAATGTATCATAAACTATACCTATTATAGTTTATCAACCAAGGGTAGTACGTGGTAATGTATGCAAACTATATTCAAAATAGTTTATTTAATGTTTGAATGTATCTATTGTACTTTGATTATAATCACTTGTTATTCTTTGTATTTTATATGACCAAATCCATTTGTAAACTGATGTGTGTCTAAATATTAAGACAAAATGTCATATATTGCAGTAACATATAATCACATAAAGATATACACCTTGCTCAACATGTTACAAGGTGATATGAAATTAACAGCAACTTTTCGTTAAAAACAGTTTCTGTTACCGTTCTTAGAAAATTTATAGAAAAATCATCAAAGCTCTAAATCCAAATCCGCAAATTTTGAGAGTTTGGAATATGAGTCTAGTTTGTTCGTAAATTTTATCATGATTTTTAGTGATCTCTAACAGAGGTGAAAATGTTCATAATCACAGACTGGTCCGGGTTTGCCTCTGAAATGACAGGCAGTTTTGTAAAAATCACCGTAAATTGTAAAAAAATCATATGGAGATGTGCAAGTAGCCATTTTAAAGCTAAGAGTTTGAACTACTTGCACCTGAAACAGTTTTGAAAACTAAAATATTTAAGTTGACCAAAACAGTCCGTGATTAACGTCCATCTTTTCTGATGTAATCTGTTAGAAAAAGTTTAATTGTGTTCTTGATGATTTCACTTGTATTCCCCCCTTAAAACTTAAGAAAACCATGTAAGTGTATAGGTATGAACTCACCTTATGTGGTTTCAGTAGATGAAAGTGAGAGAGAGGAAGTGCTCAACTCAAGAACACTAAGAAGATGTCTTGATGATTCGAGAATCTAACACCGAATAAGATGGAACTTGTGTAAGATATCAATGATTTGAGTAGAATGGAGTTTAATAATTATGTGAATGATGAAGATACTTACTAATTGAAGAAAGAAATCCCTGGAGAAAGCCTTGAAGTTCTTGAAGTTAAGAGAAAAGATGAGAGAATTTTGGAGAGTGTTCTTGGTTGCTAAGTGTAGAATGAAAGAGTTTTATGGAGAATGAGGAGAGAGGATCAATCCTCCAGCTCTTAGAACGTGGGAAGAGCTGGAGATTGGCTGTAAAGGTCCACTAAGGAGACAAGGGGTAGTGGGAAAGAGTGGCTAATCATAGAGTGAGGTGGTAGTGGTTTGCTTTTGCCATAAATTAAGGAAAATCAATTATTCCCTCAATAATTAGTTCAATCACCAATTTTTTTAATATATTTTATAAAAACCCTGGAGATTTATATATTTTGGGGCCTTAGTTTATAAAATAAAGTTTATGGTGAAAATCCCACGTTAAAATAATGAAAAACGGAGTTAAAACGAAGTCGTAGTCGAAAAACCGGTAAATCGCTTCGGACTTCGGACCCTCGGACCTTCGCTTCGGACCTTCGGACCTTCGGACCCTCGGTTCGGACCTTCGGACCCTCGCTTCGGACCTTCGGACCCTCGCTTCGGATCAGAGGCCTCGGATGCGAGGCTTCGGATGCGAGGCATCGGTCCAGAAGCTTCGGTTTCGGATCCTTAAAGCTATTTTACTCGTTTTTACCCCGTTTCAAGCGATTTTTGACCCGGTCAAGGGTCGAGATGACCCAAATGATTACAAAAAGTTAAAGTAACTTTTGAGAGAGATTTGGGAGAGATTTCAAATAGAAAGAGATAGAGTGAAAACGATTTAGAGAGGTTTCGTTTGTGATTAATTTGAGTGTCCGGCTTCACAACGCAAGGTTCGTAAACCCCATTAAACCGTGTTTTAGTGTCTTACACAATCCCGATGATTGTGTAATAGTGTTTTATCGCTTTGGTTCGTTGTTTAGCACTTGTTAAGGCTAAGGAAAATCAAACACATGAACTTTCCAAATGATGATTTCTCATTAAAATAGCGAATTGTATAGTGATTACATAACGTAAACCCTAGCATACAAGGGTTATTGGAGTTGAGCGGTTTGACTTGTTGACTTTGAATTGACCGAAATTTGACGGTTGTCACAATATAAGCCATTGTAAATGGATTAGCATAATCATTACACCATCTAAAATAGGTTTTAAAACACCAAAACAGTTTAGGGTAATGTTTCTAGTCCATTTCCAGCAGCAAAAGTCGAAAAACTGCATTCTGAGCCTCCTACTCGTCGAGTGCAGTAACCTAATCGACGAGTAGGATGAATTTGTACATGGACTCGTCGAGTCCCCCCATAGACTCGGCGAGTCCCCTGTTCAGACAGCAAAAATTCGACTTTTTTCAGCTATTTTGCATCAAGTATCAAACAAACAAGCCTAGGCTCTGATACCACTGTTGGGTTTTGAGCAAACTAACACTCCTAAGGTGTTCATGCAACCCTAGAAACCTTGGATCTATGTTTGTCTAAAATACATGCAAAATAATATTCCAAGGTTCATAACTTATCTAGCATGCATGGGGTACTTTTAAGCATAAAAGATACTAGAAGAATTACATACCTTTGTTAGTGAGTTGATTCCTTAAGAGTTTGAGAGCCAAGCACCAATAATGTGAATGCCTCAAATGAAAATCACAAATCACCACAAACTTGGAAAACTTATGAGAGAGTACACAAACACTCTAGAAATCGGCCACTCTTATGCACACACACATAGTGTCTTTTCAAGCACCAAAAGCCTCTTTATATAGTGTAGATGATTAGGGTTATGAACCATGCAAACCCTAATAACCCATGTATTTTCCTATTCCAAGGATCCATGGGTTAAAAGCTCCATGGATCATCCATGGACTTCCATTTAAGCTTAGCCCATTTCCTAATGAGTGTTAGTCAACACCATATAAATATAATAGCCCATTATTTAATTAGTCACCTTATGATCACTAAATTAATTCATAATTAATTTAAGATCAATACTAATTAAATAATACAATTTCATATTAATATATTATAACTTATAATATATTAATAGGCCGCAAATATACTCTTCTCATAATATTATCCTTATAAATAATTCGGGTGAAGTGCAACCCAGATGGACCATGCCGGGTCGGGTCAAGTATATACCAAATAAGTTATGGACTTAGACACCTTATCCAACACCTACGAGGTGGCATCTTTCTGTTATAGAATTTCAAAGACGAAATGAGTATAAGTCTTTTAGTAATGGTTATTAGTCGGGCGTCGTAAAACTAGGTTATTAATTTTCAAGTATAGTATTTCCCGATTTTTCGAATGTGGCAAACAATTCATAATAGAGGTTTTAATAAATAAACTTATGAATTTAGTAGTAATGACTCGAATGAAATCTTGTAATCTTTTTGCCACGCCAGATCCACTCCTAAGATCCCTTGGCATATACCAGTTGTGTATAATTAAGGTCCAATAGGCCGTCGAAATTAATGAGTCTGCCCTAGGTCCACAACCAAACAAGGAACAAGACCTGAGGCGGACTCATCATTTCTAAGTCGATTGTCTCTTAATTACACATAATCTTGAGGTATACATTAAGCAATCTTAGAGTCATCATAAGCAAATTGTTTGTAATACCAGGTTATGAAGTATGTGGTAAACTCCTAGTGAAACAAAATGCATGCCAATTTCATTGATATAATCTAGCACATTGAGTTCGGAAAAGTTTGACCTTATATTAGGTCTATATTTCGTTAATATAAGGAAAAACTTTGACGGTGACACGACCCCTTGAATAGTGTAGTCTCTAAATTTGAAGGGTCGAATTTATGTATATGACAGGGCAGTGTTCAAACGCACGCCAGGAGTTTGAGTCTGTAATGATATGTCAGTAGTGTACACACTACTCGTGGCGGGTGATGTTTCGTGGGCCATAGAATGAAGACATGAAAGTTTGCATTGCCTAAACTTTGCCCTGGCTTCTGCCATTTGATGTTCTGTTTTTACCACGCGTTTTCTCTAACGCTGTTTGACGTTCCCGATACTCTCTAATATCGGCTTGAGTTGCGGTCACTTCCATCTGAAGGATTTGATGTGTTCTTTGATCTGTTCGTGGCCTCCATCCAGGTGACAAAGGCGAATTGCAGCGATCTTGGTGGTAGCGCCAACCTCCATCATTTCGGCTGACCGTTGCTCGTGATTGGACGCTTAAGTGAGTGATGCGGCGTATTAAGACAATGAGATCCCTGTCTACTAATCCTCCCCTGTTAAGGTTGTAGAAGCCTCATCCATGTCATAGGGAGGGTGTTAACCTTGTTCCTAACTCCGTCTCTATAAATATACGACTTATCGAGGCGTCGGACCATGGAAGCTTCGTCGGGGTCTTCTCCCATTTCTTATTTTCCTCTGTTTTCCTTCGGTTTCTCTTCCTCTCGCTCCTCTTCCGAATTGTCTTCAGGGTCTTCCTCTATTATTTCTTCAGGATCCTTTTCTAATTTCTCTCTGATCCACCCACTATTTTCCTCGTTAGGAAGAATAGGGTCTCTTGGTAGTTGAGCTGCTGTCACGTTGCTTGTGCGAGAATAGGGGTAGAAGAGATAATTAATAGACGTTTATGTTTGATTAATGTCTAAGTCCATAACTATAATTGGTAAGACTTGACCCGACCCGACATGCTCCATTTGGGTTGCATGGCATCGGGACAATTGGATAGACAAGATGAGGAAAAAGATACTATTGATTTATATTAATATATTATAAGTTCTAATATATTAATATATATAATCATATTATTTAATTAGTATTGATCAAGAATTAATTTATAATTAATTAAGTGATCAAAAGAAACTAATTAAATATGGACTCTAAGATATATGTGTGTGATGGGCCAAGTTCATTTAGGTTGGGCTAAACTTTCATGGATAGTCCATGGAGTGTTTAACCCATGGATCATATGAAATGAAAGGTCATGGGTATTAGGGTTTAACCCTAATCTCCACACTATATAAAGATGTCCTTGGTTGGTGAAATTGGAACTAGTGTGTGTACACAAAAGGGCAAGGCCGATTTCACTAGAGAGAACCAAAGTATCCTTATTCTCAAGGTTATTCCAAGTGTTCATGGTGTTGTGTGAACCATTTAAGGTGTCACACTTGGGGCACTAGGCACTCAAGCTTCATGAAGACAAGTTACATAAAAAAAAAGGTTTGTATTCTATCTATTTTATTACCCAAGTATACGATATTTGTATGCTAGTATAGGGTAATATCTTGGAAACTTCATATTTGCATGTATAATAGAGAAAACATAGATCCAAGGTATTTAGGGTTGTATGTGCACCATAGGATGTTGTAGTATACTAAAACCCAACAGTGGTATCAGAGCCATGGGTTGTTTTATGTTATATTCATGCAAATGTTTGATTTTCAAAGTTGAAAAAAAAAGAAAAAAAAGAAAAAAAAATTAAGTTTGTCAAATTTTAAGATAATTACTTGTTTTGTGAAAAACTAATTATTTGTAAAATTTGAATCATTTGCTATATGAGTTGAATTAGGTCAAATTTAGTAAAAGATAAAATGATATGATTATTTTATTAGTTTTAAAAGTTTGATCTAAATGTTTTAAGGAGTTGCAAATTTTGTCATAAAATTTTGGAGCTCAAAAAGTTTTTTTTTAAGTTGTGATCTTATGTGTTTTGAAACCTCCATAAGTTATGGATATGAAAAGGTTTTAAAAAAAATTGATTCAAAGTTTTTATGGAGTTACAAAATTTGGTGTTAATGTTTTAAAGAATTCAATAACTTATTCGTAAGTTATGGAACATGAAAAGTTTCATCATAAAACAAGCATTTAACTCCATAAGTTATGGATAACCAAAAGTTCTATGTTTCCTTGATTTATGAGTTAGTTTAGATTAATGGAAAAAAAATTGTGTTTTAGTTGTTTTCAATCCTAATTAACCTAAAAGTTGTTCATAAAATGTGTTTTTTTGTAACTTGTCTTCAAGTTATATGAAAAGTCACATTTATGAATCTTAAAAACTCATAAATATGCCTTAGGTTGCAAAAAAATGAAGTCTTTTCTTATAAATAGTTTTTGTGGCTCCATAACTTGTCCTCAAGTTATGGATGTCCAAGAGTCTCTTCATTAAAATTTTTAAAGTTTTACTTAAAACTCATAAGTTATGAAAATCCAAGAGTTTTGAATAGTTTCAAAACTTGCCCTCAAGTTTTGGAATTTGAAAAGTTTTCTCTAATGAATACTTTAATTCCAAGTTAAGCCCTTAGAATTTTAAAAGATAAAATTCAACCCTTATACTTTATAATATTATAAGTTAATAATATTTATATATATGTATAAGAGCAAGTCGTCTTACCATTAGTAGGCCTCATTCACGAAGCCGGTCTATAAGGGGGGGTATAAGGTTGTTGCCTATAAAATGGCAACTTAATGGGTGTCCACTCTCACCCACCGCTTCCTTGACTGGTGGAGGGTCGTTAGCCGAACGGGTAGGACAAGGACTATAATTCTCCCTTCATTAAAAGTATAATGATAAATACTAAGTAACTAAACACTTATAAATTCCCAATCTTAGTTACTTAGGAAAATGTGAAATGGTGCTAACCCATGAAATTACACTTTGCACCTTTGTTAAGTCGTTAGTGGAGCGTGTGTGGTTAACCGGCACACTAACATGGGACTGACAATGTGTGGCAAAGGGTGACTTAAGTTTTATCATAAATCGGTGGAGCGTGTGTGGTTAACCGGCACATCGATTAGGTGATAAAATTAAGGGTACCAAGTCAATTTGCATGGTTATTCACACCTTGTTTGTGATCCTCGGCATCCCAGTCACAAACTTGAGAGGGCACACTCGAGATTCAAACATGCCATTGAAAGTTCAATTATCTCAAAAGATCTAGGAGTTTCAAATCCAATTAAAACTTAATTATATTTCGTTTTTCATGGTGGAAATTAGTAAATCGTCATTTACCTACCTTCAACTACTTTATAACTCGGATTACAGCATCCCTCTTCCAGTTATAAATAGGTTGTTGGGTCATAGCCTTAATATTTCATATTGGGTGTTATATTAAGGACTTTAAATCAACTAAACTTGAATATCTCCCAAAATATGTCTAGTTCAGACCTCTATGATCTTCCCAAATCTCTTGGAACTTCACTTCCTCCACCTCCTCCAATTATTCTCCCTAACCCACAAGTTCAAGGTCACTCAAGCCCTATTGGCAAGGCAAGGTCTAGGTGTGATCACATCTTGGAGATGAAGTCACATATTGACAAGCCGGGAGAGTTGGGTATCAAAGTCTTGAGAAAGTTGGTGGTTCAATCACTTTCTAAGTCACATAGTGAGTTCCTTTGGGACTCCTATGAAACAGACTATGACAAGACCCTTAATGATCTTATCTATTTGTTTGGTACTGCTGAATCAGCTATGATTTGGAAGGCTAGTAAAGCAAATTTGATTAGAAGATCGACTTCCCAAAACTTTATGGACATTGACAATGATGACACTGGAAATCCAGAAAAAGCATTCTCTTCCCAATGGAAGGGATCGGCCATAGTCAACTCCGTTGACCAAATGGTAAAGAGAAAAGCTAAGTTTGTGATAGTCCCATGCATCATTACCAAAGGGTCCATTTGTTAAAATTGCCAAAGGAAGGGGCACTGTTTGCGAAGCTGCCAAATTTACCGAAGGATGTTAAAGTCAATAAGTTTGACTCTACTTCAGGTAAAGTCCATTGTCTAACTCTGTTAAGCTCCTATTTGGAGATTCTTATTACATAATGTGACTGAGTCGCATGGTGATGTTATAAGAATCAAAGAAAAGAGAGAAAGCTTAAAGGAAGTATATGCTGCTTCTGATCGCGAAGATGGACTCCGATCGCATCAGAATTTTGACGCTGTTACTTAGGAGTTATGACACATTGCTTAGGAATATATAACAACAAGGTTTTCATATGGATTGTAAGGATAAGTTTTTCCGCAAAGTTTTTAAAATAAAAGGAAATTTTTGATTTTATTTATTTTAAGTATCCTTACAATGGCATTTGTGAAAAACAATTGTTGTTTATATGATTGCATTGCTAGTAATATAGGAAAATGGTTTTGATTCTTTCATTTGTGGTAGTGTCTAAATTTACCAAATAAAGAAAGTTTCTCATCACCCAAGTTTCAATTGGACCGAAACTTAGAATCATGCAAGTTGTATAGTATGATGAATGAGAACTTTCAAGCATTGGAAAATTAAGACTAATTACTTGTTCACATGGATGTGTGAGTCAAGTAAAGGACTAAGGGATCGAGTACACATTCTTGTGCACTGATCAAGCCCACCACAAATGTAACTTGAGTGACACATCTTAAAGAAGGTTTATTAACACTAGTGAAATGTAAGAGTAAAAGGTTTTCTACTCTTGTACATTATAATTTGGTAAGTTGTGATGTTTTGGATAAAATAGAGACCAACTTAGGCCAATTGTGTTAAGTGTTTGTCTTGATTAGAATCCACACTATCTCTTCAATATTTGGCAAGAAAGTCTTATAGGTCAAGGAGACAGTGGGAGTCTAAAAGATCCTGAAAGGGTTTCAAGAAGTAATCAAGAATAAAACATGTATTTCATCACTAGCACACAACTAGAGGTTTATAACCTATCGTGTTGACATTTCTGTGCCCATTCCAGTTAAGTTGGCTATATATATTTGAGTTCTACATGTTCTCAATTGTTTTTATAACTACTTGGAAGCAATGGCAGGCCCTTGTGCTGCCAGGAGGCAAGAGGTTAAGATTAAACAAGTTCAATCCATATGAGTTCGGATTTGTCACTAACCTAGTCTTGTGATTATGGTTTGACAAATTCACAAGGATAAGAACACATACACCATAAAATCTAAGTGTCATAAGGTTTCTCTCCGATTCATGGAAATGATGGTGAGGAAATTCTTTCACTAAGTAGATTTTAAGTAGATAGCAATTGTGATATTTGCAGTTTCAAAGTCGTTAGTTGAGCGTGGGTGGTTAACCGGCACACTAACATGAACTTATGAGAAATGGCAAAGGTCTAAACAATTGAGACTATGATTACGACATCCCTTTTCATAGTTCTGAAATTGTTTAGACACACATGTGATCTATCTATGATAAGGTTTATGATTTTGATAAAGTCTTATCAAGCAATCTAGTATTAGAAATCTGAACTTTGGTAAGAATGTCAATAAAGTATTGACTTTTAGAGGTCCAGCTGTTTTCTGGATACATGTCAAAGCTAGTGGGAGCATAAGTGTTATGCTAATAATCATCATGTTAGTGGGAGCATGATAATTACGATAAGTATTGCAAGTTAGCAAGGTTAATTTTAGAAAACAAAAGTTTCAATTCGTGAGGTTGCAGGGGTTGAAAAAGTTGTTTTGCTATAATTAAGGGAGAAGAAATTATACTTCATTTCAATTCTAAAAAGCTTAGATTGATTTTATAATCATTCTAAAGAGCTTATATTGAGATTTTAATCACCTTTAGTCAAGAATATATATATGAATTTCATGTTGGATTGGTTCAACTTAAGAAAATTCTATATATTGCGTTCTCAAAATTTGATTATGATTACGGCATCCCTTTTCATAGTCAAATTTTAAGAATATGGCAAACAAAAAATTATTATGGCAAAAGACTGGTCTAGAACCATGTCTTTATGTGAAACATCATGAATCGTGTCTCATTTACTTTGGGTACAAGATCGATTACATGTGCTATAATATTTATCCTTTCTGAATTTTCCAAATGCCTTGGGGCATTAAGGGGAACAATGTCTAGAATTGGATATGACTAAAGTGATTAAGCAATTGTCGAGGACAATCTAAGGTTTACCAAAGATTGGTTGCTCAAGGACAGTTGGAAGTATACTGTTAATATTGGAAGTGATGGGTTTCAAGCAATACATCATTCCTATGGTGTACATGCAAACCCTAATAGCTTTTGGATCTAGTTTGTCTAATGAACATGCAATTGAATATCCAAAGCTATAAACCCTAGATCTATCATATAAGAACTGAAATAAGGGTTTAGTAATTACCTTTGATTGTTATATAGTAATAACAATCAATTCCTTGCTTCAGAAAGCTTACTGCCTCAAGTGTTGCACCTCTAATGGAGTCACAAACACCACTAAGCAACTTGGATGAAGAGGGAGGAGAGAGGAGGCACCAAAAACGGCTGGAAACCCTAAAGGAACACTTGTCCACGTTTTTGGGGCTTAAGGGTCCTTTTTATACATGTAGGCTATTAGGGTTTACAACTAGGAAACCCGAATCTGGCTGCTTAAGCCCTAAGCAGCCCATGGACTCCTTTAACATATCCCTTGGACGAATTCCTTATGGGCTTCCCATAGAATTCGTCCAACCTATATTATTTAGGTAATCCATAGCCCAATTACAATTATCTTATAATTACAAATCCAGTCCCCTAAGTTTATTTAATCTCTTTTAGCCACATAATTAATTCTTTATTAATTCTTGACTAATATTAATTAAACAATATGATTTCTCCTTTAATATATTATTCTTATAATATATTAATAAATCATAATTAAACCTTTCTCTCCTTAATTCATCCTACATATTGCTATGGTGAAGGCAACCCAAAAGGACCATGCTCATAATCGGGTCAAGTAAATACCAAAATAGTTATGGACTTAGACACTAATCCAACAGTCTCCCACTTGGATAAGTCTAATAACTATTCTGTATAACTTCAGAACCTGATCAGCAATCGTAGCTTTCAAAAGCCGCTGTCAACTCTGATCTTATCAGATACGCGTGTCCTTTAGATAAGGGATTATATATTCTTCCATTCTCAATATATCGTATAGACACAAGACATGAATTTCGATCATTCTCTCTATACTGTTTCCCGACTTCCGATTTATGACGACTGACAACAGACTACAATTGAACACATCAACTTAGTCCCGGCTTGGCCAAGCGGTTAGGGTGTCATCACTAAATCATCGAGAGGCCCACATATATCGCTTTTATCCCACTTTGGGTAAAAGGAATGGATAAACTTCGACTCAAATGCTCGCTTGCATTTACTTATCGAATCACACACAACAATAAGTTTTATAACACCAAGTTACTGGTGCGTTTTGTTATTATTAATGCGCAACCGACCAACAAATAACAACTCACACGTCTCGGTTTTAAGAATATACAATGTTATCGTCTCACAATTACTCATGATAAAAACCATGAAGTGATTCAAGTGAGGGTGGGTTTGATCCAATACTCTAATCTTATTAAAGCACTCATGAACTCTGCAGCAAACTTGTGTTATGTCTAAACACTTAGACAATCTACGGACAGATTCATGACAGTCTTCCTTCATACCTACTTCCAACGTATGACCGACTGTGGAGGTTCGAATAACCCAGTTATTCTGGAAGTCAAAACATGCAAACTGAAACACAATAATAATACTTAATCCTTTATGGCCCCAAAACTTTTGAGTGTAAGTAAAAACACTTTTATTTAAACGACATATTGATTACTCATTATTCATTGTTTAATGTTTCGGAAAATCAACTTTATTACTCGAATTATAACCACAATTGTCCCATGCTCCAAGCATGCACACTTTGGTTTCATATGGTCCATGCTTTGTGAAATAGATCAATTGAAAACTTTTCCAATGAATCTCATTTGACAATTCCTAATCCTCAACGATAGTGTAAGAATACAAGGTTCTTGCCAATACTAGAATATGTTAGATTCTAACATTTTATGCAACGATCCTTTCGTAAAGTCATAGCACAAAAGTCACCAAGACTTGGCCAATGAAAAATACAAGGTTCTCTATCAGAAATTGTTACAAAACAATTCTATAGATGTGATGTCTCTCACTCAAAGTACATTCCTTTGAACATCCTTTTGCATAAAGTTTTCTAATCTAGACATAAGTTCTCAATTTCCAACTCCCAATATGGAAACATTTCCATATTTGCCATACGACAACTCATTCTTAATAGAATCTTATCTATTCATAATAATGTCGATATGGTCCATCCAATACTATACTTCCAACTACTCATAAGTGACCAATCCTTGGCGAACCTTAGATCATCCTTTGATAGTTGTTTAATTATTTTAGTCAAGTCCAGTTCTAGTCCTTTTCCCTCTTAATGCCCTAGGCATTTTGGAAAATTTTAGAATGGTCAAATATTATAGCATATGCAATTGATCCTATATCCGAAGCGTATTCGACACGATGCATAATGTCTCAAATAAAGACGTGATACTTTATCATCCTTCTGCCATAATATTTTATGTGCCATGTTCCCACAATTCAAACTATGAAGAGGGATGACGTAATCATAATCGAATTTTGAGAATGCACTATGTATCCTTGACTAAATTTATTAACATTTCTCGATCTAAGCTTTAGAATTTTGAAATGAAGTATAATATTCTCTCCCTTAATTATAGCAAAACAACTTTTCAACCATTGCAACTTTGCAAAGTGAACCTTTGTTTTCTATAATTAATATTGCTAACTTGCAATACTTACCATAATAATCATGCTCCCACTAACATGATGATTATTTTCTTACCAGCATAACACTTATGCTCCCACTAGCTTTGACATGTATTCAGAAAACAGCTGAACTTCCAGAGAACAATGCTTATTGAATTCCTTAAGTTCATATTTCTAATACTTGATGCTTTGATAAGCCTTTATCTAAGCTTCTTAAACTCATACACCTTTGCGTTAGAAAGCTCATATGTGTGTCTAGACAAATTCAGAACTTATGCTACTAAGTCCCAAATGTTCAGACTAATTGCCAAATCTCACAATTCGAACTATGAAGAGGGATGCCGTAATCATAATCGAATTTGAGAATACAATTTCACAATTGCTATCTTCTTAAAATCTCTCTTAGTGAAAGCATTTCCTCACAATCATTTTCATAAAGGAGGGAAACCTTATGTCACTTAGATTTTAAAGTGTATGCGTTCCTATCCATGCGAATTTGTCAAAACTAAGGTTTGCGACAAATCCAAACTTATATGGACTGAACTTGTTTAATCTTGATTTCTTGCCTTATGGTAACCCAAATGCCCACCATGTCTTCCAAGTTGTTTAGCAACTCACCCCTACATATCAATGTACTTTCCATTGATCAAGGTGCTTGCCTTTATGCATGAGAATTCATAGAACTCACATACACAGTTAACTCAACTGGAATGGCACAGAAAGTATGAAAGGTTATAAACCTCAAGTCACGTGCTAGTAATGATCAACTAGGTTTACTCTTGATTTGTTCTTGAAACTTTTCAAGATATTTAAGACTCCCACTGACTCCTTGACATATAAGGTTCTTTTGTCAAGAAACATTTCTTGACAAAACAAATATTCAAGAGTTAGTGTAGCTTCTTATCAAGTTTAACACTTCACTCAATTGGTCCTAGTTGGTCTTTGTCTTATCCAAGACATCACAACTTACCAATTTCAAATGTACAAGAATAAGAAGACTTTTCCCAATTCCACATTTGTTGAGTGTTATAAACCTACTAAAGACTTGTCAGTCAAGTCACAATCTTGGAGTATGACTCTTAAGACTTGATATTGGAACGAAGTATGATTGACTTCTTGATTTAACCATTTCTACAATTCTCGATTCCTCTTCTTAAACATGCAATTGCACTAAGACTCACTTAGAGGATCAATTGAGACATGGTTCTTAATCATTAAGACCTATCATAAAACACAATAAAAGTTACTCTCCCTTCTTCTTAGAATAGAGAAACTTTTATCTTTCTGCCTACTAGATTCCTTTTATTCGTTCTGCTATTGATTGAAACTCTTTCAATCAACTCAGAATTATACTCAATCTTATAAGTATAACCATATTTACTAAACTTTAGTAAATCATGACGAATATCTTTATTACTCTTATGGGGAACTTGATCAACGCACAACCTAGTGTACTCGATCTCCTAGTCCTTCTCTTGACACTTTGTCAAAGAATTAGTCTAATTTCCAAATATGAAGTTTCTCATTCATCACGCAACCAAGTTGTATGATTCCAAGTTTCTGTCCAATTGAAACTTGGGCGATGAGAATCGTCCCTTGTTTGGCAAATTCTCGACATTTCCACAAATAACATAATTAAGAATCAAATCCATTATTGCTAATAATAGAAACAATTAAACATCAATTTTTCATACACACCATTGCAAGGATAAATAAATAAGATAAAACTGAAAATTTATTTTATTGCGGAAAAACTTGTCCTTACAATGTAATTCAACTGAAAAACTATGCTATTACATATTTCTTAGCAATTTACCCTAACTCTAAAGTAGCAGCTCAAAAATCCGATCTATGAATCCATGCGATCGAAATCCATTTCTTCGTGATCAGATTCAGCACGCTTCTTCCTTAAGCTTCCTCTCTTTTCTTCGATCCTGCAAAACATCAAAATGTAATCTTATCACATCATGTATTAAGAATCAAAGATAGGAACTTATAGAGTTAGTTAATGGATTTTACCTAAAGTAGAGCCATACGTCTTGACTCTCCCATCTCTTAGATCTCTTCGGTAGCTAGGGCAGCTTCGTCTCCAATGCCCCTTTTCTTGGCAGTAAAATCAAATGGACTCCTTTGGTACATAGCAAGGGACAATCTCAGCCTTTTCTGGACTTTCAATGTAGCCAGTGTCCAATGAATTATGGGAGTATGATCGACCAATCAAGTTTGCTTGACCAGTGCGCCAAATCATCGCTGATTCAGCAGCAATAAGCAAATAGGTCAAATCAATGAGGGTCACGTCGTGAACCATCGCATAGTACTCTCTTATGAACTCACTATACGAATCAGGAAGTGACTGAAGAACCCAGTCAACAGCCAACATCTCTGAGATATCGACACCCAACATCCTTAACCTATCAATGCGTGACTTCATCTCTAAGACGTGTGCACACACAGGTTTCCCATCTTCGTGCTTACTTGCCAATAGGGATTGAGTGAGCTTTAACTTTTCAAGCCTTTGAAATTGTGGGTCAGGGAGAACAATTGGAGGAGGTGGAGGAAGTGAAGCATGACTCTCATTTCCTCGATCGTATCTTGGAACACCATCTTCATTTGGAAAGCTTGTTCCAATGGATTTGGGAAGACCATTGTTAGATTCAAACATCTACAAAACGGGAGAAATTCAAGTCAAGTTGATTAGAATCCTTGATGTAACACCCAAATGAAACATCAAGGCTAGGATCCAACACAATATTCTACAACCTAGAAGAGGGATGCCGTAATCTAGTTGCAGAATATTTGAAGGTAGGTAAATGACGATTTTGTTGGATTAATGTCTAAGTCCATAACTATATTTGGTATGTACTTGACCCGACCCGGCATGGTCCATTTGGGTTGCACTTCACCGGCACAATTTATATGGATAGTCTTTTGAGAATAGTATATTTATGATTTATATTAATATATTATAAGTTCTAATATATTAATGTGGAATCATATTATTTAATTATTATTGATCAAGAATTAATTTAGAAATAATTAAGTGATAAAAAGAACTAATTAAATATGGACTCTTATATATATGGAATGGGCCAAGTTCATTTAGGTTGGGCTAAGCTTTCATGGATGGTCCATGGAGCTTTTAACCCATGGATCCTATGTAAATGAAAGGTCATGGGTATTAGGGTTTACATGGATGTAACCCTAATCCTCCATAATAGATAAAGGGGTCCTTGGCTCACAAAATTGGGACAAGTGTGTGAAAATAAGAGTGAGCCGATTTTAGTGTGCATACATATTCTCTCAAGTTCTTCCAAGGTGTTTTGGTGATTTGTGATTCCATTTGAGGCTTCCACACTATTGGGGCTAAGCTCTTAAAGGTTGAAGACATCAAGCTACATCAAAAGGTATGTCATCTAACTAGAACTTTGTAGCATAGGTGCTTCATAATATGCTAGTTAGGATGAAACCTTGGAATAGTTAATATTTGCATGTATAATAGAGAAAACATAGATCCAAGGTTTATAGGGTTGCATGTACACCATAGGAGTGTTAGAATGCTCAAAACCCAACAGTGGTATCAGAGCCATGGGTTGTTTTCTGTTATATTGATGCAAATGTTTTATTTTCAAGTTGAAAAAAAAGGAAAAAAAAACATGACGTTTGTCAAATTTTAAGATAATTACTTGTTTTGTGAAAAACGAATTATTTGTAAAATTTGAATCATTTGTTATATGAGTTGAATTAGGTCAAATTTAGTAAAAGATAAAATGATATGATTATTTTATTAGTTTTAAAAGTTTGATCTAAATGTTTTAAGGAGTTACATATTTTGTCATAAAATTTTGGAGCTCAAAATTTTTTTTAAAGTTGTGATCTTAAGGGTTTTTGAAACTTCCATAAGTTATGGATATGAAAGTTTTTTTTTTTTAAAAAACAAATTTGATTCAAAGTTTTTATGGAGTTACAAAATTTGGTATTAATGTTTTAAAGAATTCCATAACTTGTTCTTAAGTTATGGAACTTGGAAAGTTTTATCATAAAACATCATTAATTCCATAAGTTATGGAATCCAAAGGTTTTCAAGAATTACAAAACTTGCCCTCAAGTTTTGGAATTTGAGAAAAGTTTTTTATGAAAAAAAAGAATTGAATTCTAAAACTCTTGGGTTCATAACTTAAACAATTAATTAAATGGTTTTAGTTTTGAGTTTAATAATTGGAATTATGATGTTTTGTTGAATAGTTCAAATTAACTCTTATGGACTTTATTAATAGTTAATTAAAGCATTTAATTAATAGAGTATTATTAAATCCATAAATATATGGTTTGAGTTTAATTAAATTAAAAGTCTAGTTTAATTAATAGATTAAACCACCAAGTATTTTAAATGTCTAAAATACACCCTTATACTATTATAATATTAAAAGTTTAATATATTATATGTATAAGAGCAAGTCGTCTTACCATTACTAGGCCTCATTCACGAAGCCGGTCTATAAGGGGGGTATAAGGTTACTGCCTATAAAATGGCAGTTTAATGGGTGTCCACTCTCACTCACCGCTTCCTTGACCGGTGGAGGGTCATTGGCCGAACAGGTAGGACAAGGACTATAATTCTCCCTTCATTATAAGTATAATGATAAATACTAAGTAACTAAACACTTATAAATTCCCAATCTTAGTTACTTAGGAAAATGTGAATAAGGTGCTAATCCATGAAATTACACTTTGCACTTTGTTTAAGCTGTTAGTGGAGCGTGTGTGGTTAACCGGCACACTAACCTGGACTTAACAAGGTAGGCAAAGGGTAACTTAATGTTTATCATAGTATCGTTGGAGCGTGTGTGGTTAACCGGCACATCGATTGAGGGGTAAATATTAAGGGTACCAAGTATATTTGCATGGTTACTTCACACCTTGTTTTGTGATCCTCGGCATCCCAGTCACAAAACCTGAAGGGCAGACTCGAGATTGAAACATGCCATTGAAAAGTTCAATGAATCTCAAAAGAATCTAGGAGTTTCAAAACCAATTAAAACCTAATAATACATTTCGTTTATCTTGGTGGAAATTGGTGAATCGTCATTCACCTACCTTCAAATATTTTATAGCTTGGATTACGGCATCCCTCTTCCAAGTTATAAAATAGTTTGTTGGGTCCTAGCCTTAATATATCATATTGGGTGTTATATTAAGGACTTAAATCAACTTTACGTGAATTTCTCCCATTGTTGATGTCTGGTTTAGACAACAATGATCTTCCCAAACCAAGCTTTCCTAATGAATATGACTTCCCGAGTTTGGCTCATGGAAGTCATACTTCTCTTCCTCCACCACCTCCAATTATTCTCCCTAACCCACAAGTTCAAGGTCACTCAAGCCCTAATGGCAAGCAAGGTCTATGTGTGATCACATCTTAGAGATGAAGTCACATATTGACAAGCCGGGAGAGTTGGGTGTCAAAGTCTTGAGAAAGTTGGATGTTCAATCACTTTCTAAGTCACATAGTGAGATCCTTTGGGACTACTATGAAACAGACTATGACATGAACCTTAATAATCATATCTATTTGCTTGGTGCTGCTGAATCAGCAATTATTTGGAACGATAGTAAAGCAAATTTGATTAGAATATCAACTTCCCAAAAACTTTATGGACAGTGACAATGGTGACAGTGGAAATCCAGAAAAAGCATTCTCTTCCCAATGGAAAGGGATTGGCCATAGTCAACCCAGTTGACCAAATGGTAAAGAGAAAGGCTAAGTCTGAGATAGTCCCATTACCAAAGGGTCCATATGTTTATTTTGCCAAAGGAAGGGGCGTTGATTGCAAAGCTGCCAAATTTACCTAAGGATGTTAAAGTCAATAAGTTTGACTCTACATCAGGTAGAGCCCATTATCTAACTCTGTTAAGTTCTATTCTGAGATCCTCATTACATGATGTGACTGGGTCACATGTTGATGTTTTAAGAATCAAAGAATAGAGAGAAATCTTAAAGGAAGTATATGCTGATTCTGATCGCGAAGGTGGATTTCGATCGCATCAGAATTTTGAGCAGTTGCTTAAGAAGTTATGATATATTGCTAAGGAATAGATAACAACAATTTTCCATGTGGATTGTAAGGATAAGTTTTTCCGCAAAGTTTTAAAATAAAAGAAAATTGTTTAATTTTATTTATTTGAAGTATCCTTACAATGGCATTTGTGGAAAATTGTTGCTTATATGATTCCACTGACAGCAATATTGGAAAATGGATATGATTCTTTCATTTGTGGTAGTGTCTAAATTTACCAAATCAGGAAAGTTCCTCATCGCCCAAGTTTCAATTGGACCGAAACTTGGAATCATGCAAGTTGAATAGCATGATGAATGAGAACTTTCAAGCATTGGAAAATCAAGACTAATTACTTGTTCACATGGATGTGTGAGTCAAGTGAAGGACTAAAGGGATCGAGTACACATTCTTGTGTACTGGTCATGTACACCACAAAGCTCGTTAAGACTATTTGATTTGCTAAAGTTTAGTAAATATGGTTATACTTACAAGTTTAAGTATAATTCTGAAACATTGGAAAAGTCTCAATGTATGGCAGAACGAATGGGAAGAATCAAATTAGGCAGAAAGATAAAAGTTTCTCAAATCTGAAAAGATGGGAGAGTACTTTAGTATCATGTTTGTGATCATCTTAATGATTTAGAAATCATATCACAATTAGTCCTCTAAAGGTCATCTTAGTGCATTCTTATGACTAAGAAGAGGAGTCATGAATTGTTGAAATGGTTAGATCAGGAAGATGAGTCATAGTTCGTTCCAAAACAATTCTTAGAGTCATACTCCAAGATTGTAACTTGAGTGACATATCTTAAAGAAAGGTTTAAAACACTTGTCAAATGTAAGAGTAAAAGTGTCCTACTCTTGTACATTTGAAATTGGTAAGTTGTGATGTTTTAGATAAAACAAAGACCAACTAAGGCCAATTGTGTGAAGTGTTTTTCTTGATAAAGAATCCACACTATCTCTTGAATATTTGGCAAGATAGTCTTATATGTCAAGAGGATAGTGGGAGTCTTAAAGATCCTAAAAAGAATTTCAAGAACTAATCAAGAATGAAACCTGAGGTTCTTCACTAGCACACGACTTGAGGTTTATAACCTATCGTGTTGACATATTCTGTGCCCATTCCAGTTAAAGTTGGCTTTGCATAGGAGTTCTGAAAGTTCTCAATTGGTTGCATAACAACTTGGAAGCAATGGCAGGCCCTCTACTGCCAGGTGGCAAGAAGTTAAGATTGCATAAGTTCAGTCCATATGAGTTTGGATTTGTCATTATCCTTGTCTTATGACTATGGTTTTGACGATTCACATGGATAAGAACACATACACCATAAAATCTAAGGGTCATAAGGTTTCTCTCCGATTCATGAAAATGATGGTGAGGAAACACTTCCACCAAGTAGATTTGAAGCAGATGGCAAAAGGTCTAAACAATTGAGACTATGATTACGACATCCCTTTTCATAGTACTGAAATTGTTTAGACACACATGCATGCTATCTAAGGAAAGGTGTATGATTTTGATAAAGTTTTATCAAAGCATCTCGTATCAGAAATCTGAACTTTGGTAAGAAAGTCAATAAAGTATTGATTTCAAGAAGTCCAGCTGATTTCTGAGTACATGTCAAAGCTTGTGGGAGCATAAGTGTTATGCTAATAATCATCATGTTAGTGGGAGCATGATAATTATTGTTAGTGTTGCAAGTTAGCAATGTTAATTATAGAAAGCAAAAGTTTCAATTCGTGAGGCTGTAGGGATTGAAAAAGTTGTTTTGCTATAATTAAGGGAGAGGATATACTTCATTTCAGTTCTAAAGGCTTAGATTGAGACCTTAATCATCTTTAGTCAAGAATATATATATGAATTTCATGTTGGATTGGTTCAACTTAAGGAAATTCTATATATTGCGTTCTCAAAATTCGATTATGATTACGGCATCCCTCTTCATAGTCAAATTTTGAAAACATGGCAAAAAAAAATATTGTAGCAAAAGACTGGTCTAGAATCATGTCTTTATGTGAGACATCATGAATCATGTACCATTTGCTTTGGGTACAGTATCGATTGCATGTGCTATAATATTTGTCATTTCTAAATTTTTCCAAATGCCCAGAGGCATTAAGAAGGGAAAAGGTCTAGAATTGGATATGACTAAAATGATTAAGCAATTGTCGAGGGTAATCTGAGGTTTACCAAAGATTGGTTGCTCAGGGACAGTTGGAAGTATAGTGCTAATTTTGGAAGGACCATATTGACATATTCTGAAAAGAGGCATCTCTTATTCAGAAGTGATAGTAAAAAATGAGAATATGGAGTTGTCTCCATAGGTGGAAGTTATCTGTGTAAGATTAGAAAACTTAATGCAAGAAGCATGTCCAAAGCAATGTACTTTGAATATGAGACTTAGTTTCCATGGAGTTGATCTCCATTGGAATACCTTATAATGATTGTTGACAAGTCTTTGTGACTTTGTACATATTCATTACAGGAGGGTCAGTGCATATAAGTTTAAAATCTAAACAGATTTCGATAAATGATAGGAATTTGAAATTCTCACATTTGCCGATAAGGATTTGGGAGTGTGAAATTAGAATCATTGAAATTATGTTGAATTGGTTTATTTCACAAAGTAAGGATCATAGACAAACATAGAGTGCATACTTGGTGTACGGCAAAACTATTGTTTAAGGAAAACATAGTGTACATGCTTGGAGCATGGGACAACTAGTGTTTTTAATTCAAGTATAAAGTTGATAAAACCGAAACAATGAATAATGAGTAATCAGTATGGTGATAAATAAAAGTGTTTATTTATATTCATAGGGTTTGATACCATATTTGATTCATTTATTCTTGGGTTTCACTTTGCATGTTTTGACTTCCAGAATAACTAAGTCGCTATTCCTGAATGATTAAGTTATTCAAACCATCCACAGTCGGTCATATGTTGGAAGTCGATATGAATCAAGATTGTCATGGGTTGGTTTGTAGAGGTCCAAGTTGGTGGACAAAGTGGTGCTACAACACTCATGAGTGCTCATAAGTTCTGAGTATTGGATTCAACCCGCACTCATTTGAATCACTTCATGGATTTTATCACGAGTGATCATGAGACGATAATATCTTATATTCTTCAAACCTAGAGATATGAGTTGTTACTATGAGTTGGTTATACATTGATTGCACGAAAACGCATTTGGTAACTCGATGTTATAAAACGTGCCTTTGTGTATGATTCAACAAGTAGTAGAACAAGCCATATGAGTTGAAGTTTATCCATTCCTTTTACCTTCGGGATAAAAGCGATATCTGTGGGCCCCTCGATGATTTAGCGATGACACATGTGAGTGCTTGGCCAAGCCATGACTTATTTGATTTGTTCAATCAGTCAGTCATCATAAATCGAAAATCGGGAAACAACAAATGGACAGAGAGAATGATTATAATCCATGTCTCAGTCCATATGATATCTAGAATGGAGGAATATATGATCCCTTATCTAATGGACAAGTGATTGACAAGGTCAGAGTTCGACAGCGGCTTTAAGAGCAACGATTGCCAGTTAGGTTTTGAAGTCATACTCAATAATAGTTTTAGACTTAATGTACTTGACCCGACCCGGTATGGTCCATTTGGGTTGCACTTCACCGGCACAATTTATATGGATAGTCTTTTGAGAATAGTATATTTATGATTTATATTAATATATTATAAGTTCTAATATATTAATATGGAATCATATTATTTAATTAGTATTGATCAAGAATTAATTTAGAATTAATTAAGTGATAAAAAAGAACTAATTAAATATGGACTCTTATATATATGGAATGGGCCAAGTTCATTTAGGTTGGGCTAAGCTTTCATGGATGGTCCATGGAGCTTTTAACCCATGGATCCTATGTAAATGAAAGGTCATGGGTATTAGGGTTTACATGGATGTAACCCTAATCCTCCAAAATATATAAAGGGGTCCTTGGCTCACAAAATTGGGACAAGTGTGTGAAAATAAGAGTGGGCCGATTTTAGTGTGCATACATATTCTCTCATGTTCTTCCAAGGTGTTTTGGTGATTTGTGACTCCATTTGAGGCTTCCACACTATTGGGGCTAAGCTCTTAAAGCTTGAAGACATCAAGCTACATCAAAAGGTATGTCATCTAACTAGAACTTTGTAGTATAGGTGCTTCATAATATGCTAGTTAGGATGAAACCTTAGAATAGTTAATATTTTCACGTATAATAGAGAAAACATAGATCCAAGGTTTATAGGTTTGCATGTACACCATAGGAGTGTTAGAATGCTCAAAACCCAACATATTTACCAATTTCCACCATGAAAAAACGAAAATGAAGTTTAAGTTTTACAATGAATTGAAACTCCTAGATCTTTTGAGATTCATTGAACTTTTCAATGGCATGTTTAATCTTGATTATGCCCTTCAAGTTTGCGACTGGGATGCCGAGGATCACAAACAAGGTGTGAATAACCATACGAATCACGTGGTGCACCCAATGCTACTATCACCTAATCAATGTGCCGGTTAGCCACACACGCTCCATTGATCTATGATAAATATCGAGCGACCCTTCGCCACCAATGTCAATCCCAAATTTAGTGTGTCGGTTAACCACACACGCTCCACTAATGTTTGACAAGGGTACGAAGTGTAATTCCATGGATTAGCATACAATTTCACATTTTGCCTAAAGTAACTAGAATTTGGGAATTTGTAAAAGCATGTAGTTACTTTGTACTTCATTATACTTATAATGGAAGGTTTCGTCCTATCCTACCCGTTCGGCTAACGACCCTCCACTAGTCAAGAGTGCGGTGGGTAAGAGTGGATACCCATTCAATCGCCATTTTATAGGCAACTTCCTTAAACACCCCTTATAGACCAGCTTCGTGAATAAGGCATACTAACGGTAAGACTGAGTGTTTACTTATACATATATAATATTAGACTTTTAATGTCATATATACATAGTATAGGGTGTATTTTAAACTTTTAAAATACTAGGTGGTCTAATTTAATTAATTATACTTTTAATTTAATTAAATGTAAACCAAAACTTTATGGATTTATTAACTCTTTTTTAATTATACACTTTAATTAATCAACAAAACCATAAGGGTGTAATTTGAATTTTTTTTAAAATATGAGGGTTTTAGAATTTAACATTTCAAAATTAAACTTTTAATCAACTTTTAAATTCCAAAACTTGAGGGCAAGTTTTGAAACTTTTCAAAACATTTGGGATTAGAATTTAAATCTTTCAAAATTAAACTTTTAATCAAAAATTTAAATTCCAAAACTTGAGGACAAGTTTTGAAACTTTTCAAAACACTAGGGTTTAACTTTTAAAATTTCAAAAACAAAACTTTTAAGTTCAAATTTAAACTATAAAACCTAAAGGGGAAAATTTAAACTTTTTCACAAAATAATTCAAATCTAAATTACAAATAATCAATCTTTATATAATAAAACAAAAGATTATCTAAATTTTGACAATTATCTTCTATTTTGGCAAGGATAATCACCCTATATACATCAAATTCAGATTTTATTGATAAAAAACGTTTTAGGTAATTATCCACAACCAAAATAGGTCAAAATCCATAAATCAGCTCCATCTGACTCTCTGACTCGTCGAGTCAGGCTTGGACTCGTCGAGTTCACTATGGACTCGGTGAGTTCAGCCATGGACTCGGTGAGTTCAGCCATGGACTCGGCGAGTCCAGTCGAAAAACCTCAAAAATTTCGATTTTCAGCCAAAATTCGATCAAATAAGCATCAAATTCACTAACAAACAGCCCTAGGCTCTGATACCACTGATGGGTTTCAAGCAATACATCATTCCTATGGTGTACATGCAAACCCTAATAGCTTTTGGATCTAGTTTGTCTAATGAACATGCAATTGAATATCCAAAGCTATAAACCCTAGATCTATCATATAAGAACTGAAATAAGGGTTTAGTAAGTACCTTTGATTGTTATATAGTAATAACAATCAATTCCTTGCTTCAGAAAGCTTAGTGCCTCAAGTGTTGCACCTCTAATGGAGTCACAAACACCACTAAGCAACTTGGATGAAGAGGGAGGAGAGAGGAGGCACCAAAAACGGCTGGAAACCCTAAAGGAACACTTGTCCACGTTTTTGGGGCTTAAGGGTCCTTTTTATACATGTAGGCTATTAGGGTTTACAACTAGGAAACCCTAATCTAGCTGCTTAAGCCCTAAGCAGCCCATGGACTCCTTTAACATATCCCTTGGACGAATTCCTTATGGGCATCCCATAGTATTCGTCCAACCTATATTATTTAGGTAATCCATAGCCCAATTGCAACTATCTTATAATTACAAATCCAGTCCCCTAAGTTTAATTAATCTCTTTTAGCCACATAATTATTTCTTTATTAATTCTTGACTAATATTAATTAAACAATATGATTTTTCCTTTAATATATTATTCTTATAATATATTAATAAATCATAATTAAACCTTTCTCTCCTTAATTCATCCTACATATTGCTATGGTGAAGGCAACCCAAAAGGACCATGCTCATAATCGGGTCAAGTACATACCAAAATAGTTATGGACTTAGACACTAATCCAACAGGAAGGACCATATTGACATAGTATGAAAAGAGGCAACTCTTGTTCAGAAGTGGTAGTCAAAATGGGAATATAGAGTTGTCTCCATAGATGGAAGCAATTTGTGTAAGATTAGAAAAAACTTAGTGCAAGAAGCATGTTCAAAGCAATGCATACTTTGAACATAAGGCTTTGTGTCCATGGAGTAGGTCTTAATTGGAATACCCTGTAATGGTTGTTGACAAGTCTTTGTGACTTTGTACACATTCATTGCAAGAGGGTAGTGCATTTAAGTTTAAAATCTAACAGATTTCGATTTGGGAGTGTGAAATTAGAATCATTGAAAGTTTGGTCAATTGGTTTATTTCGCAAAAGTAAGGATCATAGACAAACATAGAGTGCATACTTAGTGTATGGCAAAGCTATTGTTTAGAAAAACATAGTGTACATGCTTGGAGCATGGGACAACTAGTGTTTTAATTCAGGTATAATGTTGATAAAACCGAAACAATGAATAATGAGTAATCAGTATGGTGATAAATAAAAGTGGTCTATTTATATTCATAGGGTTTGATACCATATTTGATTCATTTATTCTTGTGTTTCACTTTGCATGTTTTGACTTCCATAATAACTAGGTTATTCTTCCGGAATGACTAAGTTATTCATACTATCCACAGTCGGTCATATGTTGGAAGTAGATATGAATCAAGACTATCATGGTTTGGCTTGTAGAGTTCCAAGTTGGTGGACAAAGTTGTGCTACAACACTCATGAGTGCTCATAAGTTCTGAGTATTGGATTCAACCCGCGCTCATTTGAATCACTTCATGGATTTTATCACGAGTGATCATGAGACGATAATATCTTATATTCTTCAAACCTAGAGATATGAGTTGTTACTATGAGTTGGTTGTACATTGATTGCACGAAACCGCATTGGTAACTCGATGATATAAAACGTGCCTTTGTGTATGATTCAACAAGTAGTAGAATAAGCCTTATGAGTCGAAGTTTATCCAATCCTTTTACCTTCGGGATAAAAGCGATATATATGGGCCCCTCGATGATTTAATGATGACACATGTGAGTGCTTGGCCAAGCCAGGACTGATTTGATCTGTTCAATCAGTCAGTCGTAATGAATCGGAAATCGGGAAACAACAAATGGACAGAGAGAATGATTTATAATCCATGTCTCTGTCCATATGATATCTAGAATGGAGGAGAATATGATCCCTTATCTAATGGACAAGTCATTGATAAAGGTCAGAGTTCATCGGCAAGGTTAGAGTTCGATAGAAGCTTTTGAGAGCTACGATTGCTAGTCGGGGTTTGAAGTCATACTCAATAATAGTTTTAGACTTATCCAAGTGGGAGACTGTTCGATTATTGTCTAAGTCCATAACTATAATTGGTAAGACTTGACCCGACCCGACATGGTCCATTTGGGTTGCATGGCATCGGGACAATTGGATAGACAATATGAGGAAAAAGGATACTATTGATTTATATTAATATATTATAAGTTCTAATATATTAATATATAATCATATTATTTAATTAGTATTGATCAAGAATTAATTTATAATTAATTAAGTGATCAAAAGGAACTAATTAAATATGGACTCTAAGATATATGTGTGTGATGGGCCA
This sequence comes from Lactuca virosa, assembly GCF_052849685.1. Taxonomy (NCBI): domain Eukaryota; kingdom Viridiplantae; phylum Streptophyta; class Magnoliopsida; order Asterales; family Asteraceae; genus Lactuca; species Lactuca virosa. Next base: position 262,330,600 of record NC_136434.1, read on the forward strand.
AGTTCATTTAGGTTGGGCTAAGCTTTCATGGATAGTCCATGGGGTGTTTAACCCATGGATCATATGAAATGAAAGGTCATGGGTATTAGGGTTTAACCCTAATCTCCACACTATATAAAGATGTCCTTGGTTGGTGAAATTGGAACTAGTGTGTGTACACAAAAGGGCAAGGCCGATTTCACTAGAGAGAACCAAAGTATCCTTATTCTCAAGGTTATTCCAAGTGTTCATGGTGTTTTATGAACCATTTGAGGTGTCACACTTGGGGCACTAGGCACTCAAGCTTCATGAAGACAAGTTACATCAAAAAAAGGTATGTATTCTATCTATTTTATTACCCAAGTATATGATATTTGTATGCTAGTATAGGGTAATATCTTGGAAACTTCATATTTGCATGTATAATAGAGAAAACATAGATCCAAGGTATTTAGGGTTGTATGTGCACCATAGGATGTTGTAGTATACTAAAACCCAACAGTTTAATCCTATAATTACTTATAGGGGGGCGATCCTCATTAGTCACTTCTATAATCGCATTGTGCATACCGGTTATACATAATCTGAGATAGAATAGACCTTCGAATAAATGACTCTACTATAAGTCCACAACCAAACAAGGAACAAGAAGTAGAGCAATAGTCATAGATTCTGAGTCTATAATATCTTTAATTATGTATAACCTTAGCGTATGCACTCAGTCATTATAGACCTACTAATGGGGGTCTTTAGTTTTCACATAAGTTGGTTATAGTATCACCAAATACTCCTATAGTATTTTAATTTTTGTCTTATGTTTTCAATGTTTCTTTGTAGATAGAGTTGGTAAGTTTTTAGACTTGTTGCAACACCACAACCATTCCCGGGCATATGCTCATCACTTCTGGGATAGACATAGTTGATCAGGCTATGTCATTCCCAGACCTGACTATACATCCCCAAGCCTAGTTGTGTCATTCAACAATCACCACTTTTGTTTTGTTCTAGTATGATGCTGACCTTAGTATGTATGCATGCATGTATACTTTTAACAAGAAACTTTTTATTTCTGAAAGTATAGTTAATTGAAAATGTTTAATCAGAGACTTTAGTCCCAATGCCTTTATAGTTTGTATATCTTATGTGATTCGATATACTTAGTTCACTATAAACAATGCTCTGATACCAATCTGTCACACCCCCAAACCAAGGATGGCGGAAACGTCCGGGGGTGGAGGACTTCAAGTATAGTATCACAACAACGAGTATAATAGTGCTCAAAGTAAATACAACCATCATAAATATAATTGAAAAGGTTACACCATAGTTTATGTTTACATGTTTCAAAATCAATTACATTATGATGACAAAATGAACTGTTTGACGATTTAACGTCCCATCCTCAAAATGCTGTTGGTTTCCTGTTTCACTGATTTCCTGAGAATACAAGTAGTTTTGAAAAGTGTCAACAATTAAGTTGGTGAGTTCATAAGAATTTTATTTGAGGAAAAATTCGTTTTCCTTGTAAAAGCGACAGAGTATGATTCCAGAAAATCCAATATTTTCTTTATGAAGTGTGAAATGAACACTCCTATGTTATGCGATACCCTAGAATACCCGTAGATTCCTTCCATAATCACCCAATGTATATAAGTTATATAAAATTTAAGTTAAATAAATCGTCGAATATAATAGGTCTGCCCTAGGTCCACAACCAAACAAGGAACAGGAAGTAAGGCGGGCCCACCAATTCTAAGTCGATTGTGACTAGATTCTTATATAACTCTAGCATATACACTTAGTAATTATAGCTGAAGTATAACAGTTCTAGATGAAACGTAGTGTTAATAGAAATGTACTTCCAATGAAAATCCAATATTTTCCTTATAAAAGACATGCAGTCCTAAATCCCATGACCGAGAGTATGAGTGTGTTTTATACTTATAACGTGATTGTAGTTTTAAATAGATAAAACCCCTTTTAAAGTAGAATGTTCCCTGTAAACTTGAAAGATTGTTAACTCCCTATGTGAGTCGTTATAACCATACTACAACCGGATGACCTGTTACAATGTTTTTCAGACGTTAAGATTTGTTATAACTTTTGTCACCCGTAGACCTGAAGGTCCCGCTGTAGCTAGCAGCAAGGTGTGGGGTGTCAATCCCAATATAGATCTATACACAATTATCACGCTCTCCCTACAAGAGACTTTGGTTATAACTTACAGGAATTTGTACCCGTACTCTAAGAGTACGATGAGTGAATTGTCTCACAACTTACGTTAACTAGTTTACATATAGTTTGAGTATTAAACCCCTTCCGTGGTGGAAGTGAAATCACCTTTTATGAAATAAAATTAGTGATATGAATCCATAAACTATTACTATTATAGTTTATCAAGTGGTATATGAAAAACCCATTTGTTTTGAGAGTAAAAACCTTTTTCGTGTAGTAAAAACCCATAAACTATGCTTATAGTAGTTTATTATATGTGTTCGAAATGAATGAAGAGTCCTTATAATGAATGACTAAATTTCTGTTTATGATGATAAACTAACAAGAAATACATTCAACATTTAGAACTTATTGTTATGCACTTTGCTCAACATACTACAAAGTGTTGTTAATATTGTAGGTTATGTAACTAGTTTTTAACCTTTCTGCATTGTTTTAAAAATTTCATATAAAAATCATACGAAGTCAAAAACTGAATCCGTAAACTCTGAGAGTTCATAAAATGTGTCTAGTTTATTCATAATTTTTATTATGATTTTTAGAAGTCTTTAACTTGTGTGAAAACGTGCATATTCACAGACTGGTCTGAATTCGTTTCTGAAATGATAGGCAGTTTTGTAAAAATCACCATAAATTGTAGAAAAATCATATGAGATGTGCAAGTAGTCATTTTAAAGGTGTGAACCTGAACTATTTGCATATTAAATTTTTTTGAAAGATATTAAGTTTAAGATGGTCAAAACAGTCCGTGAATAGAACTAAACTTTCCTGATGAAAGCTGATGTTTGAGTTTAGTTAAGTTTTTAGTATTTTAACTTGTATTCCCCCCCCCCCTCCCCCCCCCCCCTAAAAGTTGAAGAAAACATGAAAATGTGGGGGTATGAACTCACCTTGAGTGATCTCTTTACATGGATGATGAAAAGAAGGAGTTTCCAAGTCAAGAACACTTGGGAGACACTAGAAGATTTGAAGATCCTAAGCACAAATATGATGATATTTGAATAAGAGATTCATGATTTGAGTGAAGGAATGTAGAGTATTCAAATGTAGGACCAATTTACATACCAAGACTGAAGTGAAAAGCTCAAGAGCAACCTTGAAATCTCGAGTTCTAGAGAGGGAAAGTGGGAGAGAGTGAGGGAGGTGTTTGCTTTTTGGTGAGAGTGAATGAGTAGAGTGGGGAGTGATTTGGGTGTTTCCAGCTTTTGATGAGGCTATACAGCTGGAGGAGGAGTGTCAAAAGACAATTAGTACACTAGGTAGGGGGTATAGTGACTGAGGGTTGTACTATGAAGGTATGGGGGGTTGCTTGTGTCATACTCTAGATAAAGTCAACACTCTATCACAAAATCTAACTTGATAGATTTTATTCTTGGACAACGATTTCCCCCAAAATATGATTAAAAATGAATATGTAGGGTCTTATATGCCAAAATATGAGTTTGGGTGAAAATCACGCGTTAAAATCACGAAAAACGGGTTTAAAACGGAGTTGGGGTCAAAAACCTGGAAGAAGTGGCGAAATTCCGAAGTCAGGAGCGAGGTTCGGTCCTAGAAGCTTAGAACAGAAGGGAGGGCTCGGCTGATGGATTAGAACCGAGAGGAGGGCTCGGTCCGAGCAGTCTCGCAGGCAGACACATCAGAAGAGGGACCGAAGGCGAAGGGTAGTTCGGTTGCAGAAGGAGTTTCGGTTCTTAAGGCTATGTTCGGTTCCTAGGAGGTTTCAGCTCCTTAAGAGGGTTCGGCTCCTTAAGAGGTTTCGGCTCCTTAAGAGGGTTCGGCTCCTTAAGGCTGTTTTTTGCATAAACTTCTGTTTTCGAGCGGTTTTCGACTAAATCAAGGGTCGGGATGCCCCGAGTGATTATAAAAAGTTGAGAGAGATTTTGAGAGAGATTTGGGAGAGATTTCACATACTTGGAGAGATTTCACATACTTAGAGAGATTTGGGAGAGATTTCACATACTTAGAGAGATTTGGGAGAGATTTCACATACTTGGAGAGATTTCACATACTTAGAGAGATTTGGGAGAGATTTGACATACTTGTAGAGATTTCTCATACTTACAGAGATTTGGGAGAGATTTCACATACTTGGAGACATTTCACATACTTAGAGAGATTTGGGAGAGATTTCACATACTTAGAGATATTTGGGAGAGATTTCACATACTGAGAGAGATTTGGGAGAGATTTCACATACTTGGAGAGATTTCACCTACGTAGAGAGATTTGGGAGAGATTTCACATACTTAGAGAGATTTGGGAGATATTTCACATACTGAGTGAGATTTGGGAGAGATTTCACATACTTGGAGAGATTTCACCTACTTAGAGAGATTTGGGAGAGATTTCACATACTTAGAGAGATTTGAGATAGAGAGATAGAGCGAGAGAGGTTTGAGAGAGACTTCGTTTTTGACCTTTTTGGATGTTTAGCTTCGCCACACAAGGTTTGTAAACCTCGTTAGGCCTCGTTATGAATGTGTGACATCCCCAATTTTACGGCCAGAAAAGACCGATTTGTTTATGTTTTGTTTTAAAATGTGAGTAATATTTAAAAGAAAACAGTTGCGGAATTTGTTCCCAAACAAAATATGATAAAACTTTATCAAAACATTTCTCAAAGAGAATTTAATTTTTCAGTAAATAATAAAACCTCGGGATGTCATGTTCCGATACAGTCCAAAAAGCATAAACAGTACAATTTAACCTTACATCAGTTATTTACTATTACTGGTCTATAATCCAGAATCTCTCGTCAAGTCAACCAACTTATACTCTTGTGCCTTTACCTGTAATGCAAAGAAAACTGAGTGGGTCAGGCTTAGGTTCCTGGTGAGCATATAGGGTTTCCGACCTACAATAATATAATTATTATATTCAATCATCAATCAATCCAAATTACCCACCCCCATTATCTCTTTTATTTCTTTAGGATTTACCCTAAGAATCAACTATCATTTTTTCATTTATTCCTAAGGATTGACCTAAGGAATTGACACAAAGTCCACCACTGCCCAGGTCCTCAAATTACAAACGGTAAACACTTAGTTCAACCTACTTAGTGAATACCTAGTTCTAACACTCCTAGTGCACACTTAATTCAAAACAACTGGTGAACACATCTAGTTCAAAAATACTTAATGAACACAATCCTCTAATGAACACATAGTTCAAAAACACCTGATAAACACATAGTTCAAAACGTCCATTAAACACTCAGTTCGAAAATACCTGATGAACACATAAGTTCAAAACATCTGGTGAACACTTAGTTCAAAATACTTAATGAACACCTAGTTCAAAAACAGCTAGTGAACACTTAGTTCGAAATACTTAATGAACACCTAGTTCAAAAACAGCTAGTGAACACTTTGTTCAAAATACTTAATGAACACTTAGTTTAAAAACAATGTGATAATAATGTATATCTAAATCCGGCAAGACCACTATTATTAATTAACACATATATATCATATTTTCTAAAACAATCTATCCCATCCCGTCGATCCCCACATACTAACCCTACACAATAATCTTACGAGATCTAGTCTAAGGAATCGATATGAACAACGAACTGGCGAAGCTGCTTCGGAAATTCCCTGGCAACAAACGAGGATCAATAAAGACATCAATGAGGGGAATGGAATAAGTTTCACCACGAACCTTCGTTCGTAAAAGAAAGAACCACAAGACAATTAAGTTAGGGGTAGTTATCTAGATAAAAATGCCTAGCCGTGGTCCGAATATCGTGAGGTATTTTACCCCCAGACTCACCCTATCCAGCATCGAACTTTGCCTTGCAGTGGTCTAAATATCGTGAGGTATTTTACCCCCAGACTCACCCTATCCAGCAATATAATACCATACATACCTATTAGTGGTCTATTACCGACACACTTTATTAGGCAGTCTATGAAGTTCCCTCAATTACTTCGTGAATAGAAACGCTGACATATGAAGCTCGTTCGATCACTTCCTAAAAGAAAGAAACGATGACTCCAAAGCTCTTTCAAAATAAAAAGTATGGGGAAATACTAATAGAGTACTCCCATACGCTCCCGTAACCGACACACAATAGTGTCAAAAATACTTTGTACATGATAGTACTTCTGGCACATTATAGTACTCCGGTATGCATTGGACTCGTACCCGAGAACATAATAATACCTCGGCGCAAGCAGCACCAAAGACACATGGCTTTGAAAAGGACTTCGTACATAAAATGTACTTTTGTACGTAAGACGTACTCCACCGATCATCGATCTCACCACACACGTACTCTTAATAAGAGGCTACCCAATGTCCAAACTTAATTGAACTAAACATCCCTTTTTAAGTCTTAACCCATCACTAGGCAAACCTACGAAGTTTATAATCATCTTTCGATACTATCTCCGTTTAGGGAGCGCTAACTAGTGTATACTTAACACATAGTTTTAATTAATAATATCATATATTCACATTTTAACCCATATTGAACCATAACTGATTCGCACGTTGCATATCATCAAATATATCTAGCACGTATTTCGGGCAATAACAAATACTTCACATACATATATATTTAATACTTTAATCAATACTTGTAATAAAATCATGTCCATGAGAGGGACTATGCACATGATACCTTATCGGATGAACGTATAGTTCAAAAATACATAATCCGTACTCTCGGATCAAAAACTAACCTCCTGATCTGATCCATACTCCCGGATCTAAAACGAACCTTCTGATCTGATCCATACTCCCAGATCTAAAACTAACCTCCTCACCCTTTTATCTCATTATCCAACTCATCTTTTATCACACTGTAAGGTCCTGAAAAGGATATTTACCAATGATCAAGCGACAAACAATCACAATAGATGTAGAAGAAGAAAAGAAAGCAAGCTTGCACACGTTTATATCATAAAAACGTCTGGTACAACTCGATGGAATAAACTGTAAACACTATGGCATCAACAACTAGACAAAGACCTACACCTCCACTATATATACTCGACTGGGCCGCAAACTGGGTTTACGGCCGTAAACGTGTTTACGGCCGTAAACTCACTTGCTGACCGTAAACACCTAAACAATCCACAAAATGCATTAAAGACTCGTACTGAACTCTTACAATTAAAGCCTAGACCAAACCATTAACTGAACCCTTCAATCTCCCCCTTGGTTTGGTGCTAGCTTGGACTCAGTTTTTGTCGATCACCAGCACATCAGATTTTCCCATAGCTCCATTCCACATCTCTTTCTCGATAATCTCAGCAACCATTGAAGTGTACTCCTTTGCAGCGGACTCAAAAAGGTCTTCAGCCACCTTGATCTGATGAATGGAGAGCTGATCTATATCCCACCTACCAAATTGAAGCAAATCCCTCTTGTCATACAAGTGGATACAATCGTCTTTAAGCTTGATGACAGCAGAAGCTGTAGATTCATCAAACACCCAGTATTGTATGGATGCGAGAGATCCATCTAGATGATTTTGAAGAATGGGAATCTGCTTTACTTGAGCAGTATCGGGCCACATCACCGATCGAAGTGGCTGACTTGTTTTGGGATCAATCACGCTAGGGTAAATCTTGATAATAGACTCTGCAGTCTTCATAGAATGGAAGCCCTTAGCCACTTGATCTTCCAAAAATGTCTTGAACTGAGTCGCCCTGGGATTGTTTAATGGATTTGAGAAAGGAGCATTAGACAGCTCCGTAAGATCAACCCTAGTAAAAGAGTGAAAATCGTGAGAATCTTTGTACATTTCAGTATTGCCGCTCTTTCTTCTCACCATCCACATGTTCATAGTGTCATGGAATCCCCAAGAAATGATTCCTGACCTATCACCATAAACTTCTCTGAAACGATGTTCTCCCATATCCGTAAAGGTGATCTTTGATTGATCCCAGGGAGCATTATGATCTGCGCTCCTTTTGAATAGAAATTGACCTTTTTCAGCTGACTTGGCAAATTTAGCACGTTTCAATGCCACTATACTCAGATCCTGAGCCGGTTCCTTTTCAAAATGGTCAACAATGGTGGTTGTTCTTGTAGGTTGCGGAACTATGGGAGTATCTTGATCAGGAAGATAGATCTTTGGCTCATCAACAGATGACTTGAATTTGTCGCCAAAATCTTCTTCCAGCTTCTTCTTAAGATCGTAGTAGCTGGCGGTCAGTAAGCCAAAATGTGTCTGAAGATCAGTAATCTGCTTCGTCTTCAGAGCTTTATCTTCAATAAGTTCGGCAACTTGAATATTGAGCTTTGCATTTTCAGTCTGAAGGTCTGCAACCTTGATATCCAGCTCAATATTTTTCTGATCTAAATCAATATTTTTCTGATTCAGAGCATCAATTTCCTTCTGAAGTGCAAGTATTGAAGGATTCTCTTCTCCTGAGCTGCCACCCCCAATAGAGATTCCTTTGTCACGTGAGGGAGGCGTTGTGAATTGTTCTTCGGCCAAATGCCTGGCTAGCCTCAAAGAAGCAGCATCATGCTCTGGCCTGGGAGGAGAGAAACTCGTGGGTTAGGAAGAGCCACCAGCTTCATAGAAGGTACTAGGACCTTCACTAACAGGTTCAGATGAAATGATAACAGGAGTTGTTGTTGGTGGAGTTGTAAAGCTTTGAAGTACACCCAAATCAAGAATTCCCTGTCTAGGGTCAAGTCTTTGTCTTTTTGATGGAGGTTGAGAGGCTTGTGAAGTTGTGCGATCACTTTCCAATGGCTCAGATGTAGGTAGAACAATATCAAGGGGAGGAGTCCCTGACACTGTCACCATAGGAGTTGCTATTTCCGCCATTGGATTGGTAGGAGGAGGCGTGGCTTCGAGAATGTCATCATTTTCCCTTATCTCCGTTGCTGGATGAGCAACTTCATTGATATTGTCAAGCAGCGTGTTGAGGTTTACACCGGTCATGAAGTCTTCATTACTACCGAAGTTGAGAGGGATTTCATCGTTATCGAAACCGGTGAGATCAAGGTCTTCATACATCTCAGATTCTGTTCCACCCCTTGAAGACTCCTCATTATAATTACTTTGAATGTGAACAGATGTCAGCTCATGTTCTTCAGCTACTTGTGCACGAGTAGCAGGAGTTTCTTCTTCTTCAGCACGATCTGACACAGTAATGACATCATCTTCCGAAATGACTCTCTTGGAAGAAGTAGGCTCAGATGACATCTTGTCAGACGTTCCATGAGATTCGGAAGGTTCATTTATCTCAGCAAATTTTCCGAACTTCACAAGAGGATGTAATCCTTAGAAGATGACTTTGCCCTTTCGATTCTGCTTAATGAGACCAATCGTGTGTGGGCCTAACGACTTTATATCCAGTGTGTCTCCCTCTTTGACCATCTCAGGAAATTGAGTGTCAATGAACATCTGAATAAACCTAGGGTACAGCAAGAAGGCATCTCTGGTCTCCCGGGTTATAGTATTGATGTTTACTAAGAATTCATCCAATATGAACTTTGAGAAGTTGAATTTGATGCCAGCAGCCAGTGAAACAGTTGCCCCTGTGTTCCTGAGCGAGATTTCATCAACACCTGATCTTCTGCCGGAGATACAGCTCACGAACACATGCGCCAAGAATCTCCAGTAGGGTGGCAGAAGCTTTTTCACCGTGGGAGGGTAAATGCCTTCATACCCCATCTTCTTGAGAATCTTTTGTACATCATCAATCCCGATTTCAGTAGGAAAATCGGGTTGATCATTGATCAGCAATGTTTCTCTGATGAACTGCTCAGTGATCGTAATCTTGCATCCTTTCACAATAGCTTCAATGGTAACTGCTCCTTTGTCTGATGTCATCTTACCAGTCTGCCAGAACTCCCTCACATTTTTCTGATAGATGACTGGATTCACAGTGATGGCAAAGGCCAGGCAACATTCTCTCAGTCTGTAAATCATCGATCTGAAATCTCCATGAGCAGCAGGAGGGTCATCCAGTACAATTGCCAGGTTATACATGTCAGCAAACTTAACACTTGCCATTGATCTGCACTAAACCAGGCCAAGTAAGAAAACAAAGTATTTAAACAATTAAAGCTTTAAGTTTTCTTAATTAATAAATTTCATTTTGGCCTTAAAAAGAAATATTTTGATCAAAAATTTGGAGTTTACGGTCAAACATGGTCAAAATTGAGTTTACGGTCCAAAGTGAGTTTACGGTCAACACTGGTCAAAATTGAGTTTACGGTCCAAATTGGGTTTACGGACGTAAACCCATTGCATTGGTCTCCTGACCGTAAACTGAGTTTACGGTCGTAAATTCAAAGGGAGTTTACGGTCGTAAACTTCTAGACCGTAAGCTCAGACCGTTTACGGTCGTAAGCTCAACCGTAAACCCTCCCTAAACCGTAAACGCCGACGAACACAAAAACCTCGATTAATCCTCCAGTTTAAGTCGAATCGATGAACAAACCACATATCCTCAGTCGGTTTTAGCATACCTTTGATGTGGACTAACCGATTTTACAAAATCTCACAAAATGTTTTTCGAGGATGAGAGAGAGTGGAGAGAGTTTGCGGCTGGGAAGATGAAAAGTGAGGTGGAAAAGGGTTTACAGCAGTAAACTCCACCTTTTATACCTCCTTTGAATATTTACCTGTCTCCCACACAGTATAAGGCACAGTCCAAATCCCAATTAAATTTTCAAAAATAAAAGTTTTTGAGGATTTTAAAAGTAATGTAAAATTAAAATTAAACTAAAAATAAAATAAACTAATTTCTAAAATTTAAGAATTAAAGAATTTAAAAATTAAATTTTTGACAATTATAAAAATAAAATAAAAATAAAATAAGAATAAATACAGACAAAATTTATCTCAAAAGTCACTGAAAATAATCTTGTGATACTGGGATCAAAGTTGTTAGACAGCCTTAATCCACTTGTCGGTACCTTTTATCTTCACGTCTTTGTCTGGTTGATCGCCGGTATTGTGGTCCACTTAAACACGAAAAATTGTGACAGAATTAGGATATACCATTAGTTACAAGACAAAGTGATCCTAAGTTCCTAGATAATATTTCTTAAGGACCATTTAGGTGACGACGACCAGGGATATTGTTGTCCACTTAAATTGAGCAGCGGGATCTATAGACAATCTGTAAGTGTTCAATTTTAATTGTACTAGAACATGGTTCCCGCTTCCTGATATGCTCCAGTAATCAAGGACTTCCAGTATACTCCTTACATCGGGTGAGCAGACAATTATTAAGAGAGAAGATAGATTTAGAATGCATATGCTATACACCCAGGTCGGATCTCTTCCAATCACGCAGAGGGTGAAACATATGACTAACTGATGTTTTAGAGGGATTGAGAAAAAGAATGATGCATATACTGTGTACAAGGTCGGATTGTGAGTCACGCAAAGGAGACAGTATATGGCTAACAGATAGAAAGAATTACATAGATAGAGGATGCAGAAAAATAAAGTTGCATATGTTACAGTCCAGGTCGGATCTCTCGATCACGCAAACGAAGCAACATATGACTAACAGACAGATAGAGAGAAAACAATTTTCTACAGACCTAATTTATCGGAATTCACCAGTCACCCCATCAATACCGGAATTAAGGACAGAATCCGCACATCGAGGAAAAATTAATCCACGGTTCCAGATACAAGTTCTTTTAATATGACCAGTAGATTTCCATATATATCTCCCTGCTCAACCTATCCAAGCATCGTATTGTCAGGCTAAACGGATCTAACTAGGTCAAGATTTTTCAAATCTATGAATTCCTTAAGTTCAACTCTGCCTAGTCATGTCTATTTAGAATCTTTCGTGCCTACCAACGCATCAAAAACAGAGCATAGACAATTTAATTTTGGGTACGTTACGCAGACTCATATTGTCTGTTATCACTTGATAATATCACTTCCCAGTACTACATCAACAAGCAAAACTGTAAGCAACAATATTTTTGATTTTTCTGAATTTTTAATGTTTTTTGGATTTTTGAATGTTTTCTAAAAAAAATAAAACAGAAACAAAAAGGTTTTTGGATTTTTTAATTTTTCAATTTTTTTGTTTGTTTTTGGTTTATTTCTCCCCCTAAATTTGTGCATGGGTGAGAATGAAATGACTAAAATGCGCAAATTTAAACGAACCTAACCTAAAAAAAATTAATCCTCAAAACGAATCATTTTCAAAAATCCCACAAGCACATCGAATCGAGCTTTGTTAAAAGGCTTGGTGAACAGATCCGCCACATTATTGGTAGTGGGAACCTGTTCTAGCCGGATGAGCGAGCGCTCATAACAATCTCTGATAAAATGAATTTTGATATCAATGTGCTTGGTTTTGGAATGCTGGACAGGATTTTTAGTAATCTGAATTGCGGCCTCATTATCACAGTGAATGGGGGTTTCTAGATAGTTCAAACCGTAGTCCAACAGCTGATGTTGGATCCAGATAACTTGAGAGCAACAAGCAGATGCATCAACATATTCCGCTTCTGCTGTTGAGGTGGAGACGGTATGTTGTTTCTTGCACTGCCACGACACCAGCCTATCTCCAAGGAATTGGCACCCTCCTGAAGTAGATTTCATGTCAAGCTCACAACCTCCATAATTACTGTCAGCAAAAGCATATAAATCAAATTCAGAATTCTTCGGATACCAAAGACCCAATTTTTGGGCTGCCTTTGATATACCGAAAAATCCTTTTGACAGCAACAAGATGTGAAAGTTTAGGATTAGCCTGATAGCGAGCGCATTGACAAACTGCAAACATGATGTCGGGACGACTTGCAGTAAGATACATCAATGATCCGATCATCGATCTGTAGTGTGTCTCATCTACGGATTCGCCATCAATATTTGGATTCACCAGGGGTCTTTCAGCCATTGGTGTCGATGCAGGTTTTGCGTCTTAAAACCCGAACTTCTCAAGAATATCCTCCACATACTTAACTTGATGTAGCAGGATTCCAGTTGAATTTTGTTTGACCTGAAGCCCCAGAAACATGGTCATTTCACCCAGTGAACTCATCTCAAACCGCTTTTTCATCACGCCTTCAAACTCTTTGCATAGCTGTTGACTGGTAGACCCGAAGATAATGTCGTCGACGTAGATCTGGACTAGAATCTGATCATTACCAACATGCTTGATGAATAAATTTTGATCAATAGTGCCGCGAGAGTATCCATGCTCGAGCAAGTGCTTTGGTAGAGTCGCATACCATGTTCGAGGAGCTTGATGTAACCCATACAACGCCTTGTCCAACTTATAGACATGATTAGGAAACTTTGAGTTAACGAACCCATGGGGCTGATCAACGTAGATTTTTTCCTTCACCTTGCCATACAAGAAGGTAGTCTTGACATCCATTTGGTAAACCGTGAATTTCATGTAGGAAGCATATGCAAGGAAGATACGAATAGCCTCCAAGTGAGCCACGGGAGCATAAACCTCAGTATAATCAAGACCCTCAACTTGTCGAAACCCGCAAACCACCAACCTTGCTTTATTACACACTGTTACACCAGAATCGTCTTGCTTGTTACGATAGACCCAACGCGTGTCAAGAGACCTTTTGCCCTTTGCTAACTCAACCAATTTCCAAACCCCGAGCTTTTCTAACTGATTTAGCTCTTTATGCATCGCATCTACCCAGCTGGGCTCATTCAAAGCCATGTCAACGTTCTTGGGCTCTATTTGAGATATAAAGCAAGAATAGAGACATGCATTGACATCTCCACTCTGACTTCTGGTTTTAACTGTTGGATTAATGTCTAAGTCCATAACTATATTTGGTATGTACTTGACCCGACCCGGCATGGTCCATTTGGGTTGCACTTCACCGGCACAATTTATATGGATAGTCTTTTGAGAATAGTATATTTATGATTTATATTAATATATTATAAGTTCTAATATATTAATATGGAATCATATTATTTAATTAGTATTGATCAAGATTTAATTTAGAATTAATTAAGTGATCAAAAAGAACTAATTAAATATGGACTCTTATATATATGGAATGGGCCAAGTTCATTTAGGTTGGGCTAAGCTTTCATGGATGGTCCATGGAGCTTTTAACCCATGGATCCTATGTAAATGAAAGGTCATGGGTATTAGGGTTTACATGGATGTAACCCTAATCCTCCATAATATATAAAGGGGTCCTTGGCTCACAAAATTTACACAAGTGTGTGAAAATAAGAGTGGGTCGATATTAGTGTGCATACATATTCTCTCAAGTTCTTCCAAGGTGTTTTGGTGATTTGTGATTCCGTTTGAGGCTTCCACACTATTGGGGCTAAGCTCTTAAAGCTTGAAGACATCAAGCTACATCAAAAGGTATGTCATCTAACTAGAACTTTGTAGTATAGGTGCTTCATAATATGCTAGTTAGGATGAAACCTTGGAATAGTTAATATTTCCATGTATAATAGAGAAAACATAGATCCAAGGTTTATAGGGTTGCATGTACACCATAGGAGTGTTAGAATGCTCAAAACCCAACAGTGGTATCAGAGCCATGGGTTGTTTTCTGTTATATTGATGCAAATGTTTTATTTTCAAAGTTGAAAAAAAGGAAAAAAAAACATGACGTTTGTCAAATTTTAAGATAATTACTTGTTTTTGTGAAAAACTAATTATTTGTAAAATTTGAATCATTGGCTATATGAGTTGAATTAGGTCAAATTTAGTAAAAGATAAAATGATATGATTATTTTATTAGTTTTAAAAGTTTGATCTAAAGAGTTTTTTGAAACCTCCATAAGTTATGGATATGAAAAGGTTTAAAAAAAAATTTGATTCAAAATTTTTTATGGAGTTACAAAACTTGGTCTTAATGTTTTAAAGAATTCCATAACTTGTTTTTAAGTTATGGAACATGAAAAGTTTCATCATAAAACAAAACATTAAACTCGATAAGTTATGGAATCCAAAAGGTATTTTTTTTGTGTTTCCTTGATTTATGAGTTAGTTTAGATTAATGAAAAAAAATTTGTGTTTTAGTTGTTTTCAATCCTAATTAATCTAGAGGTAGTTCATAAAATGTGTTTTTGTAACTTGTCCTCAAGTTACATAAAAGGTCACATTTATGAATCTTAGAACTCATAAAAGTGTCATAGGTTACATAAAAAATGAAGAGTCTTCATTTTAATGAACCATTAAACTCATAAGTTATGAAATGAAAATTTTTTAATAGTTTCAAAAACTTGCCCTCAAGTTTTGGAATTTGTAAAGTTTTCCCATGAATACTTTAATTCCAAGTTAAGCCCTTAGAATTTTAAAAGTTAAAATTCAACCCTTATACTTTATAATATTATCAGTTAATAATATTTATATATATGTGTAAGAGCAAGTCGTCTTACCATTAGTAGGCCTCATTCACAAAGCCGGTCTATAAGGGGGGTATAAGGTTACTGCCTATAAAATGGCAGTTTAATGGGTGTCCACTCTCACCCACCGCTTCCTTGACCGGTGGAGGGTCGTTAGTCGAACGGGTAGGACAAGGACTATAATTCTCCCTTCATTAAAAGTATTAATGACAAATACTAAGTAACTAAACATTTATAAATTCCCAATCTTAGTTACTTAGGAAAATGTGAATTTGGTGCTAACCCATGAAATTACACTTTGCACTTTCTTAAGTCAGTTAGTGGAGCGTGTGTGGTTAACCGGCACACTAGCTTGATTTAACAAGGTAGGCAAAGGGTAACTTAATGTTTATCATAGCATCGGTGGAGCGTGTGTGGTTAACTGGCACATCGATTGAGGGGTAAATATTAAGGGTACCAAGTATATTTGCATGGTTACTTCACACCTTGTTTTGTGATCCTCGGCATCCCAGTCACAAAACCTGAAGGGCACACTCGAGATTGAAACATGCCATTGAAAAGTTCAATGAATCTCAAAAGAATCTAGGAGTTTGAAAACCAATTAAAACCTAATAATACATTTCGTTTATCTTGGTGGAAATTGGTGAATCGTCATTCACCTACCTTCAAATATTTTATAGCTTGGATTACGGCATCCCTCTTCCAAGTTATAAAATAGTTTGTTGGGTCCTAGCCTTAATATATCATATTGGGTGTTATATTAAGGACTTAAATCAACTTTACGTGAATTTCTCCCATTGTTGATGTCTGGTTTAGACAACAATGATCTTCCCAAACCAAGCTTTCCTAATGAATATGACTTCCCGAGTTTGGCTCATGGAAGTCATACTTCTCTTCCTCCACCTCCTCCAATTATTCTGCCTAACCCACAAGTTCAAGGTCACTCAAGCCCTAATGGCAAGCAAGGTCTATGTGTGATCACATCTTAGAGATGAAGTCACATATTGACAAGCCGTGAGAGTTGGGTGTCAAAGTCGTGAGAAAGTTGGATGTTCAATCACTTTCTAAGTCACATAGTGAGTTCCTTTGGGACTACTATGTAACAGACTATGACATGAACCTTAATGATCATATCTATTTGCTTGGTGCTGCTGAATCAACAATGATTTGGAACGATAGTAAAGAAAATTTGATTAGAAGATCAACTTCCCAAAAACTTTATGGACAGTGACAATGGTGACACTAGAAATCCAGAAAAAGCATTCTCTTCCCAATGGAAAGGGATTGGCCATAGTCAACCCGGTTGACCAAATGGTAAAGAGAAAGGCTAAGTCTGAGATAGTACCATTAAAATTGCCAAAGGAAGGGCACTGTTTGCGAAGCTGCCAAATTTACCTAAGAATGTTAAAGTCAATAAGTTTGACTCTACTTCAGGTAAAGTCCATTGTCTAACTCTGTTAAGCTCCTATTTGGAGATTCTTATTACATAATGTGACTGAGTTGCATGTTGATGTTTTAAGAATCAAAGAATAGAGAGAAATCTTAAAGGAAGTATATGCTGATTCTGATCGCGAAGATGGACTCCGATCGCATCAGAATTTTGAAGCTGTTACTTAGGAGTTATGACACATTGCTAAGGAATAGATAACAACAATTTTCCATGTGGATTGTAAGGATAAGTTTTTCCGCAAAGTTTTAAAATAAAAGAAAATTGTTTAATTTTATTTATTTGAAGTATCCTTACAATGGCATTTGTGGAAAATTGTTGCTTATATGATTCCACTGACAGCAATATTGGAAAATGGATATGATTCTTTCATTTGTGGTAGTGTCTAAATTTACCAAATCAGGAAAGTTCCTCATCGCCCAAGTTTCAATTGGACCGAAACTTGGAATCATGCAAGTTGAATAGCATGATGAATGAGAACTTTCAAGCATTGGAAAATCAAGACTAATTACTTGTTCACATGGATGTGTGAGTCAAGTGAAGGACTAAAGGGATCGAGTACACATTCTTGTGTACTGGTCATGTACACCACAAAGCTCGTTAAGACTATTTGATTTGCTAAAGTTTAGTAAATATGGTTATACTTACAAGTTTAAGTATAATTCTGAAACATTGGAAAAGTCTCAATGTATGGCAGAACGAATGGGAAGAATCAAATTAGGCAGAAAGATAAAAGTTTCTCAAATCTGAAAAGATGGGAGAGTACTTTAGTATCATGTTTGTGATCATCTTAATGATTTAGAAATCATATCACAATTAGTCCTCTAAAGGTCATCTTAGTGCATTCTTATGACTAAGAAGAGGAGTCATGAATTGTTGAAATGGTTAGATCAGGAAGATGAGTCATACTTCGTTCCAAAACAATTCTTAGAGTCATACTCCAAGATTGTAACTTGAGTGACATATCTTAAAGAAAGGTTTAAAACACTTGTCAAATGTAAGAGTAAAAGTGTCCTACTCTTGTACATTTGAAATTGGTAAGTTGTGATGTTTTAGATAAAACAAAGACCAACTAAGGCCAATTGTGTGCAGTGTTTGTCTTGATAAAGAATCCACACTATCTCTTGAATATTTGGCAAGGTAGTCTTATATGTCAAGAGGATAGTGGGAGTCTTAAAGATCCTAAAAAGAATTTCAAGAACTAATCAAGAATAAAACCTGAGGTTCTTCACTAGCACACGACTTGAGGTTTATAACCTATCGTGTTGACATATTCTGTGCCCATTCCAGTTAAAGTTGGCTTTGCATAGGAGTTCTGAAAGTTCTCAATTAGTTGCATAACAACTTGGAAGCAATGGCAGGCCCTGTACTGCCAGGTGGCAAGAAGTTAAGATTGCATAAGTTCAGTCCATATGAGTTTGGATTTGTCATTATCCTTGTCTTATGGCTATGGTTTTGACGATTCACATGGATAAGAACACATACACCATAAAATCTAAGGGTCATAAGGTTTCTCTCCGATTCATGAAAATGATGGTGAGGAAACACTTCCACCAAGTAGATTTGAAGCAGATGGCAAAAGGTCTAAACAATTGAGACTATGATTACGACATCCCTTTTCATAGTTCTGAAATTGTTTAGACACACATGCATGCTATCTAAGGAAAGGTGTATGATTTTGATAAAGTTTTATCAAAGCATCTCGTATCAGAAATCTGAACTTTGGTAAGAAAGTCAATAAAGTATTGATTTCTAGAAGTCCAGCTGATTTCTGAGTACATGTCAAAGCTAGTGGGAGCATAAGTGTTATGCTAATAATCATCATGCTATTGGGAGCATGATAATTATTGTTAGTGTTGCAAGTTAGCAATGTTAATTATAGAAAACAAAAGTTTCAATTCGTGAGGCTGCAGGGATTGAAAAAGTTGTTTTGCTATAATTAAGGGAGAGGATATACTTCATTTCAGTTCTAAAGGCTTAGATTGAGACCTTAATCATCTTTAGTCAAGAATATATATATATGAATTTCATGTTGGATTGGTTCAACTTAAGGAAATTCTATATATTGCGTTCTCAAAATTCGCACAGGTCCCAGGATCGAAACCTGGCTCTGATACCACTGTTGGGTTTTGAGCATTCTAACACTCCTATGGTCTACATGCAACCCTATAAACCTTGGATCTATGTTTTCTCTATTATACATGCAAATATTAACTATTCCAGGGTTTCATCCTAACTAGCATATTATGAAGCACCTATACTACATAGTTCTAGTTAGATGACATACCTTTTGATGTAGCTTGATGTCTTCAAGCTTTAAGAACTTAGCCCCAATAGTGTGGAAGCCTCAAATGGAATCACAAATCACCAAAACACCTTGGAAGAACTTGAGAGAATATGTATGCACACTGAAATCGACCCACTCTTATTTTCACACACTTGTTCCAATATTGTGAGCCAAGGACCCCTTTATATATTATGGAGGATTAGGGTTACATCCATGTAAACCCTAATACCCATGACCTTTCATTTACATAGGATCCATGGGTTAAAAGCTCCATGGACCATCCATGAAAGCTTAGCCCAACCTAAATGAACTTGGCCCATTCCATATATATAAGAGTCCATATTTAATTAGTTCTTTTTGATCACTTAATTAATTCTAAATTAATTCTTGATCAATACTAATTAAATAATATGATTCCATATTAATATATTAGAACTTATAATATATTAATATAAATCATAAATATACTATTCTCAAAAGACTATCCATATAAATTGTGCCGGTGAAGTGCAACCCAAATGGACCATGCCGGGTCGGGTCAAGTACATACCAAATATAGTTATGGACTTAGACATTAATCCAACAGTCTCCCACTTGGATAAGTCTAAAACTATTATTGAGTATGACTTCAAAACCTAACTGGCAATCGTAGCTCTTAAAGCCGCTGTCGAACTCTGACATTGTCAATGACTTGTCCATTAGATAAGGGATCATATATTCCTCCATTCTAGATATCATATGGACTGAGACATGGATTATAATCATTCTCTCTGTCCATTTGTTGTTTCCTGCTTTTCGATTTATGATGACTGACTGATTGAACAAATCAAATCAGTCCTGGCTTGGCCAAGCACTCACATGTGTCATCGCTAAATCATCGAGGGTCCCACATATATCGCTTTTATCCCGAAGGTAAAAGGAATGGATAAACTTCGAATCATATGGCTTGTTCTAATACTTGTTGAATCATACACAAAGGCACGTTTTATAACATTGAGTTACCAAATGCGTTTTCGTGCAATCAATGTATAACCAACTCATAGTAACAACTCATATCTCTAGGTTTGAAGAATATAAGATATTATCGTCTCATGATCACTCGTGATAAAATCCATGAAGTGATTCAAATGAGCGCGGGTTGAATCCAATACTCAGAACTTATGAGCACTGATGAGTGTTGTAGCACCACTTTGTCCACCAACTTGGACCTCTACAAACCAACCCATGACAGCCTTGATTCATATCTACTTCCAACATATGACCGACTGTGGATGGTTTGAAATACTTAATCATTCAGGAAGAGCGACTTAGTTATTCTGGAAGTCAAAACATGCAAAGTGAAACACAAGAATAAATGAATCAAATATGGTATCAAACCCTATGAATATAAATAAACACTTTTATTTATCACCATACTGATTACTCATTATTCATTGTTTCGGTTTTATCAAATTTATACTTGAATTAAAAACACTAGTTGTCCCATGCTCCAAGCATGTACACTATGTTTTTCTTAAACAATAGCTTTGCCATACACCAAGTATGCACTCTATGTTTGTCTATGATCCTTACTTTGTGAAATAAACCAATTGAACATAATTTCAATGATTCTAATTTCACACTCCCAAATCCTTATCGAAAAATGTGAGAATTTCAAATTCCTATCATTTATCGAAATCTGTTTAGATTTTAAACTTATATGCACTGACCCTCCTGTAATGAATATGTACAAAGTCACAAAGACTTGTCAACAGTCATTATAAGGTATTCCAATGGAGATCAACTCCATGGAAACTAAGTCTCAAATTCAAAGTACATTGCTTTGGACATGCTTCTTGCATTAAGTTTTCTAATCTTACACAGATAACTTCCACCTATGGAGACAACTCCATATTCTCATTTTGACTATCACTTCTGAATAAGAGATGCTTCTTTTCAGAATATGTCAATATGGTCCTTCCTGTTAGATATAGTGTCTAAGTCCATAACTTTATTTGGTATGTACTTGACCCGACCCGGCATGGTCCATTTGGGTTGCATGGCATTGCAATACTTGGATAGACAAAATGAGAGAAAGTACACTTGTGATTATTAATATATTATAAGTTCTAATATATTAATAATAGTATTATTTAATTAGTATTGATCAAGTATTAATCTAGTATTAATTTGGTGATCAAAGTGAGACTAATTAAATATATAGGGTTGATTATGACAATCATCAATTCTTTTATGGTGTATTAATGATCCATGGTTTATGGGTTTGGTTATAACCATATGGAGCTCCATGGATAGTCCATGGGAGTTACAAACCCATGGGTCATGAGAAATCAAGAGTCATGACAATTAAGGGCATTCATATGTAAACCCTAATTGTGACAATACTATAAAAGGAACCCTATGGCTAGCAAAATGGTGACCTAGTTTTTCTAGTGAGGGCATAACCGATTTTCAAGTGTAAGAAGTATTCTCTCAAGTTATTCCAAGTCTTGTGGTGTTGTGTGAAGCATTTGAGGCACAACATTTGGGGTGCTAGGCTCACAAAGTCTTGAAGGAATCCAAGCAACAACAAGGTATGTATTTCTACTAGTTTTATGTTCTATGTAATCCCCATGCCATGCTAGTTAGGAAATAACCTTGAAAAGAAATTTGCATGTATATAGAGAAAACATAGATTCAAGGTTATTAGGGTTGCATGTACACTTAGGAAGTGTTCGAATGCTCAAAACCCATCAGTGGTATCAGAGCCTAGGATTGTTTTCTGTATACTTGATGCAAAACTGCTTAAAAATCGAAAATTCTGCACTCTGACGACTGGACTCGCCGAGTCCATGGGGAGGACTCGCCGAGTCCATGAACAAATTCATCCTACTCGACAAGTAGAATAATGCACTCGACGAGTAGGAGCGTGCTGGGCAGTTTTTTTTCGAGTTTTGTTGCTGGAAATGGATTAAAATCATTATCCCAATCTGTTTTGGATTTGTAAAATCTGTTTTTCAAAAGGATAATGATTATGTTAACCCATTTTACATGACTTTTATCAATTTTCAAGTATTGTATATGTTTATATGATTTCTTGAAATTGCTTGACATGAATTTGTGTTCTTATGAGTTTTAGAAGATCATAGGAATTATGTGTAACCTCCATGTGTGTTTAATTCATGATCTTAATGGCAATGATGGTGTCCATAACTTGTCCTCAAGTTATGGATAACCAAAAGTCACTTCTTTAAATTGTGATTAAAGAACTAAAGAGGTTTCATAAAATGAAGAGTCTTCATTTTATGAACCATTAAAAACTCATAAGTTACAAATTGAAGAGACTTGGAATAGTTTCAAATCTTGCCCTCAAGTTTTGGAATTTGAAAAGTCTTACACTTTAATACTTTAATTCCAAATTGAACCTTAGATTTTTAAAAAGTTTAAAAAACAACACTTATACTATTATTATAATTTTATTATATAGATATCTATAAGAAGATGTCATTCTTACCGTTAGTAGGCCTCATTCACGAAGCCGGTCTATAAGGGGGGTATAAGGTTGTTGCCTATAAAATGGTGACTTAATGGGTGTCCACTCTCACCCACCGCTTCCTTGATCGGTGGAGGGTCGTTAGCCCAACGGGTAGGATACGACTTTAAATACTCATTAAAAGTATAATGAATTATAAAGTAACTATACATTATAAATTCCCAATCTTAGTTACTTTAGGAAAATGTGAAATTGGTGCTAGCCCATAAAATTACACTTTGTACCTTACCAAGTCGTTAGTGGAGCGTGTGTGGTTAACCGGCACACTAACATGGACTAGTAAGTGTGGCAAAGGGTAACTTGACTTTATTATAGATCGGTGGAGCGTGTGTGGTTAACCGGCACATCGATTAGGTAATATTGTTGAGGGTACCAAGTCAATTTGTATGGTTATTCACACCTTGTTTGTGATCCTCGGCATCGCAGTCACAAACTTGAGAGGGCACAATCGAGATTCAAACATGCCATTGAAAGTTCAATGTATCTCAAAAGATCTAGGAGTTTCAAATCCAATTAAAAACTTAATTATATTTCGTTTTTATGGTGGAAATTGGTAAATCGTCATTTACCTACCTTCAACTATTTTATAATTTGGATTACGGCATCCCTCTTCCAGTTATAAATAGGTTGTTGGGTCCTAGCCTTAATATTTCATATTGGGTGTTATATTAAGGACTTTAAATCAACTAACTTGAATTTCTCCCATTATAGATGTCTAGTTTAGACAGCTATGGTCTTCCCAAATCTTTAGGAACAAGCTTCCTAATGAAGATGATATCCCAAATGGCAACCAAGGTGAAAGATCAATCCCTTTGTTGTGCATTAGTGGGACTGGAAATCATACTTCACTCCCTCCACCTCCTCCAATAAATCTCCTTATCCCACAAGTTTCAAGACCTGATAAGTTCTAAGTCACTCAATCCCGATTGGCAAACAAAGTCTATATGTGCTTAGGTCTTGGAGATTAAGTCCCATATTGACAAGCCGGGAGAGCCGGGTGTCGAAGTATCGAGGTAGCTGGCTGTTGACTTGGTTCTTCAGTCACTCTCTGATGACAGATCACGACATGACCCTTAATGATCTTACCTATTTGCTTGATGATGTTGAATCAGCAATGATTTGGAGCATTGGTAAAGCAAAATTTAATTGGAAGATCAACTTCCCAAACTTCCATGGACATTGACAATGGTAACATTGGAGGTCCAGAAAAACTTTTTCTTCCCAATTGAAAGGGATTGGCCATAGTTAACTCGGTTGACCAAATGGTAAAGAGAAAGGCTAAGTCTGTGTACCGTTTCCAAAGAGTCCATATGTTTCTGTTGCCAAAGGAAGGGCATTGGTTGCGAAGCTGCCAAATTTACCTAAAAGTCCATAAGGATAGTAAAGTCAAATGTTTGACTCTGCTTTAGGTAAAGTCCATTATCTAACTTTATTAAGTTTCTATTCTGAGATTCTTATTGCATGATGTGACTGGGTCACATATTGATGTTTTAAGAATCAAAGAAGAGTGAAGAAACTTAAAGGAAGTATATGCTGATTCTGATCGTGAAGATGGATTTCGATCGCATGGTTCGATGATCAGAATTTTGAGTTGTTACTTAAAAGTTATGATATATTTCTTAGGAATAGATAACAACAAGTTTTCCATATGGATTGTAAGGATAAGTTTTCCGCAAAGTTTTAAAAATAAAAGAAAATGGTTTTGATTTTATTTTAAGTATCCTTACAATGGCATTTGTTAAAAAGGTTGTTGCTTATATGTTTCCATTGATAAGCAATATGGGTAAATGGATTTGATTTTTTCATTAGTGGTAGTGTCATAATTTACCAAATAAGGAAAGATTCTCATCACCCAAGTTTCAATTGGATAGAAACTTGGAATAATGCAAGTTGTATTGTGTAATGAATGAGAATTTTCATCTTTGGTAAATTAAGACTAATTCCTTGTTCACATTCGCATGTGTGTCAAGCGAAGGACTAAAGGATCGGGTACATTAAGTTGTGCACCAGTCAGGTCCACCACAAAGGTAGATAAGATTATTCGTTATGATTTACTAAAGTTTAGTAAATATGGTTATGCTTACGAGTTTAAGTGTAATTCTGAAACATTGGAAAAGTTTCAATGTATGGCAGAATGAATAAGAAGAATCAAATAAGGCAGAAAGATAAAAGTTTCTCCAATCTGAAAGAGATGGGAGAGTACTTGTGTATTTTGTTTTATGATTATCTTAGTGATTATGGAACCATATCACAATTGATCCTCTAAGGACACCTTAGTGTGTTTGTTGCCTGAGGAGAGGAATCGTGAATTGTTGAAATGGTTAAATCAAAAGATAATTCATACTTCGTTCCAAAAACAAATCCTGGAGTAATACTCCAAGATTGTAACTTTAGTGACATAGTCTTTAGAAGGTTCATAACACTTGTCAAATGTAGAGTAAGATGTTTCCTATTCTTGTACATTTGAGATTGGTAAGTTGTGATGTTTTGGATAAAACAAAGACCAGCTAAGACCAATAGTGAGAAGTGTTGAACTTGATAAGAATCCGCACTAGCTTTTGAATATTTGTATTGTCAAGAAATGATTCTTGACAAAGAGAAGTCTTATATGTGAAGAGGACAGTGGGAGTCTTAAAGATTCTGAAATAGTTTCAAAAACTAATCAAGAGTTTTGTTAATCACTATCCCACGACTTGAGGTTTGTAACCTATCGTGTTGACATATTCTTATTTCTGTGTCTATTCCAGTTAAAAGTTGATTATGCTTGTGAGTTCTATGAGTTCTTAATTGTTTGCATAACAACCCGGAAGCAATGGTGGGCATTGTGCTACCAGGCGGCAAGAAATTAAGATTGAACAAGTTCAGTCTATATGAGTTTGGATTTGTCACTAACCTTGTCTTGTGATTATGGTTATGACAAATTCACATGGATAGGAACACATACACCATAAAAATCTAAGTGTCATAAGGTTACTCTTCGATTCATGAAAATGATGGTAAGGAAACTCTTTCACTAAGTAGATTTTGAGTAGATAGCAATTGTGAGAATGACAAAAGGTCTAAACATTATGATTACGGCATCCCTCTTCATAATTGTTTAGACACACAAGTGAGCTATCTAAGGAAAGGTGTATGGTTTTGACAAAGTCTTATCAAAGAAATTGCGTATCAGAAATCTGAACTTTGGTAGAAAAGTCAATAAAGTGTTGGTTTCTAAAAGTCCAGCTGATCTCTGGATACATGTCAAAGCTAGTGGGAGCATAAGTGTTATGCTAGTAAGATAATAATCATTATGCTAGTGGGAGGATGATGTTAATTATAGAAAACAAAAGTTTCAATTCACCTTGAAAAAGTTGTTTTGCTATAATTAAGGGAGAGGATTTTGTACTTCACTCCAATTCTACAAGCTTAGATTGAGAATTTAATCTACTTTAGTCAAGAATATATATGAATGTTATGCTGGAATGGTTCAACATAAGGAAATTCTATATATGTTGCGTTCTCAAAATTCGATTATGATTACGACATCGCTCTTCATAGTTCGAATTATGAAAACATGGCAAATAAAAAAAATTTATAGCATAAATCATGTCCCATATGCTTTGGGTATAGGTTTGATTACATGTGCTATAATATTCATCCATTCTAAATTTTCCAAATGCCTAGGGCATTAAGATGGAAAAAGGAATAGAACTGGAAATGACTAAAATGATTAAGCAAAGTTGTCGAGGACAATCTGATGTTTACCAAAGATTGGTTGCTCATGGACAATTAGAAGTATAGAGTAAGGACCATATTGACATATTTTGAAAAGAGGCAACTCTTGTTCATAAGTGATGGTCAAAATGGTAATATGGAAATGTCTCCATAGGTGGAAGTTATTCTTTGAATCTGTGTAAGATTAAAGAACTTAATGCTAAGAAGGATGTTCAAAGGAATGTACTTTGAATTTGAGACTTCATTTCCATGGAATTGTTTTCCATTAGAATACTTTGTAATGTCTGTTGCCAAGTCTTTGTGACTTCTGTGTATAGTCATTACAAGGGGATCATTGCATATAAGTTTAGAATCTAACAGATTACAGTAAATGGCAAGAGTTTGGTATTCTTGCATTTACAACGAGGATTGGAATTGTGAAATGAGCATCATTGGAATATTGTCAATTGATCTATATGTAAACATAGTATGTAAACATAGTATGCATACTTGGAGTATGGCATAATTGTTGTTTGGAAAAACATAGTGTACATGCTTGGAGTATGGGACAACTAATGTTTTAATTCAAGCATAAAGTTGATTAATCGAAACATAAATAATGAGTAATCAATATGGTGCTTAAATAAAAGGTGTTTTTATTTACACTCAAAGTGTTGGGGCCATATAAGATTAGTATTATTCTTGTGTTTCACTTTACATGTTTTGAATTCCAGAATAATTATGTTATGGTATATATCATATTATTCAAACCATCCACAGTCAGTCATATGTTGGAAGTAGATATGAATCAAGACTGTCATGAATTTGGCTTGTATGATTTGTCTAAAGTGCTTTAGACAATGCAATGGTTGCTACAACATTCATGAGTACTCATAAGGGCTGAGTATTGGATTCAACCCACGCTCACTTACATCACTTCATGGAATTTATCTCGAGTGATCGTGAGACGGTAATATCATATAAATCTTTAAACCTAGAGATATGAGTTGTTGACTATGAGTTGGTTATTCATTGATTGTACGAAAACGCATTGGTAACTTGATGTTATAAAACATGCCTTTGTGAATAATTCAACAAGTAGTTAGTACAAGCACATCAGTCGAAGTTTATCTGTTCCTTCTAGAAATAGAGGCGATATCTGGGCCCCTCGATGATTTGGTTTTGACTTATGTACCAGGCCCGGTCAGAACCTAATTGATGTGTTCAATTTAGTTCTATGTCGAAACAAATCAGAGATCGAGAAACAAATGCTGCACAATAAGTAAGACCATGTTCCATGTGTTTGTCCGGCTGATATCATGAGAACAGAGGATTATATGATCACTTATCTTAAATGGCGTATCATCATCATCTCAGTTCCGAGAGACTTTGAAAGAGCTACGATTTCTAGTCGGATTTTGAAGTCATATTTGCAAATATAGTTATTAGACTTATCCAAGTGGGAGACTGTTGGATATAGTGTCTAAGTCCATAACTTTATTTGGTATGTACTTGACCCGACCCGGCATGGTCCATTTGGGTTGCATGGCATTGCAATACTTGGATAGACAAAATGAGAGAAAGTACACTTGTGATTATTAATATATTATAAGTTCTAATATATTAATAATAATATTATTTAATTAGTATTGATCAAGTATTAATCTAGTATTAATTTGGTGATCAAAGTGAGACTAATTAAATATATAAGGTTGATTATGACAATCATCAATTCTTTTATGGTGGATTAATGATCCATGGTTTATGGGTTTGGTTATAACCATATGGAGCTCCATGGATAGTCCATGGGAGTTACAAACCCATGGGTCATGAGAAATCAATAGTCATGACAATTAAGGGCATTCATATGTAAACCCTAATTGTGACAACACTATAAAAGGAACCCTATGGCTAGCAAAATGGTGAACTAGTTTTTCTAGTGAGGGCATAACCGATTTTCAAGTGTAAGAAGTATTCTCTCAAGTTATTCCAAGTCTTGTGGTGTTGTGTGAAGCATTTGAGGCACAACATTTGGGGTGCTAGGCTCACAAAGTCTTGAAGGAATCCAAGCAACAACAAGGTATGTATTTCTACTAGTTTTATGTTCTATGTAATCCCCATGCCATGCTAGTTAGGAAATAACCTTGAAAAGAAATTTGCATGTATATAGAGAAAACATAGATTCAAGGTTATTAGGGTTCCATGTACACTTAGGAAGTGTTAGAATGCTCAAAACCCATCACTTCCAAAATTAGCACTATACTTCCAACTGTCCCTGAGCAACCAATCTTTGGTAAACCTCAGATTGTCCTCGACAATTGCTTAATCATTTTAGTCATATCCAATTCTAGACCTTTTCCCTTCTTAATGCCTCTGGGCATTTGGAAAAATTTAGAAATGACAAATATTATAGCACATGCAATCGATCCTGTACCCAAAGCAAATGGTACACGATTCATGATGTCTCACATAAAGACATGATTCTAGACCAGTCTTTTGCTACAATATTTTTATTTGCCATGTTTTCAAAATTTGACTATGAAGAGGGATGCGGTAATCATAATCGAATTTTGAGAACGCAATATATAGAATTTCCTTAAGTTGAACCAATCCAACATGAAATTCATATATATATATATATATATATATATATATATATATATATATATATATATATATTCTTGACTAAAGATGATTAAGGTCTCAATCTAAGCCTTTAGAACTGAAATGAAGTATATCTTCTCCCTTAATTATAGCAAAACAACTTTTTCAATCCCTGCAGCCTCACGAATTGAAACTTTTGTTTTCTATAATTAACATTGCTAACTTGCAACACTAACAATAATTATCATGCTCCCACTAACATGATGATTATTAACATAACACTTATGCTCCCACTAGTTTTGACATGTACTCAAAAATCAGCTGGACTTCTAGAAATCAATACTTTATTGACTTTCTTACCAAAGTTCAGATTTCTGATACGAGATGCTTTGATAAAACTTTATCAAAATCATACACCTTTCCTTAGATAGCATGCATGTGTGTCTAAACAGTTTCAGAACTATGAAAAGGGATGTCGTAATCATAGTCTCAATTGTTTAGACCTTTTGCCATCTGCTTCAAATCTACTTGGTGGAAGTGTTTCCTCACCATCATTTTCATGAATCGGAGAGAAACCTTATGACCCTTAGATTTTATGGTGTATGTGTTCTTATCCATGTGAATCGTCAAAACCATAGTCTCAAGACAAGGATAATGACAAATCCAAACTCATATGGACTGAACTTATGCAATCTTAACTTCTTGCCACCTGGCAGTACAGGGCCTGCCATTGCTTCCAAGTTGTTATGAAACCAATTGAGAACTTTCAGAACTCCTATGCAAAACCAACTTTAACTGGAATGGGTACATAATATGTCAACACGATAGGTTATAAACCTCAAGTCGTGTGCTAGTGAAGAACCTCAGGTTTTATTCTTGATTAGTTCTTGAAATTCTTTTTAGGATCTTTAAGACTCCCACTATCCTCTTGACATATAAGACTATCTTGCCAAATATTCAAGAGATAGTGCAGATTCTTCATCAAGACAAACACTTCACACAATTGGCCTTAGTTGGTCTTTGTTTTATCCAAAACATCACAACTTACCAATTTCAAATGTACAAGAGTAGGACACTTTTACTCTTACATTTGACAAGTGTTTTAAACCTTTCTTTAAGATATGTCACTCGAGTTACAATCTTGGAGTATGACTCTAAGAATTGTTTTGGAACGAAGTATGACTCATCTTCCTGATCTAACCATTTCAACAATTCATGACTCCTCTTCTTAGTCATAAGAATGCACTAAGATGACCTTTAGAGGACTAATTGTGATATGATTTCTAAATCATTAAGATGATCACAAACATGATACTAAAGTACTCTCCCATCTTTTCAGATTTGAGAAACTTTTATCTTTCTGCCTAATTTGATTCTTCCCATTCGTTCTGCCATACATTGAGCCTTTTCCAATGTTTTAGAATTATACTTAAACTTGTAAGTATAACCATATTTACTAAACTTTAGTAAATCAAATAGTCTTAACGAGCTTTGTGGTGGACATGACCAGTGCACAAGAATGTGTACTCGATCCCTTTAGTCCTTCACTTGAGTCACACATCCATGTGAACAAGTAATTAGTCTTGATTTTCCAATGCTTGAAAGTTCTCATTCATCATACTATTCAACTTGCACGATTCCAAGTTTCGGTCCAATTGAGACTTGGGTGATGAGGAACTTTCCTGATTTGGTAAATTTAGACACTACCACAAATGAAAGAACTAAATCCATTTTCCAATATTGCTGTCAGTGGAATCATATAAGCAACAATTTTCCACAGATGCCATGCCCAGAGGCATTAAGAAGGGAAAAGGTCTAGAATTAGATATGACTAAAATGATTAAGCAATTGTCGAGGACAATCTGAGGTTTACCAAAGATTGGTTGCTCAGGGACAGTTGGAAGTATAGTGCTAATTTTGGAAGGACCATATTGACATATTATGAAAAGAGGCATCTCTCATTCAGAAGTGATAGTCAAAATGAGAATATGGAGTTGTCTCCATAGGTGGAAGTTATCTTTGTAAGATTAGAAAACTTAATGCAAGAAGCATGTCCAAAGCAATGTACTTTGAATATGAGACTTAGTTTCCATGGAGTTGATCTCCATTGGAATACCTTATAATGACTGTTGACAAGTCTTTGTGACTTTGTACATATTCATTACAGGAGGGTCAGTGCATATAAGTTTAAAATCTAAACAGATTTCGATAAATGATAGGAATTTGAAATTCTCACATTTTTCGATAAGGATTTGGGAGTGTGAAATTAGAATCATTGAAATTATGTTAAATTGGTTTATTTCACAAAGTAAGGATCATAGACAAACATAGCGTGTATACTTGGTGTATGTCAAAGCTATTGTTTAAGAAAAACATAGTGTACATGCTTGGAGCATGGGACAACTAGTGTTTTTAATTCAAGTATAAAGTTGATAAAACCGAAACAATGAATAATGAGTAATCAGTATGGTGATAAATAAAAGTGTTTATTTATATTCATAGGGTTTGATACCATATTTGATTCATTTATTCTTGTGTTTCACTTTGCATGTTTTGACTTCCAGAATAACTAAGTCGCTCTTCCTGAATGATTAATTTATTCAAACCATCCACAGTCGGTCATATGTTGGAAGTAGATATGAATCAAGACTGTCATGGGTTGGTTTGTAGAGGTCCAAGTTGGTGGACAAAGTGGTGCTACAACACTCATGAGTGCTCATAAGTTCTGAGTATTGGATTCAACCCGCGCTCATTTGAATCACTTCATGGATTTTATCACGAGTGATCATGAGACGATAATATCTTATATTCTTCAAACCTAGAGATATGAGTTGTTACTATGAGTTGGTTATACATTGATTGCACGAAAACGCATTTGGTAACTCGATGTTATAAAACGTGCCTTTGTGTATGATTCAACAAGTAGTAGAACAAGCCATATGAGTCGAAGTTTATCCATTCCTTTTACCTTCGGGATAAAAGTGATATCTGTGGGCCCCTCGATGATTTAGCGGTGACACATGTGAGTGCTTGGCCAAGCCAGGACTGATTTGATTTGTTCAATCAGTCAGTCATCATAAATCGAAAATCGGGAAACAACAAATGGACAAAGAGAATGATTATAATCCATGTCTCAGTCCATATGATATCTAGAATGGAGGAATATATGATCCCTTATCTAATGGACAAGTCATTGACAAGGTCAGAGTTCGACAGCGGCTTTAAGAGCTACGATTGCCAGTTAGGTTTTGAAGTCATACTCAATAATAGTTTTAGACTTATTCAAGTGGGCGACTGTTGGATTAATGTCTAAGTCCATAACTATATTTGGTATGTACTTGACCCGACCCGCATGGTCCATTTGGGTTGCACTTCACCGGCACAATTTATATGGATAGTCTTTTGAGAATAGTATATTTATGATTTATATTAATATATTATAAGTTGTAATATATTAATATGGAATCATATTATTTAATTAGTATTGATCAAGAATTAATTTAGAATTAATTAAGTGATCAAAAAGAACTAATTAAATATGGACTCTTATATATATGGAATGGGCCAAGTTCATTTAGGTTGGGCTAAGCTTTCATGGATGGTCCATGGAGCTTTTAACCCATGGATCCTATGTAAATGAAAGGTCATGGGTATTAGGGTTTACATGGATGTAACCCTAATCCTCCATAATATATAAAGGGGTCCTTGGCTCACAAAATTTGCACAAGTGTGTGAAAATAAGAGTGGGCCGATATTAGTATGTATACATATTCTCTCAAGTTCTTCCAAGGTGTTTTGGTGATTTGTGATTCCATTTGAGGCTTGCACACTATTGGGGCTAAGCTCTTAAAGCTTGAAGACATCAAGCTACATCAAAAGTTATGTCATCTAACTAGAACTTTGTAGTATAGGTGCTTCATAATATGCTAGTTAGGATGAAACCTTGGAATAGTTAATATTTGCATGTATAATAGAGAAAACATAGATCCAAGGTTTATAGGGTTGCATGTACACCATAGGAGTGTTAGAATGCTCAAAACCCAACATTAACTCCGTCACCCAGCTGGCCAATGACGTTATCGATCGGATGATCGTGTTGAATTCTTGAAGGTATGTCTTGGCTGATGTCATTGAGTGAAACAGGAAGAGTGTGGATATTGAAACCTCCATCGTTTGCTGATTGATCCACATTAGATGAATCTGCTACAAACTCATTAGCAATTTCTTCAGGAAAGAGTAGTTCCATAAAGGTTGGAGTGACAGCGAAAGCATCTCTAGACATGAACTCTCTTTCAACAGGGGTAAGAGGTGTAGCATCAGCATCAGGAGTTCCATTTTGAACTTTGGACTCTGGACTATCAAGTCGATCAGATGACTCCCCCTCAGGTGGAGCAGAGGACTCCCCCTCAGATGGAGCAGAGGAAGCCCCCTCAACCGTTGGAGGTCTCTAAACAACTTCTTCGTCTTCATCTTCAGAAACAATCTTCGAACCAGAAGAGGATCCATTTGAGCCATCTGAAGACACATTTAAGGATTTGAAAAGCGATGTGTAATCAAATAATCAGTCAGGACCCAGTCGAGCGTCTGTTTCATTCTCCTCCAACCAGCGCACGCCATAGGATTCGACAATCTACTTAGTCTT
Source organism: Lactuca virosa (assembly GCF_052849685.1). Classification (NCBI taxonomy): domain Eukaryota; kingdom Viridiplantae; phylum Streptophyta; class Magnoliopsida; order Asterales; family Asteraceae; genus Lactuca; species Lactuca virosa. Next base: position 262,364,328 of record NC_136434.1, read on the forward strand.
CTTGTTGTAAACCCTATACACGGTGCGAGCAGCATACCCTATGAAATAACAATCATCGGCTTTGGCATTGAATTTAGGGTTGGATTCCAAGTGAAGAAGGGTGCAAGGGCAGCCAAATACACGGAAATGGCTGACTGAAGGCTTGTATCCATAAAGAATCTCGTACGGTGTCTTCATCTGAGCTTTGTTGATTAGAACACGATTTTGCACGTAGCAAGCAGTGTTAATCGCCTCGGCCCAAAAGAAAACAGGTAATTTAGAATCACAAAGCATTGTCCTTGCAGCGTCTTTTAAAGTTCTATTTCTCCTTTCAGCAACACCGTTTTGTTGAGGCGTGTGAGCAGAGCTATATTGACACACGATCCCTTTTTCTGCGCAAAAATGGTCAAGAACCGCATTCTTGAACTCAGTTCCATTGTCAGTATGAAGCGCCTTCACCTGGTTGTTGGTTTGATTCTCAATCATCACAATGAACTTCTTTATCAGATCAGCAACCCCAACTTTGTTGGATAAGAAGAAGACCCACGTAAAACGAGAGAAATCATCGATCACAACTAGACAGTACGAACTTCTGTTGATGCTCAGGACGTTGACCGGACCAAATAAGTCCATATGCAATAATTAGAGCACATGACTGATTGAGTTAACTTGCTTTGGCAGGTGTGGTTTTCTATGATGTTTTCCATGGGCACAGGACACACACTTTTCAAATGTAATAAAGTCTCTGACAGGTAAGCCTCGGACCATCTCATTCTTAGCAAGGCGATTCAGGTTTTTTGCGTTAGCATGACCGAGTCGTCGGTGCCACAGCATCGCATTTTGTTCGGACCTCTTTGAAAATAGGCAAGTGACTTGTTCAGGTATGTTACTGTTCATGTCAATAATATAAGAATTCCCATCCCGCTTAGATTTGACGAGAATCCACTCTTTCGGGATGACAAAGCCTGGCTTGAGAATCATGCATTCTTTATCGGTAAAATGGGTAGAATAGCCTTTGTCGCAAATTTCGGAAACACTCAACAAGCTATGCTTTAACTCAGGAGCAAAGTTGACATTTTCAAAGCTTAGCACTCCATTTGTAAAGGTTCCTCTCTGAGTGATCTATACACTATCTCTGCCCGCGAAGGAAACATACCCCCCATTTAGATTGAATGTCGCTCAATTGGGAGATGTCTCCTGTCATATGTCGGGAGCAGCCGCTGTCGACGTACCAAGGACAAACGACATTCCTCTGCAACTGTCCCTGCAAAATGAGCGGGATCATTTAGATTGAATGTCGCTCAATTGGGAGATGTCTCCTGTCATATGTCGGGAGCAGCCGCTGTCGACGTACCAAGGACAAACGACATTCCTCTGCAACTGTCCCTGCAAAATGAGCGGGATCATTTAGATTTGGGTTTCCTTTTCGCTTTCTCTGATTTATCTTTTAATGTTTTCAAATTAGGATCCTCATTCCTAATCACTTCAGAGGATGGTGATGATGGATTGGAAATTGATTTGGGCATCTAATGATATTTAGGTTTTATAACATTCTCAGGTGGTTTTGAATTAAGTTTCTTATTAGTTTGCACTGAGCCTCTGGATGTTCTACCAGAAGTGGTTGAAGATCCAGAATTGCTTTTTGACGAAACCGATCTTGGCGGAGCCTTGTTCGGTTTTGGCAAACTATTTGGAGCTTTGTTATTAAAAACCTTTTTATTCTTTTGAAAAACAGCCCTTTTTCTGCTTCGATCATCGTTCCAATCATCATTTCGAGAACGAGTTCTTGAGGATTTTCTATAAAGACCTTCCTCGAGATTCGTTCTCTCCTCTTGGTGACATATAGTTCACAAAGATCCTATTCTGACAATTCCTAGCTATATGACCACCAACACCACAATTAAAACAAATCAGTTTATTATTTGAACTTGTACTGCATTTCTCAGATTTATTTTCTTGACAGACACTCTTACTCTTCTCAGAAGAACATTCATGAGAAATAGGTTGTGAGATAAGTGAGGGTGCCTCAGATGGTGTGACTTGTGGAATTGATGGGTTCTCATGAGAATCACAAGCATCAGAATTACCAAACAATTCATCAAACATATCAAAGAAATTAAGTTCAACAGTAGCAGATGTGGAAACATCACACGAAACATTCTCAGTCTTAACATCAGAAACAAATTTTTTTTCATTTGAAACAAAAATATAAGAATCAGAAACAGAAATAGATTCTCCAACTTCACGCTTGGCCTGATCTAAGGGTTGATCTGCAGGGGAAGTAGAAATGTTAGTACTTTCAACATTAATAAATCCGCCTGAAACGAAACCAGATGGCTTGCCATAAACCATAAATGATTCGTTGGCAATCTCATCCTTGGATAGGGGCTGATACTGATATGTATGATTATAAGGAGGAGGTACACTATCGTATCCTAGACCCTTTTGTTGGTTTCGTTTGAACTGCATGCAGTGATCAATCATGTTGGCAACTACCTCGCTTGATCCATCAAATTTTCTAAAATCAAAATTTGCAGTTTCAAATTGTCTTTTTAATATATCAAGCTCGGTAATTAACTCATCATTTTGTCTCTTAACATAATCATAAAGCTCACATTTTTCACTGTATTCTGTCTGAATTCTTTTAAAATCTTTTATTTTTGTCTCTAACTGGGCCTTAAGGGGTTTTTGTCCTTTCATAAGCTGATAGCCCTCATATCTAAGGTCCTCTACTTCTCTACGTAATAATTGAATTTCATCATGAAGAAGTTTAACATATTCATTACAAGCCTGAGAACAAGACGATAGATTTACCTCACTTTTCCTGGGCTCGGAAGTAGAAGACACCATTAGAGCAAACTGCAGCTCCATCATTTCTGCTTCAGGATCAGCTGCATCATTCTTCAGGGGATCATCATCAATTTAAGCTAGGTGAGCGTTTTCTGGCCCTGAAATATTCAATTCCTGAATCTGGTCCTCCCAGTCAAAGGACTGAGCGACCATAGCAGTTTCACCATTAACCGCAGCACCTGCACGATTATTTCCCACTGCAACCATTGTCCTGTTGTTGTTCATCCTACGATCTGGCTTTGGACACTCACGAGCAAAATGACCCGGCTTGTGGCAGTTGAAACATCGTAGCATGCCCTTGTTGAATCCCACCTTCTTTTCAACATTCATGCCCCAGTTGTTCTTCCTTGTCTTCTTAGCAAACTGCTTGGCTCTGAAAACAGCCATAGCAATCTGCCATGTAATGTCCATCTCTTCCACGTCTTTTGGATGAATCTTATCTAGGTCAGTAAATGACAGCTGAGGTGGAAGCTCTCCAGCTACAAAAGCATTGTAGCAGTTAACAAGCCCAGTGGCTAGAGCCAGATTTTCATCAGTGTCTTTCGTGTTTGAGGAAGAAGCTACAACTGGCACATTTGGAGGGGGAACAGCTTGTGGAGTGACAAATGGCTGGCTTTGAGGATGAGGAATGGATGATGCAGCAGCGAAGGTCTGAATATGAGGTTGTTGAGCAGCAAATACTTGACCTGAGGAAGTCATGATTGATGAGAGAGAATTGTTGGATGAGATTCCAAGATTCGCAGTAGAGTACGAGTTCACATGGTTAATTTCTCTCTGTTTGTCATCAATATCACAAGCTTTGATGATCGCCATGATTTCAGCAAGAGTGAGGCGATTCAGATCCTTGGTCTTCTTAATCACAGCAACATTCATGTCCCATGACCTAGGAAGAGCATTCAGAAGCTTCTTGTTTATTTCTGACTTGGTCAAGAAAATCCCAGATATGTTCATGTCAGTGGTGAGAGTTGTGAACCGCTGCAGCTGAGCCTCAAGAGTCTCTCCTGGAATGTAGTTGAACATATTGAACTTTTGTCGCAACATGTCCTGGCGTCTCTCCTTCATTTCTTCATTGCCCTCATATACCTCAATTAGGGCTTCCCACAAATCTTTAGCTGAAGTATACTCTCGGAAACCTTGACCAATATCAGGAGATAATGCCATGGTTAGAGTGGCTAAAGCCCTTTCCTGCTCTTCAACTTTCTCAAACTCCTCATCTGTGTAGTTTTGAACAGCCTTGTCAATTACTTGTCCTCCAACTGTCATAGTGATTCTAACAGGGCCTCTAAGAATGCTTTTCCAGACTTTAAAGTCCTTCATTTTAATGTATTTTTCAATCCTGTATTTCCACTCAGGAAAACCATCTGCAGACATTAATCTTGGAATGCGCGTAGTTATGCCCATGACAGTATCAAGTTCGTGAAAATGAGTTTGACTTTGAGAATCCATTTGAAATTAAAGCAAATTAAAGTCACAAAAGAGTTTACGGTTGATGTGATTACGACCGTAAACTGGGTTTACGGTTAATGAGTTTAGGACCGTAAACTTGGGTTACGGTTGAGGTGTTTACGACCGTAAACTGGGTTTACGGTTGAAGAGTTTACGACCGTAAACTGTGTTTACGGTTTGGATGATTACGGTTTGGACGTTTACGGTTTAAGCGTTTACGGTTTAAGCGTTTACGGTTATTGAAGCTTAGTTTACGGTTAATGAAGATTCACAGTTTACGGTTGTTAAAGGTTCTTGAGTTTACAGCCGTAAACTGAGTTTACGGTTGGCAGTAAACTCCCAGAAGATCTTCAAAAACACGTTTTTGGTGTAGATTCAGTCCCTTTAACCACGAAAACACTAAAACCAATCTCAAACAATAAGGAATGTTAGTCTAAACAGCCGAAAACTCGATTGAATGAAGCTTTGACACCGGTTTTTGCTCTGATACCAATTGTAAGGTCCTGAAGAGGATCTTTACCAATGATCAAGCAACAAACAATCACAATAGATGTAGAAGAAGAAAAGAAATCAAGCTTGCACACGTTTATATCATAAAAACGTCTGGTACAACTCGATGGAATAAACTGTAAACACTATGGCATCAATAACTAGACAAAGACCTACACCTCCACTATATATACTCGACTGGGCCGCAAACTGGGTTTACGGCCATAAACTCACTTCCTGACCGTAAACACCTAAACAACCCACAAAATGCATTAAAGACTCATACTGAACTATTACAATTAAAGCCTAGACCAAACCATTAACTGGACCCTTCACACACCAACAATCTCATCTACCCACGTTCTACCCAACATATTTGTAGATACAATATATATATATATATATATATATATATATATATATATATATATATATATATATATATATATATATATATATATACAGTTTAACTCATTTAAAACCTATATAAAACATCCATTCCACACTCATCTCAAATAAACAACAATATGCAAACACACGGCAGGTATTCCATAGCAAATACTTCATATTTATGTGTTCGAAGAAAGTAACTACACACTCACTTGATAATACGATTATCGGACAACACTACGGCTCTCCAAGTAGTAACTCTTCGGTGAAACCGGGATATCTTCACACACCGGGCTTCTCGTGGGCAGAGCTTCGGCTCGGAAACTCTTTTCTTCTCGGGATCTTCGGAGCTTCGGGACTCGCTTCGGTACCGGGGCTTCGGGGGTACTTCAAGAAGGCTAGAGAGAGTGTAGGAAGTGAGAGATTGAAAGAATTAGTAACCATGGCCGGCTGCCCTTCGGTTTCTATTTATAGGGCCATTTTTCTAGATTCACGTCGTGAATCTCAAATATTCACGTCGTGAGTTCAATAGTCATCAGGTGCGTCATCGCCACTTGCGTCTGTCAGGCTCCAGAAGTCATAAATACTGAGTTCACGTCGTGAACACTGTATTGACGTCGTGAATCCTGACACAGTATCGGGGTTCGTGCCCCGAACTTCAGAAAATTCATATCTTTCTCATACGAGTACCGTTTTCGATGTTCTTTATATGCACGCGTAGGTGAGATTATTCTCTACAACTCTCGATTAGACTCCGTCGGCTAATTTTGAATTATTTTTATTATATTAGTTTTAGTAAGCCGGGACAGGAAAACTCCGCTATAAATTCATAACTCCTTCATCTGAAGTCCATTTTTGTCTGTCTTTTTACCGTTGGACTACTATCAATGAGATCTTCAATTCTCGTTTAGATTGTTTTGGCTAAAAACCACTCGATCTCATATTCAAACTTTGGGCTGCATACCGCTCAGCTGAAACTTAGAAAATCATAACTTCCTCATACGAAGTCAGATTTAGACGTTCTTTTTATGCACGAACTCGGTTTCACGTATTCTACGACTTTTGTTTAGATCGCTAAGGCCAAATATCGCTCTAACGTAAATTCACTATTTACGTCGCGCTGTGTCGTGTCGGTTCTGTCGCAAAACTTCGACAGGTCATAACTTCTTCGTTATAACTTGGATTTCGGCATTCTTTATATTTTCAGAAACCTTGTGATGTATACTACAACTTGGTTAAGATTATTCATTGTAAATAATCTTTTATCAAAAATCACTTTTGATGCTTATCATCTCTAAATTGACTGGACCGGATGTACGGGCGTTACAATTATCTCCCCCTTAGGATGATTACGTCTCGGAATCATCAACGAAAATAGGACTTGTAAAATGATTCCATACGTTATCTTTCCATGCTAAGTAATTGCCATGATGCTCAATCTTGCACCTGCTCTTCGTACTAGGTTGGACTTTCAATCATAACCTACAAGTTACAAAATAAATCCTTATTGAGGACTCCTTCTTCTTCTTAGGATAAGTACTTCCCCTTATCTATTGTAACAGATCGACGGGTCATGTTCTAATGACCTTCATCGGATGATGCAACGTCTAGACTCAAGTCTCTTTGAGTCAAATTCCAGAATGGAATATACCTTCCTTCGTATCTTAATGTGATATAATCACATTTTAGCATATAACATTTCCAGCTACAAGCTTCATTCACTATCATAAGCCTTTCATTCACTAAAGGCAAGATACCACTCTTACGATATCTTCCGATAGGTGTCATTCACTATCATAAGCCTTTCATTTCCTCAATTTACTCAATTCTCTACGAGTCTCCACCATAACGTTTTGTACACCTAAGCAAACATTCGGTGTACCGGGCGAGAATTTAAGATAAGAAAGCTTTATTTACGATAGACGTATCAATCTCCTTATCACTCAGAAATGTTTACATGCTAGTTCTAATACCATAGGCGTACGCTTAGAATCCTAAACACATAAGGTTTCCAGACCCGGTCGGCAACAGACCATTGATCCGAACAAATAATATCGTATATGGCAAACATATAACATTTAGCACATAAAAGCATTTTAGGCATCTTTTCTAAAATAAACTAGTGCGTATGTCTAAAATATGGTAGACACTCATCTCACAATCATCGCTTAGGATTCTAAGTTTAAGTCTAGAAATCCTACAAATTCCTAGTTCGCATAAACTAATGCTCTGATACCAACTGTGACATCCCCAATTTCACGGCCAGAAAAGACCGATTTGTTTATGCTTTGTTTTAAAATCAGAGTAAGATTTTAAAGAAAATAGTTGCGGAATTCGTTCCCAAACAAAATATGATAAAACTTTATCAAAACATTTCTCAAAGAGAATTTAATTTTTCATTAAATAATAAAACCTCGGGATGTCATGTTCCGATACAGACCAAAAAGCATAAACAATACAATTTAACCTTACATCAGTTATTTACAATTACTGGTCTATAATCCAGAATCTCTCGTCAAGTCAACCAACTTATACTCTTGTGCCTTTACCTGTAATGCAAAGAAAACTGAGTAGGTCAGGCTTAGGAGCCTGGTGAGCATATAGGGTTTTCGACCCGCAATAATATAATTATTATATTTAATCATCAATCAATCCAAATTACCCACCCCATTATCTCTTTTATTTCTTTAGTATTTACCCTAAGAATCAACTATCATTTTTTCATTTATTCCTAAGGATGGACCTAAGGAATTGACACAAAGTCCACCACTGCACAGGTTCTCAAATTACAACCGGTAAACACTTAGTTCAACCTACTTAGTGAATACCTAGTTCTAACACTCCTAGTGAACACTTAATTCAAAACAACTGGTGAACACATCTAGTTCAAAAATACTTAATGAACACAATCCTCTAATGAACACATAGTTCAAAAACACCTGATAAACACATAGTTCAAAACGTCCATTAAACACTCAGTTCGAAAATACCTGATGAACACATAAGTTCAAAACATCTGGTGAACACTTAGTTCAAAATACTTAATGAACACCTAGTTCAAAAACTGCTAGTGAACACTTAGTTCGAAATACTTAATGAACACCTAGTTCAAAAACAGCTAGTGAACACTTTGTTCAAAATACTTAATGAACACTTAGTTTAAAAACAATGTGATAATAATGTATATCTAAATCCGGCAAGACCACTATTATTAATTAACACATATATATCATATTTTCTAAAACAATCTATCTCATCCCGTCGATCCCCACATACTAACCCTACACAATAATCTTACGAGATCTAGTCTAAGGAATCGATATGAACAACGAACTGACGAAGCTGCTTCGGAAATTCCCTGGCAGCAAACGAGGATCAATAAAGACATCAAGGAGGGGAATGGAATAAGTTTCACCACGAACCTTCGTTCGTAAAAGCAAGAACCACAAGACAATTAATTCAGGGGTAGTTATCTAGATAAAAATGCCTAGCCGTGGTCCGAATATCGTGAGGTATTTTACCCCTAGACTCACCCTATCCAGCATCGAACTTTGCCTAGCAGTGGTCTGAATATCGTGAGGCATTTTACCCCCAGACTCACCCTATCCAGCAATATAACACCAGACATACCTATTAGTGGTCTATTACTGACACACTTTATTAGGCAATCTACGTAGTTCCCTCAATTACTTCGTGAAAATAAACGCTGACATATGAAGCTCGTTCGATCACTTCATAAAAGAAAGAAACGATGACACCAAAGCTCTTTCAATGTAACGACGTAAATTTCTCCAAAACAATTTTTTTTCATTTTAAAATGCATACTTTTCATAACATTTTGTATAACAATCTCATTTGTTCAATTTTCAAAACATAACTCCATATTTGATTAAATTAACAATCCAGGATCCTCAAAACATAATTCTTGCTCAGGTGTGTACAATCCAGCCGATGCCGTCCCGCGATACTGAGAAAACCTGAAACACATCACACATAACACGGTAAGCACGAAGCTTAGTGAGTTCCCCAAAATACCACAAACAACATAGTAGCCACTCGCGGCTATAACTCTGTAAGACCTTCCGGTCCATGTGTCTCAGGGACTTCCGTCCCATAACTCTGGTAGACCTTCCGGCCCTACCTGTAATGACCTTCCGGTCCATATCACTCTGACATTCTGGTCCATATCCTCTTGACCTTCCGGCCCACATCATAACATACATAACACATACATATCACATAACAGCAAACAATGCATACACATCATAACATACAAGACCTTCCGGTCACACATATGTACCTTTCCAGGTATAGTATAGTGAGAAGACTCACCTTGGATGATGATCAGCCCTTATAACCGCTGCTGCTCCGCTCCGGCCACTAACTCTGTGCCAACCCATAATTATCTCAATTAGAAACTCATCCCAAACTCTCACTCATTGGTCTAAAGGTAGACCACCTACCGGTCCATCAATGCCTTAAACCCATTGGGCCCACCAAGGCCCAATAATAAATGGGTTTCCCAAGGCCCAACGTCAACCTTCAAGACAAGCCCAACACAAGGGGCCAAGAAATAATTATATACTTTCTCTGCTCATGGAATCAAGTACGTAGGCCCAAGGATTCAGGCCCAACACTTAAGGCCCAACAATGAAGTCTAGTCCAAAAGTCCACAGAGAGGTTACGCGGAGCGTACCTCCTTGGTACGCTCAGCATACCCAAACGCGCCTAAAACTGATCGGGGACCTCAACACAGTACGCGGGGCGTACTGGAATTACGCAGCGCGTACTCTCAGTTTGGCTTAATCTATTTTCTGGGTCTTAACCCGCTAAGACCTTAACTCCTCTCTTGGATCCGGACTTCCTAACGTCTCATACTCCATAAAGTTAACGACTTTAGGCCTTTGCATGGCTGATAAGGTCTCAACACATAAAAACTCTTACTTTCTTAACTCAAACTGCCCATAGCTCATGCATGGGTCGATTCACACGATCAAGACCCCATTTTTATGGTTCCTCACCACAGGAAACACTTAAAAGGACAGGTTATTGTCACACCCCGCTAAAGCGGAAACGCAAGGTATGACAGCGACAAAGGTTTCATTACAAAAGATAAAGATACATCACCATAGCAATATTAAAAAGTTTACAACCCATAGCTTAAACAAAACAAAGTACAAGTTTTCCAAAATGACATTGTTCAAAATATATAACTTCATAAAATAACTTCCACACGATGCAGCATGCTCTATGATGATGAATCTCTATATCCACTTACTAATTATTTCCTGAAAAAGAATGTAAAACGAGCGTCAACTATGAAAATAGTTGGTGAGTTCACAAGTATATAAAATCGTGCTTGAAATAAGGCTTTTCGTAATTACAAGTACATTGCTTTAATGATAAACCAAGTTGATTGCTATTAATGAATACAAGTTTATTGCTATAACGAGAAACGAGTTTGTATGTGTATGAGCAAACAATGAGTCTCAACCAAACCTATGACTGAAGCCCTATCGAGATCTATGCTTATCGTTCCATAGATGAATATGGTATCATGCACTCCAGCAATAGGGCTAGTGAGGAGTTGTCAATTCCTAATAGCGCTATCCATAATGACCATTGGCTCAAAGAGTTAATGGTTAGAGATAAGGGAAGGGCCTTAGTACGATAAGTTCTCATGTTCCGTGTTGCATAGACATACATAAAGAAACATAGCAATACAATAGCAATCGTGTTTGATACAATTCAATTTAAATACAACATGCAAATAATAGTTTTTCTGGACATGCTTTTCCACCCCAAAACATAAAAATTGAAAATAGGGGAGTGCGTGAATACTCACAATGTTTCGAGTAGATACAAGTGGTGCCTTCGAATACACCAACGTCTTAATGTCGGGATCCTATGACATCAAACACACACTAGTGAGTTTCCATGTCGAAATCTAATGCTAATATACTAAACTCTACATATAGTGAAATGCCAATTTATGTTCTAATATTGGATTTTGTATTAATTGGTTACACTTTTTCTGAAATGATGAAATTCTACAAACATGTGATAAATACAACTTTGGGATATTAATTTTCTAGATTTAGTAATATAAATTTAAGGGTGTTTCAACACATTTAAAGGTGTTTTAAATTCCAAAAAATGTAAGATATTATCAAATAGTTTCCAAAAATTGTCAAACCTTGTATTTTTCATTCTAAATACAATAGAGGTTTTCCAGAAAATTTTCCTTGAATTTTTGATATGGTTATCTATTTTCCAAATTTTTAAGCCTTCATAACAACATAAATTCACGAAAAATAGCATTCAAAGGATAAAAAATCTCAAACTTTTTATTTTACTGTTATTACACATTACTAAGCTGGGAAAAATATAAAAATGGATTTCCAAGCTGTTTAATTATATTTTACGATTTTTGAGCATTTATTCCAATAAAAATTGAAATAACTAGAAAACAGTTTCCAAAATTACCCAAACTTTATATTTAACTGTTATTATACATAGCTAGGCTGGGAAAAATATAAAAGATATTTTTCAGTGGGTATTTCTATTTTTCCTTGTTTTATCCCCTTAAATAACCATTAATTGAAGAATAAATAACAAACAGTTAAAATAAATTACCAAAAATTTTTGTAACATCATTTACAGTGTAAGTAATCTGGGAAAAATACCAAAAGTGCTTTTCATATTGTATAGTCCGGTTTTGGGTATTTACGTGTATTTAAGTGTATTTAACTTTAGAAAATAGAAGAAAAATAGTTTACAGTAGAGAAAAATCATCAAAATTTTTATGTAATCTCCTACTGTACAACATGATGTTCTGGTAAATTGTCATGAATTTTGGATAATCAGAACTATGTTTCCTATTTTTAGGCCATTATAATTACCAAAAATTGGGAAAAATAGTAAGGCATGATGAAAAATTCTGAAATTATTTTTCTGAGTCACGCACCACAGGTAAGGGCTGCGAAAATTGTTAGATACAATTTTCACACTCTCTAAAGTGGTTTTGTGATTTATTATACCCAAACAAAAAGAAAATCGGAAATCATACCAAACAGCAACAACAATCGATGAAATTTAGTGAGGGGTCATTATTCACCATAGGGGTCATCCATGAATTTATTCCGGATTTATAGACCTCTGGAAGTATTTTATGTGATTTATGCCCTTGTTTTCTTGCAATAATTTTAATAAATCAAAGAAATGATAAAAGCTCTTGAAATTTTCTAGATTATCACATATATGTGAGGGCTTTCAAAAGGAAAAATGTTCAAATTTTATTCAGAAGGGAAATAGGGGTATTGAACCCAAACAAGTTAAGAAATGTTGCATATAATGGTGCATGAGATGTAAATGTGGCTGAAGTTCATGAATTTGAGTAGCCCATTCAGTGGGGTTTTAAGGCACGAAATTTCAGCCATCATTCACTGGATATGTTAAGTTTCTAAATTATTTTTCCCCAGATTTATGGTTGGGTTTAAGGTCATTGATCACGCAAAGCAAAAATGGTGATCACAGAAAAAGAGCTGTTTGCGCAACCATTTTGTAAAAATTGCCAAAAATCCGATATTTAATATTTTACAGTGAGACCAGTTGGTTTTGAAAGTTAACTCGTGGAGCTATCCAATACAAAAAGAATATCAGGATTTGGGTAAGAAATGACCGAGTTATGGCCGTTCAAAGCTGAACAATGTAATCTGGCAGATTGCATGTTTGCTTTGAGTGCATTCTTAGGGCATTTTGACAAGAACAACATGCATGCTTCGGTTAAGGTCCGATTTCTAGCACATGCATGGAGTGAATGAGCATCCAAGATGTACTAGAAATGGTTTAAATGCTTTTGGTCATGCAAGAACACAAAAGAAATGGAGAAGAAGATGTAATACTCGGTTTTGAAGTCACATGAACACATGTGCATCTTTTTCACTCCTTGCATGGGTTTGATCCCGGATTTTCACCATCTCAAACACATACATTGTGTTATGGTGAGAATCTACAAACCACAAGGGAAAAGTAAGGATTTCTAGCCATGGAAGGGCATAGAATCCGAAGAGTAGAGAAAACCATGAAGAAGAGGAAGTAAAATCATGAAACCATGAGGGAGGATTGTGTTGTTTACCTTGGTTTTGATCTTGAGAGAAGCAAGAACACTTCAAGACCTTCTCAATTTCGAAATTATGGCAGGGAATGGAGGATTTCCTGGAGGTGTAGGAGAGGTTTTTGAGGTGGGGAATCTTCTTGGAGAAGGAGTGAGAGAGAGAGTGTGTATGGGAAGTTGAAGTGTAAGAGAAGAATAAAATGATTAAGAATTTTTAGGGAAAAATGGAGCATGGGGGAGAGGGTGGCAGATTTTATGAGTGTAAGAGAGGCCCTCTCTCTCCTAATTCAAACTAAATAAATTTCCCTTCAATTTTTATAAAACCCAAATTTTTATAAAAATGCCTCTTTATGTAATTCATGATTTATTTAAGAATCTTTGTTTTTAGCTCATAAAATATGATTTATGTTTGATAATTAAATCTTTATATCTTTGATTATATCCTTATGACTTAATTATTTAAATTTTATCTAATGAGGTTCATAACAAATCTTATAGAGTTTTTAGGTTTTAAAGTTTATAAATTTGGATTTTTGGGCTCTTTAGGGTTTTTGGAACATTGTTTGATATTCACCATCATATTGAAATGAAATTAGAATATTTTAATTTATTTTTAGGGTTTTATACCCTTTTTCAATTGTAGCAAGGTTTGAAGTTTATTCTAATTATAGCATTGGCATTTCCTATTGTAGTTAAGCAACTTACTAGAATCGTAAGTGTCAAGTATATTAGTCCTAGATCTTAGTTGGGTCCTAGATTATGCAAGATTTTGACCTAATTTATAATACTAGGCCATGGCATGTTGTGCATGAATGGTTTTTATAAAGATGCATGAGTCCGAGAATGACCTGAATTGACAGTTGTCACAGTTATTAAGCTCTGGAGTGCATCAACTCATAAAGCCTCAATCTTTGGGACCAAAACTCTAAAATAGACCCTAACATGCACAAAACAAAAAGAATGGGAAAGCTTGGAGCTTTATACCTTCAAATGGTGCTCTAGCCCCAGGAAAGCTCAGATCCAAAGCCTAGACTTCAACTCCATTCTCTTCCATGCTCCTTCTTAACTCCCAAGAACCCAAAAGAACACTTATAAGCTATACATGGCAACATACAAGCTCAAGAACGGATATTAGGGTTTGGGAGGGTTCATTGACTGAGGAAGGTGGCTAGAAATGAGACCATCTCATTCTTTAAATAGGGGCACTACCCAAATTAGGGTTTTCCTTTTGTGCCTAGTACGCCCAGCGTACCCTTTGGTACGCCCAACGTACTAGGTGGCCCTCACGTCCAAACCACGCTCATAGGTACGCTAAGCGTACCCGTACTTACGCCCAGCGTACCCGATTGTCACACATTTCTCAATAAGGACCAAACTTGCCATAACTTCCAAACTATCATAGCTTCTATGATATAACTTTGATTCCAAAGATCCTCACATCTACGGAAAGGTGATGAGATGCCCTATGCCTCAATCAACTCGCCATCTCCCGAGACCTCCTCATGCACGGGTCATGGCCCACGAACCCTAATCATGGACAGTCCGAAACAGGATGTTACAATTCTCCCCCACTTAATTAGATTTCGTCTTCGAAATCGCTTCTTACAAACACTCAGATTGGAACCAAAAACCCAAGAAACATCACTAAAAGGACCTCATACCATGCAACAATCCCTTCCAAATTCACTTGATCCCAACAGGGATTTTCGACCTCGAAGAAGGACAGGCCCAACTGCCATTGCGATACCTGATTTGACTCTCCAGAATGTTTGAAACCCAAGTAGTCTATCTCCTTGCCAGACCACCCTCGAAAAACATCATCCCGCTAATCGCCCTCCGACTAACAGACTCTACGAACACTCATCCAACTCTGATATCGAAGACAAGAAAAGGATCATGCTCGTCTAGAAATATCCTCTGACCTTTATAGACCGAATAGATGAACCCCAAGTTCACTCATTCCATAACCAGAAAATCTCGCCGACTTCTCCCTTACGGTAACCATCTCGACTCATAGTGACCCACCAGTCACGAAATCCGCTTTTCCTCAAGCGAACATCACAATCCCGACTGAAAATCGACCCACCCCCGAGCTCTGTCGTGTACTGCTCATTAGATCCGTGCTTCTCGCGGTACCTCTCGAACCAAAGCACTTACCTACTCAGGTCTAAGACATCAGGTGACAACAATACTCCTCAACATGGAACCCATCTCAGAATCCAGATTCTCATCTCGCCAACCCAACGTACTATCAGTACCAAACTCAGCTCGAGAGGTTGGTCCAACCCAGAGTTGGAACCACTCGTCCCAATGAGACGCTCGACTCGTGACTCATGACTCGCAACCCACGCGCATACCACTTCTCCAATTCCCTTTTTGTTGCGACGACCACAACTCAATTCAGAATATAACGATTCCTGAAAAATATGGAGACCCCAGTCTCGCCCCCTGGTTCGACCACCAGGCACCCAAACTCATAAATTAGGGCTACCCAAGCCTAACACTCTTCTATGTCATGTTCTGATCAAAGAGTACTTTATCACAACACCCTGTCGCTGACTAGGGAGTACTACGGCTCCCCGTAGTATCACAACAACCTCTCACAGACTGGTGAGTACTACGGCTCGCCGAAGTATCACCACACCTCCTCACTGACTAGTGAGTACTACGGCTCCCTGGAGCATCACAACAACCCTTCACTGACTGGTGAGTACTACGGCTGCCCGCAGTATCACCACACCTCATCACTGACTAGTGAGCACTACGGCTCCCCGTAGCATCACAACAACCCTTCACTGACTGGTGAGTACTACAGCTCCCCGCAGTATCACCACACCTCCTCACTGACTAGTGAGTACTACGGCTCCCCGTAGCATCACAACAACCCTTCACTGACTGGTGAGTACTACGGCTCCCCGCAGTATCACCACACCTCCTCACTTCCCCACAATCTCATTTTCACGTCGATACCACACTGCCTTCACTAATCATACTCCGCGGACCAATCATAGATGGGTGCATGCACTTACCCAAATTATGCATCACTATATCTGACGACAATCGTCATAACAAAACACTTTTCCTTGCTGCAATCCATAATCTTAGACAATCCCCCTTGCTGTCATTAACCGAAAGGGCTCCCACTGAAATCATAGATGCTTGACACACCACTTGCCGTCTCTACACAAGACTCAAAAGTATCCGAAATCCAAGGCATTAAACTCGGATACCTCGATACACCACCATAGAACCTCACGATGTCCCGCCTCAGCCACTGATCTTCCTGTCCGACAACCTGAAATTGGTTGACTAAACAACTTCTGCCCTTTCCAAATTGCATAACAGCCCAATCATTGAACCAGAGTTCCTCAACCGCCGAACTCTTCCTATAAGCCAACCATCTCGAATTCACCATTATAACCTTGAAGAATTGCTATCCACCACAAGGTCTCCGACCAACGGCCACTTGCCGTGGATGCACTCATCCTTTTTCAAACATATCACATGCATTATCTCACTCTGGACCTCGTCTCAATCACCAATAACCCCGGACTCATAAATCCGCACCGCAGGTTTCTATATCCAGATCTCTAACCGTTCTCGATCGAATCTCTGATCCCCTTAATAAAATACCCGGTTCTCCCCCACTTAGGGTTTGAACCATCACCAAATTGGCGCACCAACAATCTATCCCACAGACTGTTTCCAACAGTAACATCGCACCTACTCTTGGAAGGTGTTATGCAACACGCGATGATCTCCTCGGCAGAGATCAAGCAACTCCAAATACTCTGAAACTCAGATGAAATCCTCAGAACTTCCCATCATGACTGCCTCTAGTCATTCAGAATCTCATCCCATTCCATCACCGGACCTCCCAACTGTCCAGAATTAATCCTGACTCTAGTCTGGAAGTAATGAACTACCATACCCCTCATTATCGACTCCTCAACCAACGTTCCATCACGTCACTTATCATAAGAGTAGAAACCACATTTCCACTCTTGATACCCATCAAGAACAATAAGGGCCACTGCCCTGATATACTCCTCTTGATCGTCCGACGCTGCGGCTAACACATACCCTACTATACTCAAATAGAGTGTATCCTGGTCCTTGACCACCTCCGTCCCCCACTGACGACCTGCTCAAGCTATAACATAACCTTGCGGCAGACCTACTGCTGATTACTCTAACTGAAAACCACCATCAGTGCAATCCCACAGGGCTCACCCTCAATCTCAGAAACCGCAGTCTCAATACCTCTTTCGCCTCCCACAGGAAACAGAAATATCGCCGCTCGGGTTACAGAATATAACATCTCTACTAGCGACTGATTTCTCAACTCAGGTCGCAATCCTCCATAAACGCCATCTCTACTCATCTTTAAGTCTTTCGACTCCATCTGATATTTCACTAGGATCCCTTGGAATTCGCTCGACTTCCCTCTCAAGGGATGCTTCGTTGAAACTCGTTCAACATGGCCCTCTGGCCCCATACTTTATGGCATCCGATCTCAGCCCCATCAATCGCTGAGAAACGCAAGCATTATCTGCTTCGAATCATGGTTCCCGAACCATAACGTCACCTCTCAATCTGCCACCAATCATGGTACTCAAACCATGACATCACTTCTCAATTTGCCATCAATCATGGTACTCGAACCATGACATCACTTCTCAATCTGCTACCAATCATGGTACTCGAACCATGACATCACTTCTCAATCTGCCACTTAGAATCCTCCAGAATGCCCCCAGCATCGAGTATGGGTCATATGCTTTCAGTAGTACGGGCCCATACTACCTGCCACATCTACCCATACTTTCCACATGAACCATCCCAGAGTTCCTAAGTAGCTGCTCAACCTTCTCGATTATCAATCTCTTTATGTGTGCTCGCTTCCCAGCGAAATGCTCTACTCTGTCAGCGCACTCATCCGGCCATGGTCACCCCTTAGGCTCTTCCTAGGTCCTCACACTTCTCCGCCATCAGCTGCTGAAAAACTCCTAATGATGCCAGCCATCTACCTCCTAAATATCGTCATATTCACTTAGTAGCTGACTCCCATCATCGAGAGTTCCACAAAGCACAAAGCAAGCAGCATTCGGGCATCGAATAGTCTCTACTAGTACACAAAACCTCTCCAGGTTATGATCCCACTTGCTCTCCTCATACTCGGAGGATATCACCGAACTCATGCAACTCCGCCCCATGCGGCCATCTGTCTACTCTCCCTGTAGACTCCATACGTGCTCATCTAGGTATCTTTCCTAGATTACTCCTCCACTAAAATCCTTCTCTAAAAAGCATTCCCTGCTGGATACTCTTACTCAGCACATACTCGAAAGCACATTACAGATAACAAAAACCCCTAGGCTAAGGCATCACATATCAGGCCACTCTAGTCCTAAAATATGAAATACCTAGCCCATCTCTAGCATACATAATATCTCATAACATCGCACAATACATAAGTAAGGGTATTTTGGGAAATCATCGTTCGGGCTCTGGCTGATTGTACACACTGCTCTTTTCTCGTTTTATCTTCAAAACTCTTGTTTGCTTTAGAAAAATCATTTCCTTGAAAACCTTTCTCAAATCCTCAGTTTGAGTCCAGATTTACCCGATGGTGCATCCGAATCCCTCAAACCAAGGCTCTGATACCAACTTGTAACGACGTAAATTTTCCGAAACAATTTTTTTTCATTTTAAAATGCATACTTTTCATAACACGTTGTATAACAATCTCATTTGTTCAATTTTCAAAACATAACTCCATATTTGATTAAATTAACAATCCAGGATCCTCAAAACATAATTCTTGCTCAGGTGTGTACAATCCAGCCGATGCCGTCCCGAGATACTGAGAAAACCTGAAACACATAACACATAACACGGTAAGCACGAAGCTTAGTGAGTTCCCCAAAATACCACATACAACATAGTAGCCACTCTCGGCCATAACTCTGTAAGACCTTCCGGTCCATGTGTCTCAGGGGACTTCCGTCCCATAACTCTGGTAGACCTTCCGGCCCTACCTGTAATGACCTTCTGGTCCATATCATTCTAACCTTCCAGTCCATATCCTCTAGACCTTCCGGCCCACATCATAACATACATAACACATACATATCACATAACAGCATACAGTACATACACATCATAGCATACAAGACCTTCCGGGTGACACATAGGTACCTTTCCAAGTACAGTATAGTGAGAAGACTCACCTTGGATGATGATCAGCCCTTATAACCGCTGCTGCTCCACCCTGGCCACTAACTCTGTGCCAACCCATAATTATCTCAATTAGAAACTCATCCCAAACTCTCACTCATTGGTCTAAAGGTAGACCACCTACCGGTCCATCAATGCCTTAAACCCATTGGGCCCACCAAGGCCCAATAATAAATGGGTTTCCCAAGGCCCAACCTGAACCTTCAAGACAAGCCCAACACAAGGGCCCAAGAAATAATTATATACTTTCTCTGCTCATGGAATCAAATACGCAGGCCCAAGGATTCAGGCCCAACACTTAAGGCCCAACATTGAAGTCTAGTCCAAAAGTCCACAGAGAGGTTACGTGGGGCGTACCTCCTTGGTACGCTCAGCGTACCCAAACGCGCCTAAAACTGATCGGGGACCTCAACCCAGTACGCGGGGCGTATTGGAATTACGCAGCGCGTACCCTCAGTTTGGCTTAATCCATTTTCTGGGTCTTAACCCGCTAAGACCTTAACTCCTCTCTTGGATCTGGACTTCCTAACGTCTCATACTCCATAAAGTTAACGACTTTAGGCCTTTGCATGGCTGATAAGGTCTCAACACGTAAAAACTCTTACTTTCTTAACTCAAAATGCCCATAGCTCATGCATGGGTCGATTCACACGATCAAGACCCCATTTTTATGGTTCCTCACCACAAGAAACACTTAAAAGGACAGGTTATTAAGCTCTGGAGTGCATCAACTCATAAAGCCTCAATCTTTGGGACCAAAACTCTAAAATGGACCCTAACATGCACAAAACAAAAAGAATGGGAAAGCTTGGAGCTTTATACCTTCAAATGGTGCTCTAGCCCCAGGAAAGCTCAGATCCAAAGCCTAGACTTCAACTCCATTCTCTTCCATGCTCCTTCTTAACTCCCAAGAGCCCAAAAGAACACTTATAAGCTCAACATGGCCACACACAAGCTCAAGAACGGATATTAGGGTTTGGGAGGGTTCATTGACTGAGGAAGGTGGCTAGAACTGAGACAATCTCATTCTTTAAATAGGGGCACTACCCAAATTAGGGTTTTCCTTCAGTGCCTAGTACGCCCAGCGTACTAGGTGGCCCTCGCGTCCAAACCACGCTCATAGGTACGCTAAGTGTACCCGTACTTACGCCTAGCATACCCGATTGTCACACATTTCTCAATAAGGACCAAACTTGCCATAACTTCCAAACTATCATAGCTTTTATGATATAACTTTGATTCCAAAGATCCTCACATCTACGGAAAGGTGATGAGATGCCCTGTGCCTCAATCAACTCGCCATATCCCGAGACCTCCTCATGCACGGGTCATGACCCACGAACCCTAATCATGGATAATCTGAAACAGGATGTTACATTCAAACTAAAAAGTATGGGGAAATACTAATAGAGTACTCCCGTACGGTCCCGTAACCGACACACAATAGTGTCAAAAATACTTTGTACATGATAGTACTTCTGGCACATTATATTACTCTAGTATGCGTAGGACTCGTACCCGAGAACATAATAATACCTCGGTGCATGCAGCACCAAAGACACATGGCTTTGAAAAGGACTTCGTAAATAAAATGTACTTTTATACGTAAGACGTACTCCACCGATCATCGATCTCACTGAACACACATACTCATAATAAGAGGCTACCCAATGTCCAAACTTAATTGCAATAAACATCCCTTTTTAAGTCTTAACCCATCACTAGGCAAACCTACGAAGTTTACAATCATCTTTCGATACTATCTCCGTTTAGGGAGCGCTAACTAGTGTATACTTAACATTGAGTTTTAAGTAATAATATCATATATTCACATCTTAACACATATTGAACCATAACTGATTGACACGTTGCATATCATCAAATATATCTAGCACGTATTTCGGGAAATAACAAATACTTCACACACATATATATATATATATATATATATATATATATATATATATATATATATATATATATACATATATATATATATATATATATATATATATATATTTAATACTTTAATCAATACTTGTATTACAATCATGTCCATGAAAGGGACTGCGCACATGATACCTTATCGGATGAACGTATAGTTCAAAAATACATAATCCGTACTCACGGATCTAAAACTAACCTCCTGATCCGATCCATACTCCCGGATCTAAAACTAACCTCCTGATCTGATCCATACTCCCGGATCTAAAAGTAACCTCCTCACCCTTTTTTCTCATTATCCAACTCATCTTTTATCACACACCAACAATCTCATCTACCCACGTTCTACCCAACATATTTGTATATATATATATATATATATTATATATATATATATATATATATATATATATATGTACAGTTTAACTCATTTAAAACCTATATAAAACATCCATTCCACACTCATCTCAAATAAACAACAATATGCAAACACATAGCACGTATTTCATAGCAAATACTTCATATTTATGTGTTAGAAGAAAGTAACTACACACTCACTTGATAATACGATTATCGGACAGCACTACGACTCTCCAAGTATTAACTCTTCGGTGAAACCGGGATATCTTCACACACCGGGCTTCTCGCGGGCAGAGCTTCGGCTGGGAAACTCTTTTCTTCTCGGGATCTTCGGAGCTTCGGGACTCGCTTCGGGTCTCGGGATGATACCGGGGCTTCGGGGGTACTTCAAGAAGGCTAGACAGAGTGTAGGAAGTGAGAGATTGAAGGAATTAGCAACCATGGCCGGCTGCCCTTTGGTTTCTATTTATAGGGCCATTTTTCTGGATTCACGTCGTGAATCTCAAATATTCACGTCGTGAGTTCAATAGTCATCAGGTGCGTCATCGCCACTTGCGTCTGTCAGGCTCCAGAAGTCATAAATACTGAGTTCACGTCGTGAATTCTGACATAGTATCGGGGTTCGCGCCCCGAACTTCAGAAATTCATGTCTTTCTCATACGAGCTCCGTTTTCGACGTTCTTTATATGCACGTGTAGGTGAGATTATACTCTACAACTCTTGTTTAGACTCCGTCGGCTAATTTTGAATTATTTTTATTATATTATTTTTAGTAGGCCGGGACTGGAAAACTCTGTTATAAATTCATAGCTCCTTTATCTGAAGTCCGTTTTCGTCTGTCTTTTTACCGTTGGACTACTCTCGATGAGATCTACGATTCTCGTCTAGATTGTTTTGGCTAGAAACCACTCGATCTCATATTCGAACTTTGGGCTGCATACCGCTAAGCTGAAACTTAGAAAAATCGTAACTTCCTCATACGAAGTCAGATTTAGACGTTCTTTTTATGCACGCACTCGGTTTCACGTATTCTATGCCTTTCGTTTAGATTGCTAAGGCCAAATATCGCCCTAACGTAAATTCACTATTTACGTCGCGCTGTGTCGTGTCGGTTCTATCGCGAAACTTCGACAGGTCATAACTTCTTCGTTATAACTCGGATTTCAAAATTCTTTTTATTTTCGGAAACCTTGTGACGTATACTACAACTTGGTTAAGATTATTCATTGTAAATAATATTTATCAAAAATCACTTTTGATGCTTATCGTCTCTAAATTGACTAGCCCGGATCTACGGGCGTTACAGAATGTTATACGCCCCTTAGGGGTATGGGATAGTGTTTTACCAAGTAGTTCCATCACTTATCCTGATTAGGGTTTGAGAATTCTCAACATATGGATTTTTCAAGTGATAACTTCTTATTAAAATAGCGAGTTCTACAATAGTAACATAATTTATACCCTAATATTCAAGGTTGATTGAGTTGACCGGTTTGACTTGTTGACTTTATTTGACTTTGACTTGACCAGAAATTGACGGTTGTCACAGAGATAGCTGAGATGAGTCGATTACCTTATGCTTCCGCTGTTGGCTCGATCATGTATGCTATGAATTGTACCCGCTCTAATGTGGCCCGTGCTTTGAGCATGGTCAGCAGATATCAGGGGAACCCTGGCAAGGCTCATTGGACTGCGGTAAAGAACATTCTCAAGTACCTGCGGAGGACTAAAGATTGGATCCTCACCCTTGGTGGGAGTGATAACTTGAGAGTAGTAGGGTATAGTGATGCTAGTTTTCAGACTGATAGGGATAACTTCCGCTCTCAGTCGGGCTGGGTCTTTACCCGAAATGGAGGGGCAATCACTTGGAAGATTTCCAAATAGGAGACGGTAGCTGATTCGAATTGTGAATCAGAGTACATAGCAGCGAGTGAAGCGGAAAAGGAGGCGATCTGGCTGAAGAACTTCATCGGAGACCTTGGAGTTGTACCAGCTATTAAGGAGCCTATGGAGATTTTTTGTGACAGCAATAGTGCGGTTGCCTTAGCCAAGGAACCAAGAGATCATGGCAGATCCCGACACATTGACATAAAATATCACTTCATAAGACACAAGATAGAAGAATGACTCCTCGTGGCAAAGGGGGTATCGTCGGATGAGAACCCCACGGATCCCCTTACGAAGGGAATGACGAGGGTTAGGCATTTGCAGCATGCGAGGCGCATCGGGCAGAGAGACGATATTAGTTTTACAGATTAGATAGTTATTACTGAAACTTGTAAAATGTAATCGACGTTTGATGATGAATAAAAGTTGTGATTTACTTATGAGTAAGGTGTTGCTATCATTGTAAATTATTTACTATTGTTTCAGTTTTGCATGTTTTGACTTCCAGAATAATAAATTTATTCAAATTCTCCACAGTCGGTCATATATTGGAAGTAGGTATGAATCAAGACTATCATGAATTGGGCTTGTAGATGACTAAAGGTGTTTAGCCATAGCAATGGATGCTACAACATTCATGAGTGCTCATAAGTTATGAGTATTGGAATAAACCCACGCTCACTTGTATCACTTCAAGCAATTTATCTCGAGTGATCGTGAGACGGTAATATCATATAAGTCTTCAAACTTACAGATATGAGTTGTTGCCTATGAGTTGGTTGTGTATTGATTGCACGAAAATGCATCAGTAACTTGGTGTTATAAAACGTGCCTTTGTGTACAATTCAACAAGTAGTAGAACAAGCATATGAGTCGAAGTTTATCTATTCATTCTTGGATTAGAAGCGATATCTGGGCCCCTCGATGATTTTGTTTTGACCTATGTATCGGGCCCGGTCAGAACTAAATTGATGTGTTCGATTAAGTTCTTTGTCAAACAAATCGGAAATCGGGAAACAAACTGCTGGACAATAAGTAAGACATTGTTCCATGTATTTGTCCGGCTGATATCATGAGAGCAGAGGATTATATGATCACTTATCTAAAATGGCGCTTCATAGTTCAACAGAGTTTTCGAGAGCTACGATTTCCGGTTGGTTCCTGAAGTTATATAGGCAAATACAGTTATCAGACTTATTCAAGTGGGAGACTATTGGATAAGGTGTCTAAGTCCATAACTTATTTGGTATATACTTGACCCGACCCGTCATGGTCCATTTAGGTTGCACTTCACCGGAACTATTTATATGGATAATATTATGAGAAGACTATATTTGTGACTTATTAATATATTATAAGTTATAATATATTAATATGAAATCGTATTATTTAATTAGTACTGATCTTAAATTAATTTAGTGATCAAAAGGTGACTAATTAAATAATGGGCTATTATATTTATATGGTGTGGGCTAACACTCATTAGGAAATGGGCTAAGCTTAAATGGGAGTCCATGGATGATCCATGGAGCTTTTAACACATTGATCCTTGGAAAAGGAAAAGACATGGGTTATTAAGGTTTGCATGGTTCATAACCCTAATCATCTACATTATATAAAGAGGCTTATGGTGCTTGAAAAGACACTATGTGTGTGTGCATAAGAGTGGCCGATTTCTAGAGTGTTAGTATACTCTCTCATAAGTTTTCCAAGTTTGTGGTGATTTGTGATTTCCATTTGAGGCATTCACATTATTGGTGCTAGGCTCTGAAACTCCTAAGGAATCAACTCACTACTAAAGGTATGTAATTCTTCTAGTATCTTTTATGTTTAAAAGTACCCCATGCATGCTAGATAGGATATGGACCTTGGAAAATTATTTTGCATGTATTTTAGACAAACATAGATCTAAGGTTTCTAGGGTTGCATGAACACCTTAGGAGTGTTAGTTTGCTCAAAACCCAACCATTAGATCCTCTATTGTTCCTCTGCTATAACATTTAGTATGTTCTTTCTGTTATAGTATCTTAGTATGTTCTTTCTGTTATCGTGTATTGTATCTTCCTCCCTGTTTCTCTTTACAGTGTGTTCTCTATGTTATCGTGTATTGTATCTACCTCCCTATTTCTCTTTATTGTATGTTCTCTACGTTATCGTCTATTGTATCTACCTCCCTGTTTCTCTTTATAGTATGTTCTGGTATCTAGTATGAAATGAACCCCTAAACTATACCTATTATAGTTATATAGTATGTTTACTTGAACTGTTACTGAAAAGACTCATTTATCTACTAAGTTATGATTGTACTTTAAAAACGGAGTTTTATAAACTATAAAGTAACATAACTTAAAAAGAGTTTTTGAAATGTTTTGATCACTTATAAAAGACAAAAGCAATCTTTTGAAAGATGTTTATAACAAACATTTACACAATTATCGTTGTGTTCAACTTGTATTCCCCTCCCCCTTAAAAGCATTTAAAATAGTTTAAAAGATTGATTATCGGGGTATGAACTCACCTTATGTGGGTGATTCAAACAAATATGCGCGTAAGGATGAGAAGTTACACGAATGAAGTCCCAAGACACAAACGAGTCCTAAATGACATATAATGGCATATATTGGCATGAATATAGTGTTTAGAAGCAACCACATGCAAGGAAACACCTTTAGGGACTAGGAAACACTTGGACCAAGTGTTAGAATCACATATGATTCATCCAAGGGGAGTGTACGAGCACTAAATGGAGTGTGCGGCCATGGGTGTACGGCCATGGAGTGTATGGCCATACACTCATGGTAACAAGTGCACAAAAGGATCTTTTAATGATAGGGAAGCTTGTGGGACTATTGCTCATCAAGTGTTAAAGCTAGGTTTGCACTTCGGAGGCCCTTTAGGGGTGTTTTGAGGGGTGTACTGCCACACATCGGTGTACGGCCATACACTCCTTATGATATTGTGTTTTGGTCTTTTTAGAGTGTTAAACTAGTGTTCCTAACATGTACTAAGCATAAGGAAGGAGTACTTACAATTTGGAGGCTCAAGAGGGTTCACAATCACCAAGAACAAGTGTATGTTCTTGGTGTTCTTTGTGAAATGGATGAAGATTTGAAGATCTAGCCAAAAGATGATTTCCATGGATGAAATCAAGGGGTGTTACTACGTGAAGAAGGATAACAACTAATCAAAACGGAAGAAAGGCTTACATTTTTGAAGATCGGGGTGAAAAGCTTGATGATAGTTAAGAGAAAACTCGAGTTCTTGACTTGGAAACTGAATAAATGGCTTAGAAATGGAAGGATATGACTCTTATGGAGGGGGTATACGGCCAACATGGGTGTACGGCCGTACACTCCCTCAAATGGAGTGTTCGGCTCGATTTCAACGCGAAGAACTTACGCAACTCAATCCTATACTCAATGATTGAATGTACTGAGCTTTGAACCCTTAAACGGACTCTAAACAATGCTAAAAGATAGTAGAAACGAGTCTGACACTCGGTTGAATTGAATGGCTGGACTTACAAGGCAAAGATTTTCGGGTTGTCACATCATCCCCCCATTAGATGGAATTTCGTCTCGAAATTAGATTTCTTAGCAGAACTACTGGGGTCGCGCTCCTCTGATTGGCAGAATACCCACTCGTAGACCTGGAAACTTTGCCCTAATGTTCATGATAGGATTCACAATGGGTCCGTCTATGATTACCTCGTGTATATAAGTCGTATATGATTAAGATTAGTAAGATGTTCGGATGTGCGACTCTGCCCCAGGTCAACAACCAAACAAGGAACAGGAGATAGGGCGGAAACACACATACTAAATATGTATAATATTAACGATGTACCACCCTCGCGTATACACTTATTAGTGATAGGTTGGCTATATTTGTCCTTAGCCTCTGTGCTTGAACTTGGTCTGCTGAACGAGTGGTATTTTGGGAAGGCCTGCTGAACAAACGGCGGCAAGGCTTTGAAGGACAAAGTACTCTTCGCATGACTACTTCGGGGTTTAGAATTCGAGAGACAAAACTGAGGTCTAGGTCGGACTGTCGTTACGAATGACGAAGGTTGCCTGAATTTGAAGGTCAAGGCGATAGAAACATATGAATTTAGTATGGTGAGGACCACGCAAACTCATGACGAATGATAGAAACGGACTCTTTACTGATCAAATTTTGGCCGATTTGAAAGAAACGTCTGTTATACGATGATGTACTCCTTGTGTGCTCGAAAATGTACTCTTTGTAAACGTTCTAGTGCTTTCTGTTTTCCCCTTGTTGTTAAAACTTCTACGTATCATACCGCGATGAGCGAGTACATACTGTGAAAGTGCTTTGATAACTAGTGTCGATACTTTATACTAAGATCCTCCTCGGTACCACTATGATCGCCTGGAATATACAAGTTATGAATAATTTAGATGAATTAGACAGTCGAATGAGTAACTCTGTAACGACGTATATTTTTAAAACAATTTTTCATTTTTCACAACACAATAAAACTCATATAACAATCTCAAAATCTCATGTGTATCAAAACATCACAATAAAACATATCCCATAATCTAAAAACATAATCCTCAGCCTGTGTGTATGAATCATGTCGGTGCCTTCCCGCGATCCTCGCTAGTACTTGAAACACAATCCACATAACACGGTAAGCATGAATGCTTAGTGAGTTCCCCAAAATACCACATACTGCACATAAGCCACTCAAGGCTACAACTCGGTATGACCCTCTGGTTAAAGTGTCTCAACGGGACCCTCCAGTCCCATAGCTTGTTGGACCCTCCGGTCTGGTCTAGCTTGTTGGACCCTCCGGTCCGGTCTAAATCATTGGACCCTCCGGTCCGGTCTGATCGAGGACCCTCTCGCCTAATAAGTCATTGGACCCTCTGGTCCGGTCAATATAACACAGAGCATACATATAACACAAACACATAAATATCAAACATACACATACTCATAAGACCCTCCAGTCTGCACATAGATACCACTCTAGGTAATGTATAGTGAGAAGACACACCTCGGATAATCTCAGAAAGTCTCGAACTCGGAATGCTGATCTAGCCTCCGCCTAATCACATAAAGTAATTTACCTCCAATTAACAACGATTCTCATAGGCTAGACTAATCCCTTCCTATAATCTCTCTGAAGGGAAAAGACCATTTTACCCCTCCAATGGTCCAAATGCCCAAATATTGACCAAACCCTAAAAGTCAAGGAAAGTCAACTCTAGTCAACTGTCCAACTTTGACCAGACTCGTCGACTGCACTAGGGAGACTCGTCGAGTTCCCTGGTTCCCTCAAGGACCCTGTGAAGACCAACTCTATACGTCGAGTAGACCCGCCTACTCGTCGAGTCACAGCGTGCTCAGACTTATCGGGACAAACCCCAAGCGACTCGTCGAGTCAGTTCATGGACTCGGCGAGTGCATCCAGTCTATACTTCCATTCATACATTTTAAGGCAAATCTATCACTCCAAGAAAAAGGTCCAGATCTGATGTCACGTAAAGCTTCGAGATTTACGTTCATGCATGGCACTAAAGAGCTAAAATGCCAAGAACAAGCTTAAGAAGAAGTTTCTCATTCAAGGGGCTATCATGACTGAATAAAGAAGGGGACTTTCAACTCTAGGGACCTCACAAGGTCCAGATCTGATCTCTATTTCTAAGAAGGTGCTCAAAACCTTCAAGGTCCCCAAAATAAGATGGAAATGAAGCCCTAACTCTAAAACCATAAGATCTATCCATACAAGAGAGAAAGGAACGAGCTTTATACCTTAAACAGAAGCTTGTGGATGCCAAAGCAGCAGATCTAGAAACTCCTTCACAATCCTTGCTTGGAATCCTCTTTCCCTCTACCAAAATGCACCAAAGATCTCAAACAATGGCTTAAAACTCTCTCAAAAGCTCAAGGGGGCGATTAGGGTTTCTCTCAAAGAAAGGTCACAGATGGAGAGCCGCAAATGAGGCTATACTTATCCTTATATAGGCCCCAAACTCGGGGATTTAGGGTTTCAGCTCACAGCGCCTACTCGGCGAGTCTGCTCCCCGACTCGTCGAGTAGATCATTAAACCCACGTGGCTAGCCCGACTCTACTCGGCGAGTTATAGCGCCAACTCGTCGAGTAGGTCAATGATCCTCAAAATAAATACTTAGAATGACATACCTAGGAATCCGGATGTTACAATTCTCCCCCACTAGAATCAGACTTCGCCCCCGAAGTCATGCTCCGCAAATAGCTCTGGATGCTGCTCCCGCATCTCCGACTCCGGCTCCCAAGTTAGCTCGGACCCTCTCCGATGCTGCCACTGGACTTGAACTAGGGGCACTTCCTTGTTCCTCAGAACTTTCACCTTTCGATCCAAGATCGCGATCGGCCTCTCGATGTAATTCAGGCTCGCATCCACCTGATTGTCCTCTAATGGCACCACTGCCATCTCATCAGCCACACACTTCCACAACTGGGACACGTGGAAGGTGTTATGAATCTGACTGTCCTCTAATGGCACTCTGAACGGACCGATATATCGAGGCCCCAACTTGCCCCGCTTTCTGAACCGGATCACCCCTTTCCATGGGGAAACTTTCAGGAGCACAAAATCCCCGACCTGAAACTCGAGTTCAGATCGTCGCCTATCCGCGTAACTCTTCTGACGACTCTGTGCCGTCAGTAACCTCTGTCTGACCTGCTGAACCTGCTCGGTCGTCTTCAGTACTATCTCAGTGCTGCCCATAACTCTCTGCCCCACCACACCCCAACAGATGGGAGTGCGACACCTCCTCCCATATAAAAGCTCAAAGGGAGGCATACCTATACTCGAATGGTGGTTGTTGTTGTAAGAAAACTCAGCCAAAGGTAGGTATGTGTCCCAACTTCCACCGAAGTCCATGACACATGCCCGAAGCATGTCCTCGGGCGTCTGTGTCGTCCGCTCACTCTGTCCATCCATCTGTGGGTGGTAAGAAGTACTGAAGTGCAATCTCGTACCCAACGCCTCATGGAACTTCTTCCAGAACCTGGAAGTGAAACGTAGATCTCGGTTTGACACAATCGAGATCGGCACTCCATGCCGCGACACCACCTCTCTCACATATGTCTCTACCAGTCTCTCCGTTGAAGAGCTCTCACTGATAGCAAGGAAGTGAGCGCTCTTCGTCAGCTGGTCCACAATCACTCAAATTACATCAACACCCATCGCGGTCCTCGGCAATTTGGTTACGAAATCCATCGAAATCTGTTCCCCCTTCCACTGGGGAACCTCTAATGGCTGCAACTTGCCATGCGGACACTAGTGCTCGGCCTTAACCCGGCGACATGTCAAGCACCTCTCTACTACCCATGCAACATCCCGCTTCATACAGGGCCACCAGTAGTCTCTCTTCAGGTCCAAATACATCTTAGTGGCCCCGGGATTGATCGAAAATCTCGATCTATGAGCCTCCTCCATCAGAGTGCTACGTGCCCCGCCCGTATAAGGCACCCAAATCCGATCTCAAAAGGTCATCAGCCCTCGACTATCCGTCGTAAACTCGAATACCTGTCCAACCACCCGCTCTCTCTTGAGGTTCTCCGGTCTCACAGCCTCTGCCTGGGCCTCTCGGATAGTATCTAATACCAGAGTCATCACCGTCATCCTCATGCATATATCTCGAATCGAGGCACTCTCCGCCCTGCGGCTCAGAGTATTGGCTACCACGTTAGCCTTGCCCGGGTGGTACAGGATCTCACAGTGACAATCCTTTACCACATCCAACCATCTCCTCTGGAGCATGTTCAGGTTGGGCTGATACATCAGATACTTCAAACTCTTGTGGTCCGTGTATACCGTACACCGAAACCCATACAAATAATGGCGCCATAACTTGAGGGTGAACACCACTGCCCCCAACTCCAAACTGTGGGTGGGATACCTCGTCTCATAAGGCTTCAGCTGCCTCGATGCGTATGCTATCACGTGCCCCCTCTGCATAAGCACCACACCCAACCCCGATATAGACGCATCACAATACACCATAAATTCCTCCATTCCCTCCGGAAGGGCTAACCCCGGGGCTTCGCATAATCTCTAGTGATGGGTCTCAAATGGGGTCTGCTGCTCAGGACCCCAAGAAAAAGCAACGCCCTTCCGGGTCAATCTGGTGAGGGGAACGGCAATCTTGGAGAAATCCCAGATAAATCTCCGATAGTAGTCGGCCAACCCTAGAAAACTTCGGATCTCGGTGGAGGATCTCGGCACCTCCCAACTCATCACAGGTTCAATATTGGCCGGATCGACCAATATCCCATTCTTATTAACTAGATGTCCCAAGAATTGGACCTCTCGTAAGTAGAAATCATACTTGGACAATTTGGCATAAAGCCTCTCCGATCTCAATACTCCAATCATCTCCCTCAGGTGATCCTCATGCTGCTCTCTGGATTTCGAATACACTAAAATGTCGTCGATGAACACAATCACCGACCGATCCAATATCGGCCTACATACTCAGTTCATGAGGTCCATGAACGCCGCTGGTGCATTGGTGAGCCCAAAAGGCATCACAACGAACTCGTAATGCCCATAATGAGTCCTGAACGCCGTCTTCGGGATATCCTCGTCACGCACCCTCATCTGGTGATATCCAGACCTCAAATCTATCTTGGAAAATCAAGACGCGCCCTACAACTGATCGAACAGATCGTCGATCCTCGACAATGGATAACGTTTCTTGACCGTTAACTTATTCAACTCTCGGTAATCAATGCACATCCAGTGTGAACCATCCTTTTTCTTGATAAAAAGGATCGGCGCTGCCCAAGGCGAGCTACTTGGTCGGATGAAACCCTTCCCCAACAGCTCCTGCAGCTGTGATGATAACTCCTGCATCTCCTGTCGCGCAAGGCGATAGGGTGCCTTGGCAATAGGTGCCGCCCCCGGAATCAAATTGATGCGAAACTCCACCTGTCTCTCAGGAGGCACACCCGGCAACTCCTCGGGCAAGACATCCGGAAACTCTCGCACTGTCGGTACCACACCGACCAAACTCGGCCTCTCCGCGGCAACTCGCGTATCCATCACATAGGCTACAAACCCTCTACAACCCTGCTGTAAACTCTGCCTCGCTCTGGAAGCCGAGAAAAATGCTGACCCAGATCGGGTACCCTCGTCATACACCGTAAGTACTCCCCCACTAGGGTCTCGTATGGTCACCAACTAACGCTCGCAGTCGATAACAGCTCCAAATCGGCTCAACCAGTCCATGCCCATGATGACACAGACATCCCCCATCGCAATCGGCACCAGATCTATCGGGAAGTCAACACCGAAAATCTCGAGTACACAACTCGAATCACATCAGTAGCATACACCGCTCGCTCGTTGGCTATAGAAACTCGCAGAGGTCGACTCAACGCCTCTCGGCGGATACTGATGTGCTGACTAAACGCTACGGACACAAAAGATCGACTCGCACCCGAGTCAAATAACACTAAAGCAGGTACAGAACTCACAAGAAAAGTACCTATGCATACCACAATATAAGAATAATATCTCAAACTCAGTACAAGTAATCAAATGAATACATACCAGCCACGACATCGGGCGTTGCGCGGACCTCCTCCGCTGTCAACTGAAAGGCTCTCCCGCGAGCCTTCGGTGCCTCGGCCTTCGCTGGCCGGGCCTCGGTAGCTCTAGCAGCAGGCGTAGATCCCTGTGCTGATCCCTGAAGTATCTGTGGGCATTCGGCCTTCCAATGGCCCGTCTGGTTGCAGTGAAAGCAAACCGAAAATCCCTTGGGGCAATCCCTCGCGATGTGCCCCTCATTCTCACACTTGTAGCACACACATGCTCTGCACATCCCATCATGAGTCTTGCCGCACTTCCCAAAAGTACGGCCCTTCTGGCCTCCAGACCTCGAATCAGCGGGCTTTGCTCGCTTGGCTGCTGGTTGAGAGTGAACCGGCCGCCTATCCCTCCTCTGAGACTCGGCCTCCTCCCTGGCATGGGTCTCCAACTTAATCTCCCTCTTCCGAGCATTTGCAGGAGCTCGGCAAATGTCCGGTATGTCGAGTTCACCACGAACTCACGAATGTCTCTCCTCAGTATGCTCAGATATCGACTCATACATGCCTTCTCGGTAGACACATGCTCAGGGCAAAACAACGACCTCTCATGAAACATCCGTGTAATCACAATCACGGACTCCGTTCCCAGCTTGAGGGACAAGAACTCCTAGGCTAGTCGTTCCCTCTCCACCGGGGGAACATACTCATCTCGGAACATGGTGGTGAGCCTCTCGCAGGTCACCGATGTAATCTTTGATGTAGTGAAATCAGCCGTCACAAACTTCCACCATTCCTTCGCCCCCAAGCGAAGCTGGTTCAGCACGAACCGTACTCTCAGATGCTCCGGATAAGAACAGGTGTAGAAGCATCCCTCAATGTCAGAGATCCACCTCATCGCGGCTATCGGATCCTGAGTCACATCAAACTCTGGTGGCGTCGTGTTTCTGAACTCTTTGTACAGCAACGAGTCACCCCCCCTGTGGCCTGGCAGCGGCGACGGCTCCGATCGCTGCAGCAACAGCAGCCTCAGTAAGAGAAGCATGCCGCTCGTCAAATGTCTCAATCAATGTGGTCTTGATAGACCCAAACATCTCAGGAATCTCAGCTCGAATGGGTGCGGCCACCTCCTCGTGAATCAGCCTACGGATCTCCTCATCACTGGTACCACTGCCTCCTGGGTTGTGGCGCGTCCCAACCATGATGTCTCTGAAACACAACACAAAAGGAATCAGAGA
This sequence comes from Lactuca virosa, assembly GCF_052849685.1. Taxonomy (NCBI): domain Eukaryota; kingdom Viridiplantae; phylum Streptophyta; class Magnoliopsida; order Asterales; family Asteraceae; genus Lactuca; species Lactuca virosa. Next base: position 262,398,817 of record NC_136434.1, read on the forward strand.
CTCGCTCGAGTATACTCGCACTCGATACTCAACCCTACTTGTTCTTTAGTACCCTAAGGATTCTTACTTGGACTGCTCACCAATCCGGTGTTTCCAGTAGTACGGGCCCTATACTACCTTCCACAACGCATCGGTATTCACCCCAAGTCCTCCTCCTAGGATCCCAGATCACAAGTACTCTATATCTCACTAAACTCAGGCTACCCTCCAGTAGCCCACTCATAAGCTCCTCGCTGCTACCTACTCACTCTTGAAGTATCTCATAGTAGCAGTAAACTCCTAGGCTAAGGCATCACAAATCAGGCCACTCTAGTCCTAGATATGAATACCTAGCCTACTCTAGCATGCATAGCATATCACATAATATCTCATAACACATAATGTAAGGGTATTTTGGGAAATCACCGTTCGGGCGCTGGCTGATCGTACACACTGTTCTGTTCTGCTTGTCTCAAAATCTCTTACTCTTTTAGAAAAATTGTTTATTTTATGTAAAATCTCCTCAAATCATCAGTTTCAGTTTAGATACGCCCGAAGGTGCATCTGAATCCCTCAAAGCAAGGCTCTGATACCAACTTGTAACGACGTAAAATTTTAAAACAATTTTTCATTTTTCATAACACTTTAAAACTCATATAACAATCTCAAAATCTCATGTGTATCAAAACATCACAATAAAACATATCCCAGAATCTCAAAACATAATCCTCAGCCAGTGTGTACGAATCATGCCGGTGCCTTCCCGCGATACTCGCTAGTACCTGAAACACAATCCACATAACATAGTAAGCATAAATGCTTAGTGAGTTCCCCAAAATACCACATATTGCACATAAGCCACTCAAGGCTACAACTCGGTATGACCCTCTGGTTAAAGTGTCTCAGCGGGACCCTCCAGTCCCATAGCTCATTGGACCCTCCGGTCCGGTCTAGCTCGTTGGACCCATCGGTCCGGTCTAAATCGTTGGACCCTCCGGTCCGGTCTGATCGAGGACCCTTTGGCCTCATAATTCGTTGGACCTTCTGGTCCGGTCTATCTAACACAGAGCATACATATAACACAAGCACATAAATCTCAAACATACACATACTCATAAGACCCTCCGGTCTGCACATAGATACCACTCTAGGTAATGTATAGTGAGAAGACTCACCTCGGCTAATCTCAGAAAGTCTCGAACTCGGAATACTGATCTAGCCTCCGCCTAATCACATAAAGTAATTTACCTCCAATTAACAACGATTCTCATAGGCTAGACTAATCCCTTCCTATAATCTCTCAGAAGGGGAAAAGACCATTTTACCCCTCCAATGGTCCAAATGTCCAAATATTGACCAAACCCTAATAGTCAACGAAAGTCAACTCTAGTCAACTATCCAACTTTGACTAGACTCGTCGAGTGCACTAGGGAGACTCGTCGAGTTCCCTAGTTCCCTCAGGGACCCTATGAAGACCAACTCTACACGTCGAGTAGACCCGCCTACTCGTCGAGTCATAGCGTGCTCAGACTTATCGAGACAAACCCCAAGCGACTCGTCGAGTCAGTTCATGGACTCGGCGAGTGCATCCAGTCTATACTCCCATTCAGACGTTTTAAGACAGATCTATCACTCCAAACTCTAGATCTAGGCTCCCTAGGCTCTAAATTCACGTAAAGCTTCGAGATTTACGTTCATGCATGGTACTAAAGAGCTAAAATGCCAAGAACAAGCTTAAAAAGAAGTTTCTATATCAAGGGGCTATCATGGTTGAATAAAGCAGGGGACTTTCGACTCTAGGGACCTCACAAGGTCCATATCTGATGTCTTTTTCTAAGAAAGTGCTCAAAACCTTCAAGGTCCCCAAAATAAGATGGAAATGAAGCCCAAACTCTAAATCCATAAGATCTATCTATACAAGAGAGAAAGGAACGAGCTTTATACCTTAAACAGAAGCTCCTAGACGCCAAAGCAGCAGATCTAGCAACTCCTTCACAATCCTTGCTTGGAATCCTCTTTCCCTCTACCAAAATGCACCAAAGATCTTAAACAATGGCTCAAAACTCTCTCAAAAGCTCAAGGGGGAGATTAGGGTTTCTCTCAAATAAAGGTCACAGATGGAGAGCCGAAAATGAGGCTATATTTATCCTTATATAGGCCCCAAACCCAGGGATTTAGGGTTTCAGCTCATAGCGCCTACTCGACGAGTCTGCTCCCCGACCCGTCGAGCAGATCATTAAACCCACGTGGCCAGCCCGACTCTACTCGGTGAGTTATAGCGCCAAATCGTCGAGTAGGTCAATGATCCTCAAAATAAATACTTACAATGACATACCTGGGAATCCGGATGTTACAAACTCTGCCTCAAATCCACAACCAAACAAGGAACAGGAATTAAGGCGGAATCACTCACTCTAAGTCTGCAAAATCTTAGCTATGCATAACCCTGATGTACATACTAAGCCGTCATAGCTTCTCTAAACCGATCTTTTATTTCTCTTGAATACTCTGACTTGTTTCAATAAGTGAGTTATTATAATTACTTTTAAGTGTTTTCCCCAAGTTTTAATCTTATATAAATATAAATAAATTTTTAAAGTAATTACTATTTCGAAAACGTACCACTGTTCGCTGGCGACTACGGGGTTGATTCTCCTGCGGTGATCATCAGAATCCGTCCATCCGCTCGTGAGTTCTTTTTTATCCAGCAGTCCTTCCTATGGTGTCCATTCTCACGACAGCCATAGCAGGCTTGGTTTTCTTCATCTCCGGGGACTTGGGAAATCGGTTGAGCCAGTGCCCTGCAGAAACAGACTGTGTCTCTTTTTGTGGCAGTTCATACACTGCATTTCCCGACATACTCCGGTGTGGTGATAGTTGCATTTTCCACACTTCGGGAGAGTTCCAGCATATCGACTGGCAGGTGCTGGAGTAGTAAGTGTTGTGGCGGCGTACATAGTACTCGTTTGTTGCTCTTGCGGGGGTTCCTGTGTTGTTCGCTTCTTCTTCCTCTTGTTCCCCGACTTCCGTTTATAGTCCTCTCCCTTTGATGGCTTGGGAACGAGGACTTCTACACCATGGCGGACTCCATGGTCGATGAGCCTCTGAGCCAGGCGTTTGGCACTATCGAATGTGGCTGGGTTAAAAGACAGCACATCTCCTTGAATCGAGGCAGTTAGACCCCATATGTATCTTTCTATCTTCTTGCTCTTTGGGGTAACCATCCCGGGGCATAGTGCTGCCAGGTCGCTAAACCTATCAGTCTAGGCCACTATGTCTGATCCGACCATCGTGAGCTCCCATAGTTCTTGTTCCATCTTTTGAACTTCGCCCATCGGGCAGTATTCTTCCAGTATTAACTCTTTTTGGTTTTCCCAAACTATTGAGTTAGCCACTGATAGGGTCATTGACTTAACATGGGTATTCCACCCTGTTAGGGCTCTGTCTGAGAAAGTGCAGGCATCAAACTTTACTTTGCTCCCTTCTGAGCACGAACAGATTTCGAAGACCGAATTTGTTTTCTCGAACCATCGCATCAGAGCGATGACTCCACCATTTCCATTAAATGAATTGGGTTTGCAGTTCATGAAGTCCTTGTACGAACACTCCCTTAGGTGTTCACGAGTAACTCCAAGGTTCGCTAAGTGGGTTCCGCTACTAGATCCGATGGTACCACGTTCGCCGAAGTGAGGTAGAGCAGTTGCCACTGCGGAGGATATCGCTGCTTGGAGAGCAGCAGGATCGAATTGTGGCGTTGGAGTTGGAGTTATCGGAGTAGTGCGTCTGTTTGAGATGGAATAAGTCTATAGCAGTGGATATAAGCCGAAAGCTGAAAGACAAGGTTATCCTAGTTCTAAGTGTATCGGGTCCTGACTGCCACAGGGTTCTGGAAACAATTCATAAAAGAGTCTATACCGAACAAACTTTATGAATGAGATATGGCTATCCTCGAATGAATATCTGTGACCTAAATAAATGTTACCAGTTGCATGTAAAGAAAATGATCATAACAGATAATGTGACCAGTCTCCACCAACTCATTAAGTTATACAATATTATTATTTATTAGTGTGACGCATAAGACGTTTTGGTTACTTCGACTGATCCTGCCTTGAAAACTTCTCCTGAACCTGTTGTTGTTCCTCCTTGACTCTTATGCTGACTGCTAGGAGGAACTGGTTACATCTATCTGGGTTTGTCGTGCGAGAATGGAAGTGTCTAAAGAATCTATAAGATATAAGTGAACATTATAGGTTGATCCTTACAGAGTCCTCCTATAATTGTACAATGCATACAAGTTGTATATAATTCAGGATTAAATAGACCTTCGAATAAGTGATCCTACTCCAAAACCACAACCAAACAAGGAACAGGTAGTGAAGCGTAGATCACACATTCTAAGTCTATAAAATCTCAATTATATAAAACGTTGGAAGCATGCATTGCAAGACTATAGACCTATCCGTAAGGGTCTTTTAAGTTATCACATAAGTTATTTATATAGTGCCTAAAATACTCCTATAGTATTTTAATGTAATGTACTTGATATGTTTTAAACTTGTTATCGTGTTATAGTATCATAAAATACTCCCATAGTATCTTATCTTTATCTTCTGATCTAGAATTCCATTGAATAGAGTTAGGTAAGTTTTAAGACTGTTGCAACACCACATCACTCCCAAACACATGTCGGTCACACCTCGAATAAATATAGTTGATCAAGCTATATTGATCCTAGCTATGATTACATAACTGTCCAGGTTTGACCGCAGTGTTCAACCTTTAAATACTTTTGTTTTGTTTTTCTTGTGATACTTGTTCTAGTATGTATATATGTATAAGCATGTATGTATACTTTTATAAGGTATCATTATATATTTAAAATATATTCTTATCTAGAGCACTTTAGCCCCATTGTATTTATAGTTGTATATCTTTTATCGGTTGATATACTTAGTTCACTATAAACAATGCTCTGATACCAATCTGTCACACCCCAAAACCGGAACGGCGGAAACGCTCGGGGGTGGAGGATGTCATGTTTAGTATCAAAAGTCATGCATCATAGTAATCAAAGTAATAAACAATCATTTCATTAGAAAGAAAGTGTTTACAAAGTATGTGGTTCACATAACATAGACAAAAAGTAAATAACAAAACAAGACATGAAGCTAACTGCTCCATCCTCTGAATCCCAGTGCGCGTACCTGTCTACTGGTCTCCTGAGAATACAAGTTATTTTGAAAGAGTAGATCAGCATTTAAGCTGGTGAGTTCATAGGATTTTAGTGATGTAATGTAAGTTGTAAGAAAGTTGTAGTATGTAGTAAGTTCTTTTAGAAAAGTTCGCCTGTTCCTCCATAAAATCCTATATTTCCTTCCTTGATGAAAGATAAGTAAAAATGACTCTACAATCCTTTCTATGAGTACTAAACGGATACAAGTTATATAAAACCCAGAGTAAACAAACAATCGGTTATGTGTATCCGCCCTAAGCCCACAACCAATCAAGGAACAAGAAATGAGGTGGAAGGCACACATCCCATGGGTTGTTAGATCCTTGTTGTATATAACCCTGGTGTATATACTTGGTACTTACGGAGTTAACTGTAATAGTTCCTTTATATTTGACGAAAAGATTCTTTAAGAAAACCCTTATTTCTTTTAGTAAAAATGGTAACAACAGTGGTTCCTTCTATAATCACTTAGTTTATACTAGCTATATATAATCTAAATATCGAACAGATAGTTAATTGTGTGAATCGGAGCTAAGCCCACAACCAAACAAGGAACAGTAAATGAGGCGGAAAGCACGCATCCAACTACCTATCGGGTATTAATTATATATAACCCTGATGTATAAACTAAGGTATTATAGAATTAACAACCTAAGGTCCTTTAAGTTATACTGGTTTAATAAAATGGATTAAACCCTTTACTTGTAAGTTTTTAGTTTTTTATACCAAATGTTCTATTTAAAAAGTATGTTTTGTACTAGAAAACGGTGCATTGAATTAGTGTCCTATGACCTGGCCCATACCTGGTACCCTTATGATTACGTGGTGTATATGGAACATATATATAGCTAAGATCAAATAGATAGTAGGCTGGGTGAATCTGCTCTAAGCCCACAACCAAACAAGGAACATGAAATGAAGCGGAGAGCACACATCCTACTACCTGTCGGATCCGATTAATATATATTCCTGATGTATAAACTAAGGAATCATAAAGTTAGCATTATAGGCCTCTTTCTACTGAATGTACTAGACTCGACTGTTCTGTTTGTAGTTTGAAAATATGTAAGTTTTCCCTAGTTTATAACTATCTTAACTCGAAAATAGTTTGCATTAACTTTCAAGTGGAACTGTCACAATATGAAAGTAATGGGAAAATGTAAGTACCCAGTTGTCTTTTGAATTGACATCCTGACATACTGATTACCTTAAAACAAGTTTATTTTATGAAGGTCATAATGTGATGAGTAGTACCCATACTATACGCTCTCCCTGCAAGAGATTCTGGGAACCAAACGCGAATTCTGCAAACAAATTACTAGGCCGTGTAAATTTACATTAAATTTATATGATCATGTATACCCAATTTACTATCACCTTTTGTTTAGAACAATGAGTTAGTGATTATTGGTATAATTAGATCCTGTATTTTTCTTCTGCTATAGCATTTAGTATGTTCTTTCTGTTATAGTATCTTAGTATGTTCTTTCTGTTATCGTGTATTGTATCTTCCTCGCGGTTTCTCTTTATAGTATGTTCTCTATGTTATCGTGTATTGTATCTACCTCCCTGTTTCTCTTTATAGTATGTTCTCTACGTTATCGTGTATTGTATCTACCTCCCTGTTTGTCTTTATAGTATGTTCTAGTATCTAGTATGAACTGAACCCTTAAACTATACCTATTATAGTTTACTAGTATGTTTACTTGAACTGTTACTGAAAAGACTCATTTATCTACTAACTTATGATTGTACTTTAAAAACGGAGTTTTATAAACTATACAGTAACATAACTTAAAATGAGTTTTTGAAATGTTTTGATCACTTATAAAAGACATAAGCAATCTTTTGAAAGATGTTTTTAACAAACATTTACACAATTATCATTGTGTTCAACTTGTATTCCCCCCTTAAAAGCATTTAAAACAGTTTAAAAGATTGATTACAGGGGTATGAACTCACCTTATGTGGGTGATTCAAACGAATATGCGCGTAAGGATGAGAAGTTCCACGAATGAAGTCCCGAGACACAAACGAGTCCTAAATGACATATAATGGCATCTATATTGGCATGAATATAGTGTTTAGAAGCAACCACATGCAAGGAAACACCTTTAGGGACTAGGAAACACTTGGAACAAGTGTTAGAATCACAAGTGATTCATCTAAGGGGAGTGTACGGCCACTAAATGGAGTGTGCGGCCATGAGTGTATGACCATGGAGTCTATGGCCGTACAATCATGGTAACAAGTGCACAAAAGGGTCTTTTAATGATAGGGAAGCTTGTGGGACTATTACTCATCAAGTGTTGAAGCTAGGTTTGCACTTTGGAGGCCCTTTTAGGGGTGTTTTAAGGGGTGTACGGCCACACATGGGTGTACGTCCATACACTCCTTATGATCTTATGTTTTGGTCATTTTTAGGGTGTTAAACTAGTGTTCCTAACATGTACTAAGCATAAGGAAGGAGTACTTACGATTTGGAGGCTCAAGAGGGTTCACAATCACCAAGAACAAGTGTGTGTTCTTGGTGTTCTTGGTGAAATGGATGAAGATTTGAAGATCTAGCCAAAAGATGATTTCCATGGATGAAATCAAAGGGTGTTACTAGGTGAAGAAGGATAACAACTAATCAAAATGGAAGAAAGGCTTGCATGCTTGAAGATTGGGGTGAAAAGCTTGATGATAGTTGAGAGAAAACTCGAGTTCTTGACTTGGAAACTGAAGAAATGGTTTAGAAACGGAAGGATATCACTCTTATGGAGGGGGTGTACGACCAACATGGGTGTACGGCCGCACACACATGTGTGTATGGCCGTACACTCATGTGTACGACCATACACTCCCTCAAATGGAGTGTTCGGCTCGATTTCAACGCAAAGAACTTACGCAACTCAATCCTATACTCAATGCTTGAATGTACTGAGCTTTGAACCCTTAAACGGACTCTAAATAATGCTGAAAGATAGCAGAAACGAGTCCGACACTCGGTTGAATTGAATGGCTGGACTTACAAGGCAAATATTTTCGGGTTGTCACATCTTCTCATAAACCTCGGGGAGTACCTGTTTATTGTTTCCCTTAGAATACAAGTAATTTGAAAAGAGAGTATCAACATAAAGTTGAGTGAGTGCATAAGTATTTAAGTTTAAAAGTATATTTCTGTATCTTGAATATGTAAACTATTCCAGAAAATCCTATATTTTCTGCTGTGTATGAAAAGTAGTTTTATTCTCATAAGACTGTTCTATTTGTAAACCAATGTTCTATATTTTTATTCCTTTATGTAAAACTTGTAACTGAGAGTGTGCCTGGTTTCACCAGATGTTATTGTAAACTGTAATGTACTACTGTAGTTTGTATTTTATAAACTAGTACTTTGAAAATGTACATACGTTTAGTTGATTATACACTAATGTATTGTTAATATCTTTTAATGAGTTATTATAACCATACTGGGACTAGATGGCCTGAAACAAACACTTTGTAGGCGTTTAAACTGTTGATAACAATTGTCACTCATTGGCGTGTATGCCTGACTGTAGCTAGCAGCTTGTGTGCGGGGTTGTCAATCCCAATATAGATCTACACACAACTTGTTTCGATCCCTTGACTGGAGACTCTTGTTATAATATCAGGACTTTAAATATATTGTTTAAATGAATTAAACAACTTTAATCAAATGACTCATAAAAAGCATTTAAACGTTACATGTATAATAGTTATGAAAACCCGATCATCCTGAAATAATGATTGATTATATATTCCTGAATTAGTATTCTTAACATGTATTTGAAAGTTGTATACCCTTGATTTGTTTTGAATCAAACCTTTGTTTATTGTAAAACGGTGTATTCTAGTATACTTGAATCATGAATTAATGTTCTATGTATCATAAATTATACCTATTATAATTCATATGTACTTTCTGAATTGGTATTTAACTGTTGGGTCTAAAATTATGGTTTATACTTTGCTTTTCTAAACAACTGTATTTTTCTAAAGTGTAATATGTGTTTGCGGCTGCGTTCACGGCCAGGTTGGTGTGTACGGCCGTAAACGGGTTTACGGCCGTAAACCCGTTCACGGCCGTGAACATGTCTACTATATATAGGGTGAGGAGTGCATGTAAGGAAAAGGGCCAAGGAGCTTAAGTGTGTGTATTCTAAGGTGTTCTAGAGAGAGAAAGGAGAGAAGGTGCAAGTGTGTATGAATCTATTGTAAGGAGCATCAATCATATTCATTGAATACATCATAGATTTAAGTTATTCTTCTTCTCATTCTCTTCTATTTTGATCTCGCATCATCCGTTTGATTGGGATTCCACACCATCAAACGGATCTGATTGATACACAAGCAGATCAGGGACTTACAAGTTTGTAAGTCCCTCATCTGCTTGTGTATCAATCAGATCCGTTTGATGGTGCGGAATCCCAATCAAATGGATGATGCCAGATCAAAAGAAGAAGAATGAGAAGAAGAATAAGTTGAATCTATGATGTATTCAATGAGTAGAACGAAGCTCCATACACATAGTTCACACACACTTGCACCTTTTCTCCTTTCTCTCTCTAGAACACCTTAGAATACACACACTTAAGCTCCTTGGCCCTTTTCCTTACATGCACTCCTCACCCTATATATAGTAGACATGTTCACGGCCGTGAACGGGTTTACGGCCGTAAACCCGTTTACGGTCGTACACACCAACCTGACCTTGAACGCAACCGCAAACACATATTACACTTTAGAAAGCTACAGTTGTTTAGAAAAGCAAAGTATAAACCATAATTTTAGACCCAACAATCTCCCCCTTGGTTTGGGCTAGCTATGACGCAGTCCTTCTCAATTATAAGTACATCGGACCCTCCCATTGCCCCTTGCCACATCTCCTTTGTAATAATCTCGGCAACCATTGTTGTGTACTCTTTAGCAGCAGGCTCGAAAATATCTTCAGCCACCTTGATCTGATGTAGGGCCAAATGATGAATATCCCACATCCTAAATTGAAGTAGGTCTTATTTGTCGTACAGGCGAAAGCAACCATCTTGGAACTTGATGACAGCAGACGCAGTAGTTTCATCATAGACCGAGTAAAGCATGTTTGCAAGAGATCCATTCGTGAAGGTCTGCAACACTGGAATTTGTCTAACTTGATTGGTTGGCGGCCACATGACAGTCTAAAAGGGATTATTTGTCTTGGGATCCAGCACGTTAGGGAAGCGTTTGATGAAAGACTCAGCAGTCTTCATATCAGGGAATCCCTTCTTTACTTGATCCTCCAAGAATAGCTTGAAATGAGTAGCTCGTGGATCACCTAATGGATTGGCAAAAGGAGCACTGAATAATTCTTAGAGATCAACCCTTGTCCATGAAATGAAGTCATGGAAGTCGTTGTAATACTCCACATTTTTGCTTTTGCGTTTCACAATCCACATGTTCAACCTTTCATGAAAGCCCCATGAGACAATTCCCGATCTATCACCGTACCTGTGACCAAATTTTTTCTTTTCAAGATCAGTGACGGTGATAGTGGGTTTATTTCCAATAGCATTCTGATCAGAGGTTTTCTTGAGTAGAAGTTGCTTTTTCTTGTCGGAAGCTGCTAATTTGGCACTTTTGAGTGCAGCAACGCTTGGTGCTTTAACTGGTTCCTTTTCAAAGCGATCGACAATCCAGTTCTTCTTTGAGTGGGCGGGTCAACAGGGGGGGTCTTGAACTTGTTGAACAGAAGACTGGCCAACATTGAAATGTTGAACTGAAGACTTGAACTTGTCGCGAAATTCTTCGGCCAGTTTCTTCTTAAGGTCAAAGTAACTTGCGGTTAAGGATCCCAGATGGGTTTGCAGATCAGAAATTTGCTGAGATTTCAGAGTTTTATCCGCTTCAAGATCTGCAACCTGAATTTTAAGTTGGGCCTTTTCAGTTTCAATATTCTTTTGATTAAGCACACTGATCTCCTTTTGAAGTCCAAGAATGGTGGGATCATCCTCTTCTGAGTGGCCTTCCTCAATAAAAATTCCTTTAGCTCGGGAGGAAGTCACTGACCTTTGTTCGTGGGCCAGATGTAGATCAAGCCTCTCAGAGGCAATATCATGATAAGGCCTAAGAGGAGATGATCCCGAAGGAACTGATGAACCACCAGCTTCATAAAAGGTGCTCGGTCCTTCATGGGATGGAGTAAGTGAAGTAGCAACAGAAGTAGTAATTGGTTGAGTCGACAGGCTTTGAGATTGTTCTGAAACAAACACACACGGTCTTGGATCAAGTTTTTTCCTCTTCAATGCAGGCGAGGAGGTCTGAGTTGTCAGTGGTTCACTCACTGTTGGCTCAATAGTAGGAGTAACATTCTCAAAGGGAGGAATCTCTGAAGATGTCTCCATAGGAGTTGAAGTTTCAGCCATTTGTTTTGGAGAAGGAGGCGTAGTTTCAAGAATGTCTTCTGACTCCCTTATCTTCGTTGCTGGATGAGCAACATCATGGATAGTATCAAAGAAAGTGTCAAGATCCTCATTTTACAAGAAATTTTCATTGCCTCCAAGATTCAAGGAAATATCATCCTTGTCAAAACCTGTACGATCCAAATCATCAAAGGAATCATTTTCTTCGTTCTCTGTCGCATCCTCTGTTGTTCCCTCGTTGAAATCACTCTCAACATTTACATAGTGTAAGTCATGCTCTTCAGCTACCATCGCAATAGGAGTAGCTTCAACATCTTCGTGATCGAAAACCGGAATAACATCATCTTCAGAAAAGATATCATCTTCAGAGGTCACACGGTCAGATGATACATGAGACTCAGATGCCTCACATGAATCGGCAAACAAGCCAAACTTCACTAAGGGAAACTTTCCTTGAAAAGTAATTTTTCCCTTTCGGTTTTACTTCATTAAACCGACGGTGTTCGGCCCAAGAGACTTCATGTCGAGGATTTCTCCATCTTTAGCCATTTCGGGAAATTGTTCATTAATGAACACTTGAATGAACCTAGGGTACAACAAGAACTTGTCCCTAGTTTTTCCTTGGATGTTTGCAATCAGTTTATCGAAAATAAATTTGGAGAAATTTTAGTCCAATCCCGCAGCTAGAGAGATGATGGCACCAGTGTTTCTTAGAGAAATTTCATCTGCGCCAGACTTTCTTCCAGAAATGCAGCTCACGAAGACATGAGCTAAGAATCTCCAGAACGGTGGCAGCAACGTCTTCATGGTCAGAGGGAAAACACCTTCATATCCCATTTTGATAAGAAATTCTTCAACTTGGGAGATCTCGATCTCAGAGGGGAAGGTTGATTGATCGTCAATTTTGAGAATATCCCTGATGAACTGTTTAGTGATGATGATTTTGCAATTTTTGACTGTAGCTTCAATAGAAGCAACTCCATCATTTCCTTTCTTCACATTTGCTGACCTCCAGAATTCCTTGATCAAGCCTTGACAGATATTTGGATCAACAGTCAGAGCAGTGGACAGACAACATTCTCGCAGTCCATGCATCATTGATTTGAATTCTCTGTGGGCAGCCGGAGGATCAGCCAAGAGGATAGCCAGGTTGTGACTGTTAGCAAATTTGAGCTCTGCCATTTCAATCTCCACTAAAACAAACCAAATGAGAAAACAATATATTTAAACATTTAAAATTGATGTTTTACTCATGTTTGCAATTCAAATTGGCTTTTAAGTGAAACATATGAAGAAAAATCAATTTTTATTGACCAAAGGAAGTTCACGGCCGTAAACTGCCTGGCCGGAAACTGTCGGGCCGTAAACTGCCGGGCCGTAAACTGCCTGGCCGTAAACAGGATGGCCGTAAACTGCCTGGCCGTAAACGCCAACAGTTTGATTTTTCTTCGATTAAGCCCTTAAATCACATCGATTTGATGCGAAAAGAGCATATTCTTGGTCGAAATCAATATACCTTTGAAGCTAACAGATCAATTTCACAAAATTTCACGAAATATTTTTTTAGAGAAAGATAGAGAATCTAGGAGTTTGCGGCCGAGAAGAAGAAAATGAGGATGAAAAAGGGTTAACGGCTGTTGTTCCTCTTTATATACTTGGTCCAAAAGTTAATGGGCCGCAATCCACAAGAATAGAGTCCAATACCAAAAAACTTTATAAAATAAAACATTTTGAGGACAAAAAAATAGAATAAGAAAATAAAAATAAATATAACAGTAATTTTTTTTTAAATTATCAGGAATTTTATAAAAGTAAAAAGTAAAAGTACAAATAAAATAAAAAATAAAAAATGAAATGAAATTAAAATTTAACAGGAATTTAAACTAATTTCACATCTTTCTAACACTAATAATAATTTTTTGATATTAGGATCAAAGTTGTTAGACAACCATAATCCACTTATCGATACTTTTGTCTTCATGTCTACGTCTGGTCGATCGCCGGTATTGTGGTCCACTTAAACACGAAAGGTTTTGATAAATTTTTGTACACACTATAAGTGAAAAGTCATTAGATCTTATGAACTTAGAAAATATTCCTAAAAGACCATTCAGCTGACGACGACCAAAGGTATTGTTGTCCACCTAAATTGAACAACGAGATATACATACAATCTATAAAATGTTCAATTTTAATTGTATTAGATGTACTAGAACGTGTTTCCCACTTCCCGATATACCCCGGTAATCAAGAACTTCCAAAGAACTCCTTACTTTATGTGAGTAAACAATTATTAAGGAGGAAGTCAGATTTAGAAATAGGTGCATATGTTGTGTCCACCAAATATTTTTGTTTATGTTAAATTTGTTCATAGTTTTCCTCTATGCACAAATTTTGGGGGAGAATTAAAAAAAATTTTCAAAAATCAAACAAAAATCAGAAAATTCAAAAATCAAACAAAAATCAGAAAATTAAAAATCTAAAAATAGTGTTATTTCTGGTTTTTTTTTTTTTTTGTTCAGAAAAATCAAAAAATCCAAAAATATTTTTGTTTCTGTTTTATTTCTAGTTCAGAAAAATCAAAAATCCAAAAATATTTTTGTTTCCGTTTAGTGTGCTAAATTTTCTTTTAGTTTAGTTTTGTCTTGAAAAGTGAATTCTGTTGTAGATGAGACTCATGGAGACTGAATCGAAAATTTCCAAGCCAAGACTTCATTCGTGAGTGTCGAAGAATTTTCATTCAAAGGAGCAAGAAATGAAGATTATTCTTTCAACATTCAATCCTTCAACCCCAGAAGCAAGGTCAAGCTGTAATTGAAGATTATGTGACATATTGCATTGAAGCCTACTCAATCAATTTGCTGCTATCTTGTACCTGCTGAAGTAATCCAGAAGTTTCGTTCTCTATTCTCTCTAAAGATTCTCAAGCTGAAAGCGCTATCTTTCAAGAATCTTATCAAGAAGCCTCCTCACCCGACATGCGTTCAAAGCCAAATCCTGAAGAAAAGCCCAACTGCTCTGAAGAAAAGCCCAACTGCTCAAGATGAAGTCATTTATTGAAGATTCATCATGTTCATCTTGATGCTGTTAAGAAATTGAAGATTAATGCTGAAGTCAAGCTCCCAATGAAGATTAACAGGAAAAGTCAGCTACTTTTTCGGGGAAGTTTGTTGGGTTAGTTAAAAAAGAAAGCTATAAACCAAGGGGGAGATTGTTGGGTCTAAAATTATGGTTTATACTTTGCTTTTCTAAACAACTGTATTTTTCCAAAGTGTAATATGTGTTTACGGCTGCGTTCACGGCCAGGTTGGTGTGTACGACGGTAAATGGGTTTACGGCCATAAACTCGTTCACGTCCGTGAACATGTCTACTATATAAAGGGTGAGGAGTGCATGTAAGGAAAAGGGCCAAGGAGCTTAAGTGTGTGTATTCTAAGGTGTTCTAGAGAGAGAAAGGAGAGAAGGTGCAAGTGTGTGTGAGCTATGTGTATGAAGCTTCATTCTACTCACTGAAGACATCATATATTCAACTTATTCTTCTTCTCCTTCTTCTTCTTTTGATCTGACATCATCCGTTTGATTGGGATTCCACACCATCAAACGGATCTGATTGATACACAAGCAGATCAGGGACTTATAATAACTATTTTTGAATGTAACCCCTTCCTCAACATGTTAGAAAGGGTATTTAAACTGATGAAATAACTTTTATATTTATATACATATACAATTATATATAAGTAAAATTTAAACGACATTTGGACAAATAACCGATACTATCAACCCACATCCAAACAAGGAAAAGGACCCATAATGAGTTATCAGTCCTAAGCCTTTTAAATCTTATTTATATAAATATATATATATATATATATATATATATATATATAGACACACACACACATATATATATATATATATATATATATATATATATATATATATATATATATGATTTTTGGGGAAAAATATAAGTTTATAAAGGAGTTTAATATTTTGAAGTATATTTTTGATGACTTAATGTCATTTGTCACACCCCCAAACCAGAATGTCGGAAACATTCGGGGGTGGATGACTTCACGTAGTATCACAACAGTTGATTATTGTAAAGAAAGTAAGCACAACCATCATAAATATAATAAAAAGTTACATTGTTGCGTGTAATACATGTTTCAAAAGAATATTACAAATATGATGACTTAAAATGTTTTGATAACAGACGCCTTAGCGTTCCTTCTCCAAAAGCTAATGGTTACCTGTATTACAGATTCCCTGAGAAATACAAGTAGTTTTGAAAAAGTGTCAACAATTAAGTTGGTGAGTTCATAAGTGTTTTTGTACTGAAAATTTGTATGTCCTTTAGTAAAAATAACTGAACGTGCTTTCCAGAAAATCCAATATTTTCTACATATAGTCTGAAAAAGTTCCAAAGGCTGGCATTGCAATAGTATCTTTCGTGCTCAAATGGTGAAAGTGTATTTATACTCAAATAATGTATTTACTGAATGCATTCAAGAGTCTCGTAAATCAAACTTATTTTAATACTTCCGTGTGAGTTTTATAACCATGCTATTGACCCAGACTGCCTGTAACAACGTTCTTCAGGCGTTGTAGTGTTATGACGTTTGTCACCCCAGACCTGTCGGTCTAACTGTAGCTAACAGTTTAGGTGCGGGATTGTCAATCCCATATAGATCTATACACAAGTATCACGCTCTCCATACAAGAGATTATGGTTTATAATACAGGACTTGAAATGCGTACTTGAGAGTACGTTGAAGCTGAATGTCTCACAACACTTAGTATTAATAGATTTACGAAAAGAAAAGTCTATATTTCTTGTGGATGAAAGTATTTCTTTTTCACAATGTTTACGTAAAGATGTAATGAATCACACGTAAACGATACCCATTTTGGTTTTTCCGAAAGTGTGTTCCATTTGGTGATAAAAACTCGATGTAATACTAACTTTGCATGTAAAGTGTAACGCTGATATCAATGTTATTTAACATTTATAAAAATGTAGATGATGTATTTGAATCTGTATAAAACGATCTGTATCTTGGCACATAAGTTTTTCTCGTAATGCACTTGTATCCCCCCCCCTAAAACATGAAAAGAAGTGAAAATGTAGGGGTATGAAATCACCTGGAAAGTGTGGTGATTTGAAGGAAACGAGATTTTCTCGGGTGGCTCTCCGACCGGAAAGTGGTGAATCTCTCGGGAATCTCGGAGCTTCGGACCTTCGTCGGAACTTGGATATGTAACCGGGGTGTCGGGGTCGTCTCGGGATGCTAAACGTGGAGTAGGAGTGAGAGAGAAAAGGGAAATGAGCAAAGAAAGTCAGACCCCTCGCACCCTTTATATAGGGGCTGGTCATGGTGCGAACGCGGGGCGTTCCTGCTGGGTACGCAGGGCGTTGCCCCTACGCAGGGCGTTCCCCTTAACGCAAAGCGTTCCGAAGCCACATTACGTCATCGCTTACGGACCTCGGATGGGATGGCGAAGAGTCAGGTCTGCGAGCACGAACGCAGTGCGTTCCCTCGGAACGCAGGGCGTTCCCTTCGGATAAGCTTCGATGTGTGTGCCAAAAACTTCAAAATTGCGTAACTTTCGCATACGAGCTCCGTTTTTGACGTTCTTTATATCCACGCGTAGGTGAGAATATAGTCTACAACTTTCATTTTGACTCCAACGGCTAATTTTGAGTTTTATTTCAATTATATTTCATTTAATAGGCCGAGACATGATTATTTCGTTAAAAATCCATAACTTCTTCATCTGTCGTCCGTTTTCGTCTGTCTTTTTACCGATGTACTACTATTGTCGAGACCTTCAATTCTCGTTTAGGTTGTGTTAGCGAAAAATCGCTCGATCTTTATTTCGAGTTTTTAGCTGTCTACCGTTGTTCCGAAATTTAGAAAAATCATAACATCCTCATACGAAGTCAGATTTTGGCGTTCTTTTTATTCATGCTCACGGTTTAATGTAATCTACGACTTTCGTTTAGATACCTAAGGCTAAAAAGTATTTTATTGAAGTTTCACTTTTTACGCTTAACAGTGTTTTACCGGTTGTGTCGCGGATTTTCGATTTGTTATAACTTCTTCGTTATAGCTCGGATTTGAGTGTTCTTTATATTTTTGGAAACCTTGGGATGATATCTAACACTTTATGCATCCCAATTAAGATTTTTGAACACTTCATTTTTGACGCTATTTTCATTGATTCCAAATAGTTCATTATATTTGACTTTTTGAATGTTACATTGACTTGAAAATATCGGGTTGTCACATCATCCCCCCGTTAGAGGGAATTTCGTCCCGAAATTTAATCTAAGATAGAGTTCTAGGAAAAAGATGCGGGTACTTTTGTTTCATCTGATCCTCGCGTTCCCTGGTGTATTCAGGTCCTCGCTTGGCATTCCAACGGACCTTCACAATGGGTATGCGGCTTTGTTTAGTTCTTTTAATTTCCCGATCCATGATCTCTACTGGCTCTTCTACAAATTGGAGATTCTCGTTGATTTCAATTTCCTCCAGAGGGATAACGAGGGTCTCATCGGACAAGCACTTCTTTAGGTTCGATACATGAAAGGTAGGGTGCACGTTATTGAGTTCCTATGGTAATCGAAGTTTGTACGCCACCGGGCCGATCCTGGCAAGGATATAAAATGGTTCGATATACCTTGGGTTTAGTTTCCCATACTTTTTCGAAACGTATTAATCCCTTCCAGGGTGAGACTTTTAGTAGTACCCGATCTCCAACCTGGAATTCCAAGCGTTTCCGTCTTTTATCCGCATAACTCTTTTGTTTGTCTCTTGAAGCCTTCAGTCGTTCTCGGATTTGAACAATCTTCTCCGTAGTTTTCCTTATGATTTCGGGTCCAGTGAGAGTGTTGTCGGGTACTTGACCTCTTGCTAGTTGCGTGTCACCCACTTCAGCCCAACACAGTGGTGATCTGCACTTACGGCCGTAGAGGGCTTCGAATGGGGCAACCTTAATGCTAGTGTGATAGTATTGTTGTACGAGAACTCGACCAATGGTAAATAGGTGTCCCACGCCTTACCAAAATCGATCACACAAGCTCTTAGCATATCTTCTAAGGTTTGAATGGTTCTCTCACTCTGGCCGTCGGTATGTGGGTGATAAGCGGTACTCATGTCTAACCTCGTTCCTAGAGATTTTTGTAGTGACTGCCAGAACGTCGAGGTGAATCTACTATCTCGGTCCGTGATAATGGATGTTGGTACACCATGCAGTCGTACAATCTCTTTGATGTATGTTCTGGTTAGCTTCTCCAGTTTATCCGTTTCTTTTATTGGTAGGAAGTGCGCGGATTTGGTTAACGTGTCGACGATCACCCAGATGGTGTCAAGTCCGCTTGCCGTCTTGGGTAACTTGGTTATGAAATCCATGGTTATCCGCTCCCACTTCCACTCGGGTATTTCTGGTTGTTGCAATAATCCCGAGGGCTTTTGGTATTCTACCTTGACTTTGGCGAAAGTCAAACATTTGCCTACATAGGTAGCAATTTCGGCTTTCATGTTTGGCCACCAATACAGTTTCTTGAGGTCCAGATACATCTTATCTGAACCGGGATGTATGTAGTATCGTGTCTTATGGGCTTCATCCATGACAACATCTCTAAATCCGCCAAACTTCGGCGTCCAGATCCGATTTGTGAAGTAACGCACCCCGTCATCCTTGACTTCAAGGTTCTTAATCCCTTTTAAGACTTCATTCGCCACATTTTCGGATTTCAAGGCTTCTATTTTAGCTTCCTTGATTTGTGCGGACAGGTGTGAATGGATCATCATTGTTAAGGACTTCACTCGGCGGCCCGAGTATTCCTTTCGGCTGAGGGCATCAGCTACTACATTAGCTTTCCCGGGATGATAACGAATTTCGCATTCGTAATCGTTTAGTAGTTCTACCCACCGTCTTTGTCTCATGTTGAGTTCCTTTTGATTGAGGATGTGTTGAAGGCTTTTATGATCGGTAAAGATTGTACATTTCGTGCCGTAGAGATAGTGCCTCCAGATCTTTAGAGCGAAAACGACTGCTCCTAGTTCGATATCGTGCATGATATAGTTGATCCTCGTGCGTCTTGAGTTGTCTCGAGGCGTATGCGATGACCTTTCCTCGTTACATTAGGATACATCCAATTCCCTGGTTTGACACATCACAATAGACCACAAAGTCTTCTGTTCCTTCTAGCAAAGTTAATATAGGTGCGCTGCATAGGGCTCGTTTTAGTGTTTGGAATGCAACGTCTTGTTTTTCTACCCAGCTAAAGGTTACACCCTTCTGAGTTAGGGTGGTAACTGGCTTAGCAATCTTCGAGAAGTTTTGTATGAACCTCTGGTAATACCCGGCAAGGCCCAAGAATTATTGGATTTCCGTTGGAGTCCTTGGAGTTGTCCAGTTCTTGATTGCCTTGATTTTGGAAGGGTCCACGTGTATCCCCTCCTTGCTGACTACGTGGCCTAGGAAATCCACTTTCCGAATCCAAAATTTGCACTTTGAGAATTTTGTGTATAGCTTCTCTGTCCTTAATGTTTCCAAGACCTGTCGGAGGTGTTGGCTGTGTTCCTCCTTGCTCCTTGAATAGATGAGTATATCATCTATGAACACGATCACAAATTTGTCCAGGAAAGGACGACATACTCGGTTCATCAAGTCCATGAACACTGCCGGTGCATTTGTTAATCCAAAGGGCATCACTATAAACTCGTAGTGACCATAGCGAGTTCGGAATGTCGTTTTGGGAATGTCTCCTTCCAGGACTCGCAGCTGGTGATACCCAGATCTTAAATCGATCTTTGAGAAGTAGCTCGCTCCTTGTAGTTGGTCGAATAGATCATCTATGCGCGGTAAGGGATATCGGTTCTTGATCGTGAGTTTGTTTAGTTCTCGGTAATCGATGCACATGCGAAAAGATCCGTCCTTCTTCTTTACGAACAGAACTGGTGCTCCCCAAGGTGAGAAGCTCGGTCTGATGAATCCTTTGCTTAGAAGCTCGTTCAGCTGGCTGGATAATTCCTGCATTTCAGCCGGTGCTAGACGATACGACGATTTTGCTACTGGGGTAGCCCCGGGAACAAGTCGATCCTGAACTCGACTTGACGTTCTGGTGGGACTCCTGGGAGATCTTCTGGGAAAATGTCGGGGAAATTGCAGACTTCCGGAATGTCTTTAATGTCTTTTACTTCTCGTTTCTTGTCTACCACGTGGGCTAGGAAGGCATGATATTCTTTCCGAAAGTAGGGCTTTGATGCAAGAGATGATTTGTAAATTTGTACCAGGTTTGTCACCATAAATGAAAAGAGTTTCGCCACCTGGCAGATTTAGGCGAACAGCCCTTTCGTGACATAGAATATCGGCATGGTGAAGGCTTAACCAGTCCATACCGATGATGACATCAAAACTTCTTATGGTGATTGGCATTAAGTCGATTTGGAAAAAGTGTTCATTTAGAGCTAGTGTGCAGCCTACATACAGATCGTTTGTGCTTTCTGTTTTACCGTTTGCCATTTCTACTGTAAATGTCTTATTGAGTGCCTGGGGTTTTTGATTAAGTAAGTGCTTGAATTTATGACTCATGAAACTTCTCTCCGCACCACAGTCAAAGAGTATGCATGCATAAATGTTGTTGAGGAGAAACGTACCCGTAACCACCGTGGGATCGGCTATTGCCTCGTTCTGCCGTATTGCCAACACTCTTCCTACACCGCCAGCATTCTTTGCCTTAGGGCAATCCCTCTTGTAGTGCCCAGTTTCGCCACACCCATAACATGCCTGGCTCACTCTAGTACCAGGAACTTGGGTGATTGGTCGCGCCGGTGCCTTACAGAAACGGGCAGTGTGCCCTTTCCTGTCGCAATTTTTACAGTGCATCTCCCGGTAATTACCGTGGTGATGGTAATTGCATTTGTTGCACTTTGGTAGGTTCCCAACATATTGTTTTATCGGCACAGGGGTAGCGGGGACAGCAGTGGGGGCAGTAGCGACATGGACCGCCACTATTTGTTTCTTTGAAGGTTCTAGCAAAGTTTGACCTTTCCTCTTGTTCCAAAACTTCTTCTTGTTGTTGTTTTTGGCATTGCTGTTATTGTTGTGGTTTCCTTTGGTTGGTTCCAGGACGATGGTCCTGACACCTTGGCAGACCCCATGATCAACGAGGGATTGTGCCAGTTCTTTGGCACTGTCGAACGCCGTGGGTTTGGAAGCTAGCACACTTCCTCGAAGCTGGGGCGACAGCCCCCAGATATACGTTTCCACCTTTTGGCTTTCCAGAACCATCATTCCTGGGCAAAGTATTGTCAATTCACTGAACCTATTTGTATAGCTTGTGATCTCCGAGCCTACCATAGTAAGGCCCCAAAGCTCCTGCTCGAGCTTCTGAATCTCGCCCCTTGGGCAGTACTCTCGTAGTAGCAACTGTTTCAGGTTCTCCCAACCCATGGAGTTTGCCACCACCAGAGTTAGTGACTTGACGTGGCCATTCCACCACGTTAGGGCTCGTTCGGAGAAAGTACAGGCGGCGAATTTTACCTTGCTCTCTTCGGGGCATGAGCATATCTCAAACACGGCTTCCGTTTTCTCTATCCATTGGGATATAGCCATTACTCCCCCATTTCCATTAAAGGGGATGGGTTTGCTGTTGGAGAAGTCCTTATAGGTACATTCCCTGGAACGACCCTGGTTTTGGCTATTAGTAGAGCTATTTATTCCTCCTCCTGATCCGTTGTTACTCATTTGTGCCATTGTTGCGGTTACGACAGCTGTTACAGTAGCCTGAAAGGTAGCAACATCCATCGATGGAGGGGGTGGTGGAGGTGGTGTTGGTGCTCCGTTTGTATTGAAGCATCGGGGATTCCTCCTTGGTGGCATGATTCTGCCACAAGTTAAGAGACAAATTCTTGATAAGCCATTAGAAATGATTATGGAAGGTTTTAGTATTATAAGTTTTGGTTCTGAACATTTCTGGTTTTGCATATTAATGGAAACTTTCAAAAATAAGTGCATGATTCTTTTAAGAACTTAATGGAATACTCAAGGAAATAATAAATGCGTGTCAATTTAATTGATATTAGTATGTGATACAATGATCAGGAAAATTTGACCTTATGTAGGTCTAGGGTACATCAATGAAAATGGGAAAATTTGACCTCATTCCGACCCCCGAACTGTGTTCTCACAATCCGCCGGGTTTACATTCTGAAAAGGAAAGAGTAGCACCAACACTTATTGGATAGGTATATACATAGCGCCAGAAGTACGCGCTCTATTCCGAGCGGGTGGCACGCTGCGGACCATGGTATGTGGAAGTCTGAGATCGGGCTACTTGACGTTCAGCCTCGATGATGCGCCTCTCCATTGCGGCTTGGCTTCTAAGGAACTCCATTACTTCGGCTCTAGTAGCAGTGATGTCCTTCTGCAGGGAAAATGTGTGCTCTATTGTTCGCTCATGTTCTTCATCCAGACGACGAAGGCGTACCGCAGTGACGGCAGTGGTGGCTCCAATGTCCAAAATTTGGCTGGCATCCACTCTTGCTCGTTCGCCTTGGTTGGCGATGCGACGAACCATGACTGGGAGTGCCCTTTCAGCCGCGCCCCTGTTACTGAAGTTATAAAAACCTCACTCCATGCCGTATGGTGGTCGTTGCCCTTGTTCCTTGCTCCATCGTTTCAGGTCCATAGCCCAGCGGGGCGCCGGGCCCTGAAACTTCCGTCGGGAAAATGCTGCTTCTCGGGGAGGGTTGTAGACCTCAGGCTCCGAGTCTGTGCTCCCAACATCTCCTTCCTCTTCTGAACCTTCGTCTGGGTCTTCCTCAGGATCCTCTTCGGATTCTTCTTCTGGTTCTTCCTCGCGAATTTCCTCTTCGGAATCCTCTTCTGGTTCTTCCTCAATCCAACCTCCATTTCCCTGGTTGGGGTAGTAGGGATCCCCGGGAATGTGAAAACCTGCCATTTCGTCTGATCGAGAATAGAGGCAAGAGAATTATATATAAAACTTGGGAGTAAGAAGGGAAATTTTCGATAAGGATAATTTTATTTGACGATTTCTATTTCTAATTAAATACCGAGGTTCGCATGATTATAATAGTTCTTTTAGTTTTTACAAAATACTCCTATAGTATTTCAAATTTGTAAGTTTGATTCTAGTATTTCATTCGGTAAGTTTTTGACTTGTTGCTTACTACGACCATTCCCCAACATATATTGGTCATATCTCGGATAAATATAGTTGATCAGGCTATATTCATCCTTGATCTGATTACATATCCTGAGGCCTAGTCGTAGCGTCACAACTTGTCTTAATACTTTTGAAAATTTTTTGGCTATGATACTAGACCGATGCATGCATGTATTTATACTTTTATAATACTAGCATTTCAAAAAGTTGGTTTTGTGAAAACGTTATCATCAGAGGATTTTAGTCCCTTTGCATTTATAGTTATATATCTTATGTGGTTTGATATACTTAGTTCACTACAAACAATGCTCTGATACCAATCTGTCACACCCCCAAACCAGAATGGCGGAAACATTCGGGGGTGGATGACTTCACGTAGTATCACAACAGTTGAATATTGTAAAGAAAGTAAGCACAACCATCATAAATATAATAAAAAGTTACATTGTTGCGTGTAATACATGTTTCAAAAGAATATTACAAATATGATGCTTTAAAATGTTTTGCTAACAGACGCCTTAGCGTTCCTTCTCTAAAAGCTGATGGTTACCTGTATTACTGATTCCCTGAGAAATACAAGTAGTTTTGAAAAAGTGTCAACAATTAAGTTGGTGAGTTCATAAGCGTTTTTGTACTGAAAATTTGTATGTCCTTTAGTAAAAATAACTGAACGTGTTTTCCAGAAAATCCAATATTTTCTACATATAGTCTGAAAAAGTTCCAAAGTCTGGCATTGCAATAGTATCTTTCGTGCTCAAATGGTGAAAGTGTATTTATACTCAAATAATGTATTTACTGAATGCATTCAAGAGTCTCGTAAATCAAACTTATTTTAATACTTCCGTGTGAGTGTTATGACGTTTGTCACCCCAGACTGCCTGTAACAACGTTCTTCAGGCGTTGTAGTGTTATGACGTTTGTCACCCCAGACCTGCCGGTCTAACTGTAGTTGACAGTTTAGGTGCGGGATTGTCAATCCCATATAGATCTATATACAAGTATCACGCTCTCCCTACAAGAGATTATGGTTTATAATACACGACTTGAAATGCGTACTTGAGAGTACGTTGAAGCTGAATGTCTCACAACACTTAGTATTAATAGATTTACGAAAAGAAAAGTCTATATTTCTTGTAGATGAAAGTATTTATTTTTCACAATGTTTACGTAAAGATGTAATGAATCACCCGTAAGCTATACCCATTTTGGTTTTTCCGAAAGTGTGTTCCATTTGGTGATAAAAACTCGATGTAATACTAACTTTGCATGTAAAGTGTAACGTTGATATCAATGTTATTTAACATTTATAAAAATGTAGATGATGTATTTGAATGTGTATAAAATGATGTGTATCTTGGCACATAAGTTTTTCTCGTAATGCACTTGTATTCCCCCCCTAAAACATGAAAAGACGTGAAAATGTAGGGGTATGAACTCACCTGGAAAGTGTGGTGATTTGAAGGAAACGAGATTTTCTCGGGTGGCTCTCCGACCGGAAAGTGGTGAATCTCTCGGGAATCTCGGAGCTTCGGACCTTCGTCGGAACTTGGATATGTAATCGAGGTGTCGGGGTCGTCTCAGGATGCTAAACGTGGAGTAGGAGTGAGAGAGAAAAGGAAAATGAGCAAAGAAAGTCGGACCCCTCGTACCCTTTATATAGGGGTTGGTCATGGTGCGAACGCGGGGCGTTCCTGCTGGGTACGCAGGGCGTTCCCCTGAACGCAGCGCGTTCCGAAGCCACATTACATTATTGCTTACGGACCTCGGATGGGATGGCGAAGAGTCAGGTCTGCGAGCACGAACGCAGGGCGTTCCCTTCGGATAAGCTTCGATGTGTGTGCCAAAAACTTCAAAAATGCGTAACTTTCTCATACGAGCTCCGTTTTTGACGTTCTTTATATCCACGCGTAGGTAAGAATATACTCTACAACTTTCATTTTGACTCCGACGACTAATTTTGAGCTTTATTTTAATTATATTTCATTTAATAGGCCGGGACAAGATTATTTCGTTAAAAATCCATAACTTCTTAATCTGTCGTCCGTTTTCGTCTGTCTTTTTACCGACGTACTACTATTGTCGAGACCTTCAATTCTCGTTTAGGTTGTGTTAGCTAAAAATAACTCAATCTTTATTTCAAGTTTTTAGCTGTCTACCGTTGTTCCGAAATTTAGAAAAATAATAACTTCCTCATACGAAGTCAGATTTAGGCGTTCTTTTTATGCATGCTCACGGTTTAACGTAATCTACGACTTTCGTTTAGATGCCTAAGGCTAAAATGTATTTTATTGAAGTTTCACTTTTTACGCTTAACAGTGTTTTACCGGTTGTGTCGCAGATTTTCGATTGGTCATAACTTCTTCGTTATAACTCGGATTTGAGTGTTCTTTATATTTTTGGAAACCTTGGCATGATATCTAACACTTTATGCATCCCAATTAAGATTTTAGAACACTTCATTTTTGACTCTATTTTCATTGATTCCAAATAGTTCATTATATTTGACTTTTTGAATGTTACATTGACTTGAAAATATCGGATTGTCACATCATTTTATCACAATTTGAAAGCATTTGTTTGTAACACAAAATTCTTGTGTTAGACTTGTATTCCCCCCTTAAAACAGTTAAAATTATGAAAAGACGGGGGTATGAACTCACTTGATAGGTGGTAATTTGGATAGCGTTTCGTTTTGTGGAAAGGAGTTTATTTGAAGAGAAACCGGCTTTACTCGGGCAGAGTTTCGACTGGAGAAGGTTGTTTTTCTTGAGAATCTTGGGGCTTTGAGGCTTGCTTAGGGTTTTAGATATGATATCGGGGCTTTGGGGGGTTGTAAGTAAGTTTGGGGAGTTGAAAATATTGAAAAAGATGAGAAAATGGGCTAAAAGTGGAGAGGGAACCGAGAGATCTCGTAGGGCTTTTATAGGCCGAAGCCTCGGACCGAGGGGGAGGAGGAGGAGGGACGTGTGTCTCGGTTCGCAAGGGCCACGAGGCCGAGCTTGGAAGCATCCAGCGCGCTGCCATGCGTCGGAACCGGAGTGGGCCGAGCCTTCGGTCAAAGCAGAAGAGGACACAGAGCGGACACGAGGAGCCTCGCATGCGAGGTGACGTGGCCGAACCCCAACCATGCGAAATACATAACTTTCGCATACAAGCTCCGTTTTCGATGTTCTTTATATGCACACGTAGGTAAAGTTATACTCTACGACTTTCGTTTAGACTTCGTCGTCTAATTTTGATTTTATTTTTAATATTATTATTTTTAACAGACCGGGACAGGAAAATCGTTAAAAATTCATAACTTCTTCATCCGACGTCCGGTTTGTCTTTCTTTTTACCATTGTACTACTATTAACGAGACCTCAATTCACGTTTAGGTTGTGTTGACTAAAAATCACTCGATCTTTATTTCGAGTTTTTAACTGTATACTGCTATACTGAAACTTAGAAAAATCATAACTTCCTCATACGAAGTCATATTTTGACGTTCTTTTTATGAAAGTTCTCGGTTTAACATATTCTACAACTTTCATTTAGATTTTTAAGGCTAAAAATCCTTTTATTGAAAACTCACTTTTCACAATGAACAGTGTTTTGCCGGTTTTGTCGCGGATCTTCGATTGGTCATAACTTCTTCGTTATAACTCGGATTTTAGTTTTCTTTATATTTTTGGAAACCTTATTACAATCTCTATCACTTTGTTCATCCCAATCAAGATCGTTTAATACTTTATTTTTGAGGTGGATTATGTAAATGTACACAATATGATAAAATTTCTCTTTATTATTTTAAAAAGAACTACAAATTAACCTATTTTATTACATAGGTTCGAAATAACGATTTTTTATATTATCCCCCCGTTAGAGAGAAATTTGTCCCGAAATTAGCATTACAGATAGACTAGGGAAAAATATGTGGATATTTCTGTTGCATTTGATCCTCCCGCTCCCAAAGGAATTCAGGTCCCCATTTTGCATTCCAGTGAACCTTCACTATCGGGATACGGCTTTTTCTGGTTTTCTTTACTTCCCTGTCTAGAATCTCTACGGGTTCTTCCACAAAGTTGAGGCTCTCATTTAACTCGATTTTCTCGAGTGGGATCACAAGAGTCTCGTCGGATAGACATTTTTTCAAGTTCAAAACGTGGAAGGTAGGATGAATTTTACTTAGTTCTTGGGGTAGTCGAAGTTTGTAAGCTACAGGACCGATTCTAGTAAGAATCTCGAATCGTCCTATGTACCTTGGATTCAGTTTGTCATGCTTTCCAAAGCGTATCATGACCTTCTAGGGTGAAACCTTTAACAAGACGCGGTCACCAACTTGAAATTCCAAGGGTTTTCTCCTTTTGTCAGAGTAGCTTTTCTATCTATCTCTGGAAGCTTTAAGTCACTCCCGAATTTGTACGATTTTCTCTATAGTTTCTTGAATAATTTCCGGGCCAGTGAGAGCACTGTCAGGAGTTTGACCTCTAGCTAGTTGCGTGTCACCCACTTCAGCCTAGCACAGAGGGGATCTACACTTGCGGCCATAGAGGGCTTCGAATGGAGCAGCCTTTATGCTAGTGTGATAATTGTTGTTATAAGAGAATTAGACAAGGGGTAAATGAGTATCCCATGCCTTTCCAAAGTCTATCACGCAAGCTCACAACATGTCTTCTAAAGTTTGAATTGTCCTCTCACTTTGTCCGTCGGTTTGTGGATGGTAGGCTGTACTCATGTCCAGCCTAGTTCCTAGGGAGTTTTGTAAAGACTGACAGAAACGAGAGGTGAATCTACTATCTTTTTCAGAAATAATAGATATTGGCACACCATGCAGTCTAACAATCTCCTTGAGGTAAGTTCTTGTTAGCTTCTCCATCTTGTAGGTTTCTTTTATTGGCAAGAAGTGTGCGGATTTGGTTAATCTATCGACGATTACCCAAATAGTATCCTAACCACCTGATGTTTTGGGTAACATAGTTATGAAATCCATTGTAATCCCCTCCCACTTCCATTCAGTGATTTCAGGTTGTTGTAATAAACCTGAAGGTTTCTGGTACTCTACCTTGACTTTGGCACAAGTAAGGCACATGCCCTCAAAGGTAGCGGGTTCGGCCTTCATGTTAGGCCACCAGTATAGTTTCTTGAGGTCCACATACATCTTGTCTGAACCTGGATGAATGGAGTATCGACTTTTGTGTGCTTCATTCATAACCATGTCTCTGTAACCACCGAACTTTGGCAACCAGATCCCGTTCATGAAATAATAGAGTCCATCATCACTGACTTCGAAGTTCTTATCCATTCCTCTCAGGGCTTCACCTGCCATGTTTTTCGGGTTTCAAGGCTTCAAGTTGAGCTTCTTTGATCTGTGTGGACAGATGTGAATGAATTGTCATGGTCAACGAATTTACTCGGCATCCCGAGTATTCTTTTTTGCTAAGGGCGTCCGCTACTACATTTGCTTTACCAGGGTGATAAAGAATTTCACATTCGTAATCGTTCAGTAGCTCCACCCATCATCGTTGTCTCATGTTCAGCTCTTTCTGATCAAAGATATGTTGGAGACTTTTATGGTCCATGAATATTGTGCATTTCGTACCATACAAGTAATGTCTCTAGATCTTCAGAGCAAACACCACTGCTCCTAGCTCAAGGTCATGTGTTGTATAGTTGACCTCATGCGTCTTAAGCTGTCTTGAGGCGTAGGATACAACCTTTCCTCTTTGCATAAAAACACACCCAAGCCCTTGATTAAAAGCATCACAGTACACTACACATCCTATGTCCCTTCAGGTAGAGATAAGATCGGTGCACTGCACAAGGCTTGTTTGAGCGTTTGGAATGATGTTTCTTTGTTGAAACATAGAAGTGACCCTTTTAAACTTAATCCAAACCGCAGCCTCTCTCTTATCCGCAACCATTTTCTCATCAGCAGTCAAGTACCGCAACCGCAATCATCGTCATCAGCACTTAGTCTTAGTCTTTTATCTGTTTTTCTAAAAGTACTTTCTTTTATCCAATGTACCCTGCGTAGCAACTTTTAACAGATAGGACCTTTTGTAATCTTCGAGACTCTATAAATAGAGTTCTCTTTCTCTGAATGAAATACATGTATCTCTCTCAATTATCTATATCTTGAATATCTTACTCTCTCCACTCTCTCATCTCTAAAGATCTTTTACTTATAATATTTATATCGTTATCTCTTTGGAGCAAGTCAGCTTGACTTAATCACTAAGCTTGATCACACTTACTAACTTGGATTGACTGCAATCCTTGTTAGGAATCAACTTATAGTGTCTTCTTGATATAATACTTGTTGTCATTTATATTTCATTATATTTCGGGACCTAACTATCTAACTATCTAACTCTAACTTATTATTATTGTTAAGCCTTATGATCCACTGAGTTAAACTTTATTCCGCATTATTACTTGTTCTAACGTTTTTTCAAGTGTGTTACTCAAATTTTTTCTCTCAACAATTGGTATCAGAGCCAAAGTGGTCGCTTTTTAAACAAGAACTCTGATTTTAAATGGCCTTCTATACCACTGGAGCTCATTTCTTAAAAAAACAAATTTGTTTTCAAAAACAAGGAAATATGGCACAAGCATTATCTCTAAATGTTGCCAACAGTGTTGGAGGTTCGAATGGAGCTCCAAATGAATATCATCATTGGTCACAAAGGATGGAGATATATATATATATATATATATATATATATATATATATATATATATATATATATATATATATATATATATATATATACGAAGACTTGGAAGAGATGTATGGAGATCTGTAGAAGAAGGACCTCATATCCCTGTTCTTACTCCAGTTCAGAACGATGGCACACAAGCTAGACTGGGAGGAGGTCAACCAGCCATGAATCGTCCCACCAAAGACGATCTTGATAAGATGGAAAATGATGTTGTTGCGTTTTATGAGATATCTTGTGGAGATGCTCCCTACAACTTCGATATCATCATAAATTGCAAAACATCCAACAAAATATGGGAGGTACTTAAAAACCTGTATGAAGGCTCGGAACAGGCTCAGGATAAGAACCTTACAACCGCACTCAATGAATTCAACAACTTCAAATCTCATGCTGGTGAAAGTTTGGAAGACTCCTTCAAGAGGTTCACCTTAATTGTCACAAAGTTATCTAATGCGGGCACCATCCGAAGTAACCATGAGACCATCTCCAGTTTCTCAATGGATTGGGTAGACATTGGACCACAACCAAGATGATTGTCCAAGGAGACAAAAAAATTCAGTATCTATCTCTCTACAAGATTTATGATGAACTGCAAGCACAAGAATCTACTGTACTCAAAGACTGTGCTGACTTCGGAGGACCACTCGCTCTAGTAGCATAAGCACCTCACACTCAATCTTACTTTCCCTCGTATGACAACTCTCCACAGTCATACGAAGCCGACTCAAAATACGATGATGAAGAGGAATTCCAAAATGCTATCGCTTTAGTTAGCCAACAGTTCAACAGGCTACCACCCTCATCGCTCCGAAAGAATCAGCAATTTACAAAACCTCCTTTCAACCGCAACTTTAATTCTAAGAACCCTCACTTAAGATATCCCAAACATGGTCACCCAGCACCGCAATCTCAACCCAAAGAATTACCTCAGCCTGTCAAGACAAGCGACTCTGGTACCTCCGAAGAAGACAAAACTAATGTTGTAATTTGTCACAAGTGCAACAAGGAAAATCACTTTGCAAAAGATTGTAAAGCCAATGTAGTAAAAGACAGAACATTCTATCTCCGTATGGCTCAAGAACTTAAAGAAAAGGAGAAAGCAAGGGCATATGTACCCCAAGTGAAGAGAGACCATCAAGTATGGTCATCCGGAGATGAGGATGAAGACATCACCAACATCAAGGAAAGGGAAAAATCTGCATGATGGCCACTGCGGATGAGGATGGGTCAACCAAGCTGAAAAAGAATTACTGCTACATGGCAAAGGATGGCACTCTAAGCATCGTTGAGCAGGTAAAACTCATGATCCAAACTCTTAATTATAGCATGCATGACTGTCAACCATTTCTTGACAACCTTAATGACACTTGTGTTGCCGTCCTTTCAGACTATAACAAAGCCCTAGATGAGAAGAACATTTCATCTCAAGAAATGTTCCATGTTAGAGGATGATTAGAAGACAAAAGACTCAAAGTTTCCATGCTTGAAAAGGACATAGAATTAGAAAAGGATGCAAAATGTTATGTGAAACTCAATTAGGCATAGCATTAAATCAGAGAGATTTAGCTCAAACTAAAATTGTACGTTTGAATCATTTAATAGAAAAACTGTTCAATGAAAGTGAAGCTATTGAAAACCTTGTCAACAATTGAACCGTAGATAACACCTATAATTGGTGTTAGTCAAATGGGTATCCTACCGCAAAGGATTCCTCGCCCCGATTTAACAAAGACAGACTTTATGTCCCTCCGAACCGAGAGTTCCATTTCCCAATGAATGACAAAATCTTTCCCGACGACATCAAAACTCATTTTGGTCGACTTCATAATTTGAGTAATAATTGTGTCATTGAGGAAATTCTTCCTGAATTTTCGGGTCACTCAAGTGATCAAATTCCCATCTCTGGCACAATTTATCCTAACTCTCAGACCTCATCAGTTGCTGATGAAGAAATTATTATGGAATCTGAAGTTCATATGAACTTCCCATCACTGCCTTCAGACTGCAGTACCACTCACTACAAATCTGATCCGCAGTCAGACCAATTGCCTCTAATCAAATGTCCCATAAAGAAAGCAACTCTGACTTATGCTACAGTAGTTCAATCTTCCTTACCGCAGCCTACAGTTAAGAGTTCAGCGACCATTCAGCCAATTCATCATGAGTTACCCATAGAAAATTTTGAGCATGGTCATGCTCCCAGAATCCTGAACCTTCTTGTTCAGATGAATCAAGTCCTCGTGTTCATAAGCTTTTTAATGGTTCTAAGAAACCGCAGTTGAATCTCAATGACTGCGGTTCTCCAAAAACTCAGGCAAAAATGGCCTTCAAAAAGGAACTTCAAACTCGTGGTAAAAAGCGGGAAATTTTTTCAACAAACAAAAGACCACTCAAAGTTTCAAAACCCAAGAGCCCAGAAAAGCTTGCTTTCTCAAATTATTTTTCTAAAAACTCTACAGTCAAGAAAACCAACAAAAAGGGATGTATAGTTCCTCAAACCTTTTCAAACTCCTCTGATCCAATCCAAAAGAGAGTAAAGTCTTTTCGAAGCAATGGTTTTCAGATCTATTCCTCCGATGATCAAAAATGGAAGGGAATTTTACCAACTCCAACACTTTTAAAGTCACCTCAAACTTTTAAGAAATCAAATCCTAGGAAATCTACACGTGCTCACACAAGCTCAAATCGTACTTTTTCAAATTTCAAGAGCACCACTGTCAGATCTCACTCTTGTGGTACGAATCACAAAGTTGTTCCCACACCCTTCAGACCACTGACCAAGCAGTATGTTAGGGTAAATGACAAAAACTCTTCATGTAAATGTCATTGTCAAAAGAGATCATCTCAAGTCAAATCTTGCACTTTTCAAAAACCTCGTAACTTTTCCAAATCTCACAACACTTCAAAAATTCACAAACACCTAGGTTTAGGTCTCAAGATTGACATAAGACCTGTCCCAGCAACCTCGGTTCATGCATCTTTGAAAAACCCACCAGTCACCTCGGGCTCCAAACTTGTTGGGATGCCCAAACTAACCGTGTAATTTTCAGGCAATGTTCAAAGAGGATCAAGAAGAGGAGTGGTTAATAGATAGTGCCTGCTCCTTACACATGACTGGAAGGTTAGAATACCTTCGCGATTTCAGGCCTATTCGGAATGGTGGAAATGTCACGTTCGGTAACAATGCAAATGGAATAATCCGAGGTTACGGTGTTCTAACTACAGTGAACTTCTCTATTCAGAAGGTAGCTTACGTAGAAAGTCTTAAACACAATCTCATCAATGTAGGCCAACTGCGTAAAGCAGGCAACAGAGTTGAATTTTACAATGAATATTGTTACATAATGACAAGCGATAGAAGCACCTGTTTGATCAAATCCAAGTCCGAAGGGACCATGTACCCCTTGGATGTTTCTCTGATCATTGGGAAACCGCAGCTATGCTTTCTATTAAAAGCAGTATTTGAAGTCAGCTGGCTATGGCACCGTAAGCTGCCACATCTCAATTTCAGGTATATCAACAATCTTGTCACCGGAGAACTCGTCCGAGGTCTTCCTATTCTCAAGTTAAACAATGACACTCTCTGCTTAGCCTGTGAATGTGGCAAGCAATCAAATGCAAGTCATCCTATGGTGATCGATTCTTCAATTTCTGAACCACTGGAACTCTTACATATTGATCTCTGCGGTCCATCCACTGTAGCCAGTCTCCATCACAAAAAATGCATACTGGTTATAGTTGATGACTTCACTCGTATCACTTGGGTCTACTTCCTGAGACTCAAATCCGAAACTCCGCAGATGCTGATCAATTTTATCAAAGAAATCGAACTTCAGATAAAATTTCCAATGCGCCGCATCCGAAGTGATAACGGAACCGAGTTCACCAATCATCTTCTAAACAGTTTCTTGGTTTCAAAAGGCATCAGTCACAACTTCTCAACTCCCTACACACCACAACAGAATGGTGTTGTAGAGAGAAGAAACCGAACTCTGGTAAAGGCTGCCCAATCTATGTTCAACTTCTCACACCTGTTGGGTTTTGAGCATCCTAACAACCTTAAGGTGCACATACAACCCTAGAAGCTTTGGAACTATGTTTTCACTATTATACATGCAAAAATGATTTCCAAAGCCTTAACATATCTAGCGTGCAATCCTAGGTACATGAATAACCAATTTCTAGATAGAATTACATACCTTTCTCTTTGTAGTGAGTAGCTTGGAATTTTTAAGCCTAGCACCAATAGTGTGGATGCCTCAAGTGGTGTCACAAATCACCCAAAACAACTTGGAAATACTTGAGAGAATATAGTTCTCACAAAATCGGCCCACTCTTGTTTTCACACACTCTAGTGCCACTTCTAGAACCAAGGCTCTCTTTATATAGTATGGAGGATTAGGGTCACACCCTAATACCCATGACTCTTCATTTACCTAGGATCCATGGGTTAAAAGCTCCATGGACTATCCATGGACTTCCATATACTCTTAGGCCATCCTAAATAAATCTTAGCCCAATCCATATATATGTAAGAGTCCATATTTAGCTAGTTCCATTTGATCATTGAATTAATTCCATAAATCAGTTCTTGATCAACACTAGTTAAATAATATTAATATATTATAACAAATAATATATTAATGGATCATAAACATCTTATTCTCAAAAATATATCCATACAAATTGTTAGGTGATGTGTAACCCAAATGGACCATGCCGGGTCGGGTCAAGTCATACCAAATATAGTTACGGACTTAGACACCTTATCCAACAGTCTCCCACTTGGATAAGTCTGATAACTATAGCTGCAAGTATAACTTCAGGAACCAACCATCAATCGTAGCTCTTTTAAAACTCTGTTGAACTATGAAGCACCATTTTAGATAAGTGATCATATAATCCTCTGTTCTCAATATATCATCCGGACAAACACATGGAACAATGTCATACTTATTGTCCAGCAGTTGTTTCTCGATCTCTGATTTGTTTGACATAGAACTAAATTGAACACATCAATTAGGTTCTGACCGGGCCCGACACATAAGTCAAAACCAAATCATCGAGGGGCCCAGATATCGCTTCTACTAGCTGAATTATGCACAAAAGCACGTTTTATGACATCATGTTACTGATGCGTTTTCGTGCAATCAACGGACAAGCAACTGATAGTCAACAACTCATATCTCTAGGTTTAAAGATATATATGATATTACCGTCTCACGATCACTCGGGATAAATTCCATGAAGTGATACAAGTGAGCGTGGGTTTAATCCAATACTCAAAACTTATGAGCACTCATGAATGTTGTAGCAACAATTGCTATGTCTAATGCACCTTAGACAAATCTTACAAGCTAGATTCATGACAGTCTTAATTTAATACCTACTTCCAACGTATGACTGACTGTGGAGAATTTTGAATAAAATAATTCTGGAAGTCAAAACATGCAAAAATGAAACAATAGTAAACGATCAACATAGGATAGTAACACTTTACTCATAAATAAATAACAACTTTTATTTAATCATCAAATGTTAATTACATTTTACAAGTTTCAAAACTATTTAATTATTAAAACTAATATCGTCCCTCGGCTCGACGCTTCTTGCATGCTGCAAATGTATAACCCTAGTCATTCCCTTCGTGAATGGATCTACAGGATTATCTTCTGACGACACCCTCTTTGCCACGAGGAGTCCTTCTTCTATCTTGTGTCTTATTAAGTGATATTTTCTGTCAATGTGTCTGGATCTGCCATGATCTCGTGGTTCCTTGGCTAAGGCAACCGCACTATTGCTGTCACAGAAAATCTCCATAGGCTCCTGTATAGCTGGTACAACTCCAAGGTGTCCAATGAAGTTCTTCAGCCATATCGCCTCCTTTTCCGCTTCACTTGTTGCTATGTACTCTGATTCACAAGTAGAATCAGCTACTGTTTCCTGCTTGGAACTTTTCCAAGTAACTGTTCCTCCATTCAGGGTAAAGACCCAGCATGACTAACAGCAGAAATTATCCCTATCAGTCTGAAAACTAGCATCGCTATACCCCACTACACTCAAGTCATCACTCCCACTGAGGGTAAGAACCCAGTCCTTAGTTCTCCGTAGGTACTTGAGAATGTTCTTTACTGCAGTCCAGTGAGCCTTGCCAGGATTTCCCTGATATCTGCTGACCACATCAGGACGAGTACAAGTCATAGCGTACATGATCGAGCCAACAGCGGAAGCATATGGTAATCGACTCATCTCAGCTATCTCATCTTCTGTACTTGGACTCTGAGTTTTACTCAGTCTGGCATTGTGCTGGAGTGGTAACTCTCCTTTCTTGGAATTCTCCATGTTGAACCTCTTCAACACTTTATCCAAGTAGGTACTCTGACTAATTCCAATTAGACTTTTAGTCATGTCTCTCAGTATCCTTATCCCTAGGATATAGGCAGCTTCTCCAAGATCCTTCATAGCGAAACACTTCCCAAGCAAGGACTTAACCTCCTGCAAAGTTGGGATGTCATTTCCTATGAGTAGTATGTCATCCAAATACAACACCAAAAAGCTAACTATACTCCCACTAGCCCGAACATATACATAGGACTCATCCTCGCTCCTCGAAATGCCAAACTCTTGGACTTTCTCATCGAATCAAATATTCCATCTGCGAGGTGCTTGTTTAAATCCATAAATGGATTTCTCAAGCTTACACACTCTATTAGGGTACTTTGCATCAAAAAAACCCTCTGGTTGAGCCATGTAAACATCCTCAGCCAACTTTCCATTGAGGAAAGCATTTTTGACATCCATTTGCCATATTTCATAATCATAAAATGCAGCAATGACTAGCATAACCCTAATAGACTTAATCTTTGCCACTGGTGAAAAGGTTGTTGGGTTATGAGCATTCTAACACTCCTAAGTGTACATGCAACCCTAAATACCTTGGATCTATGTTTTCTCTATTATACATACAATTATGAACATCCAAGGTATTATCCTAATCTAGCATACAAAATAATAAATATAACAAGATAGAATACATACCTCTTTGATGTAGAATGTCTTCATGAAGCTTGAGTGCCTAGTGCCCCAAGTGTGACACCTCAAATGGTTCACACAACACCAAATACACTTGGAATAACTTGAGAGAAAGTTGAACACTCCTTGAAATTGTCTAGCCCTCACAGTCACACATTAGTGCCCGATTTCCTGAGCCATGGGATTCTTTTATAAGAAGGCTATTAGGGTTACACCATGTAACTCATAACTTTACCCATTCCTTATGCTCCATGGATTTTAACCTCCATGGAGTATCCATGGGTCACCCCATGGACTTAGTCCAACATAAGGAATCTTGGATCACAAGCCCACAAATATAAGAATGAATGATTTACACAATCAACCCATATATTTAATTAGTCTCCTTTTGATCACTTAATTAATTCCAAATTAATTCTTGATCAATACTAATTAAATAACCTTATTAATATATATTAGAACTTATAATATATTAACCAACCTTAAGTGTTATTTCTCTCATTATAGTCTATCCAAATGCATGATGCCATGCAACCCAAATGGACCATGCCGGGTCGGGTCAAGTCTTACCAATTATAGTTATGGACTTAGACATTAATCCAACAGTCTCTCACTTGGATAAGTCTAAAACTATTATTGCGTATGACTTCAGGAACCGATCAGCAATCGTAGCTCTCAAAAGCTTCTGTCGAACTCTGACCTTGTCGATGAACTCTGACCTTTGTCAATGACTTGTCCATTAGATAAGGGATCATATATTCCTCCATTCTAGATATCATATGGACTGAGACATGGATTATCAATTATTCTCTCTGTCCATTTGTTGTTTCCCGATTTCCGATTCATGATGACTGACTGATTGAACAAATCAAATCAGTCCTGTCTTGGCCAAGCACTCACATGTATCATCTTTAAATCATCGAGGGGCCCACAGATATCGCTTTTATCCCGAAGGTAAAAGGAATGGATAAACTTCGACTCATATGGCTTGTTCTACTACTTGTTGAATCATACACAAAGGCACGTTTTATAACATCGAGTTACCAATGCGTTTTCGTGCAATCAATGTATAACCAACTCATAGTAACAACTCATATCTCTAGGTTTGAACAATATAAGATATTATCGTCTCATGATCACTCATGATAAAATCCATGAAGTGATTCAAATGAGCGCTGGTTGAATCCAATACTCAGAACTTATGAGCACTCATGAGTGTTGTAGCACCACTTTGTCCACCAACTTGGACCTCTACAAACCAACCCATGACAGTCTTGATTCATATCTACTTCCAACATATGACCGACTGTGGATGGTTTGAATAACTTAATCATTCAGGAAGAGCGACTTAGTTATTCTGGAAGTCAAAACATGCAAAGTGAAACACAAGAATAAATGAATCAAATATGGTATCAAACCCTATGAATATAAATAAACACTTTTATTTATCACCATACTGATTACTCATTATTCATTGTTTTGGTTTTATCAACTTTATACTTGAATTTAAAACAATAGTTGTCCCATGCTCCAAGCATGTACACTATGTTTTCTAAACACTAGTCATGCCATACACCAAGTATGCATACTATGTTTGTCTATGATCTTTACTTTGTAAAATAGATCAATTGAACATCACTCCAATGATTCTCTTTTCACAGTCCCAAATCCTTACTGCAAATGCAAGAATTCCAAATTCATGCCATTTACTGAAATCTGTTAGATTCTAAACTTATATGCATTGATCCTCTTAATGATTATGCACAAAGTCAGAAAGACTTGACAACAATCATTACAGAGCATTCCAAAGGAGATCAGCTCCATGGAAACATCCTTCTTTCATTAAGTTTCCTAATCTTACACAGATTGAATAATTTCTAACTTTGAAACATTTCCATATTCCATTTTGACTATCACTTCTGAACAATAGTTGCCTCCTTACAGATTATGTCAATATGGTCCTTGCAGAATTAACATTATACTTCCAACTGTCCTTGAGCAACCAATCTTTGGTAAACCTTAGATTGTCCTCGACAATTGCTTAATCATTTTAGTCATATCCAATTCTAGACCTTTTCCCTTCATAATGCTCCAGGCATTTGGAAAATTTTAGAAGGGATAAATATAGCACATGTAATCGATCCTGTATCCGAAGCATATGGGACACGATTCATGATGTCTCACATAAAGACTAAACCAGTCTTTTGCTATAATATTTCCATTTCAATTTGCCAAGTTCTCAAAATTCAGATTATGAAAAGGGATGTCGTAATCATAATCGAATTTTAGAACGCAAATAATGGACCCATATATAGAATTTCCTTATGTTGAGCCATTCCAACATGAAATTCATATATATATCCTTGATTAAATACGATTAAAATCTCAATCTAAGCTTTTAGAATTGAAATGAAGTATAATTTCCTCTCCCTTAATTATAGCAAAACAACTTTTTCAACCCCTGCAACCTCACGAATTGAAACTTTTGTTTTCTATAATTAACATTGCTAACTTGCAACCTTTGTCATAATTATCATGCTCCCACTAACATGATGATTATTAGCATAACACTTATGCTCCCACTAGCTTTGACATGTACTCAGAAATCAGCTGACTTTCTTACCAAAGTTCAGATTTCTGATACTAGATTGTTTTGATAAAACTTTATCAAAATCATACACCTTTCTTAGATAGCTCACATGTGTGTCTAAACAATTTTAGAACTATGAAAAAGGATGTCGTAATCATAGTCTCAATTGTTTAGACCTTTGCCACTTCTCACAAGTCCATGTTAGTGTGCCGGTAAACCACACACGCTCCACTAACGACTTTGAGAATGCAAATATCACAATTGCTATCTAGCTAAAATCTACTTAGTGAAAGTGTTTCCTCACCATCATTTTCATGAATCGGAGAGAAACCTTATGACACTTAGATTTAATAGTGTATGTGTTCTTATCCATGTGAATTTGTCAAAACCATAATCACAAGACAAGGTTAGTGACAAATCCAAACTCATATTGATTAAACTTGTGCAATCTTAAATTCTTGCCATTTGGCAGCTCAGGTGCCTGCCATTGCTTCCAAGTAGTTGTGCAACCAATTGAGAACTCTCAGAACTCCTATGCAAAGCCAACTTGAATAGGCACAAAAATTTCAACACGATAGGTTATAAACCTCAAGTCGTGTGCTAGTGAAGGACTTTAGGTTTTATTCTTGATTAAGTCTTGAAACTTTCAAGAGCTTTAAGACTCCCACTGCCATCTTGACATATAAGACTCCCTTGGTCAAATATTCAAGAGATAGTGCGGATTCTTTATCAAGACTAACACTTTACACAATTGGCCTAAGTTGGTCTCTGTTTTATCCAAAACATCACAACTTACCAATTTCAAATGTACAAGAGTAGATAACCTTTTACTCTTACATTTGACTAGTGTTAACAAACCATCTTTAAGATATGTCACTCAAGTTACAATCTTGGAGTATGACTCTAAGAATTGTTTTGAACGAAGTATGACTCATATTTTTGATTTAACCATTTCAACAATTCATGACTCCTCTTCTTAGTCATAAGAATGCACTAAGATGACTTTAGACGACCAATTGTCATATGGTATCTTAATCATTAAGATGATCATAAACATGATACTAAAGTACTCTCCCATCTTTTCAGATTTGAGAAACTTTTATCTTTCTGCCATACTATGATTCTTCTTATTCGTTCTGTCTCACATTGAAACTTCTCCAATGCTACAGACTTATACTTAAACTTATAAGTATAACCATATTTACTGAACTTAAGTAAATCATGACGAATAGTCTTCTTGATCTTTTGTGGTGAACTTGACCAGTGCACAAGAATGTGTACTCGATCCCTTAGTCCTTTTCTTATTCACATAAGGAATTAGTCTTAATTTTCCAAGCTGAAAGTTCTCATTCATCATACTATACAACTTGCATGATTCCAAGTTTCGGTCCAATTGAACCTTGGGTGATGAGAATCTTTCCTTATTTGGTAATATTAGACACTACCACAACCGAAAGAATCAAATCCATTTTTCCAATATTGCTATCAATGGAATCTTATAAGTAACAACTTTTCACAAATGCCATTGTAAGGATACTTAAAATAAATAAAATCAAAACCTTTTTCTTTTATTTTAAAACTTTGCGGAAAAACTTATCCTTACAATCCATATGAAAACCTTGTTGTTATCTATTTCTAAGCAATATAAATATCATAACTGTTAAGTAATAGCCCAAAATTCTGATCACCGAACCATGCGATTGAAATCCATCTTCGCGATCAGAATCAGCATGTACTTAATAGAGTTAGACAATGGACTTTACCTGAAGTAGAGCCAAACTTATTGACTTTAACATCCTTAGGTAAATTTGGCAGCTTCGTAACTAATGCCCCTTCCTTTGGCAATAGTTACCTATGGACCCTTGATAATGGGACTATCTCAGACTTCGCCTCTCTCTTTACCATTGGGTCAACCGAGTTGACTATGGCCGATCCC
Source organism: Lactuca virosa (assembly GCF_052849685.1). Lineage (NCBI taxonomy): Eukaryota > Viridiplantae > Streptophyta > Magnoliopsida > Asterales > Asteraceae > Lactuca > Lactuca virosa. Next base: position 262,440,897 of record NC_136434.1, read on the forward strand.
TTTCCATTGGGAAGAGAGAGCTTTACTGGATATCCAATGGCATCATTGTCAATGTCCATAGCGTTTTAGGAAGTTGATCTTAGCAAATAGATAAGATCATTAAGGGTCTTGTCTTAGTCTGTTTCATAGGATTCCCAAAAGAACTCACTATGTGACTTAGAAATTAGTTGAGCCACCAACTTTCTCAAGACTTTGACACCCAACTCTCCCGGCTTGTTAATATGTGACTACATCTCCAAGATGTGATCACACCTACACCTTGCCTTGCCAATAGGGCTTGAGTGACCTTAAACTTTTTAGGAACTTGTGGGTTAGGGAGAATAATTGGAGGAGGTGAAAGAAGTATGATATCCATGGGACATCATCTTCATTTAGGAAAGCTTATTTCAAGAGATTTGGGAAGATCATAAATGTCTAGACCAGACATCTTTTTGGGAGATATTCAAGATAGTTGATTTAAAGTCCTTAATATGACACCCAATATGAAATATTAAGACTAGGACCCAACAAACTATTTTATAACTTAGAAGAGGGATGCCGTAATCCAAGCTATAAAATATTTGAAGGTAGGTGAATGACGATTCACCAATTTCTACCATGAAAAACGAAATAATTTATTAGGTTTTAATTGGATTTGAAAGTCCTAGATCTTTGAGATTCATTGAACTGTTCAAAGGCATGTTTCAATCTCGAGTGTACCCTTCAGGTTTTGTGACTGGGATGCCGAGGATCACAAAACAAGGTGTGAATAACCATGCAAATATACTTGGTACCCTTAATATTTACCCCTTAATCAGTGTGCTGGTTAACCACACACGCTCCACCGATATTATGATAAATATTAAGTTACCCTTTGCCTACCTTGTTAAGTCCAGGTTAGTGTGTCGGTTAACCACACACGCTCCACTAACGACTTAAGCAAAGTGCAAAGTGTAATTTCATGGCTTAGCACCAAATTCACATTTTCCTAAGTAACTAAGATTGGGTATTAATAAGAGTTTAGTTACTTAGTATTTATCATTAATACTTTTAATGAAAGGAGAATTATAGTCCTTGTCCTACCCGTTCGGCTAACACCCATTAAACTGCCATTTTATAGGCAGTAACCTTATACCCCCCTTATAGACCGGCTTCGTGAATGAGGCCTACTAACGGTAAGACTGACTTTACTCTTATACATATATATAAATATTATTAACTTATAATATTATAAAGTATAAGGGTTGAATTTTAACTTTTAAAATTCTAAGGGCTAACTTGGAATTAAAGTATTCATAAGTGAAAACTTTTCAAATTCCAAAACTTGAGGGCAAGTTTTGAAACTATTCAAAACTAATTAATTCCATAACTTATGAGTTTAAAGTAGTTTTAATTAAAAAAAAAACTCTTCAAGTTCCATAACTTGAGGACAAGTTATGGAAGACTTTAAACTAATTAATAAAAAAAATAACTTTTTTTATTGTAACTTATGGAACTAATTAAGGTTACACTTTTTTTTTAATTTAATGAAGAGACTCTTGAACCTCCATAACTTGAGGACAAGTTATGGTGTCATAAAACCATTTAATTAGAACTAGACTCTTCATTTTGTAACCTTTGCCAACTTTTATGAGTTTTATGATTCTTAAATGTGACTTTTCATATAACTTGAGGACAAGTTACAAAAACACACTTTGGAATCAACTCTTAGATTAAAATGGATTGAAAACAACTATTTCACACAACTTTTCTATTAATCTAAGAACCTCATAAGAACAAGATAATTCAAATCATCAATCTTCAAGAAATTAGCATGAACATACAAACTAATACAAATCTTGAAATTATGACAATTATCTTAGAAATTGGATTAGCATGAACATTACCACATCAAAAACAAGTTTACAAAAACAACTTAGGGTAATGTTCCTAGTCCAATTCCAGCCAAAACAATCGAATATATGGATCCAACTCGATTTTTCAGCTACTTTTGCAAGTATAACAAGAAAACAAACTTGGCTCTGATACCACTGTTGGGTTATGAGCATTCTAACACTCCTAAGTGTACATGCAACCCTAAATACCTTGGATCTATGTTTTCTCTTTTATACATACAATTATGAACATCCAAGGTATTATCCTAATCTAGCATACAAAATAATAAATATAACAAGATAGAATACATACCTCTTTGATGTAGAATGTCTTCATGAAGCTTGAGTGCCTAGTGCCCCAAGTGTGACACCTCAAATGGTTCACACAACACCAAATACACTTGGAATAACTTGAGAGAAACTTGAACACTCCTTGAAATCGTCTAGCCCTCACACTCACACATTAGTGCCCGATTTCTTGAGCCATGGGATTCTTTTATATGGTGGCTATTAGGGTTACACCATGTAACTCATAACTTTACCCATTCCTTATGCTCCATGGATTTTAACCACCATGGAGTATCCATGGGTCACCCCATGGACTTAGTCCAACATAAGGAATCTTGGATCACAAGCCCACATATATAAGAATGAATGATTTACACAATCAACCCATATATTTAATTAGTCTCCTTTTGATCACTTAATTAATTCCAAATTAATTCTTGATCAATACTAATTAAATAACCTTATTAATATATATTAGAACTTATAATATATTAACCAACCTTAAGTGTTATTTCTCTCATTATAGTCTATCCAAATGCATGATGCCATGCAACCCAAATGGACCATGCCGGGTCGGGTCAAGTCTTACCAATTATAGTTATGGACTTAGACATTAATCCAACAAAGGTCTCATCATAATCAACTCCCGGAGTTTGAGAAAAACCCTTTGCAACCAGTCGCACCTTATAAGTGTGTACATTACCATCCATGTCGGTCTTATTCTTGAAGGTCCATTTGCACCCGACTGTCTTACGACCTGGTACATTGTCAACCAAGTTCCAAACTTGATTGTCATACATGGACTGTATCTCGCTGTCCATAGCCTCTTTCCATTTAGCAGCCTCAGGGCCTGCCATGGCTTTCGAGTAGCTGTTAGGTTCATCCACACTTACCAGTGTATTCCTAAGTCTCGTGGAATGCCTCAGAGGTATGGGCTCATATATCGGATCGACAGGAGTTTCCTCCTTAGGTTGGTCGCTAGTGTTTGAGGTTCCTTCACCGCTTGACTCTTGAAGCTCTTCAAGGTCAATTTGCCTCCCACTGTCTCCTTCGCTTATAAATTCTCTCTCACAAAAGACTCCTCTCCTTGCCACAAATACCACATTAATATTGGGTCTGTAGAAGAGGTAACCAAAGGATTTCCGTGGGTAGCTGATGAAAATACATCTCTCACTTCAAGGTTCGAGCTTTTCATAAGACTCGTGCCTCACGAAATCCTCGCAACCCCAAATCTTGATATGGTCCAGACTGGGAACTTTTCCGTTCCACATCTCATGAGGTGTTTTGGGAACCTTCTTTGTGGGGACTAGATTAAGGATATGGGCGGCAATCTTTAAGGCATACCCCCAGAATGAGATTGGTAACGAAGCTCGACTCATCATGGAACGAACCATGTCCAACAAGGTTCGATTGCGCCTCTCAGCTACACCATTCAGCTGTGGAGGTGTCAATTGTGAGACAATCCCACCTTCTTTAATGTAGTCAAGGAACTCAATACTAAGATACTCTCCTCCCCGATCGGATCAGAGCATCTTGATGTTCCTGCCCAGTTGATTCTCCACTTCCTGCTTGAACTCTTTGAATTTCTCAAAGGTCTCTGACTTATGCTTGATTAAGTAGATATATCCATATCTACTATAATCATCAGTAAAAGTCACATAGTAGCGGTTAGCATCCCTAGTGGCGGTTTTGAAGGGTCCACACACATCTGTGTGTATGAGGTCTAACAAACCTTCACCCCTCTCACAAGAACCAGTGAAGGGTGACTTTGTCATTTTTCCAAGTAAACAGGACTCGCAACTATCATCTGATTTTAGGTCAAATGATTCCAAAACTCTAGCCTTTTGGAGTTGGCCTATGCGCTTCTTGTTGACATGTCCAAGACGACAATACCACAAGGATGCTTTATCTAGACTATTTGAAGAATCAATACACAATACATTATTTACTAGATTATCTACAACATTCACAGCTTCATATACACCATCACAAGGTAATGCTTTAAAGTAAAACACATCATTATAAAAAGCATCAATAGCACCATTTTTATTATCAAATGAAAATGTGAATCCTTTCTTGTAAAAAATATGAAAGGAAATAATATTTCTCGCCATTTCTAACGAGTAATAACATTTATCCAAATCTAAAGTTAACCCATTTTTAAGCAATAAAGAATAAACTCCAATCTTGGTCACAGGTGATGCTTTCCTATTGCCCATGATTAAGTTTATCTTCCCGTGCTCCACTTCTTCACTTCTTCTTAGGCCCTGTAAATCAGTACAAATGTGAATACCACAACCTGTATCCAGTACCCAAGAGTTAGAAACCAATGAGTTATTAGACAATATAGTATAAATACCTGCATGGGTGGGTTTAACTTTCCCATCCCTTACATCATGCAAGTATTTGGGGCAGCTTTGTTTCCAGTGCCCCTTTTCCTGGCAGTAGAAGCACTGTGCTTCTTTAGGGTTTGAAGAAGGAGGAATGAAACCTTTCTTGGTTCCACTTGAAGAGGCGTCATCAATGGGCTTTCCCTTGGTACCCTTCAAAGGGGTTTTCCTCTTCTTCCATTTTCCTTGCCCAATTGCCAGAACAGGGGTAGTAGTAAGAGTAGGAGTAACAGCTTATGTACCTTTTAGTCCACTTTCAGCGGTCCTTAAAAGTCCTTGAAGCTTGCTGAGTGTGACTTCATCCTTGTTCATATGATAAGTAATGCGAAACTGATCATAACTTGGAGGTAAGGAATGGAGAATGATGTCAATCGCCATGTCCTCAGGGAAGTCCACATTAAGCTTCAGTAGCCAGTCCACGAACCTTTGCATTTTCTACAAGTGACCGGTAAGGGATTCTCCCTCCTTCATCCTAGCTGTTATCATCGAGGAAATGATTTCATACCTCTCCTAACGAGCACTATGATGGTACCTATCCATCAGATCCTGGTACATTTCAAAAGGGTAGAAATATTCATAGGATTTTGTGGAGTTCTGCTGTCATTGTGGCCAACATGATGCAAGACACCTTAGTGGCATCTTTCTCATCGGTAACGTACTCAGCAACCTCCTCAGGAGTAGCAGTCGACTCATCAACAACCATCAGTTCTCTGTCAAGGACATACTCCTTTCCTTCATAACGAATAATCATTCTGATCTTCCTAATCCATTCATTGAAATTTGAACCATCAAAAGTGACTTTCCCACACAAGTTCATTAGGGAAAAGGAGCATGTAGGGTTTGAGCCAGTAACAGTGTTGGAAGACATATGAAAGAAAGAAAGACAAGTTTTATTAGATAAAGAGTCCTTAATATGACACCCAAATGAAATATTAAGGCTAGGACCCGACAACCTATTTATAACTGGAAGAGGGATGTCGTAATCCAAGTTATAAAATAGTTGAAGGTAGGTAAATGACGATTTACCAATTTCCACCATGAAAAAACGAAAAAAGATTATTAAGTTTTTAATTGGATTTGAAACTCCTAGATCTTTTGAGATACATTGAACTTTCAATGGCATGTTTGAATCTCGATTGTGCCCTCTCAAGTTTGTGACGGGGATGCCGAGGATCACAAACAAGGTGTGAATAACCATGCAAATTTACTTGGTACCCTCAACATAATCACCTAATCGATGTGTCGGTTAACCACATGCGCTCCACTGATCTATGATAAAATCAAGTTACCCTTTGTCACTCTTACTAGTCCTTATTAGTGTGTCAGTTAACCACACACGCTCCACTAACGACTTTGTAAGGTATAAAGTGTAATTTCATGGGTTAGCACCTATTTCACATTTTCCTAAAGTAACTAAGATTGGGAATTAATAAATGTTTTGTTACTTTATAGTTTCATTATACTTTTAATGAGGATTAAGGTCCTATCCTACCCGTTCGGCTAACGACCCTCCACTAGTCAAGGAAATGGTGGGTGAGAGTGGACACCCATTAAGCTGCCATTTTATAGGCAACAACCTATACCCCCTTATAGACCGGCTTCGTGAATGAGGCCTACTAACGGTAAGACTGACTTATTCTTATACATATATATAATAATTAAACTTTTAATATTATAGAAGTATAAGGGTTGAATTTTAGACTTTTAAAATTCTAAGGTTCAATTTGGAATTAAAGTATTTAATGTGTGAGACTTTACAAATTCCAAACTTGAGGGCAAGTTTTGAAACTATTCAAGACTCTTCAACTTCATAACTTATGAGTTAATGGCCAATAAAATGAAGACTCTTCATTTTATGTAACCTATGAGTTCTTTAAATGGTTTTAATGAAAAAGACTTTTGGTAATCCATAACTTGAGAACAAATTATGGACTCCATTAAAACATATAATCATGGATTTAACTAATCATAATAATCAAAAAAACATACATACATGATCATACTCAAACTCATAGTGCAAGACAATTCATATCATCAAATTCAAGACATTGAGCATAATCATATTAACACTAATCTTGAGGGTATGACAATTACCTTTTAATTGGATTAGGATATTCATTACCATATCATAAAAAACAGTTTAAATGATTCAACACAGTTATAGGTAATGATCCTAACCCAATTATGGCCAAAAAAACTCGAACAACATGCAGTCTGCATAACAAACTCGTCGAGTACCTTGAAGAACTCGTCGACTTCATGCCCAAAGTCATGAACTCGTCGATTTTTCTACATAAACTCGTCGAGTTTTGCAGTCTGGACAGATTTCAGCTTTGCAAAATCACATAAACAACAATATAACAGAAAACAAGCCTAGGATCTGATACCACTGTTGGGTTTTGAGCATCCTAACAACCTTAAGATGCACATACAACCCTAGAAGCTTTGGAACTATGTTTTCACTATTATACATGAAAAATTGATTTCCAAAGCCTTAACATATCTAGCATGCAATCCTAGGTACATGAATAACCAAATTCTAGATAGAATTACATACCTTTTTCTTTGTCATGAGTAGCTTGGAGTTTTTGAGCCTAGCACCAGTAATGTGGATGCCTCAAGTGGTGTCACAAATCACCCAAAACTACTTGTAAATACTTGAGAGAATATAGTGCTCACAAAATCAGCCCCTTCTTGTTTTCACACACTCTAGTGCCAATTCTAGAACCAAGGCCCTCTTTATATAGTATGGAGGATTAGGGTTACACCCTAATACCCATGACTCTTCACTTACCTAGGATCCATGGGTTAAAAGCTCGATGGACTCTCCATGGACTTCCATATACTCTTAGCCCATCCTAAATAAATCTTAGCCCAATCCATATATATGTAAGAGTCCATATTTAACTAGTTCCATTTGATCATTGAATTAATTCCATAAATCAATTCTTGATCAACACTAATTAAATAATATTAATATATTATGACAAATAATATATTAATGGATCATAAACATCTTATTCTCAAAAATATATCCATAAAAATTGTTAGGTGAAGTGCAACCCAAATGGACCATGCCGGGTCGGGTCAAGTCATACCAAATATAGTTACGGACTTAGACACCTTATCCAACAACACCTTCCTCTCTACTTCTGGGCCGAGGCAGTAGCCATAGCATGCTTTGTTCAAAACCAAAGCATTGTCTACAAGCGTCTCAACAAAACTCCTTATGAGGGCCTTAACAACCGTAAGCCAAATGTCAGATTCTTTCACATCTTTGGGTGTAGATGTTTTGTGATCAACAACAAGGATCATCTAAATAAATTTGCACCGAAGTCGGATGAAGGAATATTCCTTGGCTACTCCACGAACAAAGTAGCCTATAGGGTTCTCATCAGACGCACGCGACTAATAGTTGAAAGCTTCGACGTCAAATTTGATGACTATTACGTCCGCAACACTGCCCTTCAGGTGAAACCAAAGCAATCCTGGAAAGTGATATCCCAGCCTCCTCGGGTCCTCTAAACATCGTTGAAGTCAACTATGATGATCTTTTCGACCCCATAGAGACTGCTCAACTCTCCAAAGTTCTTGTGTCTCCGGAAGCTCAACAGCAACATGTCGAAGTGTCTGGTCCTACTCTATCTGATGGTGTGTCACTCAATGCTTCCACCTTGCCGGTTGAGGGGGAAAGCTCCACCCCGGAGCAATTAACAACCATTGAGGTTCCAGTACCTGAGGAAACAGCTCCGGTTCCTACCCGCAAAATCTCTCTTCCGTCGAATGTCTCCTCAGACTCAGATGATGAAGATATAGAGAACATTGACACAAAAACTGATCCAAGGGTTATCACTATCTCACCAATCCAGGGGGGGAACCTTCTCAGGTTCAAGGGGATCTCCTATCCGCAATCTAGGGGGAACCTCTCGACCTTGCTCAAAGCAACTCTAATCCCACCATTCCAGTCCAAGACAATTCAACATGCTGCTCACAAGTCCAGGGGGAATTGTCGTCTTCCGCCACAGAGTCTTCAGATATTGAAGACATTCCATCCACCGCTGCTGCTGATCATCATCAACCTCATCTACACGTATAGAAGAAGGACCACCCATCAGGACAAATTATCGGCAACCCGTCTGCTAGCATTCAAACTCGATCCTCAAGAGACTTATCTGATCATTGTCAATATGCCGCATTTATGTCTTTAGTCGAGCTTAGAACCATCAAGGAAGCATTAATGGATCCCGATTGGATAACAAAAATGCAAGAGGAACTGGAAGAGTTGAAAAGAAACAAAGTATGGCAACTCGTCCCGAAACCAAAAGGTCACACTATAGTTGGTACCAGATGGGTGTACAAGAACAAATTGGATGAATCTGGTGCGGTCGTCAGGAACAAAGCGAGACCAGTCGCTAAGGGGTATAGTCAACTTGAAGGAGTTGATTATGATGAAACATACGCCCCAGTAGCCAGGATGGACGCCATATGCATCTTCTTAGCGTATGCTGCTCACAAGAATATCAATGTACATCAAATGGATGTAAAGAGTGCTTTCCTGAATGGTGAATTGAAATAGGAGGTTTATCTTCAGCAACCTCCGGGCTTCGAATGTCTTGATTTCCCAGATCACTGTTATAAGCTTGCGAAAGCAGTTTATGTTCTAAAGCAAGCACCAACAGTGTGGTACGAGACTCTCTCCAAATTTCTTGTCTCGTCCGGGTACAAAAGAGGAGTGATTGATCCCACCTTATTTAGAAAGGCAAATGGTAATCACCTTATACTTGTACAAATATATGTGGATGATATCATCTTCGGATCAACTAATTATGGGATGGTGGATGAATTTGAAAAGATTATGACCAGCAAGTTCCAAATGAGCATGAATAGAGAGACTAATTTCTTTCTAGGAATTCAAGTGAAACAAGTCCCTCAAGGGATATTCATCCATCAAGAGAAATACACCTCTGAACTACTGAAGAAATACTCAATGGACAACTATTCCTCTGTCAAGGTCCCTATGGCCTTCGTATATAACATTTCTGTTGATCCTTCAGGAGAATCAGTAGACCATAAAACCTATAGAGGAATGATTGGCTCTCTGATGTACCTCACCGTAAGCCGACCAGACATTATCTTTCCAACAAGTGTATGTGCAAGATACCAAGCCGATCTAAAAGTATCTCACATGACCGCAATTAAGCAAATTCTCAGATACTTAAAGGGCAGCAAGTCTTTAGGCCTCTGGTATCCCGCATGGAATGACTTCAGCCTACAAGCATTCACCGATGCGGATCATGCTGGATGTATATTAGAAAGAAAAATCACTTCTGGTGGCTGTCAATTTCTTGGCTGAAGACTCGTCAGCTGGTCGTCAAGGAAACAGAATTGTGTATCGTTATATACCGCAGAAGCTGAATATGTGGCCGCAGCCAGTTGTTGTTCACAAGTCTTGTGGATGAAAACACAACTTATGGACTACGGATACAGGATGCTGCGGATACCTATTTACTGTGACTCAGAGAGTGGGATAGCAATTTCCCACAATCCAATTCATCACTCTAAGACAAAGCACATTGAATTATGGTATCATTTCATTAAAGACCACATTCTGAAAGGTAATAATGAATTGATTTTTGTTAACACTCATGAAGAGATTGCTGATGTTTTCACAAAATCTCTTGACTCTACAAAACTCAAACAAACCTTTTGTCAGGCCTATTTTAGGTGTGATGCCAAAATAAAACAGTTTCCAATAAAAGAAATCTTTTTAGGAAATCTTTTTCCTTAAACTGTGTTTCCTCTTTACCCCAAGATGTCAAATCCGTTAAAAATTCCACCTTTATTCAACGGACTATCGCCCCTCATCACATGTTCTTCAGACATGGGGTATTGGTCCTGACACTTCATTAAATGCCATTTTTTGGAAAATTAACAAAAAAAACTCTTCGTTAAATGCTTTTGTGGCTGCTAATGATTCCCTTAATTTAAAATAAAAAAAACTCAAAGGTTTTTATCTTTAACCGTTTTCTCTTAGGGTAAAAACAATAATCACTTGAAATCTGACACTATAAAACCCTCTTTTCTTCCCAAGAAAGTTTTACGCTTTCTGATTTCTCTAAGGCGAACTTCATCTTCTTCACCCTCTTGCACTCCCAATTCTTCTGCAAGTTCTCAAATTTTTTCTCAAAATTGTGAAATCAAGCATTTCCCAGAAACAATCGAAGACCTCAACATCTGTTCAACCAACTGGTTCCGACTCTGCTACAAGGAACCAATCGCCTTCAATTGCATCTAGCAATTTTAGGGCAATCTTCGATGATCAATCTTTCTACAACGATTCAATCCGTCTCATGATCAAGTTCATCTCCAATCATCCATTGTTTGGACCTTTCGACTCATTCACTGATGTGGTTCCCATCTCAACTCTGTTCAAATGTGCTTTCTCAGCGTACCGACCACTCAATAGTCTTCAAGAAGTTCATCTGAACTTGGTGGATGATTCGTTGGTCATTTTGAGCAAAGACAAGTTTCTCACTGCAATCAATCTTTTGGTGCATCCCTCAACCATGTTTTTCTCACCAAGTGTATCAGACATTTTCTCCTCACTATACCAGATGGGATACCAAAAGAAGCTCAAGGGCATAGGTGAGTTCAAGAAGAACCAACTGCCTGCGGTATGGCAGTTTGTATGCCACTTTGTGAACCACAGTTTTTCAGGAAGAACCGGAGCCACAGACAACATGAGCCTCAAATTACTGCAATTAATATGGAGCATATTCACAGGCCATGATGTCAACTATGGCCAAATCTTATGGGATGATTTCCTTCAATACATCCCTAAGGAAAGTCCAAGAGAAAATCCCAAAGAGCTCACCTTTGCAAGATTTCGGGCTCTCTACATTTCAGATCTTCATTCGGACGCCAAGATCAGTATGGGCAACGATGTCAACTTCTTTATCACACGTGATCTCAAAAGGTACGCACCCTCTAAAGATCAATCAATCTTTGGACCAAGACCAATCACACGTTTACCCATTCATATCTTGACTATTGTTGGAATTGAGACCAAAGAAGTCACAGATCATATTGAGGCTACGGAAAGGTATTGACACATACCTTTCTACCCCGCCTCTTCCCAGTCAGAACATACTAGCCTCTACAGACCCCACCAATCCAGAGCATACTGCAGCTCCATCTTCCACTACTTTATCTCATTTACCCTTAGCTACAAGGCAAAAGAAGTTATCTTCATCCAAGAAATGCCCCCGCAACGTTGTACGAACCAAGAAAAGGAAACTCGAACACGTTGTGTCTTCAGACGACGAATCCGATCCCAATCGATGTCCTGCCCTTGAACTTGAAGATGAGTATGATGATGACTTCGTACCAATCTTTATTCTCAAGAAAAGAAAAACCAAGCCCTCTAGCCAAATGTGTGACCGGACAGATACCACAGTCTCTCAAAAGGCTCAGGTAGTCCTTGGGGTTGCCGCAGACCCATTCTCTTCAACCATTCCTGACCACTCAGATACAGCAAGTGTATCTGTTTCATCCAAATGTGGAGAGTCTCCCCCAACTAAATCCCAAGAGGATTTAATTGGTTCTTCTCGCCCTATGGTCTCCAGGGCTTCCAAACTTCACATCTTTCAGGAACAGGAGTTGCACTCCATTCTAGACTTTGTAATCCAAAAACTCGATACACCCTCCCAACCGCAGGTTAATTCTTCAGCCTATGCCAGAACGGAGACGAGGCCAAACTTGACCACGGGTCAAGGAGACTGAGGAAGCTCCGTAAATCCTACTCTGCTTACATCTAATACAGGTGATTTAGGCACGGTGAGCACGAATGTGCAAGGATCCGTGAACCCAAGGGACACCTCGGTGCGTTATCAAGGACTTGACAGTTATGACTCTGATGATACCTTTGCTCGATATCGTCCCACGACCGAGTCTGGTATCAAAAAATTTGAAGCTTTTCGCAAGGCAATACGTGCAAGAAGGGATTAGCAATCTAAACAACTTCAGTTCAAGGAGCAGGAAATTCAATCGGTGTCAAAATAATGGGCAGATGCAATCAACAACGCCAACATCGTAGCTAACATCATCAAAATTCAAGACAGGATGACCGCAATGGCTGAGACCATCCGCAAAGCTCGGTCCATTCCAGATGGTGCAGGTTCATCTAGGCCCCCTCCAACAACTGCTACTCATAACTGTCAAGATGACAGAACCGCAATCGAAGTCAGTTTCGGGCCTACTTTTGGCTTTGACGACTTTGACATGAATGAGGTCAACCAACCGGAACAATTGGATGAGGTGATGATGATTTGGATGAAGAAGAAGAGTCAAGCGGATCCCAACATTCTACTTCAAAGCCCAAGGAGAAGAATAAGAAAAAGAAGCTATCCGTCTCTAGAAAAGAATTTTTGAGTTTGCAAGATAAAGTTGATCTGATCCTCGCTGCTGTGAAATCTACTCAACCGCAACAGGATGATATGCCTGGACCGCAGTCTCTCATTGACCGCATTGAATGACTTGAAGCTAGAGAATGCCTTGATGCAGAAAGAATCTCTCTTAAAGTTGAAATGGGTATTCGAGCCCTGGATACCAACCGCAAAGCTGATCATCAGCAATTTTTGGCAACTGCAGAGCGCCTCATCTCTGAGGTATCCACAATCAAGACAGAACTTCAAGTGATAATTGCGGATCAATCCACTCAATCGAAGAAGCTTGTGGATGAAAGTCATAATGCTTATGAGTCCACCATTTTAGTCCTGCAGTCCACTATCAACAACCTACGTCGTTCTTTGACATCTAACTTTCATGGTCCGGAAATCTTGCGCCTCACCAAGGAGATCCACAAATTTCTTTTCAACACCGCAATCCCAAACAACGAACAACTTACTGATGCACTGAAGGCTCAATACGCCGAAGTCTGTGGAAAGATTGATGGTCTTAAGCAATGGCTTGAGGAGGAGCCCAGTGCTCCTTCCTCAAGAGGGGGAAGTGAAGACCATGGAGCAGACCACATTTCACCTTAACATTCACATCCGCATCAACACTTACAAACTCCAATCCACTCTGGTCAGCATCCAATTGTTTCAACACTTATCACTCAACACAAGGTTCCTACCCCGCAACCATCTCCAAAAAAGAGAACTCCAGTGCCCTCTCCTCAGAAAATCCCAATTCATTCTCCTCATCAGTCTCCAGTTTAAGATGATCAACACCTTTCTTCTCAGCATCCGGAGACTCCCCCTCATCTCAGAAACTTAGCCCTAGAAATGTCATCCGAGAATTCCTATGACTCTCCCACAACCAAACAGAAGAAAGCTGACTGGAGAGGAACAAAATTCGCAAAATTAATATGGAGAGATCACAGATTCGACATTAATCTGGACGAATCCCTTGTCAATTCCTGGGTTAATCCCATCCGAAGATTACTAGATGATGACTACAAGCCCTATCTCACCTTTGCATAACCTCCCACAGACGGTTATTGGGACATTCCTATCTCTCCCAATGCAAAGTTCTTTACAGTGATTGAATCGTTTGACCGCAACCTCCCTGATGATCAAAGGTTGCCACTAGAGTTTGAAAGACTGAACAGATTCCATGCCAAGCATGGATCTGCAATCGAGAAAATATGGTCAAACGACAGACCCGCCGCAGTCAAAAACTACAAGCCCCGAAAGTTCATGAAAGCAGAATTCATCCAATATACCCTCACCAGAAGAAACTCATACTACATCCGAACCCAAGCTGATTTACCTTGCATGAACCCAGAGGAAATCTTCCTGATTGCAAAGGTATTTCAGAACAAGTCTGAAAAACACCCAAAGATGAAGACTGCGTATGAAAGGGCATGTACCTTTCTAAAGAGACTGTGTGTGACTTTGCAATAATTGATGCGGATATCCACCAAGCACTTGCTCAGAAGTTCAATCTTCGTCCTCTTGAACCAGCTTCGGTCCTGACTGAAGGCTTTCAAGAAAGATCCCTTGGAGCAACCAACTTCCCAGATCTTGGAGTCATTTTCAAACGCTTAAATGATGAAACAAAATACTTCATTCCAATGAATGCCAGGAACAACATGACCCGGAAGCAATTAGAGATCACTCAAGCTGCAGTCAACAAATCAAAACACACAACTGTTGAAGTAAAGTTTGAAATCTCGAGGAGAATTGTGTGGCTTAAGCAAGTCAAGAAGTTCTGGTGAATTCTCATCAAGTTTCCCAAACTCGAAAAATGAAATAAAATTTGAAGAGGTCACTTAGGGGGAAATTGTTGAAACATAGAAGTGACCTTCTTAAACTTAATCCAAACTGCAGCCTCTCTCTTATCCGCAACCATTTTCTCATCAGCAGTCAAGTACCGCAACCGTAGTCATCATCATCAGCACTTAGTCTTAGTCTTTTATCTATTTTTCTAAATGAACTTTCTTTTATCCAATGTGCCCTGCGTAGCAACTTTTCACAGATAGGACCTTTTGTCATCTTCGAGACTCTATAAATAGAGTTCTATTTCTCTGAATGAAATACATCTATCTCTCTCAATTATCTATATCTTGAATTTCTTACTCTCTCTACTCTCTCATCTCTAAAGATCTTCTACTTATAATATTTATATCGTTACCTCTTCGGAGCAAGTCAGCTTGACTTAATCACTAAGCTTGATCACACTTACTAACTTGGATTGACTGCAATCCTTGTTAAGAATCAGCTTATAGTGTCTTCTTGATATAATACTTGGTTTCATTTATATTTCCTTATATTTCCGCACCTAACTATCTAACTATCTAACTCTAACTTATTATTGTTGTTGAGCTTTATGATCCACTGAGTTAAACTTTATTCCGCATTATTACTTGTTCTAACGTTTTTTAAAGTGTGTTACTCAAAGTTTTTCTCTCAACATTCTTGCTTCTCTCCCCAACTAAAAGTTACACCCTTTTGCGTCAGGGTGGTAAGCGGTTTAGCGATTTGGGAGAAACTTTGGATGAATCTGCGATAGTAGCCAGCAAGACCTAAGAATTGTCGGATTTTTGTAGGTGTTTTGGGTGCTGGCCAGTTTTCAATTGCCTTGATTTTGGAAGTGTCCAAGTGTATTCATTCTGAAGTGACCACGTGACCTATGAAATCAACCTTCCTGATCCAAAACCCGCACTTTCAGAACTTCGCATAGAGTTTTTCTGTTCTAAGAGTTTATAATACTTGACGAAGATGTTGGCCATGTTCCTCTTTGCTTCTTGAGTAGATAAGGATGTCTTCAATGAAAACTATGACGAATTTGTCCAGGAATGGATGACACACTCTGTTCATTAGGTCCATGAACATAGCAGGTGCATTCGTCAATCCGAATGGAATCACTACAAACTTGTAATGACCATAACGAGTTCTAAACGCGGTCTTGGGAATGTCTTCCTCCAAAATCCGTAACTGGTGATACCCGGATCTTAAGTCTATTTTTGAGAAGTAGTTCGCACCTTGAAGTTGGTCAAACAGATCGTCAATGCAAGGCAGAGGATATCGATTCTTGATGCTAAGTTTATTTAGCTCGTGGTAGTCTATGCACATGCGGAATGATCCATCCTTCTTCTTTACGAACAAAATCGGTGCTCCCCAAGATGATAAGCTTGGTCTTATGAAACCTTTGCTTAGGAGTTCGTTAAGCTGGCTAGATAATTCCTGTATTTCAGAGGGTGCAAGACGTTAGGGGGATTTGGCTACAGGGGTAGCTCCATGGATTAAGTCGATTCGGAATTCGACTTTTCATTCGGGAGGCACTCCTGGAAGATCGTCGGGAAATATATCAGGAAAGTTGCACACCTCAGGAATGCCTGCGATGTCTTTCACTTCTTGGTTTTTGTCTACCACGTGAGCCAAGAAAGCACAGTACTCCTTGTGAAGGTATTTCTATGCCTTGATGCAAGAAATGATCTGAAGGTTCGTTCCGAGTTTGTCACCATAGATAATAAGAGTTTCATTAGTTGGCAAGTTCAATCGAATAGTTATTTCATAGCATAGGATGTCGGCATGGTTAGGGCACAACCAATCCATACCTATTATGACGTAAAAACTTTTGATAGAGACCGGCATGGTTAGGGCACAACCAATCCATACCCGTGACCACCGCAGGGTCTGCCACCGCTTCTTCGTGACCCAGTGCTAGAGTCCTCCCAACTCCACCGGCATTTCCATCTTTTGGACAGTCTCTCTTGAAATGCCCCACATCACCGCATACATATCGTGCTTGACCTACTCCAGCGGTAGGTAATTGGTTAATCGGTTGCGGTGGTGTTCTACAGAATCGGGCAGTATGCCCTTTCCTATTGCATTTACAACACTTTATTTCTGGGCAATTTCCGTTGTGGTGAAAATTGCACTTGTTGCGTTTAGGGAGGTTACCAACATAGGTCTTAGCTGGTGCAGGGTTATTATGAACAGCAACAGGTACAGAAGCAAGTACGGTAGCAGGTAAAGTAGCAACATGGACTGCCACTACTTGTTGCTTCTTTGGAGGTTCCAGAGGAGATTTGCCCTTCCTCTTATCCCAACCCTTCTTCTTGCTGTTGTTGTTGTTTTCCTTTGGTTGTTCTGGGGCAGTAACCACAGTGTTTTGACGATTTCTGCGGTCAATAAGTGGCTGTGCCAACTCCTTGGCACTGTCAAAGGTAACAGGCCTCGAAGCAATGACACTCGCCTATATCTGGGACGACAGTCCCCAAATATACCTTTCAATCTTTTTGCTCTCCAGAGCAACCAATTCTGGAAAAGGATCGCCAAGTCACAGAATCGATTCGTGTAGTTGTAATGTCCACACCAACCATGGTAAGACCCTAGAGCTCTTGCTCAAGTTTTTGAATTTCCCCTCGCAGACAGTATTCCCGCATCAACATGGTTTTTAAGTTCTCCCAACTTATAGTATTAGCAACTACCAAAGTAAGTGACTTAACATGGCTGTTCCACCATGTTAGGGCTCTATCGGAAAAAGTACAAGCTGCAAATTTGACTTTGCTACCCTCCGGACAGGAGCAAATTTCAAAAATTGCTTCTGTCTTCTCAATCCATTGTCTTAAAACCATCACTCCTCCAGTTCCATTAAAGGTCCTGGGTTTGGCGTTCGAGAAGTCTTTATAAGTGCACTCTCCCGAGTGCTCATGACTCTCGCCATGGTTAGAAGGATGTGCACCAGCTCCCGACCCACTAGCACCAGGAGTATTGATATGAGAGATGGCAGCCGCTACAGCCGTCGTGACTATTGCTTGAAACATAGCAGCCTCGAATTGAGGAGGTGGTGGCGGAGGTGGTGTTGGTGCTTCATTGACATGTCTTGGATTTCTCCGAGGAGGCATCTTTTACTATAAAAGTCAATAGATAAAAAGATCGTAAGATATCAAGAATGAATATGAATTTGATATCTCTGAACTAAACACTTAATTCAATATGAATCTTGTAAAGAATTGGATATAAAAATCTATTGCAAATACAACTTTCAACAGGATAATATGAATTGGAGTGGTTATTTTTCAAAAAGTATGAACACACATGTCGATTGTATTGGTATATTTAGTACATATAGTTTGGAAAACTTGACCTTAAAGCAAGTCTATATTATAGCACAATACTGAGAAAGCGTCGACATCAAACCGACCTACCGAAAATAAAATTTTCGCGGTCGTATTGAAAAACATGAAAAATAACACTAGAACATATCTGTAGATTTACACTATAACCAAAATTTTGAAATAAGATGTTTATGAAAATTGTAATAACTCTTGTTGAAGTAAAATGCTTATTATTTTATTGATACACGGTTTTGTACATACTGTGAAAAGTAGTATATACATTCGATATATTAAAATAGAAAGTAGAAGTAGTGCAAACACTACTTGCGGCAGTTGCTACGGCGGTTGTTGGATCCTGCTTCGTCTTTTGCTTTCCAGCGCCTTTCTTGTGCAGCTTGATGCTCTCTCAATTCTCTTATCTCAAATTGATCAGCATTGACTTGCCTTTGAAGGGCTTCTGTATGATTTTGGGTGTCGTCCTGCATTTCATCAAGACAAAGGATATCTGCAGTGTCAACGTGCGCAACAGTATTCACTTGTAGGATTCGATTGCTCGAAAACCTTGCTTGATCGGCTTGACGGGCTATTCGATGTACTATAACCGGAAGAGCTATATCGGCTGTTCCTCCTCTAGAGACATCATAGAAACCTCTTGCCATCCCATAAGGAGGGCGTTGGCCATCTTGCCTACTCCAATGGTTTATATATTGGCCCCATTCTGGTATAGTTTCTGCTTCACCTTGTCTCAGGAGACGTTCCCCAGGATTGTAGACTTCTAGTTCCGTGTCGGTACCACTTGATTCACTATCTTCGAAAGGTTCTTCATCTGAATCTGGATTCCAACCCGCATCTTGTTGATTGTAGGGGTCCCCAGGTAAATTGTATTCATCCATATTGTTTGTATTAGAAGTAAGGATAGTAAAATACTCCTATAGTATTTTAATCTTTGTGTTCTGTTCTATAGTTCTTCTGAATATGTATGGTCGGTAAGTTTTAGACATGTCACAACAATACTATCACTCCCAAACACATGTTGGTCATATCTCAAATCAATATAGTTGATCAGGCTATATTAATCCCATATATGATTACATAACTGCCCAGGTTTGACTATAATGTTCAACATTCAAATACTTTTAAGTTCTTATGACTGTGATATTGTACTTGTAGGTATGAGTGTTAGTATACTTCTTGTAAACATACTTAAAATTTTAAAAAGTTTACTTGTAGTCAGAGCTCTTAGCCGCGATGTATTTATAGTTTGTATATCTTTTACGGATTGATATATTGAGTTCACTATAAACAATGCTCTGATACCAATCTGTCACACCCCCAAACCAGACGGCGGAAACGTCCGGGGGGTGGAGGACTTTATTTGTAGTATCACAACACATGCATAATAGTAATCAAAGTACAAACAACCATTGTATTTAAATAGTATAAGTATTTGCATGTGTTCAATCATTGTATATTGAAACCAAAATAGTTATACAAAAGAAGAAGATATGACTCAAAATAGCTCCATCTTCTCAAAAAGCTTGGGGAGTACATGTTTATTGTTTCCCTGAGAATACAAATAATTTGAAAAGAGAGTATCAACATAAAGTTGAGTGAGTGCATAAGTATTTATGTTTAAAAGTATGTTTCTGTATCTTGAATATGTAAACTGTTCCAGAAAATCCTATATTTTCTGTTGTGTATGAAAAGTGTAACACCCAAATTTTCGAATAATTTTTCACAATTTTAAAACATACTTTCATTCATAAAATAATAATAAACATAATGTATCCACTGTCATCATTAAAAAACATATCCCAGAATCATATAAACAAAAGCTCCATGAGTGTGTACAGATCATGCCGGCGCCTTCCCGCGATAATCACTGGTACCTGAAACACATACACAAAACTCTGTAAGTATAAATGCTTAGTGAGTTCCCCAAAATACCATATAAACACATATCAGCCACTTAAGGCTGTAACTCTGATGACCCTCTGGTCGAATATCTCAGTGGGACCCTCTTGGTCCCATAACTCTGTGGACCCACTGGTCCTAACTCTGTAAACTCTGAATCATGCATATCACATATCACATAGAATCACAACACATAAATATCATACAAGATACACTGTCACATAGCTCTGATTACCACTATAGGTAAGGTATAGTGAGAAGACTCACCTCGGGAATCTCGGTAAAATCTCCATATCAGAATACTGCCCTAGCCTCCACCTAGTCACAATAATAAATTTCACTAAATAAATGTCTCTTCACAATTTGGATATTCTCTCATGCAAATCCCTAGAAGGGTAAAAGACCATTCTACCGCTCTACAGGCCCAAGGCCCATTTGTTGACAAACCCTAAAAGTCAACCCAAAAGTGAACTGTCCATTTTGACCAGACTCGCCGAGTGCATACGACGACTCGGCGAGTCCCATCGTTCCCACAGACTCCTCCCTTTCTAAGCCTCACTCGACTCACTGAGTCACCCCTCAACTCACCGGATCACCACTGGAGTCAGACCCCGGGGCAACCCGGTCCGACTCGTCGAGTCTACGTATGGACTCGTTGAGTTTCCTCCATGGACTTGCTCTTACAACCTCCTGAGGTCAGATCTGCTTAGCCAAATCGTAGATCTAACCCTTAAACACTCAAAAGTCATGTAAAGGTGCAACCTTTACGTACGTGCAACCCAATTCAAGCCTCAAATGGAGAAATAACACTAGAAATGGCAACCTAGTCTCCAACTGCTTATTTGCTTGCAAAAAGCTAGAAGGTAATGACTCTAGGGACCTCTCATGGTTCAGATCTGATGTCATAACCCCAAAGAGGACCTCATACTCACTAGATCTTTCATAAAATGAGGGTAAAAACCCTAAAATCAAGAAGTCCATCAATATAACACGAAATGGAAAGGTTTATACCTCCAAAGATGATATCACGAGATGATTAGCTCAGATCCAGTCCCCTTCACACTTTAGATTTGTGCTCCTATCTTCCTTCAAGCAAAACCACACAAAAAGATGAAGAAATAGCCTCTTCTTGCCCTCAAACTCACTATCTCATCTCTCTAGGGTTTCTCTGGAACAAGGTGGCCGCAAATGAAGGCCATAAAGGTCTTTAAATAGGCTCCCAAACCAGGGGATTAGGGTTTTCCTAATCAGCACCGACTCGGCGAGTCAGGTCCCGACTCGTCGAGTCCGTTCGCGAAAATGTGCCAATAGATCAGACTCTACTCGACGAGTTGAGGCATCAACTCGTCGAGTTCCTCAATAAAACAATAAATAAATAATTAAATTAACATACCCGAACTCAGGATGTTACAAAAGGTAGTTTTATTCTCATAAAAGCATTCTATTTGTAAACCAATGTTTTGTATTTGTATTCCTTTATGTAAAACTTGTAACTGAGAGTGTGCCTGGTTTCACCAGCTGTTATTGTAAACTGTAATGTACTACTGTAGTTTGTATTTTATAAACTAGTATTTTGAAAATGTACTTACATTTAGTTGATTATTCACTAACGTATTGCAAATATCTTTTAATGAGTTATTATAACCATACTGAGACTAGATGGCCAGAAACAAACGCTTTGTAGGCGTTTAAACTGTTGATAACAATTGTCACTCATTGGCGCGTATGTCTGACTGTAGCTAGAAGCCTGAGTGCGGGGTTGTCAATCCCAATATAGATCTACACACAACTTGTTTCGATCCCCTGACTGGACACTCTGGTTATAATATCAGGACTTTAACTATATTGTTTAAATGAATTAAACAACCTGAATCGAATGACTCATAAAAAGCATATAAACGTTACATGCATAATAGTTATGAAAACCCAATCATCCTGAAATAATGATTGATTGTATATTCCTGAATTAGTATTCTTAACATGTATTTAAAAGTTGTATACCATTGATTTCGTTTGAATCAAACCTTTTATACTTGAATCATGAATAAATGTTCAATGTATCATAAATTATACCTATTATAATTTATATGTACTTTCTGAATTGGTATTTAACTGTTTTTGAATGTAACCCCTTGCTCAACATGTTACAAATGGTATTTAAACTGATGAAATAACTTTTATATTTATATACATATACAATTATATATAAGTAAAATTTAAACGACATTCGGACAAATAACCGATACTATAAGCCCACGTCCAAACAAGGAAAAGGACCCAGAATGAGTTATCAGTCCTAAGCCTTTTAAATCTTATATATATATATATATATATATATATATATATATATATATATATATATATATATATATATATATATATATATATATATATATATGATTTTTGGGGAAAAATATAAGTTTATAAAGGAGTTTAATATTTTGAAGTATATTTTTGATGACTTAATGTCATTTTATCACAATTTGAAATCATTTGTTTGTAAAACAAAATTCTTGTGTTAGACTTGTATTCCCCCCCCCCCCCCCTAAAACAGTAAAAATTATGAAAATACGGGGGTATGAACTCACTTGATAGGTGGTGATTTCGATAGCGTTTCGTTTTCTGAAAAGGAGTTTATTTGAAAAAAATCGTCTTTACTCGGGCAGAGTTTCGATTGGAGAAGGTTGTTTTTCTCGAGAATCTCGGGGCTTCGAGGCTTGCTTAGGGTTTTACGTATGATACCGGGGCTTTGGGGGGGTTGTAAGTAAGTTTGGGGAATTGAAAATATTGAAAAAATGAGAAAATGGGCTAAAAGTGGAGAGGGAACCGAGAGATCTCGCAGGACTTTTATAGGCCGAAGCCTCGGACCGAGGGGGAGGAGGAGGAGGAGGGACGTGTGTTTCGGTTCACAATGGCCACGAGGCCGAGCTCGGAAGCAGCCAGCGCGCTGACATGCGTCGGAACCGGAGTGGGCCGAGCCTTTGGTCGAATCAGAAGAGGACACGGGGCGGACATGAGGAGCCTCGCATGCGAGGCGACGTGGCCGAACCCCAGCCATGTGATTTTTCTTGGTTTTCAATATTTTTCGATTTTTGTGCCCAAAACTTGCGAAATTCATAAGCTTCGCATACGAGCTCCGTTTTCGACGTTCTTTATATGCACACGTAGTTAAAATTATACTCTATGACTTTCGTTTAGACTTCGTTGGTTAATTTCGACTTTATTTTTAATATTATTATTTTTAACAGACCGGGACAGGAAAATCCGTTAAAAATTCATAACTTCTTCATCTGACGTCCGTTTTTGTCTGTGTTTTTATTGTTGTACTACCATTAATGAGACCTTAAATTCTTGTTTAGGTTGTGTTGGCTTAAAATCACTCGATCTTTATTTCGAGTTTTTAGTTGTATACTGTTATACTAAACCTTAGAAAAATCATAACTTCCTCATACGAAGTCAGATTTTGATGTTCTTTTTATGAAAGTTCTCAGTTTAACATATTATACAACTTTCATTTAGATTGTTAAGGTTAAAAAGCCTTTTATTGAAAACTCACTTTTCACACTAAACAGTGTTTTGTCGGTTTTGTCGTGGATCTTCGATTGGTCATAACTTCTTCGTTATAACTTGGATTTTAGTGTTATTTATATTTTTAGAAACCTTGTTACAATCTCTATCACTTTGTTCATCCCAATCGAGATCGTTTAATACTTTATTTTTGAGGGTCGATTATGTAAATGTACACATTATGTTAAAATTTCTCTTTATTATTTTAAAAAGAACTACAAATTGACCTATATTATTACATAGGTTTGAAATAACAATTTGTTACATTATCCCCCCGTTAGAGAGAATTTCGTCCCGAAATTAGCATTACAAATAGACTAGGGAAAAAGATGTGGATATTTCTGTTGCATTTGCTCCTCCCGCTCCCAAGTGAATTCAGGTCCCCGTTTTGCATTCCAGCGAACCTTCACTATCGGGATACGACTTTGTTTGGTTTTCTTAACTTCCCTGTCTAGAATCTCTACGGGTTATTCCACAAAGTTGAGGCTCTCATTTAACTCGATTTCTTCGAGTGGGATCACAAGAGTCTCGTCAGATAGACACTTTTTCAAGTTCGAAACGTAGAAGGTAGGATGAATGTTACTTAGTTCTTGGGGTAGTCGAAGTTTGTAAGCTACAGGACCGATTCTGGCAAGAATCTCGAATGGTCCTATGTACCTTGGATTCAGTTTGTCACGCTTTCCAAAGTGTATCATGCCCTTCCAGGGTGAGACCTTTATCAAGACGCAGTCACCAACCTGAAATTCCAAGGGTTTTCTCCTTTTGTTAGCATAGCTTTTCTGTCTATCTCTGGAAGCTTTAAGTCGCTCCCGAATTTGTATAATTTTCTCTGTAGTTTTTCGAATAATTTATGGGCCAGTGATAGCACTGTCAGGAGTTTGACCTCTAGCTAGCTGCGTGTCACCCACTTCAGCCCATCACAGAGGGGATCTGCACTTACGGCCATAGAGGGCTTCGAATGGAAGAATACCCTTTGAGTGTTAGTTTTAAATGTTAGTCCTTCTTCATATGACTCTCGAATTTCTTCAAGATCAATTGTACTCCCACAACCTTCTTTGAACATGAGCTCCATCTCGAGGAAGAATACCCTTCGAGCAATAAACACTTTGTTCTCAAAAGCATTGTAGAAATCTCTGATCGAATACTCGCCTCAATTATATGTGACAAAAAAGACGGCCATATGGTTTTTCATTCAGCTCGGCTCAATGACACTTTCAAATTTAGCCCATCCTATTAAAAGTATTTTTTTACCTAAACACACTTAATGAACTGAAGTGGATGAGAATTGTCCTTGTAGTCCTCATCGATTTTCGAGTCCTCACCGGATACGAACCCTATATACATATATATATATATATATATATATATATATATATATATATATATATATATATATATATATATATATATATAGGTTAAAATGTGGATGGACATCTATTATGCGGACGTATGTAGACAATGATATTCTATGAGAATGACTAAGAGAATAGGTTGTTTGGAAATGAGAATATGTTCAAACTCACACAATTATCATCATTATCATTCATTCTCATGAATTCTTATTCATTTCTGTTCTCACGTATTGTTTTTCACTCATTTTCATTTTTACAGAATATGATTATCAATAACACACTCTGACAGAATGAGAATTATAAAAATACACGTATAGATGATCTAATTAGTGAGAATACGGGATAATGACAATTGCTATGTGAGGTTGACATATTCACATTATCAAACAACATATTTTCTTAGGTATTCTCACAAAATAACATTGTCTACATGTCTGCACAATATATTGTTGGATTAGGTGTCTAAGCCCATAATATTTTGGTATGTACTTTACCCGATTATGAGCATGGTCCTTTTGGGTTGCCTTCACTCATGCAAATTGATAGCATGACAAGAGGAGAGAGAGTATAATTTATTATATGAATAATAAATTGGTACTCGAAAATGGTTTTACTAATATATTAAAAGTTTAATATATTATTTGGAAATCATATTATTTAATTAGTATTGATCAGAAATTAATTTGGTATTAATTTGGTGATCAAAAGAGACTAATTAAATAAAGGGGACTGATATTGCAATTAACTGTTAGTTGCTACTTGGACTGATGGAGTCTATAGAGTGGAGTGGACGAATTTTATGGGGAAGCCCATAAGGTTTCGTCCAAAGGGCTCTAAGGAAGGGATCCATGGGCTGCTTAGGCCATAAGCAGGAATTAGGGTTTCCTTCAGAAACCCTAGCAGCCCACACAACTATATAAGGAACCCTTTACTTAGGATTTTCGACCCCATGACTTTTCTGAGAAACCCTAGCCGAAATCCTTCCATCTCCAAGTCATCTTGTTGCATTGAGTGTTTGTGATTCCATTATAGGTGCAACATTTGAGGCACTAGGCTTTCAGAAGTCAAGATTAAGAAGGATTGTGATTGTTATTGCTACATAACAATCAAGGTAAACTTCCTAACCCTAATCATATGTGTTTTTCCAGATTTGTATGCTAGTCAATTAGGGTTTATTGCTTTGGTATTCAATGTTGTATGTTTACTTAGAAAACCTAGATCAAAGTAATTAGGGTTGCATGAACACCATAGGAATAATGTTATGCTAATAACCCAA
This sequence comes from Lactuca virosa, assembly GCF_052849685.1. Classification (NCBI taxonomy): domain Eukaryota; kingdom Viridiplantae; phylum Streptophyta; class Magnoliopsida; order Asterales; family Asteraceae; genus Lactuca; species Lactuca virosa. The sequence goes on from NC_136434.1 coordinate 262,467,104, forward strand.
CTGTGGTATCAGAGCCTGGTTGTTTTTCTAGTGAATAGATGCAAAAGTGAACCACCAAAGATCTTGAAAATCGAATTTTTGGGTTTCTGACTGGCATACTTGCAGAGTCCATGAATGGACTCGACGAGTAGGTCCTACTCGACGAGTTCCATTATGGACTCGACGAGTTCCATTATGGACTCGACGAGTCCAAGGGTCTGGTGCCGGGAATTTCGATTTTCTAGCCAGATTTTGTTGAGGATAATTTCCAAAACTCGTTTTTCTTGCCAAAATCAGATTTTTTAAGTTTGGAATGGTTATCCACATCAAAATTGATAGATTTGGTTAAATATGGATAATATAGGATTATTATTTGTCAAATATTTGACCTGGTAAGTTTGAAAAGTTTCAATTTACACCCCCTTTGGTTTTATAGTTTAAATTTGAACTTAAAAGTTATAGTTTTTGAAATTTAAATAGTTAAACCCTAATATTTTGAAAGGTTTCAAAATTTGTCCTCAAGTTTTGGAATTTAAAATTTAATTAAAAGGTATTATTTTTGAAATATTAAAATCTAAAACCCTAGTATTTTCAAAAGTTCAAATTACACCCTTATGGTTTTATTAAATTAATTAATTGTTTAATTAAAAGAGATAATTAATAAATCCATATGTATATGGTTTAAGTTAATCAAATTAAAAGTCTAATTTATTTGTCAGTCTTACCGTTAGTAGGCCTCATTCACGAAGCTGGTCTCTAAGGTGTGTTTAAGGAAATTGCCTATAAAATGTCAATTGAATGGGTATCCACTCTTACCCACCACACTCTTGACTAGTGGAGGGTCGTTAGCCGAACGGGTAGGATAGGACACAACCTTCCATTATAAGTATAATGAAGTACGAAGTAAGTAAACACTCTTATAAATTCTCAAATCTTAGTTACTTTAGGAAAAATGTGGAGTTGGTGCTAACCCATGAAATTACACTTTGCACCATGTCGAGACATTACTGGAGCGTGTTGTTGGGTTTTGAGCATTCTAACACTCCTACGGTGTACATGCAACCCTAAATACCTTGGATCTATGTTTTCTCTATTATACATGCAAATATCAATTTTCCAAGGTATTGTTCTAACTAGCATAATATAACGTACACATAATATAAATTCTAATAGAATTACATACCTCTTGTTTGGTGCTTGATTCCATGGAGCTCAAGAGCCTAGTGCCCCAAGTGTGACACCTCAAATTGTTCACACAACATCATGAACACTTGGAATAACTTGAGAGAAAGTGTACACTTCATGAAATCGGCTTGCCCTCACTTGTTTCTCTAGTGGCCGATTTTGCACAAAATAAGATGCTTATATAGTTGTTACAATTAGGGTAAACCCTAATTGTCATGGCTTTCCATTTCCGTGGATCCATGGGTTCAAATGCACCATGGAGCATCCTAATGGGTTTTAGCCCAACTTGATAATCCATGGAGCATAAGCCCACTAGATAAGTATGTATGATTTACACAATCAACCCATTTATTTAATTACTCTTCTTTTGATCACTTAATTAATTCTGGATTAATTCTTGATCAATACTAATTAAATAATCTTTATTAATATATTAGAACTTATAATATATTAATAAGCCTTAAGTGTTATTTCTCTCATTTTAGTCTATCCAAATGCATGATGCCATGCAACCCAAATGGACCATGCCCGGTAGGGTCAAGAATGTACCAATTATAGTTATCGACTTAGACACTAATCCAACAGTCTCCCACTTGGATAAGTCTAATAACTATTATTGCAAGTACACCTTCATAACCTGACCAGCAATCGTAGCTCTTAAAAGCTGTTTTCGAACTCTGAACAAATCAATGACGCATCCATTAGATAAGTGATCATACATTCCTCCATTCTAGATATCATATGGACTGAGACATGGATTATAATCATTCTCTCTGTCCATTTTTTGTTTCCCGATTTCCGATTTATGACGACTGACTAATTCAACAAATCAAATCAGTCCAGGCCCGGCCGAGCACTTACATTTTGTCATCACTAAATCATCGAGGGGCCCACAGATATCGCTTTTATCCCTTTGAGGGTAAAAGGAACGGATAAAATTCGACTCATATGCTTGTACTAACTACTTGTTGAATCATACACAAAGGCACGTTTTATAACATCGAGTTACCAATACGTTTTCGTGCAATCAATGTATAACCAACTCATAGTCAACAACTCATATGTCTAGGTTTGAAGAATATACGATATTATCGTCTCATGATTCACTCGTGATAAAATCCATGAAGTGATTCCAAATTAGCGTGGGTTGAATCCAATACTCAAAACTTATGAGCACTCATGAATGTTGTAGCAACCACTGCTATGTCTAATGCACATTAGACAAATCATACAAGCCAAATTCATGACAGTCTTGATTCATATCTACTTCCAACATATGACCGACTGTGGATGGTTTAAATAACTTAGTCATTCGGGGAGAATGACCTAGTTATTCTGGAAGTCAAAACATGCAAAGTAAAACACAAAAATAATACTAATCATGTATGGCCCCAACACTTTGAGTGTAAATAAAAACACCTTTTATCTAAGCACCGTATTAATTACTCATTATTCATGTTTCGATTAATCAACTTAATACTTGAATTGAAACAATAGTCATGCCATGCTCCAAGCATGCACACTATGTTCGTCCAAACAACAGCTATGCCATACTCCAAGTATGCACACTATGTTTATATTTGGTCCTCTCTTTGTGAAACAGGTCGATTGAAAACATTTCAATGATGCTCATTTCACAAAGACTTGGAAACAAACATTACAAAGAATTCCAATGGAGATCAATTCCATGGAAACGAAGTCTCAAATTTAAAGTACATTTCTTTGAACATCCTTCTTGCATTAAGTTCTCTAATCTTACACAGATTCAAAGAATAACTGCCACCTATGGAAACAATTCCATATTACCATTTTGACCATCACTTCTGAACAAGAGTTGCCTCTTTTCAAAATATGTCAAAATGGTCCTTACTCTATACTTCTAATTGTCCATGAGCAACCAATCTTTGGTAAACCTCAGATTGTTCTCAACAATTGCTTAATCATTTTAGTCATATCCAGTTCTAATCCCTTTTCCCTTCTTAATGCCCTAAGCATTAGGAAAATTTAGAATGGATGAATATTATAGCACATGCAATCGATCCTATATCCGAAGCATATGGGACACGATTCATGCTATAAATTTTTTTTATTTGCCATGCTCTCACGATTCGAACTATGAAGAGGTATGCCGTAATCATAATCGAATTTTGAGCACACAATATATATAGAATTTCCTTATGTTGAACCATTCCAACATAACATTCTTATATATCCTTGACTAAAGTAGATTAAAATCTCAATCTAAGCTTGTAGAATTGGAATGAAGTATAAAATCATCTCCCTTAATTATAGGGAAACAACTTTTTCAAAGCGAATTGAAACTTTTGTTTTCTATAACTAACATTGCTAACTTGCAACATAATCATCATGCTCCCACTAGCATAATGATTATTATCTTACTAGCATAACACTTATGCTCCCACTAGCTTTGACATGTACTCAGAAATCAGCTGGACTTCTAGAAAAACAATACTTTATTGACTTTCTTACCAAAGTTCAGATTTCTGATACGAGATGTTTTGATAAGACTTTATCAAAATCATACACCTTTCCTTAGATAGCTCACTTGTGTGTCTAAACAATTATAAAGAGGGATGTCGTAATCATAATGTTTAGACCTTTTGTCATTCTCACAATTGCTATCTACTTAAAATCTACTTAGTGAAAGAGTTTCCTCACCATCATTTTCATGAATCGGAGAGAAACCTTATGACACTTAGATTTAATGGTGTATGTGTTCCTATCCATGTGAATTTGTCATAACCATAATCACAAGACAAGGTTACTGGCAAATCCAAACACATATGGACTGAACTTGTTCAATCTTAATTTCTTGCCACCCAGCAGCACAAGGGCCTACCATTACTTCCAGGTTTTTATGCAACCATTTGAGAACTCTCAGAACTCATATGCAAAGCCAACTTTAACTGCAATGGGCACAGAAATATGATATGTCAACACGATAGGTTACAAACCTCAAGTCGTGGGCTAGTGATTAACAAATATCTTGATTAGTTCTTGAACCTATCTTAAGATATTTTAGACTCCCACTATCCTCTTGACATATAGGACTCTCTTGCCAAATATTCAAGAGATAGTGCGGATTCTTTTACAAACACTTCACACAATTGGCCTTAGTTGGTCTTTGTTTTATCCAAAACATCACAACTTACCAATTTCAAATGTACAAGAGTAAGAAAACATTTTACTCTACATTTGATAAGTGTTTTAAACCTTTCTTAAGATTATGTCACTCAAGGCACAATCTTGGAGTATAACTCTAAGATTTTATTTTGGAATGAAGTATGATTTATCTTTTGATTTAACCATTTCAACAATTCATGATTCCTCTCCTTAGCCAAAAATGCACTAAGGTATCCTTAGAGGATCAATTGTGATATGGTTCCGTAATCACTAAGATAATAATAAAACAAGATACACAAGTACTCTCCCATCTCTTCAGATTGGAGAAACTTTTATCTTTCTGCCTTATTTGATTATTCTTATTCATTCTGCCATATACTGAAACTCTTCCAATGTTTCAGAATTACACTTAAACTTGTAAGCATAATCATATTTACTAAACTTTAGTAAATCATAACGAATAATCTTACCAACCTTTGTGGTGGACCTGACTAGTGCACAACTAATGTACCCGATCCTTTAGTCCTTCCCTTGACTCACATGCGAATGTGAACAAGGAATTAGTCTTAATTTACCAAAGATGAAAAATCTCATTCATCACACAATACAACTTACATGATTCCAAGTTTCTATCCAACTGAAACTTGGGTGATGAGAATCTTTCCTTATTTTATAAATTATGACACTACCACAAACGAAAGAATCAAATTCATTTTCCAATATTGCTTATCAATGGAAACATATAAACAACAATTTTTCACAAATGCCTTTGTAAGGATACTTAAAATAAATAAAATCAAAACTTTTCTTTTATTTTAAAACTTGCGGAAAAACTTATCCTTACAATGCAAATTCATATGAAAACTTTGTTGTTATCTATTCCTAAGCAATATCTCATAACTCTTATGCCGTGGCTCAAAATTCTGGTCATCGAACCATGCGATCAGAATCAGCACACATTTTCTTTAAGCTTCCTTTGATTCTTCAAAAACATCAAAATGTAATTACATTACATCATGTATTAAGAATCTCCAAAAGAGACTTAATAGAGTTAGATAACGGACTTTACCTGAAGTAGAGTCTAACTTTTGACTTTACCATCCTTATGAGGTGTCAGGTAAATTTGGCAGCTTCGCAACCAATGCCCCTTTTCTTTGGCAACAGGCACATATGGACTCTTTGGGAATGGTACATGGGACTATCTCAGACTTAGCCTTTCTCTTTACCATTTGGTCAACCGAGTTGACTATGGCCGATCCCTTTCCATTGGGAAGAGAAAGTTTTTCTGGATTTCCAGTGTTACCATTGTCAATGTCCATGAAGTTTTGGGAAGTCGATCTTCTAATCAAATTTGCTTTACCAGTGTTCCAAATCATTGCTGATTCAGCATCACCAAGCAAATAGACAAGATCATTAAAGGCTCATGTCGTGATCTGTCATCAGGGAGTGACTGAAGAACCAAGTCAACAGCCAGCTACCTCGAGACTTCGACACCTGACTCTCCCAACCTGTCAATATGTGACTTAATCTCCAAGACCTAAGCACATATAGACTTTGTTTGCCAATAGGGATTGAGTGACTTAGAACTTATCAAGTCTTGAAAGTTGTGGGATAGGGATATTTATTGGAGGAGGTGGAGGAAATGAAGTATGATTTCCAGTCCCATTAGTGCTCAATAAAGGGATTAGTCTTTCACCTTGATTGCCTTTTGGGATATCATCTTCATTAGGAAGCTTGTTCCTAAAGATTTGGGAAGACCATAGTTGTCTAAACTAGACATCTATAAGGGAGAAATTCAAGTTAGTTGATTTAACGTCCTTAATATAACACCCAATATGAAATATTAAGGCTAGGATCCAACAACCTAATTATAACTGGAAGAGGGATGTCGTAATCCGAGTTATAAAATAGTTGAAGGTAGGTAAATGACGGTTTACCAATTTCCACCATGAAAAACGAAATATAATTAAGTTTTAATTGGATTTGAAACTCCTAGATCTTTTGAGATACATTGAACTTTCAATGGCATTTTGAATCTCGATTGTGCCCTCTCAAGTTTGTGACTGGGATGCCGGGGATCACAAACAAGGTGTGAATAACAATGCAAATTGACTTGGTACCCTTAACTTTATCACCTAATCATGCCGGTTAACCACACACGCTCCACCGATCTATAATAAAGTCAAGTTACCCTTTGCCATTCTTACTAGTCCTTATTAGTGTGTCGGTTAACCACACACGCTCCACTAACGACTTGGTAAGGTACAAAGTGTAATTTCATGGGTTAGCACCTATTTCACATTTTCCTAAGTAACTAAGATTGGGAATTAATAAGTGTTTAGTTACTTAGTATTTATCATTATACTTTTAATGAAGGGAGAATTATAGTCCTTTCCTACCCATTCGGCTAACGACCCTCCACCAGTCAAGGAAGCGGCGGGTGAGAGTGGACACCTATTAAACTGCCATTTTATAGGCAGTAACCTTATACCCCCCTTATAGACCGGTTTCGTGAATGAGGCCTACTAATGGTAAGATTGACTTTATCTTATACATATCTATATAATTAAAATTATAGTAATAGTATAAGGGTGTATTTTAAACATTTAAAATACTTGTTGGTTTAATCTATTAATTAAACTATACTCTTAATTTAATTAAACTTAAACCATGTCTTTATGGAATTATTAACTCTTTTAATTAAACACTTTAAATAATTTAATGAAGTCCATAAAGTTTGAATTTTAGCTTTTAAAATTCTAAGGGTTCAATTTGGAATTAAAGTATACACGAAGAGTAACTTTACAAATTCCAAAACTTGAGGGCAAGTTTTGAAACTATTCAAGACTTTTCATTTCATAACTTATGAGTTTAATGTACATTAAAATGAAGACTCTTCATTTTTATGTAACTCCTTATCTTTTAATGACATCTTTTAAAGAAGTGACTCTTTAACATCCATAACTTGAGGACAAGTTATGGAGTCATAAAACAATTAAATGAATAAGACTCTTCATTTTGTGTAACCTTTGGCAATAATTATGAGTTTTAAGATTCATAAATATGACTTTTCATATAACTTGAAGACAAGTTACAAAAACATATTTTATGAACTCCTTTTAGATTAATTTGGATTGAAAACAACTAAAACACAATTTTTTTATTAATCTAAACTAACTCATAAACCAAGGAAACACAAAAAACTTTTGGTAATCCATAACTTGAGGACAAGTTATGGAGTCCATATAATTTCATTGAGATCAAGAATTATACTAACAAACAATTTGCACATAATTCCTATGATCTACCAAAACTCATCAGCATGAACATTCATAATCAACAATTTTTCAAGAATCACATAAACATATATAAAACTTGAAACTTTGATTATAGCATTGAAATTGGTTTAACATAATCATTACCACATTAAAAAACAGGTTTTATAAGACCAAAACAATCAAAGGTAATGATTCTAGACCAATTCCATCACCAAAACTCGAAGATATGATGTTTGGGGGTCCAACTCGTCGAGTGCACGAACCAACTCGGCGAGTTGGATGCATTTTGTCTTGGACTCGTCGAGTCCCTTAATGAACTTGTCGAGTCCCCTGTTCAGACAGCACAAAACTTCAATTTTTTAGCAGTTTGTATCAAGTATAAGTGAAAACAAGCCTAGGCTCTGATACCATTATTGGGTTTTGAGCATTCTAACACTCCTATGGTGTACATGCAACCCTAAATACCTTGGATCTATGTTTTCTCTATTATACATGCAAATATCAATTTTCCAAGGTATTGTTCTAACTAGCATAATATAAAGTACACATAATATAAATTCTAGTAGAATTACATACCTCTTGTTTGGTGCTTGATTCCATGGAGCTCAAGAGCCTAGTGCCCCAAGTGTGACACCTCAAATGGTTCACACAACATCATGAACACTTGGAATAACTTGAGAGAAAGTGTACACTTCATGAAATCGGCTTGCCCTCACTTGTTTCTTAGGGTAAACCCTAATTGTCATGGCTTTCCATTTCCTTGGATCCATGGGTTCAAATGCACCATGGAGCATCCTAATGGGTTTTAGCCCAACTTGATAATCCATGGAGCATAAGCCCACTATATAAGTATGGATGATTTATACAATCAACCCATATATTTAATTAGTCTTCTTTTGATCACTTAATTAATTCTAGATTAATTCTTGATCAATACTAATTAAATAATCTTTATTAATATATTAGAACTTATAATATATTAATAAGCCTTAAGTGTTATTTCTCTCTTTTTAGTCTATCCAAATGCATGATGCCATGCAACCCAAATGGACCATGCCGGGTCGGGTCAAGAATGTACCAATTATAGTTATGGACTTAGACACTAATCCAACACGTGTGTGGTTAACCAGCACACTAATTTGGGACTAGCAAGGATGGCAAAGGGTGACTCGATGTTTTTCATAGATCAATGGATCGTGTGTGGTTAACCGGCACATTGATTAGGTGATAGTGACATTGAGGGTACCAAGTATATTTGCATGGTTATTCACACCTTGTTTGTGATCCTCGGTATCCCAGTCGCAAACTTGAAGGGCACAATCGAGATTTAAAACATGCCATTGAAAAGTTCAATGAATCTCAAAAAGATCTAGGAGTTTCAATTTTTTTAAAACCTAATTTTCAATTTTCGTTGTTCGTGGTGGAAATTGGTAAATCGTCATTTACCTACCTTCAAATGTTCTGCAGTTTGGATTACGGCATCCCTCTTCCAAATTATAGAATATTGTGTTGGATCCTAACCTCAATATTTCATTTGGGTGTTGTATTGACGATTTTCTCAACTAACTTGAATTTTCTCCCATTTTTTAGATGTCAAAGTCTATCAACTATGATCTTCCTGAATCCGTTGGAAAGAGTTTTCCACTTGAAGATGATGTTCCACGATTGGATTGTGGAAATGGAAATCTTGCTTCACTTCCTCCACCTCATCCAATAATTTTCCCTGACCCACGTGTTCGAAGACTTGAAAAGTTCAAGGTCACTCAAGCCCTATTGGCAAACAAACACGAAGATGGAAAGTATGTATGTGCTCATGTCTTGGAGATGAAGTTGCATATTGATAGATTGGGAATGTTTGGTATCGATGTCTCAAGGAAGTTGGCTGTTGACTTGGTTCTTCAGTCACTTCCCGAATCATATAGTGAGTTCATTAGAGAGTACTATATGACGGACCATGACGTGACCCTCATTGATTTGACTTATTTGCTTATTGATGTTGAATCAGCATTGGAAGTCCAGAAAAATTTTCTGGTAAATCAATATCCCAACCTTCTATGGGCAATGGCAACATTGGAAGTCCAGAAAAATTTTCTCTACGCAAGAGAAAGGTTGTGTCTCAGATAGTCCCGTGTACCATTCCAGAAGAATCCATATGTTTCTACAACCAAAAGAGGGAGCATTGGTTACGAAGCTTCCATGACTACCTGAGAAATCTAAGAGATGGAAGAGTCAAGATGTATGACTCTACTTCAGGTAAAATCCACTATCTAACTGTATTAAATTTTATATTTTAGATTCTTAATACATCATGTGATAAGATTACATTTTGATGTTTTGAAGGATCGAAGAAAAGAAAGGAAGCTTAAAGGAAGAAGTGAGTTGAGTCTGATCGCGAAGAAATGGATTTCAATTGCATGATTCGATGATCGGATATTTGAGTTTCTACTTAGAGTTATGATAGATTGCTTAGGAATATGTAATAGCATAGTTTTTATTTGAATTTGCGTTGTAAGGACAAGTTTTCCGCACTTTTTTCTTCTAAATAAAATAAATTTTGAGTTTTGTCTTATTTATATCTCCTTGCAATGTCATTTGTGAAAATTGATGCTTGTGTGTTTTAAGCAATATTAAGTGGATGTGATTCTTAGTTATGTTATTTATGGTATTGTCGTAATTTTCTAAGTAAGGAAAGATTCCTATCGCCTAAGTTTCAATTGGACAGAAGCTTGGAATCATATGATTTTTGTCATGTCATGTATGGAAATCTTGATACTTAGGAAATTAAGACTAATTCCTTGTTCACATAAGTATGTGAGTCAAGTGAAGGAATAAAGGATCTAGTACGCATTGTTATGTGCTAGGTCAAGTCCGCCACAAAGAACAATAAGATTATTCGTCGGGATTTACTAAAATCTAGTAAATGTGATTATGCTTACATGATTAAGTGTAATTCTAAATCATTGAAAAGTTTCAATGAATGGCAGAACAAATAAGAAGAATCAATTGGGCAGAAAGATAAGAGTTTCTCCAATCTGAGAAGATGGGAGAGTATTTTAGTATCATGTTTTATGATCGTCTCATTGATTATGAAACCATATCACAATTAATCCTATTGGTAAATATTAGTACACTAGTATGGCTAAGAAGAGGAATCAAAAATTGTTGAAATGGTTAAATCAAAAGGAGAATCATACTTCGTTCCAAAATCAAGACTTAGAGTCATACTCCAATATTGTGACTTGAGTGACACATCTTAAGAAGGTTCATAACACTCATCATATGTGGAGTAGAAACGTTTCTTACTCTTGTACATGTGAAATTGGTAAGTTGTGATGTCTTGGATAAGACAAAGACCAACTAGGACCAATTGTGTGAGATGTTTATCTTGATAAGAGATCGCACTAACTCTTGAATATACGTTTGACAAGAAATGTTTCTTGACAAGAGAATCTTATATGTCAAGAGGTCAGTAGGAATCTAAATGATCTTGAAAAGGTTCAAGAACTAATTAAGAGTAAAACCTATTGTTTTATACTATCACATGACTTGAGGTTTGTAACCTATCGTGTTGACACATTCTTGTTTCTGTGCCATTCCAGTAAGTTTATCTATGTATATGAGTTCTACGAGTTCTCAATAGACTGCATAAGGCAAAGCACCTTGATCAATGGAAAGTACATTGATATGAAGAGGTGAGCTACTCAATAACTTGGAAGCAATGGTGGGACCTTTGATGGCAAGAACTTAAGAATGAACAAGTTTTGTTCATAAGAGTTTGGATTTGTAACAAACATTATCTTATGATTATGGTTATGACAAATTCACATGGATTATAACACATACACCATAAAATCTAAGTGATAAGGTTTCTCTCCGCTTCATGAAAATGATTGTGAGGAAACGCTTTCACTAAGAGTGATTTTAAGGAGATAGCAATTGTGATATTTGCATTCTCAAATTCGATTATGATTACGACATCCCTCTTCATAGTTCGAATTGTGAGAAATGGAAATAATTCTGAACATTCGGGACTTCCTGTTGTAGGTTTTGAAATGGTTTAGACACACATGTGAGCTATCTAAGGAAAGGTGTATGATTTTGAGAAGCTTAGATAAAGGCTTATCGAAGAATATCGTATTACAAATATGAACTTTGGAAGTCAATAAGTATTGATTTCTAGAAGTCCAACTATTTTTTGAATACGTGTCAAAGCTAGTGGGAGCATAAATGTTTTGCCGGTATGAATATAATTATCATGTTAATGGGAGCATGATTATTATTTTATGTGTTGCAAGTTAGCAATATTAATTATAGAAAACAAAAGTTTCACTTTGCAAAGTTGCAGGGGTTGAAAAGTTGTTTTTCTATAATTAAGGGAGAGAATATTATACTTCGTTTCAAATCTAAAAGCTTAGATCGAGAAATTTTAATTAAATTTAGTCAGATGACATATATGAATGTTATGTTGAAAAGATTTAACATAGGCACATTCTATATATGGCGATATTATAGCAAGAAACTGGTAAAGTGTCACGTTTTCATTATGAATTGTGTCCCATACATTTCGGGTATAGGATCGATTGCATATGATGTAATATTCAAACGTTCTAAATTTTCCAAAATGCCTAGGGCATTAAGAGGGAAAAAGGACTAGAATCGGATTTGACTAAATAATTAAACGATTGTCAAGGACAATCTAAGGTTCGCGAAGGATTTATCATTTGTGGGCAGTTGGAAGTATAGTGATGACTGGACCATATTGAAATTATTATTAATAGATAGGACTCTATTTAGAATCAGTTGTCATATGGAAAATATGGAAATGTTTCCATATTGGGAGTTGGACGTTAAGAATCTATGTCTAGATTAGAAACTTTTATGCAAGAAGGATGTTCAAAGGAATGTACTTTGAATGTGAGACTTCATATCTATGGAATTGCCTTGTAACAATCTCTAATAGAGTACTTTGTAATTTCATTGACAAAGTTTTGGTGACTTTGGCACTATGACATTACGAAGGGACCGTTGCATAAAGTGTCAGAATCTAACATATTCTAATAGTGGGAAGAATTTTGTATTCTTACACTTATGACAAGGATTAGGAGTTGTGAAATGAGTATCATTGGAAATGTGTTCAATTGATCTATTTCACAAAGTATGGATCATAGATAAACAAAGTGTGCATTCTTAGAGCATGGGACAACTGTTGTTATAATTCAAGTAATTAGTTGATTCTCCAAAACATTATACAATGAATAATGAGTAATCAATATGGTGATTAAATAAAGGTGTTTTATTTATACTCAAAAGTTTGGGGCCATATATGATTAGTATTATTCTTGTGTTTCACTTTGCATGTTTTGACTTCCCGAATAATAAGATTATTCAAACCTTCCACAGTCGATCATACTTTGGAAGTAGGTATGAAAGAAGACTGTCATGAATCCAACTATAAATTGTCTGAAGCATTTTATACATAGCAAAAGTCTATTGCAGTGTTCATGAGTGCTCCTGAAATAAGATTTGAGTATTCGATTAAACCCACGCACACTTGAATCACTTCATGGATTTTATCACGGGTGATTAGTGAGACGATAATATCTTATATTCTTGAAACGGAGAAGTGTGAGTTGCGATTTACAAGTCGGTTGCACATTGATAATATGTAAACGCACCAGTAACTTGGTGTTATAAAACATATTGTTGTGTGTGATTTGATGAGTAGGTACAAGCGAGCATTTGAGTCGAAGTTATTATATAAATAATAAATTGGTACTTGAAAATGGTTTTATTAATATATTACAAGTTTAATATATTATTTGGAAATCATATTATTTAACTAGTATTGATCAGAAATTAATTTGGTATTAATTTGGTGATTAAAAGAGACTGATTAAATAAAGGGGACTGATATTGTGATTAACTGTTAGTTGCTAGTTGGGCCGATGGACTCTATAGAGTGGAGTGGACGAATTTTATGGGGAAGCCCATAAGATTTCGTCCAAAGGGCTCTAAGGAAGGGATCCATGTTGGATTAGTGTCTAAGTCCATAACTATAATTGGTATATACTTGACCCGACCCGGCATGGTCCATTTGGGTCGCATGGCATCGTGCATTTAGATAGACTAAAATGAGAGAAATAACACTTAAGGTTTGTTAATATATTATAAGTTCTAATATATTAATAAGATTATTTAATTAGTATTGATCAAGAATTAATCTAGAATTAATTAAGTGATCAAAAGAAGACTAATTAAATATATGGGTTGATTGTGTAAATCATCCATACTTATATAGTGGGCTAATGCTCCATGGATTATCAAGTTGGGCTAAGACCCATTACGATGCTCCATGGATGCTCCATGGTGTATTTGAACCCATGGATCCAAGGAAATGGAAAGCCATGACAATTAGGGTTTACCCTAATTGTAACAACTATATAAGCATCTTATTTTGTGCAAAAAATGGGCCACTAGAGAAACAAGTGAGGGCAAGCCGATTTCATGAAGTGATGATTTCTCTCAAGTTATTCCAAGTGTTCATGGTGTTGTGTGAACCATTTGAGGTGTCACATTTCGGGCACTAGGCTCTTGAGCTCCATGGAATCAAGCACAAACAAGAGGTATGTAATTCTACTAGATTTTATATTATGTGTACTTTATATTATGCTAGTTAGAACAATACCTTGGAAAATTCATATTTGCATGTATAATAGAGAAAACATAGATCCAAGGTATTTAGGGTTGCATGTACACCATAGGAGTGTTAGAATGCTCAAAACCCAACAGTGGTATCAGAGCCTATGCTTGTTTTCACTTATACTTGATGCAAACTGCTTAAAAATCGAAGTTTTGTGCTGTCTGAACAGGGGACTCGACGAGTCCAAGACAAAATGCATCCAACTCGCCGAGTTGGTTCATGCACTTGACGAGTTGGGCCCCCAAACAGCATATCTTCGAGTTTTAGTGCTGGAATTGGTCTAGAATCATTACCTTTGATTGTTTTGGTCTTATAAAACCTGTTTTTAATGTGGTAATGATTGTGTTAAACCAATTTCAATGCTATAATTGAAGTTTCAAGTTTATATATGTTTATGTAATTCTTGAAAATTGTTGATTATGAATGTTCATGCTTATGAGTTTTGGTAGATCATAGGAATTATGTGCAAATTGTTTGTTAGTATAATTCTTGATCTCAATGAAATTGAATGGACTCCATAACTTGTCCTCAAGTTATGGATTACCAAAAGTTTTTTTATGTTTCCTTGATTTATGAGTTAGTTTAGATTAATGAAAAAAATTGGGTTTTAGTTGTTTTAATCCCAATTAATCTAGAGTTAGTTCATAAAATATGTTTTTGTAACTTGTCTTCAAGTTATATGAAAAGTCATATTCATGAATCTTAAAACTCATAAAAGTGCCATAGATTACATAAAATGAAGAGACTTTTTCATTAAATTGTTTTATGACTCCACAACTTGTCCTCAAGTTATGGATGTTTAAGAGTCACTTCTTTAAAAGTGTTATTAAAAAAAAAATAAGAGGTTACATAAAAATGAAGAGTCTTCATTTTAATGAACCATTAAACTTATAAGTTATGAATTGAAAGGTTTTGAATAGTTTCAAAACTTGCCCTCAAGTTTTGGAATTTGTAAAGTTACTCTTCATGTATACTTTAATTCCAAATTGAACCCTTAGAATTTTAAAAGCTAAAATTCAAACTTTATGGACTTCATTAAATTAATTAAAGTGTTTAATTAAAAGTGTTAATAATTCCATAAAGACATGGTTTAAGTTTAATTAAATTAAGAGTATAGTTTAATTAATAGATTAAACCACCAAGTATTTTAAATGTTTAAAATACACCCTTATACTATTATTATAATTTTAATTATATAGATATGTATAAGATAAAGTCAATCTTACCATTAGTAGGCCTCATTCACGAAGCCGGTCTATAAGGGGGGTATAAGGTTACTGCCTATAAAATGGCAGTTTAATGGGTGTCCACTCTCACCCACCGCTTCCTTGACTGGTGGAGGGTCGTTAGCCGAACGGGTAGTAAAGGACTATAATTCTCCCTTCATTAAAAGTATAATGATAAATACTAAGTAATTAAACACTTATTAATTCCCAATCTTAGTTACTTAGGAAAATGTGAAATAGGTGCTAACCCATGAACTTACACTTTGTACCTTACCAAGTCGTTAGTGGAGTGTGTGGTTAACCGGCACACTAATAAGGACTAGTAAGAGTGGCAAAGGGTAACTTGACTTTATTATAGATCGGTGGAATGTGTGTGGTTAACCGGCACATCGATTAGGTGATAAAGTTAAGGGTACCAAGTCAATTTGCATGGTAATTGACACCTTGTTTGTCATCCTTGGCATCCCAGTCACAAACTTGAGAGGGCACAATCGAGATTCAAACATGCCATTGAAAGTTCAATGTATCTCAAAAGATCTAGGAGTTTCAAATCCAATTAAAACTTAATTATATTTCGTTTTTCATGGTGGAAATTGGTAAATCGTCATTTACCTACCTTCAACTATTTTATAACTCGGATTACGGCATCTCTCTTCCAGTTATAAATAGGTTGTTGGATCCTAGCCTTAATATTTCATATTGGGTGTTATATTAAGGACGTTAAATCAACTAACTTGAATTTCTCCCTTATAGATGTCTAGTTTAGACAACTATGGTCTTCCCAAATCTTTAGGAACAAGCTTCCTAATGAAGATTATATCCCAAAAGGCAATCAAGGTGAAAGACTAGTCCCTTTATTGAGCACTAATGGGACTAGAAATCATACTTGATTTCCTCCACCTCCTCCAATAAATCTCTGTATCCCACAAGTTTCAAGACTTGATAAGTTCTAAGTCACTCAATCCCTATTGGCAAACAAACTCTATATGTGCTTAGGTCTTGGAGATTAAGTCACATATTGACAGGTTGGGAGAGTCGGGTGTCGAAGTCTCGAGTTAGCTGGCTGTTGACTTGGTTCTTCAGTCACTCCCTGATGACAGATCACGACATGACCCTTTAATGATCTTGTCTATTTGCTTGGTGATGCTGAATCAACAATGATTTGGAACACTGGTAAAGCAAATTTGATTAGAAGATCGACTTCCCAAAACTTCATGGACATTGACAATGGTAACACTGGAAATCCAGAAAAACTTTCTCTTCCCAATGGAAAGGGATCGGCCATAGTCAACTCGGTTGACCAAAAGGTAAAGAGAAAGGCTAAGTCTGAGATAGTCGTATGTACCATTCCCAAAGAGTCCATATGTGCCTATTGCCAAAGAAAAGGGGCATTGGTTGCGAAGCTGCCAAATTTACCTGAAACCTCATAAGGATGGTAAAGTCAAAAGTTTAACTCTACTTCAGGTAAAGTCCGTTATCTAACTCTATTAAGTCTCTTCTGGAGATTCTTAATACATGATGTAATGTAATTACAGAGTTATGAGATATTGCTTAGGAATAGATAACAATAATGTTTTCATATGAATTTGCATTGTAAGGATAAGTTTTTCCACAAGTTTTAAAATAAAAGAAAAGTTTTGATTTTATTTATTTTAAGTATCCTTACAAAGGCATTTGTGAAAAATTGTTGTTTATATGTTTCCATTGAGAAGCAATATTGGAAATGAATTTGATTCTTTCGTTTGTGGTAGTGTCATAATTTATCAAATAAGGAAAGATTCTCATCACCCAAGTTTCAGTTGGATAGAAACTTAGAATCATGCAAGTTATATTGTGTGATGAATGAGATTTTTCATCTTTGGTAAATTAACACTAATTCCTTGTTCACATTCGCATGTGAGTCAAGCGAAGGACTAAAGGATCGGGTACATTAGGTTGTACACTAGTTAGGTCCACCACAAAGGTTGATAAGATTATTCGTTATGATTTACTAAAGTTTAGTAAATATGATTATGCTTACAAGTTTAAGTGTAATGCTGAAACATTGGAAAAGTTTCAATATATGGCAGAATGAATAAAAAGAATCAAATAAGGCAGAAAGATAAAAGTTTCTCCAATCTGAAGAGATGGGAGAGTACTTGTGTATCTTGTTTTATGATTATCTTAGTGATTATGGAACCATATCACAATTGATCCTCTAAGAACACCTTAGTGCATTTGTTGGCTAAGGAGGGGAATCGTGAATTGTGGAAATGGTTAAATCAAAATATAAATCATACTTCATTCCAAAATAAAATCTTAGAGTCATACTCCAAGATTGAGCCTTGAGTGACATAATCTTAAGAAAGGTTTAAAACACTTGTCAAATGTAGAGTAAAATGTTATCTTACTCTTGTACATTTGAAATTGGTAAGTTGTGATGTTTTGGATAAAACAAAGACCAACTAAGGCCAATTGTGTGAAGTGTTTGTAAAAGAATCCGCACTATCTGTTGAATATTGGGCAAGTAAGTCTTATATGTCAAGAGGACAGTGGGAGTTTAAGAGATCCTGAAATAGTTTCAAGAACTAATCAAGAGTTTTGTTAATCACTAGCCCACGACTTGAGGTTTGTAACCTATCGTGTTGACATATTCTTATTTCTGTGTCTATTCCAGTTAAAAGTTGACTATGCTTGTGAGTTCTATGAGTTCTCAATTGTTTGCATAACAACCTGGAAGCAATGGTAGGCCCTTGTGCTGTCGGGTGGCAAGAAATTAAGATTGAACAAGTTCAGTCCATATGTGTTTGGATTTGCCACTAACCTTGTCTTGTGATTATGGTTATGACAAATTCACATGGATAGGAACACTTACACCATAAAATCTAAGTGTCATAAGGTTTCTCTCCGATTCATGAAAATGATGATGAGGAAACTCTTTCACTAAGTAGATTTTAAGTAGATAGCAATTGTGAGAATGACAGAAGGTCTAAACACAAGTGAGCTATCTAAGGAAAGGTGTATGATTTTGATAAAGTCTTATCAAAACAT
Source organism: Lactuca virosa (assembly GCF_052849685.1). Lineage (NCBI taxonomy): Eukaryota > Viridiplantae > Streptophyta > Magnoliopsida > Asterales > Asteraceae > Lactuca > Lactuca virosa. The sequence continues at coordinate 262,485,646 of NC_136434.1, forward strand.
CTCGTATCAGAAATCTGAACTTTGGAAAGAAAGTCAATAAAGGATTGTTTTTCTAGAAGTCCAGCTGATTTCTGAGTACATGTCAAAGCTAGTGGGAGCATAAGTGTTATGCTAGTAAGATAATAATCATTATGATAGTGGGAGCTGATGGGTTTTGAGAATTCTAACACTCCTATGGTGTACATGCAACCCTAGAAACCTTGGATCTATGTTTGACTAAGATACATGCAAAAAAATTATTTTTCCAAGGTTCTTATCCTATCTAGCATGACATGGGGAACTTGAATCAAATAAAGCTAGTAGAAGTACTTACCTTGTAGTTGTAGTTGATTGCTTGGAGTTTTAGAGCCTAGCACCAATAGTGTGGATGCCTCAAATGGAAATCACGAATCACCACAAACTTGGAATTTTGAGAGAATAGTAATCACCTTTCTTGAAATCGGCCCTCTTACTTTACTCACCACAACTAGTGTCATTTCAACAACCAAAGCCTCCTTTATATAGTGTGGTGGATTAGGGTTACATCCATGTAAACCCTAATACCTATGTCTTTTCATTTCCATGAGATCCATGGGTTAAAACTCCATGGAGTATCCATGGACTTTCCATGCAAGCCTAGCCCATTCCAAATAAGCATTAGCCCACACTATATAAATACAAGAGCTCATATTTAATTAGTCATACTTTTGATCTCTAAATTAATCCTAGATTAATTATAGATCAATACTAATTAAATAATATGATTTTATATTAATATATTAGAACCTATAATACATTAATAAATCATAACTTATACTATTCTCAAAAGATTATCCATAAATTGTTCGGGTGAAGTGCAACCCAAATGGACCATGCCGGGTCGGGTCAAGTACATACCAAATATAGTTATGGACTTAGACACTATATCCAACAGTCTCCCACTTGGATAAGTCTAATAACTATAGTTGCAAGTATGACTTCAGGAACCGATCATCAATTGTAGCTCTTTAAACTCTATTGAACTATGAAGCACCATTTTAGATAAGTGATCATACAATCCTCTGTTCTAGATATCAGCCGGACAAATACATGGAACATGGTCTTGCTTATTGTCTAGCATTTGTTTCCTGATTTCCGATTTGTTTGACATAGAACTTAACTGAACACATCAATTTAGTTCTGACCGGTCTCGGTACATAGGTCAAAACGAAATCATCGAGGGGCCCAGATATCGCTTCTAATCCTAGAAGGAAGAGATAAACTTCGACTCATATGTTTGCTCTACTACTTGTTGAATTACACACAAAAGAACGGTTTATAACATCGAGTTACCAACGCGTTTTCGTGCAATCAATGCATAACCAACTCATAGGCAACAAATCATATTTCTAGGTTTGAAGACTTATATGATATTACCGTCTCACGATCACTCGAGATAAATTCCATGAAGTGATACAAGTGAGCGTGGGTTGAATCCAATACTCAGAGCTTATAAGCACTCATGAGTACTGTAGCCCCGCTTTGTCTAACATCTTAGACCTCTACAAGCCAACCCATGACAGTCTTGATTCATATCTACTTCCAACATATGACCGACTGTGGAGAGTTTGAATAATATGATATAAACCATAACATAATTATTCTGGAAGTCAAAACATGCAAAAAGAAATAATAGTAAACGATTGACAAGAGATAGCAACACTTTACTCATAAATAACAGCTTTTATTTATCATCAAATGTCAATTACATTTTACAAATTTCAAGATTATCTAACTACTAAAACTAATATCATCCTTCAGCCCTATGCTCCGAGCATGTTGGAGATGCTTAGCCCGAGTCAGTCCCTTCGTGAGGAGATCTGCTGGGTTCTCATCCGATGATACCCTATTTTCCACGAGGATTCCTTCTTCTATTCAATGTCTGATGAAGTGATATTTTCTGTCAATGTGTCTGGATCTCCCATGATCTCTTGGTTCCTTGGCTAAGGCAACCGCACTATTGCTGTCACAGAAAATCTCCATTGGCAATCTCCATTGGCTCCTTTATAGCTGGTACAACTCCAAGGTCTCCGATGAAGTTCTTTTGCCATATAGCCTCCTTTGCTGCCTCGCTTGCTGCTATATACTCTGATTCACAAGTGGAATCAGCCACTGTCTCCTGCTTGGACTTTTCCAAGTAATTACCCCTCCGTTTAGAGTAAAGACCCAGCCCGACTGAGAGCGGAAATTATCCCTGTTAGTCTGAAAGCTAGCATCACTGTACCCTACAACTCTCAAGTCCTCACTGCCACCGAGGGTAAGGACCCAGTCCTTAGTCCTCCGTAGGTACTTGAGGATATTCTTTACCGCAGTCCAGTGTGCCTTGCCAGGGTTCCCCTGATACCTGCTAACCATGCTCAAAGCAAAGGCTACATCAGGTCGAGTACACGTCATAGCATACATGATCGATCCTACAGCTGAAGCATAAGGTATTCGACTCATTTCTGCTATCTCAGCCTCAGTACTAGGGCTTTGTGTCTTACTCAATCTGGCGTTACTCTGGATGGGTAACTCTCCTTTCATGGAGTTATGCATGTCGAACCTTTTCAACACTTTGTCCACATAGGTGCTTTGACTAAGTCCAATTAGTCTTTTACTCCTGTTTCTCAAAATCCTTATCCCTAGGATATAGGCAGCTTCTCCAAGGTCCTTCATACCGAAACACTTCCCAAGCCAGGACTTTACTTCCTGCAGGGTTGGGATGTCATTTCCTATGAGTAGTATTTCATCCACATACAATACCAAAAAGCTGATTATACTCCCACTAGCCTTGATATAGACACAAGATTCATCTTCACTCCTTGAAAAGCCAAATTCTTTGACTTTCTCATCAAAGCAAAGATTCCATCTGCGAGGTGCCTGTTTTAATCCATAAATGGATTTCTCGAGCTTACACACTCTACTGGGGTACTCTGTACTGACAAAACCCTCTGGCTGAACCATGTAGACATCTTCAGCTAACTTTCCATTAAGGAAAGCGGTTTTGACATCCATTTGCCATATTTCATAATCATGAAATGCAGCAATGGCTAACAGAACCCTAATAGACTTAATCTTGGCCACTGGTGAAAAGGTCTCATCATAATCAACTCCCGGAGTTTGAGAATAACCCGTTGCAACCAGTCGTGCCTTATCAGTGTGTACATTACCATCCATGTCGGTCTTCTTCTTGAAGATCCATTTGCACCCAACTATCTTACGATCACGTACATTGTCAACCAAGTTCCAAACTTGATTGTCATACATGGAATGTATATCGCTATCCATAGCCTCTTTTCATTTAGCAGCCTCAGGGCCTGCCATGGCTTCCGTGTAGCTGTTAGGCTCATCCAGATTTACCAGTGTGTTATCACTGATAAGTGTATCACCTTCTGCAGTAATATGAAAACCATAATAATGCTCAGGTGCATTTCTAACTCTGGTGGAACGCGTCAGAGGTATAGATTCTTCAGTCGGCTCAATAGGAGTTTCCTCCTCAGGTTGAGGGCTAGGGTTTGAGCTTCCTTCACCACTTGACTCTTGAATTTCCTCAAGGTCAATTTGCCTCCCACTGTCTCCTTGGCTCATGAATTCTCTCTCTCGAAAGAATCCTCTTCTTGCTACAAAGACCACATTATCACTGGCTCTGTAGAAGATGTAACCAAAGGATTTCTGTGGGTAGCCGATGAAAATACACCTTTCGCTTTGGGGTTCGAGCTTATCGTGAGTCTCGCGTCTCACGAAAGCCTCGCAACCCCAAATCTTGATGTGGTCTAGATTGGGAACTTTTCCAGTCCACAACTCGTGAGGTGTTTTGGCAACCTTCTTTGTAGGGACTAGATTAAGGATATGGACGGCAGTCTCTAAGGAATACCCCCAAAATGAGATTGGTAGCGAAGCTCGACTCATCATGGAACGAACCATGTCCAACAAGGTCCGATTGCGCCTCTCAGCTACACCATTCAACTGTGGTGTCCTAGGAGGTGTCAATTGTGAGACAATCCCACATTCCTTAAGATAGTCAAGGAACTCAGTACTAAGATACTCACCACCACGATCGGATTGAAGCATCTTAATGTTCCTGCCCAACTGATTCTCCACTTCTTGCTTAAACTCTTTGAATTTCTCAAAGGTTTATGACTTATGCTTGATTAGGTAGACATATCCATATCTACTAAAATCATCAGTAAAAGTCACATAGAACCTATTAGCATCTCTTGTGGCGGTTCTGAAGGGTCCACACACATCCGTGTGTATGAGGTCCAACAAACCTTCACCCCTAGCACAAGTTCCAGGAAAAGGTGACTTTGTCATTTTACCAAGCAAACAAGATTCACAACTACCATCTAACTTTAGGTCAAATGACTCCAAGACTCCATCCTTTTGGAGTTGGCCTATGCGTTTCTTGCTTACATGTCCAAGACGACAATGCCATAAGGATGCTTTATCTAAGCTAGTGGAAGAGTTAATACACAATACATTATTTCCTAGATTATCTAAAACAGATACAGTTTCATACACGCCATCACAAGGTAATGCTTTAAAATAAAGAACATTATTAAAGAAAGCGTCAATACTACCATTATTATTATCAAAATAAAAGGTAAAACCTTGTTTATACAATGCAGGAAAGGAAATAACATTTCTTGCCATTTCTGGCGAATAATAACATTTATTCAAATCTAATGTAAACCCACTATTTAGCACTAAGGAATAAACTCCTATCTTGGTGACAGGTGAAGCTTTCCTGTTTCCCATGATCAAGTTTATCTTTCCCTGCTCCACATTCTCACTTCTTTTTAGTCCCTGCAAATCACAACATATGTGAATACCACAACCTGTATCAAGGACCCAAGACTTAGAATGAGGTGAGTTATTAGACAATATAGTGTATACACCTGCATGGTTGGGTTTTACTTTCCCATCCTTCAAATCTTGTTGGTACTTTGGGCAGTTTCGCTTCCAGTGCGACTTTTCATGGAAATAGAAGCATTCAGCATCATTAGGGTTAGCATAAGGAGTGACAAAACCTTTCTTGGTTTTGCTTGAAGAAGAGCCTTCAAGGGTCTTACCCTTGGTACCCTTAGAAGGGTTCTTTCTCTTCTTCCCTTTGCCATGCCCGATTACCAAGACATTGGCCGCAGTTGGAGTAGGAGTATAAGTAGTAACAACCGACTTACCCTTTAGACCACTTTCGGCGGTCTTCAAGAGTCCTTGAAGTTTGCTGAGGGTGACTTCTTCCTTGTTCATGTGATATGTCATGCGGAATTGATCATAACACGGTGGAAAGGAGTGCAAAATGATGTCTATTGCTAACTCCTCAGGGAAGTTCACATTCAGCTTCAGTAAACGGTCCACATACCTTTGCATATTCTGCATATGGCCCGTGATGGGTTCACCATCCTTCATTCGGGTTGTTATCATGGAGGAGATTATTTCATATCGCTCTTGACAAGCACTTTGATGGTAGCGGTCCATCAAGTCCTGGTGCATCTCAAAAGGATAATAGTCCTCATAGAACTTTTGGAGCTCGGCTGTCATGGTGGCCATCATGATGCATGCCACTTTTGTAGCATCTCTTTCATGTACCTCATATTCAGCAAGCTCTTCAGGAGTAGCAGTTGGCTCGGGTACCTTCAGCTCCTTGTCGAGAACATATTCTTTGTTCTCATACCGAGTGACCATCCTGATGTTTCTGATCCAATCAGTAAAGTTGGACCCATCAAAGATGACTTTCCCACAAAGATTCATGAGAGAGAATGAGCTAGTAGGGTTTGAGCTAGAAGCATTGTTATTGGAAGACATCTGAAAAGAAGAGGGAATAGATTAGATTAGATTTTGAGATAGTCCTTAATAAAACACCCAAATGTAATCTTAAGGCTAGGACCCAACATAATATTTTATAACTTAGAAGAGGGATGCCGTAATCTAAGCTATAAGATATTTGAAGGTAGGTGAATGACGATTCACCAATTTCCACCATGAAAAACGAAATATTTAATTAGGTTTTAATTGGTTTAGAAACTCCTAGATTCTTTGAGATTTATTGAACTTTCTTCAATGGCATGTTTCAATCTCGAGTGTGCCCTTCAAGTTTTGTGACTGGGATGTCGAGGATCACAAAACAAGGTGTGAAGTAACCATGCAAATTACTTGGTACCCTTAATGTATTACCCCTCAATCGATGTGTCGGTTAACCACAGACGCTCCATCGATACTATGATAAACATTAAGTCACCCTTTACCTACCTTGTTAAGTTCAAGTTAGTGTGCCGGTTAACCACACACGCTCCACTAACGACTTAAACAAAGTGTAAAGTGTAATTTCATGGATTAGCACCTTATTCACATTTTCCTAAAATAACTAAGATTGGGAATTCAATAAAGTTTAGTTACTTTAGTATTATCATTATACTTTTAATGAGAATTTATAAGTCTTTGTCCTACCCGTTCGGCTAACGACCCTCCACCGATCAAGGAAGCGGTGGGTGAGAGTGGACACCCATTAAGTTGCCATTTTATAGGCAACAACCTTATACCCCCCTTATAGAACGGCTTCGTGAATGAGGCGTACTAGCGGTAAGACGACTTGATCTTATACATATATAAATATTATTAAACTTATAATATTATAAAGTATAAGGGTTGAATTTTAACTTTTAAAATTCTAGGGGTTGGAACTAAAGTTTTTAATATGACTTTACATGTTCAAAAACTTGAGGGTAAGTTTTGTAAACTTTCAAAAATTTTCATTTCTCATAACTTATGAGTTAATGGTTATTAAAAATGAAGACTTTTTATTTTTTGTAACCTATGTGTTCTTTTAATGATTATTTATAAATGTGACTTTTGGTTATCCATAACTTAAGAACTAGTTATGGACTCCATTAAAACACATAAAGATCAAGAATTAATCTAATCAATTATTAGCACATAATTTCTATGATCTTCTAAACTCATATGTTTATGAATGTTCATATCAAAAATTTCAAGAATCGTAAGTACATATACAAAACTTGAAATTATGATACAAGCTTTTGAACAAAACTTCGATTTTCAAGTTTTTTTTTTTTTGCATCAAGTATCAAATAAACAAACCAGGCTCTGATACCACTGATGGTTTTGAGCATTCTAACACTCCTATGGTGTACATGCAACCCTAGAAACCTTGGATCTATGTTTGACTAAGATACATGCAAATAATTATTTTTCCAAGGTTCTTATCCTATCTAGCATGACATGGGGAACTTGAATCAAATAAAGCTAGTAGAATTACTTACCTTGTAGTTGTAGTTGATTGCTTGGAGTTTTAGAGCCTAGCACCAATAGTGTGGATGCCTCAAATGGAAATCACAAATCACCACAAACTTGGAATTTTGAGAGAATAGTAATCACCTTTCTTGAAATCGGCCCTCTTACTTTACTCACCACAACTAGTGTCATTTCAAGAACCAAAGCCTCCTTTATATAGTGTGGTGGATTAGGGTTACATCCATGTAAACCCTAATACCCATGTCTTTTCATTTCCATGAGATCCATGGGTTAAAGCTCCATGGAGTATCCATGGTCTTTCCATGCAAGCCTAGCCCATTCCAAATAAGCATTAGCCCACACTATATAAATACAAGAGCCCATATTTAATTAGTCATACTTTTGATCTCTAAATTAATCCTAGATTAATTATAGATCAATACTAATTAAATAATATGATTTTATACTAATATATTAGAACTTATAATATATTAATAAATCATAACTTATACTATTCTCAAAAGATTATCCATAAACTGTTCGGGTGAAGTGCAACCCAAATGGACCATGCCGGGTCGGGTCAAGTACATACCAAAGATAGTTATGGACTTAGACACTATATCCAACAGGAGCATGATGATTATGTTGCAAGTTAGCAGTGTTAATTATAGAAAACAAAAGTTTCAATTCGCTTTGAAAAGTTGTTTCCCTATAATTAAGGGAGATGATTTTATACTTCATTCCAATTCTACAAGCTTAGATTGAGATTTTAATCAACTTTAGTCAAGGATATATATAAATGTTATGTTGGAATGGTTCAACATAAGGAAATTCTATATATGTTGCGTTCTCAAATTTTCAATTATGATTACGGCATACCTCTTCATAGTTCGAATTGTGAGAGTATGGCAAATAAAAAAAATTATAGCATGAATCGTGTCCCATATGCTTCGGCTATAGGATCGATTACATGAGCTATAATAGTTATCATTTCTAAATTTTCCTAATGCTTAGGGCATTAAGAGGGGAAAAGGGATTAGAACTGGATTTGACTAAAATGATTAAGCAATTGTCGAGGACAATTTGAGGTTTACCAAAGATTGGTTACTCATGGACAATTGGAAGTATAGAGTAAGGACCATATTGACATATTTTGAAAAAAGGCAACTCTTGTTCAAAAGTGATGGTCAAAATGGGAATATGGAATTGTTTCCATAGGTGGAAGTTGTTCTTTGAATATGTGTAAGATTAGAGTACTTAATGCAAGAAGGATGTTCAAAGGAATGTACTTTGAATTTGAGACTTCGTTTCCATGGAATTGATCTCCATTGGAATTCTTTGTAATGTTTGTTTCCAAGTCTTTGTGACTTTTGGGTATAGTCATTACAAGAGGATCAGTGCATATAAGTTTAGAATCTAACATATTACAATAAATGACAAGAGGATTGGGATTGTGAAATGAGCATCATTGAAATGTTGTCAATCGATCTGTTTCACAAAGAGAGGACCACATGTAAACATAGTGTGCATGCTTGGAGCATGGCATGACTATTGTTTCAATTCAAGTATTAAGTTGATTAATCGAAACATGAATAAAGAGTAATCAATATGGTGCTTAGATAAAAGGGTTTTTATTTATACTCAAAGTGTTGAGGCCATACAAGATTAGTATTATTTTTGTGTTTCACTTTGCATGTTTTGACTTCCAGAATAACTAGGTCATTCTACCCGACTGACTAAGTTATTCAAACCATCCACAAGTCGGTCATATTTTAGAAGTAGATATGAATCAAGACTGTCATGAATTTGGCTTGTATGATTTGTCTAATGTGCATTAGACATAGTAGTGGTTTCTACAACATTCATGAGTGCTCATAAGTTCTGAGTATTGGATTCAACCCACGCTCATTTGAATCACTTCATGGATTTTATCACTAGTGAATCATGAGACGATAATATATTATATTCTTCAAACCTAGAGATATGAGTTGTTGACTATGAGTTGGTTATACATTGATTGCACGTAAACGCATTGGTAACTCGATGTTATAAAACGTGCCTTTGTGTATGATTCAACAAGTAGTCAGTACAAGCATATGAGTCGAAGTTTATCCATTCCTTTTACCTTCGGGATAAAAGCGATATCTGAGGGCCCCTCGATGATTTAGAGATGACAAAACGTAAATGCTCGGTCGGGCCTGGACTGATTTGATTTGTTCAATTAGTCAGTCGTCGTAAATCGGAAATCGGGAAACAACAAATGGTTAGAGAGAATGATTATAATCCATGTCTCAGTCCATATGATATCTAGACTGGAGGAATATATGATCACTTATCTAATGGACGCGTCATGGTTGTGAAGGCGTACTTGCAATAATAGTTATTAGACTTATCCAAGTGGGAGACTGTTGGATTAGTGTCTAAGTCCATAACTATAATGGGTATATACTTGACCCGACCTGGCATGGTCCATTTGGGTTGCATGGCATCGTGCATTTGGATAGACTAAAATGAGAGAAATAACACTTAAGGTTTGTTAATATATTATAAGTTCTAATATATTAATAAGATTATTTAATTAGTATTGATCAAGAATTAGTCTAGAATTAATTAAGTGATCAAAAGAAGACTAATTAAATATATGGGTTGATTGTGTAAATCATCCATACTTATATAGTGGGCTAATGCTCCATGGATTATCAAGTTGGGCTAAAACCCATTAGGATGCTCCATGGATGCTCCATGGTGTATTTGAACCCATGGACCCAAGGAAATGGAAAGTCATGACAATTAGGGTTTACCCTAATTGTAACAACTATATAAGCATCTTATTTTGTGCAAAAAATGGGCCACTAGAGAAACAAGTGAGGGCAAGCTGATTTCATAAAGTGATGATTTCTCTCAAGTTATTCCAAGTGTTCATGGTGTTGTGTGAACCATTTGAGGTGTCACATTTGGGGCACTAGGCTCTTGAGCTCCATGGAATCAAGCACCAAACAAGAGGTATGTAATTCTACTAGATTTTATATTATGTGTACTTTATATTATGCTAGTTAGAACAATACCTTGGAAAATTGATATTTGCATGTATAATAGAGAAAATATAGATCCAAGGTATTTAGGGTTGCATGTACACCATAGGAGTGTTAGAATGCTCAAAACCCAATAATCCATAGGGTGCTTAGGCTATAAGCAGGAATTAGGGTTTCCTTTAGAAACCCTAGCAGCCCACACAACTATATAAGGAACCCTTCACCCGAACAATTTATGGATAATCTTTTGAGAATAGTATAAGTTATGATTTATTAATATATTATAGGTTCTAATATATTAATATAAAATCATATTATTTAATTAGTATTGATCAAGAATTAATTTAGAATTAATTAAGTGATCAAAAAGAACTAATTAAATATGGACTCTTATATATATGGAATGGGCCAAGTTCATTTAGGTTGGGCTAAGCTTTCATGGATGGTCCATGTAGCTTTTAACCCATGGATCCTATGTAAATGAAAGGTCATGGGTATTAGGGTTTACATGGATGTAACCCTAATCCTCCATAATATATAAAGGGGTCCTTGGCTCACAAAATTGGCACAAGTGTGTGAAAATAAGACTGGGCCGATTTTAGTGTGCATACATATTCTCTCAAGTTCTTCCAAGGTGTTTTGGTGATTTGTGATTCCATTTGAGGCTTCCACACTATTGGGGCTAAGCTCTTAAAGCTTGAAGACATCAAGCTACATCAAAAGGTATGTCATCTAACTAGAACTTTGTAGTATAGGTGCTTCATAATATGCTAGTTAGGATGAAACCTTGGAATAGTTAATATTTGCATGTATAATAGAGAAAACATAGATCCAAGGTTTATAGGGTTGCATGTACACCATAGGAGTGTTAGAATGCTCAAAACCCAACAGTGGTATTAGAGACATGGGTTGTTTTCTGTTATATTGATGCAAATGTTTTATTTTCAAGTTGGAAAAAAAAGGAAAAAAAAACATGACGTTTGTCAAATTTTAAGATAATTACTTGTTTTGTGAAAAACAAATTATTTGTAAAATTTGAATCATTTGTTATATGAGTTGAATTAGGTCAAATTTAGTAAAAGATAAAATGATATGATTATTTTATTAGTTTTAAAAGTTTGATCTAAATGTTTTAAGGAGTTACATATTTTGTCATAAAATTTTGGAGCTCAAAAGTTTTTTTTAAAGTTGTGATCTTAAGGGTTTTTGAAACTTCCATAAGTTATGGATATGAAAGTTTTTTTTTTTTAAAAAAAAATTTGATTCAAAGTTTTTATGGAGTTACAAAATTTGGTATTAATGTTTTAAAGAATTCCATAACTTGTTCTTAACTTATGGAACATGGAAAGTTTCATCATAAAACACCATAAGTTATGGAATCCAAAGGTTTTCAAGAATTACAAAACTTGCCCTCAAGTTTTTGAATTTGGGAAAAGTTTTTTATGAAAAAAAAGAATTGAATTCTAAAACTCTTGGGTTCATAACTTAAACAATTAATTAAATGGTTTTAATTTTGAGTTTAGTAATTGGAATTATGATATTTTGTTGAATAGTTCAAATTAACTCTTATGGACTTTATTAATAGTTAATTAAAGCATTTAATTAAAAGAGTATTATTAAATCCATAAATATATGGTTTGAGTTTAATCAAATTAAAAATCTAATTTAATTAATAGATTAAACCACCAAGTATTTTAAATGTCTAAAATACACCCTTATACTATTATAATATTAAAAGTTTAATATATTATATGTATAAGAGCAAGTCGTCTTACCATTAGTAGGCCTCATTCACGAAGCCGGTCTATAACGGGGGTATAAGGTTACTGCCTATAAAATGGCAGTTTAATGGGTGTCCACTCTCACTCACCGCTTCCTTGACCGGTGGAGGGTCGTTAGCCGAACAGGTAGGACAAGGACTATAATTCTCCCTTCATTATAAGTATAATGATAAATACTAAGTAACTAAACACTTATAAATTCCCAATCTTAGTTACTTAGGAAAATGTGAATAAGGTGCTAATCCATGAAATTACACTTTGCACTTTGTTTAAGTTGTTAGTGGAGCGTGTGTGGTTAACCGGCACACTAACCTAGACTTAACAAGGTAGGCAAAGGGTAACTTAATGTTTATCATAGTATCGTTGGAGCGTGTGTGGTTAACCGGCACATCGATTGAGGGGTAAATGTTTAAGGGTACCAAGTATATTTGCATGGTTACTTCACACCTTGTTTTGTGATCCTCGGCATCCCAGTCACAAAACCTGAAGGGCACACTCGAGATTGAAACATGCCATTGAAAAGTTCAATGAATCTCAAAAGAATCTAGGAGTTTCAAAACCAATTAAAACCTAATAATACATTTCGTTTATCTTGGTGGAAATTGGTGAATCGTCATTCACCTACCTTCAAATATTTTATAGCTTGGATTACGGAATCCCTCTTCCAAGTTATAAAATAGTTTGTTGGGTCCTAGCCTTAATATATCATATTGGGTGTTATATTAAGGACTTAAATCAACTTTACGTGAATTTCTCCCATTGTTGATGTCTGGTTTAGACAACAATGATCTTCCCAAACCAAACTTTCCTAATGAATATGACTTCCCGAGTTTGGCTCATGGAAGTCATACTTCTCTTCCTCCACCTCCTCCAATTATTCTCCCTAACCCACAAGTTCAAGGTCACTCAAGCCCTAATGGCAAGCAAGGTCTATGTGTGATCACATCTTAGCGATGAAGTCACATATTGACAAGCCGGGAGAGTTGGGTGTCAAAGTCTTGAGAAAGTTGGATGTTCAATCACTTTCTAAGTCACATAGTGAGTTCCTTTGGGACTACTATGAAACAGACTATGACATGAACCTTAATGATCATATCTATTTGCTTGGTGCTGCTGAATCAGCAATGATTTGGAACGATAGTAAAGCAAATTTGATTAGAAGATCAACTTCCCAAAAACTTTATGGACGGTGACAATGGTGACACTGGAAATCCAGAAAAAGCATTCTCTTCCCAATGGAAAGGGATTGGCCATAGTCAACCCGGTTGACCAAATGGTAAAGAGAAAGACTAAGTCTGAGATAGTCCCATTACCAAAGGGTCCATATGTTTATTTTGCCAAAGGAAGGGGAGTTGATTACAAAGCTGCCAAATTTACCTAAGGATGTTAAAGTCAATAAGTTTGACTCTACATCAGGTGGAGCCCATTATCTAACTCTGTTAAGTTCTATTCTGAGATCCTCATTACATGATGTGACTGGGTCACATCTTGATGTTTTAAGAATCAAAGAATAGAGAGAAATCTTAAAGGAAGTATATGCTGATTCTGATCGCGAAGGTGGATTTCGATCGCATCAGAATTTTGAGCAGTTGCTTAAGAAGTTATGATATATTGCTAAGGAATAGATAACAACAATTTTCCATGTGGATTGTAAGGATAAGTTTTTCCACAGAGTTTTAAAATAAAAGAAAATTGTTTAATTTTATTTATTTGAAGTATCCTTACAATGGCATTTGTGGAAAATTGTTGCTTATATGATTCCATTGACAGCAATATTGGAAAATGGATTTGATTCTTTCATTTGTGGTAGTGTCTAAATTTACCAAATCAGGAAAGTTCCTCATCACCCAAGTTTCAATTGGACCGAAACTTGGAATCATGCAAGTTGAATACTATGATGAATGAGAACTTTCAAGCATTGGAAAATCAAGACTAATTACTTGTTCACATGGATGTGTGAGTCAAGTGAAGGACTAAAGGGATCGAGTACACATTCTTGTGCACTGGTCATGTCCACCACAAAGCTCGTTAAGACTATTTGATTTACTAAAGTTTAGTAAATATGGTTATACTTACAAGTTTAAGTATAATTCTGAAACATTGGAAAAGTCTCAATGTATGGCATAACGAATGGGAAGAATCAAATTAGGCAGAAAGATAAAAGTTTCTCAAATCTGAAAAGATGGGAGAGTACTTTAGTATCATGTTTGTGATCATCTTAATGATTTAGAAATCATATCACAATTAGTCCTCTAAAGGTCATCTTAGTGCATTCTTATGACTAAGAAGAGGAGTCATGAATTGTTGAAATGGTTAGATCAGGAAGATGAGTCATACTTCGTTCCAAAACAATTCTTAGAGTCATACTCCAAGATTGTAACTTGAGTGACATATCTTAAAGAAAGGTTTAAAACACTTGTCAAATGTAAGAGTAAAAGTGTCCTACTCTTGTACATTTGAAATTGGTAAGTTGTGATGTTTTGGATAAAACAAAGACCAACTAAGGCCAATTGTGTGAAGTGTTTGTCTTGATAAAGAATCCGCACTATCTCTTGAATATTTGGCAAGATAGTCTTATATGTCAAGACGATAGTGGGAGTCTTAAAGATCCTAAAAAGAATTTCAAGAACTAATCAAGAATAAAACCTGAGGTTCTTCACTAGCACACGACTTGAGGTTTATAACATATCGTGTTGACATATTCTGTGCCCATTCCAGTTAAAGTTGGCTTTGCATAGGAGTTCTGAAAGTTCTCAATTGGTTGCATAACAACTTAGAAGCAATGGCAGGCCCTGTACTGCCAGGTGGCAAGAAGTTAAGATTGCATAAGTTCAGTCCATATGAGTTTGGATTTGTCATTATCCTTGTCTTGTGACTATGGTTTTGACGATTCACAGGGATAAGAACACATACACCATAAAATATAAGGGTCATAAGGTTTCTCTCCGATTCATGAAAATGATGGTGAGGAAACACTTCCACTAAGTAGATTTGAAGCAGATGACAAAAGGTCTAAACAATTGAGACTATGATTACGGCATCCCTTTTCATAGTTCTGAAATTGTTTACACACACATGCATGCTATCTAAGGAAAGGTGTATGATGTTGATAAAGTTTTATCAAAGCATCTCATATCAGAAATCTGAACTTTGGTAAGAAAGTCAATAAAGTATTGATTTCTAGAAGTCCAGCTGATTTCTGAGTACATGTCAAAGCTAGTGGGAGCATAAGTGTTATGCTAATAATCATCATGTTAGTGGGAGCATGATAATTATTGTTAGTGTTGCAAGTTAGCAATGTTAATTATAGAAAACAAAAGTTTAAATTCCTGAGGCTGCAGGGATTGAAAAAGTTGTTTTGCTATAATTAAGGGAGAGGATATACTTCATTTCAGTTCTAAAGGCTTAGATTGAGACCTTAATCATCTTTAGTCAAGAATATATATATGAATTTCATGTTGGATTGGTTCAACTTAAGGAAATTCTATATATTGCATTCTCAAAATTCGATTATGATTACGGCATCCCTCTTCATTGTCAAATTTTGAAAACATGGCAAATAAAAATATTGTAGCAAAAGTGTGGTCTAGAATCATGTCTTTATGTGAGACATCATGAATCGTGTACCATTTGCTTTGGGTATAGGATCGATTGCATGTGCTATAATATTTGTCATTTCTAAATTTTTCCAAATACCCAGAGGCATTAAGAAGGGAAAAGGTCTAGAATTGGATATGACTAAAATGATTAAGCAATTGTCGAGGACAATCTGAGGTTTACCAAATATTGGTTGTTCAGGGACAGTTGGAAGGATAGTGCTAATTTTGGAAGGACCATATTGACATATTCTGAAAAGAGGCATCTCTTATTCAGAAGTGATAGTCAAAATGAGAATATGGAGTTGTCTCCATAGGTGGAAGTTATCTGTGTAAGATTAGAAAACTTAATGCAAGAAGCATGTCCAAAGCAATGTACTTTGAATATGAGACTTAGTTTCCATGGAGTTGATCTCCATTGGAATACCTTATAATGACTGTTGACAAGTCTTTGTGACTTTGTACATATTCATTACAGGAGGGTCAGTGCATATAAGTTTAAAATCTAAACAGATTTCGATAAATGATAGGAATTTGAAATTCTCACATTTTTCGATAAGGATTTGCGAGTGTGAAATTAGAATCATTGAAATTATGTTCAATTGGTTTATTTCACAAAGTAAGGATCATAGACAAACATAGAGTGCATACTTGGTGTATGGCAAAGCTATTGTTTAAGAAAAACATAGTGTACATGCTTGGAGCATGGGACAACTAGTGTTTTTAATTCAAGTATAAAAAGTTGATAAAACCAAAACAATGAATAATGAGTAATCAGTATGGTGATAAATAAAAGTGTTTATTTATATTCATAGGGTTTGATACCATATTTGATTCATTTATTCTTGTGTTTCACTTTGCATGTTTTGACTTCCAGAATAACTAAGTCGCTATTCCTGAATGATTAACTTATTCAAACCATCCACAGTCGGTCATATGTTGGAAGTAGATATGAATCAAGACTGTCATGGGTTGGTTTGTAGAGGTCCAAGTTGGTGGACAAAGTGGTGCTACAACACTCATGAGTGCTCATAAGTTCTGAGTATTGGATTCAACCCGCGCTCATTTAAATCACTTCATGGATTTTATCACGAGTGATCATGAGACGATAATATCTTATATTCTTCAAACCTAGAGATATGAGTTGTTACTATGAGTTGGTTATACATTGATTGCACGAAAACGCATTTGGTAACTCGATGTTATAAAACGTGCCTTTGTGTATGATTCAACAAGTAGTAGAACAAGCCATATGAGTCGAAGTTTATCCATTCCTTTTACCTTCGGGATAAAAGCGATATCTGTGGGCCCCTCGATGATTTAGCGATGACACATGTGAGTGCTTGGCCAAGCCAGGACTGATTTGATTTGTTCAATCAGTCAGTCATCATAAATCGAAAATCAGGAAACAACAAATGGACAGAGAGAATAATTATAATCCATGTCTCAGTCTATATGATATCTAGAGTGGAGGAATATATGATCCCTTATCTAATGGACAAGTCATTGACAAAGGTCAGAGTTCGTTGACAAGATCAGAGTTCGACAGCGGCTTTAAGAGCTTCGATTGCCAGTTGGTTTTTGAAGTCATACTCAATAATAGTTTTAGACTTATCCAAGTGGGAGACTGTTGGATTAATGTCTAAGTCCATAACTATATTTGGTATGTACTTGACCCGACCCGGCATGGTCCATTTGGGTTGCACTTCACCGGCACAATTTTTATGGATAGTCTTTTGAGAATAGTATATTTATGATTTATATTAATGTATTATAAGTTCTAATATATTAATATGGAATCATATTATTTAATTAGTATTGATCAAGAATTAATTTAGAATTAATTAAGTGATAAAAAAGAACTAATTAAATACGGACTCTTATATATATGGAATGGGCCAACTTCATTTAGGTTGGGCTAAGCTTTCATGGATGGTCCATGGAGCTTTTAACCCATGGATCCTATGTAAATGAAAGGTCATGGGTATTAGGGTTTACATGGATGTAACCCTAATCCTCCATAATATATAAAGGGGTCCTTGGCTCACAAAATTGGCACAAGTGTGTGAAAATAAGAGTGGGCCGATTTTAGTGTGTATACATATTCTCTCAAGTTCTTCAAAGGTGTTTTGGTGATTTGTGATTCCATTTGAGGCTTCCACACTATTGGGTCTAAGCTCTTAAAGCTTGAAGACATCAAGCTACATCAAAAGGTATGTCATCTAACTAGAACTTTGTAGTATAGGTGCTTCATAATATGCTAGTTAGGATGAAACCTTGGAATAGTTAATATTTGCATGTATAATAGAGAAAACATAGATCCAAGGTTTATAGGGTTGCATGTACACCATAGGAGTGTTAGAATGTTCAAAACCCAACACCCTTTACATAGGATTTTTAGCCCAATGAGTTCTGTGAGAAACCCTAGCCGAAATCCTTCCCTCTCCAAGTCATCTTGTTGCATTGAGATTTGTGATTCCATTAGAGGTGCAACATTTGAGGCACTAGGCTTTCAGAAGTGTTACTGCTATATAACAATCAAGGTAAACTTCCTAACCCTAATCATATGTGTTTTTCAAGATTGGTATGTTAGTCAATTAGGGTTTATTGCTTTGGTATTCAATGTTGTATGTTTACTTATAAAACCTAGATCAAAGGAATTAGAGTTGCATGAACACCATAGGAATGATATTATGCTAATAACCCAACATATATGTCCATCCACATTTGAACCTATATATATATATATATATATATATATATATATATATATATATATATATATATATATATATGTGTGTGTGTGTGTGTGTGTGTGTCTATATATATATATATATATATATATATATATATATATATATATATATATATATATATATATATATATATATATATATATATATATATGTTATTTATATATTTTAGTGGGTAAAAATACATACGTTTTTTATAAACGGTATATTTTAAATCTAAAAATGATTAATTAAGTACAAAAACAGGGTGTATTAGTAAAGAACTTTACAGGAAAAAGAGGGTGTTATTTTGGCATATATTAAAGTTGAATATGGTTAATTAATTACAAATATGAGGTGTTTGCCTCCCAAGCTTTGCAGCAACAATAATGTATAAGGCGAACTGAAGGGAAATCAGATTACATATACCCACACATACATAAAATAACAAACACGTAAAAATTAGTTTTTTAAGTTAACGAACGAAAGTTATTATGTATTCTCATAGAATAACATTGTGTACATATTTGCACAATAGATGTTCATCCAAATTTAAACCTACCCATATATATATATATATATATATATATATATATATATATATATATATATATATATATATATATATATATATAGTTAGGTTCATATGAGATGACCTAGTTTTGTGAGACCGTGAGTCCACTTTTTTCTAATGAAATATTCTAATATTTTAAAACAATAATTTTAACATATTTTACATTGAAATATTCTAAAACATGTAAAGTTTAAATATATTGCATATTCTATTTTTACGAACAATAGAATATTTCAATATTTCAATAAATTAATTTGGTCCTACGGTCTCACAAAATTATATCCGTCTCAAATGAATTCTTATATATATATATATATATATATATATATATATATATATATATATATATATATATATATATATATATATATGTTTTAGTGGGTAAAAATACATATGTTATTTATAAATGGTATATATTAAATCTAAAAATGATTAAATAATTACAAAAACATGGTGTATTGCTAAAGAACTTTATTGGAAAAAGAGGGTGTTGTATTGGCATATATTAAATCTAAATATGGTTAATTTAGTACAAATACGAAGTGTTTGCCCACAAAGCTTTGCATCAACAACAATGTATTTGGCGAATGGAAGGGAAATCAGATTATATATACCGACACATACATAAAAAATAAACACGTAAAAATTAGTTTTTTAAGTTAACGAACGAAAGTTATCAAACAAAATCAGATTAATATACTATAGGGATAAACATGAAAGTTTTGAAAATGGAAGGGGTAAGAGCGACATTTTATAAAGTTCAAAATGAAAGGGGTCAAAGTGATATTTTAAAAGTATAAAGCTTGAAAATGTTATTTTGCAAAGTATTTTAAAAGTTGAGGGGTGAAAAAAGTCATTTTATAAAATAGTGGGTGGCAAGTATCGATGGAAAAATCCACCGACACTTGAATAAAAATAAACATTTAAGTTTTTATTTTATTTTTTAAATTAAAGAAAGAAAGTTATTAAGTAAAATCAAATTATATATACTATAGGGATAAATTCTAAAGTTTAAAAAATAGATGATGAAAGTGACATTCTACAAATTACAAAGTTTATAAAGTTAAGGGGTAGTGTGTGACAAGAGAGAGATTTTTGTCACTTATCGCCATTAGGAAAGAGTATGAAAATAGATGTAACAACTTAGTAATGTAATATTTGATTTTTGAGATAATAAGAACCAAATGTGTTGCTACATTTTTTTGATAAAAACGTCCATTACACTAAGAAAATTAACGTCTGAAAAGTTGTAACGTTTACTAAGCTGGTTAACATACTTGGTTAACGCGATCTCAAGGATATAAGATTCGTAAAAATCCGACTCCAAATGAAAGACTTATGGATTTTATAAAAATAGAAATCAAATGCGTAATTAAAATTAATTACGTCAAAACGGTATTTAGAGATTGGTTGAGTTTTAACTAACAAACAAAAAGGAGTTTCGTAGGACGACTCGAAATATTAACTTTAGGAAAAAGTTTGACGAAAACGGGATCCATATGAGAGAGATGATTTTTATAATATCATTTATTTTTAACCCCGTTAGGCACGAAAATCAAAATCAAAACTAGCTAAAACAACCTAAATGAGAGTTTTAGTACCCATTGAGATCATCACATAGATATAGAGATGACTTAGATCAGAGCTCGCACGAAGAAGTTATGATTTTTACAAAATCTTTTTGTGTGCGTCAGGTACTCGTCTCCATACGCCGCGCACCTGACACAAGATTTGAGTAGATTGAGAGTGACGTGGCCGGGTAGGGGAGTGATACGTGGCAACTACCATATGGACCCACGATGTTTACGCGCGGTGCGCACAGATATTTGCTTGGGGCGCACCTCCAAAAGTCGACTATAAATAGAAGGCAATGTCATTCCAGTTTTGCGCACCTTCAGACTTCTCTCTCACTCTCTATCTTGAAGCTGACTGCTGACAAACTCTGGAGCGGTCCCTGGAGTCTCGAGCCCGATTCAACCCTACAGCCAAGGTTTCTTACGACTAGGGTGAGTATACGACACCATTCTCACTGTTTTAAATGTTTTACCGGCGGAATACATGCTTATCAAATGATTTTATGAAAATATATTTATAGTTATAAATATCAAATCATTTTATAAAGCTTAAAGCCCTAGGATAATATAGTTGTACATACTATGCCTAGTTGTAAGCTATGATATTATGCCTAGGTGATATGATCTCTGATAGTCTAGGAGGAGATAATACTTAGATGTTATAATGATCAAATCTCTAGGATAACGTAGTACCTACAAGTTATGTTGGTCAAATATAAAGATATGCACTGTACTTAGTTGTTACTCTGCCCAAATATTTTGTTTTCAAATAACCATCATTAGGTTATATATATATATATATATATATATATATATATATATATATATATATATATATATATATATAGAAAATGATATGAGATCAAAGATTATAATTATCAAATATAAGATAAAAGATTTACATTGTGATAACTATAGAAAATCCATAGGAATGATTAAGATAAAAGATAAAATATAAAAACCTAAGGTCAATGCATTAGTGAACTGTTAATTCATCCAAAGGCCTTGATTAAATTCGGCATTCCCCAGATACCTATAATCGTTAATCTTGCGAGAGCTAGAAATATATGTATAGATATTTACGGGGATTGACAACCCCAACTGCGATTTTTAGCTACAATCCCGACATGATACCTTTTTTATTATTCACTCTTCGACATCCGATGAAGCATCGTGGCGGGGAAAAAATTATTAATCAAACAACGTCGATTATGGGTGTTCATGGTAATACATTAGATCACCTTAGAGTTTAGACTACCATTAGGGATGCCTTGGAATGGTAGATAAAATAGGTTAGGATCGTTAGATATCCTTCAATGATAGTAAATTAGGATTAATAAATATATCCTAATAAGAAACTAAGATAAGATCGTTAGATATCCTGGAAGATAATAAGATAGGATCATTAGATATCCTAAAAGATAGTAAGCTAGGGTTGATAAAATACTTTACGAAAGGTTTTTCTAAAAGAAAAAAGATTCTTAAAATAATACAACACAATAAAAGTCGAAAACTATAAAAACATGGGCACTCACCAACATTATGTTGACGTTTTCAATAATACATGTATTCTTAGGGAGATGAGTGTAAAAGGATAGCCATGTCAAGGAGGAGGAGGATAGTCGTGTCATGAACGCGGAATTCTATAAGGAAGTTGTTGATGTTTAGTACCATCTGTTTATCGTTTTTAGTCGTGTTTAGGAAGCGTGCTTGTCTTTTTAAAAAAATGTAATCCCATAAATTATTTATAATCAATAAAAAAAAATGTTTTTGATATTCGTTTATCTTATGTTTGTTGGGTTTTGAGCATTCTAACACCCCTAAGGTGTACATGCAACCCTAAATACCTTGGATCTATGTTTTCTCTATTATACATGCAAATGTCAATTTCCCAAGGTATTACCCTAACTAGCATACAATCATATGTACTTGAATGACAAAACTAGATAGAATACATACCTCTTTGTTGTAGCTTGATTCCACGGAGCTTAAGAGCCTAGTGCCCCATGTGTGACACCTCAAATGGTTCACACAACACCATGAACATCTTGGAATAACCATGAGAGAGGATACTTGACTCATAGAAATTGGCTTGCCCTCTTGTGTATGCACTAGTCCCATTTCACCAACCAATAGGGTCTTTATATAGTTTGGCTATTAGGGTTACACCATGTAACTCATGACTTTACCTATTCCTTATGCTCCATGGGTTTTAACCTCCATGGAGTATCCATGGGTCACCACAAAGGTTAAACCCAACATAAGGAATCATGGATCATAAGCCCACATATATAAGAATCAATGATTTACACAATCAATCCCCATATATTTAATTAGTCTCTTTTGATCACTAAATTAATTTCAAATTAATTATTGATCAATACTAAATAAATAATATGATTTCATATTAATATATTACAACTTATAATATATTAATATGTCACGAGTATCTTTTTCTCACAAAAGGTCTATCCAAATGTCCCGATGCCATGCAACCCAAATGGACCATGACGGGTCGGGTCAAGTATATACCAATTATAGTTATGGACTTAGAAACTAATCCAACAGTCTCCCACGTGGATAAGTCTAATAACTATTATTGCAAGTACGACTTCATAACCCGACTAGCAATCGTAGCTCTTAAAATCCGATGTTGAACTCTGAACAAATCAATGACGCGTCCATTAGATAAGTGATCATATATTCCTCCATTCTAGATATCATATGGACTGAGACATGGATTATAATCATTCTCTCCATCCATTTGTTGTTTCCCGATTTCCGATTTATGACGACCGACTAATTGAACAAATCAAATCAGCCCAGGCTTGGCCAAGCACTTAGGGGTGTCATCACTAAATCATCGAGGGGCCCACAAATATCGCTTTTATCCCTTTAAAGGGTAAAAGGAACGGATAAACTTTGACTCATATTCTTGTACTAACTACTTGTTGAATCATACACAAAGGAACGTTTTATAACATCGAGTTACCAATGCGTTTTCGTGCAATCAATGTATAACCAACTCATAGTCAACAACTCAGATATCTAGGTTTGAAGAATATAAGATATTATCGTCTCATGATTCCCTCGTGATAAAATCCATAAAGTGATTCAAATGAGGGTGGGTTTAATCCAATACTCAGAACCTATGAGCACTCATGAATGTTGCAGCAACTCTTGCTATGTCCACTACCTTGGACATCTACAAACCAACTTCATGACAGTCTTGATTCATATCTACTTCCAACATATGGTTTGAATAACTTAGTCATTCAGAAAGAATGACCTAGTTATTCTGGAAGTCAAAACATGCAAAGTGAAACACAAGAATAATACTAATCCTATATAGCCCCAAAACTCTTTGAGTTTAATAAAAACATCTTTTATCTAAGCACCATATTGATTACTCATTATTCATTGTATACTGTTTCGAATTATCAAGTTAATACTTGAATTAAAAACAATAGTCATTCCACGCTCCAAGCATGCACACTATGTTTGTCCAAACAATAGCTATGCCATACTCCAAGTATGCCCACTATGTTTGTCTAATGACCCTTACTTTGTGAAACAAATCGATTGACAATATTTCAATGATGATCATTTCATAATCCCATTCCTTATTATAAATGTAAGAATACCAAACTCTTGTCATTTACTATAATCTATTAGATTCTAAACTTATATGCAATGATCCCTATGTAATGACTATGCCCAAGTCACAAAGACTTGGCAACAAAAATTACAAAGTATTCCAATGGAAAGCAATTCCAGGGAAACGAAGTCTCACATTCAAAGTACATTCCTTTGAACGTGCTTCTTTGCATTAAGTTTTCTAATCTTACATAGATTCGAAGAATAACCTCCACCTATGGAAACATTTCCATATGCCCATTTTGACTATCACTTGTGAAGAAGAGTTGCCTCTTTTCAGAGTATGTCAATATGGTCCTATCTCTATACTTCCAATTGTCCATGAGCAACCAATCTTTGGTAAACCTCAGATTGTTGTTGACAATTGCTTAATCATTTTAGTCAAATCCAGTTCTATTCCTTTTTCCCTCTTAACGCCCTAGGCATTTGGAAAATTTAGAAGGATAAATATTATAGCACATGTAATCGATCCTATACCCGAAGCATGTGGGACACGATTCATGATATAAATTTTTTTTATTTGCCATGTTCTCAAATTTCGAACTATGAAGAGGGATGTCGTAATCATAATCGAATTTTGAGAATGCAACATATATAGAATTTCCTTATGTTGAACCATTCCAACATAACATTCATATATATCCTTGACTAAAGTTGATTAAAATCTCAATCTAAGCTTGTAGAATTAGAATGAAGTATAAATCCTCTCCCTTAATTATAGCAAAACAACTTTTCAAAGCGAATTGAACTTTTTGTTTTCTATAATTAACATTGCTAACTTGCAACACTAACCATAATAATCATGCTCCCATTAGCACAATCATTATT
This sequence comes from Lactuca virosa, assembly GCF_052849685.1. Taxonomy (NCBI): domain Eukaryota; kingdom Viridiplantae; phylum Streptophyta; class Magnoliopsida; order Asterales; family Asteraceae; genus Lactuca; species Lactuca virosa. The sequence continues at coordinate 262,510,668 of NC_136434.1, forward strand.
ATCTTACTAGCACAACACTTATGCTCCCACTAGCTTTGACATGTACTCAGAAATCAACTGGACTTCTAAAAATCAATACTTTATTGACTTTCTTTACCAAACTTCAGATTCTTGATACGAGATGCACTGATAAGATTTTATCAAAATCATACACCTTTCCTTAGATAGCTCACATGTGTGACTAAACAATTATGAAGAGGGATGTCGTAATCATAATGTTTCGACCTTTTGCGATTCTCACAAGTCTATATTAGTGTGCCGGTTAACCACACACGCTCCACTAATGACTTTGAGAATGCAAAACTCACAATTACTATCTACTTAAAATCTACTTAGCGAAAGCATTTCCTCACCATCATTTTCATGAATCGGAGAGAAACCTTATGACAATTAGATTTTTATGGTGCATGTGTTCCTATCCATGTGAATTTGTCAAAACCATAATCACACGACAAGGTTAGTGAAAAATCCAATACTCATATGGATTGAACTTGTTCAATCTTAATTTCTAGCCACCCGGCAGCACAAGGGCCTACCATTGCTTCCAGGTTGTTATGCAACCAATTGAGAACTAATAGAACTCATATTCATAGTCAACTTTTATCTGGAATAGGCATGGAAATAAGAATATGTCAACGCGATAGGTTACAAACCTGAAGTCGTGGGCTAGTGATTAACAATACTCTTGATTAGTTCTTGAAACTAGCTCAATATCTTTTAAGACTCCCACTGACCTCTTGACATATAATATTCTCTTTTTCAAGAACCATTCCTTGACAAAACAAATATCGAAGAATTAGTGCGGATTCTTTTCAAGCTAAACACTTCATACAATTGGTCTTAGTTGGTCTTTGTTTTATCCAAAACATCACAACTAACCAACTTCAAATGTACAAGAATAGGAAACATCTTACTCTACATTTGACAAGTGTTATAAACTTTCTAAAGATTATGTCACTCAAGTTACAATCTTGGAGTATGACTCTAAGAGTTGATTTTGGAACGAAGTATGATTTATCTTTTGATTAACCATTTCAACAATTCATGATTCCTCTCCTTAGTCAAACAAATGCACTAAGGAGTCCTTAGAGGATCAATTGTGATATGGTTTCATAATCACTAAGATAATCATAAGACAAGATACTCAAGTACTCTCCCATCTCTTCAGATTGGAGAAACTTTTATCTTTGTGCCTTATTTGATTCTTCTCACCGGTTCTGTCATACATTGAAACTTTTCCAATGTTTCAGAATTAGACTTAAACTTTTGAGCATAATCATATTTACTAAACTTTAGTAAATCATGAAGAATAATCTTATCAATCTTTGTGGTGGACCTGATCAGCGCACACCCTAGTGCACCCGATCCTTTAGTCCTTCTCTTGACTCACATATACATGTGAACAAGGACTTAGTCTTAATTTCCAAAGATGAAAATTCTCAATCATCACACAATACAGGTTGTATGATTCCAAGTTTCTATCCAACTGAAACTTGGGTGATGAGAATCTTTCCTTATTTGGTAAATTATGACACTACCACAAATGAAAGAATCAAATCCATTTTCCAATAATGCTTATCAATGGAAACATATAAACAACAATTTTCACAAATGCCATTGTAAGGATACTTAAAATAAATAAATCAAAATTTTCTTTTTTTTAAACTTTGCGGAAAAATCTTATCCTTGCGATGCAAATGCATATGAAAAACATATTCTTATCTATTCTTAAGCAACATATCATAACTCTTAAGCAGCAGCTCAAAATTCTTATCATCGAACCATGCGATCGAAATCTATCTTCACAATCAGAATCAACACACTCTTTCTTTAAGCTTCCTTTGATTCTTCCAAAATATCAACATGTAATTACATTACATCATGTATTAAGAATCTCCAAAAGAGACTTCATAGAGTTAGATAATGGACTTTAACCTGAAGCAAAGTCAAACCTTTTTTACTTTTACCATCCTTATGAACTTTCAGGTAAATTCGGCAGCTTCGCAACCAATGCCCCTTCTTTTGGCAAAAGAAACATATTGACTCTTTGGAAATGGTACACTTGATTGTCTCAGACTTAGCCTTTCTCTTTACTATCAGTCAAATGTCTTGATCATGGCCAATCCCTTTCCATTGGGAAGAGAAAGCTTTTTTTGGAGTTTCAATGTCACCATTGTCAATGTCCAACTAGGTTTGGGAAGTAGATCTTCCAATATAATTTGCATTACCAATGCTCCGAATCATTGTTGATTTAGCAGCATCAAGCAAATAGGTAAGATCACTAAGGGTCATGTCGTGATCGGTCATCAGGGAGTGACTGAAGAACCAAGTCAACAGCTTGCTACCTTGAGACTTTGACACCCGACTCTCCCGGCTTGCCAATATATGACTTAACCTCCAAGATGTAAGCACATATAGTCTTTGCTTACCAATAGGGATTGAGCGACTTAGAACTTTTCAAGTCCTGAAACTTGTGGGATAGGGAGAATTATTGGAGGAGGTGGAGGAAGTGAAGCATGATTTCCAGTCCCATTAATGCACAACAAAGGGATTAGTCTTTCACCTTGATTGCCATGTGGGATATCATCTTCAATAGGAAAGCTTGTTCCTTAAAGATTTGGGAAGACCATAGTTGTCTTAACTAGACATCTATAATGGGAGAAATTCAAGTGTAGTTGATTTAAAGTCCTTAATATAACACCCAATATGAAATATTAAGGCTAGGATTCAACAACCTATTTATAACCGGAAGAGGGATGTCGTAATCCAAGCTATAAAATAGTTGAAGGTAGGTAATGACGATTTACCAATTTCCACCATCAAACGAAATATAATTAAGTTTAATTGGATTTGAAACTCCTAGTTCTTTTGAGATACATTGAACTTTCAATGGCATGTTTGAATCTCGATTGTGCCCTCTCAAGTTTGTGACTGGGATGCCGAGGATCACAAACAAGGTGTGAATAACCATGCAAATTGACTTGGCACCCTCAACTTTATCACCTAATTGATGTGCCAGTTAACCACACACGCTCCACCAATCTATGATAAACTTAAGTTACCCTTCACCACACATTGTCAGTCCCATGTTAGTGTGCCGTGTGACAACCCAGAAAATTTTTGGTTTTTAAGACCCAGTCAATCAACTCAACGGAGAGTCAAACTCATTGGTAATGAGTTCTATCCTTGTTAAAGGTCTTTCTAAGGAGTTTTAGCCTAGTACACTTAAGGAATAAGTGTTGGATTTTATCTGCTAAAGGCCACAGTACAAGATTCAAGCCCTAAACTCCATCCTGTGGAGTAAACATGGAGTTTACGGCCGTAAACTCATGTAGGCCGTAAACTCCTCCATATAAGTTCATTTCCTTCACTTTTCTTCATGCTTTCACTTTCACCTCAAGAACAAATGAGTTTTCTCTTAAGTATCATCCCGATCTTCATACTTGATCTTCAAAAATCGTAAGTGTTCTTTCTCTAGTTAGTTGTTAATCCTTCTTAACGTGCTTCATCCTCATGATTCATCCATGGAAATCATGTTTTCATAGATCTTCAAGTTTCACCAAGAACACCAAGAACACACACTAGTGTTCTTGGCCAAAACCAACCATTTCAAGCTTCCAGATCGTAAGTACTCTTCCCTATACTTCATATCTAGTTAGTATCCATGCTTAAGAGACTTGAAAAATGCCTTTTCCCATGAAGATCATGAGTTTACGGTCCAAGATTTTCCAGGACCGTAAACTCAATGTTGAAGCATGTTTGAGCCCTAAACCCTATAAGATGCAAAGCTAGTGACCCAGAACCTTTCCTTGATGATTGTAAGACCTAAAACTACCCTTAATTTCACAATGACCATGAGTTTACGGCCGTAAACTCCTTTGGGCCGTAAACTCATCAAAAGCCTCATTTGAGGTGGTCTTCTTCATACAAGTGTAGGGAAAACGTCCTTAAAGTTCCCTAGCATTCAAACCAACACTTTAGCATGTTTGACCAGGAGTTTACGGCCGTAAAATCCCTTGGGCTGTAAACCCATGGCCGTAAACTCATGTTAATGCCATTTCACTTTCCTTTGTTGAATCACATGTGATTCCAACACTTGGTCAAGGTGTTTCCTAGTCCCGGAAGGTGTTTCCTTTCATATAGTTGTTTATAAACACTATATTCATGTCAATATGTGTCCTTATATGTCATTTAGGACTTATTGTGTCTCGGGACTTCATTCGTGGAACTTCTCATCCTTACACACATACCCGTTTGAATCACCCACATCAGGTGAGTTCATACCCCGTGATGAATCTTTTAACTGTTTTTAACTGTTTTAAGGGGGGGGGGGGAATACAAGTTGAACATAATGATAATTGTGTAAATGTTTGTTATAAACATCTTTCAAAATGTTACTTATGTCATTTATAAGTTGTCAAAACATTTCAAAAACTCTTATAAAGTTATGTTACTTTATAGTCATACAAAACTCCGTTTTTAAAGTTCAAACGTAACTTAGTAGATAAATGAGTCTTTTCAGTAACAGTCCAAGTAGAACATTACTAGTAAACTATAATAGGTATAGTTTAGGATTATACTACTCACTATTTCTAACACTATGAAACATACAAAGAGTCAGTTCATACATGAGTCAATGCATACTGTAGACAATACATACACTACGCTATATAACGGAACATACTACACACTAGAAACAGAGAACATACACTAATACACACTATTCATACACACTAAACTCTATACTAAGGAACACACTATGATGAGAATCAGGAGAGAATATGCACTACTCTAGTACAGACAGTACATACACTTTATAACTTTAATGTGAATTACACGGCTTGCAAGATTTTGCAGAGGTCGCGTTTGGTTCCCTTAATCTCTTGCCAGAGAGAGTATTTAGTAGGGGTTCTAGCCTTCACATTATGACCGTAATAAAACAAATATGTTTTTAGGTTATTAGTACATCTGCATGTCATTATAAACGACAACTGTATACTTACAATTCCCATTACTTTCATAAAGTGACAGTACCACTTGAAAGTCAAACACAAACTATTTTCGAGTCAAGATAGTTATAAACTAGGGAAATTATACATTTTTACAATAAACAAACGGAACAGTCGAGTCTAGCACATAACAGAAGATGCCTTGGTAGAAGGCTACGGTTAAAAGAAAGGACCATAATGCTAGTCTTATGATTCCTTAATGTATACATCACAGGATATATATATACCAATAGAGTCCGACAGGTAGTAGGATGTGTGTTCTCCGCTTCATATCCTGTTCCTTGTTTGGTTGTGGGCTTGGAACGAATTCACCCAATCTATTTTCTATCCGATTCTATATATATGTATGCTTAGTATACATTAAGTCATCATAAGGGTACCAGGTATGGGTCAGGTTCTAGGACAGAGAGTCAAAGCACAGTTTTTCTAGTACAAAACACACTTTCCAAAATCAGTACTTTTGGTATTCAAAACTAGAAACTTCCCAGTAAAGGGTTTAATCCATTTTATTAAACCAGTTCAATTTAAAGGACCTTAGCTGAGTAACTCTATAATACCTTAGTTTATACATTATGTTTATATATAAGACTAATACCCAATAGGTAGTTGGATGTGTGCTTTCCGCCTTACTTCCTGTTCCTTGTTTGGTTGTGGGCTTAGGGCAGATTCACTCAATTAACTTTCTATCCGCTATTAGATTATATATAGCAGTATAAACTAAGCTATTATAAAAGTAGTCACTGTGGTCCCCATTTTACTATAAGAAAAATATGTTTTCTTAAAGAACTTTTCATTAGATATAAAGGAACCATTACAATTAACTCCATGAGTAACAAGTGACTACACCAGGGTTATATATGACGACGATCTAACAAACAATGGGATGTGTGCTATCCGTCTTAATTTCTGTTCCTCGTTTGGTTGTGAGCTAGGGGCAGATGCGCACAATCGATTGTTCTTTTACTCCGAGTCTTATATAACTTGTACCCACTTAGTACCCATACAAAGGGTTGTAGTGTCAAACTTTCATCAAAATAGGAAATATAGGGTTCTCTAGAGGAACAGGCGTACTTTTCAAAACAGAACTTACAACTTACAACATTTTACAACTACATGTTACAACTACATTTTCAACACCATTTTACATTTACATTTCTAACAATACTTTACAACTTACTCATATCACTAAAATCTTATGAACTCACTGTTGGGTTTTGAGCATTCTAACACTCCTATGGTGTACATGCAACCCTATAAACCTTGGATCTATGTTTTCTCTATTATCCATGCAAATATTAACTATTCCAAGGTTTCATCCTAACTAGCATATTATGAAGCACCTATACTACAAAGTTCTAGTTAGATGACATACCTTTTGATGTAGCTTAATGTCTTCAAGCTTTAAGAGCTTAGCCCCAATAGTGTGGAAGCCTCAAGTGGAATCACAAATCACCAAAACACCTTGGAAAACCTTTAGAGAATATGGATACTTGGCTCACACTATGAAATCGGTTATTGCCCTCTTTAGTGTATCCACACTAGCCACTAGCATAATTTCATGAACCATAAGACCCTTTATATAGTGTGGAGGATGAGGGTTAAACCCTAATACCCATGACCTTTCATTTCCTAGGATCCATGGGTTAAAGCTCCATGGACTATCCATGAAGACTTAGCCCAACCTAAATGAACTTGGCCCACTACACACACACATATATATATATATATATATATATATATATATATATATATATATATATATATATATATATATATATATATATATATATATATATCTAAGAGTCCATATTTAATTAGTTCCTTTTTATCACTTAATTAATTATAAATTAATTCTTGATCAATACTAATTAAATAATATGATTATATATTAATATATTAGAACTTATAATATATTAATATAAATCATAGATATACTATTCTCAAAAGACTATCCATATAAATTATGTCAGTGAAGTGCAACCCAAATGGACCATGCCGGGTCGGGTCAAGTACATACCAAATATAGTTATGGACTTAGACATTAATCCAACAGTCTCCCACTTGGATAAGTCTAAAACTATTATTGAGTATGACTTCAAAAACCAACTGACAATCGTAGCTCTTAAAGCCGCTGTCGAACACTGATCTTGTCAATGAACTCTAACCTTTGTCAATGACTTGTCCATTAGATAAGGGATCATATATTCCTCCATTCTAGATATCATATGGACTGAGACATGGATTATCAATCATTCTCTCTGTCCATTTGTTGTTTCCTGAATTTCGATTTATGATGACTGACTGATTGAACAAATCAAATCAGTACTGGCTTGGCCAAGCACTCACATGTGTCAACGCTAAATCATCGAGGGGCCCACATATATCGCTTTTATCCCGAAGGTAAAAGGAATGGATAAACTTCGACTCATATGGCTTGTTCTACTACTTGTTGAATCATACACAAAGGCACGTTTTATAACATCGAGTTACCAAATGCGTTTTCGTGCAATCAATGTATAACCAACTCATAGTAACAACTCATATCTCTAGGTTTGAAGAATATAAGATATTATCGTCTCATGATCACTCGTGATAAAATCCATGAAGTGATTCAAATGAGCGCGGGTTGAATCCAATGCTTAGAACTTATGAGCACTCATGAGTGTTGTAGCACCACTTTGTCCACCAACTTGGACCTCTACAAACCAACCCATAACAGTCTTGATTCATATATACTTCCAACATATGACCGACTGTGGATGGTTTGAATAACTTAATCATTCAGGAAGAGCGACTTAGTTATTCTGGAAGTCAAAACATGCAAAGTGAAACACAAGAATAAATGAATCAAATATGGTATCAAACCCTATGAATATAAATAAACACTTTTATTTATCACCATACTGATTACTCATTATTCATTGTTTCAGTTTTATCAACTTTATACTTGAATTAAAAACACTAGTTGTCCCATGCTCCAAGCATGTACACTATGTTTTTTCTTAAACAATAGCTTTGCCATACACCAAGTATGCACTCTATGTTTGTCTATGATCCTTACTTTGTGAAATAAACCAATTGAACATAATTTCAGTGATTCTAATTTCACACTCCCAAATCCTTATCGAAAAATGTGAGAATTTCATATTCCTATCATTTATCGAAATCTGTTTAGATTTTAAACTTATATGCACTGACCATCCTGTAATGAATATGTACAAAGTCATAAAGACTTGTCAACAGTCATTATAAGGTATTCCAATGGAGATCAACTCCATGGAAACTAAGTCTCATATTCAAAGTACATTGCTTTGGACATGCTTTTTGCATTAAGTTTTCTAATCTTACACAGATAACTTCCACCTATGGAGACAACTCCATATTCTCATTTTGACTATCACTTCGGAACAAGAGATGCCTCTTTTCAGAATATGTCAATATGGTCCTTCCAAAATTAGCACTATACTTCCAACTGTCCCTGAGCAACCAATCTTTGGTAAACCTCATATTGTCCTCGACAATTGCTTAATCATTTTAGTCATATCCAATTCTAGACCTTTTCCCTTCTTAATGCCTCTGGGCATTTGGAAAAATTTAGAAATGACAAATATTATAGCACATGCGATCGATCCTGTACCCAAAGCAAATGGTACACGATTCATGATGTCTCACATAAAGACATGATTCTAGACCACTCTTTTGCTACAATATTTTTATTTGCCATGTTTTCAAAATTTGACTATGAAGAGGGATGCCGTAATCATAATCGAATTTTGAGAACGCAATATATAGAATGTCCTTAAGTTGAACCAATCCAACATGAAATTCATATATATATTCTTGACTAAAGATGATTAAGGTCTCAATTTAAGCCTTTAGAACTGAAATGAAGTATATCCTCTCCCTTAATTATAGCAAAACAACTTTTTCAATCCCTGCAGCCTCACGAATTGAAACTTTTGTTTTCTATAATTAACATTGCTAACATGCAACACTAACAATAATTTGATGGGTTTTCAGCATTCTAACACTCCTATGGTGTACATGCAACCCTAGAAACCTTGGATCTATGTTTGACTAAGATACATGCAAATAATTATTTTTCCAAGGTTCTTATCCTAACTAGCATGGCATGGGGTACTTGAATCAAATAAAACTAGTAGAATTACTTACCTTGTAGTAGCAGTTGATTGCTTGGAGTTTGAGAGCCTAGCACCAATAATGTGGATGCCTCAAATGGAAGTCACAAATCACCACAAACTTGGAAACTTGAGAGAATAGTCACAAACTTCTTGAAATCGGCCCTCTTAGTTTACACACATCAACTAGTGCAATTTCAAGAACCAAAGCCTCCTTTATATAGTGTGGTGGATTAGGGTTACATCCATGTAAACCCTAATACCCATGTCTTTTTATTTCCATGAGATCCATGGGTTAAAGCTCCATGGAGTATCCATGGACTTTCCATGCAAGCCTAGCCCATTCCAAATAAACATTAGCCCACACTATATAAATACAAGAGCCCATATTTAATTAGTCACACTTTTGATCTCTAAATTAATTCTAAATTAATTATAGATCAATACTAATTAAATAATATGATTTTATATTAATATATTAGGACTTATAATATATTAATAAATCATAACTTATACTATTCTCAAACGATTATCCATAAATTGTTCGGGTGAAGTGCAACCCAAATGGACCATGCCGGGTCGGGTCAAGTACATACCAAATATAGTTATGGACTTAGACATTATATCCAACAGTCTCCCACTTGGATAAGTCTAATAACTATAGTTGCAAGTATGACTTCAGGAACCGATCAGCAATCGTAGCTTTTTAAACTCTGTTGAACTATGAAGCGCCATTTTAGATAAGTGATCATATGATCCTCTGTTCTAGATATCAGCCGGACAAATACATGGAACATGGTCTTGCTTATTGTCCAACATTTGTTTCCCGATTTCCGATTTGTTTGACATAGAACTTAACTGAACACATCAATTTAGCTCTGACCGGGCCCGGTACATAGGTCAAAACAAAATCATCGAGGGGCCCATATATCGCTTCTAATTCTAGAAGGAATAGATAAACTTCGACTCATATGTTTGCTCTACTACTTGTTGAATTACACACAAAAGCACGGTTTATAACATCGAGTTACCAAAGTGTTTTCGTGCAATCAATGCATAACCAACTCATAGGCAACAAATCATATCTCTAGGTTTGAAGACATATATGATATTACCGTCTCACGATCACTCGAGATAAATTCCATGAAGTGATACAAGTGAGCGTGGGTTCAATCCAATACTCAGAACTTATGAGCACTAATGAGTGTTGTAGCCCCGCTTTGTCTAACATCTTAGACCTCTACAAGCCAACCCATGACAGTCTTGATTCATATCTACTTCCAACATATGACCGACAATGGAGAGTTTGAATAATATGATATAAACCATAATGTAATTATTTTGGAAGTCAAAACATGCAAAAAGAAATAATAGTAAACGATTGACAAGAGATAGCAACACTTTACTCATAAATAACAGCTTTTATTTATCATCAAATGTCAATTACATTTTACAAATTTCAAGATTATCTAACTACTAAAACTAATATCATCCTTCAGACCTATGCTCCGAGCATGCTGGAGATGCTTAGCCCGAGTCAGTCCCTTCGTGAGGGGATCTGCTGGGTTCTCATCCGATGATACCCTCTTTGCCACGAGGATTCCTTCTTCTATTCGATGTCTGATGAAGTGATATTTTCTGACAATATGTCTGGATCTCCCATGATCTCTTGGTTCCTTGGCGATGGCAACCGCACTATTGCTGTCACAGAAAATCTCCATTGGCTCCTTTATAGCTGGTACAACTCCAAGGTCTGCGATGAAGTTCTTTAGCCATATAGCCTCCTTTGCTGCCTCGCTTGCTGCTATATACTCTGATTCACAAGTGGAATCAGCCACTGTCTCCTGCTTGGAACTTTTCCAAGTAGTTGCCCCTCCGTTTAGAGTAAAGACCCAGCCCGACTGAGAGCGGAAATTATCCATGTCAGTCTGAAAGCTTGCATCACTGTACCCTACAACTCTCAAGTCCTCACTGCCACCGAGGGTAAGGACCCAGAACTTAGTCCTCCGTAGGTACTTGCGGATATTCTTTACCGCAGTCCAGTGTGCCTTGCCAGGGTTCCCCTGATACCTGCTAACCATGCTCAAAGCAAAGGCTACATCAGGTCGAGTACACGTCATAGCATACATGATCGATCCTACAGCTGAAGCATAAGGTATTCGACTCATTTCTGCTATCTCAGCCTCAGTACTAGGGCTTTGTGTCTTACTCAATCTGGCGTTACTCTGGATGGGTAACTCTCCTTTCTTGGAGTTATGCATGTTGAACCTTTTCAACACTTTGTCCACATAGGTGCTTTGACTAAGTCCAAATAGTCTTTTACTCCTGTTTCTCAAAATCCTTATCCATAGGATATAGGCAGCTTCTCCAAGGTCCTTCATAGCGAAACACTTCCCAAGCCAGGAATTTACTTCCTGCAGGGCTGGGATGTCATTTCCTATGAGTAGTATGTCATCCACATACAGTACCAAAAAGCTGACTATACTCCCACTAGCCTTGATATAGACACAAGATTCATCTTCACTCCTTGAAAAGCCAAATTCTTTGATTTTCTCATCAAAGCAAAGATTCCATCTGCGAGGTGCCTGTTTTAATCCATAAATGGATTTCTCGAGCTTACACACTCTACTGGGGTACTCTGTACTGACAAAACCCTCTGGCTGAACCATGTAAACATCTTCAGCCAACTTTCCATTAAGGAAAGCGGTTTTGACATCCATTTGCCATATTTCATAATCATGAAATGCAGCAATGGCTAACAGAACACTAATAGACTTAATCTTGGCCACTGGTGAAAAGGTCTCGTCATAATCAACTCCTGGAGTTTGAGAATAACCCTTTGCAACCAGTCGTGCATTATAAGTTTGTACATTACCATCCATGTCGGTCTTCTTCTTGAAGATCCATTTGCACCCAACTATCTTACGATCAGGTACATTGTCAACCAAGTTCCAAACTTTATTGTCATACATGGACCGTATCTCGCTATGCATAGCCTCTTTCTATTTAACAGCCTCAGGGCCTGCCATGGCTTCCGTGTAGCTGTTAGGCTCATCCAGATTTACCAGTGTGTTATCACTGATAAGTGTCTCACCTTCTGCAGTAATATGAAAACCATAATAATGCTCAGGTGCATTCCTAACTCTGGTGGAACGCCTCAGAGGTATAGTTTCTTCAGTCGGCTCAACAGGAGTTTCCTCCTCAGGTTGAGGGCTAGGGTTTGATGTTCCTTCACCACTTGACTCTTGAATTTCCTCAAGGTCAATTTGCCTCCCACTGTCTCCTTGGCTCATGAATTCTCTCTCTCGAAAGAATCCTCTTCTTGCTACAAAGACCACATTATCACTGGGTCTGTAGAAGATGTAACCAAAGGATTTCTGTGGGTAGCCGATGAAAATACACCTTTCGCTTCGGTGTTCGAGCTTATCGTGAGTCTCGCGTCTCACGAAAGCCTCGCAACCCCAAATCTTGATGTGGTCTAGATTGGGAACTTTTCCAGTCCACACCTCGTGAGGTTTTTTGGCAACCTTCTTTGTAGGGACTAGATTAAGGATATGGGCGGCAGTCTATAAGGCATACCCCCAAAATGAGATTGGTAGCGAAGCTCGACTCATCATGGAACGAACCATGTCCAACAAGGTCCGATTGCGCCTCTCAGCTACACCATTCAACTGTGGTGTCCTAGGAGGTGTCAATTGTGAGACAATCCCACATTCCTTAAGATAGTCAAGGAACTCAGTACTAAGATACTCACCACCACGATCGGATCGAAGCATCTTAATGTTCCTGCCCAACTGATTCTCCACTTCTTGCTTAAACTCTTTAAATTTCTCAAAGGTTTCTGACTTATGCTTGATTAGGTAGACATATCCATATCTACTAAAATCATCAGTAAAAGTCACATAGAACCGATTAGCATCTCTTGTGGCGGTTCTGAAGGGTCCACACACATCCGTGTGTATGAGGTCCAACAAACCTTCACCCCTAGCACAAGTGCCAGTAAAAGGTGACTTTGTCATTTTACCAAGCAAACAAGATTCACAACTATCATCTGACTTTAGGTCAAATGAATCCAAGAGTCCATCCTTTTGGAGTTGGCCTATGCGTTTCTTACTTACATGTCCAAGACGACAATGCCATAAGGATGCTTTATCTAAGCTAGTGGAATAGTTAATACACAATACATTATTTCCTAGACTATCTACAACAGATACAGTTTCATACACGCCATCACAAGGTAATGCTTTAAAATAAAGAACATTATTAAAGAAAGCATCAATACTACCATTATTATTATCAAAATAAAAGGTAAAACCTTGTTTATACAATGCATGAAAGGAAATAACATTTCTTGCCATTTCTGGTGAATAATAACATTTATTCAAATCTAATGTAAACCCACTATTTAGCACTAAGGAATAAACTCCTATCTTGGTGACAGGTGAAGCTTTCCAGTTTCCCATGATCAAGTTTATCTTTCCCTGCTCCACATTCTCACTTCTTTTTAGTCCCTACAAATCACAACATATGTGAATACCACAACCTGTATCAAGGACCCAAGACTTAGAATGAGGTGAGTTATTAGAAAATATAGTGTATATACCTGCATGGTTGGGTTTTACTTTCCCATCCTTCAAATCTTGCTAGTACTTTGGGCAGTTTCGCTTCCAGTGCGAGTTTTCATGGCAATAGAAGCATTCAGCCTCATTAGGGTTAGCAGAAGGAGTGACAAAACCTTTCTTGGTTTTGCTTGAAGAGGAGCCTTCAAGGGTCTTACCCTTGGTACCCTGAGAAGGGTTCTTTCTCTTCTTCCCTTTGCCATGCCCGATTGCCAAGACATTGGCCGCAGTTGGAGTAGGAATAGGAGTAGTAACAACCGACTTACCCTTTAGACCACTTTCGGCGGTCTTCAAGAGTCCTTGAAGTTTGCTGAGGGTGACTTCTTCCTTGTTCATGTGATATGTCATGCGAAATTGATCATAACACGATGGCAAGGAGTGCAAAATGATGTCTATTGCTAACTCCTCAGGGAAGTTCATATTCAGCTTCAGTAAACGGTGCACATACCTTTGCATTTTCTGCATGCGGCCCGTGATGGGTTCACCATCCTTCATTCGGGTTGTTATCATGGAGGAGATTATTTCATATCGCTCTTGACGAGCACTTTGATGGCAGCGGTCCATCAAGTCCTGGTGCATCTCAAAAGGATAATAGCCCTCATAGGACTTTTGGAGCTCGACTGTCATGGTGGCCATCATGATGCATGCCACTTTTGTAGCATCTCTTTCATGTACCTCATATTCAGCAAGCTCTTCAGGAGTAGCAGTTGGCTCGGGTACCTTCAGCTCCTTGTCGAGAACATATTCTTTGTTCTCATACCGAGTGACCATCCTGATGTTTCTGATCCAATCTGTAAAGTTGGACCCATCAAAGATGACTCTCCCACAAAGATTCATGAGAGAGAAGGCGCTAGTAGGGTTTGAGCCAGAAGCATTGTTATTGGAAGACATCTGAAAAGAAGAGGGAATAGATTAGATTAGATATAGAGATAGTCCTTAACAAAACACCCAAATGTAAGATTAAGGCTACGACCCAACACAATATTTTATAACTTAGAAGAGGGATGTCGTAATCTAAGCTATAAGATATTTGAAGGTAGGTGAATGACGATTCACCAATTTCCACCATGAAAAACGAAATATTTAATTAGGTTTTAATTGGTTTAGAAACTCCTAGATTCTTTGAGATTCATTGAACTTTCTTCAATGGCATGTTTCAATCTCGAGTGTACCCTTCAAGTTTTGTGACTGGGATGCCAAGGATCACAAAACAAGGTGTGAAGTAACCATGCAAATTACTTGGTACCCTTAATGTATTACCCCTTAATCGATGTGCCGGTTAACCACACACGCACCATCGATACTATGATAAACATTAAGTCACCCTTTACCTACCTTGTTCAGTTCAAGTTAGTGTGCCGGTTAACCACACACGCGCCACTAACGACTTAAAGAAAGTGTAAAGTGTAATTTCATGGGTTAGCACCTTATTCACATTTTCCTAAAATAACTAAGATTGGGAATTCAATAAAGTTTACTTACTTTAGTATTATCATTATACTTTTAATGAGAATTTATAAGTCCTTGTCCTACCCGTTCGGCTAACGACCCTCCACCGATCAAGGAAGCGGTGGGTGAGAGTGGACACCCATTAAGTTGCCATTTTATAGGCAACAACCTTATACCCCCCTTATAGACCGGCTTCGTGAATGAGGCGTACTAGCGGTAAGACGACTTGATCTTATACATATATAAATATTATTAAACTTATAATATTATAAAGTATAAGGGTTGAATTTTAACTTTTAAAATTCTAGGGGTTGGAACTAAAGTTTTTAATATGACTTTACATGTTCAAAAACTTGAGGGTAAGTTTTGTAAACTTTCAAAAATTTTCATTTCTCATAACTTATGAGTTAATGGTTATTAAAAATGAAGACTCTTCATTTTTTGTAACCTATGTGTTCTTTTAATGGTTATTTATAAATGTGACTTTTGGTTATCCATAACTTAAGAACTAGTTATGGACTCCATTAAAACACATAAAGATCAAGAATTAATCTAATCAATTATTAGCACATAATTTCTATGATCTTCTAAACTCATATGTTTATGAATGTTCATATCAAAAATTTCAAGAATCGTAAAAACATATACAAAAATTGAAATTTTGATACGAGCTTTTGATCAAAACTACGATTATTCAAGTTTTTTTTTTTTTTTTGCATCAAGTATCAAATAAACAAACCAGGCGCTGATACCACTGATGGGTTTTCAGCATTCTAACACTCCTATGGTGTACATGCAACCCTAGAAACCTTGGATCTATGTTTGACTAAGATACATGCAAATAATTATTTTTCCAAGGTTCTTATCCTAACTAGCATAGCATGGGGTACTTGAATCAAATAAAACTAGTAGAATTACTTACCTTGTAGTAGTAGTTGATTGCTTGGAGTTTGAGAGCCTAGCACCAATAATGTGGATGCCTCAAATGGAAGTCACAAATCACCACAAACTTGGAAACTTGAGAGAATAGTCACAAACTTCTTGAAATCGGCCCTCTTAGTTTACACACATCAACTAGTGCAATTTCAAGAACCAAAGCCTCCTTTATATAGTGTGGTGGATTAGGGTTACATCTATGTAAACCCTAATACCCATGTCTTTTCATTTCCATTAGATCCATGGGTTAAAGCTCCATGGAGTATCCATGGACTTTCCATGCAAGCCTAGCCCATTCCAAATAAGCATTAGCCCACATTATATAAATACAAGAGCCCATATTTAATTAGTCATACTTTTGATCTCTAAATTAATTCTAAATTAATTATAGATCAATACTAATTAAATAATATGATTTTATATTAATATATTAGGACTTATAATATATTAATAAATCATAACTTATACTATTCTCAAACGATTATCCATAAATTGTTTGGGTGAAGTGCAACCCAAATGGACCATGCCGGATCGGGTCAAGTACATACCAAATATAGTTATGGACTTAGACACTATATCCAACATAATTATCATGCTCCCACTAACATGATGATTATTAGCATAACACTTATGCTCCCACTAGCTTTGACATGTACTCAGAAATCAGCTGGACTTCTAGATATCAATACTTTATTGACTTTCTTACCAAAGTTCAGATTTCTGATACGAGATGCTTTGATAAAACATTATCAAAATCATACACCTTTCCTTAGATAGCAAGCATGTGTGTCTAAACAATTTCAGAACTATGAAAAGGGATGTCGTAATCATAGTCTCAATTGTTTAGACCTTTCGCCATCTGCTTCAAATCTACTTGGTGGAAGTGTTTCCTCACCATCATTTTCATGAATCGGAGAGAAACCTTATGACCCTTAGATTTTATGGTGTATGTGTTCTTATCCATGCGAATCGTCAAAACCATAGTCACAAGACAAGGATAATGACAAATCCAAACTCATATGGACTGAACTTATGCAATCTTAAGTTCTTGCCACCTAGCAGTACAGGGCCTGCCATTGCCTCCAAGTTTTTATGCAACCAATTGAGAACTTTCAGAACTCCTATGCAAAGCCAACTTTAACTGGAATGGGCACAGAATATGTCAACACGATAGGTTATAAACCTCAAGTCGTGTGCTAGTGAAGAACCTCAGGTTTTATTCTTGATTAGTTCTTGAAATTCTTTTTAGGATCTTTAACACTCCCACTATCCTCTTTACATATAAGACTATCTTGCCAAATATTCAAGAGATAGTGAGGATTCTTTATCAAGACAAACACTTCACACAATTAGCCTTAGTTGGTCTCTGTTTTATCCAAAACATCACAACTTACCAATTTCAAATATGAAAGAGTAGAACATAATCTACTCTTACATTTGACTAGTGTTATAAACCTTCTTTAAGGCGTGTCACTCAAGTTACAATCTTGGAGTATGACTCTAAGACTTGTTTTGGAACGAAATATGACTCATCTCCTTGATTTAACCACTTCAACAATTCAAGACTCCTCTTCTTAGCCATTAGAATGCACTAAGATGACCTTAGAGGACTAATTGTGATATAGTTTCTTAATCATTAATATGATCACAAAACATGATACTAAAGTACTCTCCCATCTTTTCAAATTTGAGAAACTTTTATCTTTCTGCCTAATTTGATTCTTCTCATTCGTTCTGACATACATTGAATCTTTTCCAATGTTTCAGAATTATACTTAAACTTGTAAGTATAACCATATTTACAAAACTTTAGTAAATCAAATAGTCTTAATGAGCTTTGTGGTGGACATGACCAGTGCACAAGAATGTGTACTCGATCCCTTTAGTCCTTCACTTGACTCACACATCCATGTGAACAAGTAATTAGTCTTTATTTTCCAATGCTTGAAAGTTCTCATTCATCATACTATTCAACTTGCATGATTCCAAGTTTCGGTCCAATTGAAACTTGGGTGATGAGGAACTTTCCTGATTTGGTAAATTTAGACACTACCACAAATGAAAGAATCAAATCCATTTTCCAATATTGTTGTCAGTGGAATCATATAAGCAACAATTTTCCACAAATGCCATTGTAAGGATACTTCAAATAAATAAAATTAAACAATTTTCTTTTATTTTAAAACTTTGCGGAAAAACTTATCCTTACAATCCACATGGAAAAGTGTTGTTATCTATTCCTTAGCAATATATCATAACTTCTTAAGCAACTGCTCAAAATTCTGATGCGATCGAAATCCACCTTCGCGATCAGAATCAGCATATACTTCATTTAAGATTTCTCTATATTCTTTGATTCTTAAAACATCAACATGTGACCCAGTCACATCATGTAATGAGGATCTCAGAATAGAACTTAACAGAGTTAGATAATGGGCTCCACCTGATGTAGAGTCAAACTTATTGACTTTAACATCCTTAGGTAAATTTGGCAGCTTTGCAATCAACGCCCCTTCCTTTGGCAAAATAAACATATGGACCCTTTGGTAATGGGACTATCTCAGACTTAGCCTTTCTCTTTACCATTTGGTCAACCGGGTTGACTATGGCCAATCCCTTTCCATTGGGAAGAGAATGCTTTTTCTGGATTTCCAGTGTCACCATTGTCACTGTCCATAAAGTTTTTAGGAAGTTGATCTTCTAATCAAATTTGCTTTACTATCGTTCCAAATCATTGCTGATTCAGTAGCACCAAGCAAATAGATATGATCATTAAGGTTCATGTCATAGTCTGTTTCATAGTAGTCCCAAAGGAACTCACTATGTGACTTAGAAAGTGATTGAACATCCAACTTTCTCAAGACTTTGACACCCAACTCTCCCGGCTTGTCAATATGTGACTTCATCTCTAAGATGTGATCACACATAGACCTTGCTTGCCATTAGGGCTTGAGTGACCTTGAACTTGTGGGTTAGGGAGAATAATTGGAGGAGGTGGAGGAAGAGAAGTATGACTTCCATGAGCCAAACTCGGGAAGTCATATTCATTAGGAAAGCTTGGTTTGGGAAGATCATTGTTGTCTAAACCAGACATCAACAATGGGAGAAATTCACGTAAAGTTGATTTAAGTCCTTAATATAACACCCAATATGATATATTAAGGCTAGGACCCAACAAACTATTTTATAACTTGGAAGAGGGATGCCGTAATCCAAGCTATAAAATATTTGAAGGTAGGTGAATGACGATTCACCAATTTCCATCAAGATAAACGAAATGTATTATTAGGTTTGAATTGGTTTTGAAACTCCTAGATTCTTTTGAGATTCATTGAACTTTTCAATGGCATGTTTCAATCTCGAGTGTGCCCTTCAGGTTTTGTGACTGGGATGCCGAGGATCACAAAACAAGGTGTGAAGTAACCATGCAAATATACTTGGTACCCTTAATATTTACCCCTCAATCGATGTGCCGGTTAACCACACACGCTCCAACGATACTATGATAAACATTAAGTTACCCTTTGCCTACCTTGTTAAGTCCAGGTTAGTGTGCCGGTTAACCACACACGCTCCACTAACCGCTTAAACAAAGTGCAAAGTGTAATTTCATGGATTAGCACCTTATTCACATTTTCCTAAGTAACTAAGATTGGGAATTTATAAGTGTTTAGTTACTTAGTATTTATCATTATACTTATAATGAAGGGAGAATTATAGTCTTTATCCTACCCGTTCGGCTAACGACCTCCACCAGTCAAGGAAGCGGTGGGTGAGAGTGGACACCCATTAAACTGCCATTTTATAGGCAGTAACCTTATACCCCCCTTATAGACCGGCTTTGTGAATGAGGCCTACTAATGGTAAGATTGACTTTATCTTATACATATCTATATAATTAAAATTATAATAATAGTATAAGGGTTGAATTTTAAACTTTTAAAATTCTAAGGTCTAGTTTGGAATTAAAGTATACATGGGGGGTAACTTTACAAATTCCAAAACTTGAGGACAAGTTTTGAAACCTTTCAAAACTCTTGGATTTTTCATAACTTATGAGTTTAATTAAGGTTTAATGAAAAAAAATCAAGTTCCATAACTTGAGGACAAGTTATGGAAGACATTAAATCATTTAATGATGACATTAAAAATAGTGGCTCTTCTATTTTCATAACCTATGAGACTTAATGACACTTTAAAAAGAAAAACTCTTCACTTTCCATAACTTGAGGACAAGTTATGGAGTTCATAAAAACCATTAAGATCAAATATTCCAATTAACACAATAATCAAATAAATTTTCTATGATCTAGATTAAACTCATAAGTAAAAATAATTCACATCAACAATTTTCAAGAAATTAGATAGTCATATAAACTAATACAAATCTTGAAACTTTGACAATTATCCTTTGAAGACTCTTGGAATTCATAACCTAAAGAGTTAATAAATGAGACATTTCACATCCATAACATATGGAAGTTTCAAAAACTCTTAAGATCATAACTTTAAAAAAACTTTTGAGTTCCAAATTTTTATGACAAAATTTGTAACTCCTTAAAACCATTTAGATCAAACTTTTAAAACAAATAAAATAATCATATCATTCTATCTTTTAATAAATTGACCTAATTCAACTCTTGTAGTAAAGTGACTCAAATTTTATAAATAATTAGTTTTTCATAAAATCAAGTAATTATCATAAAATTTGACAAACTTCATGTTTTTTTTCTTTTTTTTCCCTTCAACTTGAAAAAAAATACATTTGCATCAAATATAATAGAAAACAACCCATGGCTCTGATACCACTGTTGGGTTTTGAGCATTCTAACACTCCTATGGTGTACATGCAACCCTATAAACCTTGGATCTATGTTTTCTCTAATATCCATGCAAATATTAACTATTCCAAGGTTTCATCCTAACTAGCATATTATGAAGCACCTATACTACAAAGTTCTAGTTAGATGACATACCTTTTGATGTAGCTTGATGTGTTCAAGCTTTAAGAGCTTAGCCCCAATAGTGTGGAAGTCTCAAGTGGAATCACAAATCACCAAAAAACCTTGGAAAACCTTTAGAGAATATGGATACTTGGCTCACACTATGAAATCGGTTATTTCCCTCTTTAGTGTATCCACACTAGCCACTAGCATAATTTCATGAACCATAAGACCCTTTATATAGTGTGGAGGATTAAGGTTAAACCCTAATACCCATGACCTTTCATTTCCTAGGATACATGGGTTAAAGCTCCATGGACTATCCATGAAGACTTAGCCCAACCTAAATGAACTTGGCCCACTACACATATGTATATCTAAGAGTCCATATTTAATTAGTTCCTTTTGATCACTTAATTAATTATAAATTAATTCTTGATCAATACTAATTAAATAATATGATTATATATTAATATATTAGAACTTATAATATATTAATATAAATCATAAATATACTATTCTCAAAAGACTATCCATATAAATTGTGTCGGTGAAGTGCAACCCAAATGGACCATGCCGGGTCGGGTCAAGTACATACCAAATATAGTTATGGACTTAGACATTAATCCAACACTCACCAGCTTAATTGCTGATCAACTCTTTCAAATAACTTGTATTCTCAGGAGACTATTAGACAGGTGCTCGTGCTGGGAATTCAGAAGATGGAGTATTATAGCTTCAAGTCTTGTTTTGTTATTTTTTTATGAATTCTATGTTTTGTGAACACACACATTGTAAACACTTTCTTTCGAAGTGAAATGTTTGTTCATTACTTGCTTACCATATACATATCTCGTGATACTAAACATGACGTCCTCCACCCCAGAACGATTCCGCCGTTCCGGATTTGGGGTGTGACAGATTGGTATCAGAGCATTGTTTATAGTGAACTAAGTATATCAACCGATAAACGATATACAACTATAAATACAATGAGGCTTAAGTGCTCTGGATAATGATATATTTTTAGAATATAACTATAGGTTATAAAAATATACCTACTTGCTTATCCATGTACATAATAGAACTAGTGTCACGAGGAGAACAAAACTAAAAGTATTTAAATGTTGGGCACTGTCGTCAACCTGAACAGTTATGTAATCATAGCTAGGATCAATATAGCCTGATCAACTATATTCATTCGAGATGTGACCGACATGTGTTTGGGAATGATGTGGTGTTGCAACAGTGTTAAAACTTACCTGAACACCAGAACAAGTACATTACGTTAGAATACTATAGAAGTATTTTAGTCCATATAAATAACTTATGTGATAACCTAAAAAGACCCTTACGGATAAGTCTATAATCTTGCAAGGCATATTCCTAAAGTTTTATATATAATCAAGATCTTATAGACTTAAAATATGTGGTCTACGCTTCGCTATCCATTCCTCTTAAGGGTGTACTTTTGGAGTAGGATCACTTATTTGAATGTTTATTTAATCTTCAATTATATACAAACTTGTGTACCTTGTACAATTATAGGAGGACTCCGTAAGGATCACCCCATAAAATTGTTGGATAAGGTGTCTAAGTCCATAACTATTTCTGGTATGTACTTGACCCGACCCGGCATGGTCCATTTGGGTTGCATGGCATCATGCATTTGGATAGACTAAATGAGAGAAATAACACTTATGGTTTATTAATATATTATAAATTCTAATATATTAATAGTATTATTTAATTAGTATTGATCAAGAATTAATCTAGGATTAATTAAGTGATCAAAAGATGACTAATTAAATATATGGGTTGATTATGTAAATCATCCATAATTTTATATAGTGGGCTAAAAGGCTCCATTGATAATCAAGTTGGGTTAAACCTATTGGATGCTCCATGGAGGCTCCATGGGAGTTACAAACCCATGGGTCATGGAAATGAAGAGTCATGCCACATTAGGGTTTACATGGTGTAACCCTAGATGTGACACACTATATAAAGAACATCATACTCACCAAAATAGGCTACAGATATAGTTACAAGAGGGCTTGGCCGATTTTTGCAAGTGTTACAC
This sequence comes from Lactuca virosa, assembly GCF_052849685.1. Classification (NCBI taxonomy): domain Eukaryota; kingdom Viridiplantae; phylum Streptophyta; class Magnoliopsida; order Asterales; family Asteraceae; genus Lactuca; species Lactuca virosa. The sequence goes on from NC_136434.1 coordinate 262,533,846, forward strand.
TTCTCTCAAGTTTAATCCAAAAGCATTTGGTGTTGTGTGAAGCATTTGAGGCATCACACTTGGGGTTCTAGGCTCTCAAGGTTTCAAGGAATCATAACAACTACAAGGTATGTATTTCTAGCTATCTTTTATATTATACAGTTCCCCATGTATACTAGATAGGTTTATCAACCTTGGAAAAAGTATTTTGCATGTATTTTAGACAAACATAGATCCAAGGTTTTCTAGGGTTGCATGTACACTTAGGAGTGTTAGAATTGCTCAAAACCCTTCAGTGGTATCAGAGCCTAGGCTTGTTTGTTTGTTATTTGTGCAAAATATGTTAAAAAATAAAACAGCTTGTTGTCTTGCGACTGAACTCGCCGAGTCCATGGGGGGACTCGACGAGTCAAAGTGTAAATTCATCCTACTCGTCGAGTAGGTTCATGCACTCGACGAGTAGGAGGCCCTGATAGCAGATTTTCGACTTTTGTTGCTGGAAATGGACTAGAAACATTACCCTAAACTGTTTTGGTGTTTTAAAACTTGTTTTAGATGGTGTAATGTTTATGCTAATCCATTTACAATGGCAATAATCAAAAATTACAAGTTTTTTAAAAGTAATTTATGATTCTTGAAAATGTTCATATTCATGTTCTTGAACTTATGAAGATTAGATGATCATAGGAATTGTTTGTAACCTACTTGGTAGTTTAATTCATGATCATTATGTGTTTTAATGGAGTCCATAACTTGTCCTCAAGTTATGGAAAACCAAAGGTCACACTTTAATAAAAGCCATTAAAAGAACACAAGGGTTATAAAAATGAAGAGTCTTCATTTTTTAATACTCAATTAACTCATAACTTATAAGAAATGAAAAGTTTTGAAAGTTTACAAAACTTGCCCTCAAGTTTTGGAACAAGTAAAGTCATGATTAAAACTTTAGTTCCAACCCTTGGAATTTTAAAAGTTAAAATTCAACCCTTATACTTTATAATATTATAAGTTAATAATATATATGTATATGATCAAGTCGTCTTACCGCTAGTACGCCTCATTCACGAAGCCGGTCTATAAGGAGGGTATAAGGTTGTTGCCTATAAAATGGCAACTTTATGGGTGTCCACTCTCACCCACCGCTTCCTTGACTGCTGGAAGGTCGTTAGCCGAACGGGTAGGACAGTGACTTAAAATTCTCATTAAAAGTATAATGATTATTATAAAGTAACTAAATGTTTTATAAAATTCCCAATATTAGTTACTTTAGGAAAGTGTGAATAAGGTGCTAACCCATGAAATTACACTTTGCACTTTGATTAAGTCGTTGGTGGAGCGTGTGTGGTTAACCGGCACACTAACTTGGGCTTAACAAGGTAGGCAAAGGGTGACTTAAGTTTTTCGTAGGTCGGTGGAGCGCGTGTGGTTAACCGGCACATCGATTGAGTGAAAAACATTAAGGGCACCAAGTGATTTGCATGGTTACTTCACACCTAGTTTTGTGATCCTCGGTATCTCAGTCACAAAACATGAAGGGCACACTCGAGATTGAAACATGCCATTGAAAAGTTCAATGAATCTCAAAAGAATATAGGAATTTCTAAAATCCATATAAAACCTAATAATTTATATTTCGTTTTCGTGGTGGAAATTGGTGAATCGTCATTCAACTACCTTTCAAATATGTTATAGCTTGGATTACGGCATCCCTCTTCTAAATTATCATATATTGTGATTGGATCCTAGCCTTAATATTACATTTGGGTGTTTTATTAAGGACTATCTCTATATCTAAACTAAACTTGTTTTCTTCTTTTCAGATGTCTTCCAACAATGCTGCTCCTGGCTCAAACCCAACTGGCTCCTTCTCTCTCATGAACCTTTGTGGGAGAGTCATCTTTGATGGATCCAACTTTACTGACTGGATCAGAAACATCAGGATGGTCACTCGATACGAGAACAAGGAATATGTTCTCGACAAGGAGCTTAAGGTACCTGAGCCAACTGCTACTCCTGAGGAGTTTGCTGAATATGAGGCACATGAAAGAGATGCTACAAAAGTGGCATGCATCATGATGGCCACTATGACAGCCGAGCTCCAAAAGTCATATGAGGACTACTATCCTTTTGAGATGCACCAGGACTTGATGGACCGCTACCATCAGAGTGCTCGTCAAGAGCGATATGAAATCATCTCCTCTATGATCACAACCCGAATGAAAGATGGTGAACCCATCACGGGCCACATGCAGAAAATGCAAAGGTTTGTGGACCGATTGATGAAGTTGAATGTGAACTTCCCAGAGGAGTTAGCAATAGATATTATTTTGCACTCCTTACCTTCGTGTTATGATCAATTCCGCATGACATACCACATGAACAAGGAGGAAGTTACACTTAGCAAACTTCAAGGACTCCTAAAGACCACAGAATCAGGTCTCAAAGGTAAGTCGGTTGTGACCACTCCTAATACTACTCCAAACTCAGCACCTGTCCTGGCAATCGGGAAGAAGAGGAAGAACCCTTCGAAGGGTACCAAGGGTAAGACTCTTGATGGCTCCTCTTCTAGTAGAACCAAGAAAGGTTTCGTTACACCTGCTTCTAATCCCAAAGAGGCTGAATGCTTCTATTGCCATGAAAAGGCGCACTGGAAGCGGAACTGCCCAAAGTACCAGCAAGATTTGAAGGATGGGAAAGTGAAACCCAACCATGCAGGTATTTACACTATCTTATCTAATAACTCACCTTATTCTAACTCTTGGGTCCTTGATACCGGTTGCGGTATTCATATTTGTTTTGATATGCAGGGACTAAGAAGAAGTTAGAATGTGGAGCATGGAAAGATAAACTTGATCATGGGGAATAGGAAAGTTTCACCTGTCACCAAAATTGGAGTTTACACTTTGTTGCTTAGTAGTGGGTTTACTTTAGATTTGAATAAATGTTTTTATTCGCCAGAAATGGCAAGAAATGTTATTTCCTTTCATGCGTTGTACAAACAAGGTTTTACCTTTTCTTTTGATAATGAAATTGGTGGAATAAATGCTTTCTTTAACAATGTGTTTTATTTTAAAGCATTACCTTGTGATGGTGTGTATGAAGCTGTATCTGTTGTAGATGATTTAGGAAATAATGTGTTGTGTATTGATTCTACTAATGATAATAACTTGGATAAGGCATCATTATGGCATTGTCGTCTTGGACAAGTAAGCAAGAAACGCATAGGCCAACTCCAAAAGGATGGAGTCTTGGAATCATTTGACCTAAAGTCAGATGATAGTTGTGAATCGTGCTTACTTGGAAAAATGACAAAGTCACCCTTCACATGTTCTTTTGCTAGGGGTGAAGGTTTGTTGGATCTAGTGCACACGGATGTATGTGGACCCTTCAAAACTGCCACAAGGGATGCTAATCGTTATTATGTGACTTTTACAGATGATTATAGTAGATATGGATATGTCTACTTAATCAAGCATAAGTCAGAGACTATTGAAAGGTTTAAAGAGTTTAAACAGGAAGTCGAAAATCAATTGGGCAGGAACATTAAGATGCTCCGATCTGATCGCGGTGGTGAGTATCTTAGTACTGAGTTCCTCGACTATCTGAGGGAATGTGGGGTTGTCTCACAATTGACACCTCCCAGGACACCACAGTTGAATGGTGTAGCTGAGAGGCGTAATCGAACCTTGTTGGACATGGTTCGTTCCATGATGAGTCGAGCTACGCTACCAATCTCATTTTGGGGGTATGCCTTAGAGACTGCCGCCCATATCCTTAATCTGGTCCCTACAAAGAAGGTTGCCAAAACACCTCACGAGATGTGGACTGGAAAAGTTCCTAGTCTAGCCCACATCAAGGTTTGGGGTTGCGAGGCTTTCGTGAGACGTGAGACTCACGACAAGCTCGAACCTCGAAGTGAGAGGTGTATTTTCATCGGCTACCCACAGAAATCCTTTGGTTACCTCTTCTACAGACCTAGTGAGAATGTGGTCTTTGTAGCAAGGAGGGTGTCTTTCGAGAACGAGAGTTCATAAGCCAAGGAAACAGTGGGAGGCAACTTGACCTTGAAGAAATTCAAGAGTCAAGTGGTGAAGGAACCTCAAACCCTAGCAGTCAACTTGAGGAGGAAACTCATGTTGATCCAATTGACGAATCCGTACCTCTGAGGCGTTCCACAAGGGTTAGGAATGCATCTGAGCACTACTATGGTTTCCATATTACTACGGAAGGTGAGACACTTATCAGTGATGAGACATTGGTAAGTCTGGATGAACCTAACAGCTATGCGGAAGCCATGGCAGGCCCTGAGTCTGCTAAATGGAAAGAGGCAATGGACATCGAGATACAGTCCATGTATGACAATCAGGTATGGGACTTGGTTGACAATGTAGCAGGTCGTAAGACAGTAGGGTGCAAATGGATCTTCAAGAAGAAGACCGACATGGATGGTAATGTACACAGTTATAAGGCAAGACTGGTGGCAAAAGGTTTTTCTCAAACTCCAGGAGTTGATTATGATGAGACCTTTTCACCAGTGGCCAAGATTAAGTCTATTAGAGTATTGTTAGCCATAGCTGCATTTCATGACTATGAAATATGGCAAATGGATGTCAAAACCGCTTTCCTGAATGGAAAGTTGGCTGAGGATGTTTACATGAACCAGCCAGAGGGTTTTGTAAGTACAGAATACCCTAATAGAGTGTGTAAGCTTGAGAAATTCATTTATGGATTAAAGCAAGCACCTCGCAGATGGAATCTTTGCTTTGATGAAAAAGTCAAAGAGTTTGGCTTTTCGAGGAGTGAAGATGAATCTTGTGTATATGTCAAGGCTAGTGGGAGTATAGTTAGCTTTTTGGTATTGTATGTAGATGACATACTACTCATCGGAAATGACATACCGACCTTGAAGGAGGTGAAGTCCTGGCTCGGGAAGTGTTTCGCTATGAAAGACCTAGGAGAAGCTGCCTATATTCTAGGGATAAGGATTCTGAGAGATCGGAGTAAAAGACTAATTGGGCTTAGTCAGAGTACATACTTGGATAAGGTGCTGAAGAGGTTCAACATGCAAGATTCCAAGAAAGGAGAGTTACCCATCCAGAGTAACGCTAGACTGAGTAAGACTCGGAGCCCGAGTACCGAGGTAGAGATAGCAGAAATGAGTCGAGTACCTTATGCTTCTGCAGTAGGCTCGATCATGTATGCTATGACCTGCACTCGTCCTGATGTAGCCTTTGCTTTAAGCATGGTTAGCAGGTATCAGGGGAACCCTGGTAAAGCTCACTGGACAGCGGTAAAGAATATTCTCAATTATCTGCGAAGGACTAAGGATTGGGTCCTTACCCTTGGTGGGAGTGATGACTTGAGAGTTGTAGGGTATAGTGATGCTAGCTTCCAGACTGATAGGGATAATTTCCGCTCTCAGTCGGGCTGGGTCTTTACCTTAAATGGAGGAGCTATCTCTTGGAAAAGTTCCAAGGCAGGAGACAGTGGCTGATTCAACTTGCGAATCAGAGTATATAGCGGCAAGCGAGGCAGCAAAGGAGGCGATATGGCTAAAGAACTTCATTGGAGATCTTGGAGTTGTACCAGCTATTAAGGAGCCTATAGAAATCTTCTCTGATAGTGAAAGTGATGTTGCCTTAGCAAAGGAACCAAGGGATCACGCGAGATCCAGACACATTGACAGAAAATACCATTTCATTAGACATCGTATAGAATAAGGACTCCTCGTGGCAAAGAGGGTATCATCGGATGAGAACCCGACAGATCCCCTCACGAAGGGACTGGGTAGGGTTAAGCATCTCCAGCATGCAAGGAGCATAGGGCTGAAGGATGATATTAGTTTTAGTAGTTAGATAATTTTGAAATATGTAAAGTGTAATTGACATTTGATGATGAATAAAAGTTGTGTTTATTTATGAGTAAAGTGTTGCTATCTTTTGTCAATCGTTTACTATTATTTCTTTTGCATGTTTTGACTTCCAGAATATTTATGTTGTGTTTACATATTATTCAAATTATCCACAGTCAGTCATATGTTGGAAGTAGATATGAAGTAAGACTGTCATGGGTTGGTTGTAGAGGTCTAAGATGTTGGACATGGCCTCAACACTCATGAGTGCTCATAAGTTCTGAGTATTGGATTCAACCCACGCTCGCTGGTATCACTTCATGGAATTTATCTCGAGTGATCGCGAGACGGTAATATCACATAAGTATTCAAACCTAGAGATATGACTTGTTGACTATGAGTTAGTAATCCATTGATCGTGCGAAAACGCATTGGTAACTCAATGTTATAAAACGTGCGTTTGTGTGTGATTTAACAAGTAGTAGAACAAGCATATGAGTCGAAGTTTATCTATTCCTTCTTGGATTAGAAGCGATATCTGGGCCCCTCGATGATTTTGTTTTGACCCATGTACCGGGCCCGGTCAGAACTAAGTTGATGTGTTCAATTAAGTTCTTTGTCAAACAAATCGGAAATCGGGAAACAAACTGTTGGACAAAAGGTAAGACACTGTTCCATGTATTTGTCCGGCTGATATCTAGAACAGAGGATTATATGATCACTTATCTGAAATGGCGTACCATCATCTTCTTGGTTCCGAGAAACCTTGAAAAGAGCTACGATTGATGATCGGTTCCTAAAGTCATACTTGCAGTTATAGTTATTAGACTTATCCAAGTGGGAGACTGTTGGATAAGGTGTCTAAGTCCATAACTATTTATGGTATGTACTTGACCCGACCCGCAATGGTCCATTTGGGTTGCATGGCATCATGCATTTGGATAGACTAAATGAGAGAAATAACACTTGTGGTTTATTAATATATTATAAGTTCTAATATATTAATAGTATTATTTAATTAGTATTGATCAAGAGTTAATCTAGGATTAATTAAGTGATCAAAAGATAACTAATTAAATATATGGGTTGATTATGTAAATCATCCCTAACTTATATAGTGGGCTAAAAGGCTCCATGGACAATCAAGTTGGGTTAAACCCATTGGATGCTCCATGGAGGCTCCATGGGAGTTACAAACCCATGGATCATGGAAATGAAGAGTCATGCCACATTAGGGTTTACATGGTGTAACCCTAGATGTGACACACTATATAAAGAACATCATACTTACCAAAATAGGCTACAGATATAGTTACAAGAGGGCTTGGCCGATTTTTGCAAGTGTTACACTTCTCTCAAGTTTACTCCAAAAGCATTTGGTGTTGTGTGAAACATTCGAGGCATCACACTTGGGGTGCTAGGCTCTCAAGGTTTCAAGGAATCATAACAACTACAAGGTATGTATTTCTAGCTATCTTTTATATTATAAAGTTCCCCATGTATGCTAGATAGGTTTATGAACCTTGGAAAAAGTATTTTGCATGTATTTTAGACAAAAATAGATCCAAGGTTTTCTAGGGTTGCATGTACACTTAGCAATGTTAGAATTGCTCAAAACCCTTCAAAAATTACCTTAAAGCTCATAGATTCTTTGGTCACTTTCATTCTCGCACGACAAGCCCAGATAGATGTAACCACTTCCTCATAAGTAGACAACAGAAAGGTCCAGGAGGGACAAGAACAAGTTCATGAGAAGTTTTCAAAGAGGGGTCAACTGAAGTAACCAAAACGTCTTACATGTCACACTAATAAATAATAATCTGGTTAATTTAATGAGCGAGTGGAAACATAGCTCACATTATATGTTAAGATTATTTTTATACATGCAGCTGGTAACAGTTATTCAGGAAACAAATATTCATTCGAGGATAGTTATTTCAGATTCATAGAGTTTATTAGGTATAGACTCTTTTATGAATTGTTTCTAGAACCCTGTGGAAGTCAGGACCCGATGCATCCAGAACTAGGATAACCTTGTCTTTTCAGCTTTCGGCTTGTGTCCATTGCTTTAGACTTATTCTGTCTCATCTTTGTGTTCTTTTAGCAAAGATGCCTCCTCGCAGATCTATCAGACGCACTACTCCGATAACCCCAACGCCGCCTCCTTCGCAAATCGATATGGCAGCTATAAACGTTGCAGTGGCCGCGGCTGTGGCAACAGCCATGGCTCAATATCACTCCATCAGTACCAGCGGAGGTGAAACGCCTATTGATTCTACTCAAGGTGAGGTCATCATGCGCTTGAGAGAGTTATCCTACAAGGACTTCACCAAATTCCAGCCATTGTCCTTTAATGGGACTGAAGGAGTCATTTCCCTCATGCAATGGTTCGAGAAAACATAGTCGATCTTGGAAATCTGTTTATGCCCAGAAGGAAGCAAAGTGAAGTTTGCTGCCTGCACCTTCTCTGGCAAGGCCCTAACATGGTGGAACAGCCATGTTAAATCACTGACTCTATCAGTGGCCAACTCATTAGGTTGGGAAAACCTAAAAGAGTTAATGTGGGAGGAATACTGCCCGTTAGGCGAAATTCAAAAGCAGGAATAAGAGTTGTGGGATCTCACTATGGTCGGCTCACACATAGTGACCTACACTGACCGGTTCAGTGAGCTAGCAGCTCTATGCCCCTGGATGGTTACCCCGGAGAGCAAGAAGATAGAAATATATATTTGGGGTCTGACTGCTCCGACCCAAGGAAATGTGTTGTCTTCTAACCCAGCCACGTTCGATAGTGCTAAACGCCTGGCTCAGCGACTCATCGACCACGGGGTCCACCATGGTGTAAAAGTCCCTACTCCCGAGCCACCGAGGGAAGAGGACTATAATCAGAAGTCAGGGAAGAAGAGGAAGAAGAAGCGAACAACACAAGACACCCCGCAAGAGCAATGAGCGAGTACTATGTACGCCGCTACGACGCCTACTGCTTCAGCACCTGCCAGTCGATATACTACCTTCCGAAGTGTGGAAAGTGCAACTTTCACCACACCGGAGTATGCTGGGAAATGCAGTGTTTGAACTGCCACAGAAAGGGACACGCAGTCCGTTTCTGCAGGGCACCGGCTCAACCGATCTCCCAAGTCCCAGGAGCTGAAGAAAACCAGGCCTGCTATGGCTGTGGTGAGTCTGGACATTTTCAGAGGGACTGCCCGATAATAAGGAACTCAGGCGCGGATGGACGCATTCTGATGATCACCGCAGGAGAATCTATCCCGGAGTCGTCGACGAGTAGCGATACGTTTTCGAAATAGTAATTACTTTTAAAAATAATTTATATTAGTATAAGATTAAAAGTTGGGGACAACACTTAAAAGTAATTATAACAACTCAAATGTTGAAATAGGTCACAATATTCAAGAGAACTAAAAGATCCGTTTAGAGAAGCTATTATGACTTACCATATACATCAGGGTTGTGCACAACTAAGATGTTGCAGACTTAGAGTGAGTGACTCCGCTTAGGTCCCCATTCCTTAATTGGTTGAGGATTTGAGGCAGAGTTACTCAGTCGACTGCCTGGTTCATCTTAAATATTCATAACTTATATATGGCAGGAGATTGTAGTGGTACCAAGGAGGATCATGATATAAAGTATCCCCACCAGTTATTAGGACACTTTTGTTTGTATGTATACGCACATAGCGGTACGATACGTAGGAGTGTTAACTTCAAAGAGAAAACAGAAAACACGGAAACATTTACAAAGAGTACATTCTCGAACATACTAGGAGTACAGTATCGAGCATACAAGGGATACATCGTCGTATATCAGACGTTTCTTTCATTTGACCAAAACTTTGTTCAGTAAAGAGTCCGTTGCTTTCTTTCGTCATGAGTTGGCGTGGTCCACACCATACCGAGTTCATATGTTTCTATCGCCTTGATCAGCAAGTTCTCAAAACTTTCGTCATTCGTATCGAAAGTCCGACCTAAACCTAAATTTTTATCTTTCGTATTCTATACCCGAAGTACTCGTGCGAAGAGTACTTTGTCCTCCGAAGCCTTATCGTCAGATGTCCGCAGACCGTCACGAAATACCACTCGTTCAGCAGACCAAGTTCGAGCACAGAGGCTAAGGACGAATACAGCCCACCTATCACTATTCAGTGTATACCCGAGGGTGGTATATGATTATGATTACGCAGATGTAGTATGTGTGTTTCCGCCCTATCTCCTGTTCCTTGTTTGGTTGTGGACCTGGGGCAGAGTCGCACATCCGACCGTCTTACTAACCCTAATTATATACGACTTGTGTACACGAGGTAATGATACATGGACCAAGTATGAATCCTATCATGAACAGAAGGGCAAGGTTGACAGGTTTACGAGTGGGTATTCTGCAAATCAGAGGAGCGCAACCCCAGTAGTAATACTAAGAAAGCTAATTTCGGGACGAAATTCCATCTAACGGGGGGATGATGTGACAACCTGGAAAATTTTTGGTTTTTAAGACCCAGTCAATCAACTCAACGGAGAGTCAAACTCATTGGTAATGAGTTCTAGCCTTGTTAAAGGTCTTTCTAAGGAGTTTTCGCCTAGTACACTTAAGGAATAAGTGTTGGATTTTATCTGCTAAAGGCCACAGTACAAGATTCAAGCCCTAAACTCCATCCTGTGGAGTTTACGACCGTAAACATGGAGTTTACGGCCGTAAACTCATGTAGGCCGTAAACTCATGTAGGCCGTAAACTCCTCCATATAATTTCATTTCCTTCAGTTTTCTTCATTCTTTCACATTCACCTCAAGAACACATGAGTTTTCTCTCAAGTATCATCCCGATCTTCATACTTGATCTTCAAAAATCGTAAGTGTTCTTTCTCTAGTTAGTTGTTAATCCTTCTTAACTAGCTTCATCCTCATGATTCATCCATGTAAATCATGTTTTCATAGATCTTCAAGTTTCACCAAGAACACCAAGAACACACACTAGTGTTCTTGGCCAAAACCAACCATTTCAAGCTTCTAGATCGTAAGTACTCTTCCCTATACTTCATATCTAGTTAGTATCCATGCTTAAGAGACGTGAAACATGCCATTTCCCATGAAGATCATGAGTTTATGGTCCAAGATCTTCCAGGACCGTAAACTCAATGTTGAAGCATGTTTGAGCCCTAAACCCTATAAGATGCAAAGCTAGTGACCCAGAACCTTTCCTTGATGATTGTAAGACCTAAAACTACCATTAAGTTCACAATGACCATGACTTTACGGCCGTAAACTCCTTTGGGCCGTAAACTCATCAAAAGCCTCATTTGAGGTGGTCTTCTTCATACAAGTGTAGGGCAAAAGTCCTTAAAGTTCCCTAGCATTCAAACCAACACTTTAGCATGTTTGACCATGTGTTTACGGCCGTAAACTCCCTTGGGCCGTAAACCCATGGCCGTAAACTCATGTTAATGCCATTTCACTTTCCTTTGTTGAATCACATGTGATTCCAACACTTGGTCAAGGTGTTTCCTAGTCCCGGAAGGTGTTTCCTTTCATATAGTTGTTTATAAACAATATATTCATGTCAATATGTGTCCTTATATGTCATTTAGGACTTATTGTGTCTCGGGACATCATTCGTGGAACTTCTCATCCTTACACGCATACCCGTTTGAATCACCCACATCAGGTGAGTTCATACCCCGTAATGAATCTTTTAACTGTTTTTAACTATTTTAAGGGGGGAATACAAGTTGAACACAATGATAATTGTGTAAATGTTTGTTATAAACATCTTTCAAAATGTTGCTTATGTCATTTATAAGTTGTCAAAACATTTCAAAAACTCTTATAAAGTTATGTTACTTTATAGTCATACAAAACTCCGTTTTTAAAGTTCAAACGTAACTTAGTAGATAAATGAGTCTTTTCAGTAACAGTCCAAGTAGAACATTACTAGTAAACTATAATAGGTATAGTTTAGGATTATACTACTCACTATTTCTAACACTATGAAACATACAAAGAGTCAGTTCATACATGAGTCAATGCATACTGTAGACAATACATACACTACGCTATATAACGGAACATACTGTTGGATTAATGTCTAAGTTCATAACTATATTTGGTATGTACTTGACCCGACCCGGCATGGTCCATTTGGGTTGCACTTCACCGGCACAATTTATATGGATAGTCTTTTGAGAATAGTATATTTATGATTTATATTAATATATTATAAGTTCTAATATATTAATATGGAATCATATTATTTAATTAGTATTGATCAAGAATTAATTTAGAATTAATTAAGTGATAAAAAAGAACTAATTAAATATGGACTCTTATATATATGGAATGGGCCAAGTTAATTTAGGTTGGGCTAAGCTTTTATGGATGGTCCATGGAGCTTTTAACCCATCGATCCTATGTAAATGAAAGGTCATGGGTATTAGGGTTTACATGGATGTAACCCTAATCCTCCATAATATATAAAGGGGTCCTTGGCTCACAAAATTGGCACAAGTGTGTGAAAATAAGAGTGGGCCGATTTTAGTGTACATACATATTTTCCAAAGTTCTTCTAAGGTGTTGTGGTGATTTGTGATTCCATTTGAGGCTTCCACATTATTGGGGCTAAGCTCTTAAAGCTTGAAGACATCAAGCTACATCAAAAGGTATGTCATCTAACTAGAACTTTGTAGTATAGGTGCTTCATAATATGCTAGTTAGGATGAAACCTTGGAATAGTTAATATTTGCATGTATAATAGAGAAAACATAGATCCAAGGTTTATAGGGTTGCATGTACACCATAGGAGTGTTAGAATGCTCAAAACCCAACAGTGGTATCAGAGACATGGGTTGTTTTCTGTTATATTGATGCAAATGTTTTATTTTCAAGTTGAAAAAAAAAGGAAAAAAAACATGACGTTTGTCAAATTTTAAGATAATTACTTGTTTTGTGAAAAACGAATTATTTATAAAATTTGAATCATTTGTTATATGAGTTGAATTATGTCAAATTTAGTAAAAGATAAAATGATATGATTATTTTATTAGTTTTAAAAGTTTGATCTAAATGTTTTAAGGAGTTACATATTTTGTCATAAAATTTTGGAGCTCAAAAGTTTTTTTTAAAGTTGTGATCTTAAAGGTTTTTGAAACTTCCATAAGTTATGGATATGAAAGTTTTTTTAAAAAAAAATTTGATTTAAAGTTTTTATGGAGTTACAAAATTTGGTGTTAATGTTTTAAAGAGTTCCATAACTTGTTCTTAAGTTATGGAACATGGAAAGTTTCATCATAAAATACCATTAATTCCATAAGTTATGGAATCCAAAGGTTTTCAAGAATTACAAAACTTGCCCTCAAGTTTTGGAATTTGAGAAAAGTTTTTTATGAAAAAAAGAATTGAATTCTAAAACTCTTGGGTTCATAACTTAAACAATTAATTAAATGGTTTTAATTTTGACTTTAATAATTGGAATTATGATGTTTTGTTGAATAGTTCAAATTAACTCTTATGGACTTTATTAATAGTTAATTAAAGCGTTTAATTAAAAGAGTACTATTAATCCATAAATATATGGTTTGAGTTTAATTAAATTAAAAGTCTAGTTTAATTAATAGATTAAACCACCAAGTATTTTAAATGTCTAAAATACACCCTTATACTATTATAATATTAAAAGTTTAATATATTATATGTACAAGAGCAAGTCGTCTTACCATTAGTAGGCCTCATTCACGAAGTCGGTCTATAAGGGGGGTATAAGGTTACTGCCTATAAAATGGCAGTTTAATGGGTGTCCACTCTCACTCACCGCTTCCTTGACCGGTGGAGGGTCGTTAGCCGAACAGGTAGGACAAGGACTATAATTCTCCCTTCATTATAATTATAATGATAAATACTAAGTAACTAAACACTTATAAATTCCCAATCTTAGTTACTTAGGAAAATGTGAATAAGGTGCTAATCCATGAAATTACACTTTGCACTTTGTTTAAGCTGTTAGTGGAGCGTGTGTGGTTAACCGGCACACTAACCTGGACTTAACAAGGTAGGCAAAGGGTAACTTAATGTTTATCATAGTATCGTTGGAGCGTGTGTGGTTAACCGGCACATCGATTGAGGGGTAAATATTAAGGGTACCAAGTATATTTGCATGGTTACTTCACACCTTGTTTTGTGATCCTCGGCATCCCAGTCACAAAACCTGAAGGGCACACTTGAGATTGAAACATGCCATTGAAAAGTTCAATGAATCTCAAAAGAATCTAGGAGTTTCAAAACCAATTAAAACCTAATAATACATTTCGTTTATCTTGGTGGAAATTGGTGAATCGTCATTCACCTACCTTCAAATATTTTATAGCTTGGATTACGACATCCCTCTTCCAAGTTATAAAATAGTTTGTTGGGTCCTAGCCTTAATATATCATATTGGGTGTTATATTAAGGACTTAAATCAACTTTACGTGAATTTCTCCCATTGTTGATGTCTGGTTTAGACAACAATGATCTTCCCAAACCAAGCTTTCCTAATGAATATGACTTCCCGAGTTTGGCTCATGGAAGTCATACTTCTCTTCCTCCACCTCCTCCAATTATTCTCCCTAACCCACAAGTTCAAGGTCACTCAAGCCCTAATGGCAAGCAAGGTCTATGTGTGATCACATCTTAGAGATGAAGTCACATATTGACAAGCCGGGAGAGTTGGGTGTCAAAGTCTTGAGAAAGTTGGATGTTCAATCACTTTCTAAGTCACATAGTGAGTTCCTTTGGGACTACTATGATACAGACTATGACATGAACCTTAATGATCATATATATTTGCTTGGTGCTGCTGAATCAGCAATGATTTGGAACGATAGTGAAGCAAATTTGATTAGAAGATCAACTTCCCAAAAACTTTATGGACAGTGACAATGGTGACACTGGAAATCCAGAAAAAACATTCTCTTCCCAATGGAAAGGGATTGGCCATAGTCAACCCGGTTGACCAAATGGTAAAGAGAAAGGCTAAGTCTGAGATAGTCCCATTACCAAAGGGTCCATATGTTTATTTTGCCAAAGGAAGGGGCGTTGATTGCAAAGCTGCCAAATTTACCTAAGGATGTTAAAGTCAATAAGTTTGACTCTACATCAGGTAGAGCCCATTATCTAACTCTGTTAAGTTCTATTCTGAGATCCTCATTACATGATGTGACTGGGTAACATGTTGATGTTTTAAGAATCAAAGAATATAGAGAAATCTTAAAGGAAGTATATATGCTGATTCTGATCGCGAAGGTGGATTTCGATCGCATCAGAATTTTGAGCAGTTGCTTAAGAAGTTATGATATATTGCTAAGGAATAGATAACAACAATTTTCCATGTGGATTGTAAGGATAAGTTTTTCCGCAAAGTTTTAAAATAAAAGAAAATTGTTTAATTTTATTTATTTGAAGTATCCTTACAATGGCATTTGTGGAAAATTGTTGCTTATATGATTCCACTGACAGCAATATTGGAAAATGGATTTGATTCTTTCATTTGTGGTAGTGTCTAAATTTACCAAATCAGGAAAGTTCCTCATCACCCAAGTTTCAATTGGACCGAAACTTCGAATCATGCAAGTTGAATAGTATGATGAATGAGGACTTTCAAGCTTTGGAAAATCAAGACTAATTACTTGTTCACATGGATGTGTGAGTCAAGTGAAGGACTAAAGGGATCGAGTACACATTCTTGTGCACTGGTCATGTCCACCACAAAGCTCGTTAAGACTATTTGATTTACTAAAGTTTAGTAAATATGGTTATACTTACTAATTTAAGTATAATTCTGAAACATTGGAAAAGTCTCAATGTATGGCAGAACGAATGGGAAGAATCAAATTAGGCAGAAAGATAAAAGTTTCTCAAATCTGAAAAGATGGGAGAGTACTTTAGTATCATGTTTGTGATCATCTTAATGATTTTGAAATCATATCATAATTAGTCCTCTAAAGGTCATCTTATTGCATTCTTATGACTAAGAAGAGGAGCCATGAATTGTTGAAATGGTTAGATCAGGAAGATGAGTCATACTTCGTTCCAAAACAATTCTTAGAGTCATACTCCAAGATTGTAACTTGAGTGATATATATTAAAGAAAGGTTTAAAACACTTGTCAAATGTAAGAGTAAAAGTGTCCTACTTTTGTACATTTGAAATTGGTAAGTTGTGATGTTTTGGATAAAACAAAGACCAACTAAGGCCAATTGTGTGAAGTGTTTGTCTTGATAAAGAATCCTCACTATCTCTTGAATATTTGGCAAGATGGTCTTATATGTCAAGAGGATAGTGGGAGTCTTAAAGATCCTAAAAAGAATTTCAAGAACTAATCAAGAATAAAACCTGAGGTTCTTCACTAGCACACGACTTGAGGTTTATAACCTATCGTGTTGACATATTCTGTGCCCATTTCAGTTAAAGTTGGCTTTGTATAGGAGTTCTGAAAGTTCTC
This sequence comes from Lactuca virosa, assembly GCF_052849685.1. Classification (NCBI taxonomy): domain Eukaryota; kingdom Viridiplantae; phylum Streptophyta; class Magnoliopsida; order Asterales; family Asteraceae; genus Lactuca; species Lactuca virosa. The sequence continues at coordinate 262,550,156 of NC_136434.1, forward strand.
AATTGGTTGCATAACAACTTGGAGGCAATGGCAGGCCCTGTACTGCTAGGTGGCAAGAAGTTAAGATTGCATAAGTTCAGTCCATATGAGTTTGGATTTGTCATTATCCTTGTCTTGTGACTATGGTTTTGACGATTCACATGGATAAGAACACATACACCATAAAATCTAAGGGTCATAAGGTTTCTCTCCGATTCATGAAAATGATGGTGAGGAAACACTTCCACCGAGTAGATTTGAAGCAGATGGCAAAAGGTCTAAACAATTGAGTCTATGATTACGGCATCCATTTTCATAGTTCTAAAATTGTTTAGACACACATGCTTGCTATCTAAGGAAAGGTGTATGATTTTGATAAAGTTTTATCAAAGCATCTCGTATCAGAAATCTGAACTTTGGTAAGAAAGCCAATAAAGTATTGATTTCTAGAAGTCCAGCTGATTTCTGAGTACATGTCAAAGCTAGTGGGAGCATAAGTGTTATGCTAATAATCATCATGTTAGTGGGAGCATGATAAGTATTGTTAGTGTTGCAAGTTAGCAATGTTAATTATAGAAAACAAAAGTTTCAATTCGTGAGGCTGCAGGGATTGAAAAAGTTGTTTTGCTATAATTAAGGGAGATGATATACTTCATTTCAGTTCTAAAGGCTTAGATTGAGACCTTAATCACCTTTAGTCAAGAATATATATATGAATTTCATGTTGGATTGGTTCAACTTAAGGAAATTCTATATATTGTGTTCTCAAAATTCGATTATGATTACGGCATCCCTCTTCATAGTCAAATTTTGAAAACATGGCAAATAAAAATATTGTAGCAAAAGACTGGTCTAGAATCATGTCTTTATGTGAGACATCATGAATCGTGTACCATTTGCTTTGGGTACAGGATCGATTGCATGTGCTATAATATTTGTCATTTCTAAATTTTTCCAAATGTCCAGAGGCATTAAGAAGGGAAAAGGTCTAGAATTGGATATGACTAAAATGATTAAGCAATTGTCAAGGACAATCTGAGGTTTACCAAAGATTGGTTGCTCAGGGACAGTTGGAAGTATAGTGCTAATTTTGGAAGGACCATATTGACATATTCTGAAAAGAGGCATCTCTTGTTCAGAAGTGATAGTCAAAATGAGAATACTTGGTGTATGGCAAAGCTATTGTTTAAGAAAAACATAGTGTACATGCTTGGAGTATAGGACAAGTAGTGTTTTTAATTCAAGTATAAAGTTGATAAAACCGAAACAATGAATAATGAGTAATCAGTATGGTGATAAATAAAAGTTTTTATTTATATTCATAGGGTTTGATACCATATTTGATTCATTTATTCTTGTGTTTCACTTTGCATGTTTTGACTTCCAGAATAACTAAGTCGCTCTTCCTGAATGATTAAGTAATTCAAACCATCCACAGTCGGTCATATGTTGGAAGTAGATATGAATCAAGACTGTCATGGGTTGGTTTGTAGAGGTCCAAGTTGGTGGACAAAGTGGTGCTACAACACTCATGAGTGCTCATAAGTTCTGAGTATTGGATTCAACCCGCGCTCATTTGAATCACTTCATGGATTTTATCACGAGTGATCATGAGACGATAATATCTTATATTCTTCAAACCTAGAGATATGAGTTGTTACTATGAGTTGGTTATACATTGATTGCACGAAAACGCATTTGGTAACTCGATGTTATAAAACGTGCCTTTGTGTATGATTCAACAAGTAGTAGAACAAGCCATATGAGTCGAAGTTTATCCATTCCTTTTACCTTCGGGATAAAAGCGATATCTGTGGGCCCCTCGATGATTTAGCGATGACACATGTGAGTGCTTGGCCAAGCCAGGACTAATTTGATTTGTTCAATCAGTCAGTCATCATAAATCGAAAATCGGGAAACAACAAATGGACAGAGAGAATGATTATAATCCATGTCTCAGTCCATATGATATCTAGAATGGAGGAATATATGATCCCTTATCTAATGGACAAGTCATTGACAAAGGTCAGAGTTCGTTGACAAGATCAGAGTTCCACAGCGGCTTTAAGAGCTACGATTGCCAGTTGGTTTTTGAAGGATGTGTGCTCTCCGCTTCATTTCCTGTTCCTTGTTTGGTTGTGGGCTTGGAACGAATTCACCCAATCTATTTTCTATCCGATTCTATATATATGTATGCTTAGTATACATTAAGTTATCATAAGGGTACCAAGTATGGGTCAGGTTCTAGGACACAGAGTCAAAGCACAGTTTTTCTAGTACAAAACACACTTTCCAAAATCAGTACTTTTGATATTCAAAACTAGAAACTTCCCAGTAAAGGGTTTAATCCATTTTATTAAACCAGTTCAATTTAACGGACCTTAGGTGAGTAACTCTATAATACCTTAGTTTATACATTATGTTTATATATAAGACTAATACCCAATAGGTAGTTGGATGTGTGCTTTCCGCCTTACTTCCTGTTCCTTGTTTGGTTGTGGGCTTAGGGCAGATTCACTCAATTAACTTTGTATCCGCTATTAGATTATAGATAGCAGTATAAACTAAGCTATTATAAAAGTAGTCACTGTGGTCCCCATTTTACTATAAGAAAATATGTTTTCTTAAAGAACTTTTCATTAGATATAAAAGAACCATTACAATTAACTCCATGAGTAACAAGTGACTACACCAGGGTTATATATGACGACGATCTAACAAACAATGGGATGTGTGCTATCCGCCTTAATTTCTGTTCCTCATTTGGTTGTGAGCTAGGGGCAGATGCGCACAATCGATTGTTCTTTTACTCCGAGTCTTATATAACTTGTACCCACTTAGTACCCATACAAAGGGTTGTAGTGTCATTTTACTCAAACTTCCATCAAAATAGGAAATATAGGCTTTTCTAGAGGAACAGGCGTACTTTTCAAAACAGAACTTACAACTTACAACATTTTACAACTACATGTTACACCTACATTTTCAACACCATTTTACATTTACATTTCTAACAATACTTTACAACTTAATCATATCACTAAAATCTTATGAACTCACCAGCTTAATTGCTGATCAACTCTTTCAAATAACTTGTATTCTCAAGAGACTATTAGACAGGTGCTCGAGTTAGGAATTCAGAAGATGGAGCATTATAGCTTCAAGTCTTGTTTTGTTATTTGTTTATGAATTCTATGTTTTGTGAACACACACATTGTAAACACTTTCTTTCGAAATGAAATGGTTGTTCATTACTTGCTTACCATATACATATCTCGTGATACTAAACATGACGTCCTCCACCCCAGAACGATTATGTCGTTCCGGTTTTGGGGTGTGACATGCCGGTTAACCACACACGCTCCACTAACGACTTAACAAAGGTGCAAAGTGTAATTTCATGGGTTAGCACCATTTCACATTTTCCTAAGTAACTAAGATTGGGAATTTATAAGTGTTTAGTTACTTAGTATTTATCATTATACTTTTAATGAAGGGAGAATTATAGTCCTTATCCTACCCGTTCGGCTAACGACGCTCCACCAATCAAGGAAGCGGTGGGTGAGAGTGGACACCCATTAAACTGTCATTTTATAGGCAGTAACCTTATACCCCCCTTATAGACCGACTTCGTGAATGAGGCCTACTAACGGTAAGATTGACTTTATCTTATACATATCTATATAATTAAAATTATAATAACAGTATAAGGGTTGAATTTTAAACTTTTAAAATTCTAGGGTTTGATTTAGAATTAAAGCATTCATAAGGGGTAAACTTTACAAATTCCAAAACTTGAGTGCAAGTATTGAAACTATTCAAAAACTTTTCAATTCCATAACTTATGTGTTTAAAGTAGTTTTTAATGTAAAACTTTTCAAATTCCATAACTTGAGGACAAGTTATGGAAGATTTTAAAGCATTTAAAAATGAGACTCTTCACTTTCATAACTTATGGAAATCTTATGAGTGTTTAAAAAACATAAATGTGACTTTTCATATAACTTGAGGACAAGTTACAAAAACACATTTTATGAATAACTTTTAGATTAATATGGATTGAAAACACATTATCTCATAATTTTTCCTATTAATATAAGCTAACTCATAAGAACAAGATAATTCAAATCATCAATCTTCAAGAAATTAGCATGAACATAAAACTAATACAAATCTTGAAATTATGACAATTATCTTTGAAATTGGATTAGCATGAACATTACCACATCAAAACCAGGTTTACAAGTCCAAAAACAGCTTAGGGTAATGTTCCTAGTCCAATTCCAGCCAAAACAGTCGAAGATATGTTGTCTGGGGGTCCAACTCGTCGAGTGCATGAACCAACTCGGCGAGTTGGATGAAGTTTGCCTTGGACTCGTCGAGTCCCTTTATGGACTCGGCGAGTCTGTTGTTCAGACAGCAAAAAAACTTCGATTTTTCAGCAATTTAAGCAAGTATAACACGAAAGCAAGCCTAGTCTTTGATACCACTGTTGGGTTTTGAGCAATCTAACACTCCTAAGGTGTACATGCAACCCTAAATACCTTGGATCTATGTTTTCTCTATTATACATGCTAATGTCAATTTTCCAAGGTATTACCCTAACTAGCATACAATCATATGTACTTGAATGAAAAAACTAGATAGAATACATACCTCTTTGTTGTAGCTTGATTCCACGGAGCTTAAGAGCCTAGTGCCCCAAGTGTGACACCTCAAATGGTTCACACAACACCATGAACATCTTGGAATAACCATGAAAGACGATACTTGACTCATAGAAATTGGCTTGCCCTCTTGTGTATGCACTAGTCCCATTTCACCAACCAATGGGGTCTTTATATAGTGTGGCTATTAGGGTTACACCATGTAACTCATGACTTTACCCATTCCTTATGCTCCATGGGTTTTAACCTCCATGGAGTAGCCATGGGTCACCACATGGGTTAAACCAAACATAAGGAATCATGGATCATAAGCCCACATATATAAGAATCAATGATTTACACAATCAATCCTCATATATTTAATTAGTCTCTTTTGATCACTAAATTAATTCCAAATTAATTATTGATCAATACTAAATAAATAATATAATTTCATATTAATATATTGAAACTTATAATATATTAATATGTCACAAGTATCTTTTTCTCACAAAAGGTCTATCCAAATGTCCCGATGCCATGCAACCCAAATGGACCATGCCGGGTCGGGTCAAGTATAAACCAATTATAGTTATGGACTTAGACACTAATCCAACAATGTTCCATATATATATATCTATTTGCCTCGGACTAATCTACCCTCGTTCGCACTGCCATGTTCTTCCGCCGCCGGCCGGGGGTGTGACAGATTGGTATCAGAGCTACAGGTTTTACCAAACTAGTAATTTCTTAGGAACTACGATTATAACCTAGCGCATAAATCTATGAGTTAGTTATACGTAATAAAAGTATTATTATTAATTATCATACGGATGGACTACTTATGGGAGAGGTGCCTAGGTTGGAAATAATTGTCGTTCCGGTTGCTTGGTTTCAGAACGGTTATATGTCAAAATAGTCATGCCCTCCGACCTTTCCTACATGGCTGATCCTTGTAGTCATGAAGTACACAAACATAGAATTAATAAAATACTCTAATCAAACACTAATCATATAAAGAGTTATATCAACTCTTATAAATACACTCATATATCATAACAACTATCCACTCAAATCACAACTTAAGATTTTAGGTCAAAAACGAATCCTAGGGTTAGTCCAATATTGTGTCTGTACCACAACTAGACCTAGAATTCGCCAGTATGCTTATTATGGTCCAACCGACGCACGCCTAAACCTGGACGTCATAGTTGACAATCAAAACGCTTAAGGATTTATATATTAGGAGTTTAGTATGCCTAGTTAGGAGATTAGGACTATGCCTACAACTAGAGGATTTTCGGGTCAGTAGCATAAATAAACTTCCTAAGGACTAGAGCCTTAGATCAAGACCTAGTGCAATAGGATGGTACGCCTCGAGGATATCCAGAATAGAGACAGGCATATGACATACCACCCATATAGAAAGTTACCTAAGATACGTTACTATCTACTCCGTATATATATATATATATATATATATATATATATATATATATATATATATATATATATATATATATATATATATATATATATATATATATATATATATATATAGGAAGTTATATGTATTATATATTATTTCTCTTAAACATCTACATGCTTGATGTATTATGCAGGAAACGGAGAAATATGGAGGACATATGGGACTGGGTGTCGTATCCTTATCTGGAGGAAAATCAGGTGGTGCCACGCACGGCCGAGAATAAGAGTCATTACGGTCCGACGATGCCCCTAACGCTTACCCTGGTATCGGCTGATGAGGAGCCATTTGAAGATGACGAGGAACCAAGTGAGGAGGAGCAGCTTGGCGATGAGATCAGTGGAGTACCTGCAGACAGTTCGCCCTATCCAGATTCGTCTTCCCACCAGGATCGTGAGGAGATTCAGGAGGAGGACCCTAGTGAGTTAGAGTCATCCCCAGAGACTGTTATCCCACTTCTCCCATCCCCTCTCAGTACTTATACCCCAGGACGAAGGATTATTACTACCACTAGAAAATATATTCCAATCCCATCCCACAAGAGGGCAACCTCACTCCCATCATTCCTAAATCCATCAAAGAAACTGCACCACACCCACAGATGGACACCCTAGGTGGATGAGTGGATCCAGGAGGATAGTATTGGTTTTTATGAGATTGGAGAGTCCTCCCAGGCTTCGAGACGTGATTCCATCCTAGAGGATCCCACAAATTATGTGATCTCAATGTTAGTCCTGTGTGTTGCACGACATAAGGATCGCATAGATCGGGTAGAGGAGGATCGAGACTCGCTGAGGAGGGATGTCGGGATGTTAGCTGGTAGAGTTAGCGATTAGAGGAGGAGAGATATTATGATGAGATGAGGATCCTCCATGCTTATGATCATTTGGAGGAGACTCATTCTCTTGTACAATATCAACAGATCGTGATTGAGAGTCTCAAGTAGCCGGTGAGAGAGACGGAGTTGAGGTTGTTGGTGTCTAAGATAGGAGCGACCACTATGGAGGTGATGATCAGTTTCCTTCAGCATCAATTAGCACAGATAGTGGCATGGATGTTAGTTTGTTTTGGGTTATGGTAGATAGTTCTACCCTAGGGAAGCTAGGAACTATGATTTTTTGGGTTTGAGGGAGGGAATAGTAGTGTAGCCGATAATAGGAAACTGCTACGTCTTTTGTGTAAAATAGAAACCCTTCTTGCTCAAACCACACCCTTGTACACTCTTTAATTGTTTTTGAAAATCTAATGTGAAAATTTAATGAAAACTATGTGATTTTAATGTTTATAGTGTCGCTTGTTTGATTGTTTTCTTGATATAGTTAACTCTTCTAACTAAAATATGAAAGTAAAACTTAAAACAACAACTAACATATGCCTTAAATTTAGAATTATACCTCACACTAGAAGGAACCTAGGTCAAACTGAAACCAATCCCGAGCCTATGAGCTCAGCCACGATCTAGGCACTAGTGGCCCAACGTGTAGCTGACGCTATACCACGCTTAGAAACCCCTAGGAACTTAAGATCAGGAGGTAACAAAGGTGAGAGTTTGTAAAGAGATAATCGAGGTCCAACTAGAGTCTCTCCATATAATGATTTTATAAAATGTAAGCCAAAATCCTTCTATAGAAAACGAAGGCTTAGTTGGGCTGACTAGGTGGATGGAAAAGATGGAGTATGTTTTTGATTTAAGCTTCTGTCCGGAGGACTGTAAAGTCAGGTTCGTTGTCTGCACCCTGGCAGTCGCAGCATTAAGCTGGTGGAACAGTTACACCAAGACCATGGGTGTTAACATAGAAAATTCCATGTCTTGGAATGAGTTGAAGCAACTCATGATTGGAGAGTACTATCCATATAAAGACATACAGAAGCTAGAGCAGGAGTTGTAGAATATTATGATGCGGGAAGCTGATGTTGCCACCTACACAAGTAGTTTCAACGACCTTTCCACCTTATGTCTCGGGATGGTTACCTCGGAAGAGAAGAAGATAGAAAGGTATATTTGGGGTTTTCCTCAGCCTATCCAAGGCTTAGTCACTGCCTCAAAACAGACTACGTTCGACAACGCCAAGAAACTAGGCTTTATCTGACCCATCAAGTGGTTCGTCGTGGAACGATGGTTCGCTGACCTTTCGAAGGTTGAGCGTAGAAAAAGAAAGTTTGGAAACGAGTCCAAAAGGAAGGCTATGCAACGAGTGGAGAAGAAGTGGGAAGTTATTCAAGCATTTGCAGCATCAACACCCTCGATAGGGACTACCTTTGGAAGTAGTCCTATATGCAATGAGTGTGGGTTTAATCACAATGGAGCATGTTGGGTCTGTACCAACTACGGCAAGAAAAGTCATCTTGCTAACATATGCAAAAACCCGCCCAATCGAGGAACCACAATAGTAGATAGTCGAGCCTGCTACGAATGTATGGAGATTACACATATAAAGATGGATTGTCCAAATTTGAAAGGTCAGAGAGATAATGCTAGAAGCACAACATTTTTCATTAGAGCAAAATAGGCCGTCCAACATCCGACGATAGTGACAGGTACGTTCCTAATCAATAATTTATATGCAAATATGCTTTTTGATATCGATGCCGATAGAAGCTATATTACTACCAAATTTAGGAAGTTGTTAGATCACCCATCTAGTAAACTTAAGGAAGCCTATAAGGTAGAAATGGCTAACGTCCAAGTTGCTAGTACTAGGGAAATACTTAGGAAATGTGCCTTAACGTTAGATCATCATACTTTTCTCGTCGACCTTATGCCAATGTTCATTGGAAGTTTCGACGTCATCATCGGTATGGACTGGTTATCCTCTAACCACGTCGAGGTGCTATACTTTGAGAAAACCTTACATCTACCCCTACCATTCGGAGAACCCTTAATCGTCTGTGGTGACAAACTCGGTAGAAACCTTAGGATTATCTCCTGCATGAAGGCTAGAAAATACTTGCAGAAAAAGTATTTTTCCTTCTTAACTCATATTGTCGATAGGAAAGACGATAAGAAGAAAAAGATCAAGGAAGTACCTCAGGTGTGAGATTTCCCTAATGTACTCCGTGAAGATCTACAAGGTCTACCGCTAGCTCGACAAGTAGAGTTTTAAATCGATCTAGTTCCAGGAGTTGCCCCACAAGCAAAGTCTCCTTATATATTGGAACCCTATAAGATGCAAGAGCTCTCCACCCAACTACAAGAAGTTCTCAAATAACTGATCAATCATAGCGAAATCAGATCCACAAATCAGATCCACTTTGATTTGTTCTCAAATAACTGATCAATCATAGCGAAATCTTAGTTATTTCACCACCATCGAACATCGAATAAACGAATCCAATCCATTCACGCTTCGTTTTTCAGCCAAACACACCATATTCGAAATCAACTGTTAGCTATCAATTATAAACTCCAGTTTTCGCTTTTCAAAACCATCGATCTCACTTTGAGTTCAAAATCAAATCAAATCACAACATGCGAACCTAAAATTAGTATACAGCCTTCGAAATCAATCCTTTAGGGTAGACCTTCCCCAGTTCGTTCCAAAATTATCAACCAAAATCGATATCAGCCTTTCGAATCTAAAATTGATCAAACCAATATATCGATTTCAACATCAACTAACGAACATCTCTGAGTTCGTGAGTCTCAGTTTGTTTTTCAGTTCATCAAACTTCGTTCTTGACTTCCATTACAGATCTTCAATCAATCAAACTTTCGAACTCAATTAACGACTCATAGTCTCAACTCTAATATTGCTTTGATGTTCGATTTCTCAAACGACTCAAAACAACAACATCAAAAGCGAAATCGATTCCAGATTCATCAAGAAACCGATTTTGACTTTTAGCTTTGACTCTTCCAAGATTTCAACAACATTCAAATCAAAATCAATTAACATCTGATTTCGATTCATAATCAAGAAATTGATTATTCTTTTCAATCGATCTAACAACAATTAGAACACGACGAGAATTTGATTATAATCCGATGTTTTGATGAAGAAACGATGACGAACTAATATAATTGTACAACCAGATAAAGCTGGTGTACAAGTCGCCTGACGAACCACACATACAATCGATTGAATATCATATGCAATTGTATTTCGACTCATTATGTTAAGACATTGAATCAAAAACTGAATATGCGACTCATTATAAGCAAGAATCGAAATTGATTACTTGCGACAAGAACTGAATTTGTGAGTGCAAGATACGATCTGGATATTCAAATCAAAATAAGCGATAAAAAAATTGTGATCTCGTGGATTCACAAAAGTGGAACATGAACAGTAGCAGATCACACGAATTGGGCTTCAAACTTTGGATTAATGAATAATAATGGATACCAATTTGATCATGAACAGTAAACGCAAAAAAAAATGTTTGGGCTCAAAATTTGAAACAGATTTTGATTGAATTTTGGGCTCAATCTAAACAAAAATTACTTGGATCAAACAAAGGGAATTGAAACGAATTAGATCCAATGAATCAAAACGATCAAAAATGAAAAACGCAACGCACGAATCAAAAACATGGACGTTTTGGAATCCATTTGAGAATTTGAGATACCTTTTTGACGAATCGAGTTCCGTTTTCAACGAACGAATCAAATTTAGAAGATCTTGGTTCTTTTGTTGGAATGAGAAAATCTCCAATTTGAACATTGTACCACCCACTATGCGAGATGTACAACTCGTTCTTCGTGTTCTTCGTGTTCTTCAATGATCCAAGAACATTTTCAAAAGACCCACCAACACTTTTGGGTTTTGACTTCAAATTCAATGCAACCTTTGGAGATTGTTGCTTTGGAACCCAAATTTGCTTCACGGATTTCGGCTTCACAACATTTGACAATTTTTGTGAGTAAACCCGCTTATTTTTGCGATTAATCTTCTTCTTCTTTTTCTTTCTCATCTTTTTGCATCTTGAAGACTTGATTTCATGAACAAACCCACTTTCCACAAATTCAACTTTATGAGTTTGAATCAAATCTTTTGGAGTTTGATACTTGTGAATTTCTTGGATCACCGGCTTCAAATAAGCAATCATTCCTTCAAATGAATCACAACACAAAATATCATCGGTTTGAACTCCAATTGAGCAAAAAACTTTTTCATCTTGAAAATCAACTTGAATCTTCTTATCATGAACTTCAAGAACATCAAGAACATCACATTCAACTCCATTGTCAACAACTTCAACAACCTTAAGAGCACGAAGATCATTTGGGTCTTTAATAAGAGAAATATATTTATTTCTGAACAAATATTTTTCTTCTCTAATCTTATCACTACTACGTGATGATATGGACCATGTAATATCAGCCAACCATTTGATCTCACAAAGTAGTTGAAATATCAAGTTTCCATGATCATCCTTCAAACCTCCATAAGAAACCATAGTTTCCCAAAATATCCAATTGTTTAACACCAACCCATAATATTGATCTTTATTGACTTTGTATTTGATATCTTCAACGATCACAATCCAAGAATTGTAAGGCAAATTCACCATGATCACAAAAGCTTGAAGATTTCTAGAGCGAGAAAGTGATTTTGAATGGGTTTTCTAGAGAGAGAAAGCAAAAATCACTTGAATTCTAGTGAAGAAAATCGAATTATGAATAGAATCAAAGATGAATTCGATTTCTAGAATCCAAAAACTCTCTAAAACATGAAGATCAAATATCAAAATATGAATCACCAAATCAAGATAGCCATCAAGGATCAATTCTTGATCAAATCAAGAACACCCGCTCTGATACCAATTGTTGTTGTGTTGATTATGATGGCATGTGCGGAATTAGAAAGATCTAGTGAATCATCATGTAAAATCAAGAACAGAAGGAGTAAATAAATCTGTGTAAACTCATATTAGATCTAGAAAGGATATACAAATGGGTTTGTACAAAGTTTCTCTCTCTAGTCTAACACTCCAAATGGTTCCTTACACAATGGGAGTCACTCACTTCCTTTTATAGGAAAGACTCAACCCATTTACACATACAAGAAGGTAAGCCTAAAATATTACATCCAAGAGTGACTTTGCACCCTAACAACATCAAAACTTCAACCCAGATCAAAACCATGTCTATTTATTGGCTACTCCTCTGCTAAGTCTTCCTATAAGTGTTATGACCTTGAAACAAAAAAACTTTACAACTCTTGCCATGTTGAATTTATACCTGATCAATTTCCATCTCATAAAATATCCTCAACCACACCTCTTCCCACACCTGATATTTTCCTCATTCCAACCATACCCACTCCCATCATCAACAACTTATTACCAGACACTCCTTCACCACCTATTCCAGTGGCATCATCCACAATAGCAACCCACCACCAATCCAACAACACAATAATGACCCTATACAACCCAAAGATCAATCATCATCACTACTTTCTACAACATCACCTATCACCTATCACCCATCACCCGTCACCTCATACCACCCTGTAACGATCGGAGTTTGGGTAATTACACTTTTTTCCCTTGGATTGAAATTTTGTTGCATGAAGAGTCCCTTCGTTTGATGGGCGTACATATATGTATGCTTAGTGTACTAGGGAGGGCTGAACGCGGGTGTGTACCACGTACGTGGGGCGTAACGAAAGGTACGTTGGGCGTACGTGGCTGATGACCAACACCCTTAATTTTACGGCAAGGACCCTATTTAAACGTTCTTAAGCCATTTAGAACTTACCCTAACTAGCCTCCATTACTTTCAGACGTCCCTAAAACCCTAAATCCTTCGTGAGCAACTCTTGAGCTTGAAAGTGCCCTAAATACCCCCTTTTTGGTGTGCTAGCAAAGAGAAGGAAGTGGAAGCAAGATTGGAACGTGGGAAAAGCTTTTGGATCTTGCATTTAGAGCAAATTGGGAAGCTTATGGAGGTAAAACGTTTTCCCCTTGTTTATCCTTTTTTCTTGTTGAGTTAGTCTTTCTAGAAGTCCATTTTTGTCACACCCCGGAACTGAAGGCGGAAACGCTCCGGGGCGGAGGACGTCATGTTTAGTATCACAACAATCGTATCATAGTAATCAAAGTAAACACAACCATTACATTGCATTATGAATATTTACATCTGTCTGAAAACATAATTTGTACAAATCATTATATTCAAAAGAAACAAAAGATAAAGACTGGACTTCAAGATGCTCCGTCTTCTCCAAAAGTGATCGAAGGTACCTGTCTATCGATGTCCTGAGAATACAAGCGATTTTTGAAAACGTGTCAGCATAAAGCTGGTGAGTTTATAAGCGTATTTTTGTATTGGAAACTAGTCACTGAATTTGTAAAATCTATTCCTTTTTACTATCAGTAAATATCGTTTTGTATCGAAAACCTTCGTTATTGAGTTCCGAAATAGGTATGCATGCTTCCCAAGAAAATCCCATATTTTCTAACATGTTAGTTGAGTTCTGAATGAAAAGTATATTTCATTTGAAAACCCTGGTTACCACCAGTGAGTAGTTTTATAAAATAAAACCATGGAAGAAATGATCCCGTAAATGAAGGTTAGTTTTACATATTGTGAGTCGGATAACCATGCTAATTTGACCCGAGACCTTCTTGACGTTTTACATATTGTGAGTCGGATAACCATGCTAATCACATAATCCATATTAGCTATAAAAGCTACATAAACCACATATGCCATGCATACAACACATAGGGATGCCCTAGAACCCCTTCGGGGTTTTACTCAGGGTGCCATGGGAACCCCCGCATGGCCTTAGCCCACTACCATATAAACTACACATACAACATACAAACATATCCGTATGGATAAACTAAATCGATCATAGTTTATATGTTTGACTTGCTTGGAGTTTGATTCTGAAAACTGATAATGAAATCTCCAAACTATACCTATTATAGTTTGATTGATAAGTTACGTTTATGAACATTTCGGAAAACTATGCAATTATGTTTAGAAAACGTTCCTTATGCTCCACATACTACAAAAGGGATAAAGTAACTAAATGTTTAACGTAAAACCATTGTAAATGCATTAGTTTTTATGTTGTGAAAACCTTTATGTTTGGCTTGTATTCCCCCCTAAAAACGTTATAAAAACTTATAAAAGCGTAGGGGTATGAACTCACTGTTTGACGTAGGATTCGGATGTACGATCGGTTTCGAGCACTGAGTGTCAACTGATGTTTTGCACACAAGTGGATCCTATTAACATGTAATAATGCATACACGTATTAGATTAAGGCATTTCATGATAAAACACGATGGGGAAACCACCCTAGGGACTTGGAAATGCTTGGAACTAAGTGTCGGAGCCATAAATGATCGAATAAAGGAAATGTGCGGTCATCAGTATGTGTGTGCGGCCAGGGTGTGCGGCCAAGCTGTGTGTGTGGTTGCACACAAGAGTGTGCGGCCGTACAGAGGGTGTGTGCGGTCGTACACAGGGGTGTGCGATCATACACTCCTCATTTGTGTCCGAAACGTCGATTTTGAGGTGTGCTAGAGTCTAAACCAAGTCTAACTAGCAAATGGAGGCCAAACTCTTCACTTTGGAGAGTTTTTAAGGCGTGTGCGGCCACCTTATGAAGGTGTGTGGCCGTACACCTTCAAAGGATGAAGAACACGAAGAACACTATGAGTTTTAGGCTTAGATTCAGGTGCCTTACCAATATAACGAGCTGAATGATGAAGTAGTTCATGTTTTTGAGGCCTCTTTAGTGTTTATGGATGAAGTTTTTAGAGAGAGAAAGTAGTGAGAGAAAGTAGAGTGCAGCCAAAGGAAAGGAATGAGTGAAGGGGGTCTCCTTATATATATAAGGGGGAGTGTGCGGCTGGAGGATGGGTGTGCGGTCGGCTGTGTGCGGCTAGCTGGCCGCACACTCGGGTGTGCGGCCGCACACACCTTGGTAGGTGTGTTTGGCCCGTTTTAGTGATGCTACACACATTCTCACCCTTCCTAAGACTCATATCAAGGTCATACTAAGTCTCAAGCACTCATATAGACCCAAAACTTCATTACAAAATAGCGAAACGAGGCTAACTTTGATGAAAATGAAGAATGTACACGTTAAAATTTCGGGTTGTCACAATTTCTGAGTCCATAAATCCTCTCTTGGGAGTTTGGGCAACTTCAGAGGTTAGGGAGGTTATATCTGAGGTTCTTTGGCTTAATTATAACATAAAAATGTAAACTTGATGACTTCTCTGGCTCCATGCATGAGTTAAGACCCTTGGAAAGGTCTTAACGAGATAGAATGAGTTGTTGGGAGAATATGTTGCATGAAAAGTCATAAAGTTGCCAACTTCATGCCTTAGGACCCTTAAAATGTATAAGATCTGAAATTTGAGCGAAAATTTTGCATGAATTAAGAAATTAATGGACTGGGATGCAAGTCAGCGTGTACGTTGGGCATATTATGTTGTACGTTGTGCATACATCCCTAAACCCAGTATGCTAAGCATATTGAAGAGGTACGATGGGCGTATGCTATCAGAGAGCTTTGGGCCTCCAGCAGACTTTGAACCTTTGGGCCCTAATTGTTTTGGGCCTGGACTTGCTGGTGTTATGGGCCTGAATTTGTCATTTGGGCCATTGTTCGTATGATTGGGCCTATTGGGCCTTATGGCTCAATATAGAATTGGACTTTGATACTATTCCCAATTAGTGAATGAAAGAATTTTAGCCCATCATGGAGGGACTTGGACTTAGGATTTTGGGCTCTTTGACTAGGTTGAGTTATAATCCTAATTAGGGTTATTTGTAAATTTGTTCAATGTGAGATTTTGGATTGGTAGTTGAGCATGTATTGTTTTCAGCATACTGAGGTGAGTCTTCTCATTATACGAATGGGTCGAAGGCACCAATGTCGACTCATTACTTGATATGAGATTTCAATAATTGAATATGCAATGGTTTTGTTATTTCTTATGTATTAACTTATATGAAGACCATGGGCGGAGCCTATGTGTAATGCTTGTTCCAGGTATCATTTCTTTCTCAAATTTTTAGGGTTTTATACTAGGACTCGACATGTTGGGGAGCCCCAACTCAATGAGTAGAGATCATTTTGGACGTGGGACTTAGGGCCTACTCGATGAGCTTGAAGGCCTCAACTCAACGAGTAGACACTGTAAAGGAAAACCCTAATTTTCAGGGTTTTGTACCCTATTTCAAGAACTTATAGCTCATTTGTAGCCTCACTCATCGTCCTTATAGCCCAAAGAAACCCTTGTTCGAGCAGTATACTGTCTTGAGTGTGTGCGAGAGCTTTGGAGAGTGATTTTGGTGTGGCTGTGAAGGAATTTGAAGCTTGAAGAGCTCGGAGTAAAGAGAGAAGTTGTAGATCCAACATCTACTCTATTTTGGCAACCTTCTTGAGGTATAAAGTTGCTACCTTGACCTTTATTTGCTTAGATCTCATCTTATGAAAGTAAATGGTCACTTTTGGTGCATAATGGTGTCATTCTCGAATTTGGACTTGTCATGAGGATAGGGTTCCAGATCTGGACACATCTAGGCCTCCGTGGACATAAAGTTTCTCACTTTATCTAGTCTAGGCCCTTCTGCATGCCCTAAACCTTGTATGAGACTTACTTTTAGTGTTTTAGCCTCTTAAGGCCTTGCATGCATGTAAATTTTGCAACTTTACGTGGTATTTCATTCCTAAGGGACTGGATCTATAGTTTGGGGCTTTGGATTCGACTGAATGGACTGAATATGTTAAGACAAGGGAAAACTCAACGAGTTGCCCTGGCAACTCGACGAGATGGATCGAATTTCCCGTTTTTGGTCTGCAGAGTAAACTCAGCGAGTTGATAAGACAACTCGACGAGTTGGATCGGGTTTTCTCGTTTTCAGTCTGCAGAGTAAACTCGGCGAGTTGATAAGATAACTCGATGAGTTGGATCGGGTTTTTCCCGTTTTCGGTCTGACGAGTAACTCGGCGAGTTGATAAGATAACTCGGCGAGTTGGTTAGGGTTTTTCCTGGTTTTCTGAACGCTGAAGGAACTCGACGACTTGCTAGATGCACTTGACGAGGTGGGTTAGCATGGACTGTTGACCTTGACTGTTGACCATGACTTTGACCATAGTTGACCAATTTTGACTTTAAGGGTATTCTTGGTATTTCGGGATTTTGACAAGCTAGTCACATGATGATTGTAGGCAGTTGAGTTGGAGCTGCGCGTTGGGACTTATCTTATCAGTTCAGCATTTCTTGAGAGGGGTGTCTCCTCACCATACTAATGGGTCTAAGGCACCAAGGTCGGCCCATTCTTTGTTATGTGATATGCTAGTTGGTTATGGGATATGTGGTATGCTAGTTAATTGTTATACTTGCATGAAAGACCTCAGGGGTTCCCGAGGCATTTATGGGTAAGACCTTGGAGGGTTTTCAAGGCATTCTTAGTAAAGACCTCGGGTGGTTCCCGAGGCACTGGGGTGTAAGACCTTGGAGGGTTTCTAGGGCAACCTTGGGTTAAGACGTCGGGGGTTCTCGAGGCACCCGGAATAAAACCCTGAAGGGTTTCCAGGGCATCCTTATATGTTTGTATGTTGTATGTGTAGTTTATATGGTAGTGGGCTAAGACCATGCGGGGGTTCCCATGGCACCCTGAGTAAAACCCCGAAGGGGTTCTAGGGCATCCCTATGTGTTGTATGCATGGCATATGTGGTTTATGTAGCTTTTATAGCTAATATGGATTATGTGATTATGTGAATTGTGTGGGGTATGCTCTGGGGAAACTCACTAATCATTAGCTTACAATTTTTTGATTTGTTTCTGGTACTTCTATGCCTAAGGGAAAGGGCAAGGCTTGATGGCATGAGATGCACTCTCTCAGGTATTTTTATGGGGACACTCTGATGTTTGAAATAAAATATTGATGTTATGAATTTGAAAACAATTGTCATTGAGATTTTGTTGGTTTTTGGGAATGTTTGATTAATTAAAAATGAAAATTTTATTTTGAAAAAAATTGGGTTGTTACAAGTTGGTCTCAGAGCCTTTGTTTGAGGGATTCGGGCACACTCTCGGGTGTTTCATGACTCAAACTAAGGAAATGGTAAAATTGTTTTGAAAAATAAAAAAGTTAAAAACTTCTTAAAATGGAAAAGCGGAGAGTGCAATGTGCGTGATCGGCTGAGCTCAAGTAAGTAGTTCCCCTATATGTTAGCCATGTTATACTGATATTTGGATTATGCTAGTCGGATGGATTTTTCTATGTGTATTCTTTAAAAATTGTATACGGTTAGGATTTTATAGCCTTAGAATGATTTATTTGACATTATTTCCTGTTCCTTGTCTGGTTGTGGTCCTAGGGTAGATTTTGTTATTCGAAAGTCTATTTGATCCTGTTCTGTGTATGATTTGAATGCATAAGGCAACCTATTACGATTGATTTGGGATATGATTTGATGGGATTGAGCAAATCTTAGGATAGCCTAGGATTTGTGATATGCAGTAGCTTGTGAGATATGTTTTGTTCTGGGACGAATTAGGGTTATCAGGTAGAGCTTTTGGGAAGGTACAGGTAGGTGTGGAAGGTAGTATTTTTTTCGTACTACTCAAAGCACAGGACTTGTACCCGAACTATTGTTAAACTTTGAAGCTCTAAGGAGAACCGGGGTGGGAAGATCCCCCTTTTGGACCTTTTGATCATTCTATATTGTGGTATTACAGATCAGAATGGTGGTTACACGACTGGGAGCAGGGGGATCAGGATCAGGATCAGGATCCGGGTATGGGTTGGGCGACGGTACAACACCCATTGATGAGAGGTTGCGTGAGATCATTTCCGCCGAGGTTACGAGGGGCATCCTTGACGCTACCCCAGTGATTTTTGGGACAGTCAAGGAAGGGATGATGGAGATCATGGAGGAGAGGCTCAGGTCATTCAGAGCAGAGATTGCTGCAAGCCAGGTCAGGGCTCAAACTCCCTCGTTCTGGGAGTTCAAGGTGTGTGGAGCGCCTAAGTTCTTTGGGGTCAGGGACCCCATAGTTTGCTGACACTGGTTGGCAGACATGGAGAACGCCCAGCGCACCAGTTCTTGCCTTGATGCGGAAAAGGTGGGATTTGCTTCGTGTATGCTGAGGGACCGAGCCCGGGACTGGTGGGGAGAGGTGACCAGCCAGGTGGGGGCAGCTGGTGTGGCTGAGATGACATGGGCTGAGTTTTTCAGACGCTTTGATCTGGATTTTGCACCACCCATTGAGGTGAAATGGTTAGTGAGGGAGTTCCAGGAGCTCCAACAGACCACCAAGACTGTGGCAGAGATCACCGCCAAGTTTCGGGAGTGAGCATTGTTGATCTCACATTATGCTACATATGAGGATATGAGGAGGAAGAGGTATCATTCGACACTAAGGGATGATATCCGGGAGTTCGTGAGCTTTGCAGGGTGCAAAACCTTGAATTAGATGGTAGAGAAGGCCCGTGAGCGGGAAATGGAGTTGGAGTTCCGAACCAAGCGGAAACCAGCTGTAGGTCAGGCTGAAAAGCCTAAGACCTCGGAGCCTTCTGGTAGGGGACAACAGGGTCGTGGCCGGTGTGCCAAATGTAGGAGATCGCACGGTGGAGTGTGTCGGGTAACGAGCATAGTATGTTATACCTGTGGTCAGCCAGGCCAGGTGAGCAGGGACTTCCCCAAGACGAGCTCGTTTTGTTTTCACTACAACCAGACCGGCCAAAAGCGGCTCGATTGTCCAACGTTGCAAGGAGGGGGAGGAGAAGTGGCGGCGCCTGCGCCCGCGAGAATGAGGATCAGTGATGTCCGCCTTGCTAAGGCGGATGCTCCAGCGGTGAAGAGCCGCGCATTTCAGTTGATCACCGAGGAGGCTCGGGCAACGCTAGATGTTGTGGCTGGTACCTATTTTATTTTCCTGCTCGATATTGATTTGTATTGCTTATGTGTATATATGTGCTCATGTATAGGGACCTTTTTGGTCAATGGTATGTCGACTCACGTTCTTTTCGATTCGGGTGCTACCCGATAGTTCGTATCTCTTGCGCTTAGCAAGAAGTTCCACGGTGTGCCGGAGACTTTGGACTCCTTGCTTGAGGTTGAGATTATGGATGACCGGACTATGAGTGTTGTGAGGGTGTATCAGGACTGTGTCGTGAATGTATTTGCGGAGCGGTTCCGTGTTGATCTAGTCCCGATACCGTTGCGAGGGATGAAGGTGATCGTCGAGATGGACTGTTTGGGGGTCAATGGGGACATGATAGATTGCGAGCGCCAACTGTGGTTCGAACCCCAAGTGGGGGAGAACTGGTTATTCATCGAGAGAGGACGTCATAGGGACCAACCCTCTGTTCAGCTGCGAGGGCTAAAAGACTTCATCAACGAGGTTGTTCGAGATTTTGTGCATACATCTCGGATATGAGGGTTGAGACCCCAACAGATTTGGATAGTGTGCTGGTGGTATGATACTTTCGGGATGTCTTTCCCAAGGAGTTTCCTGGAGTGCCTCCAGAGAGACAAGTTGAGTTTTGCATTGATTTGCTGTCAAGTGCCGCTCCGATAGCTAAGGCACCGTACCGGCTAGCTCTGCCCGAGATGCAGGAGCTGTCTATGCAGCTTTAGGAGCTGTCTATACAGCTTTAGGAGTTGCTAGACCGGGGGTTTATTCGTCCGCGTAGTTCCCTGTGGGGAGCACCGATCCTATTCGTAAAAAAGAAAGACGTGTCACACAGGATGTGTATTGATTATCGAGAGCTGAAAAAGCTAACGATGAAGAACCATTATCCGTTACCGAGGATCGATGATTTGTTCATTCAGCTGCTGGGTGCATCTTAGTTTTCCAAGATTGATCTTCGGTCGGGTTACCATCAGATGAGGATTGGGGATGAGGATATACCGAAGACAGCTTTCTGGATTCGGTACGAGCACCATGAATTTATGGTGATGTCATTCGGGCTCACCAATTCCCCTAGCAGCGTTCATTAATCTCATGAACAGGGTGTGTAGGTCGATGTTTGATCGGTCGGTGATCATGCTTATCGACGATATCTTGGTCTATTCTAAGACCAAGGAACAGCACGAGCTGCATCTGAGAGAGGTATTAGAGATACTGAGGATGGTAAGGCTTTATACCAAGTTCTTAAAATGTGATTTCTGGTTGAGAGAGGTGCAGTTTTTGGGTCACATCATCAACCAATAGGGTATTTGGTTTATCCAGCCAAGATTGAGATAGTTGTACCGTTGACCCGTTTGACCAAGAAGAATGTGACTTTTTGGTGGGGCCCAGACCAGTAGTTGGCTTTTGAGGCCTTGAGACAGAGGTTATGTGACGCCCTAATTTTAGCACTACCCGATGGGTTGGATGATTTGGTGGTGTACTGTGATTCGTCTATCACGGGATTAGGCATTATACTGATGCAGATAGGACATGTGATCGTGTACGTCTCGAGGCAGCTGAAGCCTCATGAGGCAAACTACCCCACTCACGACCTGGAATTGGGGGCAGTGGTGTTTTCCCTCAAGATTTGGAGGCATTACTTCTATGGAATTCAGTGCACCATCTTTACTGACCACAAAAGTTTGAAGTATTTAAATGATCAGTAGAACCTGAACATGTCGAAGTGGAGGTGGTTAGATGTACTGAAGGATTATGATTGCGAGATCTTGTACCACCCAGGGAAGGCCAATGTGGTGGCCGATGCTTTGATCCACAAGGCGGAAAATACACCGATCGAGAACGTTTGTTTGAGGATGACTGTGATCTCTCCGTTGTTGGATATGATCAAGCAAGCTCGGGTGGAGGGTATGAAGAAAAAGAACTGGAAGATAGAGCGGATTCGGGCTCAGTTTCCCCTGTTTGTTCGGGATAGTCGAGGTCTTCTGACACGGTGTGGCCGGGTGTGGATACCGGTAACCGGGGGTGTGAGGCAGAAGATCTTGGAGGAGGCACACAGATCCAAGTTCTCTATTCACCCAGGGGCCACGAAGATGTATAGGGATCTAAGGTTGAGTTACTGGTGGCCCTGCATGAAGCGAGAGATTGCATGGTTTGTGGAGCGGTGCTTGACCTGCAAGAAGGTCAAGGCCGAACATCAGAGGCCTCACGGTAGGGTTCATCTGTTACCCATTCCTATGTGGAAATGGGAAGAGATCACCATGGACTTCATCACGAAGTTACTGAGGACAACGAGGGGTGTGGATGGCATATGGGTTATAGTGGATAGATTGACGAAGATTGCCCACTTTATTCTAATCTCCGAGAGCATCTCCACTAACAAATTAGCGGATATTTACGTGTGAGAAGTGGTGGCTAAGTGGGGTGCCAGTGTCAGTAGTCTCTGCCCGCGATGTCCGATTTACATCCAGATTCTGGAGAAAGTTCCATGAGGAACTGGGCACTCAGTTACATTTCAACACAACTTAACACCCCCAGACAGACGGCCAGAGTGAGAGGACAATCCAGACACTCGAGGATATGCACCGGGCATGCGTACTGGATTTTGGACGGAGTTGGGATACATACCTCCCACTAGTAAATTTTTCATATAACAATAGTTATCTTGCTAGTATCGACCGACCACCGTTTGAGATGTTGTATGGCCGGAGGTGTAGGACCCCGGTTTGCTGGGGTGAAGTTGGGCATCGAGTCTTGGGGAGCACCAAGGTGGTGCTCAAGACTACCGAGTTGATTCAGAATGTATGCGAGAGGCGGCGAGTTGCACAAAGCCGTCAGAAAAGCTATGATGACGGGCACCGATCATATCTCGAGTTCCAGGTGGCGGATTTCGTCTTGCTGAAGGTGTCATCATGGAATGCTGTCATTAGGTTTCAGAAGAGGGGCAAGCTAGGCCCCCGATATATTGGACCGTTTAGGATTAATGCCCGCGTGGGCAATGTGCCTTATTGCTTGGACCTATCGGACGAGCTTAGCCAGATACACAACACCTTCCACGTGTCCCAGCTTCCGAAGTGTGTCACAGACGAGGCCACGGTTGTTTCTCTAGATGAAATTCAGGTGGATGAGAGTCTGAACTACATTGAGAGGCCCGTTGCAGTTCTGGATAGGAAGACTAAGGTCCTTCGTAACAAGGAAGTAAAGTTAGTGAAGGTGCAATGGCAACACCAAAGAGGCTCCGAATGGACATGGGAGCCGGAAGAGGAGATGCGAGACCAATACCCAGATTTCTTTACATCGGCAGACTTCAAGGATGAAGTCTAGTTCAAGTGGGGGAGAGTTGTAACGCTTGTTCCAGGTATCATTTATTTCTCAAAATTTTAGGGTTTTACACTAGGACTCGATGAGGTGGGGAGCCCCAACTCGACGAGTAGAGATCATTTTGGATGCGGTACTTACGGCCTACTCGACGAGTTGGAAGGTCCCAACTCGACGAGTAGACACTGTAAAGGAAAACCCTAATTTTTAGGGTTTTGTACCCTATTTAAAGAACTTATGGCTCATTTCTAGCCTCCCTCATCGTCCTTACAGCCTAAAGAAACCCTAGTTCGAGCCTTATACCGTCTTGAGTGTGTGAGAGAGATTTAGAGAGTGATTTTGGCGTGGTTGTGAAGGAATTTGAAGCTCGAAAAGCTTGGAGTAAAGAGAGAGGCAGTAGATCCAACATCTACTTTATTTTGGCAACCTTCTTGAGGTATAAAGTTGCTACCTTGACCTTTATTTGCTTAGATCTCATCTTATGAAAGTATATGGTCACTTTTGGTGCATAATGGTGTCAATCTCGGATTTGGACTTGTCATGAGGATATGGCTCCAGATCTGGACACCTATACGCCTCCATGGACATAAATTTTCTCACTTTATCTTGTCTAGGCCGTTCTCCATTCCCTAAACCTTGTATGAGACTTAATTTTAGAGTTTTAGCCTCTTGAGGCCATCCATGCACGTAAATTTTGCAACATTACGTGGTATTTCAGTCCTAAGGGACTGGATCTATAGTTTGGGGCTTTGGATTTAACAGAATGGATTGAATATGTTAAGACAAGGGAAAAATCGACGAGTTGCCCTGGAAACTCGATTAGTTGGATCGGGTTTTCCCCTTTTCGGTTTGTAGAGTAAACTCGGCGAGTTGATAAGATAACTTGACGAGTTGGATCGGGTTTTCTCTTTTTCGGTCGGCAGAGTAAACTCGGCGAGTTGATAAGATAAATCGGCAAGTTGGATCGGGTTTTTTCCATTTTTGGTTTGATGAGTAACTCTACGAGTTGATAAGATAATTAGGCGAGTTGGTTAGGGTTTTTCTCGATTTTCTGAAAACTGAAGGAACTCAACGAGTTGCTAGATGCACTCGACGAGTTAGGTCAACATGGACTGTTGCTAGATGCACTCGATGAGTATGGTTACAATCATATCACATTTTACCTTAATTAACTAACAAGTTAAAGGTAGTTAGTACATTAGTAGTTACCTAGATAAAACTACGAGTACATCCTTAGTTTCCCATATTCATTCAAATTGTGATCTTCTCACATAAACGGTAATGAAAAACTATATTTTGGTAATGATAGTCATACTTTGGGAAAACACACACTTTTACAAAAGAACAAACATAGAGAAAAGTTGAGTCTTGGTAGAAGGCTACACTAGTAGAAAATATAGGATTTTCTAGGAAGTGTACAAACATTTACATGAAACACTTACAAACATTTACATCAAACACTTACAAACTTTCACATCAAACATTTACAAGTACATTCTTCAAACTTATACAAGTAACGACACTAAAGTAGTTATGAACTCACCAACTTAAATGTTGATCTACGCTTTCAAAATAACTTGTATTCTCAGGTCGCCAATAGACAGGTACCGGTGATCAGGTTTTGAGAAGATGGAGCACATTCAAGACTCATCTTTTATTTTGATTCTACATTTTGGTGTCTTATAAACTTCAGAACACACTTGTATTAAAATAATTACTATTAGTGCAATGGATGTTGTTGTTGCTTGTTTACTATTATGCATTGTTGTGATACTATACATGACGTCCTCCGCCCCCGAACGTTTCCGCCGTTCCGGTTTTGGGGTGTGATAGTTATGGGATATGTGGTATGCTACTTAATTGTGATACATGCATGAAAGACCCCGGGGGGTTCTCGAGGCATTTATGTGAAAGACCTTGGAGCGTTTCCAAGTCATCCTTAGTAAAGACCTTGGGGGGTTCTCGAGTCACTTGGGTGTAAGACCTTGGAGGGTTTCCAAGGAATCCTTGGGCTAAGACCTCAGGCAGTTCCCAAGTCACCCGGAATAAGACCCTGGAGGGTTTCCAGGGCATCCTTATATGTTTGTATGTTGTATGTGTGGTTTATATGGTAGTGGGCTAAGACCATTCGGGGGTTTTCATGGCACCCGGAGTAAGACCACGGACGGTTTCTAGGGCATCCCAATATGTTGTATGCATGGCTTATGTGGTTTATGTAGCTTTTATAGCTAATATGGATTATGTGATTATGTGGATTGTGTGGGGTATGCTTTGAGGAAACTCACTGAGCATTAACTTACATTTTGTTGATTTGTTTCAGGTACTTCTAAGCCTAAGGGCAAGGGAAAGGTTTGATTGCGCGGCATGCACTCACTCAGGCATTTTTATCGGGTCACTCTGATGTTTAAATAATATATTGATGTTATGAATTTCAAAACAATTGTCATTGAGATTTTTATGGTTTATGGGAATGTTTGATTAATTAAAAATGAAAATTTTATTTGGAAAAAATTGGGTTGTTACATCATGGCACTTGGTAAGACCATGAGGGGAGTCCATGGCCCTTGGATGTAAGACCTTGGGGGTTGCCCATGGCATTCCAGACGAAGACCATGGGGGGAGTCCATGGCAAACCTATGTATATATGTGCATGGCTTTATGTGGTTATGTATTTTATGTATTTTGGGAAACTCACTAAACATGTGCTTACAGTTTGTTGGGTGGTTCAGGTACTTCTGGTTCTAAGGGCAAGGGCCCAACTTGATGGCGTAACATGTACTCTCCAGTATTTCCGCACTTATTGTTTTGGATACTCTGATCTTTTGGACATGAGTTTATGTAATGGAATTTTGGAAAAACAAATATGGTAGAAATTTGTAATTACTAAATGAAAATTTTTATCTGAATTTTTGTGTTGTTACAAGTTTGTATCAGGGCCTTGGTTTGAGGGATTCGGGCACACTCTCGGGTATGTTAGAACTCAAACTGGGGAAATGGTAAACCCTTTTACAAAAGAAACAAAAGTTAAATTTTCCCTAAAAACGGTTTTCTTAAAGCAAAAGGGAGAGAGTGCAAAGCGCGTAATCGGCCAAGCTCAAGTAAGTGTTTCCAATGTATTAGCCATGCTAGAGATATATTATTGGAAATTGATGTTGAATTGGTTATTTTCTAAGTGTATGATTTAAAAGTTGTATATGTCTAGGATTTCATAGCCTTATAATGATGGATTATGCCTTATTCCTATTCCTTGTTTGGTTGTGGTTTAGGGTAGAAGCGTTATTTGACAGTCTATGTGATTCTAATTGTGTATAACTAGCATGCATAGGGCAACGAGGACTGAGAAATCCTAGAATAGTCTAGGATCTGAGCTTGTGTTGTGTTCTGTGGGTCATGTTTATCTGTGCTTAGGTGAATTAGAGGTATCAGGTATGGCCTTGGTTAAGGTATAGGTAGGTGTGGAAGGTAGTATTGCGCCCGTACTACTGAAAGCACAAGACCTGTACCCGAATCAAGGGCAGACTTGGAGGCGCTAAGGAGTCCGGTGAGGAGGAATCCCTTCAAACTCCCTTATCAATTGCTCTTTATGGTGAGGAGGTTCAGGTTCAGGATCAGCATCAGGTTTAGGCTCTGGTACAGAGCCAATTGGTAAGAGGCTCCAAGAGCTTATCGCAGCTGAGGTTACTTATGGCATCCTTGACTCTACCCCGGTGATCTTTGGTACCGTCAAGGAAGGGATCATGGAGATTATGGATGAGCGGCTCAGGTCTTTCCAAGCCGAGATTGTTGTGGGTCAGATTGGGACTCGAGCTCCATCATTCCGGGAGTTCAAGGCGTGTGGTGTGCCTGAGTACTTTGGGGTTAGGGACCCCATCACTAGTCGTCGTTGGGTTGTAAACATGGAGAATTCCCAGCGCACGATCATTTGCCTCGAGGCGGAAAAGGTGGGGTTTGCATCCTATATGATGGAGGATCGGGCGCGAGATTGGTGGGAGGAGGTTACCCACGAGGTGGGATCGGCGGGTGTGGCTGAGATGTCTTGGGAGGAGTTTATATGGAGGTTTGATCGGGAGTTTGCACCGGCTATTGAGGTGCAACATTTGGTGAGGGAGTTTCAGCACCTTCATCAAATGGCAGAAACTGTGGCGGAGATCACCGACAAGTTAAGAGAGAGGACACTGTTGGTTCCGCAGTACGTTGTGGATGAGGAAATGAAGAAGACGAGGTATCATTCGATGCTGAGGAATGATATCCATGAGTTCGTGAGATTTTTAGGGTGAAAAAACATGAATGACATGGTGGAGAAGGCCCGGGAAGGGGAAATTGAGTTGGAGCTCCGGACGAAGCGGAAGCCAGAGCAGGTTCAGGCAGCAGTGGGTCAGGAAAAGAAGATTAAGACCTCAGATCCTCCCAGTAGGGTCCGCAGGGCCGGGGCCACTATGCCAAGTGCGGTATGTCTCACAGTGGAGCCTATCAGGTAGCAGGCTCGGCACGTTATGCTTGTGGCCAACCGGGCCACATGGGCAGGGATTTCCCCAAGAAGGGCTTGATTTTTTTCCACTGTAACCAGACCGGTCATAAAAAGGCTGACTGTCTGAGATTGTCTTGAGGAGCAGTGGTGGCGCCTGCGCCCGCCACTATGAGGATTACTGATGGCCGCCCGGTCAAGACGGAGGCTCCTGCGGTGAAGAGTCGTGCATTTCAGCTGACCACATAGGAGGCCCGAGTAGCACCGGACGTCGTGACTGGTATGTGACTTACCTCTATCTTATTTATTTTATTGTATGCTTATGTTGTTATGATTTCGTATAGGGACCTTTTTGGTCAATGGATATTCGGCGTATGTTCTTTTTTATTCGGGGGCTACCCGATCCTTTGTATCTCTTGCGCTCATCAAGAAGTTACGAGATGCTCCAGGGACTTTGGATTCCCCTCTCAATGTAGATATTGCGGATGACCGTACCGTGAGCGCTGTGAGGGTATTCCGGAGGAGTATTCTGAATATGTTCGGCGAGAGATTTCATATCGATTTGGTACAGATTCCTTTTCGGGGATTGAAATTAATCATCGGGATGGATTGCTTCGGGCCCAATGGGGTCGTAATTGATTGTGAGCAGCAGCTAGTGAGAGTTCGAACCCCAAGTGGGGGAGAACTGGTTATTCATGGTGAGAGAGCCACGCATGGGCCAACTCTCTGTTCGGCTGCGATGGCTAGGAGACTTCTTTAGTAAGGTTGTTCTAGGTTTCTGGCTTATGTCTCGGACTCGAGGGCGGAGACCACGGCAGAGTTGAGCAGGGTACCTATTGCTCGAGATTTCACCGATGTTTTTCCAGAGGAGTTTCCAAGAGTGCCTCTCGAGGGGCAGGTTGAGTTCTGAATTGATTTGATGCCTGGTGCGGCTCCGATATCCAAGGCACCATATGTACTAGCTCCGCCTGAGATGCAGGAGTTGTCTACACAGCTATAGGAGTGTCTAGACAGGGGATTTTTTCGTCCGAGCAGTTCCCCATGGGGAGCACCGATCCTGTTCGTGAAAAAGAAGGATGGGTCGCACAGGATGTGTATTGGTTATCAGGAGCTAAACAAGCTGACGATGAAGAATCATTACCCACTTCCGAGGATCGATGACTTATTTGATCAACTTTCGTGTGCAGCTTAGTTTTCCAAGATTGATCTTCGGCCGGTGTATCATTAGATGAGGATCAGGGATGGGATATACCAAAGACGGACTTCAGAACTCATTATGGTCATTACAAGTTTGTGGTGATGCCATTCGGGCTCACCAATGCCCCAACGACATTCATGGATCTCATGAACCGAGTTTGTAGGCCGATGTTGGATCGGTCTGTGATTGTTTTCACTGATGATATATTGGTCCACTCTAAGATCAAGGAACAACATGGGCAGCATTTGAGGGAGGTGTTAGAGACCCTGAGGAGGGAGAGGCTTTATGCCAAATTCTCCAAATGCGATTTTTGGTTGCATGAGGTGCAATGTTTGGGGCACATCATCAACCAAGAGGGTATCTTGGTGGATCCAGCCAAGATTGAGGCGGTGATGCTTTCAGAGGTTCCGAAGAATGCATCTAAGATCCGGAGTTTCTTGGGTCTGGCGGGGTATTATTGGAGATTTATCCATGATTTCTCCAAGATTACAGTACCTTTGACCCGCTTTACCAAGAAGAGTGTGGCCTTTCGGTGGGGTCCGGATCATCAATTGGCATTCGAGAGCTTGAGATAGAAATTATGCGAGGCCCCGATTCTGGCGCTACCTGAGGGATTAGAGGATTTTGCGGTATATTGTGACGCTTCTATTTCGGGTTTGGGAGCTGTCTTGATGCAGGGGGGGACATGTGCTTGCTTACGCCTCGGGAAGCTGAAGCCTCATGAGGCGAATTACCCTACTCATGACCTTGAATTAGGGGCGATGGTATTTGCCCTCAAGATTTGGAGGCATTATTTATATGGGGTCCAATGCACCATTTTCACCGATCACAAGAGTTTGAAATATTTGATGGATCATTCGAATCTGAATATGTGGTAGAGGAGATGGTTAGACGTGGTGAAAATTATGACTGCGAGATTTTGTATCATCCCAGGAAGGCCAATGTGGTAGCCGATGCTTTGAGCCGTAAGGCGGCAGTTAATCCGATCCGAGCTGTTTGCTTGAGGATGACGGTTACCTCACCATTGATGGATATGATCAAGGGGGCACAAGTGGAGGGATTGAAAAATGAGAATTGGAAGACTAAGCAGATTAGGGGCAGATTCCATTGTTTGTTCGAGACAGTCGGGGATTATTGACTCAGTGTGGCAGGGTTTAAGTTCCGGCATTTAGGGGAGTGAGGCAAAAGATTTTGGAGGAGGTGCATAAGTCCAAGTTTTCTATCCATCCGGGGGGCCACAAAGATGTATCGAGACTTGAGATTAAGCTATTGGTGGCTCTACATGAAGCGGGAAGTTACTTAGTTTGTTGAGCGGTGTTTGAGAGGCCTCACAACAAGGTTCAGCCGTTACGCATCCCCATGTGGAGAGGAGATCGCCATGGACTTTATCACAAATTTACCCAGGACCGTTAGGGGTGTTGATTTTATTTGGGTTATTGTAAACATCCTGACCAAGAGTGCTCATTTTATTCCGATTGCTGAGAGAATATTCGTCGAGCAATTAGCGGATATCTATGTGCGAAAAGTGGTAGTCAGGCATGGAGTGCTGGTATCGGTGGTCTCGGACCATGATGTGCGATTCACCTCAAGGTTCTAGAGGAAGCTTCATGAGGAGTTAGGTACTCAGTTGCATTTCAGCACAACTTACCACCCCAAGACTGATGGACAGAGCGAGCGAACAATCCATATGCTCGAGGATATGCTTCGGGCATGCGTGTTAAACTTCGGAAGGAGTTGGGATACTTCTCTTCCACTAGCATAGTTCTCATACAACAACAGTTATCATGCTAGTATTGACTGACCCCCGTTCGAGATCCTATATGGTCGGAGGTGTAGGACTCCAGTTTGTTGGGGGAGGTTGGCCATCGAGTCATGGGAAGCACCGAAGTGGTGCTTAAGACCACCGAGTTGATTCAGCATGTGTGTGACAGGCTGCGAGCCGTGCAGGCTTGTTAGAAAAGCTA
This sequence comes from Lactuca virosa, assembly GCF_052849685.1. Taxonomy (NCBI): domain Eukaryota; kingdom Viridiplantae; phylum Streptophyta; class Magnoliopsida; order Asterales; family Asteraceae; genus Lactuca; species Lactuca virosa. The sequence goes on from NC_136434.1 coordinate 262,581,055, forward strand.
TTTTGACCATCGTCGATCGGATCTCGAGTTTCAGGTGGGAGATTTTGTTATGCTGAAGGTGTCTCCCTAGAACGGCGTCATCCGCTTTCGAAAGAGGGGAAAGTAGGTACCCCAATTCATTGGTCCATTCAGGATCTGAGCCCGAGTTGGCAAGATTGTGTATCGTTTGGATCTCCTTAATGAGCGTAGTCGGATCCATAACACCTTCCATGTGTCTCAGCTACGGAAGTGTGTATCAGATGAGGCTCCAATGATTTCATTGGATGATATTCAGGTGGATAAGAGCCTGAACTATGTCAAGAACCTCGTTGGAGTTATGGATCGAAAAACTAAATCTCTTCGAAACAAAGTGGTGAAGTTGGTAAAGGTGAAATGGCAGCACCGGAGGGGCTTCGATTGGACGTGGGAGCCGGAGGACGAGATGAGAGAGCACTACCCAAACTTATTCGCATCAGCAGACTTCGAGGATGAAGTCTAATCCAAGTGGGGGAGATTTGTAACGATCGGAGTTTGGGTAATTACTTTTTTCCCATGGAATGAAATTGTGTTGCATGAAGAGTCCCTACATACGTTAGGTGTACATATGTGTATGCTTAGCGTACTAGGGATGGCTAAACATGGCTGTATACCGCGTACACGGGGCGTACCGAGAGGTACGTTGGGCCTACGTGGCTGATGACCAAAACCCTAAATTTTAGGGCAAGGACCCTATTTAAACGATCTTAATCCATTTGGACCTTACCCTAACCAGCCTCCATTACTTTTAAACGTCCATAAAACCCTAAATCCTTTGTGAGCAACTCTTGAGCTTGAAAGTGCCTCAAATACCTCCTTTTTGGTGTGCTAGAAAAGAGAAGGAAGTGAAAGCAAGCTTTAAACGTTGGAAAAGCTTTTGGATCTTGCATTTGGAGCAGCTTGGGAAGCTTGTGGAGGTAAAAAGTTTTCACCTTGCTTATCTTTTTTGCTTCTTGAGTTAGGTTTTCTAGAAGTCCACTTTTGATTCCATAAATCCTCTCTTGGGAGTTTGGTTTTTGCTTCTTGAGTTAGGGTTTCTAGAAGTCCACTTTTGATTCCATAAATCCTCTCTTGGGAGTTTGGGAAACTCCAGAGGTTAGGGAGGTTAGATATGAGGTTCTTTGGCTTGATTATAACATAAAAATGTAAACTTGATCACTTCTATGGCTCCATGCATGAGTTAAGAGCCTTGGAAATGTCTTAATGAGATAGAATGGGTTGTTGGGAGCATATATGGCATGCAAAGTCATAAAGTTGCCAAATTTATGCCTTAGGACCCTTACAACTTATAAGATCTGAAATTTTAGCGAAGAGTCTAGATGCATTAAGAACTTAATGGAGTGGGATGCAAGTGAGCGTGTACGTTGGGAGTATCATGTTGTACGTTGTGCGTGTAGCCCCTAAGCCTAGTACACTAAGCGTACTAAAGAGGTACGTTGGGCGTACGCTCTCAGAGAGCTTTAGGCCTCCGGCGAACTTCGAACCTTTGGGCCCTAATTGTTTTGGGTCTGGACTTGCTGGTGTTATGGGCCTGAATTTATCATTTGGGCCAATGTTGGTATGATTGGGCCTATTGTGCCTTGTGGCCCAATATAGAATTGGACTTTGATGCTAGGCCCATTAGTGAAGGAAAGACTTTTAGGCCATCATCGTGGGACTTGGACTTAGGATTTTGGGCTCTTTGAATAGGTTGAGTAATAATCCTAACTAGTATTATTTGTATATTTGTTTAGTGTGAGATTTTGGACTAGTAGTCGAGCAGCTATTGTTTTCAGTAGACTGAGGTGAGTCTTCCCACTATACCAATGGGTCGAAGGCACTAATGTTTGCCCATTACTTGATATGAGATTTCAATAGTTAAATATGCAATGGTTTTGTTATTTGGTATATATTGACTTATGTGAAGACCATGGGGGAGCCCATGGCACTTGGTAAGACCATGGGGGGAGCCCATGGCCCTTGGACGTAAGACCTTGGGGGTAGCCCATGGCATTCCATACGAAGACCATGGAGGGAGTCCATGGAAAACCTATGTATATATGTGCAAGGCATTATGTGGTTATGTATTTTATGTATTTTGGGAAACTCACTAAGCGTGTGCGTACAGTTTTGTTGGGTGTTTTTGGTACTTCTGGTTCTAAGGGCAAGGGCCCGGCTAGATGGCGCAGCATGCTCTCTCCAGTATTTCTGCACTTATTGTTTTGGATACTCTGATCTTTTGGACATGAGTTTATGTAATGGAATTTTGTAAAAACAAATATGGTTGAAATTTCTAATTATTAAATGAAAATTTTTATCTGAATTTTTGGGCTGTTACACACCCCATCCCCACAAAATCAGCAGCCACCCCCCGTTTGCACTTGCAAACGTAATGCTAAATACTACAACCCATCATTCATCAACAATACCACTCTAAATCATATTCCACCTACTGTTGAACCCAACACTCATATCCAAGCTCTTAAATACCTACATTGACGTCAAGCTGTGGATCACGAGTTCAATCTCTACTCACCAATGGCACTTGGGAGCTTGTTCTAAAATAGGGATGAGCAAAGGAACTGACCCGGCTGGAACCGGCCCTGGAACCAACTTGGTGGAAAATAGGAACCGAATCAGACCGCCGGTTCTACTGGCACCGGTTCCTACCAGTTCTTGTCGTGTCTTCAATATTGGAACCGGTCCTCGAGAAATAGCAACATACGGTTCTGGTGTTTGCTGGTTTTGTCGGTTATCTGTTCCAAAAATCCACAAGAATATCATCCAGGTCCTGGCCCGACCGGTTCCATCGGGTTCCGGTTCCGGCCGGTTCCCCGGTCCATATGCTCATCGCTATTCTAAAATCCTCCTACTCACTAATCGGTTGCAAATGGATCTTCCGCATAAAAAAAAACCCCAATGGTACCATTGACAAGTATAAAGCACGGCTCGTAGCCAAAGGTTTCCTTCAACAATATGCAAAAGACTACTTCGACACCTTTAGCCCTGTCACAAAACCTGTCACTGTTCGTACAATTCTTTCCATTGCTCTCACTAATAATTGGCCATTAAGACAAATTGATGTCAAGAATGCCTTCCTTCATGTCACTCTTCATAAAGAAGTCTTTATGTCTCAACCATCAGGCTTCATTCATCCCTAATTTCCCACTCACATTTGCAAACTAAAAAAGTCTTTATATGGCCTTAAGCAAGCACCCCAAGCATGGTATATTGAACTCACCAACTTTATTCTCTCCATAGGCTTCCACAAATCCAAAGCTGATCCATCTCTTTTCATCTACAATCACAAAAACATTCTTAGTTACCTCCTTGTCTATGTAGATAACTTTGTTCTCACTGGAAACAATGCCTCCTTCCTTGATCAATTTGTTCTCAACTTAGCTAACAGGTTTTCGATTAAAGATCTTGGCACCTTTCATCACTTTCTTGGAGTTGAAGTCATACCCACCTCAACTGGTCTCTTCCTTTCCCAACATCGCCATATTCAGGACATGTTAACCCAATTTCACATGGATGGAGCAAAGGAGGTGGCCACCCCACTAAATCCTTCAATCACTCTCAAATTACAAGATGCGACCGCAAGTGTTGATCCTACACCATATCGGCAACTAGTCGGTTCTCTTCAAAACTTTGCGTTTACAAGACTAGATATATCCTTCGTTGTCAACAAAGTCTCACAATTCATGCATGCACCATCTGAGACTCACTAGTAGTCCATAAAAAGGGTTCTTAGATACCTGAAAGGCACAATTCACCATGGACTATTCCTCAGTCACGACTTATCTATGGATCTCACAGCCTTCCCAGATTCTGATTGGGGCGGAACTCAATACGGAGGTCATTTCACCACGGCTTATCTTGTCTATCTTGGCTCCAACATTATCTCATGGCGGTCAGCTCGTCAAAAATCCGTCACCAGATCCTCCACCGAAGCTAATGTCACACCCCCGAACCATACGGCGGAAACGTCTGGGGGCTTGCGCGTGACTTCATTCTTGTAGTATCATCACAAAGTATATAATTGAAACATAACATCATCATCACCACACATGTAATATAACAACGTACATTGTTTACATTGAGTATTGTGTTTAAATATTACATGCCAGAAATATAAAAGTATCACAAAACAAAATATAACGAAACATCCATTAAATTGTTTAGCTCAACCTGGTTCAGCGTTTCCCTGGGAATACAAGTTAATTTGGAAAGGTCAACATAAAAATGTCGGTGTGTTCATAAGCATGTTTTTGAGAAAATGATTTGTATAACTTTGTAATCACGAGAAAATCTTGTATTTTCTTTAAATTGGTTAGCGTGTTTGTGTCCGATCTGGTATTAATGCATGTGTGTTTTTGTTTAGTATAATTCCAAAAGTAAGTGAAGAGAATGTAAGGAGAATGTCCCCAGAAAACCATATATTGTCTGTAAAAGAGAATGCTGCCATACTAACCCCCGAGGTTGAGTACCAGTGCGAGTATGTTCCTGAGTAATCCAAAGAGATAAGAGAATGGTCTCCCGTAAATTTCATAACGTTAATTCCTCTAAGTGATTCGTCATAACCTTACTAAATAATGACAATTTCGCCTGTCTTAGCCTTTGTAAACGCCGTCAGAAAAATAGAATAAGGTTACAGTCACCCTAGACTGATGTAGTCTAACTGTAGCGAACAGCTCAGGTGTGGGGTGTCATCCTCGTGTAGATCTATACACAAAGCCCCACTCTCCATCCAAGAGACTCTGGTTATAACTACAGGCTACGATCATACACTCAATAGGTGTCAACCGACGGGATAACTCCTGCATTTCGGCGGGAGCTACCCTGTAGGGTGATTTGGCAATTGATGTGGCTCCTGGTATTCCTCGGATGAATCCTTTGCTCAACAATTCACTTAGTTGGCTGGATAACTCCTGCATTTCGGCGGGAGCTACCCTGTAGGGTGATTTGGCAATTGATGTGGCTCCTAGTATTAGGTCGATTCGAAATTCGAATTGTCTCTCTGGGGGTGCTCCTGCAAGGTCTTCTGGAAATACATCCGGGAAGTCACATGCCACTGGAATGTCTTTAATGTTTATTTCTTCTTTGGCTTTATCCACAACATGAGCGAGGAACGCGTAGTTTTTCTTGTGCAGACACTTTTGTGCCTTGATGCATGAGATAAGACGAAGATTGGCGCCAAGTTTATCACCATAGATTATTAGGGTTTTGTGATTGGGGGGATGAAGGCGAAAGGCCTTCTCGCGCCACATAAAATCAGCATGATGGGGGCTTGAACAATCTATGTCGATTATCACATCAAAACCCCTAATATTTACTGGCATCAAATCTATTTGAAATGAATGATTGCTTAGTGTTAATGTGCATCCTACATAAACATCTTTGGTTGTTTCGGTTTTCCCATTAGCCATTTCCACCGTGAAGGATTCGTTGAGCTTCTGGGATTATTGATTTAGTAAGTGTTTGAACTTGTTACTAACGAAGCTTCGCTCAGCTCCTCTATCGAATAAGATACATGCATAAGTGTTGTTATATGGGAACGTACCAGTAACTACCGTTGGGTCTTGATTTGTCTCAACTTGACCCAAAGTCAAGATCCTTCCTGATTCCCCTTGCCCCTTGGTTTTTGGCTTTGGGGCAATTGCGTCTGAAATGTCCGGTCCCTCCACATCTGTAACAAGTGTGAATGACCCCAGCGTTATTGTTGTTGTGGTTGTTGTCGTTGTTGTAGTTTGGCTGTTGGTTCTGTTGTGGTTGAGATCTGCAGTTTCGGGTGGTGTGTCCTTTCCTGTTGCATCTATTGCAATACGGCTTCCGGTAGGCTCCTTTATGATGGAAATTGCACTTATTACATCTTGGAAGACTTCCAGCATATGGTCTTGCTGGTGTTGATGTAGTAGGTGTCATGGCCGCATGGACAGCACAACATTGTTGTCTCTTTGAGGACCCTTGAGTTGGCTGTCCCTTTCTTTTACTCCCAGACTCTCACTTCCTGCTCTTAAATTTGGGGTTTGAAGTGCCTTGATAAGTTGTCACTCGTTGGATTCTGGGGTTGTTACTGTGACAACCCGAAATTTCTATTTTTTACATTCATTCACTTCAACAGAAGTCAGAACAGTTTCTGCTAACTTTTGAGCTGTGTAGAGTCAGTTTGACTGTTCTAAAGCCTAGTACTTCAGGAGATAACATGATAGAGGATGCCCTAGGGTTTATTGTGCAACAATAAAGTTCCAAAACTCCAAGAGTTTGGAGTTTACGGCCTAAACATGGTGTTTACGGCCGTAAACCCCAAGGGGTATAAATATGGCACTTAGCCATTTTATTCACTTTTTCACAATTTCAAAGCTAGAACTCAAATCCTATCAAGTATCATTCGACTTTTCCTTCTTGATCTTCAACTTGTAAGTGTTTCTTACCCTAATAAGTTGATATCTTACTTAATCTAGTGATCTTACATGATTCCATCCGTGAAATCATTCCATATGTGTAGATCTTCAAGTTTCACCAAGAACACCAAGAACACACACTAGTGTTCTTGGACTTTTAACACCCTTTCAAGCTTCTACATAGTAATTACTCTTATCTTGGCTTGTTATAAGGCTTGCTACACTTATTAAACATCTAGAAAACACAAGGAAACACAAGATCAAAGGTGTTTATAGTCCAAGATGTTCTTGGACCGTAAACCCTAAAGAAGGGGCCAAAGTGTGCCCTAGTCCCTTACCAAGCCTTGGATACTAGTCTAGAACATATCCTTAAAGTGCTTAGGACCTTAAACATCAAAAAGACCATAAACCATTAGGGTTTACGGCCGTAAAACCAAGGAGAAATGGTCCATGGACCGTAAACTCCACAAAGGAGTGAAATGGTGCCCTAATCACTTCCAAAGGCTTAGACTTCAAATAGGAATGCTTCTTATGACCTTATAAGCTTCAAATCACAAAATGGTAAAAGTACCATGAGTTCACAGCAGTAAACTCATGGGTTTACGACCGTAAACTCCAATGAAGTTGGTCCCAAAACCGTAAACTCATAAAGAGTTTACCCTTGGACCCTAAACTCAATAGCCAAGTCCTACAACCCTAAGATGCAATCCTTAGCACTTATAGCACTTAAATCAAGTGTTTTACATGTCTTAGGATGTCTTAACTTTGTTAATTAGTTGTTAAATGACTAACTGGATACATATATGTGTTATTATTTGTTAACTAGGATCGTGTGTGTTCAAGTCTTCACTTGACACTTAGCATCCTATAACAATCCGTTCATCCAAACCACTCACTACAGGTGAGTTCATACCCCCTTAATTAACCTTTTAAATGTTTTTAAATGCTTTTATGGGGGTTACAAATTGATCTATTATAGTTATTATATCAATCACATGTGATTAATAACTACCAGACTAGTGGATTTCTTACTTTTCAAACTGTGTTTTCAAACAAACTACTTCAAACTGTTTTACAAACTCTTTTACATACCAAATGCTTTTATCAAACTCTTTTACATGTCAAATACTTTTACTTAAACTCTTTTACACTTACATTCTGTTTAATGTATATCTTTACAGATATAGTTATATAAATAGGATTGAAAGGACTTAGGACTGATAACTCACCTTACCTCCTGTTCCTCGTTTGGTTGTGGACTTAGGGTATCCGTTATTTGTCCGAAGGTCGTTTGAATCCTAGTTATATATCATGTATATGTATATAGATATAAAAGTTCCTTCTTTCTATTTCAATACCCTTGGGTAGCAAAGGTATACAATCATGTTCATACATGCAAATCATATTACTAGTAGACTACAATAGGCGTAGTTTAGGAAGTTACTATTACTATTACTAGAACAATGAAACATACAAAGAGTCAGTTCATACATACATACTAGACAGAGAAAGAACACACAATACAGCTAGTACACACTATACATTACAATACAGCTAGTACATGCTATACATTATACTAGGGAACACACTATTGTGCAATACAGAGAGAACATACATACATACTAGACAGCGAGAGAACATACAATACAGCTAGTACATGCAGTACATATACAAGAATACTATTACAGATATGTGAGCCATGTAACGGGGCATGGCATCACCTGTCATGGCTCGTTTTGTATCCAGAATCTCCTTAAATGGAGAGCGTTGAGTTTGTGTATAGATCTATACTGGATTGACTATCCTACACCTTGTTGCTCGCTACAGTGGGACTTGCAAGTCTATGGGTGCCAAACGTCATTCCTTCCGATGTCTTACATCGTCGTGTTACTAGTCGGTAGTATGGTACAGGCCGATCACATAAATACTTTAAATGACATATGGTTTAAGGTAGTTAGTATAGCAGTAGTTATTTATTACAATACTACAGTACTATTTTATTTTCCCATTGCATTCACTTTGTGATCTTCACACAATGAACTGTAATGCAAAAACTATATTTTTGGTTAATGATAGTCAGATTTGGGAAAATACACGCTCTTACAAGAGACACACACAGTTACTTGATGCCTTGGTAGAAGGCTACTTTTAGTAGTAAACATATGGTTTTCTAGGAGATTCAAACCTTTTACAAACATTCACAAACTTTTACAAACTTACACATCACATACTTACAAGCACTTTCATACAAAGACAGACACTAAAATACTTATGATTTCACCAGCTTTAAAGCTGATACTCTCTTTCAAAATAACTTGTATCCTCAGGTCACTAGTAGACAGGTACCGGAGCCAGGTTTTGAGAAGATGGAGCTCGTTCAAGACTCATCTTTCATTTTGATTTATATTTTTGGTGTCTATAAACTTGACAGAACACACTTGTATTAAAATTATATTATTAATGCAATGGATGATGTTGTTGCTTGTTTACTACTATTCATTGTTGTGATATTGTACATGAAGTCCTCCGCCCCAGAACATTTCCGCCGTTCTTGGTTTTGGGGTGTGACAGTTACTTTGGCTGGAGTTGTCGACGTTATCTCCATCTCTGTCGGTGTTGTTTGTGTTGAGTTGTTCCATAGCAGCGGTTACGGCAGCCATTACAGCAACTTGGAATGTAGCAGAGTCCATCTGCGGGATTGGTGTCTCACGAGTGTGCTTGTTGTTTTTGTGGGATGACATTTTCTGCTGCATGATGATAAGCAAGATCGTAAGTAACGATGGTCATTTCTGTTTGTACTCTATAAGCTTTGCGTTTTGTCGTACGATCCACAATGTTTCAATCTACATTCCTATAATGTATTTATGGTAGTAGGTAATCGTAGAATTGACACGAATATTAAGTCTGTCCATAGAGTATATGGGTTGTTTTGGTTTCGAGATCCTTGAGTATCTAGCGGTTTTCGGGGATTTGGTTGTGCATATAAGTGAATTCATGCAATAACCTGAAATAATGAAAACTCACCATTGTTGCATTAGTAACTACCATCTTAGTACGTGAAAAAGAATCAGAACGAATAGTAGTGGGGAAAACGTAGATCCTAATCATGGCGGGAAGTGTTTGGCGGTGGTGCTGATGAAGTGGATGCACCCAAGAGATGAGCAACTTGTCGCTCGGTGTCTCGTAGTCGTGCCACCCAAACTGACTGTCTCGCTGGGAAGTCCCCGATCACTTCTTGTGTTTGTCTCTCATCTCTCTCAACTGCAGCCCATATTTGGTCCGTTTGATTTGGGGTGTCCTGACCTTGGTTGCCATAGTCTTTATGTCTCAACCTCCAGGCTTCATTCATCCCCAAATTCCCACTCACTGGAAACAATGCCTCCTTCCCTGATCAATTTGTTCTCAACTTAGCCAACAGGTTTTCGATTAAAGATCTTGGCACCTTTCATCACTTTCTTGGAGTTGAAGTCATACCCACCTCTACTGGTCTCTTCCTTTCCCAACATCGCCATATTCAGGACATGTTAACCCAATTTCAGATAGATGGAGCAAAGGAGTTGGCCACCCCACTAAATCCTTCAATCACTCTCAAATTGCAATATGTGACCGCAAGTGTTGATACTACACCATATCGGAAACTAGTCGGTTCTCTTCAATACTTGGCGTTTACAAAACTTGATATATCCTTCGTTGTCAACAAAGTCTCACAATTCATACATGCACTATCTGAGACTCACTGGTAGTCATTAAAAAGGGTTCTTAGCTACCTGAAAGGCATAATTCACCATGGACTCTTCCTCAGTCACGACTTATCTATGGATCTCACTGCCTTCTCAGATTCTGCTTGGGGCGGAACTCAATACGGAGGTCGTTCACCACTGCTTATCGTGTCCATCTTGGCTCCAACATTATCTCATGGCGGTCAGCTCGTCAAAAATCCGTCTCCAGATCCTCCACCGAAGCTGATGTCACACCCCCGAACCAGACGGCGGAAACGACCGGGGGCTTGTGTGTGACTTCATTCTTGTAGTATCATCACAAAGTATATAATTGAAACATAACATCATCATTACCATACATGTAATATAACAACGTACATTGTTTACATCGAGTATTGTGTTTAAATATTACATGACAGAAATATAAAAGTATGATAGAACAAAATATAACGAAACATCCATTAAATTGTTCAGCTCAACCTGCTTCAGTGGTTCCCTGAGAATACAAGTTAATTTGGAAAGGTCAACATAAAAATGTTGGTGAGTTCATAAGCGTGTTTTGAGAAAATGACTTGTATAACTTTGTAATAACAAAAAAAATCCTGTATTTTCTTTAAATAGTTTAACATGTTTGTGTCCGATCTGGTATTAATGCATGTGTGTTTTTGTATAGTAGAATCCCAAAAGTAAGTGAAGAGAATGTAAGGAGAATGTCCCCAGACAACCCTATGTTGTCTGTAAAAGAGAATGCTGCCATACTAACCCCCGAGGTTGAGTACCAGTGCGAGTATGTTCCTGAGTAATCAAAAGAGATAAGAGAATGGTCTCCCGTAAATTTCATAACGTTAATTCCTCTAAGTGAGTCGTCATAACCATACTAAATAATGACAATTTCTCCTGTCTTAGTGTTTGTGAACGCCGTCGGGAAAATAGAATAAGGTTACAGTCACCCTAGACTTATGTAGTCTAACTGTAGCGAACAACTCAGGTATGGGGTGTCATCCCCGTATAGATCTATACACAAAACCCCGCTCTCCCTCCAAGAGACTCTGGTTATAACTACAGGCTACGATCGTACACTCAATAGGTGTCAACCGACACGTCTCACTAGATCCTTAATCGAATTTTACGCGAAGAGAAAACATATAAACTCATTCCGGGCCCAATGAACCATGTAAGCGGACCACTGAGTCTCACTAAACACATAAGTCATTTTCAGGCCCGAAAGGAATGAGATTATATAACATGGCCCAAAATATATGTAAAAGGACAACTAAGGCCCATTTCACATGTAAGGTATTTATAGGACCAAATAGCACGCAATTAGTATCCAAGGTCCGTTGCGTATGTTAATGGGTTAATGGGGCCCAATAAACATATAAATAGCATTCATGACCTATCATGCATGTAAATGGGCCACTAAGGCCCAATCTTAGTAAAATGACACTTTAGTCCCCATTTTGGACAAAACTTTTATTTATGGCTAGTTTTTGGTAAAAATAACATTTTTAACTCATTTTTGTCAAAATATCATTTTTGACTTATTTTTGTGAAAATATACATTTTCGGCCCATTCATAGACTATTTCATATTTTTGGCCCAAATGTTCATAATTTCGCAACTTTGACCCCTTTTATCAAAAATTTACATTTTTGACGCAACTTTCTTGAAAATGACAATTTAACCCACAAAAGACCCAAAAATTACCATTTTTGCGCCCAAAACCGTGAGAAGCCCAAATTAGGCCCATTTATAAAAATATTTACATTTTGGTCCCTATAAGGTTTCAAATGTCGAGTTTAGCCATTGTTTAGCAAAAACTTTCTTTCGAACCACCAACTAGCCGAGAGTTACATAAACAGCCCATATTTTGCCACTTTTGTCATTTTTAGCCCCTTTCATGAAGTTTACTTAGATTCAAGTATTCTTGGTGTATTTTAAACCTTTTTCTTGTGAGATATGTTGAAAAGAGTGTTATGTTATACCAATATCATCATCGTTTTAGTAGATCTTTTAGTCATGAAGCTTACAACACATATATAACCAAAGAAAACACACAAAATCATGCATACACACATAGATCTACACAAGGCCACTTGTATTTTCCCCCAAAACAAGTAAAAATAAAAATAGGGGGTATGAACTCACTTTGAGGTTTGGTTCAGTTTTGATGAAGAGATATGAGAAGATGATGTTGTTTTTGGCCTAGATTACTTCCTTCAAAAGATCTTGAAAATGTGGATGGTTCTAAGGCCTTATATACGAAAATAATGTTATAAGAACAAGAATCTTGTTATAGACTTGAAACAAATAATGAGGATTAACAAGTCTTACCAAGAATGATGCCCTTTGATGAAGTGTTCTTCAACACTCACACAAGCTCACACGAAAATTGAAGAGGAATGATGAGGGTGTTTTTGAAGCTCTAGAGAGAATTGTTGGATGTAGTTGTAATGGAAAGAAAGTGAGAATGGTGGTGGAGTCTCCTTAGCCGAAATAAGAAGAAGAGAGAGAAGGTGATGGTTTTTGCATGATGGTCACAAGCTAGCTTGCATGGAAGTATGTTAAATAGTAACATTGTTGTTTGGTGGTAAATTGTGAGGTGTTACTCCTCTAATTATCCATCATTTTCTTTTTTTTTGTGATGTTGGGCCGAGAGAGGGGAAAGAGGAAAGGAAGAGAGAAGATTTAGGCCCTTTCTTGTCCTTGTTTGAGTTTATGAGGCCCACATAAATATTTTTCAGCCTATTGGGCCTTTATGAGGGTTTACAGCCCAAAGAAGCCCAATGATGTAGTTTAGGGCCCGTTTGGGCTTATGTAACTAGTTATGGCCCAACATGGCCCATTAGAAATAAGATGGATCATTCTAGGCCCATATAACCGAAAATACCTTAATTTGATGAATGTGGGTCCAATTAGAGCCCAAATAGGGTTCCTAGGCCCAAAGTAGTCAAATTGAAAGTTTATTGGTCCATTAGGCCCAATAAGAGAATCCTAGTCCATAATAATCTTGAACCGGAATTTTTAGGGTTTTCAATCCATAGTTGAACATGTGAGACGTATTGTATTAGGTTTTGAACTTCAATTAAGTGTCTGGATTCAAATGGATGATTTCATGTTAGCATATAGCATGGTATTCACTTAGAGTGCAAGTTCTACAATAGTTGATGTTCACATGGGAATACAATTTCCTAGCTGAAAATGCTGGTTGTGACATCACCCCCCGTTAGAGAGAACTTCGTCCCAAAATTCTTTCGAAAGGTAGGATCATGAATGAGAGAATAAGTGACGGTACTTCATCTTCATTTGGTCTTCGCGTTCCCATGTGAATTCTGGTCCACGCTTGGCGTTCCATCGAACCTTCGCAATCGGAATGCGGATCTACTTCGTACGCTTCACTTCCCTATCCATTATCTCGATTGGTTCTTCGACGAACAGGATATTCTCGTTTATTTTGATCTCTTCTAAAGGAATGACAAGATTTTCATCTGATAAGCATTTTTCAAATTTGAGACGTGGAACACAGGGTGTACGTTGCTGAGTTTTGAAGGTAGTTGCAGCTTATAAGCTACCGGACTAATTCAGGCAAGCATCTCGAATGGTCCGATGTATCGCGGGTTTAGTTTTCCTCGTTTCCCAAAACTGATCATCCTTTTCCAAGGAGAGGCCTTTAATAGTACTCGATCTCCGACTTGGAATTTTAGATATTTTCGTCGATTGTCAGCGTAACTCTTTTGCCGGTCACGCGACGCTTGGAGTCGGGCTTGAATTGGGATTATCTTTTCTGTGGTCTCTCGAATGATCTCTAGTCCTGTAAGGGTGCTGTCTGGTGATTTCCCTTTTGTGGGCTGGGTGTCACCCACCTCAGCCCAGCACAGAGGCAATCTGCATTTTCGACCATGTAAGGCCTCAAAAGGAGCAACCCTTATGCTTGTGTGATAGTTGTTGTTGTACGAGAATTCAATCAAGGGCAAGTGGGCATACCATGACTTGCCGAAATCAATCACACCGGCTCGAAGCATGTCCTCAAGTGTTTGGATGGTTCGTTCGCTTTGACCATCGGTTTGAGGGTGGTAAGCGGTGCTCATGTCCAGCTGTGTTCCCAAGGCATTCTGGACTGACCACCAAAATCGTGAGGTAAATCTACTATCCCGATCCGAGATTATAGATATCGGCACTCCGTGGAGTCTCAGGATCTCTTTTATATAGATTCGTGTTAATATTTCCATCTTGTATGATTCTTTTATTGGCAGGAAATGAGCGGATTTAGTTAACCTATCGACCATTACCCAAATAGCATCCAATCCGTCTGCCGAATTAGGTAGTTTGGTTACGAAGTCCATAGTAATCCTTTCCCATTTACACTCGGGTATTACTTACTGTTGTAATAGTCCCGAGGGCTTTTGATATTCCACTTTCACCTTTGGCGCAAGTGAGACACTTACCCACGTAAGTGGCGATCTCTGCCTTCACATTCGGCCACCAATAGTGTTGCTTAATGTCCAGGTACATCTTATCCGAACCTGGATGAATGGAATATTACATTTTATGGGCTTCGTTCATGATCATACTCCGAATCCCCCAAGTTTAGGGACCCAAATTCTATTCATGAAATAGTAAGTTCCATCCTCCTTGGCTTCAAAGTTCTTATCCATCCCACGTAGTGTTTCATTTGTGACATTCTCCAGCTTCATTGCATCTGATTGGGCTCCCTTGATCTGCGAGGTTAGGTGGGATTGGATGGTTATTGATAGGGTTTTCACCCGGCGGCCTGAGTATTCTTTTATGCTCAGGGCATCGGCTACCACGTTAGCCTTTCCGGGGTGATATTTGATCTCCCATTCATAATCATTTAGCAGGTCAATCCACCTTCGCTGCGTCATGTTTAGCTCCTTTTGGTTTAGAATGTGCTGGAGGCTTTTTGCGATCGGTGAAGATGGTGCACCTTGTATCGTAGAGGTAGTGCCTCGAAATTTTCAGAGCGAAGACCACAGCTCCCAGCTCGAGATCATGAGTGGTATAATTTACTTCATGCGTCTTCAATTGTCTGAATGCGTAAGCTATCACATTTCCACGCTGCATGAGGACACATCCTAACCCTTGATTTGAAGCATCGCATTAGACTACGAAATATTCGGTTCCCTCCGGTAAGGATAGCACGGGTGCACTACAGAGGGCTCGTTCCAAGGTTTGGAAGGCGGCTTCTTGATTTTCCGTCCAGTTGAAGGACACACCCTTTTGTGTCAAGGTGGTGAGGGGCTTGGTTATCTTGGAAAAATTCTGAATAAACCTTCGGTAGTAGCCTGCGAGACCCAAGAATTGTCGGATTTCTATTGGAGTTCTCAGGATCGCCCAACCTTCAATAGCCTTTATCTGGGAATGATCTACGTGAATCCCCTCCTCGTTAGCTACGTGACCCAAAAAGTTTATACTGCAGGTCCAGAACTCACATTTGGAGAGCTTCACATATAATCTTTTCAGCTCTTAGGGTTTCCAATATTTGACGGAGATGTTGACCATGCTCGTCTTTGGTTCGAGAGTATATAAGAATATCGTCGATGAATATGATCATGAATTTATCAAGGAATGGGCGGCAGACTCGATTCATGAGGTCCATAAATGCAGTGGGGGAATTTGTTAGACCCAAGGGCATCACAACGAATTCGTAATGACCGTATCGAGTTCGAAACACAGTTTTTGGAATGTCCTCTTCTCAGACTCGAAGTTGATGATAACCAGATCTTAGGTCTATTTTGGAGAAGTAACTAGCTCCTTGGAGCTGGTGAAATAGATCGTCAATCCGAGGAAGTGGGTATCGGTTTTTGACAGAGAGCTTCTTTAATTTCGTATAATCGATGCACATTCTGAAGGCTCCGTCCTTTTTCTTGACAAACAAGATCGGAGCTCCCCAGGGTGAGAAGCTTGGTCGGATGAATCCTTTGCTCAACAACTCACTTAGTTGGCTGGATAACTCCTGCATTTCGGCGGGAGCTACCTTGTAGGGTGATTTGGCAATTGATGTGGCTCCTGGTATTAGGTAGATTCGAAATTCGACTTGTCTCTGTGGGGGTGCTCCCGCAAGGTCTTCTGGAAATACATCCGGGAAGTCACATGCCACTGGAATGTCTTTAATGTTTACTTCTTCTTTGGCTTTATCCACAACATGAGCGAGGAACGCGTAGTTTTTCTTGTGCAGACACTTTTGTGCCTTGATGCATGAGATAAGACGAAGATTGGCGCCAGGTTTATCACCATAGATTATTAGGGTTTCGTGATTGGGGGGATGAAGGCGAAAGGCCTTCTCGCGCCACATAATATCAGCATGATGGGGGCTTGAACAATCTATGTCGATTATCACATCAAAACCCCTAATATTTACTGGCATCAAATCTATTTGAAACGAATGATTGCTTAGTGTTAATGTGCATCCTACATAAACATCTTTGGTTGTTTCGGTTTTCCCATTAGCCATTTCCACTGTGAAGTATTCATTGAGCTTCTGGGATTATTGATTTAGTAAGTGTTTGAACTTGTTACTAACGAAGCTTCGCTCAGCTCCTCTATCGAATAAGATACATGCATAAGTGTTGTTATATGGGAACGTACCAGTAACTACCGTTGGGTCTTGATTTGTCTCAACTTGACCCAAAGTCAAGATCCTTCCTGATTCCCCTTGCCCCTTGGTTTTTGGCTTTGGGGCAATTGCGTCTGAAATGTCCGGTCCCTCCACATCTGTAACAAGTGTGAATGACCCCAGCGTTATTGTTGTTGTGGTTGTTTTCGTTGTTGTAGTTTGGTTGTTGGTTCTGTTGTGGTTGAGATCTGCAGTGTCGGGTGGTGTGTCCTTTCCTGCTGCATCTATTGCAATACGGTTTCCGGCAGGCTCCTTTATGATGGAAATTGCACTTATTGCATCTTGGAAGACTTCCAGCATATGGTCTTGCTGGTGTTGATGTAGTAGGTGTCATGGCCGCATGGACAGCACAACATTGTTGTCTTTTTGAGGACCCTTGAGTTGGCTGTCCCTTTCTTTTACTCCCAGACTCTCACTTCCTGCTCTCAAATTTGGGGTGTGAAGTGCCTTGATAAGTTGTCACTCGTTGGTTTCCGGGGTTGTTACTTAGGCTGGAGTTGTCGACGTTATCTCCATCTATGTTGGTGTTGTTTGGGTTGAGTTGTGCCATAGCAGCGGTTATGGCAGCCGTTACAGTAGCTTAGAATGTAGCAGAGTCCATCTACAGGATTGGTGTCTCACGGGTGTGCTTGTTGTTTCTGTGGGATGACATTTTCTGTTGCAAGATGATAAGCAAGATCGTAAGTAACGATGGTTATTTCTGGTTGTACTCTATAAGCTTCGCGTTTTGTCGTACGATCCACAATGTTTCAATCTACATTCCTATGATGTATTTATGGTAGTAGGTAATCGTAGAATTGACACGAATATTAAGTCTGTCCATAGAGTATATGGGTTGTTTTGGTTTCGAGATCCTAGAGTATCTAGCGGTTTTCGGGGGTTTGGTTGTACATATAAGTGAGTTCATGCAATAACCTGAAATAAGGAAAACTCACCATTGTTTCATTAGTAAATACCATCTTAGTACGCGAAAGAGAATCATAACAAATAGTAGTGGGGGAAAAGATGATCCTAATCGTGGCGCGAAGTATCTGGCGGTGGTGCTGATGAAGTGGATGCACCCTAGAGATGAGCTACTTGTCGCTCGATGTCTCGTAGTCGTGCCTCCCAAACTGACTGTCTCGTTGGGAAGTCCCCGATCACTTCCTGTGTTTGTCTCTCATCTCTCTCAACAGCAGCCCACATTTGGTCCGTTTGATTTGGGGTGTCCTGAGCTTGGTTGCCACAGTCTTTATGTCTCAACCTCCAGGCTTCATTCATCCCCAAATTCCCACTCACATTTGCAAACTAAAAAAGTCTTTATATGGCCTTAAGCAAGCACCCCAGGCATGGTATATTGAACTCACCAACTTTATTCTCTCCATAGGCTTCCACAAATCCAAAGCTGATCCATCTCTTTTCATCTACAATCACAAAAACATTCTTAGTTACCTCCTTGTCTATGTATATAACTTTTTTCTCACTGGAAACAATGCCTCCTTCCTTGATCAATTTGTTCTCAACTTAGCCAACAGGTTTTCGATTAAAGATCTTGGCACCTTTCATCACTTTCTTGGAGTTGAAGTCATACCCACCTCTACTGGTCTCTTCCTTTCCCAACATCGCCATATTCAGGACATGTTAACCCAATTTCACATGGATGGAGCAAAGGAGGTGGCCACCCCACTAAATCCTTCAATCACTCTCAAATTGCAAGATGCGACCGCAAGTGTTGATCCTACACCATATCGGCAACTAGTCGGTTCTCTTCAATACTTGGTGTTTACAAGACTAGATATATCCTTCGTTGTCAACAAACTCTCACAATTCATACATGCACCATCTGAGACTCACTGGTAGTCGTTAAAAAGGGTTTTTAGCTACCTGAAAGGCACAATTCACCATGGAATCTTCCTCAGTCACGACTTATCTATGGATCTCACTGCCTTCTCCGATTCTGATTGGGGCGGAACTCAATATAGAGGTCGTTTCACCACTGCTTATCTTGTCTATCTTGGCTACAACATTATCTCATGGCGGTCGGCTCGTCAAAAATCCGTCTCCAGATCCTCCACCGAAGCTGCTGTCACAACCCCTAACCAGACGGCGGAAACGTTCGGGGGCTTGCGCGTGACTTCATTCTTGTAGTACCATCACAAAGTATATAATTAAAACATAACGTCATCATTACCAGACATGTAATATAACAACGTACATTGTTTACATCGAGTATTGTGTTTAAACATTACATGCCATAAATATAAAAGTATGATAGAACAAAATATAACGAAACATCCATTAAATTGTTCAGCTCAACCTGCTTCAGCGGTTCCCTGAGAATACAAGTTAATTTGGAAAGGTCAACATAAAAATGTTGGTGAGTTCATAAGCATGTTTTGAGAAAATGATTTGTATAACTTTGTAATCATAAGAAAATCCTGTATCTTCTTTAAATAGTTTAACATGTTTGTGTCCGATCTGGTATTAATGCGTGTGTGTTTTTGTATAGAAGAATCCCAAAAGTAAGTGAAGAGAATGTAAGGAGAATGTCCCCAGACAACCCTATGTTGTCTGTAAAAGAGAATGCTGCCATACTAACCCCCGAGGTTGAGTACCAGTGCGAGTATGTTCCTGAGTAATCCAAAGAGATAAGAGAATGGTCTCCCGTAAATTTCATAACGTTAATTCCTCTAAGTGAGTCGTCATAACCATACTAAATAATGACAATTTCTCCTGTCTTAGTGTTTGTGAACGCCGTCGGGAAAATAGAATAAGGTTACAGTCACCCTAGACTGATGTAGTCTAACTGTAGCGAACAACTCAGGTATGGGGTGTCATCCCCGTATAGATCTATACACAAAACCCCGCTCTCCCTCCAAGAGACTCTGGTTATAACTACAGGCTACGATCGTACACTTAATAGCTGTCAACCGACACGTCTCACTAGATCCTTAATCGAATTTTACGTGAAGAGAAAACATATAAACTCATTCCGGGCCCAATGAACCATGTAAGCGGACCACTGAGTCTCACTAAACACATAAGTCATTTTCAGGCCCGAAAGGAATGAGATTATATAACATGGCCCAAAATATATATAAAAGGACAACTAAGGCTCATTTCACATGTAAGGTATTTATAGGCCCAAATAGCACGCAATTAGTATCCAAGGTCCGTTGCGTATGTTAATGGGTTGATGGGGCCCAATAAACATATAAATAGCATTCAGGACCTATCATGCATGTAAATGGGCCACTGAGGCCCAATAATCATGAAAATGACAAAATTGGCCCGTTTGTTGTTATTCTTGCTAGAATTAGCCAAATTATTTACTAAAATAGCATGAAAAGCCCACTTTTTGTAAAAATGACATTCTTGGCCCAATGAGTCAAAAAATTTCAATTAAGGCCTAATCTTAGTAAAATGACACTTTAGTCCCCATTTTGGACAAAACTTGTATTTATGGCTAGTTTTTGGTAAAAATAACATTTTTAACTCATTTTTGTCAAAATATCATTTTTGGCTTGATTTTTGTGAAAGTATACATTTTCGGCCCATTTATAGAATATTTCATATTCTTTGCCCAAATGTTCATAATTTCGCAACTTTGACCCCTTTTTATCAAAAATTTACATTTTTGACGCAACTTTCTTGAAAATGACAATTTAACCCACAAAAGACTCAAAAATTCCCATTTTTGGGCCCAAAACCGTGAGAAGCCCAAATAAGGCCCATTTATAAAAATATTTACATTTTTTGTCCCTATAAGGTTTCAAATGTCGAGTTTAGCCATTGTTTAGCAAAAATTTCCTTTTGAACCACCAAATAGCCGAGAGTTACATAAACAACCCATATTTTGCCACTTTTGTCATTTTTAGCCCATTTCAAGAAGTTTTCTTAGATTCAAGTATTCTTGGTGTATTTTAAACCTTTTTCTTGTGAGATATGTTGAAAAGAGTGTTATGTTATACCAATATTTGTTGGATATAGTGTCTAAGTCCATAACTTTATTTGGTATGTACTTGACCCGACCCGGCATGGTCCATTTGGGTTGCATGGCATTGCAATACTTGGATAGACTAAATGAGAGAAAGGACACTTGTGATTATTAGTATATTATAAGTTCTAATATATTAATAATAGTATTATTTAATTAGTGTTGATCAAGTATAATTTAGAATTAATTTGGTGATCAAAATGAGACTAATTAAATACATAGGGTTGATTGTGACTATCATCTAATCTTTTATGGTGGATTCATGATCCATGGTTTATGGTGTTGGGTTATAACCATTTGGAGCTCCATGGATATGGGAGTTACAAACCCATGGATCATTAGAAATGAAGAGTCATGACAATTAAGGGCATTCATGTGTAAACCCTAATTGTGACAACACTATAAAAGGAACCCTATAGCTAGCAAAATCGGCCACTAGTTGATTCTAAGAGGGCATAACCGATTTTTGAGTGCAAGTGTATTCTCTCAAGTTATTCCAAGTCTTGTAGTGTTGTGTGAAGCATTTGAGGCACAACATTTGGGGTGCTAGGCTCACAAAATCTTGAAGGAATCCAAGCAACAAGAAAGGTATGTACTTCTACTAGTTTTTATATTACATATTCCCCATGCCATGCTAGTTAGGAAGTAAACCTTGAAAAATCAAATTTGCATGTATATTAGAGAAAACAAAGATTCAAGGTTTATAGGGTTGCATGTACACCATAGGAGTGTTAGAATGCTCAAAACCCATCAGTGGTATCAGAGCTAGGATTGTTTTCTATATATTTGATGCAAACTGCTTGAAAAATCGAAAAACTATTCACTGTTCGACTGGACTCGCCGAGTGCAAGGGGAGAACTCGACGAGTCCAAGACAAAATTCATCCTACTCGTCGAGTAGGATCATGCACTCGACGAGTAGGTGCGTGATGGGCAGTTTTCCGAGTTTTGTTGCTGAAAATGGGCTAGAATCATTATCCCAAACTGTTTTGGACTTGTAAAATCTGTTTTTAAAAGTGGTAATGATTATGTTAACCCATTTCAAATGACTATTATCAATTTTCAAGTTTTATATGTGATTTCTTGAAATTGTTTGATATGAATATTTGTTCTTATGAGTTTTAGAAGATCATAGGAATTGTGTGTAACCTACATGCTAGTTTAATTCATGATCTTAATGTTAATGATGGTGTTCATAACTTGTCCTCAAGTTATGGATAACCAAAAGTCACTTCTTTAAAAGTAGGTTTCATAAAATGAAGAGTCTTCAACTTTATGAACCATTAAAACTCATAAGTTACAAATTTGAAGAGTCTTGAAATAGTTTCAAAACTTGCCCTCAAGTTTTGGAATTTATAAAGTCTTACACTTTAATACTTTAATTCCAAATTAAACCTTAGATTTTTAAAAGTTTTAAAAATCAGCACTTATACTATTATTATAATCTTATTTATATAGATATGTATAAGAATAAGTTAATCTTACCGCAAGTAGGCCTCATTCACGAAGCCGGTCTATAAGGGGGGTATAAGGTTGTTGCCTATAAAATGGCAGCTTAATGGGTGTCCACTCTCACCCACCGCTTCCTTGACTGGTGGAGGGTCGTTAGCCGAACGGGTAGGACAAGACTTTGACTCTCATTAAAAGTATAATGAATTATAAAGTAACTATACATTATTAATTCCCAATCTTAGTTACTTTAGGAAAAATGTGAAATAGGTGCTAGCCCATAAAATTACACTTTGTACCTTACCAAGTCGTTAGTGGAGCGTGCGTGGTTAACCGGCACACTAACAAGGACTAGTAAGTGTGGCAAAGGGTAACTTGACTTTATTATAGATCGGTGGAGCGTGTGTGGTTAACCGGCACATCGATTAGGTAATATAGTTAAGGGTACCAAGTCAATTTGTATGGTTATTCACACCTTGTTTGTGATCCTTGGCATCCCAGTTACAAACTTGAGAGGGCACAATCGAGATTTAAACATGTCATTGAAAAGTTCAATGTATCTCAAAAGATCTAGGAGTTTCAAATCCAATAAAACCTAATAATAAAATATTTCGTTCTTATGGTGGAAATTGGTAAATCGTCATTTACCTACCTTCAAATATTTTATAGCTTGGATTACGGCATCCCTCTTCCAACTATAAATAGTTTGTTGGATCCTAGCCTTAATATTTCATTTGGGTGACTTATTAAGGACTCTTAATCTAATGAAACTTATCTTTTTTTTCTTTCAGATGTCTTCCAACAATGCTTCTGGATCAAACCCAACAGGCTCCTTTTCCCTTATGAACTTGTGTGGGAAAGTCACTTTTGATGGATCCAACTTCAATGAATGGATCAGAAACATCAGGATGATTACCCGCTATGAGGACAAGGAGTATGTCCTCGATAGGGAGCTTAAGGTTGTGAATGAAGCCACTGCTACTCCTGAAGAGTTTGCGGAGTTTGTTGCACATGAAAAGGATGCTACTAAAGTAGCATGCATCATGATGGCCACCATGACTCCTGAACTTCAAAAATCCTATGAAGATTTCTACCCCTATGAGATGCACCTGGATCTGATGGAAAGGTACCATCAGAGCGCGCGTCAGGAGAGGTATGAAATCATCTCCTCCATGATAACAACCAGAATGAAAGATGGTGAACCCATCACCGGTCACATGCAGAAAATGCAACGGTTCGTTGACCGGTTATTGAAGCTTAATGTGGACTTTCCTGAAGAAATGGCGATTGATATCATTCTCCATTCCTTACCTCCAAGTTATGATCCGTTTCATATGACTTATCATATGAACAAGGAGGAAGTCACACTAAGTAAACTTCAGGGGCTCTTAAGGACAGCTGAAAATGGCCTTAAGAGTAAAGCGGTTGTTACTTCTACTTCTACTCCTTCAGCAGCCCCTGTTCTTGCAATTGGGTAGGGAAAGGGTAAGAAGAGGAAAACCCCTTCGAAGGTTACCAAGGGTAAGCCCCTTGATGGTTCCTCTTCTAGTGGGACAAAGAAAGGTCCCATCACTCCTTCCTCAAACCCAAAGGAAGCACAATGCTTCTATTGTCAAGAAAAGGGGCACTGGAAGCGAAGCTGCCCCAAATACTTGCAAGATGTAAAGGATGGGAAAGTTAAATCCACCCATGCAGGTATTTATACAATATTGTCTAATAACTCATCTAATACTAATTCTTGGGTGCTTGATACAGGTTGTGGTATTCACATTTGTACTGATTTGCAGGGCCTAAGAAGAAGTGAGCAAGTGGAGCATGGAAAGATAAACTTAGTCATGGGCAACAGGAAAGCATCACCTGTCACCAAGATAGGAGTTTATTCTTTATTGCTAAATAATGGGTTGATTTTAGATTTGAATAAATGTTGTTACTCGCCTGAAATAGCGAGAAATATTATTTCCTTTCATGGCTTGTACAAACAAGGGTTTACATTTTTATTTGATAATAATAATGGTGCTATTAATGTTTATTACAATGATGTATTTTACTTTAAAGCATTACCTTGTGATGGTGTATATGAAGCTGTGAATGTTGTAGACAATCTAGGGAATAATGTGTTGTATATTGATTCTTCGAATAGCTTGGACAAAGCATCCTTGTGGCATTGTCGTCTTGGACATGTCAACAAGAAGCGCATAGGCCAACTCCAAAAGGCTGGAGTCTTGGAATCATTTGACCTAAAGTCGGATGATAGTTGCGACTCTTGTTTACTTGGAAAAATGACAAAGTCACCCTTCACGGGTACTTGTGAGAGGGGTGAGGGTTTGTTGGACCTGGTACACACAGATGTGTGTGGGCCCTTCAGAGTTGCTACAAGGGATGCTAATCGCTATTATGTGACTTTTACAGATGATTACAGCAGATATGGATATATCTACTTAATCAAGCATAAGTCAGAAACCTTTGAAAAGTTCAAAGAGTTTAAGCAGGAAGTTGAGAATCAATTGGGCAGGAACATCAAGATGCTCCGATACGATCGGGGAGGAGAGTATCTTAGCATTGAGTTCCTTGACTATCTTAAGGAATGTGGGGTTGTCTCACAATTGACACCTCCCAGAACACCACAGTTGAATGGTGTAGCTGAGAGGCGCAATCGAACCTTGTTGGATATGGTTCGTTCCATGATGAGTCGAGCTTCGTTACCAATCTCTTTCTGGGGGTATGCCTTAGAGACTGCCGCCCATATCCTTAATCTAGTCCCTACTAAAAAGGTTGCCAAAACACCTCACGAGATGTGGACTGGGAAAGTTCCCAATTTAGACCACATCAAGATTTGGGGTTGTGAAGCTTTCGTGAGGCGTGAGACTCATGATAAGCTTGAACCTCGAAGTGAGAGGTGTATTTTCATCGGCTACCTACAGAGATCCTTTGGTTACCTCTTCTACAGACCCAGTGATAATGTGGTCTTTGTAGCAAGAAGAGGAGTCTTTTGTGAGAGAGGATTTATAAGCCAAGGGGACAGTGGGAGGCAAATTGACCTTGAAGAGCTTCAAGAGTCAAGTGGTGAAGGAACCTCAAATACTACCGACCAACCTGAGGAGGAAACTCCTGTTGATCCGATAGATGAGTCTATACCTCCGAGGCGTTCCACTAGGGTGAGGAACACACCTGAATTTTATTATGGTTATCACATAACCACTGAAGGTGATACATTTATTAGTGATAGTACACTAATAGATTTGGATGAACCTAACAATTTCAAGGAAGCCATGGCAGGCCCTGAGTCTGCTAAATGGAAGGAGGCTATGGACAGCGAGATTCAGTCCATGTAAGACAATCAAGTGTGGAACTTGGTTGACAATGTACCAGGTCGTAAGACAGTTGGGTGCAAATGGATCTTCAAGAAGAAGACCGACATGGATGGGAAGGTACACACCTACAAAGCAAGACTGTTTGCGAAGGGCGTTACACAAACTCCGGGAGTTGACTATGATGAGACCTTCTCACCAGTAGCAAAGATTAAGTTTATTAGGGTTTTACTGGCCATAGCTGCATTTCATGATTATGAAATATGGAAAATGGATGTCAAAACCGCTTTCCTTAATGGGAAGTTGGCTGAGGATGTTTACATGGCTCAGCCAGAGGGTTTTGTCGATGCAAAGTACCCTAATAGGGTGTGTAAGCTTGAGAAATCCATTTATGGATTGAAACAAGCATCTCGTAGATGGAATCTTTGCTTCGATGAGAAAGTCAAAGAGTTTGGTTTTTCAAGGAGCGAAGATGAGTCATGTGTATATATCAGGGCTAGTGGGAGTATAGTTAGCTTTTTGGTGTTGTATGTGGATGACATACTACTCATAGGAAATGACGTCCCAACCTTGCAGAAAGTGAAGTCCTGGCTTGGGAAGTGGTTGGCTATGAAAGACCTTGGAGAAGCTGCCTATATCCTAGGGATAAGGATAATGAGAGACAGGAGTAAGAGACTAATTGGACTTAGTCAAAGTACCTACTTGGATAAGGTGCTGAAAAGGTTCAGCATGCAAGAATCCAAGAAAGGGGAATTACCTATCCAGAGTAATGCCAAACTGAGTAAGACTCAGAGTCCGAATACAGAGGCTGAGATAGCTGAGATGAGTCATATACCATATGCTTCCGCTGTGGGCTCCATCATGTATGTTATGACTTGTACTCGCCCTGATGTGGCCTTTGCTTTGAGCATGGTCAGTAGATATCAAGGGAACCCTGGCAAGGCTCACTGGACTACGGTAAAGAACATTCTCAAGTATCTGCGGAGGACTAAGGACTGGGTCCTTACCCTCAGAGGCAGTGATGACTTGAGAGTGGAAGGATATAGTGATGCTAGCTTTCAGACTGATAGGGATAATTTCCGCTCTCAGTTAGGCTGGGTCTTTATCCTAAATGGAGGGGCAATTACTTGTAAAAGTTCCAAGCAGGAGACAGTAGCTGATTCTACTTGTGAATCAGAGTACATAGCAGCGAGTGAAGCAGCAAAGGAGGCGATATGGCTAAAGAACTTCATCGGAGACCTTGGAGTTGTACCAGCTATAAAGGAACCAATGGAAATTTTCTGTGACAGCGAAAGTGCGGTTGCTTTGGCTAAGGAACCAAGAGATCACGGGAGATCTAGGCACATTGACAGAAAATACCATTTCATCAGACATCGAATAGAAGAAGGACTCCTCGTGGCAAAGAGGGTATCATCAGATGAGAACCCAGCAGATCCCCTCACGAAGAGACTGAGTAGGGTTAAGCATTTACAGCATGCGAGGCGCATCGGGCTGAAGGATGATATTAGTTTCAATAATTAGATTTCTGAAACTTGTAAAATGTAATTGACATTTTGATGATTAAATAAAAGTTGTTATTTATTTATGAGTAAAGTGTTATTATCTTATGTTAATTGTTTACTATGGTTTCAATTTTGCATGTTTTGACTTCCAGAATAATTATTTTATTCGAACTCTCCACAGTCGGTCATGTGTCGGAAGTAAATATGAATCAAGATTGTCATGAATTTGGTTTATATGATATGTCTAAAGGGTATTAGACATAGCAATAGTTGCTGCAACATTCATGAGTGCTCATAAGTTCTGAGTATTGGATTCAACCCACGCTCACTTGCATCACTTCATGGAATTTATCTCGAGTGATCGTGAGACGGTAATATCATATAAATCTTCAAACCTAGAGATATGAGTTGTTGACTATGAGTTGGTTATCCATTGATTGTACGAAAACGCATTGGTAACTCGATGTTATAAAACGTGCTTTTGTGCGTAATTCAACAAGTAGTCAGTACAAGCATATGAGTCGAAGTTTATCTGTTCCTTCTAGAAATAGAAGTGATATCTGGGCCCCTCGATGATTTGGTTTTGACTTATGTACCGGGCCCGGTCAGAACCTAATTGATGTGTTCAAGTTAGTTCTATGTCGAAACAAATCAGAGATCGAGAAACAAATGCTGGACAATAAGTACGACCATGTTCCATGTGTTTATCCGGCTGATATCTTGAGAGCAGAGGATTATGTGATCACTTATCTTAAATGGCGTATCATTATTATCTCAGTTCCGAGAGACTTTGAAAGAGCTACGATTGCTAGTCGGATCCTGAAGTCATATTTGCAAATATAGTTATTAGACTTATCCAAGTGGGAGACTGTTGGATATAGTGTCTAAGTCCATAACTTTATTTGGTATGTACTTGACCTGACCCGGCATGGTCCATTTGGGTTGCATGGCATTGCAATACTTGGATAGACTAAATGAGAGAAAGGACACTTGTGATTATTAATATATTATAAGTTCTAATATATTAATAATAGTATTATTTAATTAGTGTTGATCAAGTATTAATTTAGAATTAATTTGGTGATCAAAATGAGACTAATTAAATACATAGGGTTGATTGTGACAATCATCTAATCTTTTATGGTGGATTCATGATCCATGGTTTATGGTGTTGGGTTATAACCATTTGGAGCTCCATGGATATGGGAGTTACAAAACCATGGATCATTAGAAATGAAGAGTCATGACAATTAAGGGCATTCATGTGTAAACCCTAATTGTGACAACACTATAAAAGGAACCCTATAGCTAGCAAAATTGGCCACTAGTTGATTCTAAGAGGGCATAACCGATTTTTGAGTGTAAGTGTATTCTCTCAAGTTATTCCAAGTCTTGTAGTGTTGTGTGAAGCATTTGAGGCACAACATTTGGGGTGCTAGGCTCACAAAGTCTTGAAGGAATCCAAGCAACAAGAAAGGTATGTACTTCTACTAGTTTTTATATTACATATTCCCCATGCCATGCTAGTTAGGAAGTAAACCTTGAAAAATCAAATTTGCATGTATATTAGAGAAAACATAGATTCAAGGTTTATAGGGTTGCATGTACACCATAAGAGTGTTAGAATGCTCAAAACCCATCAATATCCTCATCTTTTTAGTAGATCTTTTAGTCATGAAGCTTACAACATATAAACACATATGTAACTAAAGAAAACACACAAAATCATACATAGACACATAGATCTACACAAGGCCACTTGTATTCTACCCCAAAACCAAGTAAAAATCGAAAATAGGGGGTATGAACTCACTTTGAGGTTTGGTTCGGTTTTGATGAAGAGATATGAGAAGATGATGTTGTTTTCGGCCTAGCTTACTTCCTTGAAAAGATCTTGAAGTTCTGGATGGTTCTAAGGCCTTATATACGAAAATAATGTTATAAGAACAAGAATCTTGTTATATACTTCAAATAAATAATGAGGATTAACAAGTCTTACAAAGAATGATGCCCTTTGATGAAGTGTTCTTCAACACTCACACAAGCTCACACGAAAATTGAAGAGGAAGGATGAGGGAGTTTTTGAAGCTCTAGAGAGAATTGTTGGATGTAGTTGTAATGGAAAGAAAGTGAGAATGGTTGTGGAGTCTCCTTGGCCGAAATAAGAAGAAGAGAGAGAAGGTGATGCTTTTTGCATGATGGTCACAAGCTAGCTTGCATGGAAGTATGTTAAATAATAACATTATTGTTTGGTGGTAAATTGTGAGGTGTCACTCCTCTTATTATCCATCCTTTTCTCTTTTTTTTGTGATGTTGGGCCGAGAGATGGGAAAGAGGAAAGGAAGAGAGAAGATTTGGGTCCTTTCTTGTCTTTGTTCGAGTTTATGAGGCCCAAATAAATATTTTTCAGCCTATTGGGCCTTTATGACGGTTTACAGCCCAAAGAAGCCCAATGATGTAGTTTACGGCCCATTAGAGCTTATAAAACTTGTTATGGCCCAACATGGCCCATTAGAAATAAGATGGATCATTCTAGGCCCATATGACCCAAAATACCTTAATTTGATGAATGTGGGTCCAATTAGAGCCCAAATAGGGTTCCTAGGCCCAAAGTAGTCAAATTGAAAGTTTATTGGTCCATTAGGCCCAATAAGAGAATCCTAGTCCATAATAATCTTGAACCGGGATTTTTAGGGTTTTCAACCCATAATTGAACATGTGAGACGTATTTTATTAGGTTTTGAACTTCAATCAAGAGTCTGGATTCAAATGGATGATTTCATGTTAGCATATAACATGGTATTCACTTAGAGTGCAAGTTTTACAATAGCTGATGTTCACATGGGAATATAATTTCCTAGCTGAAAATGCTGGTTGTGACAGCTGAGTACAAGGCACTTGCCAATGTAGCGTCTGAAGTAGCTTGGGTTCAGAACCTTCTACTTGATTTGGGCATCCCGTCCAAGCTTCCACCCACGTTGTATTATGACAATACCGGAGCCACCTACTTATGTGCCAATCCAATTTACCACTCACACATGAAGCATGTATCACTAGATTATCACTTTGTTTATGAAAGAGTTAGAGAATGATCCTTACGTGTATGCCACATCAACTCATATGACCAACAAGATGATATTATGACCAAACCACTTACACGGGCTCCTTTCCAAAGGCTTTGTTCCAAGATTGGAGCCTCTAACGGATCCTCCATCTTTCAGGGGCATATTAAGGGATAAGATACTCTCTGTATCTCTTATATAATTCAGGATATTCCATTGTAAATACATAGTCAATTTACAGTTGTATCCTTCTTGTATTCTTTCCTAGTATAGTCCTTAGATTTGTCTCTATACTCTGGCTATATAAGCCACACGCATGTACAAATTCTTTTATGCAATCAATACACAATTCAAATACACTTTATCTTTATACATAGGACCATTCGAAATCCTCAAAAGGATAGGTCCAGTCGCGTATCGACTTAGATTACCCCAAGATCTTAATAACATGCACGACGTCTTCCATGTGTCAAATCTTAAGAAATTTCTTTCCGATGATAAGCTCGTCATTCCACTTGATGAAATTCAGATTAACCCTGAATAGAACTTCATCGAATAGCCAGTCGAAATAATGGTCAGAGAGGTGAAACGACTCAAGCAAAGTCAGATTCCCATTGTCAACGTGAGATGGAACTCTAAGCGGGAACTAGAGTACACATGGGAACGAGAGGACCAAATGAAGGATAAGTACCCTCAGTTGATCGAAGGAAGCCCGAAGACAAGATGAAACTGCGGGACGAAATTTCCTAAACAGGGGGAGACTGTGACAACCGAGAGGTTTCTGTCACTGTTCGCCATTAGGAAAGAGTAGGAAAATAGATGTAATAGGTTAGTAATGTAATATTTGATTTTTGATATAATAAGAATCAAATGTGTTGTTACATTTATTTGATAAAAACGTACATTAGGCCAAAAAATTAGCGCCCAAAAAGTTGTAACGTTTTCTAAGTTGGTTAAAAGTACTTGAATAGTATTCGTTAACGTGATCTCGAGGATATAACATTCGTAAAAATCTGACCCCAAAGGAAAGAGTTATAGATTTTATAAAAATAGAAATCAACTCTGTAATTAAAATTAATTACGTCAAAACGGTCCGAAGAGATTGGTTGAGTTTTGACTAAAAGTGCAGAAAGGAGTTTCGTAGTACTCCTCGAGATATTAACTTTAGGAAAAAGTTTGACAAAAACGGGATCCGTATGAGAGAGATATGATTTTTATAAAATCATTTATTTTTAACCCCGTTAGGCACGAAAATGAAAGTCAAAACTAGCTAAAACAACCTAAAGGAGAGTTGTAGTACCTATTGAGATCATCACATAGATATAGAGATGGCTTAGATCAGAGCTCGCACGAAGAAGTTATGATTTTTATAAAATCTTTTCATGTGCGTCAGGTGCGCGTCTGCACACACCGCGCACCTGACACCGGATTTGAGTAGATTGCAAGTGACGTGGCCGAGTGGGGGAGTGACATGTGGCAACTTCCGGATGGAGCCACGATGTTCATGTGCGGCGTGCACCACCAAAAGTCCACTACAAATAGAAGGCAATGTCGTTCCAGTTTTGCACACCTTCATACTTCTCTCTCACTCTCTATCTCGAAGCTGCCACCCTCTGGAGTGGTCTGCGGAGTCCCGAGCCTGATTCAACCCTACGTCAAAGGTTTCGCGCAACTAGGCTTAGTACACGACCCCTATTTTACTGTTTTAAATGCTTTACCGGGGGGGGGGGGGATACATGCTTATCAAAATATTTTGTCAAAATATGTAAATATCAAATAATTTTATAAAGCTTAAAGCCTTAGGATAATATAGTTGTAGACATTATGCCTAGTTGTAAGCTATGATATTATGCCTAAGAGATATGATGTCTGATAGTCTAGGAAGAGATAATACCTAGATGTTATAATGGCTAAATCCCTAGGATAATGTAGTACTTATAAATTATGTTGGTCAAATATAAGGATATGCACTGTACTTAGTTGTTACTCTGCCCAAATATCTTGTTTTCAAATAACCATAATTAGGGTATATATATGAATACTTATATATACAAAATAAATATGAGATAAGAATTTATAATTATCAAATATAAGATAAAAGATTTATATTGTGATAATTATAGGAAATTCCTACGAAGGATTAAGATAAAAAGATTAAAGAATAAAGATGAAAACCTAAGGTTAATGTGTTATTGAGTTATTAATTCATCCAAAGGCCTTCATTAAATTCGGGATTCCCCAGATACCTATAATCATTAATCTTGCGAGAGCTAAAAATATATGTATAGATCTATATGGGGATTGACATTCCCACCTGTGATTGTTAGCTACAATCCCGAAAGGATAACTTTTTTATTATTCACTATTCGACGTCCGATGAAGTGTCATGGCGGGGCAAAAATTAAACAGAGTCGATTATGGGGGCTCATGGTAATACATTATATCACCTTAGAGTTCAGAATACCGTTAGGTACGCCTTGGAATGGTAGATAAAATATGTTAAGATCGTTAGATATCCTACAAAGATAGTAAATTATGATTAATAAATATATCCTAATAAGATACTAAGATATCCTACAAAGATAGATGGTGAAAATATTGTTTATAGGCACAGAGTGATTAGAGATGGATATAAAGCCGGCAATCTTAAATCTGCTATGAATTGTAGATATGCTAAAGATTATGAATTTGTTGCCATCTTTGATGCCGATTTCCAACCCTCCCTTGATTTTCTAACAAGAACAGTTTCTCACTTTAAGGTAATAGATTATGTTCATGTGTTTTAAAGTATGTGTAATAAATAGCAATGATCATTAGATATCCTGGAAGATAATAAATTGTGATTAATAAATATATCCTAATAAGATACTAAGATATGATCGTTAGATATCCTGGAAGATAATAAGATAAGATCGTTAGATATCCTAAAGATAGTAAGCTAGGGTTGATAAAATACTTTAGGAATGGTTTTTCTGAAAGAAAAATGATTTCTAAAATAATACAACCCAATAAAAGCCGAAAACTATTAAAACTTGTGCACTCTCCAACATTATCTTGACGTTTTCAAAAATACATGTATTCTCAAGGATATGAGTGTAAAGGATAGTCAGGTCAAGGAGGAGGAGGATAGTTGTGTCATGAAGGAGGAAGTCTACAATGAAGTTGTTGAAGTTTGGTATCATTTGTTTATCATTTTTAGTCCTGTTAAGGAAGCGTGCTTGTGTTATTAAAACAACGTAATCTTAGAATAATCTATAATCAATAAAAGAAATGTTTGTGACATTCTTTTATGCTATGTCCCATATATATATATATATATATATATATATATATATATATATATATATATATATATATATGCCTCGGCCCAATCTCCCCTCGTTCGCACCGCCCGACGCTTCCACCGTCGGCCGGGGGTGTGACATAGTGTCATTTTACAAAGTAAATTGGAGTTTCTAAAAGTAAAAAGGTATAAGTGACATTTTAAAAAGTAGAGGGGTAAAAAACATAATTTTAGAGAGTATTTTAAAAAGTTGAAGGTGAAAAGTATAATTGTTTAAAGTCAAAGGATTGCGAGTGCCAATGAAACATGGCCATAAACATTTGCATTTAGTGTATAGTAAATAGTCAAGTCGCATATTTATAGAGTTGGGTTGTGGCCTTGACAGCCTCGAC
Organism: Lactuca virosa; assembly: GCF_052849685.1. Lineage (NCBI taxonomy): Eukaryota > Viridiplantae > Streptophyta > Magnoliopsida > Asterales > Asteraceae > Lactuca > Lactuca virosa. The sequence goes on from NC_136434.1 coordinate 262,614,777, forward strand.
AAACACTACTCCATGGTTTCTTTTTGGCATCCTCCATGGCATTCCATTGACGAGGTCTCTCCTTCCATTCTTCTAATGCTCTCTCTGTTTCCGTCTCTTCTTGCTTAAGTGGTTGAGAAGTTGTGTTGTATAAAGGATCTGCAACGTTGCATACTTGCAGGTAGGGTTGTAGATCGGAAAAATAGTCCCATGTTTTTGTCTAACACAACACTACATGACTTACTTTTTTCTTAAATCAAACACGAGACGACACAATATGATGTTTTTTTGTTAACAAGACCTCGACTCGACAAAAACACAACAAAATGATAGCATGCCAAATATAACACAAAACAATAATTCGCATAATGTGATACATAAGTTGTAAAAAAATTAATTTAAACACAACAAGCACGAATTACACGGCAAAAAATAACATAAAACTCGACTCGATAAAAAACACGAGAACCATGATGTTCCGTGGTATTATCATGTCGAAATTTGAACATGAACTCGACACAACATCGTGTTCCTTATAGACGACACGAACACGTATGCGAAATTCAATTTCGTCCCAAATTTCATTTCGTGTTGTGTCAATCTGCATGTTTGATTCTAAAAGTCTTCTTTATTTTTGTTTTTTCATTTCGAGGTGCTACTGGGTCAGTAGCCATATGGCTACCATGTCATCATGACCAATTGGGCCCTTGGCCGGTCACCAATAGGTCATGATGACATGTCAGTTTCGTATTTTTCTCAATTTGTATTTAGCCCCAACATTTACATATGAGTTTGCATTTATCCCTAACATTTTTTTTGTTCCCCATTTTCCATTAGTTTTTAGAAAATGTTTCATTTTAGCCATTGGCCAATCACGAATAGGTATCTGAAAATGTAATAACTTAAAATGAAAAATGAAAAAAAGAATGCAAGAGTTGAAACTGCGACTTCTCATTGAGGACAAGGCATATGAGTAAGTAAGCTAATGATTTTTTTTGTATTATCAATTTTGTTGTATTTAATGTAGTAAGCCAATGACTCTATTTTTTGTATTATCAGTGTTTGTTATATTTAATGTACACACGTATTTTAAAATGAAGGAATAATATATAGTGTAAGTATTCAGTCCAAGACATCTAATAAACGATGTGACATGTTAATCTTTCAGCCAATAAAAATTACATTTATTTGGTTTCTCAATAAATATGACATTAGAAATATTTTGTTTCTCAACAAATATGTCATTTGAAATAACCAATTGATTCCTAGATGAGTTACAAATGAATTAACAATTTTGATTTGCTTAAAGATTAGCATGTCATATTGTTTAGTAGATGTCACAAACTCAAAAATTACACTAGGCTTTTCTCTTTCGTTTTAAAATACATGTGTACATTAAATACAACAAACATTGATAACATAAAAAAAGAGTCATTAACTTACTAGCTAACACGCCCCACCCCTCAAGGAAAAGTCGCAATTTTGACTCTTTAGAAATATTTGGTTTCTTAACAAATATGTCATTAGAAATAACCAATTGTTTCTTAGATGAGTTATGAATGAATTAACAATTTTGATTGGTTCAAAGATTAGCATTTCAAATTATTTATTTGATGTCACAGATTCAAAACTTACATTAGGTATTTTTCCTTCATTTTAATATACATGTGTACATTAAATACAACAAACACTAATAATACAAATAAGAGAAACATTGGCTTACTGGCTAATATGCCCCGCCCTCAAGGTGAAGTCGCAGTTTCGGCTCTTGCTTTTGTTTTTTTCTTTTTCATTTTTATTTATTACGTTTTAAAATACATATTCGTGTGACAAATGCAACAAGTATCATCAGTCACCAATTGTAAAAGATTTCGAATGTGACATCCCCTAATTTCTCGGCCAGAAAAACCGATTTAATTTATGCTTTTTAAAATAAAATCAGAGAAATCTTTTTAAAAGATGTGGCGGAATTGGTCCCCAAAACAAAACATGATAAAAGTTTGTCAAAACCTTTCTTTAAGAAATATATAATTTCCTTTTATATCAAAACCTCGAGATGTCATGTTCCGATACAGATCAAAAGCATAAACAAGACCTTATAAGCCTTACAATAGTTATTTATAACTACTGGCCTATAATCCAAAAATCACTCATCATCATCACCCGACTATGCTCGGGGTCCTCTACCTGTAATATAAACAGCTGAGTGGGTCAGGCTTGGAAGCCTGGTGAGCATATAGGGTTTTCAACCCACAATACATAATTTAATATGCTTAAACATCAATCAATCAACCGAATTACCCCAACCCCATTATCTTATTTATTTCTTAAGGGTTTACCCTAAGAATCAACTATCACTCCTTCCTAAGGAATAGACACAAAGTCACCTCGTCACCGGGGTTTATACAGCGGGCACTAAGTCCATAGCTGCCAAGATTTATTCAACATATGCTAAGTCCATAGATCTCATTTATCGACAGTATTATTTACAGGTATTCCCCCCTGCAATACATGTCAATGGGTTTTTAGAGTACATCAAATGAACATATAGTTCATTACACCTACAGGTTGCGGGCCTGCTAGTGTTCTACAGACCGTCTAGAATAGTCCATGGTTGTCGTCCATACTCTGCTGAATGACGGGGGCCAACATTTTGGGTAAGTGATTCTCTCAAATTTCACCACTCACCCTCAACTCATGATCAATATTACTGATCATCTCCTTTATCCAACTCACCTTTCATCACACCCACTATTTCATCTACCCATGTTGTACCCAACATTTTTCGTAGATAAAAATACATATACAGTTTAAATTATTTAAAAACCTGTATAAATCATTCCTTCAACACCCATCTCAAATAAACAAACAATATATATTCACACAGCACGTATTTTATGTAAAATACTTCATATCTATGTGTAAGGTGAAAGTAACTACGCACTCACATGATTTAATGAAAATCGGGCAGCAATTCGTTTCCTAAAACGATCGTTTCTAATAAAACCGGGAGTTTTATTGAGAAACCGGGCTCTGCGAGGGTCGGGCTTCGAAACCGAAAAGATAAATTTTCCAGGCTTCTCAGGCACTTCGTGGCGTATTCCGGGGGTTATAATTGATATCGGGGCTTCGAGTTTTTAGCTGTCTACTGCTAAGCTGTAACTTCAAAAAATCATAACTTCCTCATACGAAGTCAGATTTGGGCGTTCTTTTTATCGAACTTCTCGGTTTAACGAATACTACGAGTTTCGTTTAGATTACTAAGGCTAAAAAGTAGTTTATCAAAAACTCACTTTTTACGACATTCGGCACCGTGCCGGTTTGTCGCGAAACTTCGACAGGTCATAACTTCTTCGTTATAACTCGGATTTCGGCATTCTTTATATATCTGTAATACTTGTCACGCCCACTACAAGTTTCTTAATAGATATCGGCTTTATCTAAAATTTAATTTTTGACGCTCATTTTTATTCTTAATTAATTAAACCCTAATAATTAAGCATAAAACACATAATATTCACATAATTCCTTTTCATTTCTTCAAAATGAGTCATAAAGGTTAACCTAGACTATTATGTCAATATTAATGCCTAGCCTAGAAACACGGGCATTACAATTCTCTCCCCCTTAGAATGATTCTGTCCCCGGAATCACACATCAGCAAACAAATACGGGTAGCGACTCACCATGTCACTCTCCGTTTCCCCAGGTGAGGTTTGGCCCATTCGTATGTTTCCAACGCACAAGCATTAAATCGACTATCTTATGTTACAACTTCTTAGTCTTACGGTCAACGATTGCCTCGGGTTCTCCATTTAACCTCTTGTTTTCATCCAACCTTAATTCAGAAATGGGAATTATGTCGGGCACATCTCCCGTAAACTTTCTTAAATCACACACACGAAAGGTGTTATGAATACCCTCTAGTTCTTCCTGTAATTCTAGCTTGTAACCTTGATTCCCAATCCTCAAAAGAACTTTAAATGGTCCAACAACCCTTGGACTCAACTTTCCCTTTCTACCAAACCTTATAAGTCCCTTGCACGGCGAGACTTTAAATAAAACCGAATCTCCAACTTACAATGAGTGCGATACTTCTATTGATCGCTTTGATCATCTTTCACTTCAATCTTCTGGCTTAAGTCAAATGCTACATCGAATTTGGTTCTCTGAACCACGTTATGTAACGACCAAAAATTTTGAGCCAAATTTAAACATTTTAATTCATTCAAAAACCATTAAGTTCATACATCTCGTTTTCAAAATAGTTTAAACATCAGAGTATCCCCCAGAACCATATCACATAAATCATAAAACATGAGGAGCAGTACGACCACGCCTTCGCCTTGCCACGATCTCCTGAAGTACCTGAAACATAACACTACAACTGTAAGCCCGAAAGCTTAGTGAGTTACCCCCAAAATACCAACCACACATAATCATACTCATAACATATCACAAATAGAACAGCCATGCACATCAGGTCTACTGTGTGACTGGTCCGCCCGCACCGGGCCTTCAGTCCACCTGGTCCACCCTCCGAGTCTAGCCATGTACATCGAGTCTACAGTGTGATTGGTCCGCCCGCACCGGGCCTTCAATCCACCTGGTCCACTCTCTGAGTCTACAGTATGATTGGTCCGCCCGCACCGGGCCTTCAGTCGGCCTGGTCCACTCTCCGAGCCTCGGCACGTCTCGTACGCCCTCTCGGGGCCTTCAGCCTATCCGGACCGCTCGCTGGGCCTTCGGTCTTTCCGTTCCGCCCTGGGTATGTTGGCCTACAGCACAAAGCAGGACCCGCCTCAACCCAACCCCCGTCAAACAACCATGTACACATAAAACAATTAATCACATAACAATCCTTAACCAGACAAACAGTCTAACAGATCACATAGCATATCAACATCCTAACCAGGATTCCGACCTAACCGGTCACTAGCATAACATTACCCTATATACCGAGTACCGACCTTAACCAGGTCACTAACATAACACCATCCTAACTACCAGGATGCGGATCTAGCAAAGCAATAACATATCAAACAATACCCGGATTTCCATCCGATAAAGGGCCGGCCTTGGTGCCGTAGACCCTGTCGATATAGTGAGGATAACTCACCTGGAATTGCCGACTGAAAGGATAAGATCAGCTGCTCCGACCACCGACACGAACTCCACCACCGAACACTACCAAAGAACCAATTCCATAAATACCAAAATCACCAGAATACCCTTGGTAGACAAACTGGTCAACTCTTGGTCAAAGTCAAAGTCCTCAGTCAAAATCAACCTCCCTGACTGATTCTACTCGCCGAGTCGACCCGTCGATTCGTCGAGTCCCTATACTCAGAAACTCCCATAACACGACTCTACTCGCCGAGTCACCCCAAGACTCGTCGAGTCCAACGATCTCCGAGTCCCATCCTGCTCAACTCACCGAGTCACCTCCCGACTCACTGCTTCAAGGTTTAACCAGAAAAGATTGGGGTTCTGCGACCAGACTCGTCGAGTCCAAGAACAGACTCCCCGAGTCCAAGACAATCTTCAACAGACTCGTCGAGTTGTTCTTCCACTCGTCGAGTCCATGCACATGTTCATACGACTCGTCGAGTACACCCATGTGACTCGCCGAGTCCCTTTAGTTCTCAATCCATACAGAGGCTTTTCGAGCCATGCAGAGGCTCCAATCCATAGATCCACTCTTCTACAGCCTAACCCTCACATAAAGTTGCAAACTTTACGTGAAACCAAGGAGATATAAGTCCAAAACACTCTAGGGCTAGGGTTTATGACAAAGGGGCTTCACCAACAACTCAAAGACTGATGCTTTATGACTTTCTGGACCAACACAAGTCTAGATCTGAAGTAGCAACCTCAGATCTAAGCTTCTAACTCGAAATAGCTCACAAACAAGCTATGGAACTCCACATCAACCACCAAGGATGAACCAAAAAGGAAATCAGCATAAGATTATGGCTTTTTACCTCTGAAATGTGCCCAAACAGATGTAGATCCTAGATCCACACAAGCCCCTTTATGTTAGCCTTTAATTCCTCAAGCTCTTTTCACCAATTTCCTCTTCCAAGCTCCAATCTCCTCAATAATGAAGCCTCACATGAAAATTAGGGTTTCTGGAACTCTCAGGGGGATTAGGAGGCTGGGAGAAGAACATAAAGTCCTTTAAATAGGGTGCAACCCTCGGGATTAGGGTTTTCTTCCTACAACACCAACTCGTCGAGTCCAAGTCTCCGACTCGGCGAGTTGGCCGCTTAAACCCTGATAGAATCCCGCTCCGACTCGGCGAGTAGACGGACCTACTCGTCGAGTCCCTTTCCTAAATTTACACTTTGCACCCTCCAACTTCTTGCTTCTGAACTTGGGATGTTACAATTCTCCCCCACTTAAATTAGGCTTCGTCCTCGAAGCCTACTGCAGTATACACTTCAGAACAAACCCCTTGTACTGCAGACTCTGATTTCTCATTTAACTCAGGTTCTTGCAAACCCTATTACCGCATCTCTCTTCTAACGACTTCTTCTCGCGTGGCATCCTTGCCACTACTCCAAGCCGACCATTGGCCTTTCAACTCAATAGCACCACGTATCACCCGATGACACTATCCCTTCATATCAGGGACGTACCTCCGCGCCCTGCTAGCACTAGCTACCACAATCACCCACTGAACTCTGTTGAGACACTAATCCATCTTCCTTCGCCCAAAGTTGGCGATAACCCTGATAACTCGTAACCCCGAACAAATCCGGTTCCACCCTCTGGTTCTATCCCTTACGCGCTGACAGGATACTACATCCCTCAGCTCCCGTAACCCATCAACCAATCATATCGCGTAACCACTCGTACCTGGCCTAATCAGTCTCGGGCTGGAATACCAACACACCAGGTCCAATCAATCATAGGGTCCGGTCATCCTCATGATGGAATACCCCAGATTAAAATACCTCCTCATACACAACTCAAGCCTACAACCATACTCGGAACCAAGGACCTTGTCCTTGCGTCACCCTCGAACCCTTCGGTTCGACACAACGGAGTGCAATCCACTCGCACCTCCCTATCACGATCTCTAGGTCCTTGACCTCCGACTGTAATATCCTTATGCAGTCCTCAGCACCGGTCCAGACTACTCTCGAGTCTGTTAACCTGCTGTCTCACCTTCCTCTGTCCCAATCTCCAATCGAGAATCCCTTTCCTTCTCCTCTTCCAAGGAAACCGAAAACATGCATGCGCATCATCCAACATTGCCACAACCTCAACGGGCATCCAACCCGTATGTGCTTCCATATATCTGGTACAATCCCAGTGCTTGCTACCAAGCACTTTCGATCATCCATTTACTCTGCTGCCTTCCCCTCAGAGGACCCACGCTCCTTCCAGAGCTACATACCTTCCCTTTCCAGGAAGCCTACTCAACAACCCTTACCGCACCTATAAGTGCCACAGAGCTAAACTCCACTCTACACTATCCATGTAGAGCAACCGTTATTCTCTAACTCCCATATACTCTGAATCCGATCACATAACTAACAAGGCCCACGCACGGCCTCCAGCCATCTCCATCATCATGATCAATACTTGGGGCCAGACCATATCGATTACTATTGCATGGCGACATATTTACTCATTCTCCTCATATCGATCCACTATCACATACAGAGTCTTCAGCATGACTGGACCGCCTTTCCAGGCCTTCAGCCTATCTAAACCACTCTCAGAACCTTCAGCATGTCTGGACCGCCCTCCTGGGCCTTCAGCCTATCTGGACCGTTCCCCGAGCCTTCGGCCTGACTGGTACGCCCACCGGCCTTCAGTCTATCCGGACCGCTCAAAGACTGTCGCACATCACCCTGATCCATTCTTCCCGGGAATCTCTCCCATGCAGTCTGTTCTATCCCTCTTGGGGTTCCGAACTCCAGTTCCATTCCCGGAATCCTTTCCATGGCCTAAACCCAGGCCTCACATCAACCAACTACCTTAACTGAAACCATGGTCTGTTCCCTGCCCCACTTGTCTATCACTTGCTTTAATCATGCCACACTCTCGGCTAACAACACTGATAAATCTAAACAGCTAACCAACCCTGGATACTGTTGGATAAATGTCTAAGTCCATAACTATATTTGGTATGTACTTGACCCGACCCGGCATGGTCCATTTGGGTTGCACTTCACCGACACAATTTATATGGATAGTCTTTTGAGAATAGTATATTTATGATTTATATTAATATATTATAAGTTCTAATATATTAATATATAATCATATTATTTAATTAGTATTGATCAAGAATTAATTTATAATTAATTAAGTGATCAAAAGGAACTAATTAAATATGGACTCTTAGATATATATATGTATAGTGGGCCAAGTTCATTTAGGTTGGGCTAAGTCTTCATGGATAGTCCATGGAGCTTTAACCCATGGATCCTAGGAAATGAAAGGTCATGGGTATTAGGGTTTAACCCTAATCCTCCACACTATATAAAGGGTCTTATGGTTCATGAAATTATGCTAGTGACTAGTGTGGATACACTAAAGAGGGCAATAACCGATTTCATAGTGTGAGCCAAGTATCCATATTCTCTAAAGGTTTTCCAAGGTGTTTTGGTGATTTGTGATTCCACTTGAGGCTTCCACACTATTGGGGCTAAGCTCTTAAAGCTTGAAGACATCAAGTTACATCAAAAGGTATGTCATCTAACTAGAACTTTGTAGTATAGGTGCTTCATAATATGCTAGTTAGGATGAAACCTTGGAATATTTAATATTTGCATGTATAATAGAGAAAACATAGATCCAAGGTTTATAGGGTTGCATGTACACCATAGGAGTGTTAGAATGCTCAAAACCCAACAGTGGTATCAGAGCCATGGGTTGTTTTCTGTTATATTGATGCAAATGTTTATTTTCAAAGTTGGAAAAAAAAAGGAAAAAAACATGACGTTTGTCAAATTTTAAGATAATTACTTGTTTTTGTGAAAAACTAATTATTTGTAAAATTTGAATCATTTGCTATATGAGTTGAATTAGGTCAAATTTAGTAAAAGATAAAATGATATGATTATTTTATTAGTTTTAAAAGTTTGATCTAAAGAGTTTTTTGAAACCTCCATAAGTTATGGATATGAAAAGGTTTTTAAAAAAATTGATTCAAAGTTTTTTATGGAGTTACAAAACTTAGTCTTAATGTTTTAAAGAATTCCATAACTTGTTCTTAAGTTATGGAACATGAAAAGTTTCATCATAAAACAAGTATTTAACTCCATAAGTTATGGAATCCAAAAGTTTTCAAGAGTTACAAAACTTGCCCTCAAGTTTTGGAATTTGGAAAAAGTTTTTTTATGATAAAAAAAAGAATTGAATTCTAAAACTCTTGGGTTCATAACTTAAACAATTAATTAAATGGTTTTAATTTTGAATTTAATAATTGGAATTATGATGTTTTTATTGAATAATTCAATTAACTCTTATGGACTTTATTAATAGATAATTAAAGTGTTTAATTAAAAGAGAATTAATAATTCCATAATGACATGGTTTAAATTTAATTAAATTAAGAGTATAGTTTAATTAATAGATTAAACCACCAAGTATTTTAAATGTCTAAAATACACCCTTATACTATTATAATATTAAAAGTTTAATATATTATATGTATAAGAGCAAGTCGTCTTACCATTAGTAGGCCTCATTCACGAAGCCGGTCTATAAGGGGGGTATAAGGTTACTACCTATAAAATGGCAGTTTAATGGGTGTCCACTCTCACCCACCGCTTCCTTGACTGGTGGAGGGTCGTTAGCCGAACAGGTAGGACAAGGACTATAAATCTCCCTTCATTAAGAGTATTAATGATAAATACTAAGTAACTAAACCTTTTATAAATTCCCAATCTTAGTTACTTAGGAAAATGTGAATAAGGTGCTAATCCATGAAATTACACTTTGCACTTTGTTTAAGCTGTTAGTGGAGCGTGTGTGGTTAACCGGCACACTAACCTGGACTTAAAAAGGTAGGCAAAGGGTAACTTAATGTTTATCATAGTATCGTTGGAGCGTGTGTGGTTAACCGGCACATCGATTGAGGGGTAAATATTAAGGGTACCAAGTATATTTGCATGGTTACTTCACACCTTGTTTTGTGATCCTCGGCATCCCAGTCACAAAACCTGAAGGGCACACTCGAGATTGAAACATGCCATTGAGAAGTTCAATGAATCTCAAAAGAATCTAGGAGTTTCAAAACCAATTAAAACCTAATAATACATTTTGTTTATCTTGGTGGAAATTGGTGAATCGTCATTCACCTACCTTCAAATATTTTATAGCTTGGATTACGGCATCCCTCTTCCAAGTTATAAAATAGTTTGTTGGGTCCTAGCCTTAATATATCATATTGGGTGTTATATTAAGGACTTAAATCAACTTTACGTGAATTTCTCCCATTGTTGATGTCTGGTTTAGACAACAATGATCTTCCCAAACCAAGCTTTCCTAATGAATATGACTTCCCGAGTTTGGCTCATGGAAGTCATACTTCTCTTCCTCCACCTCCTCCAATTATTCTCCCTAACCCACAAGTTCAAGGTCACTCAAGCCCTAATGGCAAGCAAGGTCTATGTGTGATCACATCTTAGAGATGAAGTCACATATTGACAAGCCGGGAGAGTTGGGTGTCAAAGTCTTGAGAAAGTTGGATGTTCAATCACTTTCTAAGTCACATAGTGAGTTCCTTTGGGACTACTATGAAACAGACTATGACATGAACCTTAATGATCATATCTATTTGCTTAGTGCTGCTGAATCAGCAATGATTTGGAACGATAGTAAAGCAAATTTGATTAGAAGATCAGCTTCCCAAAAACTTTATGGACAGTAACAATGGTGACACTGGAAATCCAGAAAAAGCATTCTCTTCCCAATGGAAAGGGATTGACCATAGTCAACCCGGTTGACCAAATGGTAAAGAGAAAGGCTAAGTCTGAGATAGTCCCATTACCAAAGGGTCCATATGTTTATTTTGCCAAAGGAAGGGGCGTTGGTTGCAAAGCTGCCAAATTTACCTAAGGATGTTAAAGTCAATAAGTTTGACTCTACATCAGGTAGAGCCCATTATCTAACTCTGTTAAGTTCTATTCTGAGATCCTCATTACATGATGTGACTGGGTCACATGTTGATGTTTTAAGAATCAAAGAATAGAGAGAAATCTTAAAGGAAGTATATGCTGATTCTGATCGCGAAGGTGGATTTCGATCGCATCAGAATTTTGAGCAGTTGCTTAAGAAGTTATTATATATTGCTAAGGAATAGATAACAACAATTTTCAATGTGGATTGTAAGGATAAGTTTTTCCGCAAAGTTTTAAAATAAAAGAAAATTGTTTAATTTTATTTATTTGAAGTATCCTTACAATGGCATTTGTGGAAAATTGTTGCTTATATGATTCCACTGACAGCAATATTGGAAATGGATTTGATTCTTTCATTTGTGGTAGTGTCTAAATTTACCAAATCAGGAAAGTTCCTCATCGCCCAAGTTTCAATTGGACCGAAACTTGGAATCATGCAAGTTGAATAGTATGATGAATGAGAACTTTCAAGCATTGAAAAATCAAGACTAATTACTTGTTCACATGGATGTGTGAGTCAAGTGAAGGACTAAAGGGATCGAGTACACATTCTTGTGCACTGGTCATGTCCACCACAAAGCTCGTTAAGACTATTTGATTTACTAAAGTTTAGTAAATATGGTTATACTTACAAGTTTAAGTATAATTCTGAAACATTGGAAAAGTCTCAATGTATGGCAGAACGAATGGGAAGAATCAAATTAGGCAGAAAGATAAAAGTTTCTCAAATCTGAAAAGATGGGAGAGTACTTTAGTATCATGTTCGTGATCATCTTAATGATTTAGAAATCATATCACAATTAGTCCTCTAAAGTTCATCTTAGTGCATTATTATGACTAAGAAGAGGAGTTATGAATTTTTGAAATGGTTAGATCAGGAAGATGAGTCATACTTCGTTCCAAAACAATTCTTAGAGTCATACTCCAAGATTGTAACTTGAGTGACATATCTTAAAGAAAGGTTTAAAACACTTGTCAAATGTAAGAGTAAAAGTGTCCTACTCTTGTACATTTGAAATTGGTAAGTTGTGATGTTTTGGATAAAACAAAGACCAACTAAGGCCAATTGTGTGAAGTGTTTGTCTTGATAAAGAATCCGCACTATCTCTTGAATATTTGGCAAGATAGTCTTATATGTCAAGAGGATAATGGGAGTCTTAAAGATCCTAAAAAGAATTTCAAGAACTAATCAAGAATAAAACCTGAGGTTCTTCACTAGCACACGACTTGAGGTTTATAACCTATCGTGTTGACATATCCTATGCCCATTCCAGTTAAAGTTGGCTTTGCATAGGAGTTCTGAAAGTTCTCAATTGGTTTCATAACAACTTGGAAGCAATGGCAGGCCCTGTACTGCCAGGTGGCAAGAAGTTAAGATTGCATAAGTTCAGTCCATATGAGTGTGGATTTGTCATTATCCTTGTCTTGTGACTATGGTTTTGACGATTCACATGGATAAGAACACATACACCATAAAATCTAAGTGTCATAAGGTTTCTCTCCGATTCATGAAAATGATGGTGAGGAAACACTTCCACCAAGTAGATTTGAAGCAGATGGCAAAAGGTCTAAACAATTGAGACTATGATTACGGCATCCCTTTTCATAGTTCTGAAATTGTTTAGACACACATGCATGCTATCTAAGGAAAGGTGTATGATTTTGATAAAGTTTCAAAGCATCTCGTATCAGAAATCTGAACTTTGGTAAGAAAGTCAATAAAGTATTGATTTCTAGAAGTCCAGCTGATTTCTGAGTACATGTCAAAGCTAGTGGGAGCATAAGTGTTATGCTAATAATCATCATGTTAGTGGGAGCATGATAATTATTGTTAGTGTTGCAAGTTAGAAATGTTAATTATAGAAAACAAAAGTTTCAATTCGTGAGGCTGCAGGGATTGAAAAAGTTGTTTTGCTATAATTAAGGGAGAGGATATACTTCATTTCAGTTCTAAAAGCTTAGATTGAGACCTTAATCATCCTTAGTCAAGAATATATATATGAATTTCATGTTGGATTGGTTCAACTTAAGGAAATTCTATATATTGCGTTCTCAAAATTCGATTATGATTACGGCATCCCTCTTCATAGTCAAATTTTGAAAACATGGCAAATAAAAATATTGTAGCAAAAAACTGGTCTAGAATCATGTCTTTATGTGAGACATCATGAATCGTGTACCATTTGCTTTGGGTACAGGATCGATTGCATGTGCTATAATATTTGTCATTTCTAAATTTTTCCAAATGCCCAGAGGCATTAAGAAGGGAAAAGGTCTAGAATTGGATATGACTAAAATGATTAAGCAATTGTCGAGGACAATCTGAGGTTTACCAAATATTGGTTGCTCAGGGACAGTTGGAAGTATAGTGCTAATTTTGGAAGGACCATATTGACATATTCTGAAAAGAGGCATCTCTTATTCAGAAGTGATAGTCAAAATGAGAATATGGAGTTGTCTCCATAGGTGGAAGTTATCTGTGTAAGATTAGAAAACTTAATGCAAGAAGCATGTCCAAAGCAATGTACTTTGAATATGAGACTTAGTTTCCATGGAGTTGATTTCCATTGGAATACCTTATAATGACTGTTGACAAGTCTTTGTGACTATGTACATATTCATTACAGGAGGGTCAGTGCATATAAGTTTAAAATCTAAACAGATTTCGATAAATGATAGGAATTTGAAATTCTCACATTTTTCGATAAGGATTTGGGAGTGTGAAATTAGAATCATTGAAATTATGTTCAATTGGTTTATTTCACAAAGTAAGGATCATAGACAAACATAGAGTGCATACTTGGTGTATGGCAAAGCTATTGTTTAAGAAAAACATAGTGTACATGCTTGGAGCATGGGACAACTAGTGTTTTTAATTCAAGTATAAAGTTGATAAAACCGAAACAATGAATAATGAGTAATCAGTATGGTGATAAATAAAAGTGTTTATTTATATTCATAGGGTTTGATACCATATTTGATTCATTTATTCTTGTGTTTCACTTTGCATGTTTTGACTTCCAGAATAACTAAGTCACTCTTCCTGAATGATTAAGTTATTCAAACCATCCACAGTCGGTCATATGTTGGAAGTAGATATGAATCAAGACTGTCATGGGTTGGTTTGTAGAGGTCCAAGTTGGTGGAAAAAGTGGTGCTACAACACTCATGAGTGCTCATAAGTTCTGAGTATTGGATTCAACCCGCGCTCATTTGAATCACTTCATGGATTTTATCACGAGTGATCATGAGACGATAATATTTTATATTCTTCAAACCTAGAGATATGAGTTGTTACTATGAGTTGGTTATACATTGATTGCACGAAAACGCATTGGTAACTCGATGTTATAAAACGTGCCTTTGTGTATGATTCAACAAGTAGTAGAACAAGCCATATGAGTCGAAGTTTATCCATTCCTTTTACCTTCGGGATAAAAGCGATATTTGTGGGCCCCTCGATGATTTAGCGATGACACATGTGAGTGCTTGGCCAAGCCAGGACTGATTTGATTTGTTCAATCAGTCAGTCATCATAAATCGAAAATCGGGAAACAACAAATGGACAGAGAGAATGATTATAATCCATGTCTCAGTCCATATGATATCTAGAATGGAGGAATATATGATCCCTTATCTAATGGACAAGTCATTGACAAAGGTCAGAGTTCATTGACAAGATCAGAGTTCGACAGCGGCTTTAAGAGCTACGATTGCCAGTTGGTTTTTGAAGTCATACTCAATAATAGTTTTAGACTTATCCAAGTGGGAGAATGTTGGATTAATGTCTAAGTCCATAACTATATTTGGTATGTACTTGACCCGACCCGGCATGGTCCATTTGGGTTGCACTTCACCGACACAATTTATATGGATAGTCTTTTGAGAATAGTATATTTATGATTTATATTAATATATTATAAGTTCTAATATATTAATATATAATCATATTATTTAATTAGTATTGATCAAGAATTAATTTATAATTAATTAAGTGATCAAAAGGAACTAATTAAATATGGACTCTTAGATATATATATATATATATATATATATATATATATATATATATATATATATATATATGTGTGTGTGTGTAGTGGGCCAAGTTCATTTAGGTTGGGCTAAGTCTTCATGGATAGTCCATGGAGCTTTAACCCATGGATCCTAGGAAATGAAAGGTCATTGGTATTAGGGTTTAACCCTAATCCTCCACACTATATAAAGGGTCTTATGGTTCATGAAATTATGCTAGTGGCTAGTATGGATACACTAAAGAGGGCAATAACCGATTTCATAGTGTGAGCCAAGTATCCATATTCTCTAAAGGTTTTCCAAGGTGTTTTGGTGATTTGTGATTCCACTTGAGGCTTCCACACTATTGGGGCTAAGCTCTTAAAGCTTGAAGACATCAAGTTACATCAAAAGGTATGTCATCTAACTAGAACTTTGTAGTATAGGTGCTTCATAATATACTAGTTAGGATGAAACCTTGGAATATTTAATATTTGCATGTATAATAGAGAAAACATAGATCCAAGGTTTATAGGGTTGCATGTACACCATAGGAGTGTTAGAATGCTCAAAACCCAACAGATACTTGCTGTTTTACCGGAGAATTTTCCAATTCTCCCCACTTAGTGTACCAACTACTAACTTCCGCTAACAAACCGTCATAACTCGATCGACCTTACTTGATAAAGTTCTCTCTCATCTCCCGGAACTAAATCCCTCCGAAGTGATCAACCTTCACAGAATACTCTCCCGTTATCGCACATCCCGAACTCCAAGGAAGTTCGAATCCCAACTGAACACTTCTCGCATCGCAGTTGCTATTCCTAGCAACGAGATCATATACCTTATCTTTCGACCAAGAGTCCTCCTGAACGCTAACTACAACTCCTAACTACTAAGATCCTCAATCATACTACGAACATGCGGAACAATGCAGACAGATTTACAATACCACACAAATAACAAGATAACAAGATGGAAACACACCCGCAGCTGTATCTGGCTCTGCCCAACCTCCTCTGCAATGAGCTGGAAAACACGACCCTGAGCCCTCGGAGGCTCTGCTCCCCCTTGACCTCCACCCGTAATCCTCAAAGTGGCCGGTGCTGGAGCCTGCACCGGTCTTGCAACAAGATGTGGACAGTTGACCCTCAAGTGTCCAACCTGATGACAATGATAACAGATCCTCCTATTCTGAGCCGGGACCGACAGACGGCAATCCCTCGCATAATGCCCCTCTTTCCCACACTTGTGACACGCACCACCGGACCTACAAACTCCGGCATGACCCTTCCCACACTTCTCACAAGTGTGGCTGCTCTGACCTCCAACCCTAAAGTCAACCGTTTTGGACCGTTTCGGCGCGGGCTGCGACTGCACCGGGGCCTGCCTCTGCTCTCGCAACTGCAACTCAATCTCCAACTCGCGCCGCCTGGCGGCCTCCTGCAACTCCAACAAGGTATTACATCTCTGTGGACACAAACTTCCGTATATCCCTCTTGAGCATACTCAGATATCGGGACATCTGATCCTGCTCCGAAGCAAACTCCGGGCAAAACATCGCCCCCTCAGTAAACATCCTGGTGATCTCCGTCACCGAATCTGAATCCTGCTTCAGCTCCAGGAACTCCTGAGCCAACCTCTCTCTCTCAACCCGTGGAACATAACGAGTGTTGAACCTCTCCCGAAACTGATCCCAAGTAATCGCAGCCCGCTGCGCGTCAGAATAAGATCCCGTAGTCAACCTCCACCAATCCTTCGCTCCGAGCCTCAAAAGGTTCAGAGCACACCTCACCCTCTGATCCGCAGGGCATGAACACGTGAAGAAACAACCCTCCACGTCTGACAACCATCTCATAGCAATGATAGGATCCTGAACTCCATCAAAGGTAGGGGGCTTTGTATTATCGAAGTCCCGATACTGAAAGCCTCGGCCGGATCCTCCCCCTGCCGCTGTTACAGCCGCTGTAGCTGCCGCGGCAGCCGTCTCAGTAAGAGCTGCATAACGATCATCAAAGTACTCTCTCATAGCGGACTTAATAGTCCCAAACAACTCCGGGATCTGACCCCGGACAATCTCGACCACCTCCTCGCGGATGATCTCCCTGACCCGGTCCTCTGTCAACATTGGCCCCTCCTGGCCGATAATCTCAGGTGCCACTGGGGCCTCCTGCTCACCCTGTTCTGATCCCGATCCGGATCCAGTCACGACACGCCTCGTAGTCGCCATACTGCAATACACCAACGAGACCCTTAGACACCTCGCATAACCTCCGAGAACTAACCTCTAACCAACAACCTAGGGGTTGTGACTTCCTTGCAAGCGTATGGGTCCTGTGCTTTCAGTAGTACGGGCCCATACTACCTTCCACACCTACCCATATTTGTCTCAAGTATCACCACAACACCCTAATAATATACATCACACAACGAATGCTCAATATCTCATAACTGGCCTCCCGGCCTCACACAACCCACCCATCCATGAAACTTCCACCAACCCTGCAGCACTAGTGTATGCTAGCCATACATGACGCTGGACCCTATAGACTTTCGAATATCCAATCCTACCCTAAGCTCCCAATCAAACAAGAACAGAACATAAGGCCAAATCAAACATTCTCAGGCTATAAGATCTTAATTATACACAGTCGTGATGCATACACAAGTAACTACAGTAATGATGTCAATCTCATATAAAGGAAACCCTAGGCTAGCAGGCATCATGTAATCAGGCAATTCTATCATGCAATTTCCTGAAGATCCCTAGCCTAGTACTAGCATGTTGTTCTAACATATCACACAATCAAATAACTTGCATGGTATTTTGGGGTCTACTTACTGGCTCCGGCTGATCGTACCCTCTGCGTCCTCCTTTACTCATTTTGAAAACCTTTTGAAAACTATTTTTGAAAATCTCTCCTTGATTTGAGACTGGATTCACACGAATGTTCCTCCAATTCACTCAAACCAAGGCTCTGATACCAACTTGTAACAACCAAAAATTTTGAGCCAAATTAAAACATTTTAATTCATTCAAAAACCATTAAGTTCATACATCTCGTTTTCAAAATAGTTTAAACATCAGAGTATCCCCCAGAACCATATCACATAAATCATAAAACATGAGGAGCAGTACGATCATGCCTTCGCCTTGCCACGATCTCCTGAAGTACCTGAAACATAACACTACAACTGTAAGCCCGAAAGCTTAGTGAGTTACCCCCAAAATACCAACCACACATAATCATACTCATAACATATCACAAATAGAACAGTCATGCACATCAGGTCTACTGTGTGACTGGTCCGCCCGCACCGGGCCTTCAGTCCACCTAGTCTACCCTCCGAGTCTAGCCATGTACATCGAGTCTACAGTGTGATTGGTCCGCCCGCACCGGGCCTTCAATCCACCTGGTCCACTCTCTGAGTCTGCAGTATGACTGGTCCGCCCGCACCGGGCCTTCAGTCGGCCTGGTCCACTCTCCGAGCCTCGGCACGTCTGGTCCGCCCTCTCGGGGCCTTCAGCCTATCCGGACCGCTCGTTGGGCCTTCGGTCTTTCCGGTCCGCCCTGGGTATGTTGGCCTACAGCACAAAACAGGACCCGCCTCAACCCAACCCCCGTCAAACAACCATGTGCACATAAAACAATTAATCACATAACAATCCTTAACCAGACAAACAGTCTAACATATCACATAGCATATCAACATCCTAACCAGGATTCCGACCTAACCGGTCACTAGCATAACATTACCATATATACCGAGTACCGACCTTAACCAGGTCACTAACATAACACCATCCTAACTACCAGGATGCGGATCTAGCAAAGCAATAACATATCAAACAATACCCGGATTTCCATCCGATAAAGGGCCGGCCTTGGTGCCGTAGACCCTGTCGATATAGTGAGGATAACTCACCTGGAATTGCCGACTGAAAGGATAAGATCAGCTGCTCCGACCACCGACACGAACTCCACCACCGAACACTACCAAAGAACCAATTCCATAAATACCAAAATCACCAAAATACCCTTGGTAGACAAACTGGTCAACTCTTGGTCAAAGTCAAAGTCCTCAGTCAAAGTCAACCTTCCTGACTGACTCTACTCGCTGAGTCGACCCGTCGACTCGTCGAGTCCCTATACTCAGAAACTCCCATAACACGACTCTACTCGCCGAGTCACCCCAAGACTCGTCGAGTCCAACGATCTCCGAGTCCCATCCTGCTCAACTCACCGAGTCACCTCCCGACTCACTGCTTCAAGGTTTAACCAGAAAAGATTGGGGTTCTGCGACCAGACTCGTCGAGTCCAAGAACATACTCGCCGAGTCCAAGACAATCTTCAACAGACTCGCCGAGTTGTTCTTCCACTCGTCGAGTCCATGCACATGTTCATACGACTCGTCGAGTACACCCATGTGACTCGCCGAGTCCCTTTAGTTCTCAATCCATACAGAGGCTTTTCGAGCCATGCAGAGGCTCCAATCCATAGATCCACTCTTCTACAGCCTAACCCTCACATAAAGTTGCAAACTTTACGTGAAACCAAGGAGATATAAGTCCAAAACACTCTAGGGCTAGGGTTTATGACAAAGGGGCTTCACCAACAACTCAAAGACTGATGCTTTATGACTTTCTGGACCAACACAAGTCTAGATCTGAAGTAGCAACCTCAGATCTAAGCTTCTAACTCGAAATAGCTCACAAACAAGCTATGGAACTCCACATCAACCACCAAGGATGAACCAAAAAGGAAATCAGCATAAGATTATGGCTTTTTACCTCTGAAATGTGCCCAAACAGATGTAGATCCCAGATCCACACAAGCCCCTTGATGTTAGCCTTTAATTCCTCAAGCTCTTTTCACCAATTTCCTCTTCCAAGATCCAATCTCCTCAATAATGAAGCCTCACACGAAAATTAGGGTTTCTGGAACTCTTAGGGGGATTAGGAGGCTGGGAGAAGGACATAAAGTCCTTTAAATAGGGTGCAACCCTCGGGATTAGGGTTTTCTTCCTACAACACCAACTCGTCGAGTCCAAGTCTCCGACTCGGCGAGTTGGCCGCTTAAACCCTGATAGAATCCCGCTCCGACTCGGCAAGTAGACGGACCTACTCGTCGAGTCCCTTTCCTAAATTTACACTTTGCACCCTCCAACTTCTTGCTTCGAAACTTGGGATGTTACACGTTACATACTCATCGTAGTCAGACTCGATTCGATATGACCTCTAAAGTCGGAATAACAATCATCTTCTTAGTCATTACCGAAACGATGGTAACGACAGACTAGAATAAGACGGAATCAAATACTAGTTTCTTGGTAACCTTGTGACTTTCCCTGATCCAAGTGTGAGTCATGTGCTTCCAGTAGTATAGATCTCTACTACTATTCACACCTACTCATACTCGTCCCAAGTACTGTCTCGCAGTCCCCAAGTCCTAAAATCACAAAACAATTTAACACATACGAATGTGTCCAATTAATCATAAAATTTTCCTAGACTCTACTAGGACTTCTTCCATGCGTATCTTCAATGATCAATTCTACTTCAGCTTGGTTGGTGATGGAAATTCCAGACGATGGGACAACTTCAAGAATTACACCAACCATTCCATTCATCAGATGACAAAACCAGGGTTTATATTATTTCCTTGAAACGATTACACGAAGGTTCAAGTTTACCCTATACTATGCCTCTAATAGGCTAAACCACTTGTTACTAACTACATTGCTACTTTATATCTTGGCTTTGGGAATATAAGCTCCTTACTCCTGATCCCTTATATTTCCATCTGCTTCATTAAGGATCATTTGGAATGCCTTTGGTTTTGGTTTTGGTGGAGCATTGGGACTTGCTGCCTCTTTCTTCTTTGGGCAGCTTTTCAAAATGTGCCCTTCCTCGTTACATCGATAGCACATCCTCTTGTTGGACGTACACTCGTTGGCATAATGCCCAGTCTTCCCACACTTGTAGCAGGTCACTTCTTCGCTACATTTCCCGAAGTGCTTCTTTTTGCACTTCTCGCACCATTTTGCTTCGCCTTCTCCTCCTCCAGACTTTGAGAATATGTTGCTCTTGTTGGGCCTTGAAGACCCTTCAAATTTCCTCTTCTTGCCAACTTCAACCTTGTTGGCGGTCCTATCATTGATCATTTCTTCAATAGACTTAGCAACCCTGGTAGTTGCCTCAAGAACAGATGCCTGACGTACTGGCATAGTAAGTTCATCCTTACTTTGTTGAAGTAAACGTTTTGTTTCTTCCATCTGTTGATCCAACATCGTACGCACCATTGCCTGCACCCCAGTCATCGTGATTGGCTCAGGCTGCGGATTATCGTTTCCGAATTCACTTTGCGTACTCGCCATTTCGATCTATACACCAATCGTAGGTGATTTTAGATCTTCATTTTCGATAGACGTTAAATCTTCGTTATTACTCCGAAACGTTTATATGTTAGTTCTAATATCGTAGTCATACGTTTAGAATCCTACACACATAAGGTTTCCAGATCCGGTCGGCAACAGACCATAGATCCGAACAAATAATGGCACATATGGCAAACATATAGCATTTAGCACATAAAAGCATTTTAGGCATCTTTCCTAAAATAAACTAGTGCTCGTGTCTAAAATATGGTAGGCACTCATCTCACAATCATCACTTAGCATTCTAAGTTTAAGTCTAGAAATCCTACAATTTCTTAGTTCGCTTAAACTAATGCTCTGATATCAACTGTGACATCCCCTAATTTCTCGGCCAGAAAAGACCGATTTAATTTATGCTTTTTAAAATAAAATCAGAGAAATCTTTTTAAAAGATGTGGCGGAATTGGTCCCCAAAACAAAACATGATAAAAGTTTGTCAAAACCTTTCTTTAAGAAATATATAATTTCCTTTTATATCAAAACCTCGGGATGTCATGTTCCGATACAGATCAAAAGCATAAACAAGACCTTATAAGCCTTACAATAGTTATTTATAACTACTGGCCTATAATCCAAAAATCACTCATCATCATCATCCGACTATGCTCGGGGTCCTCTACCTGTAATATAAACAGCTGAGTGGGTCAGGCTTGGAAGCCTGGTGAGCATATAGGGTTTTCAACCCACAATACATAATTTAATATGCTTAAACATCAATCAATCAACCGAATTACCCCAACCCCATTATCTTATTTATTTGTTAAGGGTTTACCCTAAGAATCAACTATCACTCCTTCCTAAGGATTCATCCTAAGGAATAGACACAAAGTCACCTCGTCACCGGGGTTTATACAGCGGGCACTAAGTCCATAGCTGCCAAGATTTATTCAACATATGCTAAGTCCATAGCTCTCATTTATCGACAGTATTATTTACAGGTATTCCCCCCTACAATACATGTCAATGGGTTTTTAGAGTACATCAAATGAACATATAGTTCATTACACCTACAGGTTGCGGGCCTGCTAGTGTTCCACAGACCGTCTAGAATAGTCCATGATTGTCGTCCATACTCTGCTGAATGACGGGGCCAACATTTTGGGTAAGTGATTCTCTCAAATTTGACCACTCACCCTCAACTCATGATCAATATTACTGATCATCTCCTTTATCCAACTCACCTTTCATCACACCCACTATTTCATCTACCCATGTTGTACCCAACATTTTTCGTAGATAAAAATACATATACAGTTTAAATTATTTAAAAACATGTATAAATCATTCCTTCAACACCCATCTCAAATAAACAAACAATATATATTCACACAGCACATATTTTATGTAAACTACTTCATATCTATGTGTAAGGTGAAAGTAACTACACACTCACCTGATTTAATGAAAATCGGGCAGCAATTCGTTTCCTAAAACGATCGTTTCTAATAAAACCGGGAGTTTTATTGAGAAACCGGGCTCTGCGATGGTCGGGCTTCGAAACCGAAAAGATAAATTTTTCAGGCTTCTCGGGCACTTCATGGCGTATTCCGGAGGTTATAATTGATATCGGGGCTTCGAGGGACGTTAAAATGAAAGAAATATGGAAAGAGGGGCTAAAAGTGGCAATTTTCCGAAATATACCCGGGAGGTCTCGCACCCTCCTATTTATAGGGCCGAGCCTCCTGATCCAACAGCTGAGAAGAAGCCACGCGTCGCAGATCCGAGGGCTCGCAGGGAAGGCTCGCACGTGGGCTCGCACATGGCTGCGCATGCGAGGGCCTCGCTGGAGGCTTCTGATTGGACCGCTTCGGACAGCACCTCGGTTCGGACACGTTGCTGATGACACACCGAGATCGGACACGGGGCAGCCTCCTATTGGACCGAACCTCGGACTCGCGAAGAACATGACACGGCTCGCCAGGTGGCTTCGGTGACTCAGCAGGTTCCGGACACGCGTCGGATGCGAAGCGAGGACACGTGGCCGAAGTCCACGTGTGCGAAATTCCTCGGTTTTGGGGATTTTTCTCGGTTTTCGCGCCAAAACTTCTAAAATCCATAACTTTCGCATACGAGCTCCGTTTTTTATGTTCTTTATATGCACGCGTAGGTAAAATTACGCTCTACAACTTTCGTTTAGACTTCGTCGGCAAATTTTGAATTTTATTTTTATATTATTATTTTTAACAGATCGGGACAGGAAATCCGTTAAAAATTCATAACTTCTTCATCCGACGTCCGTTTTCGTCAGACTTTTTACCGTTGTGCTACTAATGACGAGACCTTCGATTCTCGTTTAGGTCGTATCGGCTAAAAATCACTCGATCTAAAATTCGAGTTTTTAGCTGTCTACTGCTAAGCTGAAACTTCGAAAAATCATAACTTCCTCATACGAAGTCAGATTTGGGCGTTCTTTTTATCGAACTTCTCGGTTTAATGAATACTACGAGTTTCGTTTAGATTACTAAGGCTAAAAAGTAGTTTATCAAAAACTCACTTTTTACGACATTCGGCACCGTGCCGGTTTGTCGCGAAACTTCGACAGGTCATAACTTCTTCGTTATAACTCGGATTTCGGCATTCTTTATATATCCGTAATCTTTGTCACGCCCACTACAAGTTTCTTAATAGATATCGGCTTTATCTAAAATTTAATTTTTGTCGCTCATTTTTATTCTTAATTAATTAAACCCTAATAATTAAGCATAAAACACATAAAACACATAATATTCACATAATTCATTTTTATTTCTTCAAAATGAGTCACAAAGGTTAACCTAGACTATTATGTCAATATTAATGTCTAGCCTAGAAACACGGGCATTACATGGAATATGATAAGTGTCTAAACTCAAGGCTTAGAACCCGATGTATGAGCGAAAATCATTCAAAATATGTGTAAATTGCATAACTAAGTGTGCAAAAAGTTGCGTTAACTAGTGAGTATAAAGAGGTAACATATTAGGAAAGTACGTTGCAAGGTGAATTCAAGGATATAAACTTTGTAAAAATCTAAATTCGATTGGAGAAATTATGATTTTGTAAAAAGTAAAATCAATCGCGCAGAAAAATTGTACAACGTCCAAAAAATACTAAGAGATTGGTTGATTTTTGGATAAAGTCATAAAAAGAAAAGTTGTAGTGCTCCTTCAGATAAGAACTTAGAGCCAAAGAAGGCCAAAAATGGAGCACGTACAGAGAAAATATGATTTTTGGAAAAACATAAAATACAGGCTAACAATAGAAGTTAGAATTAGCAAAAACAACCTAAAGGAAAATTGTAGTACTCATCTATAGCTACATAAATATATAAAGAATGTCACAAACAAGATTCATATAAGAGAGATGAATTTTTATAAAATATGAATCGTGCGCGCGTCATGTACGCCACGAACGACGCGCATGTCTGACACCCGGATTCATTGAGATGCGAGAGACGTGGACCACCAGGAAAGTGACACGTGTCAAGTTTTGGATGGAGCCACGAGGCTCGTATACGACACACATAGATATTTGCTCCACGTGCACACCAAATTCGACCCTATAAATAAAGGCCTTAACTTCTCTAATCTCCACACCTCAAACACCATCTCTTCTCTCCAAATCGATCTGAAGTTATCTTCATCTTCCCGATGGCTCGAAACTCCCAATACGATAGTCAGAGTCTCTTTGATCACGCTACTAAGGTGAGTTCACGGCCTCACTTTTACTGTTTCAAATGTTTTATGTGGGGAAGGGGAATAGATGTTATAAAACCATTTCAATGATTTAAAAAAAATATATTTGCTATTTGTAATATACCAATAGTTTTGAAAATGCATGCAACATTAGCATAATATTATGTTCGATAGTTACCTTGCCTAAGCTTTAAGATTGATATTATACCTAGTCGTTATAATGCCTAATATTACACTAGAGGATTTTACCTAGTTATTATATTGGCCAATTCTCTAGAATAACCTAATATTTAGTTGTTAAGTTGACCAAATTTAAGGATAAATATTATACCTAGTTGTTACTCTGCCCTAATATTTTATCAATATCATATCATAATTATTATTATTATTATTATTATTATTATTATATATATATATATATATATATATATATATATATATATATGCATCAGAATAATTATATAAAAAAACTATATCAAAGGAAAACTTAAGGATAAGCACTATACTTAATTATACCATGCCCTAATATCTTATCAAATAATATTAATACAAAGATAATTATTAGTTTCGGTTTGTAATTAGAACTCTTTGTATTTTTTATTTTTTTTAATATAGTTTTTGCCGAGGCCCTCGTCTATTTCAATATATATATATATATATATATATATATATATATATATATATATATATATATATATATATATATATATATATATATATGTGTGTGTGTGTTTTTATAATTATGTAAAAAATCTTTTTAAAGGAAAAAATAAATGAAAGAATAATAAGGATAAATAATCACATTATAAAGGTTAATCAAAGCAAGTTGTTAAATGAGACGTATTATTCATCATTTAGCCGATTAATATTCAGCTAACCCGGACCTATAATCGTTAATCTTAAGCGAGCATTAAATATATGTATAAATCTATACGGGATTGACACTTCCACCTGTAGTTGCTAGCTACAACCCCAATAAACATAATTGTATAGTCTTGCAACGTCTGATGAAGCATCGTAACGGGGAAATGTCAAGTCATATAGTTCGATTATAAAAACTCAATGTAACATTGCTCGCCAACCTTAATTAATTAAACTACCTAAAGGGAAACGCTTTGAAAATAGTCAAAGTATGAAAAAGATAAGAAAAAGAGATAAAAATCTATAAAATGAAAAGTTATAGGATAAGTACGGAAAAGTAATTTATTCTAGGAAAAATAAGATATAAAGTATTTGTTCAAATATAAATATAGATACTTTCCTAAGTATCTTATGTAATAACTACTCGAAACTAATCGAGTGTATAAATCAGTTCTCTTTCAGAAATATGGAAAAAGCAAAACAAATATTAAAGGAAAATATAATAAGTTACGAATTAAAGATAGTAAAAGGAAATACTCCCTAGAAACTTATAGTGTTAGAAAAGTTTTGAAAGTCTATAGAGAAATTGACTTAGGTAATTAACTTTTCTATTTGTTCACATATGTATAACTTTTTTTTGTACACATATTACCATTATGATGGGCTATAGCAGGTTACATCCGGTCATAATGGTCATAAGTGAACACTTTCAATAAGTTCGTTACTTAGATGTATACAAAAAAAAGAAGTTACCCAAATATGAACAAAACAAAAGATAAGAGTAAATTACACGAATTGTCCCTATAGTTTGGGGTAATTTACATGTTTGGTCCCTAACTCATTTTTTTTAACTCGGATGGTCATTAATGTTTATTTTTGGTGCGTGTTTGGTCTATGTCTTACCTAAAAAGACTAATGTGTCCTTATTAATTTATTTTTTAATTAATTTTCTTATTTATGTATTTATTTTTATATATTTAAAATAATTAATATACTTCACATATTTGTATCTCCTTACCCTAAACTTGAAACCATATTTGAGAAATTTAATTTGGGTCCCACCAGTCACCAATCAACATCTCATCTCTTATCCTCTGCAACTTTTATTTCCTTTTCATATATAGTGACATCGACGTCTTTATCATCCTTTTTTTCGGTCCTCCAACTATTGCGAACCAACACCACAACCCATTGTCTCTTCATCGAATTTTCCACTACCATAACTTAATGCATCACAATCTTTGCAGGAAAAGAAAATTGATACCAGAAAGAAAAATTGGAGAACCAGATCAACTGAAAACCATAACTTGAAATGCAAATCAAAACCTGAAACTATATTAACAACATCCTAAGCTTTAACTCATCAAACGGTATGTTTTTTTTATATTATTGGTCTCAATTTCTGATACTTTTAGTCTCTAATAAATTAAAATTTTTATATTTAATATCTTAAACAATAAAATTCTATAAAATGACGATGTTTTTCTTTCCATGTCAAATCTAGAGTGTTTTTTTTTACCAAAGTAATGTATTTTAAAAAGATATTTATTAAAATAGTATGGTTTCAAAAATATCTACCATTTACGTTAAATTTTATACCAAATCAAAATTAGAAGGTAAAATAAAAAAGAAAAGAAATTGATTTATAAGTGTAAGTAACTTTTCGGTTTGTTCACATCTGGGTAACTATTTTTCTTTTGTACACATCTAGGTAACGAACTTTTTCGGATGTGTTCATATATGATCATTATGACCGGATGTAACCTGCTACAGCCAGTCATAATGGTCATATGTGAACACTTCCAAAAAGTTCGTTACCTAGATGTGTACAAAAAAAATAGTTACTCAGATGTAAACAAACCGAAAAATTAATTACCTTAATAAGTAACTTTCTAAGTCTATATCTTCATAAATAAAGATGGGAAATCTCCAGAAAAGTCCTAAAATTTTACCCTAATTTACGAAAAAGTCACAAACTAAATTTTGTTTACGAAAAAGCATGAATTACCGGTAAAAATGGCGATTTGACCCTTTTTTTCGGTTTACCGGTTTTATTACTTACATGTTTCACTAAAGTCCCATTATTTTACCTAATTTGCGAATAAGTCCCAAAATAAAATTTACTGATAACTTGGCCCTTTTCTCTATGTAACATACATTTTACCGGTTTCATTGCTGACCAGGACGCTCTATCATTAAATGAGATGATCAGATGGATATGTTGAGTTATATAATGTTATGTTTATCATAAAACTTGATATCCTGATGTATTGTATATCTTTTTGGAACATAAAATGCAGCCAATGAAGATTACAATAATTACATAAACTAACAACAATTGCGTTATTTTTTACGTTTATAAGAAATATCAAATTGTCTATCTAATCTTATGTAACCCAATATATTCATCTCATCAGACATCAACTCATTTTCTGCCCTTTTTTCTTGGAAACACACATTTTATTGGTTTCATTGCTGACGTAAATACATGGTCATAAATGAGCCGATGAGATGGATATCAAGTTTTACAGTAAATATGACATTATATAACTCATCGTATTCATCTTATCAGCTAATTTAATGACTAGGTGTCTAAGTCAGCAATGAAACCGATAAAATGTATGTTACATGAAGAAAATGGCCAAATCATCAGTAAATTTTCTTGGAAACACACATTTTATTGGTTTCATTGCTGACGTAGATACATCGTCATAAATGAGCTGATGAGATGGATATCAAGTTTTACAGTAAATGTGACATTATATAACCCATCGTATTCATCTTATCAGCTAATTTAATGACTAGGTGTCTAAGTCAGCAATGAAACCGATAAAATGTATGTTACATGAAGAAAATGGTCAAATCATCAGTAAATTTTATTTTGGGACTTATTCGCAAATTAGGGTAAAATAATGGGACTTTAGTGAAACATGTAAGTAATAAAACCGGTAAACCGGAAAAAAAACGAGTCAAATTACCGGTAATTCATGCTTTTTCGTAAACAAAATTTAGTTTGGGACTTTTTTGTAAATTCGTGTGAAATTTTAGGACTTTTCTGGAGATTTCTCAATAAAGATCCTATATCAAAGAGTATTTTTAAAGCTATAAAATCTGGGAACTCACCACATTATATTGACTGTTTTCAAAACCCATATATTCTTAGGGAACTGAAAGAAAAATAGATCATGGCAGGGAAGGATAAGAAGCATAGAATTACATAGTTATTTATATTTATATATATATACTAATTTAGAACTAAATGATGAACAGTTCTTGGCTGTCATTGGACCACTTCTATTTTTTATTTTTTGTTTTTTTTTCTTCAACAATCATAGATTAGTGTCACGACACATGTATGAAAAATGGGAGTTTACCGACTGTTACCCCATAAAAATTGGATTGGTGGCGATCGGCTCTTAACCCGATATCCCACCGCCCATAGATGGATTTCACCCCCGATTAATGTTTTCCTTCTCCATTTCTTCCCTATTTTCTCTGATATCGGTTAAACCTCCCTTCTCGGCTTTGCGTCTGGTGGTTCGATAATACTCCGTCGCCAACATGTGCTTCCCACAAGCGAACATCATAAACGATGAAGGAAGCTCCCACCATCTTTATCTCTCAGTTACCTTAATTTTTGTATTGATTTTATTGAGATTCAGGTTTCTGTGTTCGATGTTCAAGGGAATACGCGAACGGGTTTCTACTGATATAAACCCTACATCGATTGAAGTATTTTAGATCTGTGAAGGGGTTTCTACCAAAGGAATAGACGACGGGGTTTCTACGCATCGCTCTTCCATGTGGCCCTGATATGTCCATATTATCTTCTGGTAAGTGTTTTCCTTCGCCTCTTTGACCATCGAAATCCACCACCTGTGTTGCATGTGTCTTCCGTAATCTCATATCCTCGAATTGACAGGTCGGTGAGCTCAAAGATATTTAGAAACTCTTTGTCGGCTTCCAAAAATTAATCCTTAATTTTGCGTTTTATGCAGATATGTACCTATCTCCTTTGGGATTATGCCACTAATGGACATTTTTTGGGGGAGAAATTCAAAATTTAGTCACAAAAAATCGGATTTCCACATATAGACACGCTTTCCACGGAGGTGAGCTCCGAGGGGATCCGCGGATTCACTGGAGCTCCGCGAAGTGGCAAAATCGTAATTAAATCAAGGGTGTTTTGAAAAAAAGAAAAACACTGTAGCTCCGCGGAACTGTTCATCAAATTTTTTTTTCATAAACACCCTTGATTTAATTACGATTTTGCCACTCCGGGGAGCTACAGTGAATTCCTCGGAGCTCACCTCCACGGAAAGCATGTCTATATGTGGAAATCCATTTTTTTGTGACTAAAATTTGAAATTCTCCCCCAAAAAATATCTATTAGTGGCATAATCCCATCTCCTTTGTTTCACTCATCGCCTTTCCACCAATAAACCTTTGACCTCGGTAGAAAGGCTCAACAAAGCCATAAGAAAACCTCCCAGATAAAAAAAAACAATCGCTCTTTTTTAAAAGCATCTGTTTTTAAAAGCTTTTGTACGATTCAGGCTTTAAATCATTGTTTCCACTATTTGTGAACTAAGTTGATTTTGGTTATAGGTTTTTTTTTTCTTATCTGCGTTTAAATTTTGAGGTTGCTGATGCGAATTTCTATCAGTTTGGATTATGGTTGGGTTTAATTTGAATATTCATCAATTGGCTTTCAAGATTGTGAATACTGTTCGTGTCCACATCTCATGGATAGTTAAAAATGTATACTGACTGAACCAATCTAAGTAGAAATTTTATGCGCATATATTCTGCTTCATATAGAAATGTGTCCCTGTTATTCATTATCCTCCATCACAGGTACTTTTTTTTTTACCTGGGAGGTTTTCTTATGGTATAAAATTTAACTATCCATGAGATGTGGACAAGAACAGTATTCACAATCTTGAAAGCCAATTGATGAATATTCAAATTAAACCCAACCCTAATCCAAATTGATAGAAATTCGCATCAACAACCTCAATCACATGTACTTTTTTGGTGTTGATGTGTATGGTTACAAAGCAATGAAAGGGATATATGAAATTATGAATAGCTTTTGATGTTTTTTTTACCCTATATCAAGAAGTTGTAATCTTTTCATCTTCCTAACCCGCATTTTGTTTTGGTTAAACATGAATTTTACATCTGCAGGGTCTGAAAACTAGCATTGTCGACGGCGATGTGGTTGATGGAACATGTGTTAATCATGGTTGTGTTTCTTCAAAAGGACTTCTTACTGTCAGGGGTCGTATGAGGGAGCTTCAGAATGAACACCATATGAAGTCTATTGGTTTACAGGTATATCCCTTACTCAAAAGTACAAGAATTAGTCCTTAAATATTGGTAGAATTTACAAATTTGTGATAATTTCTATTTGCAGGTTGCAGCTACTGGTTAGTTTAAATTGCAGGTTTTCTCCATGTGAAACATACACATTCTTTTACTATTGATTTCTGAGGTCTGTGCGTTGTTACTGAAATTTCAGATAGAAATCTACGAAATCCAGCCACTACATTATGTAAGATTCTTTAAATTTTTTACTAATATATTATTAGAAAATATGTATTTTTGTAATTTATATGATGTTTCTTCCTAAGTTCTTATGAGTACCAAATTGAGACAATCGATATGACTGTAATTAGGATAAAAAAATAGTTTTGGTTTTTCAATTTATTCCACTTTTGCCCTTTTAACATGTTTACCTTTACCGGTAATATTCAGGAAAAAATTGTCAAAAACTAGAAGATAGACTACCGGTGAACCTTCTAAAAGGGTGAAATGGGAATAAATGCAAAAATGTTTTGTCTTTTTAGGAAAACAATAAAGTTGAAGTTTAATCACAGAAAAAACCCAATTATACTATCTTTTATGATTATGATATTAACCCTAAATGAGTTGCCATAATTTGTAGGATTCCCTGCAAGATTTGAAGTCAGAGTTCAATATTTATGAAGATATTATGCTTCAAAAGATCAAAGGTTTGTTAAGCTAATGGTTGATTGTTGTTATTGTTGACTTTTCTTCTCTTTGTTTTCCCATTTTTAGTCTCAATTTAAAGCTGTTAGCATGAATGGTGGGTTTCAGAGAGCTTTTGCCTTGCTCTTGCACATCCACTTGCTACCAATAGAGTTGTTTTTGGTTCTGATTGCTAAAAGTAAATATTTACTTACTTTAAATCTTTAATTTCTGAATTTAAATCCTTATAGGGTGTGACTGATTCCCCATATTTTTCAATTTCTTAAGGAAGGGCTAAATGCAAGAAAAAGAGATGTACTTTTGTTGTTTTGTTTACCATAGCATCCTACTTTCTTTTTTTACTTATTATAACTTTGTATGTTGAAAATTGTAGAATCATTAGTTACTCTTTAATAAACTGAAGCCTATTTAGAGTTAAAATTTTGTAAAGTTCCCTTTTTTCGTGGATTTGTTTATCAAATTACTTCCATTTTAGCATTTTGACAAGTTCTCCTTTTTCTTATTAACTGCACTAGATGATTAGATATAGAAATATACAAACATCAAAAAAAATTATGTTTTAATCAATTAACCAATGATATAATATGATACTTATACATCATAAGAATTAGAAATAACAATAAATCCAAAAAAAATTATGTGCACTTTTTAGGTTTAACAAACTTTGGTATTATTAAGTTGGCTAAATGCAGCAAGCATCAATGTACTTTCATTTATCTATTTATTATTTTCAATTATAACATTGTATTAGAAAAATCTTATTTGTAAAAAAAAATTGCATATTTAGAACTATTTGTAGATTTAAAGTATGTTTTTAAATAAGAGTGAATTGGTTAGATTGGTTTTGTATGTTGCCAACAGGTGTTCATGCTAATGGGTCAAATAAAATATGAGGTTTCATTCATCTATGCACAGACCAACATTTTCTTATCTCTAAACTTTCTGCATCGCTTTAACTAATCCCGTCATTCGCTTAAGGACTACGAATCGACAAAGTTTCAGCAATCGATTCAACACAGAGCTGGTATCAAGGGATTAGAAAACGTTGATAACCATGTAAAAAACATCCGATGTTTTCGATTTTGACTGATTAAGTTAGGGTTATCTTCAATTAACTCTCTGGAATTAAGAAACGCAAGAGCTTTTACTTTTCCAGAAAAAAAAAATCGTTTATTACCTGTTAATTCCCTCTCTTTATGCTATGGTGTTTTGATTAACAACATTATGCACCAAATGCCTAATTTTAATATAAGATTTCTCAAAAATTATAATATAACATAACCAAGGACAAAGTGTAGAAATGATGCCTAAATGATGACAAAAATTTGCATTCTAACTCCTGCAAGGCGGGATCCTTCCCTAGTTATCATCTAAAAGTCAACGAATTCGTTGTGTGTGAATAAAAGAATTATGTTGTTGGTTTTTATGCTTTGTGATTTAGATAATCGTACCCTGTCACAGCTCGATGTTTCCGCCACGGGCCGATGACTAAAATGAAAATGTTTCTAAAAAATAATGGTAAAATGGAAACAAAAAAAATATTGGGGCTAAATGCAAACTCATACGTAAATATTGGGGCTAAATGCAAACCCATACGTAAATGTTGAGACTAAATGCAATTTGAGAAAAATGCAAATCGACACGTCATCATAACCTGTTGCTGACTCGCCAAGGGACCGAAAATTAAATGTTTTCTAAAATATAATGACAAATAAAAAAACAAAAAATAAAATTGAGGCCAAAACAGAATAAAATTATATATATAATGGTTTTTATGACAAAAATGAAAAAAAATAAATAAGGTTAGCGTTTGAATCTTATTTTCTAAAAAACCCCAACTTAAGGTAAACCACACAAACTCTAAAAAGCTAGGGTTTTCCTGTAAAAATCACTGTATAATATACTAATTTAAAGGTATTATTTTATAGAAACCATATAATTATGAACAAGAAAGTACCTGAATAATATACACTCCTACCTATGAACATAAACTTATCCTCCTTAATCTTCAACCAAAAAACTTGGTTTTTACTGTATAATATACTAATTTAAAGGTATTATTTTATAGAAACCATATAATTATGAACAAGAAAGTACCTGAATAATATACACTCCTACCTATGAACATAAACTTATCCTCCCTAATCTTCAACCAAAAAACTTGTGATCAGAAAAGGAATTGATTCGTACACAACCAAATTTTTCTATACACAACAATTTATGCTTTAAAATATTGTATTGTTCAATTCTATTAAGCACAAATTATTGTATACTTATAAAAACTGTCGTGTACTAATCGATTCCCGACCAGAAAATGTTCACTCGACCTGTTCGCCAATCAAATCAAGGCCAACAAGAAAAAACGCGATCCCTTGAAAAAGCAAGAAGTAAAAATGGATTCCCTGAGCCGCCAAGAGACTCCGAGCTGCCGCCGTCAAGAGAAGAAACGCCAGCATCAACTCCTTGGTATAAACCCTATTATATTTCCTCTTTCTGTACGCCTTCGTCTCTTCCTCTTTCATCTTCTTCTGCAACTCCTCCAGATCCGGTTCGGAAATACCTCCTCTAGGGTTTACTTTCCGATCTTTCTCGATTAACGAAATCAGATCTCCCTCCGACGATCGGCCGGATTTCTTGGTGACGACCCATTCGTAGGCGCTTCCGAGTTGGAAAAGACCAGAAATCATGGCGTTGAATTTGGTTACAGACATCGTGTTTTCGAAGAGGAGGTAAGGGACGATGAAGGGGAAGGATTTGGGGGCGGGGAGGATGTTGAGAAAAGACATGGTGACGGGGACGTAACAGATGATTAATGATGGAAGGGTGGCTTCAGGTATGAACATCGTCATTGGGAGAACGATGCAGAAGAGAGTGAAAGAGTAAAAGGGGAGAATGAGTTTTCTTAAGAGGAAGAAAAGAAATATTAGGTTTGTTTTCTTCCAAATGCTAATCTGCAAAAACACCAGATTGAAACTCAACCATTCACCATTTTCATTTTGAAGGTTACACTAAAAAAAATAGATAGATACCTTTGATTTTATGATATCTGGTAAGCAAAGCCTAAATAGCTGCATAGGTCCAGAATGCCATCTATGCTGTTGCTTCCTGTATGCTTCATATGATTCGGGTAACTCACATTGACACTGAAAAAAATGAAAAGAGAAAAACACAAATTTAACATCAACTAATATAACTTTTTTAATAAAATATATAAAACCACACAGGTATCAACTTTGCTCTATCTATGTGGTTCCATCTAGGTTATTTTCGATGAAGAAGATGAGGAGAGGATTCACGTCTTTTGTACTATTCGCCTTAATCTTTTCAGGTGGGACCAAATAACTGCAAATTTTGTCCCACTAACATCTGATCAATTGTATGTCAAACAAAAAGAGTATAACATGTAAGAAATATGGTTGCTATTTTAAGGAGAATAAATAAGAATTATGGAAAAATGTAACAATTACCACGGAAAGAAAGATATTGGTGATGAAACATAAAAGTTTGATAAATTGCATAATTTGGTTGATGCAAGTTTGACCTTCAAAGTAAAACTTGTTCAAAGAAAGCATATTATACCTCAACATCATTGAGAAATATCATTTTCCATCCATGAAGATGAGCTCTAACGGCGATGTCCATATCCTCAACGGTGGTCCTCTCCAACCACCCACCGGAATCCTCCAACGCCTTAATCCGCCACACACCCGCCGTCCCATTAAACCCAAAAAAGTTCAAGAAAAATCCATTTACTTGTTGCTCAACTTCAAAATGGAATGTTAAATTTATATATTGTAACCTTGTTAGTAGATTCTCATCCTTGTTCACAAACGACCAACGAGCTTGTACCAATCCCAATTCCTCGTTATCCTAAAAATTTTAATCAAAATATTCGAATAATTACAAGGTTAAAGCCAAGAAATAGTAGTTGATTTTCATTTTTTTTTTGTGTTATAGCATCTTACTTTAACTTCTTTATTTTCCATCATTGTACTTTCCGTTTTTTTTCTTATTAATGCATAGTATAATGAGTAATCTACCCAAATTATAGCATTGTAATTCCAATTTATGTTTTCTAATTAAGATATTATACTTCCAAAGTCATACCCTATTATAGCATCATACTTGCAATATTTTTCTTATTAGGATATTATATTTTAAAAACTTTATCCAGATTTTTTTTTTCATATTTGGATGACGTGGGTTACATGTAATAAATAACAATGCTTTCTTTTATTTGTTTATTATTGAACCCTACTTTTTTTTTCTTATAACAACGTCACACTTTAAAATATCTACCCAATAACAGCAAAGCTACCCAAATAAAAAATCATTTTTACTGCTATAACTCTTAGTAGATTTTTAAAAGTACAGATTACTAATAAGAAAAATAAAATAAAAGTACCATGCTGTAAATATAATAAGATAGATTTTTAAAATAAAAAGGAAAAAAAAAAAAACAAAAGTGCAGTGTTATAATTATGTAGATTTTGAAAATACAATGACTTAATTGGAAAAAAAAACTAAATGTACAATGCCCTGAAAGAAAGATTTGAAAGTACGATGCTATAATAAAAAACAAATGAAGTGCATCCCTATTTCTTGCATTTAGCCCTAGATGACATTGTTATAATTGGGTTTGATTTTTCAAAGTACACTGCCATAATAGAAACAAATACAAATATAATAATAAGAAAAACAAAGCGATGAAAGTGTGTTATTATTTCTTGCATTTAACCCATTACAAATACTTTAAAACACATGAACATAATCTATTACCTTAAAATGAGAAACTGTTCTTGTTAGAAAATCAGGGGAGGGCTGGAAATCGGCATCAAAGATGGCAACAAATTCATAATCTTTAGCATAACTACAATTCATAGCAGATTTAAGATTGCCAGCTTTATATCCATCTCTAATCACTCTGTGCCTATAAACAATATTTGCACCATCTCTTTTCCATTTATGAACCTCATCTTTGATCAACAATTGGGCTGTTGGATCATCCGAATCATCCAAAACTTGAATTAAGATCTTGGATTTTGGCCAATTTAAATTACAAACAGCTCCAATTGATTGTTGATACACCTAAATATGTTCATCAATTTACAAAAGATACGTTATCAAGATTTAACGAAAGAAATAATGACATACTTCCAATTGTTTGTGTATTGCATTGTAGCATCTTATTTTCATTTCCTTTTTATTAATGTTGTAGTTTATAACTAAGTTAGTTACACAAACAAAAGTAAAGTACCATATGTGTAATTCAAATTGTTTAACGTTTGGATCAAATGTTATAAATAGCTTCTATCTTTTTCTTTTCACAAGGAAAGTTACCTCTTTTTCATTACACATGGGGATCTGGACAAGAACCATCGGGAAAAACCCATCACCCTCACCAGATTCAAGATCTGTTAGGGTTTGTTTAGCGACAGGTTTCATCTTCATGACCCGAATCAAGAAACAACCCAAACAGAGCACAAATCTGTCCAAACTCTGAACCAGAAACATATAGACACAAGAATTTGCCAAAATCTGTAGTGGTGGAGCTAGAAATTCGACACGTATCAAAACCCATTTTGAATAAATCCAATCGAAAAAACCCTTAAATGCGAATGGATTTGTCAATGTATATAAATACTGTAAATGGAGATCGGGAGGTCCAAACTGCCACCCTTTATAATAAGCAGCTATCTCGAACGCTAGTAATAGAACAGATAACAAAAGACACGCCTTAATGCAAGTATAAAAACGTGTGGATGTTCTAACGGGGATTCCGGTGTCGGATTCTGTATCTGTCCGACCGGATGTTACACGGCGGCGAACGGCGTAAGTAAGGGAGAATGTGGTGGAGGCGATAGAGGTAATGCAGCCGGCGGCACGATGGGCTTTGAGGAGTAGCACCCATGTCAGCTGCCTGGCGTTTTTGTTGTGGGCACGTCTTTTGTTGGACAAAACGGCATCGTTTAGGAAATCTTCCTTCGATGGAACTTTGAGCTCCACCATTGACCAGTTGTTTGGGTTTTCCATTTTCACCACCACCGGAGTCACCCGGTGGGCTTTTTTCATCAACCAATTCGGTGCCATTTTTGAAGAAAAAATTGTTGGTCTTTTAGGTTTTAGGCTGCAAATGGCAACGGGCACATTGTTTGAAGATTTAGGTTTTAGGCCGTAGAGTGGGTTTCTTCTTCGTAATTTTCTGTTTTTTTTTCCTTTTTTTTTATTCAAATTACAGGATACCGCTACACCACTTTGCAATTGCTCACTCTAAATATAAACCTTGATCGACAATGGTGGTTGGGGTTACGATCATTGCCGTAAGAAAGATGAAGACTCGGAAAATATGGGGCTTTCATTCCAAAAGAAACGGATTATATGGATGCAACTCCATTGTCTTGTTCTTTGGTTATTTGGAAAGGAAGAATTTACCCACAACATTTCGAAAACAGAATAGAAGAAGAACAAGAAAAATTTGGGTAGGATGGATGAAGACGAATATGAACGGAACGACGAAACACAAACACACGCGCTTCCAAATCCCATGCCACAACTTTTTAATAAAGACAAATCTTCATAAATGGCCCATATAATTTTTTATAATATCAAATTTAGTCATTAATTTAATTTTGGTCGCTATAAGGTCCGGTTTCAATTTGTTTCACGATTGATCCCTGATCCATATGAAATTACTTCGTTACCCTTTTTAATTTTATTTACCTTTTTCTTTGTTTATTTTGAATTTTAAAAATAAAAGAAAATTAAAACTCCCAACCCCCACTCTTACCTCACGTTTTCTTCTTCCTTTATTTCTTGCTTACCACTTCTCTTTTTCTCTCTCAAACATACACACACACAACACAACACAACAAAAAGAAGTTATCGATGCCTCCCTCTCCTTAATCGTCAATCTTATAACCAAACCGTAGACTAAAGATCTACGAATCATTAAACATAAAGCACCAATCCACCTGACCAATCCCTTTCACAAATTCATGTTAAACTTGAAAACACGAAACCAAAAAGAAGACGAGCCAGATGCAAAATCAAAAATCATTTCACCCAAATGCAAAGTGCATATCAGTAAATCATTAATGTCAATCGGAAATCAAAAAGAAGATGAACCATATATGAGATCGAAAGTCGATGAGGAAAAGAAGGTGAAACAGATGCAAAATAAAAATAAAAATAAATCAATAGATACGGTGGGAGATTGAGGTTCACAAATTCATATTAAACCTAAAAACACAAAACTAAAAAGAAGATGAACCAAACGCAAAATAAAAACCGATCCACACAAATGCAATTTTTTTTTCTAGGAATTAGTAGGCTTGAGATATACATAATCAAATATAGTTCAATACATATCAATGGAAGGAAAATTGAAAATCAGTAAATCAATAACTTCACATGTTCTATATATTTTTTAATGATTGAGTTTTTGTTTGAGTTTGACATTCCGGAGTTGTTTTAGCATTTTTTCTGTTGTCTTCTACAAGATCGAACTGTAACGCCCGTAGATCAGGGGTAGTCAATTTAGATACGATAAGCATCAAAAATGACTTTTTGATGGAAGATTATTTAGAAGGATTAATCTTAACCAAGTTGTAGTATATGTCTCAAGGTTTCCGAAAATATAAAGAACGCCGAAATCCGAGTTATAACGAAGAAGTTATAACATGTCGAAGTTTCGCGACAGAACCGGCACGACACAGCGCGACGTAAATAGTGAATTTACGTTAGAGCGATATTTGACATTAGCGATCTAAACGAAAGTCGTAGAATACGTTAAACCGAGAGCGTGCGTGAAAAGAACGCCCAAATCTGACTTCGTATGAGGAAGTTATGATTTTTCGAAGTTTCGGCTTAACAGTGTACAGCCCGAAGTTCGAATATGAGATCGAGCGAGATTTAGCCGAAACAATCTAAACGAGAATTGAAGATCTCGTTGATAGTAGTCCAACGGTAAAAAGACAGACGAAAACGGACGTCAGATGAAGGAGTTATGAATTTATAACAGAGTTTTCTTGTCCCGGCCTACTAAAAATAATATAATAAAAATAAATTCAAAATTAGCCTACGGAGTCTAAACGAGAGTTGTAGAGCATAATCTCACCTACGCGTGGATATAAAGAACGTCGAAAACGGAGCTCGTTTGCGAAAGTTATGAATTTCTGAAGTTCGGGGCGTGAACCCCAAGACTGTGTCAGAGCTCACGAGGTGAGCATATGTGGCTCACGAGGTGAGTCAGTTCACGAGGTGAGCATTAGTGACTCACGAGGTGAACAGATGATGGACGTCTTCCATGGCAAGTGGCCATGACGAACGCAATGACGTATCGAGCTCACGAGGTGAATATTAGAAACTCACGAGGTGAGCCAGTTCACGAGGTGAATATTAGAAACTCACGAGGTGAACTCAGAAAATTCACCCTATAAATAGAAATCGAGGGTCAGCCGATTTTGGTTGCTCCTTCTCATCTCTCCCACTCCCGATACTCTCTCTAAGCTCTATTTTAACACCCCGAAGCCCCGGTTTCATCCCGAGACCCGAAGCAAGTCCTGAAGCCCGAAGATCCCGAGAAGAAAAGAGTTTCCGAGCCGAAGCTCTGCCCGCGAGAAGCCCGATTTTTGTGAAGATCTTCCAGATCTACCGAAGAATACTACTTCTACAAGCCGTAGTGTTGTCCGATCATCTTCTGATCAAGTGAGTGTATAGTCCCTTTCATAAACACGATCTTAGTACAAGTATTGGTTGAATGTATTATATCTATGTTATGAGTGAGTGTGTAGTTACTTTCTTCTAACACATAAATATTAAGTATTTGCTATGAAATACGTGTTATGTGTTTATATATTGTTGATTATTCGAGATGGGTGCGGAATGGATGTTTTATATAGGTTTTAAATGAGTTAAACTGTATATGTATTTTATATCTACAAATATGTCGGGTAGAACATGGGTAGACGAAATAGCTGGTGTGTAATGAAGGATGAGTTTGAGGATGAGACGAAAGATAAACCTCGGTAGCTATGGATTTAGTACTGTAAAGATAAACCTCGGTAGCTATGGATTTAGTACTGTATAGATGAACCTTGGTAGCTATGGATTTAGTACCGTATAGACGAACCTTGGTAGCTATGGATTTAGTACCGTATAGACGAACGCTAGTAGCTATGGACTTAGTACCTGTTAGATAAACGTTGGTAGCTATGGACTTAGTACCTACACTGGTAGCTATGGATTTAGTACCCGATGAATGAACCATAGCAGCTATGGATTTAGTACTGTAAAGATAAACCTCGGTAGCTATGGATTTAGTACTGTATAGATGAACCTTGGTAGCTATGGATTTAGTACCGTATAGACGAACCTTGGTAGCTATGGATTTAGTACCGTATAGACGAACGCTAGTAGCTACGGACTTAGTACCTGTTAGATAAACATTTGTAGCTATGGACTTAGTACCTACAC
The DNA here is from genome assembly GCF_052849685.1 of Lactuca virosa. Classification (NCBI taxonomy): domain Eukaryota; kingdom Viridiplantae; phylum Streptophyta; class Magnoliopsida; order Asterales; family Asteraceae; genus Lactuca; species Lactuca virosa. Next base: position 262,656,376 of record NC_136434.1, read on the forward strand.
TGGTAGCTATGGATTTAGTACCCGATGAATGAACCATAGCAACTATGGAATTAGTGCTTTACGAAAGAACCTTGGCAGCTATTGTCTTAGTGCCTAATAAAGAATCCTGGCAGCTATTGTCTTAGTGCCTAATACAGAGTGAACGAATAGATGACTCTTAGGGTAGACCCTTAAGAGTAAGGAAGATAATGAGGATGGGTAATTGGAATGATCGTTTGATGATTGAATATATATATATATATATATATATATATATATATATATATATATATATATATATATATATATATATATATATATATATAAGATATAATATTGTGGGTTGAAAACCCTATATGCTCACCAGGCTCCCAAGTCTGACCCACTCAGTTTTCTTTGTATTACAGGTTGTGGCACAAGAGCGTAAGTTGGCTGACGTAACGAGAGATAAGGATTATAGGCCCGTAGTTATAATTAACTGTGTAAGGTCTATGTTGTTCTGTTTATGTTTTGGTCTGTATTGAACATGACATCCCGAGATTTTGTTATATAATGAAAATACATTTCTTTAAAGAAATGCTTTGATAAATTCTTATCATGTTTTGTTTTGGGTACAAATTCCGCAACTGTTTTCTTTAAAAGATTACTCTGATTTTAAAAACAAAGCATAAACAAATCGGTCTTTTCTGGCCGTGAAATTGGGGATGTCACACGAACTCACAAACTCCCCTCACCTGTACACCCACCTTTCATGGATTTTTCTTGATTCTTGAAAAACATATAAAACACCCCAGTTGTTGTTAGATAGAATAAGGGAGACATTTTGATATCAATACGGGGTGGTTGATTTCTTTTTGGGTTTTCTAATTTTAAGAACGCAACGGAAAATAAGAATAACGACAAGAAAACGATTAAAAAGGATAACTTGTTCGACAATAAAACAAGAAAAGATAGATGTGATAAACAATCTAGACCTATAGATCGAATATCGGTGAAGACAAATCAATACCTATTGATTTGAATTCGAATAACCTAGAATACGCGTCCTAGAATTGACAAAGGGGGCGAGTACGCAACTCAACAAAACAAAGTTCTTCAAAATTCAATTCATTCAACGTTAATCAAAATGTTTGAAATTGAGGGCTATTTATATCCTAACAACGATTGAAAAATAAAAGGAAACTAATAAATAAAAAAGAAACTATTAAATAAAGGCTAAAAATAACTCAAAAGTGTCTCTAGAATCTTCTAGGTCTAGCCAACATCAATAGCCATGCAAGTCAAAGGTCTAGTATGCTTAAGAGTCATATTAAAAGTGATATTTCTAATTAACATATGATACTAATGGGTCACACTAACAACAACTTGATATAACTGATTATTTATTAGAAATTGATTTTAATAAATATTCAATAAACTATTATAATTAATTGGAAATTATTTATTTCTTGGAAATACTAATTTTCAATAGCAAGTAACATAATGTATCATATGGTATGATTTATAAGTCATGTACATTATTTTAGACTAGAAAGGCTTTTGTCTTTTAGCCAAAAGCCAAACTTTATAACTTATAAAAGAACTTGTAAGTTTTTATAAAAGTTTGACTTCTTTTTATATCATAAAACCGTGACATGCTTCTAGGAAGCATGTTATGGGCTTTTGATTATTTAAAAGAAAAGAATTACATGTCTTAAAAGCATGGGGAGACAAGTAGGCTTTAGGAGACATTATTGTCTTAAAGTGTTAAGGACTTATGGTCCATAAAATCACTTTATGCATATAAAAGATGAGACTTGAACTCATTCTTACTTGCTTGAAGGAATTGTTGAAACCTCTTCTCCCCCTCTCATTCTCTCTTAATTAGTTAAGAATACTTGAAGTTACTTGCATCTTCATGCCCTCTTTAAGTTCATATTGGTTATGAACTTAAAGCTTAAGGGTTTAAGAGTTTATGGACTAGCATCTACATCAAGTTGAGTCATTGTTGGTGTCTCAAAGGTTCCACATTCTTCATCAACTTCCAAGCCTCCCAAGAGGACCCAAAGAACTACAAATGTTGTTACTTCTTCATCATTTCTTTGGTTGGTGTTTAAATCTTTCTACAACTTGCAAGAAGATCCTTGGTGGGTATAAAATGTTTATTTTATTTCAAAATTTTAAGTCTTCCGTTGCCATATTTTTCTAGTTTATGAAACTATTTTTGAAATAAAACCCAACAATTGGTATCAGAGCCACCTTGCAAGTTTGGTTAGATTTTTTATTTTTTGAAATCTTAGTTTGGGAGAATATGGATAACTTGTTTTTGTATAAAAATAAGTTCATACATATTTTCTATGACAACTTTATAATTGTTATTTTTTTTATGAGACAAAAGTTTCATGCATCTTTTGTCATTTAAATTTGTCTTAGAAAAACAAAGGTTGTTTTATGTGTATGTTGATGTATATGATGTGCATAAACTAGCCAATGACCATTGTGTTTGTTGTGTTGTTGTGTTGGGTGTTTTATAAAAATGGTTGTAATAATTTATTTATTCATATGGTATGTAACAAATTAAATAGATTAGTTTTCTTGGTTTATTTTTGTAAGTAATGGATTAGTTTTTAGAATTAATTTATTTGTACAAAAATGTAACAAGAGATGAAGTTGGAATCATTTTTTGAAGACAAAAGAGAAATTTTCGAGTCTAAAAGATGTGCAGGATTTTCAGTGACATTTTCTGAAAAGTGTCACTAATGCTGTTTACAAAGGGCTGTTGGAATTTTAGTGACAATTTCTGAATTTTAGCCTTCAAGAAGTTTTTCCAATCTTTTGCAAGCAATGAATGTTTACTCAAGTGGAAGCTTCTACAACAACATTACAACAAGTTTTTTTTTGGCTCCCTTAAATTTCTCTTTAGGAATGGACTTAGACATTTTTTGTGTTGGCTCACAAAAAACTGTCACTAGTTGGCTATGTTTATGCACATATCTTTTTATGCATGTTTGTGTTGTTTATTTTATGCAATTATTATGTGTGGTTGATAAATTAGTTTTTCACATGCTAAAATAATTTTGGACAAAATAAACATCACATGGAGTTTGAGTTTTCAAAATTGGACATAAGATGTAACAAGTTATTATTTTAAAAATAAAACCCGGTTTTATAAAATCGTTAATAACGACAAATTTTGAAATACTCCATTATAAGTTTAAAATGGTGATTTTTGTAACTTATACAAACTCCATATATATAAGTAATAAAATGAAGTTTTATTAAAGATATAAAAGGTTCAAATGCACTCAAAATTAATACCAGTTATTAAAATTGAATTGTGTCAAATTATATAAAAACTAGTTTTTTATATAGAACCTTTAAAAGTGATTTTCTTTTGAAAATTGATACCATGGTTTATTATATGCATGTAATAACCATGATATCATATGTTTTTAAACTAGAATTATAAAACATATAAAGACCCTTATTTTACAAACCTCAAATCTATGCAATCATTTTGAAAAACACATGCACATCTCTTGTATGCACTAGTGGGATAAATGATACCTAACCGCTTAGTGTTGTCTTTTGATGGTCGGGGTGTCTTCGCGATTTCTATAACCAAGTTATAGGGCGATTACACAAGTTTTTCAAATTAGATAATTTGATCAGAAATATTTTGTGATAAAGGATACCTGAGCAAGAGAGATCTGAGGCATAGATGAGATCAAACATGTCTAATTAAATTTGTTATTAGAGATCCCATAAATCTAGGAATTATATATCAATATATAATTGATAATCGATATCTACCGGGTTGAATTCAAATGGATGAGATAAAGGATACCTAACCATTTATTTGTTTTGCAACTGATAATTAATGTTTTTGGAAACTAAAAGGGTATTAATTATTAAAGATTAAATATTGAAAATACTAAATGAATTTTGTTAAAATTTTGTAGTTAAATAATCCATTCTCATTATCATGAATTGTCATTTTCTTTAATGACTTAATGAAACAATAACATTCAATAGATACAACTTCAATGAATGGGTTCATGTCTTAAGAGACAATCTCGTGAGAGATATGAAATTGTATACACTTAAAGGTCCTAGTCTTAAACTATTTGCTTTGAGCAATTAAACCTGAACATGATACCTAGTAAAGACATCACTGTGATGCTAAAGATGCTTCTAACATCAAGCTAGGAATAGTTATTCATGACTTCTAGGAAGTCTTGGATAATTTAAACATATATATGATGATATAACATGTCAAACAATATTCCAATAAATAAAATGATATTTTATTTAAAGCTAGTTTAAACATTGGAATAATGCAAAGCTAAAAGAATCAGCCTATGTGATCAATGAGGCCCATGTTTTATGGATTGAACACCTTTAAGCCCAAGAAATCTGCTAAAGCCCAGATAGATGGATCTTGTTTATTTTGTGAAGAAACTGGACACTAGAAGAGGATTTCCTCCTCTTATTTGGAAAGGAAGTTTGGAAGAGACTAGTATTTCTAGTATCTACTAGATAGAACTCATACTTTTCATATAACACTTAGGTACTTGGTACTTAAATGTTAATCTAATATTTGTAAATGGCTTGCAGATATTTATTGAAGAGTAACCAACTGAGCACAACCAAGTTGGAACTACACTCTCGAAGTTTAGTTTATTATTTATGCTTAGAACATAAAGTACTTGTAATGTAAAACAATATTTGTTTTGGAACAATATATGTTTTAATTTAGCATGTATAAATTTATGTCTCAGTTATTTTATTCAAATGTTTGATCATTTACTTAATCATTTTTCATAACGATAATATTCATATTCTGAAATGATTAACTTATATTTATGAGACTAGATCTCTTAATAGAATTGTAAAGTAAATATCAACATTTTTATAAATAAAATCAAGTTCCATATACAAGCACTTTTGACTTAAACTTGTTTTAAATCAAACTCATCTGTGACATTGTTATCTTTATTATATAAATGACATTCACATATTCCAACTTCAAGAAAGGGATCTTTGAAGGAAAATAATATAGTTTATTTGACATATGTGAACCTTATTTATATGTAAAGGATTCCTAATGATATTTTCACTACGGTGTAGAGAAAATAATTAAGGAACTATACACTTTGGTGTACGAATTCCTTTCTAACAAATGTCTGAGATTAAGCACAAGATACCAAATCAACTTTATTAATAACGGTAGTAGTTTTAATTATATTTTATGTGGTAAAGCATAATTGTGAAATCTTTGTTGAAGGTTTCAAAAGTTGAGATGCAAACCGGTAAGAATCATCTAAGGCCTTAATGATAATAAAAGATGAACTAAATCTTACTTGGTATGATTAACTTTCTAATCGGTAGAAATATCTTCCTTTAATCTTTTTTGGGATAATACTTCAATCACTATTAATTATATCATGAATACAAATAACAACTAATAAGTAGATTAAACACTTTATAAGATTTAGTATGGAAGGGTTCCATACTCATCTTACTTAATGTTTTGTGGATTTGAGGCCGATGTTGGATTAAAGCTTCTAAACCCAAAATCTACTAAATAAATATTTGTATAATACTCTAAATGTGGCTTAGATTGTTATATGCAAGCCCACCAGGGATAGGTTCTTTTATTCTTGTGAAAGCTAAGTTAATAGAAAGCAAGCTTCTAATGAAAAAGCAAGTGGGAGGTACATGGAACTTGAAGAAGCTCAAGAACCATAACCTTATGTAGTAATAGTTGGCACTAGTTTTAACAAGGACTGTTCAACTTGAATAATAGCTATTCACAAACACAAAATGTTCACATTAATGGTAGAAATCATCTATGACTTGAGAAATCTGGAATCTCTCATTGATGAGGTTTTATTGACGGTTTCTAGAAAATCCATCAAACACCAAGATGTTATGTCAGATCTCGAATCTGATAAATGAATTAGAGTCATGAACATGAGATGTAATCCATGTATGATAATCAAGTGTGGTCTTGATTGAACATTCTCTCTATAGCAAGGCTAGAAGGAGTAAGTTATTCTTCTAGAAAGAATACTTTGCATGGATAATCATACACATTTAAAGCAAGACCTGTAGTAAAAGGATTTCTTATACTCATGTCATTGACTATGGTCCTCGTCATACTCATGACATTGATTGTGATCAAACCTTTTTCACAAGTAGCTATGATTAGATCAACAAGGATATTGTTTACTATAAATTCATAGTAAATAGATTTCAAGAAAGATCGCTTTTTCTAATAGACATCTATTGGAAGATATCTATATAGATTAGCCTGGAGGTTTTCTTAATCTATGTTATCCTAACAAAATGTGTAGATCTTGAGATCCACTTGTGGATATAAAGCAAACATCTTAATGTTGAAATCATCATTTCATATAAAACCACAAGGTGTGTTTTTATGTCAAAATGGGTAGAACATGTGTTTACTAAGAACTAGTGGGAGCATAGTGAAATTCCTAATCTTGTATGAATGAGACATACTTAATCATTTGAAATCACATTCTGACTAAGCAAGGTCGTTTTCACCTTGACTCGGAAAGTGTTTCTAAAATGAAAGACTGAGGAAGGAAAAGATGCATTCTTGGAATGTAAAATCTATAAGGGATAGATGAAATGAATGTTAAAAGTTTCATGTCCTTATACATATATTGGTAATATCTTGAAAGGGATCAAGACACAATATTCTTTTGGAGAATTCTTGGCATTGTCATATGGCACCATTTTGAGCTAGCCTCAAAAGTACATAGCTCATAGGCATGAACTAGATGAAATTATATATATTCCATTTGCTTGGCAAATGAATTCATCATTTACGCCATATTATGCATAGGAAATGGTATTTAATCATGCTGTAAGCATGTTATAGGACATGGTTAAGTCACTGGATGACTAAGAGAGCATTCTAAGAGTACTTTAGAAGAACTAAGAGAATGTATATGAGACAATCAGTTTAGAAAGGATCTTTATGGAAAGAGCTACACAAGATGTTAATTTCTAAATAGATACAAATAATTATGAATTATAAATGGATTTTGACTTCATTATGGAATGAAGGGTAAGTCTTGTTGGAATGAGGTCCAAGCACAACATAATGACACAATCTACTACAAAATAAGAATGCACTACTTTAGAAGTTGAATTCAAATATGATTGGATGAATGTGATCATTGAAAAACTATGTTAATTTCTGCCATTCAAGGATCACATATAAATCTTTGTGACTTCGAGAGTATACCTAATCAAGCTAAGAGACTCTATGTCACGAAAGAACACTAATCATATTCTCCAAGATACTTAACTATACTTATAGTAAAGTTAAGTATGGAGATGATAGTATTCACGGAATTCACACAAATTAAATTTTGTCAGATCCATTAATAAGGTCATTCTTTTGAGCTAAATATGAATGGTCACACTTCAACTATAAGACTTTATTATTCTAGAAATGGGTTTTGATTTGGATTTAGTATTCGGATATTGGAACATTATAACAACAACTATCAGATAATGTTATGATATATTGGGATATAGTCATCACATTAATACCTATTGTGTTCTATATTAACATGTTTAATCCATGAATAATGTTATTATTCTAAAAATTCATAGTTGGTTATAATTGTGGGAGGAACTATGAAGTAAGACTTATATGAATTGGATTTGTTGACTCTCACTAGATGAAAGTAGGCAAGTGCTTGTAACCAAGTTTCATAGCTACTTGTCATAGAACTAGTATTGAACTGACCCGCATCAAGATCATCTCATGGATCACTATCATGAATGATACTTGATTAAAAAGGTACTATCTTTGTATCCTTAACACTTGAGATACATAGGGGGACTTAAGTGTAGGGAGTACTATGATTTGATATGGTTAAAAGCTGTTCCTTAGTCGGGCAGTTATAAAAGCCATTTTCAGGTATGGTGTGAACTATGCAAGAGGCTTATGTAGTCAAGATGAAATTTGTTCCTCTTATGTGTTGAGAGTTATACATTTTAAGGCGCCTTACCAAAAGTTGAAAGGTCTAGTATGCTCAAGAGTCATATTAAAATGATATTGCTAATTAACATATGATACTAATGGGTCACACTAACAACAACTTGATATAATTGATTATTTATTAGAAAGTGATTTTAATAAATATTCAATAAACTCTTATAATTAATTGGAAATTATTTATTTATTGGAAATACTAATTTCATTAGCAAGTAACATAATATATCATATGGTATGATTTATAATGTTGGATAAGTTGTCTAAGTCCATAACAATATTTAAGATGCACTTGACCCGACCCGGCATGGTCCATTTGGGTTGCACTTCACCCGAACAATTTTTATGGATAATCTTTGAGAATAGTATGTTTATGATTTATTAATATATTATAAGTTATAATATATTAATATGAAATCATATTATTTAATTAGTATTGATCATAAATTAATTTAGAATTAATTTTGTGATAAAAAGGTGACTAATTAAATATGGGCTCTTGTATTTTATGTAGTGTGGGCTAATACTCATTTGGAATGGGCTTGGCATGCATGGGAGTCCATGGATAGTCCATGAAGCTTTTAACCCATGGATCCTTGGAAAGGAAGAGTCATGGGTATTAGGTTTTACATGGATGTAACCCTAATTCCCCACACTATATAAAGGACTCTTTGGCACTTGATTTGGGACTAGTTGTGTGTGAACAAGAGTGGTGGCCGATTTCAAGAGTGTGCATTATTCTCTCAAGAGTTTTCCAAAGTTTGTGGTGATTTGTGATTTCCATTTGAGGCATCCACACTATTGGTGCTAGGCTCTCAAACTCCAAGCAATCAACCACTACTAAAAAGTATGTCATTCTACTAGTAATTTTATGATTAAAGTTCCCCATGCCATGCTAGTTAGGATGTAAACCTTGGAAATTCTTATTTGGTATTTTAGAGAAAACATAGATCCAAGGTTTATAGGGTTGCATGTACACCATAGGAGTGTTAGAATGCTCAAAACCCATTAGTGGTATCAAAGCCTAGGATTGTTTTCTTGAATACTTGATGAAACTGTGAAAAAATAGAAATTCTTGCTGTCTGGTCAGTGGAGTCGCGGAGTCCATGGGGGGACTCGACGAGTCCATGCGTATCTTCAACCAACTCGGCGAGTCAGTTCATGCACTCGACGAGTTGGCCAGTCAGAGTGCAGATTTTCGACTTTTGCTGCTGAAAATGGAGTAGAAACATTACCCTAAACTGTTTTGGTATTATAAAACTTGTTTTAGATGGTGTAATGGTTGTGCTAATCCATTTACAATGGCCAATATCAAAATTCCATGTTTATATGTGTTCATATGTTCTTGAAATTTTGATATGATATCCATGTTCTTATGAATTATTGTTAGATCATAGGAATTACTTGCTAAATTGTTTATTAATTAATTCTTGATCATTTATGTGTTTTAATGGAGTCCATAATTTGTCCTCAAGTTATGGATTTCCAAAGGTCACTTTATTTTATGCACATTTAAAACACATAAGTTACATAAAAATGAAGAGTCTTCATTTTTTATGAACCATTAATTCATAAGTTATGAAATGAAAAGTTTTGAATAGTTTCAAAATTTGCCCTCAACTTTTTGGAATTTCTAAAGTTGCACACACATTAATATACTTTAATTCCAACCCTTAGAGTTTTAAAAGTTCAAATTCAACCCTTATACTATTTATAACATTAATGGTTAATAATTATATATATGTATAAGAACAAGTCGTTTTACCGTTAGTAGGCCTCATTCACGAAGCTGGTCTATAAGGGGGGTATAAGGTTGTTTCCTATAAAATGGTAGCTTAATGGGTGTCCATTCTCACCCACCTCTTCTTTGATCGGTGGAGGGTCGTTAGCCGAACGGGTAGGACAATGATTTTAAATTCTCATTAAAAGTATAATGATTATTATAAAGTAACTAAATGTTTTTATAAATTCTCAATCTTAGTTACTTTAGGAAAATGTGAAAATGGTGCTAACCCATGAAATTCACACTATGTACCTTACCAAGTCGTTGGTGGAGCGTGTGTGGTTAACCGACACACTAACTTGGACTAGTAAGGATAACAAAGGGCGACTTAATGTTTATCATAGATCGGTGGAGCACGTCTGGTTAACCGGCACATTGATTAGGTGATAATATTAAGGGTACGAAGTAAATTTGAATGGTTATTCACACCTTGTTTTGTGATCCTCGGCATCCCAGTCACAAAACCTGAAGGGCACAATCGAGATTGAAACATGCCATTGAAAAGTTCAATGAATCTCAAAAGAATCTAGGAATTTCAAATCCAATTAAAACCTAATAAATTATTTCATTTTTCATGGTGGAAATTGGTAAATCGTCATTCGCCTACCTTCAAATATTCTATAGCTTGGATTACGGCATCCCTCTTCCAAGTTATAAAATATTGTGTTGGGTCCTAGCCTTAATATTTCATATTGGGTGTTATATTAAGGACTTTAAATCAACTATCTTGAATATCTCCCAAAAAGGTGTCTGGTTCAGACAATTATGATCTACCCAAATCTCTTGGAACAAGCTTTCCTAGTGAAGATGATGTTCCGTGGAAATCATATTTCTCTTCCTCCACCTCCTCCAATTATTCTTCCTAACCCACAAGTTCTTGAATAGTTCAAAGTCACTCAAGCTCTATTGGAAAGCAAGGTCTATGTGTGCTCACATATTGACATGTTGGGAGAGTTGGGTGTCAAAAGTCTTGAGAAAGATGGTTGTTCAATCACTTTCTAAGTCACACAGTGAGTTCCTTTGGGACTACTATGTAACAGACTATGACATGACCCTAATGATCTTATCTATTTGCTTGGTGCTGTTGAATCAGCAATGATTTGGAGCTCTGGTAAAGCAAATTTGATTAGTAGATCAACTTCCCAAACTACCATGGACACTGACAATTGGTAACATTGGATATCAAGAAAAGCTTTTTCTTCCCAATGGAAAAGGATCGGCCATAGTCAACTCGGTTGACCAAATGGTGAAGAGAAAGGATAAGTATGAGATAGTCCAGTGTACCATTCCCAAAGGTTCCATTTGGTTCTATTGCTAAAGGAAAGGGATTGGTTGCAAAGCTGCCCTAACTACCTGAAAGATCTAAGAGAATGTCAAGTCAAAAGTTTGACTCTGCTTCAGGTAAGTCCACTATCTAACTCTCTTAAGCTCCTTTTTGAAGACTCTTTTGATTAGTATATCAACTTCCCAAACTACCATGGACACTGACAATTGGTAACATTGGATATCAAGAAAAGCTTTTTCTTCCCAATGGAAAGGGATCGGCCATAGTCAACTCGGTTGACCAAATGGTGAAGAGAAAGGCTAAGTATGAGATAGTCCAGTGTACCATTCCCAAAGGGTCCATTTGGTTCTATTGACAAAGGAAAGGGATTGGTTGCAAAGCTGCCCTAACTACCTGAAAGATCTAAGAGAATGTCAAGTCAAAAGTTTGACTCTGCTTTAGGTAAGTCCACTATCTAACTCTCTTAAGCTCCTTTTTGAAGATTCTTAATACATTTTGATGTATGGAAGGATCAACCAAAGGGAAAGAAGCTTAAAAGAAGAGTATGTTGAATCTGATCACAAAGATGGATTTCAATCGCATGATTCGAAGATCGGATTCTTGAGCTACTACTTAGGAGTTATGATAGATTGCTAGGAAATATGTAATAACATAGTTTCCATTTAAAGTTGCATTGTAAGGAAAAAGTTTTTTTCCGCATTTTATAAATAAATAAAAATTTGTTTTACTTTATTTTATATCTCCTTGCAATGGCATTTATGGAAAGTTAATGTTTGTATGTTTCTATCAATAATGAATTTTATTCTTTCATCTGTGGTAGTGTCTAAATTTACCAAATAAGGAAAGATTCTCATCACCCAAGTTTCAATTGGACCGATACTTGGAATCATGCAGGTTGTATTGCGTGATGAATGAAAATTTTCATTTTTGGAAAGTTAAGACTAATTCCCTGACCACATGTTTATGTGAGTCAGGTGAAAGACTAAAGGATCGGGTACACTGGGTGTGTGCAGGTCAAAGTCCACCACAAAGATCGATAAGACTATTCGTCATGATTTACTAAAGTTTATTAAATATGGTTGTACCTACAAGGTTAAGTGCAATTCTGAAACATTGGAAAAGTTTCAATGTATGGCAGGGCGAATGGGAATAATCAAATTAGGCAGAAAGATAAAAGTTTCTCAAATCTGAAAAGATGGGAGAGTACTTTAGTATCATGTTTTATGATCATCTTAATGATTATGGAACCATATCACAATTTGATTCTCTAAGGACATCTTAGTGCATTTATATGGCTAAGAAGAGGATTCATGAATTGTTGGAATGGTTAAAATCAAGAAGATGAATCATACTCCATTCCAAAACAATTCTTGGAGTTATACTCCAAGATGGTAATCTTGAGTGATATAAAGAAGGGTTTAAAACACTTATCAAATGTAGAGTAAAATGTTTTCTACTATTGGACATTTGAAATTGGTAAGTTGTGATGTTTTGGATAAAACAAAGACCAACTAAGGCCAATTGTGTGAAGTGTTTATCTTGATAAGAATCCGCACTGACTCTTGAATATTTGTTTGGTTGTCAAGGAATGGTTCTTGACAAAGAGAAACTTATATGTTAAGAGGACAGTAGGAGTCTTAAAGGTCTTGAAAGTTTCAAGAGCTAATCAAGGATAAAACCTATAGTTTATCGCTAGCACACGACTTGAGGTTTGTAACCTATCGTGTTGACATAATTCTTGTTTCTGTGCCTATTCCGGTAAAGTTGACTATGTATGTGAGTTCTGTGAGTTCTCAATTGTGTGCATAACAACTCGAAAGCAATGGTAGGCCCTTGTGCTACCAGGTGGCAAGAAATTAAGATTGAACAAGTTCAATCCATATGGTTTTGAGTTTGCCACTAACCTTGCCTTGTGATTATGGTTGTGACAAATTCTTATGGATGGGAACACATACACCATAAAATCTAAGTGTCATAAGGTTTCTTTCCGATTCATGAAAGTGATGGTGAGGAAACGCTTTCACTAAGTAGATTTTAAGTAGATAACAATTGTGATATTTGCATTCTCAAAGTCGTTAGTGGAGCGTGTGTGGTTAACCGGCATACTAACATGGACTTGTGAGAAATGGCAAAAAGGTCTAAACATTATGATTATGGCATCCCTCTTCATAATTGTTTAGACACACATGTGAGCTATCTAAGGAAAGATGTATGAGTCTGAGAAGCTTAGATAAAGTTTTGTCGAAGCATCTCGTATCAATAAATTTGAACTTTGGTAATGAAAGTCAATAAAGTATTGATTTCTAGAAGTCGATTTATGAGTACATGTCAAAGCTAGTGGGAGCATAATTGTTATGCTAAATAATTATTATGCCAGTGGGAGCATAATCAATTATGATGAGTATTGTTAATTATAGAAAACAAGAGTTTCGCTTGGAAAAGGTTGTTTTGCTATAATTAAGGGAGAGGAGATTATACTTCATTTCAATCCTAAAAGTTTAGATTGAGATTTTAATCATCTTTAGTCAAGAATATATATATATATATATATATATATATATATATATATATATATATATATATGAATTTTATGTTGGAATGGTTCAACATAAGGGAATTCTATATATATTGTGTTCTCAAAATTCGATTATGATTACGACATCCCTCTTCATAGTCGATTTTTGAAAACATGGCAAATAAAAAATATTGTAGCAAAAGACTGATCTAGTATCATGTCTTTATGTGAGACATCATGAATCGTGTCCCATATGCTTCGGGTATAGGATCGATCACATGTGCTATAATATTTATCCGTTCTAAATTTTCAAAAATGCCTAGAGCATTAAGAGGGAAAAAGGAATAGAACCGTATATGACTGAAATGATTAAGCAATTGTCGAGAACAATCAGAGGTTTACCTAAGATTGGTTTCTCATGGACAGTTGGAAGTATGATGTTAAATTTTGGAAAGAGCCATATTGACATATTCTGAAAAGAGGTAGCTCTTATTCAGAAGTGATAGTCAAAATGGGAATATGAAAATGTTTTTCATATTAGGAGTTGGATTTTAAGAATCTATGAGAAAGTTAGAAACTTTTATGCAAAAAGGATATTCAAGGGAATGTACTTTGAATGTGAAACTTCGTTTCCATGGAATTGATCTCCACTGGAATACTTTGTAATGCCTGTTGCCAGGTCTCTGTGACATTTGTGCATAGTCATTGCAAGAGGAACAATGCATATGAGTTTAAAATCTAACAAATTACAGTAAATGACAAGAATTTGATATCCTTACATTTACGGTAAGGATTTGGGATTGTGAAATGAGCATCATTGGAATCGTGTTCAATTGATCTACTTCACAAAGTATGGATCATAGACAAACATAGTTTGCATACTTGGGGTATGGCATGACTATTGTTTAGAAAACATAGTGTACATGCTTGGAGCATGGGACATCTATTGTTTTAATTCAAGTGTTAAGTTGATAAATCGAAACAGAATAATGTGTAATCAATATGGTGATGAATAAAAAGTGTTTTATTTATATTCATAAGTGCTGAGACCATATTGGATTCAATTATTCTTGTGTTTCACTTTGCATGTTTTGACTTCCATAATAACTAGGTTATTCTTTCCGAATGACTAAGTTATTCAAACTTCCACAGTCAGTAATACATCGGAAGTAGGTATGAATTAAGACTGTCATGAATTGGGCTTGTAGATGACTAAAGGTGTTTAGCTATAGCAATGGTTGCTACAACATTCATGAGTGCTCAGAAGTTCTGAGTATTGGAATAAACCCACGCTCACTTGCATCACTTCATGGAATTTATCTCGAGTGATCGTGAGACGGTAATATCATATAAGTCTTCAAACCTAGAGATATGAGTTGTTACCTATGATTTGGTTGTACATTGATTGCACAAAAACGCATCAGTAACTTGATGTTATAAAACGTGCCTTTGTTTATAATTCAACAAGTAGTAGAACAAGCATATGAGTCGAAGTTTATCTGTTCCTTTTAGTCCTTGGAGGATTAGAAGCGATATATGGGCCCCTCGATGATTTTGTTTTGACCTATGTACCAGGCCCGGTCAGAACCTAATTGATGTGTTCAATTTAGTTCTATGTCAAACAAATCGGAAATCGGGAAACAAACTGTTGGGCAATAAGTACGACGTTGTTCCATGTATTTGTCCGGCTGATATCTTGAGAACAGAGGATTATATGATCACTTATCTAAAATGGTGCTTCATAGTTCAATAGAGTTTTGAGAGCTACGATTGCCGGTTGGTTCCTGAAGTCATATATGCAAATATGTTATTAGAGTTATCCAAGTGGGAGACTGTTGGATAAGGTGTCTAAGTCCATAACAATATTTGAGATGCACTTGACCCGACCCGGCATGGTCCATTTGGGTTTCACTTCACCCAAACAATTTGTATGGATAATCTTTTGAGAATAGTATGTTCATGATTTATTAATATATTATAAGTTATAATATATTAATATGAAATCATATTATTTAATTAGTATTGATCATAAATTAATTTAGAATTAATTTTGTGATAAAAAAGGTGACTAATTAAATATGGGCTCTTGTATTTTATGTAGTGTGGGATAATACTCATTTGGAATGGGCTTGGCATGCATGGGAGTCCATGGATAGTCCATGAAGCTTTTAACCCATGGATCCTTGGAAAGGAAGAGTCATGGGTATTAGGGTTTACATGGATGTAACCCTAATTCCCCACACTATATAAAGGAGTCTTTGGCACTTGATTTGGGACTAGTTGTGTGTGAACAAGAGTGGTGGCCGATTTCAAGAGTGTGAATTATTCTCTCAAGAGTTTTCCAAAGTTTGTGGTGATTTGTGATTTCCATTTGAGGCATCCACACTATTGGTACTAGGCTCTCAAACTCCAAGCAATCAACCACTACTAAAAGGTATGTCATTCTACTAGTAATTTTATGATTCAAGTTCCCCATGCCATGCTAGTTAGGATGTAAACCTTGGAAATTTTTATTTGCATGTATTTTAGAGAAAACATAGATCCAAGGTTTATAGGGTTGCATGTACACCATAGGAGTGTTAGAATGCTCAAAACCCATCATATAAGTCGTGTACATTATTTTGGACTAGAAAGACTTTTGTCTTTTAGCCAAAAGCCAAACTTTATAACTTATAAAAGAGCTTGTAAGTTTTTATAAAAGTTTGACTTCTTTTTATATCATAAGACCGTGACATGCTCCTAGGAAGCATGTTATGGGCTTTTGATTATTTAAAAGAAAAGAATTACTTGTCTTAAAAGCATGGGGAGACAAGTAGTCTTTAGGAGACATTATTATCTTAAAGTGTTAAAGACTTATGGTCCATAAAATTATTTTATGCATATAAATGATGAGGCTTTCACTCATTCTTACTTGCTTGAAGGAATTGCCAAAACCTCTTCTCTCCCTCTCATTCTCTCTTAATTAGTTAAGAACACTTGAAGTTACTTGCATCTTCATGCCCTCTTTAAGTTCATATTAGTTATGAGATTAAAGCTTAAGGGTTTAAGAGTTTATGGACTAGAATCTACATCAAGTTGAGTCATTGTTGGTGTCTCAAAGGTTCCACATTCTTCATCAACTTCCAAGCGTCCCAAGAGGACCCAAAGAACTACAAAGGCTGTTACTTCTTCATCCTTTCTTTGGTTGGTGTTTAAATCTTTCTAGAACTTGCACGAAGATCCTTGGTGGGTATAAAATGTTTATGTTATTTCAAAATTTTAAGTCTTCCGTTGCCATATTTTTCTAGTTTATGAAACCATTTTTGAAATAAAACCCAACAACAAGCTCCTCCCAAAAAGCCCTTAGAATTCAAAGAATGGCAAACAGTGTTCTGACGTTCGCATCTAATCACATTTCAACGCTGTTCGCATTGACTCCGAGGATCTCAACTAGTCACAAGTAGTTCCGAGGTGTTCCGACAGTTCAGAACCAATCGCAATGCATCACAACCAATCACATTCTGAAATGGTTCGCATCCTCGCTCGCATCCAAAGACTCTAGACTGCGATGGCTTGCGATCAATCACATCTAGTAGCATCCAATCGTAACATGATCCCTTTTCGCATCCGACTCCACTTTGCATCCAACACTCTTCTCGCATTCATCAGCCTTTTCACATCCAACACCTTGTTCACTCAAATCGCCTTTTACATCCGCATCATTCCCTCCCCCTTTAAAAGGAATTGTCCTCAATGCCATGCGATCATCAACAACCCTAATCACACTTTTGGACAAGTCAACAATTTTTTTTCCAAGTCCAAATTATTTTCAACACCAAATTCAACATCATTAACATTAAGCGAAGAATTAACAGATTTACTCTGTTCAGGATCATTCTTCAAAACCGCAGTTGGACTTAACAATTCTTCAACAATTTTTGACATTGAACGAACATTAGATTGAGCATTCATCTTAAGCAATGGTTGAGAATCAACTTTCAATGAATATGTTTCGTTCTTTGTCTCATTATCTTCCAAGTTCTCTACTTTCACAATCTCCTTCACCTTTGATTCCTCCTTAGCCACTGTATCTTCTTGATCAAACACCTATTTAACTTCCCTACTATTAACCACCATGGTGAGGTTTGGCTTCTTGGACTGCTTGTTAAGCATCAATCTCACTTTAGTGGAAGACATAGGCGATAACACAATTTTCTTACCATTATGTTTCAACTCATATTCATTACTTCTTCCTTTATGTATCACATCCTTATCAAAATGCCATGGACGTCTCAAAAGAATATGCCAAGAATCCATTGGAATCACATCACACAAAACTTCATCTTCATACGATCCCATGGCTATGATGGGTTTTGAGCATATCTACATTCCTATGTGATCATGCAACCCTAATTGCTTTGGATTTAATTTTTTCACTAACTGAACATACAAATTGAATTCCAAAGCAATAACCTTAGATCTAGCATACAATTTTGAAATTCATATACAAATTAGGGCAAGAAGATTACCTCACTTGTTATGTAGTAACAACAAGAGAATATTGAAGATCCATGACTCTTGAAAGCTTAGTGCCCCAAATGTTGCACCTCTAATGGAGTCACAAAAACCCAATGGAACAAGATGAGAGGAGAGACACTAGAAAAATAGGCTAGGGTTCTTCAAGGAAGCATAGGCCGAAATTCTAATGCTTGGGGGGGGGGTATATAGCTGTGGGCTGCTAGGGTTTTCAGGTGGAAACCCTAATTTCCTGCTTAAGGCTTAAGCAGCCCATGAACTCCTCATCATGAGGCCTTGGACGAAAATCTTATAGGGCTTCCTATAATTTTCGTCCACTCCATCATAAGGAGTCCAGTAGCCCAGTTTCACAACTATCAATGATTTGCAAGACAACCCCTCCATTTTTAATCTGTTCCTTTAATCCCAAAATTAATGTCAAATTAATTCCTGATTAAATACTAATTAATAATATGATTTCCAAATAATATATTAACCTTGTAATATATTAATAAAATCATTTTAAGTACCAATTTATTATTTCAAATAATCTACTCTCTCTCCATTAGTCATCCTGTCAAGTTGCATGAGTGAAGGCAACCCAAAAGGACCATGCTTCTATCAAATCAAGTACATACCAATTATAGTTATGGGCTTAGACACCAAATCCAACAGTCTCCTACTTGGATAAGTCTAATAACTATTACTGCAAGTATGACTTCAAATTTTGACCAGCAATCGTAGCTTTCAAAAGCCGCTGTCGAACTCTGATCTAATCAATGACGCGTCCTTAAGATAAGGGATCAAATATTCCTCCATTATACAAGATATCGTATGGACATGAGACATGGATTATAATCAATATCTATCCAAGAGTTGTTTCCCGATTTCTAATGTATGACGAATGACAACAGACTACTAATTGAACACATCAATTCAGTCCAGGCTTGGCCAAGCGCTTCAGATGTCATCACTAAATCATCGAGGGGCCCACATATATCGCTTTTATCCCATTTAGGGTAAAAGGAATGGATAAACTTCGACTCATATGCTTGTACTATTTACTCATCAAATCACACACAACATTACGTTTTATAACATCAATTTACTGATGCATTTTCATATTATCAATGCACAACTGACTCGTAAACAACAACTCATATGTCTATGTTTCAAGAATATAAGATATTATAATCTTAGAATTACTCGTGATAAAATCCATGAAGTAATTCTCTAGGCGTGGGTTTAATCCAATACTCAAATTCCTATTTCAAGAGTACTCACGAACACTGCATCAAACTTGTGCCATGTCTAAGCTCTTAGACAATCTACAGTCAGATTCATGACAGTCTTAATTCACTACTTACTTCCAAAAGTATGATTGACTGTGGATGTTTGAATAACCTAGTTATTCGGGGAAGTAAAACATGCGAAGTGAAAGACAAGAATAATCTAATTAACTATGGTCTCAAAATTTTTGAATATAAATAAAACACATATTATTTAATCACCATATTAATAAGACTTTATTCATTATATAATGTTTCGAGTAATCAACTTAATACTTGAGTTAAAACATTAGTCATGCCATGCACAAAACACGCACACTATGTTTATCTATGGTCCTTTCTTTGTGAACAGATCAAATGAACACATTTCCAATGATGCTCATTTCACAATTCCAAAATCCTTATTTCAAGTGTAAGAATACAAAATTCTTGCCACTACTAGAATGTGTTAGAGTCTAACCTTTCATGTAATGATCCTTTTGAAATGTCAAGACACCAAAGTCACAAAGACTTTGCCAATGATATTACAAAGCATTCCATTGGAGATTTGTTACAAAACAATTCCATGAAGTCTCACATTCAAAGAGTATTCCTTGAACATTCTTCTTGCATAAAAGTTACTAATCTTACACATAGATTTCAATAACCAACTCCCACTATGGAAACATTTCCATATTCCCATATGACTATCAATTCTGAACAAGAGTTACCTCTACTCAGAACATGTCAATATGGTCCTTCCATAAATATACTATACTTCCAACCGTTCACAAGCAACCAATCTTTGGCAAACCTCAGATTGTCCTTGGATAGTTTTTTAACAACTTTAGTCATATCCGGTTCTAGTCCTTTTCCCTCTTAATGCGCTAGGCATTTGGAAAATTTAGAACAAGTGAATATTATAGCACATGCAATCGATCCTATACCCAAAGCATATGGGATTCGATTCATGATGTCTTACATAAAGACATGATACTTGATCAGTCTCTTGCTATAATATTTCCATATACAAAATTTCCTACGTTGAATCATTTCAACATGATATTCATACATGTCCATGACTAAGTTCCATTAAAATTTCAATCTAAACTTTTAGATTTGAAATGAAGTATTAGTGCCCTCTCCCATAAGCCTTACTATATCGAAACAACTTCCAAACTTTGCACTTTGCAAATTTGTAACCTTTATTTCCTACAAACAGTATTTCCTACTTGCAACACTCAGTACAATAATTATGCTCCCACTAGGATAACAATTATACTCTTGCTAGCATAACAATTATGCTCCCACTAGCTCTGACATGTACCAAGAAATCAGCTGGACTTCCAGAAATTAATACCTATTGACCTTCTTACCAAAGTTCAGATTTCTGATATGCGGTGCTTCGATAAGTCTTTATCTAGACTTCAGAAGCTCATACACCTTTCATTAGATATCTTTTTGTGTGTCTAAACCCTTTCAGAACTTATAGGAATAAGTCTCGAATGTTCAAATTATTTGCGATTTCTCACAATTCGAACTATGAAGAGGGATGTCGTAATCATACTCGAATTCAAGAACGCATTTATCACAACCGCTAACTCTAATGATATTAATCAAAACTTTAAAATCTATTAGTGAAAGCTTTTCCTCACAATCATTTTCATGAAGTAGAGAGAAACCTCTTACACCTTAGATTTTATGGTGTATGTGTTCCTATCGATGTGAATTTGTCATTTCCAACCACTATCATAAGAAATGGTTTATGACAAATTCAAACTCATATGGACTGAACTTGCTTAATCTTAATTTCTTTCCGTCTGGTAGCACAAGGGCCTACCAGTGCTTCCAAGTTTATTGAGGAGCTCACCCATACAGATCAATGTACTTTCATTGATGACGGTGCTTCACCTTATGCAGTCAAATGAGTACTCATAGAACTCACATGCATAGTCAGCTTAACTGGAATGGCATAGAAACAAGAATATGTTAACACGATAGGTTATCAACCTCAGGTCGTGTGCTAGTGATAACTAAAAGGTTTATTCTTGATTAGTTTCTGAAACTATTCAAGACCATTAAGACTCCCACTGACCTCTCGACATATAAGATTCTTTGTTAAGGAACATTCCTCGACAAACAAATATTCAAGAGTTAGTGTGGGTTATTATCAAGAAACACTTCATCTAATTGGTCTTAGTTGGTCTTTGTTTTAACCAAAACATCACAACTACCAATTTCAAATGTGCAAGAGTAAGAAAACATTTCTACTCCACATTTCATGAGGTGTTATAAACCTACTTAGAACATGTTACTCAATGTACTACTTGGAGTAACTAGAGTATGATTCTAAAACTTGATTTTGGAACGAAGTATGACTCATCCTTTTTATTTAACCATTTCAACAATTCCTGATTCCTCTTCTTAGTCATACAAATGCACTAAGGTGTCCTTAGAAGGATCAATTGTGACATGTTTCCAGAATCATTAGGATGATCATAAAACATGATACTAAAGTACTCTCCTTTCCTTTCAGATTGGAGAAACTTTTATCTTCCTGCCTAATAGATTCTTCTTATTCATTCTGTCATTCTTTGAAAATTTTGAAAGAATCAGAATTACACTTAATCCTATAAGTATAACCATATTTACTGAACCATCAGTAAATCATGACAAATAGACTTATTGTCCTTTGTGGTGGATCTGACCAGTTCACATCAATGTGTACTAGATCCTTTAGTCCTTCACTTGACTCACATATACACGTGAGTAAGGAATTTAGTCTTAATTTAACAAAGATCAAGATTCTCCTACATCACACAATTCAAATCGTATGATTCCAAGTTTCTGTCAAATTGAACCTTGGGTGATGAGAATCCTTCCTTATTTGGTAAATTATGACACTACCACAATGTATTTAACTAAGAATCAAATCCATTTTCAACATTGCTAATAATAGAAATATAAACACCAATTTTCATGATTGCCATTGCAAGTAATCATATAATAAATAAGATAAACCACAAAAAATTTACTTTATTGATAATGTGCGGAAAACTTGTTCTTACAATGCAAATACACATAAAAACTATGTTCTAAATATTCCTAAGCAATCTATCCTAACTCGTAAGTAGCAGCTCCAAATCCTGATCATTGAACCATGTGACTGAAATCCATTTCTTCAGATCAGAATTAGCATTGACTTCCTCTTAAGCTTCCTTCATTCTCATAGATTTTGCAAAACATCAAAATGCAAATTATCACCAGATGTACCAAGAATCTATGAATAGGAACTTAATAAAGTTAGATAGTGGATGTACCTAAAGCAGAGCCAAACAATTTGACTTTACCATCTCAAAGATCTCTCAGGTAGTCTGGGAAGCTTCGCTTCCAATGCCCCTTCAATCGGTAATAGAGACAGATGGACTCTTTAGGAGTGACACGTGAAACTATTTCAGAATTGCCTTTCTCTTACGGTCAAACTTTTTGACCTTGTCAGATTTCTCTCCCTTAGGAGAAGAAATCATTTATGGACTATCATCATTGTCATTGCCTATGTCCATGGAAGTTTGGGAGGTAGATCTTCCAAACAAACTTGATTGACCAGTGCCCCAAAGCATCGCTGCTTCAGCAACAATTATCAAATATGTCAGATCAATAAGGGCCACGTCGTGGTCTGTCATATAATAGTCCTTAACGACTTGACTATATGACTCAGGAAGCGATTAAAGAACCAAGTCAATAGCTAGCTTCCTTGGGAAAATGACACCCAACATTCCCAGTCTGTCAATGTGCAATTTCATCTTCAGAACGTGTACACACACATAACTTCCATCTCGGTGTTTGCATGCCAATAGGGCTTGAGTGACCTTGAACTTTTCAAGTCGACGAAAACGTGGGTCAGGGAGAATAACTAGAGGAGGTGGAGGAAGAGAAGTATGATTTACAGTTCCAGAAATGCACAAAGAAAGGAATGATCTTTCACCTTGATCGACACACGGAAGATCATCTTCAAAAGGAAAGCTTTTTCCAATGGATTGAGGAAGACCATAGTTGTCAGAACTAGACATCTACAAAAGGGAGAAAATTTAAGTGAGTTGGTTTAATCCTTAATATAACACCCAAATGAAATATTAAGGCTAGGACCCAACACAATAATTTACAATTCAGAAGAGGGATGTCGTAATCTAATTGCAAATTATTTGAAGGTAGGTAAATGACGATTTACCAATTCCACCATGAAAACAAAATTTTAACGAATTAGGTTTTAAATGAAATTCCTAGATCTTTTGAGATTCATTGAACTTTTCAATGGCATGTTTAATCTCGATTATGCTCTCACTTTGTGACTGGGATGCCGAGGATCACAAACAAGATGTGAATAACCATGCAAATTAGCTTGGTACTCTCGATGTCATTTATCACCTAATCAATGTGCCGGTTAACCACACATGCTCCATTGATCAACGATAATTTACGAGACACCCATTGCCAACAATATTAGTCCCATATTAGTGTGCCGGTTAACCACACATGCTACACTAACGACCAATAAGGTGCAATGTGCAATTACATGAGTTAGCACCCAATTCACATTTTCCTAAACTAACTAAGATTGGGAATTTTATAAAATCGTTTAGTTACTTTATAATTAATTATACTTTTAGTGAGAGTTTAGTGTCCTATCAAACCCGTTCGACTAACGACCCTTAACTAGTCAAGAGTGCGGTGGCTAAGAGTGTATACCGAATGGCGGTCATTTTACAGGCCGCTTCCTTAAACACCGCTTATAGACCAGCTTCGTGAATGAGGCCTACTAACGGTAAGACTGACTTTTCTTATACATATATAATATATTAAACTTTTAATTTTATATAGTATAAGGGTGCATTTTAAACTTTTAAAATACTAAGTGGTTTAATCCTTTAGTAAATTAAACTTTTAGTTTAGTTAAACTTAAACCATATATGGATTTATTAATTGTCTTTTAATTAATCTTTTTATTAAATTATCAATACAATCCATAAAGATATCTTCTAGGTTTTTTTCAATTTAAATTTCCAGAAAATAAACTTTTAATTTCAAATTTAAATTATAAAACCAAAAGGGTGTATTTTGAAATCCTTTCAAGATACTAGGTTAAATTTTAAATCAAAATAATCATATCATTATCCAAATTTAAACAAATCCTTTAATTATGATAAGGATATCATATTACCTTTCAGAAAATTCGATTTTAGGCAGTAAAAACAAAATAAGGCAATTATCCTAATCATGAAAAGATTTGAAAATCGAAAAAATAGGGAACTGACGAGTCAACTCGTCCAGTTGGACATTAAACTCGTCGAGTTCATCCATCTCGTCGAGTTTCACATTGAACTCGTCATGTTTTGGGTTCATACATCAAAAAACAAATTTTTTCTTCTTTGGACAATTCACTATTGCATCAATTCAATTGAAAAACATCCTAGGCTCTGATACCACTGATGGGTTTTGAGCATATCTACATTCCTATGTGATCATGCAACCCTAATTGCTTTGGACCTAAGTTTTTCACTAATTGAACATGCAAATTGAATTCTAAAGCAATAACCCTAGATCTAGCATACAATTTCGAAATTCATATACAAATTAGGGTTGGAAGATTACCTCACTTGTTATGTAGTAACAACAAGACAATATTGAAGATCCTTGACTCTTGAAAGCTTAGTGCCCCAAATGTTGCACCTCTAATGGACTCACAAACACCCAATACAACAAGATGAGAGAACAGACACTAGAAAAATCGGCTATGGTTCTTCAAAGAAGCATAGGCCGAAATTCTAATTGTAACGACCCAAAAATCGAGGGTAAAAATTTTATTTTTAATACAGTCAAAATATAGATATCATTTATTCCAAACATCCAAAACATCGTTAATTAAAGCATTTCTCCGAGCTCATCCCAAAATCATTCAATGCGGAAAACATGGGTGCGTGCACTGCGATCGATCCGAACCCTTCTTTTCCAAATCGATGATACCTGAAACCAATAAAAAAACTGTAAGAACTAAGCTTAGTGAGTTCCCCAGAGCATACACCACACAATCCACATAACCATATAATCCACATCAGCTATAACAACTACATAAACCAGATCAATCACATATCCATATCAATCGCATATCCATATCAATCACATATCCATATCAATCACATAGCCATGCATGTAAACATATACGGATGATGTGGGCTCCCCCCAGGGTGTTACTCCAGGATGCCATGGGCTCCCCACATGGTCTTACACCTAAGTGCCATGGGCTCCCCCATGGTCTTCAATAGGAAAGCCATGGGCTCTCCACATGGTCTTAAAACCAAGTGCCATGGGCTCCCCCATGGTCTTTAATAGGAAAGCCATGGGATTTCCACATGGTCATACATCCAGGTGCCAAGTGCTCCCCCCATGGTCTTCCATGCAAGTATCACAAAGACAACTAGCATACCACATAGTCAATAGCATACCACATAATCACTAGCATACCACATATACATGCATACCAGACATATCAGTAGTGAATCTACAATAAACACTACAACTAATTGAATGGGCCGGCCTTGGTGCCTTAGACCCATTGGTATTGTGAGGAGACTCACCTGACACTGCTGAAGTCCCGCAGATAAAACTCTAGCTGCTGGTTGACAGGTTCCCAAACTGTCAATCATCAAAACGACACCCAATTAATAATTGGGTTCCAATACATAACCATAATCTACACTTGGGGTAAATGGACCATTTTACCCCTAACCAAGGTTGGTTCAATACCAAGGACTAAACTCACAATCGGAAGGCCCAAAAGCCCAATAATCATCTAAGGCCCAACATATGGCCCAATTTTCCAAATTGGGCCCAAACCTCTACATGGACTTATTTTAAGACCCAACCAATTATTCTAGTCCAAACAATTGGCATTCTGATGGCCCAATAGCTAGTAATCCTCAAGGCCTAATTATGGCCCACTTATGGCCCAATTTTCCAAATCGGGCCCAAGACTCTCTGATGGGTCTTATCCTAAAGCCCAATAATCTCCTTAGTCCATAAATGTGTTCCACATTAGCCCACAAAGGCCCATAACAACTTAGTCCAATAAATGGTAAGAACCAAATCCAATTAGGGTTTTACACATAAATTGACGATTAGGGTTAAGTGTTCCTACATAACCCATTAAGGACTTAATCCATTATGTCCAAACATACAATGAAATCGGGCTTGAGTCATATCTTCACTCCAATGGTCCAAAATACGGGTCCCAATAAGTCCAAACCAATAATTCCAAAATTAGGGTCTTTTAAGCCCTAATTAGGGTTTCCAACCCATTACAATCCAATTAGGCCCAAAAGCTAAGTCCTTAGACCCATTAGGGTTTCATTAGGCCCATTAGGGTTTCGCTAGTTGGGCACCACCCACTACCACCTCGGGTAGTGGTGGTCAATGGCGGCTCACGGCGGCGGCCACCACCTCACGGTGGTGGTTACGAGTTTCTTTTATTATTCTAGAATCGGTTACAATATTACAAAGCAAACACCTAATTAACACACACACACACACACACTAATACAACACACACATACACAGCCACCCTAGTGGTTGCCGACGGTGGCACATGGTGGTAGCCACCACCTCACGGTGGTGGTGGCGGTTTTTCTCAAGAACTCCGGCCAAGAAACATGAATCCAGCCACCCACCTGGTGGCATACAACGACGGCGATGGCGTGAGACGGCGGCAGCAGCGACGGCAGCCACCATGGCAGCCATGGTGGTTTTTCCCTTGAGTTTTTCTGTTCAGCAACCACACACACATGCGTGCCTGGAACACAGCAACACCGAGTTATGCACTCAATCAACAACTTGTGGCGGCATATGGTGGTCGGAGATTGCAGCCACCACCTCACAGTGGTGGTGGCGGCCGGTTTTCTTGCTTCCCTGCCCAAAATAACGCACATACTCCACTATTAGCTCCGTAAATAGCCTATAACGGTGAACACGCATGCATTCAACCACCTACAAAGTGACAGGAGAACGTCGGAACGCCATAGGAATGACGACCAACGGCGGTTACGGCCCCAAACAGCTAAAAGGGATGAAGGAGATGAAAGATAGCCTCACCGTGAGCATTCCGATCGCAAAGGACTCACGTTCGTCGGTCACAGTTCCGTCTTCGTTCTTGGTGGGGCTTTTCTGGCCGTTCGCGACTTCAACAGAGCAGCAGGGGAGGTGGCAGTGGCATTCGACGACAAGGTGGCAGAGGTTAGAACGGTAGTCGGGCTTGTTGTGTTAGTGGCAGCTGAGAAGGATCCGGAGGTGGTGATCGACCCAACTAGGCGGCGGCTGCCGGAGGTGCTGCACCGGTGATGGAGGCATAAGGGTGGGTGGTGGCTGGAATATGGGATGTATAAGGGTGGTGCGGCTGTATATCTTTTAGGGTTAGGGTTTCGTAGGGCTTATATACTCGACAAACAATGAAACATATTGCTATAATGGCAGAACTGGTCCCTCCCCATTAACATCTTTGCAACCAAAGCCCAAAATTTACTCTTTATACCCCTGCTCCCATAATTCTTTTCATTTGAAGTCCAAAAGTTACGAATTACACCCTGCCCTCTAAAATCCTTACGAAATAAGTCTCGAAATTACCGTTTTAACCCCCAAATAATCCAATTTATAACATTCGGCTCCCCAAAACCAACACCCCACTAAATAATACAGATTTAGGGCGACTATTCGTTCATCATTTTTTTTTTCTATTTACTTATTTAATAACCAGGATGTTACAACTCTCCCCCACTTAAATTAGATTTCGTCCTCGAAATCATTCCTTACCATCCCTTACACGCCCGACAACTTGGACGACATGGTCCAAAACCACAAGCATACCCCAGCCTTCCCAGGGCAACCAAAACCATCCCCCGCAGGGTTCTAAACCCGAAGATGAACGAATTTCTTCGAACATGCTCGCATTTACTCCATCTCAAACCTGAAGCCTCGAGATGGTCGGTCGCCCTGACTGACCGCCCGTATCGAATCTTTGCCGAGTTCACTGCACTTATTTCCCAACTGGTTATTCAACTTCTCACATTATTTAGTCCAAACGTAACCAACTTAGTATATGCCTCGAATGACAAGCAACTCCACATACGGATCCCAAGTCACTGAAATCACTGCAACTCATCTTGCTGCCACTTGCTGCTTTTCGAAAGCAGTCGAGACCTCTCTGATCTCACCTTATCTGTCAACCACTCGAATCATCGGACACATAACCAATTGCTGGACCAAAATCACACGTAGCAGCCCCATGCGACCTCCGAAGGATACATTGTCTAACAATAACTACCCTATCTATACAACCACTCATGGCTCCTTCAATCCATTTGATCCATCATATCATGATAGGCTGGAAACCTGTCACCACTGAATCCGATGCAAAGAGGTGAATGCTACAAGAATACTGTAGTCTTACATCATACCCGATCTCCTTCGACCTACTGGTTTCCTGATTCCAATTATGTTGTGACCTACTCACAACCTTTCAAACTGGCCCACCCTGGCCTAAGTCATCCGAACGAATTCGTGAATGCCACGACCACCCTGTAATCTTTCTGCACTTCTCACACTAACAGACCAATTGTGAATGCTACGGCTCCCCTGCAGTCTTACAACACTCTCCACACTATCTGACTACTAGTGAATGCTACGGCTCCCCTGTACTCTTACAACACTTTCACCCTACTGATCATTAGTGAATGCTACGGCTCCCCAGTAGTCTTACAACACTTTCACCCTAAATGACCATTAGTGAATGCTACGGTTCCCTCGTAGTCTTACAACACTTTGACCCTAACTGACCATTTGTGAATGCTACGGCTCCCCCGTAGTCTTACAACACTTTAACCCCAACTGACTGTTAGTGAATGCTACGGCTCCCCCGTAGTCTTACAAGAATTTCATCATAACACAATCGCAACCCAATGCATTACCCCTAATCTATCATTTCGAAATGCATACATAATCGAGCACGCACTCGACCAATCACCCGAACTGAAATCAATTCATGACTGGATCCCCAACCTGCTTCCCCAAATTCTGCTATCAATCCCCCAAGAAGACGCGATTCACACGCTGGGAATTTTTATTGAACTCCAAACTCACACAACCCTCAAACCAAATAGCCACTTAGGCCGCCATTTCCCTCGATGAGGATGAGAAACTCATCCCGGTTTCATACCTGCCCCTGTCCTGAATACTTACGCGATTCTCCCCCACTTAGATTCAACTAAGTGTTCGCAATACATGAGATTTGAAGGATTCCTAATCCTTGTTACTCTTTAATACCCAAACTGTTGACAAAATGCAGCTTACCCGTGCTAGTGTTCCATTACTGGCCCAAACCCCAAAAGACCACACAACTCCTAAAGATCAGACGAACACTTCCTGCATCCTAGCGAAACTAATAATCTCGGATGCCTTGAAATGATGCCAGACTTATATCTCGAAGTCCAAATAACCAATGCCCAGGACAAAGCCTTTGCAGTAGACCACTTCCCTTGGCGCTTCCGAAAGCCAACCCAAGCATAATGGTTGAGTTACCAATCCTGACCGTAGACCTTCCTCATCACGTCTCTGAACCGATCTCGACCATAGACCTAGATAACATTGAACGCTCCGAACCGTCAAGGAGGGATATAGCTTTTCACTAACCACCCCGTAACTCACGGTATGCGAATGACATATGACCTCACTTGAAGATATAACCCAAATGCAAAAAGGGAAGGAAACTTAGAGCTATACTTACCTAAACCCTTGGAACGAAAATTCCATCATGCAGTTTTCCCACAATTGCTGCACTGAATCCGGACCTGCTGGCCTCTCAAAAGTTGACCCGAACTCTTGGGTCTCTTCCCGAGACCCTCCAATATATGTACCTGATCTGGTTCCCTCTTCCCGATGTGCTCCAAATCGATCCATCGCTCTTGGCTCCAGAAATCATATCTTTCAGGGTCTCGCACCCTAACACACCCACCAACTCAATCGTCAACGGCTGATCTGCAATAGCTGGAGCAACCTATGCCCTACCCGGGCAACAACTACTCCCAAGTCATAGTCTCCAATCCCGAAAGTGTAATAGAATGCAAAATCAATCTGTGCCGTCCGATACAGGAGTTCCACAATGAACTCAAAACCCTGGCAATCCTTCCACTAACTGGCTCACCACCGGAGCCGGGACCAAACCCTGGTCCTTCCTCATGTGTGCTCATCCTCATCTGGCAAAGTAGTTATCCTCACTATCAGAGCATACCCAATAATTCTCCTTCCCATAAGCTTCTTAGATTCTCCAAGAATCTCACTTATTCAAGTATGGATCCTGTGCTTTCAGTAGTACAGGCCCATACTACCTTCCACACCTATCCATACTTTCCTCAGCAATCCTCTCGAATCCTCTAAGTCACCTACTCCACTGGTGCACCCAATATCTGCTAAACAGCAACACAATACCCACCAAAGCAACTCCTAGGCTCCCCCTAGGTTCCCAACCTCACCGAACCGCCCCACTAAACCCATTGGAGCATACCCTAGGTTTTCCTAGGTTCCCAACCTCACCCTGCCATCAGCTGCTGAAGAACTCCCCATGATACCAGCCATCCACCTCCTGGACACCGTCATATCCATTTAGTGGCTGACTCCCATCACTCAGGAGTTCCACAAAGCACAAAGCAAGCAGCATTTGTGCAATAGCACTCCGATCCAAAGGACTATCATAGAACATTCAGCCCACATATCGCAACTCGTGCTATCCTCATCCATCCATCCTTACTGTCGGCTACCTTATGCATGCAAATTATACACAGAACAGGATCTAATAGACTGTCGAATAATAGACTCTACCCTAGGACCACAACCAGACGAGGACTATGAAATAAGGCCAAATCAATTATTTTAAGGGTATAAGATCCTAACCGTTTACAATTTTAAAAGCATACACTTAGCAGTTACTAATACTAATAATCCTTCTCATTCAAGCATGACATACAATATTTCCACGACTACTAGCATCACATATCAGGCCAATCTATCGCTGACTACTCAGCACTAGCATGCAAGTCTACCAGCTCATACAACATGTAAAGGCATCTCTCCTAGCCCTAACTAGCATGCGATTCTCAGATTCATAAGCCAAGTCATAACAGATAAAATATATGGGTATGCTGGGGAAACTTACTTGAGCTCGGCTAATTGCACGCACCACACCTTTTCTTGTCTTAGAAAACTTTTTCCTTGAAACCATTTTTCTTTTTGAAAACTTTATAGACCCTCAGTTTGTGTTTAGAAACACCCGAAAGGATGTCCGAATCCCTCAAACCAAGGCTCTGATAGTAACTTGTAATGACCCAAAAATCGAGGGTAACAATTTCATTTTTAATATAGTCAAAACATAGATATAATTTATTCCAAACATCCAAAACATCGTTAATTAAAACATTTATCAGAGCTCATCCCAAAATCATTCAATGCGGAAAACATGGGTGTGTGCACTGCGATCGATCCGAGCCCTTCTTTTCCAAATCGATGATACTTGAAACCAATAAACAAAACTATAAGCATGAAGCTTAGTGAGTTCCCCAGAGCATAACCCACACAATCCACATAACCACATAATCCACATCACCTATAATAGCTACATAAACCATATCAATCACATATCCATATCAATCACATATCCATATCAATCACATAGCCATGCATGTAAACATATACAGATGCCGTGGGCTCCCCCAGGGGTGTTACTCCAGGATGCCATGGGCTACATGGTCTTATACTTAAGTGTCATGGGCTCCCCCATGGTCTTTAATAGGAAAGCCATGGGCTCTCCACATGGTCTTACATCCGGGTGCCATGGGCTCCCCCTATGGTCTTCCATGCAAGTATCACAAAGACAACTAGCATACCACATACCACATAGTCAATAACATACCACATAATCACTAGCATACCACATATACATGCATACCAGACATAACAGTATTTCCTACTTGCAACATTCAGTACAATAATTATGCTCCCACTAGGATAACAATTATACTCTTGCTAGCATAACAATTATGCTCCCACTAGCTCTGACATGTACCAAGAAATCAGCTGGACTTCTAGAAATTAATACCTATTGACCTTCTTACCAAAGTTCAGATTTCTGATACGCGGTGCTTCGATAAGTCTTTATCTAGACTTCAGAAGCTCATACACCTTTCATTAGATATCTTTTTGTGTGTCTAAACCCTTTCAGAACTTATAGGAATAAGTCTCGAATGTTCAAATTATTTGCGATTTCTCACAATTCGAACTATGAAGAGGGATGTCGTAATCATACTCGAATTCAAGAACGCATTTATCACAACCGCTAACTCTAATGATATTAATCAAAACTTTAAAATCTATTAGTGAAAGCTTTTCCTCACAATCATTTTCATGAAGTAGAGAGAAACCTCTTACACCTTAGATTTTATGGTGTATGTGTTCCTATCGATGTGAATTTGTCATTTCCAACCACTATCATAAGAAATGGTTTATGACAAATTCAAACTCATATGGACTGAACTTGCTTAATCTTAATTTCTTTCCGTCTGGTAGCACAAGGGCCTACCAGTGCTTCCAAGTTTATTGAGGAGCTCACCCATACAGATCAATGTACTTTCATTGATGACGGTGCTTCACCTTATGCAGTCAAATGAGTACTCATAGAACTCACATGCATAGTCAGCTTAACTGGAATGGCATAGAAACAAGAATATGTTAACACGATAGGTTATCAACCTCAGGTCGTGTGCTAGTGATAACTAAAAGGTTTATTCTTGATTAGTTTCTGAAACTATTCAAGACCATTAAGACTCCCACTGACCTCTCGACATATAAGATTCTTTGTTAAGGAACATTCCTCGACAAACAAATATTCAAGAGTTAGTGTGGGTTATTATCAAGAAACACTTCATCTAATTGGTCTTAGTTGGTCTTTGTTTTAACCAAAACATCACAACTACCAATTTCAAATGTGCAAGAGTAAGAAAACATTTCTACTCCACATTTCATGAGGTGTTATAAACCTACTTAGAACATGTTACTCAATGTACTACTTGGAGTAACTAGAGTATGATTCTAAAACTTGATTTTGGAACGAAGTATGACTCATCCTTTTTATTTAACCATTTCAACAATTCCTGATTCCTCTTCTTAGTCATACAAATGCACTAAGGTGTCCTTAGAAGGATCAATTGTGACATGTTTCCAGAATCATTAGGATGATCATAAAACATGATACTAAAGTACTCTCCTTTCCTTTCAGATTGGAGAAACTTTTATCTTCCTGCCTAATAGATTCTTCTTATTCATTCTGTCATTCTTTGAAAATTTTGAAAGAATCAGAATTACACTTAATCCTATAAGTATAACCATATTTACTGAACCATCAGTAAATCATGACAAATAGACTTATTGTCCTTTGTGGTGGATCTGACCAGTTCACATCAATGTGTACTAGATCCTTTAGTCCTTCACTTGACTCACATATACACGTGAGTAAGGAATTTAGTCTTAATTTAACAAAGATCAAGATTCTCCTACATCACACAATTCAAATCGTATGATTCCAAGTTTCTGTCAAATTGAACCTTGGGTGATGAGAATCCTTCCTTATTTGGTAAATTATGACACTACCACAATGTATTTAACTAAGAATCAAATCCATTTTCAACATTGCTAATAATAGAAATATAAACATCAATTTTCATGATTGCCATTGCAAGTAATCATATAATAAATAAGATAAACCACAAAAATTTACTTTATTGATAATGTGCGGAAAACTTGTTCTTACAATGCAAATACACATGAAAACTATGTTTCTAAATATTCCTAAGCAATCTATCCTAACTCCTAAGTAGCAGCTCCAAATCTTGATCATTGAACCATGTGATTGAAATCCATTTCTTCAGATCAGAATTAGCCTTGACTTCCTCTTAAGCTTCCTTCATTCTCATAGATTTTGCAAAACATCAAAATGCAAATTATCACCAGATGTACCAAGAATCTATGAATAGGAACTTAATAAAGTTAGATAGTGGATGTACCTAAAGCAGAGCCAAACAATTTGACTTTACCATCTCAAAGATCTCTCAGGTAGTCTGGGAAGCTTCGCTTCCAATGCCCCTTCAATCGGTAATAGAGACAGATGGACTCTTTAGGAGTGACACGTGAAACTATTTCAGAATTGCCTTTCTCTTACGGTCAAACTTTTTGACCTTGTCAGATTTCTCTCCCTTAGGAGAAGAAATCATTTATGGACTATCATCGTTGTCATTGCCTATGTCCATGGAAGTTTGGGAGGTAGATCTTCCAAACAAACTTGATTGACTAGTGCCCCAAAGCATCGCTGCTTCAGCAACAATTATCAAATATGTCAGATCAATAAGGGCCACGTCGTGGTCTGTCATATAATAGTCCTTAACGACTTGACTATATGACTCAGGAAGCGATTAAAGAACCAAGTCAATAGCTAGCTTCCTTGGGAAAATGACACCCAACATTCCCAGTCTGTCAATGTGCAATTTCATCTTCAGGACGTGTACACACACATAACTTCCATCTTGGTGTTTGCATGCCAATAGGGCTTGAATGACCTTGAACTTTTCAAGTCGACGAAAACGTGGGTCAGGGAGAATCACTAGAGGAGGTGGAGGAAGAGAAGTATGATTTACAGTTCCACAAATGCACAAAGAAAGGAATGATCTTTCACCTTGATCGACACATGGAAGATCATCTTCAAAAGGAAAGCTTTTTCCAATGGATTGAGGAAGACCATAGTTGTCAGAACTAGACATCTACAAAAGGGAGAAAATTTAAGTGAGTTGGTTTAATCCTTAATATAACACCCAAATGAAATATTAAGGCTAGGACCCAACACAATAATTTACAATTCAGAAGAGGGATGTCGTAATCTAATTGCAAATTATTTGAAGGTAGGTAAATGAAGATTTACAAATTCCACCATGAAAACAAAATTTTAACGAATTAGGTTTTAAATGAAATTCCTAGATCTTTTAAGATTCATTGAACTTTTCAATGGCATGTTTAATCTCGATTATACTCTCACTTTGTGACTGGGATGCCGAGGATCACAAACAAGATGTGAATAAGCATGCAAATTAGCTTGGTACTCTCGATGTCATTTATCACCTAATCAATGTGCCGGTTAACCACACATGCTACACTAACGACCAATAAGGTGCAATGTGCAATTACATGGGTTAGCATCCAATTCACATTTTCCTAAACTAACTAAGATTGGGAATTTTATAAAATCGTTTAGTTACTTTATAATTAATTATACTTTTAGTGAGAGTTTAGTGTCCTATCAAACCCGTTCGACTAACGACCTTTAACTAGTCAAGAGTGCGGTGGCTAAGAGTGTATACCGAATGGCGGTCATTTTACAGGCCGCTTCCTTAAACACCCTTTACAGACCAGCTTCGTGAATGAGGCCTACTAACGGTAAGACTGACTTTTCTTATACATATATAATACATTAAACTTTTAATTTTATATAGTATAAGGGTGCATTTTAAACTTTTAAAATACTAAGTGGTTTAATCCTTTAGTAAATTAAACTTTTAGTTTAGTTAAACTTAAACCATATATGGATTTATTAATTGTCTTTTAATTAATCTTTTTATTAAATTATCAATACAATCCATAAAGATATCTTCTAGGTTTTTTTCAATTTAAATTTCCAGAAAATAAACTTTTAATTTCAAATTTAAATTATAAAACCAAAAGGGTGTATTTTGAAAACCTTTCAAGATACTAGGTTAAATTTTAAATCAAAATAATCATATCATTATCCAAATTTAAACAAATCCTTTAATTATGATAAGGATATCATATTACCTTTCAGAAAATTCGATTTTAGGCAGTAAAAAAAAATAAGGCAATTATCCTAATCATGAAAAGATCTGAAAATCGAAAAAATAGGGAACTGACGAGTCAACTCGTCCAGTTGGACATTAAACTCGTCGAGTTCATCCATCTCGTCGAGTTTCACATTGAACTCATCATGTTTTGGGTTCATACATCAAAAAACAAATTTTTTCTTCTTTGGACAATTCACTATTGCATCAATTCAATTGAAAAACATCCTAGGCTCTGATACCACTGATGGGTTTTGAGCATATCTACATTCCTATGTGATCATGCAACCCTAATTGCTTTGGATCTAAGTTTTTCGCTAATTGAACATGCAAATTGAATTCTAAAGCAATAACCCTAGATCTAGCATACAATTTCGAAATTCATATACAAATTAGGGTTGGAAGATTACTTCACTTGTTATGTAGTAACAACAAGACAATATTGAAGATCCTTGACTCTTGAAAGGTTAGTGCCCCAAATGTTGCACCTCTAACGGACTCAGAAACACCCAATACAACAAGATGAGAGAACAGACACTAGAAAAATCGGCTATGATTCTTCAAAGAAGCATAGGCCGAAATTCTAATTGTAACGACCCAAAAATCGAGGGTAAAAATTTCATTTTTAATACAGTCAAAACATAGATATCATTTATTCCAAACATCCAAAACATCGTTAATTAAAACATTTCTCCGAGCTCATCCCAAAATCATTTAATGCGGAAAACATGGGTGCGTGCACTGCGATCGATCCGAACCCTTCTTTTCCAAATCGATGATACCTGAAACCAATAAAAAAAACTGTAAGAACTAAGCTTAGTGAGTTCCCCAGAGCATACACCACACAATCCACATAACCATATAATCCACATCAGCTATAACAACTACATAAACCAGATCAATCACATATCCATATCAATCGCATATCCATATCAATCACATATCCATATCAATCACATAGCCATGCATGTAAACATATACGGATGATGTGGGCTCCTCCCAGGGTGTTACTCCAGGATGCCATGGGCTCCCCACATGGTCTTACACCTAAGTGCCATGGGCTCCCCCATGGTCTTCAATAGGAAAGCCATGGGCTCTCCACATGGTCTTTCATCCAAGTGCCATGGGCTCCCCCATGGTCTTTAATAGGAAAGCCATGGGATTTCCACATGGTCATACATCCAGGTGCCAAGTGCTCCCCCCATGGTCTTCCATGCAAGTATCACAAAGACAACTAGCATACCACATAGTCAATAGCATACCACATAATCACTAGCATACCACATATACATGCATACCAGACATATCAGTAGTGAATCTACAATAAACACTACAACTAATTGAATGGGCCGGCCTTGGTGCCTTAGACCCATTGGTATGGTGAGGAGACTCACCTGACACTGCTGAAGTCCCGCAGATAAAACTCTAGCTGCTGGTTGACAGGTTCCCAAACTGTCAATCATCAAAACGACACCCAATTAATAATTGGGTTCCAATACATAACCATAATCTACACTTGGGGTAAATGGACCATTTTACCCCTAACCAAGGTTGGTTCAATACCAAGGCCCAAACTCACACTCGGAAGGCCCAAAAGCCCAATAATCATCTAAGGCCCAACATATGGCCCAATTTTCCAAATTGGGCCCAAACCTCTACATGGACTTATTTTAAGACCCAACCAATTATTCTAGTCCAAACAATTGGCATTCTGATGGCCCAATAGCTAGTAATCCTCAAGGCCCAATTATGGCCCACTTATGGCCTAATTTTCCAAATTGGGCCTAAGACTCTCTGATGGGTCTTATCCTAAAGCCCAATAATCTCCTTAGTCCATAAATGTGATCCACATTAGCCCACAAAGGCCCGTAACAGCTTAGTCTAATAAATGGCCCAATAAGAACCCAAATCCAATTAGGGTTTTCACATAAAATGACGATTAGGGTTAAGTGTTCCTACTTAACCCATTAAGGACTTAATCCAATAAGGACTTAATCCATTTAGTCCAAACATACAATGAAGTCGGGCTTGAGTCATATCTTCACTCCAATGGTCCAAAATGCGTGTCCCGATAAGTCCAAACCAATAATTCCAAAATTAGGGTTTTCTAAATGCTAATTAGGGTTTCCAACCCATTACAATCCAATTAGGCCCAAAATCTAAGTCCTTAGGCCCATTAGGGTTTCATTAGGCCCATTAGGGTTTCGCTAGTTGGGCACCACCCACTACCACCTCGGGTAGTGGTGGTCAACGACGGCTCACGACGGCGGCCACCACCTCCCAGTGGTTGTTATGAGTTTCTTTTATTATTCTAGTGTCGGTTACAATATTATAAAGCAAACACCCAATTAACACACAAACACACACTAATACAACACACACACACACACATCCACCCTAGTGGTGGCCGGCGGTGGCACATGGTGACAGCCACCACCTCACGGTGGTGGTGGTGGTTTTTCTCACGAAATCCAGCCAAGCAACATGAATCCAGCCACCCACCTGGTGGCGTACAACGTCGGTGATGGCGTGAGACGGCGGCAACCACCATGGCAGCCACGGTGGTTTTTCCCTTGGGTTTTTCTATTCAGCAACCACACACACATGTGTGCCTGGAACAAAGCAACACCGGGTTATGCACTCAATCAACAACTTGTGGCTGCATATGGTGGTCGGAGATGACAGCCACCACCTCACGGTGGTGGCAGGTTATCTTGTTTCCGTGCCCAAAATAACGCACATACTCCACTATTAGTTCCGTAAACAGCCCATAACGGCGAACACACATGCATTGAACCACCCACAAGGTGACAGGATAACGTCGGAATGCCACACGAATCGCGACCAACGGCGGTTACAGCCCCAAACAGCTAAAAGGGATGAAGGAGATGAAAGATAGCCTCATTGTGAGCATTCTGATCGCACACGACTCACGTTCGTCGGTCACAGTTCCGTCTTTGTTCTTGGTGGGGCTTTTCCGGCCGTTCGCGACTTCACCGGAGCAACATGGGAGATGGCAGTGGCGTTCGATGACAAGGTGGCAGAGGTTAGAATGGTAGTCGGGCATGTTGTGGCAGTGGTGGCTGAGAAGGATCCGGAGGTGGTGATCGACCCAACTAGGCGGCGGCTGCAATGTGTCGAAGTTTGTTAACTCTTTGTTGAGTTAAATTGGTTGTAATGTGTCGAAGTTTGTTAAGTCAGTTTCGAATGTTATGTAATCTATTTACTAAGGCATTTTAGTAACGAAGTCTAAATGTCGAGTCCTTAGTCTTTTTTGTGTACTTTCAGTTTTCCTATAAATAGGAGATGTACTCTGATATAGATAAGAACTTTGGCTGTAATTCTGTCTAACACTCTCTCTGTATGTTGAAAGTATAAATGAGCTGAAACAAGATCTTATTTACTCTGGTGTTCCGATTACGTTGTTTTACTCTGATTTTTTTCATACACTTGATTAATCACTTCTACAATTGGTATCAGAGTAGGAATCATATTGCAATGATCTGATTTTCATTCTGAATCATAAGTTTTTGAGCCGCGATTTTGATTCAAAAGTTTCCGCACTTTTTGGTTCTGAAAATCATCTCTAATCTTCAATTGTGATTTGATTCTGCAATTGATTTATTTAGTCGAGTGATCGATTTAGAATTCCTAATCAAATCATTCTTTCATTTGTGAAATTCATCAAGTTTTTCTAAAAATCACGTCCGCACTTTCATGGCAAACTTTAACATGAATACGATGACCTCTTTTTCTCATCTGCTAGGATCTTCAACGAAGATTCCTATGCTGATTCCAGATTACGATGATCAGTGGGCTGATCTAATGGAGGATTATCTCAATGGACTGGATGAGGAGTTTTGGAATTGCATTAATGGAAATGTTCAACCTCCTTCGAATGTTCTGAACATTGGTTCATCTGGTTTAACTCAAGTTGTTAGTGACCAATCTACGAGGCTGAAGAACAATAAGAAAAGATGCATAAGGGAAATACGAGGTGCATTGCCACCTGTTGTTTACAACTATGTGCGAGGTTGTAAAACTGCTAAAGACATGTGGAATACTCTCAAATAGAAGTTTTAAGGATGTGAGAAAACGAAGATTAATTCTGTGAAGCAATGCTTGGTTGAGTGGAAAGAGTTCAAATAAAAAGATGGTGAATCCATTGAAGGATACTATGATCGCTTGAACGAACTCATTTACAGATGCAATCGTTATGGAGTCACAAGGTCAACCATGGAGTTCAATCTCACATTCATAATGGGACTTCGTAAGGAATGGAGAAGAGTTAGCATGATGGTGAAAAATCAGCAGAGTTTCGATAATTCAACCTTGAAAGATCTATACAACTTGTTGAAGACTCACGAAGGAGAAGTTAATGAAATAGTTGAGGAGACAAAAATGAGTCTGGGAGGTCCATTAGCTTTGGTTTCGAAAGTTGCTGAGAAGGAGACACTTGATAAAGAGAATTCTGATGAAGAAGGATTTTTGATGAATTCTAACGATGAGGCGGTTGCGTTTTACTCTAATAACAGAGTAAAGAAGTTTTTAAAGAAACCTTTTAATCCAAAGTCGAAACGAAATGATGGTAAAGGAAGTTTTGTCAACAAAGTTGTGAGTGATGATAAGAAAAAGGTCAAAAAGAATGATGTGAAGACTAATGATACAAAAATTGAAAAGAAGCTTAAAGGAGACTCTGGAATTGATTGTCATTACTGCCACGATGCAAATCACATGGCTAATGACTATATGCTTCGAAAGAAGGATGAAAAGAAGAACAAGGTGAAACACGAAGCGTACTATGTCGAACGTCTGGAGGAAGTTCGAGCAAAAGCAAAGGGTATCTCTTTGGTTGCTAGAGGTGAAGGTGACGATGATGGAACTTATCAAATCTGGTCGTCTAGATCAGATGATGAGGTGATGCGTAGTCCTACGCATGGAGCAATGTATGCAAGGTTCGTGGAAGAAGATGAAGAAGTGGTGACTGGTCATTGTTTCGTGACCAAGAGTGGAGATAAATCACCGATGACTACCAAGGTACGTTCTATTCTTCAATCTTTCAATATTCCTTTACAATCATATGATTCTGAGATAACTGCTTTTGATGATACTGTTGCTTATTTTGATACTCTTGTTGTGTCTGCTAGTAATGACGCTAAGAAATATAGTATTTAATTGCTAGAGACTTAAAAGCTGTTGGATTCGAAAAGAGGGAGGGTTGAGTATCTAGAACTTCAATTGAAAAATCTTAGTTGTGATAGGGAAAATTTGGGCAATGATGTAAGGATGTTACTAGCTCAAAGAAACATCTATTGTAATTCTGCTAAACGTCTATATGCGAAATTAACTGCGTTGCATCATTCATCTGATATAAGCAAAGAAAAACATAAGAAGTTATTAACTTCTCTTGCTTTCGAAAGAGAAAAGGTTGATAGCATATCTTATGACTGTGAAAAAACCATAGCAGAATTTGACAGATTTCTGATAATTGATTTGCTTATGGTATTGCTAAAATAGATGAATATCTTGATGCTGATGAACTTGTTGAAATTGTGAATGACACATTGACCAAAAGGGAACAAATAAATTTTTTGAAAAGAACTGAGAATTCGAAATCTAACTCTCAATCTACTTTCGCTGATATCGATGATAATTCTGATAGTTTTAGCGAAATCAGTGAAATTGAGGAAGAGGAAAGTGTCGATTGTTCTCAGTTGTATGTCATTAATGTCACATCTAAGTCTAAAGGCAAAAAAATATGTAATGAATCGATGGTTAAGATTGACACTGACAAACCCTCTACTTCGAAAGTTTATGATTTCGACCATGTGAGTGTCAGAGATAGTCAAACTGATAGTAGTGATGATGAGGACGAGGATGAGGTTTCGAAAAATTCAAAGTCAGAAAAGAATGTTTCGAAAGAAACAATCATTCCTCGAATTGTTGAAGATCAAGTGTATGGTGATACTGAAAATTTCGATAAAGTGATGACTGAAAAA
This sequence comes from Lactuca virosa, assembly GCF_052849685.1. Taxonomy (NCBI): domain Eukaryota; kingdom Viridiplantae; phylum Streptophyta; class Magnoliopsida; order Asterales; family Asteraceae; genus Lactuca; species Lactuca virosa. The sequence continues at coordinate 262,698,701 of NC_136434.1, forward strand.
TGTGCTCATTATCTTGAAACAATTACTGGGAATGTCATCCAAATTGGGTTGTGTATCCAAATTTCAAGTGCTCAGATGATATCATCCTTCCTAATCAAGTGTTTGTCACTACTGGGAATGTCGACAAAATTAAACCGGAATTTAACAAGATGGTTGAAGAAGATAACAAGAAAACATCAGATGAAGGATTCTTTTCAAATCAAAGCACTGTCGAAAATAATCTCACAAAGAATTCTTACATTTTTCAAAGACAAAAACCACAACGACATTGGGTTGAAAAACAACAAATTGCAAAAGAAGTTTCAAAATAAAATGTTGTTGAAACAAATCAAATGGTTAAAATCAATTCGCAAGATTTTAAGGAACTAATTGAAAATTTTTCGAAAGAAAATGGAATTTCGAAAAGACAAGCAAGAAAGAAATTTTTTTGGCAAGTTGTGGATAATCGTAAGAAATCAAATGATTTAACAAAGAAAAAGACTGAAAAGGTAATTTCTAAATCTGTGAAGACAATGTCTTCAACAAATTCAGATATTAAGAAAAATCTCGCTCAAAAACAAAGTCTTTGTCTCAATCATTACCACCAGAAAATTCCACGAAATTTAAATCTCAAACACACAACTCTTTGTCTTAGAATTTTAATCAAAATGATCAAACAAAGAAGTTTCCAACATCTCAATCATTAAGGAATTTTAGAACCCACAATCAACAAAGGTTTTCACAAAATCATTTTTCAAAACACAATTCTTTTACACCACAATCATCGAATTTTCAAAATCGATTTTCTTCGAAAACAGGTTTTCACTCAAATGTTACAAATCGAAAGTTTGAAAATGTTCGAAAAAAACCAAATGTAAAATTCACTCCACAAAAACCAAACTTTCCAAATCCATCTGTGAAAGAACCTTCGAAAGTTTCATACATAAAGGGTCATTCAGATATGAACAACTTAGATCATTGGCTTGATGGCAAAGGCAAAATCTACCAATCTGGAAAATTTTCTCAACAAAAAATCAATGATGCCTATGAGAAATATTTGAATGAATCTTCAAGTGGAAGTTCTTCCTCGAAAGAATCTAATCCGATTGTTCAAACTTGGCGACCAGTTTCGAAAGTGAAGAATGTTGAGAATCTAACTGAGAAGAAAAAGGCGAATGTCAGTGACAATCCTAAATCTTCGAAAGTTTATGTCTCTGCGCCTTTAACTCATGATGTGGACTTAATTGATAGTTTCAAATCAAAAGTTCGAAATTGGGTCTTAAGTTCAAGTTTACACTCTGTTTTTCAAACTAATCACCCAGGACCCAAACAGCCTTGGGTACCTAAAATTTTCCATTAATTGCAGGTTTTGTGTGACGAGCAATATGACAAAAAATGGTATATTGATAGTGGTTGCTCGCGTCACATGACTGGAAAGAAGGAAAATTTACGAGACTTCAGAAGTTTGGATAATGCAGGAGTCGTGAAGTTTGGGAACAATCACAAATGTCAAGTGAAAGGTTATGGGAAAGTCACGAATGGGAAGTTTACAGTCAACCGGGTTGCTTATGTTGAAGGTATTCAACATAACTTGATAAGTGTTTCGCAACTTGTTGTGGGCACTGGCAATCAAGTTGTGTTCAATGAAGAAGGAAGCATTATTTCAAATGTCGAAACAAAAGAGGTTTTGTTAAAATCTAAGAGACATGGTGACATGTTCACTCTCGACATCAAACCAATTGTTGGGAAACCTTCAGTGTGCTTACTTTCGAAAGCTTCAACAGATGTTAGCTGGTTATGGCATCGAAGGCTTTCTCATTTGAATTTTCGAAATCTAAACAAATTGGTGGTAAATGACATTGTTCGAGGTTTACCTGTTTTAAATTTTGACAATGATACTTTATGTGCAGCTTGCGAACAAGGAAAACAACATCGTCAAGGACATCCAATTGTCATATATTCGAACATTGTTGAACCGTTGGAACTTCTTCATATCGACTTATGTGGACCATCAACTGTTGAAACACTCAACAAGAAACGATAAATTTTAGTCATTGTTGATGATTTTTCACGATTCACGTGGGTTTATTTTCTCAGGTTAAAATCTGAAGTAGCTCAAACAATGATTGATTTCATCAAGCAAATAGAAAAACAAGCTTAAGGAAGAAAGTTCAAAAAATCAAGAGTGATAATGGCTCTTAATTTAAGAACAAGGTTCTTGATTCGTTCTTAATGGATAAAGGAATTTTGCATAATTTTTCTTCACCATATACACCACGACAAAATGGTTTAGTTGAAAGACATAATCGTTCTCTTTGTGAAGCAGCAAGAACGATGCTCACATATGTGAATCTTCCTCAATATCTTTGGGCTGAAGCAGTTTCTACAACATTTTTTTACTCAAAATCGATCGTTCATTCATCGTCGTTTCAATATTACTCCTTATGAAATAATCAATAACCGAAAACCTAATGTAAAATTCTTTCATGTCTTTGGTTGCAGGTGTTTTATTATGAATCTCAAGGATAATCTTTCGAAATTTCAATCTAAGGCTGATGAAGGAATCTTCTTGGGATATTCACATAATTCGGTTGCATATAGAGTATTGAATAAACGAACGAGAAAAGTGGAAGAAACATTTAATCGCATGTTTGATGATTATTATGTTAAAAGAGTTGAAAAATCTTTTGAACAACATCCAATTATTAATGAATCAAATGATGAATATGCAAATGCTAATTCGATAGATTTTGATTATGATTTAATATTTGGTGTTCCTGATAGGGCTGCTGATGCTGAAGTTAATGTCGTGGACAATCAAATATCTGAAGCATCAAAGCATTCTGAAAATTCGACATTAACACAAGAAAATTTCAGATTTAAACTCAGCATCGAATTCTCCTAGAATTGTCGAAAGTTTGCTAAATGATCGAGTGGAGGGGGAGCACCTGCATTCATCTTCTCCAGTTGAGGGGGAGCATTGTTTCGAGGGGGAGAATAGGAGAATTAATGATGATGTTGAGGGGGAGCATCAAAATGATAATAATGTTGAGGGGGAGTATATTGATACAAATGTGTCGAATATGAATCAAAATGAATTTTTTTTGACTCAACTGATAATGTTTCTGTGGTAGGTTCCGAAAATGATGAAATGTATGAAGATGCACCATTGTATTTTGATCCAACATATCCACCACTGGAAAAATGGAAAAGAAATCATCCAAAAGAACAAGTCACTGGAAATCCACAAGATGGAGTGTTGACAAGAGCTCAAATTTGTGCAAAGAATGAGGTACTTAATACTCATCAAGAGTTTTGCATGTTTAACGTTTTTATTTCGAAACTAGAGCCTAAGACAGTTAAGGTTGCAATGGAACACTCAGATTGGGTTGTTGCTATGCAATCTGAACTAGCTGAATTCGAAAGAAACAAGGTTTGGAGATTAATTCCTAAACCTGATGATGTTTCAATTGTTGGTTTAAAATGGATTTTTAAAAATAAAACTGACAAAGATGGCAACATTATTTGAAATAAAGTTAGGCTTGTAGTTAAAGGCTATTCGCAACAAGAAGGTATCGATTATGAAGAAACCTTTGCCCCTGTCGCAAGATTCGAGGCTGTTCGAATATTTTTAGCCTATGCAGCTCACAAGGATTTTGATGTATATCAAATGGATGTCAAATGTGCTTTTCTCAACGGTGAACTTGAAGAAACAGTTTACGTTGAACGACCTCCAGGTTTTGTAAATGAAGATTATCCTGATCATTGTTATATCTTAGATAAAGCCGTTTGTGAGTTAAAACAAGCACCAAGGGCCTGGTATGCTACTCTTACCAATTTCTTAAAACAATCGAAATTTAAACAAGGATGAGTTGACCCCACGTTATTTCGAAATAAAGTTGGGGATCATCTAATGCTTGTTCAAATTTATGTTGATGATATTATTTTTAGCTCTACTGACCCTTCTTTGTCTAGTGAATTCGAAAATTTAATGAAAAGTCAGTTTGATATGAGTATGATGGGAAAAATTAACAATTTTCTAGGATTAAATATTCGTCAAAGCGAAGAAGGCATATTTATCAATCAAGAAAAATATACTAAGAATTTGCTTGAAAAGTTTGGATTGACGAATAGCACCAAGTTACGAGTACCAATGGCGGTTGGAACAAGGCTTACACCTTCGTTAGATAAATCTGCTGTTGATCTTACTTTCTACAGGATCATGATAGGTTCGTTGCTTTATCTTACTGCAAGTCGACCTGATATCATGTTTTCTGTTTGTAACTATGCTAGGTATCAAGCAAATCCCAGAGAACCTCACTTAACTGCTGTGAAAAATATATTTCGATATCTCAAAGGAACAATTTCGTTAGGATTGTGGTATCATTCGAAATTAGGCTTTTTCATTCAAGCATACTTAGATTCTGATTTGGGAGGTTGCAGTCTTGATCGAAAAAGTACAAGTGGTGGATGTCAATTATTAGATGGGAAGCTTGTGAGTTGGCAGTCGAAAAAGCAAACATGTGTTGCAATTTCAACTGCTGAAGCAGAATATGTTGCGGCTGCTGCATACACTTCTCAAATAATGTGTATCCAAAGTCAATTGCGTGATTATGCAATAAATATGAAAAAGATTCCATTGTATTGTGATTCACAAAGTGCAATATGCATTTGTCATAATACAGTACAACATTCAAAAACAAAACACATTGCACTTCGTTATCATTTCATAAAAGATCATGTGGAAGATGGAAATATCGAAGTTCATTTTGTAAAGACAACTGATCAGCTAGCTGACATCTTTGCAAAACCCTTGGATGAAAAGTAATTTGTTAGAATTTTAATAGGTTTGGGGATGATAGAAACAAGTTCTGTTCCAGGACAACTTTCGAAAGAATGAAAAGCTGGTGTTAAGGAAAAGTGTCGATTCAGCGGTAGTGGTTAATCATTCAGAGGTTACTGTTCACATTCAGCGCTTCGACACGCTTCGCTTTCAACAACAAGAATGAAAAATTTTCGTTAGTTTGGTACATTTAAATTTTCGAAATTTCTTTTCAAAAATTTTGAAAACCACAAAAATATTTTCGTTATTTGTTCTTTATTTTCGAAGAATCAAAAATACCAAAAATGTTTTTTGTTTGCTTTTATTTGATAAATCAAAAATCACAAAAATATTTTTTTTCTTTCTTTCAAAAATATAAAATCCAAAAAGATTTTTGTTGTTTGTAGTTTGTTTCTAATCAGTTCATGCAGATTATAATGAAGATTTTCAGGAATCATGCTTGTAGTTCTAGGGTCCGGTATTCTTTCGAAAAATTTGGAACTAGTTAGGTTGTCCCTAGAAGCATGCTGCAACATGTCGACCCAAGCCTCCATTGACTCAATGTGTATTTTCGAAAGCCTTAATGAAATCTTTCTTACGAAAATTTCTTCCCAATTAGGCTGTATTCACATTAGTCCTTGAGCTACCTTACTCTTCCTAATGGGGTTAAGAGTTTACTACTTGGTCTAAACATAGAAGAGGTACAATCGCTTCGAAAACCAATCTTTTTCATCTTAAAGTTCTTACACTTTCACACACAATGACATATGTCCGAGAGATTTCTGGTACAACCAATCAGGATTTAGACATATCAAAATTCTGTGTTTATGATCTAACATCATGAGACCGTGATGGAAGTGAAACCCTACATGTCGAACCACTTTAAGGAATTGACGGGGAACTGTGTTCCAGAACTTACAAAACCTTTGTTTCAGTACCAAAATTCGATACTCAAAATCATATTCTTTTCTTGAATAGTCATCTTGATCAAATGTTCTAAACCCACGACATTTGTTTCCCAACAAGATTTAAGCTTCATTTTGGTTTCAAGAATATGATTTCCGTCTGAGTATCTTTCTCAACCTTCGTTACTGAATAAATTTTTCAAAGCTTACTTGTCGCTGACTACACTGGTCAAACAGGTAGTTTCGTCTACAACTTGTCATACTTATGTTGAGTATGCATTGTAACGAAATGTTCAACCACCAGGAAAGCCTTAATAAAAAGAAGCCCTTCGATACTTCTTCACAAGTATTCGATTGTAATTCACGGTAACCCACACAAGCAGTTGATTATCTCTCTTGATAATTAACGAAGCAATCTTTGCCCGAGATTTAACTGCCTTTATGTCGAAATTTTATTTTCGACATCACAGATCCAATTTTTTTTATTATTATTGCTTCTTACCTCATTTTATTGGCACTGTGTACTCACGAAATCCTTGAGGTTCTGAGTACTACCAACTCAGGCCGAAGATTTCGAAAGTCTGGCATATGACTTTGCTTCTAAACCCAAAAGCGAAAGAGCCCAACCTCTATGCTGAAGGTTTTTGTTCTTATCCTCTTGGTACTCACGAAACGTCTGATGTGACCGTTTGGCAACATGGTGCGAGTTTCATGGTTACTTTATCTGACATGGCGTTAATAACGGCTAGTGGTGCAAGTTTCAAGGAGAGACGTGGCTAGTGATTTGACTAAATCGTTTGGTATTCAAATGAGGATACATATAAAAGGAAGTTGGTGTATCATTAACATTTTACGCGTTCAAAATTCTCTCAGACGATTTAAACCCTAATTTCTCTCTGTTCTTCAACGCTTTCAAAACCCTAATCAATGGCTGCTGCTCAAACTAATACCACCGATGATGCTTCATCTCAGCCAATCATGAAGCTTCAGAGCACTAATTACCAAGTTAAAAATGATGTTTTAGTATATCCAGATGAAATCAAGATTTTAATTGTCGCTCTCAAACACTCAGGCTTTTCAACGACGATGTTCAACTATTTTGATGTTCCTATGTCCAGGTTGTCAATGGCTGGTTCCACTGCAACTTATAGCAAGGCCATAGATGTCGTTACCTTCAATCTGGTAAATGACAAGAAGATTCGTCTCACAAAGAAGTTGTTTACTCAAATTCTTGAAATCCCTAATTCTCCGCCATTCTACAAGGTTATGAATGCTCAGGTTATCCATATGTTCAATGATATGGGTCATCAACCACCTCTTACCAAGATCAGTGACTTCAAGAAATCATGTCTGCCCTGTATCTGGAACTTTCTCTTTGGCATTTACCTTCAATGCTCAACTGGTCGAAGTGTAGGGCTTGACAAGGATCGTTTGGAAGTATATGCTATGGTGGCTGGAATATACTATGATCTGAATGTTGATTATGCTTCGCAGATGTGGAAGGAGTTTCTTAAAAACGTAGAAAACACGAATGTGGTTCAAGGGATATCGTGTGCTCGGTATTGGAGTCTGATCATACGTTATGCTTTTGAGAAGGAAGGAATTCAAGTTCCAGTTGATGAACCCAAAGCTGAATTCTTGAAGTATCATTTTCCAAAGACAGTTGAAGATGATGCATAGGTATTTCCAAACATTGCAAGAATTACGGATGCTATGCTCAAAAAGATAGATCCGTTGAATCCTATTTTGGTGGAGTATTTTCAGAAGATTAATCCTTCAGTGGAAACTAAAATTCTTTTATCTAGAAGTGATGAGGGGTCTTCCAAGAAAACCAAGAAGTCAAAGAAGGAAAATGAAGATATTCCTTCGAAAGCAAGTCCTAAGAAGATCCTGGCTAAATCACCAAAGAAGCGTGTTGTTGATAAATAAAAAGTTTCGAAGAAAGTGGTTAAGCAAATTCAAGTGAATAAAACTGGTTCTTCGAAGGACTTAATAACTTCGAAATCAGGGGTGTTTAAAAGACCGAGGAAGTTGTCACACAAGTCCAAAGTATCTTCTGATGATCAATCTCCTTTAGTATGTAAAGTGCAATTGAATAGGAAGGGAGTTTTAGTTCGAGAAATCCCAACACCAGTTTCTCCATCTTCAAAGAAAAGAAGAGATGAAGATGTTGCAAAACATATAGCTGATAAGCGAAAGAAGAGAAAGCTAATCATTCACAAAGCATCATCAGAAAGTGAAATTGTCCCAGAAACACCTTTGGGATCATACTCACCAATCAAAACATGTACTCCTACAACAGTTCCACCCGAAGTTGTGGTAACTATGTCATTTAGTGAGGAGGTTCCAACTTCAGGCATTCTTGTAAACGTATCTGATACAGGTGCAAATGTCAACATGGGTGAGGGTGTCACGACGTCAGCTACTTCTCAAGGTATCATCACTTCATCTACTGTCGAAACCACTTCTGTTATTAACACTTCACTTCCACCATTTATTTCGAAAGTTCTCACCACCACAACCTCACCCACTTTCGAAACCGTTTTACAACAACCCTTCACTACCTTGTTCACATCACAATCCACTGATCCACCAAAGCCTAATTCCGATGATGAAACTGATGGAGGAGGTTTCGGAGGAACATTTGAAGATTTAGAATTTGATCCTGAGGAAGAAAACATTCTAGATCATATGCTAATGTCTGGCAAACAGTTCAAGATACTTAATCGAAAGCTGAACTCTATTCTTCAATCCCAAGCTGACTCAGGGGCAAAACATTCAGTTTCGGGTATAGACGTAGATGTAATGCTCAAGGCACAGGAGTTACGTCTTCAAAATAAGATGGATGTCCTGGATAAAAACAATGAGCTCAAAGTCAAGGCTCAAGCTGACTCATTCAATAGTGCACTCAAAGAGCTTAGGATGGTAGCAAAAGAACGTCATGTTCTATTTGTTCAGGATGTCAAGACTGTGCGAGAGGATGTGAATCGCAAGCTTGAGGAAATGAAGGTTGATGTTTCGAAAGAAATCAACAAGTTGAGTACTAATTACTCTTCTTTTCATTCGAAAGTTTATATCATTGCTGGGGCTGTTACGAAAGTTGTGGAATACTATCAGTCCTTAATATCTAAGAATGAAGCAAAGGCGAGTGAAGATGTTCTGAATTTCGAAAAGATAGGCGTCTTACTTGGAGAATTGAAGGAAATTGTGTCAAAGTCTACTACAACTTCTGCTTTAACTCCTGAGTTTTTAACTCAGAAATTCAATTCCCTTGAAGCAACACTAACGAAAGCAGTGGCTCCTCTATCAAAATTTGCAAATCTCTTACCAACTAGTGCCCCACCTGTTGTCACAGGGGTGCAAGGGGGAGAAACGGAGTTAGTGGGTAAGGAAATGAAAGTAAGTAAAGGAGGAGAGGAGAAAGCAAAAACAGTTGACAAGGTGATTTCAACTCAAATCTCAATTCTCATTGTTTCGAAAGTTACTACCATGATGGCAACAAAAACAACGACAAGACCTATTCAGAAGGGGATTGTTATTGGTTCGGAAGGTGTTGGAGTGAGTTCAAGTTCATCGAAACCAAAAACAACTGAAGCTGATAAAGGAAAGGGAAAGGTAATTGTTGTTGAAAAATCAAAAAATGAGAAGAAGGCAGAAATTGAAGCAGAAATGGAAAAGCAAAGACAGATACAAAGTATTCTGAGGCTTCGCGAAAATGATCCACCAACAATGGATAAAGGCGATCCAAAGAAACTTCACAACTATGAAAATATTGAAGCCAGAGTGTCATACAACCACATGTATGCATTCGAAAAGAAGCCGAGAAGAAGCTATTCTATCGAAAATACTAATATGAATCAGCTTGATTTTCCGATAAATGAAATGATGTTCATCACAACTCAATACAAAATTATTGAGAAGTTTCAGAATGAAGATGATTTTCTCCATATGAAATTAAGGTTTCATGCTGTGGTTGGAAAAGATCAGGAGGAGGTATGGTCCCTTATCAAGATAGTTCGTGTGATAAGCATGACAAAAGATCTTATGTTCGAAAACATGATCCAAAATTTTCGATATCATGTGGTAAGGGCGTACAACGTGACATGTGATTTTTCTGTTGCTGATTTTCCATTGATGAACTTGAATGATCTTATTCAAGTTGCATTAATTCTTAAGGATATGGATGCTTCGAAACTTCAAGGAGCAAGCAAGGAAATTTTGAGACTTGGGCTAGGTCAAAACAAAATTTTCATAGACAATTACTATGATTGTCTAGCCTTGACCGATATAGAGCTATCTGCTACATTAGGAAAAGAAGTAAAAGTGAATATGGAAGCTGTGAAGTCTCAAACTAAACTTAAGAAGTTTGCTGATGCAGAAATATGTTTGAAGCCAATGGGGTTAGTCTTTACGGGAAAAGACACGAAGGGAAAATTAAAGAGATTTTTATTTCAAGCTTCAGAAGTCGAAAGATATACTACAACTCAGTATACAAACTTTATTGTTCGTATGAACAACTGTAAAAAGAACAATGAAGGAAATAAAGCTGAATTGAAGAAGGTGATGAGCTGGTATACCGAAATTCGAAGGATGATGCATTTTGCTGCTCAAATTCTCACAAACTAAAGTTCGACACTGATTACAAAAGGGGAGAATGTTGAGTCCAATTGGTTGTAATGTGTCCAAGTTTGTTGAGTCAGTTTTGAATGTTATGTAATCTATTTACTAAGGCATTTTAGTAACGAAGTCTAAATGTCGAGTCCTTAGTATTTTTTGTGTACTTTCAGTTTTCCTATAAATAGGAGATGTACTCTGAGATAGATAAGAACTTTGGCTGTAATTCTGTCTAACACTCTCTCTGTATGTTGAAAATATAAATGAGCTGAAACAAGATCTTATTTACTATGGTGTTCCGATTACGTTGTTTTACTCTGATTTCTTTCATACACTTGATTAATCACTTCTACACTCTTTCTTCTTCCACAAGTAACTCATCACGAACTTCAACAACATCTCTCCACGTTACCACCTTTTTTTTGGACAATAATTTAGATAATTTCCAAAACCTTGACATTTGAAACATCGAACTTTTGACAAACTGACCTCCTTCGTCTCTTTGGCTGGAATAGTTGTTTTAAGAACCGACGATGAACCTTTCGTACCAACAGCCGAAGAACCATTCACATCCACAGAAGTAGAGGCATCAGTCTTGGTGTTCGCAAATTCCAAAATAGAATTCAATTCATAACCCTTTTTTGTTTGGGATTCAAACTTCAAACAAAGGACACAAAGTGTATCAAAATCAGAGAAAGGGTAAAGTTCCACCGTACCCGAGATTTTATAATTCAGCCCATGAAAAAAACAAGCCATTTTTTGTTCTTCCACCTCCTTAATGTCTCCCAAAAACAATAACTTCTCAAAATCATTAATGTATTCCCCCACACTGAACTTCCCTTGCTTCAAATTCGCCATCCTCCTATAGGTGGTTGTCCTATGATGAACTGGCACATATCGCTTCCAAAGTTTCTGTTTCAAGGAGACCAACGAAGTAATCTTTTCTTTTCCTCCACGAGCTCTCATGGTCTTTAAACATTCATGCCAAAGCGAGGCTCCTCCACTCAAATTCAAGATTGCATACTTACAACACTTCTCATCATCCAATTCTTTGTACTCAAAAATTCGGCAGATCTTTCTCTACCACTCCAAATAACTATCTGATAGGCTCCACCAATAAACTCTGGCAATTCGTTTATCTTTCAATCTTCAATAATCCTTAATGGCCCACGCCTAGCATGCACCTTTCTTCTTCTTGCAATTAACACATAGCTTCTCGCAAGGCATTCATAAAATTTGGATTTTCAAAATTCATTTCTCCTGATGTGATTTGAACAATACCAACAACAAAATCTGGCAGAAAAATCAAATACAAAAATCACAGCAACAAATCGAATTCCCGCAAAACAGCGGATCTTGACAACAAATGAACTCCAACAAACTCAGTAGGAATTTAGGATCTAACAAAGACTTGGCATTTTTTTAAACTGATCGAATTCAACAAAATTGACAGCGAATGAAATCAAATGAACTGGTCGATCATAACTGGGCTCAGATACCACATATGATTCGAATATGGGCGAGGGTGATTTCTTTTTGGGTTTTCTGATTTAAGAATGCAGCAGAAAATAAGAATAACGACAAGAAAACGATTAAAAATGATTACTTATTCGCCAAGAAAACAAGAAAAAATAGATTTTATAAACAATCTAGATATATAGATTGAATATTGGTGAAGACAAATCAAAACCTACTGATTTGAATTCGAATCAACCTAGAATACGCATGCTAGAATTGACAAATGGAGCGAGTACGCAACTCAACAGAACAAAGTTCTTCAAAATTTAATTCATTCAACGATAATCAAAATGTTCAACATTGGGGGCTATTTATAGCCTAGAAACGATTACAAAATAAAAGGAAATTAATAGATAAAAGGAAACTAATAAATAAAAAAGAAACTATTAAATAAATGCTCAAAAATAAATCAAAAGCGTCTCTAGAATCTTCCAGCTCTAACCGACATCAAATGCCATGCAAGATCCTCCCAAAAAGCCCTTAGAATTCCAAAAATTGCAACCAGTGTTCCGAAGTTTGCATATAACAACATTTCGACATTGTTTGCATTGACTCCGAGGACCACAACTAGTCACAAGTAGTTCTGAGGCGTTCTGACAGTTCGGAGCCAGTCGCAACGCATCACAGCCAATGACATTCCGAAATGGTTCGCATCCTCGCTCACATCCAAAGACTCTAGACTGGGATGGCTTGCGATCGATCGAATCTAGTCGCATCCAATCGGAATGTGATCCCTTTTCGCATCCGACTCCACTTTTGCATCTAACACTCTTCTCTCATCCATCAGCCTTTTCGGATCCAACACCTTTTTCACTCAAATCGCCTTTTGCATTCACATCACATTAATCCCGACTCTTCATTATTCAATCATATAAAGTGTGTGTGTGTGAGAGAGAGAGAATGAAAAAGATAAATGGTAAGTAATAACGAGAAAGAAGATGCAAGTAAGAGAGCGGGTGAAAATTTTAATTTCTTTTTTCTTTAATTCAAATAAACAAAGAAAAAGATAAATAAAATTAAAAAGGGTATATATGTAATATCATATGGGTTAGGGACCAATCATGAAATAAATTGAAATCATTGGGGACATTCCATAAAACCAAAAAAAAAATGAAGGACTAAACTCGATATTCTAGAAAACCACAGGGACCATTTATGAAGATTTGTCTTTAATAAATAAAAGAGTACATTACAAGAATTGTCATGTGGTTTTTTATTGGGATAATGACTTAAAAGGGTAACATATTATTTGATTTGTACACATTTGGTCACTGAGTTTTTTTTTCGTCCACATTTACCCCTTAAACTTGTTAAACTGTACACATTCAGTCCTTATGACCGTTACTCCAGGTTAGCCGGGAAAAATGACTTGATAGGGTAATATATTTTTCATTTTGTTCACATTTAGTCCTTAATATTTTTGTACATATTAGTCCTTAACATTTTTTATTGTTTCAAAATAAGTCCTTTTTTTGTACTCATTCAGTACTTATGAATGATTTATTTAGGTTTTTTTCACGACATCTTACGTGAGACAATCATTGATGAGGTGCTTGGGGTTGTTGATGCTTATGTCCAATGCGATCTCGACTGCTTGGTTGCGTAAGTCTTATGGTTTGGCTTAGGTCATGTATTTTGAACATCGTAACTTCTTCATACGATATCAGATTTTAAGGATCTTTATCCACGTGTTCATTTTTTGAGTCTACTACAACTTTCATTAAGATTACTCCCGTTAAAATGTAATATATTTTACTAACGATTTTATAAAAAAAACATACATACATGCATTCATAAAAAATGTATGGATAGGGGAAGACGCAATAATACATAGTAGGTGTTGCCGAGATGAAATAGGTGTTTCCAATACATGGAAAATAGGTATAAACGAAAAAAAAAACGAAATTTTTTCCACTGCGAACAGAAAAAACAGGTGTTGTCGGTGCAACATCGGGACCATACTAAATCCGCCACCGCGTATGGATATAAAAATCGTAAGTAAAAATATATTATTTTTTAATGGGAGTAATCTAAATGAAAATTGTAGTAGACTAAAATACGAACGAATGGATATAAAGATCGTTAAAATCTGAGATCATATGAAGAAGTTATGACGTTCAGAACACACGACCTAAGCAACCAAGTAGTCGAGATCGCGACGGATATAAGCATCAAAAGCCCCATACACCTCATTAATGAATGTCCCACGTAAGATTTTGTGAGAAAAAACTAAAAAATCATTCATAAGTACTGAATGAGTACAAAAAATGACTTATTTTACAAAAACAAAAAAAAGGACTAAATGTGTACAAAAATATTAAGGACTAAATGTGTACAAAGTGAGAAATATATTACCCTATTAAGTCATTTTTACCGGGTAACCTGGAGTAGCCGGTCATAAGGATTGAATGTATACAGTTTAACAAGTTGAAAGGGTAAATGTGGACGAAAAAAAAAACTCAGTGACCAAATGTGTATAAATTGAAAAATATATTACCCTTTTAAGTCATTATCCCTTTTTTATTTCTATCAACGATATATAAAGATTATGTCTTACTGACATTAATCTCTCACACCACCAACAAACACCTGTAGCAACCACTTTGACCACCTTGTTCACATCCGCCAACCACCATGTTCACCACCGTCACCAACGTCAGTCACCAAAATAAAACCTAAAATACAAAATCAAAAGCTAACCTGAAATCACCAAAAAAATCCAAATTAAAACCCATACCAGAAATCAAAACTTAACCAAAAATCCAAATCAAAACACAAACATGAAATCGAAACCTAACATTAAATTGCCAGAAATACCCCCTTCCATTGCCAACGGTCTGAAGAATGTACGTTGATCTGCGACAGAAAATCCTAGTTCAATTTCTAAAATCGGAAAATCCCTATAAAACGATCAGACGATTGTAGATTGGCGACGGTCATTGCTTTGGTTGGAACAGATGTTGCAGAGAATCGAGTAGAGTGCAGTACGATCGTTCTTTTTTCCTTTCTGATTTCGAAGTCTACCTCCTGTGCCCTAATCGATTTTTCCGATTCTCCTGTACCACCACCAAAATCACCAAAATCAAACTTGCAAGTTTCCGGCTGAAAGAGGATTCATAAAAGCCTACATGTTTCCAGCAAGATGGTGGATTCAAACCAGATAGGGTGGGATGGATTCAGGTGCTAGAGGAAGGTAAGCCCTCATATATGGCAGGGGTACGTGGTGGGAATTCTAGCGGTAGTGGTGGTAAAATTTGACACGAGTGTGCAACAATGATTAGAGGTTTTGGAATCAGGTGGTGGAGGAGGGCTACATCACCATAAGAGAGAGAGAGAGAGAGAGAGAGAGAAAGAGAGAGAGAGAGAGAGAGAGAGAGAATTAATGAATGAATGATACATTTCTTATTGGGGTGTGAATAAGGGATGTGGGTGGGCAACATTTTAATTAGGATTACTATAAAATTAAAATTAAAATAAAAAGGGTTTAAATTTTTGAATGGAAATAATATTCGTTTCATATATCGTTAGTGACAAATCCAAAACATAACCAAATCATATGGATGGTTCAACTTAAAAGAAGAATCAGAAACGAAGCATACATATTACACCAAAAAATATATGGACTTTTAGTGTAATTTACTATAAATAAAATCAAAGTTTGTAGAGAATATAATGAATGTTATTAGCCTAAAAATGGAAATACGATATCCATTATCATTTTAAGAAGGTTAATCTTGTAAGATTAACAAAATGTAAAAGATTTTTTTTTGTTTTTAATAAACTCTTAAACTGAATTTATTATGTTTCGTATATAATATAGATTGCACTTTTACTTATCTTATAAAAAATCCTAATCATACCATCCTCTTACCTATTTAATTCAGATATAGAGATGTAATCTCAACATCGTTGTGATTGTGACTTTCCATCTCGAATCTAGTGTAACGTCCCAAAAATTCATAGTAAAATTTTCATTTTTAAAACAATAAACCATACAAATGAGTTGTTCCAAAACCAATGAAAGTGAATATATTATTTAAACATCAGAGTAAATATTGAAAATTGTCAATACGGAAGACTCTGGTGGATGCGGTGCACTCAGGCCGGGCCCTTCCCTTTCGTACCGGAAGCACCTGAAATCGTAAACATAAAACCGTAAGCACAAAGCTTAGTGACTTTCGCAAAATACCACATACCATACATAAAATATATATTGCTATGTGCCATCCATAGATAATTTCCATAATGCCATGAGTCGTATCATGGTCTTTACTTGCCAGGCCGGGGGCCAAACCCTGGGTCTCACAGACAAGTACCAAGAGCCACCTCCTGGTCTTCCATGCAAGTATCACAAAGACAACTAACATACTACATATAAATACCAAGGTCCAAACCCTGGTCTTGCATATAATTGATAGGATTTAGGTAAAACAAATAAACTTAAAACCCTTAAGTTTGCATGCAACCTAAATAGGATATATGTTTTCTCTATTGAATCTATAACTAAGAACATCAAATAAGAAACCCTAAGAACCATAGGTAATTGCTGAAAAACACAAATTAGGGTTTAGGATTACATCCCTTAATTCTTATTGTAGTAAATAACAATGATTCCTTCTTGTAGATCTCTTGGAAGCAAGCACCACAAGTGTCGTGCCTTTAATGGTTCACACCCAAGCTAGCAAGAAGATGACTTAAGTGAGAGGAGAGGGGAGGATAATAATTATTGTCCAAGACTTAGGGAAGAGAGGAGTGGACGAAATATAGGGCTAGGGATGGCCTTATATAGTTGATGAATCTTGGGGCCAAAGATAAGGCTTAAGGGATAAGCCCTATATTGATTTACTTGGTGACCAAGCAGCCCAATCTCCTTATCCAATGAGCCTTGGACGAAATCCCCTAGGCTTGCCCTAGAGGATTTTCGTCCACCTCATCCCATGAAGTTCTAGAGCATTCCTTCTTCAACTTTCAATAAATAACCAAACAGTCCCTATATTTTTAATTAATCCAATTAATCCCAAAATTAATTCCAATTAATTTTTGATCAATTATTAATTAAAAAATAACTTTTCTAATTAATATATTATTTTCATAATATATTAACAAACTTCTTATTTAAATTTATTAATCAAATAATAAATTAACCTCTCTCTCTGTCTCCAAAATCATCATGTCCAATTGCTAGGTTTGAGGGCAACCCAAAAGGACTTTGCTACTATCAATTCAAGTATTTACCAATTATAGTTATGGGCTTAGACACCTAATCCAATAGTCTCCCACTTAGATAAGCCTGTAACTATAACTGCTAGTACAACTTCTGAATTGACCAGCAAATTGTAACTTCCAAAAGCCGCTGTCGAACTCTAACCCAATCAGTTAGACGTCCTAAGATAAGTGATCAGAGAATCCTCCGTTCTGCAAGATATCATTCGAACATAAGAGATGGAATAGAATCAATCTTATTATCCAAGACTTTGTTTCCGATTTCTGATTTGTGATGACATAGAACATCTAATTAAACACATCAATTTAGTCCTGGCCGGGCCCGACACTATTAGTCAACACCAAATCAACGAGGCGACCAAAGATATCGCTTTTTCCGTTAGGGAAAATGGAAAGAATAAACTTTGAGTAATATTCTTGCATCCTTTACTCATCAAATCATGCATGACAATATGTTTTATAACATCAAGTTACTGCTGTGTTTATGCCTTACCAATATACAACCGACTTGTAAATTATAACTAATATATCTCCATTTCAAGATCATAAGATATTACTGTCTCAGAATTACTCGTGATAGAATCCATGAAGTAATTCTTTGAGCGTAGGTTTATCCCATACTTAAATCTCCATTTCTAAGTACTCACCAATATTGCAGCAATACTATTGCTATGTCAAACTCTCTTAGACAATCTACAATTCAATTCATAACAGTCTTAATTCACTACTTACTTCCAGAAGCATGAGCGACTATGGAGTTTTAATAATTAAATTATTCGGGAAGTAAAACAGGCAAACGAAACATAAGAATAATCAATTGACAAAAGAAAGTAAACAAAGTCATAAATAATTCTCCATTATTTAATCACTAAAAACCAATTACATTTATTTTTTTTACAAATTTCAAACTAACTATCTAACTAGTAAAACTAATATCATCTCTCAGACCAATGCTCCTAGCATTCTGACTATGTTTGACCCTACTCATAGCCTTCGTAAAAGGATCTATAGGATTCTCTTTTGATGATACCCTCTTCACGATGAGGTGAACTTGTTCTACCATATGTATGATGTAATGGTACTTTCTGTGGATATGTATAGACTTTCATTGATCTATTGGTTCCTTAGTTAAGGTAACCGCTCCTTCATAACATCTCATTTCGAATTTGAGTTTGGAAACTTCCCTAGTTGAAATGGGTAACGTGTTCCGCTGCTTGGACTGACTCTTGCTATTGGAAACATATGCTCCCTAACGGTTTGGTCCCTTCCTTTCGTTTGATGGCATGTACCTTCTTAGAATATCATAGAAAACTTCGATTGGCTCCTGAATGGTCAGGACAACTCCGAGGTCACTGATAAAGTTCTTGAGCCAAGCTGCTTCCTTTAATGCTTCACTTGAAACTATGTGCTCTGATTCGCATGTTGAATCAGCCACCGTGTCTTGTCTTGAACTCTTCCAAGTTACTGCTCCACCATTTAGAGCAAACACCCAGTCTGACTGAGAACGAAAGTTGTCTCTCTCTGTCTGAAAGTTGGCGTCACTGTACCTACTCACTCTCAACGTATCAATGCCACCAAGGACTAGAAGCATGTCATTCGTCCTTCACAAATACTTGAGAATGTTCTTAACTGTTGTCCAATGAGCTTTACCGGGATTTCCCTGATAGCGACTGACCATGCTAAAGGAAAAGGAGACATCAGGGCGAGTACATGTCGTATCGTACATGATCTACCGCACAACCAAAGCGTAAGGTACCTGACTCATATCAGATATCTCCTGATCTATACTAGGGCTTTGAGTCTTACTCAATTTGGTATTTCTCTGGATAGGTAGCCCTCCTTTCTTGGACTTTTCGATACTAAACCTCTTTAGTACTTTATCCAAGTATGTACTTTGACTAAGTCCAATTAGTCTCCTCTTTCTATCTCTTAAGATTCTTATCCCGAGAATATAGGCTGCTTCTCCAAGGTCTTTCATGGCAAAACACTTTCCAAGCCAAGACTTAACTTCCTGTAAGGTTGGACTGTCGTTTCCCATGAGTAGTATGTCATCGAGATACAACACCAGAAAAGTCACTATACTCCCACTAGCCTTGATATACACACAAGACTAATCTTCACTTATAGAGAAAGCAAACTCTTTGACTTTCTCATGGAAGCAAAGTTTCTAGGTGCGAGATGCTTGTTTCAATCCATAGATGGATTTCTCAAGCTTGCACACTGTATTTGGAAACTTTGCATCTACAAAACCCTCTGGATGACTCATGTAAAGATCTTCAGCCAACTTCTCGTTAAGGAAAGTAGTTTTGATATGCATCTGCCATATTTAATAGTCATGAAAGGCAAGTATGGCGAACATTATCCTAATAGATTTTATCTTGGCTATTGGTGAAAAGGTCTCATCATAGTTAACCCCAGGGGTTTGAGTGAATCCCTTCGCAACCAGTCGAGCCTTGAAGGTGTGTACCTTTCCATCCATGTCGGTCTTCTTCTTGAAGATCCATTTGCATCCAACTGTCTTTTGACCTGGTACATTATCAACCAAATTCCAAACTTGGTTGTCATACATGGACTTGATCTTGTTGTCCATTGCCTGTTTCCATTTAGCAGCCTCATGGCCTGCCATTGCTTCCTTTTAGCTAGCCGGCTCATCCAAATTTATCAATGTCCTATCACTGAAAAACGTGTCACCATTTGTAGTAATATGGAAGCCATAGATATCAGGTGGCATGCTAACCCTATTGGAATGCCTAAGAGGTAATGATTGGTTTATCAATTCAATAGGAACTTCTTCCTCTGGTTGAATGCTAGTATCTTCTAAAGTTCCTTCATTGGTTGACTCTTGAATTTCTTCAAGATCATTGGTACTCCCACTGTCCTCTTTGAATATGGGATCACACACACACACACACACTCTCTCTCTCTCTCGAAAGACTCCTCTTCGTACTACAAAGACCATATTTTCACTAGTTATGTTGAACAAATATCCAAATGACTACTTTGGGTAACCAATGAAAAAATACTTCTCACTAATAGCTGCTAGCTTGTCATGAGTCTCTCGTCTCACGAAAGCTTCACAAACCTAGACTTTGATATGTGCTAATGAGGGAACTTTCCTCATCCACATCTCGTGAGGTGTTTTGGCAACCTTATTTGTAGGGACAAGATTGAGGATGTGGGCGGCTGTCTCTAAGGTATACCCCTAGAAGTGAATAGGAAGAGAAGCACGACTCATCATGGAACGAACCATGTCTAACAAGGTCTGATTACGCCTCTCATCCGAACCATTGAATTATGGTGTCCTAGGAGGAGTCAATTGTGAAACTATTCCACATTCCTTCAGATAGTCGTTGAACTCGATACTAAGATACTCCATGCCTCTATCGAATCTAAGCATATTTATCTTCCCGCCCAACTGATTCTTGACTTCATGTTTAAACTCTTTGAACTTTTCAAAGGTTTCTGACTTATGCTTCATTAAGTAGATATACCCATATCTGCTATAATCATTTGTAAAAGTCACATAGAATCGATTAGCATCCCTTGTGGAT
Organism: Lactuca virosa; assembly: GCF_052849685.1. Lineage (NCBI taxonomy): Eukaryota > Viridiplantae > Streptophyta > Magnoliopsida > Asterales > Asteraceae > Lactuca > Lactuca virosa. The sequence goes on from NC_136434.1 coordinate 262,719,313, forward strand.
GATTTGAAGGGTCTATACACATCTGTATGTATGAGATCCAACAAACCTTCACCTCTTTCACAAGATCCAGTGAAAGGTGATTTTGTCATGTTTACCAAAAGACAAGATTCGCATGTATCATATGACCTTAGGTCAAATGATTCCAACACTCAATCCTTTTGGACTTGGGCGATGTGTTTCTTGTTAATGTATCTAAGACGACAATGCCACAAGCATGCTTTTTCTATACCATTAGACGAATCAATATGAAAACATTATTGCCTAAATTATCAACACACATCACAGTTTCATACAAACCATCACAAGGTAAAGGTTCAAATATAAAAACACCATTTTTATAAGCAGAAATAGAACCATTAAAATCATTAAATGAATATCTAAAACCTTGTCTGAATAAAGCATTAAAAGAAATAATGTTACGTGTAATCTCTGATGTGTAACAAAAATTTATTAAATATAAACAAACACCACTACTAAGCACTAGACTATAAACTCCAAGATCCTATGAATAGTAGCCAAGGCTTGTCATTCATGATCAAATTATCTTCTCCATGTTTCAGTCTCCTTCCTTTATTTTATTTACTGCACATTCTTGCAAATGTCAGTAATTAATCCTTAGTAAAATACTCAAGGATTAGAGATAATGTTTTGATGGCATTATGAATCCATATATTTGATTGAACACCAAACATGGGAAAACTAGTTACCTTTTGATCATATGGAAAGTAGCAAGGGCTCGTGATCCATGATCAAATTTAACTTCTTCATGTTTCAGTCCTTTCACCTCAAACATATATTTTAGGCATGTATGTTTTTTAAGTCCTTTCTTTTTATGGAAACAAATAGCTATCAGAACATGTCTCACAATAAGCCTTCCTTTGTCCTTGACATTTAGGCCTAGATTAGGGATAGCAACACTAATCGCCTTTTAACCCATGGGCAATTGGCTTCCTTCTTCTTGACACTTCTATTCATGACAGTAAAAATATGGTAGTGTTTTGAAATTTGCGTTTCTATGATTGGCAATGTTAGTTCCAAAAGGAAACCTCAACATTCTACACAACTCTTTCATGGGCATTCCAAGTTGTTCACATCAAAATCAGAATGAACTAATTATATGTACATGTCAACTAGTTGGCTAACCCTAGTCAACTCCTAACTCGAGGAAATTTTATTTTACTTCAATATGCCAGTTTACAATGTACATTGATAACTATTTTTTCTAATAGTTTAGAATGCAATCTTTGGAGTAACCTAGGTAGAGCTTTATCAAAGGCATGATCTTTCTTTTTATTTATGAGAACTATTCCCAAACTATGAATTTGACAATATTAATCATCCTCATAGCTAATCCTTTCAAATGTTTTATAGTTATAGGTTTTAGTGGATAAGGTTATAGAAATTATTGAATATCAATTTCCATTATAGTTTGTTTTACTTATACTTAGAAAATAATTACCCTTCACAAAATTATTTAAGAAGGCTAGGATCCATATTTGGCTCCATGATGTGTAAAGGGATGTCGTAAACACACCATAAAGTTATTTAGCTAGCAAATCCCTTTGCCAATTTCGATCACCACGAAATTCCTAGATCTTTGAGATTCATTGACTATCAATAGCATGTTAATCTCGGATTATGTTCATCTCAAATTCAATGACGGGGTCGCTGCGGATTACTGAACAGATGGTGAATCGACCATGCAAAATCGCATGGTCCCCGACTCAAGTTACGCTTGAGACTCGCGAGTTCCACATCATTCTCTACCTATAATCTCAAATTGACGTGTCGGTTAACCACACGAGCTCCATCAACAAGTTATAAAGAGAATGTGCAAGTTTTATGGATAACATAAGATTCAGATTAAATAGATTGTGAATTAACCATGCAAAATCTCATGGCCTCGGGCTCAAGTTACGTTTGAGATTCGCGAGTTCCATATCATTCTCAACTATACTCTAGATTGATGTACTGGTTAACCACGCGAGCTCCACCAACAGAATATAAAGAGAATGTGCAATTTTCAAGGATAATATGAGACTCACCACCTATTAATAAAACAGGATTTTGTTTTATACTTGTATTTATAATACTTTTAGATTGACCATTATCACTATCAAACCCTTTCGGTAACGGCACTCTCAAAATTCAATAGGGCGGTGAGGGTGGTAAGCGTGAAGCATATTAAAAACCGACCTTAGTAGGAATCATAGAGACCTCCTTAAACCCCTACATCAGGATGGGTGAGGCTGGTCATGGATGGATGAGGCTAGTCATGGTAAGACTGATAATGTCAATATTTAAACATGCGAGGACACATGTTGTAACTTTCTCATACATATAATAGATACAACTTTAATATATATAAGGGGTAAATTTAAAACTCTTCAAATTTATTTTTCTATTATTAATTCTAGTTAATTGCGAGGACGCAATGTAACAATTAATAAATCATGAAGGGTTAATATTCAAATTTATAAATCTCTATTATAAATAATATTAAATATTTAAATTCACTATTTAAATAATAAATAAATACTTAAATTCAAAGAATCATATCTAAATAATATTTATCAATTTTTCAGATTTAAAACATTTTAAATTTGGTATTTATCCATATTTAATAAAACTTCAAATTTGAAAATGGGAAAAATTATGAAAACCTTAATCTGCCTAGCTTACGTCGTGAGTTGCATGCTCTCACGTCGTGAGCTGCGATTTGACTTGGAGTTTGCACCAGCCATTGAGGTGCAGAGGATGGTGAGGGAGTTCCAGGAACTCCACCAGACCTCCGAGAATATGGCAGAGATCACCGCCAAGTTTCGGGAGCGAGCATTGAAGATCCCACAGTACGCTACGAACGAGGATATGAGGCGTACGAGATATCATTCCATGATGAGGGATGATATCCAGGAGTTTGTGAGTTTTACAGGGTGCAAAACCCTGAACGAGATGGTGGAGAAGGCCCGTGGGCGGGAAATGGAGTTGGACTTCCGCACCAAGCGGAAGCCGGAGCAGGCACAGACAGCAGTGGGTCAGGCTAAGAAGCCTAAGACTTCAGACGCTTCCAGTAGGGGCCAGTGTGCCAAGTGCAGGAGATTTCACAGTAGAGCTTATCGGACAATCGGGATATCAGGATGTTACTCTTGTACTCAGGAGGGCCACATGAGTAGGGATTGACCTAAGAAGGGCTTGATATGTTTCCACTACAACCAAACTGGCTATAAAAAGGTCGATTGCCCGAGGTTGCAAGGAGGGGGAGGAGCATTGGCGACGCCTGTGCCCGCCACAATGAGGATTACTGATGGCCGCCCTGCTAAGGCGGATGCTCCAGTGGTGAAGAGCCGCGCCTTTTAGCTGACTACCGAGGAGGCTCGGGCAGCGCCAGACGTTGTGGTTGGTACATATTTTCTATTCTCTGCTCTATGTTTATCTGTATTGCTTATGTGTACGTTGGGTCTGTATAGAGACCTTTTTGGTCAATGGTATGTCGGCTCATGTATTGTTCGATTCGGGTGCTACCTGATCGTTCGTGTCTCTTGCGCTTAGCAAGAAGTTTTAGGACAGGCCGGGAACCTTGGATTCCCCGATCAAGGTAGAGATTGCAGATGACCTCACTGTGAGTAATGCGAGGGTGTATCGGGACTGTGTCCTAAATGTTCTTAGCGAGAGGTTCCGCATTGATCTAGTCCTGATACCTTTGCGAGGGTTGAAGGTGATTGTCGGGATAGACTGGTTGGGGGCCAATAGGGCCATGATTGATTGCGAGCGCCAGTTGCTGAGGGTTCAAACCCCAAGTGGGGGAGAACTAGTTATGCATGGTGAGAGGGACTCGTAGGGGCCAACCCTCTGTTCGAATGCGAGGGCTAGGAGGTTTCTGCAGCAGGGATGTACGGGATTTCTGGCTTACATCTCGGACACGAGAGTTGAGACCACGATGGATGTGGGTAGTGTGCCGGTGGTGCAGGAATTTCGGGATGTTTTTCCCGAAGAGTTACCAGGAGTGCCTCCGGAGAGGCAGGTGGAGTTTCGCATTGAGTTGGTGTCGGGTGCCGCTCCGATAGCGAAGACACCATACCGGCTAGCACCGCCCGAGATGCAGGAGTTATCTATGCAGCTTCAGGAGCTGCTAGACCAAGGGTTCATCCATCTGAGAAGTTCCCCGTGGGGAGCTCCAATCCTATTTGTGAAAAAGAAGGACGGATCGCACAGGATGTGCATTGATTATCGAGAGCTGAACAAACTGACGGTGAAGAACCGTTATCTGTTACCAAGGATCGATGATTTGTTTGATCAGCTGCAGGGTGCGTCTTGGTTTTCCAAGATTGATCTTCGGTCGGGATACCATCAGATGAGGATTTGGGATGAGGATATACCGAAGACAGTTTTTAGGACTCGGTATGGGCATTATGAGTTTGTGGTGATGCCATTTAGGCTCACCAATGCCCCAACAGCGTTCATGGATCTCATCAACAGGGTATGTAGACCGATGCTGGATCGGTCGGCGATCATTTTTATTGATGATATCCTGGTCTACTCTAAGACCAAGGAGCAACACGAGCAGCATCTGAGGGAGGTATTGGAGACCCTGAGAGGGGAGAGGCTGTATGCCAAGTTCTCCAAGTGCGATTTTTGGCAGCGGGAGATCGCCTGGTTTGTGGAGCGGTGTTTGACCTGCAGGAAGGTCAAGGCCGAGCATCAGCGACCTCATGGTAAGGTTCAACCGCTACCCATTCCCATGTGGAAGTGGGAAGAAATCACTATGGACTTCATTACGAAGTTACCTAGGACGGAAAGGGGTGTGGACACCATATGGGTGATCGTAGACAGACTAACGAAGAGTGCCCACTTCATTCTGATCCCTGAGAGCATATCCACCGAGAAGTTGGCAGTTTATTTATGTGCGAGAGGTGGTGGCTAGACACGAGGTGCCAGTGTTGGTAGTCTCGGACAAGGATGTTCAGTTTACATCCATATTCTGGAAGAAGTTCCACGAGGAACTGGGCACTCTGCTACATTTTAGCACGGCGTATCACCCCCAGACTGATGGCCAGAGCAAGAGGACGATCCAAACGTTGGAGGACATGCTTGTGTGTTGGATTTTGGAGGGAGTTGGGACACATACCTCTCATTGGCAGAGTTTTCTTACAATAACAATTATCATGCCAGTATCGACCGAGCTCCATTTGAAATGTTATATGGTCGGAGGTGCAGGAATCCGGTTTGTTGGGACGAGGTTGGGCACCGGGTTATGGGGAGCACTGAGGTAGTGCTCAAGGCTATCGGTTTGATTCAGCAGGTGTGCGACCGACTGCGGGTCGTGAAGAGTCGTCATAAAAGTTATGCCGACCGGCGGAGATCGGATCTTGATTCCAGGTAGGGGACTTTGTGCTACTAAAGTTGTCGCCATGGAAGGGAGTCATCAGTTTTAGGAAAAGGGGCAAGCTAGGGCCCCGATATATAGGCTCCTTCAGGATCAGGGCCCGGGTGGGCAAAGTAGCTTATCGCTTGGAGCTACTGGATGAGCTTATCCAGATTCACAACACCTTCCATGTGTCACAGCTTCGGAAGTGTATCACTGACGAGTTCACAGTCATTTCATTGGGCGATATTCAGGTGGATGAGAGCCTAAACTATATCGAGAAGCCCATTGTGATCCTTGATAGGAAGGCCAAGGTTCTTCAGAATAAGGAAGTAAGGCTAATAAAGTTACAATGGCAGCATCGAAGGGGCTCCAAATGGACTTGGGAGCCGGAAGAGGAAATGCGAGAGCACTATCCGGATTTTTGACTTCGAGGACGAAGTCTATTTCAAGTGGGGGAGATTTGTAACACATGTTCCAAGTATTATTTGATTTAGTTAATTTCAGGGTTTTTGGTGCATGGACTCCGCGAGTTGGGAGTCCAACTCGTCGAGTAGGGGCATGTAATCATGGTCACGGATCGGTACCAACTCGGCGAGTCGGAAGGCCCGACTCGGTGAGTTGGATCTGTAAAGACAAAACCCTAATTTCGGGGTTTTCCCCATATATAAAGATCATTAACTGCCCTTGTGGCCTCCCCTAGCACCTTATCTCCCTAAAGAAAGTAGTTTTCGGCCGCAAACCCCCCCCCCCCCCCTTGAGTGAGAGGGAGAGCTTGGTTTAGCAAACATGGAGTGTTGAAAAAGGGATTTAGAAGAAGGAACAAGAAGGGAGGCAGTGGATCCGGTATCTACACTGTATTGGTCACCATTCTAAGGTAAAATGTCATGACCTTGACCTCTAGTAGTTTAGATCTCATTTCTTGGAAGTGAATGACCATTATTGGGAAAAATGGAGTCAAGCTTGAATCTGGACTTATGGTCCCAGATCTGGACCTCTTTAGGTCCCTAATGGCATAAAGTTGCTCCCTTTATGCAGTTCAGCCTCTTTCCATGCACAAGAACCTTGTATGAAGACTAGTTTTGGTGTTATGGGCATGTGAGGCCTTGCATGCACGTGAAGTTTGCAACTTTACGTGACATCTACACTAGGGAAGGCTAGATGTGAAGTTTGGGACTCTAGATCCCACTGGAAAAGGCCGAAAAAGAGAAGGACTAAAGGAAGTCGCCGAGTCCTTTAATCGACTCGACGAGTGGGCCAAGGAGTTTGCGGCTAAAGAGTTTACGGCCAGGGGTTTGCGGTTGAGAGTTTGAAGCCGCAAACATTAAGCAACTCGGCGAGTTACTTCACTCAAGTGACTCGGCGAGTTGATGAGTTAATCAAGGAACTCGACGAGTCGAGGTCAACATTGACTGTGGACTTTAACCTTGACCTTGACATTGACCAGGGTTGATCTGAGAGTATTTATGGGATGGCGTTAAGTTAATCACTTGATGATGCAGCGTGTGGGATATATTTGACTTCAGCTTACCAGTTCAGCCTTTGAGAGGTGAGTCTTCTCACCATACCCATGGGTCTAAGGCACCAAGGTCGACCCATTATGTGATTATGTTTATGTGTTAGTCATTTCAGTGATTTGATATGCTATGTGATTGTGTGTTATTGCATGGAAGACCCCGGGGGAGCCCGTGTCATTGGATGTAAGACCATGTAGGGTACCCCATGGCATTCCTAGGTAAAGACCATGTGGGGTAGCCTATGGAATTGGATGTAAGACCCTGTGGGGTAGCCCATGGCATTCCTAGGTAAAGACCATGTGGGGTAGCCCATGGCATTGGATGTAAGACCATGTGGTAGCACATGGCATTCCTAGGTAAAGACCATGTGGGGTAGCCCATGACACGAAGGTGTAAGACCCTGGGGGGACCCATGACATCCTTACAGGTTTATGTATGCATGGCTTATGTGTTATATGTAGCTTTTATAGCTAACAGGATGTGTGATATGCGTATTGTGTGTGCTATGCTCTGTGAAACTCACTAAGCATTTAGCTTACAGGTTGTGGATTTGTTTCAGGTACTTCAGATCCCAATGACAAAGGCAATGCGTGATGACGCGACGTGCACTCTCTCCCAAGCGTTTTTATGGACACTCTGATGTTTGGAATAAAAGTTGTATTTGACATGTGTTTTGAAAACAATTATGATTGAATTTCTTAAATCATGGAAACGTATTTGACTATTCAAAAATGAAAATTTTCTTTGAAAAATTGGGTCGTTACAATTTAGGGTGAATGTAATCATGAACCAATGTCTCTAATACCACTGTTGGGGTTTCTACGCATCAAATACACTCTAAACTAGGTAGCGGAAAAACGAGACTATGATATACCTAAGTGTACATGCAACCAATGGATCTATGGTTTCATGCTAATTACATCTACCCTAGAAAACAAAAATACAAAAAAGAAAAACATACCTCTTATGTAGCCCTTGATGTCCATGCTTGAGAGCTTGATCCTCTACGAAGTGGCTTGGATGAGAGGACCCAAAACAAAATCCCTCTAATGGTATCACACCCAATGACCCTAAATAGTCGAATAAAAATAACTAGGAGAATGATCAATTTCACAAACCTTAAGAGGGTTAGAAATCGTCCTATAGAGGGGGAGAAAGAAGGGTTAACAAAACTTCAAGCCAAGATGCAAGGAAGAATAAAATCCATAAGGCCCTATTTATAGCCTTGGATGCCTTCCTAGGTTTTGTACTCCTTCCCGTATGGGATAGGAGACCAACAACGAAATTCACTCCTTTTCCCATATGGGATGGAGTGATTTTCATTCAACCTTAATTCCATAAGGGTTCTAGAACATTCCTGATTAACCAACTATCGTTTAATGAATATTCAACCCTTAAACTGTTAATTAATTCCCAAAATATATTTTCAATTAGTTTTTAATTAATTATTAAACATAATAATTAATAAACCAATTTCTCGTTTATTTATTCTACTTAATTTGGGTCTTGAGGGAAAACCCAAAGGACCCTGTTATTATTAGACATATTACCAATAGTTAATGACCTTGGACACTTTTTCCAATACTTTTGTTGTAGGCAATTTCAACCGACCTAGACATATCTGAATCCACAATCAAAACAACCATACAAATCGAGCTACTGATGAAGATACGCACACCTATTACTAACCTACTTCGATTCATTGTAAACATTTAAAACAATCTAATTGCAGATTTACAAATAATAGTGTACGCTTACGAGACACAAAATCAAATCTCTAGAGATGAATTCTTCTTAGAGGCGAAGTTATTTCAAACATAAAAGGAGAAACATTAAATAACTCAACGATTACGGAATGCTTTGATATGCAAGAGAAAGTGAATGATTGCTTGGATGAAGCTTGAGGGTAAGAGGGAAGATTGTGTGTGTGTGTGTGTGTGTTCGATTCAATAAAATAGCTCAAAAATCAAAACTTACGTTGAATTTTAACAATGTATCTCCACTAATAAGTGATTCCCTCGGATGTCTCTTTTTCCGATTTGAAAGTGCACACCATTAATCATCAATTCTACTTCACCATATATGTAATTGTCGGCCAATCTCCATCGATTATAGGCATCAGACTCACCGGAAACATGTATTTGGTCAAACCAGATGTCATCGATGATCTGGAGATTATCGAATATGGATGGTCGGAGGCGGGATGTGTGTGTGTGAGTGTGTGTGTGTGTGTGTGTGTGACAACCCGAGAATTTTATTCTTGTAAAATTTTTCTTTGGTCAAACTCATTCCTTCCAAGATTCTAGAAATTTGATGAATTATAAGTATTGAAGCCTAGTTAAATAAGTGTATTATAGTTTGGAAGAGAAAAGCAAATGGAATTAAGAAGCTTCGCATGGCCGCAAACAACTTCGGACCGTGAACCCTCGGTTTAAGGCCGTAAACGAGGCTTCGGCCGTAAACGAAGCTCTGACCGTAAACGAAGCTCTGACCGTAAACGAAGCTCTGACCGTAAACGAGGCTTCGGCCGTAAACAACTTGCCAACTTCGGACCGTAAACTCTTCGGCCGTAAACCCTCGCATATAAATATAAGATTTCCTTCATTATTCACCTTTTCTCACACTTTCACCTCAAGAAATCGGATTCTCTCTCAAGTATCATCGAGTTCTTCATCCTAGATCTTCAAAAACGTAAATTCTTACATCCTTGTGTTGTTATCCTTCTTAATCATGTATCACCCTTTGATTTCATCCATAGAAATCATCTTTTGGGTAGATCTTCAAGATCTTCATCTTTCACCAAGAACACACACTTGTTCTTAGTGGCCGTGAACTCCATAAAGTCTCCCAAAAGGTGAGTATTCCTTCCATACACTTGCTATCTAGTAGAGGCTCCTGGTTTACATCCTTGAAACCAACCAATTTCCAAGATCAATGAGAGTTTACGGCCAGGAGCATCTCCCTTGGCCGTAAACCCTTGTTAAGACTACTAGTTGGCCATAAACCCTTCTTCAGGCTAGGAATGGGGCTAGAACACTTCCTTGAGGCTTTAAAGACCTTAAAAACCCCTTTGGCTCAAAACCTCGCCATGAACACCTTGGCCGTGAACTCATCCCTTTGGCCGCAAACTCCCTTAGATGAATCACATATGATTCTGACACTTGATCCAAGTGTTTCCTAGTCCCTAAAGGTGTTTCCTTACGTGTAGTTGCTTCTAAACCCTATATTCATACCAATATATGTCATTTAGGATTCGTTTGTGTCTCGGGACTTCATTCGTGGAACTTCTCATCCTTACGCGTAGCTGCAATTGAATCACCTACATAAGGTGAGTTCATACCCCTATAATAAATCTTTCAACTGTTTTAAATGCTTTTAAGGGGGGAAATACAAGTTGAACACAATGATAATTGTGTAAATGTTTCGTTATAAACATCATTTTAAAGGATTGCTTATGTTTCAGGAGTAATCAAAATATTTCAAAAACTCTTTATAAGTTATGTTACTTTATAGTTTATAAGACTCCGTTTTTAAAGTACAATCATAACTTAGTAGATAAATGAGACTTTTATTTAAGTCAGTAACAGTTCAAGTAAACATACTAGTAAACTATAATAGGTATGGTTTAGAGGTTCAGTTCATACTAGATACAATACACGATAACATAGAGAACATACTCAGGAAGGAAGATACAATACACGATAACATAGAGAACATACTCAGGAAGGAAGATACAATACACGATAACATAGAGAACTTACTCAGGAAGGAAGATACAATGCACGATAACAGAAGGAACATACTATAACTATAACAGGAGAATAAATCAAGATATTACACAGGAATACCGTATTTGCATAAACCAAAGTACGAATACCACGTACCAGGGTTAGCAAACACGAGGTACAACGTCATACCGGGTTTCAATATTAAAGGTACAAATACAACGTACCAGGGTTAGCAAACTTGAAGAATGACACTAACGTCATATCAGGTTTCAATAACAACGGTACAAATACAACGTACCAGGGTTAGCAAACTTGAATAATGACACTTACGTCATACCGCGTTTCAATAACAAAGGTTCGAATACCACGTACCAGGGTTAGCAAACACGGAGTATGATACAAGAAACACATAAACATATGTAAAACTCAGGTTAACAAACACGAAGTAATAACATATCATTCCGGGTTTGCACAAACAATAGTACAAATACAACGTACCAGAGTTAGCAAACACGAGGTACAACGTTATACCGGGTTTCAATAACAAAGGTACAAATACAACGTACCAGGGTAAGCAAACATGATTTATGATACAAGAAAAACATTAAACATAAGTAAAATACGTAATATAAACATTCAGTTAGAAGGTGACTTATAAATGCTAACTTTGTGATTTCTTGGTAGATACATCAATGATATATATTAATTGAGTCCAGTAGATAGTAGAATGTGTACTTTCCGCCTTACTTCCTGTTCTTTGTTTGGTTGTGGGCTTAGAGCAGATGCACCCAATCTACTATCTATTCGATCTTGAATATATATATATATATATATATATATATATATATATATATATATATATATATATATATATATTCCGTATACACCAAGTAATCATAAGGAGTACCAGGTATAGGTCAGGTCATAGTATACAAATTTAATACATCGACTTCTAGTACAAAAACATATTTTCAGATAGAACAATAAGTAAACTAAACTAGAAACTTATCAGTGAAAGGTTTAATCCATTTTATTAAACCAATACAACTTAAAGGACCTTAAGTGGTTAATTATATAATACCTTATTTAAACATCAGGGTTATATATATGTGTAATATCTGACAGATAGTTAGATGTGTGCTTTCCGCCTTATTTCCTATTCCTTGTTTGGTTGTGGGCTTAGGGCAGATTCACACAATTAACTACCTGTTCGATATTAGATCATATATAACTAGTGTAAACTAAGTGATTGTAGAAGGAACTATTGTGGTTATCATTTTTACCAATGGAACTATTACAGTTAACTCCGTGAGTACCAAATGAATGCACCAGAGTTATATACAATGAATATCTAACAAACAATGGGATGTGTGACTTCCGCCTCATTCCCTGTTCCTTGTTTGGTTGCGGGTTTAGGGCAGATTCACACAGTCGATTGTTTGTTTGATCTGTATTCTATATAACTTATATTCATTTAGTACTCATGGAAAGGATTGTAGAGTCATTTATACTTATCTTTCATCACATCATAAGGTATAGGATCTTCTGAGGAACATGCGAACTTTTCTAAAAGAGCTTTCAACTTACTAATACATCACATAAATACTTATGAACTCACCAGCTTAAATGCTGATCTACTCTTTCAAAATAACTTGTATTCTCTGGTAACTAGTAGTCAGGTATGCACACTGGGATTCAGAAGATGGAGCATAATACCTTCATGACATGTCTTTTTGTTATTTACATATGTAGTCTATGTTTTGTGAACCACATACTTTGTAAACACTTTCTTTCTAAATGAAATGGTTGTTTAGTACTTTGATTACTATGATGCATATCTTGTGATACTAAACATGACGTCCTCCGCCCCCGAACGTCTCTGCTGTTCCGGTTTGGGGTGTGACAGTGTGTGTGTGTGTGTGTGAGAGAGAGAGAGAGAGAGCGAGAGGGAGAGACGAGATGAATTGTTTAACCAATGTATTTCTGATCGAAGGGACTAAATTATTTTATCCCTAAAATGTCCTTTCATTCATTTTAATAAGGTACCCTGGTGTTATTCTTTTTCAATTATTTACAAAAATACAACAAATAATCTTGACCTTCTATTATTTTGATCTAATGACTCTTGTTTGGTTCTCAGGTTCTCGGGAATATACAAGTTCTCAAATGATCATTTCTCTCTCTCTTTCTCTTTATATATATATATATATATATATATATATATATATATATATATATATATATATAAAATCAAATGAGAACACCTAAAAGGTTGAGAACGCGAGAACAGTTGTGAACCAATCATCATATAAGGGCATAAAAGGAATTTTACAATATAATTAATTATGGATAATTTATGGTAATTAATTAATTCCTAAAATCATGGGATTTAATATGATTAATAGATTTTTTTACCCAAATATTAGGAATTTATATAATCTATTTTTAATTAACGAAATCAATAAAATGCTTTTAAAAAACGTTTTACCATAATTTAAAAAAAAACGTTAATTTTTTTTTTGCTTTAAGTTATTTTTTTACCAACCACATCAAAAATGCATTAATCAATTTATCCGAATATTTATCAAGTAGTGTCATATTCATAAGTGAATATGCCATGACTAGACTCGTTTTTTTTGAATGAATGAAAACAAAGAATGTTTAAGAATTCATCATTTCATTCGAAAAAAATAAACCAGTAATCATAATCATAAATGAATACAACTCTAAACAAAATCATTTCATTATAAAAGAATTAACCTCTAATCATAATCATACACGAATACAACTTTAGCCATACATTTTTAACCATATATGAATATATTTTAACAAAATACAAAAGACATCTAAATTTCTACATTTCCAGTCGTTATATCCATTGATAAATATACCACTAATCATGACTAAATTCAACGAGGGTCACCCTTGATTATGTTGTCGATTTCCTTAGTTACAGTTAGCCTTATTCAAAATATCAAGCTCTGACATTAAACCTGTTCAAAACATCAATCATTAAACACATGCAATTATAATATAGTTCTATTAATTCATGATTAAACTCAAACAACCTATTTATAAAATCTGATTTATCAGTTTTGACGTTCACTTGAGAGACTTCTAAATAATCTTAAATGTTTCCTAAAAGTCATCCACTATCCAAAACACATTTGATGAACTAGCCACAACATTTTCAAAGCACATTTATATTACAAAATCGCAAACAAAAAAAATCTCTATTCAGAAATGAATCATGTTACAAGCGGTAATGAAAGATATACAATCAATGGTGAATAAAATATATTACAGGCCTACTCTTATAATGTTTCCTAATCTTTTCAATACATTAGCACGGAATCACATAAAAATTATACAAAAAACAAGAGAAAATTTGGCAGATGAATGGAAAAGAATAACAATATCAATAAAATAACTTTAAAATTCCATAACAAAATACAACCAACAATCAAAAATTCATAATTCATGATCAGGTTCTCCACTTGCAACCAAGATTTTCACAAGGTTGATAACAGAACAAAGTAAAGATGCGAGAATGAATAAAACGGTTGAAAAAAAATTGTTACTTGGTGATGCACGAATCGATTTCTTTTCCTACACAGAACTGATGATATAGAAAAATCAATTAGAAAGCAAAGAGTGGATCGGGAATTGAGAAAAACAACCTAAACGATTTTTTATTACCTTTCTCGATCTCTCGTTGAACCCTCTCGAGCTCAGTCCTCTGATTTCCCTTTTTAAAACAAATGGAACCTAGAAAAACCAATATGAAAATACTCATATATCAGTGAGTTTTAGACACCAGATCTCTCTCACACATTTCATCAAACAGCTTCCGTGCATTAGCTTTTCCTTCAAATCAGATTACAACTTTGTGTAGCTATTTTTTCCATCGATCATAAGGGTCGGTATGAGATGAAGTAGAACCAATAAATAAAGGGTTGATGTGTAAATGAAGAACAAGGTTCTGTCCACTCACCAAGAAATCATCCTGGTCGCCGTCGGTAGCCCTCATTCTGTCGTGCTTTGTCAATAATAATTCAGATCAGTCATCGATGAATGTGCTAATCTGAACAAACTCCTTGATTGTTTCTTCTATGTCTCGAAGCAATCTCCCCCATTAACCCTTATTCTGCTTATTTTTTTCACGATGACGATGGCGCGAGGACATAGGGCAGCAACGAGAAGATAAGAAGAGAGTGAAGCAAAAATATGCTAGTGATGAAATTTAGATGAGGGAGGAGGGACGATGATGGTTGTGACAGATTGTGTTCTGAGATAAAGATGGTGGCGTGCCCTAGATTTCAAAGAGAGATGAAGAAAGTGATGGGAAATTAAAGGAAATACGTGAGTGATTGAGAGGTTATAGGAATTATTTAATGTTTCTAGAGCTACAATTACTATAATACCCTTTTCAGCATTTCAAAGATACACTTTAATACCAATAAATTTCAGAATTTACGTAAATAGTCCGCCTGATAATAGCCTTAGATTTGAATATTTAGATGATCTAGATCTGTTCTCGCGTTCTCAACCTTTTAGGTGTTCTCATTTGATCCTACTCCTATATATATATATACATATATATATATATATATATATATATATATATATATATATATAACCTCATCTAGAAAAAATTGGAGACAAAAGCTTTTGTGGGTGAGCATATAAAACGGGGTTTGAATTTTTAGACAAATTTGTAATTATTGGTATGTAATCCTCTCTTCTTAACCATTAGCTAATTATGGTTTAATATTTTTCTATTAATCTTTTTATGGTTTGCAACTTCTTTCATACGGTCATTCATCAAGAATATAATCATGATTACCCTTTTAAAAAGTATTCAAAAAGATTGATGCAGGCCTAAATTAAGTTCAGCTTGAATTTGGAGTTTTAGAAAATGGGTTCTCTTTGTGTTACACAAGCAGAGAACTAGCCCCCACCTTTATCTTCTCCATTAGCACCTTAAATTGATTAATCACAACAACAATAAAAATACGACTTAATTAGATTAACCTAATTGCTACAACTGCTTGTTTCTTGATTTCTCTTTTTCATGCAAAAATTTATCTCTTTTAAGCATCAGTCCATGCAGCGAACACTGGGAAATATCCTGAAGACACCCTAGAACTGGCATTTGCCTTAGAAGTCATGGAAGCACTTATTCCATCTGGGCTTTCTTCTCTTGAGCAGCTCAAGCTAGTGTTCGACGAACAAGGATTGAAAAACTGAATGTCCATCTTGTTGCTCGGTGATATATTGTTGTTAATCAGCTCATGTGGATCGTTATTATTGTTCTTTAAATTCTCATGAAGAGATTCAAAAGTTGAATCACAAACACTCTGTTGATTATCATAATTGTTGTTTGGCTGAGCATGTTGGCCGTTCCGGATAAAACCACCCTGCAAGGTGATGGTGGTGTTTCGTCTGGCTAGTTCTCCCGTGAGTAAAGTCGAGCTAGCAATAATCCCCTCAACATCATATCGAGAAACATCAAAGTTTGTTACAGCATTAACACCCCTGAATTTAATTGCGGCAACATCATATGCCTCAGCTGCCTCTTCCTGAGTACCTGAAGTTTTAGATCAAATAACACTCTAAAATGTTAGATTATACTCAACATTTTTGGTCATCTGATTAATTGATTTTGAGGAAGAAACATGGTTCAAGCTTTTGGTTTCAAGAACATACCGAAGGTACCAAGGTAAAGATCCTTGTTTCCAGCAACACGGCCGATACGAGCCTGCCATCTTCCATGCTGATGATGCCTGTTATCATATCGGGAGAAACAAAATGATTGTGAGTATCAAAAGTGTATTAATAATAATTTATGAACAACATTGTCCAACCTTGTAACACCTCGATAAATAGAAGCACCCCTAGAAAATCCACTACTCTTCCTGGAATAATTAATCATTAACATTATAAAATTCATAAACAACAATGATCAGTAAAAGAAAATAAAATTTGAAATAATAAAGATGCTAGTTTTTGTACTTCACCTTCGTAAGTGGGCTACAAATTCTTGGCGACTCATACTCTTCATCTCCTCGAGCTCCTGATGATACTTCTGAAGCTATAAACAGCAATAACTCAAGTTATGCAAACTGTTTCTAGTGTTCGTAATTTTGTCTAAAACATTTGCGCTTGCAAATCTATGCTCTTACAGGGAAGTTAATATGAGTCGACGAACCCCAGTACTTCAATGCAGCTAAGTCGTAAGATCGAGCTGCTTTCTCTTCCATATCATAACCTCCTGCGGTTAAATCATGATTCTGAAATATAAACCCACACGTGTGTGTATATATATATATATATATATATATATATATATATATATATATATATATATATATATATATATATATATATATATATATATATATAAATAAATTTGTAGCGTTTAAATTAGAAAATACTTACCAAGATAAACTGAGAGATGAAGCAAGAATTAAACATGACAAAGAATCTAGTTAGTAAATAATGGGAAATATGAAATATTTATTACTCGAAAATAAGATAAACCACAATGAATGTGAATTAAATTAGAAGGTTGACCTTGTCTTCCTTTTCTGGTCTGCCCTTCTTTCTGGCAACTGTTATCCCATAAATGTGCTTCATATCTTCCAGTCCATCTATGCCTAGTGATTCAAAAGTAAACAAAGTTTCATGTGAAACGGTTAACTTAAAAGTGGAACAGTAAAAGCATTACCTGGTGACACCTCTAAACTGAGAAGTTCTTTGACCAAAAGTGTCAAGTGATTTCCTATGTAGAGACTGCTTTTTAGCAACTTTCGTAGAATCTCTCTTCTTTTTTTCTACGGTCAAACAATCATCTGTTCTTACAGTTCCACAGCTTGACTGAGAACCAGGGCTCATTGACAAGCTCAGTGACTGAACATCACCGCCGCCGCCTTCTTGTATCATGTGGTTGGTGTTTGTTGTGGTGGTGACTTGCAGGTGGTTATGACTGTCGAGTGAAGTGTAAGGGGTTTCTGCTGGGTACGGTGGTGGTGTTGGAGAAACAACCCAGTTGTTTTTTGGAAGATTTGCTTCTTCTTCATGAATCTGATACATGTTGGGTTGACACTGAACTCCCTCAGGATACAACCATCTAGATTCAGGGTACAAGCTGTCTAAGCTTAGAGCCATTGTTTCTCTCTTATGGCCTCCATAGTCATGAGCAACCCCAAGAAAGTCTTCCAGCTTAGGTGAAGAAGAATTTGGCATCATCCCTTCACATTTTAAGCAAAACAAAAAAAAAACAATTAAATAATAGTTTTTTGTTTTTTTTCCTTTCTTGTTTTCTTTGTTTTCAAAGAACCAAACTTTTGTGTTATCTCATAACTACTCAACTAACCTTCTGAATGTGTAGAAGAAAGAGCTTCCAAGATACAAAGAGATCCATCAGTTTTAAGGGACATAACAGTTAAAGGAGAGAAAAACGCGCTGCTATTTTCAGTTACACCATAACAAGAATAAGGAGAAAGATAGAAGGTGCTACTATTTGGTGACATTGTTGTAGAAGAACCAGAAACCTCCATTTTTAATGGAGGTGACAGAGAATCACCCAGCCACTTGCTTATAGTTGCATTAGCACCATCACTCATTGACCTCTCTCTCTCTCTCTCTCTCTATATATATATATATATATATATATATATATATATATATATATATATATATGTGTGTGTGTGTGTGTGTGTGTGTGAATGTGAGAGAGAAGAGATAGAAGCTGTCGGTTGGAACTAAACAAAGAGAATGATAAGCAGAAGGAGAGGAAGAGATGCTGGGTGGCACCCCTGCATACCATGGGATCTGTGATCGTAAATAAGAAAGACTAGCACATTTAACAGCATTATGTAGATTATGACGAAAGGATTTATTATTCATACCTTAATTTTTTAATTATGTTTTTTGTAATTATTATTTTTAGTTGACAGATTTTAATAAAAATGTTTCTAGCCCCAACCCTACCATATTTTTTTGAGGTTGACAGTTCAAATCTTTCATAGATTTTTAATATTATTTATTTTTGTACGGTTTTTTATATTTTCAACAAATACATGTATAAAACTCTACTTTTACGATATAGAAAACTGTGTTCTCTTTAATATCAATGTTGACTTAAAATGTCAAATTTTTCAATAAAATCATATTATTGAAAAAATAGACTAAACTAAACAAATGGTTTAAGTGTTTTGTTGAAAATTGCTACTTTGGTCCAAAAAGCTTTGGACTAACACCACAGGTTCAAAGTTTTCATTTTGTTGCGAGCTTGGTCCGATTTACTTTAAATTTTTTGAAATGACGATTTTACCCTTGTTTTTGCTTTTTCAGTTTATTTATTTATTTAAATATTTGTATGATTAAAAAAATAAAAAATACCTCTCTCTCTCTCTCTCTCTCTCGAAAATAGAGAAGTTCAAAACATTTGTTCCATTTTTTGCTCTCTTGGATTTGTAATTACTTCGTGTTAATAATACAGAAGAAAAAGGAAGTACCAAATGTCATCAAATCATAAAAGCTTTGTAGGTTAAAACCATTCAAGAAATCTTTCAAACAAAACATGGAAATTTTTCGTTTTTTCTGAAACACACACACTCCAAAATTATGTATCTGTTCTTCAACACACAAATGAACCCAGATTTTGAATAAACCCCAGATAAGATTTTTGATTTTGAAAAAAAACTATAAATGATTACTCATTAACACATACTCCTTGAGCACCTCCAAATCCATGATCCAAACAATGTTGATGCGTGTTTGGTATCCCCATCAATGGAAGAACAAGCTTCACATACTTCCCGTAAATCTTCGCTATCATTAGAAAACGCCGTCATCGCCGGTGATTCAGAACTCCACGACGACAACGTACATCAGTGAAGATTTGGATGTCTCCTTGGTCTCTGTCCTTCGATTCTGAACACAAGATGAGGACATGGTTGCAGATATGTAAGGAGGGAAGCAGATCTAGGTGGGTATTGCAGATCTGTAAGGAAGGAGGCAGATCTAGGGTTTGCGGAGGAAGATCGTGGCGTCATTGTTCATGAAATTGAAACTTCCGATCTCTTCACCCCTTAATTTGGTTTTGCTGATAAAACACGAAGGTGACATAGATGGAGTCGAACGGTTTTGCTTTTGGGTTTGCTAATTTATTGAGAAATCTGGTTTTGTTGAACAAAAACCCAATTTATGTGGGTTCATTCCACCATGGTCGATTTCTTGATAATTTTGGCAAAAAAAATCCAGATTTCTTGAATATATTTTTTAACCAGAGGGTTTTATGGGAGATACTACTGGAGGCAGAAGGTATGTGTGTGTGGGGGGGGGGGGAAATGTGGGAGATGACGGGCTATAGATTTCATCGTTGCAATTGAAGGTGATGGTAGTGTTCCACTAGTTTAGTGTTCTTTGGGGTTTAGAGAGAGAGAGAGAGAGAGAGAGAGGTATTTTTTATTTTTTAATCATACAAATATTTAAATAAATAAATAACTGAAAAAGCAAAAACAAGGGTAAGATCGTCATTTCAAAAAAGTTTAAAGTAAATCGGACCAAACTCGCAACAAAATGAAAACTTTGGACCTGTGGTGCTAGTCCAAAGCTTTTTGGACCAAAGTGACAATTTTCAGCAAACCACAGGGACCATTTGTGCAGTTTAGTCGAAAAAATATGAATACATTAATCCAAGAAAAGTATTAACATTAATCATATTACAAACCTACTAACCAAATGTTATCATTAATCCTTTTAATCCCATCATAAAACTATCACATTTTACAAATAACATTAATGAAAATAAAGTGATTATCATTAATAAAAAAAATTAACAAATTTCATGATGTCCATTAACAACCACCCTCAACAACCGTCAGTATATCACCGCCACCTCTAACCACCATCAGAAATCGTCTGAAACGTTCGTTAGACACCGCAAACCACCATCAGAGTCCAAACAGTGAGAGACACATGAGAGAGACAAAGATTGAAAGAGAGAAAGAGAGACCACGGTGTAGTAAACATCGTCGTTGCCAACCACCTCTAACCATTACCATCACCGTTGTTGACCACCACCATTTTGCAATGTTTACCGTCAGAGACAGAACGACAGAAGGAGAATAAGAGAAAGACAAAGTCGTCGGAAACAGAATAAGAAAGTGTTGGACATGTGGTGTAAAACCTTGCCAGAATTCATGTGAAGCGTCGCCGGAACACCTAAACCACTGCCACAGTGTCCGAGACAGAACGAGAGAAAGTAAACGAGCGTGAAACATCACCGAAAATCGCCTAAAATCGCTTCTCTCATCTTGGCGGCTGCATATTTGTGCTAGGGTTAAGAGAAAGTAAGCATTTTATACCCATTAAATTTACATAAACAACCTATCTATTTTGAAGATATTTTATTTTATACCCTCTAGCTTTATACCTTTTATTGTTTCAACATATATTTATTTATTTTAACAAAAAACATCAACTTTTTTATCAAAAAAATTTTAACATAGGTTTTGTACTTCTGAAGTGGATCGGTTTGATTCCATCCAATCAAGTGAATCCAAATTGATTTCGGTTTTCAAAATACGGATCCGAATAGTCCAAACTAAATTCAAATCCGATCCGATCCGATCCAATTACAATTCGGTTGGATCGGTTTTATAATTCGGTTTTCAAAAACCGAAACATTTTAAAACGACATATAATTATAATATTACCCAATTTTACACAAGCCACGAAAACAAATTACTTAGTTGTGATTTGAAATAATAAATGTTTATTTGTTTTTTTTGGACTATTCGGTTCTTATTTTATAAACCAAAACCAATCCGAAATCCAAACTAATAATTTGGTTTTGTTGAAAACCAATCCAAAAATCCGAATATCCGAACCAAATAGTCCAATCCAAATTGTCCAATTGGACAATTCGGTTTTATCTGAATAGTGAACAGCCCTACTGAAACACTTTAGATACATGACAAATATTAAGTGTCAATGTATTTGCACTCTTTTATTATTTATTACGTCGAAAGATGTAAGTCTCAAAAAATTAGTTTGATGTATCAATCAGATCCACTTGATGGTGCGGAATCCCAATCAAGTGGATGATGCAAGATCAAATGGAGAAGAAGATGAAGAAGAACTTGATGAATCTATGGTGTATTCAATAATATGAATGATGTTCCATACACATAAGATCCACACACACACACACACTCTTCTTCTCTCTAACTTTCTCTCTCTAGATCACCTTGATTTACACACACACTTGACCGTAAACTCTCCTCTCCCTTCTGACATCTACTGACACTATTTATAGGGAACAGTAGCCGTAAACACGTTTACAACCGTAAACGCGTTTACAACTGTAAACGTGTTAGGCTTTGTACTTCTGAAACACTTTAGATACATGACAAATATTAAGTGCCAATGTATTTGCACTCTTTTATTATTTACTACGTCGAAAGATGTAAGTCCCAAAAAATTAGCTTGATGTATCAATCAGATCCACTTGATGGTGCGGAATCCCAATCAAGTGGATGATGCAAGATCAAATGCAGAATAAGAAGAAGAAGAACTTGATGAATCTATCGTGTATTCAATAATATGAATGATGTTCGATACATATAAGATCTACACACACACATACACACTCTTCTTCTCTCTAACTTTCTCTCTCTAGAACACCTTGATTTACACACACACTTGACCGTAAACTCTCCTCTCCCTTCTGACATCTACTAACACTATTTATAGGGAACAGTAGCCATAAAGACGTTTACAACCGTAAACGCGTTTACAACCGTAAACGCTACCCAACCGTAAACCCAAGGTTGTTTTCGGTCCTAGACCGAAAACTACAATTGCGTAGAAAAGTAAAGTATAAACCATATTATTGACCCAACAATCTCTCCCTTGGTTTATAGCTTTCTTTTCCTTTGACCCAACAAACTCCCCCTAGGATTGTAGCCTGCATTTCTTCTAGATCTTCACTCTGAGCTTGACTTCAACATTTATCTTCAATTTCTTCACGACTTCAAGATGAGCATATGAATCTTCTAAGTGAGTGACTTCATATTGAATAGTTGGGCATTTCTTCAAAATTTGACTTTGAACGCACGTTGGGTGTGGAGGCTTCTTGAAAAGATTCTTGAAAATCAGCACTTTCAGCTTGAGAATCTTCAGAGTGAATAACAGAGAACGAATCTTCTAGATCACTTCAGCAGGTTCATAGATAACAGCAAATTGATTGAGGAGGCTTTAATGCAATCTGTCACATAATCTTCAAGTGCAGCTTCACCTTGCTTCTGGGGTTGAAAGATTGAATGTTGAAAGAATAATCTTCATTTCTTGTTCCTTCGAATGAGAATTCTTCAATGATCACAGATGAAGCCTTGGCTCAGAAATTTTCGATACAGTCTTCATGAGTCTCATCTACATCTGAATTCACTTTTCAAGACAAAGAAAATTTGAGATAAAAACAAAACTAAAAAAAACTTAGTACACAATATTTTTGGATTTTTCATATTTTCTGAAAAAAAAAACAGAAACACAAATATTTTTGGATTTTTGAATTTTCTGAAAAAGAAATAAAACAGAAATAACAATATTTTTGGATTTTTGGTTTTCTGATTTTTTGTTTGTTTTTTTTTAATTTTTAATTCTCCCCCTAAATTTATGCATAGAGGAAAACTATGAACAAATTTAACAAAAACAAAAATATTTGGGATCAAAGTTGTCAAGCAATTCAATATCGTTTATCAGCACACACATGCATATTTATAGATCTGGTCAATCACCGGTATTGTGGTCCACTTAAACACAATGGATATGGACAAATCTGACAGATTTTAAGTGACCAGACATTGTGATCTATATTCTTAAATGGACCATTTAGCCGACGACGGCCAAGGATATTGTGGTCCACTTAAATTCAATAGTGAGATCTACAAACAACCTATTAAATAGTTCAATTTTAGATGTACTAGAATGTGTTCCCCACTTCCCGATATACCCCGATAATCAAGAACTTCCAAAGAACTCTTTACTTTAGGTAAGTATTCAATCATTAAGAAAGAAGTCAGAAATATAAATGGATATGTTGTATCCCAGGTCGGATGTTTTCTAATCACACAGAGGGAACAACATATGACTAACATAGATAGGGAGGTTGAGAGGTAGAATGGTGCATATGCTGTGTCCCAGGTCGGATCTTCCGATCACGCAGAGGGAACAACATATGGGTAACAGATAGAAAGAATTGCATAGATAAGAAGATGCCTAAAAATAGAGTTGCATATGTTGCATTGCAGGTCGGATATGTTCTAATCGCGCAAAGGAGGCAACATATGACTGACAGATAGAAAGCAAGAAAATAATTTCCTACAAACCTACTTTATCAGAACCCCCAGTCGCCCTATCAGTACCGGAATTAAGGAAATGAGTCCATACATCGAGGAAATGTTAAGCCACAATTCTAGATACATATGATTTTTAGTGTATCCTGCAGGTTCCCATGTTTATCTCACTGCTCAATATACCCGAGCGTCGTATTGTCAGTACAAATAGAACTATCTAAGTCCATACTGTCAAGTCCTTTCATTGTCAATCTATGTCTAGTCCTTTTGAATCCTTTGTGCCTACCAGCACATTGAACACATAGTCTAGACAATTTGGCTTCAGTGCATTACACGAACTTCATATTGCCCTTTAGCACTAGACTTCATATCACTTCCCAAACAATACCTACTAACGAAAGACTATAAGAAAATAAAAGATTATATTTGAAACGAATCAATGTAAGAGAAAAATCAGGAGTATCGAGAAGAAAACTCAAACCGTAAGTCACCGATTGAATTTGAACCCAGAAGGTCTGAGAACAGCACACATATTTCGATCTCAAAACAGATTCGAAAATTCTTCACATCGTTAAGCACAAACCCATGTGTGATCCTTTCCTTTCTTCCCTTCTCGCAAAGGACACATACTTTCAAACAAAGTTATGAATGTTGTAAAGTTGTGAGATGTCCCCTATCATATGCCTGAAATAGCCACTACCAACAAACTGAAGTATGATGATATGCCTCCATAGCTGCTCTAGCACAAAGTGCGGGATTAGTTGGTCTTTGGAACCCAGTCCATTTTGAAACTGGGTTGACCTTTGTCATCAATGCAAGGTACTCTCTCCCATGACATATCCTGCTTATCACAAACAGAAGTTGAAGAAATGTTAGAATCATTTGAGGATTTGGGAGTTTGAACCTTCGGTACCCATCTGTAGTTGGGTTTAACCCATTTCTTTTTCGATCGGTTGGGTGCCTTATCACTTGCTTTTGGACTTGAAGTCGGCCGTCGAGATGGCTTTGACCAACCAGTCTTGATTTCACTAGAGCATCCCTTGAGTTTGAATTCTTGGCCGACATTCCCATCTTGTCCTTGGGATTTTGATTCTTGGTCTTTGGAGTTGGATTCTTGGCCTTCTACGCGTTCCAGACACCATTGCGATTGTGACCTTGAAGGGTTCCTTTTGGAGAATCTCCCTCTTGGCGCATTCTGCGATCCTTGTGCGTAGTAGGGAACATATGCGTGATTTGGACAGTTTTTGGCAATGTGTCAAGGTGTTCCACAGTGAAAACATGTTTGTTTCTTCACGTAGGAGTTGTTTCTTCCTGCCCCTGGTGGCGTACCCATGCCTTGTCTCTAATTGTTCCCACAAGCACACTTGCAGCAGGCCGTCTGTTTCACTTGTTTTGGTGGCCTGTACTTGCCAATAGCAGGTTTGTCAGAAGTAAATGAGTTAGAAGCAACAAATTCAGAGTTCAATGAGTCATTAGTTTGACAGTCAACAGAATCAACGGAACTATAGTTAGTTCTGTTCTCCTTGTTCTCATCTTCCACTACTTTACCTGCACAGGAAGTAGAAACTATAGAATCCTTCACCTCAACACTCTCAGTTGGCCCTGATTGTTCAGTCTTAACTGAAACTGGTATAGGGGGTTGGCCATACTGAGCAGGTATCTCTTCCTCGTTGGTCTCAAGGGGTGTGTTATAGTTGTCATTTAAAGGAGATGGAACACTATGATACCCTAGACCCTTGTTTTGATTATCTTTAAATGTTAGTTGTTTTTCTATCATCGATGCAACTACCTCACTTGACACATCAAATTTCTTAAAGGTAAAATCTGTATCTTTATATTTAGCTTTTAATGTATCAAGTTCGGCAGTCAAGTTAGCAAGCTTTTCCTTAAGATATGTATAATTTTCACATTTGTTGCTGTATTCCTCTTGAAGTGTTCTAAAGTCCTTGGTTTTGGCCTCTAATTGTTCTTTCAAGGGTTTCTGACCTTTCCTAAGGGTATATCCGTCATATTTAAGGTCCTCATTCTCCATTTTTAGCAAATCAATTTGTTCGCGAAGAAATTTAATTGTAGTTTCACAAGATTGAGAACATAAAACTTCATTGACCGGGATGTTTGTGGAACTCAATGTTTACCACTTGAAACCTTGAAAGTCAAACTTAAAAGTCAAACCGAAAAGCTAAATGAAAGTTAAATGAAAAAGTCAAAGTTTAAAGTCAAAGGTCAAACTTGAAAGTCAAAGTTAATTTTTTTGAAGGTAAAAAGTAAAAAATGATAGTAAAAAATAAAAACCAAAATTTTTGGGTAAAAAATGGAATTTTAAAATTAAAAAAAATGATTTTTGGGCTAAAATTGTAAAAATTCGAAAATAGGAATGGAATTGCGAAACTATATGATTTAAAAGGGGAAGATGTTAAACATCTGGCTTGCTAGATTAATTGGTAAGGCGTGGGTTGTGTGTGGGAGAGACCCTGGTTTGATCCTTGCTCCCACTAAGATCCTTTTATTTATTCGCTGCTGACTGAACTAGACCACACACGCGAGCTGTTGACCGCACACCCATGTTTTGAAAACCGGACCGGACCGTCCGATTCGACCGGTTCAACCGGGAACCAGTCCCGAATCCGGTTCTTAAATGCCAAAAAACCGGTATTCCTGTGAATCGGTGAAAACCGGTCTGGTTGAACAGGTCAAAACCGGAAATTTTAAAAAATATTTATTTTTTTCATTTTTTGTATTTTTTATATAATTAAATATAATTATGACATCATCCGGTTTTTGAGACCGGTCCGTCCGGTTGGACCACCTGAACCATCGAACCGGTAAGACGACCGGTTCAGTCTCCGGTCCGGTTTTCAAAACCTTGCCGCACACGTGGGCTAAAAACCTGCTGGCCGCAAACGAGGAACGCAAACGAGGACTGGACCGAACACGTGCTAGAACTTGGACCGAACACGTGCGCAATGTCCGAAGCCGAAAACAGATCACGGCTGTAAACGCTTCGGATGTAAATGCTTCAGAACGCAAACTCGGACACGCTCCTCCGGCTGTAAACGCTTCGGACCGCAAACTCGGACACGCTCCTCCGGCTGTAAATGCTTAGGACCGCAAACACGGACATGCTCCTCCGGCTATAAACGGGTTTACGGCTGTAAACGGGTTTACAACTGTAAACACTTTGGAAAAACACGCTAAATGCGAAAATGGCTGCCAGATTTCGCTGTTTACGACCAAAAAACGTGAATTTTCACCAATTGCACACACAGAACATTGAGGTGATTGGACATTTGAAATTTTGGGCACCCATTTATAGTTAGGTTTAGAAACATTAACAGGTGTTTTCGAAATATTTTTCTTTGGTTTTGATCGTTTGGATTTTCGTCTAAGATTAGCTGAAGACCTAGACGATGACTTTAACGATACCGAATTTGGCTTAACCACATTTGGTCTCGTTAAAGTACCTGTCGAATTTTTGTTTAAAAACCGTTTGTTCTTTTCAAGATCAGCCCTTTTTCTTTCTTTATTAATTGCCCGATCACCATTAACTGAATGATATCTCCAGGATTTTCTCTTAAGAGATCTTCCTCGTGACTCATTCACTCCCCTTTGTGTATAAAAAGGAACAAATGCACGGTTTGGACAGTTTCGTGCAATATGACCAGGGGTTCCACAGTTGAAACATGTATGTTTCTTGACATGAAAATTGTTACCGCTCTTTTCTGGTTTAGTGACTTTATTTCGTTCTTTAGTTTTCCCACATGTGCATGTGCATGATTCAGAATGAGTGACTGGGTTAGGTTGCGTGCATGTGCCAGTGACAGATTCATGAGATTTAGATTTAACAGACACATAACCACATTGTTCAGAAACATCTGAATCATCAGTGTTCACAACAACATCATTAGAAACCAAATCATTAGTTTTCAAATTTGAAACAAAAACATCAGTGTTTATAACAGAAACATCATATTGCAACACAACATTATTATCAGAAAGACTTTCTCCAGCTGCTTGCTTGCCTTGGTCTAAGGGTAAATCTGCATGTAAATCAGAAACATTAGTATCCTTTACCCTAGAACTACTCCTTGGCACCTCCTTTTAACCATACTTACACTAACATTCCTCTATCTAAAGAAGAAATAGAAAGAGAAGCATATCTTTAGTATGGCAAACCTGACCAACTATAAGTCCCACAAAATTAGCTTGATGTATAAATCAGATCCACTTGATGGTGCGGAATCCCAATCAAGTGGATGATGCAAGATCAAATGGAGAAGAAGAAGAAGAAGAAGAAATTGATGAATCTATGGTGTATTCAATAATATGAATGATGTTCCATACACATAAGATCCACACACACACACACACACTCTTCTCTCTCTAACTTTCTCTCTCTAGAACACCTTGATTTACAAACACACTTGACCGTAAACTCTCCTCTCCCTTCTGACATCTACTGACACTATTTATAGGGAACAGTATCCGTAAACACGTTTACAACCGTAAACGCGTTTACAATCGTAAACGTGTTTACAACCCTAAACACGTTTACAACCGTAAACGCCACCTAACCGTAAACCCAAGGCTGTTTTCGGTCCTAGACCGAAAGCTACAATTTCCTAGAAAAGTAAAGTATAAACCATATTTTTGACCCAACAATCTCCCCCTTGGTTTATAGCTTTCTTTTCCTTTGACCCAACAAACTCCCCTAAGATTGTAGCCTGCATTTCTTCTAGATCTTGACACTGAGCTTGACTTCAGCATTTATCTTCAATTTCTTCACGACTTCAAGATGAGCATATGAATCTTCTAAGTGAGTGACTTCATCTTGAATAGTTGGGTATTTCTTCAAAATTTGACTTTGAACGCACATTGGGTGTGGAGGCTTAAGAACCAGCTAGTGATCAATACAAAGAACAAGCAAAAATGATCCAAATAGCACACGTTTATATTTGCTGCAAACGTCAGGTACAATGGACTCGAAACACACACATACGACTGTAAGCGGCTACCGTACTCTGACACCTACTAACACTATATATAGGGAACAGTAGCCGTAAACACGTTTACAACCGTAAACGCCACCCAACCGTGAACCCAAGGCTGTTTTCGGTCATAGACCGAAAACTACAATTGCCTAGAAAACTAAAGTATAAACCATATTTTTGACCCAACAAAAAAGTACTTTATTAGTGTTCATGTGTCATATCCTAACTTTCAAAAAATAATTATAATAAATAGAAATATTTATGTATTTTTTATAAATAAAAAAGAATAATATCAATACATTATCTGCAAACAAACTAAATGAAAAAAAAAATATTTTAGTAAATAGGTTTATAGATAGTAATTATTTATATAAAAGAAACTATTAATTATAACTATCTAACCGTAACTTAATTATTACAAGTACGTGTATTTAGAATTTGTAGTAAAAATAATGTTTAAAGGGTATGGATAAACAGGGATGGGATATTGAGCACGTAGGAAAAAACAAAATCTTTTTGTTTTTTTTATGTTTCCTTAATATATATATATATATATATATATATATATATATATATATATATATATATATATATATATATATATATATATATATATATATATATATTAAAGAGAATAGTGCTTATGAATAGTGGCAAGTGTTGAGTCGAGCCAAACCGCCTTTCCATTGGTTGGCTGGTTTATAGGTTCATCGACTTCAGCGGAACTAGCTTTGCTCACGTAGTTTACATGGCTTTTGGCTAACTCATCTGTTGTCGCTACCTCCTACTTCATTGTAAAAGTTGAGTCATATGTTACACTTTCTCTCTTGACTAAACATGTTGTCTTTCTCTCAGTATTGTTTCTGTCAAGCTTCATCCATGTTTTTTGAGTTTCAGTCTCAAACTTAGAAGCTAGCTTACCGATGACGCACATAACATAATTCGGCAACACGCACAACTGATACCGACAATGATCACAGCAAAAGTAGATTCCCATACAACATACACCGATGACCAAACAACATACGTCAATGAAAAGTTTTATCCTATAAGGTAATTAATTCCTCTAATTCTATCATGCTTCAATCCTCTCATTTATGTTGTTCTTGAACCCTAAAACACCACATCTTCCCGATTTTTGGGCTCTAAATGCTATCCTGCTCGGTATATTGACCATATGAGTTTTTCATTTGATAAAAATGGGAAAGTTTCTTATATGTAATTTATATTATTTGTTTCGATATATTTTGTTTTTAGATGTGAACGAATCTATGGTTGGATTTGGGTATAAATTCATTTCCATTAGGTTTAATTTCGTTTTCCATGATAAAGAGTAGTTTCATCGTTTATTATTTGGTACATTTCTCAACTTTTTATTTGGTGAACAAGTAGATTCAAAAGTTATTCGATTTCTAAAGAAGAATTAGTGAGTGAATCTTCTGTGCTCAAAGCGAGAAGGTCATGGTGTATGTTTCAAGCATTCTGTTGGATGTTTTTAACGATTATTTTGGTTAAAATGTCATATTTTGTTAATAATTAAATTAGTAAATGAGTAGATATCTTTATATGAAGGTTAATGTTTTAGTCAAATTCATCTAAGATTAGTAGATGCATATTTTTTTTATTAAAGGTAATATATGGAACATCATTCTTCTATATAACTTGGTAATTGAGAAAAAAAATTGGTTTTCCTTTTGACTAATGGTCATAATGGTAACTTCTTAAAGTATATTGTCTTATGTGTTTGCTTGCTATCATCGTTTTAGGTGTTTTGCTACCCACTTTTCTTCTCCTTCTTTTCAGCACACCTGTAGAACAAATGGTTTTCGGCAGACCTTTAGTTTTTCGATATTTGTTTCCAACCACCATTTCGAAGGTAAGAATCCCTTAAGGCTAAGTTCATAAAAAGACTGCATAAGTATTTATAGTTGTGTTATGTTATTTGATTGAATGTTATACTTAATTGTTATTGAAGCTCTTAGCGTATGTGTATGGACATTTGCATTTGTGCTTTTCAGTTACAAATTATATGACATGGTTTTTTAGTATTTTCATTATATTTACACAGATGATGCTTGTGGGTGTTGAGGTAGTTGAAGAACAAACTGTCTAGGAATCACATTTTGTGGCCAATGTAATACGACATTTTGTACACTTTCTTGGTTTCTTGCACACAAGGTGTTTGATGTATTGCATGTACGTGTATTTTGATGCAATTATCATATGGGCGCCATCATTGAAACCATGTTCTTTTATCATATGCATTTCATTTAAAAAATGAAATTTGATTTGTATCTATGTGTGTCTTTGTACGAAATGAACCAGATCCATAAATGAAGTTTTAGTTTGGAAATAAATGTGTGTCTTTGTACGAAATGAACCAGATCCATGTTCTTTTATCATTTGCATTTCGTTTAAAAAATAAAATTTGATTTGTATCTATGTGTGTCTTTGTACGAAATGAACCAGATCCATAAAGGAAGTTTTAGTTTGGAAATAAATGAAAGTAGCTTATATAATATAGAAGATGGTGTTACTGTGTTTTCTTTTATATTCAATTACAATCTTTCTTTGAAGCATGGAAAGAATCAAATTGACAATTATTGGTTGAATTTTTAGATAGAGGTTCCATCATGGAAATCAAGGATACCAATTCATTTATGTTAGTTCTCTCTCTCTCTCTATATATATATATATATATATATATATATATATATATATATATATATATATATATATATATATATTGATCTAATGATAATTAATAGAAGGAAATTTTAGTAACGACTCCAGATTCACAATTTTCAGATGTAAATATTGGTTAATGGTTTTCTTATTTTCATTTAGACTTGGTTTGATATTTTTGGGGTGTTTGTGTGTGTGTGTTCGTTTTTGATACTTATATGTTATTAATATAGATAAAGGATGGTATATTCATTTTACTTTCAACAATTGGTATG
The DNA here is from genome assembly GCF_052849685.1 of Lactuca virosa. Classification (NCBI taxonomy): domain Eukaryota; kingdom Viridiplantae; phylum Streptophyta; class Magnoliopsida; order Asterales; family Asteraceae; genus Lactuca; species Lactuca virosa. Next base: position 262,751,235 of record NC_136434.1, read on the forward strand.
GCTGGTCAATCCATACAATAATTTCATATGATTTTGTTACAAACGTTTTGGTGAGAATCTTGGCCGGGTGTAAAGAATCATGGAATCACTTTTTCCACTTTCAACCTTCCTTCAAGATCCATAAATAACGATCTATACTTTTGTTAGCTAAATGTCGGTATTTTGGCACAAGTATTAGATGCACCTGTTGATAAACATCGACATTCATATGGTACTTGTAGCATCTGAATCCTTGAGGTACTTAATTTATTGAATTCTTACATTTTTGAGGAGGGTCACGATGTGAGCCATAGTGGTCACGATGTGAGTGACCATTGACCATTTGACCTGCATTCTTGAATCTCGCGACGTGAGCATGAGGCCTCACGACATGAGCAAGGCCTGTTGACCCAAAACCCTAATTGTCGAGTATTTGTAAGGTCCTAGAAACAGGATCTTAACTAGTGATCAAGCAATATAACAATCAAACAAGAAGATAATTGAGTAGAAGAATGATGAATCAAAGCTTGCACACGTTTGTATTAAGGAAACGTCTGGTACAACTCTGATTGTCCGCAAACTGCTATGAATCAACAACTACTAACAGAGATAGACTGGTCCTATATATAGGAAAGACGACTTGAACGTAAACTAGACAAGGCCGTAAACATACTTTTGGCCTTAAACATGCCAAAACACTTATATTACAATACTAAATGACCTATACATCTAAAGCCTAGCCCAAACCATAACATGGACCCTTCTGTATTTAATGGAATGTGAGAGCTAGGGTTTCCCATCCTCAGCCTCTCTCACTCTTTAGCCTATTGAAAAACCTAGATTCGACCTCCTTGAGACCTTTGGCCATCGTTGGTGACCTTGAAGAGCTTATTTGGTGGTTTTTGGTCCATTGACGTGGAAGGGGACTCTTGTGGTGCTTCATTTTGGCAATCTAGCTTCTACCTCTTGGTCTTGCTGAGCGTTTGGACCTCTATAAGTCATAAAGCTCTTACCTTTTGCCTCTTGCATGCTAGATTTATATTTTGGAGCTTTCTTTGTATGGTTGGGTTATGTAGCATGCATGGGATCCATAAAGTTGGCAACTTTGTGGATCATTGAGACATCTTCTATATATGAGGCTTTGGATCTGAGTTTTGGTGTTGGTTTTAGACTCCAAGAATGAGTCTTGTTTGAAAATCAGAGTAACATTTTACGTAAAAGTGTTGCGGAATTTGTTCCCAAAAAAAAATATGATAAAGATGTTGGGTTTTGAGCATTCTAACACTCCTAAGTGTACATGCAACCCTAAATACCTTGGATCTATGTTTTCTCTATTATACATGCAAATATGAATATTCCAAGGTATTACCCTATCTAGCATACAATCCTTGATACTTGGGTAATATAACAAGTTAGAATACATACCTTTTAATGAAGCTTGAAGTCTTGAACTTTAAGAGCTTAGCCCCAATAGTGTGGAAGCCTCAAGTGGAATCACAAATCACCAAAACACCTTGGAAGACTTTAGAGAATATGGATACTTGGCTCACACTTATGAAATCGGTTATTGCCCTCTTTAGTGTATCCACACTAGCCACTAGCCTAATTTCATGAACCATAAGACCCTTTATATAGTGTGGAGGATTAGGGTTAAACCCTAATACCCATGACCTTTCATTTCCTAGGATCCATGGGTTAAAGCTCCATGGACTATCCATGAAGACTTAGCCCAACCCAAATGAACTTGGCCCACTACACATATATATCTAAGAGTCCATATTAAATTAGTTCCTTTTGATCACTTAATTAATTATAAATTAATTCTTGATCAATACTAATTAAATAATATGATTATATATTAATATATTAGAACTTATAATATATTAATATAAATCATAAATATACTATTCTCAAAAGACTATCCATATAAATTGTGCCGGTGAAGTGCAACCCAAATGGACCATGCCGGGTCGGGTCAAGTACATACCAAATATAGTTATGGACTTAGACGTTAATCCAACAGTCTCCCACTTGGATAAGTCTAAAACTATTATTGAGTATGACTTCAAAAACCAACTGCAATCGTAGCTCTTAAAGCCGCTGTCGAACTCTGATCTTGTCAACGAACTCTGACCTTTGTCAATGACTTGTCCATTAGATAAGGGATCATATATTCCTCCATTCTAGATATCATATGGACTGAGACATGGATTATAATCATTCTCTCTGTCCATTTGTTGTTTTCCGATTTCCGATTTATGATGACTGACTGATTGAACAAATCAAATCAGTCCTGGCTTGGCCAAGCACTCACATGTGTCATCATTAAATCATCGAGGGGCCCACATATATCGCTTTTATCCCGAAGGTAAAAGGAATGGATAAACTTCGACTCATATGGCTTGTTCTACTACTTGTTGAATCATACACAAAAGCACGTTTTATAACATCGAGTTACCAATGCGGTTTCGTGCAATCAATGTACAACCAACTCATAGTAACAACTCATATCTCTAGGTTTGAATAATATAAGATATTATCGTCTCATGATCACTCGTGATAAAATCCATGAAGTGATTCAAATGAGCGCGGGTTGAATCCAATACTCAGAACTTATGAGCACTCATGAGTGTTGTAGCACAACTTTGTCGACCAACTTGGGCCTCTACAAGCCAACCCATGACAGTCTTGATTCATATCTACTTCCAACATATGACCGACTGTCGATGGTTTGAATAACTTAGTCATTCCGGAAGAATAACCTAGTTATTATGGAAGTCAAAACATGCAAAGTGAAACAGAAGAATAAATGAATCAAATATGGTATCAAACCCTATGAATATAAATAGACCACTTTTATTTATCACCATACTGATTACTCATTATTCATTGTTTTGGTTTTATCAACTTTATACCTGAATTAAAAACACTAGTTGTCCCATGCTCCAAGCATGTACACTATGTTTTTCTAAACAATAGCTTTGCCATACACCAAGTATGCACTCTATGTTTGTCTATGATCCTTTTCTTTGTGAACTAGATCAATTGAACATAATTTCAATGATTCTCTTTTCACACTCCCAAATCCTTGTCTTAAATGTAAGAATTCCAAATTCCTATCATTTATCGAAATTTGTTTATATTTTAAACTTATATGCACTATTCCTCTTGTAATGATTATGCACAAAGCCACAAAGACTTGGCAACAATAATTACAGAGTATTCTAATGGAGAGCAATTCCATGGAAACGATGTCTCAAATTCAAAGCGCATTGCTTTGAACATGCTTCTAGCATTAAGTTTCTTTAACCTTACACAGATTGCTTTCACCTGTGAAGACAACTCTATATTCCCATTTTGACTACCACTTCTGAACAAGAGTTGCCTCTTTTCAGACTATGTCAATATGGTCCTTCCAATATTAACAGTATACTTCCAACTGTCCTTGAGCAACCAATCTTTGGTAAACCTTAGATTGTCCTTGACAATTGCTTAATCACTTTAGTCATATCCAATTCTAGACATTTTCCTCCTTAATGCCCCAAGGCATTTGGAAAATTCAGAAATAATAAATATTATAGCACATGTAATCGATCTTGTACCCAAAGTAAATGGGACACGATTCATGATGTTTCACATAAAGACATGGTTCTAGAGCAGTCTTTTTCCATAATAATTTTTTGTTTGCCATATTCTCAAATTTTGACTATGAAAAGGGATGTCGTAATCATAATCGAATTCTGAGAACGCAATATATAGAATTTTCTTAAGTTGAACCAATCCAACATGAAATTCATATATATATTCTTGACTAAAGGTGATAAAAATCTCAATATAAGCTCTTTAGAATGATTATAAACTCAGTCTAAGCTTTTTAAAATTGAAATGAAGTATAATTTCCTCTCCCTTAATTATAGCAAAATAACTTTTTCAACCCCTGCAACCTCACGAATTGAAACTTTTGTTTTCTATAATTAACATTGCTAACTTGCAATACTTATAATAATTATCATGCTCCCACTAACATGATGATTATTAGCATAACACTTATGCTCCCACTAGCTTTGACATGTATCCAGAAAACAGCTGGACCTCTAGAAGTCAATACTTTATTGACATTCTTACTAAAGTTCAGATTTCTGATACTAGATTTCTTTGATAAGGCTTTATCAAAAACTATACACCTTATCTTAGATAGCTCACAGGTGTGTCTAAACAATTTCAGAACTATGAAAAGGGATGCCGTAATCATAGTCTCAATTGTTTAGACCTTTGCCATTTCTCATAAGTCCATGTTAGTGTGCCGGTTAACCACGCACGCTCCACTAACGACTTTGAGAACTGCAAATATCACAATTGCTATCTACTTAAAATCTACTTAGTGAAAGAATTTCCTCACCATCATTTTCATGAATCGGAGAGAAACCTTATGACACTTAGATTTTATGGTGTATGTGTTCTTATCCATGTGAATTTGTCAAACCATAATCACAAGACTAGGTTAGTGACAAATCCTAACTCATATGGATTGAACTTGTGCAATCTTAACGTCTTGCCACCTGGCAGCACAAGGGCCTGCCATTGCTTCCAAGTAGTTATGCAAACAATTGAGAACATGTAGAACTCAAATATATATAGCCAACTTAACTGGAATGGGCACAAAAATGTCAACACGATAGGTTATAAACCTCTAGTTGTGTGCTAGTGATGAAATACATGTTTTATTCTTGATTACTTCTTGAAACCCTTTCAGGATCTTTTAGACTCCCACTGTCTCCTTGACCTATAAGACTTTCTTGCCAAATATTCAAGAGATAGTGTGGATTCTAATCAAGACAAACACTTAACACAATTGGCCTAAGTTGGTCTCTGTTTTATCCAAAACATCACAACTTACCAAATTCAAATGTACAAGAATAGAAAACCTTTTACTCTTACATTTCACTAGTGTTAATAAACCTTCTTTAAGATGTGTCACTCAAGTTACATTTGTGGTGGGCTTGATCAGTGCACAAGAATGTGTACTCGATCCCTTAGTCCTTTACTTGACTCACACATCCATGTGAACAAGTAATTAGTCTTAATTTTCCAATGCTTGAAAGTTCTCATTCATCATACAATACAACTTGCATGATTCAAAGTTTCTATCCAACTGAAACTTGGGTGATGAGAATCTTTTCTTATTTGGAAAATTTAGACACTACCACAAATGAAAGAATCAAATTCATATTTCCACTCTTGCTATTAATGGAATCATATAAGCAACAATTTTTTTCCTTTTCACAAATGCCATTGTAAGGATATTTTAAAATAAATAAAATCAATTTTTTTCTTTTATTTTAAAAACTTTGCGGAAAAACTATCCTTACAGTGCAAAAGCACATGAAAAACTTTGTTGTTATCTATTCCTAAACAATATATCATAACTCCTAAGCAACAGCTCAAAATTTTGATCACAACACCATGCGATCGAGATCCATCTTCGCGATCAGAATCATCATATACTTCCTTTAAGTTTCTTCACTTTTCTTTGATTCTTAAAACATCAACATGTGACCCAATCACATCATGTAACAAGAATCTCAGAATAGAAACTTAATAGAGTTAGATAGTGGACTTTACCTGAAGTAGAGTCAATCTTCTTGACTTGATCAACCTTATGATCTTTCAGGTAAATAGGCTGCTTCGCAATCAATGCCCCTTCCTTTGGAAAGAGAAACATAGGGACTCTTTGGGAATGGTACATGGGACTATCGCAGACTTAGCCTTTCTCTTTACCATTTGGTCAACCTAGTTGACTATGGTCAATCCCTTTCCTTGGGAAGAGAAGGCTTTTCTAGATATCCAATGTTACCATTGTCAATGTCCATGGTAGTTTGGGAAGTTGATCTACTAATCAAATTTGCTCTCACAGTGCTCCAAATTATTGCTGATTCAGCAGCACCAAGCAAATAGATAAGATCATTAAGGGTCATGTCATAGTCTGTTTCATAGTAGTCACAAAGGAATTCACTATGTGACTTAGAAAGTGATTGAACCACCAACTTTCTCAAGAGTTTGACACCCAACTCTCCCGGCTTGTCAATATGTGACTTCATCTCCAAGATGCGATCACACATAGACCTTGCTTGCCAATAGGGCTTGAGTGACCTTGAACTTGTGGGTTAGGGAGAATAATTGGAGGAGGTGGAGGAAGTGAATTTCCAAGAGATTTGGGAGGATCATAGATGTCTGAACCAGACATCTTTTTGGGAGATATTCAAGATAGTTGATCTAAAGTCCTTAATATAACACCCAATATGAAATATTAAGGCTAGGACCCAGCAAACTATTTTATAACTTGGAAGAGGGATGCCGTAATCCAAGCTATAAAATATTTGAAGGTAGGTGAATGACGATTCACCAATTTCCACCAAGATAAACGAAATGTATTATTAGGTTTTAATTGGTTTTGAAACTCCTAGATTCTTTTGAGATTCATTGAACTTTTCAAAGGCATGTTTCAATCTCGAGTGTGTCCTTCAGGTTTTGTGACTGGGATGCCGAGGATCACAAAACAAGGTGTGAATAACCATGCAAATATACTTGGTACCCTTAATATTTACCCCTCAATCGATGTGCCGGTTAACCACACACGCTCCACCGATACTATGATAAACATTAAGTTACCCTTTGCCTACCTTGTTAAATCAAGCTAGTGTGCCGGTTAACCACACACGCTCCACTAACCGACTTAAGCAAAGTGCAAAGTGTAATTTCATGGGTTAGCACCAAATTCACATTTTCCTAAGTAACTAAGATTAGGTATTATTAAGAGTTTAGTTACTTAGTATTTATCATTAATAATTTTAATGAAGGGAGAATTATAGTCCTTGTCCTAACCGTTCGGCTAACGACCCTCCACCGGTCAAGGAAGCGGTGGGTGAGAGTGGACACCCATTAAACTGCCATTTTATAGGCAGTAACCTTATACCCCCTTATAGACCGGCTTCGTGAATCAGGCCTACTAATGGTAAGACGACTTTACTCTTATACATATATATATAAATATTATTAACTTATAATATTATAAAGTATAAGGGTTGAATTTTAACTTTTAAAATTCTAAGGGCTTAACTTGGAATTAAAGTATTCATAAGTGAAAACTTTACAAATTCCAAAACTTGAGGGCAAGTTTTTGAAACTATTCAAACCTTTTCATTTCATAAATTATGAGTTTAATGGTTTACTAAAATGAAGACTCTTCATTTTTTATGTAACCTCTTATTCTTTAATAACACTTTTAAAGAAGTGACTCTTAAACATCTATAACTTGAGGACAAGTTATGGAGTCATAATACTATTTAATGAAAAAGACTCTTCATTTTTTTATGTAACCTATGGCACTTTTATGAGTTTTAAGATTCATAAATGTGACCTTTTATGTAACTTGAGGACAAGTTACAAAAACACATTTTATGAACTACCTCTAGATTAATTAGGATTGAAAACAAATAAAACACAATTTTTTTTTCCATTAATCTAAACTAAGTCATAAATCAAGGAAACATAAACACTTTTGGTAATCCATAACTTATGGAGTTAAATGCTTGTTTTATGATGAAACTTTTCATGTTCCATAACTTAAGAATAAGTTATGGAATTCTTTAAAACATTAACACCAAATTTTGTAACTCCATGAAAACTTTGAATCAATTTTTTTTTAAAACCTTTTCATATCCATAACTTATGGAGGTTTCAAAACACTTAAGATCACAACTTTCAAAAAACTTTTGAGCTCCAAAATTTTATGACAAAATTTGTAACTCCTTAAAACATTTAGATCAAACTTTTAAAACTAATAAAATAATCATATCATTTTATCTTTTACTAAATTTGACCTAATTCAACTCATATAGCAAATGATTCAAATTTTACAAATAATTAGTTTTTCACAAAACAAGTAATTATCTTAAAATTTGACAAACTTCATGTTTTTTTTTTCTATTTTTTTTTCAACTTTGAAAATCAAACATTTACATGAATATAATAGAAAACAACCTGGCTCTGATACCACTGTTGGGTTTTGAGCATTCTAACACTCCTAAGTGTACATGCAACCCTAAATACCTTGGATCTATGTTTTCTCTATTATACATGCAAATATGAATATTCCAAGGTATTACCCTATTTAGCATACAATCCTTGATACTTGGGTAATATAACAAGTTAGAATACATACCTTTTAATGAAGCTTGAAGTCTTGAACTTTAAGAGCTTAGCCCCAATAGTGTGGAAGCCTCAACTGGAATCACAAATCACCAAAACACCTTGGAAGACTTTAGAGAATATGGATACTTGGCTCACACTTATGAAATCGGTTATTGTCCTCTTTAGTGTATCCATACTAGCCACTAGCCTAATTTCATGAACCATAAGACCCTTTATATAGTGTGGAGGATTAGGGTTAAACCCTAATACCCATGACCTTTCATTTCCTAGGATCCATGGGTTAAAGCTCCATGGACTATCCATGAAGACTTAGCCCAACCTAAATGAACTTGGCCCACTACACATATATATCTAAGAGTTCATATTTAATTAGTTCCTTTTGATCACTTAATTAATTATAAATTAATTCTTGATCAATACTAATTAAATAATATGATTATATATTAATATATTAGAACTTATAATATATTAATATAAATCATAAATATATTATTCTCAAAAGACTATCCATATAAATTGTGCAGGTGAAGTGCAACCTAAATGGACAATGCCGGGTCGGGTCAAGTACATACCAAATATAGTTATGGACTTAGACATTAATCCAACAAAAGATTTATCAAAGCATTTCCGTAGAAATGTATTTCATTAAAAAGACTCGGGATGTCATGTTCGATACAGATCAAAAGCATAAATAGTACAATATAAGCCTTACTACATTATTTCATATCTACAGGCCTATATCCGTAATCCCTCATCCAAAACATCACATTTATGCTCGAGCGCCACTACCTGTAATACATGAAACTGAGTGGGTCAGGCTTGGGAGCCTGGTGAGCACATAGGGTTTTCAACCCACAATAAATAAGTTTATTAATTTCATCAATCAACAATAACCCGATTACCCATTCTTGTTATCCTCACATTACGTCCCTAAACACCTATCATAAGGGACCTATCCTAAGGATCATCATCGAGATGGACACTATTGCCAAGGGGGTTCCTTAGCATTAAATGTCCTAAAGGCAACCATGAGGGGGATGGAGTACACCGGTGAACACATCGTTCACAAACACTTACAGGTTGCGAGCCTGCTAGTGTTCCACTGGACTGTCTAGAAGAGTCTGTGGTCATCATCCATACTCCGCTAGATGACAGAATCAACAACAACAACGTCGAGGCCTCTCATCATTATATCACACATTGTCTATTACATCTACCCATGTCTTACCCCAACATTTTGTAGATATATAATACATATACAGTTTAAATCATTTAAAACATGTATAAAAATCTTTCATCAGACAATATGCACACATAGCACGTAATTTATATTAAATACTTCATATCTATGTGTAAGATGAAAGTGACTATGTACTCACCTGAAAAGGTGGTGACTCGGTACTCGGACAGCGCTTTGTTATCTCAAAACAATTTTTCCCTTGACAAAACCTAGTATCAATACCACTAGGGTTTAGTCTAACGTTAACCGCGACTAATTAATAGTCTAACTATTATTATTATTATATAAGCGTTAAACAACACTCTATATAACTCATAATAATACCCCAAATAATTATTTTAAGGTCCTAATAATGTTACTATAATTAAATATAAGCTATATTAAAAATAGCGTAGGCGTAGCTCACTTACAGCGGGTTTTATAGAAAACCGGGCTTTACTTGGAGCAGCATTTCCGAACCGAAAGACCCTTTTTCTCGGGACTCCGGGAGCCTCGGGGTTTCCTTCGGGTGCTAGGGGTTCACCTAGGCTTTTAGGGGGGGGGGGTTAGAATAGTCTAGAGAGAGAATGAAATTAGAGAGAGAAAAGATTTTTGGTGTGAGAAGTGGGAACAACTCACAACCTATTTATAGGCGCCTGATCTCGGACTTACGCTGGGCGTTCGGACTCAGCTACGCTGGGCGTAGCTCGGATAAGGTGGCCAGCTTCGCACCAGCTGACTCGCACATCGGATGGATAAGACCGAAGTACGCTGGGCGTACTCGGCCTCGGACGCAGGGCGTAATTGCGAGGCTACGTGGCGTGATCCGAAGCGAGGCCATATCAGCGATGGATGGTCCAGATGTTGCCACGTCATCATAGTTTTGCAAATTCAAGTGCAATCTTTAAAAATTCGTAACTCTCACGTACGAGCTCTATTTTTGATGTTCTTTATATCCACGCGTAGGCGGGAACGTACTCTACAACTTTCGTTTAGACTCTGTCGGCTAATTTTGAATTTATTTTAAAAGTTATATTATTAACAGGCCGGGACAGGATTGGTCCGTTAAAATCTCATAACTTCTTCATCCGACGTCCGTTTTCGTCTGTCTTTTTATCGTTACGCTACTATTAACGAGATCTTCGATTCTCGTTTAGTTTGTGTCGGATAAAAACTACTCGATCTAATATTCGAACCTCAAGTTGTACACTGCTAAGCCGAAACTTCGAAAAATCATAACTTCCTCATACGAAGTCAGATTTGGGCGTTCTTTTTATGGACGCTCTCGGTTTAACTTTTTTTACGAATTTTGTTTAGATCGCTAAGGCTAAAAGTCGCTCCATTGTAAATTCACTATTTATGCTTCCCGGTGCCGTGCCGGTTCCGTCGCGAAACTTCGACGGGTCATAACTTCTTCGTTATAACTCGGATTTCGGCATTCTTTATATCCCCGGAATCCTTGTTTCGACCACTACAACTTTATGTAGAGATATCGGGTTTATCTCACATTTTAATTTTGACACTTATTTTTATTCTTTATTTATTACACATTTATAAATAAGTAATAAGCATATAAAGGCACATAATTCACAGAATACTCAAATATTTCATCTTTATTATCTCAAAAGAGTTACAATAGTTGACCTAGACTATTACATCCTATGATAATGCTTAGCCTCGAAACTCGGGCATTATAATTCTCTCCCCCTTAGGATGATTCCGTCCCAGAATCATGCATCAGTAAACAGATGTGGGTAGCGGCTCATCATGTCACTCTCTGTTTCCCAGGTGAGATTCGGCCCATTCGAATGTTTCCAACGGACTAGCACTAAGTCGACCATCTTGCGTCGTAACTTCTTAGTCTTACGGTCAACAATTTCCTCGGGCTCTTCAATTAGCCTCTTATTTTCATCCATTCTTACCTCTGAGATCGGAATTATGTCGGGAACTTCTCCCGTGAACTTCCTTAAATAATACACATGGAAGGTGTTATGAATTCCATCCAGTTCTTCGGGTAATTCGAGCTTGTAAGCTTGGTTCCCAATCTTCTAAACAACTTTGAACCGTCCAATAAACCTTGGATTTAGTTTTCCTCGTTTCTCGAATCTTATAAGTCCTTTCCACGGTGAGACTTTAAGCAAAACCGAATCCCCAACTTCGAAGATCATCGGTCGTCTTTTCTTGTCAGCATAGCTCTTCTGACGATTCTGAGCTGCTAACATCCTTTCCCTGATCACCTTCAGCTTCTCAGCAGTCTCATGGACTATCTCGGGGCCCATAAACTGCTTTTCTCCAGCCTCAAGCCAGCAAGACGGCGTACGCCACTTTTGTCCATATAAGGCTTGATAAGGTGCCATCTTGATGCTCTAGTGGAAACTGTTGTTGTAGGAAAACTCTACCAAAGGTAATTGCTCATCCCAGTTACCTTGGAATTCCAGGGTACATGCTCTCAGCATATCTTCCAGTGTTTGAATCATTCTTTCGCTCTGGCCATCAGTCTGCGGATGGTAAGCTGTACTTAAACACAACTTTGTACCCAATTCCTCTTGTAGACTTCTCCAAAACCTCGACGTGAAACGACTATCACGATCCGATACAATCGTTAGAGGAACACCGTGAAGTCTTACCACTTCCTTCACGTAAGCATTTGCAAGCTTATCCATAGACCACTTCTCGTTGGCTGCTATGAAGTGTGCACTCTTCGTGAAACGATCCACGACCACCCAAATCATGTCGTGACCACTCTTTGTTTTGGGCAGTTTAGTCACAAAATCCATGGTGATGTCTTCCCATTTACCCATGGGTACAGGTAAAGGTTCTAAACTCCCATACGGTTTCTAATGTTGTGCCTTAACTCTTGCACAAGTTACGCACTCGGCCACATACTTTGCAACATCGAGCTTCATCGTCGGCCACCAGTAGTAGGGTTTTAGGTCCCTATACATTTTTGTGCTGCCGGGATGAATTGAGTACATGCTCTTGTGCACTTCGTCCATCAAAAGTTCTCTTACTCCTCCTGTCTTAGGTACCCAAATCTGATCTTGGAATACCTTCAGTCCTTGACTGTTTGTACCAAACACTAATGTTTTTCCCAAACGTTCTACCTTTCGGTCATGCTTCTCTGAAGCTTCTTCTTGAGCTTTCTTTATACTTTCCACATTGGTCGAGACAACTTCTATTCTCAACGCTCTTGGCCTTTTTCTCTCAAGGTTGACTTTTCGACTGGGAGCATCAGCGACAACATTTGCTTTACCGGGGTGGTAAAGTATCTCACAGTCGTAGTCGTTGAGTAACTCTAGCCAGCGTCGTTGCCTCATGTTCAACTCCTTCTGATTAAAGAGATACCGGAGACTCTTATGATCAGTGAAAAGCTTGCACTTCGTGCCATAGAGGTAATGCCTCCATATCTTTAAGGCAAAAACTACCGCTGCCAACTCCAAATCATGAATGGGGTAGTTCTTTTCATGCTCCTTCAATTGTCAAGATGCATATGCTATCACCTTCTCTCTCTGGGTCAGGACACAACCCAACCCGACTCCAGATGCGTCACTATAGACCGCGAAGTCTTCAACTCCATCGGGTAGAGAAAGAATCGGTGCTTCACACAATTTCTTCTTCAGCTTTTCGAATGCTTCTTCGTGCTTCTCACTCCATGTATAAGTAGCTCATTTGTGGGTCAAAGCTGTTAATGGAGCAGCTATCGAAGAAAAGCCTTGGATAAATCGTCGGTAGTATCCAGCTAATCCCAGAAAGCTTCGAATCTCCATGGGGCTTTTTGGTCGTTCCCACTTCGTCACCGCTTTGATTTTTGCTGGGTCAACCATTATCCCTTCCTGGTTAACCACATGACCCAAGAATTGGACTTCTCGGATCCAAAAATCACACTTGGATAACTTTTCATACAGTTTCTCCTTCTTCAAGACTTCCAACACTTCTCGTAGATGCTGGCCATGCTCCTCCTGGCTTTTCGAGTAGATGAGAATGTCATCTATGAACACTATCACAGATTTATCGAGGAATGGTTTACAAACCCTGTTCATCAAATCCATGAATGCTGCCGGAGCATTGGTCAGTCCAAACGACATAACCAAGAACTCGTAGTGTCCATATCTCGTTCTGAACATAGTTTTCTCAATATCATGCTCTCTTACCTTCAGCTGATGATATCCTGACCTAAGATCGATCTTTGAGAAATAGCTCGAACCTTGCAGCTAATCTAATAGGTCATCAATCCTTGGCAATGGATACTTGTTCTTCACCATTTCCTTGTTCAGCTCTCGGTAGTCTATACACATTCTCCTTCATCTCCGTTGGTACTAATCGGTATGGTGCTTTTGCTATTGGTGTCGTTCCTGGTAACAAGTCTATTCGGAACTCTACTTGTATATTAGGCGGTAATCCGGGAAGATCTTCGGGAAAGACTTCCGGATAATCACACACCACTGGTATACTCTGCACCTCCTTCTTTTCCTTCTTAGCATCGATAACAAATGCCAAGTATGATGCACATCCCTTGGACAAACATTTTCTAGCTTTCATCAGGGAGATGATTCCAGAATTTACTCTATGTTTGTCCCCGCACACCATAAATGACTCTTTTCCAGGTGGGTTCACCCTTACTATCTTATTTCAGCATTGTATCTCGGCGTCGTTGGCGCTAAGCCAATCCATTCACAAAGCGATATCAAAACCGTTCAACTCTATGGGCAACAGCTCTTCGTGGAATTCATTTCGATTTAGGTCGATGACGATGTTCCTAATACAATCACTAACAGGTACGAATTTTCCATTGGCAACTTCTACAATCAGGGCATTATCAAGTTTCTCTACAGGCAATGCTAGTTTCCCACTAAACTTATGTGACACAAAGGAGTAGTTTGCTCCTGAATTAAACAGTATATTGGCAGGAAAACTATTTACAAGAAAGGTACCTGAAGCGACATCTGCTGCCTCCTTTTCAGCTTCGAGTGTCATCTGGAAGGCTCTTGCCTTCGGCTTCGGTGGAATGTTGGGTCTTCCCGCCTCCTTCTTCTTCGGGCAGTCCTCGAAATGTGCCCTTCCTTGCCACACCCATAACAGACTTTCTTGGTGTGGGTTCATTCATTGGCATAGTGCCCGGTCTTTCCACACTTAAAGCAGGTGACTTCTCCGTCGCATTTTCCGGAGTGCTTCTTCTTGCACTTGTCACACCACTTTGCTTCGGCTCCTCCTCCCTTCAAACCGGACTTCGAGAATTTACTTTTCTTGTTGGACCTTGAAGATCCATCAAATTTCCTTTTCTCACCAACCTCGGCCCTCTCCAGACCCCTTTCCTTTTGCTGGGTCTCCACATTCTTAGCTGCTCGAACAGCTGATTTCAGAGTGGTTGCCATCTTGACTGTCGGGCCAAAGTCGGCTGGCAGTCCATTTGCGAAATTCTCAATTTTGGAGAGTTCGGTTGGCACTAGGTATGGAAACAACTTCATCTTCTCCGTGAATGCAGTAGCATAGTCGTCAACGCTCATTCTCCCCTTCTTCAGGTTTTGGAACTCATTGTTCAGATCAATAAGATCTATTTCTCAACAGTAATGCGCCTTCAGTTGTTCCAAGAACTCATCCCATGACATCTTCAGGGCTTCTCCTCGCGGCATTGTATCTGCCAGTAACTTCCACCAGCTCAAGAGTCCAGTTTTCAGTTGTCTTACTACGAAGACGATCTTCTGTTTCTCGCTACAGTTGCAGCTCTCGAACACCATCTCCATTTCGGAGATCCAATCCATAATCTCAACATGATTTGGGCTTCCTGAGAGACTTGGTGGCTTGGCACCCAAGAAATTCTTATACATCCGCCCATCCTTGTCGTTTCCCCTCTCCGGGTCATTCCTTCGTTGTCCTTGAGTCCCAACTTGACTCACATGGCGGCTATAGTTCCCTTCCTCCGATTGCTTGGGACTCAGCTCGGGTTGCTCAACGGGCATGGTAGGTTCATCCCTATTCAACATCTGCCTCATTTCTTCCTTTTGTTCCGCTAACATAGCACGAATCATGGCCTGTACTCCAGCCATGGTGATTGGCTCGGGTGCAACTTCTACTACAACAGGTATTTGCTGAATCACTGGGGGTTGATTCCTATTCCCATTCGCATTCCCAGCTCCACTGTGGGTTCTTGCCATCTTGATCTATACACCGAATAAGGTGAATTTAGATCTTTATTTAGGATAGACGTTTAAATCATCATTATCTCTCCGAAACGTTTACATGCTAGTTCTAATGTCGTTTTCGAACGCTTAGAATCCTAAACACATAAGATTTCCAGATCCGGTTGGCAACAAACCGTAGATCCGAACAAATAATAGCACATAAGGAAAGCTTAAAGCATTTAGCACATAAAAGCATTATATGCATCTTTCCAAAAATAAACTAGTGCTCGTGTCTAAAATATGGAAGACACTCATCTCACGATCATCGCTTAGCATTCTAAGTTTAAGTCTAGAAATCCTACAAATTCCTAGTTGGCTTAAACTAATGCTTTGATACCAACTGTGACATCCCCATTTTCACGGCAAGAAAAGACCAATTTTGTGTATGCTTGTTTGAAAATCAGAGTAACATTTTACGTAAAAGTGTTGCGGAATTTGTTCCCAAAATAAAAATATGATAAAGATTTATCAAAGCATTTCCGTAGAAATGTATTTCGTTAAAAAGACTCGGGATGTCATGTTCGATACAGATCAAAAGCATAAACAGTACAATATAAGCCTTACTACATTATTTCATATCTACAGGCCTATATTCGTAATCCCTCATCCAAAACATCACATTTATGCTCAAGCGCCACTACCTGTAATACATGAAACTGAATAGGTCAGGCTTGGGAGCTTGGTGAGCACATAGGGTTTTCAACCCACAATAAATAAGTTTATTAATTTCATCAATCAACAATAACCCTATTACCCGTTCCCGTTATCCTCACATTACGTCCCTAAACACCTATCATAAGAGACCTATCCTAAGGATCATCATCGGGATGGACACTACTGCCAAGGGGGTTCCTTAGCATTAAATGTCCTAAAGCCAACCATGAGGGGGATGGAGTACACCGGTGAACACATCGTTCACAAACACCTACAGGTTGCGAGCCTGCTAGCGTTCCACTGGACTGTCTAGAAGAGTCCGTGGTTGTCATCCATACTCCGCTAGATGACAGAATCAACAACAACAACATCGAGGCCTCTCATCATTTTATCACACATCGTCTATTACATCTACCCATGTTTTACCCCAACATTTTGTAGATATAAAATACATATACAGTTTAAATCATTTAAAACATGTAAAAAAATCTTTCATCAGCATAGACAGCAAGTATTTAGACAATATGCACACATAGCACGTAATTTATATTAAATACTTCATATTTATGTGTAAGATGAAAGTGACTATGCACTCACCTGAAAAGGTGGTGACTCAGTACTCGGACAGCGCTTCGTTATCTCAAAACAATTTTTCCCTTGACAAAACCTAGTATCAATACCACTAGGGTTTAGTCTAACGTTAACCGCGACTAATTAATAGTCTAGCTATTATTATTATTATATAAGCGTTAAACAACACTCTATATAACTCATAATAATAGCCCAAATAATTATTTTAAGGTCCTAATAATGTTACTATAATTAATTAAAAACTATATTAAAAATAGAGTAGGTGTAGCTCACTTACAGCGAGTTTTGTAGAAAACCGGGCTTTGCTTGGAGTAGCGTTTCCGAACCGAAAGACCCTTTTTCTCGGGACTCCGGGAGGCTCGGGGCTTCCTTCGGGTGCTAGGGGGTTCACCTAGGCTTTAGGGGGGGGGGGGGGGTTAGAATAGTCTAGAGAGAGAATGAAATTAGAGAGAGAAAAGATTTTTGGTGTGAGAAGTCGGAACAACTCACAGCCTATTTATAGGCGCCTGATCTCGGACTTACGCTGGGCGTTCGGACTCAGCTACGCTGGGCGTAGCTCGAATAAGGTGGCCAGCTTCGCACCAGCTGACTCGCACATCGGATGGATAAGACCGAAGTACGCTGGGCGTACTCGGCCTCGGACGCGGGGCGTAATTGCGAGGCTACGTGGCGTGATCCGAAGCGAGGCCTGATCAGCGATGGATGGTCCAGATGTTGCCACGTCATCATAGTTTTGCAAATTCAAGTGCAATCTTTAAAAATTCGTAACTCTCACGTACGAGCTCTATTTTTGATGTTCTTTATATCCACGCGTAGGCGGGAACGTACTCTACAACTTTCGTTTAGACTCTGTCGGCTAATTTTGAATTTATTTTAAAAGTTATATTATTAACAGGCCGGGACAGGATTGGTCCGTTAAAATCTCATAACTTCTTCATCCGACGTCCGTTTTCGTCTGTCTTTTTATCGTTACGCTACTATTAACGAGATCTTCGATTATCATTTAGGTTGTGTCGGCTAAAAACCGCTTCATCTAATATTCGAACCTCGGGCTGTACACTGCTAAGTTGAAACTTCGAAAAATCATAACTTCCTCATACGAAGTCAGATTTGGGCGTTCTTTTTATGGACGCTCTCGGTTTAACGATTTTTATGACTTTCGTTTAGATCGCTAAGGCTAAAAGTCGCTCTATCGTAAATTCACTATATACGCTTCCCGGTGCCGTGCCGGTTCCGTCGCGAAACTTCGATGGGTCATAACTTCTTCGTTATAACTCGGATTTCGGCGTTCTTTATATCCCCGGAATCCTTGTTTCGACCACTACAACTTTATGTAGAGATATCAGGATTTTCTCACATTTTAATTTTGACGCTTATTTTTATTCTTTATTTATTACACATTTATAAATAAGTAATAAGCATATAAAGGCACATAATTCACATAATACTCAAATATTTCATCTTTATTATCTCAAAAGAGTTACAATAGTTGACCTAGACTATTACATCGTCTGATAATGCTTAGCACAGGTCACAACGTGAGGGTGAGTAGATGGGAATGTTGAGCTTTAACCTTAGGCGTTGAATTTTGATCATAGTCGACTTTTGGTCAACTTTTGGTTTTGAAGGGTAGACTAATGGTTTACCTTATAGGGATATCTAGGTCTTGTGTAGCACCGGTGTAGCTAACCATGGGAGCAGCAGTAGTTGATTATTGATCGAGAGGTGAGTTTCCTTCACTATACTCTTGGGTCGAAGGCACCACTGCTGACCCACCGAATTATGTTTTGAGGTTGATAGTTGTCTTTGTGACAATTTCCTGTTATGCTTGTATGTGCTTGTTGTCTCTGTGACTCTTACTGTTATGATTATATATGCTAGTTGTACGGGTGAAATAGAGCCGATCGATACCGGTTGAAAGATACCGAAGGTGGTGAAATAGACCTAGTACCGGCTGAAAGCTACTGAAGGGGGTGAAATAGACTCGATATCGGTTGAAAGATACTGAAGGGGGGTGAAATAGACCCATTAATGTTTTTACTGTTATGTATGTAATGTATGGGGTATTTTGGGGGAGCTCACTAAGCTTTGTTCTTACGGTTTTCATATTATGTTTCAGGTACTTCCAGCTCAAGAGGGAAGGGCCCGGCTTGATCGCACCGCATCCACCCATGTTTACTAGTTGTTTAGGTGGTTATGCTTCAGCTTGGTGGTGACACATAATGGATCAGGGGGTTCAGGATCTGGATCTGGTTTAGGAACGGGCACCGAACAAATTGATGAGGGATTACGCGAGTTCATTGTGTCAGAGGTTACTAGAGACATCCTTGATGCGACCTCGTTGATGTTTGGGTCGATCAAGGAAGGTATCATCGAGCTGATGACGGATCCCCTTCGGATCTTCAGGGCCGATTTGGCCTCTAGCCAGTCCGGGGCCCACACTCTCTCCTTCAAGGATTTCAGGGGATGTGGCGCACCAGAATTCTTTGGGGTGAAGGACCCTATTGCCGCCAGGAGTTGGCTAACATATATTGAGTGTGCCCAGATGACGAGTTTCTACCCCGAGGGGTCAAAGGAGAGGTTCGATGCAGGATGTATGCGGGATCGAGCTAGGGATTGGTGGGAATAGGGTTGGCTATACTCTGGGAGCCCCAGCCATTGAGGCCATGACCTGGTCATATTTTGTAACCCAGTTTCGAGCGGAGTTTACACCATCTGTTGAGGTGCAACAGCTAGCGAGGGAGTTTCTAGATATGCGACAGACGATTGAGACTGTGTATTTTGATGCAACTATCATATGGGCGCCATTTTCAGACGTAAAAAGTGAAATTTTAGTAACGACTCCAGATTCACAATTTTCAGACGTAAAGAGTGAATTTACGATAAAGTGCTTTTTAGCATTAGTGATCTAAATGAAAGTGATAGTGTTCGTTAAACCGAGAGCGTGCATAAAAAGAACGCCCAAATCTGACTTCGTATGAGGACGTTATGATTTTTCTAAGTTTCGGCTTAGCAGTATGCAGCCTGAAACTCGAATTTTAGATCGAGTGATTTTTAGCCGAAACAACCAAAATGAGAATCGAAGATCTTGTTGATAGTAGTTCAACGGCAAAAAGACAGACGAAAACGGACGTCGGATGAAAAAGTTATGAATTTTTAACGGACTTTTCCTGTCCCGGCCTCTTAAAAATATAACTTTAAAAATAAATTCAAAGTTAGCCGACGGAGTCTAAACGAAAGTTGTAGAGCACGGTCACACCTACGCGTGGATATAACGAACATTAAAAAAGGAGCTTGTATGAGAAAGATATGAAATTTTGAAGTTTATGGCACAAATTACGACGCTGGACCGGAAAAGTATACCCATCGTACTTCGTACGTACGCCCAGCGTACTCGGAAACAAGGTCAGAAGCCGACCACGTCGCCCTTCCTTCGCATAGTGACACGCATCAGCCACGTCTGAGGCCCGGGTTCCGATTAGAAGCCACGTCTCACTCTACGCCCAACGTACCGAGGAGTTACGCTCAACGTAGAGCATCACAAGCCAGTACGCCCAGTGTAATGCGAGCCCTCGCACAACTATAAAAGGAAGCGAGGTTTTCCGAATTTTGTTTACAATTTTGATTCTCTTTCACCCTCTACTCTCTCTCAAATTACCCTAACACCCCCCTGAAGCCTAAGGAACTACCCCAACACCCGAAGCAAGTCCCGGCGCACTGAAGATCCCGATAAACGAGTTTTTCGAGCCGAAACTCTGCCCGCGTGAAGCCTGGTTTTTGAGAAAACATCCCGGTTTCATCGAAAAAGATTGTTTTAAAGGACGAAGTGTTGTCCAATCACAGTATTATAAGTTGAGTGTATTGTCACTTACATCTTACACATAGATATGAAGTATTTTATATAAAATACGTGCCATGTGTATATATGTTGTTTGTTTATTTGAAATGGATGTTGAATGAATGTTTTATATAGGTTTTAAACTGTGTATGTATTCTTATCTACAAATATGTTGGGTATAACATGGTTAGATGAAATAGTTGATATGCGATGAAATAAAATGATGAGAGGTCTCGATGTTGACGATGTTCCAGTCATCTAGCGGAATATAGATGACGACCACAAACTTTTCTAGTCAGTCCAGTGGAACGTTAACAGGATCGTAAACTATAGAAGTTTTTTGAAAGTACAGATTAGACTTAGTCAATTGTCCTTAGTCCGAGAGTATGGATAGGACGTAGTTATTTGTTATTAATCCCGGAGTATGGATTAAGACATAAGTTATTTGTTATTAATCCGGGAGTATGGATTAAGACATAGTTATTTCTTATTAATCTGGGAGTATGGATTAAGACATGGTTATTTGTTATTAATCTGGGAGTATGGATTAAGACATAGTTATTTGTTATTAATCCGGGAGTATGGATTAAGACATGGTTATTTGTTATTAATCCGGGAGTATGGATTAAGACATAGTTATTTGTTATTAATCCGGGAGTATGGATTAAGACATAAGTTATTTATTATAGATCCGAGAGTATGGATTAGGTAAAGAGGTAAATTTTAGATCCGGGAGTATGGATTAGGTAAAGAGGTAAATTTTAGATCCGAGAGTATGGATTAGGTAAAGAGGTTGATTTTAGATCTGAGAGTATAGATCGTGTCGTTGTGAGGATTCTTAGGGTGGAATCTTAAGAAACTGCAGAAGTATCCCTTAAGCAGTGTTGTTACCCAGATGATGATCCTTAGGCTAGGTACCTTATGATAGGTGTTTAGGGACGTAAAGTGAGGATAACAGGAACGGGTAATCAGGGTTATTGTTGGTTGATGAAATTAATAAATTTATTGTTGATTGATGAAAATTAATAAATTTATTTATTGTGGGTTGAACACCCTATATGCTCACCAGGCTCCCCAGCCTGACCCACTCAGCTTTTTATATTATAGGTAGTGGAACAACAACATAGTTGGACGATGACGAGGGATTTTGGATTATAGGCCAATAGATATAAATAACTGTTGTAAGGCCTATATGGTATTGTTTATGCTTTTGGTCTGTATCGGAACATGACATCCCTAGGTTTTATAATATAATGAAAATTCATTTCTTTAAGAAATGCTTTGATAAATTTTTATCATATTTTGTTTTAGGGACAAATTCTGCAACACCTTTTGAAAGATTACTCTGATTTTATTTTAAAAAGCATAAACGAAATCGGTCTTTTCTGGCCGAGAAAATTGGGGATGTCACAGTTGGCATCAGAGCATTAGTTTAAGCGAACTAGGAATTTGTAGGATTTCTAGACTTAAACTTAGAATGCTAAGTGATGATTGTGAGATAAGCGTCTACTATATTTTAGACACGAGCCCTAGTTTATTTTAGGAAAGATGCCTAAAATGCTTTTATGTGTTAAATAATTTATGTTATAGCTATAAAGATGCCTTATATGCTATTATTTGTTCGGATCTATCGTCTGTTGTCGACCGGATGTGGAAACCTTAAGCGTTAAGGATTCTAAGCATTTAATTACGATATTAGAACTAGCATGTAACATTTCGAATTGATAAGGAGGATTTAACGTCTATCGTGAATAAAGATCTAAATTCGCCTAATTCGGTGTATAGATCAAAATGGAAAAAAACCGAAGCGGAGCTGGAAACACAAATGAAAACAGAAATCAGCGACCTCAACCCCAAGTGATTGAGCAGGTGCCTACAGTAGAAGCTGCACCAGAACCAATTACAATAGCTGGAGTACCAGCCATGATTCGTGCTATGATGGCCGAACAAAGGGAAGAGATGAGACAACTGTTTCTAAATAATAGGGATGAACCCTCAATGCCTGACGAACAACCTGAACTGAATGAAAAACAGTCAGAAGAAGGGGACGATAGTAGGACTGTCGGTCAAGCGGAACCCCCAGTGGCAGAAAGGAATAACCCGGAGAGGGAAATAAACAGAGATGAGCGTATGTATAAGAATTTCCTGGGCGCCAAACCGCCAAGTCTTTCCGGAAGACCAAAACCTGTAGAGATTATGGACTGGATCTCCGAAATAGAGATGGTATTTGAAAGCTTCAACTGTAGCGATAAGCAGAAAAACGTCTTTGCAATCAGACAACTAAAGACTGGAGTTTTAATTTGGTGGAAGTTGTTGGCAGATACAATGCCACGGGGAGAAGCACTGAGGATGTCTTGGGAAGCATTCATGGAGAAATTAAAAATACAATACTGCTCCGAAATAGATCTGATAGATCTAAACAATGAGTTTCAGAACTTGAGGAAATGGAAGATGGGTGTAGATGAGTATACCACAACATTTATTGAGAAGTTTAAGCTATTTCCCTACTTGGTGCCGAATGAACTCTCCAAGATAGATAGGTTTGCTAACGGATTGCCAGCAGACTTTGGTGCAACAGTGAAAATGGCAACTACCTTGAAGACAGCCGTTAGAGCAGCCAATAATGTGGAGATCCAACTTAGGGAAAAGGGTTTGGAAAGAGCTGAGGTAGGCGAGAAGAGGAAGTTTGAGGGATCCTCAAGATCCGAAAATAAAAATAGGTTCCTAAAGTCTGACCCCAACAACAAGAGGTATGGGGATAGTAATGAAGAAAGGTGATGTGACAAATGCAGAAGGAAACACACTGGGAGATGTCCTAATGAGGTGACCTGCTTCAAATGCGGGAGGACTGGTCACTATGCCCTTGAATGCACCACCCAGAGAGAAGTCTGTTTTATGTGTGGTGAAGAAGGACACTTGAAGCAAGACTGCCCAAAGGGGAAAGGAGCTACAAAGCTAAACGTACCTCCGAAACCAAAGGCAAATGCATTTCCGATGATCCTTAATGAAGCAGGCGAGGATGCAAGGGATCAGGAGTAAGGACTATATGTTCCAAAATCAAGATATAACGCAGCCATGCGGAAAGTATTCAATGGTGTAGCCTATTAGAGGCATAGTATAGATTAAACTTGAACATCCGTGTAATCGTTTCAAGAAGTAATATAAAACCTGGTTTTGTTATTTAGTGTGTTAAGTTGTTATGTGATTTTCGTGTATGGTGACTTGGATAAATTGCGAGACAATACTTGGGACGAGTATGAGTAGGTGTGAATAGTAGTAGAGACCTATACTAATGGAAGCACAGGACTCACACTTCGATCAGGGAAAGTCACAAAGTTACCAAGAAGTTAGTAATTGATTTCATTTTGGTTCAAATTGATGGGTTTTGAGCATTCTAACACTCCTATGGTGTACATGCAACCCTAGAAACCTTGGATCTATGTTTTCTCTATTATACATGCAAACTTTCATTTTCCAAAGTTTCATCCTAACTAGCATATGATTGGGGTATATGTAATATAAAAACTAGTAGAATGACATACCTTTCTTGTTGCTTGGATTCCTTAAGACCTTGTAAGCCTAGCACCCCAAATGTGATGCCTCAAATGCTTCACACAACACACCCAACAACTTGGAATAACTTGAGAGAAGATTGATATGCACCAAAATCGGCTAGCCCTCACTAGAATCACTTAAGTGCCGGTTTTACAATGATGAAACTTCTTTATATAGTGTGCATATTAGGGTTACACCATGTAACTCATGCCTTTCCACATTCCTCATGATCCATGGGTTTTAACCTCCATGGAGTATCCATGGGTAACCACATGGGTTTATCCCAACATGAAGAACTATGGATCATAAGCCCACCATATAAGAATGAATGATTTACCAAATGAATCCCCATTTATTTAATTAATCTCTTTTGATCAAAAAATTAATTCCAAATTGTAACACCAGTCAAATTTAGGTCAAAAATAAATTGTTCAATAATCTTAATTGGGATGAACAAAGTGGTAGAGATTGTAACAAGGTTTCCAAAAATATAAAGAACACTGAAATCCGAATTATAACGAAGAAGTTATGACCAATCGAAGATCCGCGACAAAACCGACAAAACACTGTTCAGTGTAAAAAGTGAATTCTCAATAAAAGGCTTTTTAGCCTTAACAATCTAAATGAATGTTGTAGAATATGTTAAACCGAGAACTTTCATAAAAAGAACGTCAAAATCTGACTTCGTATTAGGAAGTTACGATTTTTCTAAGTTTCGGTTTAGCAGTTGACAGCTAAAAACTCGACATAAAGATCGAATGATTTTTAGCCGATACAACCTAAACGAGAATCGAAGGTATCGTCAAAAGTAGTACAACGGTAAAAAGACAGACAAAATTAGGAAGTTATGAATTTTTAACGGATTTCCTGTCCCGGTCTGTTAAAAACAATATTATTAAAAATAAATTCAAAATTAGCCGACGAAGTCTAAACAAAAGTCGTAGAGTATAATTTTACCTACGCGTGCATATAAAGAACATTGAAAACGGAGCTTGTATGCGAAAGTTATGAATTTCGCAAGTTTCGGGCACAAAAATCGAAAAATATTGAAAACCGGGAAATTCCGCATGGTCACCATTCGGCCACGTCACCTCGCATGCGAGACTTCCCCATGTCTGACACGCATCGCCTTCTGATTCGACCTAAGTCGCGGTCCTGTGAGTGTCCGACGCGCCTCGCCTCCCGGTCTCGCATCCGAAGCGCGGTCCACTCCGGTTCCGACGTGTGGCTTCGCGGTGGCATCTTCCGAGCTCGGACACGTACATCCCTCACCGGCGAGACGCGTGTTCAGCTGACTCACCTCCTCGGCCGAACCCTCGCACCTATATAAAGGGTGCGAGACTCTCCGACTCCTTCACCATTTTTACCCCATTTTTGCTCCTTTTTCACTTCTTTCACCTCCCTAAACTTTCTTACAAACCCCCAAAGCCCCGGTATCATATCTAAAACCCGAAGCAAGTCCCGAAGCCCCAGAATTCTCGAGAAGCTAACCTCTTTCCAGTCGAAGTGCTGCCCGCGTAAAGCCCGGTTTTTACTCAAAAACTCACGGTTTCTTCGAGAAAGATCATCTATAGAAACGAAACACTGCCTAAATAACCACTTATCAAGTGAGTTCATACCCCTATAATATACCTTTTTAAATGGTTTTAAATGATTTATAAGGGGGTGAATACAAGTTGAACACAGTCTAAATTGTGTTAATAATTGTATGTGATAATAATCACACAAAGGGTTTCCTTATGCTTTTAAGGATTACCAAATACTTCGAAAATGACTTAAAGCCATGTTAAATCTTTAAGGTCATGTAAACTCTTTTAATACTGTTAAATACTTTGAAAAAGGTTTTATAAACTATTTCAAATTATAATTATCAATATCATATTAATATATGTATAAGTATATAAATAAAACTTAAAGGGCTTAGGACTAAAGAGTTGGCTTATCTCCTTTTCCTTATTTTGATGTGGATTTGAGGTGAGGTTAATTGTCCGAATGTCGTTTCCTTCTTAATTATATCTGTTATACATATGGGAATATAAAAGGTTATTTCAGTCGGTATCATTACCTTTGTATCATGCTGAGCAAAAGGGTACGTTCAGGAGAGATCATGCTAATCAAATAGAACGTATAAATTATGATAGGTATAATTTATGATTCAAAACTAAATATATTAAAGAAGTAATAATACATCATACCGGGTTTGCATTACCAGGGGTACAAATACAACGTACCAGGGTTAGCAATCACGGGGTAATAATACATCATACCGGGTTTGCATTAACAAGGGTACAAATACAACGTACCAGGGTTAGCAATCACGGGGTAATAATACATCATACCGGGTTTGCATTAACAAGGGTACAAATACAATGTACCAGAGTTTGCAATCACGGGGTAATAATACATCGTAATCTCATTGAAACAATAAATTTGTGAGACACTTCATGGTGTACTTATCTAAGTACGACCTTATGTCCTTACTTATTAACCAGAATCTCCTGGAGGGAGAGCGTGAATTTGTGTATAGATATATACGGGACTGACAATCCCGCACCTTCACTGTTCGCTACAGTTTGGCCGGCAGGCCTAGGGTGACAAATGGCATATCGTTCCGACGCCTAAAGAACGTCGCATCAGGCACATCAGTCATATTAGTATGGTTAATAGAACTCACATGGATAAAACAACGAGTAAATTACTTAGTAATATACTTCTCTTAAAACAGTAAGAAAAGATAATTACATCCTAACTATTTTACTGACCAAATATACCTTATGTTAGTTTTTACTTATAGTAAAAACTACGTATCATGAAATCAAGTATGGAAAATATACTTGTACTTTTGGTTTTGGAACGTTAAAACCACAAATCAGTATTATGGATAATATAATATTTTCCAGGATTAATATCAATGTTTTACTGTAGAACGGATATAACTAAGAATACTTTTACAAATGAAACGGTTTATGGGATTAAACTACTTTTACAAATGGAACGGTTTTATGGGGATTTAAAACTACTATTCAGAAACGGTTTTATGGGGCTTTACTACTTATCGGATGGAACTTAGTCATTCACTCTCTTTAAACTAGTATAACATAAAGGACCTTTAGTGGCTAATTGTATAATTCCTTAGTTTATACATCAGAATTATATATAAGTAATATCCGATTGACAGTGAAATGTGTGACTTCCTCCTTACATCCTGTTCCTTGTTTGGTTGTGAGAAACTTCATGGTGTACTTATCTAAGTACGACCTTATGTCCTGACTTATTAACCAGAATCTCCTGGAGGGAGAGCGTGAATTTGTGTATAGATCTATACGGGACTGACAATCCCGCACCTTCACTGTTCGCTATAGTTTGGCCGGCAGGCCTAGGGTGACAAATGTCATATCGTTCCGACGCCTAAAGAACGTCGCATCAGGCACATCAGTCATATTAGTATGGTTAATAGAACTCACATGGATAAAACAACGAGTAAATTACTTAGTAATATACTTCTCTTAAAACAATAAGAAAAGATAATTACATCCTAACTATTTTACTGACCAAATATACCTTCTGTTAGTTTTTACTTATAGTAAAAACTACGTATCATGAAATCAAGTATGGCAAATATACTTGTACTTTTGGTTTTGGAACGTTAAAACCACAAATCAGTTTTATGGATAATATAATATTTTCCAGGATTAATATTAATGTTTTACTGTAGAACGGATATAACTAAGAATACTTTTACAAATGTAGCGGTTTATGGGATTAAACTACTTTTACAAATGGAACGGTTTTATGGGGATTTAAAACTACTATTCAGAAACGGTTTTATGGGGATTTAAAACTACTATTCAGAAACGGTTTTATGGGGATTTAAAACTACTTATCGGATGGAACTTAGTCATTCACTCTCTTTAAACTAGTATAACATAAAGGACCTTTAGTGGCTAATTCTATAATTCCTTAGTTTATACATCAAAATTATATATAAGTAATATCCGATTGACAGTGAAATGTGTGACTTCCGCCTTACTTCCTGTTCCTTGTTTGGTTGTGGGCTTAGGGCAGATACACCCATTTAACTGTCCATTCGATATTAGGTTATATATAACTAGTATAAACTAAGTAATTGTAGAGGGAACTATTGAGGTTATCATTTTATCACATCAGGAAATCTAGGATTTCCTGGGGGAACCAGCGAACTTTTCCAAAAGAACTTAGAGTATACTTTATAGAACTAAAATACTTATGAACTCACCAGCTGAAATGTTGATCTACTCTTTCAAAATAACTTGTATTCACAGGAATCCAGTAGACAGGTACACTCCCGAAGCTTTTGAGAAGACTACCTAATATCGTACTGCGACTCTTGTCTTCTACTGTATCTACTTTGATGTTCGAATATGTAATGTTTAAACACTTATGTAAAACTTATACTTTATAATGCAATGGTTGTTTGTACTTTGATTACTATATTGCATGTGTTGTGATACTTACATGAAGTCCTCCGCCCCTGAACGTTTTCGCCGTTCTGGTTTGGGGGTGTGACAGATTGGTATCAGAGCAGTGTTTATAGTGAACTCAGTATATCAGTCATAAAAGATATACAACTATAAACCCATTGGGATAAAAACACTCTGACCAAGAGTTATACTTTAAAAATATAACAATATTTTATAAAAGTATAAGTACATGCAGAATATATATACTAGAATGAGTATCACAAGAAGAACAAAACAAAAGTATTTGGATGTTGGACATTACAGATAAACCTGGACATTTATGTAATCATATCTGGGATTAATATAGCCTGATCAACTATATTTGTTTGATATATGACCAACAGGTGTTTGGGAGTGATTGTAGTGTTGCAACAAGTCTAAAACTTACCTTGGTACCAGAAGAATTCTAGAACCAAACATAAAGGTTAAAATACTATAGGAGTATTTTAGGATGCTATAACAAGAAAACTGAAAACTTATCAACTTCTTATATCTAGAAGTCTAAGAATCAAACTTATAATTGAAATACCAAGGAAGTATTTTAAATACCATAAATAAACTTTTGGGAAATTTTAAAAGATCTTTTTTGGTAAATCTATCATTACTAAGTGGATACATTAAGGTTATATATACTTGAGATTTTATAGACTTAGAATATGTGATTTTTCACTCTACTTCCTTTTCCTTGTCTGAATGTGGTTTTAGAGTAGGATTACTTATTCGAAGGTCTATTTGATCTGGATTATATATAATCGGTACACACTATGTGATTATATGTGACAACCCGAAACTTTTTTTTCGTTATCTTTACTCAATTTCCGTTAATCAAATTTGGGTCTTTATTTAATTCCGTCAAATTTGATAGTTTAGGAAGGACTTTACTTTTAAATAAATCAATTCGGATTTATTTCCGTTCACGTTAGTATTATTTTTGGACTAACGGAATATTCTAAACTCAGTTCGATCGAGTTCCTTATTCGAAAACGAGGTTTTCCAAGTCAAAACATAACATTCGGGCCAAACAAACCTTCAAGACGAGTTTACGGTCGCAAACATAGTTTACGACCGTAAACTCTGTTTACGACCGTAAACACTGTTCACGGCCGTAAACCCTCCACCCCACCCCTTGGCCGTAAACTCACCCCTATATAAGGGATGAGTGGCCTTCATTTCTCACTTTACACACTCCAGAAGCTTTCTCTCTCTCTACTCTCTCTCTCTCTCTCTCTCTCTCTCTACAAACTTCGATTTTGGTCAAAGATCCTCAAGAATGTAAGTGATTCTTCACCTTGATTGTGTTTCTATCTCACTCCTAATGGTAAATCCATGCTCCTATCTCATGAATCTCATCTTTTTCTAGATTTTCTCTCTCACCAAGAACACCAAGAACACACACTAGTGTTTTTGGACTCTAACTACCATTTCAAGCTTCCCTTACATAAGTACTCTACCCTTAGCTTGTTGGATACAAGAATCACTTGTTAAACATCTAGAAATCGTGACCAGAAGGGTGTTTACGGTCAAGGCAATCTCCCTTGACCGTAAACTGTATTTTAATGGTGCAAAGTTGCCACAACACCCTCCTAAGCCTAGAAACTAAGCCTAGAACACTTCCAGAAGACTAGAAAGGACCTTGGAACACCAAAAATCGCACTTTTCGCCAAGAGTTTACGGCCGTAAACCCATGGACCATAAACCCATGGACCGTAAACCCATGGACCGTAAACCCCTTTTACGACCGCAAAATCCCCATTTTCAAATCACATGTGATTCTAACACTTAGTTTTAAGTGTTTCCTAGTCCCTAAGGTGGTTTTCTTCCATAACGAATAGTGTTATGCCCTCACCTAATGTATATATGTACTTCTTCATGCTAAATAGGATCCGTTTGTCTCCGAGGCTTTAATTGACACTCAACAATTCCTAGAAACTTACACTCGAATCCCACGTCAAACGGTGAGTTCATACCCCTATACCTTTTTCGAGTTTTTCATGTTTTCAGGGGGGAATACAAGCAAAAGTACAAGGAAACTTGTACTCAAAGTATATTATTTTGTATAAAATAATTACATGTTCTGTATGCTTTTAACACAGAAAACAGTTTTACCAAACGATTAAGAAATCAACTCGTAGAAACAGTTTTCAGAACTAAAGCAAGGAAACTTGTGAATCTTGTCATGAAATGTGATATTTTTACAAAGGATTCATACAAACATAAACAGGATTTTCTATATTATTACTTGTAAGTTTGTTATTTTAAGTTGGAGACACGTCCTTGGTAACACTCCACCGGATTCGTGAGTGTAGGACTAACCCTTGTAACCAGAATCTCTTGTAGGGAGAGCGTGACTATTGTGTATAGATCTATACGCGACTGACTACCCCGCACCTCGCTGCTAGTTACAGTGGGACCGTCAGGACTACTGGTGACAAAGTCATAAAAGGATACTGGCCCCGTTACACGCCATATCTAGTTTAATGTATGGTTATAAAACTCGCAACCTAGATAACAGAGATTTACTTTTGTAATAATGAAACAAGTGAACTAACCTTAAAGTAATAACCGATTTGATTGCTAGAAGGTATTGATAATACCCTTAGGATCTAGTTCACTACCTATTTTATTAGTTTTATTTATGTAATAAGGCTAATACACCTCACAGAGAGCAAACATGGTTTTTCAAGGAAACTACATCTAACGATACAAGTATGATAGATACTTGTACACCTCATTTTAGAACAGTTAACCAACTATCAGATTTTAAGGAAAATATAGGATTTTCCTGGGATAACTTAACCTTACGTAAGCAGGCTATTAAACAAGTAACAAATGGATAATCAAACATCTTTCATAAGAAAATACAGGATTTTCTTGGGAAACACTTTTCAAGGGATCAAAGAAACATCTCTTTTACCAGAACTAAACGCTTATGAACTCACCAGCTTTATGCTGATATTTTAAAACTACTTGTATTCTCAGGACATCAATAGACAGGTACTCTTGCCAACTTTTGGAGAAGACGGAGCATTTTGGAGTCACGTCTTTTACTTTTGTTATATACTGTTATGTACAAACCATGCTTTCAAACAATGTAAATATTCTTAATATAATGTAATGGTTGTGTTTACTTCGCTTACTATGATACAACTGTTGTGATACTACGCTTGACGTCCTCCGCCCCGGAACGTTTCCGCCATCGGTTTCGGGGTGTGACAGATTGGTATCAGAGCTATTGTTTATAGTGAACTAAGTATACCGAACCTTACATGGTATACAACTATAAACACCAAGGGGCTGAAGCGCTCTGAACTAAAAGTATAATTTTAAAATATAAGTATTTTTACGAAAGTATACAAGTATACCTACATACCAGAAACAATATCATGAGTAGAACAAAACGAAAGTATTTTGGATGTTGAACACTGTGGTTAAACCTGGGCAGTTATGTAATCATGTCTAGGGTCAATATAGCCTGATCAACTATATTTATTCGAGACATGACCAACATCTGCTTGGGAGTGACTTTAGTGTTGCAACAGGCCTAAAACTTACCCAGTATCCATTTAAAAAGATATCAATAGAACAAAACATGCAACTTAAAATATTGTAGGAGTATTTTAGCCAGAGCCGAATACTTTGTAGAAATTCGTTCCTAGTGTTGCTACCTATTCGTTTCTTAGCGATAATTTACTTGCATTAGTAACCTTTCTTTGCTTATCGCTTGGTAGAACACTTTATTATCAGGACGAGATATATTTTGTTTCATATATCTTGAGGACTTACCATCCTCTTGTTCCTGATTGATTCTAGAACAAGATGCCTCCCCGAAAAAGACCCATCAGAAGAAATGACTTCACTCCGCCACCACCACCGCCCCCTCAGTTCGATCCCGTTATGTTCCAGGCAGCTGTTACTGCTGCTGTGGCTGTCGCGATGTCACAGATCAATCCTGGCGGATCTGGTGGGCAAGGAAGTGGTACTAATCCCCAAAATCATGAAGGTGGTCAGGGACACCAAAAGGAGTGCTCCTATAAGGACTTTATGAATGCGAAACCCACATCTTTTGATGGCAAAGGAGGTGTCATTGCCCTGACTCAATGGTTTGAAAAGATCGAGTCCATTTTTGAAATCTGTTCCTGTTCTGAAGACAACAAAGTAAAATTTGCCGCTTGCACTTTTGCTAACAGGGCACTGACCTGGTGGAATGGTCGGGTCAAATCCCTAACCCTGCCAGTGGAAAATGCTATGGGTTGGGAAGGTTTAAAGGAACTCATGCTAGCTGAGTACTGCCCACGGGGCGAGATGCAGAAATTAGAGCACGGACTCTGGAACCTAAGGATGAAGGAATTCGACATTGCTGCCTACACTTCTAGGTTTGAAGACCTAGCACTTCTCTCTCCGGGAATGGTCACCTCGGAAAGCAAAAAGATTGAGAGATACATTTGGGGACTGACACAACCCACCAAAGGAAATGTCTTGGCTGCTAGGCCAAACACCTTTGATAGCGCGAAGTGCCTGGCGCAAACTCTCATAGATCATGGAGTTGATCTTGATAAAGTGGCAACCGCTCCTGAGCCAACAAAAGGGAGTGGTGAGAAAAGGAAGTCCTGGAAGCAGCAGAAGGGCCAGTCTTCACAGGAGCCCTCAAAGAAACAGCAAACGGTGGCAGTCCACGTTCTACTACTCCTACCGCTGCTCCTGCCACTCAAGCTCCTACCGGTAAATATGCTGGTACCCTTCCTCGATGCGACAAATGCAATTTCCATCATACCCCGGCCCATGTCGTGAGATGTCAAGCACTAACTGTGACAAAAAGGGACACACAGTTCGATTTTGCAAGATACCAGTCCAAGCAACCAATCAGGCATCTGGAGCAGGCGTCGGTCAAGCCTGTTATGGTTGTGGAGAAGTCGGGCATTTTAAGAGAAACTGCCCCAAGGCAACAACAGCAGGTGGCACAGGGAGAGTGCTAACGATGGGTCAAGAAGAGGCAGTTGCAGATCCCACCGTTGTTATGGGTACGTTCCTCCTCGACAACTCTTATGCATGCATTCTTTTCGATTCTGGTGCGGAGAGAAGTTTTGTTAGTCATGCATTCAAACATCTTCTCAAACATAAACCTCAACCACTAACTGAAACATTTACCGTCGAGATGGTTAACGATGAGAAAGAGAGCACTAATGAATTATACGTAGGATGTACCCTTACCTTGAACGATCATTCTTTTCCTATCGACCTTCTGCCAGTTTCCATAAAAAGCTTTGATGTCATCATCAGCATGGACTGGTTGAGCCCCAATCATGCTGATATCCTTTGTTACAAAAAAGCTATCCGTCTCAATCTTTCCTCCGGTGAAACCCTCATGATTTACGGTGATAAACTCGGTTCAAACCTCCGTATCGTTTCGTGCATCAAAGCCCAGAAACTCCTGCGAAAGGAGTGTTATGCATTCTTAGCCCACGTCATTAACGAGAAGCAGGAAGTTAAAGACCTCGAGATCATGCCCGAAGTCTGCAACTTTCCCGATGTTTTTCCCGAAGATCTGCCGGGAATCCCTCCCGAACGCCAAGTCGAGTTTCGCATCGACTTAGTCCCCGGAGCTACCCCCGGAGGTACCCCCGTAGCTAAATCCCCATACCGAATAGCGCCGGCAGAAATGCAGGAGTTATCCAGTCAGCTCAATGAGCTGCTCAGCAAAGGATTCGTCAGACCGAGTTCCTCACCCTGGGCAGCCCCGATCTTGTTTGTGAAAAAGAAGGATGGATCCTTTCGGATGTGGATTGACTACCGCGAGCTGAACAAGCTTACAGTAAAAAATTGTTACCGTCTTCCTCGAATCAACGACCTCTTCGATCAACTTCAGGGAGCCAGTTACTTTTCCAAAATATACCTAAGATCAGGGTACCATCAGTTGCGAGCTCACGAGAATGATGTGCCCAAGACAGCATTCCGAACTCGTTATGGACACTACGAATTTGTAGTAATGCCCTTTGGTCTAACCAACGCACCGACGGTATTCATGGACCTGATGAATCGGGTGTGCCATTCTTTCCTAGACAAGTTTGTAATCGTATTCATCGACAATATACTTATCTATTCCAGAAATGAGGAAGATCATCGACAACACTTGAGATCGGTGCTGGAAACCCTAAGGACGGAGAAGCTGTACGCGAAATTCTCCAAGTGCGAATTCTGGATTCGCAAAGTAACCTTCCTAGGTCACGTGATAAGCGAGGAAGGCATACACGTGGACCCTTCCAAAATCAAAGCGATAGAGAACTGGTCAGCACCGAAGGCACCCATAGAAATCCGTCAATTTTTGGGTCTCGCTGGCTACTATCGCAGATTTATCCAGAATTTCTCCAAAATTGCCAAACCCTTAACCACTCTTACTCAGAAAGGCGTACCCTTTTGTTGGAGTGAGAAGCAAGACACTGTGTTCCAAACATTGAAGCGGGCCCTATGCAACGCACCTATCTTGTCCCTGCCCAAAGGGACGGAGGACTTCGTTGTCTATTGTGATGCATCCAATCAGGGCCTAGGCTGTGTGCTCATGCAACGGAGAAAAGTCATTGCTTATCCCTCAAGACAGCTGAAAGCACACGAAGTTAACTACACAACGCACGACCTGGAATTGGGCGCAGTGGTCTTCGCATTGAAGATATGGAGACATTATCTCTACGGAACCAAGTGCACTATCTTCACTGACCATAAAAGTTTGCAGCATATTTTCGACCAGAAGGAGCTGAACATGAGACAACGGCGATGGGTTGAG
This sequence comes from Lactuca virosa, assembly GCF_052849685.1. Lineage (NCBI taxonomy): Eukaryota > Viridiplantae > Streptophyta > Magnoliopsida > Asterales > Asteraceae > Lactuca > Lactuca virosa. The sequence goes on from NC_136434.1 coordinate 262,786,735, forward strand.
CTACTCAACGATTACGAGTGCGAAATCCGCTACCATCCCGACAAGGCCAATGTGGTGGCAGATGCCCTCAGCCGGAAGGAGTACTCAGGTCGTAGAGTGAAGGCACTGACCATGACTATCCATTCCCATTTTTCCGTGCAAATCAAGGAGGCTCAGCTAGAAGCCTTAAAACCAGAGAACATGTCGGGTGAATCCTTGAGAGGAATGGAAAAGGACCTAGAAATCAAGGGAGATGGAGTCTATTATTTCATGGACCGGATCTGGACCCCAAGGTTAGGTGGTTACAGAGAGGTTGTAATGAACGAAGCTCACAAGACTAGATACTCAATTCATCCAGGCTCGGACAAGATGTACCTCGATCTCATGGTGGCCGAACATGAAAGCAGAGATCGCTACCTTCGTGGGCAAGTGCCTGACTTGCGCCAAGGTGAAGGTCGAATATCATAAGCCCTCAGGTCTACTCCACTAGCCGGAGATACCTGAGTGGAAGTGGGAGAGAATTACTATGGATTTTATCACCAAATTACCCAAGTCTCCGAGTGGGCACGACGCCATTTGGGTAATTGTCGACCGACTGACAAAATCTGCCCACTTCCTGCCAATTAAGGAAAACTTCAAAATGGAAAGACTCACGCGAATCTACATCCGAGAGATAGTTCGACTGCATGGTGTGCCTGTGTCCATTATCTCCGATCGAGATAGCAGGTTCACTTCGAGGTGCTGGCAGTCACTACAGAAGGCTCTTGGAACTAAGTTGGATATGAGCACATCTTACCATCCTCAAACAGATGGGCAGAGTGAGAGAGCCATCCAGACCTTGGAAGACATGTTGAGAGCATGTGTTATTGACTTCAGTAAGTCGTGGGACACCCATTTTCCCTTGGTCGAGTTTTCCTACAACAACAGCTACCATACCAGCATCAAGGCTGCGCCTTTTGAAGCTCTCTATGGCCGCAAGTGCAGATCCCCTCTGTGATGGGCTGAGGTGGGCGACACACAGCTAGCCAAGGGGCAAGTCCCTAACAACACTCTCACTGGCCCAGAAATCATCCACGAAACCACCGAAAAGATCGTACAAATCTGGGAACGAATCAAAGCCTCACGAGATAGACAAAAGAGCTACGCAGATAAGTGACGAAAACCCTTGGAGTTCCAGGCTGGAGACCGTGTTCTGTTGAAGGTCTCACCCTGGAAAGGCATGATACGCTTCGGAAAGCATGGAAAGCTAAATCCAAGATACATAGGACCCTTCGAGATCCTCACTAGGATCGGCCTCGTAGCCTACAAACTTCGTTTACCGCAAGAACTTAGCAACATTCATCCTGTATTCCACGTTTCGAATCTTAAGAAATGCGTATCTGACGAAACCTTTACGATTCCTCTCGACGAGATTGAAATCAACGAGAATCTGAACTTCGTAGAAGAACCAGTCGAAATCATGGATAGAGAGATCAAACGAACGAAACAAAGTCGCATCCCGATAGTGAAGGTTCGCTGGAATGCCAAGCGGGGACCTGAATTCACGTGGGAGCGCGAAGACCAGATGAAACAGAAGTATCCGCATCTCTTTTCAAATCCATGATTTGTATTCTATGTTCGAATTTCGGGACGAAATTCCCTCTAACGGGGGGATGATGTGACAACCCGAAACATTTTTTTCCGTTATCTTTACTCAATTTCCGTTAATCAAATTTGGGTCTTTATTTAATTCCGTCAAATTTGATAGTTTAGGAAGGACTTTACTTTTAAATAAATCAATTCGGATTTATTTCCGTTCACGTTAGTATTATTTTTGGTCTAACGGAATATTCTAAACTCAGTTCGATCGAGTTCTGTATTCGAAAACGAGGTTTTCTAAGTCAAAACATAGCATTCGGGCCAAACAAACCTTCAAGAGGAGTTTACGGACGCAAACATAGTTTACGACCGTAAACAGTGTTCACGGCCGTAAACCCTCCACCCCACCCCTTAGCCGTAAACTCGCCCCTATATAAGGGATGAGTGGCCTTCATTTCTCACTTTACACACTCCAGAAGCTTTCTCTCTCTCTACTCTCTCTCTCTCTCTCTCTCTCTCTCTACAAACTTCGATTTTGGTCAAAGATCCTCAAGAATGTAAGTGATTCTTCACCTTGATTGTGTTTCTATCTCACTCCTAATGGTAAATCCATGCTCCTATCTCATGAATCTCATCTTTTCTAGATTTTCTCTCTCACCAAGAACACCAAGAACACACACTAGTGTTTTTGGACTCTAACTACCCTTTCAAGCTTCCCTTACATAAGTACTCTACCCTTAGCTTGTTGGATACAAGAATCACTTGTTAAACATCTAGAAATCGTGACCAGAAGGGTGTTTACGGTCAAGGCAATCTCCCTTGACCGTAAACTGTATTTTAATGGTGCAAAGTTGCCACAACACCCTCCTAAGCCTAGAAACTAAGCCTAGAACACTTCCAGAAGACTAGAAAGGACCTTGGAACACCAAAAATCTCACTTTTCGCCAAGAGTTTACGGCCGTAAACCCATGGACCGTAAACCCATGGACCGTAAACCCCTTTTACGACCGCAAACTCCCCATTTTCAAATCACATGTGATTCTAACACTTAGTTTTAAGTGTTTCCTAGTCCCTAAGGTGGTTTCCTTCCATAACGAATAGTGTTATGCCCTCACCTAATGTATATATGTACTTCTTCATGCTAAATAGGATCCGTTTGTGTCTGAGGCTTTAATTGACACTCAACAATTCCTAGCAACTTACACTCGAATCCCACGTCAAACGGTGAGTTCATACCCGTCCACCTTTTCCGAGTTTTTCATGTTTTCAGGGGGGGGGGATACAAGCAAAAGTATAAGGAAACTTGTACTCAAAGTATATTATTTTGTATAAAATACTTACATGTTCAGTATGCTTTTAACACAGAAAACAGTTTTACCAAACGATTAAGAAATCAACTCGTAGAAACAGTTTTCAGAACTAAAGCAAGGAAACTTGTGAATCTTTTCATGAAATGTGATATTTTTACAAAGGATTCATACAAACATAAACAGGATTTTCTATATTATTACTTGTAAGTTTGTTATTTTAAGTTGGAGACACGTCCTTGGTAACACTCCACCGGATTCGTGAGTGTAGGACTAACCCTTGTAACCAGAATCTCTTGTAGGGAGAGTGTGACTATTGTGTATAGATCTATACGGGACTGACTACCCCGCACCTCGCTGCTAGCTACAGTGGGACCGTCAAGTCTATAGGTGACAAATTCATAAAAGGATACTGGCCCAGTTACGCGCCATATCTAGTTTAGTGTATGGTTATAAAACTCGCAACCTAGATAACAAAGATTTACTTTTGTAATAATGAAACAAGTGAACTAACCTCAAATTAATAACTGATTTGATTCCTAGAGGGTATTGATAATACCCTTAGGATCTAGTTCACTACCTATTTTATTAGTTTTATTTATGTAATAAGGCTAATACACCTCACAGAGAGCAAACAGGGTTTTTCAAGGAAACTACATCTAACGATACAAGTATGATAGATACTTGTACACCTCATTTCAGAACAGTTAACCAACTATCAACTTTTAAGGAAAATATAGGATTTTCCTGGGATAACTCAACCTTACCTAAGCAGGCTGTTAAACAAGTAACGAATGGATAATCAAACATCTTTCATAAGAAAATACATGATTTTCTTGGGAAACACTTTTCAAAGGATCAAAGAAACATCTCTTTTACCAGAACTAAACGCTTATGAACTCACCAGCTTTATGCTGATATTTTAAAACTGCTTGTATTCTCAGGACATCAATAGACAGGTACTCTTGTCAACTTTTGGAGAAGACGGAGCATTTTAGAGTCATGTCTTTTACTTTTTTTATATACTGTTATGTATAAATAATGCTTTCAAACAATGTACATATTCTTAATATAATGTAATGGTTGTGTTTACTTCGCTTACTATGATACAACTGTTGTGATACTACGCATGACGTCCTCCGCCCCGGAACGTTTCCGCCATCGGTTTCGGGGTGTGACATTATAGAAGGACCAGAAAGGATCACCTTCGTAAAAGTTTAAATTTTTTCATAGATTCTTTAGACATTCCCATTCTCGTATAAAGCCCTTAGATAGATGTAGTCACTCCAGCAATCAATAGAAGAGTCAAGGAGGATCCAATAGAATTTCATTAGGAGAATTCTGAGAATGAAACAGATGAGAGGTAAAGAAACTATAGAGATCCTTTAGTGCCCTTACCCGATTAAGGACAACAGTGAGAGATTCACATGAACTTCCAAGATTCAAAATCTTCATTACGAAGTAATGGAGATCAATGTCAGAATCGGAAGCAAGACAGCTCAGGAATTCAATATACCTACGGAGGAGAAGGACACCCCATAGATACCAGGAGAGAACAAATCATTACTGCCCAGAATAGAACTGAGATCAGAGGAAAACCACGCATGATTCATGTGAAGTGTTTGAGCGGCTTTTCATCTAAGTAATAACTAATAAATAATACAACCTAGTGAGTTAGTGTTTACATTACTCACATTAGGTATTAAGTTTATCATCTTTTCCCGTCATGATTAATAACGGAAAAACCGGATCACGAAATCTCAATTGATAGTGATTACTTCTCAAGTTCATAAGTCTATTTTATGTAGACTTTATTATGAATTGTTTTCAAATCATTTCGAAAGTTGGAAAACGATATCCACCAATCGAAGGTAACTTAGTTCGGATGATACTCGGTTCATAACCATTCTAGAAACTTATTTCTGCTCCTTACCAGGACTGCATCATAGGGATGCAGGTCGAATCATTGAGAACAGTATAACAAAACGAAAATTTTATATGTAGATACAAATGATTAGAATACATCCAGAGCCAACGATAGTCGTTCACGAGCTCATTTTCTTATCGTATAACAGGATCATGCCTCCAAAGAAACAAAACCAACCCACCGGCAAACACCAATTCTTCAAATAGATTCGGCTACGTTTCAAGCTGCAGTCACAGCAGCTGTAGCAGCTGTCATGGCACACCTTAATACTAACAACACAAATGTTAGTGGTAATGCTATCGGCAATCCCGATAGTGGTGATAACCAAGTACAACAACGAGTACCTATTTGTAAGGACACTTCGAACCTCAAACCTAATATCCTGAAACGAAAGTTCGAGAACAAGAAAGGGAGTTGTTTAAATCAAGAACCTAACAGAGGGCAATGAACTGGGGCAGTCAATACCTCCATCAGCCCTGTTATTCCAGCACAGACCACGCCGTACTTAGGAAACCTCCCACACTGCAGCAAGTGCAACTACCATCATCATGGAGTTTGCCGAGAGCTGCATTGCAATAGATGCAACATGAAGGGGCACACCACCTGCATCTGTAGAACTCCGGTTGAGTTCATCACTTCAACTGCCAATGTTGGAACCATTCCAATATGTCACCTTTGTGGTGAAATAGGACGTTACAAGAGGGACTGTCCAACAGAGAAGAACGACGGGGCAGCAGGAGGAGTGTGACCCCAATACATGGGAAGACATCAAAGAACCCTGCTATATTTTTGGTACGCTTCCAAACCCCAATAATTATCTATTATTATGATTACTCTCCCGTTCAACTTAAATCACAACATTTATATAGAATTTGAAACCCTAACAGGTAAGCTATGATGGCTTAGTGTATACATAAGGGTCATTTATAATTAAGATTTGTAGACTTACAGTGAGTAATCCCGCCTCATTTCCTGTTCCTTGTTTGGTTGTGGATTTAGGGCAGGGTTGCTCAGTCAAAGGTCTTACCAATCTTAATTATACATGACTTGTATACACCAAGCGATTATAGAGAGACCTAGTAAAGATCATTTCATGGAAGTTCATAATTTCAAATTATCTGAACCCTCGTATTGGTAGTACCCGCCAATTTCGAATCGAAAACGGGATTCGTAACAGTAATAACAAAATAAAACCGGAAGCGCTGAAAACTTAGGTACATAGGATAGTTCATTTTCCTAGTAATCATTTCCCCCAGAACGACTTAATATCTATTTCGTCGATAAAATTTCCGACATCCTCATTCGACATGGTTTGGCATGGTCCTTACCATGTGAAAATTCTTATACTGTGTAAGAGAACTTTTTCCTTAATCAGCCGTAAGATGAAATTCTTCCAATCCATAACACAAACCCTTATGTCATCTTTCAAAACTTCAGAAGTACCCATGCGAAGGGTACCACGCCCTTCTAGCCTACTCAGTAGACATGAAACTTCAAACGAAAAGCACCAAAGTAGTCTTAGAAGTCAGTAACCACTAAAGTTCCCCAATAGATCTCATAGGAAAATCATTGTACCGCATGTCAAGTTCAAGAATAGAGACTAAGAACTCATTAGGTTAATCTATCGCTGCTAAATGTATACGCAAGAGTGGCATATAATTTAGACTCAACAAGATTTAGGATGTGTGATTCCGCCCTATTTCCTGTTCCTTGTCTGGTTGTGGACTTGGGGCAGAGCCATCCAACCGAACGTTTTGTCAATCTAAATTATATATGACTCGTATACACGAGGTGATGATAGATGAGCCAAGTATGAGTCTTATCGAAGCAAAAGTCGCAGGCTTACTACAACAACCGGAGATACCTGAGTGGAAGTGGTATCAGATTACAATGGGCTTTATAATCAAGTTACCAAGGCAACAGGTGGACTTGATGCCATTTTGGGTGATCGTCGACAGATTAGCCAAGTCCGCGCACTTCCTACAATTTTGAAGAAACAGGCAAATATAGAAGATAACTAGAACGTGTGTTAGAGAGATTAGTCGAAGTGCACGGTGTTCCAATATCTGTTATCTCCGTTGAGATAATAGAATCATCTCCCAGTTCAGGCAGTCACTTCAGAAATCCCTGGGAACTAGAGTAGTCATGAAAATAGGTGATCAACTATGGTAAAGTATGGGCTACCCATTTACCAATTAGTTGAGTCCTTTACCATGCTAACATTTAAAGTTGCTCCATTTGAAACCTTCTGTGGCCGCAAGTGCAGATCCTATCGGCACTGGACTAAAGTTGGTGACACCCAACTAGCGAGAGGTCGAATTTCCACACAACCCCGTCGTTGGTCTGGAATTCATCCGAGAAACTACCGAAAAGAGAACATGAATCGGGAAGCGACATGAAGCTTCCAGAGTTAATCAGAGAAGCTACGACTTCGATAAAAGAAAACCCTTGGAATTCCAGGTTGGTGACCTTGTCATATGAAAGTCTCACCCTGGAAGGGCATGATACGCTTGAGAAAGCGTGGAATACTAAATCCAAGGTACATAGGACCATTCGAGATTCTTACCAGAATCGGTCTTGTAGCTTATAAACTTAAACTACCACAAAAACTTAATAACATTCATCCCACCTTTCACATATCTAATCTAAAGAGGTGTCTATCCGATGAAACACTTGTTATTTCACTCGATGACATCAAGTTAAATAAAAGTCTACACTTTGTAGAAGAACCAATAGAAATCATTGATAGTGAAATCAAAAGAACCAAACAAAGTCTTATCCCGATCGTGAAGGTTCGCTGGATTGCAAACCGGGGACCTGAATTCACTTGGGAAAGGGAAGATTATATGAAACGAAAATATTCACATCTTTTCCCTAGTCCATGAGTATCACTTTAGATTAAATTTCGGGACGAAATTACCTCTAACGGGCGGATAATGTAACACCAGTCAAATTTAGGTCAAAAATAAATTGTTCAATAATCTTAATTGGGATAAACAAAGTGGTAGATATTGTACCAAGGTTTCCAAAAATATAAAGAACACTGAAATCCGAGTTATAACGAAGAAGTTATGACCAATCGAAGATCCGCGACAAAACCGCCAAAACACTGTTCAGTGTAAAAAGTGAATTCTCAATAAAAGGCTTTTTAGCCTTAACAATCTAAATGAAAGTTGTAGAATATGTTAAACCGAGAACTTTCACAAAAAGAACGTCAAAATCTGACTTCGTATGAAGAAGTTATGATTTTTCTAAGTTTTGGTTTAGCAATAGACAGCTAAAAACTCGAAATAAAGATCGAATGAGTTTTAGCCGATACAACCTAAACGAGAATCGAAGGTATCGTCAAAAGTAGTACAACGGTAAAAAGACAGACGAAAACGGACTTCGAATAAGGAAGTTATGAATTTTTAACGGATTTCCTGTCCCGGTCTGTTAAAAATAATAATATTAAAAATAAAGTCAAAATTAGCCGATGAAGTCTAAATGAAATTCGTAGAGTATAATTTTACCTACGCGTGCATATAAAGAACGTCGAAAACGGAGCTCGTATGCGAAAGTTATGAATTTTGCAAGTTTCGGGCACAAAAATCGAAAAATATTGAAAACCGGGAAATTTCGCATGGTCACCATTCGGCCACGTCACCTCGCATGCGAGGCTTCCCCGTGTCCGACACGCGTCGCCTTCTGATTCGACCTAAGTTGCGATCCTGTGAGTGTCCGACGCGCCTCGCCTCCCTGTCTCGCATCCGAAGCGCGGTCCACTCCGGTTCCGACGTGTGGCTTCGCGGTGGCATCTTCCGAGCTCGGACACGTACATCCCTCGCCTGCGAGACGCGTGTTTTGCTGAATCACCTCCTTGGCCGAACCCTCGCACCTATATAAAGGGTGCGAGACTCTCCGGTTCCTTCACCATTTTTACACCATTTTTGCTCCTTTTTCACTTCTTTCACCTCCCTAAACTTTCTTACAAACCCCCAAAGCCCCGGTATCATATCTAAAACCCGAAGCAAGTCCCGAAGCCCCGGAATTCTCGAGAAGCTAACCTCTTTCCAGTCGAAGTGCTTCCCGCGTAAAGCCCGGTTTTTACTCAAAAACTCGCGGTTTCTTCGAGAAAGATCATATATAGAAACGAAACGCTGCTCAAATCACCACTTATCAAGTGAGTTCATACCCCTATAATATACCTTTTTAAATGGCTTTAAATGCTTTATAAGGGGGGGGGGAATACAAGTTGAACACAGTCTAAATTGGGTTAATAATTGTATGTGATAATAATCACACAAAGGGTTTCCTTATGCTTTTAAGGATTACCAAATACTTCCAAAATGACTTAAAGCCATGTTAAATCTTTAAAGTCATATAAACTCTTTTAATACTGTTAAATTCTTTGAAAAAGATTTTATAAACTATTTCAAATTATAATTATCAATATCATATTCATATATGTATAAGTATATAAATAAAACTTAAAGGGCTTAGGACTAAAGAGTTGCCTTATCTCCTTTTCCTTATTTAGATGTGGATTTGAGGTGAGGTTAATTGTCCGAAGGTCGTTTCCTTCTTAATTATATATGTTATACATATGGGAATATAAAAGGTTACTTCAGTCGGTATCATTACCTTTGTATCATGCTGAGCAAAAGGGTACGTTTAGGAGAGATCATGCTAATCACATAGAACGTATAAATTATGATAGATATAATTTATGATTTAAAACTAAATATATTAAAGAAGTAATAATACATCATATCGGGTTTGCATTATCAGGGGTACAAATACAACGTACCAGGGTTAGCAATCACGAGGTAATAATACATCATACCGGGTTTGCATTAACAAGGGTACAAATACAACGTATCAGGGTTAGCAATCACGGGGTAATAATACATCATACTGGGTTTGCATTAACAAGGGTACAAATACAACGTACCAGGGTTAGCAATCACGGGGTAATAATACATCGTAATCTCGTTGAAACAATAAATTTGTGAGACACTTCATGGTGTACTTATCTAAGTACGACCTTAAGTCCTGACTTATTAACTAGAATCTCCTGGAGGGAGAGCGTGAATTTGTGTATAGATTTATACAGGACTGATAATCCCACACCTTCACTGTTCGCTATAGTTTGGCCGGCAGGCCTAGGGTGACAAATGTCATATCGTTCCGACGCCTGAAGAACGTCGCATCAGGCACATCAGTCATATTAGTGTGGTTAATAGAACTCACATGGATAAAACAACGAGTAAATTACTTAGTAATATACTTCTCTTAAAACAGTAAGAAAAGATAAACTATTTTACTGACCAAATATACCTTCTGTTAGTTTTTACTTATAGTAAAAACTACGTATCATGAAATCAAGTATGGCAAATATACTTGTACTTTGGTTTTGGAACGTTAAAACCTCAAATCAGTATTATGGATAATATAATATTTTCCAGGATTAATATCAATGTTTTACTGTAGAACGGATATAACTAAGAATACTTTTACAAATGAAACAGTTTATGGGATTAAACTACTTTTACAAATCGAACGATTTATGGGGATTTAAAACTACTATTCAGAAACGGTTTTATGGGGAGTTAAAACTACTATTCAAAAACAGTTTTATGGGGATTTAAAACTACTTATCAGATGGAACTTAGTCATTCACTCTCTTTAAACTAGTATAACATAAAGGATCTTTAGTAGCTAATTCTATAATTCCTTAGTTTATACATCAAAATTATATATAAGTAATATCCGATTGACAGTGAAATGTGTGACTTCCGCCTTACTTCCTGTTCCTTGTTTGGTTGTGGGCTTAGGGCAGATACATCCATTTAACTGTCCATTCGATATTAGGTTATATATAACTAGTATAAACTAAGTAATTATAGAGGGAACTATTGAGGTTATCATTTTATCACATAAGGAAATATAGGATTTCCTGGGGGAACCAGCAAACTTTTCCAAAAGAACTTAGAGTATACTTTATAGAACTAAAATACTTATGAACTCACCAGCTTAAATGCTGATATACTCTTTCAAAATAACTTGTATTCTTAGGAATCCAGTAGACAGGTACACTCCCGAAGCTTTTGAGAAGACTACCTAGTACCGTATCGCGACTCTTGTCTTCTACTGTATCTACTTTGATGTTCAACTATTTAATGTTTAAACACTTATGTAAAACTTATACTTATTAATTCAATGGTTGTTTGTACTTTGATTGCTATATTGCATGTGTTGTGATACTTACATGAAGTCCTCCGCCCCCGAACGTTTCCGCCGTTCTGGTTTGGGGGTGTGACACAAACTAATTCTTGATCAATACTAATTAAATAATTCATATTAATATATTGGAACTTATAATATATTAATAAATCATAGATATCCTCTTCTCACAAAACTCTATCCAAATTGTCCCGATGTCATGCAACCCAAATGGACCATGCCAAGTCGGGTCAAGTACATACCAAATATAGTTATGGACTTAGACACCTTATCCAACAGTCTCCCACTTGGATAAGTCTAATAACTATGGCTGCAAGTATGACTTGAGGATCCGACCAGCAATCGTAGCTCTTTCAAAGTCTCGCGGGACTAAATTGTGCCATTTTAGATAAGTGATCACATAATCCTATGTTCAATATATCAGCCGGACAAATACATGGAACAACGTCGTACTTATTGTCCAGCAGTTTGTTTCCCGATTTCCGATTTGTTTGACATAGAACTTAATCGAACACATCGATTATGTTCTGACCGGGCCCGACACATAAGTCAAAACAAAATCATCGAGGGGCCCAAGATATCGCTTTTAATCCTCCAAGGACTAAAAGGAACAGATAAACTTCGACTCATATGCTTGTACTGACTAATCATCAAATTGTACACAACAGCACGTTTTATAACATCATGTTACTGATGCGTTTTCGTACTATCAATGTATAACCAACTCATAGTCAACAACTTATATCTCTTGGTTTGAAGACTTATATGATATTACCGTCTCACAATCACTCAAGATAAATTCCGTGAAGTGATACAAGTGAGTGTGGGTTGATTCCAATACTCAGAACTTATGAGCACTCATGAATGTTGCAACAATAATTGCTATGTCTAATACAATTCAGACAAATCTACAAACCCAATTCATGACAATCTTATTTGAATACCTACTTCCAAAGTATGATCGACTGTGGATAGTTTGAATAATATGATATACCATAACATAATTATTATGGAAGTCAAAACATGAAAAATGAAACAATAGTAAATGATTGACACAAGACAGTACCATACTAGTAAATAAAACATCTTTTATTTAAACATCAAATGTCAATTAAATTTCAACTATTACAAGTTTCAAAAGCTATCTAACTACTAAAACAAATATCATCCTTCGACCCAATGCGCCAAACATGTTGTAAATGCTTAACCCTACACAGTCCCTTCGTGAGGGGATTTGTTGAGTTCTCATCCGATGATACCCTCTTTGCCACGAGGAGTCCTTTTTCTATTCGATGTCTAATGAAGTGGTATTTTCTGTCGATGTTCCTGTATCTTCCGTGATCCCTTGGTTCCTTGGCTAAGGCAACTGCACTCTCGTTATCACAGAAAATCTACATAGGCTCCTTAATAGCTGGTACAACTCCAAGGTCTCCAATGAAGTTCTTCAGCCATATTTCCTCCTTCGCCGCCTCGCTTGCTGCTATGTACTCTGATTCGCAAGTTGAATCAGCTACTGTCTCCTACTTGGAACTTTTCCAAGTAATTGCTCCTCCATTTAGGGTAAGGACCCAGCCCGACGGAGAGAGGAAATTATCCTTGTCAATCACAAAGCTAGCACCATTATACCCCACTACTCTCAAGCCATCACTCCCACCAAGGGTAAGGACCCAGTCCTTAGTCCTCCGCAGGTACTTGAGAATGTTCTTTACCACAGTCCAGTGAGCCTTGTCGGGATTCCCTTGATATCTGCTGACCATGCTCAAAGCAAAGGCCACATCAGGGCGAGTATAATTCATAGCATACATGATTGAGCCTATAGTGGAAGCATATGGTACTCAACTTATCTCAGCTATATCAGCCTCTGTACTCGGGCTCTGAGTCTTACTCAGTTTGGCATTATTCTGGATCGGTAAGTCACCTTTCTTGGAATCCTGCATGCCGAATCTTTTCAGCACCTTATCCAAGTAGGTACTCTGACTAAGTCCAATTAATCTCTTACTCCTGTCTCTCATAATCCTTATCCTTAGGATATAGGCAGCGTCTCCAAGGTCCTTCATAGTGAAACACTTCCTAAGCCAGGAATTAACCTCCTGCAAGGTTGGGATGTCATTTCCTATGAGTAGTATGTCATCCACATATAATACCAAAAAGCTAACTATACTCCCCCTAGCCTTAACATATACAAATGAGTCATCCTCGCTCCTCGAAAAACCAAACTCTTTGACTTTCTCATCGAAACAAAGATTCCATCTGCGAGATGCTTGTTTTAATCCATAGATGGATTTCTCAAGCTTACACACCCTATTAGGGTGCTTTGCATCAACAAAACCCTCTGGCTAACTCATATAAACATCCTCAGCCAACTTTCCATTAAGGAAAGCAGTTTTGACATCCATTTACCATATTTCATAATCATGAAATGCAGCAATGGCTAGCATAACCCTAATAGACTTAATCTTCGCTACTGGTGAGAAGGTCTCAACATAGTCAACTCCCGGAGCTTGAGTAAAGCCCTTCGAGACTAGTCGCGCCTTATAAGTGTGTACTTTCCCATCCATGTCGGTCTTCTTCTTGAAGATCCATTTGCACCCGACTGTCTTACGACCCGATACATTGTCAACCAAGTTCCAAACTTAATTGTCATACACGGATTGAATCTCGCTGTCCATAGCCTCTTTCCATTTGGCAGATTTGGGGCCTGCCATGGCTTCCTTGAAGTTGTTAGGTTCATCCAAATTTATCAGTGTACTATCACTGATAAATTCATCACCTTCTGTAGTAATATGGAAACCATAATAAAACTCAGGTGTGTTCCTAACCCTTGTGGAATGCCTCAGAGGTACATATTCATCAATTGGCTCAACAGGAGTTTCCTCCTCATTTTGATTGCTAGTGTTTGAGGTTCCTTTACCGCTCGACTCTTGAATTTCTTCAAGGTCAATTTGCCTCCCACTGTTTCCTTGGCTTATGAATTCTCTCTCACGAAAGACTCCTCTCCTCTCCACGAATACAACATTGTCACTCGGTTTGTAGAAGAGATAACCAAAAGATTTATGTGGGTAGTCGATGAAAATACACCGCTCACTTCGAGGTTCGAGCTTATCGTGAGTCTCGCGCCTCACACAAGCCTCGCAACACAAAATCTTGATGTGGTCTAAAGTACGAACTTTCATAGTCTACATCTTGTGAGGTGTTTTGGCAACCTTCTTGGTAGGGACTAGATTAAGGATATGGGCGGCAGTCTCTAAGGCATACCCCAGAATGAGATTGGTAATGAAGCTCGACTCATCATGGAACGAACCATGTCCAACAAGGTCCGATTGTGCCTCTTATCCACACCATTCAACTGTGGTGTCCTAGGAGGTGTCAATTGTGAAACAATTCCACATTCCTTAAGATAGTCAAGGAACTCGATACTAAGATACTCACCACCTCGATCGGATCGGAGCATCTTTATCTTCCTGCCCAACTGATTCTCCACTTCCTTTTTAAACTCTTTGAATTTCTCAAAGGTTTCTGACTTATGCTTGATTAAGTAGACATATCCATATCTACTATAATCATCAGTAAAAGTCACATAGAAGCGGTTAGCATCCTTTGTGGCGGTTCTGAAGGGTCCACACACATCTGTGTGTATGAGATCCAAAAAACCTTCACCCCTAGCACAAGTACCAGTGAAGGGTGACTTTGTGATTTTTCCTAGTAAACAAGATTCGCAACTATCATCTGACTTTAAGTCAAATGACTCCAAGACTCCAGCCTTTTGGAGTTGGCCTATGCGTATCTTGTTGACATGTCCGAGACGATAATGCCACAAGGATGCCTTATCCAAACTAGTGGAAGAATCAATATACAATACATTATTTCCTAAGTTGTCTACAACCGACACAGTTTCATATACACCATTACAAGGTAATGCTTTAAAATAAAGAACACCAATATAAAAAGCATTAATAGCACCACATTCATTATCAAATGAAAAAGTAAATCCTTGTTTGTACAAACCATGAAAAGAAATAATATTCCTCGCCATTTCAGACGAGTAACAACATTTATTCAAATCTAATACCAATCCAATACTAAGCAATAAAGAGTAAACTCCAATCTTGGTGACGGGTGAAACTTTCCTATTCCCTATGATCAAGTTTATCTTCCCGTGCTCCACATCCTCACTTCTTTTTAGGCCCTGCAAATCAAAACAAATGTGAATTCCACACCTTGTATCAAGGACCCAAGAATTAGTATATGGTGAGTTATTAGACAATATAGTGTAAATACCTGCATGGGTGAGTTTCACTTTCCCATCCTTAAGATCCTGCAAGTACTTGGGGCAGCTTTGCTTCCAGTGCCCTTTTTCCTGACAGTAGAAGCATTGTGCATCCTTTGGGTTGGAAGAGGGAGTCGCAGAACCACCTTTGGTTCCACTCGAAGAGGAGCCATCAAGAGACTTTCCCTTGGTACCCTTGGAAAGGGTCTTCCTCTTTTTCCCTTTACCTTGCCCGATTGCCAGGACAGGGGCGGTGGTAGGAGTGGTAACAACATTCTTACCTTTGAAACTACTTTGAGCAGTCCTCAAAAGTCCTTGAAGTTTGCTAAGTGTGACCTCCTCCTTGTTCATATGATAGGTCATGCGGTCATAACAGGAGGGCAGGGAGTGTAGAATAATATCTATTGCTAACTCCTCATCAAATTTCACATTTAACTTTAGCAAACGGTCCACGAATCTTTGCATTTTCTGCAGGTGGCCCGTGATGGACTCTCCATCCTTCATTTTTGTTATTATCATGGAGGTAATGAATTCATACCTTTCCTGATGAGCACTCTGATGGTATCTTTCCATCAGGTCCTGGTGCATCTCATAAGGGTAGAAATCTTCATAGGATTTCTGGAGTTCTGCTGTCATGGTAGCCAACACGATACAAGATACCTTAGTGGCATCCTTCTAATGGGTAGTGTACTCATCAATCTCCTCTGGATTAGCAGGAGACTCATCGATGACCTTAAGCTCCTTGTCAAGGACATATTCCTTGTCCTCATAACGAGTGACCATCCTTATGTTCCTAATCCAATCATTGAAATTGGTTCCATCAAAGATGACTCTCCCATAAAGGTTCATGAGAGAGAATGAGCCAGTAGGGTTTGAGCCAGAAGCATTGTTGGAAGACATCTGAAAAGGAAGAAAGACAAGTTTAGATTACATAAAGAGTCCTTAATAAGACACCCAAAATGAAATATTAAGGCTAGGACCCAACACAATATTTTATAACCTGGAAGAAGGATGCCGTAATCCAAGCTACAAAATATTTGAAGGTAGGTAAATGACGATTTACCAATTTCCACCATGAAAAACGAAATAGATTATTAGGTTTTAATTGGATTGAAACTCCTAGATCTTTTGAGATTGCTTGAACAATTCAATGGCATGTTTAAATCTATGATTATTCCCTTCAAGTTTGTGACTGGGATACCGAGGATCACAAACAAGGTGTGAATAACCATGCAAATTAACTTGGTACTCTTAATTTTATCACCTAACTGATGTGTCGGTTAACCACACACGCTCCACCGATCTATGATAAACCTTAAGCCACCCTTTTTCCATCCTTGTTAAGTCCAAGTTAGTGTGCCGGTTATGTTGGATTAGTGTCTAAGCCCATAACTATAATTGGTATGTACTTGACCCGACTTGGCATGGTCAATTTGGGTTGCACTTCACCGGAACAATTTATATGGATAGTCTGTTGAGAATAGTATGTTTATGATTTATATTAATATATTATAAGTTCTAATATATTAATATGGAATCATATTATTTAATTAGTGTTGATCAAGAATTAATTTAGAATTAATTTAGTGATAAAAAAGGAACTAATTAAATATGGACTCTTATATATATATATATATATATATATATATATATATATATATATATATATATATATATATATATATATATATATATATGTTGGATTAGTGTCAAAACCCTTCAGTGGTATCAGAGCCTAGGCTTGTTTTCATTTATACTTGATGCAACTTATTTTTCAAAACAAAAATCTGCCCAGACTCGAAAACTCAACGAGTTCTGGCCAAAAACACGCCGAGTTCATGTGTTAATACATGAACTCGACGAGTTCCTTATAGAACTCGACGAGTTTATGTTCCAGTTTGCAGTTTTTCGAGTTTGGTTGCTGGAAATGGACTAGAAACATTACCCTAAACTGTTTTGGTCTTATAAAAACTTGTTTTAGATGGTGTAATGTTTATGCTAATCAATTTTCAATGGCTATTATCAAAATTTCAAGTTTTGTATGGTTTATTTATGATTCTTGAAATTGTTGATATGGATATTCATACACTTATGAGTTTAGAAGATCATAGGAATTATTTTCAAATAGTTTGTTAGTTTAATTCTTGATCTTGATGTGTTTAATTGAATCCATAATTTGTCCTCAAGTTATGGATTACCAAAAGTCACTCTTTTAAAGTCCATTAAAGAAACACATAACTTACATGAAAATGAAGAGACTTCATTTTAATAAATCATTAACTCATAAGTTACGAAAGATGAAAAGTTTTGAAAGTTACAAAACTTGCCCTCAAGTTTTGGAACATGTAAAGTCACTTTAAAAATTTAGTTCCAACCCCTAGAATTTTAAAAGTTCAAATTCAACCCTTATACTTTATAGTATTATAAGTTAATAATATATATATGTATAAGATCAAAGTCAGTCTTACCGTTAGTAGACCTCATTCGCGAAGCCAGTCTATAAGGGGGTATAAGGTTACTGCCTATAAAATGGCTGTTTAATGGGTGTCCACTCTCACTCACGACTTCGTTGACTGGTGGAGGGTCGTTAGCCGAACGGGTAGGACAAGAACTATAATTCTCCCTTCATTATAAGTATAATGATAAATATAAATTAACTAAACCTTTTATAAATTCCCAATCTTAGTTACTTTAGGAAAATGTGAATTTGGTGATAACCCATGAAATTACACTTTGCACCTTGCTTAAGTCGTTAGTGGAGCGCGTGTGGTTAACAGGCACGCTAACTTAGATTTAACAAGGTAGGCAAAGGGTAACTTAATGTTTATCATAGGATCGGTGGAGCGCGTGTGGTTAACCGACACATTGATTAAGTGATAAATATTAAGGGTACCAAGTATATTTGCATGGTTATTCACACCTTGTTTTGTGATCCTCGGCATCCCAGTCACAAAACTTGAGAGGGCACAATCGAGATTGAAACATGCCATTGAAAAGTTAAATGAATCTCAAAAGATCTAGGAGTTTCAAATCCAATTAAAACCTAACAAATTATTTCGTTTTTCAAGGTGGAAATTGGTGAAATGTCATTCGCCTACCTTCAAATATTTTATAGCTTGGATTATGGCATCCCTCTTCCAAGTTATAAAATATTGTGTTGGGTCCTAGCCTTAATATTTCATATTGGGTGTTATATTAAGGACTTAAATCAACTGACTTGAATATCTCCCATATTAGATGTCTGGTTTAGACATCTATGATCTTCCCAAATCCCTTGGAACAAGCTTTCCTAATGAATATGATGTTCCTTGGTTGGATAATGGAAATCATACTTCTCTTCCTCCACCTCCTCCAATTATTCTCCCTATCCCACAAGTTCTTGAATAGTTCAAGGTCACTCAAGCCTTATTGGCAAGCAAGGTCTATGTGTGCTCACATCTTGGAGATAAAGTCACATATTGACAAGTCGGGAGAGTTGGCTGTCAAAGTCTTGCAAAACTTGGTTGTTAAATCACTTTCTAAGTCACATAGTGAGTTTCCTTTGGGACTACTATGAAACAGACTATGACATGACCCTTAATGATCTTATCTATTTTCTTGGTACTGCTGAATCATATTGATTTGGAGGACTGGTAAAGAAAATTTGATTAGAAGATCAACTTCCCAAACTTCCATGGACATTGACAACGGTAACATTGGAAATCCAGAAAAGCTATCTCTTCCCAATGGAAAGGGATCGTCCATAGTTAACTCGGTTGACCAAATGGTAAAGAGAAAGGCTAAGTCTGAGACAGTCTCGTGTACTATTCCCAAAGAGTCCATATGCTTATATTGCCAAAGGAAGGGGCATTGGTTGCAAAAATGCCCTATTTACCTGAAAGATCATAAGGTTGGTCAAAAAATTTTACTCTACTTCAGGTAAGTCCACTATCTAACTCTATTAAGTTCCTATTTGGAGATTCTTAATACATGATGTGACTGGGTCACATGTTGAAGATTTAAGAATCAAATAAAAGAGAGGAAGCTTAAAGAAGAGTAAGCTTATTCTGATCGCGAAGATGGATTTCGATCGCATGGTTCGGTGATCAGAATTTTTGAGTTGCTGCTTAAGAATTGTAATAGATTGCTTAGGAATAGATAACAACATAGTTTTCATATGCAATTTGCATTGTAAGGATAAGTTTTCCGCAAGTTTTAAATAAAAGAAAACTTTCATTTTTTTTTATTTTAGTTTAAATATCCTTACAGTGGCATTTGTGAAAAATTGTTGTTTATATGATTCCATTGATAGCAACATTGGAAAATGGATTTGATTCTTTCGTTTGTGGTAGTGTCATGATTTACCAAATAAGGAAAGATACTCATCAACCAAGTTTCAGTTGGATAGAAACTTGGAATCATGCAAGTCGTATAGTATGATAAATGAAAATCTTCGCCTTTGGAAAATTAAGACTAATTCCTTGTTCACATGTATATGTGAGTCAAGTGAAGGACTAAGGGATCGAGTACACATTCTTGTGCACTGGTCAAGTCCACCACAAAATATCGATGAGACTATTCATCATAATTTACAAAAGTTTAGTAAATATGGTTATACTACAAGTGTAAGTATAATTTTGAAGCATCGGAAAAGTTTCGATGTATGGCAGAACGAATGAGAAGAATCGAACTTGGCAGAAAGATAAAAGTTTCTCAAACCTGAAAAGATGGGAGAGTACTTTAAAATCATGTTTTATGATCATCTTAATGATTATGAAACCATATCACAATTGATTCTCTAAGGACATCTTAGTGCATTTGTTTGACTAAGAAGAGGAATCGTGAATTGTTGATTTGGTTAAATCAAAGATGAATCATACTTAGTTCCAAAACAAGTCTTAGAGTCATACTCCAAGATTTTAATTTGAGTGACACATCTTCAAGAAGGTTTATTATCACTTATCAAAAGTAAGAGTAAAATGTGTCATACTCTTGTACATTTGAAATTGGTAAGTTGTGATGTTTTGGATAAAACAGAGACCAACTTAGGTCAATTGTGTGAAGTGTTTGTCTTAATAAGAATCTGCACTATCTCTTGAATATTTGTTTGTCAAGCAATGTGTCTTGGCAAGAGAGTCTTATATGTCAAGAGGACAGTGGGAGTCTAAAATATCTTGAAAGAGTCTAATCAAGAATAAAGCCTCTAGTTTATCACTAGCACACGACTTGAGGTTTATAACCTTTCGTGTTGACATATTCCTATTTTTGTGCCCATTCTAGTTAAAGTTGGCTTTGCATATGAGTTCTGAGAGTTCTCAATTGATTGCATAACAACTTGGAAGCAATGTCAGGCCCTTGTGCTGCCAGGTGGCATGAAGTTAAGGTTGCACAAGTTCAGTCCATATGAGTTTGGATTTGTCACTAACCTTGTCTTGTGATTATGGTTTTGACAAATTCACATGGATAGGAACACATACACCATAAAAATATAAGTGTCATAAGGTTTCTCTCCAATTCATGAAAATGATGGTGAGGAAACACTTTCACTAAGTAGATTTTAAGTAGATAGCAATTGTGATATTTGCATTCTCAAAGTCGTTAGTGGAGCGTGTGTGGTTAACCGGCACACTAATATGGACTTGTGAGAAATGGCAAAGGTCCAAACCAGCTGATTTTTGAGTACATGTCAAAGCTAGTGGGAGCATAAGTGTTATGCTAATAATCATCATGCAAGTGGGAGTATGATAATTATAGTAAGTGTTGCAAGTAAGCAATGTTAATTATAGAAAACAAAAGTTTCAATTGGGAAAAAGTTGTTTTGCTATAATTAAGGGAGAGGAAATTATACTTCATTTCAAATCTAAAAGCTTAGATCGTGAGATTTTAATCAAATTTAGTCAAGTATATAGATGAATGTTATGTTGGAATGGTTCAACATAAGGAAATTCTATATATAGGAACATTATTTGCGTTCTAAAATTCAATTATGATTACGACATTCCTTTTCATAATCTAAATTATGAGAACATGGCAAATAGAAATATTATACCAAAAAGACTGGTCTAGTATCATGTCTTTATGTGAGACATCATGAATCATGTCCAATATGCTTCGGATATAGGATCTATTGCATGTGCTATAATATTCATCTGTTCTAAATTTTTCCAAATGCCTCTAGCATTAAGAGGGAAAAAGTACTAGAACTGGATGTGACTAAAGTGATTAAGCAATTGTCGAGAACAATCTAAGGTTTACCAAAGATTGGTTGCTCAGGGACAGTTGGAAGTATGGTGTAAATTTTTGGAGAGGACCATATTGACATATTCTGAAAAAGAGGAAACTCTTGTTCAGAAGTGATAGTCAAAATGAGAATATGGAAATGTCTCCATGGGTGGAAACTATTCAATGTGTGTAAGATTAGAAAACTTAATGCGAGAAGGATGTTCAAAGCAATGTACTTTGAATATGAGACTTCGTTTTCATGGAGTTGATCTCCAATTGAATACTCTGTAATGTATGTTGAAAAGTCTTTGTGACTTTGTGCATAATCATTACAGAGGATCAGTGCATATAAGTTTAAAATCTAACAGATTTCGGTAAATGGCAGGAATTTGGAATTCTTGCATTTGCGGTAAGGATTTGGGATTGTGAAATGAGAATCATTGGAATTATGTTCATTCGATCTATTCCACAAAGTAAAGATCATAGACAAACATAGTATGCATACTTGGTGTATGGCATGACTATTGTTTAGAAAACATAGTGTACATGCTTGGAGCATGGGACAACTACTGTTTTAATTCAAGTATAAAGTTGATAATTTGAAACAGTATACAATGAATGATGTGTAATCAATATGGTGATAAATAAAAGGTGTTCTATTTATATTCATAAGTTCTGAGACCATATTAGATTCGATTATTCTTGTGTTTCACTTTGCATGTTTTGACTTCCAGAATAACTAGGTCATTTTTCTTGAATGACTAAGTTGTTCAAACCATCTACAGTCGATAAGACGTTGGAAGTAGGTATTAAGGCAAGACTGTCATGAAGCTGGTTTGTAGATGTCCAAGGTATTGGACATAGCAAGAGTTGCTACAACATTCATGACTGCTCATTAGTTCTGAGTATTGGATTAAACCCACTCTCATTTGACTCACTTCATGGATTTTATCACGAGTAATCATGAGACGATAATATCTTATATTCTTCAAACCTAGAGATATGAGTTGTTGCCTATGAGTTGGTTATACATTGATTGTACGAAAACGCATTGGTAACTCAATGTTATAAAACGTGCCTTTGTGTATGATTCAACAAGTAGTAGGACAAGCATATGAGTCGAATTGTATCCATTCTGTTTACCCTTGATGGGATAAAAGCGATATCTGTGGGCCCCTCGATGATTTAGTGATGACACCCCTAAGTGCTTGGCCAAGCCTGGACTGATTTGATTTGTTTAATTAGTCGGTCGTCATAAATCGGAAATCGGGAAACAACAAATGGACAGAGAGAATGATTATAATCCATGTCTCAGTCCATATGATATCTAGAATGGAGGAATATATGATGCCTTATCTAATGGACGCGTCATTGATTTGTTCAGAGTTCGACAACGGCTTTAAGAGCTACGATTGATAGTCAGGTTTTGGAGTCATACGCAATAATAGTTTTAGACTTATCCAAGTGGGAGACTGTTGGATTAGTGTGTAAGCCCATAACTATAATTGGTATGTACTTGAACCGACTTGGCATGGTCCATTTGGGTTGCACTTCACCGGAACAATTTATATGGATAGTCTTTTGAGAATAGTATGTTTATGATTTATATTAATATATTATAAGTTCTAATATATTAATATGCAATCATATTATTTAATTAGTATTGATCAAGAATTAACTTAGAATTAATTTAGTGATTAAAAAGGAACTAATTAAGTATGGACTCTTATATATATATATATATATATATATATATATATATATATATATATATATATATATATATATATATATATATATATATATATGGAATGGGCCATGTTCATTCAGGTTGGGCTAAGCTTTCATGGATAGTCCATGGAGTGTTTAACCCATGGATCCTATGGAAATGAAAGGTCATGGGTATTAGGGTTTACATGAATGTAACCCTAATCCTCCATACTATATAAAGAGGTCTTTGGCACATGAAATGGCACTAGTGTGTGAGGGTACAAGGGTGGGCCAATTTCTAGTGTACTTACTATTCTCTCAAGGTTTCCAAGGTGTTTATTGGTGATTTGTGATTCCACTTGAGGCTTCCACACTATTGGGGCTAAGCTCTTAAATATCAAGACTTCAAGCTCCATCAAAAGGTATGTTATCTAACTAGGCTTTAGTAGTATAGTTGCTTCACATTATGCTAGTTAGGATGAAACCTTGGAATATTGAATATTTGCATGTATAATAGAGAAAACATAGATCCAAGGTTTATAGGGTTGCATGTACACCATAGGAGTGTTAGAATGCTCAAAACCCTTCAGGTTAACCACACACGCTCCACTAAAGACTTTAGCAAGGTGCAAAGTGTAATTTCATGGGTTAGCATCAATTTCACATTCTCCTAACGTAACTAAGATTGGGAATTTATAAAATATTTAGTTACTTTATATTTATCATGATAATTTTAATGAGAATTATAGTCTTTGTCCTACCCATTCGACTAACGACCCTCCACCAGTCAAGGAAGCGGTGGGTGAGAGTGGACACCCATGAAGCTGCCATTTTATAGCCAACAACCTTATACCTCCCTTATAGACCGGCTTCATGAATGAGGCCTACTAATGGTAAGACTGACTTGTTCTTATATATATATATATATATATATATATATATATATATATATATATATATATATATATATATATATATATATATATTATTAACTTATAATACTATAAAGTATAAGGGTTGAATTTTAAACTTTTAAAATTATAGGGTTTGGAATTAAAGTATTAATGTGTGACTTTACAAATTCCAAAACTTGAGGGCAAATTTTGAAACTATTCAAAACCTTTCATTTCTATAACTTATGAGTTTTAATGATTTTAATGGAAAAGACTCTTGGAATTCCATAACTTGAGGACAAGTTATGGAGTCCATTAAAATGCATTTAGATCAAAAAGTAAACTAACAAGCATGTCAAATAATTTCTATGATCTAACAAAACTCATAAGCATGCATAATCCATATCAACAATTTTCAAGAATCATATGAACTTAATATAAAACTTGAAACTTTGACAATTATCATTGAAATTGGATAAGCACAAGCATTACCACATCAAAAACATGTTTAACAATCTCAAAATAGTTTAGGGTAATGATCCTAGTCCAATTCCAGCAATAAAACTCGAAATTTTGCACTCAGGGCCTCCTACTCGCCGAGTGCAAGAACCTACTCGACAGGTAGGATGAGTTTTCACATGGACTCGGCGAGTTCACTGAACAGTGAGAAGAAAAATCGATTTTTTTAGCAATTTGCATCAACTATAATTGAAAACAAGCCTAGGCTCTGATACCACTGATGGGTTTTGAGCATTCTAACACTCCAATGGTGTACATGCAACCCTAGAAACCTTCGATCTATGTTTTCTCTATTATACATGCAAACTTTCATTTTCCAAGGTTTCATCCTAACTAGCATATGATTAGGGTATATGTAATATAAAAACTAGTAAAATGACATACCTTTTTTGTTGCTTGGATTCCTTAAGACCTTGTGAGCCTAGCACCCCAAATGTGATGCCTCAAATGATTCACACAACACAACCAACAACATGGAATAACTTGAGAGAAGATTGATATGCACCAAAATCGGCTAGCCCTCACTAGAATCACTTAAGTGCCGATTTTACAAGGATGAGGCTTCTTTATATAGTGTGCATATTAGGGTTACACCGTGTAACTAATGCCTTTCCACATTCCTCATGATCCATGGGTTTTAACCTCCATGGAGTATCCATGGGTAACCACTTGGGTTTAGCCCAACATGATGAACTATGGATCATAAGCCCACCATATAAGAATGAATGATTTACTAAATCAATCCCCATTTATTTACTTAATCTCTTTTGATCACTAAATTAATTCCAAACTAATTCTTGACCAATACTAATTAAATAATTCATATTAATATATTAGAACTTATAATATATTAATAAATCATAAATATCCTCTTCTCACAAAAGTCTATCCAAATTATCCCAATGCCATGCAACCCAAATGGACCATGCCAAGTCGGGTCAAGTACATACCAAATATAGTTATGGATTTAGACACCTTATCCAACACAAATATCTCGCTACCATCGTTTTGGTAATGACTAAGAAGATGATTGATATTCCAACCCTAGAGGGCATATCGAATCGAGTCCGACTAAGATTAGTATGTTACGTGGTTCGGGGAAAGTTGAGTCCAAGGTTTATTGGATCGTTTAAAGTTCTTCAAAGGATTGGGAACCAAGCTTACAATCTAGAACTACCAGAAGAACTATATGGTATTCATAACACTTTCCACATGTGTTATTTGAGAAAGTTCACGGGAGAAGTTCCCAACATAATTCCAATTTCTGAGTTAAGGATGGATGAAAGCAAGAGGTTAATTGAAGAACAGGAGGCAATTGTTGACCATAAGACTAAGAAGTTGCGACGCAATATGGTCGATTTAGTGCTTGTGCGATGGAAACATACGAATGGGCCAAATCTCACCTGGGAAACGGAGAGTGACATGATGAGTCGCTATCCGCATTTGTTTGCTGATGTATGATTTCAGGGACGGAATCATTCTAAGGGGAGAGAATTGTAACGCCCGTGTTTATGGGCTACTCATTGAAGACGATGTAATAGTCTAGGTCAACTTTTGTAACGTGTTTGAAGTAATAAGATTGAATTATGTGAATTTATGTGCCTTATATTTAATTATGATGATATAATAAAAACAAGCGTCGAAAGTAAAATGTTAGATATAGCCGATATCTATGAAGAAAGTTGTAGTGGTTGAAACAAGGATTCCGGAGATATAAAGAATACCAAAATCCGAGTTATAACGAAAAAGTTATGACCTGTCGAAGTTTCGCGAGAGGACTAGTACGACGCTGTGTGACGTAAAAAGTGAATTTATGATAAATTGCTTTTTAGAATTAGTGATCTAAATGAAAGTCGTAGTGTTCGTTAAACCGAGAGCGTGCATAAAAAGAACGCCCAAATCTGACTTCGTATGAGGAAGTTATGATTTTTCTAAGTTTCAGCTTAGTAGTATGCAGCCCGAAACTCGAATTTTAGATCGAGTGATTTTTAGCCGAAACAACCTAAACAAGAATCGAAGATATTGTTGATAGTAGTTCAACGGTAAAAAGACAGACGAAAACGGACGTCGGATGAAAAAGTTATGAATTTTTAACAGACTTTTCCTGTCCCGACCTGTTAAAAATATAACTTAAAAAATAAAGTCAAAGTTAGCCAACGGAATCTAAACAAAAGTTGTAGAGCACGGTCTCACCTATGTGTGGATATAAAGAACATCAAAAACGGAGCTCGTATGCGAATGATATGAAATTTTGAAGTTTAGGCACAAATTTCGAGGCTAGACCGGAGAAGTACGCCCAGCGTACTCGGAAACAAGGTCAGGAGCCGGCCACGTCACCCTTCCTTCGTATATTGACACGCATAAGCCACCTCTCAATCTACGCCCAGTGTACCGAGGAGTTACGCTCAGCGTAGAGCATCAGAAGCTAGTACGCCCAGCGTAATGCGAGCCCTCAGACCACTATAAAAGGAAGCGAGGTTTTCTGAATTTTGTTTACAATTTTGATTCTCTTTCACCCTCTACTCTCTCTCAAATTACCCTAACACCCCCCGTAGCCTAGGGAACTACCCCAACACCCGAAGAAAGTCCCGGCGCACCGAAGATCCCGAGAAAAGAGTTTTTCGAGTAGAAACTCTGCCCGCGTGAAGCCTAGTTTTTGAGAAAACATCCCGATTTCATCGAAAAAGATTGTTTTAAAGGACGAAGTGTTGTCCAATCACCGTCTTATAAGGTGAGTGTATAGTCACTTTCATCTTACACATAGATATGAAGTATTTTATATAAAATACGTGCCATGTGTATATATGTTGTTTGTTTATTTGAAATGGATGTTGAATGAATGTTTTATACAGGTTTTAAACTGTATATGTATTCTTATCTACAAAAATGTTGGGTATAACATGGGTAGATGAAATAGTTGATATGTGATGAAACAAAATGATGAGAGGTCTCGATGTTGACGATGTTCCATTCATCTAGCGGAATATAAATGACGACCACAGACTTTTTTAGAGAGTCCAGTGGAACGTTAACAGGCTCGTAAACTGTAAATGTTTTTCAAAAGTACGGATTAGACTTAGTCAATTGTCCTTAGTCCGAGAGTATGGATAGGACGTATTTATTTTGTATTAATCTGGGAGTATGGATTAAGACATAAGTTATTTTTTATTAATCCGAGAGTATGGATTAAGACATAGTTATTTGTTATTAATCTGGGAGCATGGATTAAGACATGGTTATTTGTTATTAATCCGGGAGTATGGATTAAGACATAGTTATTTGTTATTAATCTGGGAGTATGGATTAAGACATGGTTATTTGTTATTAATCCGGGAGTATGGATTAAGACATTGTTATTTGTTATTAATCCGCGAGTATGGATTAAGACATAAGTTATAGATCTGAGAGTATGGATTAGGTAAAGAGGTAAATTTTAGATCCGGGAGTATGGATTAGGTAAAGAGGTAAATTTTAGATCCGGGAGTATGGATTAGGTAAAGAGGTTGATTTTAGATCTGAGAGTATAGATCGTGTCGTTGTGAGGATTCTTAGGGTGGAACCTTAAGAAACTGCAGAAGTATCCCTTAAGCAGTGTTGTTACCCCAATGATGATCCTTAGGATAGGTCCCTTATGATAGGTGTTTAGGGACGTAAAGTGAGGATAATGGGAACGGGTAATCAGGGTTATTGTTGGTTGATGAAATTAATAAATTCATTGTTGATTGATGAAAATTAATAAATTTATTTATTGTGGGTTGAAAACCCTATATGCTCACCAGGCTCCCAAGCCTGACCCACTCAGCTTTTTATATTATAGGTAGTGGAACAACAGCATAGTTGGACGATGACGAGGGATTTTGGATAATAGGCCAGTAGATATAAATAACTGTTGTACGGCCTATATGGTATTGTTTATGCTTTTGGTCTGTATCAGAACATGACATCCCGAGGTTTTATAATATAATGAAAATTCATTTCTTCAAGAAATGCTTTGATAAATTTTTATCATATTTTGTTTTGGGACAAATTCCGCAACACCTTTTGAAAGATTACTCTGATTTTATTTTAAAAACCATAAACGAAATCCGTCTTTTCTGGCCGAGAAAATTGGGGATGTCACAGTGTGACAGATTGGTATCAGAGCATTGTTTATAGTGAACTCAGTATATCAACCCATATAAAATATACAACTATAAATACAATGGGGCCGAAGTGCTCTGACTAAAAGTATACTTTTAAAAAATAAGTATTTTACGAGAAGTATACGAACAAGCATACATACTAAGAACAAGTAGCACAAGAAGAACAAAACAAAAGTATTTAGATGTTGGACACGACAGTCAAACCTAGGCAGTTATGTAATCATATCAGGGATAAATATAGCCTGATCAACTATATTTATTTGAGATACGACCAACATGTGTTTGAGAGTGATAGTGGTGTCGCAACGAGTCTAAAACTTAGCAACCCTATATACAAAGGATCTCTAGAACAAAACATAAAGTTAAAATACTATAGGAGTATTTTATGGTACTATGAGATAACAACAAGTTTGAAAACTTACCAAGTTCATATACCAAGAAAGTTCAGAAACAATCATACAATTGAAATACTATAGGAATATTTTAGGCACTATAACTAACTTATGGAAAGCTAAAAGACCCTTGCTGGAAGGTCTATAATTGCGAAGTGTATGCTTCCAGGGTTATATATAATTGGGATCTTATAGACTTAGAATTTGTGATCTTCACTCTACTACCTGTTCCTTGTTTGGTTATGGTCTTAGAGTAGAATCACTTATTCGAAGGTCTATTTGATCTTGGTTTTATACAACTTGCATACACTGCGTGATTATAGGAGTACCCAGTAAGTATCATCATAAAAATTTCGAAGAAATGTTTTACTTAAATCTCATAAGATTCCTTAGACATTCCCATTCTCGTACAAAACACATAGATAGATACAGCCAATCCACTACCAAAGTCCACAAAAGAGTCAAGGAGGAACAAGAAAGAATTCGTAAGAAGGATCCCGAGAAGGGGTCAGACGAGCAGTAAAGAACGAGAGAAATCACTGAGGACCTTTACCTGATTAGGAGCAGGCATGAGAGGCTCGCTCTAACGTTCGGAGTCTGACCTTCCATCATGAAGTGATGGAGATCGGTGATAGAACCTGAAGCATGAACTATTGAGAACAGGAACACCATAGTAAGGCCCATAGACAACAAATTCCCACGGCTAAAACCAGGGCAATCATGACTAGGACAAAGAACAGAGAACACCACTCATAAGGCGTATGAGGTGGTAGAGCACCGTATGCGTCACACTAATATTTAACCGATTAACATAACCTAATGAGTCAGTGGTTACGCTACTCACATTATGTGTTAGGCTTATCGCCACTTCAGTAACAACTAGTAACAGTAAACCAGATCACAAAATTTCACTTAAAATGTGATTACTACTAAAAATTCATAAGTCTATTATGCATAGACCTCTGTTATGAATTACTTCAAGAGTCAGAACATGATGTACTCAGAACTAAGATAACTTTGATTCAAATAACACTCACCTTGTAACCACCACTAAATATTTACTCTCGTTTCACCTTTTGAACCGTATAACAGAAAGATACCTCCCCGTAGACCCATCGGGTGCGATCATACCAGCACTAATGCACCGGATTCCATCAGAACTCCGTGGTTAAGTGTGATCGAACAAAAGTAGTACCAGGAGAAGTAAACTTAGCACTCGTCTGATACCTATTTCTACCCACTACCATAAACACATCATAGGGGTGTAGGCCGAAACGTTAAGAACTGTACCACACAACGTGAAAGTTTTATGTGCATATAAATAGGTTAAGTACAACTAGCAACCATCATAACTACCTACAAAACTCATTTCACATCATGCAAAAGAATCATGTCTTCACATGGAAATAACCGGCCAACCGACAAAACCCCGATTCTACATATAGACTCCGCCACATTCCAAGTCCCCGTGACAACTGTCATTGCGCATTTCAACGCTAACAACCCAAACGAAAATAGAAACAGTGTCGACAATTCAAACCGTAGTAACAACCAAGGAAACCAACAAGTGTTTACCTACAATGATACCCCAACCCACAAACCTAAGAGAAAGAAACGAAAGTTCTGGAACAAAAAGGAGCGTAAATTATCTCAAGGACTTGCTAAGAGACAGCAACCTGTGGCAGCCCCTATAGGCACAACATCTGCCACTCCGATACCAGCCAATCATTATGATGGAACACTACCTAAGTCTAACAAGTGTAACTACCATCACAAGGGAGTCTGCAGAGAGTTTCATTGTAATAGGTGCAACAAGAAAGGGCATTCTGATCGCTTTTGTAGGACTCCGGCCCGACACATCACTTCCACTACCAATGCTGGTACGAGCCAAGTATGCCATGCCTGTGGTGAGACTGGGCATCTCAAGAGAGATTGCCCAACAAAGAGGAACGATGCAGGCGTGGGAAGAGGTTAACATTAGGACATGTCGAAACAACGAGGAACACTCCTGGGATTTTTGGTACGTCTCTAAACAATAATACTTGCAGCTTAAATTCTTACTAAGACTAGTATTAATTAAAAAGTAAACACTTTGCTTCCTCGTCCTAACAAAGCACATCACTTATACTAAAACTAAGTGCCCTACGGGTAAGCTGTGATGGCTTAGTGTATACCTTAGAGTCATACATAGTTAAGATTCTACAGGCCTAGAGTGAGTGATTCCGCCTTATTTCCTGTTTCTTGTTTGATTGTGGATTTAGGGCAGAGTTACTCAGTTGACAGTCTTCTCAATCTTCATTATATGACTTGTATACACCAAGCGATTATACAGGGACCTTGCAGGGATTGTATTATAAGATGTTCTCAGTAGAAATAAAAAGGATAAAACTGAAAGCACTAGAAAGTACACATAGAATGCACTATCGCTCTAACAGACACTTCTTCCTAATCGACATAACACCCGTTACATTAAGAAGTTCTGACGTTGTCATTAGAAATGAATTGGCTTGGTCCTCAACATAAATATTCCACGTGCTACCCAAGAGACCCTTCTTCATAACCGACCGAATAACAAAACCCTCGTCACTCATAACGACAACCCCGACACAGACCTCAGAATCGTCTCTCGCTTCAAACCTCCGAAGTACCCATGTGAGGGGTACCACGCCTTCCTAACTCACTCCGTAGACAAGGAGCTTGCAACGAAAAACACCGAGGGTTTTCCGAAAGTCCGTAACCTTCCTAAAGTATCCCCAACAGACCTCCCCTGGAATATCACTCGTGCAGCAAGTCAAGTTCTAGCTCAGAGGCTAGAGACATATACGGTTAATCTATCACTACTAAGGGTATACGCGAGAGTAGTATATAATTAAGATTCTATGGACTTAAGATGTGTGTTTCCGCCCTATCTCCTGTTCCTTGTCTGGTTGTGGACCAGGGGTAGAG
Source organism: Lactuca virosa (assembly GCF_052849685.1). NCBI lineage: Eukaryota > Viridiplantae > Streptophyta > Magnoliopsida > Asterales > Asteraceae > Lactuca > Lactuca virosa. The sequence goes on from NC_136434.1 coordinate 262,818,821, forward strand.
TCGCACATCCGACCGTCTTATTAATTTTAATTATATACGACTTGTATAAGCGAGGTTATGATAGATGAACCAGGTATGAGTCTTACCATGAAATTCAGGGCAAAACCTACCCAGGACTACGAGGGGATATCCTACCAGTAGGATGAACATGAACCAGTAAGCCAAACCCACACACTTTCTACTGATCAGAACAACCGATCCAATAGTGAAGATCCGCCGGAACATCAAGCGATGATCTGAGTTTACTGGGGGACGAGAAGTTTAGAGAGAACTAAAGTACTTACCCCTTTCCAAATTCCTAGCAGCCGCTCAAAATTCAAATTTCGGGACGAAATTCCCTCTAATGGGGGGATGATGTCACAACCCGAAATTTTAAACCTAGTAAAGTCCAAACCCTAACCTAGCACAAGTGAATCCTACCTTGCACTCCTTGTTGCCCTGTGTTCTCTATAGCCCTTAGCGTTTGTTTATAAGCTAAATAACTAAGCTTGGTTTGAAACCTAAGTTAATTTAGGGTAGCATATGGTAACATAGATAAAAAATGAAGGGCTTGTAACATAAATATACACCATAAATAAGTGAATTCGGTTTTGGAAGCTAATTAAATGCTAAATTCGGTTTCTAGAATCTTTTCTCATTGTGTGTTAGGTCATTACATTCACCAAAGGGTGAATTCGGTTTTGCCATGACCGAATTCCCCAAAATCTAGGCCCATTAAGATCGAATTCCTCTATGGCCCAAACCCTTTGACCGACTTCTCATTTGTTATATATATTTGTTCAACCGATTTCAACCTCATTTCCTTCATTTTCCCACCGAACTCTTGCCAAATTTCCTCTCAAAACTCATATGCTTTTGCCCAGAAGATCTTCAAATCTTGTTATTCTCACCAAAAACATCAAGAACACACACTCAAATCTTCAAATCTTCAAGCTTGACCGAATTCACACCTTTCCCACCGAAAACTCCATTTTTTCCACCGAATTCATCCTTAGACATTTCTAATTATTCCAATTAATTTTTTTAAGTACTCTTTACTTAATTAATTAATTATTTAACACACTATTTAAATTAATTTGTTATTAATTTAAATACGACGACGAATACATATATTTTTAGGGTAACGTTATTAGCGCGTACGCTTACCTGAGGATCATTCACAATCACTTCGAGTCCAATCAAGCACACGCAGTAGAGATGAGTTCATACCCCCATATTTTTCCAAGCTTTTTAATGTTTTTAAGGGGGGGGGGGAGGGGGATACAAGTAAAACACAAGTAATTTTGTGTTTAAAAATATAATTTTGTTTATTACATTTTCGTATCGATAACACGCATTTGAACGCATAACTTACAAAACATGACACACATTGTTACTACTAGATTTATGAACAATTTCACAAACACGTTAAGATACAAACTTTACAAGCACAGGTTTCTAACACAGAAACAAACTTATGAACTATAGAACAAATGTACTATTTTTAGAAGGATACATGTTATGAACAAAAAGGGTTTTCATTGTATTATTCGTGAATTCGTTGAGAGAACCAAATTGTCAGACACGTCTTCTGGGAAGTTTACTCCTTAGGAACCAGAGTCTCCTGGAGGTAGAGCGTGAGTTTGTGTATAAATCTATACGGGACTGACAATCCCGCACCCTGACTATTAGCTACAGTCGTCCTGGGTGACAAACGTCATTAACGTTTATGACGTCCGAAGTATGTCGTAGTGTTTATCGTCCATCAGCATGGTTATAAGAACTCACATGGTTAAACACTGACTCCTTCATGTAATATTATGCTTAACAAACAGTCTCCAGGGTTAATAACTATGTGATTACTTGGTATATACACAGGGTGATATGAAATTAACATCTAACATGCAGTGGGATGTGTGGTTTCCGCCTCATTTCCTGTTCCTTGTTTGGTTGTGGGCTTAGGGCAGAATCACCCAATTGACTGTCTGTTCGATCTAGATTTCTATAACTCGTATGTACTAAGTGATCACAGGAGGGTATTAACATCACTACCAGTTTACAGAACAAACACGTTTTCGGCTAGTTTTTGAAGAATCAAAGAATCGAGTATAAAATGAATCAGAGTATAGAATTAAGTAAGAAAGCGAAATTGAACACCGGATGTAAATATCATCTTGTTTAAGCTCTATTACGCTTTCATATGTTTATAGAGTACAAAGACAGGTCTGTAAAAACTCTTATCTAACTCTAGTAAATATCCCTACTTATAGGGAACAAAAAGCGTACATAAAATATACTAAGGCATAAACACTTAAGTTTCGAATAAAAGCGCCTTAGTAAAATACATTACAAAACATTCGAAGAAGCAAAATATATTTCGACTAATTACAACATTTTAACCCTTACAATCTCCCCCTTTGTAATCATAGTCGAACAACTTAATTCGTAAGAAGCTGGATGGAATACAGCATCACTTTTCGAATTTCCGTGTAGCAGGAAATAATCTTCTTAAGCTCTTTCTTATCTCCTTCATTGTTCTTCTTACAATGATTCATACGAACAATTAAGTTCGTATATTGAGACGTTGAATACCTTTCCACTTCGCATGCCTGGAACAAGAAACGTTTTGCTTTTCCAGCTTTGTCCTTTCCTGCGAAGACCATTCCAAAAGGCTTCAAGCAGATTTCACCATCAGCATACTTCTTCAATTCTGCCTGAGTCTTTGTAGGAGCCATTGGAGCTTTAATTTCCATACCTTTAGCCGTAGCTAACTCCACATCTGTTAGAGCCAAGCACTCATAATAATTTTCGATGAAAATCTTGATGTGAGCAAGCCCAAACTTAAATTCATCAGGTTCTGTGTTTTGAAGATATGAAAACGATTTGTCTTTCAGAATCAAAGCATCTTGTATAAGATCATACAAGTTCATTAATGGAAAATCTGTAATTGTAAATTCGCAAATATTTCCATTTGCCCTGGCAACCACATACTTGATATTTTGGTATGTGTTTTCGAATACCACATCTTTTTTCATACTGATCACTTTCTTGATCTTTATTAATGACCAAACTTCCTCAGGCGCTTTTGCAAGAACAGCATGAAATCGAATTTTCATGTGTGTACCATCATCCTTTTCTTTGAAATTACCTTCTGCTTTAAATTGAGGCATGATGAACATCATTTCGTTTATCGGAAAGTCCAGCTGACTTGAATCAGTATTTGTAACCATATAACTTTGTTTTGGTTTCTTCTCAAATGAAAACATATGATTAAAAGCTACTTTGGCCTCAATTGTTTCATAATTGTAGTGTTTGGCCGGATCATCTTTGTCCATTCCCTTCGGATCACTTGCACGCTGAGTCATTATGCTTTGAATCAATCTTAGCTTTTCGATTTCAGCTTCTGCTTCGGCTTTCCTTTCTTCTTTCGATTTTTCCACCACAATTGTTTTCCCTTTATCTTTCACGACTGAATCATCTTTCACCTCCATTGTTTTCGAACTACTCCCAACATCATCAGTAGGTTTACCAATCACAATCCCTTTCGAAATTGGTCTTGTAATTGGCATGGTTGTTACGACTGTTGAAGTAATCGGCCCAGCAGATGCTATAACTGCTTTGTTATTGGGATCTTTGAAGAAAACATCTTTCCTACAACCTTCGCATCATCACCACTGGCCTTCGAATCACCAGTTTTTATTTCTCCCCCTTGCACCCCTGTGAAAACAGGTGGGGCATTTGTTGTTGGAAGAAGGCTAGATATGCGAGATAGAGGAGCAAGTTGCTTGTTGAGAATTGCTTCGAAGTGTAGGAACTTTTGAGATAAAAATTCAGGAGTAATCAGGGAAGAGGAAACCGGCTGGACAGATAGGTCTTTTAATTCCTTTAGCAAAGTAGTCACTTCCAAAAAGTTGGCTCTTTCTGTTGTTGAAAGATGAGTAAGTTGAGGAATCAAATTTTCATATAATTTGGCAAATCTTGTGACAGCGTCACAAATAATATCAACCTTCTGAGTCAGAGATGCATAATCTTTTTGAACAGTTGCAATCTCTTTTTGCATATCTTCACGAAGTTCATGAATCTGCAGATTTACATCCTCCCTGACTTTCTTTACTTCTTGAACAAATAGAACATGCCTTTCCTTTGTTACATGCTTGAATTCTTTCATATCTCCGGCAAACTTCGAATTTTGAGAATTGATGCGTAGTTCATTATTTTGATCACTATGATCAACCTTCTCCAAAATTCGAGATTCAGAGTCTATAATCATCCCAGATACTTTACTTACAACTTTGGCTTCGAACATTTTCAACAATGAATCAACCTCTAAACTTGAAACATACGAACCACCCCCCAGATCAGCTTGAGATTGAATTATAGAATTCAACTTCTGATTCAAAATTTTAAATTGCTTCATTGTCATCAGCATATGATCTGGAAACTCCTCTTCATCTTCATGAAACTATAATTCTTCAAACGTACCTCCAAAACCCTCATTATCAGTTTCTGTTTCCATAAAAACGGTTTCTTGAACGGTAGAATTAGGTTTGGGTGTATCAGTGGATTGAGAAGAAAAAATAGAAGTGAAGGGTTGATTGATTATGTTTTCGAATGTAGGGGAATCAGTGGTGGAAGTAATTGGAATAATTTGTGGAGGTAAAGAAACAATATGTTCGAAAGTTAAAGAAGTTGGATGACCTTGATCTTCTTTATTCGAATCTCCTTCACCCATATTGACATTTGCATCCGTATCAGATACGATTGCAGGGATGCCTGAAGTTCGTACCTCCTCAGAAACTGATTTGGCAACTGAATCTTCGGGTGGTATGACTATTGTCTGCTTAGGAGTTGAACTTTCTACATGAAGAGTTACTTCTGGTGTTTCAGGAATTCTTTCATCATCATCTTCTGTAGACTCAGTAGAAAGCATAAGCTTTCGTGTCTTCTTCTTCTTCTTCTTCTTCGACAAATGTTTGGCCATATCCTCAGCCCTTCGTTTCTTGGATAATGGAGAAACAGGTGCTGACACTTCTCGAATTAAAACACCTTGATGAGTGATGTGAGGTTTTCGAACCACTTTTTGTGTTGGAGACTTGCTTTTATGTGTTGACTTCATTTTGATTCTTCGAAACATACCAGTCTTCGAAGGAATGATCACGTGTTCTTGAGAGTCTTCAGCAACAGGCTCAATCACTTGTGTCTCAGCAACAGACACTTCAACTGTTAGAGGCTTCTTCTTTGGAGATTTCGAAGAAGTCAACTCTGTGATTTTGTCTTCATGAGAAGTAGTTTCAGTCTTCTTTGACCGCTTGGATTTCTTACCTTCCCTGTCCAACAGTTTCCCAGTTTCGATAGTAGAATCAATAGTCTTCAAATATGCCACTAAAACAGAATTTGAAGGATCAACTCTTTTGAGCATTGCATCTGGAATACGAGCAACAGATGGAAAAACCTCAGCACTATCTGTGACATCCTTCGGATAGTGGTATGGTTGAAAAACAGCTTTTTCTTCATCATTGGGTACCAAAATCCCTTCCTTGTTGTAAAAATGTTGTAAAATCAAGCTCCAGTATCTTGCACACGAAATACCATGAATAACATTCGTGTGTTCTACACTCTTTTGGAATTCCTTCCACAATTGTGTAGAATAATCCACTTGAAGATCATAGTATAGCCCAGCAACCATGGCATATACTTCCATTCTTCCTTTGTCAAGACCAACTGTTCTCCCAGTTAAACATCTTAGAAAAATACCAAATAAGAAATTCCAGATACTTGGAAGACCAGATTTCTTAAAATCATTGATCTTGGATAACTGAGGCTGATATCACATCTCATTAAACATATGAACTATTTGAGGAAATGTGAAAGCAACATACGGAGGTGAATTCGGAATTTCAAGAATTTGGCAAAAGAGTTTCTTTGATAATCTGACCTTTTTGTCATTCACCATATGGAAAGTAATTGTATCAGAAGCTTTATTGTAAGTAGCGGTTGATCCGGCTTGAGAAAGCCATGACATTGGAACAGAGAATGAACTGAACATCGCCTTAGACAAAACAGAGCTCTTTAAGGCAACGATTAACATCTTCAATTCTTCCGGGTATTTAGAAACATCACCCTCCAAGTAATAGTTAGTTGCTTGAATCTTCATAATTGGCAATGAAGATACATCTTCAGTGGTATGAGAAGGATCAGCATCAACATGAACAGAAGTCGCCATTGTTAGGGTTTGAAAACTTTGAAGATCAGAGAATTTCGGAATTTATTCTTTTTGATCGCGTAAACTGATAATGAACCCTTGAATCCCCTTTTATATGTAACCCTGAAGTTTGAATTTGAAGCGGGATGTATATTTAATGATATCTGACGTGACACCTTGAAAATCGGACCATTACTGCGTAAAAGTAGCCATGCGTCAAAAAGTATCTGTCAAATCACTTTGAAATCCGGACAGAATACCATACGTCATTTAAAAACCAGCCTGTATTGTTATCCCCATGAAGATTGTAACCGTCAGAACCCTTCGTATGGAAGCAAGGCTCTTTCGCTTTTGGGATGAAAAGCGAAGTCATATGCCAGATGTTTGAAATCATCAGCCTGAGTTGGTATTACTCAGAACCTCAAGGATTTCGTGAGTGCAGTGTTCCAAAGAATTTAGACGAGAAACAAAGATAAGAAAAATTTGGGATATTGTGATGTCAAAATATTAATTTGACATAAAGGCAGATAAAATCCTGGGCAAAGATTGCTTCATTAATCATTAAGAGAAATGATCAACAGCTTGTGTAGGTTCCCGTGAAATACAATCGAATACTTGTAACTAAGTATCAAAGGGCTTTTTTTATAATGCTTAGTGGGTAGTTTAAAATTTTCGTTACATATCAACCTAAACATAAGGTGATAAATTGTAACAGAAATTACTTGTTTGACCAGTGTAGTCAGGGACAAGTTTGTTTTGATAAATTTGAAGTGACATTGAAGTTCGAATGAAACTCACACGGAAATCATTTTCAAGGAAAAAAATTGTGCTGGATCTTGTTGGGTAACAAACATCACGGGTTTCGAATGTTTGATCAAGACCACTCATACGAATTGAATATGATTTCGAGTTTCAAATGTTGGTACTAAACCAAATGTTTCGTGAAAATCTGGAACATAGTTCCCCGTCAATTCCTTAAAAGTTTAGAAAATTGGGTTTCTCTTTCATCATGGTCTCATGATGTCAGATCATAAACTCAGATTTTTGATATATCTAAGTCTCGATGGGTTTGATCAGAGACCTCTCGGACATATGTCTTCGTGTGTGATCGTGTAAGAACTTTATGGGTGAAAAAGATTGGTGTAAGACACGAAAGGTACCTCTGTTGTTTTTGGACAAAACAGTAAACTCTTAACTCATTTTGAGAAGAGTCAGGTAGCTTAGAGACTAATGTGAATATAAGCCTTATTGGGAAGAAATTTTCGTATGAAAAATTTCATTAAGGCTTTCATACACACACATTGAGTCATTGGAGGCTTTGGACAACATGCAGCAGCATGCTTCTAGGGACAACTTAACTAGTTCAAAATATTGACAATTTATCGATTCGTACGAAAAATGTACCTGACCCTAAAACTGCAAGCATAATCCACTGTGTATCATCATATATATCTGCAACAAAATACTAAAAAGAAATAGGAAACAAAATATTTTTGTTGTTTTGATTTTTCGAAACTAGAGACAAAACAAAAGCAAAACAAAATCTTTTTGGATTTTTAATTTTTCGAAAATTAAATGACAAAAACAAATGAAAATCTTTTTGGATTTTTAATTTTTCGAAAATTAAATGACAAAAACAAACGAAAATCTTTTTGGATTTTTAATTTTTCGAAAAATAAATGACAAAAACAAACGAAAATCTTTTTGGATTTTTAATTTTTCGAAAATTAAATGACAAAAACAAACGAAAATCTTTTTGGATTTTTAATTTTTCGAAAATTAAATGACAAAAACAAACGAAAATCTTTTTGGATTTTTAATTTTTTGAAAATTAAAAGCTAACTGTACTTGTTGCAAATACACGAAATTTTATCATCCCCTGATAAGTGACAAATTTACGAATTCGAAGGGATTCGAAGCGTTGACTATGAATAGTAACCTCTGAATCAACCCTTAAAATATATGATAAATTTACGAATTCGAAGGGATTCGAAGCGTTGACTATGAACAGTAACCTCTGAACGTTGACTGTTATTGCTTTATTTTTCATTCAGCACCTCTGAATCTCGATGGGTTTGATCAGAGACCTCTCGGACATATGTCTTCGTGTGTGATCGTGTAAGAACTTTATGGGTGAAAAAGATTGGTGTAAGACACGAAAGGTACCTCTGTTATTTTTGGACAAAACAGTAAACTCTTAACTCATTTTGAGAAGAGTCAGGTAGCTTAGAGACTAATGTGAATATAAGCCTTATTGGGAAGAAATTTTCGTATGAAAAATTTCATTAAGGCTTTCATACACACACATTGAGTCATTGGAGGCTTTGGACAACATGCAGCAGCATGCTTCTAGGGACAACTTAACTAGTTCAAAATATTGACAATTTATCGATTCGTACGAAAAATGTACCTGACCCTAGAACTGCAAGCATAATCCACTGTGTATCATCATATATATCTGCAACAAAATACTAAAAAGAAATAGGAAACAAAATATTTTTGTTGTTTTGATTTTTCGAAACTAGAGACAAAACAAAAGCAAAACAAAATCTTTTTGGATTTTTAATTTTTCGAAAATTAAATGACAAAAACAAACGAAAATCTTTTTGGATTTTTAATTTTTCGAAAATTAAATGACAAAAACAAACGAAAATCTTTTTGGATTTTTAAATTTTCGAAAAATAAATGACAAAAACAAACGAAAATCTTTTTGGATTTTTAATTTTTCGAAAATTAAATGACAAAAACAAACGAAAATCTTTTTGGATTTTCAATTTTTCAAAAATTAAATGACAAAAACAAACGAAAATCTTTTTGGATTTTTAATTTTTCGAAAATTTAATGACAAAAACAAACGAAAATCTTTTTGGATTTTTAATTTTTCGAAAATTAAATGACAAAAACAAACGAAATTTTTTTTGGATTTTTAATTTTTTGAAAATTAAAAGCTAACTGTACTTGTTGCAAATACACGAAATTTTATCATCCCTGATAAGTGACAAATTTACGAATTCGAAGGGATTCGAAGCGTTGACTATGAATAGTAACCTCTGAATCAACCCTTAAAATATATGATAAATTTACTAATTCGAAGGGATTCGAAGCGTTGACTATGAACAGTAACCTCTGAACGTTGACTGTTATTGCTTTGTTTTTCATTCAGCACCTCTGAATCTCGATGGGTTTGATCAGAGACCTCTCGGACATATGTCTTCGTGTGTGATCGTGTAAGAACTTTATGGGTGAAAAAGATTGGTGTAAGACACGAAAGGTACCTCTGTTATTTTTGGACAAAACAATAAACTCTTAACTCATTTTGAGAAGAGTCAGGTAGCTTAGAGACTAATGTGAATATAAGCCTTATTGGGAAGAAATTTTCGTATGAAAAATTTCATTAAGGCTTTCATACACACACATTGAGTCATTGGAGGCTTTGGACAACATGCAGCAGCATGCTTCTAGGGACAACTTAACTAGTTCAAAATATTGACAATTTATCGATTCGTACGAAAAATGTACCTGACCCTAAAACTGCAAGCATAATCCACTGTGTATCATCATATATATCTGCAACAAAATACTAAAAAGAAATAGGAAACAAAATATTTTTGTTGTTTTGATTTTTCGAAACTAGAGACAAAACAAAAGCAAAACAAAATCTTTTTGGATTTTTAATTTTTCGAAAATTAAATGACAAAAACAAATGAAAATCTTTTTGGATTTTTAATTTTTCGAAAATTAAATGACAAAAACAAACGAAAATCTTTTTGGATTTTTAATTTTTCGAAAAATAAATGACAAAAACAAACGAAAATCTTTTTGGATTTTTAATTTTTCGAAAATTAAATGACAAAAACAAACGAAAATCTTTTTGGATTTTTAATTTTTCGAAAATTAAATGACAAAAACAAACGAAAATCTTTTTGGATTTTTAATTTTGCGAAAATTAAATGACAAAAACAAACGAAAATCTTTTTGGATTTTTAATTTTTTGAAAATTAAAAGCTAACTGTACTTGTTGCAAATACACGAAATTTTATCATCCCCTGATAAGTGACAAATTTACGAATTCGAAGGGATTCGAAGCGTTGACTATGAATAGTAACCTCTGAATCAACCCTTAAAATATATGATAAATTTACGAATTCGAAGGGATTCGAAGCGTTGACTATGAACAGTAACCTCTGAACGTTGACTGTTATTGCTTTGTTTTTCATTCAGCACCTCTGAATCTCGATGGGTTTGATCAGAGACCTCTCGTACATATGTCTTCGTGTGTGATCGTGTAAGAACTTTATGGGTGAAAAAGATTGGTGTAAGACACGAAAGGTACCTCTGTTATTTTTGGACAAAACAGTAAACTCTTAACTCATTTTGAGAAGAGTCAGGTAGCTTAGAGACTAATGTGAATATAAGCCTTATTGGGAAGAAATTTTCGTATGAAAAATTTCATTAAGGCTTTCATACACACACATTGAGTCATTGGAGGCTTTGGACAACATGCAGCAGCATGCTTCTAGGTACAACTTAACTAGTTCAAAATATTGACAATTTATCGATTCGTACGAAAAATGTACCTGACCCTAGAACTGCAAGCATAATCCACTGTGTATCATCATATATATCTGCAACAAAATACTAAAAAGAAATAGGAAACAAAATATTTTTGTTGTTTTGATTTTTCGAAACTAGAGACAAAACAAAAGCAAAACAAAATCTTTTTGGATTTTTAATTTTTCGAAAATTAAATGACAAAAACAAACGAAAATCTTTTTGGATTTTTAATTTTTCGAAAATTAAATGACAAAAACAAACGAAAATCTTTTTGGATTTTTAAATTTTCGAAAAATAAATGACAAAAACAAACGAAAATCTTTTTGGATTTTTAATTTTTCGAAAATTAAATGACAAAAACAAACGAAAATCTTTTTGGATTTTCAATTTTTCGAAAATTAAATGACAAAAACAAACGAAAATCTTTTTGGATTTTTAATTTTTCGAAAATTTAATGACAAAAACAAACGAAAATCTTTTTGGATTTTTAATTTTTCGAAAATTAAATGACAAAAACAAACGAAATTTTTTTTGGATTTTTAATTTTTTGAAAATTAAAAGCTAACTGTACTTGTTGCAAATACACGAAATTTTATCATCCCTGATAAGTGACAAATTTACGAATTCGAAGGGATTCGAAACGTTGACTATGAATAGTAACCTCTGAATCAACCCTTAAAATATATGATAAATTTACGAATTCGAAGGGATTCGAAGCGTTGACTATGAACAGTAACCTCTGAACGTTGACTGTTATTGCTTTGTTTTTCATTCAGCACCTCTGAATCTCGATGGGTTTGATCAGAGACCTCTCGGACATATGTCTTCGTGTGTGATCGTGTAAGAACTTTATGGGTGAAAAAGATTGGTGTAAGACACGAAAGGTACCTCTGTTATTTTTGGACAAAACAATAAACTCTTAACTCATTTTGAGAAGAGTCAGGTAGCTTAGAGACTAATGTGAATATAAGCCTTATTGGGAAGAAATTTTCGTATGAAAAATTTCATTAAGGCTTTCATACACACACATTGAGTCATTGGAGGCTTTGGACAACATGCAGCAGCATGCTTCTAGGGACAACTTAACTAGTTCAAAATATTGACAATTTATCGATTCGTACGAAAAATGTACCTGACCCTAGAACTGCAAGCATAATCCACTGTATATCATCATATATATCTGCAACAAAATACTAAAAAGAAATAGGAAACAAAATATTTTTGTTGTTTTGATTTTTCGAAACTAGAGACAAAACAAAAGCAAAACAAAATCTTTTTGGATTTTTAATTTTTCGAAAATTAAATGACAAAAACAAACGAAAATCTTTTTGGATTTTTAATTTTTCGAAAATTAAATGACAAAAACAAACGAAAATCTTTTTGGATTTTTAAATTTTCGAAAAATAAATGACAAAAACAAACGAAAATCTTTTTGGATTTTTAATTTTTCGAAAATTAAATGACAAAAACAAACGAAAATCTTTTTGGATTTTTAATTTTTCGAAAATTAAATGACAAAAACAAACGAAAATCTTTTTGGATTTTTAATTTTTCGAAAATTTAATGACAAAAACAAACGAAAATCTTTTTGGATTTTTAATTTTTCGAAAATTAAATGACAAAAACAAACGAAAATCTTTTTGGATTTTTAATTTTTTGAAAATTAAAAGCTAACTGTACTTGTTGCAAATACACGAAATTTTATCATCCCCTGATAAGTGATAAATTTACGAATTCGAAGGGATTCGAAGCGTTGACTATGAATAGTAACCTCTGAATCAACCCTTAAAATATATGATAAATTTACGAATTTGAAGGGATTCGAAGCGTTGACTATGAACAGTAACCTCTGAACGTTGACTGTTATTGCTTTGTTTTTCATTCAACACCTCTCTAGTAGATTCTTCGTATATTTTTCTTGATTAATAAAAATTCCTTCTTTTTTTTGACGAATATTCAGTCCAAGAAAATTATTGATTTTTCCCATCATGCTCATTTCGAACTTACTTTTCATCAAATCTTCGAATTCTCTAGATAAAGCAGGGTAAGTTGAGCAAAAAATAATATCATCAACATAAATTTGAACAAGCATTAGATGATTCCCAACTTTCTTTCGAAATAATGTGGGGTCAACAGATCCTTGTTTAAATTTAGATTGTTTCAAAAATGAAGTAAGAGTTGCATACCATGCTTGTGGTGCTTGTTTTAAACCACAAACTGTCTTATCTAAAATATAAACATGATCTGGATATTGTTCGTTAATAAAACCTGGGGGTTGTTCCACGTAAACTGTTTCTTCAAGCTCTCCATTTAAAAATGCACACTTCACGTCCATTTGATAAACATCAAAGTCTTTGTGAGTTGCATAAGCCAGAAATATACGAACAACCTCGAGTCTTGCGACAGGGGCAAAAGTTTCTTCATAGTCGATTCCTTCTTGTTGTGAATATCCTTTAACAACAAGTCTGGCTTTGTTTCGAACAATATGTCCAAAGGTACATCTTCGTATAAATCATCATTCTCTGAACCTGCAATCGAACAAACATCATCAAAATCATTATTATTCTCAATGTTTTCTAAATACTCCCCCTCAACATTATGCTCCCCCTCAACATCAACATTCAATCTTTCATTCTCCCCCTCGAAAGAATGCTCTCCCTCAACTAGAGTGTTCGAATCCAAGTGCTCCCCCTCCAATGGATTATTTTGCATACTTTCGCCTTTCTCTGGAGAAGTTGATTTTGAATCATCAGTAAGCTTCGTTAATTCAGAGAGATGATTATCATTTGCATTTATTTCAGCATCAACAACATGATCTGAAATACCAAAAATTAAATCATAATCAATATCTAAGGTTGGTGAAGATTCAGATTCATCTTGTATTTCTTTTAGAATAGGATGATTTTCACACTTCGTTTCAGTTTGTTTAATATAGTAATCATCAAATGTAAGATTAAAAGTTTCTTCAACTTTTTGTGTTCTTTTGTTCAACACACGATATACGACTGAATTATGCGAGTATCCCAAGAAAATCCCTTCATCTGCTTTAGTTTGAAATTTTATATGATTATCCTTGAGATTCATAATAAAGCACCTGCATCCGAAAACATGGAAAAATTTGACGTTAGGTTTTCGATTGTTAAGAATTTCATATGGAGTGATGTTAAAACGACGATGAATGAAAGATCTGTTTTGAGTAAAACATGCGGTGGATACTGCTTCATCCCAAAGGTATTGTGGAATATTCGCATATGCCAACATAGTCCTTGCCGCTTCGCATAGAGACCTATTTCTTCGTTCAACAACACCATTTTGTTGTGGTGTGTATGGAGATGAAAAATTATGCGAAATCCCTTTGTCCACCAAAAATGAATCAAGAACATTGTTCTTAAACGCAGTTCCATGATCACTCTTAATTTTTCGAACAATCTTCTTCAATGTTGTTTCCATCTTTTTGATAAAGTCAATCATGATTTGTGCAACTTCGGATTTAAGCCTGAGAAAATAAACCCACGTAAATCTGGAAAAAATATCAACAATGACTAATATGTACCGTTTCTTGTTGATTGTTGAAACTGTTGATTGACCACACAAATCAATATGTAACAGTTCCAGAGGAGCGACTATTTTCGAATCTATCGTAATTGGATGTCCTTGTTTATGTTGCTTTCCAACTTCACAAGCTGCACATAAAGAATCATTATCAAATTTAAGTACAGGTAAACCCCTTACCAGATCTTGTATCACAAGTTTATTGATGTTTCGAAAGTTGAGATGAGAAAGTCTTCGATGCCAAAGCCAACTTAAGTCTGATGTTTCTTTTGAAAGAAGACATATAGCAGGTTTCCCTACTATCGGATTGATGTCCAAAGTAAACATGTCACCTTTCCTTTTGGATTTAAGTAAAACTTCGTTAGTGTTGACATTCGAAATAACACTTCCTTCTTCATTAAAAAGAACTTGATTGCCAGTGCCCACAACAAGTTGGGAAACACTTATCAAGTTATGTGGAAGACCTTCAACATACGCAACACGATTCACTGTGAATTGTCCATTTGTGATCTTCCCATATCCTTTGACTTGACATTTTTGATTGTTCCCAAACTTCACAACTCCAGCATTCTTTAGGCTTCGAAAATCATGTAAATTCTCCTTCTTCCCAGTCATGTGACGAGAGCAACCACTATCAATGTACCATTTATTATCATATTGCTCGTCACATAGTACCTACAATCAGTGGAAAAATTTAGGTACCCAAGGCTTTTTGGGTCCTTGGAAATTAGATTTCAATTTCGAATGTAATGAAGAACTTTTAAGCCAATCACAAACTTTGGTTTTGAGACTATCAATTAAGTTTACATCTTCATTTAAAGGAACTGAAACATAAGATTTTGATGGTTTCGAATGTTCACTAACATTACCCTTCGTATTCTGAGTTTGTGAATGTACATTATTTGTTTTGATTACTGGTTTCCATGCTTTGACAGATATGTTCGAATCCTTAGAAGATAAACTTCCATTTGATGAAGTATTTACATACTTTTCATAGGCTTCGTGAATTTGCTCCTTTGAAAATGTATTCGACTGATACATTTTTCCTTTGCCTTCAATCCAATGATCATTGTTCTTCCTTGAAGTTATTCCCTTTTCATGTGAAATTTTCATAGTTTCTTTCTTCGTATGATTAGGAAAATTTGGCTTTTTAGGAACAAAATCAACTTTTGGATTGGTTAGAAAAGATTCACCATAAGATGTATCAACAGTGGATTTAAAATCTTGAAGTTGAAAGAATTTTTGATTTGGATTTGATGTATTTGAAATTTTAGTTTTTGAGACTTTCGAAAACTTTGGTTGTTTATTCACTTCAGACCTTAAATGATTTGATTTTGATGAATGTTGATTATTTGTTGAAAAAGAGGAATTTTTAGCTTTAAAAACCTTTTTGGGTGATTGTAATTCAGACATCTTTTGAGACTCAATAATCTTCCAAAATATTTTCTTCCTAGCTTGTCTTTTTGAAATGTTATTTTCCTTCGAAAATTTGTCAATTTGATCTTTGAATTCCGTGGAGTTTAGTTTGACAACTTTTTCATTTTCCTTTACAACTTGTTTTGAATTTTCATTTTCAACTTTTGATTTTTCAACCCATTTTCTTTGCGGTTTTTGACGGTGAAAAACATACGAATTCTTTGTTAGGTTGTTTTCAACTGTGCTTTCATTTGCAAAGAAACCTTCATCAGTTGTTTTCAAATTATCTTCTTCAACTAACTTCTTTAATTCTGGTTTGATATTCTCAACATTTCCAGTAGTTACGAATACTTGATTTGGAAAAATTACATCATCTGTACACTTGAAATTTGGATAAACCACAATATTCGTTTCAAGATAGTGATCACCTTTTTCATTCATCACTTTTTCAAACTTTTGTGTATCACCATACACTTGATCAACCACTATTCGAGGAATTTCTTCTTCCTTTGAAGATTTCTTTTCCATCGAAATTTCTTCTTCTTTTTCATCATCGCTATCATCAGTTTGACTGTCTCTAAGATCCACGAAGTCCATATCACAAACTTTCGAAGTTGAGGGTATATCAGTTTCTTTCTTAACCATCAAGTCCTTAACTTTTTCTTTCCCTTTAAATGTTGATGAAACATTAACAACAGACAACTGGGAACAGTCAACATCCTCAAGATCACTAATTTCACTAATATTGTCAGAATTATCTTCAATATCAGCAAAATTAGATTGAGAATCAGATGTTGATTTCTCAATCTTTTTCAAAATTTGAATTTGTTCAGATTTAGTCAAAGTATCATTCACTATTTTAACTAACTCATTCGCATCAAGACATTCATCAATTTTGACAATTCCATATTTATATCTATCATCAGGAACTTTGTCAAAATCAGCTATTATTTTCTCACAATCATACGAAATATTATCTACCTTAGCTCTTTCGAATGCTAGAAAAGGTAGTAATTTTCTATGTTGCTCTTTACTTATTTCACATGAATGATGTAAATCAGTTAATTTGCTATAAAGTCTCTTAGTAGAATTACAGTATATGTTTCTTTGTGCTAGCAAAAGTTTGACTTCATTTGACAAAGTATCTCTATCACACATAATATTCGTTATTTGTAATTCTAAACAATCAACTTTACTTATTTTCATGTCTAATCGCTTTTTCGTCTCTAATAACTCCATGGACAACTTGTTGGACTCATTGCTAGCAGACACAACAATTGAATCAAAATAAGTAACAGTCTCATCAAAAGATATTAGTTCAGAGTCATAAGCATGTGTAGGAATATTAAAAGATTCGAGAATATTACGTACCTTTGTTGTCATTGGAGATTTGTCTGCTGTCTTGGATACGAAGCATCTTCCTTTCACTTCGAATTGCTCTTCATCTGAGTCCTCCTCCAACTTCGCATACATTGCTCCATGTGTTGGATTCCTCATTTCTTCATCGTCTGATCCGGATGACCAGATTTGATATGTTCCATCCTCCTCCTGTTCACCCCTTGCAACCAGTGATAAATTCTTGGCTTTCGCACGAACCTCCTCAAGCCTCTTTGCATAATAGGCCTCATCTTTGACTTTATTCTTTCTCTCATCCAACCTCCTAAGCATACAATCATTCGCAAGATGATTGGCTCCATTGCAATAATGACAATCAACACCAGCATCACCTTTCAGCTTTTTCTCACTCTTTCCTTCAGACATTTTCGAATCGTTCTTCTCAATCTTCTTTTTCTCCTCAACAACAGTTTTACTCACGGTACTTCCTTTTACCTCAGCAAGCTTAGCCTTCGGATTGAACGACTTTTTGAAAAACTTCTTGCACGATTATTCGAGTAAAATGCTATTGCCTCATCATCCGAATTCATGATGAATCCCTCTTCTTCCTCAGAATCACCATTTTCAGCTTCTTTCTCAGATATATTTGACACAGGTGCCAATGGACCTCCCAAATTCAGCTTCGTCTCCTCAGCAATTTCATTTACCTCAGTTTCGTGTGTCTTCAACTGATTGTACAAATCATTGAGAGTTGATGTATCAAAACTTTGCTGATTCTTCACCATCATACTCACGCTTCTCCATTCTTTTCGAAGACCCATCACAAAGATGATATTGAATTCCATTGAAGTCCTGGTAATTCCATACGATTACAACGATAGATTAACTTGTTCAGTTGATCATAGTAGACTTCAATTGTTTCACCTTCTTTTTGTTTGAAATCTTTCAGCTCAAGCAAACACTGTTTGACTGAATTGATTTTCGTCTTCTCACTTCCTTGAAACTTATCTTTCAGATTGTTCCAGATCTCCTTTGCAGTTGTACAATGTTGAGAGAAAAACTTAGAGACACACTTGAACAAATGTTAGAACAAGTGTATTGCGGAATAGTTAATCTCGAAGGATCTAAAAGCTCAACAATAATATTAATAAGTTAGAGTTAGATAGTTAGAGAGTTAGTTGCGGAAAAGTAAATAAATAGAAATGACAACAATTGTTATATCAAGTATACACATAAGTTGATTCATAACAAGGAATGCATTCAAACTGAGTTAATAAGGAAGATCAAACTTAGTGATTAAGTCACGAAAGACTTGCTCAGAAGAGAGGTTATAATCAGTTGTATTCTAGTAATATTTGAGAGTAAGAAGGGATGAGTGATAGAGAGATAGAAACGATAACTTCAGAGATGTGTATTCAGAATAGATAGATGCGTAAGTATGAATACAGGAGGATGAGCTCTATTTATAAAGACTCACGAAGTACACTAGACTACATATCTAAGAGTAGCCATGCAAGGCATACTGGACAATAGAGAGTATTATAATAAAGACAAGTAAAGTAATCTAGTTAAGTGACTGCGGTAGGTAGAGACTCCGAATGCGGTTTCTGAAGAAGTGGTTTGACTGCGGGTGCTGGAAGATTGCGGTAGCTGAAGAGGTTGCGGTAGCTGAAGTTCAAGAGGGTCACTTTTTATGATTCAACAATTTCCCCCTAAGTGACCTCTTTAACTTTTGTTCAGTTATCAAGTTTGAGGAACTTGATCAGGATCCACCAAAACTTCCTGATGTTTTCCAGCCAGATGATTCTCCTTAAGATCTCGAACTTGATTTCTGCTGTAGTGTGCTTTGATCTTTCAACTGCGGTTCGGCAGATGTCAAGTTGCTTATTGGTGAGGTGATGCATGGCAGTCATAGGAATGAAATATTTGACGTTATCGATCTTCCTTTTGAAAATGACTCCAAGTTCAGGAAAGTTGGTTGCGCCTAAGGATCTTTCTTGATAGCCTTCGGTAGGCATTGGTGCAGGGTCAAGTGGTGGCATATCAAATTTCTTGGCAATGATGGGGTAGATGTCTGCGTCGATCTTGGCAAAATCACAGACCGTTTCCTTCAAAAAGGTATTAGCCCTTTCAAGCGCAATCTTCATTTTATGGTGCTTCTCTGACTTGTTCTGGAACACCTTGGCAATGAGAAATATTTCTTCCGGATTCATACAAGGGAAGTCTGTTTGGGTGCGGATATAGTAATGCTCCCTTCTAGTGATGGTATACTGGATGTAGTCAGCCTTCATGAACTTCCGAATCTTGTAGTTCTTGACTGCGGATGGTCTATCGTTAGACCATATCTTCTCAATGGGAGAGGCATGCTTAGCATGAAAAAGACTAAGTCTCTCCAATTCCATTGGCAGTCTTTTGTGATCTGGAAGGCTGCGGTCGAAATGCTCAAATACTGTGAAGTATTTGGCATTTGGAGATATTGGGACATCCCAGTAGCCATCAGTAGGGGGTTCAGCATAGGTGAGGTGGGGTATGTAATCTTCGTCCAGCAGTCTGCGGTGAGGATTGATCCAAGAGTTTATCAAGGATTCGTCCATCATAGTATCAAAACCGCATTCTCTCCATATGAGCTCTGCAAGTTTGGCTGCCTTCCAATCTTGTTTCCTTTGGGTGGTGGCAGGAGAGTCATTTGAGCTTGGAGAGGACATGTGCTCAGCCAGGTTTTTGAAGTGAGGGGGAGTCTCTGGTTTCTCAGGATTGATCTCCTTTTCCGGTGGAGTGTTATGAGGAGGTGGAGTATGATGAGATGGTTGCGGTGAGGGTTGCGGTGTAGGAAGTTTTTCCATGATGATGGGGGGACTCTGATGCTGTGAGGTGGAGTGATGTGAATGATGGACTTCTTCTTCACTTCCCCCTCTTGAGGAATGCAACCCAGGGGCTTCCTCAAGCCATTGACGAAGGCCATCAACTTTGGCAAACACGTTTTGAAATTGAGCTTTGAGGTCATCTGCCAGTTGTTGATTATTGGGAATGGTGGGGTTGAATAGCAGTATATGAATTTCCTTGGTGAGCTGAAGAATCTCGGGACCATGGAAGTTAGAGGACAGGGATCGTTGCAGTCTATTGATCGTGGCTTGAAGAACTGAGATAGTGGACTCATACGCAGTGTGAGTCTCAGCTATCAGTTTTTGAGACTGTATGGCTTGATCCGCAATGGCTGCTTGGAGATCCTTTTTAATTGCGGTCACCTCAGAGATGAGGCGTTCCACAGCCGCCATGAAGTCCTTGTGATCTGCTTTGCGGTTGTTGTCAGGGGACCGGATCCCCATTTCAACTTTGAGAGAAATTCTCTCAGCAGCCAAACGCTCACGTATTTCCAGGCGTTCTATCCGTTCGATCAGTGACTGCGGTCCGGGGGAGTCTTCTGGTTGCGGTTGGGTTGGCTTGACCGCAGCTAAGATTTGATCAACTTTTGCTTTTAAGCTCAGAAACTCCTTTCTCGTGACTGCATTCTTCTTCTTTTTCTTCTTCTCTTTAGGTTTGGAAGTTGAATGGTGAGAGCCACTGGATTCCTCTTCTTCATCGAACATCATTAGGTCATCATCAGAAGGACTGGGCTTATTTACCTCCTGAATGTCTTCATCATCAAGACCGAAGGTGGGAGTAGAACTGACTTCTATTGCGGTTCCTTCGTCTTGTGATTCATGAACTATTGGAGTTGGAATTGGATTTGGAGTTGGAGTTGGAGTTGGAGTTGGAGTTACTCTGGAGGTACCTGCACCTTCACCAGTTGCTTGATCTTTGAGGATTGTTTCAGCCATCTCGGTCATCTAGTCTTGAACCTTTAGAATGGTGGCTACGGTATTGGCATTATTGATTGCGTCTGCCCAATACTTTTCCACTGACTGGATTTCTTGCTCCTTTTGTTGTTGTTGCTTGATCTGTTGTTCCTTGCGTGCTTGAAATGCCCTTCTGAAAGCGTCATATTTCTTGATTTCTGACTCAGTTATCGGAGTGTAGCGTAACCATGAGTCGTTTGATTCATCTCCGTCAAATCCTTGAAAACGCACCGAAGTGTCCTTCGGGTCCACGGATCCTTGCACATTTATGCTCACCGTGCCTAAACCACCTGCTGCGGATGTAAGCAGAGTAGGATTTCCTGAGCTTCCTTGGTCTCCTTGACTCGTGGTCAAGTTTGGCCTCGGCTCAATTCTGGCATGGGCGGAAGAAGTGCCCTGCGGTTGGGGAGGTGTTTCAAGTGTTTGGGTTACGTTCAAGAGGATGGAGCGTAACTCCTCAGGTGAAAAGAAATGCAGTCGGGAAGCCCTGGAGACCTTAGGGCGAGTACCAGTGTCATCCTCGTGGGAGTGAACTGGGGGGGAGTCTCCACGATGTGGTTAATCAGACTCACTTTCTGAGTCTAATTGGAAAATGATAGTGGTGTTGAATGGGTCTGCGGCCACCCCAAGGACTACCGGAGCCTTTTGAGAGGTTTCAGTATCGGTCTGGTCATGCATTTGGCCAGAGGTATCGGTTTTTCTTTTCTTAAGGATAGCAATTGGTTGCCTATCCTCATCAGAATCACTACCAGGTGTGGTTGCGGGTGGTTTGATTTTACGTTTCTTGGTGGGTGCGGTTCGTTTGGGAGCATCCTTCTTGGGTGTTCTTTGTTTCTTCTTGGTGGCCAATTGCTTTCTTCTTTGAGAAAGATTGGAGAGAGTAGTGGCAGAAAGGACTGCGGTACCTTCAGGGTTACTGGTTGCAGATGGATTTTGAAGAGGCGGGGTAGGAGGGTATGGGGCAATACCTTCCGTAGCCTCAATATGATCTGAGACATCAGCAGTCTCAAGACCAAGTGTGGAAAGAATGTGGGTAGGGAGTCTTCGAATTGGTCTAAAATTAGATTGATCAGAGGAGGGATTGTACCTTTTAAGATCCTTGGTGACAAAGAAATTGATGTCACTACCCATGTCGATTCCTGCATCCGCATGAAGGTCTGAAATGCAGAGTGACCAAAACCTTGCAAAGGTGAGCTCAGTTGGGTTCTCCCTTAGGTTCTCCTTGGGAATGTATTGAAGAAAGTCGTCCCATAAGATCTGCCCGTAGTTTACATCGTGTCCTCTGAATATACTCCATACTAGCTCCAGAAGCTTGAGTCCCATATTATCCGTGCCTCCGGTTCTGCCGGATAGACTGCGGATGATAAAGTGGCAAACAAATTGCCAGACCGCAGGCAATTGATTTTTCTTGAATTCGCCAATTCCTTTAATCTTTTTTTTGATATCCCATTTGGTAAAGGGCAGAGGTAACGTCTGCCATGGATGGAGAGAAAATCTTGATGGAGGGATGAACAAGGAGGTTTATGGCAGAAAGAAACTTTTCCTTGGACAGATTGACCAAAGAATCATTAACCAGGTTAAGATGAACTTCTTGGGGGTTTTCGATTGGGCGATAAGCGGATAATGCACATTTGAAAAGGGTTGAGATTGGGACAACATCTGTGAAAGCATCAAAGGGGCCAAACAGGGGATGATTCTTCAGAAACTTAATCATCATCTTGGTTGGAGCATTGTAAGATGGATGATCTTCGAACACTGCTCTGAAGTTGCTTGATGCAATCGTGGGAGAGTCTGAACCAGTAGGGTTCACTGATCCTAAAGCCTTGGATTGTTTCTTGGATGCACCGGATTTCACTATTGTAGGATCTTGAGAGAAAGAGTAGAAAGACAGAGTTCTTGAAGGATTTGAGAGGGAAGGTTCAATGTTCAGAAAGCGTAAAGTGATTTTGGGGAAGAAGAAGGGTTTATAAAGGGATGAAATTTGTACCCTAGGTAAAAAGAAAGGATAAGGTAAAAAGTCGTTTGGGGGGAATCTTTTGAATCGGAGATTAAATCTCAGCCACAAAAAATGAAATGGTTTAAAAGGATTTTTGAGATTTGTCAAAAGAGGGATTGCATTTAATGAAAAGTCAGATGTACATCATCACGTCAGGTGATCGTGGGATGAGGGGAAATGAAGTTGTAACGGATGGGACGTTCTGGGTAAGCGGAAAAGATAAATTAAGGATGTGATTATGGAAAAACGTTCTTTTTGTCATCATAACTAAAAATAGGTCTGACACAAGGTTTATTCAGAAAGAGAATGAGACAGTTTCTCAAGGGAATGTTTATTTTTGTTATTTAATGTTTTATTTAATGAAGGATCATTAAATAGCACACAAAAGATTCAAGGGTTGATGAAACAGTTGAGAGATTATCAACGTGATTGCGGATGGAAACTTCATTGCGGATGACCAGGTGTCATTGCGGATGACCAGATGTCATTGCGGATGACCAGATGAATGTCTGTAGTATAGGAACTGAGAAAAACACTTGTACAAAAATTAGTAATAGCAAACAATAAGGACCCATGAAAGATAAGTATGATATACGGTTGCGGTACCTAGACTGCGGTACCAAAACCATCTATTATAAGTAAATTTCAGTTAGAACCGCAACGGAGACCAAGGATGGTCTGCGGTATCTAACAATTCAAAAAGAATTGCGGGTCTGGATTCATCATTCCTAACATTTGCAGGAAGGTGTTAAGTTTTGTGGAGTCGAGGGATTTTGTGAACACATCAGCAATCTCTTCATGAGAATGAACAAAGATGAGTTCAATGTTACCTTTCAAGATGTGGTCTTTGATGAAATGATACCGTAGTTCAATATGCTTAGTCTTGGAGTGCTGGATTGGATTGTGAGAAATAGCAATAGCACTTTCAGAGTCACAATAGATCGGTATCCGCAACATTCTGTATTCGTAGTCCAATAGTTGAGTTTTCATCCAAAGGACTTGAGAGCAACAGCTGGCTGCGGCCACATACTCAGCTTCTGCGGTAGACAGAGATACACAGCTTTGTTTCCTTGATGACCAGCTGACGAGTCTTCCACCCAAAAATTGACAACCACCTGAAGTGCTTTTTCGATCTAGTTTGCATCCGGCATGATCCGCATCTGTGAATGCTTGAAGGCTGAAATCGTTGCCTGCAGGGTACCATAATCCAAGAGACTTGCTTCCTTTCAGGTACCGTAGTATCTGTTTGGCTGCGGTCATGTGTGACACTTTTGGGTCAGCCTGATACCTTGCGCATACACCTGTTGCAAAGACAATGTATGGCCTGCTTGCGGTGAGGTACATCAAAGATCCTATGATACCTCTATAAGTCTTGTGATCCACAGATTCGCCTGAGGGATCAGCAGAGATCTTATATCCGAAAGCCATGGTGACCTTAGCCGAAGAACAATTGTCCATTTAAGTTTTGTGGAGTCGAGGGCTTTTGTGAACACATCAGCAATCTCTTCATGAGAATGAACAATGATGAGTTCAATGTTACCTTTCAAGATGTGGTCTTTGATGAAATGATACCGTAGTTCAATATGCTTAGTCTTGGAGTGCTGGATTTGATTGTGAGAAATAGCAATAGCACTTTCAGAGTCACAATAGATCGGTATCCGCAGCATTCTGTATCCGTAGTCCAATAGTTGAGTTTTCATCCAAAGGACTTGAGAGTAACAGCTGGCTGCGGCCACATACTCAGCTTCTACGGTAGACAGAGATACACAGCTTTGTTTCCTTGATGACCAGCTGACGAGTCTTCCACCCAGAAATTGACAACCACCTGAAGTGCTTTTTCGATCTAGTTTGCATCCGGCATGATCCGCATCTGTGAATGCTTGAAGGCTGAAATCGTTACCTGCAGGGTACCATAATCCAAGAGACTTGCTTCCTTTTAGGTACCGTAGTATCTGTTTGGCTGTGGTCATGTGTGACACTTTTGGGTCAGCCTGATACCTTGCGCATACACCTGTTGCAAAGACAACGTCTGGCCTGCTTGCGGTGAGGTACATCAAAGATCCTATGATACCTCTATAAGTCTTGTGATCCACAGATTCGCCTGAGGGATCAGCAGAGATCTTATATCCGAAAGCCATGGGGACCTTAGCCGAAGAACAATTGTCCATAGAAAATTTCTTTAACAGTTCAGTGGTGTATTTTTCTTGATGAATGAATATCCCTTGCGGAACTTGTTTCACTTGAAGTCCTAGAAAGAAGTTAATCTCTCTATTCATGCTCATTTTGAACTTGTTGGTCATGAGCTTAGCAAATTCATCCACTATTCCTTGATCAGTTGATCCGAAGATGATATCATCCACATATATTTGTACAAGCATAAGATGGTCACCATTTGCTTTTCTAAATAAAGTGGGATCAATCACTCCTCTTTTGTATCCGGACGAGACAAGAAATTCAGAGAGAGTCTCGCACCATGCTCTTGGGGCTTGCTTCAGACCGTAGACTGCTTTTTCAAGTTTGTAGCAGTGGTCTGGGAATTCAATACTTTCAAAGCCTGGAGGTTGCTGAAGATAAACCTCTTCTTTTAGTTCCCCATTGAGAAATGCACTCTTAACGTCCATTTGGTGTACCTTGACATTTTTGTGGGCTGCGTATGCTAAGAAGATTCGGATGGCTTCCATTCGTGCCACCGGAGCATACGTTTCATCATAGTCAACACCTTCAAGTTGACTGTAGCCCTTTGCAACTAGCCTTGCCTTGTTTTTGACTACCGCACCAGATTCATCCAGCTTGTTTTTTAATACCCATCTAGTACCAACAATGGTGTGACCGTGTGGCTTCGGGATGAGCTTCCACACTTTGTTTCTTTTGAATTCTTCCAGCTCTTCTTGCATTGCGGATATCCAATCAGGTTCTAGTAATGCTTTTTTGATCGTTCGGGGCTCAACTGAGGACATAAATGCTGCGTAGTGACAATGATCAGATAAGTCCTTGGAAGATCGAGTCTGGATACCTGCGGATGGGTTGCCAATCATTTGACCTGGTGGGTGGTCCTTCGTCCATACGCGAAGACGGGGTTGTAGATGATCAGCAGCTGCGGTAGAGGGATTATCTTGAATATCAGAGGAATCTGCGGTTGGAGATGGCAGTTCCCCCTGGACTTGAGAACATCCTGCTGAGTCATCTTGGTTTGTTGGAACGAGAATGGAGTTTTCTTGAGCAGTTGGGAGAGGTTCCCCCTGGATTGCTGATGGGAGTTCCTCTGGAACCTGAGAAGGTTCCCCCTGGACTGTGGATGGGAGAGTGATAATCCTTGGATCGGTTCTCGTGTCAATGTTCTCTATGAGTTCATCATCCGAATCCGAAGATACGTTCGATGGTAATGATTCTCTTCGGATAGGAACTTGAGCAGCATCAAGTACTGGAACCTCGACGGTTGTTGCTAGATCCGGAGTAGAGCTTTCCCCCTCAACCGGAGAGGTGAAAGTATTGAGAGATGCTACTTCAGATAGAGATGGTCCAGAAACATCAGCGTGTTGTTGTTGAGCTGCGGGTGACACAAGAACTTCGGATAGTTTCGCCCTCATATGGTGTTTTATTAAGGCGTTTGCACACAATGCTTCGGTTTTGTACAAAGCATGCGGTTGCTACAGCTTCAGCCCAGAAGTAGAGAGGAAGGTGTGCGAAGTTGAGCATGGATCTGGCTGCTTCTACTAGTGTGCAGTTCCTTCTCTCTACTACTCCATTTTGTTGTGGTGTATAAGGAGCTGAGAAGTTGTGAGTGATGCCTTTGGAAACCAAGAAACTGTTGAGAATATGATTGGTAAACTCGGTTCCATTATCATTGCGGATACGTCTTACTGGAAGCTTGATCTGAAGTTCTATTCCCTTGATGAAATTGATGAGAATATGTGGTGTTTCTGACTTGAGTCTGAGGATGAAAACCCATGTGAAGCGTGTGAAGTCATCTACTATAACCAGTATGTACTTCTTGTGATGGAGTCGGGCGGTTGATGGACCGCAAAGATCAATGTGTAAGAGCTCTAGAAGTTCAGAGATTGAAGAATCAATCACCATAAGGTGACTTGCTTTGGATTGCTTCCCACATTCACATGCAGGGCAGAGAGTATCGTTGCTGAATTTGAGAATAGGGAGACCTCTGACTAGTTCTCCGGTGACCAAATTGTTGATGTACCTGAAGTTGAGATGAGCTAGCTTGCAGTGCCATAGGCAGCTGACTTCAGATACGGCTTTGGATAGGAAGCACAACTGCGGTCTACCAATGATCAGAGAGACATCCAAAGGGTACATCGTACCTTCGGATCAGGATTTGATCAGACACGTGTTCCTATCACTTGTCATTACATAGCAAAATTGATCATCAAATTCAACTCGATGGCCTGCGTTACATAGTTGGCCAACACTAATGAGATTGTGTTTAAGGCTTTCTACATAAGCAACCTTTTGAATAGAGAAGTTCCCCGTAGTGAGAACACCGTAACCTCAGATGATTCCATTCGCATTGTTGCCGAATGTAACATTTCCACCATTGCATATTGGCCTGAAATCCCGAAGGTATTCTAACCTTCCGGTCATGTGCAAGGACCAGGCACTGTCAATTAACCATTCTTCTTCTTGTTCCTCCTTGCACAAAGCCTAAGAATTACACGGTTAGTTTAGGCATCCAAACTAATTTGGAGCCTGGGGCAATTGGTGAATTTCTGAATGATGCATGGACCGAGGTTGCAGGGACGGGTCTCTTGTCACCTTTTATTCCTAGACCTGGGTGTTTGAGTAGATTTGGAGTGTTGTGTTTTGAAAAAATACGAGATTTCTGACTCTGACTAGTTTTGACATTGAATGAATCCTTTTGACAACTACACTGACATTGACAAAAAGAGATTTTGTCTTTTGATCTGTCACTATGCTTGGTCAGCGGTCTAAAGGATGAATTGGACTTGTTACCGGTCCGAGGTTGGTAATCCCTGACATGAGTGATGTTGGGTTTAGAAAAAGTTTGTTTGTGAAAAGGTTTAGCATGTGTAGGTCTTTGAGTTCTTTTTGGTGGAGTTGGTAAAATACCCTTCCACTTTTTGAAATTTTGACGTGACTTTAAAAGTGTTGGAGTGGGTAAGATACCCTTCCATTTTGGGTCATCTGAGGAATAGACCTGAAAACCATTGTTTTGAAAAGACTTTACACCCTTTTGGATTGTGTCAGATGAAATAGGAATGACGGATGAAACTTGACATTCCTTTTTGTGTGTTTTCTTAATAGGAGAGTTTTTTGAAAAGTATTGTGAGAAAACAAATTTTTCTGGACTCTTAGACTTTGGAAATCTGACATGCTTCTTGTTTTTCAAAAAAGTTTGTCTATTTATGCCACGGAATCAAATTTCCTCTTTCAAAGCTTTTTTAGCTAAGGATTTTAGTGAACCGCATTTTTTGTTGTTCAACTGCGGTTTCCTAGAATCCTTTGAAAATTTGTGAAAACGAGGGCTTGAGTCATCTGAACTTGAAGATTCAGGAATTTGAGAGCATTGACCTACTTCAAAGTTTTCTATGGGTAATTCGTGATGAATTGGTTGAAGAGTCACAGTTCCTTTTACTGATGACTGTGGTAGTGATGAATTGACTATCGCAGAGTAAGTTGGGACTGCAGTGGGACTTTTGTGGGACTCTTGGCTATAGTGAGAAACACTGCGGTCTGAGGGTAGAGATGGAAAGTCTTTCGAGACTTCGGGGCCCTCAATGACAATTTCTTCATCAACTACGGATGAGGTTTGAGAATTTGGATAAATCCTGCCACAAATAGGAATTTGATCACATGTGTGGCCCGAAACCTCAGGCACAATTTCCTGAATGACACAATTATTGCTTAGACTATGCAGTCTACCGAAGTGAGTTTTGATGTCTTCGGGAAAGGTCTTGTCATTGACTGGGAAATGAAATTCTCGGTCTGGAGGGACATACAATCTGTCTTTGTTGAACCGGGGTGAGGAATCCATTGCGGTAGGATATCCATTCGACCAAACCCAATTGTATGTATTGTCCACGGTTCCATTGTTTACCAAATTTTCAATAGCTTCACTTTCATTAAACAATTTTTCAATTAAGAGATTTAAGCGTACAATTTCACTCTGAGCTAAATCTCTCTGGTTCAAAGCTATCTCTAATTGGGTTTCACTCAACATTCTTGCATATTTTTCTAACTCTAGGTCATTCTCTAACATAGCCATTTTGAGTCTTTTGTTATCCAGTCGTCCTCTCACGTGGAACATCTCTTGGGACGCAATGTTCTTCTCATCTAAGGCTTTGTTATAGTCTGTAAGGACGGCAGCATAAGTGTCATTAAGATCATCTATGTAGGGCTGACAGTCATGCATGTTATAGTTTAGAGTTTGGATCATAAGTTTTACCTGTTCGACGATGCTTAGAGTTCCATCCTTTGCCATGTAGCAGTAGTTCTTTTCCAGCTTTGTAGACCCATCATCATCCGCAGTTGCCAGCATGCAGATTTTCCCTTTTCCTTTGACACTGCTAATGGCTTCATCTTCGTCTCCGGATGACCAAACTTGATGGTCTCTTTTGACATGGGCTACGTATGCCCTTGCTTTTTCCTTATCTTCCAACTCTTGAGCCATTCTAAGGTAGAATGCTCTGTCTTTTACTACATTGGCCTTACAATCTCTTGCAAAGTGATTCTCTTTGTTGCATTTGTGACAAATTACAACATCAGTCTTGTCTTCTGAGGGAGTACCGGAGTCAGTGGTTTGAGTAGACTGCGGTGCTTCCTTTGGTTGATTATTTAGAGATTGCGGTGGTGGATGAGAACTTTTGGAATATCGAGGATGGTTATTCTAGGAACCGAAGTTATGGTTGAATGGAGGTTTGTTGAACTGTTGATTCTTGTGGAAGGAAGGAGGTGGTAGACGATTGAACTGTTGGCTAACCAGAGCAATAGCCTTCTAAAACTCTTCTTCATCATCATACTCTGAGTCAGCTTCGTATGACTGCGGTGAAGTGTCATACGAGGGAGAGTAGAGTGACTGCGGTGGGGCTTGTGCTACGAGAGCAAGTGGTCCTCCGAAGTCAGCACAGTCTTTGAGTACGGTGGATTATTGTGCTTGCAGCTCTCCATAGAGCTTGTAGAGTACCAAAGAGTGAATCTTTCTATCGCCCTGGACTATCATCTTAGCCGTACTCCAATGTCTTCCCAAACCATTAAGAAACTGAAGATTTGTTATATGGTTACTGCGGATGGTGCCCGCATTGGATAACTTGGTGACTATCAGGTTGAACCTTTTGAAGGAGTCTTCCAAACTTTCGCCAATATGAGCTTTGAAGTTGTTGAACTCATTGAGTGCGGTAGTAAGCTTCTTTTCTTGTGCTTGTTTTGAGCCTTCGTACAAATTCTTGAGAACTTCCCAGATCTCTTTTGCTGATTTGCAATTTATGATAATATCAAAGTTGTCAGGAGCAACTCCACAGGAGATTTCATAAAAAGCAACAACATCATTTTCCATTTTATCGAGATCATCCTTGGTGGGACGGTTCATGACTGGTTGACCTCCTCCTAGTCTAGTTGTAGCGCCGTCAGTTTGGACTGGTGTAAGGACTGGGACATGTGGTCTTTCTTCTACGGATCGCCATACATCTCTACCAAGTCTCCTTAAGTATCTTTCCATTCTTTGTGACCAGTGATGGTATTCATTTGCTACCAGTTTTGGGGCTCGATTAGAACCACCAACACTGTTGGAAACATTCAAAGATAACGTTTGTGCCATTTTGAAGTTTTTTTTTAAGAAATGAGCTTTAGTGGTATAGAAGGCCCTTTGAAAATCAGAGCTTTAGTGGTATAGAAAGCAACCACTATGGCTCTGATACCAATTGTTGAAAGAAAAACTTAGAGACACACTTGAACAAATGTTAGAACAAGTGTATTGAGGAATAGTTAATCTCGAAGGATCTAAAAGCTCAACAATAATATTAATAAGTTAGAGTTAGATAGTTAGAGAGTTAGTTGCGGAAAAGTAAAGAAATAGAAATGACAACAATTGTTATATCAAGTATACACATAAGTTGATTCATAACAAGGAATGCATTTAAACCGAGTTAATAAGGAAGATCAAACTTAGTGATTAAGTCACGAAGGACATGCTCAGAAGAGAGGTTATAATCAATTGTATTCTAGTAATATTTGAGAGTAAGAAGGGATGAGTGATAGATAGATAGAAACGATAACTTCAGAGATGTGTATTCAGAATAGATAGATGCGTAAGTATGAATACAGGAGGATGAGCTCTATTTATAGACTCATGAAGTACACTAGATTACATCTCTAAGAGTAGCCATGCAAGGCATACTGGAAAATAGAGAGTATTATAATAAACACAAGTAAAGTAATCTAGTTAAGTGACTGCGGTAGGTAGAGACTCCGAATGCGGTTGCTGAAGAAGTGGTTTGACTGCAAGTGCTGGAAGACTGCGGTAGCTGAAGTTCAAGAGGGTCACTTTTTATGATTCAACATACAAATCCTTACATAATTGTACACAACTGGAGGTAAAGCTCCTCACAATTCCCTTATACACCTCTTCTCCAGTTTCTTCGGACGATCAGTTTGATTATCAACACCAGAACTTGTAGAAGATGATCCAATTGCTAGAACATTCACTGGAACATTGACATTTCCAGTGATACATGACCATAATTCTTCATCAAGTCCATTCTGATAATCCTGCATACGATCAGCCCACTGATCATAATATTCAGGGATTAGCATTGGAATTTTGGTTGATGATCCTAACAAATGACAAAACGAGGTCATCAAATTGAGATTGAAGCTCGCCATTGTTGTACAGAAGACGACTTTGAAAATTTTTAAGAAGATTTGGATATTTGAAAACAAACTAGTTGAATCAAATCGGAATTACAAGAAGAACACTCGATTCAACAATTCAAATGCAGAATCAAATCACAATCTAAAATCTAGACAAAAATTTTCACGATCAAAAAGTGCGGAAACTTTTGAACCAAAAATTTTATTCAAAAACTTTTTGAATGGATGAAAATCATATCACAGATGTGATTCCTGCTCTGATACCAATTGAAGAATCAAAGAATCGAGTATAAAACGAATCAGAGTATAGAATCAAGTAAGAAAGCGAAATTGAACACCGGATGTAAATATGATCTTGTTTCAGCTCTATTACGCTTTCATATGTTTACAGAGTACAAAGACATGTCTGTAAAAACTCTTATCTAACTCTAGTAAATATCCCTACTTATAGGGAACAGAAAGCGTACATAAAATATACTAAGGCATAGACACTTAAGTTTCGAATAAAAGCGCCTTAGTAAAATACATTACAAAACATTCGAAGAAGCAAAATATATTTTGACTAATTACAACATTTTAACCCTTACAGTTTTATTTAATAATAAAGCTACACTTTACAACTTAAGTATGGGAATAAATTGTACTTTTCAGTTTTGGAACATTTAAGACAACAGCTCACTTTTATGGAAAATGTAGGATTTTCCAGGACAAACATCAGTATTTTACAAGCAATCGGTTTATCATTCAACTAACGAACATTCACCGTTCAATATTGGTTTATATATAGCTAGTATAAATTAAGTGGTCATAGAAGGAACTCGTATGATCATACTCTTATTAAGAAAATATAGAATTTTCTTGAGGAACACTTTCAACAGATTTCAAAGGACTAATACAGTTATCTCTGTAAGTACCTAGTGAATACGTCAGGGTTATATACATGAGGATCCAACAACCAGTGGGATGTGTGGCCTCCGCCTCATTTCATGTTCCTTGTTTGGTTGTGGGCTTGGGGCAGAACCACACAATCGATTGTTTGTTCGGTCTGGATTGTATATGACTTGTATACACTAAGTACTCGTAGAAGGAACTGTTACGAATCATTTTACTTATCATTCATCACATCAGAAAATATAGGATTTTCTGGAGTATCACATCACGTTTTACAAAGAACAAAGAACCTGTTTTCTAAAACAAAACGTTTATGAACTCACAAACTTTAATGTTGACACTTTCAAAACTACTTGTATTCTCAAGACACTAGTAGACAGGTACACGCACCGATTTCTAGAAGATGGAGCATAGTAGCTTCAAGTCTTTACTTGTTATTTACTTTTGGAGTCAATCATATGTGATTCGAATACAATGTAAACTTTTTAAATATCAATACAATGGTTGTTGTTGCTTTGATTAATATTTTACAATTGTTGTGATACTATACATGACGTCCTCCACCCCCGAACGTTTCCTCCGTTCCGGTTTGGGGGTGTGACACGCCCAATTGTGATTAAGAATCATCTCAATCTATTTGGAAGTTTAGTACATGTGTAACAGATTTGAACATAGCTTTCTTTCAAATACTCTATAGATTAGGAATATGTTTATAGTTCTCACAAGTACTTTAGAATGTTCCAATAAGTCACACAATGACTTGTTTTCGGATTATACTGGTATCATTCGACATGCTCTAAGCATACGACTTATTTGGCCTTTATGCATAATCATGACATATGTGATTAATCCAATTGCATCAGCATATGGAATACAATCATATTATCTAGTTAAAAAACATTTGCACTAGGATTTTGCTCAAAATAATGTCATCTGGTACTTGACAAGATGACTCTTTTAGGGTCATTTATCTTAACCTCTTTAAGATCCTTGATAATTAATGACATTTTACTTACTCATTTAAGTTGCCATGATCTATCTATATAGATCCTTATTCCATGAATTAGTATGTCAAGTACATATAAGGCTAGGAATGTTACTGCGCTCCCACTAGCTTGTAGAAAACACGAGTCTTTTTGATTTATAATTAAATCACACTATGTAATTATCTTATAAGAAAGTAGATTCTTACTTTGAGATGTTAGCTCAAATCTGGAAGGATTTTCATTCATGTGTGTTTTCTCCTTTGAAAACTCACTAACTATGTATATTCATAATATATCGAGGAATATTAATCAAGCCCATACTTGATGATAATACATGAATGCATCTCTATGTGTTTTATTAGTTTATGATCAACTATTGAGCAGATTCAACAATAGTTGAAAGCTTGTTAGTTCCAAACTATGATGCATTTATCTTATGTATCTTTAGCACTTAAAGTTCCAAATTGTTCCCACTTAGAAAAAGAACTTTCTAAGTACTTGTCTTCAGGAATGACAATTAGTGGGATTATAAGAGACTTCATCTTAAACAATCATTTAGGATAGTCTACATAAATGCAATTATTAGATGCTAGAGTGGTTAAGCTTATTGTCTAACATAAGCTCTCTAACTCTATACCTTTTAGATAAGGAAAAACCATTACTTGATAATACATATGATATGTTTCATAATTATCCAAGGCTTTCTGCAAGTCAGGGTTAATTACTCTAGTATGATGTGAGGCACATCAACATCATCACAATAATACTTCCATCAAAGTATCATGATTACACAAACTGGCATGCAGAAGTTATTTAGGTATGGGATATTTCAGTATATATAATTTCTATTTATCCTTAAGATAAAACCTCAAGATATTATACCAGCTGTAGATATTATGATCATCAAATGTTAATGTCTCTTGAAACTCAACAAGAGAGAGTTTTGTCACGGCAAAAGAGTATTAACAGTTATTAACAGAATTTAACAAAGTTTCATTTAGTATTTTCATTATTTTAGGTGTCATTTATCCCATTAACTAAATCAAACTCGGTGGGTAGCAATTACCAATTTGCAAACAATATGTAACTCCTAGATTATAGGATCCTAAACAATTATTGTTTAACTTGGCATGTTTATCCCATCTATTCCTAGGACCTCTTATGCTTAGGTGACCTTTATCACACAAGATTCCGATCAAGTCATCCTACTTGAAACAACTTGTAGTATTGTAACTAACTAGTGACAATGTGACCCTTTACAAACCAGAAACTACAAAACTACCCCGAACATCATAAGACAATCCTAATGACCAGGTAACCCTGTGCCACTAAGACCATACAAATAATAACAATTGTTCTTCAAAAGGACAACAATGATTTGCATTTTTAGAAAACGTTTTATATATGTTTTACAATTATAGTTTATAAAAACATGGTCTCTTGAATATTGCATGCATCCAACAATTCATGTACCCTTTTTGTAATATTCATATCACTTGTTATGAGGTTCCTTAGGTGCCAAATAAAAATTCATTTTACTTTCTGTAACAACCCGTTATTTCCAGTCAAACCAAAGTGAATAAAAGTCAAACTTGCTAAATAAAAGTCAACTTTGTTAATTTGTTAAATCAATAAGGCTTAAATATTGATTTAATATATAGAAATTCCTTTATTATATAAGTGTTTTAAATATTGGTATTAAAACCCTCTTGACCGAAAACCCTCGCATGGGTCCTACCACTCAACCGAAAACGTCAAATGCATACTATGCAAGACCGAAAACGGCAGGCGAGACCCCACCCTTCTTCGGACCGAAATCTGATTTCGGTTAGCGCCGAAATCTCGGATCGAGGACCCACATTTGCACCAAAAACTCATCTTATGGACTACTTCTTGACCGGAAACACTTAGTTTAAGGCCCAACATTTGACCGAAATAAACATATTTAAGCCCATTAGGATCGAAAACCTCTTCTATATATATGATCTCAACCGTGAACCCAATTCATTTCTCACTTTCTAGGCCGCAAACACCTCCCAATTGCTCTCAAGTATCATCCGAAAACCCTTCCAATCTTCAAGGGTTTTACCCAGAATCTTCAAATCTTCAACCGCAATCACCATCCCATCTTCAACATATCATCAACTGTTCCTCAAGAACACAAGAACAACCTTCAAATATTCATATTTGAACCAAGAACAACTCCAAATAAATCCCGATAATTTTTGTAAGTATTTCTTACATAAATTAGTGTTGTCTAACACTTTAAATAATTATCTCGCTAATTTAAATACGATTACGTGTTAAATAATTATCTCGCTAATTATCTCTATCCGAACACGAACACTCACTAGAGGTGAGTTCATACCCCCTACGTTTTTACTACTTTTCAATGTTTTTAGGGGGGGGGGGGAATACAAGTAAAACACAAAGACTCTTTTGTTAATAGTCAAACGATTTCAAACCATTTGCAAATGTTTCAAACTGATTTATCGCTGCATTTTATCAAAATATATTTATATATTTATATATATAAATAAGGTTCAACAGACTTAGAATTGGCAATTCTTCCCTGAATCATGTTCCTTGTTTGGTTGTGGGTTTGGGATTGGATTACTTATTCGACTGACTTTTTACTCTTAGTTATATATGTTGTGAATATATATTAATATAAAAATATATTTCATTATATTGCTAACCCTTTTGTAACATGTCTAGCAAAAGGGTATTTTTCACAAATATTTTATTACCGCTTTATACCCACTGTTAAATTGCAAAGGTTTTCCGTTCATTAGAGAGCATACATTTAAACTATAATAGGTATAGGTTGTGATTCACTACACTATTTTACTAAGTTCAGTAAACGATACAAGAAAATACATTTAAACTATAATAGGTATAGTTTGACAAACACTACACTATTTTACAAGCTCAATAACACTATATAAAACAGGTATATAAGCTATAATAGGTATAGTTTATGGAATACTACTCTATTTTACTAATTCAAGGATACACTACTAAAATAATTATTTAAGTATAATTATTTTACATTACAAAGTACACTACTACAAGGTAATACATATAGTTTCAAGTACAAGAGAACACTATAACACTAAACATAAACTAGTTAATACAGGGTTGTGAGGCACTACTTCGTTTTACCCATCAGGGTACAGGTTTAAGTCATGTAAATTATAACCAGAGTCTCCTGGAGGGAACGCGTAAATTTGTGTATAGATTTATATGGGACTGACAATCCCGCACCTGAGCTGCTTGCAACGGCTAGGCCGGCAGGCCTGGGGTGACAAATGTCATAACATTCTAACATCTGAAGAACGTCGTGGAGGCCACTAGTCATTTTAGCATGGTTATAAGAAACTCACAATAGTATCAACTAAACCATTGTTTACGGGGATAACACTACTTCAAGGGTTTTATTTTAATAATAAGACTACAATTCACTATTTCACACTACACTTGGAGAATTGCAGGTATATATACAAAAAGGTTTTTCATACAAACACTACTATGATATACTACTTTTTCCAGTTCGGTGAGAACATACATTTATGAGAAAATAATTACTCATATGGTTTCCATCACTAATAAAACTACCAGTACACTAATACAGAGAACACTAACATACATACTTTTTGGTCTTAAGGCCTAAGACTACATTACATTTACTACTGAAAATATAGGATTTTCTGGGAGAACACACTATCATTTTACAAGAATTCAAGAAAGACTTCTAAAACAAAATACTTATGAACTCTCCATCTTAAATATTGATACACTTTCAAAATCACTTGTATTCTCAGGGAACCAGTAGACAGGTACACCCGCAGGTTTTTGAGAAGACGGAGCTTTATAGAGTCGCGTCTTTTATACTTTTGCTATACACTTTTGGTGTCATACACACAACGTTTGAACACAATGTAAATACTATTCTATCAATGTAATGGTTGTTGTTTGATTTGATTACTATTATACAATTGTTGTGATACTATACATGACGTCCTCCACCCCCGAATGTTTCCGCCATTCCGGTTTGGGGGTATGACACTTACCATTATCCGCGATCAACTATAAACTAAAATCCGTTATTTTAGAGTTTAGTCGTAGATCGGTTTTAAGAACCGGTAATAATCTTAAAAAAACTTATTTTATACTTAAGACTTGGAGTTTTGGATGAGGTATAAAATCACTATTTTAAATCTCTTTTTAACAATCAAAAACTTATGACTTCATGAATTTATAGAATAAACTCATTTTATTTTATAAACTCAATTTTATGCATCTTATGATAAAAGTCATATTTTGATAAACCAAAAACTTGGATGATGATACTTATGTTTTAAATCTCATTTGGCATGCATAAAACATAATATCAACATGTTGCGTTATGTTTAAAACACCAATATCATCTATTAAATTCTGACGCAAAAAATAATCAGTAGTTTTATTATTTGTCGTTATAACACTATAAAACGAATTTTAGTCTTTTTAATAAAATCTCCTTATTTATTATAAAAACATGGAGTTTACATAATGTTTAACCGATAAAAACATTTTTATAAATATCCATTTAAAAACATCTTATGTTATCTTTTAAATATTTTTTACTCAAACTCCAAGTGATATTATCTTATGTTAAAATGTTGTTTGACATATAAAACTCATTTCATACACAAAACATAACATACAATAACATAAAATAAACATCACATTCATGCATTATAATGTGTATAAACCAAGTCAAGTCTAGTAATAATTTTTGTGAGTCATCACAAGAATTATTAAGTCTTTCCTAAAGGACTTAAGGGACACTTCAAAAAGTCTTCAAGCTCCCACTCACCAAGTCAACTCTTGCTTGCAAAAGGACTTCAAATCTTCATGTTGTGAAAGTTGCAGCACTAAAACCATTAAAACTATTATTAAGCCCAAAACCAAAAGTAGAAGCTTATGGTTGGGATTATGGTCTTAAGTGGTTAAGTTATCTTCAAGGGGGTCATTTCTTCATCTTGTTACATTTAAAAAGAAATACAACTAGTCTAACTAATTTATTACAACAAATCAACAAATGAAAAATTACTTATTTATCTATTACATCTTATTAATAAATAAATATCAACCAAACACAAGACAAATGTCCAAATGGTTTGTTTCTACACAACAACATATCAAATATTATAACAAACAACTCTTTGTTTTTTCTAATGCAACTTTTATATAACCAAAATGCATGAAAAATGGTTATATATAAAAATAAAAATTTTTAACTAAGAAGTTGCCAAAGAAGACAAGTATGGATTTTTATTAACCAAAAGAAATTCATGCTTGTTTTCCAAAAAACAAAGATTATCAAACATAAAAAATCATTCTAACTTATAAAAGATTAATCTGATACTACTAATAGGTTTTGATACAAAATATAAGTTTGTTTTTCATAAAAACCGCAACGGAAGACTTAAAAATAACAAGTTTATTTTTAGATTAGAATGAAATAAAAACAACCAAAGAGTTTTTAGAATGACAAACTTCGAAGCCTTTGAACCCACTTGGTTTTGGGGTGTTGATGAATATAGCAAAAAATCAAAGAACATGATTTTCTCCATGTGTATCCACCATCAAGAGTAAGGCACTTGGAATGCTAGTTCCTTCTTGTATTCTTGAGTGTCTTAAGCTTTTAAGTGCTTAACTCAAATAAGCAGTAAAGGAGACAACTCAAGGAAGCTTTAAATCACTAAACTAACTTCAAAAGAGAAAGAGAGAGAGAGAAGTGAAGAAGAGAAGAGAGTTTAGGCCATCTCTTTAATAGAAGTATTAAGACATAAAAACTAGGCAAAAATCATGAAAGAAACAGCCTTTATATACTCCATGCAAAGTAAACTCCAACCATTAAAATACTCTAGAGTAATTGCTTGCTTAAGGAGCATGGGAGACAAGGTACGGAGGTTGAACAACAACCTCCATTCTTTAAATATTATTTTCGGACATACCTCTCAAAAGAGGATGGATTCTTTATGTTTTATAAACTCTAAGTTTATAAAATATAAACATTGTCTTTAGGTAAAAGACAAAATAATCCAACTAGTCTAAAAGGCTATGCATGACTTATTAATTCATAAAATATGAAATAATGACTACATATACTCTCTTATAATTATTATTTTCATAAAACAATAATTATTCTCTAATTAAATACAAGAATTGATATTATTTATTAAAATTCACATTAATAATATATATACAAAATGTGCCAACTTGATAAAGGTGTGACCCTATACGATCATATATTATTAGCAATATCACTCCATAATGATTATTGGGAATATAGATTCAACAATCTATAGTCCATAAGTTGTAACTTCATCCAGAGGACTAGAGAACAACAGCTTGCAGCAGCAACGTATTCCGCTTTGGCAGTTGAAAGGGAGACACAATTTTGTTTCTTTGAAGACCAGCTAACAAGTCATCCTCCTAGAAATTAGCATCCTCCAGATATGCTCTTTCGATGGAGTATTCATCCGGCATGATCAGAGTCTGTGAAATCTTGAAGACTGTAGTCATTCCCGACTGGATACCATAAACCCAAGGATTTTGTTCCTCAAAGATATAAGAGGATTTGTTTAATAGCAGTGAGATGTGAAATCTTTGGGTTAGCCTGTTCTCAGGAACATTTGCAAGTAACGAACATGATGTCAGGTATGTTGGAAGTAAGTTACAAAAAGGACACAAGCATTCCTCGTTAGGTCTTCTAATCTACAAACTCTTTGGATAGATCAGTGGACATCTTTACTCCGAAGGACATGGGTACTTCTTGAGTAATTCGGAAGTGTATTTTTCTTTATGAATAAAAGTACCTTAAAGTTATTGTTTTACCTATAAAACTAGAAATAAATTCATTTCATGATTCATTCTCATTTGAAATCTACTTACCATGAGTCTTGAGAAGTCAGCAACCATGAATTCATTATTTGATCCGAAGATAATATCATCAATGTATATTTGCACATGCATCAGATGCTTTTAGTTTGATCTTTTGAATTGTAACGCCCGCGTATGTAATCACCTTGGTCAACTATCATAATCTTTTTATCAATGAATAAGAAAATATTATTCATATATTTATGTGCTTATGTGTTTTATATGATATTTTATGTAAATTATATAAGTATTTGATAATGAAATAAATAAAATGAAAATATGAATAAAAAATAAAAGGTTATTTAGGACAAATAATCTTTACCTAGTGTATTATACGTAATAAGGATTCCGAAGATATAAAGAACGTCCGAATTCGAATTCAAACAAAGAAGTTAAGGTACGTTGAAGTTTTGCATTTAATCAAATTCGGTGACACATGTCGCAAAATAGTAGATCGTAGATAGATCGCTATTTAGCCTAAGGAATCTAAACGGAAGTCGTAGTACTCGTTAAACCGAGACCGATCATATAGAGAACGTCCGAATTTGACTTCGTATGGGGAAGTTATGTTTTTTCTATGTTTCAGCACAACAGTGTGCAACACTGATATGGAAATTTAAAACGGTCGATCGTTAGGAAAAACAATCCAAACAAGAGTTGAAGATCTCGTCTATAATTATTCGTCAATATAAAGACAGTCCACAACGGATATCCTGTAAAAATATAACTTCAAAAATAGATTCAAAATTAGCCGACAGAGTCTAAATGAAAATTGTAAATCTCATCCATAGCTACACTTGGATATAAAACCCGTCAAAGACGAAGCCCGTATGAGCAAATTGTGATTTTTTTTAGAAATCAAAAAAATTCACGCGCAGCCACGCGCACCGAATGGTGACACCACCCAAATCGTGACACATGGCACCATAGGATTATGACACGTCAGCATAACCAACAATTTGCAAGGTGCGCAGGGGACAATTGGCGTGATGCACATTCAATTTTCGGCTATAAATAGGCTCGATTTCCAGCTCTTTCTCCACACCTCTCACTCAAATTCTCTATGAATCTCTTCATGATTTTATTGACCTTTTACTCTCTAGTTCCTTCCTACTTTAGCAAACCCCTGAGGTGTCATATATCTGGAGAATATAAGTTGTCGGGTCAT
The DNA here is from genome assembly GCF_052849685.1 of Lactuca virosa. NCBI lineage: Eukaryota > Viridiplantae > Streptophyta > Magnoliopsida > Asterales > Asteraceae > Lactuca > Lactuca virosa. Next base: position 262,860,507 of record NC_136434.1, read on the forward strand.
TGTTCTGCCTGCATAATTCCCGGTTTTTCGTCAGATTACTCTGTAAGTCAGGCCACGCTTATTTATTTTAAGTGTATCATTTAATTATAGTCATAGTCGTTATTATGAACCTATAATTAATATTTATCAGTGATTCCAAGTCATTATATTGATTGATTTACTTACGGGAGTGATGTCTAGGCTGGATTTTGTGAGGTGTTTAAAGTGGGATTTCCAAACAATATACTGTCACACCCCCAAACCAAGGATGGCGGAAACGTCCGGGGGTGGAGGACTTCATGTATAGTATCACAACAACGAGTATAATAGTGCTCAAAGTAAATACAACCATCATAAATATAATTGAAAAGGTTACACCATAGTATATGTTTACATGTTTCAAAATCAATTACATTATGATGACAAAATGAACTGTTTGACGACTTAACGTCCCATCCTCAAAATGCTGTTGATTTCCTGAGAATACAAGTAGTTTTGAAAAAGTGTCAACAATTAAGTTGGTGAGTTAATAAGGGTTTAGTTTGAGGAAAAAGTCGTTTTCCTTGTAAATATGCTAGAGTATGATTCCAGAAAATCCAATATTTTCCTTATAAAAGTCATGTAGTCCTAAACCCCAGGACCGAGAATATGTGTGTGTTTTGTACTTATAATGTTCATAATGGTAATGTGTTTCCATACTTAAAGTAATTCATGCAAGTTTAAATCGATATAAACCCGTTTAATTTAGAAGTAAAACCCCTTTTCAAAGTAGAATTTTCCCTGTAAACTTGAAAGATTGTTAACTCCCTATGCGAGTCGCTATAACCATACTATGACAAGAAATAACATGCACAACGTTTTTCAGACGTTAAGATACTATGACTCTTGTCACCCGCAGACCTGCCGGTCCGGCTGTAGCTAGCAGCGAGGTGTGGGGTGTCAATCCCAATATAGATCTATACACAATTATCACGCTCTCCCTACAAGAGACTCTGGTTATAACTTACAGGAATTGGAATCTCGCACTCGAATGTACGGGGAGAGAATTGGCTCACAACTTAAGTTAATTAGTTTACACATAGTTTGATATTAAAACCTCTTCCGTGGAGGAAGTCAAATCACCTTTTATGAATAAATTAGTGATATGAAATCCTTAAACTATTACTGTTATAGTTTATCATGTAGCATATGAAAAATCCATTTGTCTTGAGAGTAAAACATTTTTCATGTAGTAAAAATCCATAAACTATGCTTATTGTAGTTTATTATATGTGTTCGAAATGAATGAAGAAACCTTATCATGAATGACTAAATTTCAGTTTATGATGATACACTAACAAGAAAAGTCATTCAATATTTAGAACTTATTGTTATGCACTTTGCTCAACATACTACAAAGTGTTATGAAAGTTGTAAGCTATGAACTAGTTTTTGACCTTTCTACACTGTTTTAGAAAATTCATAGAAAAATCATACGAAGTCGAAAACTAAATCTGTAAATACTGAGAGTTCCCAAAATGTGTCTAGTTTAATCATAATTTTTATTATGATGTTTAGAAGTCTTTAACTTGTGTTAAAATGTTCATATTCACAGACTGGTCCGAATTCGTTTCTGAAATGATAGGCAGTTTTGTAAAAATCACCATAAATCGTAGAAAAATCGTATGGAGATGTGCAAGTAGTCATTTTAAAGGTATGAACCTGGACTATTTTCGTGTTAAAAATTTCTGAAAGATATTAAGTTTAAGATAGTCAAAACAGTCCGTGAATAAGACTCAACTTTTTTGATGAAAGCTGTTGTTTGAGTTTAGTTAAGTTTTTGGTGTTTTAACTTGTATTCCCCCCCCCCCCCTAAAACTTGAAGAAAACATAAAAATGTAGGGGTATGAACTCACCTTGAGTGATTTCAGAAGATGGATGATGAAGAAAAGAAGTGTTCAACTCAAGAACACTTTAGAAGATGCTTGAAGATTCGAAGATCTAACAACAAATATGACAATATTTGTGTAAGGAACTCATGATTTGAGAGAAGAAATGTAAGGAAATAAAGTGTGGGAAGAGATTTACTTACCAAGGTGTATGAGAAGCCTTAGAAATCCTGGAAAATTCGAGAATTTGGAGAGGAGAGTGAGAGAGAAAAGTGTTTGCTCTTTGGTGGAAAGTGAGTGAAATGGGAGGAGAGAAGAGATTTTCAGCCTTTGGTGAACCTTTACAGCTGGAGGAGGGGTGTCAAAGGACAAATAGTTGACTAGGTAGGGGGAATAGTGACTGAGGGTTGTACCATAAAGGTATGGGGGAGGTTGCTTGTGTCTTACTCTAGATAAAGTCAACACTCTACCCCAAAATCTAATTTAATAGATTTTATTCTTGGACAAGGATTTCCCCCAAAAATATGATTAAAAATGAATATTTAGGGTTTATTATGTTAAAATACGAGTTTGGGTGAAAATCCCGCGTTAAAATCATGAAAAACGAGCTTAAAACGAAGTTTGGGTCAAAAACCGGAAATATGGACCGAACCTGCGAGGTTCGGCTCTAAGGGAGTGAGAACCGAGAGAAGGGAAGGAAGGAACCGAGAGTAGAGAAGGGGACCGAAGGTGCAAGGGGGGAGGGACCGAAGGTCCGAGGTTCGGTTCGGTCTGCTGAGCTTCGGTCCGAGAGGGTGTAGTTCGCTTCTGACACCTTCGCTTCTAACATGTTCGGTTCCTAAGAGGTTCGGCTCCTTAAGAGGGTTCGGCTCCTTAACGCTGTTTTTCGCGTTGACTTCCGTTTTCGAGCTGTTTTCGTCTAATTCGAGGGTCGGGATGCCCTGAGTGATTATAAGAAGTTGAGAGAGATTTTGAGAGAGATTTGGGAGAGGTTTGACATACTTGGAGAGATTTGACATACAGAGAGAGATTTGGGAGTGATTTCACACACTTGGAGAGATTTCTCATACAGAGAGAGATTTGTGAGAGATTTCACATACTTGGAGAGATTTCTCATATAGAGAGAGATTTCACATACTTGGAGAGATTTGGGAGAGATTTCACATACTTGGAGAGATTTCTCATACAGAGAGAGATTTAGGAGAGATTTCACATACATGGAGAGATTTCTCATACAGAGAGAGATTTGGGAGAGATTTCACATACTTGGAGATATTTGGGAGAGATTTCACATACTTGGAGAGATTTCTCATACAGAGAGAGATTTGGGAGAGATTTCACATACTTGGAGAGATTTGGGAGAGATTTGAGAGAGATCTCGTTTGCGACCTTTTTGAGTGTTTGGCTTCGTAACGCAAGGTTTGTACATCCTGTTAAGTATCGTTATGATTGTTATATGCCCCCGAGGGTTAAGGAATAATGTTTTATCGAGTAGTTTCATCACTTGCCCTGATTAGGGTTTAGAATTTTCGAACACGTGAAAACTCTAAGTGATACTTTGTATTAAGATTGCGAGTTGTTCAATAAGAAACATAATGGAAACCCTAATATACAAGGGTTAGATAATTTGACCGGTTTGACTTGTTGACTTTAGTTGACTTTGACTTGACCAAAAATTTACGGTTGTCACATCATCCCCCCGTTAGAAAGAATTTCGTCCCGAAATTAGTGTTTCGACTGGGACTTCAAAAATTTGGAGGAAAGATGGGGGAACTTTTCGTAGTACAAGAAATTGATTATGGTGGGGACCAATCCGCCTGATGTTAAATGACGACCTTGGAATTTCTTATTGTAACTTAAGCTGAGTCGATTTAAAAGGAGTTATTGTTTTTGATAGTGTATTATATGTGTGCCTTTATGCTCTCCGCTTTATTCTTGATATTACTACTCCGAATATTTTATAATGTAGGTAGCGAGTACTAGTATTACGAATGCTTCAACAATTTGTGATGAAATTTTCAATATAAGTCCTACCAGATCTTTTATAATCGCTTTGGTGTAAACTAATCGTATATCATTAATATTGCAAGGGCATTCGGATGAGTGACCCCGCCTTAAGCCCACAACCAAACAAGGAACAGGAATTGAGGCGGAATCACACATTCTAAGTCCATAGAATCTTAATGATATATGACCATAATGTTTACACTAGCCATCATAGATTCACTAGTAAAAACCCTTTGTTTTTATATAGGAGTTAGGACTTATTCGGGTTTTGCCGTGCTCTCGAGATGCTTTCAGCCTTTCTTAAATTTGTACTCAGTCATAAGTGATAACTTCTCCTCGGAGCGCTGCATAGGGCCTGCTTTAGTGTTTCTCGTCTGATTGGATCGGTAGGGAACATATGGGTTCGGTATACACGACTAGACTTATTCGGATGGTAGAACGTTCACTCGCACTCCTGGGTAGCCTTGTCCCGAAGTTCATGGTAGGACTCGTACCTGGTCCATCTATCATTAACTTGCGTATATAGGTCATATGTAATTAAGGTTGGTAAGACATTTGGATGGGTGACTCTGCCCCAAGTCCACAACCAGACAAGGAACATGAAATAGGGCGGAAGCACACATCCAATGTCCGTAGAATCTTAATTATATATCATCCTCGCATATATACTTAGTAGTGATAGACTAACCGTATTCGTCCCAAACTTCTGTGCCTGAACCTTATCTGCTGCATGCGTGACATTCCCGAAGGGTCTTCTGGAAACACTTGTGAAAGGGTTTCAGAAGGTATAATACTCTTCTGGTGAGTGTTTTGGGGTTTCACAGCGAGAGATGACCCGGAGGTCCGTGTCGGATTTGTGTTTATGAGAGACGAAGGTTTCGATATTCAGTGGGTTAGGTGAAGGGTCCTTTCGTAGTCGTTTAATCGGGAAGGTGAGGACTATACCAATCGAAATTGAATGACGACAAAAGTATCTTTTTAGGTAGAACATGTGTTAAGCTGTATTCGCAAGAAATTTTCGTTAGAGTGATAGAGTATCTTGTGTTTCTTTTCAATGTGTTCCGTTTTGTTCGATGTTATTATTATTGCAGATGATTCATACCACAGCAGCTAGCACTGGTAGTGAGTGTGTTCTGATAGCTAGTAATGATACTTTATATCATGATCCCTGACAGATCACTCTATGATCAAGTGGTATATGCAAGTCGCGTGTAATTTGGTGTTGGTGAAATCATCGTGTGAGTGGCTCTACCCTAACCCCACTACTAGACATGGAACAGGAGTCAGGACGAAATTATTCGCTTTAAGTCTTTAGTACTTGATTATAATTAACCCTGATGTATACAAAAAGTCGTCACAGCTCACCGGTAATCATCTTAAGGTCATATACGAGTGTCTTTGATTTGATTTGAACAAGGGAGTATTTTAACTACTTTTTGAAAGACGGTAATTTTAGCAAGCATACCAAATTCATTACAAACATATGGTACTCAAACATTTTTGTCGTTGGAAACATTACAAAAGTCCTAATAGGGTTCCCTTGTTGCTCCTGTTGGTTTGTTCGTCACACTCCTCCTGCTCCCCCGTCATTCTTCTCAGTTGGACAGTCTCTTTTGAAGTGTCCCGTTTCACCGCATAGGTAGCATACTGGGCCTACCCTGGTGTTGGTGGTTGAAGCGAGGTGCTGGGTCTGGTTTATGCAGAAACGGGCAGTATGTCCGTTCTCGTTGCAGTTTTTACAGTGCATCACCCGACAAACCCCATTGTGATGGAAGCCACACTTGTTACACTTTGGGAGTGACCCATTATATGGTTTGGCCAGTGCTTGGGTGACAGACCTTGTGGCTAGTGTCGAGGCATGTGTCGTGACTGCTGTTGTAATGGCAGGGGTGTCCATGGGTTTTTCTTTTAGAGAATCTTTGAGATAGGTTGCGCTCCTTTTTGTTCCAAAATTTTCGTTTATTACTCTTAGGTTTGTGGTCTGAGGCGTCTTTGTTGGTAGACACTCGCTGGTGTCCCTTATTGTTGCAGCAATTAGTATTTTCGACATCGCTTCCACCTCCGCTCGCATTGTTAGCATTGATTTGCGCCATGGCGGCTGTCACGGCTGCCGTGACTGCAGCTTGAAAAGTAGCAGAGTCTATCTGCAGGGTTGGCGCCTTGCTAGTTGGTTGGTTGTCTCTTGGTGAAGACATAGTTTTGTTTCATGATGAAAAACGACTTCGTGAGTGGGGATGATTATCTCGAGTGCATTCTTACGATTTATATTCACATATATAAATTTTGTACATTGCTGTACTATTCTTAGTGTTTCTGCTAAACACTCCTGAGATGGAGTTACGGAAATGGGTAGAAGTAGGTTTTGTACGAATGTTAAATTTACACATCCTAGTTACTATCCTTGCCCAACACACTTAGCTGAGGAGTTCTGATGGGATCCGGTGCATTAGTGCTGGTATGATCGCACCCTATAGGTCTACGAAGAAGGCACCTTTCAACCAAAATGTTTAAAGGTGAGACGATAATGAGTTTTTAGAATGGCTATACGTCGCGAGTTTTCTAACTAAGTTTATCTTAGTTCAAATTGTAACGTATTCCGGTGTTTATGGTGTTCTGAAAGCAATTCATAATGAAAGTCTATATATAATAAACCCATGTATTTTAGTAGTTCTATATCCAAGTGAAACCTTGTAATTTGATCCAAGCTAGGACCTTCTTACGACCAACTGATGTATGCTTAGTTATATAATTAAGACTAAATAGACCTTCGAGTCTATTAGGTATGTCCTAAGCCCATCTTGTTAATAGGATTCTAGTAATTATGGTTTCTGAGAAAATTTTGACCTCGATGCAGGTATACCTCACATCCATGCAAGGAAAAGTTTTGACAGCAAATAGATCCCCCGATTAGTATAACCGCTTAAATCGCAGTGTTGAGCTTACACATAGAATAGAGTAGTACCAACGCATATTCATGAACCTAATCTACCAGGTCTTGTGAGCAGTATGCACTCTATTCACGACGATCTGTCCCTTGCGATGCCTGAGGCAAAGTCGATGCACCTTGCAGCTCTGCCAATCAACGCTTGGCTGCAACCATTCTCTCTTCGAGTGCCGTGTGTCTACCCTGTTACTCTTTTGCCTCTGCCCGAGCGACGATAAGGTCCTAAAAAAATTTGGTCCCTGAAATAGCAGTCTCTTTCCAAGTCTCGGGTATGTGAGATGGTAGGGTCTGTAGTAGCGTGCAGTTTCCGAACTCAGTTTGCAGTCTCCCTGTTTTAATCCCCGATGTTCGCGATCTGCCGGGTCTTCGCCGGGAGGGCTCTGTCAGTCGGTCCCCCGTGGTTGAGGTCATAGCAACCTGTTGGTCTCCAAATGGTGATTGCTGTCATTGCTGTCGACTCCAACCCTCGATCACGGTTGCCCAACGGGGCACAGGTCCGATGTAGTCGAAACGGTTCGCGGGAACCCTGGCTATGCATGGAGGGTTGATCACCTCCGGTTCCTCTTCTGATTCTTCTCATAACCATCCACCATTTCCCTGGTTGGGAAAGTAGGGGTCGCTTGGTAAGTAGAATATTGCTATGTTATACGTGCGAGAATAGGAGGGGTAGAAGAGATAATTAATAGACGTCTAATCCTATAATTACTTATAGGGTGATCCTTATTAGTCATGTCTATAATCACATAGTGCATACCACTTATACATAATCTGAGATAGAATAGACCTTCGAATAAATGACTCTACTCTAAGTCCACAACCAAACAAGGAACAGGAAATAAAGCAATAGTCATAGATTCTGAGTCTAAAATATCTTTAATTATGTATAACCTTAGCGTATGCACTCAATCATTATAGACCTACTAATAGGGATCTTTAGTTTTCACATAAGTTGGTTATAACATCACCAAATACTCCTATAGTATTTTTAATGTTTGTCTTATGTTTTCGATGTTTCTTTGTAGATAGAATTGGTAAGTTTTTAGACTTGTTGCAACACCACAACCATTCCCGGGCATATGCTAATCACTTCTGGGTTAGACATAGTTGATCAGGCTATGTCATTCCCAGACCTGACTATACATCCCCAAGCCTACTTGTGCCGTTCAACAATCACCACTTTTGTTTTCTTCTAGAATGATGCTGACCTTAGTATGTATGCATGCATGTATACTTTTAACAAGAAACTATTTATTTCTAAAAGTATAGTTATTTGAAAATGTTAAATCAGAGACCTTAGTCCCAATGCATTTATAGTTTGTATATCTTATGTGGTTCGATATACTTAGTTCACTATAAACAATGCTCTGATACCAATCTGTCACACCCCCAAACCAAGGATGGCGGAAACGTCCGGGGGTGGAGGACTTCATGTATAGTATCACAACAACGAGTATAATAGTGCTCAAAGTAAATACAACCATCATAAATATAATTGAAAATGTTACACCATAGTATATGTTTACATGTTTCAAAATCAATTACATTCTGATGACAAAATGAACTGTTTGACGACTTAACGTCCTATCCTCAAAATGCTGTTGATTTCCTGTTTCACTGATTTCCTGAGAATACAATTACTTTTGAAAAAGTGTCAACAATTAAGTTGGTGAGTTCATAAGGGTTTAGTTTGAGGAAAAAGCTGTTTTCCTTGTAAATACGATAGAGTATGATTCCAGAAAATCCAATATTTTCCTTATAAAAGTCATGTAGTCCTAAATCCCAGGACCGAGAATATGTGTATGTTTTGAACTTATAATGTTCATAATGGTAATGTGTTTCCAAAGAAAATCCAATATTTTCCTTATAAAAGTCATGTAGTTCTAAATCCCAGGACCGAGAATATGTGTGTGTTTTGAACTTATAATGTTCATAATGGTAATGTGTTTCCAAAGAAAATCCAATATTTTCCTTATAAAAGTCATGTAGTCCTAAATCCCAGGACCGAGAATATGTGTGTGTTTTGTACTTATAATGTTCATAATGGTAATGTGTTTCCATACTTAAAGTAATTCATGCAAGTTTAAATCGACATAAACCCGTTTAATTTAGAAGTAAAACCCCTTTTCAAAGTAGAATTTTCCCTGTAAACTTGAAAGATTGTTAACTCCCTATGTGAGTCGCTATAACCATACTATGACGAGAAATAACATGCACAACGTTTTTCAGACGTTAAGATACTATGACTCTTGTCACCCGCAGACCTGCCGGTCTGGCTGTAGCTAGCAGCGAGGTGTGGGGTGTCAATCCCAATATAGATCTATACACAATTATCGCGCTCTCCCTACAAGAGACTCTGGTTATAACTTATAGGAATTGGAATCGCGCACTCGAACGTTTGGGGAGAGAATTGCCTCACAACTTAAGTTAATTAGTTTACACATAGTTTGATATTAAAACCTCTTCCGTGGAGGAAGTAAAATCACCTTTTATGAATAAATTAGTGATATGGAATCCTTAAACTATTACTGTTATAGTTTATCATGTAGCATATGAAAAATCCATTTGTCTTGAGAGTAAAACATTTTTCATGTAGTAAAAATCCATAAACTATGCTTATTGTAGTTTATTATATGTGTTCGAAATGAATGAAGAAACCTTATCATGAATGACTAAATTTCAGTTTATGATGATACACTAACAAGAAAAGTCATTCAATATTTAGAACTTATTGTTATGCACTTTGCTCAACATACTACAAAGTGTTATGAAAGTTGTAAGCTATGAACTAGTTTTTGACCTTTCTACACTGTTTTAGAAAATTCATAGAAAAATCATACGAAGTCGAAAACTAAATCCGTAAATACTGAGAGTTCCCAAAATGTGTCTAGTTTAATCATAATTTTTATTATGATGTTTATAAGTCTTTAACTTGTGTTAAAATGTTCATATTCACAGACTGGTCCGAATTCGTTCCTGAAATGATAGGCAGTTTTGTAAAAATCACCATAAATCGTAGAAAAATCGTATGGAGATGTGCAAGTAGTCATTTTAAAGATATGAACCTGGACTATTTGCGTGTTAAAAATTTCTGAAAGATATTAAGTTTAAGATAGTCAAAACAGTCCGTGAATAAGACTCAACTTTTCTGATGAAAGCTGTTGTTGGAGTTTAGTTAAGTTTTTGGTGTTTTAACTTGTATTCCCCCCCCCCCCCACCCTAAAACTTGAAGAAAACATAAAAATGGAGGGGTATGAACTCACCTTGAGTGATTTCAGAAGATGGATGATGAAGAAAAGAAGTGTTCAACTCAAGAACACTTTAGAAGATGCTTGAAGATTCGAAGATCTAACAACAAATATGACAATATTTGTGTAAGGAACTCATGATTTGAGAGAAGAAATGTAAGGAAATAAAGTGTGGGAAGAGATTTACTTACCAAGGTGTATGAGAAGCCTTAGAAATCCTGGAAAATTCGAGAATTTGGAGAGGAGAGTGAGAGAGAAAAGTGTTTGCTCTTTGGAGGAAAGTGAGTGAAATGGGAGGAGAGAAGAGATTTTCAGCCTTTGGTGAACCTTTACAGCTGGAGGAGGGGTGTCAAAGGACAAATAGTTGACTAGGTAGGGGGAATAGTGACTGAGGGTTGTACCATAAAGGTATGGGGGAGGTTGCTTGTGTCTTACTCTAGATAAAGTCAACACTCTACCCCAAAATCTAATTTAATAGATTTTATTCTTGGACAAGGATTTCCCCCAAAAATATGATTAAAAATGAATATTTAGGGTTTATTATGTTAAAATACGAGTTTGGGTGAAAATCCCGCGTTAAAATCATGAAAAACGAGCTTAAAACGAAGTTTGGGTCAAAAACCGGAAATATGGACCGAACCTGCGAGGTTCGGCTCTAAGGGAGTGAGAACCGAGAGAAGGGAAGGAAGGAACCGAGAGTAGAGAAGGGGACCGAAGGTGCAAGGGGGGAGGGACCGAAGGTCCGAGGTTCGGTTCGGTCTGCTGAGCTTCGGTCCGAGAGGGTGTAGTTCGCTTCTGACACCTTCGCTTCTGACATGTTCGGTTCCTAAGAGGTTCGGCTCCTTAAGAGGGTTCGGCTCCTTAACGCTGTTTTTCGCGTTGACTTCCGTTTTCGAGCTGTTTTCGTCTAATTCGAGGGTCGGGATGCCCTGAGTGATTATAAGAAGTTGAGAGAGATTTTGAGACAGATTTGGGAGAGATTTGACATACTTGGAGAGATTTGACATACAAAGAGAGATTTGGGAGAGATTTCACACACTTGGAGAGATTTCTCATACAGAGAGAGACTTGTGAGAGATTTCACATACTTGGAGAGATTTCTCATATAGAGAGAGATTTGGGAGAGATTTCACATACTTGGAGAGATTTGGGAGAGATTTCACATACTTGGAGAGATTTCTCATACAGAGAGAGATTTGGGAGAGATTTCACATACTTGGAGAGATTTCTCATAGAGAGAGAGATTTGGGAGAGATTTTCACATACTTGGAGAGATTTGGGAGAGATTTCACATACTTGGAGAGATTTCTCATACAGAGAGAGATTTGGGAGAGATTTCACATACTTGGAGAGATTTGGGAGAGATTTGAGAGAGATCTTGTTTGTGACCTTTTTGAGTGTTTAGCTTTGTAACGCAAGGTTTGTACATCCCGTTAAGTCTCGTTATGATTGTTATATGCCCCCGAGGGTTAAGGAATAATGTTTTATCGAGTAGTTTCATCACTTGCCCTGATTAGATTTTAGAATTTCCGAACACGTGAAAACTCTAAGTGATACTTTGTATTAAGATTGCGAGTTGTTCAATAAGAAACATAATGGAAACCCTAATATACAAGGGTTAGATAAGTTGACCGGTTTGACTTGTTGACTTTAGTTGACTTTGACTTGACCAAAAATTGACGGTTGTCACATATACTCTGTAGAGTATATTGTGAGGAATAACCAAATGGACCCTACCCCCGAGATGATCCTACCTAGGTATTCCTTACTTGATATATCTTGATGTAGACATTGGGATTGTTGAGGAATCTAAACCCTTGGAATAATAGTTTATAAATCTTGAAACTAGACTAAGAATTAGTGTTATGTACGTCTAAGTCTTTTGGAAAAGTGTTAAGGTGAAGTGTTGCCCAAACCTCTAGCCACCTACTTTTGTCAGGTTAGTGCATAGGTACTTTCAAGAACATAATTTAATACAAGTTTTTATTAAAGGATAATACTATGTACTAGAAACTGTGTTGGACATAGTTTTCCCTTTAGTATAAGTTTTGTTGAGTTCAAATATAGTTTTGAGATGTCGAAGTTGTAACGCCCGTAGATCCGGGCTAGTCAATTTAGAGACGATAAGCATCAAAAATGACTTTTTGATGGAAGATTCTTTAGAAGGAGCAATCTTAACTAAGTTGTATTATATGTTACAAGGATTCCGTACATATAAAGAACGCCGAAGTACGAGTTATAACGAAGAAGTTGTGACTTGTCGAACTTTCGCAACAGACCCGGCACGACACAGCGCGACGTAAATAGTGAATTTACGTTAGAGCGATATTTGGCCTTAGCGATCTAAACGAAAGTCGTAGAATACGTTAAACCGAGAGCATGCATAAAAAGAACGTCTAAATCCGACTTCGTATGAGGAAGTTATGATTTTTCGAAGTTTCAGCATTAGCAGTATGCAGCCCGAAACTCGAGATTGAGTTCGAGTGATAATTAGCCAAAAATTTCTAAATGATAATTTAAGATCTCATCAATAGTAGTCCAACGATAAAAAGACAGACGAAAACGGAGTTCAGATGAAGGAGTTATGAATTTCGAACAGAGTTTTCCTGCCTACTAAAAATAATATAATAAAAATAAAATAAACATAAATTTAAAATTAGCCGACGAAGTCTAGACGAGAGTTGTAGAGCATAATCGCACCTACGCGTGGATATAAAGAACATCGAAAACGGAGCTCGTATGCGAAAGATATGAATTTTTGAAGTTCGGGGCGCGAACCCCAACACTGTGTCAGAGTTCACGACGTGAATACAGTGTTCACGACATGAACTCAGTATTTATGACTTTTGGAGCCTGACAGACGCAAGTTGCGATGACGCACCTGATGACTATTGAACTCACGACGTGAATATTTGAGATTCACGACGTGAATCCAGAAAAATGGCCCTATAAATAGAATTCAAGGGGCAGCCGAGTTTGGTTGCTCAATCTCTTACTCTCCCACTCCCGATACCCTCTCTAAGCCCTATTTTAACCCCCCGAAGCCCCGGTATCATCCCGAGACACGAAGCAAGTCCTGAAGCCCAAAGCTCCCGAGAAGAAAAGAGTTTCCGAGCCGAAGCTCTGCCTGCGAGAAGCCAGGTATTTGAAGATATTCTAGTTTCACCAAAGAGCTACTACTCTTAGAGCCGTATTGCTGTCCGATCATCTTCTGATCAAGTGAGTGTATAGTCCCTTTCATAAACACGATCTTAGTACAAGTATTGGTTGAATGTATTATATCTATGTTATGAGTGAGTGTATAGTTACTTTCTTCTAACATATAAGTATTAAGTATTTGCTACGAAATACGTGTTATGTGTTTATATATTGTTGTTTATTTGAGATAAGCGTGGAATGGATGTTTTATATAGGTTTTAAATGAGTTAAACTGTATATGTATGTTATATCTACAAATATGTTGGGTAGAACATGGGTAGACGAATTAGTTGGTGTGTGATGACGGATGAGTTTGAGGATGAGACGAAAGACGAACCTTGGTAGCTATGGATTTAGTACCGTATAGACAAACGTTGATAGCTATGGACTTAGTACCTACACTGGTAGCTATGGATTTAGTACTATAAAGATAAACCTCGGTAGCTATGGATTTAGTACTGTATAGATGAACCTTGGTAGCCATGGATTTAGTACCGTATAGACGAACGCTGGTAGCTATGGATTTAGTACTAATAGAGAGACGATGATAGTTATGGATTTAGTACCTGTTAGATAAACATTGGTAGCTATGGACTTAGTACCTACACTGGTAGCTATGGATTTAGTACTGTAAAGATAAACCTCGGTAGCTATGGATTTAGTACAATATAGATAAACCTTGGTAGCTATGGATTTAGTACCGTATAGACGAACGCTGGTAGCTATGGATTTAGTACTGATAGATAGACGATGATAGTTATGGATTTAGTACCTGTTAGATAAACGTTGGTAGCTATGGACTTAGTACCTACACTGGTAGCTATGGATTTAGTACCCGATGAATGAGCCATATCAGCTATGGAATTAGTGCTTTACGAAAGAACCTTGGCAGCTATTGTCTTAGTGCCAAATAAAGAATCATGGCAGCTATTGTCTTAGTGCCTAATAAAGAATCCTGGCAGCTATTGTCTTAGTGCCTAATACGGAGTGAACGAATAGATGACTCTTAGGGTAGACCCTTAAGAGTAAGGAAGATAATGGGGATGGGTAATTGGATTGATCGTTTGACGATTGAATATATATATATATATATATATATATATATATAATATTGTGGGTTGAAAACCCTATATGCTCATCAGGCTCCCAAGCCTGACCCACTCAGTTTTCTTTGTATTACAGGTAATGGCACAAGAGTATAAGTTGGTAGACTTGACGAGAGATTTTGGATTATAGATCAGTAGTTATAAATAACTGTTGTAAGGTCTATTTTATATTGTTTACGCTTTTGGTCTGTATCGGAACATGACATCCCGAGATTTTGTTATTTAATGAAAATACATTTCTTTAAAGAAATGCTTTGATAAATTCTTATCACATTTTGTTTTGGGAACAAATTCCGCAACTGTTTTCTGTAAACGATTACTCTGATTTTAAAACAAAGCATAAACAAATCGGTCTTTTCTGGCCGTGAAAACGGGGATGTCACAGTTGGTATCAGATCATTAGTTTAAGCGAACTAGGAATTTGTAGGATTTCTAGACTTAAACTTAGAATGCTAAGCAATGATTGTGAGATGAGTGTCTACCATATTTTAGACACGAGCACTAGTATATTTTAGGAAAGTTGCCTAAAATGCTTTTATGTGCTAAATGCTATATGTTTGCTATATATGATATTGTTTGTTTGGATCTATGGTCTGTTGCCGACCGGATCTGGAAACCTTATGTGTTTAGGATTCTAAGCGTACGGCTACGATATTAGAACTAGCATGTAAACGTTTCGGAGTGATAAGGAGATTGATAAGTCTTTCGTAAATAAAGCTTTCTTTTCTTAAATTCTCGCCCGGTACACCGAACGTCTGCTTGGATGTACAAAACGTTATGGTGAAGACTCGTAGAGAATTGAGTAAATGAAGGAAATGAAAGGCTGATAGTGAATAACACCTATTGGAAGATATCGTAAGAGTGGTATCTTGCCTTTAGTTTATGTCTGATAAAATAACGGAACGTTTAGAGGAGTACGGTACGTCTGAAGTACACCTTCAATTGGCAGGATGATGGAACGATTGGTGTAATTCTTGAAGTTGTACCATCGTCTGGAATTTCCATCACCAACCGAGTTGAATTAGTAATGATGATTGAAGATACGCATGGAAGAAGTCCTAGTAGAGTCTAGGAAAATTAGTATGATTAATTGGACACATTCGTATGTGTTAAATTGTTTAGTGATTTTAGGACTTGGGGACTGCAAGGCAATACTTGGGACGAGTATGAGTAGGTGTGAAAGGTAGTAGATGCATATACTACCGGAAGCACAAGACTCACACTTGGATCAGGGAAAGTCACAAGGTTACCAAGAAGCTAGTGATTGGTCTCGTTTTATTCAAGTATGTCGTTACCATTGTTTCGGTAGTGACTAAGATGATGATTGATATTCTGACCCTAGCGGTCATATCAAATTGAGTTCGAATACGATGAGTTTGTTACGTGGTTCATAGAACCAAGTTCGAGGTAGTATCTGACTCAAGTCAGAAGATTGAAATCAATGCGATCGATAGCATCGCGCTCGTTGTTAAAGAAGCTTGTAGCTAGAAATACTACATGTAAAAATGTGATTATATCACATTAGAATATGAAGGAAGGTATATTCCATTCTGGAATTTGACTCTAAGAGACTTGAGTCTAAGCGTTGCATCATACGATGAGAGGTAATTAGAACACGACCCATCGGTCTGTTACAATAGATAAAGGAAAGTACTTATCCTAAGAAGAAGAAGGATTCCTCAATAAGGATTTATTTTGTAACTCGAAGGTTACGATTGAAAGTCCAACATAGTACGAAGAGCAGATGCAGGATTGAGCACTACCTGCTATCGAGAAGTCCAAGAGTTAGATACTCTTTCGAGGAAACATAGAACTTACAGTTATTACCTATGATGAAGAGATAACGTATGGAATCATTATACAAGTCCTATTTCGTTGATGATTCTGGGACGTAATCATCCTAAGTGGGAGATAATTGTAACGCCCGTAGATCCGGGCTAGTCAATTTAGAGACGATAAGCATCAAAAATGAGTTTTTGATGGAAGATTATTTAGAAGGAGTAATCTTAACTAAGTTGTATTATATGCTACAAGGATTTCGTACATATAAAGAACACCGAAATCCGAGTTATAACGAAGAAGTTATGACCTGTCGAACTTTCGCGACAGAACCGACACGACACAGCGCGACGTAAATAGTGAATTTACGTTAGAGCGATATTTGGCCTTAGTGATCTAAATGAAAGTCGTAGAATACGTTAAACCGAGAGCGTGCATAAAAAGAACGTCTAAATCTGACTTCGTATGAGGAAGTTATGATTTTTCGAAGTTTCAGCATTAGCAGTATGCAGCCCGAAACTCGAGATTGAGTTCGAGTGATAATTAGCCAAAACTTTCTAAATGAGAATTGAAGATCTGATCAATAGTAGTCCAACGATAAAAAGACAGACGAAAACGGAGTTCAGATGAAGGAGTTATGAATTTCGAACGGAGTTTTCCTGTCCCGACCTACTAAAAATAATATAATAAAAATAAAATAAAAATAAATTTAAAATTAGCCGACGAAGTCTAAACGAGAGTTGTAGAGCATAATCTCACCTACGTGTGGATATAAAGAAAGTCGAAAACGGAGCTGATATTGGGAAAATATGAATTTCTGAAGTTCGGGGCGTGAACCCCAACACTGTGTCAGAATTCACGACGTGAATACAGTGTTCACGACGTGAACTCAGTATTTCTGACTTCTGGAGCCTGACAGATGCAAGTTGCGATGACGCACCTGATGGCTATTGAACTCACGACGTGAATATTTGAGATTCACGACGTGAATCCAGAAAAATGGCCCTATAAATAGAATTCAAGGGGCAGCTGAGTTTGGTTGCTCAATCTCTTACTCTCCCACTCCCGATACCCTCTCTAAGCCCTATTTTAACCCCCCCGAAGCCCCGGTATCATCCCGAGGCACGAAGCAAGTCCCGAAGCCCAAAGATCCCGAGAAGAAAAGAGTTTCCGAGCCGAAGCTCTGCCTGCGAGAAGCCAGGTATTTGAAGATATTCTAGTTTCACCGAAGAGCTACTACTCTTAGAGCCGTAGTGCTGTCCGATCATCTTCTGATCAAGTGAGTGTATAGTCCCTTTCATAAACACGATCTTAGTACAAGTATTGGTTGAATGTATTATATCTATGTTATGAGTGAGTGTATAGTTACTTTCTTCTAACATATAAGTATTAAGTATTTGCTACGAAATACGTGTTATGTGTTTATATATTGTTGTTTATTTTAGATAAGCGTGGAATGGATGTTTTATATAGGTTTTAAATGAGTTAAATTGTATATGTATGTTATATCTACAAATATGTTGGGTAGAACATGGGTAGACGAATTAGTTGGTGTGTGATGACGGATGAGTTTGAGGATGAGACGAAAGACGAACCTTGGTAGCTATGGATTTAGTACCGTATAGACAAACGTTGATAGCTATGGACTTAGTACCTACACTGGTAGCTATGGATTTAGTACTATAAAGATAAACCTCGGTAGCTATGGATTTAGTACTGTATAGATGAACCTTGGTAGCTATGGATTTAGTACCCTATAGACGAACGCTGGTAGCTATGGATTTAGTACTGATAGATAGACGATGATAGTTATGGATTTAGTACCTGTTACATAAACGTTGGTAGCTATGGACTTAGTACCTACACTGGTAGCTATGGATTTAGTACTGTAAAGATAAACCTCGGTAGCTATGGATTTAGTATTGTATAGATGAACCTTGGTAGCTATGGATTTAGTACCGTATAGACGAACGCTGGTAGCTATGGATTTAGTATTGATAGATAGACGATGATAGTTATGGATTTAGTACCTGTTACATAAACGTTGGTAGCTACGGACTTAGTACCTACACTGGTAGCTATGGATTTAGTACCCGATGAATGAGCCATAGCAGCTATGGAATTAGTGCTTTACGAAAGAACCTTGGTAGCTATTGTCTTAGTGCCAAATAAAGAATACTGGCAGCTGTTGTCTTAGTGCCTAATAAAGAATCCTGGCAGCTATTGTCTTAGTGCCTAATACGGAGTGAACGATTAGATGACTCTTAGGGTAGACCCTTAAGAGTAAGGAAGATAATGGGGATGGGTAATTGGATTGATCGTTTGATGATTGAATATATATATATATATATATATATATATATATATATATATATATATATATATATATATATATATATATATATAAGATATAATATTGTGGGTTGAAAACCCTATATGCTCACCAGGCTCCCAAGCCTGACCCACTCAGTTTTCTTTGCATTACAGGTAATGGCACAAGAGTATAAGTTGGTGGACTTGACGAGAGATTTTGGATTATAGATCGGTAGTTATAAATAACTGTTGTAAGGTCTATTTTATATTGTTTATGCTTTTGGTCTGTATCGGAACATGACATCCCGAGATTTTGTTATTTAATGAAAATACATTTCTTTAAAGAAATGCTTTGATAAATTCTTATCACATTTTGTTTTGGGAACAAATTCCGCAACTGTTTTCTGTAAACGATTACTCTGATTTTAAAACAAAGCATAAACAAATCGGTCTTTTCTGGCCGTGAAAACGGGGATGTCACAGAAGTCTATCTGAGTTTGTCTTAGTGTCAAAATTTCGTTTGTGTATTGTGCATAAGGGCATTGTTAGTTTCGAAACTATAACGTTTAGTCCCTTATGTATTTTTTGTATGCTTTTGTATTCCCTATTGTTGGGTCTAAAATTATGGTTTATACTTTGCTTTTCTAGGAAATTGTATTTTTCTGTAACGTTTTAAGAGTTTACGGCTGTGTTTACGACCATGAACAGGTTTACGGCCGTGAACCTGTTCACGGCCCATGTCTCATATATATATGGTGAGGAGTGCATGTGGGTGTATGGTTGATAGGAGCTTAAGTGTGTGTATTCTAAGGTGTGAGAGAATATAGAGAGAAGAGCTAGTGTGTGAACTATGTGTATGGAGCATCATTCTATTCATTGAATACATCATAGATTCAAGTTATTTTTCTTCTCCTTCTCTTCTATTTTGATCTGGCATTATCCGTTTGATTGGGATTACGCACCATCAAATGGATCTGATTGATACACCAGTAGATTGGGGACTTACAAGTGGTATCAGAGCTTGGATTGTATCAATCAATTTTGTCAGATATGGAGCTTATTTGATCTTATTTTTGAAGGATTTCTGCGTTTTTGGATAGATCTTGGCAAAATAAGGGGGGTTTGTTCTTTGCGTTTTTCATAAAAACGAGTTTTAGAGCAAAAATAGTGAAAAACGTCATTTTTTTCGCGATCTGTTAAAAAAAGGGGGAATTTTGGGGGTGCAAGGAATCTAACTCGAGACCTCTAACTCTTCAAACACGCACCTTAACCATCTCATCTAGCTTGCTGGATGGTATTTCCCTTCCAAATTTAATTCAAAAGGCTTCTTTTTGCGAACCAAATTTCGCATTTTTGACACTTTTAACCCAAAAATCAAATTCCTTTATTTTTAAATTACTTTTTCAACCCAAAAATTTTAGTGTTTAATTTTTGATTTTTAATTTAGACTTTTTACTTAAAATTTTGACTTTGACCTTAAAGTTTGACCTTTAACTTTAAACTTTGACTTTCTTGTTTAACTTTCAAATTTTCAAATTTAGCTTTTCGGTTTAACTTTTAAGTTTGACTTTTAAGGTTGACTTTTTAGTTTTTAGTCAAAGGGCATATTTTTAAAACAATGAGTTCTTCAAACACCAAAGTCAATGAAATTTCTTATTCTCAAACATGCATTGATAATGTTAAAAATCTTCTTGAGCATATAGAATTATTACGTAGAGAGAACGAGGACCTAAAATACGAAGGATATCAACTTAGGAAAGGACAGAAACCCCTGAAGGCTGAATTAGAAACAAAAACCAAAGACTTTAGAAAACTTCAGGAAGAGTATAGCAATAAGAGTGCGAATTATAGATATGTGACTGAACAACTTGCTGAGATAACTGCTGAGCTTGACACATTGAAAAACAAATTTGAAAATGCAGATTTTACTTTTAGAAAATTCGATGTGTCAAGTGAAGTAGTTACATCCATGATAAAACATAATTTGCAATTCAAAGAGAATCAGCAAAAGGGTTTAGGATATGACAAAGTGCCTCCTCCTTATAATCATAATTATCAGTTTAAGCCTTTGACAAAAAAGGAAATGGACAGAGAGCCACATCTCAAATATGGATTTGTGTCAAGAGGTAGTATTAATGTTGAAAGTACTAATGTTTCTACTTCTTCTGCAGATCAACCACTAAGTCATTGCAAGCAAGCAACTGAAGAGAGTGTGTCTGATAATGAAATTGTATCAAAGTCTGACGACTTAAATTTTTTCGATATATTTGATGATATCTTTGATAATTCTGATGTGGTTGTGCCAGAAAGTGTTGAGCTAAACGATTTTAATGCTTCTACTTCTTGTGCAGGTAAAGTAACGGAAGATGAGAACAAGGAGAAAACTGTTGAACAAACCAATGTCTCCTTGAACTCTGAATCTGTTGCTTCGAACTCAATTGCTTCTGATCAACCTGCTGTTGAGAAGTACAGGCCACCAAAACAAGCGAAACAGAGTGCTTGCTGTAATTGTGCTTGTGGGAACAACAAGAGACAAGGCATGGATACGCCACCAGGGGCAGGAAGAAACAACTTCCCAGTGAAGAAAAAGACTTGCTTTTACTGTGGAACACCTGGACACATTGCCAGACATTGTCCAAATCGCACATACGTTCCCTACTATGCACAAGGGTGGCAGAACGCGCCAAGAGGGAGATTTTCCAAAAGAAACCCCTCAAGGTCACGTTGAGACAATGGCCACTGGAATGCCCAAAAGGCCAAAAATCAAACCCACAAGGCCAAGAATCAAAATCCCAATGGCAAGAAGGGAATGTCGGCCCAGAAGTCAAGTTCAAGAAATGCTCCTATGAAGCCAAAACCGGTTAGGTCGAAGTCATCTCGGCAGCCGACTTCAAGTTCAAAATCAAGTGCCGAGGCACCTATCGGATCGAAAAAAAGAAATGGGTTAAACCCAACTACAGATGGGTTCCGAAGGTTCACTCTCCCAAATCTCCTAATGCTTCTAACGTTTCTTCATCTTATGTTTGTGATAAGCAGGACATGTCATGGGAGAGAGTACCTTGCACAAATGACAAAGGTCAACCCAGTTTCAAAATGGACTGGGTTCCAAAGACCAACTGATCCCGCTCTGTGTCGGAGCAGCTATAAAGGCATATCATCAGACTTAGGTTTGTTGATAGTGGCTGTTCCAGGCACATGATAGGAGGCATCTCTCAACTGTACAACACTCAGAACTTTGTTTGAGAGTATGTGCCCTTTGCGGGAAAGGAAGAAAGGAAGGGATCACTCATGGGATTTGTGCTTAACGATGTGAAGAATTTTCGGATCTGTTCTGAGATTATGCATGCTGTTCTCAGACCTTATGGATGCAAATTCAATCGGTGACTTACGGTTTGAGTTTTCTTCTCTAAACTCCTGAGCTTATCTTAAACTGATTCATTTTGAAGACAATTTTTTATTTCCTTATATGTCTTTCTTTAGTAGATTGTTTTGGGAAGTGATATGAAGTATAGTGCTAAAGGGAAATTTATGATGCGTGTAATGCACTAAAGCCGAATTGTCTAGACTCTGTATTCAATGTGCTGGTAGGCACAAAGGATTCAAAAGGACTAGACATTGATTGACCTTGAAAGGACTTGACTAATATGAACTTAGATAGTTTCATTTGGACTGACCATACGACGCTCGGGTAGATTGAGCAGTGAGATAAACATGGGAACCTGCGAGATACGCTAAAATTTTAATTTTCTAGAACTGTGGCTCAACATTTCCTTGATGTATGGACTCATGTCCTTAATTCCGGTATTGATAGGGCAACTGGGGGGTTCTGATAAAGTAGGTCTGTAGGAAATTATTTTCTTTCTTTCTATCTGTCAGTCATATGTTGCTTCCTTTGCGTGATTGGAACATATCCGACCTGGAATGCAACATATGCAACTCTATCTCTATGCATTTCCATATCTATGAAATTCTTTCTATCTGTTAGCCATATGTTGTTCCCTCTGCGTGATCGAAAGATCCGACCTGGGTAATAGAATATACATTCTACTATCTCTCTAAACCCCTATCGATGTTAGTCATATGTTGTTCCCTCTGTGTGATTGGAAGACATCCAACCTGGGATACAACATATGCACTTCTATATCTGACTTCTTTCTTAATGATTGAATACTCACCTAAAGTAAGGAGTTCTTTGGAAGTTCTTGATTACCGGGGTATATCGGGAAGTGGGAAATATGTTCTAGTACATCTAAAATTGAACCATTTAATAGGTTGTCTGTAGATCTTGCTGCTTAATTTAAGTGGACAACAATATCCTTGGTCGTCTGCTAAATATCCATTTAGGAATATATATCACAATGACTTGTCACTTATAATCTGTCCAAATCTATCAACATCGTTTGTGTTTAAGTGGACCACAATACCGGTGATTGACCAGATCTAGACATGCAGGCGTGTGCTAATAAACGATATTGGATTGCTTGACAACTTTGATCCCAAATATTTTTTGTTTTTGTTAAATTTGTTCATAGTTTTCCTGTATGCACAAATTTAGGGGGAGAATTAAAAAAATTCAAAAATCAAACAAAAATCTGAAAATTAAAAATCCAAAAATAGTGTTATTTCTGTTTTATTTCTTGTTAAAAAAAAATCAAAAATCCAAAAATATTTTTGTTTCTGTTTTAGAAAATATGAAAAATACAAAAATATTGTGTGCTAAATTTTCTTTTAGTTTTGTTTTGTCTTGAAAAGTGAATTCAGATGTAGATGAGACTCATGGAGACTGGATCGAAAATTGCTGAGCCAAGGCTTCATTCGTGAGCATCGAAGAATTCTCATTCGAAGGAGCAAGAAATGAAGAATATTCTTTCAACATTCAATCCTTCAACTCCAGAAGCAAGGTCAAACTGTTCTTGAAGATAATGTGACAGATTGCATTGAAGCCTCCTCAATCAGTCTGCTGCTATCAATGAACCTGCTGAAGTGATCCAGAAGATTAGATTTCTCTATTGTTCTCTCTGAAGATTCTCAAGCAGAAAGCACTATCTTTCAAGAATCTTTTCAAGAAGCCTCCTCACCCAACGTGCGTTCAATGCCAAATTCTGAAGAAAAGCCCAAGTCCTCAAGATGAAGTCATTTATTGAAGATTCAGAATGTTCATCTTGAAACTGTGAAGAATTTGAAGATTAATGCTGAAGCCAAGCTCCCAATGAAGATTGACAAGAAAAGTCAGCTACTTTTTAGGGGGAGCTTGTTGGGTCAATTAGAAAGGAAAGCTATAAACGAAGGGGATATTGTTGGGTCTAAAATTATGGTTTATACTTTGCTTTTCTAGGCAATTGTATTTTTCTATAATGTTTTAAGAGTTTACGGTTGTGTTTACGGCCGTGAACAGGTTTACGGCTGTGAACCTTTTCACGGCCCATGTGTCATATATATGGTGAGGAGTGCATGTGGGTGTATGGTTAAGAGGAGCTTAAGTGTGTGTATTCTAAGGTGTGAGAGAATATAGAGAGAAGAGCTAGTGTGTGAACTATGTGTATGGAGCATCATTCTATTCATTGAATACATCATAGATTCAAGTTATTCTTCTTCTCCTTCTCTTCTATTTTGATCTGGCATCATCCGTTTGATTGGGATTCCGCACCATCAAACGGATCTGATTGATACGCCAGTAGATTGGGGACTTACACCTATAAATAGGAAATGGATACTAGAGTTAGAGTAACTTTAGTGAATCTGAACACTTAACTCTATTTTTCTTTGTATTCTTCGAGAGCATAATTGAGCCAACCATATCATATTTACACCGTGTGTTCTTAATTCATTCATTACTCTGATTTTTGTTTTCTTACTCGATTATATAATAACTAAATTTGGTATCAGAGTAGGATTCATTCAGCTGTGATCTGATTTTCTCGAGTTTTCAAAAGTTTTTGAGTCACGTTCCAGATTCAAAGTTTTCCGCTCTTTTGATTCTGAATATCATTTTAGATCATCTGTTTTGATTCGATTCTGCGTTTTGTTTGTTAAATCGAGTATTCGGTGTTTAATTTCTGGAAGTTTTATCAATCAGATCTCAATTTTTGAAGCTTTTCTCAAATCTCTTCCATACAACAAAGGCGAATTTTAACATGAACACCATGACTTTATATTCTCATCTTCTCGGTTCATCCACAAAAATTCCTATCTTCATTCCACAATTCAATGATCAATGGGCTGATCGAATGGAAGATTAATAGAATGGAATCGATGAGGAACTCTGGAAATGCATCGTTGATGATGTTCATTCTCCTACTGTGTTATAAAATATTGGAACTTCTGCTACCAATCAAGATGTTGCTCAACAAACTGAGAAACTGCAGAAAAACAAGAAGAGATGTATGCGTGAACTCTGTGGTGCTCTTCCGCCTGTTGTGTACAACTATGTGCATAGTTGCAAGACATAAAAGGAAATATGGAATAATTTGAAGGAAAAGTACCAAGGTAGTGTGAAGACAAAGATAAGCTCAGTTAAGCAGTGCCTGTTGGAGTTGGGAGAATTCAAGGAGAAAGAAGGAGAATCCATTCAGCTTTATTTTGACCGTCTGAATGAACTAATCTACAAATGAAATAGATATGGAGTTAAAAGGTCAACAATGGAGTTTAATTTAACTTTCATCATGGGGCTTCGCAAGGAATGGCGCAATGTCAGATTAATGATAAAAACTCAACAAAGCTTCGACTACTATTCTCTCACTGATCTCTATAATGTGTTGAAAGCGCATGAAAGTGAAGTGAATGAGATAGTTGAGGAAACAAAAATTGTTTTAGGTGGTCCTTTAGCACTGATGTCGAAGGTTTCTAGTACAGAAGCTGAGAAAGAGACTGCTGAGAATGAGGGTTCGGAAGATGAAGGTTTGATCGTCAATTCTGATGACGAAGCAGCGGCTTTATATTCGAACAATCGAGTGAAGAAATTTTTCAAAAAGCCATTCAATTCAAAGACAAGAATGAGTGAGGTGAAAGGAAGTTCTTCTGGGAAGAATTGAATGAGGAGAAGAGATTTGAGAAGAAGGAAGTGAAGACTGAGGAAGCAAAGATAGAGAAGAAGCTCAAGGGAAATTCTGGATTCGACTGCCATTATTGCAATAGAGTGAATCATATGGTGAGTGATTGCATGTTGAGAAAAAGAGATGAGAAGAAGAGCAGAGTCAATGACGAAGCCTACTACGTGGAGAGGCTTGAGGAAGCTAGATAAAAAAACTAAGGAAATGTCTCTGGTTGCGAAGTGAATGGATGATGAGGAGGGGACGTATCAAATCTGGTCGTCAGGATCAAATGATGAAGAGATACAAAGCCCGACTCATGGTGCGATGTTCGCAAGGTTAGAGGAAGAGGATGGTGAGAATATCATAGGGAAATGCTTTGTTTCGACCACTGCTCATAAGTCTCCTATGACTTCGCAGGTATGTTCTCTTTACAATCCTTTAATATTCCTTCTAGTGCATATAATTCGATGTTATATGAGTTTGATGAAGCCATTACATATGTTAATGATCTGCTTATTTCTGCTAGTAGTGATGTTGAATGGTCCAAAACTTTATTGCTAAAAACTCAGAGGATTTTGGAGGTAAAGAAATCTAAAATAGAATGTTTAGATCATCAAATTACAAATATCATGTGTGATAGAGATAGACTTAGAACTGATAATAGTATTTTACTTAAACAACCAAATATATATTGTAATTCGGCTAAACGTTTTTATGGAAAATTGACTGCATTGCATCATTCGTTAGACATTAGCAAAGAATAGCATAGGAAGCTTTTTCCCTTTTTAGCTTTCGAAAGGGAGAAAATTGATTCGACTTCCTATGACTGTGAGAGAAAAATATATGAGTTTGATAAGGTTCTAAATGTTCATATGCATGTGGTATAGTTAAAATTGATGAATGTTTGGATGCAAATGATCTTGTTGATATTGTGAATGAGACCTTGACCAAAAACGAACAAATAAAATTTTTAAAAAGAACTGAGAATTCGACATCTGACTCTCAAAACAATTTTGCTGATATTGAAGATGATTCAGATAATATCAGTGAAATTGAGGAGGAGGAAGTTGTTGACTGTTCGAAGTTATATGTCATTAATGTCACTTCGATGGCTAAGGGTAAAGAAATATGTAATGATTCTTTGGTTAAAGTTGACACTGACCAACCCTCGACTTCGAAATTTCATGATCCTGATAATATGAATGTCGAATATAGTCAAACAGACAGTGATGATGATAATGATAATGCTTCGAAAGAAACAACCATACCCCGTGTAATAGTTGATCATGTCTATGAGGAATAAGTGAAGTTCCACAAAATAATGAAGGAAAAAGGCTCTCATTATCTTGAATCAAATTCGGTAGTGTATCCAAACTTCAAATGTATAGATGAAGTTATCTTTCCAAATCAGGTGTTTGTTACCTTTGGGAATGGTGATAAAGTTAAACCTGAAATCAACAAAATTGTTGAAGAGGATAACAAGAAATCTTCGAAAGAAAGATTTTTCTCGAACCAAAACACTATCGAAAATAATCTCAACAAGAACTCGTTCACTTTTCAAAGACAAAAACCACAAAGAAATTAGGTAGTTAAAACTAAAAAACCAAAAGTTGAACAACAAGCAAATTTTGATGTTTCTCAAAAATCAAAATCTAATGCACAAATTTGCAAAGAACAAATTGAAAAGATTTCTAAAGATAATGGGATTTTAATGACAAAAGCAATAAATAAGGTTTATTGGCAAAATATTGAGTCTCGAAAGAAACAAAATATTTTGTTAACTAAATTGTCCGAAATGACTAAGCCTAAACCAGTTCAGACATCTTCTCAAAACAAGTATTTTATTAAGAAAACACCCGCTCAATCTCAAAAAGATTTTTCAAAAAGTCAACCACAACAACATTTTTCCAAAACTAAACCACAAGTTTCGAAGTCCAATTCTGAACCGAATTGTCAAAAATCAAACAATGAGAATTTTGTGAAATATCAATCATTAAGAAATTATGTTCCTAATCAAAATGCAAGGTTTTCTCAAAATCATTCTCAAAGAAAAGGTTTTCAATTCAATGAACCAAGGAATTTCACTCAATTCCCAAGTCAAAGAATATTTTTAAATGGTCCACAAGTTTTTCATCAATCAAGTGTTGGTTATCAAAAACGTTTTCAACCACAAGTAAAGCCTTAGTTTTCAAAACAACATTTTGAAAAGTTAAATGTAAATGCGAAGAGAAATGCGACATTCAAACCAACACAACCTCATTTTCCAAATCCGCCTTCGAAGAAGCCAAGTAACGCTTCCTTTTCCAAAGGAAAAACAGATGTCAAAAACATCAATCACTGGTTGGAAGGAAAAGGAAAACTTTATCAACCTAGGAAGTTTTCACAATAAGAGATCAAGGTTGCTTATGAAAGTTACTTGAATGAGTCTTCAAATGGAAGCTCTTCATCCATGGAGTCGAATCCTTCTGTTCGACAGTGGAGAGTTGTTCCAAAAGTGAAAGTCAATGAGAAACGAACTAAGAAGGTTAAAGGGAAAGTCAATGGTGATCTTAAACCAACAAATGATTTCATTTCAATACCGGTGTCTAACGAAGTGGACTTAATTGATAGTTTGAAATCAAAATTTTGTAATTGGGTTTTAGGATCTTCATTTCATCATGCATCTTATTCTAATAACCAAGGACCCAAACAACCTTGGGGACCTAAATTCTTTCACTGATTGCAGGTTTTGTGTGACGAGCAATATGATGACAAATAGTACATTGATAGTGGATGCTCTCGTCACATGACTGGAAAGAAGGAAAATCTGAGAAATTTTCGAAGTCTGGAAAATGCTGGTGTCGTGAAGTTTGGTAATAATAACAAATGCAAAGTCAAAGGATGTGGAAAAGTTACGAATGACAACTTCACAGTTAACAGGGTAGCATATGTCGAAGGTCTTCAACACAACTTGATAAGTGTTTCGCAACTTGTTGTGGGCACTGGCAATCAGGTGGTTTTTGATGAAGAGGGAAGTGTGATTTCGAACAAAGAAACAAAAGAAGTTTTGCTCAAATCCAAAATAAAATGCAATATGTTTACCCTTGACATCAAACCAATAGTTGGTGTTCCCTAAGTTTGTCTCCTTTCGAAAGCTTCATCTGATATAAGTTGGCTATGGCATCACATACTCTCTTACTTGAATTTCAAGAATTTGAACAAATTGGTGGTAAATGATCTTGTTCGTGGTTTACCAGTTTTAAAATTTGATAACGATACTTTATGTGCGGCTTGCGAACAAGGGAAGCAACATAGACAAGGTCATCCAATTGTCATAGATTCGAAGATCATTGAACCTTTGGAACTTCTTCATATTGACCTTTGTGGTCCTTCGATTGTTGAAACTCTCAACAAAAGAGGTACATCTTGGTTATTGTTGATGATTTTTCCAGGTTTACTTGGGTGTATTTTCTGCGTTTAAAGACAGAAACAGCTCAAGCAATGATTGACTTTATTAAGCACATTGAAGTGAGTTTGAAGAAAAAGGTTCGTAAGATCAAGAGTGAGAATGGCTCAGAGTTCAAGAACAAGGTTCTTGGTTCGTTCTTAACTAACAAAGGAATTATGCATAATTTTTCCTCTCCTTACACACCTCAACAAAATGGTGTTGTTAAAAGGAGGAACCGGAATCTTTTCGAAGCAACAAGAACAATGCTTACATATGCGAATCTTCCACAATATGTTTGGGTTGAAGCCGTTTCGACAGCTTGTTTTACTCAAAATAGATCTTTCATTCATTGTCGTTTTAATATAACCCCTTATGAAATCATTTACAATCAGAAACCAAATGTTAAATTTTTCCATGTTTTTGGTTGCAGGTGCTTCATTATGAATCTTAAGGATAACCTTTCAAAATTTTAGTCAAAAGCTGATGAAGGGATATTCTTGGGATATTCTCATAATTCGGTTGCATACAGGGTGTTAAACAAACGAACCAGGAAAATCGAAGAAACTTTTAATCTTACATTTGATGATTACTTTACTGAAAGAGTCGAAAAGAGTTTTGCATAACAACCAATCATTAATGAATCTCAAAGTTTGAATTCTTTAGATTTTGATTATGATTTAATTTTTGGTATTCCTGACAGAGCTATCGATGCAGAAATTCATGTTGATCATAATCAAGTACCTGAAGCATCGAAGCACACCGATGATTCGACTATCACACAAGATGATGTTGATATGAACTCTTCAACGAATTCTCCAATGAACAACGAAATTCTACCAGTTTTACCCAATGATCAAGTGGAGGGGAGAACTTGAGTTCAACTAGTAATGATGAGGGGGAGCATATTTTTGAAGGGGAGCCACATCAAGTGAATGTCAATGTCGAGGGGGAGCATCATAATAATGATCCAGTTGTTGAGGGGGATCAAACTGGATCTTTACCAAATACTTTGAATGTTCAAACTGATATTTTTCATGATATGACTGATAATATGTCAAATGCAGGGGAATGATCAGAAACTGAAGAAATGTTCGAAGCTGCACCGTTGGACTTTGATCTTGCATATCCTCCAATGGATAAATGGACTCGAAGTCATCCACAAGAACAAATTCTTGGTGATCCTCAAGCTGGAGTATTGACAAGAGCTCAACTTCGTGCAAAGAATGTGGTACTCAATGTTCATCAAGAATTTTTTATGTTTAATGTTTTCATTTCCAAAATCGAACCAAAATCAGTCAAGGCTGATATGGAACATCTTTATTGGGTTGTTTCTATGCAATCATAACTTGCTGAATTTAAAAGAAACAAGGTTTATCGACTTATTACCAAACCTGATGATGTATCAGTAATAGGCTTAAAATGGATTTTCAAAAATAAAACTGATAAAGATGGAAACATTGTTCGAAACAAAGCTAGGCTTGTAGTTAAAGGTTATTCGCAACAAGAAGGTATAGATTATGAAGAAACTTTCCCCCTGTCAGCAGACTCGAGGTTGTTCGAATATTTTTAGCCTATGCAACACACAAGGACTTCGATGTATATCAAATGGATATCAAGTGTGCATTTTTAAATGGTGAACTGGAAGAGACTGTGTATGTCGAACAACCACCACGTTTCATTAATGAGAAATTCCCTTATCACTATTATATTCTAGATAAGGCTGTTTATGGGTTAAAACAAGCACCAAGAGCCTGGTATGAAACTCTTACAACATTCTTAAAGCAATAAAAATTTAAACAAGGATCAGTTGATCCCACTCTCTTTCGAAAGAAAGTTGGGAATCATCTCATGCTTGTTCAAATTTATGTTGATGATATTATTTTTGGCTCTACTGACCCTGCTTTATCAAGTGAATTTTAAAAACTTATGAAGAGTCAATTTGAGATGAGCATGATGGGGAAGATCAACAATTTTATGGGATTAAACATTCGTCAAATCAGAGAAGGCATTTTTATCAATCAACAGAAATACACTTGAACTTTGCTTGAAAAGTTTGGAATAACGAATAGCTCAAAGTTGCGAGTACCGATGGAAGTTGGGACGAGACTTGGTCCTTCGTTGGATAAGCCAGTTGTCGATCTCACATTATACCGAAGCATGATTGCTTCGTTACTATATCTAACAGCTAGCCGACCTAATATAATGTTTGTTTTTTGCAATTGTGCTAGGTACCAATCGAATCCCAGGGAACCTCATCTAACAACAGTCAATAATATGTTTTGTTATCTCAAAGGCTCAGTTTCGTTAGGATTGTGGTATCCTTCGAAAACAGGGTTTTCCATTCAAGCGTTTTCAGATGCAGACTTGGGTCGTTGTCAACTTGATCGTAAAAGCACTAGTGGCGGATGTCAACTTTTAGATGGGAAGCTTGTGAGCTGGCAATCAAATAAACAAACATGTGTTTCGATTTCCACAGCAAAAGCAGAATATGTTGTTGTTGCAGCTTGCACTTCTCAAATCATTTGGATTCAAAGTCAACTTCATGATTATGCAATCAACATGAAGAAAAATTCGTTGTATTGTGACTCACAAAGTGCTATTCGCATTTGCCATAACCCAGTGCAACATTCGAAGACCAAACATATTGCACTTCGTTATCATTTGTGGTCCTTAATTGATAGTTTGAAATCAAAATTTTGTAATTGGGTTTTAGGATCTTCATTTCATCATGCATCTTATTCTAATAACCAAGGACCCAAACAACCTTGGGGACCTAAATTCTTTCACTGATTGCAGGTTTTGTGTGACGAGCAATATGATGACAAATAGTACATTGATAGTGGATGATCTCGTCACATGACTGGAAAGAAGGAAAATCTGAGAAATTTTCGAAGTCTGGAAAATGCTGGTGTCGTGAAGTTTGGTAATAATAACAAATGCAAAGTCAAAGGATATGGAAAAGTTACGAATGACAACTTCACAGTTAACAGGGTAGCATATGTCGAAGGTCTTCAACACAACTTGATAAGTGTTTCGCAACTTGTTGTGGGCACTGGCAATCGGGTGGTTTTTGATGAAGAGGGAAGTGTGATTTCGAACAAAGAAACAAAAGAAGTTTTGCTCAAATCCAAAATAAAATGCAATATGTTTACCCTTGACATCAAACCAATAGTTGGTGTTCCCTAAGTTTGTCTCCTTTCGAAAGCTTCATCTGATATAAGTTGGCTATGGCATCACAGACTCTCTTACTTGAATTTCAAGAATTTGAACAAATTGGTGGTAAATGATCTTGTTCGTGGTTTACCAGTTTTAAAATTTGATAACGATACTTTATGTGCGGCTTGCGAACAAGGGAAGCAACATAGACAAGGTCATCCAATTGTCATAGATTCGAAGATCATTGAACCTTTGGAACTTCTTCATATTGACCTTTGTGGTCCTTCGATTGTTGAAACTCTCAACAAAAGAGGTACATCTTGGTTATTGTTGATGATTTTTCCAGGTTTACTTGGGTGTATTTTCTGCGTTTAAAGACAGAAACAGCTCAAGCAATGATTGACTTTATTAAGCACATTGAAGTGAGTTTGAAGAAAAAGGTTCGTAAGATCAAGAGTGAGAATGGCTCAGAGTTCAAGAACAAGGTTCTTGGTTCGTTCTTAACTAACAAAGGAATTATGCATAATTTTTCCTCTCCTTACACACCTCAACAAAATGGTGTTGTTAAAAGGAGGAACCGGAATCTTTTCGAAGCAACAAGAACAATGCTTACATATGCGAATCTTCCACAATATTTTTGGGTTGAAGCCGTTTCGACAGCTTGTTTTACTCAAAATAGATCTTTCATTCATTGTCGTTTTAATATAACCCCTTATGAAATCATTTACAATTAGAAACCAAATGTTAAATTTTTCCATGTTTTTGGTTGCAGGTGCTTCATTATGAATCTTAAGGATAACCTTTCAAAATTTTAGTCAAAAGCTGATGAAGGGATATTCTTGGGATATTCTCATAATTCGGTTGCATACAGGGTGTTAAACAAACGAACCAGGAAAATCGAAGAAACTTTTAATCTTACATTTGATGATTACTTTACTGAAAGAGTCGAAAAGAGTTTTGCATAACAACCAATCATTAATGAATCTCAAAGTTTGAATTCTTTAGATTTTGATTATGATTTAATTTTTGGTATTCCTGACAGAGCTATCGATGCAGAAATTCATGTTGATCATAATCAAGTACCTGAAGCATCGAAGCACACCGATGATTCGACTATCACACAAGATGATGTTGATATGAACTCTTCAACGAATTCTCCAATGAACAACGAAATTCTACCAGTTTTACCCAATGATCAAGTGGAGGGGAGAACTTGAGTTCAACTAGTAATGATGAGGGGGAGCATATTTTTGAAGGGGAGCCACATCAAGTGAATGTCAATGTCGAGGGGGAGCATCATAATAATGATCCAGTTGTTGAGGGGGATCAAACTGGATCTTTACCAAATACTTTGAATGTTCAAACTGATATTTTTCATGATATGACTGATAATATGTCAAATGCAGGGGAATGATCAGAAACTGAAGAAATGTTCGAAGCTGCACCGTTGGACTTTGATCTTGCATATCCTCCAATGGATAAATGGACTCGAAGTCATCCACAAGAACAAATTCTTGGTGATCCTCAAGCTGGAGTATTGACAAGAGCTCAACTTCGTGCAAAGAATGTGGTACTCAATGTTCATCAAGAATTTTTTATGTTTAATGTTTTCATTTCCAAAATCGAACCAAAATCAGTCAAGGCTGATATGGAACATCTTTATTGGGTTGTTTCTATGCAATCATAACTTGCTGAATTTAAAAGAAACAAGGTTTATCGACTTATTACCAAACCTGATGATGTATCAGTAATAGGCTTAAAATGGATTTTCAAAAATAAAACTGATAAAGATGGAAACATTGTTCGAAACAAAGCTAGGCTTGTAGTTAAAGGTTATTCGCAACAAGAAGGTATAGATTATGAAGAAACTTTCCCCCTGTCAGCAGACTCGAGGTTGTTCGAATATTTTTAGCCTATGCAACACACAAGGACTTCGATGTATATCAAATGGATATCAAGTGTGCATTTTTAAATGGTGAACTGGAAGAGACTGTGTATGTCGAACAACCACCACGTTTCATTAATGAGAAATTCCCTTATCACTATTATATTCTAGATAAGGCTGTTTATGGGTTAAAACAAGCACCAAGAGCCTGGTATGAAACTCTTACAACATTCTTAAAGCAATAAAAATTTAAACAAGGATCAGTTGATCCCACTCTCTTTCGAAAGAAAGTTGGGAATCATCTCATGCTTGTTCAAATTTATGTTGATGATATTATTTTTGGCTCTACTGACCCTGCTTTATCAAGTGAATTTTAAAAACTTATGAAGAGTCAATTTGAGATGAGCATGATGGGGAAGATCAACAATTTTATGGGATTAAACATTCGTCAAATCAGAGAAGGCATTTTTATCAATCAACAGAAATACACTTGAACTTTGCTTGAAAAGTTTGGAATAACGAATAGCTCAAAGTTGCGAGTACCGATGGAAGTTGGGACGAGACTTGGTCCTTCGTTGGATAAGCCAGTTGTCGATCTCACATTATACCGAAGCATGATTGCTTCGTTACTATATCTAACAGCTAGCCGACCTAATATAATGTTTGTTTTTTGCAATTGTGCTAGGTACCAATCGAATCCCAGGGAACCTCATCTAACAACAGTCAATAATATGTTTTGTTATCTCAAAGGCTCAGTTTCGTTAGGATTGTGGTATCCTTCGAAAACAGGGTTTTCCATTCAAGCGTTTTCAGATGCAGACTTGGGTCGTTGTCAACTTGATCGTAAAAGCACTAGTGGCGGATGTCAACTTTTAGATGGGAAGCTTGTGAGCTGGCAATCAAATAAACAAACATGTGTTTCGATTTCCACAGCAAAAGCAGAATATGTTGTTGTTGCAGCTTGCACTTCTCAAATCATTTGGATTCAAAGTCAACTTCATGATTATGCAATCAACATGAAGAAAAATTCGTTGTATTGTGACTCACAAAGTGCTATTCGCATTTGCCATAACCCAGTGCAACATTCGAAGACCAAACATATTGCACTTCGTTATCATTTGTGGTCCTTAATTGATAGTTTGAAATCAAAATTTTGTAATTGGGTTTTAGGATCTTCATTTCATCATGCATCTTATTCTAATAACTAAGGACCCAAACAACCTTGGGGACCTAAATTCTTTCACTGATTGCAGGTTTTGTGTGACGAGCAATATGATGACAAATAGTACATTGATAGTGGATGATCTCGTCACATGACTGGAAAGAAGGAAAATCTGAGAAATTTTCGAAGTCTGGAAAATGCTGGTGTCGTGAAGTTTGGTAATAATAACAAATGCAAAGTCAAAGGATATGGAAAAGTTACGAATGACAACTTCACAGTTAACAGGGTAGCATATGTCGAAGGTCTTCAACACAACTTGATAAGTGTTTCGCAACTTGTTGTGGGCACTGGCAATCGGGTGGTTTTTGATGAAGAGGGAAGTGTGATTTCGAACAAAGAAACAAAAGAAGTTTTGCTCAAATCCAAAATAAAATGCAATATGTTTACCCTTGACATCAAACCAATAGTTGGTGTTCCCTAAGTTTGTCTCCTTTCGAAAGCTTCATCTGATATAAGTTGGCTATGGCATCACAGACTCTCTTACTTGAATTTCAAGAATTTGAACAAATTGGTGGTAAATGATCTTGTTCGTGGTTTACCAGTTTTAAAATTTGATAACGATACTTTATGTGCGGCTTGCGAACAAGGGAAGCAACATAGACAAGGTCATCCAATTGTCATAGATTCGAAGATCATTGAACCTTTGGAACTTCTTCATATTGACCTTTGTGGTCCTTCGATTGTTGAAACTCTCAACAAAAGAGGTACATCTTGGTTATTGTTGATGATTTTTCCAGGTTTACTTGGGTGTATTTTCTGCGTTTAAAGACAGAAACAGCTCAAGCAATGATTGACTTTATTAAGCACATTGAAGTGAGTTTGAAGAAAAAGGTTCGTAAGATCAAGAGTGAGAATGGCTCAGAGTTCAAGAACAAGGTTCTTGGTTCGTTCTTAACTAACAAAGGAATTATGCATAATTTTTCCTCTCCTTACACACCTCAACAAAATGGTGTTGTTAAAAGGAGGAACCGGAATCTTTTCGAAGCAACAAGAACAATGCTTACATATGCGAATCTTCCACAATATTTTTGGGTTGAAGCCGTTTCGACAGCTTGTTTTACTCAAAATAGATCTTTCATTCATTGTCGTTTTAATATAACCCCTTATGAAATCATTTACAATTAGAAACCAAATGTTAAATTTTTCCATGTTTTTGGTTGCAGGTGCTTCATTATGAATCTTAAGGATAACCTTTCAAAATTTTAGTCAAAAGCTGATGAAGGGATATTCTTGGGATATTCTCATAATTCGGTTGCATACAGGGTGTTAAACAAACGAACCAGGAAAATCGAAGAAACTTTTAATCTTACATTTGATGATTACTTTACTGAAAGAGTCGAAAAGAGTTTTGCATAACAACCAATCATTAATGAATCTCAAAGTTTGAATTCTTTAGATTTTGATTATGATTTAATTTTTGGTATTCCTGACAGAGCTATCGATGCAGAAATTCATGTTGATCATAATCAAGTACCTGAAGCATCGAAGCACACCGATGATTCGACTATCACACAAGATGATGTTGATATGAACTCTTCAACGAATTCTCCAATGAACAACGAAATTCTACCAGTTTTACCCAATGATCAAGTGGAGGGGAGAACTTGAGTTCAACTAGTAATGATGAGGGGGAGCATATTTTTGAAGGGGAGCCACATCAAGTGAATGTCAATGTCGAGGGGGAGCATCATAATAATGATCCAGTTGTTGAGGGGGATCAAACTGGATCTTTACCAAATACTTTGAATGTTCAAACTGATATTTTTCATGATATGACTGATAATATGTCAAATGCAGGGGAATGATCAGAAACTGAAGAAATGTTCGAAGCTGCACCGTTGGACTTTGATCTTGCATATCCTCCAATGGATAAATGGACTCGAAGTCATCCACAAGAACAAATTCTTGGTGATCCTCAAGCTGGAGTATTGACAAGAGCTCAACTTCGTGCAAAGAATGTGGTACTCAATGTTCATCAAGAATTTTTTGATGGGTTTTAGGTAAAACAAATAAACTAGAAAAACAATTCCTAAGTTCACATGCAACCTACTTTGGATCTATGTTTTAACTATTGAACATACAACTTTGAATTGCAATACAAGAACCCTAGAGGAGAGAGGCTATTATCGAAAATAGTAAACTAGGGTTTAGGGTTTACATACCTTTCAATTGTTATAGCAAACAATTGATATTCCCTTGATCTTGATCTTGATCTTCTTGGAAGCTTTAGCACCACAAGTGTAATGCCTCTAATGGAGTCACACCCAAACTAGCAAGAAGGAAAGTAGAAGAGAGAGAGAGAGGAGAGGGAGTATGCAAAATCTCGGCCTTAGGGTTTCTTCAAAAGAAAGAGTGACCAAAAACATGAACCAGGAGGCTCCTTATATAGCTGAGGGATTTAGGGTTTAAGGGAAACCCTAGTTATCCTTTGCTTAGGGCCTAAGCAAACCCAAGGGCCTTATCCAAGCCCCTATGGACGAAATTATTAGGGTTTCCCCTAAAGATTTCGTCCACCCTCTTCCAAGGGGGTTCTAGAGCCTTCCACTCAACTATTAGATAATTGCAAACTAGTCCCTGCACCTTATAATTAATTCTTTTAACCCCAAAATCAATTCTGATTAATTTCTGGCTAACAATTAATTAAACATAATGATTTCTAATTAATATATTAATCCATTAACATATTAATAAATCATTTATATATATATATATATTAATTTATTAATCTTATAAATTAATATCTCTCCTTTCATAATTTCCTTGTCCAGTTGCTAGGTTGAGGGCAACCCAAAAGGACTGTGCTGCTGTCAATTCAAGTACATACCAATTATAGTTATGGGCTTAGACACCTAATCCAACAGTCTCCCACTTGGATAAGTCTGTAACTATAATTGCTAGTATGCCTTCTAAATTTGACCAGCAAATTGTAGCTTCCAAAAGCTGCTGCCGAACTCTGACCTAGTCAGTTACGTGTCCTAAGATAAGTGATCATATAACCCTTCGTTCTGCTTGATATCCCCAGACAAAAGACATGGAATGTAATCAATCTATTTGTCCAGAATCTATGTTTCCCGATTCCTGATTTGTGATGATGTAAGACTTCTAATCGAACACATCAATTTAGTCCTGGCTGGGCCCAGCACATAAGTCAACACCAAATCATCGAGGGGCCCACAGATATCGCTTTTCCTGTTAGGGCAAAAGGAACGAATAAACGTTGACTCATATGCTTGTATCTTTTACTCATCAAATTATGCATGACAATACGTTTTATAACACCAAGTTACTGATGCGTTTTCGTATCACCAATGCACAACCGACTTGTAAATTACAACTCATATATCTTCGTTTCAAGATTATAAGATATTATCGTCTCAGTATTAC
This sequence comes from Lactuca virosa, assembly GCF_052849685.1. NCBI lineage: Eukaryota > Viridiplantae > Streptophyta > Magnoliopsida > Asterales > Asteraceae > Lactuca > Lactuca virosa. Next base: position 262,899,051 of record NC_136434.1, read on the forward strand.
TCGTGATGAATTCCATGAAGTGATACTCTGAGCGAGGGTTTATCCAATACTCAAATCTCAATTTCTGAGTACTCATGAACATTGCAGCAATTCTATTGCCATGTCTATCCTTAGACAATCTGCAATCCAATTCATGACAGTCTTAATTCACTACTTACTTCCAAGAGTACGAGCGACTGTGGAGTTTGTATAATCTCATTATTCAGGAAGTAAAACATGCAAAAATGAAACACAATAATAAACAATTGACAAAAGGTAGTAGCCAAACTTATAAATAATACTTTATTATTTAATCACCAAAAGTCAATTACATTTACTTTGTTACAAGTTTCAAAAACTAATCTAACTACTAAAACTAATATCATCTTTCAGTCCTATGCTCCGAGCATGCTGAATATGCTTAGCCCTACTCAGACCCTTTGTGAGAGGATCTGCTGGGTTATCTTCAGATGACACCCTCTTTACTATAAGATGGCCTTCTTCTACTCTATGTCTGTTGAAATGGTACTTTCTGTCGATATGTCTGGTCTTACCATGATCTCTCGGTTCCTTTGTCAAGGCAACCGCTCCTTCATTATCGCAGAACAGTTCCATAGGCTCCTGGATGGTTGGAACAACTCCGAGATCCCCGATGAAGTTCCTCAACCAAGCTGCTTCTTTCGACGCTTCACTTGCTGCTATGTACTCTAATTCACAAGTAGAATCAGCCACTGTATTTTGCTTGGAACTCTTCCAAGTAACTGCTCCTCCATTCACTAAAAACACCCAGCCTGACTGAGAACGGAAGTTATCTCTATCCGTCTGAAAGCTGGCATCACTGTAACCATCTACTCTCAAAGTATCACTGCCACCAAGCACAAGGACCCAGTCCTTTGTCCTTCGCAAATACTTGAGTATATTCTTAACTGCTATCCAATGAGCTCTACCTGGGTTTCCCTGATAGCGACTGACCATGCTCAAAGCAAATGCCACATCAGGGCGAGTACATGTCATAGCGTACATGATCGATCCGACAGCGGAAGCATAAGGTACACGATTCATGTCATCTATTTCAACATCTGTACTCGGACATTGAGTCTTACTCAATTTGGTATTGCTCTGGATAGGTAGCTCTCCCTTCTTGGAATTTTCCATACTAAACCTCTTTAGTACCTTATCCAAGTATGTGCTCTGACTAAGTCCAATTAGTCTCTTCTTTCTATCTCTCAATATTCTAATCCCAAGAATATAGGCAGCTTCTCCAAGGTCTTTCATGGCAAAACACTTTCCAAGCCAAGACTTAACCTCTTTCAAGGTTGGAACGTCGTTACCAATGAGTAATATGTCATCGACATACAACACCAGAAAAGTTACTATACTCCCACTAGCCTTGATATACACACAAAACTCATCTTCACTTCTAGAGAAACCAAACTCTTTGACTTTCTCATGGAAGCAAAGATTCCAACTGCGAGATGCTTGTTTCAATCCATAAATGGATTTCTCAAGCTTGCACACTCTATTGGGGAACTTTGCATCAACAAAACCCTCTGGCTGACTCATGTAAACATCTTCAGCCAACTTCCCATTAAGGAAAGCAGTTTTGACATCCATCTGCCAGATTTCATAATCATGAAAGGCAGCTATGGCGAGCAATATCCTAATAGATTTAATCTTAGCTACTGGTGAGAAGGTCTCTTCATAGTCAACCCCTGGGGTTTGAGTGAAACCTTTTGCAACCAGTCGAGCTTTGAATGTGTGCACATTCCCATCCATGTCTGTCTTCTTCTTGAAGATCCATTTGCACCCAACTGTCTTGCGACCTGGTGCACTATCAACCAAATTCCAAACTTGGTTGTCATACATGGACTTAATCTCGCTGTCCATTGCCTCTTTCCACTTGGAAGCCTCTGGGCCTGCCATTGCTTCCTTATAAGTGACTGGTTCATCCAAGTTTACCAGTGTTCTGTCACTTATGAATGTGTCACCATCTGAAGTAATATGAAAACCATACAACTCAGGTGGCACACTCACCCTAGTGGATCTTCTAAGAGGTAATGAGTTATCAATTGGTTTAACAGGAACTGTTTCCTCTGTTTGAGTGCTAGTGTCATCTAAGGTTCCTTCATTGGCTGACTCTTGTATTTCTTCAAGGTCAATAGTGCTCCCACTGTCCTCTTTGAATATGAGCTCTCTTTCAAGAAAGACTCCTCTTCGTGCTACAAAGACCACGTTTTCACTAGGCCTGTAGAACAAATATCCAAAAGACTGCTTTGGGTAACCAATGAAAACACATTTCTCACTTCTAGCTGCTAGCTTGTCGTGAGTCTCTCGTCTTACGAAAGCTTCACAACCCCAGACTTTAACATGTGCTAACGAGGGAACTTTCCCTGTCCACATTTCGTGAGGTGTTTTGGCAACCTTCTTTGTAGGGACAAGATTGAGGATGTGGGCGGCTGTCTCTAAGGCATACCCCCAGAAGTGAATGGGAAGCGAAGCCCGACTCATCATAGAACGAACCATGTCTAACAAGGTTCGATTACGTCTCTCAGCTACACCATTTAACTGTGGTGTCCTAGGAGGAGTCAATTGTGAGACTATCCCACATTCTTTCAGATAGTCGTTAAACTCGATACTAAGATACTCCCCGCCTCTATCGGATCTAAGTATCTTTATCTTTCTGCCCAATTGATTTTCGACTTCATGCTTAAACTCTTTGAACTTTTCAAAAGTTTCTGACTTATGCTTGATCAAGTAGATATATCCATATCTGCTATAATCGTCAGTGAAAGTCACATAGAATCGATTAGCATCTCTTGTAGTTGATCTGAAGGGTCCACACACATCCGTGTGTATGAGATCCAACAGTCCTTCACCTCTTTCACAAGACCCTGTGAATGGTGATTTTGTCATCTTTCCCAAAAGACAAGACTCACACATATCATCTGACTTTAGGTCAAATGATTCCAACACTCCATCCTTTTGGAGTTGGGCTATGCGTTTCTTGTTAATGTGTCCAAGACGACAATGCCACAAGCATGCCTTGTCTACACTATTAGACAAGTCAATATTAAGTACACTATTTCCTAGGCTATCAACACAAGTCACTGTTTCATACACACCATTACAAGGCAAAGCTTCAAACATAAAAACACCATTCTTATAAACAGAAATTGAACCATTCAAATCATTAAAAGAATATGTAAAACCTTGTCTGAACAATGCATGAAATGAAATAATGTTTCTCGTCATCTCAGACGAATAGCAACAATTTATTAAATCTAATCTAACATCATTACTAAGCAGAAGCTGATAAACTCCGATCTTGGTTACTGGTGAAGACTTTCTGTTTCCCATGATCAGGTTTATCCTTCCTCGCTCTATCTCCTCACTTTCCTTTAGACCTTGCAAATCAGAACAGATATGAAAACCACATCCTGTATCAAGGACCCATGAACGAGAAGATAATGAGTTATAAGCAGAAATAGTGTAAATACCTGCCGAAGATGGCTTCACTTTGCCATCCTTGATATCTTGCAGATACTGTGGGCAAGATCTCTTCCAATGCCCTTTTTGGTTGCAGTAAAAGCAAACTACCTCTTTTGGATCAGAAACATGGGGAGTGGAACCATTGGGCTTAGCCTTTGGGCCATTACTAGATGACCCAGCTTGAGCCTTGCTCTTCCAGTTTTGCTTGGGAGGACCTTTCCTCTTTTTCCCCTTTCCCTGTCCAATAGCCAAAACAGGGGCACTCGTAGGTGTGGAGGGTATACTTTTACCCTTCATCCCTGCCTCAGCTGTCTGCAACAAGTTGTGCAATTGGGCCAAGGTCTGCTCAGTATTGTTCAAATGGTAAGTTAGAATAAACTGACCATAACATTCAGGAAGTGAGTTCAAGACCATGTCAATGGCCAATTCCTCATCAAAGTGAATATTGAGCTTGACCAAACGCTCTATGTAGCGTTGCATTCTTTGCACATGTGACACAACTGACTCCCCATCTTTCATCTTGCAAGCCATGAGTGACTTGACTACTTCGAACTTTTCTTGACGAGCTCGCTTATGGTACTTTTCCATAAGGTCCTTGTTCATCTCGAAAGGCCAGTAGTCCTCATAGTACCTCTGCAGTTCTGGGGACATAGTTGCCACCATGATGCATGCCACTTTGGTAGCATCATCGTAATGTTTCTTGTAGGCAGCAAGATCTTCAGGAGTAGCTTCATTCTCATCAAGCTCTTTGAGCTCCTTTTCAAGAACATATTCTTTGTTCTCGAAACGAAGAGCCATCTTGATGTTGCGCATCCAATCGTTATAGTTTGAGCCATCCATAACGACTTTGGAGCAAATATTGAGCAAAGAGAAGTTTTGGTTGGAGGAGGACGAAGCAGAAGTGTTTCCAGGAGTAGACATCTGAAAGAAAGTTTTAGTTAGATTTCAAGATACCTTAATAAAATAACCCAAAGATATAATATCAAGGTTAGGATCCAACTATGAAGATTCACAACTCAGAAATGGGATGCCGAGATCCAAGTGCAAATTTCATAAAGGTAGGTGAATGACGATTCACCAATTCCACCATTAGACGAAACAAACGAAGTGAAATTCCTAATTCTTTTGAGATACATTGAAACTATTCAATGGCATGTTTTAATCTCAGATTATGCTCTTCTATTTGTGACTGGGATGCCGAGGATCACAAACAAGATGTGAATAACCATGCAAATGTGCTTGGTAACCTCATTGTCTTTATCATTAACTATTGATGTGCTGGTAAACCACACACGCTCCATCAAAATGACAATTATGAGATACCCATTACTACTCTTTATTAGTGCCTTTTAGTGTGCTGGTTAACCACACACGCTCCACTAACGACCAATAAAGCATAATGTGCAATTTCATGGATTAGCATACTTTTCACATTTTTCCTAAAGTAACTAGAGTTGGGATTTTTGAAAATAATGTTCTAGTACTTTTAATATCATTATACTTTTAATGAGAAGTAGTTGTCCTATCAAATCCGTTCTGCTAACGACCCTCCACTAATCAAGGAAGCGGTGGGTGAGAGTGGACACCCATTCAACTACCATTTTATAGGCAGTTTCCTTATACCCCCCTTATAGATTAGCTTCGTGAATGAGGCATACTAGCGATTTGACTGACCATATTCTTATACATATATAATATTAAACTTTTAATTATAATATATATATAAGGTGTGTTTTAAAACATTTTAAAACTTCAAGGGTTTATAAATTTCGAAATTTAAGCTATTAAATTTAAATTTAAATAAACCAATTAACTAGATTTAATATTTATCTTTTAATTAACTATTAATCAAATTATTAAATCTTGTAAGGATTATCTAATTAAATTAATCCATTAATTTAATCCTAATCCTTATCCCTCTAAATTTCGAAAAATAGGGTAAGGATAATTATCCAATTAATCTAATTAAGTAACAATTATCCAAAACAAGAAACCCTAAAACTTCTAAGCAAATTTCGAAATTTACAAGGGAGGAGGCTAGGGTTTTCAAAACCCTAACCCTAATTTCGATTAGGGTTCTTTGGAGGCTAGGGTTTTCGAAAAAACCCTTTGATCCAAAACCCTAGAAATCGAAAAATTGGCCTTTAGGGTTTAATAGCTATAAACCCTAATTTGCAATTCAACAATTGTAGCAATTCAATTTAAAACAACAATGGCTCTGATACCACTGATGGGTTTTAGGTAAAACAAATAAACTAGAAAAACAATTCCTAAGTTCACATGCAACCTACTTTGGATCTATGTTTTAACTATTGAACATACAACTTTGAATTGCAATACAAGAACCCTAGAGGAGAGAGGCTATTATCGAAAATAGTAAACTAGGGTTTAGGGTTTACATACCTTTCAATTGTTATAGCAAACAATTGATATTCCCTTGATCTTGATCTTGATCTTCTTGGAAGCTTTAGCACCACAAGTGTAATGCCTCTAATGGAGTCACACCCAAACTAGCAAGAAGGAAAGTAGAAGAGAGAGAGAGAGGAGAGGGAGTATGCAAAATCTCGGCCTTAGGGTTTCTTCAAAAGAAAGAGTGACCAAAAACATGAACCAGGAGGCTCCTTATATAGCTGAGGGATTTAGGGTTTAAGGGAAACCCTAGTTATCCTTTGCTTAGGGCCTAAGCAAACCCAAGGGCCTTATCCAAGCCCCTATGGACGAAATTATTAGGGTTTCCCCTAAAGATTTCGTCCACCCTCTTCCAAGGGGGTTCTAGAGCCTTCCACTCAACTATTAGATAATTGCAAACTAGTCCCTGCACCTTATAATTAATTCTTTTAACCCCAAAATCAATTCTGATTAATTTCTGGCTAACAATTAATTAAACATAATGATTTCTAATTAATATATTAATCCATTAACATATTAATAAATCATTTATATATATATATATTAATTTATTAATCTTATAAATTAATATCTCTCCTTTCATAATTTCCTTGTCCAGTTGCTAGGTTGAGGGCAACCCAAAAGGACTGTGCTGCTGTCAATTCAAGTACATACCAATTATAGTTATGGGCTTAGACACCTAATCCAACATTTTTTATGTTTAATGTTTTCATTTCCAAAATCGAACCAAAATCAGTCAAGGCTGATATGGAACATCTTTATTGGGTTGTTTCTATGCAATCATAACTTGCTGAATTTAAAAGAAACAAGGTTTATCGACTTATTACCAAACCTGATGATGTATCAGTAATAGGCTTAAAATGGATTTTCAAAAATAAAACTGATAAAGATGGAAACATTGTTCGAAACAAAGCTAGGCTTGTAGTTAAAGGTTATTCGCAACAAGAAGGTATAGATTATGAAGAAACTTTCCCCCTGTCAGCAGACTCGAGGTTGTTCGAATATTTTTAGCCTATGCAACACACAAGGACTTCGATGTATATCAAATGGATATCAAGTGTGCATTTTTAAATGGTGAACTGGAAGAGACTGTGTATGTCGAACAACCACCACGTTTCATTAATGAGAAATTCCCTTATCACTATTATATTCTAGATAAGGCTGTTTATGGGTTAAAACAAGCACCAAGAGCCTGGTATGAAACTCTTACAACATTCTTAAAGCAATAAAAATTTAAACAAGGATCAAATGATCCCACTCTCTTTCGAAAGAAAGTTGGGAATCATCTCATGCTTGTTCAAATTTATGTTGATGATATTATTTTTGGCTCTACTGACCCTGCTTTATCAAGTGAATTTTAAAAACTTATGAAGAGTCAATTTGAGATGAGCATGATGGGGAAGATCAACAATTTTATGGGATTAAACATTCGTCAAATCAGAGAAGGCATTTTTATCAATCAACAGAAATACACTTGAACTTTGCTTGAAAAGTTTGGAATAACGAATAGCTCAAAGTTGCGAGTACCGATGGAAGTTGGGACGAGACTTGGTCCTTCGTTGGATAAGCCAGTTGTCGATCTCACATTATACCGAAGCATGATTGCTTCGTTACTATATCTAACAGCTAGCCGACCTAATATAATGTTTGTTTTTTGCAATTGTGCTAGGTACCAATCGAATCCCAGGGAACCTCATCTAACAACAGTCAATAATATGTTTTGTTATCTTAAAGGCTCAGTTTCGTTAGGATTATGGTATCCTTCGAAAACAGGGTTTTCCATTCAAGCGTTTTCAGATGCAGACTTGGGTCGTTGTCAACTTGATCGTAAAAGCACTAGTGGCGGATGTCAACTTTTAGATGGGAAGCTTGTGAGCTGGCAATCAAATAAACAAACATGTGTTTCGATTTCCACAGCAAAAGCAGAATATGTTGTTGTTGCAGCTTGCACTTCTCAAATCATTTGGATTCAAAGTCAACTTCATGATTATGCAATCAACATGAAGAAAAATTCGTTGTATTGTGACTCACAAAGTGCTATTCGCATTTGCCATAACCCAGTGCAACATTCGAAGACCAAACATATTGCACTTCGTTATCATTTGTGGTCCTTAATTGATAGTTTGAAATCAAAATTTTGTAATTGGGTTTTAGGATCTTCATTTCATCATGCATCTTATTCTAATAACCAAGGACCCAAACAACCTTGGGGACCTAAATTCTTTCACTGATTGCAGGTTTTGTGTGACGAGCAATATGATGACAAATAGTACATTGATAGTGGATGCTCTCGTCACATGACTGGAAAGAAGGAAAATCTGAGAAATTTTCGAAGTCTGGAAAATGCTGGTGTCGTGAAGTTTGGTAATAATAACAAATGCAAAGTCAAAGGATATGGAAAAGTTACGAATGACAACTTCACAGTTAACAGGGTAGCATATGTCGAAGGTCTTCAACACAACTTGATAAGTGTTTCGCAACTTGTTGTGGGCACTGGCAATCGGGTGGTTTTTGATGAAGAGGGAAGTGTGATTTCGAACAAAGAAACAAAAGAAGTTTTGCTCAAATCCAAAATAAAATGCAATATGTTTACCCTTGACATCAAACCAATAGTTGGTGTTCCCTAAGTTTGTCTCCTTTCGAAAGCTTCATCTGATATAAGTTGGCTATGGCATCACAGACTCTCTTACTTGAATTTCAAGAATTTGAACAAATTGGTGGTAAATGATCTTGTTCGTGGTTTACCAGTTTTAAAATTTGATAACGATACTTTATGTGCGGCTTGCGAACAAGGGAAGCAACATAGACAAGGTCATCCAATTGTCATAGATTCGAAGATCATTGAACCTTTGGAACTTCTTCATATTGACCTTTGTGGTCCTTCGATTGTTGAAACTCTCAACAAAAGAGGTACATCTTGGTTATTGTTGATGATTTTTCCAGGTTTACTTGGGTGTATTTTCTGCGTTTAAAGACAGAAACAGCTCAAGCAATGATTGACTTTATTAAGCACATTGAAGTGAGTTTGAAGAAAAAGGTTCGTAAGATCAAGAGTGAGAATGGCTCAGAGTTCAAGAACAAGGTTCTTGGTTCGTTCTTAACTAACAAAGGAATTATGCATAATTTTTCCTCTCCTTACACACCTCAACAAAATGGTGTTGTTAAAAGGAGGAACCGGAATCTTTTCGAAGCAACAAGAACAATGCTTACATATGCGAATCTTCCACAATATTTTTGGGTTGAAGCCGTTTCGACAGCTTGTTTTACTCAAAATAGATCTTTCATTCATTGTCGTTTTAATATAACCCCTTATGAAATCATTTACAATTAGAAACCAAATGTTAAATTTTTCCATGTTTTTGGTTGCAGGTGCTTCATTATGAATCTTAAGGATAACCTTTCAAAATTTTAGTCAAAAGCTGATGAAGGGATATTCTTGGGATATTCTCATAATTCGGTTGCATACAGGGTGTTAAACAAACGAACCAGGAAAATCGAAGAAACTTTTAATCTTACATTTGATGATTACTTTACTGAAAGAGTCGAAAAGAGTTTTGCATAACAACCAATCATTAATGAATCTCAAAGTTTGAATTCTTTAGATTTTGATTATGATTTAATTTTTGGTATTCCTGACAGAGCTATCGATGCAGAAATTCATGTTGATCATAATCAAGTACCTGAAGCATCGAAGCACACCGATGATTCGACTATCACACAAGATGATGTTGATATGAACTCTTCAACGAATTCTCCAATGAACAACGAAATTCTACCAGTTTTACCCAATGATCAAGTGGAGGGGAGAACTTGAGTTCAACTAGTAATGATGAGGGGGAGCATATTTTTGAAGGGGAGCCACATCAAGTGAATGTCAATGTCGAAGGGGAGCATCATAATAATGATCCAGTTGTTGAGGGGGATCAAACTGGATCTTTACCAAATACTTTGAATGTTCAAACTGATATTTTTCATGATATGACTGATAATATGTCAAATGCAGGGGAATGATCAGAAACTGAAGAAATGTTCGAAGCTGCACCGTTGGACTTTGATCTTGCATATCCTCCAATAGATAAATGGACTCGAAGTCATCCACAAGAACAAATTCTTGGTGATCCTCAAGCTGGAGTATTGACAAGAGCTCAACTTCGTGCAAAGAATGTGGTACTCAATGTTCATCAAGAATTTTTTATGTTTAATGTTTTCATTTCCAAAATCGAACCAAAATCAGTCAAGGCTGATATGGAACATCTTTATTGGGTTGTTTCTATGCAATCATAACTTGCTGAATTTAAAAGAAACAAGGTTTATCGACTTATTACCAAACCTGATGATGTATCAGTAATAGGCTTAAAATGGATTTTCAAAAATAAAACTGATAAAGATGGAAACATTGTTCGAAACAAAGCTAGGCTTGTAGTTAAAGGTTATTCGCAACAAGAAGGTATAGATTATGAAGAAACTTTCCCCCTGTCAGCAGACTCGAGGTTGTTCGAATATTTTTAGCCTATGCAACACACAAGGACTTCGATGTATATCAAATGGATATCAAGTGTGCATTTTTAAATGGTGAACTGGAAGAGACTGTGTATGTCGAACAACCACCACGTTTCATTAATGAGAAATTCCCCTATCACTATTATATTCTAGATAAGGCTGTTTATGGGTTAAAACAAGCACCAAGAGCCTGGTATGAAACTCTTACAACATTCTTAAAGCAATAAAAATTTAAACAAGGATCAGTTGATCCCACTCTCTTTCGAAAGAAAGTTGGGAATCATCTCATGCTTGTTCAAATTTATGTTGATGATATTATTTTTGGCTCTACTGACCCTGCTTTATCAAGTGAATTTTAAAAACTTATGAAGAGTCAATTTGAGATGAGCATGATGGGGAAGATCAACAATTTTATGGGATTAAACATTCGTCAAATCAGAGAAGGCATTTTTATCAATCAACATAAATACACTTGAACTTTGCTTGAAAAGTTTGGAATAACGAATAGCTCAAAGTTGCGAGTACCGATGGAAGTTGGGACGAGACTTGGTCCTTCGTTGGATAAGCCAGTTGTCGATCTCACATTATACCGAAGCATGATTGCTTCGTTACTATATCTAACAGCTAGCCGACCTAATATAAAGTTTGTTTTTTGCAATTGTGCTAGGTACCAATCGAATCCCAGGGAACCTCATCTAACAACAGTCAATAATATGTTTTGTTATCTCAAAGGCTCAGTTTCGTTAGGATTGTGGTATCCTTCGAAAACAGGGTTTTCCATTCAAGCGTTTTCAGATGCAGACTTGGGTCGTTGTCAACTTGATCGTAAAAGCACTAGTGGCGGATGTCAACTTTTAGATGGGAAGCTTGTGAGCTGGCAATCAAATAAACAAACATGTGTTTCGATTTCCACAGCAAAAGCAGAATATGTTGTTGTTGCAGCTTGCACTTCTCAAATCATTTGGATTCAAAGTCAACTTCATGATTATGCAATCAACATGAAGAAAAATTCGTTGTATTGTGACTCACAAAGTGCTATTCGCATTTGCCATAACCCAGTGCAACATTCGAAGACCAAACATATTGCACTTCGTTATCATTTGTGGTCCTTAATTGATAGTTTGAAATCAAAATTTTGTAATTGGGTTTTAGGATCTTCATTTCATCATGCATCTTATTCTAATAACCAAGGACCCAAACAACCTTGGGGACCTAAATTCTTTCACTGATTGCAGGTTTTGTGTGACGAGCAATATGATGACAAATAGTACATTGATAGTGGATGCTCTCGTCACATGACTGGAAAGAAGGAAAATCTGAGAAATTTTCGAAGTCTGGAAAATGCTGGTGTCGTGAAGTTTGGTAATAATAACAAATGCAAAGTCAAAGGATATGGAAAAGTTACGAATGACAACTTCACAGTTAACAGGGTAGCATATGTCGAAGGTCTTCAACACAACTTGATAAGTGTTTCGCAACTTGTTGTGGGCACTGGCAATCGGGTGGTTTTTGATGAAGAGGGAAGTGTGATTTCGAACAAAGAAACAAAAGAAGTTTTGCTCAAATCCAAAATAAAATGCAATATGTTTACCCTTGACATCAAACCAATAGTTGGTGTTCCCTAAGTTTGTCTCCTTTCGAAAGCTTCATCTGATATAAGTTGGCTATGGCATCACAGACTCTCTTACTTGAATTTCAAGAATTTGAACAAATTGGTGGTAAATGATCTTGTTCGTGGTTTACCAGTTTTAAAATTTGATAACGATACTTTATGTGCGGCTTGCGAACAAGGGAAGCAACATAGACAAGGTCATCCAATTGTCATAGATTCGAAGATCATTGAACCTTTGGAACTTCTTCATATTGACCTTTGTGGTCCTTCGATTGTTGAAACTCTCAACAAAAGAGGTACATCTTGGTTATTGTTGATGATTTTTCCAGGTTTACTTGGGTGTATTTTCTGCGTTTAAAGACAGAAACAGCTCAAGCAATGATTGACTTTATTAAGCACATTGAAGTGAGTTTGAAGAAAAAGGTTCGTAAGATCAAGAGTGAGAATGGCTCAGAGTTCAAGAACAAGGTTCTTGGTTCGTTCTTAACTAACAAAGGAATTATGCATAATTTTTCCTCTCCTTACACACCTCAACAAAATGGTGTTGTTAAAAGGAGGAACCGGAATCTTTTCGAAGCAACAAGAACAATGCTTACATATGCGAATCTTCCACAATATTTTTGGGTTGAAACCGTTTCGACAGCTTGTTTTACTCAAAATAGATCTTTCATTCATTGTCGTTTTAATATAACCCCTTATGAAATCATTTACAATCAGAAACCAAATGTTAAATTTTTCCATGTTTTTGGTTGCAGGTGCTTCATTATGAATCTTAAGGATAACCTTTCAAAATTTTAGTCAAAAGCTGATGAAGGGATATTCTTGGGATATTCTCATAATTCGGTTGCATACAGGGTGTTAAACAAACGAACCAGGAAAATCGAAGAAACTTTTAATCTTACATTTGATGATTACTTTACTGAAAGAGTCGAAAAGAGTTTTGCATAACAACCAATCATTAATGAATCTCAAAGTTTGAATTCTTTAGATTTTGATTATGATTTAATTTTTGGTATTCCTGACAGAGCTATCGATGCAGAAATTCATGTTGATCATAATCAAGTACCTGAAGCATCGAAGCACACCGATGATTCGACTATCACACAAGATGATGTTGATATGAACTCTTCAACGAATTCTCCAATGAACAACGAAATTCTACCAGTTTTACCCAATGATCAAGTGGAGGGGAGAACTTGAGTTCAACTAGTAATGATGAGGGGGAGCATATTTTTGAAGGGGAGCCACATCAAGTGAATGTCAATGTCGAGGGGGAGCATCATAATAATGATCCAGTTGTTGAGGGGGATCAAACTGGATCTTTACCAAATACTTTGAATGTTCAAACTGATATTTTTCATGATATGACTGATAATATGTCAAATGCAGGGGAATGATCAGAAACTGAAGAAATGTTCGAAGCTGCACCGTTGGACTTTGATCTTGAATATCCTCCAATGGATAAATGGACTCGAAGTCATCCACAAGAACAAATTCTTGGTGATCCTCAAGCTGGAGTATTGACAAGAGCTCAACTTCGTGCAAAGAATGTGGTACTCAATCTTCATCAAGAATTTTTTATGTTTAATGTTTTCATTTCCAAAATCGAACCAAAATCAGTCAAGGCTGATATGGAACATCTTTATTGGGTTGTTTCTATGTAATCATAACTTGCTGAATTTAAAAGAAACAAGGTTTAGCGACTTATTACCAAACTTGATGATGTATCAGTAATAGGCTTAAAATGGATTTTCAAAAATAAAACTGATAAAGATGGAAACATTGTTCGAAACAAAGCTAGGCTTGTAGTTAAAGGTTATTCGCAACAAGAAGGTATAGATTATGAAGAAACTTACCCCCTGTCAGAAGACTCGAGGTTGTTCGAATATTTTTAGCTTATGCAACACACAAGGACTTCGATGTATATCAAATGGATATCAAGTGTGCATTTTTAAATGGTGAACTGGAAGAGACTGTGTATGTCGAACAACCACCACGTTTCATTAATGAGAAATTCCCTTATCACTATTATATTCTAGATAAGGCTGTTTATGGGTTAAAACAAGCACCAAGAGCCTGGTATGAAACTCTTACAACATTCTTAAAGCAATAAAAATTTAAACAAGGATCAGTTGATCCCACTCTCTTTCGAAAGAAAGTTGGGAATCATCTCATGCTTGTTCAAATTTATGTTGATGATATTATTTTTGGCTCTACTGACCCTGCTTTATCAAGTGAATTTTAAAAACTTATGAAGAGTCAATTTGAGATGAGCATGATGGGGAAGATCAACAATTTTATGGGATTAAACATTCGTCAAATCAGAGAAGGCATTTTTATCAATCAACAGAAATACACTTGAACTCTGCTTGAAAAGTTTGGAATAACGAATAGCTCAAAGTTGCGAGTACCGATGGAAGTTGGGACGAGACTTGGTCCTTCGTTGGATAAGCCAGTTGTCGATCTCACATTATACCGAAGCATGATTGCTTCGTTACTATATCTAACAGCTAGCCGACCTAATATAATGTTTGTTTTTTGCAATTGTGCTAGGTACCAATCGAATCCCAGGGAACCTCATCTAACAGCAGTCAATAATATGTTTTGTTATCTCAAAGGCTCAGTTTCGTTAGGATTGTGGTATCCTTCGAAAACAGGGTTTTCCATTCAAGCGTTTTCAGATGCAGACTTGGGTCGTTGTCAACTTGATCGTAAAAGCACTAGTGGCGGATGTCAACTTTTAGATGGGAAGCTTGTGAGCTGGCAATCAAATAAACAAACATGTGTTTCGATTTCCACAGCAAAAGCAGAATATGTTGTTGTTGCAGCTTGCACTTCTCAAATCATTTGGATTCAAAGTCAACTTCATGATTATGCAATCAACATGAAGAAAAATTCGTTGTATTGTGACTCACAAAGTGTTATTCGCATCTGCCATAACCCAGTGCAACATTCGAAGACCAAACATATTGCACTTCGTTATCATTTTATCAAAGATCATGTTGAGGATGGCAACAATTAAGTGCACTTTGTAAATATAACAGATCAGCTTGCTGATATCTTTACCAAACCGTTGGATGAAAAGACTTTTCTAATGATTTTGTCGGGCTTAGGCATGCTTGATGCAAATGTTGTTCCTGGTCTGAATTCGTTATAAAAACAAGAGATGTCGAAATGTCATTGATCTATTCAGAGGTTATTGTTCACTATTCAGCGTTCGACACGCTTCGCTTTAGAAATTCCTCTAAACCATTCAGCATACGCTTTGTTACTCTACAACAAGTGTTGATACCTTCATTTCTTGTATAAGAGAATTTACACTTCGCATGTCTGGTACATTTTTCTTTCTTTTTCTTAGTAATTTTCATTCAAAAATTAAAAAATATCAAAAAGATTTTCTTATTTTTGTTATTTTTCATTCAAAAATCAAAAATCTCAAAAAGGTTTTCTTATTTTTGTTATTTTTCATTCAAAAATCAAAAATATCAAAAAGATTTTCTTATTTTTGTCATTTTCATTCAAACATCAAAAATATCAAAAAAATTTCTTATTTTTTTTATTTTCATTCAAAAATCAAAAATCCAAAAATATTTTCTATTTTTTTTGTTTGTTAACTTGTTTTTGTGTAGCATGTTTTCGAAGTCTCTTGGTGACACTTGCAATGTAGATTTAGGGAAGATATAAATTTGCAACTTTATCCTAGTTTGGTGTCACTAGAAGCATGCTGCAGCATGTTGTCCCAAGCCTCCATGACTCAATGTGTTTCGAAGCCTTAATGGATCTCTCATTACGAGAAGTCCTTTCCAATAAGGCTATATTCACATTAGTCCATGAGCTACCTTACTCTTCTCAAATGAGTTAAGAGTTTCCTGCTTGGTCCAAATATAGCAGAGGTACATTTCGTTTCTTAAAACCAATCTTTTTCACCAAATATTCTTACACGATCACACACAATGACATATGTCCAAGAGATCTGTGGTTTGAACCAACCAGGATTTAGGCATATACAAAGTTTGTGTTTATGATCCGGATTCATGAGGCCGTAATGATGGTGAAACCCTACATTTCGAAATCTTTAAGGAATTGACGGTGAACTTTTGTTCAAGAATGTAATGAAACATTTGTTTCAGTAGCTCACTTCGATATTCAAAATCATATTCTTACATTTTTCATGGTCTTGCTAAAATGTTCGCAACCCACGACATTTTTACCCAACAAGATCCATGACTATTTTTTTGGAATACGATTTCAATCTGAATATTAGTTCGATACTTTGTTACTTCATATATTTTTCCAAAGCATATTTGTCACTGACTACACTGGTCAAACAAGTAATTTTGTTTACATTTTATCACACTTATTTTGAGTTGTCATATGTAACAAAATTCATGCCTACCTACGAAGCTTTTCAAAATATGCCATTCGATACTCCTCTATGAGTATTCGATTATAATTCACGGGAAAGCACACAAGCTATTCGACATCTCTCTTGATGTAGAACGAAGTGATCTTTTCCTAGGATCTTACTGCATTTATGTCGATTTTTAATTGACATCACATATCTAATTTTTTTTTATCTTGATCTCATCTCAATTTTTGGCACACATAAGCACACACCAAAATCCTTGAGGTTCTGAGTAATACCAACTCAGGCTGATGATTTCGAAAAGTCTGGCATATGACTTCGCTTCGCAACCCAAAAGAGAAAGATGCCAGCCTCTATATCGAAGGGTTTGTGACGGTTCTTATCCTATTTGAGCATGTGAACAGACTGACTGATGTGTCGTTTTGGCTGCCTTGCGGTTTTCAAGGAAAAAGTGCTCATCACTTTTTCAGACGTGGCTACTTTTACGGCTACTGGTCTGGTTTTCAAGGAGACATGTGGCATGCATTTAATGCATCACCGCTTCAAATTCAAACTTGGGGTTGACATATAAAAGGGTTTTGGTTCATCTCTTTCCAACTTTATGTTGGGTTTTAGTATACTACAACATCCTATGGTGCACATACAACCCTAAAAGCTTTGGATCTATGTTTTCTCTAATTATACATGCAATATTGTTTCCAAAGCTTTAAGCCTACAGCTAGCATACAAATGACATAAACAACATAAAATACTAGTTAGGAGTTTACCTCTTTGTGTAGCTTGTAGAACTTGCAGTATTTGGCCTTTAAGAACTTAGCACCAATAGTATGAATGCCTTAAATGGTTCACAACACACCATGAACAAAGGATGACATTTTGAGATAGAATCCTAGCCACTAAAATCGTCCATATTCTCCAAGAATACATTAGTTATCGTTTTTTGCTATGGAGTAACATATTTATATGTGGGATTCCAAAGGTCATGGGTTAACCCTAATCCATACCCATGGGTTTATGCTTCATGTGGTAGCCGATGCTCTGAGCCGCAGGGCAAGGATAACGTGGTAGCCGATGCTCTGAGCCGCAGGGCGGAGAGAGACTACTGGTGTCCCTGTATGAAGAGGGATGTTGCATGGGTAGTAGAGAGGTGCTTGACCTGTTGTCGGGTTAAGGCCGAGCACCAGCGTCCGCATGGAAAATTGCAGCCATTAGAGGTTCCCCAGTGGAAGTGGGAACAGATTTCTATGGATTTTATCACCAAATTGCCGAGGACCGCGAGAGATGTTGATGCAATTTGGGTGATTGTGGATCGGCTGACGAAGAGCGCTCATTTCCTTGCTATCAGTGAGATCTCTTCTGCAAAGAGGCTGGCAGAGATATATGTGAGGGAGGTGGTGTCGCGGCATGGAGTGCCGATCTCGATTGTGTCAGACCGAGATGTACGTTTCACTTCCAGGTTCTGGAAGAAGTTCCATGAGGAGTTGGGAACGAGATTACATTTCAGTACTGCTTACCACCCACAGACGGATGGACAGAGTGAGCGGACGATACAGACGCTCGAGGACATGCTTCAGGCATGTGTTATGGACTTCGATGGAAGTTGGGACACATACCTACCTTTTTCTGAATTTTCTTACAACAACAGCCACCATTCGAGTATTGGTATGCCTCCCTTTGAGCTTTTATATGGGAGGAGGTGTCGAACTCCCATCTGTTAGGGAGAGGTAGGGCAGCGAGTGATGGGTAGCACTGAGATAGTGCTTAAGACGACTGAGCAGATACAGCAGGTCTGACAGAGGTTGCTGACAGCCAGAGCCACCATAAGAGTTATGCGGACAGGCGGCGATCCGAGCTCGAGTTCCAGGTTGGAGATTTTGTACTCCTGAAGGTATCTCCTTGGAAAGGAGTGATCCGATTCAGGAAGAGGGTCAAGATGGGGCCTCGATACATTGGTCCGTTCAGGGTGACCACGAGAGTGGGTAAGGTAGCATACCGTTTAGAGCTACCTGCGGAGTTGAGCCAAATACATGATACCTTCCATGTATCCCAGTTGAGGAAGTGTATAGCCGATGAGACGGCAGTAGTGCAGCTAGAGGATATTCAGGTGGATGCAAGCCTGAATTACATTGAGAGGCCGATCGCGATCTTGGATCGGAAAATCAAGGTTCTGAGGAACAAAGAGGTGCCCCTGGTTCAAGTCCAGTGGCAACATCGGAGAGGGTCCGAGCTAACTTGGGAGCAGGAGGCGGAGATGCGGGAGCAGCATCCAGAGTTGTTTGCAGAGTAAGACTTCGAGGGCGAAGTATGATTCCAGTGGGGGGTAATTGTAACATCCGGATTTGCAGGTATCATAATTTAAATATTGTTTTTGAGATGAGAAGAGGGACTCGACGACTTGACGCCTAAACTCGTCAAGTAGGATCGCGACTGATGACTCGGATTAATGAATGGACTCGACGAGTCTGTGCTGTTGGCAGAAACCCTAAATCTTTGGGCCTGAGCCCAATTTAAAGGCACTTATGGCCTTCAATTGCGGCTACCTTTCCAGAAGAGAGAACCCTAGCGAGTTTGAGTGTGTAGAGTGAGAGGAAGAGCTATCTTGAGCTATTTGGTGTGATTTTGCAAAGGAGGAGAAGAGTTCTAGCAAGAAGGACCAGAGGAGGTTGTTGTTCTGAGTTAGTCAAGTAAGGAGCTTCATTCTGAGGTACCAAATCGAACCCCTCTTCTTCCCAATTGTGTAGATTTCATTTTTGGGGTTAGGGCTTGAATCACTTCATTTTTGGGGTCTTCAATGCATCAAATCTCTCTTCCTAGTTGTGTTACAGATCTGGACCTTTCTAGGTCCAGAGAGGCAGAAAGTATGAAGCTTTAGTCGAGTAATCATAGGGTTTTGAAGCTAGGAAGCCATAATGGGGTTTCTATGGTATATAATGCAAGATACACCATGCATGGACACCAAGTTCAGACCTTTACGTGATTTTTGGGTGTTAGAAGGCCAGATCTATAAGATAGAGAAACAGATCTGACCTCAGAAGGTCAAATGAGTGTTGCCATGGAGGGAACTCGCCGAGTCCATAAGAGGACTCGACGAGTCGGATCAGTTTGCCCTGCGATTCGTGATCAGTGGTAACCCGTCGAGTGAAAGGTTAACTCGACGACTCGAGTGAGACCTTATGAGGATTCAGAGGACACACATCGACTCGCCGAGTCACCCGAGTGCACTCGACGAGTTGGGTCAAAGTTGGACCGTTGTTTGGAGTTGACTTTCGTTGACTTTTAGGGTTTGGTCAGCAAGTGCACATTTGGACCATTGGAGGGGTAAAATGGTCTTTTCCCCTTTTGTGAGATTATAGGAAGGGATTAGTCTAGCCTTTGAGAAACGTTGTTAATTAGAGGTAAATTACTTTATGTGATTAGGCAGAGGCTAGATCAGTATTTCGAGTTCGAGACTTTCCGAGATTACCCGAGGTGAGTCTTCTCACTATACATTACCTAGAGTGGTATCCATGTGCGGACCGGAGGGTCTTATGTGTTATGTGTTTACTTGAGATTATGTGTATTGTGATTTATGTATGCTATGTGATATTTAGACCGGACCGGAGGGTCCAGCGATTTAGACCGGACCAGAGGGTCCAACGAGCTAGACCGGACTGGGGGGTCCAACGAGCTACGAGACTGGAGGGTTCCGCTGAGACACATTGACTAGAGGGTCTTATCGAGTTATAGCCTCGAGTGGCTTATGTGCTGTATGTGGTATTTTTGGGGAACTGACTAAGCATTTATGCTTACCGTGTTATGTGATATGTGTTTCAGGTACTAGCGAGGATCGCGGGAAGGCGCCGACATGATTTGTACACACTGACAAAGGATTTTGTATTTGAGATTCTGGGATATGTTTTACCGTGATAACATTTGATACACTTGAGTTTTGAGATGATTTAGATGAGATATGTTGTGTTTGAAAAATGGAAACATGTTTGAAAATTTACATCGTTACACATACCAATTATAGTTATGGGCTTAGACACCTAATCCAACAGTCTCCCACTTGGATAAGTCTAATAACTATTATTTCAAGTATGACTCCAAAATCCCGACTAGCAATCGTAGCTCTTAAAAGCCGTTGTCGAACTCTGACCTAGTCAACGACGCATCCATTAGATAAGGGACCATATATTCCTCCATTCTACAAGATATCATATGGACTGAGACATGGATTATAATCATTCTCTCTGTCCATCTGTTGTTTCCGATTTCCGATTTATGACGACCGACTAATTGAACAAATCAAATCAGTCTAGGCTCAGCCGAGCGCTTAGGGTTGTCATCACTAATTCATCGAGGGGCCCACAAATATTGTTTTTATCCCTCCAAGGGTAAAAGGAATGGATAAACTTCGACTCATATGCTTGCTCTATTTATCATCAAATCACACACAACATATGCGTTTTATAACACTAAGTTACTGGTGCGTTTTCACATCAGCAATGTGCAACCAACTTGTAAAGTGCAACTCATATCTCTCCGTTTGAAGAATATAAGATATTATCGTCTCATGATCACTTGTGATAAAATCCATGAAGTGATGCAAATGAGCGTGGGTTGAATCCAATACTCGAATCTTATTCCAGGAGCACTCATGAATACTGCAGCTATGTCTAAAACACCTAGACAAACTTCAGACCCATTCATGATAGTCTTGCCTCAATACCTACTTCCAAAGTATGATAGACTGTGGATGGTAAACAAATGACATAAACAACATAAAATACTAGTTAGGACTTTACCTCTTTGTGTAGCTTGTAGAACTTGTAGTATTTGGCCTTTAAGAACTTAGCACCCATAGTATGAATGCCTCAAATGGTTCACAACACACCATGAACAAAGGATGACATTTTGAGAGAGAATCCTATCCACCAAAATCGTCCATATTCTCCAAGAATACATTAGTTATCGTTTTTTACTATGGAGTAACAGATTTATATGTGGGATTCCAAAGGTCATGGGTTAACCCTCATCCATACCCATGGGTTTATGATCCATGGTTCATGTGGCCCAACTCTTTATGTATCCATACATAAACTTAGTCCAACATGGATCATAAGCCCAACATATAAATATAACTAATTTACACAATTAGTCCCCATTTAGTTAACTAGTCCCTTTTGATCACTAAATTAATTCAAACTAATTCTTGATCAATACTAATTAAATCATATGATTTCACATTAATATATTAGAACTTATAATATATTAATAAACCATAAATAACCTCTTCTCAAAAGTCCATCCTAACAAATTGTCCTGATGATATGCAACGCAAATGGACCATGCTACTCTCGGGTCAAGTACATACCAATTATAGTTATGAGCTTAGACACCTAATTCAACACTTTAGGCAATCAAGATTTCCCCAAATTTCTTTACCCTATATGCTCTATTCTCTCGAAAAGTCTCAAACCCTAACAATGGCGGCTACAAATGTCCATGTTGATCCATTTCAAACTACTGATGATGTAACATCACAACCACTCTTGAAGATTCAAAGCACGAATTACAGGATTCAACCGAATGTTGATGCTTATCCAGAAGAACTGAAGATGCTCATTGTTGCCTTGAATCACTCTGTTTTATTTACTGCTATGTCGGCATCGTTTTCTATTCCAATGACATGGTTATCGCTTCCTGCTTCTAATGTTGTGTTTAACAAGACTACAAAGGTGGTTACTTTTCAATTGATCAATGAGAAGAAGTACAAATTGACCAACAAACAATTTGCCCAAATCTTGAACATTCCTAATGTCGAGCCTTTTTTTGAGGTTACGAATGAACAGGTGGTTCATATGTTCAACGAGATGGGTCATCAACCACCTCTTACCAGAATGAGTGATATCAAGAAATCATCTTTGCTTTGCATCTGGAACTTTCTTTTTGGTATCTTTCTTTGTTGTTTGACAAGAAGAACTGTTGGTTTGGATAAAGCAAAACTATAGGTTTATGATATGGTTGCTGGATTGTACTATGATTACAGGTGGATTATGCAACCCAGTTGTGGCCAGAATTTGGAAACAATATTGCAAACATCAGTCTGGCGAATGGAATCTCTTGTGCTCGATACTGGAGTCTAATTTTGCAATTTGTGTACGAAAAGGAAGGGATCTTGGTACCTGCTGATGATCCTAAAGCTGAGTTTGTTGTTTATCAACATCCCAAGACTGTGGAGGATGATTCCGAAATTTTTCCCAATATTGCAAGGATACCTAATGCAATGCTTCGCAAAGTAGATCCTGTTAACCCAGTCCTTGTTGCTTACCTTCAAACTATTAATCCAAATGTTGAAACGGGTGTTTTGTTACCAAAGAGTGTTGGAGGTCCATCAAAGAAAAGCAAAGGTTCAAAGAAAGGTACTCAGTCTAGTC